>NW_027361687.1:9055000-19055000 GCF_039654945.1 Dendrobates tinctorius | reverse complement strand
GTCATAATCATTTTGTTGATGTCATAATCATTTGATGATGTCATAATCATTTGATGTCATAATCATTGGATGATGTCATAATCATTTTGTTGATGTCATAATCATTTGATGATGTCATAATCATTAGATGATGTCATAATCATTTTGTTGATGTCATAATCATTTGATGATGTCATAATCATTTGATGTCATAATCATTGGATGATGTCATAATCATTTTGTTGATGTCATAATCATTAGATGATGTCATAATCATTTTGTTGAAGTCAGAATCATTTGATGATGTCGTAATCATTTTGTTGATGTCATAATCATTTTGTTGATGTCATAAACATTTGATGATGTCATAATCATTAGATGATGTCATAATCATTTTTTTTATGTCATAATCATTTGATGATGTCATAATCATTTCATGATGTCATAATCATTTTTTTGATGTCATAATCATTTGATGATGTCATAATCATTTTGTTGATGTCATAATCATTTGATGATGTCATAATCATTTGATGTCATAATCATTGGATAATGTCATAATCATTTTGTTGATGTCATATTCATTTGATGATGTCATAATCATTAGATGATGTCATAATCATTTTGTTGATGTCATAATCATTTGATGATGCCATAATCATTTGATGATGTCATGATAATTGATGATGTCATAATCATTTTGTTGATGTCATAATCATTTGATGATGTCATAATCATTTTGTTGATGTCATAATCATTTGATGATGTTATCATCATAAGATGATGTCATAATCAATTTGTTGATGTCATAATCATTTGATGATGTCGTAATCATTTTGTTGATGTCATAATCATTTTGTTGATGTCATAATGATTTGATGATGTCATAATCATTTGATGTCATAATCATTGGATGATGTCATAATCATTTTGTTGATGTCATAATCATTTGATGATGTCATAATCATTGGATGATGTCATAATCATTTTGTTGATGTCATAATCATTTGATGTTGTCATAATCATTAGATGATGTCATAATCATTTTGTTGATGTCATAATCATTTGATGATGTCATAATCATTTGATGTCATAATCATTGGATGATGTCATAATCATTTTGTTGATGTCATAATCATTTGATGATGTCATAATCATTAGATGATGTCATAATCATTTTGTTGATGTCATAATCATTTTGTTGATGTCAGAATCATTTGATGATGTCATAATCATTTTGTTGAAGTCAGAATCATTTGATGATGTCATAATCATTTTGTTGATGTCATAATCATTTTGTTGATGTCATAATCATTTGATGATGTCATAATCATTAGATGATGTCATAATCATTTTTTTGATGTCATAATCATTTGATGATGTCATAATCATTTAATGATGTCATAATCATTTTGTTGATGTCATAATCATTTGATGATGTCATAATCATTTTGTTGATGTCATAATCATTTGATGATGTCATAATCATTTGATGTCATAATCATTTTGTTGATGTAATAATCATTTGATGATGTCATAATCATTATATGATGTCATAATCATTTTGTTGATGTCATAATCATTTGATGATGTCATAATCATTTTGTTGATGTCATAATCATTTTGTTGATGTCATATGATTTGATGATGTCATAATCATTTGATGTCATAATCATTGGATGATGTCATAATCATTTTGTTGATGTCATAATCATTTGATGATGTTATAATAATTAGATGATGTCATAATCATTTTGTTGATGTCATAATCATTTGATGAGGTCATAATCTTTAGACGATGTCATAATCAGTTGATGTCATAATCATTGGATGATGACATAATCATTTTGTTGAAGTAATAATCATTTGATGATGTCATAATCATTTTGTTGATGTAATAATGATTTTGTTGATGTCATAATGATTTGATGATGTCATAATGATTTGAGGTCATAATCATTGGATGATGTCATAATCATTTTGTTGATGTCATAATCATTTGATGATGCCATAATCATTTGATGATGTCATGATCATTAGATGATGTCATAATCATTTTGTTGATGTCATAATCATTTGATGATGTCATAATCATTTTGTTGATGTCATAATCATTTGATGATGTCATCATCATTAGATGATGTCAGAATCATTTTGTTGATGTCATAATCATTTGATGATGTCATAATCATTTTGTTGATGTCATAATCATTTTGTTGATGTCATAATGATTTGATGATGTCATAATCATTTGATGTCATAATCATTGGATGATGTCATAATCATTTTGTTGATGTCATAATCATTTGATGATGTCATAATCATTTGATGTCATAATCATTGGATGATGTCATAATCATTTTGTTGATGTCATAATCATTTGATGATGTCATAATCATTAGATGATGTCATAATCATTTTGTTGATGTCATAATCATTTGATGATGTCATAATCATTTGATGTCATAATCATTGGATGATGTCATAATCATTTTGTTGATGTCATAATCATTTGATGATGTCATAATCATTAGATGATGTCATAATCATTTTGTTGATGTCATAATCATTTGATGATGTCATAATCATTTGATTTCATAATCATTGGATAATGTCATAATCATTTTGTTGATGTCATAATCATTTTATGATGTCATAATCATTAGATGATGTCATAATTATTTTGTTGATGTCATAATCATTTGATGATGTCATAATCATTAGATGATGTCATAATCATTTTTTTGATGTCATAATCATTTTGTTGATGTCATAATCATTGGATAATGTCATAATCATTTTGTTGATGTCATAATCATTTGATGATGTCATAATCATTAGATGATGCCATAATCATTTTGTTGATGTTATAATCATTTGATGATGTCATAATCATTTTGTTGATGTCATAATCATTTTGTTGATGTCATAATGATTTGATGATGTCATAATCATTTGATGCCATAATCATTGGATGATGTCACAATCATTTTGTTGATGTCATAGTCATTTGATGATGTCATAATCATTTGATGTCATAATCATTGGATGATGTCATAATCATTTTGTTGATGTCATAATCTTTTGATGATGTCATAATCATTTGATGTCATAATCATTGGATGATGTCATAATCATTTTGTTGATGTCATAATCATTTGATGATGTCATAATCATTAGATGATGTCATAATCATTTTGTTGATGTCATAATCATTTGATGATGTCATAATCATTTGATGTCATAATCATTGGATGATGTCATAATCATTTTATTGATTTCATAATCATTTGATGATGTCATAATCATTAGATGATGTCATAATCATTTTGTTGATGTCATAATCATTTGATGATGTCATAATCATTTGATGTCATAATCAATGGATGATGTCATAATCATTTTGTTGATGTCATAATCATTTGATGATGTCATAATCATTAGATGGTGTCATAATCATTTTGTTGATGTCATAATCATTTGATGATGTCATAATCATTTGATGTCATAATCAATGGATGATGTCATAATCATTTTGTTGATGTCATAATCATTTGATGATGTCATAATCATTAGATGATGTCATAGTCATTTTGTTGATGTCATAATCATTTGCTGATGTCATAATCATTAGATGATGTCATAATCATTTTGCTGATGTCATAATCATTTGCTGATGTCATAATCATTTTGTTGATGTCATAATTATTTGATGATGTCATAATCATTTGATGTCATAATCATTAGATGATGTCATAATCATTTTGTTCATGTCATAATCATTTGATGATGTCATAATCATTTTGTTGATGTCATAATCATTTTGTTGATGTCATAATGATTTGATGATGTCATAATCATTTGATGTCATAATCATTGGATGATGTCATAATCATTTTGTTGATGTCATAATCATTTGATGATGTCATAATCATTAGATGATGTCATAATCATTTTGTTGATGTCAGAATCATTTGTTGATGTCATAATCATTTGATGATGTCATAATCATTAGATGATGTCATAATCATTTTGTTGATGTCAGAATCATTTGATGATGTCATAATCATTAGATGATGTCATAATCATTTTGTTGATGTCATAATCATTTGATGATGTCATAATCATTTTGTTGATGTCATAATCATTTGATGATGTCATAATCATTTGATGTCATAATCATTGGATAATGTCATAATCATTTTGTTGATGTTATAATCATTTGATGATGTCATAATCATTTTGTTGATGTCATAATCATTTTGTTGATGTCATAATGATTTGATGATGTCATAATCATTTGATGCCATAACCATTGGATGATGTCATAATCATTTTGTTGATGTCATAGTCATTTGATGATGTCATAATCATTTGATGTCATAATCATTGGATGATGTCATAATCATTTTGTTGATGTCATAATCATTTGATGATGTCATAATCATTAGATGATGTCATAATCATTTGTTGATGTCATAATCATTTTGTTGATGTCATAATCATTTGATGTCATAATCATTGAATGATGTCATAATCATTTTGTTGATGTCATAATCATTTGATGATGTCATAATCATTAGATGATGTCATAATAATTTTGTTGATGTCATAATCATTTGATGATGTCATAATCATTAGATGATGTCATAATCATTTTGTTGATGTCATAATCATTTGATGATGTCATAATAATTTTGTTGATGTCATAATCATTTGATGATGTCATAATCGTTTCATGTCATAATCATTAGATGATGTCATAATCATTTTGTTGATGTCATAATCATTTGATGTCATAATCATTAGATGATGTCATAATCATTTTGTTGATGTCATAGTCATTTGATGATGTCATAATCATTTTGTTGATGTCATAAATATTTGATGATGTCATAATCATTTGATGTCATAATCATTGGATAATGTCATAATCATTTTGTTGATGTCATAATCATTTGATGAAGTCATAATCATTAGATGATGTCATAATCATTTTGTTGATGTCATAATCATTTGATGATGTCATAATCATTTGATGTCATAATCATTGGATGATGTCATAATCATTTTGTTGATGTCATAATCATTTGATGATGTCATAATCATTGGATGTCATAATCATTGGATGATGTCATAATCATTTTGTTGATGTCATAATCATTTGATGATGTCATAATCATTAGATGATGTCATAATCATTTTGTTGATGTCATAATCATTTGATGTCATAGTCATTGGATGATGTCATAATCATTTTATTGATTTCATAATCATTTGATGATGTCATAATCATTAGATGATGTCATAATCATTTTGTTGATGTCATAATCATTTGATGATGTCATAATCATTAGATGGTGTCATAATCATTTTGTTGATGTCATAATCATTTGATGATGTCATAATCATTTGATGTCATAATCAATGGATGATGTCATAATCATTTTGTTGATGTCATAATCATTTGATGATGTCATAATCATTAGATGTTGTCATAGTCATTTTGTTGATGTCATAATCAGTTGCTGATGTCATAATCATTAGATGATGTCATAATCATTTTGCTGATGTCATAATCATTTGATGATGTCATAATCATTTTGTTGATGTCATAATCATTTTGTTGATGTCATAATCATTTTGTTGATGTCATAATCATTTGATGATGTCATAATCATTTTGATGATGTCATAATCATTTGATGATGTCATAATCATTTGATGTCATAATCATGGGATGTTGTCATAATCATTTTGTTGATGTCATAATCATTTGATGATGTCATAATCATTAGATGATGTCATAATCATTTTGTTGATGTCATAATGATTTGATGATGTCATTATCATTAGATGATGTCATAATCATTGGATGATGTCATCATCATTTTGTTGATGTCATAATCATTTGATGATGTCATAATCATTTGATGTCATAATCATTGGATGATGTCATAATCATTTTGTTAATGTCATAATCATTTGATGATGTCATAATCATTTTGTTGATGTAATAATCATTTTGTTGATGTCATAATCATTTGATGATGCTATAATCATTTTGTTGATGTCATAATCATGTTATGATGTCATTATCATTTTGTTGATGTCATAATCATTTTGTTGATGTCATAATGATTTGATGATGTCATAATCATTTGATATCATAATCATTGGATGATGTCATAATCATTTTGTTGATGTCATAATCATTTGATGATGTCATAATGATTTTGTTGATGTCATAATCATTTGATGATGCCATAATCATTTTGTTGATGTCATAATCATTTTATGATGTCATAATCATTTCGTTGATGTCATAATCATTTTGTTGATGTCATAATGATTTGATGATGTCATAATCATTTGATGTCATAATCATTGGATGATGTCATAATCATTGGATGATGTCATAATCATTTTGTTGATGTCATAATCATTTGATGATGTCATCATCATTAGGTGATGTCATAATCATTTTGTTGATGTCATAATCATTTGATGATGTCATAATCATTTTGTTGATGACATAATCATTTGATGATGTCATAATCATTTTGTTGATGTCATAGTCGTTTTGTTGATGTCATAATCATTTTGTTGATGTCATAATCATTTGATGATGTCATAATCATTAGATGATGTCATAATCATTTTGTTGATGTTATAATCATTTTGTTGATGTCATATTGATTTGATGATGTCATAATCATTTGATATCATAATCATTGGATGATGTCATAATCATTTTGTTGATGTCATAATCATTTGATGATGCCATAATCATTTTGTTGATGTCATAATCATTTTGTTGATGTCATAATCATTTGATGATGTCAATCATTTTGTTGATGTCATAATCATTTTGTTGATGTCATAATGATTTGATGATGTCATAATCATTGGATGATGTCATAATCATTGGATGATGTCATAATAATTTTGTTGATGTCATAATCATTTGATGATGTCATAATCATTTGATGTGATAATCATTGGATGATGTCATAATCATTTGATGATGTCATAATCATTTTGTTGATGTCATAATCATTTGATGATGCCATAATCATTTTGTTGATGTCATAATCATTTGATGATGCCATAATCATTTTGTTGATGTCATAATCAGTGGATGATGTCATAATCATTTTGTTGATGTCATAATCATTTGATGATGTCATAATCATTGGATGATGTCATATTCATTTTGTTGATGTCATAATCATTTGATGATGTCATAATCATTAGATCATGTCATAATCATTTGATGTCATAATCATTTTGTTGATGTCATAATCATTTGATGATGTCATAATCATTAGATGATATCATAGTCATTTGATGTCATAATCATTGGATGATGTCATATTCATTTTGTTGATGTCATAATCATTTGATGATGTCATAATCATTTGATGTCATAATCATCGGATGATGTCATAATCATTTTGTTGATGTCATAATCATTTGATGATGTCATAATCATTTGAAGTCATAATCTTTGGATGATGACATAATCATTTTGTTGATGTCATAATCATTTGATGATGTCATAATCATTAGATGATATCATAGTCATTTGATGTCATAATCATTGGATGATGTCATATTCATTTTGTTGATGTCATAATCATTTGATGATGTCATAATCATTTGATGTCATAATCATCGGATGATGTCATAATCATTTTGTTGATGTCATAATCATTTGATGATGTCATAATCATTTGAAGTCATAATCTTTGGATGATGACATAATCATTTTGTTGATGTCATAATCATTTGATGATGTCATAATCATTAGATGATGTCATAATCATTTTGGTGATGTCATAATCATTTTGTTGATGTCATATTGATTTGATGATGTCATAATCATTTGATGTCATAATCATTGGATGATGTCATAATCATTGGATGATGTCATAATAATTTTGTTGATTTTATAATCATTTGATGATGTCATAATCATTTGATGTGATAATCATTGGATGATGTCATAATCATTGGATGATGTCATAATCATTTTGTTGATGTCATAATCATTTGATGATGTCATAATCATTGGATGATGTCATATTCATTTTGTTGATGTCATAATCATTTGATGATGTCATAATCATTAGATCATGTCATAATCATTTGATGTCATAATCATTTTGATGATGTCATAATCATTTGATGATGTCATAATCATTAGATGATGTCATAGTCATTTGATGTCATAATCTTTGGATGATGACATAATCATTTTGTTGATGTCATAATCATTTGATGATGTCATAATCATTTGATGTCATAATCATTGGATGATGTCATAATCATTTTGTTGATGTCATAATCATTTGATGATGTCATAATCATTAGATGATGTCATAATCATTTTGTTGATGTCATAATCATTTTGTTGATGTCATAATCATTTGATGTCATAATCATTGGATAATGTCATAATCATTTTGTTGATGTCATAATCATTTGATGATGTCATAATCATTATATGATGTCATAATCATTTTGTTGATGTTACAATCATTTGATGATGTCATAATCATTTTGTTGATGTCATAATCATTTGATGATGTCATAATCATTTTGTTGATGTCATAATCATTTTGTTGATGTCATATGATTTGATGATGTCATAATCATTTGATGTCATAATCATTGGATGATGTCATAATCATTTTGTTGATGTCATAATCATTTGATGATGTTATAATAATTAGATGATGTCATAATCATTTTGTTGATGTCATAATCATTTGATGAGGTCATAATCTTTAGACGATGTCATAATCAGTTGATGTCATAATCATTGGATGATGACATAATCATTTTGTTGAAGTCATAATCATTTGATGATGTCATAATCATTTTGTTGATGTAATAATGATTTTGTTGATGTCATAATGATTTGATGATGTCATAATGATTTGAGGTCATAATCATTGGATGATGTCATAATCATTTTGTTGATGTCATAATCATTTGATGATGCCATAATCATTTGATGATGTCATGATCATTAGATGATGTCATAATCATTTTGTTGATGTCATAATCATTTGATGATGTCATAATCATTTTGTTGATGTCATAATCATTTGATGATGTCATCATCATTAGATGATGTCAGAATCATTTTGTTGATGTCATAATCATTTGATGATGTCGTAATCATTTTGTTGATGTCATAATCATTTTGTTGATGTCATAATGATTTGATGATGTCATAATCATTTGATGTCATAATCATTGGATGATGTCATAATCATTTTGTTGATGTCATAATCATTTGATGATGTCATAATCATTTGATGTCATAATCATTGGATGATGTCATAATCATTTTGTTGATGTCATAATCATTTGATGATGTCATAATCATTAGATGATGTCATAATCATTTTGTTGATGTCATAATCATTTGATGATGTCATAATCATTTGATGTCATAATCATTGGATGATGTCATAATCATTTTGTTGATGTCATAATCATTTGATGATGTCATAATCATTAGATGATGTCATAATCATTTTGTTGATGTCATAATCATTTGATGATGTCATAATCATTTTGTTGATGTCATAATCATTTGATGATGTCATAATCATTTTGTTGATGTCATAATCATTTGATGATGTCATAATCATTCGATTTCATAATCATTGGATAATGTCATAATCATTTTGTTGATGTCATAATCATTTGATGATGTCATAATCATTAGATGATGTCATAATTATTTTGTTGATGTCATAATCATTTGATGATGTCATAATCATTAGATGATGTCATAATCATTTTTTTGATGTCATAATCATTTTGTTGATGTCATAATCATTGGATAATGTCATAATCATTTTGTTGATGTCATAATCATTTGATGATGTCATAATCATTAGATGATGCCATAATCATTTTGTTGATGTTATGATCATTTGATGATGTCATAATCATTTTGTTGATGTCATAATCATTTTGTTGATGTCATAATGATTTGATGATGTCATAATCATTTGATGCCATAATCATTGGATGATGTCATAATCATTTTGTTGATGTCATAGTCATTTGATGATGTCATAATCATTTGATGTCATAATCATTGGATGATGTCATAATCATTTTGTTGATGTCATAATCTTTTGATGATGTCATAATCATTTGATGTCATAATCATTGGATGATGTCATAATCATTTTGTTGATGTCATAATCATTTGATGATGTCATAATCATTAGATGATGTCATAATCATTTTGTTGATGTCATAATCATTTGATGATGTCATAATCATTTGATGTCATAATCATTGGATGATGTCATAATCATTTTATTGATTTCATAATCATTTGATGATGTCATAATCATTTTGTTGATGTCATAATCATTTGATGATGTCATAATCATTAGATGGTGTCATAATCATTTTGTTGATGTCATAATCATTTGATGATGTCATAATCATTTGATGTCATAATCAATGGATGATGTCATAATCATTTTGTTGATGTCATAATCATTTGATGATGTCATAATCATTAGATGGTGTCATAATCATTTTGTTGATGTCATAATCATTTGATGATGTCATAATCATTTGATGTCATAATCAATGGATGATGTCATAATCATTTTGTTGATGTCATAATCATTTGATGATGTCATAATCATTAGATGATGTCATAGTCATTTTGTTGATGTCATAATCATTTGCTGATGTCATAATCATTAGATGATGTCATAATCATTTTGCTGATGTCATAATCATTTGCTGATGTCATAATCATTTTGTTGATGTCATAATTATTTGATGATGTCATAATCATTTGATGTCATAATCATTAGATGATGTCATAATCATTTTGTTGATGTCATAATCATTTGATGATGTCATAATCATTAGATGATGTCATAATCATTTTGTTCATGTCATAATCATTTGATGATGTCATAATCATTTTGTTGATGTCATAATCATTTTGTTGATGTCATAATGATTTGATGATGTCATAATCATTTGATGTCATAATCATTGGATGATGTCATAATCATTTTGTTGATGTCATAATCATTTGATGATGTCATAATCATTAGATGATGTCATAATCATTTTGTTGATGTCAGAATCATTTGTTGATGTCATAATCATTTGATGATGTCATAATCATTAGATGATGTCATAATCATTTTGTTGATGTCAGAATCATTTGATGATGTCATAATCATTAGATGATGTCATAATCATTTTGTTGATGTCATAATCATTTGATGATGTCATAATCATTTTGTTGATGTCATAATCATTTGATGATGTCATAATCATTTGATGATGTCATAATCATTGGATAATGTCATAATCATTTTGTTGATGTCATAATCATTTGATGATGTCATAATCATTAGATGATGTCATAATCATTTTGTTGATGTTATAATCATTTGATGATGTCATAATCATTTTGTTGATGTCATAATCATTTTGTTGATGTCATAATGATTTGATGATGTCATAATCATTTGATGCCATAATCATTGGATGATGTCATAATCATTTTGTTGATGTCATAGTCATTTGATGATGTCATAATCATTTGATGTCATAATCATTGGATGATGTCATAATCATTTTGGTGATGTCATAATCATTTGATGATGTCATAATCATTAGATGATGTCATAATCATTTGTTGATGTCATAATCATTTTGTTGATGTCATAATCATTTGATGTCATAATCATTGAATGATGTCATAATCATTTTGTTGATGTCATAATCATTTGATGATGTCATAATCATTAGATGATGTCATAATAATTTTGTTGATGTCATAATCATTTGATGATGTCATAATCATTAGATGATGTCATAATCATTTTGTTGATGTCATAATCATTTGATGATGTCATAATAATTTTGTTGATGTCATAATCATTTGATGATGTCATAATCGTTTGATGTCATAATCATTAGATGATGTCATAATCATTTTGTTGATGTCATAATCATTTGATGTCATAATCATTAGATGATGTCATAATCATTTTGTTGATGTCATAGTCATTTGATGATGTCATAATCATTTTGTTGATGTCATAAATATTTGATGATGTCATAATCATTTGATGTCATAATCATTGGATAATGTCATAATCATTTTGTTGATGTCATAATCATTTGATGAAGTCATAATCATTAGATGATGTCATAATCATTTTGTTGATGTCATAATCATTTGATGATGTCATAATCATTTGATGTCATAATCATTGGATGATGTCATAATCATTTTGTTGATGTCATAATCATTTGATGATGTCATAATCATTGGATGATATCATAATCATTTTGTTGATGTCATAATCATTTGATGATGTCATAATCATTAGATGATGTCATAATCATTTTGTTGATGTCATAATCATTTGATGATGTCATAATCATTTTGTTGATGTCATAATCATTTTGTTGATGTCATAATGATTTGATGATGTCATAATCATTTGATGTCATAATCATTGGATGATGTCATAATCATTTTGTTGATGTCATAATCATTTGATGATGTCATAATCATTTGATGTCATAATCATTGGATGATGTCATAATCATTTTGTTGATGTCATAATCATTAGATGATGTCATAATCATTTTGTTGATGTCATAATCATTTGATGTCATAATCATTGGATGATGTCATAATCATTTTATTGATTTCATAATCATTTGATGATGTCATAATCATTAGATGATGTCATAATCATTTTTTGCTGTCATAATCATTTGATGATGTCATAATCATTAGATGGTGTCATAATCATTTTGTTGATGTCATAATCATTTGATGATGTCATAATCATTTGATGTCATAATCAATGGATGATGTCATAATCATTTTGTTGATGTCATAATCATTTGATGATGTCATAATCATTAGATGATGTCATAGTCATTTTGTTGATGTCATAATCAGTTGCTGATGTCATAATCATTAGATGATGTCATAATCATTTTGATGATGTCATAATCATTTGATGATGTCATAATCATTTTGTTGATGTCATAATCATTTTGTTGATGTCATAATCATTTTGTTGATGTCATAATCATTTGATGATGTCATAATCATTTTGATGATGTCATAATCATTTGATGATGTCATAATCATTTGATGTCATAATCATGGGATGTTGTCATAATCATTTTGTTGATGTCATAATCATTTGATGATGTCATAATCATTAGATGATGTCATAATCATTTTGTTGATGTCATAATGATTTGATGATGTCATAATCATTAGATGATGTCATAATCATTGGATGATGTCATCATCATTTTGTTGATGTCATAATCATTTGATGATGTCATAATCATTTGATGTCATAATCATTGGATGATGTCATAATCATTTTGTTAATGTCATAATCATTTGATGATGTCATAATCATTTTGTTGATGTAATAATCATTTTGTTGATGTCATAATCATTTGATGATGCTATAATCATTTTGTTGATGTCATAATCATTTTATGATGTCATTATCATTTTGTTGATGTCATAATCATTTTGTTGATGTCATAATGATTTGATGATGTCATAATCATTTGATATCATAATCATTGGATGATGTCATAATCATTTTGTTGATGTCATAATCATTTGATGATGTCATAATGATTTTGTTGATGTCATAATCATTTGATGATGCCATAATCATTTTGTTGATGTCATAATCATTTTATGATGTCATAATCATTTCGTTGATGTCATAATCATTTTGTTGATGTCATAATGATTTGATGATGTCATAATCATTTGATGTCATAATCATTGGATGATGTCATAATCATTGGATGATGTCATAATCATTTTGTTGATGTCATAATCATTTGATGATGTCATCATCATTAGGTGATGTCATAATCATTTTGTTGATGTCATAATCATTTGATGATGTCATAATCATTTTGTTGATGTCATAATCATTTGATGATGTCATAATCATTTTGTTGATGTCATAATCGTTTTGTTGATGTCATAATCATTTTGTTGATGTCATAATCATTTGATGATGTCATAATCATTAGATGATGTCATAATCATTTTGGTGATGTCATAATCATTTTGTTGATGTCATATTGATTTGATGATGTCATAATCATTTGATGTCATAATCATTGGATGATGTCATAATCATTTTGTTGATGTCATAATCATTTGATGATGTCAATCATTTTGTTGATGTCATAATCATTTTGTTGATGTCATAATGATTTGATGATGTCATAATCATTGGATGATGTCATAATCATTGGATGATGTCATAATAATTTTGTTGATGTCATAATCATTTGATGATGTCATAATCATTTGATGTGATAATCATTGGATGATGTCATAATCATTTGATGATGTCATAATCATTTTGTTGATGTCATAATCATTTGATGATGCCATAATCATTTTGTTGATGTCATAATCATTTGATGATGCCATAATCATTTTGTTGATGTCATAATCAGTGGATGATGTCATAATCATTTTGTTGATGTCATAATCATTTGATGATGTCATAATCATTGGATGATGTCATATTCATTTTGTTGATGTCATAATCATTTGATGATGTCATAATCATTAGATCATGTCATAATCATTTGATGTCATAATCATTTTGTTGATGTCATAATCATTTGATGATGTCATAATCATTAGATGATATCATAGTCATTTGATGTCATAATCATTGGATGATGTCATATTCATTTTGTTGATGTCATAATCATTTGATGATGTCATAATCATTTGATGTCATAATCATCGGATGATGTCATAATCATTTTGTTGATGTCATAATCATTTGATGATGTCATAATCATTTGATGTCATAATCTTTGGATGATGACATAATCATTTTGTTGATGTCATAATCATTTGATGATGTCATAATCATTAGATGATGACATAATCATTTTGGTGATGTCATAATCATTTTGTTGATGTCATATTGATTTGATGATGTCATAATCATTTGATGTCATAATCATTGGATGATGTCATAATCATTTTGTTGATGTCATAATCATTTTGTTGATGTCATAATCATTTGATGATGTCATAATCATTAGATGATGTCATAATCATTTTGGTGATGTCATAATCATTTTGTTGATGTCATATTGATTTGATGATGTCATAATCATTTGATGTCATAATCATTGGATGATGTCATAATCATTTTGTTGATGTCATAATCATTTGATGATGTCAATCATTTTGTTGATGTCATAATCATTTTGTTGGTGTCATAATGATTTGATGATGTCATAATCATTGGATGATGTCATAATCATTGGATGATGTCATAATAATTTTGTTGATGTCATAATCATTTGATGATGTCATAATCATTTGATGTGATAATCATTGGATGATGTCATAATCATTTGATGATGTCATAATCATTTTGTTGATGTCATAATCATTTGATGATGCCATAATCATTTTGTTGATGTCATAATCATTTGATGATGCCATAATCATTTTGTTGATGTCATAATCAGTGGATGATGTCATAATCATTTTGTTGATGTCATAATCATTTGATGATGTCATAATCATTGGATGATGTCATATTCATTTTGTTGATGTCATAATCATTTGATGATGTCATAATCATTAGATCATGTCATAATCATTTGATGTCATAATCATTTTGTTGATGTCATAATCATTTGATGATGTCATAATCATTAGATGATATCATAGTCATTTGATGTCATAATCATTGGATGATGTCATATTCATTTTGTTGATGTCATAATCATTTGATGATGTCATAATCATTAGATCATGTCATAATCATTTGATGTCATAATCATTTTGTTGATGTCATAATCATTTGATGATGTCATAATCATTAGATGATATCATAGTCATTTGATGTCATAATCATCGGATGATGTCATAATCATTTTGTTGATGTCATAATCATTTGATGATGTCATAATCATTTGATGTCATAATCTTTGGATGATGACATAATCATTTTGTTGATGTCATAATCATTTGATGTGATAATCATTGGATGATGTCATAATCATTTGATGATGTCATAATCATTTTGTTGATGTCATAATCATTTGATGATGCCATAATCATTTTGTTGATGTCATAATCAGTGGATGATGTCATAATCATTTTGTTGATGTCATAATCATTTGATGATGTCATAATCATTGGATGATGTCATATTCATTTTGTTGATGTCATAATCATTTGATGATGTCATAATCATTAGATCATGTCATAATCATTTGATGTCATAATCATTTTGTTGATGTCATAATCATTTGATGATGTCATAATCATTAGATGATATCATAGTCATTTGATGTCATAATCATCGGATGATGTCATAATCATTTTGTTGATGTCATAATCATTTGATGATGTCATAATCATTTGATGTCATAATCTTTGGATGATGACATAATCATTTTGTTGATGTCATAATCATTTGATGTGATAATCATTGGATGATGTCATAATCATTTGATGATGTCATAATCATTTTGTTGATGTCATAATCATTTGATGATGCCATAATCATTTTGTTGATGTCATAATCAGTGGATGATGTCATAATCATTTTGTTGATGTCATAATCATTTGATGATGTCATAATCATTGGATGATGTCATATTCATTTTGTTGATGTCATAATCATTTGATGATGTCATAATCATTAGATCATGTCATAATCATTTGATGTCATAATCATTTTGTTGATGTCATAATCATTTGATGATGTCATAATCATTAGATGATATCATAGTCATTTGATGTCATAATCATTGGATGATGTCATATTCATTTTGTTGATGTCATAATCATTTGATGATGTCATAATCATTTGATGTCATAATCATCGGATGATGTCATAATCATTTTGTTGATGTCATAATCATTTGATGATGTCATAATCATTTGATGATGTCATAATCATTTTGTTGATGTCATAATCATTTGATGATGTCATAATCATTGGATGATGTCATAATCATTTTGTTGATGTCATAATCATTTGATGATGTCATAATCATTTGATGTCATAATCATTGGATGATATCATAATCATTTTGTTGATGTCATAATCATTTGATGATGTCATAATCATTAAATGATGTCATAATCATTTTGTTGATGTCATAATCATTTGATGATGTCATAATCATTTTGTTGATGTCATAATCATTTTGTTGATGTCATAATGATTTGATGATGTCATAATCATTTGATGTCATAATCATTGGATGATGTCATAATCATTTTGTTGATGTCATAATCATTTGATGATGTCATAATCATTTGATGTCATAATCATTGGATGATGTCATAATCATTTTGTTGATGTCATAATCATTTGATGTCATAATCATTGGATGATGTCATAATCATTTTATTGATTTCATAATCATTTGATGATGTCATAATCATTAGATGATGTCATAATCATTTTGTTGATGTCATAATCATTTGATGATGTCATAATCATTAGATGGTGTCATAATCATTTTGTTGATGTCATAATCATTTGATGATGTCATAATCATTTGATGTCATAATCAATGGATGATGTCATAATCATTTTGTTGATGTCATAATCATTTGATGATGTCATAATCATTAGATGATGTCATAGTCATTTTGTTGATGTCATAATCATTTGCTGATGTCATAATCATTAGATGATGTCATAATCATTTTGCTGATGTCATAATCATTTGATGATGTCATAATCATTTTGTTGATGTCATAATCATTTTGTTGATGTCATAATCATTTGATGATGTCATAATCATTTTGATGATGTCATAATCATTTGATGATGTCATAATCATTTGATGTCATAATCATGGGATGTTGTCATAATCATTTTGTTGATGTCATAATCATTTGATGATGTCATAATCATTAGATGATGTCATAATCATTTTGTTGATGTCATAATGATTTGATGATGTCATAATCATTAGATGATGTCATAATCATTGGATGATGTCATCATCATTTTGTTGATGTCATAATCATTTGATGATGTCATAATCATTAGATGATGTCATAATCATTTTGTTGATGTCATAATCATTTGATGATGTCATAATCATTTTGTTGATGTCATAATCATTTGATGATGTCATAATCATTTTGTTGATGTCATAATCGTTTTGTTGATGTCATAATCATTTTGTTGATGTCATAATCATTAGATGATGTCATAATCATTTTGGTGATGTCATAATCATTTTGTTGATGTCATATTGATTTGATGATGTCATAATCATTTGATGTCATAATCATTGGATGATGTCATAATCATTTTGTTGATGTCATAATCATTTGATGATGTCAATCATTTTGTTGATGTCATAATCATTTTGTTGATGTCATAATGATTTGATGATGTTATAATCATTGGATGATGTCATAATCATTGGATGATGTCATAATAATTTTGTTGATGTCATAATCATTTGATGATGTCATAATCATTTGATGTGATAATCATTGGATGATGTCATAATCATTGGATGATGTCATAATCATTTTGTTGATGTCATAATCATTTGATGATGTCATAATCATTGGATGATGTCATATTCATTTTGTTGATGTCATAATCATTTGATGATGTCATAATCATTAGATCATGTCATAATCATTTGATGTCATAATCATTTGATGATGTCATAATCATTAGATGATGTCATAGTCATTTGATGTCATAATCATTAGATGATGTCATATTCATTTTGTTGATGTCATAATCATTTGATGACGTCATAATCATTTGATGTCATAATCATTGGATGATGTCATAATCATTTTGTTGATGTCATAATCATTTGATGATGTCATAATCATTTGATGTCATAATCTTTGGATGATGACATAATCATTTTGTTGATGTCATAATCATTTGATGATGTCATAATCATTTGATGTCATAATCATTGGATGATGTCATAATCATTTTGTTGATGTCATAATCATTTGATGATGTCATAATCATTAGATGATGTCATAATCATTTTGTTGATGTCATAATCATTTTGTTGATGTCATAATCATTTGATGTCATAATCATTGAATGATGTCATAATCATTTTGTTGATGTCATAATCATTTGATGATGTCATAATCATTAGATGATGTCATAATAATTTTGTTGATGTCATAATCATTTGATGATGTCATAATCATTAGATGATGGCATAATCATTTTGTTGATGTCATAGTCATTTGTTGATGTCATAATCATTTTGTTGATGTCATAATCATTTGATGATGTCATAGTCATTTGATGTCATAATCATTGGATGATGTCATAATCATTTTGTTGATGTCATAATCATTTGATGATGTCATAATCATTAGATGATGTCATAATCATTTTGTTGATGTCATAATCATTTGATGATGTCATAATCATTTGATGTCATAATCATTGGATGATGTCATAATCATTTTGTTGATGTCATAATCATTTGATGATGTCATAATCATTTGATGTCATAATCATTGGATGATATCATAATCATTTTGTTGATGTCATAATCATTTGATGATGTCATAATCATTAAATGATGTCATAATCATTTGATGATGTCATAATCATTTGATGTGATAATCATTGGATGATGTCATAATCATTTGATGATGTCATAATCATTTTGTTGATGTCATAATCATTTGATGATGCCATAATCATTTTGTTGATGTCATAATCATTTGATGATGCCATAATCATTTTGTTGATGTCATAATCAGTGGATGATGTCATAATCATTTTGTTGATGTCATAATCATTTGATGATGTCATAATCATTGGATGATGTCATATTCATTTTGTTGATGTCATAATCATTTGATGATGTCATAATCATTAGATCATGTCATAATCATTTGATGTCATAATCATTTTGTTGATGTCATAATCATTTGATGATGTCATAATCATTAGATGATATCATAGTCATTTGATGTCATAATCATTGGATGATGTCATATTCATTTTGTTGATGTCATAATCATTTGATGATGTCATAATCATTTGATGTCATAATCATCGGATGATGTCATAATCATTTTGTTGATGTCATAATCATTTGATGATGTCATAATCATTTGATGTCATAATCTTTGGATGATGACATAATCATTTTGTTGATGTCATAATCATTTGATGATGTCATAATCATTTGATGTCATAATCATTGGATGATGTCATAATCATTTTGTTGATGTCATAATCATTTGATGATGTCATAATCATTAGATGATGTCATAATCATTTTGTTGATGTCATAATCATTTTGTTGATGTCATAATCATTTGATGTCATAATCATTGAATGATGTCATAATCATTTTGTTGATGTCATAATCATTTGATGATGTCATAATCATTAGATGATGTCATAATAATTTTGTTGATGTCATAATCATTTGATGATGTCATAATCATTAGATGATGTCATAATCATTTTGTTGATGTCATAATCATTTGATGATGTCATAATCATTTTGTTGATGTCATAATCATTTGATGATGTCATAATCGTTTGATGTCATAATCATTAGATGATGTCATAATCATTTTGTTGATGTCATAATCATTTGATGTCATAATCATTAGATGATGTCATAATCATTTTGTTGATGTCATAGTCATTTGATGATGTCATAATCATTTTGTTGATGTCATAATCATTTGATGATGTCATAGTCATTTGATGTCATAATCATTGGATGATGTCATAATCATTTTGTTGATGTCATAATCATTTGATGATGTCATAATCATTAGATGATGTCATAATCATTTTGTTGATGTCATAATCATTTGATGATGTCATAATCATTTGATGTCATAATCATTGGATGATGTCATAATCATTTTGTTGATGTCATAATCATTTGATGATGTCATAATCATTTGATGTCATAATCATTGGATGATATCATAATCATTTTGTTGATGTCATAATCATTTGATGATGTCATAATCATTAAATGATGTCATAATCATTTTGTTGATGTCATAATCATTTGATGATGTCATAATCATTTTGTTGATGTCATAATCATTTTGTTGATGTCATAATGATTTGATGATGTCATAATCATTTGATGTCATAATCATTGGATGATGTCATAATCATTTTGTTGATGTCATAATCATTTTGTTGATGTCATAATGATTTGATGATGTCATAATCATTTGATGTCATAATCATTTGATGATGTCATAATCATTTGATGTCATAATCATTGGATGATGTCATAATCATTTTGTTGATGTCATAATCATTTGATGTCATAATCATTGGATGATGTCATAATCATTTTATTGATTTCATAATCATTTGATGATGTCATAATCATTAGATGATGTCATAATCATTTTGTTGATGTCATAATCATTTGATGATGTCATAATCATTAGATGGTGTCATAATCATTTTGTTGATGTCATAATCATTTGATGATGTCATAATCATTTGATGTCATAATCAATGGATGATGTCATAATCATTTTGTTGATGTCATAATCATTAGATGATGTCATAGTCATTTTGTTGATGTCATAATCATTTGCTGATGTCATAATCATTAGATGATGTCATAATCATTTTGCTGATGTCATAATCATTTGATGATGTCATAATCATTTTGTTGATGTCATAATTATTTGATGATGTCATAATCATTTGATGTCATAATCATTACATGATGTCATAATCATTTGATGATGTCATAATCATTAGATGATGTCATAATCATTTTGTTCATGTCATAATCATTTGATGATGTCATAATCATTTTGTTGATGTCATAATCATTTTGTTGATGTCATAATGATTTGATGATGTCATAATCATTTGATGTCATAATCATTGGATGATGTCATAATCATTTTGTTGATGTCATAATCATTTGATGATGTCATAATCATTATATGATGTCATAATCATTTTGTTGATGTCAGAATCATTTGTTGATGTCATAATCATTTGATGATGTCATAATCATTATATGATGTCATAATCATTTTGTTGATGTCAGAATCATTTGATGATGTCATAATCATTTTGTTGATGTCATAATCATTTGATGATGTCATAATCATTTTGTTGGTGTCATAATCATTTTATGATGTCATAATCAATTTGTTGATGTCATAATCATTAGATGATGTCATAATCATTTTGTTGATGTCATAATCATTTTGTTGATGTCATAATCATTTGATGTCATAATCATTGAATGATGTCATAATCATTTTGTTGATGTCATAATCATTTGATGATGTCATAATCATTAGATGATGTCATAATAATTTTGTTGATGTCATAATCATTTGATGATGTCATAATCATTAGATGATGTCATAATCATTTTGTTGATGTCATAATCATTTGATGATGTCATAATCATTTTGTTGATGTCATAATCATTTGATGATGTCATAATCGTTTGATGTCATAATCATTAGATGATGTCATAATCATTTTGTTGATGTCATAATCATTTGATGTCATAATCATTAGATGATGTCATAATCATTTTGTTGATGTCATAGTCATTTGATGATGTCATAATCATTTTGTTGATGTCATAATCATTTGATGATGTCATAATCATTTGATGTCATAATCATTGGATAATGTCATAATCATTTTGTTGATGTCAGAATCATTTGATGAAGTCATAATCATTAGATGATGTCATAATCATTTTGTTGATGTCATAATCATTTGATGATGTCATAATCATTTGATGTCATAATCATTGGATGATGTCATAATCATTTTGTTGATGTCATAATCATTTGATGATGTCATAATCATTTGATGTCATAATCATTGGATGATATCATAATCATTTTGTTGATGTCATAATCATTTGATGATGTCATAATCATTAGATGATGTCATAATCATTTTGTTGATGTCATAATCATTTGATGATGTCATAATCATTTTGTTGATGTCATAATCATTTTGTTGATGTCATAATGATTTGATGATGTCATAATCATTTGATGTCATAATCATTGGATGATGTCATAATCATTTTGTTGATGTCATAATCATTTGATGATGTCATAATCATTTGATGTCATAATCATTGGATGATGTCATAATCATTTTGTTGATGTCATAATCATTTGCTGATGTCATAATCATTAGATGATGTCATAATCATTTTGTTGATGTCATAATCATTGGATGATGTCATAATCATTTTATTGATTTCATAATCATTTGATGATGTCATAATCATTAGATGATGTCATAATCATTTTGTTGATGTCATAATCATTTGATGATGTCATAATCATTAGATGGTGTCATAATCATTTTGTTGATGTCATAATCATTTGATGATGTCATAATCATTTGATGTCATAATCAATGGATGATGTCATAATCATTTTGTTGATGTCATAATTAGTGTTGAGCATTCCGATACCGCAAGTATCGGGTATCGGCCGATATTAGCGGTATCGGAATTCCGATACTTAATTCCGATACTTTTTTCATATCGGATTCCGGGATCGGAATCGGAATAGGAAGTTCCCATCATGCTATGAGCCTGCTTGCTTTGATTAAGCCAATGGGAATCCTCCGAAGTGTGGGCACATCCTGTTAGGCATGTAGGCATGTTAACTATTGGCATGGCTGTGATTGGCTGCCGAAATGATGTCATGATGCACTATAAAAGCCACCGCAGCCGCCATTTCTGGTCACTCTGCTGTGAATTCAGTTAGGGACAGGCTGCTGTAGAAGACTGTGAGGGACAGTTAGAAATAGCGATTCCACCAAACATCTAGTGCTTTACCCAGGCTACATAAACCACCACTGTAGCCTTCTTTGCCCTAGCAGCAGTGTTCACAGCTGTCTGCAAGGGCTGTGTGAGTGCAGCTCACGCTGTGGAGTGGGTCCTGCAGCCACGTCAGGCTGTAGGCCACCCAGTGTGATCACTGCTGCCTCATACATCTTTTATTTTTTGAGCTGCATTTTTTAAATAATTTCAATCTAGTGTGCTTCCATCCGTATCCATATACGTTGGTTGCAAACACTAGTAGTAGACAGCGGAGCCTTTCTGCAGCCTTTCAGTGCTAGTGTCCACTTTGCTGCACTGTTCACGGCTGTCTGAGAGGTCTCTGACTGTGTGTGAGTGCAGCTCACGCTGAGTAGTGTGTCCTGCAGCTACGTCTGGCTGTAGGACGCTCAGCGTGCGTCACTGCCTCACACATATTTTTATTTGAGTGCAGCTCATTTTTTCTTCTATTAGTGTGCATCCATCCGTCTCCATCTACGGTGGTTGCAAACACTATATAGGAGTACACAGCGGAGCCTTTCTGCAGCCTGTCAGTGCCAGTGCCCACTTAGCTGCACTGTTGACGGCTGTCTGAGAGGTCTCTGACTGTGTGTGAGTGCAGCTCACGCTGAGTAGAGTGTCCTGCAGCTACGTCTGGTTGTAGGACGCTCAACGTGCGTCACTGCCTCACACATATTTGTCTCTGAGTGCAGCTCATTTTTTCTTCTCCTATTAGTGTGCATCCATCCGTATCCATCAACATTGGTTGGTTGCAAACACTATATAGGAGTAGATAGAGGAGCCTTTTTTTCTGGCTTGTGCCCTGCCGGCGCAGCCAGATTAGTATTACCCAATTTTTTTGGAGCCTCATCTTTTGCATTGTAGGTTACCTGCCTGCATTGTAATAGCTCCAAAAAGTTGGTGATACTATCAGTTTCAATTCTTTGTTCTCATACTTTGAGTTTGTTTCAAACAAAGAAACCACATAAAAAGTTCACCAAACACTACATTTTGAACTTGTGTAGGCCACATCAGCTCCTATTAAAGTCTAGTCCACACACACACACTTCATAAAATTAGTGTTTCTTGTACCTGTAACCAGCTGTTCAGGAATAAGCACACTAAGGCCCCCCTTTGTACTTTTTTGCCTATCTTAAGCAGTCTTGCAAGATGAAGAAGGCAGGGAGTAAGGCGCGGGGGCGTGGGCGTGGGCGTGGAGTTTCAGCAGGGAGAGGACGTGGGGATTCTGCAGGGAGAGGACGTGGGGATTCTACAGGTAGAGGACGTGGGGATTCTGGGCCTGCTGCGGGCACCAGTGGATCAGCATCCCCCAGTTTTAGCAGGCAACAGTCCTTTATGCGCAGCTTTGTAGGACCTCAACGTACCCCACTGCTGCGGGAGGAACAAATTGAAGCCGTTGTCGGATGGATGGCAGCTAACGCATCGACTTCAATTACTTCCGCATCCTCTCAGGGTCAGAGCACCGAAGAGCAACCATCTGTCTCTTCACCACCTGCCAAAGTGCCCAGGCAGTCAGAGAGACATGGACAGGAGCCATCACAGTCTCTACTTCTGTTCTCGGAATCTGTTGGCTTGGAAAGAGGGGGCCAGCCAAGCAGCATTCCTGAATGTGAAGAAGAGGGAGTATGCAGTGATGCGCAACTTCTTTGTCCCTCTGAATCTGAAGAGGCGAGTGGGCCAGTGCCTATGGTCAGCACACCTCAGTACGCATCAGATGATGACGAGACTCAGTTGCCACTTTCTGGTGCGTACGGTGCTGGCGAGACAACCCCGGAGAAGCAGCTGTTTGAAGAGGGGAGGGAAGATGATGAGGTCCTTGACCCATCATGGCGTGAGCAACAGGAAGGTGGTGGGAGCAGCTCGGAGGAAGAGATTCCCCTACCGGCCAAAACAGGAGGCAGAGGGAGGGGGAAGACTTGGTTGCCTGTACCCTCCACTTCGGCACCCGTTAGGAGCATTCCTCCTTCCAAAGGCAAACCGGGCGCTCACAAGAGTTGCAGTGCGTGGTCCTTTTTTGACACAGTTGCAGATGACATTTGCTTTGTCAAATGCAAGCTGTGTCATCAGAGAGTCAAAAGAGGGAGAAATGTCAGCAACCTCAATACCACAAATATGTGGAAACATGTGCGCACCAAGCACGAGTTGGAGTTGCAGAGACACCCTGAAGACGTAGGCCAACGTACAGCACCACCTACCACCTCTTCAGTTCGTGTTGGGCCCTCTTCCTCCAGCTCACACACTGCTGGTTCGGCTTCCTCACAGGATCGCCAAGGAAGAACCTCTGCCACTGTTGTCCGGAGACCCTGTCAGATTCCACCCATAACAGCACGTTCCCATCCATCACAGCCATCGGTAGCACAGGCATGGGATAAAAGGCGCCCTTACTCGGCAAACCATCCCCGAGCACAGTCTCTGAATGCTGGCATTGCCAAACTTCTGGCAGTTGAAATGCTGTCATTCAGGCTGGTGGACACTGACACCTTCCGGGACTTAATGGCATTGGCAGTCCCCCAATACAACGTGCCCAGCCGCTTTTATTTCAGCAGGCGAGCCGTCCCTGCCCTGCAGAAACATGTTGAGGGCAAAATAAAACATGCGCTACTAAACGCCGTTAGTAGCAAGGTCCACCTGACCACCGATGCGTGGACCAGTAACCATGGACAGGGACGATACCTTTCCCTCACTGCCCACTGGGTCAATGTTGTGGAGCCGGGTACGGATCTGGAGAGTGGCGCTGTACGTGTTCTTCCAACGCCACGGATTGCAGGACTCCAGTCTGTACACATAGACTCCTCCTCCTACTCAAGTTCCTCAGAAACAGCAGAGCAGGAGCCTGTTACGACCGATATGAGCACAGCCGTGGCCAAACGTCAACAGGCTGTACTCAAATTAATTTCTTTGGGGAATCGAAGCCACACAGCGCAGGAGCTCTGGAATGCTATCAAGCTGGAGAGCGATGTGTGGTTTGGGCCAGCGAATCTCCAGCCGGGCTTGGTAGTGTGTGACAATGGCCGAAATCTGGTGGCAGCTCTTGGCCTAGGCAACCTCACACACATCCCATGTCTGGCACATGTTCTTAACTTGGTCGTGCAGAGCTTTCTGAGGGACTATCCGGATCTTGCTGCACTGTTGCACAAGGTCCGCATAGAGTGCGCTCACTTGCGACGTTCCAGCACGGCAAGATCGCGCCTCGCTGCTCTGCAGCGACGATTTGGCCTTCCGGAACATCGCATCATATGTGACCTACCCACCCGGTGGAATTCAACGTTACATATGTTGGAGCGGTTGTGTGAGCAGCAGGCAGCAGTCATGGAGTACCAGCTGCATCAGGCGCAAACAAGTCGCACTGTGCGCCGTTCACACTTCAGCACCATTGAGTGGGCCTCTATGAAGGACATCTGCCTCGTTTTGCGTGCCTTCGATGAATCCACGCGGATGGCGAGTGCAGAGGATGCACTAGTCAGCATGACTGTCCCCCTTATCTGCCTGCTTCAACAAACACTGCAAGCACTAAGGGATGAGGTTTCAGAAGAGGTGGAGGATGAGGAGTCCCAAATGCCATCTGCTTCTGGACAGTCTGCGCTACGTGTTTCCTCACAAAGGCCTAGGCAGGGGACACTTTGTGAGGAGGATGAGGAGGAGTCGATGGAGGAGGAAGACATCTCTCCAGAGGAGGGAGGTACACAAACCTCTACTCAGTATGTACAGCGAGGGTGGGGTGATGCAGAGCAGGTCGAGGTCACGCCTCAAACAGGGGACAGCGGTTCTTTGACAGTTGGGAGTCTGCAGCACATGGTTGATTTCATGCTGCAGTGCCTGAGAAACGACCGCCGCATCGCCCACATTCTCGTCTCGGCTGATTATTGGGTGTACACCCTCCTAGATCCTCGCTACCGGGACAGCGTACAAAGGCTCATACCAACGTTGAACCGGGAGCGTAAAATGCGGGAGTACGAAGAGTCACTGGTGCAGTCCATAATGTTTTCCATTCCACCCGACAGCATTGTTGCAAGTGCTTTACAAAGCAGCTCTGTGCGTCGAGGCAGTGGAGGAAACTCTGCACAAAGAGGGAGCAGAGGCAGTGGCAGCACAAGGCAAGACCACTATGGCCCAAATGTGGCAAAGTTTTGTGTGTCCACCACAATTGTCTACACCATGAGCGACGCCTCGAGTCAGCAGGAGGCAACGCTTCCGTCAGATGGTGTCAGACTACATGTCTTGCCCTGTCGCTGTACTCCCAGATGGCTCTTCCCCCTTCAAGTTTTGGGTCTCTAAGCTGGATACATGGCCAGAGCTTAGCCAGTATGCATTGGAGGTGCTGGCTTGCCCTGCTGCCAGTGTATTATCGGAACGTGTCTTTAGTGCCGCAGGTGGTGTACTAACAGACCGTCGCACGCGACTATCTTCCGATAATGTTGACCGGCTGACTTTTCTGAAAATGAACAAGGCCTGGGTCTCCAAAGACTTTACAATTCCTCTTACAGACTAAATTAGTGGTTGGCAACTGTATCCAGGTCTGCTGGTGTGTTCATTTTTCTACCACCTGAACTATAATCCCTGTGCTTCAACACAGCCAGTTGTCGCTCAGATGTGTCGTCTGCACAGAGAAACACACTAGCTCCTGTGTTACTGGGGTTCAGTAATGCCAGCTGATCCCCTGCTGTGTGGACGGCAGAGTCACCAGCTCCATCAACATTCAAACCACTACTGATTTTTAACCGTGCCCAACTTAGGTCTCTGGCTCCACTGTCTCTACTATTTCCCCTGACCTCCAACCCCGCCATCTACATCTCTGAAGTGGCGTCAGCACAATCTACACTTGTTCCTGTGTTCCTGTGGCTCAGTCCCATCAGTTTATCCCCTGATGTGTGTCCGGCAAGGTCTCCTGCTCTGTCCACATTCCCATAACCAGTAGTGGGAATGAGGACAGAGCTGGCGAACTTGCCGGACAAACATCAGGGGATCAACTGATGGGACTGAGCACCAGTAACACAGGAACAAGTGTAGATTGTGCTGACGCCACTTCAGAGATGTAGCTGGCGGGGTTGGAGGCCAGGGTAAATAGTAGAGACAGTGGAGCCAGAGGCCTAAGTGGAGCATGGTTAGAATCAGTAGTAGTCCACAACCTCCATAAAAACCGATGCCCATTGGCCTCTGCATGCGGCATGCGTAATCCTGGGCTCCAACAGCGTCAGTTGGTGTTCAGAAGTGTCGTCTCCACAGAGCCAAACACATTCGTTCAAGTGTTAGTGGGGTTCAGCACTGTCAGCTGTTCCCCTGCTGTGGAGATGGCAAGTCTCCTGCTGCATTCACCTGCCAAAATCCAGTAGGCCCCAGCCTGCTCCTCGCCTAATCCTGAGCTCCAACAACGTCAGTTGGTGTTCAGAAGTGTCGTCTCCACAGAGCCAAACACATTCGTTCAAGTGTTAGTGGGGTTCAGCACTGCCAGCTGTTCCCCTGCTGTGGAGATGGCAAGTCTCCTGCTGCATTCACCTGCCAAAATCCAGTAGGCCCCAGCCTGCTCCTCGCCTAATCCTGGGCTCCAACAACGTCAGTTGGTGTTCAGAAGTGTCGTCTCCACAGAGCCAAACACATTCGTTCAAGTGTTAGTGGGGTTCAGCACTGCCAGCTGTTCCCCTGCTGTGGAGATGGCAAGTCTCCTGCTGCATTCACCTGCCAAAATCCAGTAGGCCCCAGCCTGCTCCTCGCCTAATCCTGGGCTCCAACAACGTCAGTTGGTGTTCAGAAGTGTCGTCTCCACAGAGCCAAACACATTCGTTCAAGTGTTAGTGGGGTTCAGCACTGCCAGCTGTTCCCCTGCTGTGGAGATGGCAAGTCTCCTGCTGCATTCACCTGCCAAAATCAAGTAGGCCCCAGCCTGCTCCTCGCCTAATCCTGGGCTCCAACAACGTCAGTTGGTGTTCAGAAGTGTCGTCTCCACAGAGCCAAACACATTCGTTCAAGTGTTAGTGGGGTTCAGCACTGTCAGCTGTTCCCCTGCTGTGGAGATGGCAAGTCTCCTGCTGCATTCACCTGCCAAAATCCAGTAGGCCCCAGCCTGCTCCTCGCCTAATCCTGAGCTCCAACAACGTCAGTTGGTGTTCAGAAGTGTCGTCTCCACAGAGCCAAACACATTCGTTCAAGTGTTAGTGGGGTTCAGCACTGCCAGCTGTTCCCCTGCTGTGGAGATGGCAAGTCTCCTGCTGCATTCACCTGCCAAAATCCAGTAGGCCCCAGCCTGCTCCTCGCCTAATCCTGGGCTCCAACAACGTCAGTTGGTGTTCAGAAGTGTCGTCTCCACAGAGCCAAACACATTCGTTCAAGTGTTAGTGGGGTTCAGCACTGCCAGCTGTTCCCCTGCTGTGGAGATGGCAAGTCTCCTGCTGCATTCACCTGCCAAAATCCAGTAGGCCCCAGCCTGCTCCTCGCCTTATCCTGGGCTCCAACAACGTCAGTTGGTGTTCAGAAGTGTCGTCTCCACAGAGCCAAACACATTCGTTCAAGTGTTAGTGGGGTTCAGCACTGCCAGCTGTTCCCCTGCTGTGGAGATGGCAAGTCTCCTGCTGCATTCACCTGCCAAAATCAAGTAGGCCCCAGCCTGCTCCTCGCCTAATCCTGGGCTCCAACAACGTCAGTTGGTGTTCAGAAGTGTCGTATCCACAGAGCCAAACACATTCGTTCAAGTGTTAGTGGGGTTCAGCACTGTCAGCTGTTCCCCTGCTGTGGAGATGGCAAGTCTCCTGCTGCATTCACCTGCCAAAATCCAGTAGGCCCCAGCCTGCTCCTCGCCTAATCCTGGGCTCCAACAACGTCAGTTGGTGTTCAGAAGTGTCGTCTCCACAGAGCCAAACACATTCGTTCAAGTGTTAGTGGGGTTCAGCACTGCCAGCTGTTCCCCTGCTGTGGAGATGGCAAGTCTCCTGCTGCATTCACCTGCCAAAATCAAGTAGGCCCCAGCCTGCTCCTCGCCTAATCCTGGGCTCCAACAACGTCAGTTGGTGTTCAGAAGTGTCGTCTCCACAGAGCCAAACACATTCGTTCAAGTGTTAGTGGGGTTCAGCACTGCCAGCTGTTCCCCTGCTGTGGAGATGGCAAGTCTCCTGCTGCATTCACCTGCCAAAATCCAGTAGGCCCCAGCCTGCTCCTCGCCTAATCCTGGGCTCCAACAACGTCAGTTGGTGTTCAGAAGTGTCGTCTCCACAGAGCCAAACACATTCGTTCAAGTGTTAGTGGGGTTCAGCACTGCCAGCTGTTCCCCTGCTGTGGAGATGGCAAGTCTCCTGCTGCATTCACCTGCCAAAATCAAGTAGGCCCCAGCCTGCTCCTCGCCTAATCCTGGGCTCCAACAACGTCAGTTGGTGTTCAGAAGTGTCGTCTCCACAGAGCCAAACACATTCGTTCAAGTGTTAGTGGGGTTCAGCACTGTCAGCTGTTCCCCTGCTGTGGAGATGGCAAGTCTCCTGCTGCATTCACCTGCCAAAATCCAGTAGGCCCCAGCCTGCTCCTCGCCTAATCCTGAGCTCCAACAACGTCAGTTGGTGTTCAGAAGTGTCGTCTCCACAGAGCCAAACACATTCGTTCAAGTGTTAGTGGGGTTCAGCACTGCCAGCTGTTCCCCTGCTGTGGAGATGGCAAGTCTCCTGCTGCATTCACCTGCCAAAATCCAGTAGGCCCCAGCCTGCTCCTCGCCTAATCCTGGGCTCCAACAACGTCAGTTGGTGTTCAGAAGTGTCGTCTCCACAGAGCCAAACACATTCGTTCAAGTGTTAGTGGGGTTCAGCACTGCCAGCTGTTCCCCTGCTGTGGAGATGGCAAGTCTCCTGCTGCATTCACCTGCCAAAATCCAGTAGGCCCCAGCCTGCTCCTCGCCTAATCCTGGGCTCCAACAACGTCAGTTGGTGTTCAGAATTGTCGTCTCCACAGAGCCAAACACATTCGTTCAAGTGTTAGTGGGGTTCAGCACTGCCAGCTGTTCCCCTGCTGTGGAGATGGCAGTCTCTCCTGCTGTCTCCGCATTACAAAGACAGTAGGCCTCTGCCTACACCCTCCTATTTCCTGGGCTTCAACACAGCCAGTTGTAGTTCGGAAGTGCCGTCCACACGGAAAGAGATACTTGCTCCCGTGTCTCAGTGGGGTTCAGTAACGTCAGCTGATCCCCTGCTGTGTGGATGGCAGTCTCTCCTGCTGTCACCTCATTCAAAATACAGTAGGCCTCTGCCTACACCCTCCTATTTCCTGGGCTTCAACACAGCCAGTTGTAGTTCGGAAGTGCCGTCCACACGGAAAGAGACACTTGCTCCCGTGTCTCAGTGGGGTTCAGTAACGTCAGCTGATCCCCTGCTTTGTGGATGGCAGTCTCTCCTGCTGTCACCTCTTTCAAAATACAGTAGGCCTCTGCCTACACCCTCCTATTTCCTGGGCTTCAACACAGCCAGTTGTAGTTCGGAAGTGCCGTCCACACGGAAAGAGATACTTGCTCCCGTGTCTCAGTGGGGTTCAGTAACGTCAGCTGATCCCCTGCTGTGTGGATGGCAGTCTCTCCTGCTGTCACCTCATTCAAAATTCAGTAGGCCTCTGCCTACACCCTCCTATTTCCTGGGCTTCAACACAGCCAGTTGTAGTTCGGAAGTGCCGTCCACACGGAAAGAGATACTTGCTCCCGTGTCTCAGTGGGGTTCAGTAACGTCAGCTGATCCCCTGCTGTGTGGATGGCAGTCTCTCCTGCTGTCACCTCATTCAAAATACAGTAGGCCTCTGCCTACACCCTCCTATTTCCTGGGCTTCAACACAGCCAGTTGTAGTTCGGAAGTGCCGTCCACACGGAAAGAGACACTTGCTCCCGTGTCTCAGTGGGGTTCAGTAACGTCAGCTGATCCCCTGCTGTGTGGATGGCAGTCTCTCCTGCTGTAAACTCATTCAAAATACAGTAGGCCTCTGCCTACACCCTCCTATTTCCTGGGCTTCAACACAGCCAGTTGTAGTTCGGAAGTGCCGTCCACACGGAAAGAGATACTTGCTCCCGTGTCTCAGTGGGGTTCAGTAATGTCAGCTGATCCCCTGCTGTGTGGATGGCAGTCTCTCCTGCTGTCACCTCATTCAAAATACAGTAGGCCTCTGCCTACACCCTCCTATTTCCTGGGCTTCAACACAGCCAGTTGTAGTTCGGAAGTGCCGTCCACACGGAAAGAGATACTTGCTCCCGTGTCTCAGTGGGTTTCATAACGGCAGCTGATCCCCTGCTGTGTGGATGGCAGTCTCTCCTGCTGTCACCTCATTCAAAATACAGTAGGCCTCTGCCTACACCCTCCTATTTCCTGGGCTTCAACACAGCCAGTTGTAGTTCGGAAGTGCCGTCCACACGGAAAGAGACACTTGCTCCCGTGTCTCAGTGGGGTTCAGTAACGTCAGCTGATCCCCTGCTGTGTGGATGGCAGTCTCTCCTGCTGTAAACTCATTCAAAATACAGTAGGCCTCTGCCTACACCCTCCTATTTCCTGGGCTTCAACACAGCCAGTTGTAGTTCGGAAGTGCCGTCCACACGGAAAGAGATACTTGCTCCCGTGTCTCAGTGGGGTTCAGTAATGTCAGCTGATCCCCTGCTGTGTGGATGGCAGTCTCTCCTGCTGTCACCTCATTCAAAATTCAGTAGGCCTCTGCCTACACCCTCCTATTTCCTGGGCTTCAACACAGCCAGTTGTAGTTCGGAAGTGCCGTCCACACGGAAAGAGATACTTGCTCCCGTGTCTCAGTGGGGTTCAGTAACGTCAGCTGATCCCCTGCTTTGTGGATGGCAGTCTCTCCTGCTGTCACCTCTTTCAAAATACAGTAGGCCTCTGCCTACACCCTCCTATTTCCTGGGCTTCAACACAGCCAGTTGTAGTTCGGAAGTGCCGTCCACACGGAAAGAGACACTTGCTCCCGTGTCTCAGTGGGGTTCAGTAACGTCAGCTGATCCCCTGCTGTGTGGATGGCAGTCTCTCCTGCTGTAAACTCATTCAAAATACAGTAGGCCTCTGCCTACACCCTCCTATTTCCTGGGCTTCAACACAGCCAGTTGTAGTTCGGAAGTGCCGTCCACACGGAAAGAGATACTTGCTCCCGTGTCTCAGTGGGGTTCAGTAATGTCAGCTGATCCCCTGCTGTGTGGATGGCAGTCTCTCCTGCTGTCACCTCATTCAAAATACAGTAGGCCTCTGCCTACACCCTCCTATTTCCTGGGCTTCAACACAGCCAGTTGTAGTTCGGAAGTGCCGTCCACACGGAAAGAGACACTTGCTCCCGTGTCTCAGTGGGGTTCAGTAATGTCAGCTGATCCCCTGCTGTGTGGATGGCAAAGTCTCCTGCTGCCTACACAGTCGTACCACTACTGATTTTTAACCGTGCTCCAATTAGGCCTGTGGCTCCACTGTCTCTCGTATTTCCCCTGTCCTCCAACCCCGCCAGTTACAGCTCCGAAGTGGCGTCTGCACAATCCACACTTGTTCCTGTGTTACAGGTGTTCAGTCCGGTCAGTTAATCCCCTGATGTGTGTCCGGCAATGTCGCCTGCTCTGTCCACATTCCCATTATCGGAATGTGGACAGAGCAGGCGACATTGCCGGACACACATCAGGGGATTAACTGACCGGACTGAACACCTGTAACACAGGAACAAGTGTGGATTGTGCAGACGCCACTTCGGAGCTGTAACTGGCGGGGTTGGAGGACAGGGGAAATACGAAAATCAGTGAAGCCACAGGCCTAAGTGGAGCTTGGTTCAAATTAGTAGTCTACAACCGATCTTAAAATTTCTTCAATGCAGCCTAAGCCTGCTCCGTGCTTGTCCCTGGGCTTCAACACAGCCAGTTGTTGCTCGGAAGTGCCGTCTTCACAGAGTAAAACACTAGCTCCTGTGTTTGTGGGGTTCAGTAACGTCAGCTGTTCCCCTGCTGTTTTGATGGCAATCTGTCCTGCTGCCTCCCAATTGACAGCACATCAGGCCTCAGCCTGCTAAGTGCTTGTCCTGGGCTCCAACATCGCCAGTTGCTGCTCATAACTGACTTTGGCACGGGTACTCCCTCCTGCCCAGCTTGGTTCCAGCCCTGCCTGCTGTTTCCGGGAAGTGTCAATGTCAGTTTGCCACCCCAAGTTGCCATGTCGTGTTGCGGTTGGGTTAGCCGAGGCTAGGGTGCCAGCAGTTTAGGTGCTTCCTATGTGGACTGCGGGTTCTGGTAAGAAAGGTTTGTTCCATAGTGCCAGTAGGACAAGCACCCCCTGTAGGACTGTGTGATTCGGTAACTGCGGCCAGCTTGCGGCATGCCAACTTTGCTTTTCAGGGGTAACTTCTGATACCCCTCCGGGTTCCAGCACCGTCAGCTGGTTCTCATCAGAGCCTTTGGCCTAGGTGCCTCCATCTCGGTATCCGAGTTCCGGCAACGTCTGCTGGTCCTTGGTAGTGCTTTGTAGCACAGGTACCTCCTGCTTAGTAACTGGGTTCCAGCACCGTCAGCTGGTCCTCGGTTGTGCCATTGGCTCTTATTCCTTCTGCTGCCCCTCCGGGTGCCAGCACTGTCAGCTGGTCCTCGCTATTTCCATTTGCTCTTGCAGCTTATGCTACCCCTCCGGGTTCCAGCACCGTCAGCTGGTTCTCGTCAGAGCCTTTGGCCTAGGTGCCTCCATCTCGGTATCCGAGTTCCGGCAACGTCTGCTGGTCCTTGGTAGTGCTTTGTAGCACAGGTACCTCCTGCTTAGTAACCGGGTTCCAGCACCGTCAGCTGGTCCTCGGTTGTGCCATTGGCTCTTATTCCTTCTGCTGCCCCTCCGGGTGCCAGCACTGTCAGCTGGTCCTCGCTATTTCCATTTGCTCTTGCAGCTTATGCTACCCCTCCGGGTTCCAGCACCGTCAGCTGGTTCTCGTCAGAGCCTTTGGCCTAGGTGCCTCCATCTCGGTATCCGAGTTCCGGCAACGTCTGCTGGTCCTTGGTAGTGCTTTGTAGCACAGGTACCTCCTGCTTAGTAACCGGGTTCCAGCACCGTCAGCTGGTCCTCGGTTGTGCCATTGGCTCTTATTCCTTCTGCTGCCCCTCCGGGTGCCAGCACTGTCAGCTGGTCCTCGCTATTTCCATTTGCTCTTGCAGCTTATGCTACCCCTCCGGGTTCCAGCACCGTCAGCTGGTTCTCGTCAGAGCCTTTGGCCTAGGTGCCTCCATCTCGGTATCCGAGTTCCGGCAACGTCTGCTGGTCCTTGGTAGTGCTTTGTAGCACAGGTACCTCCTGCTTAGTAACCGGGTTCCAGCACCGTCAGCTGGTCCTCGGTAGTGCCATTGGCTCTTGTTCCTTCTGCTGCCCCTCCGGGTGCCAGTACCGTCAGCTGGTTCAAGAGGACAAAGAACAGGAAGACAACCACCAAGATGCAGAACAACAAGAGAGAGAAGACAAAGAAGCATAAAAAAAACAAAGCAGAAGAACATTAAGCATAAGACTAATACTCTGAGCAAATGATATTATCTTATTTATAAGCAGAAGAAGACTAAGCAGTGTATGGGAGTGAGTCCGTTCCTCCTCGTGGTGCCCCTGGAAAAGGCCTGCTTCTGCAGGCCAAACTGAACGCGGACAAATCCTGTTGTAAATCTTTTGTGACAGGCAGAACGGAAGGTGTAAACTTCTAACTTTTCTAGATAACAACTACAGGAATGCCTGACACAAACAAGAATATGATGAAGAAGAATAGGAAGAAGATGAAGAAGCTGAATATGTAGAATAATAATTGTTGAATAAGAAGAATATGAAGAATGTAAGAAAAGGAAGAAGAAGAAGAAGAAGAAGAAGAAGAAGAAGAAGAAGAATGTAAAAAAAGGAAGTAGAAGAAGAAGAAGAAGAATGTAAAAAAAGGAATAAGAAGAAGAATGTAAAAAAAGGAAGTAGAAGAAGAAGAAGAAGAATGTAAAAAAAGGAAGTAGAAGAAGAAGAAGAAGAATGTAAAAAAAGGAAGTAGAAGAAGAAGAAGAAGAATGTAAAAAAAGGAAGTAGAAGAAGAAGAAGAAGAATGTAAAAAAAGGAAGTAGAAGAAGAAGAAGAAGAATGTAAAAAAAGGAATAAGAAGAAGAATGTAAAAAAAGGAAGTAGAAGAAGATGAAGAAGAATGTAAAAAAAGGAAGTAGAAGAAGAAGAAGAAGAATGTAAAAAAAGGAAGTAGAAGAAGAAGAAGAATGTAAAAAAAGGAAGTAGAAGAAGAAGACATACATGTCTGGCAAAATATAAATGAGGCTAACATAGTCAATATCTTTGTAACTCCTAACATCTTTAAAAAAAAAAGTTTAATTTCTGCTATTCCATTTGATTGGGCTAAACCTCTATGGCTTTAATGTCTCCTCCACCTCCCACAATACATTCTACATTATTCTTAGTTGTTTTTCTTCATGTAGAATTAACCTACAAGGAAAGAAAGGGGTTTTTTTAATTCCGATATTTTGGCCCCATTGACTTGCATTGGTTCCCGGTATCGGAATCGGCGATACCGATACTTTTTTTAAAGATCGGCCGATCCATTCCGATCCGATATTTTCAAGTATCGGCTGGTATCGCTCAACTCTAATTATGACATCATCAAATGATTATGACATCAACAAAATGATTATGACATCATCTAATGATGATGACATCATCAAATGATTATTACATCAACAAAATGATTATGACATCATCAAATGATTATGACATCAACAAAATGATTATGACATCATCTAATGATTATGACATCATCAAATGATTATGGCATCATCAAATGATTATGACATCAACAAAATGATTATGACATCATCCAATGATTATGACATCAAATGATTATGATATCATCAAATCATTATGACATCAATAAAGTGATTATTACATCAACAAAATGATTATGACATCTTCAAATGATTATGACATCAACAAAATGATTATGTCATCATCCAATGATTGTGACATCAAATGATTATGACATCATCAAATGATTATGACATCAACAAAATGATTATGACATCATCTAATGATTATGACATCATCAAATGATTATGACATCAACAAAATGATTATGACATCATCCAATGATTATGACATCAAATGATTATGACATCATCAAATGATTATGACATCAACAAAATGATTATGACATCATCAAATGATTATGACATCAACAAAATGATTATGACATCATCTAATGATTATGACATCATCAAATGATTATGACATCAAAAAAATGATTATGACATCATCTAATGATTATGACATCATCAAATGATTATGACATCAACAAAATGGTTATGACATCATCTAATGATTATAACATCATCAAATGATTATGACATCAACAAAATGATTATGACATCATCCAATGATTATGACATCAAATGATTATGACATCATCAAATCATATGACATCAACAAAATGATTATGACATCAACAAAATGATTATGACATCATCAAATGATTCAGACATCAACAAAATGATTATGACATCATCAAATGATTCTGACATCAACAAAATGATTATGACATCATCAAATGATTATGACATCAACAAAATGATTATGACATCATCTAATGATTATGACATCATCAAATGTTTATGACATCAACAAAATGATTATGACATCATCCAATGATTATGACATCAAATGATTATGACATCATCAAATGATTATGACATCATCTAATGATTATGACATCATCAAATGATTATGACATCAACAAAATGATTATGACATCATCCAATGATTATGACATCAAATGATTATGACATCATCAAATGATTATGACATCAACAAAATGATTATGACATCATCCAATGATTATGACATCAAATGATTATGACATCATCAAATCATTATGACATCAACAAAATGATTATGACATCAACAAAATGATTACGACATCATCAAATGATTATGACATCAACAAAATGATTATGACATCATCTAATGATGATGACATCATCAAATGATTATGACATCAACAAAATGATTATGGCATCATCAAATGATTATGACATCAACAAAATGATTATGACATCATCCAATGATTATGACCTCAAATCATTATGACATCATCAAATCATTATGACATCAACACAATGATTATTACATCAACAAAATGATTATGACATCATCAAATGATTATGACATCAACAAAATGATTGTCATCATCCAATGATTATGACATCAAATGATTATGACATCATCAAATGATTATGACATCAACAAAATGATTATGACATCATCTAATGATTATGACATCATCAAATGATTATGCCATCAACAAAATGATTATGACATCATCCAATGATTGTGACATCAAATGATTATGACATCATCAAATGATTATGACATCATCAAATGATTATGACATCAACAAAATGATTATGACATCATCCAATGATTATGACATCAAATGATTATGACATCATCAAATCATATGACATCAACAAAATGATTATGACATCATCAAATGATTGTAACATCAACAAAATGATTATGACATCATCTAATGATTATGACATCATCAAATGATTATGACAACAACAAAATGATTATGACATCAACAAAATGATTATGACATCATCTAATGATTATGACATCATCAAATGATTATGACATCAACAAAATGATTATGACATCATCCAATGATTATGACATCAAATGATTATGACATCATCAAATGATTATGACATCAACAAAATGATTATGACATCATCAAATGATTGTAACATCAACAAAATGATTATGACATCATCTAATGATTATGACATCATCAAATGATTATGACATCAACAAAATGATTATGACATTATCCAATGATTATGACATCAAATGATTATGAAATCATCAAATGATTATGACATCAACAAAATGATTATGACATCATTAAATGATTATGACATCATCAAATGATTATGACATCAAAAAAATGATTATGACATCATCTAATGATTATGACATCATCAAATGATTATGACATCAACAAAATGATTATGACATCATCCAATGATTATGACATCAAATGATTAGGACATCATCAAATGATTATGACATCAACAAAATGATTATGACATCAACAAAATGATTATGACATCATCTAATGATTATGACATCATCAAATGATTATGACATCAACAAAATGATTATGACATCATCCAATGATTATGACATCAAATGATTATGACATCAACAAAATGATTATGACATCATCCAATGACTATGACATCAAATGATTATGAAATCATCAAATGATTATGACATCAACAAAATGATTATGACATCATCAAATGATTATGACATCAACAAAATGATTATGACATCATTAAATGATTATGACATCAAAAAATGATTATGACATCATCTAATGATTATGACATCATCAAATGATTATGACATCAACAAAATGATTATGACATCATCTAATGATTATGACATCATCAAATGATTATGACATCAACAAAATGATTATGACATCATCAAATGATTGTAAAATCAACAAAATGATTATGACATCATCTAATGATTATGACATCATCAAATGATTATGACATCAACAAAATGATTATGACATCAACAAAATGATTATGACATCATCAAATGATTATGACATCATCAAATGATTATGACATCAACAAAATGATTATGACATCATCCAATGATTATGACATCAAATGATTATGACATCATCAAATGATTATGACATCAACAAAATGATTATGACATCATCAAATGATTGTAACATCAACAAAATGATTATGACATCATCTAATGATTATGACATCATCAAATGATTATGACATCAACAAAATGATTATGACATTATCCAATGATTATGACATCAAATGATTATGAAATCATCAAATGATTATGACATCAACAAAATGATTATGACATCATCAAATGATTATGACATCAACAAAATGATTATGACATCATCAAATGATTATGACATCAAAAAATGTTTATGACATCATCTAATGATTATGACATCATCAAATGATTATGACATCAACAAAATGATTATGACATCATCCAATGATTATGACATCAAATGATTAGGACATCATCAAATGATTATGACATCAACAAAATGATTATGACATCATCAAATGATTATGACATCAACAAAATGATTATGACATCATCCAATGATTATGACATCAAATGATTATGACATCATCAAATGATTATGACATCATCCAATGATTATGACATCAAATGATTATGACATCATCAAATCATTATGACATCAACAAAATGATTATGACATCATCCAATGATTATGACATCAAATGATTATGACATCATCAAATCATTATGACATCAACAAAATGATTATGACATCAACAAAATGATTACGACATCATCAAATGATTATGACATCAACAAAATGATTATGACATCATCTAATGATGATGACATCATCAAATGATTATGACATCAACAAAATGATTATGACATCATCAAATGATTATGACATAATCTAATGATCATGACATCATCAAATGATTATGGCATCATCAAATGATTATGACATCAACAAAATGATTATGACATCATCCAATGATTATGACCTCAAATCATTATGACATCATCAAATCATTATGACATCAACAAAATGATTATTACATCAACAAAATGATTATGACATCATCAAATGATTATGACATCAACAAAATGATTATGTCATCATCCAATGATTATGACATCAAATGATTATGACATCATCAAATGATTATGACATCAACAAAATGATTATGACATCATCTAATGATTATGACATCATCAAATCATTATGACATCAACAAAATGATTATGACATCATCCAATGATTGTGACATCAAATGATTATGACATCATCAAATGATTATGACATCAACAAAATGATTATGACATCATCCAATGATTATGACATCAAATGATTATGACATCATCAAATCATATGACATCAACAAAATGATTATGACATCAACAAAATGACTATGACATCATCAAATGATTATGACATCAACAAAATGATTATGACATCATCAAATGATTCTGACATCAACAAAATGATTATGACATCATCTAATGATTATGACATCATCAAATGATTATGACATCAACAAAATGATTATGACATCATCAAATGATTATGACGTCAACAAAATGATTATGACATCATACAATGATTATGACATCAAATGATTATGACATCATCAAATCACTATGACATCAACAAAATGATTATGACATCAACAAAATGATTATGACATCATCAAATGATTATGACATCAAATGATTATGACATCAACAAAATGATTATGACATCATCTAATGATTATGACATCAAACGATTATGACATCATCAAATGATTATGACATCAACAAAATGATTATGACATCAACAAAATGATTATGACATCATCTAATGATTATGACATCAAATGATTATGACATCAACAAAATGATTATGACATCATCTAATGATTATGACATCATCAAATGATTATGACATCAACAAAATGATTATGACATCATCCAATGATTATGACATCAAATGATTATGACATCAACAAAATGATTATGACATCAACAAAATGATTATGACATCATCTAATGATTATGACATCATCAAATGATTATGACATCAACAAAATGATTATGACATTATCCAATGATTATGACATCAAATGATTATGAAATCCTCAAATGATTATGACATCACCAAAATGATTCTGACATCATCAAATGATTATGACTTCAACAAAATGATTATGACATCATCAAATGATTATGACATCATCTAATGATTATGACATCAAAAAATGATTATGACATCATCTAATGATTATGACATCATCAAATGATTATGACATCAACAAAATGATTATGACATCATCCAATGATTATGACATCAAATGATTAGGACATCATCAAATGATTATGACATCAACAAAATGATTATGACATCATCAAATGATTATGACATCAACAAAATGATTATGACATCATCCAATGATTATGACATCAAATGATTATGACATCATCAAATGATTATGACATCATCCAATGATTATGACATCAAATGATTATGACATCATCAAATCATTATGACATCAACAAAATGATTATGACATCATCCAATGATTATGACATCAAATGATTATGACATCATCAAATCATTATGACATCAACAAAATGATTATGACATCAACAAAATGATTACGACATCATCAAATGATTATGACATCAACAAAATGATTATGACATCATCTAATGATGATGACATCATCAAATGATTATGACATCAACAAAATGATTATGACATCATCAAATGATTATGACATCAACAAAATGATTATGACATAATCTAATGATCATGACATCATCAAATGATTATGGCATCATCAAATGATTATGACATCAACAAAATGATTATGACATCATCCAATGATTATGACCTCAAATCATTATGACATCATCAAATCATTATGACATCAACAAAATGATTATTACATCAACAAAATGATTATGACATCATCAAATGATTATGACATCAACAAAATGATTATGACATCATCTAATGATTATGACATCATCAAATCATTATGACATCAACAAAATGATTATGACATCATCCAATGATTGTGACATCAAATGATTATGACATCATCAAATGATTATGACATCATCAAATGATTATGACATCAACAAAATGATTATGACATCATCCAATGATTATGACATCATCAAATCATTATGACATCATCAAATCATATGACATCAACAAAATGATTATGACATCAACAAAATGACTATGACATCATCAAATGATTATGACATCAACAAAATGATTATGACATCATCAAATGATTCTGACATCAACAAAATGATTATGACATCATCTAATGATTATGACATCATCAAATGATTATGACATCAACAAAATGATTATGACATCATCAAATGATTATGACGTCAACAAAATGATTATGACATCATACAATGATTATGACATCAAATGATTATGACATCATCAAATCACTATGACATCAACAAAATGATTATGACATCAACAAAATGATTATGACATCATCAAATGATTATGACATCAAATGATTATGACATCAACAAAATGATTATGACATCATCTAATGATTATGACATCAAACGATTATGACATCATCAAATGATTATGACATCAACAAAATGATTATGACATCAACAAAATGATTATGACATCATCTAATGATTATGACATCAAATGATTATGACATCAACAAAATGATTATGACATCATCTAATGATTATGACATCATCAAATGATTATGACATCAACAAAATGATTATGACATCATCCAATGATTATGACATCAAATGATTATGACATCAACAAAATGATTATGACATCAACAAAATGATTATGACATCATCTAATGATTATGACATCATCAAATGATTATGACATCAACAAAATGATTATGACATCATCCAATGATTATGACATCAAATGATTATGACATCATCAAATCATTATGACATCAACAAAATGATTATGACATCATTAAATGATTATGACATCATCAAATGATTATGACGTCAAAAAAATGATTATGACATCATCTAATGATTATGACATCATCAAATGATTATGACATCAACAAAATGATTATGACATAATCCAATGATTATGACATCAAATGATTATGACATCATCAAATGATTATGACATCAACAAAATGATTATGACATCATCCAATGATTATGACATCAAATGATTATGACATCATCAAATGATTATGACATCAACAAAATTATTATGACATCATCCAACGATTATGACATCAAATGATTATGACATCATCAAATCATTATGACATCAACAAAATGATTATGACATCAACAAAATGATTATGACATCATCAAATGATTATGACATCAACAAAATGATTATGACATCAACTAATGATGATGACATCATCAAATGATTATGACATCAACAAAATGATTATGACATCATCAAATGATTATGACATCAACAAAATGATTATGACATCATCTAATGATTATGACATCATCAAATGATTATGGCATCATCATATGATTATGACATCAACAAAATGATTATGACATCATCCAATGATTATGACATCAAATGATTATGATATCATCAAATCATTATGACATCAACAAAATGATTATTACATCAACAAAATGATTATGACATCATCAAATGATTATGACATCAACAAAATGATTATGTCATCATCCAATGATTGTGACATCAAATGATTATGACATCATCAAATGATTATGATATCAACAAAATGATTATGACATCATCTAATGATTATGACATCATCAAATGATTATGACATCAACAAAATGATTATGACATCATCCAATGATTATGACATCATATGATTATGACATCATCAAATGATTATGACATCAACAAAATGATTATGACATCATCAAATGATTATGACATCAAATGATTATGACATTATCAAATGATTATGACATCAACAAAATGATTATGACATCATACAATGATTATGACATCAAATGATTATGACATCATCAAATCATTATGACATCAACAAAATGATTATGACATCAACAAAATGATTATGACATCATCAAATGATTATGACATCAAATGATTATGACATCAACAAAATGATTATGACATCTTCTAATGATTATGACATCATCAAATGATTATGACATCAACAAAATGATTATGACATCAACAAAATGATTATGACATCATCTAATGATTATGACATCAAATGATTATGACATCAACAAAATGATTATGACATCTTCTAATGATTATGACATCATCAAATGATTATGACATCAACAAAATGATTATGACATCAACAAAATGATTATGACATCATCTAATGATTATGACATCATCAAATGATTATGACATCAACAAAATGATTATGACATCATCCAATGATTATGACATCAAATGATTATGACATCATCAAATGATTATGACATCAACAAAATGATTATGACATCATCCAATGATTATGACATCATATGATTATGACATCATCAAATGATTATGACATCAACAAAATGATTATGACATCATCAAATGATTATGACATCAAATGATTATGACATTATCAAATGATTATGACATCAACAAAATGATTATGACATCATACAATGATTATGACATCAAATGATTATGACATCATCAAATCATTATGACATCAACAAAATGATTATGACATCAACAAAATGATTATGACATCATCAAATGATTATGACATCAACAAAATGATTATGACATCATCTAATGATTATGACATCAAACGATTATGACATCATCAAATGATTATGACATCAACAAAATGATTATGACATCATCTAATGATTATGACATCAAATGATTATGACATCAACAAAATGATTATGACATCATCTAATGATTATGACATCATCAAATGATTATGACATCAACAGAATGATTATGACATCAACAAAATGATTATGACATCATCTAATGATTATGACATCATCAAATGATTATGACATCAACAAAATGATTATGACATCATCCAATGATTATGACATCAAATGATTATGACATCATCAAATGATTATGACATCATCAAATGATTATGACATCAACAAAATGATTATGACATCATCCAATGATTATGACATCATATGATTATGACATCATCAAATGATTATGACATCAAATGATTATGACATTATCAAATGATTATGACATCAACAAAATGATTATGACATCATACAATGATTATGACATCAAATGATTATGACATCATCAAATCATTATGACATCAACAAAATGATTATGACATCAACAAAATGATTATGACATCATCAAATGATTATGACATCAAATGATTATGACATCAACAAAATGATTATGACATCATCAAATGATTATGACATCAACAAAATGATTATGTCATCATCCAATGATTGTGACATCAAATGATTATGACATCATCAAATGATTATGATATCAACAAAATGATTATGACATCATCTAATGATTATGACATCATCAAATGATTATGACATCAACAAAATGATTATGACATCATCCAATGATTATGACATCATATGATTATGACATCATCAAATGATTATGACATCAACAAAATGATTATGACATCATCAAATGATTATGACATCAAATGATTATGACATTATCAAATGATTATGACATCAACAAAATGATTATGACATCGTACAATGATTATGGCATCAAATGATTATGACATCATCAAATCATTATGACATCAACAAAATGATTATGACATCAACAAAATGATTATGACATCATCAAATGATTATGACATCAAATGATTATGACATCAACAAAATGATTATGACATCATCTAATGATTATGACATCAAACGATTATGACATCATCAAATGATTATGACATCAACAAAATGATTATGACATCAACAAAATGATTATGACATCATCTAATGATTATGACATCAAATGATTATGACATCAACAAAATGATTATGACATCATCTAATGATTATGACATCATCAAATGATTATGACATCAACAAAATGATTATGACATCAACAAAATGATTATGACATCATCTAATGATTATGACATCATCAAATGATTATGACATCAACAAAATGATTATGACATCATCCAATGATTATGACATCAAATGATTATGACATCATCAAATGATTATGACATCAACAAAATGATTATGACATCATCAAATGATTATGACATCATCTAATGATTATGACATCATCAAATGATTATGACATCAACAAAATGATTATGACATCATCCAATGATTATGACATCAAATGATTATGACATCATCAAATGATTATGACATCAACAAAATGATTATGACATCATCAAATGATTATGACATCAACAAAATGATTATGACATCATCCAATGATTATGACATCAAATGATTATGACATCATCAAAATTATTATGACATCATCCAACGATTATGACATCAAATGATTATGACATCATCAAATCATTATGACATCAACAAAATGATTATAACATCAACAAAATGATTATGACATCATCAAATGATTATGACATCAACAAAATGATTATGACATCATCTAATGATTATGACATCATCAAATGATTATGACATCAACAAAATGATTATGACATCATCCAATGATTATGACATCATATGATTATGACATCATCAAATGATTATGACATCAACAAAATGATTATGACATCATCAAATGATTAAGACATCAACAAAATGATTATGACATCATCTAATGATTATGACATCAAATGATTATGACATCAACAAAATGATTATGACATCAACAAAATGATTATGACATCATCTAATGATTATGACATCAAACGATTATGACATCATCAAATGATTATGACATCAACAAAATGATTATGACATCAACAAAATGATTATGACATCATCTAATGATTATGACATCAAATGATTATGACATCAACAAAATGATTATGACATCATCTAATGATTATGACATCATCAAATGATTATGACATCAACAAAATGATTATGACATCATCCAATGATTATGACATCAAATGATTATGACATCAACAAAATGATTATGACATCAACAAAATGATTATGACATCATCTAATGATTATGACATCATCAAATGATTATGACATCAACAAAATGATTATGACATCATCCAATGATTATGACATCAAATGATTATGACATCATCAAATCATTATGACATCAACAAAATGATTATGACATCATCAAATGATTATGACATCAACAAAATGATTATGACATCATTAAATGATTATGACATCATCAAATGATTATGACATCAAAAAATGATTATGACATCAACTAATGATTATGACATCATCAAATGATTATGACATCAACAAAATGATTATGACATCATCCAATGATTATGACATCAAATGATTATGACATCATCAAATGATTATGACATTAACAAAATGATTATGACATCATCAAATGATTATGACATCAACAAAATGATTATGACATCATCCAATGATTATGACATCAAATGATTATGACATCATCAAATGATTATGACATCAACAAAGTGATTATGACATCATCCAACGATTATGACATCAAATGATTATGACATCATCAAATCATTATGACATCAACAAAATGATTATGACATCAACAAAATGATTATGACATCAACAAAATGATTATGACATCATCTAATGATGATGACATCATCAAATGATTATGACATCAACAAAATGATTATGACATCATCAAATGATTATGACATCAACAAAATGATTATGACATCATCTAATGATTATGACATCATAAAATGATTATGGCATCATCAATTGATTATGACATCAACAAAATGATTACGACATCATCCAATGATTATGACATCAAATGATTATGATATCATCAAATCATTATGACATCAACCAAATGATTATTACATCAACAAAATGATTATGACATCATCAAATGATTATGACATCAACAAAATGATTATGTCATCATCCAATGATTGTGACATCAAATGATTATGACATCATCAAATGATTATGACATCAACAAAATGATTATGACATCATCTAATGATTATGACATCATCAAATGATTATGACATCAACAAAATGATTATAACATCATCCAATGATTATGACATCAAATGATTATGACATCATCAAATGATTATGACATCAACAAAATGATTATGACATCATCAAATGATTATGACATCAACAAAATGATTATGACATCATCTAATGATTATGACATAATCAAATGATTATGACATCAACAAAATGATTATGACATCATCTAATGATTATGACATCAACAAAATGATTATAACATCATCCAATGATTAAGACATCAAATGATTATGACATCATCAAATCTTATTACATCAACAAATTATTATGACATCAACAAAATGATTATGACATCATCAAATGATTCTGACTTCAACAAAATGATTATGACATCATCAAATGATTATGACATCAACAAAATGATTATGACATCATCTAATGATTATGACATAATCAAATGATTATGACATCAACAAAATGATTATGACATCATCTAATGATTATGACATCAACAAAATGATTATAACATCATCCAATGATTAAGACATCAAATGATTATGACATCATCAAATCTTATTACATCAACAAATTATTATGACATCAACAAAATGATTATGACATCATCAAATGATTCTGACTTCAACAAAATGATTATGACATCATCAAATGATTCTGACATCAACAAAATGATTATGACATCATCAAATGATTATGACATCAACAAAATGATTATGACATCATCTAATGATTATGACATCATCAAATGATTATGACATCAACAAAATGATTATGACATCATCCAATGATTATGACATCAAATGATTATGACATCATCAAATGATTATGACATCAACAAAATGATTATGACATCATCCAATGATTATGACATCAAATGATTATGACATCATCAAATCATTATGACATCAACAAAATGATTATGACATCAACAAAATGATTACGACATCATCAAATGATTATGACATCAACAAAATGATTATGACATCATCTAATGATGATGACATCATCAAATGATTATGACATCAACAAAATGATTATGACATCATCAAATGATTATGACATCAACAAAATGATTATGACATCATCTAATGATCATGACATCATCAAATGATTATGGCATCATCAAATGACTATGACATCAACAAAATGATTATGACATCATCCAATGATTATGACCTCAAATCATTATGACATCATCAAATCATTATGACATCAACAAAATGATAATTACATCAAAAAAATGATTATGACATCATCAAATGATAATGACATCATCAAATGATTATGACATCAAATGATTATGACATTATCAAATGATTATGACATCAACAAAATGATTATGACATCATACAATGATTATGACATCAAATGATTATGACATCATCAAATCATTATGACATCAACAAAATGATTATGACATCAACAAAATGATTATGACATCATCAAATGATTATGACATCAAATGATTATGACATCAACAAAATGATTATGACATCATCTAATGATTATGACATCAAACGATTATGACATCATCAAATGATTATGACATCAACAAAATGATTATGACATCATCTAATGATTATGACATCAAATGATTATGACATCAACAAAATGATTATGACATCATCTAATGATTATGACATCATCAAATGATTATGACATCAACAGAATGATTATGACATCAACAAAATGATTATGACATCATCTAATGATTATGACATCATCAAATGATTATGACATCAACAAAATGATTATGACATCATCCAATGATTATGACATCAAATGATTATGACATCATCAAATGATTATGACATCAACAAAATGATTATGACATCATCCAATGATTATGACATCATATGATTATGACATCATCAAATGATTATGACATCAAATGATTATGACATTATCAAATGATTATGACATCAACAAAATGATTATGACATCATACAATGATTATGACATCAAATGATTATGACATCATCAAATCATTATGACATCAACAAAATGATTATGACATCAACAAAATGATTATGACATCATCAAATGATTATGACATCAAATGATTATGACATCAACAAAATGATTATGACATCATCAAATGATTATGACATCAACAAAATGATTATGTCATCATCCAATGATTGTGACATCAAATGATTATGACATCATCAAATGATTATGATATCAACAAAATGATTATGACATCATCTAATGATTATGACATCATCAAATGATTATGACATCAACAAAATGATTATGACATCATCCAATGATTATGACATCATATGATTATGACATCATCAAATGATTATGACATCAACAAAATGATTATGACATCATCAAATGATTATGACATCAAATGATTATGACATTATCAAATGATTATGACATCAACAAAATGATTATGACATCATACAATGATTATGACATCAAATGATTATGACATCATCAAATCATTATGACATCAACAAAATGATTATGACATCAACAAAATGATTATGACATCATCAAATGATTATGACATCAAATGATTATGACATCAACAAAATGATTATGACATCATCTAATGATTATGACATCAAACGATTATGACATCATCAAATGATTATGACATCAACAAAATGATTATGACATCAACAAAATGATTATGACATCATCTAATGATTATGACATCAAATGATTATGACATCAACAAAATGATTATGACATCATCTAATGATTATGACATCATCAAATGATTATGACATCAACAAAATGATTATGACATCAACAAAATGATTATGACATCATCTAATGATGATGACATCATCAAATGATTATGACATCAACAAAATGATTATGACATCATCAAATGATTATGACATCAACAAAATGATTATGACATCATCTAATGATTATGACATCATCAAATGATTATGGCATCATCATATGATTATGACATCAACAAAATGATTATGACATCATCCAATGATTATGACATCAAATGATTATGATATCATCAAATCATTATGACATCAACAAAATGATTATTACATCAACAAAATGATTATGACATCATCAAATGATTATGACATCAACAAAATGATTATGTCATCATCCAATGATTGTGACATCAAATGATTATGACATCATCAAATGATTATGATATCAACAAAATGATTATGACATCATCTAATGATTATGACATCATCAAATGATTATGACATCAACAAAATGATTATGACATCATCCAATGATTATGACATCATATGATTATGACATCATCAAATGATTATGACATCAACAAAATGATTATGACATCATCAAATGATTATGACATCAAATGATTATGACATTATCAAATGATTATGACATCAACAAAATGATTATGACATCATACAATGATTATGACATCAAATGATTATGACATCATCAAATCATTATGACATCAACAAAATGATTATGACATCAACAAAATGATTATGACATCATCAAATGATTATGACATCAAATGATTATGACATCAACAAAATGATTATGACATCTTCTAATGATTATGACATCATCAAATGATTATGACATCAACAAAATGATTATGACATCAACAAAATGATTATGACATCATCTAATGATTATGACATCAAATGATTATGACATCAACAAAATGATTATGACATCTTCTAATGATTATGACATCATCAAATGATTATGACATCAACAAAATGATTATGACATCAACAAAATGATTATGACATCATCTAATGATTATGACATCATCAAATGATTATGACATCAACAAAATGATTATGACATCATCCAATGATTATGACATCAAATGATTATGACATCATCAAATGATTTGACATCAACAAAATGATTATGACATCAACAAAATGATTATGACATCATATGATTATGACATCATCAAATGATTATGACATCAACAAAATGATTATGACATCATCAAATGATTATGACATCAAATGATTATGACATTATCAAATGATTATGACATCAACAAAATGATTATGACATCATACAATGATTATGACATCAAATGATTATGACATCATCAAATCATTATGACATCAACAAAATGATTATGACATCAACAAAATGATTATGACATCATCAAATGATTATGACATCAAATGATTATGACATCAACAAAATGATTATGACATCATCTAATGATTATGACATCAAACGATTATGACATCATCAAATGATTATGACATCAACAAAATGATTATGACATCATCTAATGATTATGACATCAAATGATTATGACATCAACAAAATGATTATGACATCATCTAATGATTATGACATCATCAAATGATTATGACATCAACAGAATGATTATGACATCAACAAAATGATTATGACATCATCTAATGATTATGACATCATCAAATGATTATGACATCAACAAAATGATTATGACATCATCCAATGATTATGACATCAAATGATTATGACATCATCAAATGATTATGACATCAACAAAATGATTATGACATCATCCAATGATTATGACATCATATGATTATGACATCATCAAATGATTATGACATCAAATGATTATGACATTATCAAATGATTATGACATCAACAAAATGATTATGACATCATACAATGATTATGACATCAAATGATTATGACATCATCAAATCATTATGACATCAACAAAATGATTATGACATCAACAAAATGATTATGACATCATCAAATGATTATGACATCAAATGATTATGACATCAACAAAATGATTATGACATCATCAAATGATTATGACATCAACAAAATGATTATGTCATCATCCAATGATTGTGACATCAAATGATTATGACATCATCAAATGATTATGATATCAACAAAATGATTATGACATCATCTAATGATTATGACATCATCAAATGATTATGACATCAACAAAATGATTATGACATCATCCAATGATTATGACATCATATGATTATGACATCATCAAATGATTATGACATCAACAAAATGATTATGACATCATCAAATGATTATGACATCAAATGATTATGACATTATCAAATGATTATGACATCAACAAAATGATTATGACATCATACAATGATTATGACATCAAATGATTATGACATCATCAAATCATTATGACATCAACAAAATGATTATGACATCAACAAAATGATTATGACATCATCAAATGATTATGACATCAAATGATTATGACATCAACAAAATGATTATGACATCATCTAATGATTATGACATCAAACGATTATGACATCATCAAATGATTATGACATCAACAAAATGATTATGACATCAACAAAATGATTATGACATCATCTAATGATTATGACATCAAATGATTATGACATCAACAAAATGATTATGACATCATCTAATGATTATGACATCATCAAATGATTATGACATCAACAAAATGATTATGACATCAACAAAATGATTATGACATCATCTAATGATTATGACATCATCAAATGATTATGACATCAACAAAATGATTATGACATCATCAAATGATTATGACATCAACAAAATGATTATGACATCATCTAATGATTATGACATCATCAAATGATTATGGCATCATCATATGATTATGACATCAACAAAATGATTATGACATCATCCAATGATTATGACATCAAATGATTATGATATCATCAAATCATTATGACATCAACAAAATGATTATTACATCAACAAAATGATTATGACATCATCAAATGATTATGACATCAACAAAATGATTATGTCATCATCCAATGATTGTGACATCAAATGATTATGACATCATCAAATGATTATGATATCAACAAAATGATTATGACATCATCTAATGATTATGACATCATCAAATGATTATGACATCAAAAAAATGATTATGACATCATCCAATGATTATGACATCATATGATTATGACATCATCAAATGATTATGACATCAACAAAATGATTATGACATCATCAAATGATTATGACATCAAATGATTATGACATTATCAAATGATTATGACATCAACAAAATGATTATGACATCATACAATGATTATGACATCAAATGATTATGACATCATCAAATCATTATGACATCAACAAAATGATTATGACATCAACAAAATGATTATGACATCATCAAATGATTATGACATCAAATGATTATGACATCAACAAAATGATTATGACATCTTCTAATGATTATGACATCATCAAATGATTATGACATCAACAAAATGATTATGACATCAACAAAATGATTATGACATCATCTAATGATTATGACATCAAATGATTATGACATCAACAAAATGATTATGACATCTTCTAATGATTATGTCATCATCAAATGATTATGACATCAACAAAATGATTATGACATCAACAAAATGATTATGACATCATCTAATGATTATGACATCATCAAATGATTATGACATCAACAAAATGATTATGACATCATCCAATGATTATGACATCAAATGATTATGACATCATCAAATGATTATGACATCAACAAAATGATTATGACATCATCCAATGATTATGACATCATATGATTATGACATCATCAAATGATTATGACATCAACAAAATGATTATGACATCATCAAATGATTATGACATCAAATGATTATGACATTATCAAATGATTATGACATCAACAAAATGATTATGACATCATACAATGATTATGACATCAAATGATTATGACATCATCAAATCATTATGACATCAACAAAATGATTATGACATCAACAAAATGATTATGACATCATCAAATGATTATGACATCAAATGATTATGACATCAACAAAATGATTATGACATCATCTAATGATTATGACATCAAACGATTATGACATCATCAAATGATTATGACATCATCAAATGATTATGACATCAACAAAATGATTATGACATCATCTAATGATTATGACATCATCAAATGATTATGACATCAACAAAATGATTATGACATCATCCAATGATTATGACATCAAATGATTATGACATCATCAAATGATTATGACATCATCAAATGATTATGACATCAACAAAATGATTATGACATCATCCAATGATTATGACATCATATGATTATGACATCATCAAATGATTATGACATCAAATGATTATGACATTATCAAATGATTATGACATCAACAAAATGATTATGACATCATACAATGATTATGACATCAAATGATTATGACATCATCAAATCATTATGACATCAACAAAATGATTATGACATCAACAAAATGATTATGACATCATCAAATGATTATGACATCAAATGATTATGACATCAACAAAATGATTATGACATCATCAAATGATTATGACATCAACAAAATGATTATGTCATCATCCAATGATTGTGACATCAAATGATTATGACATCATCAAATGATTATGATATCAACAAAATGATTATGACATCATCTAATGATTATGACATCATCAAATGATTATGACATCAACAAAATGATTATGACATCATCCAATGATTATGACATCATATGATTATGACATCATCAAATGATTATGACATCAACAAAATGATTATGACATCATAAAATGATTATGACATCAAATGATTATGACATTATCAAATGATTATGACATCAACAAAATGATTATGACATCATACAATGATTATGACATCAAATGATTATGACATCATCAAATCATTATGACATCAACAAAATGATTATGACATCAACAAAATGATTATGACATCATCAAATGATTATGACATCAAATGATTATGACATCAACAAAATGATTATGACATCATCTAATGATTATGACATCAAACGATTATGACATCATCAAATGATTATGACATCAACAAAATGATTATGACATCAACAAAATGATTATGACATCATCTAATGATTATGACATCAAATGATTATGACATCAACAAAATGATTATGACATCATCTAATGATTATGACATCATCAAATGATTATGACATCAACAAAATGATTATGACATCAACAAAATGATTATGACATCATCTAATGATTATGACATCATCAAATGATTATGACATCAACAAAATGATTATGACATCATCCAATGATTATGACATCAAATGATTATGACATCATCAAATGATTATGACATCAACAAAATGATTATGACATCATCAAATGATTATGACATCAACAAAATGATTATGACATCATCCAATGATTATGACATCAAATGATTATGACATCATCAAAATTATTATGACATCATCCAACGATTATGACATCAAATGATTATGACATCATCAAATCATTATGACATCAACAAAATGATTATTACATCAACAAAATGATTATGACATCATCAAATGATTATGACATCAACAAAATGATTATGACATCATCTAATGATTATGACATCATCAAATGATTATGACATCAACAAAATGATTATGACATCATACAATGATTATGACATCATATGATTATGACATCATCAAATGATTATGACATCAACAAAATGATTATGACATCATCAAATGATTAAGACATCAACAAAATGATTATGACATCATCTAATGATTATGACATCAAATGATTATGACATCAACAAAATGATTATGACATCAACAAAATGATTATGACATCATCTAATGATTATGACATCAAACGATTATGACATCATCAAATGATTATGACATCAACAAAATGATTATGACATCAACAAAATGATTATGACATCATCTAATGATTATGACATCAAATGATTATGACATCAACAAAATGATTATGACATCATCTAATGATTATGACATCATCAAATGATTATGACATCAACAAAATGATTATGACATCATCCAATGATTATGACATCAAATGATTATGACATCAACAAAATGATTATGACATCATCTAATGATTATGACATCAAATGATTATGACATCAACAAAATGATTATGACATCATCTAATGATTATGACATCATCAAATGATTATGACATCAACAGAATGATTATGACATCAACAAAATGATTATGACATCATCTAATGATTATGACATCATCAAATGATTATGACATCAACAAAATGATTATGACATCATCCAATGATTATGACATCAAATGATTATGACATCATCAAATGATTATGACATCAACAAAATGATTATGACATCATCCAATGATTATGACATCATATGATTATGACATCATCAAATGATTAGGACATCAAATGATTATGACATTATCAAATGATTATGACATCAACAAAATGATTATGACATCATACAATGATTATGACATCAAATGATTATGACATCATCAAATCATTATGACATCAACAAAATGATTATGACATCAACAAAATGATTATGACATCATCAAATGATTATGACATCAAATGATTATGACATCAACAAAATGATTATGACATCATCAAATGATTATGACATCAACAAAATGATTATGTCATCATCCAATGATTGTGACATCAAATGATTATGACATCATCAAATGATTATGATATCAACAAAATGATTATGACATCATCTAATGATTATGACATCAACAAAATGATTATGACATCATCCAATGATTATGACATCATATGATTATGACATCATCAAATGATTATGACATCAACAAAATGATTATGACATCATCAAATGATTATGACATCAAATGATTATGACATTATCAAATGATTATGACATCAACAAAATGATTATGACATCATACAATGATTATGACATCAAATGATTATGACATCATCAAATCATTATGACATCAACAAAATGATTATGACATCAACAAAATGATTATGACATCATCAAATGATTATGACATCAAATGATTATGACATCAACAAAATGATTATGACATCATCTAATGATTATGACATCAAACGATTATGACATCATCAAATGATTATGCCATCAACAAAATGATTATGACATCAACAAAATGATTATGACATCATCTAATGATTATGACATCAAATGATTATGACATCAACAAAATGATTATGACATCATCTAATGATTATGACATCATCAAATGATTATGACATCAACAAAATGATTATGACATCAACAAAATGATTATGACATCATCTAATGATGATGACATCATCAAATGATTATGACATCAACAAAATGATTATGACATCATCAAATGATTATGACATCAACAAAATGATTATGACATCATCTAATGATTATGACATCATCAAATGATTATGGCATCATCATATGATTATGACATCAACAAAATGATTATGACATCATCCAATGATTATGACATCAAATGATTATGATATCATCAAATCATTATGACATCAACAAAATGATTATTACATCAACAAAATGATTATGACATCATCAAATGATTATGACATCAACAAAATGATTATGTCATCATCCAATGATTGTGACATCAAATGATTATGACATCATCAAATGATTATGATATCAACAAAATGATTATGACATCATCTAATGATTATGACATCATCAAATGATTATGACATCAACAAAATGATTATGACATCATCCAATGATTATGACATCATATGATTATGACATCATCAAATGATTATGACATCAACAAAATGATTATGACATCATCAAATGATTATGACATCAAATGATTATGACATTATCAAATGATTATGACATCAACAAAATGATTATGACATCATACAATGATTATGACATCAAATGATTATGACATCATCAAATCATTATGACATCAACAAAATGATTATGACATCAACAAAATGATTATGACATCATCAAATGATTATGACATCAAATGATTATGACATCAACAAAATGATTATGACATCTTCTAATGATTATGACATCATCAAATGATTATGACATCAACAAAATGATTATGACATCAACAAAATGATTATGACATCATCTAATGATTATGACATCAAATGATTATGACATCAACAAAATGATTATGACATCTTCTAATGATTATGACATCATCAAATGATTATGACATCAACAAAATGATTATGACATCAACAAAATGATTATGACATCATCTAATGATTATGACATCATCAAATGATTATGACATCAACAAAATGATTATGACATCATCCAATGATTATGACATCAAATGATTATGACATCATCAAATGATTATGACATCAACAAAATGATTATGACATCATCCAATGATTATGACATCATATGATTATGACATCATCAAATGATTATGACATCAACAAAATGATTATGACATCATCAAATGATTATGACATCAAATGATTATGACATTATCAAATGATTATGACATCAACAAAATGATTATGACATCATACAATGATTATGACATCAAATGATTATGACATCATCAAATCATTATGACATCAACAAAATGATTATGACATCAACAAAATGATTATGACATCATCAAATGATTATGACATCAAATGATTATGACATCAACAAAATGATTATGACATCTTCTAATGATTATGACATCATCAAATGATTATGACATCAACAAAATGATTATGACATCAACAAAATGATTATGACATCATCTAATGATTATGACATCAAATGATTATGACATCAACAAAATGATTATGACATCTTCTAATGATTATGTCATCATCAAATGATTATGACATCAACAAAATGATTATGACATCAACAAAATGATTATGACATCATCTAATGATTATGACATCATCAAATGATTATGACATCAACAAAATGATTATGACATCATCCAATGATTATGACATCAAATGATTATGACATCATCAAATGATTATGACATCAACAAAATGATTATGACATCATCCAATGATTATGACATCATATGATTATGACATCATCAAATGATTATGACATCAACAAAATGATTATGACATCATCAAATGATTATGACATCAAATGATTATGACATTATCAAATGATTATGACATCAACAAAATGATTATGACATCATACAATGATTATGACATCAAATGATTATGACATCATCAAATCATTATGACATCAACAAAATGATTATGACATCAACAAAATGATTATGACATCATCAAATGATTATGACATCAAATGATTATGACATCAACAAAATGATTATGACATCATCTAATGATTATGACATCAAACGATTATGACATCATCAAATGATTATGACATCAACAAAATGATTATGACATCATCTAATGATTATGACATCAAATGATTATGACATCAACAAAATGATTATGACATCATCTAATGATTATGACATCATCAAATGATTATGACATCAACAGAATGATTATGACATCAACAAAATGATTATGACATCATCTAATGATTATGACATCATCAAATGATTATGACATCAACAAAATGATTATGACATCATCCAATGATTATGACATCAAATGATTATGACATCATCAAATGATTATGACATCATCAAATGATTATGACATCAACAAAATGATTATGACATCATCCAATGATTATGACATCATATGATTATGACATCATCAAATGATTATGACATCAAATGATTATGACATTATCAAATGATTATGACATCAACAAAATGATTATGACATCATACAATGATTATGACATCAAATGATTATGACATCATCAAATCATTATGACATCAACAAAATGATTATGACATCAACAAAATGATTATGACATCATCAAATGATTATGACATCAAATGATTATGACATCAACAAAATGATTATGACATCATCAAATGATTATGACATCAACAAAATGATTATGTCATCATCCAATGATTGTGACATCAAATGATTATGACATCATCAAATGATTATGATATCAACAAAATGATTATGACATCATCTAATGATTATGACATCATCAAATGATTATGACATCAACAAAATGATTATGACATCATCCAATGATTATGACATCATATGATTATGACATCATCAAATGATTATGACATCAACAAAATGATTATGACATCATAAAATGATTATGACATCAAATGATTATGACATTATCAAATGATTATGACATCAACAAAATGATTATGACATCATACAATGATTATGACATCAAATGATTATGACATCATCAAATCATTATGACATCAACAAAATGATTATGACATCAACAAAATGATTATGACATCATCAAATGATTATGACATCAAATGATTATGACATCAACAAAATGATTATGACATCATCTAATGATTATGACATCAAACGATTATGACATCATCAAATGATTATGACATCAACAAAATGATTATGACATCAACAAAATGATTATGACATCATCTAATGATTATGACATCAAATGATTATGACATCAACAAAATGATTATGACATCATCTAATGATTATGACATCATCAAATGATTATGACATCAACAAAATGATTATGACATCAACAAAATGATTATGACATCATCTAATGATTATGACATCATCAAATGATTATGACATCAACAAAATGATTATGACATCATCCAATGATTATGACATCAAATGATTATGACATCATCAAATGATTATGACATCAACAAAATGATTATGACATCATCAAATGATTATGACATCAACAAAATGATTATGACATCATCCAATGATTATGACATCAAATGATTATGACATCATCAAAATTATTATGACATCATCCAACGATTATGACATCAAATGATTATGACATCATCAAATCATTATGACATCAACAAAATGATTATTACATCAACAAAATGATTATGACATCATCAAATGATTATGACATCAACAAAATGATTATGACATCATCTAATGATTATGACATCATCAAATGATTATGACATCAACAAAATGATTATGACATCATACAATGATTATGACATCATATGATTATGACATCATCAAATGATTATGACATCAACAAAATGATTATGACATCATCAAATGATTAAGACATCAACAAAATGATTATGACATCATCTAATGATTATGACATCAAATGATTATGACATCAACAAAATGATTATGACATCAACAAAATGATTATGACATCATCTAATGATTATGACATCAAACGATTATGACATCATCAAATGATTATGACATCAACAAAATGATTATGACATCAACAAAATGATTATGACATCATCTAATGATTATGACATCAAATGATTATGACATCAACAAAATGATTATGACATCATCTAATGATTATGACATCATCAAATGATTATGACATCAACAAAATGATTATGACATCATCCAATGATTATGACATCAAATGATTATGACATCAACAAAATGATTATGACATCATCTAATGATTATGACATCAAATGATTATGACATCAACAAAATGATTATGACATCATCTAATGATTATGACATCATCAAATGATTATGACATCAACAGAATGATTATGACATCAACAAAATGATTATGACATCATCTAATGATTATGACATCATCAAATGATTATGACATCAACAAAATGATTATGACATCATCCAATGATTATGACATCAAATGATTATGACATCATCAAATGATTATGACATCAACAAAATGATTATGACATCATCCAATGATTATGACATCATATGATTATGACATCATCAAATGATTATGACATCAAATGATTATGACATTATCAAATGATTATGACATCAACAAAATGATTATGACATCATACAATGATTATGACATCAAATGATTATGACATCATCAAATCATTATGACATCAACAAAATGATTATGACATCAACAAAATGATTATGACATCATCAAATGATTATGACATCAAATGATTATGACATCAACAAAATGATTATGACATCATCAAATGATTATGACATCAACAAAATGATTATGTCATCATCCAATGATTGTGACATCAAATGATTATGACATCATCAAACGATTATGATATCAACAAAATGATTATGACATCATCTAATGATTATGACATCATCAAATGATTATGACATCAACAAAATGATTATGACATCATCCAATGATTATGACATCATATGATTATGACATCATCAAATGATTATGACATCAACAAAATGATTATGACATCATCAAATGATTATGACATCAAATGATTATGACATTATCAAATGATTATGACATCAACAAAATGATTATGACATCATACAATGATTATGACATCAAATGATTATGACATCATCAAATCATTATGACATCAACAAAATGATTATGACATCAACAAAATGATTATGACATCATCAAATGATTATGACATCAAATGATTATGACATCAACAAAATGATTATGACATCATCTAATGATTATGACATCAAACGATTATGACATCATCAAATGATTATGACATCAACAAAATGATTATGACATCAACAAAATGATTATGACATCATCTAATGATTATGACATCAAATGATTATGACATCAACAAAATGATTATGACATCATCTAATGATTATGACATCATCAAATGATTATGACATCAACAAAATGATTATGACATCAACAAAATGATTATGACATCATCTAATGATGATGACATCATCAAATGATTATGACATCAACAAAATGATTATGACATCATCAAATGATTATGACATCAACAAAATGATTATGACATCATCTAATGATTATGACATCATCAAATGATTATGGCATCATCATATGATTATGACATCAACAAAATGATTATGACATCATCCAATGATTATGACATCAAATGATTATGATATCATCAAATCATTATGACATCAACAAAATGATTATTACATCAACAAAATGATTATGACATCATCAAATGATTATGACATCAACAAAATGATTATGTCATCATCCAATGATTGTGACATCAAATGATTATGACATCATCAAATGATTATGATATCAACAAAATGATTATGACATCATCTAATGATTATGACATCATCAAATGATTATGACATCAACAAAATGATTATGACATCATCCAATGATTATGACATCATATGATTATGACATCATCAAATGATTATGACATCAACAAAATGATTATGACATCATCAAATGATTATGACATCAAATGATTATGACATTATCAAATGATTATGACATCAACAAAATGATTATGACATCATACAATGATTATGACATCAAATGATTATGACATCATCAAATCATTATGACATCAACAAAATGATTATGACATCAACAAAATGATTATGACATCATCAAATGATTATGACATCAAATGATTATGACATCAACAAAATGATTATGACATCTTCTAATGATTATGACATCATCAAATGATTATGACATCAACAAAATGATTATGACATCAACAAAATGATTATGACATCATCTAATGATTATGACATCAAATGATTATGACATCAACAAAATGATTATGACATCTTCTAATGATTATGACATCATCAAATGATTATGACATCAACAAAATGATTATGACATCAACAAAATGATTATGACATCATCTAATGATTATGACATCATCAAATGATTATGACATCAACAAAATGATTATGACATCATCAAATGATTATGACATCAACAAAATGATTATGACATCAACAAAATGATTATGACATCATATGATTATGACATCATCAAATGATTATGACATCAACAAAATGATTATGACATCATCAAATGATTATGACATCAAATGATTATGACATTATCAAATGATTATGACATCAACAAAATGATTATGACATCATACAATGATTATGACATCAAATGATTATGACATCATCAAATCATTATGACATCAACAAAATGATTATGACATCAACAAAATGATTATGACATCATCAAATGATTATGACATCAAATGATTATGACATCAACAAAATGATTATGACATCATCTAATGATTATGACATCAAACGATTATGACATCATCAAATGATTATGACATCAACAAAATGATTATGACATCATCTAATGATTATGACATCAAATGATTATGACATCAACAAAATGATTATGACATCATCTAATGATTATGACATCATCAAATGATTATGACATCAACAGAATGATTATGACATCAACAAAATGATTATGACATCATCTAATGATTATGACATCATCAAATGATTATGACATCAACAAAATGATTATGACATCATCCAATGATTATGACATCAAATGATTATGACATCATCAAATGATTATGACATCATCAAATGATTATGACATCAACAAAATGATTATGACATCATCCAATGATTATGACATCATATGATTATGACATCATCAAATGATTATGACATCAAATGATTATGACATTATCAAATGATTATGACATCAACAAAATGATTATGACATCATACAATGATTATGACATCAAATGATTATGACATCATCAAATCATTATGACATCAACAAAATGATTATGACATCAACAAAATGATTATGACATCATCAAATGATTATGACATCAAATGATTATGACATCAACAAAATGATTATGACATCATCAAATGATTATGACATCAACAAAATGATTATGTCATCATCCAATGATTGTGACATCAAATGATTATGACATCATCAAATGATTATGATATCAACAAAATGATTATGACATCATCTAATGATTATGACATCATCAAATGATTATGACATCAACAAAATGATTATGACATCATCCAATGATTATGACATCATATGATTATGACATCATCAAATGATTATGACATCAACAAAATGATTATGACATCATCAAATGATTATGACATCAAATGATTATGACATTATCAAATGATTATGACATCAACAAAATGATTATGACATCATACAATGATTATGACATCAAATGATTATGACATCATCAAATCATTATGACATCAACAAAATGATTATGACATCAACAAAATGATTATGACATCATCAAATGATTATGACATCAAATGATTATGACATCAACAAAATGATTATGACATCATCTAATGATTATGACATCAAACGATTATGACATCATCAAATGATTATGACATCAACAAAATGATTATGACATCAACAAAATGATTATGACATCATCTAATGATTATGACATCAAATGATTATGACATCAACAAAATGATTATGACATCATCTAATGATTATGACATCATCAAATGATTATGACATCAACAAAATGATTATGACATCAACAAAATGATTATGACATCATCTAATGATTATGACATCATCAAATGATTATGACATCAACAAAATGATTATGACATCATCAAATGATTATGACATCAACAAAATGATTATGACATCATCTAATGATCATGACATCATCAAATGATTATGGCATCATCATATGATTATGACATCAACAAAATGATTATGACATCATCCAATGATTATGACATCAAATGATTATGATATCATCAAATCATTATGACATCAACAAAATGATTATTACATCAACAAAATGATTATGACATCATCAAATGATTATGACATCAACATAATGATTATGTCATCATCCAATGATTGTGACATCAAATGATTATGACATCATCAAATGATTATGATATCAACAAAATGATTATGACATCATCTAATGATTATGACATCATCAAATGATTATGACATCAACAAAATGATTATGACATCATCCAATGATTATGACATCATATGATTATGACATCATCAAATGATTATGACATCAACAAAATGATTATGACATCATCAAATGATTATGACATCAAATGATTATGACATTATCAAATGATTATGACATCAACAAAATGATTATGACATCATACAATGATTATGACATCAAATGATTATGACATCATCAAATCATTATGACATCAACAAAATGATTATGACATCAACAAAATGATTATGACATCATCAAATGATTATGACATCAAATGATTATGACATCAACAAAATGATTATGACATCTTCTAATGATTATGACATCATCAAATGATTATGACATCAACAAAATGATTATGACATCAACAAAATGATTATGACATCATCTAATGATTATGACATCAAATGATTATGACATCAACAAAATGATTATGACATCTTCTAATGATTATGTCATCATCAAATGATTATGACATCAACAAAATGATTATGACATCAACAAAATGATTATGACATCATCTAATGATTATGACATCATCAAATGATTATGACATCAACAAAATGATTATGACATCATCCAATGATTATGACATCAAATGATTATGACATCATCAAATGATTATGACATCATCAAATGATTATGACATCAACAAAATGATTATGACATCATCCAATGATTATGACATCATATGATTATGACATCATCAAATGATTATGACATCAAATGATTATGACATTATCAAATGATTATGACATCAACAAAATGATTATGACATCATACAATGATTATGACATCAAATGATTATGACATCATCAAATCATTATGACATCAACAAAATGATTATGACATCAACAAAATGATTATGACATCATCAAATGATTATGACATCAAATGATTATGACATCAACAAAATGATTATGACATCATCAAATGATTATGACATCAACAAAATGATTATGTCATCATCCAATGATTGTGACATCAAATGATTATGACATCATCAAATGATTATGATATCAACAAAATGATTATGACATCATCTAATGATTATGACATCATCAAATGATTATGACATCAACAAAATGATTATGACATCATCCAATGATTATGACATCATATGATTATGACATCATCAAATGATTATGACATCAACAAAATGATTATGACATCATAAAATGATTATGACATCAAATGATTATGACATTATCAAATGATTATGACATCAACAAAATGATTATGACATCATACAATGATTATGACATCAAATGATTATGACATCATCAAATCATTATGACATCAACAAAATGATTATGACATCAACAAAATGATTATGACATCATCAAATGATTATGACATCAAATGATTATGACATCAACAAAATGATTATGACATCATCTAATGATTATGACATCAAACGATTATGACATCATCAAATGATTATGACATCAACAAAATGATTATGACATCAACAAAATGATTATGACATCATCTAATGATTATGACATCAAATGATTATGACATCAACAAAATGATTATGACATCATCTAATGATTATGACATCATCAAATGATTATGACATCAACAAAATGATTATGACATCAACAAAATGATTATGACATCATCTAATGATTATGACATCATCAAATGATTATGACATCAACAAAATGATTATGACATCATCCAATGATTATGACATCAAATGATTATGACATCATCAAATGATTATGACATCAACAAAATGATTATGACATCATCAAATGATTATGACATCAACAAAATGATTATGACATCATCCAATGATTATGACATCAAATGATTATGACATCATCAAAATTATTATGACATCATCCAACGATTATGACATCAAATGATTATGACATCATCAAATCATTATGACATCAACAAAATGATTATTACATCAACAAAATGATTATGACATCATCAAATGATTATGACATCAACAAAATGATTATGACATCATCTAATGATTATGACATCATCAAATGATTATGACATCAACAAAATGATTATGACATCATACAATGATTATGACATCATATGATTATGACATCATCAAATGATTATGACATCAACAAAATGATTATGACATCATCAAATGATTAAGACATCAACAAAATGATTATGACATCATCTAATGATTATGACATCAAATGATTATGACATCAACAAAATGATTATGACATCAACAAAATGATTATGACATCATCTAATGATTATGACATCAAACGATTATGACATCATCAAATGATTATGACATCAACAAAATGATTATGACATCAACAAAATGATTATGACATCATCTAATGATTATGACATCAAATGATTATGACATCAACAAAATGATTATGACATCATCTAATGATTATGACATCATCAAATGATTATGACATCAACAAAATGATTATGACATCATCCAATGATTATGACATCAAATGATTATGACATCAACAAAATGATTATGACATCAACAAAATGATTATGACATCATCTAATGATTATGACATCATCAAATGATTATGACATCAACAAAATGATTATGACATCATCCAATGATTATGACATCAAATGATTATGACATCATCAAATCATTATGACATCAACAAAATGATTATGACATCATCAAATGATTATGACATCAACAAAATGATTATGACATCATTAAATGATTATGACATCATCAAATGATTATGACATCAAAAAATGATTATGACATCATCTAATGATTATGACATCATCAAATGATTATGACATCAACAAAATGATTATGACATCATCCAATGATTATGACATCAAATGATTATGACATCATCAAATGATTATGACATTAACAAAATGATTATGACATCATCAAATGATTATGACATCAACAAAATGATTATGACATCATCCAATGATTATGACATCAAATGATTATGACATCATCAAATGATTATGACATCAACAAAGTGATTATGACATCATCCAACGATTATGACATCAAATGATTATGACATCATCAAATCATTATGACATCAACAAAATGATTATGACATCAACAAAATGATTATGACATCATCAAATGATTATGACATCAACAAAATGATTATGACATCATCTAATGATGATGACATCATCAAATGATTATGACATCAACAAAATGATTATGACATCATCAAATGATTATGACATCAACAAAATGATTATGACATCATCTAATGATTATGACATCATAAAATGATTATGGCATCATCAATTGATTATGACATCAACAAAATGATTATGACATCATCCAATGATTATGACATCAAATGATTATGATATCATCAAATCATTATGACATCAACAAAATGATTATTACATCAACAAAATGATTATGACATCATCAAATGATTATGACATCAACAAAATGATTATGTCATCATCCAATGATTGTGACATCAAATGATTATGACATCATCAAATGATTATGACATCAACAAAATGATTATGACATCATCTAATGATTATGACATCATCAAATGATTATGACATCAACAAAATGATTATAACATCATCCAATGATTATGACATCAAATGATTATGACATCATCAAATGATTATGACATCAACAAAATGATTATGACATCATCAAATGATTATGACATCAACAAAATGATTATGACATCATCTAAGGATTATGACATAATCAAATGATTATGACATCAACAAAATGATTATGACATCATCTAATGATTATGACATCAACAAAATGATTATAACATCATCCAATGATTAAGACATCAAATGATTATGACATCATCAAATCTTATTACATCAACAAATTATTATGACATCAACAAAATGATTATGACATCATCAAATGATTCTGACTTCAACAAAATGATTATGACATCATCAAATGATTATGACATCAACAAAATGATTATGACATCATCTAATGATTATGACATAATCAAATGATTATGACATCAACAAAATGATTATGACATCATCTAATGATTATGACATCAACAAAATGATTATAACATCATCCAATGATTAAGACATCAAATGATTATGACATCATCAAATCTTATTACATCAACAAATTATTATGACATCAACAAAATGATTATGACATCATCAAATGATTCTGACTTCAACAAAATGATTATGACATCATCAAATGATTCTGACATCAACAAAATGATTATGACATCATCAAATGATTATGACATCAACAAAATGATTATGACATCATCTAATGATTATGACATCATCAAAAGTTTATGACATCAACAAAATGATTATGACATCATCCAATGATTATGACATCAAATGATTATGACATCATCAAATGATTATGACATCAACAAAATGATTATGACATCATCCAATGATTATGACATCAAATGATTATGACATCATCAAATCATTATGACATCAACAAAATGATTATGACATCAACAAAATGATTACGACATCATCAAATGATTATGACATCAACAAAATGATTATGACATCATCTAATGATGATGACATCATCAAATGATTATGACATCAACAAAATGATTATGACATCATCAAATGATTATGACATCAACAAAATGATTATGACATCATCTAATGATCATGACATCATCAAATGATTATGGCATCATCAAATGACTATGACATCAACAAAATGATTATGACATCATCCAATGATTATGACCTCAAATCATTATGACATCATCAAATCATTATGACATCAACAAAATGATAATTACATCAAAAAAATGATTATGACATCATCAAATGATAATGACATCATCAAATGATTATGACATCAAATGATTATGACATTATCAAATGATTATGACATCAACAAAATGATTATGACATCATACAATGATTATGACATCAAATGATTATGACATCATCAAATCATTATGACATCAACAAAATGATTATGACATCAACAAAATGATTATGACATCATCAAATGATTATGACATCAAATGATTATGACATCAACAAAATGATTATGACATCATCTAATGATTATGACATCAAACGATTATGACATCTTCAAATGATTATGACATCAACAAAATGATTATGACATCATCTAATGATTATGACATCAAATGATTATGACATCAACAAAATGATTATGACATCATCTAATGATTATGACATCATCAAATGATTATGACATCAACAGAATGATTATGACATCAACAAAATGATTATGACATCATCTAATGATTATGACATCAACAAAATGATTATGACATCATCCAATGATTATGACATCATATGATTATGACATCATCAAATGATTATGACATCAACAAAATGATTATGACATCATAAAATGATTATGACATCAAATGATTATGACATTATCAAATGATTATGACATCAACAAAATGATTATGACATCATACAATGATTATGACATCAAATGATTATGACATCATCAAATCATTATGACATCAACAAAATGATTATGACATCAACAAAATGATTATGACATCATCAAATGATTATGACATCAAATGATTATGACATCAACAAAATGATTATGACATCATCTAATGATTATGACATCAAACGATTATGACATCATCAAATGATTATGACATCAACAAAATGATTATGACATCAACAAAATGATTATGACATCATCTAATGATTATGACATCAAATGATTATGACATCAACAAAATGATTATGACATCATCTAATGATTATGACATCATCAAATGATTATGACATCAACAAAATGATTATGACATCAACAAAATGATTATGACATCATCTAATGATTATGACATCATCAAATGATTATGACATCAACAAAATGATTATGACATCATCCAATGATTATGACATCAAATGATTATGACATCATCAAATGATTATGACATCAACAAAATGATTATGACATCATCAAATGATTATGACATCAACAAAATGATTATGACATCATCCAATGATTATGACATCAAATGATTATGACATCATCAAAATTATTATGACATCATCCAACGATTATGACATCAAATGATTATGACATCATCAAATCATTATGACATCAACAAAATGATTATTACATCAACAAAATGATTATGACATCATCAAATGATTATGACATCAACAAAATGATTATGACATCATCTAATGATTATGACATCATCAAATGATTATGACATCAACAAAATGATTATGACATCATACAATGATTATGACATCATATGATTATGACATCATCAAATGATTATGACATCAACAAAATGATTATGACATCATCAAATGATTAAGACATCAACAAAATGATTATGACATCATCTAATGATTATGACATCAAATGATTATGACATCAACAAAATGATTATGACATCAACAAAATGATTATGACATCATCTAATGATTATGACATCAAACGATTATGACATCATCAAATGATTATGACATCAACAAAATGATTATGACATCAACAAAATGATTATGACATCATCTAATGATTATGACATCAAATGATTATGACATCAACAAAATGATTATGACATCATCTAATGATTATGACATCATCAAATGATTATGACATCAACAAAATGATTATGACATCATCCAATGATTATGACATCAAATGATTATGACATCAACAAAATGATTATGACATCAACAAAATGATTATGACATCATCTAATGATTATGACATCATCAAATGATTATGACATCAACAAAATGATTATGACATCATCCAATGATTATGACATCAAATGATTATGACATCATCAAATCATTATGACATCAACAAAATGATTATGACATCATCAAATGATTATGACATCAACAAAATGATTATGACATCATTAAATGATTATGACATCATCAAATGATTATGACATCAAAAAATGATTATGACATCATCTAATGATTATGACATCATCAAATGATTATGACATCAACAAAATGATTATGACATCATCCAATGATTATGACATCAAATGATTATGACATCATCAAATGATTATGACATTAACAAAATGATTATGACATCATCAAATGATTATGACATCAACAAAATGATTATGACATCATCCAATGATTATGACATCAAATGATTATGACATCATCAAATGATTATGACATCAACAAAGTGATTATGACATCATCCAACGATTATGACATCAAATGATTATGACATCATCAAATCATTATGACATCAACAAAATGATTATGACATCAACAAAATGATTATGACATCATCAAATGATTATGACATCAACAAAATGATTATGACATCATCTAATGATGATGACATCATCAAATGATTATGACATCAACAAAATGATTATGACATCATCAAATGATTATGACATCAACAAAATGATTATGACATCATCTAATGATTATGACATCATAAAATGATTATGGCATCATCAATTGATTATGACATCAACAAAATGATTATGACATCATCCAATGATTATGACATCAAATGATTATGATATCATCAAATCATTATGACATCAACAAAATGATTATTACATCAACAAAATGATTATGACATCATCAAATGATTATGACATCAACAAAATGATTATGTCATCATCCAATGATTGTGACATCAAATGATTATGACATCATCAAATGATTATGACATCAACAAAATGATTATGACATCATCTAATGATTATGACATCATCAAATGATTATGACATCAACAAAATGATTATAACATCATCCAATGATTATGACATCAAATGATTATGACATCATCAAATGATTATGACATCAACAAAATGATTATGACATCATCAAATGATTATGACATCAACAAAATGATTATGACATCATCTAAGGATTATGACATAATCAAATGATTATGACATCAACAAAATGATTATGACATCATCTAATGATTATGACATCAACAAAATGATTATAACATCATCCAATGATTAAGACATCAAATGATTATGACATCATCAAATCTTATTACATCAACAAATTATTATGACATCAACAAAATGATTATGACATCATCAAATGATTCTGACTTCAACAAAATGATTATGACATCATCAAATGATTATGACATCAACAAAATGATTATGACATCATCTAATGATTATGACATAATCAAATGATTATGACATCAACAAAATGATTATGACATCATCTAATGATTATGACATCAACAAAATGATTATAACATCATCCAATGATTAAGACATCAAATGATTATGACATCATCAAATCTTATTACATCAACAAATTATTATGACATCAACAAAATGATTATGACATCATCAAATGATTCTGACTTCAACAAAATGATTATGACATCATCAAATGATTCTGACATCAACAAAATGATTATGACATCATCAAATGATTATGACATCAACAAAATGATTATGACATCATCTAATGATTATGACATCATCAAAAGTTTATGACATCAACAAAATGATTATGACATCATCCAATGATTATGACATCAAATGATTATGACATCATCAAATGATTATGACATCAACAAAATGATTATGACATCATCCAATGATTATGACATCAAATGATTATGACATCATCAAATCATTATGACATCAACAAAATGATTATGACATCAACAAAATGATTACGACATCATCAAATGATTATGACATCAACAAAATGATTATGACATCATCTAATGATGATGACATCATCAAATGATTATGACATCAACAAAATGATTATGACATCATCAAATGATTATGACATCAACAAAATGATTATGACATCATCTAATGATCATGACATCATCAAATGATTATGGCATCATCAAATGACTATGACATCAACAAAATGATTATGACATCATCCAATGATTATGACCTCAAATCATTATGACATCATCAAATCATTATGACATCAACAAAATGATAATTACATCAAAAAAATGATTATGACATCATCAAATGATAATGACATCATCAAATGATTATGACATCAAATGATTATGACATTATCAAATGATTATGACATCAACAAAATGATTATGACATCATACAATGATTATGACATCAAATGATTATGACATCATCAAATCATTATGACATCAACAAAATGATTATGACATCAACAAAATGATTATGACATCATCAAATGATTATGACATCAAATGATTATGACATCAACAAAATGATTATGACATCATCTAATGATTATGACATCAAACGATTATGACATCTTCAAATGATTATGACATCAACAAAATGATTATGACATCATCTAATGATTATGACATCAAATGATTATGACATCAACAAAATGATTATGACATCATCTAATGATTATGACATCATCAAATGATTATGACATCAACAGAATGATTATGACATCAACAAAATGATTATGACATCATCTAATGATTATGACATCATCAAATGATTATGACATCAACAAAATGATTATGACATCATCCAATGATTATGACATCAAATGATTATGACATCATCAAATGATTATGACATCATCAAATGATTATGACATCAACAAAATGATTATGACATCATCCAATGATTATGACATCATATGATTATGACATCATCAAATGATTATGACATCAAATGATTATGACATCATCCAATGATTATGACATCAAATGATTATGACATCATCAAATGATTATGACATCATCAAATGATTATGACATCAACAAAATGATTATGACATCATCCAATGATTATGACATCAAATGATTATGACATCATCAAATGATTATGACATCAACAAAATGATTATGACATCATACAATGATTATGACATCAAATGATTATGACAACATCAAATGATTATGACATCAACAAAATGATTATGACATCAACAAAATGATTATGACATCATCAAATGATTATGACATCAAATGATTATGACATCAACAAAATGATTATGACATCATCAAATGATTATGACATCAACAAAATGATTATGTCATCATCCAATGATTGTGACATCAAATGATTATGACATCATCAAATGATTATGATATCAACAAAATGATTATGACATCATCTAATGATTATGACATCATCAAATGATTATGACATCAACAAAATGATTATGACATCATCCAATGATTATGACATCATATGATTATGACATCATCAAATGATTATGACATCAACAAAATGATTATGACATCATCAAATGATTATGACATCAAATGATTATGACATTATCAAATGATTATGACATCAACAAAATGATTATGACATCATACAATGATTATGACATCAAATGATTATGACATCATCAAATCATTATGACATCAACAAAATGATTATGACATCAACAAAATGATTATGACATCATCAAATGATTATGACATCAAATGATTATGACATCAACAAAATGATTATGACATCATCTAATGATTATGACATCAAATGATTATGACATCAACAAAATGATTATGACATCATCTAATGATTATGACATCATCAAATGATTATGACATCAACAAAATGATTATGACATCAACAAAATGATTATGACATCATCTAATGATTATGACATCATCAAATGATTATGACATCAACAAAATGATTATGACATCATCCAATGATTATGACATCAAATGATTATGACATCATCAAATGATTATGACATCAACAAAATGATTATGACATCATCAAATGATTATGACATCATCTAATGATTATGACATCATCAAATGATTATGACATCAACAAAATGATTATGACATCATCCAATGATTATGACATCAAATGATTATGACATCATCAAATGATTATGACATCAACAAAATGATTATGACATCATCAAATGATTATGACATCAACAAAATGATTATGACATCATCCAATGATTATGACATCAAATGATTATGACATCATCAAAATTATTATGACATCATCCAACGATTATGACATCAAATGATTATGACATCATCAAATCATTATGACATCAACAAAATGATTATTACATCAACAAAATGATTATGACATCATCAAATGATTATGACATCAACAAAATGATTATGACATCATCTAATGATTATGACATCATCAAATGATTATGACATCAACAAAATGATTATGACATCATCCAATGATTATGACATCATATGATTATGACATCATCAAATGATTATGACATCAACAAAATGATTATGACATCATCAAATGATTAAGACATCAACAAAATGATTATGACATCATCTAATGATTATGACATCAAATGATTATGACATCAACAAAATGATTATGATATCAACAAAATGATTATGACATCATCTAATGATTATGACATCAAACGATTATGACATCATCAAATGATTATGACATCAACAAAATGATTATGACATCATCTAATGATTATGACATCAAATGATTATGACATCAACAAAATGATTATGACATCATCTAATGATTATGACATCATCAAATGATTATGACATCAACAAAATGATTATGACATCATCCAATGATTATGACATCAAATGATTATGACATCAACAAAATGATTATGACATCAACAAAATGATTATGACATCATCTAATGATTATGACATCATCAAATGATTATGACATCAACAAAATGATTATGACATCATCCAATGATTATGACATCAAATGATTATGACATCATCAAATCATTATGACATCAACAAAATGATTATGACATCATCAAATGATTATGACATCAACAAAATGATTATGACATCATTAAATGATTATGACATCATCAAATGATTATGACATCAAAAAATGATTATGACATCATCTAATGATTATGACATCATCAAATGATTATGACATCAACAAAATGATTATGACATCATCCAATGATTATGACATCAAATGATTATGACATCATCAAATGATTATGACATTAACAAAATGATTATGACATCATCAAATGATTATGACATCAACAAAATGATTATGACATCAAATGATTATGACATCATCAAATGATTATGACATCAACAAAGTGATTATGACATCATCCAACGATTATGACATCAAATGATTATGACATCATCAAATCATTATGACATCAACAAAATGATTATGACATCAACAAAATGATTATGACATCATCAAATGATTATGACATCAACAAAATGATTATGACATCATCTAATGATGATGACATCATCCAATGATTATGACATCAAATGATTATGACATCATCAAATGATTATGACATTAACAAAATGATTATGACATCATCAAATGATTATGACATCAACAAAATGATTATGACATCATCAAATGATTATGACATCAAATGATTATGACATTATCAAATGATTATGACATCAACAAAATGATTATGACATCATACAATGATTATGACATCAAATGATTATGACATCATCAAATCATTATGACATCAACAAAATGATTATGACATCAACAAAATGATTATGACATCATCAAATGATTATGACATCATCAAATGATTATGACATCAACAAAATGATTATGACATCATCAAATGATTATGACATCAACAAAATGATTATGTCATCATCCAATGATTGTGACATCAAATGATTATGACATCATCAAATGATTATGATATCAACAAAATGATTATGACATCATCTAATGATTATGACATCATCAAATGATTATGACATCAACAAAATGATTATGACATCATCCAATGATTATGACATCATATGATTATGACATCATCAAATGATTATGACATCAACAAAATGATTATGACATCATCAAATGATTATGACATCAAATGATTATGACATTATCAAATGATTATGACATCAACAAAATGATTATGACATCATACAATGATTATGACATCAAATGATTATGACATCATCAAATCATTATGACATCAACAAAATGATTATGACATCAACAAAATGATTATGACATCATCAAATGATTATGACATCAAATGATTATGACATCAACAAAATGATTATGACATCATCTAATGATTATGACATCAAACGATTATGACATCATCAAATGATTATGACATCAACAAAATGATTATGACATCAACAAAATGATTATGACATCATCTAATGATTATGACATCAAATGATTATGACATCAACAAAATGATTATGACATCATCTAATGATTATGACATCATCAAATGATTATGACATCAACAAAATGATTATGACATCAACAAAATGATTATGACATCATCTAATGATTATGACATCATCAAATGATTATGACATCAACAAAATGATTATGACATCATCCAATGATTATGACATCAAATGATTATGACATCATCAAATGATTATGACATCAACAAAATGATTATGACATCATCTAATGATTATGACATCATCAAATGATTATGACATCAACAAAATGATTATGACATCATCCAATGATTATGAGATCAAATGATTATGACATCATCAAATGATTATGACATCAACAAAATGATTATGACATCATCAAATGATTATGACATCAACAAAATGATTATGACATCATCCAATGATTATGACATCAAATGATTATGACATCATTAAAATTATTATGACATCATCCAACGATTATGACATCAAATGATTATGACATCATCAAATCATTATGACATCAACAAAATGATTATTACATCAACAAAATGATTATGACATCATCAAATGATTATGACATCAACAAAATGATTATGACATCATCTAATGATTATGACATCATCAAATGATTATGACATCAACAAAATGATTATGACATCATCCAATGATTATGACATCATATGATTATGACATCATCAAATGATTATGACATCAACAAAATGATTATGACATCATCAAATGATTAAGACATCAACAAAATGATTATGACATCATCTAATGATTATGACATCAAATGATTATGACATCAACAAAATGATTATGACATCAACAAAATGATTATGACATCATCTAATGATTATGACATCAAACGATTATGACATCATCAAATGATTATGACATCAACAAAATGATTATGACATCAACAAAATGATTATGACATCATCTAATGATTATGACATCAAATGATTATGACATCAACAAAATGATTATGACATCATCTAATGATTATGACATCATCAAATGATTATGACATCAACAAAATGATTATGACATCATCCAATGATTATGACATCAAATGATTATGACATCAACAAAATGATTATGACATCAACAAAATGATTATGACATCATCTAATGATTATGACATCATCAAATGATTATGACATCAACAAAATGATTATGACATCATCCAATGATTATGACATCAAATGATTATGACATCATCAAATCATTATGACATCAACAAAATGATTATGACATCATCAAATGATTATGACATCAACAAAATGATTATGACATCATTAAATGATTATGACATCATCAAATGATTATGACATCAAAAAATGATTATGACATCATCTAATGATTATGACATCATCAAATGATTATGACATCAACAAAATGATTATGACATCATCCAATGATTATGACATCAAATGATTATGACATCATCAAATGATTATGACATTAACAAAATGATTATGACATCATCAAATGATTATGACATCAACAAAATGATTATGACATCATCCAATGATTATGACATCAAATGATTATGACATCATCAAATGATTATGACATCAACAAAGTGATTATGACATCATCCAACGATTATGACATCAAATGATTATGACATCATCAAATCATTATGACATCAACAAAATGATTATGACATCAACAAAATGATTATGACATCATCAAAGATTATGACATCAACAAAATGATTATGACATCATCTAATGATGATGACATCATCAAATGATTATGACATCAACAAAATGATTATGACATCATCAAATGATTATGACATCAACAAAATGATTATGACATCATCTAATGATTATGACATCATAAAATGATTATGGCATCATCAATTGATTATGACATCAACAAAATGATTATGACATCATCCAATGATTATGACATCAAATGATTATGATATCATCAAATCATTATGACATCAACAAAATGATTATTACATCAACAAAATGATTATGACATCATCAAATGATTATGACATCAACAAAATGATTATGTCATCATCCAATGATTGTGACATCAAATGATTATGACATCATCAAATGATTATGACATCAACAAAATGATTATGACATCATCTAATGATTATGACATCATCAAATGATTATGACATCAACAAAATGATTATAACATCATCCAATGATTATGACATCAAATGATTATGACATCATCAAATGATTATGACATCAACAAAATGATTATGACATCATCAAATGATTATGACATCAACAAAATGATTATGACATCATCTAATGATTATGACATCAACAAAATGATTATAACATCATCCTATGATTAAGACATCAAATGATTATGACATCATCAAATCTTATTACATCAACAAATTATTATGACATCAACAAAATGATTATGACATCATCAAATGATTCTGACTTCAACAAAATGATTATGACATCATCAAATGATTCTGACATCAAAAAAATGATTATGACATCATCAAATGATTATGACATCAACAAAATGATTATGACATCATCTAATGATTATGACATCATCAAATGATTATGACATCAACAAAATGATTATGACATCATCCAATGATTACATCAAATGATTATGACATCATCAAATGATTATGACATCAACAAAATGATTATGACATCATCCAATGATTATGACATCAAATGATTATGACATCATCAAATCATTATGACATCAACAAAATGATTATGACATCAACAAAATGATTACGACATCATCAAATGATTATGACATCAACAAAATGATTATGACATCATCTAATGATGATGACATCATCAAATGATTATGACATCAACAAAATGATTATGACATCATCAAATGATTATGACATCAACAAAATGATTATGACATCATCTAATGATCATGACATCATCAAATGATTATGGCATCATCAAATGACTATGACATCAACAAAATGATTATGACATCATCCAATGATTATGACCTCAAATCATTATGACATCATCAAATCATTATGACATCAACAAAATGATAATTACATCAAAAAAATGATTATGACATCATCAAATGATAATGACATCAACAAAATGATTATGTCATCATCCAATGATCATGACATCAAATGATTATGACATCATCTAATGATTATGACATCATCAAATGATTATGACATCATCCAATGATTGTGACATCAAATGATTATGATATCATCAAATGATTATGACATCAACAAAATGATTATGACATCATCAAATGATTATGACATCAACAAAATGATTATGACATCATCAAATGATTATGACATCAACAAAATGATTATGACATCATCTAATGATTATGACATCATCAAATGATTATGACATCAACAAAATGATTATGACATCATCCAATGATTATGACATCAAATGATTATGACATCATGAAATCATATGACATCAACAAAATGATTATGACATCAACAAAATGATTATGACATCATCAAATGATTCTGACATCAACAAAATGATTATGACATCATCAAATGATTCTGACATCAACAAAATGATTATGACATCATCTAATGATTATGACATCATCAAATGATTATGACATCAACAAAATGATTATGACATCATCCAATGATTATGACATCAAATGATTATGACATCATCAAATGATTATGACATCAACAAAATGATTATGACATCATCAAATGATTATGACATCAACAAAATGATTATGACATCATCCAATGATTATGACATCAAATGATTATGACATCATCAAATGATTATGACATCATCCAACGATTATGACATCAAATGATTATGACATCATCAAATCATTATGACATCAACAAAATGATTATGACATCAACAAAATGATTATGACATCATCAAATGATTATGACATCAACAAAATGATTATGACATCATCTAATGATGATGACATCATCAAATGATTATGACATCAACAAAATGATTATGACATCATCAAATGATTATGACATCAACAAAATGATTATGACATCATCTAATGATTATGACATCATCAAATGATTATGGCATCATCAAATGATTATGACATCAACAAAATGATTATGACATCATCCAATGATTATGACATCAAATGATCATGACATCATCAAATCATTATGACATCAACAAAATGATTACGACATCAACAAAATGATTATGACATCATCAAATGATTATGACATCAACAAAATGATTATGACATCATCAAATGATTATGACATCAACAAAATGATTATGACATCATCTAATGATTATGACATCATCAAATGATTATGACATCAACAAAATGATTATGACATCATCCAATGATTATGACATCATCAAATGATTATGACATCTACAAAATGATTATGACATCATCCAATGATTATGACATCAAATGATTATGACATCATCAAATGATTATGACATCAACAAAATGATTATGACATCAAATGATTATGACATCATCAAATGATTATGACATCATCCAATGATTATGACATCAAATGATTATGACATCATCAAATGATTATGACATCAACAAAATGATTATGACATCATCCAATGATTATGACATCAAATGGTTATGACATCATCAAATCATTATGACATCAACAAAATGATTATGACATCATCAAATGATAATGACATCAAATGATTATGACATCAACAAAATGATTATGACATCATCTAATGATTATGACATCATCAAATGATTATGACATCAACAAAATGATTATGACATCATCCAATGATTATGACATCAAATGATTATGACATCAAATGATTATGACATCAACAAAATGATTATGACATCATCTAATGATTATGACATCATCAAATGATTATGACATCAACAAAATGATTATGACATCTTCCAATGATTATGACATCAAATGATTATGACATCATCAAATGATTATGACATCAACAAAATGATTATCACATCAACAAAATGATTATGACATCATCTAATGATTATGACATCAAATGATTATGACATCAACAAAATGATTATGACATCATCTAATGATTATGACATCATCAAATGATTATGACATCAACAAAATGATTATGACATCATCCAATGATTATGACATCAAATGATTATGACATCAAATGATTATGACATCAACAAAATGATTATGACATCATCTAATGATTATGACATCATCAAATGATTATGACATCAACAAAATGATTATGACATCTTCCAATGATTATGACATCAAATGATTATGACATCATCAAATGATTATGACATCAACAAAATGATTATGACATCATCCAATGATTATGACATCAAATGATTATGACATCATCAAATCATTATGACATCAACAAAATGATTATGACATCAACAGAATGATTATGACATCATCAAATGATTGTAACATCAACAAAATGATTATGACATCATCTAATGATTATGACATCATCAAATGATTATGACATCAACAAAATGATTATGACATTATCCAATGATTATGACATCAAATGATTATGAAATCATCAAATGATTATGACATCAACAAAATGATTATGACATCATCAAATGATTATGACATCAACAAAATGATTATGACATCATTAAATGATTATGACATCATCAAATTATTATGACATCAAAAAAATGATTATGACATCATCTAATGATTATGACATCATCAAATGATTATGACATCAACAAAATGATTATGACATCATCCAATGATTATGACATCAAATGATTATGACATCATCAAATGATTATGACATCAACAAAATGATTATGACATCATCAAATGATTATGACATCAACAAAATGATTATGACATCATCCAATGATTATGACATCAAATGATTATGACATCATCAAATGATTATGACATCATCCAACGATTATGACATCAAATGATTATGACATCATCCAATGATTATGACATCAAATGATTATGACATCATCAAATGATTATGACATCAACAAAATGATTATGACATCATCAAATGATTATGACATCAACAAAATGATTATGACATCATCCAATGATTATGACATCAAATGATTATGACATCATCAAATGATTATGACATCATCCAACGATTATGACATCAAATGATTATGACATCATCAAATCATTATGACATCATCAAATGATTATGACATCAACAAAATGATTATGATATCATCTAATGATGATGACATCATCAAATGATTATGACATCAACAAAATGATTATGACATCATCTAATGATTATGACATCATCAAATGATTATGGCATCATCAAATGATTATGACATCAACAAAATGATTATGACATCATCCAATGATTATGACATCAAATGATTATGACATCATCAAATCATTATGACATCAACAAAATGATTATTACATCAACAAAATGATTATGACATCATCAAATGATTATGACATCAAGAAAATGATTATGTCATCATCCAATGATTATGACATCAAATGATTATGACATCATCAAATGATTATGACATCAACAAAATGATTATGACATCATCTAATGATTATGACATCATCAAATGATTATGACATCAACAAAATGATTATGACATCATCCAATGATTATGACATCAAATGATTATGACATCATCAAATGATTATGACATCAACAAAATGATTATGACATCATCAAATGATTATGACATCAACAAAATGATTATGACATCATCTAATGATTATGACATAATCAAATGATTATGACATCAACAAAATGATTATGACATCATCTAATGATTATAACATCACCAAATGATTATGACATCAACAAAATGATTATGACATCAAATCATATAACATCAACAAAATGATTATGACATCAACAAAATGATTATGACATCATCAAATGATTCTGACATCAACAAAATGATTATGACATCATCAAATGATTATGACATCAACAAAATGATTATGACATCATCTAATGATTATGACATCATCAAATGATTATGACATCAACAAAATGATTATGACATCAACAAAATGATTATGACATCATCCAATGATTATGACATCAAATGATTATGACATCATCAAATGATTATGACATCAACAAAATGATTATGACATCATCTAATGATTATGACATCATCAAATGATTATGACATCAACAAAATGATTATGATATCATCCAATGATTATGACATCAAATGATTATGACATCATCAAATGATTATGACATCAACAAAATGATTATGACATCATCCAATGATTATGACATCAAATGATTATGACTTCATCAAATCATTATGACATCAACAAAATGATTATGACATCAACAGAATGATGATGACATCATCAAATGATTATGACATCAACAAAATGATTATGACATCATCCAATGATTATGACATCAACAAAATGATTATGACATCATCTAATGATCATGACATCATCAAATGATTATGGCATCATCAAATGATTATGACATCAACAAAATGATTATGACATCATCAAATGATTATGACATAAACAAAATGATTATGACATCATCTAATGATCATGACATCATCAAATGATTATGGCATCATCAAATGATTTTGACATCAACAAAATGATTATGACATCATCTAATGATTATGACATCAACAAAATGATTATGACATCATCTAATGATTATGACATCATCAAATGATTATGACATCAACAAAATGATTATGACATCATCCAATGATTATGACATCATCAAATGATTATGACATCAACAAAATGATTATGACATCATCCAATGATTATGACATCATCTAATGATTATGACATGATCAAATCATTATGACATCAACAAAATGATTATTACATCAACAAAATGATTATGACATCATCAAATGATTATGACATCAACAAAATGATTATGTCATCATCCAATGATTATGACATCAAATGATTATGACATCAACAAAATGATTATGACATCATCTAATGATTATGACATCATCAAATGATTATGCCATCAACAAAATGATTATGACATCATCCAATGATTATGACATCAAATGATTATGACATCATCAAATCATATGACATCAACAAAATGATTATGACATCAACAAAATGATTATGACATCATCAAATGATTATGACATCAACAAAATGATTATGACATCATCAAATGATTCTGACATCAACAAAATGACTATGACATCATCTAATGATTATGACATCATCAAATGATTATGACATCAACAAAATGATTATGACATCATCCAATGATTATGACATCATCAAATGATTATGACGTCAACAAAATGATTATGACATCATCCAATGATTATGACATCAAATGATTATGACATCATCAAATGATTATGACATCAACAAAATGATTATGACATCATCTAATGATTATGACATCAACAAAATGATTATGACATCATCTAATGATGATAACATCATCAAATGATTATGACATCAACAAAATGATGACATCATCAAATGATTATGACATCAACAAAATGATTATGACATCATCTAATGATTATGACATCATCAAATGATTATGGCATCATCAAATGATTATGACATCAACAAAATGATTATGACATCATCCAATGATTATGACATCAAATGATTATGACATCATCAAATGATTATGACATCATCCAACGATTATGACATCAAATGATTATGACATCATCCAATGATTATGACATCAAATGATTATGACATCATCAAATGATTATGACATCAACAAAATGATTATGACATCATCTAATGATTATGACATCAACAAAATGATTATGACATCATCTAATGATTATGACATCATCAAATGATTATGACATCAACAAAATGATTATGACATCATCCAATGATTATGACATCAAATGATTATGACATCAACAAAATGATTATGACATCAACAAAATGATTATGACATCATCTAATGATTATGACATCATCAAATGATTATGACATCAACAAAATGATTATGACATCATCCAATGATTATGACATCAAATGATTATGACATCATCAAATGATTATGACATCAACAAAATGATTATGACATCATCAAATGATTGTAACATCAACAAAATGATTATGACATCATCTAATGATTATGACATCATCAAATGATTATGACATCAACAAAATGATTATGACATTATCCAATGATTATGACATCAAATGATTATGAAATCATCAAATGATTATGACATCAACAAAATGATTATGACATCATCCAATGATTATGACATCAACAAAATGATTATGACATCATTAAATGATTATGACATCATCAAATGATTATGACATCAAAAAATGATTATGACATCATCTAATGATTATGACATCATCAAATGATTATGACATCAACAAAATGATTATGACATCATCCAATGATTATGACATCAAATGATTATGACATCATCAAATGATTATGACATCAAAAAAATGATTATTACATCATCAAATGATTCTGACATCAACAAAATGATTATGACATCATCCAATGATTATGACATCAAATGATTATGACATCAACAAAATGATTATGACATCAACAAAATGATTATGACATCATCTAATGATTATGACATCAAATGATTATGACATCAACAAAATGATTATGACATCATCTAATGATTATGACATCATCAAATGATTATGACATCAACAAAATGATTATGACATCAACAAAATGATTATGACATCATCTAATGATTATGACATCATCAAATGATTATGACATCAACAAAATGATTATGACATCATCCAATGATTATGACATCAAATGATTATGACATCATCAAATGATTATGACATCAACAAAATGATTATGACATCATCAAATGATTATGACATCATCTAATGATTATGACATCATCAAATGATTATGACATCAACAAAATGATTATGACATCATCCAATGATTATGAGATCAAATGATTATGACATCATCAAATGATTATGACATCAACAAAATGATTATGACATCATCCAATGATTATGACATCAAATGATTATGACATCATTAAAATTATTATGACATCATCCAACGATTATGACATCAAATGATTATGACATCATCAAATCATTATGACATCAACAAAATGATTATTACATCAACAAAATGATTATGACATCATCAAATGATTATGACATCAACAAAATGATTATGACATCATCTAATGATTATGACATCATCAAATGATTATGACATCAACAAAATGATTATGACATCATCCAATGATTATGACATCATATGATTATGACATCATCAAATGATTATGACATCAACAAAATGATTATGACATCATCAAATGATTAAGACATCAACAAAATGATTATGACATCATCTAATGATTATGACATCAAATGATTATGACATCAACAAAATGATTATGACATCAACAAAATGATTATGACATCATCTAATGATTATGACATCAAACGATTATGACATCATCAAATGATTATGACATCAACAAAATGATTATGACATCAACAAAATGATTATGACATCATCTAATGATTATGACATCAAATGATTATGACATCAACAAAATGATTATGACATCATCTAATGATTATGACATCATCAAATGATTATGACATCAACAAAATGATTATGACATCATCCAATGATTATGACATCAAATGATTATGACATCAACAAAATGATTATGACATCAACAAAATGATTATGACATCATCTAATGATTATGACATCATCAAATGATTATGACATCAACAAAATGATTATGACATCATCCAATGATTATGACATCAAATGATTATGACATCATCAAATCATTATGACATCAACAAAATGATTATGACATCATCAAATGATTATGACATCAACAAAATGATTATGACATCATTAAATGATTATGACATCATCAAATGATTATGACATCAAAAAATGATTATGACATCATCTAATGATTATGACATCATCAAATGATTATGACATCAACAAAATGATTATGACATCATCCAATGATTATGACATCAAATGATTATGACATCATCAAATGATTATGACATTAACAAAATGATTATGACATCATCAAATGATTATGACATCAACAAAATGATTATGACATCATCCAATGATTATGACATCAAATGATTATGACATCATCAAATGATTATGACATCAACAAAGTGATTATGACATCATCCAACGATTATGACATCAAATGATTATGACATCATCAAATCATTATGACATCAACAAAATGATTATGACATCAACAAAATGATTATGACATCATCAAAGATTATGACATCAACAAAATGATTATGACATCATCTAATGATGATGACATCATCAAATGATTATGACATCAACAAAATGATTATGACATCATCAAATGATTATGACATCAACAAAATGATTATGACATCATCTAATGATTATGACATCATAAAATGATTATGGCATCATCAATTGATTATGACATCAACAAAATGATTATGACATCATCCAATGATTATGACATCAAATGATTATGATATCATCAAATCATTATGACATCAACAAAATGATTATTACATCAACAAAATGATTATGACATCATCAAATGATTATGACATCAACAAAATGATTATGTCATCATCCAATGATTGTGACATCAAATGATTATGACATCATCAAATGATTATGACATCAACAAAATGATTATGACATCATCTAATGATTATGACATCATCAAATGATTATGACATCAACAAAATGATTATAACATCATCCAATGATTATGACATCAAATGATTATGACATCATCAAATGATTATGACATCAACAAAATGATTATGACATCATCAAATGATTATGACATCAACAAAATGATTATGACATCATCTAATGATTATGACATCAACAAAATGATTATAACATCATCCTATGATTAAGACATCAAATGATTATGACATCATCAAATCTTATTACATCAACAAATTATTATGACATCAACAAAATGATTATGACATCATCAAATGATTCTGACTTCAACAAAATGATTATGACATCATCAAATGATTATGACATCAACAAAATGATTATGACATCATCTAATGATTATGACATAATCAAATGATTATGACATCAACAAAATGATTATGACATCATCTAATGATTATGACATCAACAAAATGATTATAACATCATCCAATGATTAAGACATCAAATGATTATGACATCATCAAATCTTATTACATCAACAAATTATTATGACATCAACAAAATGATTATGACATCATCAAATGATTCTGACTTCAACAAAATGATTATGACATCATCAAATGATTCTGACATCAAAAAAATGATTATGACATCATCAAATGATTATGACATCAACAAAATGATTATGACATCATCTAATGATTATGACATCATCAAATGATTATGACATCAACAAAATGATTATGACATCATCCAATGATTACATCAAATGATTATGACATCATCAAATGATTATGACATCAACAAAATGATTATGACATCATCCAATGATTATGACATCAAATGATTATGACATCATCAAATCATTATGACATCAACAAAATGATTATGACATCAACAAAATGATTACGACATCATCAAATGATTATGACATCAACAAAATGATTATGACATCATCTAATGATGATGACATCATCAAATGATTATGACATCAACAAAATGATTATGACATCATCAAATGATTATGACATCAACAAAATGATTATGACATCATCTAATGATCATGACATCATCAAATGATTATGGCATCATCAAATGACTATGACATCAACAAAATGATTATGACATCATCCAATGATTATGACCTCAAATCATTATGACATCATCAAATCATTATGACATCAACAAAATGATAATTACATCAAAAAAATGATTATGACATCATCAAATGATAATGACATCAACAAAATGATTATGTCATCATCCAATGATCATGACATCAAATGATTATGACATCATCTAATGATTATGACATCATCAAATGATTATGACATCATCCAATGATTGTGACATCAAATGATTATGATATCATCAAATGATTATGACATCAACAAAATGATTATGACATCATCAAATGATTATGACATCAACAAAATGATTATGACATCATCAAATGATTATGACATCAACAAAATGATTATGACATCATCTAATGATTATGACATCATCAAATGATTATGACATCAACAAAATGATTATGACATCATCCAATGATTATGACATCAAATGATTATGACATCATGAAATCATATGACATCAACAAAATGATTATGACATCAACAAAATGATTATGACATCATCAAATGATTCTGACATCAACAAAATGATTATGACATCATCAAATGATTCTGACATCAACAAAATGATTATGACATCATCTAATGATTATGACATCATCAAATGATTATGACATCAACAAAATGATTATGACATCATCCAATGATTATGACATCAAATGATTATGACATCATCAAATGATTATGACATCAACAAAATGATTATGACATCATCAAATGATTATGACATCAACAAAATGATTATGACATCATCCAATGATTATGACATCAAATGATTATGACATCATCAAATGATTATGACATCATCCAACGATTATGACATCAAATGATTATGACATCATCAAATCATTATGACATCAACAAAATGATTATGACATCAACAAAATGATTATGACATCATCAAATGATTATGACATCAACAAAATGATTATGACATCATCTAATGATGATGACATCATCAAATGATTATGACATCAACAAAATGATTATGACATCATCAAATGATTATGACATCAACAAAATGATTATGACATCATCTAATGATTATGACATCATCAAATGATTATGGCATCATCAAATGATTATGACATCAACAAAATGATTATGACATCATCCAATGATTATGACATCAAATGATCATGACATCATCAAATCATTATGACATCAACAAAATGATTACGACATCAACAAAATGATTATGACATCATCAAATGATTATGACATCAACAAAATGATTATGACATCATCAAATGATTATGACATCAACAAAATGATTATGACATCATCTAATGATTATGACATCATCAAATGATTATGACATCAACAAAATGATTATGACATCATCCAATGATTATGACATCATCAAATGATTATGACATCTACAAAATGATTATGACATCATCCAATGATTATGACATCAAATGATTATGACATCATCAAATGATTATGACATCAACAAAATGATTATGACATCAAATGATTATGACATCATCAAATGATTATGACATCATCCAATGATTATGACATCAAATGATTATGACATCATCAAATGATTATGACATCAACAAAATGATTATGACATCATCCAATGATTATGACATCAAATGGTTATGACATCATCAAATCATTATGACATCAACAAAATGATTATGACATCATCAAATGATAATGACATCAAATGATTATGACATCAACAAAATGATTATGACATCATCTAATGATTATGACATCATCAAATGATTATGACATCAACAAAATGATTATGACATCATCCAATGATTATGACATCAAATGATTATGACATCAAATGATTATGACATCAACAAAATGATTATGACATCATCTAATGATTATGACATCATCAAATGATTATGACATCAACAAAATGATTATGACATCTTCCAATGATTATGACATCAAATGATTATGACATCATCAAATGATTATGACATCAACAAAATGATTATCACATCAACAAAATGATTATGACATCATCTAATGATTATGACATCAAATGATTATGACATCAACAAAATGATTATGACATCATCTAATGATTATGACATCATCAAATGATTATGACATCAACAAAATGATTATGACATCATCCAATGATTATGACATCAAATGATTATGACATCAAATGATTATGACATCAACAAAATGATTATGACATCATCTAATGATTATGACATCATCAAATGATTATGACATCAACAAAATGATTATGACATCTTCCAATGATTATGACATCAAATGATTATGACATCATCAAATGATTATGACATCAACAAAATGATTATGACATCATCCAATGATTATGACATCAAATGATTATGACATCATCAAATCATTATGACATCAACAAAATGATTATGACATCAACAGAATGATTATGACATCATCAAATGATTGTAACATCAACAAAATGATTATGACATCATCTAATGATTATGACATCATCAAATGATTATGACATCAACAAAATGATTATGACATTATCCAATGATTATGACATCAAATGATTATGAAATCATCAAATGATTATGACATCAACAAAATGATTATGACATCATCAAATGATTATGACATCAACAAAATGATTATGACATCATTAAATGATTATGACATCATCAAATTATTATGACATCAAAAAAATGATTATGACATCATCTAATGATTATGACATCATCAAATGATTATGACATCAACAAAATGATTATGACATCATCCAATGATTATGACATCAAATGATTATGACATCATCAAATGATTATGACATCAACAAAATGATTATGACATCATCAAATGATTATGACATCAACAAAATGATTATGACATCATCCAATGATTATGACATCAAATGATTATGACATCATCAAATGATTATGACATCATCCAACGATTATGACATCAAATGATTATGACATCATCCAATGATTATGACATCAAATGATTATGACATCATCAAATGATTATGACATCAACAAAATGATTATGACATCATCAAATGATTATGACATCAACAAAATGATTATGACATCATCCAATGATTATGACATCAAATGATTATGACATCATCAAATGATTATGACATCATCCAACGATTATGACATCAAATGATTATGACATCATCAAATCATTATGACATCATCAAATGATTATGACATCAACAAAATGATTATGATATCATCTAATGATGATGACATCATCAAATGATTATGACATCAACAAAATGATTATGACATCATCTAATGATTATGACATCATCAAATGATTATGGCATCATCAAATGATTATGACATCAACAAAATGATTATGACATCATCCAATGATTATGACATCAAATGATTATGACATCATCAAATCATTATGACATCAACAAAATGATTATTACATCAACAAAATGATTATGACATCATCAAATGATTATGACATCAAGAAAATGATTATGTCATCATCCAATGATTATGACATCAAATGATTATGACATCATCAAATGATTATGACATCAACAAAATGATTATGACATCATCTAATGATTATGACATCATCAAATGATTATGACATCAACAAAATGATTATGACATCATCCAATGATTATGACATCAAATGATTATGACATCATCAAATGATTATGACATCAACAAAATGATTATGACATCATCAAATGATTATGACATCAACAAAATGATTATGACATCATCTAATGATTATGACATAATCAAATGATTATGACATCAACAAAATGATTATGACATCATCTAATGATTATAACATCATCAAATGATTATGACATCAACAAAATGATTATGACATCAAATCATATAACATCAACAAAATGATTATGACATCAACAAAATGATTATGACATCATCAAATGATTCTGACATCAACAAAATGATTATGACATCATCAAATGATTATGACATCAACAAAATGATTATGACATCATCTAATGATTATGACATCATCAAATGATTATGACATCAACAAAATGATTATGACATCAACAAAATGATTATGACATCATCCAATGATTATGACATCAAATGATTATGACATCATCAAATGATTATGACATCAACAAAATGATTATGACATCATCTAATGATTATGACATCATCAAATGATTATGACATCAACAAAATGATTATGATATCATCCAATGATTATGACATCAAATGATTATGACATCATCAAATGATTATGACATCAACAAAATGATTATGACATCATCCAATGATTATGACATCAAATGATTATGACTTCATCAAATCATTATGACATCAACAAAATGATTATGACATCAACAGAATGATGATGACATCATCAAATGATTATGACATCAACAAAATGATTATGACATCATCCAATGATTATGACATCAACAAAATGATTATGACATCATCTAATGATCATGACATCATCAAATGATTATGGCATCATCAAATGATTATGACATCAACAAAATGATTATGACATCATCAAATGATTATGACATAAACAAAATGATTATGACATCATCTAATGATCATGACATCATCAAATGATTATGGCATCATCAAATGATTTTGACATCAACAAAATGATTATGACATCATCTAATGATTATGACATCAACAAAATGATTATGACATCATCTAATGATTATGACATCATCAAATGATTATGACATCAACAAAATGATTATGACATCATCCAATGATTATGACATCATCAAATGATTATGACATCAACAAAATGATTATGACATCATCCAATGATTATGACATCATCTAATGATTATGACATGATCAAATCATTATGACATCAACAAAATGATTATTACATCAACAAAATGATTATGACATCATCAAATGATTATGACATCAACAAAATGATTATGTCATCATCCAATGATTATGACATCAAATGATTATGACATCAACAAAATGATTATGACATCATCTAATGATTATGACATCATCAAATGATTATGCCATCAACAAAATGATTATGACATCATCCAATGATTATGACATCAAATGATTATGACATCATCAAATCATATGACATCAACAAAATGATTATGACATCAACAAAATGATTATGACATCATCAAATGATTATGACATCAACAAAATGATTATGACATCATCAAATGATTCTGACATCAACAAAATGACTATGACATCATCTAATGATTATGACATCATCAAATGATTATGACATCAACAAAATGATTATGACATCATCCAATGATTATGACATCATCAAATGATTATGACGTCAACAAAATGATTATGACATCATCCAATGATTATGACATCAAATGATTATGACATCATCAAATGATTATGACATCAACAAAATGATTATGACATCATCTAATGATTATGACATCAACAAAATGATTATGACATCATCTAATGATGATAACATCATCAAATGATTATGACATCAACAAAATGATGACATCATCAAATGATTATGACATCAACAAAATGATTATGACATCATCTAATGATTATGACATCATCAAATGATTATGGCATCATCAAATGATTATGACATCAACAAAATGATTATGACATCATCCAATGATTATGACATCAAATGATTATGACATCATCAAATCATTATGACATCAACAAAATGATTATGACATCAACAAAATGATTATGACATCATCAAATGAATATGACATCAAATGATTATGACATCAACAAAATGATTATGACATCATCTAATGATTATGACATCAAACGATTATGACATCATCAAATGATTATGACATCAACAAAATGATTATGACATCATCTAATGATTATGACATCAACAAAATGATTATGACATCATCTAATGATTATGACATCATCAAATGATTATGACATCAACAAAATGATTATGACATCATCCAATGATTATGACATCAAATGATTATGACATCAACAAAATGATTATGACATCAACAAAATGATTATGACATCATCTAATGATTATGACATCATCAAATGATTATGACATCAACAAAATGATTATGACATCATCCAATGATTATGACATCAAATGATTATGACATCATCAAATGATTATGACATCAACAAAATGATTATGACATCATCAAATGATTGTAACATCAACAAAATGATTATGACATCATCTAATGATTATGACATCATCAAATGATTATGACATCAACAAAATGATTATGACATTATCCAATGATTATGACATCAAATGATTATGAAATCATCAAATGATTATGACATCAACAAAATGATTATGACATCATCCAATGATTATGACATCAACAAAATGATTATGACATCATTAAATGATTATGACATCATCAAATGATTATGACATCAAAAAATGATTATGACATCATCTAATGATTATGACATCATCAAATGATTATGACATCAACAAAATGATTATGACATCATCCAATGATTATGACATCAAATGATTATGACATCAAAAAAATGATTATTACATCATCAAATGATTCTGACATCAACAAAATGATTATGACATCATCCAATGATTATGACATCAAATGATTATGACATCAACAAAATGATTATGACATCAACAAAATGATTATGACATCATCTAATGATTATGACATCATCAAATGATTATGACATCAACAAAATGATTATGACATCATCCAATGATTATGACATCAAATGATTATGACATCATCAAATGATTATGACATCAACAAAATGATTATGACATCATCAAATGATTGTAACATCAACAAAATGATTATGACATCATCTAATGATTATGACATCATCAAATGATTATGACATCAACAAAATGATTATGACATTATCCAATGATTATGACATCAAATGATTATGAAATCATCAAATGATTATGACATCAACAAAATGATTATGACATCATCCAATGATTATGACATCAACAAAATGATTATGACATCATTAAATGATTATGACATCATCAAATGATTATGACATCAAAAAATGATTATGACATCATCTAATGATTATGACATCATCAAATGATTATGACATCAACAAAATGATTATGACATCATCCAATGATTATGACATCAAATGATTATGACATCATCAAATGATTATGACATCAACAAAATGATTATGACATCATCAAATGATTATGACATCAACAAAATGATTATGATATCATCCAATGATTATGACATCAAATGATTATGACATCATCAAATGATTATGACATCATCCAACGATTATGACATCAAATGATTATGACATCATCAAATCATTATGACATCAACAAAATGATTATGACATCAACAAAATGATTATGACATCATCAAATGATTATGACATCAACAAAATTATTATGACATCATCTAATGATGATGACATCATCAAATGATTATGACATCAACAAAATGATTATGACATCATCAAATGATTATGACATCAACAAAATGATTATGACATCATCTAATGATTATGACATCATCAAATGATTATGGCATCATCAAATGATTATGACATCAACAAAATGATTATGACATCATCCAATGATTATGACATCAAATGATTATGACATCATCAAATGATTATGACATCAACAAAATGATTATGACATCATCCAATGATTATGACATCAAATGATTATGACATCATCAAATCATTATGACATCAACAAAATGATTATGACATCATCCAATGATTATGACATCAAATGAATATGACATCATCAAATCATTATGACATCAACAAAATGATTATGACATCAACAAAATGATTACGACATCATCAAATGATTATGACATCAACAAAATGATTATGACATCATCTAATGATGATGACATCATCAAATGATTATGACATCATCCAATGATTATGACATCAAATGATTATGACATCATCAAATCATTATGACATCAACAAAATGATTATGACATCAACAAAATGATTATGACATCAACAAAATGATTACGACATCATCAAATGATTATGACATCAACAAAATGATTATGACATCATCTAATGATGATAACATCATCAAATGATTATGACATCAACAAAATGATTATTACATCATCCAATGATTATGACATCAAATGGTTATGACATCATCAAATCATTATGACATCAACAAAATGATTATGACATCAACAAAATGATTATGACATCATCAAATGATAATGACATCAAATGATTATGACATCAACAAAATGATTATGACATCATCTAATGATTATGACATCAAACGATTATTACATCATCAAATGATTATGACATCAACAAAATGATTATCACATCAACAAAATGATTATGACATCATCTAATGATTATGACATCAAATGATTATGACATCAACAAAATGATTATGACATCATCTAATGATTATGACATCATCAAATGATTATGACATCAACAAAATGATTATGACATCATCCAATGATTATGACATCAAATGATTATGACATCAACAAAATGATTATGACATCAACAAAATGATTATGACATCATCTAATGATTATGACATCATCAAATGTTTATGACATCAACAAAATGATTATGACATCATCCAATGATTATGACATCAAATGATTATGACATCTTCAAATGATTATGACATCAACAAAATGATTATGACATCATCCAATGATTATGACATCAAATGATTATGACATCATCAAATCATTATGACATCAACAAAATGATTATGACATCAACAAAATGATTATGACATCATCAAATGATTGTAACATCAACAAAATGATTATGACATTATCCAATGATTATGACATCAAATGATTATGAAATCATCAAATGATTATGACATCAACAAAATGATTATGACATCATCAAATGATTATGACATCAACAAAATGATTATGACATCATTAAATGATTATGACATCAAATGATTATGACATCAACAAAATGATTATGACATCAACAAAATGATTATGACATCATCTAATGATTATGACATCATCAAATGATTATGACATCAACAAAATGATTATGACATTATCCAATGATTATGACATCAAATGATTATGAAATCATCAAATGATTATGACATCAACAAAATGATTATGACATCATCAAATGATTATGACATCAACAAAATGATTATGACATCATTAAATGATTATGACATCATCAAATGATTATGACATCAACAAAATGATTATGACATCATCCAATGATTATGACATCAAATGATTATGACATCATCAAATGATTATGACATCAACAAAATGATTATGACATCATCAAATGATTATGACATCAACAAAATGATTATGACATCATCCAATGATTATGACATCAAATGATTATGACATCATCAAATGATTATGACATCATCCAACGATTATGACATCAAATGATTATGACATCATCAAATGATTATGACATCAACAAAATGATTATGACATCATCTAATGATGATGACATCATCAAATGATTATGACATCAACAAAATGATTATGACATCATCTAATGATGATGACATCAACAAAATTATTATGACATCATCTAATGATGGTGACATCATCAAATGATTATGACATCAACAAAATGATTATGACATCATCAAATGATTATGACATCAACAAAATGATTATGACATCATCTAATGATTATGACATCATCAAATGATTATGGCATCATCAAATGATTATGACATCAACAAAATGATTATGACATCATCCAATGATTATGACATCAAATGATTATGACATCATCAAATGATTATGACATCAACAAAATGATTATGACATCATCCAATGATTATGACATCAAATGATTATGACATCATCAAATCATTATGACATCAACAAAATGATTATGACATCATCAAATGATTATGACATCAACAAAATGATTATGACATCATCTAATGATTATGACATCATCAAATGATTATGGCATCATCAAATGATTATGACATCAACAAAATGATTATGACATCATCCAATGATTATGACATCAAATGATTATGACATCATCAAATGATTATGACATCAACAAAATGATTATGACATCATCCAATGATTATGACATCAAATGATTATGACATCATCAAATCATTATGACATCAACAAAATGATTATGACATCATCCAATGATTATGACATCAAATGAATATGACATCATCAAATCATTATGACATCAACAAAATGATTATGACATCATCTAATGATGATGACATCATCAAATGATTATGACATCATCCAATGATTATGACATCAAATGATTATGACATCATCAAATCATTATGACATCAACAAAATGATTATGACATCATCCAATGATTATGACATCAAATGAATATGACATCATCAAATCATTATGACATCAACAAAATGATTATGACATCAACAAAATGATTACGACATCATCAAATGATTATGACATCAACAAAATGATTATGACATCATCTAATGATGATAACATCATCAAATGATTATGACATCAACAAAATGATTATTACATCATCCAATGATTATGACATCAAATGGTTATGACATCATCAAATCATTATGACATCAACAAAATGATTATGACATCAACAAAATGATTATGACATCATCAAATGATAATGACATCAAATGATTATGACATCAACAAAATGATTATGACATCATCTAATGATTATGACATCAAACGATTATTACATCATCAAATGATTATGACATCAACAAAATGATTATCACATCAACAAAATGATTATGACATCATCTAATGATTATGACATCAAATGATTATGACATCAACAAAATGATTATGACATCATCTAATGATTATGACATCATCAAATGATTATGACATCAACAAAATGATTATGACATCATCCAATGATTATGACATCAAATGATTATGACATCAACAAAATGATTATGACATCAACAAAATGATTATGACATCATCTAATGATTATGACATCATCAAATGATTATGACATCAACAAAATGATTATGACATCATCAAATGATTATGACATCAAATGATTATGACATCTTCAAATGATTATGACATCAACAAAATGATTATGACATCATCCAATGATTATGACATCAAATGATTATGACATCATCAAATCATTATGACATCAACAAAATGATTATGACATCAACAAAATGATTATGACATCATCAAATGATTGTAACATCAACAAAATGATTATGACATTATCCAATGATTATGACATCAAATGATTATGAAATCATCAAATGATTATGACATCAACAAAATGATTATGACATCATCAAATGATTATGACATCAACAAAATGATTATGACATCATTAAATGATTATGACATCAAATGATTATGACATCAACAAAATGATTATGACATCAACAAAATGATTATGACATCATCTAATGATTATGACATCATCAAATGATTATGACATCAACAAAATGATTATGACATTATCCAATGATTATGACATCAAATGATTATGAAATCATCAAATGATTATGACATCAACAAAATGATTATGACATCATCAAATGATTATGACATCAACAAAATGATTATGACATCATTAAATGATTATGACATCATCAAATGATTATGACATCAAAAAAATGATTATGACATCATCTAATGATATGACATCATCAAATGATTATGACATCAACAAAATGATTATGACATCATCCAATGATTATGACATCAAATGATTATGACATAATCAAATGATTATGACATCAACAAAATGATTATGACATCATCAAATGATTATGACATCAACAAAATGATTATGACATCATCCAATGATTATGACATCAAATGATTATGACATCATCAAATGATTATGACATCATCCAACGATTATGACATTAAATGATTATGACATCATCAAATGATTATGACATCAACAAAATGATTATGACATCATCTAATGATGATGACATCATCAAATGATTATGACATCAACAAAATGATTATGACATCATCTAATGATGATGACATCATCAAATGATTATGGCATCATCAAATGATTATGACATCAACAAAATGATTATGACATCATCCAATGATTATGACATCAAATGATTATGACATCATCAAATCATTATGACATCAACAAAATGATTATTACATCAACAAAATGATTATGACATCATCAAATGATTATGACATCAAGAAAATGATTATGTCATCATCCAATGATTATGACATCAAATGATTATCACATCATCAAATGATTATGACATCAACAAAATGATTATGACATCATCTAATGATTATGACATCATCAAATGATTATGACATCAACAAAATGATTATGACATCATCCAATGATTATGACATCAAATGATTATGACATCATCAAATGATTATGACATCAACAAAATGATTATGACATCATCAAATGATTATGACATCAACAAAATGATTATGACATCATCTAATGATTATGACATAATCAAATGATTATGACATCAACAAAATGATTATGACATCATCTAATGATTATAACATCATCAAATGATTATGACATCAACAAAATGATTATGACATCAAATCATATGACATCAACAAAATGATTATGACATCAACAAAATGATTATGACATCATCAAATGATTCTGACATCAACAAAATGATTATGACATCATCAAATGATTATGACATCAACAAAATGATTATGACATCATCTAATGATTATGACATCATCAAATGATTATGACATCAACAAAATGATTATGACATCAACAAAATGATTATGACATCATCCAATGATTATGACATCAAATGATTATGACATCATCAAATGATTATGACATCAACAAAATGATTATGACATCATCTAATGATTATGACATCATCAAATGATTATGACATCAACAAAATGATTATGACATCATCCAATGATTATGACATCAAATGATTATGACATCATCAAATCATTATGACATCAACAAAATGATTATGACATCAACAGAATGATTACAACATCATCAAATGATTATGACATCAACAAAATGATTATGACATCATCTAATGATGATGACATCATCAAATGATTATGACATCAACAAAATGATTATGACATCATCCAATGATTATGACATCAACAAAATAATTATGACATCATCTAATGATCATGACATCATCAAATGATTATGGCATCATCAAATGATTATGACATCAACAAAATGATTATGACATCATCAAATGATTATGACATCAACAAAATGATTATGACATCATCTAATGATCATGACATCATCAAATGATTATGGCATCATCAAATGATTATGACATCAACAAAATGATTATGACATCATCTAATGATTATGACATCAACAAAATGATTATGACATCATCTAATGATTATGACATCATCAAATGATTATGACATCAACAAAATGATTATGACATCATCCAATGATTATGACATCAAATGATTATGACATCATCAAATGATTATGACATCAACAAAATGATTATGACATCATCCAATGATTATGACATCATCTAATGATTATGACATCATCAAATCATTATGACATCAACAAAATGATTATTACATCAACAAAATGATTATGACATCATCAAATGATTATGACATCAACAAAATGATTATGTCATCATCCAATGATTATGACATCAAATGATTATGACATCAACAAAATGATTATGACATCATCAAATGATTCTGACATCAACAAAATGATTATGACATCATCAAATGATTATGACATCAACAAAATGATTATGACATCATCTAATGATTATGACATCATCAAATGATTATGACATCAACAAAATGATTATGACATCAACAAAATGATTATGACATCATCCAATGATTATGACATCAAATGATTATGACATCATCAAATGATTATGACATCAACAAAATGATTATGACATCATCTAATGATTATGACATCATCAAATGATTATGACATCAACAAAATGATTATGACATCATCCAATGATTATGACATCAAATGATTATGACATCATCAAATCATTATGACATCAACAAAATGATTATGACATCAACAGAATGATTACAACATCATCAAATGATTATGACATCAACAAAATGATTATGACATCATCTAATGATGATGACATCATCAAATGATTATGACATCAACAAAATGATTATGACATCATCCAATGATTATGACATCAACAAAATAATTATGACATCATCTAATGATCATGACATCATCAAATGATTATGGCATCATCAAATGATTATGACATCAACAAAATGATTATGACATCATCAAATGATTATGACATCAACAAAATGATTATGACATCATCTAATGATCATGACATCATCAAATGATTATGGCATCATCAAATGATTATGACATCAACAAAATGATTATGACATCATCTAATGATTATGACATCAACAAAATGATTATGACATCATCTAATGATTATGACATCATCAAATGATTATGACATCAACAAAATGATTATGACATCATCCAATGATTATGACATCAAATGATTATGACATCATCAAATGATTATGACATCAACAAAATGATTATGACATCATCCAATGATTATGACATCATCTAATGATTATGACATCATCAAATCATTATGACATCAACAAAATGATTATTACATCAACAAAATGATTATGACATCATCAAATGATTATGACATCAACAAAATGATTATGTCATCATCCAATGATTATGACATCAAATGATTATGACATCAACAAAATGATTATGACATCATCTAATGATTATGACATCATCAAATGATTATGCCATCAACAAAATGATTATGACATCATCCAATGATTGTGACATCAAATGATTATGATATCATCAAATGATTATGACATCATCAAATGATTATGACATCAACAAAATGATTATGACATCATCCAATGATTATGACATCAAATGATTATGACATCATCAAATCATATGACATCAACAAAATGATTATGACATCAACAAAATGATTATGACATCATCAAATGATTATGACATCAACAAAATGATTATGACATCATCAAATGATTCTGACATCAACAAAATGACTATGACATCATCTAATGATTATGACATCATCAAATGATTATGACATCAACAAAATGATTATGACATCATCCAATGATTATGACATCATCAAATGATTATGACGTCAACAAAATGATTATGACATCATCCAATGATTATGACATCAAATGATTATGACATCATCAAATGATTATGACATCAACAAAATGATTATGACATCATCTAATGATTATGACATCAACAAAATGATTATGACATCATCTAATGATGATAACATCATCAAATGATTATGACATCAACAAAATGATGACATCATCAAATGATTATGACATCAACAAAATGATTATGACATCATCTAATGATTATGACATCATCAAATGATTATGGCATCATCAAATGATTATGACATCAACAAAATGATTATGACATCATCTAATGATTATGACATCATAAAATGATTATGACATCAACAAAATGATTATGACATCATCCAATGATTATGACATCATCAAATGATTATGACATCAACAAAATGATTATGACATCATCCAATGATTATGACATCAAATGATTATGACATCATCAAATGATTATGACATCAACAAAATGATTATGACATCATCAAATGATTATGACATCATCAAATGATTATGACATCAATAAAATGATTATTGCATCATCCAATGATTATGACATCAAATGATTATGACATCATCAAATGATTATGACATCAACAAAATGATTATGACATCATCCAATGATTATGACATCAAATGGTTATGACATCATCAAATCATTATGACATCAACAAAATGATTATGACATCAACAAAATGATTATGACATCATCAAATGATTATGACATCAAATGATTGTGACATCAACAAAATGATTATGACATCATTTAATGATTATGACATCAAACGATTATGACATCATCAAATGATTATGACATCAACAAAATGATTATGACATCAACAAAATGATTATGACATCATCTAATGATTATGACATCAAATGATTATGACATCAACAAAATGATTATGACATCATCTAATGATTATGACATCATCAAATGATTATGACATCAACAAAATGATTATGACATCATCCAATGATTATGACATCAAATGATTATGACATCAACAAAATGATTATGACATCAACAAAATGATTATGACATCATCTAATGATTATGACATCATCAAATGATTATGACATCAACAAAATGATTATGACATTATCCAATGATTATGACATCAAATGATTATGAAATCATCAAATGATTATGACATCAACAAAATGATTATGACATGATCCAATGATTATGACATCAACAAAATGATTATGACATCATTAAATGATTATGACATCATCAAATGATTATGACATCAAAAAATGATTATGACATCATCTAATGATTATGACATCATCAAATGATTATGACATCAACAAAATGATTATGACATCATCCAATGATTATGACATCAAATGATTATGACATCATCAAATGATTATGACATCAACAAAATGATTATGACATCATCAAATGATTATGACATCAACAAAATGATTATGATATCATCCAATGATTATGACATCAAATGATTATGACATCATCAAATGATTATGACATCATCCAACGATTATGACATCAAATGATTATGACATCATCAAATCATTATGACATCAACAAAATGATTATGACATCAACAAAATGATTATGACATCATCAAATGATTATGACATCAACAAAATTATTATGACATCATCTAATGATGATGACATCATCAAATGATTATGACATCAACAAAATGATTATGACATCATCAAATGATTATGACATCAACAAAATGATTATGACATCATCTAATGATTATGACATCATCAAATGATTATGACATCAACAAAATGATTATGACATCATCCAATGATTATGACATCAAATGATTATGACATCATCAAATGATTATGACATCAACAAAATGATTATGACATCATCCAATGATTATGACATCAAATGATTATGACATCATCAAATCATTATGACATCAACAAAATGATTATGACATCATCAAATGATTATGACATCAACAAAATGATTATGACATCATCAAATCATTATGACATCAACAAAATGATTATGACATCAACAAAATGATTATGACATCATCAAATGATTATGACATCAACAAAATGATTATGACATCATCTAATGATGATAACATCATCAAATGATTATGACATCAACAAAATGATGACATCATCAAATGATTATGACATCAACAAAATGATTATGACATCATCTAATGATTATGACATCATCAAATGATTATGGCATCATCAAATGATTATGACATCAACAAAATGATTATGACATCATCCAATGATTATGACATCAAATGATTATGACATCATCAAATCATTATGACATCAACAAAATGATTATGACATCAACAAAATGATTATGACATCATCAAATGATTATGACATCATCAAATGATTCTGACATCAACAAAATGATTATGACATCATCTAATGATTATGACATCATCAAATGATTATGACATCAACAAAATGATTATGACATCATCCAATGATTATGACATCATCAAATGATTATGACATCAACAAAATGATTATGACATCATCCAATGATTATGACATCAAATGATTATGACATCATCAAATGATTATGACATCAACAAAATGATTATGACATCATCTAATGATTATGACATCATCAAATGATTATGACATCAATAAAATGATTATGACATCATCCAATGATTATGACATCAAATGATTATGACATCATCAAATGATTATGACATCAACAAAATGATTATGACATCATCCAATGATTATGACATCAAATGGTTATGACATCATCAAATCATTATGACATCAACAAAATGATTATGACATCAACAAAATGATTATGACATCATCAAATGATTATGACATCAAATGATTATGACATGAACAAAATGATTATGACATCATCTAATGATTATGACATCAAACGATTATGACATCATCAAATGATTATGACATCAACAAAATGATTATGACATCAACAAAATGATTATGACATCATCTAATGATTATGACATCAAATGATTATGACATCAACAAAATGATTATGACATCATCTAATGATTATGACATCATCAAATGATTATGACATCAACAAAATGATTATGACATCATCCAATGATTATGACATCAAATGATTATGACATCAACAAAATGATTATGACATCAACAAAATGATTATGACATCATCTAATGATTATGACATCATCAAATGATTATGACATCAACAAAATGATTATGACATCATCCAATGATTATGACATCAAATGATTATGACATCATCAAATGATTATGACATCAACAAAATGATTATGACATCATCAAATGATTGTAACATCAACAAAATGATTATGACATCATCTAATGATTATGACATCATCAAATGATTATGACATCAACAAAATGATTATGACATTATCCAATGATTATGACATCAAATGATTATGAAATCATCAAATGATTATGACATCAACAAAATGATTATGACATCATCCAATGATTATGACATCAAATGATTATGACATCATCAAATGATTATGACATCAACAAAATGATTATGACATCATCCAATGATTATGACATCATCCAATGATTATGACATCATCAAATCATTATGACATCAACAAAATGATTATGACATCAACAAAATGATTATGACATCATCAAATGATTATGACATCAACAAAATGATTATGACATCATCCCATGATTATGACATCAAATGATTATGACATCATCAAATGATTATGACATCAACAAAATGATTATGACATCATCCAATGATTATGACATCATCCAATGATTATGACATCATCAAATCATTATGACATCAACAAAATGATTATGACATCATCAAAATGATTATGACATCATAAAATGATTATGACATCATCCAATGATTATGACATCAAATGATTATGACATCATCAAATGATTATGACATCAACAAAATGATGATGACATCATCCAATGATTATGACATCATCTAATGATTATGACATCATCAAATGATTATGACATCATTAAATGATTATGACATCATCCAATGATTATGACATCAAATGATTATGACATCAACAAAACGATTATGACATCATCCAATGAATATGACATCATCCAATGATTATGACATCATCAAATCATTATGACATCAACAAAATGATTATGACATCAACAAAATGATTATGACATCAACAAAATGATTATGACATCATCCAATGATTATGACATCAAATGATTATGACATCATCAAATGATTATGACATCAACAAAATGATTATGGCATCATCAAATGATTATGACATCAACAAAATGATTATGACATCATCCAATGATTATGACATCATCCAATGATTATGACATCATCAAATCATTATGACATCAACAAAATGATTATGACATCAACAAAATGATTATGACATTATCAAATGATTATGACATCAAAAAATTGATTATGACATCATCCAATGATTATGACATCAAATGATTATGACATCATCAAATGATTATGACATCAACAAAATGATTATGACATCATCCAATGATTATGACATCAAATGATTATGACATCATCAAATGATTATGACATCAACAAAATGATGATGACATCATCCAATGATTATGACATCATCCAATGATTATGACATCATCAAATCAATATGACATCAACAAAATGATTATGACTTCATCTAATGATTATGACATCATCAAATGATTATGACATCAACAAAATGATTATGACATCATCCCATGATTATGACATCAAATGATTATGACATCATCAAATGATTATGACATCAACAAAATGATTATGACATCATCTAATGATTATGACATCATCAAATGATTATGACATCAACAAAATGATTATGACATCATCTAATGATTATGACATCAACAAAATGATTATGACATCATCCAATGATTATGACATCAAATGATTATGACATCATCAAATGATTATGACATCAACAAAATGATTATGACATCATCTAATGATTATGACATCAACAAAATGATTATGACATCATCTAATGATTATGACATCAAATGATTATGACATCAACAAAATGATTATGACATCATCCAATGATTATGACATCAAATGATTATGACATCATCAAATGATTATGACATCAACAAAATGATTATGACATCATCCAATGATTATGACATCAAATGATTATGACATCATCAAATGATTATGACATCAACAAAATGATTATGACATCATCCAATGATTATGACATCAAATGATTATGACATCATCAAATCATTATGACATCAACAAAATGATTATGACATCATCCAATGATTATGACATCAAATGAATATGACATCATCAAATCATTATGACATCAACAAAATGATTATGACATCAACAAAATGATTACGACATCATCAAATGATTATGACATCAACAAAATGATTATGACATCATCTAATGATGATGACATCATCAAATGATTATGACATCAACAAAATGATTATGACATCATCTAATGATTATGACATCAACAAAATGATTATGACATCATCTAATGATGATAACATCATCAAATGATTATGACATCAACAAAATGATGACATCATCAAATGATTATGACATCAACAAAATGATTATGACATCATCTAATGATTATGACATCATCAAATGATTATGGCATCATCAAATGATTATGACATCAACAAAATGATTATGACATCATCCAATGATTATGACATCAAATGATTATGACATCATCAAATCATTATGACATCAACAAAATGATTATGACATCAACAAAATGATTATGACATCATCAAATGATTATGACATCAAATGATTATGACATCAACAAAATGATTATGACATCATCTAATGATTATGACATCAAACGATTATGACATCATCAAATGATTATGACATCAACAAAATGATTATGACATCATCTAATGATTATGACATCAACAAAATGATTATGACATCATCTAATGATTATGACATCATCAAATGATTATGACATCAACAAAATGATTATGACATCATCCAATGATTATGACATCAAATGATTATGACATCAACAAAATGATTATGACATCAACAAAATGATTATGACATCATCTAATGATTATGACATCATCAAATGATTATGACATCAACAAAATGATTATGACATCATCCAATGATTATGACATCAAATGATTATGACATCATCAAATGATTATGACATCAACAAAATGATTATGACATCATCAAATGATTGTAACATCAACAAAATGATTATGACATCATCTAATGATTATGACATCATCAAATGATTATGACATCAACAAAATGATTATGACATTATCCAATGATTATGACATCAAATGATTATGAAATCATCAAATGATTATGACATCAACAAAATGATTATGACATCATCCAATGATTATGACATCAACAAAATGATTATGACATCATTAAATGATTATGACATCATCAAATGATTATGACATCAAAAAATGATTATGACATCATCTAATGATTATGACATCATCAAATGATTATGACATCAACAAAATGATTATGACATCATCCAATGATTATGACATCAAATGATTATGACATCATCAAATGATTATGACATCAACAAAATGATTATGACATCATCAAATGATTATGACATCAACAAAATGATTATGATATCATCCAATGATTATGACATCAAATGATTATGACATCATCAAATGATTATGACATCATCCAACGATTATGACATCAAATGATTATGACATCATCAAATCATTATGACATCAACAAAATGATTATGACATCAACAAAATGATTATGACATCATCAAATGATTATGACATCAACAAAATTATTATGACATCATCTAATGATGATGACATCATCAAATGATTATGACATCAACAAAATGATTATGACATCATCAAATGATTATGGCATCATCAAATGATTATGACATCAACAAAATGATTATGATATCATCCAATGATTATGACATCAAATGATTATGACATCATCAAATGATTATGACATCAACAAAATGATTATGACATCATCCAATGATTATGACATCAAATGATTATGACATCATCAAATCATTATGACATCAACAAAATGATTATGACATCATCCAATGATTATGACATCAAATGAATATGACATCATCAAATCATTATGACATCAACAAAATGATTATGACATCAACAAAATGATTACGACATCATCAAATGATTATGACATCAACAAAATGATTATGACATCATCTAATGATGATGACATCATCAAATGATTATGACATCATCCAATGATTATGACATCAAATGATTATGACATCATCAAATCATTATGACATCAACAAAATGATTATGACATCAACAAAATGATTATGACATCAACAAAATGATTACGACATCATCAAATGATTATGACATCAACAAAATGATTATGACATCATCTAATGATGATAACATCATCAAATGATTATGACATCAACAAAATGATTATTACATCATCCAATGATTATGACATCAAATGGTTATGACATCATCAAATCATTATGACATCAACAAAATGATTATGACATCAACAAAATGATTATGACATCATCAAATGATAATGACATCAAATGATTATGACATCAACAAAATGATTATGACATCATCTAATGATTATGACATCAAACGATTATTACATCATCAAATGATTATGACATCAACAAAATGATTATCACATCAACAAAATGATTATGACATCATCTAATGATTATGACATCAAATGATTATGACATCAACAAAATGATTATGACATCATCTAATGATTATGACATCATCAAATGATTATGACATCAACAAAATGATTATGACATCATCCAATGATTATGACATCAAATGATTATGACATCAACAAAATGATTATGACATCAACAAAATGATTATGACATCATCTAATGATTATGACATCATCAAATGTTTATGACATCAACAAAATGATTATGACATCATCCAATGATTATGACATCAAATGATTATGACATCTTCAAATGATTATGACATCAACAAAATGATTATGACATCATCCAATGATTAAGACATCAAATGATTATGACATCATCAAATCATTATGACATCAACAAAATGATTATGACATCAACAAAATGATTATGACATCATCAAATGATTGTAACATCAACAAAATGATTATGACATTATCCAATGATTATGACATCAAATGATTATGAAATCATCAAATGATTATGACATCAACAAAATGATTATGACATCATCAAATGATTATGACATCAACAAAATGATTATGACATCATTAAATGATTATGACATCAAATGATTATGACATCAACAAAATGATTATGACATCAACAAAATGATTATGACATCATCTAATGATTATGACATCATCAAATGATTATGACATCAACAAAATGATTATGACATTATCCAATGATTATGACATCAAATGATTATGAAATCATCAAATGATTATGACATCAACAAAATGATTATGACATCATCAAATGATTATGACATCAACAAAATGATTATGACATCATTAAATGATTATGACATCATCAAATGATTATGACATCAACAAAATGATTATGACATCATCCAATGATTATGACATCAAATGATTATGACATCATCAAATGATTATGACATCAACAAAATGATTATGACATCATCAAATGATTATGACATCAACAAAATGATTATGACATCATCCAATGATTATGACATCAAATGATTATGACATCATCAAATGATTATGACATCATCCAACGATTATGACATCAAATGATTATGACATCATCAAATGATTATGACATCAACAAAATGATTATGACATCATCTAATGATGATGACATCATCAAATGATTATGACATCAACAAAATGATTATGACATCATCTAATGATGATGACATCAACAAAATTATTATGACATCATCTAATGATGATGACATCATCAAATGATTATGACATCAACAAAATGATTATGACATCATCAAATGATTATGACATCAACAAAATGATTATGACATCATCTAATGATTATGACATCATCAAATGATTATGACATCAACAAAATGATTATGACATCATCCAATGATTATGACATCAAATGATTATGACATCATCAAATGATTATGACATCAACAAAATGATTATGACATCATCCAATGATTATGACATCAAATGATTATGACATCATCAAATCATTATGACATCAACAAAATGATTATGACATCATCAAATGATTATGACATCAACAAAATGATTATGACATCATCTAATGATTATGACATCATCAAATGATTATGGCATCATCAAATGATTATGACATCAACAAAATGATTATGACATCATCCAATGATTATGACATCAAATGATTATGACATCATCAAATGATTATGACATCAACAAAATGATTATGACATCATCCAATGATTATGACATCAAATGATTATGACATCATCAAATCATTATGACATCAACAAAATGATTATGACATCATCCAATGATTATGACATCAAATGAATATGACATCATCAAATCATTATGACATCAACAAAATGATTATGACATCATCTAATGATGATGACATCATCAAATGATTATGACATCATCCAATGATTATGACATCAAATGATTATGACATCATCAAATCATTATGACATCAACAAAATGATTATGACATCATCCAATGATTATGACATCAAATGAATATGACATCATCAAATCATTATGACATCAACAAAATGATTATGACATCAACAAAATGATTACGACATCATCAAATGATTATGACATCAACAAAATGATTATGACATCATCTAATGATGATAACATCATCAAATGATTATGACATCAACAAAATGATTATTACATCATCCAATGATTATGACATCAAATGGTTATGACATCATCAAATCATTATGACATCAACAAAATGATTATGACATCAACAAAATGATTATGACATCATCAAATGATAATGACATCAAATGATTATGACATCAACAAAATGATTATGACATCATCTAATGATTATGACATCAAACGATTATTACATCATCAAATGATTATGACATCAACAAAATGATTATCACATCAACAAAATGATTATGACATCATCTAATGATTATGACATCAAATGATTATGACATCAACAAAATGATTATGACATCATCTAATGATTATGACATCATCAAATGATTATGACATCAACAAAATGATTATTACATCATCCAATGATTATGACATCAAATGATTATGACATCTTCAAATGATTATGACATCAACAAAATGATTATGACATCATCCAATGATTATGACATCAAATGATTATGACATCATCAAATCATTATGACATCAACAAAATGATTATGACATCAACAAAATGATTATGACATCATCATATGATTGTAACATCAACAAAATGATTATGACATTATCCAATGATTATGACATCAAATGATTATGAAATCATCAAATGATTATGACATCAACAAAATGATTATGACATCATCAAATGATTATGACATCAACAAAATGATTATGACATCATTAAATGATTATGACATCAAATGATTATGACATCAACAAAATGATTATGACATCAACAAAATGATTATGACATCATCTAATGATTATGACATCATCAAATGATTATGACATCAACAAAATGATTATGACATTATCCAATGATTATGACATCAAATGATTATGAAATCATCAAATGATTATGACATCAACAAAATGATTATGACATCATCAAATGATTATGACATCAACAAAATGATTATGACATCATTAAATGATTATGACATCATCAAATGATTATGACATCAAAAAAATGATTATGACATCATCTAATGATATGACATCATCAAATGATTATGACATCAACAAAATGATTATGACATCATCCAATGATTATGACATCAAATGATTATGACATAATCAAATGATTATGACATCAACAAAATGATTATGACATCATCAAATGATTATGACATCAACAAAATGATTATGACATCATCCAATGATTATGACATCAAATGATTATGACATCATCAAATGATTATGACATCATCCAACGATTATGACATTAAATGATTATGACATCATCAAATGATTATGACATCAACAAAATGATTATGACATCATCTAATGATGATGACATCATCAAATGATTATGACATCAACAAAATGATTATGACATCATCTAATGATGATGACATCATCAAATGATTATGGCATCATCAAATGATTATGACATCAACAAAATGATTATGACATCATCCAATGATTATGACATCAAATGATTATGACATCATCAAATCATTATGACATCAACAAAATGATTATTACATCAACAAAATGATTATGACATCATCAAATGATTATGACATCAAGAAAATGATTATGTCATCATCCAATGATTATGACATCAAATGATTATCACATCATCAAATGATTATGACATCAACAAAATGATTATGACATCATCTAATGATTATGACATCATCAAATGATTATGACATCAACAAAATGATTATGACATCATCCAATGATTATGACATCAAATGATTATGACATCATCAAATGATTATGACATCAACAAAATGATTATGACATCATCAAATGATTATGACATCAACAAAATGATTATGACATCATCTAATGATTATGACATAATCAAATGATTATGACATCAACAAAATGATTATGACATCATCTAATGATTATAACATCATCAAATGATTATGACATCAACAAAATGATTATGACATCAAATCATATGACATCAACAAAATGATTATGACATCAACAAAATGATTATGACATCATCAAATGATTCTGACATCAACAAAATGATTATGACATCATCAAATGATTATGACATCAACAAAATGATTATGACATCATCTAATGATTATGACATCATCAAATGATTATGACATCAACAAAATGATTATGACATCAACAAAATGATTATGACATCATCCAATGATTATGACATCAAATGATTATGACATCATCAAATGATTATGACATCAACAAAATGATTATGACATCATCTAATGATTATGACATCATCAAATGATTATGACATCAACAAAATGATTATGACATCATCCAATGATTATGACATCAAATGATTATGACATCATCAAATCATTATGACATCAACAAAATGATTATGACATCAACAGAATGATTACAACATCATCAAATGATTATGACATCAACAAAATGATTATGACATCATCTAATGATGATGACATCATCAAATGATTATGACATCAACAAAATGATTATGACATCATCCAATGATTATGACATCAACAAAATAATTATGACATCATCTAATGATCATGACATCATCAAATGATTATGGCATCATCAAATGATTATGACATCAACAAAATGATTATGACATCATCAAATGATTATGACATCAACAAAATGATTATGACATCATCTAATGATCATGACATCATCAAATGATTATGGCATCATCAAATGATTATGACATCAACAAAATGATTATGACATCATCTAATGATTATGACATCAACAAAATGATTATGACATCATCTAATGATTATGACATCATCAAATGATTATGACATCAACAAAATGATTATGACATCATCCAATGATTATGACATCAAATGATTATGACATCATCAAATGATTATGACATCAACAAAATGATTATGACATCATCCAATGATTATGACATCATCTAATGATTATGACATCATCAAATCATTATGACATCAACAAAATGATTATTACATCAACAAAATGATTATGACATCATCAAATGATTATGACATCAACAAAATGATTATGTCATCATCCAATGATTATGACATCAAATGATTATGACATCAACAAAATGATTATGACATCATCTAATGATTATGACATCATCAAATGATTATGCCATCAACAAAATGATTATGACATCATCCAATGATTGTGACATCAAATGATTATGATATCATCAAATGATTATGACATCATCAAATGATTATGACATCAACAAAATGATTATGACATCATCCAATGATTATGACATCAAATGATTATGACATCATCAAATCATATGACATCAACAAAATGATTATGACATCAACAAAATGATTATGACATCATCAAATGATTATGACATCAACAAAATGATTATGACATCATCAAATGATTCTGACATCAACAAAATGACTATGACATCATCTAATGATTATGACATCATCAAATGATTATGACATCAACAAAATGATTATGACATCATCCAATGATTATGACATCATCAAATGATTATGACGTCAACAAAATGATTATGACATCATCCAATGATTATGACATCAAATGATTATGACATCATCAAATGATTATGACATCAACAAAATGATTATGACATCATCTAATGATTATGACATCAACAAAATGATTATGACATCATCTAATGATGATAACATCATCAAGTGATTATGACATCAACAAAATGATGACATCATCAAATGATTATGACATCAACAAAATGATTATGACATCATCTAATGATTATGACATCATCAAATGATTATGGCATCATCAAATGATTATGACATCAACAAAATGATTATGACATCATCCAATGATTATGACATCAAATGATTATGACATCATCAAATCATTATGACATCAACAAAATGATTATGACATCAACAAAATGATTATGACATCATCAAATGATTATGACATCATCAAATGATTCTGACATCAACAAAATGATTATGACATCATCTAATGATTATGACATCATAAAATGATTATGACATCAACAAAATGATTATGACATCATCCAATGATTATGACATCATCAAATGATTATGACATCAACAAAATGATTATGACATCATCCAATGATTATGACATCAAATGATTATGACATCATCAAATGATTATGACATCAACAAAATGATTATGACATCATCTAATGATTATGACATCATCAAATGATTATGACATCAATAAAATGATTATGACATCATCCAATGATTATGACATCAAATGATTATGACATCATCAAATGATTATGACATCAACAAAATGATTATGACATCATCCAATGATTATGACATCAAATGGTTATGACATCATCAAATCATTATGACATCAACAAAATGATTATGACATCAACAAAATGATTATGACATCATCAAATGATTATGACATCAAATGATTATGACATCAACAAAATGATTATGACATCATTTAATGATTATGACATCAAACGATTATGACATCATCAAATGATTATGACATCAACAAAATGATTATGACATCAACAAAATGATTATGACATCATCTAATGATTATGACATCAAATGATTATGACATCAACAAAATGATTATGACATCATCTAATGATTATGACATCATCAAATGATTATGACATCAACAAAATGATTATGACATCATCCAATGATTATGACATCAAATGATTATGACATCAACAAAATGATTATGACATCAACAAAATGATTATGACATCATCTAATGATTATGACATCATCAAATGATTATGACATCAACAAAATGATTATGACATTATCCAATGATTATGACATCAAATGATTATGAAATCATCAAATGATTATGACATCAACAAAATGATTATGACATCATCCAATGATTATGACATCAACAAAATGATTATGACATCATTAAATGATTATGACATCATCAAATGATTATGACATCAAAAAATGATTATGACATCATCTAATGATTATGACATCATCAAATGATTATGACATCAACAAAATGATTATGACATCATCCAATGATTATGACATCAAATGATTATGACATCATCAAATGATTATGACATCAACAAAATGATTATGACATCATCAAATGATTATGACATCAACAAAATGATTATGATATCATCCAATGATTATGACATCAAATGATTATGACATCATCAAATGATTATGACATCATCCAACGATTATGACATCAAATGATTATGACATCATCAAATCATTATGACATCAACAAAATGATTATGACATCAACAAAATGATTATGACATCATCAAATGATTATGACATCAACAAAATTATTATGACATCATCTAATGATGATGACATCATCAAATGATTATGACATCAACAAAATGATTATGACATCATCAAATGATTATGACATCAACAAAATGATTATGACATCATCTAATGATTATGACATCATCAAATGATTATGGCATCATCAAATGATTATGACATCAACAAAATGATTATGACATCATCCAATGATTATGACATCAAATGATTATGACATCATCAAATGATTATGACATCAACAAAATGATTATGACATCATCCAATGATTATGACATCAAATGATTATGACATCATCAAATCATTATGACATCAACAAAATGATTATGACATCATCAAATGATTATGACATCAACAAAATGATTATGACATCATCAAATCATTATGACATCAACAAAATGATTATGACATCAACAAAATGATTATGACATCATCAAATGATTATGACATCAACAAAATGATTATGACATCATCTAATGATGATAACATCATCAAATGATTATGACATCAACAAAATGATGACATCATCAAATGATTATGACATCAACAAAATGATTATGACATCATCTAATGATTATGACATCATCAAATGATTATGGCATCATCAAATGATTATGACATCAACAAAATGATTATGACATCATCCAATGATTATGACATCAAATGATTATGACATCATCAAATCATTATGACATCAACAAAATGATTATGACATCAACAAAATGATTATGACATCATCAAATGATTATGACATCATCAAATGATTCTGACATCAACAAAATGATTATGACATCATCTAATGATTATGACATCATCAAATGATTATGACATCAACAAAATGATTATGACATCATCCAATGATTATGACATCATCAAATGATTATGACATCAACAAAATGATTATGACATCATCCAATGATTATGACATCAAATGATTATGACATCATCAAATGATTATGACATCAACAAAATGATTATGACATCATCTAATGATTATGACATCATCAAATGATTATGACATCAATAAAATGATTATGACATCATCCAATGATTATGACATCAAATGATTATGACATCATCAAATGATTATGACATCAACAAAATGATTATGACATCATCCAATGATTATGACATCAAATGGTTATGACATCATCAAATCATTATGACATCAACAAAATGATTATGACATCAACAAAATGATTATGACATCATCAAATGATTATGACATCAAATGATTATGACATGAACAAAATGATTATGACATCATCTAATGATTATGACATCAAACGATTATGACATCATCAAATGTTTATGACATCAACAAAATGATTATGACATCAACAAAATGATTATGACATCATCTAATGATTATGACATCAAATGATTATGACATCAACAAAATGATTATGACATCATCTAATGATTATGACATCATCAAATGATTATGACATCAACAAAATGATTATGACATCATCCAATGATTATGACATCAAATGATTATGACATCAACAAAATGATTATGACATCAACAAAATGATTATGACATCATCTAATGATTATGACATCATCAAATGATTATGACATCAACAAAATGATTATGACATCATCCAATGATTATGACATCAAATGATTATGACATCATCAAATGATTATGACATCAACAAAATGATTATGACATCATCAAATGATTGTAACATCAACAAAATGATTATGACATCATCTAATGATTATGACATCATCAAATGATTATGACATCAACAAAATGATTATGACATTATCCAATGATTATGACATCAAATGATTATGAAATCATCAAATGATTATGACATCAACAAAATGATTATGACATCATCCAATGATTATGACATCAAATGATTATGACATCATCAAATGATTATGACATCAACAAAATGATTATGACATCATCCAATGATTATGACATCATCCAATGATTATGACATCATCAAATCATTATGACATCAACAAAATGATTATGACATCAACAAAATGATTATGACATCATCAAATGATTATGACATCAACAAAATGATTATGACATCATCCCATGATTATGACATCAAATGATTATGACATCATCAAATGATTATGACATCAACAAAATGATTATGACATCATCCAATGATTATGACATCATCCAATGATTATGACATCATCAAATCATTATGACATCAACAAAATGATTATGACATCATCAAAATGATTATGACATCATAAAATGATTATGACATCATCCAATGATTATGACATCAAATGATTATGACATCATCAAATGATTATGACATCAACAAAATGATGATGACATCATCCAATGATTATGACATCATCTAATGATTATGACATCATCAAATGATTATGACATCATTAAATGATTATGACATCATCCAATGATTATGACATCAAATGATTATGACATCAACAAAACGATTATGACATCATCCAATGAATATGACATCATCCAATGATTATGACATCATCAAATCATTATGACATCAACAAAATGATTATGACATCAACAAAATGATTATGACATCAACAAAATGATTATGACATCATCCAATGATTATGACATCAAATGATTATGACATCATCAAATGATTATGACATCAACAAAATGATTATGGCATCATCAAATGATTATGACATCAACAAAATGATTATGACATCATCCAATGATTATGACATCATCCAATGATTATGACATCATCAAATCATTATGACATCAACAAAATGATTATGACATCAACAAAATGATTATGACATTATCAAATGATTATGACATCAAAAAATTGATTATGACATCATCCAATGATTATGACATCAAATGATTATGACATCATCAAATGATTATGACATCAACAAAATGATTATGACATCATCCAATGATTATGACATCAAATGATTATGACATCATCAAATGATTATGACATCAACAAAATGATGATGACATCATCCAATGATTATGACATCATCCAATGATTATGACATCATCAAATCAATATGACATCAACAAAATGATTATGACTTCATCTAATGATTATGACATCATCAAATGATTATGACATCAACAAAATGATTATGACATCATCCCATGATTATGACATCAAATGATTATGACATCATCAAATGATTATGACATCAACAAAATGATTATGACATCATCTAATGATTATGACATCATCAAATGATTATGACATCAACAAAATGATTATGACATCATCTAATGATTATGACATCAACAAAATGATTATGACATCATCCAATGATTATGACATCAAATGATTATGACATCATCAAATGATTATGACATCAACAAAATGATTATGACATCATCTAATGATTATGACATCAACAAAATGATTATGACATCATCTAATGATTATGACATCAAATGATTATGACATCAACAAAATGATTATGACATCATCCAATGATTATGACATCAAATGATTATGACATCATCAAATGATTATGACATCAACAAAATGATTATGACATCATCCAATGATTATGACATCAAATGATTATGACATCATCAAATGATTATGACATCAACAAAATGATTATGACATCATCCAATGATTATGACATCAAATGATTATGACATCATCAAATCATTATGACATCAACAAAATGATTATGACATCATCCAATGATTATGACATCAAATGAATATGACATCATCAAATCATTATGACATCAACAAAATGATTATGACATCAACAAAATGATTACGACATCATCAAATGATTATGACATCAACAAAATGATTATGACATCATCTAATGATGATGACATCATCAAATGATTATGACATCAACAAAATGATTATGACATCATCTAATGATTATGACATCAAATGATTATGACATCATCTAATGATCATGACATCATCAAATGATTATGGCATCATCAAATGATTATGACATCAACAAAATGATTATGACATCATCCAATGATTATGACCTCAAATCATTATGACATCATCAAATCATTATGACATCAACAAAATGATTATTACATCAACAAAATGATTATGACATCATCAAATGATTATGACATCAACAAAATGATTATGTCATCATCCAATGATTATGACATCAAATGATTATGACATCATCAAATGATTATGACATCAACAAAATGATTATGACGTCATCTAATGATTATGACATCATCAAATGATTATGACATCAACAAAATGATTATGACATCATCCAATGATTGTGACATCAAATGATTATGACATCATCAAATGATTATGACATCATCAAATGATTATGACATCAACAAAATGATTATGACATCATCCAATGATTATGACATCAAATGATTATGACGTCATCAAATCATATGACATCAACAAAATGATTATGACATCATCTAATGATTATGACATCAACAAAATGATTATGACATCATCTAATGATTATGACATCATCAAATGATTATGACATCAACAAAATGATTATGACATCATCCAATGATTATGGCATCATCAAATGATTATGACGTCAACAAAATGATTATGACATCATCCAATGATTATGACATCAAATGATTATGACATCATCAAATGATTATGACATCAACAAAATGATTATGACATCAACAAAATGATTATGACATCATCTAATGATTATGACATCATCAAATGATTATGACATCATCCAATGATTATGACATCAAATGATTATGACATTATCAAATGATTATGACATCAACAAAATGATTATGACATCATCCAATGATTATGACATCAAATGATTATGACATCATCAAATCATTATGACATCAACAAAATGATTATGACATCAACAAAATGATTATGACATCATCCAATGATTATGACATCAAATGATTATGACATCAACAAAATGATTATGACATCATCTAATGATTATGACATCATCAAATGATTATGACATCAAAAAAATGATTATGACATCAACAAAATGATTATGACATCATCTAATGATTATGACATCAAATGATTATGACATCAACAAAATGATTATGACATCATCTAATGATTATGACATCATCAAATGATTATGACATCAACAAAATGATTATGACATCATCTAATGATTATGACATCATCAAATGATTATGACATCAACAAAATGATTATGACATCATCCAATGATTATGACATCAAATGATTATGACATCAACAAAATGATTATGACATCATCCAATGATTATGACATCATCCAATGATTATAACATCATCAAATCATTATGACATCAACAAAATGATTATGACATCATCCAATGATTATGACATCAAATGATTATGACATCAACAAAATGATTATGACATCATCCAATGATTATGACATCATCCAATGATTATAACATCATCAAATCATTATGACATCAACAAAATGATTATGACATCAACAAAATGATTATGGCATCAACAAAATGATTATGGCATCATCAAATGATTATGACATCAACAAAATAATTATGACATCATCCAATGATTATGACATCATCCAATGATTATGACATCATCAAATCATTATGACATCAACAAAATGATTATGACATCAACAAAATGATTATGACATCATCAAATGATTATGACATCAACAAAATGATTATGACATCATCCCATGATTATGACATCAAATGATTATGACATCATCAAATGATTATGACATCAACAAAATGATTATGACATCATCCAATGATTATGACATCATCCAATGATTATGACATCATCAAATCATTATGACATCAACAAAATGATTATGACATCATCAAAATGATTATGACATCATAAAATGATTATGACATCAACAAAATGATTATGGCATCATCAAATGATTATGACATCAACAAAATGATTATGACATCATCCAATGATTATGACATCAAATGATTATGACATCAACAAAATGATTATGACATCAACAAAATGATTATGACATCATCTAATGATTATGACATCATCAAATGATTATGACATCAACAAAATGATTATGACATCATCCAATGATTATGACATCAAATGATTATGACATCATCAAATGATTATGACATCAACAAAATGATTATGACATCATCAAATGATTGTAACATCAACAAAATGATTATGACATCATCTAATGATTATGACATCATCAAATGATTATGACATCAACAAAATGATTATGACATTATCCAATGATTATGACATCAAATGATTATGAAATCATCAAATGATTATGACATCAACAAAATGATTATGACATCATCCAATGATTATGACATCAAATGATTATGACATCATCAAATGATTATGACATCAACAAAATGATTATGACATCATCCAATGATTATGACATCATCCAATGATTATGACATCATCAAATCATTATGACATCAACAAAATGATTATGACATCAACAAAATGATTATGACATCATCAAATGATTATGACATCAACAAAATGATTATGACATCATCCCATGATTATGACATCAAATGATTATGACATCATCAAATGATTATGACATCAACAAAATGATTATGACATCATCCAATGATTATGACATCATCCAATGATTATGACATCATCAAATCATTATGACATCAACAAAATGATTATGACATCATCAAAATGATTATGACATCATAAAATGATTATGACATCATCCAATGATTATGACATCAAATGATTATGACATCATCAAATGATTATGACATCAACAAAATGATGATGACATCATCCAATGATTATGACATCATCTAATGATTATGACATCATCAAATGATTATGACATCATTAAATGATTATGACATCATCCAATGATTATGACATCAAATGATTATGACATCAACAAAACGATTATGACATCATCCAATGAATATGACATCATCCAATGATTATGACATCATCAAATCATTATGACATCAACAAAATGATTATGACATCAACAAAATGATTATGACATCAACAAAATGATTATGACATCATCCAATGATTATGACATCAAATGATTATGACATCATCAAATGATTATGACATCAACAAAATGATTATGGCATCATCAAATGATTATGACATCAACAAAATGATTATGACATCATCCAATGATTATGACATCATCCAATGATTATGACATCATCAAATCATTATGACATCAACAAAATGATTATGACATCAACAAAATGATTATGACATTATCAAATGATTATGACATCAAAAAATTGATTATGACATCATCCAATGATTATGACATCAAATGATTATGACATCATCAAATGATTATGACATCAACAAAATGATTATGACATCATCCAATGATTATGACATCAAATGATTATGACATCATCAAATGATTATGACATCAACAAAATGATGATGACATCATCCAATGATTATGACATCATCCAATGATTATGACATCATCAAATCAATATGACATCAACAAAATGATTATGACTTCATCTAATGATTATGACATCATCAAATGATTATGACATCAACAAAATGATTATGACATCATCCCATGATTATGACATCAAATGATTATGACATCATCAAATGATTATGACATCAACAAAATGATTATGACATCATCTAATGATTATGACATCATCAAATGATTATGACATCAACAAAATGATTATGACATCATCTAATGATTATGACATCAACAAAATGATTATGACATCATCCAATGATTATGACATCAAATGATTATGACATCATCAAATGATTATGACATCAACAAAATGATTATGACATCATCTAATGATTATGACATCAACAAAATGATTATGACATCATCTAATGATTATGACATCAAATGATTATGACATCAACAAAATGATTATGACATCATCCAATGATTATGACATCAAATGATTATGACATCATCAAATGATTATGACATCAACAAAATGATTATGACATCATCCAATGATTATGACATCAAATGATTATGACATCATCAAATGATTATGACATCAACAAAATGATTATGACATCATCCAATGATTATGACATCAAATGATTATGACATCATCAAATCATTATGACATCAACAAAATGATTATGACATCATCCAATGATTATGACATCAAATGAATATGACATCATCAAATCATTATGACATCAACAAAATGATTATGACATCAACAAAATGATTACGACATCATCAAATGATTATGACATCAACAAAATGATTATGACATCATCTAATGATGATGACATCATCAAATGATTATGACATCAACAAAATGATTATGACATCATCTAATGATTATGACATCAAATGATTATGACATCATCTAATGATCATGACATCATCAAATGATTATGGCATCATCAAATGATTATGACATCAACAAAATGATTATGACATCATCCAATGATTATGACCTCAAATCATTATGACATCATCAAATCATTATGACATCAACAAAATGATTATTACATCAACAAAATGATTATGACATCATCAAATGATTATGACATCAACAAAATGATTATGTCATCATCCAATGATTATGACATCAAATGATTATGACATCATCAAATGATTATGACATCAACAAAATGATTATGACGTCATCTAATGATTATGACATCATCAAATGATTATGACATCAACAAAATGATTATGACATCATCCAATGATTGTGACATCAAATGATTATGACATCATCAAATGATTATGACATCATCAAATGATTATGACATCAACAAAATGATTATGACATCATCCAATGATTATGACATCAAATGATTATGACGTCATCAAATCATATGACATCAACAAAATGATTATGACATCATCTAATGATTATGACATCAACAAAATGATTATGACATCATCTAATGATTATGACATCATCAAATGATTATGACATCAACAAAATGATTATGACATCATCCAATGATTATGGCATCATCAAATGATTATGACGTCAACAAAATGATTATGACATCATCCAATGATTATGACATCAAATGATTATGACATCATCAAATGATTATGACATCAACAAAATGATTATGACATCAACAAAATGATTATGACATCATCTAATGATTATGACATCATCAAATGATTATGACATCATCCAATGATTATGACATCAAATGATTATGACATTATCAAATGATTATGACATCAACAAAATGATTATGACATCATCCAATGATTATGACATCAAATGATTATGACATCATCAAATCATTATGACATCAACAAAATGATTATGACATCAACAAAATGATTATGACATCATCCAATGATTATGACATCAAATGATTATGACATCAACAAAATGATTATGACATCATCTAATGATTATGACATCATCAAATGATTATGACATCAAAAAAATGATTATGACATCAACAAAATGATTATGACATCATCTAATGATTATGACATCAAATGATTATGACATCAACAAAATGATTATGACATCATCTAATGATTATGACATCATCAAATGATTATGACATCAACAAAATGATTATGACATCATCTAATGATTATGACATCATCAAATGATTATGACATCAACAAAATGATTATGACATCATCCAATGATTATGACATCAAATGATTATGACATCAACAAAATGATTATGACATCATCCAATGATTATGACATCATCCAATGATTATAACATCATCAAATCATTATGACATCAACAAAATGATTATGACATCATCCAATGATTATGACATCAAATGATTATGACATCAACAAAATGATTATGACATCATCCAATGATTATGACATCATCCAATGATTATAACATCATCAAATCATTATGACATCAACAAAATGATTATGACATCAACAAAATGATTATGGCATCAACAAAATGATTATGGCATCATCAAATGATTATGACATCAACAAAATAATTATGACATCATCCAATGATTATGACATCATCCAATGATTATGACATCATCAAATCATTATGACATCAACAAAATGATTATGACATCAACAAAATGATTATGACATCATCAAATGATTATGACATCAACAAAATGATTATGACATCATCCCATGATTATGACATCAAATGATTATGACATCATCAAATGATTATGACATCAACAAAATGATTATGACATCATCCAATGATTATGACATCATCCAATGATTATGACATCATCAAATCATTATGACATCAACAAAATGATTATGACATCATCAAAATGATTATGACATCATAAAATGATTATGACATCAACAAAATGATTATGGCATCATCAAATGATTATGACATCAACAAAATGATTATGACATCATCCAATGATTATGACATCATCAAATCATTATGACATCAACAAAATGATTATTACATCAACAAAATGATTTTGACATCATCAAATGATTATGACATCATCCAATGATTATGACATCAAATGATTATGACATCATCAAATGATTATGACATCAACAAAATGATGATGACATCATCCAATGATTATGACATCATCTAATGATTATGACATCATCAAATGATTATGACATCATTAAATGATTATTACATCATCCAATGATTATGACATCAAATGATTATGACATCAACAAAACGATTATGACATCATCCAATGAATATGACATCATCCAATGATTATGACATCATCAAATCATTATGACATCAACAAAATGATTATGACATCAACAAAATGATTATGACATCAACAAAATGATTATGACATCATCCAATGATTATGACATCAAATGATTATGACATCATCAAATGATTATGACATCAACAAAATGATTATGGCATCATCAAATGATTATGACATCAACAAAATGATTATGACATCATCCAATGATTATGACATCATCCAATGATTATGACATCATCAAATCATTATGACATCAACAAAATGATTATGACATCAACAAAATGATTATGACATTATCAAATGATTATGACATCAACAAATTGATTATGACATCATCCAATGATTATGACATCAAATGATTATGACATCATCAAATGATTATGACATCAACAAAATGATTATGACATCATCCAATGATTATGACATCAAATGATTATGACATCATCAAATGATTATGACATTATCAAATGATTATGACATCAACAAATTGATTATGACATCATCCAATGATTATGACATCAAATGATTATGACATCATCAAATGATTATGACATCAACAAAATGATGATGACATCATCCAATGATTATGACATCATCCAATGATTATGACATCATCAAATCAATATGACATCAACAAAATGATTATGACTTCATCTAATGATTATGACATCATCAAATGATTATGACATCAACAAAATGATTATGACATCATCTAATGATTATGACATCATCAAATGTTTATGACATCAACAAAATGATTATGACATCATCTAATGATTATGACATCATCAAATGATTATGACATCAACAAAATGATTATGACATCATCCAATGATTATGACATCAAATGATTATGACATCATCAAATGATTATGACATCAACAAAATGATTATGACATCATCTAATGATTATGACATCAACAAAATGATTATGACATCATCTTATGATTATGACATCAAATGATTATGACATCAACAAAATGATTATGACATCATCCAATGATTATGACATCAAATGATTATGACATCATCAAATGATTATGACATCAAATGATTATGACATCATCAAATGATTATGACATCAACAAAATGATGATGACATCATCCAATGATTATGACATCATCTAATGATTATGACATCATCAAATGATTATGACATCATTAAATGATTATGACATCATCCAATGATTATGACATCAAATGATTATGACATCAACAAAACGATTATGACATCATCCAATGAATATGACATCATCCAATGATTATGACATCATCAAATCATTATGACATCATCCAATGATTATGACATCAACAAAATGATTATGACATCATCCAATGATTATGACATCAAATGATTATGACATCATCAAATGATTATGACATCAACAAAATGATTATGGCATCATCAAATGATTATGACATCAACAAAATGATTATGACATCATCCAATGATTATGACATCATCCAATGATTATGACATCATCAAATCATTATGACATCAACAAAATGATTATGACATCAACAAAATGATTATGACATTATCAAATGATTATGACATCAACAAATTGATTATGACATCATCCAATGATTATGACATCAAATGATTATGACATCATCAAATGATTATGACATCAACAAAATGATTATGACATCATCCAATGATTATGACATCAAATGATTATGACATCATCAAATGATTATGACATCAACAAAATGATGATGACATCATCCAATGATTATGACATCATCCAATGATTATGACATCATCAAATCAATATGACATCAACAAAATGATTATGACTTCATCTAATGATTATGACATCATCAAATGATTATGACATCAACAAAATGATTATGACATCATCCCATGATTATGACATCAAATGATTATGACATCATCAAATGATTATGACATCAACAAAATGATTATGACATCATCTAATGATTATGACATCATCAAATGATTATGACATCAACAAAATGATTATGACATCATCTAATGATTATGACATCATCAAATGATTATGACATCAACAAAATGATTATGACATCATCCAATGATTATGACATCAAATGATTATGACATCATCAAATGATTATGACATCAACAAAATGATTATGACATCATCTAATGATTATGACATCAACAAAATGATTATGACATCATCTAATGATTATGACATCAAATGATTATGACATCAACAAAATGATTATGACATCATCCAATGATTATGACATCAAATGATTATGACATCATCAAATGATTATGACATCAACAAAATGATTATGACATCATCCAATGATTATGACATCAAATGATTATGACATCATCAAATGATTATGACATCAACAAAATGATTATGACATCATCCAATGATTATGACATCAAATGATTATGACATCATCAAATCATTATGACATCAACAAAATGATTATGACATCATCCAATGATTATGACATCAAATGAATATGACATCATCAAATCATTATGACATCAACAAAATGATTATGACATCAACAAAATGATTACGACATCATCAAATGATTATGACATCAACAAAATGATTATGACATCATCTAATGATGATGACATCATCAAATGATTATGACATCAACAAAATGATTATGACATCATCAAATGATTATGACATCAACAAAATGATTATGACATCATCCAATGATTATGACCTCAAATCATTATGACATCATCAAATCATTATGACATCAACAAAATGATTATTACATCAACAAAATGATTATGACATCATCAAATGATTATGACATCAACAAAATGATTATGTCATCATCCAATGATTATGACATCAAATGATTATGACATCATCAAATGATTATGACATCAACAAAATGATTATGACGTCATCTAATGATTATGACATCATCAAATGATTATGACATCAACAAAATGATTATGACATCATCCAATGATTGTGACATCAAATGATTATGACATCATCAAATGATTATGACATCATCAAATGATTATGACATCAACAAAATGATTATGACATCATCCAATGATTATGACATCAAATGATTATGACGTCATCAAATCATATGACATCAACAAAATGATTAAGACATCATCTAATGATTATGACATCAACAAAATGATTATGACATCATCTAATGATTATGACATCATCAAATGATTATGACATCAACAAAATGATTATGACATCATCCAATGATTATGGCATCATCAAATGATTATGACGTCAACAAAATGATTATGACATCATCCAATGATTATGACATCAAATGATTATGACATCATCAAATGATTATGACATCAACAAAATGATTATGACATCAACAAAATGATTATGACATCATCTAATGATTATGACATCATCAAATGATTATGACATCATCCAATGATTATGACATCAAATGATTATGACATTATCAAATGATTATGACATCAACAAAATGATTATGACATCATCCAATGATTATGACATCAAATGATTATGACATCATCAAATCATTATGACATCAACAAAATGATTATGACATCAACAAAATGATTATGACATCATCCAATGATTATGACATCAAATGATTATGACATCAACAAAATGATTATGACATCATCTAATGATTATGACATCATCAAATGATTATGACATCAAAAAAATGATTATGACATCAACAAAATGATTATGACATCATCTAATGATTATGACATCAAATGATTATGACATCAACAAAATGATTATGACATCATCTAATGATTATGACATCATCAAATGATTATGACATCATTAAATGATTATGACATCATCCAATGATTATGACATCAAATGATTATGACATCAACAAAACGATTATGACATCATCCAATGATTATGACATCAAATGATTATGACATCATCAAATGATTATGACATCAACAAAATGATTATGACATCATCTAATGATTATGACATCATCAAATGATTATGACATCAACAAAATGATTATGACATCAACAAAATGATTATGACATCAAATGATTATGACATCATCAAATGATTATGACATCAACAAAATGATTATGACATCAACAAAATGATTATGACATCATCTAATGATTATGACATCATCAAATGATTATGACATCATCCAATGATTATGACATCAAATGATTATGACATTATCAAATGATTATGACATCAACAAAATGATTATGACATCATCCAATGATTATGACATCAAATGATTATGACATCATCAAATCATTATGACATCAACAAAATGATTATGACATCAACAAAATGATTATGACATCATCCAATGATTATGACATCAAATGATTATGACATCAACAAAATGATTATGACATCATCTAATGATTATGACATCATCAAATGATTATGACATCAAAAAAATGATTATGACATCAACAAAATGATTATGACATCATCTAATGATTATGACATCAAATGATTATGACATCAACAAAATGATTATGACATCATCTAATGATTATGACATCATCAAATGATTATGACATCAACAAAATGATTATGACATCATCTAATGATTATGACATCATCAAATGATTATGACATCAACAAAATGATTATGACATCATCCAATGATTATGACATCAAATGATTATGACATCAACAAAATGATTATGACATCATCCAATGATTATGACATCATCCAATGATTATAACATCATCAAATCATTATGACATCAACAAAATGATTATGACATCATCCAATGATTATGACATCAAATGATTATGACATCAACAAAATGATTATGACATCATCCAATGATTATGACATCATCCAATGATTATAACATCATCAAATCATTATGACATCAACAAAATGATTATGACATCAACAAAATGATTATGGCATCAACAAAATGATTATGGCATCATCAAATGATTATGACATCAACAAAATAATTATGACATCATCCAATGATTATGACATCATCCAATGATTATGACATCATCAAATCATTATGACATCAACAAAATGATTATGACATCAACAAAATGATTATGACATCATCAAATGATTATGACATCAACAAAATGATTATGACATCATCCCATGATTATGACATCAAATGATTATGACATCATCAAATGATTATGACATCAACAAAATGATTATGACATCATCCAATGATTATGACATCATCCAATGATTATGACATCATCAAATCATTATGACATCAACAAAATGATTATGACATCATCAAAATGATTATGACATCATAAAATGATTATGACATCAACAAAATGATTATGGCATCATCAAATGATTATGACATCAACAAAATGATTATGACATCATCCAATGATTATGACATCAAATGATTATGACATCAACAAAATGATTATGACATCAACAAAATGATTATGACATCATCTAATGATTATGACATCATCAAATGATTATGACATCAACAAAATGATTATGACATCATCCAATGATTATGACATCAAATGATTATGACATCATCAAATGATTATGACATCAACAAAATGATTATGACATCATCAAATGATTGTAACATCAACAAAATGATTATGACATCATCTAATGATTATGACATCATCAAATGATTATGACATCAACAAAATGATTATGACATTATCCAATGATTATGACATCAAATGATTATGAAATCATCAAATGATTATGACATCAACAAAATGATTATGACATCATCCAATGATTATGACATCAAATGATTATGACATCATCAAATGATTATGACATCAACAAAATGATTATGACATCATCCAATGATTATGACATCATCCAATGATTATGACATCATCAAATCATTATGACATCAACAAAATGATTATGACATCAACAAAATGATTATGACATCATCAAATGATTATGACATCAACAAAATGATTATGACATCATCCCATGATTATGACATCAAATGATTATGACATCATCAAATGATTATGACATCAACAAAATGATTATGACATCATCCAATGATTATGACATCATCCAATGATTATGACATCATCAAATCATTATGACATCAACAAAATGATTATGACATCATCAAAATGATTATGACATCATAAAATGATTATGACATCATCCAATGATTATGACATCAAATGATTATGACATCATCAAATGATTATGACATCAACAAAATGATGATGACATCATCCAATGATTATGACATCATCTAATGATTATGACATCATCAAATGATTATGACATCATTAAATGATTATGACATCATCCAATGATTATGACATCAAATGATTATGACATCAACAAAACGATTATGACATCATCCAATGAATATGACATCATCCAATGATTATGACATCATCAAATCATTATGACATCAACAAAATGATTATGACATCAACAAAATGATTATGACATCAACAAAATGATTATGACATCATCCAATGATTATGACATCAAATGATTATGACATCATCAAATGATTATGACATCAACAAAATGATTATGGCATCATCAAATGATTATGACATCAACAAAATGATTATGACATCATCCAATGATTATGACATCATCCAATGATTATGACATCATCAAATCATTATGACATCAACAAAATGATTATGACATCAACAAAATGATTATGACATTATCAAATGATTATGACATCAAAAAATTGATTATGACATCATCCAATGATTATGACATCAAATGATTATGACATCATCAAATGATTATGACATCAACAAAATGATTATGACATCATCCAATGATTATGACATCAAATGATTATGACATCATCAAATGATTATGACATCAACAAAATGATGATGACATCATCCAATGATTATGACATCATCCAATGATTATGACATCATCAAATCAATATGACATCAACAAAATGATTATGACTTCATCTAATGATTATGACATCATCAAATGATTATGACATCAACAAAATGATTATGACATCATCCCATGATTATGACATCAAATGATTATGACATCATCAAATGATTATGACATCAACAAAATGATTATGACATCATCTAATGATTATGACATCATCAAATGATTATGACATCAACAAAATGATTATGACATCATCTAATGATTATGACATCAACAAAATGATTATGACATCATCCAATGATTATGACATCAAATGATTATGACATCATCAAATGATTATGACATCAACAAAATGATTATGACATCATCTAATGATTATGACATCAACAAAATGATTATGACATCATCTAATGATTATGACATCAAATGATTATGACATCAACAAAATGATTATGACATCATCCAATGATTATGACATCAAATGATTATGACATCATCAAATGATTATGACATCAACAAAATGATTATGACATCATCCAATGATTATGACATCAAATGATTATGACATCATCAAATGATTATGACATCAACAAAATGATTATGACATCATCCAATGATTATGACATCAAATGATTATGACATCATCAAATCATTATGACATCAACAAAATGATTATGACATCATCCAATGATTATGACATCAAATGAATATGACATCATCAAATCATTATGACATCAACAAAATGATTATGACATCAACAAAATGATTACGACATCATCAAATGATTATGACATCAACAAAATGATTATGACATCATCTAATGATGATGACATCATCAAATGATTATGACATCAACAAAATGATTATGACATCATCTAATGATTATGACATCAAATGATTATGACATCATCTAATGATCATGACATCATCAAATGATTATGGCATCATCAAATGATTATGACATCAACAAAATGATTATGACATCATCCAATGATTATGACCTCAAATCATTATGACATCATCAAATCATTATGACATCAACAAAATGATTATTACATCAACAAAATGATTATGACATCATCAAATGATTATGACATCAACAAAATGATTATGTCATCATCCAATGATTATGACATCAAATGATTATGACATCATCAAATGATTATGACATCAACAAAATGATTATGACGTCATCTAATGATTATGACATCATCAAATGATTATGACATCAACAAAATGATTATGACATCATCCAATGATTGTGACATCAAATGATTATGACATCATCAAATGATTATGACATCATCAAATGATTATGACATCAACAAAATGATTATGACATCATCCAATGATTATGACATCAAATGATTATGACGTCATCAAATCATATGACATCAACAAAATGATTATGACATCATCTAATGATTATGACATCAACAAAATGATTATGACATCATCTAATGATTATGACATCATCAAATGATTATGACATCAACAAAATGATTATGACATCATCCAATGATTATGGCATCATCAAATGATTATGACGTCAACAAAATGATTATGACATCATCCAATGATTATGACATCAAATGATTATGACATCATCAAATGATTATGACATCAACAAAATGATTATGACATCAACAAAATGATTATGACATCATCTAATGATTATGACATCATCAAATGATTATGACATCATCCAATGATTATGACATCAAATGATTATGACATTATCAAATGATTATGACATCAACAAAATGATTATGACATCATCCAATGATTATGACATCAAATGATTATGACATCATCAAATCATTATGACATCAACAAAATGATTATGACATCAACAAAATGATTATGACATCATCCAATGATTATGACATCAAATGATTATGACATCAACAAAATGATTATGACATCATCTAATGATTATGACATCATCAAATGATTATGACATCAAAAAAATGATTATGACATCAACAAAATGATTATGACATCATCTAATGATTATGACATCAAATGATTATGACATCAACAAAATGATTATGACATCATCTAATGATTATGACATCATCAAATGATTATGACATCAACAAAATGATTATGACATCATCTAATGATTATGACATCATCAAATGATTATGACATCAACAAAATGATTATGACATCATCCAATGATTATGACATCAAATGATTATGACATCAACAAAATGATTATGACATCATCCAATGATTATGACATCATCCAATGATTATAACATCATCAAATCATTATGACATCAACAAAATGATTATGACATCATCCAATGATTATGACATCAAATGATTATGACATCAACAAAATGATTATGACATCATCCAATGATTATGACATCATCCAATGATTATAACATCATCAAATCATTATGACATCAACAAAATGATTATGACATCAACAAAATGATTATGGCATCAACAAAATGATTATGGCATCATCAAATGATTATGACATCAACAAAATAATTATGACATCATCCAATGATTATGACATCATCCAATGATTATGACATCATCAAATCATTATGACATCAACAAAATGATTATGACATCAACAAAATGATTATGACATCATCAAATGATTATGACATCAACAAAATGATTATGACATCATCCCATGATTATGACATCAAATGATTATGACATCATCAAATGATTATGACATCAACAAAATGATTATGACATCATCCAATGATTATGACATCATCCAATGATTATGACATCATCAAATCATTATGACATCAACAAAATGATTATGACATCATCAAAATGATTATGACATCATAAAATGATTATGACATCAACAAAATGATTATGGCATCATCAAATGATTATGACATCAACAAAATGATTATGACATCATCCAATGATTATGACATCATCAAATCATTATGACATCAACAAAATGATTATTACATCAACAAAATGATTTTGACATCATCAAATGATTATGACATCATCCAATGATTATGACATCAAATGATTATGACATCATCAAATGATTATGACATCAACAAAATGATGATGACATCATCCAATGATTATGACATCATCTAATGATTATGACATCATCAAATGATTATGACATCATTAAATGATTATGACATCATCCAATGATTATGACATCAAATGATTATGACATCAACAAAACGATTATGACATCATCCAATGAATATGACATCATCCAATGATTATGACATCATCAAATCATTATGACATCAACAAAATGATTATGACATCAACAAAATGATTATGACATCAACAAAATGATTATGACATCATCCAATGATTATGACATCAAATGATTATGACATCATCAAATGATTATGACATCAACAAAATGATTATGGCATCATCAAATGATTATGACATCAACAAAATGATTATGACATCATCCAATGATTATGACATCATCCAATGATTATGACATCATCAAATCATTATGACATCAACAAAATGATTATGACATCAACAAAATGATTATGACATTATCAAATGATTATGACATCAACAAATTGATTATGACATCATCCAATGATTATGACATCAAATGATTATGACATCATCAAATGATTATGACATCAACAAAATGATTATGACATCATCCAATGATTATGACATCAAATGATTATGACATCATCAAATGATTATGACATTATCAAATGATTATGACATCAACAAATTGATTATGACATCATCCAATGATTATGACATCAAATGATTATGACATCATCAAATGATTATGACATCAACAAAATGATGATGACATCATCCAATGATTATGACATCATCCAATGATTATGACATCATCAAATCAATATGACATCAACAAAATGATTATGACTTCATCTAATGATTATGACATCATCAAATGATTATGACATCAACAAAATGATTATGACATCATCTAATGATTATGACATCATCAAATGTTTATGACATCAACAAAATGATTATGACATCATCTAATGATTATGACATCATCAAATGATTATGACATCAACAAAATGATTATGACATCATCCAATGATTATGACATCAAATGATTATGACATCATCAAATGATTATGACATCAACAAAATGATTATGACATCATCTAATGATTATGACATCAACAAAATGATTATGACATCATCTTATGATTATGACATCAAATGATTATGACATCAACAAAATGATTATGACATCATCCAATGATTATGACATCAAATGATTATGACATCATCAAATGATTATGACATCAAATGATTATGACATCATCAAATGATTATGACATCAACAAAATGATGATGACATCATCCAATGATTATGACATCATCTAATGATTATGACATCATCAAATGATTATGACATCATTAAATGATTATGACATCATCCAATGATTATGACATCAAATGATTATGACATCAGCAAAACGATTATGACATCATCCAATGAATATGACATCATCCAATGATTATGACATCATCAAATCATTATGACATCAACAAAATGATTATGACATCAACAAAATGATTATGACATCATCCAATGATTATGACATCAAATGATTATGACATCATCAAATGATTATGACATCAACAAAATGATTATGGCATCATCAAATGATTATGACATCAACAAAATGATTATGACATCATCCAATGATTATGACATCATCCAATGATTATGACATCATCAAATCATTATGACATCAACAAAATGATTATGACATCAACAAAATGATTATGACATTATCAAATGATTATGACATCAACAAATTGATTATGACATCATCCAATGATTATGACATCAAATGATTAAGACATCATCAAATGATTATGACATCAACAAAATGATTATGACATCATCCAATGATTATGACATCAAATGATTATGACATCATCAAATGATTATGACATCAACAAAATGATGATGACATCATTCAATGATTATGACATCATCCAATGATTATGACATCATCAAATCAATATGACATCAACAAAATGATTATGACTTCATCTAATGATTATGACATCATCAAATGATTATGACATCAACAAAATGATTATGACATCATCCCATGATTATGACATCAAATGATTATGACATCATCAAATGATTATGACATCAACAAAATGATTATGACATCATCTAATGATTATGACATCATCAAATGATTATGACATCAACAAAATGATTATGACATCATCTAATGATTATGACATCATCAAATGATTATGACATCAACAAAATGATTATGACATCATCCAATGATTATGACATCAAATGATTATGACATCATCAAATGATTATGACATCAACAAAATGATTATGACATCATCTAATGATTATGACATCAACAAAATGATTATGACATCATCTAATGATTATGACATCAAATGATTATGACATCAACAAAATGATTATGACATCATCCAATGATTATGACATCAAATGATTATGACATCATCAAATGATTATGACATCAACAAAATGATTATGACATCATCCAATGATTATGACATCAAATGATTATGACATCATCAAATGATTATGACATCAACAAAATGATTATGACATCATCCAATGATTATGACATCAAATGATTATGACATCATCAAATCATTATGACATCAACAAAATGATTATGACATCATCCAATGATTATGACATCAAATGAATATGACATCATCAAATCATTATGACATCAACAAAATGATTATGACATCAACAAAATGATTACGACATCATCAAATGATTATGACATCAACAAAATGATTATGACATCATCTAATGATGATGACATCATCAAATGATTATGACATCAACAAAATGATTATGACATCATCAAATGATTATGACATCAACAAAATGATTATGACATCATCCAATGATTATGACCTCAAATCATTATGACATCATCAAATCATTATGACATCAACAAAATGATTATTACATCAACAAAATGATTATGACATCATCAAATGATTATGACATCAACAAAATGATTATGTCATCATCCAATGATTATGACATCAAATGATTATGACATCATCAAATGATTATGACATCAACAAAATGATTATGACGTCATCTAATGATTATGACATCATCAAATGATTATGACATCAACAAAATGATTATGACATCATCCAATGATTGTGACATCAAATGATTATGACATCATCAAATGATTATGACATCATCAAATGATTATGACATCAACAAAATGATTGTGACATCATCCAATGATTATGACATCAAATGATTATGACGTCATCAAATCATATGACATCAACAAAATGATTAAGACATCATCTAATGATTATGACATCAACAAAATGATTATGACATCATCTAATGATTATGACATCATCAAATGATTATGACATCAACAAAATGATTATGACATCATCCAATGATTATGGCATCATCAAATGATTATGACGTCAACAAAATGATTATGACATCATCCAATGATTATGACATCAAATGATTATGACATCATCAAATGATTATGACATCAACAAAATGATTATGACATCAACAAAATGATTATGACATCATCTAATGATTATGACATCATCAAATGATTATGACATCATCCAATGATTATGACATCAAATGATTATGACATTATCAAATGATTATGACATCAACAAAATGATTATGACATCATCCAATGATTATGACATCAAATGATTATGACATCATCAAATCATTATGACATCAACAAAATGATTATGACATCAACAAAATGATTATGACATCATCCAATGATTATGACATCAAATGATTATGACATCAACAAAATGATTATGACATCATCTAATGATTATGACATCATCAAATGATTATGACATCAAAAAAATGATTATGACATCAACAAAATGATTATGACATCATCTAATGATTATGACATCAAATGATTATGACATCAACAAAATGATTATGACATCATCTAATGATTATGACATCATCAAATGATTATGACATCATTAAATGATTATGACATCATCCAATGATTATGACATCAAATGATTATGACATCAACAAAACGATTATGACATCATCCAATGATTATGACATCAAATGATTATGACATCATCAAATGATTATGACATCAACAAAATGATTATGACATCATCTAATGATTATGACATCATCAAATGATTATGACATCAACAAAATGATTATGACATCAACAAAATGATTATGACATCAAATGATTATGACATCAACAAAATGATTATGACATCATCCAATGATTATGACATCATCCAATGATTATAACATCATCAAATCATTATGACATCAACAAAATGATTATGACATCAACAAAATGATTATGACATCAACAAATGATTATGACATCAACAAAATGATTATGACATCATCCAATGATTATGACATCAAATGATTATGACATCATCAAATGATTATGACATCAACAAAATGATTATGACATCATCCAATGATTATGACATGATCCAATGATTATGACATCATCAAATCATTATGACATCAACAAAATGATTATGACATCAACAAAATGATTATGACATCATAAAATGATTATGACATCAACAAAATGATTATGGCATCATCAAATGATTATGACATCAACAAAATGATTATGACATCAACAAAATGATTATGACATCATCTAATGATTATGACATCAAATGATTATGACATCAACAAAATGATTATGACATCATCTAATGATTATGACATCATCAAATGATTATGACATCATTAAATGATTATGACATCATCCAATGATTATGACATCAAATGATTATGACATAAACAAAACGATTATGACATCATCCAATGATTATGACATCAAATGATTATGACATCATCAAATGATTATGACATCAACAAAATGATTATGACATCATCCAATGATTATGACATCAAATGATTATGACATCAACAAAATGATTGTGACATCATCCAATGATTATGACATCATCCAATGATTATAACATCATCAAATCATTATGACATCAACAAAATGATTATGACATCATCCAATGATTATGACATCAAATGATTATGACATCAACAAAATGATTATGACATCATCCAATGATTATGACATCATCCAATGATTATAACATCATCAAATCATTATGACATCAACAAAATGATTATGACATCAACAAAATGATTATGGCATCAACAAAATGATTATGGCATCATCAAATGATTATGACATCAACAAAATAATTATGACATCATCCAATGATTATGACATCATCCAATGATTATGACATCATCAAATCATTATGACATCAACAAAATGATTATGACATCAACAAAATGATTATGACATCATCAAATGATTATGACATCAACAAAATGATTATGACATCATCCCATGATTATGACATCAAATGATTATGACATCATCAAATGATTATGACATCAACAAAATGATTATGACATCATCCAATGATTATGACATCATCCAATGATTATGACATCATCAAATCATTATGACATCAACAAAATGATTATGACATCATCAAAATGATTATGACATCATAAAATGATTATGACATCAACAAAATGATTATGGCATCATCAAATGATTATGACATCAACAAAATGATTATGACATCATCCAATGATTATGACATCATCAAATCATTATGACATCAACAAAATGATTATTACATCAACAAAATGATTTTGACATCATCAAATGATTATGACATCATCCAATGATTATGACATCAAATGATTATGACATCATCAAATGATTATGACATCAACAAAATGATGATGACATCATCCAATGATTATGACATCATCTAATGATTATGACATCATTAAATGATTATGACATCATCCAATGATTATGACATCAAATGATTATGACATCAACAAAACGATTATGACATCATCCAATGAATATGACATCATCCAATGATTATGACATCATCAAATCATTATGACATCAACAAAATGATTATGACATCAACAAAATGATTATGACATCAACAAAATGATTATGACATCATCCAATGATTATGACATCAAATGATTATGACATCATCAAATGATTATGACATCAACAAAATGATTATGGCATCATCAAATGATTATGACATCAACAAAATGATTATGACATCATCCAATGATTATGACATCATCCAATGATTATGACATCATCAAATCATTATGACATCAACAAAATGATTATGACATCAACAAAATGATTATGACATTATCAAATGATTATGACATCAACAAATTGATTATGACATCATCCAATGATTATGACATCAAATGATTATGACATCATCAAATGATTATGACATCAACAAAATGATTATGACATCATCCAATGATTATGACATCAAATGATTATGACATCATCAAATGATTATGACATCAACAAAATGATGATGACATCATCCAATGATTATGACATCATCCAATGATTATGACATCATCAAATCAATATGACATCAACAAAATGATTATGACTTCATCTAATGATTATGACATCATCAAATGATTATGACATCAACAAAATGATTATGACATCATCCCATGATTATGACATCAAATGATTATGACATCATCAAATGATTATGACATCAACAAAATGATTATGACATCATCTAATGATTATGACATCATAAAATGATTATGACATCAACAAAATGATTATGGCATCATCAAATGATTATGACATCAACAAAATGATTATGACATCATCCAATGATTATGACATCATCAAATCATTATGACATCAACAAAATGATTATTACATCAACAAAATGATTTTGACATCATCAAATGATTATGACATCATCCAATGATTATGACATCAAATGATTATGACATCATCAAATGATTATGACATCAACAAAATGATGATGACATCATCCAATGATTATGACATCATCTAATGATTATGACATCATTAAATGATTATGACATCATCCAATGATTATGACATCAAATGATTATGACATCAACAAAACGATTATGACATCATCCAATGAATATGACATCATCCAATGATTATGACATCATCAAATCATTATGACATCAACAAAATGATTATGACATCAACAAAATGATTATGACATCAACAAAATGATTATGACATCATCCAATGATTATGACATCAAATGATTATGACATCATCAAATGATTATGACATCAACAAAATGATTATGGCATCATCAAATGATTATGACATCAACAAAATGATTATGACATCATCCAATGATTATGACATCATCCAATGATTATGACATCATCAAATCATTATGACATCAACAAAATGATTATGACATCAACAAAATGATTATGACATTATCAAATGATTATGACATCAACAAATTGATTATGACATCATCCAATGATTATGACATCAAATGATTATGACATCATCAAATGATTATGACATCAACAAAATGATTATGACATCATCCAATGATTATGACATCAAATGATTATGACATCATCAAATGATTATGACATCAACAAAATGATGATGACATCATCCAATGATTATGACATCATCCAATGATTATGACATCATCAAATCAATATGACATCAACAAAATGATTATGACTTCATCTAATGATTATGACATCATCAAATGATTATGACATCAACAAAATGATTATGACATCATCCCATGATTATGACATCAAATGATTATGACATCATCAAATGATTATGACATCAACAAAATGATTATGACATCATCTAATGATTATGACATCATCAAATGATTATGACATCAACAAAATGATTATGACATCATCTAATGATTATGACATCATCAAATGATTATGACATCAACAAAATGATTATGACATCATCCAATGATTATGACATCAAATGATTATGACATCATCAAATGATTATGACATCAACAAAATGATTATGACATCATCTAATGATTATGACATCAACAAAATGATTATGACATCATCTAATGATTATGACATCAAATGATTATGACATCAACAAAATGATTATGACATCATCCAATGATTATGACATCATCCAATGATTATGACATCAAATGATTATGACATCATCAAATGATTATGACATCAACAAAATGATTATGACATCATCCAATGATTATGACATCAAATGATTATGACATCATCAAATGATTATGACATCAACAAAATGATTATGACATCATGTAATGATTATGACATCAACAAAATGATTATGACATCATCTAATGATTATGACATCAAATGATTATGACATCAACAAAATGATTATGACATCATCCAATGATTATGACATCAAATGATTATGACATCATCAAATGATTATGACATCAACAAAATGATTATGACATCATCCAATGATTATGACATCAAATGATTATGACATCATCAAATCATTATGACATCAACAAAATGATTATGACATCAACAAAATAATTATGACATCATCTAATGATTATGACATCATCAAATGATTATGACATCAACAAAATGATTATGACATCATCCAATGATTATGACATCAAATGATTATGACATCATCAAATGGTTATGACATCAACAAAATGATGATGACATCATCCAATGATTATGACATCATCCAATGATTATGACATCATCAAATCATTATGACATCAACAAAATGATTATGACATCAACAAAATGATTATGACATCATAAAATGATTATGACATCAACAAAATGATTATGGCATCATCAAATGATTACGACATCAACAAAATGATTATGGCATCATCAAATGATTATGACATCAACAAAATGATTATGACATCATCCAATGATTATGACATCAAATGATTATGACATCATCAAATCATTATGACATCAACAAAATGATTATGACATCATAAAATGATTATGACATCAACAAAATGATTATGGCATCATCAAATGATTATGACATCAACAAAATGATTATGACATCATCCAATGATTATGACATCATCCAATGATTATGACATCATCAAATCATTATGACATCAACAAAATGATTATGACATCAACAAAATGATTATGACATCATCAAATGATTATGACATCAACAAAATGATTATAACATCATCCAATGATTATGACATCATCAAATCATTATGACATCAACAAAATGATTATGACATCAACAAAATGATTATGACATCATCCAATGATTATGACATCATCAAATCATTATGACATCAACAAAATGATTATGACATCAACAAAATGATTATGACATCATCAAATGATTATGACATCAAATGATTATGACATCATCAAATGATTATGACATCAACAAAATGTTTATGACATCATCCAATGATTATGACATCAAATGATTATGACATCATCAAATGATTATGCCATCAACAAAATGATTATGGCATCATCAAATGATTATGACATTATCAAATGATTATGACATCAACAAAATGATTATGAAATCATCTAATGATTATGACATCATCAAATGATTATGACATCAACAAAATGATTATGACATCAACTAATGATTATGACATCATCAAATGATTATGACATCAACAAAATGATTATGACATAATCCAATGATTATGACATCAAATGATTATGACATCATCAAATGATTTTGACATCATCTAATGATTATGACATCATCAAATGATTATGACATCATCCAATGATTAGGACATCATCCAATGATTATAACATCATCAAATCATTATGACATCAACAAAATGATTATGACATCAACAAAATGATTATGGCATCATCAAATGATTATGACATCAACAAAATGATTATGACATCATCCAATGATTATGACATCATCCAATGATTATAACATCATCAAATCATTATGACATCAACAAAATGATTATGACATCAACAAAATGATTATGACATCATCAAATGATTATGACATCAACAAAATGATTATGACATCATCCAATGATTATGACATCAAATGATTATGACATCATCAAATGATTATGACATCAACAAAATGATTATGACATCATCCAATGATTATGACATCATCCAATGATTATGACATCAACAAATCATTATGACATCAACAAAATGATTATGACATCAACAAAATGATTATGACATCATCAAATGATTATGACATCAACAAAATGATTATGACATCATCAAATGATTATGACATCAACAAAATGATTATGACATCATCAAATGATTTTGACATCATCCAAAATTATGACATCAAATGATTATGACATCATCCAATGATTATGACATCAAATGATTATGACATCATCAAATGATTATGACATCAACAAAATGATGATGACATCATCCAATGATTATGACATCATCTAATGATTATGACATCATCAAATGATTATGACATCATTAAATGATTATGACATCATCCAATGATTATGACATCAAATGATTATGACATCAACAAAACGATTATGACATCATCCAATGAATATGACATCATCCAATGATTATGACATCATCAAATCATTATGACATCAACAAAATGATTATGACATCAACAAAATGATTATGACATCAACAAAATGATTATGACATCATCCAATGATTATGACATCAAATGATTATGACATCATCAAATGATTATGACATCAACAAAATGATTATGGCATCATCAAATGATTATGACATCAACAAAATGATTATGACATCATCCAATGATTATGACATCATCCAATGATTATGACATCATCAAATCATTATGACATCAACAAAATGATTATGACATCAACAAAATGATTATGACATTATCAAATGATTATGACATCAACAAATTGATTATGACATCATCCAATGATTATGACATCAAATGATTATGACATCATCAAATGATTATGACATCAACAAAATGATTATGACATCATCCAATGATTATGACTTCAAATGATTATGACATCATCAAATGATTATGACATCAACAAAATGATGATGACATCATCCAATGATTATGACATCATCCAATGATTATGACATCATCAAATCAATATGACATCAACAAAATGATTATGACTTCATCTAATGATTATGACATCATCAAATGATTATGACATCAACAAAATGATTATGACATCATCCCATGATTATGACATCAAATGATTATGACATCATCAAATGATTATGACATCAACAAAATGATTATGACATCATCTAATGATTATGACATCATCAAATGATTATGACATCAACAAAATGATTATGACATCATCTAATGATTATGACATCATCAAATGATTATGACATCAACAAAATGATTATGACATCATCCAATGATTATGACATCAAATGATTATGACATCATCAAATGATTATGACATCAACAAAATGATTATGACATCATCTAATGATTATGACATCAACAAAATGATTATGACATCATCTAATGATTATGACATCAAATGATTATGACATCAACAAAATGATTATGACATCATCCAATGATTATGACATCATCCAATGATTATGACATCAAATGATTATGACATCATCAAATGATTATGACATCAACAAAATGATTATGACATCATCCAATGATTATGACTTCAAATGATTATGACATCATCAAATGATTATGACATCAACAAAATGATTATGACATCATGTAATGATTATGACATCAACAAAATGATTATGACATCATCTAATGATTATGACATCAAATGATTATGACATCAACAAAATGATTATGACATCATCCAATGATTATGACATCAAATGATTATGACATCATCAAATGATTATGACATCAACAAAATGATTATGACATCATCCAATGATTATGACATCAAATGATTATGACATCATCAAATCATTATGACATCAACAAAATGATTATGACATCAACAAAATAATTATGACATCATCTAATGATTATGACATCATCAAATGATTATGACATCAACAAAATGATTATGACATCATCCAATGATTATGACATCAAATGATTATGACATCATCAAATGGTTATGACATCAACAAAATGATGATGACATCATCCAATGATTATGACATCATCCAATGATTATGACATCATCAAATCATTATGACATCAACAAAATGATTATGACATCAACAAAATGATTATGACATCATAAAATGATTATGACATCAACAAAATGATTATGGCATCATCAAATGATTACGACATCAACAAAATGATTATGGCATCATCAAATGATTATGACATCAACAAAATGATTATGACATCATCCAATGATTATGACATCAAATGATTATGACATCATCAAATCATTATGACATCAACAAAATGATTATGACATCATAAAATGATTATGACATCAACAAAATGATTATGGCATCATCAAATGATTATGACATCAACAAAATGATTATGACATCATCCAATGATTATGACATCATCCAATGATTATGACATCATCAAATCATTATGACATCAACAAAATGATTATGACATCAACAAAATGATTATGACATCATCAAATGATTATGACATCAACAAAATGATTATAACATCATCCAATGATTATGACATCATCAAATCATTATGACATCAACAAAATGATTATGACATCAACAAAATGATTATGACATCATCCAATGATTATGACATCATCAAATCATTATGACATCAACAAAATGATTATGACATCAACAAAATGATTATGACATCATCAAATGATTATGACATCAAATGATTATGACATCATCAAATGATTATGACATCAACAAAATGTTTATGACATCATCCAATGATTATGACATCAAATGATTATGACATCATCAAATGATTATGCCATCAACAAAATGATTATGGCATCATCAAATGATTATGACATTATCAAATGATTATGACATCAACAAAATGATTATGACATCATCTAATGATTATGACATCATCAAATGATTATGACATCAACAAAATGATTATGACATCAACTAATGATTATGACATCATCAAATGATTATGACATCAACAAAATGATTATGACATAATCCAATGATTATGACATCAAATGATTATGACATCATCAAATGATTATGACATCATCTAATGATTATGACATCATCAAATGATTATGACATCATCCAATGATTAGGACATCATCCAATGATTATAACATCATCAAATCATTATGACATCAACAAAATGATTATGACATCAACAAAATGATTATGGCATCATCAAATGATTATGACATCAACAAAATGATTATGACATCATCCAATGATTATGACATCATCCAATGATTATAACATCATCAAATCATTATGACATCAACAAAATGATTATGACATCAACAAAATGATTATGACATCATCAAATGATTATGACATCAACAAAATGATTATGACATCATCCAATGATTATGACATCAAATGATTATGACATCATCAAATGATTATGACATCAACAAAATGATTATGACATCATCCAATGATTATGACATCATCCAATGATTATGACATCAACAAATCATTATGACATCAACAAAATGATTATGACATCATCAAATGATTATGACATCAACAAAATGATTATGACATCATCAAATGATTTTGACATCATCCAAAATTATGACATCAAATGATTATGACATCATCAAATGATTATGACATCAACAAAATGATTATGACATCATCCAATGATTATGACATCAAATGATTATGACATCATCAAATGATTATGCCATCAACAAAATGATTATGGCATCATCAAATGATTATGCCATCAACAAAATGATTATGGCATCATCAAATGATTATGACATCAACAAAATGATTATGACATCATCCAATGATTATGACATCAAATGATTATGACATCATCAAATCATTATGACATCAACAAAATGATTATGACATCATAAAGTGATTATGATATCAACAAAATGATTATGGCATCATCAAATGATTATGACATCAACAAAATGATTATGACATCATCCAATGATTATGACATCATCCAATGATTATGACATCATCAAATCATTATGACATCAGCAAAATGATTATGACATCATCCAATGATTATGACGTCATCCAATGATTATGACATCATCAAATCATTATGACATCAACAAAATGATTATGACATCAACAAAATGATTATGACATCATCAAATGATTATGACATCAACAAAATGATTATGACATCATCCAATGATTATGACATCATCAAATCATTATGACATCAACAAAATGATTATGACATCAACAAAATGATTATGACATCATCAAATGATTATGACATCAAATGATTATGACATCATCAAATGATTATGACATCAACAAAATGATTATGGCATCATCAAATGATTATGACATTATCAAAAGATTATGACATCAACAAAATGATTATGACATCATCCGATGATTATGACATCAAATGATTATGACATCATCAAATGATTATGACATCAACAAAATGGTTATGACATCATCCAATGATTATGACATCATCCAATGATTATGACATCAAATGATTATGACATCTTCAAATGATTATGACATCAACAAAATGATTATGACATCATCAAATGATTATGACATCAACAAAATTATTATGACATCAACAAAATGATTATGACATCATCCAATGATTATGACATCAAATGATTATGACATCATCAAATGATTATGACTTCAACAAAATGATTATGACATCATCTAATGATTATGACATCATCAAATGATTATGACATCAACAAAATGATTATGACATCATCTAATGATTATTACATCATCAAATGATTATGACATCAACAAAATGATTATGACATCATCTAATGATTATGACATCATCAAATGATTATGACATCAACAAAATGATTATGACATCATCTAATGATTATGACATCAACAAAATGATTATGACATCATCTAATGATTATGACATCAAATGATTATGACATCAACAAAATGATTATGACATCATCCAATGATTATGACATCAAATGATTATGACATCATCAAATGATTATGACATCAACAAAATGATTATGACATCATCCAATGATTATGACATCAAATGATTATGACATCATCAAATGATTATGACATCAACAAAATGATTATGACATCATCCAATGATTATGACATCAAATGATTATGACATCATCAAATCATTATGACATCAACAAAATGATTATGACATCATCCAATGATTATGACATCAAATGAATATGACATCATCAAATCATTATGACATCAACAAAATGATTATGACATCAACAAAATGATTACGACATCATCAAATGATTATGACATCAACAAAATGATTATGACATCATCTAATGATGATGACATCATCAAATGATTATGACATCAACAAAATGATTATGACATCATCAAATGATTATGACATCAACAAAATGATTATGACATCATCTAATGATCATGACATCATCAAATGATTATGGCATCATCAAATGATTATGACATCAACAAAATGATTATGACATCATCCAATGATTATGACCTCAAATCATTATGACATCATCAAATCATTATGACATCAACAAAATGATTATTACATCAACAAAATGATTATGACATCATCAAATGATTATGACATCAACAAAATGATTATGTCATCATCCAATGATTATGACATCAAATGATTATGACATCATCAAATGATTATGACATCAACAAAATGATTATGACGTCATCTAATGATTATGACATCATCAAATGATTATGACATCAACAAAATGATTATGACATCATCCAATGATTGTGACATCAAATGATTATGACATCATCAAATGATTATGACATCATCAAATGATTATGACATCAACAAAATGATTATGACATCATCCAATGATTATGACATCAAATGATTATGACGTCATCAAATCATATGACATCAACAAAATGATTATGACATCATCTAATGATTATGACATCAACAAAATGATTATGACATCATCTAATGATTATGACATCATCAAATGATTATGACATCAACAAAATGATTATGACATCATCCAATGATTATGGCATCATCAAATGATTATGACGTCAACAAAATGATTATGACATCATCCAATGATTATGACATCAAATGATTATGACATCATCAAATGATTATGACATCAACAAAATGATTATGACATCAACAAAATGATTATGACATCATCTAATGATTATGACATCATCAAATGATTATGACATCATCCAATGATTATGACATCAAATGATTATGACATTATCAAATGATTATGACATCAACAAAATGATTATGACATCATCCAATGATTATGACATCAAATGATTATGACATCATCAAATCATTATGACATCAACAAAATGATTATGACATCAACAAAATGATTATGACATCATCCAATGATTATGACATCAAATGATTATGACATCAACAAAATGATTATGACATCATCTAATGATTATGACATCATCAAATGATTATGACATCAAAAAAATGATTATGACATCATCTAATGATTATGACATCAACAAAATGATTATGACATCATCTAATGATTATGACATCAAATGATTATGACATCAACAAAATGATTATGACATCATCCAATGATTATGACATCATCCAATGATTATGACATCAAATGATTATGACATCATCAAATGATTATGACATCAACAAAATGATTATGACATCATCCAATGATTATGACATCAAATGATTATGACATCATCAAATGATTATGACATCAACAAAATGATTATGACATCATGTAATGATTATGACATCAACAAAATGATTATGACATCATCTAATGATTATGACATCAAATGATTATGACATCAACAAAATGATTATGACATCATCCAATGATTATGACATCAAATGATTATGACATCATCAAATGATTATGACATCAACAAAATGATTATGACATCATCCAATGATTATGACATCAAATGATTATGACATCATCAAATCATTATGACATCAACAAAATGATTATGACATCAACAAAATAATTATGACATCATCTAATGATTATGACATCATCAAATGATTATGACATCAACAAAATGATTATGACATCATCCAATGATTATGACATCAAATGATTATGACATCATCAAATGGTTATGACATCAACAAAATGATGATGACATCATCCAATGATTATGACATCATCCAATGATTATGACATCAAATGATTATGACATTATCAAATGATTATGACATCAACAAAATGATTATGACATCATCCAATGATTATGACATCAAATGATTATGACATCATCAAATGATTATGCCATCAACAAAATGATTATGGCATCATCAAATGATTATGCCATCAACAAAATGATTATGGCATCATCAAATGATTATGACATCAACAAAATGATTATGACATCATCCAATGATTATGACATCAAATGATTATGACATCATCAAATCATTATGACATCAACAAAATGATTATGACATCATAAAGTGATTATGATATCAACAAAATGATTATGGCATCATCAAATGATTATGACATCAACAAAATGATTATGACATCATCCAATGATTATGACATCATCCAATGATTATGACATCATCAAATCATTATGACATCAGCAAAATGATTATGACATCATCCAATGATTATGACGTCATCCAATGATTATGACATCATCAAATCATTATGACATCAACAAAATGATTATGACATCAACAAAATGATTATGACATCATCAAATGATTATGACATCAACAAAATGATTATGACATCATCCAATGATTATGACATCATCAAATCATTATGACATCAACAAAATGATTATGACATCAACAAAATGATTATGACATCATCAAATGATTATGACATCAAATGATTATGACATCATCAAATGATTATGACATCAACAAAATGATTATGGCATCATCAAATGATTATGACATTATCAAAAGATTATGACATCAACAAAATGATTATGACATCATCCGATGATTATGACATCAAATGATTATGACATCATCAAATGATTATGACATCAACAAAATGGTTATGACATCATCCAATGATTATGACATCATCCAATGATTATGACATCAAATGATTATGACATCTTCAAATGATTATGACATCAACAAAATGATTATGACATCATCAAATGATTATGACATCAACAAAATTATTATGACATCAACAAAATGATTATGACATCATCCAATGATTATGACATCAAATGATTATGACATCATCAAATGATTATGACTTCAACAAAATGATTATGACATCATCTAATGATTATGACATCATCAAATGATTATGACATCAACAAAATGATTATGACATCATCTAATGATTATTACATCATCAAATGATTATGACATCAACAAAATGATTATGACATCATCTAATGATTATGACATCATCAAATGATTATGACATCAACAAAATGATTATGACATCATCTAATGATTATGACATCAACAAAATGATTATGACATCATCTAATGATTATGACATCAAATGATTATGACATCAACAAAATGATTATGACATCATCCAATGATTATGACATCAAATGATTATGACATCATCAAATGATTATGACATCAACAAAATGATTATGACATCATCCAATGATTATGACATCAAATGATTATGACATCATCAAATGATTATGACATCAACAAAATGATTATGACATCATCCAATGATTATGACATCAAATGATTATGACATCATCAAATCATTATGACATCAACAAAATGATTATGACATCATCCAATGATTATGACATCAAATGAATATGACATCATCAAATCATTATGACATCAACAAAATGATTATGACATCAACAAAATGATTACGACATCATCAAATGATTATGACATCAACAAAATGATTATGACATCATCTAATGATGATGACATCATCAAATGATTATGACATCAACAAAATGATTATGACATCATCAAATGATTATGACATCAACAAAATGATTATGACATCATCTAATGATCATGACATCATCAAATGATTATGGCATCATCAAATGATTATGACATCAACAAAATGATTATTACATCAACAAAATGATTATGACATCATCAAATGATTATGACATCAACAAAATGATTATGTCATCATCCAATGATTATGACATCAAATGATTATGACATCATCAAATGATTATGACATCAACAAAATGATTATGACGTCATCTAATGATTATGACATCATCAAATGATTATGACATCAACAAAATGATTATGACATCATCCAATGATTGTGACATCAAATGATTATGACATCATCAAATGATTATGACATCATCAAATGATTATGACATCAACAAAATGATTATGACATCATCCAATGATTATGACATCAAATGATTATGACGTCATCAAATCATATGACATCAACAAAATGATTATGACATCATCTAATGATTATGACATCAACAAAATGATTATGACATCATCAAATGATTATGACATCATCAAATGATTATGACATCAACAAAATGATTATGACATCATCCAATGATTATGGCATCATCAAATGATTATGACGTCAACAAAATGATTATGACATCATCCAATGATTATGACATCAAATGATTATGACATCATCAAATGATTATGACATCAACAAAATGATTATGACATCAACAAAATGATTATGACATCATCTAATGATTATGACATCATCAAATGATTATGACATCATCCAATGATTATGACATCAAATGATTATGACATTATCAAATGATTATGACATCAACAAAATGATTATGACATCATCCAATGATTATGACATCAAATGATTATGACATCATCAAATCATTATGACATCAACAAAATGATTATGACATCAACAAAATGATTATGACATCATCCAATGATTATGACATCAAATGATTATGACATCAACAAAATGATTATGACATCATCTAATGATTATGACATCATCAAATGATTATGACATCAAAAAAATGATTATGACATCATCTAATGATTATGACATCAACAAAATGATTATGACATCATCTAATGATTATGACATCAAATGATTATGACATCAACAAAATGATTATGACATCATCCAATGATTATGACATCATCCAATGATTATGACATCAAATGATTATGACATCATCAAATGATTATGACATCAACAAAATGATTATGACATCATCCAATGATTATGACATCAAATGATTATGACATCATCAAATGATTATGACATCAACAAAATGATTATGACATCATGTAATGATTATGACATCAACAAAATGATTATGACATCATCTAATGATTATGACATCAAATGATTATGACATCAACAAAATGATTATGACATCATCCAATGATTATGACATCAAATGATTATGACATCATCAAATGATTATGACATCAACAAAATGATTATGACATCATCCAATGATTATGACATCAAATGATTATGACATCATCAAATCATTATGACATCAACAAAATGATTATGACATCAACAAAATAATTATGACATCATCTAATGATTATGACATCATCAAATGATTATGACATCAACAAAATGATTATGACATCATCCAATGATTATGACATCAAATGATTATGACATCATCAAATGGTTATGACATCAACAAAATGATGATGACATCATCCAATGATTATGACATCATCCAATGATTATGACATCATCAAATCATTATGACATCAACAAAATGATTATGACATCAACAAAATGATTATGACATCATAAAATGATTATGACATCAACAAAATGATTATGGCATCATCAAATGATTACGACATCAACAAAATGATTATGGCATCATCAAATGATTATGACATCAACAAAATGATTATGACATCATCCAATGATTATGACATCAAATGATTATGACATCATCAAATCATTATGACATCAACAAAATGATTATGACATCATAAAATGATTATGACATCAACAAAATGATTATGGCATCATCAAATGATTATGACATCAACAAAATGATTATGACATCATCCAATGATTATGACATCATCCAATGATTATGACATCATCAAATCATTATGACATCAACAAAATGATTATGACATCAACAAAATGATTATGACATCATCAAATGATTATGACATCAACAAAATGATTATAACATCATCCAATGATTATGACATCATCAAATCATTATGACATCAACAAAATGATTATGACATCAACAAAATGATTATGACATCATCCAATGATTATGACATCATCAAATCATTATGACATCAACAAAATGATTATGACATCAACAAAATGATTATGACATCATCAAATGATTATGACATCAAATGATTATGACATCATCAAATGATTATGACATCAACAAAATGTTTATGACATCATCCAATGATTATGACATCAAATGATTATGACATCATCAAATGATTATGCCATCAACAAAATGATTATGGCATCATCAAATGATTATGACATTATCAAATGATTATGACATCAACAAAATGATTATGAAATCATCTAATGATTATGACATCATCAAATGATTATGACATCAACAAAATGATTATGACATCAACTAATGATTATGACATCATCAAATGATTATGACATCAACAAAATGATTATGACATAATCCAATGATTATGACATCAAATGATTATGACATCATCAAATGATTATGACATCATCTAATGATTATGACATCATCAAATGATTATGACATCATCCAATGATTAGGACATCATCCAATGATTATAACATCATCAAATCATTATGACATCAACAAAATGATTATGACATCAACAAAATGATTATGGCATCATCAAATGATTATGACATCAACAAAATGATTATGACATCATCCAATGATTATGACATCATCCAATGATTATAACATCATCAAATCATTATGACATCAACAAAATGATTATGACATCAACAAAATGATTATGACATCATCAAATGATTATGACATCAACAAAATGATTATGACATCATCCAATGATTATGACATCAAATGATTATGACATCATCAAATGATTATGACATCAACAAAATGATTATGACATCATCCAATGATTATGACATCATCCAATGATTATGACATCAACAAATCATTATGACATCAACAAAATGATTATGACATCAACAAAATGATTATGACATCATCAAATGATTATGACATCAACAAAATGATTATGACATCATCAAATGATTATGACATCAACAAAATGATTATGACATCATCAAATGATTTTGACATCATCCAAAATTATGACATCAAATGATTATGACATCATCCAATGATTATGACATCAAATGATTATGACATCATCAAATGATTATGACATCAACAAAATGATGATGACATCATCCAATGATTATGACATCATCTAATGATTATGACATCATCAAATGATTATGACATCATTAAATGATTATGACATCATCCAATGATTATGACATCAAATGATTATGACATCAACAAAACGATTATGACATCATCCAATGAATATGACATCATCCAATGATTATGACATCATCAAATCATTATGACATCAACAAAATGATTATGACATCAACAAAATGATTATGACATCAACAAAATGATTATGACATCATCCAATGATTATGACATCAAATGATTATGACATCATCAAATGATTATGACATCAACAAAATGATTATGGCATCATCAAATGATTATGACATCAACAAAATGATTATGACATCATCCAATGATTATGACATCATCCAATGATTATGACATCATCAAATCAATATGACATCAACAAAATGATTATGACATCAACAAAATGATTATGACATTATCAAATGATTATGACATCAACAAATTGATTATGACATCATCCAATGATTATGACATCAAATGATTATGACATCATCAAATGATTATGACATCAACAAAATGATTATGACATCATCCAATGATTATGACATCAAATGATTATGACATCATCAAATGATTATGACATCAACAAAATGATGATGACATCATCCAATGATTATGACATCATCCAATGATTATGACATCATCAAATCAATATGACATCAACAAAATGATTATGACTTCATCTAATGATTATGACATCATCAAATGATTATGACATCAACAAAATGATTATGACATCATCCCATGATTATGACATCAAATGATTATGACATCATCAAATGATTATGACATCAACAAAATGATTATGACATCATCTAATGATTATGACATCATCAAATGATTATGACATCAACAAAATGATTATGACATCATCTAATGATTATGACATCATCAAATGATTATGACATCAACAAAATGATTATGACATCATCCAATGATTATGACATCAAATGATTATGACATCATCAAATGATTATGACATCAACAAAATGATTATGACATCATCTAATGATTATGACATCAACAAAATGATTATGACATCATCTAATGATTATGACATCAAATGATTATGACATCAACAAAATGATTATGACATCATCCAATGATTATGACATCATCCAATGATTATGACATCAAATGATTATGACATCATCAAATGATTATGACATCAACAAAATGATTATGACATCATCCAATGATTATGACTTCAAATGATTATGACATCATCAAATGATTATGACATCAACAAAATGATTATGACATCATGTAATGATTATGACATCAACAAAATGATTATGACATCATCTAATGATTATGACATCAAATGATTATGACATCAACAAAATGATTATGACATCATCCAATGATTATGACATCAAATGATTATGACATCATCAAATGATTATGACATCAACAAAATGATTATGACATCATCCAATGATTATGACATCAAATGATTATGACATCATCAAATCATTATGACATCAACAAAATGATTATGACATCAACAAAATAATTATGACATCATCTAATGATTATGACATCATCAAATGATTATGACATCAACAAAATGATTATGACATCATCCAATGATTATGACATCAAATGATTATGACATCATCAAATGGTTATGACATCAACAAAATGATGATGACATCATCCAATGACTATGACATCATCCAATGATTATGACATCATCAAATCATTATGACATCAACAAAATGATTATGACATCAACAAAATGATTATGACATCATAAAATGATTATGACATCAACAAAATGATTATGGCATCATCAAATGATTACGACATCAACAAAATGATTATGGCATCATCAAATGATTATGACATCAACAAAATGATTATGACATCATCCAATGATTATGACATCAAATGATTATGACATCATCAAATCATTATGACATCAACAAAATGATTATGACATCATAAAATGATTATGACATCAACAAAATGATTATGGCATCATCAAATGATTATGACATCAACAAAATGATTATGACATCATCCAATGATTATGACATCATCCAATGATTATGACATCATCAAATCATTATGACATCAACAAAATGATTATGACATCAACAAAATGATTATGACATCATCAAATGATTATGACATCAACAAAATGATTATAACATCATCCAATGATTATGACATCATCAAATCATTATGACATCAACAAAATGATTATGACATCAACAAAATGATTATGACATCATCCAATGATTATGACATCATCAAATCATTATGACATCAACAAAATGATTATGACATCAACAAAATGATTATGACATCATCAAATGATTATGACATCAAATGATTATGACATCATCAAATGATTATGACATCAACAAAATGTTTATGACATCATCCAATGATTATGACATCAAATGATTATGACATCATCAAATGATTATGCCATCAACAAAATGATTATGGCATCATCAAATGATTATGACATTATCAAATGATTATGACATCAACAAAATGATTATGACATCATCTAATGATTATGACATCATCAAATGATTATGACATCAACAAAATGATTATGACATCAACTAATGATTATGACATCATCAAATGATTATGACATCAACAAAATGATTATGACATAATCCAATGATTATGACATCAAATGATTATGACATCATCAAATGATTATGACATCATCTAATGATTATGACATCATCAAATGATTATGACATCATCCAATGATTAGGACATCATCCAATGATTATAACATCATCAAATCATTATGACATCAACAAAATGATTATGACATCAACAAAATGATTATGGCATCATCAAATGATTATGACATCAACAAAATGATTATGACATCATCCAATGATTATGACATCATCCAATGATTATAACATCATCAAATCATTATGACATCAACAAAATGATTATGACATCAACAAAATGATTATGACATCATCAAATGATTATGACATCAACAAAATGATTATGACATCATCCAATGATTATGACATCAAATGATTATGACATCATCAAATGATTATGACATCAACAAAATGATTATGACATCATCCAATGATTATGACATCATCCAATGATTATGACATCAACAAATCATTATGACATCAACAAAATGATTATGACATCAACAAAATGATTATGACATCATCAAATGATTATGACATCAACAAAATGATTATGACATCATCAAATGATTATGACATCAACAAAATGATTATGACATCATCAAATGATTTTGACATCATCCAAAATTATGACATCAAATGATTATGACATCATCAAATGATTATGACATCAACAAAATGATTATGACATCATCCAATGATTATGACATCAAATGATTATGACATCATCAAATGATTATGCCATCAACAAAATGATTATGGCATCATCAAATGATTATGCCATCAACAAAATGATTATGGCATCATCAAATGATTATGACATCAAAAAAATGATTATGACATCATCCAATGATTATGACATCAAATGATTATGACATCATCAAATCATTATGACATCAACAAAATGATTATGACATCATAAAGTGATTATGATATCAACAAAATGATTATGGCATCATCAAATGATTATGACATCAACAAAATGATTATGACATCATCCAATGATTATGACATCATCCAATGATTATGACATCATCAAATCATTATGACATCAGCAAAATGATTATGACATCATCCAATGATTATGACGTCATCCAATGATTATGACATCATCAAATCATTATGACATCAACAAAATGATTATGACATCAACAAAATGATTATGACATCATCAAATGATTATGACATCAACAAAATGATTATGACATCATCCAATGATTATGACATCATCAAATCATTATGACATCAACAAAATGATTATGACATCAACAAAATGATTATGACATCATCAAATGATTATGACATCAAATGATTATGACATCATCAAATGATTATGACATCAACAAAATGATTATGGCATCATCAAATGATTATGACATTATCAAAAGATTATGACATCAACAAAATGATTATGACATCATCCGATGATTATGACATCAAATGATTATGACATCATCAAATGATTATGACATCAACAAAATGGTTATGACATCATCCAATGATTATGACATCATCCAATGATTATGACATCAAATGATTATGACATCTTCAAATGATTATGACATCAACAAAATGATTATGACATCATCAAATGATTATGACATCAACAAAATTATTATGACATCAACAAAATGATTATGACATCATCCAATGATTATGACATCAAATGATTATGACATCATCAAATGATTATGACTTCAACAAAATGATTATGACATCATCTAATGATTATGACATCATCAAATGATTATGACATCAACAAAATGATTATGACATCATCTAATGATTATTACATCATCAAATGATTATGACATCAACAAAATGATTATGACATCATCTAATGATTATGACATCATCAAATGATTATGACATCAACAAAATGATTATGACATCATCTAATGATTATGACATCAACAAAATGATTATGACATCATCTAATGATTATGACATCAAATGATTATGACATCAACAAAATGATTATGACATCATCCAATGATTATGACATCAAATGATTATGACATCATCAAATGATTATGACATCAACAAAATGATTATGACATCATCCAATGATTATGACATCAAATGATTATGACATCATCAAATGATTATGACATCAACAAAATGATTATGACATCATCCAATGATTATGACATCAAATGATTATGACATCATCAAATCATTATGACATCAACAAAATGATTATGACATCATCCAATGATTATGACATCAAATGAATATGACATCATCAAATCATTATGACATCAACAAAATGATTATGACATCAACAAAATGATTACGACATCATCAAATGATTATGACATCAACAAAATGATTATGACATCATCTAATGATGATGACATCATCAAATGATTATGACATCAACAAAATGATTATGACATCATCAAATGATTATGACATCAACAAAATGATTATGACATCATCTAATGATCATGACATCATCAAATGATTATGGCATCATCAAATGATTATGACATCAACAAAATGATTATGACATCATCCAATGATTATGACCTCAAATCATTATGACATCATCAAATCATTATGACATCAACAAAATGATTATTACATCAACAAAATGATTATGACATCATCAAATGATTATGACATCAACAAAATGATTATGTCATCATCCAATGATTATGACATCAAATGATTATGACATCATCAAATGATTATGACATCAACAAAATGATTATGACGTCATCTAATGATTATGACATCATCAAATGATTATGACATCAACAAAATGATTATGACATCATCCAATGATTGTGACATCAAATGATTATGACATCATCAAATGATTATGACATCATCAAATGATTATGACATCAACAAAATGATTATGACATCATCCAATGATTATGACATCAAATGATTATGACGTCATCAAATCATATGACATCAACAAAATGATTATGACATCATCTAATGATTATGACATCAACAAAATGATTATGACATCAACAAAATGATTATGACATCATCTAATGATTATGACATCATCAAATGATTATGACATCATCCAATGATTATGACATCAAATGATTATGACATTATCAAATGATTATGACATCAACAAAATGATTATGACATCATCCAATGATTATGACATCAAATGATTATGACATCATCAAATCATTATGACATCAACAAAATGATTATGACATCAACAAAATGATTATGACATCATCCAATGATTATGACATCAAATGATTATGACATCAACAAAATGATTATGACATCATCTAATGATTATGACATCATCAAATGATTATGACATCAAAAAAATGATTATGACATCAACAAAATGATTATGACATCATCTAATGATTATGACATCAAATGATTATGACATCAACAAAATGATTATGACATCATCTAATGATTATGACATCATCAAATGATTATGACATCATTAAATGATTATGACATCATCCAATGATTATGACATCAACAAAACGATTATGACATCATCCAATGATTATGACATCAAATGATTATGACATCAACAAAACGATTATGACATCATCCAATGATTATGACATCAAATGATTATGACATCATCAAATGATTATGACATCAACAAAATGATTATGACATCATCTAATGATTATGACATCATCAAATGATTATGACATCAACAAAATGATTATGACATCATCCAATGATTATGACATCAAATGATTATGACATCAACAAAATGATTATGACATCATCCAATGATTATGACATCATCCAATGATCATAACATCATCAAATCATTATGACATCAACAAAATGATTATGACATCAACAAAATGATTATGACATCAACAAATGATTATGACATCAACAAAATGATTATGACATCATCCAATGATTATGACATCAAATGATTATGACATCATCAAATGATTATGACATCAACAAAATGATTATGACATCATCCAATGATTATGACATGATCCAATGATTATGACATCATCAAATCATTATGACATCAACAAAATGATTATGACATCAACAAAATGATTATGACATCATAAAATGATTATGACATCAACAAAATGATTATGGCATCATCAAATGATTATGACATCAACAAAATGATTATGACATCAACAAAATGATTATGACATCATCCAATGATTATGACATCAAATGATTATGACATCATCAAATGATTATGACATCAACAAAATGATTATGACATCATCCAATGATTATGACATCAAATGATTATGACATCATCAAATGATTATGACATCAACAAAATGATGATGACATCATCCAATGATTATGACATCATCCAATGATTATGACATCATCAAATCAATATGACATCAACAAAATGATTATGACTTCATCTAATGATTATGACATCATCAAATGATTATGACATCAACAAAATGATTATGACATCATCCCATGATTATGACATCAAATGAATATGACATCATCAAATGATTATGACATCAACAAAATGATTATGACATCATCTAATGATTATGACATCATCAAATGATTATGACATCAACAAAATGATTATGACATCATCTAATGATTATGACATCATCAAATGATTATGACATCAACAAAATGATTATGACATCATCCAATGATTATGACATCAAATGATTATGACATCATCAAATGATTATGACATCAACAAAATGATTATGACATCATCTAATGATTATGACATCAACAAAATGATTATGACATCATCTAATGATTATGACATCAAATGATTATGACATCAACAAAATGATTATGACATCATCCAATGATTATGACATCATCCAATGATTATGACATCAAATGATTATGACATCATCAAATGATTATGACATCAACAAAATGATTATGACATCATCCAATGATTATGACTTCAAATGATTATGACATCATCAAATGATTATGACATCAACAAAATGATTATGACATCATGTAATGATTATGACATCAACAAAATGATTATGACATCATCTAATGATTATGACATCAAATGATTATGACATCAACAAAATGATTATGACATCATCCAATGATTATGACATCAAATGATTATGACATCATCAAATGATTATGACATCAACAAAATGATTATGACATCATCCAATGATTATGACATCAAATGATTATGACATCATCAAATCATTATGACATCAACAAAATGATTATGACATCAACAAAATAATTATGACATCATCTAATGATTATGACATCATCAAATGATTATGACATCAACAAAATGATTATGACATCATCCAATGATTATGACATCAAATGATTATGACATCATCAAATGGTTATGACATCAACAAAATGATGATGACATCATCCAATGATTATGACATCATCCAATGATTATGACATCATCAAATCATTATGACATCAACAAAATGATTATGACATCAACAAAATGATTATGACATCATAAAATGATTATGACATCAACAAAATGATTATGGCATCATCAAATGATTACGACATCAACAAAATGATTATGGCATCATCAAATGATTATGACATCAACAAAATGATTATGACATCATCCAATGATTATGACATCAAATGATTATGACATCATCAAATCATTATGACATCAACAAAATGATTATGACATCATAAAATGATTATGACATCAACAAAATGATTATGGCATCATCAAATGATTATGACATCAACAAAATGATTATGACATCATCCAATGATTATGACATCATCCAATGATTATGACATCATCAAATCATTATGACATCAACAAAATGATTATGACATCAACAAAATGATTATGACATCATCAAATGATTATGACATCAACAAAATGATTATAACATCATCCAATGATTATGACATCATCAAATCATTATGACATCAACAAAATGATTATGACATCAACAAAATGATTATGACATCATCCAATGATTATGACATCATCAAATCATTATGACATCAACAAAATGATTATGACATCAACAAAATGATTATGACATCATCAAATGATTATGACATCAAATGATTATGACATCATCAAATGATTATGACATCAACAAAATGTTTATGACATCATCCAATGATTATGACATCAAATGATTATGACATCATCAAATGATTATGCCATCAACAAAATGATTATGGCATCATCAAATGATTATGACATTATCAAATGATTATGACATCAACAAAATGATTATGACATCATCTAATGATTATGACATCATCAAATGATTATGACATCAACAAAATGATTATGACATCAACTAATGATTATGACATCATCAAATGATTATGACATCAACAAAATGATTATGACATAATCCAATGATTATGACATCAAATGATTATGACATCATCAAATGATTATGACATCATCTAATGATTATGACATCATCAAATGATTATGACATCATCCAATGATTAGGACATCATCCAATGATTATAACATCATCAAATCATTATGACATCAACAAAATGATTATGACATCAACAAAATGATTATGGCATCATCAAATGATTATGACATCAACAAAATGATTATGACATCATCCAATGATTATGACATCATCCAATGATTATAACATCATCAAATCATTATGACATCAACAAAATGATTATGACATCAACAAAATGATTATGACATCATCAAATGATTATGACATCAACAAAATGATTATGACATCATCCAATGATTATGACATCAAATGATTATGACATCATCAAATGATTATGACATCAACAAAATGATTATGACATCATCCAATGATTATGACATCATCCAATGATTATGACATCAACAAATCATTATGACATCAACAAAATGATTATGACATCAACAAAATGATTATGACATCATCAAATGATTATGACATCAACAAAATGATTATGACATCATCAAATGATTATGACATCAACAAAATGATTATGACATCATCAAATGATTTTGACATCATCCAAAATTATGACATCAAATGATTATGACATCATCAAATGATTATGACATCAACAAAATGATTATGACATCATCCAATGATTATGACATCAAATGATTATGACATCATCAAATGATTATGCCATCAACAAAATGATTATGGCATCATCAAATGATTATGCCATCAACAAAATGATTATGGCATCATCAAATGATTATGACATCAACAAAATGATTATGACATCATCCAATGATTATGACATCAAATGATTATGACATCATCAAATCATTATGACATCAACAAAATGATTATGACATCATAAAGTGATTATGATATCAACAAAATGATTATGGCATCATCAAATGATTATGACATCAACAAAATGATTATGACATCATCCAATGATTATGACATCATCCAATGATTATGACATCATCAAATCATTATGACATCAGCAAAATGATTATGACATCATCCAATGATTATGACGTCATCCAATGATTATGACATCATCAAATCATTATGACATCAACAAAATGATTATGACATCAACAAAATGATTATGACATCATCAAATGATTATGACATCAACAAAATGATTATGACATCATCCAATGATTATGACATCATCAAATCATTATGACATCAACAAAATGATTATGACATCAACAAAATGATTATGACATCATCAAATGATTATGACATCAAATGATTATGACATCATCAAATGATTATGACATCAACAAAATGATTATGGCATCATCAAATGATTATGACATTATCAAAAGATTATGACATCAACAAAATGATTATGACATCATCCGATGATTATGACATCAAATGATTATGACATCATCAAATGATTATGACATCAACAAAATGGTTATGACATCATCCAATGATTATGACATCATCCAATGATTATGACATCAAATGATTATGACATCTTCAAATGATTATGACATCAACAAAATGATTATGACATCATCAAATGATTATGACATCAACAAAATTATTATGACATCAACAAAATGATTATGACATCATCCAATGATTATGACATCAAATGATTATGACATCATCAAATGATTATGACTTCAACAAAATGATTATGACATCATCTAATGATTATGACATCATCAAATGATTATGACATCAACAAAATGATTATGACATCATCTAATGATTACTACATCATCAAATGATTATGACATCAACAAAATGATTATGACATCATCTAATGATTATGACATCATCAAATGATTATGACATCAACAAAATGATTATGACATCATCTAATGATTATGACATCAACAAAATGATTATGACATCATCTAATGATTATGACATCAAATGATTATGACATCAACAAAATGATTATGACATCATCCAATGATTATGACATCAAATGATTATGACATCATCAAATGATTATGACATCAACAAAATGATTATGACATCATCCAATGATTATGACATCAAATGATTATGACATCATCAAATGATTATGACATCAACAAAATGATTATGACATCATCCAATGATTATGACATCAAATGATTATGACATCATCAAATCATTATGACATCAACAAAATGATTATGACATCATCCAATGATTATGACATCAAATGAATATGACATCATCAAATCATTATGACATCAACAAAATGATTATGACATCAACAAAATGATTACGACATCATCAAATGATTATGACATCAACAAAATGATTATGACATCATCTAATGATGATGACATCATCAAATGATTATGACATCAACAAAATGATTATGACATCATCAAATGATTATGACATCAACAAAATGATTATGACATCATCTAATGATCATGACATCATCAAATGATTATGGCATCATCAAATGATTATGACATCAACAAAATGATTATGACATCATCCAATGATTATGACCTCAAATCATTATGACATCATCAAATCATTATGACATCAACAAAATGATTATTACATCAACAAAATGATTATGACATCATCAAATGATTATGACATCAACAAAATGATTATGTCATCATCCAATGATTATGACATCAAATGATTATGACATCATCAAATGATTATGACATCAACAAAATGATTATGACGTCATCTAATGATTATGACATCATCAAATGATTATGACATCAACAAAATGATTATGACATCATCCAATGATTGTGACATCAAATGATTATGACATCATCAAATGATTATGACATCATCAAATGATTATGACATCAACAAAATGATTATGACATCATCCAATGATTATGACATCAAATGATTATGACGTCATCAAATCATATGACATCAACAAAATGATTATGACATCATCTAATGATTATGACATCAACAAAATGATTATGACATCATCTAATGATTATGACATCATCAAATGATTATGACATCAACAAAATGATTATGACATCATCCAATGATTATGGCATCATCAAATGATTATGACGTCAACAAAATGATTATGACATCATCCAATGATTATGACATCAAATGATTATGACATCATCAAATGATTATGACATCAACAAAATGATTATGACATCAACAAAATGATTATGACATCATCTAATGATTATGACATCATCAAATGATTATGACATCATCCAATGATTATGACATCAAATGATTATGACATTATCAAATGATTATGACATCAACAAAATGATTATGACATCATCCAATGATTATGACATCAAATGATTATGACATCATCAAATGATTATGACATCAACAAAATGATTATGACATCATCCAATGATTATGACATGATCCAATGATTATGACATCATCAAATCATTATGACATCAACAAAATGATTATGACATCAACAAAATGATTATGACATCATAAAATGATTATGACATCAACAAAATGATTATGGCATCATCAAATGATTATGACATCAACAAAATGATTATGACATCAACAAAATGATTATGACATCATCCAATGATTATGACATCAAATGATTATGACATCATCAAATGATTATGACATCAACAAAATGATTATGACATCATCCAATGATTATGACATCAAATGATTATGACATCATCAAATGATTATGACATCAACAAAATGATGATGACATCATCCAATGATTATGACATCATCCAATGATTATGACATCATCAAATCAATATGACATCAACAAAATGATTATGACTTCATCTAATGATTATGACATCATCAAATGATTATGACATCAACAAAATGATTATGACATCATCCCATGATTATGACATCAAATGATTATGACATCATCAAATGATTATGACATCAACAAAATGATTATGACATCATCTAATGATTATGACATCATCAAATGATTATGACATCAACAAAATGATTATGACATCATCTAATGATTATGACATCATCAAATGATTATGACATCAACAAAATGATTATGACATCATCCAATGATTATGACATCAAATGATTATGACATCATCAAATGATTATGACATCAACAAAATGATTATGACATCATCTAATGATTATGACATCAACAAAATGATTATGACATCATCTAATGATTATGACATCAAATGATTATGACATCAACAAAATGATTATGACATCATCCAATGATTATGACATCATCCAATGATTATGACATCAAATGATTATGACATCATCAAATGATTATGACATCAACAAAATGATTATGACATCATCCAATGATTATGACTTCAAATGATTATGACATCATCAAATGATTATGACATCAACAAAATGATTATGACATCATGTAATGATTATGACATCAACAAAATGATTATGACATCATCTAATGATTATGACATCAAATGATTATGACATCAACAAAATGATTATGACATCATCCAATGATTATGACATCAAATGATTATGACATCATCAAATGATTATGACATCAACAAAATGATTATGACATCATCCAATGATTATGACATCAAATGATTATGACATCATCAAATCATTATGACATCAACAAAATGATTATGACATCAACAAAATAATTATGACATCATCTAATGATTATGACATCATCAAATGATTATGACATCAACAAAATGATTATGACATCATCCAATGATTATGACATCAAATGATTATGACATCATCAAATGGTTATGACATCAACAAAATGATGATGACATCATCCAATGATTATGACATCATCCAATGATTATGACATCATCAAATCATTATGACATCAACAAAATGATTATGACATCAACAAAATGATTATGACATCATAAAATGATTATGACATCAACAAAATGATTATGGCATCATCAAATGATTACGACATCAACAAAATGATTATGGCATCATCAAATGATTATGACATCAACAAAATGATTATGACATCATCCAATGATTATGACATCAAATGATTATGACATCATCAAATCATTATGACATCAACAAAATGATTATGACATCATAAAATGATTATGACATCAACAAAATGATTATGGCATCATCAAATGATTATGACATCAACAAAATGATTATGACATCATCCAATGATTATGACATCATCCAATGATTATGACATCATCAAATCATTATGACATCAACAAAATGATTATGACATCAACAAAATGATTATGACATCATCAAATGATTATGACATCAACAAAATGATTATAACATCATCCAATGATTATGACATCATCAAATCATTATGACATCAACAAAATGATTATGACATCAACAAAATGATTATGACATCATCCAATGATTATGACATCATCAAATCATTATGACATCAACAAAATGATTATGACATCAACAAAATGATTATGACATCATCAAATGATTATGACATCAAATGATTATGACATCATCAAATGATTATGACATCAACAAAATGTTTATGACATCATCCAATGATTATGACATCAAATGATTATGACATCATCAAATGATTATGCCATCAACAAAATGATTATGGCATCATCAAATGATTATGACATTATCAAATGATTATGACATCAACAAAATGATTATGACATCATCTAATGATTATGACATCATCAAATGATTATGACATCAACAAAATGATTATGACATCAACTAATGATTATGACATCATCAAATGATTATGACATCAACAAAATGATTATGACATAATCCAATGATTATGACATCAAATGATTATGACATCATCAAATGATTATGACATCATCTAATGATTATGACATCATCAAATGATTATGACATCATCCAATGATTAGGACATCATCCAATGATTATAACATCATCAAATCATTATGACATCAACAAAATGATTATGACATCAACAAAATGATTATGGCATCATCAAATGATTATGACATCAACAAAATGATTATGACATCATCCAATGATTATGACATCATCCAATGATTATAACATCATCAAATCATTATGACATCAACAAAATGATTATGACATCAACAAAATGATTATGACATCATCAAATGATTATGACATCAACAAAATGATTATGACATCATCCAATGATTATGACATCAAATGATTATGACATCATCAAATGATTATGACATCAACAAAATGATTATGACATCATCCAATGATTATGACATCATCCAATGATTATGACATCAACAAATCATTATGACATCAACAAAATGATTATGACATCAACAAAATGATTATGACATCATCAAATGATTATGACATCAACAAAATGATTATGACATCATCAAATGATTATGACATCAACAAAATGATTATGACATCATCAAATGATTTTGACATCATCCAAAATTATGACATCAAATGATTATGACATCATCAAATGATTATGACATCAACAAAATGATTATGACATCATCCAATGATTATGACATCAAATGATTATGACATCATCAAATGATTATGCCATCAACAAAATGATTATGGCATCATCAAATGATTATGCCATCAACAAAATGATTATGGCATCATCAAATGATTATGACATCAACAAAATGATTATGACATCATCCAATGATTATGACATCAAATGATTATGACATCATCAAATCATTATGACATCAACAAAATGATTATGACATCATAAAGTGATTATGATATCAACAAAATGATTATGGCATCATCAAATGATTATGACATCAACAAAATGATTATGACATCATCCAATGATTATGACATCATCCAATGATTATGACATCATCAAATCATTATGACATCAGCAAAATGATTATGACATCATCCAATGATTATGACGTCATCCAATGATTATGACATCATCAAATCATTATGACATCAACAAAATGATTATGACATCAACAAAATGATTATGACATCATCAAATGATTATGACATCAACAAAATGATTATGACATCATCCAATGATTATGACATCATCAAATCATTATGACATCAACAAAATGATTATGACATCAACAAAATGATTATGACATCATCAAATGATTATGACATCAAATGATTATGACATCATCAAATGATTATGACATCAACAAAATGATTATGGCATCATCAAATGATTATGACATTATCAAAAGATTATGACATCAACAAAATGATTATGACATCATCCGATGATTATGACATCAAATGATTATGACATCATCAAATGATTATGACATCAACAAAATGGTTATGACATCATCCAATGATTATGACATCATCCAATGATTATGACATCAAATGATTATGACATCTTCAAATGATTATGACATCAACAAAATGATTATGACATCATCAAATGATTATGACATCAACAAAATTATTATGACATCAACAAAATGATTATGACATCATCCAATGATTATGACATCAAATGATTATGACATCATCAAATGATTATGACTTCAACAAAATGATTATGACATCATCTAATGATTATGACATCATCAAATGATTATGACATCAACAAAATGATTATGACATCATCTAATGATTACTACATCATCAAATGATTATGACATCAACAAAATGATTATGACATCATCTAATGATTATGAGATCATCAAATGATTATGACATCAACAAAATGATTATGACATCATCTAATGATTATGACATCAACAAAATGATTATGACATCATCTAATGATTATGACATCAAATGATTATGACATCAACAAAATGATTATGACATCATCCAATGATTATGACATCAAATGATTATGACATCATCAAATGATTATGACATCAACAAAATGATTATGACATCATCCAATGATTATGACATCAAATGATTATGACATCATCAAATGATTATGACATCAACAAAATGATTATGACATCATCCAATGATTATGACATCAAATGATTATGACATCATCAAATCATTATGACATCAACAAAATGATTATGACATCATCCAATGATTATGACATCAAATGAATATGACATCATCAAATCATTATGACATCAACAAAATGATTATGACATCAACAAAATGATTACGACATCATCAAATGATTATGACATCAACAAAATGATTATGACATCATCTAATGATGATGACATCATCAAATGATTATGACATCAACAAAATGATTATGACATCATCAAATGATTATGACATCAACAAAATGATTATGACATCATCTAATGATCATGACATCATCAAATGATTATGGCATCATCAAATGATTATGACATCAACAAAATGATTATGACATCATCCAATGATTATGACCTCAAATCATTATGACATCATCAAATCATTATGACATCAACAAAATGATTATTACATCAACAAAATGATTATGACATCATCAAATGATTATGACATCAACAAAATGATTATGTCATCATCCAATGATTATGACATCAAATGATTATGACATCATCAAATGATTATGACATCAACAAAATGATTATGACGTCATCTAATGATTATGACATCATCAAATGATTATGACATCAACAAAATGATTATGACATCATCCAATGATTGTGACATCAAATGATTATGACATCATCAAATGATTATGACATCATCAAATGATTATGACATCAACAAAATGATTATGACATCATCCAATGATTATGACATCAAATGATTATGACGTCATCAAATCATATGACATCAACAAAATGATTATGACATCATCTAATGATTATGACATCAACAAAATGATTATGACATCATCTAATGATTATGACATCATCAAATGATTATGACATCAACAAAATGATTATGACATCATCCAATGATTATGGCATCATCAAATGATTATGACGTCAACAAAATGATTATGACATCATCCAATGATTATGACATCAAATGATTATGACATCATCAAATGATTATGACATCAACAAAATGATTATGACATCAACAAAATGATTATGACATCATCTAATGATTATGACATCATCAAATGATTATGACATCATCCAATGATTATGACATCAAATGATTATGACATTATCAAATGATTATGACATCAACAAAATGATTATGACATCATCCAATGATTATGACATCAAATGATTATGACATCATCAAATCATTATGACATCAACAAAATGATTATGACATCAACAAAATGATTATGACATCATCCAATGATTATGACATCAAATGATTATGACATCAACAAAATGATTATGACATCATCTAATGATTATGACATCATCAAATGATTATGACATCAAAAAAATGATTATGACATCATCTAATGATTATGACATCAACAAAATGATTATGACATCATCAAATGATTATGACATCAACAAAATGATTATGACATCATCCAATGATTATGACATCATCCAATGATTATGACATCAAATGATTATGACATCATCAAATGATTATGACATCAACAAAATGATTATGACATCATCCAATGATTATGACATCAAATGATTATGACATCATCAAATGATTATGACATCAACAAAATGATTATGACATCATGTAATGATTATGACATCAACAAAATGATTATGACATCATCTAATGATTATGACATCAAATGATTATGACATCAACAAAATGATTATGACATCATCCAATGATTATGACATCAAATGATTATGACATCATCAAATGATTATGACATCAACAAAATGATTATGACATCATCCAATTATTATGACATCAAATGATTATGACATCATCAAATCATTATGACATCAACAAAATGATTATGACATCAACAAAATAATTATGACATCATCTAATGATTATGACATCATCAAATGATTATGACATCAACAAAATGATTATGACATCATCCAATGATTATGACATCAAATGATTATGACATCATCAAATGGTTATGACATCAACAAAATGATGATGACATCATCCAATGATTATGACATCATCCAATGATTATGACATCATCAAATCATTATGACATCAACAAAATGATTATGACATCAACAAAATGATTATGACATCATAAAATGATTATGACATCAACAAAATGATTATGGCATCATCAAATGATTACGACATCAACAAAATGATTATGGCATCATCAAATGATTATGACATCAACAAAATGATTATGACATCATCCAATGATTATGACATCAAATGATTATGACATCATCAAATCATTATGACATCAACAAAATGATTATGACATCATAAAATGATTATGACATCAACAAAATGATTATGGCATCATCAAATGATTATGACATCAACAAAATGATTATGACATCATCCAATGATTATGACATCATCCAATGATTATGACATCATCAAATCATTATGACATCAACAAAATGATTATGACATCAACAAAATGATTATGACATCATCAAATGATTATGACATCAACAAAATGATTATAACATCATCCAATGATTATGACATCATCAAATCATTATGACATCAACAAAATGATTATGACATCAACAAAATGATTATGACATCATCCAATGATTATGACATCATCAAATCATTATGACATCAACAAAATGATTATGACATCAACAAAATGATTATGACATCATCAAATGATTATGACATCAAATGATTATGACATCATCAAATGATTATGACATCAACAAAATGTTTATGACATCATCCAATGATTATGACATCAAATGATTATGACATCATCAAATGATTATGCCATCAACAAAATGATTATGGCATCATCAAATGATTATGACATTATCAAATGATTATGACATCAACAAAATGATTATGAAATCATCTAATGATTATGACATCATCAAATGATTATGACATCAACAAAATGATTATGACATCAACTAATGATTATGACATCATCAAATGATTATGACATCAACAAAATGATTATGACATAATCCAATGATTATGACATCAAATGATTATGACATCATCAAATGATTATGACATCATCTAATGATTATGACATCATCAAATGATTATGACATCATCCAATGATTAGGACATCATCCAATGATTATAACATCATCAAATCATTATGACATCATCAAATGATTATGACATCAACAAAATGATTATGACATCATCTAATGATGATGACATCATCAAATGATTATGACATCAACAAAATGATTATGACATCATCAAATGATTATGACATCAACAAAATGATTATGACATCATCTAATGATCATGACATCATCAAATGATTATGGCATCATCAAATGATTATGACATCAACAAAATGATTATGACATCATCCAATGATTATGACCTCAAATCATTATGACATCATCAAATCATTATGACATCAACAAAATGATTATTACATCAACAAAATGATTATGACATCATCAAATGATTATGACATCAACAAAATGATTATGTCATCATCCAATGATTATGACATCAAATGATTATGACATCATCAAATGATTATGACATCAACAAAATGATTATGACGTCATCTAATGATTATGACATCATCAAATGATTATGACATCAACAAAATGATTATGACATCATCCAATGATTGTGACATCAAATGATTATGACATCATCAAATGATTATGACATCATCAAATGATTATGACATCAACAAAATGATTATGACATCATCCAATGATTATGACATCAAATGATTATGACGTCATCAAATCATATGACATCAACAAAATGATTATGACATCATCTAATGATTATGACATCAACAAAATGATTATGACATCATCTAATGATTATGACATCATCAAATGATTATGACATCAACAAAATGATTATGACATCATCCAATGATTATGGCATCATCAAATGATTATGACGTCAACAAAATGATTATGACATCATCCAATGATTATGACATCAAATGATTATGACATCATCAAATGATTATGACATCAACAAAATGATTATGACATCAACAAAATGATTATGACATCATCTAATGATTATGACATCATCAAATGATTATGACATCATCCAATGATTATGACATCAAATGATTATGACATTATCAAATGATTATGACATCAACAAAATGATTATGACATCATCCAATGATTATGACATCAAATGATTATGACATCATCAAATCATTATGACATCAACAAAATGATTATGACATCAACAAAATGATTATGACATCATCCAATGATTATGACATCAAATGATTATGACATCAACAAAATGATTATGACATCATCTAATGATTATGACATCATCAAATGATTATGACATCAAAAAAATGATTATGACATCATCTAATGATTATGACATCAACAAAATGATTATGACATCATCAAATGATTATGACATCAACAAAATGATTATGACATCATCCAATGATTATGACATCATCCAATGATTATGACATCAAATGATTATGACATCATCAAATGATTATGACATCAACAAAATGATTATGACATCATCCAATGATTATGACATCAAATGATTATGACATCATCAAATGATTATGACATCAACAAAATGATTATGACATCATGTAATGATTATGACATCAACAAAATGATTATGACATCATCTAATGATTATGACATCAAATGATTATGACATCAACAAAATGATTATGACATCATCCAATGATTATGACATCAAATGATTATGACATCATCAAATGATTATGACATCAACAAAATGATTATGACATCATCCAATTATTATGACATCAAATGATTATGACATCATCAAATCATTATGACATCAACAAAATGATTATGACATCAACAAAATAATTATGACATCATCTAATGATTATGACATCATCAAATGATTATGACATCAACAAAATGATTATGACATCATCCAATGATTATGACATCAAATGATTATGACATCATCAAATGGTTATGACATCAACAAAATGATGATGACATCATCCAATGATTATGACATCATCCAATGATTATGACATCATCAAATCATTATGACATCAACAAAATGATTATGACATCAACAAAATGATTATGACATCATAAAATGATTATGACATCAACAAAATGATTATGGCATCATCAAATGATTACGACATCAACAAAATGATTATGGCATCATCAAATGATTATGACATCAACAAAATGATTATGACATCATCCAATGATTATGACATCAAATGATTATGACATCATCAAATCATTATGACATCAACAAAATGATTATGACATCATAAAATGATTATGACATCAACAAAATGATTATGGCATCATCAAATGATTATGACATCAACAAAATGATTATGACATCATCCAATGATTATGACATCATCCAATGATTATGACATCATCAAATCATTATGACATCAACAAAATGATTATGACATCAACAAAATGATTATGACATCATCAAATGATTATGACATCAACAAAATGATTATAACATCATCCAATGATTATGACATCATCAAATCATTATGACATCAACAAAATGATTATGACATCAACAAAATGATTATGACATCATCCAATGATTATGACATCATCAAATCATTATGACATCAACAAAATGATTATGACATCAACAAAATGATTATGACATCATCAAATGATTATGACATCAAATGATTATGACATCATCAAATGATTATGACATCAACAAAATGTTTATGACATCATCCAATGATTATGACATCAAATGATTATGACATCATCAAATGATTATGCCATCAACAAAATGATTATGGCATCATCAAATGATTATGACATTATCAAATGATTATGACATCAACAAAATGATTATGAAATCATCTAATGATTATGACATCATCAAATGATTATGACATCAACAAAATGATTATGACATCAACTAATGATTATGACATCATCAAATGATTATGACATCAACAAAATGATTATGACATAATCCAATGATTATGACATCAAATGATTATGACATCATCAAATGATTATGACATCATCTAATGATTATGACATCATCAAATGATTATGACATCATCCAATGATTAGGACATCATCCAATGATTATAACATCATCAAATCATTATGACATCAACAAAATGATTATGACATCAACAAAATGATTATGGCATCATCAAATGATTATGACATCAACAAAATGATTATGACATCATCCAATGATTATGACATCATCCAATGATTATAACATCATCAAATCATTATGACATCAACAAAATGATTATGACATCAACAAAATGATTATGACATCATCAAATGATTATGACATCAACAAAATGATTATGACATCATCCAATGATTATGACATCAAATGATTATGACATCATCAAATGATTATGACATCAACAAAATGATTATGACATCATCCAATGATTATGACATCATCCAATGATTATGACATCAACAAATCATTATGACATCAACAAAATGATTATGACATCAACAAAATGATTATGACATCATCAAATGATTATGACATCAACAAAATGATTATGACATCATCAAATGATTATGACATCAACAAAATGATTATGACATCATCAAATGATTTTGACATCATCCAAAATTATGACATCAAATGATTATGACATCATCCAATGATTATGACATCAAATGATTATGACATCATCAAATGATTATGACATCAACAAAATGATGATGACATCATCCAATGATTATGACATCATCTAATGATTATGACATCATCAAATGATTATGACATCATTAAATGATTATGACATCATCCAATGATTATGACATCAAATGATTATGACATCAACAAAACGATTATGACATCATCCAATGAATATGACATCATCCAATGATTATGACATCATCAAATCATTATGACATCAACAAAATGATTATGACATCAACAAAATGATTATGACATCAACAAAATGATTATGACATCATCCAATGATTATGACATCAAATGATTATGACATCATCAAATGATTATGACATCAACAAAATGATTATGGCATCATCAAATGATTATGACATCAACAAAATGATTATGACATCATCCAATGATTATGACATCATCCAATGATTATGACATCATCAAATCATTATGACATCAACAAAATGATTATGACATCAACAAAATGATTATGACATTATCAAATGATTATGACATCAACAAATTGATTATGACATCATCCAATGATTATGACATCAAATGATTATGACATCATCAAATGATTATGACATCAACAAAATGATTATGACATCATCCATTGATTATGACATCAAATGATTATGACATCATCAAATGATTATGACATCAACAAAATGATGATGACATCATCCAATGATTATGACATCATCCAATGATTATGACATCATCAAATCAATATGACATCAACAAAATGATTATGACTTCATCTAATGATTATGACATCATCAAATGATTATGACATCAACAAAATGATTATGACATCATCCCATGATTATGACATCAAATGATTATGACATCATCAAATGATTATGACATCAACAAAATGATTATGACATCATCTAATGATTATGACATCATCAAATGATTATGACATCAACAAAATGATTATGACATCATCTAATGATTATGACATCATCAAATGATTATGACATCATCAAATGATTATGACATCAACAAAATGTTTATGACATCATCCAATGATTATGACATCAACAAAATGATTATGACATCATCTAATGATTATGACATCAACAAAATGATTATGACATCATCTAATGATTATGACATCAAATGATTATGACATCAACAAAATGATTATGACATCATCCAATGATTATGACATCATCCAATGATTATGACATCAAATGATTATGACATCATCAAATGATTATGACATCAACAAAATGATTATGACATCATCCAATGATTATGACTTCAAATGATTATGACATCATCAAATGATTATGACATCAACAAAATGATTATGACATCATGTAATGATTATGACATCAACAAAATGATTATGACATCATCTAATGATTATGACATCAAATGATTATGACATCAACAAAATGATTATGACATCATCCAATGATTATGACATCAAATGATTATGACATCATCAAATGATTATGACATCAACAAAATGATTATGACATCATCCAATGATTATGACATCAAATGATTATGACATCATCAAATCATTATGACATCAACAAAATGATTATGACATCAACAAAATAATTATGACATCATCTAATGATTATGACATCATCAAATGATTATGACATCAACAAAATGATTATGACATCATCCAATGATTATGACATCAAATGATTATGACATCATCAAATGGTTATGACATCAACAAAATGATGATGACATCATCCAATGATTATGACATCATCCAATGATTATGACATCATCAAATCATTATGACATCAACAAAATGATTATGACATCAACAAAATGATTATGACATCATAAAATGATTATGACATCAACAAAATGATTATGGCATCATCAAATGATTACGACATCAACAAAATGATTATGGCATCATCAAATGATTATGACATCAACAAAATGATTATGACATCATCCAATGATTATGACATCAAATGATTATGACATCATCAAATCATTATGACATCAACAAAATGATTATGACATCATAAAATGATTATGACATCAACAAAATGATTATGGCATCATCAAATGATTATGACATCAACAAAATGATTATGACATCATCCAATGATTATGACATCATCCAATGATTATGACATCATCAAATCATTATGACATCAACAAAATGATTATGACATCAACAAAATGATTATGACATCATCAAATGATTATGACATCAACAAAATGATTATAACATCATCCAATGATTATGACATCATCAAATCATTATGACATCAACAAAATGATTATGACATCAACAAAATGATTATGACATCATCCAATGATTATGACATCATCAAATCATTATGACATCAACAAAATGATTATGACATCAACAAAATGATTATGACATCATCAAATGATTATGACATCAAATGATTATGACATCATCAAATGATTATGACATCAACAAAATGTTTATGACATCATCCAATGATTATGACATCAAATGATTATGACATCATCAAATGATTATGCCATCAACAAAATGATTATGGCATCATCAAATGATTATGACATTATCAAATGATTATGACATCAACAAAATGATTATGACATCATCTAATGATTATGACATCATCAAATGATTATGACATCAACAAAATGATTATGACATCAACTAATGATTATGACATCATCAAATGATTATGACATCAACAAAATGATTATGACATAATCGAATGATTATGACATCAAATGATTATGACATCATCAAATGATTATGACATCATCTAATGATTATGACATCATCAAATGATTATGACATCATCCAATGATTAGGACATCATCCAATGATTATAACATCATCAAATCATTATGACATCAACAAAATGATTATGACATCAACAAAATGATTATGGCATCATCAAATGATTATGACATCAACAAAATGATTATGACATCATCCAATGATTATGACATCATCCAATGATTATAACATCATCAAATCATTATGACATCAACAAAATGATTATGACATCAACAAAATGATTATGACATCATCAAATGATTATGACATCAACAAAATGATTATGACATCATCCAATGATTATGACATCAAATGATTATGACATCATCAAATGATTATGACATCAACAAAATGATTATGACATCATCCAATGATTATGACATCATCCAATGATTATGACATCAACAAATCATTATGACATCAACAAAATGATTATGACATCAACAAAATGATTATGACATCATCAAATGATTATGACATCAACAAAATGATTATGACATCATCAAATGATTATGACATCAACAAAATGATTATGACATCATCAAATGATTTTGACATCATCCAAAATTATGACATCAAATGATTATGACATCATCAAATGATTATGACATCAACAAAATGATTATGACATCATCCAATGATTATGACATCAAATGATTATGACATCATCAAATGATTATGCCATCAACAAAATGATTATGGCATCATCAAATGATTATGCCATCAACAAAATGATTATGGCATCATCAAATGATTATGACATCAACAAAATGATTATGACATCATCCAATGATTATGACATCAAATGATTATGACATCATCAAATCATTATGACATCAACAAAATGATTATGACATCATAAAGTGATTATGATATCAACAAAATGATTATGGCATCATCAAATGATTATGACATCAACAAAATGATTATGACATCATCCAATGATTATGACATCATCCAATGATTATGACATCATCAAATCATTATGACATCAGCAAAATGATTATGACATCATCCAATGATTATGACGTCATCCAATGATTATGACATCATCAAATCATTATGACATCAACAAAATGATTATGACATCAACAAAATGATTATGACATCATCAAATGATTATGACATCAACAAAATGATTATGACATCATCCAATGATTATGACATCATCAAATCATTATGACATCAACAAAATGATTATGACATCAACAAAATGATTATGACATCATCAAATGATTATGACATCAAATGATTATGACATCATCAAATGATTATGACATCAACAAAATGATTATGGCATCATCAAATGATTATGACATTATCAAAAGATTATGACATCAACAAAATGATTATGACATCATCCGATGATTATGACATCAAATGATTATGACATCATCAAATGATTATGACATCAACAAAATGGTTATGACATCATCCAATGATTATGACATCATCCAATGATTATGACATCAAATGATTATGACATCTTCAAATGATTATGACATCAACAAAATGATTATGACATCATCAAATGATTATGACATCAACAAAATTATTATGACATCAACAAAATGATTATGACATCATCCAATGATTATGACATCAAATGATTATGACATCATCAAATGATTATGACTTCAACAAAATGATTATGACATCATCTAATGATTATGACATCATCAAATGATTATGACATCAACAAAATGATTATGACATCATCTAATGATTATTACATCATCAAATGATTATGACATCAACAAAATGATTATGACATCATCTAATGATTATGACATCATCAAATGATTATGACATCAACAAAATGATTATGACATCATCTAATGATTATGACATCAACAAAATGATTATGACATCATCTAATGATTATGACATCAAATGATTATGACATCAACAAAATGATTATGACATCATCCAATGATTATGACATCAAATGATTATGACATCATCAAATGATTATGACATCAACAAAATGATTATGACATCATCCAATGATTATGACATCAAATGATTATGACATCATCAAATGATTATGACATCAACAAAATGATTATGACATCATCCAATGATTATGACATCAAATGATTATGACATCATCAAATCATTATGACATCAACAAAATGATTATGACATCATCCAATGATTATGACATCAAATGAATATGACATCATCAAATCATTATGACATCAACAAAATGATTATGACATCAACAAAATGATTACGACATCATCAAATGATTATGACATCAACAAAATGATTATGACATCATCTAATGATGATGACATCATCAAATGATTATGACATCAACAAAATGATTATGACATCATCAAATGATTATGACATCAACAAAATGATTTTGACATCATCTAATGATCATGACATCATCAAATGATTATGGCATCATCAAATGATTATGACATCAACAAAATGATTATGACATCATCCAATGATTATGACCTCAAATCATTATGACATCATCAAATCATTATGACATCAACAAAATGATTATTACATCAACAAAATGATTATGACATCATCAAATGATTATGACATCAACAAAATGATTATGTCATCATCCAATGATTATGACATCAAATGATTATGACATCATCAAATGATTATGACATCAACAAAATGATTATGACGTCATCTAATGATTATGACATCATCAAATGATTATGACATCAACAAAATGATTATGACATCATCCAATGATTGTGACATCAAATGATTATGACATCATCAAATGATTATGACATCATCAAATGATTATGACATCAACAAAATGATTATGACATCATCCAATGATTATGACATCAAATGATTATGACGTCATCAAATCATATGACATCAACAAAATGATTATGACATCATCTAATGATTATGACATCAACAAAATGATTATGACATCATCTAATGATTATGACATCATCAAATGATTATGACATCAACAAAATGATTATGACATCATCCAATGATTATGGCATCATCAAATGATTATGACGTCAACAAAATGATTATGACATCATCCAATGATTATGACATCAAATGATTATGACATCATCAAATGATTATGACATCAACAAAATGATTATGACATCAACAAAATGATTATGACATCATCTAATGATTATGACATCATCAAATGATTATGACATCATCCAATGATTATGACATCAAATGATTATGACATTATCAAATGATTATGACATCAACAAAATGATTATGACATCATCCAATGATTATGACATCAAATGATTATGACATCATCAAATCATTATGACATCAACAAAATGATTATGACATCAACAAAATGATTATGACATCATCCAATGATTATGACATCAAATGATTATGACATCAACAAAATGATTATGACATCATCTAATGATTATGACATCATCAAATGATTATGACATCAAAAAAATGATTATGACATCAACAAAATGATTATGACATCATCTAATGATTATGACATCAAATGATTATGACATCAACAAAATGATTATGACATCATCTAATGATTATGACATCATCAAATGATTATGACATCATTAAATGATTATGACATCATCCAATGATTATGACATCAAATGATTATGACATCAACAAAACGATTATGACATCATCCAATGATTATGACATCAAATGATTATGACATCATCAAATGATTATGACATCAACAAAATGATTATGACATCATCTAATGATTATGACATCATCAAATGATTATGACATCAACAAAATGATTATGACATCATCCAATGATTATGACATCAAATGATTATGACATCAACAAAATGATTATGACATCATCCAATGATTATGACATCATCCAATGATTATAACATCATCAAATCATTATGACATCAACAAAATGATTATGACATCAACAAAATGATTATGACATCAACAAATGATTATGACATCAACAAAATGATTATGACATCATCCAATGATTATGACATCAAATGATTATGACATCATCAAATGATTATGACATCAACAAAATGATTATGACATCATCCAATGATTATGACATGATCCAATGATTATGACATCATCAAATCATTATGACATCAACAAAATGATTATGACATCAACAAAATGATTATGACATCATAAAATGATTATGACATCAACAAAATGATTATGGCATCATCAAATGATTATGACATCAACAAAATGATTATGACATCAACAAAATGATTATGACATCATCTAATGATTATGACATCAAATGATTATGACATCAACAAAATGATTATGACATCATCTAATGATTATGACATCATCAAATGATTATGACATCATTAAACGATTATGACATCATCCAATGATTATGACATCAAATGATTATGACATCATCAAATGATTATGACATCAACAAAATGATTATGACATCATCTAATGATTTTGACATCTTCAAATGATTATGACATCAACAAAATGATTATGACATCATCCAATGATTATGACATCAAATGATTATGACATCAACAAAATGATTGTGACATCATCCAATGATTATGACATCATCCAATGATTATAACATCATCAAATCATTATGACATCAACAAAATGATTATGACATCATCCAATGATTATGACATCAAATGATTATGACATCAACAAAATGATTATGACATCATCCAATGATTATGACATCATCCAATGATTATAACATCATCAAATCATTATGACATCAACAAAATGATTATGACATCAACAAAATGATTATGGCATCAACAAAATGATTATGGCATCATCAAATGATTATGACATCAACAAAATAATTATGACATCATCCAATGATTATGACATCATCCAATGATTATGACATCATCAAATCATTATGACATCAACAAAATGATTATGACATCAACAAAATGATTATGACATCATCAAATGATTATGACATCAACAAAATGATTATGACATCATCCCATGATTATGACATCAAATGATTATGACATCATCAAATGATTATGACATCAACAAAATGATTATGACATCATCCAATGATTATGACATCATCCAATGATTATGACATCATCAAATCATTATGACATCAACAAAATGATTATGACATCATCAAAATGATTATGACATCATAAAATGATTATGACATCAACAAAATGATTATGGCATCATCAAATGATTATGACATCAACAAAATGATTATGACATCATCCAATGATTATGACATCATCAAATCATTATGACATCAACAAAATGATTATTACATCAACAAAATGATTTTGACATCATCAAATGATTATGACATCATCCAATGATTATGACATCAAATGATTATGACATCATCAAATGATTATGACATCAACAAAATGATGATGACATCATCCAATGATTATGACATCATCTAATGATTATGACATCATCAAATGATTATGACATCATTAAATGATTATGACATCATCCAATGATTATGACATCAAATGATTATGACATCAACAAAACGATTATGACATCATCCAATGAATATGACATCATCCAATGATTATGACATCATCAAATCATTATGACATCAACAAAATGATTATGACATCAACAAAATGATTATGACATCAACAAAATGATTATGACATCATCCAATGATTATGACATCAAATGATTATGACATCATCAAATGATTATGACATCAACAAAATGATTATGGCATCATCAAATGATTATGACATCAACAAAATGATTATGACATCATCCAATGATTATGACATCATCCAATGATTATGACATCATCAAATCATTATGACATCAACAAAATGATTATGACATCAACAAAATGATTATGACATTATCAAATGATTATGACATCAACAAATTGATTATGACATCATCCAATGATTATGACATCAAATGATTATGACATCATCAAATGATTATGACATCAACAAAATGATTATGACATCATCCAATGATTATGACATCAAATGATTATGACATCATCAAATGATTATGACATCAACAGAATGATGATGACATCATCCAATGATTATGACATCATCCAATGATTATGACATCATCAAATCAATATGACATCAACAAAATGATTATGACTTCATCTAATCATTATGACATCATCAAATGATTATGACATCAACAAAATGATTATGACATCATCCCATGATTATGACATCAAATGATTATGACATCATCAAATGATTATGACATCAACAAAATGATTATGACATCATCTAATGATTATGACATCATCAAATGATTATGACATCAACAAAATGATTATGACATCATCTAATGATTATGACATCATCAAATGATTATGACATCAACAAAATGATTATGACATCATCCAATGATTATGACATCAAATGATTATGACATCATCAAATGATTATGACATCAACAAAATGATTATGACATCATCTAATGATTATGACATCAACAAAATGATTATGACATCATCTAATGATTATGACATCAAATGATTATGACATCAACAAAATGATTATGACATCATCCAATGATTATGACATCAAATGATTATGACATCATCAAATGATTATGACATCAACAAAATGATTATGACATCATCCAATGATTATGACATCAAATGATTATGACATCATCAAATGATTATGACATCAACAAAATGATTATGACATCATGTAATGATTATGACATCAACAAAATGATTATGACATCATCTAATGATTATGACATCAAATGATTATGACATCAACAAAATGATTATGACATCATCCAATGATTATGACATCAAATGATTATGACATCATCAAATGATTATGACATCAACAAAATGATTATGACATCATCCAATGATTATGACATCAAATGATTATGACATCATCAAATCATTATGACATCAACAAAATGATTATGACATCAACAAAATAATTATGACATCATCTAATGATTATGACATCATCAAATGATTATGACATCAACAAAATGATTATGACATCATCCAATGATTATGACATCAAATGATTATGACATCATCAAATGGTTATGACATCAACAAAATGATGATGACATCATCCAATGATTATGACATCATCCAATGATTATGACATCATCAAATCATTATGACATCAACAAAATGATTATGACATCAACAAAATGATTATGACATCATAAAATGATTATGACATCAACAAAATGATTATGGCATCATCAAATGATTACGAAATCAACAAAATGATTATGGCATCATCAAATGATTATGACATCAACAAAATGATTATGACATCATCCAATGATTATGACATCAAATGATTATGACATCATCAAATCATTATGACATCAACAAAATGATTATGACATCATAAAATGATTATGACATCAACAAAATGATTATGGCATCATCAAATGATTATGACATCAACAAAATGATTATGACATCATCCAATGATTATGACATCATCCAATGATTATGACATCATCAAATCATTATGACATCAACAAAATGATTATGACATCAACAAAATGATTATGACATCATCAAATGATTATGACATCAACAAAATGATTATGACATCATCCAATGATTATGACATCATCAAATCATTATGACATCAACAAAATGATTATGACATCAACAAAATGATTATGACATCATCCAATGATTATGACATCATCAAATCATTATGACATCAACAAAATGATTATGACATCAACAAAATGATTATGACATCATCAAATGATTATGACATCAAATGATTATGACATCATCAAATGATTATGACATCAACAAAATGTTTATGACATCATCCAATGATTATGACATCAAATGATTATGACATCATCAAATGATTATGCCATCAACAAAATGATTATGGCATCATCAAATGATTATGACATTATCAAATGATTATGACATCAACAAAATGATTATGACATCATCTAATGATTATGACATCATCAAATGATTATGACATCAACAAAATGATTATGACATCAACTAATGATTATGACATCATCAAATGATTATGACATCAACAAAATGATTATGACATAATCCAATGATTATGACATCAAATGATTATGACATCATCAAATGATTATGACATCATCTAATGATTATGACATCATCAAATGATTATGACATCAACAAAATGATTATGACATCATCCAATGATTATGACATCAAATGATTATGACATCAACAAAATGATTATGACATCATCCAATGATTAGGACATCATCCAATGATTATAACATCATCAAATCATTATGACATCAACAAAATGATTATGACATCAACAAAATGATTATGGCATCATCAAATGATTATGACATCAACAAAATGATTATGACATCATCCAATGATTATGACATCATCCAATGATTATAACATCATCAAATCATTATGACATCAACAAAATGATTATGACATCAACAAAATGATTATGACATCATCAAATGATTATGACATCAACAAAATGATTATGACATCATCCAATGATTATGACATCAAATGATTATGACATAATCAAATGATTATGACATCAACAAAATGATTATGACATCATCCAATGATTATGACATCATCCAATGATTATGACATCAACAAATCATTATGACATCAACAAAATGATTATGACATCAACAAAATGATTATGACATCATCAAATGATTATGACATCAACAAAATGATTATGACATCATCAAATGATTATGACATCAACAAAATGATTATGACATCATCAAATGATTTTGACATCATCCAAAATTATGACATCAAATGATTATGACATCATCAAATGATTATGACATCAACAAAATGATTATGACATCATCCAATGATTATGACATCAAATGATTATGACATCATCAAATGATTATGCCATCAACAAAATGATTATGGCATCATCAAATGATTATGCCATCAACAAAATGATTATGGCATCATCAAATGATTATGACATCAACAAAATGATTATGACATCATCCAATGATTATGACATCAAATGATTATGACATCATCAAATCATTATGACATCAACAAAATGATTATGACATCATAAAGTGATTATGATATCAACAAAATGATTATGGCATCATCAAATGATTATGACATCAACAAAATGATTATGACATCATCCAATGATTATGACATCATCCAATGATTATGACATCATCAAATCATTATGACATCAGCAAAATGATTATGACATCATCCAATGATTATGACGTCATCCAATGATTATGACATCATCAAATCATTATGACATCAACAAAATGATTATGACATCAACAAAATGATTATGACATCATCAAATGATTATGACATCAACAAAATGATTATGACATCATCCAATGATTATGACATCATCAAATCATTATGACATCAACAAAATGATTATGACATCAACAAAATGATTATGACATCATCAAATGATTATGACATCAAATGATTATGACATCATCAAATGATTATGACATCAACAAAATGATTATGGCATCATCAAATGATTATGACATTATCAAAAGATTATGACATCAACAAAATGATTATGACATCATCCGATGATTATGACATCAAATGATTATGACATCATCAAATGATTATGACATCAACAAAATGGTTATGACATCATCCAATGATTATGACATCATCCAATGATTATGACATCAAATGATTATGACATCTTCAAATGATTATGACATCAACAAAATGATTATGACATCATCAAATGATTATGACATCAACAAAATGATTATGACATCATCTAATGATTATGACATCATCAAATGATTATGACATCAACAAAATGATTATGACATCATCAAATGATTATGACATCAACAAAATGTTTATGACATCATCCAATGATTATGACATCAAATGATTATGACATCATCAAATGATTATGACTTCAACAAAATGATTATGACATCATCTAATGATTATGACATCATCAAATGATTATGACATCAACAAAATGATTATGACATCATCTAATGATTATTACATCATCAAATGATTATGACATCAACAAAATGATTATGACATCATCTAATGATTATGACATCATCAAATGATTATGACATCAACAAAATGATTATGACATCATCTAATGATTATGACATCAACAAAATGATTATGACATCTTCTAATGATTCTGACATCAAATGATTATGACATCAACAAAATGATTATGACATCATCCAATGATTATGACATCAAATGATTATGACATCATCAAATGATTATGACATCAACAAAATGATTATGACATCATCCAATGATTATGACATCAAATGATTATGACATCATCAAATCATTATGACATCAACAAAATGATTATGACATCAACAAAATAATTATGACATCATCTAATGATTATGACATCATCAAATGATTATGACATCAACAAAATGATTTTGACATCATCCAATGATTATGACATCAAATGATTATGACATCATCAAATGATTATGACAACAACAAAATGATGATGACATCATCCAATGATTGTGACATCAACAAAATGATTGACATCATCAAATGATTATGACATCAACAAAATGATTATGACATCATCCAATGTTTATGACATCATCCAATGATTATGACATCAAATGATTATGACATCTTCAAATCATTATGACATGAACAAAATGATTATGACATCAACAAAATGATTATGACATCATAAAATGATTATGACATCAACAAAATGATTATGGCATCATCAAATGATTATGACATCAACAAAATCATTATGACATCATCAAATGATTATGACATCAACAAAATGATTATGACATCAACAAAATGATTATGACATCAACAAAATGATTATGATATCATACAATGATTATGACATCATCAAATAATTATGACATCAACAAAATGATTATTACATCAACAAAATGATTATGACATCATCAAATGATTATGACATTAACAAAATGATTATGACATCATCCAATGATTATGACATCAAATGATTATGACATCATCAAATGATTATGACATCAACAAAATGATGATGACATCATCCAATGATTATGACATCATCCAATGATTATGACATCATCAAATCATTATGACATCAACAAAATGATTATGACATCATCTAATGATTATGACATCATCAAATGTTTATGACATCAACAAAATGATTATGACATCATCCCATGATTATGACATCAAATGATTATGACATCATCAAATGATTATGACATCAACAAAATGATTATGACATCATCCAATGATTATGACATCAAATGATTATGACATCATCAAATCATTATGACATCAACAAAATGATTATGACATCAACAAAATAATTATGACATCATCTAATGATTATGACATCATCAAATGATTATGACATCAACAAAATGATTATGACATCATCCAATGATTATGACATCAAATGATTATGACATCATCAAATGGTTATGACATCAACAAAATGATGATGACATCATCCAATGATTATGACATCATCCAATGATTATGACATCATCAAATCATTATGACATCAACAAAATGATTATGACATCAACAAAATGATTATGACATCATAAAATGATTATGACATCAACAAAATGATTATGGCATCATCAAATGATTACGACATCAACAAAATGATTATGGCATCATCAAATGATTATGACATCAACAAAATGATTATGACATCATCCAATGATTATGACATCAAATGATTATGACATCATCAAATCATTATGACATCAACAAAATGATTATGACATCATAAAATGATTATGACATCAACAAAATGATTATGGCATCATCAAATGATTATGACATCAACAAAATGATTATGACATCATCCAATGATTATGACATCATCCAATGATTATGACATCATCAAATCATTATGACATCAACAAAATGATTATGACATCAACAAAATGATTATGACATCATCAAATGATTATGACATCAACAAAATGATTATGACATCATCCAATGATTATGACATCATCAAATCATTATGACATCAACAAAATGATTATGACATCAACAAAATGATTATGACATCATCCAATGATTATGACATCATCAAATCATTATGACATCAACAAAATGATTATGACATCAACAAAATGATTATGACATCATCAAATGATTATGACATCAAATGATTATGACATCATCAAATGATTATGACATCAACAAAATGTTTATGACATCATCCAATGATTATGACATCAAATGATTATGACATCATCAAATGATTATGCCATCAACAAAATGATTATGGCATCATCAAATGATTATGACATTATCAAATGACTATGACATCAACAAAATGATTATGACATCATCTAATGATTATGACATCATCAAATGATTATGACATCAACAAAATGATTATGACATCAACTAATGATTATGACATCATCAAATGATTATGACATCAACAAAATGATTATGACATAAACCAATGATTATGACATCAAATGATTATGACATCATCAAATGATTATGACATCATCTAATGATTATGACATCATCAAATGATTATGACATCAACAAAATGATTATGACATCATCCAATGATTATGACATCAAATGATTATGACATCAACAAAATGATTATGACATCATCCAATGATTAGGACATCATCCAATGATTATAACATCATCAAATCATTATGACATCAACAAAATGATTATGACATCAACAAAATGATTATGGCATCATCAAATGATTATGACATCAACAAAATGATTATGACATCATCCAATGATTATGACATCATCCAATGATTATAACATCATCAAATCATTATGACATCAACAAAATGATTATGACATCAACAAAATGATTATGACATCATCAAATGATTATGACATCAACAAAATGATTATGACATCATCCAATGATTATGACATCAAATGATTATGACATAATCAAATGATTATGACATCAACAAAATGATTATGACATCATCCAATGATTATGACATCATCCAATGATTATGACATCAACAAATCATTATGACATCAACAAAATGATTATGACATCAACAAAATGATTATGACATCATCAAATGATTATGACATCAACAAAATGATTATGACATCATCAAATGATTATGACATCAACAAAATGATTATGACATCATCAAATGATTTTGACATCATCCAAAATTATGACATCAAATGATTATGACATCATCAAATGATTATGACATCAACAAAATGATTATGACATCATCCAATGATTATGACATCAAATGATTATGACATCATCAAATGATTATGCCATCAACAAAATGATTATGGCATCATCAAATGATTATGCCATCAACAAAATGATTATGGCATCATCAAATGATTATGACATCAACAAAATGATTATGACATCATCCAATGATTATGACATCAAATGATTATGACATCATCAAATCATTATGACATCAACAAAATGATTATGACATCATAAAGTGATTATGATATCAACAAAATGATTATGGCATCATCAAATGATTATGACATCAACAAAATGATTATGACATCATCCAATGATTATGACATCATCCAATGATTATGACATCATCAAATCATTATGACATCAGCAAAATGATTATGACATCATCCAATGATTATGACGTCATCCAATGATTATGACATCATCAAATCATTATGACATCAACAAAATGATTATGACATCAACAAAATGATTATGACATCATCAAATGATTATGACATCAACAAAATGATTATGACATCATCCAATGATTATGACATCATCAAATCATTATGACATCAACAAAATGATTATGACATCAACAAAATGATTATGACATCATCAAATGATTATGACATCAAATGATTATGACATCATCAAATGATTATGACATCAACAAAATGATTATGGCATCATCAAATGATTATGACATTATCAAAAGATTATGACATCAACAAAATGATTATGACATCATCCGATGATTATGACATCAAATGATTATGACATCATCAAATGATTATGACATCAACAAAATGGTTATGACATCATCCAATGATTATGACATCATCCAATGTTTATGACATCAAATGATTATGACATCTTCAAATGATTATGACATCAACAAAATGATTATGACATCATCAAATGATTATGACATCAACAAAATGATTATGACATCATCTAATGATTATGACATCATCAAATGATTATGACATCAACAAAATGATTATGACATCATCAAATGATTATGACATCAACAAAATGTTTATGACATCATCCAATGATTATGACATCAAATGATTATGACATCATCAAATGATTATGACTTCAACAAAATGATTATGACATCATCTAATGATTATGACATCATCAAATGATTATGACATCAACAAAATGATTATGACATCATCTAATGATTATTACATCATCAAATGATTATGACATCAACAAAATGATTATGACATCATCTAATGATTATGACATCATCAAATGATTATGACATCAACAAAATGATTATGACATCATCTAATGATTATGACATCAACAAAATGATTATGACATCTTCTAATGATTCTGACATCAAATGATTATGACATCAACAAAATGATTATGACATCATCCAATGATTATGACATCAAATGATTATGACATCATCAAATGATTATGACATCAACAAAATGATTATGACATCATCCAATGATTATGACATCAAATGATTATGACATCATCAAATCATTATGACATCAACAAAATGATTATGACATCAACAAAATAATTATGACATCATCTAATGATTATGACATCATCAAATGATTATGACATCAACAAAATGATTTTGACATCATCCAATGATTATGACATCAAATGATTATGACATCATCAAATGATTATGACAACAACAAAATGATGATGACATCATCCAATGATTGTGACATCAACAAAATGATTGACATCATCAAATGATTATGACATCAACAAAATGATTATGACATCATCCAATGTTTATGACATCATCCAATGATTATGACATCAAATGATTATGACATCTTCAAATCATTATGACATGAACAAAATGATTATGACATCAACAAAATGATTATGACATCATAAAATGATTATGACATCAACAAAATGATTATGGCATCATCAAATGATTATGACATCAACAAAATCATTATGACATCATCAAATGATTATGACATCAACAAAATGATTATGACATCAACAAAATGATTATGACATCAACAAAATGATTATGATATCATACAATGATTATGACATCATCAAATAATTATGACATCAACAAAATGATTATTACATCAACAAAATGATTATGACATCATCAAATGATTATGACATTAACAAAATGATTATGACATCATCCAATGATTATGACATCAAATGATTATGACATCATCAAATGATTATGACATCAACAAAATGATGATGACATCATCCAATGATTATGACATCATCCAATGATTATGACATCATCAAATCATTATGACATCAACAAAATGATTATGACATCATCTAATGATTATGACATCATCAAATGTTTATGACATCAACAAAATGATTATGACATCATCCCATGATTATGACATCAAATGATTATGACATCATCAAATGATTATGACATCAACAAAATGATTATGACATCATCAAATGATTATGACATCAACAAAATGATTATGACATCATCTAATGATTATGACATCATCAAATGATTATGACATCAACAAAATGATTATGACATCATCAAATGATTATGACATCAACAAAATGTTTATGACATCATCCAATGATTATGACATCAAATGATTATGACATCATCAAATGATTATGACATCAACAAAATGATTATGACATCATCTAATGATTATGACATCATCAAATGATTATGACATCAAAAAAATGATTATGACATCATCTAATGATTATGACATCATCAAATGATTGTGACATCAACAAAATGATTATGACATCATCTAATGATTATGACATCATCAAATGATTATGACATCAACAAAATGATTATGAAATCATCCAATGATTATGACATCAAATGATTATGACATCATCAAATGATTATGACATCAACAAAATGATTATGACATCATCCAATGATTATGACATCAAATGATTATGACATCATCAAATCATTATGACATCAACAAAATGATTATGACATCATAAAATGATTATGACATCAACAAAATGATTATGGCATCATCAAATGATTATGACATCAACAAAATCATTATGACATCATCAAATGATTATGACATCAACAAAATGATTATGACATCATCCAATGATTATGACATCAAATGATTATGACATCATCAAATCAATATGACATCAACAAAATGATTATTATATCAACAAAATGATTATGACATCATAAAATGATTATGACATCAACAAAATGATTATAGCATCATCAAATGATTATGACATCAACAAAATGATTATGATATCATCCAATGATTATGACATCATCAAATCATTATGACATCAACAAAATGATTATTACATCAACAAAATGATTATGACATCATCAAATGATTATGACATTAACAAAATGATTATGACATCATCCAATGATTATGACATCAAATGATTATGACATCATCAAATGATTATGACATCAACAAAATGATGATGACATCATCCAATGATAATGACATCATCAAATCATTATGACATCAACAAAATGATTATGACATCATCAAATGATTATGACATCATCAAATGATTATGACATCAACAAAATGATTATGACATCATCCCATGATTACGACATCAAATGATTATGACATCATCAAATGATTATGACATCAACAAAATGATTATGACATCATCAAATGATTATGACATCAACAAAATGATTATGACATCATCTAATGATTATGACATCATCAAATGATTATGACATCAACAAAATGATTATGACATCATCAAATGATTATGACATCAACAAAATGTTTATGACATCATCCAATGATTATGACATCTAATGATTATGACATCATCAAATGATTATGACATCAACAAAATGATTATGACATCATCCAATGATTATGACATCAACAAATGATTATGACATCAACAAAATGATTATGACATCATCAAATGATTATGACATCAACAAAATGATGATGACATCATCCAATGATAATGACATCATCAAATCATTATGACATCAACAAAATGATTATGACATCATCAAATGATTATGACATCATCAAATGATTATGACATCAACAAAATGATTATGACATCAAATGATTATGACATCATCTAATGATTATGACATCATCAAATGATTATGACATCAACAAAATGATTATGACATCATCCAATGATTATGACATCAACAAATGATTATGACATCAACAAAATGATTATGACATCATCCAATGATTATGACATCAACAAAATGATGATGACATCATCCAATGATAATGACATCATCAAATCATTATGACATCAACAAAATGATTATGACATCATCAAATGATTATGACATCATCAAATGATTATGACATCAACAAAATGTTTATGACATCATCCAATGATTATGACATCAAATGATTATGACATCATCAAATGATTATGCCATCAACAAAATGATTATGGCATCATCAAATGATTATGACATTATCAAATGATTATGACATCAACAAAATGATTATGACATCATCTAATGATTATGACATCATCAAATGATTATGACATCAACAAAATGATTATGACATCAACTAATGATTATGACATCATCAAATGATTATGACATCAACAAAATGATTATGACATAATCCAATGATTATGACATCAAATGATTATGACATCATCAAATGATTATGACATCATCTAATGATTATGACATCATCAAATGATTATGACATCATCCAATGATTAGGACATCATCCAATGATTATAACATCATCAAATCATTATGACATCAACAAAATGATTATGACATCAACAAAATGATTATGGCATCATCAAATGATTATGACATCAACAAAATGATTATGACATCATCCAATGATTATGACATCAAATGATTATGACATCATCAAATGATTATGACATCAACAAAATGATTATGACATCATCTAATGATTATGACATCATCAAATGATTATGACATCAAAAAAATGATTATGACATCATCTAATGATTATGACATCATCAAATGATTGTGACATCAACAAAATGATTATGACATCATCTAATGATTATGACATCATCAAATGATTATGACATCAACAAAATGATTATGAAATCATCCAATGATTATGACATCAAATGATTATGACATCATCAAATGATTATGACATCAACAAAATGATTATGACATCATCCAATGATTATGACATCAAATGATTATGACATCATCAAATCATTATGACATCAACAAAATGATTATGACATCATAAAATGATTATGACATCAACAAAATGATTATGGCATCATCAAATGATTATGACATCAACAAAATCATTATGACATCATCAAATGATTATGACATCAACAAAATGATTATGACATCATCCAATGATTATGAAATCAAATGATTATGACATCATCAAATCAATATGACATCAACAAAATGATTATTATATCAACAAAATGATTATGACATCATAAAATGATTATGACATCAACAAAATGATTATAGCATCATCAAATGATTATGACATCAACAAAATGATTATGATATCATCCAATGATTATGACATCATCAAATCATTATGACATCAACAAAATGATTATTACATCAACAAAATGATTATGACATCATCAAATGATTATGACATTAACAAAATGATTATGACATCATCCAATGATTATGACATCAAATGATTATGACATCATCAAATGATTATGACATCAACAAAATGATGATGACATCATCCAATGATAATGACATCATCAAATCATTATGACATCAACAAAATGATTATGACATCATCAAATGATTATGACATCATCAAATGATTATGACATCAACAAAATGATTATGACATCATCCCATGATTATGACATCAAATGATTATGACATCATCAAATGATTATGACATCAACAAAATGATTATGACATCATCAAATGATTATGACATCAACAAAATGATTATGACATCATCTAATGATTATGACATCATCAAATGATTATGACATCAACAAAATGATTATGACATCATCAAATGATTATGACATCAACAAAATGTTTATGACATCATCCAATGATTATGACATCTAATGATTATGACATCATCAAATGATTATGACATCAACAAAATGATTATGACATCATCCAATGATTATGACATCAACAAATGATTATGACATCAACAAAATGATTATGACATCATCAAATGATTATGACATCAACAAAATGATGATGACATCATCCAATGATAATGACATCATCAAATCATTATGACATCAACAAAATGATTATGACATCATCAAATGATTATGACATCATCAAATGATTATGACATCAACAAAATGATTATGACATCAAATGATTATGACATCATCTAATGATTATGACATCATCAAATGATTATGACATCAACAAAATGATTATGACATCATCCAATGATTATGACATCAACAAATGATTATGACATCAACAAAATGATTATGACATCATCCAATGATTATGACATCAACAAAATGATGATGACATCATCCAATGATAATGACATCATCAAATCATTATGACATCAACAAAATGATTATGACATCATCAAATGATTATGACATCATCAAATGATTATGACATCAACAAAATGTTTATGACATCATCCAATGATTATGACATCAAATGATTATGACATCATCAAATGATTATGCCATCAACAAAATGATTATGGCATCATCAAATGATTATGACATTATCAAATGATTATGACATCAACAAAATGATTATGACATCATCTAATGATTATGACATCATCAAATGATTATGACATCAACAAAATTATTATGACATCAACTAATGATTATGACATCATCAAATGATTATGACATCAACAAAATGATTATGACATAATCCAATGATTATGACATCAAATGATTATGACATCATCAAATGATTATGACATCGTCTAATGATTATGACATCATCAAATGATTATGACATCATCCAATGATTAGGACATCATCCAATGATTATAACATCATCAAATCATTATGACATCAACAAAATGATTATGACATCAACAAAATGATTATGGCATCATCAAATGATTATGACATCAACAAAATGATTATGACATCATCCAATGATTATGACATCATCCAATGATTATAACATCATCAAATCATTATGACATCAACAAAATGATTATGACATCAACAAAATGATTATGACATCATCAAATGATTATGACATCAACAAAATGATTATGACATCATCCAATGATTATGACATCAAATGATTATGACATCATCAAATGATTATGACATCAACAAAATGATTATGACATCATCCAATGATTATGACATCATCCAATGATTATGACATCAACAAATCATTATGACATCAACAAAATGATTATGACATCAACAAAATGATTATGACATCATCAAATGATTATGACATCAACAAAATGATTATGACATCATCAAATGATTATGACATCAACAAAATGATTATGACATCATCAAATGATTTTGACATCATCCAAAATTATGACATCAAATGATTATGACATCATCAAATGATTATGACATCAACAAAATGATTATGACATCATCCAATGATTATGACATCAAATGATTATGACATCATCAAATGATTATGCCATCAACAAAATGATTATGGCATCATCAAATGATTATGCCATCAACAAAATGATTATGGCATCATCAAATGATTATGACATCAACAAAATGATTATGACATCATCCAATGATTATGACATCAAATGATTATGACATCATCAAATCATTATGACATCAACAAAATGATTATGACATCATAAAGTGATTATGATATCAACAAAATGATTATGGCATCATCAAATGATTATGACATCAACAAAATGATTATGACATCATCCAATGATTATGACATCATCCAATGATTATGACATCATCAAATCATTATGACATCAGCAAAATGATTATGACATCATCCAATGATTATGACGTCATCCAATGATTATGACATCATCAAATCATTATGACATCAACAAAATGATTATGACATCAACAAAATGATTATGACATCATCAAATGATTATGACATCAACAAAATGATTATGACATCATCCAATGATTATGACATCATCAAATCATTATGACATCAACAAAATGATTATGACATCAACAAAATGATTATGACATCATCAAATGATTATGACATCAAATGATTATGACATCATCAAATGATTATGACATCAACAAAATGATTATGGCATCATCAAATGATTATGACATTATCAAAAGATTATGACATCAACAAAATGATTATGACATCATCCGATGATTATGACATCAAATGATTATGACATCATCAAATGATTATGACATCAACAAAATGGTTATGACATCATCCAATGATTATGACATCATCCAATGATTATGACATCAAATGATTATGACATCTTCAAATGATTATGACATCAACAAAATGATTATGACATCATCAAATGATTATGACATCAACAAAATTATTATGACATCAACAAAATGATTATGACATCATCCAATGATTATGACATCAAATGATTATGACATCATCAAATGATTATGACTTCAACAAAATGATTATGACATCATCTAATGATTATGACATCATCAAATGATTATGACATCAACAAAATGATTATGACATCATCTAATGATTATTACATCATCAAATGATTATGACATCAACAAAATGATTATGACATCATCTAATGATTATGACATCATCAAATGATTATGACATCAACAAAATGATTATGACATCATCTAATGATTATGACATCAACAAAATGATTATGACATCATCTAATGATTATGACATCAAATGATTATGACATCAACAAAATGATTATGACATCATCCAATGATTATGACATCAAATGATTATGACATCATCAAATGATTATGACATCAACAAAATGATTATGACATCATCCAATGATTATGACATCAAATGATTATGACATCATCAAATGATTATGACATCAACAAAATGATTATGACATCATCCAATGATTATGACATCAAATGATTATGACATCATCAAATCATTATGACATCAACAAAATGATTATGACATCATCCAATGATTATGACATCAAATGAATATGACATCATCAAATCATTATGACATCAACAAAATGATTATGACATCAACAAAATGATTACGACATCATCAAATGATTATGACATCAACAAAATGATTATGACATCATCTAATGATGATGACATCATCAAATGATTATGACATCAACAAAATGATTATGACATCATCAAATGATTATGACATCAACAAAATGATTATGACATCATCTAATGATCATGACATCATCAAATGATTATGGCATCATCAAATGATTATGACATCAACAAAATGATTATGACATCATCCAATGATTATGACCTCAAATCATTATGACATCATCAAATCATTATGACATCAACAAAATGATTATTACATCAACAAAATGATTATGACATCATCAAATGATTATGACATCAACAAAATGATTATGTCATCATCCAATGATTATGACATCAAATGATTATGACATCATCAAATGATTATGACATCAACAAAATGATTATGACGTCATCTAATGATTATGACATCATCAAATGATTATGACATCAACAAAATGATTATGACATCATCCAATGATTGTGACATCAAATGATTATGACATCATCAAATGATTATGACATCATCAAATGATTATGACATCAACAAAATGATTATGACATCATCCAATGATTATGACATCAAATGATTATGACGTCATCAAATCATATGACATCAACAAAATGATTATGACATCATCTAATGATTATGACATCAACAAAATGATTATGACATCATCTAATGATTATGACATCATCAAATGATTATGACATCAACAAAATGATTATGACATCATCCAATGATTATGGCATCATCAAATGATTATGACGTCAACAAAATGATTATGACATCATCCAATGATTATGACATCAAATGATTATGACATCATCAAATGATTATGACATCAACAAAATGATTATGACATCAACAAAATGATTATGACATCATCTAATGATTATGACATCATCAAATGATTATGACATCATCCAATGATTATGACATCAAATGATTATGACATTATCAAATGATTATGACATCAACAAAATGATTATGACATCATCCAATGATTATGACATCAAATGATTATGACATCATCAAATCATTATGACATCAACAAAATGATTATGACATCAACAAAATGATTATGACATCATCCAATGATTATGACATCAAATGATTATGACATCAACAAAATGATTATGACATCATCTAATGATTATGACATCATCAAATGATTATGACATCAAAAAAATGATTATGACATCAACAAAATGATTATGACATCATCTAATGATTATGACATCAAATGATTATGACATCAACAAAATGATTATGACATCATCTAATGATTATGACATCATCAAATGATTATGACATCATTAAATGATTATGACATCATCCAATGATTATGACATCAAATGATTATGACATCAACAAAACGATTATGACATCATCCAATGATTATGACATCAAATGATTATGACATCATCAAATGATTATGACATCAACAAAATGATTATGACATCATCTAATGATTATGACATCATCAAATGATTATGACATCAACAAAATGATTATGACATCATCCAATGATTATGACATCAAATGATTATGACATCAACAAAATGATTATGACATCATCCAATGATTATGACATCATCCAATGATTATAACATCATCAAATCATTATGACATCAACAAAATGATTATGACATCAACAAAATGATTATGACATCAACAAATGATTATGACATCAACAAAATGATTATGACATCATCCAATGATTATGACATCAAATGATTATGACATCATCAAATGATTATGACATCAACAAAATGATTATGACATCATCCAATGATTATGACATGATCCAATGATTATGACATCATCAAATCATTATGACATCAACAAAATGATTATGACATCAACAAAATGATTATGACATCATAAAATGATTATGACATCAACAAAATGATTATGGCATCATCAAATGATTATGACATCAACAAAATGATTATGACATCAACAAAATGATTATGACATCATCCAATGATTATGACATCAAATGATTATGACATCATCAAATGATTATGACATCAACAAAATGATTATGACATCATCCAATGATTATGACATCAAATGATTATGACATCATCAAATGATTATGACATCAACAAAATGATGATGACATCATCCAATGATTATGACATCATCCAATGATTATGACATCATCAAATCAATATGACATCAACAAAATGATTATGACTTCATCTAATGATTATGACATCATCAAATGATTATGACATCAACAAAATGATTATGACATCATCCCATGATTATGACATCAAATGATTATGACATCATCAAATGATTATGACATCAACAAAATGATTATGACATCATCTAATGATTATGACATCATCAAATGATTATGACATCAACAAAATGATTATGACATCATCTAATGATTATGACATCATCAAATGATTATGACATCAACAAAATGATTATGACATCATCCAATGATTATGACATCAAATGATTATGACATCATCAAATGATTATGACATCAACAAAATGATTATGACATCATCTAATGATTATGACATCAACAAAATGATTATGACATCATCTAATGATTATGACATCAAATGATTATGACATCAACAAAATGATTATGACATCATCCAATGATTATGACATCATCCAATGATTATGACATCAAATGATTATGACATCATCAAATGATTATGACATCAACAAAATGATTATGACATCATCCAATGATTATGACTTCAAATGATTATGACATCATCAAATGATTATGACATCAACAAAATGATTATGACATCATGTAATGATTATGACATCAACAAAATGATTATGACATCATCTAATGATTATGACATCAAATGATTATGACATCAACAAAATGATTATGACATCATCCAATGATTATGACATCAAATGATTATGACATCATCAAATGATTATGACATCAACAAAATGATTATGACATCATCCAATGATTATGACATCAAATGATTATGACATCATCAAATCATTATGACATCAACAAAATGATTATGACATCAACAAAATAATTATGACATCATCTAATGATTATGACATCATCAAATGATTATGACATCAACAAAATGATTATGACATCATCCAATGATTATGACATCAAATGATTATGACATCATCAAATGGTTATGACATCAACAAAATGATGATGACATCATCCAATGATTATGACATCATCCAATGATTATGACATCATCAAATCATTATGACATCAACAAAATGATTATGACATCAACAAAATGATTATGACATCATAAAATGATTATGACATCAACAAAATGATTATGGCATCATCAAATGATTACGACATCAACAAAATGATTATGGCATCATCAAATGATTATGACATCAACAAAATGATTATGACATCATCCAATGATTATGACATCAAATGATTATGACATCATCAAATCATTATGACATCAACAAAATGATTATGACATCATAAAATGATTATGACATCAACAAAATGATTATGGCATCATCAAATGATTATGACATCAACAAAATGATTATGACATCATCCAATGATTATGACATCATCCAATGATTATGACATCATCAAATCATTATGACATCAACAAAATGATTATGACATCAACAAAATGATTATGACATCATCAAATGATTATGACATCAACAAAATGATTATAACATCATCCAATGATTATGACATCATCAAATCATTATGACATCAACAAAATGATTATGACATCAACAAAATGATTATGACATCATCCAATGATTATGACATCATCAAATCATTATGACATCAACAAAATGATTATGACATCAACAAAATGATTATGACATCATCAAATGATTATGACATCAAATGATTATGACATCATCAAATGATTATGACATCAACAAAATGTTTATGACATCATCCAATGATTATGACATCAAATGATTATGACATCATCAAATGATTATGCCATCAACAAAATGATTATGGCATCATCAAATGATTATGACATTATCAAATGATTATGACATCAACAAAATGATTATGACATCATCTAATGATTATGACATCATCAAATGATTATGACATCAACAAAATGATTATGACATCAACTAATGATTATGACATCATCAAATGATTATGACATCAACAAAATGATTATGACATAATCCAATGATTATGACATCAAATGATTATGACATCATCAAATGATTATGACATCATCTAATGATTATGACATCATCAAATGATTATGACATCATCCAATGATTAGGACATCATCCAATGATTATAACATCATCAAATCATTATGACATCAACAAAATGATTATGACATCAACAAAATGATTATGGCATCATCAAATGATTATGACATCAACAAAATGATTATGACATCATCCAATGATTATGACATCATCCAATGATTATAACATCATCAAATCATTATGACATCAACAAAATGATTATGACATCAACAAAATGATTATGACATCATCAAATGATTATGACATCAACAAAATGATTATGACATCATCCAATGATTATGACATCAAATGATTATGACATCATCAAATGATTATGACATCAACAAAATGATTATGACATCATCCAATGATTATGACATCATCCAATGATTATGACATCAACAAATCATTATGACATCAACAAAATGATTATGACATCAACAAAATGATTATGACATCATCAAATGATTATGACATCAACAAAATGATTATGACATCATCAAATGATTATGACATCAACAAAATGATTATGACATCATCAAATGATTTTGACATCATCCAAAATTATGACATCAAATGATTATGACATCATCAAATGATTATGACATCAACAAAATGATTATGACATCATCCAATGATTATGACATCAAATGATTATGACATCATCAAATGATTATGCCATCAACAAAATGATTATGGCATCATCAAATGATTATGCCATCAACAAAATGATTATGGCATCATCAAATGATTATGACATCAACAAAATGATTATGACATCATCCAATGATTATGACATCAAATGATTATGACATCATCAAATCATTATGACATCAACAAAATGATTATGACATCATAAAGTGATTATGATATCAACAAAATGATTATGGCATCATCAAATGATTATGACATCAACAAAATGATTATGACATCATCCAATGATTATGACATCATCCAATGATTATGACATCATCAAATCATTATGACATCAGCAAAATGATTATGACATCATCCAATGATTATGACGTCATCCAATGATTATGACATCATCAAATCATTATGACATCAACAAAATGATTATGACATCAACAAAATGATTATGACATCATCAAATGATTATGACATCAACAAAATGATTATGACATCATCCAATGATTATGACATCATCAAATCATTATGACATCAACAAAATGATTATGACATCAACAAAATGATTATGACATCATCAAATGATTATGACATCAAATGATTATGACATCATCAAATGATTATGACATCAACAAAATGATTATGGCATCATCAAATGATTATGACATTATCAAAAGATTATGACATCAACAAAATGATTATGACATCATCCGATGATTATGACATCAAATGATTATGACATCATCAAATGATTATGACATCAACAAAATGGTTATGACATCATCCAATGATTATGACATCATCCAATGATTATGACATCAAATGATTATGACATCTTCAAATGATTATGACATCAACAAAATGATTATGACATCATCAAATGATTATGACATCAACAAAATTATTATGACATCAACAAAATGATTATGACATCATCCAATGATTATGACATCAAATGATTATGACATCATCAAATGATTATGACTTCAACAAAATGATTATGACATCATCTAATGATTATGACATCATCAAATGATTATGACATCAACAAAATGATTATGACATCATCTAATGATTATTACATCATCAAATGATTATGACATCAACAAAATGATTATGACATCATCTAATGATTATGACATCATCAAATGATTATGACATCAACAAAATGATTATGACATCATCTAATGATTATGACATCAACAAAATGATTATGACATCATCTAATGATTATGACATCAAATGATTATGACATCAACAAAATGATTATGACATCATCCAATGATTATGACATCAAATGATTATGACATCATCAAATGATTATGACATCAACAAAATGATTATGACATCATCCAATGATTATGACATCAAATGATTATGACATCATCAAATGATTATGACATCAACAAAATGATTATGACATCATCCAATGATTATGACATCAAATGATTATGACATCATCAAATCATTATGACATCAACAAAATGATTATGACATCATCCAATGATTATGACATCAAATGAATATGACATCATCAAATCATTATGACATCAACAAAATGATTATGACATCAACAAAATGATTACGACATCATCAAATGATTATGACATCAACAAAATGATTATGACATCATCTAATGATGATGACATCATCAAATGATTATGACATCAACAAAATGATTATGACATCATCAAATGATTATGACATCAACAAAATGATTATGACATCATCCAATGATTATGACCTCAAATCATTATGACATCATCAAATCATTATGACATCAACAAAATGATTATTACATCAACAAAATGATTATGACATCATCAAATGATTATGACATCAACAAAATGATTATGTCATCATCCAATGATTATGACATCAAATGATTATGACATCATCAAATGATTATGACATCAACAAAATGATTATGACGTCATCTAATGATTATGACATCATCAAATGATTATGACATCAACAAAATGATTATGACATCATCCAATGATTGTGACATCAAATGATTATGACATCATCAAATGATTATGACATCATCAAATGATTATGACATCAACAAAATGATTATGACATCATCCAATGATTATGACATCAAATGATTATGACGTCATCAAATCATATGACATCAACAAAATGATTATGACATCATCTAATGATTATGACATCAACAAAATGATTATGACATCATCTAATGATTATGATATCATCAAATGATTATGACATCAACAAAATGATTATGACATCATCCAATGATTATGGCATCATCAAATGATTATGACGTCAACAAAATGATTATGACATCATCCAATGATTATGACATCAAATGATTATGACATCATCAAATGATTATGACATCAACAAAATGATTATGACATCAACAAAATGATTATGACATCATCTAATGATTATGACATCATCAAATGATTATGACATCATCCAATGATTATGACATCAAATGATTATGACATTATCAAATGATTATGACATCAACAAAATGATTATGACATCATCCAATGATTATGACATCAAATGATTATGACATCATCAAATCATTATGACATCAACAAAATGATTATGACATAAACAAAATGATTATGACATCATCCAATGATTATGACATCAAATGATTATGACATCAACAAAATGATTATGACATCATCTAATGATTATGACATCATCAAATGATTATGACATCAAAAAAATGATTATGACATCATCTAATGATTATGACATCAACAAAATGATTATGACATCATCTAATGATTATGACATCAAATGATTATGACATCAACAAAATGATTATGACATCATCCAATGATTATGACATCATCCAATGATTATGACATCAAATGATTATGACATCATCAAATGATTATGACATCAACAAAATGATTATGACATCATCCAATGATTATGACATCAAATGATTATGACATCATCAAATGATTATGACATCAACAAAATGATTATGACATCATGTAATGATTATGACATCAACAAAATGATTATGACATCATCTAATGATTATGACATCAAATGATTATGACATCAACAAAATGATTATGACATCATCCAATGATTATGACATCAAATGATTATGACATCATCAAATGATTATGACATCAACAAAATGATTATGACATCATCCAATGATTATGACATCAAATGATTATGACATCATCAAATCATTATGACATCAACAAAATGATTATGACATCAACAAAATAATTATGACATCATCTAATGATTATGACATCATCAAATGATTATGACATCAACAAAATGATTATGACATCATCCAATGATTATGACATCAAATGATTATGACATCATCAAATGGTTATGACATCAACAAAATGATGATGACATCATCCAATGATTATGACATCATCCAATGATTATGACATCATCAAATCATTATGACATCAACAAAATGATTATGACATCAACAAAATGATTATGACATCATAAAATGATTATGACATCAACAAAATGATTATGGCATCATCAAATGATTACGACATCAACAAAATGATTATGGCATCATCAAATGATTATGACATCAACAAAATGATTATGACATCATCCAATGATTATGACATCAAATGATTATGACATCATCAAATCATTATGACATCAACAAAATGATTATGACATCATAAAATGATTATGACATCAACAAAATGATTATAGCATCATCAAATGATTATGACATCAACAAAATGATTATGACATCATCCAATGATTATGACATCATCCAATGATTATGACATCATCAAATCATTATGACATCAACAAAATGATTATGACATCAACAAAATGATTATGACATCATCAAATGATTATGACATCAACAAAATGATTATAACATCATCCAATGATTATGACATCATCAAATCATTATGACATCAACAAAATGATTATGACATCAACAAAATGATTATGACATCATCCAATGATTATGACATCATCAAATCATTATGACATCAACAAAATGATTATGACATCAACAAAATGATTATGACATCATCAAATGATTATGACATCAAATGATTATGACATCATCAAATGATTATGACATCAACAAAATGTTTATGACATCATCCAATGATTATGACATCAAATGATTATGACATCATCAAATGATTATGCCATCAACAAAATGATTATGGCATCATCAAATGATTATGACATTATCAAATGATTATGACATCAACAAAATGATTATGAAATCATCTAATGATTATGACATCATCAAATGATTATGACATCAACAAAATGATTATGACATCAACTAATGATTATGACATCATCAAATGATTATGACATCAACAAAATGATTATGACATAATCCAATGATTATGACATCAAATGATTATGACATCATCAAATGATTATGACATCATCTAATGATTATGACATCATCAAATGATTATGACATCATCCAATGATTAGGACATCATCCAATGATTATAACATCATCAAATCATTATGACATCAACAAAATGATTATGACATCAACAAAATGATTATGGCATCATCAAATGATTATGACATCAACAAAATGATTATGACATCATCCAATGATTATGACATCATCCAATGATTATAACATCATCAAATCATTATGACATCAACAAAATGATTATGACATCAACAAAATGATTATGACATCATCAAATGATTATGACATCAACAAAATGATTATGACATCATCCAATGATTATGACATCAAATGATTATGACATCATCAAATGATTATGACATCAACAAAATGATTATGACATCATCCAATGATTATGACATCATCCAATGATTATGACATCAACAAATCATTATGACATCAACAAAATGATTATGACATCAACAAAATGATTATGACATCATCAAATGATTATGACATCAACAAAATGATTATGACATCATCAAATGATTATGACATCAACAAAATGATTATGACATCATCAAATGATTTTGACATCATCCAAAATTATGACATCAAATGATTATGACATCATCCAATGATTATGACATCAAATGATTATGACATCATCAAATGATTATGACATCAACAAAATGATGATGACATCATCCAATGATTATGACATCATCTAATGATTATGACATCATCAAATGATTATGACATCATTAAATGATTATGACATCATCCAATGATTATGACATCAAATGATTATGACATCAACAAAACGATTATGACATCATCCAATGAATATGACATCATCCAATGATTATGACATCATCAAATCATTATGACATCAACAAAATGATTATGACATCAACAAAATGATTATGACATCAACAAAATGATTATGACATCATCCAATGATTATGACATCAAATGATTATGACATCATCAAATGATTATGACATCAACAAAATGATTATGGCATCATCAAATGATTATGACATCAACAAAATGATTATGACATCATCCAATGATTATGACATCATCCAATGATTATGACATCATCAAATCATTATGACATCAACAAAATGATTATGACATCAACAAAATGATTATGACATTATCAAATGATTATGACATCAACAAATTGATTATGACATCATCCAATGATTATGACATCAAATGATTATGACATCATCAAATGATTATGACATCAACAAAATGATTATGACATCATCCAATGATTATGACATCAAATGATTATGACATCATCAAATGATTATGACATCAACAAAATGATGATGACATCATCCAATGATTATGACATCATCCAATGATTATGACATCATCAAATCAATATGACATCAACAAAATGATTATGACTTCATCTAATGATTATGACATCATCAAATGATTATGACATCAACAAAATGATTATGACATCATCCCATGATTATGACATCAAATGATTATGACATCATCAAATGATTATGACATCAACAAAATGATTATGACATCATCAAATGATTATGACATCAACAAAATGATTATGACATCATCCAATGATTATGACATCAAATGATTATGACATCATCAAATGATTATGACATCAACAAAATGATTATGACATCATCTAATGATTATGACATCAACAAAATGATTATGACATCATCTAATGATTATGACATCAAATGATTATGACATCAACAAAATGATTATGACATCATCCAATGATTATGACATCATCCAATGATTATGACATCAAATGATTATGACATCATCAAATGATTATGACATCAACAAAATGATTATGACATCATCCAATGATTATGACTTCAAATGATTATGACATCATCAAATGATTATGACATCAACAAAATGATTATGACATCATGTAATGATTATGACATCAACAAAATGATTATGACATCATCTAATGATTATGACATCAAATGATTATGACATCAACAAAATGATTATGACATCATCCAATGATTATGACATCAAATGATTATGACATCATCAAATGATTATGACATCAACAAAATGATTATGACATCATCCAATGATTATGACATCAAATGATTATGACATCATCAAATCATTATGACATCAACAAAATGATTATGACATCAACAAAATAATTATGACATCATCTAATGATTATGACATCATCAAATGATTATGACATCAACAAAATGATTATGACATCATCCAATGATTATGACATCAAATGATTATGACATCATCAAATGGTTATGACATCAACAAAATGATGATGACATCATCCAATGATTATGACATCATCCAATGATTATGACATCATCAAATCATTATGACATCAACAAAATGATTATGACATCAACAAAATGATTATGACATCATAAAATGATTATGACATCAACAAAATGATTATGGCATCATCAAATGATTACGACATCAACAAAATGATTATGGCATCATCAAATGATTATGACATCAACAAAATGATTATGACATCATCCAATGATTATGACATCAAATGATTATGACATCATCAAATCATTATGACATCAACAAAATGATTATGACATCATAAAATGATTATGACATCAACAAAATGATTATGGCATCATCAAATGATTATGACATCAACAAAATGATTATGACATCATCCAATGATTATGACATCATCCAATGATTATGACATCATCAAATCATTATGACATCAACAAAATGATTATGACATCAACAAAATGATTATGACATCATCAAATGATTATGACATCAACAAAATGATTATAACATCATCCAATGATTATGACATCATCAAATCATTATGACATCAACAAAATGATTATGACATCAACAAAATGATTATGACATCATCCAATGATTATGACATCATCAAATCATTATGACATCAACAAAATGATTATGACATCAACAAAATGATTATGACATCATCAAATGATTATGACATCAAATGATTATGACATCATCAAATGATTATGACATCAACAAAATGTTTATGACATCATCCAATGATTATGACATCAAATGATTATGACATCATCAAATGATTATGACATCAACAAAATGATTATGACATCATCTAATGATTATGACATCAACAAAATGATTATGACATCATCTAATGATTATGACATCAAATGATTATGACATCAACAAAATGATTATGACATCATCCAATGATTATGACATCATCCAATGATTATGACATCAAATGATTATGACATCATCAAATGATTATGACATCAACAAAATGATTATGACATCATCCAATGATTATGACTTCAAATGATTATGACATCATCAAATGATTATGACATCAACAAAATGATTATGACATCATGTAATGATTATGACATCAACAAAATGATTATGACATCATCTAATGATTATGACATCAAATGATTATGACATCAACAAAATGATTATGACATCATCCAATGATTATGACATCAAATGATTATGACATCATCAAATGATTATGACATCAACAAAATGATTATGACATCATCCAATGATTATGACATCAAATGATTATGACATCATCAAATCATTATGACATCAACAAAATGATTATGACATCAACAAAATGATTATGACATCATCAAATGATTATGACATCAACAAAATGATTATGACATAATCCAATGATTATGACATCAAATGATTATGACATCATCAAATGATTATGACATCATCTAATGATTATGACATCATCAAATGATTATGACATCATCCAATGATTAGGACATCATCCAATGATTATAACATCATCAAATCATTATGACATCAACAAAATGATTATGACATCAACAAAATGATTATGGCATCATCAAATGATTATGACATCAACAAAATGATTATGACATCATCCAATGATTATGACATCATCCAATGATTATAACATCATCAAATCATTATGACATCAACAAAATGATTATGACATCAACAAAATGATTATGACATCATCAAATGATTATGACATCAACAAAATGATTATGACATCATCCAATGATTATGACATCAAATGATTATGACATCATCAAATGATTATGACATCAACAAAATGATTATGACATCATCCAATGATTATGACATCATCCAATGATTATGACATCAACAAATCATTATGACATCAACAAAATGATTATGACATCAACAAAATGATTATGACATCATCAAATGATTATGACATCAACAAAATGATTATGACATCATCAAATGATTATGACATCAACAAAATGATTATGACATCATCAAATGATTTTGACATCATCCAAAATTATGACATCAAATGATTATGACATCATCAAATGATTATGACATCAACAAAATGATTATGACATCATCCAATGATTATGACATCAAATGATTATGACATCATCAAATGATTATGCCATCAACAAAATGATTATGGCATCATCAAATGATTATGCCATCAACAAAATGATTATGGCATCATCAAATGATTATGACATCAACAAAATGATTATGACATCATCCAATGATTATGACATCAAATGATTATGACATCATCAAATCATTATGACATCAACAAAATGATTATGACATCATAAAGTGATTATGATATCAACAAAATGATTATGGCATCATCAAATGATTATGACATCAACAAAATGATTATGACATCATCCAATGATTATGACATCATCCAATGATTATGACATCATCAAATCATTATGACATCAGCAAAATGATTATGACATCATCCAATGATTATGACGTCATCCAATGATTATGACATCATCAAATCATTATGACATCAACAAAATGATTATGACATCAACAAAATGATTATGACATCATCAAATGATTATGACATCAACAAAATGATTATGACATCATCCAATGATTATGACATCATCAAATCATTATGACATCAACAAAATGATTATGACATCAACAAAATGATTATGACATCATCAAATGATTATGACATCAAATGATTATGACATCATCAAATGATTATGACATCAACAAAATGATTATGGCATCATCAAATGATTATGACATTATCAAAAGATTATGACATCAACAAAATGATTATGACATCATCCGATGATTATGACATCAAATGATTATGACATCATCAAATGATTATGACATCAACAAAATGGTTATGACATCATCCAATGATTATGACATCATCCAATGATTATGACATCAAATGATTATGACATCTTCAAATGATTATGACATCAACAAAATGATTATGACATCATCAAATGATTATGACATCAACAAAATTATTATGACATCAACAAAATGATTATGACATCATCCAATGATTATGACATCAAATGATTATGACATCATCAAATGATTATGACTTCAACAAAATGATTATGACATCATCTAATGATTATGACATCATCAAATGATTATGACATCAACAAAATGATTATGACATCATCTAATGATTATTACATCATCAAATGATTATGACATCAACAAAATGATTATGACATCATCTAATGATTATTACATCATCAAATGATTATGACATCAACAAAATGATTATGACATCATCTAATGATTATGACATCATCAAATGATTATGACATCAACAAAATGATTATGACATCATCTAATGATTATGACATCAACAAAATGATTATGACATCATCTAATGATTATGACATCAAATGATTATGACATCAACAAAATGATTATGACATCATCCAATGATTATGACATCAAATGATTATGACATCATCAAATGATTATGACATCAACAAAATGATTATGACATCATCCAATGATTATGACATCAAATGATTATGACATCATCAAATGATTATGACATCAACAAAATGATTATGACATCATCCAATGATTATGACATCAAATGATTATGACATCATCAAATCATTATGACATCAACAAAATGATTATGACATCATCCAATGATTATGACATCAAATGAATATGACATCATCAAATCATTATGACATCAACAAAATGATTATGACATCAACAAAATGATTACGACATCATCAAATGATTATGACATCAACAAAATGATTATGACATCATCTAATGATGATGACATCATCAAATGATTATGACATCAACAAAATGATTATGACATCATCAAATGATTATGACATCAACAAAATGATTATGACATCATCTAATGATCATGACATCATCAAATGATTATGGCATCATCAAATGATTATGACATCAACAAAATGATTATGACATCATCCAATGATTATGACCTCAAATCATTATGACATCATCAAATCATTATGACATCAACAAAATGATTATTACATCAACAAAATGATTATGACATCATCAAATGATTATGACATCAACAAAATGATTATGTCATCATCCAATGATTATGACATCAAATGATTATGACATCATCAAATGATTATGACATCAACAAAATGATTATGACGTCATCTAATGATTATGACATCATCAAATGATTATGACATCAACAAAATGATTATGACATCATCCAATGATTGTGACATCAAATGATTATGACATCATCAAATGATTATGACATCATCAAATGATTATGACATCAACAAAATGATTATGACATCATCCAATGATTATGACATCAAATGATTATGACGTCATCAAATCATATGACATCAACAAAATGATTATGACATCATCTAATGATTATGACATCAACAAAATGATTATGACATCATCTAATGATTATGACATCATCAAATGATTATGACATCAACAAAATGATTATGACATCATCCAATGATTATGGCATCATCAAATGATTATGACGTCAACAAAATGATTATGACATCATCCAATGATTATGACATCAAATGATTATGACATCATCAAATGATTATGACATCAACAAAATGATTATGACATCAACAAAATGATTATGACATCATCTAATGATTATGACATCATCAAATGATTATGACATCATCCAATGATTATGACATCAAATGATTATGACATTATCAAATGATTATGACATCAACAAAATGATTATGACATCATCCAATGATTATGACATCAAATGATTATGACATCATCAAATCATTATGACATCAACAAAATGATTATGACATCAACAAAATGATTATGACATCATCCAATGATTATGACATCAAATGATTATGACATCAACAAAATGATTATGACATCATCTAATGATTATGACATCATCAAATGATTATGACATCAAAAAAATGATTATGACATCAACAAAATGATTATGACATCATCTAATGATTATGACATCAAATGATTATGACATCAACAAAATGATTATGACATCATCTAATGATTATGACATCATCAAATGATTATGACATCATTAAATGATTATGACATCATCCAATGATTATGACATCAAATGATTATGACATCAACAAAACGATTATGACATCATCCAATGATTATGACATCAAATGATTATGACATCATCAAATGATTATGACATCAACAAAATGATTATGACATCATCTAATGATTATGACATCATCAAATGATTATGACATCAACAAAATGATTATGACATCATCCAATGATTATGACATCAAATGATTATGACATCAACAAAATGATTATGACATCATCCAATGATTATGACATCATCCAATGATTATAACATCATCAAATCATTATGACATCAACAAAATGATTATGACATCAACAAAATGATTATGACATCAACAAATGATTATGACATCAACAAAATGATTATGACATCATCCAATGATTATGACATCAAATGATTATGACATCATCAAATGATTATGACATCAACAAAATGATTATGACATCATCCAATGATTATGACATGATCCAATGATTATGACATCATCAAATCATTATGACATCAACAAAATGATTATGACATCAACAAAATGATTATGACATCATAAAATGATTATGACATCAACAAAATGATTATGGCATCATCAAATGATTATGACATCAACAAAATGATTATGACATCAACAAAATGATTATGACATCATCTAATGATTATGACATCAAATGATTATGACATCAACAAAATGATTATGACATCATCTAATGATTATGACATCATCAAATGATTATGACATCATTAAACGATTATGACATCATCCAATGATTATGACATCAAATGATTATGACATCATCAAATGATTATGACATCAACAAAATGATTATGACATCATCTAATGATTTTGACATCTTCAAATGATTATGACATCAACAAAATGATTATGACATCATCCAATGATTATGACATCAAATGATTATGACATCAACAAAATGATTGTGACATCATCCAATGATTATGACATCATCCAATGATTATAACATCATCAAATCATTATGACATCAACAAAATGATTATGACATCATCCAATGATTATGACATCAAATGATTATGACATCAACAAAATGATTATGACATCATCCAATGATTATGACATCATCCAATGATTATAACATCATCAAATCATTATGACATCAACAAAATGATTATGACATCAACAAAATGATTATGGCATCAACAAAATGATTATGGCATCATCAAATGATTATGACATCAACAAAATAATTATGACATCATCCAATGATTATGACATCATCCAATGATTATGACATCAACAAAATGATTATGACATCAACAAAATGATTATGACATCATCAAATGATTATGACATCAACAAAATGATTATGACATCATCCCATGATTATGACATCAAATGATTATGACATCATCAAATGATTATGACATCAACAAAATGATTATGACATCATCCAATGATTATGACATCATCCAATGATTATGACATCATCAAATCATTATGACATCAACAAAATGATTATGACATCATCAAAATGATTATGACATCATAAAATGATTATGACATCAACAAAATGATTATGGCATCATCAAATGATTATGACATCAACAAAATGATTATGACATCATCCAATGATTATGACATCATCAAATCATTATGACATCAACAAAATGATTATTACATCAACAAAATGATTTTGACATCATCAAATGATTATGACATCATCCAATGATTATGACATCAAATGATTATGACATCATCAAATGATTATGACATCAACAAAATGATGATGACATCATCCAATGATTATGACATCATCTAATGATTATGACATCATCAAATGATTATGACATCATTAAATGATTATGACATCATCCAATGATTATGACATCAAATGATTATGACATCAACAAAACGATTATGACATCATCCAATGAATATGACATCATCCAATGATTATGACATCATCAAATCATTATGACATCAACAAAATGATTATGACATCAACAAAATGATTATGACATCAACAAAATGATTATGACATCATCCAATGATTATGACATCAAATGATTATGACATCATCAAATGATTATGACATCAACAAAATGATTATGGCATCATCAAATGATTATGACATCAACAAAATGATTATGACATCATCCAATGATTATGACATCATCCAATGATTATGACATCATCAAATCATTATGACATCAACAAAATGATTATGACATCAACAAAATGATTATGACATTATCAAATGATTATGACATCAACAAATTGATTATGACATCATCCAATGATTATGACATCAAATGATTATGACATCATCAAATGATTATGACATCAACAAAATGATTATGACATCATCCAATGATTATGACATCAAATGATTATGACATCATCAAATGATTATGACATCAACAGAATGATGATGACATCATCCAATGATTATGACATCATCCAATGATTATGACATCATCAAATCAATATGACATCAACAAAATGATTATGACTTCATCTAATGATTATGACATCATCAAATGATTATGACATCAACAAAATGATTATGACATCATCCCATGATTATGACATCAAATGATTATGACATCATCAAATGATTATGACATCAACAAAATGATTATGACATCATCTAATGATTATGACATCATCAAATGATTATGACATCAACAAAATGATTATGACATCATCTAATGATTATGACATCATCAAATGATTATGACATCAACAAAATGATTATGACATCATCCAATGATTATGACATCAAATGATTATGACATCATCAAATGATTATGACATCAACAAAATGATTATGACATCATCTAATGATTATGACATCAACAAAATGATTATGACATCATCTAATGATTATGACATCAAATGATTATGACATCAACAAAATGATTATGACATCATCCAATGATTATGACATCAAATGATTATGACATCATCAAATGATTATGACATCAACAAAATGATTATGACATCATCCAATGATTATGACATCAAATGATTATGACATCATCAAATGATTATGACATCAACAAAATGATTATGACATCATGTAATGATTATGACATCAACAAAATGATTATGACATCATCTAATGATTATGACATCAAATGATTATGACATCAACAAAATGATTATGACATCATCCAATGATTATGACATCAAATGATTATGACATCATCAAATGATTATGACATCAACAAAATGATTATGACATCATCCAATGATTATGACATCAAATGATTATGACATCATCAAATCATTATGACATCAACAAAATGATTATGACATCAACAAAATAATTATGACATCATCTAATGATTATGACATCATCAAATGATTATGACATCAACAAAATGATTATGACATCATCCAATGATTATGACATCAAATGATTATGACATCATCAAATGGTTATGACATCAACAAAATGATGATGACATCATCCAATGATTATGACATCATCCAATGATTATGACATCATCAAATCATTATGACATCAACAAAATGATTATGACATCAACAAAATGATTATGACATCATAAAATGATTATGACATCAACAAAATGATTATGGCATCATCAAATGATAACGACATCAACAAAATGATTATGGCATCATCAAATGATTATGACATCAACAAAATGATTATGACATCATCCAATGATTATGACATCAAATGATTATGACATCATCAAATCATTATGACATCAACAAAATGATTATGACATCATAAAATGATTATGACATCAACAAAATGATTATGGCATCATCAAATGATTATGACATCAACAAAATGATTATGACATCATCCAATGATTATGACATCATCCAATGATTATGACATCATCAAATCATTATGACATCAACAAAATGATTATGACATCAACAAAATGATTATGACATCATCAAATGATTATGACATCAACAAAATGATTATGACATCATCCAATGATTATGACATCATCAAATCATTATGACATCAACAAAATGATTATGACATCAACAAAATGATTATGACATCATCCAATGATTATGACATCATCAAATCATTATGACATCAACAAAATGATTATGACATCAACAAAATGATTATGACATCATCAAATGATTATGACATCAAATGATTATGACATCATCAAATGATTATGACATCAACAAAATGTTTATGACATCATCCAATGATTATGACATCAAATGATTATGACATCATCAAATGATTATGCCATCAACAAAATGATTATGGCATCATCAAATGATTATGACATTATCAAATGATTATGACATCAACAAAATGATTATGACATCATCTAATGATTATGACATCATCAAATGATTATGACATCAACAAAATGATTATGACATCAACTAATGATTATGACATCATCAAATGATTATGACATCAACAAAATGATTATGACATAATCCAATGATTATGACATCAAATGATTATGACATCATCAAATGATTATGACATCATCTAATGATTATGACATCATCAAATGATTATGACATCAACAAAATGATTATGACATCATCCAATGATTATGACATCAAATGATTATGACATCAACAAAATGATTATGACATCATCCAATGATTAGGACATCATCCAATGATTATAACATCATCAAATCATTATGACATCAACAAAATGATTATGACATCAACAAAATGATTATGGCATCATCAAATGATTATGACATCAACAAAATGATTATGACATCATCCAATGATTATGACATCATCCAATGATTATAACATCATCAAATCATTATGACATCAACAAAATGATTATGACATCAACAAAATGATTATGACATCATCAAATGATTATGACATCAACAAAATGATTATGACATCATCCAATGATTATGACATCAAATGATTATGACATAATCAAATGATTATGACATCAACAAAATGATTATGACATCATCCAATGATTATGACATCATCCAATGATTATGACATCAACAAATCATTATGACATCAACAAAATGATTATGACATCAACAAAATGATTATGACATCATCAAATGATTATGACATCAACAAAATGATTATGACATCATCAAATGATTATGACATCAACAAAATGATTATGACATCATCAAATGATTTTGACATCATCCAAAATTATGACATCAAATGATTATGACATCATCAAATGATTATGACATCAACAAAATGATTATGACATCATCCAATGATTATGACATCAAATGATTATGACATCATCAAATGATTATGACATCAACAAAATGATTATGACATCATCCAATGATTATGACATCAAATGATTATGACATCATCAAATCATTATGACATCAACAAAATGATTATGACATCATCCAATGATTATGACATCAAATGAATATGACATCATCAAATCATTATGACATCAACAAAATGATTATGACATCAACAAAATGATTACGACATCATCAAATGATTATGACATCAACAAAATGATTATGACATCATCTAATGATGATGACATCATCAAATGATTATGACATCAACAAAATGATTATGACATCATCAAATGATTATGACATCAACAAAATGATTATGACATCATCTAATGATCATGACATCATCAAATGATTATGGCATCATCAAATGATTATGACATCAACAAAATGATTATGACATCATCCAATGATTATGACCTCAAATCATTATGACATCATCAAATCATTATGACATCAACAAAATGATTATTACATCAACAAAATGATTATGACATCATCAAATGATTATGACATCAACAAAATGATTATGTCATCATCCAATGATTATGACATCAAATGATTATGACATCATCAAATGATTATGACATCAACAAAATGATTATGACGTCATCTAATGATTATGACATCATCAAATGATTATGACATCAACAAAATGATTATGACATCATCCAATGATTATGACATCAAATGATTATGACATCATCAAATGATTATGACATCAACAAAATGATTATGACATCATCCAATGATTATGACATCAAATGATTATGACATCATCAAATGATTATGACATCAACAAAATGATTATGACATCATCCAATGATTATGACATCAAATGATTATGACATCATCAAATCATTATGACATCAACAAAATGATTATGACATCATCCAATGATTATGACATCAAATGAATATGACATCATCAAATCATTATGACATCAACAAAATGATTATGACATCAACAAAATGATTACGACATCATCAAATGATTATGACATCAACAAAATGATTATGACATCATCTAATGATGATGACATCATCAAATGATTATGACATCAACAAAATGATTATGACATCATCAAATGATTATGACATCAACAAAATGATTATGACATCATCTAATGATCATGACATCATCAAATGATTATGGCATCATCAAATGATTATGACATCAACAAAATGATTATGACATCATCCAATGATTATGACCTCAAATCATTATGACATCATCAAATCATTATGACATCAACAAAATGATTATTACATCAACAAAATGATTATGACATCATCAAATGATTATGACATCAACAAAATGATTATGTCATCATCCAATGATTATGACATCAAATGATTATGACATCATCAAATGATTATGACATCAACAAAATGATTATGACGTCATCTAATGATTATGACATCATCAAATGATTATGACATCAACAAAATGATTATGACATCATCCAATGATTGTGACATCAAATGATTATGACATCATCAAATGATTATGACATCATCAAATGATTATGACATCAACAAAATGATTATGACATCATCCAATGATTATGACATCAAATGATTATGACGTCATCAAATCATATGACATCAACAAAATGATTATGACATCATCTAATGATTATGACATCAACAAAATGATTATGACATCATCTAATGATTATGACATCATCAAATGATTATGACATCAACAAAATGATTATGACATCATCCAATGATTATGGCATCATCAAATGATTATGACGTCAACAAAATGATTATGACATCATCCAATGATTATGACATCAAATGATTATGACATCATCAAATGATTATGACATCAACAAAATGATTATGACATCAACAAAATGATTATGACATCATCTAATGATTATGACATCATCAAATGATTATGACATCATCCAATGATTATGACATCAAATGATTATGACATTATCAAATGATTATGACATCAACAAAATGATTATGACATCATCCAATGATTATGACATCAAATGATTATGACATCATCAAATCATTATGACATCAACAAAATGATTATGACATCAACAAAATGATTATGACATCATCCAATGATTATGACATCAAATGATTATGACATCAACAAAATGATTATGACATCATCTAATGATTATGACATCATCAAATGATTATGACATCAAAAAAATGATTATGACATCAACAAAATGATTATGACATCATCTAATGATTATGACATCAAATGATTATGACATCAACAAAATGATTATGACATCATCTAATGATTATGACATCATCAAATGATTATGACATCATTAAATGATTATGACATCATCCAATGATTATGACATCAAATGATTATGACATCAACAAAACGATTATGACATCATCCAATGATTATGACATCAAATGATTATGACATCATCAAATGATTATGACATCAACAAAATGATTATGACATCATCTAATGATTATGACATCATCAAATGATTATGACATCAACAAAATGATTATGACATCATCCAATGATTATGACATCAAATGATTATGACATCAACAAAATGATTATGACATCATCCAATGATTATGACATCATCCAATGATTATAACATCATCAAATCATTATGACATCAACAAAATGATTATGACATCAACAAAATGATTATGACATCAACAAATGATTATGACATCAACAAAATGATTATGACATCATCCAATGATTATGACATCAAATGATTATGACATCATCAAATGATTATGACATCAACAAAATGATTATGACATCATCCAATGATTATGACATGATCCAATGATTATGACATCATCAAATCATTATGACATCAACAAAATGATTATGACATCAACAAAATGATTATGACATCATAAAATGATTATGACATCAACAAAATGATTATGGCATCATCAAATGATTATGACATCAACAAAATGATTATGACATCAACAAAATGATTATGACATCATCTAATGATTATGACATCAAATGATTATGACATCAACAAAATGATTATGACATCATCTAATGATTATGACATCATCAAATGATTATGACATCATTAAACGATTATGACATCATCCAATGATTATGACATCAAATGATTATGACATCATCAAATGATTATGACATCAACAAAATGATTATGACATCATCTAATGATTTTGACATCTTCAAATGATTATGACATCAACAAAATGATTATGACATCATCCAATGATTATGACATCAAATGATTATGACATCAACAAAATGATTGTGACATCATCCAATGATTATGACATCATCCAATGATTATAACATCATCAAATCATTATGACATCAACAAAATGATTATGACATCATCCAATGATTATGACATCAAATGATTATGACATCAACAAAATGATTATGACATCATCCAATGATTATGACATCATCCAATGATTATAACATCATCAAATCATTATGACATCAACAAAATGATTATGACATCAACAAAATGATTATGGCATCAACAAAATGATTATGGCATCATCAAATGATTATGACATCAACAAAATAATTATGACATCATCCAATGATTATGACATCATCCAATGATTATGACATCAACAAAATGATTATGACATCAACAAAATGATTATGACATCATCAAATGATTATGACATCAACAAAATGATTATGACATCATCCCATGATTATGACATCAAATGATTATGACATCATCAAATGATTATGACATCAACAAAATGATTATGACATCATCCAATGATTATGACATCATCCAATGATTATGACATCATCAAATCATTATGACATCAACAAAATGATTATGACATCATCAAAATGATTATGACATCATAAAATGATTATGACATCAACAAAATGATTATGGCATCATCAAATGATTATGACATCAACAAAATGATTATGACATCATCCAATGATTATGACATCATCAAATCATTATGACATCAACAAAATGATTATTACATCAACAAAATGATTTTGACATCATCAAATGATTATGACATCATCCAATGATTATGACATCAAATGATTATGACATCATCAAATGATTATGACATCAACAAAATGATGATGACATCATCCAATGATTATGACATCATCTAATGATTATGACATCATCAAATGATTATGACATCATTAAATGATTATGACATCATCCAATGATTATGACATCAAATGATTATGACATCAACAAAACGATTATGACATCATCCAATGAATATGACATCATCCAATGATTATGACATCATCAAATCATTATGACATCAACAAAATGATTATGACATCAACAAAATGATTATGACATCAACAAAATGATTATGACATCATCCAATGATTATGACATCAAATGATTATGACATCATCAAATGATTATGACATCAACAAAATGATTATGGCATCATCAAATGATTATGACATCAACAAAATGATTATGACATCATCCAATGATTATGACATCATCCAATGATTATGACATCATCAAATCATTATGACATCAACAAAATGATTATGACATCAACAAAATGATTATGACATTATCAAATGATTATGACATCAACAAATTGATTATGACATCATCCAATGATTATGACATCAAATGATTATGACATCATCAAATGATTATGACATCAACAAAATGATTATGACATCATCCAATGATTATGACATCAAATGATTATGACATCATCAAATGATTATGACATCAACAGAATGATGATGACATCATCCAATGATTATGACATCATCCAATGATTATGACATCATCAAATCAATATGACATCAACAAAATGATTATGACTTCATCTAATGATTATGACATCATCAAATGATTATGACATCAACAAAATGATTATGACATCATCCCATGATTATGACATCAAATGATTATGACATCATCAAATGATTATGACATCAACAAAATGATTATGACATCATCTAATGATTATGACATCATCAAATGATTATGACATCAACAAAATGATTATGACATCATCTAATGATTATGACATCATCAAATGATTATGACATCAACAAAATGATTATGACATCATCCAATGATTATGACATCAAATGATTATGACATCATCAAATGATTATGACATCAACAAAATGATTATGACATCATCTAATGATTATGACATCAACAAAATGATTATGACATCATCTAATGATTATGACATCAAATGATTATGACATCAACAAAATGATTATGACATCATCCAATGATTATGACATCAAATGATTATGACATCATCAAATGATTATGACATCAACAAAATGATTATGACATCATCCAATGATTATGACATCAAATGATTATGACATCATCAAATGATTATGACATCAACAAAATGATTATGACATCATGTAATGATTATGACATCAACAAAATGATTATGACATCATCTAATGATTATGACATCAAATGATTATGACATCAACAAAATGATTATGACATCATCCAATGATTATGACATCAAATGATTATGACATCATCAAATGATTATGACATCAACAAAATGATTATGACATCATCCAATGATTATGACATCAAATGATTATGACATCATCAAATCATTATGACATCAACAAAATGATTATGACATCAACAAAATAATTATGACATCATCTAATGATTATGACATCATCAAATGATTATGACATCAACAAAATGATTATGACATCATCCAATGATTATGACATCAAATGATTATGACATCATCAAATGGTTATGACATCAACAAAATGATGATGACATCATCCAATGATTATGACATCATCCAATGATTATGACATCATCAAATCATTATGACATCAACAAAATGATTATGACATCAACAAAATGATTATGACATCATAAAATGATTATGACATCAACAAAATGATTATGGCATCATCAAATGATTACGACATCAACAAAATGATTATGGCATCATCAAATGATTATGACATCAACAAAATGATTATGACATCATCCAATGATTATGACATCAAATGATTATGACATCATCAAATCATTATGACATCAACAAAATGATTATGACATCATAAAATGATTATGACATCAACAAAATGATTATGGCATCATCAAATGATTATGACATCAACAAAATGATTATGACATCATCCAATGATTATGACATCATCCAATGATTATGACATCATCAAATCATTATGACATCAACAAAATGATTATGACATCAACAAAATGATTATGACATCATCAAATGATTATGACATCAACAAAATGATTATGACATCATCCAATGATTATGACATCATCAAATCATTATGACATCAACAAAATGATTATGACATCAACAAAATGATTATGACATCATCCAATGATTATGACATCATCAAATCATTATGACATCAACAAAATGATTATGACATCAACAAAATGATTATGACATCATCAAATGATTATGACATCAAATGATTATGACATCATCAAATGATTATGACATCAACAAAATGTTTATGACATCATCCAATGATTATGACATCAAATGATTATGACATCATCAAATGATTATGCCATCAACAAAATGATTATGGCATCATCAAATGATTATGACATTATCAAATGATTATGACATCAACAAAATGATTATGACATCATCTAATGATTATGACATCATCAAATGATTATGACATCAACAAAATGATTATGACATCAACTAATGATTATGACATCATCAAATGATTATGACATCAACAAAATGATTATGACATAATCCAATGATTATGACATCAAATGATTATGACATCATCAAATGATTATGACATCATCTAATGATTATGACATCATCAAATGATTATGACATCAACAAAATGATTATGACATCATCCAATGATTATGACATCAAATGATTATGACATCAACAAAATGATTATGACATCATCCAATGATTAGGACATCATCCAATGATTATAACATCATCAAATCATTATGACATCAACAAAATGATTATGACATCAACAAAATGATTATGGCATCATCAAATGATTATGACATCAACAAAATGATTATGACATCATCCAATGATTATGACATCATCCAATGATTATAACATCATCAAATCATTATGACATCAACAAAATGATTATGACATCAACAAAATGATTATGACATCATCAAATGATTATGACATCAACAAAATGATTATGACATCATCCAATGATTATGACATCAAATGATTATGACATAATCAAATGATTATGACATCAACAAAATGATTATGACATCATCCAATGATTATGACATCATCCAATGATTATGACATCAACAAATCATTATGACATCAACAAAATGATTATGACATCAACAAAATGATTATGACATCATCAAATGATTATGACATCAACAAAATGATTATGACATCATCAAATGATTATGACATCAACAAAATGATTATGACATCATCAAATGATTTTGACATCATCCAAAATTATGACATCAAATGATTATGACATCATCAAATGATTATGACATCAACAAAATGATTATGACATCATCCAATGATTATGACATCAAATGATTATGACATCATCAAATGATTATGCCATCAACAAAATGATTATGGCATCATCAAATGATTATGCCATCAACAAAATGATTATGGCATCATCAAATGATTATGACATCAACAAAATGATTATGACATCATCCAATGATTATGACATCAAATGATTATGACATCATCAAATCATTATGACATCAACAAAATGATTATGACATCATAAAGTGATTATGATATCAACAAAATGATTATGGCATCATCAAATGATTATGACATCAACAAAATGATTATGACATCATCCAATGATTATGACATCATCCAATGATTATGACATCATCAAATCATTATGACATCAGCAAAATGATTATGACATCATCCAATGATTATGACGTCATCCAATGATTATGACATCATCAAATCATTATGACATCAACAAAATGATTATGACATCAACAAAATGATTATGACATCATCAAATGATTATGACATCAACAAAATGATTATGACATCATCCAATGATTATGACATCATCAAATCATTATGACATCAACAAAATGATTATGACATCAACAAAATGATTATGACATCATCAAATGATTATGACATCAAATGATTATGACATCATCAAATGATTATGACATCAACAAAATGATTATGGCATCATCAAATGATTATGACATTATCAAAAGATTATGACATCAACAAAATGATTATGACATCATCCGATGATTATGACATCAAATGATTATGACATCATCAAATGATTATGACATCAACAAAATGGTTATGACATCATCCAATGATTATGACATCATCCAATGATTATGACATCAAATGATTATGACATCTTCAAATGATTATGACATCAACAAAATGATTATGACATCATCCAATGATTATGACATCAACAAAATGATTATGACATCATCTAATGATTATGACATCATCAAATGATTATGACATCAACAAAATGATTATGACATCATCAAATGATTATGACATCAACAAAATGTTTATGACATCATCCAATGATTATGACATCAAATGATTATGACATCATCAAATGATTATGACTTCAACAAAATGATTATGACATCATCTAATGATTATGACATCATCAAATGATTATGACATCAACAAAATGATTATGACATCATCTAATGATTATTACATCATCAAATGATTATGACATCAACAAAATGATTATGACATCATCTAATGATTATGACATCATCAAATGATTATGACATCAACAAAATGATTATGACATCATCTAATGATTATGACATCAACAAAATGATTATGACATCTTCTAATGATTCTGACATCAAATGATTATGACATCAACAAAATGATTATGACATCATCCAATGATTATGACATCAAATGATTATGACATCATCAAATGATTATGACATCAACAAAATGATTATGACATCATCCAATGATTATGACATCAAATGATTATGACATCATCAAATCATTATGACATCAACAAAATGATTATGACATCAACAAAATAATTATGACATCATCTAATGATTATGACATCATCAAATGATTATGACATCAACAAAATGATTTTGACATCATCCAATGATTATGACATCAAATGATTATGACATCATCAAATGATTATGACAACAACAAAATGATGATGACATCATCCAATGATTGTGACATCAACAAAATGATTGACATCATCAAATGATTATGACATCAACAAAATGATTATGACATCATCCAATGTTTATGACATCATCCAATGATTATGACATCAAATGATTATGACATCTTCAAATCATTATGACATGAACAAAATGATTATGACATCAACAAAATGATTATGACATCATAAAATGATTATGACATCAACAAAATGATTATGGCATCATCAAATGATTATGACATCAACAAAATCATTATGACATCATCAAATGATTATGACATCAACAAAATGATTATGACATCAACAAAATGATTATGACATCAACAAAATGATTATGATATCATACAATGATTATGACATCATCAAATAATTATGACATCAACAAAATGATTATTACATCAACAAAATGATTATGACATCATCAAATGATTATGACATTAACAAAATGATTATGACATCATCCAATGATTATGACATCAAATGATTATGACATCATCAAATGATTATGACATCAACAAAATGATGATGACATCATCCAATGATTATGACATCATCCAATGATTATGACATCATCAAATCATTATGACATCAACAAAATGATTATGACATCATCTAATGATTATGACATCATCAAATGTTTATGACATCAACAAAATGATTATGACATCATCCCATGATTATGACATCAAATGATTATGACATCATCAAATGATTATGACATCAACAAAATGATTATGACATCATCAAATGATTATGACATCAACAAAATGATTATGACATCATCTAATGATTATGACATCATCAAATGATTATGACATCAACAAAATGATTATGACATCATCAAATGATTATGACATCAACAAAATGTTTATGACATCATCCAATGATTATGACATCAAATGATTATGACATCATCAAATGATTATGACATCAACAAAATGATTATGACATCATCTAATGATTATGACATCATCAAATGATTATGACATCAAAAAAATGATTATGACATCATCTAATGATTATGACATCATCAAATGATTGTGACATCAACAAAATGATTATGACATCATCTAATGATTATGACATCATCAAATGATTATGACATCAACAAAATGATTATGAAATCATCCAATGATTATGACATCAAATGATTATGACATCATCAAATGATTATGACATCAACAAAATGATTATGACATCATCCAATGATTATGACATCAAATGATTATGACATCATCAAATCATTATGACATCAACAAAATGATTATGACATCATAAAATGATTATGACATCAACAAAATGATTATGGCATCATCAAATGATTATGACATCAACAAAATCATTATGACATCATCAAATGATTATGACATCAACAAAATGATTATGACATCATCCAATGATTATGACATCAAATGATTATGACATCATCAAATCAATATGACATCAACAAAATGATTATTATATCAACAAAATGATTATGACATCATAAAATGATTATGACATCAACAAAATGATTATAGCATCATCAAATGATTATGACATCAACAAAATGATTATGATATCATCCAATGATTATGACATCATCAAATCATTATGACATCAACAAAATGATTATTACATCAACAAAATGATTATGACATCATCAAATGATTATGACATTAACAAAATGATTATGACATCATCCAATGATTATGACATCAAATGATTATGACATCATCAAATGATTATGACATCAACAAAATGATGATGACATCATCCAATGATAATGACATCATCAAATCATTATGACATCAACAAAATGATTATGACATCATCAAATGATTATGACATCATCAAATGATTATGACATCAACAAAATGATTATGACATCATCCCATGATTATGACATCAAATGATTATGACATCATCAAATGATTATGACATCAACAAAATGATTATGACATCATCAAATGATTATGACATCAACAAAATGATTATGACATCATCTAATGATTATGACATCATCAAATGATTATGACATCAACAAAATGATTATGACATCATCAAATGATTATGACATCAACAAAATGTTTATGACATCATCCAATGATTATGACATCAAATGATTATGACATCAACAAAATGATTATGACATCATCCAATGATTATGACATCAAATGATTATGACATCATCAAATGATTATGACATCAACAAAATGATTATGACATCATCCAATGATTATGACATCAAATGATTATGACATCATCAAATCATTATGACATCAACAAAATGATTATGATATCAACAAAATAATTATGACATCATCTAATGATTATGACATCATCAAATGATTATGACATCAACAAAATGATTATGACATCAAATGATTATGACATCATCTAATGATTATGACATCATCAAATGATTATGACATCAACAAAATGATTATGACATCATCCAATGATTATGACATCAACAAATGATTATGACATCAACAAAATGATTATGACATCATCCAATGATTATGACATCAACAAAATGATTATGGCATCATCAAATGATTATGACATCAACAAAATGATTATGGCATCATCAAATGATTATGACATCAACAAAATGATTATGACATCATCAAATGATTATGACATCATCCAATGATTATCACATCAAATGATTATGACATCAACAAAATTATTATGACATCATCCAATGATTATGACATCATCAAATCATTATGACATCAACAAAATGATTATGACATCAACAAAATGATTGACATCATCAAATGATTATGACATCATCAAATGATTATGACATCAACAAAATGATTATGACATCATCAAATGATTATGACATCAACAAAATGATTATGACATCATCTAATGATTATGACATCATCAAATGATTATGACATCAACAAAATGATTATGACATCATCAAATGATTATGACATCAACAAAATGTTTATGACATCATCCAATGATTATGACATCAAATGATTATGACATCATCAAATGATTATGACATCAACAAAATGATTATGACATCATCTAATGATTATGACATCACCAAATGATTATGACATCAAAAAAATGATTATGATATCATCTAATGATTATGACATCATCAAATGATTGTGACATCAACAAAATGATTATGACATCATCTAATGATTATGACATCAACAAAATGATTATGAAATCATCCAATGATTATGACATCAAATGATTATGACATCATCAAATGATTATGACATCAACAAAATGATTATGACATCATCCAATGATTATGACATCAAATGATTATGACATCATCAAATCATTATGACATCAACAAAATGATTATGACATCATAAAATGATTATGACATCAACAAAATGATTATGGCATCATCAAATGATTATGACATCAACAAAATCATTATGACATCATCAAATGATTATGACATCAACAAAATGATTATGACATCATCCAATGATTATGACATCAAATGATTATGACATCATCAAATCAATATGACATCAACAAAATGATTATTATATCAACAAAATGATTATGACATCATAAAATGATTATGACATCAACAAAATGATTATAGCATCATCAAATGATTATGACATCAACAAAATGATTATGATATCATCAAATGATTATGACATCATCAAATCATTATGACATCAACAAAATGATTATTACATCAACAAAATGATTATGACATCATCAAATGATTATGACATTAACAAAATGATTATGACATCATCCAATGATTATGACATCAAATGATTATGACATCATCAAATGATTATGACATCAACAAAATGATGATGACATCATCCAATGATTATGACATCATCAAATCATTATGACATCAACAAAATGATTATGACATCATCAAATGATTATGACATCATCAAATGATTATGACATCAACAAAATGATTATGACATCATCCCATGATTATGACATCAAATGATTATGACATCATCAAATGATTATGACATCAACAAAATGATTATGACATCATCAAATGATTATGACATCAACAAAATGATTATGACATCATCTAATGATTATGACATCATCAAATGATTATGACATCAACAAAATGATTATGACATCATCAAATGATTATGACATCAACAAAATGTTTATGACATCATCCAATGATTATGACATCAAATGATTATAACATCAACAAAATGATTATGACATCATCCAATGATTATGACATCAAATGATTATGACATCATCAAAAGATTATGACATCAACAAAATGATTATGACATCATCCAATGATTATGACATCAAATGATTATGACATCATCAAATCATTATGACATCAACAAAATGATTATGATATCAACAAAATAATTATGACATCATCTAATGATTATGACATCATCAAATGATTATGACATCAACAAAAAGATTATGACATCAAATGATTATGACATCATCTAATGATTATGACATCATCAAATGATTATGACATCAACAAAATGATTATGACATCATCCAATGATTATGACATCAACAAATGATTATGACATCAACAAAATGATTATGACATCATCCAATGATCATGACATCAACAAAATGATTATGGCATCATCAAATGATTATGACATCAACAAAATGATTATGGCATCATCAAATGATTATGACATCAACAAAATGATTATGACATCATCAAATGATTATGACATCATCAAATCATTATGACATCAACAAAATGATTATGACATCAACAAAATGATTGACATCATCAAATGATTATGACATCAACAAAATGATTATGACATCATCCAATGATTATGACATCAAATGATTATGACATCATCAAATCATTATGACATCAACAAAATGATTATGACATCAACAAAATGATTATGGCATCATCAAATGATTATGACATCAACAAAATCATTATGACATCATCAAATGATTATGACATCAACAAAATGATTATGACATCATCCAATGATTATGACATCAAATGATTATGACATCATCAAATCATTATGACATCAACAAAATGATTATGACATCAACAAAATGATTATGACATCATAAAATGATTATGACATCAACAAAATGATTATGGCATCATCAATGATTATGACATCAACAAAATGATTATGACATCATCCAATGATTATGACATCATCAAATCATTATGACATCAACAAAATGATTATGACATCAAAAAAATGATTATGACATCATCAAATGATTATGACATCAAATGATTATGACATCATCAAATGATTATGACATCAACAAAATGATGATAACATCATCCAATGATTATGACATCATCCAATGATTATGACATCATCAAATCATTATGACATCAACAAAATGATTATGACATCATCTAATGATTATGACATCATCAAATGATTATGACATCAACAAAATGATTATGACATCATCCAATGATTATGACATCAAATGCTTATGACATCATCAAATGATTATGACATCAATAAAATGATTATGACATCATCAAATGATTATGACATCATCTAATGATTATGACATTATCAAATGATTATGACATCATCCGATGATTATGACAACAAATGATTATGACATAATCAAATGATTATGACATCAACAAAATGATTATGACATCATCTAATGATTATGACATCATCAAATGATTATGACATCAACAAAATGATTATGACATCATCTAATGATTATGACATCATCAAATGATTATGACATCAACAAAATGATTATGACATCATCCAATGATTATGACATCAAATGATTATGACATCATCAAATGATTATGACATCAACAAAATGATTATGACATCATCTAATGATTATGACATCATCAAATGATTATGACATCAACAAAATGATTATGACATCATCCAATGATTATGACATCAAATGATTATGACATCAACAAAATGATTATGACATCATCCAATGATTATGACATCATCCAATGATTATAACATCATCAAATCATTATGACATCAACAAAATGATTATGACATCAACAAAATGATTATGACATCAACAAAATGATTATGACATCATCCAATGATTATGACATCATCCAATGATTATGACATCATCAAATCATTATGACATCAACAAAATGATTATGACATCATCAAATGATTATGACATCAACAAAATGATTATGACATCATCCAATGATTATGACATCAAATGATTATGACATCATCAAATGATTATGACATCAACAAAATGATTATGACATCATCCAATGATTATGACATCATCCAATGATTATGACATCATCAAATCATTATGACATCAACAAAATGATTATGACATCAACAAAATGATTATGACATCATAAAATGATTATGACATCAACAAAATGATTATGGCATCATGAAATGATTATGACATCAACAAAATGTTTATGACATCATCCAATGATTATGACATCATCAAATCATTATGACATCAACAAAATGATTATTACATCAACAACATGATTATGACATCATCAAATGATTATGACATTAACAAAATGATTACGACATCATCCAATGATTATGACATCAAATGATTATGACATCAACAAAATGATTATGACATCATCCAATGATTATGACATCATCCAATGATTATCACATCAAATGATTATGACATCATCAAATGATTATGACATCATTAAATGATTATGACATCATCCAATGATTATGACATCAAATGATTATGACATCAACAAAACGATTATGACATCATCCAATGATTATGACATCAAATGATTATGACATCATCAAATGATTATGACATCAACAAAATGATTATGACATCATCTAATGATTATGACATCATCAAATGATTATGACATCAACAAAATGATTATGACATCATCCAATGATTATGACATCAAATGATTATGACATCAACAAAATTATTATGACATCATCCAATGATTATGACATCATCCAATGATTATAACATCATCAAATCATTATGACATCAACAAAATGATTATGACATCAACAAAATGATTATGGCATCATCAAATGATTATGACATCAACAAAATAATTATGACATCATCCAATGATTATGACATCATCCAATGGTTATGACATCATCAAATCATTATGACATCAACAAAATGATTATGACATCAACAAAATGATTATGACATCATCCAATGATTATGACATCAAATGATTATGACATCAACAAAATGATTATGACATCATCCAATGATTATGACATCATCCAATGATTATAACATCATCAAATCATTATGACATCAATAAAATGATTATGACATCAACAAAATGATTATGACATCAACAAAATGATTATGACATCATCCAATGATTATGACATCATCCAATGATTATGACATCATCAAATCATTATGACATCAACAAAATGATTATGACATCAACAAAATGATTATGACATCATCAAATGATTATGACATCAACAAAATGATTATGACATCATACAATGATTATGACATCAAATGATTATGACATCATCAAATGATTATGACATCAACAAAATGATTATGACATCATCCAATGATTATGACATCATCCAATGATTATGACATCATCAAATCATTATGACATCAACAAAATGATTATGACATCATCCAATGATTATGACATCATAAAATGATTATGACATCAACAAAATGATTATGGCATCATCAAATGATTATGACATCAACAAAATGATTATGACATCATCCAATGATTATGACATCATCAAATCATTATGACATCAACAAAATGATTATGACATCAACAAAATGATTATGACATCATCAAATGATTATGACATTAACAAAATGATTATGACATCATCCAATGATTATGACATCAAATGATTATGACATCATCAAATGATTATGACATCAACAAAATGATGATGACATCATCCAATGATTATGACATCATCTAATGATTATGACATCATCAAATGATTATGACATCATTAAATGATTATGACATCATCCAATGATTATGACATCAAATGATTATGACATCATCCAATGATTATGACATCAAATGATTATGACATAATCAAATGATTATGACATCAACAAAATGATTATGACATCATCTAATGATTATGACATCATCAAATGATTATGACATCAACAAAATGATTATGACATCATCCAATGATTATGACATCAAATGATTATGACATCAGCAAAATGATTATGACATCATCCAATGATTATGACATCATCCAATGATTATAACATCATCAAATCATTATGACATCAACAAAATGATTATGACATCAACAAAATGATTATGGCATCATCAAATGATTATGACATCAACAAAATAATTATGACATCATCCAATGATTATGACATCATCCAATGATTATGACATCATAAAATGATTATGACATCAACAAAATGATTATGACATCATCCAATGATTATTACATCATCCAATGATTATGACATCATCAAATCATTATGACATCAACAAAATGATTATGACATCATCCAATGATTATGACATCATAAAATGATTATGACATCAACAAAATGATTATGGCATCATCAAATGATTATGACATCTACAAAATGATTATGACATCATCCAATGATTATGACATCATCAAATCATTATGACATCTACAAAATGATTATTACATCAACAAAATGATTATGACATCATCAAATGATTATGACATTAACAAAATGATTATGACATCATCCAATGATTATGACATCAAATGATTATGACATCATCAAATGATTATGACATCAACAAAATGATGATGACATCATCCAATGATTATGACATCATCTAATGATTATGACATCATCAAATGATAATGACATCATTAAATGATTATGACATCATCCAATGATTATGACATCAAATGATTATGACATCAACAAAACGATTATGACATCATCCAATGATTATGACATCAAATGATTATGACATCATCAAATGATTATGACATCAACAAAATGATTATGACATCATCTAATGATTATGACATCATCAAATGATTATGACATCAACAAAATGATTATGACATCATCCAATGATTATGACATCAAATGATTATGACATCAACAAAATGATTATGACATCATCCAATGATTATGACATCATCCAATGATTATAACATCATCAAATCATTATGACATCAACAAAATGATTATGACATCAACAAAATGATTATGGCATCATCAAATGATTATGACATCAACAAAATAATTATGACATCATCCAATGATTATGACATCATCCAATGATTATGACATCATCAAATCATTATGACATCAACAAAATGATTATGACATCAACAAAATGATTATGACATCATCAAATGATTATGACATCAACAAAATGATTATGACATCATCCAATGATTATGACATCAAATGATTATGACATCATCAAATGATATTGACATCAACAAAATGATGATGACATCATCCAATGATTATGACATCATCCAAAGATTATGACATCATCAAATCATTATGACATCAACAAAATGATTATGACATCAACAAAATGATTATGACATCATAAAATGATTATGACATCAACAAAATGATGATGACATCATCCAATGATTATGACATCATCTAATGATTATGACATCATCAAATGATTATGACATCATTAAATGATTATGACATCATCCAATGATTATGACATCAAATGATTATGACATCAACAAAACGATTATGACATCATCCAATGATTATGACATCATCAAATCATTATGACATCAACAAAATGTTTATGACATCATCCAATGATTATGACATCAACAAAATGATTATGACATCATCAAATGATTATGACATCAATAAAATGTTTATGACATCATCCAATGATTATGACATCAAATGTTTATGACATCATGAAATGATTATGACATCAACAAAATGATTATGACATCATCCAATGATTATGACATCAAATGATTATGACATCATCAAATGATTATGACATCAACAAAATGATGATGACATCATCCAATGATTATGACATCATCTAATGATTATGACATCAACAAAATGATTATGACATCATCCAATGATTATGACATCAAATGATTATGACATCATCAAATGGTTATGACATCAACAAAATGATGATGACATCATCCAATGATTATGACATCATCCAATGATTATGACATCATCAAATCATTATGACATCAACAAAATGATTATGACATCAACAAAATGATTATGACATCATAAAATGATTATGACATCAACAAAATGATTATGGCATCATCAAATGATTACGACATCAACAAAATGATTATGGCATCATCAAATGATTATGACATCAACAAAATGATTATGACATCATCCAATGATTATGACATCAAATGATTATGACATCATCAAATCATTATGACATCAACAAAATGATTATGACATCATAAAATGATTATGACATCAACAAAATGATTATGGCATCATCAAATGATTATGACATCAACAAAATGATTATGACATCATCCAATGATAATGACATCATCCAAATGATTATGACATCATCAAATCATTATGACATCAACAAAATGATTATGACATCATCCAATGATTATGACATCATCCAATGATTATGACATCATCAAATCATTATGACATCAACAAAATGATTATGACATCAACAAAATGATTATGACATCATCAAATGATTATGACATCAACAAAATGATTATGACATCACCCAATGATTATGACATCATCAAATCATTATGACATCAACAAAATGATTATGACATCAACAAAATGATTATGACATCATCAAATGATTATGACATCAAATGATTATGACATCATCAAATGATTATGACATCAACAAAATGTTTATGACATCATCCAATGATTATGACATCAAATGATTATGACATCATCAAATGATTATGCCATCAACAAAATGATTATGGCATCATCAAATGATTATGACATTATCAAATGATTATAACATCAACAAAATGATTATGACATCATCCGATGATTATGACATCAAATGATTATGACATCATCAAATGATTATGACATCAACTAAATGATTATGACATCATCTAATGATTATGACATAATCAAATGATTATGACATCAACAAAATGATTATGACATCATCTAATGATTATGACATCATCAAATGATTATGACATCAACAAAATGATTATGACATAATCCAATGATTATGACATCAAATGATTATGACATCATCAAATGATTATGACATCAACAAAATGATTATGACATCATCTAATGATTATGACATCATCAAATGATTATGACATCAACAAAATGATTATGACATCATCCAATGATTATGACATAAAATGATTATGACATCAACAAAATGATTATGACATCATCCAATGATTATGACATCATCCAATGATTATAACATCATCAAATCATTATGACATCAACAAAATGATTATGACATCAACAAAATGATTATGGCATCATCAAATGATTATGACATCAACAAAATGATTATGACATCATCCAATGATTGTGACATCATCCAATGATTATGACATCATCAAATCATTATGACATCAACAAAATGATTATGACATCAACAAAATGATTATGACATCATCAAATGATTATGACATCAACAAAATGATTATGACATCATCCAATGATTATGACATCAAATGATTATGACATCATCAAATGATTATGACATCAACAAAATGATTATGACATCATCCAATGATTATGACATCATCCAATGATTATGACATCAACAAAATAATTATGACATCATCCAATGATTATGACATCATCCAATGATTATGACATCATCAAATCATTATGACATCAACAAAATGATTATGACATCAACAAAATGATTATGACATCATCCAATGATTATGACATCATCCAATGATTATAACATCATCAAATCATTATGACATCAACAAAATGATTATGACATCAACAAAATGATTATGACATCAACAAAATGATTATGACATCATACAATGATTATGACATCAAATGATTATGACATCATCAAATGATTATGACATCAACAAAATGATTATGACATCATCCAATGATTATGACATCATCCAATGATTATGACATCATCAAATCATTATGACATCAACAAAATGATTATGACATCATCCAATGATTATGACATCATAAAATGATTATGACATCAACAAAATGATTATGGCATCATCAAATGATTATGACATCAACAAAATGATTATGACATCATCCAATGATTATGACATCATCAAATCATTATGACATCAACAAAATGATTATGACATCAACAAAATGATTATGACATCATCAAATGATTATGACATTAACAAAATGATTATGACATCATCCAATGATTATGACATCAAATGATTATGACATCATCAAATGATTATGACATCAACAAAATGATGATGACATCATCCAATGATTATGACATCATCTAATGATTATGACATCATCAAATGATTATGACATCATTAAATGATTATTACATCATCCAATGATTATGACATCAAATGATTATGACATCAACAAAACGATTATGACATCATCCAATGATTATGACATCAAATGATTATGACATCATCAAATGATTATGACATCATCTAATGATTATGACATCATCAAATGATTATGACATCAACAAAATGATTATGACATCATCCAATGATTATGACATCAAATGATTATGACATCAACAAAATGATTATGACATCATCCAATGATTATTACATCATCCAATGATTATAACATCATCAAATCATTATGACATCAACAAAATGATTATGACATCAACAAAATGATTATGGCATCATCAAATGATTATGACATCAACAAAATAATTATGACATCATCCAATGATTATGACATCATCCAATGATTATGACATCATAAAATGATTATGACATCAACAAAATGATTATGACATCATCCAATGATTATGACATCATCCAACGATTATGACATCATCAAATCATTATGACATCAACAAAATGATTATTACATCAACAACATGATTATGACATCATCAAATGATTATGACATTAACAAAATGATTACGACATCATCCAATGATTATGACATCAAATGATTATGACATCAACAAAATGATTATGACATCATCAAATGATTATGACATCATCCAATGATTATCACATCAAATGATTATGACATCATCAAATGATTATGACATCATTAAATGATTATGACATCATCCAATGATTATGACATCAAATGATTATGACATCAACAAAACGATTATGACATCATCCAATGATTATGACATCAAATGATTATGACATCATCAAATGATTATGACATCAACAAAATGATTATGACATCATCTAATGATTATGACATCATCAAATGATTATGACATCAACAAAATGATTATGACATCATCCAATGATTATGACATCAAATGATTATGACATCAACAAAATGATTATGACATCTTCCAATGATTATGACATCATCCAATGATTATAACATCATCAAATCATTATGACATCCACAAAATGATTATGACATCAACAAAATGATTATGGCATCATCAAATGATTATGACATCAACAAAATAATTATGACATCATCCAATGATTATGACATCATCCAATGATTATGACATCATCAAATGATTATGACATCAACAAAATGATGATGACATCATCCAATGATTATGACATCATCTAATGATTATGACATCATCAAATGATTATGACATCATTAAATGATTATGACATCATCCAATGATTATGACATCAAATGATTATGACATCAACAAAACGATTATGACATCATCCAATGATTATGACATCAAATGATTATGACATCATCAAATGATTATGACATCAACAAAATGATTATGACATCATCTAATGATTATGACATCATCAAATGATTATGACATCAACAAAATGATTATGACATCATCCAGTGATTATGACATCAAATGATTATGACATCAACAAAATGATTATGACATCATCCAATGATTATGACATCATCCAATGATTATAACATCATCAAATCATTATGACATCAACAAAATGATTATGACATCAACAAAATGATTATGGCATCATCAAATGATTATGACATCAACAAAATAATTATGACATCATCCAATGATTATGACATCATCCAATGATTATGACATCATAAAATGATTATGACATCAACAAAATGATTATGACATCATCCAATGATTATGACATCATCCAACGATTATGACATCATCAAATCATTATGACATCAACAAAATGATTATTACATCAACAACATGATTATGACATCATCAAATGATTATGACATTAACAAAATGATTACGACATCATCCAATGATTATGACATCAAATGATTATGACATCAACAAAATGATTATGACATCATCAAATGATTATGACATCATCCAATGATTATCACATCAAATGATTATGACATCATCAAATGATTATGACATCATTAAATGATTATGACATCATCCAATGATTATGACATCAAATGATTATGACATCAACAAAACGATTATGACATCATCCAATGATTATGACATCAAATGATTATGACATCATCAAATGATTATGACATCAACAAAATGATTATGACATCATCTAATGATTATGACATCATCAAATGATTATGACATCAACAAAATGATTATGACATCATCCAATGATTATGACATCAAATGATTATGACATCAACAAAATGATTATGACATCATCCAATGATTATGACATCATCCAATGATTATAACATCATCAAATCATTATGACATCAACAAAATGATTATGACATTAACAAAATGATTATGGCATCATCAAATGATTATGACATCAACAAAATAATTATGACATCATCCAATGATTATGACATCATCCAATGATTATGACATCATCAAATCATTATGACATCAACAAAATGATTATGACATCAACAAAATGATTATGACATCATCCAATGATTATGACATCAAATCATTATGACATCAACAAAATGAATATGACATCATCCAATGATTATGACATCATCCAATGATTATAACATCATCAAATCATTATGACATCAACAAAATGATTATGACATCAACAAAATGATTATGACATCAACAAAATGATTATGACATCATCCAATGATTATGACATCATCCAATGATTATGACATCATCAAATCATTATGACATCAACAAAATGATTATGACATCAACAAAATGATTATGACATCATCAAATGATTATGACATCAACAAAATGATTATGACATCATACAATGATTATGACATCAAATGATTATGACATCATCAAATGATTATGACATCAACAAAATGATTATGACATCATCCAATGATTATGACATCATCCAATGATTATAACATCATCAAATCATTATGACATCAACAAAATGATTATGACATCATCCAATGATTATGACATCATAAAATGATTATGACATCAACAAAATGATTATGGCATCATCAAATGATTATGACATCAACAAAATGATTATGACATCATCCAATGATTATGACATCATCAAATCATTATGACATCAACAAAATGATTATGACATCAACAAAATGATTATGACATCATCAAATGATTATGACATTAACAAAATGATTATGACATCATCCAATGATTATGACATCAAATGATTATGACATCATCAAATGATTATGACATCAACAAAATGATGATGACATCATCCAATGATTATGACTTCATCTAATGATTATGACATCATCAAATGATTATGACATCATTAAATGATTATGACATCATCCAATGATTATGACATCAAATGATTATGACATCAACAAAACGATTATGACATCATCCAATGATTATGACATCAAATGATTATGACATCATCAAATGATTATGACATCAACAAAATGATTATGACATCATCTAATGATTATGACATCATCAAATGATTATGACATCAACAAAATGATTATGACATCATCCAATGATTATGACATCAAATGATTATGACATCAACAAAATGATTATGACATCATCCAATGATTATGACATCATCCAATGATTATAACATCATCAAATCATTATGACATCAACAAAATGATTATGACATCAACAAAATGATTATGGCATCATCAAATGATTATGACATCAACAAAATAATTATGACATCATCCAATGATTATGACATCATCCAATGATTATGACATCATAAAATGATTATGACATCAACAAAATGATTATGACATCATCCAATGATTATTACATCATCCAATGATTATGACATCATCAAATCATTATGACATCAACAAAATGATTATGACATCATCCAATGATTATGACATCATAAAATGATTATGACATCAACAAAATGATTATGGCATCATCAAATGTTTATGACATCTACAAAATGATTATGACATCATCCAATGATTATGACATCATCAAATCATTATGACATCAACAAAATGATTATTACATCAACAAAATGATTATGACATCATCAAATGATTATGACATTAACAAAATGATTATGACATCATCCAATGATTATGACATCAAATGATTATGACATCATCAAATGATTATGACATCAACAAAATGATGATGACATCATCCAATGATTATGACATCATCTAATGATTATGACATCATCAAATGATTATGACATCATTAAATGATTATGACATCATCCAATGATTATGACATCAAATGATTATGACATCAACAAAACGATTATGACATCATCCAATGATTATGACATCAAATGATTATGACATCATCAAATCATTATGACATCAACAAAATGATTATGACATCAACAAAATGATTACGACATCATCAAATGATTATGACATCAACAAAATGATGATGACATCATCCAATGATTATGACATCATCCAAAGATTATGACATCATCAAATCATTATGACATCAACAAAATGATTATGACATCAACAAAATGATTATGACATCATAAAATGATTATGACATCAACAAAATGATGATGACATCATCCAATGATTATGACATCATCTAATGATTATGACATCATCAAATGATTATGACATCATTAAATGATTATGACATCATCCAATGATTATGACATCAAATGATTATGACATCAACAAAACGATTATGACATCATCCAATGATTATGACATCATCAAATCATTATGACATCAACAAAATGTTTATGACATCATCCAATGATTATGACATCAACAAAATGATTATGACATCATCAAATGATTATGACATCAACAAAATGTTTATGACATCATCCAATGATTATGACATCAAATGTTTATGACATCATGAAATGATTATGACATCAACAAAATGATTATGACATCATCCAATGATTATGACATCAAATGATTATGACATCATCAAATGATTATGACATCAACAAAATGATGATGACATCATCCAATGATTATGCCATCATCTAATGATTATGACATCAACAAAATGATTATGACATCATCCAATGATTATGACATCAAATGATTATGACATCCTCAAATGGTTATGACATCAACAAAATGATGATGACATCATCCAATGATTATGACATCATCCAATGATTATGACATCATCAAATCATTATGACATCAACAAAATGATTATGACATCAACAAAATGATTATGACATCATAAAATGATTATGACATCAACAAAATGATTATGGCATCATCAAATGATTACGACATCAACAAAATGATTATGGCATCATCAAATGATTATGACATCAACAAAATGATTATGACATCATCCAATGATTATGACATCAAATGATTATGACATCATCAAATCATTATGACATCAACAAAATGATTATGACATCATAAAATGATTATGACATCAACAAAATGATTATGGCATCATCAAATGATTATGACATCAACAAAATTATTATGACATCATCCAGTGATTATGACATCATCCAAATGATTATGACATCATCAAATCATTATGACATCAACAAAATGATTATGACATCATCCAATGATTATGACATCATCAAATCATTATGACATCAACAAAATGATTATGACATCAACAAAATGATTATGACATCATCAAATGATTATGACATCAACAAAATGATTATGACATCATCCAATGATTATGACATCATCAAATCATTATGACATCAACAAAATGATTATGACATCAACAAAATGATTATGACATCATCAAATGATTATGACATCAAATGATTATGACATCATCAAATGATTATGACATAAAAAAAAAGTTTATGACATCATCCAATGATTATGACATCAAATGATTATGACATCATCAAATGATTATGCCATCAACAAAATGATTATGGCATCATCAAATGATTATGACATTATCAAATGATTATGACATCAACAAAATGATTATGACATCATCCGATGATTATGACATCAAATGATTATGACATCATCAAATGATTATGACATCAACAAAATGATTATGACATCATCTAATGATTATGACATAATCAAATGATTATGACATCAACAAAATGATTATGACATCATCTAATGATTATGACATCATCAAATGATTATGACATCAACAAAATGATTATGACATAATCCAATGATTATGACATCAAATGATTATGACATCATCAAATGATTATGACATCAACAAAATGATTATGACATCATCTAATGATTATGACTAGTGTTGAGCATTCCGATACCGCAAGTATCGGGTATCGGCCGATATTAGCGGTATCGGAATTCCGATACTTAATTCCGATACTTTTTTCATATCGGATTCCGGGATCGGAATCGGAATAGGAAGTTCCCATCATGCTATGAGCCTGCTTGCTTTGATTAAGCCAATGGGAATCCTCCGAAGTGTGGGCACATCCTGTTAGGCATGTAGGCATGTTAACTATTGGCATGGCTGTGATTGGCTGCCGAAATGATGTCATGATGCACTATAAAAGCCACCGCAGCCGCCATTTCTGGTCACTCTGCTGTGAATTCAGTTAGGGACAGGCTGCTGTAGAAGACTGTGAGGGACAGTTAGAAATAGCGATTCCACCAAACATCTAGTGCTTTACCCAGGCTACATAAACCACCACTGTAGCCTTCTTTGCCCTAGCAGCAGTGTTCACAGCTGTCTGCAAGGGCTGTGTGAGTGCAGCTCACGCTGTGGAGTGGGTCCTGCAGCCACGTCAGGCTGTAGGCCACCCAGTGTGATCACTGCTGCCTCATACATCTTTTATTTTTTGAGCTGCATTTTTTAAATAATTTCAATCTAGTGTGCTTCCATCCGTATCCATATACGTTGGTTGCAAACACTAGTAGTAGACAGCGGAGCCTTTCTGCAGCCTTTCAGTGCTAGTGTCCACTTTGCTGCACTGTTCACGGCTGTCTGAGAGGTCTCTGACTGTGTGTGAGTGCAGCTCACGCTGAGTAGTGTGTCCTGCAGCTACGTCTGGCTGTAGGACGCTCAGCGTGCGTCACTGCCTCACACATATTTTTATTTGAGTGCAGCTCATTTTTTCTTCTATTAGTGTGCATCCATCCGTCTCCATCTACGGTGGTTGCAAACACTATATAGGAGTACACAGCGGAGCCTTTCTGCAGCCTGTCAGTGCCAGTGCCCACTTAGCTGCACTGTTGACGGCTGTCTGAGAGGTCTCTGACTGTGTGTGAGTGCAGCTCACGCTGAGTAGAGTGTCCTGCAGCTACGTCTGGTTGTAGGACGCTCAACGTGCGTCACTGCCTCACACATATTTGTCTCTGAGTGCAGCTCATTTTTTCTTCTCCTATTAGTGTGCATCCATCCGTATCCATCAACATTGGTTGGTTGCAAACACTATATAGGAGTAGATAGAGGAGCCTTTTTTTCTGGCTTGTGCCCTGCCGGCGCAGCCAGATTAGTATTGCCCAATTTTTTTGGAGCCTCATCTTTTGCATTGTAGGTTACCTGCCTGCATTGTAATAGCTCCAAAAAGTTGGTGATACTATCAGTTTCAATTCTTTGTTCTCATACTTTGAGTTTGTTTCAAACAAAGAAACCACATAAAAAGTTCACCAAACACTACATTTTGAACTTGTGTAGGCCACATCAGCTCCTATTAAAGTCTAGTCCACACACACACACTTCATAAAATTAGTGTTTCTTGTACCTGTAACCAGCTGTTCAGGAATAAGCACACTAAGGCCCCCCTTTGTACTTTTTTGCCTATCTTAAGCAGTCTTGCAAGATGAAGAAGGCAGGGAGTAAGGCGCGGGGGCGTGGGCGTGGGCGTGGAGTTTCAGCAGGGAGAGGACGTGGGGATTCTGCAGGGAGAGGACGTGGGGATTCTACAGGTAGAGGACGTGGGGATTCTGGGCCTGCTGCGGGCACCAGTGGATCAGCATCCCCCAGTTTTAGCAGGCAACAGTCCTTTATGCGCAGCTTTGTAGGACCTCAACGTACCCCACTGCTGCGGGAGGAACAAATTGAAGCCGTTGTCGGATGGATGGCAGCTAACGCATCGACTTCAATTACTTCCGCATCCTCTCAGGGTCAGAGCACCGAAGAGCAACCATCTGTCTCTTCACCACCTGCCAAAGTGCCCAGGCAGTCAGAGAGACATGGACAGGAGCCATCACAGTCTCTACTTCTGTTCTCGGAATCTGTTGGCTTGGAAAGAGGGGGCCAGCCAAGCAGCATTCCTGAATGTGAAGAAGAGGGAGTATGCAGTGATGCGCAACTTCTTTGTCCCTCTGAATCTGAAGAGGCGAGTGGGCCAGTGCCTATGGTCAGCACACCTCAGTACGCATCAGATGATGACGAGACTCAGTTGCCACTTTCTGGTGCGTACGGTGCTGGCGAGACAACCCCGGAGAAGCAGCTGTTTGAAGAGGGGAGGGAAGATGATGAGGTCCTTGACCCATCATGGCGTGAGCAACAGGAAGGTGGTGGGAGCAGCTCTGAGGAAGAGATTCCCCTACCGGCCAAAACAGGAGGCAGAGGGAGGGGAAAGACTTGGTTGCCTGTACCCTCCACTTCGGCACCCATTAGGAGCATTCCTCCTTCCAAAGGCAAACCGGGCGCTCACAAGAGTTGCAGTGCGTGGTCCTTTTTTGACACAGTTGCAGATGACATTTGCTTTGTCAAATGCAAGCTGTGTCATCAGAGAGTCAAAAGAGGGAGAAATGTCAGCAACCTCAATACCACAAATATGTGGAAACATGTGCGCACCAAGCACGAGTTGGAGTTGCAGAGACACCCTGAAGACGTAGGCCAACGTACAGCACCACCTACCACCTCTTCAGTTCGTGTTGGGCCCTCTTCCTCCAGCTCACACACTGCTGGTTCGGCTTCCTCACAGGATCGCCAAGGAAGAACCTCTGCCACTGTTGTCCGGAGACCCTGTCAGATTCCACCCATAACAGCACGTTCCCATCCATCACAGCCATCGGTAGCACAGGCATGGGATAAAAGGCGCCCTTACTCGGCAAACCATCCCCGAGCACAGTCTCTGAATGCTGGCATTGCCAAACTTCTGGCAGTTGAAATGCTGTCATTCAGGCTGGTGGACACTGACACCTTCCGGGACTTAATGGCATTGGCAGTCCCCCAATACAACGTGCCCAGCCGCTTTTATTTCAGCAGGCGAGCCGTCCCTGCCCTGCAGAAACATGTTGAGGGCAAAATAAAACATGCGCTACTAAACGCCGTTAGTAGCAAGGTCCACCTGACCACCGATGCGTGGACCAGTAACCATGGACAGGGACGATACCTTTCCCTCACTGCCCACTGGGTCAATGTTGTGGAGCCGGGTACGGATCTGGAGAGTGGCGCTGTACGTGTTCTTCCAACGCCACGGATTGCAGGACTCCAGTCTGTACACATAGACTCCTCCTCCTACTCAAGTTCCTCAGAAACAGCAGAGCAGGAGCCTGTTACGACCGATATGAGCACAGCCGTGGCCAAACGTCAACAGGCTGTACTCAAATTAATTTCTTTGGGGAATCGAAGCCACACAGCGCAGGAGCTCTGGAATGCTATCAAGCTGGAGAGCGATGTGTGGTTTGGGCCAGCGAATCTCCAGCCGGGCTTGGTAGTGTGTGACAATGGCCGAAATCTGGTGGCAGCTCTTGGCCTAGGCAACCTCACACACATCCCATGTCTGGCACATGTTCTTAACTTGGTCGTGCAGAGCTTTCTGAGGGACTATCCGGATCTTGCTGCACTGTTGCACAAGGTCCGCATAGAGTGCGCTCACTTGCGACGTTCCAGCACGGCAAGATCGCGCCTCGCTGCTCTGCAGCGACGATTTGGCCTTCCGGAACATCGCATCATATGTGACCTACCCACCCGGTGGAATTCAACGTTACATATGTTGGAGCGGTTGTGTGAGCAGCAGGCAGCAGTCATGGAGTACCAGCTGCATCAGGCGCAAACAAGTCGCACTGTGCGCCGTTCACACTTCAGCACCATTGAGTGGGCCTCTATGAAGGACATCTGCCTCGTTTTGCGTGCCTTCGATGAATCCACGCGGATGGCGAGTGCAGACGATGCACTAGTCAGCATGACTGTCCCCCTTATCTGCCTGCTTCAACAAACACTGCAAGCACTAAGGGATGAGGTTTCAGAAGAGGTGGAGGATGAGGAGTCCCAAATGCCATCTGCTTCTGGACAGTCTGCGCTACGTGTTTCCTCACAAAGGCCTAGGCAGGGGACACTTTGTGAGGAGGATGAGGAGGAGTCGATGGAGGAGGAAGACATCTCTCCAGAGGAGGGAGGTACACAAACCTCTACTCAGTATGTACAGCGAGGGTGGGGTGATGCAGAGCAGGTCGAGGTCACGCCTCAAACAGGGGACAGCGGTTCTTTGGCAGTTGGGAGTCTGCAGCACATGGTTGATTTCATGCTGCAGTGCCTGAGAAACGACCGCCGCATCGCCCACATTCTCGTCTCGGCTGATTATTGGGTGTACACCCTCCTAGATCCTCGCTACCGGGACAGCGTACAAAGGCTCATACCAACGTTGAACCGGGAGCGTAAAATGCGGGAGTACGAAGAGTCACTTGTGCAGTCCATAATGTTTTCCATTCCACCCGACAGCATTGTTGCTAGTGCTTTACAAAGCAGCTCTGTGCGTCGAGGCAGTGGAGGAAACTCTGCACAAAGAGGGAGCAGAGGCAGTGCCGCAGCACAAGGCAAGACCACTATGGCCCAAATGTGGCAAAGTTTTGTGTGTCCACCACAATTGTCTACACCATCAGCGACGCCTCGAGTCAGCAGGAGGCAACGCTTCCGTCAGATGGTGTCAGACTACATGTCTTGCCCTGTCGCTGTACTCCCAGATGGCTCTTCCCCCTTCAAGTTTTGGGTCTCTAAGCTGGATACATGGCCAGAGCTTAGCCAGTATGCATTGGAGGTGCTGGCTTGCCCTGCTGCCAGTGTATTATCGGAACGTGTCTTTAGTGCCGCAGGTGGTGTACTAACAGACCGTCGCACGCGACTATCTTCCGATAATGTTGACCGGCTGACTTTTCTGAAAATGAACAAGGCCTGGATCTCCAAAGACTTTGCCATTCCTCTTACAGACTAAATTAGTGGTTGGCAACTGTATCCAGGTCTGCTGGTGTGTTCATTTTTCTACCACCTGAACTATAATCCCTGTGCTTCAACACAGCCAGTTGTCGCTCAGATGTGTCGTCTGCACAGAGAAACACACTAGCTCCTGTGTTACTGGGGTTCAGTAATGCCAGCTGATCCCCTGCTGTGTGGACGGCAGAGTCACCAGCTCCATCAACATTCAAACCACTACTGATTTTTAACCGTGCCCAACTTAGGTCTCTGGCTCCACTGTCTCTACTATTTCCCCTGACCTCCAACCCCGCCATCTACATCTCTGAAGTGGCGTCAGCACAATCTACACTTGTTCCTGTGTTCCTGTGGCTCAGTCCCATCAGTTTATCCCCTGATGTGTGTCCGGCAAGGTCTCCTGCTCTGTCCACATTCCCATAACCAGTAGTGGGAATGAGGACAGAGCTGGCGAACTTGCCGGACAAACATCAGGGGATCAACTGATGGGACTGAGCACCAGTAACACAGGAACAAGTGTAGATTGTGCTGACGCCACTTCAGAGATGTAGCTGGCGGGGTTGGAGGCCAGGGTAAATAGTAGAGACAGTGGAGCCAGAGGCCTAAGTGGAGCATGGTTAGAATCAGTAGTAGTCCACAACCTCCATAAAAACCGATGCCCATTGGCCTCTGCATGCGGCATGCGTAATCCTGGGCTCCAACAGCGTCAGTTGGTGTTCAGAAGTGTCGTCTCCACAGAGCCAAACACATTCGTTCAAGTGTTAGTGGGGTTCAGCACTGCCAGCTGTTCCCCTGCTGTGGAGATGGCAAGTCTCCTGCTGCATTCACCTGCCAAAATCCAGTAGGCCCCAGCCTGCTCCTCGCCTAATCCTGGGCTCCAACAGCGTCAGTTGGTGTTCAGAAGTGTCGTCTCCACAGAGCCAAACACATTCGTTCAAGTGTTAGTGGGGTTCAGCACTGCCAGCTGTTCCCCTGCTGTGGAGATGGCAAGTCTCCTGCTGCATTCACCTGCCAAAATCCAGTAGGCCCCAGCCTGCTCCTCGCCTAATCCTGGGCTCCAACAGCGTCAGTTGGTGTTCAGAAGTGTCGTCTCCACAGAGCCAAACACATTCGTTCAAGTGTTAGTGGGGTTAAGCACTGCCAGCTGTTCCCCTGCTGTGGAGATGGCAAGTCTCCTGCTGCATTCACCTGCCAAAATCCAGTAGGCCCCAGCCTGCTCCTCGCCTAATCCTGGGCTCCAACAGCGTCAGTTGGTGTTCAGAAGTGTCGTCTCCACAGAGCCAAACACATTCGTTCAAGTGTTAGTGGGGTTCAGCACTGCCAGCTGTTCCCCTGCTGTGGAGATGGCAAGTCTCCTGCTGCATTCACCTGCCAAAATCCAGTAGGCCCCAGCCTGCTCCTCGCCTAATCCTGGGCTCCAACAGCGTCAGTTGGTGTTCAGAAGTGTTGTCTCCACAGAGCCAAACACATTCGTTCAAGTGTTAGTGGGGTTCAGCACTGCCAGCTGTTCCCCTGCTGTGGAGATGGCAAGTCTCCTGCTGCATTCACCTGCCAAAATCCAGTAGGCCCCAGCCTGCTCCTCGCCTAATCCTGGGCTCCAACAACGTCAGTTGGTGTTCAGAAGTGTCGTCTCCACAGAGCCAAACACATTCGTTCAAGTGTTAGTGGGGTTCAGCACTGCCAGCTGTTCCCCTGCTGTGGAGATGGCAAGTCTCCTGCTGCATTCACCTGCCAAAATCCAGTAGGCCCCAGCCTGCTCCTCGCCTAATCCTGGGCTCCAACAGCGTCAGTTGGTGTTCAGAAGTGTCGTCTCCACAGAGCCAAACACATTCGTTCAAGTGTTAGTGGGGTTCAGCACTGCCAGCTGTTCCCCTGCTGTGGAGATGGCAAGTCTCCTGCTGCATTCACCTGCCAAAATCCAGTAGGCCCCAGCCTGCTCCTCGCCTAATCCTGGGCTCCAACAACGTCAGTTGGTGTTCAGAAGTGTCGTCTCCACAGAGCCAAACACATTCGTTCAAGTGTTAGTGGGGTTCAGCACTGCCAGCTGTTCCCCTGCTGTGGAGATGGCAAGTCTCCTGCTGCATTCACCTGCCAAAATCCAGTAGGCCCCAGCCTGCTCCTCGCCTAATCCTGGGCTCCAACAACGTCAGTTGGTGTTCAGAAGTGTCGTCTCCACAGAGCCAAACACATTAGTTCAAGTGTTAGTGGGGTTCAGCACTGCCAGCTGTTCCCCTGCTGTGGAGATGGCAAGTCTCCTGCTGCATTCACCTGCCAAAATCCAGTAGGCCCCAGCCTGCTCCTCGCCTAATCCTGGGCTCCAACAACGTCAGTTGGTGTTCAGAAGTGTCGTCTCCACAGAGCCAAACACATTCGTTCAAGTGTTAGTGGGGTTCAGCACTGCCAGCTGTTCCCCTGCTGTGGAGATGGCAGTCTCTCCTGCTGTCTCCGCATTACAAAGACAGTAGGCCTCTGCCTACACCCTCCTATTTCCTGGGCTTCAACACAGCCAGTTGTAGTTCGGAAGTGCCGTCCACACGGAAAGAGATACTTGCTCCCGTGTCTCAGTGGGGTTCAGTAACGTCAGCTGATCCCCTGCTGTGTGGATGGCAGTCTCTCCTGCTGTAAACTCATTCAAAATACAGTAGGCCTCTGCCTACACCCTCCTATCTCCTGGGCTTCAACACAGCCAGTTGTAGTTCGGAAGTGCCATCCACACGGAAAGAGACACTTGCTCCCGTGTCTCAGTGGGGTTCAGTAACGTCAGCTGATCCCCTGCTGTGTGAATGGCAGTCTCTCCTGCTGTAAACTCATTCAAAATACAGTAGGCCTCTGCCTACACCCTCCTATTTCCTGGGCTTCAACACAGCCAGTTGTAGTTCGGAAGTGCCGTCCACACGGAAAGAGACACTTGCTCCCGTGTCTCAGTGGGGTTCAGTAACGTCAGCTGATCCCCTGCTGTGTGGATGGCAGTCTCTCCTGCTGTCACCTCATTCAAAATACAGTAGGCCTCTGCCTACACCCTCCTATTTCCTGGGCTTCAACACAGCCAGTTGTAGTTCGGAAGTGCCGTCCACACGGAAAGAGACACTTGCTCCCGTGTCTCAGTGGGGTTCAGTAACGTCAGCTGATCCCCTGCTGTGTGGATGGCAGTCTCTCCTGCTGTAAACTCATTCAAAATACAGTAGGCCTCTGCCTACACCCTCCTATTTCCTGGGCTTCAACACAGCCAGTTGTAGTTCGGAAGTGCCGTCCACACGGAAAGAGACACTTGCTCCCGTGTCTCAGTGGGGTTCAGTAACGTCAGCTGATCCCCTGCTGTGTGGATGGCAGTCTCTCCTGCTGTAAACTCATTCAAAATACAGTAGGCCTCTGCCTACACCCTCCTATTTCCTGGGCTTCAACACAGCCAGTTGTAGTTCGGAAGTGCCGTCCACACGGAAAGAGACACTTGCTCCCGTGTCTCAGTGGGGTTCAGTAACGTCAGCTGATCCCCTGCTGTGTGGATGGCAGTCTCTCCTGCTGTCACCTCATTCAAAATACAGTAGGCCTCTGCCTACACCCTCCTATTTCCTGGGCTTCAACACAGCCAGTTGTAGTTCGGAAGTGCCGTCCACACGGAAAGAGACACTTGCTCCCGTGTCTCAGTGGGGTTCAGTAACGTCAGCTGATCCCCTGCTGTGTGGATGGCAGTCTCTCCTGCTGTAAACTCATTCAAAATACAGTAGGCCTCTGCCTACACCCTCCTATTTCCTGGGCTTCAACACAGCCAGTTGTAGTTCGGAAGTGCCGTCCACACGGAAAGAGATACTTGCTCCCGTGTCTCAGTGGGGTTCAGTAACGTCAGCTGATCCCCTGCTGTGTGGATGGCAGTCTCTCCTGCTGTCACCTCATTCAAAATTCAGTAGGCCTCTGCCTACACCCTCCTATTTCCTGGGCTTCAACACAGCCAGTTGTAGTTCGGAAGTGCCGTCCACACGGAAAGAGACACTTGCTCCCGTGTCTCAGTGGGGTTCAGTAACGTCAGCTGATCCCCTGCTGTGTGGATGGCAGTCTCTCCTGCTGTAAACTCATTCAAAATACAGTAGGCCTCTGCCTACACCCTCCTATTTCCTGGGCTTCAACACAGCCAGTTGTAGTTCGGAAGTGCCGTCCACACGGAAAGAGATACTTGCTCCCGTGTCTCAGTGGGGTTCAGTAACGTCAGCTGATCCCCTGCTGTGTGGATGGCAGTCTCTCCTGCTGTAAACTCATTCAAAATACAGTAGGCCTCTGCCTACACCCTCCTATTTCCTGGGCTTCAACACAGCCAGTTGTAGTTCGGAAGTGCCGTCCACACGGAAAGAGACACTTGCTCCCGTGTCTCAGTGGGGTTCAGTAATGTCAGCTGATCCCCTGCTGTGTGGATGGCAAAGTCTCCTGCTGCCTACACAGTCGTACCACTACTGATTTTTAACCGTGCTCCAATTAGGCCTGTGGCTACACTGTCTCTCGTATTTCCCCTGTCCTCCAACCCCGCCAGTTACAGCTCCGAAGTGGCGTCTGCACAATCCACACTTGTTCCTGTGTTACAGGTGTTCAGTCCGGTCAGTTAATCCCCTGATGTGTGTCCGGCAATGTCGCCTGCTCTGTCCACATTCCCATTATCGGAATGTGGACAGAGCAGGCGACATTGCCGGACACACATCAGGGGATTAACTGACCGGACTGAACACCTGTAACACAGGAACAAGTGTGGATTGTGCAGACGCCACTTCGGAGCTGTAACTGGCGGGGTTGGAGGACAGGGGAAATACGAAAATCAGTGAATCCACAGGCCTAAGTGGAGCTTGGTTCAAATTAGTAGTCTACAACCGATCTTAAAATTTCTTCAATGCAGCCTAAGCCTGCTCCGTGCTTGTCCCTGGGCTTCAACACAGCCAGTTGTTGCTCGGAAGTGCCGTCTTCACAGAGTAAAACACTAGCTCCTGTGTTTGTGGGGTTCAGTAACGTCAGCTGTTCCCCTGCTGTTTTGATGGCAATCTGTCCTGCTGCCTCCCAATTGACAGCACATCAGGCCTCAGCCTGCTAAGTGCTTGTCCTGGGCTCCAACATCGCCAGTTGCTGCTCATAACTGACTTTGGCACGGGTACTCCCTCCTGCCCAGCTTGGTTCCAGCCCTGCCTGCTGTTTCCGGGAAGTGTCAATGTCAGTTTGCCACCCCAAGTTGCCATGTCGTGTTGCGGTTGGGTTAGCCGAGGCTAGGGTGCCAGCAGTTTAGGTGCTTCCTATGTGGACTGCGGGTTCTGGTAAGAAAGGTTTGTTCCATAGTGCCAGTAGGACAAGCACCCCCTGTAGGACTGTGTGATTCGGTAACTGCGGCCAGCTTGCGGCATGCCAACTTTGCTTTTCAGGGGTAACTTCTGATACCCCTCCGGGTTCCAGCACCGTCAGCTGGTTCTCATCAGAGCCTTTGGCCTAGGTGCCTCCATCTCGGTATCCGAGTTCCGGCAACGTCTGCTGGTCCTTGGTAGTGCTTTGTAGCACAGGTACCTCCTGCTTAGTAACCGGGTTCCAGCACCGTCAGCTGGTCCTCGGTTGTGCCATTGGCTCTTATTCCTTCTGCTGCCCCTCCGGGTGCCAGCACTGTCAGCTGGTCCTCGCTATTTCCATTTGCTCTTGCAGCTTATGCTACCCCTCCGGGTTCCAGCACCGTCAGCTGGTTCTCGTCAGAGCCTTTGGCCTAGGTGCCTCCATCTCGGTATCCGAGTTCCGGCAACGTCTGCTGGTCCTTGGTAGTGCTTTGTAGCACAGGTACCTCCTGCTTAGTAACCGGGTTCCAGCACCGTCAGCTGGTCCTCGGTTGTGCCATTGGCTCTTATTCCTTCTGCTGCCCCTCCGGGTGCCAGCACTGTCAGCTGGTCCTCGCTATTTCCATTTGCTCTTGCAGCTTATGCTACCCCTCCGGGTTCCAGCACCGTCAGCTGGTTCTCGTCAGAGCCTTTGGCCTAGGTGCCTCCATCTCGGTATCCGAGTTCCGGCAACGTCTGCTGGTCCTTGGTAGTGCTTTGTAGCACAGGTACCTCCTGCTTAGTAACCGGGTTCCAGCACCGTCAGCTGGTCCTCGGTAGTGCCATTGGCTCTTGTTCCTTCTGCTGCCCCTCCGGGTGCCAGTACCGTCAGCTGGTTCAAGAGGACAAAGAACAGGAAGACAACCACCAAGATGCAGAACAACAAGAGAGAGAAGACAAAGAAGCATAAAAAAAACAAAGCAGAAGAACATTAAGCATAAGACTAATACTCTGAGCAAATGATATTATCTTATTTATAAGCAGAAGAAGACTAAGCAGTGTATGGGGGTGAGTCCGTTCCTCCTCGTGGTGCCCCTGGAAAAGGCCTGCTTCTGCAGGCCAAACTGAACGCGGACAAATCCTGTTGTAAATCTTTTGTGACAGGCAGAACGGAAGGTGTAAACTTCTAACTTTTCTAGATAACAACTACAGGAATGCCTGACACAAACAAGAATATGATGAAGAAGAATAGGAAGAAGATGAAGAAGCTGAATATGTAGAATAATAATTGTTGAATAAGAAGAATATGAAGAATGTAAGAAAAGGAAGAAGAAGAAGAAGAAGAAGAAGAATGTAAAAAAGGAAGTAGAAGAAGAATGTAAAAAAAGGAAGTAGAAGAAGAAGAAGAAGAATGTAAAAAAAGGAAGTAGAAGAAGAAGAAGAAGAATGTAAAAAAAGGAAGTAGAAGAAGAAGAAGAATGTAAAAAAAGGAAGTAGAAGAAGAAGAAGAAGAATGTAAAAAAAGGAATAAGAAGAAGAATGTAAAAAAAGGAAGTAGAAGAAGAAGAAGAAGAATGTAAAAAAAGGAAGTAGAAGAAGAAGAAGAAGAATGTAAAAAAAGGAAGTAGAAGAAGAAGAAGAAGAATGTAAAAAAAGGAAGTAGAAGAAGAAGACATACATGTCTGGCAAAATATAAATGAGGCTAACATAGTCAATATCTTTGTAACTCCTAACATCTTTAAAAAAAAAAGTTTAATTCCTGCTATTCCATTTGATTGGGCTAAACCTCTATGGCTTTAATGTCTCCTCCACCTCCCACAATACATTCTACATTATTCTTAGTTGTTTTTCTTCATGTAGAATTAACCTACAAGGAAAGAAAGGGTTTTTTTTAATTCCGATATTTTGGCCCCATTGACTTGCATTGGTTCCCGGTATCGGAATCGGCGATACCGATACTTTTTTTAAAGATCGGCCGATCCATTCCGATCCGATATTTTCAAGTATCGGCTGGTATCGCTCAACTCTAATTATGACATCATCAAATGATTATGACATCAACAAAATGATTATGACATCATCCAATGATTATGACATCAAATGATTATGACATCAACAAAATGATTATGACATCATCCAATGATTATGACATCATCCAATGATTATAACATCATCAAATCATTATGACATCAACAAAATGATTATGACATCAACAAAATGATTATGGCATCATCAAATGATTATGACATCAACAAAATGATTATAACATCATCCAATGATTGTGACATCATCCAATGATTATGACATCATCAAATCATTATGACATCAACAAAATGATTATGACATCAACAAAATGATTATGACATCATCAAATGATTATGACATCAACAAAATGATTATGACATCATCCAATGATTATGACATCAAATGATTATGACATCATCAAATGATTATGACATCAACAAAATGATTATGACATAATCCAATGATTATGACATCAACAAAATAATTATGACATCATCCAATGATTATGACATCATCCAATGATTATGACATCATCAAATCATTATGACATCAACAAAATGATTATGACATCAACAAAATGATTATGACATCATCCAATGATTATGACATCATCCAATGATTATAACATCATCAAATCATTATGACATCAACAAAATGATTATGACATCAACAAAATGATTATGACATCAACAAAATGATTATGACATCATCCAATGATTATGACATCATCCAATGATTATGACATCATCAAATGATTATGACATCAACAAAATGATTATGACATCATACAATGATTATGACATCAAATGATTATGACATCATCAAATGATTATGACATCAACAAAATGATTATGACATCATCCAATGATTATGACATCATCCAATGATTATGACATCATCAAATCATTATGACATCAACAAAATGATTATGACATCATCCAATGATTATGACATCATAAAATGATTATGACATCAACAAAATGATTATGGCATCATCAAATGATTATGACATCAACAAAATGATTATGACATCATCCAATGATTATGACATCATCAAATCATTATGACATCAACAAAATGATTATGACATCAACAAAATGATTATGACATCATCAAATGATTATGACATTAACAAAATGATTATGACATCATCCAATGATTATGACATCAAATGATTATGACATCATCAAATGATTATGACATCAACAAAATGATGATGACATCATCCAATGATTATGACATCATCTAATGATTATGACATCATCAAATGATTATGACATCATTAAATGATTATGACATCATCCAATGATTATGACATCAAATGATTATGACATCAACAAAACGATTATGACATCATCCAATGATTATGACATCAAATGATTATGACATCATCAAATGATTATGACATCAACAAAATGATTATGACATCATCTAATGATTATGACATCATCAAATGATTATGACATCAACAAAATGATTATGACATCATCCAATGATTATGACATCAAATGATTATGACATCAACAAAATGATTATGACATCATCCAATGATTATGACATCATCCAATGATTATAACATCATCAAATCATTATGACATCAACAAAATGATTATGACATTAACAAAATGATTATGGCATCATCAAATGATTATGACATCAACAAAATAATTATGACATCATCCAATGATTATGACATCATCCAATGATTATGACATCATAAAATGATTATGACATCAACAAAATGATTATGACATCATCCAATGATTATGACATCATCCAACGATTATGACATCATCAAATCATTATGACATCAACAAAATGATTATGACATCATCCAATGATTATGACATCATAAAATGATTATGACATCAACAAAATGATTATGGCATCATCAAATGATTATGACATCTACAAAATGATTATGACATCATCCAATGATTATGACATTAACAAAATGATTATGACATCATCCAATGATTATGACATCAAATGATTATGACATCATCAAATGATTATGACATCAACAAAATGATGATGACATCATCCAATGATTATGACATCATCTAATGATTATGACATCATCAAATGATTATGACATCATTAAATGATTATGACATCATCCAATGATTATGACATCAAATGATTATGACATCAACAAAACGATTATGACATCATCCAATGATTATGACATCAAATGATTATGACATCATCAAATGATTATGACATCAACAAAATGATTATGACATCATCTAATGATTATGACATCATCAAATGATTATGACATCAACAAAATGATTATGACATCATCCAATGATTATGACATCAAATGATTATGACATCAACAAAATGATTATGACATCATCCAATGATTATGACATCATCCAATGATTATAACATCATCAAATCATTATGACATCAACAAAATGATTATGACATCAACAAAATGATTATGACATCATCAAATGATTATGACATCAACAAAATGATTATGACATCATCCAATGATTATGACATCAAATGATTATGACATCATCAAATGATATTGACATCAACAAAATGATGATGACATCATCCAATGATTATGACATCATCCAAAGATTATGATATCATCAAATCATTATGACATCAACAAAATGATTATGACATCAACAAAATGATTATGACATCATAAAATGATTATGACATCAACAAAATGATTATGGCATCATCAAATGATTATGACATCAACAAAATGATTATGACATCATCCAATGATTATGACATCATCAAATCATTATGACATCAACAAAATGATTATTACATCAACAAAATGATTTTGACATCATCAAATGATTATGACATTAACAAAATGATTATGACATCATCCAATGATTATGACATCAAATGATTATGACATCATCAAATGATTATGACATCAACAAAATGATGATGACATCATCCAATGATTATGACATCATCTAATGATTATGACATCATCAAATGATTATGACATCATTAAATGATTATGACATCATCCAATGATTATGACATCAAATGATTATGACATCAACAAAACGATTATGACATCATCCAATGATTATGACATCATCAAATCATTATGACATCAACAAAATGTTTATGACATCATCCAATGATTATGACATCAACAAAATGATTATGACATCATCAAATGATTATGACATCAACAAAATGTTTATGACATCATCCAATGATTATGACATCAAATGTTTATGACATCATGAAATGATTATGACATCAACAAAATGATTATGACATCATCCAATGATTATGACATCAAATGATTATGACATCATCAAATGATTATGACATCAACAAAATGATGATGACATCATCCAATGATTATGACATCATCTAATGATTATGACATCAACAAAATGATTATGACATCATCCAATGATTATGACATCAAATGATTATGACATCATCAAATGGTTATGACATCAACAAAATGATGATGACATCATCCAATGATTATGACATCATCCAATGATTATGACATCATCAAATCATTATGACATCAACAAAATGATTATGACATCAACAAAATGATTATGACATCATAAAATGATTATGACATCAACAAAATGATTATGGCATCATCAAATGATTACGACATCAACAAAATGATTATGGCATCATCAAATGATTATGACATCAACAAAATGATTATGACATCATCCAATGATTATGACATCAAATGATTATGACATCATCAAATCATTATGACATCAACAAAATGATTATGACATCATAAAATGATTATGACATCAACAAAATGATTATGGCATCATCAAATGATTATGACATCAACAAAATGATTATGACATCATCCAATGATTATGACATCATCCAAATGATTATGACATCATCAAATCATTATGACATCAACAAAATGATTATGACATCATCCAATGATTATGACATCATCCAATGATTATGACATCATCAAATCATTATGACATCAACAAAATGATTATGACATCAACAAAATGATTATGACATCATCAAATGATTATGACATCAACAAAATGATTATGACATCATCCAATGATTATGACATCATCAAATCATTATGACATCAACAAAATGTTTATGACATCAACAAAATGATTATGACATCATCAAATGATTATGACATCAAATGATTATGACATCATCAAATGATTATGACATCAACAAAATGTTTATGACATCATCCAATGATTATGACATCAAATGATTATGACATCATCAAATGATTATGCCATCAACAAAATGATTATGGCATCATCAAATGATTATGACATTATCAAATGATTATGACATCAACAAAATGATTATGACATCATTCGATGATTATGACATCATCTAATGATTATGACATCATCAAATGATTATGACATCAACAAAATGATTATGACATCATCTAATGATTATGACATCATCAAATGATTATGACATCAACAAAATGATTATGACATCATCGAATGATTATGACATCATCAAATGATTATGACATCAACAAAATGATTATGACATAATCCAATGATTATGACATCAAATGATTATGACATCATCAAATGATTATGACATCAACAAAATGATTATGACATCATCTAATGATTATGACATCATCAAATGATTATGACATCAACAAAATGATTATGACATCATCCAATGATTATGACATCAAATGATTATGACATCAACAAAATGATTATGACATCATCCAATGATTATGACATCATCCAATGATTATAACATCATCAAATCATTATGACATCAACAAAATGATTATGACATCAACAAAATGATTATGGCATCATCAAATGATTATGACATCAACAAAATGATTATGACATCATCCAATGATTGTGACATCATCCAATGATTATGACATCATCAAATCATTATGACATCAACAAAATGATTATGACATCAACAAAATGATTATGACATCATCAAATGATTATGACATCAACAAAATGATTATGACATCATCCAATGATTATGACATCAAATGATTATGACATCATCAAATGATTATGACATCAACAAAATGATTATGACATCATCCAATGATTATGACATCATCCAATGATTATGACATCAACAAAATAATTATGACATCATCCAATGATTATGACATCATCCAATGATTATGACATCATCAAATCATTATGACATCATCCAATGATTATGACATCATCCAATGATTATGACATCATCAAATCATTATGACATCAACAAAATGATTATGACATCAACAAAATGATTATGACATCATCCAATGATTATGACATCAAATGATTATGACATCAACAAAATGATTATGACATCATCCAATGATTATGACATCATCCAATGATTATAACATCATCAAATCATTATGACATCAACAAAATGATTATGACATCAACAAAATGATTATGACATCACCAAAATGATTATGACATCATCAAATGATTATGACATCAACAAAATGATGATGACATCATCCAATGATTATGACATCATCTAATGATTATGACATCATCAAATGATTATGACATCATTAAATGATTATGACATCATCCAATGATTATGACATCAAATGATTATGACATCAACAAAACGATTATGACATCATCCAATGATTATGACATCAAATGATTATGACATCATCAAATGATTATGACATCAACAAAATGATTATGACATCATCTAATGATTATGACATCATCAAATGATTATGACATCAACAAAATGATTATGACATCATCCAATGATTATGACATCAAATGATTATGACATCAACAAAATGATTATGACATCATCCAATGATTATGACATCATCCAATGATTATAACATCATCAAATCATTATGACATCAACAAAATGATTATGACATCAACAAAATGATTATGGCATCATCAAATGATTATGACATCAACAAAATAATTATGACATCATCCAATGATTATGACATCATCCAATGATTATGACATCATAAAATGATTATGACATCAACAAAATGATTATGACATCATCCAATGATTATGACATCATCCAATGATTATGACATCATCAAATCATTATGACATCAACAAAATGATTATGACATCATCCAATGATTATGACATCATAAAATGATTATGACATCAACAAAATGATTATGGCATCATCAAATGATTATGACATCTACAAAATGATTATGACATCATCCAATGATTATGACATCATCAAATCATTATGACATCAACAAAATGATTATTACATCAACAAAATGATTATGACATCATCAAATGATTATGACATTAACAAAATGATTATGACATCATCCAATGATTATGACATCAAATGATTATGACATCATCAAATGATTATGACATCAACAAAATGATGATGACATCATCCAATGATTATGACATCATCTAATGATTATGACGTCATCAAATGATTATGACATCATTAAATGATTATGACATCATCCAATGATTATGACATCAAATGATTATGACATCATCAAAACGATTATGACATCATCCAATGATTATGACATCAAATGATTATGACATCATCAAATGATTATGACATCAACAAAATGATTATGACATCATCTAATGATTATGACATCATCAAATGATTATGACATCAACAAAATGATTATGACATCATCCAATGATTATGACATCAAATGATTATGACATCAACAAAATGATTATGACATCATCCAATGATTATGACATCATCCAATGATTATAACATCATCAAATCATTATGACATCAACAAAATGATTATGACATCAACAAAATGATTATGGCATCATCAAATGATTATGACATCAACAAAATAATTATGACATCATCCAATGATTATGACATCATCCAATGATTATGACATCATCAAATCATTATGACATCAACAAAATGATTATGACATCAACAAAATGATTATGACTTCATCAAATGATTATGACATCAACAAAATGATTATGACATCATCCAATGATTATGACATCAAATGATTATGACATCATCAAATGATATTGACATCAACAAAATGATGATGACATCATCCAATGATTATGACACCATCCAAAGATTATGACATCATCAAATCATTATGACATCAACAAAATGATTAAGACATCATAAAATGATTATGACATCAACAAAATGTTTATGGCATCATCAAATGATTATGACATCAACAAAATGATTATGACATCATCCAATGATTATGACATCATCAAATCATTATGACATCAACAAAATGATTATTACATCAACAAAATGATTTTGACATCATCAAATGATTATGACATTAACAAAATGATTATGACATCATCCAATGATTATGACATCAAATGATTATGACATCATCAAATGATTATGACATCAACAAAATGATGATGACATCATCCAATGATTATGACATCATCTAATGATTATGACATCATCAAATTATTATGACATCATTAAATGATTATGACATCATCCAATGATTATGACATCTAATGATTATGACATCAACAAAACGATTATGACATCATCCAATGATTATGACATCATCAAATCATTATGACATCAACAAAATGTTTATGACATCATCCAATGATTATGACATCAACAAAATGATTATGACATCATCAAATGATTATGACATCAACAAAATGTTTATGACATCATCCAATGATTATGACATCAAATGTTTATGACATCATGAAATGATTATGACATCAACAAAATGATTATGACATCATCCAATGATTATGACATCAAATGATTATGACATCATCAAATGATTATGACATCAACAAAATGATGATGACATCATCCAATGATTATGACATCATCTAATGATTATGACATCAACAAAATGATTATGACATCATCCAATGATTATGACATCAAATGATTATGACATCATCAAATGGTTATGACATCAACAAAATGATTATGACATCATCAAATGATTATGACATCAACAAAATGATTATGACATCATCCAATGATTATGACATCATCAAATCATTATGACATCAACAAAATGATTATGACATCAACAAAATGATTATGACATCATCAAATGATTATGACATCAAATGATTATGACATCATCAAATGATTATGACATCAACAAAATGTTTATGACATCATCCAATGATTATGACATCAAATGATTATGACATCATCAAATGATTATGCCATCAACAAAATGATTATGGCATCATCAAATGATTATGACATTATCAAATGATTATGACATCAACAAAATGATTATGACATCATCCGATGATTATGACATCAAATGATTATGACATCATCAAATGATTATGACATCAACAAAATGATTATGACATCATCTAATGATTATGACATCATCAAATGATTATGACATCAACAAAATGATTATGACATCATCTAATGATTATGACATCATCAAATGATTATGACATCAACAAAATGATTATGACATAATCCAATGATTATGACATCAAATGATTATGACATCATCAAATGATTATGACATCAACAAAATGATTATGACATCATCTAATGATTATGACATCATCAAATGATTATGACATCAACAAAATGATTATGACATCATCCAATGATTATGACATCAAATGATTATGACATCAACAAAATGATTATGACATCATCCAATGATTATGACATCATCCAATGATTATAACATCATCAAATCATTATGACATCAACAAAATGATTATGACATCAACAAAATGATTATGGCATCATCAAATGATTATGACATCAACAAAATGAATATGACATCATCCAATGATTGTGACATCATCCAATGATTATGACATCATCAAATCATTATGACATCAACAAAATGATTATGACATCATCCAATGATTATGACATCAAATGATTATGACATCATCAAATGATTATGACATCAACAAAATGATTATGACATCATCCAATGATTATGACATCATCCAATGATTATGACATCAACAAATCATTATGACATCAACAAAATGATTATGACATCAACAAAATGATTATGACATCATCAAATGATTATGACATCAACAAAATGATTATGACATCATCAAATGATTATGACATCAACAAAATGATTATGACATCATCAAATGATTATGACATCATCCAAAGATTATGACATCAACAAAATGATTATGACATTATCCAATGATTATGACATCAAATGATTATGACATCATCAAATGATTATGCCATCAACAAAATGATTATGGCATCATCAAATGATTATGACATCATCAAATGATTATGACATCAACAAAATGATTATGACATCATCCAATGATTATGACATCAAATGATTATGACATCATCAAATGATTATGCCATCAACAAAATGATTATGGCATCATCAAATGATTATGCCATCAACAAAATGATTATGGCATCGTCAAATGATTATGACATCAACAAAATGATTATGACATCATCCAATGATTATGACATCAAATGATTATGACATCGTCAAATCATTATGACATCAACAAAATGATTATGACATCATAAAATGATTATGATATCAACAAAATGATTATGGCATCATCAAATGATTATGACATCAACAAAATGATTATGACATCATCCAATGATTATGACATCATCCAATGATTATGGCATCATCAAATCATTATGACATCAGCAAAATGATTATGACATCATCCAATGATTATGACGTCATCCAATGATTATGACATCATCAAATCATTATGACATCAACAAAATGATTATGACATCAACAAAATGATTATGACATCATCAAATGATTATGACATCAACAAAATGATTATGACATCATCCAATGATTATGACATCATCAAATCATTATGACATCAACAAAATGATTATGACATCAAAAAAATGATTATGACATCATCAAATGATTATGACATCAAATGATTATGACATCATCAAATGATTATGACATCAACAAAATGATTATGGCATCATCAAATGATTATGACATCAACAAAATGATTATGACATCATCCGATGATTATGACATCAAATGATTATGACATCATCAAATGATTATGACATCAACAAAATGGTTATGGCATCATCCAATGATTATGACATCATCCAATGATTTTGACATCAAATGATTATGACATCATCAAATGATTATGACATCAACAAAATGATTATGACATCATCAAATGATTATGACATCAACAAAATGATTATGACATCATCTAATGATTATGACATCATCAAATGATTATGACATCAACAAAATGATTATGACATCATTTAATGATTATGACATCATCAAATGATTATGACATCAACAAAATGATTATGACATCATCCAATGATTATGACATCAAATGATTATGACATCATCAAATGATTATGACATCAACAAAATGATTATGACATCATTTAATGATTATGACATCATCAAATGATTATGACATCAACAAAATGATTATGACATCATCTAATGATTATGACATCATCAAATGATTATGACATCAACAAAATGATTATGACATCATCCAATGATTATGACATCATCAAATGATTATGACATCAACAAAATGATTATGACATCATCTAATGATTATGACATCAATAAAATGATTATGACATCTTCTAATGATTCTGACATCAAATGATTATGACATCAACAAAATGATTATGACATCATCCAATGATTATGACATCAAATGATTATGACATCATCAAATGATTATGACATCAACAAAATGATTATGACATCATCCAATGATTATGACATCAGATGATTATGACATCATCAAATCATTATGACATCAACAAAATGATTATGACATCAACAAAATAATTATGACATCATCTAATGATTATGACATCATCAAATGATTATGACATCAACAAAATGATTTTGACATCATCCAATGATTATGACATCAAATGATTATGACATCATCAAATGATTATGACAACAACAAAATGATGATGACATCATCCAATGATTGTGACATCAACAAAATGATTATGACATCATCAAATGATTATGACATCAACAAAATGATTATGACATCATCCAATGTTTATGACATCATCCAATGATTATGACATCAAATGATTATGACATCTTCAAATCATTATGACATCAACAAAATGATTATGACATCAACAAAATGATTATGACATCATAAAATGATTATGACATCAACAAAATGATTATGGCATCATCAAATGATTATGACATCAACAAAATCATTATGACATCATCAAATGATTATGACATCAACAAAATGATTATGACATCATCCAATGATTATGACATCAAATGATTATGACATCATCAAATCATTATGACATCAACAAAATGATTATGACATCAACAAAATGATTATGACATCATAAAATGATTATGACATCAACAAAATGATTATAGCATCATCAAATGATTATGACATCAACAAAATGATTATGATATCATCCAATGATTATGACATCATCAAATCATTATGACATCAACAAAATGATTATTACATCAACAAAATGATTATGACATCATCAAATGATTATGACATTAACAAAATGATTATGACATCATCCAATGTTTATGACATCAAATGATTATGACATCATCAAATGATTATGACATCAACAAAATGATGATGACATCATCCAATGATAATGACATCATCCAATGATTATGACATCATCAAATCATTATGACATCAACAAAATGATAATGACATCATCTAATGATTATGACATCATCAAATGTTTATGACATCAACAAAATGATTATGACATCATCCCATGATTATGACATCAAATGATTATGACATCATCAAATGATTATGACATCAACAAAATGATTATGACATCATCAAATGATTATGACATCAACAAAATGATTATGACATCATCTAATGATTATGACATCATCAAATGATTATGACATCAACAAAATGATTATGACATCATCAAATGATTATGACATCATCAAAATGTTTATGACATCATCCAATGATTATGACATCAAATGATTATGACATCATCAAATGATTATGACATCAACAAAATGATTATGACATCATCTAATGATTATGACATCATCAAATGATTATGACATCAAAAAAATGATTATGACATCATCTAATGATTATGACATCATCAAATGATTATGACATCAACAAAATGATTATGACATCATCTAATGATTATGACATCATCAAATGATTATGACATCAACAAAATGATTATGAAATCATCCAATGATTATGACATCCAATGATTATGACATCATCAAATGATTATGACATCAACAAAATGATTATGACATCATCTAATGATTATGACATCAACAAAATGATTATGACATCATCTAATGATTATGACATCAAATGATTATGACATCAACAAAATGATTATGACATCATCCAATGATTATGACATCAAATGATTGTGACATCATCAAATGATTATGACATCAACAAAATAATTATGACATCATCCAATGATTATGACATCAAATGATTATGACATCATAAAATGATTTTGACATCAACAAAATGATTATGGCATCATCAAATGATTATGACATCAACAAAATCATTATGACATCATCAAATGATTATGACATCAACAAAATGATTATGACATCATCCAATGATTATGACATCAAGTGATTATGACATCATCAAATCAATATGACATCAACAAAATGATTATTACATCAACAAAATGATTATGACATCATAAAATGATTATGACATCAACAAAATGATTATAGCATCATCAAATGATTATGACATCAACAAAATGATTATGATATCATCCAATGATTATGACATCATCAAATCATTATGACATCAACAAAATGATTATTACATCAACAAAATGATTATGACATCATCAAATGATTATGACATTAACAAAATGATTATGACATCATCCAATGATTATGACATCAAATGATTATGACATCATCAAATGATTATGACATCAACAAAATGATGATGACATCATCCAATGATTATGACATCATCAAATCATTATGACATCAACAAAATGATTATGACATCATCTAATGATTATGACATCATCAAATGATTATGACATCAACAAAATGATTATGACATCATCCCATGATTATGACATCAAATGATTATGACATCATCAAATGATTATGACATCAACAAAATGATTATGACATCATCAAATGATTATGACATCAACAAAATGATTATGACATCATCTAATGATTATGACATCATCAAATGATTATGACATCAACAAAATGATTATGGCATCATCAAATGATTATGACATCAACAAAATGTTTATGACATCATCCAATGATTATGACATCAAATGATTATGACATCAACAAAATGATTATGACATCATCCAATGATTATGACATCAAATGATTATGACATCATCAAATGATTATGACATCAACAAAATGATTATGACATCATCCAATGATTATGACATCAAATGATTATGACATCATCAAATCATTATGACATCAACAAAATGATTATGACATCAACAAAATAATTATGACATCATCTAATGATTATGACATCATCAAATGATTATGACATCAACAAAATGATTATGACATCAAATGATTATGACATCATCTAATGATTATGACATCATCAAATGATTATGACATCAACAAAATGATTATGACATCATCCAATGATTATGACATCAACAAATTATTATGACATCAACAAAATGATTATGACATCATCCAATGATTATGACATCAACAAAATTATTATGACATCATCCAATGATTATGACATCATCAAATCATTATGACATCAACAAAATGATTATGACATCAACAAAATAATTGACATCATCAAATGATTATGACATCAACAAAATGATTATGACATCATCCAATGATTATGACATCAAATGATTATGACATCATCAAATCATTATGACATCAACAAAATGATTATGACATCAACAAAATGATTATGGCATCATCAAATGATTATGACATCAACAAAATCATTATGACATCATCAAATGATTATGACATCAACAAAATGATTATGACATCATCCAATGATTATGACATCAAATGATTATGACATCATCAAATCATTATGACATCAACAAAATGATTATGACATCAACAAAATGATTATGACATCATAAAATGATTATGACATCAACAAAATGATTATGGCATCATCAAATGATTATGACATCAACAAAATGATTATGACATCATCCAATGATTATGACATCATCAAATCATTATGACTTCAACAAAATGATTATGACATCAACAAAATGATTATGACATCATCAAATGATTATGACATCAAATGATTATGACATCATCAAATGATTATGACATCAACAAAATGATAACATCATCCAATGATTGTGACATCATCCAATGATTATGACATCATCAAATCATTATGACATCAACAAAATGATTATGACATCATCTAATGATTATGACATCATCAAATGATTATGACATCAACAAAATGATTATGACATCATCCATTGATTATGACATCAAATGCTTATGACATCATCAAATGATTATGACATCAATAAAATGATTATGACATCATCAAATGATTATGACATCAAAAAAATGATTATGACATCAACAAAATGATTATGACATCATCTAATGATTATGACATTATCAAATGATTATGACATCATCCGATGATTATGACAACAAATGATTATGACATAATCAAATGATTATGACATCAACAAAATGATTATGACATCATCTAATGATTATGACATCATCAAATGATTATGACATCAACAAAATGATTATGACATCATCTAATGATTATGACATCATCAAATGATTATGACATCAACAAAATGATTATGACATCATCCAATGATTATGACATCAAATGATTATGACATCATCAAATGATTATGACATCAACAAAATGATTATGACATCATCTAATGATTATGACATCATCAAATGATTATGACATCAACAAAGTGATTATGACATCATCCAATGATTATGACATCAAATGATTATGACATCAACAAAATGATTATGACATCATCCAATGATTATGACATCATCCAATGATTATAACATCATCAAATCATTATGACATCAGCAAAATGATTATGACATCATCCAATGATTATGACGTCATCCAATGATTATGACATCATCAAATCATTATGACATCAACAAAATGATTATGACATCAACAAAATGATTATGACATCATCAAATGATTATGACATCAACAAAATGATTATGACATCATCCAATGATTATGACATCATCAAATCATTATGACATCAACAAAATGATTATGACATCAAAAAAATGATTATGACATCATCAAATGATTATGACATCAAATGATTATGACATCATCAAATGATTATGACATCAACAAAATGATTATGGCATCATCAAATGATTATGACATTATCAAATGATTATGACATCAACAAAATGATTATGACATCATCCGATGATTATGACATCATCAAATCATTATGACATCAACAAAATGATTATTACATCAACAAAATGATTATGACATCATCAAATGATTATGACATTAACAAAATGATTATGACATCATCCAATGATTATGACATCAAATGATTATGACATCATCAAATGATTATGACATCAACAAAATGATGATGACATCATCCAATGATAATGACATCATCAAATCATTATGACATCAACAAAATGATTATGACATCATCTAATGATTATGACATCATCAAATGATTATGACATCAACAAAATGATTATGACATCATCCCATGATTATGACATCAAATAATTATGACATCATCAAATGATTATGACATCAACAAAATGATTATGACATCATCAAATGATTATGACATCAACAAAATGATTATGACATCATCTAATGATTATGACATCATCAAATGATTATGACATCAACAAAATGATTATGACATCATCAAATGATTATGACATCAACAAAATGTTTATGACATCATCCAATGATTATGACATCAAATGATTATGACATCAACAAAATGATTATGACATCATCCAATGATTATGACATCAAATGATTATGACATCATCAAATGATTATGACATCAACAAAATGATTATGACATCATCCAATGATTATGACATCAAATGATTATGACATCATCAAATAATTATGACATCAACAAAATGATTATGACATCAACAAAATAATTATGACATCATCTAATGATTATGACATCATCAAATGATTATGACATCAACAAAATGATTATGACATCAAATGATTATGACATCATCTAATGATTATGACATCATCAAATGATTATGACATCAACAAAATGATTATGACATCATCCAATGATTATGACATCAACAAATTATTATGACATCAACAAAATGATTATGACATCATCCAATGATTATGACATCAACAAAATGATTATGGCATCATCAAATGATTATGACATCAACAAAATGATTATGACATCATCAAATGATTATGACATCATCCAATGATTATCACATCAAATGATTATGACATCAACAAAATTATTATGACATCATCCAATGATTATGACATCATCAAATCATTATGACATCAACAAAATGATTATGACATCAACAAAATAATTGACATCATCAAATGATTATGACATCAACAAAATGATTATGACATCATCCAATGATTATGACATCAAATGATTATGACATCATCAAATCATTATGACATCAAAAAAATGATTATGACATCAACAAAATGATTATGGCATCATCAAATGATTATGACATCAACAAAATCATTATGACATCATCAAATGATTATGACATCAACAAAATGATTATGACATCATCCAATGATTATGACATCAAATCATTATGACATCATCAAATCATTATGACATCAACAAAATGATTATGACATCAACAAAATGATTATGACATCATAAAATGATTATGACATCAACAAAATGATTATGGCATCATCAAATGATTATGACATCAACAAAATGATTATGACATCATCCAATGATTATGACATCATCAAATCATTATGACATCAACAAAATGATTATGACATCAACAAAATGAATATGACATCATCAAATGATTATGACATCAAATGATTATGACATCATCAAATGATTATGACATCAACAAAATGATAACATCATCCAATGATTGTGACATCATCCAATGATTATGACATCATCAAATCATTATGACATCAACAAAATGATTATGACATCATCTAATGATTATGACATCATCAAATGATTATGACATCAACAAATTGATTATGACATCATCTAATGATTATGACATCATCAAATGATTATGACATCAACAAAATGATTATGACATCATCCAATGATTATGACATCAAATGATTATGACATCATCAAATGATTATGACATCAACAAAATGATTATGACATCATCTAATGATTATGACATCATCAAATGATTATGACATCAACAAAATGATTATGACATCATCCAATGATTATGACATCAAATGATTATGACATCAACAAAATGATTATGACATCATCCAATGATTATGACATCATCCAATGATTATAACATCATCAAATCATTATGACATCAGCAAAATGATTATGACATCATCCAATGATTATGACGTCATCCAATGATTATGACATCATCAAATCATTATGACATCAACAAAATGATTATGACATCAACAAAATGATTATGACATCATCAAATGATTATGACATCAACAAAATGATTATGACATCATCCAATGATTATGACATCATCAAATCATTATGACATCAACAAAATGATTATGACATCAAAAAAATGATTATGACATCATCAAATGATTATGACATCAAATGATTATGACATCATCAAATGATTATGACATCAACAAAATGATTATGGCATCATCAAATGATTATGACATTATCAAATGATTATGACATCAACAAAATGATTATGACATCATCCGATGATTATGACATCAAATGATTATGACATCATCAAATGATTATGACATCAACAAAATGGTTATGACATCATCCAATGATTATGACATCATCCAATGATTATGACATCAAATGATTATGACATCATCAAATGATTATGACATCAACAAAATGATTATGACATCATCAAATGATTATGACATCAACAAAATGATTATGACATCATCAAATGATTATGACATCAACAAAATGATTATGACATCATCAAATGATTATGACATCAACAAAATGTTTATGACATCATTCAATGATTATGACATCAAATGATTATGACATCATCAAATGATTATGACATCAACAAAATGATTATGACATCATCTAATGATTATGACATCATCAAATGATTATGACATCAACAAAATGATTATGACATCATCTAATGATTATGACATCATCAAATGATTATGACATCAACAAAATGATTATGACATCATCTAATGATTATGACATCATCAAATGATTATGACATCAACAAAATGATTATGACATCATCCAATGATTATGACATCATCAAATGATTATGACATCAACAAAATGATTATGACATCATCCAATGATTATGACATCAAATGATTATGACATCATCAAATGATTATGACATCAACAAAATGATTATGACATCATCCAATGATTATGACATCAAATGATTATGACATCATCAAATCATTATGACATCCACAAAATGATTATGACATCAACAAAATAATTATGACATCATCTAATGATTATGACATCATCAAATGATTATGACATCAACAAAATGATTTTGACATCATCCAATGATTATGACATCAAATGATTATGACATCATCAAATGATTATGACAACAACAAAATGATGATGACATCATCCAATGATTGTGACATCAACAAAATGATTATGACATCATCAAATGATTATGACATCAACAAAATGATTATGACATCATCCAATGTTTATGACATCATCCAATGATTATGACATCTTCAAATCATTATGACATCAACAAAATGATTATGACATCAACAAAATGATTATGACATCATAAAATGATTATGACATCAACAAAATGATTATGGCATCATCAAATGATTATGACATCAACAAAATCATTATGACATCATCAAATGATTATGACATCAACAAAATGATTATGACATCATCCAATGATTATGACATCAAATGATTATGACATCATCAAATCATTATGACATCAACAAAATGATTATGACATCAACAAAATGATTATGACATCATAAAATGATTATGACATCAACAAAATGATTATAGCATCATCAAATGATTATGACATCAACAAAATGATTATGATATCATCCAATGATTATGACATCAAATGATTATGACATCATCAAATGATTATGACATCAACAAAATGATGATGACATCATCCAATGATTATGACATCATCCAATGATTATGACATCATCAAATCATTATGACATCAACAAAATGATTATGACATCATCTAATGATTATGACATCATCAAATGTTTATGACATCAACAAAATGATTATGACATCATCCCATGATTATGACATCAAATGATTATGACATCATCAAATGATTATGACATCAACAAAATGATTATGACATCATCAAATGATAATGACATCAACAAAATGATTATGACATCATCTAATGATTATGACATCATCAAATGATTATGACATCAACAAAATGATTATGACATCATCAAATGATTATGACATCAACAAAATGTTTATGACATCATCCAATGATTATGACATCAAATGATTATGACATCATCAAATGATTATGACATCAACAAAATGATTATGACATCATCTAATGATTATGACATCATCAAATGATTATGACATCAAAAAAATGATTATGACATCATCTAATGATTATGACATCATCAAATGATTATGACATCAACAAAATGATTATGACATCATCCAATGATTATGACATCAAATGATTATGACATCATCAAATGATTATGACATCAACAAAATGATTATGACATCATCAAATGATTATGACATCAACAAAATGATTATGACATCATCCAATGATTATGACATCAAATGATTATGACATCATCAAATGATTATGACATCAACAAAATGATTATGACATCATCCAACGATTATGACATCAAATGATTATGACATCATCAAATCATTATGACATCAACAAAATGATTATGACATCAACAAAATGATTATGAAATCATCAAATGATTATGACATCAACAAAATGATTATGACATCATCTAATGATGATGACATCATCAAATGATTATGACATCAACAAAATGATTATGACATCATCAAATGATTATGACATCAACAAAATGATTATGACATCATCTAATGATTATGACATCATCAAATGATTATGGCATCATCAAATGATTATGACATCAACAAAATGATTATGACATCATCTAATGATTATGACATCATCAAATGATTATGACATCAACAAAATGATTATGACATCATCCAATGATTATGACATCAAATGATTATGACATCAACAAAATGATTATGACATCATCCAATGATTATGACATCATCCAATGATTATAACATCATCAAATCATTATGACATCAGCAAAATGATTATGACATCATCCAATGATTATGACGTCATCCAATGATTATGACATCATCAAATCATTATGACATCAACAAAATGATTATGACATCAACAAAATGATTATGACATCATCAAATGATTATGACATCAACAAAATGATTATGACAAAATGATTATGACATCATCAAATCATTATGACATCAACAAAATGATTATGACATCAAAAAAATGATTATGACATCATCAAATGATTATGACATCAAATGATTATGACATCATCAAATGATTATGACATCAACAAAATGATTATGGCATCATCAAATGATTATGACATTATCAAATGATTATGACATCAACAAAATGATTATGACATCATCCGATGATTATGACATCAAATGATTATGACATCATCAAATGATTATGACATCAACAAAATGGTTATGACATCATCCAATGATTATGACATCATCCAATGATTATGACATCAAATGATTATGACATCATCAAATGATTATGACATCAACAAAATTATTATGACATCATCAAATGATTATGACATCAACAAAATGATTATGACATCATCAAATGATTATGACATCAACAAAATGATTATGACATCATCAAATGATTATGACATCAACAAAATGTTTATGACATCATTCAATGATTATGACATCAAATGATTATGACATCATCAAATGATTATGACATCAACAAAATGATTATGACATCATCTAATGATTATGACATCATCAAATGATTATGACATCAACAAAATGATTATGACATCATCTAATGATTATGACATCATCAAATGATTATGACATCAACAAAATGATTATGACATCATCTAATGATTATGACATCATCAAATGATTATGACATCAACAAAATGATTATGACATCATCCAATGATTATGACATCATCAAATGATTATGACATCAACAAAATGATTATGACATCATCCAATGATTATGACATCAAATGATTATGACATCATCAAATGATTATGACATCAACAAAATGATGATGACATCATTCAATTATTGTGACATCAACAAAATGATTATGACATCATCAAATGATTATGACATCAACAAAATGATTATGACATCACCCAATGATTATGACATCAAATGATTATGACATCATCAAATGATTATGACATCAACAAAATGATTATGACATCATCCAATGATTATGACATCAAATGATTATGACATCATCAAATCATTATGACATCCACAAAATGATTATGACATCAACAAAATAATTATGACATCATCTAATGATTATGACATCATCAAATGATTATGACATCAACAAAATGATTTTGACATCATCCAATGATTATGACATCAAATGATTATGACATCATCAAATGATTATGACAACAACAAAATGATGATGACATCATCCAATGATTGTGACATCAACAAAATGATTATGACATCATCAAATGATTATGACATCAACAAAATGATTATGACATCATCCAATGTTTATGACATCATCCAATGATTATGACATCTTCAAATCATTATGACATCAACAAAATGATTATGACATCAACAAAATGATTATGACATCATAAAATGATTATGACATCAACAAAATGATTATGGCATCATCAAATGATTATGACATCAACAAAATCATTATGACATCATCAAATGATTATGACATCAACAAAATGATTATGACATCATCCAATGATTATGACATCAAATGATTATGACATCATCAAATCATTATGACATCAACAAAATGATTATGACATCAACAAAATGATTATGACATCATAAAATGATTATGACATCAACAAAATGATTATAGCATCATCAAATGATTATGACATCAACAAAATGATTATGATATCATCCAATGATTATGACATCATCAAATCATTATGACATCAACAAAATGATTATTACATCAACAAAATGATTATGACATCATCAAATGATTATGACATTAACAAAATGATTATGACATCATCCAATGATTATGACATCAAATGATTATGACATCATCAAATGATTATGACATCAACAAAATGATGATGACATCATCCAATGATTATGACATCATCCAATGATTATGACATCATCAAATCATTATGACATCAACAAAATGATTATGACATCATCTAATGATTATGACATCATCAAATGTTTATGACATCAACAAAATGATTATGACATCATCCCATGATTATGACATCAAATGATTATGACATCATCAAATGATTATGACATCAACAAAATGATTATGACATCATCAAATGATAATGACATCAACAAAATGATTATGACATCATCTAATGATTATGACATCATCAAATGATTATGACATCAACAAAATGATTATGACATCATCAAATGATTATGACATCAACAAAATGTTTATGACATCATCCAATGATTATGACATCAAATGATTATGACATCATCAAATGATTATGACATCAACAAAATGATTATGACATCATCTAATGATTATGACATCATCAAATGATTATGACATCAAAAAAATGATTATGACATCATCTAATGATTATGACATCATCAAATGATTATGACATCAACAAAATGATTATGACATCATCCAATGATTATGACATCAAATGATTATGACATCATCAAATGATTATGACATCAACAAAATGATTATGACATCATCAAATGATTATGACATCAACAAAATGATTATGACATCATCCAATGATTATGACATCAAATGATTATGACATCATCAAATGATTATGACATCAACAAAATGATTATGACATCATCCAACGATTATGACATCAAATGATTATGACATCATCAAATCATTATGACATCAACAAAATGATTATGACATCAACAACATGATTATGACATCATCAAATGATTATGACATCAACAAAATGATTATGACATCATCTAATGATGATGACATCATCAAATGATTATGACATCAACAAAATGATTATGACATCATCAAATGATTATGACATCAACAAAATGATTATGACATCATCTAATGATTATGACATCATCAAATGATTATGGCATCATCAAATGATTATGACATCAACAAAATGATTATGACATCATCTAATGATTATGACATCATCAAATGATTATGACATCAACAAAATGATTATGACATCATCCAATGATTATGACATCAAATGATTATGACATCATCAAATGATTATGACATGAACAAAATGATTAGGACATCATCTAATGATTATGACATCATCAAATGATTATGACATCAACAAAATGATTATGACATCATCCAATGATTATGACATCAAATGATTATGACATCATCAAATGATTATGACATCAACAAAATGATTATGACATCATCCAATGATTATGACATCAAATGATTATGACATCATCAAATCATTATGACATCAACAAAATGATTATGACATCAACAAAATGATTACGACATCATCAAATGATTATGACATCAACAAAATGATTATGACATCATCTAATGATGATGACATCATCAAATGATTATGACATCAACAAAATGATTATGATATCATCAAATGATTATGACATCAACAAAATGATTATGACATCATCTAATGATCATGAAATCATCAAAAGATTATGGCATCATCAAATGATTATGACATCAACAAAATGATTATGACATCATCCAATGATTATGACATCAAATGATTATGACATCATCAAATGATTATGACATCATCAAAATATTATGACATCAACAAAATGATTATGACATCATCCAATGATTATGACATCATCAAATGATTATGACATCTACAAAATGGTTATGACATCATCCAATGATTATGACATCAAATGATTATGACATCATCAAATGATTATGACATCTACAAAATGATTATGACATCATCCAATGATTATGACATCAAATGATTATGACATCATCAAATGATTATGACATCAACAAAATGATTATGACATCAAATGATTATGACATCAACAAAATGATTATGACATCATCAAATGATTATGACATCATCCAATGATTATCACATCAAATGATTATGACATCAACAAAATTATTATGACATCATCCAATGATTATGACATCATCAAATCATTATGACATCAACAAAATGATTATGACATCAACAAAATGATTATGACATCATCCAATGATTATGACATCAAATGATTATGACATCATCAAATCATTATGACATCAACAAAATGATTATGACATCAACAAAATGATTATGACATCATAAAATGATTATGACATCAACAAAATGATTATGGCATCATCAAATGATTATGACATCAACAAAATGATTATGACATCATCCAATGATTATGACATCATCAAATCATTATGACATCAACAAAATGATTATGACATCAACAAAATGATTATGACATCATCAAATGATTATGACATCAAATGATTATGACATCATCAAATGATTATGACATCAACAAAATGTTGATAACATCATCCAATGATTATGACATCATCCAATGATTATGACATCATCAAATCATTATGACATCAACAAAATGATTATGACATCATCTAATGATTATGACATCATCAAATGATTATGACATCAACAAAATGATTATGACATCATCCAATGATTATGACATCAAATGCTTATGACATCATCAAATGATTATGACATCAATAAAATGATTATGACATCATCAAATGATTATGACATCAAAAAAATGATTATGACATCAACAAAATGATTATGACATCATCTAATGATCATGACATTATCAAATGATTATGACATCATCCGATGATTATGACAACAAATGATTATGACATAATCAAATGATTATGACATCAACAAAATGATTATGACATCATCTAATGATTATGACATCATCAAATGATTATGACATCAACAAAATGATTATGACATCATCTAATGATTATGACATCATCAAATGATTATGACATCAACAAAATGATTATAACATCATCCAATGATTATGACATCAAATGATTATGACATCATCAAATGATTATGACATCAACAAAATGATGATGACATCATCCAATGATTATGACATCATCCAATGATTATGACATCATCAAATCATTATGACATCAACAAAATGATTATGACATCATCTAATGATTATGACATCATCAAATGATTATGACATCAACAAAATGATTATGACATCATCCAATGATTATGACATCAAATGCTTATGACATCATCAAATGATTATGACATCAATAAAATGATTATGACATCATCAAATGATTATGACATCAAAAAAATGATTATGACATCAACAAAATGATTATGACATCATCTAATGATCATGACATTATCAAATGATTATGACATCATCCGATGATTATGACAACAAATGATTATGACATAATCAAATGATTATGACATCAACAAAATGATTATGACATCATCTAATGATTATGACATCATCAAATGATTATGACATCAACAAAATGATTATGACATCATCTAATGATTATGACATCATCAAATGATTATGACATCAACAAAATGATTATAACATCATCCAATGATTATGACATCAAATGATTATGACATCATCAAATGATTATGACATCAACAAAATGATGATGACATCATCCAATGATTATGACATCATCCAATGATTATGACATCATCAAATCATTATGACATCAACAAAATGATTATGACATCATCTAATGATTATGACATCATCAAATGTTTATGACATCAACAAAATGATTATGACATCATCCCATGATTATGACATCAAATGATTATGACATCATCAAATGATTATGACATCAACAAAATGATTATGACATCATCAAATGATAATGACATCAACAAAATGATTATGACATCATCTAATGATTATGACATCATCAAATGATTATGACATCAACAAAATGATTATGACATCATCAAATGATTATGACATCAACAAAATGTTTATGACATCATCCAATGATTATGACATCAAATGATTATGACATCATCTAATGATTATGACATCATCAAATGATTATGACATCAAAAAAATGATTATGACATCATCTAATGATTATGACATCATCAAATGATTATGACATCAACAAAATGATTATGACATCATCCAATGATTATGACATCAAATGATTATGACATCATCAAATGATTATGACATCAACAAAATGATTATGACATCATCAAATGATTATGACATCAACAAAATGATTATGACATCATCCAATGATTATGACATCAAATGATTATGACATCAACAAAATGATTATGACATCATCCAATGATTATGACATCATCCAATGATTATAACATCATCAAATCATTATGACATCAGCAAAATGATTATGACATCATCCAATGATTATGACGTCATCCAATGATTATGACATCATCAAATCATTATGACATCAACAAAATGATTATGACATCAACAAAATGATTATGACATCATCAAATGATTATGACATCAACAAAATGATTATGACATCATCCAATGATTATGACATCATCAAATCATTATGACATCAACAAAATGATTATGACATCAAAAAAATGATTATGACATCATCAAATGATTATGACATCAAATGATTATGACATCATCAAATGATTATGACATCAACAAAATGATTATGGCATCATCAAATGATTATGACATTATCAAATGATTATGACATCAACAAAATGATTATGACATCATCCGATGATTATGACATCAAATGATTATGACATCATCAAATGATTATGACATCAACAAAATGGTTATGACATCATCCAATGATTATGACATCATCCAATGATTATGACATCAAATGATTATGACATCATCAAATGATTATGACATCAACAAAATGATTATGACATCATCAAATGATTATGACATCAACAAAATGATTATGACATCATCAAATGATTATGACATCAACAAAATGATTATGACATCATCAAATGATTATGACATCAACAAAATGTTTATGACATCATTCAATGATTATGACATCAAATGATTATGACATCATCAAATGATTATGACATCAACAAAATGATTATGACATCATCTAATGATTATGACATCATCAAATGATTATGACATCAACAAAATGATTATGACATCATCTAATGATTATGACATCATCAAATGATTATGACATCAACAAAATGATTATGACATCATCTAATGATTATGACATCATCAAATGATTATGACATCAACAAAATGATTATGACATCATCCAATGATTATGACATCATCAAATGATTATGACATCAACAAAATGATTATGACATCATCCAATGATTATGACATCAAATGATTATGACATCATCAAATGATTATGACATCAACAAAATGATTATGACATCATCCAATGATTATGACATCAAATGATTATGACATCATCAAATCATTATGACATCCACAAAATGATTATGACATCAACAAAATAATTATGACATCATCTAATGATTATGACATCATCAAATGATTATGACATCAACAAAATGATTTTGACATCATCCAATGATTATGACATCAAATGATTATGACATCATCAAATGATTATGACAACAACAAAATGATGATGACATCATCCAATGATTGTGACATCAACAAAATGATTATGACATCATCAAATGATTATGACATCAACAAAATGATTATGACATCATCCAATGTTTATGACATCATCCAATGATTATGACATCTTCAAATCATTATGACATCAACAAAATGATTATGACATCAACAAAATGATTATGACATCATAAAATGATTATGACATCAACAAAATGATTATGGCATCATCAAATGATTATGACATCAACAAAATCATTATGACATCATCAAATGATTATGACATCAACAAAATGATTATGACATCATCCAATGATTATGACATCAAATGATTATGACATCATCAAATCATTATGACATCAACAAAATGATTATGACATCAACAAAATGATTATGACATCATAAAATGATTATGACATCAACAAAATGATTATAGCATCATCAAATGATTATGACATCAACAAAATGATTATGATATCATCCAATGATTATGACATCAAATGATTATGACATCATCAAATGATTATGACATCAACAAAATGATGATGACATCATCCAATGATTATGACATCATCCAATGATTATGACATCATCAAATCATTATGACATCAACAAAATGATTATGACATCATCTAATGATTATGACATCATCAAATGTTTATGACATCAACAAAATGATTATGACATCATCCCATGATTATGACATCAAATGATTATGACATCATCAAATGATTATGACATCAACAAAATGATTATGACATCATCAAATGATAATGACATCAACAAAATGATTATGACATCATCTAATGATTATGACATCATCAAATGATTATGACATCAACAAAATGATTATGACATCATCAAATGATTATGACATCAACAAAATGTTTATGACATCATCCAATGATTATGACATCAAATGATTATGACATCATCAAATGATTATGACATCAACAAAATGATTATGACATCATCTAATGATTATGACATCATCAAATGATTATGACATCAAAAAAATGATTATGACATCATCTAATGATTATGACATCATCAAATGATTATGACATCAACAAAATGATTATGACATCATCCAATGATTATGACATCAAATGATTATGACATCATCAAATGATTATGACATCAACAAAATGATTATGACATCATCAAATGATTATGACATCAACAAAATGATTATGACATCATCCAATGATTATGACATCAAATGATTATGACATCATCAAATGATTATGACATCAACAAAATGATTATGACATCATCCAACGATTATGACATCAAATGATTATGACATCATCAAATCATTATGACATCAACAAAATGATTATGACATCAACAAAATGATTATGAAATCATCAAATGATTATGACATCAACAAAATGATTATGACATCATCTAATGATGATGACATCATCAAATGATTATGACATCAACAAAATGATTATGACATCATCAAATGATTATGACATCAACAAAATGATTATGACATCATCTAATGATTATGACATCATCAAATGATTATGGCATCATCAAATGATTATGACATCAACAAAATGATTATGACATCATCTAATGATTATGACATCATCAAATGATTATGACATCAACAAAATGATTATGACATCATCCAATGATTATGACATCAAATGATTATGACATCAACAAAATGATTATGACATCATCCAATGATTATGACATCATCCAATGATTATAACATCATCAAATCATTATGACATCAGCAAAATGATTATGACATCATCCAATGATTATGACGTCATCCAATGATTATGACATCATCAAATCATTATGACATCAACAAAATGATTATGACATCAACAAAATGATTATGACATCATCAAATGATTATGACATCAACAAAATGATTATGACAAAATGATTATGACATCATCAAATCATTATGACATCAACAAAATGATTATGACATCAAAAAAATGATTATGACATCATCAAATGATTATGACATCAAATGATTATGACATCATCAAATGATTATGACATCAACAAAATGATTATGGCATCATCAAATGATTATGACATTATCAAATGATTATGACATCAACAAAATGATTATGACATCATCCGATGATTATGACATCAAATGATTATGACATCATCAAATGATTATGACATCAACAAAATGGTTATGACATCATCCAATGATTATGACATCATCCAATGATTATGACATCAAATGATTATGACATCATCAAATGATTATGACATCAACAAAATGATTATGACATCATCAAATGATTATGACATCAACAAAATGATTATGACATCATCAAATGATTATGACATCAACAAAATGATTATGGCATCATCAAATGATTATGACATCAACAAAATGTTTATGACATCATTCAATGATTATGACATCAAATGATTATGACATCATCAAATGATTATGACATCAACAAAATGATTATGACATCATCTAATGATTATGACATCATCAAATGATTATGACATCAACAAAATGATTATGACATCATCTAATGATTATGACATCATCAAATGATTATGACATCAACAAAATGATTATGACATCATCTAATGATTATGACATCATCAAATGATTATGACATCAACAAAATGATTATGACATCATCCAATGATTATGACATCATCAAATGATTATGACATCAACAAAATGATTATGACATCATCCAATGATTATGACATCAAATGATTATGACATCATCAAATGATTATGACATCAACAAAATGATGATGACATCATTCAATGATTGTGACATCAACAAAATGATTATGACATCATCAAATGATTATGACATCAACAAAATGATTATGACATCACCCAATGATTATGACATCAAATGATTATGACATCATCAAATGATTATGACATCAACAAAATGATTATGACATCATCCAATGATTATGACATCAAATGATTATGACATCATCAAATCATTATGACATCCACAAAATGATTATGACATCAACAAAATAATTATGACATCATCTAATGATTATGACATCATCAAATGATTATGACATCAACAAAATGATTTTGACATCATCCAATGATTATGACATCAAATGATTATGACATCATCAAATGATTATGACAACAACAAAATGATGATGACATCATCCAATGATTTTGACATCAACAAAATGATTATGACATCATCAAATGATTATGACATCAACAAAATGATTATGACATCATCCAATGTTTATGACATCATCCAATGATTATGACATCTTCAAATCATTATGACATCAACAAAATGATTATGACATCAACAAAATGATTATGACATCATAAAATGATTATGACATCAACAAAATGATTATGGCATCATCAAATGATTATGACATCAACAAAATCATTATGACATCATCAAATGATTATGACATCAACAAAATGATTATGACATCATCCAATGATTATGACATCAAATGATTATGACATCATCAAATCATTATGACATCAACAAAATGATTATGACATCAACAAAATGATTATGACATCATAAAATGATTATGACATCAACAAAATGATTATAGCATCATCAAATGATTATGACATCAACAAAATGATTATGATATCATCCAATGATTATGACATCATCAAATCATTATGACATCAACAAAATGATTATTACATCAACAAAATGATTATGACATCATCAAATGATTATGACATTAACAAAATGATTATGACATCATCCAATGATTATGACATCAAATGATTATGACATCATCAAATGATTATGACATCAACAAAATGATGATGACATCATCCAATGATTATGACATCATCCAATGATTATGACATCATCAAATCATTATGACATCAACAAAATGATTATGACATCATCTAATGATTATGACATCATCAAATGTTTATGACATCAACAAAATGATTATGACATCATCCCATGATTATGACATCAAATGATTATGACATCATCAAATGATTATGACATCAACAAAATGATTATGACATCATCAAATGATAATGACATCAACAAAATGATTATGACATCATCTAATGATTATGACATCATCAAATGATTATGACATCAACAAAATGATTATGACATCATCAAATGATTATGACATCAACAAAATGTTTATGACATCATCCAATGATTATGACATCAAATGATTATGACATCATCAAATGATTATGACATCAACAAAATGATTATGACATCATCTAATGATTATGACATCATCAAATGATTATGACATCAAAAAAATGATTATGACATCATCTAATGATTATGACATCATCAAATGATTATGACATCAACAAAATGATTATGACATCATCCAATGATTATGACATCAAATGATTATGACATCATCAAATGATTATGACATCAACAAAATGATTATGACATCATCAAATGATTATGACATCAACAAAATGATTATGACATCATCCAATGATTATGACATCAAATGATTATGACATCATCAAATGATTATGACATCAACAAAATGATTATGACATCATCCAACGATTATGACATCAAATGATTATGACATCATCAAATCATTATGACATCAACAAAATGATTATGACATCAACAAAATGATTATGACATCATCAAATGATTATGACATCAACAAAATGATTATGACATCATCTAATGATGATGACATCATCAAATGATTATGACATCAACAAAATGATTATGACATCATCAAATGATTATGACATCAACAAAATGATTATGACATCATCTAATGATTATGACATCATCAAATGATTATGGCATCATCAAATGATTATGACATCAACAAAATGATTATGACATCATCTAATGATTATGACATCATCAAATGATTATGACATCAACAAAATGATTATGACATCATCCAATGATTATGACATCAAATGATTATGACATCATCAAATGATTATGACATGAACAAAATGATTAGGACATCATCTAATGATTATGACATCATCAAATGATTATGACATCAACAAAATGATTATGACATCATCCAATGATTATGACATCAAATGATTATGACATCATCAAATGATTATGACATCAACAAAATGATTATGACATCATCCAATGATTATGACATCAAATGATTATGACATCATCAAATCATTATGACATCAACAAAATGATTATGACATCAACAAAATGATTACGACATCATCAAATGATTATGACATCAACAAAATGATTATGACATCATCTAATGATGATGACATCATCAAATGATTATGACATCAACAAAATGATTATGATATCATCAAATGATTATGACATCAACAAAATGATTATGACATCATCTAATGATCATGAAATCATCAAAAGATTATGGCATCATCAAATGATTATGACATCAACAAAATGATTATGACATCATCCAATGATTATGACATCAAATGATTATGACATCATCAAATGATTATGACATCATCAAATTATTATGACATCAACAAAATGATTATGACATCATCCAATGATTATGACATCATCAAATGATTATGACATCTACAAAATGATTATGACATCATCCAATGATTATGACATCAAATGATTATGACATCATCAAATGATTATGACATCTACAAAATGATTATGACATCATCCAATGATTATGACATCAAATGATTATGACATCATCAAATGATTATGACATCAACAAAATGATTATGACATCAAATGATTATGACATCAACAAAATGATTATGACATCATCAAATGATTATGACATCATCCAATGATTATCACATCAAATGATTATGACATCAACAAAATTATTATGACATCATCCAATGATTATGACATCATCAAATCATTATGACATCAACAAAATGATTATGACATCAACAAAATGATTATGACATCATCCAATGATTATGACATCAAATGATTATGACATCATCAAATCATTATGACATCAACAAAATGATTATGACATCAACAAAATGATTATGACATCATAAAATGATTATGACATCAACAAAATGATTATGGCATCATCAAATGATTATGACATCAACAAAATGATTATGACATCATCCAATGATTATGACATCATCAAATCATTATGACATCAACAAAATGATTATGACATCAACAAAATGATTATGACATCATCAAATGATTATGACATCAAATGATTATGACATCATCAAATGATTATGACATCAACAAAATGTTGATAACATCATCCAATGATTATGACATCATCCAATGATTATGACATCATCAAATCATTATGACATCAACAAAATGATTATGACATCATCTAATGATTATGACATCATCAAATGATTATGACATCAACAAAATGATTATGACATCATCCAATGATTATGACATCAAATGCTTATGACATCATCAAATGATTATGACATCAATAAAATGATTATGACATCATCAAATGATTATGACATCAAAAAAATGATTATGACATCAACAAAATGATTATGACATCATCTAATGATCATGACATTATCAAATGATTATGACATCATCCGATGATTATGACAACAAATGATTATGACATAATCAAATGATTATGACATCAACAAAATGATTATGACATCATCTAATGATTATGACATCATCAAATGATTATGACATCAACAAAATGATTATGACATCATCTAATGATTATGACATCATCAAATGATTATGACATCAACAAAATGATTATAACATCATCCAATGATTATGACATCAAATGATTATGACATCATCAAATGATTATGACATCAACAAAATGATGATGACATCATCCAATGATTATGACATCATCCAATGATTATGACATCATCAAATCATTATGACATCAACAAAATGATTATGACATCATCTAATGATTATGACATCATCAAATGATTATGACATCAACAAAATGATTATGACATCATCCAATGATTATGACATCAAATGCTTATGACATCATCAAATGATTATGACATCAATAAAATGATTATGACATCATCAAATGATTATGACATCAAAAAAATGATTATGACATCAACAAAATGATTATGACATCATCTAATGATCATGACATTATCAAATGATTATGACATCATCCGATGATTATGACAACAAATGATTATGACATAATCAAATGATTATGACATCAACAAAATGATTATGACATCATCTAATGATTATGACATCATCAAATGATTATGACATCAACAAAATGATTATGACATCATCTAATGATTATGACATCATCAAATGATTATGACATCAACAAAATGATTATAACATCATCCAATGATTATGACATCAAATGATTATGACATCATCAAATGATTATGACATCAACAAAATGATGATGACATCATCCAATGATTATGACATCATCCAATGATTATGACATCATCAAATCATTATGACATCAACAAAATGATTATGACATCATCTAATGATTATGACATCATCAAATGTTTATGACATCAACAAAATGATTATGACATCATCCCATGATTATGACATCAAATGATTATGACATCATCAAATGATTATGACATCAACAAAATGATTATGACATCATCAAATGATAATGACATCAACAAAATGATTATGACATCATCTAATGATTATGACATCATCAAATGATTATGACATCAACAAAATGATTATGACATCATCAAATGATTATGACATCAACAAAATGTTTATGACATCATCCAATGATTATGACATCAAATGATTATGACATCATCAAATGATTATGACATCAACAAAATGATTATGACATCATCTAATGATTATGACATCATCAAATGATTATGACATCAAAAAAATGATTATGACATCATCTAATGATTATGACATCATCAAATGATTATGACATCAACAAAATGATTATGACATCATCCAATGATTATGACATCAAATGATTATGACATCATCAAATGATTATGACATCAACAAAATGATTATGACATCATCAAATGATTATGACATCAACAAAATGATTATGACATCATCCAATGATTATGACATCAAATGATTATGACATCATCAAATGATTATGACATCAACAAAATGATTATGACATCATCCAACGATTATGACATCAAATGATTATGACATCATCAAATCATTATGACATCAACAAAATGATTATGACATCAACAAAATGATTATGACATCATCAAATGATTATGACATCAACAAAATGATTATGACATCATCTAATGATGATGACATCATCAAATGATTATGACATCAACAAAATGATTATGACATCATCAAATGATTATGACATCAACAAAATGATTATGACATCATCTAATGATTATGACATCATCAAATGATTATGGCATCATCAAATGATTATGACATCAACAAAATGATTATGACATCATCTAATGATTATGACATCATCAAATGATTATGACATCAACAAAATGATTATGACATCATCCAATGATTATGACATCAAATGATTATGACATCATCAAATGATTATGACATCTACAAAATGATTATGACATCATCCAATGATTATGACATCAAATGATTATGACATCATCAAATGATTATGACATCAACAAAATGATTATGACATCAAATGATTATGACATCAACAAAATGATTATGACATCATCAAATGATTATGACATCATCCAATGATTATCACATCAAATGATTATGACATCAACAAAATTATTATGACATCATCCAATGATTATGACATCATCAAATCATTATGACATCAACAAAATGATTATGACATCAACAAAATGATTATGACATCATCCAATGATTATGACATCATCAAATCATTATGACATCAACAAAATGATTATGACATCAACAAAATGATTATGGCATCATCAAATGATTATGACATCAACAAAATCATTATGACATCATCAAATGATTATGACATCAACAAAATGATTATGACATCATCCAATGATTATGACATCAAATGATTATGACATCATCAAATCATTGTGACATCAACAAAATGATTATGACATCAACAAAATGATTATGACATCATAAAATGATTATGACATCAACAAAATGATTATGGCATCATCAAATGATTATGACATCAACAAAATGATTATGACATCATCCAATGATTATGACATCATCAAATCATTATGACATCAACAAAATGATTATGACATCAACAAAATGATTATGACATCATCAAATGATTATGACATCAAATGATTATGACATCATCAAATGATTATGACATCAACAAAATGTTGATAACATCATCCAATGATTATGACATCATCCAATGATTATGACATCATCAAATCATTATGACATCAACAAAATGATTATGACATCATCTAATGATTATGACATCATCAAATGATTATGACATCAACAAAATGATTATGACATCATCCAATGATTATGACATCAAATGCTTATGACATCATCAAATGATTATGACATCAATAAAATGATTATGACATCATCAAATGATTATGACATCAAAAAAATGATTATGACATCAACAAAATGATTATGACATCATCTAATGATCATGACATTATCAAATGATTATGACATCATCCGATGATTATGACAACAAATGATTATGACATAATCAAATGATTATGACATCAACAAAATGATTATGACATCATCTAATGATTATGACATCATCAAATGATTATGACATCAACAAAATGATTATGACATCATCTAATGATTATGACATCATCAAATGATTATGACATCAACAAAATGATTATAACATCATCCAATGATTATGACATCAAATGATTATGACATCATCAAATGATTATGACATCAACAAAATGATTATGACATCATCTAATGATTATGACATCATCAAATGATTATGACATCAACAAAATGATTATGACATCATCCAATGATTATGACATCAAATGATTATGACATCAACAAAATGATTATGACATCATCCAATGATTATGACATCATCCAATGATTATAACATCATCAAATCATTATGACATCAACAAAATGATTATGACATCAACAAAATGATTATGACATCATCCAATGATTATGACATCATCCAATGATTATGACATCATCAAATCATTATGACATCAACAAAATGATTATGACATCATCAAATGATTATGACATCAACAAAATGATTATGACATCATCCAATGATTATGACATCAAATGATTATGACATCATCAAATGATTATGACATCAACAAAATGATTATGACATCATCCAATGATTATGACATCATCCAATGATTATGACATCATCCAATGATTATGACATCATCCAATCATTATGACATCAACAAAATGATTATGACATCAACAAAATGATTATGACATCATAAAATGATTATGACATCAACAAAATGATTATGGCATCATCAAATGATTATGACATCAACAAAATGTTTATGACATCATCCAATGATTATGACATCATCAAATCATTATGACATCAACAAAATGATTATTACATCAACAAAATGATTATGACATCATCAAATGATTATGACATTAACAAAATGATTACGACATCATCCAATGATTATGACATCAAATGATTATGACATCAACAAAATGATTATGACATCATCAAATGATTATGACATCATCCAATGATTATCACATCAAATGATTATGACATCATCAAATGATTATGACATCATTAAATGATTATGACATCAACCAATGATTATGACATCAAATGATTATGACATCAACAAAACGATTATGACATCATCCAATGATTATGACATCCAATGATTATGACATCATCAAATGATTATGACATCAACAAAATGATTATGACATCATCTAATGATTATGACATCAACAAAATGATTATGACATCATCCAATGATTATGACATCAAATGATTATGACATCAACAACATGATTATGACATCATCCAATGATTATGACATCATCCAATGATTATAACATCATCAAATCATTATGACATCAACAAAATGATTATGACATCAACAAAATAATTATGGCATCATCAAATGATTATGACATCAACAAAATAAATATGACATCATCCAATGATTATGACATCATCCAATGATTATGACATCATCAAATCATTATGACATCAACAAAATGATTATTACATCAACAAAATAATTATGACATCACCTAATGATTATGACATCAACAAAATGATTATGACATCATCCAATGATTATGACATCAAATGATTATGACATCATCAAATCATTATGACATCAACAAAATGATTATGACATCAACAAAATGATTATGACATCATAAAATGATTATGACATCAACAAAATGATTATGGCATCATCAAATGATTATGACATCAACAAAATGATTATGACATCATCCAATGATTATGACATCATCAAATCATTATGACTTCAACAAAATGATTATGACATCAACAAAATGATTATGACATCATCAAATGATTATGACATCAAATGATTATGACATCATCAAATGATTATGACATCAACAAAATGATAACATCATCCAATGATTGTGACATCATCCAATGATTATGACATCATCAAATCATTATGACATCAACAAAATGATTATGACATCATCTAATGATTATGACATCATCAAATGATTATGACATCAACAAAATGATTATGACATCATCCAATGATTATGACATCAAATGCTTATGACATCATCAAATGATTATGACATCAATAAAATGATTATGACATCATCAAATGATTATGACATCAAAAAAATGATTATGACATCAACAAAATGATTATGACATCATCTAATGATTATGACATTATCAAATGATTATGACATCATCCGATGATTATGACAACAAATGATTATGACATAATCAAATGATTATGACATCAACAAAATGATTATGACATCATCTAATGATTATGACATCATCAAATGATTATGACATCAACAAAATGATTATGACATCATCTAATGATTATGACATCATCAAATGATTATGACATCAACAAAATGATTATGACATCATCCAATGATTATGACATCAAATGATTATGACATCATCAAATGATTATGACATCAACAAAATGATTATGACATCATCTAATGATTATGACATCATCAAATGATTATGACATCAACAAAATGATTATGACATCATCCAATGATTATGACATCAAATGATTATGACATCAACAAAATGATTATGACATCATCCAATGATTATGACATCATCCAATGATTATAACATCATCAAATCATTATGACATCAGCAAAATGATTATGACATCATCCAATGATTATGACGTCATCCAATGATTATGACATCATCAAATCATTATGACATCAACAAAATGATTATGACATCAACAAAATGATTATGACATCATCAAATGATTATGACATCAACAAAATGATTATGACATCATCCAATGATTATGACATCATCAAATCATTATGACATCAACAAAATGATTATGACATCAAAAAAATGATTATGACATCATCAAATGATTATGACATCAAATGATTATGACATCATCAAATGATTATGACATCAACAAAATGATTATGGCATCATCAAATGATTATGACATTATCAAATGATTATGACATCAACAAAATGATTATGACATCATCCGATGATTATGACATCATCAAATCATTATGACATCAACAAAATGATTATTACATCAACAAAATGATTATGACATCATCAAATGATTATGACATTAACAAAATGATTATGACATCATCCAATGATTATGACATCAAATGATTATGACATCATCAAATGATTATGACATCAACAAAATGATGATGACATCATCCAATGATTATGACATCATCAAATCATTATGACATCAACAAAATGATTATGACATCATCTAATGATTATGACATCATCAAATGATTATGACATCAACAAAATGATTATGACATCATCCCATGATTATGACATCAAATAATTATGACATCATCAAATGATTATGACATCAACAAAATGATTATGACATCATCAAATGATTATGACATCAACAAAATGATTATGACATCATCTAATGATTATGACATCATCAAATGATTATGACATCAACAAAATGATTATGACATCATCAAATGATTATGACATCAACAAAATGTTTATGACATCATCCAATGATTATGACATCAAATGATTATGACATCAACAAAATGATTATGACATCATCCAATGATTATGACATCAAATGATTATGACATCATCAAATGATTATGACATCAACAAAATGATTATGACATCATCCAATGATTATGACATCAAATGATTATGACATCATCAAATCATTATGACATCAACAAAATGATTATGACATCAACAAAATAATTATGACATCATCTAATGATTATGACATCATCAAATGATTATGACATCAACAAAATGATTATGACATCAAATGATTATGACATCATCTAATGATTATGACATCATCAAATGATTATGACATCAACAAAATGATTATGACATCATCCAATGATTATGACATCAACAAATTATTATGACATCAACAAAATGATTATGACAGCATCCAATGATTATGACATCAACAAAATGATTATGGCATCATCAAATGATTATGACATCAACAAACTGATTATGGCATCATCAAATGATTATGACATCAACAAAATGATTATGACATCATCAAATGATTATGACATCATCCAATTATTATCACATCAAATGATTATGACATCAACAAAATTATTATGACATCATCCAATGATTATGACATCATCAAATCATTATGACATCAACAAAATGATTATGACATCAACAAAATAATTGACATCATCAAATGATTATGACATCAACAAAATGATTATGACATCATCCAATGATTATGACATCAAATGATTATGACATCATCAAATCATTATGACATCAACAAAATGATTATGACATCAACAAAATGATTATGGCATCATCAAATGATTATGACATCAACAAAATCATTATGACATCATCAAATGATTATGACATCAACAAAATGATTATGACATCATCCAATGATTATGACATCAAATCATTATGACATCATCAAATCATTATGACATCAACAAAATGATTATGACATCAACAAAATGATTATGACATCATAAAATGATTATGACATCAACAAAATGATTATGGCATCATCAAATGATTATGACATCAACAAAATGATTATGACATCATCCAATGATTATGACATCATCAAATCATTATGACATCAACAAAATGATTATGACATCAACAAAATGATTATGACATCATCAAATGATTATGACATCAAATGATTATGACATCATCAAATGATTATGACATCAACAAAATGATAACATCATCCAATGATTGTGACATCATCCAATGATTATGACATCATCAAATCATTATGACATCAACAAAATGATTATGACATCATCTAATGATTATGACATCATCAAATGATTATGACATCAACAAAATGATTATGACATCATCTAATGATTATGACATCATCAAATGATTATGACATCAACAAAATGATTATGACATCATCCAATGATTATGACATCAAATGATTATGACATCATCAAATGATTATGACATCAACAAAATGATTATGACATCATCTAATGATTATGACATCATCAAATGATTATGACATCAACAAAATGATTATGACATCATCCAATGATTATGACATCAAATGATTATGACATCAACAAAATGATTATGACATCATCCAATGATTATGACATCATCCAATGATTATAACATCATCAAATCATTATGACATCAGCAAAATGATTATGACATCATCCAATGATTATGACGTCATCCAATGATTATGACATCATCAAATCATTATGACATCAACAAAATGATTATGACATCAACAAAATGATTATGACATCATCAAATGATTATGACATCAACAAAATGATTATGACATCATCCAATGATTATGACATCATCAAATCATTATGACATCAACAAAATGATTATGACATCAAAAAAATGATTATGACATCATCAAATGATTATGACATCAAATGATTATGACATCATCAAATGATTATGACATCAACAAAATGATTATGGCATCATCAAATGATTATGACATTATCAAATGATTATGACATCAACAAAATGATTATGACATCATCCGATGATTATGACATCAAATGATTATGACATCATCAAATGATTATGACATCAACAAAATGGTTATGACATCATCCAATGATTATGACATCATCCAATGATTATGACATCAAATGATTATGACATCATCAAATGATTATGACATCAACAAAATGATTATGACATCATCAAATGATTATGACATCAACAAAATGATTATGACATCATCAAATGATTATGACATCAACAAAATGATTATGACATCATCAAATGATTATGACATCAACAAAATGTTTATGACATCATTCAATGATTATGACATCAAATGATTATGACATCATCAAATGATTATGACATCAACAAAATGATTATGACATCATCTAATGATTATGACATCATCAAATGATTATGACATCAACAAAATGATTATGACATCATCTAATGATTATGACATCATCAAATGATTATGACATCAACAAAATGATTATGACATCATCTAATGATTATGACATCATCAAATGATTATGACATCAACAAAATGATTATGACATCATCCAATGATTATGACATCATCAAATGATTATGACATCAACAAAATGATTATGACATCATCCAATGATTATGACATCAAATGATTATGACATCATCAAATGATTATGACATCAACAAAATGATTATGACATCATCCAATGATTATGACATCAAATGATTATGACATCATCAAATCATTATGACATCAACAAAATGATTATGACATCAACAAAATAATTATGACATCATCTAATGATTATGACATCATCAAATGATTATGACATCAACAAAATGATTTTGACATCATCCAATGATTATGACATCAAATGATTATGACATCATCAAATGATTATGACATCAACAAAATAATTATGACATCATCTAATGATTATGACATCATCAAATGATTATGACATCAACAAAATGATTTTGACATCATCCAATGATTATGACATCAAATGATTATGACATCATCAAATGATTATGACATCAACAAAATGATGATGACATCATTCAATGATTGTGACATCAACAAAATGATTATGACATCATCAAATGATTATGACAACAACAAAATGATGATGACATCATCCAATGATTGTGACATCAACAAAATGATTATGACATCATCAAATGATTATGACATCAACAAAATGATTATGACATCATCCAATGTTTATGACATCATCCAATGATTATGACATCTTCAAATCATTATGACATCAACAAAATGATTATGACATCAACAAAATGATTATGACATCATAAAATGATTATGACATCAACAAAATGATTATGACATCATCAAATGATTATGACATCAACAAAATCATTATGACATCATCAAATGATTATGACATGAACAAAATGATTATGACATCATCCAATGATTATGACATCAAATGATTATGACATCATCAAATCATTATGACATCAACAAAATGATTATGACATCAACAAAATGATTATGACATCATCAAATGATTATGACATCAACAAAATGATTATGACATCATCCAATGATTATGACATCAAATGATTATGACATCATCAAATCATTATGACATCAACAAAATGATTATGACATCAACAAAATGATTATAGCATCATCAAATGATTATGACATCAACAAAATGATTATGATATCATCCAATGATTATGACATCATCAAATCATTATGACATCAACAAAATGATTATTACATCAACAAAATGATTATGACATCATCAAATGATTATGACATTAACAAAATGATTATGACATCATCCAATGATTATGACATCAAATGATTATGACATCATCAAATGATTATGACATCAACAAAATGATGATGACATCATCCAATGATTATGACATCATCCAATGATTATGACATCATCAAATCATTATGACATCAACAAAATGATTATGACATCATCTAATGATTATGACATCATCAAATGTTTATGACATCAACAAATTGATTATGACATCATCCCATGATTATGACATCAAATGATTATGACATCATCAAATGATTATGACATCAACAAAATGATTATGACATCATCAAATGATAATGACATCAACAAAATGATTATGACATCATCTAATGATTATGACATCATCAAATGATTATGACATCAACAAAATGATTATGACATCATCAAATGATTATGACATCAACAAAATGTTTATGACATCATCCAATGATTATGACATCAAATGATTATGACATCATCAAATGATTATGACATCAACAAAATGATTATGACATCATCTAATGATTATGACATCATCAAATGATTATGACATCAAAAAAATGATTATGACATCATCTAATGATTATGACATCATCAAATGATTATGACATCAACAAAATGATTATGACATCATCCAATGATTATGACATCAAATGATTATGACATCATCAAATGATTATGACATCAACAAAATGATTATGACATCATCAAATGATTATGACATCAACAAAATGATTATGACATCATCCAATGATTATGACATCAAATGATTATGACATCATCAAATGATTATGACATCAACAAAATGATTATGACATCATCCAACGATTATGACATCAAATGATTATGACATCATCAAATCATTATGACATCAACAAAATGATTATGACATCAACAAAATGATTATGACATCATCAAATGATTATGACATCAACAAAATGATTATGACATCATCTAATGATGATGACATCATCAAATGATTATGACATCAACAAAATGATTATGACATCATCTAATGATGATGACATCATCAAATGATTATGACATCAACAAAATGATTATGACATCATCAAATGATTATGACATCAACAAAATGATTATGACATCATCTAATGATTATGACATCATCAAATGATTATGGCATCATCAAATGATTATGACATCAACAAAATGATTATGATATCATCCAATGATTATGACATCATCAAATCATTATGACATCAACAAAATGATTATTACATCAACAAAATGATTATGACATCATCAAATGATTATGACATTAACAAAATGATTATGACATCATCCAATGATTATGACATCAAATGATTATGACATCATCAAATGATTATGACATCAACAAAATGATGATGACATCATCCAATGATTATGACATCATCCAATGATTATGACATCATCAAATCATTATGACATCAACAAAATGATTATGACATCATCTAATGATTATGACATCATCAAATGTTTATGACATCAACAAATTGATTATGACATCATCCCATGATTATGACATCAAATGATTATGACATCATCAAATGATTATGACATCAACAAAATGATTATGACATCATCAAATGATAATGACATCAACAAAATGATTATGACATCATCTAATGATTATGACATCATCAAATGATTATGACATCAACAAAATGATTATGACATCATCAAATGATTATGACATCAACAAAATGTTTATGACATCATCCAATGATTATGACATCAAATGATTATGACATCATCAAATGATTATGACATCAACAAAATGATTATGACATCATCTAATGATTATGACATCATCAAATGATTATGACATCAAAAAAATGATTATGACATCATCTAATGATTATGACATCATCAAATGATTATGACATCAACAAAATGATTATGACATCATCCAATGATTATGACATCAAATGATTATGACATCATCAAATGATTATGACATCAACAAAATGATTATGACATCATCAAATGATTATGACATCAACAAAATGATTATGACATCATCCAATGATTATGACATCAAATGATTATGACATCATCAAATGATTATGACATCAACAAAATGATTATGACATCATCCAACGATTATGACATCAAATGATTATGACATCATCAAATCATTATGACATCAACAAAATGATTATGACATCAACAAAATGATTATGACATCATCAAATGATTATGACATCAACAAAATGATTATGACATCATCTAATGATGATGACATCATCAAATGATTATGACATCAACAAAATGATTATGACATCATCAAATGATTATGACATCAACAAAATGATTATGACATCATCTAATGATTATGACATCATCAAATGATTATGGCATCATCAAATGATTATGACATCAACAAAATGATTATGACATCATCTAATGATTATGACATCATCAAATGATTATGACATCAACAAAATGATTATGACATCATCCAATGATTATGACATCAAATGATTATGACATCATCAAATGATTATGACATGAACAAAATGATTATGACATCATCTAATGATTATGACATCATCAAATGATTATGACATCAACAAAATGATTATGACATCATCCAATGATTATGACATCAAATGATTATGACATCATCAAATGATTATGACATCAACAAAATGATTATGACATCATCCAATGATTATGACATCAAATGATTATGACATCATCAAATCATTATGACATCAACAAAATGATTATGACATCAACAAAATGATTACGACATCATCAAATGATTATGACATCAACAAAATGATTATGACATCATCTAATGATGATGACATTATCAAATGATTATGACATCAACAAAATGATTATGATATCATCAAATGATTATGACATCAACAATATGATTATGACATCATCTAATGATCATGAAATCATCAAAAGATTATGGCATCATCAAATGATTATGACATCAACAAAATGATTATGACATCATCCAATGATTATGACATCAAATGATTATGACATCATCAAATCTTTATGACATCAACAAAATGATTATGACATCAACAAAAGGATTATGACATCATCAAATGATTATGACATCAACAAAATGATTATGACATCATCAAATGATTATGACATCATCAAATTATTATGACATCAACAAAATGATTATGACATCATCCAATGATTATGACATCATCAAATGATTATGACATCTACAAAATGATTATGACATCATCCAATGATTATGACATCAAATGATTATGACATCATCAAATGATTATGACATCTACAAAATGATTATGACATCATCCAATGATTATGACATCAAATGATTATGACATCATCAAATGATTATGACATCAACAAAATGATTATGACATCAAATGATTATGACATCAACAAAATGATTATGACATCATCAAATGATTATGACATCATCCAATGATTATCACATCAAATGATTATGACATCAACAAAATTATTATGACATCATCCAATGATTATGACATCATCAAATCATTATGACATCAACAAAATGATTATGACATCAACAACATGATTATGACATCATCCAATGATTATGACATCAAATGATTATGACATCATCAAATCATTATGACATCAACAAAATGATTATGACATCAACAAAATGATTATGGCATCATCAAATGATTATGACATCAACAAAATCATTATGACATCATCAAATGATTATGACATCAACAAAATGATTATGACATCATCCAATGATTATGACATCAAATGATTATGACATCATCAAATCATTATGACATCAACAAAATGATTATGACATCAACAAAATGATTATGACATCATAAAATGATTATGACATCAACAAAATGATTATGGCATCATCAAATGATTATGACATCAACAAAATGATTATGACATCATCCAATGATTATGACATCATCAAATCATTATGACATCAACAAAATGATTATGACATCAACAAAATGATTATGACATCATCAAATGATTATGACATCATCAAATGATTATGACATCAACAAAATGATAACATCATCCAATGATTGTGACATCATCCAATGATTATGACATCATCAAATCATTATGACATCAACAAAATGATTATGACATCATCTAATGATTATGACATCATCAAATGATTATGACATCAACAAAATGATTATGACATCATCTAATGATTATGACATCATCAAATGATTATGACATCAACAAAATGATTATGACATCATCCAATGATTATGACATCAAATGATTATGACATCATCAAATGATTATGACATCAACAAAATGATTATGACATCATCTAATGATTATGACATCATCAAATGATTATGACATCAACAAAATGATTATGACATCATCCAATGATTATGACATCAAATGATTATGACATCAACAAAATGATTATGACATCATCCAATGATTATGACATCATCCAATGATTATAACATCATCAAATCATTATGACATCAGCAAAATGATTATGACATCATCCAATGATTATGACGTCATCCAATGATTATGACATCATCAAATCATTATGACATCAACAAAATGATTATGACATCAACAAAATGATTATGACATCATCAAATGATTATGACATCAACAAAATGATTATGACATCATCCAATGATTATGACATCATCAAATCATTATGACATCAACAAAATGATTATGACATCAAAAAAATGATTATGACATCATCAAATGATTATGAAATCAAATGATTATGACATCATCAAATGATTATGACATCAACAAAATGATTATGGCATCATCAAATGATTATGACATTATCAAATGATTATGACATCAACAAAATGATTATGACATCATCCGATGATTATGACATCAAATGATTATGACATCATCAAATGATTATGACATCAACAAAATGGTTATGACATCATCCAATGATTATGACATCATCCAATGATTATGACATCAAATGATTATGACATCATCAAATGATTATGACATCAACAAAATGATTATGACATCATCAAATGATTATGACATCAACAAAATGATTATGACATCATCAAATGATTATGACATCAACAAAATGATTATGACATCATCAAATGATTATGACATCAACAAAATGTTTATGACATCATTCAATGATTATGACATCAAATGATTATGACATCATCAAATGATTATGACATCAACAAAATGATTATGACATCATCTAATGATTATGACATCATCAAATGATTATGACATCAACAAAATGATTATGACATCATCTAATGATTATGACATCATCAAATGATTATGACATCAACAAAATGATTATGACATCATCTAATGATTATGACATCATCAAATGATTATGACATCAACAAAATGATTATGACATCATCCAATGATTATGACATCATCAAATGATTATGACATCAACAAAATGATTATGACATCATCCAATGATTATGACATCAAATGATTATGACATCATCAAATGATTATGACATCAACAAAATGATTATGACATCATCCAATGATTATGACATCAAATGATTATGACATCATCAAATCATTATGACATCAACAAAATGATTATGACATCAACAAAATAATTATGACATCATCTAATGATTATGACATCATCAAATGATTATGACATCAACAAAATGATTTTGACATCATCCAATGATTATGACATCAAATGATTATGACATCATCAAATGATTATGACATCAACAAAATGATGATGACATCATTCAATGATTGTGACATCAACAAAATGATTATGACATCATCAAATGATTATGACATCAACAAAATGATTATGACATCATCCAATGATTATGACATCAAATGATTATGACATCATCAAATCATTATGACATCCACAAAATGATTATGACATCAACAAAATAATTATGACATCATCTAATGATTATGACATCATCAAATGATTATGACATCAACAAAATGATTTTGACATCATCCAATGATTATGACATCAAATGATTATGACATCATCAAATGATTATGACAACAACAAAATGATGATGACATCATCCAATGATTGTGACATCAACAAAATGATTATGACATCATCAAATGATTATGACATCAACAAAATGATTATGACATCATCCAATGTTTATGACATCATCCAATGATTATGACATCTTCAAATCATTATGACATCAACAAAATGATTATGACATCAACAAAATGATTATGACATCATAAAATGATTATGACATCAACAAAATGATTATGGCATCATCAAATGATTATGACATCAACAAAATCATTATGACATCATCAAATGATTATGACATCAACAAAATGATTATGACATCATCCAATGATTATGACATCAAATGATTATGACATCATCAAATCATTATGACATCAACAAAATGATTATGACATCAACAAAATGATTATGACATCATAAAATGATTATGACATCAACAAAATGATTATAGCATCATCAAATGATTATGACATCAACAAAATGATTATGATATCATCCAATGATTATGACATCATCAAATCATTATGACATCAACAAAATGATTATTACATCAACAAAATGATTATGACATCATCAAATGATTATGACATTAACAAAATGATTATGACATCATCCAATGATTATGACATCAAATGATTATGACATCATCAAATGATTATGACATCAACAAAATGATGATGACATCATCCAATGATTATGACATCATCCAATGATTATGACATCATCAAATCATTATGACATCAACAAAATGATTATGACATCATCTAATGATTATGACATCATCAAATGTTTATGACATCAACAAAATGATGATGACATCATCCAATGATTATGACATCATCCAATGATTATGACATCATCAAATCATTATGACATCAACAAAATGATTATGACATCATCTAATGATTATGACATCATCAAATGTTTATGACATCAACAAAATGATTATGACATCATCCCATGATTATGACATCAAATGATTATGACATCATCAAATGATTATGACATCAACAAAATGATTATGACATCATCAAATGATAATGACATCAACAAAATGATTATGACATCATCTAATGATTATGACATCATCAAATGATTATGACATCAACAAAATGATTATGACATCATCAAATGATTATGACATCAACAAAATGTTTATGACATCATCCAATGATTATGACATCAAATGATTATGACATCATCAAATGATTATGACATCAACAAAATGATTATGACATCATCTAATGATTATGACATCATCAAATGATTATGACATCAAAAAAATGATTATGACATCATCTAATGATTATGACATCATCAAATGATTATGACATCAACAAAATGATTATGACATCATCCAATGATTATGACATCAAATGATTATGACATCATCAAATGATTATGACATCAACAAAATGATTATGACATCATCAAATGATTATGACATCAACAAAATGATTATGACATCATCCAATGATTATGACATCAAATGATTATGACATCATCAAATGATTATGACATCAACAAAATGATTATGACATCATCCAACGATTATGACATCAAATGATTATGACATCATCAAATCATTATGACATCAACAAAATGATTATGACATCAACAAAATGATTATGACATCATCAAATGATTATGACATCAACAAAATGATTATGACATCATCTAATGATGATGACATCATCAAATGATTATGACATCAACAAAATGATTATGACATCATCAAATGATTATGACATCAACAAAATGATTATGACATCATCTAATGATTATGACATCATCAAATGATTATGGCATCATCAAATGATTATGACATCAACAAAATGATTATGACATCATCTAATGATTATGACATCATCAAATGATTATGACATCAACAAAATGATTATGACATCATCCAATGATTATGACATCAAATGATTATGACATCATCAAATGATTATGACATGAACAAAATGATTATGACATCATCTAATGATTATGACATCATCAAATGATTATGACATCAACAAAATGATTATGACATCATCCAATGATTATGACATCAAATGATTATGACATCATCAAATGATTATGACATCAACAAAATGATTATGACATCATCCAATGATTATGACATCAAATGATTATGACATCATCAAATCATTATGACATCAACAAAATGATTATGACATCAACAAAATGATTACGACATCATCAAATGATTATGACATCAACAAAATGATTATGACATCATCTAATGATGATGACATCATCAAATGATTATGACATCAACAAAATGATTATGATATCATCAAATGATTATGACATCAACAAAATGATTATGACATCATCTAATGATCATGAAATCATCAAAAGATTATGGCATCATCAAATGATTATGACATCAACAAAATGATTATGACATCATCCAATGATTATGACATCAAATGATTATGACATCATCAAATCTTTATGACATCAACAAAATGATTATGACATCAACAAAATGATTATGACATCATCAAATGATTATGACATCAACAAAATGATTATGACATCATCAAATGATTATGACATCATCAAATTATTATGACATCAACAAAATGATTATGACATCATCCAATGATTATGACATCATCAAATGATTATGACATCTACAAAATGATTATGACATCATCCAATGATTATGACATCAAATGATTATGACATCATCAAATGATTATGACATCTACAAAATGATTATGACATCATCCAATGATTATGACATCAAATGATTATGACATCATCAAATGATTATGACATCAACAAAATGATTATGACATCAAATGATTATGACATCAACAAAATGATTATGACATCATCAAATGATTATGACATCATCCAATGATTATCACATCAAATGATTATGACATCAACAAAATTATTATGACATCATCCAATGATTATGACATCATCAAATCATTATGACATCAACAAAATGATTATGACATCAACAAAATGATTATGACATCATCCAATGATTATGACATCAAATGATTATGACATCATCAAATCATTATGACATCAACAAAATGATTATGACATCAACAAAATGATTATGGCATCATCAAATGATTATGACATCAACAAAATCATTATGACATCATCAAATGATTATGACATCAACAAAATGATTATGACATCATCCAATGATTATGACATCAAATGATTATGACATCATCAAATCATTATGACATCAACAAAATGATTATGACATCAACAAAATGATTATGACATCATAAAATGATTATGACATCAACAAAATGATTATGGCATCATCAAATGATTATGACATCAACAAAATGATTATGACATCATCCAATGATTATGACATCATCAAATCATTATGACATCAACAAAATGATTATGACATCAACAAAATGATTATGACATCATCAAATGATTATGACATCAAATGATTATGACATCATCAAATGATTATGACATCAACAAAATGTTGATAACATCATCCAATGATTATGACATCATCCAATGATTATGACATCATCAAATCATTATGACATCAACAAAATGATTATGACATCATCTAATGATTATGACATCATCAAATGATTATGACATCAACAAAATGATTATGACATCATCCAATGATTATGACATCAAATGCTTATGACATCATCAAATGATTATGACATCAATAAAATGATTATGACATCATCAAATGATTATGACATCAAAAAAATGATTATGACATCAACAAAATGATTATGACATCATCTAATGATCATGACATTATCAAATGATTATGACATCATCCGATGATTATGACAACAAATGATTATGACATAATCAAATGATTATGACATCAACAAAATGATTATGACATCATCTAATGATTATGACATCATCAAATGATTATGACATCAACAAAATGATTATGACATCATCTAATGATTATGACATCATCAAATGATTATGACATCAACAAAATGATTATAACATCATCCAATGATTATGACATCAAATGATTATGACATCATCAAATGATTATGACATCAACAAAATGATGATGACATCATCCAATGATTATGACATCATCCAATGATTATGACATCATCAAATCATTATGACATCAACAAAATGATTATGACATCATCTAATGATTATGACATCATCAAATGTTTATGACATCAACAAAATGATTATGACATCATCCCATGATTATGACATCAAATGATTATGACATCATCAAATGATTATGACATCAACAAAATGATTATGACATCATCAAATGATAATGACATCAACAAAATGATTATGACATCATCTAATGATTATGACATCATCAAATGATTATGACATCAACAAAATGATTATGACATCATCAAATGATTATGACATCAACAAAATGTTTATGACATCATCCAATGATTATGACATCAAATGATTATGACATCATCAAATGATTATGACATCAACAAAATGATTATGACATCATCTAATGATTATGACATCATCAAATGATTATGACATCAAAAAAATGATTATGACATCATCTAATGATTATGACATCATCAAATGATTATGACATCAACAAAATGATTATGACATCATCCAATGATTATGACATCAAATGATTATGACATCATCAAATGATTATGACATCAACAAAATGATTATGACATCATCAAATGATTATGACATCAACAAAATGATTATGACATCATCCAATGATTATGACATCAAATGATTATGACATCATCAAATGATTATGACATCAACAAAATGATTATGACATCATCCAACGATTATGACATCAAATGATTATGACATCATCAAATCATTATGACATCAACAAAATGATTATGACATCAACAAAATGATTATGACATCATCAAATGATTATGACATCAACAAAATGATTATGACATCATCTAATGATGATGACATCATCAAATGATTATGACATCAACAAAATGATTATGACATCATCAAATGATTATGACATCAACAAAATGATTATGACATCATCTAATGATTATGACATCATCAAATGATTGTGGCATCATCAAATGATTATGACATCAACAAAATGATTATGACATCATCTAATGATTATGACATCATCAAATGATTATGACATCAACAAAATGATTATGACATCATCCAATGATTATGACATCAAATGATTATGACATCATCAAATGATTATGACATGAACAAAATGATTATGACATCATCTAATGATTATGACATCATCAAATGATTATGACATCAACAAAATGATTATGACATCATCCAATGATTATGACATCAAATGATTATGACATCATCAAATGATTATGACATCATTAAATGATTATGACATCATCCAATGATTATGACATCAAATGATTATGACATCAACAAAACGATTATGACATCATCCAATGATTATGACATCCAATGATTATGACATCATCAAATGATTATGACATCAACAAAATGATTATGACATCATCTAATGATTATGACATCAACAAAATGATTATGACATCATCCAATGATTATGACATCAAATGATTATGACATCAACAACATGATTATGACATCATCCAATGATTATGACATCATCCAATGATTATAACATCATCAAATCATTATGACATCAACAAAATGATTATGACATCAACAAAATGATTATGGCATCATCAAATGATTATGACATCAACAAAATAAATATGACATCATCCAATGATTATGACATCATCCAATGATTATGACATCATCAAATCATTATGACATCAACAAAATGATTATTACATCAACAAAATAATTATGACATCATCTAATGATTATGACATCAACAAAATGATTATGACATCATCCAATGATTATGACATCAAATGATTATGACATCATCAAATCATTATGACATCAACAAAATGATTATGACATCAACAAAATGATTATGACATCATAAAATGATTATGACATCAACAAAATGATTATGGCATCATCAAATGATTATGACATCAACAAAATGATTATGACATCATCCAATGATTATGACATCATCAAATCATTATGACTTCAACAAAATGATTATGACATCAACAAAATGATTATGACATCATCAAATGATTATGACATCAAATGATTATGACATCATCAAATGATTATGACATCAACAAAATGATAACATCATCCAATGATTGTGACATCATCCAATGATTATGACATCATCAAATCATTATGACATCAACAAAATGATTATGACATCATCTAATGATTATGACATCATCAAATGATTATGACATCAACAAAATGATTATGACATCATCCAATGATTATGACATCAAATGCTTATGACATCATCAAATGATTATGACATCAATAAAATGATTATGACATCATCAAATGATTATGACATCAAAAAAATGATTATGACATCAACAAAATGATTATGACATCATCTAATGATTATGACATTATCAAATGATTATGACATCATCCGATGATTATGACAACAAATGATTATGACATAATCAAATGATTATGACATCAACAAAATGATTATGACATCATCTAATGATTATGACATCATCAAATGATTATGACATCAACAAAATGATTATGACATCATCTAATGATTATGACATCATCAAATGATTATGACATCAACAAAATGATTATGACATCATCCAATGATTATGACATCAAATGATTATGACATCATCAAATGATTATGACATCAACAAAATGATTATGACATCATCTAATGATTATGACATCATCAAATGATTATGACATCAACAAAATGATTATGACATCATCCAATGATTATGACATCAAATGATTATGACATCAACAAAATGATTATGACATCATCCAATGATTATGACATCATCCAATGATTATAACATCATCAAATCATTATGACATCAGCAAAATGATTATGACATCATCCAATGATTATGACGTCATCCAATGATTATGACATCATCAAATCATTATGACATCAACAAAATGATTATGACATCAACAAAATGATTATGACATCATCAAATGATTATGACATCAACAAAATGATTATGACATCATCCAATGATTATGACATCATCAAATCATTATGACATCAACAAAATGATTATGACATCAAAAAAATGATTATGACATCATCAAATGATTATGACATCAAATGATTATGACATCATCAAATGATTATGACATCAACAAAATGATTATGGCATCATCAAATGATTATGACATTATCAAATGATTATGACATCAACAAAATGATTATGACATCATCCGATGATTATGACATCAAATGATTATGACATCATCAAATGATTATGACATCAACAAAATGGTTATGACATCATCCAATGATTATGACATCATCCAATGATTATGACATCAAATGATTATGACATCATCAAATGATTATGACATCAACAAAATGATTATGACATCATCAAATGATTATGACATCAACAAAATGATTATGACATCATCAAATGATTATGACATCAACAAAATGATTATGACATCATCAAATGATTATGACATCAACAAAATGTTTATGACATCATTCAATGATTATGACATCAAATGATTATGACATCATCAAATGATTATGACATCAACAAAATGATTATGACATCATCTAATGATTATGACATCATCAAATGATTATGACATCAACAAAATGATTATGACATCATCTAATGATTATGACATCATCAAATGATTATGACATCAACAAAATGATTATGACATCATCTAATGATTATGACATCATCAAATGATTATGACATCAACAAAATGATTATGACATCATCCAATGATTATGACATCATCAAATGATTATGACATCAACAAAATGATTATGACATCATCCAATGATTATGACATCAAATGATTATGACATCATCAAATGATTATGACATCAACAAAATGATTATGACATCATCCAATGATTATGACATCAAATGATTATGACATCATCAAATCATTATGACATCAACAAAATGATTATGACATCAACAAAATAATTATGACATCATCTAATGATTATGACATCATCAAATGATTATGACATCAACAAAATGATTTTGACATCATCCAATGATTATGACATCAAATGATTATGACATCATCAAATGATTATGACATCAACAAAATGATGATGACATCATTCAATGATTGTGACATCAACAAAATGATTATGACATCATCAAATGATTATGACATCAACAAAATGATTATGACATCATCCAATGATTATGACATCAAATGATTATGACATCATCAAATGATTATGACATCAACAAAATGATTATGACATCATCCAATGATTATGACATCAAATGATTATGACATCATCAAATCATTATGACATCCACAAAATGATTATGACATCAACAAAATAATTATGACATCATCTAATGATTATGACATCATCAAATGATTATGACATCAACAAAATGATTTTGACATCATCCAATGATTATGACATCAAATGATTATGACATCATCAAATGATTATGACAACAACAAAATGATGATGACATCATCCAATGATTGTGACATCAACAAAATGATTATGACATCATCAAATGATTATGACATCAACAAAATGATTATGACATCATCCAATGTTTATGACATCATCCAATGATTATGACATCTTCAAATCATTATGACATCAACAAAATGATTATGACATCAACAAAATGATTATGACATCATAAAATGATTATGACATCAACAAAATGATTATGACATCATCAAATGATTATGACATCAACAAAATCATTATGACATCATCAAATGATTATGACATCAACAAAATGATTATGACATCATCCAATGATTATGACATCAAATGATTATGACATCATCAAATCATTATGACATCAACAAAATGATTATGACATCAACAAAATGATTATGACATCATAAAATGATTATGACATCAACAAAATGATTATAGCATCATCAAATGATTATGACATCAACAAAATGATTATGATATCATCCAATGATTATGACATCATCAAATCATTATGACATCAACAAAATGATTATTACATCAACAAAATGATTATGACATCATCAAATGATTATGACATTAACAAAATGATTATGACATCATCCAATGATTATGACATCAAATGATTATGACATCATCAAATGATTATGACATCAACAAAATGATGATGACATCATCCAATGATTATGACATCATCCAATGATTATGACATCATCAAATCATTATGACATCAACAAAATGATTATGACATCATCTAATGATTATGACATCATCAAATGTTTATGACATCAACAAATTGATTATGACATCATCCCATGATTATGACATCAAATGATTATGACATCATCAAATGATTATGACATCAACAAAATGATTATGACATCATCAAATGATAATGACATCAACAAAATGATTATGACATCATCTAATGATTATGACATCATCAAATGATTATGACATCAACAAAATGATTATGACATCATCAAATGATTATGACATCAACAAAATGTTTATGACATCATCCAATGATTATGACATCAAATGATTATGACATCATCAAATGATTATGACATCAACAAAATGATTATGACATCATCTAATGATTATGACATCATCAAATGATTATGACATCAAAAAAATGATTATGACATCATCTAATGATTATGACATCATCAAATGATTATGACATCAACAAAATGATTATGACATCATCCAATGATTATGACATCAAATGATTATGACATCATCAAATGATTATGACATCAACAAAATGATTATGACATCATCAAATGATTATGACATCAACAAAATGATTATGACATCATCCAATGATTATGACATCAAATGATTATGACATCATCAAATGATTATGACATCAACAAAATGATTATGACATCATCCAACGATTATGACATCAAATGATTATGACATCATCAAATCATTATGACATCAACAAAATGATTATGACATCAACAAAATGATTATGACATCATCAAATGATTATGACATCAACAAAATGATTATGACATCATCTAATGATGATGACATCATCAAATGATTATGACATCAACAAAATGATTATGACATCATCAAATGATTATGACATCAACAAAATGATTATGACATCATCTAATGATTATGACATCATCAAATGATTATGGCATCATCAAATGATTATGACATCAACAAAATGATTATGATATCATCCAATGATTATGACATCATCAAATCATTATGACATCAACAAAATGATTATTACATCAACAAAATGATTATGACATCATCAAATGATTATGACATTAACAAAATGATTATGACATCATCCAATGATTATGACATCAAATGATTATGACATCATCAAATGATTATGACATCAACAAAATGATGATGACATCATCCAATGATTATGACATCATCCAATGATTATGACATCATCAAATCATTATGACATCAACAAAATGATTATGACATCATCTAATGATTATGACATCATCAAATGTTTATGACATCAACAAATTGATTATGACATCATCCCATGATTATGACATCAAATGATTATGACATCATCAAATGATTATGACATCAACAAAATGATTATGACATCATCAAATGATAATGACATCAACAAAATGATTATGACATCATCTAATGATTATGACATCATCAAATGATTATGACATCAACAAAATGATTATGACATCATCAAATGATTATGACATCAACAAAATGTTTATGACATCATCCAATGATTATGACATCAAATGATTATGACATCATCAAATGATTATGACATCAACAAAATGATTATGACATCATCTAATGATTATGACATCATCAAATGATTATGACATCAAAAAAATGATTATGACATCATCTAATGATTATGACATCATCAAATGATTATGACATCAACAAAATGATTATGACATCATCCAATGATTATGACATCAAATGATTATGACATCATCAAATGATTATGACATCAACAAAATGATTATGACATCATCAAATGATTATGACATCAACAAAATGATTATGACATCATCCAATGATTATGACATCAAATGATTATGACATCATCAAATGATTATGACATCAACAAAATGATTATGACATCATCCAACGATTATGACATCAAATGATTATGACATCATCAAATCATTATGACATCAACAAAATGATTATGACATCAACAAAATGATTATGACATCATCAAATGATTATGACATCAACAAAATGATTATGACATCATCTAATGATGATGACATCATCAAATGATTATGACATCAACAAAATGATTATGACATCATCAAATGATTATGACATCAACAAAATGATTATGACATCATCTAATGATTATGACATCATCAAATGATTATGGCATCATCAAATGATTATGACATCAACAAAATGATTATGACATCATCTAATGATTATGACATCATCAAATGATTATGACATCAACAAAATGATTATGACATCATCCAATGATTATGACATCAAATGATTATGACATCATCAAATGATTATGACATGAACAAAATGATTATGACATCATCTAATGATTATGACATCATCAAATGATTATGACATCAACAAAATGATTATGACATCATCCAATGATTATGACATCAAATGATTATGACATCATCAAATGATTATGACATCAACAAAATGATTATGACATCATCCAATGATTATGACATCAAATGATTATGACATCATCAAATCATTATGACATCAACAAAATGATTATGACATCAACAAAATGATTACGACATCATCAAATGATTATGACATCAACAAAATGATTATGACATCATCTAATGATGATGACATTATCAAATGATTATGACATCAACAAAATGATTATGATATCATCAAATGATTATGACATCAACAATATGATTATGACATCATCTAATGATCATGAAATCATCAAAAGATTATGGCATCATCAAATGATTATGACATCAACAAAATGATTATGACATCATCCAATGATTATGACATCAAATGATTATGACATCATCAAATCTTTATGACATTAACAAAATGATTATGACATCAACAAAAGGATTATGACATCATCAAATGATTATGACATCAACAAAATGATTATGACATCATCAAATGATTATGACATCATCAAATTATTATGACATCAACAAAATGATTATGACATCATCCAATGATTATGACATCATCAAATGATTATGACATCTACAAAATGATTATGACATCATCCAATGATTATGACATCAAATGATTATGACATCATCAAATGATTATGACATCTACAAAATGATTATGACATCATCCAATGATTATGACATCAAATGATTATGACATCATCAAATGATTATGACATCAACAAAATGATTATGACATCAAATGATTATGACATCAACAAAATGATTATGACATCATCAAATGATTATGACATCATCCAATGATTATCACATCAAATGATTATGACATCAACAAAATTATTATGACATCATCCAATGATTATGACATCATCAAATCATTATGACATCAACAAAATGATTATGACATCAACAACATGATTATGACATCATCCAATGATTATGACATCAAATGATTATGACATCATCAAATCATTATGACATCAACAAAATGATTATGACATCAACAAAATGATTATGGCATCATCAAATGATTATGACATCAACAAAATCATTATGACATCATCAAATGATTATGACATCAACAAAATGATTATGACATCATCCAATGATTATGACATCAAATGATTATGACATCATCAAATCATTATGACATCAACAAAATGATTATGACATCAACAAAATGATTATGACATCATAAAATGATTATGACATCAACAAAATGATTATGGCATCATCAAATGATTATGACATCAACAAAATGATTATGACATCATCCAATGATTATGACATCATCAAATCATTATGACATCAACAAAATGATTATGACATCAACAAAATGATTATGACATCATCAAATGATTATGACATCATCAAATGATTATGACATCAACAAAATGATAACATCATCCAATGATTGTGACATCATCCAATGATTATGACATCATCAAATCATTATGACATCAACAAAATGATTATGACATCATCTAATGATTATGACATCATCAAATGATTATGACATCAACAAAATGATTATGACATCATCTAATGATTATGACATCATCAAATGATTATGACATCAACAAAATGATTATGACATCATCCAATGATTATGACATCAAATGATTATGACATCATCAAATGATTATGACATCAACAAAATGATTATGACATCATCTAATGATTATGACATCATCAAATGATTATGACATCAACAAAATGATTATGACATCATCCAATGATTATGACATCAAATGATTATGACATCAACAAAATGATTATGACATCATCCAATGATTATGACATCATCCAATGATTATAACATCATCAAATCATTATGACATCAGCAAAATGATTATGACATCATCCAATGATTATGACGTCATCCAATGATTATGACATCATCAAATCATTATGACATCAACAAAATGATTATGACATCAACAAAATGATTATGACATCATCAAATGATTATGACATCAACAAAATGATTATGACATCATCCAATGATTATGACATCATCAAATCATTATGACATCAACAAAATGATTATGACATCAAAAAAATGATTATGACATCATCAAATGATTATGAAATCAAATGATTATGACATCATCAAATGATTATGACATCAACAAAATGATTATGGCATCATCAAATGATTATGACATTATCAAATGATTATGACATCAACAAAATGATTATGACATCATCCGATGATTATGACATCAAATGATTATGACATCATCAAATGATTATGACATCAACAAAATGGTTATGACATCATCCAATGATTATGACATCATCCAATGATTATGACATCAAATGATTATGACATCATCAAATGATTATGACATCAACAAAATGATTATGACATCATCAAATGATTATGACATCAACAAAATGATTATGACATCATCAAATGATTATGACATCAACAAAATGATTATGACATCATCAAATGATTATGACATCAACAAAATGTTTATGACATCATTCAATGATTATGACATCAAATGATTATGACATCATCAAATGATTATGACATCAACAAAATGATTATGACATCATCTAATGATTATGACATCATCAAATGATTATGACATCAACAAAATGATTATGACATCATCTAATGATTATGACATCATCAAATGATTATGACATCAACAAAATGATTATGACATCATCTAATGATTATGACATCATCAAATGATTATGACATCAACAAAATGATTATGACATCATCCAATGATTATGACATCATCAAATGATTATGACATCAACAAAATGATTATGACATCATCCAATGATTATGACATCAAATGATTATGACATCATCAAATGATTATGACATCAACAAAATGATTATGACATCATCCAATGATTATGACATCAAATGATTATGACATCATCAAATCATTATGACATCAACAAAATGATTATGACATCAACAAAATAATTATGACATCATCTAATGATTATGACATCATCAAATGATTATGACATCAACAAAATGATTTTGACATCATCCAATGATTATGACATCAAATGATTATGACATCATCAAATGATTATGACATCAACAAAATGATGATGACATCATTCAATGATTGTGACATCAACAAAATGATTATGACATCATCAAATGATTATGACATCAACAAAATGATTATGACATCATCCAATGATTATGACATCAAATGATTATGACATCATCAAATCATTATGACATCCACAAAATGATTATGACATCAACAAAATAATTATGACATCATCTAATGATTATGACATCATCAAATGATTATGACATCAACAAAATGATTTTGACATCATCCAATGATTATGACATCAAATGATTATGACATCATCAAATGATTATGACAACAACAAAATGATGATGACATCATCCAATGATTGTGACATCAACAAAATGATTATGACATCATCAAATGATTATGACATCAACAAAATGATTATGACATCATCCAATGTTTATGACATCATCCAATGATTATGACATCTTCAAATCATTATGACATCAACAAAATGATTATGACATCAACAAAATGATTATGACATCATAAAATGATTATGACATCAACAAAATGATTATGGCATCATCAAATGATTATGACATCAACAAAATCATTATGACATCATCAAATGATTATGACATCAACAAAATGATTATGACATCATCCAATGATTATGACATCAAATGATTATGACATCATCAAATCATTATGACATCAACAAAATGATTATGACATCAACAAAATGATTATGACATCATAAAATGATTATGACATCAACAAAATGATTATAGCATCATCAAATGATTATGACATCAACAAAATGATTATGATATCATCCAATGATTATGACATCATCAAATCATTATGACATCAACAAAATGATTATTACATCAACAAAATGATTATGACATCATCAAATGATTATGACATTAACAAAATGATTATGACATCATCCAATGATTATGACATCAAATGATTATGACATCATCAAATGATTATGACATCAACAAAATGATGATGACATCATCCAATGATTATGACATCATCCAATGATTATGACATCATCAAATCATTATGACATCAACAAAATGATTATGACATCATCTAATGATTATGACATCATCAAATGTTTATGACATCAACAAAATGATGATGACATCATCCAATGATTATGACATCATCCAATGATTATGACATCATCAAATCATTATGACATCAACAAAATGATTATGACATCATCTAATGATTATGACATCATCAAATGTTTATGACATCAACAAAATGATTATGACATCATCCCATGATTATGACATCAAATGATTATGACATCATCAAATGATTATGACATCAACAAAATGATTATGACATCATCAAATGATAATGACATCAACAAAATGATTATGACATCATCTAATGATTATGACATCATCAAATGATTATGACATCAACAAAATGATTATGACATCATCAAATGATTATGACATCAACAAAATGTTTATGACATCATCCAATGATTATGACATCAAATGATTATGACATCATCAAATGATTATGACATCAACAAAATGATTATGACATCATCTAATGATTATGACATCATCAAATGATTATGACATCAAAAAAATGATTATGACATCATCTAATGATTATGACATCATCAAATGATTATGACATCAACAAAATGATTATGACATCATCCAATGATTATGACATCAAATGATTATGACATCATCAAATGATTATGACATCAACAAAATGATTATGACATCATCAAATGATTATGACATCAACAAAATGATTATGACATCATCCAATGATTATGACATCAAATGATTATGACATCATCAAATGATTATGACATCAACAAAATGATTATGACATCATCCAACGATTATGACATCAAATGATTATGACATCATCAAATCATTATGACATCAACAAAATGATTATGACATCAACAAAATGATTATGACATCATCAAATGATTATGACATCAACAAAATGATTATGACATCATCTAATGATGATGACATCATCAAATGATTATGACATCAACAAAATGATTATGACATCATCAAATGATTATGACATCAACAAAATGATTATGACATCATCTAATGATTATGACATCATCAAATGATTATGGCATCATCAAATGATTATGACATCAACAAAATGATTATGACATCATCTAATGATTATGACATCATCAAATGATTATGACATCAACAAAATGATTATGACATCATCCAATGATTATGACATCAAATGATTATGACATCATCAAATGATTATGACATGAACAAAATGATTATGACATCATCTAATGATTATGACATCATCAAATGATTATGACATCAACAAAATGATTATGACATCATCCAATGATTATGACATCAAATGATTATGACATCATCAAATGATTATGACATCAACAAAATGATTATGACATCATCCAATGATTATGACATCAAATGATTATGACATCATCAAATCATTATGACATCAACAAAATGATTATGACATCAACAAAATGATTACGACATCATCAAATGATTATGACATCAACAAAATGATTATGACATCATCTAATGATGATGACATCATCAAATGATTATGACATCAACAAAATGATTATGATATCATCAAATGATTATGACATCAACAAAATGATTATGACATCATCTAATGATCATGAAATCATCAAAAGATTATGGCATCATCAAATGATTATGACATCAACAAAATGATTATGACATCATCCAATGATTATGACATCAAATGATTATGACATCATCAAATCTTTATGACATCAACAAAATGATTATGACATCAACAAAATGATTATGACATCATCAAATGATTATGACATCAACAAAATGATTATGACATCATCAAATGATTATGACATCATCAAATTATTATGACATCAACAAAATGATTATGACATCATCCAATGATTATGACATCATCAAATGATTATGACATCTACAAAATGATTATGACATCATCCAATGATTATGACATCAAATGATTATGACATCATCAAATGATTATGACATCTACAAAATGATTATGACATCATCCAATGATTATGACATCAAATGATTATGACATCATCAAATGATTATGACATCAACAAAATGATTATGACATCAAATGATTATGACATCAACAAAATGATTATGACATCATCAAATGATTATGACATCATCCAATGATTATCACATCAAATGATTATGACATCAACAAAATTATTATGACATCATCCAATGATTATGACATCATCAAATCATTATGACATCAACAAAATGATTATGACATCAACAAAATGATTATGACATCATCCAATGATTATGACATCAAATGATTATGACATCATCAAATCATTATGACATCAACAAAATGATTATGACATCAACAAAATGATTATGGCATCATCAAATGATTATGACATCAACAAAATCATTATGACATCATCAAATGATTATGACATCAACAAAATGATTATGACATCATCCAATGATTATGACATCAAATGATTATGACATCATCAAATCATTATGACATCAACAAAATGATTATGACATCAACAAAATGATTATGACATCATAAAATGATTATGACATCAACAAAATGATTATGGCATCATCAAATGATTATGACATCAACAAAATGATTATGACATCATCCAATGATTATGACATCATCAAATCATTATGACATCAACAAAATGATTATGACATCAACAAAATGATTATGACATCATCAAATGATTATGACATCAAATGATTATGACATCATCAAATGATTATGACATCAACAAAATGTTGATAACATCATCCAATGATTATGACATCATCCAATGATTATGACATCATCAAATCATTATGACATCAACAAAATGATTATGACATCATCTAATGATTATGACATCATCAAATGATTATGACATCAACAAAATGATTATGACATCATCCAATGATTATGACATCAAATGCTTATGACATCATCAAATGATTATGACATCAATAAAATGATTATGACATCATCAAATGATTATGACATCAAAAAAATGATTATGACATCAACAAAATGATTATGACATCATCTAATGATCATGACATTATCAAATGATTATGACATCATCCGATGATTATGACAACAAATGATTATGACATAATCAAATGATTATGACATCAACAAAATGATTATGACATCATCTAATGATTATGACATCATCAAATGATTATGACATCAACAAAATGATTATGACATCATCTAATGATTATGACATCATCAAATGATTATGACATCAACAAAATGATTATAACATCATCCAATGATTATGACATCAAATGATTATGACATCATCAAATGATTATGACATCAACAAAATGATGATGACATCATCCAATGATTATGACATCATCCAATGATTATGACATCATCAAATCATTATGACATCAACAAAATGATTATGACATCATCTAATGATTATGACATCATCAAATGTTTATGACATCAACAAAATGATTATGACATCATCCCATGATTATGACATCAAATGATTATGACATCATCAAATGATTATGACATCAACAAAATGATTATGACATCATCAAATGATAATGACATCAACAAAATGATTATGACATCATCTAATGATTATGACATCATCAAATGATTATGACATCAACAAAATGATTATGACATCATCAAATGATTATGACATCAACAAAATGTTTATGACATCATCCAATGATTATGACATCAAATGATTATGACATCATCAAATGATTATGACATCAACAAAATGATTATGACATCATCTAATGATTATGACATCATCAAATGATTATGACATCAAAAAAATGATTATGACATCATCTAATGATTATGACATCATCAAATGATTATGACATCAACAAAATGATTATGACATCATCCAATGATTATGACATCAAATGATTATGACATCATCAAATGATTATGACATCAACAAAATGATTATGACATCATCAAATGATTATGACATCAACAAAATGATTATGACATCATCCAATGATTATGACATCAAATGATTATGACATCATCAAATGATTATGACATCAACAAAATGATTATGACATCATCCAACGATTATGACATCAAATGATTATGACATCATCAAATCATTATGACATCAACAAAATGATTATGACATCAACAAAATGATTATGACATCATCAAATGATTATGACATCAACAAAATGATTATGACATCATCTAATGATGATGACATCATCAAATGATTATGACATCAACAAAATGATTATGACATCATCAAATGATTATGACATCAACAAAATGATTATGACATCATCTAATGATTATGACATCATCAAATGATTGTGGCATCATCAAATGATTATGACATCAACAAAATGATTATGACATCATCTAATGATTATGACATCATCAAATGATTATGACATCAACAAAATGATTATGACATCATCCAATGATTATGACATCAAATGATTATGACATCATCAAATGATTATGACATGAACAAAATGATTATGACATCATCTAATGATTATGACATCATCAAATGATTATGACATCAACAAAATGATTATGACATCATCCAATGATTATGACATCAAATGATTATGACATCATCAAATGATTATGACATCAACAAAATGATTATGACATCATCCAATGATTATGACATCAAATGATTATGACATCATCAAATCATTATGACATCAACAAAATGATTATGACATCAACAAAATGATTACGACATCATCAAATGATTATGACATCAACAAAATGATTATGACATCATCTAATGATGATGACATCATCAAATGATTATGACATCAACAAAATGATTATGATATCATCAAATGATTATGACATCAACAAAATGATTATGACATCATCTAATGATCATGAAATCATCAAAAGATTATGGCATCATCAAATGATTATGACATCAACAAAATGATTATGACATCATCCAATGATTATGACATCAAATGATTATGACATCATCAAATCTTTATGACATCAACAAAATGATTATGACATCAACAAAATGATTATGACATCATCAAATGATTATGACATCAACAAAATGATTATGACATCATCAAATGATTATGACATCATCAAATTATTATGACATCAACAAAATGATTATGACATCATCCAATGATTATGACATCATCAAATGATTATGACATCTACAAAATGATTATGACATCATCCAATGATTATGACATCAAATGATTATGACATCATCAAATGATTATGACATCTACAAAATGATTATGACATCATCCAATGATTATGACATCAAATGATTATGACATCATCAAATGATTATGACATCAACAAAATGATTATGACATCAAATGATTATGACATCAACAAAATGATTATGACATCATCAAATGATTATAACATCATCCAATGATTATCACATCAAATGATTATGACATCAACAAAATTATTATGACATCATCCAATGATTATGACATCATCAAATCATTATGACATCAACAAAATGATTATGACATCAACAAAATGATTATGACATCATCCAATGATTATGACATCAAATGATTATGACATCATCAAATCATTATGACATCAACAAAATGATTATGACATCAACAAAATGATTATGGCATCATCAAATGATTATGACATCAACAAAATCATTATGACATCATCAAATGATTATGACATCAACAAAATGATTATGACATCATCCAATGATTATGACATCAAATGATTATGACATCATCAAATCATTATGACATCAACAAAATGATTATGACATCAACAAAATGATTATGACATCATAAAATGATTATGACATCAACAAAATGATTATGGCATCATCAAATGATTATGACATCAACAAAATGATTATGACATCATCCAATGATTATGACATCATCAAATCATTATGACATCAACAAAATGATTATGACATCAACAAAATGATTATGACATCATCAAATGATTATGACATCAAATGATTATGACATCATCAAATGATTATGACATCAACAAAATGTTGATAACATCATCCAATGATTATGACATCATCCAATGATTATGACATCATCAAATCATTATGACATCAACAAAATGATTATGACATCATCTAATGATTATGACATCATCAAATGATTATGACATCAACAAAATGATTATGACATCATCCAATGATTATGACATCAAATGCTTATGACATCATCAAATGATTATGACATCAATAAAATGATTATGACATCATCAAATGATTATGACATCAAAAAAATGATTATGACATCAACAAAATGATTATGACATCATCTAATGATCATGACATTATCAAATGATTATGACATCATCCGATGATTATGACAACAAATGATTATGACATAATCAAATGATTATGACATCAACAAAATGATTATGACATCATCTAATGATTATGACATCATCAAATGATTATGACATCAACAAAATGATTATGACATCATCTAATGATTATGACATCATCAAATGATTATGACATCAACAAAATGATTATAACATCATCCAATGATTATGACATCAAATGATTATGACATCATCAAATGATTATGACATCAACAAAATGATTATGACATCATCTAATGATTATGACATCATCAAATGATTATGACATCAACAAAATGATTATGACATCATCCAATGATTATGACATCAAATGATTATGACATCAACAAAATGATTATGACATCATCCAATGATTATGACATCATCCAATGATTATAACATCATCAAATCATTATGACATCAACAAAATGATTATGACATCAACAAAATGATTATGACATCAACAAAATGATTATGACATCATCCAATGATTATGACATCATCCAATGATTATGACATCATCAAATCATTATGACATCAACAAAATGATTATGACATCAACAAAATGATTATGACATCATCAAATGATTATGACATCAACAAAATGATTATGACATCATCCAATGATTATGACATCAAATGATTATGACATCATCAAATGATTATGACATCAACAAAATGATTATGACATCATCCAATGATTATGACATCATCCAATGATTATGACATCATCCAATGATTATGACATCATCCAATCATTATGACATCAACAAAATGATTATGACATCAACAAAATGATTATGACATCATAAAATGATTATGACATCAACAAAATGATTATGGCATCATCAAATGATTATGACATCAACAAAATGTTTATGACATCATCCAATGATTATGACATCATCAAATCATTATGACATCAACAAAATGATTATTACATCAACAAAATGATTATGACATCATCAAATGATTATGACATTAACAAAATGATTACGACATCATCCAATGATTATGACATCAAATGATTATGACATCAACAAAATGATTATGACATCATCAAATGATTATGACATCATCCAATGATTATCACATCAAATGATTATGACATCATCAAATGATTATGACATCATTAAATGATTATGACATCATCCAATGATTATGACATCAAATGATTATGACATCAACAAAACGATTATGACATCATCCAATGATTATGACATCCAATGATTATGACATCATCAAATGATTATGACATCAACAAAATGATTATGACATCATCTAATGATTATGACATCAACAAAATGATTATGACATCATCCAATGATTATGACATCAAATGATTATGACATCAACAACATGATTATGACATCATCCAATGATTATGACATCATCCAATGATTATAACATCATCAAATCATTATGACATCAACAAAATGATTATGACATCAACAAAATGATTATGGCATCATCAAATGATTATGACATCAACAAAATAAATATGACATCATCCAATGATTATGACATCATCCAATGATTATGACATCATCAAATCATTATGACATCAACAAAATGATTATTACATCAACAAAATAATTATGACATCATCTAATGATTATGACATCATCAAATGATTATGACATCAACAAAATGATTTTGACATCATCCAATGATTATGACATCAAATGATTATGACATCATCAAATGATTATGACAACAACAAAATGATTATAACATCATCAAATGATTATGACATCAACAAAATGATTATGACATCATCCAATGTTTATGACATCATTCAATGATTATGACATCAAATGATTATGACATCTTCAAATCATTATGACATCAACAAAATGATTATGACATCAACAAAATGATTATGACATCATAAAATGATTATGACATCAACAAAATGATTATGGCATCATCAAATGATTATGACATCAACAAAATCATTATGACATCATCAAATGATTATGACATCAACAAAATGATTATGACATCATCCAATGATTATGACATCAAATGATTATGACATCATCAAATCATTATGACATCAACAAAATGATTATGACATCAACAAAATGATTATAGCATCATCAAATGATTATGACATCAACAAAATGATTATGATATCATCCAATGATTATGACATCAACAAATCATTATGACATCAACAAAATGATTATTACATCAACAAAATGATTATGACATCATCAAATGATTATGACATTAACAAAATGATTATGACATCATCCAATGATTATGACATCAAATGATTATGACATCATCAAATGATTATTACATCAACAAAATGATTATGACATCATCAAATGTTTATGACATCAACAAAATGATTATGACATCATCCCATGATATGACATCAAATGATTATGACATCATCAAATGATTATGACATCAACAAAATGATTATGACATCATCAAATGATTATGACATCAACAAAATGATTATGACATCATCTAATGATTATGACATCATCAAATGATTATGACATCAACAAAATGATTATGACATCATCAAATGATTATGACATCAACAAAATGTTTATGACATCATCCAATGATTATGACATCAAATGATTATGACATCATCAAATGATTATGACATCAACAAAATGATTATGACATCATCTAATGATTATGACATCATCAAATGATTATGACATCAAAAAAATGATTATGACATCATCTAATGATTATGACATCATCAAATGATTATGACATCAACAAAATGATTATGACATCATCTAATGATTATGACATCATCAAATGATTATGACATCAACAAAATGATTATGAAATCATCCAATGATTATGACATCCAATGATTATGACATCATCAAATGATTATGACATCAGCAAAATGATTATGACATCATCTAATGATTATGACATCAACAAAATGATTATGACATCATCTAATGATTATGACATCAAATGATTATGACATCAACAAAATGATTATGACATCATCCAATGATTATGACATCAAATGATTATGACATCATCAAATGATTATGACATCAACAAAATGATTATGACATCATCCAATGATTATGACATCATCCAATGATTATCACATCAAATGATTATGACATCATCAAATGATTATGACATCATCAAATGATTATGACATCATTAAATGATTATGACATCAAATGATTATGACATCAACAAAACGATTATGACATCATCCAATGATTATGACATCAAATGATTATGACATCAACAAAATGATTATGACATCATCTAATGATTATGACATCAACAAAATGATTATGACATCATCCAATGATTATGACATCAAATGATTATGACATCAACAAAATGATTATGACATCATCCAATGATTATGACATCATCCAATGATTATAACATCATCAAATCATTATGACATCAACAAAATGATTATGACATCAACAAAATGATTATGGCATCATCAAATGATTATGACATCAACAAAATAATGATGACATCATCCAATGATTATGACATCATCCAATGATTATGACATCATCAAATCATTATGACATCAACAAAATGATTATGACATCAACAAAATAATTATGACATCATCTAATGATTATGACATCAACAAAATGATTTTGACATCATCCAATGATTATGACATCAAATGATTATGACATCATCAAATGATTATGACAACAACAAAATGATGATGACATCATCCAATGATTGTGACATCAACAAAATGATTATGACATCATCAAATGATTATGACATCAACAAAATGATTATGACATCATCCAATGTTTATGACATCATCCAATGATTATTGCATCAAATGATTATGACATCTTCAAATCATTATGACATCAACAAAATGATTATGACATCAACAAAATGATTATGACATCATAAAATGATTATGACATCAACAAAATGATTATGGCATCATCAAATGATTATGACATCAACAAAATCATTATGACATCATCAAATGATTATGACATCAACAAAATGATTATGACATCATCCAATGATTATGACATCAAATGATTATGACATCATCAAAACATTATGACATCAACAAAATGATTATGACATCAACAAAATGATTATGACATCATAAAATGATTATGACATCAACAAAATGATTATAGCATCATCAAATGATTATGACATCAACAAAATGATTATGATATCATCCAATGATTATGACATCATCAAATCATTATGACATCAACAAAATGATTATTACATCAACAAAATGATTATGACATCATCAAATGATTATGACATTAACAAAATGATTATGACATCATCCAATGATTATGACATCAAATGATTATGACATCATCTAATGATTATGACATCAACAAAATGATGATGACATCATCCAGTGATTATGACATCATCCAATGATTATGACATCATCAAATCATTATGACATTAACAAAATGATTATGACATCATCTAATGATTATGACATCATCAAATGTTTATGACATCAACAAAATGATTATGACATCATCCCATGATTATGACATCAAATGATTATGACATCATCAAATGATTATGACATCAACAAAATGATTATGACATCATCAAATGATAATGACATCAACAAAATGATTATGACATCATCTAATGATTATGACTTCATCAAATGATTATGACATCAACAAAATGATTATGACATCATCAAATGATTATGACATCAACAAAATGTTTATGACATCATCCAATGATTATGACATCAAATGATTATGACATCATCAAATGATTATGACATCAACAAAATGATTATGACATCATCTAATGATTATGACATCATCAAATGATTATGACATCAAAAAAATGATTATGACATCATCTAATGATTATGACATCATCAAATGATTATGACATCAACAAAATGATTATGACATCATCTAATGATTATGACATCATCAAATGATTATGACATCAACAAAATGATTATGAAATCATCCAATGATTATGACATCCAATGATTATGACATCATCAAATGATTATGACATCAACAAAATGATTATGACATCATCTAATGATTATGACATCAACAAAATGATTATGACATCATCTAATGATTATGACATCAAATGATAATGACATCAACAAAATGATTATGACATCATCCAATGATTATGACATCAAATGATTATGACATCATCAAATCATTATGACATCAACAAAATGATTATGACATCATAAAATGATTATGACATCAACAAAATGATTATGGCATCATCAAATGATTATGACATCAACAAAATCATTATGACATCATCAAATGATTATGACATCAACAAAATGATTATGACATCATAGAATGATTATGACATCAAATGATTATGACATCATCAAATCAATATGACATCAACAAAATGATTATTACATCAACAAAATGATAATGACATCATAAAATGATTATGACATCAACAAAATGATTATGATATCATCCAATGATTATGACATCATCAAATCATTATGACATCAACAAAATGATTATTACATCAACAAAATGATTATGACATCATCAAATGATTATGACATTAACAAAATGATTATGACATCATCTAATGATTATGACATCATCAAATGATTATGACATCAACAAAATGATTATGACATCATCCCATGATTATGACATCAAATGATTATGACATCATCAAATGATTATGACATCAACAAAATGATTATGACATCATCAAATGATTATGACATCAACAAAATGATTATGACATCATCTAATGATTATGACATCATCAAATGATTATGACATCAACAAAATGATTATGACATCATCAAATGATTATGACATCAACAAAATGTTTATGACATCATCCAATGATTATGACATCAAATGATTATGACATCAACAAAATGATTATGACATCATCCAATGATTATGACATCAAATGATTATGACATCATCAAATGATTATGACATCAACAAAATGATTATGACATCATCCAATGATTATGACATCAAATGATTATGACATCATCAAATCATTATGACATCAACAAAATGATTATGACATCAACAAAATAATTATGACATCATCTAATGATTATGACATCATCAAATGATTATGACATCAACAAAATGATTATGACATCAAATGATTATGACATCATCTAATGATTATGACATCATCAAATGATTATGACATCAACAAAATGATTATGACATCATCCAATGATTATGACATCAACAAATGATTATGACATCAACAAAATGATTATGACATCATCCAATGATTATGACATCAACAAAATGATTATGGCATCATCAAATGATTATGACATCAACAAAATGATTATGGCATCATCAAATGATTATGACATCAACAAAATCATTATGACATCATCAAATGATTATGACATCATCCAATGATTATCACATCAAATGATTATGACATCAACAAAATTATTATGACATCATCCAATGATTATGACATCATCAAATCATTATGACATCAACAAAATGATTATGACATCAACAAAATGATTGACATCATCAAATGATTATGACATCAACAAAATGATTATGACATCATCCAATGATTATGACATCAAATGATTATGACATCATCAAATCATTATGACATCAACAAAATGATTATGACATCAACAAAATGATTATGGCATCATCAAATGATTATGACATCAACAAAATCATTATGACATCATCAAATGATTATGACATCAACAAAATGTTGATAACATCATCCAATGATTATGACATCATCCAATGATTATGACATCATCAAATCATTATGACATCAACAAAATGATTATGACATCATCTAATGATTATGACATCATCAAATGATTATGACATCAACAAAATGATTATGACATCATCCAATGATTATGACATCAAATGCTTATGACATCATCAAATGATTATGACATCAATAAAATGATTATGACATCATCAAATGATTATGACATCAAAAAAATGATTATGACATCAACAAAATGATTATGACATCATCTAATGATCATGACATTATCAAATGATTATGACATCATCCGATGATTATGACAACAAATGATTATGACATAATCAAATGATTATGACATCAACAAAATGATTATGACATCATCTAATGATTATGACATCATCAAATGATTATGACATCAACAAAATGATTATGACATCATCTAATGATTATGACATCATCAAATGATTATGACATCAACAAAATGATTATAACATCATCCAATGATTATGACATCAAATGATTATGACATCATCAAATGATTATGACATCAACAAAATGATTATGACATCATCTAATGATTATGACATCATCAAATGATTATGACATCAACAAAATGATTATGACATCATCCAATGATTATGACATCAAATGATTATGACATCAACAAAATGATTATGACATCATCCAATGATTATGACATCATCCAATGATTATAACATCATCAAATCATTATGACATCAACAAAATGATTATGACATCAACAAAATGATTATGACATCAACAAAATGATTATGACATCATCAAATGATTATGACATCAACAAAATGATTATGACATCATCCAATGATTATGACATCAAATGATTATGACATCATCAAATGATTATGACATCAACAAAATGATTATGACATCATCCAATGATTATGACATCATCCAATGATTATGACATCATCAAATCATTATGACATCAACAAAATGATTATGACATCAACAAAATGATTATGACATCATAAAATGATTATGACATCAACAAAATGATTATGGCATCATCAAATGATTATGACATCAACAAAATGTTTATGACATCATCCAATGATTATGACATCATCAAATCATTATGACATCAACAAAATGATTATTACATCAACAAAATGATTATGACATCATCAAATGATTATGAAATTAACAAAATGATTACGACATCATCCAATGATTATGACATCAAATGATTATGACATCAAGAAAATGATTATGACATCATCAAATGATTATGACATCATCCAATGATTATCACATCAAATGATTATGACATCATCAAATGATTATGACATCATTAAATGATTATGACATCATCCAATGATTATGACATCAAATGATTATGACATCAACAAAACGATTATGACATCATCCAATGATTATGACATCAAATGATTATGACATCATCAAATGATTATGACATCAACAAAATGATTATGACATCATCTAATGATTATGACATCAACAAAATGATTGACATCATCAAATGATTATGACATCAACAAAATGATTATGACATCATCCAATGATTATGACATCAAATGATTATGACATCATCAAATCATTATGACATCAACAAAATGATTATGACATCAACAAAATGATTATGGCATCATCAAATGATTATGACATCAACAAAATCATTATGACATCATCAAATGATTATGACATCAACAAAATGATTATGACATCATCCAATGATTATGACATCAAATGATTATGACATCATCAAATCATTATGACATCAACAAAATGATTATGACATCAACAAAATGATTATGACATCATAAAATGATTATGACATCAACAAAATGATTATGGCATCATCAAATGATTATGACATCAACAAAATGATTATGACATCATCCAATGATTATGACATCATCAAATCATTATGACATCAACAAAATGATTATGACATCAACAAAATGATTATGACATCATCAAATGATTATGACATCAAATGATTATGACATCATCAAATGATTATGACATCAACAAAATGATAACATCATCCAATGATTATGACATCATCCAATGATTATGACATCATCAAATCATTATGACATCAACAAAATGATTATGACATCATCTAATGATTATGACATCATCAAATGATTATGACATCAACAAAATGATTATGACATCATCCAATGATTATGACATCAAATGCTTATGACATCATCAAATGATTATGACATCAATAAAATGATTATGACATCATCAAATGATTATGACATCAAAAAAATGATTATGACATCAACAAAATGATTATGACATCATCTAATGATTATGACATTATCAAATGATTATGACATCATCCGATGATTATGACAACAAATGATTATGACATAATCAAATGATTATGACATCAACAAAATGATTATGACATCATCTAATGATTATGACATCATCAAATGATTATGACATCAACAAAATGATTATGACATCATCTAATGATTATGACATCATCAAATGATTATGACATCAACAAAATGATTATGACATCATCCAATGATTATGACATCAAATGATTATGACATCATCAAATGATTATGACATCAACAAAATGATTATGACATCATCTAATGATTATGACATCATCAAATGATTATGACATCAACAAAATGATTATGACATCATCCAATGATTATGACATCAAATGATTATGACATCAACAAAATGATTATGACATCATCCAATGATTATGACATCATCCAATGATTATAACATCATCAAATCATTATGACATCAGCAAAATGATTATGACATCATCCAATGATTATGACGTCATTCAATGATTATGACATCATCAAATCATTATGACATCAACAAAATGATTATGACATCAACAAAATGATTATGACATCATCAAATGATTATGACATCAACAAAATGATTATGACATCATCCAATGATTATGACATCATCAAATCATGACATCAACAAAATGATTATGACATCATCAAATGATTATGACATCATCAAATGATTATGACATCAAATGATTATGACATCATCAAATGATTATGACATCAACAAAATGATTATGGCATCATCAAATGATTATGACATTATCAAATGATTATGACATCAACAAAATGATTATGACATCATCCGATGATTATGACATCAAATGATTATGACATCATCAAATGATTATGACATCAACAAAATGGTTATGACATCATCCAATGATTATGACATCAAATGATTATGACATCATCAAATGATTATGACATCAACAAAATGATTATGACATCAACAAAATGATTATGACATCATCAAATGATTATGACATCAACAAAATGATTATGACATCATCTAATGATTATGACATCATCAAATGATTATGACATCAACAAAATGATTATGACATCATCAAATGATTATGACATCAACAAAATGTTTATGACATCATCTAATGATTATGACATCAAATGATTATGACATCATCAAATGATTATGACATCAACAAAATGATTATGACATCATCTAATGATTATGACATCATCAAATGATTATGACATCAACAAAATGATTATGACATCATCCAATGATTATGACATCATCAAATGATTATGACATCAACAAAATGATTATGACATCATCTAATGATTATGACATCAACAAAATGATTATGACATCTTCTAATGATTATGACATCATCAAATCATTATGACATCAACAAAATGTTTATGACATCATCCAATGATTATGACATCAAATGATTATGACATCATCAAATGATTATGACATCAACAAAATGATTATGACATCATCTAATGATTATGACATCATCAAATGATTATGACATCAACAAAATGATTATGACATCATCCAATGATTATGACATCATCAAATGATTATGACATCAACAAAATGATGATGACATCATCTAATGATTATGACATCAACAAAATGATTATGACATCATCCAATGATTATGACATCATCAAATCATTATGACATCAACAAAATGATTATGACATCAACAAAATGATTATGACATCATCAAATGATTATGACATCAAATGATTATGACATCATCAAATGATTATGACATCAACAAAATGATAACATCATCCAATGATTATGACATCATCCAATGATTATGACATCATCAAATCATTATGACATCAACAAAATGATTATGACATCATCTAATGATTATGACATCATCAAATGATTATGACATCAACAAAATGATTATGACATCATCCAATGATTATGACATCAAATGCTTATGACATCATCAAATGATTATGACATCAATAAAATGATTATGACATCATCAAATGATTATGACATCAAAAAAATGATTATGACATCAACAAAATGATTATGACATCATCTAATGATTATGACATTATCAAATGATTATGACATCATCCGATGATTATGACAACAAATGATTATGACATAATCAAATGATTATGACATCAACAAAATGATTATGACATCATCTAATGATTATGACATCATCAAATGATTATGACATCAACAAAATGATTATGACATCATCTAATGATTATGACATCATCAAATGATTATGACATCAACAAAATGATTATGACATCATCCAATGATTATGACATCAAATGATTATGACATCATCAAATGATTATGACATCAACAAAATGATTATGACATCATCTAATGATTATGACATCATCAAATGATTATGACATCAACAAAATGATTATGACATCATCCAATGATTATGACATCAAATGATTATGACATCAACAAAATGATTATGACATCATCCAATGATTATGACATCATCCAATGATTATAACATCATCAAATCATTATGACATCAGCAAAATGATTATGACATCATCCAATGATTATGACGTCATTCAATGATTATGACATCATCAAATCATTATGACATCAACAAAATGATTATGACATCAACAAAATGATTATGACATCATCAAATGATTATGACATGAACAAAATGATTATGACATCATCCAATGATTATGACATCATCAAATCATGACATCAACAAAATGATTATGACATCAAAAAAATGATTATGACATCATCAAATGATTATGACATCAAATGATTATGACATCATCAAATGATTATGACATCAACAAAATGATTATGGCATCATCAAATGATTATGACATTATCAAATGATTATGACATCAACAAAATGATTATGACATCATCCGATGATTATGACATCAAATGATTATGACATCATCAAATGATTATGACATCAACAAAATGGTTATGACATCATCCAATGATTATGACATCAAATGATTATGACATCATCAAATGATTATGACATCAACAAAATGATTATGACATCAACAAAATGATTATGACATCATCAAATGATTATGACATCAACAAAATGATTATGACATCATCTAATGATTATGACATCATCAAATGATTATGACATCAACAAAATGATTATGACATCATCAAATGATTATGACATCAACAAAATGTTTATGACATCATCCAATGATTATGACATCAAATGATTATGACATCATCAAATGATTATGACATCAACAAAATGATTATGACATCATCTAATGATTATGACATCATCAAATGATTATGACATCAACAAAATGATTATGACATCATCCAATGATTATGACATCATCAAATGATTATGACATCAACAAAATGATTATGACATCATCTAATGATTATGACATCAACAAAATGATTATGACATCTTCTAATGATTCTGACATCAAATGATTATGACATCAACAAAATGATTATGACGTCATCCAATGATTATGACATCAAATGATTATGACATCATCAAATGATTATGACATCAAGAAAATGATTATGACATCATCCAATGATTATGACATCAAATGATTATGACATCATCAAATCATTATGACATCAACAAAATGATTATGACATCAACAAAATAATTATGACATCATCTAATGATTATGACATCATCAAATGATTATGACATCAACAAAATGATTTTGACATCATCCAATGATTGTGACATCAACAAAATGATTATGACATCATCAAATGATTATGACATCAACAAAATGATTATGACATCATCCAATGTTTATGACATCATCCAATGATTATGACATCAAATGATTATGACATCTTCAAATCATTATGACATCAACAAAATGATTATGACATCAACAAAATGATTATGACATCATAAAATGATTATGACATCAACAAAATGATTATGGCATCATCAAATGATTATGACATCAACAAAATCATTATGACATCATCAAATGATTATGACATCAACAAAATGATTATGACATCATCCAATGATTATGACATCAAATGATTATGACATCATCAAATCATTATGACATCAACAAAATGATTATGACATCAACAAAATGATTATGACATCATAAAATGATTATGACATCAACAAAATGATTATAGCATCATCAAATGATTATGACATCAACAAAATGATTATGATATCATCCAATGATTATGACATCATCAAATCATTATGACATCAACAAAATGATTATTACATCAACAAAATGATTATGACATCATCAAATGATTATGACATTAACAAAATGATTATGACATCATCCAATGATTATGACATCAAATGATTATGACATCATCAAATCATTATGACATCAACAAAATGATTATGACATCATCTAATGATTATGACATCATCAAATGTTTATGACATCAACAAAATGATTATGACATCATCCCATGATTATGACATCAAATGATTATGACAACATCAAATGATTATGACATCAACAAAATGATTATGACATCATCAAATGATTATGACATCAACAAAATGATTATGACATCATCTAATGATTATGACATCATCAAATGATTATGACATCAACAAAATGATTATGACATCATCAAATGATTATGACATCAACAAAATGTTTATGACATCATCCAATGATTATGACATCAAATGATTATGACATCATCAAATGATTATGACATCAACAAAATGATTATGACATCATCTAATGATTATGACATCATCAAATGATTATGACATCAAAAAAATGATTATGACATCATCTAATGATTATGACATCATCAAATGATTATGACATCAACAAAATGATTATGACATCATCTAATGATTATGACATCATCAAATGATTATGACATCAACAAAATGATTATGAAATCATCCAATGATTATGACATCCAATGATTATGACATCATCAAATGATTATGACATCAACAAAATGATTATGACATCATCTAATGATTATGACATCAACAAAATGATTATGGCATCATCAAATGATTATGACATCAACAAAATCATTATGACATCATCAAATGATTATGACATCAACAAAATGATTATGACATCATCCAATGATTATGACATCAAATGATTATGACATCATCAAATCAATATGACATCAACAAAATGATTATTACATCAACAAAATGATTATGACATCATAAAATGATTATGACATCAACAAAATGATTATAGCATCATCAAATGATTATGACATCAACAAAATGATTATGATATCATCCAATGATTATGACATCATCAAATCATTATGACATCAACAAAATGATTATTACATCAACAAAATGATTATGACATCATCAAATGATTATGACATTAACAAAATGATTATGACATCATCCAATGATTATGACATCAAATGATTATGACATCATCAAATGATTATGACATCAACAAAATGATGATGACATCATCCAATGATTATGACATCATCAAATCATTATGACATCAACAAAATGATTATGACATCATCTAATGATTATGACATCATCAAATGATTATGACATCAACAAAATGATTATGACATCATCCCATGATTATGACATCAAATGATTATGACATCATCAAATGATTATGACATCAACAAAATGATTATGACATCATCAAATGATTATGACATCAACAAAATGATTATGACATCATCTAATGATTATGACATCATCAAATGATTATGACATCAACAAAATGATTATGACATCAACAAAATGATTATGACATCAACAAAATGTTTATGACATCATCCTATGATTATGACATCAAATGATTATGACATCAACAAAATGATTATGACATCATCCAATGATTATGACATCAAATGATTATGACATCATCAAATCATTATGACATCAACAAAATGATTATGACATCAACAAAATAATTATGACATCATCTAATGATTATGACATCATCAAATGATTATGACATCAACAAAATGATTATGACATCAAATGATTATGACATCATCTAATGATTATGACATCATCAAATGATTATGACATCAACAAAATGATTATGGCATCATCAAATGATTATGACATCAACAAAATGATTATGACATCATCAAATGATTATGACATCATCCAATGATTATCACAGCAAATGATTATGACATCAACAAAATTATTATGACATCATCCAATGATTATGACATCATCAAATCATTATGACATCAACAAAATGATTATGACATCAACAAAATGATTATGACATCATAAAATGATTATGACATCAACAAAATGATTATAGCATCATCAAATGATTATGACATCAACAAAATGATTATGATATCATCCAATGATTATGACATCATCAAATCATTATGACATCAACAAAATGATTATTACATCAACAAAATGATTATGACATCATCAAATGATTATGACATTAACAAAATGATTATGACATCATCCAATGATTATGACATCAAATGATTATGACATCATCAAATCATTATGACATCAACAAAATGATTATGACATCATCTAATGATTATGACATCATCAAATGTTCATGACATCAACAAAATGATTATGACATCATCCCATGATTATGACATCAAATGATTATGACAACATCAAATGATTATGACATCAACAAAATGATTATGACATCATCAAATGATTATGACATCAACAAAATGATTATGACATCATCTAATGATTATGACATCATCAAATGATTATGACATCAACAAAATGATTATGACATCATCAAATGATTATGACATCAACAAAATGTTTATGACATCATCCAATGATTATGACATCAAATGATTATGACATCATCAAATGATTATGACATCAACAAAATGATTATGACATCATCTAATGATTATGACATCATCAAATGATTATGACATCAAAAAAAATGATTATGACATCATCTAATGATTATGACATCATCAAATGATTATGACATCAACAAAATGATTATGACATCATCTAATGATTATGACATCATCAAATGATTATGACATCAACAAAATTATTATGAAATCATCCAATGATTATGACATCCAATGATTATGACATCATCAAATGATTATGACATCAACAAAATGATTATGACATCATCTAATGATTATGACATCAACAAAATGATTATGACATCATCTAATGATTATGACATCAAATGATTATGACATCAACAAAATGATTATGACATCATCCAATGATTATGACATCAAATGATTATGATATCATCAAATGATTATGACATCAACAAAATGATTATGACATCATCCAATGATTATGACATCAAATGATTATGACATCATCAAATCATTATGACATCAACAAAATGATTATGACATCATAAAATGATTATGACATCAACAAAATGATTATGGCATCATCAAATGATTATGACATCAACAAAATCATTATGACATCATCAAATGATTATGACATCAACAAAATGATTATGACATCATCCAATGATTATGACATCAAATGATTATGACATCATCAAATCAATATGACATCAACAAAATGATTATTACATCAACAAAATGATTATGACATCATAAAATGATTATGACATCAACAAAATGATTATAGCATCATCAAATGATTATGACATCAACAAAATGATTATGATATCATCCAATGATTATGACATCATCAAATCATTATGACATCAACAAAATGATTATTACATCAACAAAATGATTATGACATCATCAAATGATTATGACATTAACAAAATGATTATGACATCATCCAATGATTATGACATCAAATGATTATGACATCATCAAATGATTATGACATCAACAAAATGATGATGACATCATCCAATGATTATGACATCATCAAATCATTATGACATCAACAAAATGATTATGACATCATCTAATGATTATGACATCATCAAATGATTATGACATCAACAAAATGATTATGACATCATCCCATGATTATGACATCAAATGATTAAAACATCATCAAATGATTATGACATCAACAAAATGATTATGACATCATCAAATGATTATGACATCAACAAAATGATTATGACATCATCTAATGATTATGACATCATCAAATGATTATGACATCAACAAAATGATTATGACATCATCAAATGATTATGACATCAACAAAATGTTTATGACATCATCCAATGATTATGACATCAAATGATTATGACATCAACAAAATGATTATGACATCATCCAATGATTATGACATCAAATGATTATGACATCATCAAATGATTATGACATCAACAAAATGATTATGACATCAAATGATTATGACATCATCTAATGATTATGACATCATCAAATGATTATGACATCAACAAAATGATTATGACATCATCCAATGATTATGACATCAACAAATGATTATGACATCAACAAAATGATTATGACATCATCCAATGATTATGACATCAACAAAATGATTATGGCATCATCAAATGATTATGACATCAACAAAATGATTATGGCATCATCAAATGATTATGACATCAACAAAATGATTATGACATCATCAAATGATTATGACATCATCCAATGATTATCACATCAAATGATTATGACATCAACAAAATTATTATGACATCATCCAATGATTATGACATCATCAAATCATTATGACATCAACAAAATGATTATGACATCAACAAAATGATTATGACATCATCCAATGATTATGACATTAAATGATTATGACATCATCAAATCATTATGACATCAACAAAATGATTATGACATCAACAAAATGATTATGGCATCATCAAATGATTATGACATCAACAAAATCATTATGACATCATCAAATGATTATGACATCAACAAAATGATTATGACATCATCCAATGATTATGACATCAAATGATTATGACATCATCAAATCATTATGACATCAACAAAATGATTATGACATCAACAAAATGATTATGCCATCATAAAATGATTATGACATCAACAAAATGATTATGGCATCATCAAATGATTATGACATCAACAAAATGATTATGACATCATCCAATGATTATGACATCATCAAATCATTATGACATCAACAAAATGATTATGACATCAACAAAATGATTATGACATCATCAAATGATTATGACATCATCAAATGATTATGACATCAACAAAATGTTGATAACATCATCCAATGATTATGACATCATCCAATGATTATGACATCATCAAATCATTATGACATCAACAAAATGATTATGACATCATCTAATGATTATGACATCATCAAATGATTATGACATCAACAAAATGATTATGACATCATCTAATGATTATGACATCATCAAATGATTATGACATCAACAAAATGATTATGACATCATCCAATGATTATGACATCAAATGCTTATGACATCATCAAATGATTATGACATCAATAAAATGATTATGACATCATCAAATGATTATGACATCAAAAAAATGATTATGACATCAACAAAATGATTATGACATCATCTAATGATCATGACATTATCAAATGATTATGACATCATCCGATGATTATGACAACAAATGATTATGACATAATCAAATGATTATGACATCAACAAAATGATTATGACATCATCTAATGATTATGACATCATCAAATGATTATGACATCAACAAAATGATTATGACATCATCTAATGATTATGACATCATCAAATGATTATGACATCAACAAAATGATTATAACATCATCCAATGATTATGACATCAAATGATTATGACATCATCAAATGATTATGACATCAACAAAATGATTATGACATCATCTAATGATTATGACATCATCAAATGATTATGACATCAACAAAATGATTATGACATCATCCAATGATTATGACATCAAATGATTATGACATCAACAAAATGATTATGACATCATCCAATGATTATGACATCATCCAATGATTATAACATCATCAAATCATTATGACATCAACAAAATGATTATGACATCAACAAAATGATTATGACATGAACAAAATGATTACGACATCATCCAATGATTATGACATCATCCAATGATTATGACATCATCAAATCATTATGACATCAACAAAATGATTATGACATCAACAAAATGATTATGACATCATCAAATGATTATGACATCAACAAAATGATTATGACATCATCCAATGATTATGACATCAAATGATTATGACATCATCAAATGATTATGACATCAACAAAATGATTATGACATCATCCAATGATTATGACATCATCAAATCATTATGACATCAACAAAATGATTATGACATCAACAAAATGATTATGACATCATAAAATGATTATGACATCAACAAAATGATTATGGCATCATCAAATGATTATGACATCAACAAAATGTTTATGACATCATCCAATGATTATGACATCATCAAATCATTATGACATCAACAAAATGATTATTACATCAACAAAATGATTATGACATCATCAAATGATTATGAAATTAACAAAATGATTACGACATCATCCAATGATTATGACATCAAATGATTATGACATCAACAAAATGATTATGACATCATCAAATGATTATGACATCATCCAATGATTATCACATCAAATGATTATGACATCATCAAATGATTATGACATCATTAAATGATTATGACATCATCCAATGATTATGACATCAAATGATTATGACATCAACAAAACGATTATGACATCATCCAATGATTATGACATCAAATGATTATGACATCATCAAATGATTATGACATCAACAAAATGATTATGACATCATCTAATGATTATGACATCAACAAAATGATTATGACATCATCCAATGATTATGACATCAAATGATTATGACATCAACAAAATGATTATGACATCATCCAATGATTATGACATCATCCAATGATTATAACATCATCAAATCATTATGACATCAACAAAATGATTATGACATCAACAAAATGATTATGGCATCATCAAATGATTATGACATCAACAAAATAAATATGACATCATCCAATGATTATGACATCATCCAATGATTATGACATCATCAAATCATTATGACATCAACAAAATGATTATGACATCAACAAAATAATTATGACATCATCTAATGATTATGACATCATCAAATGATTATGACATCAACAAAATGATTTTGACATCATCCAATGATTATGACATCAAATGATTATGACATCATCAAATGATTATGACAACAACAAAATGATGATGACATCATCCAATGATTGTGACATCAACAAAATGATTATGACATCATCAAATGATTATGACATCAACAAAATGATTATGACATCATCCAATGTTTATGACATCATCCAATGATTATGACATCAAATGATTATGACATCTTCAAATCATTATGACATCAACAAAATGATTATGACATCAACAAAATGATTATGACATCATAAAATGATTATGACATCAACAAAATGATTATGGCATCATCAAATGATTATGACATCATCAAAATCATTATGACATCATCAAATGATTATGACATCAACAAAATGATTATGACATCATCCAATGATTATGACATCAAATGATTATGACATCATCAAATCATTATGACATCAACAAAATGATTATGACATCAACAAAATGATTATGACATCATAAAATGATTATGACATCAACAAAATGATTATGACATCATCCAATGATTATGACATCATACAATGATTATAACATCATCAAATCATTATGACATCAACAAAATGATTATGACATCAACAAAATGATTATGACATGAACAAAATGATTATGACATCATCCAATGATTATGACATCATCCAATGATTATGACATCATCAAATCATTATGACATCAACAAAATGATTTTGACATCATCCAATGATTATGACATCAAATGATTATGACATCATCAAATGATTATGACAACAACAAAATGATGATGACATCATCCAATGATTGTGACATCAACAAAATGATTATGACATCATCAAATGATTATGACATCAACAAAATGATTATGACATCATCCAATGTTTATGACATCATCCAATGATTATGACATCAAATGATTATGACATCTTCAAATCATTATGACATCAACAAAATGATTATGACATCAACAAAATGATTATGACATCATAAAATGATTATGACATCAACAAAATGATTATGGCATCATCAAATGATTATGACATCAACAAAATCATTATGACATCATCAAATGATTATGACATCAACAAAATGATTATGACATCATCCAATGATTATGACATCAAATGATTATGACATCATCAAATCATTATGACATCAACAAAATGATTATGACATCAACAAAATGATTATGACATCATAAAATGATTATGACATCAACAAAATGATTATGACATCATCCAATGATTATGACATCATCCAATGATTATAACATCATCAAATCATTATGACATCAACAAAATGATTATGACATCAACAAAATGATTATGACATGAACAAAATGATTATGACATCATCCAATGATTATGACATCATCCAATGATTATGACATCATCAAATCATTATGACATCAACAAAATGATTATGACATCAACAAAATGATTATGACATCATCAAATGATTATGACATCAACAAAATGATTATGACATCATCCAATGATTATGACATCAAATGATTATGACATCATCCGATGATTATGACAACAAATGATTATGACATAATCAAATGATTATGACATCAACAAAATGATTATGACATCATCTAATGATTATGACATCATCAAATGATTATGACATCAACAAAATGATTATGACATCATCTAATGATTATGACATCATCAAATGATTATGACATCAACAAAATGATTATAACATCATCCAATGATTATGACATCAAATGATTATGACATCATCAAATGATTATGACATCAACAAAATGATTATGACATCATCTAATGATTATGACATCATCAAATGATTATGACATCAACAAAATGATTATGACATCATCCAATGATTATGACATCAAATGATTATGACATCAACAAAATGATTATGACATCATCCAATGATTATGACATCATCCAATGATTATAACATCATCAAATCATTATGACATCAACAAAATGATTATGACATCAACAAAATGATTATGACATGAACAAAATGATTATGACATCATCCAATGATTATGACATCATCCAATGATTATGACATCATCAAATCATTATGACATCAACAAAATGATTATGACATCAACAAAATGATTATGACATCATTAAATGATTATGACATCAACAAAATGATTATGACATCATCCAATGATTATGACATCAAATGATTATGACATCATCAAATGATTATGACATCAACAAAATGATTATGACATCATCCAATGATTATGACATCATCAAATCATTATGACATCAACAAAATGATTATGACATCAACAAAATGATTATGACATCATAAAATGATTATGACATCAACAAAATGATTATGGCATCATCAAATGATTATGACATCAACAAAATGTTTATGACATCATCCAATGATTATGACATCATCAAATCATTATGACATCAACAAAATGATTATTACATCAACAAAATGATTATGACATCATCAAATGATTATGAAATTAACAAAATGATTACGACATCATCCAATGATTATGACATCAAATGATTATGACATCAACAAAATGATTATGACATCATCAAATGATTATGACATCATCCAATGATTATCACATCAAATGATTATGACATCATCAAATGATTATGACATCATTAAATGATTATGACATCATCCAATGATTATGACATCAAATGATTATGACATCAACAAAACGATTATGACATCATCCAATGATTATGACATCAAATGATTATGACATCATCAAATGATTATGACATCAACAAAATGATTATGACATCATCTAATGATTATGACATCAACAAAATGATTATGACATCATCCAATGATTATGACATCAAATGATTATGACATCAACAAAATGATTATGACATCATCCAATGATTATGACATCATCCAATGATTATAACATCATCAAATCATTATGACATCAACAAAATGATTATGACATCAACAAAATGATTATGGCATCATCAAATGATTATGACATCAACAAAATAAATATGACATCATCCAATGATTATGACATCATCCAATGATTATGACATCATCAAATCATTATGACATCAACAAAATGATTATGACATCAACAAAATAATTATGACATCATCTAATGATTATGACATCATCAAATGATTATGACATCAACAACATGATTTTGACATCATCCAATGATTATGACATCAAATGATTATGACATCATCAAATGATTATGACAACAACAAAATGATGATGACATCATCCAATGATTGTGACATCAACAAAATGATTATGACATCATCAAATGATTATGACATCAACAAAATGATTATGACATCATCCAATGTTTATGACATCATCCAATGATTATGACATCAAATGATTATGACATCTTCAAATCATTATGACATCAACAAAATGATTATGACATCAACAAAATGATTATGACATCATAAAATGATTATGACATCAACAAAATGATTATGGCATCATCAAATGATTATGACATCAACAAAATCATTATGACATCATCAAATGATTATGACATCAACAAAATGATTATGACATCATCCAATGATTATGACATCAAATGATTATGACATCATCAAATCATTATGACATCAACAAAATGATTATGACATCAACAAAATGATTATGACATCATAAAATGATTATGACATCAACAAAATGATTATGACATCATCCAATGATTATGACATCATCCAATGATTATAACATCATCAAATCATTATGACATCAACAAAATGATTATGACATCAACAAAATGATTATGACATGAACAAAATGATTATGACATCATCCAATGATTATGACATCATCCAATGATTATGACATCATCAAATCATTATGACATCAACAAAATGATTTTGACATCATCCAATGATTATGACATCAAATGATTATGACATCATCAAATGATTATGACAACAACAAAATGATGATGACATCATCCAATGATTGTGACATCAACAAAATGATTATGACATCATCAAATGATTATGACATCAACAAAATGATTATGACATCATCCAATGTTTATGACATCATCCAATGATTATGACATCAAATGATTATGACATCTTCAAATCATTATGACATCAACAAAATGATTATGACATCAACAAAATGATTATGACATCATAAAATGATTATGACATCAACAAAATGATTATGGCATCATCAAATGATTATGACATCAACAAAATCATTATGACATCATCAAATGATTATGACATCAACAAAATGATTATGACATCATCCAATGATTATGACATCAAATGATTATGACATCATCAAATCATTATGACATCAACAAAATGATTATGACATCAACAAAATGATTATGACATCATAAAATGATTATGACATCAACAAAATGATTATGACATCATCCAATGATTATGACATCATCCAATGATTATAACATCATCAAATCATTATGACATCAACAAAATGATTATGACATCAACAAAATGATTATGACATGAACAAAATGATTATGACATCATCCAATGATTATGACATCATCCAATGATTATGACATCATCAAATCATTATGACATCAACAAAATGATTATGACATCAACAAAATGATTATGACATCATCAAATGATTATGACATCAACAAAATGATTATGACATCATCCAATGATTATGACATCAAATGATTATGACATCATCAAATGATTATGACATCAACAAAATGATTATGACATCATCCAATGATTATGACATCATCAAATCATTATGACATCAACAAAATGATTATGACATCAACAAAATGATTATGACATCATAAAATGATTATGACATCAACAAAATGATTATGGCATCATCAAATGATTATGACAACAACAAAATGTTTATGACATCATCCAATGATTATGACATCATCAAATCATTATGACATCAACAAAATGATTATTACATCAACAAAATGATTATGACATCATCAAATGATTATGAAATTAACAAAATGATTACGACATCATCCAATGATTATGACATCAAATGATTATGACATCAACAAAATGATTATGACATCATCAAATGATTATGACATCATCCAATGATTATCACATCAAATGATTATGACATCATCAAATGATTATGACATCATTAAATGATTATGACATCATCCAATGATTATGACATCAAATGATTATGACATCAACAAAACGATTATGACATCATCCAATGATTATGACATCAAATGATTATGACATCATCAAATGATTATGACATCAACAAAATGATTATGACATCATCTAATGATTATGACATCAACAAAATGATTATGACATCATCCAATGATTATGACATCAAATGATTATGACATCAACAAAATGATTATGACATCATCAAATGATTATGACATCAATAAAATGATTATGACATCATCAAATGATTATGACATCAAAAAAATGATTATGACATCAACAAAATGATTATGACATCATCTAATGATCATGACATTATCAAATGATTATGACATCATCCGATGATTATGACAACAAATGATTATGACATAATCAAATGATTATGACATCAACAAAATGATTATGACATCATCTAATGATTATGACATCATCAAATGATTATGACATCAACAAAATGATTATGACATCATCTAATGATTATGACATCATCAAATGATTATGACATCAACAAAATGATTATAACATCATCCAATGATTATGACATCAAATGATTATGACATCATCAAATGATTATGACATCAACAAAATGATTATGACATCATCTAATGATTATGACATCATCAAATGATTATGACATCAACAAAATGATTATGACATCATCCAATGATTATGACATCAAATGATTATGACATCAACAAAATGATTATGACATCATCCAATGATTATGACATCATCCAATGATTATAACATCATCAAATCATTATGACATCAACAAAATGATTATGACATCAACAAAATGATTATGACATGAACAAAATGATTACGACATCATCCAATGATTATGACATCATCCAATGATTATGACATCATCAAATCATTATGACATCAACAAAATGATTATGACATCAACAAAATGATTATGACATCATCAAATGATTATGACATCAACAAAATGATTATGACATCATCCAATGATTATGACATCAAATGATTATGACATCATCAAATGATTATGACATCAACAAAATGATTATGACATCATCCAATGATTATGACATCATCAAATCATTATGACATCAACAAAATGATTATGACATCAACAAAATGATTATGACATCATAAAATGATTATGACATCAACAAAATGATTATGGCATCATCAAATGATTATGACATCAACAAAATGTTTATGACATCATCCAATGATTATGACATCATCAAATCATTATGACATCAACAAAATGATTATTACATCAACAAAATGATTATGACATCATCAAATGATTATGAAATTAACAAAATGATTACGACATCATCCAATGATTATGACATCAAATGATTATGACATCAACAAAATGATTATGACATCATCAAATGATTATGACATCATCCAATGATTATCACATCAAATGATTATGACATCATCAAATGATTATGACATCATTAAATGATTATGACATCATCCAATGATTATGACATCAAATGATTATGACATCAACAAAACGATTATGACATCATCCAATGATTATGACATCAAATGATTATGACATCATCAAATGATTATGACATCAACAAAATGATTATGACATCATCTAATGATTATGACATCAACAAAATGATTATGACATCATCCAATGATTATGACATCAAATGATTATGACATCAACAAAATGATTATGACATCATCCAATGATTATGACATCATCCAATGATTATAACATCATCAAATCATTATGACATCAACAAAATGATTATGACATCAACAAAATGATTATGGCATCATCAAATGATTATGACATCAACAAAATAAATATGACATCATCCAATGATTATGACATCATCCAATGATTATGACATCATCAAATCATTATGACATCAACAAAATGATTATGACATCAACAAAATAATTATGACATCATCTAATGATTATGACATCATCAAATGATTATGACATCAACAAAATGATTTTGACATCATCCAATGATTATGACATCAAATGATTATGACATCATCAAATGATTATGACAACAACAAAATGATGATGACATCATCCAATGATTGTGACATCAACAAAATGATTATGACATCATCAAATGATTATGACATCAACAAAATGATTATGACATCATCCAATGTTTATGACATCATCCAATGATTATGACATCAAATGATTATGACATCTTCAAATCATTATGACATCAACAAAATGATTATGACATCAACAAAATGATTATGACATCATAAAATGATTATGACATCAACAAAATGATTATGGCATCATCAAATGATTATGACATCAACAAAATCATTATGACATCATCAAATGATTATGACATCAACAAAATGATTATGACATCATCCAATGATTATGACATCAAATGATTATGACATCATCAAATCATTATGACATCAACAAAATGATTATGACATCAACAAAATGATTATGACATCATAAAATGATTATGACATCAACAAAATGATTATGACATCATCCAATGATTATGACATCATACAATGATTATAACATCATCAAATCATTATGACATCAACAAAATGATTATGACATCAACAAAATGATTATGACATGAACAAAATGATTATGACATCATCCAATGATTATGACATCATCCAATGATTATGACATCATCAAATCATTATGACATCAACAAAATGATTTTGACATCATCCAATGATTATGATATCAAATGATTATGACATCATCAAATGATTATGACAACAACAAAATGATGATGACATCATCCAATGATTGTGACATCAACAAAATGATTATGACATCATCAAATGATTATGACATCAACAAAATGATTATGACATCATCCAATGTTTATGACATCATCCAATGATTATGACATCAAATGATTATGACATCTTCAAATCATTATGACATCAACAAAATGATTATGACATCAACAAAATGATTATGACATCATAAAATGATTATGACATCAACAAAATGATTATGGCATCATCAAATGATTATGACATCAACAAAATCATTATGACATCATCAAATGATTATGACATCAACAAAATGATTATGACATCATCCAATGATTATGACATCAAATGATTATGACATCATCAAATCATTATGACATCAACAAAATGATTATGACATCAACAAAATGATTATGACATCATAAAATGATTATGACATCAACAAAATGATTATGACATCATCCAATGATTATGACATCATCCAATGATTATAACATCATCAAATCATTATGACATCAACAAAATGATTATGACATCAACAAAATGATTATGACATGAACAAAATGATTATGACATCATCCAATGATTATGACATCATCCAATGATTATGACATCATCAAATCATTATGACATCAACAAAATGATTATGACATCAACAAAATGATTATGACATCATCAAATGATTATGACATCAACAAAATGATTATGACATCATCCAATGATTATGACATCAAATGATTATGACATCATCCGATGATTATGACAACAAATGATTATGACATAATCAAATGATTATGACATCAACAAAATGATTATGACATCATCTAATGATTATGACATCATCAAATGATTATGACATCAACAAAATGATTATGACATCATCTAATGATTATGACATCATCAAATGATTATGACATCAACAAAATGATTATAACATCATCCAATGATTATGACATCAAATGATTATGACATCATCAAATGATTATGACATCAACAAAATGATTATGACATCATCTAATGATTATGACATCATCAAATGATTATGACATCAACAAAATGATTATGACATCATCCAATGATTATGACATCAAATGATTATGACATCAACAAAATGATTATGACATCATCCAATGATTATGACATCATCCAATGATTATAACATCATCAAATCATTATGACATCAACAAAATGATTATGACATCAACAAAATGATTATGACATGAACAAAATGATTATGACATCATCCAATGATTATGACATCATCCAATGATTATGACATCATCAAATCATTATGACATCAACAAAATGATTATGACATCAACAAAATGATTATGACATCATTAAATGATTATGACATCAACAAAATGATTATGACATCATCCAATGATTATGACATCAAATGATTATGACATCATCAAATGATTATGACATCAACAAAATGATTATGACATCATCCAATGATTATGACATCATCAAATCATTATGACATCAACAAAATGATTATGACATCAACAAAATGATTATGACATCATAAAATGATTATGACATCAACAAAATGATTATGGCATCATCAAATGATTATGACATCAACAAAATGTTTATGACATCATCCAATGATTATGACATCATCAAATCATTATGACATCAACAAAATGATTATTACATCAACAAAATGATTATGACATCATCAAATGATTATGAAATTAACAAAATGATTACGACATCATCCAATGATTATGACATCAAATGATTATGACATCAACAAAATGATTATGACATCATCAAATGATTATGACATCATCCAATGATTATCACATCAAATGATTATGACATCATCAAATGATTATGACATCATTAAATGATTATGACATCATCCAATGATTATGACATCAAATGATTATGACATCAACAAAACGATTATGACATCATCCAATGATTATGACATCAAATGATTATGACATCATCAAATGATTATGACATCAACAAAATGATTATGACATCATCTAATGATTATGACATCAACAAAATGATTATGACATCATCCAATGATTATGACATCAAATGATTATGACATCAACAAAATGATTATGACATCATCCAATGATTATGACATCATCCAATGATTATAACATCATCAAATCATTATGACATCAACAAAATGATTATGACATCAACAAAATGATTATGGCATCATCAAATGATTATGACATCAACAAAATAAATATGACATCATCCAATGATTATGACATCATCCAATGATTATGACATCATCAAATCATTATGACATCAACAAAATGATTATGACATCAACAAAATAATTATGACATCATCTAATGATTATGACATCATCAAATGATTATGACATCAACAAAATGATTTTGACATCATCCAATGATTATGACATCAAATGATTATGACATCATCAAATGATTATGACAACAACAAAATGATGATGACATCATCCAATGATTGTGACATCAACAAAATGATTATGACATCATCAAATGATTATGACATCAACAAAATGATTATGACATCATCCAATGTTTATGACATCATCCAATGATTATGACATCAAATGATTATGACATCTTCAAATCATTATGACATCAACAAAATGATTATGACATCAACAAAATGATTATGACATCATAAAATGATTATGACATCAACAAAATGATTATGGCATCATCAAATGATTATGACATCAACAAAATCATTATGACATCATCAAATGATTATGACATCAACAAAATGATTATGACATCATCCAATGATTATGACATCAAATGATTATGACATCATCAAATCATTATGACATCAACAAAATGATTATGACATCAACAAAATGATTATGACATCATAAAATGATTATGACATCAACAAAATGATTATGACATCATCCAATGATTATGACATCATCCAATGATTATAACATCATCAAATCATTATGACATCAACAAAATGATTATGACATCAACAAAATGATTATGACATGAACAAAATGATTATGACATCATCCAATGATTATGACATCATCCAATGATTATGACATCATCAAATCATTATGACATCAACAAAATGATTTTGACATCATCCAATGATTATGACATCAAATGATTATGACATCATCAAATGATTATGACAACAACAAAATGATGATGACATCATCCAATGATTGTGACATCAACAAAATGATTATGACATCATCAAATGATTATGACATCAACAAAATGATTATGACATCATCCAATGTTTATGACATCATCCAATGATTATGACATCAAATGATTATGACATCTTCAAATCATTATGACATCAACAAAATGATTATGACATCAACAAAATGATTATGACATCATAAAATGATTATGACATCAACAAAATGATTATGGCATCATCAAATGATTATGACATCAACAAAATCATTATGACATCATCAAATGATTATGACATCAACAAAATGATTATGACATCATCCAATGATTATGACATCAAATGATTATGACATCATCAAATGATTATGACATCAACAAAATGATTATGACATCAACAAAATGATTATGACATCATAAAATGATTATGACATCAACAAAATGATTATGACATCATCCAATGATTATGACATCATCCAATGATTATAACATCATCAAATCATTATGACATCAACAAAATGATTATGACATCAACAAAATGATTATGACATGAACAAAATGATTATGACATCATCCAATGATTATGACATCATCCAATGATTATGACATCATCAAATCATTATGACATCAACAAAATGATTATGACATCAACAAAATGATTATGACATCATCAAATGATTATGACATCAACAAAATGATTATGACATCATCCAATGATTATGACATCAAATGATTATGACATCATCAAATGATTATGACATCAACAAAATGATTATGACATCATCCAATGATTATGACATCATCAAATCATTATGACATCAACAAAATGATTATGACATCAACAAAATGATTATGACATCATAAAATGATTATGACATCAACAAAATGATTATGGCATCATCAAATGATTATGACAACAACAAAATGTTTATGACATCATCCAATGATTATGACATCATCAAATCATTATGACATCAACAAAATGATTATTACATCAACAAAATGATTATGACATCATCAAATGATTATGAAATTAACAAAATGATTACGACATCATCCAATGATTATGACATCAAATGATTATGACATCAACAAAATGATTATGACATCATCAAATGATTATGACATCATCCAATGATTATCACATCAAATGATTATGACATCATCAAATGATTATGACATCATTAAATGATTATGACATCATCCAATGATTATGACATCAAATGATTATGACATCAACAAAACGATTATGACATCATCCAATGATTATGACATCAAATGATTATGACATCATCAAATGATTATGACATCAACAAAATGATTATGACATCATCTAATGATTATGACATCAACAAAATGATTATGACATCATCCAATGATTATGACATCAAATGATTATGACATCAACAAAATGATTATGACATCATCCAATGATTATGACATCATCCAATGATTATAACATCATCAAATCATTATGACATCAACAAAATGATTATGACATCAACAAAATGATTATGGCATCATCAAATGATTATGACATCAACAAAATAAATATGACATCATCCAATGATTATGACATCATCCAATGATTATGACATCATCAAATCATTATGACATCAACAAAATGATTATGACATCAACAAAATAATTATGACATCATCTAATGATTATGACATCATCAAATGATTATGACATCAACAAAATGATTTTGACATCATCCAATGATTATGACATCAAATGATTATGACATCATCAAATGATTATGACAACAACAAAATGATGATGACATCATCCAATGATTGTGACATCAACAAAATGATTATGACATCATCAAATGATTATGACATCAACAAAATGATTATGACATCATCCAATGTTTATGACATCATCCAATGATTATGACATCAAATGATTATGACATCTTCAAATCATTATGACATCAACAAAATGATTATGACATCAACAAAATGATTATGACATCATAAAATGATTATGACATCAACAAAATGATTATGGCATCATCAAATGATTATGACATCAACAAAATCATTATGACATCATCAAATGATTATGACATCAACAAAATGATTATGACATCATCCAATGATTATGACATCAAATGATTATGACATCATCAAATCATTATGACATCAACAAAATGATTATGACATCAACAAAATGATTATGACATCATAAAATGATTATGACATCAACAAAATGATTATAGCATCATCAAATGATTATGACATCAACAAAATGATTATGATATCATCCAATGATTATGACATCATCAAATCATTATGACATCAACAAAATGATTATTACATCAACAAAATGATTATGACATCATCAAATGATTATGACATTAACAAAATGATTATGACATCATCCAATGATTATGACATCAAATGATTATGACATCATCAAATGATTATGACATCAACAAAATGATTATGACATCATCCAATGATTATGACATCATCAAATCATTATGACATCAACAAAATGATTATGACATCATCTAATGATTATGACATCATCAAATGTTTATGACATCAACAAAATGATTATGACATCATCCCATGATTATGACATCAAATGATTATGACATCATCAAATGATTATGACATCAACAAAATGATTATGACATCATCAAATGATTATGACATCAACAAAATGATTATGACATCATCTAATGATTATGACATCATCAAATGATTATGACATCAACAAAATGATTATGACATCATCAAATGATTATGACATCAACAAAATGTTTATGACATCATCCAATGATTATGACATCAAATGATTATGACATCATCAAATGATTATGACATCAACAAAATGATTATGACATCATCTAATGATTATGACATCATCAAATGATTATGACATCAAAAAAATGATTATGACATCATCTAATGATTATGACATCATCAAATGATTATGACATCAACAAAATGATTATGACATCATCTAATGATTATGACATCATCAAATGATTATGACATCAACAAAATGATTATGAAATCATCCAATGATTATGACATCCAATGATTATGACATCATCAAATGATTATGACATCAGCAAAATGATTATGACATCATCTAATGATTATGACATCAACAAAATGATTATGACATCATCTAATGATTATGACATCAAATGATTATGACATCAACAAAATGATTATGACATCATCCAATGATTATGACATCAAATGATTATGACATCATCAAATGATTATGACATCAACAAAATGATTATGACATCATCCAATGATTATGACATCATCCAATGATTATCACATCAAATGATTATGACATCATCAAATGATTATGACATCATCAAATGATTATGACATCATTAAATGATTATGACATCATCCAATGATTATGACATCAAATGATTATGACATCAACAAAACGATTATGACATCATCCAATGATTATGACATCAAATGATTATGACATCATCAAATGATTATGACATCAACAAAATGATTATGACATCATCTAATGATTATGACATCAACAAAATGATTATGACATCATCCAATGATTATGACATCAAATGATTATGACATCAACAAAATGATTATGACATCATCCAATGATTATGACATCATCCAATGATTATAACATCATCAAATCATTATGACATCAACAAAATGATTATGACATCAACAAAATGATTATGGCATCATCAAATGATTATGACATCAACAAAATAATTATGACATCATCCAATGATTATGACATCATCCAATGATTATGACATCATCAAATCATTATGACATCAACAAAATGATTATGACATCAACAAAATAATTATGACATCATCTAATGATTATGACATCATCAAATGATTATGACATCAACAAAATGATTTTGACATCATCCAATGATTATGACATCAAATGATTATGACATCATCAAATGATTATGACAACAACAAAATGATGATGACATCATCCAATGATTGTGACATCAACAAAATGATTATGACATCATCAAATGATTATGACATCAACAAAATGATTATGACATCATCCAATGTTTATGACATCATCCAATGATTATGACATCAAATGATTATGACATCTTCAAATCATTATGACATCAACAAAATGATTATGACATCAACAAAATGATTATGACATCATAAAATGATTATGACATCAACAAAATGATTATGGCATCATCAAATGATTATGACATCAACAAAATCATTATGACATCATCAAATGATTATGACATCAACAAAATGATTATGACATCATCCAATGATTATGACATCAAATGATTATGACATCATCAAAACATTATGACATCAACAAAATGATTATGACATCAACAAAATGATTATGACATCATAAAATGATTATGACATCAACAAAATGATTATAGCATCATCAAATGATTATGACATCAACAAAATGATTATGATATCATCCAATGATTATGACATCATCAAATCATTATGACATCAACAAAATGATTATTACATCAACAAAATGATTATGACATCATCAAATGATTATGACATTAACAAAATGATTATGACATCATCCAATGATTATGACATCAAATGATTATGACATCATCAAATGATTATGACATCAACAAAATGATGATGACATCATCCAATGATTATGACATCAACCAATGATTATGACATCATCAAATCATTATGACATCAACAAAATGATTATGACATCATCTAATGATTATGACATCATCAAATGTTTATGACATCAACAAAATGATTATGACATCATCCCATGATTATGACATCAAATGATTATGACATCATCAAATGATTATGACATCAACAAAATGATTATGACATCATCAAATGATTATGACATCAACAAAATGATTATGACATCATCTAATGATTATGACATCATCAAATGATTATGACATCAACAAAATGATTATGACATCATCAAATGATTATGACATCAACAAAATGTTTATGACATCATCCAATGATTATGACATCAAATGATTATGACATCATCAAATGATTATGACAACAAATGATTATGACATCATCTAATGATTATGACATCATCAAATGATTATGACATCAAAAAAATGATTATGACATCATCTAATGATTATGACATCATCAAATGATTATGACATCAACAAAATGATTATGACATCATCTAATGATTATGACATCATCAAATGATTATGACATCAACAAAATGATTATGAAATCATCCAATGATTATGACATCCAATGATTATGACATCATCAAATGATTATGACATCAACAAAATGATTATGACATCATCTAATGATTATGACATCAACAAAATGATTATGACATCATCTAATGATTATGACATCAAATGATTATGACATCAACAAAATGATTATGACATCATCCAATGATTATGACATCAAATGATTATGACATCATCAAATCATTATGACATCAACAAAATGATTATGACATCATAAAATGATTATGACATCAACAAAATGATTATGGCATCATCAAATGATTATGACATCAACAAAATCATTATGACATCATCAAATGATTATGACATCAACAAAATGATTATGACATCAAATGATTATGACATCATCAAATCAATATGACATCAACAAAATGATTATTACATCAACAAAATGATTATGACATCATAAAATGATTATGACATCAACAAAATGATTATAGCATCATCAAATGATTATGACATCAACAAAATGATTATGATATCATCCAATGATTATGACATGATCAAATCATTATGACATCAACAAAATGATTATTACATCAACAAAATGATTATGACATCATCAAATGATTATGACATTAACAAAATGATTATGACATCATCCAATGATTATGACATCAAATGATTATGACATCATCAAATGATTATGACATCAACAAAATGATGATGACATCATCCAATGATTATGACATCATCAAATCTTTATGACATCAACAAAATGATTATGACATCATCTAATGATTATGACATCATCAAATGATTATGACATCAACAAAATGATTATGACATCATCCCATGTTTATGACATCAAATGATTATGACATCATTAAATGATTATGACATCAACAAAATGATTATGACATCATCAAATGATTATGACATCAACAAAATGATTATGACATCATCTAATGATTATGACATCATCAAATGATTATGACATCAACAAAATGTTTATGACATCATCCAATGATTATGACATCAAATGATTATGACATCAACAAAATGATTATGACATCATCCAATGATTATGACATCAAATGATTATGACATCATCAAATGATTATGACATTAACAAAATGATTACGACATCATCCAATGATTATGACATCAAATGATTATGACATCAACAAAATGATTATGACATCATCAAATGATTATGACATCATCCAATGATTATCACATCAAATGATTATGACATCATCAAATGATTATGACATCATTAAATGATTATGACATCATCCAATGATTATGACATCAAATGATTATGACATCAACAAAACGATTATGACATCATCCAATGATTATGACATCAAATGATTATGACATCATCAAATGATTATGACATCAACAAAATGATTATGACATCATCTAATGATTATGACATCAACAAAATGATTATGACATCATCCAATGATTATGATATCAAATGATTATGACATCAACAAAATGATTATGACATCATCCAATGATTATGACATCATCCAATGATTATAACATCATCAAATCATTATGACATCAACAAAATGATTATGACATCAACAAAATGATTATGGCATCATCAAATGATTATGACATCAACAAAATAATTATGACATCATCCAATGATTATGACATCATCCAATGATTATGACATCATCAAATCATTATGACATCAACAAAATGATTATGACATCAACAAAATGATTATGACATCAACAAAATGATTATGACATCAAATGATTATGACATCAACAAAATGATTATGACATCATGCAATGACTATGACATCATCCAATGATTATAACATCATCAAATCATTATGACATCAACAAAATGATTATGACATCAACAAAATGATTATGACATCATCCAATGATTATGACATCATCCAATGATTATGACATCATCAAATCATTATGACATCAACAAAATGATTATGACATCAACAAAATGATTATGACATCATCAAATGATTATGACATCAACAAAATGATTATGACATCATCCAATGATTATGACATCAAATGATTATGACATCATCAAATGATTATGACATCAACAAAATGATTATGACATCATCCAATGATTATGACATCATCCAATGATTATGACATCATCAAATCATTATGACATCAACAAAATGATTATGACATCATCCAATGATTATGACATCATAAAATGATTATGACATCAACAAAATGATTATGGCATCATCAAATGATTATGACATCAACAAAATGATTATGACATCATCCAATGATTATGACATCATCAAATCATTATGACATCAACAAAATGATTATGACATCAACAAAATGATTATGACATCATCAAATGATTATGACATTAACAAAATGATTATGACATCATCCAATGATTATGACATCAAATGATTATGACATCATCAAATGATTATGACATCAACAAAAAGATGATGACATCATCCAATGATTATGACATCATCTAATGATTATGACATCATCAAATGATTATGACATCATTAAATGATTATGACATCATCCAATGATTATGACATCAAATGATTATGACATCAACAAAACGATTATGACATCATCCAATGATTATGACATCAAATGATTATGACATCATCAAATGATTATGACATCAACAAAATGATTATGACATCATCTAATGATTATGACATCATCAAATGATTATGACATCAACAAAATGATTATGACATCATCCAATGATTATGAAATCAAATGATTATGACATCAACAAAATGATTATGACATCATCCAATGATTATGACATCATCCAATGATTATAACATCATCAAATCATTATGACATCAACAAAATGATTATGACATCAACAAAATGATTATGGCATCATCAAATGATTATGAAATCAACAAAATAATTATGACATCATCCAATGATTATGACATCATCCAATGATTATGACATCATCAAATCATTATGACATCAACAAAATGATTATGACATCATCCAATGATTATGACATCATAAAATAAAGATTATGACATCAACAAAATGATTATGGCATCATCAAATGATTATGACATCTACAAAATGATTATGACATCATCCAATGATTATGACATCATCAAATCATTATGACATCAACAAAATGATTATTACATCAACAAAATGATTATGACATCATCAAATGATTATGACATTAACAAAATGATTATGACATCATCCAATGATTATGACATCAAATGATTATGACATCATCAAATGATTATGACATCAACAAAATGATGATGACATCAAATGATTATGACATCAACAAAACGATTATGACATCATTAAATGATTATGACATCATCCAATGATTATGACATCAAATGATTATGACATCAACAAAACGATTATGACATCATCCAATGATTATGACATCAAATGATTATGACATCATCAAATGATTATGACATCAACAAAATGATTATGACATCATCTAATGATCATGACATCATCAAATGATTATGACATCAACAAAATGATTATGACATCATCCAATGATTATGACATCAAATGATTATGACATCATCAAATGATTATGACATCAACAAAATGATGATGACATCAAATGATTATGACATCATCAAATGATTATGACATCATTAAATGATTATGACATCATCCAATGATTATGACATCAAATGATTATGACATCAACAAAACGATTATGACATCATCCAATGATTATGACATCAAATGATTATGACATCATCAAATGATTATGACATCAACAAAGTGATTATGACATCATCTAATGATTATGACATCATCAAATGATTATGACATCAACAAAATGATTATGACATCATCCAATGATTATGACATCAAATGATTATGACATCAACAAAATGATTATGACATCATCCAATGATTATGACATCATCCAATGATTATAACATCATCAAATCATTATGACATCAACAAAATGATTATGACATCAACAAAATGATTATGGCATCATCAAATGATTATGACATCAACAAAATAATTATGACATCATCCAATGATTATGACATCATCAAATCATTATGACATCAACAAAATGATTATGACATCAACAAAATGATTATGACATCATCAAATGATTATGACATCAACAAAATGATTATGACATCATCCAATGATTATGACATCAAATGATTATGACATCATCAAATGATATTGACATCAACAAAATGATGATGACATCATCCAATGATTATGACATCATCCAAAGATTATGACATCATCAAATCATTATGACTTCAACAAAATGATTATGACATCAACAAAATGATTATGACATCATAAAATGATTATGACATCAACAAAATGATTATGGCATCATCAAATGATTATGACATCAACAAAATGATTATGACATCATCCAATGATTATGACATCATCAAATCATTATGACATCAACAAAATGATTATTACATCAACAAAATGATTTTGACATCATCAAATGATTATGACATTAACAAAATGATTATGACATCATCCAATGATTATGACATCAAATGATTATGACATCATCAAATGATTATGACATCAACAAAATGATGATGACATCATCCAATGATTATGACATCATCTAATGATTATGACATCATCAAATGATTATGACATCATTAAATGATTATGACATCATCCAATGATTATGACATCAAATGATTATGACATCAACAAAACGATTATGACATCATCCAATGATTATTACATCATCCAATGATTATGACATCATCAAATCATTATGACATCAACAAAATGATTATGACATCAACAAAATGATTATGACATCAACAAAATGATTATGACATCATCCAATGATTATGACATCAAATGATTATGACATCATCAAATGATTATGACATCAACAAAATGATTATGGCATCATCAAATGATTATGACATCAACAAAATGATTATGACATCATCCAATGATTATGACATAATCCAATGATTATGAGATCATCAAATCATTATGACATCAACAAAATGGTTATGACATCAACAATATGATTATGACATTATCAAATGATTATGACATCAACAAATTGATTATGACATCATCCAATGATTATGACATCAAATGATTATGACATCATCAAATGATTATGACATCAACAAAATGATTATGACATCATCCAATGATTATGACATCAAATGATTATGACATCATCAAATGTTTATGACATCAACAAAATGATTATGACATCATCCAATGATTATGACATCAAATGATTATGACATCATCAAATGATTATGACATCAACAAAATGATGATGACATCATCCAATGATTATGACATCATCGAATGATTATGACATCATCAAATCATTATGACATCAACAAAATGATTATGACTTCATCTAATGATTATGACAACATCAAATGATTATGACATCAACAAAATGATTATGACATCATCCCATGATTATGACATCAAATGATTATGACATCATCAAATGATTATGACATCAACAAAATGATTATGACATCATCAAATGATTATGACATCAACAAAATGATTATGACATCATCTAATGATTATGACATCATCAAATGATTATGACATCAACAAAATGATTATGACATCATCCAATGATTATGACATCAAATGATTATGACATCATCAAATGATTATGACATCAACAAAATGATGATGACATCAAATGATTATGACATCATCAAATGATTATGACATCATTAAATGATTATGACATCATCCAATGATTATGACATCAAATGATTATGACATCAACAAAACGATTATGACATCATCCAATGATTATGACATCAAATGATTATGACATCATCAAATGATTATGACATCAACAAAGTGATTATGACATCATCTAATGATTATGACATCATCAAATGATTATGACATCAACAAAATGATTATGACATCATCCAATGATTATGACATCAAATGATTATGACATCAACAAAATGATTATGACATCATCCAATGATTATGACATCATCCAATGATTATAACATCATCAAATCATTATGACATCAACAAAATGATTATGACATCAACAAAATGATTATGGCATCATCAAATGATTATGACATCAACAAAATAATTATGACATCATCCAATGATTATGACATCATCAAATCATTATGACATCAACAAAATGATTATGACATCAACAAAATGATTATGACATCATCAAATGATTATGACATCAACAAAATGATTATGACATCATCCAATGATTATGATATCAAATGATTATGACATCATCAAATGATATTGACATCAACAAAATGATGATGACATCATCCAATGATTATGACATCATCCAAAGATTATGACATCATCAAATCATTATGACATCAACAAAATGATTATGACATCAACAAAATGATTATGACATCATAAAATGATTATGACATCAACAAAATGATTATGGCATCATCAAATGATTATGACATCAACAAAATGATTATGACATCATCCAATGATTATGACATCATCAAATCATTATGACATCAACAAAATGATTATTACATCAACAAAATGATTTTGACATCATCAAATGATTATGACATTAACAAAATGATTATGACATCATCCAATGATTATGACATCAAATGATTATGACATCATCAAATGATTATGACATCAACAAAATGATGATGACATCATCCAATGATTATGACATCATCTAATGATTATGACATCATCAAATGATTATGACATCATTAAATGATTATGACATCATCCAATGATTATGACATCAAATGATTATGACATCAACAAAACGATTATGACATCATCCAATGATTATGACATCATCCAATGATTATGACATCATCAAATCATTATGACATCAACAAAATGATTATGACATCAACAAAATGATTATGACATCAACAAAATGATTATGACATCATCCAATGATTATGACATCAAATGATTATGACATCATCAAATGATTATGACATCAACAAAATGATTAAGGCATCATCAAATGATTATGACATCAACAAAATGATTATGACATCATCCAATGATTATGACATAATCCAATGATTATGACATCATCAAATCATTATGACATCAACAAAATGATTATGACATCAACAAAATGATTATGACATTATCAAATGATTATGACATCAACAAATTGATTATGACATCATCCAATGATTATGACATCAAATGATTATGACATCATCAAATGATTATGACATCAACAAAATGATTATGACATCATCCAATGATTATGACATCAAATGATTATGACATCATCAAATGTTTATGACATCAACAAAATGATTATGACATCATCCAATGATTATGACATCCAATGATTATGACATCATCAAATGATTATGACATCAACAAAATGATGATGACATCATCCAATGATTATGACATCATCGAATGATTATGACATCATCAAATCATTATGACATCAACAAAATGATTATGACTTCATCTAATGATTATGACAACATCAAATGATTATGACATCAACAAAATGATTATGACATCATCCCATGATTATGACATCAAATGATTATGACATCATCAAATGATTATGACATCAACAAAATGATTATGACATCATCAAATGATTATGACATCAACAAAATGATTATGACATCATCAAATGATTATGACATCAACAAAATGTTTATGACATCATACAATGATTATGACATCAAATGTTTATGACATCATGAAATGATTATGACATCAACAAAATGATTATGACATCATCCAATGATTATGACATCAAATGATTATGACATCATCAAATGATTATGACATCAACAAAATGATGATGACATCATCCAATGATTATGACATCATCTAATGATTATGACATCATCAAATGATTATGACATCATTAAATGATTATGACATCATCCAATGATTATGACATCGAATGATTATGACATCAACAAAACGATTATGACATCATCCAATGATTATGACATCATCCAATGATTATGACATCATCAAATCATTATGACATCAACAAAATGATTATGACATCAACAAAATGATTATGACATCAACCAAATGATTATGACATCATCCAATGATTATGACATCAAATGATTATGACATCATCAAATGATTATGACATCATCCAATGATTATCACATCAAATGATTATGACATCAACAAAATTATTATGACATCATCCAATGATTATGACATCATCAAATCATTATGACATCAACAAAATGATTATGACATCAACAAAATGATTATGACATCATCCAATGATTATGACATTAAATGATTATGACATCATCAAATCATTATGACATCAACAAAATGATTATGACATCAACAAAATGATTATGGCATCATCAAATGATTATGACATCAACAAAATCATTATGACATCATCAAATGATTATGACATCAACAAAATGATTATGACATCATCCAATGATTATGACATCAAATGATTATGACATCATCAAATCATTATGACATCAACAAAATGATTATGACATCAACAAAATGATTATGACATCATAAAATCATTATGACATCAACAAAATGATTATGGCATCATCAAATGATTATGACATCATCCAATGATTATGACATCATCAAATCATTATGACATCAACAAAATGATTATGACATCAACAAAATGATTATGACATCAACAAAATGATTATGACATCATCAAATGATTATGACATCATCAAATGATTATGACATCATCAAATCATTATGACATCAACAAAATGATTATGACATCAACAAAATGATTATGACATCAACAAAATGTTGATAACATCATCCAATGATTATGACATCATCCAATGATTATGACATCATCAAATCATTATGACATCAACAAAATGATTATGACATCATCTAATGATTATGACATCATCAAATGATTATGACATCAACAAAATTATTATGACATCATCCAATGATTATGACATCAAATGCTTATGACATCATCAAATGATTATGACATCAATAAAATGATTATGACATCATCAAATGATTATGACATCAAAAAAATGATTATGACATCAACAAAATGATTATGACATCATCTAATGATCATGACATTATCAAATGATTATGACATCATCCGATGATTATGACAACAAATGATTATGACATAATCAAATGATTATGACATCAACAAAATGATTATGACATCATCTAATGATTATGACATCAACAAAATGATTATGACATCATCTAATGATTATGACATCATCAAATGATTATGACATCAACAAAATGATTATAACATCATCCAATGATTATGACATCAAATGATTATGACATCATCAAATGATTATGACATCAACAAAATGATTATGACATCATCTAATGATTATGACATCATCAAATGATTATGACATCAACAAAATGATTATGACATCATCCAATGATTATGACATCAAATGATTATGACATCAACAAAATGATTATGACATCATCCAATGATTATGACATCATCCAATGATTATAACATCATCAAATCATTATGACATCAACAAAATGATTATGACATCAACAAAATGATTATGACATGAACAAAATGATTATGACATCATCCAATGATTATGACATCATCCAATCATTATGACATCATCAAATCATTATGACATCAACAAAATGATTATGACATCAACAAAATGATTATGACATCATCAAATGATTATGACATCAACAAAATGATTATGACATCATCCAATGATTATGACATCAAATGATTATGACATCATCAAATGATTATGACATCAACAAAATGATTATGACATCATCCAATGATTATGACATCATCCAATGATTATGACATCATCAAATCATTATGACATCAACAAAATGATTATGACATCATCAAAATGATTATGACATCATAAAATATTTATGACATCAACAAAATGATTATGGCATCATCAAATGATTATGACATCAACAAAATGTTTATGACATCATCCAATGATTATGACATCATCAAATCATTATGACATCAACAAAATGATTATTACATCAACAAAATGATTATGACATCATCAAATGATTATGAAATTAACAAAATGATTACGACATCATCCAATGATTATGACATCAAATGATTATGACATCAACAAAATGATTATGACATCATCAAATGATTATGACATCATCCAATGATTATCACATCAAATGATTATGACATCATCAAATGATTATGACATCATTAAATGATTATGACATCATCCAATGATTATGACATCAAATGATTATGACATCAACAAAACGATTATGACATCATCCAATGATTATGACATCAAATGATTATGACATCATCAAATGATTATGACATCAACAAAATGATTATGACATCATCTAATGATTATGACATCAACAAAATGATTATGACATCATCCAATGATTATGACATCAAATGATTATGACATCAACAAAATGATTATGACATCATCCAATGATTATGACATCATCCAATGATTATAACATCATCAAATCATTATGACATCAACAAAATGATTATGACATCAACAAAATGATTATGGCATCATCAAATGATTATGACATCAACAAAATAAATATGACATCATCCAATGATTATGACATCATCCAATGATTATGACATCATCAAATCATTATGACATCAACAAAATGATTATGACATCAACAAAATAATTATGACATCATCTAATGATTATGATATCATCAAATGATTATGACATCAACAAAATGATTTTGACATCATCCAATGATTATGACATCAAATGATTATGACATCATCAAATGATTATGACAACAACAAAATGATGATGACATCATCCAATGATTGTGACATCAACAAAATGATTATGACATCATCAAATGATTATGACATCAACAAAATGATTATGACATCATCCAATGTTTATGACATCATCCAATGATTATGACATCAAATGATTATGACATCTTCAAATCATTATGACATCAACAAAATGATTATGACATCAACAAAATGATTATGACATCATAAAATGATTATGACATCAACAAAATGATTATGGCATCATCAAATGATTATGACATCAACAAAATCATTATGACATCATCAAATGATTATGACATCAACAAAATGATTATGACATCATCCAATGATTATGACATCAAATGATTATGACATCATCAAATCATTATGACATCAACAAAATGATTATGACATCAACAAAATGATTATGACATCATAAAATGATTATGACATCAACAAAATGATTATAGCATCATCAAATGATTATGACATCAACAAAATGATTATGATATCATCCAATGATTATGACCTCATCAAATCATTATGACATCAACAAAATGATTATTACATCAACAAAATGATTATGACATCATCAAATGATTATGACATTAACAAAATGATTATGACTAGAGTTGAGCGATACCAGCCGATACTTGAAAATATCGGATCGGAATGGATCGGCCGATCTTTAAAAAAAGTATCGGTATCGCCGATTCCGATACCGGGAACCAATGCAAGTCAATGGGGCCAAAATATCGGAATTAAAAAAAAACCTTTCTTTCCTTGTAGGTTAATTCTACATGAAGAAAAACAACTAAGAATAATGTAGAATGTATTGTGGGAGGTGGAGGAGACATTAAAGCCATAGAGGTTTAGCCCAATCAAATGGAATAGCAGGAATTAAACTTTTTTTTTTAAAGATGTTAGGAGTTACAAAGATATTGACTATGTTAGCCTCATTTATATTTTGCCAGACATGTATGTCTTCTTCTTCTACTTCCTTTTTTTACATTCTTCTTCTTCTTCTTCTACTTCCTTTTTTTACATTCTTCTTCTTCTTCTACTACTTCCTTTTTTTACATTCTTCTTCTTATTCCTTTTTTTACATTCTTCTTCTTCTTCTTCTACTTCCTTTTTTTACATTCTTCTTCTTCTTCTTCTTCTTCTTCTTCTTCTTCTTCTTCTTCCTTTTCTTACATTCTTCATATTCTTCTTATTCAACAATTATTATTCTACATATTCAGCTTCTTCATCTTCTTCCTATTCTTCTTCATCATATTCTTGTTTGTGTCAGGCATTCCTGTAGTTGTTATCTAGAAAAGTTAGAAGTTTACACCTTCCGTTCTGCCTGTCACAAAAGATTTACAACAGGATTTGTCCGCGTTCAGTTTGGCCTGCAGAAGCAGGCCTTTTCCAGGGGCACCACGAGGAGGAACGGACTCACCCCCATACACTGCTTAGTCTTCTTCTGCTTATAAATAAGATAATATCATTTGCTCAGAGTATTAGTCTTATGCTTAATGTTCTTCTGCTTTGTTTTTTTTATGCTTCTTTGTCTTCTCTCTCTTGTTGTTCTGCATCTTGGTGGTTGTCTTCCTGTTCTTTGTCCTCTTGAACCAGCTGACGGTACTGGCACCCGGAGGGGCAGCAGAAGGAACAAGAGCCAATGGCACTACCGAGGACCAGCTGACGGTGCTGGAACCCGGTTACTAAGCAGGAGGTACCTGTGCTACAAAGCACTACCAAGGACCAGCAGACGTTGCCGGAACTCGGATACCGAGATGGAGGCACCTAGGCCAAAGGCTCTGACGAGAACCAGCTGACGGTGCTGAAACCCGGAGGGGTAGCATAAGCTGCAAGAGCAAATGGAAATAGCGAGGACCAGCTGACAGTGCTGGCACCCGGAGGGGCAGCAGAAGGAATAAGAGCCAATGGCACAACCAAGGACCAGCTGACGGTGCTGGAACCCGGTTACTAAGCAGGAGGTACCTGTGCTACAAAGCACTACCAAGGACCAGCAGACGTTGCTGGAACTCGGATACCGAGATGGAGGCACCTAGGCCAAAGGCTCTGATGAGAACCAGCTGACGGTGCTGGAACCCGGAGGGGTATCAGAAGTTACCCCTGAAAAGCAAAGTTGGCATGCCGCAAGCTGGCCGCAGTTACCGAATCACACAGTCCTACAGGGGGTGCTTGTCCTACTGGCACTATGGAACAAACCTTTCTTACCAGAACCCGCAGTCCACATAGGAAGCACCTAAACTGCTGGCACCCTAGCCTCGGCTAACCCAACCGCAACACGACATGGCAACTTGGGGTGGCAAACTGACATTGACACTTCCCGGAAACAGCAGGCAGGGCTGGAACCAAGCTGGGCAGGAGGGAGTACCCGTGCCAAAGTCAGTTATGAGCAGCAACTGGCGATGTTGGAGCCCAGGACAAGCACTTAGCAGGCTGAGGCCTGATGTGCTGTCAATTGGGAGGCAGCAGGACAGATTGCCATCAAAACAGCAGGGGAACAGCTGACGTTACTGAACCCCACAAACACAGGAGCTAGTGTTTTACTCTGTGAAGACGGCACTTCCGAGCAACAACTGGCTGTGTTGAAGCCCAGGGACAAGCACGGAGCAGGCTTAGGCTGCATTGAAGAAATTTTAAGATCGGTTGTAGACTACTAATTTGAACCAAGCTCCACTTAGGCCTGTGGATTCACTGATTTTCGTATTTCCCCTGTCCTCCAACCCCGCCAGTTACAGCTCCGAAGTGGCGTCTGCACAATCCACACTTGTTCCTGTGTTACAGGTGTTCAGTCCGGTCAGTTAATCCCCTGATGTGTGTCCGGCAATGTCGCCTGCTCTGTCCACATTCCGATAATGGGAATGTGGACAGAGCAGGCGACATTGCCGGACACACATCAGGGGATTAACTGATCGCACTGAACACCTGTAACACAGGAACAAGTGTGGATTGTGCAGACGCCACTTCGGAGCTGTAACTGGCAGGGTTGGAGGACAGGGGAAATACGAGAGACAGTGGAGCCACAGGCCTAATTGGAGCACGGTTAAAAATCAGTAGTGGTACGACTGTGTAGGCAGCAGGAGACTTTGCCATCCACACAGCAGGGGATCAGCTGACATTACTGAACCCCACTGAGACACGGGAGCAAGTATCTCTTTCCGTGTGGACGGCACTTCCGAACTACAACTGGCTGTGTTGAAGCCCAGGAAATAGGAGGGTGTAGGCAGAGGCCTACTGAATTTTGAATGAGGTGACAGCAGGAGAGACTGCCATCCACACAGCAGGGGATCAGCTGACGTTACTGAACCCCACTGAGACACGGGAGCAAGTATCTCTTTCCGTGTGGACGGCACTTCCGAACTACAACTGGCTGTGTTGAAGCCCAGGAAATAGGAGGGTGTAGGCAGAGGCCTACTGAATTTTGAATGAGGTGACAGCAGGAGAGACTGCCATCCACACAGCAGGGGATCAGCTAACGTTACTGAACCCCACTGAGACACGGGAGCAAGTGTCTCTTTCCGTGTGGACGGCACTTCCGAACTACAACTGGCTGTGTTGAAGCCCAGGAAATAGGAGGGTGTAGGCAGAGGCCTACTGTATTTTGAATGAGTTTACAGCAGGAGAGACTGCCATCCACACAGCAGGGGATCAGCTGACGTTACTGAACCCCACTGAGACACGGGAGCAAGTATCTCTTTCCGTGTGGACGGCACTTCCGAACTACAACTGGCTGTGTTGAAGCCCAGGAAATAGGAGGGTGTAGGCAGAGGCCTACTGAATTTTGAATGAGGTGACAGCAGGAGAGACTGCCATCCACACAGCAGGGGATCAGCTAACGTTACTGAACCCCACTGAGACACGGGAGCAAGTGTCTCTTTCCGTGTGGACGGCACTTCCGAACTACAACTGGCTGTGTTGAAGCCCAGGAAATAGGAGGGTGTAGGCAGAGGCCTACTGAATTTTGAATGAGGTGACAGCAGGAGAGACTGCCATCCACACAGCAGGGGATCAGCTGACGTTACTGAACCCCACTGAGACACGGGAGCAAGTGTCTCTTTCCGTGTGGACGGCACTTCCGAACTACAACTGGCTGTGTTGAAGCCCAGGAAATAGGAGGGTGTAGGCAGAGGCCTACTGAATTTTGAATGAGGTGACAGCAGGAGAGACTGCCATCCACACAGCAGGGGATCAGCTGACGTTACTGAACCCCACTGACACACGGGAGCAAGTATCTCTTTCCGTGTGGACGGCACTTCCGAACTACAACTGGCTGTGTTGAAGCCCAGGAAATAGGAGGGTGTAGGCAGAGGCCTACTGAATTTTGAATGAGGTGACAGCAGGAGAGACTGCCATCCACACAGCAGGGGATCAGCTAACGTTACTGAACCCCACTGAGACACGGGAGCAAGTGTCTCTTTCCGTGTGGACGGCACTTCCGAACTACAACTGGCTGTGTTGAAGCCCAGGAAATAGGAGGGTGTAGGCAGAGGCCTACTGAATTTTGAATGAGGTGACAGCAGGAGAGACTGCCATCCACACAGCAGGGGATCAGCTGACGTTACTGAACCCCACTGAGACACGGGAGCAAGTATCTCTTTCCGTGTGGACGGCACTTCCGAACTACAACTGGCTGTGTTGAAGCCCAGGAAATAGGAGGGTGTAGGCAGAGGCCTACTGAATTTTGAATGAGGTGACAGCAGGAGAGACTGCCATCCACACAGCAGGGGATCAGCTAACGTTACTGAACCCCACTGAGACACGGGAGCAAGTGTCTCTTTCCGTGTGGACGGCACTTCCGAACTACAACTGGCTGTGTTGAAGCCCAGGAAATAGGAGGGTGTAGGCAGAGGCCTACTGAATTTTGAATGAGGTGACAGCAGGAGAGACTGCCATCCACACAGCAGGGGATCAGCTGACGTTACTGAACCCCACTGAGACACGGGAGCAAGTATCTCTTTCCGTGTGGACGGCACTTCCGAACTACAACTGGCTGTGTTGAAGCCCAGGAAATAGGAGGGTGTAGGCAGAGGCCTACTGAATTTTGAATGAGGTGACAGCAGGAGAGACTGCCATCCACACAGCAGGGGATCAGCTAACGTTACTGAACCCCACTGAGACACGGGAGCAAGTGTCTCTTTCCGTGTGGACGGCACTTCCGAACTACAACTGGCTGTGTTGAAGCCCAGGAAATAGGAGGGTGTAGGCAGAGGCCTACTGTCTTTGTAATGCGGAGACAGCAGGAGAGACTGCCATCTCCACAGCAGGGGAACAGCTGGCAGTGCTGAACCCCACTAACACTTGAACGAATGTGTTTGGTTCTGTGGAGACGACACTTCTGAACACCAACTGACGCTGTTGGAGCCCAGGATTAGGCGAGGAGCAGGCTGGGGCCTACTGGATTTTGGCAGGTGAATGCAGCAGGAGACTTGCCATCTCCACAGCAGGGGAACAGCTGGCAGTGCTGAACCCCACTAACACTTGAACGAATGTGTTTGGTTCTGTGGAGACGACACTTCTGAACACCAACTGACGCTGTTGGAGCCCAGGATTAGGCGAGGAGCAGGCTGGGGCCTACTGGATTTTGGCAGGTGAAGGCAGCAGGAGACTTGCCATCTCCACAGCAGGGGAACAGCTGGCAGTGCTGAACCCCACTAACACTTGAACGAATGTGTTTGGTTCTGTGGAGACGACACTTCTGAACACCAACTGACGCTGTTGGAGCCCAGGATTAGGCGAGGAGCAGGCTGGGGCCTACTGGATTTTGGCAGGTGAAGGCAGCAGGAGACTTGCCATCTCCACAGCAGGGGAACAGCTGGCAGTGCTGAACCCCACTAACACTTGAACGAATGTGTTTGGCTCTGTGGAGACAACACTTCTGAACACCAACTGACGCTGTTGGAGCCCAGGATTAGGCGAGGAGCAGGCTGGGGCCTACTGGATTTTGGCAGGTGAAGGCAGCAGGAGACTTGCCATCTCCACAGCAGGGGAACAGCTGGCAGTGCTGAACCCCACTAACACTTGAACGAATGTGTTTGGTTCTGTGGAGACGACACTTCTGAACACCAACTGACGCTGTTGGAGCCCAGGATTAGGCGAGGAGCAGGCTGGGGCCTACTGGATTTTGGCAGGTGAATGCAGCAGGAGACTTGCCATCTCCACAGCAGGGGAACAGCTGGCAGTGCTGAACCCCACTAACACTTGAACGAATGTGTTTGGTTCTGTGGAGACGACACTTCTGAACACCAAGTGACGCTGTTGGAGCCCAGGATTAGGCGAGGAGCAGGCTGGGGCCTACTGGATTTTGGCAGGTGAAGGCAGCAGGAGACTTGCCATCTCCACAGCAGGGGAACAGCTGGCAGTGCTGAACCCCACTAACACTTGAACGAATGTGTTTGGCTCTGTGGAGACGACACTTCTGAACACCAACTGACGCTGTTGGAGCCCAGGATTAGGCGAGGAGCAGGCTGGGGCCTACTGGATTTTGGCAGGTGAAGGCAGCAGGAGACTTGCCATCTCCACAGCAGGGGAACAGCTGGCAGTGCTGAACCCCACTAACACTTGAACGAATGTGTTTGGCTCTGTGGAGACGACACTTCTGAACACCAACTGACGCTGTTGGAGCCCAGGATTAGGCGAGGAGCAGGCTGGGGCCTACTGGATTTTGGCAGGTGAAGGCAGCAGGAGACTTGCCATCTCCACAGCAGGGGAACAGCTGGCAGTGCTGAACCCCACTAACACTTGAACGAATGTGTTTGGTTCTGTGGAGACGACACTTCTGAACACCAACTGACGCTGTTGGAGCCCAGGATTAGGCGAGGAGCAGGCTGGGGCCTACTGGATTTTGGCAGGTGAAGGCAGCAGGAGACTTGCCATCTCCACAGCAGGGGAACAGCTGGCAGTGCTGAACCCCACTAACACTTGAACGAATGTGTTTGGCTCTGTGGAGACGACACTTCTGAACACCAACTGACGCTGTTGGAGCCCAGGATTAGGCGAGGAGCAGGCTGGGGCCTACTGGATTTTGGCAGGTGAAGGCAGCAGGAGACTTGCCATCTCCACAGCAGGGGAACAGCTGGCAGTGCTGAACCCCACTAACACTTGAACGAATGTGTTTGGCTCTGTGGAGACGACACTTCTGAACACCAACTGACGCTGTTGGTGCCCAGGATTACGCATGCCGCATGCAGAGGCCAATGGGCAGCGGTTTTTATGGAGGTTGTGGACTACTACTGATTCTAACCATGCTCCACTTAGGCCTCTGGCTCCACTGTCTCTACTATTTACCCTGGCCTCCAACCCCGCCAGCTACATCTCTGAAGTGGCGTCAGCACAATCTACACTTGTTCCTGTGTTACTGGTGCTCAGTCCCATCAGTTGATCCCCTGATGTTTGTCCGGCAAGTTCGCCAGCTCTGTCCTCATTCCCACTACTGGTTATGGGAATGTGGACAGAGCAGGAGACCTTGCCGGACACACATCAGGGGATAAACTGATGGGACTGAGCCACAGGAACACAGGAACAAGTGTAGATTGTGCTGACGCCACTTCAGAGATGTAGATGGCGGGGTTGGAGGTCAGGGGAAATAGTAGAGACAGTGGAGCCAGAGACCTAAGTTGGGCACGGTTAAAAATCAGTAGTGGTTTGAATGTTGATGGAGCTGGTGACTCTGCCGTCCACACAGCAGGGGATCAGCTGGCATTACTGAACCCCAGTAACACAGGAGCTAGTGTGTTTCTCTGTGCAGACGACACATCTGAGCGACAACTGGCTGTGTTGAAGCACAGGGATTATAGTTCAGGTGGTAGAAAAATGAACACACCAGCAGACCTGGATACAGTTGCCAACCACTAATTTAGTCTGTAAGAGGAATGGCAAAGTCTTTGGAGATCCAGGCCTTGTTCATTTTCAGAAAAGTCAGCCGGTCAACATTATCGGAAGATAATCGCGTGCGACGGTCTGTTAGTACACCACCTGCGGCACTAAAGACACGTTCCGATAATACACTGGCAGCAGGGCAAGCCAGCACCTCCAATGCATACTGGCTAAGCTCTGGCCATGTATCCAGCTTAGAGACCCAAAACTTGAAGGGGGAAGAGCCATCTGGGAGTACAGCGACAGGGCAAGACATGTAGTCTGACACCATCTGACGGAAGCGTTGCCTCCTGCTGACTCGAGGCGTCGCTGATGGTGTAGACAATTGTGGTGGACACACAAAACTTTGCCACATTTGGGCCATAGTGGTCTTGCCTTGTGCTGCGGCACTGCCTTTTCTCCCTCTTTGTGCAGAGTTTCCTCCACTGCCTCGACGCACAGAGCTGCTTTGTAAAGCACTTGCAACAATGCTGTCGGGTGGAATGGAAAACATTATGGACTGCACCAGTGACTCTTCGTACTCCCGCATTTTACGCTCCCGGTTCAACGTTGGTATGAGCCTTTGTACGCTGTCCCGGTAGCGAGGGTCTAGGAGGGTGTACACCCAATAATCAGCCGAGACGAGAATGTGGGCGATGCGGCGGTCGTTTCTCAGGCACTGCAGCATGAAATCAACCATGTGCTGCAGACTCCCAACTGCCAAAGAACCGCTGTCCCCTGTTTGAGGCGTGACCTCGACCTGCTCTGCATCACCCCACCCTCGCTGTACATACTGAGTAGAGGTTTGTGTACCTCCCTCCTCTGGAGAGATGTCTTCCTCCTCCATCGACTCCTCCTCATCCTCCTCACAAAGTGTCCCCTGCCTAGGCCTTTGTGAGGAAACACGTAGCGCAGACTGTCCAGAAGCAGATGGCATTTGGGACTCCTCATCCTCCACCTCTTCTGAAACCTCATCCCTTAGTGCTTGCAGTGTTTGTTGAAGCAGGCAGATAAGGGGGACAGTCATGCTGACTAGTGCATCATCTGCACTCGCCATCCGCGTGGATTCATCGAAGGCACGCAAAACGAGGCAGATGTCCTTCATAGAGGCCCACTCAATGGTGCTGAAGTGTGAACGGCGCACAGTGCGACTTGTTTGCGCCTGATGCAGCTGGTACTCCATGACTGCTGCCTGCTGCTCACACAACCGCTCCAACATATGTAACGTTGAATTCCACCGGGTGGGTAGGTCACATATGATGCGATGTTCTGGAAGGCCAAATCGTCGCTGCAGAGCAGCGAGGCGCGATCTTGCCGTGCTGGAACGTCGCAAGTGAGCGCACTCTATGCGGACCTTGTGCAACAGTGCATCAAGATCCGGATAGTCCCTCAGAAAGCTCTGCACGACCAAGTTAAGAACATGTGCCAGACATGGGATGTGTGTGAGGTTGCCTAGGCCAAGAGCTGCCACCAGATTTCGGCCATTGTCACACACTACCAAGCCCGGCTGGAGATTCGCTGGCCCAAACCACACATCGCTCTCCAGCTTGATAGCATTCCAGAGCTCCTGCGCTGTGTGGCTTCGATTCCCCAAAGAAATTAATTTGAGTACAGCCTGTTGACGTTTGGCCACGGCTGTGCTCATATCGGTCGTAACAGGCTCCTGCTCTGCTGTTTCTGAGGAACTTGAGTAGGAGGAGGAGTCTATGTGTACAGACTGGAGTCCTGCAATCCGTGGCGTTGGAAGAACACGTACAGCGCCACTCTCCAGATCCGTACCCGGCTCCACAACATTGACCCAGTGGGCAGTGAGGGAAAGGTATCGTCCCTGTCCATGGTTACTGGTCCACGCATCGGTGGTCAGGTGGACCTTGCTACTAACGGCGTTTAGTAGCGCATGTTTTATTTTGCCCTCAACATGTTTCTGCAGGGCAGGGACGGCTCGCCTGCTGAAATAAAAGCGGCTGGGCACGTTGTATTGGGGGACTGCCAATGCCATTAAGTCCCGGAAGGTGTCAGTGTCCACCAGCCTGAATGACAGCATTTCAACTGCCAGAAGTTTGGCAATGCCAGCATTCAGAGACTGTGCTCGGGGATGGTTTGCCGAGTAAGGGCGCCTTTTATCCCATGCCTGTGCTACCGATGGCTGTGATGGATGGGAACGTGCTGTTATGGGTGGAATCTGACAGGGTCTCCGGACAACAGTGGCAGAGGTTCTTCCTTGGCGATCCTGTGAGGAAGCCGAACCAGCAGTGTGTGAGCTGGAGGAAGAGGGCCCAACACGAACTGAAGAGGTGGTAGGTGGTGCTGTACGTTGGCCTACGTCTTGAGGGTGTCTCTGCAACTCCAACTCGTGCTTGGTGCGCACATGTTTCCACATATTTGTGGTATTGAGGTTGCTGACATTTCTCCCTCTTTTGACTCTCTGATGACACAGCTTGCATTTGACAAAGCAAATGTCATCTGCAACTGTGTCAAAAAAGGACCACGCACTGCAACTCTTGTGAGCGCCCGGTTTGCCTTTGGAAGGAGGAATGCTCCTAACGGGTGCCGAAGTGGAGGGTACAGGCAACCAAGTCTTCCCCCTCCCTCTGCCTCCTGTTTTGGCCGGTAGGGGAATCTCTTCCTCCGAGCTGCTCCCACCACCTTCCTGTTGCTCACGCCATGATGGGTCAAGGACCTCATCATCTTCCCTCCCCTCTTCAAACAGCTGCTTCTCCGGGGTTGTCTCGCCAGCACCGTACGCACCAGAAAGTGGCAACTGAGTCTCGTCATCATCTGATGCGTACTGAGGTGTGCTGACCATAGGCACTGGCCCACTCGCCTCTTCAGATTCAGAGGGACAAAGAAGTTGCGCATCACTGCATACTCCCTCTTCTTCACATTCAGGAATGCTGCTTGGCTGGCCCCCTCTTTCCAAGCCAACAGATTCCGAGAACAGAAGTAGAGATTGTGATGGCTCCTGTCCATGTCTCTCTGACTGCCTGGGCACTTTGGCAGGTGGTGAAGAGACAGATGGTTGCTCTTCGGTGCTCTGACCCTGAGAGGATGCGGAAGTAATTGAAGTCGATGCGTTAGCTGCCATCCATCCGACAACGGCTTCAATTTGTTCCTCCCGCAGCAGTGGGGTACGTTGAGGTCCTACAAAGCTGCGCATAAAGGACTGTTGCCTGCTAAAACTGGGGGATGCTGATCCACTGGTGCCCGCAGCAGGCCCAGAATCCCCACGTCCTCTACCTGTAGAATCCCCACGTCCTCTCCCTGCAGAATCCCCACGTCCTCTCCCTGCTGAAACTCCACGCCCACGCCCACGCCCCCGCGCCTTACTCCCTGCCTTCTTCATCTTGCAAGACTGCTTAAGATAGGCAAAAAAGGACAAAGGGGGGCCTTAGTGTGCTTATTCCTGAACAGCTGGATACAGGTACAAGAAACACTAATTTTATGAAGTGTGTGTGTGTGGACTAGACTTTAATAGGAGCTGATGTGGCCTACACAAGTTCAAAATGTAGTGTTTGGTGAACTTTTTATGTGGTTTCTTTGTTTGAAACAAACTCAAAGTATGAGAACAAAGAATTGAAACTGATAGTATCACCAACTTTTTGGAGCTATTACAATGCAGGCAGGTAACCTACAATGCAAAAGATGAGGCTCCAAAAAAATTGGGTAATACTAATCTGGCTGCGCCGGCAGGGCACAAGCCAGAAAAAAAGGCTCCTCTATCTACTCCTATATAGTGTTTGCAACCAACCAATGTTGATGGATACGGATGGATGCACACTAATAGGAGAAGAAAAAATGAGCTGCACTCAGAGACAAATATGTGTGAGGCAGTGACGCACGTTGAGCGTCCTACAACCAGACGTAGCTGCAGGACACTCTACTCAGCGTGAGCTGCACTCACACACAGTCAGAGACCTCTCAGACAGCCGTCAACAGTGCAGCTAAGTGGGCACTGGCACTGACAGGCTGCAGAAAGGCTCCGCTGTGTACTCCTATATAGTGTTTGCAACCACCGTAGATGGAGACGGATGGATGCACACTAATAGAAGAAAAAATGAGCTGCACTCAAATAAAAATATGTGTGAGGCAGTGACGCACGCTGAGCGTCCTACAGCCAGACGTAGCTGCAGGACACACTACTCAGCGTGAGCTGCACTCACACACAGTCAGAGACCTCTCAGACAGCCGTGAACAGTGCAGCAAAGTGGACACTAGCACTGAAAGGCTGCAGAAAGGCTCCGCTGTCTACTACTAGTGTTTGCAACCAACGTATATGGATACGGATGGAAGCACACTAGATTGAAATTATTTAAAAAATGCAGCTCAAAAAATAAAAGATGTATGAGGCAGCAGTGATCACACTGGGTGGCCTACAGCCTGACGTGGCTGCAGGACCCACTCCACAGCGTGAGCTGCACTCACACAGCCCTTGCAGACAGCTGTGAAAACAGCGCTGCTAGGGAAAAGCAAGCTACAGTGGTGGTTTATGTAGCCTGGATAAAGCACAATATTGTTTTTAGAATCGCTATTTCTAACTGTCCCTCACAGTCTTCTACAGCAGCCTGTCCCTAACTGAATTCACAGCAGAGTGACCAGAAATGGCGGCTGCGGTGGCTTTTATAGTGCATCATGACATCATTTCGGCAGCCAATCACAGCCATGCCAATAGTTAACATGCCTACATGCCTAACAGGATGTGCCCACACTTCGGAGGATTCCCATTGGCTTAATCAAAGCAAGCAGGCTCATAGCATGATGGGAACTTCCTATTCCGATTCCGATCCCGGAATCCGATATGAAAAAAGTATCGGAATTAAGTATCGGAATTCCGATACCGCTAATATCGGCCGATACCCGATACTTGCGGTATCGGAATGCTCAACACTAATTATGACATCATCCAATGATTATGACATCAAATGATTATGACATCATCAAATGATTATGACATCAACAAAATGATTATGACATCATCCAATGATTATGACATCATCAAATCATTATGACATCAACAAAATGATTATGACATCATCTAATGATTATGACATCATCAAATGTTTATGACATCAACAAAATGATTATGACATCATCCCATGATTATGACATCAAATGATTATGACATCATCAAATGATTATGACATCAACAAAATGATTATGACATCATCAAATGATTATGACATCAACAAAATGATTATGACATCATCTAATGATTATGACATCATCAAATGATTATGACATCAACAAAATGATTATGACATCATCAAATGATTATGACATCAACAAAATGTTTATGACATCATCCAATGATTATGACATCAAATGATTATGACATCATCAAATGATTATGACATCAACAAAATGATTATGACATCATCTAATGATTATGACATCATCAAATGATTATGACATCAAAAAAATGATTATGACATCATCTAATGATTATGACATCATCAAATGATTATGACATCAACAAAATGATTATGACATCATCTAATGATTATGACATCATCAAATGATTATGACATCAACAAAATGATTATGAAATCATCCAATGATTATGACATCCAATGATTATGACATCATCAAATGATTATGACATCAGCAAAATGATTATGACATCATCTAATGATTATGACATCAACAAAATGATTATGACATCATCTAATGATTATGACATCAAATGATTATGACATCAACAAAATGATTATGACATCATCCAATGATTATGACATCAAATGATTATGACATCATCAAATGATTATGACATCAACAAAATGATTATGACATCATCCAATGATTATGACATCATCCAATGATTATCACATCAAATGATTATGACATCATCAAATGATTATGACATCATCAAATGATTATGACATCATTAAATGATTATGACATCATACAATGATTATGACATCAAATGATTATGACATCAACAAAACGATTATGACATCATCCAATGATTATGACATCAAATGATTATGACATCATCAAATGATTATGACATCAACAAAATGATTATGACATCATCTAATGATTATGACATCAACAAAATGATTATGACATCATCCAATGATTATGACATCAAATGATTATGACATCAACAAAATGATTATGACATCATCCAATGATTATGACATCATCCAATGATTATAACATCATCAAATCATTATGACATCAACAAAATGATTATGACATCAACAAAATGATTATGGCATCATCAAATGATTATGACATCAACAAAATAATTATGACATCATCCAATGATTATGACATCATCCAATGATTATGACATCATCAAATCATTATGACATCAACAAAATGATTATGACATCAACAAAATAATTATGACATCATCTAATGATTATGACATCATCAAATGATTATGACATCAACAAAATGATTTTGACATCATCCAATGATTATGACATCAAATGATTATGACATCATCAAATGATTATGACAACAACAAAATGATGATGACATCATCCAATGATTGTGACATCAACAAAATGATTATGACATCATCAAATGATTATGACATCAACAAAATGATTATGACATCATCCAATGTTTATGACATCATCCAATGATTATGACATCAAATGATTATGACATCTTCAAATGATTATGACATCAACAAAATGATTATGACATCAACAAAATGATTATGACATCATAAAATGATTATGACATCAACAAAATGATTATGGCATCATCAAATGATTATGACATCAACAAAATCATTATGACATCATCAAATGATTATGACATCAACAAAATGATTATGACATCATCCAATGATTATGACATCAAATGATTATGACATCATCAAAACATTATGACATCAACAAAATGATTATGACATCAACAAAATGATTATGACATCATAAAATGATTATGACATCAACAAAATGATTATAGCATCATCAAATGATTATGACATCAACAAAATGATTATGATATCATCCAATGATTATGACATCATCAAATCATTATGACATCAACAAAATGATTATTACATCAACAAAATGATTATGACATCATCAAATGATTATGACATTAACAAAATGATTATGACATCATCCAATGATTATGACATCAAATGATTATGACATCATCAAATGATTATGACATCAACAAAATGATGATGACATCATCCAATGATTATGACATCATCCAATGATTATGACATCATCAAATCATTATGACATCAACAAAATGATTATGACATCATCTAATGATTATGACATCATCAAATGTTTATGACATCAACAAAATGATTATGACATCATCCCATGATTATGACATCAAATGATTATGACATCATCAAATGATTATGACATCATCTAATGATTATGACATCATCAAATGATTATGACATCAACAAAATGATTATGACATCATCAAATGATTATGACATCAACAAAATGTTTATGACATCATCCAATGATTATGACATCAAATGATTATGACATCATCAAATGATTATGACATCAACAAAATGATTATGACATCATCTAATGATTATGACATCATCAAATGATTATGACATCAAAAAAATGATTATGACATCATCTAATGATTATGACATCATCAAATGATTATGACATCAACAAAATGATTATGACATCATCTAATGATTATGACATCATCAAATGATTATGACATCAACAAAATGATTATGAAATCATCCAATGATTATGACATCCAATGATTATGACATCATCAAATGATTATGACATCAACAAAATGATTATGACATCATCTAATGATTATGACATCAACAAAATGATTATGACATCATCTAATGATTATGACATCAAATGATTATGACATCAACAAAATGATTATGACATCATCCAATGATTATGACATCAAATGATTATGACATCATCAAATCATTATGACATCAACAAAATGATTATGACATCATAAAATGATTATGACATCAACAAAATGATTATGGCATCATCAAATGATTATGACATCAACAAAATCATTATGACATCATCAAATGATTATGACATCAACAAAATGATTATGACATCATCCAATGATTATGACATCAAATGATTATGACATCATCAAATCAATATGACATCAACAAAATGATTATTACATCAACAAAATGATTATGACATCATAAAATGATTATGACATCAACAAAATGATTATAGCATCATCAAATGATTATGACATCAACAAAATGATTATGATATCATCCAATGATTATGACATCATCAAATCATTATGACATCAACAAAATGATTATTACATCAACAAAATGATTATGACATCATCAAATGATTATGACATTAACAAAATGATTATGACATCATCCAATGATTATGACATCAAATGATTATGACATCATCAAATGATTATGACATCAACAAAATGATGATGACATCATCCAATGATTATGACATCATCAAATCTTTATGACATCAACAAAATGATTATGACATCATCTAATGATTATGACATCATCAAATGATTATGACATCAACAAAATGATTATGACATCATCCCATGTTTATGACATCAAATGATTATGACATCATCAAATGATTATGACATCAACAAAATGATTATGACATCATCAAATGATTATGACATCAACAAAATGATTATGACATCATCTAATGATTATGACATCATCAAATGATTATGACATCAACAAAATGTTTATGACATCATCCAATGATTATGACATCAAATGATTATGACATCAACAAAATGATTATGACATCATCCAATGATTATGACATCAAATGATTATGACATCATCAAATGATTATGACATTAACAAAATGATTACGACATCATCCAATGATTATGACATCAAATGATTATGACATCAACAAAATGATTATGACATCATCAAATGATTATGACATCATCCAATGATTATCACATCAAATGATTATGACATCATCAAATGATTATGACATCATTAAATGATTATGACATCATCCAATGATTATGACATCAAATGATTATGACATCAACAAAACGATTATGACATCATCCAATGATTATGACATCATCAAATGATTATGACATCATCAAATGATTATGACATCAACAAAATGATTATGACATCATCTAATGATTATGACATCAACAAAATGATTATGACATCATCCAATGATTATGACATCAAATGATTATGACATCAACAAAATGATTATGACATCATCCAATGATTATGACATCATCCAATGATTATAACATCATCAAATCATTATGACATCAACAAAATGATTATGACATCAACAAAATGATTATGGCATCATCAAATGATTATGACATCAACAAAATAATTATGACATCATCCAATGATTATGACATCATCCAATGATTATGACATCATCAAATCATTATGACATCAACAAAATGATTACGACATCAACAAAATGATTATGACATCAACAAAATGATTATGACATCAAATGATTATGACATCATCCAATGACTATGACATCATCCAATGATTATAACATCATCAAATCATTATGACATCAACAAAATGATTATGACATCAACAAAATGATTATGACATCATCCAATGATTATGACATCATCCAATGATTATGACATCATCAAATCATTATGACATCAACAAAATGATTATGACATCATCAAATGATTATGACATCATCAAATGATTATGACATCAACAAAATGATTATGACATCATCCAATGATTATGACATCAAATGATTATGACATCATCAAATGATTATGACATCAACAAAATGATTATGACATCATCCAATGATTATGACATCATCCAATGATTATGACATCATCAAATCATTATGACATCAACAAAATGATTATGACATCATCCAATGATTATGACATCATAAAATGATTATGACATCAACAAAATGATTATGGCATCATCAAATGATTATGACATCAACAAAATGATTATGACATCATCCAATGATTATGACATCATCAAATCATTATGACATCAACAAAATGATTATGACATCAACAAAATGATTATGACATCATCAAATGATTATGACATTAACAAAATGATTATGACATCATCCAATGATTATGACATCATCCAATGATTATGACATCATCAAATGATTATGACATCAACAAAAAGATGATGACATCATCCAATGATTATGACATCATCTAATGATTATGACATCATCAAATGATTATGACATCATTAAATGATTATGACATCATCCAATGATTATGACATCAAATGATTATGACATCAACAAAACGATTATGACATCATCCAATGATTATGACATCAAATGATTATGACATCATCAAATGATTATGACATCAACAAAATGATTATGACATCATCTAATGATTATGACATCATCAAATGATTATGACATCAACAAAATGATTATGACATCATCCAATGATTATGAAATCAAATGATTATGACATCAACAAAATGATTATGACATCATCCAATGATTATGACATCATCCAATGATTATAACATCATCAAATCATTATGACATCAACAAAATGATTATGACATCAACAAAATGATTATGGCATCATCAAATGATTATGACATCAACAAAATAATTATGACATCATCCAATGATTATGACATCATCCAATGATTATGACATCATCAAATCATTATGACATCAACAAAATGATTATGACATCATCCAATGATTATGACATCATAAAATGATTATGACATCAACAAAATGATTATGGCATCATCAAATGATTATGACATCTACAAAATGATTATGACATCATCCAATGATTATGACATCATCAAATCATTATGACATCAACAAAATGATTATTACATCAACAAAATGATTATGACATCATCAAATGATTATGACATTAACAAAATGATTATGACATCATCCAATGATTATGACATCAAATGATTATGACATCATCAAATGATTATGACATCAACAAAATGATGATGACATCATCCAATGATTATGACATCATCTAATGATTATGACATCATCAAATGATTATGACATCATTAAATGATTATGACATCATCCAATGATTATGACATCAAATGATTATGACATCAACAAAACGATTATGACATCATCCAATGATTATGACATCAAATGATTATGACATCATCAAATGATTATGACATCAACAAAATGATTATGACATCATCTAATGATTATGACATCATCAAATGATTATGACATCAACAAAATGATTATGACATCATCCAATGATTATGACATCAAATGATTATGACATCAACAAAATGATTATGACATCATCCAATGATTATGACATCATCCAATGATTATAACATCATCAAATCATTATGACATCAACAAAATGATTATGACATCAACAAAATGATTATGGCATCATCAAATGATTATGACATCAACAAAATAATTATGACATCATCCAATGATTATGACATCATCCTATGATTATGACATCATCAAATCATTATGACATCAACAAAATGATTATGACATCAACAAAATGATTATGACATCATCAAATGATTATGACATCAACAAAATGATTATGACATCATCCAATGATTATGACATCAAATGATTATGACATCATCAAATGATATTGACATCAACAAAATGATGATGACATCATCCAATGATTATGACATCATCCAAAGATTATGACATCATCAAATCATTATGACATCAACAAAATGATTATGACATCAACAAAATGATTATGACATCATAAAATGATTATGACATCAACAAAATGATTATGGCATCATCAAATGATTATGACATCAACAAAATGATTATGACATCATCCAATGATTATGACATCATCAAATCATTATGACATCAACAAAATGATTATTACATCAACAAAATGATTTTGACATCATCAAATGATTATGACATTAACAAAATGATTATGACATCATCCAATGATTATGACATCAAATGATTATGACATCATCAAATGATTATGACATCAACAAAATGATGATGACATCATCCAATGATTATGACATCATCTAATGATTATGACATCATCAAATGATTATGACATCATTAAATGATTATGACATCATCCAATGATTATGACATCAAATGATTATGACATCAACAAAACGATTATGACATCATCCAATGATTATGACATCATCAAATCATTATGACATCAACAAAATGATTATGACATCAACAAAATGATTATGACATCAACAAAATGATTATGACATCATCCAATGATTATGACATCAAATGATTATGACATCATCAAATGATTATGACATCAACAAAATGATTATGGCATCATCAAATGATTATGACATCAACAAAATGATTATGACATCATCCAATGATTATGACATAATCCAATGATTATGACATCATCAAATCATTATGACATCAACAAAATGATTATGACATCAACAAAATGATTATGACATTATCAAATGATTATGACATCAACAAATTGATTATGACATCATCCAATGATTATGACATCAAATGATTATGACATCATCAAATGATTATGACATCAACAAAATGATTATGACATCATCCAATGATTATGACATCAAATGATTATGACATCATCAAATGTTTATGACATCAACAAAATGATTATGACATCATCCAATGATTATGACATCAAATGATTATGACATCATCAAATGATTATGACATCAACAAAATGATGATGACATCATCCAATGATTATGACATCATCAAATGATTATGACATCATCAAATCATTATGACATCAACAAAATGATTATGACTTCATCTAATGATTATGACAACATCAAATGATTATGACATCAACAAAATGATTATGACATCATCCCATGATTATGACATCAAATGATTATGACATCATCAAATGATTATGACATCAACAAAATGATTATGACATCATCAAATGATTATGACATCAACAAAATGATTATGACATCATCTAATGATTATGACATCATCAAATGATTATGACATCAACAAAATGATTATGACATCATCAAATGATTATGACATCAACAAAATGTTTATGACATCATCCAATGATTATGACATCAAATGTTTATGACATCATGAAATGATTATGACATCAACAAAATGATTATGACATCATCCAATGATTATGACATCAAATGATTATGACATCATCAAATGATTATGACATCAACAAAATGATGATGACATCATCCAATGATTATGACATCATCTAATGATTATGACATCATCAAATGATTATGACATCATTAAATGATTATGACATCATCCAATGATTATGACATCAAATGATTATGACATCAACAAAACGATTATGACATCATCCAATGATTATGACATCATCCAATGATTATGACATCATCAAATCATTATGACATCAACAAAATGATTATGACATCAAAAAATGATTATGACATCAACCAAATGATTATGACATCATCCAATGATTATGACATCAAATGATTATGACATCATCCAATGATTATGGCATCAAATGATTATGACTTCATCAAATGATTATGACATCAACAAAATGATTATGGCATCATCAAATGATTATGACATCATCAAATGATTATGACATCAACAAAATGATTATGACATCATCCAATGATTATGACATCTTCCAATGATTATGACATCATCAAATCATTATGACATCAACAAAATGATTATGACATCAACAAATTGATTATGACATCATCCAATGATTATGACATCAAATAATTATGACATCATCAAATGATTATGACATCAACAAAATGATTATGACATCATCTAATGATTATGACATCATCAAATGATTATGACATCAACAAAATGATTATGACATCATCCCATGATTATGACATCAAATGATTATGACATCAACAAAATGATTATGACATCATCAAATGATTATGACATCAACAAAATGTTTATGACATCATCCAATGATTATGACATCAAATGATTATGACATCATGAAATGATTATGACATCAACAAAATGATTATGACATCATCTAATGATTATGACATCATCAAATGATTATGACATCAACAAAATGATTATGACATCATCTAATGATTATGACATCATCAAATGATTATGACATCAACAAAATGATTATGACATCATCCAATGATTATGACATCAAATGATTATGACATCATCAAATGATTATGACATCAACAAAATGATGATGACATCATGAAATGATTATGACATCAACAAAATGATTATGACTTCATCTAATTATTATGACATCATCCCATGATTATGACATCAAATGATTATGACATCAACAAAATGATTATGACATCATCAAATGATTATGACATCAACAAAATGATTATGACATCATCCAATGATTATGACATCAAATGATTATGACATCATCAAATGATTATGACATCAACAAAATGATTATGACATCATCCAATGATTATGACATCAAATGATTATGACATCATCAAATGATTATGACATCAACAAAATGATGATGACATCATCAAATCATTATGACATCAACAAAATGATTATGACTTCATCTAATGATTATGACAACATCAAATGATTATGACATCAACAAAATGATTATGACATCATCCCATGATTATGACATCAAATGATTATGACATCATCAAATGATTATGACATCAACAAAATGATTATGACATCATCAAATGATTATGACATCAACAAAATGATTATGACATCATCTAATGATTATGACATCTTCCAATGATTATGACATCATCAAATCATTATGACATCAACAAAATGATTATGACATCAACAAAATGATTATGACATTATCAAATGATTATGACATCAACAAATTGATTATGACATCATCCAATGATTATGACATCAAATAATTATGACATCATCAAATGATTATGACATCAACAAAATGATTATGACATCATCCAATGATTATGACATCAAATGATTATGACATCATCAAATGATTATGACATCAACAAAATGATGATGACATCATCCAATGATTATGACATCATCCAATGATTATGACATCATCAAATCATTATGACATCAACAAAATGATTATGACATCATCTAATGATTATGACATCATCAAATGATTATGACATCAACAAAATGATTATGACATCATCCCATGATTATGACATCAACAAAATTATTATGACATCATCAAATGATTATGACATCAACAAAATTATTATGACATCATCCCATGATTATGACATCAAATGATTATGACATCAACAAAATGATTATGACATCATCAAATGATTATGACATCAACAAAATGTTTATGACATCATCCAATGATTATGACATCAAATGATTATGACATCATGAAATGATTATGACATCAACAAAATGATTATGACATCATCTAATGATTATGACATCATCAAATGATTATGACATCAACAAAATGATTATGACATCATCTAATGATTATGACATCATCAAATGATTATGACATCAACAAAATGATTATGACATCATCCAATGATTATGACATCAAATGATTATGACATCATCAAATGATTATGACATCAAATGATTATGACATCATGAAATGATTATGACATCAACAAAATGATTATGACATCATCTAATTATTATGACATCATCCCATGATTATGACATCAAATGATTATGACATCAACAAAATGATTATGACATCATCAAATGATTATGACATCAACAAAATGATTATGACATCATCCAATGATTATGACATCAAATGATTATGACATCATCAAATGATTATGACATCAACAAAATGATTATGACATCATCTAATGATTATGACATCAACAAAATGATTATGACATCATCTAATGATTATGACATCAAATGATTATGACATCAAAAAAATGATTATGACATCATCCAATGATTATGACATCAAATGATTATGACATCATCAAATGATTATGACATCAACAAAATGATTATGACATCATCCAATGATTATGACATCAAATGATTATGACATCATCAAATGATTATGACATCAACAAAATGATGATGACATCATCCAATGATTATGACATCATCCAATGATTATGACATCATCAAATCATTATGACATCAACAAAATGATTATGACTTCATCTAATGATTATGACAACATCAAATGATTATGACATCAACAAAATGATTATGACATCATCCCATGATTATGACATCAAATGATTATGACATCATCAAATGATTATGACATCAACAAAATGATTATGACATCATCTAATGATTATGACATCATCAAATGATTATGACATCAACAAAATGATTATGACATCATCAAATGATTATGACATCAACAAAATGTTTATGACATCATCCAATGATTATGACATCAAATGTTTATGACATCATGAAATGATTATGACATCAACAAAATGATTATGACATCATCCAATGATTATGACATCAAATGATTATGACATCATCAAATGATTATGACATCAACAAAATGATGATGACATCATCCAATGATTATGACATCATCTAATGATTATGACATCATCAAATGATTATGACATCATTAAATGATTATGACATCATCCAATGATTATGACATCAAATGATTATGACATCAACAAAACGATTATGACATCATCCAATGATTATGACATCATCCAATGATTATGACATCATCAAATCATTATGACATCAACAAAATGATTATGACATCAACAAAATGATTATGACATCAACAAAATGATTATGACATCATCCAATGATTATGACATCAACAATATGATTATGACATCATCCAATGATTATGACATCAACAAAATGATTATGACATCATCTAATGATTATGACATCATCAAATGATTATGACATCAACAAAATGATTATGACATCATCAAATGATTATGACATCAACAAAATGTTTATGACATCATCCAATGATTATGACATCAAATGTTTATGACATCATGAAATGATTATGACATCAACAAAATGATTATGACATCATCCAATGATTATGACATCAAATGATTATGACATCATCAAATGATTATGACATCAACAAAATGATGATGACATCATCCAATGATTATGACATCATCTAATGATTATGACATCATCAAATGATTATGACATCATTAAATGATTATGACATCATCCAATGATTATGACATCAAATGATTATGACATCAACAAAACGATTATGACATCATCCAATGATTATGACATCATCAAATCATTATGACATCAACAAAATGATTATGACATCAACAAAATGATTATGACATCATCCAATGATTATGACATCAAATGATTATGACATCATCCAATGATTATGACATCAAATGATTATGACATCATCAAATGATTATGACATCAACAAAATGATTATGGCATCATCAAATGATTATGACATCAACAAAATGATTATGACATCATCCAATGATTATGACATCTTCCAATGATTATGACATCATCAAATCATTATGACATCAACAAAATGATTATGACATCAACAAAATGATTATGACATTATCAAATGATTATGACATCAACAAATTGATTATGACATCATCCAATGATTATGACACCAAATAATTATGACATCTTTAAATGATTATGACATCAACAAAATGATTATGACATCATCTAATGATTATGACATCATCAAATGATTATGACATCAACAAAATGATTATGACATCATCAAATGATTATGACATCAACAAAATGTTTATGACATCATCCAATGATTATGACATCAAATGTTTATGACATCATGAAATGATTATGACATCAACAAAATGATTATGACATCATCCAATGATTATGACATCAAATGATTATGACATCATCAAATGATTATGACATCAACAAAATGATGATGACATCATCCAATGATTATGACATCATCTAATGATTATGACATCATCAAATGATTATGACATCATTAAATGATTATGACATCATCCAATGATTATGACATCAAATGATTATGACATCAACAAAACGATTATGACATCATCCAATGATTATGACATCATCCAATGATTCTGACATCATGAAATCATTATGACATCAACAAAATGATTATGACATCAACAAAATGATTATGACATCAACAAAATGATTATGACATCATCCAATGATTATGACATCAAATGATTATGACATCATCCAATGATTATGACATCAAATGATTATGACATCATCAAATGATTATGACATCAACAAAATGATTATGGCATCATCAAATGATTATGACATCAACAAAATGATTATGACATCATCCAATGATTATGACATCTTCCAATGATTATGACATCATCAAATCATTATGACATCAACAAAATGATTATGACATCAACAAAATGATCATGACATTATCAAATGATTATGACATCAACAAATTGATTATGACATCATCCAATGATTATGACATCAAATAATTATGACATCATCAAATGGTTATGACATCAACAAAATGATTATGACATCATCCAATGATTATGACATCAAATGATTATGACATCATCAAATGATTATGACATCAACAAAATGATGATGACATCATCCAATGATTATGACATCATCCAATGATTATGACATCATCAAATCATTATGACATCAACAAAATGATTATGACATCATCTAATGATTATGACATAATCAAATGATTATGACATCAACAAAATGATTATGACATCATCCCATGATTATGACATCAAATGATTATGACATCATCAAATGATTATGACATCAACAAAATGATTATGACATCATCAAATGATTATGACATCAACAAAATTATTATGACATCATCCCATGATTATGACATCAAATGATTATGACATCAACAAAATGATTATGACATCATCAAATGATTATGACATCAACAAAATGTTTATGACATCATCCAATGATTATGACATCAAATGATTATAACATCATGAAATGATTATGACATCAACAAAATGATTATGACATCATCTAATGATTATGACATCATCAAATGATTATGACATCAACAAAATGATTATGACATCATCTAATGATTATGACATCATCAAATGATTATGACATCAACAAAATGATTATGACATCATCCAATGATTATGACATCAAATGATTATGACATCATCAAATGATTATGACATCAACAAAATGATTATGACATCATCTAATGATTATGACATCAACAAAATGATTATGACATCATCTAATGATTATGACATCAAATGATTATGACATCAACAAAATGATTATGACATTATCCAATGATTATGACATCAAATGATTATGACATCATCAAATGATTATGACATCAACAAAATGATTATGACATCATCCAATGATTATGACATCAAATGATTATGACATCATCTAATGATTATGACATCAACAAAATGATTATGACATCATCTAATGATTATGACATCAAATGATTATGACATCAACAAAATGATTATGACATCATCCAATGATTATGACATCAAATGATTATGACATCATCAAATGATTATGACATCAACAAAATGATTATGACATCATCCAATGATTATGACATCAAATGATTATGACATCATCAAATGATTATGACATCATTAAATGATTATGACATCATCCAATGATTATGACATCAAATGATTATGACATCAACAAAACGATTATGACATCATCCAATTATTATGACATCAAATGATTATGACATCATCAAATGATTATGACATCAACAAAATGATTATGACATCATCTAATGATTATGACATCATCAAATCATTATGACATCAACAAAATGATTATGACATCATCTAATGATTATGACATCAAATGATTATGACATCAACAAAATGATTATGACATCATCCAATGATTATGACATCAAATGATTATGACATCATCAAATGATTATGACATCAACAAAATGATTATGACATCATCCAATGATTATGACATCAAATGATTATGACATCATCTAATGATTATGACATCAACAAAATGATTATGACATCATATAATGATTATGACATCAAATGATTATGACATCAACAAAATGATTATGACATCATCCAATGATTATGACATCAAATGATTATGACATCATCAAATGATTATGACATCAACAAAATGATTATGACATCATCCAATGATTATGACATCAAATGATTATGAAATCATCAAATGATTATGACATCATTAAATGATTATGACATCATCCAATGATTATGACATCAAATGATTATGACATCAACAAAACGATTATGACATCATCCAATGATTATGACATCAAATGATTATGACATCATCAAATGATTATGACATCAACAAAATGATTATGACATCATCTAATGATTATGACATCATCAAATGATTATGACATCAACAAAATGATTATGACATCATCCAATGATTATGACATCAAATGATTATGACATCAACAAAATGATTATGACATCATCCAATGATTATGACATCATCCAATGATTATAACATCATCAAATCATTATGACATCAACAAAATGATTATGACATCAACAAAATGATTATGGCATCATCAAATGATTATGACATCAACAAAATAATTATGACATCATCCAATGATTATGACATCATCCAATGATTATGACATCATCAAATCATTATGACATCAACAAAATGATTATGACATCAACAAAATGATTATGACATCATCAAATGATTATGACATCAACAAAATGATTATGACATCATCCAATGATTATGACATCAAATGATTATGACATCATCAAATGATATTGACATCAACAAAATGATGATGACATCATCCAATGATTATGACATCATCCAAAGATTATGACATCATCAAATCATTATGACATCAACAAAATGATTATGACATCAACAAAATGATTATGACATCATAAAATGATTATGACATCAACAAAATGATTATGGCATCATCAAATGATTATGACATCAACAAAATGATTATGACATCATCCAATGATTATGACATCATCAAATCATTATGACATCAACAAAATGATTATTACATCAACAAAATGATTTTGACATCATCAAATGAATATGACATTAACAAAATGATTATGACATCATCCAATGATTATGACATCAACAAAATGATGATGACATCATCCAATGATTATGACATCATCTAATGATTATGACATCATCAAATGATTATGACATCATTAAATGATTATGACATCATCCAATGATTATGACATCAAATGATTATGACATCAACAAAACGATTATGACATCATCCAATGATTATGACATCATCCAATGATTATGACATCATCAAATCATTATGACATCAACAAAATGATTATGACAACAACAAAATGATTATGACATCAACAAAATGATTATGACATCATCCAATGATTATGACATCAAATGATTATGACATCATCAAATGATTATGACATCAACAAAATGATTATGGCATCATCAAATGATTATGACATCAACAAAATGATTATGACATCATCCAATGATTATGACATAATCCAATGATTATGACATCATCAAATCATTATGACATCAACAAAATGATTATGACATCAACAAAATGATTATGACATTATCAAATGATTATGACATCAACAAATTGATTATGACATCATCCAATGATTATGACATCAAATGATTATGACATCATCAAATGATTATGACATCAACAAAATGATTATGACATCATCCAATGATTATGACATCAAATGATTATGACATCATCAAATGATTATGACATCAACAAAATGATTATGACATCATCCAATGATTATGACATCAAATGATTATGACATCATCAAATGATTATGACATCAACAAAATGATGATGACATCATCCAATGATTATGACATCATCCAATGATTATGACATCATCAAATCATTATGACATCAACAAAATGATTATGACTTCATCTAATGATTATGACAACATCAAATGATTATGACATCAACAAAATGATTATGACATCATCCCATGATTATGACATCAAATGATTATGACATCATCAAATGATTATGACATCAACAAAATGATTATGACATCATCAAATGATTATGACATCAACAAAATGATTATGACATCATCTAATGATTATGACATCATCAAATGATTATGACATCAACAAAATGATTATGACATCATCAAATGATTATGACATCAACAAAATGTTTATGACATCATCCAATGATTATGACATCAAATGTTTATGACATCATGAAATGATTATGACATCAACAAAATGATTATGACATCATCCAATGATTATGACATCAAATGATTATGACATCATCAAATGATTATGACATCAACAAAATGATGATGACATCATCCAATGATTATGACATCATCTAATGATTATGACATCATCAAATGATTATGACATCATTAAATGATTATGACATCATCCAATGATTATGACACCAAATGATTATGACATCAACAAAACGATTATGACATCATCCAATGATTATGACATCATCCAATGATTATGACATCATCAAATCATTATGACATCAACAAAATGATTATGACATCAACAAAATGATTATGACATCAACAAAATGATTATGACATCATCCAATGATTATGACATCAAATGATTATGACATCATCCAATGATTATGACATCAAATGATTATGACTTCATCAAATGATTATGACATCAACAAAATGATTATGGCATCATCAAATGATTATGACATCAACAAAATGATTATGACATCATCCAATGATTATGACATCTTCCAATGATTATGACATCATCAAATCATTATGACATCAACAAAATGATTATGACATCAACAAAATGATTATGACATTATCAAATGATTATGACATCAACAAATTGATTATGACATCATCCAATGATTATGACATCAAATAATTATGACATCATCAAATGATTATGACATCAACAAAATGATTATGACATCATCCAATGATTATGACATCAAATGATTATGACATCATCAAATGATTATGACATCAACAAAATGATGATGACATCATCCAATGATTATGACATCATCCAATGATTATGACATCATCAAATCATTATGACATCAACAAAATGATTATGACATCATCTAATGATTATGACATCATCAAATGATTATGACATCAACAAAATGATTATGACATCATCCCATGATTATGACATCAAATGATTATGACATCATCAAATGATTATGACATCAACAAAATGATTATGACATCATCAAATGATTATGACATCAACAAAATTATTATGAAATCATCCCATGATTATGACATCAAATGATTATGACATCAACAAAATGATTATGACATCATCAAATGATTATGACATCAACAAAATGTTTATGACATCATCCAATGATTATGACATCATGAAATGATTATGACATCAACAAAATGATTATGACATCATCTAATCATTATGACATCATCAAATGATTATGACATCAACAAAATGATTATGACATCATCTAATGATTATGACATCATCAAATGATTATGACATCAACAAAATGATTATGACATCATCCAATGATTATGACATCAAATGATTATGACATCATCAAATGATTATGACATCAACAAAATGATTATGACATCATCTAATGATTATGACATCAACAAAATGATTATGACATCATCTAATGATTATGACATCAAATGATTATGACATCAACAAAATGATTATGACATCATCCAATGATTATGACATCAAATGATTATGACATCATCAAATGATTATGACATCAACAAAATGATTATGACATCATCCAATGATTATGACATCAAATGATTATGACATCATCAAATGATTATGACATCAACAAAATGATGATGACATCATCCAATGATTATGACATCATCCAATGATTATGACATCATCAAATCATTATGACATCAACAAAATGATTATGACTTCATCTAATGATTATGACAACATCAAATGATTATGACATCAACAAAATGATTATGACATCATCCCATGATTATGACATCAAATGATTATGACATCATCAAATGATTATGACATCAACAAAATGATTATGACATCATCTAATGATTATGACATCATCAAATGATTATGACATCAACAAAATGATTATGACATCATCAAATGATTATGACATCAACAAAATGTTTATGACATCATCCAATGATTATGACATCAAATGTTTATGACATCATGAAATGATTATGACATCAACAAAATGATGATGACATCATCCAATGATGATGACATCATCCAATGATTATGACATCATCAAATGATTATGACATCATTAAATGATTATGACATCATCCAATGATTACGACATCAAATGATTATGACATCAACAAAACGATTATGACATCATCCAATGATTATGACATCATCCTATGATTATGACATCATCAAATCATTATGACATCAACAAAATGATTATGACATCAACAAAATGATTATGACATCAACAAAATGATTATGACATCATCCAATGATTATGACATCAACAAAATGATTATGACATCATCTAATGATTATGACATCATCAAATGATTATGACATCAACAAAATGATTATGACATCATCAAATGATTATGACATCAACAAAATGTTTATGACATCATCCAATGATTATGACATCAAATGTTTATGACATCATGAAATGATTATGACATCAACAAAATGATTATGACATCATCCAATGATTATGACATCAAATGATTATGACATCATCAAATGATTATGACATCAACAAAATGATGATGACATCATCCAATGATTATGACATCATCTAATGATTATGACATCATCAAATGATTATGACATCATTAAATGATTATGACATCATCCAATGATTATGACATCAAATGATTATGACATCAACTAAACGATTATGACATCATCCAATGATTATGACATCATCCAATGATTATGACATCATCAAATCATTATGACATCAACAAAATGATTATGACATCAACAAAATGATTATGACATCAACAAAATGATTATGACATCATCCAATGATTATGACATCAAATGATTATGACATCATCCAATGATTATGACATCAAATGATTATGACATCATCAAATGATTATGACATCAACAAAATGATTATGGCATCATCAAATGATTATGACATCAACAAAATGATTATGACATCATCCAATGATTATGACATCTTCCAATGATTATGACATCATCAAATCATTATGACATCAACAAAATGATTATGACATCAACAAAATGATTATGACATTATCAAATGATTATGACATCAACAAATTGATTATGACATCATCCAATGATTATGACACCAAATAATTATGACATCATCAAATGATTATGACATCAACAAAATGATTATGACATCATCCAATGATTATGACATCAAATGATTATGACATCATCAAATGATTATGACATCAACAAAATGATGATGACATCATCCAATGATTATGACATCATCCAATGATTATGACATCATCAAATCATTATGACATCAACAAAATGATTATGACATCATCTAATGATTATGACATCATCAAATGATTATGACATCAACAAAATGATTATGACATCATCCCATGATTATGACATCAAATGATTATGACATCATCAAATGATTATGACATCAACAAAATGATTATGACATCATCAAATGATTATGACATCAACAAAATTATTATGACATCATCCCATGATTATGACATCAAATGATTATGACATCAACAAAATGATTATGACATCATCAAATGATTATGACATCAACAAAATGTTTATGACATCATCCAATGATTATGACATCAAATGATTATGACATCATGAAACGATTATGACATCAACAAAATGATTATGACATCATCTAATGATTATAACATCATCAAATGATTATGACATCAACAAAATGATTATGACATCATCTAATGATTATGACATCATCAAATGATGATGACATCAACAAAATGATGATGACATCATCCAATGATTATGACATCAACAAAATGATTATGACATCATCAAATGATTATGACATCAACAAAATGATGATGACATCATCCAATGATTATGACATCATCCAATGATTATGACATCATCAAATCATTATGACATCAACAAAATGATTATGACTTCATCTAATGATTATGACAACATCAAATGATTATGACATCAACAAAATGATTATGACATCATCAAATGATTATGACATCAACAAAATGATTATGACATCATCTAATGATTATGACATCAACAAAATGATTATGACATCATCTAATGATTATGACATCATCAAATGATTATGACATCAACAAAATGATTATGACATCATCAAATGATTATGACATCAACAAAATGTTTATGACATCATCCAATGATTATGACATCAAATGTTTATGACATCATGAAATGATTATGACATCAACAAAATGATTATGACATCATCCAATGATTATGACATCAAATGATTATGACATCATCAAATGATTATGACATCAACAAAATGATGATGACATCATCATCCAATGATTATGACATCATCTAATGATTATGACATCATCAAATGATTATGACATCATTAAATGATTATGACATCATCCAATGATTATGACATCAAATGATTATGACATCAACAAAACGATTATGACATCATCCAATGATTATGACATCATCCAATGATTATGACATCATCAAATCATTATGACATCAACAAAATGATTATGACATCAACAAAATGATTATGACATCAACAAAATGATTATGACATCATCCAATGATTATGACATCAACAAAATGATTATGACATCATCTAATGATTATGACATCATCAAATGATTATGACATCAACAAAATGATTATGACATCATCAAATGATTATGACATCAACAAAATGTTTATGACATCATCCAATGATTATGACATCAAATGTTTATGACATCATGAAATGATTATGACATCAACAAAATGATTATGACATCATCCAATGATTATGACATCAAATGATTATGACATCATCAAATGATTATGACATCAACAAAATGATGATGACATCATCCAATGATTATGACATCATCTAGTGATTATGACATCATCAAATGATTATGACATCATTAAATGATTATGACATCATCCAATGATTATGACATCAAATGATTATGACATCAACAAAACGATTATGACATCATCCAATGATTATGACATCATCCAATGATTATGACATCACCAATCATTATGACATCAACAAAATGATTATGACATCAACAAAATGATTATGACATCATCCAATGATTATGACATCAAATGATTATGACATCATCCAATGATTATGACATCAAATGATTATGACATCATCAAATGATTATGACATCAACAAAATGATTATGGCATCATCAAATGATTATGACATCAACAAAATGATTATGACATCATCCAATGATTATGACATCTTCCAATGATTATGACATCATCAAATCATTATGACATCAACAAAATGATTATGACATCAACAAAATGATTATGACATTATCAAATGATTATGACATCAACAAATTGATTATGACATCATCCAATGATTATGACACCAAATAATTATGACATCATCAAATGATTATGACATCAACAAAATGATTATGACATCATCCAATGATTATGACATCAAATGATTATGACATCATCAAATGATATTGACATCAACAAAATGATGATGACATCATCCAATGATTATGACATCATCCAAAGATTATGACATCATCAAATCATTATGACATCAACAAAATGATTATGACATCAACAAAATGATTATGACATCATCTAATGATTATGACATCATCAAATGATTATGACATCAACAAAATGATTATGACATCATCAAATGATTATGACATCAACAAAATGTTTATGACATCATCCAATGATTATGACATCAAATGTTTATGACATCATGAAATGATTATGACATCAACAAAATGATTATGACATCATCCAATGATTATGACATCAAATGATTATGACATCATCAAATGATTATGACATCAACAAAATGATGATGACATCATCCAATGATTATGACATCATCTAATGATTATGACATCATTAAATGATTATGACATCATCCAATGATTATGACATCATTAAATGATTATGACATCATCCAATGATTATGACATCAAATCATTATGGCATCAACAAAACGATTATGACATCATCCAATGATTATGACATCATCCAATGATTATGACATCATCAAATCATTATGACATCAACAAAATGATTATGACATCAACAAAATGATTATGACATCATCCAATGATTATGACATCAAATGATTATGACATCATCCAATGATTATGACATCAAATGATTATGACATCATCAAATGATTATGACATCAACAAAATGATTATGGCATCATCAAATGATTATGACATCAACAAAATGATTATGACATCATCCAATGATTATGACATCTTCCAATGATTATGACATCATCAAATCATTATGACATCAACAAAATGATTATGACATCAACAAAATGATTATGACATTATCAAATGATTATGACATCAACAAATTGATTATGACATCATCCAATGATTATGACACCAAATAATTATGACATCATCAAATGATTATGACATCAACAAAATGATTATGACATCATCCAATGATTATGACATCAAATGATTATGACATCATCAAATGATATTGACATCAACAAAATGATGATGACATCATCCAATGATTATGACATCATCCAAAGATTATGACATCATCAAACCATTATGACATCAACAAAATGATTATGACATCAACAAAATGATTTTGACATCATAAAATGATTATGACATCAACAAAATGATCATGGCATCATCAAATGATTATGACATCATCCAATGATTATGACATCATCAAATCATTATGACATCAACAAAATGATTATTACATCAACAAAATGATTTTGACATCATCAAATGATTATGACATTAACGAAATGATTATGACATCATCCAATGATTATGACATCAAATGATTATGACATCATCAAATGATTATGACATCAACAAAATGATGATGACATCATCCAATGATTATGACATCATCTAATGATTATGACATCATCAAATGATTATGACATCATTAAATGATTATGACATCATCCAATGATTATGACATCATCCAATGATTATGACATCATCAAATGATTATGACATCAACAAAATGATTATGACATCATCTAATGATTATGACATCATCAAATGATTATGACATCAACAAAATGATTATGACATCATCCCATGATTATGACATCAAATGATTATGACATCATCAAATGATTATGACATCAACAAAATGATTATGACATCATCAAATGATTATGACATCAACAAAATTATTATGACATCATCCCATGATTATGACATCAAATGATTATGACATCAACAAAATGATTATGACATCATCAAATGATTATGACATCAACAAAATGTTTATGACATCATCCAATGATTATGACATCAAATGATTATGACATCATGAAATGATTATGACATCAACAAAATGATTATGACATCATCTAATGATTATGACATCATCAAATGATTATGACATCAACAAAATGATTATGACATCATCTAATGATTATGACATCATCAAATGATTATGACATCAACAAAATGATTATGACATCATCCAATGATTATGACATCAAATGATTATGACATCATCAAATGATTATGACATCAACAAAATGATTATGACATCATCTAATGATTATGACATCAACAAAATGATTATGACATCATCTAATGATTATGACATCAAATGATTATGACATCAACAAAATGATTATGACATCATCCAATGATTATGACATCAAATGTTTATGACATCATGAAATGATTATGACATCAACAAAATGATTATGACATCATCCAATGATTATGACATCAAATGATTATGACATCATCAAATGATTATGACATCAACAAAATGATGATGACATCATCCAATGATTATGACATCATCTAATGATTATGACATCATCAAATGATTATGACATCATTAAATGATTATGACATCATCCAATGATTATGACATCAAATGATTATGACATCAACAAAACGATTATGACATCATCCAATGATTATGACATCATCCAATGATTATGACATCATGAAATCATTATGACATCAACAAAATGATTATGACATCATCCAATGATTATGACATCAACAAAATGATTATGACATCATCCAATGATTATGACATCAAATGATTATGACATCATCCAATGATTATGACATCAAATGATTATGACATCATCAAATGATTATGACATCAACAAAATGATTATGGCATCATCAAATGATTATGACATCAACAAAATGATTATGACATCATCCAATGATTATGACATCTTCCAATGATTATGACATCATCAAATCATTATGACATCAACAAAATGATTATGACATCAACAAAATGATCATGACATTATCAAATGATTATGACATCAACAAATTGATTATGACATCATCCAATGATTATGACATCAAATAATTATGACATCATCAAATGGTTATGACATCAACAATATGATTATGACATCATTCAATGATTATGACATCAAATGATTATGACATCATCAAATGATTATGACATCAACAAAATGATGATGACATCATCCAATGATTATGACATCATCCAATGATTATGACATCATCAAATCATTATGACATCAACAAAATGATTATGACATCATCTAATGATTATGACATAATCAAATGATTATGACATCAACAAAATGATTATGACATCATCCCATGATTATGACATCAAATGATTATGACATCATCAAATGATTATGACATCAACAAAATGATTATGACATCATCAAATGATTATGACATCAACAAAATTATTATGACATCATCCCATGATTATGACATCAAATGATTATGACATCAACAAAATGATTATGACATCATCAAATGATTATGACATCAACAAAATGTTTATGACATCATCCAATGATTATGACATCAAATGATTATAACATCATGAAATGATTATGACATCAACAAAATGATTATGACATCATCTAATGATTATGACATCATCAAATGATTATGACATCAACAAAATGATTATGACATCATCTAATGATTATGACATCAAATGATTATGACATCAACAAAATGATTATGACATCATCCAATGATTATGACATCAAATGATTATGACATCATCAAATGATTATGACATCAACAAAATGATTATGACATCATCCAATGATTATGACATCAAATGATTATGACATCATCAAATGATTATGACATCATTAAATGATTATGACATCATCCAATGATTATGACATCAAATGATTATGACATCAACAAAACGATTATGACATCATCCAATGATTATGACATCAAATGATTATGACATCATCAAATGATTATGACATCAACAAAATGATTATGACATCATCTAATGATTATGACATCATCAAATCATTATGACATCAACAAAATGATTATGACATCATCTAATGATTATGACATCAAATGATTATGACATCAACAAAATGATTATGACATCATCCAATGATTATGACATCAAATGATTATGACATCATCAAATGATTATGACATCAACAAAATGATTATGACATCATCCAATGATTATGACATCAAATGATTATGACATCATCTAATGATTATGACATCAACAAAATGATTATGACATCATCTAATGATTATGACATCAAATGATTATGACATCAACAAAATGATTATGACATCATCCAATGATTATGACATCAAATGATTATGACATCATCAAATGATTATGACATCAACAAAATGATTATGACATCATCCAATGATTATGACATCAAATGATTATGACATCATCAAATGATTATGACATCATTAAATGATTATGACATCATCCAATGATTATGACATCAAATGATTATGACATCAACAAAACGATTATGACATCATCCAATGATTATGACATCAAATGATTATGACATCATCAAATGATTATGACATCAACAAAATGATTATGACATCATCTAATGATTATGACATCATCAAATGATTATGACATCAACAAAATGATTATGACATCATCCAATGATTATGACATCAAATGATTATGACATCAACAAAATGATTATGACATCATCCAATGATTATGACATCATCCAATGATTATAACATCATCAAATCATTATGACATCAACAAAATGATTATGACATCAACAAAATGATTATGGCATCATCAAATGATTATGACATCAACAAAATAATTATGACATCATCCAATGATTATGACATCATCCAATGATTATGACATCATGAAATCATTATGACATCAACAAAATGATTATGACATCAACAAAATGATTATGACATCATCAAATGATTATGACATCAACAAAATGATTATGACATCATCCAATGATTATGACATCAAATGATTATGACATCATCAAATGATATTGACATCAACAAAATGATGATGACATCATCCAATGATTATGACATCATCCAAAGATTATGACATCATCAAATCATTATGACATCAACAAAATGATTATGACATCAACAAAATGATTATGACATCATAAAATGATTATGACATCAACAAAATGATTATGGCATCATCAAATGATTATGACATCAACAAAATGATTATGACATCATCCAATGATTATGACATCATCAAATCATTATGACATCAACAAAATGATTATTACATCAACAAAATGATTTTGACATCATCAAATGAATATGACATTAACAAAATGATTATGACATCATCCAATGATTATGACATCAACAAAATGATGATGACATCATCCAATGATTATGACATCATCTAATGATTATGACATCATCAAATGATTATGACATCATTAAATGATTATGACATCATCCAATGATTATGACATCAAATGATTATGACATCAACAAAACGATTATGACATCATCCAATGATTATGACATCATCCAATGATTATGACATCATCAAATCATTATGACATCAACAAAATGATTATGACAACAACAAAATGATTATGACATCAACAAAATGATTATGACATCATCCAATGATTATGACATCAAATGATTATGACATCATCAAATGATTATGACATCAACAAAATGATTATGGCATCATCAAATGATTATGACATCAACAAAATGATTATGACATCATCCAATGATTATGACATAATCCAATGATTATGACATCATCAAATCATTATGACATCAACAAAATGATTATGACATCAACAAAATGATTATGACATTATCAAATGATTATGACATCAACAAATTGATTATGACATCATCCAATGATTATGACATCAAATGATTATGACATCATCAAATGATTATGACATCAACAAAATGATTATGACATCATCCAATGATTATGACATCAAATGATTATGACATCATCAAATGATTATGACATCAACAAAATGATTATGACATCATCCAATGATTATGACATCAAATGATTATGACATCATCAAATGATTATGACATCAACAAAATGATTATGACATCATCCAATGATTATGACATCAAATGATTATGACATCATCAAATCATTATGACATCAACAAAATGATTATGACTTCATCTAATGATTATGACAACATCAAATGATTATGACATCAACAAAATGATTATGACATCATCCCATGATTATGACATCAAATGATTATGACATCATCAAATGATTATGACATCAACAAAATGATTATGACATCATCAAATGATTATGACATCAACAAAATGATTATGACATCATCTAATGATTATGACATCATCAAATGATTATGACATCAACAAAATGATTATGACATCATCAAATGATTATGACATCAACAAAATGTTTATGACATCATCCAATGATTATGACATCAAATGTTTATGACATCATGAAATGATTATGACATCAACAAAATGATTATGACATCATCCAATGATTATGACATCAAATGATTATGACATCATCAAATGATTATGACATCAACAAAATGATTATGACATCATCAAATGATTATGACATCAACAAAATTATTATGACATCATCCCATGATTATGACATCAAATGATTATGACATCAACAAAATGATTATGACATCATCCAATGATTATGACACCAAATGATTATGACATCAACAAAACGATTATGACATCATCCAATGATTATGACATCATCCAATGATTATGACATCATCAAATCATTATGACATCAACAAAATGATTATGACATCAACAAAATGATTATGACATCAACAAAATGATTATGACATCATCCAATGATTATGACATCAAATGATTATGACATCATCCAATGATTATGACATCAAATGATTATGACTTCATCAAATGATTATGACATCAACAAAATGATTATGGCATCATCAAATGATTATGACATCAACAAAATGATTATGACATCATCCAATGATTATGACATCTTCCAATGATTATGACATCATCAAATCATTATGACATCAACAAAATGATTATGACATCAACAAAATGATTATGACATTATCAAATGATTATGACATCAACAAATTGATTATGACATCATCCAATGATTATGACATCAAATAATTATGACATCATCAAATGATTATGACATCAACAAAATGATTATGACATCATCCAATGATTATGACATCAAATGATTATGACATCATCAAATGATTATGACATCAACAAAATGATGATGACATCATCCAATGATTATGACATCATCCAATGATTATGACATCATCAAATCATTATGACATCAACAAAATGATTATGACATCATCTAATGATTATGACATCATCAAATGATTATGACATCAACAAAATGATTATGACATCATCCCATGATTATGACATCAAATGATTATGACATCATCAAATGATTATGACATCAACAAAATGATTATGACATCATCAAATGATTATGACATCAACAAAATTATTATGAAATCATCCCATGATTATGACATCAAATGATTATGACATCAACAAAATGATTATGACATCATCAAATGATTATGACATCAACAAAATGTTTATGACATCATCCAATGATTATGACATCATGAAATGATTATGACATCAACAAAATGATTATGACATCATCTAATGATTATGACATCATCAAATGATTATGACATCAACAAAATGATTATGACATCATCTAATGATTATGACATCATCAAATGATTATGACATCAACAAAATGATTATGACATCATCCAATGATTATGACATCAAATGATTATGACATCATCAAATGATTATGACATCAACAAAATGATTATGACATCATCTAATGATTATGACATCAACAAAATGATTATGACATCATCTAATGATTATGACATCAAATGATTATGACATCAACAAAATGATTATGACATCATCCCTAGATTATGACATCAAATGATTATGACATCATCAAATGATTATGACATCAACAAAATGATTATGACATCATCCAATGATTATGACATCAACAAAATGATTATGACATCATCAAATGATTATGACATCAACAAAATGTTTATGACATCATCCAATGATTATGACATCAAATGTTTATGACATCATGAAATGATTATGACATCAACAAAATGATGATGACATCATCCAATGATGATGACATCATCCAATGATTATGACATCATCAAATGATTATGACATCATTAAATGATTATGACATCATCCAATGATTATGACATCAAATGATTATGACATCAACAAAACGATTATGACATCATCCAATGATTATGACATCATCCTATGATTATGACATCATCAAATCATTATGACATCAACAAAATGATTATGACATCAACAAAATGATTATGACATCAACAAAATGATTATGACATCATCCAATGATTATGACATCAACAAAATGATTATGACATCATCTAATGATTATGACATCATCAAATGATTATGACATCAACAAAATGATTATGACATCATCAAATGATTATGACATCAACAAAATGTTTATGACATCATCCAATGATTATGACATCAAATGTTTATGACATCATGAAATGATTATGACATCAACAAAATGATTATGACATCATCCAATGATTATGACATCAAATGATTATGACATCATCAAATGATTATGACATCAACAAAATGATGATGACATCATCCAATGATTATGACATCATCTAATGATTATGACATCATCAAATGATTATGACATCATTAAATGATTATGACATCATCCAATGATTATGACATCAAATGATTATGACATCAACTAAACGATTATGACATCATCCAATGATTATGACATCATCCAATGATTATGACATCATCAAATCATTATGACATCAACAAAATGATTATGACATCAACAAAATGATTATGACATCAACAAAATGATTATGACATCATCCAATGATTATGACATCAAATGATTATGACATCATCCAATGATTATGACATCAAATGATTATGACATCATCAAATGATTATGACATCAACAAAATGATTATGGCATCATCAAATGATTATGACATCAACAAAATGATTATGACATCATCCAATGATTATGACATCTTCCAATGATTATGACATCATCAAATCATTATGACATCAACAAAATGATTATGACATCAACAAAATGATTATGACATTATCAAATGATTATGACATCAACAAATTGATTATGACATCATCCAATGATTATGACACCAAATAATTATGACATCATCAAATGATTTTGACATCAACAAAATGATTATGACATCATCCAATGATTATGACATCAAATGATTATGACATCATCAAATGATTATGACATCAACAAAATGATGATGACATCATCCAATGATTATGACATCATCCAATGATTATGACATCATCAAATCATTATGACATCAACAAAATGATTATGACATCATCTAATGATTATGACATCATCAAATGATTATGACATCAACAAAATGATTATGACATCATCCCATGATTATGACATCAAATGATTATGACATCATCAAATGATTATGACATCAACAAAATGATTATGACATCATCAAATGATTATGACATCAACAAAATTATTATGACATCATCCCATGATTATGACATCAAATGATTATGACATCAACAAAATGATTATGACATCATCAAATGATTATGACATCAACAAAATGTTTATGACATCATCTAATGATTATGACATCAAATGATTATGACATCATGAAACGATTATGACATCAACAAAATGATTATGACATCATCTAATGATTATAACATCATCAAATGATTATGACATCAACAAAATGATTATGACATCATCTAATGATTATGACATCATCAAATGATTATGACATCAACAAAATGATGATGACATCATCCAATGATTATGACATCAACAAAATGATTATGACATCATCAAATGATTATGACATCAACAAAATGATGATGACATCATCCAATGATTATGACATCATCCAATGATTATGACATCATCAAATCATTATGACATCAACAAAATGATTATGACTTCATCTAATGATTATGACAACATCAAATGATTATGACATCAACAAAATGATTATGACATCATCAAATGATTATGACATCAACAAAATGATTATGACATCATCTAATGATTATGACATCAACAAAATGATTATGACATCATCTAATGATTATGACATCATCAAATGATTATGACATCAACAAAATGATTATGACATCATCAAATGATTATGACATCAACAAAATGTTTATGACATCATCCAATGATTATGACATCAAATGTTTATGACATCATGAAATGATTATGACATCAACAAAATGATTATGACATCATCCAATGATTATGACATCAAATGATTATGACATCATCAAATGATTATGACATCAACAAAATGATGATGACATCATCCAATGATTATGACATCATCTAATGATTATGACATCATCAAATGATTATGACATCATTAAATGATTATGACATCATCCAATGATTATGACATCAAATGATTATGACATCATCCAATGATTATGACATCATCCAATGATTATGACATCATCAAATCATTATGACATCAACAAAATGATTATGACATCAACAAAATGATTATGACATCAACAAAATGATTATGACATCATCCAATGATTATGACATCAACAAAATGATTATGACATCATCTAATGATTATGACATCATCAAATGATTATGACATCAACAAAATGATTATGACATCATCAAATGATTATGACATCAACAAAATGTTTATGACATCATCCAATGATTATGACATCAAATGTTTATGACATCATGAAATGATTATGACATCAACAAAATGATTATGACATCATCCAATGATTATGACATCAAATGATTATGACATCATCAAATGATTATGACATCAACAAAATGATGATGACATCATCCAATGATTATGACATCATCTAGTGATTATGACATCATCAAATGATTATGACATCATTAAATGATTATGACATCATCCAATGATTATGACATCAAATGATTATGACATCAACAAAACGATTATGACATCATCCAATGATTATGACAACATCCAATGATTATGACATCACCAATCATTATGACATCAACAAAATGATTATGACATCAACAAAATGATTATGACATCATCCAATGATTATGACATCAAATGATTATGACATCATCCAATGATTATGACATCAAATGATTATGACATCATCAAATGATTATGACATCAACAAAATGATTATGGCATCATCAAATGATTATGACATCAACAAAATGATTATGACATCATCCAATGATTATGACATCTTCCAATGATTATGACATCATCAAATCATTATGACATCAACAAAATGATTATGACATCAACAAAATGATTATGACATTATCAAATGATTATGACATCAACAAATTGATTATGACATCATCCAATGATTATGACACCAAATAATTATGACATCATCAAATGATTATGACATCAACAAAATGATTATGACATCATCCAATGATTATGACATCAAATGATTATGACATCATCAAATGATATTGACATCAACAAAATGATGATGACATCATCCAATGATTATGACATCATCCAAAGATTATGACATCATCAAATCATTATGACATCAACAAAATGATTATGACATCAACAAAATGATTATGACATCATCTAATGATTATGACATCATCAAATGATTATGACATCAACAAAATGATTATGACATCATCAAATGATTATGACATCAACAAAATGTTTATGACATCATCCAATGATTATGACATCAAATGTTTATGACATCATGAAATGATTATGACATCAACAAAATGATTATGACATCATCCAATGATTATGACATCAAATGATTATGACATCATCAAATGATTATGACATCAACAAAATGATGATGACATCATCCAATGATTATGACATCATCTAATGATTATGACATCATCAAATGATTATGACATCATTAAATGATTATGACATCATCCAATGATTATGACATCAAATGATTATGACATCAACAAAACGATTATGACATCATCCAATGATTATGACATCATCCAATGATTATGACATCATCAAATCATTATGACATCAACAAAATGATTATGACATCAACAAAATGATTATGACATCATCCAATGATTATGACATCAAATGATTATGACATCATCCAATGATTATGACATCAAATGATTATGACATCATCAAATGATTATGACATCAACAAAATGATTATGGCATCATCAAATGATTATGACATCAACAAAATGATTATGACATCATCCAATGATTATGACATCTTCCAATGATTATGACATCATCAAATCATTATGACATCAACAAAATGATTATGACATCAACAAAATGATTATGACATTATCAAATGATTATGACATCAACAAATTGATTATGACATCATCCAATGATTATGACACCAAATAATTATGACATCATCAAATGATTATGACATCAACAAAATGATTATGACATCATCCAATGATTATGACATCAAATGATTATGACATCATCAAATGATATTGACATCAACAAAATGATGATGACATCATCCAATGATTATGACATCATCCAAAGATTATGACATCATCAAACCATTATGACATCAACAAAATGATTATGACATCAACAAAATGATTATGACATCATAAAATGATTATGACATCAACAAAATGATCATGGCATCATCAAATGATTATGACATCATCCAATGATTATGACATCATCAAATCATTATGACATCAACAAAATGATTATTACATCAACAAAATGATTTTGACATCATCAAATGATTATGACATTAACAAAATGATTATGACATCATCCAATGATTATGACATCAAATGATTATGACATCATCAAATGATTATGACATCAACAAAATGATGATGACATCATCCAATGATTATGACATCATCTAATGATTATGACATCATCAAATGATTATGACATCATTAAATGATTATGACATCATCCAATGATTATGACGTCATCCAATGATTATGACATCATCAAATCATTATGACATCAACAAAATGATTATGACATCATCTAATGATTATGACATCATCAAATGATTATGACATCAACAAAATGATTATGACATCATCCCATGATTATGACATCAAATGATTATGACATCATCAAATGATTATGACATCAACAAAATGATTATGACATCATCAAATGATTATGACATCAACAAAATTATTATGACATCATCCCATGATTATGACATCAAATGATTATGACATCAACAAAATGATTATGACATCATCAAATGATTATGACATCAACAAAATGTTTATGACATCATCCAATGATTATGACATCAAATGATTATGACATCATGAAATGATTATGACATCAACAAAATGATTATGACATCATCTAATGATTATGACATCATCAAATGATTATGACATCAACAAAATGATTATGACATCATCTAATGATTATGACATCATCAAATGATTATGACATCAACAAAATGATTATGACATCATCCAATGATTATGACATCAAATGATTATGACATCATCAAATGATTATGACATCAACAAAATGATTATGACATCATCTAATGATTATGACATCAACAAAATGATTATGACATCATCTAATGATTATGACATCAAATGATTATGACATCAACAAAATGATTATGACATCATCCAATGATTATGACATCAAATGATTATGACATCATCAAATGATTATGACATCAACAAAATGATTATGACATCATCCAATGATTATGACATCAAATGATTATGACATCATCAAATGATTATGACATCAACAAAATGATTATGACATCATCTAATGATTATGACATCAACAAAATGATTATGACATCATCTAATGATTATGACATCAAATGATTATGACATCAACAAAATGATTATGACATCATCCAATGATTATGACATCAAATGATTATGACATCATCAAATGATTATGACATCAACAAAATGATTATGACATCATCCAATGATTATGACATCAAATGATTATGACATCATCAAATCATTATGACATCAACAAAATGATTATGACATCAACAAAATAATTATGACATCATCTAATGATTATGACATCATCAAATGATTATGACATCAACAAAATGATTATGACATCAAATGATTATGACATCATCTAATGATTATGACATCATCAAATGATTATGACATCAACAAAATGATTATGACATCATCCAATGATTATGACATCAACAAATGATTATGACATCAACAAAATGATTATGACATCATCCAATGATTATGACATCAACAAAATGATTATGGCATCATCAAATGATTATGACATCAACAAAATGATTATGGCATCATCAAATGATTATGACATCAACAAAATCATTATGACACCATCAAATGATTATGACATCATCCAATGATTATCACATCAAATGATTATGACATCAACAAAATTATTATGACATCATCCAATGATTATGACATCATCCAATGATTATGACATCATCAAATCATTATGACATCAACAAAATGATTATGACATCAACAAAATGATTATGACATCATAAAATGATTATGACATCAACAAAATGATTATGGCATCATCAAATGATTACGACATCAACAAAATGATTATGGCATCATCAAATGATTATGACATCAACAAAATGATTATGACATAATCCAATGATTATGACATCAAATGATTATGACATCATCAAATCATTATGACATCAACAAAATGATTATGACATCATAAAATGATTATGACATCAACAAAATGATTATGGCATCATCAAATGATTATGACATCAACAAAATGATTATGACATCATCCAATGATTATGACATCATCCAATGATTATGACATCATCAAATCATTATGACATCAACAAAATGATTATGACATCATCCAATGATTATGACATCATCCAATGATTATGACATCATCAAATCATTATGACATCAACAAAATGATTATGACATCATCAAATGATTATGACATCAACAAAATGATTATGACATCATCCAATGATTATGACATCATCAAATCATTATGACATCAACAAAATGATTATGACATCAACAAAATGATTATGACATCATCAAATGATTATGACATCAAATGATTATGACATCATCAAATGATTATGACATCAACAAAATGTTTATGACATCATCCAATGATTATGACATCATCTAATGATTATGACATCATCAAATGATTATGACATCATTAAATGATTATGACATCATCCAATGATTATGACATCAAATGATTATGACATCAACAAAACGATTATGACATCATCCAATGATTATGACATCATCCAATGATTATGACATCATCAAATCATTATGACATCAACAAAATGATTATGACATCAACAAAATGATTATGACATCAACAAAATGATTATGACATCATCCAATGATTATGACATCAACAAAATGATTATGACATCATCTAATGATTATGACATCATCAAATGATTATGACATCAACAAAATGATTATGACATCATCAAATGATTATGACATCAACAAAATGTTTATGACATCATCCAATGATTATGAGATCAAATGTTTATGACATCATGAAATGATTATGACATCAACAAAATGATTATGACATCATCCAATGATTATGACATCAAATGATTATGACATCATCAAATGATTATGACATCAACAAAATGATGATGACATCATCCAATGATTATGACATCATCTAATGATTATGACATCATCAAATGATTATGACATCATTAAATGATTATGACATCATCCAATGATTATGACATCAAATGATTATGACATCAACAAAACGATTATGACATCATCCAATGATTATGACATCATCCAATGATTATGACATCATCAAATCATTATGACATCAACAAAATGATTATGACATCAACAAAATGATTATGACATCATCTAATGATTATGACATCAAATGATTATGACATCAACAAAATGATTATGACATCATCCAATGATTATGACATCAAATGATTATGACATCATCAAATGATTATGACATCAACAAAATGATTATGACATCATCCAATGATTATGACATCAAATGATTATGACATCATCAAATGATTATGACATCAACAAAATGATTATGACATCATCTAATGATTATGACATCAACAAAATGATTATGACATCATCTAATGATTATGACATCAAATGATTATGACATCAACAAAATGATTATGACATCATCCAATGATTATGACATCAAATGATTATGACATCATCAAATGATTATGACATCAACAAAATGATTATGACATCATCCAATGATTATGACATCAAATGATTATGACATCATCAAATCATTATGACATCAACAAAATGATTATGACATCAACAAAATAATTATGACATCATCTAATGATTATGACATCATCAAATGATTATGACATCAACAAAATGATTATGACATCAAATGATTATGACATCATCTAATGATTATGACATCATCAAATGATTATGACATCAACAAAATGATTATGACATCATCCAATGATTATGACATCAACAAATGATTATGACATCAACAAAATGATTATGACATCATCCAATGATTATGACATCAACAAAATGATTATGGCATCATCAAATGATTATGACATCAACAAAATGATTATGGCATCATCAAATGATTATGACATCAACAAAATCATTATGACACCATCAAATGATTATGACATCATCCAATGATTATCACATCAAATGATTATGACATCAACAAAATTATTATGACATCATCCAATGATTATGACATCATCCAATGATTATGACATCATCAAATCATTATGACATCAACAAAATGATTATGACATCAACAAAATGATTATGACATCATAAAATGATTATGACATCAACAAAATGATTATGGCATCATCAAATGATTACGACATCAACAAAATGATTATGGCATCATCAAATGATTATGACATCAACAAAATGATTATGACATAATCCAATGATTATGACATCAAATGATTATGACATCATCAAATCATTATGACATCAACAAAATGATTATGACATCATAAAATGATTATGACATCAACAAAATGATTATGGCATCATCAAATGATTATGACATCAACAAAATGATTATGACATCATCCAATGATTATGACATCATCCAATGATTATGACATCATCAAATCATTATGACATCAACAAAATGATTATGACATCATCCAATGATTATGACATCATCCAATGATTATGACATCATCAAATCATTATGACATCAACAAAATGATTATGACATCATCAAATGATTATGACATCAACAAAATGATTATGACATCATCCAATGATTATGACATCATCAAATCATTATGACATCAACAAAATGATTATGACATCAACAAAATGATTATGACATCATCAAATGATTATGACATCAAATGATTATGACATCATCAAATGATTATGACATCAACAAAATGTTTATGACATCATCCAATGATTATGACATCATCTAATGATTATGACATCATCAAATGATTATGACATCATTAAATGATTATGACATCATCCAATGATTATGACATCAAATGATTATGACATCAACAAAACGATTATGACATCATCCAATGATTATGACATCATCCAATGATTATGACATCATCAAATCATTATGACATCAACAAAATGATTATGACATCAACAAAATGATTATGACATCAACAAAATGATTATGACATCATCCAATGATTATGACATCAACAAAATGATTATGACATCATCTAATGATTATGACATCATCAAATGATTATGACATCAACAAAATGATTATGACATCATCAAATGATTATGACATCAACAAAATGTTTATGACATCATCCAATGATTATGAGATCAAATGTTTATGACATCATGAAATGATTATGACATCAACAAAATGATTATGACATCATCCAATGATTATGACATCAAATGATTATGACATCATCAAATGATTATGACATCAACAAAATGATGATGACATCATCCAATGATTATGACATCATCTAATGATTATGACATCATCAAATGATTATGACATCATTAAATGATTATGACATCATCCAATGATTATGACATCAAATGATTATGACATCAACAAAACGATTATGACATCATCCAATGATTATGACATCATCCAATGATTATGACATCATCAAATCATTATGACATCAACAAAATGATTATGACATCAACAAAATGATTATGACATCAACAAAATGATTATGACATCATCCAATGATTATGACATCAAATGATTATGACATCATCCAATGATTATGACATCAAATGATTATGACATCATCAAATGATTATGACATCAACAAAATGATTATGGCATCATCAAATGATTATGACATCAACAAAATGATTATGACATCATCCAATGATTATGACATCTTCCAATGATTATGACATCATCAAATCATTATGACATCAACAAAATGATTATGACATCAACAAAATGATTATGACATTATCAAATGATTATGACATCAACAAATTGATTATGACATCATCCAATGATTATGACACCAAATAATTATGACATCATCAAATGATTATGACATCAACAAAATGATTATGACATCATCCAATGATTATGACATCAAATGATTATGACATCATCAAATGATTATGACATCAACAAAATGATGATGACATCATCCAATGATTATGACATCATCCAATGATTATGACATCATCAAATCATTATGACATCAACAAAATGATTATGACATCATCTAATGATTATGACATCATCAAATGATTATGACATCAACAAAATGATTATGACATCATCCCATGATTGTGACATCAAATGATTATGACATCATCAAATGATTATGACATCAACAAAATGATTATGACATCATCAAATGATTATGACATCAACAAAATTATTATGACATCATCCCATGATTATGACATCAAATGATTATGACATCAACAAAATGATTATGACATCATCAAATGATTATGACATCAACAAAATGTTTATGACATCATCCAATGATTATGACATCAAATGATTATGACATCATGAAATGATTATGACATCAACAAAATGATTATGACATCAACAAAATGATGATGACATCATCCAATGATTATGACATCATCCAATGATTATGACATCATCAAATCATTATGACATCAACAAAATGATTATGACATCAACAAAATGATTATGACATCAACAAAATGATTATGACATCATCCAATGATTATGACATCAACAAAATGATTATGACATCATCTAATGATTATGACATCATCAAATGATTATGACATCAACAAAATGATTATGACATCATCAAATGATTATGACATCAACAAAATGTTTATGACATCATCCAATGATTATGACATCAAATGTTTATGACATCATGAAATGATTATGACATCAACAAAATGATTATGACATCATCCAATGATTATGACATCAAATGATTATGACATCATCAAATGATTATGACATCAACAAAATGATGATGACATCATCCAATGATTATGACATCATCTAATGATTATGACATCATCAAATGATTATGACATCATTAAATGATTATGACATCATCCAATGATTATGACATCAAATGATTATGACATCAACAAAACGATTATGACATCATCCAATGATTATGACATCATCCAATGATTATGACATCATCAAATCATTATGACATCAACAAAATGATTATGACATCAACAAAATGATTATGACATCATCCAATGATTATGACATCAAATGATTATGACATCATCCAATGATTATGACATCAAATGATTATGACATCATCAAATGATTATGACATCAACAAAATGATTATGGCATCATCAAATGATTATGACATCAACAAAATGATTATGACATCATCCAATGATTATGACATCTTCCAATGATTATGACATCATCAAATCATTATGACATCAACAAAATGATTATGACATCAACGAAATGATTATGACATTATCAAATGATTATGACATCAACAAATTGATTATGACATCATCCAATGATTATGACACCAAATAATTATGACATCATCAAATGATTATGACATCAACAAAATGATTATGACATCATCCAATGATTATGACATCAAATGATTATGACATCATCAAATGATTATGACATCAACAAAATGATGATGACATCATCCAATGATTATGACATCATCCAATGATTATGACATCATCAAATCATTATGACATCAACAAAATGATTATGACATCATCTAATGATTATGACATCATCAAATGATTATGACATCAACAAAATGATTATGACATCATCCCATGATTATGACATCAAATGATTATGACATCATCAAATGATTATGACATCAACAAAATGATTATGACATCATCAAATGATTATGACATCAACAAAATTATTATGACATCATCCCATGATTATGACATCAAATGATTATGACATCAACAAAATGATTATGACATCATCAAATGATTATGACATCAACAAAATGTTTATGACATCATCCAATGATTATGACATCAAATGATTATGACATCATGAAATGATTATGACATCAACAAAATGATTATGACATCATCTAATGATTATGACATCATCAAATGATTATGACATCAACAAAATGATTATGACATCATCTAATGATTATGACATCATCAAATGATTATGACATCAACAAAATGATTATGACATCATCCAATGATTATGACATCAAATGATTATGACATCATCAAATGATTATGACATCAACAAAATGATTATGACATCATCTAATGATTATGACATCAACAAAATGATTATGACATCATCTAATGATTATGACATCAAATGATTATGACATCAACAAAATGATTATGACATCATCCAATGATTATGACATCAAATGATTATGACATCATCAAATGATTATGACATCAACAAAATGATTATGACATCATCCAATGATTATGACATCAAATGATTATGACATCATCAAATGATTATGACATCAACAAAATGATTATGACATCATCTAATGATTATGACATCAACAAAATGATTATGACATCATCTAATGATTATGACATCAAATGATTATGACATCAACAAAATGATTATGACATCATCCAATGATTATGACATCAAATGATTATGACATCATCAAATGATTATGACATCAACAAAATGATTATGACATCATCCAATGATTATGACATCAAATGATTATGACATCATCAAATCATTATGACATCAACAAAATGATTATGACATCAACAAAATAATTATGACATCATCTAATGATTATGACATCATCAAATGATTATGACATCAACAAAATGATTATGACATCATCCAATGATTATGACATCAAATGATTATGACATCATCAAATGGTTATGACATCAACAAAATGATGATGACATCATCCAATGATTATGACATCATCCAATGATTATGACATCATCAAATCATTATGACATCAACAAAATGATTATGACATCAACAAAATGATTATGACATCATAAAATGATTATGACATCAACAAAATGATTATGGCATCATCAAATGATTACGACATCAACAAAATGATTATGGCATCATCAAATGATTATGACATCAACAAAATGATTATGACATAATCCAATGATTATGACATCAAATGATTATGACATCATCAAATGATTATGACATCAACAAAATGATTATGACATCATAAAATGATTATGACATCAACAAAATGATTATGGCATCATCAAATGATTATGACATCAACAAAATGATTATGACATCATCCAATGATTATGACATCATCCAATGATTATGACATCATCAAATCATTATGACATCAACAAAATGATTATGACATCATCCAATGATTATGACATCATCCAATGATTATGACATCATCAAATCATTATGACATCAACAAAATGATTATGACATCAACAAAATGATTATGACATCATCCGATGATTATGACATCATAAAATGATTATGACATCAACAAAATGATTATGGCATCATCAAATGATTATGACATCAACAAAATGATTATGACATCATCCAATGATTATGACATCATCCAATGATTATGACATCATCAAATCATTATGACATCAACAAAATGATTATGACATCAACAAAATGATTATGACATCATCTGATGATTATGACATCATCTAATTATTATGACATCAACAAAATGATTATGACATCATCCGATGATTATGACATCATCAAATGATTATGACATCAACGAAATGATTATGACATCATCCAATGATTATGACATCATCAAATGATTATGACATCAACAAAATGATTATGACATCATCTAATGATTATGACATCATCAAATGATTATGACATCAACAAAATGATTATGACATAATCCAATGATTATGACATCAAATGATTATGACATCATCAAATGATTATGACATCAACAAAATGATTATGGCATCATCAAATGATTATGACATCAACAAAATGATTATGACATCATCCAATGATTATGACATCTTCCAATGATTATGACATCATCAAATCATTATGACATCAACAAAATGATTTTGACATCAACAAAATGATTATGATATTATCAAATGATTATGACATCAACAAATTGATTATGACATCATCCAATGATTATGACACCAAATAATTATGACATCATCAAATGATTATGACATCAACAAAATGATTATGACATCATCCAATGATTATGACATCAAATGATTATGACATCATCAAATGATTATGACATCAACAAAATGATGATGACATCATCCAATGATTATGACATCATCCAATGATTATGACATCATCAAATCATTATGACATCAACAAAATGATTATGACATCATCTAATGATTATGACATCATCAAATGATTATGACATCAACAAAATGATTATGACATCATCCCATGATTATGACATCAAATGATTATGACATCATCAAATGATTATGACATCAACAAAATGATTATGACATCATCAAATGATTATGACATCAACAAAATTATTATGACATCATCCCATGATTATGACATCAAATGATTATGACATCAACAAAATGATTATGACATCATCAAATGATTATGACATCAACAAAATGTTTATGACATCATCCAATGATTATGACATCAAATGATTATGACATCATGAAATGATTATGACATCAACAAAATGATTATGACATCATCTAATGATTATGACATCATCAAATGATTATGACATCAACAAAATGATTATGACATCATCTAATGATTATGACATCATCAAATGATTATGACATCAACAAAATGATTATGACATCATCCAATGATTATGACATCAAATGATTATGACATCATCAAATGATTATGACATCAACAAAATGATTATGACATCATCTAATGATTATGACATCAACAAAATGATTATGACATCATCTAATGATTATGACATCAAATGATTATGACATCAACAAAATGATTATGACATCATCCAATGATTATGACATCAAATGATTATGACATCATCAAATGATTATGACATCAACAAAATGATTATGACATCATCCAATGATTATGACATCAAATGATTATGACATCATCAAATGATTATGACATCAACAAAATGATTATGACATCATCTAATGATTATGACATCAACAAAATGATTATGACATCATCTAATGATTATGACATCAAATGATTATGACATCAACAAAATGATTATGACATCATCCAATGATTATGACATCAAATGATTATGACATCATCAAATGATTATGACATCAACAAAATGATTATGACATCATCCAATGATTATGACATCAAATGATTATGACATCATCAAATCATTATGACATCAACAAAATGATTATGACATCAACAAAATAATTATGACATCATCTAATGATTATGACATCATCAAATGATTATGACATCAACAAAATGATTATGACATCATCCAATGATTATGACATCAAATGATTATGACATCATCAAATGGTTATGACATCAACAAAATGATGATGACATCATCCAATGATTATGACATCATCCAATGATTATGACATCATCAAATCATTATGACATCAACAAAATGATTATGACATCAACAAAATGATTATGACATCATAAAATGATTATGACATCAACAAAATGATTATGGCATCATCAAATGATTACGACATCAACAAAATGATTATGGCATCATCAAATGATTATGACATCAACAAAATGATTATGACATAATCCAATGATTATGACATCAAATGATTATGACATCATCAAATGATTATGACATCAACAAAATGATTATGACATCATAAAATGATTATGACATCAACAAAATGATTATGGCATCATCAAATGATTATGACATCAACAAAATGATTATGACATCATCCAATGATTATGACATCATCCAATGATTATGACATCATCAAATCATTATGACATCAACAAAATGATTATGACATCATCCAATGATTATGACATCATCCAATGATTATGACATCATCAAATCATTATGACATCAACAAAATGATTATGACATCAACAAAATGATTATGACATCATCCGATGATTATGACATCATAAAATGATTATGACATCAACAAAATGATTATGGCATCATCAAATGATTATGACATCAACAAAATGATTATGACATCATCCAATGATTATGACATCATCCAATGATTATGACATCATCAAATCATTATGACATCAACAAAATGATTATGACATCAACAAAATGATTATGACATCATCCGATGATTATGACATCATCTAATTATTATGACATCAACAAAATGATTATGACATCATCCGATGATTATGACATCATCAAATGATTATGACATCAACAAAATGATTATGACATCATCCAATGATTATGACATCATCAAATGATTATGACATCAACAAAATGATTATGACATCATCTAATGATTATGACATCATCAAATGATTATGACATCAACAAAATGATTATGACATAATCCAATGATTATGACATCAAATGATTATGACATCATCAAATGATTATGACATCAACAAAATGATTATGACATCATCTAATGATTATGACATCATCAAATGATTATGACATCAACAAAATGATTATGACATCAAATGATTATGACATCAAATGATTATGACATCAACAAAATGATTATGACATCATCCAATGATTATGACATCAAATGATTATGACATCATCAAATGATTATGACATCAACAAAATGATGATGACATCATCCAATGATTATGACATCATCCAATGATTATGACATCATCAAATCATTATGACATCAACAAAATGATTATGACATCATCTAATGATTATGACATCATCAAATGATTATGACATCAACAAAATGATTATGACATCATCCCATGATTATGACATCAAATGATAATGACATCATCAAATGATTATGACATCAACAAAATGATTATGACATCATCAAATGATTATGACATCAACAAAATTATTATGACATCATCCCATGATTATGACATCAAATGATTATGACATCAACAAAATGATTATGACATCATCAAATGATTATGACATCAACAAAATGTTTATGACATCATCCAATGATTATGACATCAAATGATTATGACATCATGAAATGATTATGACATCAACAAAATGATTATGACATCAACAAAATGATGATGACATCATCCAATGATTATGACATCATCCAATGATTATGACATCATCAAATCATTATGACATCAACAAAATGATTATGACATCAACAAAATGATTATGACATCAACAAAATGATTATGACATCATCCAATGATTATGACATCAACAAAATGATTATGACATCATCTAATGATTATGACATCATCAAATGATTATGACATCAACAAAATGATTATGACATCATCAAATGATTATGACATCAACAAAATGTTTATGACATCATCCAATGATTATGACATCAAATGTTTATGACATCATGAAATGATTATGACATCAACAAAATGATTATGACATCATCCAATGATTATGACATCAAATGATTATGACATCATCAAATGATTATGACATCAACAAAATGATGATGACATCATCCAATGATTATGACATCATCTAATGATTATGACATCATCAAATGATTATGACATCATTAAATGATTATGACATCATCCAATGATTATGACATCAAATGATTATGACATCAACAAAACGATTATGACATCATCCAATGATTATGACATCATCCAATGATTATGACATCATCAAATCATTATGACATCAACAAAATGATTATGACATCAACAAAATGATTATGACATCATCCAATGATTATGACATCAAATGATTATGACATCATCCAATGATTATGACATCAAATGATTATGACATCATCAAATGATTATGACATCAACAAAATGATTATGGCATCATCAAATGATTATGACATCAACAAAATGATTATGACATCATCCAATGATTATGACATCTTCCAATGATTATGACATCATCAAATCATTATGACATCAACAAAATGATTATGACATCAACAAAATGATTATGACATTATCAAATGATTAGGACATCAACAAATTGATTATGACATCATCCAATGATTATGACACCAAATAATTATGACATCATCAAATGATTATGACATCAACAAAATGATTATGACATCATCCAATGATTATGACATCAAATGATTATGACATCATCAAATGATTATGACATCAACAAAATGATGATGACATCATCCAATGATTATGACATCATCCAATGATTATGACATCATCAAATCATTATGACATCAACAAAATGATTATGACATCATCTAATGATTATGACATCATCAAATGATTATGACATCAACAAAATGATTATGACATCATCCCATGATTATGACATCAAATGATTATGACATCATCAAATGATTATGACATCAACAAAATGATTATGACATCATCAAATGATTATGACATCAACAAAATTATTATGACATCATCCCATGATTATGACATCAAATGATTATGATATCAACAAAATGATTATGACATCATCAAATGATTATGACATCAACAAAATGTTTATGACATCATCCAATGATTATGACATCAAATGATTATGACATCATGAAATGATTATGACATCAACAAAATGATTATGACATCATCTAATGATTATGACATCATCAAATGATTATGACATCAACAAAATGATTATGACATCATCTAATGATTATGACATCATCAAATGATTATGACATCAACAAAATGATTATGACATCATCCAATGATTATGACATCAAATGATTATGACATCATCAAATGATTATGACATCAACAAAATGATTATGACATCATCTAATGATTATGACATCAACAAAATGATTATGACATCATCTAATGATTATGACATCAAATGATTATGACATCAACAAAATGATTATGACATCATCCAATGATTATGACATCAAATGATTATGACATCATCAAATGATTATGACATCAACAAAATGATTATGACATCATCCAATGATTATGACATCAAATGATTATGACATCATCAAATGATTATGACATCAACAAAATGATTATGACATCATCTAATGATTATGACATCAACAAAATGATTATGACATCATCTAATGATTATGACATCAAATGATTATGACATCAACAAAATGATTATGACATCATCCAATGATTATGACATCAAATGATTATGACATCATCAAATGATTATGACATCAACAAAATGATTATGACATCATCCAATGATTATGACATCAAATGATTATGACATCATCAAATCATTATGACATCAACAAAATGATTATGACATCAACAAAATAATTATGACATCATCTAATGATTATGACATCATCAAATGATTATGACATCAACAAAATGATTATGACATCATCCAATGATTATGACATCAAATGATTATGACATCATCAAATGGTTATGACATCAACAAAATGATGATGACATCATCCAATGATTATGACATCATCCAATGATTATGACATCATCAAATCATTATGACATCAACAAAATGATTATGACATCAACAAAATGATTATGACATCATAAAATGATTATGACATCAACAAAATGATTATGGCATCATCAAATGATTACGACATCAACAAAATGATTATGACATCATCAAATGATTATGACATCAACAAAATGATGATGACATCATCCAATGATTATGACATCATCCAATGATTATGACATCATCAAATCATTATGACATCAACAAAATGATTATGACATCATCTAATGATTATGACATCATCAAATGATTATGACATCAACAAAATGATTATGACATCATCCCATGATTATGACATCAAATGATTATGACATCATCAAATGATTATGACATCAACAAAATGATTATGACATCATCAAATGATTATGACATCAACAAAATTATTATGAAATCATCCCATGATTATGACATCAAATGATTATGACATCAACAAAATGATTATGACATCATCAAATGATTATGACATCAACAAAATGTTTATGACATCATCCAATGATTATGACATCATGAAATGATTATGACATCAACAAAATGATTATGACATCATCTAATGATTATGACATCATCAAATGATTATGACATCAACAAAATGATTATGACATCATCTAATGATTATGACATCATCAAATGATTATGACATCAACAAAATGATTATGACATCATCCAATGATTATGACATCAAATGATTATGACATCATCAAATGATTATGACTTCAACAAAATGATTATGACATCATCTAATGATTATGACATCAACAAAATGATTATGACATCATCTAATGATTATGACATCAAATGATTATGACATCAACAAAATGATTATGACATCATCCAATGCTTATGACATCAAATGATTATGACATCATCAAATGATTATGACATCAACAAAATGATTATGACATCATCCAATGATTATGACATCAAATGATTATGACATCATCAAATGATTATGACATCAACAAAATGATGATGACATCATCCAATGATTATGACATCATCCAATGATTATGACATCATCAAATCATTATGACATCAACAAAATGATTATGACTTCATCTAATGATTATGACAACATCAAATGATTATGACATCAACAAAATGATTATGACATCATCCCATGATTATGACATCAAATGATTATGACATCATCAAATGATTATGACATCAACAAAATGATTATGACATCATCTAATGATTATGACATCATCAAATGATTATGACATCAACAAAATGATTATGACATCATCCAATGATTATGACATCAACAAAATGTTTATGACATCATCCAATGATTATGACATCAAATGTTTATGACATCATGAAATGATTATGACATCAACAAAATGATGATGACATCATCCAATGATGATGACATCATCCAATGATTATGACATCATCAAATGATTATGACATCATTAAATGATTATGACATCATCCAATGATTATGACATCAAATGATTATGACATCAACAAAACGATTATGACATCATCCAATGATTATGACATCATCCAATGATTATGACATCATCAAATCATTATGACATCAACAAAATGATTATGACATCAACAAAATGATTATGACATCAACAAAATGATTATGACATCATCCAATGATTATGACATCAACAAAATGATTATGACATCATCTAATGATTATGACATCATCAAATGATTATGACATCAACAAAATGATTATGACATCATCAAATGATTATGACATCAACAAAATGTTTATGACATCATCCAATGATTATGACATCAAATGTTTATGACATCATGAAATGATTATGACATCAACAAAATGATTATGACATCATCCAATGATTATGACATCAAATGATTATGACATCATCAAATGATTATGACATCAACAAAATGATGATGACATCATCCAATGATTATGACATCATCTAATGATTATGACATCATCAAATGATTATGACATCATTAAATGATTATGACATCATCCAATGATTATGACATCAAATGATTATGACATCAACTAAACGATTATGACATCATCCAATGATTATGACATCATCCAATGATTATGACATCATCAAATCATTATGACATCAACAAAATGATTATGACATCAACAAAATGATTATGACATCAACAAAATGATTATGACATCATCCAATGATTATGACATCAAATGATTATGACATCATCCAATGATTATGACATCAAATGATTATGACATCATCAAATGATTATGACATCAACAAAATGATTATGGCATCATCAAATGATTATGACATCAACAAAATGATTATGACATCATCCAATGATTATGACATCTTCCAATGATTATGACATCATCAAATCATTATGACATCAACAAAATGATTATGACATCAACAAAATGATTATGACATTATCAAATGATTATGACATCAACAAATTGATTATGACATCATCCAATGATTATGACACCAAATAATTATGACATCATCAAATGATTATGACATCAACAAAATGATTATGACATCATCCAATGATTATGACATCAAATGATTATGACATCATCAAATGATTATGACATCAACAAAATGATGATGACATCATCCAATGATTATGACATCATCCAATGATTATGACATCATCAAATCATTATGACATCAACAAAATGATTATGACATCATCTAATGATTATGACATCATCAAATGATTATGACATCAACAAAATGATTATGACATCATCCCATGATTATGACATCAAATGATTATGACATCATCAAATGATTATGACATCAACAAAATGATTATGACATCATCAAATGATTATGACATCAACAAAATTATTATGATATCATCCCATGATTATGACATCAAATGATTATGACATCAACAAAATGATTATGACATCATCAAATGATTATGACATCAACAAAATGTTTATGACATCATCCAATGATTATGACATCAAATGATTATGACATCATGAAACGATTATGACATCAACAAAATGATTATGACATCATCTAATGATTATAACATCATCAAATGATTATGACATCAACAAAATGATTATGACATCATCTAATGATTATGACATCATCAAATGATTATGACATCAACAAAATGATGATGACATCATCCAATGATTATGACATCATCCAATGATTATGACATCATCAAATCATTATGACATCAACAAAATGATTATGACTTCATCTAATGATTATGACAACATCAAATGATTATGACATCAACAAAATGATTATGACATCATCCCATGATTATGACATCAAATGATTATGACATCATCAAATGATTATGACATCAACAAAATGATTATGACATCAACAAATGATTATGACATCAACAAAATGATTATGACATCATCTAATGATTATGACATCATCAAATGATTATGACATCAACAAAATGATTATGACATCATCAAATGATTATGACATCAACAAAATGTTTATGACATCATCCAATGATTATGACATCAAATGTTTATGACATCATGAAATGATTATGACATCAACAAAATGATTATGACATCATCCAATGATTATGACATCAAATGATTATGACATCATCAAATGATTATGACATCAACAAAATGATGATGACATCATCCAATGATTATGACATCATCTAATGATTATGACATCATCAAATGATTATGACATCATTAAATGATTATGACATCATCCAATGATTATGACATCAAATGATTATGACATCAACAAAACGATTATGACATCATCCAATGATTATGACATCATCCAATGATTATGACATCATCAAATCATTATGACATCAACAAAATGATTATGACATCAACAAAATGATTATGACATCAACAAAATGATTATGACATCATCCAATGATTATGACATCAACAAAATGATTATGACATCATCTAATGATTATGACATCATCAAATGATTATGACATCAACAAAATGATTATGACATCATCAAATGATTATGACATCAACAAAATGTTTATGACATCAACCAATGATTATGACATCAAATGTTTATGACATCATGAAATGATTATGACATCAACAAAATGATTATGACATCATCCAATGATTATGACATCAAATGATTATGACATCATCAAATGATTATGACATCAACAAAATGATGATGACATCATCCAATGATTATGACATCATCTAGTGATTATGACATCATCAAATGATTATGACATCATTAAATGATTATGACATCATCCAATGATTATGACATCAAATGATTATGACATCAACAAAACGATTATGACATCATCCAATGATTATGACATCATCCAATGATTATGACATCATCAAATCATTATGACATCAACAAAATGATTATGACATCAACAAAATGATTATGACATCATCCAGTGATTATGACATCAAATGATTATGACATCATCCAATGATTATGACATCAACAAAATGATTATGGCATCATCAAATGATTATGACATCAACAAAATGATTATGACATCATCCAATGATTATGACATCTTCCAATGATTATGACATCATCAAATCATTATGACATCAACAAAATGATTATGACATCAACAAAATGATTATGACATTATCAAATGATTATGACATCAACAAATTGATTATGACATCATCCAATGATTATGACACCAAATAATTATGACATCATCAAATGATTATGACATCAACAAAATGATTATGACATCATCCAATGATTATGACATCAAATGATTATGACATCATCAAATGATATTGACATCAACAAAATGATGATGACATCATCCAATGATTATGACATCATCCAAAGATTATGACATCATCAAATCATTATGACATCAACAAAATGATTATGACATCAACAAAATGATTATGACATCATCTAATGATTATGACATCATCAAATGATTATGACATCAACAAAATGATTATGACATCATCAAATGATTATGACATCAACAAAATGTTTATGACATCATCCAATGATTATGACATCAAATGTTTATGACATCATGAAATGATTATGACATCAACAAAATGATTATGACATCATCCAATGATTATGACATCAAATGATTATGACATCATCAAATGATTATGACATCAACAAAATGATGATGACATCATCCAATGATTATGACATCATCTAATGATTATGACATCATCAAATGATTATGACATCATTAAATGATTATGACATCATCCAATGATTATGACATCAAATGATTATGACATCAACAAAACGATTATGACATCATCCAATGATTATGACATCATCCAATGATTATGACATCATCAAATCATTATGACATCAACAAAATGATTATGACATCAACAAAATGATTATGACATCATCCAATGATTATGACATCAAATGATTATGACATCATCCAATGATTATGACATCAAATGATTATGACATCATCAAATGATTATGACATCAACAAAATGATTATGGCATCATCAAATGATTATGACATCAACAAAATGATTATGACATCATCCAATGATTATGACATCTTCCAATGATTATGACATCATCAAATCATTATGACATCAACAAAATGATTATGACATCAACAAAATGATTATGACATTATCAAATGATTATGACATCAACAAATTGATTATGACATCATCCAATGATTATGACACCAAATAATTATGACATCATCAAATGATTATGACATCAACAAAATGATTATGACATCATCCAATGATTATGACATCAAATGATTATGACATCATCAAATGATATTGACATCAACAAAATGATGATGACATCATCCAATGATTATGACATCATCCAAAGATTATGACATCATCAAATCATTATGACATCAACAAAATGATTATGACATCAACAAAATGATTATGACATCATAAAATGATTATGACATCAACAAAATGATCATGGCATCATCAAATGATTATGACATCAACAAAATGATTATGACATCATCCAATGATTATGACATCATCAAATCATTATGACATCAACAAAATGATTATTACATCAACAAAATGATTTTGACATCATCAAATGATTATGACATTAACAAAATGATTATGACATCATCCAATGATTATGACATCAAATGATTATGACATCATCAAATGATTATGACATCAACAAAATGATGATGACATCATCCAATGATTATGACATCATCTAATGATTATGACATCATCAAATGATTATGACATCATTAAATGATTAAGACATCATCCAATGATTATGACATCATCCAATGATTATGACATCATCAAATCATTATGACATCAACAAAATGATTATGACATCATCTAATGATTATGACATCATCAAATGATTATGACATCAACAAAATGATTATGACATCATCCCATGATTATGACATCAAATGATTATGACATCATCAAATGATTATGACATCAACAAAATGATTATGACATCATCAAATGATTATGACATCAACAAAATTATTATGACATCATCCCATGATTATGACATCAAATGATTATGACATCAACAAAATGATTATGACATCATCAAATGATTATGACATCAACAAAATGTTTATGACATCATCCAATGATTATGACATCAAATGATTATGACATCATGAAATGATTATGACATCAACAAAATGATTATGACATCATCTAATGATTATGACATCATCAAATGATTATGACATCAACAAAATGATTATGACATCATCTAATGATTATGACATCATCAAATGATTATGACATCAACAAAATGATTATGACATCATCCAATGATTATGACATCAAATGATTATGACATCATCAAATGATTATGACATCAACAAAATGATTATGACATCATCTAATGATTATGACATCATCAAATGATTATGACATCAACAAAATGATGATGACATCATCCAATGATTATGACATCATCCAATGATTATGACATCATCAAATCATTATGACATCAACAAAATGATTATGACTTCATCTAATGATTATGACAACATCAAATGATTATGACATCAACAAAATGATTATGACATCATCCCATGATTATGACATCAAATGATTATGACATCATCAAATGATTATGACATCAACAAAATGATTATGACATCAACAAATGATTATGACATCAACAAAATGATTATGACATCATCTAATGATTATGACATCATCAAATGATTATGACATCAACAAAATGATTATGACATCATCAAATGATTATGACATCAACAAAATGTTTATGACATCATCCAATGATTATGACATCAAATGTTTATGACATCATGAAATGATTATGACATCAACAAAATGATTATGACATCATCCAATGATTATGACATCAAATGATTATGACATCATCAAATGATTATGACATCAACAAAATGATGATGACATCATCCAATGATTATGACATCATCTAATGATTATGACATCATCAAATGATTATGACATCATTAAATGATTATGACATCATCCAATGATTATGACATCAAATGATTATGACATCAACAAAACGATTATGACATCATCCAATGATTATGACATCATCCAATGATTATGACATCATCAAATCATTATGACATCAACAAAATGATTATGACATCAACAAAATGATTATGACATCAACAAAATGATTATGACATCATCCAATGATTATGACATCAACAAAATGATTATGACATCATCTAATGATTATGACATCATCAAATGATTATGACATCAACAAAATGATTATGACATCATCAAATGATTATGACATCAACAAAATGTTTATGACATCAACCAATGATTATGACATCAAATGTTTATGACATCATGAAATGATTATGACATCAACAAAATGATTATGACATCATCCAATGATTATGACATCAAATGATTATGACATCATCAAATGATTATGACATCAACAAAATGATGATGACATCATCCAATGATTATGACATCATCTAGTGATTATGACATCATCAAATGATTATGACATCATTAAATGATTATGACATCATCCAATGATTATGACATCAAATGATTATGACATCAACAAAACGATTATGACATCATCCAATGATTATGACATCATCCAATGATTATGACATCATCAAATCATTATGACATCAACAAAATGATTATGACATCAACAAAATGATTATGACATCATCCAGTGATTATGACATCAAATGATTATGACATCATCCAATGATTATGACATCAACAAAATGATTATGGCATCATCAAATGATTATGACATCAACAAAATGATTATGACATCATCCAATGATTATGACATCTTCCAATGATTATGACATCATCAAATCATTATGACATCAACAAAATGATTATGACATCAACAAAATGATTATGACATTATCAAATGATTATGACATCAACAAATTGATTATGACATCATCCAATGATTATGACACCAAATAATTATGACATCATCAAATGATTATGACATCAACAAAATGATTATGACATCATCCAATGATTATGACATCAAATGATTATGACATCATCAAATGATATTGACATCAACAAAATGATGATGACATCATCCAATGATTATGACATCATCCAAAGATTATGACATCATCAAATCATTATGACATCAACAAAATGATTATGACATCAACAAAATGATTATGACATCATCTAATGATTATGACATCATCAAATGATTATGACATCAACAAAATGATTATGACATCATCAAATGATTATGACATCAACAAAATGTTTATGACATCATCCAATGATTATGACATCAAATGTTTATGACATCATGAAATGATTATGACATCAACAAAATGATTATGACATCATCCAATGATTATGACATCAAATGATTATGACATCATCAAATGATTATGACATCAACAAAATGATGATGACATCATCCAATGATTATGACATCATCTAATGATTATGACATCATCAAATGATTATGACATCATTAAATGATTATGACATCATCCAATGATTATGACATCAAATGATTATGACATCAACAAAACGATTATGACATCATCCAATGATTATGACATCATCCAATGATTATGACATCATCAAATCATTATGACATCAACAAAATGATTATGACATCAACAAAATGATTATGACATCATCCAATGATTATGACATCAAATGATTATGACATCATCCAATGATTATGACATCAAATGATTATGACATCATCAAATGATTATGACATCAACAAAATGATTATGGCATCATCAAATGATTATGACATCAACAAAATGATTATGACATCATCCAATGATTATGACATCTTCCAATGATTATGACATCATCAAATCATTATGACATCAACAAAATGATTATGACATCAACAAAATGATTATGACATTATCAAATGATTATGACATCAACAAATTGATTATGACATCATCCAATGATTATGACACCAAATAATTATGACATCATCAAATGATTATGACATCAACAAAATGATTATGACATCATCCAATGATTATGACATCAAATGATTATGACATCATCAAATGATATTGACATCAACAAAATGATGATGACATCATCCAATGATTATGACATCATCCAAAGATTATGACATCATCAAATCATTATGACATCAACAAAATGATTATGACATCAACAAAATGATTATGACATCATAAAATGATTATGACATCAACAAAATGATCATGGCATCATCAAATGATTATGACATCAACAAAATGATTATGACATCATCCAATGATTATGACATCATCAAATCATTATGACATCAACAAAATGATTATTACATCAACAAAATGATTTTGACATCATCAAATGATTATGACATTAACAAAATGATTATGACATCATCCAATGATTATGACATCAAATGATTATGACATCATCAAATGATTATGACATCAACAAAATGATGATGACATCATCCAATGATTATGACATCATCTAATGATTATGACATCATCAAATGATTATGACATCATTAAATGATTAAGACATCATCCAATGATTATGACATCATCCAATGATTATGACATCATCAAATCATTATGACATCAACAAAATGATTATGACATCATCTAATGATTATGACATCATCAAATGATTATGACATCAACAAAATGATTATGACATCATCCCATGATTATGACATCAAATGATTATGACATCATCAAATGATTATGACATCAACAAAATGATTATGACATCATCAAATGATTATGACATCAACAAAATTATTATGACATCATCCCATGATTATGACATCAAATGATTATGACATCAACAAAATGATTATGACATCATCAAATGATTATGACATCAACAAAATGTTTATGACATCATCCAATGATTATGACATCAAATGATTATGACATCATGAAATGATTATGACATCAACAAAATGATTATGACATCATCTAATGATTATGACATCATCAAATGATTATGACATCAACAAAATGATTATGACATCATCTAATGATTATGACATCATCAAATGATTATGACATCAACAAAATGATTATGACATCATCCAATGATTATGACATCAAATGATTATGACATCATCAAATGATTATGACATCAACAAAATGATTATGACATCATCTAATGATTATGACATCAACAAAATGATTATGACATCATCTAATGATTATGACATCAAATGATTATGACATCAACAAAATGATTATGACATCATCCAATGATTATGACATCAAATGATTATGACATCATCAAATGATTATGACATCAACAAAATGATTATGACATCATCCAATGATTATGACATCAAATGATTATGACATCATCAAATGATTATGACATCAACAAAATGATTATGACATCATCTAATGATTATGACATCAACAAAATGATTATGACATCATCTAATGATTATGACATCAAATGATTATGACATCAACAAAATGATTATGACATCATCCAATGATTATGACATCAAATGATTATGACATCATCAAATGATTATGACATCAACAAAATGATTATGACATCATCCAATGATTATGACATCAAATGATTATGACATCATCAAATCATTATGACATCAACAAAATGATTATGACATCAACAAAATAATTATGACATCATCTAATGATTATGACATCATCAAATGATTATGACATCAACAAAATGATTATGACATCATCCAATGATTATGACATCAAATGATTATGACATCATCAAATGGTTATGACATCAACAAAATGATGATGACATCATCCAATGATTATGACATCATCCAATGATTATGACATCATCAAATCATTATGACATCAACAAAATGATTATGACATCAACAAAATGATTATGACATCATCAAATGATTATGACATCAACAAAATGATTATGGCATCATCAAATGATTACGACATCAACAAAATGATTATGGCATCATCAAATGATTATGACATCAACAAAATGATTATGACATAATCCAATGATTATGACATCAAATGATTATGACATCATCAAATCATTATGACATCAACAAAATGATTATGACATCATAAAATGATTATGACATCAACAAAATGATTATGGCATCATCAAATGATTATGACATCAACAAAATGATTATGACATCATCCAATGATTATGACATCATCCAATGATTATGACATCATCAAATCATTATGACATCAACAAAATGATTATGACATCATCCAATGATTATGACATCATCCAATGATTATGACATCATCAAATCATTATGACATCAACAAAATGATTATGACATCAACAAAATGATTATGACATCATCAAATGATTATGACATCAACAAAATGATTATGACATCATCCAATGATTATGACATCATCAAATCATTATGACATCAACAAAATGATTATGACATCAACAAAATGATTATGACATCATCAAATGATTATGACATCAAATGATTATGACATCATCAAATGATTATGACATCAACAAAATGTTTATGACATCATCCAATGATTATGACATCATCTAATGATTATGACATCATCAAATGATTATGACATCATCCAATGATTATGACATCATCCAATGATTATGACATCAAATGATTATGACATCAACAAAACGATTATGACATCATCCAATGATTATGACATCATCCAATGATTATGACATCATCAAATCATTATGACATCAACAAAATGATTATGACATCAACAAAATGATTATGACATCAACAAAATGATTATGACATCATCCAATGATTATGACATCAACAAAATGATTATGACATCATCTAATGATTATGACATCATCAAATGATTATGACATCAACAAAATGATTATGACATCATCAAATGATTATGACATCAACAAAATGTTTATGACATCATCCAATGATTATGAGATCAAATGTTTATGACATCATGAAATGATTATGACATCAACAAAATGATTATGACATCATCCAATGATTATGACATCAAATGATTATGACATCATCAAATGATTATGACATCAACAAAATGATGATGACATCATCCAATGATTATGACATCATCTAATGATTATGACATCATCAAATGATTATGACATCATTAAATGATTATGACATCATCCAATGATTATGACATCAAATGATTATGACATCAACAAAACGATTATGACATCATCCAATGATTATGACATCATCCAATGATTATGACATCATCAAATCATTATGACATCAACAAAATGATTATGACATCAACAAAATGATTATGACATCAACAAAATGATTATGACATCATCCAATGATTATGACATCAAATGATTATGACATCATCCAATGATTATGACATCAAATGATTATGACATCATTAAATGATTATGACATCAACAAAATGATTATGGCATCATCAAATGATTATGACATCAACAAAATGATTATGACATCATCCAATGATTATGACATCTTCCAATGATTATGACATCATCAAATCATTATGACATCAACAAAATGATTATGACATCAACAAAATGATTATGACATTATCAAATGATTATGACATCAACAAATTGATTATGACATCATCCAATGATTATGACACCAAATAATTATGACATCATCAAATGATTATGACATCAACAAAATGATTATGACATCATCCAATGATTATGACATCAAATGATTATGACATCATCAAATGATTATGACATCAACAAAATGATGATGACATCATCCAATGATTATGACATCATCCAATGATTATGACATCATCAAATCATTATGACATCAACAAAATGATTATGACATCATCTAATGATTATGACATCATCAAATGATTATGACATCAACAAAATGATTATGACATCATCCCATGATTATGACATCAAATGATTATGACATCATCAAATGATTATGACATCAACAAAATGATTATGACATCATCAAATGATTATGACATCAACAAAATTATTATGACATCATCCCATGATTATGACATCAAATGATTATGACATCAACAAAATGATTATGACATCATCAAATGATTATGACATCAACAAAATGTTTATGACATCATCCAATGATTATGACATCAAATGATTATGACATCATGAAATGATTATGACATCAACAAAATGATTATGACATCAACAAAATGATGATGACATCATCCAATGATTATGACATCATCCAATGATTATGACATCATCAAATCATTATGACATCAACAAAATGATTATGACATCAACAAAATGATTATGACATCAACAAAATGATTATGACATCATCCAATGATTATGACATCAACAAAATGATTATGACATCATCTAATGATTATGACATCATCAAATGATTATGACATCAACAAAATGATTATGACATCATCAAATGATTATGACATCAACAAAATGTTTATGACATCATCCAATGATTATGACATCAAATGATTATGACATCATCAAATGATTATGACATCAACAAAATGATGATGACATCATCCAATGATTATGACATCATCTAATGATTATGACATCATCAAATGATTATGACATCATTAAATGATTATGACATCATCCAATGATTATGACATCAAATGATTATGACATCAACAAAACGATTATGACATCATCCAATGATTATGACATCATCCAATGATTATGACATCATCAAATCATTATGACATCAACAAAATGATTATGACATCAACAAAATGATTATGACATCATCCAATGATTATGACATCAAATGATTATGACATCATCCAATGATTATGACATCAAATGATTATGACATCATCAAATGATTATGACATCAACAAAATGATTATGGCATCATCAAATGATTATGACATCAACAAAATGATTATGACATCATCCAATGATTATGACATCTTCCAATGATTATGACATCATCAAATCATTATGACATCAACAAAATGATTATGACATCAACAAAATGATTATGACATTATCAAATGATTATGACATCAACAAATTGATTATGACATCATCCAATGATTATGACACCAAATAATTATGACATCATCAAATGATTATGACATCAACAAAATGATTATGACATCATCCAATGATTATGACATCAAATGATTATGACATCATCAAATGATTATGACATCAACAAAATGATGATGACATCATCCAATGATTATGACATCATCCAATGATTATGACATCATCAAATGATTATGACATCATTAAATGATTATGACATCATCCAATGATTATGACATCAAATGATTATGACATCAACAAAACGATTATGACATCATCCAATGATTATGACATCATCCAATGATTATGACATCATCAAATCATTATGACATCAACAAAATGATTATGACATCAACAAAATGATTATGACATCATCCAATGATTATGACATCAAATGATTATGACATCATCCAATGATTATGACATCAAATGATTATGACATCATCAAATGATTATGACATCAACAAAATGATTATGGCATCATCAAATGATTATGACATCAACAAAATGATTATGACATCATCCAATGATTATGACATCTTCCAATGATTATGACATCATCAAATCATTATGACATCAACAAAATGATTATGACATCAACAAAATGATTATGACATTATCAAATGATTATGACATCAACAAATTGATTATGACATCATCCAATGATTATGACACCAAATAATTATGACATCATCAAATGATTATGACATCAACAAAATGATTATGACATCATCCAATGATTATGACATCAAATGATTATGACATCATCAAATGATATTGACATCAACAAAATGATGATGACATCATCCAATGATTATGACATCATCCAAAGATTATGACATCATCAAATCATTATGACATCAACAAAATGATTATGACATCAACAAAATGATTATGACATCATAAAATGATTATGACATCAACAAAATGATCATGGCATCATCAAATGATTATGACATCAACAAAATGATTATGACATCATCCAATGATTATGACATCATCAAATCATTATGACATCAACAAAATGATTATTACATCAACAAAATGATTTTGACATCATCAAATGATTATGACATTAACAAAATGATTATGACATCATCCAATGATTATGACATCAAATGATTATGACATCATCAAATGATTATGACATCAACAAAATGATGATGACATCATCCAATGATTATGACATCATCTAATGATTATGACATCATCAAATGATTATGACATCATTAAATGATTAAGACATCATCCAATGATTATGACATCATCCAATGATTATGACATCATCAAATCGTTATGACATCAACAAAATGATTATGACATCATCTAATGATTATGACATCATCAAATGATTATGACATCAACAAAATGATTATGACATCATCCCATGATTATGACATCAAATGATTATGACATCATCAAATGATTATGACATCAACAAAATGATTATGACATCATCAAATGATTATGACATCAACAAAATTATTATGACATCATCCCATGATTATGACATCAAATGATTATGACATCAACAAAATGATTATGACATCATCAAATGATTATGACATCAACAAAATGTTTATGACATCATCCAATGATTATGACATCAAATGATTATGACATCATGAAATGATTATGACATCAACAAAATGATTATGACATCATCTAATGATTATGACATCATCAAATGATTATGACATCAACAAAATGATTATGACATCATCTAATGATTATGACATCATCAAATGATTATGACATCAACAAAATGATTATGACATCATCCAATGATTATGACATCAAATGATTATGACATCATCAAATGATTATGACATCAACAAAATGATTATGACATCATCTAATGATTATGACATCAACAAAATGATTATGACATCATCTAATGATTATGACATCAAATGATTATGACATCAACAAAATGATTATGACATCATCCAATGATTATGACATCAAATGATTATGACATCATCAAATGATTATGACATCAACAAAATGATTATGACATCATCCAATGATTATGACATCAAATGATTATGACATCATCAAATGATTATGACATCAACAAAATGATTATGACATCATCTAATGATTATGACATCAACAAAATGATTATGACATCATCTAATGATTATGACATCAAATGATTATGACATCAACAAAATGATTATGACATCATCCAATGATTATGACATCAAATGATTATGACATCATCAAATGATTATGACATCAACAAAATGATTATGACATCATCCAATGATTATGACATCAAATGATTATGACATCATCAAATCATTATGACATCAACAAAATGATTATGACATCAACAAAATAATTATGACATCATCTAATGATTATGACATCATCAAATGATTATGACATCAACAAAATGATTATGACATCATCCAATGATTATGACATCAAATGATTATGACATCATCAAATGGTTATGACATCAACAAAATGATGATGACATCATCCAATGATTATGACATCATCCAATGATTATGACATCATCAAATCATTATGACATCAACAAAATGATTATGACATCAACAAAATGATTATGACATCATCAAATGATTATGACATCAACAAAATGATTATGGCATCATCAAATGATTACGACATCAACAAAATGATTATGGCATAATCAAATGATTATGACATCAACAAAATGATTATGACATAATCCAATGATTATGACATCAAATGATTATGACATCATCAAATCATTATGACATCAACAAAATGATTATGACATCATAAAATGATTATGACATCAACAAAATGATTATGGCATCATCAAATGATTATGACATCAACAAAATGATTATGACATCATCCAATGATTATGACATCATCCAATGATTATGACATCATCAAATCATTATGACATCAACAAAATGATTATGACATCATCCAATGATTATGACATCATCCAATGATTATGACATCATCAAATCATTATGACATCAACAAAATGATTATGACATCAACAAAATGATTATGACATCATCAAATGATTATGACATCAACAAAATGATTATGACATCATCCAATGATTATGACATCATCAAATCATTATGACATCAACAAAATGATTATGACATCAACAAAATGATTATGACATCATCAAATGATTATGACATCAAATGATTATGACATCATCAAATGATTATGACATCAACAAAATGTTTATGACATCATCCAATGATTATGACATCATCTAATGATTATGACATCATCAAATGATTATGACATCATCCAATGATTATGACATCATCCAATGATTATGACATCAAATGATTATGACATCAACAAAACGATTATGACATCATCCAATGATTATGACATCATCCAATGATTATGACATCATCAAATCATTATGACATCAACAAAATGATTATGACATCAACAAAATGATTATGACATCAACAAAATGATTATGACATCATCCAATGATTATGACATCAACAAAATGATTATGACATCATCTAATGATTATGACATCATCAAATGATTATGACATCAACAAAATGATTATGACATCATCAAATGATTATGACATCAACAAAATGTTTATGACATCATCCAATGATTATGAGATCAAATGTTTATGACATCATGAAATGATTATGACATCAACAAAATGATTATGACATCATCCAATGATTATGACATCAAATGATTATGACATCATCAAATGATTATGACATCAACAAAATGATGATGACATCATCCAATGATTATGACATCATCTAATGATTATGACATCATCAAATGATTATGACATCATTAAATGATTATGACATCATCCAATGATTATGACATCAAATGATTATGACATCAACAAAACGATTATGACATCATCCAATGATTATGACATCATCCAATGATTATGACATCATCAAATCATTATGACATCAACAAAATGATTATGACATCAACAAAATGATTATGACATCAACAAAATGATTATGACATCATCCAATGATTATGACATCAAATGATTATGACATCATCCAATGATTATGACATCAAATGATTATGACATCATCAAATGATTATGACATCAACAAAATGATTATGGCATCATCAAATGATTATGACATCAACAAAATGATTATGACATCATCCAATGATTATGACATCTTCCAATGATTATGACATCATCAAATCATTATGACATCAACAAAATGATTATGACATCAACAAAATGATTATGACATTATCAAATGATTATGACATCAACAAATTGATTATGACATCATCCAATGATTATGACACCAAATAATTATGACATCATCAAATGATTATGACATCAACAAAATGATTATGACATCATCCAATGATTATGACATCAAATGATTATGACATCATCAAATGATTATGACATCAACAAAATGATGATGACATCATCCAATGATTATGACATCATCCAATGATTATGACATCATCAAATCATTATGACATCAACAAAATGATTATGACATCATCTAATGATTATGACATCATCAAATGATTATGACATCAACAAAATGATTATGACATCATCCCATGATTATGACATCAAATGATTATGACATCATCAAATGATTATGACATCAACAAAATGATTATGACATCATCAAATGATTATGACATCAACAAAATTATTATGACATCATCCCATGATTATGACATCAAATGATTATGACATCAACAAAATGATTATGACATCATCAAATGATTATGACATCAACAAAATGTTTATGACATCATCCAATGATTATGACATCAAATGATTATGACATCATGAAATGATTATGACATCAACAAAATGATTATGACATCAACAAAATGATGATGACATCATCCAATGATTATGACATCATCCAATGATTATGACATCATCAAATCATTATGACATCAACAAAATGATTATGACATCAACAAAATGATTATGACATCAACAAAATGATTATGACATCATCCAATGATTATGACATCAACAAAATGATTATGACATCATCTAATGATTATGACATCATCAAATGATTATGACATCAACAAAATGATTATGACATCATCAAATGATTATGACATCAACAAAATGTTTATGACATCATCCAATGATTATGACATCAAATGTTTATGACATCATGAAATGATTATGACATCAACAAAATGATTATGACATCATCCAATGATTATGACATCAAATGATTATGACATCATCAAATGATTATGACATCAACAAAATGATGATGACATCATCCAATGATTATGACATCATCTAATGATTATGACATCATCAAATGATTATGACATCATTAAATGATTATGACATCATCCAATGATTATGACATCAAATGATTATGACATCAACAAAACGATTATGACATCATCCAATGATTATGACATCATCCAATGATTATGACATCATCAAATCATTATGACATCAACAAAATGATTATGACATCAACAAAATGATTATGACATCATCCAATGATTATGACATCAAATGATTATGACATCATCCAATGATTATGACATCAAATGATTATGACATCATCAAATGATTATGACATCAACAAAATGATTATGGCATCATCAAATGATTATGACATCAACAAAATGATTATGACATCATCCAATGATTATGACATCTTCCAATGATTATGACATCATCAAATCATTATGACATCAACAAAATGATTATGACATCAACAAAATGATTATGACATTATCAAATGATTATGACATCAACAAATTGATTATGACATCATCCAATGATTATGACACCAAATAATTATGACATCATCAAATGATTATGACATCAACAAAATGATTATGACATCATCCAATGATTATGACATCAAATGATTATGACATCATCAAATGATTATGACATCAACAAAATGATGATGACATCATCCAATGATTATGACATCATCAAATGATTATGACATCAACAAAATGATTATGGCATCATCAAATGATTATGACATCAACAAAATGATTATGACATCATCCAATGATTATGACATCTTCCAATGATTATGACATCATCAAATCATTATGACATCAACAAAATGATTATGACATCAACAAAATGATTATGACATTATCAAATGATTATGACATCAACAAATTGATTATGACATCATCCAATGATTATGACACCAAATAATTATGACATCATCAAATGATTATGACATCAACAAAATGATTATGACATCATCCAATGATTATGACATCAAATGATTATGACATCATCAAATGATTATGACATCAACAAAATGATGATGACATCATCCAATGATTATGACATCATCCAATGATTATGACATCATCAAATCATTATGACATCAACAAAATGATTATGACATCATCTAATGATTATGACATCATCAAATGATTATGACATCAACAAAATGATTATGACATCATCCCATGATTATGACATCAAATGATTATGACATCATCAAATGATTATGACATCAACAAAATGATTATGACATCATCAAATGATTATGACATCAACAAAATTATTATGACATCATCCCATGATTATGACATCAAATGATTATGACATCAACAAAATGATTATGACATCATCAAATGATTATGACATCAACAAAATGTTTATGACATCATCCAATGATTATGACATCAAATGATTATGACATCATGAAATGATTATGACATCAACAAAATGATTATGACATCAACAAAATGATGATGACATCATCCAATGATTATGACATCATCCAATGATTATGACATCATCAAATCATTATGACATCAACAAAATGATTATGACATCAACAAAATGATTATGACATCAACAAAATGATTATGACATCATCCAATGATTATGACATCAACAAAATGATTATGACATCATCTAATGATTATGACATCATCAAATGATTATGACATCAACAAAATGATTATGACATCATCAAATGATTATGACATCAACAAAATGTTTATGACATCATCCAATGATTATGACATCAAATGTTTATGACATCATGAAATGATTATGACATCAACAAAATGATTATGACATCATCCAATGATTATGACATCAAATGATTATGACATCATCAAATGATTATGACATCAACAAAATGATGATGACATCATCCAATGATTATGACATCATCTAATGATTATGACATCATCAAATGATTATGACATCATTAAATGATTATGACATCATCCAATGATTATGACATCAAATGATTATGACATCAACAAAACGATTATGACATCATCCAATGATTATGACATCATCCAATGATTATGACATCATCAAATCATTATGACATCAACAAAATGATTATGACATCAACAAAATGATTATGACATCATCCAATGATTATGACATCAAATGATTATGACATCATCCAATGATTATGACATCAAATGATTATGACATCATCAAATGATTATGACATCAACAAAATGATTATGGCATCATCAAATGATTATGACATCAACAAAATGATTATGACATCATCCAATGATTATGACATCTTCCAATGATTATGACATCATCAAATCATTATGACATCAACAAAATGATTATGACATCAACAAAATGATTATGACATTATCAAATGATTATGACATCAACAAATTGATTATGACATCATCCAATGATTATGACACCAAATAATTATGACATCATCAAATGATTATGACATCAACAAAATGATTATGACATCATCCAATGATTATGACATCAAATGATTATGACATCATCAAATGATTATGACATCAACAAAATGATGATGACATCATCCAATGATTATGACATCATCCAATGATTATGACATCATCAAATCATTATGACATCAACAAAATGATTATGACATCATCTAATGATTATGACATCATCAAATGATTATGACATCAACAAAATGATTATGACATCATCCCATGATTATGACATCAAATGATTATGACATCATCAAATGATTATGACATCAACAAAATGATTATGACATCATCAAATGATTATGACATCAACAAAATTATTATGACATCATCCCATGATTATGACATCAAATGATTATGACATCAACAAAATGATTATGACATCATCAAATGATTATGACATCAACAAAATGTTTATGACATCATCCAATGATTATGACATCAAATGATTATGACATCATGAAATGATTATGACATCAACAAAATGATTATGACATCATCTAATGATTATGACATCATCAAATGATTATGACATCAACAAAATGATTATGACATCATCTAATGATTATGACATCATCAAATGATTATGACATCAACAAAATGATTATGACATCATCCAATGATTATGACATCAAATGATTATGACATCATCAAATGATTATGACATCAACAAAATGATTATGACATCATCTAATGATTATGACATCAACAAAATGATTATGACATCATCTAATGATTATGACATCAAATGATTATGACATCAACAAAATGATTATGACATCATCCAATGATTATGACATCAAATGATTATGACATCATCAAATGATTATGACATCAACAAAATGATTATGACATCATCCAATGATTATGACATCAAATGATTATGACATCATCAAATGATTATGACATCAACAAAATGATTATGACATCATCTAATGATTATGACATCAACAAAATGATTATGACATCATCTAATGATTATGACATCAAATGATTATGACATCAACAAAATGATTATGACATCATCCAATGATTATGACATCAAATGATTATGACATCATCAAATGATTATGACATCAACAAAATGATTATGACATCATCCAATGATTATGACATCAAATGATTATGACATCATCAAATCATTATGACATCAACAAAATGATTATGACATCAACAAAATAATTATGACATCATCTAATGATTATGACATCATCAAATGATTATGACATCAACAAAATGATTATGACATCATCCAATGATTATGACATCAAATGATTATGACATCATCAAATGGTTATGACATCAACAAAATGATGATGACATCATCCAATGATTATGACATCATCCAATGATTATGACATCATCAAATCATTATGACATCAACAAAATGATTATGACATCAACAAAATGATTATGACATCATAAAATGATTATGACATCAACAAAATGATTATGGCATCATCAAATGATTACGACATCAACAAAATGATTATGGCATCATCAAATGATTATGACATCAACAAAATGATTATGACATAATCCAATGATTATGACATCAAATGATTATGACATCATCAAATGATTATGACATCAACAAAATGATTATGACATCATAAAATGATTATGACATCAACAAAATGATTATGGCATCATCAAATGATTATGACATCAACAAAATGATTATGACATCATCCAATGATTATGACATCATCCAATGATTATGACATCATCAAATCATTATGACATCAACAAAATGATTATGACATCATCCAATGATTATGACATCATCCAATGATAATGACATCATCAAATCATTATGACATCAACAAAATGATTATGACATCAACAAAATGATTATGACATCATCCGATGATTATGACATCATAAAATGATTATGACATCAACAAAATGATTATGGCATCATCAAATGATTATGACATCAACAAAATGATTATGACATCATCCAATGATTATGACATCATCCAATGATTATGACATCATCAAATCATTATGACATCAACAAAATGATTATGACATCAACAAAATGATTATGACATCATCCGATGATTATGACATCATCTAATTATTATGACATCAACAAAATGATTATGACATCATCCGATGATTATGACATCATCAAATGATTATGACATCAACAAAATGATTATGACATCATCTAATGATTATGACATCAACAAAATGATTATGACATCATCTAATGATTATGACATCATCAAATGATTATGACATCAACAAAATGATTATGACATAATCCAATGATTATGACATCAAATGATTATGACATCATCAAATGATTATGACATCAACAAAATGATTATGACATCATCTAATGATTATGACATCATCAAATGATTATGACATCAACAAAATGATTATGACATCAAATGATTATGACATCAAATGATTATGACATCAACAAAATGATTATGACATCATCCAATGATTATGACATCAAATGATTATGACATCATCAAATGATTATGACATCAACAAAATGATGATGACATCATCCAATGATTATGACATCATCCAATGATTATGACATCATCAAATCATTATGACATCAACAAAATGATTATGACATCATCTAATGATTATGACATCATCAAATGATTATGACATCAACAAAATGATTATGACATCATCCCATGATTATGACATCAAATGATTATGACATCATCAAATGATTATGACATCAACAAAATGATTATGACATCATCAAATGATTATGACATCAACAAAATGATTATGACATCATCAAATGATTATGACATCAACAAAATGTTTATGACATCATCCAATGATTATGACATCAAATGATTATGACATCATGAAATGATTATGACATCAACAAAATGATTATGACATCAACAAAATGATGATGACATCATCCAATGATTATGACATCATCCAATGATTATGACATCATCAAATCATTATGACATCAACAAAATGATTATGACATCAACAAAATGATTATGACATCAACAAAATGATTATGACATCATCCAATGATTATGACATCAACAAAATGATTATGACATCATCTAATGATTATGACATCATCAAATGATTATGACATCAACAAAATGATTATGACATCATCAAATGATTATGACATCAACAAAATGTTTATGACATCATCCAATGATTATGACATCAAATGTTTATGACATCATGAAATGATTATGACATCAACAAAATGATTATGACATCATCCAATGATTATGACATCAAATGATTATGACATCATCAAATGATTATGACATCAACAAAATGATGATGACATCATCCAATGATTATGACATCATCCAATGATTATGACATCATCAAATCATTATGACATCAACAAAATGATTATGACATCATCCAATGATTATGACATCAAATGATTATGACATCAACAAAACGATTATGACATCATCCAATGATTATGACATCATCCAATGATTATGACATCATCAAATCATTATGACATCAACAAAATGATTATGACATCAACAAAATGATTATGACATCATCCAATGATGATGACATCAAATGATTATGACATCATCCAATGATTATGACATCAAATGATTATGACATCATCAAATGATTATGACATCAACAAAATGATTATGACATCAACAAAATGATTATGACATCATCCAATGATTATGACATCTTCCAATGATTATGACATCATCAAATCATTATGACATCAACAAAATGATTATGACATCAACAAAATGATTATGACATTATCAAATGATTATGACATCAACAAATTGATTATGACATCATCCAATGATTATGACACCAAATAATTATGACATCATCAAATGATTATGACATCAACAAAATGATTATGACATCATACAATGATTATGACATCAAATGATTATGACATCATCAAATGATTATGACATCAACAAAATGATGATGACATCATCCAATGATTATGACATCATCCAATGATTATGACATCATCAAATCATTATGACATCAACAAAATGATTATGACATCATCTAATGATTATGACATCATCAAATGATTATGACATCAACAAAATGATTATGACATCATCCCATGATTATGACATCAAATGATTATGACATCATCAAATGATTATGACATCAACAAAATGATTATGACATCATCAAATGATTATGACATCAACAAAATTATTATGACATCATCCCATGATTATGACATCAAATGATTATGATATCAACAAAATGATTATGACATCATCAAATGATTATGACATCAACAAAATGTTTATGACATCATCCAATGATTATGACATCAAATGATTATGACATCATGAAATGATTATGACATCAACAAAATGATTATGACATCATCTAATGATTATGACATCATCAAATGATTATGACATCAACAAAATGATTATGACATCATCCAATGATTATGACATCAAATGATTATGACATCATCAAATGATTATGACATCAACAAAATGATTATGACATCATCTAATGATTATGACATCAACAAAATGATTATGACATCATCTAATGATTATGACATCAAATGATTATGACATCAACAAAATGATTATGACATCATCCAATGATTATGACATCAAATGATTATGACATCATCAAATGATTATGACATCAACAAAATGATTATGACATCATCCAATGATTATGACATCAAATGATTATGACATCATCAAATGATTATGACATCAACAAAATGATTATGACATCATCTAATGATTATGACATCAACAAAATGATTATGACATCATCTAATGATTATGACATCAAATGATTATGACATCAACAAAATGATTATGACATCATCCAATGATTATGACATCAAATGATTATGACATCATCAAATGATTATGACATCAACAAAATGATTATGACATCATCCAATGATTATGACATCAAATGATTATGACATCATCAAATCATTATGACATCAACAAAATGATTATGACATCAACAAAATAATTATGACATCATCTAATGATTATGACATCATCAAATGATTATGACATCAACAAAATGATTATGACATCATCCAATGATTATGACATCAAATGATTATGACATCATCAAATGGTTATGACATCAACAAAATGATGATGACATCATCCAATGATTATGACATCATCCAATGATTATGACATCATCAAATCATTATGACATCAACAAAATGATTATGACATCAACAAAATGATTATGACATCATAAAATGATTATGACATCAACAAAATGATTATGGCATCATCAAATGATTACGACATCAACAAAATGATTATGGCATCATCAAATGATTATGACATCAACAAAATGATTATGACATAATCCAATGATTATGACATCAAATGATTATGACATCATCAAATGATTATGACATCAACAAAATGATTATGACATCATCTAATGATTATGACATCATCAAATGATTATGACATCAACAAAATGATTATGACATCATCCAATGATTATGACATCAAATGATTATGACATCATCAAATGATTATGACATCAACAAAATGATTATGACATCATCTAATGATTATGACATCAACAAAATGATTATGACATCATCTAATGATTATGACATCAAATGATTATGACATCAACAAAATGATTATGACATCATCCAATGATTATGACATCAAATGATTATGACATCATCAAATGATTATGACATCAACAAAATGATTATGACATCATCCAATGATTATGACATCAAATGATTATGACATCATCAAATGATTATGACATCAACAAAATGATTATGACATCATCTAATGATTATGACATCAACAAAATGATTATGACATCATCTAATGATTATGACATCAAATGATTATGACATCAACAAAATGATTATGACATCATCCAATGATTATGACATCAAATGATTATGACATCATCAAATGATTATGACATCAACAAAATGATTATGACATCATCCAATGATTATGACATCAAATGATTATGACATCATCAAATCATTATGACATCAACAAAATGATTATGACATCAACAAAATAATTATGACATCATCTAATGATTATGACATCATCAAATGATTATGACATCAACAAAATGATTATGACATCATCCAATGATTATGACATCAAATGATTATGACATCATCAAATGGTTATGACATCAACAAAATGATGATGACATCATCCAATGATTATGACATCATCCAATGATTATGACATCATCAAATCATTATGACATCAACAAAATGATTATGACATCAACAAAATGATTATGACATCATAAAATGATTATGACATCAACAAAATGATTATGGCATCATCAAATGATTACGACATCAACAAAATGATTATGGCATCATCAAATGATTATGACATCAACAAAATGATTATGACATAATCCAATGATTATGACATCAAATGATTATGACATCATCAAATGATTATGACATCAACAAAATGATTATGACATCATAAAATGATTATGACATCAACAAAATGATTATGGCATCATCAAATGATTATGACATCAACAAAATGATTATGACATCATCCAATGATTATGACATCATCCAATGATTATGACATCATCAAATCATTATGACATCAACAAAATGATTATGACATCATCCAATGATTATGACATCATCCAATGATTATGACATCATCAAATCATTATGACATCAACAAAATGATTATGACATCAACAAAATGATTATGACATCATCCGATGATTATGACATCATAAAATGATTATGACATCAACAAAATGATTATGGCATCATCAAATGATTATGACATCAACAAAATGATTATGACATCATCCAATGATTATGACATCATCCAATGATTATGACATCATCAAATCATTATGACATCAACAAAATGATTATGACATCAACAAAATGATTATGACATCATCCGATGATTATGACATCATCAAATTATTATGACATCAACAAAATGATTATGACATCATCCGATGATTATGACATCATCAAATGATTATGACATCAACAAAATGATTATGACATCATCTAATGATTATGACATCATCAAATGATTATGACATCAACAAAATGATTATGACATCATCTAATGATTATGACATCATCAAATGATTATGACATCAACAAAATGATTATGACATAATCCAATGATTATGACATCAAATGATTATGACATCATCAAATGATTATGACATCAACAAAATGATTATGACATCATCTAATGATTATGACATCATCAAATGATTATGACATCAACAAAATGATTATGACATCAAATGATTATGACATCAAATGATTATGACATCAACAAAATGATTATGACATCATCCAATGATTATGACATCATCCAATGATTATAACATCATCAAATCATTATGACATCAACAAAATGATTATGACATCAACAAAATGATTATGGCATCATCAAATGATTATGACATCAACAAAATGATTATGACATCATCCAATGATTATGACATCATCCAATGATTATGACATCATCAAATCATTATGACATCAACAAAATGATTATGACATCAACAAAATGATTATGACATCATCAAATGATTATGACATCAACAAAATGATTATGACATCATCCAATGATTATGACATCAAATGATTATGACATCATCAAATGATTATGACATCAACAAAATGATTATGACATCATCCAATGATTATGACATCATCCAATGATTATGACATCAACAAATCATTATGACATCAACAAAATGATTATGACATCAACAAAATGATTATGACATCATCAAATGATTATGACATCAACAAAATGATTATGACATCATCAAATGATTATGACATCATCCAAAGATTATGACATCAAATGATTATGACATCATCAAATGATTATGACATCAACAAAATGATTATGACATCATCCAATGATTATGACGTCAAATGATTATGACATCATCAAATGATTATGCCATCAACAAAATGATTATGACATCATCCAATGATTATGACATCAAATGATTATGACATCATCAAATGATTATGACATCAACAAAATGATTATGACATCATCCAATGATTATGACATCAAATGATTATGACATCATCAAATGATTATGACATCAACAAAATGATTATGACATCATCTAATGATTATGACATCAACAAAATGATTATTACATCAACAAAATGATTATGACATCATCCAATGATTATGACATCAAATGATTATGACATCATCAAATGATTATGACATCAACAAAATGATTATGACATCATCCAATGATTATGACATCAAATGATTATGACATCATCAAATGATTATGACATCAACAAAATGATTATGACATCATCTAATGATTATGACATCAACAAAATGGTTATGACATCATCTAATGATTATGACATCAAATGATTATGACATCAACAAAATGATTATGACATCATCCAATGATTATGACTTCAAATGATTATGACATCATCAAATGATTATGACATCAACAAAATGATTATGACATCATCCAATGATTATGACATCAAATGATTATGACATCATCAAATCATGACATCAACAAAATGATTATGACATCAACAAAATAATTATGACATCATCTAATGATTATGACATCATCAAATGATTATGACATCAACAAAATGATTATGACATAATCCAATGATTATGACATCAAATGATTATGACATCATCAAATCATTATGACATCAACAAAATGATTATGACATCATAAAATGATTATGACATCAACAAAATGATTATGGCATCATCAAATGATTATGACATCAACAAAATGATTATGACATCATCCAATTATTATGACATCATCCAATGATTATGACATCATCAAATCATTATGACATCAACAAAATGATTATGACATCATCCAATGATTATGACATCATCCAATGATTATGACATCATCAAATCATTATGACATCAACAAAATGATTATGACATCAACAAAATGATTATGACATCATCAAATGATTATGACATCAACAAAATGATTATGACATCATCCAATGATTATGACATCATCAAATCATTATGACATCAACAAAATGATTATGACATCAACAAAATGATTATGACATCATCAAATGATTATGACATCAAATGATTATGACATCATCCAATGATTATGACATCAAATGATTATGACATCAACAAAACGATTATGACATCATCCAATGATTATGACATCATCCAATGATTATGACATCATCAAATCATTATGACATCAACAAAATGATTATGACATCAACAAAATGATTATGACATCAACAAAATGATTATGACATCATCCAATGATTATGACATCAAATGATTATGACATCATCCAATGATTATGACATCAAATGATTATGACATCATCAAATGATTATGACATCAACAAAATGATTATGGCATCATCAAATGATTATGACATCAACAAAATGATTATGACATCATCCAATGATTATGACATCAAATGATTATGACATCATCAAATCATTATGACATCAACAAAATGATTATGACATCAACAAAATGATTATGACATTATCAAATGATTATGACATCAACAAATTGATTATGACATCATCCAATGATTATGACACCAAATAATTATGACATCATCAAATGATTATGACATCAACAAAATGATTATGACATCATCCAATGATTATGACATCAAATGATTATGACATCATCAAATGATTATGACATCAACAAAATGATGATGACATCATCCAATGATTATGACATCATCCAATGATTATGACATCATCAAATCATTATGACATCAACAAAATGATTATGACATCATCTAATGATTATGACATCATCAAATGATTATGACATCAACAAAATGATTATGACATCATCCCATGATTATGACATCAAATGATTATGACATCATCAAATGATTATGACATCAACAAAATGATTATGACATCATCAAATGATTATGACATCAACAAAATTATTATGACATCATCCCATGATTATGACATCAAATGATTATGATATCAACAAAATGATTATGACATCATCAAATGATTATGACATCAACAAAATGTTTATGACATCATCCAATGATTATGACATCAAATGATTATGACATCATGAAATGATTATGACATCAACAAAATGATTATGACATCATCTAATGATTATGACATCATCAAATGATTATGACATCAACAAAATGATTATGACATCATCTAATGATTATGACATCATCAAATGATTATGACATCAACAAAATGATTATGACATCATCCAATGATTATGACATCAAATGATTATGACATCATCAAATGATTATGACATCAACAAAATGATTATGACATCATCTAATGATTATGACATCAACAAAATGATTATGACATCATCTAATGATTATGACATCAAATGATTATGACATCAACAAAATGATTATTACATCATCCAATGATTATGACATCAAATGATTATGACATCATCAAATGATTATGACATCAACAAAATGATTATGACATCATCCAATGATTATGACATCAAATGATTATGACATCATCAAATGATTATGACATCAACAAAATGATTATGACATCATCTAATGATTATGACATCAACAAAATGATTATGACATCATCTAATGATTATGACATCAAATGATTATGACATCAACAAAATGATTATGACATCATCCAATGATTATGACATCAAATGATTATGACATCATCAAATGATTATGACATCAACAAAATGATTATGACATCATCCAATGATTATGACATCAAATGATTATGACATCATCAAATCATTATGACATCAACAAAATGATTATGACATCAACAAAATAATTATGACATCATCTAATGATTATGACATCATCAAATGATTATGACATCAACAAAATGATTATGACATCATCCAATGATTATGACATCAAATGATTATGACATCATCAAATGGTTATGACATCAACAAAATGATGATGACATCATCCAATGATTATGACATCATCCAATGATTATGACATCATCAAATCATTATGACATCAACAAAATGATTATGACATCAACAAAATGATTATGACATCATAAAATGATTATGACATCAACAAAATGATTATGGCATCATCAAATGATTACGACATCAACAAAATGATTATGGCATCATCAAATGATTATGACATCAACAAAATGATTATGACATAATCCAATGATTATGACATCAAATGATTATGACATCACCAAATGATTATGACATCAACAAAATGATTATGACATCATAAAATGATTATGACATCAACAAAATGATTATGGCATCATCAAATGATTATGACATCAACAAAATGATTATGACATCATCCAATGATTATGACATCATCCAATGATTATGACATCATCAAATCATTATGACATCAACAAAATGATTATGACATCATCCAATGATTATGACATCATCCAATGATTATGACATCATCAAATCATTATGACATCAACAAAATGATTATGACATCAACAAAATGATTATGACATCATCCGATGATTATGACATCATAAAATGATTATGACATCAACAAAATGATTATGGCATCATCAAATGATTATGACATCAACAAAATGATTATGTCATCATCCAATGATTATGACATCATCCAATGATTATGACATCATCAAATCATTATGACATCAACAAAATGATTATGACATCAACAAAATGATTATGACATCATCCGATGATTATGACATCATCAAATTATTATGACATCAACAAAATGATTATGACATCATCCGATGATTATGACATCATCAAATGATTATGACATCAACAAAATGATTATGACATCATCTAATGATTATGACATCATCAAATGATTATGACATCAACAAAATGATTATGACATCATCTAATGATTATGACATCATCAAATGATTATGACATCAACAAAATGATTATGACATAATCCAATGATTATGACATCAAATGATTATGACATCATCAAATGATTATGACATCAACAAAATGATTATGACATCAAATGATTATGACATCAAATGATTATGACATCAACAAAATGATTATGACATCATCCAATGATTATGACATCATCCAATGATTATAACATCATCAAATCATTATGACATCAACAAAATGATTATGACATCACCAAAATGATTATGGCATCATCAAATGATTATGACATCAACAAAATGATTATGACATCATCCAATGATTATGACATCATCCAATGATTATGACATCATCAAATCATTATGACATCAACAAAATGATTATGACATCAACAAAATGATTATGACATCATCAAATGATTATGACATCAACAAAATGATTATGACATCATCCAATGATTATGACATCAAATGATTATGACATCATCAAATGATTATGACATCAACAAAATGATTATGACATCATCCAATGATTATGACATCATCCAATGATTATGACATCAACAAATCATTATGACATCAACAAAATGATTATGACATCAACAAAATGATTATGACATCATCAAATGATTATGACATCAACAAAATGATTATGACATCATCAAATGATTATGACATCAACAAAATGATTATGACATCATCAAATGATTATGACATCATCCAAAGATTATGACATCAAATGATTATGACATCATCAAATGATTATGACATCAACAAAATGATTATGACATCATCCAATGATTATGACGTCAAATGATTATGACATCATCAAATGATTATGCCATCAACAAAATGATTATGACATCATCCAATGATTATGACATCAAATGATTATGACATCATCAAATGATTATGACATCAACAAAATGATTATGACATCATCCAATGATTATGACATCAAATGATTATGACATCATCAAATGATTATGACATCAACAAAATGATTATGACATCATCTAATGATTATGACATCAACAAAATGATTATTACATCAACAAAATGATTATGACATCATCCAATGATTATGACATCAAATGATTATGACATCATCAAATGATTATGACATCAACAAAATGATTATGACATCATCCAATGATTATGACATCAAATGATTATGACATCATCAAATGATTATGACATCAACAAAATGATTATGACATCATCTAATGATTATGACATCAACAAAATGGTTATGACATCATCTAATGATTATGACATCAAATGATTATGACATCAACAAAATGATTATGACATCATCCAATGATTATGACTTCAAATGATTATGACATCATCAAATGATTATGACATCAACAAAATGATTATGACATCATCCAATGATTATGACATCAAATGATTATGACATCATCAAATCATGACATCAACAAAATGATTATGACATCAACAAAATAATTATGACATCATCTAATGATTATGACATCATCAAATGATTATGACATCAACAAAATGATTATGACATAATCCAATGATTATGACATCAAATGATTATGACATCATCAAATCATTATGACATCAACAAAATGATTATGACATCATAAAATGATTATGACATCAACAAAATGATTATGGCATCATCAAATGATTATGACATCAACAAAATGATTATGACATCATCCAATTATTATGACATCATCCAATGATTATGACATCATCAAATCATTATGACATCAACAAAATGATTATGACATCATCCAATGATTATGACATAATCCAATGATTATGACATCATCAAATCATTATGACATCAACAAAATGATTATGACATCAACAAAATGATTATGACATCATCAAATGATTATGACATCAACAAAATGATTATGACATCATCCAATGATTATGACATCATCAAATCATTATGACATCAACAAAATGATTATGACATCAACAAAATGATTATGACATCATCAAATGAATATGACATCAAATGATTATGACATCATCAAATGATTATGACATCAACAAAATGTTTATGACATCATCCAAAGATTATGACATCAAATAATTATGACATCATCAAATGATTATGCCATCAACAAAATGATTATGGCATCATCAAATGATTATGACATTATCAAATGATTATGACATCAACAAAATGATTATGACATCATCCGATGATTATGACATCATCAAATGATTATGACATCAACAAAATGATTATGACATCATCTAATGATTATGACATCATCAAATGATTATGACATCAACAAAATGAATATGACATCATCTAATGATTATGACATCATCAAATGATTATGACATCAACAAAATGATTATGACATAATCCAATGATTAAGACATCAAATGATTATGACATCATCAAATGATTATGACATCAACAAAATGATTATGACATCATCTAATGATTATGACATCATCAAATGATTATGACATCAACAAAATGATTATGGCATCATCAAATGATTATGACATCAACAAAATGATTATGACATAATCCAATGATTATGACATCAAATGATTATGACATCATCAAATCATTATGACATCAACAAAATGATTATGACATCATAAAATGATTATGACATCAACAAAATGATTATGGCATCATCAAATGATTATGACATCAACAAAATGATTATGACATCATCCAATGATTATGACATCATCCAATGATTATGACATCATCAAATCATTATGACATCAACAAAATGATTATGACATCATCCAATGATTATGACATCATCCAATGATTATGACATCATCAAATCATTATGACATCAACAAAATGATTATGACATCAACAAAATGATTATGACATCATCAAATGATTATGACATCATCAAATGATTATGACATCAACAAAATGAATATGACATCATCTAATGATTATGACATCATCAAATGATTATGACATCAACAAAATGAATATGACATCATCTAATGATTATGACATCATCAAATGATTATGACATCAACAAAATGATTATGACATAATCCAATGATTAAGACATCAAATGATTATGACATCATCAAATGATTATGACATCAACAAAATGATTATGACATCATCTAATGATTATGACATCATCAAATGATTATGACATCAACAAAATGATTATGGCATCATCAAATGATTATGACATCAACAAAATGATTATGACATAATCCAATGATTATGACATCAAATGATTATGACATCATCAAATCATTATGACATCAACAAAATGATTATGACATCATAAAATGATTATGACATCAACAAAATGATTATGGCATCATCAAATGATTATGACATCAACAAAATGATTATGACATCATCCAATGATTATGACATCATCCAATGATTATGACATCATCAAATCATTATGACATCAACAAAATGATTATGACATCATCCAATGATTATGACATCATCCAATGATTATGACATCATCAAATCATTATGACATCAACAAAATGATTATGACATCAACAAAATGATTATGACATCATCAAATGATTATGACATCAACAAAATGATTATGACATCATCCAATGATTATGACATCATCAAATCATTATGACATCAACAAAATGATTATGACATCAACAAAATGATTATGACATCATCAAATGATTATGACATCATCCAATGATTATGACATCAAATGATTATGACATCAACAAAACGATTATGACATCATCCAATGATTATGACATCATCCAATGATTATGACATCATCAAATCATTATGACATCAACAAAATGATTATGACATCAACAAAATGATTATGACATCAACAAAATGATTATGACATCATCCAATGATTATGACATCAAATGATTATGACATCATCCAATGATTATGACATCAAATGATTATGACATCATCAAATGATTATGACATCAACAAAATGATTATGGCATCATCAAATGATTATGACATCAACAAAATGATTATGACATCATCCAATGATTATGACATCAAATGATTATGACATCATCAAATCATTATGACATCAACAAAATGATTATGACATCAACAAAATGATTATGACATTATCAAATGATTATGACATCAACAAATTGATTATGACATCATCCAATGATTATGACACCAAATAATTATGACATCATCAAATGATTATGACATCAACAAAATGATTATGACATCATCCAATGATTATGACATCAAATGATTATGACATCAAATGATTATGACATCAACAAAATGATTATGACATCATCCAATGATTATGACATCATCCAATGATTATAACATCATCAAATCATTATGACATCAACAAAATGATTATGACATCAACAAAATGATTATGGCATCAACAAAATGATTATGACATCATCCAATGATTATGACATCATCCAATAATTATGACATCATCCAATGATTATGACATCATCAAATCATTATGACATCAACAAAATGATTATGACATCAACAAAAAGATTATGACATCATCAAATGATTATGACATCAACAAAATGATTATGACATCATCAAATGATTATGACATCAACAAAATGATGATGACATCATCCAATGATTATGACATCATCCAATGATTATGACACCATCAAATCATTATGACATCAACAAAATGATTATGACATCAACAAAATGATTATGACATCAACAAAATGATTATGACATCATCCAATGATTATGACATCAACAAAATGATTATGACATCATCTAATGATTATGACATCATCAAATGATTATGACATCAACAAAATGATTATGACATCATCAAATGATTATGACATCAACAAAATGATTATGACATCATCAAATCATTATGACATCAACAAAATGATTATGACATCATAAAATGATTATGATATCAACAAAATGATTATGGCATCATCAAATGATTATGACATCAACAAAATGATTATGACATCATCCAATGATTATGACATCATCCAATGATTATGACATCATCAAATCATTATGACATCAGCAAAATGATTATGACATCATCCAATGATTATGACGTCATCCAATGATTATGACATCATCAAATCATTATGACATCAACAAAATGATTATGACATCAACAAAATGATTATGACATCATCAAATGATTATGACATCAACAAAATGATTATGACATCATCCAATGATTATGACATCATCAAATCATTATGACATCAAAAAAATGATTATGACATCAAAAAAATGATTATGACATCATCAAATGATTATGACATCAAATGATTATGACATCATCAAATGATTATGACATCAACAAAATGATTATGGCATCATCAAATGATTATGACATTATCAAATGATTATGACATCAACAAAATGATTATGACATCATCCGATGATTATGACATCAAATGATTATGACATCATCAAATGATTATGACATCAACAAAATGGTTATGACATCATCCAATGATTATGACATCATCCAATGATTATGACATCAAATGATTATGACATCATCAAATGATTATGACATCAACAATATGATTATGACATCATCAAATGATTATGACATCAACAAAATGATTATGACATCATCTAATGATTATGACATCATCAAATGATTATGACATCAACAAAATGATTATGACATCATCAAATGATTATGACATCAACAAAATGTTTATGACATCATCAAATGATTATGACATCAAATGATTATGACATCATCAAATGATTATGACATCAACAAAATGATTATGACATCATCTAATGATTATGACATCATCAAAGGATTATGACATCAAAAAAATGATTATGACATCATCTAATGATTATGACATCATCAAATGATTATGACATCAACAAAATGATTATGACATCATCTAATGATTATGACATCATCAAATGATTATGACATCAACAAAATGATTATGACACCATCTAATGATTATGACATCATCAAATGATTATGACATCATCCAATGATTATGACATCATCAAATGATTATGACATCAACATAATGATTATGACATCATCTAATGATTATGACATCAACAAAATGATTATGACATCTTCTAATGATTATGACATCAAATGATTATGACATCAACAAAATGATTATGACATCATCCAATGATTATGACATCAAATGATTATGACATCATCAAATCATTATGACATCAACAAAATGATTATGACATCAACAAAATAATTATGACATCATCTAATGATTATGACATCATCAAATGATTATGACATCAACAAAATGATTTTGACATCATCCAATGATTATGACATCAAATGATTATGACATCATCAAATGATTATGACATCAACAAAATGATGATGACATCATCCAATGATTATGACATCAACAAAATGATTATGACATCATCAAATGATTATGACATCAACAAAATGATTGTGACATCATCCAATGTTTATGACATCATCCAATGATTATGACATCAAATGATTATGACATCATCAAATCATTATGACATCAACAAAATGATTATGACATCAACAAAATGATTATGACATCATAAAATGATTATGACATCAACAAAATGATTATGGCATCATCAAATGATTATGACATCAACAAAATCATTATGACATCATCAAATGATTATGACATCAACAAAATGATTATGACATCATCCAATGATTATGACATCAAATGATTATGACATCATCAAATCATTATGACATCAACAAAATGATTATGACATCAACAAAATGATTATGACATCATAAAATGATTATGACATCAACAAAATGATTATAGCATCATCAAATGATTATGACATCAACAAAATGATTATGATATCATCCAATGATTATGACATCATCAAATTATTATGACATCAACAAAATGATTATTACATCAACAAAATGATTATGACATCATCAAATGATTATGACATTAACAAAATGATTATGACATCATCCAATGATTATGACATCAAATGATTATGACATCATCAAATGATTATGACATCAACAAAATGATGATGACATCATCCAATGATTATGACATCATCAAATCATTATGACATCAACAAAATGATTATGACATCATCAAATGATTATGACATCAAATGATTATGACATCATCAAATGATTATGACATCAACAAAATGATTATGGCATCATCAAATGATTATGACATTATCAAATGATTATGACATCAACAAAATGATTATGACATCATCCGATGATTATGACATCAAATGATTATGACATCATCAAATGATTATGACATCAACAAAATGGTTATGACATCATCCAATGATTATGACATCATCCAATGATTATGACATCAAATGATTATGACATCATCAAATGATTATGACATCAACAATATGATTATGACATCATCAAATGATTATGACATCAACAAAATGATTATGACATCATCTAATGATTATGACATCATCAAATGATTATGACATCAACAAAATGTTTATGACATCATCAAATGATTATGACATCAAATGATTATGACATCATCAAATGATTATGACATCAACAAAATGATTATGACATCATCTAATGATTATGACATCATCAAAGGATTATGACATCAAAAAAATGATTATGACATCATCTAATGATTATGACATCATCAAATGATTATGACATCAACAAAATGATTATGACATCATCAAATGATTATGACATCAACAAAATGATTATGACATCATCCAATGATTATGACATCAAATGATTATGACATCATCAAATGATTATGACATCAACAAAATGATTATGACATCATCCAATGATTATGACATCATCCAATGATTATGACATCAACAAATCATTATGACATCAACAAAATGATTATGACATCAACAAAATGATTATGACATCATCAAATGATTATGACATCAACAAAATGATTATGACATCATCAAATGATTATGACATCAACAAAATGATTATGACATCATCAAATGATTATGACATCATCCAAAGATTATGACATCAAATGATTATGACATCATCAAATGATTATGACATCAACAAAATGATTATGACATCATCCAATGATTATGACGTCAAATGATTATGACATCATCAAATGATTATGCCATCAACAAAATGATTATGGCATCATCAAATGATTATGCCATCAACAAAATGATTATGGCATCATCAAATGATTATGACATCAACAAAATGATTATGACATCATCAAATCATTATGACATCAACAAAATGATTATGACATCATAAAATGATTATGATATCAACAAAATGATTATGGCATCATCAAATGATTATGACATCATCAAATGATTATGACATCAACAAAATGATTATGACATAATCCAATGATTATGACATCAAATGATTATGACATCATCAAATGATTATGACATCAACAAAATGATTATGACATCATCTAATGATTATGACATCATCAAATGATTATGACATCAACAAAATGATTATGACATCAAATGATTATGACATCAAATGATTATGACATCAACAAAATGATTATGACATCATCCAATGATTATGACATCATCCAATGATTATAACATCATCAAATCATTATGACATCAACAAAATGATTATGACATCAACAAAATGATTATGGCATCATCAAATGATTATGACATCAACAAAATGATTATGACATCATCCAATGATTATGACATCATCCAATGATTATGACATCATCAAATCATTATGACATCAACAAAATGATTATGACATCAACAAAATGATTATGACATCATCAAATGATTATGACATCAACAAAATGATTATGACATCATCCAATGATTATGACATCAAATGATTATGACATCATCAAATGATTATGACATCAACAAAATGATTATGACATCATCCAATGATTATGACATCATCCAATGATTATGACATCAACAAATCATTATGACATCAACAAAATGATTATGACATCAACAAAATGATTATGACATCATCAAATGATTATGACATCAACAAAATGATTATGACATCATCAAATGATTATGACATCATCCAAAGATTATGACATCAAATGATTATGACATCATCAAATGATTATGACATCAACAAAATGATTATGACATCATCCAATGATTATGACGTCAAATGATTATGACATCATCAAATGATTATGCCATCAACAAAATGATTATGACATCATCCAATGATTATGACATCAAATGATTATGACATCATCAAATGATTATGACATCAACAAAATGATTATGACATCATCCAATGATTATGACATCAAATGATTATGACATCATCAAATGATTATGACATCAACAAAATGATTATGACATCATCTAATGATTATGACATCAACAAAATGATTATTACATCAACAAAATGATTATGACATCATCCAATGATTATGACATCAAATGATTATGACATCATCAAATGATTATGACATCAACAAAATGATTATGACATCATCCAATGATTATGACATCAAATGATTATGACATCATCAAATGATTATGACATCAACAAAATGATTATGACATCATCTAATGATTATGACATCAACAAAATGGTTATGACATCATCTAATGATTATGACATCAAATGATTATGACATCAACAAAATGATTATGACATCATCCAATGATTATGACTTCAAATGATTATGACATCATCAAATGATTATGACATCAACAAAATGATTATGACATCATCCAATGATTATGACATCAAATGATTATGACATCATCAAATCATGACATCAACAAAATGATTATGACATCAACAAAATAATTATGACATCATCTAATGATTATGACATCATCAAATGATTATGACATCAACAAAATGATTATGACATAATCCAATGATTATGACATCAAATGATTATGACATCATCAAATCATTATGACATCAACAAAATGATTATGACATCATAAAATGATTATGACATCAACAAAATGATTATGGCATCATCAAATGATTATGACATCAACAAAATGATTATGACATCATCCAATTATTATGACATCATCCAATGATTATGACATCATCAAATCATTATGACATCAACAAAATGATTATGACATCATCCAATGATTATGACATCATCCAATGATTATGACATCATCAAATCATTATGACATCAACAAAATGATTATGACATCAACAAAATGATTATGACATCATCAAATGATTATGACATCAACAAAATGATTATGACATCATCCAATGATTATGACATCATCAAATCATTATGACATCAACAAAATGATTATGACATCAACAAAATGATTATGACATCATCAAATGATTATGACATCAAATGATTATGACATCATCCAATGATTATGACATCAAATGATTATGACATCAACAAAACGATTATGACATCATCCAATGATTATGACATCATCCAATGATTATGACATCATCAAATCATTATGACATCAACAAAATGATTATGACATCAACAAAATGATTATGACATCAACAAAATGATTATGACATCATCCAATGATTATGACATCAAATGATTATGACATCATCCAATGATTATGACATCAAATGATTATGACATCATCAAATGATTATGACATCAACAAAATGATTATGGCATCATCAAATGATTATGACATCAACAAAATGATTATGACATCATCCAATGATTATGACATCAAATGATTATGACATCATCAAATCATTATGACATCAACAAAATGATTATGACATCAACAAAATGATTATGACATTATCAAATGATTATGACATCAACAAATTGATTATGACATCATCCAATGATTATGACACCAAATAATTATGACATCATCAAATGATTATGACATCAACAAAATGATTATGACATCATCCAATGATTATGACATCAAATGATTATGACATCATCAAATGATGATGACATCAACAAAATGATGATGACATCATCCAATGATTATGACATCATCCAATGATTATGACATCATCAAATCATTATGACATCAACAAAATGATTATGACATCATCTAATGATTATGACATCATCAAATGATTATGACATCAACAAAATGATTATGACATCATCCCATGATTATGACATCAAATGATTATGACATCATCAAATGATTATGACATCAACAAAATGATTATGACATCATCAAATGATTATGACATCAACAAAATTATTATGACATCATCCCATGATTATGACATCAAATGATTATGATATCAACAAAATGATTATGACATCATCAAATGATTATGACATCAACAAAATGTTTATGACATCATCCAATGATTATGACATCAAATGATTATGACATCATGAAATGATTATGACATCAACAAAATGATTATGACATCATCTAATGATTATGACATCATCAAATGATTATGACATCAGCAAAATGATTATGACATCATCTAATGATTATGACATCATCAAATGATTATGACATCAACAAAATGATTATGACATCATCCAATGATTATGACATCAAATGATTATGACATCATCAAATGATTATGACATCAACAAAATGATTATGACATCATCTAATGATTATGACATCAACAAAATGATTATGACATCATCTAATGATTATGACATCAAATGATTATGACATCAACAAAATGATTATTACATCATCCAATGATTATGACATCAAATGATTATGACATCATCAAATGATTATGACATCAACAAAATGATTATGACATCATCCAATGATTATGACATCAAATGATTATGACATCATCAAATGATTATGACATCAACAAAATGATTATGACATCATCTAATGATTATGACATCAACAAAATGATTATGACATCATCTAATGATTATGACATCAAATGATTATGACATCAACAAAATGATTATGACATCATCCAATGATTATGACATCAAATGATTATGACATCATCAAATGATTATGACATCAACAAAATGATTATGACATCATCCAATGATTATGACATCAAATGATTATGACATCATCAAATCATTATGACATCAACAAAATGATTATGACATCAACAAAATAATTATGACATCATCTAATGATTATGACATCATCAAATGATTATGACATCAACAAAATGATTATGACATCATCCAATGATTATGACATCAAATGATTATGACATCATCAAATGGTTATGACATCAACAAAATGATGATGACATCATCCAATGATTATGACATCATCCAATGATTATGACATCATCAAATCATTATGACATCAACAAAATGATTATGACATCAACAAAATGATTATGACATCATAAAATGATTATGACATCAACAAAATGATTATGGCATCATCAAATGATTACGACATCAACAAAATGATTATGGCATCATCAAATGATTATGACATCAACAAAATGATTATGACATAATCCAATGATTATGACATCAAATGATTATGACATCACCAAATGATTATGACATCAACAAAATGATTATGACATCATAAAATGATTATGACATCAACAAAATGATTATGGCATCATCAAATGATTATGACATCAACAAAATGATTATGACATCATCCAATGATTATGACATCATCCAATGATTATGACATCATCAAATCATTATGACATCAACAAAATGATTATGACATCATCCAATGATTATGACATCATCCAATGATTATGACATCATCAAATCATTATGACATCAACAAAATGATTATGACATCAACAAAATGATTATGACATCATCCGATGATTATGACATCATAAAATGATTATGACATCAACAAAATGATTATGGCATCATCAAATGATTATGACATCAACAAAATGATTATGTCATCATCCAATGATTATGACATCATCCAATGATTATGACATCATCAAATCATTATGACATCAACAAAATGATTATGACATCAACAAAATGATTATGACATCATCCGATGATTATGACATCATCAAATTATTATGACATCAACAAAATGATTATGACATCATCCGATGATTATGACATCATCAAATGATTATGACATCAACAAAATGATTATGACATCATCTAATGATTATGACATCATCAAATGATTATGACATCAACAAAATGATTATGACATCATCTAATGATTATGACATCATCAAATGATTATGACATCAACAAAATGATTATGACATAATCCAATGATTATGACATCAAATGATTATGACATCATCAAATGATTATGACATCAACAAAATGATTATGACATCAAATGATTATGACATCAACAAAATGATTATGACATCATCCAATGATTATGACATCATCCAATGATTATAACATCATCAAATCATTATGACATCAACAAAATGATTATGACATCACCAAAATGATTATGGCATCATCAAATGATTATGACATCAACAAAATGATTATGACATCATCCAATGATTATGACATCATCCAATGATTATGACATCATCAAATCATTATGACATCAACAAAATGATTATGACATCAACAAAATGATTATGACATCATCAAATGATTATGACATCAACAAAATGATTATGACATCATCCAATGATTATGACATCAAATGATTATGACATCATCAAATGATTATGACATCAACAAAATGATTATGACATCATCCAATGATTATGACATCATCCAATGATTATGACATCAACAAATCATTATGACATCAACAAAATGATTATGACATCAACAAAATGATTATGACATCATCAAATGATTATGACATCAACAAAATGATTATGACATCATCAAATGATTATGACATCAACAAAATGATTATGACATCATCAAATGATTATGACATCATCCAAAGATTATGACATCAAATGATTATGACATCATCAAATGATTATGACATCAACAAAATGATTATGACATCATCCAATGATTATGACGTCAAATGATTATGACATCATCAAATGATTATGCCATCAACAAAATGATTATGACATCATCCAATGATTATGACATCAAATGATTATGACATCATCAAATGATTATGACATCAACAAAATGATTATGACATCATCCAATGATTATGACATCAAATGATTATGACATCATCAAATGATTATGACATCAACAAAATGATTATGACATCATCTAATGATTATGACATCAACAAAATGATTATTACATCAACAAAATGATTATGACATCATCCAATGATTATGACATCAAATGATTATGACATCATCAAATGATTATGACATCAACAAAATGATTATGACATCATCCAATGATTATGACATCAAATGATTATGACATCATCAAATGATTATGACATCAACAAAATGATTATGACATCATCTAATGATTATGACATCAACAAAATGGTTATGACATCATCTAATGATTATGACATCAAATGATTATGACATCAACAAAATGATTATGACATCATCCAATGATTATGACTTCAAATGATTATGACATCATCAAATGATTATGACATCAACAAAATGATTATGACATCATCCAATGATTATGACATCAAATGATTATGACATCATCAAATCATGACATCAACAAAATGATTATGACATCAACAAAATAATTATGACATCATCTAATGATTATGACATCATCAAATGATTATGACATCAACAAAATGATTATGACATAATCCAATGATTATGACATCAAATGATTATGACATCATCAAATCATTATGACATCAACAAAATGATTATGACATCATAAAATGATTATGACATCAACAAAATGATTATGGCATCATCAAATGATTATGACATCAACAAAATGATTATGACATCATCCAATTATTATGACATCATCCAATGATTATGACATCATCAAATCATTATGACATCAACAAAATGATTATGACATCATCCAATGATTATGACATAATCCAATGATTATGACATCATCAAATCATTATGACATCAACAAAATGATTATGACATCAACAAAATGATTATGACATCATCAAATGATTATGACATCAACAAAATGATTATGACATCATCCAATGATTATGACATCATCAAATCATTATGACATCAACAAAATGATTATGACATCAACAAAATGATTATGACATCATCAAATGAATATGACATCAAATGATTATGACATCATCAAATGATTATGACATCAACAAAATGTTTATGACATCATCCAAAGATTATGACATCAAATAATTATGACATCATCTAATGATTATGCCATCAACAAAATGATTATGGCATCATCAAATGATTATGACATTATCAAATGATTATGACATCAACAAAATGATTATGACATCATCCGATGATTATGACATCATCAAATGATTATGACATCAACAAAATGATTATGACATCATCTAATGATTATGACATCATCAAATGATTATGACATCAACAAAATGAATATGACATCATCTAATGATTATGACATCATCAAATGATTATGACATCAACAAAATGATTATGACATAATCCAATGATTAAGACATCAAATGATTATGACATCATCAAATGATTATGACATCAACAAAATGATTATGACATCATCTAATGATTATGACATCATCAAATGATTATGACATCAACAAAATGATTATGGCATCATCAAATGATTATGACATCAACAAAATGATTATGACATAATCCAATGATTATGACATCAAATGATTATGACATCATCAAATCATTATGACATCAACAAAATGATTATGACATCATAAAATGATTATGACATCAACAAAATGATTATGGCATCATCAAATGATTATGACATCAACAAAATGATTATGACATCATCCAATGATTATGACATCATCCAATGATTATGACATCATCAAATCATTATGACATCAACAAAATGATTATGACATCATCCAATGATTATGACATCATCCAATGATTATGACATCATCAAATCATTATGACATCAACAAAATGATTATGACATCAACAAAATGATTATGACATCATCAAATGATTATGACATCATCAAATGATTATGACATCAACAAAATGAATATGACATCATCTAATGATTATGACATCATCAAATGATTATGACATCAACAAAATGAATATGACATCATCTAATGATTATGACATCATCAAATGATTATGACATCAACAAAATGATTATGACATAATCCAATGATTAAGACATCAAATGATTATGACATCATCAAATGATTATGACATCAACAAAATGATTATGACATCATCTAATGATTATGACATCATCAAATGATTATGACATCAACAAAATGATTATGGCATCATCAAATGATTATGACATCAACAAAATGATTATGACATAATCCAATGATTATGACATCAAATGATTATGACATCATCAAATCATTATGACATCAACAAAATGATTATGACATCATAAAATGATTATGACATCAACAAAATGATTATGGCATCATCAAATGATTATGACATCAACAAAATGATTATGACATCATCCAATGATTATGACATCATCCAATGATTATGACATCATCAAATCATTATGACATCAACAAAATGATTATGACATCATCCAATGATTATGACATCATCCAATGATTATGACATCATCAAATCATTATGACATCAACAAAATGATTATGACATCAACAAAATGATTATGACATCATCAAATGATTATGACATCAACAAAATGATTATGACATCATCCAATGATTATGACATCATCAAATCATTATGACATCAACAAAATGATTATGACAACAACAAAATGATTATGACATCATCAAATGATTATGACATCATCCAATGATTATGACATCAAATGATTATGACATCAACAAAACGATTATGACATCATCCAATGATTATGACATCATCCAATGATTATGACATCATCAAATCATTATGACATCAACAAAATGATTATGACATCAACAAAATGATTATGACATCAACAAAATGATTATGACATCATCCAATGATTATGACATCAAATGATTATGACATCATCCAATGATTATGACATCAAATGATTATGACATCATCAAATGATTATGACATCAACAAAATGATTATGGCATCATCAAATGATTATGACATCAACAAAATGATTATGACATCATCCAATGATTATGACATCAAATGATTATGACATCATCAAATCATTATGACATCAACAAAATGATTATGACATCAACAAAATGATTATGACATTATCAAATGATTATGACATCAACAAATTGATTATGACATCATCCAATGATTATGACACCAAATAATTATGACATCATCAAATGATTATGACATCAACAAAATGATTATGACATCATCCAATGATTATGACATCAAATGATTATGACATCAAATGATTATGACATCAACAAAATGATTATGACATCATCCAATGATTATGACATCATCCAATGATTATAACATCATCAAATCATTATGACATCAACAAAATGATTATGACATCAACAAAATGATTATGGCATCAACAAAATGATTATGACATCATCCAATGATTATGACATCATCCAATAATTATGACATCATCCAATGATTATGACATCATCAAATCATTATGACATCAACAAAATGATTATGACATCAACAAAAAGATTATGACATCATCAAATGATTATGACATCAACAAAATGATTATGACATCATCAAATGATTATGACATCAACAAAATGATGATGACATCATCCAATGATTATGACATCATCCAATGATTATGACATCATCAAATCATTATGACATCAACAAAATGATTATGACATCAACAAAATGATTATGACATCAACAAAATGATTATGACATCATCCAATGATTATGACATCAACAAAATGATTATGACATCATCTAATGATTATGACATCATCAAATGATTATGACATCAACAAAATGATTATGACATCATCAAATGATTATGACATCAACAAAATGATTATGACATCATCAAATCATTATGACATCAACAAAATGATTATGACATCATAAAATGATTATGATATCAACAAAATGATTATGGCATCATCAAATGATTATGACATCAACAAAATGATTATGACATCATCCAATGATTATGACATCATCCAATGATTATGACATCATCAAATCATTATGACATCAGCAAAATGATTATGACATCATCCAATGATTATGACGTCATCCAATGATTATGACATCATCAAATCATTATGACATCAACAAAATGATTATGACATCAACAAAATGATTATGACATCATCAAATGATTATGACATCAACAAAATGATTATGACATCATCCAATGATTATGACATCATCAAATCATTATGACATCAAAAAAATGATTATGACATCAAAAAAATGATTATGACATCATCAAATGATTATGACATCAAATGATTATGACATCATCAAATGATTATGACATCAACAAAATGATTATGGCATCATCAAATGATTATGACATTATCAAATGATTATGACATCAACAAAATGATTATGACATCATCCGATGATTATGACATCAAATGATTATGACATCATCAAATGATTATGACATCAACAAAATGGTTATGACATCATCCAATGATTATGACATCATCCAATGATTATGACATCAAATGATTATGACATCATCAAATGATTATGACATCAACAATATGATTATGACATCATCAAATGATTATGACATCAACAAAATGATTATGACATCATCTAATGATTATGACATCATCAAATGATTATGACATCAACAAAATGATTATGACATCATCAAATGATTATGACATCAACAAAATGTTTATGACATCATCAAATGATTATGACATCAAATGATTATGACATCATCAAATGATTATGACATCAACAAAATGATTATGACATCATCTAATGATTATGACATCATCAAAGGATTATGACATCAAAAAAATGATTATGACATCATCTAATGATTATGACATCATCAAATGATTATGACATCAACAAAATGATTATGACATCATCTAATGATTATGACATCATCAAATGATTATGACATCAACAAAATGATTATGACACCATCTAATGATTATGACATCATCAAATGATTATGACATCATCCAATGATTATGACATCATCAAATGATTATGACATCAACATAATGATTATGACATCATCTAATGATTATGACATCAACAAAATGATTATGACATCTTCTAATGATTATGACATCAAATGATTATGACATCAACAAAATGATTATGACATCATCCAATGATTATGACATCAAATGATTATGACATCATCAAATCATTATGACATCAACAAAATGATTATGACATCAACAAAATAATTATGACATCATCTAATGATTATGACATCATCAAATGATTATGACATCAACAAAATGATTTTGACATCATCCAATGATTATGACATCAAATGATTATGACATCATCAAATGATTATGACATCAACAAAATGATGATGACATCATCCAATGATTATGACATCAACAAAATGATTATGACATCATCAAATGATTATGACATCAACAAAATGATTGTGACATCATCCAATGTTTATGACATCATCCAATGATTATGACATCAAATGATTATGACATCATCAAATCATTATGACATCAACAAAATGATTATGACATCAACAAAATGATTATGACATCATAAAATGATTATGACATCAACAAAATGATTATGGCATCATCAAATGATTATGACATCAACAAAATCATTATGACATCATCAAATGATTATGACATCAACAAAATGATTATGACATCATCCAATGATTATGACATCAAATGATTATGACATCATCAAATCATTATGACATCAACAAAATGATTATGACATCATAAAATGATTATGACATCAACAAAATGATTATAGCATCATCAAATGATTATGACATCAACAAAATGATTATGATATCATCCAATGATTATGACATCATCAAATTATTATGACATCAACAAAATGATTATTACATCAACAAAATGATTATGACATCATCAAATGATTATGACATTAACAAAATGATTATGACATCATCCAATGATTATGACATCAAATGATTATGACATCATCAAATGATTATGACATCAACAAAATGATGATGACATCATCCAATGATTATGACATCATCAAATCATTATGACATCAACAAAATGATTATGACATCATCAAATGATTATGACATCAAATGATTATGACATCATCAAATGATTATGACATCAACAAAATGATTATGGCATCATCAAATGATTATGACATTATCAAATGATTATGACATCAACAAAATGATTATGACATCATCCGATGATTATGACATCAAATGATTATGACATCATCAAATGATTATGACATCAACAAAATGGTTATGACATCATCCAATGATTATGACATCATCCAATGATTATGACATCAAATGATTATGACATCATCAAATGATTATGACATCAACAATATGATTATGACATCATCAAATGATTATGACATCAACAAAATGATTATGACATCATCTAATGATTATGACATCATCAAATGATTATGACATCAACAAAATGTTTATGACATCATCAAATGATTATGACATCAAATGATTATGACATCATCAAATGATTATGACATCAACAAAATGATTATGACATCATCTAATGATTATGACATCATCAAAGGATTATGACATCAAAAAAATGATTATGACATCATCTAATGATTATGACATCATCAAATGATTATGACATCAACAAAATGATTATGACATCATCAAATGATTATGACATCAACAAAATGATTATGACATCATCCAATGATTATGACATCAAATGATTATGACATCATCAAATGATTATGACATCAACAAAATGATTATGACATCATCCAATGATTATGACATCATCCAATGATTATGACATCAACAAATCATTATGACATCAACAAAATGATTATGACATCAACAAAATGATTATGACATCATCAAATGATTATGACATCAACAAAATGATTATGACATCATCAAATGATTATGACATCAACAAAATGATTATGACATCATCAAATGATTATGACATCATCCAAAGATTATGACATCAAATGATTATGACATCATCAAATGATTATGACATCAACAAAATGATTATGACATCATCCAATGATTATGACGTCAAATGATTATGACATCATCAAATGATTATGCCATCAACAAAATGATTATGGCATCATCAAATGATTATGCCATCAACAAAATGATTATGGCATCATCAAATGATTATGACATCAACAAAATGATTATGACATCATCAAATCATTATGACATCAACAAAATGATTATGACATCATAAAATGATTATGATATCAACAAAATGATTATGGCATCATCAAATGATTATGACATCAACAAAATGATTATGACATCATCCAATGATTATGACATCATCCAATGATTATGACATCATCAAATCATTATGACATCAGCAAAATGATTATGACATCATCCAATGATTATGACGTCATCCAATGATTATGACATCATCAAATCATTATGACATCAACAAAATGATTATGACATCAACAAAATGATTATGACATCATCAAATGATTATGACATCAACAAAATGATTATGACATCATCCAATGATTATGACATCATCAAATCATTATGACATCAACAAAATGATTATGACATCAAAAAATGATTATGACATCATCAAATGATTATGACATCAAATGATTATGACATCATCAAATGATTATGACATCAACAAAATGATTATGGCATCATCAAATGATTATGACATTATCAAATGATTATGACATCAACAAAATGATTATGACATCATCCGATGATTATGACATCAAATGATTATGACATCATCAAATGATTATGACATCAACAAAATGGTTATGACATCATCCAATGATTATGACATCATCCAATGATTATGACATCATCAAATGATTATGACATCAACAAAATGATTATGACATCATCAAATGATTATGACATCAACAAAATGATTATGACATCATCTAATGATTATGACATCATCAAATGATTATGACATCAACAAAATGATTATGACATCATCAAATGATTATGACATCAACAAAATGTTTATGACATCATCAAATGATTATGACATCAAATGATTATGACATCATCAAATGATTATGACATCAACAAAATGATTATGACATCATCTAATGATTATGACATCATCAAAGGATTATGACATCAAAAAAATGATTATGACATCATCTAATGATTATGACATCATCAAATGATTATGACATCAACAAAATGATTATGACATCATCTAATGATTATGACATCATCAAATGATTATGACATCAACAAAATGATTATGACACCATCTAATGATTATGACATCATCAAATGATTATGACATCAACAAAATGATTATGACATCATCCAATGATTATGACATCATCAAATGATTATGACATCAACATAATGATTATGACATCATCTAATGATTATGACATCAACAAAATGATTATGACATCTTCTAATGATTATGACATCAAATGATTATGACATCAACAAAATGATTATGACATCATCCAATGATTATGACATCAAATGATTATGACATCATCAAATGATTATGACATCAACAAAATGATTATGACATCATCCAATGATTATGACATCAAATGATTATGACATCATCAAATCATTATGACATCAACAAAATGATTATGACATCAACAAAATAATTATGACATCATCTAATGATTATGACATCATCAAATGATTATGACATCAACAAAATGATTTTGACATCATCCAATGATTATGACATCAAATGATTATGACATCATCAAATGATTATGACATCAACAAAATGATGATGACATCATCCAATGATTATGACATCAACAAAATGATTATGACATCATCAAATGATTATGACATCAACAAAATGATTGTGACATCATCCAATGTTTATGACATCATCCAATGATTATGACATCAAATGATTATGACATCATCAAATCATTATGACATCAACAAAATGATTATGACATCAACAAAATGATTATGACATCATAAAATGATTATGACATCAACAAAATGATTATGGCATCATCAAATGATTATGACATCAACAAAATCATTATGACATCATCAAATGATTATGACATCAACAAAATGATTATGACATCATCCAATGATTATGACATCAAATGATTATGACATCATCAAATCATTATGACATCAACAAAATGATTATGACATCAACAAAATGATTATGACATCATAAAATGATTATGACATCAACAAAATGATTATAGCATCATCAAATGATTATGACATCAACAAAATGATTATGATATCATCCAATGATTATGACATCTTCAAATCATTATGACATCAACAAAATGATTATTACATCAACAAAATGATTATGACATCATCAAATGATTATGACATTAACAAAATGATTATGACATCATCCAATGATTATGACATCAAATGATTATGACATCATCAAATGATTATGACATCAACAAAATGATGATGACATCATCCAATGATAATGACATCATCAAATCATTATGACATCAACAAAATGATTATGACATCATCAAATGATTATGACATCAAATGATTATGACATCATCAAATGATTATGACATCAACAAAATGATTATGGCATCATCAAATGATTATGACATTATCAAATGATTATGACATCAACAAAATGATTATGACATCATCCGATGATTATGACATCAAATGATTATGACATCATCAAATGATTATGACATCAACAAAATGGTTATGACATCATCCAATGATTATGACATCATCCAATGATTATGACATCAAATGATTATGACATCATCAAATGATTATGACATCAACAATATGATTATGACATCATCAAATGATTATGACATCAACAAAATGATTATGACATCATCTAATGATTATGACATCATCAAATGATTATGACATCAACAAAATGATTATGACATCATCTAATGATTATGACATCATCAAAGGATTATGACATCAAAAAAATGATTATGACATCATCTAATGATTATGACATCATCAAATGATTATGACATCAACAAAATGATTATGACATCATCTAATGATTATGATATCATCAAATGATTATGACATCAACAAAATGATTATGACACCATCTAATGATTATGACATCATCAAATGATTATGACATCAACAAAATGATTATGACATCATCCAATGATTATGACATCATCAAATGATTATGACATCAACATAATGATTATGACATCATCTAATGATTATGACATCAACAAAATGATTATGACATCATCCAATGATTATGACATCAAATGATTATGACATCATCAAATCATTATGACATCAACAAAATGATTATGACATCAACAAAATAATTATGACATCATCTAATGATTATGACATCATCAAATGATTATGACATCAACAAAATGATTTTGACATCATCCAATGATTATGACATCAAATGATTATGACATCATCAAATGATTATGACATCAACAAAATGATGATGACATCATCCAATGATTATGACATCAACAAAATGATTATGACATCATCAAATGATTATGACATCAACAAAATGATTGTGACATCATCCAATGTTTATGACATCATCCAATGATTATGACATCAAATGATTATGACATCATCAAATCATTATGACATCAACAAAATGATTATGACATCAACAAAATGATTATGACATCATAAAATGATTATGACATCAACAAAATGATTATGGCATCATCAAATGATTATGACATCAACAAAATCATTATGACATCATCAAATGATTATGACATCAACAAAATGATTATGACATCATCCAATGATTATGGCATCAAATGATTATGACATCATCAAATCATTATGACATCAACAAAATGATTATGACATCAACAAAATGATTATGACATCATAAAATGATTATGACATCAACAAAATGATTATAGCATCATCAAATGATTATGACATCAACAAAATGATTATGATATCATCCAATGATTATGACATCATCAAATCATTATGACATCAACAAAATGATTATTACATCAACAAAATGATTATGACATCATCAAATGATTATGACATTAACAAAATGATTATGACATCATCCAATGATTATGACTTCAAATGATTATGACATCATCAAATGATTATGACATCAACAAAATGATGATGACATCATCCAATGATTATGACATCATCAAATCATTATGACATCAACAAAATGATTATGACATCATCTAATGATTATGACATCATCAAATGATTATGACATCAACAAAATGATTATGACATCATCCCATGATTATGACATCAAATGATTATGACATCATCAAATGATTATGACATCAACAAAATGATTATGACATCATCAAATGATTATGACATCAACAAAATGATTATGACATCATCTAATGATTATGACATCATCAAATGATTATGACATCAACAAAATGATTATGACATCATCAAATGATTATGACATCAACAAAATGTTTATGACATCATCCAATGATTATGACATCAAATGATTATGACATTATCAAATGATTATGACATCAACAAAATGATTATGACATCATCTAATGATTATGACATCAAAAAAATGATTATGACATCATCTAATGATTATGACATCATCAAATGATTATGACATCAACAAAATGATTATGACATCATCTAATGATTATGACATCATCAAAAGATTATGACATCAACAAAATGATTATGACATCATCTAATGATTATGACATCATCAAATGATTATGACATCAACAAAATGATTATGACATAATCCAATGATTATGACATCCAATGATTATGACATCTTCAAATGATTATGACATCAACAAAATGATTATGACATCATCTAATGATTATGACATCAACAAAATGATTATGACATCATCTAATGATTATGACATCAAATGATTATGACATCAACAAAATGATTATGACATCATCCAATGATTATGACATCAAATGTTTATGACATCATCAAATGATTATGACATCAACAAAATGATTATGACATCATCCAATGATTATGACATCAAATGATTATGACATCATCAAATCATTATGACATCAACAAAATGATTATGACATCATAAAATGATTATGACATCAACAAAATGATTATGGCATCATCAAATGATTATGACATCAACAAAATCATTATGACATCATCAAATGATTATGACATCAACAAAATGATTATGACATCATCCAATGATTATGACATCAAATGATTATGACATCATCAAATCAATATGACATCAACAAAATGATTATTACATCAACAAAATGATTATGACATCATAAAATGATTATGACATCAACAAAATGATTATAGCATCATCAAATGATTATGACATCAACAAAATGATTATGATATCATCCAAAGATTATGACATCATCAAATCATTATGACATCAAAAAAATGATTATTACATCAACAAAATGATGACGACATCATCAAATGATTATGACATCAACAAAATGATTATGACATCATCAAATGATTATGACATCAACAAAATGTTTATGACATCATCCAATGATTATGACATCAAATGATTATGACATCATCAAATGATTATGACATCAACAAAATGATTATGACATCATCTAATGATTATGACATCATCAAATGATTATGACATCAACAAAATGATTATGACATCATCTAATGATTATGACATCATCAAATGATTATGACATCAACAAAATGATTATGACATCATCTAATGATTATGACATCATCAAATGATTATGACATCAACAAAATGATTATGACATCATCCAATGATTATGACATCAAATGATTATGACATCATCAAATGATTATGACATCAACAAAATGATTATGACATCATCTAATGATTATGACATCATCAAATGATTATGACATCAACAAAATGTTTATGACATCATCCAATGATTATGACATCAAATGATTATGACATCATCAAATTATTATGACATCAACAAAATGATTATGACATCAACAAAATAATTATGACATCATCTAATGATTATGACATCATCAAGTGATTATGACATCAAATGATTATGACATCATCCAATGATTATGACATCAAATGATTATGACATCATCAAATGGTTATGACATCAACAAAATGATGATGACATCATTCAATGATTATGACATCATCCAATGATTATGACATCATCAAATCATTATGACATCAACAAAATGATTATGTCATCATCAAATGATTATGACATCAACAAAATGATTATGACATCATCCAATGATTATGACATCAAATGATTATGACATCATCAAATCATTATGACATCAACAAAATGATTATGACATCATAAAATGATTATGACATCAACAAAATGATTATGGCATCATCAAATGATTATGACATCAACAAAATGATTATGACATCATCCAATGATTATGACATCATCCAATGATTATGACATCATCAAATCATTATGACATCAACAAAATGATTATGACATCATCCAATGATTATGACATCATCCAATGATTATGACATCATCAAATCATTATGACATCAACAAAATGATTATGACATCAACAAAATGATTATGACATCATCAAATGATTATGACATCAACAAAATGATTATGACATCATCCAATGATTATGACATCATCAAATCATTATGACATCAACAAAATGATTATGACATCAACAAAATGATTATGACATCATCAAATGATTATGACATCAACAAAATGATTATGACATCATCCAATGATTATGACATCATCAAATCATTATGACATCAACAAAATGATTATGACATCAACAAAATGATTATGACATCATCAAATGATTATGACATCAAATGATTATGACATCATCAAATGATTATGACATCAACAAAATGTTTATGACATCATCCAATGATTATGACATCAAATGATTATGACATCATCAAATGATTATGACATCAACAAAATGATTATGACATCATCCAATGATTATGACATCATCAAATCATTATGACATCAACAAAATGATTATGACATCAACAAAATGATTATGACATCATCAAATGATTATGACATCAAATGATTATGACATCATCAAATGATTATGACATCAACAAAATGTTTATGACATCATCCGATGATTATGACATCAAATGATTATGACATCATCAAATGATTATGACATCAACAAAATGATTATGACATCATCTAATGATTATGACATCATCAAATGATTATGACATCAACAAAATGATTATGACATCATCTAATGATTATGACATCATCAAATGATTATGACATCAACAAAATGATTATGACATCATCCAATGATTATGACATCATCCAATGATTATAACATCATCAAATCATTATGACATCAACAAAATGATTATGACATCAACAAAATGATTATGGCATCATCAAATGATTATGACATCAACAAAATGATTATGACATCATCCAATGATTATGACATCATCCAATGATTATGACATCATCAAATCATTATGACATCAACAAAATGATTATGACATCAACAAAATGATTATGACATCATCAAATGATTATGACATCAACAAAATGATTATGACATCATCCAATGATTATGACATCAAATGATTATGACATCATCAAATGATTATGACTAGTGTTGAGCATTCCGATACCGCAAGTATCGGGTATCGGCCGATATTAGCGGTATCGGAATTCCGATACTTAATTCCGATACTTTTTTCATATCGGATTCCGTAATCGGAATCGGAATAGGAAGTTCCCATCATGCTATGAGCCTGCTTGCTTTGATTAAGCCAATGGGAATCCTCCGAAGTGTGGGCACATCCTGTTAGGCATGTAGGCATGTTAACTATTGGCATGGCTGTGATTGGCTGCCGAAATGATGTCATGATGCACTATAAAAGCCACCGCAGCCGCCATTTCTGGTCACTCTGCTGTGAATTCAGTTAGGGACAGGCTGCTGTAGAAGACTGTGAGGGACAGTTAGAAATAGCGATTCCACCAAACTTCTAGTGCTTTACCCAGGCTACATAAACCACCACTGTAGCCTTCTTTGCCCTAGCAGCAGTGTTCACAGCTGTCTGCAAGGGCTGTGTGAGTGCAGCTCACGCTGTGGAGTGGGTCCTGCAGCCACGTCAGGCTGTAGGCCACCCAGTGTGATCACTGCTGCCTCATACATCTTTTATTTTTTGAGCTGCATTTTTTACATAATTTCAATCTAGTGTGCTTCCATCCGTATCCATATACGTTGGTTGCAAACACTAGTAGTAGACAGCGGAGCCTTTCTGCAGCCTTTCAGTGCTAGTGTCCACTTTGCTGCACTGTTCACGGCTGTCTGAGAGGTCTCTGACTGTGTGTGAGTGCAGCTCACGCTGAGTAGTGTGTCCTGCAGCTACGTCTGGCTGTAGGACGCTCAGCGTGCGTCAGTGCCTCACACATATTTTTATTTGAGTGCAGCTCATTTTTTCTTCTATTAGTGTGCATCCATCCGTCTCCATCTACGGTGGTTGCAAACACTATAAAGGAGTACACAGCGGAGCCTTTCTGCAGCCTGTCAGTGCCAGTGCCCACTTAGCTGCACTGTTGACGGCTGTCTGAGAGGCCTCTGACTGTGTGTGAGTGCAGCTCACGCTGAGTAGAGTGTCCTGCAGCTACGTCTGGTTGTAGGACGCTCAACGTGCGTCACTGCCTCACACATATTTGTCTTTGAGTGCAGCTCATTTTTTCTTCTCCTATTAGTGTGCATCCATCCGTATCCATCAACATTGGTTGGTTGCAAACACTATATAGGAGTAGATAGAGGAGCCTTTTTTTCTGTCTTGTGCCCTGCCGGCGCAGCCAGATTAGTATTACCCAATTTTTTTGGAGCCTCATCTTTTGCATTGTAGGTTACCTGCCTGCATTGTAATAGCTCCAAAAAGTTGGTGATACTATCAGTTTCAATTCTTTGTTCACATACTTTGAGTTTGTTTCCAACAAAGAAACCACAAAAAAAGTTCACCAAACACTACATTTTGAACTTGTGTAGGCCACATCAGCTCCTATTAAAGTCTAGTCCACACACACACACACTTCATAAAATTAGTGTTTCTTGTACCTGTAACCAGCTGTTCAGGAATAAGCACACTAAGGCCCCCCTTTGTACTTTTTTGCCTATCTTAAGCAGTCTTGCAAGATGAAGAAGGCAGGGAGTAAGGCGCGTGGGCGTGGGCGTGGAGTTTCAGCAGGGAGAGGACGTGGGGATTCTGCAGGGAGAGGACGTGGGGATTCTACAGGTAGAGGACGTGGGGATTCTGGGCCTGCTGCGGGCACCAGTGGATCAGCATCCCCCAATTTTAGCAGGCAACAGTCCTTTATGCGCAGCTTTGTAGGACCTCAACGTACCCCACTGCTGCGGGAGGAACAAATTGAAGCCGTTGTCGGATGGATGGCAGCTAACGCATCGACTTCAATTACTTCCGCATCCTCTCAGGGTCAGAGCACCGAAGAGCAACCATCTGTCTCTTCACCACCTGCCAAAGTGCCCAGGCAGTCAGAGAGACATGGACAGGAGCCATCACAGTCTCTACTTCTGTTCTCGGAATCTGTTGGCTTGGAAAGAGGGGGCCAGCCATGCAGCATTCCTGAATGTGAAGAAGAGGGAGTATGCAGTGATGCGCAACTTCTTTGTCCCTCTGAATCTGAAGAGGCGAGTGGGCCAGTGCCTATGGTCAGCACACCTCAGTACGCATCAGATGATGATGAGACTCAGTTGCCACTTTCTGGTGCGTACGGTGCTGGCGAGACAACCCCGGAGAAGCAGCTGTTTGAAGAGGGGAGGGAAGATGATGAGGTCCTTGACCCATCATGGCGTGAGCAACAGGAAGGTGGTGGGAGCAGCTCGGAGGAAGAGATTCCCCTACCGGCCAAAACAGGAGGCAGAGGGAGGGGGAAGACTTGGTTGCCTGTACCCTCCACTTCGGCACCCGTTAGGAGCATTCCTCCTTCCAAAGGCAAACCGGGCGCTCACAAGAGTTGCAGTGCGTGGTCCTTTTTTGACACAGTTGCAGATGACATTTGCTTTGTCAAATGCAAGCTGTGTCATCAGAGAGTCAAAAGAGGGAGAAATGTCAGCAACCTCAATACCACAAATATGTGGAAACATGTGCGCACCAAGCACGAGTTGGAGTTGCAGAGACACACTGAAGACGTAGGCCAACGTACAGCACCACCTACCACCTCTTCAGTTCGTGTTGGGCCCTCTTCCTCCAGCTCACACACTGCTGGTTCAGCTTCCTCACAGGATCGCCAAGGAAGAACCTCTGCCACTGTTGTCCGGAGACCCTGTCAGATTACACCCATAGCAGCACGTTCCCATCCATCACAGCCATCGGTAGCACAGGCATGGGATAAAAGGCGCCCTTACTCGGCAAACCATCCCCGAGCACAGTCTCTGAATGCTGGCATTGCCAAACTTCTGGCAGTTGAAATGCTGTCATTCAGGCTGGTGGACACTGACACCTTCCGGGACTTAATGGCATTGGCAGTCCCCCAATACAACGTGCCCAGCCGCTTTTATTTCAGCAGGCGAGCCGTCCCTGCCCTGCAGAAACATGTTGAGGGCAAAATAAAACATGCGCTACTAAACGCCGTTAGTAGCAAGGTCCACCTGACCACCGATGCGTGGACCAGTAACCATGGACAGGGACGATACCTTTCCCTCACTGCCCACTGGGTCAATGTTGTGGAGCCGGGTACGGATCTGGAGAGTGGCGCTGTACGTGTTCTTCCAACGCCACGGATTGCAGGACTCCAGTCTGTACACATAGACTCCTCCTCCTACTCAAGTTCCTCAGAAACAGCAGAGCAGGAGCCTGTTACGACCGATATGAGCACAGCCGTGGCCAAACGTCAACAGGCTGTACTCAAATTAATTTCTTTGGGGAATCGAAGCCACACAGCGCAGGAGCTCTGGAATGCTATCAAGCTGGAAAGCGATGTGTGGTTTGGGCCAGCGAATCTCCAGCCGGGCTTGGTAGTGTGTGACAATGGCCGAAATCTGGTGGCAGCTCTTGGCCTAGGCAACCTCACACACATCCCATGTCTGGCACATGTTCTTAACTTGGTCGTGCAGAGCTTTCTGAGGGACTATCCGGATCTTGCTGCACTGTTGCACAAGGTCCGCATAGAGTGCGCTCACTTGCGACGTTCCAGCACGGCAAGATCGCGCCTCGCTGCTCTGCAGCGACGATTTGGCCTTCCGGAACATCGCATCATATGTGACCTACCCACCCGGTGGAATTCAACGTTACATATGTTGGAGCGGTTGTGTGAGCAGCAGGCAGCAGTCATGGAGTACCAGCTGCATCAGGCGCAAACAAGTCGCACTGTGCGCCGTTCACACTTCAGCACCATTGAGTGGGCCTCTATGAAGGACATCTGCCTCGTTTTGCGTGCCTTCGATGAATCCACGCGGATGGCGAGTGCAGATGATGCACTAGTCAGCATGACTGTCCCCCTTATCTGCCTGCTTCAACAAACACTGCAAGCACTAAGGGATGAGGTTTCAGAAGAGGTGGAGGATGAGGAGTCCCAAATGCCATCTGCTTCTGGACAGTCTGCGCTACGTGTTTCCTCACAAAGGCCTAGGCAGGGGACACTTTGTGAGGAGGATGAGGAGGAGTCGATGGAGGAGGAAGACATCTCTCCAGAGGAGGGAGGTACACAAACCTCTACTCAGTATGTACAGCGAGGGTGGGGTGATGCAGAGCAGGCCGAGGTCACGCCTCAAACAGGGGACAGCGGTTCTTTGGCAGTTGGGAGTCTGCAGCACATGGTTGATTTCATGCTGCAGTGCCTGAGAAACGACCGCCGCATCGCCCACATTCTCGTCTCGGCTGATTATTGGGTGTACACCCTCCTAGATCCTCGCTACCGGGACAGCGTACAAAGGCTCATACCAACGTTGAACCGGGAGCGTAAAATGCGGGAGTACGAAGAGTCACTGGTGCAGTCCATAATGTTTTCCATTCCACCCGACAGCATTGTTGCTAGTGCTTTACAAAGCAGCTCTGTGCGTCGAGGCAGTGGAGGAAACTCTGCACAAAGAGGGAGCAGAGGCAGCGCCGCAGCACAAGGCAAGACCACTATGGCCCAAATGTGGCAAAGTTTTGTGTGTCCACCACAATTGTCTACACCATCAGCGACGCCTCGAGTCAGCAGGAGGCAATGCTTCCGTCAGATGGTGTCAGACTACATGTCTTGCCCTGTCGCTGTACTCCCAGATGGCTCTTCCCCCTTCAAGTTTTGGGTCTCTAAGCTGGATACATGGCCAGAGCTTAGCCAGTATGCATTGGAGGTGCTGGCTTGCCCTGCTGCCAGTGTATTATCGGAACGTGTCTTTAGTGCCGCAGGTGGTGTACTAACAGACCGTCGCACGCGACTATCTTCCGATAATGTTGACCGGCTGACTTTTCTGAAAATGAACAAGGCCTGGATCTCCAAAGACTTTGCCATTCCTCTTACAGACTAAATTAGTGGTTGGCAACTGTATCCAGGTCTGCTGGTGTGTTCATTTTTCTACCACCTGAACTATAATCCCTTTGCTTCAACACAGCCAGTTGTCGCTCAGATGTGTCGTCTGCACAGAGAAACACACTAGCTCCTATGTTAGTGGGGTTCAGTAATGCCAGCTGATCCCCTGCTGTGTGGACGGCAAAGTCACCAGCTCCATCAACATTCAAACCACTACTGATTTTTAACCGTGCCCAACTTAGGTCTCTGGCTCCACTGTCTCTACTATTTCCCCTGACCTCCAACCCCGCCATCTACATCTCTGAAGTGGCGTCAGCACAATCTACACTTGTCCCTGTGTTCCTGTGGCTCAGTCCCATCAGTTTATCCCCTGATGTGTGTCCGGCAAGGTCTCCTGCTCTGTCCACATTCCCATAACCAGTAGTGTGAATGAGGACAGAGCTGGCGAACTTGCCGGACAAACATCAGGGGATCAACTGACGGGACTGAGCACCAGTAACACAGGAACAAGTGTAGATTGTGCTGAAGCCACTTCAGAGATGTAGCTGGCGGGGTTGGAGGCCAGGGTAAATAGTAGAGACAGTGGAGCCAGAGGCCTAAGTGGAGCATGGTTAGAATCAGTAGTAGTCCACAACCTCCATAAAAACCGCTGCCCATTGGCCTCTGCATGCGGCATGAGTAATCCTGGGCTCCAACAGCGTCAGTTGGTGTTCAGAAGTGTCGTCTCCACAGAGCCAAACACCTTTGTTAGAGTGTTAGTGGGGTTCAGCACTGCCAGCTGTTCCCCTGCTGTGGAGATGGCAAGTCTCCTGCTGCCTTCACCTGCCAAAATCCAGTAGGCCCCAGCCTGCTCCTCGCCTAATCCTGGGCTCCAACAGCGTCAGTTGGTGTTCAGAAGTGTCGTCTCCACAGAGCCAAACACCTTCGTTAGAGTGTTAGTGGGGTTCAGCACTGCCAGCTGTTCCCCTGCTGTGGAGATGGCAAGTCTCCTGCTGCCTTCACCTGCCAAAATCCAGTAGGCCCCAGCCTGCTCCTCGCCTAATCCTGGGCTCCAACAGCGTCAGTTGGTGTTCAGAAGTGTCGTCTCCACAGAGCCAAACACATTCGTTCAAGTGTTAGTGGGGTTCATCATTGCCAGCTGATCCCCTGCTGTGGAGATGGCAGTCTCTCCTGCTGTCTCCGCATTACAAAGACAGTAGGCCTCTGCCTACACCCTCCTATTTCCTGGGCTTCAACACAGCCAGTTGTAGTTCGGAAGTGCCTTCCACACGGAAATTCCAGGAGAATGCTGTATGATTGCAGTGGTTTTATTCTACGCGTTTCAGGGGTCTCATGCCCCCTTCATCAGGAAATACCACAAATACATACAGGTATCACAGACATAAATAGGTTTGGAAGGATGCTGGATTTCAAAAAAATGAGCGCCAACAAGTCAGATGATGCAGTGTCAAAGTTCAATGACACCACATGGTTAACAGTTAACCTAAGATATATTACAAAAGAATACATATTTTAAAAGATTTTTTGATTAAATTTTCGTTTACAAAACAGATAATAAAGTCAAATTTACGATTTAAACAAAAAAAAAAAAAAAAAAAAGGGGAAGGGGGGAGTTTATTCCTGTTTAGAGGTGGATACCTTACAAGTGGACTATCGTATGGAAACAGCAAACCGCTTTTTTTTCATTGAAAGCATTGCAATCTTTATACAAAAAGGGGAAAAAAGTAAAAACATAATTTTAATTCTTTACCAATAAAAAATATATAATTTTAGTTAAATTCTAAAAAATTAAATATAAAATTATTTTTTAGTATAGAGGAAATGGGTTAAAAAATAATAAAAGATGCTAAAAGCAGCAACACACGAGAAGCTGCACAGCAGCCAGCGCTGCTCAGAATGAGAACGCAAACAGCATGGATTCATTACTTCACTAATACAAAGATCATGGGCAAATTTTAGATATAACATGAAGCACATAAAAAAGGGGGTTAATATCAGATGCAGCAACACACAGGACGCTGTGCAGGAGCCAACTACTGCTCAAAGAAAAAACGCAGGATAAAGCGGCAGAGTGAATGGGTGGCTTCATTAATAGATAAGATCGCAGGCAGCTTTAGTGTTCACCCCCTGACACATAAGTCTTTTTACTGTGAAGGAGTGGCAGTAACATTCTTGCACTGTTCACTAATCTCTATGACTCTGCCGCTTTATCCTGCGTTTTTTCTTTGAGCAGTAGTTGGCTCCTGCACAGCGTCCTGTGTGTTGCTGCATCTGATATTAACCCCCTTTTTTATGTGATTCATGTTATATCTAAAATTTGCCCATGATCTTTGTATTAGTGAAGTAATGAATCCATGCTGTTTGCGTTCTCATTCTGAGCAGCGCTGGCTGCTGTGCAGCTTCTCGTGTGTTGCTGCTTTTAGCATCTTTTATTATTTTTAACCCATTTCCTCTATACTAAAAAATAATTTTATATTTAATTTTTTAGAATTTAACTAAAATTATATATTTTTTATTGGTAAAGAATTAAAATTATGTTTTTACTTTTTTCCCCTTTTTGTATAAAGATTGCAATGCTTTCAATGAAAAAAAAGCGGTTTGCTGTTTCCATACGATAGTCCACTTGTAAGGTATCCACCTCTAAACAGGAATAAACTCCCCCCTTCCCCTTTTTTTTTTTGTTTTTTTTTTTTTTTGTTTAAATCGTAAATTTGACTTTATTATCTGTTTTGTAAACGAAAATTTAATCAAAAAATCTTTTAAAATATGTATTCTTTTGTAATATATCTTAGGTTAACTGTTAACCATGTGGTGTCATTGAACTTTGACACTGCATCATCTGACTTGTTGGCGCTCATTTTTTTGAAATCCAGCATCCTTCCAAACCTATTTATGTCTGTGATACCTGTATGTATTTGTGGTATTTCCTGATGAAGGGGGCATGAGACCCCTGAAACGCGTAGAATAAAACCACTGCAATCATACAGCATTCTCCTGGAATTTGTCTAAAGCGGCAGCGCGGAATATAGCTACAAACTCCCTTTGGATTCATCATTTCTTTGGTCACTGAAGACCTGTGGATCTGCAGCAGCCGCTACCTACACGCTCTTATCTCATCCTAACCAGGTGAGCATATTTCATGATATACTGTCTTTTGTAACGTGGATAAGACCCTATTGCGCTTTTTTGTCTCCCCCTTTTTTTCCACACGGAAAGAGATACTTGCTCCCGTGTCTCAGTGGGGTTCAGTAACGTCAGCTGATCCCCTGCTGTGTGGATGGCAGTCTCTCCTGCTGTCACCTCATTCAAAATACAGTAGGCCTCTGCCTACACCCTCCTATTTCCTGGGCTTCAACACAGCCAGTTGTAGTTCGGATGTGCCGTCCACACGGAAAGAGATACTTGCTCCTGTGTCTCAGTGGGGTTCAGTAACGTCAGCTGATCCCCTGCTGTGTGGATGGCAGTCTCTCCTGCTGTAAACTCATTCAAAATACAGTAGGCCTCTGCCTACACCCTCCTATTTCCTGGGCTTCAACACAGCCAGTTGTAGTTCGGAAGTGCCGTCCACACGGAAAGAGATACTTGCTCCCGTGTCTCAGTGGGGTTCAGTAACGTCAGCTGATCCCCTGCTGTGTGGATGGCAGTCTCTCCTGCTGTAAACTCATTCAAAATACAGTAGGCCTCTGCCTACACCCTCCTATTTCCTGGGCTTCAACACAGCCAGTTGTAGTTCGGAAGTGCCGTCCACACGGAAAGAGATACTTGCTCCCGTGTCTCAGTGGGGTTCAGTAACGTCAGCTGATCCCCTGCTGTGTGGATGGCAGTCTCTCCTGCTGTCACCTCATTCAAAATACAGTAGGCCTCTGCCTACACCCTCCTATTTCCTGGGCTTCAACACAGCCAGTTGTAGTTCGGAAGTGCCGTCCACACGGAAAGAGATACTTGCTCCCGTGTCTCAGTGGGGTTCAGTAATGTCAGCTGATCCCCTGCTGTGTGGATGGCAGTCTCTCCTGCTGTCACCTCATTCAAAATACAGTAGGCCTCTGCCTACACCCTCCTATTTCCTGGGCTTCAACACAGCCAGTTGTAGTTCGGAAGTGCCGTCCACACGGAAAGAGATACTTGCTCCCGTGTCTCAGTGGGGTTCAGTAACGTCAGCTGATCGCCTGCTGTGTGGATGGCAGTCTCTCCTGCTGTAAACTCATTCAAAATACAGTAGGCCTCTGCCTACACCCTCCTATTTCCTGGGCTTCAACACAGCCAGTTGTAGTTCGGAAGTGCCGTCCACATGGAAAGAGATACTTGCTCCCGTGTCTCAGTGGGGTTCAGTAACGTCAGCTGATCCCCTGCTGTGTGTATGGCAGTCTCTCCTGCTGTCACCTCATTCAAAATACAGTAGGCCTCTGCCTACACCCTCCTATTTCCTGGGCTTCAACACAGCCAGTTGTAGTTCGGAAGTGCCGTCCACACGGAAAGAGATACTTGCTCCCGTGTCTCAGTGGGGTTCAGTAATGTCAGCTGATCCCCTGCTGTGTGGATGGCAAAGTCTCCTGCTGCCTACACAGTCGTACCACTACTGATTTTTAACCGTGCTCCAATTAGGCCTGTGGCTCCACTGTCTCTCGTATTTCCCCTGTCCTCCAACCCTGCCAGTTACAGCTCCGAAGTGGCGTCTGCACAATCCACACTTGTTCCTGTGTTACAGGTGTTCAGTCCGGTCAGTTAATCCAATGATGTGTGTCCGGCAATGTCACCTGCTCTGTCCACATTCCCATTATGGTAATGTGGACAGAGCAGGCGACATTGCCGGACACACATCAGGGGATTAACTGACCGGACTGAACACCTGTACCACAGGAACAAGTGTGGATTGTGCAGACGCCACTTCGGAGCTGTAACTGGCGGGGTTGGAGGACAGGGGAAATACGAAAATCAGTGAAGCCACAGGCCTAAGTGGAGCTTGGTTCAAATTAGTAGTCTACAACCGATCTTAAAATTTCTTCAATGCAGCCTCAGCCTGCTCCGTGCTTGTCCCTGGGCTTCAACACAGCCAGTTGTTGCTCGGAAGTGCCGTCTTCACAGAGTAAAACACTAGCTCCTGTGTTTGTGGGGTTCAGTAACGTCAGCTGTTCCCCTGCTGTTTTGATGGCAATCTGTCCTGCTGCCTCCCAATTGACAGCACATCAGGCCTCAGCCTGCTAAGTGCTTGTCCTGGGCTCCAACATCGCCAGTTGCTGCTCATAACTGACTTTGGCACGGGTACTCCCTCCTGCCCAGCTTGGTTCCAGCCCTGCCTGCTGTTTCCGGGAAGTGTCAAAGTCAGTTTGCCACCCCAAGTTGCCATGTCGTGTTGCGGTTGGGTTAGCCGAGGCTAGGGTGCCAGCAGTTTAGGTGCTTCCTATGTGGACTGCGGGTTCTGGTAAGAAAGGTTTGTTCCATAGTGCCAGTAGGACAAGCACCCCCTGTAGGACTGTGTGATTCGGTAACTGCGGCCAGCTTGCGGCATGCCAACTTTGCTTTTCAGGGGTAACTTCTGATACCCCTCCAGGTTCCAGCACCGTCAGCTGGTTCTCATCAGAGCCTTTGGCCTAGGTGCCTCCATCTCGGTATCCGAGTTCCGGCAACGTCTGCTGGTCCTTGGTAGTGCTTTGTAGCACAGGTACCTCCTGCTTAGTAACCGGGTTCCAGCACCGTCAGCTGGTCCTCGGTTGTGCCATTGGCTCTTATTCCTTCTGCTGCCCCTCCGGGTGCCAGCACTGTCAGCTGGTCCTCGCTATTTCCATTTGCTCTTGCAGCTTATGCTACCCCTCCGGGTTCCAGCACCGTCAGCTGGTTCTCGTCAGAGCCTTTGGCCTAGGTGCCTCCATCTCGGTATCCGAGTTCCGGCAACGTCTGCTGGTCCTTGGTAGTGCTTTGTAGCACAGGTACCTCCTGCTTAGTAACCGGGTTCCAGCACCGTCAGCTGGTCCTCGGTTGTGCCATTGGCTCTTATTCCTTCTGCTGCCCCTCCGGGTGCTAGCACTGTCAGCTGGTCCTCGCTATTTCCATTTGCTCTTGCAGCTTATGCTACCCCTCCGGGTTCCAGCACCGTCAGCTGGTTCTCGTCAGAGCCTTTGGCCTAGGTGCCTCCATCTCGGTATCCGAGTTCCGGCAACGTCTGCTGGTCCTTGGTAGTGCTTTGTAGCACAGGTACCTCCTGCTTAGTAACCGGGTTCCAGCACCGTCAACTGGTCCTCGGTTGTGCCATTGGCTCTTATTCCTTCTGCTGCCCCTCCGGGTGCCAGCACTGTCAGCTGGTCCTCGCTATTTCCATTTGCTCTTGCAGCTTATGCTACCCCTCCGGGTTCCAGCACCGTCAGCTGGTTCTCGTCAGAGCCTTTGGCCTAGGTGCCTCCATCTCGGTATCCGAGTTCCGGCAACGTCTGCTGGTCCTTGGTAGTGCTTTGTAGCACAGGTACCTCCTGCTTAGTAACCGGGTTCCAGCACCGTCAGCTGGTCCTCGGTTGTGCCATTGGCTCTTATTCCTTCTGCTGCCCCTCCGGGTGCCAGCACTGTCAGCTGGTCCTCGCTATTTCCATTTGCTCTTGCAGCTTATGCTACCCCTCCGGGTTCCAGCACCGTCAGCTGGTTCTCATCAGAGCCTTTGGCCTAGGTGCCTCCATCTCGGTATCCGAGTTCCGGCAACGTCTGCTGGTCCTTGGTAGTGCTTTGTAGCACAGGTACCTCCTGCTTAGTAACCGGGTTCCAGCACCGTCAGCTGGTCCTCGGTTGTGCCATTGGCTCTTATTCCTTCTGCTGCCCCTCCGGGTGCCAGCACTGTCAGCTGGTCCTCGCTATTTCCATTTGCTCTTGCAGCTTATGCTACCCCTCCGGGTTCCAGCACCGTCAGCTGGTTCTCGTCAGAGCCTTTGGCCTAGGTGCCTCCATCTCGGTATCCGAATTCCGGCAACGTCTGCTGGTCCTTGGTAGTGCTTTGTAGCACAGGTACCTCCTGCTTAGTAACCGGGTTCCAGCACCGTCAGCTGGTCCTCGGTAGTGCCATTGGCTCTTGTTCCTTCTGCTGCCCCTCCGGGTGCCAGTACCGTCAGCTGGTTCAAGAGGACAAAGAACAGGAAGACAACCACCAAGATGCAGAACAACAAGAGAGAGAAGACAAAGAAGCATAAAAAAAACAAAGCAGAAGAACATTAAGCATAAGACTAATACTCTGAGCAAATGATATTATCTTATTTATAAGCAGAAGAAGACTAAGCAGTGTATGGGGGTGAGTCCGTTCCTCCTCGTGGTGTCCCTGGAAAAGGCCTGCTGCTGCAGGCCAAACTGAACGCGGACAAATCCTGTTGTAAATCTTTTGTGACAGGCAGAACGGAAGGTGTAAACTTCTAACTTTTCTAGATAACAACTACAGGAATGCCTGACACAAACAAGAATATGATGAAGAAGAATAGGAAGAAGATGAAGAAGCTGAATATGTAGAATAATAATTGTTGAATAAGAAGAATATGAACAATGTAAGAAAAGGAAGAAGAAGAAGAAGAAGAAGAAGAAGAAGAAGAAGAAGAAGAAGAAGAATGTAAAAAAAGGAAGTAGAAGAAGAAGAAGAAGAATGTAAAAAAAGGAATAAGAAGAAGAATGTAAAAAAAGGAAGTAGAAGAAGAAGAAGAAGAATGTAAAAAAAGGAAGTAGAAGAAGAAGAATGTAAAAAAAGGAAGTAGAAGAAGAAGAAGAAGAATGTAAAAAAAGGAAGTAGAAGAAGAAGAAGAAGAATGTAAAAAAAGGAAGTAGAAGAAGAAGAAGAAGAAGAATTTAAAAAAAGGAAGTAGAAGAAGAAGAAGAAAGAAGAAAGAAGAAGAAGACATACATGTCTGGCAAAATATAAATGAGGCTAACATAGTCAACATCTTTGTAACTCCTAACATCTTTAAAAAAAAAGTTTAATTCCTGCTATTCCATTTGATTGGGCTAAACCTCTATGGCTTTAATGTCTCCTCCACCTCCCACAATACATTCTACATTATTCTTAGTTGTTTTTCTTCATGTAGAATTAACCTACAAGGAAAGAAAGGTTTTTTTTTAATTCCGATATTTTGGCCCCATTGACTTGCATTGGTTCCCGGTATCGGAATCGGCGATACCGATACTTTTTTTTAAGATCGGCCGATCCATTCGGATCCGATATTTTCAAGTATCGGCTGGTATCGCTCAACTCTAATTATGACATCAACAAAATGATTATGACATCATCCAATGATTATGACATCATCCAATGATTATGAGATCATCAAATCATTATGACATCAACAAAATGATTATGACATCAACAAAATGATTATGACATCATCAAATGATTATGACATCAACAAAATGATTATGACATCATCAAATGATTATGACATCATCAAATGATTATGCCATCAACAAAATGATTATGGCATCATCAAATGATTATGACATCAACAAAATGATTATGACATCATCCAATGATTATGACATCAACAAAATGATTATGACATCATCAAATGATTATGACATCAACAAAATGATTATGACATCATCTAATGATTATGACATCATCTAATGATTATGACATCAACAAAATGATTATGACATCATCCAATGATTATGACATCAAATGATTATGACATTATCAAATGATTATGACATCAACAAAATGATTATGACATCATTCAATGATTATGACATCAAATGATTATGACATCATCAAATGATTATGACATCAAAAAAATGATTATGACATCATCCAATGATTATGACATCATCAAATGTTTATGACATCAACAAAATGGTTATGACATCATCCAATGATTATGACATCAAATGATTATGACATCATCTAATGATTATGACATAATCAAATGATTATGACATCAACAAAATGATTATGACATCAAATGATTATGACATCATCTAATGATTATGACATCATCAAATGATTATGACATCAACAAAATGAATATGACATCATCCAATGATTATGACATCATCAAATGATTATGACATCAACAAAATGATTATGACATCATCCAATGATTATGACATCAACAAAATGATTATGGCATCATCAAATGATTATGACATCAACAAAATGATTATGGCATCATCAAATGATTATGACATCAACAAAATGATTATGACATCATCAAATGATTATGACATCATCCAATGATTATCACATCAAATGATTATGACATCATCAAATGATTATGACATCAACAAAATTATTATGACATCATCCAATGATTATGACATCATCCAATGATTATGACATCATCAAATCATTATGACATCAACAAAATGATTATGACATCAACAAAATGATTGACATCATCAAATGATTATGACATCAACAAAATGATTATGACATCATCCAATGATTATGACATCAAATGATTATGACATCATCAAATCAATATGACATCAACAAAATGATTATGACATCATCCAATGATTATGACATCATCTAATGATTATGACATCATCAAATGATTATTACATCAACAAAATGATTATGACATCATCCAATGATTATGACATCAAATGATTATGACATCATCAAATGATTATGACATCAACAAAATGATTATGACATCATCTAATGATTATGACATCATCAAATGATTATGACATCAACAAAATGATTATGACATCATCCAATGATTATGACATCAAATGATTATGACATCATCAAATCATTATGACATCAACAAAATGATTATGACATCAACAAAATGATTGACATCATCAAATGATTATGACATCAACAAAATGATTATGACATCATCAAATGATTATGACATCAAATGATTATGACATCATCAAATCAATATGACATCAACAAAATGATTATGACATCAACAAAATGATTATGACATCATCAAATGATTATGACATCAACAAAATGATTATGACATCATCTAATGATTATGACATCATCTAATGATTATGACATCAACAAAATGATTATGACATCATCCCATGATTATGACATCAAATGATTATGACATCATCAAATGATTATGACATCAACAAAATGATTATGACATCATCAAATGATTATGACATCAACAAAATGATTATGACATCATCTAATGATTATGACATCATCAAATGATTATGACATCAACAAAATGATTATGACATCATCAAATGATTATGACATCAACAAAATGTTTATGACATCATCCAATGATTATGACATCATCAAATGATTATGACATCAACAAAATGATTATGACATCATCTAATGATTATGACATCATCAAATGATTATGACATCAACAAAATGATTATGACATCATCTAATGATTATGACATCATCAAATGATTATGACATCAACAAAATGATTATGACATCATCTAATGATTATGACATCATCAAATGATTATGACATCAACAAAATGATTATGACATTATCTAATGATTATGACATCATCAAATGATTATGACATCAACAAAATGATTATGACATCATCTAATGATTATGACATCATCAAATGATTATGACATCAACAAAATGATTATGACATCAACAAAATGATTATGACATCATCAAATGATTATGACATCATCAAATGATTATGACATCAACAAAATGATTATGACATCATCTAATGATTATGACATCAACAAAATGATTATGACATCATCTAATGATTATGACATCAAATGATTATGACATCAACAAAATGATTATGACATCATCCAATGATTATGACATCAAATGATTATGACATCATCAAATGATTATGACATCAACAAAATGATTATGACATCATCCAATGATTATGACATCAAATGATTATGACATCATCAAATCATTATGACATCAACAAAATAATTATGACATAATCTAATGATTATGACATCATCAAATGATTATGACATCAACAAAATGATTATGACATCATAAAATGATTATGACATCAACAAAATGATTATGGCATCATCAAATGATTATGACATCAACAAAATGATTATGACATCATCAAATGATTATGACATCATCCAATGATTATGACATCATCAAATCATTATGACATCAACAAAATGATTTTGACATCAACAAAATGATTATGACATCATCAAATGATTATGACATCAACAAAATGATTATGACATCATCCAATGATTATGACATCATCAAATCATTATGACATCAACAAAATGATTATGACATCAACAAAATGATTATGACATCATCAAATGATTATGACATCAAATGATTATGACATCATCAAATGATTATGACATCAACAAAATGTTTATGACATCATCCAATGATTATGACATCAAATGATTATGACATCATCAAATGATTATGCCATCAACAAAATGATTATGGCATCATCAAATGTTTATGACATTATCAAATGATTATGACATCAACAAAATGATTATGACATCATCCGATGATTATGACATCAAATGATTATGACATCATCAAATGATTATGACATCAACAAAATGATTATGACATCATCTAATGATTATGACATCATCAAATGATTATGACATCAACAAAATGATTATGACATCATCTAATGATTATGACATCATCAATTGATTATGACATCAACAAAATGATTATGACATCATCCAATGATTATGACATCAAATGATTATGACATCATCAAATGATTATGACATCAACAAAATGATTATGACATCATCTAATGATTATGACATCATCAAATGATTATGACATCAACAAAATGATTATGACATCATCCAATGATTATGACATCAAATGATTATGACATCAACAAAATGATTATGACATCATCCAATGATTATGACATCATCCAATGATTATAACATCATGAAATCATTATGACATCAACAAAATGATTATGACATCAACAAATTGATTATGGCATCATCAAATGATTATGACATCAACAAAATGATTATGACATCATCCAATGATTATGACATCATCCAATGATTATGACATCATGAAATCATTATGACATCAACAAAATGATTATGACATCAACAAAATGATTATGACATCATCAAATGATTATGACATCAACAAAATGATTATGACATCATCCAATGATTATGACATCAAATGATTATGACATCATCAAATGATTATGACATCAACAAAATGATTATGACATCATCCAATGATTATGACATCATCCAATGATTATGACATCAACAAATCATTATGACATCAACAAAATGATTATGACATCAACAAAATGATTATGACATCATCAAATGATTATGACATCAACAAAATGATTATGACATCATCAAATGATTATGACATCAACAAAATGATTATGACATCATCAAATGATTATGACATCATCCAAAGATTATGACATCAAATGATTATGACATCATCAAATGATTATGACATCAACAAAATGATTATGACATCATCCAATGATTATGACATCAAATGATTATGACATCATCAAATGATTATGCCATCAACAAAATGATTATGGCATCATCAAATGATTATGACATCAACAAAATGATTATGGCATCATCAAATGATTATGACATCAACAAAATGATTATGACATCATCCAATGATTATGACATCAAATGATTATGACATCATCAAATCATTATGACATCAACAAAATGATTATGACATCATAAAATGATTATGACATCAACAAAATGATTATGGCATCATCAAATGATTATGACATCAACAAAATGATTATGACATCATCCAATGATTATGACATCAAATGATTATGACATTATCAAATGATTATGACATCAACAAAATGATTATGACATCATCTAATGATTATGACATCATCAAATGATTATGACATCAAAAAAATGATTATGATATCATCTAATGATTATGACATCATCAAATTATTATGACATCAACAAAATGATTATGACATCATCTAATGATTATGACATCATCAAATGATTATGACATCAACAAAATGATTATGACATCATCTAATGATTATGACATCATCAAATGATTATGACATCAACAAAATGATTATGACATCATCCAATGATTATGACATCCAATGATTATGAGATCATCAAATGATTATGACATCAACAAAATGATTATGACATCATCTAATGATTATGACATCAACAAAATGATTATGACATCATCTAATGATTATGACATCAAATGATTATGACATCAACAAAATGATTATGACATCATCCAATGATTATGACATCAAATGATTATGACATCATCAAATGATTATGACATCAACAAAATGATTATTACATCATCCAATTATTATGACATCAAATGATAATGACATCATCAAATCATTATGACATCAACAAAATGATTATGACATCATAAAATGATTATGACATCAACAAAATGATTATGGCATCATCAAATGATTATGACATCAACAAAATCATTATGACATCATCAAATGATTATGACATCAACAAAATGATTATGACATCATCCAATGATTATGACATCAAATGATTATGACATCATCAAATCAATATGACATCAACAAAATGATTATTACATCAACAAAATGATTATGACATCATAAAATGATTATGACATCAACAAAATGATTATAGCATCATCAAATGATTATGACATCAACAAAATGATTATGATATCATCCAATGATTATGACATCATCAAATCATTATGACATCAACAAAATGATTATTACATCAACAAAATGATTATGACATCATCAAATGATTATGACATTAACAAAATGATTATGACATCATCCAATGATTATGACATCAAATGATTATGACATCATCAAATGATTATGACATCAACAAAATGATGATGACATCATCCAATGATTATGACATCATCCAATGATTATGACATCATCAAATCATTATGACATCAACAAAATGATTATGACATCATCTAATGATTATGACATCATCAAATGATTATGACATCAACAAAATGATTATGACATCATCCCATGATTATGACATCAAATGATTATGACATCATCAAATGATTATGACATCAACAAAATGATTATAACATCATCAAATGATTATGACATCAACAAAATGATTATGACATCATCTAATGATTATGACATCATCAAATGATTATGACATCAACAAAATGATTATGACATCATCAAATGATTATGACATCAACAAAATGTTTATGACATCATCCAATGATTATGACATCAAATGATTATGACATCATCAAATGATTATGACATCAACAAAATGATTATGACATCATCTAATGATTATGACATCATCAAATGATTATGACATCAACAAAATGATTATGACATCATCTAATGATTATGACATCATCAAATGATTATGACATCAACAAAATGATTATGACATCATCTAATGATTATGACATCATCAAATGATTATAACATCAACAAAATGATTATGACATCATCCAATGATTATGACATCAAATGATTATGACATCATCAAATGATTATGACATCAACAAAATGATTATGACATCATCTAATGATTATGACATCAACAAAATGATTATGACATCATCTAATGATTATGACATCAAATGATTATGACATCAACAAAATGATTATGACATCATCCAATGATTATGACATCAAATGATTATGACATCATCAAATGATTATGCCATCAACAAAATGATTATGGCATCATCAAATGATTATGACATCAACAAAATGATTATGGCATCATCAAATGATTATGACATCAACAAAATGATTATGACATCATCCAATGATTATGACATCAAATGATTATGACATCATCAAATCATTATGACATCAACAAAATGATTATGACATCATAAAATGATTATGACATCAACAAAATGATTATGGCATCATCAAATGATTATGACATCAACAAAATGATTATGACATCATCCAATGATTATGACATCAAATGATTATGACATTATCAAATGATTATGACATCAACAAAATGATTATGACATCATCTAATGATTATGACATCATCAAATGATTATGACATCAAAAAAATGATTATGATATCATCTAATGATTATGACATCATCAAATTATTATGACATCAACAAAATGATTATGACATCATCTAATGATTATGACATCATCAAATGATTATGACATCAACAAAATGATTATGACATCATCTAATGATTATGACATCATCAAATGATTATGACATCAACAAAATGATTATGACATCATCCAATGATTATGACATCCAATGATTATGACATCATCAAATGATTATGACATCAACAAAATGATTATGACATCATCTAATGATTATGACATCAACAAAATGATTATGACATCATCTAATGATTATGACATCAAATGATTATGACATCAACAAAATGATTATGACATCATCCAATGATTATGACATCAAATGATTATGACATCATCAAATGATTATGACATCAACAAAATGATTATGACATCATCCAATTATTATGACATCAAATGATAATGACATCATCAAATCATTATGACATCAACAAAATGATTATGACATCATAAAATGATTATGACATCAACAAAATGATTATGGCATCATCAAATGATTATGACATCAACAAAATCATTATGACATCATCAAATGATTATGACATCAACAAAATGATTATGACATCATCCAATGATTATGACATCAAATGATTATGACATCATCAAATCAATATGACATCAACAAAATGATTATTACATCAACAAAATGATTATGACATCATAAAATGATTATGACATCAACAAAATGATTATAGCATCATCAAATGATTATGACATCAACAAAATGATTATGATATCATCCAATGATTATGACATCATCAAATCATTATGACATCAACAAAATGATTATTACATCAACAATATGATTATGACATCATCAAATGATTATGACATTAACAAAATGATTATGACATCATCCAATGATTATGACATCAAATGATTATGACATCATCAAATGATTATGACATCAACAAAATGATGATGACATCATCCAATGATTATGACATCATCCAATGATTATGACATCATCAAATCATTATGACATCAACAAAATGATTATGACATCATCTAATGATTATGACATCATCAAATGATTATGACATCAACAAAATGATTATGACATCATCCCATGATTATGACATCAAATGATTATGACATCATCAAATGATTATGACATCAACAAAATGATTATAACATCATCAAATGATTATGACATCAACAAAATGATTATGACATCATCTAATGATTATGACATCATCAAATGATTATGACATCAACAAAATGATTATGACATCATCAAATGATTATGACATCAACAAAATGTTTATGACATCATCCAATGATTATGACATCAAATGATTATGACATCATCAAATGATTATGACATCAACAAAATGATTATGACATCATCTAATGATTATGACATCATCAAATGATTATGACATCAACAAAATGATTATGACATCATCTAATGATTATGACATCATCAAATGATTATGACATCAACAAAATGATTATGACATCATCAAATGATTATGACATCAACAAAATGATTATGACATCATCCAATGATTATGACATCAAATGATTATGACATCATCAAATGATTATGACATCAACAAAATGATTATGACATCATCTAATGATTATGACATCAACAAAATGATTATGACATCATCTAATGATTATGACATCAAATGATTATGACATCAACAAAATGATTATGACATCATCCAATGATTATGACATCAAATGATTATGACATCATCAAATGATTATGACATCAACAAAATGATTATGACATCATCCAATGATTATGACATCAAATGATTATGACATCATCAAATCATTATGACATCAACAAAATGATTATGACATCAACAAAATAATTATGACATCATCTAATGATTATGACATCATCAAATTATTATGACATCAACAAAATGATTATGACATCATCCAATGATTACGACATCAAATGATTATGACATCATCAAATGGTTATGACATCAACAAAATGATGATGACATCATCCAATGATTATGACATCATCCAATGATTATGACATCATCAAATCATTATGACATCAACAAAATGATTATGACATCAACAAAATGATTATGACATCATAAAATGATTATGACATCAACAAAATGATTATGGCATCATCAAATGATTACGACATCAACAAAATGATTATGGCATCACCAAATGATTATGACATCAACAAAATGATTATGACATCATCCAATGATTATGACATCAAATGATTATGACATCATCAAATCATTATGACATCAACAAAATGATTATGACAACATAAAATGATTATGACATCAACAAAATGATTATGGCATCATCAAATGATTATGACATCAACAAAATGATTATGACATCATCCAATGATTATGACATCATCCAATGATTATGACATCATCAAATCATTATGACATCAACAAAATGATTATGACATCATCCAATGATTATGACATCATCCAATCATTATGACATCAACAAAATGATTATGACATCAACAAAATGATTATGACATCATCAAATGAATATGACATCAACAAAATGATTATGACATCATCCAATGATTATGACATCATCAAATCATTATGACATCAACAAAATGATTATGACATCAACAAAATGATTATGACATCATCAAATGATTATGACATCAAATGATTATGACATCATCAAATGATTATGACATCAACAAAATGTTTATGACATCATCCAATGATTATGACATCAAATGATTATGACATCATCAAATGATTATGCCATCAACAAAATGATTATGGCATCATCAAATGATTATGACATTATCAAATGATTATGACATCAACAAAATGATTATGACATCATCCGATGATTATGACATCAAATGATTATGACATCATCAAATGATTATGACATCAACAAAATGATTATGACATCATCTAATGATTATGACATCATCAAATGATTATGACATCAACAAAATGATTATGACATCATCTAATGATTATGACATCAACAAAATGATTATGACATCAACAAAATGATTATGACATCATCCAATGATTATGACATCAAATGATTATGACATCAACAAAATGATTATGACATCATCCAATGATTATGACATCATCCAATGATTATAACATCATCAAATCATTATGACATCAACAAAATGATTATGACATCAACAAAATGATTATGGCATCATCAAATGATTATGACATCAACAAAATGATTATGACATCATCCAATGATTATGACATCATCCAATGATTATGACATCATCAAATCATTATGACATCAACAAAATGATTATGACATCAACAAAATGATTATGACATCATCAAATGATTATGACATCAACAAAATGATTATGACATCATCCAATGATTATGACATCAAATGATTATGACATCATCAAATGATTATGACATCAACAAAATGATTATGACATCATCCAATGATTATGACATCATCCAATGATTATGACATCATCAAATCATTATGACATCAACAAAATGATTATGACATCAACAAAATGATTATGACATCATAAAATGATTATGACTAGTGTTGAGCATTCCGATACCGCAAGTATCGGGTATCGGCCGATATTAGCGGTATCGGAATTCCGATACTTAGTTCCGATACTTTTTTCATATCGGATTCCGGAATCGGAATAGGAAGTTCCCATCATGCTATGAGCCTGCTTGCTTTGATTAAGCCAATGGGAATCCTCCGAAGTGTGGGCACATCCTGTTAGGCATGTAGGCATGTTAACTATTGGCATGGCTGTGATTGGCTGCCGAAATGATGTCATGATGCACTATAAAAGCCACCGCAGCCGCCATTTCTGGTCACTCTGCTGTGAATTCAGTTAGGGACAGGCTGCTGTAGAAGACTGTGAGGGACAGTTAGAAATAGCGATTCCACCAAACATCTAGTGCTTTACCCAGGCTACATAAACCACCACTGTAGCCTTCTTTGCCCTAGCAGCAGTGTTCACAGCTGTCTGCAAGGGCTGTGTGAGTGCAGCTCACACTGTGGAGTGGGTCCTGCAGCCACGTCAGGCTGTAGGCCACCCAGTGTGATCACTGCTGCCTCATACATCTTTTATTTTTTGAGCTGCATTTTTTACATAATTTCAATCTAGTGTGCTTCCATCCGTATCCATATACGTTGGTTGCAAACACTAGTAGTAGACAGCGGAGCCTTTCTGCAGCCTTTCAGTGCTAGTGTCCACTTTGCTGCACTGTTCACGGCTGTCTGAGAGGTCTCTGACTGTGTGTGAGTGCAGCTCACGCTGAGTAGTGTGTCCTGCAGCTACGTCTGGCTGTAGGACGCTCAGCGTGCGTCACTGCCTCACACATATTTTTATTTGAGTGCAGCTCATTTTTTCTTCTATTAGTGTGCATCCATCCATCTCCATCTACGGTGGTTGCAAACACTATAAAGGAGTACACAGCGGAGCCTTTCTGCAGCCTGTCAGTGCCAGTGCCCACTTAGCTGCACTGTTGACGGCTGTCTGAGAGGCCTCTGACTGTGTGTGAGTGCAGCTCACGCTGAGTAGAGTGTCCTGCAGCTACGTCTGGTTGTAGGACGCTCAACGTGCGTCACTGCCTCACACATATTTGTCTTTGAGTGCAGCTCATTTTTTCTTCTCCTATTAGTGTGCATCCATCCGTATCCATCAACATTGGTTGGTTGCAAACACTATATAGGAGTAGATAGAGGAGCCTTTTTTTCTGTCTTGTGCCCTGCCGGCGCAGCCAGATTAGTATTACCCAATTTTTTTGGAGCCTCATCTTTTGCATTGTAGGTTACCTGCCTGCATTGTAATAGCTCCAAAAAGTTGGTGATACTATCAGTTTCAATTCTTTGTTCACATACTTTGAGTTTGTTTCCAACAAAGAAACCACAAAAAAAGTTCACCAAACACTACATTTTGAACTTGTGTAGGCCACATCAGCTCCTATTAAAGTCTAGTCCACACACACACACACTTCATAAAATTAGTGTTTCTTGTACCTGTAACCAGCTGTTCAGGAATAAGCACACTAAGGCCCCCCTTTGTACTTTTTTGCCTATCTTAAGCAGTCTTGCAAGATGAAGAAGGCAGGGAGTAAGGCGCGTGGGCGTGGGCGTGGGCGTGGAGTTTCAGCAGGGAGAGGACGTGGGGATTCTGCAGGGAGAGGACGTGGGGATTCTACAGGTAGAGGACGTGGGGATTCTGGGCCTGCTGCGGGCACCAGTGGATCAGCATCCCCCAGTTTTAGCAGGCAACAGTCCTTTATGCGCAGCTTTGTAGGACCTCAACGTACCCCACTGCTGCGGGAGGAACAAATTGAAGCCGTTGTCGGATGGATGGCAGCTAACGCATCGACTTCAATTACTTCCGCATCCTCTCAGGGTCAGAGCACCGAAGAGCAACCATCTGTCTCTTCACCACCTGCCAAAGTGCCCAGGCAGTCAGAGAGACATGGACAGGAGCCATCACAGTCTCTACTTCTGTTCTCGGAATCTGTTGGCTTGGAAAGAGGGGGCCAGCCATGCAGCATTCCTGAATGTGAAGAAGAGGGAGTATGCAGTGATGCGCAACTTCTTTGTCCCTCTGAATCTGAAGAGGCGAGTGGGCCAGTGCCTATGGTCAGCACACCTCAGTACGCATCAGATGATGACGAGACTCAGTTGCCACTTTCTGGTGCGTACGGTGCTGGCGAGACAACCCCGGAGAAGCAGCTGTTTGAAGAGGGGAGGGAAGATGATGAGGTCCTTGACCCATCATGGCGTGAGCAACAGGAAGGTGGTGGGAGCAGCTCAGAGGAAGAGATTCCCCTACCGGCCAAAACAGGAGGCAGAGGGAGGGGGAAGACTTGGTTGCCTGTACCCTCCACTTCGGCACCCGTTAGGAGCATTCCTCCTTCCAAAGGCAAACCGGGCGCTCACAAGAGTTGCAGTGCGTGGTCCTTTTTTGACACAGTTGCAGATGACATTTGCTTTGTCAAATGCAAGCTGTGTCATCAGAGAGTCAAAAGAGGGAGAAATGTCAGCAACCTCAATACCACAAATATGTGGAAACATGTGCGCACCAAGCACGAGTTGGAGTTGCAGAGACACACTGAAGACGTAGGCCAACGTACAGCACCACCTACCACCTCTTCAGTTTGTGTTGGGCCCTCTTCCTCCAGCTCACACACTGCTGGTTCAGCTTCCTCACAGGATCGCCAAGGAAGAACCTCTGCCACTGTTGTCCGGAGACCCTGTCAGATTACACCCATAGCAGCACGTTCCCATCCATCACAGCCATCGGTAGCACAGGCATGGGATAAAAGGCGCCCTTACTCGGCAAACCATCCCCGAGCACAGTCTCTGAATGCTGGCATTGCCAAACTTCTGGCAGTTGAAATGCTGTCATTCAGGCTGGTGGACACTGACACCTTCCGGGACTTAATGGCATTGGCAGTCCCCCAATACAACGTGCCCAGCCGCTTTTATTTCAGCAGGCGAGCCGTCCCTGCCCTGCAGAAACATGTTGAGGGCAAAATAAAACATGCGCTACTAAACGCCGTTAGTAGCAAGGTCCACCTGACCACCGATGCGTGGACCAGTAACCATGGACAGGGACGATACCTTTCCCTCACTGCCCACTGAGTCAATGTTGTGGAGCCGGGTACGGATCTGGAGAGTGGCGCTGTACGTGTTCTTCCAACGCCACGGATTGCAGGACTCCAGTCTGTACACATAGACTCCTCCTCCTACTCAAGTTCCTCAGAAACAGCAGAGCAGGAGCCTGTTACGACCGATATGAGCACAGCCGTGGCCAAACGTCAACAGGCTGTACTCAAATTAATTTCTTTGGGGAATCGAAGCCACACAGCGCAGGAGCTCTGGAATGCTATCAAGCTGGAGAGCGATGTGTGGTTTGGGCCAGCGAATCTCCAGCCGGGCTTGGTAGTGTGTGACAATGGCCGAAATCTGGTGGCAGCTCTTGGCCTAGGCAACCTCACACACATCCCATGTCTGGCACATGTTCTTAACTTGGTCGTGCACCGCTTTCTGAGGGACTATCCAGATCTTGCTGCACTGTTGCACAAGGTCCGCATAGAGTGCGCTCACTTGCGACGTTCCAGCACGGCAAGATCGCGCCTCGCTGCTCTGCAGCGACGATTTGGCCTTCCGGAACATCGCATCATATGTGACCTACCCACCCGGTGGAATTCAACGTTACATATGTTGGAGCGGTTGTGTGAGCAGCAGGCAGCAGTCATGGAGTACCAGCTGCATCAGGCGCAAACAAGTCGCACTGTGCGCCGTTCACACCTCAGCACCATTGAGTGGGCCTCTATGAAGGACATCTGCCTCGTTTTGCGTGCCTTCGATGAATCCACGCGGATGGCGAGTGCAGATGATGCACTAGTCAGCATGACTGTCCCCCTTATCTGCCTGCTTCAACAAACACTGCAAGCACTAAGGGATGAGGTTTCAGAAGAGGTGGAGGATGAGGAGTCCCAAATGCCATCTGCTTCTGGACAGTCTGCGCTACGTGTTTCCTCACAAAGGCCTAATTGGAACTGCAAGGAAAAAAAGCGCAATAGGGTCTTATCTGAGAAAACCAAGATATCAAATAGTAGTTTATACTCACCGTATACAGGAGAGTAACAAGCATAAAGAAATGCGGTCAGCTTGCTGCACATCCAAATGACCACGCTGTGGCCATAAATCTTCAGATTCACTAGTAGGACTTTTATGGATCAAAACGTGCGCTGCCAGACCATCAATCCTCACAGGTGGTATATTTAATATATTTATTTCCCAACGCGTTTCGAGGTCATAAAACCTCTTCCTCAGGGGATGACATGTACAGGCAGGTAAAGACATTGCCGGTTTTATACATACATGGTTCAAATATTGGCGCCAAGAGTCACATGTTGGGGAAGGGATAAAGGTCAGAGATCATCAGTATAAATGTTTAAAAACTTAGTACATTCAAAAGAATTAATACATTTGGTGTGTTCACAGATAAAAAATAGAGAAGAGGAAGAAAGTGAAGAAAAATAAAGAAGAAATAAAGGAAAAAAAAGAAAAAGAAAAAAAGAAGGAAGCGCAGCACGAACCCGTGGAAAAGGAACGAAAAAAAGGGTGTTAGCCACTGTGTGATCCGCTACTCCAAGTGAGCAGAGGAAAAGTTGCTGAGAGAGGAAGAAATGATTAAAAAAATATTTTAAATAATAAAAGTGAATATTATTGGAAGTGAATGTGTTAAAATCTTTATTAGTATATAAAATGCAGTAGAAATTGGATGAATAAAAATATATGAATAAAAAAATAAAAAATATATATGAATGAAAAATGAATAAAAACGAGTCTGACCAAATGTAAAATTAAATCTAAATTTTATCCATTGGAAGACAGAGGCCACTATCTAAAAGTCTTCAGCGATGTTGTACAAAGGAAATTCAAAGAGATTTTTTCCACCAAAGCTACTTATGGTTATAAATGTAATCTAACTAAAAATGAAAAAACCGCTCTGAAAACATTGAAATCTAATACCGAAATAATAATTCGATCTGCTGACAAGGGTGGAGGGGTCGTAATCCAGAATAGAGATGAATATTGCAATGAAGCTCTTAATATATTATCAGATGATAAATATTATATTAAAGTCCCTTTTGACACCCTAATCAGGTCCAGAGTTGCTTATGACAATTTAATCTTAGAAGGAAAGAATAATAATATATTTGATAAAAATGAATTGAAATTTCTTCATGTAACGGACCCAAGGACCCCCTTTTTTTATCACTTGCCAAAAATTCATAAAAGTTTGGTTAATCCTCCAGGGAGACCTATTATCTCTGGCATTAATTCACTAACCAGTAATTTATCTCATTACATCGACAGAATAATGGTTTCTCATGTCCCTATATTAAAAAGTTTTATTAAAGACTCTACACAACTAATCCAATTTTTACAACATATTGATTGGAAGCCACAGTATATACTGGTAACCATGGATGTTTCTTCGTTGTATTCAAACATCCCACACAATTTGGGTTTAGCTTGTTTTAATAAAGTCCTATTGAAAGATGTTAGACTGAGCAAAGGACAAAAAAGCTTTTTATTAAAGGGTATGGATTTTATATTGAATAATAATTATTTTACTTTCAATGGAATTTTATATCACCAGCAACTCGGGACCGCGATGGGTTCAAAAGTAGCACCCACTTATGCTAATATTTTCATGGGGGTATTTGAAGAATTTTATATTTTTAAATCTAGATGGTACAATAACTGTATTTTTTACAAAAGATATATAGATGATTTGTTCTTCATATGGGACAATACTGGTAATAATATTGGTGATTTTATTCGGGACATTAATAACAATATTTGGGGTTTAAGTTTATCAGCAATCTATGACAAAGAAAATATTAATTTTTTAGATCTGACTATCTACATTGAGAATAATAGAATTCTAACGAAAACGTTTTTTAAAAATGTGGATACAAACAGCTATATCCCTTTTAGTAGTGGTCATTTTGGGAAATGGCTGAGGAACATCCCTACTAATCAATATAGAAGAATAAGGAAAAACTGCACAGACACGAAAGTTTTTAAGGACCAGGCAGAAATATTAAAAAATAGATTTATCGAAAAAAATTACCCTGTTAATTTACTTACCAATGCCTTCAACAAATGCATTAATCTATCTCAAGATAGCCTTATTAATGGCATTAAAACGGTTAAACCCAAAAACAACAAATTTATGACTAATTTTATCACGCAATTCTGCTCTGAGCACACAGAAATTAGGACAATTCTGAGGAGTAACTGGCACATTTTACTGAATGACCCCGTACTGCAGAAATTCCTTCCAAATAAACCTGGCGTGACTTTTAGAAGAGCCCCCACCATTAAGAGCACAGTGGCTCCTAGCCGGTTAAAAAATGTTAAAAGTAGTAGCAAATTTTTATCTGTCTTTAATACCCCTCTTTATGGTATTTTTAAATGCGGCAAGAGGAACTGTCTATGTTGTACTTGTATCGCACATAAAGAAAAGAATTTTAAATCAACTAGTACAAATGAAGTTTTCCCCATTAAGGAGTTTCTTTCCTGCACCACTGACTTTGTGATTTATTTGATTGAGTGCGAATGCGGTAAGCAGTATGTGGGGAGGACAACCCAACCACTGCATTTGAGAATTAACTCTCACAGACATAATATTAAAAAAGGGTTTTTAAAACATGGTCTTTCTAGGCATTGTACAGTTGAGCATAATAAAAATCCAAATGGTTTGAAAATTAGCCCCATTGAACATATTCCAAATAGTATTACTGATAGAATGGGGTCACTGAACAGAAAGGAGGTTTTTTGGATTTATAGGCTGAATACTTTAAGACCTAATGGTCTTAACGAAATCACTGAAGTCTTCCTATAAAAATAATTTTACTGCTCATCCCCTTGTCTGAATAATTTTATTAAATAGATATTGAGTTTAATGAAGTTTATTCTTATATATTTTTTTGTGCAAATATTTTTTAAGATTGCGTTTTTATGCTTCAACTTTTGGCCACCGCTCTCTGAACTTGTCATGCCTCTTTTACTAATCCTGGTTTTATTTTCTGTTGTTTCATTGCGTGTAAATTACTGTTTGCATATTAATATAATTTTATTGCACTTGTTCTATTTGTTTTACACTCTCAGGGTGCGGGACTCTGCTGTCCCTGCTTCTTTTCCCTTCTTCTCCTGGACCCGATCTTTCGCCTTCTGATCTCCCGTGCATATTTCCCTCCCTGAATCTGCTTCCTCTTCTGTGTGCTTCTGCCCTCAGGACCGTCTATAGAAGTGTTCTTCTCTCCAGCGATTCCAATTAGTTTACCAGACATCCATCCTGGTTTTAATTTCTCACCTTTTGTATTTTTACTAACTTTTAATTTTACATTTGGTCAGACTCGTTTTTATTCATTTTTCATTCATATATATTTTTTATTTTTTTATTCATATATTTTTATTCATCCAATTTCTACTGCATTTTATATACTAATAAAGATTTTAACACATTCACTTCCAATAATATTCACTTTTATTATTTAAAATATTTTTTTAATCATTTCTTCCTCTCTCAGCAACTTTTCCTCTGCTCACTTGGAGTAGCGGATCACACAGTGGCTAACACCCTTTTTTTCGTTCCTTTTCCACGGGTTCGTGCTGCGCTTCCTTCTTTTTTTCTTTTTCTTTTTTTTCCTTTATTTCTTCTTTATTTTTCTTCACTTTCTTCCTCTTCTCTATTTTTTATCTGTGAACACACCAAATGTATTAATTCTTTTGAATGTACTAAGTTTTTAAACATTTATACTGATGATCTCTGACCTTTATCCCTTCCCCAACATGTGACTCTTGGCGCCAATATTTGAACCATGTATGTATAAAACCGGCAATGTCTTTACCTGCCTGTACATGTCATCCCCTGAGGAAGAGGTTTTATGACCTCGAAACGCGTTGGGAAATAAATATATTAAATATACCACCTGTGAGGATTGATGGTCTGGCAGCGCACGTTTTGATCCATAAAAGTCCTACTAGTGAATCTCACAAAGGCCTAGGCAGGGGACACTTTGTGAGGAGGATGAGGAGGAGTCGATGGAGGAGGAAGACATCTCTCCAGAGGAGGGAGGTACACAAACCTCTACTCAGTATGTACAGCGAGGGTGGGGTGATGCAGAGCAGGCCGAGGTCACGCCTCAAACAGGGGACAGCGGTTCTTTGGCAGTTGGGAGTCTGCAGCACATGGTTGATTTCATGCTGCAGTGCCTGAGAAACGACCGCCGCATCGCCCACATTCTCGTCTCGGCTGATTATTGGGTGTACACCCTCCTAGATCCTCGCTACCGGGACAGCGTACAAAGGCTCATACCAACGTTGAACCGGGAGCGTAAAATGCGGGAGTACGAAGAGTCACTGGTGCAGTCCATAATGTTTTCCATTCCACCCGACAGCATTGTTGCTAGTGCTTTACAAAGCAGCTCTGTGCGTCGAGGCAGTGGAGGAAACTCTGCACAAAGAGGGAGCAGAGGCAGCGCCGCAGCACAAGGCAAGACCACTATGGCCCAAATGTGGCAAAGTTTTGTGTGTCCACCACAATTGTCTACACCATCAGCGACGCCTCGAGTCAGCAGGAGGCAACGCTTCCGTCAGATGGTGTCAGACTACATGTCTTGCCCTGTCGCTGTACTCCCAGATGGCTCTTCCCCCTTCAAGTTTTGGGTCTCTAAGCTGGATACATGGCCAGAGCTTAGCCAGTATGCATTGGAGGTGCTGGCTTGCCCTGCTGCCAGTGTATTATCGGAACGTGTCTTTAGTGCCGCAGGTGGTGTACTAACAGACCGTCGCACGCGACTATCTTCCGATAATGTTGACCGGCTGACTTTTCTGAAAATGAACAAGGCCTGGATCTCCAAAGACTTTGCCATTCCTCTTACAGACTAAATTAGTGGTTGGCAACTGTATCCAGGTCTGCTGGTGTGTTCATTTTTCTACCACCTGAACTATAATCCCTTTGCTTCAACACAGCCAGTTGTCGCTCAGATGTGTCGTCTGCACAGAGAAACACACTAGCTCCTATGTTAGTGGGGTTCAGTAATGCCAGCTGATCCCCTGCTGTGTGGACGGCAAAGTCACCAGCTCCATCAACATTCAAACCACTACTGATTTTTAACCGTGCCCAACTTAGGTCTCTGGCTCCACTGTCTCTACTATTTCCCCTGACCTCCAACCCCGCCATCTACATCTCTGAAGTGGCATCAGCACAATCTACACTTGTCCCTGTGTTCCTGTGGCTCAGTCCCATCAGTTTATCCCCTGATGTGTGTCCGGCAAGGTCTCCTGCTCTGTCCACATTCCCATAACCAGTAGTGTGAATGAGGACAGAGCTGGCAAACTTGCCGGACAAACATCAGGGGATCAACTGACGGGACTGAGCACCAGTAACACAGGAACAAGTGTAGATTGTGCTGAAGCCACTTCAGAGATGTAGCTGGCGGGGTTGGAGGCCAGGGTAAATAGTAGAGACAGTGGAGCCAGAGGCCTAAGTGGAGCATGGTTAGAATCAGTAGTAGTCCACAACCTCCATAAAAACCGCTGCCCATTGGCCTCTGCATGCGGCATGCGTAATCCTGGGCTCCAACAGCGTCAGTTGGTGTTCAGAAGTGTCGTCTCCACAGAGCCAAACACCTTTGTTAGAGTGTTAGTGGGGTTCAGCACTGCCAGCTGTTCCCCTGCTGTGGAGATGGCAAGTCTCCTGCTGCCTTCACCTGACAAAATCCAGTAGGCCCCAGCCTGCTCCTCGCCTAATCCTGGGCTCCAACAGCGTCAGTTGGTGTTCAGAAGTGTCGTCTCCACAGAGCCAAACACCTTCGTTAGAGTGTTAGTGGGGTTCAGCACTGCCAGCTGTTCCCCTGCTGTGGAGATGGCAAGTCTCCTGCTGCCTTCACCTGCCAAAATCCAGTAGGCCCCAGCCTGCTCCTCGCCTAATCCTGGGCTCCAACAGCGTCAGTTGGTGTTCAGAAGTGTCGTCTCCACAGAGCCAAACACCTTCGTTAGAGTGTTAGTGGGGTTCAGCACTGCCAGCTGTTCCCCTGCTGTGGAGATGGCAAGTCTCCTGCTGCCTTCACCTGCCAAAATCCAGTAGGCCCCAGCCTGCTCCTCGCCTAATCCTGGGCTCCAACAGCGTCAGTTGGTGTTCAGAAGTGTCGTCTCCACAGAGCCAAACACATTCGTTCAAGTGTTAGTGGGGTTCATCATTGCCAGCTGATCCCCTGCTGTGGAGATGGCAGTCTCTCCTGCTGTCTCCGCATTACAAAGACAGTAGGCCTCTGCCTACACCCTCCTATTTCCTGGGCTTCAACACAGCCAGTTGTAGTTCGGAAGTGCCTTCCACACGGAAAGAGATACTTGCTCCCGTGTCTCAGTGGGGTTCAGTAACGTCAGCTGATCCCCTGCTGTGTGGATGGCAGTCTCTCCTGCTGTCACCTCATTCAAAATACAGTAGGCCTCTGCCTACACCCTCCTATTTCCTGGGCTTCAACACAGCCAGTTGTAGTTCGGATGTGCCGTCCACACGGAAAGAGATACTTGCTCCCGTGTCTCAGTGGGGTTCAGTAACGTCAGCTGATCCCCTGCTGTGTGGATGGCAGTCTCTCCTGCTGTAAACTCATTCAAAATACAGTAGGCCTCTGCCTACACCCTCCTATTTCCTGGGCTTCAACACAGCCAGTTGTAGTTCGGAAGTGCCGTCCACACGGAAAGAGATACTTGCTCCCGTGTCTCAGTGGGGTTCAGTAACGTCAGCTGATCCCCTGCTGTGTGGATGGCAGTCTCTCCTGCTGTAAACTCATTCAAAATACAGTAGGCCTCTGCCTACACCCTCCTATTTCCTGGGCTTCAACACAGCCAGTTGTAGTTCGGAAGTGCCGTCCACACGGAAAGAGATACTTGCTCCCGTGTCTCAGTGGGGTTCAGTAACGTCAGCTGATCCCCTGCTGTGTGGATGGCAGTCTCTCCTGCTGTCACCTCATTCAAAATACAGTAGGCCTCTGCCTACACCCTCCTATTTCCTGGGCTTCAACACAGCCAGTTGTAGTTCGGAAGTGCCGTCCACACGGAAAGAGATACTTGCTCCCGTGTCTCAGTGGGGTTCAGTAATGTCAGCTGATCCCCTGCTGTGTGGATGGCAGTCTCTCCTGCTGTCACCTCATTCAAAATACAGTAGGCCTCTGCCTACACCCTCCTATTTCCTGGGCTTCAACACAGCCAGTTGTAGTTCGGAAGTGCCGTCCTCACGGAAAGAGATACTTGCTCCCGTGTCTCAGTGGGGTTCAGTAACGTCAGCTGATCGCCTGCTGTGTGGATGGCAGTCTCTCCTGCTGTAAACTCATTCAAAATACAGTAGGCCTCTGCCTACACCCTCCTATTTCCTGGGCTTCAACACAGCCAGTTGTAGTTCGGAAGTGCCGTCCACATGGAAAGAGATACTTGCTCCCGTGTCTCAGTGGGGTTCAGTAACGTCAGCTGATCCCCTGCTGTGTGGATGGCAGTCTCTCCTGCTGTCACCTCATTCAAAATACAGTAGGCCTCTGCCTACACCCTCCTATTTCCTGGGCTTCAACACAGCCAGTTGTAGTTCGGAAGTGCCGTCCACACGGAAAGAGATACTTGCTCCCGTGTCTCAGTGGGGTTCAGTAATGTCAGCTGATCCCCTGCTGTGTGGATGGCAAAGTCTCCTGCTGCCTACACAGTCGTACCACTACTGATTTTTAACCGTGCTCCAATTAGGCCTGTGGCTCCACTGTCTCTCGTATTTCCCCTGTCCTCCAACCCTGCCAGTTACAGCTCCGAAGTGGCGTCTGCACAATCCACACTTGTTCCTGTGTTACAGGTGTTCAGTCCGGTCAGTTAATCCCCTGATGTGTGTCCGGCAATGTCGCCTGCTCTGTCCACATTTCCATTATGGTAATGTGGACAGAGCAGGCGACATTGCCGGACACACATCAGGGGATTAACTGACCGGACTGAACACCTGTACCACAGGAACAAGTGTGGATTCTGCAGACGCCACTTCGGAGCTGTAACTGGCGGGGTTGGAGGACAGGGGAAATACGAAAATCAGTGAAGCCACAGGCCTAAGTGGAGCTTGGTTCAAATTAGTAGTCTACAACCGATCTTAAAATTTCTTCAATGCAGCCTCAGCCTGCTCCGTGCTTGTCCCTGGGCTTCAACACAGCCAGTTGTTGCTCGGAAGTGCCGTCTTCACAGAGTAAAACACTTGCTCCTGTGTTTGTGGGGTTCAGTAACGTCAGCTGTTCCCCTGCTGTTTTGATGGCAATCTGTCCTGCTGCCTCCCAATTGACAGCACATCAGGCCTCAGCCTGCTAAGTGCTTGTCCTGGGCTCCAACATCGCCAGTTGCTGCTCATAACTGACTTTGGCACGGGTACTCCCTCCTGCCCAGCTTGGTTCCAGCCCTGCCTGCTGTTTCCGGGAAGTGTCAATGTCAGTTTGCCACCCCAAGTTGCCATGTCGTGTTGCGGTTGGGTTAGCCGAGGCTAGGGTGCCAGCAGTTTAGGTGCTTCCTATGTGGACTGCGGGTTCTGGTAAGAAAGGTTTGTTCCATAGTGCCAGTAGGACAAGCACCCCCTGTAGGACTGTGTGATTCGGTAACTGCGGCCAGCTTGCGGCATGCCAACTTTGCTTTTCAGGGGTAACTTCTGATACCCCTCCGGGTTCCAGCACCGTCAGCTGGTTCTCATCAGAGCCTTTGGCCTAGGTGCCTCCATCTCGGTATCCGAGTTCCGGCAACGTCTGCTGGTCCTTGGTAGTGCTTTGTAGCACAGGTACCTCCTGCTTAGTAACCGGGTTCCAGCACCGTCAGCTGGTCCTCGGTTGTGCCATTGGCTCTTATTCCTTCTGCTGCCCCTCCGGGTGCCAGCACTGTCAGCTGGTCCTCGCTATTTCCATTTGCTCTTGCAGCTTATGCTACCCCTCCGGGTTCCAGCACCGTCAGCTGGTTCTCGTCAGAGCCTTTGGCCTAGGTGCCTCCATCTCGGTATCCGAGTTCCGGCAACGTCTGCTGGTCCTTGGTAGTGCTTTGTAGCACAGGTACCTCCTGCTTAGTAACCGGGTTCCAGCACCGTCAGCTGGTCCTCGGTTGTGCCATTGGCTCTTATTCCTTCTGCTGCCCCTCCGGGTGCCAGCACTGTCAGCTGGTCCTCGCTATTTCCATTTGCTCTTGCAGCTTATGCTACCCCTCCGGGTTCCAGCACCGTCAGCTGGTTCTCGTCAGAGCCTTTGGCCTAGGTGCCTCCATCTCGGTATCCGAGTTCCGGCAACGTCTGCTGGTCCTTGGTAGTGCTTTGTAGCACAGGTACCTCCTGCTTAGTAACCGGGTTCCAGCACCGTCAGCTGGTCCTCGGTTGTGCCATTGGCTCTTATTCCTTCTGCTGCCCCTCCGGGTGCCAGCACTGTCAGCTGGTCCTCGCTATTTCCATTTGCTCTTGCAGCTTATGCTACCCCTCCGGGTTCCAGCACCGTCAGCTGGTTCTCGTCAGAGCCTTTGGCCTAGGTGCCTCCATCTCGGTATCCGAGTTCCGGCAACGTCTGCTGGTCCTTGGTAGTGCTTTGTAGCACAGGTACCTCCTGCTTAGTAACCGGGTTCCAGCACCGTCAGCTGGTCCTCGGTTGTGCCATTGGCTCTTATTCCTTCTGCTGCCCCTCCGGGTGCCAGCACTGTCAGCTGGTCCTCGCTATTTCCATTTGCTCTTGCAGCTTATGCTACCCCTCCGGGTTCCAGCACCGTCAGCTGGTTCTCGTCAGAGCCTTTGGCCTAGGTGCCTCCATCTCGGTATCCGAGTTCCGGCAACGTCTGCTGGTCCTTGGTAGTGCTTTGTAGCACAGGTACCTCCTGCTTAGTAACCGGGTTCCAGCACCGTCAGCTGGTCCTCGGTTGTGCCATTGGCTCTTATTCCTTCTGCTGCCCCTCCGGGTGCCAGCACTGTCAGCTGGTCCTCGCTATTTCCATTTGCTCTTGCAGCTTATGCTACCCCTCCGGGTTCCAGCACCGTCAGCTGGTTCTCGTCAGAGCCTTTGGCCTAGGTGCCTCCATCTCGGTATCCGAGTTCCGGCAACGTCTGCTGGTCCTTGGTAGTGCTTTGTAGCACAGGTACCTCCTGCTTAGTAACCGGGTTCCAGCACCGTCAGCTGGTCCTCGGTAGTGCCATTGGCTCTTGTTCCTTCTGCTGCCCCTCCGGGTGCCAGTACCGTCAGCTGGTTCAAGAGGACAAAGAACAGGAAGACAACCACCAAGATGCAGAACAACAAGAGAGAGAAGACAAAGAAGCATAAAAAAAACAAAGCAGAAGAACATTAAGCATAAGACTAATACTCTGAGCAAATGATATTATCTTATTTATAAGCAGAAGAAGACTAAGCAGTGTATGGGGGTGAGTCCGTTCCTCCTCGTGGTGTCCCTGGAAAAGGCCTGCTGCTGCAGGCCAAACTGAACGCGGACAAATCCTGTTGTAAATCTTTTGTGACAGGCAGAACGGAAGGTGTAAACTTCTAACTTTTCTAGATAACAACTACAGGAATGCCTGACACAAACAAGAATATGATGAAGAAGAATAGGAAGAAGATGAAGAAGCTGAATATGTAGAATAATAATTGTTGAATAAGAAGAATATGAACAATGTAAGAAAAGGAAGAAGAAGAAGAAGAAGAAGAAGAAGAAGAAGAAGAAGAAGAATGTAAAAAAAGGAAGTAGAAGAAGAAGAAGAAGAATGTAAAAAAAGGAATAAGAAGAAGAATGTAAAAAAAGGAAGTAGAAGAAGAAGAAGAAGAATGTAAAAAAAGGAAGTAGAAGAAGAAGAAGAAGAAGAATGTAAAAAAAGGAAGTAGAAGAAGAAGAAGAAGAATTTAAAAAAAGGAAGTAGAAGAAGAAGAAGAAAGAAGAAAGAAGAAGAAGACATACATGTCTGGCAAAATATAAATGAGGCTAACATAGTCAATATCTTTGTAACTCCTAACATCTTTAAAAAAAAAGTTTAATTCCTGCTATTCCATTTGATTGGGCTAAACCTCTATGGCTTTAATGTCTCCTCCACCTCCCACAATACATTCTACATTATTCTTAGTTGTTTTTCTTCATGTAGAATTAACCTACAAGGAAAGAAAGGTTTTTTTTTAATTCCGATATTTTGGCCCCATTGACTTGCATTGGTTCCCGGTATCGGAATCGGCGATACCGATACTTTTTTTTAAGATCGGACGATCCATTCGGATCCGATATTTTCAAGTATCGGCTGGTATCGCTCAACTCTAATTATGACATCAACAAAATGATTATGACATCATCCAATGATTATGACATCATCCAATGATTATGACATCATCAAATCATTATGACATCAACAAAATGATTATGACATCAACAAAATGATTATGACATCATCAAATGATTATGACATCAACAAAATGATTATGACATCATCAAATGATTATGACATCAACAAAATGATTATGACATCATCAAATGATTATGACATCATCCAAAGATTATGACATCAAATGATTATGACATCATCAAATGATTATGACATCAACAAAATGATTATGACATCATCCAATGATTATGACATCAAATGATTATGACATCATCAAATGATTATGCCATCAACAAAATGATTATGGCATCATCAAATGATTATGACATCAACAAAATGATTATGACATCATCCAATGATTATGACATCAACAAAATGATTATGACATCATCAAATGATTATGACATCAACAAAATGATTATGACATCATCTAATGATTATGACATCATCTAATGATTATGACATCAACAAAATGATTATGACATCATCCAATGATTATGACATCAAATGATTATGACATCATCAAATGATTATGACATCAACAAAATGATTATGACATCATCAAATGATTATGACATCAACAAAATGATTATGACATCATCCAATGATTATGACATCATCAAATGTTTATGACATCAACAAAATGGTTATGACATCATCCAATGATTATGACATCAAATGATTATGACATCATCTAATGATTATGACATCATCAAATGATTATGACATCAACAAAATGATTATGACATCAAATGATTATGACATCATCTAATGATTATGACATCATCAAATGATTATGACATCAACAAAATGAATATGACATCATCCAATGATTATGACATCATCAAATGATTATGACATCAACAAAATGATTATGACATCATCCAATGATTATGACATCAACAAAATGATTATGGCATCATCAAATGATTATGACATCAACAAAATGATTATGGCATCATCAAATGATTATGACATCAACAAAATGATTATGACATCATCAAATGATTATGACATCATCCAATGATTATCACATCAAATGATTATGACATCATCAAATGATTATGACATCAACAAAATTATTGTGACATCATCCAATGATTATGACATCATCCAATGATTATGACATCATCAAATCATTATGACATCAACAAAATGATTATGACATCAACAAAATGATTGACATCATCAAATGATTATGACATCAACAAAATGATTATGACATCATCCAATGATTATGACATCAAATGATTATGACATCATCAAATGATTATGACATCAACAAAATGATTATGACATCATCCAATGATTACGACATCATCAAATGTTTATGACATCAACAAAATTGTTATGACATCATCCAATGATTATGACATCAAATGATTATGACATCTTCTAATGATTATGACATCATCAAATGATTATGACATCAACAAAATGATTATGACATCAAATGATTATGACATCATCTAATGATTATGACATCATCAAATGATTATGACATCAACAAAATGAATATGACATCATCCAATGATTATGACATCATCAAATGATTATGACATCAAATGATTATGACATCATCAAATGATTATGACATCAACAAAATGATTATGACATCATCAAATGATTATGACATCAACAAAATGATTATGACATCATCTAATGATTATGACATCAACAAAATGATTATGACATCATCCAATGATTATGACATCATCCAATGATTATGACATCAAATGATTATGACATCATCAAATGATTATGACATCAACAAAATGATTATGACATCATCAAATGATTATGACATCAACAAAATGATTATGACATCATCTAATGATTATGACATCAACAAAATGATTATGACATCATCCCATGATTATGACATCAAATGATTATGACATCATCAAATGATTATGACATCAACAAAATGATTATGACATCATCAAATGATTATGACATCAACAAAATGATTATGACATCATCTAATGATTATGACATCATCAAATGATTATGACATCAACAAAATGATTATGACATCATCTAATGATTATGACATCATCAAATGATTATGACATCAACAAAATGATTATGACATCATCTAATGATTATGACATCATCAAATGATTATGACATCAACAAAATGATTATGACATCATCAAATGATTATGACATCATCAAATGATTATGACATCAACAAAATGATTATGACATCATCTAATGATTATGACATCAACAAAATGATTATGACATCATCTAATGATTATGACATCAAATGATTATGACATCAACAAAATGATTATGACATCATCCAATGATTATGACATCAAATGATTATGACATCATCAAATGATTATGACATCAACAAAATGATTATGACATCATCCAATGATTATGACATCAAATGATTATGACATCATCAAATCATTATGACATCAACAAAATGATTATGACATCAACAAAATAATTATGACATCATCTAATGATTATGACATCATCAAATGATTATGACATCAACAAAATGATTATGACATCATAAAATGATTATGACATCAACAAAATGATTATGGCATCATCAAATGATTATGACATCAACAAAATGATTATGACATCATCCAATGATTATGACATCATCCAATGATTATGACATCATCAAATCATTATGACATCAACAAAATGATTATGACATCATCAAATGATTATGACATCAACAAAATGATTATGACATCATCCAATGATTATGACATCATCAAATCATTATGACATCAACAAAATGATTATGACATCAACAAAATGATTATGACATCATCAAATGATTATGACATCAAATGATTATGACATCATCAAATGATTATGACATCAACAAAATGATTATGACATCATCTAATAATTATGACATCATCAAATGATTATGACATCAACAAAATGATTATGACATCATCAAATGATTATGACATCAAATGATTATGACATCATCAAATGATTATGACATCAACAAAATGTTTATGACATCATCCAATGATTATGACATCAAATGATTATGACATCATCAAATGATTATGCCATCAACAAAATGATTATGGCATCATCAAATGATTATGACATTATCAAATGATTATGACATCAACAAAATGATTATGACATCATCCGATGATTATGACATCAAATGATTATGACATCATCAAATGATTATGACATCAACAAAATGATTATGACATCATCCAATGATTATGACATCAAATGATTATGACATCATCAAATGATTATGACATCAACAAAATGATTATGACATCATCTAATAATTATGACATCATCAAATGATTATGACATCAACAAAATGATTATGACATCATCAAATGATTATGACATCAAATGATTATGACATCAACAAAATGATTATGACATCATCCAATGATTATGACATCATCCAATGATTATAACATCATGAAATCATTATGACATCAACAAAATGATTATGACATCAACAAAATGATTATGGCATCATCAAATGATAATGACATCAACAAAATGATTATGACATCATCCAATGATTATGACATCATCCAATGATTATGACATCATGAAATCAACAAAATGATTATGACATCAACAAAATGATTATGACATCATCAAATGATTATGACATCAACAAAATGATTATGACATCATCCAATGATTATGACATCAAGTGATTATGACATCATCAAATGATTATGACATCAACAAAATGATTATGACATCATCAAATGATTATGACATCATCCAAAGATTATGACATCAAATGATTATGACATCATCAAATGATTATGACATCAACAAAATGATTATGACATCATCAAATGATTATGACATCATCCAAAGATTATGACATCAAATGATTATGACATCATCAAATGATTATGACATCAACAAAATGATTATGACATCATCCAATGATTATGACATCAAATGATTATGACATCATCAAATGATTATGCCATCAACAAATTGATTATGGCATCATCAAATGATTATGACATCAACAAAATGATTATGGCATCATCAAATGATTATGACATCAACAAAATGATTATGACATCATCCAATGATTATGACATCAACAAAATGATTATGACATCATCTAATGATTATGACATCATCTAATGATTATGACATCAACAAAATGATTATGACATCATCCCATGATTATGACATCAAATGATTATGACATCATCAAATGATTATGACATCAACAAAATGATTATGACATCATCAAATGATTATGACATCAACAAAATGATTATGACATCATCTAATGATTATGACATCATCAAATGATTATGACATCAACAAAATGATTATGACATCATCTAATGATTATGACATCATCAAATGATTATGACATCAACAAAATGATTATGACATCATCTAATGATTATGACATCATCAAATGATTATGACATCAACAAAATGATTATGACATCATCAAATGATTATGACATCATCAAATGATTATGACATCAACAAAATGATTATGACATCATCTAATGATTATGACATCAACAAAATGATTATGACATCATCTAATGATTATGACATCAAATGATTATGACATCAACAAAATGATTATGACATCATCCAATGATTATGACATCAAATGATTATGACATCATCAAATGATTATGACATCAACAAAATGATTATGACATCATCCAATGATTATGACATCAAATGATTATGACATCATCAAATCATTATGACATCAACAAAATGATTATGACATCAACAAAATAATTATGACATCATCTAATGATTATGACATCATCAAATGATTATGACATCAACAAAATGATTATGACATCATAAAATGATTATGACATCAACAAAATGATTATGGCATCATCAAATGATTATGACATCAACAAAATGATTATGACATCATCCAATGATTATGACATCATCCAATGATTATGACATCATCAAATCATTATGACATCAACAAAATGATTATGACATCATCAAATGATTATGACATCAACAAAATGATTATGACATCATCCAATGATTATGACATCATCAAATCATTATGACATCAACAAAATGATTATGACATCAACAAAATGATTATGACATCATCAAATGATTATGACATCAAATGATTATGACATCATCAAATGATTATGACATCAACAAAATGTTTATGACATCATCCAATGATTATGACATCAAATGATTATGACATCATCAAATGATTATGCCATCAACAAAATGATTATGGCATCATCAAATGATTATGACATTATCAAATGATTATGACATCAACAAAATGATTATGACATCATCCGATGATTATGACATCAAATGATTATGACATCATCAAATGATTATGACATCAACAAAATGATTATGACATCATCCAATGATTATGACATCAAATGATTATGACATCATCAAATGATTATGACATCAACAAAATGATTATGACATCATCTAATAATTATGACATCATCAAATGATTATGACATCAACAAAATGATTATGACATCATCAAATGATTATGACATCAAATGATTATGACATCAACAAAATGATTATGACATCATCCAATGATTATGACATCATCCAATGATTATAACATCATGAAATCATTATGACATCAACAAAATGATTATGACATCAACAAAATGATTATGGCATCATCAAATGATAATGACATCAACAAAATGATTATGACATCATCCAATGATTATGACATCATCCAATGATTATGACATCATGAAATCATTATGACATCAACAAAATGATTATGACATCAACAAAATGATTATGACATCATCAAATGATTATGACATCAACAAAATGATTATGACATCATCCAATGATTATGACATCAAGTGATTATGACATCATCAAATGATTATGACATCAACAAAATGATTATGACATCATCAAATGATTATGACATCATCCAAAGATTATGACATCAAATGATTATGACATCATCAAATGATTATGACATCAACAAAATGATTATGACATCATCAAATGATTATGACATCATCCAAAGATTATGACATCAAATGATTATGACATCATCAAATGATTATGACATCAACAAAATGATTATGACATCATCCAATGATTATGACATCAAATGATTATGACATCATCAAATGATTATGCCATCAACAAATTGATTATGGCATCATCAAATGATTATGACATCAACAAAATGATTATGGCATCATCAAATGATTATGACATCAACAAAATGATTATGACATCATCCAATGATTATGACATCAAATGATTATGACATCATCAAATCATTATGACATCAACAAAATGATTATGACATCATAAAATGATTATGACATCAACAAAATGATTATGACATCATCAAATGATTATGACATCATCCAAAGATTATGACATCAAATGATTATGACATCATCAAATGATTATGACATCAACAAAATGATTATGACATCATCAAATGATTATGACATCATCCAAAGATTATGACATCAAATGATTATGACATCATCAAATGATTATGACATCAACAAAATGATTATGACATCATCCAATGATTATGACATCAAATGATTATGACATCATCAAATCATTATGACATCAACAAAATGATTATGACATCATAAAATGATTATGACATCAACAAAATGATTATGGCATCATCAAATGATTATGACATCAACAAAATGATTATGACATCATCCAATGATTATGACATCATCAAATCATTATGACATCAACAAAATGATTATGACATCATCCAATGATTATGACATCATCCAATGATTATGACATCATCAAATCATTATGACATCAACAAAATGATTATGACATCAACAAAATGATTATGACATCATCAAATGATTATGACATCAACAAAATGATTATGACATCAACAAAATGATTATGACATCATCAAATGATTATGACATCAAATGATTATGACATCATCTAATGATTATGACATCATCAAATGATTATGACATCAACAAAATGAATATGACATCATCCAATGATTATGACATCATCAAATGATTATGACATCAACAAAATGATTATGACATCATCCAATGATTATGACATCAACAAAATGATTATGGCATCATCAAATGATTATGACATCAACAAAATGATTATGGCATCATCAAATGATTATGACATCAACAAAATGATTATGACATCATCAAATGATTATGACATCATCCAATGATTATCACATCAAATGATTATGACATCATCAAATGATTATGACATCAACAAAATTATTATGACATCATCCAATGATTATGACATCATCCAATGATTATGACATCATCAAATCATTATGACATCAACAAAATGATTATGACATCAACAAAATGATTGACATCATCAAATGATTATGACATCAACAAAATGATTATGACATCATCCAATGATTATGACATCATCAAATGATTATGACATCAACAAAATGATTATGACATCATCCAATGATTATGACATCAAATGATTATGACATCATCAAATGATTATGACATCAACAAAATGATTATGACATCAACAAAATGATTATGACATCATCTAATGATTATGACATCATCAAATGATTATGACATCAACAAAATGATTATGACATCATCCAATGATTATGACATCAAATGATTATGACATCATCAAATCATTATGACATCAACAAAATGATTATGACATCAACAAAATGATTGACATCATCAAATGATTATGACATCAACAAAATGATTATGACATCATCCAATGATTATGACATCAAATGATTATGACATCATCAAATCAATATGACATCAACAAAATGATTATGACAATAAACAAAATGATTATGACATCATCAAATGATTATGACATCAACAAAATGATTATGACATCATCTAATGATTATGACATCATCTAATGATTATGACATCAACAAAATGATTATGACATCATCCCATGATTATGACATCAAATGATTATGACATCATCAAATGATTATGACATCAACAAAATGATTATGACATCATCAAATGATTATGACATCAACAAAATGATTATGACATCATCTAATGATTATGACATCATCAAATGATTATGACATCAACAAAATGATTATGACATCATCTAATGATTATGACATCATCAAATGATTATGACATCAACAAAATGATTATGACATCATCTAATGATTATGACATCATCAAATGATTATGACATCAACAAAATGATTATGACATCAACAAAATGATTATGACATCATCAAATGATTATGACATCATCAAATGATTATGACATCAACAAAATGATTATGACATCATCTAATGATTATGACATCAACAAAATGATTATGACATCATCTAATGATTATGACATCAAATGATTATGACATCAACAAAATGATTATGACATCATCCAATGATTATGACATCAAATGATTATGACATCATCAAATGATTATGACATCAACAAAATGATTATGACATCATCCAATGATTATGACATCAAATGATTATGACATCATCAAATCATTATGACATCAACAAAATGATTATGACATCAACAAAATAATTATGACATCATCTAATGATTATGACATCATCAAATGATTATGACATCAACAAAATGATTATGACATCATAAAATGATTATGACATCAACAAAATGATTATGGCATCATCAAATGATTATGACATCAACAAAATGATTATGACATCATCCAATGATTATGACATCATCCAATGATTATGACATCATCAAATCATTATGACATCAACAAAATGATTATGACATCAACAAAATGATTATGACATCATCAAATGATTATGACATCAACAAAATGATTATGACATCATCCAATGATTATGACATCATCAAATCATTATGACATCAACAAAATGATTATGACATCAACAAAATGATTATGACATCATCAAATGATTATGACATCAAATGATTATGACATCATCAAATGATTATGACATCAACAAAATGTTTATGACATCATCCAATGATTATGACATCAAATGATTATGACATCATCAAATGATTATGCCATCAACAAAATGATTATGGCATCATCAAATGATTATGACATTATCAAATGATTATGACATCAACAAAATGATTATGACATCATCCGATGATTATGACATCAAATGATTATGACATCATCAAATGATTATGACATCAACAAAATGATTATGACATCATCCAATGATTATGACATCAAATGATTATGACATCATCAAATGATTATGACATCAACAAAATGATTATGACATCATCTAATGATTATGACATCATCAAATGATTATGACATCAACAAAATGATTATGACATCATCAAATGATTATGACATCAAATGATTATGACATCAACAAAATGATTATGACATCATCCAATGATTATGACATCATCCAATGATTATAACATCATGAAATCATTATGACATCAACAAAATGATTATGACATCAACAAAATGATTATGGCATCATCAAATGATAATGACATCAACAAAATGATTATGACATCATCCAATGATTATGACATCATCCAATGATTATGACATCATGAAATCATTATGACATCAACAAAATGATTATGACATCAACAAAATGATTATGACATCATCAAATGATTATGACATCAACAAAATGATTATGGCATCATCCAATGATTATGACATCAAGTGATTATGACATCATCAAATGATTATGACATCAACAAAATGATTATGACATCATCAAATGATTATGACATCATCCAAAGATTATGACATCAAATGATTATGACATCATCAAATGATTATGACATCAACAAAATGATTATGACATCATCAAATGATTATGACATCATCCAAAGATTATGACATCAAATGATTATGACATCATCAAATGATTATGACATCAACAAAATGATTATGACATCATCCAATGATTATGACATCAAATGATTATGACATCATCAAATGATTATGCCATCAACAAAATGATTATGGCATCATCAAATGATTATGACATCAACAAAATGATTATGGCATCATCAAATGATTATGACATCAACAAAATGATTATGACATCATCCAATGATTATGACATCAAATGATTATGACATCATCAAATCATTATGACATCAACAAAATGATTATGACATCATAAAATGATTATGACATCAACAAAATGATTATGACATCATCAAATGATTATGACATCATCCAAAGATTATGACATCAAATGATTATGACATCATCAAATGATTATGACATCAACAAAATGATTATGACATCATCAAATGATTATGACATCATCCAAAGATTATGACATCAAATGATTATGACATCATCAAATGATTATGACATCAACAAAATGATTATGACATCATCCAATGATTATGACATCAAATGATTATGACATCATCAAATCATTATGACATCAACAAAATGATTATGACATCATAAAATGATTATGACATCAACAAAATGATTATGGCATCATCAAATGATTATGACATCAACAAAATGATTATGACATCATCCAATGATTATGACATCATCCAATGATTATGACATCATCAAATCATTATGACATCAACAAAATGATTATGACATCATCCAATGATTATGACATCATCCAATGATTATGACATCATCAAATCATTATGACATCAACAAAATGATTATGACATCAACAAAATGATTATGACATCATCAAATGATTATGACATCAACAAAATGATTATGACATCATCCAATGATTATGACATCATCAAATCATTATGACATCAACAAAATGATTATGACATCAACAAAATGATTATGACATCATCAAATGATTATGACATCAAATGATTATGACATCATCTAATGATTATGACATCATCAAATGATTATGACATCAACAAAATGAATATGACATCATCCAATGATTATGACATCATCAAATGATTATGACATCAACAAAATGATTATGACATCATCCAATGATTATGACATCAACAAAATGATTATGGCATCATCAAATGATTATGACATCAACAAAATGATTATGGCATCATCAAATGATTATGACATCAACAAAATGATTATGACATCATCAAATGATTATGACATCATCCAATGATTATCACATCAAATGATTATGACATCATCAAATGATTATGACATCAACAAAATTATTATGACATCATCCAATGATTATGACATCATCCAATGATTATGACATCATCAAATGATTATGACATCAACAAAATGATTATGACATCAACAAAATGATTGACATCATCAAATGATTATGACATCAACAAAATGATTATGACATCATCCAATGATTATGACATCATCAAATGATTATGACATCAACAAAATGATTATGACATCATCCAATGATTATGACATCAAATGATTATGACATCATCAAATGATTATGACATCAACAAAATGATTATGACATCAACAAAATGATTATGACATCATCTAATGATTATGACATCATCAAATGATTATGACATCAACAAAATGATTATGACATCATCCAATGATTATGACATCAATTGATTATGACATCATCAAATCATTATGACATCAACAAAATGATTGTGACATCAACAAAATGATTGACATCATCAAATGATTATGACATCAACAAAATGATTATGACATCATCCAATGATTATGACATCAAATGATTATGACATCATCAAATCAATATGACATCAACAAAATGATTATGACAATAAACAAAATGATTATGACATCATCAAATGATTATGACATCAACAAAATGATTATGACATCATCTAATGATTATGACATCATCTAATGATTATGACATCAACAAAATGATTATGACATCATCCCATGATTATGACATCAAATGATTATGACATCATCAAATGATTATGACATCAACAAAATGATTATGACATCATCAAATGATTATGACATCAACAAAATGATTATGACATCATCTAATGATTATGACATCATCAAATGATTATGACATCAACAAAATGATTATGACATCATCTAATGATTATGACATCATCAAATGATTATGACATCAACAAAATGATTATGACATCATCTAATGATTATGACATCATCAAATGATTATGACATCAACAAAATGATTATGACATCAACAAAATGATTATGACATCATCAAATGATTATGACATCATCAAATGATTATGACATCAACAAAATGATTATGACATCATCTAATGATTATGACATCAACAAAATGATTATGACATCATCTAATGATTATGACATCAAATGATTATGACATCAACAAAATGATTATGACATCATCCAATGATTATGACATCAAATAATTATGACATCATCAAATGATTATGACATCAACAAAATTATTATGACATCATCCAATGATTATGACATCAAATGATTATGACATCATCAAATCATTATGACATCAACAAAATGATTATGACATCAACAAAATAATTATGACATCATCTAATGATTATGACATCATCAAATGATTATGACATCAACAAAATGATTATGACATCATAAAATGATTATGACATCAACAAAATGATTATGGCATCATCAAATGATTATGACATCAACAAAATGATTATGACATCATCCAATGATTATGACATCATCCAATGATTATGACATCATCAAATCATTATGACATCAACAAAATGATTTTGACATCAACAAAATGATTATGACATCATCAAATGATTATGACATCAACAAAATGATTATGACATCATCCAATGATTATGACATCATCAAATCATTATGACATCAACAAAATGATTATGACATCAACAAAATGATTATGACATCATCAAATGATTATGACATCATCTAATGATTATGACATCATCTAATGATTATGACATCATCAAATGATTATGACATCAACAAAATGATTATGACATCATCTAATGATTATGACATCATCAAATGATTATGACATCAACAATATGATTATGACATCATCTAATGATTATAACATCATCAAATGATTATGACATCAACAAAATGATTATGACATCATCTAATGATTATGACATCATCAAATGATTATGACATCAACAAAATGATTATGACATCATCCCATGATTATGAAATCAAATGATTATGACATCATCAAATGATTATGACATCAACAAAATGATTATGACATCATCAAATGATTATGACATCAACAAAATGATTATGACATCATCTAATGATTATGACATCATCAAATGATTATGACATCAACAAAATGATTATGACATCATCAAATGATTATGACATCAACAAAATGATTATGACATCATCTAATGATTATGACATCATCAAATGATTATGACATCAACAAAATGATTATGACATAATCAAATGATTATGACATCAACAAAATGTTTATGACATCATCCAATGATTATGACATCATCAAATGATTATGACATCAACAAAATGATTATGACATCAACAAAATGATTATGACATCATCTAATGATTATGACATCATCAAATGATTATGACATCAACAAAATGATTATGACATCATCTAATGATTATGACATCATCAAATGATTATGACAGCAACAAAATTATTATGACATCATCTAATGATTATGACATCATCAAATGATTATGACATCAACAATATGATTATGACATCATCTAATGATTATGACATCATCAAATGATTATGACATCAACAAAATGATTATGACATCATCTAATGATTATGACATCATCAAATGATTATGACATCAACAAAATGATTATGACATCATCCCATGATTATGACATCAAATGATTATGACATCATCAAATGATTATGACATCAACAAAATGATTATGACATCATCAAATGATTATGACATCAACAAAATGATTATGACATCATCAAATGATTATGACATCAACAAAATGTTTATGACATCATCCAATGATTATGACATCAAATGATTATGACATCATCTAATGATTATGACATCATCAAATGATTATGACATCAACAAAATGATTATGACATCATCAAATGATTATGACATCAACAAAATGTTTATGACATCATCCAATGATTATGACATCAAATGATTATGACATCATCAAATGATTATGACATCAACAAAATGATTATGGCATCATCTAATGATTATGACACCATCAAATGATTATGACATCAACAAAATGATTATGACATCATCTAATGATTATGACATCATCAAATGATTATGACATCAACAAAATGATTATGACATCATACCATGATTATGACATCAAATGATTATGACATCATCAAATGATTATGACATCAACAAAATGATTATGACATCATCAAATGATTATGACATCAACAAAATGTTTATGACATCATCCAATGATTATGACATCAAATGATTATGACATCATCAAATGATTATGACATCAACAAAATGATTATGACATCATCTAATGATTATGACATCATCAAATGATTATGACATCAACAAAATGATTATGACATCATCTAATGATTATGACATCATCAAATGATTATGACATCAACAAAATGATTATGACATAATCAAATGATTATGACATCAACAAAATGATTATGACATCATCTAATGATTATGACATCATCAAATGATTATGACATCAACAAAATGATTATGACATCATCTAATGATTATGACATCATCAAATGATTATGACATCAACAAAATGATTATGACATCATCAAATGATTATGACATCAACAAAATGATTATGACATCATCTAATGATTATGACATCATCAAATGATTATGACATCAACAAAATGATTATGACATAATCAAATGATTATGACATCATCAAAATGTTTATGACATCATCCAATGATTATGACATCATCAAATGATTATGACATCAACAAAATGATTATGACATCAACAAAATGATTATGACATCATCTAATGATTATGACATCATCAAATGATTATGACATCAACAAAATGATTATGACATCATCTAATGATTATGACATCATCAAATGATTATGACATCAACAAAATGATTATGACATCATCTAATGATTATGACATCATCAAATGATTATGACATCAACAATATGATTATGACATCATCTAATGATTATGACATCATCAAATGATTATGACATCAACAAAATGATTATGACATCATCTAATGATTATGACATCATCAAATGATTATGACATCAACAAAATGATTATGACATCATCCCATGATTATGACATCAAATGATTATGACATCATCAAATGATTATGACATCAACAAAATGATTATGACATCATCAAATGATTATGACATCAACAAAATGATTATGACATCATCTAATGATTATGACATCATCAAATGATTATGACATCAACAAAATGATTATGACATCATCAAATGATTATGACATCAACAAAATGTTTATGACATCATCCAATGATTATGACATCCAATGATTATGACATCATCAAATGATTATGACATCAACAAAATGATTATGACATCATCTAATGATTATGACATCATCAAATGATTATGACATCAACAAAATGATTATGACATCATCTAATGATTATGACATCATCAAATGATTATGACATCAACAAAATGATTATGACATCATCTAATGATTATGACATCATCAAATGATTATGACATCAACAAAATGATTATGACATCATACCATGATTATGACATCAAATGATTATGACATCATCAAATGATTATGACATCAACAAAATGATTATGACATCATCAAATGATTATGACATCAACAAAATGTTTATGACATCATCCAATGATTATGACATCAAATGATTATGACATCATCAAATGATTATGACATCAACAAAATGATTATGACATCATCTAATGATTATGACATCATCAAATGATTATGACATCAACAAAATGATTATGACATCATCTAATGATTATGACATCATCAAATGATTATGACATCAACAAAATGATTATGACATCATCTAATGATTATGACATCATCAAATGATTATGACATCAACAAAATGATTATGACATCATCCCATGATTATGACATCATCAAATGATTATGACATCAACAAAATGATTATGACATCATCCAATGATTATGACATCAAATGATTATGACATCATCAAATGATTATGACATCAACAAAATGATTATGACATCATCCAATGATTATGACATCATCCAATGATTATGACATCATCAAATCATTATGACATCAACAAAATGATTATGACATCATCTAATGATTATGACATCATCAAATGATTATGACATCAACAAAATGATTATGACATCATCCCATGATTATGACATCAAATGATTATGACATCATCAAATGATTATGACATCAACAAAATGATTATGACATCATCAAATGATTATGACATCAACAAAATGATTATGACATCATCTAATGATTATGACATCATCAAATTATTATGACATCAACAAAATGATTATGACATCATCAAATGATTATGACATCAACAAAATGTTTATGACATCATCCAATGATTATGACATCAAATGATTATGACATCATCAAATGATTATGACATCAACAAAATGATTATGACATCATCTAATGATTATGACATCATCAAATGATTATGACATCAACAAAATGATTATGACATCATCTAATGATTATGACATCATCAAATGATTATTACATCAACAAAATGATTATGACATCAACAAAATGATTATGACATCATCAAATGATTATGACATCATCAAATGATTATGACATCAACAAAATGATTATGACATCATCAAATGATTATGACATCAACAAAATGATTATGACATCATCTAATGATTATGACATCAACAAAATGTTTATGACATCATCCAATGATTATGACATCAAATGATTATGACATCATCAAATGATTATGACATCAACAAAATGATTATGACATCATCTAATGATTATGACATCATCAAATGATTATGACATCAACAAAATGATTATGACATCATCTAATGATTATGACATCATCAAATGATTATGACATCAACAAAATGATTATGACATCATCTAATGATTATGACATCATCAAATGATTATGACATCAACAAAATGATTATGACATCATCCCATGATTATGACATCATCAAATGATTATGACATCAACAAAATGATTATGACATCATCCAATGATTATGACATCAAATGACTATGACATCATCAAATGATTATGACATCAACAAAATGATGATGACATCATCCAATGATTATGACATCATCCAATGATTATGACATCAACAAAATGATTATGACATCAAATGTTTATGACATCATCAAATGATTATGACATCAACAAAATGATTATGACATCATCTAATGATTATGACATCATCAAATTATTTTGACATCAACAAAATGATTATGACATCATCTAATGATTATGACATCATCAAATGATTATGACATCAACAAAATGATTATGACATCAACAAAATGATTATGACATCATCAAATGATTATGACATCATCAAATGATTATGACATCAACAAAATGATTATGACATCATCTAATGATTATGACATCAACAAAATGATTATGACATCATCTAATGATTATGACATCATCAAATGATTATGACATCAACAAAATGATTATGACATCATCCCATGATTATGACATCAAATGATTATGACATCATCAAATGATTATGACATCAACAAAATGATTATGACATCATCAAATGATTATGACATCAAAAAAATGTTTATGACATCATCCAATGATTATGACATCAAATGATTATGACATCATCAAATGATTATGACATCAACAAAATGATTATGACATCATCTAATGATTATGACATCATCCCATGATTATGACATCAAATGATTATGACATCATCAAATGATTATGACATCAACAAAATGATTATGACATCATCTAATGATTATGACATCATCAAATGATTATGACATCAACAAAATGATTATGACATCAACAAAATGATTATGACATCATCAAATGATTATGACATCATCAAATGATTATGACATCAACAAAATGATTATGACATCATCTAATGATTATGACATCAACAAAATGATTATGACATCATCTAATGATTATGACATCAAATGATTATGACATCAACAAAATGATTATGACATCATCCAATGATTATGACATCAAATGATTATGACATCATCAAATGATTATGACATCAACAAAATGATTATGACATCATCCAATGATTATGACATCAAATGATTATGACATCATCAAATCATTATGACATCAACAAAATGATTATGACATCAACAAAATAATTATGACATCATCTAATGATTATGACATCATCAAATGATTATGACATCAACAAAATGTTTATGACATCATCCAATGATTATGACATCAAATGATTATGACATCATCAAATGATTATGACATCAACAAAATGATTATGACATCATCTAATGATTATGACATCATCAAATGATTATGACATCAACAAAATGATTATGACATCATCTAATGATTATGACATCATCAAATGATTATGACATCAACAAAATGATTATGACATCATCTAATGATTATGACATCATCAAATGATTATGACATCAACAAAATGATTATGACATCATCCTATGATTATGACATCATCAAATGATTATGACATCAACAAAATGATTATGACATCATCCAATGATTATGACATCAAATGATTATGACATCATCAAATGATTATGACATCAACAAAATGATGATGACATCATCCAATGATTATGACATCATCCAATGATTATGACATCATCAAATCATTATGACATCAACAAAATGATTATGACATCATCTAATGATTATGACATCATCAAATGATTATGACATCAACAAAATGATTATGACATCATCCCATGATTATGACATCAAATGATTATGACATCATCAAATGATTATGACATCAACAAAATGATTATGACATCATCAAATGATTATGACATCAACAAAATGATTATGACATCATCTAATGATTATGACATCATCAAATGATTATGACATCAACAAAATGATTATGACATCATCTAATGATTATGACATCATCAAATGATTATGACATCAACAAAATGATTATGACATCATCTAATGATTATGACATCATCAAATGATTATGACATCAACAAAATGATTATGACATCATCTAATGATTATGACATCATCAAATGATTATGACATCAACAAAATGATTATGACATCATCCAATGATTATGACATCAAATGATTATGACATCATCAAATGATTATGACATCAACAAAATGATTATGACATCATCTAATGATTATGACATCATCAAATGATTATGACATCAACAAAATGATTATGACATCATCAAATGATTATGACATCAAATGATTATGACATCAACAAAATGATTATGACATCATCCAATGATTATGACATCATCCAATGATTATAACATCATGAAATCATTATGACATCAACAAAATGATTATGACATCAACAAAATGATTATGGCATCATCAAATGATTATGACATCAACAAAATGATTATGACATCATCCAATGATTATGACATCATCCAATGATTATGACATCATGAAATCATTATGACATCAACAAAATGATTATGACATCAACAAAATGATTATGACATCATCAAATGATTATGACATCAACAAAATGATTATGACATCATCCAATGATTATGACATCAAGTGATTATGACATCATCAAATGATTATGACATCAACAAAATGATTATGACATCATCAAATGATTATGACATCATCCAAAGATTATGACATCAAATGATTATGACATCATCAAATGATTATGACATCAACAAAATGATTATGACATCATCAAATGATTATGACATCATCCAAAGATTATGACATCAAATGATTATGACATCATCAAATGATTATGACATCAACAAAATGATTATGACATCATCCAATGATTATGACATCAAATGATTATGACATCATCAAATGATTATGCCAGCAACAAAATGATTATGGCATCATCAAATGATTATGACATCAACAAAATGATTATGGCATCATCAAATGATTATGACATCAACCAATGATTATGACATCATCCAATGATTATGACATCAAATGATTATGACATCATCAAATCATTATGACATCAACAAAATGATTATGACATCATAAAATGATTATGACATCAACAAAATGATTATGGCATCATCAAATGATTATGACATCAACAAAATGATTATGACATCATCCAATGATTATGACATCATCCAATGATTATGACATCATCAAATCATTATGACATCAACAAAATGATTATGACATCATCCAATGATTATGACATCATCCAATGATTATGACATCATCAAATCATTATGACATCAACAAAATGATTATGACATCAACAAAATGATTATGACATCATCAAATGATTATGACATCAACAAAATGATTATGACATCATCCAATGATTATGACATCATCAAATCATTATGACGTCAACAAAATGATTATGACATCAACAAAATGATTATGACATCATCAAATGATTATGACATCAAATGATTATGACATCAACAAAATGTTTATGACATCATCCAATGATTATGACATCAAATGATTATGACATCATCAAATGATTATGCCATCAACAAAATGATTATGGCATCATCAAATGATTATGACATTATCAAATGATTATGACATCAACAAAATGATTATGACATCATCCGAAGATTATGACATCAAGTGATTATGACATCATCAAATGATTATGACATCAACAAAATGATTATGACATCATCTAATGATTATGACATCATCAAATGATTATGACATCAACAAAATGATTATGACATCATCTAATGATTATGACATCATCAAATGATTATGACATCAACAAAATGATTATGACATCATCCAATGATTATGACATCAAATGATTATGACATCATCAAATGATTATGACATCAACAAAATGATTATGACATCATCAAATGATTATGACATCATCAAATCATTATGACATCAACAAAATGATTATGACATCATCAAAATGATTATGACATCATCCAATGATTATGACATCATCCAATGATTATGACATCAACAAAATGATTTTAACATCATCAAATCATTATGACATCAACAAAATGATTATGACATCAACAAAATGATTATGGCATCATCAAATGATTATGACATCAACAAAATGATTATGACATCATCCAATGATTATGACATCATCCAATGATTATGACATCATCCATTGATTATGACATCATCAGATCATTATGACATCAACAAAATGATTATGACATCAACAAAATGATTATGACATCATCAAATGATTATGACATCAACAAAATGATTATGACATCATCCAATGATTATGACATCAAATGATTATGACATCATCAAATGATTATGACATCAACAAAATGATTATGACATCATCCAATGATTATGACATCATCCAATGATTATGACATCATCAAATCATTATGACATCAACAAAATGATTATGACATCATCAAAATGATTATGACATCATCAAATGATTATGACATCATCCAATGATTATGACATCATCCAATGATTATGACATCAACAAAATGATTATGACATCAACAAAATGATTATGACATCATCAAATGATTATGACATCAACAAAATGATTATGACATCATCCAATGATTATGACATCAAATGATTATGACATCATCCAATGATTATGACATCAACAAAATGATTATGACATCATCCAATGATTATGACATCATCCAATGATTATGACATCATCAAATCATTATGACATCAACAAAATGATTATGACATCAACAAAATGATTATGACATCATCAAATGATTATGACATCAACAAAATGATTATGACATCATCAAATGATTATGACATCAACAAAATGATTATGACATCATCAAATGATTATGACATCAACAAAATGATTATGACATCATCTAATGATTATGACATCATCTAATGATTATGACATCAACAAAATGATTATGACATCATCCAATGATTATGACATCAAATGATTATGACATCATCAAATGATTATGACATCAACAAAATGATTATGACATCATCCAATGATTATGACATCATCAAATGTTTATGACATCAACAAAATGGTTATGACATCATCCAATGATTATGACATCAAATGATTATGACATCTTCTAATGATTATGACATCATCAAATGATTATGACATCAACAAAATGATTATGACATCAAATGATTATGACATCATCTAATGATTATGACATCATCAAATGATTATGACATCAACAAAATGAATATGACATCATCAAATGATTATGACATCATCAAATGATTATGACATCAACAAAATTATTATGACATCATCCAATGATTATGACATCAACCAATGATTATGACATCATCAAATCATTATGACATCAACAAAATGATTATGACATCAACAAAATGATTGACATCATCAAATGATTATGACATCAACAAAATGATTATGAAATCATCCAATGATTATGACATCAAATGATTATGACATCATCAAATCAATATGATATCAACAAAATGATTATGACATCAACATAATGATTATGACATCATCTAATGATTATGACATCATCAAATGATTATGACATCAACAAAATGATTATGACATCATCCAATGATTATGACATCAAATGATTATGACATCATCAAATGATTATGACATCAACAAAATGATTATGACATCATCGAATGATTATGACATCAACAAAATGATTATGACATCATCTAATGATTATGACATCATCAAATGATTATGACATCAACAAAATGATTATGACATCATCCAATGATTATGACATCATCCAATGATTATGAAATCAAATGATTATGACATCATCAAATCATTATGACATCAACAAAATGATTATGACATCATAAAATGATTATGACATCAACAAAATGATTATGGCATCATCAAATGATTATGACATCAACAAAATCATTATGACATCATCAAATGATTATGACATCAACAAAATGATTATGACATCATCCAATGATTATGACATCAAATGATTATGACATCATCAAATCATTATGACATCAACAAAATGATTATGACATCAACAAAATGATTATGACATAATAAAATGATTATGACATCAACAAAATGATTATAGCATCATCAAATGATTATGACATCAACAAAATGATTATGACATCAACAAAATGATTATGACATCATCTAATGATTATGACATCATCAAATGATTATGACATCAACAAAATGATTATGACATCATCCAATGATTATGACATCATCCAATGATTATGACATCAAATGATTATGACATCATCAAATGGTTATGACATCAACAAAATGATTATGACATCATCCAATGATTATGACATCATCAAATGTTTATGACATCAACAAAATGGTTATGACATCATCCAATGATTATGACATCAAATGATTATGACATCTTCTAATGATTATGACATCATCAAATGATTATGACATCAACAAAATGATTATGACATCAAATGATTATGACATCATCTAATGATTATGACATCATCAAATGATTATGACATCAACAAAATGAATATGACATCATCCAATGATTATGACATCATCAAATGATTATGACATCAACAAAATGATTATGACATCATCCAATGATTATGACATCAACAAAATGATTATGACATCATCAAATGATTATGACATCATCAAATGATTATGACATCAACAAAATTATTATGACATCATCCAATGATTATGACATCAACCAATGATTATGACATCATCAAATCATTATGACATCAACAAAATGATTATGACATCAACAAAATGATTGACATCATCAAATGATTATGACATCAACAAAATGATTATGAAATCATCCAATGATTATGACATCAAATGATTATGACATCATCAAATCAATATGATATCAACAAAATGATTATGACATCAACAAAATGATTATGACATCATCTAATGATTATGACATCATCAAATGATTATGACATCAACAAAATGATTATGACATCATCCAATGATTATGACATCAAATGATTATGACATCATCAAATGATTATGACATCAACAAAATGATTATGACATCATCGAATGATTATGACATCAACAAAATGATTATGACATCATCTAATGATTATGACATCATCAAATGATTATGACATCAACAAAATGATTATGACATCATCCAATGATTATGGCATCATCCAATGATTATGACATCAAATGATTATGACATCATCAAATCATTATGACATCAACAAAATGATTATGACATCAACAAAATGATTATGACATCATAAAATGATTATGACATCAACAAAATGATTATGGCATCATCAAATGATTATGACATCAACAAAATCATTATGACATCATCAAATGATTATGACATCAACAAAATGATTATGACATCATCCAATGATTATGACATCAAATGATTATGACATCATCAAATCATTATGACATCAACAAAATGATTATGACATCAACAAAATGATTATGACATCATAAAATGATTATGACATCAACAAAATGATTATAGCATCATCAAATGATTATGACATCAACAAAATGATTATGACATCAACAAAATGATTATGACATCATCTAATGATTATGACATCATCAAATGATTATGACATCAACAAAATGATTATGACATCATCCAATGATTATGACATCATCCAATGATTATGACATCAAATGATTATGACATCATCAAATGATTATGACATCAACAAAATGATTATGACATCATCAAATGATTATGACATCAACAAAATGATTATGACATCATCTAATGATTATGACATCATCTAATGATTATGACATCAACAAAATGATTATGACATCATCCAATGATTATGACATCAAATGTTTATGACATCAAATGATTATGACATCATGAAATGATTATGACATCAACAAAATGATTATGACATCATCAAATGATTATGACATCAACAAAATGATTATGACATCATCTAATGATTATGACATCATCAAATGATTATGACATCAACAAAATGATTATGACATAATCAAATGATTATGACATCAACAAAATGTTTATGACATCAACAAAATGATTATGGCATCATCAAATGATTATGTCATCAACAAAATGATTATGACATCATCCAATGATTATGACATCATCCAATGATTATGACATCATGAAATCATTATGACATCAACAAAATGATTATGACATCAACAAAATGATTATGACATCATCAAATGATTATGACATCAACAAAATGATTATGACATCATCCAATGATTATGACATCAAGTGATTATGACATCATCAAATGATTATGACATCAACAAAATGATTATGACATCATCAAATGATTATGACATCATCCAAAGATTATGACATCAAATGATTATGACATCATCAAATGATTATGACATCAACAAAATGATTATGACATCATCAAATGATTATGACATCATCCAAAGATTATGACATCAAATGATTATGACATCATCAAATGATTATGACATCAACAAAATGATTATGACATCATCCAATGATTATGACATCAAATGATTATGACATCATCAAATGATTATGCCATCAACAAAATGATTATGGCATCATCAAATGATTATGACATCAACAAAATGATTATGGCATCATCAAATGATTATGACATCAACAAAATGATTATGACATCATCCAATGATTATGACATCAAATGATTATGACATCATCAAATCATTATGACATCAGCAAAATGATTATGACATCATAAAATGATTATGACATCAACAAAATGATTATGACATCATCCAATGATTATGACATCATCCAATGATTACGACATCATCAAATCATTATGACATCAACAAAATGATTATGACATCATCCAATGATTATGACATCATCCAATGATTATGACATCATCAAATCATTATGACATCAACAAAATGATTATGACATCAACAAAATGATTATGACATCATCAAATGATTATGACATCAACAAAATGATTATGACATCATCCAATGATTATGACATCATCAAATCATTATGATGTCAACAAAATGATTATGACATCAACAAAATGATTATGACATCATCAAATGATTATGACATCAAATGATTATGACATCAACAAAATGTTTATGACATCATCCAATGATTATGACATCAAATGATTATGACATCATCAAATGATTATGCCATCAACAAAATGATTATGGCATCATCAAATGATTATGACATTATCAAATGATTATGACATCAACAAAATGATTATGACATCATCCGAAGATTATGACATCAAATGATTATGACATCATCAAATGATTATGACATCAACAAAATGATTATGACATCATCTAATGATTATGACATCATCAAATGATTATGACATCAACAAAATGATTATGACATCATCTAATGATTATGACATCATCAAATGATTATGACATCAACAAAATGATTATGACATCATCCAATGATTATGACATCAAATGATTATGACATCATCAAATGATTATGACATCAACAAAATGATTATGACATCATCAAATGATTATGACATCATCAAATCATTATGACATCAACAAAATGATTATGACATCATCAAAATGATTATGACATCATCAAATGATTATGACATCATCCAATGATTATGACATCATCCAATGATTATGACATCAACAAAATGATTTTAACATCATCAAATCATTATGACATCAACAAAATGATTATGACATCAACAAAATGATTATGGCATCATCAAATGATTATGACATCAACAAAATGATTATGACATCATCCAATGATTATGACATCATCCAATGATTATGACATCATCAGATCATTATGACATCAACAAAATGATTATGACATCAACAAAATGATTATGACATCATCAAATGATTATGACATCAACAAAATGATTATGACATCATCCAATGATTATGACATCAAATGATTATGACATCATCAAATGATTATGACATCAACAAAATGATTATGACATCATCCAATGATTATGACATCATCCAATGATTATGACATCATCAAATCATTATGACATCAACAAAATGATTATGACATCATCAAAATGATTATGACATCATCAAATGATTATGACATCATCCAATGATTATGACATCATCCAATGATTATGACATCAATAAAATGATTATGACATCAACAAAATGATTATGACATCATCAAATGATTATGACATCAACAAAATGATTATGACATCATCCAATGATTATGACATCAAATGATTATGACATCATGAAATGATTATTACATCAACAAAATGATTATGACATCATCCAATGATTATGACATCATCCAATGATTATGACATCATCAAATCATTATGACATCAACAAAATGATTATGACATCAACAAAATGATTATGACATCATCAAATGATTATGACATCAACAAAATGATTATGACATCATCAAATGATTATGAAATCAACAAAATGATTATGACATCATCAAATGATTATGACATCAACAAAATGATTATGACATCATCTAATGATTATGACATCATCTAATGATTATGACATCAACAAAATGATTATGACATCATCCAATGATTATGACATCAAATGATTATGACATCATCAAATGATTATGACATCAACAAAATGATTATGACATCATCCAATGATTATGACATCATCCAATGATTATGACATCAACAAAATGATTATGACATCAACAAAATGATTATGACATCATCAAATGATTATGACATCAACAAAATGATTATGACATCATCCAATGATTATGACATCAAATGATTATGACATCTTCTAATGATTATGACATCATCAAATGATTATGACATCAACAAAATGATTATGACATCATCTAATGATTATGACATCATCAAATGATTATGACATCAACAAAATGAATATGACATCATCAAATGATTATGACATCATCAAATGATTATGACATCAACAAAATTATTATGACATCATCCAATGATTATGACATCAACCAATGATTATGACATCATCAAATCATTATGACATCAACAAAATGATTATGACATCAACAAAATGATTGACATCATCAAATGATTATGACATCAACAAAATGATTATGAAGTCATCCAATGATTATGACATCAAATGATTATGACATCATCAAATCAATATGATATCAACAAAATGATTATGACATCAACAAAATGATTATGACATCATCTAATGATTATTACATCATCAAATGATTATGACATCAACAAAATGATTATGACATCATCCAATGATTATGACATCAAATGATTATGACATCATCAAATGATTATGACATCAACAAAATGATTATGACATCATCGAATGATTATGACATCAACAAAATGATTATGACATCATCTAATGATTATGACATCATCAAATGATTATGACATCAACAAAATGATTATGACATCATGCAATGATTATGACATCATCCAATGATTATGAAATCAAATGATTATGACATCATCAAATCATTATGACATCAACAAAATGATTATGACATCAACAAAATGATTATGACATCATAAAATGATTATGACATCAACAAAATGATTATGGCATCATCAAATGATTATGACATCAACAAAATCATTATGACATCATCAAATGATTATGACATCAACAAAATGATTATGACATCATCCAATGATTATGACATCAAATGATTATGACATCATCAAATCATTATGACATCAACAAAATGATTATGACATCAACAAAATGATTATGACATCATAAAATGATTATGACATCAACAAAATGATTATAGCATCATCAAATGATTATGACATCAACAAAATGATTATGACATCAACAAAATGATTATGACATCATCTAATGAATATGACATCATCAAATGATTATGACATCAACAAAATGATTATGACATCATCCAATGATTATGACATCATCCAATGATTATGACATCAAATGATTATGACATTATCAAATGATTATGACATCAACAAAATGATTATGACATCATCCAATGATTATGACATCATCAAATGTTTATGACATCAACAAAATGGTTATGACATCATCCGATGATTATGACATCAAATGATTATGACATCAAATGATTATGACATCATCAAATGATTATGACATCAACAAAATGATTATGACATCAAATGATTATGACATCATCTAATGATTATGACATCATCAAATGATTATGACATCATCAAAATGAATATGACATCATCCAATAATTATGACATCATCAAATGATTATGACATCAACAAAATGATTATGACATCATCCAATGATTATGACATCAACAAAATGATTATGACATCATCAAATGATTATGACATCATCAAATGATTATGACATCAACAAAATTATTATGACATCATCCAATGATTATGACATCAACCAATGATTATGACATCATCAAATCATTATGACATCAACAAAATGATTATGACATCAACAAAATGATTGACATCATCAAATGATTATGACATCAACAAAATGATTATGAAATCATCCAATGATTATGACATCAAATGATTATGACATCATCAAATCAATATGATATCAACAAAATGATTATGACATCAACAAAATGATTATGACATCATCTAATGATTATGACATCATCCAATGATTATGACATCAAATGATTATGACATCATCAAATGATTATGACATCAACAAAATGATTATGACATCATCGAATGATTATGACATCAACAAAATGATTATGACATCATCTAATGATTATGACATCATCAAATGATTATGACATCAACAAAATGATTATGACATCATCCAATGATTATGACATCATCCAATGATTATGACATCAAATGATTATGACATCATCAAATCATTATGACATCAACAAAATGATTATGACATCAACAAAATGATTATGACATCATAAAATGATTATGACATCAACAAAATGATTATGGCATCATCAAATGATTATGACATCAACAAAATCATTATGACATCATCAAATGATTATGACATCAACAAAATGATTATGACATCATCCAATGATTATGATATCAAATGATTATGACATCATCAAATCATTATGACATCAACAAAATGATTATGACATCAACAAAATGATTATGACATCATAAAATGATTATGACATCAACAAAATGATTATAGCATCATCAAATGATTATGACATCAACAAAATGATTATGACATCAACAAAATGATTATGACATCATCTAATGATTATGACATCATCAAATGATTATGACATCAACAAAATGATTATGACATCATCCAATGATTATGACATCATCCAATGATTATGACATCAAATGATTATGACATCATCAAATGATTATGACATCAACAAAATGATTATGACATCATCAAATGATTATGACATCAACAAAATGATTATGACATCATCAAATGATTATGACATCAACAAAATGATTATGACATCATCAAATGATTATGACATCAACATAATGATTATGACATCATCTAATGATTATGACATCAACAAAATGATTATGACATCATCCAATGATTATGACATCATCCAATGATTATGACATCAAATGATTATGACATCATCAAATGATTATGACACCAACAAAATGATTATGACATCATCAAATGATTATGACATCAACAAAATGATTATGACATCATCTAATGATTATGACATCATCAAATGATTATGACATCAACAAAATGATTATGACATAATCAAATGATTATGACATCAACAAAATGATTATGACATCATCAAATGATTATGACATCAACAAAATGATTATGACATCATCCAATGATTATGACATCAAGTGATTATGACATCATCAAATGATTATGACATCAACAAAATGATTATGACATCATCAAATGATTATGACATCATCCAAAGATTATGACATCGAATGATTATGACATCATCAAATGATTATGACATCAACAAAATGATTATGACATCATCAAATGATTATGACATCATCCAAAGATTATGACATCAAATGATTATGACATCATCAAATGATTATGACATCAACAAAATGATTATGACATCATCCAATGATTATGACATCAAATGATTATGACATCATCAAATGATTATGCCATCAACAAAATGATTATGGCATCATCAAATGATTATGACATCAACAAAATGATTATGGCATCATCAAATGATTATGACATCAACAAAATGATTATGACATCATCCAATGATTATGACATCAAATGATTATGACATCATCAAATCATTATGACATCAACAAAATGATTATGACATCATAAAATGATTATGACATCAACAAAATGATTATGGCATCATCAAATGATTATGACATCAACAAAATGATTATGACATCATCCAATGATTATGACATCATCCAATGATTATGACATCATCAAATCATTATGACATCAACAAAATGATTATGACATCATCCAATGATTATGACATCATCCAATGATTATGACATCATCAAATCATTATGACATCAACAAAATGATTATGACATCAACAAAATGATTATGACATCATCAAATGATTATGACATCAACAAAATGATTATGACATCATCCAATGATTATGACATCATCAAATCATTATGACGTCAACAAAATGATTATGACATCAACAAAATGATTATGACATCATCAAATGATTATGACTTCAAATGATTATGACATCAACAAAATGTTTATGACATCATCCAATGATTATGACATCAAATGATTATGACATCATCAAATGATTATGCCATCAACAAAATGATTATGGCATCATCAAATGATTATGACATTATCAAATGATTATGACATCAACAAAATGATTATGATATCATCCGAAGATTATGACATCAAATGATTATGACATCATCAAATGATTATGACATCAACAAAATGATTATGACATCATCTAATGATTATGACATCATCAAATGATTATGACATCAACAAAATGATTATGACATCATCTAATGATTATGACATCATCAAATGATTATGACATCAACAAAATGATTATGACATCATCCAATGATTATGACATCAAATGATTATGACATCATCAAATGATTATGACATCAACAAAATGATTATGACATCATCAAATGATTATGACATCATCAAATCATTATGACATCAACAAAATGATTATGACATCATCAAAATGATTATGACATCATCAAATGATTATGACATCATCCAATGATTATGACATCATCCAATGATTATGACATCAACAAAATGATTTTAACATCATCAAATCATTATGACATCAACAAAATGATTATGACATCAACAAAATGATTATGGCATCATCAAATGATTATGACATCAACAAAATGATTATGACATCATCCAATGATTATGACATCATCCAATGATTATGACATCATCAGATCATTATGACATCAACAAAATGATTATGACATCAACAAAATGATTATGACATCATCAAATGATTATGACATCAACAAAATGATTATGACATCATCCAATGATTATGACATCAAATGATTACGACATCATCAAATGATAATGACATCAACAAAATGATTATGACATCATCCAATGATTATGACATCATCCAATGATTATGACATCATCAAATCATTATGACATCAACAAAATGATTATGACATCATCAAAATGATTATGACATCATCAAATGATTATGACATCATCCAATGATTATGACATCATCCAATGATTATGACATCAACAAAATGATTATGACATCATCAAATGATTATGACATCAACAAAATGATTATGACATCATCCAATGATTATGACATCAAATGATTATGACATCATGAAATGATTATGACATCAACAAAATGATTATGACATCATCCAATGATTATGACATCATCCAATGATTATGACATCATCAAATCATTATGACATCAACAAAATGATTATGACATCAACAAAATGATTATGACATCAACAAAATGATTATGACATCATCAAATGATTATGATATCAACAAAATGATTATGACATCATCAAATGATTATGACATCAACAAAATGATTATGACATCAACAAATGATTATGACATCAACAAAATGATTATGACATCATCTAATGATTATGACATCAACAAAATGATTATGACATCAACAAATGATTATGACATCAACAAAATGATTATGACATCAACAAATGATTATGACATCAACAAAATGATTATGACATCATCAAATGATTATGACATCAACAAAATGATTATGACATCAACAAATGATTATGACATCAACAAAATGATTATGACATCATCTAATGATTATGACATCATCTAATGATTATGACATCAACAAAATGATTATGACATCATCCAATGATTATGACATCAAATGATTATGACATCATCAAATGATTATGACATCAACAAAATGATTATGACATCATCCAATGATTATGACATCATCAAATGTTTATGACATCAACAAAATGGTTATGACATCATCCAATGATTATGACATCAAATGATTATGACATCTTCTAATGATTATGACATCATCAAATGATTATGACATCAACAAAATGATTATGACATCAAATGATTATGACATCATCTAATGATTATGACATCATCAAATGATTATGACATCAACAAAATGAATATGACATCATCAAATGATTATGACATCATCAAATGATTATGACATCAACAAAATTATTATGACATCATCCAATGATTATGACATCAACCAATGATTATGACATCATCAAATGATTATGACATCAACAAAATGATTATGACATCAACAAAATGATTGACATCATCAAATGATTATGACATCAACAAAATGATTATGAAATCATCCAATGATTATGACATCAAATGATTATGACATCATCAAATCAATATGATATCAACAAAATGATTATGACATCAACAAAATGATTATGACATCATCTAATGATTATGACATCATCAAAAGATTATGACATCAACAAAATGATTATGACATCATCCAATGATTATGACATCAAATGATTATGACATCATCAAATGATTATGACATCAACAAAATGATTATGACATCATCGAATGATTATGACATCAACAAAATGATTATGACATCATCTAATGATTATGACATCATCAAATGATTATGACATCAACAAAATGATTATGACATCATCCAATGATTATGACATCATCCAATGATTATGAAATCAAATGATAATGACATCATCAAATCATTATGACATCAACAAAATGATTATGACATCAATAAAATGATTATGACATCATAAAATGATTATGACATCAACAAAATGATTATGGCATCATCAAATGATTATGACATCAACAAAATCATTATGACATCATCAAATGATTATGACATCAACAAAATGATTATGACATCATCCAATGATTATGACATCAAATGATTATGACATCATCAAATCATTATGACATCAACAAAATGATTATGACATCAACAAAATGATTATGACATCATAAAATGATTATGACATCAACAAAATGATTATAGCATCATCAAATGATTATGACATCAACAAAATGATTATGACATCAACAAAATGATTATGACATCATCTAATGATTATGACATCATCAAATGATTATGACATCAACAAAATGTTTATGACATCAACAAAATGGTTATGACATCATCCAATGATTATGACATCAAATGATTATGACATCTTCTAATGATTATGACATCATCAAATGATTATGACATCAACAAAATGATTATGACATCAAATGATTATGACATCATCTAATGATTATGACATCATCAAATGATTATGACATCAACAAAATGAATATGACATCATCCAATGATTATGACATCATCAAATGATTATGACATCAACAAAATGATTATGACATCATCCAATGATTATGACATCAAATGATTATGACATCATCAAATGATTATGACATCAACAAAATGATTATGACATCATCGAATGATTATGACATCAACAAAATGATTATGACATCATCTAATGATTATGACATCATCAAATGATTATGACATCAACAAAATGATTATGACATCATCCAATGATTATGACATCATCCAATGATTATGAAATCAAATGATTATGACATCATCAAATCATTATGACATCAACAAAATGATTATGACATCAACAAAATGATTATGACATCATAAAATGATTATGACATCAACAAAATGATTATGGCATCATCAAATGATTATGACATCAACAAAATCATTATGACATCATCAAATGATTATGACATCAACAAAATGATTATGACATCATCCAATGATTATGACATCAAATGATTATGACATCATCAAATCATTATGACATCAACAAAATGATTATAGCATCATCAAATGATTATGACATCAACAAAATGATTATGACATCAACAAAATGATTATGACATCATCTAATGAATATGACATCATCAAATGATTATGACATCAACAAAATGATTATGACATCATCCAATGATTATGACATCATCCAATGATTATGACATCAAATGATTATGACATTATCAAATGATTATGACATCAACAAAATGATTATGACATCATCCAATGATTATGACATCATCAAATGTTTATGACATCAACAAAATGGTTATGACATCATCCGATGATTATGACATCAAATGATTATGACATCTTCTAATGATTATGACATCATCAAATGATTATGACATCAACAAAATGATTATGACATCAAATGATTATGACATCATCTAATGATTATGACATCATCAAATGATTATGACATCATCAAAATGAATATGACATCATCCAATAATTATGACATCATCAAATGATTATGACATCAACAAAATGATTATGACATCATCCAATGATTATGACATCAACAAAATGATTATGACATCATCAAATGATTATGACATCATCAAATGATTATGACATCAACAAAATTATTATGACATCATCCAATGATTATGACATCAACCAATGATTATGACATCATCAAATCATTATGACATCAACAAAATGATTATGACATCAACAAAATGATTGACATCATCAAATGATTATGACATCAACAAAATGATTATGAAATCATCCAATGATTATGACATCAAATGATTATGACATCATCAAATCAATATGATATCAACAAAATGATTATGACATCAACAAAATGATTATGACATCATCTAATGATTATGACATCATCCAATGATTATGACATCAAATGATTATGACATCATCAAATGATTATGACATCAACAAAATGATTATGACATCATCGAATGATTATGACATCAACAAAATGATTATGACATCATCTAATGATTATGACATCATCAAATGATTATGACATCAACAAAATGATTATGACATCATCCAATGATTATGACATCATCCAATGATTATGACATCAAATGATTATGACATCATCAAATCATTATGACATCAACAAAATGATTATGACATCAACAAAATGATTATGACATCATAAAATGATTATGACATCAACAAAATGATTATGGCATCATCAAATGATTATGACATCAACAAAATCATTATGACATCATCAAATGATTATGACATCAACAAAATGATTATGACATCATCCAATGATTATGATATCAAATGATTATGACATCATCAAATCATTATGACATCAACAAAATGATTATGACATCAACAAAATGATTATGACATCATAAAATGATTATGACATCAACAAAATGATTATAGCATCATCAAATGATTATGACATCAACAAAATGATTATGACATCAACAAAATGATTATGACATCATCTAATGATTATGACATCATCAAATGATTATGACATCAACAAAATGATTATGACATCATCCAATGATTATGACATCATCCAATGATTATGACATCAAATGATTATGACATCATCAAATGATTATGACATCAACAAAATGATTATGACATCATCAAATGATTATGACATCAACAAAATGATTATGACATCATCAAATGATTATGACATCAACAAAATGATTATGACATCATCAAATGATTATGACATCAACATAATGATTATGACATCATCTAATGATTATGACATCAACAAAATGATTATGACATCATCCAATGATTATGACATCATCCAATGATTATGACATCAAATGATTATGACATCATCAAATGATTATGACACCAACAAAATGATTATGACATCATCAAATGATTATGACATCAACAAAATGATTATGACATCATCTAATGATTATGACATCATCAAATGATTATGACATCAACAAAATGATTATGACATAATCAAATGATTATGACATCAACAAAATGATTATGACATCATCAAATGATTATGACATCAACAAAATGATTATGACATCATCCAATGATTATGACATCAAGTGATTATGACATCATCAAATGATTATGACATCAACAAAATGATTATGACATCATCAAATGATTATGACATCATCCAAAGATTATGACATCGAATGATTATGACATCATCAAATGATTATGACATCAACAAAATGATTATGACATCATCAAATGATTATGACATCATCCAAAGATTATGACATCAAATGATTATGACATCATCAAATGATTATGACATCAACAAAATGATTATGACATCATCCAATGATTATGACATCAAATGATTATGACATCATCAAATGATTATGCCATCAACAAAATGATTATGGCATCATCAAATGATTATGACATCAACAAAATGATTATGGCATCATCAAATGATTATGACATCAACAAAATGATTATGACATCATCCAATGATTATGACATCAAATGATTATGACATCATCAAATCATTATGACATCAACAAAATGATTATGACATCATAAAATGATTATGACATCAACAAAATGATTATGGCATCATCAAATGATTATGACATCAACAAAATGATTATGACATCATCCAATGATTATGACATCATCCAATGATTATGACATCATCAAATCATTATGACATCAACAAAATGATTATGACATCATCCAATGATTATGACATCATCCAATGATTATGACATCATCAAATCATTATGACATCAACAAAATGATTATGACATCAACAAAATGATTATGACATCATCAAATGATTATGACATCAACAAAATGATTATGACATCATCCAATGATTATGACATCATCAAATCATTATGATGTCAACAAAATGATTATGACATCAACAAAATGATTATGACATCATCAAATGATTATGACTTCAAATGATTATGACATCAACAAAATGTTTATGACATCATCCAATGATTATGACATCAAATGATTATGACATCATCAAATGATTATGCCATCAACAAAATGATTATGGCATCATCAAATGATTATGACATTATCAAATGATTATGACATCAACAAAATGATTATGACATCATCCGAAGATTATGACATCAAATGATTATGACATCATCAAATGATTATGACATCAACAAAATGATTATGACATCATCTAATGATTATGACATCATCAAATGATTATGACATCAACAAAATGATTATGACATCATCTAATGATTATGACATCATCAAATGATTATGACATCAACAAAATGATTATGACATCATCCAATGATTATGACATCAAATGATTATGACATCATCAAATGATTATGACATCAACAAAATGATTATGACATCATCAAATGATTATGACATCATCAAATCATTATGACATCAACAAAATGATTATGACATCATCAAAATGATTATGACATCATCAAATGATTATGACATCATCCAATGATTATGACATCATCCAATGATTATGACATCAACAAAATGATTTTAACATCATCAAATCATTATGACATCAACAAAATGATTATGACATCAACAAAATGATTATGGCATCATCAAATGATTATGACATCAACAAAATGATTATGACATCATCCAATGATTATGACATCATCCAATGATTATGACATCATCAGATCATTATGACATCAACAAAATGATTATGACATCAACAAAATGATTATGACATCATCAAATGATTATGACATCAACAAAATGATTATGACATCATCCAATGATTATGACATCAAATGATTACGACATCATCAAATGATAATGACATCAACAAAATGATTATGACATCATCCAATGATTATGACATCATCCAATGATTATGACATCATCAAATCATTATGACATCAACAAAATGATTATGACATCATCAAAATGATTATGACATCATCAAATGATTATGACATCATCCAATGATTATGACATCATCCAATGATTATGACATCAACAAAATGATTATGACATCATCAAATGATTATGACATCAACAAAATGATTATGACATCATCCAATGATTATGACATCAAATGATTATGACATCATGAAATGATTATGACATCAACAAAATGATTATGACATCATCCAATGATTATGACATCATCCAATGATTATGACATCATCAAATCATTATGACATCAACAAAATGATTATGACATCAACAAAATGATTATGACATCAACAAAATGATTATGACATCATCAAATGATTATGATATCAACAAAATGATTATGACATCATCAAATGATTATGACATCAACAAAATGATTATGACATCAACAAATGATTATGACATCAACAAAATGATTATGACATCATCTAATGATTATGACATCAACAAAATGATTATGACATCAACAAATGATTATGACATCAACAAAATGATTATGACATCAACAAATGATTATGACATCAACAAAATGATTATGACATCATCAAATGATTATGACATCAACAAAATGATTATGACATCAACAAATGATTATGACATCAACAAAATGATTATGACATCATCTAATGATTATGACATCATCTAATGATTATGACATCAACAAAATGATTATGACATCATCCAATGATTATGACATCAAATGATTATGACATCATCAAATGATTATGACATCAACAAAATGATTATGACATCATCCAATGATTATGACATCATCAAATGTTTATGACATCAACAAAATGGTTATGACATCATCCAATGATTATGACATCAAATGATTATGACATCTTCTAATGATTATGACATCATCAAATGATTATGACATCAACAAAATGATTATGACATCAAATGATTATGACATCATCTAATGATTATGACATCATCAAATGATTATGACATCAACAAAATGAATATGACATCATCAAATGATTATGACATCATCAAATGATTATGACATCAACAAAATTATTATGACATCATCCAATGATTATGACATCAACCAATGATTATGACATCATCAAATGATTATGACATCAACAAAATGATTATGACATCAACAAAATGATTGACATCATCAAATGATTATGACATCAACAAAATGATTATGAAATCATCCAATGATTATGACATCAAATGATTATGACATCATCAAATCAATATGATATCAACAAAATGATTATGACATCAACAAAATGATTATGACATCATCTAATGATTATGACATCATCAAAAGATTATGACATCAACAAAATGATTATGACATCATCCAATGATTATGACATCAAATGATTATGACACCATCAAATGATTATGACATCAACAAAATGATTATGACATCATCGAATGATTATGACATCAACAAAATGATTATGACATCATCTAATGATTATGACATCATCAAATGATTATGACATCAACAAAATGATTATGACATCATCCAATGATTATGACATCATCCAATGATTATGAAATCAAATGATAATGACATCATCAAATCATTATGACATCAACAAAATGATTATGACATCAATAAAATGATTATGACATCATAAAATGATTATGACATCAACAAAATGATTATGGCATCATCAAATGATTATGACATCAACAAAATCATTATGACATCATCAAATGATTATGACATCAACAAAATGATTATGACATCATCCAATGATTATGACATCAAATGATTATGACATCATCAAATCATTATGACATCAACAAAATGATTATGACATCAACAAAATGATTATGACATCATAAAATGATTATGACATCAACAAAATGATTATAGCATCATCAAATGATTATGACATCAACAAAATGATTATGACATCAACAAAATGATTATGACATCATCTAATGATTATGACATCATCAAATGATTATGACATCAACAAAATGTTTATGACATCAACAAAATGGTTATGACATCATCCAATGATTATGACATCAAATGATTATGACATCTTCTAATGATTATGACATCATCAAATGATTATGACATCAACAAAATGATTATGACATCAAATGATTATGACATCATCTAATGATTATGACATCATCAAATGATTATGACATCAACAAAATGAATATGACATCATCCAATGATTATGACATCATCAAATGATTATGACATCAACAAAATGATTATGACATCATCCAATGATTATGACATCAACAAAATGATTATGACATCATCAAATGATTATGACATCATCAAATGATTATGACATCAACAAAATTATTATGACATCATCCAATGATTATGACATCAACCAATGATTATGACATCATCAAATCATTATGACATCAACAAAATGATTATGACATCAACAAAATGATTGACATCATCAAATGATTAAGACATCAACAAAATGATTATGACATCATCCAATGATTATGACATCATCCAATGATTATGACATCAAATGATTATGACATTATCAAATGATTATGACATCAACAAAATGATTATGACATCATCCAATGATTATGACATCATCAAATGTTTATGACATCAACAAAATGGTTATGACATCATCCGATGATTATGACATCAAATGATTATGACATCTTCTAATGATTATGACATCATCAAATGATTATGACATCAACAAAATGATTATGACATCAAATGATTATGACATCATCTAATGATTATGACATCATCAAATGATTATGACATCATCAAAATGAATATGACATCATCCAATAATTATGACATCATCAAATGATTATGACATCAACAAAATGATTATGACATCATCCAATGATTATGACATCAACAAAATGATTATGACATCATCAAATGATTATGACATCATCAAATGATTATGACATCAACAAAATTATTATGACATCATCCAATGATTATGACATCAACCAATGATTATGACATCATCAAATCATTATGACATCAACAAAATGATTATGACATCAACAAAATGATTGACATCATCAAATGATTATGACATCAACAAAATGATTATGAAATCATCCAATGATTATGACATCAAATGATTATGACATCATCAAATCAATATGATATCAACAAAATGATTATGACATCAACAAAATGATTATGACATCATCTAATGATTATGACATCATCCAATGATTATGACATCAAATGATTATGACATCATCAAATGATTATGACATCAACAAAATGATTATGACATCATCGAATGATTATGACATCAACAAAATGATTATGACATCATCTAATGATTATGACATCATCAAATGATTATGACATCAACAAAATGATTATGACATCATCCAATGATTATGACATCATCCAATGATTATGACATCAAATGATTATGACATCATCAAATCATTATGACATCAACAAAATGATTATGACATCAACAAAATGATTATGACATCATAAAATGATTATGACATCAACAAAATGATTATGGCATCATCAAATGATTATGACATCAACAAAATCATTATGACATCATCAAATGATTATGACATCAACAAAATGATTATGACATCATCCAATGATTATGATATCAAATGATTATGACATCATCAAATCATTATGACATCAACAAAATGATTATGACATCAACAAAATGATTATGACATCATAAAATGATTATGACATCAACAAAATGATTATAGCATCATCAAATGATTATGACATCAACAAAATGATTATGACATCAACAAAATGATTATGACATCATCTAATGATTATGACATCATCAAATGATTATGACATCAACAAAATGATTATGACATCATCCAATGATTATGACATCATCCAATGATTATGACATCAAATGATTATGACATCATCAAATGATTATGACATCAACAAAATGATTATGACATCATCAAATGATTATGACATCAACAAAATGATTATGACATCATCAAATGATTATGACATCAACAAAATGATTATGACATCATCAAATGATTATGACATCAACATAATGATTATGACATCATCTAATGATTATGACATCAACAAAATGATTATGACATCATCCAATGATTATGACATCATCCAATGATTATGACATCAAATGATTATGACATCATCAAATGATTATGACACCAACAAAATGATTATGACATCATCAAATGATTATGACATCAACAAAATGATTATGACATCATCTAATGATTATGACATCATCAAATGATTATGACATCAACAAAATGATTATGACATAATCAAATGATTATGACATCAACAAAATGATTATGACATCATCAAATGATTATGACATCAACAAAATGATTATGACATCATCCAATGATTATGACATCAAGTGATTATGACATCATCAAATGATTATGACATCAACAAAATGATTATGACATCATCAAATGATTATGACATCATCCAAAGATTATGACATCGAATGATTATGACATCATCAAATGATTATGACATCAACAAAATGATTATGACATCATCAAATGATTATGACATCATCCAAAGATTATGACATCAAATGATTATGACATCATCAAATGATTATGACATCAACAAAATGATTATGACATCATCCAATGATTATGACATCAAATGATTATGACATCATCAAATGATTATGCCATCAACAAAATGATTATGGCATCATCAAATGATTATGACATCAACAAAATGATTATGGCATCATCAAATGATTATGACATCAACAAAATGATTATGACATCATCCAATGATTATGACATCAAATGATTATGACATCATCAAATCATTATGACATCAACAAAATGATTATGACATCATAAAATGATTATGACATCAACAAAATGATTATGGCATCATCAAATGATTATGACATCAACAAAATGATTATGACATCATCCAATGATTATGACATCATCCAATGATTATGACATCATCAAATCATTATGACATCAACAAAATGATTATGACATCATCCAATGATTATGACATCATCCAATGATTATGACATCATCAAATCATTATGACATCAACAAAATGATTATGACATCAACAAAATGATTATGACATCATCAAATGATTATGACATCAACAAAATGATTATGACATCATCCAATGATTATGACATCATCAAATCATTATGATGTCAACAAAATGATTATGACATCAACAAAATGATTATGACATCATCAAATGATTATGACTTCAAATGATTATGACATCAACAAAATGTTTATGACATCATCCAATGATTATGACATCAAATGATTATGACATCATCAAATGATTATGCCATCAACAAAATGATTATGGCATCATCAAATGATTATGACATTATCAAATGATTATGACATCAACAAAATGATTATGACATCATCCGAAGATTATGACATCAAATGATTATGACATCATCAAATGATTATGACATCAACAAAATGATTATGACATCATCTAATGATTATGACATCATCAAATGATTATGACATCAACAAAATGATTATGACATCATCTAATGATTATGACATCATCAAATGATTATGACATCAACAAAATGATTATGACATCATCCAATGATTATGACATCAAATGATTATGACATCATCAAATGATTATGACATCAACAAAATGATTATGACATCATCAAATGATTATGACATCATCAAATCATTATGACATCAACAAAATGATTATGACATCATCAAAATGATTATGACATCATCAAATGATTATGACATCATCCAATGATTATGACATCATCCAATGATTATGACATCAACAAAATGATTTTAACATCATCAAATCATTATGACATCAACAAAATGATTATGACATCAACAAAATGATTATGGCATCATCAAATGATTATGACATCAACAAAATGATTATGACATCATCCAATGATTATGACATCATCCAATGATTATGACATCATCAGATCATTATGACATCAACAAAATGATTATGACATCAACAAAATGATTATGACATCATCAAATGATTATGACATCAACAAAATGATTATGACATCATCCAATGATTATGACATCAAATGATTACGACATCATCAAATGATAATGACATCAACAAAATGATTATGACATCATCCAATGATTATGACATCATCCAATGATTATGACATCATCAAATCATTATGACATCAACAAAATGATTATGACATCATCAAAATGATTATGACATCATCAAATGATTATGACATCATCCAATGATTATGACATCATCCAATGATTATGACATCAACAAAATGATTATGACATCATCAAATGATTATGACATCAACAAAATGATTATGACATCATCCAATGATTATGACATCAAATGATTATGACATCATGAAATGATTATGACATCAACAAAATGATTATGACATCATCCAATGATTATGACATCATCCAATGATTATGACATCATCAAATCATTATGACATCAACAAAATGATTATGACATCAACAAAATGATTATGACATCAACAAAATGATTATGACATCATCAAATGATTATGATATCAACAAAATGATTATGACATCATCAAATGATTATGACATCAACAAAATGATTATGACATCAACAAATGATTATGACATCAACAAAATGATTATGACATCATCTAATGATTATGACATCAACAAAATGATTATGACATCAACAAATGATTATGACATCAACAAAATGATTATGACATCAACAAATGATTATGACATCAACAAAATGATTATGACATCATCAAATGATTATGACATCAACAAAATGATTATGACATCAACAAATGATTATGACATCAACAAAATGATTATGACATCATCTAATGATTATGACATCATCTAATGATTATGACATCAACAAAATGATTATGACATCATCCAATGATTATGACATCAAATGATTATGACATCATCAAATGATTCTGACATCAACAAAATGATTATGACATCATCCAATGATTATGACATCATCAAATGTTTATGACATCAACAAAATGGTTATGACATCATCCAATGATTATGACATCAAATGATTATGACATCTTCTAATGATTATGACATCATCAAATGATTATGACATCAACAAAATGATTATGACATCAAATGATTATGACATCATCTAATGATTATGACATCATCAAATGATTATGACATCAACAAAATGAATATGACATCATCAAATGATTATGACATCATCAAATGATTATGACATCAACAAAATTATTATGACATCATCCAATGATTATGACATCAACCAATGATTATGACATCATCAAATGATTATGACATCAACAAAATGATTATGACATCAACAAAATGATTGACATCATCAAATGATTATGACATCAACAAAATGATTATGAAATCATCCAATGATTATGACATCAAATGATTATGACATCATCAAATCAATATGATATCAACAAAATGATTATGACATCATCTAATGATTATGACATCATCAAAAGATTATGACATCAACAAAATGATTATGACATCATCCAATGATTATGACATCAAATGATTATGACACCATCAAATGATTATGACATCAACAAAATAATTATGACATCATCGAATGATTATGACATCAACAAAATGATTATGACATCATCTAATGATTATGACATCATCAAATGATTATGACATCAACAAAATGATTATGACATCATCCAATGATTATGACATCATCCAATGATTATGAAATCAAATGATAATGACATCATCAAATCATTATGACATCAACAAAATGATTATGACATCAATAAAATGATTATGACATCATAAAATGATTATGACATCAACAAAATGATTATGGCATCATCAAATGATTATGACATCAACAAAATCATTATGACATCATCAAATGATTATGACATCAACAAAATGATTATGACATCATCCAATGATTATGACATCAAATGATTATGACATCATCAAATCATTATGACATCAACAAAATGATTATGACATCAACAAAATGATTATGACATCATAAAATGATTATGACATCAACAAAATGATTATAGCATCATCAAATGATTATGACATCAACAAAATGATTATGACATCAACAAAATGATTATGACATCATCTAATGATTATGACATCATCAAATGATTATGACATCAACAAAATGTTTATGACATCAACAAAATGGTTATGACATCATCCAATGATTATGACATCAAATGATTATGACATCTTCTAATGATTATGACATCATCAAATGATTATGACATCAACAAAATGATTATGACATCAAATGATTATGACATCATCTAATGATTATGACATCATCAAATGATTATGACATCAACAAAATGAATATGACATCATCCAATGATTATGACATCATCAAATGATTATGACATCAACAAAATGATTATGACATCATCCAATGATTATGACATCAACAAAATGATTATGACATCATCAAATGATTATGACATCATCAAATGATTATGACATCAACAAAATTATTATGACATCATCCAATGATTATGACATCAACCAATGATTATGACATCATCAAATCATTATGACATCAACAAAATGATTATGACATCAACAAAATGATTGACATCATCAAATGATTATGACATCAACAAAATGATTATGAAATCATCCAATGATTATGACATCAAATGATTATGACATCATCAAATCAATATGATATCAACAAAATGATTATGACATCAACAAAATGATTATGACATCATCTAATGATTATGACATCATCAAATGATTATGACATCAACAAAATGATTATGACATCATCCAATGATTATGACATCAAATGATTATGACATCATCAAATGATTATGACATCAACAAAATGATTATGACATCATCGAATGATTATGACATCAACAAAATGATTATGACATCATCTAATGATTATGACATCATCAAATGATTATGACAAAAAAAAAATGATTATGACATCATCCAATGATTATGACATCATCCAATGATTATGACATCAAATGATTATGACATCATCAAATCATTATGACATCAACAAAATGATTATGACATCAACAAAATGATTATGACATCATAAAATGATTATGACATCAACAAAATGATTATAGCATCATCAAATGATTATGACATCAACAAAATGATTATGACATCAACAAAATGATTATGACATCATCTAATGATTATGACATCATCAAATGATTATGACATCAACAAAATGATTATGACATCATCCAATGATTATGACATCATCCAATGATTATGACATCAAATGATTATGACATCATCAAATGATTATGACATCAACAAAATGATTATGACATCATCAAATGATTATGACATCAACAAAATGATTATGACATCATCTAATGATTATGACATCATCTAATGATTATGACATCAACAAAATGATTATGACATCATCCAATGATTATGACATCATCCAATGATTATGACATCAAATGATTATGACATCATCAAATGATTATGACATCAACAAAATGATTATGACATCATCAAATGATTATGACATCAACAAAATGATTATGACATCATCTAATGATTATGACATCATCGAATGATTATGACATCAACAAAATGATTATGACATAATCCGAAGATTATGACATCAAATGATTATGACATCATCAAATGATTATGACATCAACAAAATGATTATGACATCATCAAATGATTATGACATCAACAAAATGATTATGACATCATCTAATGATTATGACATCATCAAATGATTATGACATCAACAAAATGATTATGACATCATCCAATGATTATGACATCAAATGATTATGACATCATCAAATGATTATGACATCAACAAAATGATTATGACATCATCAAATGATTATGACATCATCAAATCATTATGACATCAACAAAATGATTATGACATCATCAAAATGATTATGACATCATCAAATGATTATGACATCATCCAATGATTATGACATCATCCAATGATTATGACATCAACAAAATGATTTTAACATCATCAAATCATTATGACATCAACAAAATGATTATGACATCAACAAAATGATTATGGCATCATCAAATGATTATGACATCAACAAAATGATTATGACATCATCCAATGATTATGACATCATCCAATGATTATGACATCATCAGATCATTATGACATCAACAAAATGATTATGACATCAACAAAATGATTATGACATCATCAAATGATTATGACATCAACAAAATGATTATGACATCATCCAATGATTATGACATCAAATGATTACGACATCATCAAATGATAATGACATCAACAAAATGATTATGACATCATCCAATGATTATGACATCATCCAATGATTATGACATCATCAAATCATTATGACATCAACAAAATGATTATGACATCATCAAAATGATTATGACATCATCAAATGATTATGACATCATCCAATGATTATGACATCATCCAATGATTATGACATCAACAAAATGATTATGACATCATCAAATGATTATGACATCAACAAAATGATTATGACATCATCCAATGATTATGACATCAAATGATTATGACATCATGAAATGATTATGACATCAACAAAATGATTATGACATCATCCAATGATTATGACATCATCCAATGATTATGACATCATCAAATCATTATGACATCAACAAAATGATTATGACATCAACAAAATGATTATGACATCAACAAAATGATTATGACATCATCAAATGATTATGATATCAACAAAATGATTATGACATCATCAAATGATTATGACATCAACAAAATGATTATGACATCAACAAATGATTATGACATCAACAAAATGATTATGACATCATCTAATGATTATGACATCAACAAAATGATTATGACATCAACAAATGATTATGACATCAACAAAATGATTATGACATCAACAAATGATTATGACATCAACAAAATGATTATGACATCATCAAATGATTATGACATCAACAAAATGATTATGACATCAACAAATGATTATGACATCAACAAAATGATTATGACATCATCTAATGATTATGACATCATCTAATGATTATGACATCAACAAAATGATTATGACATCATCCAATGATTATGACATCAAATGATTATGACATCATCAAATGATTATGACATCAACAAAATGATTATGACATCATCCAATGATTATGACATCATCAAATGTTTATGACATCAACAAAATGGTTATGACATCATCCAATGATTATGACATCAAATGATTATGACATCTTCTAATGATTATGACATCATCAAATGATTATGACATCAACAAAATGATTATGACATCAAATGATTATGACATCATCTAATGATTATGACATCATCAAATGATTATGACATCAACAAAATGAATATGACATCATCAAATGATTATGACATCATCAAATGATTATGACATCAACAAAATTATTATGACATCATCCAATGATTATGACATCAACCAATGATTATGACATCATCAAATGATTATGACATCAACAAAATGATTATGACATCAACAAAATGATTGACATCATCAAATGATTATGACATCAACAAAATGATTATGAAATCATCCAATGATTATGACATCAAATGATTATGACATCATCAAATCAATATGATATCAACAAAATGATTATGACATCAACAAAATGATTATGACATCATCTAATGATTATGACATCATCAAAAGATTATGACATCAACAAAATGATTATGACATCATCCAATGATTATGACATCAAATGATTATGACACCATCAAATGATTATGACATCAACAAAATGATTATGACATCATCGAATGATTATGACATCAACAAAATGATTATGACATCATCTAATGATTATGACATCATCAAATGATTATGACATCAACAAAATGATTATGACATCATCCAATGATTATGACATCATCCAATGATTATGAAATCAAATGATAATGACATCATCAAATCATTATGACATCAACAAAATGATTATGACATCAATAAAATGATTATGACATCATAAAATGATTATGACATCAACAAAATGATTATGGCATCATCAAATGATTATGACATCAACAAAATCATTATGACATCATCAAATGATTATGACATCAACAAAATGATTATGACATCATCCAATGATTATGACATCAAATGATTATGACATCATCAAATCATTATGACATCAACAAAATGATTATGACATCAACAAAATGATTATGACATCATAAAATGATTATGACATCAACAAAATGATTATAGCATCATCAAATGATTATGACATCAACAAAATGATTATGACATCAACAAAATGATTATGACATCATCTAATGATTATGACATCATCAAATGATTATGACATCAACAAAATGTTTATGACATCAACAAAATGGTTATGACATCATCCAATGATTATGACATCAAATGATTATGACATCTTCTAATGATTATGACATCATCAAATGATTATGACATCAACAAAATGATTATGACATCAAATGATTATGACATCATCTAATGATTATGACATCATCAAATGATTATGACATCAACAAAATGAATATGACATCATCCAATGATTATGACATCATCAAATGATTATGACATCAACAAAATGATTATGACATCATCCAATGATTATGACATCAACAAAATGATTATGACATCATCAAATGATTATGACATCATCAAATGATTATGACATCAACAAAATTATTATGACATCATCCAATGATTATGACATCAACCAATGATTATGACATCATCAAATCATTATGACATCAACAAAATGATTATGACATCAACAAAATGATTGACATCATCAAATGATTATGACATCAACAAAATGATTATGACATCATCCAATGATTATGACATCATCCAATGATTATGACATCAAATGATTATGACATTATCAAATGATTATGACATCAACAAAATGATTATGACATCATCCAATGATTATGACATCATCAAATGTTTATGACATCAACAAAATGGTTATGACATCATCCGATGATTATGACATCAAATGATTATGACATCTTCTAATGATTATGACATCATCAAATGATTATGACATCAACAAAATGATTATGACATCAAATGATTATGACATCATCTAATGATTATGACATCATCAAATGATTATGACATCATCAAAATGAATATGACATCATCCAATAATTATGACATCATCAAATGATTATGACATCAACAAAATGATTATGACATCATCCAATGATTATGACATCAACAAAATGATTATGACATCATCAAATGATTATGACATCATCAAATGATTATGACATCAACAAAATTATTATGACATCATCCAATGATTATGACATCAACCAATGATTATGACATCATCAAATCATTATGACATCAACAAAATGATTATGACATCAACAAAATGATTGACATCATCAAATGATTATGACATCAACAAAATGATTATGAAATCATCCAATGATTATGACATCAAATGATTATGACATCATCAAATCAATATGATATCAACAAAATGATTATGACATCAACAAAATGATTATGACATCATCTAATGATTATGACATCATCCAATGATTATGACATCAAATGATTATGACATCATCAAATGATTATGACATCAACAAAATGATTATGACATCATCGAATGATTATGACATCAACAAAATGATTATGACATCATCTAATGATTATGACATCATCAAATGATTATGACATCAACAAAATGATTATGACATCATCCAATGATTATGACATCATCCAATGATTATGACATCAAATGATTATGACATCATCAAATCATTATGACATCAACAAAATGATTATGACATCAACAAAATGATTATGACATCATAAAATGATTATGACATCAACAAAATGATTATGGCATCATCAAATGATTATGACATCAACAAAATCATTATGACATCATCAAATGATTATGACATCAACAAAATGATTATGACATCATCCAATGATTATGATATCAAATGATTATGACATCATCAAATCATTATGACATCAACAAAATGATTATGACATCAACAAAATGATTATGACATCATAAAATGATTATGACATCAACAAAATGATTATAGCATCATCAAATGATTATGACATCAACAAAATGATTATGACATCAACAAAATGATTATGACATCATCTAATGATTATGACATCATCAAATGATTATGACATCAACAAAATGATTATGACATCATCCAATGATTATGACATCATCCAATGATTATGACATCAAATGATTATGACATCATCAAATGATTATGACATCAACAAAATGATTATGACATCATCAAATGATTATGACATCAACAAAATGATTATGACATCATCAAATGATTATGACATCAACAAAATGATTATGACATCATCAAATGATTATGACATCAACATAATGATTATGACATCATCTAATGATTATGACATCAACAAAATGATTATGACATCATCCAATGATTATGACATCATCCAATGATTATGACATCAAATGATTATGACATCATCAAATGATTATGACACCAACAAAATGATTATGACATCATCAAATGATTATGACATCAACAAAATGATTATGACATCATCTAATGATTATGACATCATCAAATGATTATGACATCAACAAAATGATTATGACATAATCAAATGATTATGACATCAACAAAATGATTATGACATCATCAAATGATTATGACATCAACAAAATGATTATGACATCATCCAATGATTATGACATCAAGTGATTATGACATCATCAAATGATTATGACATCAACAAAATGATTATGACATCATCAAATGATTATGACATCATCCAAAGATTATGACATCGAATGATTATGACATCATCAAATGATTATGACATCAACAAAATGATTATGACATCATCAAATGATTATGACATCATCCAAAGATTATGACATCAAATGATTATGACATCATCAAATGATTATGACATCAACAAAATGATTATGACATCATCCAATGATTATGACATCAAATGATTATGACATCATCAAATGATTATGCCATCAACAAAATGATTATGGCATCATCAAATGATTATGACATCAACAAAATGATTATGGCATCATCAAATGATTATGACATCAACAAAATGATTATGACATCATCCAATGATTATGACATCAAATGATTATGACATCATCAAATCATTATGACATCAACAAAATGATTATGACATCATAAAATGATTATGACATCAACAAAATGATTATGGCATCATCAAATGATTATGACATCAACAAAATGATTATGACATCATCCAATGATTATGACATCATCCAATGATTATGACATCATCAAATCATTATGACATCAACAAAATGATTATGACATCATCCAATGATTATGACATCATCCAATGATTATGACATCATCAAATCATTATGACATCAACAAAATGATTATGACATCAACAAAATGATTATGACATCATCAAATGATTATGACATCAACAAAATGATTATGACATCATCCAATGATTATGACATCATCAAATCATTATGATGTCAACAAAATGATTATGACATCAACAAAATGATTATGACATCATCAAATGATTATGACTTCAAATGATTATGACATCAACAAAATGTTTATGACATCATCCAATGATTATGACATCAAATGATTATGACATCATCAAATGATTATGCCATCAACAAAATGATTATGGCATCATCAAATGATTATGACATTATCAAATGATTATGACATCAACAAAATGATTATGACATCATCCGAAGATTATGACATCAAATGATTATGACATCATCAAATGATTATGACATCAACAAAATGATTATGACATCATCTAATGATTATGACATCATCAAATGATTATGACATCAACAAAATGATTATGACATCATCTAATGATTATGACATCATCAAATGATTATGACATCAACAAAATGATTATGACATCATCCAATGATTATGACATCAAATGATTATGACATCATCAAATGATTATGACATCAACAAAATGATTATGACATCATCAAATGATTATGACATCATCAAATCATTATGACATCAACAAAATGATTATGACATCATCAAAATGATTATGACATCATCAAATGATTATGACATCATCCAATGATTATGACATCATCCAATGATTATGACATCAACAAAATGATTTTAACATCATCAAATCATTATGACATCAACAAAATGATTATGACATCAACAAAATGATTATGGCATCATCAAATGATTATGACATCAACAAAATGATTATGACATCATCCAATGATTATGACATCATCCAATGATTATGACATCATCAGATCATTATGACATCAACAAAATGATTATGACATCAACAAAATGATTATGACATCATCAAATGATTATGACATCAACAAAATGATTATGACATCATCCAATGATTATGACATCAAATGATTACGACATCATCAAATGATAATGACATCAACAAAATGATTATGACATCATCCAATGATTATGACATCATCCAATGATTATGACATCATCAAATCATTATGACATCAACAAAATGATTATGACATCATCAAAATGATTATGACATCATCAAATGATTATGACATCATCCAATGATTATGACATCATCCAATGATTATGACATCAACAAAATGATTATGACATCATCAAATGATTATGACATCAACAAAATGATTATGACATCATCCAATGATTATGACATCAAATGATTATGACATCATGAAATGATTATGACATCAACAAAATGATTATGACATCATCCAATGATTATGACATCATCCAATGATTATGACATCATCAAATCATTATGACATCAACAAAATGATTATGACATCAACAAAATGATTATGACATCAACAAAATGATTATGACATCATCAAATGATTATGATATCAACAAAATGATTATGACATCATCAAATGATTATGACATCAACAAAATGATTATGACATCAACAAATGATTATGACATCAACAAAATGATTATGACATCATCTAATGATTATGACATCAACAAAATGATTATGACATCAACAAATGATTATGACATCAACAAAATGATTATGACATCAACAAATGATTATGACATCAACAAAATGATTATGACATCATCAAATGATTATGACATCAACAAAATGATTATGACATCAACAAATGATTATGACATCAACAAAATGATTATGACATCATCTAATGATTATGACATCATCTAATGATTATGACATCAACAAAATGATTATGACATCATCCAATGATTATGACATCAAATGATTATGACATCATCAAATGATTCTGACATCAACAAAATGATTATGACATCATCCAATGATTATGACATCATCAAATGTTTATGACATCAACAAAATGGTTATGACATCATCCAATGATTATGACATCAAATGATTATGACATCTTCTAATGATTATGACATCATCAAATGATTATGACATCAACAAAATGATTATGACATCAAATGATTATGACATCATCTAATGATTATGACATCATCAAATGATTATGACATCAACAAAATGAATATGACATCATCAAATGATTATGACATCATCAAATGATTATGACATCAACAAAATTATTATGACATCATCCAATGATTATGACATCAACCAATGATTATGACATCATCAAATGATTATGACATCAACAAAATGATTATGACATCAACAAAATGATTGACATCATCAAATGATTATGACATCAACAAAATGATTATGAAATCATCCAATGATTATGACATCAAATGATTATGACATCATCAAATCAATATGATATCAACAAAATGATTATGACATCAACAAAATGATTATGACATCATCTAATGATTATGACATCATCAAAAGATTATGACATCAACAAAATGATTATGACATCATCCAATGATTATGACATCAAATGATTATGACACCATCAAATGATTATGACATCAACAAAATGATTATGACATCATCGAATGATTATGACATCAACAAAATGATTATGACATCATCTAATGATTATGACATCATCAAATGATTATGACATCAACAAAATGATTATGACATCATCCAATGATTATGACATCATCCAATGATTATGAAATCAAATGATAATGACATCATCAAATCATTATGACATCAACAAAATGATTATGACATCAATAAAATGATTATGACATCATAAAATGATTATGACATCAACAAAATGATTATGGCATCATCAAATGATTATGACATCAACAAAATCATTATGACATCATCAAATGATTATGACATCAACAAAATGATTATGACATCATCCAATGATTATGACATCAAATGATTATGACATCATCAAATCATTATGACATCAACAAAATGATTATGACATCAACAAAATGATTATGACATCATAAAATGATTATGACATCAACAAAATGATTATAGCATCATCAAATGATTATGACATCAACAAAATGATTATGACATCAACAAAATGATTATGACATCATCAAATGATTATGACATCAACAAAATGTTTATGACATCAACAAAATGGTTATGACATCATCCAATGATTATGACATCAAATGATTATGACATCTTCTAATGATTATGACATCATCAAATGATTATGACATCAACAAAATGATTATGACATCAAATGATTATGACATCATCTAATGATTATGACATCATCAAATGATTATGACATCAACAAAATGAATATGACATCATCCAATGATTATGACATCATCAAATGATTATGACATCAACAAAATGATTATGACATCATCCAATGATTATGACATCAACAAAATGATTATGACATCATCAAATGATTATGACATCATCAAATGATTATGACATCAACAAAATTATTATGACATCATCCAATGATTATGACATCAACCAATGATTATGACATCATCAAATCATTATGACATCAACAAAATGATTATGACATCAACAAAATGATTGACATCATCAAATGATTATGACATCAACAAAATGATTATGAAATCATCCAATGATTATGACATCAAATGATTATGACATCATCAAATCAATATGATATCAACAAAATGATTATGACATCAACAAAATGATTATGACATCATCTAATGATTATGACATCATCAAATGATTATGACATCAACAAAATGATTATGACATCATCCAATGATTATGACATCAAATGATTATGACATCATCAAATGATTATGACATCAACAAAATGATTATGACATCATCGAATGATTATGACATCAACAAAATGATTATGACATCATCTAATGATTATGACATCATCAAATGATTATGACAAAAAAAAAATGATTATGACATCATCCAATGATTATGACATCATCCAATGATTATGACATCAAATGATTATGACATCATCAAATCATTATGACATCAACAAAATGATTATGACATCAACAAAATGATTATGACATCATAAAATGATTATGACATCAACAAAATGATTATAGCATCATCAAATGATTATGACATCAACAAAATGATTATGACATCAACAAAATGATTATGACATCATCTAATGATTATGACATCATCAAATGATTATGACATCAACAAAATGATTATGACATCATCCAATGATTATGACATCATCCAATGATTATGACATCAAATGATTATGACATCATCAAATGATTATGACATCAACAAAATGATTATGACATCATCAAATGATTATGACATCAACAAAATGATTATGACATCATCTAATGATTATGACATCATCTAATGATTATGACATCAACAAAATGATTATGACATCATCCAATGATTATGACATCATCCAATGATTATGACATCAAATGATTATGACATCATCAAATGATTATGACATCAACAAAATGATTATGACATCATCAAATGATTATGACATCAACAAAATGATTATGACATCATCTAATGATTATGACATCATCGAATGATTATGACATCAACAAAATGATTATGACATAATCAAATGATTATGACATCAACAAAATGTTTATGACATCATCCAATGATTATGACATCATCAAATGATTATGACATCAACAAAATGATTATGACATCAACAAAATGATTATGACATCATCTAATGATTATGACATCATCAAATGATTATGACATCAACAAAATGATTATGACATCATCTAATGATTATGACATCATCAAATGATTATGACATCAACAAAATGATTATGACATCATCTAATGATTATGTCATCATCAAAAGATTATGACATCAACAAAATGATTATGACATCATCTAATGATTATGACATCATCAAATGATTATGACATCAACAAAATGATTATGACATCATCTAATGATTATGACATCATCAAATGATTATGACATCAACAAAATGATTATGACATCATCCCATGATTATGACATCAAATGATTATGACATCATCAAATGATTATGACATCAACAAAATGATTATGACATCATCAAATGATTATGACATCAACAAAATGATTATGACAACATCAAATCATTATGACATCAACAAAATGATTATGACTTCAACAAATCATTATGACATCAACAAAATGATTATGACTTCAACAAAATGATTATGACATCATAAAATGATTATGACATCAACAAAATGATTATGACATCAACAAAATGATTATGACATCATCTAATGATTATGACATCATCAAATGATTATGACATCATCAAATGATTATGACATCATCCGAAGATTATGACATCAAATGATTATGACATCATCAAATGATTATGACATCAACAAAATGATTATGACATCATCTAATGATTATGACATCATCAAATGATTATGACATCAACAAAATGATTATGACATCATCAAATGATTATGACATCAACAAAATGATTATGACATCATCCAATGATTATGACATCAAATGATTATGACATCATCAAATGATTATGACATCAACAAAATGATTATGACATCATCAAATGATTATGACATCATCAAATCATTATGACATCAACAAAATGATTATGACATCATCAAAATGATTATGACATCATCAAATGATTATGACATCATCCAATGATTATGACATCATCCAATGATTATGACATCAACAAAATGATTTTAACATCATCAAATCATTATGACATCAACAAAATGATTATGACATCAACAAAATGATTATGGCATCATCAAATGATTATGACATCAACAAAATGATTATGACATCATCCAATGATTATGACATCATCCAATGATTATGACATCATCAGATCATTATGACATCAACAAAATGATTATGACATCAACAAAATGATTATGACATCATCAAATGATTATGACATCAACAAAATGATTATGACATCATCCAATGATTATGACATCAAATGATTATGACATCATCAAATGATTATGACATCAACAAAATGATTATGACATCATCCAATGATTATGACATCATCCAATGATTATGACATCATCAAATCATTATGACATCAACAAAATGATTATGACATCATCAAAATGATTATGACATCATCAAATGATTATGACATCATCCAATGATTATGACATCATCCAATGATTATGACATCAACAAAATGATTATGACATCAACAAAATGATTATGACATCATCAAATGATTATGACATCAACAAAATGATTATGACATCATCCAATGATTATGACATCAAATGATTATGACATCATGAAATGATTATGACATCAACAAAATGATTATGACATCATCCAATGATTATGACATCATCCAATGATTATGACATCATCAAATCATTATGACATCAACAAAATGATTATGACATCAACAAAATGATTATGACATCATCAAATGATTATGACATCAACAAAATGATTATGACATCATCAAATGATTATGACATCAACAAAATGATTATGACATCATCAAATGATTATGACATCAACAAAATGATTATGACATCATCTAATGATTATGACATCATCTAATGATTATGACATCAACAAAATGATTATGACATCATCAAATGATTATGACATCAACAAAATGATTATGACATCATCAAATGATTATGACATCAACAAAATGATTATGACATCATCAAATGATTATGACATCAACAAAATGATTATGACATCATCCAATGATTATGACATCATCCAATGATTATGACATCAAATGATTATGACATCATCAAATCATTATGACATCAACAAAATGATTATGACATCAACAAAATGATTATGACATCATAAAATGATTATGACATCAACAAAATGATTATGGCATCATCAAATGATTATGACATCAACAAAATCATTATGACATCATCAAATGATTATGACATCAACAAAATGATTATGACATCATCCAATGATTATGATATCAAATGATTATGACATCATCAAATCATTATGACATCAACAAAATGATTATGACATCAACAAAATGATTATGACATCATAAAATGATTATGACATCAACAAAATGATTATAGCATCATCAAATGATTATGACATCAACAAAATGATTATGACATCAACAAAATGATTATGACATCATCTAATGATTATGACATCATCAAATGATTATGACATCAACAAAATGATTATGACATCATCCAATGATTATGACATCATCCAATGATTATGACATCAAATGATTATGACATCATCAAATGATTATGACATCAACAAAATGATTATGACATCATCAAATGATTATGACATCAACAAAATGATTATGACATCATCAAATGATTATGACATCAACAAAATGATTATGACATCATCAAATGATTATGACATCAACATAATGATTATGACATCATCTAATGATTATGACATCAACAAAATGATTATGACATCATCCAATGATTATGACATCATCCAATGATTATGACATCAAATGATTATGACATCATCAAATGATTATGACACCAACAAAATGATTATGACATCATCAAATGATTATGACATCAACAAAATGATTATGACATCATCTAATGATTATGACATCATCAAATGATTATGACATCAACAAAATGATTATGACATAATCAAATGATTATGACATCAACAAAATGATTATGACATCATCAAATGATTATGACATCAACAAAATGATTATGACATCATCCAATGATTATGACATCAAGTGATTATGACATCATCAAATGATTATGACATCAACAAAATGATTATGACATCATCAAATGATTATGACATCATCCAAAGATTATGACATCGAATGATTATGACATCATCAAATGATTATGACATCAACAAAATGATTATGACATCATCAAATGATTATGACATCATCCAAAGATTATGACATCAAATGATTATGACATCATCAAATGATTATGACATCAACAAAATGATTATGACATCATCCAATGATTATGACATCAAATGATTATGACATCATCAAATGATTATGCCATCAACAAAATGATTATGGCATCATCAAATGATTATGACATCAACAAAATGATTATGTCATCATCAAATGATTATGACATCAACAAAATGATTATGACATCATCCAATGATTATGACATCAAATGATTATGACATCATCAAATCATTATGACATCAACAAAATGATTATGACATCATAAAATGATTATGACATCAACAAAATGATTATGGCATCATCAAATGATTATGACATCAACAAAATGATTATGACATCATCCAATGATTATGACATCATCCAATGATTATGACATCATCAAATCATTATGACATCAACAAAATGATTATGACATCATCCAATGATTATGACATCATCCAATGATTATGACATCATCAAATCATTATGACATCAACAAAATGATTATGACATCAACAAAATGATTATGACATCATCAAATGATTATGACATCAACAAAATGATTATGACATCATCCAATGATTATGACATCATCAAATCATTATGATGTCAACAAAATGATTATGACATCAACAAAATGATTATGACATCATCAAATGATTATGACTTCAAATGATTATGACATCAACAAAATGTTTATGACATCATCCAATGATTATGACATCAAATGATTATGACATCATCAAATGATTATGCCATCAACAAAATGATTATGGCATCATCAAATGATTATGACATTATCAAATGATTATGACATCAACAAAATGATTATGACATCATCCGAAGATTATGACATCAAATGATTATGACATCATCAAATGATTATGACATCAACAAAATGATTATGACATCATCAAATGATTATGACATCATCAAATGATTATGACATCAACAAAATGATTATGACATCATCTAATGATTATGACATCATCAAATGATTATGACATCAACAAAATGATTATGACATCATCCAATGATTATGACATCAAATGATTATGACATCATCAAATGATTATGACATCAACAAAATGATTATGACATCATCAAATGATTATGACATCATCAAATCATTATGACATCAACAAAATGATTATGACATCATCAAAATGATTATGACATCATCAAATGATTATGACATCATCCAATGATTATGACATCATCCAATGATTATGACATCAACAAAATGATTTTAACATCATCAAATCATTATGACATCAACAAAATGATTATGACATCAACAAAATGATTATGGCATCATCAAATGATTATGACATCAACAAAATGATTATGACATCATCCAATGATTATGACATCATCCAATGATTATGACATCATCAGATCATTATGACATCAACAAAATGATTATGACATCAACAAAATGATTATGACATCATCAAATGATTATGACATCAACAAAATGATTATGACATCATCCAATGATTATGACATCAAATGATTACGACATCATCAAATGATAATGACATCAACAAAATGATTATGACATCATCCAATGATTATGACATCATCGAATGATTATGACATCATCAAATCATTATGACATCAACAAAATGATTATGACATCATCAAAATGATTATGACATCATCAAATGATTATGACATCATCCAATGATTATGACATCATCCAATGATTATGACATCAACAAAATGATTATGACATCATCAAATGATTATGACATCAACAAAATGATTATGACATCATCCAATGATTATGACATCAAATGATTATGACATCATGAAATGATTATGACATCAACAAAATGATTATGACATCATCCAATGATTATGACATCATCCAATGATTATGACATCATCAAATCATTATGACATCAACAAAATGATTATGACATCAACAAAATGATTATGACATCAACAAAATGATTATGACATCATCAAATGATTATGATATCAACAAAATGATTATGACATCATCAAATGATTATGACATCAACAAAATGATTATGACATCAACAAATGATTATGACATCAACAAAATGATTATGACATCATCTAATGATTATGACATCAACAAAATGATTATGACATCAACAAATGATTATGACATCAACAAAATGATTATGACATCAACAAATGATTATGACATCAACAAAATGATTATGACATCATCAAATGATTATGACATCAACAAAATGATTATGACATCAACAAATGATTATGACATCAACAAAATGATTATGACATCATCTAATGATTATGACATCATCTAATGATTATGACATCAACAAAATGATTATGACATCATCCAATGATTATGACATCAAATGATTATGACATCATCAAATGATTATGACATCAACAAAATGATTATGACATCATCCAATGATTATGACATCATCAAATGTTTATGACATCAACAAAATGGTTATGACATCATCCAATGATTATGACATCAAATGATTATGACATCTTCTAATGATTATGACATCATCAAATGATTATGACATCAACAAAATGATTATGACATCAAATGATTATGACATCATCTAATGATTATGACATCATCAAATGATTATGACATCAACAAAATGAATATGACATCATCAAATGATTATGACATCATCAAATGATTATGACATCAACAAAATTATTATGACATCATCCAATGATTATGACATCAACCAATGATTATGACATCATCAAATGATTATGACATCAACAAAATGATTATGACATCAACAAAATGATTGACATCATCAAATGATTATGACATCAACAAAATGATTATGAAATCATCCAATGATTATGACATCAAATGATTATGACATCATCAAATCAATATGATATCAACAAAATGATTATGACATCAACAAAATGATTATGACATCATCTAATGATTATGACATCATCAAAAGATTATGACATCAACAAAATGATTATGACATCATCCAATGATTATGACATCAAATGATTATGACACCATCAAATGATTATGACATCAACAAAATGATTATGACATCATCGAATGATTATGACATCAACAAAATGATTATGACATCATCTAATGATTATGACATCATCAAATGATTATGACATCAACAAAATGATTATGACATCATCCAATGATTATGACATCATCCAATGATTATGAAATCAAATGATAATGACATCATCAAATCATTATGACATCAACAAAATGATTATGACATCAATAAAATGATTATGACATCATAAAATGATTATGACATCAACAAAATGATTATGGCATCATCAAATGATTATGACATCAACAAAATCATTATGACATCATCAAATGATTATGACATCAACAAAATGATTATGACATCATCCAATGATTATGACATCAAATGATTATGACATCATCAAATCATTATGACATCAACAAAATGATTATGACATCAACAAAATGATTATGACATCATAAAATGATTATGACATCAACAAAATGATTATAGCATCATCAAATGATTATGACATCAACAAAATGATTATGACATCAACAAAATGATTATGACATCATCTAATGATTATGACATCATCAAATGATTATGACATCAACAAAATGTTTATGACATCAACAAAATGGTTATGACATCATCCAATGATTATGACATCAAATGATTATGACATCTTCTAATGATTATGACATCATCAAATGATTATGACATCAACAAAATGATTATGACATCAAATGATTATGACATCATCTAATGATTATGACATCATCAAATGATTATGACATCAACAAAATGAATATGACATCATCCAATGATTATGACATCATCAAATGATTATGACATCAACAAAATGATTATGACATCATCCAATGATTATGACATCAACAAAATGATTATGACATCATCAAATGATTATGACATCATCAAATGATTATGACATCAACAAAATTATTATGACATCATCCAATGATTATGACATCAACCAATGATTATGACATCATCAAATCATTATGACATCAACAAAATGATTATGACATCAACAAAATGATTGACATCATCAAATGATTATGACATCAACAAAATGATTATGAAATCATCCAATGATTATGACATCAAATGATTATGACATCATCAAATCAATATGATATCAACAAAATGATTATGACATCAACAAAATGATTATGACATCATCTAATGATTATGACATCATCAAATGATTATGACATCAACAAAATGATTATGACATCATCCAATGATTATGACATCAAATGATTATGACATCATCAAATGATTATGACATCAACAAAATGATTATGACATCATCGAATGATTATGACATCAACAAAATGATTATGACATCATCTAATGATTATGACATCATCAAATGATTATGACATAAACAAAATGATTATGACATCATCCAATGATTATGACATCATCCAATGATTATGACATCAAATGATTATGACATCATCAAATCATTATGACATCAACAAAATGATTATGACATCAACAAAATGATTATGACATCATAAAATGATTATGACATCAACAAAATGATTATAGCATCATCAAATGATTATGACATCAACAAAATGATTATGACATCAACAAAATGATTATGACATCATCTAATGATTATGACATCATCAAATGATTATGACATCAACAAAATGATTATGACATCATCCAATGATTATGACATCATCCAATGATTATGACATCAAATGATTATGACATCATCAAATGATTATGACATCAACAAAATGATTATGACATCATCAAATGATTATGACATCAACAAAATGATTATGACATCATCTAATGATTATGACATCATCTAATGATTATGACATCAACAAAATGATTATGACATCATCCAATGATTATGACATCATCCAATGATTATGACATCAAATGATTATGACATCATCAAATGATTATGACATCAACAAAATGATTATGACATCATCAAATGATTATGACATCAACAAAATGATTATGACATCATCTAATGATTATGACATCATCGAATGATTATGACATCAACAAAATGATTATGACATAATCAAATGATTATGACATCAACAAAATGTTTATGACATCATCCAATGATTATGACATCATCAAATGATTATGACATCAACAAAATGATTATGACATCAACAAAATGATTATGACATCATCTAATGATTATGACATCATCAAATGATTATGACATCAACAAAATGATTATGACATCATCTAATGATTATGACATCATCAAATGATTATGACATCAACAAAATGATTATGACATCATCTAATGATTATGTCATCATCAAATGATTATGACATCAACAAAATGATTATGACATAATCTAATGATTATGACATCATCAAATGATTATGACATCAACAAAATGATTATGACATCATCTAATGATTATGACATCATCAAATGATTATGACATCAACAAAATGATTATGACATCATCCCATGATTATGACATCAAATGATTATGACATCATCAAATGATTATGACATCAACAAAATGATTATGACATCATCAAATGATTATGACATCAACAAAATGATTATGACAACATCAAATCATTATGACATCAACAAAATGATTATGACTTCAACAAATCATTATGACATCAACAAAATGATTATGACTTCAACAAAATGATTATGACATCATAAAATGATTATGACATCAACAAAATGATTATGACATCAACAAAATGATTATGACATCATCTAATGATTATGACATCATCAAATGATTATGACATCATCAAATGATTATGACATCATCCGAAGATTATGACATCAAATGATTATGACATCATCAAATGATTATGACATCAACAAAATGATTATGACATCATCTAATGATTATGACATCATCAAATGATTATGACATCAACAAAATGATTATGACATCATCAAATGATTATGACATCAACAAAATGATTATGACATCATCCAATGATTATGACATCAAATGATTATGACATCATCAAATGATTATGACATCAACAAAATGATTATGACATCATCAAATGATTATGACATCATCAAATCATTATGACATCAACAAAATGATTATGACATCATCAAAATGATTATGACATCATCAAATGATTATGACATCATCCAATGATTATGACATCATCCAATGATTATGACATCAACAAAATGATTTTAACATCATCAAATCATTATGACATCAACAAAATGATTATGACATCAACAAAATGATTATGGCATCATCAAATGATTATGACATCAACAAAATGATTATGACATCATCCAATGATTATGACATCATCCAATGATTATGACATCATCAGATCATTATGACATCAACAAAATGATTATGACATCAACAAAATGATTATGACATCATCAAATGATTATGACATCAACAAAATGATTATGACATCATCCAATGATTATGACATCAAATGATTATGACATCATCAAATGATTATGACATCAACAAAATGATTATGACATCATCCAATGATTATGACATCATCCAATGATTATGACATCATCAAATCATTATGACATCAACAAAATGATTATGACATCATCAAAATGATTATGACATCATCAAATGATTATGACATCATCCAATGATTATGACATCATCCAATGATTATGACATCAACAAAATGATTATGACATCAACAAAATGATTATGACATCATCAAATGATTATGACATCAACAAAATGATTATGACATCATCCAATGATTATGACATCAAATGATTATGACATCATGAAATGATTATGACATCAACAAAATGATTATGACATCATCCAATGATTATGACATCATCCAATGATTATGACATCATCAAATCATTATGACATCAACAAAATGATTATGACATCAACAAAATGATTATGACATCATCAAATGATTATGACATCAACAAAATGATTATGACATCATCAAATGATTATGACATCAACAAAATGATTATGACATCATCAAATGATTATGACATCAACAAAATGATTATGACATCATCTAATGATTATGACATCATCTAATGATTATGACATCAACAAAATGATTATGACATCATCAAATGATTATGACATCAACAAAATGATTATGACATCATCAAATGATTATGACATCAACAAAATGATTATGACATCATCAAATGATTATGACATCAACAAAATGATTATGACATCATCTAATGATTATGACATCATCAAATGATTATGACATCAACAAAATGATTATGACATCATCCAATGATTATGACATCATCAAATGTTTATGACATCAACAAAATGGTTATGACATCATCCAATGATTATGACATCAAATGATTATGACATCTTCTAATGATTATGACATCATCAAATGATTATGACATCAACAAAATGATTATGACATCAAATGATTATGACATCATCTAATGATTATGACATCATCAAATGATTATGACATCAACAAAATGAATATGACATCATCAAATGATTATGACATCATCAAATGATTATGACATCAACAAAATGATTATGACATCATCTAATGATTATGACATCATCGAATGATTATGACATCAACAAAATGATTATGACATAATCAAATGATTATGACATCAACAAAATGTTTATGACATCATCCAATGATTATGACATCATCAAATGATTATGACATCAACAAAATGATTATGACATCAACAAAATGATTATGACATCATCTAATGATTATGACATCATCAAATGATTATGACATCAACAAAATGATTATGACATCATCTAATGATTATGACATCATCAAATGATTATGACATCAACAAAATGATTATGACATCATCTAATGATTATGTCATCATCAAATGATTATGACATCAACAAAATGATTATGACATCATCTAATGATTATGACATCATCAAATGATTATGACATCAACAAAATGATTATGACATCATCTAATGATTATGACATCATCAAATGATTATGACATCAACAAAATGATTATGACATCATCCCATGATTATGACATCAAATGATTATGACATCATCAAATGATTATGACATCAACAAAATGATTATGACATCATCAAATGATTATGACATCAACAAAATGATTATGACATCATCAAATCATTATGACATCAACAAAATGATTATGACTTCAACAAATCATTATGACATCAACAAAATGATTATGACTTCAACAAAATGATTATGACATCATAAAATGATTATGACATCAACAAAATGATTATGACATCAACAAAATGATTATGACATCATCTAATGATTATGACATCATCAAATGATTATGACATCATCAAATGATTATGACATCATCCGAAGATTATGACATCAAATGATTATGACATCATCAAATGATTATGACATCAACAAAATGATTATGACATCATCTAATGATTATGACATCATCAAATGATTATGACATCAACAAAATGATTATGACATCATCTAATGATTATGACATCATCAAATGATTATGACATCAACAAAATGATTATGACATCATCCAATGATTATGACATCAAATGATTATGACATCATCAAATGATTATGACATCAACAAAATGATTATGACATCATCAAATGATTATGACATCATCAAATCATTATGACATCAACAAAATGATTATGACATCATCCAATGATTATGACATCATCCAATGATTATGAAATCAAATGATTATGACATCATCAAATCATTATGACATCAACAAAATGATTATGACATCAAAAAAATGATTATGACATCATAAAATGATTATGACATCAACAAAATGATTATGGCATCATCAAATGATTATGACATCAACAAAATCATTATGACATCATCAAATGATTATGACATCAACAAAATGATTATGACATCATCCAATGATTATGACATCAAATGATTATGACATCATCAAATCATTATGACATCAACAAAATGATTATGACATCAACAAAATGATTATGACATCATAAAATGATTATGACATCAACAAAATGATTATAGCATCATCAAATGATTATGACATCAACAAAATGATTATGACATCAACAAAATGATTATGACATCATCTAATGATTATGACATCATCAAATGATTATGACATCAACAAAATGATTATGACATCATCCAATGATTATGACATCATCCAATGATTATGACATCATCAAATGATTATGACATCAACAAAATGATTATGACATCATCCAATGATTATGACATCATCAAATGTTTATGACATCAACAAAATGGTTATGACATCATCCAATGATTATGACATCAAATGATTATGACATCTTCTAATGATTATGACATCATCAAATGATTATGACATCAACAAAATGATTATGACATCAAATGATTATGACATCATCTAATGATTATGACATCATCAAATGATTATGACATCAACAAAATGAATATGACATCATCCAATGATTATGACATCATCAAATGATTATGACATCAACAAAATGATTATGACATCATCCAATGATTATGACATCAACAAAATGATTATGACATCGTCAAATGATTATGACATCATCAAATGATTATGACATCAACAAAATTATTATGACATCATCCAATGATTATGACATCAACCAATGATTATGACATCATCAACTCATTATGACATCAACAAAATGATTATGACATCAACAAAATGATTGACATCATCAAATGATTATGACATCAACAAAATGATTATGAAATCATCCAATGATTATGACATCAAATGATTATGACATCATCAAATGATTATGACATCAACAAAATGATTATGACATCATCGAATGATTATGACATCAACAAAATGATTATGACATCATCTAATGATTATGACATCATCAAATGATTATGACATCAACAAAATGATTATGACATCATTCAATGATTATGACATCATCCAATGATTATGACATCAAATGATTATGACATCATCAAATCATTATGACATCAACAAAATGATTATGACATCAACAAAATGATTATGACATCATAAAATGATTATGACATCAACAAAATGATTATGGCATCATCAAATGATTATGACATCAACAAAATCATTATGACATCATCAAATGATTATGACATCAACAAAATGATTATGACATCATCCAATGATTATGACATCAAATGATTATGACATCATCAAATCATTATGACATCAACAAAATGATTATGACATCAACAAAATGATTATGACATCATAAAATGATTATGACATCAACAAAATGATTATAGCATCATCAAATGATTATGACATCAACAAAATGATTATGACATCAACAAAATGATTATTACATCATCTAATGATTATGACATCAACAAAATGATTATGACATCATCAAATGATTATGACATCAACAAAATGATTATGACATCATAAAATGATTATGACATCAACAAAATGATTATAGCATCATCAAATGATTATGACATCATCAAATGATTATGACATCAACAAAATGATTATGACATCATCTAATGATTATGACATCATCTAATGATTATGACATCAACAAAATGATTATGACATCATCCAATGATTATGACATCAAATGATTATGACATCTTCTAATGATTATGACATCATCAAATGATTATGACATCAACAAAATGATTATGACATCAAATGATTATGACATCATCTAATGATTATGACATCATCAAATGATTATGACATCAACAAAATGAATATGACATCATCAAATGATTATGACATCATCAAATGATTATGACATCAACAAAATGATTATGACATCATCTAATGATTATGACATCATCGAATGATTATGACATCAACAAAATGATTATGACATAATCAAATGATTATGACATCAACAAAATGTTTATGACATCATCCAATGATTATGACATCATCAAATGATTATGACATCAACAAAATGATTATGACATCAACAAAATGATTATGACATCATCTAATGATTATGACATCATCAAATGATTATGACATCAACAAAATGATTATGACATCATCTAATGATTATGACATCATCAAATGATTATGACATCAACAAAATGATTATGACATCATCTAATGATTATGTCATCATCAAATGATTATGACATCAACAAAATGATTATGACATCATCTAATGATTATGACATCATCAAATGATTATGACATCAACAAAATGATTATGACATCATCTAATGATTATGACATCATCAAATGATTATGACATCAACAAAATGATTATGACATCATCCCATGATTATGACATCAAATGATTATGACATCATCAAATGATTATGACATCAACAAAATGATTATGACATCATAAAATGATTATGACATCAACAAAATGATTATGACATCATCAAATCATTATGACATCAACAAAATGATTATGACTTCAACAAATCATTATGACATCAACAAAATGATTATGACTTCAACAAAATGATTATGACATCATAAAATGATTATGACATCAACAAAATGATTATGACATCAACAAAATGATTATGACATCATCTAATGATTATGACATCATCAAATGATTATGACATCATCAAATGATTATGACATCATCCGAAGATTATGACATCAAATGATTATGACATCATCAAATGATTATGACATCAACAAAATGATTATGACATCATCTAATGATTATGACATCATCAAATGATTATGACATCAACAAAATGATTATGACATCATCTAATGATTATGACATCATCAAATGATTATGACATCAACAAAATGATTATGACATCATCCAATGATTATGACATCAAATGATTATGACATCATCAAATGATTATGACATCAACAAAATGATTATGACATCATCAAATGATTATGACATCATCAAATCATTATGACATCAACAAAATGATTATGACATCATCCAATGATTATGACATCATCCAATGATTATGAAATCAAATGATTATGACATCATCAAATCATTATGACATCAACAAAATGATTATGACATCAACAAAATGATTATGACATCATAAAATGATTATGACATCAACAAAATGATTATGACATCATCAAATGATTATGACATCAACAAAATCATTATGACATCATCAAATGATTATGACATCAACAAAATGATTATGACATCATCCAATGATTATGACATCAAATGATTATGACATCATCAAATCATTATGACATCAACAAAATGATTATGACATCAACAAAATGATTATGACATCATAAAATGATTATGACATCAACAAAATGATTATAGCATCATCAAATGATTATGACATCAACAAAATGATTATGACATCAACAAAATGATTATGACATCATCTAATGATTATGACATCATCAAATGATTATGACATCAACAAAATGATTATGACATCATCCAATGATTATGACATCATCCAATGATTATGACATCAAATGATTATGACATCATCAAATGATTATGACATCAACAAAATGATTATGACATCAACAAAATGATTATGACATCATAAAATGATTATGACATCAACAAAATGATTATGACATCATCAAATGATTATGACATCAACAAAATCATTATGACATCATCAAATGATTATGACATCAACAAAATGATTATGACATCATCCAATGATTATGACATCAAATGATTATGACATCATCAAATCATTATGACATCAACAAAATGATTATGACATCAACAAAATGATTATGACATCATAAAATGATTATGACATCAACAAAATGATTATAGCATCATCAAATGATTATGACATCAACAAAATGATTATGACATCAACAAAATGATTATGACATCATCCAATGATTATGACATCATCAAATGTTTATGACATCAACAAAATGGTTATGACATCATCCAATGATTATGACATCAAATGATTATGACATCTTCTAATGATTATGACATCATCAAATGATTATGACATCAACAAAATGATTATGACATCAAATGATTATGACATCATCTAATGATTATGACATCATCAAATGATTATGACATCAACAAAATGAATATGACATCATCCAATGATTATGACATCATCAAATGATTATGACATCAACAAAATGATTATGACATCATCCAATGATTATGACATCAACAAAATTATTATGACATCATCAAATGATTATGACATCATCAAATGATTATGACATCAACAAAATTATTATGACATCATCCAATGATTATGACATCAACCAATGATTATGACATCATCAAATCATTATGACATCAACAAAATGATTATGACATCAACAAAATGATTGACATCATCAAATGATTATGACATCAACAAAATGATTATGAAATCATCCAATGATTATGACATCAAATGATTATGACATCATCAAATGATTATGACATCAACAAAATGATTATGACATCATCGAATGATTATGACATCAACAAAATGATTATGACATCATCTAATGATTATGACATCATCAAATGATTATGACATCAACAAAATGATTATGACATCATCCAATGATTATGACATCATCCAATGATTATGACATCAAATGATTATGACATCATCAAATCATTATGACATCAACAAAATGATTATGACATCAACAAAATGATTATGACATCATAAAATGATTATGACATCAACAAAATGATTATGGCATCATCAAATGATTATGACATCAACAAAATCATTATGACATCATCAAATGATTATGACATCAACAAAATGATTATGACATCATCCAATGATTATGACATCAAATGATTATGACATCATCAAATCATTATGACATCAACAAAATGATTATGACATCAACAAAATGATTATGACATCATAAAATGATTATGACATCAACAAAATGATTATAGCATCATCAAATGATTATGACATCAACAAAATGATTATGACATCAACAAAATGATTATTACATCATCTAATGATTATGACATCATCTAATGATTATGACATCAACAAAATGATTATGACATCATCCAATGATTATGACATCATCCAATGATTATGACATCAAATGATTATGACATCATCAAATGATTATGACATCAACAAAATGATTATGACATCATCAAATGATTATGACATCAACAAAATGATTATGACATCATCTAATGATTATGACATCAACAAAATGATTATGACATCATCCAATGATTATGACATCATCCAATGATTATGACATCAAATGATTATGACATCATCAAATGATTATGACATCAACAAAATGATTATGACATCATCAAATGATTATGACATCAACAAAATGATTATGACATCATCTAATGATTATGACATCATCAAATGATTATGACATCAACAAAATGATTATGACATAATCAAATGATTATGACATCAACAAAATGTTTATGACATCATCCAATTATTATGACATCATCAAATGATTATGACATCAACAAAATGATTATGACATCAACAAAATGATTATGACATCATCTAATGATTATGACATCATCAAATGATTATGACATCAACAAAATGATTATGACATCATCTAATGATTATGACATCATCAAATGATTATGACATCAACAAAATGATTATGACATCATCTAATGATTATGACATCATCAAATGATTATGACATCAACAAAATGATTATGACATCATCTAATGATTATGACATCATCAAATGATTATGACATCAACAAAATGATTATGACATCATCCCATGATTATGACATCAAATGATTATGACATCATCAAATGATTATGACATCAACAAAATGATTATGACATCATCAAATGATTATGACATCAACAAAATGATTATGACATCATCAAATCATTATGACATCAACAAAATGATTATGACTTCAACAAAATGATTATGACATCATAAAATGATTATGACATCAACAAAATGATTATAGCATCATCAAATGATTATGACATCAACAAAATGATTATGACATCAACCAAATGATCATGACATCATCTAATGATTATGACATCATCAAATGATTATGACATCATCAAATGATTATGACATCAACAAAATGATTATGACATCATCTAATGATTATGACATCATCAAATGATTATGACATCAACAAAATGATTATGACATCATACCATGATTATGACATCAAATGATTATGACATCATCAAATGATTATGACATCAACAAAATGATTATGACATCATAAAATGATTATGACATCAACAAAATGATTATGGCATCATCAAATGATTATGACATCAGCAAAATCATTATGACATCATCAAATGATTATGACATCAACAAAATGATTATGACATCATCCAATGATTATGACATCAAATGATTATGACATCATCAAACCATTATGACATCAACAAAATGATTATGACATCAACACAATGATTATGACATCATAAAATGATTATGACATCAACAAAATGATTATAGCATCATCAAATGATTATAGCATCATCAAATGATTATGACATCAACAAAATGATTATGACATCAACAAAATGATTATGACATCATCTAATGATTATGACATCATCAAATGATTATGACATCAACAAAATGATTATGACATCATCCAATGATTATGACATCATCCAATGATTATGACATCAAATGATTATGACATCATCAAATGAATATGACATCAACAAAATGATTATGACATCATCCAATGATTATGACATCAAATGATTATGACATCATCAAATGATTATGACATCAACAAAATGATTATGACATCATCCAATGATTACGACATCATCAAATGTTTATGACATCAACAAAATGGTTATGACATCATCCAATGATTATGACATCAAATGATTATGACATCTTCTAATGATTATGACATCATCAAATGATTATGACATCAACAAAATGATTATGACATCAAATGATTATGACATCATCTAATGATTATGACATCATCAAATGATTATGACATCAACAAAATGAATATGACATCATCCAATGATTATGACATCATCAAATGATTATGACATCAACAAAATGATTATGACATCATCCAATGATTATGACATCAACAAAATGATTATGACATCATCAAATGATTATGACATCATCAAATGATTATGACATCAACAAAATTATTATGACATCATCCAATGATTATGACATCAACCAATGATTATGACATCATCAAATCATTATGACATCAACAAAATGATTATGACATCATCAAATCATTATGACATCAACAAAATGATTATGACTTCAACAAAATGATTATGACATCATAAAATGATTATGACATCAACAAAATGATTATAGCATCATCAAATGATTATGACATCAACAAAATGATTATGACATCAACCAAATGATCATGACATCATCTAATGATTATGACATCATCAAATGATTATGACATCATCAAATGATTATGACATCAACAAAATGATTATGACATCATCTAATGATTATGACATCATCAAATGATTATGACATCAACAAAATGATTATGACATCATACCATGATTATGACATCAAATGATTATGACATCATCAAATGATTATGACATCAACAAAATGATTATGACATCATAAAATGATTATGACATCAACAAAATGATTATGGCATCATCAAATGATTATGACATCAGCAAAATCATTATGACATCATCAAATGATTATGACATCAACAAAATGATTATGACATCATCCAATGATTATGACATCAAATGATTATGACATCATCAAACCATTATGACATCAACAAAATGATTATGACATCAACACAATGATTATGACATCATAAAATGATTATGACATCAACAAAATGATTATAGCATCATCAAATGATTATAGCATCATCAAATGATTATGACATCAACAAAATGATTATGACATCATCTAATGATTATGACATCATCAAATGATTATGACATCAACAAAATGATTATGACATCATCCAATGATTATGACATCATCCAATGATTATGACATCAAATGATTATGACATCATCAAATGATTATGACATCAACAAAATGATTATGACATCATCCAATGATTATGACATCAAATGATTATGACATCATCAAATGATTATGACATCAACAAAATGATTATGACATCATCCAATGATTACGACATCATCAAATGTTTATGACATCAACAAAATGGTTATGACATCATCCAATGATTATGACATCAAATGATTATGACATCTTCTAATGATTATGACATCATCAAATGATTATGACATCAACAAAATGATTATGACATCAAATGATTATGACATCATCTAATGATTATGACATCATCAAATGATTATGACATCAACAAAATGAATATGACATCATCCATTGATTATGACATCATCAAATGATTATGACATCAACAAAATGATTATGACATCATCCAATGATTATGACATCAACAAAATGATTATGACATCATCAAATGATTATGACATCATCAAATGATTATGACATCAACAAAATTATTATGACATCATCCAATGATTATGACATCAACCAATGATTATGACATCATCAAATCATTATGACATCAACAAAATGATTATGACATCAACAAAATGATTGACATCATCAAATGATTATGACATCAACAAAATGATTATGAAATCATCCAATGATTATGACATCAAATGATTATGACATCATCAAATCAATATGATATCAACAAAATGATAATGACATCAGCAAAATGATTATGACATCATCTAATGATTATGACATCATCAAATGATTATGACATCAACAAAATGATTATGACATCATCCAATGATTATGACATCAAATGATTATGACATCATCAAATGATTATGACATCAACAAAATGATTATGACATCATCGAATGATTATGACATCAACAAAATGATTATGACATCATCTAATGATTATGACATCATCAAATGATTATGACATCAACAAAATGATTATGACATCATCCAATGATTATGACATCATCCAATGATTATGACATCAAATGATTATGACATCATCAAATCATTATGTCATCAACAAAATGATTATGACATCAACAAAATGATTATGACATCATAAAATGATTATGACATCAACAAAATGATTATGGCATCATCAAATGATTATGACATCAACAAAATGATTATGACATCATAAAATGATTATGACATCAACAAAATGATTATAGCATCATCAAATGATTATGACATCAACAAAATGATTATGACATCAACAAAATGATTATGACATCATCAAATGATAATGACATCATCAAATGATTATGACATCAACAAAATGATTATGACATCATCCAATGATTATGACATCATCCAATGATTATGACATCAAATGATTATGACATCATCAAATGATTATGACATCAACAAAATGATTATGACATCATCAAATGATTATGACATCAACAAAATGATTATGACATCATCTAATGATTATGACATCATCAAATGATTATGACATCAACAAAATGATTATGACATCATCAAATGATTATGACATCAACAAAATGATTATGACATCATCTAATGATTATGACATCATCTAATGATTATGACATCAACAAAATGATTATGACATCATCCAATGATTATGACATCATCCAATGATTATGACATCAAATGATTATGACATCATCAAATGATTATGACATCAACAAAATGATTATGACATCATCAAATGATTATGACATCAACAAAATGATTATGACATCATCTAATGATTATGACATCATCAAATGATTATGACATCAACAAAATGATTATGACATAATCAAATGATTATGACATCAACAAAATGTTTATGACATCATCCAATGATTATGACATCATCAAATGATTATGACATCAACAAAATGATTATGACATCATCTAATGATTATGACATCATCAAATGATTATGACATCAACAAAATGATTATGACATCAACAAAATGATTATGACATCAACAAAATGATTATGACATCATCTAATGATTATGACATCATCAAATGATTATGACATCATCAAATGATTATGACATCAACAAAATGATTATGACATCATCTAATGATTATGACATCATCAAATGATTATGACATCAACAAAATGATTATGACATAATCTAATGATTATGACATCATCAAATGATTATGACATAAACAAAATGATTATGACATCATCCCATGATTATGACATCAAATGATTATGACATCATCAAATGATTATGACATCAACAAAATGATTATGACATCATCAAATGATTATGACATCAACAAAATGATTATGACATCATCTAATGATTATGACATCATCAAATGATTATGACATCAACAAAATGATTATGACATCATCAAATGATTATGACATCAACAAAATGTTTATGACATCATCCAATGATTATGACATCAAATGATTATGACATCATCAAATGATTATGACATCAACAAAATGATTATGACATCATCCAATGATTATGACATCAAATGATTATGACATCATCAAATGATTATGACATCAACAAAATGATTATGACATCATCCAATGATTACGACATCATCAAATGTTTATGACATCAACAAAATTGTTATGACATCATCCAATGATTATGACATCAAATGATTATGACATCTTCTAATGATTATGACATCATCAAATGATTATGACATCAACAAAATGATTATGACATCAAATGATTATGACATCATCTAATGATTATGACATCATCAAATGATTATGACATCAACAAAATGAATATGACATCATCCAATGATTATGACATCATCAAATGATTATGACATCAACAAAATGATTATGACATCATCCAATGATTATGACATCAACAAAATGATTATGACATCATCAAATGATTATGACATCAACAAAATTATTATGACATCATCCAATGATTATGACATCAACCAATGATTATGACATCATCAAATCATTATGACATCAACAAAATGATTATGACATCAACAAAATGATTGACATCATCAAATGATTATGACATCAACAAAATGATTATGAAATCATCCAATGATTATGACATCAAATGATTATGACATCATCAAATCAATATGATATCAACAAAATGATAATGACATCAACAAAATGATTATGACATCATCTAATGATTATGACATCATCAAATGATTATGACATCAACAAAATGATTATGACATCATCCAATGATTATGACATCAAATGATTATGACATCATCAAATGATTATGACATCAACAAAATGATTATGACATCATCGAATGATTATGACATCAACAAAATGATTATGACATCATCTAATGATTATGACATCATCAAATGATTATGACATCAACAAAATGATTATGACATCATCCAATGATTATGACATCATCCAATGATTATGACATCAAATGATTATGACATCATCAAATCATTATGACATCAACAAAATGATTATGACATCAACAAAATGATTATGACATCATAAAATGATTATGACATCAACAAAATGATTATGGCATCATCAAATGATTATGACATCAACAAAATGATTATGACATCATAAAATGATTATGACATCAACAAAATGATTATAGCATCATCAAATGATTATGACATCAACAAAATGATTATGACATCAACAAAATGATTATGACATCATCAAATGATAATGACATCATCAAATGATTATGACATCAACAAAATGATTATGACATCATCCAATGATTATGACATCATCCAATGATTATGACATCAAATGATTATGACATCATCAAATGATTATGACATCAACAAAATGATTATGACATCATCAAATGATTATGACATCAACAAAATGATTATGACATCATCTAATGATTATGACATCATCAAATGATTATGACATCAACAAAATGATTATGACATCATCAAATGATTATGACATCAACAAAATGATTATGACATCATCTAATGATTATGACATCATCTAATGATTATGACATCAACAAAATGATTATGACATCATCCAATGATTATGACATCATCCAATGATTATGACATCAAATGATTATGACATCATCAAATGATTATGACATCAACAAAATGATTATGACATCATCAAATGATTATGACATCAACAAAATGATTATGACATCATCTAATGATTATGACATCATCAAATGATTATGACATCAACAAAATGATTATGACATAATCAAATGATTATGACATCAACAAAATGTTTATGACATCATCCAATGATTATGACATCATCAAATGATTATGACATCAACAAAATGATTATGACATCATCTAATGATTATGACATCATCAAATGATTATGACATCAACAAAATGATTATGACATCAACAAAATGATTATGACATCAACAAAATGATTATGACATCATCTAATGATTATGACATCATCAAATGATTATGACATCATCAAATGATTATGACATCAACAAAATGATTATGACATCATCTAATGATTATGACATCATCAAATGATTATGACATCAACAAAATGATTATGACATCATCTAATGATTATGACATCATCAAATGATTATGACATAAACAAAATGATTATGACATCATCCCATGATTATGACATCAAATGATTATGACATCATCAAATGATTATGACATCAACAAAATGATTATGACATCATCAAATGATTATGACATCAACAAAATGATTATGACATCATCTAATGATTATGACATCATCAAATGATTATGACATCAACAAAATGATTATGACATCATCAAATGATTATGACATCAACAAAATGTTTATGACATCATCCAATGATTATGACATCAAATGATTATGACATCATCAAATGATTATGACATCAACAAAATGATTATGACATCATCCAATGATTATGACATCAAATGATTATGACATCATCAAATGATTATGACATCAACAAAATGATTATGACATCATCCAATGATTACGACATCATCAAATGTTTATGACATCAACAAAATTGTTATGACATCATCCAATGATTATGACATCAAATGATTATGACATCTTCTAATGATTATGACATCATCAAATGATTATGACATCAACAAAATGATTATGACATCAAATGATTATGACATCATCTAATGATTATGACATCATCAAATGATTATGACATCAACAAAATGAATATGACATCATCCAATGATTATGACATCATCAAATGATTATGACATCAACAAAATGATTATGACATCATCCAATGATTATGACATCAACAAAATGATTATGACATCATCAAATGATTATGACATCAACAAAATTATTATGACATCATCCAATGATTATGACATCAACCAATGATTATGACATCATCAAATCATTATGACATCAACAAAATGATTATGACATCAACAAAATGATTGACATCATCAAATGATTATGACATCAACAAAATGATTATGAAATCATCCAATGATTATGACATCAAATGATTATGACATCATCAAATCAATATGATATCAACAAAATGATAATGACATCAACAAAATGATTATGACATCATCTAATGATTATGACATCATCAAATGATTATGACATCAACAAAATGATTATGACATCATCCAATGATTATGACATCAAATGATTATGACATCATCAAATGATTATGACATCAACAAAATGATTATGACATCATCGAATGATTATGACATCAACAAAATGATTATGACATCATCTAATGATTATGACATCATCAAATGATTATGACATCAACAAAATGATTATGACATCATCCAATGATTATGACATCATCCAATGATTATGACATCAAATGATTATGACATCATCAAATCATTATGACATCAACAAAATGATTATGACATCAACAAAATGATTATGACATCATAAAATGATTATGACATCAACAAAATGATTATGGCATCATCAAATGATTATGACATCAACAAAATGATTATGACATCATAAAATGATTATGACATCAACAAAATGATTATAGCATCATCAAATGATTATGACATCAACAAAATGATTATGACATCAACAAAATGATTATGACATCATCAAATGATTATGACATCATCAAATGATTATGACATCAACAAAATGATTATGACATCATCCAATGATTATGACATCATCCAATGATTATGACATCAAATGATTATGACATCATCAAATGATTATGACATCAACAAAATGATTATGACATCATCAAATGATTATGACATCAACAAAATGATTATGACATCATCTAATGATTATGACATCATCAAATGATTATGACATCAACAAAATGATTATGACATCATCAAATGATTATGACATCAACAAAATGATTATGACATCATCTAATGATTATGACATCATCTAATGATTATGACATCAACAAAATGATTATGACATCATCCAATGATTATGACATCATCCAATGATTATGACATCAAATGATTATGACATCATCAAATGATTATGACATCAACAAAATGATTATGACATCATCAAATGATTATGACATCAACAAAATGATTATGACATCATCTAATGATTATGACATCATCAAATGATTATGACATCAACAAAATGATTATGACATAATCAAATGATTATGACATCAACAAAATGTTTATGACATCATCCAATGATTATGACATCATCAAATGATTATGACATCAACAAAATGATTATGACATCATCTAATGATTATGACATCATCAAATGATTATGACATCAACAAAATGATTATGACATCAACAAAATGATTATGACATCAACAAAATGATTATGACATCATCTAATGATTATGACATCATCAAATGATTATGACATCATCAAATGATTATGACATCAACAAAATGATTATGACATCATCTAATGATTATGACATCATCAAATGTTTATGACATCAACAAAATGGTTATGACATCATCCAATGATTATGACATCAAATGATTATGACATCTTCTAATGATTATGACATCATCAAATGATTATGACATCAACAAAATGATTATGACATCAAATGATTATGACATCATCTAATGATTATGACATCATCAAATGATTATGACATCAACAAAATGAATATGACATCATCCAATGATTATGACATCATCAAATGATTATGACATCAACAAAATGATTATGACATCATCCAATGATTATGACATCAACAAAATTATTATGACATCATCAAATGATTATGACATCATCAAATGATTATGACATCAACAAAATTATTATGACATCATCCAATGATTATGACATCAACCAATGATTATGACATCATCAAATCATTATGACATCAACAAAATGATTATGACATCAACAAAATGATTGACATCATCAAATGATTATGACATCAACAAAATGATTATGAAATCATCCAATGATTATGACATCAAATGATTATGACATCATCAAATGATTATGACATCAACAAAATGATTATGACATCATCGAATGATTATGACATCAACAAAATGATTATGACATCATCTAATGATTATGACATCATCAAATGATTATGACATCAACAAAATGATTATGACATCATCCAATGATTATGACATCATCCAATGATTATGACATCAAATGATTATGACATCATCAAATCATTATGACATCAACAAAATGATTATGACATCAACAAAATGATTATGACATCATAAAATGATTATGACATCAACAAAATGATTATGGCATCATCAAATGATTATGACATCAACAAAATCATTATGACATCATCAAATGATTATGACATCAACAAAATGATTATGACATCATCCAATGATTATGACATCAAATGATTATGACATCATCAAATCATTATGACATCAACAAAATGATTATGACATCAACAAAATGATTATGACATCATAAAATGATTATGACATCAACAAAATGATTATAGCATCATCAAATGATTATGACATCAACAAAATGATTATGACATCAACAAAATGATTATTACATCATCTAATGATTATGACATCATCTAATGATTATGACATCAACAAAATGATTATGACATCATCCAATGATTATGACATCATCCAATGATTATGACATCAAATGATTATGACATCATCAAATGATTATGACATCAACAAAATGATTATGACATCATCAAATGATTATGACATCAACAAAATGATTATGACATCATCTAATGATTATGACATCAACAAAATGATTATGACATCATCCAATGATTATGACATCATCCAATGATTATGACATCAAATGATTATGACATCATCAAATGATTATGACATCAACAAAATGATTATGACATCATCAAATGATTATGACATCAACAAAATGATTATGACATCATCTAATGATTATGACATCATCAAATGATTATGACATCAACAAAATGATTATGACATAATCAAATGATTATGACATCAACAAAATGTTTATGACATCATCCAATTATTATGACATCATCAAATGATTATGACATCAACAAAATGATTATGACATCAACAAAATGATTATGACATCATCTAATGATTATGACATCATCAAATGATTATGACATCAACAAAATGATTATGACATCATCTAATGATTATGACATCATCAAATGATTATGACATCAACAAAATGATTATGACATCATCTAATGATTATGACATCATCAAATGATTATGACATCAACAAAATGATTATGACATCATCTAATGATTATGACATCATCAAATGATTATGACATCAACAAAATGATTATGACATCATCCCATGATTATGACATCAAATGATTATGACATCATCAAATGATTATGACATCAACAAAATGATTATGACATCATCAAATGATTATGACATCAACAAAATGATTATGACATCATCAAATCATTATGACATCAACAAAATGATTATGACTTCAACAAAATGATTATGACATCATAAAATGATTATGACATCAACAAAATGATTATAGCATCATCAAATGATTATGACATCAACAAAATGATTATGACATCAACCAAATGATCATGACATCATCTAATGATTATGACATCATCAAATGATTATGACATCATCAAATGATTATGACATCAACAAAATGATTATGACATCATCTAATGATTATGACATCATCAAATGATTATGACATCAACAAAATGATTATGACATCATACCATGATTATGACATCAAATGATTATGACATCATCAAATGATTATGACATCAACAAAATGATTATGACATCATAAAATGATTATGACATCAACAAAATGATTATGGCATCATCAAATGATTATGACATCAGCAAAATCATTATGACATCATCAAATGATTATGACATCAACAAAATGATTATGACATCATCCAATGATTATGACATCAAATGATTATGACATCATCAAACCATTATGACATCAACAAAATGATTATGACATCAACACAATGATTATGACATCATAAAATGATTATGACATCAACAAAATGATTATAGCATCATCAAATGATTATAGCATCATCAAATGATTATGACATCAACAAAATGATTATGACATCAACAAAATGATTATGACATCATCTAATGATTATGACATCATCAAATGATTATGACATCAACAAAATGATTATGACATCATCCAATGATTATGACATCATCCAATGATTATGACATCAAATGATTATGACATCATCAAATGAATATGACATCAACAAAATGATTATGACATCATCCAATGATTATGACATCAAATGATTATGACATCATCAAATGATTATGACATCAACAAAATGATTATGACATCATCCAATGATTACGACATCATCAAATGTTTATGACATCAACAAAATGGTTATGACATCATCCAATGATTATGACATCAAATGATTATGACATCTTCTAATGATTATGACATCATCAAATGATTATGACATCAACAAAATGATTATGACATCAAATGATTATGACATCATCTAATGATTATGACATCATCAAATGATTATGACATCAACAAAATGAATATGACATCATCCAATGATTATGACATCATCAAATGATTATGACATCAACAAAATGATTATGACATCATCCAATGATTATGACATCAACAAAATGATTATGACATCATCAAATGATTATGACATCATCAAATGATTATGACATCAACAAAATTATTATGACATCATCCAATGATTATGACATCAACCAATGATTATGACATCATCAAATCATTATGACATCAACAAAATGATTATGACATCATCAAATCATTATGACATCAACAAAATGATTATGACTTCAACAAAATGATTATGACATCATAAAATGATTATGACATCAACAAAATGATTATAGCATCATCAAATGATTATGACATCAACAAAATGATTATGACATCAACCAAATGATCATGACATCATCTAATGATTATGACATCATCAAATGATTATGACATCATCAAATGATTATGACATCAACAAAATGATTATGACATCATCTAATGATTATGACATCATCAAATGATTATGACATCAACAAAATGATTATGACATCATACCATGATTATGACATCAAATGATTATGACATCATCAAATGATTATGACATCAACAAAATGATTATGACATCATAAAATGATTATGACATCAACAAAATGATTATGGCATCATCAAATGATTATGACATCAGCAAAATCATTATGACATCATCAAATGATTATGACATCAACAAAATGATTATGACATCATCCAATGATTATGACATCAAATGATTATGACATCATCAAACCATTATGACATCAACAAAATGATTATGACATCAACACAATGATTATGACATCATAAAATGATTATGACATCAACAAAATGATTATAGCATCATCAAATGATTATAGCATCATCAAATGATTATGACATCAACAAAATGATTATGACATCATCTAATGATTATGACATCATCAAATGATTATGACATCAACAAAATGATTATGACATCATCCAATGATTATGACATCATCCAATGATTATGACATCAAATGATTATGACATCATCAAATGATTATGACATCAACAAAATGATTATGACATCATCCAATGATTATGACATCAAATGATTATGACATCATCAAATGATTATGACATCAACAAAATGATTATGACATCATCCAATGATTACGACATCATCAAATGTTTATGACATCAACAAAATGGTTATGACATCATCCAATGATTATGACATCAAATGATTATGACATCTTCTAATGATTATGACATCATCAAATGATTATGACATCAACAAAATGATTATGACATCAAATGATTATGACATCATCTAATGATTATGACATCATCAAATGATTATGACATCAACAAAATGAATATGACATCATCCATTGATTATGACATCATCAAATGATTATGACATCAACAAAATGATTATGACATCATCCAATGATTATGACATCAACAAAATGATTATGACATCATCAAATGATTATGACATCATCAAATGATTATGACATCAACAAAATTATTATGACATCATCCAATGATTATGACATCAACCAATGATTATGACATCATCAAATCATTATGACATCAACAAAATGATTATGACATCAACAAAATGATTGACATCATCAAATGATTATGACATCAACAAAATGATTATGAAATCATCCAATGATTATGACATCAAATGATTATGACATCATCAAATCAATATGATATCAACAAAATGATAATGACATCAACAAAATGATTATGACATCATCTAATGATTATGACATCATCAAATGATTATGACATCAACAAAATGATTATGACATCATCCAATGATTATGACATCAAATGATTATGACATCATCAAATGATTATGACATCAACAAAATGATTATGACATCATCGAATGATTATGACATCAACAAAATGATTATGACATCATCTAATGATTATGACATCATCAAATGATTATGACATCAACAAAATGATTATGACATCATCCAATGATTATGACATCATCCAATGATTATGACATCAAATGATTATGACATCATCAAATCATTATGTCATCAACAAAATGATTATGACATCAACAAAATGATTATGACATCATAAAATGATTATGACATCAACAAAATGATTATGGCATCATCAAATGATTATGACATCAACAAAATGATTATGACATCATAAAATGATTATGACATCAACAAAATGATTATAGCATCATCAAATGATTATGACATCAACAAAATGATTATGACATCAACAAAATGATTATGACATCATCAAATGATAATGACATCATCAAATGATTATGACATCAACAAAATGATTATGACATCATCCAATGATTATGACATCATCCAATGATTATGACATCAAATGATTATGACATCATCAAATGATTATGACATCAACAAAATGATTATGACATCATCAAATGATTATGACATCAACAAAATGATTATGACATCATCTAATGATTATGACATCATCAAATGATTATGACATCAACAAAATGATTATGACATCATCAAATGATTATGACATCAACAAAATGATTATGACATCATCTAATGATTATGACATCATCTAATGATTATGACATCAACAAAATGATTATGACATCATCCAATGATTATGACATCATCCAATGATTATGACATCAAATGATTATGACATCATCAAATGATTATGACATCAACAAAATGATTATGACATCATCAAATGATTATGACATCAACAAAATGATTATGACATCATCTAATGATTATGACATCATCAAATGATTATGACATCAACAAAATGATTATGACATAATCAAATGATTATGACATCAACAAAATGTTTATGACATCATCCAATGATTATGACATCATCAAATGATTATGACATCAACAAAATGATTATGACATCATCTAATGATTATGACATCATCAAATGATTATGACATCAACAAAATGATTATGACATCAACAAAATGATTATGACATCAACAAAATGATTATGACATCATCTAATGATTATGACATCATCAAATGATTATGACATCATCAAATGATTATGACATCAACAAAATGATTATGACATCATCTAATGATTATGACATCATCAAATGATTATGACATCAACAAAATGATTATGACATCATCTAATGATTATGACATCATCAAATGATTATGACATAAACAAAATGATTATGACATCATCCCATGATTATGACATCAAATGATTATGACATCATCAAATGATTATGACATCAACAAAATGATTATGACATCATCAAATGATTATGACATCAACAAAATGATTATGACATCATCTAATGATTATGACATCATCAAATGATTATGACATCAACAAAATGATTATGACATCATCAAATGATTATGACATCAACAAAATGTTTATGACATCATCCAATGATTATGACATCAAATGATTATGACATCATCAAATGATTATGACATCAACAAAATGATTATGACATCATCCAATGATTATGACATCAAATGATTATGACATCATCAAATGATTATGACATCAACAAAATGATTATGACATCATCCAATGATTACGACATCATCAAATGTTTATGACATCAACAAAATTGTTATGACATCATCCAATGATTATGACATCAAATGATTATGACATCTTCTAATGATTATGACATCATCAAATGATTATGACATCAACAAAATGATTATGACATCAAATGATTATGACATCATCTAATGATTATGACATCATCAAATGATTATGACATCAACAAAATGAATATGACATCATCCAATGATTATGACATCATCAAATGATTATGACATCAACAAAATGATTATGACATCATCCAATGATTATGACATCAACAAAATGATTATGACATCATCAAATGATTATGACATCATCAAATGATTATGACATCAACAAAATTATTATGACATCATCCAATGATTATGACATCAACCAATGATTATGACATCATCAAATCATTATGACATCAACAAAATGATTATGACATCAACAAAATGATTGACATCATCAAATGATTATGACATCAACAAAATGATTATGAAATCATCCAATGATTATGACATCAAATGATTATGACATCATCAAATCAATATGATATCAACAAAATGATAATGACATCAACAAAATGATTATGACATCATCTAATGATTATGACATCATCAAATGATTATGACATCAACAAAATGATTATGACATCATCCAATGATTATGACATCAAATGATTATGACATCATCAAATGATTATGACATCAACAAAATGATTATGACATCATCGAATGATTATGACATCAACAAAATGATTATGACATCATCTAATGATTATGACATCATCAAATGATTATGACATCAACAAAATGATTATGACATCATCCAATGATTATGACAACATCCAATGATTATGACATCAAATGATTATGACATCATCAAATCATTATGACATCAACAAAATGATTATGACATCAACAAAATGATTATGACATCATAAAATGATTATGACATCAACAAAATGATTATGGCATCATCAAATGATTATGACATCAACAAAATGATTATGACATCATAAAATGATTATGACATCAACAAAATGATTATAGCATCATCAAATGATTATGACATCAACAAAATGATTATGACATCAACAAAATGATTATGACATCATCAAATGATTATGACATCATCAAATGATTATGACATCAACAAAATGATTATGACATCATCCAATGATTATGACATCATCCAATGATTATGACATCAAATGATTATGACATCATCAAATGATTATGACATCAACAAAATGATTATGACATCATCAAATGATTATGACATCAACAAAATGATTATGACATCATCTAATGATTATGACATCATCAAATGATTATGACATCAACAAAATGATTATGACATCATCAAATGATTATGACATCAACAAAATGATTATGACATCATCTAATGATTATGACATCATCTAATGATTATGACATCAACAAAATGATTATGACATCATCCAATGATTATGACATCATCCAATGATTATGACATCAAATGATTATGACATCATCAAATGATTATGACATCAACAAAATGATTATGACATCATCAAATGATTATGACATCAACAAAATGATTATGACATCATCTAATGATTATGACATCATCAAATGATTATGACATCAACAAAATGATTATGACATAATCAAATGATTATGACATCAACAAAATGTTTATGACATCATCCAATGATTATGACATCATCAAATGATTATGACATCAACAAAATGATTATGACATCATCTAATGATTATGACATCATCAAATGATTATGACATCAACAAAATGATTATGACATCAACAAAATGATTATGACATCAACAAAATGATTATGACATCATCTAATGATTATGACATCATCAAATGATTATGACATCATCAAATGATTATGACATCAACAAAATGATTATGACATCATCTAATGATTATGACATCATCAAATGATTATGACATCAACAAAATGATTATGACATCATCTATTGATTATGACATCATCAAATGATTATGACATAAACAAAATGATTATGACATCATCCCATGATTATGACATCAAATGATTATGACATCATCAAATGATTATGACATCAACAAAATGATTATGACATCATCAAATGATTATGACATCAACAAAATGATTATGACATCATCTAATGATTATGACATCATCAAATGATTATGACATCAACAAAATGATTATGACATCATCAAATGATTATGACATCAACAAAATGTTTATGACATCATCCAATGATTATGACATCAAATGATTATGACATCATCAAATGATTATGACATCAACAAAATGATTATGACATCATCTAATGATTATGACATCATCAAATGATTATGACATCAACAAAATGATTATGACATCATCTAATGATTATGACATCATCAAATGATTATGACATCAACAAAATGATTATGACATCATCTAATGATTATGACATCATCAAATGATTATGACATCAACAAAATGATTATGACATCATACCATGATTATGACATCAAATGATTATGACATCATCAAATGATTATGACATCAACAAAATGATTATGACATCATCAAATGATTATGACATCAACAAAATGTTTATGACATCATCCAATGATTATGACATCAAATGATTATGACATCATCAAATGATTATGACATCAACAAAATGATTATGACATCATCTAATGATTATGACATCATCAAATGATTATGACATCAACAAAATGATTATGACATCATCCAATGATTATGACATCATCCAATGATTATGACATCAAATGATTATGACATCATCAAATCATTATGACATCAACAAAATGATTATGACATCAACAAAATGATTATGACATCATAAAATGATTATGACATCAACAAAATGATTATGACATCATCCAATGATTATGACATCAAATGATTATGACATCATCAAATGATTATGACATCAACAAAATGATTATGACATCATCGAATGATTATGACATCAACAAAATGATTATGACATCATCTAATGATTATGACATCATCAAATGATTATGACATCAACAAAATGATTATGACATCATCCAATGATTATGACATCATCCAATGATTATGACATCAAATGATTATGACATCATCAAATCATTATGACATCAACAAAATGATTATGACATCAACAAAATGATTATGACATCATAAAATGATTATGACATCAACAAAATGATTATGGCATCATCAAATGATTATGACATCAACAAAATGATTATGACATCATAAAATGATTATGACATCAACAAAATGATTATAGCATCATCAAATGATTATGACATCAACAAAATGATTATGACATCAACAAAATGATTATGACATCATCAAATGATTATGACATCATCAAATGATTATGACATCAACAAAATGATTATGACATCATCCAATGATTATGACATCATCCAATGATTATGACATCAAATGATTATGACATCATCAAATGATTATGACATCAACAAAATGATTATGACATCATCAAATGATTATGACATCAACAAAATGATTATGACATCATCTAATGATTATGACATCATCAAATGATTATGACATCAACAAAATGATTATGACATCATCAAATGATTATGACATCAACAAAATGATTATGACATCATCTAATGATTATGACATCATCTAATGATTATGACATCAACAAAATGATTATGACATCATCCAATGATTATGACATCATCCAATGATTATGACATCAAATGATTATGACATCATCAAATGATTATGACATCAACAAAATGATTATGACATCATCAAATGATTATGACATCAACAAAATGATTATGACATCATCTAATGATTATGACATCATCAAATGATTATGACATCAACAAAATGATTATGACATAATCAAATGATTATGACATCAACAAAATGTTTATGACATCATCCAATGATTATGACATCATCAAATGATTATGACATCAACAAAATGATTATGACATCATCTAATGATTATGACATCATCAAATGATTATGACATCAACAAAATGATTATGACATCAACAAAATGATTATGACATCAACAAAATGATTATGACATCATCTAATGATTATGACATCATCAAATGATTATGACATCATCAAATGATTATGACATCAACAAAATGATTATGACATCATCTAATGATTATGACATCATCAAATGATTATGACATCAACAAAATGATTATGACATCATCTATTGATTATGACATCATCAAATGATTATGACATAAACAAAATGATTATGACATCATCCCATGATTATGACATCAAATGATTATGACATCATCAAATGATTATGACATCAACAAAATGATTATGACATCATCAAATGATTATGACATCAACAAAATGATTATGACATCATCTAATGATTATGACATCATCAAATGATTATGACATCAACAAAATGATTATGACATCATCAAATGATTATGACATCAACAAAATGTTTATGACATCATCCAATGATTATGACATCAAATGATTATGACATCATCAAATGATTATGACATCAACAAAATGATTATGACATCATCTAATGATTATGACATCATCAAATGATTATGACATCAACAAAATGATTATGACATCATCTAATGATTATGACATCATCAAATGATTATGACATCAACAAAATGATTATGACATCATCTAATGATTATGACATCATCAAATGATTATGACATCAACAAAATGATTATGACATCATACCATGATTATGACATCAAATGATTATGACATCATCAAATGATTATGACATCAACAAAATGATTATGACATCATCAAATGATTATGACATCAACAAAATGTTTATGACATCATCCAATGATTATGACATCAAATGATTATGACATCATCAAATGATTATGACATCAACAAAATGATTATGATATCATCTAATGATTATGACATCATCAAATGATTATGACATCAACAAAATGATTATGACATCATCTAATGATTATGACATCATCAAATGACTGTGACATCAACAAAATGATTATGACATCATCTAATGATTATGACATCATCAAATGATTATGACATCTACAAAATGATTATGACATCATCCCATGATTATGACATCATCAAATGATTATGACATCAACAAAATGATTATGACATCATCCAATGATTATGACATCAAATGATTATGACATCATCAAATGATTATGACATCAACAAAATGATTATGACATCATCCAATGATTATGACATCATCCAATGATTATGACATCATCAAATCATTATGACATCAACAAAATGATTATGACATCATCTAATGATTATGACATCATCAAATGATTATGACATCAACAAAATGATTATGACATCATCCCATGATTATGACATCAAATGATTATGACATCATCAAATGATTATGACATCAACAAAATGATTATGACATCATCTAATGATTATGACATCATCAAATGATTATGACATCAACAAAATGATTATGACATCAACAAAATGATTATGACATCATCAAATGATTATGACATCATCAAATGATTATGACATCAACAAAATGAATATGACATCATCAAATGATTATGACATCATCTAATGATTATGACATCATCTAATGATTATGACATCATCTAATGATTATGACATCAACAAAATGATTATGACATCATCCAATGATTATGACATCAAATGATTATGACATCATCAAATGATTATGACATCAACAAAATGATTATGACATCATCAAATGATTATGACATCATCTAATGATTATGACATCAACAAAATGATTATGACATCATCTAATGATTATGACATCATCAAATGATTATGACATCAACAAAATGATTATGACATCATCCAATGATTATGACATCATCCAATGATTATGACATCAAATGATTATGACATCAACAAAATGATTATGACATCATCTAATGATTATGACATCATCAAATGATTATGACATCAACAAAATGATTATGACATAATCAAATGATTATGACATCAACAAAATGTTTATGACATCATCCAATGATTATGACATCATCAAATGATTATGACATCAACAAAATGATTATGGCATCAACAAAATGATTATGACATCATCTAATGATTATGACATCATCAAATGATTATGACATCAACAAAATGATTATGACATCATCTAATGATTATGACATCATCAAATGATTATGACATCAACAAAATGATTATGACATCATCTAATGATTATGACATCATCAAATGATTATGACATTAACAAAATGATTATGACATCATCTAATGATTATGACATCATCAAATGATTATGACATCAACAAAATGATTATGACATCATCCCATGATTATGACATCAAATGATTATGACATCATCAAATGATTATGACATCAACAAAATGATTGTGACATCATCAAATGATTATGACATCAACAAAATGATTATGACATCATCAAATCATTATGACATCAACAAAATGATTATGACTTCAACAAAATGATTATGACATCATAAAATGATTATGACATCAACAAAATGATTATAGCATCATCAAATGATTATGACATCAACAAAATGATTATGACATCAGCAAAATGATTATGACATCATCTAATGATTATGACATCATCAAATGATTATGACATCATCAAATGATTATGACATCAACAAAATGATTATGACATCATCTAATGATTATGACATCATCAAATGATTATGACATCAACAAAATGATTATGACATCATCTAATGATTATGACATCATCAAATGATTATGACATCAACAAAATGATTATGACATCATACCATGATTATGACATCAAATGATTATGACATCATCAAATGATTATGACATCAACAAAATGATTATGACATCATAAAATGATTATGACATCAACAAAATGATTATGGCATCATCAAATGATTATGACATCAGCAAAATCATTATGACATCATCAAATGATTATGACATCAACAAAATGATTATGACATCATCCAATGATTATGACATCAAATGATTATGACATCATCAAACCATTATGACATCAACAAAATGATTATGACATCAACACAATGATTATGACATCATAAAATGATTATGACATCAACAAAATGATTATAGCATCATCAAATGATTACAGCATCATCAAATGATTATGACATCAACAAAATGATTATGACATCAACAAAATGATTATGACATCATCTAATGATTATGACATCATCAAATGATTATGACATCAACAAAATGATTATGACATCATCCAATGATTATGACATCATCCAATGATTATGACATCAAATGATTATGACATCATCAAATGATTATGACATCAACAAAATGATTATGACATCATCCAATGATTATGACATCAAATGATTATGACATCATCAAATGATTATGACATCAACAAAATGATTATGACATCATCCAATGATTACGACATCATCAAATGTTTATGACATCAACAAAATGGTTATGACATCATCCAATGATTATGACATCAAATGATTATGACATCTTCTAATGATTATGACATCATCAAATGATTATGACATCAACAAAATGATTATGACATCAAATGATTATGACATCATCTAATGATTATGACATCATCAAATGATTATGACATCAACAAAATGAATATGACATCATCCAATGATTATGACATCATCAAATGATTATGACATCAACAAAATGATTATGACATCATCCAATGATTATGACATCAACAAAATGATTATGACATCATCAAATGATTATGACATCATCAAATGATTATGACATCAACAAAATTATTATGACATCATCCAATGATTATGACATCAACCAATGATTATGACATCATCAAATCATTATGACATCAACAAAATGATTATGACATCAACAAAATGATTGACATCATCAAATGATTATGACATCAACAAAATGATTATGAAATCATCCAATGATTATGACATCAAATGATTATGACATCATCAAATCAATATGATATCAACAAAATGATAATGACATCAACAAAATGATTATGACATCATCTAATGATTATGACATCATCAAATGATTATGACATCAACAAAATGATTATGACATCATCCAATGATTATGACATCAAATGATTATGACATCATCAAATGATTATGACATCAACAAAATGATTATGACATCATCGAATGATTATGACATCAACAAAATGATTATGACATCATCTAATGATTATGACATCATCAAATGATTATGACATCAACAAAATGATTATGACATCATCCAATGATTATGACATCATCCAATGATTATGACATCAAATGATTATGACATCATCAAATCATTATGACATCAACAAAATGATTATGGCATCATCAAATGATTATGACATCAACAAAATGATTATGACATCAACAAAATGATTATGACATCATAAAATGATTATGACATCAACAAAATGATTATAGCATCATCAAATGATTATGACATCAACAAAATGATTATGACATCAACAAAATGATTATGACATCATCTAATGATTATGACATCATCAAATGATTATGACATCAACAAAATGATTATGACATCATCCAATGATTATGACATCATCCAATGATTATGACATCAAATGATTATGACATCATCAAATGATTATGACATCAACAAAATGATTATGACATCATCAAATGATTATGACATCAACAAAATGATTATGACATCATCTAATGATTATGACATCATCAAATGATTATGACATCAACAAAATGATTATGACATCATCTAATGATTATGACATCATCAAATGATTATGACATCAACAAAATGATTATGACATCATCCCATGATTATGACATCAAATGATTATGACATCATCAAATGATTATGACATCAACAAAATGATTATGACATCATCTAATGATTATGACATCATCAAATGATTATGACATCAACAAAATGATTATGACATCAACAAAATGATTATGACATCATCAAATGATTATGACATCATCAAATGATTATGACATCAACAAAATGAATATGACATCATCAAATGATTATGACATCATCTAATGATTATGACATCATCTAATGATTATGACATCATCTAATGATTATGACATCAACAAAATGATTATGACATCATCCAATGATTATGACATCAAATGATTATGACATCATCAAATGATTATGACATCAACAAAATGATTATGACATCATCAAATGATTATGACATCATCTAATGATTATGACATCAACAAAATGATTATGACATCATCTAATGATTATGACATCATCAAATGATTATGACATCAACAAAATGATTATGACATCATCCAATGATTATGACATCATCCAATGATTATGACATCAAATGATTATGACATCAACAAAATGATTATGACATCATCTAATGATTATGACATCATCAAATGATTATGACATCAACAAAATGATTATGACATAATCAAATGATTATGACATCAACAAAATGTTTATGACATCATCCAATGATTATGACATCATCAAATGATTATGACATCAACAAAATGATTATGACATCAACAAAATGATTATGACATCATCTAATGATTATGACATCATCAAATGATTATGACATCAACAAAATGATTATGACATCATCTAATGATTATGACATCATCAAATGATTATGACATCAACAAAATGATTATGACATCATCTAATGATTATGACATCATCAAATGATTATGACATCAACAAAATGATTATGACATCATCTAATGATTATGACATCATCAAATGATTATGACATCAACAAAATGATTATGACATCATCCCATGATTATGACATCAAATGATTATGACATCATCAAATGATTATGACATCAACAAAATGATTGTGACATCATCAAATGATTATGACATCAACAAAATGATTATGACATCATCAAATCATTATGACATCAACAAAATGATTATGACTTCAACAAAATGATTATGACATCATAAAATGATTATGACATCAACAAAATGATTATAGCATCATCAAATGATTATGACATCAACAAAATGATTATGACATCAGCAAAATGATTATGACATCATCTAATGATTATGACATCATCAAATGATTATGACATCATCAAATGATTATGACATCAACAAAATGATTATGACATCATCTAATGATTATGACATCATCAAATGATTATGACATCAACAAAATGATTATGACATCATCTAATGATTATGACATCATCAAATGATTATGACATCAACAAAATGATTATGACATCATACCATGATTATGACATCAAATGATTATGACATCATCAAATGATTATGACATCAACAAAATGATTATGACATCATAAAATGATTATGACATCAACAAAATGATTATGGCATCATCAAATGATTATGACATCAGCAAAATCATTATGACATCATCAAATGATTATGACATCAACAAAATGATTATGACATCATCCAATGATTATGACATCAAATGATTATGACATCATCAAACCATTATGACATCAACAAAATGATTATGACATCAACACAATGATTATGACATCATAAAATGATTATGACATCAACAAAATGATTATAGCATCATCAAATGATTACAGCATCATCAAATGATTATGACATCAACAAAATGATTATGACATCAACAAAATGATTATGACATCATCTAATGATTATGACATCATCAAATGATTATGACATCAACAAAATGATTATGACATCATCCAATGATTATGACATCATCCAATGATTATGACATCAAATGATTATGACATCATCAAATGATTATGACATCAACAAAATGATTATGACATCATCCAATGATTATGACATCAAATGATTATGACATCATCAAATGATTATGACATCAACAAAATGATTATGACATCATCCAATGATTACGACATCATCAAATGTTTATGACATCAACAAAATGGTTATGACATCATCCAATGATTATGACATCAAATGATTATGACATCTTCTAATGATTATGACATCATCAAATGATTATGACATCAACAAAATGATTATGACATCAAATGATTATGACATCATCTAATGATTATGACATCATCAAATGATTATGACATCAACAAAATGAATATGACATCATCCAATGATTATGACATCATCAAATGATTATGACATCAACAAAATGATTATGACATCATCCAATGATTATGACATCAACAAAATGATTATGACATCATCAAATGATTATGACATCATCAAATGATTATGACATCAACAAAATTATTATGACATCATCCAATGATTATGACATCAACCAATGATTATGACATCATCAAATCATTATGACATCAACAAAATGATTATGACATCAACAAAATGATTGACATCATCAAATGATTATGACATCAACAAAATGATTATGAAATCATCCAATGATTATGACATCAAATGATTATGACATCATCAAATCAATATGATATCAACAAAATGATAATGACATCAACAAAATGATTATGACATCATCTAATGATTATGACATCATCAAATGATTATGACATCAACAAAATGATTATGACATCATCCAATGATTATGACATCAAATGATTATGACATCATCAAATGATTATGACATCAACAAAATGATTATGACATCATCGAATGATTATGACATCAACAAAATGATTATGACATCATCTAATGATTATGACATCATCAAATGATTATGACATCAACAAAATGATTATGACATCATCCAATGATTATGACATCATCCAATGATTATGACATCAAATGATTATGACATCATCAAATCATTATGACATCAACAAAATGATTATGGCATCATCAAATGATTATGACATCAACAAAATGATTATGACATCAACAAAATGATTATGACATCATAAAATGATTATGACATCAACAAAATGATTATAGCATCATCAAATGATTATGACATCAACAAAATGATTATGACATCAACAAAATGATTATGACATCATCTAATGATTATGACATCATCAAATGATTATGACATCAACAAAATGATTATGACATCATCCAATGATTATGACATCATCCAATGATTATGACATCAAATGATTATGACATCATCAAATGATTATGACATCAACAAAATGATTATGACATCATCAAATGATTATGACATCAACAAAATGATTATGACATCATCTAATGATTATGACATCATCAAATGATTATGACATCAACAAAATGATTATGACATAATCAAATGATTATGACATCAACAAAATGTTTATGACATCATCCAATGATTATGACATCATCAAATGATTATGACATCAACAAAATGATTATGACATCAACAAAATGATTATGACATCATCTAATGATTATGACATCATCAAATGATTATGACATCAACAAAATGATTATGACATCAACAAAATGATTATGACATCATCAAATGATTATGACATCATCAAATGATTATGACATCAACAAAATGATTATGACATCATCTAATGATTATGACATCATCAAATGATTATGACATCAACAAAATGATTATGACATCATCTAATGATTATGACATCATCAAATGATTATGACATCATCTAATGATTATGACATCATCAAATGATTATGACATCAACAAAATGATTATGACATCATCAAATGATTATGACATCAACAAAATGTTTATGACATCATCCAATGATTATGACATCAAATGATTATGACATCATCAAATGATTATGACATCAACAAAATGATTATGACATCATCTAATGATTATGACATCATCAAATGATTATGACATCAACAAAATGATTATGACATCATCTAATGATTATGACATCATCAAATGATTATGACATCAACAAAATGATTATGACATCATCTAATGATTATGACATCATCAAATGATTATGACATCAACAAAATGATTATGACATCATCTAATGATTATGACATCATCAAATGATTATGACATCAACAAAATGATTATGACATCATACCATGATTATGACATCAAATGATTATGACATCATCAAATGATTATGACATCAACAAAATGATTATGACATCATCAAATGATTATGACATCAACAAAATGTTTATGACATCATCCAATGATTATGACATCAAATGATTATGACATCATCAAATGATTATGACATCAACAAAATGATTATGACATCATCTAATGATTATGACATCATCAAATGATTATGACATCAACAAAATGATTATGACATCATCTAATGATTATGACATCATCAAATGATTATGACATCAACAAAATGATTATGACATCATCTAATGATTATGACATCATCAAATGATTATGACATCAACAAAATGATTATGACATCATCCCATGATTATGACATCATCAAATGATTATGACATCAACAAAATGATTATGACATCATCCAATGATTATGACATCAAATGATTATGACATCATCAAATGATTATGACATCAACAAAATGATTATGACATCATCCAATGATTATGACATCATCCAATGATTATGACATCATCAAATCATTATGACATCAACAAAATGATTATGACATCATCTAATGATTATGACATCATCAAATGATTATGACATCAACAAAATGATTATGACATCATCCCATGATTATGACATCAAATGATTATGACATCATCAAATGATTATGACATCAACAAAATGATTATGACATCATCTAATGATTATGACATCATCAAATGATTATGACATCAACAAAATGATTATGACATCAACAAAATGATTATGACATCATCAAATGATTATGACATCAACAAAATGATTATGACATCATCAAATGATTATGACATCAACAAAATGATTATGACATCATCTAATGATTATGACATCATCTAATGATTATGACATCAACAAAATGATTATGACATCATCCAATGATTATGACATCAAATGATTATGACATCATCAAATGATTATGACATCAACAAAATGATTATGACATCATCAAATGATTATGACATCATCAAATGATTATGACATCAACAAAATGATTATGACATCATCTAATGATTATGACATCAACAAAATGATTATGACATCATCTAATGATTATGACATCAAATGATTATGACATCAACAAAATGATTATGACATCATCCAATGATTATGACATCAAATGATTATGACATCATCAAATGATTATGACATCAACAAAATGATTATGACATCATCTAATGATTATGACATCATCAAATGATTATGACATCAACAAAATGATTATGACATCATCTAATGATTATGACATCATCAAATGATTATGACATCAACAAAATGATTATGACATCATCTAATGATTATGACATCATCAAATGATTATGACATCAACAAAATGATTATGACATCATCTAATGATTATGACATCATCAAATGATTATGACATCAACAAAATGATTATGACATCAACAAAATGATTATGACATCATCAAATGATTATGACATCATCAAATGATTATGACATCAACAAAATGATTATGACATCATCTAATGATTATGACATCAACAAAATGATTATGACATCATCTAATGATTATGACATCAAATGATTATGACATCAACAAAATGATTATGACATCATCCAATGATTATGACATCAAATGATTATGACATCATCAAATGATTATGACATCAACAAAATGATTATGACATCATCCAATGATTATGACATCAAATGATTATGACATCATCAAATCATTATGACATCAACAAAATGATTATGACATCAACAAAATAATTCTGACATCATCTAATGATTATGACATCATCAAATGATTATGACATCAACAAAATGTTTATGACATCATCCAATGATTATGACATCAAATGATTATGACATCATCAAATGATTATGACATCAACAAAATGATTATGACATCATCTAATGATTATGACATCATCAAATGATTATGACATCAACAAAATGATTATGACATCATCTAATGATTATGACATCATCAAATGATTATGACATCAACAAAATGATTATGACATCAACAAAATGATTATGACATCATCAAATGATTATGACATCAACAAAATGATTATGACATCATCAAATGATTATGACATCAACAAAATGATTATGACATCATCTAATGATTATGACATCATCTAATGATTATGACATCAACAAAATGATTATGACATCATCCAATGATTATGACATCAAATGATTATGACATCATCAAATGATTATGACATCAACAAAATGATTATGACATCATCAAATGATTATGACATCAACAAAATGATTATGACATCATCTAATGATTATGACATCATCAAATGATTATGACATCAACAAAATGATTATGACATCATCAAATGATTATGACATCAACAAAATGATTATGACATCAACAAAATGATTATGACATCATCAAATGATTATGACATCGTCAAATGATTATGACATCAACAAAATGATTATGACATCATCAAATGATTATGACATCAACAAAATGATTATGACATCATCTAATGATTATGACATCAACAAAATGTTTATGACATCATCCAATGATTATGACATCATCAAATGATTATGACATCATCAAATGATTATGACATCAACAAAATGATTATAACATCATCTAATGATTATGACATCATCAAATGATTATGACATCAACAAAATGATTATGACATCATCTAATGATTATGACATCATCAAATGATTATGACATCAACAAAATGATTATGACATCATCCCATGATTATGACATCATCACATGATTATGACATCAACAAAATGATTATGACATCATCCAATGATTATGACATCAAATGACTATGACATCATCAAATGATTATGACATCAACAAAATGATGATGACATCATCCAATGATTATGACATCATCCAATGATTATGACATCATCAAATCATTATGACATCAACAAAATGATTATGACATCATCTAATGACTATGACATCATCAAATGATTATGACATCAACAAAATGATTATGACATCATCCCATGATTATGACATCAAATGATTATGACATCAACAAAATGATTATGACATCATCAAATGATTATGACATCAACAAAATGATTATGACATCATCTAATGATTATGACATCATCAAATGATTATGACATCAACAAAATGATTATGACATCATCAAATGATTATGACATCAACAAAATGTTTGTGACATCATCCAATGATTATGACATCAAATGATTATGACATCATCAAATGATTATGACATCAACAAAATGATTATGACATCATCTAATGATTATGACATCATCAAATGATTATGACATCAACAAAATGATTATGACATCATCTAATGATTATGACATCATCAAATGATTATGACATCAACAAAATGATTATGACATCATCTAATGATTATGACATCATCAAATGATTATGACATCAACAAAATGATTATGACATCAACAAAATGATTATGACATCATCAAATGATTATGACATCATCAAATGATTATGACATCAACAAAATGATTATGACATCATCAAATGATTATGACATCAACAAAATGATTATGACATCATCTAATGATTATGACATCATCTAATGATTATGACATCAACAAAATGATTATGACATCATCCAATGATTATGACATCAAATGATTATGACATCATCAAATGATTATGACATCAACAAAATGATTATGACATCATCAAATGATTATGACATCAACAAAATGATTATGACATCATCTAATGATTATGACATCATCAAATGATTATGACATCAACAAAATGATTATGACATCATCAAATGATTATGACATCAACAAAATGATTATGACATCATCAAATGATTATGACATCAACAAAATGTTTATGACATCATCCAATGATTATGACATCAAATGATTATGACATCATCAAAATGATTATGACATCAACAAAATGATTATGACATCATCTAATGATTATGACATCATCAAATGATTATGACATCAACAAAATGATTATGACATCATCTAATGATTATTACATCATCAAATGATTATGACATCAACAAAATGATTATGACATCATCTAATGATTATGACATCATCAAATGATTATGACATCAACAAAATGATTATGACATCATCTAATGATTATTACATCATCAAATGATTATGACATCAACAAAATGATTATGACATCATCTAATGATTATGACATCATCAAATGATTATGACATCAACAAAATGTTTATGACATCATCCAATGATTATGACATCAAATGATTATGACATCATCAAATGATTATGACATCAACAAAATGATTATGACATCATCTAATGATTATGACATCATCAAATGATTATGACATCAACAAAATGATTATGACATCATCCCATGATTATGACATCATCAAATGATTATGACATCAACAAAATGATTATGACATCATCTAATGATTATGACATCATCAAATGATTATGACATCAACAAAATGATTATGACATCATCTAATGATTATGACATCATCAAATGATTATGACATCAACAAAATGATTATGACATCATCCAATGATTATGACATCAAATGATTATGACATCTTCAAATGATTATGACATCAACAAAATGATGATGACATCATCCAATGATTATGACATCATCCAATGATTATGACATCATCAAATGATTATGACATCAACAAAATGATTATGACATCATCTAATGATTATGACATCATCAAATGATTATGACATCAACAAAATGATTATGACATCATCCCATGATTATGACATCAAATGATTATGACATCATCAAATGATTATGACATCAACAAAATGATTATGACATCATCTAATGATTATGACATCATCAAATGATTATGACATCAACAAAATGATTATGACATCATCCCATGATTATGACATCATCAAATGATTATGACATCAACAAAATGATTATGACATCATCCAATGATTATGACATCAAATGACTATGACATCATCAAATGATTATGACATCAACAAAATGATGATGACATCATCCAATGATTATGACATCATCCAATGATTATGACATCATCAAATCATTATGACATCAACAAAATGATTATGACATCATCTAATGATTATGACATCATCAAATGATTATGACATCAACAAAATGATTATGACATCATCCCATGATTATGACATCAAATGATTATGACATCATCAAATGATTATGACATCAACAAAATGATTATGACATCATCAAATGATTATGACATCAACAAAATGATTATGACATCATCTAATGATTATGACATCATCAAATGATTATGACATCAACAAAATGATTATGACATCATCAAATGATTATGACATCAACAAAATGTTTATGACATCATCCAATGATTATGACATCAAATGATTATGACATCATCAAATGATTATGACATCAACAAAATGATTATGACATCATCTAATGATTATGACATCATCAAATGATTATGACATCAACAAAATGATTATGACATCATCTAATGATTATGACATCATCAAATGATTATGACATCAACAAAATGATTATGACATCATCTAATGATTATGACATCATCAAATGATTATGACATCAACAAAATGATTATGACATCAACAAAATGATTATGACATCATCAAATGATTATGACATCATCAAATGATTATGACATCAACAAAATGATTATGACATCATCAAATGATTATGACATCAACAAAATGATTATGACATAATCTAATGATTATGACATCATCTAATGATTATGACATCAACAAAATGATTATGACATCATCCAATGATTATGACATCAAATGATTATGACATCATCAAATGATTATGACATCAACAAAATGATTATGACATCATCAAATGATTATGACATCAACAAAATGATTATGACATCATCTAATGATTATGACATCATCAAATGATTATGACATCAACAAAATGATTATGACATCATCAAATGATTATGACATCAACAAAATGATTATGACATCATCAAATGATTATGACATCAACAAAATGTTTATGACATCATCCAATGATTATGACATCAAATGATTATGACATCATCAAATGATTATGACATCAACAAAATGATTATGACATCATCTAATGATTATGACATCATCAAATGATTATGACATCAACAAAATGATTATGACATCATCTAATGATTATTACATCATCAAATGATTATGACATCAACAAAATGATTATGACATCATCTAATGATTATGACATCATCAAATGATTATGACATCAACAAAATGATTATGACATCATCTAATGATTATGACATCATCAAATGATTATGACATCAACAAAATGATTATGACATCATCCCATGATTATGACATCATCAAATGATTATGACATCAACAAAATGATTATGACATCATCTAATGATTATGACATCATCAAATGATTATGACATCAACAAAATGATTATGACATCATCTAATGATTATGACATCATCAAATGATTATGACATCAACAAAATGATTATGACATCATCCAATGATTATGACATCAAATGATTATGACATCATCAAATGATTATGACATCAACAAAATGATGATGACATCATCCAATGATTATGACATCATCCAATGATTATGACATCATCAAATGATTATGACATCAACAAAATGATTATGACATCATCTAATGATTATGACATCATCAAATGATTATGACATCAACAAAATGATTATGACATCATCCCATGATTATGACATCAAATGATTATGACATCATCAAATGATTATGACATCAACAAAATGATTATGACATCATCTAATGATTATGACATCATCAAATGATTATGACATCAACAAAATGATTATGACATCAACAAAATGATTATGACATCATCAAATGATTATGACATCATCAAATGATTATGACATCAACAAAATGATTATGACATCATCTAATGATTATGACATCAACAAAATGATTATGACATCATCTAATGATTATGACATCATCTAATGATTATGACATCAACAAAATGATTATGACATCATCCAATGATTATGACATCAAATGATTATGACATCATCAAATGATTATGACATCAACAAAATGATTATGACATCATCCAATGATTATGACATCAAATGATTATGACATCATCAAATGATTATGACATCAACAAAATGATGATGACATCATCCAATGATTATGACATCATCCAATGATTATGACATCATCAAATGATTATGACATCAACAAAATGATTATGACATCATCTAATGATTATGACATCATCAAATGATTATGACATCAACAAAATGATTATGACATCATCCCATGATTATGACATCAAATGATTATGACATCATCAAATGATTATGACATCAACAAAATGATTATGACATCATCTAATGATTATGACATCATCAAATGATTATGACATCAACAAAATGATTATGACATCAACAAAATGATTATGACATCATCAAATGATTATGACATCATCAAATGATTATGACATCAACAAAATGATTATGACATCATCTAATGATTATGACATCAACAAAATGATTATGACATCATCTAATGATTATGACATCATCTAATGATTATGACATCAACAAAATGATTATGACATCATCCAATGATTATGACATCAAATGATTATGACATCATCAAATGATTATGACATCAACAAAATGATTATGACATCATCAAATGATTATGACATCAACAAAATGATTATGACATCATCTAATGATTATGACATCATCAAATGATTATGACATCAACAAAATGATTATGACATCATCAAATGATTATGACATCAACAAAATGATTATGACATCATCAAATGATTATGACATCAACAAAATGTTTATGACATCATCCAATGATTATGACATCAAATGATTATGACATCATCAAATGATTATGACATCAACAAAATGATTTTGACATCATCTAATGATTATGACATCATCAAATGATTATGACATCAACAAAATGATTATGACATCATCTAATGATTATTACATCATCAAATGATTATGACATCAACAAAATGATTATGACATCATCTAATGATTATGACATCATCAAATGATTATGACATCAACAAAATGATTATGACATCATCTAATGATTATTACATCATCAAATGATTATGACATCAACAAAATGATTATGACATCATCTAATGATTATGACATCATCAAATGATTATGACATCAACAAAATGTTTATGACATCATCCAATGATTATGACATCAAATGATTATGACATCATCAAATGATTATGACTTCAACAAAATGATTATGACATCATCTAATGATTATGACATCATCAAATGATTATGACATCAACAAAATGATTATGACATCATCCCATGATTATGACATCATCAAATGATTATGACATCAACAAAATGATTATGACATCATCTAATGATTATGACATCATCAAATGATTATGACATCAACAAAATGATTATGACATCATCTAATGATTATGACATCATCAAATGATTATGACATCAACAAAATGATTATGACATCATCCAATGATTATGACATCAAATGATTATGACATCATCAAATGATTATGACATCAACAAAATGATGATGACATCATCCAATGATTATGACATCATCCAATGATTATGACATCATCAAATGATTATGACATCAACAAAATGATTATGACATCATCTAATGATTATGACATCATCAAATGATTATGACATCAACAAAATGATTATGACATCATCCCATGATTATGACATCAAATGATTATGACATCATCAAATGATTATGACATCAACAAAATGATTATGACATCATCTAATGATTATGACATCATCAAATGATTATGACATCAACAAAATGATTATGACATCAACAAAATGATTATGACATCATCAAATGATTATGACATCATCAAATGATTATGACATCAACAAAATGATTATGACATCATCTAATGATTATGACATCAACAAAATGATTATGACATCATCTAATGATTATGACATCAAATGATTATGACATCAACAAAATGATTATGACATCATCCAATGATTATGACATCAAATGATTATGACATCATCTAATGATTATGACATCAACAAAATGATTATGACATCATCCAATGATTATGACATCAAATGATTATGACATCATCAAATGATTATGACATCAACAAAATGATTATGACATCATCAAATGATTATGACATCATCTAATGATTATGACATCAACAAAATGATTATGACATCATCTAATGATTATGACATCATCAAATGATTATGACATCAACAAAATGATTATGACATCATCCAATGATTATGACATCATCCAATGATTATGACATCAAATGATTATGACATCATCAAATGATTATGACATCAACAAAATGATTATGACATCATCAAATGATTATGACATCAACAAAATGATTATGACATCATCTAATGATTATGACATCATCAAATGATTATGACATCAACAAAATGATTATGACATAATCAAATGATTATGACATCAACAAAATGTTTATGACATCATCCAATGATTATGACATCATCAAATGATTATGACATCAACAAAATGATTATGACATCAACAAAATGATTATGACATCATCTAATGATTATGACATCATCAAATGATTATGACATCAACAAAATGATTATGACATCATCTAATGATTAGGACATCATCAAATGATTATGACATCAACAAAATGATTATGACATCATCTAATGATTATGACATCATCAAATGATTATGACATCAACAAAATGATTATGACATCATCTAATGATTATGACATCATCAAATGATTATGACATGAACAAAATGATTATGACGTCATCCCATGATTATGACATCAAATGATTATGACATCATCAAATGATTATGACATCAACAAAATGATTATGACATCATCAAATGATTATGACATCAACAAAATGATTATGACATCATCAAATCATTATGACATCAACAAAATGATTATGACTTCAACAAAATGATTATGACATCATAAAATGATTATGACATCAACAAAATGATTATAGCATCATCAAATGATTATGACATCAACAAAATGATTATGACATCAACAAAATGATTATGACATCATCTAATGATTATGACATCATCAAATGATTATGACATCATCAAATGATTATGACATCAACAAAATGATTATGACATCATCTAATGATTATGACATCATCAAATGATTATGACATCAACAAAATGATTATGACATCATCTAATGATTATGACATCATCAAATGATTATGACATCAACAAAATGATTATGACATCATACCATGATTATGACATCAAATGATTATGACATCATCAAATGATTATGACATCAACAAAATGATTATGACATCATCCAATGATTACGACATCATCAAATGTTTATGACATCAACAAAATGGTTATGACATCATCCAATGATTATGACATCAAATGATTATGACATCTTCTAATGATTATGACATCATCAAATGATTATGACATCAACAAAATGATTATGACATCAAATGATTATGACATCATCTAATGATTATGACATCATCAAATGATTATGACATCAACAAAATGAATATGACATCATTCAATGATTATGACATCATCCAATGATTATGACATCAACAAAATGATTATGACATCATCAAATGATTATGACATCATCAAATGATTATGACATCAACAAAATGATTATGACATCATCCAATGATTACGACATCATCAAATGTTTATGACATCAACAAAATGGTTATGACATCATCCAATGATTATGACATCAAATGATTATGACATCTTCTAATGATTATGACATCATCAAATGATTATGACATCAACAAAATGATTATGACATCAAATGATTATGACATCATCTAATGATTATGACATCATCAAATGATTATGACATCAACAAAATGAATATGACATCATTCAATGATTATGACATCATCCAATGATTATGACATCAACAAAATGATTATGACATCATCAAATGATTATGACATCATCAAATGATTATGACATCAACAAAATTATTATGACATCATCCAATGATTATGACATCAACCAATGATTATGACATCATCAAATCATTATGACATCAACAAAATGATTATGACATCAACAAAATGATTGACATCATCAAATGATTATGACATCAACAAAATGATTATGAAATCATCCAATGATTATGACATCAAATGATTATGACATCATCAAATCAATATGATATCAACAAAATGATAATGACATCAACAAAATGATTATGACATCATCTAATGATTATGACATCATCAAATGATTATGACATCAACAAAATGATTATGACATCTTCCAATGATTATGACATCAAATGATTATGACATCATCAAATGATTATGACATCAACAAAATGATTATGACATCATCGAATGATTATGACATCAACAAAATGATTATGACATCATCTAATGATTATGACATCATCAAATGATTATGACATCAACAAAATGATTATGACATCATCCAATGATTATGACATCATCCAATGATTATGACATCAAATGATTATGACATCATCAAATCATTATGACATCAACAAAATGATTATGACATCAACAAAATGATTATGACATCATAAAATGATTATGACATCAACAAAATGATTATGACATCATCAAATGATTATGACATCAACAAAATGATTATGACATCAACAAAATGATTATGACATCATAAAATGATTATGACATCAACAAAATGATTATAGCATCATCAAATGATTATGACATCAACAAAATGATTATGACATCAACAAAATGATTATGACATCATCTAATGATTATGACATCATCAAATGATTATGACATCAACAAAATGATTATGACATCATCCAATGATTATGACATCATCCAATGATTATGACATCAAATGATTATGACATCATCAAATGATTATGACATCAACAAAATGATTATGACATCATCAAATGATTATGACATCAACAAAATGATTATGACATCATCTAATGATTATGACATCATCAAATGATTATGACATCAACAAAATGATTATGACATCATCAAATGATTATGACATCAACAAAATGATTATGACATCATCTAATGATTATGACATCATCTAATGATTATGACATCAACAAAATGATTATGACATCATCCAATGATTATGACATCATCCAATGATTATGACATCAAATGATTATGACATCATCTAATGATTATGACATCATCAAATGATTATGACATCAACAAAATGATTATGACATCATCCCATGATTATGACATCATCAAATGATTATGACATCAACAAAATGATTATGACATCATCCAATGATTATGACATCATCAAATGATTATGACATCAACAAAATGATTATGACATCATCCAATGATTATGACATTATCCAATGATTATGACATCATCAAATCATTATGACATCAACAAAATGATTATGACATCATCTAATGATTATGACATCAACAAAATGATTATGACATCATCCCATGATTATGACATCAAATGATTATGACATCATCAAATGATTATGACATCAACAAAATGATTATGACATCATCAAATGATTATGACATCAACAAAATGATTATGACATCATCTAATGATTATGACATCATCAAATGATTATGACATCAACAAAATGAATATGACATCATCCAATGATTATGACATCATCAAATGATTATGACATCAACAAAATGATTATGACATCATCCAATGATTATGACATCAACAAAATGATTATGACATCATCAAATGATTATGACATCATCAAATGATTATGACATCAACAAAATTATTATGACATCATCCAATGATTATGACATCAACCAATGATTATGACATCATCAAATCATTATGACATCAACAAAATGATTATGACATCAACAAAATGATTGACATCATCAAATGATTATGACATCAACAAAATGATTATGAAATCATCCAATGATTATGACATCAAATGATTATGACATCATCAAATCAATATGATATCAACAAAATGATTATGACATCAACAAAATGATTATGACATCATCTAATGATTATGACATCATCAAATGATTATGACATCAACAAAATGATTATGACATCATCCAATGATTATGACATCAAAGGATTATGACATCATCAAATGATTATGACATCAACAAAATGTTTATGACATCATCGAATGATTATGACATCAACAAAATGATTATGACATCATCTAATGATTATGACATCATCAAATGATTATGACATCAACAAAATGATTATGACATCATCCAATGATTATGACATCATCCAATGATTATGACATCAAATGATTATGACATCATCAAATCATTATGACATCAACAAAATGATTATGACATCAACAAAATGATTATGACATCATAAAATGATTATGACATCAACAAAATGATTATGGCATCATCAAATGATTATGACATCAACAAAATCATTATGACATCATCAAATGATTATGACATCAACAAAATGATTATGACATCATCCAATGATTATGACATCAAAAGATTATGACATCATCAAATCATTATGACATCAACAAAATGATTATGACATCAACAAAATGATTATGACATCATAAAATGATTATGACATCAACAAAATGATTATAGCATCATCAAATGATTATGACATCAACAAAATGATTATGACATCAACAAAATGATTATGACATCATCTAATGATTATGACATCATCAAATGATTATGACATCAACAAAATGATTATGACATCATCCAATGATTATGACATCATCCAATGATTATGACATCAAATGATTATGACATCATCAAATGATTATGACATCAACAAAATGATTATGACATCATCAAATGATTATGACATCAACAAAATGATTATGACATCATCTAATGATTATGACATCATCTAATGATTATGACATCAACAAAATGATTATGACATCATCCAATGATTATGACATCATCCAATGATTATGACATCAAATGATTATGACATCATCAAATGATTATGACATCAACAAAATGATTATGACATCATCAAATGATTATGACATCAACAAAATGATTATGACATCATCTAATGATTATGACATCATCAAATGATTTTGACATCAACAAAATGATTATGACATAATCAAATGATTATGACATCAACACAATGTTTATGACATCATCCAATGATTATGACATCATCAAATGATTATGACATCAACAAAATGATTATGACATCAACAAAATGATTATGACATCATCTAATGATTATGACATCATCAAATGATTATGACATCAACAAAATGATTATGACATCATCTAATGATTATGACATCATCAAATGATTATGACATCAACAAAATGATTATGACATCATCTAATGATTATGACATCATCAAATGATTATGACATCAACAAAATGATTATGACATCATCTAATGATTATGACATCATCAAATGATTATGACATCAACAAAATGATTATGACATCATCCCATGATTATGACATCAAATGTTTATGACATCATCAAATGATTATGACATCAACAAAATGATTATGACATCATAAAATGATTATGACATCAACAAAATGATTATGGCATCATCAAATGATTATGACATCAACAAAATCATTATGACATCATCAAATGATTATGACATCAACAAAATGATTATGACATCATCCAATGATTATGACATCAAATGATTATGACATCATCAAATCATTATGACATCAACAAAATTATTATGACATCAACAAAATGATTATGACATCATAAAATGATTATGACATCAACAAAATGATTATAGCATCATCAAATGATTATAGCATCATCAAATGATTATGACATCAACAAAATGATTATGACATCAACAAAATGATTATGACATCATCTAATGATTATGACATCATCAAATGATTATGACATCAACAAAATGATTATGACATCATCCAATGATTATGACATCATCCAATGATTATGACATCAAATGATTATGACATCATCAAATGATTATGACATCAACAAAATTATTATGACATCATCCAATGATTATAACATCAAATGATTATGACATCATCAAATGATTATGACATCAACAAAATGATTATGACATCATCCAATGATTATGACATCATCAAATGTTTATGACATCAACAAAATGGTTATGACATCATCCAATGATTATGACATCAAATGATTATGACATCTTCTAATGATTATGACATCATCAAATGATTATGACATCAACAAAATGATTATGACATCAAATGATTATGACATCATCAAATGATTATGACATCAACAAAATGAATATGACATCATCCAATGATTATGACATCATCAAATGATTATGACATCAACAAAATGATTATGACATCATCCAATGATTATGACATCAACAAAATGATTATGACATCATCAAATGATTATGACATCAACAAAATGATTATGACATCATCTAATGATTATGACATCATCAAATGATTTTGACATCAACAAAATGATTATGACATAATCAAATGATTATGACATCAACACAATGTTTATGACATCATCCAATGATTATGACATCATCAAATGATTATGACATCAACAAAATGATTATGACATCAACAAAATGATTATGACATCATCTAATGATTATGACATCATCAAATGATTATGACATCAACAAAATGATTATGACATCATCTAATGATTATGACATCATCAAATGATTATGACATCAACAAAATGATTATGACATCATCTAATGATTATGACATCATCTAATGATTATGACATCAACAAAATGATTATGACATCATCCAATGATTATGACATCATCCAATGATTATGACATCAAATGATTATGACATCATCCAATGATTATGACATCAACAAAATGATTATGACATCATCAAATGATTATGACATCAACAAAATGATTATGACATCATCTAATGATTATGACATCATCAAATGATTTTGACATCAACAAAATGATTATGACATAATCAAATGATTATGACATCAACACAATGTTTATGACATCATCCAATGATTATGACATCATCAAATGATTATGACATCAACAAAATGATTATGACATCAACAAAATGATTATGACATCATCTAATGATTATGACATCATCAAATGATTATGACATCAACAAAATGATTATGACATCATCTAATGATTATGACATCATCAAATGATTATGACATCAACAAAATGATTATGACATCATCTAATGATTATGACATCATCAAATGATTATGACATCAACAAAATGATTATGACATCATCTAATGATTATGACATCATCAAATGATTATGACATCAACAAAATGATTATGACATCATCCCATGATTATGACATCAAATGTTTATGACATCATCAAATGATTATGACATCAACAAAATGATTATGACATCATAAAATGATTATGACATCAACAAAATGATTATGGCATCATCAAATGATTATGACATCAACAAAATCATTATGACATCATCAAATGATTATGACATCAACAAAATGATTATGACATCATCCAATGATTATGACATCAAATGATTATGACATCATCAAATCATTATGACATCAACAAAATTATTATGACATCAACAAAATGATTATGACATCATAAAATGATTATGACATCAACAAAATGATTATAGCATCATCAAATGATTATAGCATCATCAAATGATTATGACATCAACAAAATGATTATGACATCAACAAAATGATTATGACATCATCTAATGATTATGACATCATCAAATGATTATGACATCATCCAATGATTATGACATCAAATGATTATGACATCATCAAATGATTATGACATCAACAAAATTATTATGACATCATCCAATGATTATAACATCAAATGATTATGACATCATCAAATGATTATGACATCAACAAAATGATTATGACATCATCCAATGATTATGACATCATCAAATGTTTATGACATCAACAAAATGGTTATGACATCATCCAATGATTATGACATCAAATGATTATGACATCTTCTAATGATTATGACATCATCAAATGATTATGACATCAACAAAATGATTATGACATCAAATGATTATGACATCATCAAATGATTATGACATCAACAAAATGAATATGACATCATCCAATGATTATGACATCATCAAATGATTATGACATCAACAAAATGATTATGACATCATCCAATGATTATGACATCAACAAAATGATTATGACATCATCAAATGATTATGACATCATCAAATGATTATGACATCAACAAAATTATTATGACATCATCCAATGATTATGACATCAACCAATGATTATGACATCATCAAATCATTATGACATCAACAAAATTATTATGACATCAACAAAATGATTGACATCATCAAATGATTATGACATCAACAAAATGATTATGAAATCATCCAATGATTATGACATCAAATGATTATGACATCATCAAATCAATATGATATCAACAAAATGATAATGACATCAACAAAATGATTATGACATCATCTAATTATTATGACATCATCAAATGATTATGACATCAACAAAATGATTATGACATCATCCAATGATTATGACATCAAATGATTATGACATCATCAAATGATAATGACATCAACAAAATGATTATGACATCATCGAATGATTATGACATCAACAAAATGATTATGACATCATCTAATGATTATGACATCATCAAATGATTATGACATCAACAAAATGATTATGACATCATCCAATGATTATGACATCATCCAATGATTATGACATCAAATGATTATGACCTCATCAAATCATTATGACATCAACAAAATGATTATGACATCAACAAAATGATTATGACATCATAAAATGATTATGACATCAACAAAATGATTATGGCATCATCAAATGATTATGACATCAACAAAATCATTATGACATCATCAAATGATTATGACATCAACAAAATGATTATGACATCATCCAATGATTATGACATCAAATGATTATGACATCATCAAATCATTATGACATCAACAAAATGATTATGACATCAACAAAATGATTATGACATCATAAAATGATTATGACATCAAGAAAATGATTATAGCATCATCAAATGATTATGACATCAACAAAATGATTATGACATCAACAAAATGATTATGACATCATCTAATGATTATGACATCATCAAATGATTATGACATCAACAAAATGATTATGACATCATCCAATGATTATGACATCATCCAATGATTATGACATCAAATGATTATGACATCATCAAATGATTATGACATCAACAAAATGATTATGACATCATCAAATGATTATGACATCAACAAAATGATTATGACATCATCTAATGATTATGACATCATCTAATGATTATGACATCAACAAAATGATTATGACATCATCCAATGATTATGACATCATCCAATGATTATGACATCAAATGATTATGACATCATCAAATGATTATGACATCAACAAAATGATTATGACATCATCAAATGATTACGACATCATCAAATGTTTATGACATCAACAAAATGGTTATGACATCATCCAATGATTATGACATCAAATGATTATGACATCTTCTAATGATTATGACATCATCAAATGATTATGACATCAACAAAATGATTATGACATCAAATGATTATGACATCATCTAATGATTATGACATCATCAAATGATTATGACATCAACAAAATGAATATGACATCATTCAATGATTATGACATCATCCAATGATTATGACATCAACAAAATGATTATGACATCATCAAATGATTATGACATCATCAAATGATTATGACATCAACAAAATTATTATGACATCATCCAATGATTATGACATCAACCAATGATTATGACATCATCAAATCATTATGACATCAACAAAATGATTATGACATCAACAAAATGATTGACATCATCAAATGATTATGACATCAACAAAATGATTATGAAATCATCCAATGATTATGACATCAAATGATTATGACATCATCAAATCAATATGATATCAACAAAATGATAATGATATCAACAAAATGATTATGACATCATCTAATGATTATGACATCATCAAATGATTATGACATCAACAAAATGATTATGACATCATCCAATGATTATGACATCAAATGATTATGACATCATCAAATGATTATGACATCAACAAAATGATTATGACATCATCGAATGATTATGACATCAACAAAATGATTATGACATCAACAAAATGATTATGACATCATCTAATGATTATGACATCAACAAAATGATTATGACATCATCCAATGATTATGACATCATCCAATGATTATGACATCAAATGATTATGACATCATCAAATCATTATGACATCAACAAAATGATTATGACATCAACAAAATGATTATGACATCATAAAATGATTATGACATCAACAAAATGATTATGGCATCATCAAATGATTATGACATCAACAAAATGATTATGACATCATAAAATGATTATGACATCAACAAAATGATTATAGCATCATCAAATGATTATGACATCAACAAAATGATTATGACATCAACAAAATGATTATGACATCATCTAATGATTATGACATCATCAAATGATTATGACATCAACAAAATGATTATGACATCATCCAATGATTATGACATCATCCAATGATTATGACATCAAATGATTATGACATCATCAAATGATTATGACATCAACAAAATGATTATGACATCATCAAATGATTATGACATCATCAAATGATTATGACATCAACAAAATGATTATGACATCATCCAATGATTACGACATCATCAAATGTTTATGACATCAACAAAATGGTTATGACATCATCCAATGATTATGACATCAAATGATTATGACATCTTCTAATGATTATGACATCATCAAATGATTATGACATCAACAAAATGATTATGACATCAAATGATTATGACATCATCTAATGATTATGACATCATCAAATGATTATGACATCAACAAAATGAATATGACATCATTCAATGATTATGACATCATCCAATGATTATGACATCAACAAAATGATTATGACATCATCAAATGATTATGACATCATCAAATGATTATGACATCAACAAAATTATTATGACATCATCCAATGATTATGACATCAACCAATGATTATGACATCATCAAATCATTATGACATCAACAAAATGATTATGACATCAACAAAATGATTGACATCATCAAATGATTATGACATCAACAAAATGATTATGAAATCATCCAATGATTATGACATCAAATGATTATGACATCATCAAATCAATATGATATCAACAAAATGATAATGACATCAACAAAATGATTATGACATCATCTAATGATTATGACATCATCAAATGATTATGACATCAACAAAATGATTATGACATCTTCCAATGATTATGACATCAAATGATTATGACATCATCAAATGATTATGACATCAACAAAATGATTATGACATCATCGAATGATTATGACATCAACAAAATGATTATGACATCATCTAATGATTATGACATCATCAAATGATTATGACATCAACAAAATGATTATGACATCATCCAATGATTATGACATCATCCAATGATTATGACATCAAATGATTATGACATCATCAAATCATTATGACATCAACAAAATGATTATGACATCAACAAAATGATTATGACATCATAAAATGATTATGACATCAACAAAATGATTATGACATCATCAAATGATTATGACATCAACAAAATGATTATGACATCAACAAAATGATTATGACATCATAAAATGATTATGACATCAACAAAATGATTATAGCATCATCAAATGATTATGACATCAACAAAATGATTATGACATCAACAAAATGATTATGACATCATCTAATGATTATGACATCATCAAATGATTATGACATCAACAAAATGATTATGACATCATCCAATGATTATGACATCATCCAATGATTATGACATCAAATGATTATGACATCATCAAATGATTATGACATCAACAAAATGATTATGACATCATCAAATGATTATGACATCAACAAAATGATTATGACATCATCTAATGATTATGACATCATCAAATGATTATGACATCAACAAAATGATTATGACATCATCAAATGATTATGACATCAACAAAATGATTATGACATCATCTAATGATTATGACATCATCTAATGATTATGACATCAACAAAATGATTATGACATCATCCAATGATTATGACATCATCCAATGATTATGACATCAAATGATTATGACATCATCTAATGATTATGACATCATCAAATGATTATGACATCAACAAAATGATTATGACATCATCCCATGATTATGACATCATCAAATGATTATGACATCAACAAAATGATTATGACATCATCCAATGATTATGACATCAAATGATTATGACATCATCAAATGATTATGACATCAACAAAATGATGATGACATCATCCAATGATTATGACATTATCCAATGATTATGACATCATCAAATCATTATGACATCAACAAAATGATTATGACATCATCTAATGATTATGACATCAACAAAATGATTATGACATCATCCCATGATTATGACATCAAATGATTATGACATCATCAAATGATTATGACATCAACAAAATGATTATGACATCATCAAATGATTATGACATCAACAAAATGATTATGACATCATCTAATGATTATGACATCATCAAATGATTATGACATCAACAAAATGAATATGACATCATCCAATGATTATGACATCATCAAATGATTATGACATCAACAAAATGATTATGACATCATCCAATGATTATGACATCAACAAAATGATTATGACATCATCAAATGATTATGACATCATCAAATGATTATGACATCAACAAAATTATTATGACATCATCCAATGATTATGACATCAACCAATGATTATGACATCATCAAATCATTATGACATCAACAAAATGATTATGACATCAACAAAATGATTGACATCATCAAATGATTATGACATCAACAAAATGATTATGAAATCATCCAATGATTATGACATCAAATGATTATGACATCATCAAATCAATATGATATCAACAAAATGATTATGACATCAACAAAATGATTATGACATCATCTAATGATTATGACATCATCAAATGATTATGACATCAACAAAATGATTATGACATCATCCAATGATTATGACATCAAAGGATTATGACATCATCAAATGATTATGACATCAACAAAATGTTTATGACATCATCGAATGATTATGACATCAACAAAATGATTATGACATCATCTAATGATTATGACATCATCAAATGATTATGACATCAACAAAATGATTATGACATCATCCAATGATTATGACATCATCCAATGATTATGACATCAAATGATTATGACATCATCAAATCATTATGACATCAACAAAATGATTATGACATCAACAAAATGATTATGACATCATAAAATGATTATGACATCAACAAAATGATTATGGCATCATCAAATGATTATGACATCAACAAAATCATTATGACATCATCAAATGATTATGACATCAACAAAATGATTATGACATCATCCAATGATTATGACATCAAAAGATTATGACATCATCAAATCATTATGACATCAACAAAATGATTATGACATCAACAAAATGATTATGACATCATAAAATGATTATGACATCAACAAAATGATTATAGCATCATCAAATGATTATGACATCAACAAAATGATTATGACATCAACAAAATGATTATGACATCATCTAATGATTATGACATCATCAAATGATTATGACATCAACAAAATGATTATGACATCATCCAATGATTATGACATCATCCAATGATTATGACATCAAATGATTATGACATCATCAAATGATTATGACATCAACAAAATGATTATGACATCATCAAATGATTATGACATCAACAAAATGATTATGACATCATCTAATGATTATGACATCATCTAATGATTATGACATCAACAAAATGATTATGACATCATCCAATGATTATGACATCATCCAATGATTATGACATCAAATGATTATGACATCATCAAATGATTATGACATCAACAAAATGATTATGACATCATCAAATGATTATGACATCAACAAAATGATTATGACATCATCTAATGATTATGACATCATCAAATGATTTTGACATCAACAAAATGATTATGACATAATCAAATGATTATGACATCAACACAATGTTTATGACATCATCCAATGATTATGACATCATCAAATGATTATGACATCAACAAAATGATTATGACATCAACAAAATGATTATGACATCATCTAATGATTATGACATCATCAAATGATTATGACATCAACAAAATGATTATGACATCATCTAATGATTATGACATCATCAAATGATTATGACATCAACAAAATGATTATGACATCATCTAATGATTATGACATCATCAAATGATTATGACATCAACAAAATGATTATGACATCATCTAATGATTATGACATCATCAAATGATTATGACATCAACAAAATGATTATGACATCATCCCATGATTATGACATCAAATGTTTATGACATCATCAAATGATTATGACATCAACAAAATGATTATGACATCATAAAATGATTATGACATCAACAAAATGATTATGGCATCATCAAATGATTATGACATCAACAAAATCATTATGACATCATCAAATGATTATGACATCAACAAAATGATTATGACATCATCCAATGATTATGACATCAAATGATTATGACATCATCAAATCATTATGACATCAACAAAATTATTATGACATCAACAAAATGATTATGACATCATAAAATGATTATGACATCAACAAAATGATTATAGCATCATCAAATGATTATAGCATCATCAAATGATTATGACATCAACAAAATGATTATGACATCAACAAAATGATTATGACATCATCTAATGATTATGACATCATCAAATGATTATGACATCAACAAAATGATTATGACATCATCCAATGATTATGACATCATCCAATGATTATGACATCAAATGATTATGACATCATCAAATGATTATGACATCAACAAAATTATTATGACATCATCCAATGATTATAACATCAAATGATTATGACATCATCAAATGATTATGACATCAACAAAATGATTATGACATCATCCAATGATTATGACATCATCAAATGTTTATGACATCAACAAAATGGTTATGACATCATCCAATGATTATGACATCAAATGATTATGACATCTTCTAATGATTATGACATCATCAAATGATTATGACATCAACAAAATGATTATGACATCAAATGATTATGACATCATCAAATGATTATGACATCAACAAAATGAATATGACATCATCCAATGATTATGACATCATCAAATGATTATGACATCAACAAAATGATTATGACATCATCCAATGATTATGACATCAACAAAATGATTATGACATCATCAAATGATTATGACATCAACAAAATGATTATGACATCATCTAATGATTATGACATCATCAAATGATTTTGACATCAACAAAATGATTATGACATAATCAAATGATTATGACATCAACACAATGTTTATGACATCATCCAATGATTATGACATCATCAAATGATTATGACATCAACAAAATGATTATGACATCAACAAAATGATTATGACATCATCTAATGATTATGACATCATCAAATGATTATGACATCAACAAAATGATTATGACATCATCTAATGATTATGACATCATCAAATGATTATGACATCAACAAAATGATTATGACATCATCTAATGATTATGACATCATCTAATGATTATGACATCAACAAAATGATTATGACATCATCCAATGATTATGACATCATCCAATGATTATGACATCAAATGATTATGACATCATCCAATGATTATGACATCAACAAAATGATTATGACATCATCAAATGATTATGACATCAACAAAATGATTATGACATCATCTAATGATTATGACATCATCAAATGATTTTGACATCAACAAAATGATTATGACATAATCAAATGATTATGACATCAACACAATGTTTATGACATCATCCAATGATTATGACATCATCAAATGATTATGACATCAACAAAATGATTATGACATCAACAAAATGATTATGACATCATCTAATGATTATGACATCATCAAATGATTATGACATCAACAAAATGATTATGACATCATCTAATGATTATGACATCATCAAATGATTATGACATCAACAAAATGATTATGACATCATCTAATGATTATGACATCATCAAATGATTATGACATCAACAAAATGATTATGACATCATCTAATGATTATGACATCATCAAATGATTATGACATCAACAAAATGATTATGACATCATCCCATGATTATGACATCAAATGTTTATGACATCATCAAATGATTATGACATCAACAAAATGATTATGACATCATAAAATGATTATGACATCAACAAAATGATTATGGCATCATCAAATGATTATGACATCAACAAAATCATTATGACATCATCAAATGATTATGACATCAACAAAATGATTATGACATCATCCAATGATTATGACATCAAATGATTATGACATCATCAAATCATTATGACATCAACAAAATTATTATGACATCAACAAAATGATTATGACATCATAAAATGATTATGACATCAACAAAATGATTATAGCATCATCAAATGATTATAGCATCATCAAATGATTATGACATCAACAAAATGATTATGACATCAACAAAATGATTATGACATCATCTAATGATTATGACATCATCAAATGATTATGACATCATCCAATGATTATGACATCAAATGATTATGACATCATCAAATGATTATGACATCAACAAAATTATTATGACATCATCCAATGATTATAACATCAAATGATTATGACATCATCAAATGATTATGACATCAACAAAATGATTATGACATCATCCAATGATTATGACATCATCAAATGTTTATGACATCAACAAAATGGTTATGACATCATCCAATGATTATGACATCAAATGATTATGACATCTTCTAATGATTATGACATCATCAAATGATTATGACATCAACAAAATGATTATGACATCAAATGATTATGACATCATCAAATGATTATGACATCAACAAAATGAATATGACATCATCCAATGATTATGACATCATCAAATGATTATGACATCAACAAAATGATTATGACATCATCCAATGATTATGACATCAACAAAATGATTATGACATCATCAAATGATTATGACATCATCAAATGATTATGACATCAACAAAATTATTATGACATCATCCAATGATTATGACATCAACCAATGATTATGACATCATCAAATCATTATGACATCAACAAAATTATTATGACATCAACAAAATGATTGACATCATCAAATGATTATGACATCAACAAAATGATTATGAAATCATCCAATGATTATGACATCAAATGATTATGACATCATCAAATCAATATGATATCAACAAAATGATAATGACATCAACAAAATGATTATGACATCATCTAATTATTATGACATCATCAAATGATTATGACATCAACAAAATGATTATGACATCATCCAATGATTATGACATCAAATGATTATGACATCATCAAATGATAATGACATCAACAAAATGATTATGACATCATCGAATGATTATGACATCAACAAAATGATTATGACATCATCTAATGATTATGACATCATCAAATGATTATGACATCAACAAAATGATTATGACATCATCCAATGATTATGACATCATCCAATGATTATGACATCAAATGATTATGACCTCATCAAATCATTATGACATCAACAAAATGATTATGACATCAACAAAATGATTATGACATCATAAAATGATTATGACATCAACAAAATGATTATGGCATCATCAAATGATTATGACATCAACAAAATCATTATGACATCATCAAATGATTATGACATCAACAAAATGATTATGACATCATCCAATGATTATGACATCAAATGATTATGACATCATCAAATCATTATGACATCAACAAAATGATTATGACATCAACAAAATGATTATGACATCATAAAATGATTATGACATCAAGAAAATGATTATAGCATCATCAAATGATTATGACATCAACAAAATGATTATGACATCAACAAAATGATTATGACATCATCTAATGATTATGACATCATCAAATGATTATGACATCAACAAAATGATTATGACATCATCCAATGATTATGACATCATCCAATGATTATGACATCAAATGATTATGACATCATCAAATGATTATGACATCAACAAAATGATTATGACATCATCAAATGATTATGACATCAACAAAATGATTATGACATCATCTAATGATTATGACATCATCTAATGATTATGACATCAACAAAATGATTATGACATCATCCAATGATTATGACATCATCCAATGATTATGACATCAAATGATTATGACATCATCAAATGATTATGACATCAACAAAATGATTATGACATCATCAAATGATTACGACATCATCAAATGTTTATGACATCAACAAAATGGTTATGACATCATCCAATGATTATGACATCAAATGATTATGACATCTTCTAATGATTATGACATCATCAAATGATTATGACATCAACAAAATGATTATGACATCAAATGATTATGACATCATCTAATGATTATGACATCATCAAATGATTATGACATCAACAAAATGAATATGACATCATTCAATGATTATGACATCATCCAATGATTATGACATCAACAAAATGATTATGACATCATCAAATGATTATGACATCATCAAATGATTATGACATCAACAAAATTATTATGACATCATCCAATGATTATGACATCAACCAATGATTATGACATCATCAAATCATTATGACATCAACAAAATGATTATGACATCAACAAAATGATTGACATCATCAAATGATTATGACATCAACAAAATGATTATGAAATCATCCAATGATTATGACATCAAATGATTATGACATCATCAAATCAATATGATATCAACAAAATGATAATGACATCAACAAAATGATTATGACATCATCTAATGATTATGACATCATCAAATGATTATGACATCAACAAAATGATTATGACATCATCCAATGATTATGACATCAAATGATTATGACATCAACAAAATGATTATGACATCATCGAATGATTATGACATCAACAAAATGATTATGACATCATCTAATGATTATGACATCATCAAATGATTATGACATCAACAAAATGATTATGACATCATCCAATGATTATGACATCATCCAATGATTATGACATCAAATGATTATGACATCATCAAATCATTATGACATCAACAAAACGATTATGACATCAACAAAATGATTATGACATCATAAAATGATTATGACATCAACAAAATGATTATGGCATCATCAAATGATTATGACATCAACAAAATGATTATGACATCATAAAATGATTATGACATCAACAAAATGATTATAGCATCATCAAATGATTATGACATCAACAAAATGATTATGACATCAACAAAATGATTATGACATCATCTAATGATTATGACATCATCAAATGATTATGACATCAACAAAATGATTATGACATCATCCAATGATTATGACATCATCCAATGATTATGACATCAAATGATTATGACATCATCAAATGATTATGACATCAACAAAATGATTATGACATCATCAAATGATTATGACATCAACAAAATGATTATGACATCATCTAATGATTATGACATCATCAAATGATTATGACATCAACAAAATGATTATGACATCATCAAATGATTATGACATCAACAAAATGATTATGACATCATCTAATGATTATGACATCATCTAATGATTATGACATCAACAAAATGATTATGACATCATCCAATGATTATGACATCATCCAATGATTATGACATCAAATGATTATGACATCATCTAATGATTATGACATCATCAAATGATTATGACATCAACAAAATGATTATGACATCATCCCATGATTATGACATCATCAAATGATTATGACATCAACAAAATGATTATGACATCATCCAATGATTATGACATCAAATGATTATGACATCATCAAATGATTATGACATCAACAAAATGATGATGACATCATCCAATGATTATGACATTATCCAATGATTATGACATCATCAAATCATTATGACATCAACAAAATGATTATGACATCATCTAATGATTATGACATCATCAAATGATTATGACATCAACAAAATGATTATGACATCATCCCATGATTATGACATCAAATGATTATGACATCATCAAATGATTATGACATCAACAAAATGATTATGACATCATCAAATGATTATGACATCAACAAAATAATTATGACATCATCTAATGATTATGACATCATCAAATGATTATGACATCAACAAAATGAATATGACATCATCCAATGATTATGACATCATCAAATGATTATGACATCAACAAAATGATTATGACATCATCCAATGATTATGACATCAACAAAATGATTATGACATCATCAAATGATTATGACATCATCAAATGATTATGACATCAACAAAATTATTATGACATCATCCAATGATTATGACATCAACCAATGATTATGACATCATCAAATCATTATGACATCAACAAAATGATTATGACATCAACAAAATGATTGACATCATCAAATGATTATGACATCAACAAAATGATTATGAAATCATCCAATGATTATGACATCAAATGATTATGACATCATCAAATCAATATGATATCAACAAAATGATTATGACATCAACAAAATGATTATGACATCATCTAATGATTATGACATCATCAAATGATTATGACATCAACAAAATGATTATGACATCATCCAATGATTATGACATCAAAGGATTATGACATCATCAAATGATTATGACATCAACAAAATGTTTATGACATCATCGAATGATTATGACATCAACAAAATGATTATGACATCATCTAATGATTATGACATCATCAAATGATTATGACATCAACAAAATGATTATGACATCATCCAATGATTATGACATCATCCAATGATTATGACATCAAATGATTATGACATCATCAAATCATTATGACATCAACAAAATGATTATGACATCAACAAAATGATTATGACATCATAAAATGATTATGACATCAACAAAATGATTATGGCATCATCAAATGATTATGACATCAACAAAATCATTATGACATCATCAAATGATTATGACATCAAAAAAATGATTATGACATCATCCAATGATTATGACATCAAAAGATTATGACATCATCAAATCATTATGACATCAACAAAATGATTATGACATCAACAAAATGATTATGACATCATAAAATGATTATGACATCAACAAAATGATTATAGCATCATCAAATGATTATGACATCAACAAAATGATTATGACATCAACAAAATGATTATGACATCATCTAATGATTATGACATCATCAAATGATTATGACATCAACAAAATGATTATGACATCATCCAATGATTATGACATCATCCAATGATTATGACATCAAATGATTATGACATCATCAAATGATTATGACATCAACAAAATTATTATGACATCATCCAATGATTATAACATCAAATGATTATGACATCATCAAATGATTATGACATCAACAAAATGATTATGACATCATCCAATGATTATGACATCATCAAATGTTTATGACATCAACAAAATGGTTATGACATCATCCAATGATTATGACATCAAATGATTATGACATCTTCTAATGATTATGACATCATCAAATGATTATGACATCAACAAAATGATTATGACATCAAATGATTATGACATCATCAAATGATTATGACATCAACAAAATGAATATGACATCATCCAATGATTATGACATCATCAAATGATTATGACATCAACAAAATGATTATGACATCATCCAATGATTATGACATCAACAAAATGATTATGACATCATCAAATGATTATGACATCATCAAATGATTATGACATCAACAAAATTATTATGACATCATCCAATGATTATGACATCAACCAATGATTATGACATCATCAAATCATTATGACATCAACAAAATTATTATGACATCAACAAAATGATTGACATCATCAAATGATTATGACATCAACAAAATGATTATGAAATCATCCAATGATTATGACATCAAATGATTATGACATCATCAAATCAATATGATATCAACAAAATGATAATGACATCAACAAAATGATTATGACATCATCTAATTATTATGACATCATCAAATGATTATGACATCAACAAAATGATTATAGCATCATCAAATGATTATGACATCAACAAAATGATTATGACATCAACAAAATGATTATGACATCATCTAATGATTATGACATCATCAAATGATTATGACATCAACAAAATGATTATGACATCATCCAATGATTATGACATCATCCAATGATTATGACATCAAATGATTATGACATCATCAAATGATTATGACATCAACAAAATGATTATGACATCATCAAATGATTATGACATCAACAAAATGATTATGACATCATCTAATGATTATGACATCATCTAATGATTATGACATCAACAAAATGATTATGACATCATCCAATGATTATGACATCATCCAATGATTATGACATCAAATGATTATGACATCATCAAATGATTATGACATCAAAAAAATGATTATGACATCATCAAATGATTATGACATCAACAAAATGATTATGACATCATCTAATGATTATGACATCATCAAATGATTTTGACATCAACAAAATGATTATGACATCATCTAATGATTATGACATCATCAAATGATTTTGACATCAACAAAATGATTATGACATAATCAAATGATTATGACATCAACAAAATGTTTATGACATCATCCAATGATTATGACATCATCAAATGATTATGACATCAACAAAATGATTATGACATCAACAAAATGATTATGACATCATCTAATGATTATGACATCATCAAATGATTATGACATCAACAAAATGATTATGACATCATCTAATGATTATGACATCATCAAATGATTATGACATCAACAAAATGATTATGACATCATCTAATGATTATGACATCATCAAATGATTATGACATCAACAAAATGATTATGACATCATCTAATGATTATGACATCATCAAATGATTATGACATCAACAAAATGATTATGACATCATCCCATGATTATGACATCAAATGTTTATGACATCATCAAATGATTATGACATCAACAAAATGATTATGACATCATAAAATGATTATGACATCAACAAAATGATTATGGCATCATCAAATGATTATGACATCAACAAAATCATTATGACATCATCAAATGATTATGACATCAACAAAATGATTATGACATCATCCAATGATTATGACATCAAATGATTATGACATCATCAAATCATTATGACATCAACAAAATTATTATGACATCAACAAAATGATTATGACATCATAAAATGATTATGACATCAACAAAATGATTATAGCATCATCAAATGATTATAGCATCATCAAATGATTATGACATCAACAAAATGATTATGACATCAACAAAATGATTATGACATCATCTAATGATTATGACATCATCAAATGATTATGACATCAACAAAATGATTATGACATCATCCAATGATTATGACATCATCCAATGATTATGACATCAAATGATTATGACATCATCAAATGATTATGACATCAACAAAATTATTATGACATCATCCAATGATTATAACATCAAATGATTATGACATCATCAAATGATTATGACATCAACAAAATGATTATGACATCATCCAATGATTATGACATCATCAAATGTTTATGACATCAACAAAATGGTTATGACATCATCCAATGATTATGACATCAAATGATTATGACATCTTCTAATGATTATGACATCATCAAATGATTATGACATCAACAAAATGATTATGACATCAAATGATTATAACATCATCAAATGATTATGACATCAACAAAATGAATATGACATCATCCAATGATTATGACATCATCAAATGATTATGACATCAACAAAATGATTATGACATCATCCAATGATTATGACATCAACAAAATGATTATGACATCATCAAATGATTATGACATCATCAAATGATTATGACATCAACAAAATTATTATGACATCATCCAATGATTATGACATCAACCAATGATTATGACATCATCAAATCAATATGATATCAACAAAATGATAATGACATCAACAAAATGATTATGACATCATCTAATTATTATGACATCATCAAATGATTATGACATCAACAAAATGATTATGAAATCATCCAATGATTATGACATCAAATGATTATGACATCATCAAATCAATATGATATCAACAAAATGATAATGACATCAACAAAATGATTATGACATCATCTAATTATTATGACATCATCAAATGATTATGACATCAACAAAATGATTATGACATCATCCAATGATTATGACATCAAATGATTATGACATCATCAAATGATAATGACATCAACAAAATGATTATGACATCATCGAATGATTATGACATCAACAAAATGATTATGACATCATCTAATGATTATGACATCATCAAATGATTATGACATCATCGAATGATTATGACATCAACAAAATGATTATGACATCATCTAATGATTATGACATCATCAAATGATTATGACATCAACAAAATGATTATGACATCATCCAATGATTATGACATCATCCAATGATTATGACATCAAATGATTATGACATCATCAAATCATTATGACATCAACAAAATGATTATGACATCAACAAAATGATTATGACATCATAAAATGATTATGACATCAACAAAATGATTATGGCATCATCAAATGATTATGACATCAACAAAATCATTATGACATCATCAAATGATTATGACATCAACAAAATGATTATGACATCATCCAATGATTATGACATCAAATGATTATGACATCATCAAATCATTATGACATCAACAAAATGATTATGACATCAACAAAATGATTATGACATCATAAAATGATTATGACATCAAGAAAATGATTATAGCATCATCAAATGATTATGACATCAACAAAATGATTATGACATCAACAAAATGATTATGACATCATCTAATGATTATGACATCATCAAATGATTATGACATCAACAAAATGATTATGACATCATCCAATGATTATGACATCATCCAATGATTATGACATCAAATGATTATGACATCATCAAATGATTATGACATCAACAAAATGATTATGACATCATCAAATGATTATGACATCAACAAAATGATTATGACATCATCTAATGATTATGACATCATCTAATGATTATGACATCAACAAAATGATTATGACATCATCCAATGATTATGACATCATCCAATGATTATGACATCAAATGATTATGACATCATCAAATGATTATGACATCAACAAAATGATTATGACATCATCAAATGATTATGACATCAACAAAATGATTATGACATCATCTAATGATTATGACATCATCAAATGATTATGACATCAACAAAATGATTATGACATAATCAAATGATTATGACATCAACAAAATGTTTATGACATCATCCAATGATTATGACATCATCAAATGATTATGACATCAACAAAATGATTATGACATCAACAAAATGATTATGACATCATCTAATGATTATGACATCATCAAATGATTATGACATCAACAAAATGATTATGACATCATCTAATGATTATGACATCATCAAATGATTATGACATCAACAAAATGATTATGACATCATCTAATGATTATGACATCATCAAATGATTATGACATCAACAAAATGATTATGACATCATCTAATGATTATGACATCAACAAAATGATTATGACATCAACAAAATGATTATGACATCATCTAATGATTATGACATCATCAAATGATTATGACATCAACAAAATGATTATGACATCATCCCATGATTATGACATCAAATGATTATGACATCATCAAATGATTATGACATCAACAAAATGATTATGACATCATCAAATGATTATGACATCAACAAAATGATTATGACATCATCTAATGATTATGACATCATCAAATGATTATGACATCAACAAAATGATTATGACATCATCAAATGATTATGACATCAACAAAATGTTTATGACATCATCCAATGATTATGACATCAAATGATTATGACATCATCAAATGATTATGACATCAACAAAATGATTATGACATCATCTAATGATTATGACATCATCAAATGATTATGACATCAACAAAATGATTATGACATCATCTAATGATTATGACATCATAAAATGATTATGACATCAACAAAGTGATTATGACATCATCTAATGATTATGACATCAAATGATTATGACATCATCAAATCATTATGACATCAACAAAATGATTATGACATCAACAGAATGATTATGACATCATCAAATGATTGTAACATCAACAAAATGATTATGATATCATCTAATGATTATGACATCATCAAATGATTATGACATCAACAAAATGATTATGACATTATCCAATGATTATGACATCAAATGATTATGAAATCATCAAATAATTATGACATCAACAAAATGATTATGACATCATCAAATGATTATGACATCAACAAAATGATTATGACATCATTAAATGATTATGACATCATCCAATGATTATGACATCAAATGATTATGACATCATCAAATGATTATGACATCAACAAAATGATTATGACATCATCCAATGATTATGACATCATCCAATGATTATGACATCATCAAATCATTATGACATCAACAAAATGATTATGACATCATCTAATGATTATGACATCATCAAATGATTATGACATCAACAAAATGATTATGACATCATCAAATGATTATGACATCAACAAAATGATTATGACATCATTAAATGATTATGACATCATCCAATGATTATGACATCAAATGATTATGACATCATCAAATGATTATGACATCAACAAAATGATTATGACATCATCCAATGATTATGACATCATCCAATGATTATGACATCATCAAATGATTATGACATCAACAAAATGATTATGACATCATCTAATGATTATGACATCATCAAATGATTATGACATCAACAAAATGATTATGACATCAACAAAATGATTATGACATCATCAAATGATTATGACATCAACAAAATGATTATGACATCATTAAATGATTATGACATCATCCAATGATTATGACATCAAATGATTATGACATCATCAATTGATTATGACATCAACAAAATGATTATGACATCATCCAATGATTATGACATCATCCAATGATTATGACATCATCAAATGATTATGACATCAACAAAATGATTATGACATCATCTAATGATTATGACATCATCAAATGATTATGACATCAACAAAATGATTATGACATCAACAAAATGATTATGACATCATCAAATGATTATGACATCAACAAAATGATTATGACATCATCTAATGATTATGACATCAACAAAATGTTTATGACATCATCCAATGATTATGACATCAAATGATTATGACATCATCAAATGATTATGACATCAACAAAATGATTATGACATCATCTAATGATTATGACATCATCAAATGATTATGACATCAACAAAATGATTATGACATCATCTAATGATTATGACATCATCAAATGATTATGACATCAACAAAATGATTATGACATCATCTAATGATTATGACATCATCAAATGATTATGACATCAACAAAATGATTATGACATCATCCCATGATTATGACATCATCAAATGATTATGACATCAACAAAATGATTATGACATCATCCAATGATTATGACATCAAATGACTTTGACATCAACAAATGATTATGACATCAACAAAATGATGATGACATCATCCAATGATTATGACATCATCCAATGATTATGACATCATCAAATCATTATGACATCAACAAAATGATTATGACATCATCTAATGATTATGACATCATCAAATGATTATGACATCAACAAAATGATTATGACATCATCCCATGATTATGACATCAAATGATTATGACATCATCAAATGATTATGACATCAACAAAATGATTATGACATCATCAAATGATTATGACATCAACAAAATGATTATGACATCATCTAATGATTATGACATCATCAAATGATTATGACATCAACAAAATGATTATGACATCATCAAATGATTATGACATCAACAAAATGTTTATGACATCATCCAATGATTATGACATCTAATGATTATGACATCATCAAATGATTATGACATCAACAAAATGATTATGACATCATCTAATGATTATGACATCATCAAATGATTATGACATCAACAAAATGATTATGACATCATCTAATGATTATGACATCATCAAATGATTATGACATCAACAAAATGATTATGACATCAACAAAATGATTATGACATCATCAAATGATTATGACATCATCAAATGATTATGACATCAACAAAATGATTATGACATCATCAAATGATTATGACATCAACAAAATGATTATGACATCATCTAATGATTATGACATCATCTAATGATTATGACATCAACAAAATGATTATGACATCATCCAATGATTATGACATCAAATGATTATGACATCATCAAATGATTATGACATCAACAAAATGATTATGACATCATCAAATGATTATGACATCAACAAAATGATTATGACATCATCTAATGATTATGACATCATCAAATGATTATGACATCAACAAAATGATTATGACATTATCCAATGATTATGACATCAAATGATTATGAAATCATCAAATGATTATGACATCAACAAAATGATTATGACATCATCAAATGATTATGACATCAACAAAATGATTATGACATCATTAAATGATTATGACATCATCCAATGATTATGACATCAAATGATTATGACATCATCAAATGATTATGACATCAACAAAATGATTATGACATCATCCAATGATTATGACATCATCCAATGATTATGACATCATCAAATCATTATGACATCAACAAAATGATTATGACATCATCTAATGATTATGACATCATCAAATGATTATGACATCAACAAAATGATTATGACATCATCAAATGATTATGACATCAACAAAATGATTATGACATCATTAAATGATTATGACATCATCCAATGATTATGACATCAAATGATTATGACATCATCAAATGATTATGACATCAACAAAATGATTATGACATCATCCAATGATTATGACATCATCCAATGATTATGACATCATCAAATGATTATGACATCAACAAAATGATTATGACATCATCTAATGATTATGACATCATCAAATGATTATGACATCAACAAAATGATTATGACATCAACAAAATGATTATGACATCATCAAATGATTATGACATCAACAAAATGATTATGACATCATTAAATGATTATGACATCATCCAATGATTATGACATCAAATGATTATGACATCATCAAATGATTATGACATCAACAAAATGATTATGACATCATCCAATGATTATGACATCATCCAATGATTATGACATCATCAAATGATTATGACATCAACAAAATGATTATGACATCATCTAATGATTATGACATCATCAAATGATTATGACATCAACAAAATGATTATGACATCAACAAAATGATTATGACATCATCAAATGATTATGACATCAACAAAATGATTATGACATCATCTAATGATTATGACATCAACAAAATGTTTATGACATCATCCAATGATTATGACATCAAATGATTATGACATCATCAAATGATTATGACATCAACAAAATGATTATGACATCATCTAATGATTATGACATCATCAAATGATTATGACATCAACAAAATGATTATGACATCATCTAATGATTATGACATCATCAAATGATTATGACATCAACAAAATGATTATGACATCATCTAATGATTATGACATCATCAAATGATTATGACATCAACAAAATGATTATGACATCATCCCATGATTATGACATCATCAAATGATTATGACATCAACAAAATGTTTATGACATCATCCAATGATTATGACATCTAATGATTATGACATCATCAAATGATTATGACATCAACAAAATGATTATGACATCATCTAATGATTATGACATCATCAAATGATTATGACATCAACAAAATGATTATGACATCATCTAATGATTATGACATCATCAAATGATTATGACATCAACAAAATGATTATGACATCAACAAAATGATTATGACATCATCAAATGATTATGACATCATCAAATGATTATGACATCAACAAAATGATTATGACATCATCAAATGATTATGACATCAACAAAATGATTATGACATCATCTAATGATTATGACATCATCTAATGATTATGACATCAACAAAATGATTATGACATCATCCAATGATTATGACATCAAATGATTATGACATCATCAAATGATTATGACATCAACAAAATGATTATGACATCATCAAATGATTATGACATCAACAAAATGATTATGACATCATCTAATGATTATGACATCATCAAATGATTATGACATCAACAAAATGATTATGACATCATCAAATGATTATGACATCAACAAAATGATTATGACATCATCCAATGATTATGACATCAAATGATTATGACATCATCAAATGATTATGACATCAACAAAATGATTATGACATCATCAAATGATTATGACATCAACAAAATGATTATGACATCATCTAATGATTATGACATCATCAAATGATTATGACATCAACAAAATGATTATGACATCATCTAATGATTATGACATCATCAAATGATTATGACATCAACAAAATGATTATGACATCATCTAATGATCATGACATCATCAAATGATTATGACATCAACAAAATGATTATGACATCATCTAATGATTATGACATCATCAAATGATTATGACATCAACAAAATGATTATGACATCATCTAATGATTATTACATCATCAAATGATTATGACATCAACAAAATGATTATGACATCATCTAATGATTATGACATCATCAAATGATTATGACATCAACAAAATGATTATGACATCATCCCATGATTATGACATCAAATGATTATGACATCATCAAATGATTATGACATCAACAAAATGATTATGACATCATCAAATGATTATGACATCAAAAAAATGTTTATGACATCATCCAATGATTATGACATCAAATGATTATGACATCATCAAATGATTATGACATCAACAAAATGATTATGACATCATCTAATGATTATGACATCATCAAATGATTATGACATCAACAAAATGATTATGACATCATCCCATGATTATGACATCATCAAATGATTATGACATCAACAAAATGATTATGACATCATCTAATGATTATGACATCATCAAATGATTATGACATCAACAAAATGATTATGACATCATCTAATGATTATGACATCATCAAATGATTATGACATCAACAAAATGATTATGACATCATCCAATGATTATGACATCAAATGATTATGACATCATCAAATGATTATGACATCAACAAAATGATGATGACATCATCCAATGATTATGACATCATCCAATGATTATGACATCATCAAATCATTATGACATCAACAAAATGATTATGACATCATCTAATGATTATGACATCATCAAATGATTATGACATCAACAAAATGATTATGACATCATCCCATGATTATGACATCAAATGATTATGACATCATCAAATGATTATGACATCAACAAAATGATTATGACATCATCTAATGATTATGACATCATCAAATGATTATGACATCAACAAAATGATTATGACATCAACAAAATGATTATGACATCATCAAATGATTATGACATCATCAAATGATTATGACATCAACAAAATGATTATGACATCATCTAATGATTATGACATCAACAAAATGATTATGACATCATCTAATGATTATGACATCAAATGATTATGACATCAACAAAATGATTATGACATCATCCAATGATTATGACATCAAGTGATTATGACATCATCAAATGATTATGACATCAACAAAATGATTATGACATCATCCAATGATTATGACATCAAATGATTATGACATCATCAAATCATTATGACATCAACAAAATGATTATGACATCAACAAAATAATTATGACATCATCTAATGATTATGACATCATCAAATGATTATGACATCAACAAAATGTTTATGACATCATCCAATGATTATGACATCAAATGATTATGACATCATCAAATGATTATGACATCAACAAAATGATTATGACATCATCTAATGATTATGACATCATCAAATGATTATGACATCAACAAAATGATTATGACATCATCTAATGATTATGACATCATCAAATGATTATGACATCAACAAAATGATTATGACATCATCCCATGATTATGACATCATCAAATGATTATGACATCAACAAAATGATTATGACATCATCCAATGATTATGACATCAAATGATTATGACATTATCAAATGATTATGACATCAACAAAATGATGATGACATCATCCAATGATTATGACATCATCCAATGATTATGACATCATCAAATGATTATGACATCAACAAAATGATTATGACATCATCTAATGATTATGACATCATCAAATGATTATGACATCAACAAAATGATTATGACATCATCCCATGATTATGACATCAAATGATTATGACATCATCAAATGATTTTGACATCAACAAAATGATTATGACATCATCAAATGATTATGACATCAACAAAATGATTATGACATCATCTAATGATTATGACATCATCAAATGATTATGACATCAACAAAATGATTATGACATCATCAAATGATTATGACATCAACAAAATGTTTATGACATCATCCAATGATTATGACATCAAATGATTATGACATCATCAAATGATTATGACATCAACAAAATGATTATGACATCATCTAATGATTATGACATCATCAAATGATTATGACATCAACAAAATGATTATGACATCATCTAATGATTATGACATCATCAAATGATTATGACATCAACAAAATGATTATGACATCATCTAATGATTATCACATCATCAAATGATTATGACATCAACAAAATGATTATGACATCATCTAATGATTATGACATCATCAAATGATTATGACATCAACAAAATGATTATGACATCATCAAATGATTATGACATCATCAAATGATTATGACATCAACAAAATGATTATGACTAGAGTTGAGCGATACCAGCCGATACTTGAAAATATCGGATCGGAATGGATCGGCCGATCTTTAAAAAAAGTATCGGTATCGCCGATTCCGATACCGGGAACCAATGCAAGTCAATGGGTCCAAAATATCGGAATTAAAAAAAACCCTTTCTTTCCTTGTAGGTTAATTCTACATGAAGAAAAACAACTAAGAATAATGTAGAATGTATTGTGGGAGGTGGAGGAGACATTAAAGCCATAGAGGTTTAGCCCAATCAAATGGAATAGCAGGAATTAAACTTTTTTTTTTAAAGATGTTAGGAGTTACAAAGATATTGACTATGTTAGCCTCATTTATATTTTGCCAGACATGTATGTCTTCTTCTTCTACTTCCTTTTTTTACATTCTTCTTCTTCTTCTTCTTCTACTTCCTTTTTTTACATTCTTCTTCTTCTTCTTCTACTTCCTTTTTTTACATTCTTCTTCTTCTTCTTCTACTTCCTTTTTTTACATTCTTCTTCTTATTCCTTTTTTTACATTCTTCTTCTTCTTCTTCTACTTCCTTTTTTTACATTCTTCTTCTTCTTCTTCTACTTCCTTTTTTTACATTCTTCTTCTTCTTCTACTTCCTTTTTTTACATTCTTCTTCTTCTTCTTCTACTTCCTTTTTTTACATTCTTCTTCTTCTTCTTCTACTTCCTTTTTTTACATTCTTCTTCTTCTTCTTCTTCCTTTTCTTACATTCTTCATATTCTTCTTATTCAACAATTATTATTCTACATATTCAGCTTCTTCATCTTCTTCCTATTCTTCTTCATCATATTCTTGTTTGTGTCAGGCATTCCTGTAGTTGTTATCTAGAAAAGTTAGAAGTTTACACCTTCCGTTCTGCCTGTCACAAAAGATTTACAACAGGATTTGTCCGCGTTCAGTTTGGCCTGCAGAAGCAGGCCTTTTCCAGGGGCACCACGAGGAGGAACGGACTCACCCCCATACACTGCTTAGTCTTCTTCTGCTTATAAATAAGATAATATCATTTGCTCAGAGTATTAGTCTTATGCTTAATGTTCTTCTGCTTTGTTTTTTTTATGCTTCTTTGTCTTCTCTCTCTTGTTGTTCTGCATCTTGGTGGTTGTCTTCCTGTTCTTTGTCCTCTTGAACCAGCTGACGGTACTGGAACCCGGAGGGGCAGCAGAAGGAACAAGAGCCAATGGCACTACCGAGGACCAGCTGACGGTGCTGGAACCCGGTTACTAAGCAGGAGGTACCTGTGCTACAAAGCACTACCAAGGACCAGCAGACGTTGCCGGAACTCGGATACCGAGATGGAGGCACCTAGGCCAAAGGCTCTGACGAGAACCAGCTGACGGTGCTGGAACCCGGAGGGGTAGCATAAGCTGCAAGAGCAAATGGAAATAGCGAGGACCAGCTGACAGTGCTGGCACCCGGAGGGGCAGCAGAAGGAATAAGAGCCAATGGCACAACCGAGGACCAGCTGACGGTGCTGGAACCCGGTTACTAAGCAGGAGGTACCTGAGCTACAAAGCACTACCAAGGACCAGCAGACGTTGCCGGAACTCGGATACCGAGATGGAGGCACCTAGGCCAAAGGCTCTGACGAGAACCAGCTGACGGTGCTGGAACCCGGAGGGGTAGCATAAGCTGCAAGAGCAAATGGAAATAGCGAGGACCAGCTGACAGTGCTGGCACCCGGAGGGGCAGCAGAAGGAATAAGAGCCAATGGCACAACCGAAGACCAGCTGACGGTGCTGGAACCCGGTTACTAAGCAGGAGGTACCTGTGCTACAAAGCACTACCAAGGACCAGCAGACGTTGCCGGAACTCGGATACCGAGATGGAGGCACCTAGGCCAAAGGCTCTGATGAGAACCAGCTGACGGTGCTGGAACCCGGAGGGGTATCAGAAGTTACCCCTGAAAAGCAAAGTTGGCATGCCGCAAGCTGGCCGCAGTTACCGAATCACACAGTCCTACAGGGGGTGCTTGTCCTACTGGCACTATGGAACAAACCTTTCTTACCAGAACCCGCAGTCCACATAGGAAGCACCTAAACTGCTGGCACCCTAGCCTCGGCTAACCCAACCGCAACACGACATGGCAACTTGGGGTGGCAAACTGACATTGACACTTCCCGGAAACAGCAGGCAGGGCTGGAACCAAGCTGGGCAGGAGGGAGTACCCGTGCCAAAGTCAGTTATGAGCAGCAACTGGCGATGTTGGAGCCCAGGACAAGCACTTAGCAGGCTGAGGCCTGATGTGCTGTCAATTGGGAGGCAGCAGGACAGATTGCCATCAAAACAGCAGGGGAACAGCTGACGTTACTGAACCCCACAAACACAGGAGCTAGTGTTTTACTCTGTGAAGACGGCACTTCCGAGCAACAACTGGCTGTGTTGAAGCCCAGGGACAAGCACGGAGCAGGCTTAGGCTGCATTGAAGAAATTTTAAGATCGGTTGTAGACTACTAATTTGAACCAAGCTCCACTTAGGCCTGTGGCTTCACTGATTTTCGTATTTCCCCTGTCCTCCAACCCCGCCAGTTACAGCTCCGAAGTGGCGTCTGCACAATCCACACTTGTTCCTGTGTTACAGGTGTTCAGTCCGGTCAGTTAATCCCCTGATGTGTGTCCGGCAATGTCGCCTGCTCTGTCCACATTCCGATAATGGGAATGTGGACAGAGCAGGCGACATTGCCGGACACACATCAGGGGATTAACTGACCGGACTGAACACCTGTAACACAGGAACAAGTGTGGATTGTGCAGACGCCACTTCAGAGCTGTAACTGGCGGGGTTGGAGGACAGGGGAAATACGAGAGACAGTGTAGCCACAGGCCTAATTGGAGCACGGTTAAAAATCAGTAGTGGTACGACTGTGTAGGCAGCAGGAGACTTTGCCATCCACACAGCAGGGGATCAGCTGACATTACTGAACCCCACTGAGACACGGGAGCAAGTGTCTCTTTCCGTGTGGACGGCACTTCCGAACTACAACTGGCTGTGTTGAAGCCCAGGAAATAGGAGGGTGTAGGCAGAGGCCTACTGTATTTTGAATGAGTTTACAGCAGGAGAGACTGCCATCCACACAGCAGGGGATCAGCTGACGTTACTGAACCCCACTGAGACACGGGAGCAAGTATCTCTTTCCGTGTGGACGGCACTTCCGAACTACAACTGGCTGTGTTGAAGCCCAGGAAATAGGAGGGTGTAGGCAGAGGCCTACTGTATTTTGAATGAGTTTACAGCAGGAGAGACTGCCATCCACACAGCAGGGGATCAGCTGACGTTACTGAACCCCACTGAGACACGGGAGCAAGTGTCTCTTTCCGTGTGGACGGCACTTACGAACTACAACTGGCTGTGTTGAAGCCCAGGAAATAGGAGGGTGTAGGCAGAGGCCTACTGTATTTTGAATGAGGTGACAGCAGGAGAGACTGCCATCCACACAGCAGGGGATCAGCTGACATTACTGAACCCCACTGAGACACGGGAGCAAGTATCTCTTTCCGTGTGGACGGCACTTCCGAACTACAACTGGCTGTGTTGAAGCCCAGGAAATAGGAGGGTGTAGGCAGAGGCCTACTGAATTTTGAATGAGGTGACAGCAGGAGAGACTGCCATCCACACAGCAGGGGATCAGCTGACGTTACTGAACCCCACTGAGACACGGGAGCAAGTGTCTCTTTCCGTGTGGACGGCACTTCCGAACTACAACTGGCTGTGTTGAAGCCCAGGAAATAGGAGGGTGTAGGCAGAGGCCTACTGAATTTTGAATGAGGTGACAGCAGGAGAGACTGCCATCCACACAGCAGGGGATCAGCTGATGTTACTGAACCCCACTGAGACACGGGAGCAAGTATCTCTTTCCGTGTGGACGGCACTTCCGAACTACAACTGGCTGTGTTGAAGCCCAGGAAATAGGAGGGTGTAGGCAGAGGCCTACTGAATTTTGAATGAGGTGACAGCAGGAGAGACTGCCATCCACACAGCAGGGGATCAGCTGACGTTACTGAACCCCACTGAGACACGGGAGCAAGTATCTATTTCCGTGTGGACGGCACTTCCGAACTACAACTGGCTGTGTTGAAGCCCAGGAAATAGGAGGGTGTAGGCAGAGGCCTACTGTATTTTGAATGAGTTTACAGCAGGAGAGACTGCCATCCACACAGCAGGGGATCAGCTGACGTTACTGAACCCCACTGAGACACGGGAGCAAGTGTCTCTTTCCGTGTGGACGGCACTTCCGAACTACAACTGGCTGTGTTGAAGCCCAGGAAATAGGAGGGTGTAGGCAGAGGCCTACTGTATTTTGAATGAGGTGACAGCAGGAGAGACTGCCATCCACACAGCAGGGGATCAGCTGACGTTACTGAACCCCACTGAGACACGGGAGCAAGTGTCTCTTTCCGTGTGGACGGCACTTCCGAACTACAACTGGCTGTGTTGAAGCCCAGGAAATAGGAGGGTGTAGGCAGAGGCCTACTGTATTTTGAATGAGGTGACAGCAGGAGAGACTGCCATCCACACAGCAGGGGATCAGCTGACGTTACTGAACCCCACTGAGACACGGGAGCAAGTGTCTCTTTCCGTGTTGACGGCACTTCCGAACTACAACTGGCTGTGTTGAAGCCCAGGAAATAGGAGGGTGTAGGCAGAGGCCTACTGTATTTTGAATGAGTTTACAGCAGGAGAGACTGCCATCCACACAGCAGGGGATCAGCTGACGTTACTGAACCCCACTGAGACACGGGAGCAAGTGTCTCTTTCCGTGTGGACGGCACTTCCGAACTACAACTGGCTATGTTGAAGCCCAGGAAATAGGAGGGTGTAGGCAGAGGCCTACTGTATTTTGAATGAGTTTACAGCAGGAGAGACTGCCATCCACACAGCAGGGGATCAGCTGACGTTACTGAACCCCACTGAGACACGGGAGCAAGTATCTCTTTCCGTGTGGACGGCACTTCCGAACTACAACTGGCTGTGTTGAAGCCCAGGAAATAGGAGGGTGTAGGCAGAGGCCTACTGTCTTTGTAATGCGGAGACAGCAGGAGAGACTGCCATCTCCACAGCAGGGGAACAGCTGGCAGTGCTGAACCCCACTAACACTTGAACGAATGTGTTTGGCTCTGTGGAGACGACACTTCTGAACACCAACTGACGTTGTTGGAGCCCAGGATTAGGCGAGGAGCAGGCTGGGGCCTACTGGATTTTGGCAGGTGAATGCAGCAGGAGACTTGCCATCTCCACAGCAGGGGAACAGCTGGCAGTGCTGAACCCCACTAACACTTGAACGAATGTGTTTGGCTCTGTGGAGACAACACTTCTGAACACCAACTGACGTTGTTGGAGCCCAGGATTAGGCGAGGAGCAGGCTGGGGCCTACTGGATTTTGGCAGGTGAATGCAGCAGGAGACTTGCCATCTCCACAGCAGGGGAACAGCTGGCAGTGCTGAACCCCACTAACACTTGAACGAATGTGTTTGGCTCTGTGGAGACGACACTTCTGAACACCAACTGACGTTGTTGGAGCCCAGGATTAGGCGAGGAGCAGGCTGGGGCCTACTGGATTTTGGCAGGTGAATGCAGCAGGAGACTTGCCATCTCCACAGCTGGGGAACAGCTGGCAGTGCTGAACCCCAATAACACTTGAACGAATGTGTTTGGCTCTGTGGAGACGACACTTCTGAACACCAACTGACGTTGTTGGAGCCCAGGATTAGGCGAGGAGCAGGCTGGGGCCTACTGGATTTTGGCAGGTGAATGCAGCAGGAGACTTGCCATCTCCACAGCAGGGGAACAGCTGGCAGTGCTGAACCCCACTAACACTTGAACGAATGTGTTTGGCTCTGTGGAGACGACACTTCTGAACACCAACTGACGCTGTTGGAGCCCAGGATTAGGCGAGGAGCAGGCTGGGGCCTACTGGATTTTGGCAGGTGAATGCAGCAGGAGACTTGCCATCTCCACAGCAGGGGAACAGCTGGCAGTGCTGAACCCCACTAACACTTGAACGAATGTGTTTGGCTCTGTGGAGACGACACTTCTGAACACCAACTGACGCTGTTGGAGCCCAGGATTAGGCGAGGAGCAGGCTGGGGCCTACTGGATTTTGGCAGGTGAATGCAGCAGGAGACTTGCCATCTCCACAGCAGGGGAACAGCTGGCAGTGCTGAACCCCACTAACACTTGAACGAATGTGTTTGGCTCTGTGGAGACGACACTTCTGAACACCAACTGACGCTGTTGGAGCCCAGGATTAGGCGAGGAGCAGGCTGGGGCCTACTGGATTTTGGCAGGTGAATGCAGCAGGAGACTTGCCATCTCCACAGCAGGGGAACAGCTGGCAGTGCTGAACCCCACTAACACTTGAACGAATGTGTTTGGCTCTGTGGAGACGACACTTCTGAACACCAACTGACGCTGTTGGAGCCCAGGATTAGGCGAGGAGCAGGCTTGGGCCTACTGGATTTTGGCAGGTGAATGCAGCAGGAGACTTGCCATCTCCACAGCAGGGGAACAGCTGGCAGTGCTGAACCCCACTAACACTTGAACGAATGTGTTTGGCTCTGTGGAGACGACACTTCTGAACACCAACTGACGCTGTTGGAGCCCAGGATTAGGCGAGGAGCAGGCTGGGGCCTACTGGATTTTGGCAGGTGAATGCAGCAGGAGACTTGCCATCTCCACAGCAGGGGAACAGCTGGCAGTGCTGAACCCCACTAACACTTGAACGAATGTGTTTGGCTCTGTGGAGACGACACTTCTGAACACCAACTGACGCTGTTGGAGCCCAGGATTAGGCGAGGAGCAGGCTGGGGCCTACTGGATTTTGGCAGGTGAATGCAGCAGGAGACTTGCCATCTCCACAGCAGGGGAACAGCTGGCAGTGCTGAACCCCACTAACACTTGAACGAATGTGTTTGGCTCTGTGGAGACGACACTTCTGAACACCAACTGACGCTGTTGGAGCCCAGGATTAGGCGAGGAGCAGGCTGGGGCCTACTGGATTTTGGCAGGTGAATGCAGCAGGAGACTTGCCATCTCCACAGCAGGGGAACAGCTGGCAGTGCTGAACCCCACTAACACTTGAACGAATGTGTTTGGCTCTGTGGAGACGACACTTCTGAACACCAACTGACGCTGTTGGAGCCCAGGATTAGGCGAGGAGCAGGCTGGGGCCTACTGGATTTTGGCAGGTGAATGCAGCAGGAGACTTGCCATCTCCACAGCAGGGGAACAGCTGGCAGTGCTGAACCCCACTAACACTTGAACGAATGTGTTTAGCTCTGTGGAGACGACAATTCTGAACACCAACTGACGCTGTTGGAGCCCAGGATTAGGCGAGGAGCAGGCTGGGGCCTACTGGATTTTGGCAGGTGAATGCAGCAGGAGACTTGCCATCTCCACAGCAGGGGAACAGCTGGCAGTGCTGAACCCCACTAACACTTGAACGAATGTGTTTGGCTCTGTGGAGACGACACTTCTGAACACCAACTGACGCTGTTGGAGCCCAGGATTAGGCGAGGAGCAGGCTGGGGCCTACTGGATTTTGGCAGGTGAATGCAGCAGGAGACTTGCCATCTCCACAGCAGGGGAACAGCTGGCAGTGCTGAACCCCACTAACACTTGAACGAATGTGTTTGGCTCTGTGGAGACGACACTTCTGAACACCAACTGACGCTGTTGGAGCCCAGGATTAGGCGAGGAGCAGGCTGGGGCCTACTGGATTTTGGCAGGTGAATGCAGCAGGAGACTTGCCATCTCCACAGCAGGGGAACAGCTGGCAGTGCTGAACCCCACTAACACTTGAACGAATGTGTTTGGCTCTGTGGAGACGACACTTCTGAACACCAACTGACGCTGTTGGAGCCCAGGATTACGCATGCCGCATGCAGAGGCCAATGGGCATCGGTTTTTATGGAGGTTGTGGACTACTACTGATTCTAACCATGCTCCACTTAGGCCTCTGGCTCCACTGTCTCTACTATTTACCCTGGCCTCCAACCCCGCCAGCTACATCTCTGAAGTGGCGTCAGCACAATCTACACTTGTTCCTGTGTTACTGGTGCTCAGTCCCATCAGTTGATCCCCTGATGTTTGTCCGGCAAGTTCGCCAGCTCTGTCCTCATTCCCACTACTGGTTATGGGAATGTGGACAGAGCAGGAGACCTTGCCGGACACACATCAGGGGATAAACTGATGGGACTGAGCCACAGGAACACAGGAACAAGTGTAGATTGTGCTGACGCCACTTCAGAGATGTAGATGGCGGGGTTGGAGGTCAGGGGAAATAGTAGAGACAGTGGAGCCAGAGACCTAAGTTGGGCACGGTTAAAAATCAGTAGTGGTTTGAATGTTGATGGAGCTGGTGACTCTGCCGTCCACACAGCAGGGGATCAGCTGGCATTACTGAACCCCAGTAACACAGGAGCTAGTGTGTTTCTCTGTGCAGACGACACATCTGAGCGACAACTGGCTGTGTTGAAGCACAGGGATTATAGTTCAGGTGGTAGAAAAATGAACACACCAGCAGACCTGGATACAGTTGCCAACCACTAATTTAGTCTGTAAGAGGAATGGCAAAGTCTTTGGAGATCCAGGCCTTGTTCATTTTCAGAAAAGTCAGCCGGTCAACATTATCGGAAGATAGTCGCGTGCGACGGTCTGTTAGTACACCACCTGCGGCACTAAAGACACGTTCCGATAATACACTGGCAGCAGGGCAAGCCAGCACCTCCAATGCATACTGGCTAAGCTCTGGCCATGTATCCAGCTTAGAGACCCAAAACTTGAAGGGGGAAGAGCCATCTGGGAGTACAGCGACAGGGCAAGACATGTAGTCTGACACCATCTGACGGAAGCGTTGCCTCCTGCTGACTCGAGGCGTCGCTGATGGTGTAGACAATTGTGGTGGACACACAAAACTTTGCCACATTTGGGCCATAGTGGTCTTGCCTTGTGCTGCGGCACTGCCTCTGCTCCCTCTTTGTGCAGAGTTTCCTCCACTGCCTCGACGCACAGAGCTGCTTTGTAAAGCACTAGCAACAATGCTGTCGGGTGGAATGGAAAACATTATGGACTGCACCAGTGACTCTTCGTACTCCCGCATTTTACGCTCCCGGTTCAACGTTGGTATGAGCCTTTGTACGCTGTCCCGGTAGCGAGGATCTAGGAGGGTGTACACCCAATAATCAGCCGAGACGAGAATGTGGGCGATGCGGCGGTCGTTTCTCAGGCACTGCAGCATGAAATCAACCATGTGCTGCAGACTCCCAACTGCCAAAGAACCGCTGTCCCCTGTTTGAGGCGTGACCTCGACCTGCTCTGCATCACCCCACCCTCGCTGTACATACTGAGTAGAGGTTTGTGTACCTCCCTCCTCTGGAGAGATGTCTTCCTCCTCCATCGACTCCTCCTCATCCTCCTCACAAAGTGTCCCCTGCCTAGGCCTTTGTGAGGAAACACGTAGCGCAGACTGTCCAGAAGCAGATGGCATTTGGGACTCCTCATCCTCCACCTCTTCTGAAACCTCATCCCTTAGTGCTTGCAGTGTTTGTTGAAGCAGGCAGATAAGGGGGACAGTCATGCTGACTAGTGCATCGTCTGCACTCGCCATCCACGTGGATTCATCGAAGGCACGCAAAACGAGGCAGATGTCCTTCATAGAGGCCCACTCAATGGTGCTGAAGTGTGAACGGCGCACAGTGCGACTTGTTTGCGCCTGATGCAGCTGGTACTCCATGACTGCTGCCTGCTGCTCACACAACCGCTCCAACATATGTAACGTTGAATTCCACCGGGTGGGTAGGTCACATATGATGCGATGTTCCGGAAGGCCAAATCGTCGCTGCAGAGCAGCGAGGCGCGATCTTGCCGTGCTGGAACGTCGCAAGTGAGCGCACTCTATGCGGACCTTGTGCAACAGTGCAGCAAGATCCGGATAGTCCCTCAGAAAGCTCTGCACGGCCAAGTTAAGAACATGTGCCAGACATGGGATGTGTGTGAGGTTGCCTAGGCCAAGAGCTGCCACCAGATTTCGGCCATTGTCACACACTACCAAGCCCGGCTGGAGATTCGCTGGCCCAAACCACACATCGCTCTCCAGCTTGATAGCATTCCAGAGCTCCTGCGCTGTGTGGCTTCGATTCCCCAAAGAAATTAATTTGAGTACAGCCTGTTGACGTTTGGCCACGGCTGTGCTCATATCGGTCGTAACAGGCTCCTGCTCTGCTGTTTCTGAGGAACTTGAGTAGGAGGAGGAGTCTATGTGTACAGACTGGAGTCCTGCAATCCGTGGCGTTGGAAGAACACGTACAGCGCCACTCTCCAGATCCGTACCCGGCTCCACAACATTGACCCAGTGGGCAGTGAGGGAAAGGTATCGTCCCTGTCCATGGTTACTGGTCCACGCATCGGTGGTCAGGTGGACCTTGCTACTAACGGCGTTTAGTAGCGCATGTTTTATTTTGCCCTCAACATGTTTCTGCAGGGCAGGGACGGCTCGCCTGCTGAAATAAAAGCGGCTGGGCACGTTGTATTGGGGGACTGCCAATGCCATTAAGTCCCGGAAGGTGTCAGTGTCCACCAGCCTGAATGACAGCATTTCAACTGCCAGAAGTTTGGCAATGCCAGCATTCAGAGACTGTGCTCGGGGATGGTTTGCCGAGTAAGGGCGCCTTTTATCCCATGCCTGTGCTACCGATGGCTGTGATGGATGGGAACGTGCTGTTATGGGTGGAATCTGACAGGGTCTCCGGACAACAGTGGCAGAGGTTCTTCCTTGGCGATCCTGTGAGGAAGCCGAACCAGCAGTGTGTGAGCTGGAGGAAGAGGGCCCAACACGAACTGAAGAGGTGGTAGGTGGTGCTGTACGTTGGCCTACGTCTTCAGGGTGTCTCTGCAACTCCAACTCGTGCTTGGTGCGCACATGTTTCCACATATTTGTGGTATTGAGGTTGCTGACATTTCTCCCTCTTTTGACTCTCTGATGACACAGCTTGCATTTGACAAAGCAAATGTCATCTGCAACTGTGTCAAAAAAGGACCACGCACTGCAACTCTTGTGAGCGCCCGGTTTGCCTTTGGAAGGAGGAATGCTCCTAACGGGTGCCGAAGTGGAGGGTACAGGCAACCAAGTCTTTCCCCTCCCTCTGCCTCCTGTTTTGGCCGGTAGGGGAATCTCTTCCTCCGAGCTGCTCCCACCACCTTCCTGTTGCTCACGCCATGATGGGTCAAGGACCTCATCATCTTCCCTCCCCTCTTCAAACAGCTGCTTCTCCGGGGTTGTCTCGCCAGCACCGTACGCACCAGAAAGTGGCAACTGAGTCTCGTCATCATCTGATGCGTACTGAGGTGTGCTGACCATAGGCACTGGCCCACTCGCCTCTTCAGATTCAGAGGGACAAAGAAGTTGCGCATCACTGCATACTCCCTCTTCTTCACATTCAGGAATGCTGCTTGGCTGGCCCCCTCTTTCCAAGCCAACAGATTCCGAGAACAGAAGTAGAGACTGTGATGGCTCCTGTCCATGTCTCTCTGACTGCCTGGGCACTTTGGCAGGTGGTGAAGAGACAGATGGTTGCTCTTCGGTGCTCTGACCCTGAGAGGATGCGGAAGTAATTGAAGTCGATGCGTTAGCTGCCATCCATCCGACAACGGCTTCAATTTGTTCCTCCCGCAGCAGTGGGGTACGTTGAGGTCCTACAAAGCTGCGCATAAAGGACTGTTGCCTGCTAAAACTGGGGGATGCTGATCCACTGGTGCCCGCAGCAGGCCCAGAATCCCCACGTCCTCTACCTGTAGAATCCCCACGTCCTCTCCCTGCAGAATCCCCACGTCCTCTCCCTGCTGAAACTCCACGCCCACGCCCACGCCCCCGCGCCTTACTCCCTGCCTTCTTCATCTTGCAAGACTGCTTAAGATAGGCAAAAAAGTACAAAGGGGGGCCTTAGTGTGCTTATTCCTGAACAGCTGGTTACAGGTACAAGAAACACTAATTTTATGAAGTGTGTGTGTGTGGACTAGACTTTAATAGGAGCTGATGTGGCCTACACAAGTTCAAAATGTAGTGTTTGGTGAACTTTTTATGTGGTTTCTTTGTTTGAAACAAACTCAAAGTATGAGAACAAAGAATTGAAACTGATAGTATCACCAACTTTTTGGAGCTATTACAATGCAGGCAGGTAACCTACAATGCAAAAGATGAGGCTCCAAAAAAATTGGGTAATACTAATCTGGCTGCGCCGGCAGGGCACAAGCCAGAAAAAAAGGCTCCTCTATCTACTCCTATATAGTGTTTGCAACCAACCAATGTTGATGGATACGGATGGATGCACACTAATAGGAGAAGAAAAAATGAGCTGCACTCAGAGACAAATATGTGTGAGGCAGTGACGCACGTTGAGCGTCCTACAACCAGACGTAGCTGCAGGACACTCTACTCAGCGTGAGCTGCACTCACACACAGTCAGAGACCTCTCAGACAGCCGTCAACAGTGCAGCTAAGTGGGCACTGGCACTGACAGGCTGCAGAAAGGCTCCGCTGTGTACTCCTATATAGTGTTTGCAACCACCGTAGATGGAGACGGATGGATGCACACTAATAGAAGAAAAAATGAGCTGCACTCAAATAAAAATATGTGTGAGGCAGTGACGCACGCTGAGCGTCCTACAGCCAGACGTATCTGCAGGACACACTACTCAGCGTGAGCTGCACTCACACACAGTCAGAGACCTCTCAGACAGCCGTGAACAGTGCAGCAAAGTGGACACTAGCACTGAAAGGCTGCAGAAAGGCTCCGCTGTCTACTACTAGTGTTTGCAACCAACGTATATGGATACGGATGGAAGCACACTAGATTGAAATTATTTAAAAAATGCAGCTCAAAAAATAAAAGATGTATGAGGCAGCAGTGATCACACTGGGTGGCCTACAGCCTGACGTGGCTGCAGGACCCACTCCACAGCGTGAGCTGCACTCACACAGCCCTTGCAGACAGCTGTGAACACTGCTGCTAGGGCAAAGAAGGCTACAGTGGTGGTTTATGTAGCCTGGGTAAAGCACTAGATGTTTGGTGGAATCGCTATTTCTAACTATCCCTCACAGTCTTCTACAGCAGCCTGTCCCTAACTGAATTCACAGCAGAGTGACCAGAAATGGCGGCTGCGGTGGCTTTTATAGTGCATCATGACATCATTTCGGCAGCCAATCACAGCCATGCCAATAGTTAACATGCCTACATGCCTAACAGGATGTGCCCACACTTCGGAGGATTCCCATTGGCTTAATCAAAGCAAGCAGGCTCATAGCATGATGGGAACTTCCTATTCCGATTCCGATCCCGGAATCCGATATGAAAAAAGTATTGGAATTAAGTATCGGAATTCCGATACCGCTAATATCGGCCGATACCCGATACTTGCGGTATCGGAATGCTCAACACTAATTATGACATCATCAAATGATTATGACATCAACAAAATGATTATGACATCATCTAATGATTATGACATCATCTAATGATTATGACATCAACAAAATGATTATGACATCATCCAATGATTATGACATCAAATGATTATGACATCATCAAATGATTATGACATCAACAAAATGATTATGACATCATCAAATGATTATGACATCAACAAAATGATTATGACATCATCTAATGATTATGACATCATCAAATGATTATGACATCAACAAAATGATTATGACATCATCAAATGATTATGACATCAACAAAATGATTATGACATCATCAAATGATTATGACATCAACAAAATGTTTATGACATCATCCAATGATTATGACATCAAATGATTATGACATCATCAAATGATTATGACATCAACAAAATGATTATGACATCATCTAATGATTATGACATCATCAAATGATTATGACATCAACAAAATGATTATGACATCATCTAATGATTATGACATCATCAAATGATTATAACATCAACAAAATGATTATGACATCATCTAATGATTATGACATCATCAAATGATTATGACATCAACAAAATGATTATGACATCATCTAATGATTATGACATCATCAAATGATTATGACATCAACAAAATGATTATGACATCATCCAATGATTATGACATCAAATGATTATGACATCATCAAATCATTATGACATCAACAAAATGATTATGACATCAACAAAATAATTATGACATGATCTAATGATTATGACATCATCAAATGATTATGACATCAACAAAATGTTTATGACATCATCCAATGATTATGACATCAAATGATTATGACATCATCAAATGATTATGACATCAACAAAATGATTATGACATCATCTAATGATTATGACATCATCAAATGATTATGACATCAACAAAATGATTATGACATCATCTAATGATTATGACATCATCAAATGATTATGACATCAACAAAATGATTATGACATCATCCCATGATTATGACATCATCAAATGATTATGACATCAACAAAATGATTATGACATCATCCAATGATTATGACATCAAATGATTATGACATCGTCAAATGATTATGACATCAACAAAATGATGATGACATCATCCAATGATTATGACATTATCCAATGATTATGACATCATCAAATCATTATGACATCAACAAAATGATTATGACATCATCTAATGATTATGACATCATCAAATGATTATGACATCAACAAAATGATTATGACATCATCCCATGATTATGACATCAAATGATTATGACATCATCAAATGATTATGACATCAACAAAATGATTATGACATCATCAAATGATTATGCCATCAACAAAATGATTATGACATCATCTAATGATTATGACATCATCAAATGATTATGACATCAACAAAATGTTTATGACATCATCCAATGATTATGACATCAAATGATTATGACATCATCAAATGATTATGACATCAACAAAATGATTATGACATCATCTAATGATTATGACATCATCAAATGATTATGACATTAACAAAATGATTATGACATCATCTAATGATTATGACATCATCAAATGATTATGACATCAACAAAATGATTATGACATCATCTAATGATTATGACATCATCAAATGATTATGACATCAACAAAATGATTATGACATCATCTAATGATTATGACATCATCAAATGATTATGACATCAACAAAATGATTATGACATCATCAAATGATTATGACATCATCAAATGATTATGACATCAACAAAATGATTATGACATCATCAAATGATTATGACATCAACAAAATGATTATGACATCATCTAATGATTATGACATCAACAAAATGTTTATGACATCATCCAATGATTATGACATCAAATGATTATGACATCATCAAATGATTAAGACATCAACAAAATGATTATGACATCATCTAATGATTATGACATCATCAAATGATTATGACATCAACAAAATGATTATGACATCATCTAATGATTATGACATCATCAAATGATTATGACATCAACAAAATGATTATGACATCATCTAATGATTATGACATAATCAAATGATTATGACATCAACAAAATGATTATGACATCATCCCATGATTATGACATCATCTAATGATTATGACATAATCAAATGATTATGACATCATCCAATGATTATGACATCAAATGACTATGACATCATCAAATGATTATGACATCAACAAAATGATGATGACATCATCCAATGATTATGACATCATCCAATGATTATGACATCATCAAATCATTATGACATCAACAAAATGATTATGACATCATCTAATGATTATGACATCATCAAATGATTATGACATCAACAAAATGATTATGACATCATCCCATGATTATGACATCATCTAATGATTATGACATCATCAAATAATTATGACATCAACAAAATGATTATGACATCATCAAATGATTATGACATTAACAAAATGATTATGACATCATCTAATGATTATGACATCATCAAATGATTATGACATCAACAAAATGATTATGACATCATCAAATGATTATGACATCAACAAAATGTTTATGACATCATCCGATGATTATGACATCAAATGATTATGACATCATCAAATGATTATGACATCAACAAAATGATTATGACATCATCTAATGATTATGACATCATCAAATGATTATGACATCAACAAAATGATTATGACATCATCAAATGATTATGACATCATCAAATGATTATGACATCAACAAAATGATTATGACATCATCAAATGATTATGACATCAACAAAATGATTATGACATCATCTAATGATTATGACATCAACAAAATGTTTATGACATCATCCAATGATTATGACATCAAATGATTATGACATCATCAAATGATTAAGACATCAACAAAATGATTATGACATCATCTAATGATTATGACATCATCAAATGATTATGACATCAACAAAATGATTATGACATCATCTAATGATTATGACATCATCAAATGATTATGACATCAACAAAATGATTATGACATCATCTAATGATTATGACATAATCAAATGATTATGACATCAACAAAATGATTATGACATCATCCCATGATTATGACATCATCTAATGATTATGACATAATCAAATGATTATGACATCATCCAATGATTATGACATCAAATGACTATGACATCATCAAATGATTATGACATCAACAAAATGATGATGACATCATCCAATGATTATGACATCATCCAATGATTATGACATCATCAAATCATTATGACATCAACAAAATGATTATGACATCATCTAATGATTATGACATCATCAAATGATTATGACATCAACAAAATGATTATGACATCATCCCATGATTATGACATCATCTAATGATTATGACATCATCAAATAATTATGACATCAACAAAATGATTATGACATCATCAAATGATTATGACATTAACAAAATGATTATGACATCATCTAATGATTATGACATCATCAAATGATTATGACATCAACAAAATGATTATGACATCATCAAATGATTATGACATCAACAAAATGTTTATGACATCATCCGATGATTATGACATCAAATGATTATGACATCATCAAATGATTATGACATCAACAAAATGATTATGACATCATCTAATGATTATGACATCATCAAATGATTATGACATCAACAAAATGTTTATGACATTATCTAATGATTATGACATCATCAAATGATTATGACATCAACAAAATGATTATGACATCATCTAATGATTATGACATCATCAAATGATTATGACATCAACAAAATGTTTATGACATCATCCAATGATTATGACATCAAATGATTATGACATCATCAAATGATTATGACATCAACAAAATGATTATGACATCATCTAATGATTATGACATCATCAAATGATTATGACATCAACAAAATGATTATGACATCATCTAATGATTATGACATCATCAAATGATTATGACATCAACAAAATGATTATGACATCATCTAATGATTATGACATCATCAAATGATTATGACATCAACAAAATGATTATGACATCATCCCATGATTATGACATCAAATGATTATGACATCATCAAATGATTATGACATCAACAAAATGATTATGACATCATCAAATGATTATGACATCAACAAAATGATTATGACATCATCTAATGATTATGACATCATCAAATGATTATGACATCAACAAAATGATGATGACATCATCCAATGATTATGACATCATCCAATGATTATGACATCATCAAATCATTATGACATCAACAAAATGATTATGACATCATCTAATGATTATGACATCATCAAATGATTATGACATCAACAAAATGATTATGACATCATCCCATGATTATGACATCAAATGATTATGACATCATCAAATGATTATGACATCAACAAAATGATTATGACATCATCAAATGATTATGACATCAACAAAATGATTATGACATCATCTAATGATTATGACATCATCAAATGATTATGACATCAACAAAATGATTATGACATCATCAAATGATTATGACATCAACAAAATGTTTATGACATCATCCAATGATTATGACATCAAATGATTATGACATCATCAAATGATTATGACATCAACAAAATGATTATGACATCATCTAATGATTATGACATCATCAAATGATTATGACATCAACAAAATGATTATGACATCATCTAATGATTATGACATCATCAAATGATTATGACATCAACAAAATGATTATGACATCATCTAATGATTATGACATCATCAAATGATTAAGACATCAACAAAATGATTATGACATCATCTAATGATTATGACATCATCAAATGATTATGACATCAACAAAATGATTATGACATCATCTAATGATTATGACATCATCAAATGATTATGACATCAACAAAATGATTATGACATCATCTAATGATTATGACATAATCAAATGATTATGACATCAACAAAATGATTATGACATCATCCCATGATTATGACATCATCTAATGATTATGACATAATCAAATGATTATGACATCATCCAATGATTATGACATCAAATGACTATGACATCATCAAATGATTATGACATCAACAAAATGATGATGACATCATCCAATGATTATGACATCATCCAATGATTATGACATCATCAAATCATTATGACATCAACAAAATGATTATGACATCATCTAATGATTATGACATCATCAAATGATTATGACATCAACAAAATGATTATGACATCATCCCATGATTATGACATCATCTAATGATTATGACATCATCAAATAATTATGACATCAACAAAATGATTATGACATCATCAAATGATTATGACATTAACAAAATGATTATGACATCATCTAATGATTATGACATCATCAAATGATTATGACATCAACAAAATGATTATGACATCATCAAATGATTATGACATCAACAAAATGTTTATGACATCATCCGATGATTATGACATCAAATGATTATGACATCATCAAATGATTATGACATCAACAAAATGATTATGACATCATCTAATGATTATGACATCATCAAATGATTATGACATCAACAAAATGATTATGACATCATCAAATGATTATGACATCATCAAATGATTATGACATCAACAAAATGATTATGACATCATCAAATGATTATGACATCAACAAAATGATTATGACATCATCTAATGATTATGACATCAACAAAATGTTTATGACATCATCCAATGATTATGACATCAAATGATTATGACATCATCAAATGATTAAGACATCAACAAAATGATTATGACATCATCTAATGATTATGACATCATCAAATGATTATGACATCAACAAAATGATTATGACATCATCTAATGATTATGACATCATCAAATGATTATGACATCAACAAAATGATTATGACATCATCTAATGATTATGACATAATCAAATGATTATGACATCAACAAAATGATTATGACATCATCCCATGATTATGACATCATCTAATGATTATGACATAATCAAATGATTATGACATCATCCAATGATTATGACATCAAATGACTATGACATCATCAAATGATTATGACATCAACAAAATGATGATGACATCATCCAATGATTATGACATCATCCAATGATTATGACATCATCAAATCATTATGACATCAACAAAATGATTATGACATCATCTAATGATTATGACATCATCAAATGATTATGACATCAACAAAATGATTATGACATCATCCCATGATTATGACATCATCTAATGATTATGACATCATCAAATAATTATGACATCAACAAAATGATTATGACATCATCAAATGATTATGACATTAACAAAATGATTATGACATCATCTAATGATTATGACATCATCAAATGATTATGACATCAACAAAATGATTATGACATCATCAAATGATTATGACATCAACAAAATGTTTATGACATCATCCGATGATTATGACATCAAATGATTATGACATCATCAAATGATTATGACATCAACAAAATGATTATGACATCATCTAATGATTATGACATCATCAAATGATTATGACATCAACAAAATGTTTATGACATTATCTAATGATTATGACATCATCAAATGATTATGACATCAACAAAATGATTATGACATCATCTAATGATTATGACATCATCAAATGATTATGACATCAACAAAATGTTTATGACATCATCCAATGATTATGACATCAAATGATTATGACATCATCAAATGATTATGACATCAACAAAATGATTATGACATCATCTAATGATTATGACATCATCAAATGATTATGACATCAACAAAATGATTATGACATCATCTAATGATTATGACATCATCAAATGATTATGACATCAACAAAATGATTATGACATCATCTAATGATTATGACATCATCAAATGATTATGACATCAACAAAATGATTATGACATCATCCCATGATTATGACATCAAATGATTATGACATCATCAAATGATTATGACATCAACAAAATGATTATGACATCATCAAATGATTATGACATCAACAAAATGATTATGACATCATCTAATGATTATGACATCATCAAATGATTATGACATCAACAAAATGATGATGACATCATCCAATGATTATGACATCATCCAATGATTATGACATCATCAAATCATTATGACATCAACAAAATGATTATGACATCATCTAATGATTATGACATCATCAAATGATTATGACATCAACAAAATGATTATGACATCATCCCATGATTATGACATCAAATGATTATGACATCATCAAATGATTATGACATCAACAAAATGATTATGACATCATCAAATGATTATGACATCAACAAAATGATTATGACATCATCTAATGATTATGACATCATCAAATGATTATGACATCAACAAAATGATTATGACATCATCAAATGATTATGACATCAACAAAATGTTTATGACATCATCCAATGATTATGACATCAAATGATTATGACATCATCAAATGATTATGACATCAACAAAATGATTATGACATCATCTAATGATTATGACATCATCAAATGATTATGACATCAACAAAATGATTATGACATCATCTAATGATTATGACATCATCAAATGATTATGACATCAACAAAATGATTATGACATCATCTAATGATTATGACATCATCAAATGATTATGACATCAACAAAATGATTATGACATCAACAAAATGATTATGACATCATCAAATGATTATGACATCATCAAATGATTATGACATCAACAAAATGATTATGACATCATCAAATGATTATGACATCAACAAAATGATTATGACATCATCTAATGATTATGACATCATCTAATGATTATGACATCAACAAAATGATTATGACATCATCCAATGATTATGACATCAAATGATTATGACATCATCAAATGATTATGACATCAACAAAATGATTATGACATCATCAAATGATTATGACATCAACAAAATGATTATGACATCATCAAATGATTATGACATCAACAAAATGATTATGACATCATCTAATGATTATGACATCATCAAATGATTATGACATCAACAAAATGATTATGACATCATCTAATGATTATGACATCATCAAATGATTATAACATCAACAAAATGATTATGACATCATCTAATGATTATGACATCATCAAATGATTATGACATCAACAAAATGATTATGACATCATCTAATGATTATGACATCATCAAATGATTATGACATCAACAAAATGATTATGACATCATCCAATGATTATGACATCAAATGATTATGACATCATCAAATCATTATGACATCAACAAAATGATTATGACATCAACAAAATAATTATGACATGATCTAATGATTATGACATCATCAAATGATTATGACATCAACAAAATGTTTATGACATCATCCAATGATTATGACATCAAATGATTATGACATCATCAAATGATTATGACATCAACAAAATGATTATGACATCATCTAATGATTATGACATCATCAAATGATTATGACATCAACAAAATGATTATGACATCATCTAATGATTATGACATCATCAAATGATTATGACATCAACAAAATGATTATGACATCATCCCATGATTATGACATCATCAAATGATTATGACATCAACAAAATGATTATGACATCATCCAATGATTATGACATCAAATGATTATGACATCGTCAAATGATTATGACATCAACAAAATGATGATGACATCATCCAATGATTATGACATTATCCAATGATTATGACATCATCAAATCATTATGACATCAACAAAATGATTATGACATCATCTAATGATTATGACATCATCAAATGATTATGACATCAACAAAATGATTATGACATCATCCCATGATTATGACATCAAATGATTATGACATCATCAAATGATTATGACATCAACAAAATGATTATGACATCATCAAATGATTATGCCATCAACAAAATGATTATGACATCATCTAATGATTATGACATCATCAAATGATTATGACATCAACAAAATGTTTATGACATCATCCAATGATTATGACATCAAATGATTATGACATCATCAAATGATTATGACATCAACAAAATGATTATGACATCATCTAATGATTATGACATCATCAAATGATTATGACATTAACAAAATGATTATGACATCATCTAATGATTATGACATCATCAAATGATTATGACATCAACAAAATGATTATGACATCATCTAATGATTATGACATCATCAAATGATTATGACATCAACAAAATGATTATGACATCATCTAATGATTATGACATCATCAAATGATTATGACATCAACAAAATGATTATGACATCATCAAATGATTATGACATCATCAAATGATTATGACATCAACAAAATGATTATGACATCATCAAATGATTATGACATCAACAAAATGATTATGACATCATCTAATGATTATGACATCAACAAAATGTTTATGACATCATCCAATGATTATGACATCAAATGATTATGACATCATCAAATGATTAAGACATCAACAAAATGATTATGACATCATCTAATGATTATGACATCATCAAATGATTATGACATCAACAAAATGATTATGACATCATCTAATGATTATGACATCATCAAATGATTATGACATCAACAAAATGATTATGACATCATCTAATGATTATGACATAATCAAATGATTATGACATCAACAAAATGATTATGACATCATCAAATGATTATGACATCAACAAAATGATTATGACATCATCTAATGATTATGACATCATCAAATGATTATGACATCAACAAAATGATTATGACATCATCTAATGATTATGACATCATCAAATGATTATGACATCAACAAAATGATTATGACATCATCCCATGATTATGACATCAAATGATTATGACATCATCAAATGATTATGACATCAACAAAATGATTATGACATCATCAAATGATTATGACATCAACAAAATGATTATGACATCATCTAATGATTATGACATCATCAAATGATTATGACATCAACAAAATGATGATGACATCATCCAATGATTATGACATCATCCAATGATTATGACATCATCAAATCATTATGACATCAACAAAATGATTATGACATCATCTAATGATTATGACATCATCAAATGATTATGACATCAACAAAATGATTATGACATCATCCCATGATTATGACATCAAATGATTATGACATCATCAAATGATTATGACATCAACAAAATGATTATGACATCATCAAATGATTATGACATCAACAAAATGATTATGACATCATCTAATGATTATGACATCATCAAATGATTATGACATCAACAAAATGATTATGACATCATCAAATGATTATGACATCAACAAAATGTTTATGACATCATCCAATGATTATGACATCAAATGATTATGACATCATCAAATGATTATGACATCAACAAAATGATTATGACATCATCTAATGATTATGACATCATCAAATGATTATGACATCAACAAAATGATTATGACATCATCTAATGATTATGACATCATCAAATGATTATGACATCAACAAAATGATTATGACATCATCTAATGATTATGACATCATCAAATGATTATGACATCAACAAAATGATTATGACATCAACAAAATGATTATGACATCATCAAATGATTATGACATCATCAAATGATTATGACATCAACAAAATGATTATGACATCATCCCATGATTATGACATCAAATGATTATGACATCATCAAATGATTATGACATCAACAAAATGATTATGACATCATCAAATGATTATGCCATCAACAAAATGATTATGACATCATCTAATGATTATGACATCATCAAATGATTATGACATCAACAAAATGTTTATGACATCATCCAATGATTATGACATCAAATGATTATGACATCATCAAATGATTATGACATCAACAAAATGATTATGACATCATCTAATGATTATGACATCATCAAATGATTATGACATTAACAAAATGATTATGACATCATCTAATGATTATGACATCATCAAATGATTATGACATCAACAAAATGATTATGACATCATCTAATGATTATGACATCATCAAATGATTATGACATCAACAAAATGATTATGACATCATCTAATGATTATGACATCATCAAATGATTATGACATCAACAAAATGATTATGACATCATCAAATGATTATGACATCATCAAATGATTATGACATCAACAAAATGATTATGACATCATCAAATGATTATGACATCAACAAAATGATTATGACATCATCTAATGATTATGACATCAACAAAATGTTTATGACATCATCCAATGATTATGACATCAAATGATTATGACATCATCAAATGATTAAGACATCAACAAAATGATTATGACATCATCTAATGATTATGACATCATCAAATGATTATGACATCAACAAAATGATTATGACATCATCTAATGATTATGACATCATCAAATGATTATGACATCAACAAAATGATTATGACATCATCTAATGATTATGACATAATCAAATGATTATGACATCAACAAAATGATTATGACATCATCAAATGATTATGACATCAACAAAATGATTATGACATCATCTAATGATTATGACATCATCAAATGATTATGACATCAACAAAATGATTATGACATCATCTAATGATTATGACATCATCAAATGATTATGACATCAACAAAATGATTATGACATCATCCCATGATTATGACATCAAATGATTATGACATCATCAAATGATTATGACATCAACAAAATGATTATGACATCATCAAATGATTATGACATCAACAAAATGATTATGACATCATCTAATGATTATGACATCATCAAATGATTATGACATCAACAAAATGATGATGACATCATCCAATGATTATGACATCATCCAATGATTATGACATCATCAAATCATTATGACATCAACAAAATGATTATGACATCATCTAATGATTATGACATCATCAAATGATTATGACATCAACAAAATGATTATGACATCATCCCATGATTATGACATCAAATGATTATGACATCATCAAATGATTATGACATCAACAAAATGATTATGACATCATCAAATGATTATGACATCAACAAAATGATTATGACATCATCTAATGATTATGACATCATCAAATGATTATGACATCAACAAAATGATTATGACATCATCAAATGATTATGACATCATCAAATGATTATGACATCAACAAAATGATTATGACATCATCAAATGATTATGACATCAACAAAATGATTATGACATCATCTAATGATTATGACATCAACAAAATGTTTATGACATCATCCAATGATTATGACATCAAATGATTATGACATCATCAAATGATTAAGACATCAACAAAATGATTATGACATCATCTAATGATTATGACATCATCAAATGATTATGACATCAACAAAATGATTATGACATCATCAAATGATTATGACATCAACGAAATGATTATGACATCATCTAATGATTATGACATCATCTAATGATTATGACATCAACAAAATGATTATGACATCATCCAATGATTATGACATCAAATGATTATGACATCATCAAATGATTATGACATCAACAAAATGATTATGACATCATCAAATGATTATGACATCAACAAAATGATTATGACATCATCTAATGATTATGACATCATCAAATGATTATGACATCAACAAAATGATTATGACATCATCAAATGATTATGACATCAACAAAATGATTATGACATCATCAAATGATTATGACATCAACAAAATGTTTATGACATCATCCAATGATTATGACATCAAATGATTATGACATCATCAAATGATTATGACATCAACAAAATGATTATGACATCATCAAATGATTATGACATCAACAAAATGATTATGACATCATCTAATGATTATGACATCATCAAATGATTATGACATCAACAAAATGATTATGACATCATCTAATGATTATGACATCATCAAATGATTATGACATCAACAAAATGATTATGACATCATCTAATGATTATGACATCATCAAATGATTATGACATCAACAAAATGATTATGACATCATCCAATGATTATGACATCAAATGATTATGACATCATCAAATCATTATGACATCAACAAAATGATTATGACATCAACAAAATAATTATGACATCATCTAATGATTATGACATCATCAAATGATTATGACATCAACAAAATGTTTATGACATCATCCAATGATTATGACATCAAATGATTATGACATCATCAAATGATTATGACATCAACAAAATGATTATGACATCATCTAATGATTATGACATCATCAAATGATTATGACATCAACAAAATGATTATGACATCATCTAATGATTATGACATCATCAAATGATTATGACATCAACAAAATGATTATGACATCATCTAATGATTATGACATCATCAAATGATTATGACATCAACAAAATGATTATGACATCATCCCATGATTATGACATCATCAAATGATTATGACATCAACAAAATGATTATGACATCATCCAATGATTATGACATCAAATGATTATGACATCATCAAATGATTATGACATCAACAAAATGATGATGACATCATCCAATGATTATGACATTATCCAATGATTATGACATCATCAAATCATTATGACATCAACAAAATGATTATGACATCATCTAATGATTATGACATCATCAAATGATTATGACATCAACAAAATGATTATGACATCATCCCATGATTATGACATCAAATGATTATGACATCATCAAATGATTATGACATCAACAAAATGATTATGACATCATCAAATGATTATGACATCAACAAAATGATTATGACATCATCTAATGATTATGACATCATCAAATGATTATGACATCAACAAAATGAATATGACATCATCCAATGATTATGACATCATCAAATGATTATGACATCAACAAAATGATTATGACATCATCCAATGATTATGACATCAACAAAATGATTATGACATCATCAAATGATTATGACATCATCAAATGATTATGACATCAACAAAATTATTATGACATCATCCAATGATTATGACATCAACCAATGATTATGACATCATCAAATCATTATGACATCAACAAAATGATTATGACATCAACAAAATGATTGACATCATCAAATGATTATGACATCAACAAAATGATTATGAAATCATCCAATGATTATGACATCAAATGATTATGACATCATCAAATCATTATGACATCAACAAAATGATTATGACATCAACAAAATGATTATGACATCATAAAATGATTATGACATCAACAAAATGATTATGGCATCATCAAATGATTATGACATCAACAAAATCATTATGACATCATCAAATGATTATGACATCAACAAAATGATTATGACATCATCCAATGATTATGACATCAAAAGATTATGACATCATCAAATCATTATGACATCAACAAAATGATTATGACATCAACAAAATGATTATGACATCATAAAATGATTATGACATCAACAAAATGATTATAGCATCATCAAATGATTATGACATCAACAAAATGATTATGACATCAACAAAATGATTATGACATCATCTAATGATTATGACATCATCAAATGATTATGACATCAACAAAATGATTATGACATCATCCAATGATTATGACATCATCCAATGATTATGACATCAAATGATTATGACATCATCAAATGATTATGACATCAACAAAATGATTATGACATCATCAAATGATTATGACATCAACAAAATGATTATGACATCATCTAATGATTATGACATCATCTAATGATTATGACATCAACAAAATGATTATGACATCATCCAATGATTATGACATCATCCAATGATTATGACATCAAATGATTATGACATCATCAAATGATTATGACATCAACAAAATGATTATGACATCATCAAATGATTATGACATCAACAAAATGATTATGACATCATCTAATGATTATGACATCATCAAATGATTTTGACATCAACAAAATGTTTATGACATAATCAAATGATTATGACATCAACAAAATGTTTATGACATCATCCAATGATTATGACATCATCAAATGATTATGACATCAACAAAATGATTATGACATCAACAAAATGATTATGACATCATCTAATGATTATGACATCATCAAATGATTATGACATCAACAAAATGATTATGACATCATCTAATGATTATGACATCATCAAATGATTATGACATCAACAAAATGATTATGACATCATCTAATGATTATGACATCATCAAATGATTATGACATCAACAAAATGATTATGACATCATCTAATGATTATGACATCATCCAATGATTATGACATCAAATGATTATGACATCATCAAATGATTATGACATCAACAAAATGATTATGACATCATCAAATGATTATGACATCAACAAAATGATTATGACATCATCTAATGATTATGACATCATCAAATGATTTTGACATCAACAAAATGATTATGACATAATCAAATGATTATGACATCAACAAAATGTTTATGACATCATCCAATGATTATGACATCATCAAATGATTATGACATCAACAAAATGATTATGACATCAACAAAATGATTATGACATCATCTAATGATTATGACATCATCAAATGATTATGACATCAACAAAATGATTATGACATCATCTAATGATTATGACATCATCAAATGATTATGACATCAACAAAATGATTATGACATCATCTAATGATTATGACATCATCAAATGATTATGACATCAACAAAATGATTATGACATCATCTAATGATTATGACATCATCAAATGATTATGACATCAACAAAATGATTATGACATCATCCCATGATTATGACATCAAATGTTTATGACATCATCAAATGATTATGACATCAACAAAATGATTATGACATCATAAAATGATTATGACATCAACAAAATGATTATGGCATCATCAAATGATTATGACATCAACAAAATCATTATGACATCATCAAATGATTATGACATCAACAAAATGATTATGACATCATCCAATGATTATGACATCAAATGATTATGACATCATCAAATCATTATGACATCAACAAAATTATTATGACATCAACAAAATGATTATGACATCATAAAATGATTATGACATCAACAAAATGATTATAGCATCATCAAATGATTATAGCATCATCAAATGATTATGACATCAACAAAATGATTATGACATCAACAAAATGATTATGACATCATCAAATGATTATGACATCATCAAATGATTATGACATCAACAAAATTATTATGACATCATCCAATGATTATAACATCAAATGATTATGACATCATCAAATGATTATGACATCAACAAAATGATTATGACATCATCCAATGATTATGACATCATCAAATGTTTATGACATCAACAAAATGGTTATGACATCATCCAATGATTATGACATCAAATGATTATGACATCTTCTAATGATTATGACATCATCAAATGATTATGACATCAACAAAATGATTATGACATCAAATGATTATGACATCATCAAATGATTATGACATCAACAAAATGAATATGACATCATCCAATGATTATGACATCATCAAATGATTATGACATCAACAAAATGATTATGACATCATCCAATGATTATGACATCAACAAAATGATTATGACATCATCAAATGATTATGACATCATCAAATGATTATGACATCAACAAAATTATTATGACATCATCCAATGATTATGACATCAACCAATGATTATGACATCATCAAATCATTATGACATCAACAAAATTATTATGACATCAACAAAATGATTGACATCATCAAATGATTATGACATCAACAAAATGATTATGAAATCATCCAATGATTATGACATCAAATGATTATGACATCATCAAATCAATATGATATCAACAAAATGATAATGACATCAACAAAATGATTATGACATCATCTAATTATTATGACATCATCAAATGATTATGACATCAACAAAATGATTATGACATCATCCAATGATTATGACATCAAATGATTATGACATCATCAAATGATAATGACATCAACAAAATGATTATGACATCATCGAATGATTATGACATCAACAAAATGATTATGACATCATCTAATGATTATGACATCATCAAATGATTATGACATCAACAAAATGATTATGACATCATCCAATGATTATGACATCATCCAATGATTATGACATCAAATGATTATGACATCATCAAATCATTATGACATCAACAAAATGATTATGACATCAACAAAATGATTATGACATCATAAAATGATTATGACATCAACAAAATGATTATGGCATCATCAAATGATTATGACATCAACAAAATCATTATGACATCATCAAATGATTATGACATCAACAAAATGATTATGACATCATCCAATGATTATGACATCAAATGATTATGACATCATCAAATCATTATGACATCAACAAAATGATTATGACATCAACAAAATGATTATGACATCATCTAATGATTATGACATCATCAAATGATTATGACATCAACAAAATGATTATGACATCATCCAATGATTATGACATCATCCAATGATTATGACATCAAATGATTATGACATCATCAAATGATTATGACATCAACAAAATGATTATGACATCATCAAATGATTATGACATCAACAAAATGATTATGACATCATCTAATGATTATGACATCATCTAATGATTATGACATCAACAAAATGATTATGACATCATCCAATGATTATGACATCATCCAATGATTATGACATCAAATGATTATGACATCATCAAATGATTATGACATCAACAAAATGATTATGACATCATCAAATGATTATGACATCAACAAAATGATTATGACATCATCTAATGATTATGACATCATCAAATGATTATGACATCAACAAAATGATTATGACATAATCAAATGATTATGACATCAACAAAATGTTTATGACATCATCCAATGATTATGACATCATCAAATGATTATGACATCAACAAAATGATTATGACATCAACAAAATGATTATGACATCATCTAATGATTATGACATCATCAAATGATTATGACATCAACAAAATGATTATGACATCATCTAATGATTATGACATCATCAAATGATTATGACTTCAACAAAATGATTATGACATCATCTAATGATTATGACATCATCAAATGATTATGACATCAACAAAATGATTATGACATCAACAAAATGATTATGACATCAACAAAATGATTATGACATCATCTAATGATTATGACATCAACAAAATGATTATGACATCATCCCATGATTATGACATCAAATGATTATGACATAATCAAATGATTATGACATCAACAAAATGATTATGACATCATCAAATGATTATGACATCAACAAAATGATTATGACATCATCTAATGATTATGACATCATCAAATGATTATGACATCAACAAAATGATTATGACATCATCAAATGATTATGACATCAACAAAATGTTTATGACATCATCCAATGATTATGACATCAAATGATTATGACATCATCAAATGATTATGACATCAACAAAATGATTATGACATCATCTAATGATTATGACATCATCAAATGATTATGACATCAACAAAATGATTATGACATCATCTAATGATTATGACATCATCAAATGATTATGACATCAACAAAATGATTATGACATCATCTAATGATTATGACATCAAATGATTATGACATCATCAAATCATTATGACATCAACAAAATGATTATGACATCAACAGAATGATTATGACATCATCAAATGATTGTAACATCAACAAAATGATTATGACATCATCTAATGATTATGACATCATCAAATGATTATGACATCAACAAAATGATTATGACATTATCCAATGATTATGACATCAAATGATTATGAAATCATCAAATGATTATGACATCAACAAAATGATTATGACATCATCAAATGATTATGACATCAACAAAATGATTATGACATCATTAAATGATTATGACATCATCCAATGATTATGACATCAAATGATTATGACATCATCAAATGATTATGACATCAACAAAATGATTATGACATCATCCAATGATTATGACATCATCCAATGATTATGACATCATCAAATCATTATGACATCAACAAAATGATTATGACATCATCTAATGATTATGACATCATCAAATGATTATGACATCAACAAAATGATTATGACATCATCAAATGATTATGACATCAACAAAATGATTATGACATCATTAAATGATTATGACATCATCCAATGATTATGACATCAAATGATTATGACATCATCAAATGATTATGACATCAACAAAATGATTATGACATCATCCAATGATTATGACATCATCCAATGATTATGACATCATCAAATGATTATGACATCAACAAAATGATTATGACATCATCTAATGATTATGACATCATCAAATGATTATGACATCAACAAAATGATTATGACATCAACAAAATGATTATGATATCATCAAATGATTATGACATCAACAAAATGATTATGACATCATTAAATGATTATGACATCATCCAATGATTATGACATCAAATGATTATGACATCAACAAAATGATTATGACATCATCCAATGATTATGACATCATCCAATGATTATGACATCATCAAATGATTATGACATCAACAAAATGATTATGACATCATCTAATGATTATGACATCATCAAATGATTATGACATCAACAAAATGATTATGACATCATCAAATGATTATGACATCAACAAAATGATTATGACATCATCTAATGATTATGATATCAACAAAATGTTTATGACATCATCCAATGATTATGACATCATCAAATGATTATGACATCAACAAAATGATTATGACATCATCTAATGATTATGACATCATCAAATGATTATGACATCAACAAAATGATTATGACATCATCTAATGATTATGACATCATCAAATGATTATGACATCAACAAATTGATTATGACATCATCTAATGATTATGACATCATCAAATGATTATGACATCAACAAAATGATTATGACATCATCCCATGATTATGACATCATCAAATGATTAAGACATCAACAAAATGATTATGACATCATCCAATGATTATGACATCAAATGACTTTGACATCAACAAATGATTATGACATCAACAAAATGATGATGACATCATCCAATGATTATGACATCATCCAATGATTATGACATCATCAAATCATTATGACATCAACAAAATGATTATGACATCATCTAATGATTATGACATCATCAAATGATTATGACATCAACAAAATGATTATGACATCATCCCATGATTATGACACCAAATGATTATGACATCATCAAATGATTATGACATCAACAAAATGATTATGACATCATCAAATGATTATGACATCAACAAAATGATTATGACATCATCTAATGATTATGACATCATCAAATGATTATGACATCAACAAAATGATTATGACATCATCAAATGATTATGACATCAACAAAATGTTTATGACATCATCCAATGATTATGACATCTAATGATTATGACATCATCAAATGATTATGACATCAACAAAATGATTATGACATCATCTAATGATTATGACATCATCAAATGATTATGACATCAACAAAATGATTATGACATCATCTAATGATTATGACATCATCAAATGATTATGACATCAACAAAATGATTATGACATCAACAAAATGATTATGACATCATCAAATGATTATGACATCATCAAATGATTATGACATCAACAAAATGATTATGACATCATCAAATGATTATGACATCATCCAATGATTATGACATCAAATGATTATGACATCATCAAATGATTATGACATCAACAAAATGATTATGACATCATCAAATGATTATGACATCAACAAAATGATTATGACATCATCTAATGATTATGACATCATCAAATGATTATGACATCAACAAAATGATTATGACATCATCAAATGATTATGACATCAACAAAATGATTATGACATCATCCAATGATTATGACATCATCAAATGATTATGACATCATCAAATGATTATGACATCAACAAAATGATTATGACATCATCTAATGATTATGACATCATCAAATGATTATGACATCAACAAAATGATTATGACATCATCTAATGATCATGACATCATCAAATGATTATGACATCAACAAAATGATTATGACATCATCTAATGATTATGACATCATCAAATGATTATGACATCAACAAAATGATTATGACATCATCTAATGATTATTACATCATCAAATGATTATGACATCAACAAAATGATTATGACATCATCTAATGATTATGACATCATCAAATGATTATGACATCAACAAAATGATTATGACATCATCCCATGATTATGACATCAAATGATTATGACATCATCAAATGATTATGACATCAACAAAATGATTATGACATCATCAAATGATTATGACATCAAAAAAATGTTTATGACATCATCCAATGATTATGACATCAAATGATTATGACATCATCAAATGATTATGACATCAACAAAATGATTATGACATCATCTAATGATTATGACATCATCAAATGATTATGACATCAACAAAATGATTATGACATCATCCCATGATTATGACATCATCCAATGATTATGACATCAAATGATTATGACATCATCAAATCATTATGACATCAACAAAATGATTATGACATCAACAAAATGATTATGACATCATAAAATGATTATGACATCAACAAAATGATTATGGCATCATCAAATGATTATGACATCAACAAAATCATTATGACATCATCAAATGATTATGACATCAACAAAATGATTATGACATCATCCAATGATTATGACATCAAATGATTATGACATCATCAAATCATTATGACATCAACAAAATGATTATGACATCAACAAAATGATTATGACATCATCTAATGATTATGACATCATCAAATGATTATGACATCAACAAAATGATTATGACATCATCCAATGATTATGACATCATCCAATGATTATGACATCAAATGATTATGACATCATCAAATGATTATGACATCAACAAAATGATTATGACATCATCAAATGATTATGACATCAACAAAATGATTATGACATCATCTAATGATTATGACATCATCTAATGATTATGACATCAACAAAATGATTATGACATCATCCAATGATTATGACATCATCCAATGATTATGACATCAAATGATTATGACATCATCAAATGATTATGACATCAACAAAATGATTATGACATCATCAAATGATTATGACATCAACAAAATGATTATGACATCATCTAATGATTATGACATCATCAAATGATTATGACATCAACAAAATGATTATGACATAATCAAATGATTATGACATCAACAAAATGTTTATGACATCATCCAATGATTATGACATCATCAAATGATTATGACATCAACAAAATGATTATGACATCAACAAAATGATTATGACATCATCTAATGATTATGACATCATCAAATGATTATGACATCAACAAAATGATTATGACATCATCTAATGATTATGACATCATCAAATGATTATGACTTCAACAAAATGATTATGACATCATCTAATGATTATGACATCATCAAATGATTATGACATCAACAAAATGATTATGACATCAACAAAATGATTATGACATCAACAAAATGATTATGACATCATCTAATGATTATGACATCAACAAAATGATTATGACATCATCCCATGATTATGACATCAAATGATTATGACATAATCAAATGATTATGACATCAACAAAATGATTATGACATCATCAAATGATTATGACATCAACAAAATGATTATGACATCATCTAATGATTATGACATCATCAAATGATTATGACATCAACAAAATGATTATGACATCATCAAATGATTATGACATCAACAAAATGTTTATGACATCATCCAATGATTATGACATCAAATGATTATGACATCATCAAATGATTATGACATCAACAAAATGATTATGACATCATCTAATGATTATGACATCATCAAATGATTATGACATCAACAAAATGATTATGACATCATCTAATGATTATGACATCATCAAATGATTATGACATCAACAAAATGATTATGACATCATCTAATGATTATGACATCAAATGATTATGACATCATCAAATCATTATGACATCAACAAAATGATTATGACATCAACAGAATGATTATGACATCATCAAATGATTGTAACATCAACAAAATGATTATGACATCATCTAATGATTATGACATCATCAAATGATTATGACATCAACAAAATGATTATGACATTATCCAATGATTATGACATCAAATGATTATGAAATCATCAAATGATTATGACATCAACAAAATGATTATGACATCATCAAATGATTATGACATCAACAAAATGATTATGACATCATTAAATGATTATGACATCATCCAATGATTATGACATCAAATGATTATGACATCATCAAATGATTATGACATCAACAAAATGATTATGACATCATCCAATGATTATGACATCATCCAATGATTATGACATCATCAAATCATTATGACATCAACAAAATGATTATGACATCATCTAATGATTATGACATCATCAAATGATTATGACATCAACAAAATGATTATGACATCATCAAATGATTATGACATCAACAAAATGATTATGACATCATTAAATGATTATGACATCATCCAATGATTATGACATCAAATGATTATGACATCATCAAATGATTATGACATCAACAAAATGATTATGACATCATCCAATGATTATGACATCATCCAATGATTATGACATCATCAAATGATTATGACATCAACAAAATGATTATGACATCATCTAATGATTATGACATCATCAAATGATTATGACATCAACAAAATGATTATGACATCAACAAAATGATTATGATATCATCAAATGATTATGACATCAACAAAATGATTATGACATCATTAAATGATTATGACATCATCCAATGATTATGACATCAAATGATTATGACATCAACAAAATGATTATGACATCATCCAATGATTATGACATCATCCAATGATTATGACATCATCAAATGATTATGACATCAACAAAATGATTATGACATCATCTAATGATTATGACATCATCAAATGATTATGACATCAACAAAATGATTATGACATCATCAAATGATTATGACATCAACAAAATGATTATGACATCATCTAATGATTATGATATCAACAAAATGTTTATGACATCATCCAATGATTATGACATCATCAAATGATTATGACATCAACAAAATGATTATGACATCATCTAATGATTATGACATCATCAAATGATTATGACATCAACAAAATGATTATGACATCATCTAATGATTATGACATCATCAAATGATTATGACATCAACAAATTGATTATGACATCATCTAATGATTATGACATCATCAAATGATTATGACATCAACAAAATGATTATGACATCATCCCATGATTATGACATCATCAAATGATTATGACATCAACAAAATGATTATGACATCATCCAATGATTATGACATCAAATGACTTTGACATCAACAAATGATTATGACATCAACAAAATGATGATGACATCATCCAATGATTATGACATCATCCAATGATTATGACATCATCAAATCATTATGACATCAACAAAATGATTATGACATCATCTAATGATTATGACATCATCAAATGATTATGACATCAACAAAATGATTATGACATCATCCCATGATTATGACACCAAATGATTATGACATCATCAAATGATTATGACATCAACAAAATGATTATGACATCATCAAATGATTATGACATCAACAAAATGATTATGACATCATCTAATGATTATGACATCATCAAATGATTATGACATCAACAAAATGATTATGACATCATCAAATGATTATGACATCAACAAAATGTTTATGACATCATCCAATGATTATGACATCTAATGATTATGACATCATCAAATGATTATGACATCAACAAAATGATTATGACATCATCTAATGATTATGACATCATCAAATGATTATGACATCAACAAAATGATTATGACATCATCTAATGATTATGACATCATCAAATGATTATGACATCAACAAAATGATTATGACATCAACAAAATGATTATGACATCATCAAATGATTATGACATCATCAAATGATTATGACATCAACAAAATGATTATGACATCATCAAATGATTATGACATCATCCAATGATTATGACATCAAATGATTATGACATCATCAAATGATTATGACATCAACAAAATGATTATGACATCATCAAATGATTATGACATCAACAAAATGATTATGACATCATCTAATGATTATGACATCATCAAATGATTATGACATCAACAAAATGATTATGACATCATCAAATGATTATGACATCAACAAAATGATTATGACATCATCCAATGATTATGACATCATCAAATGATTATGACATCATCAAATGATTATGACATCAACAAAATGATTATGACATCATCTAATGATTATGACATCATCAAATGATTATGACATCAACAAAATGATTATGACATCATCTAATGATCATGACATCATCAAATGATTATGACATCAACAAAATGATTATGACATCATCTAATGATTATGACATCATCAAATGATTATGACATCAACAAAATGATTATGACATCATCTAATGATTATTACATCATCAAATGATTATGACATCAACAAAATGATTATGACATCATCTAATGATTATGACATCATCAAATGATTATGACATCAACAAAATGATTATGACATCATCCCATGATTATGACATCAAATGATTATGACATCATCAAATGATTATGACATCAACAAAATGATTATGACATCATCAAATGATTATGACATCAAAAAAATGTTTATGACATCATCCAATGATTATGACATCAAATGATTATGACATCATCAAATGATTATGACATCAACAAAATGATTATGACATCATCTAATGATTATGACATCATCAAATGATTATGACATCAACAAAATGATTATGACATCATCCCATGATTATGACATCATCAAATGATTATGACATCAACAAAATGATTATGACATCATCTAATGATTATGACATCATCAAATGATTATGACATCAACAAAATGATTATGACATCATCTAATGATTATGACATCATCAAATGATTATGACATCAACAAAATGATTATGACATCATCCAATGATTATGACATCAAATGATTATGACATCATCAAATGATTATGACATCAACAAAATGATGATGACATCATCCAATGATTATAACATCATCAAATCATTATGACATCAACAAAATGATTATGACATCATCTAATGATTATGACATCATCAAATGATTATGACATCAACAAAATGATTATGACATCATCCCATGATTATGACATCAAATGATTATGACATCATCAAATGATTATGACATCAACAAAATGATTATGACATCATCTAATGATTATGACATCATCAAATGATTATGACATCAACAAAATGATTATGACATCATCAAATGATTATGACATCATCAAATGATTATGACATCAACAAAATGATTATGACATCATCTAATGATTATGACATCAACAAAATGATTATGACATCATCTAATGATTATGACATCAAATGATTATGACATCAACAAAATGATTATGACATCATCCAATGATTATGACATCAAATGATTATGACATCATCAAATGATTATGACATCAACAAAATGATTATGACATCATCCAATGATTATGACATCAAATGATTATGACATCATCAAATCATTATGACATCAACAAAATGATTATGACATCAACAAAATAATTATGACATCATCTAATGATTATGACATCATCAAATGATTATGACATCAACAAAATGTTTATGACATCATCCAATGATTATGACATCAAATGATTATGACATCATCAAATGATTATGACATCAACAAAATGATTATGACATCATCTAATGATTATGACATCATCAAATGATTATGACATCAACAAAATGATTATGACATCATCTAATGATTATGACATCATCAAATGATTATGACATCAACAAAATGATTATGACATCATCCCATGATTATGACATCATCAAATGATTATGACATCAACAAAATGATTATGACATCATCCAATGATTATGACATCAAATGATTATGACATTATCAAATGATTATGACATCAACAAAATGATGATGACATCATCCAATGATTATGACATCATCCAATGATTATGACATCATCAAATGATTATGACATCAACAAAATTATTATGACATCATCTAATGATTATGACATCATCAAATGATTATGACATCAACAAAATGATTATGACATCATCCCATGATTATGACATCAAATGATTATGACATCATCAAATGATTATGACATCAACAAAATGATTATGACATCATCAAATGATTATGACATCAACAAAATGATTATGACATCATCTAATGATTATGACATCATCAAATGATTATGACATCAACAAAATGATTATGACATCATCAAATGATTATGACATCAACAAAATGTTTATGACATCATCCAATGATTATGACATCAAATGATTATGACATCATCAAATGATTATGACATCAACAAAATGATTATGACATCATCTAATGATTATGACATCATCAAATGATTATGACATCAACAAAATGATTATGACATCATCTAATGATTATGACATCATCAAATGATTATGACATCAACAAAATGATTATGACATCATCTAATGATTATCACATCATCAAATGATTATGACATCAACAAAATGATTATGACATCATCTAATGATTATGACATCATCAAATGATTATGACATCAACAAAATGATTATGACATCATCAAATGATTATGACATCATCAAATGATTATGACATCAACAAAATGATTATGACTAGAGTTGAGCGATACCAGCCGATACTTGAAAATATCGGATCGGAATGGATCGGCCGATCTTTAAAAAAAGTATCGGTATCGCCGATTCCGATACCGGGAACCAATGCAAGTCAATGGGTCCAAAATATCGGAATTAAAAAAAACCCTTTCTTTCCTTGTAGGTTAATTCTACATGAAGAAAAACAACTAAGAATAATGTAGAATGTATTGTGGGAGGTGGAGGAGACATTAAAGCCATAGAGGTTTAGCCCAATCAAATGGAATAGCAGGAATTAAACTTTTTTTTTTAAAGATGTTAGGAGTTACAAAGATATTGACTATGTTAGCCTCATTTATATTTTGCCAGACATGTATGTCTTCTTCTTCTACTTCCTTTTTTTACATTCTTCTTCTTCTTCTTCTTCTACTTCCTTTTTTTACATTCTTCTTCTTCTTCTTCTACTTCCTTTTTTTACATTCTTCTTCTTCTTCTTCTACTTCCTTTTTTTACATTCTTCTTCTTATTCCTTTTTTTACATTCTTCTTCTTCTTCTTCTACTTCCTTTTTTTACATTCTTCTTCTTCTTCTTCTACTTCCTTTTTTTACATTCTTCTTCTTCTTCTTCTACTTCCTTTTTTTACATTCTTCTTCTTCTTCTTCTACTTCCTTTTTTTACATTCTTCTTCTTCTTCTTCTACTTCCTTTTTTTACATTCTTCTTCTTCTTCTTCTTCTTCTTCCTTTTCTTACATTCTTCATATTCTTCTTATTCAACAATTATTATTCTACATATTCAGCTTCTTCATCTTCTTCCTATTCTTCTTCATCATATTCTTGTTTGTGTCAGGCATTCCTGTAGTTGTTATCTAGAAAAGTTAGAAGTTTACACCTTCCGTTCTGCCTGTCACAAAAGATTTACAACAGGATTTGTCCGCGATCAGTTTGGCCTGCAGAAGCAGGCCTTTTCCAGGGGCACCACGAGGAGGAACGGACTCACCCCCATACACTGCTTAGTCTTCTTCTGCTTATAAATAAGATAATATCATTTGCTCAGAGTATTAGTCTTATGCTTAATGTTCTTCTGCTTTGTTTTTTTTATGCTTCTTTGTCTTCTCTCTCTTGTTGTTCTGCATCTTGGTGGTTGTCTTCCTGTTCTTTGTCCTCTTGAACCAGCTGACGGTACTGGAACCCGGAGGGGCAGCAGAAGGAACAAGAGCCAATGGCACTACCGAGGACCAGCTGACGGTGCTGGAACCCGGTTACTAAGCAGGAGGTACCTGTGCTACAAAGCACTACCAAGGACCAGCAGACGTTGCCGGAACTCGGATACCGAGATGGAGGCACCTAGGCCAAAGGCTCTGACGAGAACCAGCTGACGGTGCTGGAACCCGGAGGGGTAGCATAAGCTGCAAGAGCAAATGGAAATAGCGAGGACCAGCTGACAGTGCTGGCACCCGGAGGGGCAGCAGAAGGAATAAGAGCCAATGGCACAACCGAGGACCAGCTGACGGTGCTGGAACCCGGTTACTAAGCAGGAGGTACCTGAGCTACAAAGCACTACCAAGGACCAGCAGACGTTGCCGGAACTCGGATACCGAGATGGAGGCACCTAGGCCAAAGGCTCTGACGAGAACCAGCTGACGGTGCTGGAACCCGGAGGGGTAGCATAAGCTGCAAGAGCAAATGGAAATAGCGAGGACCAGCTGACAGTGCTGGCACCCGGAGGGGCAGCAGAAGGAATAAGAGCCAATGGCACAACCGAAGACCAGCTGACGGTGCTGGAACCCGGTTACTAAGCAGGAGGTACCTGTGCTACAAAGCACTACCAAGGACCAGCAGACGTTGCCGGAACTCGGATACCGAGATGGAGGCACCTAGGCCAAAGGCTCTGATGAGAACCAGCTGACGGTGCTGGAACCCGGAGGGGTATCAGAAGTTACCCCTGAAAAGCAAAGTTGGCATGCCGCAAGCTGGCCGCAGTTACCGAATCACACAGTCCTACAGGGGGTGCTTGTCCTACTGGCACTATGGAACAAACCTTTCTTACCAGAACCCGCAGTCCACATAGGAAGCACCTAAACTGCTGGCACCCTAGCCTCGGCTAACCCAACCGCAACACGACATGGCAACTTGGGGTGGCAAACTGACATTGACACTTCCCGGAAACAGCAGGCAGGGCTGGAACCAAGCTGGGCAGGAGGGAGTACCCGTGCCAAAGTCAGTTATGAGCAGCAACTGGCGATGTTGGAGCCCAGGACAAGCACTTAGCAGGCTGAGGCCTGATGTGCTGTCAATTGGGAGGCAGCAGGACAGATTGCCATCAAAACAGCAGGGGAACAGCTGACGTTACTGAACCCCACAAACACAGGAGCTAGTGTTTTACTCTGTGAAGACGGCACTTCCGAGCAACAACTGGCTGTGTTGAAGCCCAGGGACAAGCACGGAGCAGGCTTAGGCTGCATTGAAGAAATTTTAAGATCGGTTGTAGACTACTAATTTGAACCAAGCTCCACTTAGGCCTGTGGCTTCACTGATTTTCGTATTTCCCCTGTCCTCCAACCCCGCCAGTTACAGCTCCGAAGTGGCGTCTGCACAATCCACACTTGTTCCTGTGTTACAGGTGTTCAGTCCGGTCAGTTAATCCCCTGATGTGTGTCCGGCAATGTCGCCTGCTCTGTCCACATTCCGATAATGGGAATGTGGACAGAGCAGGCGACATTGCCGGACACACATCAGGGGATTAACTGACCGGACTGAACACCTGTAACACAGGAACAAGTGTGGATTGTGCAGACGCCACTTCGGAGCTGTAACTGGCGGGGTTGGAGGACAGGGGAAATACGAGAGACAGTGTAGCCACAGGCCTAATTGGAGCACGGTTAAAAATCAGTAGTGGTACGACTGTGTAGGCAGCAGGAGACTTTGCCATCCACACAGCAGGGGATCAGCTGACATTACTGAACCCCACTGAGACACGGGAGCAAGTGTCTCTTTCCGTGTGGACGGCACTTCCGAACTACAACTGGCTGTGTTGAAGCCCAGGAAATAGGAGGGTGTAGGCAGAGGCCTACTGTATTTTGAATGAGTTTACAGCAGGAGAGACTGCCATCCACACAGCAGGGGATCAGCTGACGTTACTGAACCCCACTGAGACACGGGAGCAAGTATCTCTTTCCGTGTGGACGGCACTTCCGAACTACAACTGGCTGTGTTGAAGCCCAGGAAATAGGAGGGTGTAGGCAGAGGCCTACTGTATTTTGAATGAGTTTACAGCAGGAGAGACTGCCATCCACACAGCAGGGGATCAGCTGACGTTACTGAACCCCACTGAGACACGGGAGCAAGTGTCTCTTTCCGTGTGGACGGCACTTACGAACTACAACTGGCTGTGTTGAAGCCCAGGAAATAGGAGGGTGTAGGCAGAGGCCTACTGTATTTTGAATGAGGTGACAGCAGGAGAGACTGCCATCCACACAGCAGGGGATCAGCTGACATTACTGAACCCCACTGAGACACGGGAGCAAGTATCTCTTTCCGTGTGGACGGCACTTCCGAACTACAACTGGCTGTGTTGAAGCCCAGGAAATAGGAGGGTGTAGGCAGAGGCCTACTGAATTTTGAATGAGTTTACAGCAGGAGAGACTGCCATCCACACAGCAGGGGATCAGCTGACTTTACTGAACCCCACTGAGACACGGGAGCAAGTGTCTCTTTCCGTGTGGACGGCACTTCCGAACTACAACTGGCTGTGTTGAAGCCCAGGAAATGGGAGGGTGTAGGCAGAGGCCTACTGAATTTTGAATGAGGTGACAGCAGGAGAGACTGCCATCCACACAGCAGGGGATCAGCTGACGTTACTGAACCCCACTGAGACACGGGAGCAAGTGTCTCTTTCCGTGTGGACGGCACTTCCGAACTACAACTGGCTGTGTTGAAGCCCAGGAAATAGGAGGGTGTAGGCAGAGGCCTACTGAATTTTGAATGAGGTGACAGCAGGAGAGACTGCCATCCACACAGCAGGGGATCAGCTGACGTTACTGAACCCCACTGAGACACGGGAGCAAGTATCTCTTTCCGTGTGGACGGCACTTCCGAACTACAACTGGCTGTGTTGAAGCCCAGGAAATAGGAGGGTGTAGGCAGAGGCCTACTGAATTTTGAATGAGGTGACAGCAGGAGAGACTGCCATCCACACAGCAGGGGATCAGCTGACGTTACTGAACCCCACTGAGACACGGGAGCAAGTATCTCTTTCCGTGTGGACGGCACTTCCGAACTACAACTGGCTGTGTTGAAGCCCAGGAAATAGGAGGGTGTAGGCAGAGGCCTACTGTATTTTGAATGAGTTTACAGCAGGAGAGACTGCCATCCACACAGCAGGGGATCAGCTGACGTTACTGAACCCCACTGAGACACGGGAGCAAGTGTCTCTTTCCGTGTGGACGGCACTTCCGAACTACAACTGGCTGTGTTGAAGCCCAGGAAATAGGAGGGTGTAGGCAGAGGCCTACTGTATTTTGAATGAGGTGACAGCAGGAGAGACTGCCATCCACACAGCAGGGGATCAGCTGACGTTACTGAACCCCACTGAGACACGGGAGCAAGTGTCTCTTTCCGTGTGGACGGCACTTCCGAACTACAACTGGCTGTGTTGAAGCCCAGGAAATAGGAGGGTGTAGGCAGAGGCCTACTGTATTTTGAATGAGGTGACAGCAGGAGAGACTGCCATCCACACAGCAGGGGATCAGCTGACGTTACTGAACCCCACTGAGACACGGGAGCAAGTGTCTCTTTCCGTGTGGACGGCACTTCCGAACTACAACTGGCTGTGTTGAAGCCCAGGAAATAGGAGGGTGTAGGCAGAGGCCTACTGTATTTTGAATGAGTTTACAGCAGGAGAGACTGCCATCCACACAGCAGGGGATCAGCTGACGTTACTGAACCCCACTGAGACACGGGAGCAAGTGTCTCTTTCCGTGTGGACGGCACTTCCGAACTACAACTGGCTGTGTTGAAGCCCAGGAAATAGGAGGGTGTAGGCAGAGGCCTACTGTATTTTGAATGAGTTTACAGCAGGAGAGACTGCCATCCACACAGCAGGGGATCAGCTGACGTTACTGAACCCCACTGAGACACGGGAGCAAGTATCTCTTTCCGTGTGGACGGCACTTCCGAACTACAACTGGCTGTGTTGAAGCCCAGGAAATAGGAGGGTGTAGGCAGAGGCCTACTGTCTTTGTAATGCGGAGACAGCAGGAGAGACTGCCATCTCCACAGCAGGGGAACAGCTGGCAGTGCTGAACCCCACTAACACTTGAACGAATGTGTTTGGCTCTGTGGAGACGACACTTCTGAACACCAACTGACGTTGTTGGAGCCCAGGATTAGGCGAGGAGCAGGCTGGGGCCTACTGGATTTTGGCAGGTGAATGCAGCAGGAGACTTGCCATCTCCACAGCAGGGGAACAGCTGGCAGTGCTGAACCCCACTAACACTTGAACGAATGTGTTTGGCTCTGTGGAGACGACACTTCTGAACACCAACTGACGTTGTTGGAGCCCAGGATTAGGCGAGGAGCAGGCTGGGGCCTACTGGATTTTGGCAGGTGAATGCAGCAGGAGACTTGCCATCTCCACAGCAGGGGAACAGCTGGCAGTGCTGAACCCCACTAACACTTGAACGAATGTGTTTGGCTCTGTGGAGACGACACTTCTGAACACCAACTGACGTTGTTGGAGCCCAGGATTAGGCGAGGAGCAGGCTGGGGCCTACTGGATTTTGGCAGGTGAATGCAGCAGGAGACTTGCCATCTCCACAGCTGGGGAACAGCTGGCAGTGCTGAACCCCAATAACACTTGAACGAATGTGTTTGGCTCTGTGGAGACGACACTTCTGAACACCAACTGACGTTGTTGGAGCCCAGGATTAGGCGAGGAGCAGGCTGGGGCCTACTGGATTTTGGCAGGTGAATGCAGCAGGAGACTTGCCATCTCCACAGCAGGGGAACAGCTGGCAGTGCTGAACCCCACTAACACTTGAACGAATGTGTTTGGCTCTGTGGAGACGACACTTCTGAACACCAACTGACGCTGTTGGAGCCCAGGATTAGGCGAGGAGCAGGCTGGGGCCTACTGGATTTTGGCAGGTGAATGCAGCAGGAGACTTGCCATCTCCACAGCAGGGGAACAGCTGGCAGTGCTGAACCCCACTAACACTTGAACGAATGTGTTTGGCTCTGTGGAGACGACACTTCTGAACACCAACTGACGCTGTTGGAGCCCAGGATTAGGCGAGGAGCAGGCTGGGGCCTACTGGATTTTGGCAGGTGAATGCAGCAGGAGACTTGCCATCTCCACAGCAGGGGAACAGCTGGCAGTGCTGAACCCCACTAACACTTGAACGAATGTGTTTGGCTCTGTGGAGACGACACTTCTGAACACCAACTGACGCTGTTGGAGCCCAGGATTAGGCGAGGAGCAGGCTGGGGCCTACTGGATTTTGGCAGGTGAATGCAGCAGGAGACTTGCCATCTCCACAGCAGGGGAACAGCTGGCAGTGCTGAACCCCACTAACACTTGAACGAATGTGTTTGGCTCTGTGGAGACGACACTTCTGAACACCAACTGACGCTGTTGGAGCCCAGGATTAGGCGAGGAGCAGGCTGGGGCCTACTGGATTTTGGCAGGTGAATGCAGCAGGAGACTTGCCATCTCCACAGCAGGGGAACAGCTGGCAGTGCTGAACCCCACTAACACTTGAACGAATGTGTTTGGCTCTGTGGAGACGACACTTCTGAACACCAACTGACGCTGTTGGAGCCCAGGATTAGGCGAGGAGCAGGCTGGGGCCTACTGGATTTTGGCAGGTGAATGCAGCAGGAGACTTGCCATCTCCACAGCAGGGGAACAGCTGGCAGTGCTGAACCCCACTAACACTTGAACGAATGTGTTTGGCTCTGTGGAGACGACACTTCTGAACACCAACTGACGTTGTTGGAGCCCAGGATTAGGCGAGGAGCAGGCTGGGGCCTACTGGATTTTGGCAGGTGAATGCAGCAGGAGACTTGCCATCTCCACAGCAGGGGAACAGCTGGCAGTGCTGAACCCCACTAACACTTGAACGAATGTGTTTGGCTCTGTGGAGACGACACTTCTGAACACCAACTGACGCTGTTGGAGCCCAGGATTAGGCGAGGAGCAGGCTGGGGCCTACTGGATTTTGGCAGGTGAATGCAGCAGGAGACTTGCCATCTCCACAGCAGGGGAACAGCTGGCAGTACTGAACCCCACTAACACTTGAACGAATGTGTTTGGCTCTGTGGAGACGACACTTCTGAACACCAACTGACGCTGTTGGAGCCCAGGATTAGGCGAGGAGCAGGCTGGGGCCTACTGGATTTTGGCAGGTGAATGCAGCAGGAGACTTGCCATCTCCACAGCAGGGGAACAGCTGGCAGTGCTGAACCCCACTAACACTTGAACGAATGTGTTTAGCTCTGTGGAGACGACAATTCTGAACACCAACTGACGCTGTTGGAGCCCAGGATTAGGCGAGGAGCAGGCTGGGGCCTACTGGATTTTGGCAGGTGAATGCAGCAGGAGACTTGCCATCTCCACAGCAGGGGAACAGCTGGCAGTGCTGAACCCCACTAACACTTGAACGAATGTGTTTGGCTCTGTGGAGACGACACTTCTGAACACCAACTGACGCTGTTGGAGCCCAGGATTAGGCGAGGAGCAGGCTGGGGCCTACTGGATTTTGGCAGGTGAATGCAGCAGGAGACTTGCCATCTCCACAGCAGGGGAACAGCTGGCAGTGCTGAACCCCACTAACACTTGAACGAATGTGTTTGGCTCTGTGGAGATGACACTTCTGAACACCAACTGACGCTGTTGGAGCCCAGGATTAGGCGAGGAGCAGGCTGGGGCCTACTGGATTTTGGCAGGTGAATGCAGCAGGAGACTTGCCATCTCCACAGCAGGGGAACAGCTGGCAGTACTGAACCCCACTAACACTTGAACGAATGTGTTTGGCTCTGTGGAGACGACACTTCTGAACACCAACTGACGCTGTTGGAGCCCAGGATTACGCATGCCGCATGCAGAGGCCAATGGGCATCGGTTTTTATGGAGGTTGTGGACTACTACTGATTCTAACCATGCTCCACTTAGGCCTCTGGCTCCACTGTCTCTACTATTTACCCTGGCCTCCAACCCCGCCAGCTACATCTCTGAAGTGGCGTCAGCACAATCTACACTTGTTCCTGTGTTACTGGTGCTCAGTCCCATCAGTTGATCCCCTGATGTTTGTCCGGCAAGTTCGCCAGCTCTGTCCTCATTCCCACTACTGGTTATGGGAATGTGGACAGAGCAGGAGACCTTGCCGGACACACATCAGGGGATAAACTGATGGGACTGAGCCACAGGAACACAGGAACAAGTGTAGATTGTGCTGACGCCACTTCAGAGATGTAGATGGCGGGGTTGGAGGTCAGGGGAAATAGTAGAGACAGTGGAGCCAGAGACCTAAGTTGGGCACGGTTAAAAATCAGTAGTGGTTTGAATGTTGATGGAGCTGGTGACTCTGCCGTCCACACAGCAGGGGATCAGCTGGCATTACTGAACCCCAGTAACACAGGAGCTAGTGTGTTTCTCTGTGCAGACGACACATCTGAGCGACAACTGGCTGTGTTGAAGCACAGGGATTATAGTTCAGGTGGTAGAAAAATGAACACACCAGCAGACCTGGATACAGTTGCCAACCACTAATTTAGTCTGTAAGAGGAATGGCAAAGTCTTTGGAGATCCAGGCCTTGTTCATTTTCAGAAAAGTCAGCCGGTCAACATTATCGGAAGATAGTCGCGTGCGACGGTCTGTTAGTACACCACCTGCGGCACTAAAGACACGTTCCGATAATACACTGGCAGCAGGGCAAGCCAGCACCTCCAATGCATACTGGCTAAGCTCTGGCCATGTATCCAGCTTAGAGACCCAAAACTTGAAGGGGGAAGAGCCATCTGGGAGTACAGCGACAGGGCAAGACATGTAGTCTGACACCATCTGACGGAAGCGTTGCCTCCTGCTGACTCGAGGCGTCGCTGATGGTGTAGACAATTGTGGTGGACACACAAAACTTTGCCACATTTGGGCCATAGTGGTCTTGCCTTGTGCTGCGGCACTGCCTCTGCTCCCTCTTTGTGCAGAGTTTCCTCCACTGCCTCGACGCACAGAGCTGCTTTGTAAAGCACTAGCAACAATGCTGTCGGGTGGAATGGAAAACATTATGGACTGCACCAGTGACTCTTCGTACTCCCGCATTTTACGCTCCCGGTTCAACGTTGGTATGAGCCTTTGTACGCTGTCCCGGTAGCGAGGATCTAGGAGGGTGTACACCCAATAATCAGCCGAGACGAGAATGTGGGCGATGCGGCGGTCGTTTCTCAGGCACTGCAGCATGAAATCAACCATGTGCTGCAGACTCCCAACTGCCAAAGAACCGCTGTCCCCTGTTTGAGGCGTGACCTCGACCTGCTCTGCATCACCCCACCCTCGCTGTACATACTGAGTAGAGGTTTGTGTACCTCCCTCCTCTGGAGAGATGTCTTCCTCCTCCATCGACTCCTCCTCATCCTCCTCACAAAGTGTCCCCTGCCTAGGCCTTTGTGAGGAAACACGTAGCGCAGACTGTCCAGAAGCAGATGGCATTTGGGACTCCTCATCCTCCACCTCTTCTGAAACCTCATCCCTTAGTGCTTGCAGTGTTTGTTGAAGCAGGCAGATAAGGGGGACAGTCATGCTGACTAGTGCATCGTCTGCACTCGCCATCCGCGTGGATTCATCGAAGGCACGCAAAACGAGGCAGATGTCCTTCATAGAGGCCCACTCAATGGTGCTGAAGTGTGAACGGCGCACAGTGCGACTTGTTTGCGCCTGATGCAGCTGGTACTCCATGACTGCTGCCTGCTGCTCACACAACCGCTCCAACATATGTAACGTTGAATTCCACCGGGTGGGTAGGTCACATATGATGCGATGTTCCGGAAGGCCAAATCGTCGCTGCAGAGCAGCGAGGCGCGATCTTGCCGTGCTGGAACGTCGCAAGTGAGCGCACTCTATGCGGACCTTGTGCAACAGTGCAGCAAGATCCGGATAGTCCCTCAGAAAGCTCTGCACGACCAAGTTAAGAACATGTGCCAGACATGGGATGTGTGTGAGGTTGCCTAGGCCAAGAGCTGCCACCAGATTTCGGCCATTGTCACACACTACCAAGCCCGGCTGGAGATTCGCTGGCCCAAACCACACATCGCTCTCCAGCTTGATAGCATTCCAGAGCTCCTGTGCTGTGTGGCTTCGATTCCCCAAAGAAATTAATTTGAGTACAGCCTGTTGACGTTTGGCCACGGCTGTGCTCATATCGGTCGTAACAGGCTCCTGCTCTGCTGTTTCTGAGGAACTTGAGTAGGAGGAGGAGTCTATGTGTACAGACTGGAGTCCTGCAATCCGTGGCGTTGGAAGAACACGTACAGCGCCACTCTCCAGATCCGTACCCGGCTCCACAACATTGACCCAGTGGGCAGTGAGGGAAAGGTATCGTCCCTGTCCATGGTTACTGGTCCACGCATCGGTGGTCAGGTGGACCTTGCTACTAACGGCGTTTAGTAGCGCATGTTTTATTTTGCCCTCAACATGTTTCTGCAGGGCAGGGACGGCTCGCCTGCTGAAATAAAAGCGGCTGGGCACGTTGTATTGGGGGACTGCCAATGCCATTAAGTCCCGGAAGGTGTCAGTGTCCACCAGCCTGAATGACAGCATTTCAACTGCCAGAAGTTTGGCAATGCCAGCATTCAGAGACTGTGCTCGGGGATGGTTTGCCGAGTAAGGGCGCCTTTTATCCCATGCCTGTGCTACCGATGGCTGTGATGGATGGGAACGTGCTGTTATGGGTGGAATCTGACAGGGTCTCCGGACAACAGTGGCAGAGGTTCTTCCTTGGCGATCCTGTGAGGAAGCCGAACCAGCAGTGTGTGAGCTGGAGGAAGAGGGCCCAACACGAACTGAAGAGGTGGTAGGTGGTGCTGTACGTTGGCCTACGTCTTCAGGGTGTCTCTGCAACTCCAACTCGTGCTTGGTGCGCACATGTTTCCACATATTTGTGGTATTGAGGTTGCTGACATTTCTCCCTCTTTTGACTCTCTGATGACACAGCTTGCATTTGACAAAGCAAATGTCATCTGCAACTGTGTCAAAAAAGGACCACGCACTGCAACTCTTGTGAGCGCCCGGTTTGCCTTTGGAAGGAGGAATGCTCCTAACGGGTGCCGAAGTGGAGGGTACAGGCAACCAAGTCTTTCCCCTCCCTCTGCCTCCTGTTTTGGCCGGTAGGGGAATCTCTTCCTCCGAGCTGCTCCCACCACCTTCCTGTTGCTCACGCCATGATGGGTCAAGGACCTCATCATCTTCCCTCCCCTCTTCAAACAGCTGCTTCTCCGGGGTTGTCTCGCCAGCACCGTACGCACCAGAAAGTGGCAACTGAGTCTCGTCATCATCTGATGCGTACTGAGGTGTGCTGACCATAGGCACTGGCCCACTCGCCTCTTCAGATTCAGAGGGACAAAGAAGTTGCGCATCACTGCATACTCCCTCTTCTTCACATTCAGGAATGCTGCTTGGCTGGCCCCCTCTTTCCAAGCCAACAGATTCCGAGAACAGAAGTAGAGACTGTGATGGCTCCTGTCCATGTCTCTCTGACTGCCTGGGCACTTTGGCAGGTGGTGAAGAGACAGATGGTTGCTCTTCGGTGCTCTGACCCTGAGAGGATGCGGAAGTAATTGAAGTCGATGCGTTAGCTGCCATCCATCCGACAACGGCTTCAATTTGTTCCTCCCGCAGCAGTGGGGTACGTTGAGGTCCTACAAAGCTGCGCATAAAGGACTGTTGCCTGCTAAAACTGGGGGATGCTGATCCACTGGTGCCCGCAGCAGGCCCAGAATCCCCACGTCCTCTACCTGTAGAATCCCCACGTCCTCTCCCTGCAGAATCCCCACGTCCTCTCCCTGCTGAAACTCCACGCCCACGCCCACGCCCCCGCGCCTTACTCCCTGCCTTCTTCATCTTGCAAGACTGCTTAAGATAGGCAAAAAAGTACAAAGGGGGGCCTTAGTGTGCTTATTCCTGAACAGCTGGTTACAGGTACAAGAAACACTAATTTTATGAAGTGTGTGTGTGTGGACTAGACTTTAATAGGAGCTGATGTGGCCTACACAAGTTCAAAATGTAGTGTTTGGTGAACTTTTTATGTGGTTTCTTTGTTTGAAACAAACTCAAAGTATGAGAACAAAGAATTGAAACTGATAGTATCACCAACTTTTTGGAGCTATTACAATGCAGGCAGGTAACCTACAATGCAAAAGATGAGGCTCCAAAAAAATTGGGTAATGCTAATCTGGCTGCGCCGGCAGGGCACAAGCCAGAAAAAAAGGCTCCTCTATCTACTCCTATATAGTGTTTGCAACCAACCAATGTTGATGGATACGGATGGATGCACACTAATAGGAGAAGAAAAAATGAGCTGCACTCAGAGACAAATATGTGTGAGGCAGTGACGCACGTTGAGCGTCCTACAACCAGACGTAGCTGCAGGACACTCTACTCAGCGTGAGCTGCACTCACACACAGTCAGAGACCTCTCAGACAGCCGTCAACAGTGCAGCTAAGTGGGCACTGGCACTGACAGGCTGCAGAAAGGCTCCGCTGTGTACTCCTATATAGTGTTTGCAACCACCGTAGATGGAGACAGATGGATGCACACTAATAGAAGAAAAAATGAGCTGCACTCAAATAAAAATATGTGTGAGGCAGTGACGCACGCTGAGCGTCCTACAGCCAGACGTAGCTGCAGGACACACTACTCAGCGTGAGCTGCACTCACACACAGTCAGAGACCTCTCAGACAGCCGTGAACAGTGCAGCAAAGTGGACACTAGCACTGAAAGGCTGCAGAAAGGCTCCGCTGTCTACTACTAGTGTTTGCAACCAACGTATATGGATACGGATGGAAGCACACTAGATTGAAATTATTTAAAAAATGCAGCTCAAAAAATAAAAGATGTATGAGGCAGCAGTGATCACACTGGGTGGCCTACAGCCTGACGTGGCTGCAGGACCCACTCCACAGCGTGAGCTGCACTCACACAGCCCTTGCAGACAGCTGTGAACACTGCTGCTAGGGCAAAGAAGGCTACAGTGGTGGTTTATGTAGCCTGGGTAAAGCACTAGATGTTTGGTGGAATCGCTATTTCTAACTGTCCCTCACAGTCTTCTACAGCAGCCTGTCCCTAACTGAATTCACAGCAGAGTGACCAGAAATGGCGGCTGCGGTGGCTTTTATAGTGCATCATGACATCATTTCGGCAGCCAATCACAGCCATGCCAATAGTTAACATGCCTACATGCCTAACAGGATGTGCCCACACTTCGGAGGATTCCCATTGGCTTAATCAAAGCAAGCAGGCTCATAGCATGATGGGAACTTCCTATTCCGATTCCGATCCTGGAATCCGATATGAAAAAAGTATCGGAATTAAGTATCGGAATTCCGATACCGCTAATATCGGCCGATACCCGATACTTGCGGTATCGGAATGCTCAACACTAATTATGACATCATCAAATGATTATGACATCAACAAAATGATTATGACATCATCTAATGATTATGACATCATCTAATGATTATGACATCAACAAAATGATTATGACATCATCCAATGATTATGACATCAAATGATTATGACATCATCAAATGATTATGACATCAACAAAATGATTATGACATCATCAAATGATTATGACATCAACAAAATGATTATGACATCATCTAATGATTATGACATCATCAAATGATTATGACATCAACAAAATGATTATGACATCATCAAATGATTATGACATCAACAAAATGATTATGACATCATCAAATGATTATGACATCAACAAAATGTTTATGACATCATCCAATGATTATGACATCAAATGATTATGACATCATCAAATGATTATGACATCAACAAAATGATTATGACATCATCTAATGATTATGACATCATCAAATGATTATGACATCAACAAAATGATTATGACATCATCTAATGATTATGACATCATCAAATGATTATAACATCAACAAAATGATTATGACATCATCTAATGATTATGACATCATCAAATGATTATGACATCAACAAAATGATTATGACATCATCTAATGATTATGACATCATCAAATGATTATGACATCAACAAAATGATTATGACATCATCCAATGATTATGACATCAAATGATTATGACATCATCAAATCATTATGACATCAACAAAATGATTATGACATCAACAAAATAATTATGACATCATCTAATGATTATGACATCATCAAATGATTATGACATCAACAAAATGTTTATGACATCATCCAATGATTATGACATCAAATGATTATGACATCATCAAATGATTATGACATCAACAAAATGATTATGACATCATCTAATGATTATGACATCATCAAATGATTATGACATCAACAAAATGATTATGACATCATCTAATGATTATGACATCATCAAATGATTATGACATCAACAAAATGATTATGACATCATCCCATGATTATGACATCATCAAATGATTATGACATCAACAAAATGATTATGACATCATCCAATGATTATGACATCAAATGATTATGACATCGTCAAATGATTATGACATCAACAAAATGATGATGACATCATCCAATGATTATGACATTATCCAATGATTATGACATCATCAAATCATTATGACATCAACAAAATGATTATGACATCATCTAATGATTATGACATCATCAAATGATTATGACATCAACAAAATGATTATGACATCATCCCATGATTATGACATCAAATGATTATGACATCATCAAATGATTATGACATCAACAAAATGATTATGACATCATCAAATGATTATGACATCAACAAAATGATTATGACATCATCTAATGATTATGACATCATCAAATGATTATGACATCAACAAAATGTTTATGACATCATCCAATGATTATGACATCAAATGATTATGACATCATCAAATGATTATGACATCAACAAAATGATTATGACATCATCTAATGATTATGACATCATCAAATGATTATGACATTAACAAAATGATTATGACATCATCTAATGATTATGACATCATCAAATGATTATGACATCAACAAAATGATTATGACATCATCTAATGATTATGACATCATCAAATGATTATGACATCAACAAAATGATTATGACATCATCTAATGATTATGACATCATCAAATGATTATGACATCAACAAAATGATTATGACATCATCAAATGATTATGACATCATCAAGTGATTATGACATCAACAAAATGATTATGACATCATCAAATGATTATGACATCAACAAAATGATTATGACATCATCTAATGATTATGACATCAAGAAAATGTTTATGACATCATCCAATGATTATGACATCAAATGATTATGACATCATCAAATGATTAAGACATCAACAAAATGATTATGACATCATCTAATGATTATGACATCATCAAATGATTATGACATCAACAAAATGATTATGACATCATCTAATGATTATGACATCATCAAATGATTATGACATCAACAAAATGATTATGACATCATCTAATGATTATGACATAATCAAATGATTATGACATCAACAAAATGATTATGACATCATCCCATGATTATGACATCATCAAATGATTATGACATCAACAAAATGATTATGACATCATCCAATGATTATGACATCAAATGACTATGACATCATCAAATGATTATGACATCAACAAAATGATGATGACATCATCCAATGATTATGACATCATCCAATGATTAAGACATCATCAAATCATTATGACATCAACAAAATGATTATGACATCATCTAATGATTATGACATCATCAAATGATTATGACATCAACAAAATGATTATGACATCATCCCATGATTATGACATCATCTAATGATTATGACATCATCAAATAATTATGACATCAACAAAATGATTATGACATCATCAAATGATTATGACATTAACAAAATGATTATGACATCATCTAATGATTATGACATCATCAAATGATTATGACATCACCAAAATGATTATGACATCATCAAATGATTATGACATCATCAAATGATTATGACATCATCAAATGATTATGACATCAACAAAATGATTATGACATCATCTAATGATTATGACATCATCAAATGATTATGACATCAACAAAATGACTATGACATTATCTAATGATTATGACATCATCAAATGATTATGACATCAACAAAATGATTATGACATCATCTAATGATTATGACATCATCAAATGATTATGACATCAACAAAATGTTTATGACATCATCCAATGATTATGACATCAAATGATTATGACATCATCAAATGATTATGACATCAACAAAATGATTATGACATCATCTAATGATTATGACATCATCAAATGATTATGACATCAACAAAATGATTATGACATCATCTAATGATTATGACATCATCAAATGATTATGACATCAACAAAATGATTATGACATCATCTAATGATTAAGACATCAACAAATGATTATGACATCAACAAAATGATTATGACATCATCTAATGATTATGACATCATCAAATGATTATGACATCAACAAAATGATTATGACATCATCCCATGATTATGACATCATCAAATGATTATGACATCAACAAAATGATTATGACATCATCCAATGATTATGACATCAAATGACTATGACATCAAAAAATGATTATGACATCAACAAAATGATGATGACATCATCCAATGATTATGACATCATCCAATGATTATGACATCATCAAATCATTATGACATCAACAAAATGATTATGACATCATCTAATGATTATGACATCATCAAATGATTATGACATCAACAAAATGATTATGACATCATCAAATGATTATGACATCAACAAAATGATTATGACATCATCTAATGATTATGACATCAACAAAATGATTATGACATCATCCAATGATTATGACATCAAATGATTATGACATCATCAAATGATTATGACATCAACAAAATGATTATGACATCATCAAATGATTATGACATCAACAAAATGATTATGACATCATCTAATGATTATGACATCATCAAATGATTATGACATCAACAAAATGATTATGACATCATCAAATGATTATGACATCAACAAAATGATTATGACATCATCCAATGATTATGACATCAAATGATTATGACATCATCAAATGATTATGACATCATCTAATGATTATGACATCATCAAATGATTATGACATCAACAAAATGATTATGACATCATCTAATGATCATGACATCATCAAATGATTATGACATCAACAAAATGATTATGACATCATCTAATGATTATGACATCATCAAATGATTATGACATCAACAAAATGATTATGACATCATCTAATGATTATTACATCATCAAATGATTATGACATCAACAAAATGATTATGACATCATCTAATGATTATGACATCATCAAATGATTATGACATCAACAAAATGATTATGACATCATCCCATGATTATGACATCAAATGATTATGACATCATCAAATGATTATGACATCAACAAAATGATTATGACATCATCAAATGATTATGACATCAAAAAAATGTTTATGACATCATCCAATGATTATGACATCAAATGATTATGACATCATCAAATGATTATGACATCAACAAAATGATTATGACATCATCTAATGATTATGACATCATCAAATGATTATGACATCAACAAAATGATTATGACATCATCCCATGATTATGACATCATCAAATGATTATGACATCAACAAAATGATTATGACATCATCTAATGATTATGACATCATCAAATGATTATGACATCAACAAAATGATTATGACATCATCTAATGATTATGACATCATCAAATGATTATGACATCAACAAAATGATTATGACATCATCCAATGATTATGACATCAAATGATTATGACATCGTCAAATGATTATGACATCAACAAAATGATGATGACATCATCCAATGATTATGACATCATCCAATGATTATGACATCATCAAATCATTATGACATCAACAAAATGATTATGACATCATCCAATGATTATGACATCATCAAATCATTATGACATCAACAAAATGATTATGACATCATCTAATGATTATGACATCATCAAATGATTATGACATCAACAAAATGATTATGACATCATCCCATGATTATGACATCATCTAATGATTATGACATCATCAAATGATTATGACATCAACAAAATGATTATGACATCATCTAATGATTACGACATCATCAAATGATTATGACATCAACAAAATGATTATGACATCAACAAAATGATTATGACATCATCAAATGATTATGACATCATCAAATGATTATGACATCAACAAAATGATTATGACATCATCTAATGATTATGACATCAACAAAATGATTATGACATCATCTAATGATTATGACATCAAATGATTACGACATCAACAAAATGATTATGACATCATCCAATGATTATGACATCAAATGATTATGACATCATCAAATGATTATGACATCAACAAAATGATTATGACATCATCCAATGATTATGACATCAAATGATTATGACATCATCAAATCATTATGACATCAACAAAATGATTATGACATCAACAAAATAATTATGACATCATCTAATGATTATGACATCATCAAATGATTATGACATCAACAAAATGTTTATGACATCATCCAATGATTATGACATCAAATGATTATGACATCATCAAATGATTATGACATCAACAAAATGATTATGACATCATCCAATGATTATGACATCAAATGATTATGACATCATCAAATCATTATGACATCAACAAAATGATTATGACATCAACAAAATAATTATGACATCATCTAATGATTATGACATCATCAAATGATTATGACATCAACAAAATGTTTATGACATCATCCAATGATTATGACATCAAATGATTATGACATCATCAAATGATTATGACATCAACAAAATGATTATGACATCATCTAATGATTATGACATCATCAAATGATTATGACATCAACAAAATGATTATGACATCATCTAATGATTATGACATCATCAAATGATTATGACATCAACAAAATGATTATGACATCATCTAATGATTATGACATCATCAAATGATTATGACATCAACAAAATGATTATGACATCATCCCATGATTATGACATCATCAAATGATTATGACATCAACAAAATGATTATGACATCATCCAATGATTATGACATCAAATGATTATGACATCGTCAAATGATTATGACATCAACAAAATGATGATGACATCATCCAATGATTATGATATTATCCAATGATTATGACATCATCAAATCATTATGACATCAACAAAATGATTATGACATCATCTAATGATTATGACATCATCAAATGATTATGACATCAACAAAATGATTATGACATCATCCCATGATTATGACATCAAATGATTATGACATCATCAAATGATTATGACATCAACAAAATGATTATGACATCATCAAATGATTATGACATCAACAAAATGATTATGACATCATCTAATGATTATGACATCATCAAATGATTATGACATCAACAAAATGATTATGACATCATCAAATGATTATGACATCAACAAAATGTTTATGACATCATCCAATGAATATGACATCAAATGATTATGACATCATCAAATGATTATGACATCAACAAAATGATTATGACATCATCTAATGATTATGACATCATCAAATGATTATGACATCAACAAAATGATTATGAAATCATCTAATGATTATGACATCATCAAATGATTATGACATCGACAAATTGATTATGACATCATCTAATGATTATGACATCATCAAATGATTATGACATCAACAAAATGATTATGACATCATCTAATGATTATGACATCATCAAATGATTATGACATCAACAAAATGATTATGACATCATCAAATGATTATGACATCAACAAAATGATTATGACATCATCAAATGATTATGACATCAACAAAATGATTATGACATCATCTAATGATTATGACATCAACAAAATGTTTATGACATCATCCAATGATTATGACATCAAATGATTATGACATCATCAAATGATTAAGACATCAACAAAATGATTATGACATCATCTAATGATTAGGACATCATCAAATGATTATGACATCAACAAAATGATTATGACATCATCTAATGATTATGACATCATCAAATGATTATGACATCAACAAAATGATTATGACATCATCTAATGATTATGACATCATCAAATGATTATGACATCAACAAAATGATTATGACATCATCAAATGATTATGACATCAACAAAATGATTATGACATCATCCAATGATTATGACATCAAATGACTATGACATCATCAAATGATTATGACATCAACAAAATGATGATGACATCATCCAATGATTATGACATCATCCAATGATTATGACATCATCAAATCATTATGACATCAACAAAATGATTATGACATCATCTAATGATTATGACATCATCAAATGATTATGACATCAACAAAATGATTATGACATCATCCCATGATTATGACATCATCTAATGATTATGACATCATCAAATGATTATGACATCAACAAAATGATTATGACATCATCAAATGATTATGACATCAACAAAATGATTATGACATCATCTAATGATTATGACATCATCAAATGATTATGACATCAACAAAATGATTATGACATCATCAAATGATTATGACATCAACAAAATGTTTATGACATCATCCAATGATTATGACATCAAATGATTATGACTTCATCAAATGATTATGACATCAACAAAATGATTATGACATCATCTAATGATTATGACATCATCAAATGTTTATGACATCAACAAAATGATTATGACATCATCTAATGATTATGACATCATCAAATGATTATGACATCAACAAAATGATTATGACATCATCTAATGATTATGACATCATCAAATGATTATGACATAAACAAAATGATTATGACATCATCCAATGATTATGACATCAAATGATTATGACATCATCAAATGATTATGACATCAACAAAATGATGATGACATCATCCAATGATTATGACATCATCCAATGATTATGACATCATCAAATCATTATGACATCAACAAAATGATTATGACATCATCTAATGATTATGACATCATCAAATGATTATGACATCAACAGAATGATTATGACATCATCCCATGATTATGACATCAAATGATTATGACATCATCAAATGATTATGACATCAACAAAATGATTATGACATCATCTAATGATTATGACATCATCAAATGATTATGACATCAACAAAATGATTATGACATCAACAAAATGATTATGACATCATCAAATGATTATGACATCATCAAATGATTATGTCATCAACAAAATGATTATGACATCATCTAATGATTATGACATCAACAAAATGATTATGACATCATCTAATGATTATGACATCAAATGATTATGACATCAACAAAATGATTATGACATCATCCAATGATTATGACATCAAATGATTATGACATCATCAAATGATTATGACATCAACAAAATGATTATGACATCATCCAATGATTATGACATCAAATGATTATGACATCATCAAATCATTATGACATCAACAAAATGATTATGACATCAACAAAATAATTATGACATCATCTAATGATTATGACATCATCAAATGATTATGACATCAACAAAATGATTATGACATCATCCAATGATTATGACATCATCAAATGGTTATGACATCAACAAAATGATGATGACATCATCCAATGATTATGACATCATCCAATGATTATGACATCATCAAATCATTATGACATCAACAAAATGATTATGACATCATAAAATGATTATGACATCAACAAAATGATTATGGCATCATCAAATGATTACAACATCAACAAAATGATTATGGCATCATCAAATGATTATGACATCAACAAAATGATTATGTCATCATCCAATGATTATGACATCAAATGATTATGACATCATCAAATCATTATGACATCAACAAAATGATTATGACATCATAAAATGATTATGACATCAACAAAATGATTATGGCATCATCAAATGATTATGACATCAACAAAATGATTATGACATCATCCAATGATTACGACATCATCCAATGATTATGACATCATCAATTCATTATGACATCAACAAAATGATTATGACATCATCCAATGATTATGAAATCATCCAATGATTATGACATCATCAAATCATTATGACATCAACAAAATGATTATGACATCAACAAAATGATTATGACATCATCAAATGATTATGACATCAAATGATTATGACATCATCAAATGATTATGACATCAACAAAATGTTTATGACATCATCCAATGATTATGACATCAAATGATTATGACATCATCAAATGATTATGCCATCAACAAAATGATTATGGCATCAGCAAATGATTATGACATTATCAAATGATTATGACATCAACCAAATTATTATGACATCATCCGATGATTATGACATCAAATGATTATGACATCATCAAATGATTATGACATCAACAAAATGATTATGACATCATCTAATTATTATGACATCATCAAATGATTATGACATCAACAAAATGATTATGACATCATCTAATGATTATGACATCATCAAATGATTATGACATCAACAAAATGATTATGACATCATCCAATGATTATGACATCAAATGATTATGACATCATCAAATGATTATGACATCAACAAAATGATTATGACATCATCTAATGATTATGACATCATCAAATGATTATGACATCAACAAAATGATTATGACATCATCCAATGATTATGACATCAAATGATTATGACATCAACAAAATGATTATGACATCATCCAATGATTATGACATCATCAAATGATTATAACATCATCAAATCATTATGAAGTCAACAAAATGATTATGACATCAATAAAATGATTATGGCATCATCAAATGATTATGACATCAACAAAATGATTATGACATCATCCAATGATTATGACATCATCCAATGATTATGACATCATCAAATCATTATGACATCAACAAAATGATTATGACATCAACAAAATGATTATGACATCATCAAATGATTATGACATCATCAAAATGATTAGGACATCATCCAATGATTATGACATCAAATGATTATGACATCATCAAATGATTATGACATCAACAAAATGATTATGACATCATCCAATGATTATGACATCAGCCAATGATTATGACATCATCAAATCATTATGACATCAACAAAATGATTATGACATCAACAAAATGATTATGACATCATCAAATGATTATGACATCATCCAATGATTATGACATCATCAAATCATTATGACATCAACAAAATGATTATGACATCAACAAAATGATTATGACATCATCAAATGATTATGACATCAACAAAATGATTATGACATCATCCAATGATTATGACATCAAATGATTATGACATCATCAAATGATTATGACATCAACAAAATGATTATGACATCATCCAATGATTATGACATCATCCAATGATTATGACATCATCAAATTATTATGACATCAACAAAATGATTATGACATCAAGAAAATGATTATGACATCATCAAATGATTATGACATCAACAAAATGATTATGACATCATCAAATGATTATGACATCAACAAAATGATTATGACATCATCAAATGATTATGACATCATCCAAAGATTATGACATCAAATGATTATGACATCATCAAATGATTATGACATCAACAAAATGATTATGACATCATCCAATGATTATGACATCAAATGATTATGATATCATCAAATGATTATGCCATCAACAAAATGATTATGGCATCATCAAATGATTATGACATCAACAAAATGATTATGACATCATCCAATGATTATGACATCAACAAAATGATTATGACATCATCAAATGATTATGACATCAACAAAATGATTATGACATCATCTAATGATTATGACATCAACAAAATGATTATGACATCATCCAATGATTATGACATCAAATGATTATGACATCATCAAATGATAATGACATCAACAAAATGATTATGACATCATCCAATGATTATGACATCAAATGAATATGACATCATCAAATGATTATGACACCAACAAAATGATTATGACATCATCCAATGATTATGACATCATCAAATGTTTATGACATCAACAAAATGGTTATGACATCATCCAATGATTATGACATCAAATGATTATGACATCTTCTAATGATTATGACATCATCAAATGATTATGACATCAACAAAATGATTATGACATCAAATGATTATGACATCATCTAATGATTATGACATCATCAAATGATTATGACATCAACAAAATGAATATGACATCATCCAATGATTATGACATCATCAAATGATTATGACATCAACAAAATGATTATGACATCATCCAATGATTATGACATCAACAAAATGATTATGACATCATCAAATGATTATGACATCATCCAATGATTATCACATCAAATGATTATGACATCATCAAATGATTATGACATCAACAAAATTATTATGACATCATCCAATGATTATGACATCAACCAATGATTATGACATCATCAAATCATTATGACATCAACAAAATGATTACGACATCAACAAAATGATTGACATCATCAAATGATTATGACATCAACAAAATGATTATGAAATCATCCAATGATTATGACATCAAATGATTATGACATCATCAAATCAATATGATATCAACAAAATGATTATGACATCAACAAAATGATTATGACATCATCTAATGATTATGACATCATCAAATGATTATGACATCAACAAAATGATTATGACATCATCCAATGATTATGACATCAAATGATTATGACATGATCAAATGATTATGACATCAACAAAATGATTATGACATCATCCAATGATTATGACATCAACAAAATGATTATGACATCATCTAATGATTATGACATCATCAAATGATTATGACATCAACAAAATGATTATGACATCATCCAATGATTATGACATCATCCAATGATTATGACATCAAATGATTATGACATCATCAAATCATTATGACATCAACAAAATGATTATGACATCAACAAAATGATTATGACATCATAAAATGATTATGACATCAACAAAATGATTATGGCATCATCAAATGATTATGACATCAACAAAATCATTATGACATCATCAAATGATTATGACATCAACAAAATGATTATGACATCATCCAATGATTATGACATCAAATGATTATGACATCATCAAATCTTTATGACATCAACAAAATGATTATGACATCAACAAAATGATTATGACATCATCAAATGATTATGACATCATCCAATGATTATGACATCATCAAATCATTATGACATCAACAAAATGATTATGACATCAACAAAATGATTATGACATCATCAAATGATTATGACATCAACAAAATGATTATGACATCATCCAATGATTATGACATCAAATGATTATGACATCATCAAATGATTATGACATCAACAAAATGATTATGACATCATCCAATGATTATGACATCATCCAATGATTATGACATCATCAAATTATTATGACATCAACAAAATGATTATGACATCAAGAAAATGATTATGACATCATCAAATGATTATGACATCAACAAAATTATTATGACATCATCAAATGATTATGACATCAACAAAATGATTATGACATCATCAAATGATTATGACATCATCCAAAGATTATGACATCAAATGATTATGACATCATCAAATGATTATGACATCAACAAAATGATTATGACATCATCCAATGATTATGACATCAAATGATTATGATATCATCAAATGATTATGCCATCAACAAAATGATTATGGCATCATCAAATGATTATGACATCAACAAAATGATTATGACATCATCCAATGATTATGACATCAACAAAATGATTATGACATCATCAAATGATTATGACATCAACAAAATGATTATGACATCATCTAATGATTATGACATCAACAAAATGATTATGACATCATCCAATGATTATGACATCAAATGATTATGACATCATCAAATGATAATGACATCAACAAAATGATTATGACATCATCCAATGATTATGACATCAAATGAATATGACATCATCAAATGATTATGACACCAACAAAATGATTATGACATCATCCAATGATTATGACATCATCAAATGTTTATGACATCAACAAAATGGTTATGACATCATCCAATGATTATGACATCAAATGATTATGACATCTTCTAATGATTATGACATCATCAAATGATTATGACATCAACAAAATGATTATGACATCAAATGATTATGACATCATCTAATGATTATGACATCATCAAATGATTATGACATCAACAAAATGAATATGACATCATCCAATGATTATGACATTATCAAATGATTATGACATCAACAAAATGATTATGACATCATCCAATGATTATGACATCAACAAAATGATTATGACATCATCAAATGATTATGACATCATCCAATGATTATCACATCAAATGATTATGACATCATCAAATGATTATGACATCAACAAAATTATTATGACATCATCCAATGATTATGACATCAACCAATGATTATGACATCATCAAATCATTATGACATCAACAAAATGATTACGACATCAACAAAATGATTGACATCATCAAATGATTATGACATCAACAAAATGATTATGAAATCATCCAATGATTATGACATCAAATGATTATGACATCATCAAATCAATATGATATCAACAAAATGATTATGACATCAACAAAATGATTATGACATCATCTAATGATTATGACATCATCAAATGATTATGACATCAACAAAATGATTATGACATCATCCAATGATTATGACATCAAATGATTATGACATGATCAAATGATTATGACATCAACAAAATGATTATGACATCATCCAATGATTATGACATCAACAAAATGATTATGACATCATCTAATGATTATGACATCATCAAATGATTATGACATCAACAAAATGATTATGACATCATCCAATGATTATGACATCATCCAATGATTATGACATCAAATGATTATGACATCATCAAATCATTATGACATCAACAAAATGATTATGACATCAACAAAATGATTATGACATCATAAAATGATTATGACATCAACAAAATGATTATGGCATCATCAAATGATTATGACATCAACAAAATCATTATGACATCATCAAATGATTATGACATCAACAAAATGATTATGACATCATCCAATGATTATGACATCAAATGATTATGACATCATCAAATCTTTATGACATCAACAAAATGATTATGACATCAACAAAATGATTATGACATCATAAAATGATTATGACATCAACAAAATGATTATAGCATCATCAAATGATTATGACATCAACAAAATGATTATGACATCAACAAAATGATTATGACATCATCTAATGATTATGACATCATCAAATGATTATGACATCAACAAAATGATTATGACATCATCCAATGATTATGACATCATCCAATGATTATGACATCAAATGATTATGACATCATCAAATGATTATGACATCAACAACATGATTATGACATCATCAAATGATTATGACATCAACAAAATGATTATGACATCATCTAATGATTATGACATCATCAAATGATTATGACATCAACAAAATGATTATGACATCATCCAATGATTATGACATCAAATGATTATGACATCAACAAAATGATTATGACATCATCCAATGATTATGACATCATCCAATGATTATAACATCATCAAATCATTATGACATCAACAAAATGATTATGACATCAACAAAATGATTATGGCATCATCAAATGATTATGACATCAACAAAATGATTATGACATCATCCAATGATTATGACATCATCCAATGATTATGACATCATCAAGTCATTATGACATCAACAAAATGATTATGACATCAACAAATGATTATGACATCAACAAAATGATTAGGACATCATCCAATGATTATGACATCAAATGATTATGACATCATGAAATGATTATGACATCAACAAAATGATTATGACATCATCCAATGATTATGACATCAGCCAATGATTATGACATCATCAAATCATTATGACATCAACAAAATGATTATGACATCATCAAATGATTATGACATCATCCAATGATTATGACATCATCCAATGATTATGACATCATCAAATCATTATGACATCAACAAAATGATTATGACATCAACAAAATGATTATGACATCATCAAATGATTATGACATCAACAAAATGATTATGACATCATCCAATGATTATGACATCAAATGATTATGACATCATCAAATGATTATGACATCAACAAAATGATTATGACATCATCCAATGATTATGACATCATCCAATGATAATGACATCATCAAATTATTATGACATCAACAAAATGATTATGACATCAACAAAATGATTATGACATCATCAAATGATTATGACATCAACAAAATGATTATGACATCATCAAATGATTATGACATCAGCAAAATGATTATGACATCATCAAATGATTATGACATCATCCAAACATTATGACATCAAATGATTATGACATCATCAAATGATTATGACATCAACAAAATGATTATGACATCATCCAATGATTATGACATCATATGATTATGACATCATCAAATGATTATGCCATCAACAAAATGATTATGGCATCATCAAATGATTATGACATCAACAAAATGATTATGACATCATCCAATGATTATGACATCAACAAAATGATTATGACATCATCAAATGATTATGACATCAACAAAATGATTATGACATCATCTAATGATTATGACATCATCTAATGATTATGACATCAACAAAATGATTATGACATCATCCAATGATTATGACATCAAATGATTATGACATCATCAAATGATTATGACATCAACAAAATGATTATGACATCATCCAATGATTATGACATCATCAAATGTTTATGACATCAACAAAATGGTTATGACATCATCCAATGATTATGACATCAAATGATTATGACATCTTCTAATGATTATGACATCATCAAATGATTATGACATCAACAAAATGAATATGACATCATCCAATGATTATGACATCATCAAATGATTATGACATCAAAAAAATGATTATGACATCATCCAATGATTATGACATCAACAAAATGATTATGACATCATCAAATGATTATGACATCATCCAATGATTATCACATCAAATGATTATGACATCATCAAATGATTATGACATCAACAAAATTATTATGACATCATCCAATGATTATGACATCAACCAATGATTATGACATCATCAAATCATTATGACATCAACAAAATGATTACGACATCAACAAAATGATTGACATCATCAAATGATTATGACATCAACAAAATGATTATGAAATCATCCAATGATTATGACATCAAATGATTATGACATCATCAAATCAATATGATATCAACAAAATGATTATGACATCAACAAAATGATTATGACATCATCTAATGATTATGACATCATCAAATGATTATGACATCAACAAAATGATTATGACATCATCCAATGATTATGACATCAAATGATTATGACATCATCAAATGATTATGACATCAACAAAATGATTATGACATCATCAAATGATTATGACATCAACAAAATGATTGTAACATCATCTAATGATTATGACATCATCAAATGATTATGACATCAACAAAATGATTATGACATCATCCAATGATTATGACATCATCCAATGATTATGACATCAAATGATTATGACATCATCAAATCATTATGACATCAACAAAATGATTATGACATCAACAAAATGATTATGACATCATAAAATGATTATGACATCAACAAAATGATTATGGCATCATCAAATGATTATGACATCAACAAAATCATTATGACATCATCAAATGATTATGACATCAACAAAATGATTATGACATCATCCAATGATTATGACATCAAATGATTATGACATCATCAAATCTTTATGACATCAACAAAATGATTATGACATCAACAAAATGATTATGACATCATAAAATGATTATGACATCAACAAAATGATTATAGCATCATCAAATGATTATGACATCAACAAAATGATTATGACATCAACAAAATGATTATGACATCATCAAATGATTATGACATCAACAAAATGATTATGACATCATCCAATGATTATGACATCATCCAATGATTATGACATCAAATGATTATGACATCATCAAATGATTATGACATCAACAAAATGATTATGACATCATCAAATGATTATGACATCAACAAAATGATTATGACATCATCTAATGATTATGACATCATCAAATGATTATGACATCAACAAAATGATTATGACATCATCCAATGATTATGACATCATCCAATGATTATGACATCAAATGATTATGACATCATCAAATGATTATGACATCAACAAAATGATTATGACATCATCAAATGATTATGACATCAACAAAATGATTATGACATCATCTAATGATTATGACATCATCAAATGATTATGACATCAACAAAATGATTATGACATCTACAAAATGTTTATGACATCATCCAATGATTATGACATCAAATGATTATGACATCATCAAATGATTATGACATCAACAAAATGATTATGACATCATCTAATGATTATGACATCATCAAATGATTATGACATCAACAAAATGATTATGACATCATCAAATGATTATGACATCAACAAAATGATTATGACATCATCTAATGATTATGACATCATCAAATGATTATGACATCAACAAAATGATTATGACATCATCAAATGATTATGACATCAACAAAATGTTTATGACATCATCCAATGATTTTGACATCAAATGATTATGACATCATCAAATGATTATGACATCAACAAAATGATTATGACATCATCTAATGATTATGACATCATCAAATGATTATGACATCAACAAAATGATTATGACATCATCTAATGATTATGACATCATCAAATGATTATGACATCAACAAAATGTTTATGACATCATCCAATGATTATGACATCAAATGATTATGACATCATCAAATGATTATGACATCAACAAAATGATTATGACATCATCTAATGATTATGACATCATCAAATGATTATGACATCAACAAAATGATTATGACATCATCTAATGATTATGACATCATCAAATGATTATGACATCAACAAAATGATTATGACATCATCCAATGATTATGACATCAAATGATTATGACATCAAATGATTATGACATCAACAAAATGATTATGACATCAACAAAATGATTATGACATCATCTAATGATTATGACATCAACAAAATGATTATGACATCATCTAATGATTATGACATCAACAAAATGATTATGACATCATAAAATGATTATGACATCAAATGATTATGACATCAACAAATGATTATGACATCAACAAAATGATTATGACATCATCAAATGATTATGACATCAACAAAATGATTATGACATCATCTAATGATTATGACATCATCAAATGATTATGACATCAACAAAATGATTATGACATCATCCAATGATTATGACATCATCCAATGATTATGACATCAAATGATTATGACATCATCAAATGATTATGACATCAACAAAATGATTATGACATCATCAAATGATTATGACATCAACAAAATGATTATGACATCATCTAATGATTATGACATCATCAAATGATTATGACATCAACAAAATGATTATGACATAATCAAATGATTATGACATCAACAAAATGTTTATGACATCATCCAATGATTATGACATCAAATGATTATGACATCATCAAATGATTATGACATCAACAAAATGATTATGACATCATCTAATGATTATGACATCATCAAATGATTTTGACATCAACAAAATGATTATGACATCATCTAATGATTATGACATCATCAAATGATTATGACATCAACAAAATGATTATGACATCATCTAATGATTATGACATCATCAAATGATTATGACATCAACAAAATGATTATGACATCATCCCATGATTATGACATCAAATGATTATGACATCATCAAATGATTATGACATCAACAAAATGATTATGACATCATCAAATGATTATGACATCAACAAAATGATTATGACATCATCTAATGATTATGACATCATCAAATGATTATGACATCAACAAAATGATTATGACATCATCAAATGATTATGACATCAACAAAATGTTTATGACATCATCCAATGATTATGACATCAAATGATTATGACATCATCAAATGATTATGACATCAACAAAATGATTATGACATCATCTAATGATTATGACATCATCAAATGATTTTGACATCAACAAAATGATTATGACATCATCTAATGATTATGACATCATCAAATGATTATGACATCAACAAAATGATTATGACATCATCTAATGATTATGACATCATCAAATGATTATGACATCAACAAAATGATTATGACATCATCCCATGATTATGACATCAAATGATTATGACATCATCAAATGATTATGACATCAACAAAATGATTATGACATCATCAAATGATTATGACATCAACAAAATAATTATGACATCATCTAATGATTATGACATCATCAAATGATTATGACATCAACAAAATGATTATGACATCATAAAATGATTATGACATCAAATGATTATGACATCAACAAATGATTATGACATCAACAAAATGATTATGACATCATCAAATGATTATGACATCAACAAAATGATTATGACATCATCTAATGATTATGACATCATCAAATGATTATGACATCAACAAAATGATTATGACATCATACAATGATTATGACATCATCCAATGATTATGACATCAAATGATTATGACATCATCAAATGATTATGACATCAACAAAATGATTATGACATCATCAAATGATTATGACATCAACAAAATGATTATGACATCATCTAATGATTATGACATCATCAAATGATTATGACATCAACAAAATGATTATGACATAATCAAATGATTATGACATCAACAAAATGTTTATGACATCATCCAATGATTATGACATCAAATGATTATGACATCATCAAATGATTATGACATCAACAAAATGATTATGACATCATCTAATGATTATGACATCATCAAATGATTATGACATCATCTAATGATTATGACATCAACAAAATGATTATAACATCATCCAATGATTATGACATCAAATGATTATGACATCAACAAAATGATTATGACATCATCCAATGATTATGACATCAAATGATTATGACATCATCAAATGATTATGACATCAACAAAATGATTATGACATCATCTAATGATTATGACATCAACAAAATGATTATGACATCATCTAATGATTATGACATCAAATGATTATGACATCAACATAATGATTATGACATCATCCAATGATTATGACATCAAATGATTATGACATCATCAAATCATTATGACATCAACAAAATGATTATGACATCAACAAAATAATTATGACATCATCTAATGATTATGACATCATCAAATGATTATGACATCAACAAAATGATTATGACATCATAAAATGATTATGACATCAAATGATTATGACATCAACAAATGATTATGACATCAACAAAATGATTATGACATCATCAAATGATTATGACATCAACAAAATGATTATGACATCATCTAATGATTATGACATCATCAAATGATTATGACATCAACAAAATGATTATGACATCATCCAATGATTATGACATCATCCAATGATTATGACATCAAATGATTATGACATCATCAAATGATTATGACATCAACAAAATGATTATGACATCATCAAATGATTATGACATCAACAAAATGATTATGACATCATCTAATGATTATGACATCATCAAATGATTATGACATCAACAAAATGATTATGACATAATCAAATGATTATGACATCAACAAAATGTTTATGACATCATCCAATGATTATGACATCAAATGATTATGACATCATCAAATGATTATGACATCAACAAAATGATTATGACATCATCTAATGATTATGACATCATCAAATGATTTTGACATCAACAAAATGATTATGACATCATCTAATGATTATGACATCATCAAATGATTATGACATCAACAAAATGATTATGACATCATCTAATGATTATGACATCATCAAATGATTATGACATCAACAAAATGATTATGACATCATCCCATGATTATGACATCAAATGATTATGACATCATCAAATGATTATGACATCAACAAAATGATTATGACATCATCAAATGATTATGACATCAACAAAATGATTATGACATCATCTAATGATTATGACATCATCAAATGATTATGACATCAACAAAATGATTATGACATCATCAAATGATTATGACATCAACAAAATGTTTATGACATCATCCAATGATTATGACATCAAATGATTATGACATCATCAAATGATTATGACATCAACAAAATGATTATGACATCATCTAATGATTATGACATCATCAAATGATTATGACATCAACAAAATGATTATGACATAATCTAATGATTATGACATAATCAAATGATTATGACATCAACAAAATGATTATGACATCATCTAATGATTATGACATCATCAAATGATTATGACATCAACAAAATGATTATGACATCATCTAATGATTATGACATCATCAAATGATTATGACATCAACAAAATGATTATGACATCATCCAATGATTATGACATCATCAAATGATTATGACATCATCAAATGATTATGACATCAACAAAATGATTATGACATCATCTAATGATTATGACATCAACAAAATGATTATGACATCATCTAATGATTATGACATCAAATGATTATGACATCAACAAAATGATTATGACATCATCCAATGATTATGACATCAAATGATTATGACATCATCAAATGATTATGACATCAACAAAATGATTATGACATCATCCAATGATTATGACATCAAATGATTATGACATCATCAAATCATTATGACATCAACAAAATGATTATGACATCAACAAAATAATTATGACATCATCTAATGATTATGACATCATCAAATGATTATGACATCAACAAAATGATTTTGACATCATCCAATGATTATGACATCAAATGATTATGACATCATCAAATGATTATGACATCAACAAAATGATGATGACATCATCCAATGATTATGACATCATCCAATGATTATGACATCATCAAATCATTATGACATCAACAAAATGATTATGACATCATAAAATGATTATGACATCAACAAAATGATTATGGCATCATCAAATGATTATGACATCAACAAAATGATTATGACATCATCCAATGATTATGACATCATCCAATGATTATGACATCATCAAATCATTATGACATCAACAAAATGATTATGACATCAACAAAATGATTATGACATCATCAAATGATTATGACATCAACAAAATGATTATGACATCATCCAATGATTATGACATCATCAAATCATTATGACATCAACAAAATGATTATTACATCAACAAAATGATTATGACATCATCAAATGATTATGACATCAAATGATTATGACATCATCAAATGATTATGACGTCAACAAAATGTTTATGACATCATCCAATGATTATGACACCAAATGATTATGACATCATCAAATGATTATGCCATCAACAAAATGATTATGGCATCATCAAATGATTATGACATTATCAAATGATTATGACATTAACAAAATGATTATGACATCATCCGGTGATTATGACATCAAATGATTATGACATCATCAAATGATTATGACATCAACAAAATGATTATGACATCATCTAATGATTATGACATCAACAAAATGATTATGACATCATCAAATGATTATGACATCAACAAAATGATTATGACATCATCTAATGATTATGACATCATCAAATGATTATGACATCAACAAAATGATTATGACATCATCAAATGATTATGACATCAACAAAGTGATTATGACATCATCAAATGATTATGACATCAACAAAATGTTTATGACATCATCCAATGATTATGACATCAAATGATTATGACATCATCAAATGATTATGACATCAACAAAATGATTATGACATCATCTAATGATTATGACATCAACAAAATGATTATGACATCATCTAATGATTATGACATCATCAAATGATTATGACATCAACAAAATGATTATGACATCATCTAATGATTATGACATCATCAAATGATTATGACATCAACAAAATGATTATGACATCATCTAATGATTATGACATCATCAAATGATTATGACATCAACAAAATGATTATGACATCATCTAATGATTATGACATCATCAAATGATTATGACATCAACAAAATGATTATGACATCATCCAATGATTATGACATCATCAAATGATTATGACATCATCAAATGATTATGACATCAACAAAATGATTATGACATCATCTAATGATTATGACATCAACAAAATGATTATGACATCATCTAATGATTATGACATCAAATGATTATGACATCAACAAAATGATTATGACATCATCCAATGATTATGACATCAAATGATTATGACATCATCAAATGATTATGACATCAGCAAAATGATTATGACATCATCCAATGATTATGACATCAAATGATTATGACATCATCAAATCATTATGACATCAACAAAATGATTATGACATCAACAAAATAATTATGACATCATCTAATGATTATGACATCATCAAATGATTATGACATCAACAAAATGATTTTGACATCATCCAATGATTATGACATCAAATGATTATGACATCATCAAATGATTATGACATCAACAAAATGATGATGACATCATCCAATGATTATGACATCATCCAATGATTATGACATCATCAAATCATTATGACATCAACAAAATGATTATGACATCATAAAATGATTATGACATCAACAAAATGATTATGGCATCATCAAATGATTATGACATCAACAAAATGATTATGACATCATCCAATGATTATGACATCATCCAATGATTATGACATCATCAAATCATTATGACATCATCAAATCATTATGACATCAACAAAATGATTATGACATCAACAAAATGATTATGACATCATCAAATGATTATGACATCAACAAAATGATTATGACATCATCCAATGATTATGACATCATCAAATCATTATGACATCAACAAAATGATTATTACATCAACAAAATGATTATGACATCATCAAATGATTATGACATCAAATGATTATGACATCATCAAATGATTATGACATCAACAAAATGTTTATGACATCATCCAATGATTATGACACCAAATGATTATGACATCATCAAATGATTATGCCATCAACAAAATGATTATGGCATCATCAAATGATTATGACATTATCAAATGATTATGACATTAACAAAATGATTATGACATCATCCGGTGATTATGACATCAAATGATTATGACATCATCAAATGATTATGACATCAACAAAATGATTATGACATCATCTAATGATTATGACATCAACAAAATGATTATGACATCATCAAATGATTATGACATCAACAAAATGATTATGACATCATCTAATGATTATGACATCATCAAATGATTATGACATCAACAAAATGATTATGACATCATCAAATGATTATGACATCAACAAAATGATTATGACATCATCAAATGATTATGACATCAACAAAATGTTTATGACATCATCCAATGATTATGACATCAAATGATTATGACATCATCAAATGATTATGACATCAACAAAATGATTATGACATCATCTAATGATTATGACATCAACAAAATGATTATGACATCATCTAATGATTATGACATCATCAAATGATTATGACATCAACAAAATGATTATGACATCATCTAATGATTATGACATCATCAAATGATTATGACATCAACAAAATGATTATGACATCATCTAATGATTATGACATCATCAAATGATTATGACATCAACAAAATGATTATGACATCATCTAATGATTATGACATCATCAAATGATTATGACATCAACAAAATGATTATGACATCATCCAATGATTATGACATCAAATGATTTTGACATCAACAAAATGATTATGACATCATCTAATGATTATGACATCATCAAATGATTATGACATCAACAAAATGATTATGACATCATCTAATGATTATGACATCATCAAATGATTATGACATCAACAAAACGATTATGACATCATCTAATGATTATGACATCATCAAATGATTATGACATCAACAAAATGATTATGACATCATCCCATGATTATGACATCATCAAATGATTATGACATCATCAAATGATTATGACATCAACAAAATGATTATGACATCATCTAATGATTATGACATCGTCAAATGATTATGACATCAACAAAATGATGATGACATCATCCAATGATTATGACATTATCCAATGATTATGACATCATCAAATGATTATGACATCAACAAAATGATTATGACATCATCTAATGATTATGACATCATCAAATGATTATGACATCAACAAAATGATTATGACATCATCTAATGATTATGACATCAACAAAATGATTATGACATCATCCAATGATTATGACATCAAATGATTATGACATCAACAAATGATTATGACATCATCAAATGATTATGACATCAACAAAATGATTATGACATCATCTAATGATTATGACATCATCAAATGATTATGACATCAACAAAATGTTTATGACATCATCCAATGATTATGACATCAAATGATTATGACATCATCAAATGATTATGACATCAACAAAATGATTATGACATCATCTAATGATTATGACATCATCAAATGATTATGACATCAACAAAATGATTATGACATCATCTAATGATTATGACATCATCAAATGATTATGACATCAACAAAATTATTATGACATCATCCAATGATTATGACATCAAATGATTATGACATCAAATGATTATGACATCAACAAAATGATTATGACATCAACAAAATGATTATGACATCATCTAATGATTATGACATCAACAAAATGATTATGACATCATCTAATGATTATGACATCAACAAAATGATTATAACATCATCCAATGATTATGACATCAAATGATTATGACATCAACAAAATGATTATGACATCATCCAATGATTATGACATCAAATGATTATGACATCATCAAATGATTATGACATCAACAAAATGATTATGACATCATCTAATGATTATGACATCAACAAAATGATTATGACATCATCTAATGATTATGACATCAAATGATTATGACATCAACATAATGATTATGACATCATCCAATGATTATGACATCAAATGATTATGACATCATCAAATCATTATGACATCAACAAAATGATTATGACATCAACAAAATAATTATGACATCATCTAATGATTATGACATCATCAAATGATTATGACATCAACAAAATGATTATGACATCATCCAATGATTATGACATCATCCAATGATTATGACATCAAATGATTATGACATCAACAAATGATTATGACATCAACAAAATGATTATGACATCATCAAATGATTATGACATCAACAAAATGATTATGACATCATCTAATGATTATGACATCATCAAATGATTATGACATCAACAAAATGATTATGACATCATCCAATGATTATGACATCATCCAATGATTATGACATCAAATGATTATGACATCATCAAATGATTATGACATCAACAAAATGATTATGACATCATCAAATGATTATGACATCAACAAAATGATTATGACATCATCTAATGATTATGACATCATCAAATGATTATGACATCAACAAAATGATTATGACATAATCAAATGATTATGACATCAACAAAATGTTTATGACATCATCCAATGATTATGACATCAAATGATTATGACATCATCAAATGATTATGACATCAACAAAATGATTATGACATCATCTAATGATTATGACATCATCAAATGATTTTGACATCAACAAAATGATTATGACATCATCTAATGATTATGACATCATCAAATGATTATGACATCAACAAAATGATTATGACATCATCTAATGATTATGACATCATCAAATGATTATGACATCAACAAAATGATTATGACATCATCCCATGATTATGACATCAAATGATTATGACATCATTAAATGATTATGACATCAACAAAATGATTATGACATCATCAAATGATTATGACATCAACAAAATGATTATGACATCATCTAATGATTATGACATCATCAAATGATTATGACATCAACAAAATGATTATGACATCATCAAATGATTATGACATCAACAAAATGTTTATGACATCATCCAATGATTATGACATCAAATGATTATGACATCATCAAATGATTATGACATCAACAAAATGATTATGACATCATCTAATGATTATGACATCATCAAATGATTATGACATCAACAAAATGATTATGACATAATCTAATGATTATGACATAATCAAATGATTATGACATCAACAAAATGATTATGACATCATCTAATGATTATGACATCATCAAATGATTATGACATCAACAAAATGATTATGACATCATCTAATGATTATGACATCATCAAATGATTATGACATCAACAAAATGATTATGACATCATCCAATGATTATGACATCATCAAATGATTATGACATCATCAAATGATTATGACATCAACAAAATGATTATGACATCATCTAATGATTATGACATCAACAAAATGATTATGACATCATCTAATGATTATGACATCAAATGATTATGACATCAACAAAATGATTATGACATCATCCAATGATTATGACATCAAATGATTATGACATCATCAAATGATTATGACATCAACAAAATGATTATGACATCATCCAATGATTATGACATCAAATGATTATGACATTATCAAATCATTATGACATCAACAAAATGATTATGACATCAACAAAATAATTATGACATCATCTAATGATTATGACATCATCAAATGATTATGACATCAACAAAATGATTTTGACATCATCCAATGATTATGACATCAAATGATTATGACATCATCAAATGATTATGACATCAACAAAATGATGATGACATCATCCAATGATTATGACATCATCCAATGATTATGACATCATCAAATCATTATGACATCAACAAAATGATTATGACATCATAAAATGATTATGACATCAACAAAATGATTATGGCATCATCAAATGATTATGACATCAACAAAATGATTATGACATCATCCAATGATTATGACATCATCCAATGATTATGACATCATCAAATCATTATGACATCAACAAAATGATTATGACATCAACAAAATGATTATGACATCATCAAATGATTATGACATCAACAAAATGATTATGACATCATCCAATGATTATGACATCATCAAATCATTATGACATCAACAAAATGATTATTACATCAACAAAATGATTATGACATCATCAAATGATTATGATGTCAACAAAATGTTTATGACATCATCCAATGATTATGACACCAAATGATTATGACATCATCAAATGATTATGCCATCAACAAAATGATTATGGCATCATCAAATGATTATGACATTATCAAATGATTATGACATTAACAAAATGATTATGACATCATCCGGTGATTATGACATCAAATGATTATGACATCATCAAATGATTATGACATCAACAAAATGATTATGACATCATCTAATGATTATGACATCAACAAAATGATTATGACATCATCAAATGATTATGACATCAACAAAATGATTATGACATCATCTAATGATTATGACATCATCAAATGATTATGACATCAACAAAATGATTATGACATCATCTAATGATTATGACATCATCAAATGATTATGACATCAACAAAATGATTATGACATCATCTAATGATTATGACATCATCAAATGATTATGACATCAACAAAATGATTATGACATCATCCAATGATTATGACATCATCAAATGATTATGACATCATCAAATGATTATGACATCAACAAAATGATTATGACATCATCTAATGATTATGACATCAACAAAATGATTATGACATCATCTAATGATTATGACATCAAATGATTATGACATCAACAAAATAATTATGACATCATCCAATGATTATGACATCAAATGATTATGACATCATCAAATGATTATGACATCAGCAAAATGATTATGACATCATCCAATGATTATGACATCAAATGATTATGACATCATCAAATCATTATGACATCAACAAAATGATTATGACATCAACAAAATAATTATGACATCATCTAATGATTATGACATCATCAAATGATTATGACATCAACAAAATGATTTTGACATCATCCAATGATTATGACATCAAATGATTATGACATCATCAAATGATTATGACATCAACAAAATGATGATGACATCATCCAATGATGATGACATCATCCAATGATTATGACATCATCAAATCATTATGACATCAACAAAATGATTATGACATCATAAAATGATTATGACATCAACAAAATGATTATGGCATCATCAAATGATTATGACATCAACAAAATGATTATGACATCATCCAATGATTATGACATCATCCAATGATTATGACATCATCAAATCATTATGACATCAACAAAATGATTATGACATCAACAAAATGATTATGACATCATCAAATGATTATGACATCAACAAAATGATTATGACATCATCCAATGATTATGACATCATCAAATCATTATGACATCAACAAAATGATTATTACATCAACAAAATGATTATGACATCATCAAATGATTATGACATCAAATGATTATGACATCATCAAATGATTATGACATCAACAAAATGTTTATGACATCATCCAATGATTATGACACCAAATGATTATGACATCATCAAATGATTATGCCATCAACAAAATGATTATGGCATCATCAAATGATTATGACATTATCAAATGATTATGACATTAACAAAATGATTATGACATCATCCGGTGATTATGACATCAAATGATTATGACATCATCAAATGATTATGACATCAACAAAATGATTATGACATCATCTAATGATTATGACATCAACAAAATGATTATGACATCATCAAATGATTATGACATCAACAAAATGATTATGACATCATCTAATGATTATGACATCAAATGATTATGACATCAACATAATGATTATGACATCATCCAATGATTATGACATCAAATGATTATGACATCATCAAATCATTATGACATCAACAAAATGATTATGACATCAACAAAATAATTATGACATCATCTAATGATTATGACATCATCAAATGATTATGACATCAACAAAATGATTATGACATCATCCAATGATTATGACATCATCCAATGATTATGACATCAAATGATTATGACATCAACAAATGATTATGACATCAACAAAATGATTATGACATCATCAAATGATTATGACATCAACAAAATGATTATGACATCATCTAATGATTATGACATCATCAAATGATTATGACATCAACAAAATGATTATGACATCATCCAATGATTATGACATCATCCAATGATTATGACATCAAATGATTATGACATCATCAAATGATTATGACATCAACAAAATGATTATGACATCATCAAATGATTATGACATCAACAAAATGATTATGACATCATCTAATGATTATGACATCATCAAATGATTATGACATCAACAAAATGATTATGACATAATCAAATGATTATGACATCAACAAAATGTTTATGACATCATCCAATGATTATGACATCAAATGATTATGACATCATCAAATGATTATGACATCAACAAAATGATTATGACATCATCTAATGATTATGACATCATCAAATGATTTTGACATCAACAAAATGATTATGACATCATCTAATGATTATGACATCATCAAATGATTATGACATCAACAAAATGATTATGACATCATCTAATGATTATGACATCATCAAATGATTATGACATCAACAAAATGATTATGACATCATCCCATGATTATGACATCAAATGATTATGACATCATTAAATGATTATGACATCAACAAAATGATTATGACATCATCAAATGATTATGACATCAACAAAATGATTATGACATCATCTAATGATTATGACATCATCAAATGATTATGACATCAACAAAATGATTATGACATCATCAAATGATTATGACATCAACAAAATGTTTATGACATCATCCAATGATTATGACATCAAATGATTATGACATCATCAAATGATTATGACATCAACAAAATGATTATGACATCATCTAATGATTATGACATCATCAAATGATTATGACATCAACAAAATGATTATGACATCATCCAATGATTATGACATCATCAAATGATTATGACATCATCAAATGATTATGACATCAACAAAATGATTATGACATCATCTAATGATTATGACATCAACAAAATGATTATGACATCATCTAATGATTATGACATCAAATGATTATGACATCAACAAAATGATTATGACATCATCCAATGATTATGACATCAAATGATTATGACATCATCAAATGATTATGACGTCAACAAAATGATTATGACATCATCCAATGATTATGACATCAAATGATTATGACATTATCAAATCATTATGACATCAACAAAATGATTATGACATCAACAAAATAATTATGACATCATCTAATGATTATGACATCATCAAATGATTATGACATCAACAAAATGATTTTGACATCATCCAATGATTATGACATCAAATGATTATGACATCATCAAATGATTATGACATCAACAAAATGATGATGACATCATCCAATGATTATGACATCATCCAATGATTATGACATCATCAAATCATTATGACATCAACAAAATGATTATGACATCATAAAATGATTATGACATCAACAAAATGATTATGGCATCATCAAATGATTATGACATCAACAAAATGATTATGACATCATCCAATGATTATGACATCATCCAATGATTATGACATCATCAAATCATTATGACATCAACAAAATGATTATGACATCAACAAAATGATTATGACATCATCAAATGATTATGACATCAACAAAATGATTATGACATCATCCAATGATTATGACATCATCAAATCATTATGACATCAACAAAATGATTATTACATCAACAAAATGATTATGACATCATCAAATGATTATGATGTCAACAAAATGTTTATGACATCATCCAATGATTATGACACCAAATGATTATGACATCATCAAATGATTATGCCATCAACAAAATGATTATGGCATCATCAAATGATTATGACATTATCAAATGATTATGACATTAACAAAATGATTATGACATCATCCGGTGATTATGACATCAAATGATTATGACATCATCAAATGATTATGACATCAACAAAATGATTATGACATCATCTAATGATTATGACATCAACAAAATGATTATGACATCATCAAATGATTATGACATCAACAAAATGATTATGACATCATCTAATGATTATGACATCATCAAATGATTATGACATCAACAAAATGATTATGACATCATCAAATGATTATGACATCAACAAAATGATTATGACATCATCAAATGATTATGACATCAACAAAATGTTTATGACATCATCCAATGATTATGACATCAAATGATTATGACATCATCAAATGATTATGACATCAACAAAATGATTATGACATCATCTAATGATTATGACATCAACAAAATGATTATGACATCATCTAATGATTATGACATCATCAAATGATTATGACATCAACAAAATGATTATGACATCATCTAATGATTATGACATCATCAAATGATTATGACATCAACAAAATGATTATGACATCATCTAATGATTATGACATCATCAAATGATTATGACATCAACAAAATGATTATGACATCATCCAATGATTATGACATCATCAAATGATTATGACATCATCAAATGATTATGACATCAACAAAATGATTATGACATCATCTAATGATTATGACATCAACAAAATGATTATGACATCATCTAATGATTATGACATCAAATGATTATGACATCAACAAAATGATTATGACATCATCCAATGATTATGACATCAAATGATTATGACATCATCAAATGATTATGACATCAGCAAAATGATTATGACATCATCCAATGATTATGACATCAAATGATTATGACATCATCAAATCATTATGACATCAACAAAATGATTATGACATCAACAAAATAATTATGACATCATCTAATGATTATGACATCATCAAATGATTATGACATCAACAAAATGATTTTGACATCATCCAATGATTATGACATCAAATGATTATGACATCATCAAATGATTATGACATCAACAAAATGATGATGACATCATCCAATGATTATGACATCATCCAATGATTATGACATCATCAAATCATTATGACATCAACAAAATGATTATGACATCATAAAATGATTATGACATCAACAAAATGATTATGGCATCATCAAATGATTATGACATCAACAAAATGATTATGACATCATCCAATGATTATGACATCATCCAATGATTATGACATCATCAAATCATTATGACATCAACAAAATGATTATGACATCAACAAAATGATTATGACATCATCAAATGATTATGACATCAACAAAATGATTATGACATCATCCAATGATTATGACATCATCAAATCATTATGACATCAACAAAATGATTATTACATCAACAAAATGATTATGACATCATCAAATGATTATGACATCAAATGATTATGACATCATCAAATGATTATGACATCAACAAAATGTTTATGACATCATCCAATGATTATGACACCAAATGATTATGACATCATCAAATGATTATGCCATCAACAAAATGATTATGGCATCATCAAATGATTATGACATTATCAAATGATTATGACATTAACAAAATGATTATGACATCATCCGGTGATTATGACATCAAATGATTATGACATCATCAAATGATTATGACATCAACAAAATGATTATGACATCATCTAATGATTATGACATCAACAAAATGATTATGACATCATCAAATGATTATGACATCAACAAAATGATTATGACATCATCTAATGATTATGACATCATCAAATGATTATGACATCAACAAAATGATTATGACATCATCAAATGATTATGACATCAACAAAATGATTATGACATCATCAAATGATTATGACATCAACAAAATGTTTATGACATCATCCAATGATTATGACATCAAATGATTATGACATCATCAAATGATTATGACATCAACAAAATGATTATGACATCATCTAATGATTATGACATCAACAAAATGATTATGACATCATCTAATGATTATGACATCATCAAATGATTATGACATCAACAAAATGATTATGACATCATCTAATGATTATGACATCATCAAATGATTATGACATCAACAAAATGATTATGACATCATCAAATGATTATGACATCAACAAAATGATTATGACATCATCAAATGATTATGACATCAACAAAATGTTTATGACATCATCCAATGATTATGACATCAAATGATTATGACATCATCAAATGATTATGACATCAACAAAATGATTATGACATCATCTAATGATTATGACATCAACAAAATGATTATGACATCATCTAATGATTATGACATCATCAAATGATTATGACATCAACAAAATGATTATGACATCAACAAAATGATTATGACATCATCTAATGATTATGACATCATCAAATGATTATGACATCAACAAAATGATTATGACATCATCTAATGATTATGACATCATCAAATGATTATGACATCAACAAAATGATTATGACATCATCCAATGATTATGACATCAAATGATTATGACATCATCAAATCATTATGACATCAACAAAATGATTATGACATCAACAAAATAATTATGACATCATCTAATGATTATGACATCATCAAATGATTATGACATCAACAAAATGATTATGACATCATCTAATGATTATGACATCATCAAATGATTATGACATCAACAAAATGATTATGACATCATCCCATGATTATGACATCATCAAATGATTATGACATCAACAAAATGATTATGACATCATCCAATAATTATGACATCAAATGATTATGACATCGTCAAATGATTATGACATCAACAAAATGATGATGACATCATCCAATGATTATGACATTATCCAATGATTATGACATCATCAAATCATTATGACATCAACAAAATTATTATGACATCATCTAATGATTATGACATCATCAAATGATTATGACATCAACAAAATGATTATGACATCATCCCATGATTATGACATCAAATGATTATGACATCATCAAATGATTATGACATCAACAAAATGATTATGACATCATCAAATGATTATGACATCAACAAAATGATTATGACATCATCTAATGATTATGACATCATCAAATGATTATGACATCAACAAAATGATTATGACATCATCAAATGATTATGACATCAACAAAATGTTTATGACATCATCCAATGATTATGACATCAAATGATTATGACATCATCAAATGATTATGACATCAACAAAATGATTATGACATCATCTAATGATTATGACATCATCAAATGATTATGACATCAACAAAATGATTATGACATCATCTAATGATTATGACATCATCAAATGATTATGACATCAACAAAATGATTATGACATCATCTAATGATTATGACATCATCAAATGATTATGACATCAACAAAATGATTATGACATCATCTAATGATTATGACATCATCAAATGATTATGACATCAACAAAATGATTATGACATCATCAAATGATTATTACATCATCAAATGATTATGACATCAACAAAATGATTATGATATCATCAAATGATTATGACATCAACAAAATGATTATGACATCATCTAATGATTATGACATCATCAAATGATTATGACATCAACAAAATGATTATGACATCATCTAATGATTATGACATCATCAAATGATTATGACATCAACAAAATGATTATGACATCATCTAATGATTATGACATCATCAAATGATTATGACATCAACAAAATGATTATGACATCATCTAATGATTATGACATCATCAAATGATTATGACATCAACAAAATGATTATGACATCATCTAATGATTATGACATCATCAAATGATTATGACATCAACAAAATGATTATGACATCATCTAATGATTATGACATCATCAAATGATTATGACATCAACAAAATGATTATGACATCATCCCATGATTATGACATCATCAAATGATTATGACATCAACAAAATGATGATGACATCATCCAATTATTATGACATCAAATGACTATGACATCATCAAATGATTATGACATCAACAAAATGATGATGACATCATCCAATGATTATGACATCATCCAATGATTATGACATCATCAAATCATTATGACATCAACAAAATGATTATGACATCATCTAATGATTACGACATCATCAAATGATTATGACATCAACAAAATGATTATGACATCATCCCATGATTATGACATCATCTAATGATTATGACATCATCAAATGATTATGACATCAACAAAATGATTATGACATCATCAAATGATTATGACATCAACAAAATGATTATGACATCATCTAATGATTATGACATCATCAAATGATTATGACATCAACAAAATGATTATGACATCATCTAATGATTATGACATCATCAAATGATTATGACATCAACAAAATGATTATGACATCATCCCATGATTATGACATCATCAAATGATTATGACATCAACAAAATGATTATGACATCATCCAATGATTATGACATCAAATGACTATGACATCAACAAATGATTATGACATCAACAAAATAATGATGACATCATCCAATGATTATGACATCATCAAATCATTATGACATCAACAAAATGATTATGACATCATCTAATGATTATGACATCATCAAATGATTATGACATCAACAAAATGATTATGACATCATCCCATGATTATGACATCAAATGATTATGACATCATCAAATGATTATGACATCAACAAAATGATTATGACATCATCAAATGATTATGACATCAACAAAATGATTATGACATCATCTAATGATTATGACATCATCAAATGATTATGACATCAACAAAATGATTATGACATCATCAAATGATTATGACATCTAATGATTATGACATCATCAAATGATTATGACATCAACAAAATGATTATGACATCATCTAATGATTATGACATCATCAAATGATTATGACATCAACAAAATGATTATGACATCATCTAATGATTATGACATCATCAAATGATTATGACATCAACAAAATGATTATGACATCAACAAAATGATTATGACATCATCTAATGATTATGACATCATCTAATGATTATGACATCAACAAAATGATTATGACATCATCCAATGATTATGACATCAAATGATTATGACATCATCAAATGATTATGACATCAACAAAATGATTATGACATCATCAAATGATTATGACGTCAACAAAATGATTATGACATCATCTAATGATTATGACATCATCAAATGATTATGACATCAACAAAATGATTATGACATCATCAAATGATTATGACATCAACAAAATGATTATGACATCATCCAATGATTATGACATCAAATGATTATGACATCAACAAAATGATTATGACATCATCTAATGATTATGACATCATCAAATGATTATGACATCAACAAAATGATTATGACATCATCTAATGATCATGACATCATCAAATGATTATGACATCAACAAAATGATTATGACATCATCCAATGATTATGACATCAAATGATTATGACATCATCAAATCTTTATGACATCAACAAAATGATTATGACATCAACAAAATGATTATGACATCATAAAATGATTATGACATCAACAAAATGATTATAGCATCATCAAATGATTATGACATCAACAAAATGATTATGACATCAACAAAATGATTATGACATCATCTAATGATTATGACATCATCAAATGATTATGACATCAACAAAATGATTATGACATCATCCAATGATTATGACATCATCCAATGATTATGACATCAAATGATTATGACATCATCAAATGATTATGACATCAACAACATGATTATGACATCATCAAATGATTATGACATCAACAAAATGATTATGACATCATCTAATGATTATGACATCATCAAATGATTATGACATCAACAAAATGATTATGACATCATCCAATGATTATGACATCAAATGATTATGACATCAACAAAATGATTATGACATCATCCAATGATTATGACATCATCCAATGATTATAACATCATCAAATCATTATGACATCAACAAAATGATTATGACATCAACAAAATGATTATGGCATCATCAAATGATTATGACATCATCCAATGATTATGACATCATCCAATGATTATGACATCATCAAGTCATTATGACATCAACAAAATGATTACGACATCAACAAATGATTATGACATCAACAAAATGATTAGGACATCATCCAATGATTATGACATCAAATGATTATGACATCATCAAATGATTATGACATCAACAAAATGATTATGACATCATCCAATGATTATGACATCAGCCAATGATTATGACATCATCAAATCATTATGACATCAACAAAATGATTATGACATCATCAAATGTTTATGACATCATCCAATGATTATGACATCATCCAATGATTATGACATCATCAAATCATTATGACATCAACAAAATGATTATGACATCAACAAAATGATTATGACATCATCAAATGATTATGACATCAACAAAATGATTATGACATCATCCAATGATTATGACATCAAATGATTATGACATCATCAAATGATTATGACATCAACAAAATGATTATGACATCATCCAATGATTATGACATCATCCAATGATTATGACATCATCAAATTATTATGACATCAACAAAATGATTATGACATCAACAAAATGATTATGACATCATCAAATGATTATGACATCAACAAAATGATTATGACATCATCAAATGATTATGACATCAGCAAAATGATTATGACATCATCAAATGATTATGACATCATCCAAAGATTATGACATCAAATGATTATGACATCATCAAATGATTATGACATCAACAAAATGATTATGACATCATCCAATGATTATGACATCAAATGATTATGACATCATCAAATGATTATGCCATCAACAAAATGATTATGGCATCATCAAATGATTATGACATCAACAAAATGATTATGACATCATCCAATGATTATGACATCAACAAAATGATTATGACATCATCAAATGATTATGACATCAACAAAATGATTATGACATCATCTAATGATTATGACATCATCTAATGATTATGACATCAACAAAATGATTATGACATCATCCAATGATTATGACATCAAATGATTATGACATCATCAAATGATTATGACATCAACAAAATGATTATGACATCATCCAATGATTATGACATCATCAAATGTTTATGACATCAACAAAATGGTTATGACATCATCCAATGATTATGACATCAAATGATTATGACATCTTCTAATGATTATGACATCATCAAATGATTATGACATCAACAAAATGATTATGACATCATCCAATGATTATGACATCATCAAATGTTTATGACATCAACAAAATGGTTATGACATCATCCAATGATTATGACATCAAATGATTATGACATCTTCTAATGATTATGACATCATCAAATGATTATGACATCAACAAAATGATTATGACATCATAAAATGATTATGACATCAACAAAATGATTATAGCATCATCAAATGATTATGACATCAACAAAATGATTATGACATCAACAAAATGATTATGACATCATCTAATGATTATGACATCATCAAATGATTATGACATCAACAAAATGATTATGACATCATCCAATGATTATGACATCATCCAATGATTATGACATCAAATGATTATGACATCATCAAATGATTATGACATCAACAAAATGATTATGACATCATCAAATGATTATGACATCAACAAAATGATTATGACATCATCTAATGATTATGACATCATCAAATGATTATGACATCAACAAAATGATTATGACATCATCCAATGATTATGACATCATCCAATGATTATGACATCAAATGATTATGACATCATCAAATGATTATGACATCAACAAAATGATTATGACATCATCAAATGATTATGACATCAACAAAATGATTATGACATCATCTAATGATTATGACATCATCAAATGATTATGACATCAACAAAATGATTATGACATAATCAAATGATTATGACATCAACAAAATGTTTATGACATCATCCAATGATTATGACATCAAATGATTATGACATCATCAAATGATTATGACATCAACAAAATGATTATGACATCAACAAAATGATTATGACATCATCAAATGATTATGACATCAACAAAATGATTATGACATCATCAAATGATTATGACATCAACAAAATGATTATGACATCATCTAATGATTATGACATCATCAAATGATTATGACATCAACAAAATGATTATGACATCATCAAATGATTATGACATCAACAAAATGTTTATGACATCATCCAATGATTATGACATCAAATGATTATGACATCATCAAATGATTATGACATCAACAAAATGATTATGACATCATCTAATGATTATGACATCATCAAATGATTATGACATCAACAAAATGATTATGACATCATCTAATGATAATGACATCATCAAATGATTATGACATCAACAAAATGTTTATGACATCATCCAATGATTATGACATCAAATGATTATGACATCATCAAATGATTATGACATCAACAAAATGATTATGACATCATCTAATGATTATGACATCATCAAATGATTATGACATCAACAAAATGATTATGACATCATCAAATGATTATGACATCAACAAATTGATTATGACATCATCTAATGATTATGACATCATCAAATGATTATGACATCAACAAAATGATTATGACATCATCTAATGATTATGACATCATCAAATGATTATGACATCAACAAAATGATTATGACATCATCAAATGATTATGACATCAACAAAATGATTATGACATCATCAAATGATTATGACATCAACAAAATGTTTATGACATCATCCAATGATTATGACATCAAATGATTATGACATCATCAAATGATTATGACATCAACAAAATGATTATGACATCATCTAATGATTATGACATCAACAAAATGATTATGACATCATCTAATGATTATGACATCATCAAATGATTATGACATCAACAAAATGATTATGACATCATCTAATGATTATGACATCATCAAATGATTATGACATCAACAAAATGATTATGACATCATCTAATGATTATGACATCATCAAATGATTATGACATCAACAAAATGATTATGACATCATCTAATGATTATGACATCATCAAATGATTATGACATCAACAAAATGATTATGACATCATCCAATGATTATGACATCATCAAATCATTATGACATCAACAAAATGATTATGACATCAACAAAATAATTATGACATCATCTAATGATTATGACATCATCAAATGATTATGACATCAACAAAATGTTTATGACATCATCCAATGATTATGACATCAAATGATTATGACATCAACAAAATGATTATGACATCATCTAATGATTATGACATCATCAAATGATTATGACATCAACAAAATGATTATGACATCATCTAATGATTATGACATCATCAAATGATTATGACATCAACAAAATGATTATGACATCATCTAATGATTATGACATCATCAAATGATTATGACATCAACAAAATGATTATGACATCATCCCATGATTATGACATCATCAAATGATTATGACATCATCAAATGATTATGACATCAACAAAATGATTATGACATCATCTAATGATTATGACATCGTCAAATGATTATGACATCAACAAAATGATGATGACATCATCCAATGATTATGACATTATCCAATGATTATGACATCATCAAATGATTATGACATCAACAAAATGATTATGACATCATCTAATGATTATGACATCATCAAATGATTATGACATCAACAAAATGATTATGACATCATCTAATGATTATGACATCAACAAAATGATTATGACATCATCCAATGATTATGACATCAAATGATTATGACATCAACAAATGATTATGACATCATCAAATGATTATGACATCAACAAAATGATTATGACATCATCTAATGATTATGACATCATCAAATGATTATGACATCAACAAAATGTTTATGACATCATCCAATGATTATGACATCAAATGATTATGACATCATCAAATGATTATGACATCAACAAAATGATTATGACATCATCTAATGATTATGACATCATCAAATGATTATGACATCAACAAAATGATTATGACATCATCTAATGATTATGACATCATCAAATGATTATGACATCAACAAAATTATTATGACATCATCCAATGATTATGACATCAAATGATTATGACATCAAATGATTATGACATCAACAAAATGATTATGACATCAACAAAATGATTATGACATCATCTAATGATTATGACATCAACAAAATGATTATGACATCATCTAATGATTATGACATCAACAAAATGATTATAACATCATCCAATGATTATGACATCAAATGATTATGACATCAACAAAATGATTATGACATCATCCAATGATTATGACATCAAATGATTATGACATCATCAAATGATTATGACATCAACAAAATGATTATGACATCATCTAATGATTATGACATCAACAAAATGATTATGACATCATCTAATGATTATGACATCAAATGATTATGACATCAACATAATGATTATGACATCATCCAATGATTATGACATCAAATGATTATGACATCATCAAATCATTATGACATCAACAAAATGATTATGACATCAACAAAATAATTATGACATCATCTAATGATTATGACATCATCAAATGATTATGACATCAACAAAATGATTATGACATAATCAAATGAATATGACATCAACAAAATGATTATGACATCATCAAATGATTATGACATCAACAAAATGATTATGACATCATCTAATGATTATGACATCATCAAATGATTATGACATCAACAAAATGATTATGACATAATCAAATGATTATGACATCAACAAAATGTTTATGACATCATCCAATGATTATGACATCAAATGATTATGACATCATCAAATGATTATGACATCAACAAAATGATTATGACATCATCTAATGATTATGACATCATCAAATGATTTTGACATCAACAAAATGATTATGACATCATCTAATGATTATGACATCATCAAATGATTATGACATCAACAAAATGATTATGACATCATCTAATGATTATGACATCATCAAATGATTATGACATCAACAAAATGATTATGACATCATCCCATGATTATGACATCAAATGATTATGACATCATCAAATGATTATGACATCAACAAAATGATTATGACATCATCAAATGATTATGACATCAACAAAATGATTATGACATCATCTAATGATTATGACATCATCAAATGATTATGACATCAACAAAATGATTATGACATCATCCAATGATTATGACATCAAATGATTATGACATCATCAAATGATTATGACATCAACAAAATGATTATGACATCATCTAATGATTATGACATCATCAAATGATTATGACATCAACAAAATGATTATGACATAATCTAATGATTATGACATAATCAAATGATTATGACATCAACAAAATGATTATGACATCATCTAATGATTATGACATCATCAAATGATTATGACATCAACAAAATGATTATGACATCATCTAATGATTATGACATCATCAAATGATTATGACATCAACAAAATGATTATGACATCATCCAATGATTATGACATCATCAAATGATTATGACATCATCAAATGATTATGACATCAACAAAATGATTATGACATCATCTAATGATTATGACATCAACAAAATGATTATGACATCATCTAATGATTATGACATCAAATGATTATGACATCAACAAAATGATTATGACATCATCCAATGATTATGACATCAAATGATTATGACATCATCAAATGATTATGACATCAACAAAATGATTATGACATCATCCAATGATTATGACATCAAATGATTATGACATCATCAAATCATTATGACATCAACAAAATGATTATGACATCAACAAAATAATTATGACATCATCTAATGATTATGACATCATCAAATGATTATGACATCAACAAAATGATTTTGACATCATCCAATGATTATGACATCAAATGATTATGACATCATCAAATGATTATGACATCAACAAAATGATGATGACATCATCCAATGATTATGACATCATCCAATGATTATGACATCATCAAATCATTATGACATCAACAAAATGATTATGACATCATAAAATGATTATGACATCAACAAAATGATTATGGCATCATCAAATGATTATGACATCAACAAAATGATTATGACATCATCCAATGATTATGACATCATCCAATGATTATGACATCATCAAATCATTATGACATCAACAAAATGATTATGACATCAACAAAATGATTATGACATCATCAAATGATTATGACATCAACAAAATGATTATGACATCATCCAATGATTATGACATCATCAAATCATTATGACATCAACAAAATGATTATTACATCAACAAAATGATTATGACATCATCAAATGATTATGATGTCAACAAAATGTTTATGACATCATCCAATGATTATGACACCAAATGATTATGACATCATCAAATGATTATGCCATCAACAAAATGATTATGGCATCATCAAATGATTATGACATTATCAAATGATTATGACATTAACAAAATGATTATGACATCATCCGGTGATTATGACATCAAATGATTATGACATCATCAAATGATTATGACATCAACAAAATGATTATGACATCATCTAATGATTATGACATCAACAAAATGATTATGACATCATCAAATGATTATGACATCAACAAAATGATTATGACATCATCTAATGATTATGACATCATCAAATGATTATGACATCAACAAAATGATTATGACATCATCTAATGATTATGACATCATCAAATGATTATGACATCAACAAAATGATTATGACATCATCTAATGATTATGACATCATCAAATGATTATGACATCAACAAAATGATTATGACATCATCTAATGATTATGACATCATCAAATGATTATGACATCAACAAAATGATTATGACATCATCCAATGATTATGACATCATCAAATGATTATGACATCATCAAATGATTATGACATCAACAAAATGATTATGACATCATCTAATGATTATGACATCAACAAAATGATTATGACATCATCTAATGATTATGACATCAAATGATTATGACATCAACAAAATGATTATGACATCATCCAATGATTATGACATCAAATGATTATGACATCATCAAATGATTATGACATCAGCAAAATGATTATGACATCATCCAATGATTATGACATCAAATGATTATGACATCATCAAATCATTATGACATCAACAAAATGATTATGACATCAACAAAATAATTATGACATCATCTAATGATTATGACATCATCAAATGATTATGACATCAACAAAATGATTTTGACATCATCCAATGATTATGACATCAAATGATTATGACATCATCAAATGATTATGACATCAACAAAATGATGATGACATCATCCAATGATTATGACATCATCCAATGATTATGACATCATCAAATCATTATGACATCAACAAAATGATTATGGCATCATAAAATGATTATGACATCAACAAAATGATTATGGCATCATCAAATGATTATGACATCAACAAAATGATTATGACATCATCCAATGATTTTGACATCATCCAATGATTATGACATCATCAAATCATTATGACATCAACAAAATGATTATGACATCAACAAAATGATTATGACATCATCAAATGATTATGACATCAACAAAATGATTATGACATCATCCAATGATTATGACATCATCAAATCATTATGACATCAACAAAATGATTATTACATCAACAAAATGATTATGACATCATCAAATGATTATGACATCAAATGATTATGACATCATCAAATGATTATGACATCAACAAAATGTTTATGACATCATCCAATGATTATGACACCAAATGATTATGACATCATCAAATGATTATGCCATCAACAAAATGATTATGGCATCATCAAATGATTATGACATTATCAAATGATTATGACATTAACAAAATGATTATGACATCATCCGGTGATTATGACATCAAATGATTATGACATAATCAAATGATTATGACATCAACAAAATGATTATGACATCATCTAATGATTATGACATCAACAAAATGATTATGACATCATCAAATGATTATGACATCAACAAAATGATTATGACATCATCTAATGATTATGACATCATCAAATGATTATGACATCAACAAAATGATTATGACATCATCAAATGATTATGACATCAACAAAATGATTATGACATCATCAAATGATTATGACATCAACAAAATGTTTATGACATCATCCAATGATTATGACATCAAATGATTATGACATCATCAAATGATTATGACATCAACAAAATGATTATGACATCATCTAATGATTATGACATCAACAAAATGATTATGACATCATCTAATGATTATGACATCATCAAATGATTATGACATCAACAAAATGATTATGACATCATCTAATGATTATGACATCATCAAATGATTATGACATCAACAAAATGATTATGACATCATCTAATGATTATGACATCATCAAATGATTATGACATCAACAAAATGATTATGACATCATCTAATGATTATGACATCATCAAAATGATTATGACATCATCAAATGATTATGACATCATCCAAAGATTATGACATCAAATGATTATGACATCATCAAATGATTATGACATCAACAAAATGATTATGACATCATCCAATGATTATGACATCAAATGATTATGACATCATCAAATGATTATGCCATCAACAAAATGATTATGGCATCATCAAATGATTATGACATCAACAAAATGATTATGACATCATCCAATGATTATGACATCAACAAAATGATTATGACATCATCAAATGATTATGACATCAACAAAATGATTATGACATCATCTAATGATTATGACATCATCTAATGATTATGACATCAACAAAATGATTATGACATCATCCAATGATTATGACATCAAATGATTATGACATCATCAAATGATTATGACATCAACAAAATGATTATGACATCATCCAATGATTATGACATCATCAAATGTTTATGACATCAACAAAATGGTTATGACATCATCCAATGATTATGACATCAAATGATTATGACATCTTCTAATGATTATGACATCATCAAATGATTATGACATCAACAAAATGATTATGACATCATCCAATGATTATGACATCATCAAATGTTTATGACATCAACAAAATGGTTATGACATCATCCAATGATTATGACATCAAATGATTATGACATCTTCTAATGATTATGACATCATCAAATGATTATGACATCAACAAAATGATTATGACATCATAAAATGATTATGACATCAACAAAATGATTATAGCATCATCAAATGATTATGACATCAACAAAATGATTATGACATCAACAAAATGATTATGACATCATCTAATGATTATGACATCATCAAATGATTATGACATCAACAAAATGATTATGACATCATCCAATGATTATGACATCATCCAATGATTATGACATCAAATGATTATGACATCATCAAATGATTATGACATCAACAAAATGATTATGACATCATCAAATGATTATGACATCAACAAAATGATTATGACATCATCTAATGATTATGACATCATCAAATGATTATGACATCAACAAAATGATTATGACATCATCCAATGATTATGACATCATCCAATGATTATGACATCAAATGATTATGACATCATCAAATGATTATGACATCAACAAAATGATTATGACATCATCAAATGATTATGACATCAACAAAATGATTATGACATCATCTAATGATTATGACATCATCAAATGATTATGACATCAACAAAATGATTATGACATAATCAAATGATTATGACATCAACAAAATGTTTATGACATCATCCAATGATTATGACATCAAATGATTATGACATCATCAAATGATTATGACATCAACAAAATGATTATGACATCAACAAAATGATTATGACATCATCAAATGATTATGACATCAACAAAATGATTATGACATCATCAAATGATTATGACATCAACAAAATGATTATGACATCATCTAATGATTATGACATCATCAAATGATTATGACATCAACAAAATGATTATGACATCATCAAATGATTATGACATCAACAAAATGTTTATGACATCATCCAATGATTATGACATCAAATGATTATGACATCATCAAATGATTATGACATCAACAAAATGATTATGACATCATCTAATGATTATGACATCATCAAATGATTATGACATCAACAAAATGATTATGACATCATCTAATGATAATGACATCATCAAATGATTATGACATCAACAAAATGTTTATGACATCATCCAATGATTATGACATCAAATGATTATGACATCATCAAATGATTATGACATCAACAAAATGATTATGACATCATCTAATGATTATGACATCATCAAATGATTATGACATCAACAAAATGATTATGACATCATCAAATGATTATGACATCAACAAATTGATTATGACATCATCTAATGATTATGACATCATCAAATGATTATGACATCAACAAAATGATTATGACATCATCTAATGATTATGACATCATCAAATGATTATGACATCAACAAAATGATTATGACATCATCAAATGATTATGACATCAACAAAATGATTATGACATCATCAAATGATTATGACATCAACAAAATGTTTATGACATCATCCAATGATTATGACATCAAATGATTATGACATCATCAAATGATTATGACATCAACAAAATGATTATGACATCATCTAATGATTATGACATCAACAAAATGATTATGACATCATCTAATGATTATGACATCATCAAATGATTATGACATCAACAAAATGATTTTGACATCATCCAATGATTATGACATCAAATGATTATGACATCATCAAATGATTATGACATCAACAAAATGATGATGACATCATCCAATGATTATGACATCATCCAATGATTATGACATCATCAAATCATTATGACATCAACAAAATGATTATGGCATCATAAAATGATTATGACATCAACAAAATGATTATGGCATCATCAAATGATTATGACATCAACAAAATGATTATGACATCATCCAATGATTTTGACATCATCCAATGATTATGACATCATCAAATCATTATGACATCAACAAAATGATTATGACATCAACAAAATGATTATGACATCATCAAATGATTATGACATCAACAAAATGATTATGACATCATCCAATGATTATGACATCATCAAATCATGATGACATCAACAAAATGATTATTACATCAGCAAAATGATTATGACATCATCAAATGATTATGACATCAAATGATTATGACATCATCAAATGATTATGACATCAACAAAATGTTTATGACATCATCCAATGATTATGACACCAAATGATTATGACATCATCAAATGATTATGCCATCAACAAAATGATTATGGCATCATCAAATGATTATGACATTATCAAATGATTATGACATTAACAAAATGATTATGACATCATCCGGTGATTATGACATCAAATGATTATGACATCAACAAAATGATTATGACATCATCTAATGATTATGACATCAACAAAATTATTATGACATCATCAAATGATTATGACATCAACAAAATGATTATGACATCATCTAATGATTATGACATCATCAAATGATTATGACATCAACAAAATGATTATGACATCATCAAATGATTATGACATCAACAAAATGATTATGACATCATCAAATGATTATGACATCAACAAAATGTTTATGACATCATCCAATGATTATGACATCAAATGATTATGACATCATCAAATGATTATGACATCAACAAAATGATTATGACATCATCTAATGATTATGACATCAACAAAATGATTATGACATCATCTAATGATTATGACATCATCAAATGATTATGACATCAACAAAATGATTATGACATCATCTAATGATTATGACATCATCAAATGATTATGACATCAACAAAATGATTATGACATCATCTAATGATTATGACATCATCAAATGATTATGACATCAACAAAATGATTATGACATCATCTAATGATTATGACATCATCAAAATGATTATGACATCATCAAATGATTATGACATCATCCAAAGATTATGACATCAAATGATTATGACATCATCAAATGATTATGACATCAACAAAATGATTATGACATCATCCAATGATTATGACATCAAATGATTATGACATCATCAAATGATTATGCCATCAACAAAATGATTATGGCATCATCAAATGATTATGACATCAACAAAATGATTATGACATCATCCAATGATTATGACATCAACAAAATGATTATGACATCATCAAATGATTATGACATCAACAAAATGATTATGACATCATCTAATGATTATGACATCATCTAATGATTATGACATCAACAAAATGATTATGACATCATCCAATGATTATGACATCAAATGATTATGACATCATCAAATGATTATGACATCAACAAAATGATTATGACATCATCCAATGATTATGACATCATCAAATGTTTATGACATCAACAAAATGGTTATGACATCATCCAATGATTATGACATCAAATGATTATGACATCTTCTAATGATTATGACATCATCAAATGATTATGACATCAACAAAATGATTATGACATCATCCAATGATTATGACATCATCAAATGTTTATGACATCAACAAAATGGTTATGACATCATCCAATGATTATGACATCAAATGATTATGACATCTTCTAATGATTATGACATCATCAAATGATTATGACATCAACAAAATGATTATGACATCATAAAATGATTATGACATCAACAAAATGATTATAGCATCATCAAATGATTATGACATCAACAAAATGATTATGACATCAACAAAATGATTATGACATCATCTAATGATTATGACATCATCAAATGATTATGACATCAACAAAATGATTATGACATCATCCAATGATTATGACATCATCCAATGATTATGACATCAAATGATTATGACATCATCAAATGATTATGACATCAACAAAATGATTATGACATCATCAAATGATTATGACATCAACAAAATGATTATGACATCATCTAATGATTATGACATCATCAAATGATTATGACATCAACAAAATGATTATGACATCATCCAATGATTATGACATCATCCAATGATTATGACATCAAATGATTATGACATCATCAAATGATTATGACATCAACAAAATGATTATGACATCATCAAATGATTATGACATCAACAAAATGATTATGACATCATCTAATGATTATGACATCATCAAATGATTATGACATCAACAAAATGATTATGACATAATCAAATGATTATGACATCAACAAAATGTTTATGACATCATCCAATGATTATGACATCAAATGATTATGACATCATCAAATGATTATGACATCAACAAAATGATTATGACATCAACAAAATGATTATGACATCATCAAATGATTATGACATCAACAAAATGATTATGACATCATCAAATGATTATGACATCAACAAAATGATTATGACATCATCTAATGATTATGACATCATCAAATGATTATGACATCAACAAAATGATTATGACATCATCAAATGATTATGACATCAACAAAATGTTTATGACATCATCCAATGATTATGACATCAAATGATTATGACATCATCAAATGATTATGACATCAACAAAATGATTATGACATCATCTAATGATTATGACATCATCAAATGATTATGACATCAACAAAATGATTATGACATCATCTAATGATAATGACATCATCAAATGATTATGACATCAACAAAATGTTTATGACATCATCCAATGATTATGACATCAAATGATTATGACATCATCAAATGATTATGACATCAACAAAATGATTATGACATCATCTAATGATTATGACATCATCAAATGATTATGACATCAACAAAATGATTATGACATCATCAAATGATTATGACATCAACAAATTGATTATGACATCATCTAATGATTATGACATCATCAAATGATTATGACATCAACAAAATGATTATGACATCATCTAATGATTATGACATCATCAAATGATTATGACATCAACAAAATGATTATGACATCATCAAATGATTATGACATCAACAAAATGATTATGACATCATCAAATGATTATGACATCAACAAAATGTTTATGACATCATCCAATGATTATGACATCAAATGATTATGACATCATCAAGTGATTATGACATCAACAAAATGATTATGACATCATCTAATGATTATGACATCAACAAAATGATTATGACATCATCTAATGATTATGACATCATCAAATGATTATGACATCAACAAAATGATTATGACATCATCTAATGATTATGACATCATCAAATGATTATGACATCAACAAAATGATTATGACATCATCTAATGATTATGACATCATCAAATGATTATGACATCAACAAAATGATTATGACATCATCTAATGATTATGACATCATCAAATGATTATGACATCAACAAAATGATTATGACATCATCCAATGATTATGACATCAAATGATTATGACATCATCAAATCATTATGACATCAACAAAATGATTATGACATCAACAAAATAATTATGACATCATCTAATGATTATGACATCATCAAATGATTATGACATCAACAAAATGTTTATGACATCATCCAATGATTATGACATCAAATGATTATGACATCAACAAAATGATTATGACATCATCTAATGATTATGACATCATCAAATGATTATGACATCAACAAAATGATTATGACATCATCTAATGATTATGACATCATCAAATGATTATGACATCAACAAAATGATTATGACATCATCTAATGATTATGACATCATCAAATGATTATGACATCAACAAAATGATTATGACATCATCCCATGATTATGACATCATCAAATGATTATGACATCATCAAATGATTATGACATCAACAAAATGATTATGACATCATCTAATGATTATGACATCGTCAAATGATTATGACATCAACAAAATGATGATGACATCATCCAATGATTATGACATTATCCAATGATTATGACATCATCAAATGATTATGACATCAACAAAATGATTATGACATCATCTAATGATTATGACATCATCAAATGATTATGACATCAACAAAATGATTATGACATCATCTAATGATTATGACATCAACAAAATGATTATGACATCATCCAATGATTATGACATCAAATGATTATGACATCAACAAATGATTATGACATCATCAAATGATTATGACATCAACAAAATGATTATGACATCATCTAATGATTATGACATCATCAAATGATTATGACATCAACAAAATGTTTATGACATCATCCAATGATTATGACATCAAATGATTATGACATCATCAAATGATTATGACATCAACAAAATGATTATGACATCATCTAATGATTATGACATCATCAAATGATTATGACATCAACAAAATGATTATGACATCATCTAATGATTATGACATCATCAAATGATTATGACATCAACAAAATTATTATGACATCATCCAATGATTATGACATCAAATGATTATGACATCAAATGATTATGACATCAACAAAATGATTATGACATCAACAAAATGATTATGACATCATCTAATGATTATGACATCAACAAAATGATTATGACATCATCTAATGATTATGACATCAACAAAATGATTATAACATCATCCAATGATTATGACATCAAATGATTATGACATCAACAAAATGATTATGACATCATCCAATGATTATGACATCAAATGATTATGACATCATCAAATGATTATGACATCAACAAAATGATTATGACATCATCTAATGATTATGACATCAACAAAATGATTATGACATCATCTAATGATTATGACATCAAATGATTATGACATCAACATAATGATTATGACATCATCCAATGATTATGACATCAAATGATTATGACATCATCAAATCATTATGACATCAACAAAATGATTATGACATCAACAAAATAATTATGACATCATCTAATGATTATGACATCATCAAATGATTATGACATCAACAAAATGATTATGACATAATCAAATGAATATGACATCAACAAAATGATTATGACATCATCAAATGATTATGACATCAACAAAATGATTATGACATCATCTAATGATTATGACATCATCAAATGATTATGACATCAACAAAATGATTATGACATAATCAAATGATTATGACATCAACAAAATGTTTATGACATCATCCAATGATTATGACATCAAATGATTATGACATCATCAAATGATTATGACATCAACAAAATGATTATGACATCATCTAATGATTATGACATCATCAAATGATTTTGACATCAACAAAATGATTATGACATCATCTAATGATTATGACATCATCAAATGATTATGACATCAACAAAATGATTATGACATCATCTAATGATTATGACATCATCAAATGATTATGACATCAACAAAATGATTATGACATCATCCCATGATTATGACATCAAATGATTATGACATCATCAAATGATTATGACATCAACAAAATGATTATGACATCATCAAATGATTATGACATCAACAAAATGATTATGACATCATCTAATGATTATGACATCATCAAATGATTATGACATCAACAAAATGATTATGACATCATCCAATGATTATGACATCAAATGATTATGACATCATCAAATGATTATGACATCAACAAAATGATTATGACATCATCTAATGATTATGACATCATCAAATGATTATGACATCAACAAAATGATTATGACATAATCTAATGATTATGACATAATCAAATGATTATGACATCAACAAAATGATTATGACATCATCTAATGATTATGACATCATCAAATGATTATGACATCAACAAAATGATTATGACATCATCCAATGATTATGACATCATCAAATGATTATGACATCATCAAATGATTATGACATCAACAAAATGATTATGACATCATCTAATGATTATGACATCAACAAAATGATTATGACATCATCTAATGATTATGACATCAAATGATTATGACATCAACAAAATGATTATGACATCATCCAATGATTATGACATCAAATGATTATGACATCATCAAATGATTATGACATCAACAAAATGATTATGACATCATCCAATGATTATGACATCAAATGATTATGACATCATCAAATCATTATGACATCAACAAAATGATTATGACATCAACAAAATAATTATGACATCATCTAATGATTATGACATCATCAAATGATTATGACATCAACAAAATGATTTTGACATCATCCAATGATTATGACATCAAATGATTATGACATCATCAAATGATTATGACATCAACAAAATGATGATGACATCATCCAATGATTATGACATCATCCAATGATTATGACATCATCAAATCATTATGACATCAACAAAATGATTATGACATCATAAAATGATTATGACATCAACAAAATGATTATGGCATCATCAAATGATTATGACATCAACAAAATGATTATGACATCATCCAATGATTATGACATCATCCAATGATTATGACATCATCAAATCATTATGACATCAACAAAATGATTATGACATCAACAAAATGATTATGACATCATCAAATGATTATGACATCAACAAAATGATTATGACATCATCCAATGATTATGACATCATCAAATCATTATGACATCAACAAAATGATTATTACATCAACAAAATGATTATGACATCATCAAATGATTATGATGTCAACAAAATGTTTATGACATCATCCAATGATTATGACACCAAATGATTATGACATCATCAAATGATTATGCCATCAACAAAATGATTATGGCATCATCAAATGATTATGACATTATCAAATGATTATGACATTAACAAAATGATTATGACATCATCCGGTGATTATGACATCAAATGATTATGACATCATCAAATGATTATGACATCAACAAAATGATTATGACATCATCTAATGATTATGACATCAACAAAATGATTATGACATCATCAAATGATTATGACATCAACAAAATGATTATGACATCATCTAATGATTATGACATCATCAAATGATTATGACATCAACAAAATGATTATGACATCATCAAATGATTATGACATCAACAAAATGATTATGACATCATCTAATGATTATGACATCAACAAAATGATTATGACATCATCTAATGATTATGACATCATCAAATGATTATGACATCAACAAAATGATTATGACATCATCTAATGATTATGACATCATCAAATGATTATGACATCAACAAAATGATTATGACATCATCTAATGATTATGACATCATCAAATGATTATGACATCAACAAAATGATTATGACATCATCTAATGATTATGACATCATCAAATGATTATGACATCAACAAAATGATTATGACATCATCCAATGATTATGACATCATCAAATGATTATGACATCATCAAATGATTATGACATCAACAAAATGATTATGACATCATCTAATGATTATGACATCAACAAAATGATTATGACATCATCTAATGATTATGACATCAAATGATTATGACATCAACAAAATGATTATGACATCATCCAATGATTATGACATCAAATGATTATGACATCATCAAATGATTATGACATCAGCAAAATGATTATGACATCATCCAATGATTATGACATCAAATGATTATGACATCATCAAATCATTATGACATCAACAAAATGATTATGACATCAACAAAATAATTATGACATCATCTAATGATTATGACATCATCAAATGATTATGACATCAACAAAATGATTTTGACATCATCCAATGATTATGACATCAAATGATTATGACATCATCAAATGATTATGACATCAACAAAATGATGATGACATCATCCAATGATTATAACATCATCCAATGATTATGACATCATCAAATCATTATGACATCAACAAAATGATTATGGCATCATAAAATGATTATGACATCAACAAAATGATTATGGCATCATCAAATGATTATGACATCAACAAAATGATTATGACATCATCCAATGATTTTGACATCATCCAATGATTATGACATCATCAAATCATTATGACATCAACAAAATGATTATGACATCAACAAAATGATTATGACATCATCAAATGATTATGACATCAACAAAATGATTATGACATCATCCAATGATTATGACATCATCAAATCATTATGACATCAACAAAATGATTATTACATCAACAAAATGATTATGACATCATCAAATGATTATGACATCAACAAAATGTTTATGACATCATCCAATGATTATGACACCAAATGATTATGACATCATCAAATGATTATGCCATCAACAAAATGATTATGGCATCATCAAATGATTATGACATTATCAAATGATTATGACATTAACAAAATGATTATGACATCATCCGGTGATTATGACATCAAATGATTATGACATCATCAAATGATTATGACATCAACAAAATGATTATGACATCATCTAATGATTATGACATCAACAAAATGATTATGACATCATCAAATGATTATGACATCAACAAAATGATTATGACATCATCTAATGATTATGACATCATCAAATGATTATGACATCAACAAAATGATTATGACATCATCAAATGATTATGACATCAACAAAATGATTATGACATCATCAAATGATTATGACATCAACAAAATGTTTATGACATCATCCAATGATTATGACATCAAATGATTATGACATCATCAAATGATTATGACATCAACAAAATGATTATGACATCATCTAATGATTATGACATCAACAAAATGATTATGACATCATCTAATGATTATGACATCATCAAATGATTATGACATCAACAAAATGATTATGACATCATCTAATGATTATGACATCATCAAATGATTATGACATCAACAAAATGATTATGACATCATCTAATGATTATGACATCATCAAATGATTATGACATCAACAAAATGATTATGACATCATCTAATGATTATGACATCATCAAATGATTATGACATCATCCAATGATTATGACATCAAATGATTATGACATCATCAAATCATTATGACATCAACAAAATGATTATGACATCAACAAAATAATTATGACATCATCTAATGATTATGACATCATCAAATGATTATGACATCAACAAAATGTTTATGACATCATCCAATGATTATGACATCAAATGATTATGACATCAACAAAATGATTATGACATCATCTAATGATTATGACATCATCAAATGATTATGACATCAACAAAATGATTATGACATCATCTAATGATTATGACATCATCAAATGATTATGACATCAACAAAATGATTATGACATCATCTAATGATTATGACATCATCAAATGATTATGACATCAACAAAATGATTATGACATCATCCCATGATTATGACATCATCAAATGATTATGACATCAACAAAATGATTATGACATCATCCAATAATTATGACATCAAATGATTATGACATCGTCAAATGATTATGACATCAACAAAATGATGATGACATCATCCAATGATTATGACATTATCCAATGATTATGACATCATCAAATCATTATGACATCAACAAAATGATTATGACATCATCTAATGATTATGACATCATCAAATGATTATGACATCAACAAAATGATTATGACATCATCCCATGATTATGACATCAAATGATTATGACATCATCAAATGATTATGACATCAACAAAATGATTATGACATCATCAAATGATTATGACATCAACAAAATGATTATGACATCATCTAATGATTATGACATCATCAAATGATTATGACATCAACAAAATGATTATGACATCATCAAATGATTATGACATCAACAAAATGTTTATGACATCATCCAATGATTATGACATCAAATGATTATGACATCATCAAATGATTATGACATCAACAAAATGATTATGACATCATCTAATGATTATGACATCATCAAATGATTATGACATCAACAAAATGATTATGACATCATCTAATGATTATGACATCATCAAATGATTATGACATCAACAAAATGATTATGACATCATCTAATGATTATGACATCATCAAATGATTATGACATCAACAAAATGATTATGACATCATCTAATGATTATGACATCATCAAATGATTATGACATCAACAAAATGATTATGACATCATCAAATGATTATGACATCATCAAATGATTATGACATCAACAAAATGATTATGATATCATCAAATGATTATGACATCAACAAAATGATTATGACATCATCTAATGATTATGACATCAACAAAATGTTTATGACATCATCCAATGATTATGACATCAAATGATTATGACATCATCAAATGATTAAGACATCAACAAAATGATTATGACATCATCTAATGATTATGACATCATCAAATGATTATGACATCAACAAAATGATTATGACATCATCTAATGATTATGACATCATCAAATGATTATGACATCAACAAAATGATTATGACATCATCTAATGATTATGGCATCATCAAATGATTATGACATCAACAAAATGATTATGACATCATCCCATGATTATGACATCATCAAATGATTATGACATCAACAAAATGATGATGACATCATCCAATGATTATGACATCAAATGACTATGACATCATCAAATGATTATGACATCAACAAAATGATGATGACATCATCCAATGATTATGACATCATCCAATGATTATGACATCATCAAATCATTATGACATCAACAAAATGATTATGACATCATCTAATGATTATGACATCATCAAATGATTATGACATCAACAAAATGATTATGACATCATCCCATGATTATGACATCATCTAATGATTATGACATCATCAAATGATTATGACATCAACAAAATGATTATGACATCATCAAATGATTATGACATCAACAAAATGATTATGACATCATCTAATGATTATGACATCATCAAATGATTATGACATCAACAAAATGATTATGACATCATCCAATGATTATGACATCATCAAATGATTATGACATCAACAAAATGATTATGACATCATCTAATGATTATGACATCATCAAATGATTATGACATCAACAAAATGATTATGACATCATCCCATGATTATGACATCATCAAATGATTATGACATCAACAAAATGATTATGACATCATCCAATGATTATGACATCAAATGACTATGACATCAACAAATGATTATGACATCAACAAAATGATGATGACATCATCCAATGATTATGACATCATCCAATGATTATGACATCATCAAATCATTATGACATCAACAAAATGATTATGACATCATCTAATGATTATGACATCATCAAATGATTATGACATCAACAAAATGATTATGACATCATCCCATGATTATGACATCAAATGATTATGACATCATCAAATGATTATGACATCAACAAAATGATTATGACATCATCAAATGATTATGACATCAACAAAATGATTATGACATCATCTAATGATTATGACATCATCAAATGATTATGACATCAACAAAATGATTATGACATCATCAAATGATTATGACATCTAATGATTATGACATCATCAAATGATTATGACATCAACAAAATGATTATGACATCATCTAATGATTATGACATCATCAAATGATTATGACATCAACAAAATGATTATGACATCATCAAATGATTATGACATCAACAAAATGATTATGACATCATCCAATGATTATGACATCAAATGATTATGACATCAACAAAATGATTATGACATCATCAAATGATTATGACATCAACAAAATGATTATGACATCATCTAATGATCATGACATCATCAAATGATTATGACATCAACAAAATGATTATGACATCATCCAATGATTATGACATCAAATGATTATGACATCATCAAATCTTTATGACATCAACAAAATGATTATGACATCAACAAAATGATTATGACATCATAAAATGATTATGACATCAACGAAATGATTATAGCATCATCAAATGATTATGACATCAACAAAATGATTATGACATCAACAAAATGATTATGACATCATCTAATGATTATGACATCATCAAATGATTATGACATCAACAAAATGATTATGACATCATCCAATGATTATGACATCATCCAATGATTATGACATCAAATGATTATGACATCATCAAATGATTATGACATCAACAACATGATTATGACATCATCAAATGATTATGACATCAACAAAATGATTATGACATCATCTAATGATTATGACATCATCAAATGATTATGACATCAACAAAATGATTATGACATCATCCAATGATTATGACATCAAATGATTATGACATCAACAAAATGATTATGACATCATCCAATGATTATGACATCATCCAATGATTATAACATCATCAAATCATTATGACATCAACAAAATGATTATGACATCAACAAAATGATTATGGCATCATCAAATGATTATGACATCATCCAATGATTATGACATCATCCAATGATTATGACATCATCAAGTCATTATGACATCAACAAAATGATTATGACATCAACAAATGATTATGACATCAACAAAATGATTAGGACATCATCCAATGATTATGACATCAAATGATTATGACATCATCAAATGATTATGACATCAACAAAATGATTATGACATCATCCAATGATTATGACATCAGCCAATGATTATGACATCATCAAATCATTATGACATCAACAAAATGATTATGACATCATCAAATGTTTATGACATCATCCAATGATTATGACATCATCCAATGATTATGACATCATCAAATCATTATGACATCAACAAAATGATTATGACATCAACAAAATGATTATGACATCATCAAATGATTATGACATCAACAAAATGATTATGACATCATCCAATGATTATGACATCAAATGATTATGACATCATCAAATGATTATGACATCAACAAAATGATTATGACATCATCCAATGATTATGACATCATCCAATGATTATGACATCATCAAATTATCATGACATCAACAAAATGATTATGACATCAACAAAATGATTATGACATCAACAAAATGATTATGACATCAACAAAATGATTATGACATCATCAAATGATTATGACATCAGCAAAATGATTATGACATCATCAAATGATTATGACATCATCCAAAGATTATGACATCAAATGATTATGACATCATCAAATGATTATGACATCAACAAAATGATTATGACATCATCCAATGATTATGACATCAAATGATTATGACATCATCAAATGATTATGCCATCAACAAAATGATTATGGCATCATCAAATGATTATGACATCAACAAAATGATTATGACATCATCCAATGATTATGACATCAACAAAATGATTATGACATCATCAAATGATTATGACATCAACAAAATGATTATGACATCATCTAATGATTATGACATCATCTAATGATTATGACATCAACAAAATGATTATGACATCATCCAATGATTATGACATCAAATGATTATGACATCATCCAATGATTATGACATCATCAAATGATTATGACATCAACAAAATGATTATGACATAATCAAATGATTATGACATCAACAAAATGTTTATGACATCATCCAATGATTATGACATCAAATGATTATGACATCATCAAATGATTATGACATCAACAAAATGATTATGACATCATCTAATGATTATGACATCATCAAATGATTTTGACATCAACAAAATGATTATGACATCATCTAATGATTATGACATCATCAAATGATTATGACATCAACAAAATGATTATGACATCATCTAATGATTATGACATCATCAAATGATTATGACATCAACAAAATGATTATGACATCATCCCATGATTATGACATCAAATGATTATGACATCATCAAATGATTATGACATCAACAAAATGATTATGACATCATCAAATGATTATGACATCAACAAAATGATTATGACATCATCTAATGATTATGACATCATCAAATGATTATGACATCAACAAAATGATTATGACATCATCTAATGATTATGACATCATCAAATGATTATGACATCAACAAAATGATTATGACATCATCCCATGATTATGACATCATCAAATGATTATGACATCAACAAAATGATTATGACATCATCCAATAATTATGACATCAAATGATTATGACATCGTCAAATGATTATGACATCAACAAAATGATGATGACATCATCCAATGATTATGACATTATCCAATGATTATGACATCATCAAATCATTATGACATCAACAAAATGATTATGACATCATCTAATGATTATGACATCATCAAATGATTATGACATCAACAAAATGATTATGACATCATCCCATGATTATGACATCAAATGATTATGACATCATCAAATGATTATGACATCAACAAAATGATTATGACATCATCAAATGATTATGACATCAACAAAATGATTATGACATCATCTAATGATTATGACATCATCAAATGATTATGACATCAACAAAATGATTATGACATCATCAAATGATTATGACATCAACAAAATGTTTATGACATCATCCAATGATTATGACATCAAATGATTATGACATCATCAAATGATTATGACATCAACAAAATGATTATGACATCATCTAATGATTATGACATCATCAAATGATTATGACATCAACAAAATGATTATGACATCATCTAATGATTATGACATCATCAAATGATTATGACATCAACAAAATGATTATGACATCATCTAATGATTATGACATCATCAAATGATTATGACATCAACAAAATGATTATGACATCATCTAATGATTATGACATCATCAAATGATTATGACATCAACAAAATGATTATGACATCATCAAATGATTATGACATCATCAAATGATTATGACATCAACAAAATGATTATGATATCATCAAATGATTATGACATCAACAAAATGATTATGACATCATCTAATGATTATGACATCAACAAAATGTTTATGACATCATCCAATGATTATGACATCAAATGATTATGACATCATCAAATGATTAAGACATCAACAAAATGATTATGACATCATCTAATGATTATGACATCATCAAATGATTATGACATCAACAAAATGATTATGACATCATCTAATGATTATGACATCATCAAATGATTATGACATCAACAAAATGATTATGACATCATCTAATGATTATGGCATCATCAAATGATTATGACATCAACAAAATGATTATGACATCATCCCATGATTATGACATCATCAAATGATTATGACATCAACAAAATGATGATGACATCATCCAATGATTATGACATCAAATGACTATGACATCATCAAATGATTATGACATCAACAAAATGATGATGACATCATCCAATGATTATGACATCATCCAATGATTATGACATCATCAAATCATTATGACATCAACAAAATGATTATGACATCATCTAATGATTATGACATCATCAAATGATTATGACATCAACAAAATGATTATGACATCATCCCATGATTATGACATCATCTAATGATTATGACATCATCAAATGATTATGACATCAACAAAATGATTATGACATCATCAAATGATTATGACATCAACAAAATGATTATGACATCATCTAATGATTATGACATCATCAAATGATTATGACATCAACAAAATGATTATGACATCATCCAATGATTATGACATCATCAAATGATTATGACATCAACAAAATGATTATGACATCATCTAATGATTATGACATCATCAAATGATTATGACATCAACAAAATGATTATGACATCATCCCATGATTATGACATCATCAAATGATTATGACATCAACAAAATGATTATGACATCATCCAATGATTATGACATCAAATGACTATGACATCAACAAATGATTATGACATCAACAAAATGATGATGACATCATCCAATGATTATGACATCATCCAATGATTATGACATCATCAAATCATTATGACATCAACAAAATGATTATGACATCATCTAATGATTATGACATCATCAAATGATTATGACATCAACAAAATGATTATGACATCATCCCATGATTATGACATCAAATGATTATGACATCATCAAATGATTATGACATCAACAAAATGATTATGACATCATCAAATGATTATGACATCAACAAAATGATTATGACATCATCTAATGATTATGACATCATCAAATGATTATGACATCAACAAAATGATTATGACATCATCAAATGATTATGACATCTAATGATTATGACATCATCAAATGATTATGACATCAACAAAATGATTATGACATCATCTAATGATTATGACATCATCAAATGATTATGACATCAACAAAATGATTATGACATCATCAAATGATTATGACATCAACAAAATGATTATGACATCATCCAATGATTATGACATCAAATGATTATGACATCAACAAAATGATTATGACATCATCAAATGATTATGACATCAACAAAATGATTATGACATCATCTAATGATCATGACATCATCAAATGATTATGACATCAACAAAATGATTATGACATCATCCAATGATTATGACATCAAATGATTATGACATCATCAAATCTTTATGACATCAACAAAATGATTATGACATCAACAAAATGATTATGACATCATAAAATGATTATGACATCAACAAAATGATTATAGCATCATCAAATGATTATGACATCAACAAAATGATTATGACATCAACAAAATGATTATGACATCATCTAATGATTATGACATCATCAAATGATTATGACATCAACAAAATGATTATGACATCATCCAATGATTATGACATCATCCAATGATTATGACATCAAATGATTATGACATCATCAAATGATTATGACATCAACAACATGATTATGACATCATCAAATGATTATGACATCAACAAAATGATTATGACATCATCTAATGATTATGACATCATCAAATGATTATGACATCAACAAAATGATTATGACATCATCCAATGATTATGACATCAAATGATTATGACATCAACAAAATGATTATGACATCATCCAATGATTATGACATCATCCAATGATTATAACATCATCAAATCATTATGACATCAACAAAATGATTATGACATCAACAAAATGATTATGGCATCATCAAATGATTATGACATCATCCAATGATTATGACATCATCCAATGATTATGACATCATCAAGTCATTATGACATCAACAAAATGATTATGACATCAACAAATGATTATGACATCAACAAAATGATTAGGACATCATCCAATGATTATGACATCAAATGATTATGACATCATCAAATGATTATGACATCAACAAAATGATTATGACATCATCCAATGATTATGACATCAGCCAATGATTATGACATCATCAAATCATTATGACATCAACAAAATGATTATGACATCATCAAATGTTTATGACATCATCCAATGATTATGACATCATCCAATGATTATGACATCATCAAATCATTATGACATCAACAAAATGATTATGACATCAACAAAATGATTATGACATCATCAAATGATTATGACATCAACAAAATGATTATGACATCATCCAATGATTATGACATCAAATGATTATGACATCATCAAATGATTATGACATCAACAAAATGATTATGACATCATCCAATGATTATGACATCATCCAATGATTATGACATCATCAAATTATTATGACATCAACAAAATGATTATGACATCAACAAAATGATTATGACATCAACAAAATGATTATGACATCAACAAAATGATTATGACATCATCAAATGATTATGACATCAGCAAAATGATTATGACATCATCAAATGATTATGACATCATCCAAAGATTATGACATCAAATGATTATGACATCATCAAATGATTATGACATCAACAAAATGATTATGACATCATCCAATGATTATGACATCAAATGATTATGACATCATCAAATGATTATGCCATCAACAAAATGATTATGGCATCATCAAATGATTATGACATCAACAAAATGATTATGACATCATCCAATGATTATGACATCAACAAAATGATTATGACATCATCAAATGATTATGACATCAACAAAATGATTATGACATCATCTAATGATTATGACATCATCTAATGATTATGACATCAACAAAATGATTATGACATCATCCAATGATTATGACATCAAATGATTATGACATCATCCAATGATTATGACATCATCAAATGATTATGACATCAACAAAATGATTATGACATAATCAAATGATTATGACATCAACAAAATGTTTATGACATCATCCAATGATTATGACATCAAATGATTATGACATCATCAAATGATTATGACATCAACAAAATGATTATGACATCATCTAATGATTATGACATCATCAAATGATTTTGACATCAACAAAATGATTATGACATCATCTAATGATTATGACATCATCAAATGATTATGACATCAACAAAATGATTATGACATCATCTAATGATTATGACATCATCAAATGATTATGACATCAACAAAATGATTATGACATCATCCCATGATTATGACATCAAATGATTATGACATCATCAAATGATTATGACATCAACAAAATGATTATGACATCATCAAATGATTATGACATCAACAAAATGATTATGACATCATCTAATGATTATGACATCATCAAATGATTATGACATCAACAAAATGATTATGACATCATCTAATGATTATGACATCATCAAATGATTATGACATCAACAAAATGATTATGACATCATCCCATGATTATGACATCATCAAATGATTATGACATCAACAAAATGATTATGACATCATCCAATAATTATGACATCAAATGATTATGACATCGTCAAATGATTATGACATCAACAAAATGATGATGACATCATCCAATGATTATGACATTATCCAATGATTATGACATCATCAAATCATTATGACATCAACAAAATGATTATGACATCATCTAATGATTATGACATCATCAAATGATTATGACATCAACAAAATGATTATGACATCATCCCATGATTATGACATCAAATGATTATGACATCATCAAATGATTATGACATCAACAAAATGATTATGACATCATCAAATGATTATGACATCAACAAAATGATTATGACATCATCTAATGATTATGACATCATCAAATGATTATGACATCAACAAAATGATTATGACATCATCAAATGATTATGACATCAACAAAATGTTTATGACATCATCCAATGATTATGACATCAAATGATTATGACATCATCAAATGATTATGACATCAACAAAATGATTATGACATCATCTAATGATTATGACATCATCAAATGATTATGACATCAACAAAATGATTATGACATCATCTAATGATTATGACATCATCAAATGATTATGACATCAACAAAATGATTATGACATCATCTAATGATTATGACATCATCAAATGATTATGACATCAACAAAATGATTATGACATCATCTAATGATTATGACATCATCAAATGATTATGACATCAACAAAATGATTATGACATCATCAAATGATTATGACATCATCAAATGATTATGACATCAACAAAATGATTATGATATCATCAAATGATTATGACATCAACAAAATGATTATGACATCATCTAATGATTATGACATCAACAAAATGTTTATGACATCATCCAATGATTATGACATCAAATGATTATGACATCATCAAATGATTAAGACATCAACAAAATGATTATGACATCATCTAATGATTATGACATCATCAAATGATTATGACATCAACAAAATGATTATGACATCATCTAATGATTATGACATCATCAAATGATTATGACATCAACAAAATGATTATGACATCATCTAATGATTATGGCATCATCAAATGATTATGACATCAACAAAATGATTATGACATCATCCCATGATTATGACATCATCAAATGATTATGACATCAACAAAATGATGATGACATCATCCAATGATTATGACATCAAATGACTATGACATCATCAAATGATTATGACATCAACAAAATGATGATGACATCATCCAATGATTATGACATCATCCAATGATTATGACATCATCAAATCATTATGACATCAACAAAATGATTATGACATCATCTAATGATTATGACATCATCAAATGATTATGACATCAACAAAATGATTATGACATCATCCCATGATTATGACATCATCTAATGATTATGACATCATCAAATGATTATGACATCAACAAAATGATTATGACATCATCAAATGATTATGACATCAACAAAATGATTATGACATCATCTAATGATTATGACATCATCAAATGATTATGACATCAACAAAATGATTATGACATCATCCAATGATTATGACATCATCAAATGATTATGACATCAACAAAATGATTATGACATCATCTAATGATTATGACATCATCAAATGATTATGACATCAACAAAATGATTATGACATCATCCCATGATTATGACATCATCAAATGATTATGACATCAACAAAATGATTATGACATCATCCAATGATTATGACATCAAATGACTATGACATCAACAAATGATTATGACATCAACAAAATGATGATGACATCATCCAATGATTATGACATCATCCAATGATTATGACATCATCAAATCATTATGACATCAACAAAATGATTATGACATCATCTAATGATTATGACATCATCAAATGATTATGACATCAACAAAATGATTATGACATCATCCCATGATTATGACATCAAATGATTATGACATCATCAAATGATTATGACATCAACAAAATGATTATGACATCATCAAATGATTATGACATCAACAAAATGATTATGACATCATCTAATGATTATGACATCATCAAATGATTATGACATCAACAAAATGATTATGACATCATCAAATGATTATGACATCTAATGATTATGACATCATCAAATGATTATGACATCAACAAAATGATTATGACATCATCTAATGATTATGACATCATCAAATGATTATGACATCAACAAAATGATTATGACATCATCAAATGATTATGACATCAACAAAATGATTATGACATCATCCAATGATTATGACATCAAATGATTATGACATCAACAAAATGATTATGACATCATCAAATGATTATGACATCAACAAAATGATTATGACATCATCTAATGATCATGACATCATCAAATGATTATGACATCAACAAAATGATTATGACATCATCCAATGATTATGACATCAAATGATTATGACATCATCAAATCTTTATGACATCAACAAAATGATTATGACATCAACAAAATGATTATGACATCATAAAATGATTATGACATCAACAAAATGATTATAGCATCATCAAATGATTATGACATCAACAAAATGATTATGACATCAACAAAATGATTATGACATCATCTAATGATTATGACATCATCAAATGATTATGACATCAACAAAATGATTATGACATCATCCAATGATTATGACATCATCCAATGATTATGACATCAAATGATTATGACATCATCAAATGATTATGACATCAACAACATGATTATGACATCATCAAATGATTATGACATCAACAAAATGATTATGACATCATCTAATGATTATGACATCATCAAATGATTATGACATCAACAAAATGATTATGACATCATCCAATGATTATGACATCAAATGATTATGACATCAACAAAATGATTATGACATCATCCAATGATTATGACATCATCCAATGATTATAACATCATCAAATCATTATGACATCAACAAAATGATTATGACATCAACAAAATGATTATGGCATCATCAAATGATTATGACATCATCCAATGATTATGACATCATCCAATGATTATGACATCATCAAGTCATTATGACATCAACAAAATGATTATGACATCAACAAATGATTATGACATCAACAAAATGATTAGGACATCATCCAATGATTATGACATCAAATGATTATGACATCATCAAATGATTATGACATCAACAAAATGATTATGACATCATCCAATGATTATGACATCAGCCAATGATTATGACATCATCAAATCATTATGACATCAACAAAATGATTATGACATCATCAAATGTTTATGACATCATCCAATGATTATGACATCATCCAATGATTATGACATCATCAAATCATTATGACATCAACAAAATGATTATGACATCAACAAAATGATTATGACATCATCAAATGATTATGACATCAACAAAATGATTATGACATCATCCAATGATTATGACATCAAATGATTATGACATCATCAAATGATTATGACATCAACAAAATGATTATGACATCATCCAATGATTATGACATCATCCAATGATTATGACATCATCAAATTATTATGACATCAACAAAATGATTATGACATCAACAAAATGATTATGACATCAACAAAATGATTATGACATCAACAAAATGATTATGACATCATCAAATGATTATGACATCAGCAAAATGATTATGACATCATCAAATGATTATGACATCATCCAAAGATTATGACATCAAATGATTATGACATCATCAAATGATTATGACATCAACAAAATGATTATGACATCATCCAATGATTATGACATCAAATGATTATGACATCATCAAATGATTATGCCATCAACAAAATGATTATGGCATCATCAAATGATTATGACAGCAACAAAATGATTATGACATCATCCAATGATTATGACATCAACAAAATGATTATGACATCATCAAATGATTATGACATCAACAAAATGATTATGACATCATCTAATGATTATGACATCATCTAATGATTATGACATCAACAAAATGATTATGACATCATCCAATGATTATGACATCAAATGATTATGACATCATCCAATGATTATGACATCATCAAATGATTATGACATCAACAAAATGATTATGACATAATCAAATGATTATGACATCAACAAAATGTTTATGACATCATCCAATGATTATGACATCAAATGATTATGACATCATCAAATGATTATGACATCAACAAAATGATTATGACATCATCTAATGATTATGACATCATCAAATGATTTTGACATCAACAAAATGATTATGACATCATCTAATGATTATGACATCATCAAATGATTATGACATCAACAAAATGATTATGACATCATCTAATGATTATGACATCATCAAATGATTATGACATCAACAAAATGATTATGACATCATCCCATGATTATGACATCAAATGATTATGACATCATCAAATGATTATGACATCAACAAAATGATTATGACATCATCAAATGATTATGACATCAACAAAATGATTATGACATCATCTAATGATTATGACATCATCAAATGATTATGACATCAACAAAATGATTATGACATCATCAAATGATTATGACATCGACAAAATGTTTATGACATCATCCAATGATTATGACATCAAATGATTATGACATCATCAAATGATTATGACATCAACAAAATGATTATGACATCATCTAATGATTATGACATCATCAAATGATTATGACATCAACAAAATGATTATGACATAATCTAATGATTATGACATAATCAAATGATTATGACATCAACAAAATGATTATGACATCATCTAATGATTATGACATCATCAAATGATTATGACATCAACAAAATGATTATGACATCATCTAATGATTATGACATCATCAAATGATTATGACATCAACAAAATGATTATGACATCATCCAATGATTATGACATCATCAAATGATTATGACATCATCAAATGATTATGACATCAACAAAATGATTATGACATCATCTAATGATTATGACATCAACAAAATGATTATGACATCATCTAATGATTATGACATCAAATGATTATGACATCAACAAAATGATTATGACATCATCCAATGATTATGACATCAAATGATTATGACATCATCAAATGATTATGACATCAACAAAATGATTATGACATCATCCAATGATTATGACATCAAATGATTATGACATCATCAAATCATTATGACATCAACAAAATGATTATGACATCAACAAAATAATTATGACATCATCTAATGATTATGACATCATCAAATGATTATGACATCAACAAAATGATTTTGACATCATCCAATGATTATGACATCAAATGATTATGACATCATCAAATGATTATGACATCAACAAAATGATGATGACATCATCCAATGATTATGACATCATCCAATGATTATGACATCATCAAATCATTATGACATCAACAAAATGATTATGGCATCATCAAATGATTATGACATCAACAAAATGATTATGACATCATCCAATGATTTTGACATCATCCAATGATTATGACATCATCAAATCATTATGACATCAACAAAATGATTATGACATCAACAAAATGATTATGACATCATCAAATGATTATGACATCAACAAAATGATTATGACATCATCCAATGATTATGACATCATCAAATCATTATGACATCAACAAAATGATTATTACATCAACAAAATGATTATGACATCATCAAATGATTATGACATCAAATGATTATGACATCATCAAATGATTATGACATCAACAAAATGTTTATGACATCATCCAATGATTATGACACCAAATGATTATGACATCATCAAATGATTATGCCATCAACAAAATGATTATGGCATCATCAAATGATTATGACATTATCAAATGATTATGACATTAACAAAATGATTATGACATCATCCGGTGATTATGACATCAAATGATTATGACATCATCAAATGATTATGACATCAACAAAATGATTATGACATCATCTAATGATTATGACATCAACAAAATGATTATGACATCATCAAATGATTATGACATCATCTAATGATTATGACATCATCAAATGATTATGACATCAACAAAATGATTATGACATCATCAAATGATTATGACATCAACAAAATGATTATGACATCATCAAATGATTATGACATCAACAAAATGTTTATGACATCATCCAATGATTATGACATCAAATGATTATGACATCATCAAATGATTATGACATCAACAAAATGATTATGACATCAACAAAATGATTATGACATCATCTAATGATTATGACATCATCAAATGATTATGACATCAACAAAATGATTATGACATCATCTAATGATTATGACATCATCAAATGATTATGACATCAACAAAATGATTATGACATCATCTAATGATTATGACATCATCAAATGATTATGACATCAACAAAATGATTATGACATCATCTAATGATTATGACATCATCAAATGATTATGACATCAACAAAATGATTATGACATCATCCAATGATTATGACATCAAATGATTATGACATCATCAAATCATTATGACATCAACAAAATGATTATGACATCAACAAAATAATTATGACATCATCTAATGATTATGACATCATCAAATGATTATGACATCAACAAAATGTTTATGACATCATCCAATGATTATGACATCAAATGATTATGACATCAACAAAATGATTATGACATCATCTAATGATTATGACATCATCAAATGATTATGACATCAACAAAATGATTATGACATCATCTAATGATTATGACATCATCAAATGATTATGACATCAACAAAATGATTATGACATCATCTAATGATTATGACATCATCAAATGATTATGACATCAACAAAATGATTATGACATCATCCCATGATTATGACATCATCAAATGATTATGACATCAACAAAATGATTATGACATCATCCAATAATTATGACATCAAATGATTATGACATCGTCAAATGATTATGACATCAACAAAATGATGATGACATCATCCAATGATTATGACATTATCCAATGATTATGACATCATCAAATCATTATGACATCAACAAAATGATTATGACATCATCTAATGATTATGACATCATCAAATGATTATGACATCAACAAAATGATTATGACATCATCCCATGATTATGACATCAAATGATTATGACATCATCAAATGATTATGACATCAACAAAATGATTATGACATCATCAAATGATTATGACATCAACAAAATGATTATGACATCATCTAATGATTATGACATCATCAAATGATTATGACATCAGCAAAATGATTATGACATCATCAAATGATTATGACATCAACAAAATGTTTATGACATCATCCAATGATTATGACATCAAATGATTATGACATCATCAAATGATTATGACATCAACAAAATGATTATGACATCATCTAATGATTATGACATCATCAAATGATTATGACATCAACAAAATGATTATGACATCATCTAATGATTATGACATCATCAAATGATTATGACATCAACAAAATGATTATGACATCATCTAATGATTATGACATCATCAAATGATTATGACATCAACAAAATGATTATGACATCATCTAATGATTATGACATCATCAAATGATTATGACATCATCAAATGATTATGACATCAACAAAATGATTATGATATCATCAAATGATTATGACATCAACAAAATGATTATGACATCATCTAATGATTATGACATCAACAAAATGTTTATGACATCATCCAATGATTATGACATCAAATGATTATGACATCATCAAATGATTAAGACATCAACAAAATGATTATGACATCATCTAATGATTATGACATCATCAAATGATTATGACATCAACAAAATGATTATGACATCATCTAATGATTATGACATCATCAAATGATTATGACATCAACAAAATGATTATGACATCATCTAATGATTATGACATCATCAAATGATTATGACATCAACAAAATGATTATGACATCATCCCATGATTATGACATCATCAAATGATTATGACATCAACAAAATGATGATAACATCATCCAATGATTATGACATCAAATGACTATGACATCATCAAATGATTATGACATCAACAAAATGATGATGACATCATCCAATGATTATGACATCATCCAATGATTATGACATCATCAAATCATTATGACATCAACAAAATGATTATGACATCATCTAATGATTATGACATCATCAAATGATTATGACATCAACAAAATGATTATGACATCATCCCATGATTATGACATCATCTAATGATTATGACATCATCAAATGATTATGACATCAACAAAATGATTATGACATCATCAAATGATTATGACATCAACAAAATGATTATGACATCATCTAATGATTATGACATCATCAAATGATTATGACATCAACAAAATGATTATGACATCATCCAATGATTATGACATCATCAAATGATTATGACATCAACAAAATGATTATGACATCATCTAATGATTATGACATCATCAAATGATTATGACATCAACAAAATGATTATGACATCATCCCATGATTATGACATCATCAAATGATTATGACATCAACAAAATGATTATGACATCATCCAATGATTATGACATCAAATGACTATGACATCAACAAATGATTATGACATCAACAAAATGATGATGACATCATCCAATGATTATGACATCATCCAATGATTATGACATCATCAAATCATTATGACATCAACAAAATGATTATGACATCATCTAATGATTATGACATCATCAAATGATTATGACATCAACAAAATGATTATGACATCATCCCATGATTATGACATCAAATGATTATGACATCATCAAATGATTATGACATCAACACAATGATTATGACATCATCAAATGATTATGACATCAACAAAATGATTATGACATCATCTAATGATTATGACATCATCAAATGATTATGACATCAACAAAATGATTATGACATCATCAAATGATTATGACATCTAATGATTATGACATCATCAAATGATTATGACATCAACAAAATGATTATGACATCATCTAATGATTATGACATCATCAAATGATTATGACATCAACAAAATGATTATGACATCATCTAATGATTATGACATCATCAAATGATTATGACATCAACAAAATGATTGTGACATCAACAAAATGATTATGACATCATCAAATGATTATGACATCATCAAATGATTATGACATCAACAAAATGATTATGACATCATCAAATGATTATGACATCAACAAAATGATTATGACATCATCTAATGATTATGACATCATCTAATGATTATGACATCATCTAATGATTATGACATCAACAAAATGATTATGACATCATCCAATGATTATGACATCAAATGATTATGACATCATCAAATGATTATGACATCAACAAAATGATTATGACATCATCAAATGATTATGACATCAACAAAATGATTATGACATCATCTAATGATTATGACATCATCAAATGATTATGACATCAACAAAATGATTATGACATCATCAAATGATTATGACATCAACAAAATGATTATGACATCATCCAATGATTATGACATCAAATGATTATGACATCAACAAAATGATTATGACATCATCTAATGATTATGACATCATCAAATGATTATGACATCAACAAAATGATTATGACATCATCTAATGATCATGACATCATCAAATGATTATGACATCAACAAAATGATTATGACATCATCCAATGATTATGACATCATCAAATCTTTATGACATCAACAAAATGATTATGACATCAACAAAATGATTATGACATCATAAAATGATTATGACATCAACAAAATGATTATAGCATCATCAAATGATTGACATCAACAAAATGATTATGACATCAACAAAATGATTATGACATCATCTAATGATTATGACATCATCAAATGATTATGACATCAACAAAATGATTATGACATCATCCAATGATTATGACATCATCCAATGATTATGACATCAAATGATTATGACATCATCAAATGATTATGACATCAACAACATGATTATGACATCATCAAATGATTATGACATCAACAAAATGATTATGACATCATCTAATGATTATGACATCATCAAATGATTATGACATCAACAAAATGATTATGACATCATCCAATGATTATGACATCAAATGATTATGACATCAACAAAATGATTATGACATCATCCAATGATTATGACATCATCCAATGATTATAACATCATCAAATCATTATGACATCAACAAAATGATTATGACATCAACAAAATGATTATGGCATCATCAAATGATTATGACATCATCCATTGATTATGACATCATCCAATGATTATGACATCATCAAGTCATTATGACATCAACAAAATGATTATGACATCAACAAATGATTATGACATCAACAAAATGATTAGGACATCATCCAATGATTATGACATCAAATGATTATGACATCATCAAATGATTATGACATCAACAAAATGATTATGACATCATCCAATGATTATGACATCAGCCAATGATTATGACATCATCAAATCATTATGACATCAACAAAATGATTATGACATCATCAAATGTTTATGACATCATCCAATGATTATGACATCATCCAATGATTATGACATCATCAAATCATTATGACATCAACAAAATGATTATGACATCAACAAAATGATTATGACATCATCAAATGATTATGACATCAACAAAATGATTATGACATCATCCAATGATTATGACATCAAATGATTATGACATCATCAAATGATTATGACATCAACAAAATGATTATGACATCATCCAATGATTATGACATCATCCAATGATTATGACATCATCAAATTATTATGACATCAACAAAATGATTATGACATCAACAAAATGATTATGACATCATCAAATGATTATGACATCAACAAAATGATTATGACATCATCAAATGATTATGACATCAGCAAAATGATTATGACATCATCAAATGATTATGACATCATCCAAAGATTATGACATCAAATGATTATGACATCATCAAATGATTATGACATCAACAAAATGATTATGACATCATCCAATGATTATGACATCAAATGATTATGACATCATCAAATGATTATGCCATCAACAAAATGATTATGGCATCATCAAATGATTATGACATCAACAAAATGATTATGACATCATCCAATGATTATGACATCAACAAAATGATTATGACATCATCAAATGATTATGACATCAACAAAATGATTATGACATCATCTAATGATTATGACATCATCTAATGATTATGACATCAACAAAATGATTATGACATCATCCAATGATTATGACATCAAATGATTATGACATCATCCAATGATTATGACATCATCCAATGATTATGACATCAAATGATTATGACATCATCAAATGATTATGACATCAACAAAATGATTATGACATCATCAAATGATTATGACATCAACAAAATGATTATGACATCATCTAATGATTATGACATCATCAAATGATTATGACATCAACAAAATGATTATGACATAATCAAATGATTATGACATCAACAAAATGTTTATGACATCATCCAATGATTATGACATCAAATGATTATGACATCATCAAATGATTATGACATCAACAAAATGATTATGACATCATCTAATGATTATGACATCATCAAATGATTATGACATCAACAAAATGATTATGACATCATCAAATGATTATGACATCAACAAAATGATTATGACATCATCTAATGATTATGACATCAACAAAATGTTTATGACATCATCCAATGATTATGACATCAAATGATTATGACATCATCAAATGATTAAGACATCAACAAAATGATTATGACATCATCTAATGATTATGACATCATCAAATGATTATGACATCAACAAAATGATTATGACATCATCTAATGATTATGACATCATCAAATGATTATGACATCAACAAAATGATTATGACATCATCTAATGATTATGACATCATCAAATGATTATGACATCAACAAAATGATTATGACATCATCCCATGATTATGACATCATCAAATGATTATGACATCAACAAAATGATGATGACATCATCCAATGATTATGACATCAAATGACTATGACATCATCAAATGATTATGACATCAACAAAATGATGATGACATCATCCAATGATTATGACATCATCCAATGATTATGACATCATCAAATCATTATGACATCAACAAAATGATTATGACATCATCTAATGATTATGACATCATCAAATGATTATGACATCAACAAAATGATTATGACATCATCCCATGATTATGACATCATCTAATGATTATGACATCATCAAATGATTATGACATCAACAAAATGATTATGACATCATCAAATGATTATGACATCAACAAAATGATTATGACATCATCTAATGATTATGACATCATCAAATGATTATGACATCAACAAAATGATTATGACATCATCCAATGATTATGACATCATCAAATGATTATGACATCAACAAAATGATTATGACATCATCTAATGATTATGACATCATCAAATGATTATGACATCAACAAAATGATTATGACATCATCCCATGATTATGACATCATCAAATGATTATGACATCAACAAAATGATTATGACATCATCTAATGATTATGACATCATCAAATGATTATGACATCAACAAAATGATTATGACATCATCTAATGATTATGACATCATCAAATGATTATGACATCAACAAAATGATTATGACATCATCCAATGATTATGACATCAAATGATTATGACATCATCAAATCATTATGACATCAACAAAATGATTATGACATCAACAAAATAATTATGACATCATCTAATGATTATGACATCATCAAATGATTATGACATCAACAAAATGTTTATGACATCATCCAATGATTATGACATCAAATGATTATGACATCAACAAAATGATTATGACATCATCTAATGATTATGACATCATCAAATGATTATGACATCAACAAAATGATTATGACATCATCTAATGATTATGACATCATCAAATGATTATGACATCAACAAAATGATTATGACATCATCTAATGATTATGACATCATCAAATGATTATGACATCAACAAAATGATTATGACATCATCCCATGATTATGACATCATCAAATGATTATGACATCAACAAAATGATTATGACATCATCCAATAATTATGACATCAAATGATTATGACATCGTCAAATGATTATGACATCAACAAAATGATGATGACATCATCCAATGATTATGACATTATCCAATGATTATGACATCATCAAATCATTATGACATCAACAAAATGATTATGACATCATCTAATGATTATGACATCATCAAATGATTATGACATCAACAAAATGATTATGACATCATCCCATGATTATGACATCAAATGATTATGACATCATCAAATGATTATGACATCAACAAAATGATTATGACATCATCAAATGATTATGACATCAACAAAATGATTATGACATCATCTAATGATTATGACATCATCAAATGATTATGACATCAGCAAAATGATTATGACATCATCAAATGATTATGACATCAACAAAATGTTTATGACATCATCCAATGATTATGACATCAAATGATTATGACATCATCAAATGATTATGACATCAACAAAATGATTATGACATCATCTAATGATTATGACATCATCAAATGATTATGACATCAACAAAATGATTATGACATCATCTAATGATTATGACATCATCAAATGATTATGACATCAACAAAATGATTATGACATCATCTAATGATTATGACATCATCAAATGATTATGACATCAACAAAATGATTATGACATCATCTAATGATTATGACATCATCAAATGATTATGACATCATCAAATGATTATGACATCAACAAAATGATTATGATATCATCAAATGATTATGACATCAACAAAATGATTATGACATCATCTAATGATTATGACATCAACAAAATGTTTATGACATCATCCAATGATTATGACATCAAATGATTATGACATCATCAAATGATTAAGACATCAACAAAATGATTATGACATCATCTAATGATTATGACATCATCAAATGATTATGACATCAACAAAATGATTATGACATCATCTAATGATTATGACATCATCAAATGATTATGACATCAACAAAATGATTATGACATCATCTAATGATTATGACATCATCAAATGATTATGACATCAACAAAATGATTATGACATCATCCCATGATTATGACATCATCAAATGATTATGACATCAACAAAATGATGATGACATCATCCAATGATTATGACATCAAATGACTATGACATCATCAAATGATTATGACATCAACAAAATGATGATGACATCATCCAATGATTATGACATCATCCAATGATTATGACATCATCAAATCATTATGACATCAACAAAATGATTATGACATCATCTAATGATTATGACATCATCAAATGATTATGACATCAACAAAATGATTATGACATCATCCCATGATTATGACATCATCTAATGATTATGACATCATCAAATGATTATGACATCAACAAAATGATTATGACATCATCAAATGATTATGACATCAACAAAATGATTATGACATCATCTAATGATTATGACATCATCAAATGATTATGACATCAACAAAATGATTATGACATCATCCAATGATTATGACATCATCAAATGATTATGACATCAACAAAATGATTATGACATCATCTAATGATTATGACATCATCAAATGATTATGACATCAACAAAATGATTATGACATCATCCCATGATTATGACATCATCAAATGATTATGACATCAACAAAATGATTATGACATCATCCAATGATTATGACATCAAATGACTATGACATCAACAAATGATTATGACATCAACAAAATGATGATGACATCATCCAATGATTATGACATCATCCAATGATTATGACATCATCAAATCATTATGACATCAACAAAATGATTATGACATCATCTAATGATTATGACATCATCAAATGATTATGACATCAACAAAATGATTATGACATCATCCCATGATTATGACATCAAATGATTATGACATCATCAAATGATTATGACATCAACAAAATGATTATGACATCATCAAATGATTATGACATCAACAAAATGATTATGACATCATCTAATGATTATGACATCATCAAATGATTATGACATCAACAAAATGATTATGACATCATCAAATGATTATGACATCTAATGATTATGACATCATCAAATGATTATGACATCAACAAAATGATTATGACATCATCTAATGATTATGACATCATCAAATGATTATGACATCAACAAAATGATTATGATATCATCTAATGATTATGACATCATCAAATGATTATGACATCAACAAAATGATTATGACATCAACAAAATGATTATGACATCATCAAATGATTATGACATCATCAAATGATTATGACATCAACAAAATGATTATGACATCATCAAATGATTATGACATCAACAAAATGATTATGACATCATCTAATGATTATGACATCATCTAATGATTATGACATCATCTAATGATTATGACATCAACAAAATGATTATGACATCATCCAATGATTATGACATCAAATGATTATGACATCATCAAATGATTATGACATCAACAAAATGATTATGACATCATCAAATGATTATGACATCAACAAAATGATTATGACATCATCTAATGATTATGACATCATCAAATGATTATGACATCAACAAAATGATTATGACATCATCAAATGATTATGACATCAACAAAATGATTATGACATCATCCAATGATTATGACATCAAATGATTATGACATCAACAAAATGATTATGACATCATCTAATGATTATGACATCATCAAATGATTATGACATCAACAAAATGATTATGACATCATCTAATGATCATGACATCATCAAATGATTATGACATCAACAAAATGATTATGACATCATCCAATGATTATGACATCAAATGATTATGACATCATCAAATCTTTATGACATCAACAAAATGATTATGACATCAACAAAATGATTATGACATCATAAAATGATTATGACATCAACAAAATGATTATAGCATCATCAAATGATTGACATCAACAAAATGATTATGACATCAACAAAATGATTATGACATCATCTAATGATTATGACATCATCAAATGATTATGACATCAACAAAATGATTATGACATCATCCAATGATTATGACATCATCCAATGATTATGACATCAAATGATTATGACATCATCAAATGATTATGACATCAACAACATGATTATGACATCATCAAATGATTATGACATCAACAAAATGATTATGACATCATCTAATGATTATGACATCATCAAATGATTATGACATCAACAAAATGATTATGACATCATCCAATGATTATGACATCAAATGATTATGACATCAACAAAATGATTATGACATCATCCAATGATTATGACATCAGCCAATGATTATGACATCATCAAATCATTATGACATCAACAAAATGATTATGACATCATCAAATGTTTATGACATCATCCAATGATTATGACATCATCCAATGATTATGACATCATCAAATCATTATGACATCAACAAAATGATTATGACATCAACAAAATGATTATGACATCATCAAATGATTATGACATCAACAAAATGATTATGACATCATCCAATGATTATGACATCAAATGATTATGACATCATCAAATGATTATGACATCAACAAAATGATTATGACATCATCCAATGATTATGACATCATCCAATGATTATGACATCATCAAATTATTATGACATCAACAAAATGATTATGACATCAACAAAATGATTATGACATCATCAAATGATTATGACATCAACAAAATGATTATGACATCATCAAATGATTATGACATCAGCAAAATGATTATGACATCATCAAATGATTATGACATCATCCAAAGATTATGACATCAAATGATTATGACATCATCAAATGATTATGACATCAACAAAATGATTATGACATCATCCAATGATTATGACATCAAATGATTATGACATCATCAAATGATTATGCCATCAACAAAATGATTATGGCATCATCAAATGATTATGACATCAACAAAATGATTATGACATCATCCAATGATTATGACATCAACAAAATGATTATGACATCATCAAATGATTATGACATCAACAAAATGATTATGACATCATCTAATGATTATGACATCATCTAATGATTATGACATCAACAAAATGATTATGACATCATCCAATGATTATGACATCAAATGATTATGACATCATCCAATGATTATGACATCATCCAATGATTATGACATCAAATGATTATGACATCATCAAATGATTATGACATCAACAAAATGATTATGACATCATCAAATGATTATGACATCAACAAAATGATTATGACATCATCTAATGATTATGACATCATCAAATGATTATGACATCAACAAAATGATTATGACATAATCAAATGATTATGACATCAACAAAATGTTTATGACATCATCCAATGATTATGACATCAAATGATTATGACATCATCAAATGATTATGACATCAACAAAATGATTATGACATCATCTAATGATTATGACATCATCAAATGATTATGACATCAACAAAATGATTATGACATCATCAAATGATTATGACATCAACAAAATGATTATGACATCATCTAATGATTATGACATCAACAAAATGTTTATGACATCATCCAATGATTATGACATCAAATGATTATGACATCATCAAATGATTAAGACATCAACAAAATGATTATGACATCATCTAATGATTATGACATCATCAAATGATTATGACATCAACAAAATGATTATGACATCATCTAATGATTATGACATCATCAAATGATTATGACATCAACAAAATGATTATGACATCATCTAATGATTATGACATCATCAAATGATTATGACATCAACAAAATGATTATGACATCATCCCATGATTATGACATCATCAAATGATTATGACATCAACAAAATGATGATGACATCATCCAATGATTATGACATCAAATGACTATGACATCATCAAATGATTATGACATCAACAAAATGATGATGACATCATCCAATGATTATGACATCATCCAATGATTATGACATCATCAAATCATTATGACATCAACAAAATGATTATGACATCATCTAATGATTATGACATCATCAAATGATTATGACATCAACAAAATGATTATGACATCATCCCATGATTATGACATCATCTAATGATTATGACATCATCAAATGATTATGACATCAACAAAATGATTATGACATCATCAAATGATTATGACATCAACAAAATGATTATGACATCATCTAATGATTATGACATCATCAAATGATTATGACATCAACAAAATGATTATGACATCATCCAATGATTATGACATCATCAAATGATTATGACATCAACAAAATGATTATGACATCATCTAATGATTATGACATCATCAAATGATTATGACATCAACAAAATGATTATGACATCATCCCATGATTATGACATCATCAAATGATTATGACATCAACAAAATGATTATGACATCATCCAATGATTATGACATCAAATGACTATGACATCAACAAATGATTATGACATCAACAAAATGATGATGACATCATCCAATGATTATGACATCATCCAATGATTATGACATCATCAAATCATTATGACATCAACAAAATGATTATGACATCATCTAATGATTATGACATCATCAAATGATTATGACATCAACAAAATGATTATGACATCATCCCATGATTATGACATCAAATGATTATGACATCATCAAATGATTATGACATCAACAAAATGATTATGACATCATCAAATGATTATGACATCAACAAAATGATTATGACATCATCTAATGATTATGACATCATCAAATGATTATGACATCAACAAAATGATTATGACATCATCAAATGATTATGACATCTAATGATTATGACATCATCAAATGATTATGACATCAACAAAATGATTATGACATCATCTAATGATTATGACATCATCAAATGATTATGACATCAACAAAATGATTATGACATCATCAAATGATTATGACATCAACAAAATGATTATGACATCATCCAATGATTATGACATCAAATGATTATGACATCAACAAAATGATTATGACATCATCAAATGATTATGACATCAACAAAATGATTATGACATCATCTAATGATCATGACATCATCAAATGATTATGACATCAACAAAATGATTATGACATCATCCAATGATTATGACATCAAATGATTATGACATCATCAAATCTTTATGACATCAACAAAATGATTATGACATCAACAAAATGATTATGACATCATAAAATGATTATGACATCAACAAAATGATTATAGCATCATCAAATGATTATGACATCAACAAAATGATTATGACATCAACAAAATGATTATGACATCATCTAATGATTATGACATCATCAAATGATTATGACATCAACAAAATGATTATGACATCATCCAATGATTATGACATCATCCAATGATTATGACATCAAATGATTATGACATCATCAAATGATTATGACATCAGCAACATGATTATGACATCATCAAATGATTATGACATCAACAAAATGATTATGACATCATCTAATGATTATGACATCATCAAATGATTATGACATCAACAAAATGATTATGACATCATCCAATGATTATGACATCAAATGATTATGACATCAACAAAATGATTATGACATCATCCAATGATTATGACATCATCCAATGATTATAACATCATCAAATCATTATGACATCAACAAAATGATTATGACATCAACAAAATGATTATGGCATCATCAAATGATTATGACATCATCCAATGATTATGACATCAAATGATTATGACATCATCAAATGATTATGACATCAACAAAATGATTATGACATCATCAAATGATTATGACATCAACAAAATGATTATGACATCATCTAATGATTATGACATCATCAAATGATTATGACATCAACAAAATGATTATGACATCATCAAATGATTATGACATCTAATGATTATGACATCATCAAATGATTATGACATCAACAAAATGATTATGACATCATCTAATGATTATGACATCATCAAATGATTATGACATCAACAAAATGATTATGACATCATCAAATGATTATGACATCAACAAAATGATTATGACATCATCCAATGATTATGACATCAAATGATTATGACATCAACAAAATGATTATGACATCATCAAATTATTATGACATCAACAAAATGATTATGACATCATCTAATGATCATGACATCATCAAATGATTATGACATCAACAAAATGATTATGACATCATCCAATGATTATGACATCAAATGATTATGACATCATCAAATCTTTATGACATCAACAAAATGATTATGACATCAACAAAATGATTATGACATCATAAAATGATTATGACATCAACAAAATGATTATAGCATCATCAAATGATTATGACATCAACAAAATGATTATGACATCAACAAAATGATTATGACATCATCTAATGATTATGACATCATCAAATGATTATGACATCAACAAAATGATTATGACATCATCCAATGATTATGACATCATCCAATGATTATGACATCAAATGATTATGACATCATCAAATGATTATGACATCAGCAACATGATTATGACATCATCAAATGATTATGACATCAACAAAATGATTATGACATCATCTAATGATTATGACATCATCAAATGATTATGACATCAACAAAATGATTATGACATCATCCAATGATTATGACATCAAATGATTATGACATCAACAAAATGATTATGACATCATCCAATGATTATGACATCATCCAATGATTATAACATCATCAAATCATTATGACATCAACAAAATGATTATGACATCAACAAAATGATTATGGCATCATCAAATGATTATGACATCATCCAATGATTATGACATCATCCAATGATTATGACATCATCAAGTCATTATGACATCAACAAAATGATTATGACATCAACAAATGATTATGACATCAACAAAATGATTAGGACATCATCCAATGATTATGACATCAAATGATTATGACATCATCAAATGATTATGACATCAACAAAATGATTATGACATCATCCAATGATTATGACATCAGCCAATGATTATGACATCATCAAATCATTATGACATCAACAAAATGATTATGACATCATCAAATGTTTATGACATCATCCAATGATTATGACATCATCCAATGATTATGACATCATCAAATCATTATGACATCAACAAAATGATTATGACATCAACAAAATGATTATGACATCATCAAATGATTATGACATCAACAAAATGATTATGACATCATCCAATGATTATGACATCAAATGATTATGACATCATCAAATGATTATGACATCAACAAAATGATTATGACATCATCCAATGATTATGACATCATCCAATGATTATGACATCATCAAATTATTATGACATCAACAAAATGATTATGACATCAACAAAATGATTATGACATCATCAAATGATTATGACATCAACAAAATGATTATGACATCATCAAATGATTATGACATCAGCAAAATGATTATGACATCATCAAATGATTATGACATCATCCAAAGATTATGACATCAAATGATTATGACATCATCAAATGATTATGACATCAACAAAATGATTATGACATCATCCAATGATTATGACATCAAATGATTATGACATCATCAAATGATTATGCCATCAACAAAATGATTATGGCATCATCAAATGATTATGACATCAACAAAATGATTATGACATCATCCAATGATTATGACATCAACAAAATGATTATGACATCATCAAATGATTATGACATCAACAAAATGATTATGACATCATCTAATGATTATGACATCATCTAATGATTATGACATCAACAAAATGATTATGACATCATCCAATGATTATGACATCAAATGATTATGACATCATCAAATGATTATGACATCAACAAAATGATTATGACATCATCAAATGATTATGACATCAACAAAATTATTATGACATCATCTAATGATTATGACATCATCAAATGATTATGACATCAACAAAATGATTATGACATCATCAAATGATTATGACATCGACAAAATGTTTATGACATCATCCAATGATTATGACATCAAATGATTATGACATCATCAAATGATTATGACATCAACAAAATGATTATGACATCATCTAATGATTATGACATCATCAAATGATTATGACATCAACAAAATGATTATGACATAATCTAATGATTATGACATAATCAAATGATTATGACATCAACAAAATGATTATGACATCATCTAATGATTATGACATCATCAAATGATTATGACATCAACAAAATGATTATGACATAATCTAATGATTATGACATAATCAAATGATTATGACATCAACAAAATGATTATGACATCATCCAATGATTATGACATCATCAAATGATTATGACATCAACAAAATGATTATGACATAATCAAATGATTATGACATCAACAAAATGTTTATGACATCATCCAATGATTATGACATCAAATGATTATGACATCATCAAATGATTATGACATCAACAAAATGATTATGACATCATCTAATGATTATGACATCATCAAATGATTTTGACATCAACAAAATGATTATGACATCATCTAATGATTATGACATCATCAAATGATTATGACATCAACAAAATGATTATGACATCATCTAATGATTATGACATCATCAAATGATTATGACATCAACAAAATGATTATGACATCATCCCATGATTATGACATCAAATGATTATGACATCATCAAATGATTATGACATCAACAAAATGATTATGACATCATCAAATGATTATGACATCAACAAAATGATTATGACATCATCTAATGATTATGACATCATCAAATGATTATGACATCAACAAAATGATTATGACATCATCAAATGATTATGACATCGACAAAATGTTTATGACATCATCCAATGATTATGACATCAAATGATTATGACATCATCAAATGATTATGACATCAACAAAATGATTATGACATCATCTAATGATTATGACATCATCAAATGATTATGACATCAACAAAATGATTATGACATAATCTAATGATTATGACATAATCAAATGATTATGACATCAACAAAATGATTATGACATCATCTAATGATTATGACATCATCAAATGATTATGACATCAACAAAATGATTATGACATCATCTAATGATTATGACATCATCAAATGATTATGACATCAACAAAATGATTATGACATCATCCAATGATTATGACATCATCAAATGATTATGACATCATCAAATGATTATGACATCAACAAAATGATTATGGCATCATCAAATGATTATGACATCAACAAAATGATTATGACATCATCCAATGATTATGACATCAACAAAATGATTATGACATCATCAAATGATTATGACATCAACAAAATGATTATGACATCATCTAATGATTATGACATCATCAAATGATTTTGACATCAACAAAATGATTATGACATCATCTAATGATTATGACATCATCAAATGATTATGACATCAACAAAATGATTATGACATCATCTAATGATTATGACATCATCAAATTATTATGACATCAACAAAATGATTATGACATCAACAAAATGATTATGACATCATCAAATGATTATGACATCAACAAAATGATTATGACATCATCAAATGATTATGACATCAGCAAAATGATTATGACATCATCAAATGATTATGACATCATCCAAAGATTATGACATCAAATGATTATGACATCATCAAATGATTATGACATCAACAAAATGATTATGACATCATCCAATGATTATGACATCAAATGATTATGACATCATCAAATGATTATGCCATCAACAAAATGATTATGGCATCATCAAATGATTATGACATCAACAAAATGATTATGACATCATCCAATGATTATGACATCAACAAAATGATTATGACATCATCAAATGATTATGACATCAACAAAATGATTATGACATCATCTAATGATTATGACATCATCTAATGATTATGACATCAACAAAATGATTATGACATCATCCAATGATTATGACATCAAATGATTATGACATCATCAAATGATTATGACATCAACAAAATGATTATGACATCATCAAATGATTATGACATCAACAAAATGATTATGACATCATCTAATGATTATGACATCATCAAATGATTATGACATCAACAAAATGATTATGACATCATCAAATGATTATGACATCGACAAAATGTTTATGACATCATCCAATGATTATGACATCAAATGATTATGACATCATCAAATGATTATGACATCAACAAAATGATTATGACATCATCTAATGATTATGACATCATCAAATGATTATGACATCAACAAAATGATTATGACATAATCTAATGATTATGACATAATCAAATGATTATGACATCAACAAAATGATTATGACATCATCTAATGATTATGACATCATCAAATGATTATGACATCAACAAAATGATTATGACATAATCTAATGATCATGACATAATCAAATGATTATGACATCAACAAAATGATTATGACATAATCAAATGATTATGACATCAACAAAATGTTTATGACATCATCCAATGATTATGACATCAAATGATTATGACATCATCAAATGATTATGACATCAACAAAATGATTATGACATCATCTAATGATTATGACATCATCAAATGATTTTGACATCAACAAAATGATTATGACATCATCTAATGATTATGACATCATCAAATGATTATGACATCAACAAAATGATTATGACATCATCTAATGATTATGACATCATCAAATGATTATGACATCAACAAAATGATTATGACATCATCCCATGATTATGACATCAAATGATTATGACATCATCAAATGATTATGACATCAACAAAATGATTATGACATCATCAAATGATTATGACATCAACAAAATGATTATGACATCATCTAATGATTATGACATCATCAAATGATTATGACATCAACAAAATGATTATGACATCATCAAATGATTATGACATCGACAAAATGTTTATGACATCATCCAATGATTATGACATCAAATGATTATGACATCATCAAATGATTATGACATCAACAAAATGATTATGACATCATCTAATGATTATGACATCATCAAATGATTATGACATCAACAAAATGATTATGACATAATCTAATGATTATGACATAATCAAATGATTATGACATCAACAAAATGATTATGACATCATCTAATGATTATGACATCATCAAATGATTATGACATCAACAAAATGATTATGACATCATCTAATGATTATGACATCATCAAATGATTATGACATCAACAAAATGATTATGACATCATCCAATGATTATGACATCATCAAATGATTATGACATCATCAAATGATTATGACATCAACAAAATGATTATGACATCATCTAATGATTATGACATCAACAAAATGATTATGACATCATCTAATGATTATGACATCAAATGATTATGACATCAACAAAATGATTATGACATCATCCAATGATTATGACATCAAATGATTATGACATCATCAAATGATTATGACATCAACAAAATGATTATGACATCATCCAATGATTATGACATCAAATGATTATGACATCATCAAATCATTATGACATCAACAAAATGATTATGACATCAACAAAATAATTATGACATCATCTAATGATTATGACATCATCAAATGATTATGACATCAACAAAATGATTTTGACATCATCCAATGATTATGACATCAAATGATTATGACATCATCAAATGATTATGACATCAACAAAATGATGATGACATCATCCAATGATTATGACATCATCCAATGATTATGACATCATCAAATCATTATGACATCAACAAAATGATTATGGCATCATCAAATGATTATGACATCAACAAAATGATTATGACATCATCCAATGATTTTGACATCATCCAATGATTATGACATCATCAAATCATTATGACATCAACAAAATGATTATGACATCAACAAAATGATTATGACATCATCAAATGATTATGACATCAACAAAATGATTATGACATCATCCAATGATTATGACATCATCAAATCATTATGACATCAACAAAATGATTATTACATCAACAAAATGATTATGACATCATCAAATGATTATGACATCAAATGATTATGACATCATCAAATGATTATGACATCAACAAAATGTTTATGACATCATCCAATGATTATGACACCAAATGATTATGACATCATCAAATGATTATGCCATCAACAAAATGATTATGGCATCATCAAATGATTATGACATTATCAAATGATTATGACATTAACAAAATGATTATGACATCATCCGGTGATTATGACATCAAATGATTATGACATCATCAAATGATTATGACATCAACAAAATGATTATGACATCATCTAATGATTATGACATCAACAAAATGATTATGACATCATCAAATGATTATGACATCAACAAAATGATTATGACATCATCTAATGATTATGACATCATCAAATGATTATGACATCAACAAAATGATTATGACATCATCAAATGATTATGACATCAACAAAATGATTATGACATCATCAAATGATTATGACATCAACAAAATGTTTATGACATCATCCAATGATTATGACATCAAATGATTATGACATCATCAAATGATTATGACATCAACAAAATGATTATGACATCAACAAAATGATTATGACATCATCTAATGATTATGACATCATCAAATGATTATGACATCAACAAAATGATTATGACATCATCTAATGATTATGACATCATCAAATGATTATGACATCAACAAAATGATTATGACATCATCTAATGATTATGACATCATCAAATGATTATGACATCAACAAAATGATTATGACATCATCTAATGATTATGACATCATCAAATGATTATGACATCAACAAAATGATTATGACATCATCCAATGATTATGACATCAAATGATTATGACATCATCAAATCATTATGACATCAACAAAATGATTATGACATCAACAAAATAATTATGACATCATCTAATGATTATGACATCATCAAATGATTATGACATCAACAAAATGTTTATGACATCATCCAATGATTATGACATCAAATGATTATGACATCAACAAAATGATTATGACATCATCTAATGATTATGACATCATCAAATGATTATGACATCAACAAAATGATTATGACATCATCTAATGATTATGACATCATCAAATGATTATGACATCAACAAAATGATTATGACATCATCTAATGATTATGACATCATCAAATGATTATGACATCAACAAAATGATTATGACATCATCCCATGATTATGACATCATCAAATGATTATGACATCAACAAAATGATTATGACATCATCCAATAATTATGACATCAAATGATTATGACATCGTCAAATGATTATGACATCAACAAAATGATGATGACATCATCCAATGATTATGACATTATCCAATGATTATGACATCATCAAATCATTATGACATCAACAAAATGATTATGACATCATCTAATGATTATGACATCATCAAATGATTATGACATCAACAAAATGATTATGACATCATCCCATGATTATGACATCAAATGATTATGACATCATCAAATGATTATGACATCAACAAAATGATTATGACATCATCAAATGATTATGACATCAACAAAATGATTATGACATCATCTAATGATTATGACATCATCAAATGATTATGACATCAGCAAAATGATTATGACATCATCAAATGATTATGACATCAACAAAATGTTTATGACATCATCCAATGATTATGACATCAAATGATTATGACATCATCAAATGATTATGACATCAACAAAATGATTATGACATCATCTAATGATTATGACATCATCAAATGATTATGACATCAACAAAATGATTATGACATCATCTAATGATTATGACATCATCAAATGATTATGACATCAACAAAATGATTATGACATCATCTAATGATTATGACATCATCAAATGATTATGACATCAACAAAATGATTATGACATCATCTAATGATTATGACATCATCAAATGATTATGACATCAACAAAATGATTATGACATCATCAAATGATTATGACATCATCAAATGATTATGACATCAACAAAATGATTATGATATCATCAAATGATTATGACATCAACAAAATGATTATGACATCATCTAATGATTATGACATCAACAAAATGTTTATGACATCATCCAATGATTATGACATCAAATGATTATGACATCATCAAATGATTAAGACATCAACAAAATGATTATGACATCATCTAATGATTATGACATCATCAAATGATTATGACATCAACAAAATGATTATGACATCATCTAATGATTATGACATCATCAAATGATTATGACATCAACAAAATGATTATGACATCATCTAATGATTATGACATCATCAAATGATTATGACATCAACAAAATGATTATGACATCATCCCATGATTATGACATCATCAAATGATTATGACATCAACAAAATGATGATGACATCATCCAATGATTATGACATCAAATGACTATGACATCATCAAATGATTATGACATCAACAAAATGATGATGACATCATCCAATGATTATGACATCATCCAATGATTATGACATCATCAAATCATTATGACATCAACAAAATGATTATGACATCATCTAATGATTATGACATCATCAAATGATTATGACATCAACAAAATGATTATGACATCATCCCATGATTATGACATCATCTAATGATTATGACATCATCAAATGATTATGACATCAACAAAATGATTATGACATCATCAAATGATTATGACATCAACAAAATGATTATGACATCATCTAATGATTATGACATCATCAAATGATTATGACATCAACAAAATGATTATGACATCATCCAATGATTATGACATCATCAAATGATTATGACATCAACAAAATGATTATGACATCATCTAATGATTATGACATCATCAAATGATTATGACATCAACAAAATGATTATGACATCATCCCATGATTATGACATCATCAAATGATTATGACATCAACAAAATGATTATGACATCATCCAATGATTATGACATCAAATGACTATGACATCAACAAATGATTATGACATCAACAAAATGATGATGACATCATCCAATGATTATGACATCATCCAATGATTATGACATCATCAAATCATTATGACATCAACAAAATGATTATGACATCATCTAATGATTATGACATCATCAAATGATTATGACATCAACAAAATGATTATGACATCATCCCATGATTATGACATCAAATGATTATGACATCATCAAATGATTATGACATCAACAAAATGATTATGACATCATCAAATGATTATGACATCAACAAAATGATTATGACATCATCTAATGATTATGACATCATCAAATGATTATGACATCAACAAAATGATTATGACATCATCAAATGATTATGACATCTAATGATTATGACATCATCAAATGATTATGACATCAACAAAATGATTATGACATCATCTAATGATTATGACATCATCAAATGATTATGACATCAACAAAATGATTATGACATCATCTAATGATTATGACATCATCAAATGATTATGACATCAACAAAATGATTATGACATCAACAAAATGATTATGACATCATCAAATGATTATGACATCATCAAATGATTATGACATCAACAAAATGATTATGACATCATCAAATGATTATGACATCAACAAAATGATTATGACATCATCTAATGATTATGACATCATCTAATGATTATGACATCATCTAATGATTATGACATCAACAAAATGATTATGACATCATCCAATGATTATGACATCAAATGATTATGACATCATCAAATGATTATGACATCAACAAAATGATTATGACATCATCAAATGATTATGACATCAACAAAATGATTATGACATCATCTAATGATTATGACATCATCAAATGATTATGACATCAACAAAATGATTATGACATCATCAAATGATTATGACATCAACAAAATGATTATGACATCATCCAATGATTATGACATCAAATGATTATGACATCAACAAAATGATTATGACATCATCTAATGATTATGACATCATCAAATGATTATGACATCAACAAAATGATTATGACATCATCTAATGATCATGACATCATCAAATGATTATGACATCAACAAAATGATTATGACATCATCCAATGATTATGACATCAAATGATTATGACATCATCAAATCTTTATGACATCAACAAAATGATTATGACATCAACAAAATGATTATGACATCATAAAATGATTATGACATCAACAAAATGATTATAGCATCATCAAATGATTATGACATCAACAAAATGATTATGACATCATCTAATGATTATGACATCATCAAATGATTATGACATCAACAAAATGATTATGACATCATCCAATGATTATGACATCAAATGATTATGACATCAACAAAATGATTATGACATCATCCAATGATTATGACATCATCCAATGATTATAACATCATCAAATCATTATGACATCAACAAAATGATTATGACATCAACAAAATGATTATGGCATCATCAAATGATTATGACATCAACAAAATGATTATGACATCATCCATTGATTATGACATCATCCAATGATTATGACATCATCAAGTCATTATGACATCAACAAAATGATTATGACATCAACAAACGATTATGACATCAACAAAATGATTAGGACATCATCCAATGATTATGACATCAAATGATTATGACATCATCAAATGATTATGACATCAACAAAATGATTATGACATCATCCAATGATTATGACATCAGCCAATGATTATGACATCATCAAATCATTATGACATCAACAAAATGATTATGACATCATCAAATGTTTATGACATCATCCAATGATTATGACATCATCCAATGATTATGACATCATCAAATCATTATGACATCAACAAAATGATTATGACATCAACAAAATGATTATGACATCATCAAATGATTATGACATCAACAAAATGATTATGACATCATCCAATGATTATGACATCAAATGATTATGACATCATCAAATGATTATGACATCAACAAAATGATTATGACATCATCCAATGATTATGACATCATCCAATGATTATGACATCATCAAATTATTATGACATCAACAAAATGATTATGACATCAACAAAATGATTATGACATCATCAAATGATTATGACATCAACAAAATGATTATGACATCATCAAATGATTATGACATCAGCAAAATGATTATGACATCATCAAATGATTATGACATCATCCAAAGATTATGACATCAAATGATTATGACATCATCAAATGATTATGACATCAACAAAATGATTATGACATCATCCAATGATTATGACATCAAATGATTATGACATCATCAAATGATTATGCCATCAACAAAATGATTATGGCATCATCAAATGATTATGACATCAACAAAATGATTATGACATCATCCAATGATTATGACATCAACAAAATGATTATGACATCATCAAATGATTATGACATCAACAAAATGATTATGACATCATCTAATGATTATGACATCATCTAATGATTATGACATCAACAAAATGATTATGACATCATCCAATGATTATGACATCAAATGATTATGACATCATCCAATGATTATGACATCATCCAATGATTATGACATCAAATGATTATGACATCATCAAATGATTATGACATCAACAAAATGATTATGACATCATCAAATGATTATGACATCAACAAAATGATTATGACATCATCTAATGATTATGACATCATCAAATGATTATGACATCAACAAAATGATTATGACATCATCCAATGATTATGACATCATCCAATGATTATGACATCAAATGATTATGACATCATCAAATCATTATGACATCAACAAAATGATTATGACATCAACAAAATGATTATGACATCATAAAATGATTATGACATCAACAAAATGATTATGGCATCATCAAATGATTATGACATCAACAAAATCATTATGACATCATCAAATGATTATGACAGCAACAAAATGATTATGACATCATCCAATGATTATGACATCAAATGATTATGACATCATCAAATCTTTATGACATCAACAAAATGATTATGACATCAACAAAATGATTATGACATCATAAAATGATTATGACATCAACAAAATGATTATAGCATCATCAAATGATTATGACATCAACAAAATGATTATGACATCAACAAAATGATTATGACATCATCTAATGATTATGACATCATCAAATGATTATGACATCAACAAAATGATTATGACATCATCCAATGATTATGACATCATCCAATGATTATGACATCAAATGATTATGACATCATCAAATGATTATGACATCAACAAAATGATTATGACATCATCAAATGATTATGACATCAACAAAATGATTATGACATCATCTAATGATTATGACATCATCAAATGATTATGACATCAACAAAATGATTATGACATCATCCAATGATTATGACATCAAATGATTATGACATCAACAAAATGATTATGACATCATCCAATGATTATGACATCATCCAATGATTATAACATCATCAAATCATTATGACATCAACAAAATGATTATGACATCAAAAAAATGATTATGGCATCATCAAATGATTATGACATCAACAAAATGATTATGACATCATCCAATGATTATGACATCATCCAATGATTATGACATCATCAAGTCATTATGACATCAACAAAATGATTATGACATCAACAAATGATTATGACATCAACAAAATGATTAGGACATCATCCAATGATTATGACATCAAATGATTATGACATCATCAAATGATTATGACATCAACAAAATGATTATGACATCATCCAATGATTATGACATCAGCCAATGATTATGACATCATCAAATCATTATGACATCAACAAAATGATTATGACATCATCAAATGATTATGACATCATCCAATGATTATGACATCATCAAATCATTATGACATCAACAAAATGATTATGACATCAACAAAATGATTATGACATCATCAAATGATTATGACATCAACAAAATGATTATGACATCATCCAATGATTATGACATCAAATGATTATGACATCATCAAATGATTATGACATCAACAAAATGATTATGACATCATCCAATGATTATGACATCATCCAATGATTATGACATCATCAAATTATTATGACATCAACAAAATGATTATGACATCAACAAAATGATTATGACATCATCAAATGATTATGACATCAACAAAATGATTATGACATCATCAAATGATTATGACATCAACAAAATGATTATGACATCATCAAATGATTATGACATCATCCAAAGATTATGACATCAAATGATTATGACATCATCAAATGATTATGACATCAAATGATTATGACATCATCAAATGATTATGCCATCAACAAAATGATTATGGCATCATCAAATGATTATGACATCAACAAAATGATTATGACATCATCAAATGATTATGACATCAACAAAATGATTATGACATCATCTAATGATTATGACATCATCTAATGATTATGACATCAACAAAATGATTAGGACATCATCCAATGATTATGACATCAAATGATTATGACATCATCAAATGATTATGACATCAACAAAATGATTATGACATCATCCAATGATTATGACATCAGCCAATGATTATGACATCATCAAATCATTATGACATCAACAAAATGATTATGACATCATCAAATGTTTATGACATCATCCAATGATTATGACATCATCCAATGATTATGACATCATCAAATCATTATGACATCAACAAAATGATTATGACATCAACAAAATGATTATGACATCATCAAATGATTATGACATCAACAAAATGATTATGACATCATCCAATGATTATGACATCAAATGATTATGACATCATCAAATGATTATGACATCAACAAAATGATTATGACATCATCCAATGATTATGACATCATCCAATGATTATGACATCATCAAATTATTATGACATCAACAAAATGATTATGACATCAACAAAATGATTATGACATCATCAAATGATTATGACATCAACAAAATGATTATGACATCATCAAATGATTATGACATCAGCAAAATGATTATGACATCATCAAATGATTATGACATCATCCAAAGATTATGACATCAAATGATTATGACATCATCAAATGATTATGACATCAACAAAATGATTATGACATCATCCAATGATTATGACATCAAATGATTATGACATCATCAAATGATTATGCCATCAACAAAATGATTATGGCATCATCAAATGATTATGACATCAACAAAATGATTATGACATCATCCAATGATTATGACATCAACAAAATGATTATGACATCATCAAATGATTATGACATCAACAAAATGATTATGACATCATCTAATGATTATGACATCATCTAATGATTATGACATCAACAAAATGATTATGACATCATCCAATGATTATGACATCAAATGATTATGACATCATCCAATGATTATGACATCATCCAATGATTATGACATCAAATGATTATGACATCATCAAATGATTATGACATCAACAAAATGATTATGACATCATCAAATGATTATGACATCAACAAAATGATTATGACATCATCTAATGATTATGACATCATCAAATGATTATGACATCAACAAAATGATTATGACATCATCCAATGATTATGACATCATCCAATGATTATGACATCAAATGATTATGACATCATCAAATCATTATGACATCAACAAAATGATTATGACATCAACAAAATGATTATGACATCATAAAATGATTATGACATCAACAAAATGATTATGGCATCATCAAATGATTATGACATCAACAAAATCATTATGACATCATCAAATGATTATGACAGCAACAAAATGATTATGACATCATCCAATGATTATGACATCAAATGATTATGACATCATCAAATCTTTATGACATCAACAAAATGATTATGACATCAACAAAATGATTATGACATCATAAAATGATTATGACATCAACAAAATGATTATAGCATCATCAAATGATTATGACATCAACAAAATGATTATGACATCAACAAAATGATTATGACATCATCTAATGATTATGACATCATCAAATGATTATGACATCAACAAAATGATTATGACATCATCCAATGATTATGACATCATCCAATGATTATGACATCAAATGATTATGACATCATCAAATGATTATGACATCAACAAAATGATTATGACATCATCAAATGATTATGACATCAACAAAATGATTATGACATCATCTAATGATTATGACATCATCAAATGATTATGACATCAACAAAATGATTATGACATCATCCAATGATTATGACATCAAATGATTATGACATCAACAAAATGATTATGACATCATCCAATGATTATGACATCATCCAATGATTATAACATCATCAAATCATTATGACATCAACAAAATGATTATGACATCAAAAAAATGATTATGGCATCATCAAATGATTATGACATCAACAAAATGATTATGACATCATCCAATGATTATGACATCATCCAATGATTATGACATCATCAAGTCATTATGACATCAACAAAATGATTATGACATCAACAAATGATTATGACATCAACAAAATGATTAGGACATCATCCAATGATTATGACATCAAATGATTATGACATCATCAAATGATTATGACATCAACAAAATGATTATGACATCATCCAATGATTATGACATCAGCCAATGATTATGACATCATCAAATCATTATGACATCAACAAAATGATTATGACATCATCAAATGATTATGACATCATCCAATGATTATGACATCATCAAATCATTATGACATCAACAAAATGATTATGACATCAACAAAATGATTATGACATCATCAAATGATTATGACATCAACAAAATGATTATGACATCATCCAATGATTATGACATCAAATGATTATGACATCATCAAATGATTATGACATCAACAAAATGATTATGACATCATCCAATGATTATGACATCATCCAATGATTATGACATCATCAAATTATTATGACATCAACAAAATGATTATGACATCAACAAAATGATTATGACATCATCAAATGATTATGACATCAACAAAATGATTATGACATCATCAAATGATTATGACATCAACAAAATGATTATGACATCATCAAATGATTATGACATCATCCAAAGATTATGACATCAAATGATTATGACATCATCAAATGATTATGACATCAAATGATTATGACATCATCAAATGATTATGCCATCAACAAAATGATTATGGCATCATCAAATGATTATGACATCAACAAAATGATTATGACATCATCAAATGATTATGACATCAACAAAATGATTATGACATCATCTAATGATTATGACATCATCTAATGATTATGACATCAACAAAATGATTATGACATCATCCAATGATTATGACATCAAATGATTATGACATCATCAAATGATTATGACATCAACAAAATGGTTATGACATCATCCAATGATTATAACATCAAATGATTATGACATTTTCTAATGATTATGATATCATCAAATGATTATGACATCAACAAAATGATTATGACATCAAATGATTATGACATCATCTAATGATTATGACATCATCAAATGATTATGACATCAACAAAATGAATATGACATCATCCAATGATTATGACATCAACAAAATGATTATGACATCATCAAATGATTATGACATCATCCAATGATTATCACATCAAATGATTATGACATCATCAAATGATTATGACATCAACAAAATTATTATGACATCATCCAATGATTATGACATCAACCAATGATTATGACATCATCAAATCATTATGACATCAACAAAATGATTACGACATCAACAAAATGATTGACATCATCAAATGATTATGACATCAACAAAATGATTATGAAATCATCCAATGATTATGACATCAAATGATTATGACATCATCAAATCAATATGATATCAACAAAATGATTATGACATCAACAAAATGATTATGACATCATCTAATGATTATGACATCATCAAATGATTATGACATCAACAAAATGATTATGACATCATCCAATGATTATGACATCAAATGATTATGACATTATCAAATGATTATGACATCAACAAAATGATTATGACATCATCAAATGATTATGACATCAACAAAATGATTATAACATCATCTAATGATTATGACATCATCAAATGATTATGACATCAACAAAATGATTATGACATCATCCAATGATTATGACATCATCCAATGATTATGACATCAAATGATTATGACATCATCAAATCATTATGACATCAACAAAATGATTATGACATCAACAAAATGATTATGACATCATAAAATGATTATGACATCAACAAAATGATTATGGCATCATCAAATGATTATGACATCAACAAAATCATTATGACATCATCAAATGATTATGACATCAACAAAATCATTATGACATCATCCAATGATTATGACATCAAATGATTATGACATCATCAAATCTTTATGACATCAACAAAATGATTATGACATCAACAAAATGATTATGACATCAACAAAATGATTGACATCATCAAATGATTATGACATCATCAAATGATTATGACATCAACAAAATTATTATGACATCATCCAATGATTATGACATCATCCAATGATTATGACATCATCAAATCATTATGACATCAACAAAATGATTATGACATCAACAAAATGATTGACATCATCAAATGATTATGACATCAACAAAATGATTATGACATCATCCAATGATTATGACATCAAATGATTATGACATCATCAAATCAATATGACATCAACAAAATGATTATGACATCAACAAAATGATTATGACATCATCTAATGATTATGCCATCATCAAATTATTATGACATCAACAAAATGATTATGACATCATCCAATGATTATGACATCAAATGATCATGACATCATCAAATGATCATGACATCAACAAAATGATTATGACATCATCAAATGATTATGACATCAACAAAATGATTATGACATCATCTAATGATTATGACATCATCAAATGATTATGACATCAATAAAATGATTATGACATCATCCAATGGTTATGACATCATCCAATGATTATGACATCAAATGATTATGACATCATCAAATCATTATGACATCAACAAAATGATTATGACATCAACAAAATGATTATGACATCATAAAATGATTATGACATCAACAAAATGATTATGGCATCATCAAATGATTATGACATCAACAAAATCATTATGACATCATCAAATGATTATGACATCAACAAAATGATTATGACATCATCCAATGATTATGACATCAAATGATTATGACATCATCAAATCATTATGACATCAACAAAATGATTATGACATCAACAAAATGATTATGACATCATCTAATGATTATGACATCATCAAATGATTATGACATCAACAAAATGATTATGACATCATCCAATGATTATCACATCAAATGATTATGACATCATCAAATGATTATGACATCAACAAAATTATTATGACATCATCCAATGATTATGACATCAACCAATGATTATGACATCATCAAATCATTATGACATCAACAAAATGATTACGACATCAACAAAATGATTTACATCATCAAATGATTATGACATCAACAAAATGATTATGAAATCATCCAATGATTATGACATCAAATGATTATGACATCATCAAATCAATATGATATCAACAAAATGATTATGACATCAACAAAATGATTATGACATCATCTAATGATTATGACATCATCAAATGATTATGACATCAACAAAATGATTATGACATCATCCAATGATTATGACATCAAATGATTATGACATTATCAAATGATTATGACATCAACAAAATGATTATGACATCATCAAATGATTATGACATCAACAAAATGATTATAACATCATCTAATGATTATGACATCATCAAATGATTATGACATCAACAAAATGATTATGACATCATCCAATGATTATGACATCATCCAATGATTATGACATCAAATGATTATGACATCATCAAATCATTATGACATCAACAAAATGATTATGACATCAACAAAATGATTATGACATCATAAAATGATTATGACATCAACAAAATGATTATGGCATCATCAAATGATTATGACATCAACAAAATCATTATGACATCATCAAATGATTATGACATCAACAAAATGATTATGACATCATCCAATGATTATGACATCAAATGATTATGACATCATCAAATCTTTATGACATCAACAAAATGATTATGACATCAACAAAATGATTATGACATCAACAAAATGATTGACATCATCAAATGATTATGACATCATCAAATGATTATGACATCAACAAAATTATTATGACATCATCCAATGATTATGACATCATCCAATGATTATGACATCATCAAATCATTATGACATCAACAAAATGATTATGACATCAACAAAATGATTGACATCATCAAATGATTATGACATCAACAAAATGATTATGACATCATCCAATGATTATGACATCAAATGATTATGACATCATCAAATCAATATGACATCAACAAAATGATTATGACATCAACAAAATGATTATGACATCATCTAATGATTATGCCATCATCAAATTATTATGACATCAACAAAATGATTATGACATCATCCAATGATTATGACATCAAATGATCATGACATCATCAAATGATCATGACATCAACAAAATGATTATGACATCATCAAATGATTATGACATGAACAAAATGATTATGACATCATCTAATGATTATGACATCATCAAATGATTATGACATCAATAAAATGATTATGACATCATCCAATGGTTATGACATCATCCAATGATTATGACATCAAATGATTATGACATCATCAAATCATTATGACATCAACAAAATGATTATGACATCAACAAAATGATTATGACATCATAAAATGATTATGACATCAACAAAATGATTATGGCATCATCAAATGATTATGACATCAACAAAATCATTATGACATCATCAAATGATTATGACATCAACAAAATGATTATAACATCATCTAATGATTATGACATCATCAAATGATTATGACATCATCCCATGATTATGACATCAAATGATTATGACATCATCAAATGATTATGACATCAACAAAATGATTATGACATCATCAAATGATTATGACATCAACAAAATGATTATGACATCATCTAATGATTATGACATCATAAAATGATTATGACATCAACAAAATGATTATGGCATCATCAAATGATTATGACATCAACAAAATCATTATGACATCATCAAATGATTATGACATCAACAAAATGATTATGACATCATCCAATGATTATGACATCAAATGATTATGACATCATCAAATCTTTATGACATCAAATGATTATGACATCAAATGATTATGACATCATCAAATGATTATGACATCAACAAAATGATTATGACATCATCTAATGATTATGACATCAACAAAATGTTTATGACATCATCCAATGATTATGACATCAAATGATTATGACATCATCAAATGATTATGACATCAACAAAATGATTATGACATCATCTAATGATTATGACATCATCAAATGATTATGACATCAACAAAATGATTATGACATCATCTAATGATTATGACATAATCAAATGATTATGACATCAACAAAATGATTATGACATCATCTAATGATTATGACATCATCAAATGATTATGACATCAACAAAATGATTATGACATCATCTAATGATTATGACATCATCAAATGATTATGACATCAACAAAATGATTATGACATCATCCAATGATTATGACATCATCAAATGATTATGACATCATCAAATGATTATGACATCAACAAAATGATTATGACATCATCTAATGATTATGACATCAACAAAATGATTATGACATCATCCAATGATTATGACATCATCAAATGATTATGACATAAACAAAATGATTATGACATCATCAAATGATTATGACATCAACAAAATGATTATGACATCATCCAATGATTATGACATCATCTAATGATTATGACATCATCAAATGATTATGACATCAACAAAATGAATATGACATCATCCAATGATTATGACATCATCAAATGATTATGACATCAACAAAATGATTATGACATCATCCAATGATTATGACATCAACAAAATGATTATGACATCATCAAATGATTATGACATCATCCAATGATTATCACATCAAATGATTATGACATCATCAAATGATTATGACATCAACAAAATTATTATGACATCATCCAATGATTATGACATCAACCAATGATTATGACATCATCAAATCATTATGACATCAACAAAATGATTACGACATCAACAAAATGATTGACATCATCAAATGATTATGACATCAACAAAATGATTATGAAATCATCCAATGATTATGACATCAAATGATTATGACATCATCAAATCAATATGATATCAACAAAATGATTATGACATCAACAAAATGATTATGACATCATCTAATGATTATGACATCATCAAATGATTATGACATCAACAAAATGATTATGACATCATCCAATGATTATGACATCAAATGATTATGACATCATCAAATGATTATGACATCAACAAAATGATTATGACATCATCAAATGATTATGACATCAACAAAATGATTATGACATCATCCAATGATTATGACATCATCCAATGATTATGACATCAAATGATTATGACATCATCAAATCATTATGACATCAACAAAATGATTATGACATCAACAAAATGATTATGACATCATAAAATGATTATGACATCAACAAAATGATTATGGCATCATCAAATGATTATGACATCAACAAAATCATTATGACATCATCAAATGATTATGACATCAACAAAATCATTATGACATCATCCAATGATTATGACATCAAATGATTATGACATCATCAAATCTTTATGACATCAACAAAATGATTATGACATCAACAAAATGATTATGACATCATAAAATGATTATGACATCAACAAAATGATTATAGCATCATCAAATGATTATGACATCAACAAAATGATTATGACATCAACAAAATGATTATGACATCATCTAATGATTATGACATCATCAAATGATTATGACATCAACAAAATGATTATGACATCATCCAATGATTATGACATCATCCAATGATTATGACATCATCCAATGATTATAACATCATCAAATCATTATGACATCAACAAAATGATTATGACATCAACAAAATGATTATGGCATCATCAAATGATTATGACATCAACAAAATGATTATGGCATCATCAAATGATTATGACATCAACAAAATGATTATGACATCATCCAATGATTATGACATCATCCAATGATTATGACATCATCAAATCATTATGACATCAACAAAATGATTATGACATCAACAAAATGATTATGATATCATCAAATGATTATGACATCAACAAAATGATTATGACATCATCAAATGATTATGACATCAACAAAATGATTATGACATAATCAAATGATTATGACAGCAACAAAATGTTTATGACATCATCCAATGATTATGACATCAAATGATTATGACATCATCTAATGATTATGACATCATCTAATGATTATGACATCAACAAAATGATTATGATATCATCTAATGATTATGACATCATCTAATGATTATGACATCAACAAAATGATTATGACATCATCCAATGCTTATGACATCAAATGATTATGACATCATCAAATGATTATGACATCAACAAAATGATTATGACATCATCCAATGATTATGACATCATCAAATGTTTATGACATCAACAAAATTGTTATGACATCATCCAATGATTATGACATCAAATGATTATGACATCTTCTAATGATTACGACATCATCAAATGATTATGACATCAACAAAATGATTATGACATCAAATGATTATGACATCATCTAATGATTATGACATCATCAAATGATTATGACATCAACAAAATGAATATGACATCATCCAATGATTATGACATCATCAAATGATTATGACATCAACAAAATGATTATGACATCATCCAATGATTATGACATCAACAAAATGATTATGACATCATCAAATGATTATGACATCATCCAATGATTATCACATCAAATGATTATGACATCATCAAATGATTATGACATCAACAAAATTATTATGACATCATCCAATGATTATGACATCAACCAATGATTATGACATCATCAAATCATTATGACATCAACAAAATGATTACGACATCAACAAAATGATTGACATCATCAAATGATTATGACATCAACAAAATGATTATGAAATCATCCAATGATTATGACATCAAATGATTATGACATCATCAAATCAATATGATATCAACAAAATGATTATGACATCAACAAAATGATTATGACATCATCTAATGATTATGACATCATCAAATGATTATGACATCAACAAAATGATTATGACATCATCCAATGATTATGACATCAAATGATTATGACATCATCAAATGATTATGACATCAACAAAATGATTATGACATCATCAAATGATTATGACATCAACAAAATGATTATGACATCATCCAATGATTATGACATCATCCAATGATTATGACATCAAATGATTATGACATCATCAAATCATTATGACATCAACAAAATGATTATGACATCAACAAAATGATTATGACATCATAAAATGATTATGACATCAACAAAATGATTATGGCATCATCAAATGATTATGACATCAACAAAATCATTATGACATCATCAAATGATTATGACATCAACAAAATCATTATGACATCATCCAATGATTATGACATCAAATGATTATGACATCATCAAATCTTTATGACATCAACAAAATGATTATGACATCAACAAAATGATTATGACATCATAAAATGATTATGACATCAACAAAATGATTATAGCATCATCAAATGATTATGACATCAACAAAATGATTATGACATCAACAAAATGATTATGACATCATCTAATGATTATGACATCATCAAATGATTATGACATCAACAAAATGATTATGACATCATCCAATGATTATGACATCATCCAATGATTATGACATCAAATGATTATGACATCATCAAATGATTATGACATCAACAAAATGATTATGACATCATCAAATGATTATGACATCAACAAAATGATTATGACATCATCTAATGATTATGACATCATCAAATGATTATGACATCAACAAAATGATTATGACATCATCCAATGATTATGACATCATCCAATGATTATGACATCAAATGATTATGACATCATCAAATGATTATGACATCAACAAAATGATTATGACATCATCAAATGATTATGACATCAACAAAATGATTATGACATCATCTAATGATTATGACATCATCAAATGATTATGACATCAACAAAATGATTATGACATAATCAAATGATTATGACATCAACAAAATGTTTATGACATCATCCAATGATTATGACATCAAATGATTATGACATCATCAAATGATTATGACATCAACAAAATGATTATGACATCATCTAATGATTATGACATCATCAAATGATTATGACATCAACAAAATGATTATGACATCATCTAATGATTATGACATCATCAAATGATTATGACATCAACAAAATGATTATGACATCATCTAATGATTATGACATCATCAAATGATTATGACATCAACAAAATGATTATGACATCATCTAATGATTATGACATCATCAAATGATTATGACATCAACAAAATGATTATGACATCATCCCATGATTTTGACAGCAAATGATTATGACATCATCAAATGATTATGACATCAACAAAATGATTATGACATCATCAAATGATTATGACATCAACAAAATGATTATGACATCATCTAATGATTATGACATCATCAAATGATTATGACATCAACAAAATGATTATGACATCATCAAATGATTATGACATCAACAAAATGTTTATGACATCATCCAATGATTATGACATCAAATAATTATGACATCATCAAATGATTATGACATCAACAAAATGATTATGACATCATCTAATGATTATGACATCATCAAATGATTATGACATCAACAAAATGATTATGACATCATCTAATGATTATGACATCATCAAATGATTATGACATCAACAAAATGATTATGACATCATCTAATGATTATGACATCATCAAATGATTATGACATCAACAAAATGATTATGACATCATCTAATGATTATGACATCATCAAATGATTATGACATCAACAAAATGATTATGACATCATCCAATGATTATGACATCAAATGATTATGACATCATCAAATGATTATGACATCAACAAAATGATTATGACATCATCTAATGATTATGACATCAACAAAATGATTATGACATCATCTAATGATTATGACATCAACAAAATGATTATAACATCATCCAATGATTATGACATCAAATGATTATGACATCAACAAAATGATTATGACATCATCCAATGATTATGACATCAAATGATTATGACATCATCAAATGATTATGACATCAACAAAATGATTATGACATCATCTAATGATTATGACATCAACAAAATGATTATGACATCATCTAATGATTATGACATCAAATGATTATGACATCAACATAATGATTATGACATCATCCAATGATTATGACATCAAATGATTATGACATCATCAAATCATTATGACATCAACAAAATGATTATGAAATCAACAAAATAATTATGACATCATCTAATGATTATGACATCATCAAATGATTATGACATCAACAAAATGATTATGACATCATCCAATGATTATGACATCATCCAATGATTATGACATCAAATGATTATGACATCAACAAATGATTATGACATCAACAAAATGATTATGACATCATCAAATGATTATGACATCAACAAAATGATTATGACATCATCTAATGATTATCACATCATCAAATGATTATGACATCAACAAAATGATTATGACATCATCCAATGATTATGACATCATCCAATGATTATGACATCAAATGATTATGACATCATCAAATGATTATGACATCAACAAAATGATTATGACATCATCAAATGATTATGACATCAACAAAATGATTATGACATCATCTAATGATTATGACATCATCAAATGATTATGACATCAACAAAATGATTATGACATCATCAAATGATTATGACATCAACAAAATGTTTATGACATCATCCAATGATTATGACATCAAATGATTATGACATCATCAAATGATTATGACATCAACAAAATGATTATGACATCATCTAATGATTATGACATCATCAAATGATTATCACATCAACAAAATGATTATTACATCATCTAATGATTATGACATAATCAAATGATTATGACATCATCCAATGATTATAACATCATCAAATCATTATGACATCAACAAAATGATTATGACATCAACAAAATGATTATGGCATCATCAAATGATTATGACATCAACAAAATGATTATGGCATCATCAAATGATTATGACATCAACAAAATGATTATGACATCATCCAAAGATTATGACATCATCCAATGATTATGACATCATCAAATCATTATGACATCAACAAAATGATTATGACGTCAACAAAATGATTATGATATCATCAAATGATTATGACATCAACAAAATGATTATGACATCATCAAATGATTATGACATCAACAAAATGATTATGACATAATCAAATGATTATGACAGCAACAAAATGTTTATGACATCATCCAATGATTATGACATCAAATGATTATGACATCATCTAATGATTATGACATCATCTAATGATTATGACATCAACAAAATGATTATGATATCATCTAATGATTATGACATCATCTAATGATTATGACATCAACAAAATGATTATGACATCATCCAATGCTTATGACATCAAATGATTATGACATCATCAAATGATTATGACATCAACAAAATGATTATGACATCATCCAATGATTATGACATCATCAAATGTTTATGACATCAACAAAATTGTTATGACATCATCCAATGATTATGACATCAAATGATTATGACATCTTCTAATGATTACGACATCATCAAATGATTATGACATCAACAAAATGATTATGACATCAAATGATTATGACATCATCTAATGATTATGACATCATCAAATGATTATGACATCAACAAAATGAATATGACATCATCCAATGATTATGACATCATCAAATGATTATGACATCAACAAAATGATTATGACATCATCCAATGATTATGACATCAACAAAATGATTATGACATCATCAAATGATTATGACATCATCCAATGATTATCACATCAAATGATTATGACATCATCAAATGATTATGACATCAACAAAATTATTATGACATCATCCAATGATTATGACATCAACCAATGATTATGACATCATCAAATCATTATGACATCAACAAAATGATTACGACATCAACAAAATGATTGACATCATCAAATGATTATGACATCAACAAAATGATTATGAAATCATCCAATGATTATGACATCAAATGATTATGACATCATCAAATCAATATGATATCAACAAAATGATTATGACATCAACAAAATGATTATGACATCATCTAATGATTATGACATCATCAAATGATTATGACATCAACAAAATGATTATGACATCATCCAATGATTATGACATCAAATGATTATGACATCATCAAATGATTATGACATCAACAAAATGATTATGACATCATCAAATGATTATGACATCAACAAAATGATTATGACATCATCCAATGATTATGACATCATCCAATGATTATGACATCAAATGATTATGACATCATCAAATCATTATGACATCAACAAAATGATTATGACATCAACAAAATGATTATGACATCATAAAATGATTATGACATCAACAAAATGATTATGGCATCATCAAATGATTATGACATCAACAAAATCATTATGACATCATCAAATGATTATGACATCAACAAAATCATTATGACATCATCCAATGATTATGACATCAAATGATTATGACATCATCAAATCTTTATGACATCAACAAAATGATTATGACATCAACAAAATGATTATGACATCATAAAATGATTATGACATCAACAAAATGATTATAGCATCATCAAATGATTATGACATCAACAAAATGATTATGACATCAACAAAATGATTATGACATCATCTAATGATTATGACATCATCAAATGATTATGACATCAACAAAATGATTATGACATCATCCAATGATTATGACATCATCCAATGATTATGACATCAAATGATTATGACATCATCAAATGATTATGACATCAACAAAATGATTATGACATCATCAAATGATTATGACATCAACAAAATGATTATGACATCATCTAATGATTATGACATCATCAAATGATTATGACATCAACAAAATGATTATGACATCATCCAATGATTATGACATCATCCAATGATTATGACATCAAATGATTATGACATCATCAAATGATTATGACATCAACAAAATGATTATGACATCATCAAATGATTATGACATCAACAAAATGATTATGACATCATCTAATGATTATGACATCATCAAATGATTATGACATCAACAAAATGATTATGACATAATCAAATGATTATGACATCAACAAAATGTTTATGACATCATCCAATGATTATGACATCAAATGATTATGACATCATCAAATGATTATGACATCAACAAAATGATTATGACATCATCTAATGATTATGACATCATCAAATGATTATGACATCAACAAAATGATTATGACATCATCTAATGATTATGACATCATCAAATGATTATGACATCAACAAAATGATTATGACATCATCTAATGATTATGACATCATCAAATGATTATGACATCAACAAAATGATTATGACATCATCTAATGATTATGACATCATCAAATGATTATGACATCAACAAAATGATTATGACATCATCCCATGATTTTGACAGCAAATGATTATGACATCATCAAATGATTATGACATCAACAAAATGATTATGACATCATCAAATGATTATGACATCAACAAAATGATTATGACATCATCTAATGATTATGACATCATCAAATGATTATGACATCAACAAAATGATTATGACATCATCAAATGATTATGACATCAACAAAATGTTTATGACATCATCCAATGATTATGACATCAAATAATTATGACATCATCAAATGATTATGACATCAACAAAATGATTATGACATCATCTAATGATTATGACATCATCAAATGATTATGACATCAACAAAATGATTATGACATCATCTAATGATTATGACATCATCAAATGATTATGACATCAACAAAATGATTATGACATCATCTAATGATTATGACATCATCAAATGATTATGACATCAACAAAATGATTATGACATCATCTAATGATTATGACATCATCAAATGATTATGACATCAACAAAATGATTATGACATCATCCAATGATTATGACATCAAATGATTATGACATCATCAAATGATTATGACATCAACAAAATGATTATGACATCATCTAATGATTATGACATCAACAAAATGATTATGACATCATCTAATGATTATGACATCAACAAAATGATTATAACATCATCCAATGATTATGACATCAAATGATTATGACATCAACAAAATGATTATGACATCATCCAATGATTATGACATCAAATGATTATGACATCATCAAATGATTATGACATCAACAAAATGATTATGACATCATCTAATGATTATGACATCAACAAAATGATTATGACATCATCTAATGATTATGACATCAAATGATTATGACATCAACATAATGATTATGACATCATCCAATGATTATGACATCAAATGATTATGACATCATCAAATCATTATGACATCAACAAAATGATTATGAAATCAACAAAATAATTATGACATCATCTAATGATTATGACATCATCAAATGATTATGACATCAACAAAATGATTATGACATCATCCAATGATTATGACATCATCCAATGATTATGACATCAAATGATTATGACATCAACAAATGATTATGACATCAACAAAATGATTATGACATCATCAAATGATTATGACATCAACAAAATGATTATGACATCATCTAATGATTATCACATCATCAAATGATTATGACATCAACAAAATGATTATGACATCATCCAATGATTATGACATCATCCAATGATTATGACATCAAATGATTATGACATCATCAAATGATTATGACATCAACAAAATGATTATGACATCATCAAATGATTATGACATCAACAAAATGATTATGACATCATCTAATGATTATGACATCATCAAATGATTATGACATCAACAAAATGATTATGACATCATCAAATGATTATGACATCAACAAAATGTTTATGACATCATCCAATGATTATGACATCAAATGATTATGACATCATCAAATGATTATGACATCAACAAAATGATTATGACATCATCTAATGATTATGACATCATCAAATGATTATCACATCAACAAAATGATTATTACATCATCTAATGATTATGACATAATCAAATGATTATGACATCAACAAAATGATTATGACATCATCTAATGATTATGACATCATCAAATGATTATGACATCAACAAAATGATTATGACATCATCTAATGATTATGACATCAACAAAATGATTATGACATCATCTAATGATTATGACATCAAATGATTATGACATCAACAAAATGATTATGACATCATCCAATGATTATGACATCAAATGATTATGACATCATCAAATGATTATGACATCAACAAAATGATTATGACATCATCCAATGATTATGACATCAAATGATTATGACATCATCAAATCATTATGACATCAACAAAATGATTATGACATCAACAAAATAATTATGACATCATCTAATGATTATGACATCATCAAATGATTATGACATCAACAAAATGATTTTGACATCATCCAATGATTATGACATCAAATGATTATGACATCATCAAATGATTATGACATCAACAAAATGATGATGACATCATCCAATGATTATGACATCATCCAATGATTATGACATCATCAAATCATTATGACATCAACAAAATGATTATGACATCATAAAATGATTATGACATCAACAAAATGATTATGGCATCATCAAATGATTATGACATCAACAAAATGATTATGACATCATCCAATGATTATGACATCATCAAATCATTATGACATCAACAAAATGATTATGACATCAACAAAATGATTATGACATCATCAAATGATTATGACATCAACAAAATGATTATGACATCATCCAATGATTATGACATCATCAAATCATTATGACATCAACAAAATGATTATGACATCAACAAAATGATTATGACATCATCAAATGATTATGACATCAAATGATTATGACATCATCAAATGATTATGACATCAACAAAATGTTTATGACATCATCCAATGATTATGACACCAAATGATTATGACATCATCAAATGATTATGCCATCAACAAAATGATTATGGCATCATCAAATGATTATGACATTATCAAATGATTATGACATCAACAAAATGATTATGACATCATCCGGTGATTATGACATCAAATGATTATGACATCATCAAATGATTATGACATCAACAAAATGATTATGACATCATCTAATGATTATGACATCATCAAATGATTATGACATCAACAAAATGATTATGACATCATCTAATGATTATGACATCATCAAATGATTATGACATCAACAAAATGATTATGACATCATCCAATGATTATGACATCAAATGATTATGACATCATCAAATGATTATGACATCAACAAAATGATTATGACATCATCTAATGATTATGACATCATCAAATGATTATGACATCAACAAAATGATTATGACATCATCCAATGATTATGACATCAAATAGTTATGACATCAACAAAATAATTATGACATCATCCAATGATTATGACATCATCCAATGATTATAACATCATCAAATCATTATGACATCAACAAAATGATTATGACATCAACAAAATGATTATGGCATCATCAAATGATTATGACATCAACAAAATGATTATGACATCATCCAATGATTATGACATCATCCAATGATTATGACATCATCAAATCATTATGACATCAACAAAATGATTATGACATCAACAAAATGATTATGACATCATCAAATGATTATGCAATCAACAAAATGATTATGACATCATCCAATGATTATGACATCAAATGATTATGACATCATCAAATGATTATGACATCAACAAAATGATTATGACATCATCCAATGATTATGACATCATCCAATGATTATGACATCATCAAATGATTATGACATCAACAAAATGATTATGACATCAACAAAATGATTATGATATCATCAAATGATTATGACATCAACAAAATGATTATGACATCATCAAATGATTATGACATCAACAAAATGATTATGACATCATCAAATGATTATGACATCATCCAAAGATTATGACATCAAATGATTATGACATCATCAAATGATTATGACATCAACAAAATGATTATGACATCATCCAATGATTATGACATCAAATGATTATGACATCATCAAATGATTATGCCATCAACAAAATGATTATGGCATCATCAAATGATTATGACATCAACAAAATGATTATGGCATCATCCAATGATTATGACATCAACAAAATGATTATGACATCATCTAATGATTATGACATCATCTAATGATTATGACATCAATAAAATGATTATGACATCATCCAATGATTATGACATCAAATGATTATGACATCATCAAATGATTATTACATCAACAAAATGATTATGACATCATCCAATGATTATGACATCAAATGATTATGACATCATCAAATGATTATTACATCAACAAAATGATTATGACATCATCCAATGATTATGACATCAAATGATTATGACATCATCAAATGATTATGACATCAACAAAATGAATATGACATCATCCAATGATTAAGACATCATCAAATGTTTATGACATCAACAAAATGGTTATGACATCATCCAATGATTATGACATCAAATGATTATGACATCATCTAATGATTATGACATCATCAAATGATTATGACATCAACAAAATGATTATGACATCAAATGATTATGACATCATCTAATGATTATGACATCATCAAATGATTATGACATCAACAAAATGATTATGACATCATCAAATGATTATGACATCAACAAAATGATTATGACATCATCTAATGATTATGACATCATCAAATGATTATGACATCATCCAATGATTATGACATCAAATGATTATGACATCATCAAATGATTATGACATCAACAAAATGATTATGACATCATCCAATGATTATGACATCATCCAATGATTATGACATCATCAAATTATTATGACATCAACAAAATGATTATGACATCAACAAAATGATTATGACATCATCAAATGATTATGACATCAACAAAATGATTATGACATCATCAAATGATTATGACATCAACAAAATGATTATGACATCATCAAATGATTATGACATCATCCAAAGATTATGACATCAAATGATTATGACATCATCAAATGATTATGACATCAAATGATTATGACATCATCAAATGATTATGCCATCAACAAAATGATTATGGCATCATCAAATGATTATGACATCAACAAAATGATTATGACATCATCAAATGATTATGACATCAACAAAATGATTATGACATCATCTAATGATTATGACATCATCTAATGATTATGACATCAACAAAATGATTATGACATCATCCAATGATTATGACATCAAATGATTATGACATCATCAAATGATTATGACATCAACAAAATGGTTATGACATCATCCAATGATTATGACATCAAATGATTATGACATTTTCTAATGATTATGATATCATCAAATGATTATGACATCAACAAAATGATTATGACATCAAATGATTATGACATCATCTAATGATTATGACATCATCAAATGATTATGACATCAACAAAATGAATATGACATCATCCAATGATTATGACATCATCAAATGATTATGACATCAACAAAATGATTATGACATCATCCAATGATTATGACATCAACAAAATGATTATGACATCATCAAATGATTATGACATCATCCAATGATTATCACATCAAATGATTATGACATCATCAAATGATTATGACATCAACAAAATTATTATGACATCATCCAATGATTATGACATCAACCAATGATTATGACATCATCAAATCATTATGACATCAACAAAATGATTACGACATCAACAAAATGATTGACATCATCAAATGATTATGACATCAACAAAATGATTATGAAATCATCCAATGATTATGACATCAAATGATTATGACATCATCAAATCAATATGATATCAACAAAATGATTATGACATCAACAAAATGATTATGACATCATCTAATGATTATGACATCATCAAATGATTATGACATCAACAAAATGATTATGACATCATCCAATGATTATGACATCAAATGATTATGACATTATCAAATGATTATGACATCAACAAAATGATTATGACATCATCAAATGATTATGACATCAACAAAATGATTATAACATCATCTAATGATTATGACATCATCAAATGATTATGACATCAACAAAATGATTATGACATCATCCAATGATTATGACATCATCCAATGATTATGACATCAAATGATTATGACATCATCAAATCATTATGACATCAACAAAATGATTATGACATCAACAAAATGATTATGACATCATAAAATGATTATGACATCAACAAAATGATTATGGCATCATCAAATGATTATGACATCAACAAAATCATTATGACATCATCAAATGATTATGACATCAACAAAATCATTATGACATCATCCAATGATTATGACATCAAATGATTATGACATCATCAAATCTTTATGACATCAACAAAATGATTATGACATCAACAAAATGATTATGACATCAACAAAATGATTGACATCATCAAATGATTATGACATCATCAAATGATTATGACATCAACAAAATTATTATGACATCATCCAATGATTATGACATCATCCAATGATTATGACATCATCAAATCATTATGACATCAACAAAATGATTATGACATCAACAAAATGATTGACATCATCAAATGATTATGACATCAACAAAATGATTATGACATCATCCAATGATTATGACATCAAATGATTATGACATCATCAAATCAATATGACATCAACAAAATGATTATGACATCAACAAAATGATTATGACATCATCTAATGATTATGCCATCATCAAATTATTATGACATCAACAAAATGATTATGACATCATCCAATGATTATGACATCAAATGATCATGACATCATCAAATGATCATGACATCAACAAAATGATTATGACATCATCAAATGATTATGACATCAACAAAATGATTATGACATCATCTAATGATTATGACATCATCAAATGATTATGACATCAATAAAATGATTATGACATCATCCAATGGTTATGACATCATCCAATGATTATGACATCAAATGATTATGACATCATCAAATCATTATGACATCAACAAAATGATTATGACATCAACAAAATGATTATGACATCATAAAATGATTATGACATCAACAAAATGATTATGGCATCATCAAATGATTATGACATCAACAAAATCATTATGACATCATCAAATGATTATGACATCAACAAAATGATTATGACATCATCCAATGATTATGACATCAAATGATTATGACATCATCAAATCATTATGACATCAACAAAATGATTATGACATCAACAAAATGATTATGACATCATCTAATGATTATGACATCATCAAATGATTATGACATCAACAAAATGATTATGACATCATCCAATGATTATCACATCAAATGATTATGACATCATCAAATGATTATGACATCAACAAAATTATTATGACATCATCCAATGATTATGACATCAACCAATGATTATGACATCATCAAATCATTATGACATCAACAAAATGATTACGACATCAACAAAATGATTGACATCATCAAATGATTATGACATCAACAAAATGATTATGAAATCATCCAATGATTATGACATCAAATGATTATGACATCATCAAATCAATATGATATCAACAAAATGATTATGACATCAACAAAATGATTATGACATCATCTAATGATTATGACATCATCAAATGATTATGACATCAACAAAATGATTATGACATCATCCAATGATTATGACATCAAATGATTATGACATTATCAAATGATTATGACATCAACAAAATGATTATGACATCATCAAATGATTATGACATCAACAAAATGATTATAACATCATCTAATGATTATGACATCATCAAATGATTATGACATCAACAAAATGATTATGACATCATCCAATGATTATGACATCATCCAATGATTATGACATCAAATGATTATGACATCATCAAATCATTATGACATCAACAAAATGATTATGACATCAACAAAATGATTATGACATCATAAAATGATTATGACATCAACAAAATGATTATGGCATCATCAAATGATTATGACATCAACAAAATCATTATGACATCATCAAATGATTATGACATCAACAAAATGATTATGACATCATCCAATGATTATGACATCAAATGATTATGACATCATCAAATCTTTATGACATCAACAAAATGATTATGACATCAACAAAATGATTATGACATCAACAAAATGATTGACATCATCAAATGATTATGACATCATCAAATGATTATGACATCAACAAAATTATTATGACATCATCCAATGATTATGACATCATCCAATGATTATGACATCATCAAATCATTATGACATCAACAAAATGATTATGACATCAACAAAATGATTGACATCATCAAATGATTATGACATCAACAAAATGATTATGACATCATCCAATGATTATGACATCAAATGATTATGACATCATCAAATCAATATGACATCAACAAAATGATTATGACATCAACAAAATGATTATGACATCATCTAATGATTATGCCATCATCAAATTATTATGACATCAACAAAATGATTATGACATCATCCAATGATTATGACATCAAATGATCATGACATCATCAAATGATCATGACATCAACAAAATGATTATGACATCATCAAATGATTATGACATGAACAAAATGATTATGACATCATCTAATGATTATGACATCATCAAATGATTATGACATCAATAAAATGATTATGACATCATCCAATGGTTATGACATCATCCAATGATTATGACATCAAATGATTATGACATCATCAAATCATTATGACATCAACAAAATGATTATGACATCAACAAAATGATTATGACATCATAAAATGATTATGACATCAACAAAATGATTATGGCATCATCAAATGATTATGACATCAACAAAATCATTATGACATCATCAAATGATTATGACATCAACAAAATGATTATAACATCATCTAATGATTATGACATCATCAAATGATTATGACATCATCCCATGATTATGACATCAAATGATTATGACATCATCAAATGATTATGACATCAACAAAATGATTATGACATCATCAAATGATTATGACATCAACAAAATGATTATGACATCATCTAATGATTATGACATCATAAAATGATTATGACATCAACAAAATGATTATGGCATCATCAAATGATTATGACATCAACAAAATCATTATGACATCATCAAATGATTATGACATCAACAAAATGATTATGACATCATCCAATGATTATGACATCAAATGATTATGACATCATCAAATCTTTATGACATCAAATGATTATGACATCAAATGATTATGACATCATCAAATGATTATGACATCAACAAAATGATTATGACATCATCTAATGATTATGACATCAACAAAATGTTTATGACATCATCCAATGATTATGACATCAAATGATTATGACATCATCAAATGATTATGACATCAACAAAATGATTATGACATCATCTAATGATTATGACATCATCAAATGATTATGACATCAACAAAATGATTATGACATCATCTAATGATTATGACATAATCAAATGATTATGACATCAACAAAATGATTATGACATCATCTAATGATTATGACATCATCAAATGATTATGACATCAACAAAATGATTATGACATCATCTAATGATTATGACATCATCAAATGATTATGACATCAACAAAATGATTATGACATCATCCAATGATTATGACATCATCAAATGATTATGACATCATCAAATGATTATGACATCAACAAAATGATTATGACATCATCTAATGATTATGACATCAACAAAATGATTATGACATCATCCAATGATTATGACATCATCAAATGATTATGACATAAACAAAATGATTATGACATCATCAAATGATTATGACATCAACAAAATGATTATGACATCATCCAATGATTATGACATCATCTAATGATTATGACATCATCAAATGATTATGACATCAACAAAATGAATATGACATCATCCAATGATTATGACATCATCAAATGATTATGACATCAACAAAATGATTATGACATCATCCAATGATTATGACATCAACAAAATGATTATGACATCATCAAATGATTATGACATCATCCAATGATTATCACATCAAATGATTATGACATCATCAAATGATTATGACATCAACAAAATTATTATGACATCATCCAATGATTATGACATCAACCAATGATTATGACATCATCAAATCATTATGACATCAACAAAATGATTACGACATCAACAAAATGATTGACATCATCAAATGATTATGACATCAACAAAATGATTATGAAATCATCCAATGATTATGACATCAAATGATTATGACATCATCAAATCAATATGATATCAACAAAATGATTATGACATCAACAAAATGATTATGACATCATCTAATGATTATGACATCATCAAATGATTATGACATCAACAAAATGATTATGACATCATCCAATGATTATGACATCAAATGATTATGACATCATCAAATGATTATGACATCAACAAAATGATTATGACATCATCAAATGATTATGACATCAACAAAATGATTATGACATCATCCAATGATTATGACATCATCCAATGATTATGACATCAAATGATTATGACATCATCAAATCATTATGACATCAACAAAATGATTATGACATCAACAAAATGATTATGACATCATAAAATGATTATGACATCAACAAAATGATTATGGCATCATCAAATGATTATGACATCAACAAAATCATTATGACATCATCAAATGATTATGACATCAACAAAATCATTATGACATCATCCAATGATTATGACATCAAATGATTATGACATCATCAAATCTTTATGACATCAACAAAATGATTATGACATCAACAAAATGATTATGACATCATAAAATGATTATGACATCAACAAAATGATTATAGCATCATCAAATGATTATGACATCAACAAAATGATTATGACATCAACAAAATGATTATGACATCATCTAATGATTATGACATCATCAAATGATTATGACATCAACAAAATGATTATGACATCATCCAATGATTATGACATCATCCAATGATTATGACATCATCCAATGATTATAACATCATCAAATCATTATGACATCAACAAAATGATTATGACATCAACAAAATGATTATGGCATCATCAAATGATTATGACATCAACAAAATGATTATGGCATCATCAAATGATTATGACATCAACAAAATGATTATGACATCATCCAATGATTATGACATCATCCAATGATTATGACATCATCAAATCATTATGACATCAACAAAATGATTATGACATCAACAAAATGATTATGATATCATCAAATGATTATGACATCAACAAAATGATTATGACATCATCAAATGATTATGACATCAACAAAATGATTATGACATAATCAAATGATTATGACAGCAACAAAATGTTTATGACATCATCCAATGATTATGACATCAAATGATTATGACATCATCTAATGATTATGACATCATCTAATGATTATGACATCAACAAAATGATTATGATATCATCTAATGATTATGACATCATCTAATGATTATGACATCAACAAAATGATTATGACATCATCCAATGCTTATGACATCAAATGATTATGACATCATCAAATGATTATGACATCAACAAAATGATTATGACATCATCCAATGATTATGACATCATCAAATGTTTATGACATCAACAAAATTGTTATGACATCATCCAATGATTATGACATCAAATGATTATGACATCTTCTAATGATTACGACATCATCAAATGATTATGACATCAACAAAATGATTATGACATCAAATGATTATGACATCATCTAATGATTATGACATCATCAAATGATTATGACATCAACAAAATGAATATGACATCATCCAATGATTATGACATCATCAAATGATTATGACATCAACAAAATGATTATGACATCATCCAATGATTATGACATCAACAAAATGATTATGACATCATCAAATGATTATGACATCATCCAATGATTATCACATCAAATGATTATGACATCATCAAATGATTATGACATCAACAAAATTATTATGACATCATCCAATGATTATGACATCAACCAATGATTATGACATCATCAAATCATTATGACATCAACAAAATGATTACGACATCAACAAAATGATTGACATCATCAAATGATTATGACATCAACAAAATGATTATGAAATCATCCAATGATTATGACATCAAATGATTATGACATCATCAAATCAATATGATATCAACAAAATGATTATGACATCAACAAAATGATTATGACATCATCTAATGATTATGACATCATCAAATGATTATGACATCAACAAAATGATTATGACATCATCCAATGATTATGACATCAAATGATTATGACATCATCAAATGATTATGACATCAACAAAATGATTATGACATCATCAAATGATTATGACATCAACAAAATGATTATGACATCATCCAATGATTATGACATCATCCAATGATTATGACATCAAATGATTATGACATCATCAAATCATTATGACATCAACAAAATGATTATGACATCAACAAAATGATTATGACATCATAAAATGATTATGACATCAACAAAATGATTATGGCATCATCAAATGATTATGACATCAACAAAATCATTATGACATCATCAAATGATTATGACATCAACAAAATCATTATGACATCATCCAATGATTATGGCATCAAATGATTATGACATCATCAAATCTTTATGACATCAACAAAATGATTATGACATCAACAAAATGATTATGACATCATAAAATGATTATGACATCAACAAAATGATTATAGCATCATCAAATGATTATGACATCAACAAAATGATTATGACATCAACAAAATGATTATGACATCATCTAATGATTATGACATCATCAAATGATTATGACATCAACAAAATGATTATGACATCATCCAATGATTATGACATCATCCAATGATTATGACATCAAATGATTATGACATCATCAAATGATTATGACATCAACAAAATGATTATGACATCATCAAATGATTATGACATCAACAAAATGATTATGACATCATCTAATGATTATGACATCATCAAATGATTATGACATCAACAAAATGATTATGACATCATCCAATGATTATGACATCATCCAATGATTATGACATCAAATGATTATGACATCATCAAATGATTATGACATCAACAAAATGATTATGACATCATCAAATGATTATGACATCAACAAAATGATTATGACATCATCTAATGATTATGACATCATCAAATGATTATGACATCAACAAAATGATTATGACATAATCAAATGATTATGACATCAACAAAATGTTTATGACATCATCCAATGATTATGACATCAAATGATTATGACATCATCAAATGATTATGACATCAACAAAATGATTATGACATCATCTAATGATTATGACATCATCAAATGATTATGACATCAACAAAATGATTATGACATCATCTAATGATTATGACATCATCAAATGATTATGACATCAACAAAATGATTATGACATCATCTAATGATTATGACATCATCAAATGATTATGACATCAACAAAATGATTATGACATCATCTAATGATTATGACATCATCAAATGATTATGACATCAACAAAATGATTATGACATCATCCCATGATTTTGACAGCAAATGATTATGACATCATCAAATGATTATGACATCAACAAAATGATTATGACATCATCAAATGATTATGACATCAACAAAATGATTATGACATCATCTAATGATTATGACATCATCAAATGATTATGACATCAACAAAATGATTATGACATCATCAAATGATTATGACATCAACAAAATGTTTATGACATCATCCAATGATTATGACATCAAATAATTATGACATCATCAAATGATTATGACATCAACAAAATGATTATGACATCATCTAATGATTATGACATCATCAAATGATTATGACATCAACAAAATGATTATGACATCATCTAATGATTATGACATCATCAAATGATTATGACATCAACAAAATGATTATGACATCATCTAATGATTATGACATCATCAAATGATTATGACATCAACAAAATGATTATGACATCATCTAATGATTATGACATCATCAAATGATTATGACATCAACAAAATGATTATGACATCATCCAATGATTATGACATCAAATGATTATGACATCATCAAATGATTATGACATCAACAAAATGATTATGACATCATCTAATGATTATGACATCAACAAAATGATTATGACATCATCTAATGATTATGACATCAACAAAATGATTATAACATCATCCAATGATTATGACATCAAATGATTATGACATCAACAAAATGATTATGACATCATCCAATGATTATGACATCAAATGATTATGACATCATCAAATGATTATGACATCAACAAAATGATTATGACATCATCTAATGATTATGACATCAACAAAATGATTATGACATCATCTAATGATTATGACATCAAATGATTATGACATCAACATAATGATTATGACATCATCCAATGATTATGACATCAAATGATTATGACATCATCAAATCATTATGACATCAACAAAATGATTATGAAATCAACAAAATAATTATGACATCATCTAATGATTATGACATCATCAAATGATTATGACATCAAGAAAATGATTATGACATCATCCAATGATTATGACATCATCCAATGATTATGACATCAAATGATTATGACATCAACAAATGATTATGACATCAACAAAATGATTATGACATCATCAAATGATTATGACATCAACAAAATGATTATGACATCATCTAATGATTATCACATCATCAAATGATTATGACATCAACAAAATGATTATGACATCATCCAATGATTATGACATCATCCAATGATTATGACATCAAATGATTATGACATCATCAAATGATTATGACATCAACAAAATTATTATGACATCATCAAATGATTATGACATCAACAAAATGATTATGACATCATCTAATGATTATGACATCATCAAATGATTATGACATCAACAAAATGATTATGACATCATCAAATGATTATGACATCAACAAAATGTTTATGACATCATCCAATGATTATGACATCAAATGATTATGACATCATCAAATGATTATGACATCAACAAAATGATTATGACATCATCTAATGATTATGACATCATCAAATGATTATCACATCAACAAAATGATTATTACATCATCTAATGATTATGACATAATCAAATGATTATGACATCATCCAATGATTATAACATCATCAAATCATTATGACATCAACAAAATGATTATGACATCAACAAAATGATTATGGCATCATCAAATGATTATGACATCAACAAAATGATTATGGCATAATCAAATGATTATGACATCAACAAAATGATTATGACATCATCCAAAGATTATGACATCATCCAATGATTATGACATCATCAAATCATTATGACATCAACAAAATGATTATGACGTCAACAAAATGATTATGATATCATCAAATGATTATGACATCAACAAAATGATTATGACATCATCAAATGATTATGACATCAACAAAATGATTATGACATAATCAAATGATTATGACAGCAACAAAATGTTTATGACATCATCCAATGATTATGACATCAAATGATTATGACATCATCTAATGATTATGACATCATCTAATGATTATGACATCAACAAAATGATTATGATATCATCTAATGATTATGACATCATCTAATGATTATGACATCAACAAAATGATTATGACATCATCCAATGCTTATGACATCAAATGATTATGACATCATCAAATGATTATGACATCAACAAAATGATTATGACATCATCCAATGATTATGACATCATCAAATGTTTATGACATCAACAAAATTGTTATGACATCATCCAATGATTATGACATCAAATGATTATGACATCTTCTAATGATTACGACATCATCAAATGATTATGACATCAACAAAATGATTATGACATCAAATGATTATGACATCATCTAATGATTATGACATCATCAAATGATTATGACATCAACAAAATGAATATGACATCATCCAATGATTATGACATCATCAAATGATTATGACATCAACAAAATGATTATGACATCATCCAATGATTATGACATCAACAAAATGATTATGACATCATCAAATGATTATGACATCATCCAATGATTATCACATCAAATGATTATGACATCATCAAATGATTATGACATCAACAAAATTATTATGACATCATCCAATGATTATGACATCAACCAATGATTATGACATCATCAAATCATTATGACATCAACAAAATGATTACGACATCAACAAAATGATTGACATCATCAAATGATTATGACATCAACAAAATGATTATGAAATCATCCAATGATTATGACATCAAATGATTATGACATCATCAAATCAATATGATATCAACAAAATGATTATGACATCAACAAAATGATTATGACATCATCTAATGATTATGACATCATCAAATGATTATGACATCAACAAAATGATTATGACATCATCCAATGATTATGACATCAAATGATTATGACATCATCAAATGATTATGACATCAACAAAATGATTATGACATCATCAAATGATTATGACATCAACAAAATGATTATGACATCATCCAATGATTATGACATCATCCAATGATTATGACATCAAATGATTATGACATCATCAAATCATTATGACATCAACAAAATGATTATGACATCAACAAAATGATTATGACATCATAAAATGATTATGACATCAACAAAATGATTATGGCATCATCAAATGATTATGACATCAACAAAATCATTATGACATCATCAAATGATTATGACATCAACAAAATCATTATGACATCATCCAATGATTATGACATCAAATGATTATGACATCATCAAATCTTTATGACATCAACAAAATGATTATGACATCAACAAAATGATTATGACATCATAAAATGATTATGACATCAACAAAATGATTATAGCATCATCAAATGATTATGACATCAACAAAATGATTATGACATCAACAAAATGATTATGACATCATCTAATGATTATGACATCATCAAATGATTATGACATCAACAAAATGATTATGACATCATCCAATGATTATGACATCATCCAATGATTATGACATCAAATGATTATGACATCATCAAATGATTATGACATCAACAAAATGATTATGACATCATCAAATGATTATGACATCAACAAAATGATTATGACATCATCTAATGATTATGACATCATCAAATGATTATGACATCAACAAAATGATTATGACATCATCCAATGATTATGACATCATCCAATGATTATGACATCAAATGATTATGACATCATCAAATGATTATGACATCAACAAAATGATTATGACATCATCAAATGATTATGACATCAACAAAATGATTATGACATCATCTAATGATTATGACATCATCAAATGATTATGACATCAACAAAATGATTATGACATAATCAAATGATTATGACATCAACAAAATGTTTATGACATCATCCAATGATTATGACATCAAATGATTATGACATCATCAAATGATTATGACATCAACAAAATGATTATGACATCATCTAATGATTATGACATCATCAAATGATTATGACATCAACAAAATGATTATGACATCATCTAATGATTATGACATCATCAAATGATTATGACATCAACAAAATGATTATGACATCATCTAATGATTATGACATCATCAAATGATTATGACATCAACAAAATGATTATGACATCATCTAATGATTATGACATCATCAAATGATTATGACATCAACAAAATGATTATGACATCATCCCATGATTTTGACAGCAAATGATTATGACATCATCAAATGATTATGACATCAACAAAATGATTATGACATCATCAAATGATTATGACATCAACAAAATGATTATGACATCATCTAATGATTATGACATCATCAAATGATTATGACATCAACAAAATGATTATGACATCATCAAATGATTATGACATCAACAAAATGTTTATGACATCATCCAATGATTATGACATCAAATGATTATGACATCAACAAAATGATTATGACATCATCTAATGATTATGACATCAACAAAATGATTATGACATCATCTAATGATTATGACATCAACAAAATGATTATAACATCATCCAATGATTATGACATCAAATGATTATGACATCAACAAAATGATTATGACATCATCCAATGATTATGACATCAAATGATTATGACATCATCAAATCATTATGACATCAACAAAATGATTATGACATCAACAAAATGATTATGACATCATCTAATGATTATCACATCATCAAATGATTATGACATCAACAAAATGATTATGACATCATCCAATGATTATGACATCATCCAATGATTATGACATCAAATGATTATGACATCATCAAATGATTATGACATCAACAAAATGATTATGACATCATCAAATGATTATGACATCAACAAAATGATTATGACATCATCTAATGATTATGACATCATCAAATGATTATGACATCAACAAAATGATTATGACATCATCAAATGATTATGACATCAACAAAATGTTTATGACATCATCCAATGATTATGACATCAAATGATTATGACATCATCAAATGATTATGACATCAACAAAATGATTATGACATCATCTAATGATTATGACATCATCAAATGATTATCACATCAACAAAATGATTATTACATCATCTAATGATTATGACATAATCAAATGATTATGACATCAACAAAATGATTATGACATCATCTAATGATTATGACATCATCAAATGATTATGACATCAACAAAATGATTATGACATCATCTAATGATTATGACATCATCAAATGATTATGACATCAACAAAATGATTATGACATCATCTAATGATTATGACATCATCAAATGATTATGACATCAACAAAATGATGATGACATCATCTAATGATTATGACATCATCAAATGATTATGACATCAACAAAATGATTATGACATCATCCAATGATTATGACATCAAATGATTATGACATCATCAAATGATTATGACATCAACAAAATGATTATGACATCATCTAATGATTATGACATCAACAAAATGATTATGACATCATCTAATGATTATGACATCAACAAAATGATTATAACATCATCCAATGATTATGACATCAAATGATTATGACATCAACAAAATGATTATGACATCATCCAATGATTATGACATCAAATGATTATGACATCATCAAATGATTATGACATCAACAAAATGATTATGACATCATCTAATGATTATGACATCAACAAAATGATTATGACATCATCTAATGATTATGACATCAAATGATTATGACATCAACATAATGATTATGACATCATCCAATGATTATGACATCAAATGATTATGACATCATCAAATCATTATGACATCAACAAAATGATTATGACATCAACAAAATGATTATGACATCATCTAATGATTATCACATCATCAAATGATTATGACATCAACAAAATGATTATGACATCATCCAATGATTATGACATCATCCAATGATTATGACATCAAATGATTATGACATCATCAAATGATTATGACATCAACAAAATGATTATGACATCATCAAATGATTATGACATCAACAAAATGATTATGACATCATCTAATGATTATGACATCATCAAATGATTATGACATCAACAAAATGATTATGACATAATCAAATGATTATGACATCAACAAAATGTTTATGACATCATCCAATGATTATGACATCAAATGATTATGACATCATCAAATGATTATGACATCAACAAAATGATTATGACATCATCTAATGATTATGACATCATCAAATGATTATGACATCAACAAAATGATTATGACATCATCTAATGATTATGACATCATCAAATGATTATGACATCAACAAAATGATTATGACATCATCTAATGATTATGACATCATCAAATGATTATGACATCAACAAAATGATTATGACATCATCTAATGATTATGACATCATCAAATGATTATGACATCAACAAAATGATTATGACATCATCCCATGATTTTGACAGCAAATGATTATGACATCATCAAATGATTATGACATCAACAAAATGATTATGACATCATCAAATGATTATGACATCAACAAAATGATTATGACATCATCTAATGATTATGACATCATCAAATGATTATGACATCAACAAAATGATTATGACATCATCAAATGATTATGACATCAACAAAATGTTTATGACATCATCCAATGATTATGACATCAAATAATTATGACATCATCAAATGATTATGACATCAACAAAATGATTATGACATCATCTAATGATTATGACATCATCAAATGATTATGACATCAACAAAATGATTATGACATCATCTAATGATTATGACATCATCAAATGATTATGACATCAACAAAATGATTATGACATCATCTAATGATTATGACATCATCAAATGATTATGACATCAACAAAATGATTATGACATCATCTAATGATTATGACATCATCAAATGATTATGACATCAACAAAATGATTATGACATCATCCAATGATTATGACATCAAATGATTATGACATCATCAAATGATTATGACATCAACAAAATGATTATGACATCATCTAATGATTATGACATCAACAAAATGATTATGACATCATCTAATGATTATGACATCAACAAAATGATTATAACATCATCCAATGATTATGACATCAAATGATTATGACATCAACAAAATGATTATGACATCATCCAATGATTATGACATCAAATGATTATGACATCATCAAATGATTATGACATCAACAAAATGATTATGACATCATCTAATGATTATGACATCAACAAAATGATTATGACATCATCTAATGATTATGACATCAAATGATTATGACATCAACATAATGATTATGACATCATCCAATGATTATGACATCAAATGATTATGACATCATCAAATCATTATGACATCAACAAAATGATTATGACATCAACAAAATGATTATGACATCATCTAATGATTATCACATCATCAAATGATTATGACATCAACAAAATGATTATGACATCATCCAATGATTATGACATCATCCAATGATTATGACATCAAATGATTATGACATCATCAAATGATTATGACATCAACAAAATGATTATGACATCATCAAATGATTATGACATCAACAAAATGATTATGACATCATCTAATGATTATGACATCATCAAATGATTATGACATCAACAAAATGATTATGACATCATCAAATGATTATGACATCAACAAAATGTTTATGACATCATCCAATGATTATGACATCAAATGATTATGACATCATCAAATGATTATGACATCAACAAAATGATTATGACATCATCTAATGATTATGACATCATCAAATGATTATCACATCAACAAAATGATTATTACATCATCTAATGATTATGACATAATCAAATGATTATGACATCAACAAAATGATTATGACATCATCTAATGATTATGACATCATCAAATGATTATGACATCAACAAAATGATTATGACATCATCTAATGATTATGACATCAACAAAATGATTATGACATCATCTAATGATTATGACATCAAATGATTATGACATCAACAAAATGATTATGACATCATCCAATGATTATGACATCAAATGATTATGACATCATCAAATGATTATGACATCAACAAAATGATTATGACATCATCCAATGATTATGACATCAAATGATTATGACATCATCAAATCATTATGACATCAACAAAATGATTATGACATCAACAAAATAATTATGACATCATCTAATGATTATGACATCATCAAATGATTATGACATCAACAAAATGATTTTGACATCATCCAATGATTATGACATCAAATGATTATGACATCATCAAATGATTATGACATCAACAAAATGATGATGACATCATCCAATGATTATGACATCATCCAATGATTATGACATCATCAAATCATTATGACATCAACAAAATGATTATGACATCATAAAATGATTATGACATCAACAAAATGATTATGGCATCATCAAATGATTATGACATCAACAAAATGATTATGACATCATCCAATGATTATGACATCATCAAATCATTATGACATCAACAAAATGATTATGACATCAACAAAATGATTATGACATCATCAAATGATTATGACATCAACAAAATGATTATGACATCATCCAATGATTATGACATCATCAAATCATTATGACATCAACAAAATGATTATGACATCAACAAAATGATTATGACATCATCAAATGATTATGACATCAAATGATTATGACATCATCAAATGATTATGACATCAACAAAATGTTTATGACATCATCCAATGATTATGACACCAAATGATTATGACATCATCAAATGATTATGCCATCAACAAAATGATTATGGCATCATCAAATGATTATGACATTATCAAATGATTATGACATCAACAAAATGATTATGACATCATCCGGTGATTATGACATCAAATGATTATGACATCATCAAATGATTATGACATCAACAAAATGATTATGACATCATCTAATGATTATGACATCATCAAATGATTATGACATCAACAAAATGATTATGACATCATCTAATGATTATGACATCATCAAATGATTATGACATCAACAAAATGATTATGACATCATCCAATGATTATGACATCAAATGATTATGACATCATCAAATGATTATGACATCAACAAAATGATTATGACATCATCTAATGATTATGACATCATCAAATGATTATGACATCAACAAAATGATTATGACATCATCCAATGATTATGACATCAAATAGTTATGACATCAACAAAATAATTATGACATCATCCAATGATTATGACATCATCCAATGATTATAACATCATCAAATCATTATGACATCAACAAAATGATTATGACATCAACAAAATGATTATGGCATCATCAAATGATTATGACATCAACAAAATGATTATGACATCATCCAATGATTATGACATCATCCAATGATTATGACATCATCAAATCATTATGACATCAACAAAATGATTATGACATCAACAAAATGATTATGACATCATCAAATGATTATGCAATCAACAAAATGATTATGACATCATCCAATGATTATGACATCAAATGATTATGACATCATCAAATGATTATGACATCAACAAAATGATTATGACATCATCCAATGATTATGACATCATCCAATGATTATGACATCATCAAATGATTATGACATCAACAAAATGATTATGACATCAACAAAATGATTATGATATCATCAAATGATTATGACATCAACAAAATGATTATGACATCATCAAATGATTATGACATCAACAAAATGATTATGACATCATCAAATGATTATGACATCATCCAAAGATTATGACATCAAATGATTATGACATCATCAAATGAATATGACATCAACAAAATGATTATGACATCATCCAATGATTATGACATCAAATGATTATGACATCATCAAATGATTATGCCATCAACAAAATGATTATGGCATCATCAAATGATTATGACATCAACAAAATGATTATGGCATCATCCAATGATTATGACATCAACAAAATGATTATGACATCATCTAATGATTATGACATCATCTAATGATTATGACATCAATAAAATGATTATGACATCATCCAATGATTATGACATCAAATGATTATGACATCATCAAATGATTATTACATCAACAAAATGATTATGACATCATCCAATGATTATGACATCAAATGATTATGACATCATCAAATGATTATTACATCAACAAAATGATTATGACATCATCCAATGATTATGACATCAAATGATTATGACATCATCAAATGATTATGACATCAACAAAATGAATATGACATCATCCAATGATTAAGACATCATCAAATGTTTATGACATCAACAAAATGGTTATGACATCATCCAATGATTATGACATCAAATGATTATGACATCATCTAATGATTATGACATCATCAAATGATTATGACATCAACAAAATGATTATGACATCAAATGATTATGACATCATCTAATGATTATGACATCATCAAATGATTATGACATCAACAAAATGATTATGACATCATCAAATGATTATGACATCAACAAAATGATTATGACATCATCTAATGATTATGACATCATCAAATGATTATGACATCAAATGATTATGACATCATCAAATCATTATGACATCAACAAAATGATTATGACATCATCTAATGATTATGACATCATCTAATGATTATGACATCATCAAATGATTATGACATCAAATGATTATGACATCATCTAATGATTATGACATCATCAAATGATTATGACATCAACAAAATGATTATGACATCATCCAATGATTATGACATCAACAAAATGATTATGACATCAACAAAATAATTATGACATCATCTAATGATTATGACATCATCAAATGATTATGACATCAACAAAATGATTATGACATCATCCAATGATTATGACATCAAATGATTATGACATCATCAAATCATTATGACATCAACAAAATGATTATGACATCAACAAAATGATTATGACATCATCTAATGATTATGACATCAAATGATTATGACATCAACAAAATGATTATGACATCATCCAATGATTATGACATCAAATGATTATGACATCATCAAATGATTATGACATCAACAAAATGATTATGACATCATCCAATGATTATGACATCAAATGATTATGACATCATCAAATCATTATGACATCAACAAAATGATTATGACATCAACAAAATAATTATGACATCATCTAATGATTATGACATCATCAAATGATTATGACATCAAATGATTATGACATCATCTAATGATTATGACATCATCCAATGATTATGACATCAACAAAATGATTATGACATCATCCAATGATTATGACATCAACAAATGATTATGACATCAACAAAATGATTATGACATCATCCAATGATTATGACATCAACAAAATGATTATGGCATCATCAAATGATTATGACATCAACAAAATGATTATGGCATCATCAAATGATTATGACATCAACAAAATGATTATGACATCATCAAATGATTATGACATCATCCAATGATTATCACATCAAATGATTATGACATCAACAAAATGATTATGACATCATCCAATGATTATGACATCATCAAATCATTATGACATCAACAAAATGATTATGACATCAACAAAATGATTGACATCATCAAATGATTATGACATCAACAAAATGATTATGACATCATCCAATGATTATGACATGAAATGATTATGACATCATCAAATCATTATGACATCAACAAAATGATTATGACATCAACAAAATGATTATGGCATCATCAAATGATTATGACATCAACAAAATCATTATGACATCATCAAATGATTAAGACATCAACAAAATGATTATGACATCATCCAATGATTATGACATCAAATGATTATGACATCATCAAATCATTATGACATCAACAAAATGATTATGACATCAACAAAATGATTATGACATCATAAAATGATTATGACATCAACAAAATGATTATGGCATCATCAAATGATTATGACATCAACAAAATGATTATGACATCATCCAATGATTATGACATCATCAAATCATTATGACATCAACAAAATGATTATGACATCAACAAAATGATTATGACATCATCAAATGATTATGACATCAAATGTTTATGACATCATCAAATGATTATGACATCAACAAAATGATGATGACATCATCCAATGATTATGACATCATCCAATGATTATGACATCCTCAAATCATTATGACATCAACAAAATGATTATGACATCATCTAATGATTATGACATCATCAAATGATTATGACATCAACAAAATGATTATGACATCATCCAATGATTATGACATCAAATGATTATGACATCATCAAATGATTATGACATCAATAAAATGATTATGACATCATCAAATGATTATGACATCAAAAAAATGATTATGACATTATCAAATGATTATGACATCAACAAAATGATTATGACATCATCCGATGATTATGACAACAAATGATTATGACATCATCAAATGATTATGACATCAACAAAATGATTATGACATCATCTAATGATTATGACATCATCAAATGATTATGACATCAACAAAATGATTATGACATCATCTAATGATTATGACATCATCAAATGATTATGACATCAACAAAATGATTATGACATCATCCAATGATTATGACATCAAATGATTATGACATCATCAAATGATTATGACATCAACAAAATGATTATGACATCATCTAATGATTATGACATCATCAAATGATTATGACATCAACAAAATGATTATGACATCATCCAATGATTATGACATCAAATGATTATGACATCAACAAAATGATTATGACATCATCCAATGATTATGACATCATCCAATGATTATAACATCATCAAATCATTATGACATCAACAAAATGATTATGACATCAACAAAATGATTATGGCATCATCAAATGATTATGACATCAACAAAATGATTATGACATCATCCAATGATTATGACATCATCCAATGATTATGACATCATCAAATCATTATGACATCAACAAAATGATTATGACATCAACAAAATGATTATGACATCATCAAATGATTATGACATCAACAAAATGATTATGACATCATCCAATGATTATGACATCAAATGATTATGACATCATCCAATGATTATGACATCATCCAATGATTATGACATCATCCAATGATTATGACATCATCCAATGATTATGACATCATCAAATCATTATGACATCAACAAAATGATTATGACATCAACAAAATGATTATGACATCATCAAATGATTATGACATCAACAAAATGATTATGACATCATCAAATGATTATGACATCAACAAAATGATTATGACATCATCAAATGATTATGACATCATCCAATGATTATTACATCAAATGATTATGACATCATCAAATGATTATGATATCAACAAAATGATTATGACATCATCCAATGATTATGACATCAAATGATTATGACATCATCAAATGATTATGCCATCAACAAAATGATTATGGCATCATCAAATGATTATGACATCAACAAAATGATTATGATATCATAAAATGATTACGACATCAACAAAATGATTATGACATCATCAAATGATTATGACATCAACAAAATGATTATGACATCATCAAATGATTATGACATCAACAAAATAATTATGGCATCATCAAATGATTATGACATCAACAAAATGATTATGATATCATAAAATGATTATGACATCAACAAAATGATTATGACATCATCAAATGATTATGACATCAACAAAATGATTATGACATAATCAAATGATTATGACATCAACAAAATGTTTATGACATCATCCAATGATTATGACATCAAATGATTATGACATCATCAAATGATTATGACATCAACAAAATGATTATGACATCATCTAATGATTATGACATCATCAAATGATTATGACATCAACAAAATGATTATGACATCATCTAATGATTATGACATCATCAAATGATTATGACATCAACAAAATGATTATGACATCATCCCATGATTATGACATCAAATGATTATGACATCATCAAATGATTATGACATCAACAAAATGATTATGACATCATCAAATGATTATGACATCAACAAAATGATTATGACATCATCTAATGATTATGACATCATCAAATGATTATGACATCAACAAAATGATTATGACATCATCAAATGATTATGACATCAACAAACTGTTTATGACATCATCCAATGATTATGACATCAAATGATTTTGACATCATCAAATGATTATGACATCAACAAAATGATTATGACATCATCTAATGATTATGACATCATCAAATGATTATGACATCAGCAAAATGATTATGACATCATCTAATGATTATGACATAATCAAATGATTATGACATCAACAAAATGATTATGACATCATCTAATGATTATGACATCATCAAATGATTATGACATCAACAAAATGATTATGACATCATCTAATGATTATGACATCATCAAATGATTATGACATCAACAAAATGATTATGACATCATCCAATGATTATGACATTAAATGATTATGACATCATCAAATGATTATGACATCAACAAAATGATTATGACATCATCTAATGATTATGACATCAACAAAATGATTATGACATCATCTAATGATTATGACATCAAATGATTATGACATCAACAAAATGATTATGACATCATCCAATGATTATGACATCAAATGATTATGACATCATCAAATGATTATGACATCAACAAAATGATTATGACATCATCCAATGATTATGACATCAAATGATTATGACATCATCAAATCATTATGACATCAACAAAATGATTATGACATCAACAAAATAATTATGACATCATCTAATGATTATGACATCATCAAATGATTATGACATCAACAAAATGATTTTGACATCATCCAATGATTATGACATCAAATGATTATGACATCATCAAATGATTATGACATCAACAAAATGATGATGACATCATCCAATGATTATGACATCATCCAATGATTATGACATCATCAAATCATTATGACATCAACAAAATGAATATGACATCATAAAATGATTATGACATCAACAAAATGATTATGGCATCATCAAATGATTATGACATCAACAAAATGATTATGACATCATCCAATGATTATGACATCATCCAATGATTATGACATCATCAAATCATTATGACATCAACAAAATGATTATGACATCAACAAAATGATTATGACATCATCAAATGATTATGACATCAACAAAATGATTATGACATCATCCAATGATTATGACATCATCAAATCATTATGACATCAACAAAATGATTATTACATCAACAAAATGATTATGACATCATCAAATGATTATGACATCAAATGATTATGACATCATCAAATGATTATGACATCAACAAAATGTTTATGACATCATCCAATGATTATGACACCAAATGATTATGACATCATCAAATGATTATGCCATCAACAAAATGATTATGGCATCATCAAATGATTATGACATTATCAAATGATTATGACATCAACAAAATGATTATGACATCATCCGGTGATTATGACATCAAATGATTATGACATCATCAAATGATTATGACATCAACAAAATGATTATGACATCATCTAATGATTATGACATCATCAAATGATTATGACATCAACAAAATGATTATGACATCATCTAATGATTATGACATCATCAAATGATTATGACATCAACAAAATGATTATGACATCATCCAATGATTATGACATCAAATGATTATGACATCAACAAAATAATTATGACATCATCCAATGATTATGACATCATCCAATGATTACAACATCATCAAATCATTATGACATCAACAAAATGATTATGACATCAACAAAATGATTATGGCATCATTAAATGATTATGACATCAACAAAATGATTATGACATCATCCAATGATTATGACATCATCCAATGATTATGACATCATCAAATCATTATGACATCAACAAAATGATTATGACATCAACAAAATGATTATGACATCATCAAATGATTATACAATCAACAAAATGATTATGACATCATCCAATGATTATGACATCAAATGATTATGACATCATCAAATGATTATGACATCAACAAAATGATTATGACATCATCCAATGATTATGACATCATCCAATGATTATGACATCATCAAATGATTATGACATCAACAAAATGATTATGACATCAACAAAATGATTATGATATCATCAAATGATTATGACATCAACAAAATGATTATGACATCATCAAATGATTATGACATCAACAAAATGATTATGACATCATCAAATGATTATGACATCATCCAAAGATTATGACATCAAATGATTATGACATCATCAAATGATTATGACATCAACAAAATGATTATGACATCATCCAATGATTATGACATCAAATGATTATGACATCATCAAATGATTATGCCATCAATAAAATGATTATGGCATCATCAAATGATTATGACATCAACAAAATGATTATGGCATCATCCAATGATTATGACATCAACAAAATGATTATGATATCATCAAATGATTATGACATCAACAAAATGATTATGACATCATCTAATGATTATGACATCATCTAATGATTATGACATCAACAAAATGATTATGACATCATCCAATGATTATGACATCAAATGATTATGACATCATCAAATGATTATTACATCAACAAAATGATTATGACATCATCCAATGATTATGACATCAAATGATTATGACATCATCAAATGATTATGACATCAACAAAATGATTATGACATCATCCAATGATTAAGACATCATCAAATGTTTATGACATCAACAAAATGGTTATGACATCATCCAATGATTATGACATCAAATGATTATGACATCATCTAATGATTATGACATCATCAAATGATTATGACATCAACAAAATGATTATGACATCAAATGATTATGACATCATCTAATGATTATGACATCATCAAATGATTATGACATCAACAAAATGATTATGACATCATCAAATGATTATGACATCAACAAAATGATTATGACATCATCTAATGATTATGACATCATCAAATGATTATGACATCAAATGATTATGACATCATCAAATCATTATGACATCAACAAAATGATTATGACATCAAAAAAATAATTATGACATCATCTAATGATTATGACATCATCAAATGATTATGACATCAAATGATTATGACATCATCTAATGATTATGACATCATCAAATGATTATGACATCAACAAAATGATTATGACATCATCCAATGATTATGACATCATCAAATGATTATGACATCAACAAAATGATTATGACATCATCCAATGATTATGACATCAAATGATTATGACATCATCAAATCATTATGACATCAACAAAATGATTATGACATCAACAAAATAATTATGACATCATCTAATGATTATGACATCATCAAATGATTATGACATCAACAAAATGATTATGACATCATCCAATGATTATGACATCAAATGATTATGACATCATCAAATCATTATGACATCAACAAAATGATTATGACATCAACAAAATGATTATGACATCATCTAATGATTATGACATCAAATGATTATGACATCAACAAAATGATTATGACATCATCCAATGATTATGACATCAAATGATTATGACATCATCAAATGATTATGACATCAACAAAATGATTATGACATCATCCAATGATTATGACATCAAATGATTATGACATCATCAAATCATTATGACATCAACAAAATGATTATGACATCAACAAAATAATTATGACATCATCTAATGATTATGACATCATCAAATGATTATGACATCAAATGATTATGACATCATCTAATGATTATGACATCATCAAATGATTATGACATCAACAAAATGATTATGACATCATCCAATGATTATGACATCAACAAATGATTATGACATCAACAAAATGATTATGACATCATCCAATGATTATGACATCAACAAAATGATTATGGCATCATCAAATGATTATGACATCAACAAAATGATTATGGCATCATCAAATGATTATGACATCAACAAAATGATTATGACATCATCAAATGATTATGACATCATCCAATGATTATCACATCAAATGATTATGACATCAACAAAATTATTATGACATCATCCAATGATTATGACATCATCAAATCATTATGACATCAACAAAATGATTATGACATCAACAAAATGATTGACATCATCAAATGATTATGACATCAACAAAATGATTATGACATCATCCAATGATTATGACATGAAATGATTATGACATCATCAAATCATTATGACATCAACAAAATGATTATGACATCAACAAAATGATTATGGCATCATCAAATGATTATGACATCAACAAAATCATTATGACATCATCAAATGATTAAGACATCAACAAAATCATTATGACATCATCCAATGATTATGACATCAAATGATTATGACATCATCCAATGATTATGACATCAACAAAATGATTATGACATCATCCAATGATTATGACATCATCAAAATGATTATGACATCATAAAATGATTATGACATCAACAAAATGATTATGGCATCATCAAATGATTATGACATCAACAAAATGATTATGACATCATCCAATGATTATGACATCATCAAATCATTATGACATCAACAAAATGATTATGACATCAACAAAATGATTATGACATCTTCAAATGATTATGACATCAAATGATTATGACATCATCAAATGATTATGACATCAACAAAATGATGATGACATCATCCAATGATTATGACATCATCCAATGATTATGACATCCTCAAATCATTATGACATCAACAAAATGATTATGACATCATCTAATGATTATGACATCATCAAATGATTATGACATCAACAAAAGGATTATGACATCATCCAATGATTATGACATCAAATGATTATGACATCATCAAATGATTATGACATCAATAAAATGATTATGACATCATCAAATGATTATGACATCAAAAAAATGATTATGACATCAACAAAATGATTATGACATCATCTAATGATTATGACATTATCAAATGATTATGACATCAACAAAATGATTATGACATCATCCGATGATTATGACAACAAATGATTATGACATCATCAAATGATTATGACATCAACAAAATGATTATGACATCATCTAATGATTATGACATCATCAAATGATTATGACATCAACAAAATGATTATGACATCATCTAATGATTATGACATCATCAAATGATTATGACATCAACAAAATGATTATGACATCATCCAATGATTGTGACATCAAATGATTATGACATCATCAAATGATTATGACATCAACAAAATGATTATGACATCATCTAATGATTATGACATAATCAAATGATTATGACATCAACAAAATGATTATGACATCATCCAATGATTATGACATCAAATGATTATGACATCAACAAAATGATTATGACATCATCCAATGATTATGACATCATCCAATGATTATAACATCATCAAATCATTATGACATCAACAAAATGATTATGACATCAACAAAATGATTATGGCATCATCAAATGATTATGACATCAACAAAATGATTATGACATCATCCAATGATTATGACATCATCCAATGATTATGACATCATCAAATCATTATGACATCAACAAAATGATTATGACATCAACAAAATGATTATGACATCATCAATTGATTATGACATCAACAAAATGATTATGACATCATCCAATGATTATGACATCAAATGATTATGACATCATCAAATGATTATGACATCAACAAAATGATTATGACATCATCCAATGATTATGACATCATCCAATGATTATGACATCATCAAATCATTATGACATCAACAAAATGATTATGACATCAACAAAATGATTATGACATCATCAAATGATTATGACATCAACAAAATGATTATGACATCATCAAATGATTATGACATCAACAAAATGATTATGACATCATCAAATGATTATGACATCATCCAATGATTATGACATCAAATGATTATGACATCATCAAATGATTATGATATCAACAAAATGATTATGACATCATCCAATGATTATGACATCAAATGATTATGACATCATCAAATGATTATGCCATCAACAAAATGATTATGGCATCATCTAATGATTATGACATCAACAAAATGATTATGACATCATGCAATGATTATGACATCAAATGATTATGACATCATCTAATGATTATGACATCATCAAATGATTATGACATCAACAAAATGATTATGACATCAAATGATTAAGACATCAACAAAATGATTATGACATCATCCAAAGATTATGACATCAAATGATTATGACATCATCAAATGATTATGACATCAATAAAATGATTATGACATCATCAAATGATTATGACATCAAAAAAATGATTATGACATCAACAAAATGATTATGACATCATCTAATGATTATGACATTATCAAATGATTATGACATCAACAAAATGATTATGACATCATCCGATGATTATGACAACAAATGATTATGACATCATCAAATGATTATGACATCATCAAAATGATTATGACATCATCTAATGATTATGACATCATCAAATGATTATGACATCAACAAAATGATTATGACATCAACCAATGATTATGACATCAAATGATTATGACATCATCAAATGATTATGACATCAATAAAATGATTATGACATCATCAAATGATTATGACATCAAAAAAATGATTATGACATCAACAAAATGATTATGACATCATCTAATGATTATGACATTATCAAATGATTATGACATCAACAAAATGATTATGACATCATCTAATGATTATGACATCATCAAATGATTATGACATCAACAAAATGATTATGACATCATCTAATGATTATGACATCATCAAATGATTATGACATCAACAAAATGATTATGACATCATCCAATGATTATGACATCAAATGATTATGACATCATCAAATGATTATGACATCAACAAAATGATTATGACATCATCTAATGATTATGACATCATCAAATGATTATGACATCAACAAAATGATTATGACATCATCCAATGATTATGACATCAAATGATTATGACATCAACAAAATGATTATGACATCATCCAATGATTATGACATCATCCAATGATTATAACATCATCAAATCATTATGCCATCAACAAAATGATTATGACATCAACAAAATGATTATGGCATCATCAAATGATTATGACATCAACAGAATGATTATGACATCATCCAATGATTATGACATCATCCAATGATTATGACATCATCAAATCATTATGACATCAACAAAATCATTATGACATCAACAAAATGATTATGACATCATCAAATGATTATGACATCAACAAAATGATTATGACATCATCCAATGATTATGACATCAACAAAATGATTATGACATCATCAAATGATTATGACATCATCCAATGATTATGACATCAAATGATTATGACAACATCAAATGATTATGATATCAACAAAATGATTATGACATCATCCAATGATTATGACATCAAATGATTATGACATCATCAAATGATTATGCCATCAACAAAATGATTATGACATCATCAAATGATTATGACATCAACAAAATGATTATGACATCATCCAATGATTATGACATCATCCAATGATTATGACATCAACAAAATGATTATGACATCATCAAATGATTATGACATCAACAAAATGATTATGACATCATCAAATGATTATGACATCATCCAATGATTATGACATCAAATGATTATGACAACATCAAATGATTATGATATCAACAAAATGATTATGACATCATCCAATGATTATGACATCAAATGATTATGACATCATCAAATGATTATGCCATCAACAAAATGATTATGGCATCATCAAATGATTATGACATCAACAAAATGATTATGACATCATCCAATGATTATGACATCAAATGATTATGACATCATCTAATGGTTATGACATCATCAAATGATTATGACATCAACAAAATGATTATGACATCAAATGATTATGACATGATCTAATGATTATGACATCATCAAATGATTATGACATCAACAAAATGAATATGACATCATCCTATGATTATGACATCATCAAATGATTATGACATCAACAAAATTATTATGACATCATCCAATGATTATGACATCAACAAAATGATTATGACATCATCTAATGATTATGACATCATCAAATGATTATGACATCAACAAAATGATTATGACATCATCCAATGATTATGACATCATCCAATGATTATGACATCAAATGATTATGACATCATCAAATGATTATGACATCAACAAAATGATTATGACATCATCAAATGATTATGACATCAACAAAATGATTATGACATCATCTAATGATTATGACATCATCAAATGATTATGACATCAACAAAATGATTATGACATAATCAAATGATTATGACATCAACAAAATGATTATGACATCATCAAATGATTATGACATCAACAAAATGATTATGACATCATCCAATGATTATGACATCAAATGATTATGACATCATCAAATGATTATGACATCAACAAAATGATTATGACATCATCTAATGATTATGACATCATCAAATGATTATGACATCAACAAAATGATTATGACATCATCTAATGATTATGACATCATCAAATGATTATGACATCAACAAAATGATTATGACATCATCTAATGATTATGACATCATCAAATGATTATGACATCAACAAAATGATTATGACATCATCTAATGATTATGACATCATCAAATGATTATGACATCAACAAAATGATTATGACATCATCCCATGATTTTGACAGCAAATGATTATGACATCATCAAATGATTATGACATCAACAAAATGATTATGACATCATCAAATGATTATGACATCAACAAAATGATTATGACATCATCTAATGATTATGACATCATCAAATGATTATGACATCAACAAAATGTTTATGACATCATCCAATGATTATGACATCAAATAATTATGACATCATCAAATGATTATGACATCAACAAAATGATTATGACATCATCTAATGATTATGACATCATCAAATGATTATGACATCAACAAAATGATTATGACATCATCTAATGATTATGACATCATCAAATGATTATGACATCAACAAAATGATTATGACATCATCTAATGATTATGACATCATCAAATGATTATGACATCAACAAAATGATTATGACATCATCTAATGATTATGACATCATCAAATGATTATGACATCAACAAAATGATTATGACATCATCCAATGATTATGACATCAAATGATTATGACATCATCAAATGATTATGACATCAACAAAATGATTATGACATCATCTAATGATTATGACATCAACAAAATGATTATGACATCATCTAATGATTATGACATCAACAAAATGATTATAACATCATCCAATGATTATGACATCAAATGATTATGACATCAACAAAATGATTATGACATCATCCAATGATTATGACATCAAATGATTATGACATCATCAAATGATTATGACATCAACAAAATGATTATGACATCATCTAATGATTATGACATCAACAAAATGATTATGACATCATCTAATGATTATGACATCAAATGATTATGACATCAACATAATGATTATGACATCATCCAATGATTATGACATCAAATGATTATGACATCATCAAATAATTATGACATCAACAAAATGATTATGAAATCAACAAAATAATTATGACATCATCTAATGATTATGACATCATCAAATGATTATGACATCAACAAAATGATTATGACATCATCCAATGATTATGACATCATCCAATGATTATGACATCAAATGATTATGACATCAACAAATGATTATGACATCAACAAAATGATTATGACATCATCAAATGATTATGACATCAACAAAATGATTATGACATCATCTAATGATTATGACATCATCAAATGATTATGACATCAACAAAATGATTATGACATCATCCAATGATTATGACATCATCCAATGATTATGACATCAAATGATTATGACATCATCAAATGATTATGACATCAACAAAATGATTATGACATCATCAAATGATTATGACATCAACAAAATGATTATGACATCATCTAATGATTATGACATCATCAAATGATTATGACATCAACAAAATGATTATGACATCATCAAATGATTATGACATCAACAAAATGTTTATGACATCATCCAATGATTATGACATCAAATGATTATGACATCATCAAATGATTATGACATCAACAAAATGATTATGACATCATCTAATGATTATGACATCATCAAATGATTATCACATCAACAAAATGATTATTACATCATCTAATGATTATGACATAATCAAATGATTATGACATCAACAAAATGATTATGACATCATCTAATGATTATGACATCATCAAATGATTATGACATCAACAAAATGATTATGACATCATCTAATGATTATGACATCAACAAAATGATTATGACATCATCTAATGATTATGACATCAAATGATTATGACATCAACAAAATGATTATGACATCATCCAATGATTATGACATCAAATGATTATGACATCATCAAATGATTATGACATCAACAAAATGATTATGACATCATCCAATGATTATGACATCAAATGATTATGACATCATCAAATCATTATGACATCAACAAAATGATTATGACATCAACAAAATAATTATGACATCATCTAATGATTATGACATCATCAAATGATTATGACATCAACAAAATGATTTTGACATCATCCAATGATTATGACATCAAATGATTATGACATCATCAAATGATTATGACATCAACAAAATGATGATGACATCATCCAATGATTATGACATCATCCAATGATTATGACATCATCAAATCATTATGACATCAACAAAATGATTATGACATCATAAAATGATTATGACATCAACAAAATGATTATGGCATCATCAAATGATTATGACATCAACAAAATGATTATGACATCATCCAATGATTATGACATCATCAAATCATTATGACATCAACAAAATGATTATGACATCAACAAAATGATTATGACATCATCAAATGATTATGACATCAACAAAATGATTATGACATCATCCAATGATTATGACATCATCAAATCATTATGACATCAACAAAATGATTATGACATCAACAAAATGATTATGACATCATCAAATGATTATGACATCAAATGATTATGACATCATCAAATGATTATGACATCAACAAAATGTTTATGACATCATCCAATGATTATGACACCAAATGATTATGACATCATCAAATGATTATGCCATCAACAAAATGATTATGGCATCATCAAATGATTATGACATTATCAAATGATTATGACATCAACAAAATGATTATGACATCATCCGGTGATTATGACATCAAATGATTATGACATCATCAAATGATTATGACATCAACAAAATGATTATGACATCATCTAATGATTATGACATCATCAAATGATTATGACATCAACAAAATGATTATGACATCATCTAATGATTATGACATCATCAAATGATTATGACATCAACAAAATGATTATGACATCATCCAATGATTATGACATCAAATGATTATGACATCATCAAATGATTATGACATCAACAAAATGATTATGACATCATCTAATGATTATGACATCATCAAATGATTATGACATCAACAAAATGATTATGACATCATCCAATGATTATGACATCAAATAGTTATGACATCAACAAAATAATTATGACATCATCCAATGATTATGACATCATCCAATGATTATAACATCATCAAATCATTATGACATCAACAAAATGATTATGACATCAACAAAATGACTATGGCATCATCAAATGATTATGACATCAACAAAATGATTATGACATCATCCAATGATTATGACATCATCCAATGATTATGACATCATCAAATCATTATGACATCAACAAAATGATTATGACATCAACAAAATGATTATGACATCATCAAATGATTATGACATCAACAAAATGATTATGACATCATCCAATGATTATGACATCAAATTATTATGACATCATCAAATGATTATGACATCATCCAATGATTATGACATCATCCAATGATTATGACATCATCAAATGATTATGACATCAACAAAATGATTATGACATCAACAAAATGATTATGATATCATCAAATGATTATGACATCAACAAAATGATTATGACATCATCAAATGATTATGACATCAACAAAATGATTATGACATCATCAAATGATTATGACATCATCCAAAGATTATGACATCAAATGATTATGACATCATCAAATGATTATGACATCAACAAAATGATTATGACATCATCCAATGATTATGACATCAAATGATTATGACATCATCAAATGATTATGCCATCAACAAAATGATTATGGCATCATCAAATGATTATGACATCAACAAAATGATTATGGCATCATCCAATGATTATGACATCAACAAAATGATTATGACATCATCTAATGATTATGACATCATCTAATGATTATGACATCAACAAAATGATTATGACATCATCCAATGATTATGACATCAAATGATTATGACATCATCAAATGATTATTACATCAACAAAATGATTATGACATCATCCAATGATTATGACATCAAATGATTATGACATCATCAAATGATTATTACATCAACAAAATGATTATGACATCATCCAATGATTATGACACCAAATGATTATGACATCATCAAATGATTATGACATCAACAAAATGAATATGACATCATCCAATGATTAAGACATCATCAAATGTTTATGACATCAACAAAATGGTTATGACATCATCCAATGATTATGATATCAAATGATTATGACATCATCTAATGATTATGACATCATCAAATGATTATGACATCAACAAAATGATTATGACATCAAATGATTATGACATCATCTAATGATTATGACATCATCAAATGATTATGACATCAACAAAATGATTATGACATCATCAAATGATTATGACATCAACAAAATGATTATGACATCATCTAATGATTATGACATCATCAAATGATTATGACATCAAATGATTATGACATCATCAAATCATTATGACATCAACAAAATGATTATGACATCATCTAATGATTATGACATCATCTAATGATTATGACATCATCAAATGATTATGACATCAAATGATTATGACATCATCTATTGATTATGACATCATCAAATGATTATGACATCAACAAAATGATTATGACATCATCCAATGATTATGACATCAACAAAATGATTATGACATCAACAAAATAATTATGACATCATCTAATGATTATGACATCATCAAATGATTATGACATCAACAAAATGATTATGACATCATCCAATGATTATGACATCAAATGATTATGACATCATCAAATCATTATGACATCAACAAAATGATTATGACATCAACAAAATGATTATGACATCATCTAATGATTATGACATCAAATGATTATGACATCAACAAAATGATTATGACATCATCCAATGATTATGACATCAAATGATTATGACATCATCAAATGATTATGACATCAACAAAATGATTATGACATCATCCAATGATTATGACATCAAATGATTATGACATCATCAAATCATTATGACATCAACAAAATGATTATGACATCAACAAAATAATTATGACATCATCTAATGATTATGACATCATCAAATGATTATGACATCAAATGATTATGACATCATCTAATGATTATGACATCATCAAATGATTATGACATCAACAAAATGATTATGACATCATCCAATGATTATGACATCAACAAATGATTATGACATCAACAAAATGATTATGACATCATCCAATGATTATGACATCAACAAAATGATTATGGCATCATCAAATGATTATGACATCAACAAAATGATTATGGCATCATCAAATGATTATGACATCAACAAAATGATTATGACATCATCAAATGATTATGACATCATCCAATGATTATCACATCAAATGATTATGACATCAACAAAATTATTATGACATCATCCAATGATTATGACATCATCAAATCATTATGACATCAACAAAATGATTATGACATCAACAAAATGATTGACATCATCAAATGATTATGACATCAACAAAATGATTATGACATCATCCAATGATTATGACATGAAATGATTATGACATCATCAAATCATTATGACATCAACAAAATGATTATGACATCAACAAAATGATTATGGCATCATCAAATGATTATGACATCAACAAAATCATTATGACATCATCAAATGATTAAGACATCAACAAAATGATTATGACATCATCCAATGATTATGACATCAAATGATTATGACATCATCAAATCATTATGACATCAACAAAATGATTATGACATCAACAAAATGATTATGACATCATAAAATGATTATGACATCAACAAAATGATTATGGCATCATCAAATGATTATGACATCAACAAAATGATTATGACATCATCCAATGATTATGACATCATCAAATCATTATGACATCAACAAAATGATTATGACATCAACAAAATGATTATGACATCATCAAATGATTATGACATCAAATGTTTATGACATCATCAAATGATTATGACATCAACAAAATGATGATGACATCATCCAATGATTATGACATCATCCAATGATTATGACATCCTCAAATCATTATGACATCAACAAAATGATTATGACATCATCTAATGATTATGACATCATCAAATGATTATGACATCAACAAAATGATTATGACATCATCCAATGATTATGACATCAAATGATTATGACATCATCAAATGATTATGACATCAATAAAATGATTATGACATCATCAAATGATTATGACATCAAAAAAATGATTATGACATCAACAAAATGATTATGACATCATCTAATGATTATGACATTATCAAATGATTATGACATCAACAAAATGATTATGACATCATCCGATGATTATGACAACAAATGATTATGACATCATCAAATGATTATGACATCAACAAAATGATTATGACATCATCTAATGATTATGACATCATCAAATGATTATGACATCAACAAAATGATTATGACATCATCTAATGATTATGACATCATCAAATGATTATGACATCAACAAAATGATTATGACATCATCCAATGATAATGACATCAAATGATTATGACATCATCAAATGATTATGACATCAACAAAATGATTATGACATCATCTAATGATTATGACATCATCAAATGATTATGACATCAACAAAATGATTATGACATCATCCAATGATTATGACATCAAATGATTATGACATCAACAAAATGATTATGACATCATCCAATGATTATGACATCATCCAATGATTATAACATCATCAAATCATTATGACATCAACAAAATGATTATGACATCAACAAAATGATTATGGCATCATCAAATGATTATGACATCAACAAAATGATTATGACATCATCCAATGATTATGACATCATCCAATGATTATGACATCATCAAATCATTATGACATCAACAAAATGATTATGACATCAACAAAATGATTATGACATCATCAAATGATTATGACATCAACAAAATGATTATGACATCATCCAATGATTATGACATCAAATTATTATGACATCATCAAATGATTATGACATCAACAAAATGATTATGACATCATCCAATGATTATGACATCATCCAATGATTATGACATCATCAAATCATTATGACATCAACAAAATGATTATGACATCAACAAAATGATTATGACATCATCAAATGATTATGACATCAACAAAATGATTATGACATCATCAAATGATTATGACATCAACAAAATGATTATGACATCATCAAATGATTATGACATCATCCAATGATTATTACATCAAATGATTATGACATCATCAAATGATTATGATATCAACAAAATGATTATGACATCATCCAATGATTATGACATCAAATGATTATGACATCATCAAATGATTATGCCATCAACAAAATGATTATGGCATCATCAAATGATTATGACATCAACAAAATGATTATGATATCATAAAATGATTATGACATCAACAAAATGATTATGACATCATCAAATGATTATGACATCAACAAAATGATTATGACATAATCAAATGATTATGACATCAACAAAATGTTTATGACATCATCCAATGATTATGACATCAAATGATTATGACATCATCAAATGATTATGACATCAACAAAATGATTATGACATCATCTAATGATTATGACATCATCAAATGATTATGACATCAACAAAATGATTATGACATCATCTAATGATTATGACATCATCAAATGATTATGACATCAACAAAATGATTACGACATCATCCCATGATTATGACATCAAATGATTATGACATCATCAAATGATTATGACATCAACAAAATGATTATGACATCATCAAATGATTATGACATCAACAAAATGATTATGACATCATCTAATGATTATGACATCATCAAATGATTATGACATCAACAAAATGATTATGACATCATCAAATGATTATGACATCAACAAACTGTTTATGACATCATCCAATGATTATGACATCAAATGATTTTGACATCATCAAATGATTATGACATCAACAAAATGATTATGACATCATCTAATGATTATGACATCATCAAATGATTATGACATCAGCAAAATGATTATGACATCATCTAATGATTATGACATAATCAAATGATTATGACATCAACAAAATGATTATGACATCATCTAATGATTATGACATCATCAAATGATTATGACATCAACAAAATGATTATGACATCATCTAATGATTATGACATCATCAAATGATTATGACATCAACAAAATGATTATGACATCATCCAATGATTATGACATTAAATGATTATGACATCATCAAATGATTATGACATCAACAAAATGATTATGACATCATCTAATGATTATGACATCAACAAAATGATTATGACATCATCTAATGATTATGACATCAAATGATTATGACATCAACAAAATGATTATGACATCATCCAATGATTATGACATCAAATGATTATGACATCATCAAATGATTATGACATCAACAAAATGATTATGACATCATCCAATGATTATGACATCAAATGATTATGACATCATCAAATCATTATGACATCAACAAAATGATTATGACATCAACAAAATAATTATGACATCATCTAATGATTATGACATCATCAAATGATTATGACATCAACAAAATGATTTTGACATCATCCAATGATTATGACATCAAATGATTATGACATCATCAAATGATTATGACATCAACAAAATGATGATGACATCATCCAATGATTATGACATCATCCAATGATTATGACATCATCAAATCATTATGACATCAACAAAATGAATATGACATCATAAAATGATTATGACATCAACAAAATGATTATGGCATCATCAAATGATTATGACATCAACAAAATGATTATGACATCATCCAATGATTATGACATCATCCAATGATTATGACATCATCAAATCATTATGACATCAACAAAATGATTATGACATCAACAAAATGATTATGACATCATCAAATGATTATGACATCAACAAAATGATTATGACATCATCCAATGATTATGACATCATCAAATCATTATGACATCAACAAAATGATTATTACATCAACAAAATGATTATGACATCATCAAATGATTATGACATCAAATGATTATGACATCATCAAATGATTATGACATCAACAAAATGTTTATGACATCATCCAATGATTATGACACCAAATGATTATGACATCATCAAATGATTATGCCATCAACAAAATGATTATGGCATCATCAAATGATTATGACATTATGAAATGATTATGACATCAACAAAATGATTATGACATCATCCGGTGATTATGACATCAAATGATTATGACATCATCAAATGATTATGACATCAACAAAATGATTATGACATCATCTAATGATTATGACATCATCAAATGATTATGACATCAACAAAATGATTATGACATCATCTAATGATTATGACATCATCAAATGATTATGACATCAACAAAATGATTATGACATCATCCAATGATTATGACATCAAATGATTATGACATCAACAAAATAATTATGACATCATCCAATGATTATGACATCATCCAATGATTACAACATCATCAAATCATTATGACATCAACAAAATGATTATGACATCAACAAAATGATTATGGCATCATTAAATGATTATGACATCAACAAAATGATTATGACATCATCCAATGATTATGACATCATCCAATGATTATGACATCATCAAATCATTATGACATCAACAAAATGATTATGACATCAACAAAATGATTATGACATCATCAAATGATTATACAATCAACAAAATGATTATGACATCATCCAATGATTATGACATCAAATGATTATGACATCATCAAATGATTATGACATCAACAAAATGATTATGACATCATCCAATGATTATGACATCATCAAATGATTATGACATCAACAAAATGATTATGACATCAACAAAATGATTATGATATCATCAAATGATTATGACATCAACAAAATGATTATGACATCATCAAATGATTATGACATCAACAAAATGATTATGACATCATCAAATGATTATGACATCATCCAAAGATTATGACATCAAATGATTATGACATCATCAAATGATTATGACATCAACAAAATGATTATGACATCATCCAATGATTATGACATCAAATGATTATGACATCATCAAATGATTATGCCATCAACAAAATGATTATGGCATCATCAAATGATTATGACATCAACAAAATGATTATGGCATCATCCAATGATTATGACATCAACAAAATGATTATGATATCATCAAATGATTATGACATCAACAAAATGATTATGACATCATCTAATGATTATGACATCATCTAATGATTATGACATCAACAAAATGATTATGACATCATCCAATGATTATGACATCAAATGATTATGACATCATCAAATGATTATTACATCAACAAAATGATTATGACATCATCCAATGATTATGACATCAAATGATTATGACATCATCAAATGATTATGACATCAACAAAATGATTATGACATCATCCAATGATTAAGACATCATCAAATGTTTATGACATCAACAAAATGGTTATGACATCATCCAATGATTATGACATCAAATGATTATGACATCATCTAATGATTATGACATCATCAAATGATTATGACATCAACAAAATGATTATGACATCAAATGATTATGACATCATCTAATGATTATGACATCATCAAATGATTATGACATCAACAAAATGATTATGACATCATCAAATGATTATTACATCAACAAAATGATTATGACATCATCTAATGATTATGACATCATCAAATGATTATGACATCAAATGATTATGACATCATCAAATCATTATGACATCAACAAAATGATTATGACATCAACAAAATAATTATGACATCATCTAATGATTATGACATCATCAAATGATTATGACATCAAATGATTATGACATCATCTAATGATTATGACATCATCAAATGATTATGACATCAACAAAATGATTATGACATCATCCAATGATTATGACATCATCAAATGATTATGACATCAACAAAATGATTATGACATCATCCAATGATTATGACATCAAATGATTATGACATCATCAAATCATTATGACATCAACAAAATGATTATGACATCAACAAAATAATTATGACATCATCTAATGATTATGACATCATCAAATGATTATGACATCAACAAAATGATTATGACATCATCCAATGATTATGACATCAAATGATTATGACATCATCAAATCATTATGACATCAACAAAATGATTATGACATCAACAAAATGATTATGACATCATCTAATGATTATGACATCAACAAAATGATTATGACATCATCCAATGATTATGACATCAAATGATTATGACATCATCAAATGATTATGACATCAACAAAATGATTATGACATCATCCAATGATTATGACATCAAATGATTATGACATCATCAAATCATTATGACATCAACAAAATGATTATGACATCAACAAAATAATTATGACATCATCTAATGATTATGACATCATCAAATGATTATGACATCAAATGATTATGACATCATCTAATGATTATGACATCATCAAATGATTATGACATCAACAAAATGATTATGACATCATCCAATGATTATGACATCAACAAATGATTATGACATCAACAAAATGATTATGACATCATCCAATGATTATGACATCAACAAAATGATTATGGCATCATCAAATGATTATGACATCAACAAAATGATTATGGCATCATCAAATGATTATGACATCAACAAAATGATTATGACATCATCAAATGATTATGACATCATCCAATGATTATCACATCAAATGATTATGACATCAACAAAATTATTATGACATCATCCAATGATTATGACATCATCAAATCATTATGACATCAACAAAATGATTATGACATCAACAAAATGATTGACATCATCAAATGATTATGACATCAACTAAATGATTATGACATCATCCAATGATTATGACATGAAATGATTATGACATCATCAAATCATTATGACATCAACAAAATGATTATGACATCAACAAAATGATTATGGCATCATCAAATGATTATGACATCAACAAAATCATTATGACATCATCAAATGATTAAGACATCAACAAAATCATTATGACATCATCCAATGATTATGACATCAAATGATTATGACATCATCAAATCATTATGACATCAACAAAATGATTATGACATCAACAAAATGATTATGACATCATAAAATGATTATGACATCAACAAAATGATTATGGCATCATCAAATGATTATGACATCAACAAAATGATTATGACATCATCCAATGATTATGACATCATCAAATCATTATGACATCAACAAAATGATTATGACATCAACAAAATGATTATGACATCTTCAAATGATTATGACATCAAATGATTATGACATCATCAAATGATTATGACATCAACAAAATGATGATGACATCATCCAATGATTATGACATCATCCAATGATTATGACATCCTCATATCATTATGACATCAACAAAATGATTATGACATCATCTAATGATTATGACATCATCAAATGATTATGACATCAACAAAATGATTATGACATCATCCAATGATTATGACATCAAATGATTATGACATCATCAAATGATTATGACATCAATAAAATGATTATGACATCATCAAATGATTATGACATCAAAAAAATGATTATGACATCAACAAAATGATTATGACATCATCTAATGATTATGACATTATCAAATGATTATGACATCAACAAAATGATTATGACATCATCCGATGATTATGACAACAAATGATTATGACATCATCAAATGATTATGACATCAACAAAATGATTATGACATCATCTAATGATTATGACATCATCAAATGATTATGACATCAACAAAATGATTATGACATCATCTAATGATTATGACATCATCAAATGATTATGACATCAACAAAATGATTATGACATCATCCAATGATTATGACATCAAATGATTATGACATCATCAAATGATTATGACATCAACAAAATGATTATGACATCATCTAATGATTATGACATAATCAAATGATTATGACATCAACAAAATGATTATGACATCATCCAATGATTATGACATCAAATGATTATGACATCAACAAAATGATTATGACATCATCCAATGATTATGACATCATCCAATGATTATAACATCATCAAATCATTATGACATCAACAAAATGATTATGACATCAACAAAATGATTATGGCATCATCAAATGATTATGACATCAACAAAATGATTATGACATCATCCAATGATTATGACATCATCCAATGATTATGACATCATCAAATCATTATGACATCAACAAAATGATTATGACATCAACAAAATGATTATGACATCATCAAATGATTATGACATCAACAAAATGATTATGACATCATCCAATGATTATGACATCAAATGATTATGACATCATCAAATGATTATGACATCAACAAAATGATTATGACATCATCCAATGATTATGACATCATCCAATGATTATGACATCATCAAATCATTATGACATCAACAAAATGATTATGACATCAACAAAATGATTATGACATCATCAAATCATTATGACATCAACAAAATGATTATGACATCATCAAATGATTATGACATCAACAAAATGATTATGACATCATCAAATGATTATGACATCATCCAATGATTATGACATCAAATGATTATGACATCATCAAATGATTATGATATCAACAAAATGATTATGACATCATCCAATGATTATGACATCAAATGATTATGACATCATCAAATGATTATGCCATCAACAAAATGATTATGGCATCATCTAATGATTATGACATCAACAAAATGATTATGACATCATCCAATGGTTATGACATCAAATGATTATGACATCATCTAATGATTATGACATCATCAAATGATTATGACATCAACAAAATGATTATGACATCAAATGATTAAGACATCAACAAAATGATTATGACATCATCCAAAGATTATGACATCAAATGATTATGACATCATCAAATGATTATGACATCAATAAAATGATTATGACATCATCAAATGATTATGACATCAAAAAAATGATTATGACATCAACAAAATGATTATGACATCATCTAATGATTATGACATTATCAAATGATTATGACATCAACAAAATGATTATGACATCATCCGATGATTATGACAACAAATGATTATGACATCATCAAATGATTATGACATCAACAAAATGATTATGACATCATCTAATGATTATGACATCATCAAATGATTATGACATCAACAAAATGATTATGACATCAACCAATGATTATGACATCAAATGATTATGACATCATCAAATGATTATGACATCAATAAAATGATTATGACATCATCAAATGATTATGACATCAAAAAAATGATTATGACATCAACAAAATGATTATGACATCATCTAATGATTATGACATTATCAAATGATTATGACATCAACAAAATGATTATGACATCATCTAATGATTATGACATCATCAAATGATTATGACATCAACAAAATGATTATGACATCATCTAATGATTATGACATCATCAAATGATTATGACATCAACAAAATGATTATGACATCATCCAATGATTATGACATCAAATGATTATGACATCATCAAATGATTATGACATCAACAAAATGATTATGACATCATCTAATGATTATGACATCATCAAATGATTATGACATCAACAAAATGATTATGATATCATCCAATGATTATGACATCAAATGATTATGACATCAACAAAATGATTATGACATCATCCAATGATTATGACATCATCCAATGATTATAACATCATCAAATCATTATGACATCAACAAAATGATTATGACATCAACAAAATGATTATGGCATCATCAAATGATTATGACATCAACAAAATGATTATGACATCATCCAATGATTATGACATCATCCAATGATTATGACATCATCAAATCATTATGACATCAACAAAATCATTATGACATCAACAAAATGATTATGACATCATCAAATGATTATGACATCAACAAAATGATTATGACATCATCCAATGATTATGACATCAACAAAATGATTATGACATCATCAAATGATTATGACATCATCCAATGATTATGACATCAAATGATTATGACAACATCAAATGATTATGATATCAACAAAATGATTATGACATCATCCAATGATTATGACATCAAATGATTATGACATCATCAAATGATTATGCCATCAACAAAATGATTATGACATCATCAAATGATTATGACATCAACAAAATGATTATGACATCATCCAATGATTATGACATCATCCAATGATTATGACATCAACAAAATTATTATGACATCATCAAATGATTATGACATCAACAAAATGATTATGACATCATCAAATGATTATGACATCAACAAAATGATTATGACATCATCAAATGATTATGACATCATCCAATGATTATGACATCAAATGATTATGATATCAACAAAATGATTATGACATCATCCAATGATTATGACATCAAATGATTATGACATCATCAAATGATTATGCCATCAACAAAATGATTATGGCATCATCAAATGATTATGACATCAACAAAATGATTATGACATCATCCAATGATTATGACATCAAATGATTATGACATCATCTAATGATTATGACATCATCAAATGATTATGACATCAACAAAATGATTATGACATCAAATGATTATGACATGATCTAATGATTATGACATCATCAAATGATTATGACATCAACAAAATGAATATGACATCATCCTATGATTATGACATCATCAAATGATTATGACATCAACAAAATTATTATGACATCATCCAATGATTATGACATCAACAAAATGATTATGGCATCATCAAATGATTATGACATCAACAAAATGATTATGGCATCATCAAATGATTATGACATCAACAAAATGATTATGACATCATCAAATGATTATGACATCATCCAATGATTATCACATCAAATGATTATGACATCATCAAATGATTATGACATCAACAAAATTATTATGACATCATCCAATGATTATGACATCATCCAATGATTATGACATCATCAAATCATTATGACATCAACAAAATGATTATGACATCAACAAAATGATTGACATCATCAAATGATTATGACATCAACAAAATGATTATGACATCATCTAATGATTATGACATCATCAAATGATTATGACATCAATAAAATGATTATGACATCATCCAATGGTTATGACATCATCCAATGATTATGACATCAAATGATTATGACATCATCAAATCAATATGACATCAACAAAATGATTATGACATCAACAAAATGATTATGACATCATCTAATGATTATGCCATCATCAAATTATTATGACATCAACAAAATGATTATGACATCATCCAATGATTATGACATCATCCAATGATTATGACATCATCAAATCATTATGACATCAACAAAATGATTATGACATCAACAAAATGATTGACATCATCAAATGATTATGACATCAACAAAATGATTATGACATCATCTAATGATTATGACATCATCAAATGATTATGACATCAATAAAATGATTATGACATCATCCAATGGTTATGACATCATCCAATGATTATGACATCAAATGATTATGACATCATCAAATCAATATGACATCAACAAAATGATTATGACATCAACAAAATGATTATGACATCATCTAATGATTATGCCATCATCAAATTATTATGACATCAACAAAATGATTATGACATCATCCAATGATTATGACATCAAATGATCATGACATCATCAAATGATCATGACATCAACAAAATGATTATGACATCATCAAATGATTATGACATCAACAAAATGATTATGACATCATCTAATGATTATGACATCATCAAATGATTATGACATCAATAAAATGATTATGACATCATCCAATGGTTATGACATCATCCAATGATTATGACATCAAATGATTATGACATCATCAAATCATTATGACATCAACAAAATGATTATGACATCAACAAAATGATTATGACATCATAAAATGATTATGACATCAACAAAATGATTATGGCATCATCAAATGATTATGACATCAACAAAATCATTATGACATCATCAAATGATTATGACATCAACAAAATGATTATGACATCATCCAATGATTATGACATCAAATGATTATGACATCATCAAATCATTATGACATCAACAAAATGATTATGACATCAACAAAATGATTATGACATCATAAAATGATTATGACATCAACAAAATGATTATAGCATCATCAAATGATTATGACATCAACAAAATGATTATGACTAGTGTTGAGCATTCCGATACCGCAAGTATCGGGTATCGGCCGATACTTGCTGTATCGGAATTCCGATACCGACTTCCGATATTTTTTCAATATCGGAATTCGTCATCGGAATCGGAAGTTCAAAGTTGATTGACAGACTGACGTCATCATGATGCGCGGTGTGTGCGCATCATGATGCGCCGTCATTTCGGGCCTTCCGGGGGTCTCTGCCGGCCTGCCGGGGGGCTGTGCCGGCCTGCCGGGGGGCTGTGTGGACTGCCCGGGGTCTTTACCGGCCTGCCGGGGGGCTGTGCCGGCCTGCCGGTGGTCTGTGCACCCTGTGGGGGTCTGTACCGGCCTGCCGGGGGGCTGTGCCGGCCTGCCGGTGGTCTGTGCACCCTGTGGGGGTCTGTACCGGCCTGCCGGGGGGCTGTGCCGGCCTGCCGGGGGGCTGTGCTGATGTCCGGGGGTCTGTGCAAGCATCGTCCGATGGGACTACAAGTCCCATCGGGCGATGCCTGCTACCATGACAGTGATTGACACATTAGCCAATGATGGGACAGTAGTAGTCCCATCATCCGGCTAATGTGTTAAATGTAAAAAAAAAAAAAAAATACTACATACATACTACATGCATGCTACATACATACTATATATATACTACATACATGCTACATACATACTACATGCATGCTACATACATACTACATGCTACATACATACTACATGCATGCTACATACATACTACATGCTACATACATACTACATATATACTACATACATACTACATATATACTACATACATACTACATACATGCTACATACATACTGCATGCTACATACATACTACATACATACTACATACATACTACATGCATGCTACATGCATGCTACATACATACTACATGCATGCTACATGCATGCTACATACATACTACATGCTACATACATACCACATACATACTACATACATACTACATACTACATATATACTACATGCATGCTACATACATACTACATGCTACATACATACCACATACATACTACATACATGCTACATACTACATACATACTACATACATACTACATGCATGCTACATACATACTACATGCATGCTACATACATACTACATGCCACATACATACCACATACATACTACATACATACTACATACATACTACATGCTACATACATACTACATATATACTACATGCATGCTACATACATACTACATGCTACATGCATGCTACATACATACCACATACATACTACATGCTACATACATACCACATACATACTACATACATGCTACATACATACTACATGCATGCTACATACATACTACATATATACTACATGCATGCTACATACATACTACATGCTACATACATACTACATACATACTACATACATACTACATGCTACATACATACCACATATATACTACATACATACTACATACAATACATTCATACAATACATACATAGACATACAGTACATATAACATAGAGTAACATACTTACCAATACTTGTCACATTGTTCCCCGAAGCCATTGTCTTTTCCGGAATAAATATTGACATAACAAACCACAAAAATACTCACCCACGATCCGAAGCAGTCCACGAGTGTGTCCCACGACGATCTTGGGTAGAGAACGGCAGCATCAGATGATGCTGCCGTTCTCTACGGGCTGCAGGAATCCAATGACGGAAGGTAGGTATCCTTCCGCACTGTATTCCTCCGCCACTTAAAAAAAAAAAAGTCTCTAGTCTCACTTTATGCCATTGCTGCGTGGGAAATTCCCACACAGCAATGGCATAAAGTGAGACTAGGGACTTTTTTTTTAAGTGGCGGAGGAATACAGTGTGGAAGGATACCTACCTTCCGTCATTGGATTCCTGCAGCCCGTAGAGAACGGCAGCAACAGCTGATGCTGCAGTTCTCTACCCAAGATCGTCGTGGGACACACTCGTGGACTGCTTCGGATCGTGGGTGAGTATTTTTGTGGTTTGTTATGTTAATATTTATTCCGGAAAAGACAATGGCTTCGGGGAACAATGTGACAAGTATTGGTAAGTATGTTACTCTATGTTATATGTACTGTATGTCTATGTATGTATTGTATGAATGTATTGTATGTATGTAGTATATATGTGGTATGTATGTAGCATGTAGTATGTATGTAGTATGTATGTAGCATGCATGTAGCATGCAGTATGTATGTAGCATGCATGTAGTATATATGTAGTATGTATGTAGCATGTAGTATGTAGCATGCATGTAGTATATATGTAGTATGTATGTATCATGTAGTATGTATGTAGCATACATGTAGTATATGTGTGTTATGTATGTGGTATGTATGTAGCATGCATGTAGCATGCATGTAGTATGTATGTAGTATGTATGTAGTATATATGTAGTATGTATGTAGCATGTAGTATGTATGTAGCATGCATGTAGTATATATGTAGTATGTATGTAGCATGTAGTATGTATGTAGCATGCATGTAGTATATATGTAGTATGTAGCATGTAGTATGTATGTAGCATGCATGTAGTATATATGTAGTATGTAGCATGTAGTATGTATGTAGCATGCATGTAGTATATATGTTATGAATGTAGCATGTAGCATGTATGTAGTATGTATGTAGTATATATGTGGTATGTATGTAGCATGCAGTATGTATGTAGCATGCATGTAGTATATATGTAGTATGTATGTTGCATGTAGTATTTATGTAGTATGAATGTAGCATGTATGTAGTATGTAGTATGAATGTAGCATGTATGTAGTATGCATGTTGTATGTATGTAGCATGTAATTTTTTTTTTTTTTTTTACATTTAACACATTAGCCGGATGATGGGACTACTACTGTCCCATCATTGGCTAATGTGTCAATCACTGTCATGGTAGCAGGCATCGCCCAATGGGACTTGTAGTCCCATCGGACGATGCCTGCACAGACCCCCGGAGCCTGCACAGACCACCGGCAGGCCGGCACAGCCCCCTGGAGCCTGCACAGCCCCCCGGCAGGCCGGCACAGCCCACCGGAGCCTGCACAGCCCCCCTGGCAGGCCGGCACAGCCCCCCGGCAGGCCGGCACAGACCACCGGAGCCAGCACAGACCCCCTGGCATGCCGGCACAGCCCCCCGAAAGGCCCGTACAGACCCCAGAGAGGCTGTACAAGGGCAGGAAAGGGTTTTTCTTATTCCGATACCGGAAGTCCCATAGACTTGAATGGGACTTCCGGTATCGGAATCGGCGATACCGATACTTTTTTTAAAGATCGGCCGATACCATCCGATACGATACTTTGAAGTATCGAACGGTATCGCTCAACTCTAATTATGACATCATCCAATGATTATGACATCATCAAATCGTTATGACATCAACAAAATGATTATTACATCAACAAAATGATTATGACATCATCAAATGATTATGACATTAACAAAATGATTATGACATCATCCAATGATTATGACATCAAATGATTATGACATCATCAAATGATTATGACATCAACAAAATGATGATGACATCATCCAATGATTATGACATCATCCAATGATTATGACATCATCAAATCATTATGACATCAACAAAATGATTATGACATCATCTAATGATTATGACATCATCAAATGATTATGACATCAACAAAATGATTATGACAACATCCCATGATTATGACATCAAATGATTATGACATCATCAAATGATTATGACATCAACAAAATGATTATGACATCATCAAATGATTATGTCATCAACAAAATGATTATGACAACATCCCATGATTATGACATCAAATGATTATGACATCATCAAATGATTATGACATCAACAAAATGATTATGACATCATCAAATGATTATGTCATCAACAAAATGATTATGACATCATCAAATGATTATGACATCAACAAAATGTTTATGACATCATCCAATGATTATGACATCAAATGATTATGACATCATCAAATGATTATGACATCAACAAAATGATTATGACATCAGCTAATGATTATGACATCATCAAATGATTATGACATCAACAAAATGATTATGACATCATCTAATGATTATGACATCATCAAATGATTATGACATCAACAAAATGATTATGACATCATCTAATGATTATGACATCATCAAATGATTATGACATCAACAAAATGATTATGACATCATCCAATGATTATGACATCAAATGATTATGACATCATCAAATGATTATGACATCAATAAAATGATGATGACATCATCTAATGATTATGACATCAACAAAATGATCATGGCATCATCAAATGATTATGACATCAACAAAATGATTATGGCATCATCAAATGATTATGACATCAACAAAATGATTATGACATCATCAAATGATTATGACATCATCCAATGATTATCACATCAAATGATTATGACATCAACAAAATTATTATGACATCATCCAATGATTTTGACATCATCAAATCATTATGACATCAACAAAATGATTATGACATCAACAAAATGATTGACATCATCAAATGATTATGACATCAACAAAATGATTATGACATCATCCAAGGATTATGACATCAAATGATTATGACATCATCAAATCATTATGACATCAACAAAATGATTATGGCATCAAAAATATGATTATGGCATCATCAAATCATTATGACATCATCAAATGATTATGACATCAACAAAATGATTATGACATTATCCAATGATTATGACATCAAATGATTATGACATCATCAAATCATTATGACATCAACAAAATGATTATGACATCAACAAAATGATTATGACATCATAAAATGATTATGACATCAACAAAATGATTATGGCATCATCAAATGATTATGACATCAACAAAATGATTATGACATCATTCAATGATTATGACATCATCAAATCATTATGACATCAACAAAATGATTATGACATCAACAAAATGATTATGACATCATCAAATGATTATGACATCAAGTGATTATGACATCATCAAATGATTATGACATCAACAAAATGATGATGACATCATCCAATGATTATGACATCATCCAATGATTATGACATCATCAAATCATTATGACATCAACAAAATGATTATGACATCATCTAATGATTATGACATCATCAAATGATTATGACATCAACAAAATGATTATGACATCATCCAATGATTATGACATCAAATGATTATGACATCATCAAATGATTATGACATCAATAAAATGATTATGACATCATCAAATGATTATGACATCAAAAAAATGATTATGACATCAACAAAATGATTATGACATCATCTAATGATTATGACATTATCAAATGATTATGACATCAACAAAATGATTATGACATCATCCGATGATTATGACATCAACAAAATGATTATGACATCATCCAATGATTATGACATCAAATGATTATGACATCAACAAAATGATTATGACATCATCTAATGATTATGACATCATCAAATGATTATGACATCAACAAAATGATTATGACATCATCCAATGATTATGACTTCAAATGATTATGACATCAACAAAATGATTATGACATCATCCAATGATTATGACATCATCCAATGATTATAACATCATCAAATCATTATGACATCAACAAAATGATTATGACATCAACAAAATGATTATGGCATCATCAAATGATTATGACATCAACAAAATGATTATGACATCATCCAATGATTATGACATCATCCAATGATTATGACATCATTAAATCATTATGACATCAACAAAATGATTATGACATCAACAAAATGATTATGACATCATCAAATGATTATGACATCAACAAAATGATTATGACATCATCCAATGATTATGACATCAAATGATTATGACATCATCAAATGATTATGACATCAACAAAATGATTATGACATCAACAAAATGATTATGGCATCATCAAATGATTATGACATCAACAAAATCATTATGACATCATCAAATGATTATGACATCAAATGATTATGACATCATCAAACGATTATGACATCAACAAAATGATGATGACATCATCCAATGATTATGACATCATCAAATCATTATGACATCAACAAAATGATTATGACATCAACAAAATGATTATGACATCATCAAATGATTATGACATCAAATGATTATGACATCATCAAATGATTATGACATCAACAAAATGATGATGACATCATCCAATGATTATGACATCATCCAATGATTATGACATCATCAAATCATTATGACATCAACAAAATGATTATGACATCATCTAATGATTATGACATCATCAAATGATTATGACATCAACAAAATGATTATGACATCATCCAATGATTATGACATCAAATGATTATGACATCATCAAATGATTATGACATCAATAAAATGATTATGACATCATCAAATGATTATGACATCAAAAAAACGATTATGACATCAACAAAATGATTATGACATCATCTAATCATTATGACATTATCAAATGATTATGACATCAACAAAATGATTATGACATCATCCGATGATTATGACATCAAATGATTATGACATCATCAAATGATTATGACATCAACAAAATGATTATGACATCATCAAATGATTATGACATCATCAAATGATTATGACATCAATAAAATGATTATGACATCATCCAATGGTTATGAAATCATCCAATGATTATGACATCAAATGATTATGACATCATCAAATCATTATGACATCAACAAAATGATTATGACATCAACAAAATGATTATGACATCATAAAATGATTATGACATCAACAAAATGATTATGGCATCATCAAATGATTATGACATCAACAAAATCATTATGACATCATCAAATGATTATGACATCAACAAAATGATTATGACATCATCCAATGATTATGACATCAAATGATTATGACATCATCAAATCATTATGACATCAACAAAATGATTATGACATCAACAAAATGATTATGACATCATAAAATGATTATGACATCAACAAAATGATTATAGCATCATCAAATGATTATGACATCAACAAAATGATTATGACTAGTGTTGAGCATTCCGATACCGCAAGTATCGGGTATCGGCCGATACTTGCTGTATCGGAATTCCGATACCGACTTCCGATATTTTTTCAATATCGGAATTCGTCATCGGAATCGGAAGTTCAAAGTTGATTGACAGACTGACGTCATCATGATGCGCGGTGTGTGCGCATCATGATGCGCCGTCATTTCGGGCCTTCCGGGGGTCTCTGCCGGCCTGCCAGGGGGCTGTGCCGGCCTGCCGGGGGGCTGTGTGGACTGCCCGGGGTATGTACCGGCCTGCCGGGGTGCTGTGCCGGCCTGCCGGTGGTCTGTGCACCCTGTGGGGGTCTGTACCGGCCTGCCGGGGGGCTGTGCCGGCCTGCCGGTGGTCTGTGCACCCTGTGGGGGTCTGTACCGGCCTGCCGGGGGGCTGTGCCGGCCTGCCGGGGGGCTGTGCTGATGTCCGGGGGTCTGTGCAAGCATCGTCCGATGGGACTACAAGTCCCATCGGGCGATGACTGCTACCATGACAGTGATTGACACATTAGCCAATGATGGGACAGTAGTAGTCCCATCATCCGGCTAATGTGTTAAATGTAAAAAAAAAAAAAAAATACTACATACATACTACATGCATGCTACATACATACTATATATATACTACATACATGCTACATACATACTACATGCATGCTACATACATACTACATGCTACATACATACTACATGCATGCTACATACATACTACATGCTACATACATACTACATATATACTACATACATACTACATATATACTACATACATACTACATACATGCTACATACATACTGCATGCTACATACATACTACATACATACTACATACATACTACATGCATGCTACATGCATGCTACATACATACTACATGCATGCTACATGCATGCTACATACATACTACATGCTACATACATACCACATACATACTACATACATACTACATACTACATATATACTACATGCATGCTACATACATACTACATGCTACATACATACCACATACATACTACATACATGCTACATACTACATACATACTACATACATACTACATGCATGCTACATACATACTACATGCATGATACATACATACTACATGCCACATACATACCACATACATACTACATACATACTACATACATACTACATGCTACATACATACTACATATATACTACATGCATGCTACATATATACTACATGCTACATGCATGCTACATACATACTACATACATACTACATGCTACATACATACCACATACATGCTACATACATGCTACATACATACTACATGCATGCTACATACATACTACATATATACTACATGCATGCTACATACATACTACATGCTACATACATACTACATACATACTACATACATACTACATGCTACATACATACCACATATATACTACATACATACTACATACAATACATTCATACAATACATACATAGACATACAGTACATATAACATAGAGTAACATACTTACCAATACTTGTCACATTGTTCCCCGAAGCCATTGTCTTTTCCGGAATAAATATTAACATAACAAACCACAAAAATACTCACCCACGATCCGAAGCAGTCCACGAGTGTGTCCCACGACGATCTTGGGTAGAGAACGGCAGCATCAGATGATGCTGCCGTTCTCTACGGGCTGCAGGAATCCAATGACGGAAGGTAGGTATCCTTCCGCACTGTATTCCTCCGCCACTTAAAAAAAAAAAGTCCCTAGTCTCACTTTATGCCATTGCTGCGTGGGAAATTCCCACACAGCAATGGCATAAAGTGAGACTAGGGACTTTTTTTTTAAGTGGCGGAGGAATACAGTGCGGAAGGATACCTACCTTCCGTCATTGGATTCCTGCAGCCCGTAGAGAACGGCAGCAACAGCTGATGCTGCAGTTCTCTACCCAAGATCGTCGTGGGACACACTCGTGGACTGCTTCGGATCGTGGGTGAGTATTTTTGTGGTTTGTTATGTTAATATTTATTCCGGAAAAGACAATGGCTTCGGGGAACAATGTGACAAGTATTGGTAAGTATGTTACTCTATGTTATATGTACTGTATGTCTATGTATGTATTGTATGAATGTATTGTATGTATGTAGTATATATGTGGTATGTATGTAGCATGTAGTATGTATGTAGTATGTATGTAGCATGCATGTAGCATGCAGTATGTATGTAGCATGCATGTAGTATATATGTAGTATGTATGTAGCATGTAGTATGTAGCATGCATGTAGTATATATGTAGTATGTATGTAGCATGTAGTATGTAGCATGCATGTAGTATATATGTAGTATGTATGTAGCATGTAGTATGTATGTAGCATACATGTAGTATATATGTGTTATGTATGTGGTATGTATGTAGCATGCATGTAGCATGCATGTAGTATGTATGTAGTATGTATGTAGTATATATGTAGTATGTATGTAGCATGTAGTATGTATGTAGCATGCATGTAGTATATATGTAGTATGTATGTAGCATGTAGTATGTATGTAGCATGCATGTAGTATATATGTAGTATGTAGCATGTAGTATGTATGTAGCATGCATGTAGTATATATGTAGTATGTAGCATGTAGTATGTATGTAGCATGCATGTAGTATATATGTTATGAATGTAGCATGTAGCATGCATGTAGCATGTATGTAGTATGTATGTAGTATATATGTGGTATGTATGTAGCATGCAGTATGTATGTAGCATGCATGTAGTATATATGTAGTATGTATGTTGCATGTAGTATTTATGTAGTATGAATGTAGCATGTATGTAGTATGTAGTATGAATGTAGCATGTATGTAGTATGCATGTTGTATGTATGTAGCATGTAATTTTTTTTTTTTTTACATTTAACACATTAGCCGGATGATGGGACTACTACTGTCCCATCATTGGCTAATGTGTCAATCACTGTCATGGTAGCAGGCATCGCCCGATGGGACTTGTAGTCCCATCGGACGATGCCTGCACAGACCCCCGGAGCCTGCACAGACCACCGGCAGGCCGGCACAGCCCCCCGGAGCCTGCACAGCCCCCCGGCAGGCCGGCACAGCCCCCCGGCAGGCCGGCACAGCCCACCGGAGCCTGCACAGCCCCCCTGGCAGGCCGGCACAGCCCCCCGGCAGGCCGGCACAGACCACCGGAGCCTGCACAGACCCCCTGGCATGCCGGCACAGCCCCCCGAAAGACCCGTACAGACCCCAGAGAGGCTGTACAAGGGCAGGAAAGGGTTTTTCTTATTCCGATACCGGAAGTCCCATAGACTTGAATGGGACTTCCGGTATCGGAATCGGCGATACCGATACTTTTTTTAAAGATCGGCCGATACCATCCGATACGATACTTTGAAGTATCGGACGGTATCGCTCAATTCTAATTATGACATCATCCAATGATTATGACATCATCAAATCGTTATGACATCAACAAAATGATTATTACATCAACAAAATGATTATGACATCATCAAATGATTATGACATTAACAAAATGATTATGACATCATCCAATGATTATGACATCAAATGATTATGACATCATCAAATGATTATGACATCAAAAAAATGATTATTACATCATCCAATGATTATGACATCATCCAATGATTATGACATCATCAAATCATTATGACATCAACAAAATGATTATGACATCATCTAATGATTATGACATCATCAAATGATTATGACATCAACAAAATGATTATGACAACATCCCATGATTATGACATCAAATGATTATGACATCATCAAATGATTATGACATCAACAAAATGATTATGACATCATCAAATGATTATGACATCAACAAAATGATTATGACATCATCAAATGATTATGACATCAACAAAATGTTTATGACATCATCCAATGATTATGACATCAACAAAATGATTATGACATCATCAAATGATTATGACATCAACTAAATGATTATGACATCATCTAATGATTATGACATCATCAAATGATTATGACATCAACAAAATGATTATGACATCATCTAATGATTATGACATCATCAAATGATTATGACATCAACAAAATGATTATGACATCATCTATTGATTATGACATCATCAAATGATTATGACATCAACAAAATGATTATGACATCATCTAATGATTATGACATCATCAAATGATTATGACATCAACAAAATGATTATGACATCATCCAATGATTATGACATCAAATGATTATGACATCATCAAATGATTATGACATCAATAAAATGATGATGACATCATCTAATGATTATGACATCAACAAAATGATTATGGCATCATCAAATGATTATGACATCAACAAAATGATTATGGCATCATCAAATGATTATGACATCAACAAAATGATTATGACATCATCAAATGATTATGACATCATCCAATGATTATCACATAAAATGATTATGACATCAACAAAATTATTATGACATCATCCAATGATTTTGACATCATCAAATCATTATGACATCAAAAAAATGATTATGACATCAACAAAATGATTGACATCATCAAATGATTATGACATCAACAAAATGATTATGACATCATCCAAGGATTATGACATCAAATGATTATGACATCATCAAATCATTATGACATCAACAAAATGATTATGGCATCAACAAAATGATTATGGCATCATCAAATCATTATGACATCATCAAATGATTATGACATCAACAAAATGATTATGACATCATCTAATGATTATGACATCAAATGATTATGACATCATCAAATGATTATGACATCAACAAAATGATTATGACATCAACAAAATGATTATGACATCATCTAATGATTATGACATTATCAAATGATTATGACATCAACAAAATGATTATGACATCATACGATGATTATGACATCAACAAAATGATTATGACATCAAATGATTATGACATCATCAAATGATTATGACATCAACAAAATGATTATGACATCATCTAATGATTATGACATCATCAAATGATTATGACATCAACAAAATGATTATGACATCATCCAATGATTATGACTTCAAATGATTATGACATCAACAAAATGATTATGACATCATCCAATGATTATGACATCATCCAATGATTATAACATCATCAAATCATTATGACATCAACAAAATGATTATGACATCAACAAAATGATTATGGCATCATCAAATGATTATGACATCAACAAAATGATTATGACATCATCCAATGATTATGACATCATCCAATGATTATGACATCATCAAATCATTATGACATCAACAAAATGATTATGACATCAACAAAATGATTATGACATCATCAAATGATTATGACAACAACAAAATGATTATGACATCATCCAATGATTATGACATCAAATGATTATGACATCATCAAATGATTATGACATCAACAAAATGATTATGACATCAACAAAATGATTATGGCATCATCAAATGATTATGACATCAACAAAATCATTATGACATCATCAAATGATTATGACATCAAATGATTATGACATCATCAAATGATTATGACATCAACAAAATGATGATGACATCATCCAATGATTATGACATCATCCATTGATTATGACATCATCAAATCATTATGACATCAACAAAATGATTATGACATCATCTAATGATTATGACATCATCAAATGATTATGACATCAACAAAATGATTATGACATCATCCAATGATTATGACATCAAATGATTATGACATCATCAAATGATTATGACATCAATAAAATGATTATGACATCATCAAATGATTATGACATCAAAAAAACGATTATGACATCAACAAAATGATTATGACATCATCTAATGATTATGACATTATCAAATGATTATGACATCAACAAAATGATTATGACATCATCCGATGATTATGACATCAACAAAATGATTATGACATCAAATGATTATGACATCATCAAATGATTATGACATCAACAAAATGATTATGACATCATCTAATGATTATGACATCATCAAATGATTATGACATCAACAAAATGATTATGACATCATCCAATGATTATGACTTCAAATGATTATGACATCAACAAAATGATTATGACATCATCCAATGATTATGACATCATCCAATGATTATAACATCATCAAATCATTATGACATCAACAAAATGATTATGACATCAACAAAATGATTATGGCATCATCAAATGATTATGACATCAACAAAATGATTATGACATCATCCAATGATTATGACATCATCAAATCATTATGACATCATCAAATCATTATGACATCAACAAAATGATTATGACATCAACAAAATGATTATGACATCATCAAATGATTATGACAACAACAAAATGATTATGACATCATCCAATGATTATGACATCAAATGATTATGACATCATCAAATGATTATGACATCAACAAAATGATTATGACATCAACAAAATGATTATGGCATCATCAAATGATTATGACATCAACAAAATCATTATGACATCATCAAATGATTATGACATCAAATGATTATGACATCATCAAATGATTATGACATCAACAAAATGATGATGACATCATCCAATGATTATGACATCATCCATTGATTATGACATCATCAAATCATTATGACATCAACAAAATGATTATGACATCATCTAATGATTATGACATCATCAAATGATTATGACATCAACAAAATGATTATGACATCATCCAATGATTATGACATCAAATGATTATGACATCATCAAATGATTATGACATCAATAAAATGATTATGACATCATCAAATGATTATGACATCAAAAAAACGATTATGACATCAACAAAATGATTATGACATCATCTAATCATTATGACATTATCAAATGATTATGACATCAACAAAATGATTATGACATCATCCGATGATTATGACATCAAATGATTATGACATCATCAAATGATTATGACATCAACAAAATGATTATGAAATCATCTAATGATTATGACATCATCAAATGATTATGACATCAACAAAATGATTATGACATCATCTAATGATTATGACATCATCAAATGATTATGACATCAACAAAATGATTATGACATCATCCAATGATTATGACATCAAATGATTATGACATCATCCAATGATTATGACATCAAATGATTATGACATCATCAAATGATTATGACATCAACAAAATGATTATGACATCATCTAATGATTATGACATCATCAAATGATTATGACATCAACAAAATGATTATGACATCAAATGATTATGACATCAAATGATTATGACATCAACAAAATGATTATGACATCATCCAATGATTATGACATCATCCAATGATTATAACATCATCAAATCATTATGACATCAACAAAATGATTATGACATCAACAAAATGATTATGGCATCATCAAATGATTATGACATCAACAAAATGATTATGACATCATCCAATGATTATGACATCATCAAATCATTATGACATCAACAAAATGATTATGACATCAACAAAATGATTATGACATCATCAAATGATTATGACATCAACAAAATGATTATGACATCATCCAATGATTATGACATCAAATGATTATGACATCATCAAATGATTATGACATCAGCAAAATGATTATGACATCATCCAATGATTATGACATCATCAAATCATTATGACATCAACAAAATGATTATGACATCAACAAAATGATTATGACATCATCAAGTGATTATGACATCAACAAAATGATTATGACATCATCAAATGATTATGACATCATCCAATGATTATGACATCAAATGATTATGACATCATCAAATGATTATGACATCAACAAAATGATTATGACATCATCCAATGATTATGACATCAGATAATTATGACATCATCAAATGATTATGCCATCAACAAAATGATTATGGCATCATCAAATGATTTTGACATCAACAAAATGATTATGACCTCATCCAATGATTATGACATCAAATGATTATGACATCATCTAATGATTATGACATCATCAAATGATTATGACATCAACAAAATGATTATGACATCAAATGATTATGACATGATCTAATGATTATGACATCATCAAATGATTATGACATCAACAAAATGAATATGACATCATCCAATGATTATGACATCATCAAATGATTATGACATCAACAAAATGATTATGACATCATCCAATGATTATGACATCAACAAAATGATTATGGCATCATCAAATGATTATGACATCAACAAAATGATTATGGCATCATCAAATGATTATGACATCAACAAAATGATTATGACATCAACAAAATGATGATGACATCATCCAATGATTATGACATCATCCAATGATTATGACATCATCAAATCATTATGACATCAACAAAATGATTATGACATCATCTAATGATTATGACATCAACAAAATGATTATGGCATCATCAAATGATTATGACATCATCCAATGATTATGACATCAAATGATTATGACATCATCAAATGATTATGACATCAACAAAATGATGATGACATCATCCAATGATTATGACATCATCCAATGATTATGACATCATCAAATCATTATGACATCAACAAAATGATTATGACATCATCTAATGATTATGACATCATCAAATGATTATGACATCAACAAAATGATTATGACATCATCCAATGATTATGACATCAAATGATTATGACATCATCAAATGATTATGACATCAATAAAATGATTATGACATCATCAAATGATTATGACATCAAAAAAATGATTATGACATCAACAAAATGATTATGACATCATCTAATGATTATGACATTATCAAATGATTATGACATCAACAAAATGATTATGACATCATCCGATGATTATGACATCAACAAAATGATTATGACATCATCCAATGATTATGACATCAAATGATTATGACATCATCAAATGATTATGACATCAACAAAATGATTATGACATCATCTAATGATTATGACATCATCAAATGATTATGACATCAACAAAATGATTATGACATCATCCAATGATTATGACATCAAATGATTATGACATCAACAAAATGATTATGACATCATCCAATGATTATGACATCATCCAATGATTATAACATCATCAAATCATTATGACATCAACAAAATGATTATGACATCAACAAAATGATGATGGCATCATCAAATGATTATGACATCAACAAAATGATTATGACATCATCCAATGATTATGACATCATCAAATCATTATGACATCATCAAATCATTATGACATCAACAAAATGATTATGACATCAACAAAATGATTATGACATCATCAAATGATTATGACATCAACAAAATGATTATGACATCATCCAATGATTATGACATCATCTAATGATTATGACATCATCAAATGATTATGACATCAACAAAATGATTATGACATCATCCAATGATTATGACATCAAATGATTATGACATCATCAAATGATTATGACATCAATAAAATGATTATGACATCATCAAATGATTATGACATCAAAAAAACGATTATGACATCAACAAAATGATTATGACATCATCTAATGATTATGACATCAACAAAATGATTATGACATCAACAAAATGATTATGACATCATCCGATGATTATGACATCAACAAAATGATTATGACATCAAATGATTATGACATCATCAAATGATTATGACATCAACAAAATGATTATGACATCATCTAATGATTATGACATTATCAAATGATTATGACATCAACAAAATGATTATGACATCATCCAATGATTATGACTTCAAATGATTATGACATCAACAAAATGATTATGACATCATCCAATGATTATGACATCATCCAATGATTATAACATCATCAAATCATTATGACATCAACAAAATGATTATGACATCAACAAAATGATTATGGCATCATCAAATGATTATGACATCAACAAAATGATTATGACATCATCCAATGATTATGACATCATCCAATGATTATGACATCATCAAATCATTATGACATCAACAAAATGATTATGACATCAACAAAATGATTATGACATCATCAAATGATTATGACAACAACAAAATGATTATGACATCATCCAATGATTATGACATCAAATGATTATGACATCATCAAATGATTATGACATCAACAAAATGATTATGACATCAACAAAATGATTATGGCATCATCAAATGATTATGACATCAACAAAATCATTATGACATCATCAAATGATTATGACATCAAATGATTATGACATCATCAAATGATTATGACATCAACAAAATGATGATGACATCATCCAATGATTATGACATCATCCATTGATTATGACATCATCAAATCATTATGACATCAACAAAATGATTATGACATCATCTAATGATTATGACATCATCAAATGATTATGACATCAACAAAATGATTATGACATCATCCAATGATTATGACATCAAATGATTATGACATCATCAAATGATTATGACATCAATAAAATGATTATGACATCATCAAATGATTATGACATCAAAAAAACGATTATGACATCAACAAAATGATTATGACATCATCTAATCATTATGACATTATCAAATGATTATGACATCAACAAAATGATTATGACATCATCCGATGATTATGACATCAAATGATTATGACATCATCAAATGATTATGACATCAACAAAATGATTATGAAATCATCTAATGATTATGACATCATCAAATGATTATGACATCAACAAAATGATTATGACATCATCTAATGATTATGACATCATCAAATGATTATGACATCAACAAAATGATTATGACATCATCCAATGATTATGACATCAAATGATTATGACATCATCCAATGATTATGACATCAAATGATTATGACATCATCAAATGATTATGACATCAACAAAATGATTATGACATCATCTAATGATTATGACATCATCAAATGATTATGACATCAACAAAATGATTATGACATCATCCAATGATTATGACATCAAATGATTATGACATCAACAAAATGATTATGACATCATCCAATGATGATGACATCATCCAATGATTATAACATCATCAAATCATTATGACATCAACAAAATGATTATGACATCAACAAAATGATTATGGCATCATCAAATGATTATGACATCAACAAAATGATTATGACATCATCCAATGATTATGACATCATCCATTGATTATGACATCATCAAATCATTATGACATCAACAAAATGATTATGACATCATCTAATGATTATGACATCATCAAATGATTATGACATCAACAAAATGATTATGACATCATCCAATGATTATGACATCAAATGATTATGACATCATCAAATGATTATGACATCAATAAAATGATTATGACATCATCAAATGATTATGACATCAAAAAAACGATTATGACATCAACAAAATGATTATGACATCATCTAATCATTATGACATTATCAAATGATTATGACATCAACAAAATGATTATGACATCATCCGATGATTATGACATCAAATGATTATGACATCATCAAATGATTATGACATCAACAAAATGATTATGAAATCATCTAATGATTATGACATCATCAAATGATTATGACATCAACAAAATGATTATGACATCATCTAATGATTATGACATCATCAAATGATTATGACATCAACAAAATGATTATGACATCATCCAATGATTATGACATCAAATGATTATGACATCATCCAATGATTATGACATCAAATGATTATGACATCATCAAATGATTATGACATCAACAAAATGATTATGACATCATCTAATGATTATGACATCATCAAATGATTATGACATCAACAAAATGATTATGACATCATCCAATGATTATGACATCAAATGATTATGACATCAACAAAATGATTATGACATCATCCAATGATGATGACATCATCCAATGATTATAACATCATCAAATCATTATGACATCAACAAAATGATTATGACATCAACAAAATGATTATGGCATCATCAAATGATTATGACATCAACAAAATGATTATGACATCATCCAATGATTATGACATCATCAAATCATTATGACATCAACAAAATGATTATGACATCAACAAAATGATTATGACATCATCAAATGATTATGACATCAACAAAATGATTATGACATCATCCAATGATTATGACATCAAATGATTATGACATCATCAAATGATTATGACATCAGCAAAATGATTATGACATCATCCAATGATTATGACATCATCAAATCATTATGACATCAACAAAATGATTATGACATCAACAAAATGATTATGACATCATCAAATGATTATGACATCAACAAAATGATTATGACATCATCAAATGATTATGACATCATCCAATGATTATGACATCAAATGATTATGACATCATCAAATGATTATGACATCAACAAAATGATTATGACATCATCCAATGATTATGACATCAGATAATTATGACATCATCAAATGATTATGCCATCAACAAAATGATTATGGCATCATCAAATGATTATGACATCAACAAAATGATTATGACCTCATCCAATGATTATGACATCAAATGATTATGACATCATCTAATGATTATGACATCATCAAATGATTATGACATCAACAAAATGATTATGACATCAAATGATTATGACATGATCTAATGATTATGACATCATCAAATGATTATGACATCAACAAAATGAATATGACATCATCCAATGATTATGACATCATCAAATGATTATGACATCAACAAAATGATTATGACATCATCCAATGATTATGACATCAACAAAATGATTATGACATCAACAAAATGATTATGGCATCATCAAATGATTATGACATCAACAAAATGATTATGACATCAACAAAATGATGATGACATCATCCAATGATTATGACATCATCCAATGATTATGACATCATCAAATCATTATGACATCAACAAAATGATTATGACATCATCTAATGATTATGACATCAACAAAATGATTATGGCATCATCAAATGATTATGACATCATCCAATGATTATGACATCAAATGATTATGACATCATCAAATGATTATGACATCAACAAAATGATGATGACATCATCCAATGATTATGACATCATCCAATGATTATGACATCATCAAATCATTATGACATCAACAAAATGATTATGACATCATCTAATGATTATGACATCATCAAATGATTATGACATCAACAAAATGATTATGACATCATCCAATGATTATGACATCAAATGATTATGACATCATCAAATGATTATGACATCAATAAAATGATTATGACATCATCAAATGATTATGACATCAAAAAAATGATTATGACATCAACAAAATGATTATGACATCATCTAATGATTATGACATTATCAAATGATTATGACATCAACAAAATGATTATGACATCATCCGATGATTATGACATCAACAAAATGATTATGACATCATCCAATGATTATGACATCAAATGATTATGACATCATCAAATGATTATGACATCAACAAAATGATTATGACATCATCTAATGATTATGACATCATCAAATGATTATGACATCAACAAAATGATTATGACATCATCCAATGATTATGACATCAAATGATTATGACATCAACAAAATGATTATGACATCATCCAATGATTATGACATCATCCAATGATTATAACATCATCAAATCATTATGACATCAACAAAATGATTATGACATCAACAAAATGATTATGGCATCATCAAATGATTATGACATCAACAAAATGATTATGACATCATCCAATGATTATGACATCATCAAATCATTATGACATCATCAAATCATTATGACATCAACAAAATGATTATGACATCAACAAAATGATTATGACATCATCAAATGATTATGACATCAACAAAATGATTATGACATCATCCAATGATTATGACATCAAATGATTATGACATCATCAAATGATTATGACATCAACAAAATGATTATGACATCAACAAAATGATTATGGCATCATCAAATGATTATGACATCAACAAAATCATTATGACATCATCAAATGATTATGACATCAACAAAATGATTATGACATCATCCAATGATTATGACATCAAATGATTATGACATCATCTAATGATTATGACATCATCAAATGATTATGACATCAACAAAATGATTATGACATCAAATGATTATGACATGATCTAATGATTATGACATCATCAAATGATTATGACATCAACAAAATGAATATGACATCATCCAATGATTATGACATCATCAAATGATTATGACATCAACAAAATGATTATGACATCATCCAATGATTATGACATCAACAAAATGATTATGGCATCATCAAATGATTATGACATCAACAAAATGATTATGGCATCATCAAATGATTATGACATCAACAAAATGATTATGACATCATCAAATGATTATGACATCATCCAATGATTATCACATCAAATGATTATGACATCATCAAATGATTATGACATCAACAAAATTATTATGACATCATCCAATGATTATGACATCATCCAATGATTATGACATCATCAAATCATTATGACATCAACAAAATTATTATGACATCAACAAAATGATTGACATCATCAAATCAATATGACATCAACAAAATGATTATGACATCAACAAAATGATTATGACATCATCTAATGATTATGCCATCATCAAATTATTATGACATCAACAAATTGATTATGACATCATCCAATGATTATGACATCAAATGATTATGACATCATCAAATGATCATGACATCAACAAAATGATTATGACATCATCAAATGATTATGACATCATCAAATGATTATGACATCAATAAAATGATTATGACATCATCCAATGGTTATGACATCATCCAATGATTATGACATCAAATGATTATGACATCATCAAATCATTATGACATCAACAAAATGATTATGACATCAACAAAATGATTATGACATCATAAAATGATTATGACATCAACAAAATGATTATGGCATCATCAAATGATTATGACATCAACAAAATCATTATGACATCATCAAATGATTATGACATCAACAAAATGATTATGACATCATCCAATGATTATGACATCAAATGATTATGACATCATCAAATCATTATGACATCAACAAAATGATTATGACATCAACAAAATGATTATGACATCATAAAATGATTATGACATCAACAAAATGATTATAGCATCATCAAATGATTATGACATCAACAAAATGATTATGACTAGTGTTGAGCATTCCGTTACCGCAAGTATCGGGTATCGGCCGATACTTGCTGTATCGGAATTCCGATACCGACTTCCGATATTTTTTCAATATCGGAATTCGTCATCGGAATCGGAAGTTCAAAGTTGATTGACAGACTGACGTCATCATGATGCGCGGTGTGTGCGCATCATGATGCGCCGTCATTTCGGGCCTTCCGGGGGTCTCTGCCGGCCTGCCGGGGGGCTGTGCCGGCCTGCCGGGGGGCTGTGTGGACTGCCCGGGGTCTTTACCGGCCTGCCGGGGGGCTGTGCCGGCCTGCCGGTGGTCTGTGCACCCTGTGGGGGTCTGTACCGGCCTGCCGGGGGGCTGTGCCGGCCTGCCGGTGGTCTGTGCACCCTGTGGGGGTCTGTACCGGCCTGCCGGGGGGCTGTGCCGGCCTGCCGGGGGGCTGTGCTGATGTCCGGGGGTCTGTGCAAGCATCGTCCGATGGGACTACAAGTCCCATCGGGCGATGCCTGCTACCATGACAGTGATTGACACATTAGCCAATGATGGGACAGTAGTAGTCCCATCATCCGGCTAATGTGTTAAATGTAAAAAAAAAAAAAAATACTACATACATACTACATGCATGCTACATACATACTATATATATACTACATACATGCTACATACATACTACATGCATGCTACATACATACTACATGCTACATACATACTACATGCATGCTACATACATACTACATGCTACATACATACTACATATATACTACATACATACTACATATATACTACATACATACTACATACATACTGCATGCTACATACATACTACATACATACTACATACATACTACATGCATGCTACATGCATGCTACATACATACTACATGCATGCTACATGCATGCTACATACATACTACATGCTACATACATACCACATACATACTACATACATACTACATACTACATATATACTACATGCATGCTACATACATACTACATGCTACATACATACCACATACATACTACATACATGCTACATACTACATACATACTACATACATACTACATGCATGCTACATACATACTACATGCATGCTACATACATACTACATGCCACATACATACCACATACATACTACATACATACTACATACATACTACATGCTACATACATACTACATATATACTACATGCATGCTACATACATACTACATGCTACATGCATGCTACATACATACTACATACATACTACATGCTACATACATACCACATACATACTACATACATGCTACATACATACTACATGCATGCTACATACATACTACATATATACTACATGCATGCTACATACATACTACATGCTACATACATACTACATACATACTACATACATACTACATGCTACATACATACCACATATATACTACATACATACTACATACAATACATTCATACAATACATACATAGACATACAGTACATATAACATAGAGTAACATACTTACCAATACTTGTCACATTGTTCCCCGAAGCCATTGTCTTTTCCGGAATAAATATTAACATAACAAACCACAAAAATACTCACCCACGATCCGAAGCAGTCCACGAGTGTGTCCCACGATGATCTTGGGTAGAGAACGGCAGCATCAGATGATGCTGCCGTTCTCTACGGGCTGCAGGAATCCAATGACGGAAGGTAGGTATCCTTCCGCACTGTATTCCTCCGCCACTTAAAAAAAAAAAAGTCCTTAGTCTCACTTTATGCCATTGCTGCGTGGGAAATTCCCACACAGCAATGGCATAAAGTGAGACTAGGGACTTTTTTTTTAAGTGGCGGAGGAATACAGTGTGGAAGGATACCTACCTTCCGTCATTGGATTCCTGCAGCCCATAGAGAACGGCAGCAACAGCTGATGCTGCAGTTCTCTACCCAAGATCGTCGTGGGACACACTCGTGGACTGCTTCGGATCGTGGGTGAGTATTTTTGTGGTTTGTTATGTTAATATTTATTCCGGAAAAGACAATGGCTTCGGGGAACAATGTGACAAGTATTGGTAAGTATGTTACTCTATGTTATATGTACTGTATGTCTATGTATGTATCGTATGAATGTATTGTATGTATGTAGTATATATGTGGTATGTATGTAGCATGTAGTATGTATGTAGTATGTATGTAGCATGCATGTAGCATGCAGTATGTATGTAGCATGCATGTAGTATATATGTAGTATGTATGTAGCATGTAGTATGTAGCATGCATGTAGTATATATGTAGTATGTATGTATCATGTAGTATGTATGTAGCATACATGTAGTATATGTGTGTTATGTATGTGGTATGCATGTAGCATGCATGTAGTATATATGTAGTATGTATGTAGCATGTAGTATGTATGTAGCATGCATGTAGTATATATGTAGTATGTAGCATGTAGTATGTATGTAGCATGCATGTAGTATATATGTAGTATGTAGCATGTAGTATGTATGTAGCATGCATGTAGTATATATGTTATGAATGTAGCATGTAGCATGCATGTAGCATGTATGTAGTATGTATGTAGTATATATGTGGAATGTATGTAGCATGCAGTATGTATGTAGCATGCATGTAGTATATATGTAGTATGTATGTTGCATGTAGTATTTATGTAGTATGAATGTAGCATGTATGTAGTATGTAGTATGAATGTAGCATGTATGTAGTATGCATATTGTATGTATGTAGCATGTAATTTTTTTTTTTTTTTTTACATTTAACACATTAGCCGGATGATGGGACTACTACTGTCCCATCATTGGCTAATGTGTCAATCACTGTCATGGTAGCAGGCATCGCCCAATGGGACTTGTAGTCCCATCGGACGATGCCTGCACAGACCCCCGGAGCCTGCACAGACCACCGGCAGGCCGGCACAGCCCCCTGGAGCCTGCACAGCCCCCCGGCAGGCCGGCACAGCCCCCCAGCAGGCCGGCACAGCCCACCGGAGCCTGCACAGCCCCCCGGCAGGCCGGCACAGACCACCGGAGCCTGCACAGACCCCCTGGCATGCCGGCACAGCCCCCCGAAAGGCCCATACAGACCCCAGAGAGGCTGTACAAGGGCAGGAAAGGGTTTTTCTTATTCCGATACCGGAAGTCCCATAGACTTGAATGGGACTTCCGGTATCGGAATCGGCGATACCGATACTTTTTTTAAAGATCGGCCGATACCATCCGATACGATACTTTGAAGTATCGGACGGTATCGCTCAATTCTAATTATGACATCATCCAATGATTATGACATCATCAAATCGTTATGACATCAACAAAATGATTATTACATCAACAAAATGATTATGACATCATCAAATGATTATGACATTAACAAAATGATTATGACATCATCCAATGATTATGACATCAAATGATTATGACATCATCAAATGATTATGACATCAACAAAATGATGATGACATCATCCAATGATTATGACATCATCCAATGATTATGACATCATCAAATCATTATGACATCAACAAAATGATTATGACATCATTCAATGATTATGACATCATCAAATCATTATGACATCAACAAAATGATTATGACATCAACAAAATGATTATGACATCATCAAATGATTATGACATCAAGTGATTATGACATCATCAAATGATTATGACATCAACAAAATGATGATGACATCATCCAATGATTATGACATCATCCAATGATTATGACATCATCAAATCATTATGACATCAACAAAATGATTATGACATCATCTAATGATTATGACATCATCAAATGATTATGACATCAACAAAATGATTATGACATCATCCAATGATTATGACATCAAATGATTATGACATCATCAAATGATTATGACATCAATAAAATGATTATGACATCATCAAATGATTATGACATCAACAAAATGATTATGACATCAACAAAATGATTATGACATCATCTAATGATTATGACATTATCAAATGATTATGACATCAACAAAATGATTATGACATCATCCGATGATTATGACATCAACAAAATGATTATGACATCAAATGATTATGACATCATCAAATGATTATGACATCAACAAAATGATTATGACATCATCTAATGATTATGACATCATCAAATGATTATGACATCAACAAAATGATTATGACATCATCCAATGATTATGACTTCAAATGATTATGACATCAACAAAATGATTATGACATCATCCAATGATTATGACATCATCCAATGATTATAACATCATCAAATCATTATGACATCAACAAAATGATTATGACATCAACAAAATGATTATGGCATCATCAAATGATTATGACATCAACAAAATGATTATGACATCATCCAATGATTATGACATCATCCAATGATTATGACATCATCAAATCATTATGACATCAACAAAATGATTATGACATCAACAAAATGATTATGACATCATCAAATGATTATGACATCAACAAAATGATTATGACATCATCCAATGATTATGACATCAAATGATTATGACATCATCAAATGATTATGACATCAACAAAATGATTATGACATCAACAAAATGATTATGGCATCATCAAATGATTATGACATCAACAAAATCATTATGACATCATCAAATGATTATGACATCAAATGATTATGACATCATCAAATGATTATGACATCAACAAAATGATGATGACATCATCCAATGATTATGACATCATACATTGATTATGACATCATCAAATCATTATGACATCAACAAAATGATTATGACATCATCTAATGATTATGACATCATCAAATGATTATGACATCATCCATTGATTATGACATCATCAAATCATTATGACATCAACAAAATGATTATGACATCAACAAAATGATTATGGCATCATCAAATGATTATGACATCAACAAAATGATTATGACATCATCCAATGATTATGACATCATCAAATCATTATGACATCAACAAAATGATTATGACATCAACAAAATGATTATGACATCATCAAATGATTATGACATCAACAAAATGATTATGACATCATCCAATGATTATGACATCAAATGATTATGACATCATCAAATGATTATGACATCAGCAAAATGATTATGACATCATCCAATGATTATGACATCATCAAATCATTATGACATCAACAAAATGATTATGACATCAACAAAATGATTATGACATCATCAAATGATTATGACATCAACAAAATGATTATGACATCATCAAATGATTATGACATCATCCAATGATTATGACATCAAATGATTATGACATCATCAAATGATTATGACATCAACAAAATGATTATGACATCATCCAATGATTATGACGTCAAATAATTATGACATCATCAAATGATTATGCCATCAACAAAATGATTATGGCATCATCAAATGATTATGACATCAACAAAATGATTATGACCTCATCCAATGATTATGACATCAAATGATTATGACATCATCTAATGATTATGACATCATCAAATGATTATGACATCAACAAAATGATTATGACATCAAATGATTATGACATGATCTAATGATTATGACATCATCAAATGATTATGACATCAACAAAATGAATATGACATCATCCAATGATTATGACATCATCAAATGATTATGACATCAACAAAATGATTATGACATCATCCAATGATTATGACATCAACAAAATGATTATGGCATCATCAAATGATTATGACATCAACAAAATGATTATGGCATCATCAAATGATTATGACATCAACAAAATGATTATGACATCATCAAATGATTATGACATCATCCAATGATTATGACATCAAATGATTATGACATCATCAAATGATTATGACATAAACAAAATGATGATGACATCATCCAATGATGATGACATCATCCAATGATTATGACATCATCAAATCATTATGACATCAACAAAATGATTATGACATCATCTAATGATTATGACATCATCAAATGATTATGACATCAACAAAATGATTATGACATCATCCAATGATTATGACATCAAATGATTATGACATCATCAAATGATTATGACATCAATAAAATGATTATGACATCATCAAATGATTATGACATCAAAAAAATGATTATGACATCAACAAAATGATTATGACATCATCTAATGATTATGACATTATCAAATGATTATGACATCAACAAAATGATTATGACATCATCCGATGATTATGACATCAACAAAATGATTATGTCATCATCCAATGATTATGACATCAAATGATTATGACATCATCAAATGATTATGACATCAACAAAATGATTATGACATCATCTAATGATTATGACATCAACAAATGATTATGACATCAACAAAATGATTATGACATCATCCAATGATTATGACATCAAATGATTATGACATCAACAAAATGATTATGACATCATCCAATGATTATGACATCATCCAATGATTATAACATCATCAAATCATTATGACATCAACAAAATGATTATGACATCAACAAAATGATTATGGCATCATCAAATGATTATGACATCAACAAAATGATTATGACATCATCCAATGATTATGACATCATCAAATCATTATGACATCAACAAAATGATTATGACATCAACAAAATGATTATGACATCATCAAATGATTATGACATCAACAAAATGATTATGACATCATCCAATGATTATGACATCAAATGATTATGACATCATCAAATGATTATGACATCAACAAAATGATTATGACATCAACAAAATGATTATGGCATCATCAAATGATTATGACATCAACAAAATCATTATGACATCATCAAATGATTATGACATCAACAAAATGATTATGACATCATCCAATGATTATGACATCAAATGATTATGACATCATCTAATGATTATGACATCATCAAATGATTATGACATCAACAAAATGATTATGACATCAAATGATTATGACATGATCTAATGATTATGACATCATCCAATGATTATGACATCATCAAATGATTATGACATCAACAAAATGATTATGACATCATCCAATGATTATGACATCAACAAAATGATTATGGCATCATCAAATGATTATGACATCAACAAAATGATTATGGCATCATCAAATGATTATGACATCAACAAAATTATTATGACATCATCAAATGATTATGACATCATCCAATGATTATCACATCAAATGATTATGACATCATCAAATGATTATGACATCAACAAAATTATTATGACATCATCCAATGATTATGACATCATCCAATGATTATGACATCATCAAATCATTATGACATCAACAAAATTATTATGACATCAACAAAATGATTGACATCATCAAATCAATATGACATCAACAAAATGATTATGACATCAACAAAATGATTATGACATCATCTAATGATTATGCCATCATCAAATTATTATGACATCAACAAATTGATTATGACATCATCCAATGATTATGACATCAAATGATTATGACATCATCAAATGATCATGACATCAACAAAATGATTATGACATCATCAAATGATTATGACATCATCAAATGATTATGACATCAATAAAATGATTATGACATCATCCAATGGTTATGACATCATCCAATGATTATGACATCAAATGATTATGACATCATCAAATCATTATGACATCAACAAAATGATTATGACATCAACAAAATGATTATGACATCATAAAATGATTATGACATCAACAAAATGATTATGGCATCATCAAATGATTATGACATCAACAAAATCATTATGACATCATCAAATGATTATGACATCAACAAAATGATTATGACATCATCCAATGATTATGACATCAAATGATTATGACATCATCAAATCATTATGACATCAACAAAATGATTATGACATCAACAAAATGATTATGACATCATAAAATGATTATGACATCAACAAAATGATTATAGCATCATCAAATGATTATGACATCAACAAAATGATTATGACTAGTGTTGAGCATTCCGATACCGCAAGTATCGGGTATCGGCCGATACTTGCTGTATCGGAATTCCGATACCGACTTCCGATATTTTTTCAATATCGGAATTCGTCATCGGAATCGGAAGTTCAAAGTTGATTGACAGACTGACGTCATCATGATGCGCGGTGTGTGCGCATCATGATGCGCCGTCATTTCGGGCCTTCCGGGGGTCTCTGCCGGCCTGCCGGGGGGCTGTGCCGGCCTGCCGGGGGGCTGTGTGGACTGCCCGGGGTCTGTACCGGCCTGCCGGGGGGCTGTGCCGGCCTGCCGGTGGTCTGTGCACCCTGTGGGGTTCTGTACCGGCCTGCCGGGGGGCTGTGCCGGCCTGCCGGTGGTCTGTGCACCCTGTGGGGGTCTGTACCGGCCTGCCGGGGGGCTGTGCCGGCCTGCCGGGGGGCTGTGCTGATGTCCGGGGGTCTGTGCAAGCATCGTCCGATGGGACTACAAGTCCCATCGGGCGATGCCTGCTACCATGACAGTGATTGACACATTAGCCAATGATGGGACAGTAGTAGTCCCATCATCCGGCTAATGTGTTAAATGTAAAAAAAAAAAAAAAAAAAATACTACATACATACTACATGCATGCTACATACATACTATATATATACTACATACATGCTACATACATACTACATGCATGCTACATACTACATGCTACATACATACTACATGCATGCTACATACATACTACATGCTGCATACATACTACATATATACTACATACATACTACATATATACTACATACATACTACATACATGCTACATACATACTGCATGCTACATACATACTACATACATACTACATACATACTACATGCATGCTACATGCATGCTACATACATACTACATGCATGCTACATGCATGCTACATACATACTACATGCTACATACATACCACATACATACTACATACATACTACATACTACATATATACTACATGCATGCTACATACATACTACATGCTACATACATACCACATACATACTACATACATGCTACATACTACATACATACTACATACATACTACATGCATGCTACATACATACTACATGCATGCTACATACATACTACATGCCACATACATACCACATACATACTACATACATACTACATACATACTACATGCTACATACATACTACATATATACTACATGCATGCTACATACATACTACATGCTACATGCATGCTACATACATACTACATACATACTACATGCTACATACATACCACATACATACTACATACATGCTACATACATACTACATGCATGCTACATACATACTACATATATACTACATGCATGCTACATACATACTACATGCTACATACATACTACATACATACTACATACATACTACATGCTACATACATACCACATATATACTACATACATACTACATACAATACATTCATACAATACATACATAGACATACAGTACATATAACATAGAGTAACATACTTACCAATACTTGTCACATTGTTCCCCGAAGCCATTGTCTTTTCCGGAATAAATATTAACATAACAAACCACAAAAATACTCACCCACGATCCGAAGCAGTCCACGAGTGTGTCCCACGACGAACTTGGGTAGAGAACGGCAGCATCAGATGATGCTGCCGTTCTCTACAGGCTGCAGGAATCCAATGACGGAAGGTAGGTATCCTTCCGCACTGTATTCCTCCGCCACTTAAAAAAAAAAAAGTCCCTAGTCTCACTTTATGCCATTGCTGCGTGGGAAATTCCCACACAGCAATGGCATAAAGTGAGACTAGGGACTTTTTTTTTTAAGTGGCGGAGGAATACAGTGCGGAAGGATACCTACCTTCCGTCATTGGATTCCTGCAGCCCGTAGAGAACGGCAGCAACAGCTGATGCTGCAGTTCTCTACCCAAGATCGTCGTGGGACACACTCGTGGACTGCTTCAGATCGTGGGTGAGTATTTTTGTGGTTTGTTATGTTAATATTTATTCCGGAAAAGACAATGGCTTCGGGGAACAATGTGACAAGTATTGGTAAGTATGTTACTCTATGTTATATGTACTGTATGTCTATGTATGTATTGTATGAATGTATTGTATGTATGTAGTATATATGTGGTATGTATGTAGCATGTAGTATGTATGTAGTATGTATGTAGCATGCATGTAGCATGCAGTATGTATGTAGCATGCATGTAGTATATATGTAGTATGTATGTAGCATGTAGTATGTAGCATGCATGTAGTATATATGTAGTATGTATGTAGCATGTAGTATGTATGTAGCATACATGTAGTATATATGTGTTATGTATGTGGTATGTATGTAGCATGCATGTAGCATGCATGTAGTATGTATGTAGTATGTATGTAGTATATATGTAGTATGTATGTAGCATGTAGTATGTATGTAGCATGCATGTAGTATATATGTAGTATGTATGTAGCATGTAGTATGTATGTAGCATGCATGTAGTATATATGTAGTATGTAGCATGTAGTATGTATGTAGCATGCATGTAGTATATATGTAGTATGTAGCATGTAGTATGTATGTAGCATGCATGTAGTATATATGTTATGAATGTAGCATGTAGCATGCATGTAGCATGTATGTAGTATGTATGTAGTATATATGTGGTATGTATGTAGCATGCAGTATGTATGTAGCATGCATGTAGTATATATGTAGTATGTATGTTGCATGTAGTATTTATGTAGTATGAATGTAGCATGTATGTAGTATGTAGTATGAATGTAGCATGTATGTAGTATGCATGTTGTATGTATGTAGCATGTAATTTTTTTTTTTTTTTTACATTTAACACATTAGCCGGATGATGGGACTACTACTGTCCCATCATTGGCTAATGTGTCAATCACTGTCATGGTAGCAGGCATCGCCCGATGGGACTTGTAGTCCCATCGGACGATGCCTGCACAGACCCCCGGAGCCTGCACAGACCACCGGCAGGCCGGCACAGCCCCCCGGAGCCTGCACAGCCCCCCGGCAGGCCGGCACAGCCCCCCGGCAGGCCGGCACAGCCCACCGGAGCCTGCACAGCCCCCCTGGCAGGCCGGCACAGCCCCCCGGCAGGCCGGCACAGACCACCGGAGCCTGCACAGACCCCCTGGCATGCCGGCACAGCCCCCCGAAAGGCCCGTACAGACCCCAGAGAGGCTGTACAAGGGCAGGAAAGGGTTTTTCTTATTCCGATACCGGAAGTCCCTTAGACTTGAATGGGACTTCCGGTATCGGAATCGGCGATACCGATACTTTTTTTAAAGATCGGCCGATACCATCCGATACGATACTTTGAAGTATCGGACGGTATCGCTCAACTCTAATTATGACATCATCCAATGATTATGACATCATCAAATCGTTATGACATCAACAAAATGATTATTACATCAACAAAATGATTATGACATCATCAAATGATTATGACATTAACAAAATGATTATGACATCATCCAATGATTATGACATCAAATGATTATGACATCATCAAATGATGATGACATCAACAAAATGATGATGACATCATCCAATGATTATGACATCATCCAATGATTATGACATCATCAAATCATTATGACATCAACAAAATGATTATGACATCATCTAATGATTATGACATCATCAAATGATTATGACATCAACAAAATGATTATGACAACATCCCATGATTATGACATCAAATGATTATGACATCATCAAATGATTATGACATCAACAAAATGATTATGACATCATCAAATGATTATGACATCAACAAAATGATTATGACATCATCAAATGATTATGACATCAACAAAATGTTTATGACATCATCCAATGATTATGACATCAAATGATTATGACATCATCAAATGATTATGACATCAACAAAATGATTATGACATCATCTAATGATTATGACATCATCAAATGATTATGACATCAACAAAATGATTATGACATCATCTAATGATTATGACATCATCAAATGATTATGTCATCAACAAAATGATTATGACATCATCTAATGATTATGACATCATCAAATGTTTATGACATCAACAAAATGATTATGACATCATCTAATGATTATGACATCATCAAATGATTATGACATCAACAAAATGATTATGACATCATCCAATGATTATGACATCAAATGATTATGACATCATCAAATGATTATGACATCAATAAAATGATGATGACATCATCTAATGATTATGACATCAACAAAATGATTATGGCATCATCAAATGATTATGACATCAACAAAATGGTTATGGCATCATCAAATGATTATGACATCAACAAAATGATTATGACATCATCAAATGATTATGACATCATCCAATGATTATCACATCAAATGATTATGACATCAACAAAATTATTATGACATCATCCAATGATTTTGACATCATCAAATCATTATGACATCAGCAAAATGATTATGACATCAACAAAATGATTGACATCATCAAATGATTATGACATCAACAAAATGATTATGACATCATCCAAGGATTATGACATCAAATGATTATGACATCATCAAATCATTATGACATCAACAAAATGATTATGGCATCAACAAAATGATAATGGCATCATCAAATCATTATGACATCATCAAATGATTATGACATCAACAAAATGATTATGACATCATCCAATGATTATGACATCAAATGATTATGACATCATCAAATCATTATGACATCAACAAAATGATTATGACATCAACAAAATGATTATGACATCATAAAATGATTATGACATCAACAAAATGATTATGGCATCATCAAATGATTATGACATCAACAAAATGATTATGACATCATTCAATGATTATGACATCATCAAATCATTATGACATCAACAAAATGATTATGACATCAACAAAATGATTATGGCATCATCAAATGATTATGACATCAAGTGATTATGACATCATCAAATGATTATGACATCAACAAAATGATGATGACATCATCCAATGATTATGACATCATCCAATGATTATGACATCATCAAATCATTATGACATCAACAAAATGATTATGACATCATCTAATGATTATGACATCATCAAATGATTATGACATCAACAAAATGATTATGACATCATCCAATGATTATGACATCAAATGATTATGACATCATCAAATGATTATGACATCAATAAAATGATTATGACATCATCAAATGATTATGACATCAACAAAATGATTATGACATCAACAAAATGATTATGACATCATCTAATGATTATGACATTATCAAATGATTATGACATCAACAAAATGATTATGACATCATCCTATGATTATGACATCAACAAAATGATTATGACATCATCCAATGATTATGACATCAAATGATTATGACATCATCAAATGATTATGACATCAACAAAATGATTATGGCATCATCTAATGATTATGACATCATCAAATGATTATGACATCAGCAAAATGATTATGACATCATCCAATGATTATGACTTCAAATGATTATGACATCAACAAAATGATTATGACATCATCCAATGATTATGACATCATCCAATGATTATAACATCATCAAATCATTATGACATCAACAAAATGATTATGACATCAACAAAATGATTATGGCATCATCAAATGATTATGACATCAACAAAATGATTATGACATCATCCAATGATTATGACATCATCCAATGATTATGACATCATCAAATCATTATGACATCAACAAAATGATTATGACATCAACAAAATTATTATGACATCATCAAATGATTATGACATCAACAAATTGATTATGACATCATCCAATGATTATGACATCAAATGATTATGACATCATCAAATGATTATGACATCAACAAAATGATTATGACATCAACAAAATGATTATGGCATCATCAAATGATTATGACATCAACAAAATCATTATGACATCATCAAATGATTATGACATCAAATGATTATGACATCATCAAATGATTATGACATCAACAAAATGATGATGACATCATCCAATGATTATGACATCATCCATTGATTATGACATCATCAAATCATTATGACATCAACAAAATGATTATGACATCATCTAATGATTATGACATCATCAAATGATTATGACATCAACAAAATGATTATGACATCATCCAATGATTATGACATCAAATGATTATGACATCATCAAATGATTATGACATCAATAAAATGATTATGACATCATCAAATGATTATGACATCAAAAAAACGATTATGACATCAGCAAAATGATTATGACATCATCTAATCATTATGACATTATCAAATGATTATGACATCAACAAAATGATTATGACATCATCCGATGATTATGACATCAAATGATTATGACATCATCAAATGATTATGACATCAACAAAATGATTATGAAATCATCTAATGATTATGACATCATCAAATGATTATGACATCAACAAAATGATTATGACATCATCTAATGATTATGACATCATCAAATGATTATGACATCAACAAAATGATTATGACATCATCCAATGATTATGACATCAAATGATTATGACATCAACAAAATGATTATGACATCATCCAATGATTATGACATCATCCAATGATTATAACATCATCAAATCATTATGACATCAACAAAATGATTATGACATCAACAAAATGATTATGACATCATCAAATGATTATGACATCAACAAAATGATTATGACATCATCCAATGATTATGACATCATCAAATCATTATGACATCAACAAAATGATTATGACATCAACAAAATGATTATGACATCATCAAATGATTATGACATCAACAAAATGATTATGACATCATCCAATGATTATGACATCAAATGATTATGGCATCATCAAATGATTATGACATTAACAAAATGATTATGACATCATCCAATGATTATGACATCATCCAATGATTATGACATCATCAAATCATTATGACATCAACAAAATGATTATGACATCAACAAAATGATTATGACATCATCAAATGATTATGACATCAACAAAATGATTATGACATCATCAAATGATTATGACATCATCCAATGATTATGACATCAAATGATTATGACATCATCAAATGATTATGACATCAACAAAATGATTATGACATCATCCAATGATTATGACATCAAATGATTATGACATCATCAAATGATTATGCCATCAACAAAATGATTATGGCATCATCAAATGATTATGACATCAACAAAATGATTATGACATCATCCAATGATTATGACATCAAATGATTATGACATCATCTAATGATTATGACATCATCAAATGATTATGACATCAACAAAATGATTATGACATCAAATGATTATGACATGATCTAATGATTATGACATCATCAAATGATTATGACATCAACAAAATGAATATGACATCATCCAATGATTATGACATCATCAAATGATTATGACATCAACAAAATGATTATGACATCATCCAATGATTATGACATCAACAAAATGATTATGGCATCATCAAATGATTATGACATCAACAAAATGATTATGGCATCATCAAATGATTATGACATCAACAAAATGATTATGACATCATCAAATGATTATGACATCATCCAATGATTATGACATCAAATGATTATGACATCATCAAATGATTATGACATCAACAAAATGATGATGACATCATCCAATGATTATGACATCATCCAATGATTATGACATCATCAAATCATTATGACATCAACAAAATGATTATGACATCATCTAATGATTATGACATCATCAAATGATTATGACATCAACAAAATGATTATGACAACATCCCATGATTATGACATCAAATGATTATGACATCATCAAATGATTATGACATCAACAAAATGATTATGACATCATCTAATGATTATGACATTATCAAATGATTATGACATCAACAAAATGATTATGACATCATCCAATGATTATGACTTCAAATGATTATGACATCAACAAAATGATTATGACATCATCCAATGATTATGACATCATCCAATGATTATAACATCATCAAATCATTATGACATCAACAAAATGATTATGACATCAACAAAATGATTATGGCATCATCAAATGATTATGACATCAACAAAATGATTATGACATCATCCAATGATTATGACATCATCCAATGATTATGACATCATCAAATCATTATGACATCAACAAAATGATTATGATATCAACAAAATGATTATGACATCATCAAATGATTATGACAACAACAAAATGATTATGACATCATCCAATGATTATGACATCAAATGATTATGACATCATCAAATGATTATGACATCAACAAAATGATTATGACATCAACAAAATGATTATGGCATCATCAAATGATTATGACATCAACAAAATCATTATGACATCATCAAATGATTATGACATCAAATGATTATGACATCATCAAATGATTATGACATCAACAAAATGATGATGACATCATCCAATGATTATGACATCATCCATTGATTATGACATCATCAAATCATTATGACATCAACAAAATGATTATGACATCATCTAATGATTATGACATCATCAAATGATTATGACATCAACAAAATGATTATGACATCATCCAATGATTATGACATCAAATGATTATGACATCATCAAATGATTATGACATCAATAAAATGATTATGACATCATCAAATGATTATGACATCAAAAAAACGATTATGACATCAACAAAATGATTATGACATCATCTAATCATTATGACATTATCAAATGATTATGACATCAACAAAATGATTATGACATCATCCGATGATTATGACATCAAATGATTATGACATCATCAAATGATTATGACATCAACAAAATGATTATGAAATCATCTAATGATTATGACATCATCAAATGATTATGACATCAACAAAATGATTATGACATCATCTAATGATTATGACATCATCAAATGATTATGACATCAACAAAATGATTATGACATCATCCAATGATTATGACATCAAATGATTATGACATCATCCAATGATTATGACATCAAATGATTATGACATCATCAAATGATTATGACATCAACAAAATGATTATGACATCATCTAATGATTATGACATCATCAAATGATTATGACATCAACAAAATGATTATGACATCATCCAATGATTATGACATCAAATGATTATGACATCAACAAAATGATTATGACATCATCCAATGATGATGACATCATCCAATGATTATAACATCATCAAATCATTATGACATCAACAAAATGATTATGACATCAACAAAATGATTATGGCATCATCAAATGATTATGACATCAACAAAATGATTATGACATCATCCAATGATTATGACATCATCCATTGATTATGACATCATCAAATCATTATGACATCAACAAAATGATTATGACATCATCTAATGATTATGACATCATCAAATGATTATGACATCAACAAAATGATTATGACATCATCCAATGATTATGACATCAAATGATTATGACATCATCAAATGATTATGACATCAATAAAATGATTATGACATCATCAAATGATTATGACATCAAAAAAACGATTATGACATCAACAAAATGATTATGACATCATCTAATCATTATGACATTATCAAATGATTATGACATCAACAAAATGATTATGACATCATCCGATGATTATGACATCAAATGATTATGACATCATCAAATGATTATGACATCAACAAAATGATTATGAAATCATCTAATGATTATGACATCATCAAATGATTATGACATCAACAAAATGATTATGACATCATCTAATGATTATGACATCATCAAATGATTATGACATCAACAAAATGATTATGACATCATCCAATGATTATGACATCAAATGATTATGACATCATCCAATGATTATGACATCAAATGATTATGACATCATCAAATGATTATGACATCAACAAAATGATTATGACATCATCTAATGATTATGACATCATCAAATGATTATGACATCAACAAAATGATTATGACATCATCCAATGATTATGACATCAAATGATTATGACATCAACAAAATGATTATGACATCATCCAATGATGATGACATCATCCAATGATTATAACATCATCAAATCATTATGACATCAACAAAATGATTATGACATCAACAAAATGATTATGGCATCATCAAATGATTATGACATCAACAAAATGATTATGACATCATCCAATGATTATGACATCATCAAATCATTATGACATCAACAAAATGATTATGACATCAACAAAATGATTATGACATCATCAAATGATTATGACATCAACAAAATGATTATGACATCATCCAATGATTATGACATCAAATGATTATGACATCATCAAATGATTATGACATCAGCAAAATGATTATGACATCATCCAATGATTATGACATCATCAAATCATTATGACATCAACAAAATGATTATGACATCAACAAAATGATTATGACATCATCAAATGATTATGACATCAACAAAATGATTATGACATCATCAAATGATTATGACATCATCCAATGATTATGACATCAAATGATTATGACATCATCAAATGATTATGACATCAACAAAATGATTATGACATCATCCAATGATTATGACATCAGATAATTATGACATCATCAAATGATTATGCCATCAACAAAATGATTATGGCATCATCAAATGATTATGACATCAACAAAATGATTATGACCTCATCCAATGATTATGACATCAAATGATTATGACATCATCTAATGATTATGACATCATCAAATGATTATGACATCAACAAAATGATTATGACATCAAATGATTATGACATGATCTAATGATTATGACATCATCAAATGATTATGACATCAACAAAATGAATATGACATCATCCAATGATTATGACATCATCAAATGATTATGACATCAACAAAATGATTATGACATCATCCAATGATTATGACATCAACAAAATGATTATGACATCAACAAAATGATTATGGCATCATCAAATGATTATGACATCAACAAAATGATTATGACATCAACAAAATGATGATGACATCATCCAATGATTATGACATCATCCAATGATTATGACATCATCAAATCATTATGACATCAACAAAATGATTATGACATCATCTAATGATTATGACATCAACAAAATGATTATGGCATCATCAAATGATTATGACATCATCCAATGATTATGACATCAAATGATTATGACATCATCAAATGATTATGACATCAACAAAATGATGATGACATCATCCAATGATTATGACATCATCCAATGATTATGACATCATCAAATCATTATGACATCAACAAAATGATTATGACATCATCTAATGATTATGACATCATCAAATGATTATGACATCAACAAAATGATTATGACATCATCCAATGATTATGACATCAAATGATTATGACATCATCAAATGATTATGACATCAATAAAATGATTATGACATCATCAAATGATTATGACATCAAAAAAATGATTATGACATCAACAAAATGATTATGACATCATCTAATGATTATGACATTATCAAATGATTATGACATCAACAAAATGATTATGACATCATCCGATGATTATGACATCAACAAAATGATTATGACATCATCCAATGATTATGACATCAAATGATTATGACATCATCAAATGATTATGACATCAACAAAATGATTATGACATCATCTAATGATTATGACATCATCAAATGATTATGACATCAACAAAATGATTATGACATCATCCAATGATTATGACATCAAATGATTATGACATCAACAAAATGATTATGACATCATCCAATGATTATGACATCATCCAATGATTATAACATCATCAAATCATTATGACATCAACAAAATGATTATGACATCAACAAAATGATTATGGCATCATCAAATGATTATGACATCAACAAAATGATTATGACATCATCCAATGATTATGACATCATCAAATCATTATGACATCATCAAATCATTATGACATCAACAAAATGATTATGACATCAACAAAATGATTATGACATCATCAAATGATTATGACATCAACAAAATGATTATGACATCATCCAATGATTATGACATCAAATGATTATGACATCATCAAATGATTATGACATCAACAAAATGATTATGACATCAACAAAATGATTATGGCATCATCAAATGATTATGACATCAACAAAATCATTATGACATCATCAAATGATTATGACATCAACAAAATGATTATGACATCATCCAATGATTATGACATCAAATGATTATGACATCATCTAATGATTATGACATCATCAAATGATTATGACATCAACAAAATGATTATGACATCAAATGATTATGACATGATCTAATGATTATGACATCATCAAATGATTATGACATCAACAAAATGAATATGACATCATCCAATGATTATGACATCATCAAATGATTATGACATCAACAAAATGATTATGACATCATCCAATGATTATGACATCAACAAAATGATTATGGCATCATCAAATGATTATGACATCAACAAAATGATTATGGCATCATCAAATGATTATGACATCAACAAAATGATTATGACATCATCAAATGATTATGACATCATCCAATGATTATCACATCAAATGATTATGACATCATCAAATGATTATGACATCAACAAAATTATTATGACATCATCCAATGATTATGACATCATCCAATGATTATGACATCATCAAATCATTATGACATCAACAAAATTATTATGACATCAACAAAATGATTGACATCATCAAATCAATATGACATCAACAAAATGATTATGACATCAACAAAATGATTATGACATCATCTAATGATTATGCCATCATCAAATTATTATGACATCAACAAATTGATTATGACATCATCCAATGATTATGACATCAAATGATTATGACATCATCAAATGATCATGACATCAACAAAATGATTATGACATCATCAAATGATTATGACATCATCAAATGATTATGACATCAATAAAATGATTATGACATCATCCAATGGTTATGACATCATCCAATGATTATGACATCAAATGATTATGACATCATCAAATCATTATGACATCAACAAAATGATTATGACATCAACAAAATGATTATGACATCATAAAATGATTATGACATCAACAAAATGATTATGGCATCATCAAATGATTATGACATCAACAAAATCATTATGACATCATCAAATGATTATGACATCAACAAAATGATTATGACATCATCCAATGATTATGACATCAAATGATTATGACATCATCAAATCATTATGACATCAACAAAATGATTATGACATCAACAAAATGATTATGACATCATAAAATGATTATGACATCAACAAAATGATTATAGCATCATCAAATGATTATGACATCAACAAAATGATTATGACTAGTGTTGAGCATTCCGTTACCGCAAGTATCGGGTATCGGCCGATACTTGCTGTATCGGAATTCCGATACCGACTTCCGATATTTTTTCAATATCGGAATTCGTCATCGGAATCGGAAGTTCAAAGTTGATTGACAGACTGACGTCATCATGATGCGCGGTGTGTGCGCATCATGATGCGCCGTCATTTCGGGCCTTCCGGGGGTCTCTGCCGGCCTGCCGGGGGGCTGTGCCGGCCTGCCGGGGGGCTGTGTGGACTGCCCGGGGTCTTTACCGGCCTGCCGGGGGGCTGTGCCGGCCTGCCGGTGGTCTGTGCACCCTGTGGGGGTCTGTACCGGCCTGCCGGGGGGCTGTGCCGGCCTGCCGGTGGTCTGTGCACCCTGTGGGGGTCTGTACCGGCCTGCCGGGGGGCTGTGCCGGCCTGCCGGGGGGCTGTGCTGATGTCCGGGGGTCTGTGCAAGCATCGTCCGATGGGACTACAAGTCCCATCGGGCGATGCCTGCTACCATGACAGTGATTGACACATTAGCCAATGATGGGACAGTAGTAGTCCCATCATCCGGCTAATGTGTTAAATGTAAAAAAAAAAAAAAATACTACATACATACTACATGCATGCTACATACATACTATATATATACTACATACATGCTACATACATACTACATGCATGCTACATACATACTACATGCTACATACATACTACATGCATGCTACATACATACTACATGCTACATACATACTACATATATACTACATACATACTACATATATACTACATACATACTACATACATACTGCATGCTACATACATACTACATACATACTACATACATACTACATGCATGCTACATGCATGCTACATACATACTACATGCATGCTACATGCATGCTACATACATACTACATGCTACATACATACCACATACATACTACATACATACTACATACTACATATATACTACATGCATGCTACATACATACTACATGCTACATACATACCACATACATACTACATACATGCTACATACTACATACATACTACATACATACTACATGCATGCTACATACATACTACATGCATGCTACATACATACTACATGCCACATACATACCACATACATACTACATACATACTACATACATACTACATGCTACATACATACTACATATATACTACATGCATGCTACATACATACTACATGCTACATGCATGCTACATACATACTACATACATACTACATGCTACATACATACCACATACATACTACATACATGCTACATACATACTACATGCATGCTACATACATACTACATATATACTACATGCATGCTACATACATACTACATGCTACATACATACTACATACATACTACATACATACTACATGCTACATACATACCACATATATACTACATACATACTACATACAATACATTCATACAATACATACATAGACATACAGTACATATAACATAGAGTAACATACTTACCAATACTTGTCACATTGTTCCCCGAAGCCATTGTCTTTTCCGGAATAAATATTAACATAACAAACCACAAAAATACTCACCCACGATCCGAAGCAGTCCACGAGTGTGTCCCACGATGATCTTGGGTAGAGAACGGCAGCATCAGATGATGCTGCCGTTCTCTATGGGCTGCAGGAATCCAATGACGGAAGGTAGGTATCCTTCCGCACTGTATTCCTCCGCCACTTAAAAAAAAAAAAAGTCCTTAGTCTCACTTTATGCCATTGCTGCGTGGGAAATTCCCACACAGCAATGGCATAAAGTGAGACTAGGGACTTTTTTTTTAAGTGGCGGAGGAATACAGTGTGGAAGGATACCTACCTTCCGTCATTGGATTCCTGCAGCCCGTAGAGAACGGCAGCAACAGCTGATGCTGCAGTTCTCTACCCAAGATCGTCGTGGGACACACTCGTGGACTGCTTCGGATCGTGGGTGAGTATTTTTGTGGTTTGTTATGTTAATATTTATTCCGGAAAAGACAATGGCTTCGGGGAACAATGTGACAAGTATTGGTAAGTATGTTACTCTATGTTATATGTACTGTATGTCTATGTATGTATCGTATGAATGTATTGTATGTATGTAGTATATATGTGGTATGTATGTAGCATGTAGTATGTATGTAGTATGTATGTAGCATGCATGTAGCATGCAGTATGTATGTAGCATGCATGTAGTATATATGTAGTATGTATGTAGCATGTAGTATGTAGCATGCATGTAGTATATATGTAGTATGTATGTATCATGTAGTATGTATGTAGCATACATGTAGTATATGTGTGTTATGTATGTGGTATGCATGTAGCATGCATGTAGTATATATGTAGTATGTATGTAGCATGTAGTATGTATGTAGCATGCATGTAGTATATATGTAGTATGTAGCATGTAGTATGTATGTAGCATGCATGTAGTATATATGTAGTATGTAGCATGTAGTATGTATGTAGCATGCATGTAGTATATATGTTATGAATGTAGCATGTAGCATGCATGTAGCATGTATGTAGTATGTATGTAGTATATATGTGGAATGTATGTAGCATGCAGTATGTATGTAGCATGCATGTAGTATATATGTAGTATGTATGTTGCATGTAGTATTTATGTAGTATGAATGTAGCATGTATGTAGTATGTAGTATGAATGTAGCATGTATGTAGTATGCATATTGTATGTATGTAGCATGTAATTTTTTTTTTTTTTTTTACATTTAACACATTAGCCGGATGATGGGACTACTACTGTCCCATCATTGGCTAATGTGTCAATCACTGTCATGGTAGCAGGCATCGCCCAATGGGACTTGTAGTCCCATCGGACGATGCCTGCACAGACCCCCGGAGCCTGCACAGACCACCGGCAGGCCGGCACAGCCCCCTGGAGCCTGCACAGCCCCCCGGCAGGCCGGCACAGCCCCCCAGCAGGCCGGCACAGCCCACCGGAGCCTGCACAGCCCCCCGGCAGGCCGGCACAGACCACCGGAGCCTGCACAGACCCCCTGGCATGCCGGCACAGCCCCCCGAAAGGCCCGTACAGACCCCAGAGAGGCTGTACAAGGGCAGGAAAGGGTTTTTCTTATTCCGATACCGGAAGTCCCATAGACTTGAATGGGACTTCCGGTATCGGAATCGGCGATACCGATACTTTTTTTAAAGATCGGCCGATACCATCCGATACGATACTTTGAAGTATCGGACGGTATCGCTCAATTCTAATTATGACATCATCCAATGATTATGACATCATCAAATCGTTATGACATCAACAAAATGATTATTACATCAACAAAATGATTATGACATCATCAAATGATTATGACATTAACAAAATGATTATGACATCATCCAATGATTATGACATCAAATGATTATGACATCATCAAATGATTATGACATCAACAAAATGATGATGACATCATCCAATGATTATGACATCATCCAATGATTATGACATCATCAAATCATTATGACATCAACAAAATGATTATGACATCATTCAATGATTATGACATCATCAAATCATTATGACATCAACAAAATGATTATGACATCAACAAAATGATTATGACATCATCAAATGATTATGACATCAAGTGATTATGACATCATCAAATGATTATGACATCAACAAAATGATGATGACATCATCCAATGATTATGACATCATCCAATGATTATGACATCATCAAATCATTATGACATCAACAAAATGATTATGACATCATCTAATGATTATGACATCATCAAATGATTATGACATCAACAAAATGATTATGACATCATCCAATGATTATGACATCAAATGATTATGACATCATCAAATGATTATGACATCAATAAAATGATTATGACATCATCAAATGATTATGACATCAACAAAATGATTATGACATCAACAAAATGATTATGACATCATCTAATGATTATGACATTATCAAATGATTATGACATCAACAAAATGATTATGACATCATCCGATGATTATGACATCAACAAAATGATTATGACATCAAATGATTATGACATCATCAAATGATTATGACATCAACAAAATGATTATGACATCATCTAATGATTATGACATCATCAAATGATTATGACATCAACAAAATGATTATGACATCATCCAATGATTATGACTTCAAATGATTATGACATCAACAAAATGATTATGACATCATCCAATGATTATGACATCATCCAATGATTATAACATCATCAAATCATTATGACATCAACAAAATGATTATGACATCAACAAAATGATTATGGCATCATCAAATGATTATGACATCAACAAAATGATTATGACATCATCCAATGATTATGACATCATCCAATGATTATGACATCATCAAATCATTATGACATCAACAAAATGATTATGACATCAACAAAATGATTATGACATCATCAAATGATTATGACATCAACAAAATGATTATGACATCATCCAATGATTATGACATCAAATGATTATGACATCATCAAATGATTATGACATCAACAAAATGATTATGACATCAACAAAATGATTATGGCATCATCAAATGATTATGACATCAACAAAATCATTATGACATCATCAAATGATTATGACATCAAATGATTATGACATCATCAAATGATTATGACATCAACAAAATGATGATGACATCATCCAATGATTATGACATCATACATTGATTATGACATCATCAAATCATTATGACATCAACAAAATGATTATGACATCATCTAATGATTATGACATCATCAAATGATTATGACATCATCCATTGATTATGACATCATCAAATCATTATGACATCAACAAAATGATTATGACATCAACAAAATGATTATGGCATCATCAAATGATTATGACATCAACAAAATGATTATGACATCATCCAATGATTATGACATCATCAAATCATTATGACATCAACAAAATGATTATGACATCAACAAAATGATTATGACATCATCAAATGATTATGACATCAACAAAATGATTATGACATCATCCAATGATTATGACATCAAATGATTATGACATCATCAAATGATTATGACATCAGCAAAATGATTATGACATCATCCAATGATTATGACATCATCAAATCATTATGACATCAACAAAATGATTATGACATCAACAAAATGATTATGACATCATCAAATGATTATGACATCAACAAAATGATTATGACATCATCAAATGATTATGACATCATCCAATGATTATGACATCAAATGATTATGACATCATCAAATGATTATGACATCAACAAAATGATTATGACATCATCCAATGATTATGACGTCAAATAATTATGACATCATCAAATGATTATGCCATCAACAAAATGATTATGGCATCATCAAATGATTATGACATCAACAAAATGATTATGACCTCATCCAATGATTATGACATCAAATGATTATGACATCATCTAATGATTATGACATCATCAAATGATTATGACATCAACAAAATGATTATGACATCAAATGATTATGACATGATCTAATGATTATGACATCATCAAATGATTATGACATCAACAAAATGAATATGACATCATCCAATGATTATGACATCATCAAATGATTATGACATCAACAAAATGATTATGACATCATCCAATGATTATGACATCAACAAAATGATTATGGCATCATCAAATGATTATGACATCAACAAAATGATTATGGCATCATCAAATGATTATGACATCAACAAAATGATTATGACATCATCAAATGATTATGACATCATCCAATGATTATGACATCAAATGATTATGACATCATCAAATGATTATGACATAAACAAAATGATGATGACATCATCCAATGATTATGACATCATCCAATGATTATGACATCATCAAATCATTATGACATCAACAAAATGATTATGACATCATCTAATGATTATGACATCATCAAATGATTATGACATCAACAAAATGATTATGACATCATCCAATGATTATGACATCATCAAATGATTATGACATCAATAAAATGATTATGACATCATCAAATGATTATGACATCAAAAAAATGATTATGACATCAACAAAATGATTATGACATCATCTAATGATTATGACATTATCAAATGATTATGACATCAACAAAATGATTATGACATCATCCGATGATTATGACATCAACAAAATGATTATGTCATCATCCAATGATTATGACATCAAATGATTATGACATCATCAAATGATTATGACATCAACAAAATGATTATGACATCATCTAATGATTATGACATCAACAAATGATTATGACATCAACAAAATGATTATGACATCATCCAATGATTATGACATCAAATGATTATGACATCAACAAAATGATTATGACATCATCCAATGATTATGACATCATCCAATGATTATAACATCATCAAATCATTATGACATCAACAAAATGATTATGACATCAACAAAATGATTATGGCATCATCAAATGATTATGACATCAACAAAATGATTATGACATCATCCAATGATTATGACATCATCAAATCATTATGACATCAACAAAATGATTATGACATCAACAAAATGATTATGACATCATCAAATGATTATGACATCAACAAAATGATTATGACATCATCCAATGATTATGACATCAAATGATTATGACATCATCAAATGATTATGACATCAACAAAATGATTATGACATCAACAAAATGATTATGGCATCATCAAATGATTATGACATCAACAAAATCATTATGACATCATCAAATGATTATGACATCAACAAAATGATTATGACATCATCCAATGATTATGACATCAAATGATTATGACATCATCTAATGATTATGACATCATCAAATGATTATGACATCAACAAAATGATTATGACATCAAATGATTATGACATGATCTAATGATTATGACATCATCCAATGATTATGACATCATCAAATGATTATGACATCAACAAAATGATTATGACATCATCCAATGATTATGACATCAACAAAATGATTATGGCATCATCAAATGATTATGACATCAACAAAATGATTATGGCATCATCAAATGATTATGACATCAACAAAATTATTATGACATCATCAAATGATTATGACATCATCCAATGATTATCACATCAAATGATTATGACATCATCAAATGATTATGACATCAACAAAATTATTATGACATCATCCAATGATTATGACATCATCCAATGATTATGACATCATCAAATCATTATGACATCAACAAAATTATTATGACATCAACAAAATGATTGACATCATCAAATCAATATGACATCAACAAAATGATTATGACATCAACAAAATGATTATGACATCATCTAATGATTATGCCATCATCAAATTATTATGACATCAACAAATTGATTATGACATCATCCAATGATTATGACATCAAATGATTATGACATCATCAAATGATCATGACATCAACAAAATGATTATGACATCATCAAATGATTATGACATCATCAAATGATTATGACATCAATAAAATGATTATGACATCATCCAATGGTTATGACATCATCCAATGATTATGACATCAAATGATTATGACATCATCAAATCATTATGACATCAACAAAATGATTATGACATCAACAAAATGATTATGACATCATAAAATGATTATGACATCAACAAAATGATTATGGCATCATCAAATGATTATGACATCAACAAAATCATTATGACATCATCAAATGATTATGACATCAACAAAATGATTATGACATCATCCAATGATTATGACATCAAATGATTATGACATCATCAAATCATTATGACATCAACAAAATGATTATGACATCAACAAAATGATTATGACATCATAAAATGATTATGACATCAACAAAATGATTATAGCATCATCAAATGATTATGACATCAACAAAATGATTATGACTAGTGTTGAGCATTCCGATACCGCAAGTATCGGGTATCGGCCGATACTTGCTGTATCGGAATTCCGATACCGACTTCCGATATTTTTTCAATATCGGAATTCGTCATCGGAATCGGAAGTTCAAAGTTGATTGACAGACTGACGTCATCATGATGCGCGGTGTGTGCGCATCATGATGCGCCGTCATTTCGGGCCTTCCGGGGGTCTCTGCCGGCCTGCCGGGGGGCTGTGCCGGCCTGCCGGGGGGCTGTGTGGACTGCCCGGGGTCTGTACCGGCCTGCCGGGGGGCTGTGCCGGCCTGCCGGTGGTCTGTGCACCCTGTGGGGTTCTGTACCGGCCTGCCGGGGGGCTGTGCCGGCCTGCCGGTGGTCTGTGCACCCTGTGGGGGTCTGTACCGGCCTGCCGGGGGGCTGTGCCGGCCTGCCGGGGGGCTGTGCTGATGTCCGGGGGTCTGTGCAAGCATCGTCCGATGGGACTACAAGTCCCATCGGGCGATGCCTGCTACCATGACAGTGATTGACACATTAGCCAATGATGGGACAGTAGTAGTCCCATCATCCGGCTAATGTGTTAAATGTAAAAAAAAAAAAAAAAAAAATACTACATACATACTACATGCATGCTACATACATACTATATATATACTACATACATGCTACATACATACTACATGCATGCTACATACTACATGCTACATACATACTACATGCATGCTACATACATACTACATGCTGCATACATACTACATATATACTACATACATACTACATATATACTACATACATACTACATACATGCTACATACATACTGCATGCTACATACATACTACATACATACTACATACATACTACATGCATGCTACATGCATGCTACATACATACTACATGCATGCTACATGCATGCTACATACATACTACATGCTACATACATACCACATACATACTACATACATACTACATACTACATATATACTACATGCATGCTACATACATACTACATGCTACATACATACCACATACATACTACATACATGCTACATACTACATACATACTACATACATACTACATGCATGCTACATACATACTACATGCATGCTACATACATACTACATGCCACATACATACCACATACATACTACATACATACTACATACATACTACATGCTACATACATACTACATATATACTACATGCATGCTACATACATACTACATGCTACATGCATGCTACATACATACTACATACATACTACATGCTACATACATACCACATACATACTACATACATGCTACATACATACTACATGCATGCTACATACATACTACATATATACTACATGCATGCTACATACATACTACATGCTACATACATACTACATACATACTACATACATACTACATGCTACATACATACCACATATATACTACATACATACTACATACAATACATTCATACAATACATACATAGACATACAGTACATATAACATAGAGTAACATACTTACCAATACTTGTCACATTGTTCCCCGAAGCCATTGTCTTTTCCGGAATAAATATTAACATAACAAACCACAAAAATACTCACCCACGATCCGAAGCAGTCCACGAGTGTGTCCCACGACGATCTTGGGTAGAGAACGGCAGCATCAGATGATGCTGCCGTTCTCTACAGGCTGCAGGAATCCAATGACGGAAGGTAGGTATCCTTCCGCACTGTATTCCTCCGCCACTTAAAAAAAAAAAAGTCCCTAGTCTCACTTTATGCCATTGCTGCGTGGGAAATTCCCACACAGCAATGGCATAAAGTGAGACTAGGGACTTTTTTTTTTAAGTGGCGGAGGAATACAGTGCGGAAGGATACCTACCTTCCGTCATTGGATTCCTGCAGCCCGTAGAGAACGGCAGCAACAGCTGATGCTGCAGTTCTCTACCCAAGATCGTCGTGGGACACACTCGTGGACTGCTTCGGATCGTGGGTGAGTATTTTTGTGGTTTGTTATGTTAATATTTATTCCGGAAAAGACAATGGCTTCGGGGAACAATGTGACAAGTATTGGTAAGTATGTTACTCTATGTTATATGTACTGTATGTCTATGTATGTATTGTATGAATGTATTGTATGTATGTAGTATATATGTGGTATGTATGTAGCATGTAGTATGTATGTAGTATGTATGTAGCATGCATGTAGCATGCAGTATGTATGTAGCATGCATGTAGTATATATGTAGTATGTATGTAGCATGTAGTATGTAGCATGCATGTAGTATATATGTAGTATGTATGTAGCATGTAGTATGTATGTAGCATACATGTAGTATATATGTGTTATGTATGTGGTATGTATGTAGCATGCATGTAGCATGCATGTAGTATGTATGTAGTATGTATGTAGTATATATGTAGTATGTATGTAGCATGTAGTATGTATGTAGCATGCATGTAGTATATATGTAGTATGTATGTAGCATGTAGTATGTATGTAGCATGCATGTAGTATATATGTAGTATGTAGCATGTAGTATGTATGTAGCATGCATGTAGTATATATGTAGTATGTAGCATGTAGTATGTATGTAGCATGCATGTAGTATATATGTTATGAATGTAGCATGTAGCATGCATGTAGCATGTATGTAGTATGTATGTAGTATATATGTGGTATGTATGTAGCATGCAGTATGTATGTAGCATGCATGTAGTATATATGTAGTATGTATGTTGCATGTAGTATTTATGTAGTATGAATGTAGCATGTATGTAGTATGTAGTATGAATGTAGCATGTATGTAGTATGCATGTTGTATGTATGTAGCATGTAATTTTTTTTTTTTTTTTACATTTAACACATTAGCCGGATGATGGGACTACTACTGTCCCATCATTGGCTAATGTGTCAATCACTGTCATGGTAGCAGGCATCGCCCGATGGGACTTGTAGTCCCATCGGACGATGCCTGCACAGACCCCCGGAGCCTGCACAGACCACCGGCAGGCCGGCACAGCCCCCCGGAGCCTGCACAGCCCCCCGGCAGGCCGGCACAGCCCCCCGGCAGGCCGGCACAGCCCACCGGAGCCTGCACAGCCCCCCTGGCAGGCCGGCACAGCCCCCCGGCAGGCCGGCACAGACCACCGGAGCCTGCACAGACCCCCTGGCATGCCGGCACAGCCCCCCGAAAGGCCCGTACAGACCCCAGAGAGGCTGTACAAGGGCAGGAAAGGGTTTTTCTTATTCCGATACCGGAAGTCCCTTAGACTTGAATGGGACTTCCGGTATCGGAATCGGCGATACCGATACTTTTTTTAAAGATCGGCCGATACCATCCGATACGATACTTTGAAGTATCGGACGGTATCGCTCAACTCTAATTATGACATCATCCAATGATTATGACATCATCAAATCGTTATGACATCAACAAAATGATTATTACATCAACAAAATGATTATGACATCATCAAATGATTATGACATTAACAAAATGATTATGACATCATCCAATGATTATGACATCAAATGATTATGACATCATCAAATGATGATGACATCAACAAAATGATGATGACATCATCCAATGATTATGACATCATCCAATGATTATGACATCATCAAATCATTATGACATCAACAAAATGATTATGACATCATCTAATGATTATGACATCATCAAATGATTATGACATCAACAAAATGATTATGACAACATCCCATGATTATGACATCAAATGATTATGACATCATCAAATGATTATGACATCAACAAAATGATTATGACATCATCAAATGATTATGACATCAACAAAATGATTATGACATCATCAAATGATTATGACATCAACAAAATGTTTATGACATCATCCAATGATTATGACATCAAATGATTATGACATCATCAAATGATTATGACATCAACAAAATGATTATGACATCATCTAATGATTATGACATCATCAAATGATTATGACATCAACAAAATGATTATGACATCATCTAATGATTATGACATCATCAAATGATTATGTCATCAACAAAATGATTATGACATCATCTAATGATTATGACATCATCAAATGATTATGACATCAACAAAATGATTATGACATCATCTAATGATTATGACATCATCAAATGATTATGACATCAACAAAATGATTATGACATCATCCAATGATTATGACATCAAATGATTATGACATCATCAAATGATTATGACATCAATAAAATGATGATGACATCATCTAATGATTATGACATCAACAAAATGATTATGGCATCATCAAATGATTATGACATCAACAAAATGGTTATGGCATCATCAAATGATTATGACATCAACAAAATGATTATGACATCATCAAATGATTATGACATCATCCAATGATTATCACATCAAATGATTATGACATCAACAAAATTATTATGACATCATCCAATGATTTTGACATCATCAAATCATTATGACATCAGCAAAATGATTATGACATCAACAAAATGATTGACATCATCAAATGATTATGACATCAACAAAATGATTATGACATCATCCAAGGATTATGACATCAAATGATTATGACATCATCAAATCATTATGACATCAACAAAATGATTATGGCATCAACAAAATGATAATGGCATCATCAAATCATTATGACATCATCAAATGATTATGACATCAACAAAATGATTATGACATCATCCAATGATTATGACATCAAATGATTATGACATCATCAAATCATTATGACATCAACAAAATGATTATGACATCAACAAAATGATTATGACATCATAAAATGATTATGACATCAACAAAATGATTATGGCATCATCAAATGATTATGACATCAACAAAATGATTATGACATCATTCAATGATTATGACATCATCAAATCATTATGACATCAACAAAATGATTATGACATCAACAAAATGATTATGGCATCATCAAATGATTATGACATCAAGTGATTATGACATCATCAAATGATTATGACATCAACAAAATGATGATGACATCATCCAATGATTATGACATCATCCAATGATTATGACATCATCAAATCATTATGACATCAACAAAATGATTATGACATCATCTAATGATTATGACATCATCAAATGATTATGACATCAACAAAATGATTATGACATCATCCAATGATTATGACATCAAATGATTATGACATCATCAAATGATTATGACATCAATAAAATGATTATGACATCATCAAATGATTATGACATCAACAAAATGATTATGACATCAACAAAATGATTATGACATCATCTAATGATTATGACATTATCAAATGATTATGACATCAACAAAATGATTATGACATCATCCTATGATTATGACATCAACAAAATGATTATGACATCATCCAATGATTATGACATCAAATGATTATGACATCATCAAAAGATTATGACATCAACAAAATGATTATGGCATCATCTAATGATTATGACATCATCAAATGATTATGACATCAGCAAAATGATTATGACATCATCCAATGATTATGACTTCAAATGATTATGACATCAACAAAATGATTATGACATCATCCAATGATTATGACATCATCCAATGATTATAACATCATCAAATCATTATGACATCAACAAAATGATTATGACATCAACAAAATGATTATGGCATCATCAAATGATTATGACATCAACAAAATGATTATGACATCATCCAATGATTATGACATCATCCAATGATTATGACATCATCAAATCATTATGACATCAACAAAATGATTATGACATCAACAAAATTATTATGACATCATCAAATGATTATGACATCAACAAATTGATTATGACATCATCCAATGATTATGACATCAAATGATTATGACATCATCAAATGATTATGACATCAACAAAATGATTATGACATCAACAAAATGATTATGGCATCATCAAATGATTATGACATCAACAAAATCATTATGACATCATCAAATGATTATGACATCAAATGATTATGACATCATCAAATGATTATGACATCAACAAAATGATGATGACATCATCCAATGATTATGACATCATCCATTGATTATGACATCATCAAATCATTATGACATCAACAAAATGATTATGACATCATCTAATGATTATGACATCATCAAATGATTATGACATCAACAAAATGATTATGACATCATCCAATGATTATGACATCAAATGATTATGACATCATCAAATGATTATGACATCAATAAAATGATTATGACATCATCAAATGATTATGACATCAAAAAAACGATTATGACATCAGCAAAATGATTATGACATCATCTAATCATTATGACATTATCAAATGATTATGACATCAACAAAATGATTATGACATCATCCGATGATTATGACATCAAATGATTATGACATCATCAAATGATTATGACATCAACAAAATGATTATGAAATCATCTAATGATTATGACATCATCAAATGATTATGACATCAACAAAATGATTATGACATCATCTAATGATTATGACATCATCAAATGATTATGACATCAACAAAATGATTATGACATCATCCAATGATTATGACATCAAATGATTATGACATCAACAAAATGATTATGACATCATCCAATGATTATGACATCATCCAATGATTATAACATCATCAAATCATTATGACATCAACAAAATGATTATGACATCAACAAAATGATTATGACATCATCAAATGATTATGACATCAACAAAATGATTATGACATCATCCAATGATTATGACATCATCAAATCATTATGACATCAACAAAATGATTATGACATCAACAAAATGATTATGACATCATCAAATGATTATGACATCAACAAAATGATTATGACATCATCCAATGATTATGACATCAAATGATTATGGCATCATCAAATGATTATGACATTAACAAAATGATTATGACATCATCCAATGATTATGACATCATCCAATGATTATGACATCATCAAATCATTATGACATCAACAAAATGATTATGACATCAACAAAATGATTATGACATCATCAAATGATTATGACATCAACAAAATGATTATGACATCATCAAATGATTATGACATCATCCAATGATTATGACATCAAATGATTATGACATCATCAAATGATTATGACATCAACAAAATGATTATGACATCATCCAATGATTATGACATCAAATGATTATGACATCATCAAATGATTATGCCATCAACAAAATGATTATGGCATCATCAAATGATTATGACATCAACAAAATGATTATGACATCATCCAATGATTATGACATCAAATGATTATGACATCATCTAATGATTATGACATCATCAAATGATTATGACATCAACAAAATGATTATGACATCAAATGATTATGACATGATCTAATGATTATGACATCATCAAATGATTATGACATCAACAAAATGAATATGACATCATCCAATGATTATGACATCATCAAATGATTATGACATCAACAAAATGATTATGACATCATCCAATGATTATGACATCAACAAAATGATTATGGCATCATCAAATGATTATGACATCAACAAAATGATTATGGCATCATCAAATGATTATGACATCAACAAAATGATTATGACATCATCAAATGATTATGACATCATCCAATGATTATGACATCAAATGATTATGACATCATCAAATGATTATGACATCAACAAAATGATGATGACATCATCCAATGATTATGACATCATCCAATGATTATGACATCATCAAATCATTATGACATCAACAAAATGATTATGACATCATCTAATGATTATGACATCATCAAATGATTATGACATCAACAAAATGATTATGACAACATCCCATGATTATGACATCAAATGATTATGACATCATCAAATGATTATGACATCAACAAAATGATTATGACATCATCAAATGATAATAACATCAACAAAATGATTATGACATCATCAAATGATTATGACATCAACAAAATGTTTATGACATCATCCAATGATTATGACATCAAATGATTATGACATCATCAAATGATTATGACATCAACAAAATGATTATGACATCATCTAATGATTATGACATCATCAAATGATTATGACATCAACAAAATGATTATGACATCATCTAATGATTATGACATCATCAAATGATTATGACATCAACAAAATGATTATGACATCATCTAATGATTATGACATCATCAAATGATTATGACATCAACAAAATGATTATGACATCAAATGATTATGACATGATCTAATGATTATGACATCATCAAATGATTATGACATCAACAAAATGAATATGACATCATCCAATGATTATGACATCATCAAATGATTATGACATCAACAAAATGATTATGACATCATCCAATGATTATGACATCAACAAAATGATTATGGCATCATCAAATGATTATGACATCAACAAAATGATTATGGCATCATCAAATGATTATGACATCAACAAAATGATTATGACATCATCAAATGATTATGACATCATCCATTGATTATGACATCAAATGATTATGACATCATCAAATGATTATGACATCAACAAAATGATGATGACATCATTCAATGATTATGACATCATCCAATGATTATGACATCATCAAATCATTATGACATCAACAAAATGATTATGACATCATCTAATGATTATGACATCATCAAATGATTATGACATCAACAAAATGATTATGACAACATCCCATGATTATGACATCAAATGATTATGACATCAACAAAATGATTATGACATCATCAAATGATTATGACATCAACAAAATAATTATGACATCATCAAATGATTATGACATCAACAAAATGTTTATGACATCATCCAATGATTATGACATCAAATGATTATGACATCATCAAATGATTATGACATCAACAAAATGATTATGACATCATCTAATGATTATGACATCATCAAATGATTATGACATCAACAAAATGATTATGACATCATCTAATGATTATGACATCATCAAATGATTATGACATCAACAAAATGATTATGACATCATCTAATGATTATGACATCATCAAATGATTATGACATCAACAAAATGATTATGACATCATCTAATGATTATGACATCATCAAATGATTATGACATCAACAAAATGATTATGACATCATACAATGATTATGACATCAAATGATTATGACATCATCAAATGATTATGACATCAATAAAATGATGATGACATCATCTAATGATTATGACATCAACAAAATGATTATGGCATCATCAAATGATTATGACATCAACAAAATGATTATGGCATCATCAAATGATTATGACATCAACAAAATGATTATGGCATCATCAAATGATTATGACATCAACAAAATTATTATGACATCATCCAATGATTTTGACATCATCAAATCATTATGACATCAACAAAATGATTATGACATCAACAAAATGATTGACATCATCAAATGATTATGACATCAACAAAATGATTATGACATCATCCAATGATTATGACATCAAATGATTATGACATCATCAAATCATTATGACATCAACAAAATGATTATGACATCAACAAAATGATTATGACATCATAAAATGATTATGACATCAACAAAATGATTATGGCATCATCAAATGATTATGACATCAACAAAATGATTATGACATCATCCAATGATTATGACATCATCAAATCATTATGACATCAACAAAATGATTATGACATCAACAAAATGATTATGACATCATCAAATGATTATGACATCAAGTGATTATTACATCATCAAATGATTATGACATCAACAAAATGATGATGACATCATCCAATGATTATGACATCATCCAATGATTATGACATCATCAAATCATTATGACATCAACAAAATGATTATGACATCATCTAATGATTATGACATCATCAAATGATTATGACATCAACAAAATGATTATGACATCATCCAATGATTATGACATCAAATGATTATGACATCATCAAATGATTATGACATCAATAAAATGATTATGACATCATCAAATGATTATGACATCAAAAAAATGATTATGACATCAACAAAATGATTATGACATCATCTAATGATTATGGCATTATCAAATGATTATGACATCAACAAAATGATTATGACATCATCCGATGATTATGACATCAACAAAATGATTATGACATCATCCAATGATTATGACATCAAATGATTATGACATCATCAAATGATTATGACATCAACAAAATGATTATGACATCATCTAATGATTATGACATCATCAAATGATTATGACATCAACAAAATGATTATGACATCATCCAATGATTATGACATCAAATGATTATGACATCAACAAAATGATTATGACATCATCCAATGATTATGACATCATCCAATGATTATAACATCATCAAATCATTATGACATCAACAAAATGATTATGACATCAACAAAATGATTATGGCATCATCAAATGATTATGACATCAACAAAATGATTATGACATCATCCAATGATTATGACATCATCAAATCATTATGACATCATCAAATCATTATGACATCAACAAAATGATTATGACATCAACAAAATGATTATGACATCATCAAATGATTATGACATCAACAAAATGATTATGACATCATCCAATGATTATGACATCAAATGATTATGACATCATCAAATGATTATGACATCAACAAAATGATTATGACATCAACAAAATGATTATGGCATCATCAAATGATTATGACATCAACAAAATCATTATGACATCATCAAATGATTATGACATCAACAAAATGATTATGACATCATCCAATGATTATGACATCAAATGATTATGACATCATCAAATCATTATGACATCAACAAAATGATTATGACTAGAGTTGAGCGATACCAGCCGATACTTGAAAATATCGGATCGGAATGGATCGGCCGATCTTTTAAAAAAGTATCGGTATCGCCGATTCCGATACTGGGAACCAATGCAAGTCAATGGGGCCAAAATATCGGAATTAAAAAAAACCCTTTCTTTCCTTGTAGGTTAATTCTACATGAAGAAAAACAACTAAGAATAATGTAGAATGTATTGTGGGAGGTGGAGGAGACATTAAAGCCATAGAGGTTTAGCCCAATCAAATGGAATAGCAGGAATTAAACTTTTTTTTTTAAAGATGTTAGGAGTTACAAAGATATTGACTATGCTAGCCTCATTTATATTTTGCCAGACATGTATGTCTTCTTCTTCTACTTCCTTTTTTTACATTCTTCTTCTTCTTCTTCTACTTCCTTTTTTTACATTCTTCTTCTTCTTCTACTTCCTTTTTTTACATTCTTCTTCTTCTTCTACTTCCTTTTTTTACATTCTTCTTCTTATTCCTTTTTTTACATTCTTCTTCTTCTTCTACTTCCTTTTTTTACATTCTTCTTCTTCTTCTACTTCCTTTTTTTACATTCTTCTTCTTCTTCTTCTACTTCCTTTTTTTACATTCTTCTTCTTCTTCTTCTACTTCCTTTTTTTACATTCTTCTTCTTCTTCTACTTCCTTTTTTTACATTCTTCTTCTTATTCCTTTTTTTACATTCTTCTTCTTCTTCTACTTCCTTTTTTTACATTCTTCTTCTTCTTCTTCTTCTTCTTCTTCTTCTTCTTCCTTTTCTTACATTCTTCATATTCTTCTTATTCAACAATTATTATTCTACATATTCAGCTTCTTCATCTTCTTCCTATTCTTCTTCATCATATTCTTGTTTGTGTCAGGCATTCCTGTAGTTGTTATCTAGAAAAGTTAGAAGTTTACACCTTCCGTTCTGCCTGTCACAAAAGATTTACAACAGGATTTGTCCGCGTTCAGTTTGGCCTGCAGAAGCAGGCCTTTTCCAGGGGCACCACGAGGAGGAACGGACTCACCCCCATACACTGCTTAGTCTTCTTCTGCTTATAAATAAGATAATATCATTTGCTCAGAGTATTAGTCTTATGCTTAATGTTCTTCTGCTTTGTTTTTTTTATGCTTCTTTGTCTTCTCTCTCTTGTTGTTCTGCATCTTGGTGGTTGTCTTCCTGTTCTTTGTCCTCTTGAACCAGCTGACGGTACTGGCACCCGGAGGGGCAGCAGAAGGAACAAGAGCCAATGGCACTACCGAGGACCAGCTGACGGTGCTGGAACCCGGTTACTAAGCAGGAGGTACCTGTGCTACAAAGCACTACCAAGGACCAGCAGACGTTGCCGGAACTCGGATACCGAGATGGAGGCACCTAGGCCAAAGGCTCTGACGAGAACCAGCTGACGGTGCTGGAACCCGGAGGGGTAGCATAAGCTGCAAGAGCAAATGGAAATAGCGAGGACCAGCTGACAGTGCTGGCACCCGGAGGGGCAGCAGAAGGAATAAGAGCCAATGGCACAACCGAGGACCAGCTGACGGTGCTGGAACCCGGTTACTAAGCAGGAGGTACCTGTGCTACAAAGCACTACCAAGGACCAGCAGACGTTGCCGGAACTCGGATACCGAGATGGAGGCACCTAGGCCAAAGGCTCTGACGAGAACCAGCTGACGGTGCTGGAACCCGGAGGGGTAGCATAAGCTGCAAGAGCAAATGGAAATAGCGAGGACCAGCTGACAGTGCTGGCACCCGGAGGGGCAGCAGAAGGAATAAGAGCCAATGGCACAACCGAGGACCAGCTGACGGTGCTGGAACCCGGTTACTAAGCAGGAGGTACCTGTGCTACAAAGCACTACCAAGGACCAGCAGACGTTGCCGGAACTCGGATACCGAGATGGAGGCACCTAGGCCAAAGGCTCTGATGAGAACCAGCTGACGGTGCTGGAACCCGGAGGGGTATCAGAAGTTACCCCTGAAAAGCAAAGTTGGCATGCCGCAAGCTGGCCGCAGTTACCGAATCACACAGTCCTACAGGGGGTGCTTGTCCTACTGGCACTATGGAACAAACCTTTCTTACCAGAACCCGCAGTCCACATAGGAAGCACCTAAACTGCTGGCACCCTAGCCTCGGCTAACCCAACCGCAACACGACATGGCAACTTGGGGTGGCAAACTGACATTGACACTTCCCGGAAACAGCAGGCAGGGCTGGAACCAAGCTGGGCAGGAGGGAGTACCCGTGCCAAAGTCAGTTATGAGCAGCAACTGGCGATGTTGGAGCCCAGGACAAGCACTTAGCTTAGCAGGCTGAGGCCTGATGTGCTGTCAATTGGGAGGCAGCAGGACAGATTGCCATCAAAACAGCAGGGGAACAGCTGACGTTACTGAACCCCACAAACACAGGAGCTAGTGTTTTACTCTGTGAAGACGGCACTTCCGAGCAACAACTGGCTGTGTTGAAGCCCAGGGACAAGCACGGAGCAGGCTTAGGCTGCATTGAAGAAATTTTAAGATCGGTTGTAGACTACTAATTTGAACCAAGCTCCACTTAGGCCTGTGGCTTCACTGATTTTCGTATTTCCCCTGTCCTCCAACCCCGCCAGTTACAGCTCCGAAGTGGCGTCTGCACAATCCACACTTGTTCCTGTGTTACAGGTGTTCAGTCCGGTCAGTTAATCCCCTGATGTGTGTCCGGCAATGTCGCCTGCTCTGTCCACATTCCGATAATGGGAATGTGGACAGAGCAGGCGACATTGCCGGACACACATCAGGGGATTAACTGACCGGACTGAACACCTGTAACACAGGAACAAGTGTGGATTGTGCAGACGCCACTTCGGAGCTGTAACTGGCGGGGTTGGAGGACAGGGGAAATACGAGAGACAGTGGAGCCACAGGCCTAATTGGAGCACGGTTAAAAATCAGTAGTGGTACGACTGTGTAGGCAGCAGGAGACTTTGCCATCCACACAGCAGGGGATCAGCTGACATTACTGAACCCCACTGAGACACGGGAGCAAGTGTCTCTTTCCGTGTGGACGGCACTTCCGAACTACAACTGGCTGTGTTGAAGCCCAGGAAATAGGAGGGTGTAGGCAGAGGCCTACTGTATTTTGAATGAGGTGACAGCAGGAGAGACTGCCATCCACACAGCAGGGGATCAGCTGACATTACTGAACCCCACTGAGACACAGGAGCAAGTATCTCTTTCCGTGTGGACGGCACTTCCGAACTACAACTGGCTGTGTTGAAGCCCAGGAAATAGGAGGGTGTAGGCAGAGGCCTACTGTATTTTGAATGAGTTTACAGCAGGAGAGACTGCCATCCACACAGCAGGGGATCAGCTGACGTTACTGAACCCCGCTGAGACACGGGAGCAAGTGTCTCTTTCCGTGTGGACGGCACTTCCGAACTACAACTGGCTGTGTTGAAGCCCAGGAAATAGGAGGGTGTAGGCAGAGGCCTACTGTATTTTGAAAGAGGTGACAGCAGGAGAGACTGCCATCCACAAAGCAGGGGATCAGCTGACGTTACTGAACCCCACTGAGACACGGGAGCAAGTATCTCTTTCCGTGTGGACGGCACTTCCGAACTACAACTGGCTGTGTTGAAGCCCAGGAAATAGGAGGGTGTAGGCAGAGGCCTACTGAATTTTGAATGAGGTGACAGCAGGAGAGACTGCCATCCACACAGCAGGGGATCAGCTGACATTACTGAACCCCACTGAGACACGGGAGCAAGTATCTCTTTCCGTGTGGACGGCACTTCCGAACTACAACTGGCTGTGTTGAAGCCCAGGAAATAGGAGGGTGTAGGCAGAGGCCTACTGTATTTTGAATGAGTTTACAGCAGGAGAGACTGCCATCCACACAGCAGGGGATCAGCTGACGTTACTGAACCCCGCTGAGACACGGGAGCAAGTGTCTCTTTCCGTGTGGACGGCACTTCCGAACTACAACTGGCTGTGTTGAAGCCCAGGAAATAGGAGGGTGTAGGCAGAGGCCTACTGTATTTTGAATGAGTTTACAGCAGGAGAGACTGCCATCCACACAGCAGGGGATCAGCTGACGTTACTGAACCCCACTGAGACACGGGAGCAAGTGTCTCTTTCCGTGTGGACGGCACTTCCGAACTACAACTGGCTGTGTTGAAGCCCAGGAAATAGGAGGGTGTAGGCAGAGGCCTACTGTATTTTGAATGAGGTGACAGCAGGAGAGACTGCCATCCACACAGCAGGGGATCAGCTGACATTACTGAACCCCACTGAGACACGGGAGCAAGTATCTCTTTCCGTGTGGACGGCACTTCCGAACTACAACTGGCTGTGTTGAAGCCCAGGAAATAGGAGGGTGTAGGCAGAGGCCTACTGTATTTTGAATGAGTTTACAGCAGGAGAGACTGCCATCCACACAGCAGGGGATCAGCTGACGTTACTGAACACCACTGAGACACGGGAGCAAGTGTCTCTTTCCGTGTGGACGGCACTTCCGAACTACAACTGGCTGTGTTGAAGCCCAGGAAATAGGAGGGTGTAGGCAGAGGCCTACTGTATTTTGAATGAGGTGACAGCAGGAGAGACTGCCATCCACACAGCAGGGGATCAGCTGACGTTACTGAACCCCACTGAGACACGGGAGCAAGTATCTCTTTCCGTGTGGACGGCACTTCCGAACTACAACTGGCTGTGTTGAAGCCCAGGAAATAGGAGGGTGTAGGCAGAGGCCTACTGAATTTTGAATGAGGTGACAGCAGGAGAGACTGCCATCCACACAGCAGGGGATCAGCTGACGTTACTGAACCCCACTGAGACACGGGAGCAAGTATCTCTTTCCGTGTGGACGGCACTTCCGAACTACAACTGGCTGTGTTGAAGCCCAGGAAATAGGAGGGTGTAGGCAGAGGCCTACTGTATTTTGAAAGAGGTGACAGCAGGAGAGACTGCCATCCACAAAGCAGGGGATCAGCTGACGTTACTGAACCCCACTGAGACACGGGAGCAAGTATCTCTTTCCGTGTGGACGGCACTTCCAAACTACAACTGGCTGTGTTGAAGCCCAGGAAATAGGAGGGTGTAGGCAGAGGCCTACTGTCTTTGTAATGCGGAGACAGCAGGAGAGACTGCCATCTCCACAGCAGGGGAACAGCTGGCAGTGCTGAACCCCACTAACACTTGAACGAATGTGTTTGGCTCTGTGGAGACGACACTTCTGAACACCAACTGACGTTGTTGGAGCCCAGGATTAGGCGAGGAGCAGGCTGGGGCCTACTGGATTTTGGCAGGTGAATGCAGCAGGAGACTTGCCATCTCCACAGCAGGGGAACAGCTGACAGTGCTGAACCCCACTAACACTTGAACGAATGTGTTTGGCTCTGTGGAGACGACACTTCTGAACACCAACTGACGTTGTTGGAGCCCAGGATTAGGCGAGGAGCAGGCTGGGGCCTACTGGATTTTGGCAGGTGAATGCAGCAGGAGACTTGCCATCTCCACAGCAGGGGAACAGCTGGCAGTGCTGAACCCCACTAACACTTGAACGAATGTGTTTGGCTCTGTGGAGACGACACTTCTGAACACCAACTGACGTTGTTGGAGCCCAGGATTAGGCGAGGAGCAGGCTGGGGCCTACTGGATTTTGGCAGGTGAATGCAGCAGGAGACTTGCCATCTCCACAGCAGGGGAACAGCTGGCAGTGCTGAACCCCACTAACACTTGAACGAATGTGTTTGGCTCTGTGGAGACGACACTTCTGAACACCAACTGACGTTGTTGGAGCTCAGGATTAGGCGAGGAGCAGGCTGGGGCCTACTGGATTTTGGCAGGTGAATGCAGCAGGAGACTTGCCATCTCCACAGCAGGGGAACAGCTGACAGAGCTGAACCCCACTAACACTTGAACGAATGTGTTTGGCTCTGTGGAGACGACACTTCTGAACACCAACTGACGTTGTTGGAGCCCAGGATTAGGCGAGGAGCAGGCTGGGGCCTACTTGATTTTGGCAGGTGAATGCAGCAGGAGACTTGCCATCTCCACAGCAGGGGAACAGCTGGCAGTGCTGAACCCCACTAACACTTGAACGAATGTGTTTGGCTCTGTGGAGACGACACTTCTGAACACCAACTGACGTTGTTGGAGCCCAGGATTAGGCGAGGAGCAGGCTGGGGCCTACTGGATTTTGGCAGGTGAATGCAGCAGGAGACTTGCCATCTCCACAGCAGGGGAACAGCTGGCAGTGCTGAACCCCACTAACACTTGAACGAATGTGTTTGGCTCTGTGGAGACGACACTTCTGAACACCAACTGACGTTGTTGGAGCTCAGGATTAGGCGAGGAGCAGGCTGGGGCCTACTGGATTTTGGCAGGTGAATGCAGCAGGAGACTTGCCATCTCCACAGCAGGGGAACAGCTGACAGTGCTGAACCCCACTAACACTTGAACGAATGTGTTTGGCTCTGTGGAGACGACACTTCTGAACACCAACTGACGTTGTTGGAGCCCAGGATTAGGCGAGGAGCAGGCTGGGGCCTACTTGATTTTGGCAGGTGAATGCAGCAGGAGACTTGCCATCTCCACAGCAGGGGAACAGCTGGCAGTGCTGAACCCCACTAACACTTGAACGAATGTGTTTGGCTCTGTGGAGACGACACTTCTGAACACCAACTGACGTTGTTGGAGCCCAGGATTAGGCGAGGAGCAGGCTGGGGCCTACTGGATTTTGGCAGGTGAATGCAGCAGGAGACTTGCCATCTCCACAGCAGGGGAACAGCTGGCAGTGCTGAACCCCACTAACACTTGAACGAATGTGTTTGGCTCTGTGGAGACGACACTTCTGAACACCAACTGACGTTGTTGGAGCTCAGGATTAGGCGAGGAGCAGGCTGGGGCCTACTGGATTTTGGCAGGTGAATGCAGCAGGAGACTTGCCATCTCCACAGCAGGGGAACAGCTGACAGTGCTGAACCCCACTAACACTTGAACGAATGTGTTTGGCTCTGTGGAGACGACACTTCTGAACACCAACTGACGCTGTTGGAGCCCAGGATTACGCATGCCGCATGCAGAGGCCAATGGGCATCGGTTTTTATGGAGGTTGTGGACTACTACTGATTCTAACCATGCTCCACTTAGGCCTCTGGCTCCACTGTCTCTACTATTTACCCTGGCCTCCAACCCCGCCAGCTACATCTCTGAAGTGGCGTCAGCACAATCTACACTTGTTCCTGTGTTACTGGTGCTCAGTCCCATCAGTTGATCCCCTGATGTTTGTCTGGCAAGTTCGCCAGCTCTGTCCTCATTCCCACTACTGGTTATGGGAATGTGGACAGAGCAGGAGACCTTGCCGGACACACATCAGGGGATAAACTGATGGGACTGAGCCACAGGAACACAGGAACAAGTGTAGATTGTGCTGACGCCACTTCAGAGATGTAGATGGCGGGGTTGGAGGTCAGGGGAAATAGTAGAGACAGTGGAGCCAGAGACCTAAGTTGGGCACGGTTAAAAATCAGTAGTGGTTTGAATGTTGATGGAGCTGGTGACTCTGCCGTCCACACAGCAGGGGATCAGCTGGCATTACTGAACCCCAGTAACACAGGAGCTAGTGTGTTTCTCTGTGCAGACGACACATCTGAGCGACAACTGGCTGTGTTGAAGCACAGGGATTATAGTTCAGGTGGTAGAAAAATGAACACACCAGCAGACCTGGATACAGTTGCCAACCACTAATTTAGTCTGTAAGAGGAATGGCAAAGTCTTTGGAGATCCAGGCCTTGTTCATTTTCAGAAAAGTCAGCCGGTCAACATTATCGGAAGATAGTCGCGTGCGACGGTCTGTTAGTACACCACCTGCGGCACTAAAGACACGTTCCGATAATACACTGGCAGCAGGGCAAGCCAGCACCTCCAATGCATACTGGCTAAGCTCTGGCCATGTATCCAGCTTAGAGACCCAAAACTTGAAGGGGGAAGAGCCATCTGGGAGTACAGCGACAGGGCAAGACATGTAGTCTGACACCATCTGACGGAAGCGTTGCCTCCTGCTGACTCGAGGCGTCGCTGATGGTGTAGACAATTGTGGTGGACACACAAAACTTTGCCACATTTGGGCCATAGTGGTCTTGCCTTGTGCTGCGGCACTGCCTCTGCTCCCTCTTTGTGCAGAGTTTCCTCCACTGCCTCGACGCACAGAGCTGCTTTGTAAAGCACTAGCAACAATGCTGTCGGGTGGAATGGAAAACATTATGGACTGCACCAGTGACTCTTCGTACTCCCGCATTTTACGCTCCCGGTTCAACGTTGGTATGAGCCTTTGTACGCTGTCCCGGTAGCGAGGATCTAGGAGGGTGTACACCCAATAATCAGCCGAGACGAGAATGTGGGCGATGCGGCGGTCGTTTCTCAGGCACTGCAGCATGAAATCAACCATGTGCTGCAGACTCCCAACTGCCAAAGAACCGCTGTCCCCTGTTTGAGGCGTGACCTCGACCTGCTCTGCATCACCCCACCCTCGCTGTACATACTGAGTAGAGGTTTGTGTACCTCCCTCCTCTGGAGAGATGTCTTCCTCCTCCATCGACTCCTCCTCATCCTCCTCACAAAGTGTCCCCTGCCTAGGCCTTTGTGAGGAAACACGTAGCGCAGACTGTCCAGAAGCAGATGGCATTTGGGACTCCTCATCCTCCACCTCTTCTGAAACCTCATCCCTTAGTGCTTGCAGTGTTTGTTGAAGCAGGCAGATAAGGGGGACAGTCATGCTGACTAGTGCATCGTCTGCACTCGCCATCCGCGTGGATTCATCGAAGGCACGCAAAACGAGGCAGATGTCCTTCATAGAGGCCCACTCAATGGTGCTGAAGTGTGAACGGCGCACAGTGCGACTTGTTTGCGCCTGATGCAGCTGGTACTCCATGACTGCTGCCTGCTGCTCACACAACCGCTCCAACATATGTAACGTTGAATTCCACCGGGTGGGTAGGTCACATATGATGCGATGTTCCGGAAGGCCAAATCGTCGCTGCAGAGCAGCGAGGCGCGATCTTGCCGTGCTGGAACGTCGCAAGTGAGCGCACTCTATGCGGACCTTGTGCAACAGTGCATCAAGATCCGGATAGTCCCTCAGAAAGCTCTGCACGACCAAGTTAAGAACATGTGCCAGACATGGGATGTGTGTGAGGTTGCCTAGGCCAAGAGCTGCCACCAGATTTCGGCCATTGTCACACACTACCAAGCCCGGCTGGAGATTCGCTGGCCCAAACCACACATCGCTCTCCAGCTTGATAGCATTCCAGAGCTCCTGCGCTGTGTGGCTTCGATTCCCCAAAGAAATTAATTTGAGTACAGCCTGTTGACGTTTGGCCACGGCTGTGCTCATATCGGTCGTAACAGGCTCCTGCTCTGCTGTTTCTGAGGAACTTGAGTAGGAGGAGGAGTCTATGTGTACAGACTGGAGTCCTGCAATCCGTGGCGTTGGAAGAACACGTACAGCGCCACTCTCCAGATCCGTACCCGGCTCCACAACATTGACCCAGTGGGCAGTGAGGGAAAGGTATCGTCCCTGTCCATGGTTACTGGTCCACGCATCGGTGGTCAGGTGGACCTTGCTACTAACGGCGTTTAGTAGCGCATGTTTTATTTTGCCCTCAACATGTTTCTGCAGGGCAGGGACGGCTCGCCTGCTGAAATAAAAGCGGCTGGGCACGTTGTATTGGGGGACTGCCAATGCCATTAAGTCCCGGAAGGTGTCAGTGTCCACCAGCCTGAATGACAGCATTTCAACTGCCAGAAGTTTGGCAATGCCAGCATTCAGAGACTGTGCTCGGGGATGGTTTGCCGAGTAAGGGCGCCTTTTATCCCATGCCTGTGCTACCGATGGCTGTGATGGATGGGAACGTGCTGTTATGGGTGGAATCTGACAGGGTCTCCGGACAACAGTGGCAGAGGTTCTTCCTTGGCGATCCTGTGAGGAAGCCGAACCAGCAGTGTGTGAGCTGGAGGAAGAGGGCCCAACACGAACTGAAGAGGTGGTAGGTGGTGCTGTACGTTGGCCTACGTCTTCAGGGTGTCTCTGCAACTCCAACTCGTGCTTGGTGCGCACATGTTTCCACATATTTGTGGTATTGAGGTTGCTGACATTTCTCCCTCTTTTGACTCTCTGATGACACAGCTTGCATTTGACAAAGCAAATGTCATCTGCAACTGTGTCAAAAAAGGACCACGCACTGCAACTCTTGTGAGCGCCCGGTTTGCCTTTGGAAGGAGGAATGCTCCTAACGGGTGCCGAAGTGGAGGGTACAGGCAACCAAGTCTTCCCCCTCCCTCTGCCTCCTGTTTTGGCCGGTAGGGGAATCTCTTCCTCCGAGCTGCTCCCACCACCTTCCTGTTGCTCACGCCATGATGGGTCAAGGACCTCATCATCTTCCCTCCCCTCTTCAAACAGCTGCTTCTCCGGGGTTGTCTCGCCAGCACCGTACGCACCAGAAAGTGGCAACTGAGTCTCGTCATCATCTGATGCGTACTGAGGTGTGCTGACCATAGGCACTGGCCCACTCGCCTCTTCAGATTCAGAGGGACAAAGAAGTTGCGCATCACTGCATACTCCCTCTTCTTCACATTCAGGAATGCTGCTTGGCTGGCCCCCTCTTTCCAAGCCAACAGATTCCGAGAACAGAAGTAGAGACTGTGATGGCTCCTGTCCATGTCTCTCTGACTGCCTGGGCACTTTGGCAGGTGGTGAAGAGACAGATGGTTGCTCTTCGGTGCTCTGACCCTGAGAGGATGCGGAAGTAATTGAAGTCGATGCGTTAGCTGCCATCCATCCGACAACGGCTTCAATTTGTTCCTCCCGCAGCAGTGGGGTACGTTGAGGTCCTACAAAGCTGCGCATAAAGGACTGTTGCCTGCTAAAACTGGGGGATGCTGATCCACTGGTGCCCGCAGCAGGCCCAGAATCCCCACGTCCTCTACCTGTAGAATCCCCACGTCCTCTCCCTGCAGAATCCCCACGTCCTCTCCCTGCTGAAACTCCACGCCCACGCCCACGCCCCCGCGCCTTACTCCCTGCCTTCTTCATCTTGCAAGACTGCTTAAGATAGGCAAAAAAGTACAAAGGGGGGCCTTAGTGTGCTTATTCCTGAACAGCTGGTTACAGGTACAAGAAACACTAATTTTATGAAGTGTGTGTGTGTGGACTAGACTTTAATAGGAGCTGATGTGGCCTACACAAGTTCAAAATGTAGTGTTTGGTGAACTTTTTATGTGGTTTCTTTGTTTGAAACAAACTCAAAGTATGAGAACAAAGAATTGAAACTGATAGTATCACCAACTTTTTGGAGCTATTACAATGCAGGCAGGTAACCTACAATGCAAAAGATGAGGCTCCAAAAAAATTGGGTAATACTAATCTGGATGCGCCGGCAGGGCACAAGCCAGAAAAAAAGGCTCCTCTATCTACTCCTATATAGTGTTTGCAACCAACCAATGTTGATGGATACGGATGGATGCACACTAATAGGAGAAGAAAAAATGAGCTGCACTCAGAGACAAATATGTGTGAGGCAGTGACGCACGTTGAGCGTCCTACAACCAGACGTAGCTGCAGGACACTCTACTCAGCGTGAGCTGCACTCACACACAGTCAGAGACCTCTCAGACAGCCGTCAACAGTGCAGCTAAGTGGGCACTGGCACTGACAGGCTGCAGAAAGGCTCCGCTGTGTACTCCTATATAGTGTTTGCAACCACCGTAGATGGAGACGGATGGATGCACACTAATAGAAGAAAAAATGAGCTGCACTCAAATAAAAATATGTGTGAGGCAGTGACGCACGCTGAGCGTCCTACAGCCAGACGTAGCTGCAGGACACACTACTCAGCGTGAGCTGCACTCACACACAGTCAGAGACCTCTCAGACAGCCGTGAACAGTGCAGCAAAGTGGACACTAGCACTGAAAGGCTGCAGAAAGGCTCCGCTGTCTACTACTAGTGTTTGCAACCAACGTATATGGATACGGATGGAAGCACACTAGATTGAAATTATTTAAAAAATGCAGCTCAAAAAATAAAAGATGTATGAGGCAGCAGTGATCACACTGGGTGGCCTACAGCCTGACGTGGCTGCAGGACCCACTCCACAGCGTGAGCTGCACTCACACAGCCCTTGCAGACAGCTGTGAACACTGCTGCTAGGGCAAAGAAGGCTACAGTGGTGGTTTATGTAGCCTGGGTAAAGCACTAGATGTTTGGTGGAATCGCTATTTCTAACTGTCCCTCACAGTCTTCTACAGCAGCCTGTCCCTAACTGAATTCACAGCAGAGTGACCAGAAATGGCGGCTGCGGTGGCTTTTATAGTGCATCATGACATCATTTCGGCAGCCAATCACAGCCATGCCAATAGTTAACATGCCTACATGCCTAACAGGATGTGCCCACACTTCGGAGGATTCCCATTGGCTTAATCAAAGCAAGCAGGCTCATAGCATGATGGGAACTTCCTATTCCGATTCCGATCCCGGAATCCGATATGAAAAAAGTATCGGAATTAAGTATCGGAATTCCGATACCGCTAATATCGGCCGATACCCGATACTTGCGGTATCGGAATGCTCAACACTAATTATGACATCAACAAAATGATTATGATATCATAAAATGATTATGACATCAACAAAATGATTATGGCATCATCAAATGATTATGACATCAACAAAATGATTATGACATCATCCAATGATTATGACATCATCAAATCATTATGACATCAACAAAATGATTATGACATCAACAAAATGATTATGACATCATCAAATGATTATGACATCATCAAATGATTATGACATCAACAAAATGATGATGACATCATCCAATGATTATGACATCATCCAATGATTATGACATCATCAAATCATTATGACATCAACAAAATGATTATGACATCATCCAATGATTATGACATCAAATGATTATGACATCATCAAATGATTATGCCATCAACAAAATGATTATGGCATCATCAAATGATTATGACATCAACAAAATGATTATGACATCATCCAATGATTATGACATCAACAAAATGATTATGACATCAACAAAATGATTATGACATCATCAAATGATTATGACATCAACAAAATGATTATGACATCATCCAATGATTATGACATCAAATGATTATGACATCATCAAATGATTATGCCATCAACAAAATGATTATGGCATCATCAAATGATTATGACATCAACAAAATGATTATGACATCATCCAATGATTATGACATCAAATGATTATGACATCATCTAATGATTATGACATCATCAAATGATTATGACATCAACAAAATGATTATGACATCAAATGATTATGACATGATCTAATGATTATGACATCATCAAATGATTATGACATCAACAAAATGAATATGACATCATCCAATGATTATGACATCATCAAATGATTATGACATCAACAAAATGATTATGACATCATCCAATGATTATGACATCAACAAAATGATTATGGCATCATCAAATGATTATGACATCAACAAAATGATTATGGCATCATCAAATGATTATGGCATCAACAAAATGATTATGACATCATCAAATGATTATGACATCATCCAATGATTATGACATCAAATGATTATGACATCATCAAATGATTATGACATCAACAAAATGATGATGACATCATCCAATGATTATGACATCATCCAATGATTATGACATCATCAAATCATTATGACATCAACAAAATGATTATGACATCATCTAATGATTATGACATCATCAAATGATTATGACATCAACAAAATGATTATGACAACATCCCATGATTATGACATCAAATGATTATGACATCATCAAATGATTATGACATCAACAAAATGATTATGACATCATCAAATGATTATGACATCAACAAAATGATTATGACATCATCAAATGATTATGACATCAACAAAATGTTTATGACATCATCCAATGATTATGACATCAAATGATTATGACATCATCAAATGATTATGACATCAACAAAATGATTATGACATCATCTAATGATTATGACATCATCAAATGATTATGACATCAACAAAATGATTATGACATCATCTAATGATTATGACATCATCAAATGATTATGACATCAACAAAATGATTATGACATCATCTAATGATTATGACATCATCAAATGATTATGACATCAACAAAATGATTATGACATCATCTAATGATTATGACATCATCAAATGATTATGACATCAACAAAATGATTATGACATCATACAATGACTATGACATCAAATGATTATGACATCATCAAATGATTATGACATCAATAAAATGATGATGACATCATCTAATGATTACGACATCAACAAAATGATTATGGCATCATCAAATAATTATGACATCAACAAAATGATGATGGCATCATCAAATGATTATGACATCAACAAAATGATTATGGCATCATCAAATGATTATGACATCAACAAAATTATTATGACATCAACCAATGATTTTGACATCATCAAATCATTATGACATCAACAAAATGATTATGACATCATCTAATGATTATGACATCATCAAATGATTATGACATCAACAAAATGATTATGACAACATCCCATGATTATGACATCAAATGATTATGACATCATCAAATGATTATGACATCAACAAAATGATTATGACATCATCAAATGATTATGACATCAACAAAATGATTATGACATCATCAAATGATTATGACATCAACAAAATGTTTATGACATCATCCAATGATTATGACATCAAATGATTATGACATCATCAAATGATTATGACATCAACAAAATGAGTATGACATCATCTAATGATTATGACATCATCAAATGATTATGACATCAACAAAATGATTATGACATCATCTAATGATTATGACATCATCAAATGATTATGACATCAACAAAATGATTATGACATCATACAATGATTATGACATCATCAAATGATTATGACATCAATAAAATGATGATGACATCATCTAATGATTATGACATCAACACAATGATTATGGCATCATCAAATAATTATGACATCAACAAAATGATTATGGCATCATCAAATGATTATGACATCAACAAAATGATTATGGCATCATCAAATGATTATGACATCAACAAAATTATTATGACATCAACCAATGATTTTGACATCATCAAATCATTATGACATCAACAAAATGATTATGACATCAACAAAATGATTGACATCATCAAATGATTATGACATCAACAAAATGATTATGACATCATCCAAGGATTATGACATCAAATGATTATGACATCATCAAATCATTATGACATCAACAAAATGATTATGGCATCAACAAAATGATTATGGCATCATCAAATCATTATGACATCATCAAATGATTATGACATCAACAAAATGATTATGACATCATCCAATGATTATGACATCAAATGATTATGACATCATCAAATCATTATGACATCAACAAAATGATTATGACATCAACAAAATGATTATGACATCATAAAATGATTATGACATCAACAAAATGATTATGGCATCATCAAATGATTATGACATCAACAAAATGATTATGACATCATCCAATGATTATGACATCATCAAATCATTATGACATCAACAAAATGATTATGACATCAACAAAATGATTATGACATCATCAAATGATTATGACATCAAGTGATTATGACATCATCAAATGATTATGACATCAACAAAATGATGATGACATCATCCAATGATTATGACATCATCCAATGATTATGACATCATCAAATCATTATGACATCAACAAAATGATTATGACATCATCTAATGATTATGACATCATCAAATGATTATGACATCAACAAAATGATTATGACATCATCTAATGATTATGACATCAAATGATTATGACATCATCAAATGATTATGACATCAATAAAATGATTATGACATTATCAAATGATTATGACATCAACAAAATGATTATGACATCATCCGATGATTATGACATCAACAAAATGATTATGACATCATCCAATGATTATGACATCAAATGATTATGACATCATCAAATGATTATGACATCAACAAAATGATTATGACATCATCTAATGATTATGACATCATCAAATGATTATGACATCATCAAATGATTATGACATCAACAAAATGATTATGACATCATCCAATGATTATGACATCATCCAATGATTATAACATCATCAAATCATTATGACATCAACAAAATGATTATGCCATCAACAAAATGATTATGGCATCATCAAATGATTATGACATCAACAAAATGATTATGACATCATCCAATGATTATGACATCATCAAATCATTATGACATCATCAAATCATTATGACATCAACAAAATGATTATGACATCAACAAAATGATTATGACATCATCAAATGATTATGACATCAACAAAATGATTATGACATCATCCAATGATTATGACATCAAATGATTATGACATCATCAAATGATTATGACATCAACAAAATGATTATGGCATCATCAAATGATTATGACATCAACAAAATGATTATGGCATCATCAAATGATTATGGCATCAACAAAATGATTATGACATCATCAAATGATTATGACATCATCCAATGATTATGACATCAAATGATTATGACATCATCAAATGATTATGACATCAACAAAATGATGATGACATCATCCAATGATTATGACATCATCCAATGATTATGACATCATCAAATCATTATGACATCAACAAAATGATTATGACATCATCTAATGATTATGACATCATCAAATGATTATGACATCAACAAAATGATTATGACAACATCCCATGATTATGACATCAAATGATTATGACATCATCAAATGATTATGACATCAACAAAATGATTATGACATCATCAAATGATTATGACATCAACAAAATGATTATGACATCATCAAATGATTATGACATCAACAAAATGTTTATGACATCATCCAATGATTATGACATCAAATGATTATGACATCATCAAATGATTATGACATCAACAAAATGATTATGACATCATCTAATGATTATGACATCATCAAATGATTATGACATCAACAAAATGATTATGACATCATCTAATGATTATGACATCATCAAATGATTATGACATCAACAAAATGATTATGACATCATCTAATGATTATGACATCATCAAATGATTATGACATCAACAAAATGATTATGACATCATCTAATGATTATGACATCATCAAATGATTATGACATCAACAAAATGATTATGACATCATACAATGACTATGACATCAAATGATTATGACATCATCAAATGATTATGACATCAATAAAATGATGATGACATCATCTAATGATTACGACATCAACAAAATGATTATGGCATCATCAAATAATTATGACATCAACAAAATGATGATGGCATCATCAAATGATTATGACATCAACAAAATGATTATGGCATCATCAAATGATTATGACATCAACAAAATTATTATGACATCAACCAATGATTTTGACATCATCAAATCATTATGACATCAACAAAATGATTATGACATCATCTAATGATTATGACATCATCAAATGATTATGACATCAACAAAATGATTATGACAACATCCCATGATTATGACATCAAATGATTATGACATCATCAAATGATTATGACATCAACAAAATGATTATGACATCATCAAATGATTATGACATCAACAAAATGATTATGACATCATCAAATGATTATGACATCAACAAAATGTTTATGACATCATCCAATGATTATGACATCAAATGATTATGACATCATCAAATGATTATGACATCAACAAAATGAGTATGACATCATCTAATGATTATGACATCATCAAATGATTATGACATCAACAAAATGATTATGACATCATCTAATGATTATGACATCATCAAATGATTATGACATCAACAAAATGATTATGACATCATCTAATGATTATGACATCATCAAATGATTATGACATCAACAAAATGATTATGACATCATACAATGATTATGACATCAAATGATTATGACATCATCAAATGATTATGACATCAATAAAATGATGATGACATCATCTAATGATTATGACATCAACAAAATGATTATGGCATCATCAAATAATTATGACATCAACAAAATGATTATGGCATCAACAAAATGATTATGGCATCATCAAATCATTATGACATCATCAAATGATTATGACATCAACAAAATGATTATGACATCATCCAATGATTATGACATCAAATGATTATGACATCATCAAATCATTATGACATCAACAAAATGATTATGACATCAACAAAATGATTATGACATCATAAAATGATTATGACATCAACAAAATGATTATGGCATCATCAAATGATTATGACATCAACAAAATGATTATGACATCATCCAATGATTATGACATCATCAAATCATTATGACATCAACAAAATGATTATGACATCAACAAAATGATTATGACATCATCAAATGATTATGACATCAAGTGATTATGACATCATCAAATGATTATGACATCAACAAAATGATGATGACATCATCCAATGATAATGACATCATCCAATGATTATGACATCATCAAATCATTATGACATCAACAAAATGATTATGACATCATCTAATGATTATGACATCATCAAATGATTATGACATCAACAAAATGATTATGACATCATCTAATGATTATGACATCAAATGATTATGACATCATCAAATGATTATGACATCAATAAAATGATTATGACATTATCAAATGATTATGACATCAACAAAATGATTATGACATCATCCGATGATTATGACATCAACAAAATGATTATGACATCATCCAATGATTATGACATCAAATGATTATGACATCATCAAATGATTATGACATCAACAAAATGATTATGACATCATCTAATGATTATGACATCATCAAATGATTATGACATCATCAAATGATTATGACATCAACAAAATGATTATGACATCATCCAATGATTATGACATCATCCAATGATTATAACATCATCAAATCATTATGACATCAACAAAATGATTATGCCATCAACAAAATGATTATGGCATCATCAAATGATTATGACATCAACAAAATGATTATGACATCATCCAATGATTATGACATCATCAAATCATTATGACATCATCAAATCATTATGACATCAACAAAATGATTATGACATCAACAAAATGATTATGACATCATCAAATGATTATGACATCAACAAAATGATTATGACATCATCCAATGATTATGACATCAAATGATTATGACATCATCAAATGATTATGACATCAACAAAATGATTATGGCATCATCAAATGATTATGACATCAACAAAATGATTATGGCATCATCAAATGATTATGACATCAACAAAATGATTATGGCATCATCAAATGATTATGACATCAACAAAATTATTATGACATCAACCAATGATTTTGACATCATCAAATCATTATGACATCAACAAAATGATTATGACATCAACAAAATGATTGACATCATCAAATGATTATGACATCAACAAAATGATTATGACATCATCCAAGGATTATGACATCAAATGATTATGACATCATCAAATCATTATGACATCAACAAAATGATTATGGCATCAACAAAATGATTATGGCATCATCAAATCATTATGACATCATCAAATGATTATGACATCAACAAAATGATTATGACATCATCCAATGATTATGACATCAAATGATTATGACATCATCAAATCATTATGACATCAACAAAATGATTATGACATCAACAAAATGATTATGACATCATAAAATGATTATGACATCAACAAAATGATTATGGCATCATCAAATGATTATGACATCAACAAAATGATTATGACATCATCCAATGATTATGACATCATCAAATCATTATGACATCAACAACATGATTATGACATCAACAAAATGATTATGACATCATCAAATGATTATGACATCAAGTGATTATGACATCATCAAATGATTATGACATCAACAAAATGATGATGACATCATCCAATGATTATGACATCATCCAATGATTATAACATCATCAAATCATTATGAAATCAACAAAATGATTATGCCATCATCTAATGATTATGACATCATCAAATGATTATGACATCAACAAAATGATTATGACATCATCCAATGATTATGACATCAAATGATTATGACATCATCAAATGATTATGACATCAATAAAATGATTATGACATCATCAAATGATTATGACATCAAAAAAATGATTATGACATCAACAAAATGATTATGACATCATCTAATGATTATGACATTATCAAATGATTATGACATCAACAAAATGATTATGACATCATCCGATGATTATGACATCAACAAAATGATTATGACATCATCCAATGATTATGACATCAAATGATTATGACATCATCAAATGATTATGACATCAACAAAATGATTATGACATCATCTAATGATTATGACATCATCAAATGATTATGACATCATCAAATGATTATGACATCAACAAAATGATTATGACATCATCCAATGATTATGACATCAACAAAATGATTATGATATCATCCAATGATTATGACATCATCCAATAATTATAACATCATCAAATCATTATGACATCAACAAAATGATTATGACATCAACAAAATGATTATGGCATCATCAAATGATTATGACATCAACAAAATGATTATGACATCATCCAATGATTATGACATCATCAAATCGTTATGACATCATCAAATCATTATGACATCAACAAAATGATTATGACATCAACAAAATGATTATGACATCATCAAATGATTATGACATCAACAAAATGATTATGACATCATCCAATGATTATGACATCAAATGATTATGACATCATCAAATGATTATGACATCAACAAAATCATTATGACATCATCAAATGATTATGACATCAACAAAATGATTATGACATCATCCAATGATTATGACATCAAATGATTATGACATCATCAAATCATTATGACATCAACAAAATGATTATGACATCAACAAAATGATTATGACATCATAAAATGATTATGACATCAACAAAATGATTATGGCATCATCAAATGATTATGACATCAACAAAATGATTATGACATCATCCAATGATTATGACATCATCAAATCATTATGACATCAACAAAATGATTATGACATCAACAAAATGATTATGACATCATCAAATGATTATGACATCAAATGATTATGACATCATCAAATGATTATGACATCAACAAAATGATGATGACATCATCCAATGATTATGACATCATCCAATGATTATGACATCATCAAATCATTATGACATCAACAAAATGATTATGACATCATCTAATGATTATGACATCATCAAATGATTATGACATCAACAAAATGATTAAGACATCATCCAATGATTATGACATCAAATGATTATGGCATCATCAAATGATTATGACATCAATAAAATGATTATGACATCATCAAATGATTATGACATCAAAAAAATGATTATGACATCAACAAAATGATTATGACATCATCTAATGATTATGACATTATCAAATGATTATGACATCAACAAAATGATTATGACATCATCCGATGATTATGACATCAAATGATTATGACATCATCAAATGATTATGACATCAACAAAATGATTATGAAATCATCTAATGATTATGACATCATCAAATGATTATGACATCAACAAAATGAATATGACATCATCTAATGATTATGACATCATCAAATGATTATGACATCAACAAAATGATTATGACATCATCCAATGATTATGACATCAAATGATTATGACATCATCAAATGATTATGACATCAACAAAATGATTATGACATCATCCAATGATTATGACATCATCCAATGATTATGACATCATCAAATCATTATGACATCAACAAAATGATTATGACATCAACAAAATGATTATGACATCATCAAATGATTATGACATCAACAAAATGATTATGACATCATCCAATGATTATGACATCAAATGATTATGACATCATCAAATGATTATGACATCAACAAAATCATTATGACATCATCAAATGATTATGACATCAACAAAATGATTATGACATCATCCATTGATTATGACATCAAATGATTATGACATCATCAAATCATTATGACATCAACAAAATGATTATGACATCAACAAAATGATTATGACATCATAAAATGATTATGACATCAACAAAATGATTATGGCATCATCAAATGATTATGACATCAACAAAATGATTATGACATCATCCAATGATTATGACATCATCAAATCAATATGACATCAACAAAATGATTATGACATCAACAAAATGATTATGACATCATCAAATGATTATGACATCAAATGATTATGACATCATCAAATGATTATGACATCAACAAAATGATGATGACATCATCCAATGATTATGACATCATCCAATGATTATGACATCATCAAATCATTATGACATCAACAAAATGATTATGACATCATCTAATGATTATGACATCATCAAATGATTATGACATCAACAAAATGATTAAGACATCATCCAATGATTATGACATCAAATGATTATGGCATCATCAAATGATTATGACATCAATAAAATGATTATGACATCATGAAATGATGATGACATCAAAAAAATGATTATGACATCAACAAAATGATTATGACATCATCTAATGATTATGACATTATCAAATGATTATGACATCAACAAAATGATTATGACATCATCCGATGATTATGACATCAAATGATTATGACATCATCAAATGATTATGACATCAACAAAATGATTATGAAATCATCTAATGATTATGACATCATCAAATGATTATGACATCAACAAAATGAATATGACATCATCTAATGATTATGACATCATCAAATGATTATGACATCAACAAAATGATTATGACATCATCCAATGATTATGACATCAAATGATTATGACATCATCAAATGATTATGACATCAACAAAATGATTATGACATCATCTAATGATTATGACATCATCAAATGATTATGACATCAACAAAATGATTATGACATCATCCAATGATTATGACATCAAATGATTATGACATCAACAAAATGATTATGACATCAACAAAATGATTATGACATCATCCAATGATTATAACATCATCAAATCATTATGACATCAACAAAATGATTATGACATCAACAAAATGATTATGGCATCATCAAATGATTATGACATCAACAAAATGATTATGACATCATCCAATGATTATGACATCATCCAATGATTATGACATCATCAAATCATTATGACATCAACAAAATGATTATGACATCAACAAAATGATTATGATATCATCAAATGATTATGACATCAACAAAATGATTATGACATCATCCAATGATTATGACATCAAATGATTATGACATCATCAAATGATTATGACATCAACAAAATGATTATGACATCATCCAATGATTATGACATCATCCAATGATTATGACATCATCAAATCATTATGACATCAACAAAATGATTATGACATCAACAAAATGATTATGACATCATCAAATGATTATGACATCAACAAAATGATTATGACATCATCAAATGATTATGACATCATCCAATGATTATGACATCAAATGATTATGACATCATCAAATGATTATGACATCAACAAAATGATTATGACATCATCCAATGATTATGACATCAAATGATTATGACATCATCAAATGATTATGACATCAACAAAATGATTATGGCATCATCAAATGATTATGACATCAACAAAATGATTATGACATCATCCAATGATTATGACATCAAATGATTATGACATCATCTAATGATTATGACATCATCAAATGATTATGACATCAACAAAATGATTATGACATCAAATGATTATGACATGATCTAATGATTATGACATCATCAAATGACTATGACATCAACAAAATGAATATGACATCATCCAATGATTATGACATCATCAAATGATTATGACATCAACAAAATGATTATGACATCATCCAATGATTATGACATCAACAAAATGATTATGGCATCATCAAATGATTATGACACCAACAAAATGATAATGGCATCATCAAATGATTATGACATCAACAAAATGATTATGACATCATCAAATGATTATGACATCATCCAATGATTATCACATCGAATGATTATGACATCATCAAATGATTATGACATCAACAAAATTATTATGACATCATCCAATGATTATGACATCATCCAATGATTATGACATCATCAAATCATTATGACATCAACAAAATGATTATGACATCAACAAAATGATTGACATCATCAAATGATTATGACATCAACAAAATGATTATGACATCATCCAATGATTATGACATCAAATGATTATGACATCATCAAATCAATTCGACATCAACAAAATGATTATGACATCAAAAAATGATTATGACATCATCTAATGATTATGACATCATCAAATGATTATGACATCAACAAAATGATTATGACATCATCCAATGATTATGACATCAAATGATTATGACATCATCAAATGATTATGACTTCAACAAAATGATTATGACATCATCAAATGATTATGACATCAACAAAAAGATTATGACATCATCTAATGATTATGACATCATCAAATGATTATGACATCAAAAAAATGATTATGACATCATCCAATGATTATGACATCAAATGATTATGACATCATCAAATCATTATGACATCAACAAAATGATTATGACATCAACAAAATGATTATGACATCATAAAATGATTATGACATCAACAAAATGATTATGGCATCATCAAATGATTATGACATCAACAAAATCATTATGACATCATCAAATGATTATGACATCAACAAAATCATTATGACATCATCCAATGATTATGACATCAAATGATTATGACATCATCAAATCATTATGACATCAACAAAATGATTATGACATCAACAAAATGATTATGACATCATAAAATGATTATGACATCAACAAAATGATTATAGCATCATCAAATGATTATGACATCAACAAAATGATTATGACATCATCCAATGATTATGATATCATCAAATCATTATGACATCAACAAAATGATTATTACATCAACAAAATGATTATGACATCATCAAATGATTATGACATTAACAAAATGATTATGACATCATCAAATGATTATGACATCAACAAAATGATGATGACATCATCCAATGATTATGACATCATCCAATGATTATGACATCATCAAATCATTATGACATCAACAAAATGATTATGACATCATCTAATGATTATAACATCATCAAATGATTATGACATCAACAAAATGATTATGACAACATCCCATGATTATGACATCAAATGATTATGACATCATCAAATGATTATGACATCAACAAAATGATTATGACATCATCAAATGATTATGACATCAACAAAATGATTATGACATCATCAAATGATTATGACATCAACAAAATGTTTATGACATCATCCAATGATTATGACATCAAATGATTATGACATCATCAAATGATTATGACATCATCAAAATGATTATGACATCATCTAATGATTATGACATCATCAAATGATTATGACATCAACAAAATGATTATGACATCATCTAATGATTATGACATCATCAAATGATTATGACATTAACAAAATGATTATGACATCATCTAATGATGATGACATCATCAAATGATTATGACATCAACAAAATGATTATGACATCATCTAATGATTATGACATCATCAAATGATTATGACATCAACAAAATGATTATGACATCATCCAATGATTATGACATCAAATGATTATGACATCATCAAATGATTATGACATCAACAAAATGATGATGACATCATCTAATGATTATGACATCAACAAAATGAGTATGGCATCATCCAATGATTATGACATCAACAAAATGATTATGGCATCATCAAATGATTATGACATCAACAAAATGATTATGACATCATCAAATGATTATGACATCATCCAATGATTATCACATCAAATGATTATGACATCATCAAATCATTATGACATCAACAAAATGATTATGACATCAACAAAATGATTGACATCATCAAATGATTATGACATCAACAAAATGATTATGACATCATCCAAGGATTATGACATCAAATGATTATGACATCATCAAATCATTATGACATCAACAAAATGATTATGACATCAACAAAATGATTATGGCATCATCAAATGATTATGACATCAACAAAATCATTATGACATCATCAAATGATTATGACATCAACAAAATGATTATGACATCATCCAATGATTATGACATCAAATGATTATGACATCATCAAATCATTATGACATCAACAAAATGATTATGACATCAACAAAATGATTATGACAACATAAAATGATTATGACATCAACAAAATGATTATGACATCATCCAATGATTATGACATCATCAAATCATTATGACATCAACAAAATGATTATGACATCAACAAAATGATTATGACATCATCAAATGATTATGACATCAAATGATTATGACATCATCAAACGATTATGACATCAACAAAATGATGATGACATCATCCAATGATTATGACATCATCCAATGATTATGACATCATCAAATCATTATGACATCAACAAAATGATTATGACATCATCTAATGATTATGACATCATCAAATGATTATGACATCAACAAAATGATTATGACATCATCCAATGATTATGACATCAAATGATTATGACATCATCAAATGATTATGACATCAATAAAATGATTATGACATCATCAAATGATTATGACATCAAAAAAATGATTATGACATCAACAAAATGATTATGACATCATCTAATGATTATGACATTATCAAATGATTATGACATCAACAAAATGATTATGACATCATCCGATGGTTATGACATCCAATGATTATGACATCATCAAATGATTATGACATCAACAAAATTATTATGACATCATCAAATGATTATGACATCATCCAATGATTATCACATCGAATGATTATGACATCATCAAATGATTATGACATCAACAAAATTATTATGACATCATCCAATGATTATGACATCATCCAATGATTATGACATCATCAAATCATTATGACATCAACAAAATGATTATGACATCAACAAAATGATTGACATCATCAAATGATTATGACATCAACAAAATGATTATGACATCATCCAATGATTATGACATCAAATGATTATGACATCATCAAATCAATTCGACATCAACAAAATGATTATGACATCAAAAAATGATTATGACATCATCTAATGATTATGACATCATCAAATGATTATGACATCAACAAAATGATTATGACATCATCCAATGATTATGACATCAAATGATTATGACATCATCAAATGATTATGACTTCAACAAAATGATTATGACATCATCAAATGATTATGACATCAACAAAAAGATTATGACATCATCTAATGATTATGACATCATCAAATGATTATGACATCAAAAAAATGATTATGACATCATCCAATGATTATGACATCAAATGATTATGACATCATCAAATCATTATGACATCAACAAAATGATTATGACATCAACAAAATGATTATGACATCATAAAATGATTATGACATCAACAAAATGATTATGGCATCATCAAATGATTATGACATCAACAAAATCATTATGACATCATCAAATGATTATGACATCAACAAAATCATTATGACATCATCCAATGATTATGACATCAAATGATTATGACATCATCAAATCATTATGACATCAACAAAATGATTATGACATCAACAAAATGATTATGACATCATAAAATGATTATGACATCAACAAAATGATTATAGCATCATCAAATGATTATGACATCAACAAAATGATTATGACATCATCCAATGATTATGATATCATCAAATCATTATGACATCAACAAAATGATTATTACATCAACAAAATGATTATGACATCATCAAATGATTATGACATTAACAAAATGATTATGACATCATCAAATGATTATGACATCAACAAAATGATGATGACATCATCCAATGATTATGACATCATCCAATGATTATGACATCATCAAATCAATATGACATCAACAAAATGATTATGACATCAACAAAATGATTATGACATCATCAAATGATTATGACATCAAATGATTATGACATCATCAAATGATTATGACATCAACAAAATGATGATGACATCATCCAATGATTATGACATCATCCAATGATTATGACATCATCAAATCATTATGACATCAACAAAATGATTATGACATCATCTAATGATTATGACATCATCAAATGATTATGACATCAACAAAATGATTAAGACATCATCCAATGATTATGACATCAAATGATTATGGCATCATCAAATGATTATGACATCAATAAAATGATTATGACATCATCAAATGATTATGACATCAAAAAAATGATTATGACATCAACAAAATGATTATGACATCATCTAATGATTATGACATTATCAAATGATTATGACATCAACAAAATGATTATGACATCATCCGATGATTATGACATCAAATGATTATGACATCATCAAATGATTATGACATCAACAAAATGATTATGAAATCATCTAATGATTATGACATCATCAAATGATTATGACATCAACAAAATGAATATGACATCATCTAATGATTATGACATCATCAAATGATTATGACATCAACAAAATGATTATGACATCATCCAATGATTATGACATCAAATGATTATGACATCATCAAATGATTATGACATCAACAAAATGATTATGACATCATCTAATGATTATGACATCATCAAATGATTATGACATCAACAAAATGATTATGACATCATCCAATGATTATGACATCAAATGATTATGACATCAACAAAATGATTATGACATCAACAAAATGATTATGACATCATCCAATGATTATAACATCATCAAATCATTATGACATCAACAAAATGATTATGACATCAACAAAATGATTATGGCATCATCAAATGATTATGACATCAACAAAATGATTATGACATCATCCAATGATTATGACATCATCCAATGATTATGACATCATCAAATCATTATGACATCAACAAAATGATTATGACATCAACAAAATGATTATGATATCATCAAATGATTATGACATCAACAAAATGATTATGACATCATCCAATGATTATGACATCAAATGATTATGACATCATCAAATGATTATGACATCAACAAAATGATTATGACATCATCCAATGATTATGACATCATCCAATGATTATGACATCATCAAATCATTATGACATCAACAAAATGATTATGACATCAACAAAATGATTATGACATCATCAAATGATTATGACATCAACAAAATGATTATGACATCATCAAATGATTATGACATCATCCAATGATTATGACATCAAATGATTATGACATCATCAAATGATTATGACATCAACAAAATGATTATGACATCATCCAATGATTATGACATCAAATGATTATGACATCATCAAATGATTATGACATCAACAAAATGATTATGGCATCATCAAATGATTATGACATCAACAAAATGATTATGACATCATCCAATGATTATGACATCAAATGATTATGACATCATCTAATGATTATGACATCATCAAATGATTATGACATCAACAAAATGATTATGACATCAAATGATTATGACATGATCTAATGATTATGACATCATCAAATGACTATGACATCAACAAAATGAATATGACATCATCCAATGATTATGACATCATCAAATGATTATGACATCAACAAAATGATTATGACATCATCCAATGATTATGACATCAACAAAATGATTATGGCATCATCAAATGATTATGACACCAACAAAATGATAATGGCATCATCAAATGATTATGACATCAACAAAATGATTATGACATCATCAAATGATTATGACATCATCCAATGATTATCACATCGAATGATTATGACATCATCAAATGATTATGACATCAACAAAATTATTATGACATCATCCAATGATTATGACATCATCCAATGATTATGACATCATCAAATCATTATGACATCAACAAAATGATTATGACATCAACAAAATGATTGACATCATCAAATGATTATGACATCAACAAAATGATTATGACATCATCCAATGATTATGACATCAAATGATTATGACATCATCAAATCAATTCGACATCAACAAAATGATTATGACATCAAAAAATGATTATGACATCATCTAATGATTATGACATCATCAAATGATTATGACATCAACAAAATGATTATGACATCATCCAATGATTATGACATCAAATGATTATGACATCATCAAATGATTATGACTTCAACAAAATGATTATGACATCATCAAATGATTATGACATCAACAAAAAGATTATGACATCATCTAATGATTATGACATCATCAAATGATTATGACATCAAAAAAATGATTATGACATCATCCAATGATTATGACATCAAATGATTATGACATCATCAAATCATTATGACATCAACAAAATGATTATGACATCAACAAAATGATTATGACATCATAAAATGATTATGACATCAACAAAATGATTATGGCATCATCAAATGATTATGACATCAACAAAATCATTATGACATCATCAAATGATTATGACATCAACAAAATCATTATGACATCATCCAATGATTATGACATCAAATGATTATGACATCATCAAATCATTATGACATCAACAAAATGATTATGACATCAACAAAATGATTATGACATCATAAAATGATTATGACATCAACAAAATGATTATAGCATCATCAAATGATTATGACATCAACAAAATGATTATGACATCATCCAATGATTATGATATCATCAAATCATTATGACATCAACAAAATGATTATTACATCAACAAAATGATTATGACATCATCAAATGATTATGACATTAACAAAATGATTATGACATCATCAAATGATTATGACATCAACAAAATGATGATGACATCATCCAATGATTATGACATCATCCAATGATTATGACATCATCAAATCATTATGACATCAACAAAATGATTATGACATCATCTAATGATTATAACATCATCAAATGATTATGACATCAACAAAATGATTATGACAACATCCCATGATTATGACATCAAATGATTATGACATCATCAAATGATTATGACATCAACAAAATGATTATGACATCATCAAATGATTATGACATCAACAAAATGATTATGACATCATCAAATGATTATGACATCAACAAAATGTTTATGACATCATCCAATGATTATGACATCAAATGATTATGACATCATCAAATGATTATGACATCATCAAAATGATTATGACATCATCTAATGATTATGACATCATCAAATGATTATGACATCAACAAAATGATTATGACATCATCTAATGATTATGACATCATCAAATGATTATGACATTAACAAAATGATTATGACATCATCTAATGATGATGACATCATCAAATGATTATGACATCAACAAAATGATTATGACATCATCTAATGATTATGACATCATCAAATGATTATGACATCAACAAAATGATTATGACATCATCCAATGATTATGACATCAAATGATTATGACATCATCAAATGATTATGACATCAACAAAATGATGATGACATCATCTAATGATTATGACATCAACAAAATGAGTATGGCATCATCCAATGATTATGACATCAACAAAATGATTATGGCATCATCAAATGATTATGACATCAACAAAATGATTATGACATCATCAAATGATTATGACATCATCCAATGATTATCACATCAAATGATTATGACATCATCAAATCATTATGACATCAACAAAATGATTATGACATCAACAAAATGATTGACATCATCAAATGATTATGACATCAACAAAATGATTATGACATCATCCAAGGATTATGACATCAAATGATTATGACATCATCAAATCATTATGACATCAACAAAATGATTATGACATCAACAAAATGATTATGGCATCATCAAATGATTATGACATCAACAAAATCATTATGACATCATCAAATGATTATGACATCAACAAAATGATTATGACATCATCCAATGATTATGACATCAAATGATTATGACATCATCAAATCATTATGACATCAACAAAATGATTATGACATCAACAAAATGATTATGACAACATAAAATGATTATGACATCAACAAAATGATTATGACATCATCCAATGATTATGACATCATCAAATCATTATGACATCAACAAAATGATTATGACATCAACAAAATGATTATGACATCATCAAATGATTATGACATCAAATGATTATGACATCATCAAACGATTATGACATCAACAAAATGATGATGACATCATCCAATGATTATGACATCATCCAATGATTATGACATCATCAAATCATTATGACATCAACAAAATGATTATGACATCATCTAATGATTATGACATCATCAAATGATTATGACATCAACAAAATGATTATGACATCATCCAATGATTATGACATCAAATGATTATGACATCATCAAATGATTATGACATCAATAAAATGATTATGACATCATCAAATGATTATGACATCAAAAAAATGATTATGACATCAACAAAATGATTATGACATCATCTAATGATTATGACATTATCAAATGATTATGACATCAACAAAATGATTATGACATCATCCGATGGTTATGACATCCAATGATTATGACATCATCAAATGATTATGACATCAACAAAATTATTATGACATCATCAAATGATTATGACATCATCCAATGATTATCACATCGAATGATTATGACATCATCAAATGATTATGACATCAACAAAATTATTATGACATCATCCAATGATTATGACATCATCCAATGATTATGACATCATCAAATCATTATGACATCAACAAAATGATTATGACATCAACAAAATGATTGACATCATCAAATGATTATGACATCAACAAAATGATTATGACATCATCCAATGATTATGACATCAAATGATTATGACATCATCAAATCAATTCGACATCAACAAAATGATTATGACATCAAAAAATGATTATGACATCATCTAATGATTATGACATCATCAAATGATTATGACATCAACAAAATGATTATGACATCATCCAATGATTATGACATCAAATGATTATGACATCATCAAATGATTATGACTTCAACAAAATGATTATGACATCATCAAATGATTATGACATCAACAAAAAGATTATGACATCATCTAATGATTATGACATCATCAAATGATTATGACATCAAAAAAATGATTATGACATCATCCAATGATTATGACATCAAATGATTATGACATCATCAAATCATTATGACATCAACAAAATGATTATGACATCAACAAAATGATTATGACATCATAAAATGATTATGACATCAACAAAATGATTATGGCATCATCAAATGATTATGACATCAACAAAATCATTATGACATCATCAAATGATTATGACATCAACAAAATCATTATGACATCATCCAATGATTATGACATCAAATGATTATGACATCATCAAATCATTATGACATCAACAAAATGATTATGACATCAACAAAATGATTATGACATCATAAAATGATTATGACATCAACAAAATGATTATAGCATCATCAAATGATTATGACATCAACAAAATGATTATGACATCATCCAATGATTATGATATCATCAAATCATTATGACATCAACAAAATGATTATTACATCAACAAAATGATTATGACATCATCAAATGATTATGACATTAACAAAATGATTATGACATCATCAAATGATTATGACATCAACAAAATGATGATGACATCATCCAATGATTATGACATCATCCAATGATTATGACATCATCAAATCATTATGACATCAACAAAATGATTATGACATCATCTAATGATTATAACATCATCAAATGATTATGACATCAACAAAATGATTATGACAACATCCCATGATTATGACATCAAATGATTATGACATCATCAAATGATTATGACATCAACAAAATGATTATGACATCATCAAATGATTATGACATCAACAAAATGATTATGACATCATCAAATGATTATGACATCAACAAAATGTTTATGACATCATCCAATGATTATGACATCAAATGATTATGACATCATCAAATGATTATGACATCATCAAAATGATTATGACATCATCTAATGATTATGACATCATCAAATGATTATGACATCAACAAAATGATTATGACATCATCTAATGATTATGACATCATCAAATGATTATGACATTAACAAAATGATTATGACATCATCTAATGATGATGACATCATCAAATGATTATGACATCAACAAAATGATTATGACATCATCTAATGATTATGACATCATCAAATGATTATGACATCAACAAAATGATTATGACATCATCCAATGATTATGACATCAAATGATTATGACATCATCAAATGATTATGACATCAACAAAATGATGATGACATCATCTAATGATTATGACATCAACAAAATGATTATGGCATCATCCAATGATTATGACATCAACAAAATGATTATGGCATCATCAAATGATTATGACATCAACAAAATGATTATGACATCATCAAATGATTATGACTTCATCCAATGATTATCACATCAAATGATTATGACATCATCAAATCATTATGACATCAACAAAATGATTATGACATCAACAAAATGATTGACATCATCAAATGATTATGACATCAACAAAATGATTATGACATCATCCAAGGATTATGACATCAAATGATTATGACATCATCAAATCATTATGACATCAACAAAATGATTATGACATCAACAAAATGATTATGGCATCATCAAATGATTATGACATCAACAAAATCATTATGACATCATCAAATGATTATGACATCAACAAAATGATTATGACATCATCCAATGATTATGACATCAAATGATTATGACATCATCAAATCATTATGACATCAACAAAATGATTATGACATCAACAAAATGATTATGACAACATAAAATGATTATGACATCAACAAAATGATTATGACATCATCCAATGATTATGACATCATCAAATCATTATGACATCAACAAAATGATTATGACATCAACAAAATGATTATGACATCATCAAATGATTATGACATCAAATGATTATGACATCATCAAACGATTATGACATCAACAAAATGATGATGACATCATCCAATGATTATGACATCATCCAATGATTATGACATCATCAAATCATTATGACATCAACAAAATGATTATGACATCATCTAATGATTATGACATCATCAAATGATTATGACATCAACAAAATGATTATGACATCATCCAATGATTATGACATCAAATGATTATGACATCATCAAATGATTATGACATCAATAAAATGATTATGACATCATCAAATGATTATGACATCAAAAAAATGATTATGACATCAACAAAATGATTATGACATCATCTAATGATTATGACATTATCAAATGATTATGACATCAACAAAATGATTATGACATCATCCGATGGTTATGACATCCAATGATTATGACATCATCAAATGATTATGACATCAACAAAATGATTATGACATCATCTAATGATTATGACATCATCAAATGATTATGACATCAACAAAATGATTATGACATCATCCAATGATTATGACATCAAATGATTATGACATCATCAAATGATTATGACATCAACAAAATGATTATGACATCATCTAATGATTATGACATCATCCAATGATTATGACATCATCCAATGATTATGACATCAAATGATTATGACATCAACAAAATGATTATGACATCAACAAAATGACTATGGCATCATCAAATGATTATGACATCAACAAAATGATTATGACATCATCCAATGATTATGACATCATCCAATGATTATGACATCATCAAATCATTATGACATCAACAAAATGATTATGACATCAACAAAATGATTATGACATCATCAAATGATTATGACATCAACAAAATGATTATGACATCATCCAATGATTATGACATCAAATGATTATGACATCATCAAATGATTATGACATCAACAAAATGATTATGACATCATCCAATGATTATGACATCATCCAATGATTATGACATCATCAAATGATTATGACATCAACAAAATGATTATGACATCATCCAATGATTATGACATCAAATGATTATGACATCATCAAATCGATTATGACATCAACAAAATGATTATGACATCAACAAAATGATTATGACATCATAAAATGATTATGACATCAACAAAATGATTATAGCATCATCAAATGATTATGACATCAACAAAATGATTATGACATCGACCAATGATTATGACATCTTCAAATCATTATGACATCAACAAAATGATTATTCCATCAACAAAATGATTATGACATCATCAAATGATTATGACATTAACAAAATGATTATGACATCATCCAATGATTATGACATCAAATGATTATGACATCATCAAATGATTATGACATCAACAAAATGATTATGACATCATCCAATGATTATGACATCAAATGATTATGACATCATCAAATGATTATGACATCAACAAAATGATTATGACATCATCCGATGATTATGACATCCAATGATTATGACATCATCAAATGATTATGACATCAACAAAATGATTATGACATCATCTAATGATTATGACATCATCAAATGATTATGACATAAACAAAATGATTATGACATCTTCTAATGATTATGACATCATCAAATGATTATGACATCAACAAAATGATTATGACATCATCCAATGATTATGACATCAAATGATTATGACATCATCAAATGATTATGACATCAACAAAATGATTATGACATCATCTAATGATTATGACATCATCTAATGATTATGACATCATCAAATGATTATGACATCATCCAATGATTATGACATCAAATGATTATGACATCAACAAAATGATTATGACATCATCCAATGATTATGACATAATCCAATGATTATAACATCATCAAATCATTATGACATCAACAAAATGATTATGACATCAACAAAATGATTATGACATCATCAAATGATTATGACATCAACAAAATGATTATGACATCATCCAATGATTATGACATCAAATGATTATGACATCATCAAATGATTATGACATCATCCAATGATTATGACATCATCAAATCATTATGACATCGACAAAATGATTATGACATCAACAAAATGATTATGACATCATCAAATGATTATGACATCATCAAATCATTATGACATCAACAAAATGATTATGACATCAACAAAATGATTATGACATCATAAAATGATTATGACATCAACAAAATGATTATAGCATCATCAAATGATTATGACATCAACAAAATGATTATGACATCATCCAATGATTATGACATCATCAAATCATTATGACATCAACAAAATGATTATTACATCAACAAAATGATTATGACATCGTCAAATGATTATGACATTATCAAAATGATGATGACATCATCCAATGATTATGACATCATCCAATGATTATGACATCATCAAATCATTATGACATCAACTAAATGATTATGACAACATCCCATGATTATGACATCAAATGATTATGACATCATCAAATGATTATGACATCAACAAAATGATGATGACATCATCCAATGATTATGACATCATCCAATGATTATGACATCATCAAATCATTATGACATCAACAAAATGATTATGACATCATCTAATGATTATGACATCATCAAATGATTATGACATCAACAAAATGATTATGACAACATCCCATGATTATGACATCAAATGATTATGACATCATCAAATGATTATGACATCAACAAAATGATTATGACATCATCTAATGATTATGACATCATCAAATCATTATGACATCAACAAAATGATTATTACATCAACAAAATGATTATGACATCATCAAATGATTATGACATTAACAAAATGATTATGACATCATCCAATGATTATGACATCAAATGATTATGACATCAACAAAATGATGATGACATCATCCAATGATTATGACATCATCCAATGATTATGACATCATCAAATCATTATGACATCAACAAAATGATTATGACATCATCTAATGATTATGACATCAACAAAATGATTATGACAACATCCCATGATTATGACATCAAATGATTATGACATCATCAAATGATTACGACATCAACAAAATGATTATGACATCATCAAATGATTATGACATCAACAAAATGATTATGACATCATCAATTGATTATGACATCAACAAAATGTTTATGACATCATCCAATGATTATGACATCAAATGATTATGACATCATCAAATGATTATGACATCAACAAAATGATTATGACATCATCTAATGATTATGACATCATCAAATGATTATGACATCAACAAAATGATTATGACATCATCTAATGATTATGACATCATCAAATGATTATGACATCAACAAAATGATGATGACATCATCTAATGATTATGACATCAACAAAATGATTATGGCATCATCCAATGATTATGACATCAACAAAATGATTATGGCATCATCAAATGATTATGACATCAACAAAATGATTATGACATCATCAAATGATTATGACATCATCCAATGATTATCACATCAAATGATTATGACATCAACAAAATTATTATGACATCATCCAATGATTATGACATCATCAAATCATTATGACATCAACAAAATGATTATGACATCAACAAAATGATTGACATCATCAAATGATTATGACATCAACAAAATGATTATGACATCATCCAAGGATTATGACATCAAATGATTATGACATCATCAAATCATTATGACATCAGCAAAATGATTATGACATCAACAAAATGATTATGACATCATAAAATGATTATGACATCAACAAAATGATTATGGCATCATCAAATGATTATGACATCAACAAAATGATTATGACATCATCCAATGATTATGACATCATCAAATCATTATGACATCAACAAAATGATTATGACATCAACAAAATGATTATGACATCATCAAATGATTATGACATCAAATGATTTTGACATCATCAAATGATTATGACATCAACAAAATGATGATGACATAATCCAATGATTATGACATCATCCAATGATTATGACATCATCTAATGATTATGACATCATCAAATGATTATGACATCAACAAAATGATTATGACATCATCCAATGATTATGACATCAAATGATTATGACATCATCAAATGATTATGACATCAATAAAATGATTATGACATCATCAAATGATTATGACATCAACAAAATGATTATGACATCATCTAATGATTATGACATCATCAAATGATTATGACATCAACAAAATGATTATGACATCATCCAATGATTATGACATCAAATGATTATGACATCATCAAATGATTATGACATCAATAAAATGATTATGACATCATCAAATGATTATGACATCAAAAAAATGATTATGACATCAACAAAATGATTATGACATCATCCGATGATTATGACATCAAATGATTATGACATTATCAAATGATTATGACATCAACAAAATGATTAAGACATCATCAAATGATTATGACATAAACAAAATGATTATGACATAATCTAATGATTATGACATCATCAAATGATTATGACATCAACAAAATGATTATGACATCATCCAATGATTATGACATCAAATGATTATGACATCATCAAATGATTATGACATCAACAAAATGATTATGACATCATCTAATGATTATGACATCATCAAATGATTATGACATCAACAAAATGATTATGACATCATCCAATGATTATGACATCAAATGATTATGACATCAACAAAATGATTATGACATCATCCAATGACTATGACATCATCCAATGATTATAACATCATCAAATCATTATGACATCAACAAAATGATTATGACATCAACAAAATGATTATGGCATCATCAAATGATTATGACATCAACAAAATGATTATGACATCATCCAATGATTATGACATCATCCAATGATTATGACATCATCAAATCATTATGACATCAACAAAATGATTATGACATCAACAAAATGATTATGACATCATCAAATGATTATGACATCAACAAAATGATTATGACATCATCCAATGATTATGACATCAAATGATTATGACATCATCAAATGATTATGACATCAACAAAATGATTATGACATCATCCAATGATTATGACATCATCCAATGATTATGACATCATCAAATCATTATGACATCAACAAAATGATTATGACATCAACAAAATGATTATGACATCATCAAATGATTATGACATCATCAAATGATTATGACATCATCCAATGATTATGACATCAAATGATTATGACATCATCAAATGATTATGACATCAAGAAAATGATTATGACATCATCCAATGATTATGACATCAAATGATTATGACATCATCAAATGATTATGCCATCAACAAAATGATTATGGCATCATCAAATGATTATGACATCAACAAAATGATTATGACATCATCCAATGATTATGACATCAACAAAATGATTATGACATCATCAAATGATTATGACATCAACAAAATGATTATGACATCATCTAATGATTATGACATCATCTAATGATTATGACATCAACAAAATGATTATGTCATCATCCAATGATTATGACATCAAATGATTATGACATCATCAAATGATTATGACATCAACAAAATGATTATGACATCATCCAATGATTATGACATCAAATGATTATGACATCATCAAATGATTATGACATCAACAAAATGAATATGACATCATCCAATGATTTTGACATCAAATGATTATGACATCATCTAATGATTATGACATCATCAAATGATTATGACATCAACAAAATGATTATGACATCATCCAATGATTATGACATCAAATGATTATGACATCATGAAATCATTATGACATCAACAAAATGATTATGACATCAACAAAATGATTATGACATCATAAAATGATTATGACATCAACAAAATGATTATGACATCATCAAATGATTATGACATCAATAAAATGATTATGACATCATCCAATGATTATGACATCATCAAATCATTATGACATCAACAAAATGATTATGACATCAACAAAATGATTATGACATCATCAAATGATTATGACATCATCAAATGATTATGACATCAACAAAATGATGATGACATCATCCAATGATTATGACATCATCCAATGATTATGACATCATCAAATCATTATGACATCAACAAAATGATTATGACATCATCTAATGATTATGACATCATCAAATGATTATGACATCAACAAAATGATTATGACATCAACAAAATGATTATGACATCATCCAATGATTATGACATCAAATGATTATGACATGATCAAATGATTATGACATCAATAAAATGATTATGACATCATCAAATGATTATGACATCAAAAAAATGATTATGACATCAACAAAATGATTATGACATCATCTAATGATTATGACATTATCAAATGATTATGACATCAACAAAATGATTATGACATCATCAAATGATTATGACATCAACAAAATGATTATGACATCATCTAATGATTATGACATCATCAAATGATTATGACATAAACAAAATGATTATGACATCATTTAATGATTATGACATCATCAAATGATTATGACATCAACAAAATGATTATGACATCATCCAATGATTATGACATCAAATGATTATGACATCATCAAATGATTATGACATCAACAAAATGATTATGACATCATCTAATGATTATGACATCATCTAATGATTATGACATCATCCAATGATTATGACATCAAATGATTATGACATCAACAAAATGATTATGACATCATCCAATGATTATGACATAATCCAATGATTATAACATCATCAAATCATTATGACATCAACAAAATGATTATGACATCAACAAAATGATTATGACATCATCAAATGATTATGACATCAACAAAATGATTATGACATCATCCAATGATTATGACATCAAATGATTATGACATCATCAAATGATTATGACATCATCCAATGATTATGACATCATCCAATGATTATGACATCATCAAATCATTATGACATCAACAAAATGATTATGACATCAACAAAATGATTATGACATCATCAAATGATTATGACATCAACAAAATGATTATGACATCATCCAATGATTATGACATCAAATGATTATGACATCATCAAATGATTATGACATCAACAAAATGATTATGACATCATCCAATGATTATGACATCATCCAATGATTATGACATCATCAAATCATTATGACATCAACAAAATGATTATGACATCAACAAAATGATTATGACATCATCAAATGATTATGACATCATCAAATGATTATGACATCATCCAATGATTATGACATCAAATGATTATGACATCATCAAATGATTATGACATCAACAAAATGATTATGACATCATCCAATGATTATGACATCAAATGATTATGACATCATCAAATGATTATGCCATCAACAAAATGATTATGGCATCATCAAATGATTATGACATCAACAAAATGATTATGACATCATCCAATGATTATGACATCAACAAAATGATTATGACATCATCAAATGATTATGACATCAACAAAATGATTATGACATCATCTAATGATTATGACGTCATCTAATGATTATGACATCAACAAAATGATTATGTCATCATCCAATGATTATGACATCAAATGATTATGACATCATCAAATGATTATGACATCAACAAAATGATTATGACATCATCCAATGATTATGACATCAAATGATTATGACATCATCAAATGATTATGACATCAACAAAATGAATATGACATCATCCAATGATTTTGACATCAAATGATTATGACATCATCTAATGATTATGACATCATCAAATGATTATGACATCAACAAAATGATTATGACATCATCCAATGATTATGACATCAAATGATTATGACATCATGAAATCATTATGACATCAACAAAATGATTATGACATCAACAAAATGATTATGACATCATAAAATGATTATGACATCAACAAAATGATTATGACATCATCAAATGATTATGACATCAATAAAATGATTATGACATCATCCAATGATTATGACATCAACAAAATGATTATGACATCAACAAAATGATTATGACATCAATAAAATGATTATGACATCATCAAATGATTATGACATCAAAAAAATGATTATGACATCAACAAAATGATTATGACATCATCTAATGATTATGACATTATCAAATGATTATGACATCAACAAAATGATTATGACATCATCAAATGATTATGACATCAACAAAATGATTATGACATCATCTAATGATTATGACATCATCAAATGATTATGACATAAACAAAATGATTATGACATCATCTAATGATTATGACATCATCAAATGATTATGACATCAACAAAATGATTATGACATCATCCAATGATTATGACATCAAATGATTATGACATCATCAAATGATTATGACATCAACAAAATGATTATGACATCATCTAATGATTATGACATCATCTAATGATTATGACATCATCAAATGATTATGACATCATCCAATGATTATGACATCAAATGATTATGACATCAACAAAATGATTATGACATCATCCAATGATTATGACATAATCCAATGATTATAACATCATCAAATCATTATGACATCAACAAAATGATTATGACATCAACAAAATGATTATGACATCATCAAATGATTATGACATCAACAAAATGATTATGACATCATCCAATGATTATGACATCAAATGATTATGACATCATCAAATGATTATGACATCATCCAATGATTATGACATCATACAATGATTTTGACATCATCAAATCATTATGACATCGACAAAATGATTATGACATCAACAAAATGATTATGACATCATCAAATGATTATGACATCATCAAATCATTATGACATCAACAAAATGATTATGACATCAACAAAATGATTATGACATCAACAAAATGATTATGACATCATCAAATGATTATGACATCATCAAATCATTATGACATCAACAAAATGATTATGACATCAACAAAATGATTATGACATCATAAAATGATTATGACATCAACAAAATGATTATAGCATCATCAAATGATTATGACATCAACAAAATGATTATGACATCATCCAATGATTATGACATCATCAAATCATTATGACATTAACAAAATGATTATTACATCAACAAAATGATTATGACATCGTCAAATGATTATGACATTAACAAAATGATTATGACATCATCCAATGTTTATGACATCAAATGATTATGACATCATCAAATGATTATGACATCAACAAAATGATGATGACATCATCCAATGATTATGACATCATCCAATGATTATGACATCATAAAATGATTATGACATCAACAAAATGATTATGGCATCATCAAATGATTATGACATCAATAAAATGATTATGACATCATCCAATGATTATGACATCATCAAATCATTATGACATCAACAAAATGATTATGACATCAACAAAATGATTATGACATCATCAAATGATTATGACATCAAATGATTATGACATCATCAAATGATTATGACATCAACAAAATGATGATGACATCATCCAATGATTATGACATCATGAAATCATTATGACATCAACAAAATGATTATGACATCATCTAATGATTATGACATCATCAAATGATTATGACATCAACAAAATGATTATGACATCATCCAATGATTATGACATCAAATGATTATGACATGATCAAATGATTATGACATCAATAAAATGATTATGACATCATCAAATGATTATGACATCAAAAAAATGATTATGACATCAACAAAATGATTATGACATCATCTAATGATTATGACATTATCAAATGATTATGACATCAACAAAATGATTATGACATCATCCGATGATTATGACATCCAATGATTATGACATCATCAAATGATTATGACATCAACAAAATGATTATGACATCATCTAATGATTATGACATCATCAAATGATTATGACATAAACAAAATGATTATGACATCATCTAATGATTATGACATCATCAAATGATTATGACATCAACAAAATGATTATGACATCATCCAATGATTATGACATCAAATGATTATGACATCATCAAATGATTATGACATCAACAAAATGATTATGACATCATCTAATGATTATGACATCATCAAATGATTATGACATCAACAAAATGATTATGACATCATCCAATGATTATGACATCAAATGATTATGACATCAACAAAATGATTATGACATCATCCAATGATTATGACATAATCCAATGATTATATCATCATCAAATCATTATGACATCAACAAAATGATTATGACATCAACAAAATGATTATGGCATCATCAAATGATTATGACATCAACAAAATGATTATGACATCATCCAATGATTATGACATCATCCAATGATTATGACATCATCAAATCATTATGACATCAACAAAATGATTATGACATCATCAAATGATTATGACATCAACAAAATGATTATGACATCATCCAATGATTATGACATCATCAAATGATTATGACATCAACAAAATGATTATGACATCATCCAAAGATTATGACATCATCCAATGATTATGACATCATCAAATCATTATGACATCGACAAAATGATTATGACATCAACAAAATGATTATGACATCAACAAATGATTATGACATCATCAAATCATTATGACATCAACAAAATGATTATGACATCAACAAACTGATTATGACATCATAAAATGATTATGACATCAACAAAATGATTATAGCATCATCAAATGATTATGACATCAACAAAATGATTATGACATCATCCAATGATTATGACATCATCAAATCATTATGACATCAACAAAATGATTATTACATCAACAAAATGATTATGACATCGTCAAATGATTATGACATTAACATAATGATGATGACATCATCCAATGATAATGACATCATCAAATCATTATGACATCAACAAAATGATTATGACATCATCTTATGATTATGACATCATCAAATGATTATGACATCAACAAAATGATTATGACAACATCCCATGATTATGACATCAAATGATTATGACATCATCAAATGATTATGACATCAACAAAATGATGATTACATCATCCAATGATTATGACATCATCCAATGATTATGACATCAACAAAATGATTATGACATCATCCAATGATTATGACATCATCAAATCATTATGACATCAACAAAATGATTATTACATCAACAAAATGATTATGACATCGTCAAATGATTATGACATTAACAAAATGATGATGACATCATCCAATGATTATGACATCATCCAATGATTATGACATCATCAAATCATTATGACATCAACAAAATGATTATGACATCATCTAATGATTATGACATCATCAAATGATTATGACATCAACAAAATGATTATGACAACATCCCATGATTATGACATCAAATGATTATGACATCATCAAATGATTATGACATCAACAAAATGATTATGACATCATCAAATGATTATGACATCAACAAAATGATTATGACATCATCAATTGATTATGACATCAACAAAATGTTTATGACATCATCCAATGATTATGACATCAAATGATTATGACATCATCAAATGATTATGACATCAACAAAATGATTATGACATCATCTAATGATTATGACATCATCAAATGATTATGACATCAACAAAATGATTATGACATCATCTAATGATTATGACATCATCAAATGATTATGACATCAACAAAATGATGATGACATCATCTAATGATTATGACATCAACAAAATGATTATGGCATCATCCAATGATTATGACATCAACAAAATGATTATGGCATCATCAAATGATTATGACATCAACAAAATGATTATGACATCATCAAATGATTATGACATCATCCAATGATTATCACATCAAATGATTATGACATCAACAAAATTATTATGACATCATCCAATGATTATGACATCATCAAATCATTATGACATCAACAAAATGATTATGACATCAACAAAATGATTGACATCATCAAATGATTATGACATCAACAAAATGATTATGACATCATCCAAGGATTATGACATCAAATGATTATGACATCATCAAATCATTATGACATCAACAAAATGATTATGACATCAACAAAATGATTATGGCATCATCAAATGATTATGACATCAACAAAATCATTATGACATCATAAAATCATTATGACATCAACAAAATGATTATGACATCATCCAATGATTATGACATCAAATGATTATGACATCATCAAATCATTATGACATCAACAAAATGATTATGACATCAACAAAATGATTATGACATCATAAAATGATTATGACATCAACAAAATGATTATGGCATCATCAAATGATTATGACATCAACAAAATGATTATGACATCATCCAATGATTATGACATCATCAAATCATTATGACATCAACAAAATGATTATGACATCAACAAAATGATTATGACATCATCAAATGATTATGACATCAAATGATTTTGACATCATCAAATGATTATGACATCAACAAAATGATGATGACATAATCCAATGATTATGACATCATCCAATGATTATGACATCATCTAATGATTATGACATCATCAAATGATTATGACATCAACAAAATGATTATGACATCATCAAATGATTATGACATCAAATGATTATGACATCATCAAATGATTATGACATCAATAAAATGATTATGACATCATCAAATGATTATGACATCAACAAAATGATTATGACATCATCTAATGATTATGACATCATCAAATGATTATGACATCAACAAAATGATTATGACATCATCCAATGATTATGACATCATCCAATGATTATGACATCATCAAATCATTATGACATCAACAAAATGATTATGACATCAACAAAATGATTATGACATCATCAAATGATTATGACATCATCCAATGATTATGACATCAAATGATTATGACATCATCAAATGATTATGACATCAACAAAATGATTATGACATCATCCAATGATTATGACATCAAATGATTATGACATCATCAAATGATTATGCCATCAACAAAATGATTATGGCATCATCAAATGATTATGACATCAACAAAATGATTATGACATCATCCAATGATTATGACATCAACAAAATGATTATGACATCATCAAATGATTATGACATCAACAAAATGATTATGACATCATCTAATGATTATGACATCATCTAATGATTATGACATCAACAAAATGATTATGTCATCATCCAATGATTATGACATCAAATGATTATGACATCATCAAATGATTATGACATCAACAAAATGATTATGACATCATCCAATGATTATGACATCAAATGATTATGACATCATCAAATGATTATGACATCAACAAAATGAATATGACATCATCCAATGATTTTGACATCAAATGATTATGACATCATCTAATGATTATGACATCATCAAATGATTATGACATCAACAAAATGATTATGACATCATCCAATGATTATGACATCAAATGATTATGACATCATGAAATCATTATGACATCAACAAAATGATTATGACATCAACAAAATGATTATGACATCATAAAATGATTATGACATCAACAAAATGATTATGGCATCATCAAATGATTATGACATCAATAAAATGATTATGACATCATCCAATGATTATGACATCATCAAATCATTATGACATCAACAAAATGATTATGACATCAACAAAATGATTATGACATCATCAAATGATTATGACATCAAATGATTATGACATCATCAAATGATTATGACATCAACAAAATGATGATGACATCATCCAATGATTATGACATCATCCAATGATTATGACATCATCAAATCATTATGACATCAACAAAATGATTATGACATCATCTAATGATTATGACATCATCAAATGATTATGACATCAACAAAATGATTATGACATCATCCAATGATTATGACATCAAATGATTATGACATGATCAAATGATTATGACATCAATAAAATGATTATGACATCATCAAATGATTATGACATCAAAAAAATGATTATGACATCAACAAAATGATTATGACATCATCTAATGATTATGACATTATCAAATGATTATGACATCAACAAAATGATTATGACATCATCCGATGATTATGACATCCAATGATTATGACATCATCAAATGATTATGACATCAACAAAATGATTATGACATCATCTAATGATTATGACATCATCAAATGATTATGACATAAACAAAATGATTATGACATCATCTAATGATTATGACATCATCAAATGATTATGACATCAACAAAATGATTATGACATCATCCAATGATTATGACATCAAATGATTATGACATCATCAAATGATTATGACATCAACAAAATGATTATGACATCATCTAATGATTATGACATCATCTAATGATTATGACATCATCAAATGATTATGACATCATCCAATGATTATGACATCAAATGATTATGACATCAACAAAATGATTATGACATCATCCAATGATTATGACATAATCCAATGATTATAACATCATCAAATGATTATGACATCAACAAAATGATTATGACATCAACAAAATGATTATGACATCATCAAATGATTATGACATCAACAAAATGATTATGACATCATCCAATGATTATGACATCAAATGATTATGACATCATCAAATGATTATGACATCATCCAATGATTATGACATCATCCAATGATTATGACATCATCAAATCATTATGACATCGACAAAATGATTATGGCATCAACAAAATGATTATGACATCATCAAATGATTATGACATCATCAAATCATTATGACATCAACAAAATGATTATGACATCAACAAAATGATTATGACATCATAAAATGATTATGACATCAACAAAATGATTATAGCATCATCAAATGATTATGACATCAACAAAATGATTATGACATCATCCAATGATTATGACATCATCAAATCATTATGACATCAACAAAATGATTATTACATCAACAAAATGATTATGACATCGTCAAATGATTATGACATTAACAAAATGATTATGACATCATCCAATGATTATGACATCAAATGATTATGACATCATCAAATGATTATGACATCAACAAAATGATGATGACATCATCCAATGATTATGACATCATCCAATGATTATGACATCATCAAATCATTATGACATCAAAAAAATGATTATGACATCATCTAATGATTATGACATCATCAAATGATTATGACATCAACAAAATGATTATGACAACATCCCATGATTATGACATCAAATGATTATGACATCATCAAATGATTATGACATCAACAAAATGATGATGACATCATCCAACGATTATGACATCATCCAATGATTATGACATCATCAAATCATTATGACATCAACAAAATGATTATGACATCATCTAATGATTATGACATCATCAAATGATTATGACATCAACAAAATGATTATGACAACATCCCATGATTATGACATCAAATGATTATGACATCATCAAATGATTATGACATCAACAAAATGATTATGACATCATCTAATGATTATGACATCATCAAATCATTATGACATCAACAAAATGATTATTACATCAACAAAATGATTATGACATCATCAAATGATTATGACATTAACAAAATGATTATGACATCATCCAATAATTATGACATCAAATGATTATGACATCATCAAATGATTATGACATCAACAAAATGATGATGACATCATCCAATGATTATGACATCATCCAATGATTATGACATCATCAAATCATTATGACATCAACAAAATGATTATGACATCATCTAATGATTATGACATCATCAAATGATTATGACATCAACAAAATGATTATGACAACATCCCATGATTATGACATCAAATGATTATGACATCATCAAATGATTATGACATCAACAAAATGATTATGACATCAACAAAATGATGTTGACATCATCTAATGATTATGACATCAACAAAATGATTATGGCATCATCCAATGATTATGACATCAACAAAATGATTATGGCATCAACAAATGATTATGACATCAACAAAATGATTATGACATCATCAAATGATTATGACATCATCCAATGATTATCACATCAAATGATTATGACATCAACAAAATTATTATGACATCATCCAATGATTATGACATCATCAAATCATTATGACATCAACAAAATGATTATGACATCATCCAAGGATTATGACATCAAATGATTATGACATCATCAAATCATTATGACATCAACAAAATGATTATGACATCAACAAAATGATTATGGCATCATCAAATGATTATGACATCAACAAAATCATTATGACATCATAAAATCATTATGACATCAACAAAATGATTATGACATCATCCAATGATTATGACATCAAATGATTATGACATCATCAAATCATTATGACATCAACAAAATGATTATGACATCAACAAAATGATTATGACATCATAAAATGATTATGACATCAACAAAATGATTATGGCATCATCAAATGATTATGACATCAACAAAATGATTATGACATCATCCAATGATTATGACATCAAATGATTTTGACATCATCAAATGATTATGACATCAACAAAATGATGATGACATAATCCAATGATTATGACATCATCCAATGATTATGACATCATCAAATCATTATGACATCAACAAAATGATTATGACATCATCTAATGATTATGACATCATCAAATGATTATGACATCAACAAAATGATTATGACATCATCCAATGATTATGACATCAAATGATTATGACATCAATAAAATGATTATGACATCATCAAATGATTATGACATCAAAAAAATGATTATGACATCAACAAAATGATTATGACATCATCTAATGATTATGACATTATCAAATGATTATGACATCAACAAAATGATTATGACATCATCCGATGATTATGACATCAAATGATTATGACATCATCAAATGATTATGACATCAACAAAATGATTATGACATCATCTAATGATTATGACATCATCAAATGATTATGACATAAACAAAATGATTATGACATAATCTAATGATTATGACATCATCAAATGATTATGACATCAACAAAATGATTATGACATCATCCAATGATTATGACATCAAATGATTATGACATCATCAAATGATTATGACATCAACAAAATGATTATGACATCATCTAATGATTATGACATCATCAAATGATTATGACATCAACAAAATGATTATGACATCATCCAATGATTATGACATCAAATGATTATGACATCAACAAAATGATTATGACATCATCCAATGACTATGACATCATCCAATGATTATAACATCATCAAATCATTATGACATCAACAAAATGATTATGACATCAACAAAATGATTATGGCATCATCAAATGATTATGACATCAACAAAATGATTATGACATCATCAAATGATTATGACATCAACAAAATGATTATGACATCAACAAAATGATGTTGACATCATCTAATGATTATGACATCAACAAAATGATTATGGCATCATCCAATGATTATGACATCAACAAAATGATTATGGCATCATCAAATGATTATGACATCAACAAAATGATTATGACATCATCAAATGATTATGACATCATCCAATGATTATCACATCAAATGATTATGACATCAACAAAATGATTATGACATCAACAAAATGATTATGACATCATCAAATGATTATGACATCAACAAAATGATTATGACATCAACAAAATGATGTTGACATCATCTAATGATTATGACATCAACAAAATGATTATGGCATCATCCAATGATTATGACATCAACAAAATGATTATGGCATCATCAAATGATTATGACATCAACAAAATGATTATGACATCATCAAATGATTATGACATCATCCAATGATTATCACATCAAATGATTATGACATCAACAAAATTATTATGACATCATCCAATGATTATGACATCATCAAATCATTATGACATCAACAAAATGATTATGACATCAACAAAATGATTATGACATCATCAAATGATTATGACATCAACAAAATGATTATGACATCATCTAATGATTATGACATCATCAAATGATTATGACATAAACAAAATGATTATGACATAATCTAATGATTATGACATCATCAAATGATTATGACATCAACAAAATGATTATGACATCATCCAATGATTATGACATCAAATGATTATGACATCATCAAATGATTATGACATCAACAAAATGATTATGACATCATCTAATGATTATGACATCATCAAATGATTATGACATCAACAAAATGATTATTACATCATCCAATGATTATGACATCAAATGATTATGACATCAACAAAATGATTATGACATCATCCAATGACTATGACATCATCCAATGATTATAACATCATCAAATCATTATGACATCAACAAAATGATTATGACATCAACAAAATGATTATGGCATCATCAAATGATTATGACATCAACAAAATGATTATGACATCATCAAATGATTATGACATCAACAAAATGATTATGACATCAACAAAATGATGTTGACATCATCTAATGATTATGACATCAACAAAATGATTATGGCATCATCCAATGATTATGACATCAACAAAATGATTATGGCATCATCAAATGATTATGACATCAACAAAATGATTATGACATCATCAAATGATTATGACATCATCCAATGATTATGACATCATCCAATGATTATGACATCAACAAAATGATTATGACATCAACAAAATGATTATGACATCATCAAATGATTATGACATCAACAAAATGATTATGACATCAACAAAATGATGTTGACATCATCTAATGATTATGACATCAACAAAATGATTATGGCATCATCCAATGATTATGACATCAACAAAATGATTATGGCATCGTCAAATGATTATGACATCAACAAAATGATTATGACATCATCAAATGATTATGACATCATCCAATGATTATCACATCAAATGATTATGACATCAACAAAATTATTATGACATCATCCAATGATTATGACATCATCAAATCATTATGACATCAACAAAATGATTATGACATCAACAAAATGATTGACATCATCAAATGATTATGACATCAACAAAAAGATTATGACATCATCCAAGGATTATGACATCAAATGATTATGACATCATCAAATCATTATGACATCAACAAAATGATTATGACATCAACAAAATGATTATGGCATCATCAAATGATTATGACATCAACAAAATCATTATGACATCATAAAATCATTATGACATCAACAAAATGATTATGACATCATCCAATGATTATGACATCAAATGATTATGACATCATCAAATCATTATGACATCAACAAAATGATTATGACATCAACAAAATGATTATGACATCATAAAATGATTATGACATCAACAAAATGATTATGGCATCATCAAATGATTATGACATCAACAAAATGATTATGACATCATCCAATGATTATGACATCAAATGATTTTGACATCATCAAATGATTATGACATCAACAAAATGATGATGACATAATCCAATGATTATGACATCATCCAATGATTATGACATCATCAAATCATTATGACATCAACAAAATGATTATGACATCATCTAATGATTATGACATCATCTAATGATTATGACATTATCAAATGATTATGACATCAACAAAATGATTATGACATCATCCGATGATTATGACATCCAATGATTATGACATCATCAAATGATTATGACATCAACAAAATGATTATGACATCATCTAATGATTATGACATCATCAAATGATTATGACATAAACAAAATGATTATGACATCATCTAATGATTATGACATCATCAAATGATTATGACATCAACAAAATGATTATGACATCATCCAATGATTATGACATCAAATGATTATGACATCATCAAATGATTATGACATCAACAAAATGATTATGACATCATCTAATGATTATGACATCATCTAATGATTATGACATCATCAAATGATTATGACATCATCCAATGATTATGACATCAAATGATTATGACATCAACAAAATGATTATGACATCATCCAATGATTATGACATAATCCAATGATTATAACATCATCAAATGATTATGACATCAACAAAATGATTATGACATCAACAAAATGATTATGACATCATCAAATGATTATGACATCAACAAAATGATTATGACATCATCCAATGATTATGACATCAAATGATTATGACATCATCAAATGATTATGACATCATCCAATGATTATGACATCATCCAATGATTATGACATCATCAAATCATTATGACATCGACAAAATGATTATGGCATCAACAAAATGATTATGACATCATCAAATGATTATGACATCATCAAATCATTATGACATCAACAAAATGATTATGACATCAACAAAATGATTATGACATCATAAAATGATTATGACATCAACAAAATGATTATAGCATCATCAAATGATTATGACATCAACAAAATGATTATGACATCATCCAATGATTATGACATCATCAAATCATTATGACATCAACAAAATGATTATTACATCAACAAAATGATTATGACATCGTCAAATGATTATGACATTAACAAAATGATTATGACATCATCCAATGATTATGACATCAAATGATTATGACATCATCAAATGATTATGACATCAACAAAATGATGATGACATCATCCAATGATTATGACATCATCCAATGATTATGACATCATCAAATCATTATGACATCAAAAAAATGATTATGACATCATCTAATGATTATGACATCATCAAATGATTATGACATCAACAAAATGATTATGACAACATCCCATGATTATGACATCAAATGATTATGACATCATCAAATGATTATGACATCAACAAAATGATGATGACATCATCCAACGATTATGACATCATCCAATGATTATGACATCATCAAATCATTATGACATCAACAAAATGATTATGACATCATCTAATGATTATGACATCATCAAATGATTATGACATCAACAAAATGATTATGACAACATCCCATGATTATGACATCAAATGATTATGACATCATCAAATGATTATGACATCAACAAAATGATTATGACATCATCTAATGATTATGACATCATCAAATCATTATGACATCAACAAAATGATTATTACATCAACAAAATGATTATGACATCATCAAATGATTATGACATTAACAAAATGATTATGACATCATCCAATAATTATGACATCAAATGATTATGACATCATCAAATGATTATGACATCAACAAAATGATGATGACATCATCCAATGATTATGACATCATCCAATGATTATGACATCATCAAATCATTATGACATCAACAAAATGATTATGACATCATCTAATGATTATGACATCATCAAATGATTATGACATCAACAAAATGATTATGACAACATCCCATGATTATGACATCAAATGATTATGACATCATCAAATGATTATGACATCAACAAAATGATTATGACATCAACAAAATGATGTTGACATCATCTAATGATTATGACATCAACAAAATGATTATGGCATCATCCAATGATTATGACATCAACAAAATGATTATGGCATCAACAAATGATTATGACATCAACAAAATGATTATGACATCATCAAATGATTATGACATCATCCAATGATTATCACATCAAATGATTATGACATCAACAAAATTATTATGACATCATCCAATGATTATGACATCATCAAATCATTATGACATCAACAAAATGATTATGACATCATCCAAGGATTATGACATCAAATGATTATGACATCATCAAATCATTATGACATCAACAAAATGATTATGACATCAACAAAATGATTATGGCATCATCAAATGATTATGACATCAACAAAATCATTATGACATCATAAAATCATTATGACATCAACAAAATGATTATGACATCATCCAATGATTATGACATCAAATGATTATGACATCATCAAATCATTATGACATCAACAAAATGATTATGACATCAACAAAATGATTATGACATCATAAAATGATTATGACATCAACAAAATGATTATGGCATCATCAAATGATTATGACATCAACAAAATGATTATGACATCATCCAATGATTATGACATCAAATGATTTTGACATCATCAAATGATTATGACATCAACAAAATGATGATGACATAATCCAATGATTATGACATCATCCAATGATTATGACATCATCAAATCATTATGACATCAACAAAATGATTATGACATCATCTAATGATTATGACATCATCAAATGATTATGACATCAACAAAATGATTATGACATCATCCAATGATTATGACATCAAATGATTATGACATCAATAAAATGATTATGACATCATCAAATGATTATGACATCAAAAAAATGATTATGACATCAACAAAATGATTATGACATCATCTAATGATTATGACATTATCAAATGATTATGACATCAACAAAATGATTATGACATCATCCGATGATTATGACATCAAATGATTATGACATCATCAAATGATTATGACATCAACAAAATGATTATGACATCATCTAATGATTATGACATCATCAAATGATTATGACATAAACAAAATGATTATGACATAATCTAATGATTATGACATCATCAAATGATTATGACATCAACAAAATGATTATGACATCATCCAATGATTATGACATCAAATGATTATGACATCATCAAATGATTATGACATCAACAAAATGATTATGACATCATCTAATGATTATGACATCATCAAATGATTATGACATCAACAAAATGATTATGACATCATCCAATGATTATGACATCAAATGATTATGACATCAACAAAATGATTATGACATCATCCAATGACTATGACATCATCCAATGATTATAACATCATCAAATCATTATGACATCAACAAAATGATTATGACATCAACAAAATGATTATGGCATCATCAAATGATTATGACATCAACAAAATGATTATGACATCATCAAATGATTATGACATCAACAAAATGATTATGACATCAACAAAATGATGTTGACATCATCTAATGATTATGACATCAACAAAATGATTATGGCATCATCCAATGATTATGACATCAACAAAATGATTATGGCATCATCAAATGATTATGACATCAACAAAATGATTATGACATCATCAAATGATTATGACATCATCCAATGATTATCACATCAAATGATTATGACATCAACAAAATGATTATGACATCAACAAAATGATTATGACATCATCAAATGATTATGACATCAACAAAATGATTATGACATCAACAAAATGATGTTGACATCATCTAATGATTATGACATCAACAAAATGATTATGGCATCATCCAATGATTATGACATCAACAAAATGATTATGGCATCATCAAATGATTATGACATCAACAAAATGATTATGACATCATCAAATGATTATGACATCATCCAATGATTATCACATCAAATGATTATGACATCAACAAAATTATTATGACATCATCCAATGATTATGACATCATCAAATCATTATGACATCAACAAAATGATTATGACATCAACAAAATGATTATGACATCATCAAATGATTATGACATCAACAAAATGATTATGACATCATCTAATGATTATGACATCATCAAATGATTATGACATAAACAAAATGATTATGACATAATCTAATGATTATGACATCATCAAATGATTATGACATCAACAAAATGATTATGACATCATCCAATGATTATGACATCAAATGATTATGACATCATCAAATGATTATGACATCAACAAAATGATTATGACATCATCTAATGATTATGACATCATCAAATGATTATGACATCAACAAAATGATTATTACATCATCCAATGATTATGACATCAAATGATTATGACATCAACAAAATGATTATGACATCATCCAATGACTATGACATCATCCAATGATTATAACATCATCAAATCATTATGACATCAACAAAATGATTATGACATCAACAAAATGATTATGGCATCATCAAATGATTATGACATCAACAAAATGATTATGACATCATCAAATGATTATGACATCAACAAAATGATTATGACATCAACAAAATGATGTTGACATCATCTAATGATTATGACATCAACAAAATGATTATGGCATCATCCAATGATTATGACATCAACAAAATGATTATGGCATCATCAAATGATTATGACATCAACAAAATGATTATGACATCATCAAATGATTATGACATCATCCAATGATTATGACATCATCCAATGATTATGACATCAACAAAATGATTATGACATCAACAAAATGATTATGACATCATCAAATGATTATGACATCAACAAAATGATTATGACATCAACAAAATGATGTTGACATCATCTAATGATTATGACATCAACAAAATGATTATGGCATCATCCAATGATTATGACATCAACAAAATGATTATGGCATCGTCAAATGATTATGACATCAACAAAATGATTATGACATCATCAAATGATTATGACATCATCCAATGATTATCACATCAAATGATTATGACATCAACAAAATTATTATGACATCATCCAATGATTATGACATCATCAAATCATTATGACATCAACAAAATGATTATGACATCAACAAAATGATTGACATCATCAAATGATTATGACATCAACAAAAAGATTATGACATCATCCAAGGATTATGACATCAAATGATTATGACATCATCAAATCATTATGACATCAACAAAATGATTATGACATCAACAAAATGATTATGGCATCATCAAATGATTATGACATCAACAAAATCATTATGACATCATAAAATCATTATGACATCAACAAAATGATTATGACATCATCCAATGATTATGACATCAAATGATTATGACATCATCAAATCATTATGACATCAACAAAATGATTATGACATCAACAAAATGATTATGACATCATAAAATGATTATGACATCAACAAAATGATTATGGCATCATCAAATGATTATGACATCAACAAAATGATTATGACATCATCCAATGATTATGACATCAAATGATTTTGACATCATCAAATGATTATGACATCAACAAAATGATGATGACATAATCCAATGATTATGACATCATCCAATGATTATGACATCATCAAATCATTATGACATCAACAAAATGATTATGACATCATCTAATGATTATGACATCATCAAATGATTATGACATCAACAAAATGATTATGACATCATCCAATGATTATGACATCAAATGATTATGACATCATCAAATGATTATGACATCAATAAAATGATTATGACATCATCAAATGATTATGACATCAAAAAAATGATTATGACATCAACAAAATGATTATGACATCATCTAATGATTATGACATTATCAAATGATTATGACATCAACAAAATGATTATGACATCATCCGATGATTATGACATCAAATGATTATGACATCATCAAATGATTATGACATCAACAAAATGATTATGACATCATCTAATGATTATGACATCATCAAATGATTATGACATAAACAAAATGATTATGACATAATCTAATGATTATGACATCATCAAATGATTATGACATCAACAAAATGATTATGACATCATCCAATGATTATGACATCAAATGATTATGACATCATCAAATGATTATGACATCAACAAAATGATTATGACATCATCTAATGATTATGACATCATCAAATGATTATGACATCAACAAAATGATTATGACATCATCCAATGATTATGACATCAAATGATTTTGACATCATCAAATGATTATGACATCAACAAAATGATGATGACATAATCCAATGATTATGACATCATAAAATGATTATGACATCATCAAATCATTATGACATCAACAAAATGATTATGACATCATCTAATGATTATGACATCATCAAATGATTATGACATCAACAAAATGATTATGACATCATCCAATGATTATGACATCAAATGATTATGACATCATCAAATGATTATGACATCAATAAAATGATTATGACATCATCAAATGATTATGACATCAAAAAAATGATTATGACATCAACAAAATGATTATGACATCATCTAATGATTATGACATTATCAAATGATTATGACATCAACAAAATGATTATGACATCATCCGATGATTATGACATCAAATGATTATGACATCATCAAATGATTATGACATCAACAAAATGATTATGACATCATCTAATGATTATGACATCATCAAATGATTATGACATAAACAAAATGATTATGACATAATCTAATGATTATGACATCATCAAATGATTATGACGTCAACAAAATGATTATGACATCATCCAATGATTATGACATCAAATGATTATGACATCATCAAATGATTATGACATCAACAAAATGATTATGACATCATCTAATGATTATGACATCATCAAATGATTATGACATCAACAAAATGATTATGACATCATCCAATGATTATGACATCAAATGATTATGACATCAACAAAATGATTATGACATCATCCAATGACTATGACATCATCCAATGATTATAACATCATCAAATCATTATGACATCAACAAAATGATTATGACATCAACAAAATGATTATGGCATCATCAAATGATTATGACATCAACAAAATGATTATGACATCATCCAATGATTATGACATCATCCAATGATTATGACATCAACAAAATGATTATGACATCAACAAAATGATTATGACATCATCAAATGATTATGACATCAACAAAATGATTATGACATCAACAAAATGATGTTGACATCATCTAATGATTATGACATCAACAAAATGATTATGGCATCATCCAATGATTATGACATCAACAAAATGATTATGGCATCATCAAATGATTATGACATCAACAAAATGATTATGACATCATCAAATGATTATGACATCATCCAATGATTATCACATCAAATGATTATGACATCAACAAAATTATTATGACATCATCCAATGATTATGACATCATCAAATCATTATGACATCAACAAAATGATTATGACATCAACAAAATGATTGACATCATCAAATGATTATGACATCAACAAAATGATTATGACATCATCCAAGGATTATGACATCAAATGATTATGACATCATCAAATCATTATGACATCAACAAAATGATTATGACATCAACAAAATGATTATGGCATCATCAAATGATTATGACATCAACAAAATCATTATGACATCATAAAATCATTATGACATCAACAAAATGATTATGACATCATCCAATGATTATGACATCAAATGATTATGACATCATCAAATCATTATGACATCAACAAAATGATTATGACATCATAAAATGATTATGACATCAACAAAATGATTATGGCATCATCAAATGATTATGACATCAACAAAATGATTATGACATCATCCAATGATTATGACATCAAATGATTTTGACATCATCAAATGATTATGACATCAACAAAATGATGATGACATAATCCAATGATTATGACATCATCCAATGATTATGACATCATCAAATCATTATGACATCAACAAAATGATTATGACATCATCTAATGATTATGACATCATCAAATGATTATGACATCAACAAAATGATTATGACATCATCCAATGATTATGACATCAAATGATTATGACATCATCAAATGATTATGACATCAATAAAATGATTATGACATCATCAAATGATTATGACATCAAAAAAATGATTATGACATCAACAAAATGATTATGACATCATCTAATGATTATGACATTATCAAATGATTATGACATCAACAAAATGATTATGACATCATCCGATGATTATGACATCAAATGATTATGACATCATCAAATGATTATGACATCAACAAAATGATTATGACATCATCTAATGATTATGACATCATCAAATGATTATGACATAAACAAAATGATTATGACATAATCTAATGATTATGACATCATCAAATGATTATGACATCAACAAAATGATTATGACATCATCCAATGATTATGACATCAAATGATTATGACATCATCAAATGATTATGACATCAACAAAATGATTATGACATCATCTAATGATTATGACATCATCAAATGATTATGACATCAACAAAATGATTATGACATCATCCAATGATTATGACATCAAATGATTATGACATCAACAAAATGATTATGACATCATCCAATGACTATGACATCATCCAATGATTATAACATCATCAAATCATTATGACATCAACAAAATGATTATGACATCAACAAAATGATTATGGCATCATCAAATGATTATGACATCAACAAAATGATTATGACATCATCCAATGATTATGACATCATCCAATGATTATGACATCATCAAATCATTATGACATCAACAAAATGATTATGACATCAACAAAATGATTATGACATCATCAAATGATTATGACATCAACAAAATGATTATGACATCATCCAATGATTATGACATCAAATGATTATGACATCATCAAATGATTATGACATCAACAAAATGATTATGACATCATCCAATGATTATGACATCATCCAATGATTATGACATCATCAAATCATTATGACATCGACAAAATGATTATGACATCATCCAATGATTATGACATCAAATGATTATGACATCATCAAATGATTATGCCATCAACAAAATGATTATGGCATCATCAAATGATTATGACATCAACAAAATGATTATGACATCATCCAATGATTATGACATCAACAAAATGATTATGACATCATCAAATGATTATGACATCAACAAAATGATTATGTCATCATCCAATGATTATGACATCAAATGATTATGACATCATCAAATCATTATGACATCAACAAAATGATTATGACATCAACAAAATGATTATGACATCATAAAATGATTATGACATCAACAAAATGATTATGGCATCATCAAATGATTATGACATCAATAAAATGATTATGACATCATCCAATGATTATGACATCATCAAATCATTATGACATCAACAAAATGATTATGACATCAACAAAATGATTATGACATCATCAAATGATTATGACATCAAATGATTATGACATCATCAAATGATTATGACATCAACAAAATGATTATGACATCATCCAATGATTATGACATCATCAAATCATTATGACATCAACAAAATGATTATGACATCATCTAATGATTATGACATCATCAAATGATTATGACATCAACAAAATGATTATGACATCATCCAATGATTATGACATCAAATGATTATGACATGATCAAATGATTATGACATCAATAAAATGATTATGACATCATCAAATGATTATGACATCAAAAAAATGATTATGACATCAACAAAATGATTATGACATCATCTAATGATTATGACATTATCAAATGATTATGACATCAACAAAATGATTATGACATCATCCGATGATTATGACATCCAATGATTATGACATCATCAAATGATTATGACATCAACAAAATGATTATGACATCATCTAATGATTATGACATCATCAAATGATTATGACATAAACAAAATGATTATGACATCATCTAATGATTATGACATCATCAAATGATTATGACATCAACAAAATGATTATGACATCATCCAATGATTATGACATCAAATGATTATGACATCATCAAATGATTATGACATCAACAAAATGATTATGACATCATCTAATGATTATGACATCATCAAATGATTATGATATCAACAAAATGATTATGACATCATCCAATGATTATGACATCAAATGATTATGACATCAACAAAATGATTATGACATCATCCAATGATTATGACATAATCCAATGATTATAACATCATCAAATCATTATGACATCAACAAAATGATTATGACATCAACAAAATGATTATGGCATCATCAAATGATTATGACATCAACAAAATGATTATGACATCATCCAATGATTATGACATCATCCAATGATTATGACATCATCAAATCATTATGACATCGACAAAATGATTATGACATCAACAAAATGATTATGACATCATCAAATGATTATGACATCATCAAATCATTATGACATCAACAAAATGATTATGACATCAACAAAATGATTATGACATCATAAAATGATTATGACATCAACAAAATGATTATAGCATCATCAAATGATTATGACATCAACAAAATGATTATGACATCATCCAATGATTATGACATCATCAAATCATTATGACATCAACAAAATGATTATTACATCAACAAAATGATTATGACATCGTCAAATGATTATGACATTAACAAAATGATTATGACATCATCCAATGATTATGACATCAAATGATTATGACATCATCAAATGATTATGACATCAACAAAATGATGATGACATCATCCAATGAATATGACATCATCCAATGATTATGACATCATCAAATCATTATGACATCAACAAAATGATTATGACATCATCTAATGATTATGACATCATCAAATGATTATGACATCAACAAAATGATTATGACAACATCCCATGATTATGACATCAAATGATTATGACATCATCAAATGATTATGACATCAACAAAATGATGATGACATCATCCAATGATTATGACATCATCCAATGATTATGACATCATCAAATCATTATGACATCAACAAAATGATTATGACATCATCTAATGATTATGACATCATCAAATGATTATGACATCAACAAAATGATTATGACAACATCCCATGATTATGACATCAAATGATTATGACATCATCAAATGATTATGACATCAACAAAATGATTATGACATCATCTAATGATTATGACATCATCAAATCATTATGACATCAACAAAATGATTATTACATCAACAAAATGATTATGACATCATCAAATGATTATGACATTAACAAAATGATTATGACATCATCCAATGATTATGACATCAAATGATTATGACATCATCAAATGATTATGACATCAACAAAATGATGATGACATCATCCAATGATTATGACATCATCCAATGATTATGACATCATCAAATCATTATGACATCAACAAAATGATTATGACATCATCTAATGATTATGACATCATCAAATGATTATGACATCAACAAAATGATTATGACAACATCCCATGATTATGACATCATCAAATGATTATGACATCAACAAAATGATTATGACATCATCAAATGATTATGACATCAACAAAATGATTATGACATCATCAATTGATTATGACATCAACAAAATGTTTATGACATCATCCAATGATTATGACATCAAATGATTATGACATCATCAAATGATTATGACATCAACAAAATGATTATGACATCATCTAATGATTATGACATCATCAAATGATTATGACATCAACAAAATGATTATGACATCATCTAATGATTATGACATCATCAAATGATTATGACATCAACAAAATGATGATGACATCATCTAATGATTATGACATCAACAAAATGATTATGGCATCATCCAATGATTATGACATCATCAAATCATTATGACATCAACAAAATGATTATGACATCAACAAAATGATTGACATCATCAAATGATTATGACATCAACAAAATGATTATGACATCATCCAAGGATTATGACATCAAATGATTATGACAACATCAAATCATTATGACATCAACAAAATGATTATGACATCAACAAATTGATTATGGCATCATCAAATGATTAAGACATCAACAAAATCATTATGACATCATAAAATCATTATGACATCAACAAAATGATTATGACATCATCCAATGATTATGACATCAAATGATTATGACATCATCAAATCATTATGACATCAACAAAATGATTATGACATCAACAAAATGATTATGACATCATAAAATGATTATGACATCAACAAAATGATTATGGCATCATCAAATGATTATGACATCAACAAAATGATTATGACATCATCCAATGATTATGACATCATCAAATCATTATGACATCAACAAAATGATTATGACATCAACAAAATGATTATGACATCATCAAATGATTATGACATCAAATGATTTTGACATCATCAAATGAATATGACATCAACAAAATGATGATGACATAATCCAATGATTATGACATCATCCAATGATTATGACATCATCAAATCATTATGACATCAACAAAATGATTATGACATCATCTAATGATTATGACATCATCAAATGATTATGACATCAACAAAATGATTATGACATCATCCAATGATTATGACATCAAATCATTATGACATCATCAAATGATTATGACATCAATAAAATGATTATGACATCATCAAATGATTATGACATCAAAAAAATGATTATGACATCAACAAAATGATTATGACATCATCTAATGATTATGACATTATCAAATGATTATGACATCAACAAAATGATTATGACATCATCCGATGATTATGACATCAAATGATTATGACATCATCAAATGATTATGACATCAACACAATGATTATGACATCATCTAATGATTATGACATCATCAAATGATTATGACATAAACAAAATGATTATGACATAATCTAATGATTATGACATCATCAAATGATTATGACATCAACAAAATGATTATGACATCATCCAATGATTATGACATCAAATGATTATGACATCATCAAATGATTATGACATCAACAAAATGATTATGACATCATCTAATGATTATGACATCATCAAATGATTATGACATCAACAAAGTGATTATGACATCATCCAATGATTATGACATCAAATGATTATGACATCAACAAAATGATTATGACATCATCCAATGACTATGACATCAACCAATGATTATAACATCATCAAATCATTATGACATCAACAAAATGATTATGACATCAACAAAATGATTATGGCATCATCAAATGATTATGACATCAACAAAATGATTATGACATCATCCAATGATTATGACATCATCCAATGATTATGACATCATCAAATCATTATGACATCAACAAAATGATTATGACATCAACAAAATGATTATGACATCATCAAATGATTATGACATCAACAAAATGATTATGACATCATCCAATGATTATGACATCAAATGATTATGACATCATCAAATGATTATGACATCAACAAAATGATTATGACATCATCCAATGATTATGACATCATCCAATGATTATGACATCAAATGATTATGACATCATCAAATGACTATGACATCAACAAAATGATTATGACATCATCCAATGATTATGACATCAAATGATTATGACATCATCAAATGATTATGCCATCAACAAAATGATTATGGCATCATCAAATGATTATGACATCAACAAAATGATTATGACATCATCCAATGATTATGACATCAACAAAATGATTATGACATCATCAAATGATTATGACATCAACAAAATGATTATGACATCATCTAATGATTATGACATCATCTAATGATTATGACATCAACAAAATGATTATGTCATCATCCAATGATTATGACATCAAATGATTATGACATCATCAAATGATTATGACATCAACAAAATGATTATGACATCATCCAATGATTATGACATCAAATGATTATGACATCATCTAATGATTATGACATCATCAAATGATTATGACATCAACAAAATGATTATGACATCATCTAATGATTATGACATCATCAAATGATTATGACATCAACAAAATGATTATGACATCAACAAAATGATTATGACATCATCAAATGATTATGACATCATCAAATGATTATGACATCAACAAAATGATTATGACATCATCTAATGATTATGACATCATCTAATGATTATGACATCAACAAAATGATTATGTCATCATCCAATGATTATGACATCAAATGATTATGACATCATCAAATGATTATGACATCAACAAAATGATTATGACATCATCCAATGATTTTGACATCAAATGATTATGACATCATCTAATGATTATGACATCATCAAATGATTATGACATCAACAAAATGATTATGACATCAAATGATTATGACATGATCTAATGATTATGACATCATGAAATGATTATGACATCAACAAAATGAATATGACATCATCCAATGATTATGATATCATCAAATGATTATGACATCAACAAAATGATTATGACATCATCCAATGATTATGACATCAACAAAATGATTATGGCATCATCAAATAATTATGACATCAACAAAATGATTATGGCATCATCAAATGATTATGACATCAACAAAATGATTATGACATCATCAAATGATTATGACATCATCCAATGATTATCACATCAAATGATTATGACATCATCAAATGATTATGACATCAACAAAATTATTATGACATCATCCAATGATTATGACATCATCCAATGATTATGACATCATCAAATCATTATGACATCAACAAAATGATTGACATCATCAAATGATTATGACATCAACAAAATGATTATGACATCATCCAAGGATTATGACATCAAATGATTATGACATCATCAAATCATTATGACATCAACAAAATGATTATGACATCAACAAAATGATTATGGCATCATCAAATGATTATGACATCAACAAAATCATTATGATATCATAAAATCATTATGACATCAACAAAATGATTATGACATCATCCAATGATTATGACATCAAATGATTATGACATCATCAAATCATTATGACATCAACAAAATGATTATGACATCAACAAAATGATTATGACATCATAAAATGATTATGACATCAACAAAATGATTATGGCATCATCAAATGATTATGACATCAACAAAATGATTATGACATCATCCAATGATTATGACATCATCAAATCATTATGACATCAACAAAATGATTATGACAGCAACAAAATGATTATGACATCATCAAATGATTATGACATCAAATGATTTTGACATCATCAAATGATTATGACATCAACAAAATGATGATGACATAATCCAATGATTATGACATCATCCAATGATTATGACATCATCAAATCATTATGACATCAACAAAATGATTATGACATCATCTAATGATTATGACATCATCAAATGATTATGACATCAACAAAATGATTATGACATCATCCAATGATTATGACATCAAATGATTATGACATCATCAAATGATTATGACATCAATAAAATGATTATGACATCATCAAATGATTATGACATCATCAAATGATTATGACATCAACAAAATGATGATGACATCATCCAATGATTATGACATCATCCAATGATTATGACATCATCAAATCATTATGACATCAACAAAATGATTATGACATCATCTAATGATTATGACATCATCAAATGATTATGACATCAACAAAATGATTATGACAACATCCCATGATTATGACATCATCAAATGATTATGACATCAACAAAATGATTATGACATCATCAAATGATTATGACATCAACAAAATGATTATGACATCATCAATTGATTATGACATCAACAAAATGTTTATGACATCATCCAATGATTATGACATCAAATGATTATGACATCATCAAATGATTATGACATCAACAAAATGATTATGACATCATCTAATGATTATGACATCATCAAATGATTATGACATCAACAAAATGATTATGACATCATCTAATGATTATGACATCATCAAATGATTATGACATCAACAAAATGATGATGACATCATCTAATGATTATGACATCAACAAAATGATTATGGCATCATCCAATGATTATGACATCATCAAATCATTATGACATCAACAAAATGATTATGACATCAACAAAATGATTGACATCATCAAATGATTATGACATCAACAAAATGATTATGACATCATCCAAGGATTATGACATCAAATGATTATGACAACATCAAATCATTATGACATCAACAAAATGATTATGACATCAACAAATTGATTATGGCATCATCAAATGATTAAGACATCAACAAAATCATTATGACATCATAAAATCATTATGACATCAACAAAATGATTATGACATCATCCAATGATTATGACATCAAATGATTATGACATCATCAAATCATTATGACATCAACAAAATGATTATGACATCAACAAAATGATTATGACATCATAAAATGATTATGACATCAACAAAATGATTATGGCATCATCAAATGATTATGACATCAACAAAATGATTATGACATCATCCAATGATTATGACATCATCAAATCATTATGACATCAACAAAATGATTATGACATCAACAAAATGATTATGACATCATCAAATGATTATGACATCAAATGATTTTGACATCATCAAATGATTATGACATCAACAAAATGATGATGACATAATCCAATGATTATGACATCATCCAATGATTATGACATCATCAAATCATTATGACATCAACAAAATGATTATGACATCATCTAATGATTATGACATCATCAAATGATTATGACATCAACAAAATGATTATGACATCATCCAATGATTATGACATCAAATCATTATGACATCATCAAATGATTATGACATCAATAAAATGATTATGACATCATCAAATGATTATGACATCAAAAAAATGATTATGACATCAACAAAATGATTATGACATCATCTAATGATTATGACATTATCAAATGATTATGACATCAACAAAATGATTATGACATCATCCGATGATTATGACATCAAATGATTATGACATCATCAAATGATTATGACATCAACACAATGATTATGACATCATCTAATGATTATGACATCATCAAATGATTATGACATAAACAAAATGATTATGACATAATCTAATGATTATGACATCATCAAATGATTATGACATCAACAAAATGATTATGACATCATCCAATGATTATGACATCAAATGATTATGACATCATCAAATGATTATGACATCAACAAAATGATTATGACATCATCTAATGATTATGACATCATCAAATGATTATGACATCAACAAAGTGATTATGACATCATCCAATGATTATGACATCAAATGATTATGACATCAACAAAATGATTATGACATCATCCAATGACTATGACATCAACCAATGATTATAACATCATCAAATCATTATGACATCAACAAAATGATTATGACATCAACAAAATGATTATGGCATCATCAAATGATTATGACATCAACAAAATGATTATGACATCATCCAATGATTATGACATCATCCAATGATTATGACATCATCAAATCATTATGACATCAACAAAATGATTATGACATCAACAAAATGATTATGACATCATCAAATGATTATGACATCAACAAAATGATTATGACATCATCCAATGATTATGACATCAAATGATTATGACATCATCAAATGATTATGACATCAACAAAATGATTATGACATCATCCAATGATTATGACATCATCCAATGATTATGACATCAAATGATTATGACATCATCAAATGACTATGACATCAACAAAATGATTATGACATCATCCAATGATTATGACATCAAATGATTATGACATCATCAAATGATTATGCCATCAACAAAATGATTATGGCATCATCAAATGATTATGACATCAACAAAATGATTATGACATCATCCAATGATTATGACATCAACAAAATGATTATGACATCATCAAATGATTATGACATCAACAAAATGATTATGACATCATCTAATGATTATGACATCATCTAATGATTATGACATCAACAAAATGATTATGTCATCATCCAATGATTATGACATCAAATGATTATGACATCATCAAATGATTATGACATCAACAAAATGATTATGACATCATCCAATGATTATGACATCAAATGATTATGACATCATCTAATGATTATGACATCATCAAATGATTATGACATCAACAAAATGATTATGACATCATCTAATGATTATGACATCATCAAATGATTATGACATCAACAAAATGATTATGACATCAACAAAATGATTATGACATCATCAAATGATTATGACATCATCAAATGATTATGACATCAACAAAATGATTATGACATCATCTAATGATTATGACATCATCTAATGATTATGACATCAACAAAATGATTATGTCATCATCCAATGATTATGACATCAAATGATTATGACATCATCAAATGATTATGACATCAACAAAATGATTATGACATCATCCAATGATTTTGACATCAAATGATTATGACATCATCTAATGATTATGACATCATCAAATGATTATGACATCAACAAAATGATTATGACATCAAATGATTATGACATGATCTAATGATTATGACATCATGAAATGATTATGACATCAACAAAATGAATATGACATCATCCAATGATTATGATATCATCAAATGATTATGACATCAACAAAATGATTATGACATCATCCAATGATTATGACATCAACAAAATGATTATGGCATCATCAAATAATTATGACATCAACAAAATGATTATGGCATCATCAAATGATTATGACATCAACAAAATGATTATGACATCATCAAATGATTATGACATCATCCAATGATTATCACATCAAATGATTATGACATCATCAAATGATTATGACATCAACAAAATTATTATGACATCATCCAATGATTATGACATCATCCAATGATTATGACATCATCAAATCATTATGACATCAACAAAATGATTGACATCATCAAATGATTATGACATCAACAAAATGATTATGACATCATCCAAGGATTATGACATCAAATGACTATGACATCATCAAATCATTATGACATCAACAAAATGATTATGACATCAACAAAATGATTATGGCATCATCAAATGATTATGACATCAACAAAATCATTATGATATCATAAAATCATTATGACATCAACAAAATGATTATGACATCATCCAATGATTATGACATCAAATGATTATGACATCATCAAATCATTATGACATCAACAAAATGATTATGACATCAACAAAATGATTATGACATCATAAAATGATTATGACATCAACAAAATGATTATGGCATCATCAAATGATTATGACATCAACAAAATGATTATGACATCATCCAATGATTATGACATCATCAAATCATTATGACATCAACAAAATGATTATGACAGCAACAAAATGATTATGACATCATCAAATGATTATGACATCAAATGATTTTGACATCATCAAATGATTATGACATCAACAAAATGATGATGACATAATCCAATGATTATGACATCATCCAATGATTATGACATCATCAAATCATTATGACATCAACAAAATGATTATGACATCATCTAATGATTATGACATCATCAAATGATTATGACATCAACAAAATGATTATGACATCATCCAATGATTATGACATCAAATGATTATGACATCATCAAATGATTATGACATCAATAAAATGATTATGACATCATCAAATGATTATGACATCAAAAAAATGATTATGACATCAACAAAATGATTATGACATCATCTAATGATTATGACATTATCAAATGATTATGACATCAACAAAATGATTATGACATCATCCGATGATTATGACATCAAATGATTATGACATCATCAAATGATTATGACATCAACAAAATGATTATGACATCATCTAATGATTATGACATCATCAAATGATTATGACATAAACAAAATGATTATGACATCATCAAATGATTATGACATCATCAAATGATTATGACATCAACAAAATGATTATGACATCATCCAATGATTATGACATCAAATGATTATGACATCATCAAATGATTATGACATCAACAAAATGATTATGACATCATCTAATGATTATGACATCATCAAATGATTATGACATCAACAAAATGATTATGACATCATCCAATGATTATGACATCAAATGATTATGACATCAACAAAATGATTATGACATCATCCAATGACTATGACATCATCCAATGATTATAACATCATCAAATCATTATGACATCAACAAAATGATTATGACATCAACAAAATGATTATGGCATCATCAAATGATTATGACATCAACAAAATGATTATGACATCATCCAATGATTATGACATCATCCAATGATTATGACATCATCAAATCATTATGACATCAACAAAATGATTATGACATCAACAAAATGATTATGACATCATCAAATGATTATGACATCAACAAAATGATTATGACATCATCCAATGATTATGACATCAAATGATTATGACATCATCAAATGATTATGACATCAACAAAATGATTATGACATCATCCAATGATTATGACATCATCCAATGATTATGAATTCATCAAATCATTATGACATCAACAAAATGATTATGACATCAACAAAATGATTATGACATCATCAAATGATTATGACATCATCCAATGATTATGACATCAAATGATTATGACATCATCAAATGATTATGACATCAACAAAATGATTATGACATCATCCAATGATTATGACATCAAATGATTATGACATCATCAAATGATTATGCCATCAACAAAATGATTATGGCATCATCAAATGATTATGACATCAACAAAATGATTATGACATCATCCAATGATTATGACATCAACAAAATGATTATGACATCATCAAATGATTATGACATCAACAAAATGATTACGACATCATCTAATGATTATGACATCATCTAATGATTATGACATCAACAAAATGATTATGTCATCATCCAATGATTATGACATCAAATGATTATGACATCATCAAAAGATTATGACATCAACAAAATGATTATGACATCATCAAATGATTATGACATCAAATGATTATGACATCATCAAATGATTATGACATCAACAAAATGAATATGACATCATCCAATGATTTTGACATCAAATGATTATGACATCATCTAATGATTATGACATCATCAAATGATTATGACATCAACAAAATGATTATGACATCAAATGATTATGACATGATCTAATGATTATGACATCATGAAATGATTATGACATCAAAAAAATGAATATGACATCATCCAATGATTATGACATCATCAAATGATTATGACATCAACAAAATGATTATGACATCATCCAATGATTATGACATCAACAAAATGATTATGGCATCATCAAATAATTATGACATCAACAAAATGATTATGGCATCATCAAATGATTATGACATCAACAAAATGATTATGACATCATCAAATGATTATGACATCATCCAATGATTATCACATCAAATGATTATGACATCATCAAATGATTATGACATCAACAAAATTATTATGACATCATCCAATGATTATGACATCATCCAATGATTATGACATCATCAAATCATTATGACATCAACAAAATGATTGACATCATCAAATGATTATGACATCAACAAAATGATTATGACATCATCCAAGGATTATGACATCAAATGATTATGACATCATCAAATCATTATGACATCAACAAAATGATTATGACATCAACAAAATGATTATGGCATCATCAAATGATTATGACATCAACAAAATCATTATGACATCATAAAATCATTATGACATCAACAAAATGATTATGACATCATCCAATGATTATGACATCAAATGATTATGACATCATCAAATCATTATGACATCAACAAAATGATTATGACATCAACAAAATGATTATGACATCATAAAATGATTATGACATCAACAAAATGATTATGGCATCATCAAATGATTATGACATCAACAAAATGATTATGACATCATCCAATGATTATGACATCATCAAATCATTATGACATCAACAAAATGATTATGACAGCAACAAAATGATTATGACATCATCAAATGATTATGACATCAAATGATTTTGACATCATCAAATGATTATGACATCAACAAAATGATGATGACATAATCCAATGATTATGACATCATCCAATGATTATGACATCATCAAATCATTATGACATCAACAAAATGATTATGACATCATCTAATGATTATGACATCATCAAATGATTATGACATCAACAAAATGATTATGACATCATCCAATGATTATGACATCAAATGATTATGACATCATCAAATGATTATGACATCAATAAAATGATTATGACATCATCAAATGATTATGACATCAAAAAAATGATTATGACATCAACAAAATGATTATGACATCATCTAATGATTATGACATTATCAAATGATTATGACATCAACAAAATGATTATGACATCATCCGATGATTATGACATCAAATGATTATGACATCATCAAATGATTATGACATCAACAAAATGATTATGACATCATCTAATGATTATGACATCATCAAATGATTATGACATAAACAAAATGATTATGACATAATCTAATGATTATGACATCATCAAATGATTATGACATCAACAAAATGATTATGACATCATCCAATGATTATGACATCAAATGATTATGACATCATCAAATGATTATGACATCAACAAAATGATTATGACATCATCTAATGATTATGACATCATCAAATGATTATGACATCAACAAAATGATTATGACATCATCCAATGATTATGACATCAAATGATTATGACATCAACAAAATGATTATGACATCATCCAATGACTATGACATCATCCAATGATTATAACATCATCAAATCATTATGACATCAACAAAATGATTATGACATCAACAAAATGATTATGGCATCATCAAATGATTATGACATCAACAAAATGATTATGACATCATCCAATGATTATGACATCATCCAATGATTATGACATCATCAAATCATTATGACATCAACAAAATGATTATGACATCAACAAAATGATTATGACATCATCAAATGATTATGACATCAACAAAATGATTATGACATCATCCAATGATTATGACATCAAATGATTATGACATCATCAAATGATTATGACATCAACAAAATGATTATGACATCATCCAATGATTATGACATCATCCAATGATTATGGCATCATCAAATCATTATGACATCAACAAAATGATTATGACATCAACAAAATGATTATGACATCATCCAATGATTATGACATCAAATGATTATGACATCAACAAAATGATTATGACATCATCCAATGACTATGACATCATCCAATGATTATAACATCATCAAATCATTATGACATCAACAAAATGATTATGACATCAACAAAATGATTATGGCATCATCAAATGATTATGACATCAACAAAATGATTATGACATCATCCAATGATTATGACATCATCCAATGATTATGACATCATCAAATCATTATGACATCAACAAAATGATTATGACATCAACAAAATGATTATGACATCATCAAATGATTATGACATCAACAAAATGATTATGACATCATCAAATGATTATGACATCAAATGATTATGACATCATCAAATGATTATGACATCAACAAAATGATTATGACATCATCCAATGATTATGACATCATCCAATGATTATGGCATCATCAAATCATTATGACATCAACAAAATGATTATGACATCATCCAATGATTATGACATCATCAAATGATTATGACATCATCCAATGATTATGACATCAAATGATTATGACATCATCAAATGATTATGACATCAACAAAATGATTATGACATCATCCAATGATTATGACATCAAATGATTATGACATCATCAAATGATTATGCCATCAACAAAATGATTATGACATCATCAAATGATTATGACATCAACAAAATGATTATGACATCATAAAATGATTATGACATCAACAAAATGATTATGACATCAACAAAATGATTATGACATCATCAAATGATTATGACATCAACAAAATGATTATGACATCAAATGATTTTGACATCATCAAATGATTATGACATCAACAAAATGATGATGACATAATCCAATGATTATGACATCATCCAATGATTATGACATCATCAAATCATTATGACATCAACAAAATGATTATGACATCATCTAATGATTATGACATCATCAAATGATTATGACATCAACAAAATGATTATGACATCATCCAATGATTATGACATCAAATGATTATGACATCATCAAATGATTATGACATCAATAAAATGATTATGACATCATCAAATGATTATGACATTATCAAATGATTATGATATCATCAAAATGATTATGACATCATCCGATGATTATGACATCAAATGATTATGACATCATCAAATGATTATGACATCAACAAAATGATTATGACATCATCTAATGATTATGACATCATCAAATGATTATGACATAAACAAAATGATTATGACATAATCTAATGATTATGACATCATCAAATGATTATGACATCAACAAAATGATTATGACATCATCCAATGATTATGACATCAAATGATTATGACATCATCAAATGATTATGACATCAACAAAATGATTATGACATCATCTAATGATTATGACATCATCAAATCATTATGACATCAACAAAATGAATATGACATCAACAAAATGATTGACATCATCAAATGATTATGACATCAACAAAATGATTATGACATCATCCAATGATTATGACATCAAATGATTATGACATCATCAAATCAATATGACATCAACAAAATGATTATGACATCAAAAAAATGATTATGACATCATCTAATGATTATGACATCATCAAATGATTATGACATCAACAAAATGATTATGACATCATCCAATGATTATGACATCAAATGATTATGACATCATCAAATGATTATGACATCAACAAAATGATTATGACATCATCAAATGATTATGACATCAACAAAATGATTATGACATCATATAATGATTATGACATCATCAAATGATTATGACATCAACAAAATGATTATGACATCATCCAATGATTATGACATCATCCAATGATTATGACATCAAATGATTATGACATCATCAAATCATTATGACATCAACAAAATGATTATGACATCAAGAAAATGATTATGACATCATAAAATGATTATGACATCAACAAAATGATTATGACATCATCAAATGATTATGACATCAACAAAATGATTATGACATCATCCAATGATTATGACATCAAATGATTATGACATCATTAAATGATTATGACATCAACAAAATGATTATGACATCATCTAATGATTATGACATCATCAAATGATTATGACATCAACAAAATGATTATGACATCATCCAATGATTATGACATCATCCAATGATTATGACATCATCAAATCATTATGACATCAACAAAATGATTATTACATCAACAAAATGATTATGACATAATCAAATGATTATGACATTAACAAAATGATTATAACATAATCCAATGATTATGACATCAAATGATTATGACATCATCAAATGATTATGACATCAACAAAATGATGATGACATCATCCAGTGATGATGACATCATCCAATGATTATGACATCATCAAATCATTATGACATCAACAAAATGATTATGACATCATCTAATGATTATGACATCATCAAATGATTATGACATCAACAAAATGATTATGACAACATCCCATGATTATGACATCAAATGACTATGACATCAACAAAATGATTATGACATCATCAAATGATTATGACATCAACAAAATGATTATGACATCATCAAATGATTATGACATCAACAAAATGAATATGACATCATCCAATGATTTTGACATCAAATGATTATGACATCATCTAATGATTATGACATCATCAAATGATTATGACATCAACAAAATGATTATGACATCAAATGATTATGACATGATCTAATGATTATGACATCATGAAATGATTATGACATCAACAAAAGGAATATGACATCATCCAATGATTATGACATCATCAAATGATTATGACATCAACAAAATGTTTATGACATCATCCAATGATTATGACATCAACAAAATGATTATGGCATCATCAAATAATTATGACATCAACAAAATGATTATGGCATCATCAAATGATTATGACATCAACAAAATGATTATGACATCATCAAATGATTATGACATCATCCAATGATTATCACATCAAATGATTATGACATCATCAAATGATTATGACATCAACAAAATTATTATGACATCATCCAATGATTATGACATCATCCAATGATTATGACATCATCAAATCATTATGACATCAACAAAATGAATATGACATCAACAAAATGATTGACATCATCAAATGATTATGACATCAACAAAATGATTATGACATCATCCAATGATTATGACATCAAATGATTATGACATCATCAAATCAATATGACATCAACAAAATGATTATGACATAAAAAAAAATGATTATGACATCATCTAATGATTATGACATCATCAAATGATTATGACATCAACAAAATGATTATGACATCATCCAATGATTATGACATCAAATGATTATGACATCTTCAAATGATTATGACATCAACAAAATGATTATGACATCATCAAATGATTATGACATCAACAAAATGATTATGACATCATATAATGATTATGACATCATCAAATGATTATGACATCAACAAAATGATTATGACATCATCCAATGATTATGACATCATCCAATGATTATGACATCAAATGATTATGACATCATCAAATCATTTTGACATCAACAAAATAATTATGACATCAACAAAATGATTATGACATCATAAAATGATTATGACATCATCAAATGATTATGACATCAAATGATTATGACATCATTAAATGATTATGACATCAACAAAATGATTATGACATCATCTAATGATTATGACATCATCAAATGATTATGACATCATCCAATGATTATGACATCAAATGATTATGACATCATCAAATCATTATGACATCAACAAAATGATTATTACATCATCAAAATGATTATGACATAATCAAATGATTATGACATTAACAAAATGATTATGACATCATCCAATGATTATGACATCAAATGATTATGACATCATCAAATGATTATGACATCAACAAAATGATAATGACATCATCCATTGATGATGACATCATCCAATGATTATGACATCATCAAATCATTATGACATCAACAAAATGATTATGACATCATCTAATGATTATGACATCATCAAATGATTATGACATCAACAAAATGATTATGACAACATCCCATGATTATGACATCAAATGATTATGACATCAACAAAATGATTATGACATCATCAAATGATTATGACATCAACAAAATGATTATGACATCATCCAATGATTATGACATCAAGTGATTATGACATCATCAAATGATTATGACATCAACAAAATGAATATGACATCATCCAATGATTTTGACATCAAATGATTATGACATCATCTAATGATTATGACATCATCAAATGATTATGACATCAACAAAATGATTATGACATCAAATGATTATGACATGATCTAATGATTATGACATCATGAAATGATTATGACATCAACAAAATGAATATGACATCATCCAATGATTATGACATCAACAAAATGATTATGACATCAAATGATTATGACATGATCTAATGATTATGACATCAACGAAATGATTATGGCATCATCAAATAATTATGACATCAACAAAATGATTATGGCATCATCAAATGATTATGACATCAACAAAATGATTATGACATCATCAAATGATTATGACATCATCCAATGATTATCACATCAAATGATTATGACATCATCAAATGATTATGACATCAACAGAATTATTATGACATCATCCAATGATTATGACATCATCCAATGATTATGACATCATCAAATCATTATGACATCAACAAAATCAATATGACATCAACAAAATGATTGACATCATCAAATGATTATGACATCAACAAAATGATTATGACATCATCCAATGATTATGACATCAAATGATTATGACATCATCAAATCAATATGACATCAACAAAATGATTATGACATAAAAAAAATGATTATGACATCATCTAATGATTATGACATCATCAAATTATTATGACATCATAAAATGATTATGACATCAACAAAATGATTATGACATCAACAAAATGATTATGACATCATCAAATGATTATGACATCAACAAAATGATTATGACATCATCCAATGATTATGACATCAAATGATTATGACATCATTAAATGATTATGACATCAACAAAATGATTATGACATCATCTAATGATTATGACATCATCAAATGATTATGACTTCAACAAAATGATTATGACATCATCCAATGATTATGACATCATCCAATGATTATGACATCAAATGATTATGACATCATCAAATCATTATGACATCAACAAAATGATTATTACATCAACAAAATGATTATGACATAATCAAATGATTATGACATTAACAAAATGATTATGACATCATCCAATGATTATGACATCAAATGATTATGACATCATCAAATGATTATGACATCAACAAAATGATGATGACATCATCCATTGATGATGACATCATCCAATGATTATGACATCATCAAATCATTATGACATCAACAAATTGATTATGACAACATCCCATGATTATGACATCAAATGATTATGACATCAACAAAATGATTATGACATCATCAAATGATTATGACATCAACAAAATGATTATGACATCATCCAATGGTTATGACATCAAATGATTATGACATCATCAAATGATTATGACATCAACAAAATGATTATGACATCATCTAATGATTATGACATCAACAAAATGATTATGACATCATCTAATGATTATGACATCAAATGATTATGACATCAACAAAATGATTATGACATCATCCAATGATTATGACATCAAATGATTATGACATCAACAAAATGATTATGACATCATCCAATGATTATGACATCAAATGATTATGACATCATCAAATGATTATGACATCAACAAAATGATTATGACATCATCAAATGATTATGACATCAACAAAATGATTATGACATCATCTAATGATTATGACATCATCAAATGATTATGACATCAACAAAATGATTATGACATCATCTAATGATTATGACATCATCAAATGATTATGACATCAACAAAATGATTATGACATCATCCAATGATTATGACATCATCCAATGATTATGACATCAAATGATTATGACATCATCAAATGATTATGACATCAACAAAATGATTATGACATAATCAAATGATTATGACATCAACAAAATGTTTATGACATCATCCAATGATTATGACATCAAATGATTATGACATCATCAAATGATTATGACATCAACAAAATGATTATGACATCATCTAATGATTATGACATCATCAAATGATTATGACATCAACAAAATGATTATGACATCATCTAATGATTATGACATCATCAAATGATTATGACATCAACAAAATGATTATGACATCATCTAATGATTATGACATCATCAAATGATTATGACATCAACAAAATGATTATGACATCATCTAATGATTATGACATCATCAAATGATTATGACATCAACAAAATGATTATGACATCATCTAATGATTATGACATCATCAAATGATTATGACATCAACAAAATGATTATGACATCATCTAATGATTATGACATCATCAAATGATTATGACATCAACAAAATGATTATGACATCATCCCATGATTATGACATCAAATGATTATGACATCATCAAATGATTATGACATCAACAAAATGATTATGACATCATCAAATGATTATGACATCAACAAAATGATTATGACATCATCTAATGATTATGACATCATCAAATGATTATGACATCAACAAAATGATTATGACATCATCAAATGATTATGACATCAACAAAATGTTTATGACATCATCCAATGATTATGACATCAAATGATTATGACATCAACAAAATGATTATGACATCATCTAATGATTATGACATCATCAAATGATTATGACATCAACAAAATGATTATGACATCATCTAATGATTATGACATCATCAAATGATTATGACATCAACAAAATGATTATGACATCATCAAATGATTATGACATCAACAAAATGATTATGACATCATCTAATGATTATGACATCATCAAATGATTATGACATCAACAAAATGATTATGACATCATCTAATGATTATGACATCATCAAATGATTATGACATCAACAAAATGATTATGACATCATCTAATGATTATGACATCATCAAATGATTATGACATCAACAAAATGATTATGACATCATCCAATGATTATGACATCAAATGATTATGACATCATCAAATGATTATGACATCAAGAAAATGATTATGACATCATATAATGATTATGACATCAACAAAATGATTATGACATCATCTAATGATTATGACATCAAATGATTATGACATCAACAAAATGATTATGACATCATCCAATGATTATGACATCAAATGATTATGACATCAACAAAATGATTATGACATCATCCAATGATTATGACATCAAATGATTATGACATCATCAAATGATTATGACATCAACAAAATGATTATGACATAATCAAATGATTATGACATCAACAAAATGTTTATGACATCATCCAATGATTATGACATCAAATGATTATGACATCATCAAATGATTATGACATCAACAAAATGATTATGACATCATCTAATGATTATGACATCATCAAATGATTATGACATCAACAAAATGATTATGACATCATCTAATGATTATGACATCATCAAATGATTATGACATCAACAAAATGATTATGACATCATCTAATGATTATGACATCATCAAATGATTATGACATCAACAAAATGATTATGACATCATCTAATGATTATGACATCATCAAATGATTATGACATCAACAAAATGATTATGACATCATCCAATGATTATGACATCATCCAATGATTATGACATCAAATGATTATGACATCATCAAATGATTATGACATCAACAAAATGATTATGACATCATCAAATGATTATGACATCAACAAAATGATTATGACATCATCTAATGATTATGACATCATCAAATGATTATGACATCAACAAAATGATTATGACATAATCAAATGATTATGACATCAACAAAATGTTTATGACATCATCCAATGATTATGACATCAAATGATTATGACATCATCAAATGATTATGACATCAACAAAATGATTATGACATCATCTAATGATTATGACATCATCAAATGATTATGACATCAACAAAATGATTATGACATCATCTAATGATTATGACATCATCAAATCATTATGACATCAACAAAATGATTATGACATCATCTAATGATTATGACATCATCAAATGATTATGACATCAACAAAATGATTATGACAACATCCCATGATTGTGACATCAAATGATTATGACATCATCAAATGATTATGACATCAACAAAATGATTATGACATCATCAAATGATTATGACATCAACAAAATGATTATGACATCATCAAATGATTATGACATCAACAAAATGTTTATGACATCATCCAATGATTATGACATCAAATGATTATGACATCATCAAATGATTATGACATCAACAAAATGATTATGACATCATCTAATGATTATGACATCATCAAATGATTATGACATCAACAAAATGATTATGACATCATCTAATGATTATGACATCATCAAATGATTATGACATCAACAAAATGATTATGACATCATCTAATGATTATGACATCATCAAATGATTATGACATCAACAAAATGATTATGACATCATCTAATGATTATGACATCATCAAATGATTATGACATCAACAAAATGATTATGACATCATCCAATGATTATGACATCAAATGATTATGATATCATCAAATGATTATGACATCAACAAAGTGATGATGATGACATCATCTAATGGTTATGACATCAACAAAATGATTATGACATCATCCAATGATTATGACATCAAATGATTATGACATCATCAAATGATTATGACAACAACAAAGTGATGATGATGACATCATCTAATGGTTATGACATCAACAAAATGATTATGGCATCATCCAATGATTATGACATCAACAAAATGATTATGGCATCAACAAATGATTATGACATCAACAAAATGATTATGACATCATCAAATGATTATGACATCATCCAATGAATATCACATCAAATGATTATGACATCAACAAAATTATTATGACATCATCCAATGATTATGACATCATCTAATGATTATGACATCATCAAATGATTATGACATCAACAAAATGATTATGGCATCATCAAATGATTATGACATCAACAAAATCATTATGACATCATCAAATGATTATGACATCAACAAAATGATTATGACATCATCTAATGATTATGACATCATCAAATGATTATGACATCAACAAAATGATTATGGCATCATCAAATGATTATTACATCAACAAAATCATTATGACATCATCAAATGATTATGACATCAACAAAATGATTATAACATCATCCAATGATTATGACATCAAATGATTATGACATCATCAAATCATTATGACATCAACAAAATGATTATGACATCAACAAAATGATTATGACATCATAAAATGATTATGACACCAACAAAACGATTATGACATCATCCAATGATTATGACATCATCAAATCATTATGACATCAACAAAATGATTATGACATCAACAAAATGATTATGACATCATCAAATGATTATGACATCAAATGATTATGACATCATCAAATGATTATGACATCAACAAAATGATGATGACATCATCTAATGATTATGACATCATCAAATGATTATGACATCAACAAAATGATTATGACATCATCTAATGATTATGACATCATCAAATGATTATGACATCAACAAAATGATTATGACATCATGTAATGATTATGACATCATCAAATCATTATGACATCAACAAAATGATTATTACATCAACAAAATGATTATGACATCATCAAATGATTATGACATCAACAAAATGATTATTACATCAACAAAATGATTATGACATCATCAAATGATTATGACATCAACAAAATGATTATGACATCATCAAATGATTATGACATCAACAAAATGTTTATGACATCATCCAATGATTATGACATCAAATGATTATGACATCATCAAATGATTATGACATCAACAAAATGATTATGACATCATCTAATGATTATGACATCATCAAATGATTATGACATCAACAAAATGATTATGACATAATCTAATGATTATGACATCATCAAATGATTATGACATCAACAAAATGATTATGACATCATCTAATGATTATGACATCATCAAATCATTATGACATCAACAAAATGATTATTACATCAACAAAATGATTATGACATCATCAAATGATTATGACATTAACAAAATGATTATGACATCATCCAATGGTTATGACATCAAATGATTATGACATCATCAAATGATTATGACATCAACAAAATGATGATGACATCATCCATTGATGATGACATCATCCAATGATTATGACATCAACAAAATGATTATGACATCATCTAATGATTATGACATCAACAAAATGATTATGACATCATCAAATGATTATGACATCATCAAATGATTATGACATCAACAAAATGATTATGACATCATATAATGATTATGACATCATCAAATGATTATGACATCAACAAAATGATTATGACATCATCTAATGATTATGACATCATCAAATCATTATGACATCAACAAAATGATTATTACATCAACAAAATGATTATGACATCATCAAATGATTATGACATTAACAAAATGATTATGACATCATCAAATCATTATGACATCAACAAAATGATTATGACATCAACAAAATGATTATGACATCATAAAATGATTATGACATCAACAAAACGATTATGACATCATCCAATGATTATGACATCATCAAATCATTATGACATCAACAAAATGATTATGACATCAACAAAATGATTATGACATCATCAAATGATTATGACATCAAATGATTATGACATCATCAAATGATTATGACATCAACAAAATGATGATGACATCATCTAATGATTATGACATCATCAAATGATTATGACATCAACAAAATGATTATGACATCATCTAATGATTATGACATCATCAAATGATTATGACATCAACAAAATGATTATGACATCATCTAATGATTATGACATCATCAAATCATTATGACATCAACAAAATGATTATTACATCAACAAAATGATTATGACATCATCAAATGATTATGACATCAACAAAATGATTATTACATCAACAAAATGATTATGACATCATCAAATGATTATGACATCAACAAAATGATTATGACATAATCAAATGATTATGACATCAACAAAATGTTTATGACATCATCCAATGATTATGACATCAAATGATTATGACATCATCAAATGATTATGACATCAACAAAATGATTATGACATCATCAAATGATTATGACATTAACAAAATGATTATGACATCATCCAATGGTTATGACATCAAATGATTATGACATCATCAAATGATTATGACATCAACAAAATGATGATGACATCATCCATTGATGATGACATCATCCAATGATTATGACATCAACAAAATGATTATGACATCATCTAATGATTATGACATCATCAAATGATTATGACATCAACAAAATGATTATGACATCATCAAATGATTATGACATCATCAAATGATTATGACATCAACAAAATGATTATGACATCATATAATGATTATGACATCATCAAATGATTATGACATCAACAAAATGATTATGACATCATCTAATGATTATGACATCATCAAATCATTATGACATCAACAAAATGATTATTACATCAACAAAATGATTATGACATCATCAAATGATTATGACATTAACAAAATGATTATGACATCATCCAATGGTTATGACATCAAATGATTATGACATCATCAAATGATTATGACATCAACAAAATGATGATGACATCATCCATTGATGATGACATCATCCAATGATTATGACATCAACAAAATGATTATGACATCATCTAATGATTATGACATCATCAAATGATTATGACATCAACAAAATGATTATGACATCATCTAATGATTATGACATCATCAAATGATTATGACATCATCCAATGATTATGACATCAGCAAAATGATTATGACATCATCTAATGATTATGACATCAACAAAATGATTATGACATCATCTAATGATTATGACATCATCAAATGATTATGACATCAACAAAATGATTATGACATCATCTAATGATTATGACATCATCAAATGATTATGACATCAACAAAATGATTATGACATCATCTAATGATTATGACATCATCAAATGATTATGACATCAACAAAATGATTATGACATCATCTAATGATTATGACATCATCAAATGATTATGACATCAACAAAATGATTATGACATCATCCAATGATTATGACATCAAATGATTATGACATCATCAAATGATTATGACATCACAAAATGATTATGACATCATCTAATGATTATGACATCATCAAATGATTATGACATCAACAAAATGATTATGACATCATCTAATGATTATGACATCATCAAATGATTATGACATCAACAAAATGATTATGACATCATCAAATGATTATGACATCAACAAAATGTTTATGACATCATCCAATGATTATGACATCAAATGATTATGACATCATCAAATGATTATGACATCAACAAAATGATTATGACATCAACAAAATGATTATGGCATCATCAAATGATTATGACATCAACAAAATGATTATGACATCATCAAATGATTATGACATCATCAAATGATTATGACATCAACAAAATGATTATGACATCATCAAATGATTATGACATCAACAAAATGATTATGACATCATCAAATGATTATGACATCAACAAAATGTTTATGACATCATCCAATGATTATGACATCAAATGATTATGACATCATCAAATGATTATGACATCAACAAAATGATTATGACATCATCTAATGATTATGACATCATCAAATGATTATGACATCAACAAAATGATTATGACATCATCTAATGATTATGACATCATCAAATGATTATGACATCAACAAAATGATTATGACATCATCTAATGATTATGACATCATCAAATGATTATGACATCAACAAAATGATTATGACATCATCTAATGATTATAACATCATCAAATGATTATGACATCAACAAAATGATTATGACATCATCCAATGATTATGACATCAAATGATTATGACATCATCAAATGATTATGACATCAACAAAGTGATGATGATGACATCATCTAATGGTTATGACATCAACAAAATGATTATGACATCATCCAATGATTATGACATCAAATGATTATGACATCATCAAATGATTATGACAACAACAAAGTGATGATGATGACATCATCTAATGGTTATGACATCAACAAAATGATTATGGCATCATCCAATGATTATGACATCAACAAAATGATTATGGCATCATCAAATGATTATGACATCAACAAAATGATTATGACATCATCAAATGATTATGACATCATCCAATGAATATCACATCAAATGATTATGACATCAACAAAATGATGATGACATCATCCATTGATGATGACATCATCCAATGATTATGACATCAACAAAATGATTATGACATCATCTAATGATTATGACATCATCAAATGATTATGACATCAACAAAATGATTATGACATCATCTAATGATTATGACATCATCAAATGATTATGACATCATCCAATGATTATGACATCAGCAAAATGATTATGACATCATCTAATGATTATGACATCAACAAAATGATTATGACATCATCTAATGATTATGACATCATCAAATGATTATGACATCAACAAAATGATTATGACATCATCTAATGATTATGACATCATCAAATGATTATGACATCAACAAAATGATTATGACATCATCTAATGATTATGACATCATCAAATGATTATGACATCAACAAAATGATTATGACATCATCTAATGATTATGACATCATCAAATGATTATGACATCAACAAAATGATTATGACATCATCCAATGATTATGACATCAAATGATTATGACATCATCAAATGATTATGACATCACAAAATGATTATGACATCATCTAATGATTATGACATCATCAAATGATTATGACATCAACAAAATGATTATGACATCATCTAATGATTATGACATCATCAAATGATTATGACATCAACAAAATGATTATGACATCATCAAATGATTATGACATCAACAAAATGTTTATGACATCATCCAATGATTATGACATCAAATGATTATGACATCATCAAATGATTATGACATCAACAAAATGATTATGACATCAACAAAATGATTATGGCATCATCAAATGATTATGACATCAACAAAATGATTATGACATCATCAAATGATTATGACATCATCAAATGATTATGACATCAACAAAATGATTATGACATCATCAAATGATTATGACATCAACAAAATGATTATGACATCATCAAATGATTATGACATCAACAAAATGTTTATGACATCATCCAATGATTATGACATCAAATGATTATGACATCATCAAATGATTATGACATCAACAAAATGATTATGACATCATCTAATGATTATGACATCATCAAATGATTATGACATCAACAAAATGATTATGACATCATCTAATGATTATGACATCATCAAATGATTATGACATCAACAAAATGATTATGACATCATCTAATGATTATGACATCATCAAATGATTATGACATCAACAAAATGATTATGACATCATTTAATGATTATAACATCATCAAATGATTATGACATCAACAAAATGATTATGACATCATCCAATGATTATGACATCAAATGATTATGACATCATCAAATGATTATGACATCAACAAAGTGATGATGATGACATCATCTAATGGTTATGACATCAACAAAATGATTATGACATCATCCAATGATTATGACATCAAATGATTATGACATCATCAAATGATTATGACAACAACAAAGTGATGATGATGACATCATCTAATGGTTATGACATCAACAAAATGATTATGGCATCATCCAATGATTATGACATCAACAAAATGATTATGGCATCATCAAATGATTATGACATCAACAAAATGATTATGACATCATCAAATGATTATGACATCATCCAATGAATATCACATCAAATGATTATGACATCAACAAAATTATTATGACATCATCCAATGATTATGACATCATCTAATGATTATGACATCATCAAATGATTATGACATCAACAAAATGATTATGGCATCATCAAATGATTATGACATCAACAAAATCATTATGACATCATCAAATGATTATGACATCAACAAAATGATTATGACATCATCTAATGATTATGACATCATCAAATGATTATGACATCAACAAAATGATTATGGCATCATCAAATGATTATGACATCAACAAAATCATTATGACATCATCAAATGATTATGACATCAACAAAATGATTATAACATCATCCAATGATTATGACATCAAATGATTATGACATCATCAAATCATTATGACATCAACAAAATGATTATGACATCAACAAAATGATTATGACATCATAAAATGATTATGACACCAACAAAACGATTATGACATCATCCAATGATTATGACATCATCAAATCATTATGACATCAACAAAATGATTATGACATCAACAAAATGATTATGACATCATCAAATGATTATGACATCAAATGATTATGACATCATCAAATGATTATGACATCAACAAAATGATGATGACATCATCTAATGATTATGACATCATCAAATGATTATGACATCAACAAAATGATTATGACATCATCTAATGATTATGACATCATCAAATGATTATGACATCAACAAAATGATTATGACATCATCTAATGATTATGACATCATCAAATCATTATGACATCAACAAAATGATTATTACATCAACAAAATGATTATGACATCATCAAATGATTATGACATCAACAAAATGATTATTACATCAACAAAATGATTATGACATCATCAAATGATTATGACATCAACAAAATGATTATGACATAATCAAATGATTATGACATCAACAAAATGTTTATGACATCATCCAATGATTATGACATCAAATGATTATGACATCATCAAATGATTATGACATCAACAAAATGATTATGACATCATCTAATGATTATGACATCATCAAATGATTATGACATCAACAAAATGATTATGACATAATCTAATGATTATGACATCATCAAATGATTATGACATCAACAAAATGATTATGACATCATCTAATGATTATGACATCATCAAATCATTATGACATCAACAAAATGATTATTACATCAACAAAATGATTATGACATCATCAAATGATTATGACATTAACAAAATGATTATGACATCATCCAATGGTTATGACATCAAATGATTATGACATCATCAAATGATTATGACATCAACAAAATGATGATGACATCATCCATTGATGATGACATCATCCAATGATTATGACATCAACAAAATGATTATGACATCATCTAATGATTATGACATCAACAAAATGATTATGACATCATCAAATGATTATGACATCATCAAATGATTATGACATCAACAAAATGATTATGACATCATATAATGATTATGACATCATCAAATGATTATGACATCAACAAAATGATTATGACATCATCTAATGATTATGACATCATCAAATCATTATGACATCAACAAAATGATTATTACATCAACAAAATGATTATGACATCATCAAATGATTATGACATTAACAAAATGATTATGACATCATCAAATCATTATGACATCAACAAAATGATTATGACATCAACAAAATGATTATGACATCATAAAATGATTATGACATCAACAAAACGATTATGACATCATCCAATGATTATGACATCATCAAATCATTATGACATCAACAAAATGATTATGACATCAACAAAATGATTATGACATCATCAAATGATTATGACATCAAATGATTATGACATCATCAAATGATTATGACATCAACAAAATGATGATGACATCATCTAATGATTATGACATCATCAAATGATTATGACATCAACAAAATGATTATGACATCATCTAATGATTATGACATCATCAAATGATTATGACATCAACAAAATGATTATGACATCATCTAATGATTATGACATCATCAAATCATTATGACATCAACAAAATGATTATTACATCAACAAAATGATTATGACATCATCAAATGATTATGACATCAACAAAATGATTATTACATCAACAAAATGATTATGACATCATCAAATGATTATGACATCAACAAAATGATTATGACATAATCAAATGATTATGACATCAACAAAATGTTTATGACATCATCCAATGATTATGACATCAAATGATTATGACATCATCAAATGATTATGACATCAACAAAATGATTATGACATCATCTAATGATTATGACATCATCAAATGATTATGACATCAACAAAATGATTATGACATCATCTAATGATTATGACATCATCAAATGATTATGTCATCAACAAAATGATTATGACATCATCTAATGATTATGACATCATCAAATCATTATGACATCAACAAAATGATTATTACATCAACAAAATGATTATGACATCATCAAATGATTATGACATTAACAAAATGATTATGACATCATCCAATGGTTATGACATCAAATGATTATGACATCATCAAATGATTATGACATCAACAAAATGATGATGACATCATCCATTGATGATGACATCATCCAATGATTATGACATCAACAAAATGATTATGACATCATCTAATGATTATGACATCATCAAATGATTATGACATCAACAAAATGATTATGACATCATCAAATGATTATGACATCATCAAATGATTATGACATCAACAAAATGATTATGACATCATATAATGATTATGACATCATCAAATGATTATGACATCAACAAAATGATTATGACATCATCTAATGATTATGACATCATCAAATCATTATGACATCAACAAAATGATTATTACATCAACAAAATGATTGTGACATCATCAAATGATTATGACATTAACAAAATGATTATGACATCATCCAATGGTTATGACATCAAATGATTATGACATCATCAAATGATTATGACATCAACAAAATGATGATGACATCATCCATTGATGATGACATCATCCAATGATTATGACATCAACAAAATGATTATGACATCATCTAATGATTATGACATCATCAAATGGTTATGACATCAAATGATTATGACATCATCAAATGATTATGACATCAACAAAATGATGATGACATCATCCATTGATGATGACATCATCAAATGATTATGACATCAACAAAATGATTATGACATCATCTAATGATTATGACATCATCAAATCATTATGACATCAACAAAATGATTATTACATCAACAAAATGATTATGACATCATCAAATGATTATGACATCAACAAAATGATTATGACATCATCTAATGATTATGACATCATCAAATCATTATGACATCAACAAAATGATTATTACATCAACAAAATGATTATGACATCATCAAATGATTATGACATTAACAAAATGATTATGACATCATCCAATGGTTATGACATCAAATGATTATGACATCATCAAATGATTATGACATCAACAAAATGATGATGACATCATCCATTGATGATGACATCATCCAATGATTATGACATCAACAAAATGATTATGACATCATCTAATGATTATGACATCATCAAATGATTATGACATCAACAAAATGATTATGACATCATCAAATGATTATGACATCATCAAATGATTATGACATCAACAAAATGATTATGACATCATATAATGATTATGACATCATCAAATGATTATGACATCAACAAAATGATTATGACATCATCTAATGATTATGACATCATCAAATCATTATGACATCAACAAAATGATTATTACATCAACAAAATGATTATGACATCATCAAATGATTATGACATTAACAAAATGATTATGACATCATCCAATGGTTATGACATCAAATGATTATGACATCATCAAATGATTATGACATCAACAAAATGATGATGACATCATCCATTGATGATGACATCATCCAATGATTATGACATCAACAAAATGATTATGACATCATCTAATGATTATGACATCATCCAATGGTTATGACATCAAATGATTATGACATCATCAAATGATTATGACATCAACAAAATGATGATGACATCATCCATTGATGATGACATCATCAAATGATTATGACATCAACAAAATGATTATTACATCAACAAAATGATTATGACATCATCAAATGATTATGACATCAACAAAATGATTATTACATCAACAAAATGATTATGACATCATCAAATGATTATGACATCAACAAAATGATTATGACATAATCAAATGATTATGACATCAACAAAATGTTTATGACATCATCCAATGATTATGACATCAAATGATTATGACATCATCAAATGATTATGACATCAACAAAATGATTATGACATCATCTAATGATTATGACATCATCAAATCATTATGACATCAACAAAATGATTATTACATCAACAAAATGATTATGACATCATCAAATGATTATGACATCAACAAAATGATTATTACATCAACAAAATGATTATGACATCATCAAATGATTATGACATCAACAAAATGATTATGACATAATCAAATGATTATGACATCAACAAAATGTTTATGACATCATCCAATGATTATGACATCAAATGATTATGACATCATCAAATGATTATGACATCAACAAAATGATTATGACATCATCTAATGATTATGACATCATCAAATGATTATGACATCAACAAAATGATTATGACATAATCTAATGATTATGACATCATCAAATGATTATGACATCAACAAAATGATTATGACATCATCTAATGATTATGACATCATCAAATCATTATGACATCAACAAAATGATTATTACATCAACAAAATGATTATGACATCATCAAATGATTATGACATTAACAAAATGATTATGACATCATCCAATGGTTATGACATCAAATGATTATGACATCATCAAATGATTATGACATCAACAAAATGATGATGACATCATCCATTGATGATGACATCATCCAATGATTATGACATCAACAAAATGATTATGACATCATCTAATGATTATGACATCATCAAATGATTATGACATCAACAAAATGATTATGACATCATCAAATGATTATGACATCATCAAATGATTATGACATCAACAAAATGATTATGACATCATATAATGATTATGACATCATCAAATGATTATGACATCAACAAAATGATTATGACATCATCTAATGATTATGACATCATCAAATCATTATGACATCAACAAAATGATTATTACATCAACAAAATGATTATGACATCATCAAATGATTATGACATTAACAAAATGATTATGACATCATCAAATCATTATGACATCAACAAAATGATTATGACATCAACAAAATGATTATGACATCATAAAATGATTATGACATCAACAAAACGATTATGACATCATCCAATGATTATGACATCATCAAATCATTATGACATCAACAAAATGATTATGACATCAACAAAATGATTATGACATCATCAAATGATTATGACATCAAATGATTATGACATCATCAAATGATTATGACATCAACAAAATGATGATGACATCATCTAATGATTATGACATCATCAAATCATTATGACATCAACAAAATGATTATTACATCAACAAAATGATTATGACATCATCAAATGATTATGACATTAACAAAATGATTATGACATCATCCAATGGTTATGACATCAAATGATTATGACATCATCAAATGATTATGACATCAACAAAATGATGATGACATCATCCATTGATGATGACATCATCCAATGATTATGACATCAACAAAATGATTATGACATCATCTAATGATTATGACATCATCAAATGATTATGACATCAACAAAATGATTATGACATCATCAAATGATTATGACATCATCAAATGATTATGACATCAACAAAATGATTATGACATCATATAATGATTATGACATCATCAAATGATTATGACATCAACAAAATGATTATGACATCATCTAATGATTATGACATCATCAAATCATTATGACATCAACAAAATGATTATTACATCAACAAAATGATTATGACATCATCAAATGATTATGACATTAACAAAATGATTATGACATCATCAAATCATTATGACATCAACAAAATGATTATGACATCAACAAAATGATTATGACATCATAAAATGATTATGACATCAACAAAACGATTATGACATCATCCAATGATTATGACATCATCAAATCATTATGACATCAACAAAATGATTATGACATCAACAAAATGATTATGACATCATCAAATGATTATGACATCAAATGATTATGACATCATCAAATGATTATGACATCAACAAAATGATGATGACATCATCTAATGATTATGACATCATCAAATGATTATGACATCAACAAAATGATTATGACATCATCTAATGATTATGACATCATCAAATGATTATGACATCAACAAAATGATTATGACATCATCTAATGATTATGACATCATCAAATCATTATGACATCAACAAAATGATTATTACATCAACAAAATGATTATGACATCATCAAATGATTATGACATTAACAAAATGATTATGACATCATCCAATGGTTATGACATCAAATGATTATGACATCATCAAATGATTATGACATCAACAAAATGAAGATGACATCATCCATTGATGATGACATCATCCAATGATTATGACATCAACAAAATGATTATGACATCATCTAATGATTATGACATCATCAAATGATTATGACATCAACAAAATGATTATGACATCATCAAATGATTATGACATCATCAAATGATTATGACATCAACAAAATGATTATGACATCATATAATGATTATGACATCATCAAATGATTATGACATCAACAAAATGATTATGACATCATCTAATGATTATGACATCATCAAATCATTATGACATCAACAAAATGATTATTACATCAACAAAATGATTATGACATCATCAAATGATTATGACATTAACAAAATGATTATGACATCATCCAATGGTTATGACATCAAATGATTATGACATCATCAAATGATTATGACATCAACAAAATGATGATGACATCATCCATTGATGATGACATCATCCAATGATTATGACATCAACAAAATGATTATGACATCATCTAATGATTATGACATCATCAAATGATTATGACATCAACAAAATGATTATGACATCATCAAATGATTATGACATCATCAAATGATTATGACATCAACAAAATGATTATGACATCATATAATGATTATGACATCATCAAATGATTATGACATCAACAAAATGATTATGACATCATCTAATGATTATGACATCATCAAATCATTATGACATCAACAAAATGATTATTACATCAACAAAATGATTATGACATCATCAAATGATTATGACATTAACAAAATGATTATGACATCATCAAATCATTATGACATCAACAAAATGATTATGACATCAACAAATTGATTATGACATCATAAAATGATTATGACATCAACAAAACGATTATGACATCATCCAATGATTATGACATCATCAAATCATTATGACATCAACAAAATGATTATGACATCAACAAAATGATTATGACATCATCAAATGATTATGACATCAAATGATTATGACATCATCAAATGATTATGACATCAACAAAATGATGATGACATCATCTAATGATTATGACATCATCAAATGATTATGACATCAACAAAATGATTATGACATCATCTAATGATTATGACATCATCAAATGATTATGACATCATCAAATGATTATGACATCATCTAATGATTATGACATCATCAAATCATTATGACATCAACAAAATGATTATTACATCAACAAAATGATTATGACATCATCAAATGATTATGACATTAACAAAATGATTATGACATCATCCAATGGTTATGACATCAAATGATTATGACATCATCAAATGATTATGACATCAACAAAATGATGATGACATCATCCATTGATGATGACATCATCCAATGATTATGACATCAACAAAATGATTATGACATCATCTAATGATTATGACATCATCAAATGATTATGACATCAACAAAATGATTATGACATCATCAAATGATTATGACATCATCAAATGATTATGACATCAACAAAATGATTATGACATCATATAATGATTATGACATCATCAAATGATTATGACATCAACAAAATGATTATGACATCATCTAATGATTATGACATCATCAAATCATTATGACATCAACAAAATGATTATTACATCAACAAAATGATTATGACATCATCAAATGATTATGACATTAACAAAATGATTATGACATCATCCAATGGTTATGACATCAAATGATTATGACATCATCAAATGATTATGACATCAACAAAATGATGATGACATCATCCATTGATGATGACATCATCCAATGATTATGACATCAACAAAATGATTATGACATCATCTAATGATTATGACATCATCAAATGGTTATGACATCAAATGATTATGACATCATCAAATGATTATGACATCAACAAAATGATGATGACATCATCCATTGATGATGACATCATCAAATGATTATGACATCAACAAAATGATTATGACATCATCTAATGATTATGACATCATCAAATCATTATGACATCAACAAAATGATTATTACATCAACAAAATGATTATGACATCATCAAATGATTATGACATCAACAAAATGATTATGACATCATCTAATGATTATGACATCATCAAATCATTATGACATCAACAAAATGATTATTACATCAACAAAATGATTATGACATCATCAAATGATTATGACATTAACAAAATGATTATGACATCATCCAATGGTTATGACATCAAATGATTATGACATCATCAAATGATTATGACATCAACAAAATGATGATGACATCATCCATTGATGATGACATCATCCAATGATTATGACATCAACAAAATGATTATGACATCATCTAATGATTATGACATCATCAAATGATTATGACATCAACAAAATGATTATGACATCATCAAATGATTATGACATCATCAAATGATTATGACATCATCTAATGATTATGACATCATCAAATCATTATGACATCAACAAAATGATTATTACATCAACAAAATGATTATGACATCATATAATGATTATGACATCATCAAATGATTATGACATCAACAAAATGATTATGACATCATCTAATGATTATGACATCATCAAATCATTATGACATCAACAAAATGATTATTACATCAACAAAATGATTATGACATCATCAAATGATTATGACATTAACAAAATGATTATGACATCATCCAATGGTTATGACATCAAATGATTATGACATCATCAAATGATTATGACATCAACAAAATGATGATGACATCATCCATTGATGATGACATCATCCAATGATTATGACATCAACAAAATGATTATGACATCATCTAATGATTATGACATCATCCAATGGTTATGACATCAAATGATTATGACATCATCAAATGATTATGACATCAACAAAATGATGATGACATCATCCATTGATGATGACATCATCAAATGATTATGACATCAACAAAATGATTATGACATCATCTAATGATTATGACATCATCAAATCATTATGACATCAACAAAATGATTATGACATCAACAAAATGATTATGACATCATCAAATGATTATGACATCAACAAAATGATTATTACATCAACAAAATGATTATGACATCATCAAATGATTATGACATCAACAAAATGATTATGACATAATCAAATGATTATGACATCAACAAAATGTTTATGACATCATCCAATGATTATGACATCAAATGATTATGACATCATCAAATGATTATGACATCAACAAAATGATTATGACATCATCTAATGATTATGACATCATCAAATGATTATGACATCAACAAAATGATTATGACATAATCTAATGATTATGACATCATCAAATGATTATGACATCAACAAAATGATTATGACATCATCTAATGATTATGACATCATCAAATCATTATGACATCAACAAAATGATTATTACATCAACAAAATGATTATGACATCATCAAATGATTATGACATTAACAAAATGATTATGACATCATCCAATGGTTATGACATCAAATGATTATGACATCATCAAATGATTATGACATCAACAAAATGATGATGACATCATCCATTGATGATGACATCATCCAATGATTATGACATCAACAAAATGATTATGACATCATCTAATGATTATGACATCATCAAATGATTATGACATCAACAAAATGATTATGACATCATCAAATGATTATGACATCATCAAATGATTATGACATCAACAAAATGATTATGACATCATATAATGATTATGACATCATCAAATGATTATGACATCAACAAAATGATTATGACATCATCTAATGATTATGACATCATCAAATCATTATGACATCAACAAAATGATTATTACATCAACAAAATGATTATGACATCATCAAATGATTATGACATTAACAAAATGATTATGACATCATCCAATGGTTATGACATCAAATGATTATGACATCATCAAATGATTATGACATCAACAAAATGATGATGACATCATCCATTGATGATGACATCATCCAATGATTATGACATCAACAAAATGATTATGACATCATCTAATGATTATGACATCATCAAATGATTATGACATCAACAAAATGATTATGACATCATCTAATGATTATGACATCATCAAATGATTATGACATCATCCAATGATTATGACATCAGCAAAATGATTATGACATCATCTAATGATTATGACATCAACAAAATGATTATGACATCATCTAATGATTATGACATCATCAAATGATTATGACATCAACAAAATGATTATGACATCATCTAATGATTATGACATCATCAAATGATTATGACATCAACAAAATGATTATGACATCATCTAATGATTATGACATCATCAAATGATTATGACATCAACAAAATGATTATGACATCATCTAATGATTATGACATCATCAAATGATTATGACATCAACAAAATGATTATGACATCATCCAATGATTATGACATCAAATGATTATGACATCATCAAATGATTATGACATCACAAAATGATTATGACATCATCTAATGATTATGACATCATCAAATGATTATGACATCAACAAAATGATTATGACATCATCTAATGATTATGACATCATCAAATGATTATGACATCAACAAAATGATTATGACATCATCAAATGATTATGACATCAACAAAATGTTTATGACATCATCCAATGATTATGACATCAAATGATTATGACATCATCAAATGATTATGACATCAACAAAATGATTATGACATCAACAAAATGATTATGGCATCATCAAATGATTATGACATCAACAAAATGATTATGACATCATCCAATGATTATGACATCATCCAATGATTATGACATCATCAAATCATTATGACATCAACAAAATGATTATGACATCAACAAAATGATTATGACATCATCAAATGATTATGACATCAACAAAATGATTATGACATCATCCAATGATTATGACATCAAATGATTATGACATCATCAAATGATTATGACATCAACAAAATGATTATGACATCATCCAATGATTATGACATCATCCAATGATTATGACATCATCAAATCATTATGACATCAACAAAATGATTATGACATCAACAAAATGATTATGACATCATCAAATGATTATGACATCATCAAATGATTATGACATCATCCAATGATTATGACATCAAATGATTATGACATCATCAAATGATTATGACATCAACAAAATGATTATGACATCATCCAATGATTATGACATCAAATGATTATGACATCATCAAATGATTATGCCATCAACAAAATGATTATGGCATCATCAAATGATTATGACATCAACAAAATGATTATGACATCATCCAATGATTATGACATCAACAAAATGATTATGACATCATCAAATGATTATGACATCAACAAAATGATTATGACATCATCTAATGATTATGACATCAACAAAATGATTATGACATCATCCAATGATTATGACATCATCAAATCATTATGACATCAACAAAATGATTATGACATCAACAAAATGATTATGACATCATCAAATGATTATGACATCAAATGATTATGACATCATCAAATGATTATGACATCAACAAAATGATGATGACATCATCCAATGATTATGACATCAAATGATTATGACATGATCAAATGATTATGACATCAATAAAATGATTATGACATCATCAAATGATTATGACATCAAAAAAATGATTATGACATCAACAAAATGATTATGACATCATCTAATGATTATGACATTATCAAATGATTATGACATCAACAAAATGATTATGACATCATCCGATGATTATGACATCCAATGATTATGACATCATCAAATGATTATGACATCAACAAAATGATTATGACATCATCTAATGATTATGACATCATCAAATGATTATGACATAAACAAAATGATTATGACATCATCTAATGATTATGACATCATCAAATTATTATGACATCAACAAAATGATTATGACATCATCCAATGATTATGACATCAAATGATTATGACATCATCAAATGATTATGACATCAACAAAATGATTATGACATCATCTAATGATTATGACATCATCAAATGATTATGACATCAACAAAATGATTATGACATCATCCAATGATTATGACATCAAATGATTATGACATCAACAAAATGATTATGGCATCATCAAATGATTATGACATCAACAAAATGATTATGACATCATCCAATGATTATGACATCATGCAATGATTATGACATCATCAAATCATTATGACATCAACAAAATGATTATGACATCATCAAATGATTATGACATCAACAAAATGATTATGACATCATCCAATGATTATGACATCATCAAATGATTATGACATCAACAAAATGATTATGACATCATCCAATGATTATGACATCATCAAATCATTAAGACATCGACAAAATGATTATGACATCAACAAAATGATTATGACATCAACAAATGATTATGACATCATCAAATCATTATGACATCAACAAAATGATTATGACATCAACAAATGATTATGACATCAACAAAATCATTATGATATCATAAAATCATTATGACATCAACAAAATGATTATGACATCATCCAATGATTATGACATCAAATGATTATGACATCATCAAATCATTATGACATCAACAAAATGATTATGACATCAACAAAATGATTATGACATCATAAAATGATTATGACATCAACAAAATGATTATGGCATCATCAAATGATTATGACATCAACAAAATGATTATGACATCATCCAATGATTATGACATCATCAAATCATTATGACATCAACAAAATGATTATGACAGCAACAAAATGATTATGACATCATCAAATGATTATGACATCAAATGATTTTGACATCATCAAATGATTATGACATCAACAAAATGATGATGACATAATCCAATGATTATGACATCATCCAATGATTATGACATCAAATGATTATGACATCAATAAAATGATTATGACATCATCAAATGATTATGACATCAAAAAAATGATTATGACATCAAAAAAATGATTATGACATCAACAAAATGATTATGACATCATCTAATGATTATGACATTATCAAATGATTATGACATCAACAAAATGATTATGACATCATCCGATGATTATGACATCAAATGATTATGACATCATCAAATGATTATGACATCAACAAAATGATTATGACATCATCTAATGATTATGACATCATCAAATGATTATGACATAAACAAAATGATTATGACATCATCAAATGATTATGACATCATCAAATGATTATGACATCAACAAAATGATTATGACATCATCCAATGATTATGACATCAAATGATTATGACATCATCAAATGATTATGACATCAACAAAATGATTATGACATCATCTAATGATTATGACATCATCAAATGATTATGACATCAACAAAATGATTATGACATCATCCAATGATTATGACATCAAATGATTATGACATCAACAAAATGATTATGACATCATCCAATGACTATGACATCATCCAATGATTATAACATCATCAAATCATTATGACATCAACAAAATGATTATGACATCAACAAAATGATTATGGCATCATCAAATGATTATGACATCAACAAAATGATTATGACATCATCCAATGATTATGACATCATCCAATGATTATGACATCATCAAATCATTATGACATCAACAAAATGATTATGACATCAACAAAATGATTATGACATCATCAAATGATTATGACATCAACAAAATGATTATGACATCATCCAATGATTATGACATCAAATGATTATGACATCATCAAATCATTATGACATCAACAAAATGATTATGACATCAACAAAATGATTATGACATCATCAAATGATTATGACATCAAATGATTATGACATCATCAAATGATTATGACATCAACAAAATGATTATGACATCATCCAATGATTATGACATCAAATGATTATGACATCATCAAATGATTATGCCATCAACAAAATGATTATGGCATCATCAAATGATTATGACATCAACAAAATGATTATGACATCATCCAATGATTATGACATCAACAAAATGATTATGACATCATCAAATGATTATGACATCAACAAAATGATTACGACATCATCTAATGATTATGACATCATCTAATGATTATGACATCAACAAAATGATTATGTCATCATCCAATGATTATGACATCAAATGATTATGACATCATCAAAAGATTATGACATCAACAAAATGATTATGACATCATCAAATGATTATGACATCAAATGATTATGACATCATCAAATGATTATGACATCAACAAAATGAATATGACATCATCCAATGATTTTGACATCAAATGATTATGACATCATCTAATGATTATGACATCATCAAATGATTATGACATCAACAAAATGATTATGACATCAAATGATTATGACATGATCTAATGATTATGACATCATGAAATGATTATGACATCAAAAAAATGAATATGACATCATCCAATGATTATGACATCATCAAATGATTATGACATCAACAAAATGATTATGGCATCATCAAATGATTATGACATCAACAAAATGATTATGACATCATCCAAGGATTATGACATCAAATGATTATGACATCATCAAATCATTATGACATCAACAAAATGATTATGACATCAACAAAATGATTATGGCATCATCAAATGATTATGACATCAACAAAATCATTATGACATCATAAAATCATTATGACATCAACAAAATGATTATGACATCATCCAATGATTATGACATCAAATGATTATGACATCATCAAATCATTATGACATCAACAAAATGATTATGACATCAACAAAATGATTATGACATCATAAAATGATTCTGACATCAACAAAATGATTATGGCATCATCAAATGATTATGACATCAACAAAATGATTATGACATCATCCAATGATTATGACATCATCAAATCATTATGACATCAACAAAATGATTATGACAGCAACAAAATGATTATGACATCATCAAATGATTATGACATCAAATGATTTTGACATCATCAAATGATTATGACATCAACAAAATGATGATGACATAATCCAATGATTATGACATCATCCAATGATTATGACATCATCAAATCATTATGACATCAACAAAATGATTATGACATCATCTAATGATTATGACATCATCAAATGATTATGACATCAACAAAATGATTATGACATCATCCAATGATTATGACATCAAATGATTATGACATCATCAAATGATTATGACATCAATAAAATGATTATGACATCATCAAATGATTATGACATCAAAAAAATGATTATGACATCAACAAAATGATTATGACATCATCTAATGATTATGACATTATCAAATGATTATGACATCAACAAAATGATTATGACATCATCCGATGATTATGACATCAAATGATTATGACATCATCAAATGATTATGACATCAACAAAATGATTATGACATCATCTAATGATTATGACATCATCAAATGATTATGACATAAACAAAATGATTATGACATAATCTAATGATTATGACATCATCAAATGATTATGACATTAACAAAATGATTATGACATCATCCAATGATTATGACATCAAATGATTATGACATCATCAAATGATTATGACATCAACAAAATGATTATGACATCATCTAATGATTATGACATCATCAAATGATTATGACATCAACAAAATGATTATGACATCATCCAATGATTATGACATCAAATGATTATGACATCAACAAAATGATTATGACATCATCCAATGACTATGACATCATCCAATGATTATAACATCATCAAATCATTATGACATCAACAAAATGATTATGACATCAACAAAATGATTATGGCATCATCAAATGATTATGACATCAACAAAATGATTATGACATCATCCAATGATTATGACATCATCCAATTATTATGACATCATCAAATCATTATGACATCAACAAAATGATTATGACATCAACAAAATGATTATGACATCATCAAATGATTATGACATCAACAAAATGATTATGACATCATCCAATGATTATGACATCAAATGATTATGACATCATCAAATGATTATGACATCAACAAAATGACTATGACATCATCCAATGATTATGACATCATCCAATGATTATGACATCATCAAATCATTATGACATCAACAAAATGATTATGACATCAACAAAATGATTATGACATCATCAAATGATTATGACATCAAATGATTATGACATCATCAAATGATTATGACATCAACAAAATGATTATGACATCATCCAATGATTATGACATCAAATGATTATGACATCATCAAATGATTATGCCATCAACAAAATGATTATGGCATCATCAAATGATTATGACATCAACAAAATGATTATGACATCATCCAATGATTATGACATCAACAAAATGATTATGACATCATCAAATGATTATGACATCAACAAAATGATTACGACATCATCTAATGATTATGACATCATCTAATGATTATGACATCAACAAAATGATTATGTCATCATCCAATGATTATGACATCAAATGATTATGACATCATCAAAAGATTATGACATCAACAAAATGATTATGACATCATCAAATGATTATGACATCAAATGATTATGACATCATCAAATGATTATGACATCAACAAAATGAATATGGCATCATCCAATGATTTTGACATCAAATGATTATGACATCATCTAATGATTATGACATCATCAAATGATTATGACATCAACAAAATGATTATGACATCAAATGATTATGACATGATCTAATGATTATGACATCATGAAATGATTATGACATCAAAAAAATGAATATGACATCATCCAATGATTATGACATCATCAAATGATTATGACATCAACAAAATGATTATGACATCATCCAATGATTATGACATCAACAAAATGATTATGGCATCATCAAATAATTATGACATCAACAAAATGATTATGGCATCATCAAATGATTATGACATCAACAAAATGATTATGACATCATCAAATGATTATGACATCATCCAATGATTATCACATCAAATGATTATGACATCATCAAATGATTATGACATCAACAAAATTATTATGACATCATCCAATGATTATGACATCATCCAATGATTATGACATCATCAAATCATTATGACATCAACAAAATGATTGACATCATCAAATGATTATGACATCAACAAAATGATTATGACATCATCCAAGGATTATGACATCAAATGATTATGACATCATCAAATCATTATGACATCAACAAAATGATTATGACATCAACAAAATGATTATGGCATCATCAAATGATTATGACATCAACAAAATCATTATGACATCATAAAATCATTATGACATCAACAAAATGATTATGACATCATCCAATGATTATGACATCAAATGATTATGACATCATCAAATCATTATGACATCAACAAAATGATTATGACATCAACAAAATGATTATGACATCATAAAATGATTATGACATCAACAAAATGATTATGGCATCATCAAATGATTATGACATCAACAAAATGATTATGACATCATCCAATGATTATGACATCATCAAATCATTATGACATCAACAAAATGATTATGACAGCAACAAAATGATTATGACATCATCAAATGATTATGACATCAAATGATTTTGACATCATCAAATGATTATGACATCAACAAAATGATGATGACATAATCCAATGATTATGACATCATCCAATGATTATGACATCATCAAATCATTATGACATCAACAAAATGATTATGACATCATCTAATGATTATGACATCATCAAATGATTATGACATCAACAAAATGATTATGACATCATCCAATGATTATGACATCAAATGATTATGACATCATCAAATGATTATGACATCAATAAAATGATTATGACATCATCAAATGATTATGACATCAAAAAAATGATTATGACATCAACAAAATGATTATGACATCATCTAATGATTATGACATTATCAAATGATTATGACATCAACAAAATGATTATGACATCATCCGATGATTATGACATCAAATGATTATGACATCATCAAATGATTATGACATCAACAAAATGATTATGACATCATCTAATGATTATGACATCATCAAATGATTATGACATAAACAAAATGATTATGACATAATCTAATGATTATGACATCATCAAATGATTATGACATTAACAAAATGATTATGACATCATCCAATGATTATGACATCAAATGATTATGACATCATCAAATGATTATGACATCAACAAAATGATTATGACATCATCTAATGATTATGACATCATCAAATGATTATGACATCAACAAAATGATTATGACATCATCCAATGATTATGACATCAAATGATTATGACATCAACAAAATGATTATGACATCATCCAATGACTATGACATCATCCAATGATTATAACATCATCAAATCATTATGACATCAACAAAATGATTATGACATCAACAAAATGATTATGGCATCATCAAATGATTATGACATCAACAAAATGATTATGACATCATCCAATGATTATGACATCATCCAATTATTATGACATCATCAAATCATTATGACATCAACAAAATGATTATGACATCAACAAAATGATTATGACATCATCAAATGATTATGACATCAACAAAATGATTATGACATCATCCAATGATTATGACATCAAATGATTATGACATCATCAAATGATTATGACATCAACAAAATGACTATGACATCATCCAATGATTATGACATCATCCAATGATTATGACATCATCAAATCATTATGACATCAACAAAATGATTATGACATCAACAAAATGATTATGACATCATCAAATGATTATGACATCAAATGATTATGACATCATCAAATGATTATGACATCAACAAAATGATTATGACATCATCCAATGATTATGACATCAAATGATTATGACATCATCAAATGATTATGCCATCAACAAAATGATTATGGCATCATCAAATGATTATGACATCAACAAAATGATTATGACATCATCCAATGATTATGACATCAACAAAATGATTATGACATCATCAAATGATTATGACATCAACAAAATGATTACGACATCATCTAATGATTATGACATCATCTAATGATTATGACATCAACAAAATGATTATGTCATCATCCAATGATTATGACATCAAATGATTATGACATCATCAAAAGATTATGACATCAACAAAATGATTATGACATCATCAAATGATTATGACATCAAATGATTATGACATCATCAAATGATTATGACATCAACAAAATGAATATGGCATCATCCAATGATTTTGACATCAAATGATTATGACATCATCTAATGATTATGACATCATCAAATGATTATGACATCAACAAAATGATTATGACATCAAATGATTATGACATGATCTAATGATTATGACATCATGAAATGATTATGACATCAAAAAAATGAATATGACATCATCCAATGATTATGACATCATCAAATGATTATGACATCAACAAAATGATTATGACATCATCCAATGATTATGACATCAACAAAATGATTATGGCATCATCAAATAATTATGACATCAACAAAATGATTATGGCATCATCAAATGATTATGACATCAACAAAATGATTATGACATCATCAAATGATTATGACATCATCCAATGATTATCACATCAAATGATTATGACATCATCAAATGATTATGACATCAACAAAATTATTATGACATCATCCAATGATTATGACATCATCCAATGATTATGACATCATCAAATCATTATGACATCAACAAAATGATTGACATCATCAAATGATTATGACATCAACAAAATGATTATGACATCATCCAAGGATTATGACATCAAATGATTATGACATCATCAAATCATTATGACATCAACAAAATGATTATGACATCAACAAAATGATTATGGCATCATCAAATGATTATGACATCAACAAAATCATTATGACATCATAAAATCATTATGACATCAACAAAATGATTATGACATCATCCAATGATTATGACATCAAATGATTATGACATCATCAAATCATTATGACATCAACAAAATGATTATGACATCAACAAAATGATTATGACATCATAAAATGATTATGACATCAACAAAATGATTATGGCATCATCAAATGATTATGACATCAACAAAATGATTATGACATCATCCAATGATTATGACATCATCAAATCATTATGACATCAACAAAATGATTATGACAGCAACAAAATGATTATGACATCATCAAATGATTATGACATCAAATGATTTTGACATCATCAAATGATTATGACATCAACAAAATGATGATGACATAATCCAATGATTATGACATCATCCAATGATTATGACATCATCAAATCATTATGACATCAACAAAATGATTATGACATCATCTAATGATTATGACATCATCAAATGATTATGACATCAACAAAATGATTATGACATCATCCAATGATTATGACATCAAATGATTATGACATCATCAAATGATTATGACATCAATAAAATGATTATGACATCATCAAATGATTATGACATCAAAAAAATGATTATGACATCAACAAAATGATTATGACATCAACAAAATGATTATGACATCATCCGATGATTATGACATCAAATGATTATGACATCATCAAATAATTATGACATCAACAAAATGATTATGACATCATCTAATGATTATGACATCATCAAATGATTATGACATAAACAAAATGATTATGACATAATCTAATGATTATGACATCATCAAATGATTATGACATTAACAAAATGATTATGACATCATCCAATGATTATGACATCAAATGATTATGACATCATCAAATGATTATGACATCAACAAAATGATTATGACATCATCTAATGATTATGACATCATCAAATGATTATGACATCAACAAAATGATTATGACATCATCCAATGATTATGACATCAAATGATTATGACATCAACAAAATGATTATGACATCATCCAATGACTATGACATCATCCAATGATTATAACATCATCAAATCATTATGACATCAACAAAATGATTATGACATCAACAAAATGATTATGGCATCATCAAATGATTATGACATCAACAAAATGATTATGACATCATCCAATGATTATGACATCATCCAATGATTATGACATCATCAAATCATTATGACATCAACAAAATGATTATGACATCAACAAAATGATTATGACATCATCAAATGATTATGACATCAACAAAATGATTATGACATCATCCAATGATTATGACATCAAATGATTATGACATCATCAAATGATTATGACATCAACAAAATGATTATGACATCATCCAATGATTATGACATCATCCAATGATTATGGCATCATCAAATCATTATGACATCAACAAAATGATTATGACATCAACAAAATGATTATGACATCATCCAATGATTATGACATCAAATGATTATGACATCAACAAAATGATTATGACATCATCCAATGACTATGACATCATCCAATGATTATAACATCATCAAATCATTATGACATCAACAAAATGATTATGACATCAACAAAATGATTATGGCATCATCAAATGATTATGACATCAACAAAATGATTATGACATCATCCAATGATTATGACATCATCCAATGATTATGACATCATCAAATCATTATGACATCAACAAAATGATTATGACATCACCAAAATGATTATGACATCATCAAATGATTATGACATCAACAAAATGATTATGACATCATCCAATGATTATGACATCAAATGATTATGACATCATCAAATGATTATGACATCAACAAAATGATTATGACATCATCCAATGATTATGACATCATCCAATGATTATGGCATCATCAAATCATTATGACATCAACAAAATGATTATGACATCATCCAATGATTATGACATCCTCAAATGATTATGACATCATCCAATGATTATGACATCAAATGATTATGACATCATCAAATGATTATGACATCAACAAAATGATTATGACATCATCCAATGATTATGACATCAAATGATTATGACATCATCAAATGATTATGCCATCAACAAAATGATTATGACATCATCAAATGATTATGACATCAACAAAATGATTATGACATCATCCAATGATTATGACATCAACAAAATGATTATGACATCATCAAATGATTATGACATCAACAAAATGATTATGACATCATCTAATGATTATGACATCAACAAAATGATTATGTCATCATCCAATGATTATGACATCAAATGATTATGACATCATCTAATGATTATGACATCAACAAAATGATTATGACATCATCCAATGATTATGACATCAAATGATTATGACATCATCAAATGATTATGACATCAACAAAATGAATATGACATCATCCAATGATTTTGACATCAAATGATTATGACATCATCTAATGATTATGACATCATCAAATGATTATGACATCAACAAAATGATTATGACATCAAATGATTATGACATGATCTAATGATTATGACATCATGAAATGATTATGACATCAACAAAATGAATATGACATCATCCAATGATTATGACATCATCAAATGATTATGACATCAACAAAATGATTATGACATCATCCAATGATTATGACATCAACAAAATGATTATGACATCATCCAATGATTATGACATCAAATGATTATGACATCATCAAATGATTATGACAACAACAAAGTGATGATGATGACATCATCTAATGGTTATGACATCAACAAAATGATTATGGCATCATCCAATGATTATGACATCAACAAAATGATTATGGCATCATCAAATGATTATGACATCAACAAAATGATTATGACATCATCAAATGATTATGACATCATCCAATGAATATCACATCAAATGATTATGACATCATCAAAATTATTATGACATCATCCAATGATTATGACATCATCTAATGATTATGACATCATCAAATGATTATGACATCAACAAAATGATTATGGCATCATCAAATGATTATGACATCAACAAAATCATTATGACATCATCAAATGATTATGACATCAACAAAATGATTATGACATCATCTAATGATTATGACATCATCAAATGATTATGACATCAACAAAATGATTATGGCATCATCAAATGATTATGACATCAACAAAATCATTATGACATCATCAAATGATTATGACATCAACAAAATGATTATAACATCATCCAATGATTATGACATCAAATGATTATGACATCATCAAATCATTATGACATCAACAAAATGATTATGACATCATAAAATGATTATGACACCAACAAAACGATTATGACATCATCCAATGATTATGACATCATCAAATCATTATGACATCAACAAAATGATTATGACATCAACAAAATGATTATGACATCATCAAATGATTATGACATCAAATGATTATGACATCATCAAATGATTATGACATCAACAAAATGATGATGACATCATCTAATGATTATGACATCATCAAATGATTATGACATCAACAAAATGATTATGACATCATCTAATGATTATGACATCATCAAATGATTATGACATCAACAAAATGATTATGACATCATCTAATGATTATGACATCATCAAATCATTATGACATCAACAAAATGATTATTACATCAACAAAATGATTATGACATCATCAAATGATTATGACATCAACAAAATGATTATTACATCAACAAAATGATTATGACATCATCAAATGATTATGACATCAACAAAATGATTATGACATAATCAAATGATTATGACATCAACAAAATGTTTATGACATCATCCAATGATTATGACATCAAATGATTATGACATCATCAAATGATTATGACATCAACAAAATGATTATGACATCATCTAATGATTATGACATCATCAAATGATTATGACATCAACAAAATGATTATGACATAATCTAATGATTATGACATCATCAAATGATTATGACATCAACAAAATGATTATGACATCATCTAATGATTATGACATCATCAAATCATTATGACATCAACAAAATGATTATTACATCAACAAAATGATTATGACATCATCAAATGATTATGACATTAACAAAATGATTATGACATCATCCAATGGTTATGACATCAAATGATTATGACATCATCAAATGATTATGACATCAACAAAATGATGATGACATCATCCATTGATGATGACATCATCCAATGATTATGACATCAACAAAATGATTATGACATCATCTAATGATTATGACATCATCAAATGATTATGACATCAACAAAATGATTATGACATCATCAAATGATTATGACATCATCAAATGATTATGACATCAACAAAATGATTATGACATCATATAATGATTATGACATCATCAAATGATTATGACATCAACAAAATGATTATGACATCATCTAATGATTATGACATCATCAAATCATTATGACATCAACAAAATGATTATTACATCAACAAAATGATTATGACATCATCAAATGATTATGACATTAACAAAATGATTATGACATCATCAAATCATTATGACATCAACAAAATGATTATGACATCAACAAAATGATTATGACATCATAAAATGATTATGACATCAACAAAACGATTATGACATCATCCAATGATTATGACATCATCAAATCATTATGACATCAACAAAATGATTATGACATCAACAAAATGATTATGACATCATCAAATGATTATGACATCAAATGATTATGACATCATTAAATGATTATGACATCAACAAAATGATGATGACATCATCTAATGATTATGACATCATCAAATGATTATGACATCAACAAAATGATTATGACATCATCTAATGATTATGACATCATCAAATGATTATGACATCAACAAAATGATTATGACATCATCTAATGATTATGACATCATCAAATCATTATGACATCAACAAAATGATTATTACATCAACAAAATGATTATGACATCATCAAATGATTATGACATCAACAAAATGATTATTACATCAACAAAATGATTATGACATCATCAAATGATTATGACATCAACAAAATGATTATGACATAATCAAATGATTATGACATCAACAAAATGTTTATGACATCATCCAATGATTATGACATCAAATGATTATGACATCATCAAATGATTATGACATCAACAAAATGATTATGACATCATCTAATGATTATGACATCATCAAATGATTATGACATCAACAAAATGATTATGACATCATCTAATGATTATGACATCATCAAATGATTATGTCATCAACAAAATGATTATGACATCATCTAATGATTATGACATCATCAAATCATTATGACATCAACAAAATGATTATTACATCAACAAAATGATTATGACATCATCAAATGATTATGACATTAACAAAATGATTATGACATCATCCAATGGTTATGACATCAAATGATTATGACATCATCAAATGATTATGACATCAACAAAATGATGATGACATCATCCATTGATGATGACATCATCCAATGATTATGACATCAACAAAATGATTATGACATCATCTAATGATTATGACATCATCAAATGATTATGACATCAACAAAATGATTATGACATCATCAAATGATTATGACATCATCAAATGATTATGACATCAACAAAATGATTATGACATCATATAATGATTATGACATCATCAAATGATTATGACATCAACAAAATGATTATGACATCATCTAATGATTATGACATCATCAAATCATTATGACATCAACAAAATGATTATTACATCAACAAAATGATTATGACATCATCAAATGATTATGACATTAACAAAATGATTATGACATCATCCAATGGTTATGACATCAAATGATTATGACATCATCAAATGATTATGACATCAACAAAATGATGATGACATCATCCATTGATGATGACATCATCCAATGATTATGACATCAACAAAATGATTATGACATCATCTAATGATTATGACATCATCAAATGATTATGACATCAACAAAATGATTATGACATCATCTAATGATTATGACATCATCAAATGATTATGACATCATCCAATGATTATGACATCAGCAAAATGATTATGACATCATCTAATGATTATGACATCAACAAAATGATTATGACATCATCTAATGATTATGACATCATCAAATGATTATGACATCAACAAAATGATTATGACATCATCTAATGATTATGACATCATCAAATGATTATGACATCAACAAAATGATTATGACATCATCTAATGATTATGACATCATCAAATGATTATGACTTCAACAAAATGATTATGACATCATCTAATGATTATGACATCATCAAATGATTATGACATCAACAAAATGATTATGACATCATCCAATGATTATGACATCAAATGATTATGACATCATCAAATGATTATGACATCACAAAATGATTATGACATCATCTAATGATTATGACATCATCAAATGATTATGACATCAACAAAATGATTATGACATCATCTAATGATTATGACATCATCAAATGATTATGACATCAACAAAATGATTATGACATCATCAAATGATTATGACATCAACAAAATGTTTATGACATCATCCAATGATTATGACATAAAATGATTATGACATCATCAAATGATTATGACATCAACAAAATGATTATGACATCAACAAAATGATTATGGCATCATCAAATGATTATGACATCAACAAAATGATTATGACATCATCAAATGATTATGACATCATCAAATGATTATGACATCAACAAAATGATTATGACATCATCAAATGATTATGACATCAACAAAATGATTATGACATCATCAAATGATTATGACATCAACAAAATGTTTATGACATCATCCAATGATTATGACATCAAATGATTATGACATCATCAAATGATTATGACATCAACAAAATGATTATGACATCATCTAATGATTATGACATCATCAAATGATTATGACATCAACAAAATGATTATGACATCATCTAATGATTATGACATCATCAAATGATTATGACATCAACAAAATGATTATGACATCATCTAATGATTATGACATCATCAAATGATTATGACATCAACAAAATGATTATGACATCATCTAATGATTATAACATCATCAAATGATTATGACATCAACAAAATGATTATGACATCATCCAATGATTATGACATCAAATGATTATGACATCATCAAATGATTATGACATCAACAAAGTGATGATGATGACATCATCTAATGGTTATGACATCAACAAAATGATTATGACATCATCCAATGATTATGACATCAAATGATTATGACATCCTCAAATGATTATGACAACAACAAAGTGATGATGATGACATCATCTAATGGTTATGACATCAACAAAATGATTATGGCATCATCCAATGATTATGACATCAACAAAATGATTATGGCATCATCAAATGATTATGACATCAACAAAATGATTATGACATCATCAAATGATTATGACATCATCCAATGAATATCACATCAAATGATTATGACATCAACAAAATTATTATGACATCATCCAATGATTATGACATCATCTAATGATTATGACATCATCAAATGATTACGACATCAACAAAATGATTATGGCATCATCAAATGATTATGACATCAACAAAATCATTATGACATCATCAAATGATTATGACATCAACAAAATGATTATGACATCATCTAATGATTATGACATCATCAAATGATTATGACATCAACAAAATGATTATGACATCATCCAATGATTATGACATCAAATGATTATGACATCAACAAAATGATTATGACATCATCCAATGACTATGACATCATCCAATGATTATAACATCATCAAATCATTATGACATCAACAAAATGATTATGACATCAACAAAATGATTATGGCATCATCAAATGATTATGACATCAACAAAATGATTATGACATCATCCAATGATTATGACATCATCCAATGATTATGACATCATCAAATCATTATGACATCAACAAAATGATTATGACATCAACAAAATGATTATGACATCATCAAATGATTATGACATCAACAAAATGATTATGACATCATCCAATGATTATGACATCAAATGATTATGACATCATCAAATCATTATGACATCAACAAAATGATTATGACATCAACAAAATGATTATGACATCATCAAATGATTATGACATCAAATGATTATGACATCATCAAATGATTATGACATCAACAAAATGATTATGACATCATCCAATGATTATGACATCAAATGATTATGACATCATCAAATGATTATGCCATCAACAAAATGATTATGGCATCATCAAATGATTATGACATCAACAAAATGATTATGACATCATCCAATGATTATGACATCAACAAAATGATTATGACATCATCAAATGATTATGACATCAACAAAATGATTGCGACATCATCTAATGATTATGACATCATCTAATGATTATGACATCAACAAAATGATTATGTCATCATCCAATGATTATGACATCAAATGATTATGACATCATCAAAAGATTATGACATCAACAAAATGATTATGACATCATCAAATGATTATGACATCAAATGATTATGACATCATCAAATGATTATGACATCAACAAAATGAATATGACATCATCCAATGATTTTGACATCAAATGATTATGACATCATCTAATGATTATGACATCATCAAATGATTATGACATCAACAAAATGATTATGGCATCATCAAATGATTATGACATCAACAAAATGATTATGACATCATCAAATGATTATGACATCATCCAATGAATATCACATCAAATGATTATGACATCAACAAAATTATTATGACATCATCCAATGATTATGACATCATCTAATGATTATGACATCATCAAATGATTACGACATCAACAAAATGATTATGGCATCATCAAATGATTATGACATCAACAAAATCATTATGACATCATCAAATGATTATGACATCAACAAAATGATTATGACATCATCTAATGATTATGACATCATCAAATGATTATGACATCAACAAAATGATTATGACATCATCCAATGATTATGACATCAAATGATTATGACATCAACAAAATGATTATGACATCATCCAATGACTATGACATCATCCAATGATTATAACATCATCAAATCATTATGACATCAACAAAATGATTATGACATCAACAAAATGATTATGGCATCATCAAATGATTATGACATCAACAAAATGATTATGACATCATCCAATGATTATGACATCATCCAATGATTATGACATCATCAAATCATTATGACATCAACAAAATGATTATGACATCAACAAAATGATTATGACATCATCAAATGATTATGACATCAACAAAATGATTATGACATCATCCAATGATTATGACATCAAATGATTATGACATCATCAAATCATTATGACATCAACAAAATGATTATGACATCAACAAAATGATTATGACATCATCAAATGATTATGACATCAAATGATTATGACATCATCAAATGATTATGACATCAACAAAATGATTATGACATCATCCAATGATTATGACATCAAATGATTATGACATCATCAAATGATTATGCCATCAACAAAATGATTATGGCATCATCAAATGATTATGACATCAACAAAATGATTATGACATCATCCAATGATTATGACATCAACAAAATGATTATGACATCATCAAATGATTATGACATCAACAAAATGATTGCGACATCATCTAATGATTATGACATCATCTAATGATTATGACATCAACAAAATGATTATGTCATCATCCAATGATTATGACATCAAATGATTATGACATCATCAAAAGATTATGACATCAACAAAATGATTATGACATCATCAAATGATTATGACATCAAATGATTATGACATCATCAAATGATTATGACATCAACAAAATGAATATGACATCATCCAATGATTTTGACATCAAATGATTATGACATCATCTAATGATTATGACATCATCAAATGATTATGACATCAACAAAATGATTATGACATCAAATGATTATGACATGATCTAATGATTATGACATCATGAAATGATTATGACATCAAAAAAATGAATATGACATCATCCAATGATTATGACATCATCAAATGATTATGACATCAACAAAATGATTATGGCATCATCAAATAATTATGACATCAACAAAATGATTATGGCATCATCAAATGATTATGACTACAACAAAATGATTATGACATCATCAAATGATTATGACATCATCCAATGATTATCACATCAAATGATTATGACATCATCAAATGATTATGACATCAACAAAATTATTATGACATCATCCAATGATTATGACATCATCCAATGATTATGACATCATCAAATCATTATGACATCAACAAAATGATTGACATCATCAAATGATTATGACATCAACAAAATGATTATGACATCATCCAAGGATTATGACATCAAATGATTATGACATCATCAAATCATTATGACATCAACAAAATGATTATGACATCAACAAAATGATTATGGCATCATCAAATGATTATGACATCAACAAAATCATTATGACATCATAAAATCATTATGACATCAACAAAATGATTATGACATCATCCAATGATTATGACATCAAATGATTATGACATCATCAAATCATTATGACATCAACAAAATGATTATGACATCAACAAAATGATTATGACATCATAAAATGATTATGACATCAACAAAATGATTATGGCATCATCAAATGATTATGACATCAACAAAATGATTATGACATCATCCAATGATTATGACATCATCAAATCATTATGACATCAACAAAATGATTATGACAGCAACAAAATGATTATGACATCATCAAATGATTATGACATCAAATGATTTTGACATCATCAAATGATTATGACATCAACAAAATGATGATGACATAATCCAATGATTATGACATCATCCAATGATTATGACATCATCAAATCATTATGACATCAACAAAATGATTATGACATCATCTAATGATTATGACATCATCAAATGATTATGACATCAACAAAATGATTATGACATCATCCAATGATTATGACATCAAATGATTATGACATCATCAAATGATTATGACATCAATAAAATGATTATGACATCATCAAATGATTATGACATCAAAAAAATGATTATGACATCAACAAAATGATTATGACATCATCTAATGATTATGACATTATCAAATGATTATGACATCAACAAAATGATTATGACATCATCCGATGATTATGACATCAAATGATTATGACATCATCAAATGATTATGACATCAACAAAATGATTATGACATCATCTAATGATTATGACATCATCAAATGATTATGACATAAACAAAATGATTATGACATAATCTAATGATTATGACATCATCAAATGATTATGACATTAACAAAATGATTATGACATCATCCAATGATTATGACATCAAATGATTATGACATCATCAAATGATTATGACATCAACAAAATGATTATGACATCATCTAATGATTATGACATCATCAAATGATTATGACATCAACAAAATGATTATGACATCATCCAATGATTATGACATCAAATGATTATGACATCAACAAAATGATTATGACATCATCCAATGACTATGACATCATCCAATGATTATAACATCATCAAATCATTATGACATCAACAAAATGATTATGACATCAACAAAATGATTATGGCATCATCAAATGATTATGACATCAACAAAATGATTATGACATCATCCAATGATTATGACATCATCCAATGATTATGACATCATCAAATCATTATGACATCAACAAAATGATTATGACATCAACAAAATGATTATGACATCATCAAATGATTATGACATCAACAAAATGATTATGACATCATCCAATGATTATGACATCAAATGATTATGACATCATCAAATGATTATGACATCAACAAAATGATTATGACATCATCCAATGATTATGACATCATCCAATGATTATGACATCATCAAATCATTATGACATCAACAAAATGATTATGACATCAACAAAATGATTATGACATCATCAAATGATTATGACATCAAATGATTATGACATCATCAAATGATTATGACATCAACAAAATGATTATGACATCATCCAATGATTATGACATCAAATGATTATGACATCATCAAATGATTATGCCATCAACAAAATGATTATGGCATCATCAAATGATTATGACATCAACAAAATGATTATGACATCATCCAATGATTATGACATCAACAAAATGATTATGACATCATCAAATGATTATGACATCAACAAAATGATTACGACATCATCTAATGATTATGACATCATCTAATGATTATGACATCAACAAAATGATTATGTCATCATCCAATGATTATGACATCAAATGATTATGACATCATCAAAAGATTATGACATCAACAAAATGATTATGACATCATCAAATGATTATGACATCAAATGATTATGACATCATCAAATGATTATGACATCAACAAAATGAATATGGCATCATCCAATGATTTTGACATCAAATGATTATGACATCATCTAATGATTATGACATCATCAAATGATTATGACATCAACAAAATGATTATGACATCAAATGATTATGACATGATCTAATGATTATGACATCATGAAATGATTATGACATCAAAAAAATGAATATGACATCATCCAATGATTATGACATCATCAAATGATTATGACATCAACAAAATGATTATGACATCATCCAATGATTATGACATCAACAAAATGATTATGGCATCATCAAATAATTATGACATCAACAAAATGATTATGGCATCATCAAATGATTATGACATCAACAAAATGATTATGACATCATCAAATGATTATGACATCATCCAATGATTATCACATCAAATGATTATGACATCATCAAATGATTATGACATCAACAAAATTATTATGACATCATCCAATGATTATGACATCATCCAATGATTATGACATCATCAAATCATTATGACATCAACAAAATGATTGACATCATCAAATGATTATGACATCAACAAAATGATTATGACATCATCCAAGGATTATGACATCAAATGATTATGACATCATCAAATCATTATGACATCAACAAAATGATTATGACATCAACAAAATGATTATGGCATCATCAAATGATTATGACATCAACAAAATCATTATGACATCATAAAATCATTATGACATCAACAAAATGATTATGACATCATCCAATGATTATGACATCAAATGATTATGACATCATCAAATCATTATGACATCAACAAAATGATTATGACATCAACAAAATGATTATGACATCATAAAATGATTATGACATCAACAAAATGATTATGGCATCATCAAATGATTATGACATCAACAAAATGATTATGACATCATCCAATGATTATGACATCATCAAATCATTATGACATCAACAAAATGATTATGACAGCAACAAAATGATTATGACATCATCAAATGATTATGACATCAAATGATTTTGACATCATCAAATGATTATGACATCAACAAAATGATGATGACATAATCCAATGATTATGACATCATCCAATGATTATGACATCATCAAATCATTATGACATCAACAAAATGATTATGACATCATCTAATGATTATGACATCATCAAATGATTATGACATCAACAAAATGATTATGACATCATCCAATGATTATGACATCAAATGATTATGACATCATCAAATGATTATGACATCAATAAAATGATTATGACATCATCAAATGATTATGACATCAAAAAAATGATTATGACATCAACAAAATGATTATGACATCAACAAAATGATTATGACATCATCCGATGATTATGACATCAAATGATTATGACATCATCAAATGATTATGACATCAACAAAATGATTATGACATCATCTAATGATTATGACATCATCAAATGATTATGACATAAACAAAATGATTATGACATAATCTAATGATTATGACATCATCAAATGATTATGACATTAACAAAATGATTATGACATCATCCAATGATTATGACATCAAATGATTATGACATCATCAAATGATTATGACATCAACAAAATGATTATGACATCATCTAATGATTATGACATCATCAAATGATTATGACATCAACAAAATGATTATGACATCATCCAATGATTATGACATCAAATGATTATGACATCAACAAAATGATTATGACATCATCCAATGACTATGACATCATCCAATGATTATAACATCATCAAATCATTATGACATCAACAAAATGATTATGACATCAACAAAATGATTATGGCATCATCAAATGATTATGACATCAACAAAATGATTATGACATCATCCAATGATTATGACATCATCCAATGATTATGACATCATCAAATCATTATGACATCAACAAAATGATTATGACATCAACAAAATGATTATGACATCATCAAATGATTATGACATCAACAAAATGATTATGACATCATCCAATGATTATGACATCAAATGATTATGACATCATCAAATGATTATGACATCAACAAAATGATTATGACATCATCCAATGATTATGACATCATCCAATGATTATGGCATCATCAAATCATTATGACATCAACAAAATGATTATGACATCAACAAAATGATTATGACATCATCCAATGATTATGACATCAAATGATTATGACATCAACAAAATGATTATGACATCATCCAATGACTATGACATCATCCAATGATTATAACATCATCAAATCATTATGACATCAACAAAATGATTATGACATCAACAAAATGATTATGGCATCATCAAATGATTATGACATCAACAAAATGATTATGACATCATCCAATGATTATGACATCATCCAATGATTATGACATCATCAAATCATTATGACATCAACAAAATGATTATGACATCACCAAAATGATTATGACATCATCAAATGATTATGACATCAACAAAATGATTATGACATCATCCAATGATTATGACATCAAATGATTATGACATCATCAAATGATTATGACATCAACAAAATGATTATGACATCATCCAATGATTATGACATCATCCAATGATTATGGCATCATCAAATCATTATGACATCAACAAAATGATTATGACATCATCCAATGATTATGACATCCTCAAATGATTATGACATCATCCAATGATTATGACATCAAATGATTATGACATCATCAAATGATTATGACATCAACAAAATGATTATGACATCATCCAATGATTATGACATCAAATGATTATGACATCATCAAATGATTATGCCATCAACAAAATGATTATGACATCATCAAATGATTATGACATCAACAAAATGATTATGACATCATCCAATGATTATGACATCAACAAAATGATTATGACATCATCAAATGATTATGACATCAACAAAATGATTATGACATCATCTAATGATTATGACATCAACAAAATGATTATGTCATCATCCAATGATTATGACATCAAATGATTATGACATCATCTAATGATTATGACATCAACAAAATGATTATGACATCATCCAATGATTATGACATCAAATGATTATGACATCATCAAATGATTATGACATCAACAAAATGAATATGACATCATCCAATGATTTTGACATCAAATGATTATGACATCATCTAATGATTATGACATCATCAAATGATTATGACATCAACAAAATGATTATGACATCAAATGATTATGACATGATCTAATGATTATGACATCATGAAATGATTATGACATCAACAAAATGAATATGACATCATCCAATGATTATGACATCATCAAATGATTATGACATCAACAAAATGATTATGACATCATCCAATGATTATGACATCAACAAAATGATTATGACATCATCCAATGATTATGACATCAAATGATTATGACATCTTCAAATGATTATGACAACAACAAAGTGATGATGATGACATCATCTAATGGTTATGACATCAACAAAATGATTATGGCATCATCCAATGATTATGACATCAACAAAATGATTATGGCATCATCAAATGATTATGACATCAACAAAATGATTATGACATCATCAAATGATTATGACATCATCCAATGAATATCACATCAAATGATTATGACATCAACAAAATTATTATGACATCATCCAATGATTATGACATCATCTAATGATTATGACATCATCAAATGATTATGACATCAACAAAATGATTATGGCATCATCAAATGATTATGACATCAACAAAATCATTATGACATCATCAAATGATTATGACATCAACAAAATGATTATGACATCATCTAATGATTATGACATCATCAAATGATTATGACATCAACAAAATGATTATGGCATCATCAAATGATTATGACATCAACAAAATCATTATGACATCATCAAATGATTATGACATCAACAAAATGATTATAACATCATCCAATGATTATGACATCAAATGATTATGACATCATCAAATCATTATGACATCAACAAAATGATTATGACATCAACAAAATGATTATGACATCATAAAATGATTATGACACCAACAAAACGATTATGACATCATCCAATGATTATGACATCATCAAATCATTATGACATCAACAAAATGATTATGACATCAACAAAATGATTATGACATCATCAAATGATTATGACATCAAATGATTATGACATCATCAAATGATTATGACATCAACAAAATGATGATGACATCATCTAATGATTATGACATCATCAAATGATTATGACATCAACAAAATGATTATGACATCATCTAATGATTATGACATCATCAAATGATTATGACATCAACAAAATGATTATGACATCATCTAATGATTATGACATCATCAAATCATTATGACATCAACAAAATGATTATTACATCAACAAAATGATTATGACATCATCAAATGATTATGACATCAACAAAATGATTATTACATCAACAAAATGATTATGACATCATCAAATGATTATGACATCAACAAAATGATTATGACATAATCAAATGATTATGACATCAACAAAATGTTTATGACATCATCCAATGATTATGACATCAAATGATTATGACATCATCAAATGATTATGACATCAACAAAATGATTATGACATCATCTAATGATTATGACATCATCAAATGATTATGACATCAACAAAATGATTATGACATAATCTAATGATTATGACATCATCAAATGATTATGACATCAACAAAATGATTATGACATCATCTAATGATTATGACATCATCAAATCATTATGACATCAACAAAATGATTATTACATCAACAAAATGATTATGACATCATCAAATGATTATGACATTAACAAAATGATTATGACATCATCCAATGGTTATGACATCAAATGATTATGACATCATCAAATGATTATGACATCAACAAAATGATGATGACATCATCCATTGATGATGACATCATCCAATGATTATGACATCAACAAAATGATTATGACATCATCTAATGATTATGACATCATCAAATGATTATGACATCAACAAAATGATTATGACATCATCAAATGATTATGACATCATCAAATGATTATGACATCAACAAAATGATTATGACATCATATAATGATTATGACATCATCAAATGATTATGACATCAACAAAATGATTATGACATCATCTAATGATTATGACATCATCAAATCATTATGACATCAACAAAATGATTATTACATCAACAAAATGATTATGACATCATCAAATGATTATGACATTAACAAAATGATTATGACATCATCAAATCATTATGACATCAACAAAATGATTATGACATCAACAAAATGATTATGACATCATAAAATGATTATGACATCAACAAAACGATTATGACATCATCCAATGATTATGACATCATCAAATCATTATGACATCAACAAAATGATTATGACATCAACAAAATGATTATGACATCATCAAATGATTATGACATCAAATGATTATGACATCATTAAATGATTATGACATCAACAAAATGATGATGACATCATCTAATGATTATGACATCATCAAATGATTATGACATCAACAAAATGATTATGACATCATCTAATGATTATGACATCATCAAATGATTATGACATCAACAAAATGATTATGACATCATCTAATGATTATGACATCATCAAATCATTATGACATCAACAAAATGATTATGACATCATCAAATGATTATGACATCAACAAAATGATTATTACATCAACAAAATGATTATGACATCATCAAATGATTATGACATCAACAAAATGATTATGACATAATCAAATGATTATGACATCAACAAAATGTTTATGACATCATCCAATGATTATGACATCAAATGATTATGACATCATCAAATGATTATGACATCAACAAAATGATTATGACATCATCTAATGATTATGACATCATCAAATGATTATGACATCAACAAAATGATTATGACATCATCTAATGATTATGACATCATCAAATGATTATGTCATCAACAAAATGATTATGACATCATCTAATGATTATGACATCATCAAATCATTATGACATCAACAAAATGATTATTACATCAACAAAATGATTATGACATCATCAAATGATTATGACATTAACAAAATGATTATGACATCATCCAATGGTTATGACATCAAATGATTATGACATCATCAAATGATTATGACATCAACAAAATGATGATGACATCATCCATTGATGATGACATCATCCAATGATTATGACATCAACAAAATGATTATGACATCATCTAATGATTATGACATCATCAAATGATTATGACATCAACAAAATGATTATGACATCATCAAATGATTATGACATCATCAAATGATTATGACATCAACAAAATGATTATGACATCATATAATGATTATGACATCATCAAATGATTATGACATCAACAAAATGATTATGACATCATCTAATGATTATGACATCATCAAATCATTATGACATCAACAAAATGATTATTACATCAACAAAATGATTATGACATCATCAAATGATTATGACATTAACAAAATGATTATGACATCATCCAATGGTTATGACATCAAATGATTATGACATCATCAAATGATTATGACATCAACAAAATGATGATGACATCATCCATTGATGATGACATCATCCAATGATTATGACATCAACAAAATGATTATGACATCATCTAATGATTATGACATCATCAAATGATTATGACATCAACAAAATGATTATGACATCATCTAATGATTATGACATCATCAAATGATTATGACATCATCCAATGATTATGACATCAGCAAAATGATTATGACATCATCTAATGATTATGACATCAACAAAATGATTATGACATCATCTAATGATTATGACATCATCAAATGATTATGACATCAACAAAATGATTATGACATCATCTAATGATTATGACATCATCAAATGATTATGACATCAACAAAATGATTATGACATCATCTAATGATTATGACATCATCAAATGATTATGACTTCAACAAAATGATTATGACATCATCTAATGATTATGACATCATCAAATGATTATGACATCAACAAAATGATTATGACATCATCCAATGATTATGACATCAAATGATTATGACATCATCAAATGATTATGACATCACAAAATGATTATGACATCATCTAATGATTATGACATCATCAAATGATTATGACATCAACAAAATGATTATGACATCATCTAATGATTATGACATCATCAAATGATTATGACATCAACAAAATGATTATGACATCATCAAATGATTATGACATCAACAAAATGTTTATGACATCATCCAATGATTATGACATCAAATGATTATGACATCATCAAATGATTATGACATCAACAAAATGATTATGACATCAACAAAATGATTATGGCATCATCAAATGATTATGACATCAACAAAATGATTATGACATCAACAAAATGATTATGACATCATCAAATGATTATGACATCAACAAAATGATTATGACATCATCAAATGATTATGACATCAACAAAATGATTATGACATCATCAAATGATTATGACATCAACAAAATGTTTATGACATCATCCAATGATTATGACATCAAATGATTATGACATCATCAAATGATTATGACATCAACAAAATGATTATGACATCATCTAATGATTATGACATCATCAAATGATTATGACATCAACAAAATGATTATGACATCATCTAATGATTATGACATCATCAAATGATTATGACATCAACAAAATGATTATGACATCATCTAATGATTATGACATCATCAAATGATTATGACATCAACAAAATGATTATGACATCATCTAATGATTATAACATCATCAAATGATTATGACATCAACAAAATGATTATGACATCATCCAATGATTATGACATCAAATGATTATGACATCATCAAATGATTATGACATCAACAAAGTGATGATGATGACATCATCTAATGGTTATGACATCAACAAAATGATTATGACATCATCCAATGATTATGACATCAAATGATTATGACATCCTCAAATGATTATGACAACAACAAAGTGATGATGATGACATCATCTAATGGTTATGACATCAACAAAATGATTATGGCATCATCCAATGATTATGACATCAACAAAATGATTATGGCATCATCAAATGATTATGACATCAACAAAATGATTATGACATCATCAAATGATTATGACATCATCCAATGAATATCACATCAAATGATTATGACATCAACAAAATTATTATGACATCATCCAATGATTATGACATCATCTAATGATTATGACATCATCAAATGATTATGACATCAACAAAATGATTATGGCATCATCAAATGATTATGACATCAACAAAATCATTATGACATCATCAAATGATTATGACATCAACAAAATGATTATGACATCATCTAATGATTATGACATCATCAAATGATTATGACATCAACAAAATGATTATGGCATCATCAAATGATTATGACATCAACAAAATCATTATGACATCATCAAATGATTATGACATCAACAAAATGATTATAACATCATCCAATGATTATGACATCAAATGATTATGACATCATCAAATCATTATGACATCAACAAAATGATTATGACATCAACAAAATGATTATGACATCATAAAATGATTATGACACCAACAAAACGATTATGACATCATCCAATGATTATGACATCATCAAATCATTATGACATCAACAAAATGATTATGACATCAACAAAATGATTATGACATCATCAAATGATTATGACATCAAATGATTATGACATCATCAAATGATTATGACATCAACAAAATGATGATGACATCATCTAATGATTATGACATCATCAAATGATGATGACATCAACAAAATGATTATGACATCATCTAATGATTATGACATCATCAAATGATTATGACATCAACAAAATGATTATGACATCATCTAATGATTATGACATCATCAAATCATTATGACATCAACAAAATGATTATTACATCAACAAAATGATTATGACATCATCAAATGATTATGACATCAACAAAATGATTATTACATCAACAAAATGATTATGACATCATCAAATGATTATGACATCAACAAAATGATTATGACATAATCAAATGATTATGACATCAACAAAATGTTTATGACATCATCCAATGATTATGACATCAAATGATTATGACATCATCAAATGATTATGACATCAACAAAATGATTATGACATCATCTAATGATTATGACATCATCAAATGATTATGACATCAACAAAATGATTATGACATAATCTAATGATTATGACATCATCAAATGATTATGACATCAACAAAATGATTATGACATCATCTAATGATTATGACATCATCAAATCATTATGACATCAACAAAATGATTATTACATCAACAAAATGATTATGACATCATCAAATGATTATGACATTAACAAAATGATTATGACATCATCCAATGGTTATGACATCAAATGATTATGACATCATCAAATGATTATGACATCAACAAAATGATGATGACATCATCCATTGATGATGACATCATCCAATGATTATGACATCAACAAAATGATTATGACATCATCTAATGATTATGACATCATCAAATGATTATGACATCAACAAAATGATTATGACATCATCAAATGATTATGACATCATCAAATGATTATGACATCAACAAAATGATTATGACATCATATAATGATTATGACATCATCAAATGATTATGACATCAACAAAATGATTATGACATCATCTAATGATTATGACATCATCAAATCATTATGACATCAACAAAATGATTATTACATCAACAAAATGATTATGACATCATCAAATGATTATGACATTAACAAAATGATTATGACATCATCAAATCATTATGACATCAACAAAATGATTATGACATCAACAAAATGATTATGACATCATAAAATGATTATGACATCAACAAAACGATTATGACATCATCCAATGATTATGACATCATCAAATCATTATGACATCAACAAAATGATTATGACATCAACAAAATGATTATGACATCATCAAATGATTATGACATCAAATGATTATGACATCATCAAATGATTATGACATCAACAAAATGATGATGACATCATCTAATGATTATGACATCATCAAATGATTATGACATCAACAAAATGATTATGACATCATCTAATGATTATGACATCATCAAATGATTATGACATCAACAAAATGATTATGACATCATCTAATGATTATGACATCATCAAATCATTATGACATCAACAAAATGATTATTACATCAACAAAATGATTATGACATCATCAAATGATTATGACATCAACAAAATGATTATTACATCAACAAAATGATTATGACATCATCAAATGATTATGACATCAACAAAATGATTATGACATAATCAAATGATTATGACATCAACAAAATGTTTATGACATCATCCAATGATTATGACATCAAATGATTATGACATCATCAAATGATTATGACATCAACAAAATGATTATGACATCATCTAATGATTATGACATCATCAAATGATTATGACATCAACAAAATGATTATGACATCATCTAATGATTATGACATCATCAAATGATTATGTCATCAACAAAATGATTATGACATCATCTAATGATTATGACATCATCAAATCATTATGACATCAACAAAATGATTATTACATCAACAAAATGATTATGACATCATCAAATGATTATGACATTAACAAAATGATTATGACATCATCCAATGGTTATGACATCAAATGATTATGACATCATCAAATGATTATGACATCAACAAAATGATGATGACATCATCCATTGATGATGACATCATCCAATGATTATGACATCAACAAAATGATTATGACATCATCTAATGATTATGTCATCATCAAATGATTATGACATCAACAAAATGATTATGACATCATCAAATGATTATGACATCATCAAATGATTATGACATCAACAAAATGATTATGACATCATATAATGATTATGACATCATCAAATGATTATGACATCAACAAAATGATTATGACATCATCTAATGATTATGACATCATCAAATCATTATGACATCAACAAAATGATTATTACATCAACAAAATGATTATGACATCATCAAATGATTATGACATTAACAAAATGATTATGACATCATCCAATGGTTATGACATCAAATGATTATGACATCATCAAATGATTATGACATCAACAAAATGATGATGACATCATCCATTGATGATGACATCATCCAATGATTATGACATCAACAAAATGATTATGACATCATCTAATGATTATGACATCATCAAATGATTATGACATCAACAAAATGATTATGACATCATCTAATGATTATGACATCATCAAATGATTATGACATCATCCAATGATTATGACATCAGCAAAATGATTATGACATCATCTAATGATTATGACATCAACAAAATGATTATGACATCATCTAATGATTATGACATCATCAAATGATTATGACATCAACAAAATGATTATGACATCATCTAATGATTATGACATCATCAAATGATTATGACATCAACAAAATGATTATGACATCATCTAATGATTATGACATCATCAAATGATTATGACATCAACAAAATGATTATGACATCATCTAATGATTATGACATCATCAAATGATTATGACATCAACAAAATGATTATGACATCATCCAATGATTATGACATCAAATGATTATGACATCATCAAATGATTATGACATCACAAAATGATTATGACATCATCTAATGATTATGACATCATCAAATGATTATGACATCAACAAAATGATTATGACATCATCTAATGATTATGACATCATCAAATGATTATGACATCAACAAAATGATTATGACATCATCAAATGATTATGACATCAACAAAATGTTTATGACATCATCCAATGATTATGACATCAAATGATTATGACATCATCAAATGATTATGACATCAACAAAATGATTATGACATCAACAAAATGATTATGGCATCATCAAATGATTATGACATCAACAAAATGATTATGACATCATCCAATGATTATGACATCATCCAATGATTATGACATCATCAAATCATTATGACATCAACAAAATGATTATGACATCAACAAAATGATTATGACATCATCAAATGATTATGACATCAACAAAATGATTATGACATCATCCAATGATTATGACATCAAATGATTATGACATCATCAAATGATTATGACATCAACAAAATGATTATGACATCATCCAATGATTATGACATCATCCAATGATTATGACATCATCAAATCATTATGACATCAACAAAATGATTATGACATCAACAAAATGATTATGACATCATCAAATGATTATGACATCATCAAATGATTATGACATCATCCAATGATTATGACATCAAATGATTATGACATCATCAAATGATTATGACATCAACAAAATGATTATGACATCATCCAATGATTATGACATCAAATGATTATGACATCATCAAATGATTATGCCATCAACAAAATGATTATGGCATCATCAAATGATTATGACATCAACAAAATGATTATGACATCATCCAATGATTATGACATCAACAAAATGATTATGACATCATCAAATGATTATGACATCAACAAAATGATTATGACATCATCTAATGATTATGACATCAACAAAATGATTATGACATCATCCAATGATTATGACATCAACAAAATGATTATGACATCATCAAATGATTATGACATCAAATGATTATGACATCATCAAATGATTATGACATCAACAAAATGATGATGACATCATCCAATGATTATGACATCAAATGATTATGACATGATCAAATGATTATGACATCAATAAAATGATTATGACATCATCAAATGATTATGACATCAAAAAAATGATTATGACATCAACAAAATGATTATGACATCATCTAATGATTATGACATTGTCAAATGATTATGACATCAACAAAATGATTATGACATCATCCGATGATTATGACATCCAATGATTATGACATCATCAAATGATTATGACATCAACAAAATGATTATGACATCATCTAATGATTATGACATCATCAAATGATTATGACATAAACAAAATGATTATGACATCATCTAATGATTATGACATCATCAAATTATTATGACATCAACAAAATGATTATGACATCATCCAATGATTATGACATCAAATGATTATGACATCATCAAATGATTATGACATCAACAAAATGATTATGACATCATCTAATGATTATGACATCATCAAATGATTATGACATCAACAAAATGATTATGACATCATCCAATGATTATGACATCAAATGATTATGACATCAACAAAATGATTATGACATCATCCAATGATTATGACATAATCCAATGATTATAACATCATCAAATCATTATGACATCAACAAAATGATTATGACATCAACAAAATGATTATGGCATCATCAAATGATTATGACATCAACAAAATGATTATGACATCATCCAATGATTATGACATCATCCAATGATTATGACATCATCAAATCATTATGACATCAACAAAATGATTATGACATCATCAAATGATTATGACATCAACAAAATGATTATGACATCATCCAATGATTATGACATCATCAAATGATTATGACATCAACAAAATGATTATGACATCATCCAATGATTATGACATCATCAAATCATTATGACATCGACAAAATGATTATGACATCAACAAAATGATTATGACATCAACAAATGATTATGACATCATCAAATCATTATGACATCAACAAAATGATTATGACATCAACAAATGATTATGACATCAACAAAATCATTATGATATCATAAAATCATTATGACATCAACAAAATGATTATGACATCATCCAATGATTATGACATCAAATGATTATGACATCATCAAATCATTATGACATCAACAAAATGATTATGACATCAACAAAATGATTATGACATCATAAAATGATTATGACATCAACAAAATGATTATGGCATCATCAAATGATTATGACATCAACAAAATGATTATGACATCATCCAATGATTATGACATCATCAAATCATTATGACATCAACAAAATGATTATGACAGCAACAAAATGATTATGACATCATCAAATGATTATGACATCAAATGATTTTGACATCATCAAATGATTATGACATCAACAAAATGATGATGACATAATCCAATGATTATGACATCATCCAATGATTATGACATCATCAAATCATTATGACATCAACAAAATGATTATGACATCATCTAATGATTATGACATCATCAAATGATTATGACATCAACAAAATGATTATGACATCATCCAATGATTATGACATCAAATGATTATGACATCAATAAAATGATTATGACATCATCAAATGATTATGACATCAAAAAAATGATTATGACATCAACAAAATGATTATGACATCAACAAAATGATTATGACATCATCTAATGATTATGACATTATCAAATGATTATGACATCAACAAAATGATTATGACATCATCCGATGATTATGACATCAAATGATTATGACATCATCAAATGATTATGACATCAACAAAATGATTATGACATCATCTAATGATTATGACATCATCAAATGATTATGACATAAACAAAATGATTATGACATCATCAAATGATTATGACATCATCAAATGATTATGACATCAACAAAATGATTATGACATCATCCAATGATTATGACATCAAATGATTATGACATCATCAAATGATTATGACATCAACAAAATGATTATGACATCATCTAATGATTATGACATCATCAAATGATTATGACATCAACAAAATGATTATGACATCATCCAATGATTATGACATCAAATGATTATGACATCAACAAAATGATTATGACATCATCCAATGACTATGACATCATCCAATGATTATAACATCATCAAATCATTATGACATCAACAAAATGATTATGACATCAACAAAATGATTATGGCATCATCAAATGATTATGACATCAACAAAATGATTATGACATCATCCAATGATTATGACATCATCCAATGATTATGACATCATCAAATCATTATGACATCAACAAAATGATTATGACATCAACAAAATGATTATGACATCATCAAATGATTATGACATCAACAAAATGATTTTGACATCATCCAATGATTATGACATCAAATGATTATGACATCATCAAATGATTATGACATCAACAAAATGATTATGACATCATCCAATGATTATGACATCATCCAATGATTATGACATCATCAAATCATTATGACATCAACAAAATGATTATGACATCAACAAAATGATTATGACATCATCAAATGATTATGACATCAAATGATTATGACATCATCAAATGATTATGACATCAACAAAATGATTATGACATCATCCAATGATTATGACATCAAATGATTATGACATCATCAAATGATTATGCCATCAACAAAATGATTATGGCATCATCAAATGATTATGACATCAACAAAATGATTATGACATCATCCAATGATTATGACATCAACAAAATGATTATGACATCATCAAATGATTATGACATCAACAAAATGATTACGACATCATCTAATGATTATGACATCATCTAATGATTATGACATCAACAAAATGATTATGTCATCATCCAATGATTATGACATCAAATGATTATGACATCATCAAAAGATTATGACATCAACAAAATGATTATGACATCATCAAATGATTATGACATCAAATGATTATGACATCATCAAATGATTATGACATCAACAAAATGAATATGACATCATCCAATGATTTTGACATCAAATGATTATGACATCATCTAATGATTATGACATCATCAAATGATTATGACATCAACAAAATGATTATGACATCAAATGATTATGACATGATCTAATGATTATGACATCATGAAATGATTATGACATCAAAAAAATGAATATGACATCATCCAATGATTATGACATCATCAAATGATTATGACATCAACAAAATGATTATGACATCATCCAATGATTATGACATCAACAAAATGATTATGGCATCATCAAATAATTATGACATCAACAAAATGATTATGGCATCATCAAATGATTATGACATCAACAAAATGATTATGACATCATCAAATGATTATGACATCATCCAATGATTATCACATCAAATGATTATGACATCATCAAATGATTATGACATCAACAAAATTATTATGACATCATCCAATGATTATGACATCATCCAATGATTATGACATCATCAAATCATTATGACATCAACAAAATGATTGACATCATCAAATGATTATGACATCAACAAAATGATTATGACATCATCCAAGGATTATGACATCAAATGATTATGACATCATCAAATCATTATGACATCAACAAAATGATTATGACATCAACAAAATGATTATGGCATCATCAAATGATTATGACATCAACAAAATCATTATGACATCATAAAATCATTATGACATCAACAAAATGATTATGACATCATCCAATGATTATGACATCAAATGATTATGACATCATCAAATCATTATGACATCAACAAAATGATTATGACATCAACAAAATGATTATGACATCATAAAATGATTATGACATCAACAAAATGATTATGGCATCATCAAATGATTATGACATCAACAAAATGGTTATGACATCATCCAATGATTATGACATCATCAAATCATTATGACATCAACAAAATGATTATGACAGCAACAAAATGATTATGACATCATCAAATGATTATGACATCAAATGATTTTGACATCATCAAATGATTATGACATCAACAAAATGATGATGACATAATCCAATGATTATGACATCATCCAATGATTATGACATCATCAAATCATTATGACATCAACAAAATGATTATGACATCATCTAATGATTATGACATCATCAAATGATTATGACATCAACAAAATGATTATGACATCATCCAATGATTATGACATCAAATGATTATGACATCATCAAATGATTATGACATCAATAAAATGATTATGACATCATCAAATGATTATGACATCAAAAAAATGATTATGACATCAACAAAATGATTATGACATCATCTAATGATTATGACATTATCAAATGATTATGACATCAACAAAATGATTATGACATCATCCGATGATTATGACATCAAATGATTATGACATCATCAAATGATTATGACATCAACAAAATGATTATGACATCATCTAATGATTATGACATCATCAAATGATTATGACATAAACAAAATGATTATGACATAATCTAATGATTATGACATCATCAAATGATTATGACATTAACAAAATGATTATGACATCATCCAATGATTATGACATCAAATGATTATGACATCATCAAATGATTATGACATCAACAAAATGATTATGACATCATCTAATGATTATGACATCATCAAATGATTATGACATCAACAAAATGATTATGACATCATCCAATGATTATGACATCAAATGATTATGACATCAACAAAATGATTATGACATCATCCAATGACTATGACATCATCCAATGATTATAACATCATCAAATCATTATGACATCAACAAAATGATTATGACATCAACAAAATGATTATGGCATCATCAAATGATTATGACATCAACAAAATGATTATGACATCATCCAATGATTATGACATCATCCAATGATTATGACATCATCAAATCATTATGACATCAACAAAATGATTATGACATCAACAAAATGATTATGACATCATCAAATGATTATGACATCAACAAAATGATTATGACATCATCCAATGATTATGACATCAAATGATTATGACATCATCAAATGATTATGACATCAACAAAATGATTATGACATCATCCAATGATTATGGCATCATCAAATCATTATGACATCAACAAAATGATTATGACATCAACAAAATGATTATGACATCATCCAATGATTATGACATCAAATGATTATGACATCAACAAAATGATTATGACATCATCCAATGACTATGACATCATCCAATGATTATAACATCATCAAATCATTATGACATCAACAAAATGATTATGACATCAACAAAATGATTATGGCATCATCAAATGATTATGACATCAACAAAATGATTATGACATCATCCAATGATTATGACATCATCCAATGATTATGACATCATCAAATCATTATGACATCAACAAAATGATTATGACATCAACAAAATGATTATGACATCATCAAATGATTATGACATCAACAAAATGATTATGACATCATCCAATGATTATGACATCAAATGATTATGACATCATCAAATGATTATGACATCAACAAAATGATTATGACATCATCCAATGATTATGACATCATCCAATGATTATGGCATCATCAAATCATTATGACATCAACAAAATGATTATGACATCATCCAATGATTATGACATCATCAAATGATTATGACATCATCCAATGATTATGACATCAAATGATTATGACATCATCAAATGATTATGACATCAACAAAATGATTATGACATCATCCAATGATTATGACATCAAATGATTATGACATCATCAAATGATTATGCCATCAACAAAATGATTATGACATCATCAAATGATTATGACATCAACAAAATGATTATGACATCATCCAATGATTATGACATCAACAAAATGATTATGACATCATCCAATGATTATGACATCAACAAAATGATTATGACATCATCAAATGATTATGACATCAACAAAATGATTATGACATCATCTAATGATTATGACATCAACAAAATGATTATGTCATCATCCAATGATTATGACATCAAATGATTATGACATCATCTAATGATTATGACATCAACAAAATGATTATGACATCATCCAATGATTATGACATCAAATGATTATGACATCATCAAATGATTATGACATCAACAAAATGAATATGACATCATCCAATGATTTTGACATCAAATGATTATGACATCATCTAATGATTATGACATCATCAAATGATTATGACATCAACAAAATGATTATGACATCAAATGATTATGACATGATCTAATGACTATGACATCATGAAATGATTATGACATCAACAAAATGAATATGACATCATCCAATGATTATGACATCATCAAATGATTATGACATCAACAAAATGATTATGACATCATATAATGATTATGACATCATCAAATGATTATGACATCAACAAAATGATTATGACATCATCCAATGATTATGACATCATCCAATGATTATGACATCAAATGATTATGACATCATCAAATCATTATGACATCAACAAAATGATTATGACATCAACAAAATGATTATGACATCATAAAATGATTATGACATCAACAAAATGATTATGACATCAACAAAATGATTATGACATCATCAAATGATTATGACATCAACAAAATGATTATGACATCAAATGATTTTGACATCATCAAATGATTATGACATCAACAAAATGATGATGACATAATCCAATGATTATGACATCATCCAATGATTATGACATCATCAAATCATTATGACATCAACAAAATGATTATGACATCATCTAATGATTATGACATCATCAAATGATTATGACATCAACAAAATGATTATGACATCATCCAATGATTATGACATCAAATGATTATGACATCATCAAATGATTATGACATCAATAAAATGATTATGACATCATCAAATGATTATGACATTATCAAATGATTATGACATCAACAAAATGATTATGACATCATCCGATGATTATGACATCAAATGATTATGACATCATCAAATGATTATGACATCAACAAAATGGTTATGACATCATCTAATGATTATGACATCATCAAATGATTATGACATAAACAAAATGATTATGACATAATCTAATGATTATGACATCATCAAATGATTATGACATCAACAAAATGATTATGACATCATCTAATGATTATGACATCATCAAATCATTATGACATCAACAAAATGAATATGACATCAACAAAATGATTGACATCATCAAATGATTATGACATCAACAAAATGATTATGACATCATCCAATGATTATGACATCAAATGATTATGACATCATCAAATCAATATGACATCAACAAAATGATTATGACATAAAAAAAATGATTATGACATCATCTAATGATTATGACATCATCAAATGATTATGACATCAACAAAATGATTATGACATCATCCAATGATTATGACATCAAATGATTATGACATCATCAAATGATTATGACATCAACAAAATGATTATGACATCATCAAATGATTATGACATCAACAAAATGATTATGACATCATATAATGATTATGACATCATCAAATGAATATGACATCAACAAAATGATTATGACATCATCCAATGATTATGACATCATCCAATGATTATGACATCAAATGATTATGACATCATCAAATCATTATGACATCAACAAAATGATTATGACATCAACAAAATGATTATGACATCATAAAATGATTATGACATCAACAAAATGATTATGACATCATCAAATGATTATGACATCAACAAAATGATTATGACATCATCCAATGATTATGACATCAAATGATTATGACATCATTAAATGATTATGACATCAACAAAATGATTATGACATCATCTAATGATTATGACATCATCAAATGATTATGACATCAACAAAATGATTATGACATCATCCAATGATTATGACATCATCCAATGATTATGACATCATCAAATCATTATGACATCAACAAAATGATTATTACATCAACAAAATGATTATGACATAATCAAATGATTATGACATTAACAAAATGATTATAACATCATCCAATGATTATGACATCAAATGATTATGACATCATTAAATGATTATGACATCAACAAAATGATTATGACATCATCTAATGATTATGACATCATCAAATGATTATGACATCAACAAAATGATGATGACATCATCCAGTGATGATGACATCATCCAATGATTATGACATCATCAAATCATTATGACATCAACAAAATGATTATGACATCATCTAATGATTATGACATCATCAAATGATTATGACATCAACAAAATGATTATGACAACATCCCATGATTATGACATCAAATGACTATGACATCAACAAAATGATTATGACATCATCAAATGATTATGACATCAACAAAATGATTATGACATCATCAAATGATTATGACATCAACAAAATGAATATGACATCATCCAATGATTTTGACATCAAATGATTATGACATCATCTAATGATTATGACATCATCAAATGATTATGACATCAACAAAATGATTATGACATCAAATGATTATGACATGATCTAATGATTATGACATCATGAAATGATTATGACATCAACAAAAGGAATATGACATCATCCAATGATTATGACATCATCAAATGATTATGACATCAACAAAATGTTTATGACATCATCCAATGATTATGACATCAACAAAATGATTATGGCATCATCAAATAATTATGACATCAACAAAATGATTATGGCATCATCAAATGATTATGACATCAACAAAATGATTATGACATCATCAAATGATTATGACATCATCCAATGATTATCACATCAAATGATTATGACATCATCAAATGATTATGACATCAACAAAATTATTATGACATCATCCAATGATTATGACATCATCCAATGATTATGACATCATCAAATCATTATGACATCAACAAAATGAATATGACATCAACAAAATGATTGACATCATCAAATGATTATGACATCAACAAAATGATTATGACATCATCCAATGATTATGACATCAAATGATTATGACATCATCAAATCAATATGACATCAACAAAATGATTATGACATCAAAAAAAATGATTATGACATCATCTAATGATTATGACATCATCAAATGATTATGACATCAACAAAATGATTATGACATCATCCAATGATTATGACATCAAATGATTATGACATCTTCAAATGATTATGACATCAACAAAATGATTATGACATCATCAAATGATTATGACATCAACAAAATGATTATGACATCATATAATGATTATGACATCATCAAATGATTATGACATCAACAAAATGATTATGACATCATCCAATGATTATGACATCATCCAATGATTATGACATCAAATGATTATGACATCATCAAATCATTTTGACATCAACAAAATAATTATGACATCAACAAAATGATTATGACATCATAAAATGATTATGACATCATCAAATGATTATGACATCAAATGATTATGACATCATTAAATGATTATGACATCAACAAAATGATTATGACATCATCTAATGATTATGACATCATCAAATGATTATGACATCATCCAATGATTATGACATCAAATGATTATGACATCATCAAATCATTATGACATCAACAAAATGATTATTACATCATCAAAATGATTATAACATAATCAAATGATTATGACATTAACAAAATGATTATGACATCATCCAATGATTATGACATCAAATGATTATGACATCATCAAATGATTATGACATCAACAAAATGATAATGACATCATCCATTGATGATGACATCATCCAATGATTATGACATCATCAAATCATTATGACATCAACAAAATGATTATGACATCATCTAATGATTATGACATCATCAAATGATTATGACATCAACAAAATGATTATGACAACATCCCATGATTATGACATCAAATGATTATGACATCAACAAAATGATTATGACATCATCAAATGATTATGACATCAACAAAATGATTATGACATCATCCAATGATTATGACATCAAATGATTATGACATCATCAAATGATTATGACATCAACAAAATGAATATGACATCATCCAATGATTTTGACATCAAATGATTATGACATCATCTAATGATTATGACATCATCAAATGATTATGACATCAACAAAATGATTATGACATCAAATGATTATGACATGATCTAATGATTATGACATCATGAAATGATTATGACATCAACAAAATGAATATGACATCATCCAATGATTATGACATCAACAAAATGATTATGACATCAAATGATTATGACATGATCTAATGATTATGACATCAACGAAATGATTATGGCATCATCAAATAATTATGACATCAACAAAATGATTATGGCATCATCAAATGATTATGACATCAACAAAATGATTATGACATCATCAAATGATTATGACATCATCCAATGATTATCACATCAAATGATTATGACATCATCAAATGATTATGACATCAACAGAATTATTATGACATCATCCAATGATTATGACATCATCCAATGATTATGACATCATCAAATCATTATGACATCAACAAAATCAATATGACATCAACAAAATGATTGACATCATCAAATGATTATGACATCAACAAAATGATTATGACATCATCCAATGATTATGACATCAAATGATTATGACATCATCAAATCAATATGACATCAACAAAATGATTATGACATAAAAAAAAAATGATTATGACATCATCTAATGATTATGACATCATCAAATTATTATGACATCATAAAATGATTATGACATCAACAAAATGATTATGACATCAACAAAATGATTATGACATCATCAAATGATTATGACATCAACAAAATGATTATGACATCATCCAATGATTATGACATCAAATGATTATGACATCATTAAATGATTATGACATCAACAAAATGATTATGACATCATCTAATGATTATGACATCATCAAATGATTATGACTTCAACAAAATGATTATGACATCATCCAATGATTATGACATCATCCAATGATTATGACATCAAATGATTATGACATCAACAAAATGATTATGACATCAACAAAATGATTATGACATCATCAAATGATTATGACATCAACAAAATGATTATGACATCATCCAATGATTATGACATCAAATGATTATGACATCATTAAATGATTATGACATCAACAAAATGATTATGACATCATCTAATGATTATGACATCATCAAATGATTATGACTTCAACAAAATGATTATGACATCATCCAATGATTATGACATCATCCAATGATTATGACATCAAATGATTATGACATCATCAAATCATTATGACATCAACAAAATGATTATTACATCAACAAAATGATTATGACATAATCAAATGATTATGACATTAACAAAATGATTATGACATCATCCAATGATTATGACATCAAATGATTATGACATCATCAAATGATTATGACATCAACAAAATGATGATGACATCATCCATTGATGATGACATCATCCAATGATTATGACATCATCAAATCATTATGACATCAACAAATTGATTATGACAACATCCCATGATTATGACATCAAATGATTATGACATCAACAAAATGATTATGACATCATCAAATGATTATGACATCAACAAAATGATTATGACATCATACAATGGTTATGACATCAAATGATTATGACATCATCAAATGATTATGACATCAACAAAATGATTATGACATCATCTAATGATTATGACATCAACAAAATGATTATGACATCATCTAATGATTATGACATCAAATGATTATGACATCAACAAAATGATTATGACATCATCCAATGATTATGACATCAAATGATTATGACATCAACAAAATGATTATGACATCATCCAATGATTATGACATCAAATGATTATGACATCATCAAATGATTATGACATCAACAAAATGATTATGACATCATCAAATGATTATGACATCAACAAAATGATTATGACATCATCTAATGATTATGACATCATCAAATGATTATGACATCAACAAAATGATTATGACATCATCTAATGATTATGACATCATCAAATGATTATGACATCAACAAAATGATTATGACATCATCCAATGATTATGACATCATCCAATGATTATGACATCAAATGATTATGACATCATCAAATGATTATGACATCAACAAAATGATTATGACATAATCAAATGATTATGACATCAACAAAATGTTTATGACATCAAATGATTATGACATCATCAAATGATTATGACATCAACAAAATGATTATGACATCATCTAATGATTATGACATCATCAAATGATTATGACATTAACAAAATGATTATGACATCATCTAATGATTATGACATCATCAAATGATTATGACATCAACAAAATGATTATGACATCATCTAATGATTATGACATCATCAAATGATTATGACATCAACAAAATGATTATGACATCATCTAATGATTATGACATCATCAAATGATTATGACATCAACAAAATGATTATGACATCATCTAATGATTATGACATCATCAAATGATTATGACATCAACATAATGATTATGACATCATCTAATGATTATGACATCATCAAATGATTATGACATCAACAAAATGATTATGACATCATCCCATGATTATGACATCAAATGATTATGACATCATCAAATGATTATGACATCAACAAAATGATTATGACATCATCAAATGATTATGACATCAACAAAATGATTATGACATCATCTAATGATTATGACATCATCAAATGATTATGACATCAACAAAATGATTATGACATCATCAAATGATTATGACATCAACAAAATGTTTATGACATCATCCAATGATTATGACATCAAATGATTATGACATCAACAAAATGATTATGACATCATCTAATGATTATGACATCATCAAATGATTATGACATCAACAAAATGATTATGACATCATCTAATGATTATGACATCATCAAATGATTATGACATCAACAAAATGATTATGACATCATCAAATGATTATGACATCAACAAAATGATTATGACATCATCTAATGATTATGACATCATCAAATGATTATGACATCAACAAAATGATTATGACATCATCTAATGATTATGACATCATCAAATGATTATGACATCAACAAAATGATTATGACATCATCTAATGATTATGACATCATCAAATGATTATGACATCAACAAAATGATTATGACATCATCCAATGATTATGACATCAAATGATTATGACATCATCAAATGATTATGACATCAACAAAATGATTATGACATCATATAATGATTATGACATCAACAAAATGATTATGACATCATCTAATGATTATGACATCAAATGATTATGACATCAGCAAAATGATTATGACATCATCCAATGATTATGACATCAAATGATTATGACATCAACAAAATGATTATGACATCATCCAATGATTATGACATCAAATGATTATGACATCATCAAATGATTATGACATCAACAAAATGATTATGACATAATCAAATGATTATGACATCAACAAAATGTTTATGACATCATCCAATGATTATGACATCAAATGATTATGACATCATCAAATGATTATGACATCAACAAAATGATTATGACATCATCTAATGATTATGACATCATCAAATGATTATGACATCAACAAAATGATTATGACATCAACAAAATGATTATGACATCATCTAATGATTATGACATCATCAAATGATTATGACATCAACAAAATGATTATGACATCATCTAATGATTATGACATCATCAAATGATTATGACATCAACAAAATGATTATGACATCATCTAATGATTATGACATCATCAAATGATTATGACATCAACAAAATGATTATGACATCATCCAATGATTATGACATCATCCAATGATTATGACATCAAATGATTATGACATCATCAAATGATTATGACATCAACAAAATGATTATGACATCATCAAATGATTATGACATCAACAAAATGATTATGACATCATCTAATGATTATGACATCATCAAATGATTATGACATCAACAAAATGATTATGACATAATCAAATGATTATGACATCAACAAAATGTTTATGACATCATCCAATGATTATGACATCAAATGATTATGACATCATCAAATGATTATGACATCAACAAAATGATTATGACATCATCTAATGATTATGACATCATCAAATGATTATGACATCAACAAAATGATTATGACATCATCTAATGATTATGACATCATCAAATGATTATGACATCAACAAAATGATTATGACATCATCTAATGATTATGACATCATCAAATCATTATGACATCAACAAAATGATTATGAAATCATCCAATGGTTATGACATCAAATGATTATGACATAATCAAATGATTATGACATCAACAAAATGATGATGACATCATCCATTGATGATGACATCATCCAATGATTATGACATCATCAAATCATTATGACATCAACAAAATGATTATGACATCATCTAATGATTATGACATCATCTAATGATTATGACATCATCAAATGATTATGACATCAACAAAATGATTATTACATCAACAAAATGATTATGACATCATCAAATGATTATGACATTAACAAAATGATTATGACATCATCCAATGGTTATGACATCAAATGATTATGACATAATCAAATGATTATGACATCAACAAAATGATGATGACATCATCCATTGATGATGACATCATCCAATGATTATGACATCATCAAATCATTATGACATCAACAAAATGATTATGACATCATCTAATGATTATGACATCATCAAATGATTATGACATCAACAAAATGATTATGACAACATCCCATGATTGTGACATCAAATGATTATGACATCATCAAATGATTATGACATCAACGAAATGATTATGACATCATCAAATGATTATGACATCAACAAAATGATTATGACATCATCAAATGATTATGACATCAACAAAATGTTTATGACATCATCCAATGATTATGACATCAAATGATTATGACATCATCAAATGATTATGACATCAACAAAATGATTATGACATCATCTAATGATTATGACATCATCAAATGATTATGACATCAACAAAATGATTATGACATCATCTAATGATTATGACATCATCAAATGATTATGACATCAACAAAATGATTATGACATCATCTAATGATTATGACATCATCAAATGATTATGACATCAACAAAATGATTATGACATCATCTAATGATTATGACATCATCAAATGATTATGACATCAACAAAATGATTATGACATCATCCAATGATTATGACATCAAATGATTATGACATCATCAAATGATTATGACATCAACAAAGTGATGATGATGACATCATCTAATGGTTATGACATCAACAAAATGATTATGACATCATCCAATGATTATGACATCAAATGATTATGACATCATCAAATGATTATGACAACAACAAAGTGATGATGATGACATCATCTAATGGTTATGACATCAACAAAATGATTATGGCATCATCCAATGATTATGACATCAACAAAATGATTATGGCATCATCAAATGATTATGACATCAACAAAATGATTATGACATCATCAAATGATTATGACATCATCCAATGAATATCACATCAAATGATTATGACATCAACAAAATTATTATGACATCATCCAATGATTATGACATCATCAAATCATTATGACATCAACAAAATGATTATGACATCAACAAAATGATTGCCATCATCAAATGATTATGACATCAACAAAATGATTATGACATCATCCAAGGATTATGACATCAAATGATTATGACATCAACAAATCATTATGACATCAACAAAATGATTATGACATCAACAAAATGATTATGGCATCATCAAATGATTATGACATCAACAAAATCATTATGACATCATCAAATGATTATGACATCAACAAAATGATTATAACATCATCCAATGATTATGACATCAAATGATTATGACATCATCAAATCATTATGACATCAACAAAATGATTATGACATCAACAAAATGATTATGACATCATAAAATGATTATGACATCAACAAAATGATTATGGCATCATCAAATGATTATGACATCAACAAAACGATTATGACATCATCAAATCATTATGACATCATCAAATCATTATGACATCAACAAAATGATTATGACATCAACAAAATGATTATGACATCATCAAATGATTATGACATCAAATGATTATGACATCATCAAATGATTATGACATCAACAAAATGATGATGACATCATCTCATGATTATGACATCATCAAATGATTATGACATCAACAAAATGATTATGACATCATCTAATGATTATGACATCATCAAATGATTATGACATCAAGAAAATGATTATGGCATCATCCAATGATTATGACATCAACAAAATGATTATGACATCAACAAAATCATTATGACATCATCAAATGATTATGACATCAACAAAATGATTATAACATCATCCAATGATTATGACATCAAATGATTATGACATCATCAAATCATTATGACATCAACAAAATGATTATGACATCAACAAAATGATTATGACATCATAAAATGATTATGACATCAACAAAACGATTATGACATCACCCAATGATTATGACATCATCAAATCATTATGACATCAACAAAATGATTATGACATCAACAAAATGATTATGACATCATCAAATGATTATGACATCAAATGATTATGACATCATCAAATGATTATGACATCAACAAAATGATGATGACATCATCTAATGATTATGACATCATCAAATGATTATGACATCAACAAAATGATTATGACATCATCTAATGATTATGACATCATCAAATGATTATGACATCAACAAAATGATTATGACATCATCTAATGATTATGACATCATCAAATCATTATGACATCAACAAAATGATTATTACATCAACAAAATGATTATGACATCATCAAATGATTATGACATCAACAAAATGATTATTACATCAACAAAATGATTATGACATCATCAAATGATTATGACATCAACAAAATGATTATGACATAATAAAATGATTATGACATCAACAAAATGTTTATGACATCATCCAATGATTATGACATCAAATGATTATGACATCATCAAATGATTATGACATCAACAAAATGATTATGACATCATCTAATGATTATGACATCATCAAATGATTATGACATCAACAAAATGATTATGACATCATCTAATGATTATGACATCATCAAATGATTATGACATCAACAAAATGATTATGACATCATCTAATGATTATGACATCATCAAATCATTATGACATCAACAAAATGATTATTACATCAACAAAATGATTATGACATCATCAAATGATTATGACATTAACAAAATGATTATGACATCATCCAATGGTTATGACATCAAATGATTATGACATCATCAAATGATTATGACATCAACAAAATGATGATGACATCATCCATTGATGATGACATCATCCAATGATTATGACATCAACAAAATGATTATGACATCATCTAATGATTATGACATCATCAAATGATTATGACATCAACAAAATGATTATGACATCATCAAATGATTATGACATCATCAAATGATTATGACATCAACAAAATGATTATGACATCATATAATGATTATGACATCATCAAATGATTATGACATCAACAAAATGATTATGACATCATCTAATGATTATGACATCATCAAATCATTATGACATCAACAAAATGATTATTACATCAACAAAATGATTATGACATCATCAAATGATTATGACATTAACAAAATGATTATGACATCATCAAATCATTATGACATCAACAAAATGATTATGACATCAACAAAATGATTATGACATCATAAAATGATTATGACATCAACAAAACGATTATGACATCATCCAATGATTATGACATCATCAAATCATTATGACATCAACAAAATGATTATGACATCAACAAAATGATTATGACATCATCAAATGATTATGACATCAAATGATTATGACATCATCAAATGATTATGACATCAACAAAATGATGATGACATCATCTAATGATTATGACATCATCAAATGATTATGACATCAACAAAATGATTATGACATCATCTAATGATTATGACATCATCAAATGATTATGACATCAACAAAATGATTATGACATCATCTAATGATTATGACATCATCAAATCATTATGACATCAACAAAATGATTATTACATCAACAAAATGATTATGACATCATCAAATGATTATGACATCAACAAAATGATTATTACATCAACAAAATGATTATGACATCATCAAATGATTATGACATCAACAAAATGATTATGACATAATCAAATGATTATGACATCAACAAAATGTTTATGACATCATCCAATGATTATGACATCAAATGATTATGACATCATCAAATGATTATGACATCAACAAAATGATTATGACATCATCTAATGATTATGACATCATCAAATGATTATGACATCAACAAAATGATTATGACATCATCTAATGATTATGACATCATCAAATGATTATGACATCAACAAAATGATTATGACATCATCTAATGATTATGACATCATCAAATCATTATGACATCAACAAAATGATTATTACATCAACAAAATGATTATGACATCATCAAATGATTATGACATTAACAAAATGATTATGACATCATCCAATGGTTATGACATCAAATGATTATGACATCATCAAATGATTATGACATCAACAAAATGATGATGACATCATCCATTGATGATGACATCATCCAATGATTATGACATCAACAAAATGATTATGACATCATCTAATGATTATGACATCATCAAATGATTATGACATCAACAAAATGATTATGACATCATCAAATGATTATGACATCATCAAATGATTATGACATCAACAAAATGATTATGACATCATATAATGATTATGACATCATCAAATGATTATGACATCAACAAAATGATTATGACATCATCTAATGATTATGACATCATCAAATCATTATGACATCAACAAAATGATTATTACATCAACAAAATGATTATGACATCATCAAATGATTATGACATTAACAAAATGATTATGACATCATCCAATGGTTATGACATCAAATGATTATGACATCATCAAATGATTATGACATCAACAAAATGATGATGACATCATCCATTGATGATGACATCATCCAATGATTATGACATCAACAAAATGATTATGACATCATCTAATGATTATGACATCATCAAATGATTATGACATCAACAAAATGATTATGACATCATCTAATGATTATGACATCATCAAATGATTATGACATCATCCAATGATTATGACATCAGCAAAATGATTATGACATCATCTAATGATTATGACATCAACAAAATGATTATGACATCATCTAATGATTATGACATCATCAAATGATTATGACATCAACAAAATGATTATGACATCATCTAATGATTATGACATCATCAAATGATTATGACATCAACAAAATGATTATGACATCATCTAATGATTATGACATCATCAAATGATTATAACATCAACAAAATGATTATGACATCATCTAATGATTATGACATCATCAAATGATTATGACATCAACAAAATGATTATGACATCATCCAATGATTATGACATCAAATGATTATGACATCATCAAATGATTATGACATCACAAAATGATTATGACATCATCTAATGATTATGACATCATCAAATGATTATGACATCAACAAAATGATTATGACATCATCTAATGATTATGACATCATCAAATGATTATGACATCAACAAAATGATTATGACATCATCAAATGATTATGACATCAACAAAATGTTTATGACATCATCCAATGATTATGACATCAAATGATTATGACATCATCAAATGATTATGACATCAACAAAATGATTATGACATCAACAAAATGATTATGGCATCATCAAATGATTATGACATCAACAAAATGATTATGACATCATCCAATGATTATGACATCATCCAATGATTATGACATCATCAAATCATTATGACATCAACAAAATGATTATGACATCAACAAAATGATTATGACATCATCAAATGATTATGACATCAACAAAATGATTATGACATCATCCAATGATTATGACATCAAATGATTATGACATCATCAAATGATTATGACATCAACAAAATGATTATGACATCATCCAATGATTATGACATCATCCAATGATTATGACATCAACAAAATGATTATGACATCAACAAAATGATTATGACATCATCAAATGATTATGACATCATCAAATGATTATGACATCATCCAATGATTATGACATCAAATGATTATGACATCATCAAATGATTATGACATCAACAAAATGATTATGACATCATCCAATGATTATGACATCAAATGATTATGACATCATCAAATGATTATGCCATCAACAAAATGATTATGGCATCATCAAATGATTATGACATCAACAAAATGATTATGACATCATCCAATGATTATGACATCAACAAAATGATTATGACATCATCAAATGATTATGACATCAACAAAATGATTATGACATCATCTAATGATTATGACATCATCTAATGATTATGACATCAACAAAATGATTATGTCATCATCCAATGATTATGACATCAAATGATTATGACATCATCAAATCATTATGACATCAACAAAATGATTATGTCATCATCCAATGATTATGACATCAAATGATTATGACATCATCAAATCATTATGACATCAACAAAATGATTATGACATCATAAAATGATTATGACATCAACAAAATGATTATGGCATCATCAAATGATTATGACATCAATAAAATGATTATGACATCATCCAATGATTATGACATCATCAAATCATTATGACATCAACAAAATGATTATGACATCAACAAAATGATTATGACATCATCAAATGATTATGACATCAAATGATTATGACATCATCAAATGATTATGACATCAACAAAATGATGATGACATCATCCAATGATTATGACATCATCAAATCATTATGACATCAACAAAATGATTATGACATCATCTAATGATTATGACATCATCAAATGATTATGACATCAACAAAATGATTATGACATCATCCAATGATTATGACATCAAATGATTATGACATGATCAAATGATTATGACATCAATAAAATGATTATGACATCATCAAATGATTATGACATCAAAAAAATGATTATGACATCAACAAAATGATTATGACATCATCTAATGATTATGACATTATCAAATGATTATGACATCAACAAAATGATTATGACATCATCCGATGATTATGACATCCAATGATTATGACATCATCAAATGATTATGACATCAACAAAATGATTATGACATCATCTAATGATTATGACATCATCAAATGATTATGACATAAACAAAATGATTATGACATCATCTAATGATTATGACATCATCAAATGATTATGACATCAACAAAATGATTATGACATCATCCAATGATTATGACATCAAATGATTATGACATCATCAAATGATTATGACATCAACAAAATGATTATGACATCATCTAATGATTATGACATCATCAAATGATTATGACATCAACAAAATGATTATGACATCATCCAATGATTATGACATCAAATGATTATGACATCAACAAAATGATTATGACATCATCCAATGATTATGACATAATCCAATGATTATAACATCATCAAATCATTATGACATCAACAAAATGATTATGACATCAACAAAATGATTATGGCATCATCAAATGATTATGACATCAACAAAATGATTATGACATCATCCAATGATTATGACATCATCCAATGATTATGACATCATCAAATCATTATGACATCAACAAAATGATTATGACATCATCAAATGATTATGACATCAACAAAATGATTATGACATCATCCAATGATTATGACATCATCAAATGATTATGACATCAACAAAATGATTATGACATCATCCAATGATTATGACATCATCAAATCATTATGACATCGACAAAATGATTATGACATCAACAAAATGATTATGACATCAACAAATGATTATGACATCATCAAATCATTATGACATCAACAAAATGATTATGACATCAACAAAATGATTATGACATCATAAAATGATTATGACATCAACAAAATGATTATAGCATCATCAAATGATTATGACATCAACAAAATGATTATGACATCATCCAATGATTATGACATCATCAAATCATTATGACATCAACAAAATGATTATTACATCAACAAAATGATGATGACATCATCCAATGATTATGACATCATCCAATGATTATGACATCATCAAATCATTATGACATCAACAAAATGATTATGACATCATCTAATGATTATGACATCATCAAATGATTATGACATCAACAAAATGATTATGACAACATCCCATGATTATGACATCAAATGATTATGACATCATCAAATGATTATGACATCAACAAAATGATGATGACATCATCCAATGATTATGACATCATCCAATGATTATGACATCATCAAATCATTATGACATCAACAAAATGATTATGACATCATCTAATGATTATGACATCATCAAATGATTATGACATCAACAAAATGATTATGACAACATCCCATGATTATGACCTCAAATGATTATGACATCATCAAATGATTATGACATCAACAAAATGATTATGACATCATCTAATGATTATGACATCATCAAATCATTATGACATCAACAAAATGATTATTACATCAACAAAATGATTATGACATCATCAAATGATTATGACATTAACAAAATGATTATGACATCATCCAATGATTATGACATCAAATGATTATGACATCATCAAATGATTATGACATCAACAAAATGATGATGACATCATCCAATGATTATGACATCATCCAATGATTATGACATCATCAAATCATTATGACATCAACAAAATGATTATGACATCATCTAATGATTATGACATCAACAAAATGATTATGACATCATCCAATGATTATGACATCAACAAAATGATTATGACATCATCAAATGATTATGACATCAACAAAAAGATTATGACATCATCTAATGATTATGACATCATCTAATGATTATGACATCAACAAAATGATTATGTCATCATCCAATGATTATGACATCAAATGATTATGACATCATCAAATCATTATGACATCAACAAAATGATTATGTCATCATCCAATGATTATGACATCAAATGATTATGACATCATCAAATCATTATGACATCAACAAAATGATTATGACATCATAAAATGATTATGACATCAACAAAATGATTATGGCATCATCAAATGATTATGACATCAATAAAATGATTATGACATCATCCAATGATTATGACATCATCAAATCATTATGACATCAACAAAATGATTATGACATCAACAAAATGATTATGACATCATCAAATCATTATGACATCAACAAAATGATTATGACATCATCTAATGATTATGACATCATCAAATGATTATGACATCAACAAAATGATTATGACATCATCCAATGATTATGACATCAAATGATTATGACATGATCAAATGATTATGACATCAATAAAATGATTATGACATCATCAAATGATTATGACATCAAAAAAATGATTATGACATCAACAAAATGATTATGACATCATCTAATGATTATGACATTATCAAATGATTATGACATCAACAAAATGATTATGACATCATCCGATGATTATGACATCCAATGATTATGACATCATCAAATGATTATGACATCAACAAAATGATTATGACATCATCTAATGATTATGACATCATCAAATGATTATGACATAAACAAAATGATTATGACATCATCTAATGATTATGACATCATCAAATGATTATGACATCAACAAAATGATTATGACATCATCCAATGATTATGACATCAAATGATTATGACATCATCAAATGATTATGACATCAACAAAATGATTATGACATCATCTAATGATTATGACATCATCAAATGATTATGACATCAACAAAATGATTATGACATCATCCAATGATTATGACATCAAATGATTATGACATCAACAAAATGATTATGACATCATCCAATGATTATGACATAATCCAATGATTATAACATCATCAAATCATTATGACATCAACAAAATGATTATGACATCAACAAAATGATTATGGCATCATCAAATGATTATGACATCAACAAAATGATTATGACATCATCCAATGATTATGACATCATCCAATGATTATGACATCATCAAATCATTATGACATCAACAAAATGATTATGACATCATCAAATGATTATGACATCAACAAAATGATTATGACATCATCCAATGATTATGACATCATCAAATGATTATGACATCAACAAAATGATTATGACATCATCCAATGATTATGACATCATCAAATCATTATGACATCGACAAAATGATTATGACATCAACAAAATGATTATGACATCAACAAATGATTATGACATCATCAAATCATTATGACATCAACAAAATGATTATGACATCAACAAAATGATTATGACATCATAAAATGATTATGACATCAACAAAATGATTATAGCATCATCAAATGATTATGACATCAACAAAATGATTATGACATCATCCAATGATTATGACATCATCAAATCATTATGACATCAACAAAATGATTATTACATCAACAAAATGATTATGACATCGTCAAATGATTATGACATTAACAAAATGATGATGACATCATCCAATGATTATGACATCATCCAATGATTATGACATCATCAAATCATTATGACATCAACAAAATGATTATGACATCATCTAATGATTATGACATCATCAAATGATTATGACATCAACAAAATGATTATGACAACATCCCATGATTATGACATCAAATGATTATGACATCATCAAATGATTATGACATCAACAAAATGATGATGACATCATCCAATGATTATGACATCATCCAATGATTATGACATCATCAAATCATTATGACATCAACAAAATGATTATGACATCATCTAATGATTATGACATCATCAAATGATTATGACATCAACAAAATGATTATGACAACATCCCATGATTATGACCTCAAATGATTATGACATCATCAAATGATTATGACATCAACAAAATGATTATGACATCATCTAATGATTATGACATCATCAAATCATTATGACATCAACAAAATGATTATTACATCAACAAAATGATTATGACATCATCAAATGATTATGACATTAACAAAATGATTATGACATCATCCAATGATTATGACATCAAATGATTATGACATCATCAAATGATTATGACATCAACAAAATGATGATGACATCATCCAATGATTATGACATCATCCAATGATTATGACATCATCAAATCATTATGACATCAACAAAATGATTATGACATCATCTAATGATTATGACATCATCAAATGATTATGACATCAACAAAATGATTATGACAACATCCCATGATTATGACATCAAATGATTATGACATCATCAAATGATTATGACATCAACAAAATGATTATGACATCATCAAATGATTATGACATCAACAAAATGATTATGACATCATCAATTGATTATGACATCAACAAAATGTTTACGACATCATCCAATGATTATGACATCAAATGATTATGACATCATCAAATGATTATGACATCAACAAAATGATTATGACATCATCTAATGATTATGACATCATCAAATGATTATGACATCAACAAAATGATTATGACATCATCTAATGATTATGACATCATCAAATGATTATGACATCAACAAAATGATGATGACATCATCTAATGATTATGACATCAACAAAATGATTATGGCATCATCCAATGATTATGACATCAACAAAATGATTATGGCATCATCAAATGATTATGACATCAACAAAATGATTATGACATCATCAAATGATTATGACATCATCCAATGATTATCACATCAAATGATTATGACATCAACAAAATTATTATGACATCATCCAATGATTATGACATCATCAAATCATTATGACATCAACAAAATGATTATGACATCAACAAAATGATTGACATCATCAAATGATTATGACATCAACAAAATGATTATGACATCATCCAAGGATTATGACATCAAATGATTATGACATCATCAAATCATTATGACATCAACAAAATGATTATGACATCAACAAAATGATTATGGCATCATCAAATGATTATGACATCAACAAAATCATTATGACATCATAAAATCATTATGACATCAACAAAATGATTATGACATCATCCAATGATTATGACATCAAATGATTATGACATCATCAAATCATTATGACATCAACAAAATGATTATGACATCAACAAAATGATTATGACATCATAAAATGATTATGACATCAACAAAATGATTATGGCATCATCAAATGATTATGACATCAACAAAATGATTATGACATCATCCAATGATTATGACATCATCAAATCATTATGACATCAACAATATGATTATGACATCAACAAAATGATTATGACATCATCAAATGATTATGACATCAAATGATTTTGACATCATCAAATGATTATGACATCAACAAAATGATGATGACATAATCCAATGATTATGACATCATCCAATGATTATGACATCATCTAATGATTATGACATCATCAAATGATTATGACATCAACAAAATGATTATGACATCATCCAATGATTATGACATCAAATGATTATGACATCATCCAATGATTATGACATCAATAAAATGATTATGACATCATCAAATGATTATGACATCAACAAAATGATTATGACATCATCTAATGATTATGACATCATCAAATGATTATGACATCAACAAAATGATTATGACATCATCCAATGATTATGACATCAAATGATTATGACATCATCAAATGATTATGACATCAATAAAATGATTATGACATCATCAAATGATTATGACATCAAAAAAATGATTATGACATCAACAAAATGATTATGACATCATCCGATGATTATGACATCAAAAGATTATGACATTATCAAATGATTATGACATCAACAAAATGATTATGACATCATCTAATGATTATGACATCATCAAATGATTATGACATAAACAAAATGATTATGACATAATCTAATGATTTTGACATCATCAAATGATTATGACATCAACAAAATGATTATGACATCATCCAATGATTATGACATCAAATGATTATGACATCATCAAATGATTATGACATCAACAAAATGATTATGACATCATCTAATGATTATGACATCATCAAATGATTATGACATCAACAAAATGATTATGACATCATCCAATGATTATGACATCAAATGATTATGACATCAACAAAATGATTATGACATCATCCAATGACTATGACATCATCCAATGATTATAACATCATCAAATCATTATGACATCAACAAAATGATTATGACATCAACAAAATGATTATGGCATCATCAAATGATTATGACATCAACAGAATGATTATGACATCATCCAATGATTATGACATCATCCAATGATTATGACATCATCAAATCATTATGACATCAACAAAATGATTATGACATCAACAAAATGATTATGACATCATCAAATGATTATGACATCAACAAAATGATTATGACATCATCCAATGATTATGACATCAAATGATTATGACATCATCAAATGATTATGACATCAACAAAATGATTATGACATCATCCAATGATTATGACATCATCCAATGATTATGACATCATCAAATCATTATGACATCAACAAAATGATTATGACATCAACAAAATGATTATGACATCATCAAATGATTATGACATCATCAAATGATTATGACATCATCCAATGATTATGACATCAAATGATTATGACATCATCAAATGATTATGACATCAACAAAATGATTATGACATCATCCAATGATTATGACATCAAATGATTATGACATCATCAAATGATTATGCCATCAACAAAATGATTATGGCATCATCAAATGATTATGACATCAACAAAATGATTATGACATCATCCAATGATTATGACATCAACAAAATGATTATGACATCATCAAATGATTATGACATCAACAAAATGATTATGACATCATCTAATGATTATGACATCATCTAATGATTATGACATCAACAAAATGATTATGTCATCATCCAATGATTATGACATCAAATGATTATGACATCATCAAATCATTATGACATCAACAAAATGATTATGACATCAACAAAATGATTATGACATCATAAAATGATTATGACATCAACAAAATGATTATGGCATCATCAAATGATTATGACATCAATAAAATGATTATGACATCATCCAATGATTATGACATCATCAAATCATTATGACATCAACAAAATGATTATGACATCAACAAAATGATTATGACATCATCAAATGATTATGACATCAAATGATTATGACATCATCAAATGATTATGACATCAACAAAATGATCATGACATCATCCAATGATTATGACATCATCAAATCATTATGACATCAACAAAATGATTATGACATCATCTAATGATTATGACATCATCAAATGATTATGACATCAACAAAATGATTATGACATCATCCAATGATTATGACATCAAATGATTATGACATGATCAAATGATTATGACATCAATAAAATGATTATGACATCATCAAATGATTATGACATCAAAAAAATGATTATGACATCAACAAAATGATTATGACATCATCTAATGAATATGACATTATCAAATGATTATGACATCAACAAAATGATTATGACATCATCCGATGATTATGACATCCAATGATTATGACATCATCAAATGATTATGACATCAACAAAATGATTATGACATCATCTAATGATTATGACATCATCAAATGATTATGACATAAACAAAATGATTATGACATCATCTAATGATTATGACATCATCAAATGATTATGACATCAACAAAATGATTATGACATCATCCAATGATTATGACATCAAATGATTATGACATCATCAAATGATTATGACATCACCAAAATGATTATGACATCATCTAATGATTATGACATCATCAAATGATTATGACATCAACAAAATGATTATGACATCATCCAATGATTATGACATCAAATGATTATGACATCAACAAAATGATTATGACATCATCCAATGATTATGACATAATCCAATGATTATAACATCATCAAATCATTATGACATCAACAAAATGATTATGACATCAACAAAATGATTATGGCATCATCAAATGATTATGACATCAACAAAATGATTATGACATCATCCAATGATTATGACATCATCCAATGATTATGACATCATCAAATCATTATGACATCAACAAAATGATTATGACATCATCAAATGATTATGACATCAACAAAATGATTATGACATCATCCAATGATTATGACATCATCAAATGATTATGACATCAACAAAATGATTATGACATCATCCAATGATTATGACATCATCAAATCATTATGACATCGACAAAATGATTATGACATCAACAAAATGATTATGACATCAACAAATGATTATGACATCATCAAATCATTATGACATCAACAAAATGATTATGACATCAACAAAATGATTATGACATCATAAAATGATTATGACATCAACAAAATGATTATAGCATCATCAAATGATTATGACATCAACAAAATGATTATGACATCATCCAATGATTATGACATCATCAAATCATTATGACATCAACAAAATGATTATTACATCAACAAAATGATTATGACATCGTCAAATGATTATGACATTAACAAAATGATGATGACATCATCCAATGATTATGACATCATCCAATGATTATGACATCATCAAATCATTATGACATCAACAAAATGATTATGACATCATCTAATGATTATGACATCATGAAATGATTATGACATCAACAAAATGATTATGACAACATCCCATGATTATGACATCAAATGATTATGACATCATCAAATGATTATGACATCAACAAAATGATGATGACTTCATCCAATGATTATGACATCATCCAATGATTATGACATCATCAAATCATTATGACATCAACAAAATGATTATGACATCATCTAATGATTATGACATCATCAAATGATTATGACATCAACAAAATGATTATGACAACATCCCATGATTATGACATCAAATGATTATGACATCATCAAATGATTATGACATCAACAAAATGATTATGACATCATCTAATGATTATGACATCATCAAATCATTATGACATCAACAAAATGATTATTACATCAACAAAATGATTATGACATCATCAAATGATTATGACATTAACAAAATGATTATGACATCATCCAATGATTATGACATCAAATGATTATGACATCATCAAATGATTATGACATCAACAAAATGATGATGACATCATCCAATGATTATGACATCATCCAATGATTATGACATCATCAAATCATTATGACATCAACAAAATGATTATGACATCATCTAATGATTATGACATCATCAAATGATTATGACATCAACAAAATGATTATGACAACATCCCATGATTATGACATCAAATGATTATGACATCATCAAATGATTATGACATCAACAAAATGATTATGACATCATCAAATGATTATGACATCAACAAAATGATTATGACATCATCAATTGATTATGACATCAACAAAATGTTTATGACATCATCCAATGATTATGACATCAAATGATTATGACATCATCAAATGATTATGACATCAACAAAATGATTATGACATCATCTAATGATTATGACATCATCAAATGATTATGACATCAACAAAATGATTATGACATCATCAAATGATTATGACATCAACAAAATGATGATGACATCATCTAATGATTATGACATCAACAAAATGATTATGGCATCATCCAATGATTATGACATCAACAAAATGATTATGGCATCATCAAATGATTATGACATCAACAAAATGATTATGACATCATCAAATGATTATGACATCATCCAATGATTATCACATCAAATGATTATGACATCAACAAAATTATTATGACATCATCCAATGATTATGACATCATCAAATCATTATGACATCAACAAAATGATTATGACATCAACAAAATGATTGACATCATCAAATGATTATGACATCAACAAAATGATTATGACATCATCCAAGGATTATGACATCAAATGATTATGACATCATCAAATCATTATGACATCAACAAAATGATTATGACATCAACAAAATGATTATGGCATCATCAAATGATTATGACATCAACAAAATCATTATGACATCATAAAATCATTATGACATCAACAAAATGATTATGACATCATCCAATGATTATGACATCAAATGATTATGACATCATCAAATCATTATGACATCAACAAAATGATTATGACATCAACAAAATGATTATGACATCATAAAATGATTATGACATCAACAAAATGATTATGGCATCATCAAATGATTATGACATCAACAAAATGATTATGACATCATCCAATGATTATGACATCATCAAATCATTATGACATCAACAAAATGATTATGACATCAACAAAATGATTATGACATCATCAAATGATTATGACATCAAATGATTTTGACATCATCAAATGATTATGACATCAACAAAATGATGATGACATAATCCAATGATTATGACATCATCCAATGATTATGACATCATCTAATGATTATGACATCATCAAATGATTATGACATCAACAAAATGATTATGACATCATCCAATGATTATGACATCAAATGATTATGACATCATCAAATGATTATGACATCAATAAAATGATTATGACATCATCAAATGATTATGACATCAACAAAATGATTAAGACATCATCTAATGATTATGACATCATCAAATGATTATGACATCAACAAAATGATTATGACATCATCCAATGATTATGACATCAAATGATTATGACATCATCAAATGATTATGACATCAATAAAATGATTATGACATCATCAAATGATTATGACATCAAAAAAATGATTATGACATCAACAAAATGATTATGACATCATCCGATGATTATGACATCAAATGATTATGACATTATCAAATGATTTTGACATCAACAAAATGATTATGACATCATCTAATGATTATGACATCATCAAATGATTATGACATAAACAAAATGATTATGACATAATCTAATGATTATGACATCATCAAATGATTATGACATCAACAAAATGATTATGACATCATCCAATGATTATGACATCAAATGATTATGACAACATCAAATGATTATGACATCAACAAAATGATTATGACATCATCTAATGATTATGACATCATCAAATGATTATGACATCAACAAAATGATTATGACATCATCCAATGATTATGACATCAAATGATTATGACATCAACAAAATGATTATGACATCATCCAATGACTATGACATCATCCAATGATTATAACATCATCAAATCATTATGACATCAACAAAATGATTATGACATCAACAAAATGATTATGGCATCATCAAATGATTATGACATCAACAAAATGATTATGACATCATCCAATGATTATGACATCATCCAATGATTATGACATCATCAAATCATTATGACATCAACAAAATGATTATGCAATCAACAAAATGATTATGACATCATCAAATGATTATGACATCAACAAAATGATTATGACATAATCCAATGATTATGACATCAAATGATTATGACATCATTAAATGATTATGACATCAACAAAATGATTATGACATCATCCAATGATTATGACATCATCCAATGATTATGACATCATCAAATCATTATGACATCAACAAAATGATTATGACATCAACAAAATGATTATGACATCATCAAATGATTATGACATCATCAAATGATTATGACATCATCCAATGATTATGACATCAAATGATTATGACATCATCAAATGATTATGACATCAACAAAATGATTATGACATCATCCAATGATTATGACATCAAATGATTATGACATCATCAAATGATTATGCCATCAACAAAATGATTATGGCATCATCAAATGATTATGACATCAACAAAATGATTATGACATCATCCAATGATTATGACATCAACAAAATGATTATGACATCATCAAATGATTATGACATCAACAAAATGATTATGACATCATCTAATGATTATGACATCATCTAATGATTATGACATCAACAAAATGATTATGTCATCATCCAATGATTATGACATCAAATGATTATGACATCATCAAATCATTATGACATCAACAAAATGATTATGACATCAACAAAATGATTATGACATCATAAAATGATTATGACATCAACAAAATGATTATGGCATCATCAAATGATTATGACATCAATAAAATGATTATGACATCATCCAATGATTATGATATCATCAAATCATTATGACATCAACAAAATGATTATGACATCAACAAAATGATTATGACATCATCAAATGATTATGACATCAAATGATTATGACATCATCAAATGATTATGACATCAACAAAATGATGATGACATCATCCAATGATTATGACATCATCAAATCATTATGACATCAACAAAATGATTATGACATCATCTAATGATTATGACATCATCAAATGATTATGACATCAACAAAATGATTATGACATCATCCAATGATTATGACATCAAATGATTATGACATGATCAAATGATTATGACATCAATAAAATGATTATGACATCATCAAATGATTATGACATCAAAAAAATGATTATGACATCAACAAAATGATTATGACATCATCTAATGATTATGACATTATCAAATGATTATGACATCAACAAAATGATTATGACATCATCCGATTATTATGACATCCAATGATTATGACATCATCAAATGATTATGACATCAACAAAATGATTATGACATCATCTAATGATTATGACATCATCAAATGATTATGACATAAACAAAATGATTATGACATCATCTAATGATTATGACATCATCAAATGATTATGACATCAACAAAATGATTATGACATCATCCAATGATTATGACATCAAATGATTATGACATCATCAAATGATTATGACATCACCAAAATGATTATGACATCATCTAATGATTATGACATCATCAAATGATTATGACATCAACAAAATGATTATGACATCATCCAATGATTATGACATCAAATGATTATGACATCACCAAAATGATTATGACATCATCTAATGATTATGACATCATCAAATGATTATGACATCAACAAAATGATTATGACATCATCCAATGATTATGACATCAAATGATTATGACATCATCAAATGATTATGACATCACCAAAATGATTATGACATCATCTAATGATTATGACATCATCAAATGATTATGACATCAACAAAATGATTATGACATCATCCAATGATTATGACATCAAATCATTATGACATCAACAAAATGATTATGACATCAACAAAATGATTATGGCATCATCAAATGATTATGACATCAACAAAATGATTATGACATCATCCAATGATTATGACATCATCCAATGATTATGACATCATCAAATCATTATGACATCAACAAAATGATTATGACATCATCAAATGATTATGACATCAACAAAATGATTATGACATCATCCAATGATTATGACATCATCAAATGATTATGACATCAACAAAATGATTATGACATCATCCAATGATTATGACATCATCAAATCATTATGACATCGACAAAATGATTATGACATCAACAAAATGATTATGACATCAACAAATGATTATGACATCATCAAATCATTATGACATCAACAAAATGATTATGACATCAACAAAATGATTATGACATCATAAAATGATTATGACATCAACAAAATGATTATAGCATCATCAAATGATTATGACATCAACAAAATGATTATGACATCATCCAATGATTATGACATCATCAAATCATTATGACATCAACAAAATGATTATTACATCAACAAAATGATTATGACATCGTCAAATGATTATGACATTAACAAAATGATGATGACATCATCCAATGATTATGACATCATCCAATGATTATGACATCATCAAATCATTATGACATCAACAAAATGATTATGACATCATCTAATGATTATGACATCATCAAATGATTATGACATCAACAAAATGATTATGACAACATCCCATGATTATGACATCAAATGATTATGACATCATCAAATGATTATGACATCAACAAAATGATTATGACATCATCTAATGATTATGACATCATCAAATCATTATGACATCAACAAAATGATTATTACATCAACAAAATGATTATGACATCATCAAATGATTATGACATTAACAAAATGATTATGACATCATCCAATGATTATGACATCAAATGATTATGACATCATCAAATGATTATGACATCAATAAAATGATGATGACATCATCCAATGATTATGACATCATCCAATGATTATGACATCATCAAATCATTATGACATCAACAAAATGATTATGACATCATCTAATGATTATGACATCATCAAATGATTATGACATCAACAAAATGATTATGACGTCATCAAATGATTATGACATCAACAAAATGATTATGACATCATCAATTGATTATGACATCAACAAAATGTTTATGACATCATCCAATGATTATGACATCAAATGATTATGACATCATCAAATGATTATGACATCAACAAAATGATTATGACATCATCTAATGATTATGACATCATCAAATGATTATGACATCAACAAAATGATTATGACATCATCTAATGATTATGACATCATCAAATGATTATGACATCAACAAAATGATGATGACATCATCTAATGATTATGACATCAACAAAATGATTATGGCATCATCCAATGATTATGACATCAACAAAATGATTATGGCATCATCAAATGATTATGACATCAACAAAATGATTATGACATCATCAAATGATTATGACATCATCCAATGATTATCACATCAAATGATTATGACATCAACAAAATTATTATGACATCAACAAAATGATTGACATCATCAAATGATTATGACATCAACAAAATGATTATGACATCATCCAAGGATTATGACATCAAATGATTATGACATCATCAAATCATTATGACATCAACAAAATGATTATGACATCAACAAAATGATTATGGCATCATCAAATGATTATGACATCAACAAAATCTTTATGACATCATAAAATCATTATGACATCAACAAAATGATTATGACATCATCCAATGATTATGACATCAAATGATTATGACATCATCAAATCATTATGACATCAACAAAATGATTATGACATCAACAAAATGATTATGACATCATAAAATGATTATGACATCAACAAAATGATTATGGCATCATCAAATGATTATGACATCAACAAAATGATTATGACATCATCCAATGATTATGACATCATCAAATCATTATGACATCAACAAAATGATTATGACATCAACAAAATGATTATGACATCATCAAATGATTATGACATCAAATGATTTTGACATCATCAAATGATTATGACATCAACAAAATGATGATGACATAATCCAATGATTATGACATCATTCAATGATTATGACATCATCTAATGATTATGACATCATCAAATGATTATGACATCAACAAAATGATTATGACATCATCCAATGATTATGACATCAAATGATTATGACATCATCAAATGATTATGACATCAACAAAATGATTATGACATCATCTAATGATTATGACATCATCAAATGATTATGACATCAACAAAATGATTATGACATCATCTAATGATTATGACATCATCAAATGATTATGACATCAACAAAATGATGATGACATAATCTAATGATTATGACATCAACAAAATGATTATGGCATCATCCAATGATTATGACATCAACAAAATGATTATGGCATCATCAAATGATTATGACATCAACAAAATGATTATGACATCATCAAATGATTATGACATCATCCAATGATTATCACATCAAATGATTATGACATCAACAAAATTATTATGACATCATCCAATGATTATGACATCATCAAATCATTATGACATCAACAAAATGATTATGACATCAACAAAATGATTGACATCATCAAATGATTATGACATCAACAAAATGATTATGACATCATCCAAGGATTATGACATCAAATGATTATGACATCATCAAATCATTATGACATCAACAAAATGATTATGACATCAACAAAATGATTATGGCATCATCAAATGATTATGACATCAACAAAATCATTATGACATCATAAAATCATTATGACATCAACAAAATGATTATGACATCATCCAATGATTATGACATCAAATGATTATGACATCATCAAATCATTATGACATCAACAAAATGATTATGACATCAACAAAATGATTATGACATCATAAAATGATTATGACATCAACAAAATGATTATGGCATCATCAAATGATTATGACATCAACAAAATGATTATGACATCATCCAATGATTATGACATCATCAAATCATTATGACATCAACAAAATGATTATGACATCAACAAAAAGATTATGACATCATCAAATGATTATGACATCAAATGATTTTGACATCATCAAATGATTATGACATCAACAAAATGATGATGACATAATCCAATGATTATGACATCATCCAATGATTATGACATCATCTAATGATTATGACATCAACAAAATGATTATGACATCATCCAATGATTATGACATCAAATGATTATGACATCATCAAATGATTATGACATCAATAAAATGATTATGACATCATCAAATGATTATGACATCAACAAAATGATTATGACATCATCTAATGATTATGACATCATCAAATGATTATGACATCAACAAAATGATTATGACATCATCCAATGATTATGACATCAAATGATTATGACATCATCAAATGATTATGACATCAATAAAATGATTATGACATCATCAAATGATTATGACATCAAAAAAATGATTATGACATCAACAAAATGATTATGACATCATCCGATGATTATGACATGAAATGATTATGACATTATCAAATGATTATGACATCAACAAAATGATTATGACATCATCTAATGATTATGACATCATCAAATGATTATGACATAAACAAAATGATTATGACATAATCTAATGATTATGACATCATCAAATGATTATGACATCAACAAAATGATTATGACATCATCCAATGATTATGACATCAAATGATTATGACATCATCAAATGATTATGACATCAACAAAATGATTATGACATCATCTAATGATTATGACATCATCAAATGATTATGACATCAACAAAATGATTATGACATCATCCAATGATTATGACATCAAATGATTATGACATCAACAAAATGATTATGACATCATCCAATGACTATGACATCATCCAATGATTATAACATCATCAAATCATTATGACATCAACAAAATGATTATGACATCAACAAAATGATTATGGCATCATCAAATGATTATGACATCAACAAAATGATTATGACATCATCCAATGATTATGACATCATCCAATGATTATGACATCATCAAATCATTATGACATCAACAAAATGATTATGACATCAACAAAATGATTATGACATCATCAAATGATTATGACATCAACAAAATGATTATGACATCATCCAATGATTATGACATCAAATGATTATGACATCATCAAATGATTATGACATCAACAAAATGATTATGACATCATCCAATGATTATGACATCATCCAATGATTATGACATCATCAAATCATTATGACATCAACAAAATGATTATGACATCAACAAAATGATTATGACATCATCAAATGATTATGACATCATCAAATGATTATGACATCATCCAATGATTATGACATCAAATGATTATGACATCATCAAATGATTATGACATCAACAAAATGATTATGACATCATCCAATGATTATGACATCAAATGATTATGACATCATCAAATGATTATGCCATCAACAAAATGATTATGGCATCATCAAATGATTATGACATCAACAAAATGATTATGACATCATCCAATGATTATGACATCAACAAAATGATTATGACATCATCAAATGATTATGACATCATCTAATGATTATGACATCATCTAATGATTATGACATCATCTAATGATTATGACATCAACAAAATGATTATGTCATCATCCAATGATTATGACATCAAATGATTATGACATCATCAAATCATTATGACATCAACAAAATGATTATGACATCAACAAAATGATTATGACATCATAAAATGATTATGACATCAACAAAATGATTATGGCATCATCAAATGATTATGACATCAATAAAATGATTATGACATCATCCAATGATTATGACATCATCAAATCATTATGACATCAACAAAATGATTATGACATCAACAAAATGATTATGACATCATCAAATGATTATGACATCAAATGATTATGACATCATCAAATGATTATGACATCAACAAAATGATGATGACATCATCCAATGATTATGACATCATCAAATCATTATGACATCAACAAAATGATTATGACATCATCTAATGATTATGACATCATCAAATGATTATGACATCAACAAAATGATTATGACATCATCCAATGATTATGACATCAAATGATTATGACATGATCAAATGATTATGACATCAACAAAATGATTATGACATCATCAAATGATTATGACATCAAAAAAATGATTATGACATCAACAAAATGATTATGACATCATCTAAAGATTATGACATTATCAAATGATTATGACATCAACAAAATGATTATGACATCATCCGATGATTATGACATCCAATGATTATGACATCATCAAATGATTATGACATAAACAAAATGATTATGACATCATCTAATGATTATGACATCATCAAATGATTATGACATCAACAAAATGATTATGACATCATCCAATGATTATGACATCAAATGATTATGACATCATCAAATGATTATGACATCACCAAAATGATTATGACATCATCTAATGATTATGACATCATCAAATGATTATGACATCAACAAAATGATTATGACATCATCCAATGATTATGACATCAAATGATTATGACATCAACAAAATGATTATGACATCATCCAATGATTATGACATAATCCAATGATTATAACATCATCAAATCATTATGACATCAACAAAATGATTATGACATCAACAAAATGATTATGGCATCATCAAATGATTATGACATCAACAAAATGATTATGACATCATCCAATGATTATGACATCATCCAATGATTATGACATCATCAAATCATTATGACATCAACAAAATGATTATGACATCATCAAATGATTATGACATCAACAAAATGATTATGACATCATCCAATGATTATGACATCATCAAATGATTATGACATCAACAAAATGATTATGACATCATCCAATGATTATGACATCATCAAATCATTATGACATCAACAAAATGATTATTACATCAACAAAATGATTATGACATCGTCAAATGATTATGACATTAACAAAATGATGATGACATCATCCAATGATTATGACATCATCCAATGATTATGACATCATCAAATCATTATGACATCAACAAAATGATTATGACATCATCTAATGATTATGACATCATCAAATGATTATGACATCAACAAAATGATTATGACAACATCCCATGATTATGACATCAAATGATTATGACATCATCAAATGATTATGACATCAACAAAATGATTATGACATCATCTAATGATTATGACATCATCAAATCATTATGACATCAACAAAATGATTATTACATCAACAAAATGATTATGACATCATCAAATGATTATGACATTAACAAAATGATTATGACATCATCCAATGATTATGACATCAAATGATTATGACATCATCAAATGATTATGACATCAACAAAATGATGATGACATCATCCAATGATTATGACATCATCCAATGATTATGACATCATCAAATCATTATGACATCAACAAAATGATTATGACATCATCTAATGATTATGACATCATCAAATGATTATGACATCAACAAAATGATTATGACAACATCCCATGATTATGACATCAAATGATTATGACATCATCAAATGATTATGACATCAACAAAATGATTATGACATCATCAAATGATTATGACATCAACAAAATGATTATGACATCATCAATTGATTATGACATCAACAAAATGTTTATGACATCATCCAATGATTATGACATCAAATGATTATGACATCATCAAATGATTATGACATCAACAAAATGATTATGACATCATCTAATGATTATGACATCATCAAATGATTATGACATCAACAAAATGATTATGACATCATCTAATGATTATGACATCATCAAATGATTATGACATCAACAAAATGATGATGACATCATCTAATGATTATGACATCAACAAAATGATTATGGCATCATCCAATGATTATGACATCAACAAAATGATTATGGCATCATCAAATGATTATGACATCAACAAAATGATTATGACATCATCAAATGATTATGACATCATCCAATGATTATCACATCAAATGATTATGACATCAACAAAATTATTATGACATCATCCAATGATTATGACATCAAATGATTATGACATCATCAAATCATTATGACATCAACAAAATGATTATGACATCAACAAAATGATTGACATCATCAAATGATTATGACATCAACAAAATGATTATGACATCATCCAAGGATTATGACATCAAATGATTATGACATCATCAAATCATTATGACTAGTGTTGAGCATTCCGATACCGCAAGTATCGGGTATCGGCCGATATCAGCGGTATCGGAATTCCGATACTTAATTCCGATACTTTTTTCATATCGGATTCCGGGATCGGAATCGGAATAGGAAGTTCCCATCATGCTATGAGCCTGCTTGCTTTGATTAAGCCAATGGGAATCCTCCGAAGTGTGGGCACATCCTGTTAGGCATGTAGGCATGTTAACTATTGGCATGGCTGTGATTGGCTGCCGAAATGATGTCATGATGCACTATAAAAGCCACCGCAGCCGCCATTTCTGGTCACTCTGCTGTGAATTCAGTTAGGGACAGGCTGCTGTAGAAGACTGTGAGGGACAGTTAGAAATAGCGATTCTAAAAACAATATTGTGCTTTATCCAGGCTACATAAACCACCACTGTAGCTTGCTTTTCCCTAGCAGCGCTGTTTTCACAGCTGTCTGCAAGGGCTGTGTGAGTGCAGCTCACGCTGTGGAGTGGGTCCTGCAGCCACGTCAGGCTGTAGGCCACCCAGTGTGATCACTGCTGCCTCATACATCTTTTATTTTTTGAGCTGCATTTTTTAAATAATTTCAATCTAGTGTGCTTCCATCCGTATCCATATACGTTGGTTGCAAACACTAGTAGTAGACAGCGGAGCCTTTCTGCAGCCTTTCAGTGCTAGTGTCCACTTTGCTGCACTGTTCACGGCTGTCTGAGAGGTCTCTGACTGTGTGTGAGTGCAGCTCACGCTGAGTAGTGTGTCCTGCAGCTACGTCTGGCTGTAGGACGCTCAGCGTGCGTCACTGCCTCACACATATTTTTATTTGAGTGCAGCTCATTTTTTCTTCTATTAGTGTGCATCCATCCGTCTCCATCTACGGTGGTTGCAAACACTATATAGGAGTACACAGCGGAGCCTTTCTGCAGCCTGTCAGTGCCAGTGCCCACTTAGCTGCACTGTTGACGGCTGTCTGAGAGGTCTCTGACTGTGTGTGAGTGCAGCTCACGCTGAGTAGAGTGTCCTGCAGCTACGTCTGGTTGTAGGACGCTCAACGTGCGTCACTGCCTCACACATATTTGTCTCTGAGTGCAGCTCATTTTTTCTTCTCCTATTAGTGTGCATCCATCCGTATCCATCAACATTGGTTGGTTGCAAACACTATATAGGAGTAGATAGAGGAGCCTTTTTTTCTGGCTTGTGCCCTGCCGGCGCAGCCAGATTAGTATTACCCAATTTTTTTGGAGCCTCATCTTTTGCATTGTAGGTTACCTGCCTGCATTGTAATAGCTCCAAAAAGTTGGTGATACTATCAGTTTCAATTCTTTGTTCTCATACTTTGAGTTTGTTTCAAACAAAGAAACCACATAAAAAGTTCACCAAACACTACATTTTGAACTTGTGTAGGCCACATCAGCTCCTATTAAAGTCTAGTCCACACACACACACTTCATAAAATTAGTGTTTCTTGTACCTGTAACCAGCTGTTCAGGAATAAGCACACTAAGGCCCCCCTTTGTCCTTTTTTGCCTATCTTAAGCAGTCTTGCAAGATGAAGAAGGCAGGGAGTAAGGCGCGGGGGCGTGGGCGTGGGCGTGGAGTTTCAGCAGGGAGAGGACGTGGGGATTCTGCAGGGAGAGGACGTGGGGATTCTACAGGTAGAGGACGTGGGGATTCTGGGCCTGCTGCGGGCACCAGTGGATCAGCATCCCCCAGTTTTAGCAGGCAACAGTCCTTTATGCGCAGCTTTGTAGGACCTCAACGTACCCCACTGCTGCGGGAGGAACAAATTGAAGCCGTTGTCGGATGGATGGCAGCTAACGCATCGACTTCAATTACTTCCGCATCCTCTCAGGGTCAGAGCACCGAAGAGCAACCATCTGTCTCTTCACCACCTGCCAAAGTGCCCAGGCAGTCAGAGAGACATGGACAGGAGCCATCACAATCTCTACTTCTGTTCTCGGAATCTGTTGGCTTGGAAAGAGGGGGCCAGCCAAGCAGCATTCCTGAATGTGAAGAAGAGGGAGTATGCAGTGATGCGCAACTTCTTTGTCCCTCTGAATCTGAAGAGGCGAGTGGGCCAGTGCCTATGGTCAGCACACCTCAGTACGCATCAGATGATGACGAGACTCAGTTGCCACTTTCTGGTGCGTACGGTGCTGGCGAGACAACCCCGGAGAAGCAGCTGTTTGAAGAGGGGAGGGAAGATGATGAGGTCCTTGACCCATCATGGCGTGAGCAACAGGAAGGTGGTGGGAGCAGCTCGGAGGAAGAGATTCCCCTACCGGCCAAAACAGGAGGCAGAGGGAGGGGGAAGACTTGGTTGCCTGTACCCTCCACTTCGGCACCCGTTAGGAGCATTCCTCCTTCCAAAGGCAAACCGGGCGCTCACAAGAGTTGCAGTGCGTGGTCCTTTTTTGACACAGTTGCAGATGACATTTGCTTTGTCAAATGCAAGCTGTGTCATCAGAGAGTCAAAAGAGGGAGAAATGTCAGCAACCTCAATACCACAAATATGTGGAAACATGTGCGCACCAAGCACGAGTTGGAGTTGCAGAGACACCCTCAAGACGTAGGCCAACGTACAGCACCACCTACCACCTCTTCAGTTCGTGTTGGGCCCTCTTCCTCCAGCTCACACACTGCTGGTTCGGCTTCCTCACAGGATCGCCAAGGAAGAACCTCTGCCACTGTTGTCCGGAGACCCTGTCAGATTCCACCCATAACAGCACGTTCCCATCCATCACAGCCATCGGTAGCACAGGCATGGGATAAAAGGCGCCCTTACTCGGCAAACCATCCCAGAGCACAGTCTCTGAATGCTGGCATTGCCAAACTTCTGGCAGTTGAAATGCTGTCATTCAGGCTGGTGGACACTGACACCTTCCGGGACTTAATGGCATTGGCAGTCCCCCAATACAACGTGCCCAGCCGCTTTTATTTCAGCAGGCGAGCCGTCCCTGCCCTGCAGAAACATGTTGAGGGCAAAATAAAACATGCGCTACTAAACGCCGTTAGTAGCAAGGTCCACCTGACCACCGATGCGTGGACCAGTAACCATGGACAGGGACGATACCTTTCCCTCACTGCCCACTGGGTCAATGTTGTGGAGCCGGGTACGGATCTGGAGAGTGGCGCTGTACGTGTTCTTCCAACGCCACGGATTGCAGGACTCCAGTCTGTACACATAGACTCCTCCTCCTACTCAAGTTCCTCAGAAACAGCAGAGCAGGAGCCTGTTACGACCGATATGAGCACAGCCGTGGCCAAACGTCAACAGGCTGTACTCAAATTAATTTCTTTGGGGAATCGAAGCCACACAGCGCAGGAGCTCTGGAATGCTATCAAGCTGGAGAGCGATGTGTGGTTTGGGCCAGCGAATCTCCAGCCGGGCTTGGTAGTGTGTGACAATGGCCGAAATCTGGTGGCAGCTCTTGGCCTAGGCAACCTCACACACATCCCATGTCTGGCACATGTTCTTAACTTGGTCGTGCAGAGCTTTCTGAGGGACTATCCGGATCTTGATGCACTGTTGCACAAGGTCCGCATAGAGTGCGCTCACTTGCGACGTTCCAGCACGGCAAGATCGCGCCTCGCTGCTCTGCAGCGACGATTTGGCCTTCCAGAACATCGCATCATATGTGACCTACCCACCCGGTGGAATTCAACGTTACATATGTTGGAGCGGTTGTGTGAGCAGCAGGCAGCAGTCATGGAGTACCAGCTGCATCAGGCGCAAACAAGTCGCACTGTGCGCCGTTCACACTTCAGCACCATTGAGTGGGCCTCTATGAAGGACATCTGCCTCGTTTTGCGTGCCTTCGATGAATCCACGCGGATGGCGAGTGCAGATGATGCACTAGTCAGCATGACTGTCCCCCTTATCTGCCTGCTTCAACAAACACTGCAAGCACTAAGGGATGAGGTTTCAGAAGAGGTGGAGGATGAGGAGTCCCAAATGCCATCTGCTTCTGGACAGTCTGCGCTACGTGTTTCCTCACAAAGGCCTAGGCAGGGGACACTTTGTGAGGAGGATGAGGAGGAGTCGATGGAGGAGGAAGACATCTCTCCAGAGGAGGGAGGTACACAAACCTCTACTCAGTATGTACAGCGAGGGTGGGGTGATGCAGAGCAGGTCGAGGTCACGCCTCAAACAGGGGACAGCGGTTCTTTGGCAGTTGGGAGTCTGCAGCACATGGTTGATTTCATGCTGCAGTGCCTGAGAAACGACCGCCGCATCGCCCACATTCTCGTCTCGGCTGATTATTGGGTGTACACCCTCCTAGATCCTCGCTACCGGGACAGCGTACAAAGGCTCATACCAACGTTGAACCGGGAGCGTAAAATGCGGGAGTACGAAGAGTCACTGGTGCAGTCCATAATGTTTTCCATTCCACCCGACAGCATTGTTGCAAGTGCTTTACAAAGCAGCTCTGTGCGTCGAGGCAGTGGAGGAAACTCTGCACAAAGAGGGAGCAGAGGCAGTGCCGCAGCACAAGGCAAGACCACTATGGCCCAAATGTGGCAAAGTTTTGTGTGTCCACCACAATTGTCTACACCATCAGCGACGCCTCGAGTCAGCAGGAGGCAACGCTTCCGTCAGATGGTGTCAGACTACATGTCTTGCCCTGTCGCTGTACTCCCAGATGGCTCTTCCCCCTTCAAGTTTTGGGTCTCTAAGCTGGATACATGGCCAGAGCTTAGCCAGTATGCATTGGAGGTGCTGGCTTGCCCTGCTGCCAGTGTATTATCGGAACGTGTCTTTAGTGCCGCAGGTGGTGTACTAACAGACCGTCGCACGCGACTATCTTCCGATAATGTTGACCGGCTGACTTTTCTGAAAATGAACAAGGCCTGGATCTCCAAAGACTTTGCCATTCCTCTTACAGACTAAATTAGTGGTTGGCAACTGTATCCAGGTCTGCTGGTGTGTTCATTTTTCTACCACCTGAACTATAATCCCTGTGCTTCAACACAGCCAGTTGTCGCTCAGATGTGTCGTCTGCACAGAGAAACACACTAGCTCCTGTGTTACTGGGGTTCAGTAATGCCAGCTGATCCCCTGCTGTGTGGACGGCAGAGTCACCAGCTCCATCAACATTCAAACCACTACTGATTTTTAACCGTGCCCAACTTAGGTCTCTGGCTCCACTGTCTCTACTATTTCCCCTGACCTCCAACCCCGCCATCTACATCTCTGAAGTGGCGTCAGCACAATCTACACTTGTTCCTGTGTTCCTGTGGCTCAGTCCCATCAGTTTATCCCCTGATGTGTGTCCGGCAAGGTCTCCTGCTCTGTCCACATTCCCATAACCAGTAGTGGGAATGAGGACAGAGCTGGCGAACTTGCCGGACAAACATCAGGGGATCAACTGATGGGACTGAGCACCAGTAACACAGGAACAAGTGTAGATTGTGCTGACGCCACTTCAGAGATGTAGCTGGCGGGGTTGGAGGCCAGGGTAAATAGTAGAGACAGTGGAGCCAGAGGCCTAAGTGGAGCATGGTTAGAATCAGTAGTAGTCCACAACCTCCATAAAAACCGCTGCCCATTGGCCTCTGCATGCGGCATGCGTAATCCTGGGCACCAACAGCGTCAGTTGGTGTTCAGAAGTGTCGTCTCCACAGAGCCAAACACATTCGTTCAAGTGTTAGTGGGGTTCAGCACTGCCAGCTGTTCCCCTGCTGTGGAGATGGCAAGTCTCCTGCTGCATTCACCTGCCAAAATCCAGTAGGCCCCAGCCTGCTCCTCGCCTAATCCTGGGCTCCAACAGCGTCAGTTGGTGTTCAGAAGTGTCGTCTCCACAGAGCCAAACACATTCGTTCAAGTGTTAGTGGGGTTCAGCACTGCCAGCTGTTCCCCTGCTGTGGAGATGGCAAGTCTCCTGCTGCCTTCACCTGCCAAAATCCAGTAGGCCCCAGCCTGCTCCTCGCCTAATCCTGGGCTCCAACAGCGTCAGTTGGTGTTCAGAAGTGTCGTCTCCACAGAGCCAAACACGTTCGTTCAAGTGTTAGTGGGGTTCAGCACTGCCAGCTGTTCCCCTGCTGTGGAGATGGCAAGTCTCCTGCTGCATTCACCTGCCAAAATCCAGTAGGCCCCAGCCTGCTCCTCGCCTAATCCTGGGCTCCAACAGCGTCAGTTGGTGTTCAGAAGTGTCGTCTCCACAGAACCAAACACGTTCGTTCAAGTGTTAGTGGGGTTCAGCACTGCCAGCTGTTCCCCTGCTGTGGAGATGGCAAGTCTCCTGCTGCCTTCACCTGCCAAAATCCAGTAGGCCCCAGCCTGCTCCTCGCCTAATCCTGGGCTCCAACAGCGTCAGTTGGTGTTCAGAAGTGTCGTCTCCACAGAACCAAACACGTTCGTTCAAGTGTTAGTGGGGTTCAGCACTGCCAGCTGTTCCCCTGCTGTGGAGATGGCAAGTCTCCTGCTGCCTTCACCTGCCAAAATCCAGTAGGCCCCAGCCTGCTCCTCGCCTAATCCTGGGCTCCAACAGCGTCAGTTGGTGTTCAGAAGTGTCGTCTCCACAGAACCAAACACGTTCGTTCAAGTGTTAGTGGGGTTCAGCACTGCCAGCTGTTCCCCTGCTGTGGAGATGGCAGTCTCTCCTGCTGTCTCCGCATTACAAAGACAGTAGGCCTCTGCCTACACCCTCCTATTTCCTGGGCTTCAACACAGCCAGTTGTAGTTCGGAAGTGCCGTCCACACGGAAAGAGACACTTGCTCCCGTGTCTCAGTGGGGTTCAGTAACGTCAGCTGATCCCCTGCTGTGTGGATGGCAGTCTCTCCTGCTGTAAACTCATTCAAAATACAGTAGGCCTCTGCCTACACCCTCCTATTTCCTGGGCTTCAACACAGCCAGTTGTAGTTCGGAAGTGCCGTCCACACGGAAAGAGATACTTGCTCCCGTGTCTCAGTGGGGTTCAGTAACGTCAGCTGATCCCCTGCTGTGTGGATGGCAGTCTCTCCTGCTGTAAACTCATTCAAAATACAGTAGGCCTCTGCCTACACCCTCCTATTTCCTGGGCTTCAACACAGCCAGTTGTAGTTCGGAAGTGCCGTCCACACGGAAAGAGACACTTGCTCCCGTGTCTCAGTGGGGTTCAGTAACGTCAGCTGATCCCCTGCTGTGTGGATGGCAGTCTCTCCTGCTGTCACCTCATTCAAAATTCAGTAGGCCTCTGCCTACACCCTCCTATTTCCTGGGCTTCAACACAGCCAGTTGTAGTTCGGAAGTGCCGTCCACACGGAAAGAGATACTTGCTCCCGTGTCTCAGTGGGGTTCAGTAACGTCAGCTGATCCCCTGCTGTGTGGATGGCAGTCTCTCCTGCTGTCACCTCATTCAAAATTCAGTAGGCCTCTGCCTACACCCTCCTATTTCCTGGGCTTCAACACAGCCAGTTGTAGTTCGGAAGTGCCGTCCACACGGAAAGAGATACTTGCTCCCGTGTCTCAGTGGGGTTCAGTAACGTCAGCTGATCCCCTGCTGTGTGGATGGCAGTCTCTCCTGCTGTAAACTCATTCAAAATACAGTAGGCCTCTGCCTACACCCTCCTATTTCCTGGGCTTCAACACAGCCAGTTGTAGTTCGGAAGTGCCGTCCACACGGAAAGAGATACTTGCTCCCGTGTCTCAGTGGGGTTCAGTAACGTCAGCTGATCCCCTGCTGTGTGGATGGCAGTCTCTCCTGCTGTAAACTCATTCAAAATACAGTAGGCCTCTGCCTACACCCTCCTATTTCCTGGGCTTCAACACAGCCAGTTGTAGTTCGGAAGTGCCGTCCACACGGAAAGAGACACTTGCTCCCGTGTCTCAGTGGGGTTCAGTAACGTCAGCTGATCCCCTGCTGTGTGGATGGCAGTCTCTCCTGCTGTAAACTCATTCAAAATACAGTAGGCCTCTGCCTACACCCTCCTATTTCCTGGGCTTCAACACAGCCAGTTGTAGTTCGGAAGTGCCGTCCACACGGAAAGAGATACTTGCTCCCGTGTCTCAGTGGGGTTCAGTAACGTCAGCTGATCCCCTGCTGTGTGGATGGCAGTCTCTCCTGCTGTAAACTCATTCAAAATACAGTAGGCCTCTGCCTACACCCTCCTATTTCCTGGGCTTCAACACAGCCAGTTGTAGTTCGGAAGTGCCGTCCACACGGAAAGAGACACTTGCTCCCGTGTCTCAGTGGGGTTCAGTAACGTCAGCTGATCCCCTGCTGTGTGGATGGCAGTCTCTCCTGCTGTCACCTCATTCAAAATTCAGTAGGCCTCTGCCTACACCCTCCTATTTCCTGGGCTTCAACACAGCCAGTTGTAGTTCGGAAGTGCCGTCCACACGGAAAGAGATACTTGCTCCCGTGTCTCAGTGGGGTTCAGTAACGTCAGCTGATCCCCTGCTGTGTGGATGGCAGTCTCTCCTGCTGTCACCTCATTCAAAATTCAGTAGGCCTCTGCCTACACCCTCCTATTTCCTGGGCTTCAACACAGCCAGTTGTAGTTCGGAAGTGCCGTCCACACGGAAAGAGATACTTGCTCCCGTGTCTCAGTGGGGTTCAGTAACGTCAGCTGATCCCCTGCTGTGTGGATGGCAGTCTCTCCTGCTGTAAACTCATTCAAAATACAGTAGGCCTCTGCCTACACCCTCCTATTTCCTGGGCTTCAACACAGCCAGTTGTAGTTCGGAAGTGCCGTCCACACGGAAAGAGATACTTGCTCCCGTGTCTCAGTGGGGTTCAGTAACGTCAGCTGATCCCCTGCTGTGTGGATGGCAGTCTCTCCTGCTGTAAACTCATTCAAAATACAGTAGGCCTCTGCCTACACCCTCCTATTTCCTGGGCTTCAACACAGCCAGTTGTAGTTCGGAAGTGCCGTCCACACGGAAAGAGATACTTGCTCCCGTGTCTCAGTGGGGTTCAGTAATGTCAGCTGATCCCCTGCTGTGTGGATGGCAAAGTCTCCTGCTGCCTACACAGTCGTACCACTACTGATTTTTAACCGTGCTCCAATTAGGCCTGTGGCTCCACTGTCTCTCGTATTTCCCCTGTCCTCCAACCCTGCCAGTTACAGCTCCGAAGTGGCGTCTGCACAATCCACACTTGTTCCTGTGTTACAGGTGTTCAGTCCGATCAGTTAATCCCCTGATGTGTGTCCGGCAATGTCGCCTGCTCTGTCCACATTCCCATTATCGGAATGTGGACAGAGCAGGCGACATTGCCGGACACACATCAGGGGATTAACTGACCGGACTGAACACCTGTAACACAGGAACAAGTGTGGATTGTGCAGACGCCACTTCGGAGCTGTAACTGGCGGGGTTGGAGGACAGGGGAAATACGAAAATCAGTGAATCCACAGGCCTAAGTGGAGCTTGGTTCAAATTAGTAGTCTACAACCGATCTTAAAATTTCTTCAATGCAGCCTAAGCCTGCTCCGTGCTTGTCCCTGGGCTTCAACACAGCCAGTTGTTGCTCGGAAGTGCCGTCTTCACAGAGTAAAACACTAGCTCCTGTGTTTGTGGGGTTCAGTAACGTCAGCTGTTCCCCTGCTGTTTTGATGGCAATCTGTCCTGCTGCCTCCCAATTGACAGCACATCAGGCCTCAGCCTGCTAAGTGCTTGTCCTGGGCTCCAACATCGCCAGTTGCTGCTCATAACTGACTTTGGCACGGGTACTCCCTCCTGCCCAGCTTGGTTCCAGCCCTGCCTGCTGTTTCCGGGAAGTGTCAATGTCAGTTTGCCACCCCAAGTTGCCATGTCGTGTTGCGGTTGGGTTAGCCGAGGCTAGGGTGCCAGCAGTTTAGGTGCTTCCTATGTGGACTGCGGGTTCTGGTAAGAAAGGTTTGTTCCATAGTGCCAGTAGGACAAGCACCCCCTGTAGGACTGTGTGATTCGGTAACTGCGGCCAGCTTGCGGCATGCCAACTTTGCTTTTCAGGGGTAACTTCTGATACCCCTCCGGGTTCCAGCACCGTCAGCTGGTTCTCATCAGAGCCTTTGGCCTAGGTGCCTCCATCTCGGTATCCGAGTTCCAGCAACGTCTGCTGGTCCTTGGTAGTGCTTTGTAGCACAGGTACCTCCTGCTTAGTAACCGGGTTCCAGCACCGTCAGCTGGTCCTCGGTTGTGCCATTGGCTCTTATTCCTTCTGCTGCCCCTCCGGGTGCCAGCACTGTCAGCTGGTCCTCGCTATTTCCATTTGCTCTTGCAGCTTATGCTACCCCTCCGGGTTCCAGCACCGTCAGCTGGTTCTCGTCAGAGCCTTTGGCCTAGGTGCCTCCATCTCGGTATCCGAGTTCCGGCAACGTCTGCTGGTCCTTGGTAGTGCTTTGTAGCACAGGTACCTCCTGCTTAGTAACCGGGTTCCAGCACCGTCAGCTGGTCCTCGGTTGTGCCATTGGCTCTTATTCCTTCTGCTGCCCCTCCGGGTGCCAGCACTGTCAGCTGGTCCTCGCTATTTCCATTTGCTCTTGCAGCTTATGCTACCCCTCCGGGTTCCAGCACCGTCAGCTGGTTCTCGTCAGAGCGTTTGGCCTAGGTGCCTCCATCTCGGTATCCGAGTTCCGGCAACGTCTGCTGGTCCTTGGTAGTGCTTTGTAGCACAGGTACCTCCTGCTTAGTAACCGGGTTCCAGCACCGTCAGCTGGTCCTCGGTAGTGCCATTGGCTCTTGTTCCTTCTGCTGCCCCTCCGGGTGCCAGTACCGTCAGCTGGTTCAAGAGGACAAAGAACAGGAAGACAACCACCAAGATGCAGAACAACAAGAGAGAGAAGACAAAGAAGCATAAAAAAAACAAAGCAGAAGAACATTAAGCATAAGACTAATACTCTGAGCAAATGATATTATCTTATTTATAAGCAGAAGAAGACTAAGCAGTGTATGGGGGTGAGTCCGTTCCTCCTCGTGGTGCCCCTGGAAAAGGCCTGCTTCTGCAGGCCAAACTGAACGCGGACAAATCCTGTTGTAAATCTTTTGTGACAGGCAGAACGGAAGGTGTAAACTTCTAACTTTTCTAGATAACAACTACAGGAATGCCTGACACAAACAAGAATATGATGAAGAAGAATAGGAAGAAGATGAAGAAGCTGAATATGTAGAATAATAATTGTTGAATAAGAAGAATATGAAGAATGTAAGAAAAGGAAGAAGAAGAAGAAGAAGAAGAAGAAGAAGAAGAAGAAGAAGAATGTAAAAAAAGGAAGTAGAAGAAGAAGAAGAATGTAAAAAAAGGAATAAGAAGAAGAATGTAAAAAAAGGAAGTAGAAGAAGAAGAAGAAGAATGTAAAAAAAGGAAGTAGAAGAAGAAGAAGAAGAATGTAAAAAAAGGAAGTAGAAGAAGAAGACATACATGTCTGGCAAAATATAAATGAGGCTAACATAGTCAATATCTTTGTAACTCCTAACATCTTTAAAAAAAAAAGTTTAATTCCTGCTATTCCATTTGATTGGGCTAAACCTCTATGGCTTTAATGTCTCCTCCACCTCCCACAATACATTCTACATTATTCTTAGTTGTTTTTCTTCATGTAGAATTAACCTACAAGGAAAGAAAGGGTTTTTTTTAATTCCGATATTTTGGCCCCATTGACTTGCATTGGTTCCCGGTATCGGAATCGGCGATACCGATACTTTTTTTTAAGATCGGCCGATCCATTCCGATCCGATATTTTCAAGTATCGGCTGGTATCGCTCAACTCTAATTATGACATCAACAAAATGATTATGACATCAACAAAATGATTATGGCATCATCAAATGATTATGACATCAACAAAATCATTATGACATCATAAAATCATTATGACATCAACAAAATGATTATGACATCATCCAATGATTATGACATCAAATGATTATGACATCATCAAATCATTATGACATCAACAAAATGATTATGACATCAACAAAATGATTATGACATCATAAAATGATTATGACATCAACAAAATGATTATGGCATCATCAAATGATTATGACATCAACAAAATGATTATGACATCATCCAATGATTATGACATCATCAAATCATTATGACATCAACAAAATGATTATGACATCAACAAAATGATTATGACATCATCAAATGATTATGACATCAAATGATTTTGACATCATCAAATGATTATGACATCAACAAAATGATGATGACATAATCCAATGATTATGACATCATCCAATGATTATGACATCATCTAATGATTATGACATCATCAAATGATTATGACATCAACAAAATGATTATGACATCATCCAATGATTATGACATCAAATGATTATGACATCATCAAATGATTATGACATCAATAAAATGATTATGACATCATCCAATGATTATGACATCATCAAATCATTATGACATCAACAAAATGATTATGACATCATCTAATGATTATGACATCATCAAATGATTATGACATCAACAAAATGATTATGACAACATCCCATGATTATGACATCAAATGATTATGACATCATCAAATGATTATGACATCAACAAAATGATTATGACATCATCTAATGATTATGACATCATCAAATCATTATGACATCAACAAAATGATTATTACATCAACAAAATGATTATGACATCATCAAATGATTATGACATTAACAAAATGATTATGACATCATCCAATGATTATGACATCAAATGATTATGACATCATCAAATGATTATGACATCAATAAAATGATGATGACATCATCCAATGATTATGACATCATCCAATGATTATGACATCATCAAATCATTATGACATCAACAAAATGATTATGACATCATCTAATGATTATGACATCATCAAATGATTATGACATCAACAAAATGATTATGACAACATCCCATGATTATGACATCAAATGATTATGACATCATCAAATGATTATGACATCAACAAAATGATTATGACATCATCAAATGATTATGACATCAACAAAATGATTATGACATCATCAATTGATTATGACATCAACAAAATGTTATGACATCATCCAATGATTATGACATCAAATGATTATGACATCATCAAATGATTATGACATCAACAAAATGATTATGACATCATCTAATGATTATGACATCATCAAATGATTATGACATCAACAAAATGATTATGACATCATCTAATGATTATGACATCATCAAATGATTATGACATCAACAAAATGATGATGACATCATCTAATGATTATGACATCAACAAAATGATTATGCCATCATCCAATGATTATGACATCAACAAAATGATTATGGCATCATCAAATGATTATGACATCAACAAAATGATTATGACATCATCAAATGATTATGACATCATCCAATGATTATCACATCAAATGATTATGACATCAACAAAATTATTATGACATCATCCAATGATTATGACATCATCAAATCATTATGACATCAACAAAATGATTATGACATCAACAAAATGATTGACATCATCAAATGATTATGACATCAACAAAATGATTATGACATCATCCAAGGATTATGACATCAAATGATTATGACATCATCAAATCATTATGACATCAACAAAATGATTATGACATCAACAAAATGATTATGGCATCATCAAATGATTATGACATCAACAAAATCATTATGACATCATAAAATCATTATGACATCAACAAAATGATTATGACATCATCCAATGATTATGACATCAAATGATTATGACATCATCAAATCATTATGACATCAACAAAATGATTATGACATCAACAAAATGATTATGACATCATAAAATGATTATGACATCAACAAAATGATTATGGCATCATCAAATGATTATGACATCAACAAAATGATTATGACATCATCCAATGATTATGACATCATCAAATCATTATGACATCAACAAAATGATTATGACATCAACAAAATGATTATGACATCATCAAATGATTATGACATCAAATGATTTTGACATCATCAAATGATTATGACATCAACAAAATGATGATGACATAATCCAATGATTATGACATCATCCAATGATTATGACATCATCTAATGATTATGACATCATCAAATGATTATGACATCAACAAAATGATTATGACATCATCCAATGATTATGACATCAAATGATTATGACATCATCAAATGATTATGACATCAATAAAATGATTATGACATCATCAAATGATTATGACATCAACAAAATGATTATGACATCATCTAATGATTATGACATCATCAAATGATTATGACATCAACAAAATGATTATGACATCATCCAATGATTATGACATCAAATGATTATGACATCATCAAATGATTATGACATCAATAAAATGATTATGACATCATCAAATGATTATGACATCAAAAAAATGATTATGACATCAACAAAATGATTATGACATCATCCGATGATTATGACATCAAATGATTATGACATTATCAAATGATTATGACATCAACAAAATGATTATGACATCATCTAATGATTATGACATCATCAAATGATTATGACATAAACAAAATGATTATGACATAATCTAATGATTATGACATCATCAAATGATTATGACATCAACAAAATGATTATGACATCATCCAATGATTATGACATCAAATGATTATGACATCATCAAATGATTATGACATCAACAAAATGATTATGACATCATCTAATGATTATGACATCATCAAATGATTATGACATCAACAAAATGATTGTGACATCATCCAATGATTATGACATCAAATGATTATGACATCAACAAAATGATTATGACATCATCCAATGACTATGACATCATCCAATGATAATAACATCATCAAATCATTATGACATCAACAAAATGATTATGACATCAACAAAATGATTATGGCATCATCCAATGATTATGACATCATCCAATGATTATGACATCATCAAATCATTATGACATCAACAAAATGATTATGACATCAACAAAATGATTATGACATCATCAAATGATTATGACATCAACAAAATGATTATGACATCATCCAATGATTATGACATCAAATGATTATGACATCATCAAATGATTATGACATCAACAAAATGATTATGACATCATCCAATGATTATGACATCATCCAATGATTATGACATCATCAAATCATTATGACATCAACAAAATGATTATGACATCAACAAAATGATTATGACATCATCAAATGATTATGACATCATCAAATGATTATGACATCATCCAATGATTATGACATCAAATGATTATGACATCATCCAATGATTATGACATCAAATGATTATGACATCATCAAATGATTATGTCATCAACAAAATGATTATGGCATCATCAAATGATTATGACATCAAATGATTATGACATCATCAAATGATTATGACATCAATAAAATGATTATGACATCATCAAATGATTATGACATCAACAAAATGATTATGACATCATCTAATGATTATGACATCATCAAATGATTATGACATCAACAAAATGATTATGACATCATCCAATGATTATGACATCAAATGATTATGACATCATCAAATCATTATGACATCAACAAAATGATTATGACATCAACAAAATGATTATGACATCATAAAATGATTATGACATCAACAAAATGATTATGGCATCATCAAATGATTATGACATCAACAAAATGATTATGACATCATCCAATGATTATGACATCATCAAATCATTATGACATCAACAAAATGATTATGACATCAACAAAATGATTATGACATCATCAAATGATTATGACATCAAATGATTTTGACATCATCAAATGATTATGACATCAACAAAATGATGATGACATAATCCAATGATTATGACATCATCCAATGATTATGACATCATCTAATGATTATGACATCATCAAATGATTATGCCATCAACAAAATGATTATGACATCATCCAATGATTATGACATCAAATGATTATGACATCATCAAATGATTATGACATCAATAAAATGATTATGACATCATCAAATGATTATGACATCAACAAAATGATTATGACATCATCTAATGATTATGACATCATCAAATGATTATGACATCAACAAAATGATTATGACATCATCCAATGATTATGACATCAAATGATTATGACATCATCAAATGATTATGACATCAATAAAATGATTATGACATCATCAAATGATTATGACATCAAAAAATGATTATGACATCAACAAAATGATTATGACATCATCCGATGATTATGACATCAAATGATTATGACATTATCAAATGATTATGACATCAACAAAATGATTATGACATCATCTAATGATTATGACATCATCAAATGATTATGACATAAACAAAATGATTATGACATAATCTAATGATTATGACATCATCAAATGATTATGACATCAACAAAATGATTATGACATCATCCAATGATTATGACATCAAATGATTATGACATCATCAAATGATTATGACATCAACAAAATGATTATGACATCATCTAATGATTATGACATCATCAAATGATTATGACATCAACAAAATGATTGTGACATCATCCAATGATTATGACATCAAATGATTATGACATCAACAAAATGATTATGACATCATCCAATGACTATGACATCATCCAATGATTATAACATCATCAAATCATTATGACATCAACAAAATGATTATGACATCAACAAAATGATTATGGCATCATCCAATGATTATGACATCATCCAATGATTATGACATCATCAAATCATTATGACATCAACAAAATGATTATGACATCAACAAAATGATTATGACATCATCAAATGATTATGACATCAACAAAATGATTATGACATCATCCAATGATTATGACATCAAATGATTATGACATCATCAAATGATTATGACATCAACAAAATGATTATGACATCATCCAATGATTATGACATCATCCAATGATTATGACATCATCAAATCATTATGACATCAACAAAATGATTATGACATCAACAAAATGATTATGACATCATCAAATGATTATGACATCATCAAATGATTATGACATCATCCAATGATTATGACATCAAATGATTATGACATCATCAAATGATTATGACATCAACAAAATGATTATGACATCATCCAATGATTATGACATCAAATGATTATGACATCATCAAATGATTATGCCATCAACAAAATGATTATGGCATCATCAAATGATTATGACATCAACAAAATGATTATGACATCATCCAATGATTATGACATCAACAAAATGATTATGACATCATCAAATGATTATGACATCAACAAAATGATTATGACATCATCTAATGATTATGACATCATCTAATGATTATGACATCAACAAAATGATTATGTCATCATCCAATGATTATGACATCAAATGATTATGACATCATCAAATCATTATGACATCAACAAAATGATTATGACATCAACAAAATGATTATGACATCATAAAATGATTATGACATCAACAAAATGATTATGGCATCATCAAATGATTATGACATCAATAAAATGATTATGACATCATCCAATGATTATGACATCATCAAATCATTATGACATCAACAAAATGATTATGACATCAACAAAATGATTATGACATCATCAAATGATTATGACATCAAATGATTATGACATCATCAAATGATTATGACATCAACAAAATGATGATGACATCATCCAATGATTATGACATCATCAAATCATTATGACATCAACAAAATGATTATGACATCATCTAATGATTATGACATCATCAAATGATTATGACATCAACAAAATGATTATGACATCATCCAATGATTATGACATCAAATGATTATGACATGATCAAATGATTATGACATCAATAAAATGATTATGACATCATCAAATGATTATGACATCAAAAAAATGATTATGACATCAACAAAATGATTATGACATCATCTAATGATTATGACATTATCAAATGATTATGACATCAACAAAATAATTATGACATCATCCGATGATTATGACATCCAATGATTATGACATCATCAAATGATTATGACATCATCAAATGATTATGACATAAACAAAATGATTATGACATCATCTAATGATTATGACATCATCAAATGATTATGACATCAACAAAATGATTATGACATCATCCGATGATTATGACATCAAATGATTATGACATCATCAAATCATTATGACATCAACAAAATGATTATGACATCAACAAAATGATTATGACATCATAAAATGATTATGACATCAACAAAATGATTATGGCATCATCAAATGATTATGACATCAACAAAATGATTATGACATCATCCAATGATTATGACATCATCAAATCATTATGACATCAACAAAATGATTATGACATCAACAAAATGATTATGACATCATCAAATGATTATGACATCAAATGATTTTGACATCATCAAATGATTATGACATCAACAAAATGATGATGACATAATCCAATGATTATGACATCATCCAATGATTATGACATCATCTAATGATTATGACATCATCAAATGATTATGACATCAACAAAATGATTATGACATCATCCAATGATTATGACATCAAATGATTATGACATCATCAAATGATTATGACATCAATAAAATGATTATGACATCATCAAATGATTATGACATCAACAAAATGATTATGACATCATCTAATGATTATGACATCATCAAATGATTATGACATCAACAAAATGATTATGACATCATCCAATGATTATGACATCAAATGATTATGACATCATCAAATGATTATGACATCAATAAAATGATTATGACATCATCAAATGATTATGACATAAAAAAAATGATTATGACATCAACAAAATGATTATGACATCATCCGATGATTATGACATCAAATGATTATGACATTATCAAATGATTATGACATCAACAAAATGATTATGACATCATCTAATGATTATGACATCATCAAATGATTATGACATAAACAAAATGATTATGACATAATCTAATGATTATGACATCATCAAATGATTATGACATCAACAAAATGATTATGACATCATCCAATGATTATGACATCAAATGATTATGACATCATCAAATGATTATGACATCAACAAAATGATTATGACATCATCTAATGATTATGACATCATCAAATGATTATGACATCAACAAAATGATTATGACATCATCCAATGATTATGACATCAAATGATTATGACATCAACAAAATGATTATGACATCATCCAATGACTATGACATCATCCAATGATTATAACATCATCAAATCATTATGACATCAACAAAATGATTATGACATCAACAAAATGATTATGGCATCATCAAATGATTATGACATCAACAAAATGATTATGACATCATCCAATGATTATGACATCATCCAATGATTATGACATCATCAAATCATTATGACATCAACAAAATGATTATGACATCAACAAAATGATTATGACATCATCAAATGATTATGACATCAACAAAATGATTATGACATCATCCAATGATTGTGACATCAAATGATTATGACATCATCAAATGATTATGACATCAACAAAATGATTATGACATCATCCAATGATTATGACATCATCCAATGATTATGACATCATCAAATCATTATGACATCAACAAAATGATTATGACATCAACAAAATGATTATGACATCATCAAATGATTATGACATCATCAAATGATTATGACATCATCCAATGATTATGACATCAAATGATTATGACATCATCAAATGATTATGACATCAACAAAATGATTATGACATCATCCAATGATTATGACATCAAATGATTATGACATCATCAAATGATTATGCCATCAACAAAATGATTATGGCATCATCAAATGATTATGACATCAACAAAATGATTATGACATCATCCAATGATTATGACATCAACAAAATGATTATGACATCATCAAATGATTATGACATCATCTAATGATTATGACATCAACAAAATGATTATGACATCATAAAATGATTATGACATCAACAAAATGATTATGGCATCATCAAATGATTATGACATCAATAAAATGATTATGACAACATCCAATGATTATGACATCATCAAATCATTATGACATCAACAAAATGATTATGACATCAACAAAATGATTATGACATCATCAAATGATTATGACATCAAATGATTATGACATCATCAAATGATTATGACATCAACAAAATGATGATGACATCATCCAATGATTATGACATCATCAAATCATTATGACATCAACAAAATGATTATGACATCATCTAATGATTATGACATCATCAAATGATTATGACATCAACAAAATGATTATGACATCATCCAATGATTATGACATCAAATGATTATGACATGATCAAATGATTATGACATCAATAAAATGAATATGACATCATCAAATGATTATGACATCAAAAAAATGATTATGACATCAACAAAATGATTATGACATCATCTAATGATTATGACATTATCAAATGATTATGACATCAACAAAATGATTATGACATCATCCGATGATTATGACATCCAATGATTATGACATCATCAAATGATTATGACATCATCAAATGATTATGACATAAACAAAATGATTATGACATCATCTAATGATTATGACATCATCAAATGATTATGACATCAACAAAATGATTATGACATCATCCAATGATTATGACATCAAATGATTATGACATCATCAAATGATTATGACATCACCAAAATGATTATGACATCATCTAATGATTATGACATCATCAAATGATTATGACATCAACAAAATGATTATGACATCATCCAATGATTATGACATCAAATGATTATGACATCAACAAAATGATTATGACATCAACAAAATGATTATGACATCAACAAATGATTATGACATCATCAAATCATTATGACATCAACAAAATGATTATGACATCAACAAAATGATTATGACATCATAAAATGATTATGACATCAACAAAATGATTATAGCATCATCAAATGATTATGACATCAACAAAATGATTATGACATCATCCAATGATTATGACATCATCAAATCATTATGACATCAACAAAATGATTATTACATCAACAAAATGATTATGACATCGTCAAATGATTATGACATTAACAAAATGATGATGACATCATCCAATGATTATGACATCATCCAATGATTATGACATCATCAAATCATTATGACATCAACAAAATGATTATGACATCATCTAATGATTATGACATCATCAAATGATTATGACATCAACAAAATGATTATGACAACATCCCATGATTATGACATCAAATGATTATGACATCATCAAATGATTATGACATCAACAAAATGATGATGACATCATCCAATGATTATGACATCATCCAATGATTATGACATCATCAAATCATTATGACATCAACAAAATGATTATGACATCATCTAATGATTATGACATCATCAAATGATTATGACATCAACAAAATGATTATGACAACATCCCATGATTATGACATCAAATGATTATGACATCATCAAATGATTATGACATCAACAAAATGATTATGACATCATCTAATGATTATGACATCATCAAATCATTATGACATCAACAAAATGATTATTACATCAACAAAATGATTATGACATCATCAAATGATTATGACATTAACAAAATGATTATGACATCATCCAATGATTATGACATCAAATGATTATGACATCATCAAATGATTATGACATCAACAAAATGATGATGACATCATCCAATGATTATGACATCATCCAATGATTATGACATCATCAAATCATTATGACATCAACAAAATGATTATGACATCATCTAATGATTATGACATCATCAAATGATTATGACATCAACAAAATGATTATGACAACATCCCATGATTATGACATCAAATGATTATGACATCATCAAATGATTATGACATCAACAAAATGATTATGACATCATCAAATGATTATGACATCAACAAAATGATTATGACATCATCAATTGATTATGACATCAACAAAATGTTTATGACATCATCCAATGATTATGACATCAAATGATTATGACATCATCAAATGATTATGACATAAACAAAATGATTATGACATCATCTAATGATTATGACATCATCAAATGATTATGACATCAACAAAATGATTATGACATCATCTAATGATTATGACATCATCAAATGATTATGACATCAACAAAATGATGATGACATCATCTAATGATTATGACATCAACAAAATGATTATGGCATCATCCAATGATTATGACATCAACAAAATGATTATGGCATCATCAAATGATTATGACATCAACAAAATGATTATGACATCATCAAATGATTATGACATCATCCAATGATTATCACATCAAATGATTATGACATCAACAAAATTATTATGACATCATCCAATGATTATGACATCATCAAATCATTATGACATCAACAAAATGATTATGACATCAACAAAATGATTGACATCATCAAATGATTATGACATCAACAAAATGATTTTGACATCATCCAAGGATTATGACATCAAATGATTATGACATCATCAAATCATTAAGACATCAACAAAATGATTATGGCATCAACAAAATGATTATGGCATCATCAAATGATTATGACATCAACAAAATCATTATGACATCATAAAATCATTATGACATCAACAAAATGATTATGACATCATCCAATGATTATGACATCAAATGATTATGACATCATCAAATCATTATGACATCAACAAAATGATTATGACATCAACAAAATGATTATGACATCATAAAATGATTATGACATCAACAAAATGATTATGGCATCATCAAATGATTATGACATCAACAAAATGATTATGACATCATCCAATGATTATGACATCATCAAATCATTATGACATCAACAAAATGATTATGACATCAACAAAATGATTATGACATCATCAAATGATTATGACATCAAATGATTTTGACATCATCAAATGATTATGACATCAACAAAATGATGATGACATAATCCAATGATTATGACATCATCCAATGATTATGACATCATCTAATGATTATGACATCATCAAATGATTATGACATCAACAAAATGATTATGACATCATCCAATGATTATGACATCAAATGATTATGACATCATCAAATGATTATGACATCAATAAAATGATTATGACATCATCAAATGATTATGACATCAACAAAATGATTATGACATCATCTAATGATTATGACATCATCAAATGATTATGACATCAACAAAATGATTATGACATCATCCAATGATTATGACATCAAATGATTATGACATCATCAAATGATTATGACATCAATAAAATGATTATGACATCATCAAATGATTATGACATCAAAAAAATGATTATGACATCAACAAAATGATTATGACATCATCCGATGATTATGACATCAAATGATTATGACATTATCAAATGATTATGACATCAACAAAATGATTATGACATCATCTAATGATTATGACATCATCAAATGATTATGACATAAACAAAATGATTATGACATAATCTAATGATTATGACATCATCAAATGATTATGACATCAACAAAATGATTATGACATCATCCAATGATTATGACATCAAATGATTATGACATCATCAAATGATTATGACATCAACAAAATGATTATGACATCATCTAATGATTATGACATCATCAAATGATTATGACATCAACAAAATGATTATGACATCATCCAATGACTATGACATCATCCAATGATTATAACATCATCAAATCATTATGACATCAACAAAATGATTATGACATCAACAAAATGATTATGGCATCATCAAATGATTATGACATCAACAAAATGATTATGACATCATCCAATGATTATGACATCATCCAATGATTATGACATCATCAAATCATTATGACATCAACAAAATGATTATGACATCGACAAAATGATTATGACATCAACAAAATGATTATGACATCAACAAATGATTATGACATCATCAAATCATTATGACATCAACAAAATGATTATGACATCAACAAAATGATTATGACATCATAAAATGATTATGACATCAACAAAATGATTATAGCATCATCAAATGATTATGACATCAACAAAATGATTATGACATCATCCAATGATTATGACATCATCAAATCATTATGACATCAACAAAATGATTATTACATCAACAAAATGATTATGACATCGTCAAATGATTATGACATTAACAAAATGATGATGACATCATCCAATGATTATGACATCATCCAATGATTATGACATCATCAAATCATTATGACATCAACAAAATGATTATGACATCATCTAATGATTATGACATCATCAAATGATTATGACATCAACAAAATGATTATGACAACATCCCATGATTATGACATCAAATGATTATGACATCATCAAATGATTATGACATCAACAAAATGATGATGACATCATCCAATGATTATGACATCATCCAATGATTATGACATCATCAAATCATTATGACATCAACAAAATGATTATGACATCATCTAATGATTATGACATCATCAAATGATTATGACATCAACAAAATGATTATGACAACATCCCATGATTATGACATCAAATGATTATGACATCATCAAATGATTATGACATCAACAAAATGATTATGACATCATCTAATGATTATGACATCATCAAATCATTATGACATCAACAAAATGATTATTACATCAACAAAATGATTATGACATCATCAAATGATTATGACATTAACAAAATGATTATGACATCATCCAATGATTATGACATCAAATGATTATGACATCATCAAATGATTATGACATCAACAAAATGATGATGACATCATCCAATGATTATGACATCATCCAATGATTATGACATCATCAAATCATTATGACATCAACAAAATGATTATGACATCATCTAATGATTATGACATCATCAAATGATTATGACATCAACAAAATGATTATGACAACATCCCATGATTATGACATCAAATGATTATGACATCATCAAATGATTATGACATCAACAAAATGATTATGACATCATCAAATGATTATGACATCAACAAAATGATTATGACATCATCAATTGATTATGACATCAACAAAATGTTTATGACATCATCCAATGATTATGACATCAAATGATTATGACATCATCAAATGATTATGACATAAACAAAATGATTATGACATCATCTAATGATTATGACATCATCAAATGATTATGACATCAACAAAATGATTATGACATCATCTAATGATTATGACATCATCAAATGATTATGACATCAACAAAATGATTATGGCATCATCCAATGATTATGACATCAACAAAATGATTATGGCATCATCAAATGATTATGACATCAACAAAATGATTATGACATCATCAAATGATTATGACATCATCCAATGATTATCACATCAAATGATTATGACATCAACAAAATTATTATGACATCATCCAATGATTATGACATCATCAAATCATTATGACATCAACAAAATGATTATGACATCAACAAAATGATTGACATCATCAAATGATTATGACATCAACAAAATGATTTTGACATCATCCAAGGATTATGACATCAAATGATTATGACATCATCAAATCATTAAGACATCAACAAAATGATTATGACATCAACAAAATGATTATGGCATCATCAAATGATTATGACATCAACAAAATCATTATGACATCATAAAATCATTATGACATCAACAAAATGATTATGACATCATCCAATGATTATGACATCAAATGATTATGACATCATCAAATCATTATGACATCAACAAAATGATTATGACATCATCCAATGATTATGACATCATCAAATCATTATGACATCAACAAAATGATTATGACATCATCTAATGATTATGACATCATCAAATGATTATGACATCAACAAAATGATTATGACATCATCCAATGATTATGACATCAAATGATTATGACATCATCAAATGATTATGACATCAATAAAATGATTATGACATCATCAAATGATTATGACATCAAAAAAATGATTATGACATCAACAAAATGATTATGACATCATCCGATGATTATGACATCAAATGATTATGACATTATCAAATGATTATGACATCAACAAAATGATTATGACATCATCTAATGATTATGACATCATCAAATGATTATGACATAAACAAAATGATTATGACATAATCTAATGATTATGACATCATCAAATGATTATGACATCAACAAAATGATTATGACATCATCCAATGATTATGACATCAAATGATTATGACATCATCAAATGATTATGACATCAACAAAATGATTATGACATCATCTAATGATTATGACATCATCAAATGATTATGACATCAACAAAATGATTATGACATCATCCAATGACTATGACATCATCCAATGATTATAACATCATCAAATCATTATGACATCAACAAAATGATTATGACATCAACAAAATGATTATGGCATCATCAAATGATTATGACATCAACAAAATGATTATGACATCATCCAATGATTATGACATCATCCAATGATTATGACATCATCAAATCATTATGACATCAACAAAATGATTATGACATCGACAAAATGATTATGACATCAACAAAATGATTATGACATCAACAAATGATTATGACATCATCAAATCATTATGACATCAACAAAATGATTATGACATCAACAAAATGATTATGACATCATAAAATGATTATGACATCAACAAAATGATTATAGCATCATCAAATGATTATGACATCAACAAAATGATTATGACATCATCCAATGATTATGACATCATCAAATCATTATGACATCAACAAAATGATTATTACATCAACAAAATGATTATGACATCGTCAAATGATTATGACATTAACAAAATGATGATGACATCATCCAATGATTATGACATCATCCAATGATTATGACATCATCAAATCATTATGACATCAACAAAATGATTATGACATCATCTAATGATTATGACATCATCAAATGATTATGACATCAACAAAATGATTATGACAACATCCCATGATTATGACATCAAATGATTATGACATCATCAAATGATTATGACATCAACAAAATGATGATGACATCATCCAATGATTATGACATCATCCAATGATTATGACATCATCAAATCATTATGACATCAACAAAATGATTATGACATCATCTAATGATTATGACATCATCAAATGATTATGACATCAACAAAATGATTATGACAACATCCCATGATTATGACATCAAATGATTATGACATCATCAAATGATTATGACATCAACAAAATGATTATGACATCATCTAATGATTATGACATCATCAAATCATTATGACATCAACAAAATGATTATTACATCAACAAAATGATTATGACATCATCAAATGATTATGACATTAACAAAATGATTATGACATCATCCAATGATTATGACATCAAATGATTATGACATCATCAAATGATTATGACATCAACAAAATGATGATGACATCATCCAATGATTATGACATCATCCAATGATTATGACATCATCAAATCATTATGACATCAACAAAATGATTATGACATCATCTAATGATTATGACATCATCAAATGATTATGACATCAACAAAATGATTATGACAACATCCCATGATTATGACATCAAATGATTATGACATCATCAAATGATTATGACATCAACAAAATGATTATGACATCATCAAATGATTATGACATCAACAAAATGATTATGACATCATCAATTGATTATGACATCAACAAAATGTTTATGACATCATCCAATGATTATGACATCAAATGATTATGACATCATCAAATGATTATGACATAAACAAAATGATTATGACATCATCTAATGATTATGACATCATCAAATGATTATGACATCAACAAAATGATTATGACATCATCTAATGATTATGACATCATCAAATGATTATGACATCAACAAAATGATTATGGCATCATCCAATGATTATGACATCAACAAAATGATTATGGCATCATCAAATGATTATGACATCAACAAAATGATTATGACATCATCAAATGATTATGACATCATCCAATGATTATCACATCAAATGATTATGACATCAACAAAATTATTATGACATCATCCAATGATTATGACATCATCAAATCATTATGACATCAACAAAATGATTATGACATCAACAAAATGATTGACATCATCAAATGATTATGACATCAACAAAATGATTATGACATCATCCAAGGATTATGACATCAAATGATTATGACATCATCAAATCATTATGACATCAACAAAATGATTATGACATCAACAAAATGATTATGGCATCATCAAATGATTATGACATCAACAAAATCATTATGACATCATAAAATCATTATGACATCAACAAAATGATTATGACATCATCCAATGATTATGACATCAAATGATTATGACATCATCAAATCATTATGACATCAACAAAATGATTATGACATCAACAAAATGATTATGACATCATAAAATGATTATGATATCAACAAAATGATTATGGCATCATCAAATGATTATGACATCAACAAAATGATTATGACATCATCCAATGATTATGACATCATCAAATCATTATGACATCAACAAAATGATTATGACATCAACAAAATGATTATGACATCATCAAATGATTATGACATCAAATGATTTTGACATCATCAAATGATTATGACATCAACAAAATGATGATGACATAATCCAATGATTATGACATCATCCAATGATTATGACATCATCTAATGATTATGACATCATCAAATGATTATGACATCAACAAAATGATTATGACATCATCCAATGATTATGACATCAAATGATTATGACATCATCAAATGATTATGACATCAATAAAATGATTATGACATCATCAAATGATTATGACATCAACAAAATGATTATGACATCATCTAATGATTATGACATCATCAAATGATTATGACATCAACAAAATGATTATGACATCATCCAATGATTATGACATCAAATGATTATGACATCATCAAATGATTATGACATCAATAAAATGATTATGACATCATCAAATGATTATGACATCAAAAAAATGATTATGACATCAACAAAATGATTATGACATCATCCGATGATTATGACATCAAATGATTATGACATTATCAAATGATTATGACATCAACAAAATGATTATGACATCATCTAATGATTATGACATCATCAAATGATTATGACATAAACAAAATGATTATGACATAATCTAATGATTATGACATCATCAAATGATTATGACATCAACAAAATGATTATGACATCATCCAATGATTATGACATCAAATGATTATGACATCATCAAATGATTATGACATCAACAAAATGATTATGACATCATCTAATGATTATGACATCATCAAATGATTATGACATCAACAAAATGATTATGACATCATCCAATGACTATGACATCATCCAATGATTATAACATCATCAAATCATTATGACATCAACAAAATGATTATGACATCAACAAAATGATTATGGCATCATCAAATGATTATGACATCAACAAAATGATTATGACATCATCCAATGATTATGACATCATCCAATGATTATGACATCATCAAATCATTATGACATCAACAAAATGATTATGACATCAACAAAATGATTATGACATCATCAAATGATTATGACATCAACAAAATGATTATGACATCATCCAATGATTATGACATCAAATGATTATGACATCATCAAATGATTATGACATCAACAAAATGATTATGACATCATCCAATGATTATGACATCATCAAATCATTATGACATCAACAAAATGATTATGACATCAACAAAATGATTATGACATCATCAAATGATTATGACATCATCCAATGATTATGACATCAAATGATTATGACATCATCAAATGATTATGACATCAACAAAATGATTATGACATCATCCAATGATTATGACATCAAATGATTATGACATCATCAAATGATTATGCCATCAACAAAATGATTATGGCATCATCAAATGATTATGACATCAACAAAATGATTATGACATCATCCAATGATTATGACATCAACAAAATGATTATGACATCATCAAATGATTATGACATCAACAAAATGATTATGACATCATCTAATGATTATGACATCATCTAATGATTATGACATCAACAAAATGATTATGTCATCATCCAATGATTATGACATCAAATGATTATGACATCATCAAATGATTATGACATCAACAAAATGATTATGACATCATCCAATGATTATGACATCAAATGATTATGACATCATCAAATGATTATGACATCAACAAAATGAATATGACATCATCCAATGATTTTGACATCAAATGATTATGACATCATCTAATGATTATGACATCATCAAATGATTATGACATCAACAAAATGATTATGACATCATCCAATGATTATGACATCAAATGATTATGACATCATGAAATCATTATGACATCAACAAAATGATTATGACATCAACAAAATGATTATGACATCATAAAATGATTATGACATCAACAAAATAATTATGGCATCATCAAATGATTATGACATCAATAAAATGATTATGACATCATCCAATGATTATGACATCATCAAATCATTATGACATCAACAAAATGATTATGACATCAACAAAATGATTATGACATCATCAAATGATTATGACATCAAATGATTATGACATCATCAAATGATTATGACATCAACAAAATGATGATGACATCATCCAATGATTATGACATCATCCAATGATTATGACATCATCAAATCATTATGACATCAACAAAATGATTATGACATCATCTAATGATTATGACATCATCCAATGATTATGACATCAAATGATTATGACATGATCAAATGATTATGACATCAATAAAATGATTATGACATCATCAAATGATTATGACATCAAAAAAATGATTATGACATCAACAAAATGATTATGACATCATCTAATGATTATGACATTATCAAATGATTATGACATCAACAAAATGATTATGACATCATCCGATGATTATGACATCCAATGATTATGACATCATCAAATGATTATGACATCAACAAAATGATTATGACATCATCTAATGATTATGACATCATCAAATGATTATGACATAAACAAAATGATTATGACATCATCTAATGATTATGACATCATCAAATGATTATGACATCAACAAAATGATTATGACATCATCCAATGATTATGACATCAAATGATTATGACATCATCAAATGATTATGACATCAACAAAATGATTATGACATCATCTAATGATTATGACATCATCAAATGATTATGACATCATCCAATGATTATGACATCAAATGATTATGACATCAACAAAATGATTATGACATCATCCAATGATTATGACATAATCCAATGATTATAACATCATCAAATCATTATGACATCAACAAAATGATTACGACATCAACAAAATGATTATGACATCATCAAATGATTATGACATCAACAAAATGATTATGACATCATCCAATGATTATGACATCAAATGATTATGACATCATCAAATGATTATGACATCATCCAATGATTATGACATCATCCAATGATTATGACATCATCAAATCATTATGACATCGACAAAATGATTATGACATCAACAAAATGATTATGACATCATCAAATGATTATGACATCATAAAATGATTATGACATCAACAAAATGATTATAGCATCATCAAATGATTATGACATCATCCAATGATTATGACATCATCAAATCATTATGACATCAACAAAATGATTATTACATCAACAAAATGATTATGACATCGTCAAATGATTATGACATTAACAAAATGATTATGACATCATCCAATGATTATGACATCAAATGATTATGACATCATCAAATGATTATGACATCAACAAAATGATGATGACATCATCCAATGATTATGACATCATCCAATGATTATGACATCATCAAATCATTATGACATCAACAAAATGATTATGACATCATCTAATGATTATGACATCATCAAATGATTATGACATCAACAAAATGATTATGACAACATCCCATGATTATGACATCAAATGATTATGACATCATCAAATGATTATGACATCAACAAAATGATTATGACATCAACAAAATGATGATGACATCATCTAATGATTATGACATCAACAAAATGATTATGGCATCATCCAATGATTATGACATCAACAAAATGATTATGGCATCATCAAATGATTATGACATCAACAAAATGATTATGACATCATCAAATGATTATGACATCATCCAATGATTATCACATCAAATGATTATGACATCAACAAAATTATTATGACATCATCCAATGATTATGACATCAACAAAATGATTATGACAACATCCCATGATTATGACATCATCCAAGGATTATGACATCAAATGATTATGACATCATCAAATCATTATGACATCAACAAAATGATTATGACATCAACAAAATGATTATGGCATCATCAAATGATTATGACATCAACAAAATCATTATGACATCATAAAATCATTATGACATCAACAAAATGATTATGACATCATCCAATGATTATGACATCAAATGATTATGACATCATCAAATCATTATGACATCAACAAAATGATTATGACATCAACAAAATGATTATGACATCATAAAATGATTATGACATCAACAAAATGATTATGGCATCATCAAATGATTATGACATCAACAAAATGATTATGACATCATCCAATGATTATGACATCAAATGATTTTGACATCATCAAATGATTATGACATCAACAAAATGATGATGACATAATCCAATGATTATGACATCATCCAATGATTATGACATCATCAAATCATTATGACATCAACAAAATGATTATGACATCATCTAATGATTATGACATCATCAAATGATTATGACATCAACAAAATGATTATGACATAATCCAATGATTATGACATCAAATGATTATGACATCATCAAATGATTATGACATCAATAAAATGATTATGACATCATCAAATGATTATGACATCAAAAAAATGATTATGACATCAACAAAATGATTATGACATCATCTAATGATTATGACATTATCAAATGATTATGACATCAACAAAATGATTATGACATCATCCGATGATTATTACATCAAATGATTATGACATCATCAAATGATTATGACATCAACAAAATGATTATGACATCATCTAATGATTATGACATCATCAAATGATTATGACATAAACAAAATGATTATGACATAATCTAATAATTATGACATCATCAAATGATTATGACATCAACAAAATGATTATGACATCATCCAATGATTATGACATCAAATGATTATGACATCATCAAATGATTATGACATCAACAAAATGATTATGACATCATCTAATGATTATGACATCATCAAATGATTATGACATCAACAAAATGATTATGACATCATCCAATGATTATGACATCAAATGATTATGGCATCAACAAAATGATTATGACATCATCCAATGACTATGACATCATCCAATGATTATAACATCATCAAATCATTATGACATCAACAAAATGATTATGACATCAACAAAATGATTATGGCATCATCAAATGATTATGACATCAACAAAATGATTATGACATCATCCAATGATTATGACATCATCCAATGATTATGACATCATCAAATCATTATGACATCAACAAAATGATTATGACATCAACAAAATGATTATGACATCATCAAATGATTATGACATCAACAAAATGATTATGACATCATCCAATGATTATGACATCAAATGATTATGACATCATCAAATGATTATGACATCAACAAAATGATTATGACATCATCCAATGATTATGACATCATCCAATGATTATGACATCATCAAATCATTATGACATCAACAAAATGATTATGACATCAACAAAATGATTATGACATCATCAAATGATTATGACATCATCAAATGATTATGACATCATCCAATGATTATGACATCAAATGATTATGACATCATCAAATGATTATGACATCAACAAAATGATTATGACATCATCCAATGATTATGACATCAAATGATTATGACATCATCAAATGATTATGCCATCAACAAAATGATTATGGCATCATCAAATGATTATGACATCAACAAAATGATTATGACATCATCCAATGATTATGACATCAACAAAATGATTATGACATCATCAAATGATTATGACATCAACAAAATGATTATGACATCATCTAATGATTATGACATCATCTAATGATTATGACATCAACAAAATGATTATGTCATAATCCAATGATTATGACATCAAATGATTATGACATCATCAAATCATTATGACATCAACAAAATGATTATGACATCAACAAAATGATTATGACATCATAAAATGATTATGACATCAACAAAATGATTATGGCATCATCAAATGATTATGACATCAATAAAATGATTATGACATCATCCAATGATTATGACATCATCAAATCATTATGACATCAACAAAATGATTATGACATCAACAAAATGATTATGACATCATCAAATGATTATGACATCAAATGATTATGACATCATCAAATGATTATGACATCAACAAAATGATTATGACATCATCCAATGATTATGACATCATCAAATCATTATGACATCAACAAAATGATTATGACATCATCTAATGATTATGACATCATCAAATGATTATGACATCAACAAAATGATTATGACATCATCCAATGATTATGACATCAAATGATTATGACATGATCAAATGATTATGACATCAATAAAATGATTATGACATCATCAAATGATTATGACATCAAAAAAATGATTATGACATCAACAAAATGATTATGACATCATCTAATGATTATGACATTATCAAATGATTATGACATCAACAAAATGATTATGACATCATCCGATGATTATGACATCCAATGATTATGACATCATCAAATGATTATGACATCAACAAAATGATTATGACATCATCTAATGATTATGACATCATCAAATGATTATGACATAAACAAAATGATTATGACATCATCTAATGATTATGACATCATCAAATGATTATGACATCAACAAAATGATTATGACATCATCCAATGATTATGACATCAAATGATTATGACATCATCAAATGATTATGACATCAACAAAATGATTATGACATCATCTAATGATTATGACATCATCAAATGATTATGATATCAACAAAATGATTATGACATCATCCAATGATTATGACATCCAATGATTATGACATCAACAAAATGATTATGACATCATCCAATGATTATGACATAATCCAATGATTATAACATCATCAAATCATTATGACATCAACAAAATGATTATGACATCAACAAAATGATTATGGCATCATCAAATGATTATGACATCAACAAAATGATTATGACATCATCCAATGATTATGACATCATCCAATGATTATGACATCATCAAATCATTATGACATCAACAAAATGATTATGACATCAACAAAATGATTATGACATCATCAAATGATTATGACATCAACAAAATGATTATGACATCATCCAATGATTATGACATCAAATGATTATGACATCATCAAATGATTATGACATCAACAAAATGATTATGACATCATCCAATGATTATGACATCATCCAATGATTATAACATCATCAAATCATTATGACATCGACAAAATGATTATGACATCAACAAAATGATTATGACATCATCAAATGATTACGACATCATCAAATCATTATGACATCAACAAAATGATTATGACATCAACAAAATGATTATGACATCATAAAATGATTATGACATCAACAAAATGATTATAGCATCATCAAATGATTATGACATCAACAAAATGATTATGACATCATCCAATGATTATGACATCATCAAATCATTATGACATCAACAAAATGATTATTACATCAACAAAATGATTATGACATCGTCAAATGATTATGACATTAACAAAATGATTATGACATCATCCAATGATTATGACATCAAATGATTATGACATCATCAAATGATTATGACATCAACAAAATGATGATGACATCATCCAATGATTATGACATCATCCAATGATTATGACATCATCAAATCATTATGACATCAACAAAATGATTATGACATCATCTAATGATTATGACATCATCAAATGATTATGACATCAACAAAATGATTATGACAACATCCCATGATTATGACATCAAATGATTATGACATCATCAAATGATTATGACATCAACAAAATGATGATGACATCATCCAATGATTATGACATCATCCAATGATTATGACATCATCAAATCATTATGACATCAACAAAATGATTATGACATCATCTAATGATTATGACATCATCAAATGATTATGACATCAACAAAATGATTATGACAACATCCCATGATTATGACATCAAATGATTATGACATCATCAAATGATTATGACATCAACAAAATGATTATGACATCATCTAATGATTATGACATCATCAAATCATTATGACATCAACAAAATGATTATTACATCAACAAAATGATTATGACATCATCAAATGATTATGACATTAACAAAATGATTATGACATCATCCAATGATTATGACATCAAATGATTATGACATCATCAAATGATTATGACATCAACAAAATGATGATGACATCATCCAATGATTATGACATCATCCAATGATTATGACATCATCAAATCATTATGACATCAACAAAATGATTATGACATCATCTAATGATTATGACATCATCAAATGATTATGACATCAACAAAATGATTATGACAACATCCCATGATTATGACATCATCAAATGATTATGACATCAACAAAATGATTATGACATCATCAAATGATTATGACATCAACAAAATGATTATGACATCATCAATTGAATATGACATCAACAAAATGTTTATGACATCATCCAATGATTATGACATCAAATGATTATGACATCATCAAATGATTATGACATCAACAAAATGATTATGACATCATCTAATGATTATGACATCATCAAATGATTATGACATCAACAAAATGATTATGACATCATCTAATGATTATGACATCATCAAATGATTATGACATCAACAAAATGATGATGACATCATCTAATGATTATGACATCAACAAAATGATTATGGCATCATCCAATGATTATGACATCAACAAAATGATTATGGCATCATCAAATGATTATGACATCAACAAAATGATTATGACATCATCAAATGATTATGACATCATCCAATGATTATCACATCAAATGATTATGACATCAACAAAATTATTATGACATCATCCAATGATTATGACATCATCAAATCATTATGACATCAACAAAATGATTATGACATCAACAAAATGATTGACATCATCAAATGATTATGACATCAACAAAATGATTATGACATCATCCAAGGATTATGACATCAAATGATTATGACAACATCAAATCATTATGACATCAACAAAATGATTATGACATCAACAAATTGATTATGGCATCATCAAATGATTATGACATCAACAAAATCATTATGACATCATAAAATCATTATGACATCAACAAAATGATTATGACATCATCCAATGATTATGACATCAAATGATTATGACATCATCAAATCATTATGACATCAACAAAATGATTATGACATCAACAAAATGATTATGACATCATAAAATGATTATGACATCAACAAAATGATTATGGCATCATCAAATGATTATGACATCAACAAAATGATTATGACATCATCCAATGATTATGACATCATCAAATCATTATGACATCAACAAAATGATTATGACATCAACAAAATGATTATGACAACATCAAATGATTATGACATCAAATGATTTTGACATCATCAAATGATTATGACATCAACAAAATGATGATGACATAATCCAATGATTATGACATCATCCAATGATTATGACATCATCAAATCATTATGACATCAACAAAATGATTATGACATCATCTAATGATTATGACATCATCAAATGATTATGACATCAACAAAATGATTATGACATCATCCAATGATTATGACATCAAATCATTATGACATCATCAAATGATTATGACATCAATAAAATGATTATGACATCATCAAATGATTATGACATCAAAAAAATGATTATGACATCAACAAAATGATTATGACATCATCTAATGATTATGACATTATCAAATGATTATGACATCAACAAAATGATTATGACATCATCCGATGATTATGACATCAAATGATTATGACATCATCAAATGATTATGACATCAACAAAATGATTATGACATCATCTAATGATTATGACATCATCAAATGATTATGACATAAACAAAATGATTATGACATAATCTAATGATTCTGACATCATCAAATGATTATGACATCAACAAAATGATTATGACATCATCCAATGATTATGACATCAAATGATTATGACATCATCAAATGATTATGACATCAACAAAATGATTATGACATCATCTAATGATTATGACATCATCAAATGATTATGACATCAACAAAGTGATTATGACATCATCCAATGATTATGACATCAAATGATTATGACATCAACAAAATGATTATGACATCATCCAATGACTATGACATCAACCAATGATTATAACATCATCAAATCATTATGACATCAACAAAATGATTATGACATCAACAAAATGATTATGGCATCATCAAATGATTATGACATCAACAAAATGATTATGACATCATCCAATGATTATGACATCATCCAATGATTATGACATCATCAAATCATTATGACATCAACAAAATGATTATGACATCAACAAAATGATTATGACATCATCAAATGATTATGACATCAACAAAATGATTATGACATCATCCAATGATTATGACATCAAATGATTATGACATCATCAAATGATTATGACATCAACAAAATGACTATGACATCATCCAATGATTATGACATCATCCAATGATTATGACATCATCAAATCATTATGACATCAACAAAATGATTATGACATCAACAAAATGATTATGACATCATCAAATGATTATGACATCATCAAATGATTATGACATCATCCAATGATTATGACATCAAATGATTATGACATCATCAAATGATTATGACATCAACAAAATGATTATGGCATCATCAAATAATTATGACATCAACAAAATGATTATTGCATCATCAAATGATTATGCCATCAACAAAATGATTATGGCATCATCAAATGATTATGACATCAACAAAATGATTATGACATCATCCAATGATTATGACATCAACAAAATGATTATGACATCATCAAATGATTATGACATCAACAAAATGATTATGACATCATCTAATGATTATGACATCATCTAATGATTATGACATCAACAAAATGATTATGTCATCATCCAATGATTATGACATCAAATGATTATGACATCATCAAATGATTATGACATCAACAAAATGATTATGACATCATCCAATGATTATGACATCAAATGATTATGACATCATCAAATGATTATGACATCAACAAAATGAATATGACATCATCCAATGATTTTGACATCAAATGATTATGACATCATCTAATGATTATGACATCATCAAATGATTATGACATCAACAAAATGATTATGACATCAAATGATTATGACATGATCTAATGATTATGACATCATGAAATGATTATGACATCAAAAAAATGAATATGACATCATCCAATGATTATGACATCATCAAATGATTATGACATCAACAAAATGATTATGACATCATCCAATGATTATGACATCAACAAAATGATTATGGCATCATCAAATAATTATGACATCAACAAAATGATTATGGCATCATCAAATGATTATGACATCAACAAAATGATTATGACATCATCAAATGATTATGACATCATCCAATGATTATCACATCAAATGATTATGACATCATCAAATGATTATGACATCAACAAAATTATTATGACATCATCCAATGATTATGACATCAACAAAATGATTATGACAACATCCCATGATTATGACATCAAATGATTATGACATCATCAAATGATTATGACATCAACAAAATGATTATGACATCATCTAATGATTATGACATCATCAAATCATTATGACATCAACAAAATGATTATTACATCAACAAAATGATTATGACATCATCAAATGATTATGACATTAACAAAATGATTATGACATCATCCAATGATTATGACATCAAATGATTATGACATCATCAAATGATTATGACATCAACAAAATGATGATGACATCATCCAATGATTATGACATCATCCAATGATTATGACATCAACAAAATGATTATGACAACATCCCATGATTATGACATCAAATGATTATGACATCATCAAATGATTATGACATCAACAAAATGATTATGACATCAACAAAATGATGATGACATCATCTAATGATTATGACATCAACAAAATGATTATGGCATCATCCAATGATTATGACATCAACAAAATGATTATGGCATCATCAAATGATTATGACATCAACAAAATGATTATGACATCATCAAATGATTATGCCATCAACAAAATGATTATGGCATCATCAAATGATTATGACATCAACAAAATGATTATGACATCATCCAATGATTATGACATCAACAAAATGATTATGACATCATCAAATGATTATGACATCAACAAAATGATTATGACATCATCTAATGATTATGACATCATCTAATGATTATGACATCAACAAAATGATTATGTCATCATCCAATGATTATGACATCAAATGATTATGACATCATCAAATGATTATGACATCAACAAAATGATTATGACATCATCCAATGATTATGACATCAAATGATTATGACATCATCTAATGATTATGACATCATCAAATGATTATGACATCAACAAAATGATTATGACATCATCTAATGATTATGACATCATCAAATGATTATGACATCAACAAAATGATTATGACATCATCAAATGATTATGACATCATCAAATGATTATGACATCAACAAAATGATTATGACATCATCTAATAATTATGACATCATCTAATGATTATGACATCAACAAAATGATTATGTCATCATCCAATGATTATGACATCAAATGATTATGACATCATCAAATGATTATGACATCAACAAAATGATTATGACATCATCCAATGATTTTGACATCAAATGATTATGACATCATCTAATGATTATGACATCATCAAATGATTATGACATCAACAAAATGATTATGACATCAAATGATTATGACATGATCTAATGATTATGACATCATGAAATGATTATGACATCAACAAAATGAATATGACATCATCCAATGATTATGATATCATCAAATGATTATGACATCAACAAAATGATTATGACATCATCCAATGATTATGACATCAACAAAATGATTATGGCATCATCAAATAATTATGACATCAACAAAATGATTATGGCATCATCAAATGATTATGACATCAACAAAATGATTATGACATCATCAAATGATTATGACATCATCCAATGATTATCACATCAAATGATTATGACATCATCAAATGATTATGACATCAACAAAATTATTATGACATCATCCAATGATTATGACATCATCAAATCATTATGACATCAACAAAATGATTGACATCATCAAATGATTATGACATCAACAAAATGATTATGACATCATCCAAGGATTATGACATCAAATGATTATGACATCATCAAATCATTATGACATCAACAAAATGATTATGACATCAACAAAATGATTATGGCATCATCAAATGATTATGACATCAACAAAATCATTATGATATCATAAAATCATTATGACATCAACAAAATGATTATGACATCATCCAATGATTATGACATCAAATGATTATGACATCATCAAATCATTATGACATCAACAAAATGATTATGACATCAACAAAATGATTATGACATCATAAAATGATTATGACATCAACAAAATGATTATGGCATCATCAAATGATTATGACATCAACAAAATGATTATGACATTATCCAATGATTATGACATCATCAAATCATTATGACATCAACAAAATGATTATGACAGCAACAAAATGATTATGACATCATCAAATGATTATGACATCAAATGATTTTGACATCATCAAATGATTTTGACATCAACAAAATGATGATGACATAATCCAATGATTATGACATCATCCAATGATTATGACATCATCAAATCATTATGACATCAACAAAATGATTATGACATCATCTAATGATTATGACATCATCAAATGATTATGACATCAACAAAATGATTATGACATCATCCAATGATTATGACATCAAATGATTATGACATCATCAAATTATTATGACATCAATAAAATGATTATGACATCATCAAATGATTATGACATCAAAAAAATGATTATGACATCAACAAAATGATTATGACATCATCTAATGATTATGACATTATCAAATGATTATGACATCAACAAAATGATTATGACATCATCCGATGATTATGACATCAAATGATTATGACATCATCAAATGATTATGACATCAACAAAATGATTATGACATCATCTAATGATTATGACATCATCAAATGATTATGACATAAACAAAATGATTATGACATAATCTAATGATTATGACATCATCAAATGATTATGACATCAACAAAATGATTATGACATCATCCAATGATTATGACATCAAATGATTATGACATCATCAAATGATTATGACATCAACAAAATGATTATGACATCATCTAATGATTATGACATCATCAAATGATTATGACATCAACAAAATGATTATGACATCATCCAATGATTATGACATCAAATGATTATGACATCAACAAAATGATTATGACATCATCCAATGACTATGACATCATCCAATGATTATAACATCATGAAATCATTATGACATCAACAAAATGATTAAGACATCAACAAAATGATTATGGCATCATCAAATGATTATGACATCAACAAAATGATTATGACATCATCCAATGATTATGACATCATCCAATGATTATGACATCATCAAATCATTATGACATCAACAAAATGATTATGACATCAACAAAATGATTATGACATCATCAAATGATTATGACATCAACAAAATGATTATGACATCATCCAATGATTATGACATCAAATGATTATGACATCATCAAATGATTATGACATCAACAAAATGATTATGACATCATCCAATGATTATGACATCATCCAATGATTATGACATCATCAAATCATTATGACATCAACAAAATGATTATGACATCAACAAAATGATTATGACATCATCAAATGATTATGACATCATCAAATGATTATGACATCATCCAATGATTATGACATCAAATGATTATGACATCATCAAATGATTATGACATCAACAAAATGATTATGGCATCATCAAATAATTATGACATCAACAAAATGATTATTGCATCATCAAATGATTATGCCATCAACAAAATGATTATGGCATCATCAAATGATTATGACATCAACAAAATGATTATGACATCATCCAATGATTATGACATCAACAAAATGATTATGACATCATCAAATGATTATGACATCAACAAAATGATTATGACATCATCTAATGATTATGACATCATCTAATGATTATGACATCAACAAAATGATTATGTCATCATCCAATGATTATGACATCAAATGATTATGACATCATCAAATGATTATGACATCAACAAAATGATTATGACATCATCCAATGATTATGACATCAAATGATTATGACATCATCAAATGATTATGACATCAACAAAATGAATATGACATCATCCAATGATTTTGACATCAAATGATTATGACATCATCTAATGATTATGACATCATCAAATGATTATGACATCAACAAAATGATTATGACATCAAATGATTATGACATGATCTAATGATTATGACATCATGAAATGATTATGACATCAAAAAAATGAATATGACATCATCCAATGATTATGACATCATCAAATGATTATGACATCAACAAAATGATTATGACATCATCCAATGATTATGACATCAACAAAATGATTATGGCATCATCAAATAATTATGACATCAACAAAATGATTATGGCATCATCAAATGATTATGACATCAACAAAATGATTATGACATCATCAAATGATTATGACATCATCCAATGATTATCACATCAAATGATTATGACATCATCAAATGATTATGACATCAACAAAATTATTATGACATCATCCAATGATTATGACATCAACAAAATGATTATGACAACATCCCATGATTATGACATCAAATGATTATGACATCATCAAATGATTATGACATCAACAAAATGATTATGACATCATCTAATGATTATGACATCATCAAATCATTATGACATCAACAAAATGATTATTACATCAACAAAATGATTATGACATCATCAAATGATTATGACATTAACAAAATGATTATGACATCATCCAATGATTATGACATCAAATGATTATGACATCATCAAATGATTATGACATCAACAAAATGATGATGACATCATCCAATGATTATGACATCATCCAATGATTATGACATCATCAAATCATTATGACATCAACAAAATGATTATGACATCATCTAATGATTATGACATCATCAAATGATTATGACATCAACAAAATGATTATGACAACATCCCATGATTATGACATCAAATGATTATGACATCATCAAAAGATTATGACATCAACAAAATGATTATGACATCAACAAAATGATGATGACATCATCTAATGATTATGACATCAACAAAATGATTATGGCATCATCCAATGATTATGACATCAACAAAATGATTATGGCATCATCAAATGATTATGACATCAACAAAATGATTATGACATCATCAAATGATTATGACATCATCCAATGATTATCACATCAAATGATTATGACATCAACAAAATTATTATGACATCATCCAATGATTATGACATCAACAAAATGATTATGACAACATCCCATGATTATGACATCATCCAAGGATTATGACATCAAATGATTATGACATCATCAAATCATTATGACATCAACAAAATGATTATGACATCAACAAAATGATTATGGCATCATCAAATGATTATGACATCAACAAAATCATTATGACATCATAAAATCATTATGACATCAACAAAATGATTATGACATCATCCAATGATTATGACATCAAATGATTATGACATCATCAAATCATTATGACATCAACAAAATGATTATGACATCAACAAAATGATTATGACATCATAAAATGATTATGACATCAACAAAATGATTATGGCATCATCAAATGATTATGACATCAACAAAATGATTATGACATCATCCAATGATTATGACATCAAATGATTTTGACATCATCAAATGATTATGACATCAACAAAATGATGATGACATAATCCAATGATTATGACATCATCCAATGATTATGACATCATCAAATCATTATGACATCAACAAAATGATTATGACATCATCTAATGATTATGACATCATCAAATGATTATGACATCAACAAAATGATTATGACATAATCCAATGATTATGACATCAAATGATTATGACATCATCAAATGATTATGACATCAATAAAATGATTATGACATCATCAAATGATTATGACATCAAAAAAATGATTATGACATCAACAAAATGATTATGACATCATCTAATGATTATGACATTATCAAATGATTATGACATCAACAAAATGATTATGACATCATCCGATGATTATGACATCAAATGATTATGACATCATCAAATGATTATGACATCAACAAAATGATTATGACATCATCTAATGATTATGACATCATCAAATGATTATGACATAAACAAAATGATTATGACATAATCTAATGATTATGACATCATCAAATGATTATGACATCAACAAAATGATTATGACATCAAATGATTATGACATCATCAAATGATTATGACATCAACAAAATGATTATGACATCATCTAATGATTATGACATCATCAAATGATTATGACATCAACAAAATGATTATGACATCATCCAATGATTATGACATCAAATGATTATGACATCAACAAAATGATTATGACATCATCCAATGACTATGACATCATCCAATGATTATAACATCATCAAATCATTATGACATCAACAAAATGATTATGACATCAACAAAATGATTATGGCATCATCAAATGATTATGACATCAACAAAATGATTATGACATCATCCAATGATTATGACATCATCCAATGATTATGACATCATCAAATCATTATGACATCAACAAAATGATTATGACATCAACAAAATGATTATGACATCATCAAATGATTATGACATCAACAAAATGATTATGACATCATCCAATGATTATGACATCAAATGATTATGACATCATCAAATGATTATGACATCAACAAAATGATTATGACATCATCCAATGATTATGACATCATCCAATGATTATGACATCATCAAATCATTATGACATGAACAAAATGATTATGACATCAACAAAATGATTATGACATCATCAAATGATTATGACATCATCCAATGATTATGACATCAAATGATTATGACATCATCAAATGATTATGACATCAACAAAATGATTATGACATCATCCAATGATTATGACATCAAATGATTATGACATCATCAAATGATTATGCCATCAACAAAATGATTATGGCATCATCAAATGATTATGACATCAACAAAATGATTATGACATCATCCAATGATTATGACATCAACAAAATGATTATGACATCATCAAATGATTATGACATCAACAAAATGATTAAGACATCATCTAATGATTATGACATCATCTAATGATTATGACATCAACAAAATGATTATGTCATCATCCAATGATTATGACATCAAATGATTATGACATCATCAAATCATTATGACATCAACAAAATGATTATGACATCAACAAAATGATTATGACATCATAAAATGATTATGACATCAACAAAATGATTATGGCATCATCAAATGATTATGACATCAATAAAATGATTATGACATCATCCAATGATTATGACATCATCAAATCATTATGACATCAACAAAATGATTATGACATCAACAAAATGATTATGACATCATCAAATGATTATGACATCAAATGATTATGACATCATCAAATGATTATGACATCAACAAAATGATTATGACATCATCCAATGATTATGACATCATCAAATCATTATGACATCAACAAAATGATTATGACATCATCTAATGATTATGACATCATCAAATGATTATGACATCAACAAAATGATTATGACATCATCCAATGATTATGACATCAAATGATTATGACATGATCAAATGATTATGACATCAATAAAATGATTATGACATCATCAAATGATTATGACATCAAAAAAATGATTATGACATCAACAAAATGATTATGACATCATCTAATGATTATGACATTATCAAATGATTATGACATCAACAAAATGATTATGACATCATCCGATGATTATGACATCCAATGATTATGACATCATCAAATGATTATGACATCAACAAAATGATTATGACATCATCTAATGATTATGACATCATCAAATGATTATGACATAAACAAAATGATTATGACATCATCTAATGATTATGACATCATCAAATGATTATGACATCAACAAAATGATTATGACATCATCCAATGATTATGACATCAAATGATTATGACATCATCAAATGATTATGACATCAACAAAATGATTATGACATCATCTAATGATTATGACATCATCAAATGATTATGATATCAACAAAATGATTATGACATCATCCAATGATTATGACATCCAATGATTATGACATCAACAAAATGATTATGACATCATCCAATGATTATGACATAATCCAATGATTATAACATCATCAAATCATTATGACATCAACAAAATGATTATGACATCAACAAAATGATTATGGCATCATCAAATGATTATGACATCAACAAAATGATTATGACATCATCCAATGATTATGACATCATCCAATGATTATGACATCATCAAATCATTATGACATCAACAAAATGATTATGACATCAACAAAATGATTATGACATCATCAAATGATTATGACATCAACAAAATGATTATGACATCATCCAATGATTATGACATCAAATGATTATGACATCATCAAATGATTATGACATCAACAAAATGATTATGACATCATCCAATGATTATGACATCATCCAATGATTATGACATCATCAAATCATTATGACATCGACAAAATGATTATGACATCAACAAAATGATTATGACATCATCAAATGATTATGACATCATCAAATCATTATGACATCAACAAAATGATTATGACATCAACAAAATGATTATGACATCATAAAATGATTATGACATCAACAAAATGATTATAGCATCATCAAATGATTATGACATCAACAAAATGATTATGACATCATCCAATGATTATGACATCATCAAATCATTATGACATCAACAAAATGATTATTACATCAACAAAATGATTATGACATCATCAAATGATTATGACATTAACAAAATGATTATGACATCATCCAATGATTATGACATCAAATGATTATGACATCATCAAATGATTATGACATCAACAAAATGATGATGACATCATCCAATGATTATGACATCATCCAATGATTATGACATCATCAAATCATTATGACATCAACAAAATGATTATGACATCATCTAATGATTATGACATCATCAAATGATTATGACATCAACAAAATGATTATGACAACATCCCATGATTATGACATCAAATGATTATGACATCATCAAATGATTATGACATCAACAAAATGATGATGACATCATCCAATGATTATGACATCATCCAATGATTATGACATCATCAAATCATTATGACATCAACAAAATGATTATGACATCATCTAATGATTATGACATCAAATGATTATGACAACATCAAATCATTATGACATCAACAAAATGATTATGACATCAACAAATTGATTATGGCATCATCAAATGATTATGACATCAACAAAATCATTATGACATCATAAAATCATTATGACATCAACAAAATGATTATGACATCATCCAATGATTATGACATCAAATGATTATGACATCATCAAATCATTATGACATCAACAAAATGATTATGACATCAACAAAATGATTATGACATCATAAAATGATTATGACATCAACAAAATGATTATGGCATCATCAAATGATTATGACATCAACAAAATGATTATGACATCATCCAATGATTATGACATCATCAAATCATTATGACATCAACAAAATGATTATGACATCAACAAAATGATTATGACATCATCAAATGATTATGACATCAAATGATTTTGACATCATCAAATGATTATGACATCAACAAAATGATGATGACATAATCCAATGATTATGACATCATCCAATGATTATGACATCATCAAATCATTATGACATCAACAAAATGATTATGACATCATCTAATGATTATGACATCATCAAATGATTATGACATCAACAAAATGATTATGACATCATCCAATGATTATGACATCAAATCATTATGACATCATCAAATGATTATGACATCAATAAAATGATTATGACATCATCAAATGATTATGACATCAAAAAAATGATTATGACATCAACAAAATGATTATGACATCATCTAATGATTATGACATTATCAAATGATTATGACATCAACAAAATGATTATGACATCATCCGATGATTATGACATCAAATGATTATGACATCATCAAATGATTATGACATCAACAAAATGATTATGACATCATCTAATGATTATGACATCATCAAATGATTATGACATAAACAAAATGATTATGACATAATCTAATGATTCTGACATCATCAAATGATTATGACATCAACAAAATGATTATGACATCATCCAATGATTATGACATCAAATGATTATGACATCATCAAATGATTATGACATCAACAAAATGATTATGACATCATCTAATGATTATGACATCATCAAATGATTATGACATCAACAAAGTGATTATGACATCATCCAATGATTATGACATCAAATGATTATGACATCAACAAAATGATTATGACATCATCCAATGACTATGACATCAACCAATGATTATAACATCATCAAATCATTATGACATCAACAAAATGATTATGACATCAACAAAATGATTATGGCATCATCAAATGATTATGACATCAACAAAATGATTATGACATCATCCAATGATTATGACATCATCCAATGATTATGACATCATCAAATCATTATGACATCAACAAAATGATTATGACATCAACAAAATGATTATGACATCATCAAATGATTATGACATCAACAAAATGATTATGACATCATCCAATGATTATGACATCAAATGATTATGACATCATCAAATGATTATGACATCAACAAAATGACTATGACATCATCCAATGATTATGACATCATCCAATGATTATGACATCATCAAATCATTATGACATCAACAAAATGATTATGACATCAACAAAATGATTATGACATCATCAAATGATTATGACATCATCAAATGATTATGACATCATCCAATGATTATGACATCAAATGATTATGACATCATCAAATGATTATGACATCAACAAAATGATTATGACATCATCCAATGATTATGACATCATCAAATGATTATGCCATCAACAAAATGATTATGGCATCATCAAATGATTATGACATCAACAAAATGATTATGACATCATCCAATGATTATGACATCAACAAAATGATTATGACATCATCAAATGATTATGACATCAACAAAATGATTATGACATCATCTAATGATTATGACATCATCTAATGATTATGACATCAACAAAATGATTATGACATCAAATGATTATGACATCATCAAATGATTATGACATCAACAAAATGATTATGACATCATCTAATGATTATGACATCATCAAATGATTATGACATCAACAAAATGATTATGACATCATCCAATGATTATGACATCAAATGATTATGACATCAACAAAATGATTATGACATCATCCAATGACTATGACATCATCCAATGATTATAACATCATCAAATCATTATGACATCAACAAAATGATTATGACATCAACAAAATGATTATGGCATCATCAAATGATTATGACATCAACAAAATGATTATGACATCATCCAATGATTATGACATCATCCAATGATTATGACATCATCAAATCATTATGACATCAACAAAATGATTATGACATCAACAAAATGATTATGACATCATCAAATGATTATGACATCAACAAAATGATTATGACATCATCCAATGATTATGACATCAAATGATTATGACATCATCAAATGATTATGACATCAACAAAATGATTATGACATCATCCAATGATTATGACATCATCCAATGATTATGACATCATCAAATCATTATGACATCAACAAAATGATTATGACATCAACAAAATGATTATGACATCATCAAATGATTATGACATCATCCAATGATTATGACATCAAATGATTATGACATCATCAAATGATTATGACATCAACAAAATGATTATGACATCATCCAATGATTATGACATCAAATGATTATGACATCATCAAATGATTATGCCATCAACAAAATGATTATGGCATCATCAAATGATTATGACATCAACAAAATGATTATGACATCATCCAATGATTATGACATCAACAAAATGATTATGACATCATCAAATGATTATGACATCAACAAAATGATTAAGACATCATCTAATGATTATGACATCATCTAATGATTATGACATCAACAAAATGATTATGTCATCATCCAATGATTATGACATCAAATGATTATGACATCATCAAATCATTATGACATCAACAAAATGATTATGACATCAACAAAATGATTATGACATCATAAAATGATTATGACATCAACAAAATGATTATGGCATCATCAAATGATTATGACATCAATAAAATGATTATGACATCATCCAATGATTATGACATCATCAAATCATCATGACATCAACAAAATGATTATGACATCAACAAAATGATTATGACATCATCAAATGATTATGACATCAAATGATTATGACATCATCAAATGATTATGACATCAACAAAATGATTATGACATCATCCAATGATTATGACATCATCAAATCATTATGACATCAACAAAATGATTATGACATCATCTAATGATTATGACATCATCAAATGATTATGACATCAACAAAATGATTATGACATCATCCAATGATTATGACATCAAATGATTATGACATGATCAAATGATTATGACATCAATAAAATGATTATGATATCATCAAATGATTATGACATCAAAAAAATGATTATGACATCAACAAAATGATTATGACATCATCTAATGATTATGACATCATCAAATGATTATGACATCAACAAAATGATTATGACATCATCCGATGATTATGACATCCAATGATTATGACATCATCAAATGATTATGACATCAACAAAATGATTATGACATCATCTAATGATTATGACATCATCAAATGATTATGACATAAACAAAATGATTATGACATCATCTAATGATTATGACATCATCAAATGATTATGACATCAACAAAATGATTATGACATCATCCAATGATTATGACATCAAATGATTATGACATCATCAAATGATTATGACATCAACAAAATGATTATGACATCATCTAATGATTATGACATCATCAAATGATTATGATATCAACAAAATGATTATGACATCATCCAATGATTATGACATCCAATGATTATGACATCAACAAAATGATTATGACATCATCCAATGATTATGACATAATCCAATGATTATAACATCATCAAATCATTATGACATCAACAAAATGATTATGACATCAACAAAATGATTATGGCATCATCAAATGATTATGACATCAACAAAATGATTATGACATCATCCAATGATTATGACATCATCCAATGATTATGACATCATCAAATCATTATGACATCAACAAAATGATTATGACATCATCAAATGATTATGACATCAACAAAATGATTATGACATCATCCAATGATTATGACATCAAATGATTATGACATCATCAAATGATTATGACATCAACAAAATGATTATGACATCATCCAATGATTATGACATCATCCAATGATTATGACATCATCAAATCATTATGACATCGACAAAATGATTATGACATCAACAAAATGATTATGACATCATCAAATGATTATGACATCATCAAATCATTATGACATCAACAAAATGATTATGACATCAACAAAATGATTATGACATCATAAAATGATTATGACATCAACAAAATGATTATAGCATCATCAAATGATTATGACATCAACAAAATGATTATGACATCATCCAATGATTATGACATCATCAAATCATTATGACATCAACAAAATGATTATTACATCAACAAAATGATTATGACATCGTCAAATGATTATGACATTAACAAAATGATTATGACATCATCCAATGATTATGACATCAAATGATTATGACATCATCAAATGATTATGACATCAACAAAATGATGATGACATCATCCAATGATTATGACATCATCCAATGATTATGACATCATCAAATCATTATGACATCAACAAAATGATTATGACATCATCTAATGATTATGACATCATCAAATGATTATGACATCAACAAAATGATTATGACAACATCCCATGATTATGACATCAGATGATTATGACATCATCAAATGATTATGACATCAACAAAATGATGATGACATCATCCAATGATTATGACATCATCCAATGATTATGACATCATCAAATCATTATGACATCAACAAAATGATTATGACATCATCTAATGATTATGACATCAAATGATTATGACAACATCAAATCATTATGACATCAACAAAATGATTATGACATCAACAAATTGATTATGGCATCATCAAATGATTATGACATCAACAAAATCATTATGACATCATAAAATCATTATGACATCAACAAAATGATTATGACATCATCCAATGATTATGACATCAAATGATTATGACATCATCAAATCATTATGACATCAACAAAATGATTATGACATCAACAAAATGATTATGACATCATAAAATGATTATGACATCAACAAAATGATTATGGCATCATCAAATGATTATGACATCAACAAAATGATTATGACATCATCCAATGATTATGACATCATCAAATCATTATGACATCAACAAAATGATTATGACATCAACAAAATGATTATGACATCATCAAATGATTATGACATCAAATGATTTTGACATCATCAAATGATTATGACATCAACAAAATGATGATGACATAATCCAATGATTATGACATCATCCAATGATTATGACATCATCAAATCATTATGACATCAACAAAATGATTATGACATCATCAAATGATTATGACATCATCAAATGATTATGACATCAACAAAATGATTATGACATCATCCAATGATTATGACATCAAATCATTATGACATCATCAAATGATTATGACATCAATAAAATGATTATGACATCATCAAATGATTATGACATCAAAAAAATGATTATGACATCAACAAAATGATTATGACATCATCTAATGATTATGACATTATCAAATGATTATGACATCAACAAAATGATTATGACATCATCCGATGATTATGACATCAAATGATTATGACATCATCAAATGATTATGACATCAACAAAATGATTATGACATCATCTAATGATTATGACATCATCAAATGATTATGACATAAACAAAATGATTATGACATAATCTAATGATTCTGACATCATCAAATGATTATGACATCAACAAAATGATTATGACATCATCCAATGATTATGACATCAAATGATTATGACATCATCAAATGATTATGACATCAACAAAATGATTATGACATCATCTAATGATTATGACATCATCAAATGATTATGACATCAACAAAGTGATTATGACATCATCCAATGATTATGACATCAAATGATTATGACATCAACAAAATGATTATGACATCATCCAATGACTATGACATCAACCAATGATTATAACATCATCAAATCATTATGACATCAACAAAATGATTATGACATCAACAAAATGATTATGGCATCATCAAATGATTATGACATCAACAAAATGATTATGACATCATCCAATGATTATGACATCATCCAATGATTATGACATCATCAAATCATTATGACATCAACAAAATGATTATGACATCAACAAAATGATTATGACATCATCAAATGATTATGACATCAACAAAATGATTATGACATCATCCAATGATTATGACATCAAATGATTATGACATCATCAAATGATTATGACATCAACAAAATGACTATGACATCATCCAATGATTATGACATCATCCAATGATTATGACATCATCAAATCATTATGACATCAACAAAATGATTATGACATCAACAAAATGATTATGACATCATCAAATGATTATGACATCATCAAATGATTATGACATCATCCAATGATTATGACATCAAATGATTATGACATCATCAAATGATTGTGACATCAACAAAATGATTATGACATCATCCAATGATTATGACATCATCAAATGATTATGCCATCAACAAAATGATTATGGCATCATCAAATGATTATGACATCAACAAAATGATTATGACATCATCCAATGATTATGACATCAACAAAATGATTATGACATCATCAAATGATTATGACATCAACAAAATGATTATGACATCATCTAATGATTATGACATCATCTAATGATTATGACATCAACAAAATGATTATGTCATCATCCAATGATTATGACATCAAATGATTATGACATCATCAAATGATTATGACATCAACAAAATGATTATGACATCATCCAATGATTATGACATCAAATGATTATGACATCATCTAATGATTATGACATCATCAAATGATTATGACATCAACAAAATGATTATGACATCATCTAATGATTATGACATCATCAAATGATTATGACATCAACAAAATGATTATGACATCAACAAAATGATTATGACATCATCAAATGATTATGACATCATCAAATGATTATGACATCAACAAAATGATTATGACATCATCTAATAATTATGACATCATCTAATGATTATGACATCAACAAAATGATTATGTCATCATCCAATGATTATGACATCAAATGATTATGACATCATCAAATGATTATGACATCAACAAAATGATTATGACATCATCCAATGATTTTGACATCAAATGATTATGACATCATCTAATGATTATGACATCATCAAATGATTATGACATCAACAAAATGATTATGACATCAAATGATTATGACATGATCTAATGATTATGACATCATGAAATGATTATGACATCAACAAAATGAATATGACATCATCCAATGATTATGATATCATCAAATGATTATGACATCAACAAAATGATTATGACATCATCCAATGATTATGACATCAAAAAAATGATTATGGCATCATCAAATAATTATGACATCAACAAAATGATTATGGCATCATCAAATGATTATGACATCAACAAAATGATTATGACATCATCAAATGATTATGACATCATCCAATGATTATCACATCAAATGATTATGACATCATCAAATGATTATGACATCAACAAAATTATTATGACATCATCCAATGATTATGACATCATCAAATCATTATGACATCAACAAAATGATTGACATCATCAAATGATTATGACATCAACAAAATGATTATGACATCATCCAAGGATTATGACATCAAATGATTATGACATCATCAAATCATTATGACATCAACAAAATGATTATGACATCAACAAAATGATTATGGCATCATCAAATGATTATGACATCAACAAAATCATTATGATATCATAAAATCATTATGACATCAACAAAATGATTATGACATCATCCAATGATTATGACATCAAATGATTATGACATCATCAAATCATTATGACATCAACAAAATGATTATGACATCAACAAAATGATTATGACATCATAAAATGATTATGACATCAACAAAATGATTATGGCATCATCAAATGATTATGACATCAACAAAATGATTATGACATCATCCAATGATTATGACATCATCAAATCATTATGACATCAACAAAATGATTATGACAGCAACAAAATGATTATGACATCATCAAATGATTATGACATCAAATGATTTTGACATCATCAAATGATTTTGACATCAACAAAATGATGATGACATAATCCAATGATTATGACATCATCCAATGATTATGACATCATCAAATCATTATGACATCAACAAAATGATTATGACATCATCCAATGATTATGACATCAAATGATTATGACATCATCAAATCATTATGACATCAACAAAATGATTATGGCATCATCAAATGATTATGACATCAACAAAATCATTATGATATCATCAAATCATTATGACATCAACAAAATGATTATGACATCATCCAAGGATTATGACATCAAATGATTATGACATCATCAAATCATTATGACATCAACAAAATGATTATGACATCAACAAAATGATTATGGCATCATCAAATGATTATGACATCAACAAAATCATTATGATATCATCAAATCATTATGACATCAACAAAATGATTATGACATCATCCAATGATTATGACATCAAATGATTATGACATCATCAAATCATTATGACATCAACAAAATGATTATGACATCAACAAAATGATTATGACATCATAAAATGATTATGACATCAACAAAATGATTATGGCATCATCAAATGATTATGACATCAACAAAATGATTATGACATCATCCAATGATTATGACATCATCAAATCATTATGACATCAACAAAATGATTATGACAGCAACAAAATGATTATGACATCATCAAATGATTATGACATCAAATGATTTTGACATCATCAAATGATTTTGACATCAACAAAATGATGATGACATAATCCAATGATTATGACATCATCCAATGATTATGACATCATCAAATCATTATGACATCAACAAAATGATTATGACATCATCTAATGATTATGACATCATCAAATGATTATGACATCAACAAAATGATTATGACATCATCCAATGATTATGACATCAAATGATTATGACATCATCAAATTATTATGACATCAATAAAATGATTATGACATCATCAAATGATTATGACATCAAAAAAATGATTATGACATCAACAAAATGATTATGACATCATCTAATGATTATGACATTATCAAATGATTATGACATCAACAAAATGATTATGACATCATCCGATGATTATGACATCAAATGATTATGACATCATCAAATGATTATGACATCAACAAAATGATTATGACATCATCTAATGATTATGACATCATCAAATGATTATGACATAAACAAAATGATTATGACATAATCTAATGATTATGACATCATCAAATGATTATGACATCAACAAAATGATTATGACATCATCCAATGATTATGACATCAAATGATTATGACATCATCAAATGATTATGACATCAACAAAATGATTATGACATCATCTAATGATTATGACATCATCAAATGATTATGACATCAACAAAATGATTATGACATCATCCAATGATTATGACATCAAATGATTATGACATCAACAAAATGATTATGACATCATCCAATGACTATGACATCATCCAATGATTATAACATCATCAAATCATTATGACATCAACAAAATGATTATGACATCAACAAAATGATTATGGCATCATCAAATGATTATGACATCAACAAAATGATTATGACATCATCCAATGATTATGACATCATCCAATGATTATGACATCATCAAATCATTATGACATCAACAAAATGATTATGACATCAACAAAATGATTATGACATCATCAAATGATTATGACATCAACAAAATGATTATGACATCATCCAATGATTATGACATCAAATGATTATGACATCATCAAATGATTATGACATCAACAAAATGATTATGACATCATCCAATGATTATGACATCATCCAATGATTATGACATCATCAAATCATTATGACATCAACAAAATGATTATGACATCAACAAAATGATTATGACATCATCAAATGATTATGACATCATCAAATGATTATGACATCATCCAATGATTATGACATCAAATGATTATGACATCATCAAATGATTATGACATCAACAAAATGATTATGGCATCATCAAATAATTATGACATCAACAAAATGATTATTGCATCATCAAATGACTATGCCATCAACAAAATGATTATGGCATCATCAAATGATTATGACATCAACAAAATGATTATGACATCATCCAATGATTATGACATCAACAAAATGATTATGACATCATCAAATGATTATGACATCAACAAAATGATTATGACATCATCTAATGATTATGACATCATCTAATGATTATGACATCAACAAAATGATTATGTCATCATCCAATGATTATGACATCAAATGATTATGACATCATCAAATGATTATGACATCAACAAAATGATTATGACATCATCCAATGATTATGACATCAAATGATTATGACATCATCAAATGATTATGACATCAACAAAATGAATATGACATCATCCAATGATTTTGACATCAAATGATTATGACATCATCTAATGATTATGACATCATCAAATGATTATGACATCAACAAAATGATTATGACATCAAATGATTATGACATGATCTAATGATTATGACATCATGAAATGATTATGACATCAAAAAAATGAATATGACATCATCCAATGATTATGACATCATCAAATGATTATGACATCAACAAAATGATTATGACATCATCCAATGATTATGACATCAACAAAATGATTATGGCATCATCAAATAATTATGACATCAACAAAATGATTATGGCATCATCAAATGATTATGACATCAACAAAATGATTATGACATCATCAAATGATTATGACATCATCCAATGATTATCACATCAAATGATTATGACATCATCAAATGATTATGACATCAACAAAATTATTATGACATCATCCAATGATTATGACATCATCCAATGATTATGACATCATCAAATCATTATGACATCAACAAAATGATTGACATCATCAAATGATTATGACATCAACAAAATGATTATGACATCATCCAAGGATTATGACATCAAATGATTATGACATCATCAAATCATTATGACATCAACAAAATGATTATGACATCAACAAAATGATTATGGCATCATCAAATGATTATGACATCAACAAAATCATTATGACATCATAAAATCATTATGACATCAACAAAATGATTATGACATCATCCAATGATTATGACATCAAATGATTATGACATCATCAAATCATTATGACATCAACAAAATGATTATGACATCAACAAAATGATTATGACATCATAAAATGATTATGACATCAACAAAATGATTATGGCATCATCAAATGATTATGACATCAACAAAATGATTATGACATCATCCAATGATTATGACATCATCAAATCATTATGACATCAACAAAATGATTATGACAGCAACAAAATGATTATGACATCATCAAATGATTATGACATCAAATGATTTTGACATCATCAAATTATTATGACATCAACAAAATGATGATGACATAATCCAATGATTATGACATCATCCAATGATTATGACATCATCAAATCATTATGACATCAACAAAATGATTATGACACCATCTAATGATTATGACATCATCAAATGATTATGACATCAACAAAATGATTATGACATCATCCAATGATTATGACATCAAATGATTATGACATCATCAAATGATTATGACATCATCAAATGATTATGACATCAAAAAAATGATTATGACATCAACAAAATGATTATGACATCATCTAATGATTATGACATTATCAAATGATTATGACATCAACAAAATGATTATGACATCATCCGATGATTATGACATCAAATGATTATGACATCATCAAATGATTATGACATCAACAAAATGATTATGACATCATCTAATGATTATGACATCATCAAATGATTATGACATAAACAAAATGATTATGACATAATCTAATGATTATGACATCATCAAATGATTATGACATCAACAAAATGATTATGACATCATCCAATGATTATGACATCAAATGATTATGACATCATCAAATGATTATGACATCAACAAAATGATTATGACATCATCTAATGATTATGACATCATCAAATGATTATGACATCAACAAAATGATTATGACATCATCCAATGATTATGACATCAAATGATTATGACATCAACAAAATGATTATGACATCATCCAATGACTATGACATCATCCAATGATTATAACATCATCAAATCATTATGACATCAACAAAATGATTATGACATCAACAAAATGATTATGGCATCATCAAATGATTATGACATCAACAAAATGATTATGACATCATCCAATGATTATGACATCATCCAATGATTATGACATCATCAAATCATTATGACATCAACAAAATGATTATGACATCAACAAAATGATTATGACATCATCAAATGATTATGACATCAACAAAATGATTATGACATCATCCAATGATTATGACATCAAATGATTATGACATCATCAAATGATTATGACATCAACAAAATGATTATGACATCATCCAATGATTATGACATCATCCAATGATTATGACATCATCAAATCATTATGACATCAACAAAATGATTATGACATCAACAAAATGATTATGACATCATCAAATGATTATGACATCATCAAATGATTATGACATCATCCAATGATTATGACATCAAATGATTATGACATCATCAAATGATTATGACATCAACAAAATGATTATGGCATCATCAAATAATTATGACATCAACAAAATGATTATTGCATCATCAAATGACTATGCCATCAACAAAATGATTATGGCATCATCAAATGATTATGACATCAACAAAATGATTATGACATCATCCAATGATTATGACATCAACAAAATGATTATGACATCATCAAATGATTATGACATCAACAAAATGATTATGACATCATCTAATGATTATGACATCATCTAATGATTATGACATCAACAAAATGATTATGTCATCATCCAATGATTATGACATCAAATGATTATGACATCATCAAATGATTATGACATCAACAAAATGATTATGACATCATCCAATGATTATGACATCAAATGATTATGACATCATCAAATGATTATGACATCAACAAAATGAATATGACATCATCCAATGATTTTGACATCAAATGATTATGACATCATCTAATGATTATGACATCATCAAATGATTATGACATCAACAAAATGATTATGACATCAAATGATTATGACATGATCTAATGATTATGACATCATGAAATGATTATGACATCAAAAAAATGAATATGACATCATCCAATGATTATGACATCATCAAATGATTATGACATCAACAAAATGATTATGACATCATCCAATGATTATGACATCAACAAAATGATTATGGCATCATCAAATAATTATGACATCAACAAAATGATTATGGCATCATCAAATGATTATGACATCAACAAAATGATTATGACATCATCAAATGATTATGACATCATCCAATGATTATCACATCAAATGATTATGACATCATCAAATGATTATGACATCAACAAAATTATTATGACATCATCCAATGATTATGACATCATCCAATGATTATGACATCATCAAATCATTATGACATCAACAAAATGATTGACATCATCAAATGATTATGACATCAACAAAATGATTATGACATCATCCAAGGATTATGACATCAAATGATTATGACATCATCAAATCATTATGACATCAACAAAATGATTATGACATCAACAAAATGATTATGGCATCATCAAATGATTATGACATCAACAAAATCATTATGACATCATAAAATCATTATGACATCAACAAAATGATTATGACATCATCCAATGATTATGACATCAAATGATTATGACATCATCAAATCATTATGACATCAACAAAATGATTATGACATCAACAAAATGATTATGACATCATAAAATGATTATGACATCAACAAAATGATTATGGCATCATCAAATGATTATGACATCAACAAAATGATTATGACATCATCCAATGATTATGACATCATCAAATCATTATGACATCAACAAAATGATTATGACAGCAACAAAATGATTATGACATCATCAAATGATTATGACATCAAATGATTTTGACATCATCAAATGATTATGACATCAACAAAATGATGATGACATAATCCAATGATTATGACATCATCCAATGATTATGACATCATCAAATCATTATGACATCAACAAAATGATTATGACACCATCTAATGATTATGACATCATCAAATGATTATGACATCAACAAAATGATTATGACATCATCCAATGATTATGACATCAAATGATTATGACATCATCAAATGATTATGACATCATCAAATGATTATGACATCAAAAAAATGATTATGACATCAACAAAATGATTATGACATCATCTAATGATTATGACATTATCAAATGATTATGACATCAACAAAATGATTATGACATCATCCGATGATTATGACATCAAATGATTATGACATCATCAAATGATTATGACATCAACAAAATGATTATGACATCATCTAATGATTATGACATCATCAAATGATTATGACATAAACAAAATGATTATGACATAATCTAATGATTATGACATCATCAAATGATTATGACATCAACAAAATGATTATGACATCATCCAATGATTATGACATCAAATGATTATGACATCATCAAATGATTATGACATCAACAAAATGATTATGACATCATCTAATGATTATGACATCATCAAATGATTATGACATCAACAAAATGATTATGACAACATCCAATGATTATGACATCAAATGATTATGACATCAACAAAATGATTATGACATCATCCAATGACTATGACATCATCCAATGATTATAACATCATCAAATCATTATGACATCAACAAAATGATTATGACATCAACAAAATGATTATGGCATCATCAAATGATTATGACATCAACAAAATGATTATGACATCATCCAATGATTATGACATCATCCAATGATTATGACATCATCAAATCATTATGACATCAACAAAATGATTATGACATCAACAAAATGATTATGACATCATCAAATGATTATGACATCAACAAAATGATTATGACATCATAAAATGATTATGACATCAACAAAATGATTATGGCATCATCAAATGATTATGACATCAACAAAATGATTATGACATCATCCAATGATTATGACATCATCAAATCATTATGACATCAACAAAATGATTATGACAGCAACAAAATGATTATGACATCATCAAATGATTATGACATCAAATGATTTTGACATCATCAAATGATTATGACATCAACAAAATGATGATGACACCATCTAATGATTATGACATCATCAAATGATTATGACATCAACAAAATGATTATGACATCATCCAATGATTATGACATCATCAAATCATTATGACATCAACAAAATGATTATGACATCAACAAAATGATTATGACATCATCAAATGATTATGACATCAACAAAATGATTATGACATCATCCAATGATTATGACATCAAATGATTATGACATCATCAAAAGATTATGACATCAACAAAATGATTATGACATCATCCAATGATTATGACATCATCCAATGATTATGGCATCATCAAATCATTATGACATCAACAAAATGATTATGACATCATCCAATGATTATGACATCATCAAATGATTATGACATCATCAAATGATTATGACATCAAATGATTATGACATCATCAAATGATTATGACATCAACAAAATGATTATGACATCATCCAATGATTATGACATCAAATGATTATGACATCATCAAATGATTATGCCATCAACAAAATGATTATGACATCATCAAATGATTATGACATCAACAAAATGATTATGACATCATCCAATGATTATGACATCAAATGATTATGACATCATCAAATCATTATGACATCAACAAAATGATTATGACATCAACAAAATGATTATGACATCATAAAATGATTATGACATCAACAAAATGATTATGGCATCATCAAATGATTATGACATCAACAAAATGATTATGACATCATCCAATGATTATGACATCATCAAATCATTATGACATCAACAAAATGATTATGACAGCAACAAAATGATTATGACATCATCAAATGATTATGACATCAAATGATTTTGACATCATCAAATGATTTTGACATCAACAAAATGATGATGACATAATCCAATGATTATGACATCATCCAATGATTATGACATCATCAAATCATTATGACATCAACAAAATGATTATGACATCATCAAATGATTATGACATCAACAAAATGATTATGACATCATCCAATGATTATGACATCAAATGATTATGACATCATCAAATTATTATGACATCAATAAAATGATTATGACATCATCAAATGATTATGACATCAAAAAAATGATTATGACATCAACAAAATGATTATGACATCATCTAATGATTATGACATTATCAAATGATTATGACATCAACAAAATGAATATGACATCATCCGATGATTATGACATCAAATGATTATGACATCATCAAATGATTATGACATCAACAAAATGATTATGACATCATCTAATGATTATGACATCATCAAATGATTATGACATAAACAAAATGATTATGACATAATCTAATGATTATGACATCATCAAATGATTATGACATCAACAAAATGATTATGACATCATCCAATGATTATGACATCAAATGATTATGACATCATCAAATGATTATGACATCAACAAAATGATTATGACATCATCTAATGATTATGACATCATCAAATGATTATGACATCAACAAAATGATTATGACATCATCCAATGATTATGACATCAAATGATTATGACATCAACAAAATGATTATGACATCATCCAATGATTATGACATCAACAAAATGATTATGACATCATCCAATGATTATGACATCAAATGATTATGACATCATCAAATCATTATGACATCAACAAAATGATTATGACATCAACAAAATGATTATGACATCATAAAATGATTATGACATCAACAAAATGATTATGGCATCATCAAATGATTATGACATCAACAAAATGATTATGACATCATCCAATGATTATGACATCATCAAATCATTATGACATCAACAAAATGATTATGACAGCAACAAAATGATTATGACATCATCAAATGATTATGACATCAAATGATTTTGACATCATCAAATGATTTTGACATCAACAAAATGATGATGACATAATCCAATGATTATGACATCATCCAATGATTATGACATCATCAAATCATTATGACATCAACAAAATGATTATGACATCATCAAATGATTATGACATCAACAAAATGATTATGACATCATCCAATGATTATGACATCAAATGATTATGACATCATCAAATTATTATGACATCAATAAAATGATTATGACATCATCAAATGATTATGACATCAAAAAAATGATTATGACATCAACAAAATGATTATGACATCATCTAATGATTATGACATTATCAAATGATTATGACATCAACAAAATGAATATGACATCATCCGATGATTATGACATCAAATGATTATGACATCATCAAATGATTATGACATCAACAAAATGATTATGACATCATCTAATGATTATGACATCATCAAATGATTATGACATAAACAAAATGATTATGACATAATCTAATGATTATGACATCATCAAATGATTATGACATCAACAAAATGATTATGACATCATCCAATGATTATGACATCAAATGATTATGACATCATCAAATGATTATGACATCAACAAAATGATTATGACATCATCTAATGATTATGACATCATCAAATGATTATGACATCAACAAAATGATTATGACATCATCCAATGATTATGACATCAAATGATTATGACATCAACAAAATGATTATGACATCATCCAATGACTATGACATCATCCAATGATTATAACATCATCAAATCATTATGACATCAACAAAATGATTATGACATCAACAAAATGATTATGTCATCATCAAATGATTATGACATCAACAAAATGATTATGACATCATCCAATGATTATGACATCATCCAATGATTATGACATCATCAAATCATTATGACATCAACAAAATGATTATGACATCAACAAAATGATTATGACATCATCAAATGATTATGACATCAACAAAATGATTATGACATCATCCAATGATTATGACATCAAATGATTATGACATCATCAAATGATTATGACATCAACAAAATGATTATGACATCATCCAATGATTATGACATCATCCAATGATTATGACATCATCAAATCATTATGACATCAACAAAATGATTATGACATCAACAAAATGATTATGACATCATCAAATGATTATGACATCATCAAATGATTATGACATCATCCAATGATTATGACATCAAATGATTATGACATCATCAAATGATTATGACATCAACAAAATGATTATGGCATCATCAAATAATTATGACATCAACAAAATGATTATTGCATCATCAAATGACTATGCCATCAACAAAATGATTATGGCATCATCAAATGATTATGACATCAACAAAATGATTATGACATCATCCAATGATTATGACATCAACAAAATGATTATGACATCATCAAATGATTATGACATCAACAAAATGATTATGACATCATCTAATGATTATGACATCATCTAATGATTATGACATCAACAAAATGATTATGTCATCATCCAATGATTATGACATCAAATGATTATGACATCATCAAATGATTATGACATCAACAAAATGATTATGACATCATCCAATGATTATGACATCAAATGATTATGACATCATCAAATGATTATGACATCAACAAAATGAATATGACATCATCCAATGATTTTGACATCAAATGATTATGACATCATCTAATGATTATGACATCATCAAATGATTATGACATCAACAAAATGATTATGACATCAAATGATTATGACATGATCTAATGATTATGACATCATGAAATGATTATGACATCAAAAAAATGAATATGACATCATCCAATGATTATGACATCATCAAATGATTATGACATCAACAAAATGATTATGACATCATCCAATGATTATGACATCAACAAAATGATTATGGCATCATCAAATAATTATGACATCAACAAAATGATTATGGCATCATCAAATGATTATGACATCAACAAAATGATTATGACATCATCAAATGATTATGACATCATCCAATGATTATCACATCAAATGATTATGACATCATCAAATGATTATGACATCAACAAAATTATTATGACATCATCCAATGATTATGACATCATCCAATGATTATGACATCATCAAATCATTATGACATCAACAAAATGATTGACATCATCAAATGATTATGACATCAACAAAATGATTATGACATCATCCAAGGATTATGACATCAAATGATTATGACATCATCAAATCATTATGACATCAACAAAATGATTATGACATCAACAAAATGATTATGGCATCATCAAATGATTATGACATCAACAAAATCATTATGACATCATAAAATCATTATGACATCAACAAAATGATTATGACATCATCCAATGATTATGACATCAAATGATTATGACATCATCAAATCATTATGACATCAACAAAATGATTATGACATCAACAAAATGATTATGACATCATAAAATGATTATGACATCAACAAAATGATTATGGCATCATCAAATGATTATGACATCAACAAAATGATTATGACATCATCCAATGATTATGACATCATCAAATCATTATGACATCAACAAAATGATTATGACAGCAACAAAATGATTATGACATCATCAAATGATTATGACATCAAATGATTTTGACATCATCAAATGATTATGACATCAACAAAATGATGATGACATAATCCAATGATTATGACATCATCCAATGATTATGACATCATCAAATCATTATGACATCAACAAAATGATTATGACACCATCTAATGATTATGACATCATCAAATGATTATGACATCAACAAAATGATTATGACATCATCCAATGATTATGACATCAAATGATTATGACATCATCAAATGATTATGACATCATCAAATGATTATGACATCAAAAAAATGATTATGACATCAACAAAATGATTATGACATCATCTAATGATTATGACATTATCAAATGATTATGACATCAACAAAATGATTATGACATCATCCGATGATTATGACATCAAATGATTATGACATCATCAAATGATTATGACATCAACAAAATGATTATGACATCATCTAATGATTATGACATCATCAAATGATTATGACATAAACAAAATGATTATGACATAATCTAATGATTATGACATCATCAAATGATTATGACATCAACAAAATGATTATGACATCATCCAATGATTATGACATCAAATGATTATGACATCATCAAATGATTATGACATCAACAAAATGATTATGACATCATCTAATGATTATGACATCATCAAATGATTATGACATCAACAAAATGATTATGACAACATCCAATGATTATGACATCAAATGATTATGACATCAACAAAATGATTATGACATCATCCAATGACTATGACATCATCCAATGATTATAACATCATCAAATCATTATGACATCAACAAAATGATTATGACATCAACAAAATGATTATGGCATCATCAAATGATTATGACATCAACAAAATGATTATGACATCATCCAATGATTATGACATCATCCAATGATTATGACATCATCAAATCATTATGACATCAACAAAATGATTATGACATCAACAAAATGATTATGACATCATCAAATGATTATGACATCAACAAAATGATTATGACATCATAAAATGATTATGACATCAACAAAATGATTATGGCATCATCAAATGATTATGACATCAACAAAATGATTATGACATCATCCAATGATTATGACATCATCAAATCATTATGACATCAACAAAATGATTATGACAGCAACAAAATGATTATGACATCATCAAATGATTATGACATCAAATGATTTTGACATCATCAAATGATTATGACATCAACAAAATGATGATGACACCATCTAATGATTATGACATCATCAAATGATTATGACATCAACAAAATGATTATGACATCATCCAATGATTATGACATCATCAAATCATTATGACATCAACAAAATGATTATGACATCAACAAAATGATTATGACATCATCAAATGATTATGACATCAACAAAATGATTATGACATCATTCAATGATTATGACATCAAATGATTATGACATCATCAAATGATTATGACATCAACAAAATGATTATGACATCATCCAATGATTATGACATCATCCAATGATTATGGCATCATCAAATCATTATGACATCAACAAAATGATTATGACATCATCCAATGATTATGACATCATCAAATGATTATGACATCATCCAATGATTATGACATCAAATGATTATGACATCATCAAATGATTATGACATCAACAAAATGATTATGACATCATCCAATGATTATGACATCAAATGATTATGACATCATCAAATGATTATGCCATCAACAAAATGATTATGACATCATCAAATGATTATGACATCAACAAAATGATTATGACATCATCCAATGATTATGACATCAACAAAATGATTATGACATCATCAAATGATTATGACATCAACAAAATGATTATGACATCATCTAATGATTATGACATCAACAAAATGATTATGTCATCATCCAATGATTATGACATCAAATGATTATGACATCATCTAATGATTATGACATCAACAAAATGATTATGACATCATCCAATGATTATGACATCAAATGATTATGACATCATCAAATGATTATGACATCAACAAAATGAATATGACATCATCCAATGATTTTGACATCAAATGATTATGACATCATCTAATGATTATGACATCATCAAATGATTATGACATCAACAAAATGATTATGACATCAAATGATTATGACATGATCTAATGATTATGACATCATGAAATGATTATGACATCAACAAAATGAATATGACATCATCCAATGATTATGACATCATCAAATGATTATTACATCAACAAAATGATTATGACATCATCCAATGATTATGACATCAACAAAATGATTATGGCATCATCAAATAATTATGACATCAACAAAATGATTATGGCATCATCAAATGATTATGACATCAACAAAATGATTATGACATCATCAAATGATTATGACATCATCCAATGATTATCACATCAAATGATTATGACATCATCAAATGATTATGACATCAACAAAATTATTATGACATCATCCAATGATTATGACATCATCCAATGATTATGACATCATCAAATCATTATGACATCAACAAAATGAATATGACATCAACAAAATGATTGACATCATCAAATGATTATGACATCAACAAAATGATTATGACATCATCCAATGATTATGACATCAAATGATTATGACATCATCAAATCAATATGACATCAACAAAATGATTGACATAAAAAAAAATGATTATGACATCATCAAATGATTATGACATCAACAAAATGATTATGACATCATCCAATGATTATGACATCAAATGATTATGACATCATCAAATGATAATGACATCAACAAAATGATTATGACATCATCAAATGATTATGACATCAACAAAATGATTATGACATCAACAAAATGATTATGACATCATCAAATGATTATGACATCAACAAAATGATTATGACATCAAATGATTTTGACATCATCAAATGATTATGACATCAACAAAATGATGATGACATAATCCAATGATTATGACATCATCCAATGATTATGACATCATCAAATCATTATGACATCAACAAAATGATTATGACATCATCTAATGATTATGACATCATCAAATGATTATGACATCAACAAAATGATTATGACATCATCCAATGATTATGACATCAAATGATTATGACATCATCAAATGATTATGACATCAATAAAATGATTATGACATCATCAAATGATTATGACATCAAAAAAATGATTATGACATCAACAAAATGATTATGACATCATCTAATGATTATGACATTATCAAATGATTATGACATCAACAAAATGATTATGACATCATCCGATGATTATGACATCAAATGATTATGACATCATCAAATGATTATGACATCAACAAAATGATTATGACATCATCTAATGATTATGACATCATCAAATGATTATGACATAAACAAAATGATTATGACATAATCTAATGATTATGACATCATCAAATGATTATGACATCAACAAAATGATTATGACATCATCCAATGATTATGACATCAAATGATTATGACATCATCAAATGATTATGACATCAACAAAATGATTATGACATCATCTAATGATTATGACATCATCAAATCATTATGACATCAACAAAATGAATATGACATCTACAAAATGATTGACATCATCAAATGATTATGACATCAACAAAATGAATATGACATCAACAAAATGATTGACATCATCAAATGATTAAGACATCAACAAAATGATTATGACATCATCCAATGATTATGACATCAAATGATTATGACATCATCAAATCAATATGACATCAACAAAATGATTATGACATCAAAAAAAATGAATATGACATCATCTAATGATTATGACATCATCAAATGATTATGACATCAACAAAATGATTATGACATCATCCAATGATTATGACATCAAATGATTATGACATCATCAAATGATTATGACATCAACAAAATGATTATGACATCATATAATGATTATGACATCATCAAATGATTATGACATCAACAAAATGATTATGACATCATCCAATGATTATGACATCATCCAATGATTATGACATCAAATGATTATGACATCATCAAATCATTATGACATCAACAAAATGATTATGACATCAACAAAATGATTATGACATCATAAAATGATTATGACATCAACAAAATGATTATGACATCATCAAATGATTATGACATCAACAAAATGAATATGACATCATCCAATGATTATGACATCAAATGATTATGACATCATCAAATCATTATGACATCAACAAAATGATTATTACATCAACAAAATGATTATGACATAATCAAATGATTATGACATTAACAAAATGATTATGACATCATCCAATGATTATGACATCAAATGATTATGACATCATCAAATGATTATGACATCAACAAAATGATGATGACATCATCCATTGATGATGACATCATCCAATGATTATGACATCATCAAATCATTATGACATCAACAAAATGATTATGACATCATCTAATGATTATGACATCATCAAATGATTATGACATCAACAAAATGATTATGACAACATCCCATGATTATGACATCAAATGACTATGACATCAACAAAATGATTATGACATCATCAAATGATTATGACATCAACAAAATGATTATGACATCATCCAATGATTATGACATCAAATGATTATGACATCATCAAATGATTATGACATCAACAAAATGAATATGACATCATCCTATGATTTTGACATCAAATGATTATGACATCATCTAATGATTATGACATCATCAAATGATTATGACATCAACAAAATGATTATGACATCAAATGATTATGACATGATCTAATGATTATGACATCATCCAATGATTATCACATCAAATGATTATGACATCATCAAATGATTATGACATCAACAAAATTATTATGACATCATCCAATGATTATGACATCATCCAATGATTATGACATCATCAAATCATTATGACATCAACAAAATGAATATGACATCAACAAAATGATTGACATCATCAAATGATTATGACATCAACAAAATGATTATGACATCATCCAATGATTATGACATCAAATGATTATGACATCATCAAATCAATATGACATCAACAAAATGATTGACATAAAAAAAATGATTATGACATCATCTAATGATTATGACATCATCAAATGATTATGACATCAACAAAATGATTATGACATCATCCAATGATTATGACATCAAATGATTATGACATCATCAAATGATTATGACATCAACAAAATGATTATGACATCATCAAATGATTATGACATCAACAAAATGATTATGACATCACATAATGATTATGACATCATCAAATGATTATGACATCAACAAAATGATTATGACATCATCCAATGATTATGACATCATCCAATGATTATGACATCAAATGATTATGACATCATCAAATCATTATGACATCAACAAAATGATTATGACATCAACACAATGATTATGACATCATAAAATGATTATGACATCAACAAAATGATTATGACATCATCAAATGATTATGACATCAACAAAATGATTATGACATCATCCAATGATTATGACATCAAATGATTATGACATAATCAAATGATTATGACATTAACAAAATGATTATGACATCATCCAATGATTATGACATCAAATGATTATGACATCATCAAATGATTATGACATCAAAAAAATGATGATGACATCATCCATTGATGATGACATCATCCAATGATTATGACATCATCAAATCATTATGACATCAACAAAATGATTATGACATCATCTAATGATTATGACATCATCAAATGATTATGACATCAACAAAATGATTATGACAACATCCCATGATTATGACATCAAATGACTATGACATCAACAAAATGATTATGACATCATCAAATGATTATGACATCAACAAAATGATTATGACATCAACCAATGATTATGACATCAAATGATTATTACATCATCAAATGATTATGACATCAACAAAATGAATATGACATCATCCAATGATTTTGACATCAAATGATTATGACATCATCTAATGATTATGACATCATCAAATGATTATGACATCAACAAAATGATTATGACATCAAATGATTATGACATGATCTAATGATTATGACATCATGAAATGATTATGACATCAACAAAAGGAATATGACATCATTCAATGATTATGACATCATCAAATGATTATGACATCAACAAAATGATTATGACATCATCCAATGATTATGACATCAACAAAATGATTATGGCATCATCAAATAATTATGACATCAACAAAATGATTATGGCATCATCAAATGATTATGACATCAACAAAATGATTATGACATCATCAAATGATTATGACATCATCAAATGATTTTTACATCAACAAAATGATTATGACATCATCCAATGATTATGACATCAAATGATTATGACATCATCAAATGATTATGACATCAACAAAATGAATATGACATCATCCAATGATTTTGACATCAAATGATTATGACATCATCTAATGATTATGACATCATCAAATGATTATGACATCAACAAAATGATTATGACATCAAATGATTATGACATGATCTAATGATTATGACATCATGAAATGATTATGACATCAACAAAAGGAATATGACATCATCCAATGATTATGACATCATCAAATGATTATGACATCAACAAAATGATTATGACATCATCCAATGATTATGACATCAACAAAATGATTATGGCATCATCAAATAATTATGACATCAACAAAATGATTATGGCATCATCAAATGATTATGACATCAACAAAATGATTATGACATCATCAAATGATTATGACATCATCCAATGATTATCACATCAAATGATTATGACATCATCAAATGATTATGACATCAACAAAATTATTATGACATCATCCAATAATTATGACATCATCCAATGATTATGACATCATCAAATCATTATGACATCAACAAAATGAATATGATATCAACAAAATGATTGACATCATCAAATGATTATGACATCAACAAAATGATTATGACATCATCCAATGATTATGACATCAAATGATTATGACATCATCAAATCAATATGACATCAACAAAATGATTATGACATCAAAAAAAATGATTATGACATCATCTAATGATTATGACATCATCAAATGATTATGACATCAACAAAATGATTATGACATCATCCAATGATTATGACATCAAATGATTATGACATCTTCAAATGATTATGACATCAACAAAATGATTATGACATCATCAAATGATTATGACATCAACAAAATGATTATGACATCATATAATGATTATGACATCATCAAATGATTATGACATCAACAAAATGATTATGACATCATCCAATGATTATGACATCATCCAATGATTATGACATCAAATGATTATGACATCATCAAATCATTATGACATCAACAAAATGATTAAGACATCAACAAAATGATTATGACATCATAAAATGATTATGACATCAACAAAATGATTATGACATCAACAAAATGATTATGACATCATCAAATGATTATGACATCAACAAAATGATTATGACATCATCCAATGATTATGACATCAAATGATTATGACATCATTAAATGATTATGACATCAACAAAATGATTATGACATCATCTAATGATTATGACATCATCAAATGATTATGACATCAACAAAATGATTATGACATCATCCAATGATTATGACATCATCCAATGATTATGACATCAAATGATTATGACATCATCAAATCATTATGACATCAACAAAATGATTATTACATCATCAAAATGATTATGACATAATAAAATGATTATGACATTAACAAAATGATTATGACATCATCCAATGATTATGACATCAAATGATTATGACATCATCAAATGATTATGACATCAACAAAATGATAATGACATCATCCAATGATTATGACATCATCAAATCATTATGACATCAACAAAATGATTATGACATCATCTAATGATTATGACATCATCAAATGATTATGACATCAACAAAATGATTATGACAACATCCCATGATTATGACATCAAATGATTATGACATCAACAAAATGATTATGACATCATCAAATGATTATGACATCAACAAAATGATTATGACATCATCCAATGATTATGACATCAAATGATTATGACATCATCAAATGATTATGACATCAACAAAATGAATATGACATCATCCAATGATTTTGACATCAAATGATTATGACATCATCTAATGATTATGACATCATCAAATGATTATGACATCAACAAAATGATTATGACATCAAATGATTATGACATGATCTAATGATTATGACATCATGAAATGATTATGACATCAACAAAATGAATATGACATCATCCAATGATTATGACATCATCAAATGATTATGACATCAACAAAATGATTATGACATCATCCAATGATTATGACATCAACAAAATGATTATGGCATCATCAAATAATTATGACATCAACAAAATGATTATGGCATCATCAAATGATTATGACATCAACAAAATGATTATGACATCATCAAATGATTATGACATCATCCAATGATTATCACATCAAATGATTATGACATCATCAAATGATTATGACATCAACAAAATTATTATGACATCATCCAATGATTATGACATCATCCAATGATTATGACATCATCAAATCATTATGACATCAACAAAATGAATATGACATCAACAAAATGATTGACATCATCAAATGATTATGACATCAACAAAATGATTATGACATCATCCAATGATTATGACATCAAATGATTATGACATCATCAAATCAATATGACATCAACAAAATGATTATGACATAAAAAAAAATGATTATGACATCATCTAATGATTATGACATCATCAAATTATTATGACATCATAAAATGATTATGACATCAACAAAATGATTATGACATCAACAAAATGATTATGACATCATCAAATGATTATGACATCAACAAAATGATTATGACATCATCAAATGATTATGACATCAACAAAATGATTATGACATCATCTAATGATTATGACATCATCTAATGATTATGACATCAACAAAATGATTATGACATCATCCAATGATTATGACATCAAATGATTATGACATCATCAAATGATTATGACATCAACAAAATGATTATGACATCATCAAATGATTATGACATCAACAAAATGATTATGACATCATATAATGATTATGACATCATCAAATGATTATGACATCAACAAAATGATTATGACATCATCCAATGATTATGACATCATCCAATGATTATGACATCAAATGATTATGACATCATCAAATCATTATGACATCAACAAAATGATTATGACATCAACAAAATGATTATGACATCATAAAATGATTATGATATCAACAAAATGATTATGACATCAACAAAATGATTATGACATCATCAAATGATTATGACATCAACAAAATGATTATGACATCATCCAATGATTATGACATCAAATGATTATGACATAATCAAATGATTATGACATTAACAAAATGATTATGACATCATCCAATGATTATGATATCAAATGATTATGACATCATCAAATGATTATGACATCAACAAAATGATGATGACATCATCCATTGATGATGACATCATCCAATGATTATGACATCATCAAATCATTATGACATCAACAAAATGATTATGACATCATCTAATGATTATGACATCATCAAATGATTATGACATCAACAAAATGATTATGACAACATCCCATGATTATGACATCAAATGACTATGACATCAACAAAATGATTATGACATCATCAAATGATTATGACATCAACAAAATGATTATGACATCATCCAATGATTATGACATCAAATGATTATGACATCATCAAATGATTATGACATCAACAAAATGAATATGACATCATCCAATGATTTTGACATCAAATGATTATGACATCATCTAATGATTATGACATCATCAAATGATTATGACATCAACAAAATGATTATGACATCAAATGATTATGACATGATCTAATGATTATGACATCATGAAATGATTATGACATCAACAAAAGGAATATGACATCATCCAATGATTTTGACATCAAATGATTATGACATCATCTAATGATTATGACATCATCAAATCATTATGACATCAACAAAATGATTATGACATCAACAAAATGATTATGACATCATCAAATGATTATGACATCAAATGATTTTGACATCATCAAATGATTATGACATCAACAAAATGATGATGACATAATCCAATGATTATGACATCATCCAATGATTATGACATCATCAAATCATTATGACATCAACAAAATGATTATGACATCATCTAATGATTATGACATCATCAAATGATTATGACATCAACAAAATGATTATGACATCATCCAATGATTATGACATCAAATCATTATGACATCATCAAATGATTATGACATCAATAAAATGATTATGACATCATCAAATGATTATGACATCAAAAAAATGATTATGACATCAACAAAATGATTATGACATCATCTAATGATTATGACATTATCAAATGATTATGACATCAACAAAATGATTATGACATCATCCGATGATTATGACATCAAATGATTATGACATCATCAAATGATTATGACATCAACAAAATGATTATGACATCATCTAATGATTATGACATCATCAAATGATTATGACATAAACAAAATGATTATGACATAATCTAATGATTCTGACATCATCAAATGATTATGACATCAACAAAATGATTATGACATCATCCAATGATTATGACATCAAATGATTATGACATCATCAAATGATTATGACATCAACAAAATGATTATGACATCATCTAATGATTATGACATCATCAAATGATTATGACATCAACAAAGTGATTATGACATCATCCAATGATTATGACATCAAATGATTATGACATCAACAAAATGATTATGACATCATCCAATGACTATGACATCAACCAATGATTATAACATCATCAAATCATTATGACATCAACAAAATGATTATGACATCAACAAAATGATTATGGCATCATCAAATGATTATGACATCAACAAAATGATTATGACATCATCCAATGATTATGACATCATCCAATGATTATGACATCATCAAATCATTATGACATCAACAAAATGATTATGACATCAACAAAATGATTATGACATCATCAAATGATTATGACATCAACAAAATGATTATGACATCATCCAATGATTATGACATCAAATGATTATGACATCATCAAATGATTATGACATCAACAAAATGACTATGACATCATCCAATGATTATGACATCATCCAATGATTATGACATCATCAAATCATTATGACATCAACAAAATGATTATGACATCAACAAAATGATTATGACATCATCAAATGATTATGACATCATCAAATGATTATGACATCATCCAATGATTATGACATCAAATGATTATGACATCATCAAATGATTATGACATCAACAAAATGATTATGACATCATCCAATGATTATGACATCATCAAATGATTATGCCATCAACAAAATGATTATGGCATCATCAAATGATTATGACATCAACAAAATGATTATGACATCATCCAATGATTATGACATCAACAAAATGATTATGACATCATCAAATGATTATGACATCAACAAAATGATTATGACATCATCTAATGATTATGACATCATCTAATGATTATGACATCAACAAAATGATTATGTCATCATCCAATGATTATGACATCAAATGATTATGACATCATCAAATGATTATGACATCAACAAAATGATTATAACATCATCCAATGATTATGACATCAAATGATTATGACATCATCTAATGATTATGACATCATCAAATGATTATGACATCAACAAAATGATTATGACATCATCTAATGATTATGACATCATCAAATGATTATGACATCAACAAAATGATTATGACATCAACAAAATGATTATGACATCATCAAATGATTATGACATCATCAAATGATTATGACATCAACAAAATGATTATGACATCATCTAATAATTATGACATCATCTAATGATTATGACATCAACAAAATGATTATGTCATCATCCAATGATTATGACATCAAATGATTATGACATCATCAAATGATTATGACATCAACAAAATGATTATGACATCATCCAATGATTTTGACATCAAATGATTATGACATCATCTAATGATTATGACATCATCAAATGATTATGACATCAACAAAATGATTATGACATCAAATGATTATGACATGATCTAATGATTATGACATCATGAAATGATTATGACATCAACAAAATGAATATGACATCATCCAATGATTATGATATCATCAAATGATTATGACATCAACAAAATGATTATGACATCATCCAATGATTATGACATCAACAAAATGATTATGGCATCATCAAATAATTATGACATCAACAAAATGATTATGGCATCATCAAATGATTATGACATCAACAAAATGATTATGACATCATCAAATGATTATGACATCAACAAAATTATTATGACATCATCCAATGATTATGACATCATCAAATCATTATGACATCAACAAAATGATTGACATCATCAAATGATTATGACATCAACAAAATCATTATGATATCATAAAATCATTATGACATCAACAAAATGATTATGACATCATCCAATGATTATGACATCAAATGATTATGACATCATCAAATCATTATGACATCAACAAAATGATTATGACATCAACAAAATGATTATGACATCATAAAATGATTATGACATCAACAAAATGATTATGGCATCATCAAATGATTATGACATCAACAAAATGATTATGACATCATCCAATGATTATGACATCATCAAATCATTATGACATCAACAAAATGATTATGACAGCAACAAAATGATTATGACATCATCAAATGATTATGACATCAAATGATTTTGACATCATCAAATGATTTTGACATCAACAAAATGATGATGACATAATCCAATGATTATGACATCATCCAATGATTATGACATCATCAAATCATTATGACATCAACAAAATGATTATGACATCATCTAATGATTATGACATCATCAAATGATTATGACATCAACAAAATGATTATGACATCATCCAATGATTATGACATCAAATGATTATGACATCATCAAATTATTATGACATCAATAAAATGATTATGACATCATCAAATGATTATGACATCAAAAAAATGATTATGACATCAACAAAATGATTATGACATCATCTAATGATTATGACATTATCAAATGATTATGACATCAACAAAATGATTATGACATCATCCGATGATTATGACATCAAATGATTATGACATCATCAAATGATTATGACATCAACAAAATGATTATGACATCATCTAATGATTATGACATCATCAAATGATTATGACATCAACAAAATGATTATGACATCATCCAATGATTATGACATCAAATGATTATGACATCAACAAAATGATTATGACATCATCCAATGACTATGACATCATCCAATGATTATAACATCATCAAATCATTATGACATCAACAAAATGATTATGACATCAACAAAATGATTATGGCATCATCAAATGATTATGACATCAACAAAATGATTATGACATCATCCAATGATTATGACATCATCCAATGATTATGACATCATCAAATCATTATGACATCAACAAAATGATTATGACATCAACAAAATGATTATGACATCATCAAATGATTATGACATCAACAAAATGATTATGACATCATCCAATGATTATGACATCAAATGATTATGACATCATCAAATGATTATGACATCAACAAAATGATTATGACATCATCCAATGATTATGACATCATCCAATGATTATGACATCATCAAATCATTATGACATCAACAAAATGATTATGACATCAACAAAATGATTATGACATCATCAAATGATTATGACATCATCAAATGATTATGACATCATCCAATGATTATGACATCAAATGATTATGACATCATCAAATGATTATGACATCAACAAAATGATTATGGCATCATCAAATAATTATGACATCAACAAAATGATTATTGCATCATCAAATGACTATGCCATCAACAAAATGATTATGGCATCATCAAATGATTATGACATCAACAAAATGATTATGACATCATCCAATGATTATGACATCAACAAAATGATTATGACATCATCAAATGATTATGACATCAACAAAATGATTATGACATCATCTAATGATTATGACATCATCTAATGATTATGACATCAACAAAATGATTATGTCATCATCCAATGATTATGACATCAAATGATTATGACATCATCAAATGATTATGACATCAACAAAATGATTATGACATCATCCAATGATTATGACATCAAATGATTATGACATCATCAAATGATTATGACATCAACAAAATGAATATGACATCATCCAATGATTTTGACATCAAATGATTATGACATCATCTAATGATTATGACATCATCAAATGATTATGACATCAACAAAATGATTATGACATCAAATGATTATGACATGATCTAATGATTATGACATCATGAAATGATTATGACATCAAAAAAATGAATATGACATCATCCAATGATTATGACATCATCAAATGATTATGACATCAACAAAATGATTATGACATCATCCAATGATTATGACATCAACAAAATGATTATGGCATCATCAAATAATTATGACATCAACAAAATGATTATGGCATCATCAAATGATTATGACATCAACAAAATGATTATGACATCATCAAATGATTATGACATCATCCAATGATTATCACATCAAATGATTATGACATCATCAAATGATTATGACATCAACAAAATTATTATGACATCATCCAATGATTATGACATCATCCAATGATTATGACATCATCAAATCATTATGACATCAACAAAATGATTGACATCATCAAATGATTATGACATCAACAAAATGATTATGACATCATCCAAGGATTATGACATCAAATGATTATGACATCATCAAATCATTATGACATCAACAAAATGATTATGACATCAACAAAATGATTATGGCATCATCAAATGATTATGACATCAACAAAATCATTATGACATCATAAAATCATTATGACATCAACAAAATGATTATGACGTCATCCAATGATTATGACATCAAATGATTATGACATCATCAAATCATTATGACATCAACAAAATGATTATGACATCAACAAAATGATTATGACATCATAAAATGATTATGACATCAACAAAATGATTATGGCATCATCAAATGATTATGACATCAACAAAATGATTATGACATCATCCAATGATTATGACATCATCAAATCATTATGACATCAACAAAATGATTATGACAGCAACAAAATGATTATGACATCATCAAATGATTATGACATCAAATGATTTTGACATCATCAAATGATTATGACATCAACAAAATGATGATGACATAATCCAATGATTATGACATCATCCAATGATTATGACATCATCAAATCATTATGACATCAACAAAATGATTATGACACCATCTAATGATTATGACATCATCAAATGATTATGACATCAACAAAATGATTATGACATCATCCAATGATTATGACATCAAATGATTATGACATCATCAAATGATTATGACATCATCAAATGATTATGACATCAAAAAAATGATTATGACATCAACAAAATGATTATGACATCATCTAATGATTATGACATTATCAAATGATTATGACATCAACAAAATGATTATGACATCATCCGATGATTATGACATCAAATGATTATGACATCATCAAATGATTATGACATCAACAAAATGATTATGACATCATCTAATGATTATGACATCATCAAATGATTATGGCATAAACAAAATGATTATGACATAATCTAATGATTATGACATCATCAAATGATTATGACATCAACAAAATGATTATGACATCATCCAATGATTATGACATCAAATGATTATGACATCATCAAATGATTATGACATCAACAAAATGATTATGACATCATCTAATGATTATGACATCATCAAATGATTATGACATCAACAAAATGATTATGACAACATCCAATGATTATGACATCAAATGATTATGACATCAACAAAATGATTATGACATCATCCAATGACTATGACATCATCCAATGATTATAACATCATCAAATCATTATGACATCAACAAAATGATTATGACATCAACAAAATGATTATGGCATCATCAAATGATTATGACATCAACAAAATGATTATGACATCATCCAATGATTATGACATCATCCAATGATTATGACATCATCAAATCATTATGACATCAACAAAATGATTATGACATCAACAAAATGATTATGACATCATCAAATGATTATGACATCAACAAAATGATTATGACATCATAAAATGATTATGACATCAACAAAATGATTATGGCATCATCAAATGATTATGACATCAACAAAATGATTATGACATCATCCAATGATTATGACATCATCAAATCATTATGACATCAACAAAATGATTATGACAGCAACAAAATGATTATGACATCATCAAATGATTATGACATCAAATGATTTTGACATCATCAAATGATTATGACATCAACAAAATGATGATGACATAATCCAATGATTATGACATCATCCAATGATTATGACATCATCAAATCATTATGACATCAACAAAATGATTATGACACCATCTAATGATTATGACATCATCAAATGATTATGACATCAACAAAATGATTATGACATCATTCAATGATTATGACATCAAATGATTATGACATCATCAAATGATTATGACATCATCAAATGATTATGACATCAAAAAAATGATTATGACATCAACAAAATGATTATGACATCATCTAATGATTATGACATTATCAAATGATTATGACATCAACAAAATGATTATGACATCATCCGATGATTATGACATCAAATGATTATGACATCATCAAATGATTATGACATCAACAAAAAGATTATGACATCATCTAATGATTATGACATCATCAAATGATTATGACATAAACAAAATGATTATGACATAATCTAATGATTATGACATCATCAAATGATTATGACATCAACAAAATGATTATGACATCATCCAATGATTATGACATCACATGATTATGACATCATCAAATGATTATGACATCAACAAAATGATTATGACATCATCTAATGATTATGACATCATCAAATGATTATGACATCAACAAAATGATTATGACATCATCCAATGATTATGACATCAAATGATTATGACATCAACAAAATGATTATGACATCATCCAATGATTATGACATCATCCAATGATTATGGCATCATCAAATCATTATGACATCAACAAAATGATTATGACATCATCCAATGATTATGACATCATCAAATGATTATGACATCATCCAATGATTATGACATCAAATGATTATGACATCATCAAATGATTATGACATCAACAAAATGATTATGACATCATCCAATGATTATGACATCAAATGATTATGACATCATCAAATGATTATGCCATCAACAAAATGATTATGACATCATCAAATGATTATGACATCAACAAAATGATTATGACATCATCCAATGATTATGACATCAACAAAATGATTATGACATCATCAAATGATTATGACATCAACAAAATGATTATGACATCATCTAATGATTATGACATCAACAAAATGATTATGTCATCATCCAATGATTATGACATCAAATGATTATGACATCATCTAATGATTATGACATCAACAAAATGATTATGACATCATCCAATGATTATGACATCAAATGATTATGACATCATCAAATGATTATGACATCAACAAAATGAATATGACATCATCCAATGATTTTGACATCAAATGATTATGACATCATCTAATGATTATGACATCATCAAATGATTATGACATCAACAAAATGATTATGACATCAAATGATTTTGACATGATCTAATGATTATGACATCATGAAATGATTATGACATCAACAAAATGAATATGACATCATCCAATGATTATGACATCATCAAATGATTATGACATCAACAAAATGATTATGACATCATCCAATGATTATGACATCAACAAAATGATTATGGCATCATCAAATAATTATGACATCAACAAAATGATTATGGCATCATCAAATGATTATGACATCAACAAAATGATTATGACATCATCAAATGATTATGACATCATCCAATGATTATCACATCAAATGATTATGACATCATCAAATGATTATGACATCAACAAAATTATTATGACATCATCCAATGATTATGACATCATCCAATGATTATGACATCATCAAATCATTATGACATCAACAAAATGAATATGACATCAACAAAATGATTGACATCATCAAATGATTATGACATCAACAAAATGATTATGACATCATCCAATGATTATGACATCAAATGATTATGACATCATCAAATCAATATGACATCAACAAAATGATTGACATAAAAAAAAATGATTATGACATCATCAAATGATTATGACATCAACAAAATGATTATGACATCATCCAATGATTATGACATCAAATGATTATGACATCATCAAATGATAATGACATCAACAAAATGATTATGACATCATCAAATGATTATGACATCAACAAAATGATTATGACATCAACAAAATGATTATGACATCATCAAATGATTATGACATCAACAAAATGATTATGACATCAAATGATTTTGACATCATCAAATGATTATGACATCAACAAAATGATGATGACATAATCCAATGATTATGACATCATCCAATGATTATGACATCATCAAATCATTATGACATCAACAAAATGATTATGACATCATCTAATGATTATGACATCATCAAATGATTATGACATCAACAAAATGATTATGACATCATCCAATGATTATGACATCAAATGATTATGACATCATCAAATGATTATGACATCAATAAAATGATTATGACATCATCAAATGATTATGACATCAAAAAAATGATTATGACATCAACAAAATGATTATGACATCATCTAATGATTATGACATTATCAAATGATTATGACATCAACAAAATGATTATGACATCATCCGATGATTATGACATCAAATGATTATGACATCATCAAATGATTATGACATCAACAAAATGATTATGACATCATCTAATGATTATGACATCATCAAATGATTATGACATAAACAAAATGATTATGACATAATCTAATGATTATGACATCATCAAATGATTATGACATCAACAAAATGATTATGACATCATCCAATGATTATGACATCAAATGATTATGACATCATCAAATGATTATGACATCAACAAAATGATTATGACATCATCTAATGATTATGACATCATCAAATCATTATGACATCAACAAAATGAATATGACATCAACAAAATGATTGACATCATCAAATGATTATGACATCAACAAAATGATTATGACATCATCCAATGATTATGACATCAAATGATTATGACATCATCAAATCAATATGACATCAACAAAATGATTATGACATCAAAAAAAATGATTATGACATCATCTAATGATTATGACATCATCAAATGATTATGACATCAACAAAATGATTATGACATCATCCAATGATTATGACATCAAATGATTATGACATCATCAAATGATTATGACATCAACAAAATGATTATGACATCATCAAATGATTATGACATCAACAAAATGATTATGACATCATATAATGATTATGACATCATCAAATGATTATGACATCAACAAAATGATTATGACATCATCCAATGATTATGACATCATCCAATGATTATGACATCAAATGATTATGACATCATCAAATCATTATGACATCAACAAAATGATTATGACATCAACAAAATGATTATGACATCATAAAATGATTATGACATCAACAAAATGATTATGACATCATCAAATGATTATGACATCAACAAAATGATTATGACATCATCCAATGATAATGACATCAAATGATTATGACATCATCAAATCATTATGACATCAACAAAATGATTATGACATCAACAAAATGATTATGACATCATAAAATGATTATGACATCAACAAAATGATTATGACATCATCAAATCATTATGACATCAACAAAATGATTATTACATCAACAAAATGATTATGACATAATCAAATGATTATGACATTAACAAAATGATTATGACATCATCCAATGATTATGACATCAAATGATTATGACATCATCAAATGATTATGACATCAACAAAATGATGATGACATCATCCATTGATGATGACATCATCCAATGATTATGACATCATCAAATCATTATGACATCAACAAAATGATTATGACATCATCTAATGATTATGACATCATCAAATGATTATGACATCAACAAAATGATTATGACAACATCCCATGATTATGACATCAAATGACTATGACATCAACAAAATGATTATGACATCATCAAATGATTATGACATCAACAAAATGATTATGACATCAACACAATGATTATGACATCATAAAATGATTATGACATCAACAAAATGATTATGACATCAACAAAATGATTATGACATCATCAAATGATTATGACATCAACAAAATGATTATGACATCATCCAATGATTATGACATCAAATGATTATGACATAATCAAATGATTATGACATTAACAAAATGATTATGACATCATCCAATGATTATGACATCAAATGATTATGACATCATCAAATGATTATGACATCAACAAAATTATTATGACATCATCCAATGATTATGACATCATCCAATGATTATGACATCATCAAATCATTATGACATCAACAAAATGAATATGACATCAACAAAATGATTGACATCATCAAATGATTATGACATCAACAAAATGATTATGACATCATCCAATGATTATGACATCAAATGATTATGACATCATCAAATCAATATGACATCAACAAAATGATTGACATAAAAAAAATGATTATGACATCATCTAATGATTATGACATCATCAAATGATTATGACATCAACAAAATGATTATGACATCATCCAATGATTATGACATCAAATGATTATGACATCATCAAATGATTATGACATCAACAAAATGATTATGACATCATCAAATGATTATGACATCAACAAAATGATTATGACATCACATAATGATTATGACATCATCAAATGATTATGACATCAACAAAATGATTATGACATCATCCAATGATTATGACATCATCCAATGATTATGACATCAAATGATTATGACATCATCAAATCATTATGACATCAACAAAATGATTATGACATCAACACAATGATTATGACATCATAAAATGATTATGACATCAACAAAATGATTATGACATCAACAAAATGATTATGACATCATCAAATGATTATGACATCAACAAAATGATTATGACATCATCCAATGATTATGACATCAAATGATTATGACATAATCAAATGATTATGACATTAACAAAATGATTATGACATCATCCAATGATTATGACATCAAATGATTATGACATCATCAAATGATTATGACATCAAAAAAATGATGATGACATCATCCATTGATGATGACATCATCCAATGATTATGACATCATCAAATCATTATGACATCAACAAAATGATTATGACATCATCTAATGATTATGACATCATCAAATGATTATAACATCAACAAAATGATTATGACAACATCCCATGATTATGACATCAAATGACTATGACATCAACAAAATGATTATGACATCATCAAATGATTATGACATCAACAAAATGATTATGACATCATCCAATGATTATGACATCAAATGATTATGACATCATCAAATGATTATGACATCAACAAAATGAATATGACATCATCCAATGATTTTGACATCAAATGATTATGACATCATCTAATGATTATGACATCATCAAATGATTATGACATCAACAAAATGATTATGACATCAAATGATTATGACATGATCTAATGATTATGACATCATGAAATGATTATGACATCAACAAAAGGAATATGACATCATCCAATGATTATGACATCATCAAATGATTATGACATCAACAAAATGATTATGACATCATCCAATGATTATGACATCAACAAAATGATTATGGCATCATCAAATAATTATGACATCAACAAAATGATTATGGCATCATCAAATGATTATGACATCAACAAAATGATTATGACATCATCAAATGATTATGACATCATCAAATGATTTTTACATCAACAAAATGATTATGACATCATCCAATGATTATGACATCAAATGATTATGACATCATCAAATGATTATGACATCAACAAAATGAATATGACATCATCCAATGATTTTGACATCAAATGATTATGACATCATCTAATGATTATGACATCATCAAATGATTATGACATCAACAAAATGATTATGACATCAAATGATTATGACATGATCTAATGATTATGACATCATGAAATGATTATGACATCAACAAAAGGAATATGACATCATCCAATGATTATGACATCATCAAATGATTATGACATCAACAAAATGATTATGACATCATCCAATGATTATGACATCAACAAAATGATTATGGCATCATCAAATAATTATGACATCAACAAAATGATTATGGCATCATCAAATGATTATGACATCAACAAAATGATTATGACATCATCAAATGATTATGACATCATCCAATGATTATCACATCAAATGATTATGACATCATCAAATGATTATGACATCAACAAAATTATTATGACATCATCCAATAATTATGACATCATCCAATGATTATGACATCATCAAATCATTATGACATCAACAAAATGAATATGATATCAACAAAATGATTGACATCATCAAATGAGTATGACATCAACAAAATGATTATGACATCATCCAATGATTATGACATCAAATGATTATGACATCATCAAATCAATATGACATCAACAAAATGATTATGACATCAAAAAAATGATTATGACATCATCTAATGATTATGACATCATCAAATGATTATGACATCAACAAAATGATTATGACATCATCCAATGATTATGACATCAAATGATTATGACATCTTCAAATGATTATGACATCAACAAAATGATTATGACATCATCAAATGATTATGACATCAACAAAATGATTATGACATCATATAATGATTATGACATCATCAAATGATTATGACATCAACAAAATGATTATGACATCATCCAATGATTATGACATCATCCAATGATTATGACATCAAATGATTATGACATCATCAAATCATTATGACATCAACAAAATGATTATGACATCAACAAAATGATTATGACATCATAAAATGATTATGACATCAACAAAATGATTATGACATCAACAAAATGATTATGACATCATCAAATGATTATGACATCAACAAAATGATTATGACATCATCCAATGATTATGACATCAAATGATTATGACATCATTAAATGATTATGACATCAACAAAATGATTATGACATCATCTAATGATTATGACATCATCAAATGATTATGACATCAACAAAATGATTATGACATCATCCAATGATTATGACATCATCCAATGATTATGACATCAAATGATTATGACATCATCAAATCATTATGACATCAACAAAATGATTATTACATCATCAAAATGATTATGACATAATAAAATGATTATGACATTAACAAAATGATTATGACATCATCCAATGATTATGACATCAAATGATTATGACATCATCAAATGATTATGACATCAACAAAATGATAATGACATCATCCAATGATTATGACATCATCAAATCATTATGACATCAACAAAATGATTATGACATCATCTAATGATTATGACATCATCAAATGATTATGACATCAACAAAATGATTATGACAACATCCCATGATTATGACATCAAATGATTATGACATCAACAAAATGATTATGACATCATCAAATGATTATGACATCAACAAAATGATTATGACATCATCCAATGATTATGACATCAAATGATTATGACATCATCAAATGATTATGACATCAACAAAATGAATATGACATCATCCAATGATTTTGACATCAAATGATTATGACATCATCTAATGATTATGACATCATCAAATGATTATGACATCAACAAAATGATTATGACATCAAATGATTATGACATGATCTAATGATTATGACATCATGAAATGATTATGACATCAACAAAATGAATATGACATCATCCAATGATTATGACATCATCAAATGATTATGACATCAACAAAATGATTATGACATCATCCAATGATTATGACATCAACAAAATGATTATGGCATCATCAAATAATTATGACATCAACAAAATGATTATGGCATCATCAAATGATTATGACATCAACAAAATGATTATGACATCATCAAATGATTATGACATCATCCAATGATTATCACATCAAATGATTATGACATCATCAAATGATTATGACATCAACAAAATTATTATGACATCATCCAATGATTATGACATCATCCAATGATTATGACATCATCAAATCATTATGACATCAACAAAATGAATATGACATCAACAAAATGATTGACATCATCAAATGATTATGACATCAACAAAATGATTATGACATCATCCAATGATTATGACATCAAATGATTATGACATCATCAAATCAATATGACATCAACAAAATGGTTATGACATCAAAAAAATGATTATGACATCATCTAATGATTATGACATCATCAAATTATTATGACATCATAAAATGATTATGACATCAACAAAATGATTATGACATCAACAAAATGATTATGACATCATCAAATGATTATGACATCAACAAAATGATTATGACATCATCAAATGATTATGACATCAACAAAATGATTATGACATCATCTAATGATTATGACATCATCAAATGATTATGACATCAACAAAATGATTATGACATCATCCAATGATTATGACATCAAATGATTATGACATCATCAAATGATTATGACATCAACAAAATGATTATGACATCATCAAATGATTATGACATCAACAAAATGATTATGACATCATATAATGATTATGACATCATCAAATGATTATGACATCAACAAAATGATTATGACATCATCCAATGATTATGACATCATCCAATGATTATGACATCAAATGATTATGACATCATCAAATCATTATGACATCAACAAAATGATTATGACATCAACAAAATGATTATGACATCATAAAATGATTATGACATCAACAAAATGATTATGACATCAACAAAATGATTATGACATCATCAAATGATTATGACATCAACAAAATGATTATGACATCATCCAATGATTATGACATCAAATGATTATGACATAATCAAATGATTATGACATTAACAAAATGATTATGACATCATCCAATGATTATGACATCAAATGATTATGACATCATCAAATGATTATGACATCAACAAAATGATGATGACATCATCCATTGATGATGACATCATCCAATGATTATGACATCATCAAATCATTATGACATCAACAAAATGATTATGACATCATCTAATGATTATGACATCATCAAATGATTATGACATCAACAAAATGATTATGACAACATCCCATGATTATGACATCAAATGACTATGACATCAACAAAATGATTATGACATCATCAAATGATTATGACATCAACAAAATGATTATGACATCATCCAATGATTATGACATCAAATGATTATGACATCATCAAATGATTATGACATCAACAAAATGAATATGACATCATCCAATGATTTTGACATCAAATGATTATGACATCATCTAATGATTATGACATCATCAAATGATTATGACATCAACAAAATGATTATGACATCAAATGATTATGACATGATCTAATGATTATGACATCATGAAATGATTATGACATCAACAAAAGGAATATGACATCATCCAATGATTATGACATCATCAAATGATTATGACATCAACAAAATGATTATGACATCATCCAATGATTATGACATCAACAAAATGATTATGGCATCATCAAATAATTATGACATCAACAAAATGATTATGGCATCATCAAATAATTATGACATCAACAAAATGATTATGACATCATCAAATGATTATGACATCATCAAATGATTATTACATCAACAAAATGATTATGACATCATCCAATGATTATGACATCAAATGATTATGACATCATCAAATGATTATGACATCAACAAAATGAATATGACATCATCCAATGATTTTGACATCAAATGATTATGACATCATCTAATGATTATGACATCATCAAATGATTATGACATCAACAAAATGATTATGACATCAAATGATTATGACATGATCTAATGATTATGACATCATGAAATGATTATGACATCAACAAAAGGAATATGACATCATCCAATGATTATGACATCATCAAATGATTATGACATCAACAAAATGATTATGACATCATCCAATGATTATGACATCAACAAAATGATTATGGCATCATCAAATAATTATGACATCAACAAAATGATTATGGCATCATCAAATGATTATGACATCAACAAAATGATTATGACATCATCAAATGATTATGACATCATCCAATGATTATCACATCAAATGATTATGACATCATCAAATGATTATGACATCAACAAAATTATTATGACATCATCCAATGATTATGACATCATTCAATGATTATGACATCATCAAATCATTATGACATCAACAAAATGAATATGACATCAACAAAATGATTGACATCATCAAATCATTATGACATCAACAAAATGATTATGACATCATCCAATGATTATGACATCAAATGATTATGACATCATCAAATCAATATGACATCAACAAAATGATTATAACATCAAAAAAAAAGATTATGACATCATCTAATGATTATGACATCATCAAATGATTATGACATCAACAAAATGATTATGACATCATCCAATGATTATGACATCAAATGATTATGACATCTTCAAATGATTATGACATCAACAAAATGATTATGACATCATCAAATGATTATGACATCAACAAAATGATTATGACATCATATAATGATTATGACATCATCAAATGATTATGACATCAACAAAATGATTATGACATCATCCAATGATTATGACATCATCCAATGATTATGACATCAAATGATTATGACATCATCAAATCATTATGACATCAACAAAATGATTATGACATCAACAAAATGATTATGACATCATAAAATGATTATGACATCAACAAAATGATTATGACATCAACAAAATGATTATGACATCATCAAATGATTATGACATCAACAAAATGATTATGACATCATCCAATGATTATGACATCAAATGATTATGACATCATTAAATGATTATGACATCAACAAAATGATTATGACATCATCTAATGATTATGACATCATCAAATGATTATGACATCAACAAAATGATTATGACATCATCCAATGATTATGACATCATCCAATGATTATGACATCAAATGATTATGACATCATCAAATCATTATGACATCAACAAAATGATTATTACATCATCAAAATGATTATGACATAATCAAATGATTATGACATTAACAAAATGATTATGACATCATCCAATGATTATGACATCAAATGATTATGACATCATCAAATGATTATGACATCAACAAAATGATAATGACATCATCCAATGATTATGACATCATCAAATCATTATGACATCAACAAAATGATTATGACATAATCAAATGATTATGACATTAACAAAATGATTATGACATCATCCAATGATTATGACATCAAATGATTATGACATCATCAAATGATTATGACATCAACAAAATGATTATGACATCATCCATTGATGATGACATCATCCAATGATTATGACATCATCAAATCATTATGACATCAACAAAATGATTATGACAACATCCCATGATTATGACATCAAATGATTATGACATCAACAAAATGATTATGACATCATCAAATGATTATGACATCAACAAAATGATTATGACATCATCCAATGATAATGACATCAAATGATTATGACATCATCAAATGATTATGACATCAACAAAATGATTATGACATCATCTAATGATTATGACATCAACAAAATGATTATGACATCATCTAATGATTATGACATCAAATGATTATGACATCAACAAAATGATTATGACATCATCCAATGATTATGACATCAAATGATTATGACATCAACAAATGATTATGACATCATCAAAATGATTATGACATAATCAAATGATTATGACATCAACAAAATGTTTATGACATCATCCAATGATTATGACATCAAATGATTATGACATCATCAAATGATTATGACATCAACAAAATGATTATGACATCATCTAATGATTATGACATCATCAAATGATTATGACATCATCAAATGATTATGACATCAACAAAATGATTATGACATCATCAAATGATTATGACATCAACAAAATGATTATGACATCATCTAATGATTATGACATCATCAAATGATTATGACATCAACAAAATGATTATGACATAATCAAATGATTATGACATCAACAAAATGTTTATGACATCATCCAATGATTATGACATCAAATGATTATGACATCATCAAATGATTATGACATCAACAAAATGATTATGACATCATCTAATGATTATGACATCATCAAATGATTATGACATCAACAAAATGATTATGACATCATCTAATGATTATGACATCATCAAATGATTATGACATCAACAAAATGATTATGACATCATCTAATGATTATGACATCATCAAATCATTATGACATCAACAAAATGATTATTACATCAACAAAATGATTATGACATCATCAAATGATTATGACATTAACAAAATGATTATGACATCATCCAATGATTATGACATCAAATGATTATGACATAATCAAATGATTATGACATCAACAAAATGATGATGACATCATCCATTGATGATGACATCATCCAATGATTATGACATCATCAAATCATTATGACATCAACAAAATGATTATGACATCATCTAATGATTATGACATCATCAAATGATTATGACATCAACAAAATGATTATGACAACATCCCATGATTATGACATCAAATGATTATGACATCATCAAATGATTATGACATCAACAAAATGATTATGACATCATCTAATGATTATGACATCATCAAATGATTATGACATCAACAAAATGATTATGACATCATCTAATGATTATGACATCATCAAATGATTATGACATCAACAAAATGATTATGACATCATCTAATGATTATGACATCATCAAATGATTATGACATCAACAAAATGATTATGACATCATCTAATGATTATGACATCATCAAATGATTATGACATCAACAAAATGATTATGACATCATCCAATGATTATGACATCAAATGATTATGACATCATCAAATGATTATGACATCAACAAAGTGATGATGATGAAATCATCTAATGGTTATGACATCAACAAAATGATTATGACATCATCCAATGATTATGACATCAAATGATTATGACATCATCAAATGATTATGACATCAACAAAGTGATGATGATGACATCATCTAATGGTTATGACATCAACAAAATGATTATGGCATCATCCAATGATTATGACATCAACAAAATGATTATGGCATCATCAAATGATTATGACATCAACAAAATGATTATGACATCATCAAATGATTATGACATCATCCAATGAATATCACATCAAATGATTATGACATCAACAAAATTATTATGACATCATCCAATGATTATGACATCATCAAATCATTATGACATCAACAAAATGATTATGACATCAACAAAATGATTGACATCATCAAATGATTATGACATCAACAAAATGATTATGACATCATCCAAGGATTATGACATCAAATGATTATGACATCAACAAATCATTATGACATCAACAAAATGATTATGACATCAACAAAATGATTATGGCATCATCAAATGATTATGACATCAACAAAATCATTATGACATCATCAAATGATTATGACATCAACAAAATGATTATAACATCATCCAATGATTATGACATCAAATGATTATGACATCATCAAATCATTATGACATCAACAAAATGATTATGACATCAACAAAATGATTATGACATCATAAAATGATTATGACATCAACAAAATGATTATGGCATCATCAAATGATTATGACATCAACAAAACGATTATGACATCATCCAATGATTATGACATCATCAAATCATTATGACATCAACAAAATGATTATGACATCAACAAAATGATTATGACATCATCAAATGATTATGACATCATCAAATGATTATGACATCAACAAAATGATGATGACATCATCTAATGATTATGACATCATCAAATGATTATGACATCAACAAAATGATTATGACATCATCTAATGATTATGACATCATCAAATGATTATGACATCAACAAAATGATTATGACATCATCTAATGATTATGACATCATCAAATCATTATGACATCAACAAAATGATTATTACATCAACAAAATGATTATGACATCATCAAATGATTATGACATCAACAAAATGATTATTACATCAACAAAATGATTATGACATCATCAAATGATTATGACATCAACAAAATGATTATGACATAATCAAATGATTATGACATCAACAAAATGTTTATGACATCATCCAATGATTATGACATCAAATGATTATGACATCATCAAATGATTATGACATCAACAAAATGATTATGACATCATCTAATGATTATGACATCATCAAATGATTATGACATCAACAAAATGATTATGACATCATCTAATGATTATGACATCATCAAATGATTATGACATCAACAAAATGATTATGACATCATCTAATGATTATGACATCATCAAATCATTATGACATCAACAAAATGATTATTACATCAACAAAATGATTATGACATCATCAAATGATTATGACATCATCCAAAGGTTATGACATCAAATTATTATGACATCATCAAATGATTATGACATCAACAAAATGATGATGACATCATCCATTGATGATGACATCATCCAATGATTATGACATCAACAAAATGATTATGACATCATCTAATGATTATGACATCATCAAATGATTATGACATCAACAAAATGATTATGACATCATCTAATGATTATGACATCATCAAATGATTATGACATCAACAAAATGATTATGACATCATCTAATGATTATGACATCATCAAATGATTATGACATCAACAAAATGATTATGACATCATCTAATGATTATGACATCATCAAATGATTATGACATCAACAAAATGATTATTACATCAACAAAATGATTATGACATCATCAAATGATTATGACATTAACAAAATGATTATGACATCATCCAATGGTTATGACATCAAATGATTATGACATCATCAAATGATTATGACATCAACAAAATGATGATGACATCATCCATTGATGATGACATCATCCAATGATTATGACATCAACAAAATGATTATGACATCATCTAATGATTATGACATCATCAAATGATTATGACATCAACAAAATGATTATGACATCATCTAATGATTATGACATCATCAAATGATTATGACATCATCCAATGATTATGACATCAACAAAATGATTATGACATCATCTAATGATTATGACATCAACAAAATGATTATGACATCATCTAATGATTATGACATCATCAAATGATTATGAAATCATCAAAATGATTATGACATCATATAATGATTATGACATCAACAAAATGATTATGACATCATCTAATGATTATGACATCAAATGATTATGACATCAACAAAATGATTATGACATCATCCAATGATTATGACATCAAATGATTATGACATCAACAAAATGATTATGACATCATCTAATGATTATGACATCAAATGATTATGACATCAACAAAATGATTATGACATCATCTAATGATTATGACATCAAATGATTATGACATCAACAAAATGATTATGACATCATCAAATGATTATGACATCAACAAAATGATTATGACATCATCTAATGATTATGACATCATCAAATGATTATGACATCAACAAAATGATTATGACATCATCTAATGATTATGACATCATCAAATGATTATGACATCAACAAAATGATTATGACATCATCAAATGATTATGACATCAACAAAATGATTATGACATCATATAATGATTATGACATCATCAAATCATTATGACATCAACAAAATGATTATTACATCATCTAATGATTATGACATCATCAAATGATTATGACATCAACAAAATGATTATGACATCATCTAATGATTATGACATCATCAAATGATTATGACATCAACAAAATGATTATGACATCATCTAATGATTATGACATCATCAAATGATTATGACATCAACAAAATGATTATGACATAATCAAATGATTATGACATCAACAAAATGTTTATGACATCATCCAATGATTATGACATCAAATGATTATGACATCATCAAATGATTATGACATCAACAAAATGATTATGACATCATCCAATGATTATGACATCATCAAATCATTATGACATCAACAAAATGATTATGACATCATCTAATGATTATGACATCATCAAATGATTATGACATCAACAAAATGATTATGACAACATCCCATGATTATGACATCAAATGATTATGACATCATCAAATGATTATGACATCAACAAAATGATTATGACATCATCAAATGATTATGACATCAACAAAATGATTATGACATCATCAAATGATTATGACATCAACAAAATGTTTATGACATCATCCAATGATTATGACATCAAATGATTATGACATCATCAAATGATTATGACATCAACAAAATGATTATGACATCATCTAATGATTATGACATCATCAAATGATTATGACATCAACAAAATGATTATCACATCAACAAAATGATTATGACATCATCAAATGATTATGACATCAACAAAATGATTATGACATCATCTAATGATTATGACATAATCAAATGATTATGACATCAACAAAATGATTATGACATCATCAAATGATTATGACATCAACAAAATGTTTATGACATCATCCAATGATTATGACATCATCAAATCATTATGACATCAACAAAATGATTATTACATCAACAAAATGATTATGACATCATCAAATGATTATGACATTAACAAAATGATTATGACATCATCCAATGATTATGACATCAAATGATTATGACATAATCAAATGATTATGACATCAACAAAATGATGATGACATCATCCATTGATGATGACATCATCCAATGATTATGACATCAACAAAATGATTATGACATCATCTAATGATTATGACATCATCAAATGATTATGACATCAACAAAATGATTATGACATCATCTAATGATTATGACATCATCAAATGATTATGACATCATCCAATGATTATGACATCAACACAATGATTATGACATCATCTAATGATTATGACATCAACAAAATGATTATGACATCATCTAATGATTATGACATCATCAAATGATTATGACATCATCAAAATGATTATGACATCATATAATGATTATGACATCAACAAAATGATTATGACATCATCTAATGATTATGACATCAAATGATTATGACATCAACAAAATGATTATGACATCATCCAATGATTATGACATCAAATGATTATGACATCAACAAAATGATTATGACATCATCTAATGATTATGACATCAAATGATTATGACATCAACAAAATGATTATGACATCATCTAATGATTATGACATCAAATGATTATGACATCAACAAAATGATTATGACATCATCAAATGATTATGACATCAACAAAATGATTATGACATCATCTAATGATTATGACATCATCAAATGATTATGACATCAACAAAATGATTATGACATCATCTAATGATTATGACATCATCAAATGATTATGACATCAACAAAATGATTATGACATCATCAAATGATTATGACATCAACAAAATGATTATGACATCATATAATGATTATGACATCATCAAATCATTATGACATCAACAAAATGATTATTACATCATCTAATGATTATGACATCATCAAATGATTATGACATCAACAAAATGATTATGACATCATCTAATGATTATGACATCATCAAATGATTATGACATCAACAAAATGATTATGACATCATCTAATGATTATGACATCATCAAATGATTATGACATCAACAAAATGATTATGACATAATCAAATGATTATGACATCAACAAAATGTTTATGACATCATCCAATGATTATGACATCAAATGATTATGACATCATCAAATGATTATGACATCAACAAAATGATTATGACATCATCCAATGATTATGACATCATCAAATCATTATGACATCAACAAAATGATTATGACATCATCTAATGATTATGACATCATCAAATGATTATGACATCAACAAAATGATTATGACAACATCCCATGATTATGACATCAAATGATTATGACATCATCAAATGATTATGACATCAACAAAATGATTATGACATCATCAAATGATTATGACATCAACAAAATGATTATGACATCATCAAATGATTATGACATCAACAAAATGTTTATGACATCATCCAATGATTATGACATCAAATGATTATGACATCATCAAATGATTATGACATCAACAAAATGATTATGACATCATCTAATGATTATGACATCATCAAATGATTATGACATCAACAAAATGATTATCACATCAACAAAATGATTATGACATCATCAAATGATTATGACATCAACAAAATGATTATGACATCATCTAATGATTATGACATCATCAAATGATTATGACATCAACAAAATGATTATGACATCATCAAATGATTATGACATCAACAAAATGTTTATGACATCATCCAATGATTATGACATCAAATGATTATGACATCATCAAATGATTATGACATCAACAAAATGATTATGACATCATCTAATGATTATGACATCATCAAATGATTATGACATCAACAAAATGATTATGACATCATCTAATGATTATGACATCATCAAATGATTATGACATCAACAAAATGATTATGACATCATCTAATGATTATGACATCATCAAATGATTATGACATCAACAAAATGATTATGACATCATCTAATGATTATGACATCATCAAATGATTATGACATCAACAAAATGATTATGACATCATCTAATGATTATGACATCATCAAATGATTATGACATCAACAAAATGATTATGAGATCATCAAATGATTATGACATCAACAAAATGATTATGACATCATCTAATGATTATGACATCATCAAATGATTATGACATCAACAAAATGATTATGACATCATCTAATGATTATGACATCATCAAATGATTATGACATCAACAAAATGATTATGACATCATCTAATGATTATGACATCATCAAATGATTATGACATCATCAAAATGATTATGACATCATATAATGATTATGACATCAACAAAATGATTATGACATCATCTAATGATTATGACATCAAATGATTATGACATCAACAAAATGATTATGACATCATCCAATGATTATGACATCAAATGATTATGACATCAACAAAATGATTATGACATCATCTAATGATTATGACATCAAATGATTATGACATCAACAAAATGATTATGACATCATCTAATGATTATGACATCAAATGATTATGACATCAACAAAATGATTATGACATCATCAAATGATTATGACATCAACAAAATGATTATGACATCATCTAATGATTATGACATCATCAAATGATTATGACATCAACAAAATGATTATGACATCATCTAATGATTATGACATCATCAAATGATTATGACATCAACAAAATGATTATGACATCATCTAATGATTATGACATCATCAAATGATTATGACATCAACAAAATGATTATGACATCATATAATGATTATGACATCAACAAAATGATTATGACATCATCTAATGATTATGACATCAATTGATTATGACATCAACAAAATGATTATGACATCATCCAATGATTATGACATCAAATGATTATGACATCAACAAAATGATTATGACATCAACAAAATGATTATGACATCATCTAATGATTATGACATCATCAAATGATTATGACATCAACAAAATGATTATGACATAATCAAATGATTATGACATCAACAAAATGTTTATGACATCATCCAATGATTATGACATCAAATGATTATGACATCATCAAATGATTATGACATCAACAAAATGATTATGACATCATCTAATGATTATGACATCATCAAATGATTATGACATCAACAAAATGATTATGACATCATCTAATGATTATGACATCATCAAATGATTATGACATCAACAAAATGATTATGACATCATCTAATGATTATGACATCATCAAATCATTATGACATCAACAAAATGATTATTACATCAACAAAATGATTATGACATCATCAAATGATTATGACATTAACAAAATGATTATGACATCATCCAATGATTATGACATCAAATGATTATGACATAATCAAATGATTATGACATCAACAAAATGATGATGACATCATCCATTGATGATGACATCATCCAATGATTATGACATCATCAAATCATTATGACATCAACAAAATGATTATGACATCATCTAATGATTATGACATCATCAAATGATTATGACATCAACAAAATGATTATGACAACATCCCATGATTATGACATCAAATGATTATGACATCATCAAATGATTATGACATCAACAAAATGATTATGACATCATCAAATGATTATGACATCAACAAAATGATTATGACATCATCAAATGATTATGACATCAACAAAATGTTTATGACATCATCCAATGATTATGACATCAAATGATTATGACATCATCAAATGATTATGACATCAACAAAATGATTATGACATCATCTAATGATTATGACATCATCAAATGATTATGACATCAACAAAATGATTATGACATCATCTAATGATTATGACATCATCAAATGATTATGACATCAACAAAATGATTATGACATCATCTAATGATTATGACATCATCAAATGATTATGACATCAACAAAATGATTATGACATCATCTAATGATTATGACATCATCAAATGATTATGACATCAACAAAATGATTATGACATCATCCAATGATTATGACATCAAATGATTATGACATCATCAAATGATTATGACATCAACAAAGTGATGATGATGACATCATCTAATGGTTATGACATCAACAAAATGATTATGACATCATCCAATGATTATGACATCAAATGATTATGACATCATCAAATGATTATGACATCAACAAAGTGATGATGATGACATCATCTAATGGTTATGACATCAACAAAATGATTATGGCATCATCCAATGATTATGACATCAACAAAATGATTATGGCATCATCAAATGATTATGACATCAACAAAATGATTATGACATCATCAAATGATTATGACATCATCCAATGAATATCACATCAAATGATTATGACATCAAAAAAATTATTATGACATCATCCAATGATTATGACATCATCAAATCATTATGACATCAACAAAATGATTATGACATCAACAAAATGATTGACATCATCAAATGATTATGACATCAACAAAATGATTATGACATCATCCAAGGATTATGACATCAAATGATTATGACATCAACAAATCATTATGACATCAACAAAATGATTATGACATCAACAAAATGATTATGGCATCATCAAATGATTATGACATCAACAAAATCATTATGACATCATCAAATGATTATGACATCAACAAAATGATTATAACATCATCCAATGATTATGACATCAAATGATTATGACATCATCAAATCATTATGACATCAACAAAATGATTATGACATCAACAAAATGATTATGACATCATAAAATGATTATGACATCAACAAAATGATTATGGCATCATCAAATGATTATGACATCAACAAAACGATTATGACATCATCCAATGATTATGACATCATCAAATCATTATGACATCAACAAAATGATTATGACATCAACAAAATGATTATGACATCATCAAATGATTATGACATCATCAAATGATTATGACATCAACAAAATGATGATGACATCATCTAATGATTATGACATCATCAAATGATTATGACATCAACAAAATGATTATGACGTCATCTAATGATTATGACATCATCAAATGATTATGACATCAACAAAATGATTATGACATCATCTAATGATTATGACATCATCAAATCATTATGACATCAACAAAATGATTATTACATCAACAAAATGATTATGACATCATCAAATGATTATGACATCAACAAAATGATTATTACATCAACAAAATGATTATGACATCATCAAATGATTATGACATCAACAAAATGATTATGACATAATCAAATGATTATGACATCAACAAAATGTTTATGACATCATCCAATGATTATGACATCAAATGATTATGACATCAACAAAATGATTATGACATCATCTAATGATTATGACATCATCAAATGATTATGACATCAACAAAATGATTATGACATCATCTAATGATTATGACATCATCAAATGATTATGACATCAACAAAATGATTATGACATCATCTAATGATTATGACATCATCAAATGATTATGACATCAACAAAATGATTATGACATCATCTAATGATTATGACATCATCAAATCATTATGACATCAACAAAATGATTATTACATCAACAAAATGATTATGACATCATCAAATGATTATGACATTAACAAAATGATTATGACATCATCCAATGGTTATGACATCAAATGATTATGACATCATCAAATGATTATGACATCAACAAAATGATGATGACATCATCCATTGATGATGACATCATCCAATGATTATGACATCAACAAAATGATTATGACATCATCTAATGATTATGACATCATCAAATGATTATGACATCAACAAAATGATTATGACATCATCTAATGATTATGACATCATCAAATGATTATGACATCATCCAATGATTATGACATCAACAAAATGATTATGACATCATCTAATGATTATGACATCAACAAAATGATTATGACATCATCTAATGATTATGACATCATCAAATGATTATGACATCAAAAAAATGATTATGACATCATCTAATGATTATGACATCATCAAATGATTTTGACATCAACAAAATGATTATGACATCATCTAATGATTATGACATCATCAAATGATTATGACATCAACAAAATGATTATGACATCATCTAATGATTATGACATCATCAAATGATTATGACATCAACAAAATGATTATGACATCATCCAATGATTATGACATCAAATGATTATGACATCATCAAATGATTATGACATCACAAAATGATTATGACATCATCTAATGATTATGACATCAACAAAATGATTATGACATCATCTAATGATTATGACATCATCAAATGATTATGACATCAACAAAATGATTATGACATCATTCCATGATTATGACATCAAATGATTATGACATCATCAAATGATTATGACATCAACAAAATGATTATGACATCATCAAATGATTATGACATCAACAAAATGATTATGACATCATCTAATGATTATGACATCATCAAATGATTATGACATCAACAAAATGATTATGACATCATCAAATGATTATGACATCAACAAAATGTTTATGACATCATCCAATGATTATGACATCAAATGATTATGACATCATCAAATGATTATGACATCAACAAAATGATTATGACATCATCTAATGATTATGACATCATCAAATGATTATGACATCAACAAAATGATTATGACATCATCTAATGATTATGACATCATCAAATGATTATGACATCAACAAAATGATTATGACATCAACAAAATGATTGACATCATCAAATGATTATGACATCAACAAAATGATTATGACATCATCCAAGGATTATGACATCAAATGATTATGACATCAACAAATCATTATGACATCAACAAAATGATTATGACATCAACAAAATGATTATGGCATCATCAAATGATTATGACATCAACAAAATCACTATGACATCATCAAATGATTATGACATCAACAAAATGATTATAACATCATCCAATGATTATGACATCAAATGATTATGACATCATCAAATCATTATGACATCAACAAAATGATTATGACATCAACAAAATGATTATGACATCATACAATGATTATGACATCAACAAAATGATTATGGCATCATCAAATGATTATGACATCAACAAAATGATTATGACATCATCCAATGATTATGACATCATCAAATCATTATGACATCAACAAAATGATTATGACATCAACAAAATGATTATGACATCATCAAATGATTATGACATCAAATGATTATGACATCATAAAATGATTATGACATCAACAAAATGATGATGACATCATCCAATGATTATGACATCATCCAAAGATTATGACATCATCAAATCATTATGACATCAACAAAATGATTATGACATCATCTAATGATTATGACATCATCAAATGATTATGACATCAACAAAATGATTATGACATCATCCAATGATTATGACATCAAATGATTATGACATCATCAAATGATTATGACTTCAATAAAATGATTATGACATCATCAAATGATTATGACATCAAAAAAATGATTATGACATCAACAAAATGATTATGACATCATCTAATGATTATGACATTATAAAATGATTATGACATCAACAAAATGATTATGACATCATCCGATGATTATGACATCAAATGATTATGACATCATCAAATGATTATGACATCAACAAAATGATTATGACATCATCTAATGATTATGACATCATCAAATGATTATGACATCAACAAAATGATTATGACATCATCTAATGATTATGACATCATCAAATGATTATGACATCAACAAAATGATTATGACATCATCTAATGATTATGACATCATCAAATGATTATGACATCAACAAAATGATTATGACATCATCTAATGATTATGACATCATCAAATGATTATGACATCAACAAAATGATTATGACATAATCAAATGATTATGACATCAACAAAATGTTTATGACATCATCCAATGATTATGACATCAAATGATTATGACATCATCAAATGATTATGACATCAACAAAATGATTATGACATCATCTAATGATTATGACATCATCAAATGATTATGACATCAACAAAATGATTATGACATCATCTAATGATTATGACATCATCAAATGATTATGACATCAACAAAATGATTATGACATCATCTAATGATTATGACATCATCAAATCATTATGACATCAACAAAATGATTATTACATCAACAAAATGATTATGACATCATCAAATGATTATGACATTAACAAAATGATTATGACATCATCCAATGGTTATGACATCAAATGATTATGACATCATCAAATGATTATGACATCAACAAAATGATGATGACATCATCCATTGATGATGACATCATCCAATGATTATGACATCAACAAAATGATTATGACATCATCTAATGATTATGACATCATCAAATGATTATGACATCAACAAAATGATTATGACATCATCTAATGATTATGACATCTTCAAATGATTATGACATCATCCAATGATTATGACATCAACACAATGATTATGACATCATCTAATGATTATGACATCAACAAAATGATTATGACATCATCTAATGATTATGACATCATCAAATGATTATGACATCAACAAAATGATTATGACATCATCTAATGATTATGACATCATCAAATGATTATGACATCAACAAAATGATTATGACATCATCTAATGATTATGACATCATCAAATGATGATGACATCAACAAAATGATTATGACATCATCTAATGATTATGACATCATCAAATGATTATGACATCAACAAAATGATTATGACATCATCCAATGATTATGACATCAAATGATTATGACATCATCAAATGATTATGACATCACAAAATGATTATGACATCATCTAATGATTATGACATCATCAAATGATTATGACATCAACAAAATGATTATGACATCATCTAATGATTATGACATCATCAAATGATTATGACATCAACAAAATGATTATGACATCATCCCATGATTATGACATCAAATGATTATGACATCATCAAATGATTATGACATCAACAAAATGATTATGACATCATCAAATGATTATGACATCAACAAAATGATTATGACATCATCTAATGATTATGACATCATCAAATGATTATGACATCAACAAAATGATTATGACATCATCAAATGATTATGACATCAACAAAATGTTTATGACATCATCCAATGATTATGACATCAAATGATTATGACATCATCTAATGATTATGACATCATCAAATGATTATGACATCAACAAAATGATTATGACATCATCTAATGATTATGACATCATCAAATGATTATGACATCAACAAAATGATTATGACATCATCTAATGATTATGACATCATCAAATGATTATGACATCAACAAAATGATTATGACATCATCTAATGATTATGACATCATCAAATCATTATGACATCAACAAAATGATTATGACATCAACAAAATGATTATGACATCATCAAATGATTATGACATTAACAAAATGATTATGACATCATCCAATGGTTATGACATCAAATGATTATGACATCATCAAATGATTATGACATCAACAAAATGATGATGACATCATCCATTGATGATGACATCATCCAATGATTATGACATCAACAAAATGATTATGACATCATCTAATGATTATGACATCATCAAATGATTATGACATCAACAAAATGATTATGACATCATCTAATGATTATGACATCATCAAATGATTATGACATCAACAAAATGATTATGACATCATCTAATGATTATGACATCATCAAATGATTATGACATCAACAAAATGATTATGACATCATCTAATGATTATGACATCATCAAATCATTATGACATCAACAAAATGATTATTACATCAACAAAATGATTATGACATCATCAAATGATTATGACATTAACAAAATGATTATGACATCATCCAATGGTTATGACATCAAATGATTATGACATCATCAAATGATTATGACATCAACAAAATGATGACATCATCCATTGATGATGACATCATCCAATGATTATGACATCAACAAAATGATTATGACATCATCTAATGATTATGACATCATCAAATGATTATGACATCAACAAAATGATTATGACATCATCTAATGATTATGACATCATCAAATGATTATGACATCATCCAATGATTATGACATCAACAAAATGATTATGACATCATCTAATGATTATGACATCAACAAAATGATTATGACATCATCTAATGATTATGACATCATCAAATGATTATGACATCAACAAAATGATTATGACATCATCTAATGATTATGACATCATCAAATGATTATGACATCAACAAAATGATTATGACATCATCTAATGATTATGACATCATCAAATGATTATGACATCAACAAAATGATTATGACATCATCCAATGATTATGACATCAAATGATTATGACATCATCAAATGATTATGACATCACAAAATGATTATGACATCATCTAATGATTATGACATCATCAAATGATTATGACATCAACAAAATGATTATGACATCATCTAATGATTATGACATCATCAAATGATTATGACATCAACAAAATGATTATGACATCATCCCATGATTATGACATCAAATGATTATGACATCATCAAATGATTATGACATCACAAAATGATTATGACATCATCTAATGATTATGACATCATCAAATGATTATGACATCAACAAAATGATTATGACATCATCTAATGATTATGACATCATCAAATGATTATGACATCAACAAAATGATTATGACATCATCCAATGATTCTGACATCAAATGATTATGACATCATCAAATGATTATGACATCAACAAAATGATGATGACATCATCCAATGATTATGACATCATCCAATGATTATAACATCATCAAAGCATTATGACATCAACAAAATGATTATGACATCATCTAATGATTATGACATCATCAAATGATTATGACATCAACAAAATGATTATGACAGCATCCCATGATTGTGACATCAAATGATTATGACATCATCAAATGATTATGACATCAACAAAATGATTATGACATCGTCAAATGATTATGACATCAACAAAATGATTATGACATCATCAAATGATTATGACATCAACAAAATGATTATGACATCATCTAATGATTATGACATCATCTAATGATTATGACATCAACAAAATGATTATGACATCATCCAATGATTATGACATCAAATGATTATGACATCATCAAATGATTATGACATCAACAAAATGATGATGACATCATCCAATGATTATGACATCATCCAATGATTATGACATCATCAAAGCATTATGACATCAACAAAATGATTATGACATCATCTAATGATTATGACATCATCAAATGATTATGACATCAACAAAATGATTATGACAGCATCCCATGATTGTGACATCAAATGATTATGACATCATCAAATGATTATGACATCAACAAAATGATTATGACATCATCAAATGATTATGACATCAACAAAATGATTATGACATCATCCAATGATTATGACATCATCAAATCATTATGACATCAACAAAATGATTATGACATCAACAAAATGATTGACATCATCAAATGATTATGACATCAACAAAATGATTATGACATCATCCAAGGATTATGACATCAAATGATTATGACATCAACAAATCATTATGACATCAACAAAATGATTATGACATCAACAAAATGATTATGGCATCATCAAATGATTATGACATCAACAAAATCACTATGACATCATCAAATGATTATGACATCATCAAATCATTATGACATCAACAAAATGATTATGACATCAACAAAATGATGATGACATCATCCAATGATTATGACATCATCCAAAGATTATGACATCATCAAATCATTATGACATCAACAAAATGATTATGACATCATCTAATGATTATGACATCATCAAATGATTATGACATCAACAAAATGATTATGACATCATCCAATGATTATGACATCAAATGATTATGACATCATCAAATGATTATGACTTCAATAAAATGATTATGACATCATCAAATGATTATGACATCAAAAAAATGATTATGACATCAACAAAATGATTATGACATCATCTAATGATTATGACATTATCAAATGATTATGACATCAACAAAATGATTATGACATCATCCGATGATTATGACATCAAATGATTATGACATCATCAAATGATTATGACATCAACAAAATGATTATGACATCATCTAATGATTATGACATCATCAAATGATTATGACATAAACAAAATGATTATGACATCATCTAATGATTATGACATCATCAAATGATTATTACATCAACAAAATGATTATGACATCATCCAATGATTATGACATCAAATGATTATGACATCATCAAATGATTATGACATCAACAAAATGATTATGACATCATCTTATGATTATGACATCATCAAATGATTATGACATCAACAAAATGATTATGACATCATCCAATGATTATGACATCAAATGATTATGACATCAACAAAATGATTATGACATCATCCAATGATTATGACATCATCCAATGATTATAACATCATCAAATCATTATGACATCAACAAAAATGATTATGACATCAACAAAATGATTATGGCATCATCAAATGATTATGACATCAACAAAATGATTATGACATCATCCAATGATTATGACATCATCCAATGATTATGACATCAAATGATTATGACATCATCAAATGATTATGACATCAACAAAATGATTATGACATCATCCAATGATTATGACATCCAATGATTATGACATCATCAAATGATTATGACATCAACAAAATGATTATGACATCATCTTATGATTATGACATCATCAAATGATTATGACATCAACAAAATGATTATGACATCATCCAATGATTATGACATCAAATGATTATGACATCAACAAAATGATTATGACATCATCCAATGATTATGACATCATCCAATGATTATAACATCATCAAATCATTATGACATCAACAAAAATGATTATGACATCAACAAAATGATTATGGCATCATCAAATGATTATGACATCAACAAAATGATTATGACATCATCCAATGATTATGACATCATCCAATGATTATGACATCAAATGATTATGACATCATCAAATGATTATGACATCAACAAAATGATTATGACATCATCCAATGATTATGACATCATCCAATGATTATGACATCATCAAATCATTATGACATCAACAAAATGATTATGACATCAACAAAATGATTATGACATCATCAAATGATTATGACATCATCAAATGATTATGACATCAACAAAATGATTATCACATCAACAAAATGATTATGACATCATCAAATGATTATGACATCAACAAAATGATTATGACATCATCTAATGATTATGACATCATCAAATGATTATGACATCAACAAAATGATTATGACATCATCAAATGATTATGACATCAACAAAATGTTTATGACATCATCCAATGATTATGACATCAAATGATTATGACATCATCAAATGATTATGACATCAACAAAATGATTATGACATCATCTAATGATTATGACATCATCAAATGATTATGACATCAACAAAATGATTATGACATCATCTAATGATTATGACATCATCAAATGATTATGACATCAACAAAATGATTATGACATCATCTAATGATTATGACATCATCAAATGATTATGACATCAACAAAATGATTATGACATCATCTAATGATTATGACATCATCAAATGATTATGACATCAACAAAATGATTATGACATCATCTAATGATTATGACATCATCAAATGATTATGACATCAACAAAATGATTATGAGATCATCAAATGATTATGACATCAACAAAATGATTATGACATCATCTAATGATTATGACATCATCAAATGATTATGACATCAACAAAATGATTATGACATCATCTAATGATTATGACATCATCAAATGATTATGACATCAACAAAATGATTATGACATCATCTAATGATTATGACATCATCAAATGATTATGACATCATCAAAATGATTATGACATCATATAATGATTATGACATCAACAAAATGATTATGACATCATCTAATGATTATGACATCAAATGATTATGACATCAACAAAATGATTATGACATCATCCAATGATTATGACATCAAATGATTATGACATCAACAAAATGATTATGACATCATCTAATGATTATGACATCAAATGATTATGACATCAACAAAATGATTATGACATCATCTAATGATTATGACATCAAATGATTATGACATCAACAAAATGATTATGACATCATCAAATGATTATGACATCAACAAAATGATTATGACATCATCTAATGATTATGACATCATCAAATGATTATGACATCAACAAAATGATTATGACATCATCTAATGATTATGACATCATCAAATGATTATGACATCAACAAAATGATTATGACATCATCTAATGATTATGACATCATCAAATGATTATGACATCAACAAAATGATTATGACATCATATAATGATTATGACATCAACAAAATGATTATGACATCATCTAATGATTATGACATCAATTGATTATGACATCAACAAAATGATTATGACATCATCCAATGATTATGACATCAAATGATTATGACATCAACAAAATGATTATGACATCAACAAAATGATTATGACATCATCTAATGATTATGACATCATCAAATGATTATGACATCAACAAAATGATTATGACATAATCAAATGATTATGACATCAACAAAATGTTTATGACATCATCCAATGATTATGACATCAAATGATTATGACATCATCAAATGATTATGACATCAACAAAATGATTATGACATCATCTAATGATTATGACATCATCAAATGATTATGACATCAACAAAATGATTATGACATCATCTAATGATTATGACATCATCAAATGATTATGACATCAACAAAATGATTATGACATCATCTAATGATTATGACATCATCAAATCATTATGACATCAACAAAATGATTATTACATCAACAAAATGATTATGACATCATCAAATGATTATGACATTAACAAAATGATTATGACATCATCCAATGATTATGACATCAAATGATTATGACATAATCAAATGATTATGACATCAACAAAATGATGATGACATCATCCATTGATGATGACATCATCCAATGATTATGACATCATCAAATCATTATGACATCAACAAAATGATTATGACATCATCTAATGATTATGACATCATCAAATGATTATGACATCAACAAAATGATTATGACAACATCCCATGATTATGACATCAAATGATTATGACATCATCAAATGATTATGACATCAACAAAATGATTATGACATCATCAAATGATTATGACATCAACAAAATGATTATGACATCATCAAATGATTATGACATCAACAAAATGTTTATGACATCATCCAATGATTATGACATCAAATGATTATGACATCATCAAATGATTATGACATCAACAAAATGATTATGACATCATCTAATGATTATGACATCATCAAATGATTATGACATCAACAAAATGATTATGACATCATCTAATGATTATGACATCATCAAATGATTATGACATCAACAAAATGATTATGACATCATCTAATGATTATGACATCATCAAATGATTATGACATCAACAAAATGATTATGACATCATCTAATGATTATGACATCATCAAATGATTATGACATCAACAAAATGATTATGACATCATCCAATGATTATGACATCAAATGATTATGACATCATCAAATGATTATGACATCAACAAAGTGATGATGATGACATCATCTAATGGTTATGACATCAACAAAATGATTATGACATCATCCAATGATTATGACATCAAATGATTATGACATCATCAAATGATTATGACATCAACAAAGTGATGATGATGACATCATCTAATGGTTATGACATCAACAAAATGATTATGGCATCATCCAATGATTATGACATCAACAAAATGATTATGGCATCATCAAATGATTATGACATCAACAAAATGATTATGACATCATCAAATGATTATGACATCATCCAATGAATATCACATCAAATGATTATGACATCAAAAAAATTATTATGACATCATCCAATGATTATGACATCATCAAATCATTATGACATCAACAAAATGATTATGACATCAACAAAATGATTGACATCATCAAATGATTATGACATCAACAAAATGATTATGACATCATCCAAGGATTATGACATCAAATGATTATGACATCAACAAATCATTATGACATCAACAAAATGATTATGACATCAACAAAATGATTATGGCATCATCAAATGATTATGACATCAACAAAATCATTATGACATCATCAAATGATTATGACATCAACAAAATGATTATAACATCATCCAATGATTATGACATCAAATGATTATGACATCATCAAATCATTATGACATCAACAAAATGATTATGACATCAACAAAATGATTATGACATCATAAAATGATTATGACATCAACAAAATGATTATGGCATCATCAAATGATTATGACATCAACAAAACGATTATGACATCATCCAATGATTATGACATCATCAAATCATTATGACATCAACAAAATGATTATGACATCAACAAAATGATTATGACATCATCAAATGATTATGACATCATCAAATGATTATGACATCAACAAAATGATGATGACATCATCTAATGATTATGACATCATCAAATGATTATGACATCAACAAAATGATTATGACGTCATCTAATGATTATGACATCATCAAATGATTATGACATCAACAAAATGATTATGACATCATCTAATGATTATGACATCATCAAATCATTATGACATCAACAAAATGATTATTACATCAACAAAATGATTATGACATCATCAAATGATTATGACATCAACAAAATGATTATTACATCAACAAAATGATTATGACATAATCAAATGATTATGACATCAACAAAATGTTTATGACATCATCCAATGATTATGACATCAAATGATTATGACATCAACAAAATGATTATGACATCATCTAATGATTATGACATCATCAAATGATTATGACATCAACAAAATGATTATGACATCATCTAATGATTATGACATCATCAAATGATTATGACATCAACAAAATGATTATGACATCATCTAATGATTATGACATCATCAAATGATTATGACATCAACAAAATGATTATGACATCATCTAATGATTATGACATCATCAAATCATTATGACATCAACAAAATGATTATTACATCAACAAAATGATTATGACATCATCAAATGATTATGACATTAACAAAATGATTATGACATCATCCAATGGTTATGACATCAAATGATTATGACATCATCAAATGATTATGACATCAACAAAATGATGATGACATCATCCATTGATGATGACATCATCCAATGATTATGACATCAACAAAATGATTATGACATCATCTAATGATTATGACATCATCAAATGATTATGACATCAACAAAATGATTATGACATCATCTAATGATTATGACATCATCAAATGATTATGACATCATCCAATGATTATGACATCAACAAAATGATTATGACATCATCTAATGATTATGACATCAACAAAATGATTATGACATCATCTAATGATTATGACATCATCAAATGATTATGACATCAAAAAAATGATTATGACATCATCTAATGATTATGACATCATCAAATGATTTTGACATCAACAAAATGATTATGACATCATCTAATGATTATGACATCATCAAATGATTATGACATCAACAAAATGATTATGACATCATCTAATGATTATGACATCATCAAATGATTATGACATCAACAAAATGATTATGACATCATCCAATGATTATGACATCAAATGATTATGACATCATCAAATGATTATGACATCACAAAATGATTATGACATCATCTAATGATTATGACATCAACAAAATGATTATGACATCATCTAATGATTATGACATCATCAAATGATTATGACATCAACAAAATGATTATGACATCATTCCATGATTATGACATCAAATGATTATGACATCATCAAATGATTATGACATCAACAAAATGATTATGACATCATCAAATGATTATGACATCAACAAAATGATTATGACATCATCTAATGATTATGACATCATCAAATGATTAGAACATCAACAAAATGATTATGACATCATCAAATGATTATGACATCAACAAAATGTTTATGACATCATCCAATGATTATGACATCAAATGATTATGACATCATCAAATGATTATGACATCAACAAAATGATTATGACATCATCTAATGATTATGACATCATCAAATGATTATGACATCAACAAAATGATTATGACATCATCTAATGATTATGACATCATCAAATGATTATGACATCAACAAAATGATTATGACATCAACAAAATGATTGACATCATCAAATGATTATGACATCAACAAAATGATTATGACATCATCCAAGGATTATGACATCAAATGATTATGACATCAACAAATCATTATGACATCAACAAAATGATTATGACATCAACAAAATGATTATGGCATCATCAAATGATTATGACATCAACAAAATCACTATGACATCATCAAATGATTATGACATCAACAAAATGATTATAACATCATCCAATGATTATGACATCAAATGATTATGACATCATCAAATCATTATGACATCAACAAAATGATTATGACATCAACAAAATGATTATGACATCATACAATGATTATGACATCAACAAAATGATTATGGCATCATCAAATGATTATGACATCAACAAAATGATTATGACATCATCCAATGATTATGACATCATCAAATCATTATGACATCAACAAAATGATTATGACATCAACAAAATGATTATGACATCATCAAATGATTATGACATCAAATGATTATGACATCATAAAATGATTATGACATCAACAAAATGATGATGACATCATCCAATGATTATGACATCATCCAAAGATTATGACATCATCAAATCATTATGACATCAACAAAATGATTATGACATCATCTAATGATTATGACATCATCAAATGATTATGACATCAACAAAATGATTATGACATCATCCAATGATTATGACATCAAATGATTATGACATCATCAAATGATTATGACTTCAATAAAATGATTATGACATCATCAAATGATTATGACATCAAAAAAATGATTATGACATCAACAAAATGATTATGACATCATCTAATGATTATGACATTATAAAATGATTATGACATCAACAAAATGATTATGACATCATCCGATGATTATGACATCAAATGATTATGACATCATCAAATGATTATGACATCAACAAAATGATTATGACATCATCTAATGATTATGACATCATCAAATGATTATGACATCAACAAAATGATTATGACATCATCTAATGATTATGACATCATCAAATGATTATGACATCAACAAAATGATTATGACATCATCTAATGATTATGACATCATCAAATGATTATGACATCAACAAAATGATTATGACATAATCAAATGATTATGACATCAACAAAATGTTTATGACATCATCCAATGATTATGACATCAAATGATTATGACATCATCAAATGATTATGACATCAACAAAATGATTATGACATCATCTAATGATTATGACATCATCAAATGATTATGACATCAACAAAATGATTATGACATCATCTAATGATTATGACATCATCAAATGATTATGACATCAACAAAATGATTATGACATCATCTAATGATTATGACATCATCAAATCATTATGACATCAACAAAATGATTATTACATCAACAAAATGATTATGACATCATCAAATGATTATGACATTAACAAAATGATTATGACATCATCCAATGGTTATGACATCAAATGATTATGACATCATCAAATGATTATGACATCAACAAAATGATGATGACATCATCCATTGATGATGACATCATCCAATGATTATGACATCAACAAAATGATTATGACATCATCTAATGATTATGACATCATCAAATGATTATGACATCAACAAAATGATTATGACATCATCTAATGATTATGACATCTTCAAATGATTATGACATCATCCAATGATTATGACATCAACACAATGATTATGACATCATCTAATGATTATGACATCAACAAAATGATTATGACATCATCTAATGATTATGACATCATCAAATGATTATGACATCAACAAAATGATTATGACATCATCTAATGATTATGACATCATCAAATGATTATGACATCAACAAAATGATTATGACATCATCTAATGATTATGACATCATCAAATGATGATGACATCAACAAAATGATTATGACATCATCTAATGATTATGACATCATCAAATGATTATGACATCAACAAAATGATTATGACATCATCCAATGATTATGACATCAAATGATTATGACATCATCAAATGATTATGACATCACAAAATGATTATGACATCATCTAATGATTATGACATCATCAAATGATTATGACATCAACAAAATGATTATGACATCATCTAATGATTATGACATCATCAAATGATTATGACATCAACAAAATGATTATGACATCATCCCATGATTATGACATCAAATGATTATGACATCATCAAATGATTATGACATCAACAAAATGATTATGACATCATCAAATGATTATGACATCAACAAAATGATTATGACATCATCTAATGATTATGACATCATCAAATGATTATGACATCAACAAAATGATTATGACATCATCAAATGATTATGACATCAACAAAATGTTTATGACATCATCCAATGATTATGACATCAAATGATTATGACATCATCTAATGATTATGACATCATCAAATGATTATGACATCAACAAAATGATTATGACATCATCTAATGATTATGACATCATCAAATGATTATGACATCAACAAAATGATTATGACATCATCTAATGATTATGACATCATCAAATGATTATGACATCAACAAAATGATTATGACATCATCTAATGATTATGACATCATCAAATCATTATGACATCAACAAAATGATTATTACATCAACAAAATGATTATGACATCATCAAATGATTATGACATTAACAAAATGATTATGACATCATCCAATGGTTATGACATCAAATGATTATGACATCATCAAATGATTATGACATCAACAAAATGATGATGACATCATCCATTGATGATGACATCATCCAATGATTATGACATCAACAAAATGATTATGACATCATCTAATGATTATGACATCATCAAATGATTATGACATCAACAAAATGATTATGACATCATCTAATGATTATGACATCATCAAATGATTATGACATCAACAAAATGATTATGACATCATCTAATGATTATGACATCATCAAATGATTATGACATCAACAAAATGATTATGACATCATCTAATGATTATGACATCATCAAATCATTATGACATCAACAAAATGATTATTACATCAACAAAATGATTATGACATCATCAAATGATTATGACATTAACAAAATGATTATGACATCATCCAATGGTTATGACATCAAATGATTATGACATCATCAAATGATTATGACATCAACAAAATGATGACATCATCCATTGATGATGACATCATCCAATGATTATGACATCAACAAAATGATTATGACATCATCTAATGATTATGACATCATCAAATGATTATGACATCAACAAAATGATTATGACATCATCTAATGATTATGACATCATCAAATGATTATGACATCATCCAATGATTATGACATCAACAAAATGATTATGACATCATCTAATGATTATGACATCAACAAAATGATTATGACATCATCTAATGATTATGACATCATCAAATGATTATGACATCAACAAAATGATTATGACATCATCTAATGATTATGACATCATCAAATGATTATGACATCAACAAAATGATTATGACATCATCTAATGATTATGACATCATCAAATGATTATGACATCAACAAAATGATTATGACATCATCCAATGATTATGACATCAAATGATTATGACATCATCAAATGATTATGACATCACAAAATGATTATGACATCATCTAATGATTATGACATCATCAAATGATTATGACATCAACAAAATGATTATGACATCATCTAATGATTATGACATCATCAAATGATTATGACATCAACAAAATGATTATGACATCATCCCATGATTATGACATCAAATGATTATGACATCATCAAATGATTATGACATCACAAAATGATTATGACATCATCTAATGATTATGACATCATCAAATGATTATGACATCAACAAAATGATTATGACATCATCTAATGATTATGACATCATCAAATGATTATGACATCAACAAAATGATTATGACATCATCCAATGATTCTGACATCAAATGATTATGACATCATCAAATGATTATGACATCAACAAAATGATGATGACATCATCCAATGATTATGACATCATCCAATGATTATAACATCATCAAAGCATTATGACATCAACAAAATGATTATGACATCATCTAATGATTATGACATCATCAAATGATTATGACATCAACAAAATGATTATGACAGCATCCCATGATTGTGACATCAAATGATTATGACATCATCAAATGATTATGACATCAACAAAATGATTATGACATCGTCAAATGATTATGACATCAACAAAATGATTATGACATCATCAAATGATTATGACATCAACAAAATGATTATGACATCATCTAATGATTATGACATCATCTAATGATTATGACATCAACAAAATGATTATGACATCATCCAATGATTATGACATCAAATGATTATGACATCATCAAATGATTATGACATCAACAAAATGATGATGACATCATCCAATGATTATGACATCATCCAATGATTATGACATCATCAAAGCATTATGACATCAACAAAATGATTATGACATCATCTAATGATTATGACATCATCAAATGATTATGACATCAACAAAATGATTATGACAGCATCCCATGATTGTGACATCAAATGATTATGACATCATCAAATGATTATGACATCAACAAAATGATTATGACATCATCAAATGATTATGACATCAACAAAAAGATTATGACATCATCCAATGATTATGACATCATCAAATCATTATGACATCAACAAAATGATTATGACATCAACAAAATGATTGACATCATCAAATGATTATGACATCAACAAAATGATTATGACATCATCCAAGGATTATGACATCAAATGATTATGACATCAACAAATCATTATGACATCAACAAAATGATTATGACATCAACAAAATGATTATGGCATCATCAAATGATTATGACATCAACAAAATCACTATGACATCATCAAATGATTATGACATCATCAAATCATTATGACATCAACAAAATGATTATGACATCAACAAAATGATGATGACATCATCCAATGATTATGACATCATCCAAAGATTATGACATCATCAAATCATTATGACATCAACAAAATGATTATGACATCATCTAATGATTATGACATCATCAAATGATTATGACATCAACAAAATGATTATGACATCATCCAATGATTATGACATCAAATGATTATGACATCATCAAATGATTATGACTTCAATAAAATGATTATGACATCATCAAATGATTATGACATCAAAAAAATGATTATGACATCAACAAAATGATTATGACATCATCTAATGATTATGACATTATCAAATGATTATGACATCAACAAAATGATTATGACATCATCCGATGATTATGACATCAAATGATTATGACATCATCAAATGATTATGACATCAACAAAATGATTATGACATCATCTAATGATTATGACATCATCAAATGATTATGACATAAACAAAATGATTATGACATCATCTAATGATTATGACATCATCAAATGATTATTACATCAACAAAATGATTATGACATCATCCAATGATTATGACATCAAATGATTATGACATCATCAAATGATTATGACATCAACAAAATGATTATGACATCATCTTATGATTATGACATCATCAAATGATTATGACATCAACAAAATGATTAGGACATCATCCAATGATTATGACATCAAATGATTATGACATCAACAAAATGATTATGACATCATCCAATGATTATGACATCATCCAATGATTATAACATCATCAAATCATTATGACATCAACAAAAATGATTATGACATCAACAAAATGATTATGGCATCATCAAATGATTATGACATCAACAAAATGATTATGACATCATCCAATGATTATGACATCATCCAATGATTATGACATCAAATGATTATGACATCATCAAATGATTATGACATCAACAAAATGATTATGACATCATCCAATGATTATGACATCCAATGATTATGACATCATCAAATGATTATGACATCAACAAAATGATTATGACATCATCTTATGATTATGACATCATCAAATGATTATGACATCAACAAAATGATTAGGACATCATCCAATGATTATGACATCAAATGATTATGACATCAACAAAATGATTATGACATCATCCAATGATTATGACATCATCCAATGATTATAACATCATCAAATCATTATGACATCAACAAAAATGATTATGACATCAACAAAATGATTATGGCATCATCAAATGATTATGACATCAACAAAATGATTATGACATCATCCAATGATTATGACATCATCCAATGATTATGACATCAAATGATTATGACATCATCAAATGATTATGACATCAACAAAATGATTATGACATCATCCAATGATTATGACATCATCCAATGATTATGACATCATCAAATCATTATGACATCAACAAAATGATTATGACATCAACAAAATGATTATGACATCATCAAATGATTATGACATCAACAAAATGATTATGACATCATCAAATGATTATGACATCAACAAAATGATTATGACATCATCAAATGATTATGACATCAAATGATTATGACATCATCAAATGATTATGACATCAACAAAATGATCATGACATCATCCAATGATTATGACATCAAATGACTATGACATCATCAAATGATTATGAAATCAACAAAATGATTATGGCATCATCAAATGATTATGACATCAACAAAATGATTATGTCATCATCCAATGATTATGACATCAAATGATTATGACATCATCAAATGATTATGACATCAACAAAATGATTATGACATCATCCAATGATTATGACATCAAATGATTATGACATCATCAAATGATTATGACATCAACAAAATGAATATGACATCGTCCAATGATTATGACATCAAATGATTATGACATCATCTAATGATTATGACATCATCAAATGATTATGACATCAACAAAATGATTATGACATCAAATGATTATGACATGATCTAATGATTATGACATCATGAAATGATTATGACATCAACAAAATGAATATGACATCATCCAATGATTATGACATCATCAAATGATTATGACATCAACAAAATGATTATGACATCATCCAATGATTATGACATCAACAAAATGATTATGGCATCATCAAATAATTATGACATCAACAAAATGATTATGGCATCATCAAAAGATTATGACATCAACAAAATGATTATGACATCATCAAATGATTATGACATCATCCAATGATTATCACATCAAATGATTATGACATCATCAAATGATTATGACATCAACAAAATTATTATGACATCATCCAATGATTATGACATCATCCAATGATTATGACATCATCAAATCATTATGACATCAACAAAATGAATATGACATCAACAAAATGATTGACATCATCAAATGATTATGACATCAACAAAATGATTATGACATCATCCAATGATTATGACATCAAATGATTATGACATCATCAAATCAATATGACATCAACAAAATGATTATGACATCAAAAAAATGATTATGACATCATCTAATGATTATGACATCATCAAATGATTATGACATCAAATGATTATGACATCATCAAATGATTATGACATCAACAAAATGATTATGACATCATCAAATGATTATGACATCAACAAAATGATTATGACATCATATAATGATTATGACATCATCAAATGATTATGACATCAACAAAATGATTATGACATCATCCAATGATTATGACATCATCCAATGATTATGACATCAAATGATTATGACATCATCAAATGATTATGACATCAAATGATTATGACATCATCAAATGATTATGACATCAACAAAATGATTATGACATCATCCAATGATTATGACATCAAATGATTATGACATCATCAAATGATTATGACATCAACAAAATGATTATGACATCATCAAATGATTATGACATCAACAAAATGATTATGACATCATCCAATGATTATGACATCATCAAATCATTATGACATCAACAAAATGATTATGACATCAACAAAATGATTGACATCATCAAATGATTATGACATCAACAAAATGATTATGACATCATCCAATGATTATGACATCAAATGATTATGACATCATCAAATGATTATGACATCAACAAAATGATTATGACATCATCCAAGGATTATGACATCAAATGATTATGACATCAACAAATCATTATGACATCAACAAAATGATTATGACATCAACAAAATGATTATGGCATCATCAAATGATTATGACATCAACAAAATCACTATGACATCATCAAATGATTATGACATCAACAAAATGATCATAACATCATCCAATGATTATGACATCAAATGATTATGACATCATCAAATCATTATGACATCAACAAAATGATTATGACATCAACAAAATGATTATGACATCATAAAATGATTATGACATCAACAAAATGATTATGGCATCATCAAATGATTATGACATCAACAAAATGATTATGACATCAACAAAATGATTATGACATCATCAAATGATTATGACATCAAATGATTATGACATCATAAAATGATTATGACATCAACAAAATGATGATGACATCATCCAATGATTATGACATCATCCAAAGATTATGACATCATCAAATCATTATGACATCAACAAAATGATTATGACATCATCTAATGATTATGACATCATCAAATGATTATGACATCAACAAAATGATTATGACATCATCCAATGATTATGACATCAAATGATTATGACATCATCAAATGATTATGACATCAATAAAATGATTATGACATCATCAAATGATTATGACATCAAAAAATGATTATGACATCAACAAAATGATTATGACATCATCTAATGATTATGACATTATCAAATGATTATGTCATCAACAAAATGATTATGACATCATCCGATGATTATGACATCAAATGATTATGACATCATCAAATGATTATGACATCAACAAAATGATTATGACATCATCTAATGATTATGACATCATCAAATGATTATGACATAAACAAAATGATTATGACATCATCTAATGATTATGACATCATCAAATGATTATTACATCAACAAAATGATTATGACATCATCCAATGATTATGACATCAAATGATTATGACATCATCAAATGATTATGACATCAACAGAATGATTATGACATCATCTTATGATTATGACATCATCAAATGATTATGACATCAACAAAATGATTAGGACATCATCCAATGATTATGACATCAAATGATTATGACATCAACAAAATGATTATGACATCATCCAATGATTATGACATCATCCAATGATTATAACATCATCAAATCATTATGACATCAACAAAAATGATTATGACATCAACAAAATGATTATGGCATCATCAAATGATTATGACATCAACAAAATGATTATGACATCATCCAATGATTATGACATCATCCAATGATTATGACATCAAATGATTATGACATCATCAAATGATTATGACATCAACAAAATGATTATGACATCATCCAATGATTATGACATCAAATGATTATGACATCATCAAATGATTATGACATCAACAAAATGATTATGACATCATCTTATGATTATGACATCATCAAATGATTATGACATCAACAAAATGATTAGGACATCATCCAATGATTATGACATCAAATGATTATGACATCAACAAAATGATTATGACATCATCCAATGATTATGACATCATCCAATGATTATAACATCATCAAATCATTATGACATCAACAAAAATGATTATGACATCAAGAAAATGATTATGGCATCATCAAATGATTATGACATCAACAAAATGATTATGACATCATCCAATGATTATGACATCATCCAATGATTATGACATCAAATGATTATGACATCATCAAATGATTATGACATCAACAAAATGATTATGACATCATCCAATGATTATGACATCATCCAATGATTATGACATCATCAAATCATTATGACATCAACAAAATGATTATGACATCAACAAAATGATTATGACATCATCAAATGATTATGACATCAACAAAATGATTATGACATCATCAAATGATTATGACATCAACAAAATGATTATGACATCATCCAATGATTATGACATCAAATGATTATGACATCATCAAATGATTATGACATCAACAAAATGATTATGACATCATCCAATGATTATGACATCAAATGATTATGACATCATCAAATGATTATGCCATCAACAAAATGATTATGGCATCATCAAATGATTATGACATCAACAAAATGATTATGACATCATCCAATGATTATGACATCAACAAAACGATTATGACATCATCAAATGATTATGACGTCAACAAAATGATTATGACATCAACAAAATGATTATGTCATCATCCAATGATTATGACATCAAATGATTATGACATCATCAAATGATTATGACATCAACAAAATGATTATGACATCATCCAATGATTATGACATCAAATGATTATGACATCATCAAATGATTATGACATCAACAAAATGAATATGACATCATCCAATGATTATGACATCAAATGATTATGACATCATCTAATGATTATGACATCATCAAATGATTATGATATCAACAAAATGATTATGACATCAAATGATTATGACATCAACAAAATGATTATGACATCATCCAATGATTATGACATCATCCAATGATTATAACATCATCAAATCATTATGACAGCAACAAAAATGATTATGACATCAACAAAATGATTATGGCATCATCAAATGATTATGACATCAACAAAATGATTATGACATCATCCAATGATTATGACATCATCCAATGATTATGACATCAAATGATTATGACATCATCAAATGATTATGACATCAACAAAATGATTATGACATCATCCAATGATTATGACATCAAATGATTATGACATCATCAAATGATTATGACATCAACAAAATGATTATGACATCATCTTATGACTATGACATCATCAAATGATTATGACATCAACAAAATGATTAGGACATCATCCAATGATTATGACATCAAATGATTATGACATCAACAAAATGATTATGACATCATCCAATGATTATGACATCATCCAATGATTATAACATCATCAAATGATTATGACATCATCAAATGATTATGACATCAACAAAATGATTATGACATCATCCAATGATTATGACATCATCCAATGATTATGACATCATCAAATCATTATGACATCAACAAAATGATTATGACATCAACAAAATGATTATGACATCATCAAATGATTATGACATCAACAAAATGATTATGATATCATCAAATGATTATGACATCAACAAAATGATTATGACATCATCAAATGATTATGACATCAAATGATTATGACATCATCAAATGATTATGACATCAACAAAATGATTATGACATCATCCAATGATTATGACATCAAATGATTATGACATCATCAAATGATTATGCCATCAACAAAATGATTATGGCATCATCAAATGATTATGACATCAACAAAATGATTATGACATCATCCAATGATTATGACATCAACAAAATGATTATGACATCATCAAATGATTATGACATCAACAAAATGATTATGACATCAACAAAATGATTATGTCATCATCCAATGATTATGACATCAAATGATTATGACATCATCAAATGATTATGACATCAACAAAATGATTATGACATCATCCAATGATTATGACATCAAATGATTATGACATCATCAAATGATTATGACATCAACAAAATGAATATGACATCATCCAATGATTATGACATCAAATGATTATGACATCATCTAATGATTATGACATCATCAAATGATTATGATATCAACAAAATGATTATGACATCAAATGATTATGACATGATCTAATGATTATGACATCATGAAATGATTATGACATCAACAAAATGAATATGACATCATCCAATGATTATGACATCATCAAATGATTATGACATCAACAAAATGATTATGACATCATCCAATGATTATGACATCAACAAAATGATTATGGCATCATCAAATAATTATGACATCAACAAAATGTTTATGGCATCATCAAAAGATTATGACATCAACAAAATGATTATGACATCATCAAATGATTATGACATCATCCAATGATTATCACATCAAATGATTATGACATCATCAAATGATTATGACATCAACAAAATTATTATGACATCATCCAATGATTATGACATCATCCAATGATTATGACATCATCAAATCATTATGACATCAACAAAATGAATATGACATCAACAAAATGATTGACATCATCAAATGATTATGACATCAACAAAATGATTATGACATCATCCAATGATTATGACATCAAATGATTATGACATCATCAAATCAATATAACATCAACAAAATGATTATGACATCAAAAAAATGATTATGACATCATCTAATGATTATGACATCATCAAATGATTATGACATCAAATGATTATGACATCATCAAATGATTATGACATCAACAAAATGATTATGACATCATCAAATGATTATGACATCAACAAAATGATTATGACATCATATAATGATTATGACATCATCAAATGATTATGACATCAACAAAATGATTATGACATCATCCAATGATTATGACATCATCCAATGATTATGACATCAAATGATTATGACATCATCAAATGATTATGACATCAACAAAATGATTATGACATCATCCAATGATTATGACATCAAATGATTATGACATCATCAAATGATTATGACATCAACAAAATGAATATGACATCATCCAATGATTATGACATCAAATGATTATGACATCATCTAATGATTATGACATCATCAAATGATTATGACATCAACAAAATGATTATGACATCAAATGATTATGACATGATCTAATGATTATGACATCATGAAATGATTATGACATCAACAAAATGAATATGACATCATCCAATGATTATGACATCATCAACTGATTATGACATCAACAAAATGATTATGACATCATCCAATGATTATGACATCAAATGATTATGACATCATCAAATGATTATGACATCAACAAAATGATTATGACATCATCTTATGATTATGACATCATCAAATGATTATGACATCAACAAAATGATTAGGACATCATCCAATGATTATGACATCAAATGATTATGACATCAACAAAATGATTATGACATCATCCAATGATTATGACATCATCCAATGATTATAACATCATCAAATCATTATGACATCAACAAAAATGATTATGACATCAACAAAATGATTATGGCATCATCAAATGATTATGACATCAACAAAATGATTATGACATCATCCAATGATTATGACATCATCCAATGATTATGACATCAAATGATTATGACATCATCAAATGATTATGACATCAACAAAATGATTATGACATCATCCAATGATTATGACATCATCCAATGATTATGACATCATCAAATCATTATGACATCAACAAAATGATTATGACATCAACAAAATGATTATGACATCATCAAATGATTATGACATCAACAAAATGATTATGACATCATCAAATGATTATGACATCAACAAAATGATTATGACATCATCAAATGATTATGACATCAAATGATTATGACATCATCAAATGATTATGACATCAACAAAATGATTATGACATCATCCAATGATTATGACATCAAATGATTATGACATCATCAAATGATTATGCCATCAACAAAATGATTATGGCATCATCAAATGATTATGACATCAACAAAATGATTATGACATCATCCAATGATTATGACATCAACAAAATGATTATGACATCATCAAATGATTATGACGTCAACAAAATGATTATGACATCAACAAAATGATTATGTCATCATCCAATGATTATGACATCAAATGATTATGACATCATCAAATGATTATGACATCAAAAAAATGATTATGACATCATCCAATGATTATGACATCAAATGATTATGACATCATCAAATGATTATGACATCAACAAAATGAATATGACATCATCCAATGATTATGACATCAAATGATTATGACATCATCTAATGATTATGACATCATCAAATGATTATGACATCAACAAAATGATTATGACATCAAATGATTATGACATGATCTAATGATTATGACATCATGAAATGATTATGACATCAACAAAATGAATATGACATCATCCAATGATTATGACATCATCAAATGATTATGACATCAACAAATGATTATGACATCATCCAATGATTATGACATCAACAAAATGATTATGGCATCATCAAATAATTATGACATCAACAAAATGATTATGGCATCATCAAAAGATTATGACATCAACAAAATTATTATGACATCATCAAATGATTATGACATCATCCAATGATTATCACATGAAATGATTATGACATCATCAAATGATTATGACTTCAATAAAATGATTATGACATCATCAAATGATTATGACATCAAAAAAATGATTATGACATCAACAAAATGATTATGACATCATCTAATGATTATGACATTATAAAATGATTATGACATCAACAAAATGATTATGACATCATCCGATGATTATGACATCAAATGATTATGACATCATCAAATGATTATGACATCAACAAAATGATTATGACATCATCTAATGATTATGACATCATCAAATGATTATGACATCAACAAAATGATTATGACATCATCTAATGATTATGACATCATCAAATGATTATGACATCAACAAAATGATTATGACATCATCTAATGATTATGACATCATCAAATGATTATGACATCAACAAAATGATTATGACATCATCTAATGATTATGACATCATCAAATGATTATGACATCAACAAAATGATTATGACATAATCAAATGATTATGACATCAACAAAATGTTTATGACATCATCCAATGATTATGACATCAAATGATTATGACATCATCAAATGATTATGACATCAACAAAATGATTATGACATCATCTAATGATTATGACATCATCAAATGATTATGACATCAACAAAATGATTATGACATCATCTAATGATTATGACATCATCAAATGATTATGACATCAACAAAATGATTATGACATCATCTAATGATTATGACATCATCAAATCATTATGACATCAACAAAATGATTATTACATCAACAAAATGATTATGACATCATCAAATGATTATGACATTAACAAAATGATTATGACATCATCCAATGGTTATGACATCAAATGATTATGACATCATCAAATGATTATGACATCAACAAAATGATGATGACATCATCCATTGATGATGACATCATCCAATGATTATGACATCAACAAAATGATTATGACATCATCTAATGATTATGACATCATCAAATGATTATGACATCAACAAAATGATTATGACATCATCTAATGATTATGACATCTTCAAATGATTATGACATCATCCAATGATTATGACATCAACACAATGATTATGACATCATCTAATGATTATGACATCAACAAAATGATTATGACATCATCTAATGATTATGACATCATCAAATGATTATGACATCAACAAAATGATTATGACATCATCTAATGATTATGACATCATCAAATGATTATGACATCAACAAAATGATTATGACATCATCTAATGATTATGACATCATCAAATGATGATGACATCAACAAAATGATTATGACATCATCTAATGATTATGACATCATCAAATGATTATGACATCAACAAAATGATTATGACATCATCCAATGATTATGACATCAAATGATTATGACATCATCAAATGATTATGACATCACAAAATGATTATGACATCATCTAATGATTATGACATCATCAAATGATTATGACATCAACAAAATGATTATGACATCATCTAATGATTATGACATCATCAAATGATTATGACATCAACAAAATGATTATGACATCATCCCATGATTATGACATCAAATGATTATGACATCATCAAATGATTATGACATCAACAAAATGATTATGACATCATCAAATGATTATGACATCAACAAAATGATTATGACATCATCTAATGATTATGACATCATCAAATGATTATGACATCAACAAAATGATTATGACATCATCAAATGATTATGACATCAACAAAATGTTTATGACATCATCCAATGATTATGACATCAAATGATTATGACATCATCTAATGATTATGACATCATCAAATGATTATGACATCAACAAAATGATTATGACATCATCTAATGATTATGACATCTTCAAATGATTATGACATCAACAAAATGATTATGACATCATCTAATGATTATGACATCATCAAATGATTATGACATCAACAAAATGATTATGACATCATCTAATGATTATGACATCATCAAATCATTATGACATCAACAAAATGATTATTACATCAACAAAATGATTATGACATCATCAAATGATTATGACATTAACAAAATGATTATGACATCATCCAATGGTTATGACATCAAATGATTATGACATCATCAAATGATTATGACATCAACAAAATGATGATGACATCATCCATTGATGATGACATCATCCAATGATTATGACATCAACAAAATGATTATGACATCATCTAATGATTATGACATCATCAAATGATTATGACATCAACAAAATGATTATGACATCATCTAATGATTATGACATCATCAAATGATTATGACATCAACAAAATGATTATGACATCATCTAATGATTATGACATCATCAAATGATTATGACATCAACAAAATGATTATGACATCATCTAATGATTATGACATCATCAAATCATTATGACATCAACAAAATGATTATTACATCAACAAAATGATTATGACATCATCAAATGATTATGACATTAACAAAATGATTATGACATCATCCAATGGTTATGACATCAAATGATTATGACATCATCAAATGATTATGACATCAACAAAATGATGACATCATCCATTGATGATGACATCATCCAATGATTATGACATCAACAAAATGATTATGACATCATCTAATGATTATGACATCATCAAATGATTATGACATCAACAAAATGATTATGACATCATCTAATGATTATGACATCATCAAATGATTATGACATCATCCAATGATTATGACATCAACAAAATGATTATGACATCATCTAATGATTATGACATCAACAAAATGATTATGACATCATCTAATGATTATGACATCATCAAATGATTATGACATCAACAAAATGATTATGACATCATCTAATGATTATGACATCATCAAATGATTATGACATCAACAAAATGATTATGACATCATCTAATGATTATGACATCATCAAATGATTATGACATCAACAAAATGATTATGACATCATCCAATGATTATGACATCAAATGATTATGACATCATCAAATGATTATGACATCACAAAATGATTATGACATCATCTAATGATTATGACATCATCAAATGATTATGACATCAACAAAATGATTATGACATCATCTAATGATTATGACATCATCAAATGATTATGACATCAACAAAATGATTATGACATCATCCCATGATTATGACATCAAATGATTATGACATCATCAAATGATTATGACATCACAAAATGATTATGACATCATCTAATGATTATGACATCATCAAATGATTATGACATCAACAAAATGATTATGACATCATCTAATGATTATGACATCATCAAATGATTATGACATCAACAAAATGATTATGACATCATCCAATGATTCTGACATCAAATGATTATGACATCATCAAATGATTATGACATCAACAAAATGATGATGACATCATCCAATGATTATGACATCATCCAATGATTATAACATCATCAAAGCATTATGACATCAACAAAATGATTATGACATCATCTAATGATTATGACATCATCAAATGATTATGACATCAACAAAATGATTATGACAGCATCCCATGATTGTGACATCAAATGATTATGACATCATCAAATGATTATGACATCAACAAAATGATTATGACATCGTCAAATGATTATGACATCAACAAAATGATTATGACATCATCAAATGATTATGACATCAACAAAATGATTATGACATCATCTAATGATTATGACATCATCTAATGATTATGACATCAACAAAATGATTATGACATCATCCAATGATTATGACATCAAATGATTATGACATCATCAAATGATTATGACATCAACAAAATGATGATGACATCATCCAATGATTATGACATCATCCAATGATTATGACATCATCAAAGCATTATGACATCAACAAAATGATTATGACATCATCTAATGATTATGACATCATCAAATGATTATGACATCAACAAAATGATTATGACAGCATCCCATGATTGTGACATCAAATGATTATGACATCATCAAATGATTATGACATCAACAAAATGATTATGACATCATCAAATGATTATGACATCAACAAAATGATTATGACATCATCCAATGATTATGACATCATCAAATCATTATGACATCAACAAAATGATTATGACATCAACAAAATGATTGACATCATCAAATGATTATGACATCAACAAAATGATTATGACATCATCCAAGGATTATGACATCAAATGATTATGACATCAACAAATCATTATGACATCAACAAAATGATTATGACATCAACAAAATGATTATGGCATCATCAAATGATTATGACATCAACAAAATCACTATGACATCATCAAATGATTATGACATCATCAAATCATTATGACATCAACAAAATGATTATGACATCAACAAAATGATGATGACATCATCCAATGATTATGACATCATCCAAAGATTATGACATCATCAAATCATTATGACATCAACAAAATGATTATGACATCATCTAATGATTATGACATCATCAAATGATTATGACATCAACAAAATGATTATGACATCATCCAATGATTATGACATCAAATGATTATGACATCATCAAATGATTATGACTTCAATAAAATGATTATGACATCATCAAATGATTATGACATCAAAAAAATGATTATGACATCAACAAAATGATTATGACATCATCTAATGATTATGACATTATCAAATGATTATGACATCAACAAAATGATTATGACATCATCCGATGATTATGACATCAAATGATTATGACATCATCAAATGATTATGACATCAACAAAATGATTATGACATCATCTAATGATTATGACATCATCAAATGATTATGACATAAACAAAATGATTATGACATCATCTAATGATTATGACATCATCAAATGATTATTACATCAACAAAATGATTATGACATCATCCAATGATTATGACATCAAATGATTATGACATCATCAAATGATTAGGACATCAACAAAATGATTATGACATCATCTTATGATTATGACATCATCAAATGATTATGACATCAACAAAATGATTAGGACATCATCCAATGATTATGACATCAAATGATTATGACATCAACAAAATGATTATGACATCATCCAATGATTATGACATCATCCAATGATTATAACATCATCAAATCATTATGACATCAACAAAAATGATTATGACATCAACAAAATGATTATGGCATCATCAAATGATTATGACATCAACAAAATGATTATGACATCATCCAATGATTATGACATCATCCAATGATTATGACATCAAATGATTATGACATCATCAAATGATTATGACATCAACAAAATGATTATGACATCATCCAATGATTATGACATCCAATGATTATGACATCATCAAATGATTATGACATCAACAAAATGATTATGACATCATCTTATGATTATGACATCATCAAATGATTATGACATCAACAAAATGATTAGGACATCATCCAATGATTATGACATCAAATGATTATGACATCAACAAAATGATTATGACATCATCCAATGATTATGACATCATCCAATGATTATAACATCATCAAATCATTATGACATCAACAAAAATGATTATGACATCAACAAAATGATTATGGCATCATCAAATGATTATGACATCAACAAAATGATTATGACATCATCCAATGATTATGACATCATCCAATGATTATGACATCAAATGATTATGACATCATCAAATGATTATGACATCAACAAAATGATTATGACATCATCCAATGATTATGACATCATCCAATGATTATGACATCATCAAATCATTATGACATCAACAAAATGATTATGACATCAACAAAATGATTATGACATCATCAAATGATTATGACATCAACAAAATGATTATGACATCATCAAATGATTATGACATCAACAAAATGATTATGACATCATCAAATGATTATGACATCAAATGATTATGACATCATCAAATGATTATGACATCAACAAAATGATCATGACATCATCCAATGATTATGACATCAAATGACTATGACATCATCAAATGATTATGCCATCAACAAAATGATTATGGCATCATCAAATGATTATGACATCAACAAAATGATTATGTCATCATCCAATGATTATGACATCAAATGATTATGACATCATCAAATGATTATGACATCAACAAAATGATTATGACATCATCCAATGATTATGACATCAAATGATTATGACATCATCAAATGATTATGACATCAACAAAATGAATATGACATCGTCCAATGATTATGACATCAAATGATTATGACATCATCTAATGATTATGACATCATCAAATGATTATGACATCAACAAAATGATTATGACATCAAATGATTATGACATGATCTAATGATTATGACATCATGAAATGATTATGACATCAACAAAATGAATATGACATCATCCAATGATTATGACATCATCAAATGATTATGACATCAACAAAATGATTATGACATCATCCAATGATTATGACATCAACAAAATGATTATGGCATCATCAAATAATTATGACATCAACAAAATGATTATGGCATCATCAAAAGATTATGACATCAACAAAATGATTATGACATCATCAAATGATTATGACATCATCCAATGATTATCACATCAAATGATTATGACATCATCAAATGATTATGACATCAACAAAATTATTATGACATCATCCAATGATTATGACATCATCCAATGATTATGACATCATCAAATCATTATGACATCAACAAAATGAATATGACATCAACAAAATGATTGACATCATCAAATGATTATGACATCAACAAAATGATTATGACATCATCCAATGATTATGACATCAAATGATTATGACATCATCAAATCAATATGACATCAACAAAATGATTATGACATCAAAAAAATGATTATGACATCATCTAATGATTATGACATCATCAAATGATTATGACATCAAATGATTATGACATCATCAAATGATTATGACATCAACAAAATGATTATGACATCATCAAATGATTATGACATCAACAAAATGATTATGACATCATATAATGATTATGACATCATCAAATGATTATGACATCAACAAAATGATTATGACATCATCCAATGATTATGACATCATCCAATGATTATGACATCAAATGATTATGACATCATCAAATGATTATGACATCAAATGATTATGACATCATCAAATGATTATGACATCAACAAAATGATTATGACATCATCCAATGATTATGACATCAAATGATTATGACATCATCAAATGATTATGACATCAACAAAATGATTATGACATCATCAAATGATTATGACATCAACAAAATGATTATGACATCATCCAATGATTATGACATCATCAAATCATTATGACATCAACAAAATGATTATGACATCAACAAAATGATTGACATCATCAAATGATTATGACATCAACAAAATGATTATGACATCATCCAATGATTATGACATCAAATGATTATGACATCATCAAATGATTATGACATCAACAAAATGATTATGACATCATCCAAGGATTATGACATCAAATGATTATGACATCAACAAATCATTATGACATCAACAAAATGATTATGACATCAACAAAATGATTATGGCATCATCAAATGATTATGACATCAACAAAATCACTATGACATCATCAAATGATTATGACATCAACAAAATGATCATAACATCATCCAATGATTATGACATCAAATGATTATGACATCATCAAATCATTATGACATCAACAAAATGATTATGACATCAACAAAATGATTATGACATCATAAAATGATTATGACATCAACAAAATGATTATGGCATCATCAAATGATTATGACATCAACAAAATAATTATGACATCAACAAAATGATTATGACATCATCAAATGATTATGACATCAAATGATTATGACATCATAAAATGATTATGACATCAACAAAATGATGATGACATCATCCAATGATTATGACATCATCCAAAGATTATGACATCATCAAATCATTATGACATCAACAAAATGATTATGACATCATCTAATGATTATGACATCATCAAATGATTATGACATCAACAAAATGATTATGACATCATCCAATGATTATGACATCAAATGATTATGACATCATCAAATGATTATGACATCAATAAAATGATTATGACATCATCAAATGATTATGACATCAAAAAATGATTATGACATCAACAAAATGATTATGACATCATCTAATGATTATGACATTATCAAATGATTATGTCATCAACAAAATGATTATGACATCATCCGATGATTATGACATCAAATGATTATGACATCATCAAATGATTATGACATCAACAAAATGATTATGACATCATCTAATGATTATGACATCATCAAATGATTATGACATAAACAAAATGATTATGACATCATCTAATGATTATGACATCATCAAATGATTATTACATCAACAAAATGATTATGACATCATCCAATGATTATGACATCAAATGATTATGACATCATCAAATGATTATGACATCAACAGAATGATTATGACATCATCTTATGATTATGACATCATCAAATGATTATGACATCAACAAAATGATTAGGACATCATCCAATGATTATGACATCAAATGATTATGACATCAACAAAATGATTATGACATCATCCAATGATTATGACATCATCCAATGATTATAACATCATCAAATCATTATGACATCAACAAAAATGATTATGACATCAACAAAATGATTATGGCATCATCAAATGATTATGACATCAACAAAATGATTATGACATCATCCAATGATTATGACATCATCCAATGATTATGACATCAAATGATTATGACATCATCAAATGATTATGACATCAACAAAATGATTATGACATCATCCAATGATTATGACATCAAATGATTATGACATCATCAAATGATTATGACATCAACAAAATGATTATGACATCATCTTATGATTATGACATCATCAAATGATTATGACATCAACAAAATGATTAGGACATCATCCAATGATTATGACATCAAATGATTATGACATCAACAAAATGATTATGACATCATCCAATGATTATGACATCATCCAATGATTATAACATCATCAAATCATTATGACATCAACAAAAATGATTATGACATCAAGAAAATGATTATGGCATCATCAAATGATTATGACATCAACAAAATGATTATGACATCATCCAATGATTATGACATCATCCAATGATTATGACATCAAATGATTATGACATCATCAAATGATTATGACATCAACAAAATGATTATGACATCATCCAATGATTATGACATCATCCAATGATTATGACATCATCAAATCATTATGACATCAACAAAATGATTATGACATCAACAAAATGATTATGACATCATCAAATGATTATGACATCAACAAAATGATTATGACATCATCAAATGATTATGACATCAACAAAATGATTATGACATCATCCAATGATTATGACATCAAATGATTATGACATCATCAAATGATTATGACATCAACAAAATGATTATGACATCATCCAATGATTATGACATCAAATGATTATGACATCATCAAATGATTATGCCATCAACAAAATGATTATGGCATCATCAAATGATTATGACATCAACAAAATGATTATGACATCATCCAATGATTATGACATCAACAAAATGATTATGACATCATCAAATGATTATGACGTCAACAAAATGATTATGACATCAACAAAATGATTATGTCATCATCCAATGATTATGACATCAAATGATTATGACATCATCAAATGATTATGACATCAACAAAATGATTATGACATCATCCAATGATTATGACATCAAATGATTATGACATCATCAAATGATTATGACATCAACAAAATGAATATGACATCATCCAATGATTATGACATCAAATGATTATGACATCATCTAATGATTATGACATCATCAAATGATTATGATATCAACAAAATGATTATGACATCAAATGATTATGACATCAACAAAATGATTATGACATCATCCAATGATTATGACATCATCCAATGATTATAACATCATCAAATCATTATGACAGCAACAAAAATGATTATGACATCAACAAAATGATTATGGCATCATCAAATGATTATGACATCAACAAAATGATTATGACATCATCCAATGATTATGACATCATCCAATGATTATGACATCAAATGATTATGACATCATCAAATGATTATGACATCAACAAAATGATTATGACATCATCCAATGATTATGACATCAAATGATTATGACATCATCAAATGATTATGACATCAACAAAATGATTATGACATCATCTTATGACTATGACATCATCAAATGATTATGACATCAACAAAATGATTAGGACATCATCCAATGATTATGACATCAAATGATTATGACATCAACAAAATGATTATGACATCATCCAATGATTATGACATCATCCAATGATTATAACATCATCAAATGATTATGACATCATCAAATGATTATGACATCAACAAAATGATTATGACATCATCCAATGATTATGACATCATCCAATGATTATGACATCATCAAATCATTATGACATCAACAAAATGATTATGACATCAACAAAATGATTATGACATCATCAAATGATTATGACATCAACAAAATGATTATGATATCATCAAATGATTATGACATCAACAAAATGATTATGACATCATCAAATGATTATGACATCAAATGATTATGACATCATCAAATGATTATGACATCAACAAAATGATTATGACATCATCCAATGATTATGACATCAAATGATTATGACATCATCAAATGATTATGCCATCAACAAAATGATTATGGCATCATCAAATGATTATGACATCAACAAAATGATTATGACATCATCCAATGATTATGACATCAACAAAATGATTATGACATCATCAAATGATTATGACATCAACAAAATGATTATGACATCAACAAAATGATTATGTCATCATCCAATGATTATGACATCAAATGATTATGACATCATCAAATGATTATGACATCAACAAAATGATTATGACATCATCCAATGATTATGACATCAAATGATTATGACATCATCAAATGATTATGACATCAACAAAATGAATATGACATCATCCAATGATTATGACATCAAATGATTATGACATCATCTAATGATTATGACATCATCAAATGATTATGATATCAACAAAATGATTATGACATCAAATGATTATGACATGATCTAATGATTATGACATCATGAAATGATTATGACATCAACAAAATGAATATGACATCATCCAATGATTATGACATCATCAAATGATTATGACATCAACAAAATGATTATGACATCATCCAATGATTATGACATCAACAAAATGATTATGGCATCATCAAATAATTATGACATCAACAAAATGTTTATGGCATCATCAAAAGATTATGACATCAACAAAATGATTATGACATCATCAAATGATTATGACATCATCCAATGATTATCACATCAAATGATTATGACATCATCAAATGATTATGACATCAACAAAATTATTATGACATCATCCAATGATTATGACATCATCCAATGATTATGACATCATCAAATCATTATGACATCAACAAAATGAATATGACATCAACAAAATGATTGACATCATCAAATGATTATGACATCAACAAAATGATTATGACATCATCCAATGATTATGACATCAAATGATTATGACATCATCAAATCAATATAACATCAACAAAATGATTATGACATCAAAAAAATGATTATGACATCATCTAATGATTATGACATCATCAAATGATTATGACATCAAATGATTATGACATCATCAAATGATTATGACATCAACAAAATGATTATGACATCATCAAATGATTATGACATCAACAAAATGATTATGACATCATATAATGATTATGACATCATCAAATGATTATGACATCAACAAAATGATTATGACATCATCCAATGATTATGACATCATCCAATGATTATGACATCAAATGATTATGACATCATCAAATGATTATGACATCAACAAAATGATTATGACATCATCCAATGATTATGACATCAAATGATTATGACATCATCAAATGATTATGACATCAACAAAATGAATATGACATCATCCAATGATTATGACATCAAATGATTATGACATCATCTAATGATTATGACATCATCAAATGATTATGACATCAACAAAATGATTATGACATCAAATGATTATGACATGATCTAATGATTATGACATCATGAAATGATTATGACATCAACAAAATGAATATGACATCATCCAATGATTATGACATCATCAACTGATTATGACATCAACAAAATGATTATGACATCATCCAATGATTATGACATCAAATGATTATGACATCATCAAATGATTATGACATCAACAAAATGATTATGACATCATCTTATGATTATGACATCATCAAATGATTATGACATCAACAAAATGATTAGGACATCATCCAATGATTATGACATCAAATGATTATGACATCAACAAAATGATTATGACATCATCCAATGATTATGACATCATCCAATGATTATAACATCATCAAATCATTATGACATCAACAAAAATGATTATGACATCAACAAAATGATTATGGCATCATCAAATGATTATGACATCAACAAAATGATTATGACATCATCCAATGATTATGACATCATCCAATGATTATGACATCAAATGATTATGACATCATCAAATGATTATGACATCAACAAAATGATTATGACATCATCCAATGATTATGACATCATCCAATGATTATGACATCATCAAATCATTATGACATCAACAAAATGATTATGACATCAACAAAATGATTATGACATCATCAAATGATTATGACATCAACAAAATGATTATGACATCATCAAATGATTATGACATCAACAAAATGATTATGACATCATCAAATGATTATGACATCAAATGATTATGACATCATCAAATGATTATGACATCAACAAAATGATTATGACATCATCCAATGATTATGACATCAAATGATTATGACATCATCAAATGATTATGCCATCAACAAAATGATTATGGCATCATCAAATGATTATGACATCAACAAAATGATTATGACATCATCCAATGATTATGACATCAACAAAATGATTATGACATCATCAAATGATTATGACGTCAACAAAATGATTATGACATCAACAAAATGATTATGTCATCATCCAATGATTATGACATCAAATGATTATGACATCATCAAATGATTATGACATCAAAAAAATGATTATGACATCATCCAATGATTATGACATCAAATGATTATGACATCATCAAATGATTATGACATCAACAAAATGAATATGACATCATCCAATGATTATGACATCAAATGATTATGACATCATCTAATGATTATGACATCATCAAATGATTATGACATCAACAAAATGATTATGACATCAAATGATTATGACATGATCTAATGATTATGACATCATGAAATGATTATGACATCAACAAAATGAATATGACATCATCCAATGATTATGACATCATCAAATGATTATGACATCAACAAATGATTATGACATCATCCAATGATTATGACATCAACAAAATGATTATGGCATCATCAAATAATTATGACATCAACAAAATGATTATGGCATCATCAAAAGATTATGACATCAACAAAATTATTATGACATCATCAAATGATTATGACATCATCCAATGATTATCACATGAAATGATTATGACATCATCAAATGATTATGACATCAACAAAATTATTATGACATCATCCAATGATTATGACATCATCCAATGATTATGACATCATCAAATCATTATGACATCAACAAAATGAATGTGACATCAACAAAATGATTGACATCATCAAATGATTATGACATCAACAAAATGATTATGACATCATCCAATGATTATGACATCATCAAATCAATATAACATCAACAAAATGATTATGACATCAAAAAAATGATTATGACATCATCTAATGATTATGACATCATCAAATGATTATGACATCAAATGATTATGACATCATCAAATGATTATGACATCAACAAAATGATTATGACATCATCAAATGATTATGACATCAACAAAATGATTATGACATCATATAATGATTATGACATCATCAAATGATTATGACATCAACAAAATGATTATGACATCATCCAATGATTATGACATCATCCAATGATTATGACATCAAATGATTATGACATCATCAAATGATTATGACATCAACAAAATGATTATGACATCATCCAATGATTATGACATCAAATGATTATGACATCATCAAATGATTATGACATCAACAAAATGAATATGACATCATCCAATGATTATGACATCAAATGATTATGACATCATCTAATGATTATGACATCATCAAATGATTATGACATCAACAAAATGATTATGACATCAAATGATTATGACATGATCTAATGATTATGACATCATGAAATGATTATGACATCAACAAAATGAATATGACATCATCCAATGATTATGACATCATCAACTGATTATGACATCAACAAAATGATTATGACATCATATAATGATTATGACATCATCAAATGATTATGACATCAACAAAATGATTATGACATCATCCAATGATTATGACATCATCCAATGATTATGACATCAAATGATTATGACATCATCAAATGATTATGACATCAACAAAATGAATATGACATCATCCAATGATTATGACATCAAATGATTATGACATCATCTAATGATTATGACATCATCAAATGATTATGGCATCAACAAAATGATTATGACATCAAATGATTATGACATGATCTAATGATTATGACATCATGAAATGATTATGACATCAACAAAATGAATATGACATCATCCAATGATTATGACATCATCAAATGATTATGACATCAACAAAATGATTATGACATCATCCAATGATTATGACATCAACAAAATGATTATGGCATCATCAAATAATTATGACATCAACAAAATGATTATGGCATCATCAAATGATTATGACATCAACAAAATGATTATGACATCATCAAATGATTATAACATCATCCAATGAATATCACATCAAATGATTATGACATCATCAAATGATTATGACATCAACAAAATGATTATGACATCATCCAATGATTATGACATCATCCAATGATTATGACATCATTAAATCATTATGACATCAACAAAATGAATATGACATCAACAAAATGATTGACATCATCAAATGATTATGACATCAACAAAATGATTATGACATCATCCAATGATTATGACATCAAATGATTATGACATCATCAAATCAATATGACATCAACAAAATGATTATGACATCAAAAAAATGATTATGACATCATCTAATGATTATGACATCATCAAATGATTATGACATCAACAAAATGATTATGACATCATCCAATGATTATGACATCAAATGATTATGACATCATCAAATGATTATGACATCAACAAAATGATTATGACATCATCAAATGATTATGACATCAACAAAATGATTATGACATCATATAATGATTATGACATCATCAAATGATTATGACATCAACAAAATGATTATGACATCATCCAATGATTATGACATCATCCAATGATTATGACATCAAATGATTATGACATCATCAAATCATTATGACATCAACAAAATGATTATGACATCATCCAATGATTATGACATCATCAAATCATTATGACATCAACAAAATGATTATTACATCAACAAAATGATTATGACATCATCAAATGATTATGACATCAACAAAATGATTATGACATCATCAAATGATTATGACATCAACAAAATGTTTATGACATCATCCAATGATTATGACATCAAATGATTATGACATCATCAAATGATTATGACATCAGCAAAATGATTATGACATCATCAAATGATTATGACATCAACAAAATGATTATGACATCATCTAATGATTATGACATCATCAAATGATTATGACATCAACAAAATGATTATGACATCATCTAATGATTATGACATCAAATGATTATGACATCATCAAATCATTATGACATCATATAATGATTATGACATCATCAAATGATTATGACATCAACAAAATGATTATGACATCATCCAATGATTATGACATCATCCAATGATTATGACATCAAATGATTATGACATCATCAAATCATTATGACATCAACAAAATGATTATGACATCAACAAAATGATTATGACATCATAAAATGATTATGACATCAACAAAATGATTATGGCATCATCAAATGATTATAACATCAACAAAATGATTATGACATCATCCAATGATTATGACATCATCAAATCATTATGACATCAACAAAATGATTATTACATCAACAAAATGATTATGACATCATCAAATGATTATGACATCAACAAAATGATTATGACATCATCAAATGATTATGACATCAACAAAATGTTTATGACATCATCCAATGATTATGACATCAAATGATTATGACATCATCAAATGATTATGACATCAACAAAATGATTATGACATCATCAAATGATTATGACATCAACAAAATGATTATGACATCATCTAATGATTATGACATCATCAAATGATTATGACATCAACAAAATGATTATGACATCATCTAATGATTATGACATCATCAAATGATTATGACATCAACAAAATGATTATGACATCATCTAATGATTATGACATCATCAAATGATTATGACATCAACAAAATGATTATGACATCATCCAATGATTATGACATCAAATGATTATGACATCATCAAATGATTATGACATCAACAAAATGATTATGACATCATCTAATGATTATGACATCAACAAAATGATTATGACATCATCTAATGATTATGACATCAAATGATTATGACATCAACAAAATGATTATGACATCATCCAATGATTATGACATCAAATGATTATGACATCATCAAATGATTATGACATCAACAAAATGATTATGACATCATCCAATGATTATGACATCAAATGATTATGACATCATAAAATCATTATGACATCAACAAAATGATTATGACATCAACAAAATAATTATGACATCATCTAATGATTATGACATCATCAAATGATTATGACATCAACAAAATGATTATGACATCATCCAATGATTATGACATCAAATGATTATGACATCATCAAATGATTATGACATCAACAAAATGATGATGACATCATCCAATGTTTATGACATCATCCAATGATTATGACATCATCAAATCATTATGACATCAACAAAATGATTATGACATCATCTAATGATTATGACATCATCAAATGATTATGACATCAACAAAATGATTATGACATCATCCAATGATTATGACATCAAATGATTATGACATCATCAAATGATTATGACATCAACAAAATGATGATGACATCATCTAATGATTATGACATCAACAAAATGATTATGGCATCATCCAATGATTATGACATCATCCAATGATTATGACATCAACAAAATGATTATAGCATCATCAAATGATTATGACATCAACAAAATGATTATGACATCATCCAATGATTATGACATCATCAAATCATTATGACATCAACAAAATGATTATTACATCAACAAAATGATTATGACATCATCAAATGATTATGACATTAACAAAATGATTATGACATCATCCAATGATTCTGACATCAAATGATTATGACATCATCAAATGATTATGACATCAACAAAATGATGATGACATCATCCAATGATTATGACATCATCCAATGATTATGACATCATCAAAGCATTATGACATCAACAAAATGATTATGACATCATCTAATGATCATGACATCATCAAATGATTATGACATCAACAAAATGATTATGACAGCATCCCATGATTGTGACATCAAATGATTATGACATCATCAAATGATTATGACATCAACAAAATGATTATGACATCGTCAAATGATTATGACATCAACAAAATGATTATGACATCATCTAATGATTATGACATCATCAAATGATTATGACATCAACAAAATGATTATGACATCATCAAATGATTATGACATCAACAAAATGTTTATGACATCATCCAATGATTATGACATCAAATGATTATGACATCATCAAATGATTATGACATCAACAAAATGATTATGACATCATCAAATGATTATGACATCAACAAAATGATTATGACATCATCTAATGATTATGACATCATCAAATGATTATGACATCAACAAAATGATTATGACATCATCTAATGATTATGACATCATCAAATGATTATGACATCAACAAAATGATTATGACGTCATCTAATGATTATGACATCATCAAATGATTATGACATCAACAAAATGATTATGACATCATCCAATGATTATGACATCAAATGATTATGACATCATCAAATGATTATGACATCAACAAAATGATTATGACATCATCTAATGATTATGACATCAACAAAATGATTATGACATCATCCAATGATTATGACATCAAATGATTATGACATCATCAAATGATTATGACATCAACAAAATGATTATGACATCATCCAATGATTATGACATCAAATGATTATGACATCATAAAATCATTATTACATCAACAAAATGATTATGACATCAACAAAATAATTATGACATCATCTAATGATTATGACATCATCAAATGATTATGACATCAACAAAATGATTATGACATCATCCAATGATTATGACATCAAATGATTATGACATCATCAAATGATTATGACATCAACAAAATGATGATGACATCATCCAATGTTTATGACATCATCCAATGATTATGACATCATCAAATCATTATGACATCAACAAAATGATTATGACATCATCTAATGATTATGACATCATCAAATGATTATGACATCAACAAAATGATTATGACATCATCCAATGATTATGACATCAAATGATTATGACATCATCAAATGATTATGACATCAACAAAATGATGATGACATCATCTAATGATTATGACATCAACAAAATGATTATGGCATCATCCAATGATTATGACATCATCAAATCATTATGACATCAACAAAATGATTATTACATCAACAAAATGATTATGACATCATCAAATGATTATGACATTAACAAAATGATTATGACATCATCCAATGATTATGACATCAAATGATTATGACATCATCAAATGATTATGACATCAACAAAATGATTATGACATCATCCAATGATTATGACATCAAATGATTATGACATCATCAAATGATTATGCCATCAACAAAATGATTATGGCATCATCAAATGATTATGACATCAACAAAATGATTATGACATCATCCAATGATTATGACATCAACAAAATGATTATGACATCATCAAATGATTATGACGTCAACAAAATGATTATGACATCAACAAAATGATTATGTCATCATCCAATGATTATGACATCAAATGATTATGACATCATCAAATGATTATGACATCAACAAAATGATTATGACATCATCCAATGATTATGACATCAAATGATTATGACATCATCAAATGATTATGACATCAACAAAATGAATATGACATCATCCAATGATTATGACATCAAATGATTATGACATCATCTAATGATTATGACATCATCAAATGATTATGATATCAACAAAATGATTATGACATCAAATGATTATGACATCAACAAAATGATTATGACATCATCCAATGATTATGACATCATCCAATGATTATAACATCATCAAATCATTATGACAGCAACAAAAATGATTATGACATCAACAAAATGATTATGGCATCATCAAATGATTATGACATCAACAAAATGATTATGGCATCATCCAATGATTATGACATCATCCAATGATTATGACATCAAATGATTATGACATCATCAAATGATTATGACATCAACAAAATGATTATGACATCATCCAATGATTATGACATCAAATGATTATGACATCATCAAATGATTATGACATCAACAAAATGATTATGACATCATCTTATGACTATGACATCATCAAATGATTATGACATCAACAAAATGATTAGGACATCATCCAATGATTATGACATCAAATGATTATGACATCAACAAAATGATTATGACATCATCCAATGATTATGACATCATCCAATGATTATAACATCATCAAATGATTATGACATCATCAAATGATTATGACATCAACAAAATGATTATGACATCATCCAATGATTATGACATCATCCAATGATTATGACATCATCAAATCATTATGACATCAACAAAATGATTATGACATCAACAAAATGATTATGACATCATCAAATGATTATGACATCAACAAAATGATTATGATATCATCAAATGATTATGACATCAACAAAATGATTATGACATCATCAAATGATTATGACATCAAATGATTATGACATCATCAAATGATTATGACATCAACAAAATGATTATGACATCATCAAATGATTATGACATCAACAAAATGATTATGACATCATCCAATGATTATGACATCAAATGATTATGACATCATCAAATGATTATGCCATCAACAAAATGATTATGGCATCATCAAATGATTATGACATCAACAAAATGATTATGACATCATCCAATGATTATGACATCAACAAAATGATTATGACATCATCTAATGATTATGACATCATCAAATGATTATGACATCAAATGATTATGACATCATCAAATGATTATGACATCAACAAAATGATTATGACATCATCAAATGATTATGACATCAACAAAATGATTATGACATCATATAATGATTATGACATCATCAAATGATTATGACATCAACAAAATGATTATGACATCATCCAATGATTATGACATCATCCAATGATTATGACATCAAATGATTATGACATCATCAAATGATTATGACATCAAATGATTATGACATCATCAAATGATTATGACATCAACAAAATGATTATGACATCATCCAATGATTATGACATCAAATGATTATGACATCATCAAATGATTATGACATCAACAAAATGATTATGACATCATCAAATGATTATGACATCAACAAAATGATTATGACATCATCCAATGATTATGACATCATCAAATCATTATGACATCAACAAAATGATTATGACATCAACAAAATGATTGACATCATCAAATGATTATGACATCAACAAAATGATTATGACATCATCCAATGATTATGACATCAAATGATTATGACATCATCAAATGATTATGACATCAACAAAATGATTATGACATCATCCAAGGATTATGACATCAAATGATTATGACATCAACAAATCATTATGACATCAACAAAATGATTATGACATCAACAAAATGATTATGGCATCATCAAATGATTATGACATCAACAAAATCACTATGACATCATCAAATGATTATGACATCAACAAAATGATCATAACATCATCCAATGATTATGACATCAAATCATTATGACATCATCAAATCATTATGACATCAACAAAATGATTATGACATCAACAAAATGATTATGACATCATAAAATGATTATGACATCAACAAAATGATTATGGCATCATCAAATGATTATGACATCAACAAAATGATTATGACATCAACAAAATGATTATGACATCATCAAATGATTATGACATCAAATGATTATGACATCATAAAATGATTATGACATCAACAAAATGATGATGACATCATCCAATGATTATGACATCATCCAAAGATTATGACATCATCAAATCATTATGACATCAACAAAATGATTATGACATCATCTAATGATTATGACATCATCAAATGATTATGACATCAACAAAATGATTATGACATCATCCAATGATTATGACATCAAATGATTATGACATCATCAAATGATTATGACATCAATAAAATGATTATGACATCATCAAATGATTATGACATCAAAAAATGTTTATGACATCAACAAAATGATTATGACATCATCTAATGATTATGACATTATCAAATGATTATGTCATCAACAAAATGATTATGACATCATCCGATGATTATGACATCAAATGATTATGACATCATCAAATGATTATGACATCAACAAAATGATTATGACATCATCTAATGATTATGACATCATCAAATGATTATGACATAAACAAAATGATTATGACATCATCTAATGATTATGACATCATCAAATGATTATTACATCAACAAAATGATTATGACATCATCCAATGATTATGACATCAAATGATTATGACATCATCAAATGATTATGACATCAACAGAATGATTATGACATCATCTTATGATTATGACATCATCAAATGATTATGACATCAACAAAATGATTAGGACATCATCCAATGATTATGACATCAAATGATTATGACATCAACAAAATGATTATGACATCATCCAATGATTATGACATCATCCAATGATTATAACATCATCAAATCATTATGACATCAACAAAAATGATTATGACATCAACAAAATGATTATGGCATCATCAAATGATTATGACATCAACAAAATGATTATGACATCATCCAATGATTATGACATCATCCAATGATTATGACATCAAATGATTATGACATCATCAAATGATTATGACATCAACAAAATGATTATGACATCATCCAATGATTATGACATCAAATGATTATGACATCATCAAATGATTATGACATCAACAAAATGATTATGACATCATCTTATGATTATGACATCATCAAATGATTATGACATCAACAAAATGATTAGGACATCATCCAATGATTATGACATCAAATGATTATGACATCAACAAAATGATTATGACATCATCCAATGATTATGACATCATCCAATGATTATAACATCATCAAATCATTATGACATCAACAAAAATGATTATGACATCAAGAAAATGATTATGGCATCATCAAATGATTATGACATCAACAAAATGATTATGACATCATCCAATGATTATGACATCATCCAATGATTATGACATCAAATGATTATGACATCATCAAATGATTATGACATCAACAAAATGATTATGACATCATCCAATGATTATGACATCATCCAATGATTATGACATCATCAAATCATTATGACATCAACAAAATGATTATGACATCAACAAAATGATTATGACATCATCAAATGATTATGACATCAACAAAATGATTATGACATCATCAAATGATTATGACATCAACAAAATGATTATGACATCATCCAATGATTATGACATCAAATGATTATGACATCATCAAATGATTATGACATCAACAAAATGATTATGACATCATCCAATGATTATGACATCAAATGATTATGACATCATCAAATGATTATGCCATCAACAAAATGATTATGGCATCATCAAATGATTATGACATCAACAAAATGATTATGACATCATCCAATGATTATGACATCAACAAAATGATTATGACATCATCAAATGATTATGACGTCAACAAAATGATTATGACATCAACAAAATGATTATGTCATCATCCAATGATTATGACATCAAATGATTATGACATCATCAAATGATTATGACATCAACAAAATGATTATGACATCATCCAATGATTATGACATCAAATGATTATGACATCATCAAATGATTATGACATCAACAAAATGAATATGACATCATCCAATGATTATGACATCAAATGATTATGACATCATCTAATGATTATGACATCATCAAATGATTATGATATCAACAAAATGATTATGACATCAAATGATTATGACATCAACAAAATGATTATGACATCATCCAATGATTATGACATCATCCAATGATTATAACATCATCAAATCATTATGACAGCAACAAAAATGATTATGACATCAACAAAATGATTATGGCATCATCAAATGATTATGACATCAACAAAATGATTATGACATCATCCAATGATTATGACATCATCCAATGATTATGACATCAAATGATTATGACATCATCAAATGATTATGACATCAACAAAATGATTATGACATCATCCAATGATTATGACATCAAATGATTATGACATCATCAAATGATTATGACATCAACAAAATGATTATGACATCATCTTATGACTATGACATCATCAAATGATTATGACATCAACAAAATGATTAGGACATCATCCAATGATTATGACATCAAATGATTATGACATCAACAAAATGATTATGACATCATCCAATGATTATGACATCATCCAATGATTATAACATCATCAAATGATTATGACATCATCAAATGATTATGACATCAACAAAATGATTATGACATCATCCAATGATTATGACATCATCCAATGATTATGACATCATCAAATCATTATGACATCAACAAAATGATTATGACATCAACAAAATGATTATGACATCATCAAATGATTATGACATCAACAAAATGATTATGATATCATCAAATGATTATGACATCAACAAAATGATTATGACATCATCAAATGATTATGACATCAAATGATTATGACATCATCAAATGATTATGACATCAACAAAATGATTATGACATCATCCAATGATTATGACATCAAATGATTATGCCATCAACAAAATGATTATGGCATCATCAAATGATTATGACATCAACAAAATGATTATGACATCATCCAATGATTATGACATCAACAAAATGATTATGACATCATCAAATGATTATGACGTCAACAAAATGATTATGACATCAACAAAATGATTATGTCATCATCCAATGATTATGACATCAAATGATTATGACATCATCAAATGATTATGACATCAACAAAATGATTATGACATCATCCAATGATTATGACATCAAATGATTATGACATCATCAAATGATTATGACATCAACAAAATGAATATGACATCATCCAATGATTATGACATCAAATGATTATGACATCATCTAATGATTATGACATCATCAAATGATTATGATATCAACAAAATGATTATGACATCAAATGATTATGACATGATCTAATGATTATGACATCATGAAATGATTATGACATCAACAAAATGAATATGACATCATCCAATGATTATGACATCATCAAATGATTATGACATCAACAAAATGATTATGACATCATCCAATGATTATGACATCAACAAAATGATTATGGCATCATCAAATAATTATGACATCAACAAAATGATTATGGCATCATCAAAAGATTATGACATCAACAAAATGATTATGACATCATCAAATGATTATGACATCATCCAATGATTATCACATCAAATGATTATGACATCATCAAATGATTATGACATCAACAAAATTATTATGACATCATCCAATGATTATGACATCATCCAATGATTATGACATCATCAAATCATTATGACATCAACAAAATGAATATGACATCAACAAAATGATTGACATCATCAAATGATTATGACATCAACAAAATGATTATGACATCATCCAATGATTATGACATCAAATGATTATGACATCATCAAATCAATATAACATCAACAAAATGATTATGACATCAAAAAAATGATTATGACATCATCTAATGATTATGACATCATCAAATGATTATGACATCAAATGATTATGACATCATCAAATGATTATGACATCAACAAAATGATTATGACATCATCAAATGATTATGACATCAACAAAATGATTATGACATCATATAATGATTATGACATCATCAAATGATTATGACATCAACAAAATGATTATGACATCATCCAATGATTATGACATCATCCAATGATTATGACATCAAATGATTATGACATCATCAAATGATTATGACATCAACAAAATGATTATGACATCATCCAATGATTATGACATCAAATGATTATGACATCATCAAATGATTATGACATCAACAAAATGAATATGACATCATCCAATGATTATGACATCAAATGATTATGACATCATCTAATGATTATGACATCATCAAATGATTATGACATCAACAAAATGATTATGACATCAAATGATTATGACATGATCTAATGATTATGACATCATGAAATGATTATGACATCAACAAAATGAATATGACATCATCCAATGATTATGACATCATCAACTGATTATGACATCAACAAAATGATTATGACATCATCCAATGATTATGACATCAAATGATTATGACATCATCAAATGATTATGACATCAACAAAATGATTATGACATCATCTTATGATTATGACATCATCAAATGATTATGACATCAACAAAATGATTAGGACATCATCCAATGATTATGACATCAAATGATTATGACATCAACAAAATGATTATGACATCATCCAATGATTATGACATCATCCAATGATTATAACATCATCAAATCATTATGACATCAACAAAAATGATTATGACATCAACAAAATGATTATGGCATCATCAAATGATTATGACATCAACAAAATGATTATGACATCATCCAATGATTATGACATCATCCAATGATTATGACATCAAATGATTATGACATCATCAAATGATTATGACATCAACAAAATGATTATGACATCATCCAATGATTATGACATCATCCAATGATTATGACATCATCAAATCATTATGACATCAACAAAATGATTATGACATCAACAAAATGATTATGACATCATCAAATGATTATGACATCAACAAAATGATTATGACATCATCAAATGATTATGACATCAACAAAATGATTATGACATCATCAAATGATTATGACATCAAATGATTATGACATCATCAAATGATTATGACATCAACAAAATGATTATGACATCATCCAATGATTATGACATCAAATGATTATGACATCATCAAATGATTATGCCATCAACAAAATGATTATGGCATCATCAAATGATTATGACATCAACAAAATGATTATGACATCATCCAATGATTATGACATCAACAAAATGATTATGACATCATCAAATGATTATGACGTCAACAAAATGATTATGACATCAACAAAATGATTATGTCATCATCCAATGATTATGACATCAAATGATTATGACATCATCAAATGATTATGACATCAACAAAATGATTATGACATCATCCAATGATTATGACATCAAATGATTATGACATCATCAAATGATTATGACATCAACAAAATGAATATGACATCATCCAATGATTATGACATCAAATGATTATGACATCATCTAATGATTATGACATCATCAAATGATTATGACATCAACAAAATGATTATGACATCAAATGATTATGACATGATCTAATGATTATGACATCATGAAATGATTATGACATCAACAAAATGAATATGACATCATCCAATGATTATGACATCATCAAATGATTATGACATCAACAAATGATTATGACATCATCCAATGATTATGACATCAACAAAATGATTATGGCATCATCAAATAATTATGACATCAACAAAATGATTATGGCATCATCAAAAGATTATGACATCAACAAAATGATTATGACATCATCAAATGATTATGACATCATCCAATGATTATCACATGAAATGATTATGACATCATCAAATGATTATGACATCAACAAAATTATTATGACATCATCCAATGATTATGACATCATCCAATGATTATGACATCATCAAATCATTATGACATCAACAAAATGAATATGACATCAACAAAATGATTGACATCATCAAATGATTATGACATCAACAAAATGATTATGACATCATCCAATGATTATGACATCATCAAATCAATATAACATCAACAAAATGATTATGACATCAAAAAAATGATTATGACATCATCTAATGATTATGACATCATCAAATGATTATGACATCAAATGATTATGACATCATCAAATGATTATGACATCAACAAAATGATTATGACATCATCAAATGATTATGACATCAACAAAATGATTATGACATCATATAATGATTATGACATCATCAAATGATTATGACATCAACAAAATGATTATGACATCATCCAATGATTATGACATCATCCAATGATTATGACATCAAATGATTATGACATCATCAAATGATTATGACATCAACAAAATGATTATGACATCATCCAATGATTATGACATCAAATGATTATGACATCATCAAATGATTATGACATCAACAAAATGAATATGACATCATCCAATGATTATGACATCAAATGATTATGACATCATCTAATGATTATGACATCATCAAATGATTATGACATCAACAAAATGATTATGACATCAAATGATTATGACATGATCTAATGATTATGACATCATGAAATGATTATGACATCAACAAAATGAATATGACATCATCCAATGATTATGACATCATCAACTGATTATGACATCAACAAAATGATTATGACATCATATAATGATTATGACATCATCAAATGATTATGACATCAACAAAATGATTATGACATCATCCAATGATTATGACATCATCCAATGATTATGACATCAAATGATTATGACATCATCAAATGATTATGACATCAACAAAATGATTATGACATCATCCAATGATTATGACATCAAATGATTATGACATCATCAAATGATTATGACATCAACAAAATGAATATGACATCATCCAATGATTATGACATCAAATGATTATGACATCATCTAATGATTATGACATCATCAAATGATTATGGCATCAACAAAATGATTATGACATCAAATGATTATGACATGATCTAATGATTATGACATCATGAAATGATTATGACATCAACAAAATGAATATGACATCATCCAATGATTATGACATCATCAAATGATTATGACATCAACAAAATGATTATGACATCATCCAATGATTATGACATCAACAAAATGATTATGGCATCATCAAATAATTATGACATCAACAAAATGATTATGGCATCATCAAATGATTATGACATCAACAAAATGATTATGACATCATCAAATGATTATAACATCATCCAATGAATATCACATCAAATGATTATGACATCATCAAATGATTATGACATCAACAAAATGATTATGACATCATCCAATGATTATGACATCATCCAATGATTATGACATCATCAAATCATTATGACATCAACAAAATGAATATGACATCAACAAAATGATTGACATCATCAAATGATTATGACATCAACAAAATGATTATGACATCATCCAATGATTATGACATCAAATGATTATGACATCATCAAATCAATATGACATCAACAAAATGATTATGACATCAAAAAAATGATTATGACATCATCTAATGATTATGACATCAACAAAATGATTATGACATCATCCAATGATTATGACATCAAATGATTATGACATCATCAAATGATTATGACATCAACAAAATGATTATGACATCATCAAATGATTATGACATCAACAAAATGATTATGACATCATATAATGATTATGACATCATCAAATGATTATGACATCAACAAAATGATTATGACATCATCCAATGATTATGACATCATCCAATGATTATGACATCAAATGATTATGACATCATCAAATCATTATGACATCAACAAAATGATTATGACATCAACAAAATGATTATGACATCATAAAATGATTATGACATCAACAAAATGATTATGGCATCATCAAATGATTATAACATCAACAAAATGATTATGACATCATCCAATGATTATGACATCATCAAATCATTATGACATCAACAAAATGATTATTACATCAACAAAATGATTATGACATCATCAAATGATTATGACATTAACAAAATGATTATGACATCATCCAATGATTCTGACATCAAATGATTATGACATCATCAAATGATTATGACATCAACAAAATGATGATGACATCATCCAATGATTATGACATCATCCAATGATTATGACATCATCAAAGCATTATGACATCAACAAAATGATTATGACATCATGTAATGATTATGACATCATCAAATGATTATGACATCAACAAAATGATTATGACAGCATCCCATGATTGTGACATCAAATGATTATGACATCATCAAATGATTATGACATCAACAAAATGATTATGACATCGTCAAATGATTATGACATCAACAAAATGATTATGACATCATCTAATGATTATGACATCATCAAATGATTATGACATCAACAAAATGATTATGACATCATCAAATGATTATGACATCAACAAAATGTTTATGACATCATCCAATGATTATGACATCAAATGATTATGACATCATCAAATGATTATGACATCAACAAAATGATTATGACATCATCTAATGATTATGACATCATCAAATGATTATGACATCAACAAAATGATTATGACATCATCTAATGATTATGACATCATCAAATGATTATGACATCAACAAAATGATTATGACATCATCTAATGATTATGACATCATCAAATGATTATGACATCAACAAAATGATTATGACATCATCCAATGATTATGACATCAAATGATTATGACATCACCAAATGATTATGACATCAACAAAATGATTATGACATCATCTAATGATTATGACATCAACAAAATGATTATGACATCATCTAATGATTATGACATCAAATGATTATGACATCAACAAAATGATTATGACATCATCCAATGATTATGACATCAAATGATTATGACATCATCAAATGATTATGACATCAACAAAATGATTATGACATCATCCAATGATTATGACATCATCAAATGATTATGACATCAACAAAATGATTATGACATCATCTAATGATTATGACATCATCAAATGATTATGACATCAACAAAATGATTATGACATCATCCCATGATTATGACATCATCAAATGATTATGACATCAACAAAATGATTATGACATCATCCAATGATTATGACATCAAATGATTATGACATCATCAAATGATTATGACATCAACAAAATGATGATGACATCATCCAATGATTATGACATCATCCAATGATTATGACATCATCAAATCATTATGACATCAACAAAATGATTATGACATCATCTAATGATTATGACATCATCAAATGATTATGACATCAACAAAATGATTATGACATCATCCAATGATTATGACATCAAATGATTATGACATCATCAAATGATTATGACATCAACAAAATGATGATGACATCATCTAATGATTATGACATCAACAAAATGATTATGGCATCATCCAATGATTATGACATCAACAAAATGATTATGGCATCATCAAATGATTATGACATCAACAAAATGATTATGACATCATCAAATGATTATGACATCATCCAATGATTATCACATCAAATGATTATGACATCAACAAAATTGTTATGACATCATCCAATGATTATGATATCATCAAATCATTATGACATCAACAAAATGATTATGACATCAACAAAATGATTGACATCATCAAATGATTATGACATCAACAAAATGATTATGACATCATCCAAGGATTATGACATCAAATGATTATGACATCATCAAATCATTATGACATCAACAAAATGATTATGACATCAACAAAATGATTATGGCATCATCAAATGATTATGACATCAACAAAATCATTATGACATCATCAAATGATTATGACATCAACAAAATGATTATGACATCATCCAATGATTATGACATCAAATGATTATGACATCATCAAAACATTATGACATCAACAAAATGATTATGACATCAACAAAATGATTATGACATCATAAAATGATTATGACATCAACAAAATGATTATGGCATCATCAAATGATTATGACATCAACAAAATGATTATGACATCATCCAATGATTATGACATCATCAAATCATTATGACATCAACAAAATGATTATGACATCATAAAATGATTATGACATCAACAAAATGATTATGACATCATCCAATGATTATAACATCATCAAATCATTATGACATCAACAAAATGATTATGACATCAACAAAATGATTATGGCATCATGAAATGATTATGACATCAACAAAATGATTATGACATCATCCAATGATTATGACATCATCCAATGATTATGACATCATCAAATCATTATGACATCAACAAAATGATTATGACATCAACAAAATGATTATGACAACATCAAATGATTATGACATCATCAAATGATTATGCCATCATCAAATGATTATGACATCAACAAAATGATTATGACATCATCAAAAGATTATGACATCATCAAATGATTATGACATCAAATGATTATGACATCATCAAATGATTATGACATCAACAAAATGATTATGACATCATCAAATGATTATGACATCAAATGATTATGACATCATCAAATGATTATGCCATCAACAAAATGATTATGGCATCATCAAATGATTATGACATCAACAAAATGATTATGACATCATCCAATGATTATGACATCAACAATATGATTATGACATCATCAAATGATTATGACGTCAACAAAATGATTATGACATCATCTAATGATTATGACATCATCTAATGATTATGACATCAACAAAATGATTATGTCATCATCCAATGATTATGACATCAAATGATTATGACATCATCTAATGATTATGACATCATCAAATGATTATGACATCAACAAAATGATTATGACATCAAATGATTATGACATGATCTAATGATTATGACATCATGAAATGATTATGACATCAACAAAATGAATATGACATCATCCAATGATTATGACATCATCAAATGATTATGACATCAACAAAATGATTATGACATCATCCAATGATTATGACATCAACAAAATGATTATGGCATCATCAAATAATTATGACATCAACAAAATGATTATGGCATCATCAAAAGATTATGACATCAACAAAATGATTATGACATCATCAAATGATTATGACATCATCCAATGATTATCACATCAAATGATTATGACATCATCAAATGATTATGACATCAACAAAATTATTATGACATCATCCAATGATTATGACATCATCCAATGATTATGACATCATCAAATCATTATGACATCAACAAAATGAATATGACATCAACAAAATGATTGACATCATCAAATGATTATGACATCAACAAAATGATTATGACATCATCCAATGATTATGACATCAAATGATTATGACATCATCAAATCAATATGACATCAACAAAATGATTATGACATCAAAAAATGATTATGACATCATCTAATGATTATGACATCATCAAATGATTATGACATCAAATGATTATGACATCATCAAATGATTATGACATCAACAAAATGATTATGACATCATCAAATGATTATGACATCAACAAAATGATTATGACATCATATAATGATTATGACATCATCCAATGATTATGACATCAACAAAATGATTATGGCATCATCTAATGATTATGACATCATCAAATGATTATGGCATCATCAAATGATTATGACATCAACAAAATGATTATGACATCATCAAATGATTATGACATCATCCAATGATTATCACATCAAATGATTATGACATCATCAAATGATTATGGCATCAACAAAATGATTATGACATCAAAAAAATGATTATGACATCATCTAATGATTATGACATCATCAAATGATTATGACATCAACAAAATGATTATGACATCATCCAATGATTATGACATCAAATGATTATGACATCATCAAATGATTATGACATCAACAAAATGATTATGACATCATCAAATGATTATGACATCAACAAAATGATTATGACATCATATAATGATTATGACATCATCAAATGATTATGACATCAACAAAATGATTATGACATCATCCAATGATTATGACATCATCCAATGATTATGACATCAAATGATTATGACATCATCAAATGATTATGACATCAACAAAATGATTATGACATCATCAAATGATTATGACATCAACAAAATGATTATGACATCATATAATGATTATGACATCATCAAATGATTATGACATCAACAAAATGATTATGACATCATCCAATGATTATGACATCATCCAATGATTATGACATCAAATGATTATGACATCATCAAATCATTATGACATCAACAAAATGATTATGACATCAACAAAATGATTATGACATCATAAAATGATTATGACATCAACAAAATGATTATGGCATCATCAAATGATTATGACATCAACAAAATGATTATGACATCATCCAATGATTATGACATCATCAAATCATTATGACATCAACAAAATGATTATTACATCAACAAAATGATTATGACATCATCAAATGATTATGACATTAACAAAATGATTATGACATCATCCAATGATTCTGACATCAAATGATTATGACATCATCAAATGATTATGACATCAACAAAATGATGATGACATCATCCAATGATTATGACATCATCCAATGATTATGACATCATCAAAGCATTATGACATCAACAAAAAATGATTATGACATCATCTAATGATTATGACATCATCAAATGATTATGACATCAACAAAATGATTATGACAGCATCCCATGATTGTGACATCAAATGATTATGACATCATCAAATGATTATGACATCAACAAAATGATTATGACATCGTCAAATGATTATGACATCAACAAAATGATTATGACATCATCTAATGATTATGACATCATCAAATGATTATGACATCAACAAAATGATTATGACATCATCAAATGATTATGACATCAACAAAATGTTTATGACATCATCCAATGATTATGACATCAAATGATTATGACATCATCAAATGATTATGACATCAACAAAATGATTATGACATCATCTAATGATTATGACATCATCAAATGATTATGACATCAACAAAATGATTATGACATCATCTAATGATTATGACATCATCAAATGATTATGACATCAACAAAATGATTATGACATCATCTAATGATTATGACATCATCAAATGATTATGACATCAACAAAATGATTATGACATCATCCAATGATTATGACATCAAATGATTATGACATCACCAAATGATTATGACATCAACAAAATGATTATGACATCATCTAATGATTATGACATCAACAAAATGATTATGACATCATCCAATGATTGTGACATCAAATGATTATGACATCATCAAATGATTATGACATCAACAAAATGATTGTGACATCATCCAATGATTATGACATCATCAAATGATTATGACATCAACAAAATGATTATGACATCATCTAATGATTATGACATCATCAAATGATTATGACATCAACAAAATGATTATGACATCATCCCATGATTATGACATCATCAAATGATTATGACATCAACAAAATGATTATGACATCATCCAATGATTATGACATCAAATGATTATGACATCATCAAATGATTATGACATCAACAAAATGATGATGACATCATCCAATGATTATGACATCATCCAATGATTATGACATCATCAAATCATTATGACATCAACAAAATGATTATGACATCATCTAATGATTATGACATCATCAAATGATTATGACATCAACAAAATGATTATGACATCATCCAATGATTATGACATCAAATGATTATGACATCATCAAATGATTATGACATCAACAAAATGATGATGACATCATCTAATGATTATGACATCAACAAAATGATTATGGCATCATCCAATGATTATGACATCAACAAAATGATTATGGCATCATCAAATGATTATGACATCAACAAAATGATTATGACATCATCAAATGATTATGACATCATCCAATGATTATCACATCAAATGATTATGACATCAACAAAATTGTTATGACATCATCCAATGATTATGACATCATCAAATCATTATGACATCAACAAAATGATTATGACATCAACAAAATGATTGACATCATCAAATGATTATGACATCAACAAAATGATTATGACATCATCCAAGGATTATGACATCAAATGATTATGACATCATCAAATCATTATGACATCAACAAAATGATTATGACATCAACAAAATGATTATGGCATCATCAAATGATTATGACATCAACAAAATCATTATGACATCATCAAATGATTATGACATCAACAAAATGATTATGACATCATCCAATGATTATGACATCAAATGATTATGACATCATAAAAACATTATGACATCAACAAAATGATTATGACATCAACAAAATGATTATGACATCATAAAATGATTATGACATCAACAAAATGATTATGGCATCATCAAATGATTATGACATCAACAAAATGATTATGACATCATCCAATGATTATGACATCATCAAATCATTATGACATCAACAAAATGATTATGACATCAACAAAATGATTATGACATCATCAAATGATTATGACATCAAATGACTATGACATCATCAAATGATTATGACATCAACAAAATGATGATGACATCATCCAATGATTATGACATCATCCAATGACTATGACATCATCAAATCATTATGACATCAACAAAATGATTATGACATCATCTAATGATTATGACATCATCAAATGATTATTACATCAACAAAATGATTATGACTTCATCCAATGATTATGACATCAAATGATTATGACATCATCAAATGATTATGACATCAACAAAATGATTATGACATCATCTTATGATTATGACATCATCAAATGATTATGACATCAACAAAATGATTAGGACATCATCCAATGATTATGACATCAAATGATTATGACATCAACAAAATGATTATGACATCATCCAATGATTATGACATCATCCAATGATTATAACATCATCAAATCATTATGACATCAACAAAATGATTATGACATCAACAAAATGATTATGGCATCATCAAATGATTATGACATCAACAAAATGATTATGACATCATCCAATGATTATGACATCATCCAATGATTATGACATCATCAAATCATTATGACATCAACAAAATGATTATGACATCAACAAAATGATTATGACAACATCAAATGATTATGACATCAACAAAATGATTATGACATCATCCAATGATTATGACATCAAATGATTATGACATCATCAAATGATTATGACATCAACAAAATGATTATGACATCATCCAATGATTATGACATCATCCAATGATTATGACATCATCAAATCATTATGACATCAACAAAATGATTATGACATCAACAAAATGATTATGACATCATCAAATGATTATGACATCAAATGATTATGACATCATCAAATGATTATGACATCAACAAAATGATTATGACATCATCAAAAGATTATGACATCATCAAATGATTATGACATCAAATGATTATGACATCATCAAATGATTATGACATCAACAAAATGATTATGACATCATCCAATGATTATGACATCAAATGATTATGACATCATCAAATGATTATGCCATCAACAAAATGATTATGGCATCATCAAATGATTATGACATCAACAAAATGATTATGACATCATCAAATGATTATGACGTCAACAAAATGATTATGACATCATCTAATGATTATGACATCATCTAATGATTATGACATCAACAAAATGATTATGTCATCATCCAATGATTATGACATCAAATGATTATGACATCATCAAATGATTATGACATCAACAAAATGATTATGACATCATCCAATGATTATGACATCAAATGATTATGACATCATCAAATGATTATGACATCAACAAAATGAATATGACATCATCCAATAATTATGACATCAAATGATTATGACATCATCTAATGATTATGACATCATCAAATGATTATGACATCAACAAAATGATTATGACATCAAATGATTATGACATGATCTAATGATTATGACATCAACAAAATGATTATGACATCATCCAATGATTATGACATCAACAAAATGATTATGGCATCATCAAATGATTATGACATCAACAAAATGATTATGACATCATCAAATGATTATGACATCATCCAATGATTATCACATCAAATGATTATGACATCATCAAATGATTATGACATCAACAAAATTATTATGACATCATCCAATGATTATGACATCATCCAATGATTATGACATCATCAAATCATTATGACATCAACAAAATGAATATGACATCAACAAAATGATTGACATCATCAAATGATTATGACATCAACAAAATGATTATGACATCATCCAATGATTATGACATCAAATGATTATGACATCATCAAATCAATATGACATCAACAAAATGATTATGACATCAAAAAATGATTATGACATCATCTAATGATTATGACATCATCAAATGATTATGACATCAACAAAATGATTATGACATCATCCAATGATTATGACATCAAATGATTATGACATCATCAAATGATTATGACATCAACAAAATGATTATGACATCATCAAATGATTATGACATCAACAAAATGATTATGACATCATATAATGATTATGACATCATCAAATGATTATGACATCAACAAAATGATTATGACATCATCCAATGATTATGACATCATCCAATGATTATGACATCAAATGATTATGACATCATCAAATGATTATGACATCAACAAAATGAATATGACATCATCCAATGATTATGACATCAAATGATTATGACATCATCTAATGATTATGACATCATGAAATGATTATGACATCAAAAAATGAATATGACATCATCCAATGATTATGACATCATCAAATGATTATGACATCAACAAAATGATTATGACATCATCCAATGATTATGACATCAACAAAATGATTATGGCATCATCAAATAATTATGACATCAACAAAATGATTATGGCATCATCCAATGATTATGACATCAACAAAATGATTATGACATCATCCAATGATTATGACATCAAATGATTATGACATCATCAAATGATTATGACATCAACAAAATTATTATGACATCATCCAATGATTATGACATCATCCAATGATTATGACATCATCAAATCATTATGACATCAACAAAATGAATATGACATCAACAAAATGATTGACATCATCAAATGATTATGACATCAACAAAATGATTATGACATCATCCAATGATTATGACATCAAATGATTATGACATCATCAAATCAATATGACATCAACAAAATGATTATGACATCAAAAAATGATTATGACATCATCAAATGATTATGACATCAACAAAATGATTATGACATCATCCAATGATTATGACATCAAATGATTATGACATCATCAAATGATTATGACATCAACAAAATGATTATGACATCATCAAATGATTATGACATCAACAAAATGATTATGACATCATATAATGATTATGACATCATCAAATGATTATGACATCAACAAACTGATTATGACATCATCCAATGATTATGACATCATCCAATGATTATGACATCAACAAAATGATTATAGCATCATCAAATGATTATGACATCAACAAAATGATTATGACATCATCCAATGATTATGACATCATCAAATCATTATGACATCAACAAAATGATTATTACATCAACAAAATGATTATGACATCATCAAATGATTATGACATTAACAAAATGATTATGACATCATCCAATGATTCTGACATCAAATGATGATGACATCATCAAATGATTATGACATCAACAAAATGATGATGACATCATCCAATGATTATGACATCATCCAATGATTATGACATCATCAAAGCATTATGACATCAACAAAATGATTATGACATCATCTAATGATCATGACATCATCAAATGATTATGACATCAACAAAATGATTATGACAGCATCCCATGATTGTGACATCAAATGATTATGACATCATCAAATGATTATGACATCAACAAAATGATTATGACATCGTCAAATGATTATGACATCAACAAAATGATTATGACATCATCTAATGATTATGACATCATCAAATGATTATGACATCAACAAAATGATTATGACATCATCAAATGATTATGACATCAACAAAATGTTTATGACATCATCCAATGATTATGACATCAAATGATTATGACATCATCAAATGATTATGACATCAACAAAATGATTATGACATCATCTAATGATTATGACATCATCAAATGATTATGACATCAACAAAATGATTATGACATCATCTAATGATAATGACATCGTCAAATGATTATGACATCAACAAAATGATTATGACATCATCTAATGATTATGACATCATCAAATGATTATGACATCAACAAAATGATTATGACATCATCCAATGATTATGACATCATCAAATGATTATGACATCAACAAAATGATTATGACATCATCTAATGATTATGACATCAACAAAATGATTATGACATCATCTAATGATTATGACATCAAATGATTATGACATCAACAAAATGATTATGACATCATCCAATGATTATGACATCAAATGATTATGACATCATCAAATGATTATGACATCAACAAAATGATTATGACATCATCCAATGATTATGACATCAAATGATTATGACATCATAAAATCATTATGACATCAACAAAATGATTATGACATCAACAAAATAATTATGACATCATCTAATGATTATGACATCATCAAATGATTATGACATCAACAAAATGATTATGACATCATCCAATGATTATGACATCAAATGATTATGACATCATCAAATGATTATGACATCAACAAAATGATGATGACATCATCTAATGATTATGACATCAACAAAATGATTATGGCATCATCCAATGATTATTACATCAACAAAATGATTATGGCATCATCAAATGATTATGACATCAACAAAATGATTATGACATCATCAAATGATTATGACATCATCCAATGATTATCACATCAAATGATTATGACATCAACAAAATTGTTATGACATCATCCAATGATTATGACATCATCAAATCATTATGACATCAACAAAATGATTATGACATCAACAAAATGATTGACATCATCAAATGATTATGACATCAACAAAATGATTATGACATCATCCAAGGATTATGACATCAAATGATTATGACATCATCAAATCATTATGACATCAACAAAATGATTATGACATCAACAAAATGATTATGGCATCATCAAATGATTATGACATCAACAAAATCATTATGACATCATCAAATGATTATGACATCAACAAAATGATTATGACATCATCCAATGATTATGACATCAAATGATTATGACATCATCAAATCATTATGACATCAACAAAATGATTATGACATCAACAAAATGATTATGACATCATAAAATGATTATGACATCAACAAAATGATTATGGCATCATCAAATGATTATGACATCAACAAAATGATTATGACATCATCCAATGATTATGACATCATCAAATCATTATGACATCAACAAAATGATTATTACATCAACAAAATGATTATGATATCATCAAATGATTATGACATTAACAAAATGATTATGACATCATCCAATGATTCTGACATCAAATGATTATGACATCATCAAATGATTATGACATCAACAAAATGATGATGACATCATCCAATGATTATGACATCATCCAATGATTATGACATCATCAAAGCATTATGACATCAACAAAATGATTATGACATCATCTAATGATTATGACATCATCAAATGATTATGACATCAACAAAATGATTATGACATCATCCAATGATTATGACATCAAATGATTATGACATCATCATATGATTATGACATCAACAAAATGATTATGACATCGTCAAATGATTATGACATCAACAAAATGATTATGACATCATCTAATGATTATGACATCATCAAATGATTATGACATCAACAAAATGATTATGACATCATCAAATGATTATGACATCAACAAAATGTTTATGACATCATCCAATGATTATGACATCAAATGATTATGACATCATCAAATGATTATGACATCAACAAAATGATTATGACATCATCTAATGATTATGACATCATCAAATGATTATGACATCAACAAAATGATTATGACATCATCTAATGATTATGACATCATCAAATGATTATGACATCAACAAAATGATTATGACATCATCTAATGATTATGACATCATCAAATGATTATGACATCAACAAAATGATTATGACATCATCCAATGATTATGACATCAAATGATTATGACATCACCAAATGATTATGACATCAACAAAATGATTATGACATCATCTAATGATTATGACATCAACAAAATGATTATGACATCATCCAATGATTATGACATCAAATGATTATGACATCATCAAATGATTATGACATCAACAAAATGATTATGACATCATCCAATGATTATGACATCATCAAATGATTATGACATCAACAAAATGATTATGACATCATCTAATGATTATGACATCATCAAATGATTATGACATCAACAAAATGATTATGACATCATCCCATGATTATGACATCATCAAATGATTATGACATCAACAAAATGATTATGACATCATCCAATGATTATGACATCAAATGATTATGACATCAACAAAATGATGATGACATCATCCAATGATTATGACATCATCAAATCATTATGACATCAACAAAATGATTATGACATCATCTAATGATTATGACATCATCAAATGATTATGACATCAACAAAATGATTATGACATCATCCAATGATTATGACATCAAATGATTATGACATCATCAAATGATTATGACATCAACAAAATGATGATGACATCATCTAATGATTATGACATCAACAAAATGATTATGGCATCATCCAATGATTATGACATCAACAAAATGATTATGGCATCATCAAATGATTATGATATCAACAAAATGATTATGACATCATCAAATGATTATGACATCATCCAATGATTATCACATCAAATGATTATGACATCAACAAAATTGTTATGACATCATCCAATGATTATGACATCATCAAATCATTATGACATCAACTAAATGATTATGACATCAACAAAATGATTGACATCATCAAATGATTATGACATCAACAAAATGATTATGACATCATCCAAGGATTATGACATCAAATGATTATGACATTATCAAATCATTATGACATCAACAAAATGATTATGACATCAACAAAATGATTATGGCATCATCAAATGATTATGACATCAACAAAATGATTATGACATCATCCAATGATTATGACATCAAATGATTATGACATCATCAAAACATTATGACATCAACAAAATGATTATGACATCAACCAAATGATTATGACATCATAAAATGATTATGACATCAGCAAAATGATAATGGCATCATCAAATGATTATGACATCAACAAAATGATTATGACATCATCCAATGATTATGACATCATCAAATCATTATGACATCAACAAAATGATTATGACATCAACAAAATGATTATGACATCATCAAATGATTATGACATCATCAAATGATTATGACATCAACAAAATGATGATGACATCATCCAATGATTATGACATCATCCAATGACTATGACATCATCAAATCATTATGACATCAACAAAATGATTATGACATCATCTAATGATTATGACATCATCAAATGATTATTACATCAACAAAATGATTATGACATCATCCAATGATTATGACATCAAATGATTATGACATCATCAAATGATTATGACATCAAAAAAATGATTATGACATCATCTTATGATTATGACATCATCAAATGATTATGACATCAACAAAATGATTAGGACATCATCCAATGATTATGACATCAAATGATTATGACATCAACAAAATGATTATGACATCATCCAATGATTATGACATCATCCAATGATTATAACATCATCAAATCATTATGACATCAACAAAATGATTATGACATCAACAAAATGATTATGGCATCATCAAATGATTATGACATCAACAAAATGATTATGACATCATCCAATGATTATGACATCATCCAATGATTATGACATCATCAAATCATTATGACATCAACAAAATGATTATGACATCAACAAAATGATTATGACAACATCAAATGATTATGACATCAACAAAATGATTATGACATCATCCAATGATTATAACATCAAATGATTATGACATCATCAAATGATTATGACATCAACAAAATGATTATGACATCATCCAATGATTATGACATCATCCAATGATTATGACATCATCAAATGATTATGACATCAACAAAATGATTATGACATCATCAAATGATTATGACATCAACAAAATGATTATGACATCATCAAAAGATTATGACATCATCAAATGATTATGACATCAAATGATTATGACATCATCAAATGATTATGACATCAACAAAATGATTATGACATCATCCAATGATTATGACATCAAATGATTATGACATCATCAAATGATTATGCCATCAACAAAATGATTATGGCATCATCAAATGATTATGACATCAACAAAATGACTATGACATCATCCAATGATTATGACATCAAAAAAATGATTATGACATCATCAAATGATTATGATGTCAACAAAATGATTATGACATCATCTAATGATTATGACATCATCTAATGATTATGACATCAACAAAATGATTATGTCATCATCCAATGATTATGACATCAAATGATTATGACATCATCAAATGATTATGACATCAACAAAATGATTATGACATCATCCAATGATTATGACATCAAATGATTATGACATCATCAAATGATTATGACATCAACAAAATGAATATGACATCATCCAATGATTATGACATCAAATGATTATGACATCATCTAATGATTATGACATCAACAAAATGATTATGACATCAAATGATTATGACATGATCTAATGATTATGACATCATGAAATGATTATGACATCAACAAAATGAATATGACATCATCCAATGATTATGACATCTTCAAATGATTATGACATCAACAAAATGATTATGACATCATCCAATGATTATGACATCAACAAAATGATTATGGCATCATCAAATAATTATGACATCAACAAAATGATTATGGCATCATCAAATGATTATGACATCAACAAAATGATTATGACATCATCAAATGATTATGACATCATCCAATGATTATCACATCAAATGATTATGACATCATCAAATGATTATGACATCAACAAAATTATTATGACATCATCCAATGATTATGACATCATCCAATGATTATGACATCATCAAATCATTATGACATCAACAAAATGAATATGACATCAACAAAATGATTGACATCATCAAATGATTATGACATCAACAAAATGATTATGACATCATCCAATGATTATGACATCAAATGATTATGACATCATCAAATCAATATGACATCAACAAAATGATTATGACATCAAAAAATGATTATGACATCATCTAATGATTATGACATCATCAAATGATTATGACATCAACAAAATGATTATGACATCATCCAATGATTATGACATCAAATGATTATGACATCATCAAATGATTATGACATCAACAAAATGATTATGACATCATCAAATGATTATGACATCAACAAAATGATTATGACATCATATAATGATTATGACATCATCAAATGATTATGACATCAACAAAATGATTATGACATCATCCAATGATTATGACATCATCCAATGATTATGACATCAACAAAATAATTATAGCATCATCAAATGATTATGACATCAACAAAATGATTATGACATCATCCAATGATTATGACATCATCAAATCATTATGACATCAACAAAATGATTATTACATCAACAAAATGATTATGACATCATCAAATGATTATGACATTAACAAAATGATTATGACATCATCCAATGATTATGACATCATCAAATGATTATGACATCAACAAAATGATGATGACATCATCCAATGATTATGACATCATCCAATGATTATGACATCATCAAAGCATTATGACATCAACAAAATGATTATGACATCATCTAATGATCATGACATCATCAAATGATTATGACATCAACAAAATGATTATGACAGCATCCCATGATTGTGACATCAAATGATTATGACATCATCAAATGATTATGACATCAACAAAATGATTATGACATCATCTAATGATTATGACATCATCAAATGATTATGACATCAACAAAATGATTATGACATCATCAAATGATTATGACATCAACAAAATGTTTATGACATCATCCAATGATTATGACATCAAATGATTATGACATCATCAAATGATTATGACATCAACAAAATGATTATGACATCATCAAATGATTATGACATCAACAAAATGATTATGACATCATCTAATGATTATGACATCATCAAATGATTATGACATCAACAAAATGATTATGACATCATCTAATGATTATGACATCATCAAATGATTATGACATCAACAAAATGATTATGACATCATCTAATGATTATGACATCATCAAATGATTATGACATCAACAAAATGATTATGACATCATCCAATGATTATGACATCAAATGATTATGACATCATCAAATGATTATGACATCAACAAAATGATTATGACATCATCTAATGATTATGACATCAACAAAATGATTATGACATCATCTAATGATTATGACATCAAATGATTATGACATCAACAAAATGATTATGACATCATCCAATGATTATGACATCAAATGATTATGACATCATCAAATGATTATGACATCAACAAAATGATTATGACATCATCCAATGATTATGACATCAAATGATTATGACATCATAAAATCATTATGACATCAACAAAATGATTATGACATCAACAAAATAATTATGACATCATCTAATGATTATGACATCATCAAATGATTATGACATCAACAAAATGATTATGACATCATCCAATGATTATGACATCAAATGATTATGACATCATCAAATGATTATGACATCAACAAAATGATGATGACATCATCCAATGTTTATGACATCATCCAATGATTATGACATCATCAAATCATTATGACATCAACAAAATGATTATGACATCATCTAATGATTATGACATCATCAAATGATTATGACATCAACAAAATGATTATGACATCATCCAATGATTATGACATCAAATGATTATGACATCATCAAATGATTATGACATCAACAAAATGATGATGACATCATCTAATGATTATGACATCAACAAAATGATTATGGCATCATCCAATGATTATGACATCATCCAATGATTATGACATCAACAAAATGATTATAGCATCATCAAATGATTATGACATCAACAAAATGATTATGACATCATCCAATGATTATGACATCATCAAATCATTATGACATCAACAAAATGATTATTACATCAACAAAATGATTATGACATCATCAAATGATTATGACATTAACAAAATTATTATGACATCATCCAATGATTCTGACATCAAATGATTATGACATCATCAAATGATTATGACATCAACAAAATGATGATGACATCATCCAATGATTATGACATCATCCAATGATTATGACATCATCAAAGCATTATGACATCAACAAAATGATTATGACATCATCTAATGATCATGACATCATCAAATGATTATGACATCAACAAAATGATTATGACAGCATCCCATGATTGTGACATCAAATGATTATGACATCATCAAATGATTATGACATCAACAAAATGATTATGACATCGTCAAATGATTATGACATCAACAAAATGATTATGACATCATCTAATGATTATGACATCATCAAATGATTATGACATCAACAAAATGATTATGACATCATCAAATGATTATGACATCAACAAAATGTTTATGACATCATCCAATGATTATGACATCAAATGATTATGACATCATCAAATGATTATGACATCAACAAAATGATTATGACATCATCAAATGATTATGACATCAACAAAATGATTATGACATCATCTAATGATTATGACATCATCAAATGATTATGACATCAACAAAATGATTATGACATCATCTAATGATTATGACATCATCAAATGATTATGACATCAACAAAATGATTATGACGTCATCTAATGATTATGACATCATCAAATGATTATGACATCAACAAAATGATTATGACATCATCCAATGATTATGACATCAAATGATTATGACATCATCAAATGATTATGACATCAACAAAATGATTATGACATCATCTAATGATTATGACATCAACAAAATGATTATGACATCATCCAATGATTATGACATCAAATGATTATGACATCATCAAATGATTATGACATCAACAAAATGATTATGACATCATCCAATGATTATGACATCAAATGATTATGACATCATAAAATCATTATTACATCAACAAAATGATTATGACATCAACAAAATAATTATGACATCATCTAATGATTATGACATCATCAAATGATTATGACATCAACAAAATGATTATGACATCATCCAATGATTATGACATCAAATGATTATGACATCATCAAATGATTATGACATCAACAAAATGATGATGACATCATCCAATGTTTATGACATCATCCAATGATTATGACATCATCAAATCATTATGACATCAACAAAATGATTATGACATCATCTAATGATTATGACATCATCAAATGATTATGACATCAACAAAATGATTATGACATCATCCAATGATTATGACATCAAATGATTATGACATCATCAAATGATTATGACATCAACAAAATGATGATGACATCATCTAATGATTATGACATCAACAAAATGATTATGGCATCATCCAATGATTATGACATCAACAAAATGATTATGGCATCATCAAATGATTATGACATCAACAAAATGATTATGACATCATCAAATGATTATGACATCATCCAATGATTATCACATCAAATGATTATGACATCAACAAAATTGTTATGACATCATCCAATGATTATGACATCATCAAATCAGTATGACATCAACAAAATGATTATGACATCAACAAAATGATTGACATCATCAAATGATTATGACATCAACAAAATGATTATGACATCATCCAAGGATTATGACATCAAATGATTATGACATCATCAAATCATTATGACATCAACAAAATGATTATGACATCAACAAAATGATTATGGCATCATCAAATGATTATGACATCAACAAAATCATTATGACATCATCAAATGATTATGACATCAACAAAATGATTATGACATCATCCAATGATTATGACATCAAATTATTATGACATCATCAAAACATTATGACATCAACAAAATGATTATAACATCAACAAAATGATTATGACATCATAAAATGATTATGACATCAACAAAATGATTATGGCATCATCAAATGATTATGACATCAACAAAATGATTATGACATCATCCAATGATTATGACATCATCAAATCATTATGACATCAACAAAATGATTATGACATCAACAAAATGATTATGACATCATCAAATGATTATGACATCAAATGATTATGACATCATCAAATGATTATGACATCAACAAAATGATGATGACATCATCCAATGATTATGACATCATCCAATGACTATGACATCATCAAATCATTATGACATCAACAAAATGATTATGACATCATCTAATGATTATGACATCATCAAATGATTATGACATCAACAAAATGATTATGACATCAACAAAATGATTATGACATCATCCAATGATTATGACATCAAATGATTATGACATCATCAAATGATTATGACATCAATAAAATGATTATGACATCATCAAATCATTATGACATCAACAAAATGATTATGACATCATCAAATGATTATGACATCAACAAAATGATTATGACATCATCCAATGATTATGACATCAAATGATTATGACATCATCAAATCATTATGACATCAACAAAATGATTATGACATCAACAAAATGATTATGACATCATCTAATGAATATGACATTATCAAAGGATTATGACATCAACAAAATGATTATGACATCATCCGATGATTATGACATCAAATGATTATGACATCATCAAATGATTATGACATCAACAAAATGATTATGACATCATCTAATGATTATGACATCATCAAATGATTATGACATAAACAAAATGATTATGACATCATCTAATGATTATGACATCATCAAATGATTATGACATCAACAAAATGATTATGACATAATCCAATGATTATGACATCAAATGATTATGACATCATCAAATGATTATGACATCAACAAAATGATTATGACATCATCTAATGATTATGACATCATCAAATGATTATAACATCAACAAAATGATTATGACATCAACAAAATGATTATGACATCAAATGATTATGACATCAACAAAATGATTATGACATCATCCAATGATTATGACATCATCCAATGATTATAACATCATCAAATCATTATGACATCAGCAAAATGATTATGACATCAACAAAATGATTATGGCATCATCAAATGATTATGACATCAACAAAATGATTATGACACATCCAATGATTATGACATCATCCAATGATTATGACATCATCAAATCATTATGACATCAACAAAATGATTATGACATCAACAAAATGATTATGACATCATCAAATGATTATGACATCAACAAAATGATTATGACATCATCCAATGATTATGACATCAAATGATTATGACATCATCAAATGATTATGACATCAACAAAATGATTATGACATCATCCAATGATTATGACATCATCCAATGATTATGACATCATCAAATCATTATGACATCAACAAAATGATTATGACATCAACAAAATGATTATGACATCATCAAATGATTATGACATCAACAAAATGATTATGACATCATCAAATGTTTATGACATCAACAAAATGATTATGACATCATCAAATGATTATGACACCATCCAATGATTATGACATCAAATGATTATGACATCATCAAATGATTATGCCATCAACAAAATGATTATGCCATCATCAAATCATTATGACATCAACAAAATGATTATGACATCATCCAATGATTATGACATCAACAAAATGATTATGACATCATCAAATGATTATGACATCAACAAAATGATTATGTCATCATCCAATGATTATGACATCAAATGATTATGACATCATCAAATGATTATGACATCAACAAAATGATTATGACATCATCCAATGATTATGACATCAAATGATTATGACATCATCAAATGATTATGACATCAACAAAATGAATATGACATCATCCAATGATTATGACATCAAATGATTATGACATCATCTAATGATTATGACATCATCAAATGATTATGACATCAACAAAATGATTATGACATCAAATGATTATGACATGATCTAATGATTATGACATCATGAAATGATTATGACATCAACAAAATGAATATGACATCATCCAATGATTATGACATCATCAAATGATTATGACATCAACGAAATGATTATGACATCATCCAATGATTATGACATCAACAAAATGATTATGGCATCATCAAATAATTATGACATCAACAAAATGATTATGGCATCATCAAATGATTATGACATCAACAAAATGATTATGACATCATCAAATGATTATGACATCATCCAATGATTATCACATCAAATGATTATGACATCATCAAATGATTATGACATCAACAAAATTATTATGACATCATCCAATGATTATGACATCATCCAATGATTATGACATCATCAAATCATTATGACATCAACAAAATGAATATGACATCAACAAAATGATTGACATCATCAAATGATTATGACATCAACAAAATGATTATGACATCATCCAATGATTATGACATCAAATGATTATGACATCATCAAATCAATATGACATCAACAAAATGATTATGACATCATCAAATGATTATGACATCAACAAAATTATTATGACATCATCCAATGATTATGACATCATCCAATGATTATGACATCAACAAAATGATTATGACATCAAAAAAATGATTATGACATCATCTAATGATTATGACATCATCAAATGATTATGACATTAACAAAATGATTATGACATCATCCAATGATTATGACATCAAATGATTATGACATCATCAAATGATTATGACATCAACAAAATGATTATGACATCATCAAATGATTATGACATCAACAAAATGATTATGACATCATATAATGATTATGACATCATCAAATGATTATGAAATCAACAAAATGATTATGACATCATCCAATGATTATGACATCAACAAAATGATTATGACATCATCAAATCATTATGACATCAACAAAATGATTATGACATCAACAAAATGATTATGACATTATAAAATGATTATGACATCAACAAAATGATTATGGCATCATCAAATGATTATGACATCAACAAAATCATTATGACATCATCAAATGATTATGACATCAACAAAATGATTATGACATCATCCAATGATTATGACATCAAATGATTATGACATCATCAAATCATTATGACATCAACAAAATGATTATGACATCAACAAAATGATTATGACATCATAAAATGATTATGACATCAACCAAATGATTATAGCATCATCAAATGATTATGACATCAACAAAATGATTATTACATCAACAAAATGATTATGACATCATCAAATGATTATGACATTAACAAAATTATTATGACATCATCCAATGATTATGACATCAAATGATTATGACATCATCAAATGATTATGACATCAACAAAATGATGATGACATCATCCAATGATTATGACATCATCCAATGATTATGACATCATCAAATCATTATGACATCAACAAAATGATTATGACATCATCTAATGATTATGACATCATCAAATGATTATGACATCAACAAAATGATTATGACAGCATCCCATGATTGTGACATCAAATGATTATGACATCATCAAATGATTATGACATCAACAAAATGATTATGACATCATCAAATGATTATGACATCAACAAAATGATTATGACATCATCTAATGATTATGACATCATCAAATGATTATGACATAAACAAAATGATTATGACATCATCTAATGATTATGACATCATCAAATGATTATGACATCAACAAAATGATTATGACATCATCTAATGATTATGACATCATCAAATGATTATGACATCAACAAAATGATTATGACATCATCCAATGATTATGACATCAAATGATTATGACATCATCAAATGATTATGACATCATCTAATGATTATGACATCAACAAAATGATTATGACATCATCTAATGATTATGACATCAAATGATTATGACATCAACAAAATGATTATGACATCATCCAATGATTATGACATCAAATGATTATGACATAATCAAATGATTATGACATCAACAAAATGATTATGACATCATCCAATGATTATGACATCAAATGATTATGACATCATCAAATCATTATGACATCAACAAAATGATTATGACATCAACAAAATAATTATGACATCATCTAATGATTATGACATCATCAAATGATTATGACATCAACAAAATGATTATGACATCATCCAATGATTATGACATCAAATGATTATGACATCATCAAATGATTATGACATCAACAAAATGATGATGACATCATCCAATGATTATGACATCATCCAATGATTATGACATCATCAAATCATTATGACATCAACAAAATGATTATGACATCAACAAAATGATTATGACATCATAAAATGATTATGACATCAACAAAATGATTATGGCATCATCAAATGATTACGACATCAACAAAATGATTATGGAATCATCAAAAGATTATGACATCAACAAAATGATTATGACATCATCCAATGATTATGACATCAAATGATTATGACATCATCAAATCATTATGACATCAACAAAATGATTATGACATCATAAAATGATTATGACATCAACAAAATGATAATGGCATCATCAAATGATTATGACATCAACAAAATGATTATGACATCAACAAAATGATTATGACATCATCAAATGATTATGACATCAACAAAATGATTATGACATCATCCAATGATTATGACATCATCCAATGATTATGACATCATCCAATGATTATGACATCAACAAAATGATTATGACATCATCTAATGATTATGACATCATCAAATGATTATGACATCAACAAAATGATTATGACATCATCCAATGATTATGACATCAAATGATTATGACATCATCAAATGATTATGACATCACCAAAATGATTATGACATCATCAAATGATTATGACATCAACAAAATGATTATGACATCATATAATGATTATGACATCATCAAATGATTATGACATCAACAAAATGATTATGACATCATCAAATGATTATGACATCAACAAAATGATTATGTCATCATCCAATGATTATGACATCAAATGATTATGACATCATCAAATGATTATGACATCAACAAAATGATTATGACATCATCCAATGATTATGACATCAAATGATTATGACATCATCAAATGATTATGACATCAACAAAATGAATATGACATCATCCAATGATTATGACATCAAATGATTATGACATCATCTAATGATTATGACATCATCAAATGATTATGACATCAACAAAATGATTATGACATCAAATGATTATGACATGATCTAATGATTATGACATCATGAAATGATTATGACATCAACAAAATGAATATGACATCATCCAATGATTATGACATCATCAAATGATTATGACATCAACGAAATGATTATGACATCATCCAATGATTATGACATCAACAAAATGATTATGGCATCATCAAATAATTATGACATCAACAAAATGATTATGGCATCATCAAATGATTATGACATCAACAAAATGATTATGACATCATCAAATGATTATGACATCATCCAATGATTATCACATCAAATGATTATGACATCATCAAATGATTATGACATCAACAAAATTATTATGACATCATCCAATGATTATGACATCATCCAATGATTATGACATCATCAAATCATTATGACATCAACAAAATGAATATGACATCAACAAAATGATTGACATCATCAAATGATTATGACATCAACAAAATGATTATGACATCATCCAATGATTATGACATCAAATGATTATGACATCATCAAATCAATATGACATCAACAAAATGATTATGACATCAAAAAAATGATTATGACATCATCTAATGATTATGACATCATCAAATGATTATGACATCAACAAAATGATTATGACATCATCCAATGATTATGACATCAAATGATTATGACATCATCAAATGATTATGACATCAACAAAATGATTATGACATCATCAAATGATTATGACATCAACAAAATGATTATGACATCATATAATGATTATGACATCAACAAATGATTATGAAATCAACAAAATGATTATGACATCATCCAATGATTATGACATCAACAAAATGATTATGACATCATCAAATCATTATGACATCAACAAAATGATTATGACATCAACAAAATGATTATGACATTATAAAATGATTATGACATCAACAAAATGATTATGGCATCATCAAATGATTATGACATCAACCAAATGATTATAGCATCATCAAATGATTATGACATCAACAAAATGATTATTACATCAACAAAATGATTATGACATCATCAAATGATTATGACATTAACAAAATTATTATGACATCATCCAATGATTATGACATCAAATGATTATGACATCATCAAATGATTATGACATCAACAAAATGATGATGACATCATCCAATGATTATGACATCATCCAATGATTATGACATCATCAAATCATTATGACATCAACAAAATGATTATGACATCATCTAATGATTATGACATCATCAAATGATTATGACATCAACAAAATGATTATGACAGCATCCCATGATTGTGACATCAAATGATTATGACATCATCAAATGATTATGACATCAACAAAATGATTATGACATCATCAAATGATTATGACATCAACAAAATGATTATGACATCATCTAATGATTATGACATCAAATGATTATGACATCAACAAAATGATTATGACATCATCCAATGATTATGACATCAAATGATTATGACATAATCAAATGATTATGACATCAACAAAATGATTATGACATCATCCAATGATTATGACATCAAATGATTATGACATCATCAAATCATTATGACATCAACAAAATGATTATGACATCAACAAAATGATTATGACATCATAAAATGATTATGACATCAACAAAATGATTATGGCATCATCAAATGATTACGACATCAACAAAATGATTATGGAATCATCAAATGATTATGACATCAACAAAATGATTATGACATCATCCAATGATTATGACATCAAATGATTATGACATCATCAAATCATTATGACATCAACAAAATGATTATGACATCATAAAATGATTATGACATCAACAAAATGATAATGGCATCATCAAATGATTATGACATCAACAAAATGATTATGACATCAACAAAATGATTATGACATCATCAAATGATTATGACATCAACAAAATGATTATGACATCATCCAATGATTATGACATCATCCAATGATTATGACATCATCAAATCATTATGACATCAACAAAATGATTATGACATCATCTAATGATTATGACATCAAATGATTATGACATCAACAAAATGATTATGACATCATCCAATGATTATGACATCAAATGATTATGACATCAACAAAATGATTATGACATCATCCAATGATTTTGACATCATCAAATCATTATGACATCAACAAAATGATTATGACATCAACAAAATGATTATGACATCATCAAATGATTATGACATCAAATGATTATGACATCATCAAATGATTATGACATCAACAAAATGATTATGACATCAACAAAATGATTATGACATTATAAAATGATTATGACATCAACAAAATGATTATGGCATCATCAAATGATTATGACATCAACCAAATGATTATAGCATCATCAAATGATTATGACATCAACAAAATGATTATTACATCAACAAAATGATTATGACATCATCAAATGATTATGACATTAACAAAATTATTATGACATCATCCAATGATTATGACATCAAATGATTATGACATCATCAAATGATTATGACATCAACAAAATGATGATGACATCATCCAATGATTATGACATCATCCAATGATTATGACATCATCAAATCATTATGACATCAACAAAATGATTATGACATCATCTAATGATTATGACATCATCAAATGATTATGACATCAACAAAATGATTATGACAGCATCCCATGATTGTGACATCAAATGATTATGACATCATCAAATGATTATGACATCAACAAAATGATTATGACATCATCAAATGATTATGACATCAACAAAATGATTATGACATCATCTAATGATTATGACATCAAATGATTATGACATCAACAAAATGATTATGACATCATCCAATGATTATGACATCAAATGATTATGACATAATCAAATGATTATGACATCAACAAAATGATTATGACATCATCCAATGATTATGACATCAAATGATTATGACATCATCAAATCATTATGACATCAACAAAATGATTATGACATCAACAAAATAATTATGACATCATCTAATGATTATGATATCATCAAATGATTATGACATCAACAAAATGATTATGACATCATCCAATGATTATGACATCAAATGATTATGACATCATCAAATGATTATGACATCAACAAAATGATGATGACATCATCCAATGATTATGACATCATCCAATGATTATGACATCATCAAATCATTATGACATCAACAAAATGATTATGACATCAACAAAATGATTATGACATCATAAAATGATTATGACATCAACAAAATGATTATGGCATCATCAAATGATTACGACATCAACAAAATGATTATGGAATCATCAAAAGATTATGACATCAACAAAATGATTATGACATCATCCAATGATTATGACATCAAATGATTATGACATCATCAAATGATTATGACATCAACAAAATGATTATGACATCATATAATGATTATGACATCATCAAATGATTATGAAATCAACAAAATGATTATGACATCATCCAATGATTATGACATCAACAAAATGATTATGACATCATCAAATCATTATGACATCAACAAAATGATTATGACATCAACAAAATGATTATGACATTATAAAATGATTCTGACATCAACAAAATGATTATGGCATCATCAAATGATTATGACATCAACAAAATCATTATGACATCATCAAATGATTATGACATCAACAAAATGATTATGACATCATCCAATGATTATGACATCAAATGATTATGACATCATCAAATCATTATGACATCAACAAAATGATTATGACATCAACAAAATGATTATGACATCATAAAATGATTATGACATCAACAAAATGATTATGGCATCATCAAATGATTACGACATCAACAAAATGATTATGGAATCATCAAATGATTATGACATCAACAAAATGATTATGACATCATCCAATGATTATGACATCAAATGATTATGACATCATCAAATCATTATGACATCAACAAAATGATTATGACATCATAAAATGATTATGACATCAACAAAATGATAATGGCATCATCAAATGATTATGACATCAACAAAATGATTATGACATCAACAAAATGATTATGACATCATCAAATGATTATGACATCAACAAAATGATTATGACATCATCCAATGATTATGACATCATCCAATGATTATGACATCATCAAATCATTATGACATCAACAAAATGATTATGACATCATCTAATGATTATGACATCAAATGATTATGACATCAACAAAATGATTATGACATCATCCAATGATTATGACATCAAATGATTATGACATCAACAAAATGATTATGACATCATCCAATGATTTTGACATCATCAAATCATTATGACATCAACAAAATGATTATGACATCAACAAAATGATTATGACATCATCAAATGATTATGACATCAAATGATTATGACATCATCAAATGATTATGACATCAACAAAATGATGATGACATCATCCAATGATTATGACATCATCCAATGATTATGACATCATCAAATCATTATGACATCAACAAAATGATTATAACATCATCTAATGATTATGACATCATCAAATGATTATGACATCAACAAAATGATTATGACATCATCCAATGATTATGACATCAAATGATTATGACATCATCAAATGATTATGACATCAACAAAATGATTATGACATCATCAAATGATTATGACATCAAAAAAATGATTATGACATCAACAAAATGATTATGACATCATCTAATGATTATGACATTATCAAATGATTATGACATCAACAAAATTATTATGACATCATCCAATGATTATGACATCATCAAATGATTATGACATCAACAAAATGATTATGACATCATCAAATGATTATGACATCAACAAAATGATTATGACATCATCCAATGATTATGACATCATCCAATGATTATGACATCATCAAATCATTATGACATCAACAAAATGATTATGACATCATCTAATGATTATGACATCATCAAATGATTATGACATCAACAAAATGATTATGACATCATCCAATGATTATGACATCAAATGATTATGACATCATCAAATGATTATGACATCACCAAAATGATTATGACATCATCAAATGATTATGACATCAACAAAATGATTATGACTAGAGTTGAGCGATACCAGCCGATACTTGAAAATATCGGATCGGAATGGATCGGCCGATCTTAAAAAAAAGTATCGGTATCGCCGATTCCGATACCGGGAACCAATGCAAGTCAATGGGGCCAAAATATCGGAATTAAAAAAAAACCTTTCTTTCCTTGTAGGTTAATTCTACATGAAGAAAAACAACTAAGAATAATGTAGAATGTATTGTGGGAGGTGGAGGAGACATTAAAGCCATAGAGGTTTAGCCCAATCAAATGGAATAGCAGGAATTAAACTTTTTTTTTTAAAGATGTTAGGAGTTACAAAGATATTGACTATGTTAGCCTCATTTATATTTTGCCAGACATGTATGTCTTCTTCTTCTACTTCCTTTTTTTACATTCTTCTTCTTCTTCTTCTACTTCCTTTTTTTACATTCTTCTTCTTCTTCTTCTACTTCCTTATTTTACATTCTTCTTCTTATTCCTTTTTTTACATCTTCTTCTTCTTCTACTTCCTTTTTTTACATTCTTCTTCTTCTTCTTCTTCTTCTTCTTCCTTTTCTTACATTCTTCATATTCTTCTTATTCAACAATTATTATTCTACATATTCAGCTTCTTCATCTTCTTCCTATTCTTCTTCATCATATTCTTGTTTGTGTCAGGCATTCCTGTAGTTGTTATCTAGAAAAGTTAGAAGTTTACACCTTCCGTTCTGCCTGTCACAAAAGATTTACAACAGGATTTGTCCGCGTTCAGTTTGGCCTGCAGAAGCAGGCCTTTTCCAGGGGCACCACGAGGAGGAACGGACTCACCCCCATACACTGCTTAGTCTTCTTCTGCTTATAAATAAGATAATATCATTTGCTCAGAGTATTAGTCTTATGCTTAATGTTCTTCTGCTTTGTTTTTTTTATGCTTCTTTGTCTTCTCTCTCTTGTTGTTCTGCATCTTGGTGGTTGTCTTCCTGTTCTTTGTCCTCTTGAACCAGCTGACGGTACTGGCACCCGGAGGGGCAGCAGAAGGAACAAGAGCCAATGGCACTACCGAGGACCAGCTGACGGTGCTGGAACCCGGTTACTAAGCAGGAGGTACCTGTGCTACAAAGCACTACCAAGGACCAGCAGACGTTGCCGGAACTCGGATACCGAGATGGAGGCACCTAGGCCAAACGCTCTGACGAGAACCAGCTGACGGTGCTGGAACCCGGAGGGGTAGCATAAGCTGCAAGAGCAAATGGAAATAGCGAGGACCAGCTGACAGTGCTGGCACCCGGAGGGGCAGCAGAAGGAATAAGAGCCAATGGCACAACCGAGGACCAGCTGACGGTGCTGGAACCCGGTTACTAAGCAGGAGGTACCTGTGCTACAAAGCACTACCAAGGACCAGCAGACGTTGCCGGAACTCGGATACCGAGATGGAGGCACCTAGGCCAAAGGCTCTGACGAGAACCAGCTGACGGTGCTGGAACCCGGAGGGGTAGCATAAGCTGCAAGAGCAAATGGAAATAGCGAGGACCAGCTGACAGTGCTGGCACCCGGAGGGGCAGCAGAAGGAATAAGAGCCAATGGCACAACCGAGGACCAGCTGACGGTGCTGGAACCCGGTTACTAAGCAGGAGGTACCTGTGCTACAAAGCACTACCAAGGACCAGCAGACGTTGCTGGAACTCGGATACCGAGATGGAGGCACCTAGGCCAAAGGCTCTGATGAGAACCAGCTGACGGTGCTGGAACCCGGAGGGGTATCAGAAGTTACCCCTGAAAAGCAAAGTTGGCATGCCGCAAGCTGGCCGCAGTTACCGAATCACACAGTCCTACAGGGGGTGCTTGTCCTACTGGCACTATGGAACAAACCTTTCTTACCAGAACCCGCAGTCCACATAGGAAGCACCTAAACTGCTGGCACCCTAGCCTCGGCTAACCCAACCGCAACACGACATGGCAACTTGGGGTGGCAAACTGACATTGACACTTCCCGGAAACAGCAGGCAGGGCTGGAACCAAGCTGGGCAGGAGGGAGTACCCGTGCCAAAGTCAGTTATGAGCAGCAACTGGCGATGTTGGAGCCCAGGACAAGCACTTAGCAGGCTGAGGCCTGATGTGCTGTCAATTGGGAGGCAGCAGGACAGATTGCCATCAAAACAGCAGGGGAACAGCTGACGTTACTGAACCCCACAAACACAGGAGCTAGTGTTTTACTCTGTGAAGACGGCACTTCCGAGCAACAACTGGCTGTGTTGAAGCCCAGGGACAAGCACGGAGCAGGCTTAGGCTGCATTGAAGAAATTTTAAGATCGGTTGTAGACTACTAATTTGAACCAAGCTCCACTTAGGCCTGTGGATTCACTGATTTTCGTATTTCCCCTGTCCTCCAACCCCGCCAATTACAGCTCCGAAGTGGCGTCTGCACAATCCACACTTGTTCCTGTGTTACAGGTGTTCAGTCCGGTCAGTTAATCCCCTGATGTGTGTCCGGCAATGTCGCCTGCTCTGTCCACATTCCGATAATGGGAATGTGGACAGAGCAGGCGACATTGCCGGACACACATCAGGGGATTAACTGATCGGACTGAACACCTGTAACACAGGAACAAGTGTGGATTGTGCAGACGCCACTTCGGAGCTGTAACTGGCAGGGTTGGAGGACAGGGGAAATACGAGAGACAGTGGAGCCACAGGCCTAATTGGAGCACGGTTAAAAATCAGTAGTGGTACGACTGTGTAGGCAGCAGGAGACTTTGCCATCCACACAGCAGGGGATCAGCTGACATTACTGAACCCCACTGAGACACGGGAGCAAGTATCTCTTTCCGTGTGGACGGCACTTCCGAACTACAACTGGCTGTGTTGAAGCCCAGGAAATAGGAGGGTGTAGGCAGAGGCCTACTGAATTTTGAATGAGGTGACAGCAGGAGAGACTGCCATCCACACAGCAGGGGATCAGCTGACGTTACTGAACCCCACTGAGACACGGGAGCAAGTGTCTCTTTCCGTGTGGACGGCACTTCCGAACTACAACTGGCTGTGTTGAAGCCCAGGAAATAGGAGGGTGTAGGCAGAGGCCTACTGAATTTTGAATGAGGTGACAGCAGGAGAGACTGCCATCCACACAGCAGGGGATCAGCTGACGTTACTGAACCCCACTGAGACACGGGAGCAAGTATCTCTTTCCGTGTGGACGGCACTTCCGAACTACAACTGGCTGTGTTGAAGCCCAGGAAATAGGAGGGTGTAGGCAGAGGCCTACTGTATTTTGAATGAGTTTACAGCAGGAGAGACTGCCATCCACACAGCAGGGGATCAGCTGACGTTACTGAACCCCACTGAGACACGGGAGCAAGTGTCTCTTTCCGTGTGGACGGCACTTCCGAACTACAACTGGCTGTGTTGAAGCCCAGGAAATAGGAGGGTGTAGGCAGAGGCCTACTGTATTTTGAATGAGTTTACAGCAGGAGAGACTGCCATCCACACAGCAGGGGATCAGCTGACGTTACTGAACCCCACTGAGACACGGGAGCAAGTGTCTCTTTCCGTGTGGACGGCACTTCCGAACTACAACTGGCTGTGTTGAAGCCCAGGAAATAGGAGGGTGTAGGCAGAGGCCTACTGAATTTTGAATGAGGTGACAGCAGGAGAGACTGCCATCCACACAGCAGGGGATCAGCTGACGTTACTGAACCCCACTGAGACACGGGAGCAAGTATCTCTTTCCGTGTGGACGGCACTTCCGAACTACAACTGGCTGTGTTGAAGCCCAGGAAATAGGAGGGTGTAGGCAGAGGCCTACTGTATTTTGAATGAGTTTACAGCAGGAGAGACTGCCATCCACACAGCAGGGGATCAGCTGACGTTACTGAACCCCACTGAGACACGGGAGCAAGTGTCTCTTTCCGTGTGGACGGCACTTCCGAACTACAACTGGCTGTGTTGAAGCCCAGGAAATAGGAGGGTGTAGGCAGAGGCCTACTGTATTTTGAATGAGTTTACAGCAGGAGAGACTGCCATCCACACAGCAGGGGATCAGCTGACGTTACTGAACCCCACTGAGACACGGGAGCAAGTATCTCTTTCCGTGTGGACGGCACTTCCGAACTACAACTGGCTGTGTTGAAGCCCAGGAAATAGGAGGGTGTAGGAAGAGGCCTACTGAATTTTGAATGAGGTGACAGCAGGAGAGACTGCCATCCACACAGCAGGGGATCAGCTGACGTTACTGAACCCCACTGAGACACGGGAGCAAGTATCTCTTTCCGTGTGGACGGCACTTCCGAACTACAACTGGCTGTGTTGAAGCCCAGGAAATAGGAGGGTGTAGGCAGAGGCCTACTGTATTTTGAATGAGTTTACAGCAGGAGAGACTGCCATCCACACAGCAGGGGATCAGCTGACGTTACTGAACCCCACTGAGACACGGGAGCAAGTGTCTCTTTCCGTGTGGACGGCACTTCCGAACTACAACTGGCTGTGTTGAAGCCCAGGAAATAGGAGGGTGTAGGCAGAGGCCTACTGTATTTTGAATGAGTTTACAGCAGGAGAGACTGCCATCCACACAGCAGGGGATCAGCTGACGTTACTGAACCCCACTGAGACACGGGAGCAAGTATCTCTTTCCGTGTGGACGGCACTTCCGAACTACAACTGGCTGTGTTGAAGCCCAGGAAATAGGAGGGTGTAGGCAGAGGCCTACTGAATTTTGAATGAGGTGACAGCAGGAGAGACTGCCATCCACACAGCAGGGGATCAGCTGACGTTACTGAACCCCACTGAGACACGGGAGCAAGTATCTCTTTCCGTGTGGACGGCACTTCCGAACTACAACTGGCTGTGTTGAAGCCCAGGAAATAGGAGGGTGTAGGCAGAGGCCTACTGAATTTTGAATGAGGTGACAGCAGGAGAGACTGCCATCCACACAGCAGGGGATCAGCTGACGTTACTGAACCCCACTGAGACACGGGAGCAAGTATCTCTTTCCGTGTGGACGGCACTTCCGAACTACAACTGGCTGTGTTGAAGCCCAGGAAATAGGAGGGTGTAGGCAGAGGCCTACTGTATTTTGAATGAGTTTACAGCAGGAGAGACTGCCATCCACACAGCAGGGGATCAGCTGACGTTACTGAACCCCACTGAGACACGGGAGCAAGTGTCTCTTTCCGTGTGGACGGCACTTCCGAACTACAACTGGCTGTGTTGAAGCCCAGGAAATAGGAGGGTGTAGGCAGAGGCCTACTGTATTTTGAATGAGTTTACAGCAGGAGAGACTGCCATCCACACAGCAGGGGATCAGCTGACGTTACTGAACCCCACTGAGACACGGGAGCAAGTGTCTCTTTCCGTGTGGACGGCACTTCCGAACTACAACTGGCTGTGTTGAAGCCCAGGAAATAGGAGGGTGTAGGCAGAGGCCTACTGTATTTTGAATGAGTTTACAGCAGGAGAGACTGCCATCCACACAGCAGGGGATCAGCTGACGTTACTGAACCCCACTGAGACACGGGAGCAAGTATCTCTTTCCGTGTGGACGGCACTTCCGAACTACAACTGGCTGTGTTGAAGCCCAGGAAATAGGAGGGTGTAGGCAGAGGCCTACTGTCTTTGTAATGCGGAGACAGCAGGAGAGACTGACATCTCCACAGCAGGGGAACAGCTGGCAGTGCTGAACCCCACTAACACTTGAACGAATGTGTTTGGCTCTGTGGAGACGACACTTCTGAACACCAACTGACGCTGTTGGAGCCCAGGATTAGGCGAGGAGCAGGCTGGGGCCTACTGGATTTTGGCAGGTGAAGGCAGCAGGAGACTTGCCATCTCCACAGCAGGGGAACAGCTGGCAGTGCTGAACCCCACTAACACTTGAACGAATGTGTTTGGCTCTGTGGAGACGACACTTCTGAACACCAACTGACGCTGTTGGAGCCCAGGATTAGGCGAGGAGCAGGCTGGGGCCTACTGGATTTTGGCAGGTGAAGGCAGCAGGAGACTTGCCATCTCCACAGCAGGGGAACAGCTGGCAGTGCTGAACCCCACTAACACTTGAACGAATGTGTTTGGTTCTGTGGAGACGACACTTCTGAACACCAACTGACGCTGTTGGAGCCCAGGATTAGGCGAGGAGCAGGCTGGGGCCTACTGGATTTTGGCAGGTGAAGGCAGCAGGAGACTTGCCATCTCCACAGCAGGGGAACAGCTGGCAGTGCTGAACCCCACTAACACTTGAACGAATGTGTTTGGTTCTGTGGAGACGACACTTCTGAACACCAACTGACGCTGTTGGAGCCCAGGATTAGGCGAGGAGCAGGCTGGGGCCTACTGGATTTTGGCAGGTGAAGGCAGCAGGAGACTTGCCATCTCCACAGCAGGGGAACAGCTGGCAGTGCTGAACCCCACTAACACTTGAACGAATGTGTTTGGCTCTGTGGAGACGACACTTCTGAACACCAACTGACGCTGTTGGAGCCCAGGATTAGGCGAGGAGCAGGCTGGGGCCTACTGGATTTTGGCAGGTGAAGGCAGCAGGAGACTTGCCATCTCCACAGCAGGGGAACAGCTGGCAGTGCTGAACCCCACTAACACTTGAGCGAATGTGTTTGGTTCTGTGGAGACGACACTTCTGAACACCAACTGACGCTGTTGGAGCCCAGGATTAGGCGAGGAGCAGGCTGGGGCCTACTGGATTTTGGCAGGTGAAGGCAGCAGGAGACTTGCCATCTCCACAGCAGGGGAACAGCTGGCAGTGCTGAACCCCACTAACACTTGAACGAATGTGTTTGGTTCTGTGGAGACGACACTTCTGAACACCAACTGACGCTGTTGGAGCCCAGGATTAGGCGAGGAGCAGGCTGGGGCCTACTGGATTTTGGCAGGTGAATGCAGCAGGAGACTTGCCATCTCCACAGCAGGGGAACAGCTGGCAGTGCTGAACCCCACTAACACTTGAACGAACGTGTTTGGCTCTGTGGAGACGACACTTCTGAACACCAACTGACGCTGTTGGAGCCCAGGATTAGGCGAGGAGCAGGCTGGGGCCTACTGGATTTTGGCAGGTGAAGGCAGCAGGAGACTTGCCATCTCCACAGCAGGGGAACAGCTGGCAGTGCTGAACCCCACTAACACTTGAACGAATGTGTTTGGCTCTGTGGAGACGACACTTCTGAACACCAACTGACGCTGTTGGAGCCCAGGATTAGGCGAGGAGCAGGCTGGGGCCTACTGGATTTTGGCAGGTGAAGGCAGCAGGAGACTTGCCATCTCCACAGCAGGGGAACAGCTGGCAGTGCTGAACCCCACTAACACTTGAACGAATGTGTTTGGCTCTGTGGAGACGACACTTCTGAACACCAACTGACGCTGTTGGAGCCCAGGATTAGGCGAGGAGCAGGCTGGGGCCTACTGGATTTGGGCAGGTGAAGGCAGCAGGAGACTTGCCATCTCCACAGCAGGGGAACAGCTGGCAGTGCTGAACCCCACTAACACTTGAACGAATGTGTTTGGCTCTGTGGAGACGACACTTCTGAACACCAACTGACGCTGTTGGTGCCCAGGATTACGCATGCCGCATGCAGAGGCCAATGGGCAGCGGTTTTTATGGAGGTTGTGGACTACTACTGATTCTAACCATGCTCCACTTAGGCCTCTGGCTCCACTGTCTCTACTATTTACCCTGGCCTCCAACCCCGCCAGCTACATCTCTGAAGTGGCGTCAGCACAATCTACACTTGTTCCTGTGTTACTGGTGCTCAGTCCCATCAGTTGATCCCCTGATGTTTGTCCGGCAAGTTCGCCAGCTCTGTCCTCATTCCCACTACTGGTTATGGGAATGTGGACAGAGCAGGAGACCTTGCCGGACACACATCAGGGGATAAACTGATGGGACTGAGCCACAGGAACACAGGAACAAGTGTAGATTGTGCTGACGCCACTTCAGAGATGTAGATGGCGGGGTTGGAGGTCAGGGGAAATAGTAGAGACAGTGGAGCCAGAGACCTAAGTTGGGCACGGTTAAAAATCAGTAGTGGTTTGAATGTTGATGGAGCTGGTGACTCTGCCGTCCACACAGCAGGGGATCAGCTGGCATTACTGAACCCCAGTAACACAGGAGCTAGTGTGTTTCTCTGTGCAGACGACACATCTGAGCGACAACTGGCTGTGTTGAAGCACAGGGATTATAGTTCAGGTGGTAGAAAAATGAACACACCAGCAGACCTGGATACAGTTGCCAACCACTAATTTAGTCTGTAAGAGGAATGGCAAAGTCTTTGGAGATCCAGGCCTTGTTCATTTTCAGAAAAGTCAGCCGGTCAACATTATCGGAAGATAGTCGCGTGCGACGGTCTGTTAGTACACCACCTGCGGCACTAAAGACACGTTCCGATAATACACTGGCAGCAGGGCAAGCCAGCACCTCCAATGCATACTGGCTAAGCTCTGGCCATGTATCCAGCTTAGAGACCCAAAACTTGAAGGGGGAAGAGCCATCTGGGAGTACAGCGACAGGGCAAGACATGTAGTCTGACACCATCTGACGGAAGCGTTGCCTCCTGCTGACTCGAGGCGTCGCTGATGGTGTAGACAATTGTGGTGGACACACAAAACTTTGCCACATTTGGGCCATAGTGGTCTTGCCTTGTGCTGCGGCACTGCCTCTGCTCCCTCTTTGTGCAGAGTTTCCTCCACTGCCTCGACGCACAGAGCTGCTTTGTAAAGCACTTGCAACAATGCTGTCGGGTGGAATGGAAAACATTATGGACTGCACCAGTGACTCTTCGTACTCCCGCATTTTATGCTCCCGGTTCAACGTTGGTATGAGCCTTTGTACGCTGTCCCGGTAGCGAGGATCTAGGAGGGTGTACACCCAATAATCAGCCGAGACGAGAATGTGGGCGATGCGGCGGTCGTTTCTCAGGCACTGCAGCATGAAATCAACCATGTGCTGCAGACTCCCAACTGCCAAAGAACCGCTGTCCCCTGTTTGAGGCGTGACCTCGACCTGCTCTGCATCACCCCACCCTCGCTGTACATACTGAGTAGAGGTTTGTGTACCTCCCTCCTCTGGAGAGATGTCTTCCTCCTCCATCGACTCCTCCTCATCCTCCTCACAAAGTGTCCCCTGCCTAGGCCTTTGTGAGGAAACACGTAGCGCAGACTGTCCAGAAGCAGATGGCATTTGGGACTCCTCATCCTCCACCTCTTCTGAAACCTCATCCCTTAGTGCTTGCAGTGTTTGTTGAAGCAGGCAGATAAGGGGGACAGTCATGCTGACTAGTGCATCATCTGCACTCGCCATCCGCGTGGATTCATCGAAGGCACGCAAAACGAGGCAGATGTCCTTCATAGAGGCCCACTCAATGGTGCTGAAGTGTGAACGGCGCACAGTGCGACTTGTTTGCGCCTGATGCAGCTGGTACTCCATGACTGCTGCCTGCTGCTCACACAACCGCTCCAACATATGTAACGTTGAATTCCACCGGGTGGGTAGGTCACATATGATGCGATGTTCTGGAAGGCCAAATCGTCGCTGCAGAGCAGCGAGGCGCGATCTTGCCGTGCTGGAACGTCGCAAGTGAGCGCACTCTATGCGGACCTTGTGCAACAGTGCATCAAGATCCGGATAGTCCCTCAGAAAGCTCTGCACGACCAAGTTAAGAACATGTGCCAGACATGGGATGTGTGTGAGGTTGCCTAGGCCAAGAGCTGCCACCAGATTTCGGCCATTGTCACACACTACCAAGCCCGGCTGGAGATTCGCTGGCCCAAACCACACATCGCTCTCCAGCTTGATAGCATTCCAGAGCTCCTGCACTGTGTGGCTTCGATTCCCCAAAGAAATTAATTTGAGTACAGCCTGTTGACGTTTGGCCACGGCTGTGCTCATATCGGTCGTAACAGGCTCCTGCTCTGCTGTTTCTGAGGAACTTGAGTAGGAGGAGGAGTCTATGTGTACAGACTGGAGTCCTGCAATCCGTGGCGTTGGAAGAACACGTACAGCGCCACTCTCCAGATCCGTACCCGGCTCCACAACATTGACCCAGTGGGCAGTGAGGGAAAGGTATCGTCCCTGTCCATGGTTACTGGTCCACGCATCGGTGGTCAGGTGGACCTTGCTACTAACGGCGTTTAGTAGCGCATGTTTTATTTTGCCCTCAACATGTTTCTGCAGGGCAGGGACGGCTCGCCTGCTGAAATAAAAGCGGCTGGGCACGTTGTATTGGGGGACTGCCAATGCCATTAAGTCCCGGAAGGTGTCAGTGTCCACCAGCCTGAATGACAGCATTTCAACTGCCAGAAGTTTGGCAATGCCAGCATTCAGAGACTGTGCTCGGGGATGGTTTGCCGAGTAAGGGCGCCTTTTATCCCATGCCTGTGCTACCGATGGCTGTGATGGATGGGAACGTGCTGTTATGGGTGGAATCTGACAGGGTCTCCGGACAAAAGTGGCAGAGGTTCTTCCTTGGCGATCCTGTGAGGAAGCCGAACCAGCAGTGTGTGAGCTGGAGGAAGAGGGCCCAACACGAACTGAAGAGGTGGTAGGTGGTGCTGTACGTTGGCCTACGTCTTGAGGGTGTCTATGCAACTCCAACTCGTGCTTGGTGCGCACATGTTTCCACATATTTGTGGTATTGAGGTTGCTGACATTTCTCCCTCTTTTGACTCTCTGATGACACAGCTTGCATTTGACAAAGCAAATGTCATCTGCAACTGTGTCAAAAAAGGACCACGCACTGCAACTCTTGTGAGCGCCCGGTTTGCCTTTGGAAGGAGGAATGCTCCTAACGGGTGCCGAAGTGGAGGGTACAGGCAACCAAGTCTTCCCCCTCCCTCTGCCTCCTGTTTTGGCCGGTAGGGGAATCTCTTCCTCCGAGCTGCTCCCACCACCTTCCTGTTGCTCACGCCATGATGGGTCAAGGACCTCATCATCTTCCCTCCCCTCTTCAAACAGCTGCTTCTCCGGGGTTGTCTCGCCAGCACCGTACGCACCAGAAAGTGGCAACTGAGTCTCGTCATCATCTGATGCGTACTGAGGTGTGCTGACCATAGGCACTGGCCCACTCGCCTCTTCAGATTCAGAGGGACAAAGAAGTTGCGCATCACTGCATACTCCCTCTTCTTCACATTCAGGAATGCTGCTTGGCTGGCCCCCTCTTTCCAAGCCAACAGATTCCGAGAACAGAAGTAGAGATTGTGATGGCTCCTGTCCATGTCTCTCTGACTGCCTGGGCACTTTGGCAGGTGGTGAAGAGACAGATGGTTGCTCTTCGGTGCTCTGACCCTGAGAGGATGCGGAAGTAATTGAAGTCGATGCGTTAGCTGCCATCCATCCGACAACGGCTTCAATTTGTTCCTCCCGCAGCAGTGGGGTACGTTGAGGTCCTACAAAGCTGCGCATAAAGGACTGTTGCCTGCTAAAACTGGGGGATGCTGATCCACTGGTGCCCGCAGCAGGCCCAGAATCCCCACGTCCTCTACCTGTAGAATCCCCACGTCCTCTCCCTGCAGAATCCCCACGTCCTCTCCCTGCTGAAACTCCACGCCCACGCCCCCGCGCCTTACTCCCTGCCTTCTTCATCTTGCAAGACTGCTTAAGATAGGCAAAAAAGGACAAAGGGGGGCCTTAGTGTGCTTATTCCTGAACAGCTGGTTACAGGTACAAGAAACACTAATTTTATGAAGTGTGTGTGTGTGGACTAGACTTTAATAGGAGCTGATGTGGCCTACACAAGTTCAAAATGTAGTGTTTGGTGAACTTTTTATGTGGTTTCTTTGTTTGAAACAAACTCAAAGTATGAGAACAAAGAATTGAAACTGATAGTATCACCAACTTTTTGGAGCTATTACAATGCAGGCAGGTAACCTACAATGCAAAAGATGAGGCTCCAAAAAAATTGGGTAATACTAATCTGGCTGCGCCGGCAGGGCACAAGCCAGAAAAAAAGGCTCCTCTATCTACTCCTATATAGTGTTTGCAACCAACCAATGTTGATGGATACGGATGGATGCACACTAATAGGAGAAGAAAAAATGAGCTGCACTCAGAGACAAATATGTGTGAGGCAGTGACGCACGTTGAGCGTCCTACAACCAGACGTAGCTGCAGGACACTCTACTCAGCGTGAGCTGCACTCACACACAGTCAGAGACCTCTCAGACAGCCGTCAACAGTGCAGCTAAGTGGGCACTGGCACTGACAGGCTGCAGAAAGGCTCCGCTGTGTACTCCTATATAGTGTTTGCAACCACCGTAGATGGAGACGGATGGATGCACACTAATAGAAGAAAAAATGAGCTGCACTCAAATAAAAATATGTGTGAGGCAGTGACGCACGCTGAGCGTCCTACAGCCAGACGTAGCTGCAGGACACACTACTCAGCGTGAGCTGCACTCACACACAGTCAGAGACCTCTCAGACAGCCGTGAACAGTGCAGCAAAGTGGACACTAGCACTGAAAGGCTGCAGAAAGGCTCCGCTGTCTACTACTAGTGTTTGCAACCAACGTATATGGATACGGATGGAAGCACACTAGATTGAAATTATTTAAAAAATGCAGCTCAAAAAATAAAAGATGTATGAGGCAGCAGTGATCACACTGGGTGGCCTACAGCCTGACGTGGCTGCAGGACCCACTCCACAGCGTGAGCTGCACTCACACAGCCCTTGCAGACAGCTGTGAAAACAGCGCTGCTAGGGAAAAGCAAGCTACAGTGGTGGTTTATGTAGCCTGGATAAAGCACAATATTGTTTTTAGAATCGCTATTTCTAACTGTCCCTCACAGTCTTCTACAGCAGCCTGTCCCTAACTGAATTCACAGCAGAGTGACCAGAAATGGCGGCTGCGGTGGCTTTTATAGTGCATCATGACATCATTTCGGCAGCCAATCACAGCCATGCCAATAGTTAACATGCCTACATGCCTAACAGGATGTGCCCACACTTCGGAGGATTCCCATTGGCTTAATCAAAGCAAGCAGGCTCATAGCATGATGGGAACTTCCTATTCCGATTCCGATCCCGGAATCCGATATGAAAAAAGTATCGGAATTAAGTATCGGAATTCCGATACCGCTGATATCGGCCGATACCCGATACTTGCGGTATCGGAATGCTCAACACTAATTATGACATCAACAAAATGATTATGACATCATCTAATGATTATGACATTATCAAATGATTATGACATCATCCAATGATTATGACATCATCCAATGATTATGACATCGTCAAATGATTATGACATCACAAAATGATTATGACAGCATCTAATGATTATGACATCATCAAATGATTATGACATCAACAAAATGATTATGACATCATCTAATGATTATGACATCATCAAATGATTATGACATCAACAAAATGATTATGACATCATCCAATGATTATGACATCAAATGATTATGACATCATCAAATGATTATGACATCAACAAAATGATTATGACATCATCCAAGGATTATGACATCATCAAATGATTATGACATCAACAAAATGATTATGACATCATCCAATGATTATGACATCAAATGATTATGACATCAACAAAATGATTATGACATCATCCAATGATTTTGACATCATCAAATCATTATGACATCAACAAAATGATTATGACATCAACAAAATGATTATGACATTATCAAATGATTATGACATCAAATGATTATGACATCATCAAATGATTATGGCATCAACAAAATGATGATGACATCATCCAATGATTATGACATCATCCAATGATTATGACATCATCAAATCATTATGACATCAACAAAATGATTATGACATCATCTAATGATTATGACAACATCAAATGATTATGACATCAACAAAATGATTATGACATCATCCAATGATTATGACATCAAATGATTATGACATCATCAAATGATTATGACATCAACAAAATGATTATGACATCATCAAATGATTATGACATCAAAAAAATGATAATGACATCAACAAAATGATTATGACATCATCTAATGATTATGACATTATCAAATGATTATGACATCAACAAAATTATAATGACATCATCCAATGATTATGACATCATCAAATAATTATGACATCAACAAAATGATTATGACATCAACAAAATGATTATGACATCATCCAAGGATTATGACATCAAATGATTATGACATCATCAAATCATTATGACATCAACAAAATGATTATGACATCAAGAAAATGATTATGGCATCATCAAATGATTATGACATCAACAAAATCATTATGACATCATCAAATGATTATGACATCAACAAAATGATTATGACATCATCCAATGATTATGACATCAAATGATTATGACATCATCAAATCATTATGACATCAACAAAATGATTATGACATCAACAAAATGATTATGACATCATAAAATGATCATGACATCAACAAAATGATTATGGCATCATCAAATGATTATGACATCAACAAAATGATTATGACATCATCCAATGATTATGACATCATCAAATCATTATGACATCAACAAAATGATTATGACATCAACAAAATGATTATGACATCATCAAATGATTATGACATCAAATGATTATGACATCATCAAATGATTATGATATCAACAAAATGATGATGACATCATCCAATGATTATGACATCATCCAATGATTATGACATCATCAAATCATTATGACATCAACAAAATGATTATGACATCATCTAATGATTATGACATCATCAAATCATTATGACATCAACAAAATGATTATGGCATCATCAAATGATTATGACATCAACAAAATGATTATGACATCATCCAATGATTATGACATCATCAAATCATTATGACATCAACAAAATGATTATGACATCAACAAAATGATTATGACATCATCAAATGATTATGACATCAAATGATTATGACATCATCAAATGATTATGATATCAACAAAATGATGATGACATCATCCAATGATTATGACATCATCAAATCATTATGACATCATCTAATGATTATGACATCATCAAATGATTATGACATCAACAAAATGATTATGACATCATCCAATGATTATGACATCAAATGATTATGACATCATCAAATCATTATGACATCAACAAAATGATTATGACATCAACAAAATGATTGACATCATCAAATGATTATGACATCAACAAAATGATTATGACATCATCCAATGATTATGACATCAAATGATTATGACATCATCAAATCAATATGACATCAACAAAATGATTATGACATCAACAAAATGATTATGACATCATCAAATGATTATGACATCAACAAAATGATTATGACATCATCTAATGATTATGACATCATCTAATGATTATGACATCAACAAAATGATTATGACATCATCCAATGATTATGACATCAAATGATTATGACATCATCAAATGATTATGACATCAACAAAATGATTATGACATCATCTAATGATTATGACATCATCAAATGATTATGACATCAACAAAATGATTATGACATCAACAAAATGATTATGACATCATAAAATGATCATGACATCAACAAAATGATTATGGCATCATCAAATGATTATGACATCAACAAAATGATTATGACATCATCCAATGATTATGACATCATCAAATCATTATGACATCAACAACATGATTATGACATCAACAAAATGATTATGACATCATCAAATGATTATGACATCAAATGATTATGACATCATCAAATGATTATGATATCAACAAAATGATGATGACATCATCCAATGATTATGACATCATCTAATGATTATGACATCATCAAATCATTATGACATCAACAAAATGATTATGACATCATCTAATGATTATGACATCATCAAATCATTATGACATCAACAAAATGATTATGACATCAACAAAATGATTATGGCATCATCAAATCATTATGACATCAACAAAATGATTATGACATCAACAAAATGATTATGACATCATCAAATGATTATGACATCAAATGATTATGACATCATCAAATGATTATGATATCAACAAAATGATGATGACATCATCCAATGATTATGACATCATCCAATGATTATGACATCATCAAATCATTATGACATCAACAAAATGATTATGACATCATCTAATGATTATGACATCATCAAATCACTATGACATCAACAAAATGATTATGACATCATCTAATGATTATGACATCATCAAATGATTATGACATCAACAAAATGATTATGACATCATCCAATGATTATGACATCAAATGATTATGACATCATCAAATCATTATGACATCAACAAAATGATTATGACATCAACAAAATGATTGACATCATCAAATGATTATGACATCAACAAAATGATTATGACATCATCCAATGATTATGACATCAAATGATTATGACATCATCAAATCAATATGACATCAACAAAATGATTATGACATCAACAAAATGATTATGACATCATCAAATGATTATGACATCAACAAAATGATTATGACATCATCTAATGATTATGACATCAACAAAATGATTATGACATCTTCCAATGATTATGACATCAAATGATTATGACATCATCAAATGATTATGACATCAACAAAATGATTATGACATCATCTAATGATTATGACATCATCAAATGATTATGACATCAACAAAATGATTATGACATCATCTAATGATTATGACATCATCAAATGATTATGACATCAACAAAATGATTATGACATCATCTAATGATTATGACATCATCAAATGATTATGACATCAACAAAATGATTATGACATCATCTAATGATTATGACATCATCAAATGATTATGACATCAACAAAATGATTATGACATCATCTAATGATTATGACATCATCAAATGATTATGGCATCAACAAAATGATTATGACATCAACAAAATGATTATGACATCATCAAATGATTATGACATCATCAAATGATTATGACATCAACAAAATGATTATGACATCATCTAATGATTATGACATCAACAAAATGATTATGACATCATCTAATGATTATGACATCAAATGATTATGACATCAACAAAATGATTATGACATCATCCAATGATTATGACATCAAATGATTATGACATCATCAAATGATTATGACATCAACAAAATGATTATGACATCAACAAAATGATTATGACATCAAATGATTATGACATCATCAAATCATTATGACATCAACAAAATAATTATGACATCAACAAAATAATTATGACATCATCTAATGATTATGACATCATCAAATGATTATGACATCAACAAAATGATTATGACATCATAAAATGATTATGACATCAACAAAATGATTATGGCATCATCAAATGATTATGACATCAACAAAATGATTATGACATCATCCAATGATTATGACATCATCCAATGATTATGACATCATCAAATCATTATGACATCAACAAAATGATTTTGACATCAACAAAATGATTATGACATCATCAAATGATTATGACATCAACAAAATGATTATGACATCATCCAATGATTATGACATCATCAAATCATTATGACATCAACAAAATGATTATGACATCAACAAAATGATTATGACATCATCAAATGATTATGACATCAAATGATTATGACATCATCAAATGATTATGACATCAACAAAATGTTTATGACATCATCCAATGATTATGACATCAAATGATTATGACATCATCAAATGATTATGCCATCAACAAAATGATTATGGCATCATCAAATGATTATGACATTATCAAATGATTATGACATCAACAAAATGATTATGACATCATCCGATGATTATGACATCAAATGATTATGACATCATCAAATGATTATGACATCAACAAAATGATTATGACATCATCTAATGATTATGACATCATCAAATGATTATGACATCAACAAAATGATTATGACATCATCTAATGATTATGACATCATCAAATGATTATGACATCAACAAAATGATTATGACATCATCCAATGATTATGACATCAAATAATTATGACATCATCAAATGATTATGACATCAACAAAATGATTATGACATCATCTAATGATTATGACATCATCAAATGATTATGACATCAACAAAATGATTATGACATCATCCAATGATTATGACATCAAATGATTATGACATCAACAAAATGATTATGACATCATCCAATGATTATAACATCATGAAATCATTATGACATCAACAAAATGATTATGACATCAACAAAATGATTATGGCATCATCAAATGATTATGACATCAACAAAATGATTGTGACATCATCCAATGATTATGACATCATGAAATCATTATGACATCAACAAAATGATTATGACATCAACAAAATGATTATGACATCATCAAATGATTATGACATCAACAAAATGATTATGACATCATCCAATGATTATGACATCAAGTGATTATGACATCATCAAATGATTATGACATCAACAAAATGATTATGACATCATCCAATGATTATGACATCATCCAATGATTATGACATCAACAAAATGATTATGACATCAACAAAATGATTATGACATCATCAAATGATTATGACATCAACAAAATGATTATGACATCATCAAATGATTATGACATCAACAAAATGATTATGACATCATCAAATGATTATGACATCAAATGATTATGACATCATCAAATGATTATGACATCATCAAATGATTATGACATCAACAAAATGATTATGACATCATCCAATGATTATGACATCAAATGATTATGACATCATCAAATGATTATGCCATCAACAAAATGATTATGGCATCATCAAATGATTATGACATCAACAAAATGATTATGGCATCATCAAATGATTATGACATCAACAAAATGATTATGACATCATCCAATGATTATGACATCAAATGATTATGACATCATCAAATCATTATGACATCAACAAAATGATTATGACATCATAAAATGATTATGAAATCAACAAAATGATTATGGCATCATCAAATGATTATGACATCAACAAAATGATTATGACAACATCCAATGATTATGACATCATCCAATGATTATGACATCATCAAATCATTATGACATCAACAAAATGATTATGACATCATCCAATGATTATGACATCATCCAATGATGATGACATCATCAAATCATTATGACATCAACAAAATGATTATGACATCAACAAAATGATTATGACATCATCAAATGATTATGACATCAAATGATTATGACATCAACAAAATGTTTATGACATCATCCAATGATTATGACATCAAATGATTATGACATCATCAAATGATTATGCCATCAACAAAATGATTATGGCATCATCAAATGATTATGACATTATCAAATGATTATGACATCAACAAAATGATTATGACATCATCCGATGATTATGACATCAAATGATTATGACATCATCAAATGATTATGACATCAACAAAATGATTATGACATCATCAAATGATTATGACATCAACAAAATGATTATGACATCATCCAATGATTATGACATCATCAAATCATTATGACATCAACAAAATGATTATGACATCAACAAAATGATTATGACATCATCAAATGATTATGACATCAAATGATTATGACATCAACAAAATGTTTATGACATCATCCAATGATTATGACATCAAATGATTATGACATCATCAAATGATTATGCCATCAACAAAATGATTATGGCATCATCAAATGATTACGACATCAACAAAATGATTATGGAATCATCAAAAGATTATGACATCAACCAAATGATTATGACATCATCCAATGATTATGACATCAAATGATTATGACATCATCAAATCATTATGACATCAACAAAATGATTATGACATCATAAAATGATTATGACATCAACAAAATGATAATGGCATCATCAAATGATTATGACATCAACAAAATGATTATGACATCATCCAATGATTATGACATAATCCAATGATTATGACATCATCAAATCATTATGACATCAACAAAATGATTATGACATCATCTAATGATTATGACATCATCAAATGATTATGACATCAACAAAATGATTATGACATCATCCAATGATTATGACATCAACAAAATGATTATGACATCATCAAATGATTATGACATCAACAAAATGATTATGACATCATATAATGATTATGACATCATCAAATGATTATGAAATCAACAAAATGATTATGACATCATCCAATGATTATGACATCAACAAAATGATTATGACATCATCAAATCATTATGACATCAACAAAATGATTATGACATCAACAAAATGATTATGACATTATAAAATGATTCTGACATCAACAAAATGATTATGGCATCATCAAATGATTATGACATCAACAAAATCATTATGACATCATCAAATGATTATGACATCAACAAAATGATTATGACATCATCCAATGATTATGACATCAAATGATTATGACATCATCAAATCATTATGACATCAACAAAATGATTATGACATCAACAAAATGATTATGACATCATAAAATGATTATGACATCAACAAAATGATTATAGCATCATCAAATGATTATGACATCAACAAAATGATTATAGCATCATCAAATGATTATGACATCATCAAATCATTATGACATCAACAAAATGATTATGACATCAACAAAATGATTATGACATCATCCAATGATTATGACATCAAATGATTATGACATCATCAAATGATTATGACATCAACAAAATGATGATGACATCATCCAATGATTATGACATCATCCAATGATTATGACATCATCAAATCATTATGACATCAACAAAATGATTATGACATCATCTAATGATTATGACATCATCAAATGATTATGACATCAACAAAATGATTATGACAGCATCCCATGATTGTGACATCAAATGATTATGACATCATCAAATGATTATGACATCAACAAAATGATTATGACATCATCAAATGATTATGACATCAACAAAATGATTATGACATCATCTAATGATTATGACATCATCAAATGATTATGACATCAACAAAATGATTATGACATCATCTAATGATTATGACATCATCAAATGATTATGACATAAACAAAATGATTATGACATCATCTAATGATTATGACATCATCAAATGATTATGACATCAACAAAATGATTATGACATCAACAAAATGATTATGACATCAAATTATTATGACATCATCAAGTGATTATGACATCATCTAATGATTATGACATCAACAAAATGATTATGACATCATCTAATGATTATGACATCAAATGATTATGACATCAACAAAATGATTATGACATCATCCAATGATTATGACATCAAATGATTATGACATAATCAAATGATTATGACATCAACAAAATGATTATGACATCATCCAATGATTATGACATCAAATGATTATGACATCATCAAATCATTATGACATCATCAAAATGATTATGACATCAACAAAATAATTATGACATCATCTAATGATTATTACATCATCAAATGATTATGACATCAACAAAATGATTATGACATCATCCAATGATTATGACATCAAATGATTATGACATCATCAAATGATTATGACATCAACAAAATGATGATGACATCATCCAATGATTATGACATCATCCAATGATTATGACATCATCAAATCATTATGACATCAACAAAATGATTATGACATCAACAAAATGATTATGACATCATAAAATGATTATGACATCAACAAAATGATTATGGCATCATCAAATGATTACGACATCAACAAAATGATTATGGAATCATCAAATGATTATGACATCAACAAAATGATTATGACATCATCCAATGATTATGACATCAAATGATTATGACATCATCAAATCATTATGACATCAACAAAATGATTATGACATCATAAAATGATTATGACATCAACAAAATGATAATGGCATCATCAAATGATTATGACATCAACAAAATGATTATGACATCAACAAAATGATTATGACATCATCAAATGATTATGACATCAACAAAATGATTATGACATCATCCAATGATTATGACATCATCCAATGATTATGACATCATCAAATCATTATGACATCAACAAAATGATTATGACATCATCTAATGATTATGACATCATCAAATGATTATGACATCAACAAAATGATTATGACATCATCCAATGATTATGACATCATCAAATGATTATGACATCAACAAAATGATTATGACATCATCAAGTGATTATGACATCAAAAAAATGATTATGACATCAACAAAATGATTATGACATCATCTAATGATTATGACATTATCAAATGATTATGACATCAACAAAATTATTATGACATCATCCAATGATTATGACATCATCAAATGATTATGACATCAACAAAATGATTATGACATCATCAAATGATTATGACATCAACAAAATGATTATGACATCATCCAATGATTATGACATCATCCAATGATTATGACATCATCAAATCATTATGACATCAACAAAATGATTATGACATCATCTAATGATTATGACATCATCAAATGATTATGACATCAACAAAATGATTATGACATCATCCAATGATTATGACATCAAATGATTATGACATCATTAAATGATTATGACATCACCAAAATGATTATGACATCATCAAATGATTATGACATCAACAAAATGATTATGACATCAACAAAATGATTATGACATCATCTAATGATTATGACATTATCAAATGATTATGACATCATCCAATGATTATGACATCATCCAATGATTATGACATCGTCAAATGATTATGACATCACAAAATGATTATGACATCATCTAATGATTATGACATCATCAAATGATTATGACATCAACAAAATGATTATGACATCATCTAATGATTATGACATCATCAAATGATTATGACATCAACAAAATGATTATGACATCATCCAATGATTATGACATCAAATGATTATGACATCATCAAATGATTATGACATCAACAAAATGATTATGACATCATCCAAGGATTATGACATCATCAAATGATTATGACATCAACAAAATGATTATGACATCATCCAATGATTATGACATCAAATGATTATGACATCAACAAAATGATTATGACATCATCCAATGATTTTGACATCATCAAATCATTATGACATCAACAAAATGATTATGACATCAACAAAATGATTATGACATCATCAAATGATTATGACATCAAATGATTATGACATCATCAAATGATTATGACATCAACAAAATGATGATGACATCATCCAATGATTATGACATCATCCAATGATTATGACATCATCAAATCATTATGACATCAACAAAATGATTATGACATCATCAAATGATTATGACATCAACAAAATGATTATGACATCATCCAATGATTATGACATCAAATGATTATGACATCATCAAATGATTATGACATCAACAAAATGATTATGACATCATCAAATGATTATGACATCAAAAAAATGATAATGACATCAACAAAATGATTATGACATCATCTAATGATTATGACATTATCAAATGATTATGACATCAACAAAATTATTATAACATCATCCAATGATTATGACATCATCAAATCATTATGACATCAACAAAATGATTATGACATCAACAAAATGATTATGACATCATCCAAGGATTATGACATCAAATGATTATGACATCATCAAATCATTATGACATCAACAAAATGATTATGACATCAAGAAAATGATTATGGCATCATCAAATGATTATGACATCAACAAAATCATTATGACATCATCAAATGATTATGACATCAACAAAATGATTATGACATCATCCAATGATTATGACATCAAATGATTATGACATCATCAAATCATTATGACATCAACAAAATGATTATGACATCAACAAAATGATTATGACATCATAAAATGATCATGACATCAACAAAATGATTATGGCATCATCAAATGATTATGACATCAACAAAATGATTATGACATCATCCAATGATTATGACATCATCAAATCATTATGACATCAACAAAATGATTATGACATCAACAAAATGATTATGACATCATCAAATGATTATGACATCAAATGATTATGACATCATCAAATGATTATGATATCAACAAAATGATGATGACATCATCCAATGATTATGACATCATCCAATGATTATGACATCATCAAATCATTATGACATCAACAAAATGATTATGACATCATCTAATGATTATGACATCATCAAATCATTATGACATCAACAAAATGATTATGGCATCATCAAATGATTATGATATCAACAAAATGATTATGACATCATCCAATGATTATGACATCAAATGATTATGACATCATCAAATGATTATGACATCAACAAAATGATTATGACATCATCTAATGATTATGACATCATCAAATGATTATGACATCAACAAAATGATTATGACATCAACAAAATGATTATGACATCATAAAATGATCATGACATCAAAAAAAAGATTATGGCATCATCAAATGATTATGACATCAACAAAATGATTATGACATCATCCAATGATTATGACATCATCAAATCATTATGACATCAACAACATGATTATGACATCAACAAAATGATTATGACATCATCAAATGATTATGACATCAAATGATTATGACATCATCAAATGATTATGATATCAACAAAATGATGATGACATCATCCATTGATTATGACATCATCCAATGATTATGACATCATCAAATCATTATGACATCAACAAAATGATTATGACATCATCTAATGATTATGACATCATCAAATCATTATGACATCAACAAAATGATTATGGCATCATCAAATGATTATGACATCAACAAAATGATTATGACATCATCCAATGATTATGACATCATCAAATCATTATGACATCAACAAAATGATTATGACATCAACAAAATGATTATGACATCATCAAATGATTATGACATCAAATGATTATGACATCATCAAATGATTATGATATCAACAAAATGATGATGAAATCATCCAATGATTATGACATCATCAAATCATTATGACATCATCTAATGATTATGACATCATCAAATGATTATGACATCAACAAAATGATTATGACATCATCCAATGATTATGACATCAAATGATTATGACATCATCAAATCATTATGACATCAACAAAATGATTATGACATCAACAAAATGATTGACATCATCAAATGATTATGACATCAACAAAATGATTATGACATCATCCAATGATTATGACATCAAATGATTATGACATCATCAAATCAATATGACATCAACAAAATGATTATGACATCAACAAAATGATTATGACATCATCAAATGATTATGACATCAACAAAATGATTATGACATCATCTAATGATTATGACATCATCTAATGATTATGACATCAACAAAATGATTATGACATTATCCAATGATTATGACATCAAATGATTATGACATCATCAAATGATTATGACATCAACAAAATGATTATGACATCATCTAATGATTATGACATCATCAAATGATTATGACATCAACAAAATGATTATGACATCAACAAAATGATTATGACATCAGAAAATGATCATGACATCAAAAAAATGATTATGGCATCATCAAATGATTATGACATCAACAAAATGATTATGACATCATCCAATGATTATGACATCATCAAATCATTATGACATCAACAACATGATTATGACATCAACAAAATGATTATGACATCATCAAATGATTATGACATCAAATGATTATGACATCATCAAATGATTATGATATCAACAAAATGATGATGACATCATCCAATGATTATGACATCATCCAATGATTATGACATCATCAAATCATTATGACATCAACAAAATGATTATGACATCATCTAATGATTATGACATCATCAAATCATTATGACATCAACAAAATGATTATGACATCAACAAAATGATTATGGCATCATCAAATCATTATGACATCAACAAAATGATTATGACATCAACAAAATGATTATGACATCATCAAATGATTATGACATCAAATGATTATGACATCATCAAATGATTATGATATCAACAAAATGATGATGACATCATCCAATGATTATGACATCATCCAATGATTATGACATCATCAAATCATTATGACATCAACAAAATGATTATGACATCATCTAATGATTATGACATCATCAAATCACTATGACATCAACAAAATGATTATGACATCATCTAATGATTATGACATCATCAAATGATTATGACATCAACAAAATGATTATGACATCATCCAATGATTATGACATCAAATGATTATGACATCATCAAATCATTATGACATCAACAAAATGATTATGACATCAACAAAATGATTGACATCATCAAATGATTATGACATCAACAAAATGATTATGACATCATCCAATGATTATGACATCAAATGATTATGACATCATCAAATCAATATGACATCAACAAAATGATTATGACATCAACAAAATGATTATGACATCATCAAATGATTATGACATCAACAAAATGATTATGACATCATCTAATGATTATGACATCATCTAATGATTATGACATCAACAAAATGATTATGACATCATCCAATGATTATGACATCAAATGATTATGACATCATCAAATGATTATGACATCAACAAAATGATTATGACATCATCTAATGATTATGACATCATCAAATGATTATGACATCAACAAAATGATTATGACATCATCTAATGATTATGACATCATCAAATGATTATGACATCAACAAAATGATTATGACATCATCTAATGATTATGACATCATCAAATGATTATGACATCAACAAAATGATTATGACATCATCTAATGATTATGACATCATCAAATGATTATGACATCAACAAAATGATTATGACATCATCTAATGATTATGACATCATCAAATGATTATGGCATCAACAAAATGATTATGACATCAACAAAATGATTATGACATCATCAAATGATTATGACATCATCAAATGATTATGACATCATCAAATGATTATGACATCAACAAAATGATTATGACATCATCTAATGATTATGACATCAACAAAATGATTATGACATCATCTAATGATTATGACATCAAATGATTATGACATCAACAAAATGATTATGACATCATCCAATGATTATGACATCAAATGATTATGACATCATCAAATGATTATGACATCAACAAAATGATTATGACATCATCCAATGATTATGACATCAAATGATTATGACATCATCAAATCATTATGACATCAACAAAATGATTATGACATCAACAAAATAATTATGACATCATCTAATGATTATGACATCATCAAATGATTATGACATCAACAAAATGATTATGACATCATAAAATGATTATGACATCAACAAAATGATTATGGCATCATCAAATGATTATGACATCAACAAAATGATTATGACATCATCCAATGATTATGACATCATCCAATGATTATGACATCATCAAATCATTATGACATCAACAAAATGATTATGACATCAACAAAATGATTATGACATCATCAAATGATTATGACATCATCAAATGATTATGACATCATCAAATGATTATGACATCAACAAAATGTTTATGACATCATCCAATGATTATGACATCAAATGATTATGACATCATCAAATGATTATGACATCAACAAAATGATTATGACATCATCTAATGATTATGACATCATCAAATGATTATGACATCAACAAAATGATTATGACATCATCCAATGATTATGACATCAAATGATTATGACATCAACAAAATGATTATGACATCATCCAATGATTATAACATCATGAAATCATTATGACATCAACAAAATGATTATGACATCAACAAAATGATTATGGCATCATCAAATGATTATGACATCAACAAAATGATTGTGACATCATCCAATGATTATGACATCATGAAATCATTATGACATCAACAAAATGATTATGACATCAACAAAATGATTATGACATCATCAAATGATTATGACATCAACAAAATGATTATGACATCATCCAATGATTATGACATCAAGTGATTATGACATCATCAAATGATTATGACATCAACAAAATGATTATGACATCATCCAATGATGATGACATCATCCAATGATTATGACATCAACAAATCATTATGACATCAACAAAATGATTATGACATCAACAAAATGATTTCGACATCATCAAATGATTATGACATCAACAAAATGATTATGACATCATCAAATGATTATGACATCAACAAAATGATTATGACATCATCAAATGATTATGACATCAAATGATTATGACATCATCAAATGATTATGACATCATCAAATGATTATGACATCAACAAAATGATTATGACATCATCCAATGATTATGACATCAAATGATTATGACATCATCAAATGATTATGCCATCAACAAAATGATTATGGCATCATCAAATGATTATGACATCAACAAAATGATTATGGCATCATCAAATGATTATGACATCAACAAAATGATTATGACATCATCCAATGATTATGACATCAAATGATTATGACATCATCAAATCATTATGACATCAACAAAATGATTATGACATCATAAAATGATTATGAAATCAACAAAATGATTATGGCATCATCAAATGATTATGACATCAACAAAATGATTATGACAACATCCAATGATTATGACATCATCCAATGATTATGACATCATCAAATCATTATGACATCAACAAAATGATTATGACATCATCCAATGATTATGACATCATCCAATGATTATGACATCATCAAATCATTATGACATCAACAAAATGATTATGACATCAACAAAATGATTATGACATAATCAAATGATTATGACATCAACAAAATGATTATGACATCATCCAATGATGATGACATCATCAAATAATTATGACATCAACAAAATGATTATGACATCAACAAAATGATTATGACATCATCAAATGATTATGACATCAAATGATTATGACATCAACAAAATGTTTATGACATCATCCAATGATTATGACATCAAATGATTATGACATCATCAAATGATTATGCCATCAACAAAATGATTATGGCATCATCAAATGATTATGACATTATCAAATGATTATGACATCAACAAAATGATTATGACATCATCCGATGATTATGACATCAAATGATTATGACATCATCAAATGATTATGACATCAACAAAATGATTATGACATCATCAAATGATTATGACATCAACAAAATGATTATGACATCATCCAATGATTATGACATCATCAAATCATTATGACATCAACAAAATGATTATGACATCAACAAAATGATTATGACATCATCAAATGATTATGACATCAAATGATTATGACATCAACAAAATGTTTATGACATCATCCAATGATTATGACATCAAATGATTATGACATCATCAAATGATTATGCCATCAACAAAATGATTATGGCATCATCAAATGATTATGACATTATCAAATGATTATGACATCAACAAAATGATTATGACATCAAATGATTATGACTTCATCAAATGATTATGACATCAACAAAATGATTATGACATCATCTAATGATTATGACATCATCAAATGATTATGACATCAACAAAATGATTATGACATCATCTAATGATTATGACATCATCAAATGATTATGACATCAACAAAATGATTATGACATCATCCAATGATTATGACATCAAATGATTATGACATCATCAGATGATTATGACATCAACAAAATGATTATGACATCATCAAATGATTATGACATCATCAAATCATTATGACATCAACAAAATGATTATGACATCATCAAAATGATTATGACATCATCAAATGATTATGACATCATCCAATGATTATGACATCATCCAATGATTATGACATCAACAAAATGATTTTAACATCATCAAATCATTATGACATCAACAAAATGATTATGACATCAACAAAATGATTATGGCATCATCAAATGATTATGACATCAACAAAATGATTATGACATCATCCAATGATTATGACATCATCAGATCATTATGACATCAACAAAATGATTATGACATCAACAAAATGATTATGACATCATCAAATGATTATGACATCAACAAAATGATTATGACATCATCCAATGATTATGACATCAAATGATTATGACATCATCAAATGATTATGACATCAACAAAATGATTATGACATCATCCAATGATTATGACATCATCCAATGATTATGACATCATCAAATCATTATGACATCAACAAAATGATTATGACATCATCAAAATGATTATGACATCATCAAATGATTATGACATCATCCAATGATTATGACATCATCCAATGATTATGACATCAACAAAATGATTATGACATCAACAAAATGATGATGACATCATCAAATGATTATGACATCAACAAAATGATTATGACATCATCCAATGATTATGACATCAAATGATTATGACATCATGAAATGATTATGACATCAACAAAATGATTATGACATCATCCAATGATTATGACATCATCCAATGATTATGACATCATCAAATCATTATGACATCAACAAAATGATTATGACATCAACAAAATGATTATGACATCATCAAATGATTATGACATCAACAAAATGATTATGACATCATCAAATGATTATGACATCAACAAAATGATTATGACATCATCAAATCATTATGACATCAACAAAATGATTATGACATCAACAAAATGATTATGACATCATCAAATGATTATGACATCAACAAAATGATTATGACATCATCAAATGATTATGACATCAACAAAATGATTATGACATCATCAAATGATTATGACATCAACAAAATGATTATGACATCATCTAATGATTATGACATCATCTAATGATTATGACATCAACAAAATGATTATGACATCATCCAATGATTATGACATCAAATGATTATGACATCATCAAATGATTATGACATCAACAAAATGATTATGACATCATCCAATGATTATGACATCAAATGATTATGACATCATCAAATGATTATGACATCAACAAAATGATTATGACATCATCCAATGATTATGACATCATCAAATGTTTATGACATCAACAAAATGGTTATGACATCATCCAATGATTATGACATCAAATGATTATGACATCTTCTAATGATTATGACATCATCAAATGATTATGACATCAACAAAATGATTATGACATCAAATGATTATGACATCATCTAATGATTATGACATCATCAAATGATTATGACATCAACAAAATGAATATGACATCATCCAATGATTATGACATCATCCAATGATTATGACATCAACAAAATGATTATGACATCATCCAATGATTATGACATCAACAAAATGATTATGACATCATCAAATGATTATGACATCATCAAATGATTATGACATCAACAAAATTATTATGACATCATCCAATGATTATGACATCAACCAATGATTATGACATCATCAAATCATTATGACATCAACAAAATGATTATGACATCAACAAAATGATTGACATCATCAAATGATTATGACATCAACAAAATGATTATGAAATCATCCAATGATTATGACATCAAATGATTATGACATCATCAAATCAATATGATATCAACAAAATGATTATGACATCAACAAAATGATTATGACATCATCTAATGATTATGACATCATCAAATGATTATGACATCAACAAAATGATTATGACATCATCAAATGATTATGACATCAACAAAATGATTATGACATCATCCAATGATTATGACATCAAATGATTATGACATCATCAAATCATTATGACATCAACAAAATGATTATGACATCAACAAAATGATTATGACATCATAAAATGATTATGACATCAACAAAATGATTATGGCATCATCAAATGATTATGACATCAACAAAATCATTATGACATCATCAAATGATTATGACATCAACAAAATGATTATGACATCATCCAATGATTATGACATCAAATGATTATGACATCATCAAATCATTATGACATCAACAAAATGATTATGACATCAACAAAATGATTATGACATCATAAAATGATTATGACATCAACAAAATAATTATAGCATCATCAAATGATTATGACATCAACAAAATGATTATGACATCAACAAAATGATTATGACATCATCTAATGATTATGACATCATCAAATGATTATGACATCAACAAAATGATTATGACATCATCCAATGATTATGACATCATCCAATGATTATGACATCAAATGATTATGACATCATCAAATGATTATGACATCAACAAAATGATTATGACATCATCAAATGATTATGACATCAACAAAATGATTATGACATCATCTAATGATTATGACATCATCTAATGATTATGACATCAACAAAATGATTATGACATCATCCAATGATTATGACATCAAATGATTATGACATCATCAAATGATTATGACATCAACAAAATGATTATGACATCATCAAATGATTATGACATCAACAAAATGATTATGACATCATCTAATGATTATGGCATCATCAAATGATTATGACATCAACAAAATGATTATGACATAATCAAATGATTATGACATCAACAAAATGTTTATGACATCATCCAATGATTATGACATCAAATGATTATGACATCATCAAATGATTATGACATCAACAAAATGATTATGACATCATCTAATGATTATGACATCATCAAATGATTATGACATCAACAAAATGAATATGACATCATCCAATGATTATGACATCAACAAAATGATTATGACATCATCCAATGATTATGACATCAACAAAATGATTATGACATCATCAAATGATTATGACATCATCAAATGATTATGACATCAACAAAATTATTATGACATCATCCAATGATTATGACATCAACCAATGATTATGACATCATCAAATCATTATGACAATAAAAACAAAATGATTATGACATCAACAAAATGATTGACATCATCAAATGATTATGACATCAACAAAATGATTATGACATCATCCAATGATTATGACATCAAATGATTATGACATCATCAAATCAATATGACATCAACAAAATGATTATGACATCAACAAAATGATTATGACATCATCTAATGATTATGACATCATCAAATGATTATGACATCAACAAAATGATTATGACATCATCAAATGATTATGACATCAACAAAATGATTATGACATCATCCAATGATTATGACATCATCCAATGATTATGACATCAAATGATTATGACATCATCAAATCATTATGACATCAACAAAATGATTATGACATCAACAAAATGATTATGACATCATAAAATGATTATGACATCAACAAAATGATTATGGCATCATCAAATGATTATGACATCAACAAAATCATTATGACATCATCAAATGATTATGACATCAACAAAATGATTATGACATCATCCAATGATTATGACATCAAATGATTATGACATCATCAAATCATTATGACATCAACAAAATGATTATGACATCATAAAATGATTATGACATCAACAAAATGATTATAGCATCATCAAATGATTATGACATCAACAAAATGATTATGACATCAACAAAATGATTATGACATCATCTAATGATTATGACATCATCAAATGATTATGACATCAACAAAATGATTATGACATCATCCAATGATTATGACATCATCCAATGATTATGACATCAAATGATTATGACATCATCAAATGATTATGACATCAACAAAATGATTATGACATCATCAAATGATTATGACATCAACAAAATGATTATGACATCATCTAATGATTATGACATCATCTAATGATTATGACATCAACAAAATGATTATGACATCATCCAATGATTATGACATCAAATGATTATGACATCATCAAATGATTATGACATCAACAAAATGATTATGACATCATCAAATGATTATGACATCAACAAAATGATTATGACATCATCTAATGATTATGGCATCATCAAATGATTATGACATCAACAAAATGATTATGACATAATCAAATGATTATGACATCAACAAAATGTTTATGACATCATCCAATGATTATGACATCAAATGATTATGACATCATCAAATGATTATGACATCAACAAAATGATTATGACATCATCTAATGATTATGACATCATCAAATGATTATGACATCAACAAAATGATTATGACATCATCTAATGATTATGACATCATCAAATGTTTATGACATCTTAAAATCATTATGACATCAACAAAATGATTATGACATCAACAAAATAATTATGACATCATCTAATGATTATGACATCATCAAATGATTATGACATCAACAAAATGATTATGACATCATCCAATGATTATGACATCAAATGATTATGACATCATCAAATGATTATGACATCAACAAAATGATGATGACATCATCCAATGATTATGACATCATCCAATGATTATGACATCATCAAATCATTATGACATCAACAAAATGATTATGACATCATCTAATGATTATGACATCATCAAATGATTATGACATCAACAAAATGATTATGACATCATCCAATGATTATGACATCAAATGATTATGACATCATCAAATGATTATGACATCAACAAAATGATGATGACATCATCTAATGATTATGACATCAACAAAATGATTATGGCATCATCCAATGATTATGACATCAACAAAATGATTATGGCATCATCAAATGATTATGACATCAACAAAATGATTATGACATCATCAAATGATTATGACATCATCCAATGATTATCACATCAAATGATTATGACATCATCAAATCATTATGACATCATCAAATGATTATGACATCAACAAAATGATTATGACATCATCTAATGATTATGACATCATCAAATGATTATGACATCAACAAAATGATTATGACATCATCTAATGATTATGACATCATCAAATGATTATGACATCAACAAAATGATTATGACATCATCTAATGATTATGACATCATCAAATGATTATGACATCAACAAAATGATTATGACATCAACAAAATGATTATGACATCATCAAATGATTATGACATCATCAAATGATTATGACATCAACAAAATGATTATGACATCATCAAATGATTATGACATCAACAAAATGATTATGACATCATCTAATGATTATGACATCAACAAAATGTTTATGACATCATCCAATGATTATGACATCAAATGATTATGACATCATCAAATGATTATGACATCAACAAAATGATTATGACATCATCTAATTATTATGACATCATCAAATGATTATGACACCAACAAAATGATTATGACATAATCTAATGATTATGACATCATCAAATGATTATGACATCAACAAAATGATTATGACATCATCTAATGATTATGACATCATCAAATGATTATGACATCAACAAAATGATTATGACATCATCCCATGATTATGACATCATCAAATGATTATGACATCAACAAAATGATTATGACATCATCCAATGATTATGACATCAAATGATTATGACATCATCAAATGATTATGACATCAACAAAATGATGATGACATCATCCAATGATTATGACATCATCCAATGATTATGACATCATCAAATCATTATGACATCAACAAAATGATTATGACATCATCTAATGATTATGACATCATCAAATGATTATGACATCAACAAAATGATTATGACATCATTCCATGATTATGACATCAAATGATTATGACATCATCAAATGATTATGACATCAACAAAATGATTATGACATCATCAAATGATTTTGACATCAACAAAATGATTATGACATCATCTAATGATTATGACATCATCAAATGATTATGACATCAACAAAATGATTATGACATCATCAAATGATTATGACATCAACAAAATGTTTATGACATCAAATGATTATGACATCAAATGATTATGACATCATCAAATGATTATGACATCAACAAAATGATTATGACATCATCTAATGATTATGACATCATCAAATGATTATGACATCAACAAAATGATTATGACATCATCTAATGATTATGACATCATCCAATAATTATGACATCAACAAAATGATTATGACATCATCAAATGATTATGACATCAACAAAATGATTATGACATCATCAAATGATTATGACATCAACAAAATGATTATGACATCATCTAATGATTATGACATCATCTAATGATTATGACATCAACAAAATGATTATGACATCATCCAATGATTATGACATCAAATGATTATGACATCATCAAATGATTATGACATCAACAAAATGATTATGACATCATCAAATGATTATGACATCAACAAAATGATTATGACATCATCAAATGATTATGACATCAACAAAATGTTTATGACATCATCCAATGATTATGACATCAAATGATTATGACATCATCAAATGATTATGACATCAACAAAATGATAATGACATCATCTAATGATTATGACATCATCAAATGATTATGACATCAACAAAATGATTATGACATCATCTAATGATTATGACATCATCAAATGATTATGACATCAACAAAATGATTATGACATCATCTAATGATTATGACATCATCAAATGATTATGACATCAACAAAATGATTATGACATCATCTAATGATTATGACATCATCAAATGATTATGACATCAACAAAATGATTATGACATCATCCCATGATTATGACATCAAATGATTATGACATCATCAAATGATTATGACATCAACAAAATGATTATGACATCATCAAATGATTATGACATCAACAAAATGTTTATGACATCATCCAATGATTATGACATCAAATGATTATGACATCATCAAATGATTATGACATCAACAAAATGATTATGACATCATCTAATGATTATGACATCATCAAATGATTATGACATCAACAAAATGATTATGACATCATCTAATGATTATGACATCATCAAATGATTATGACATCAACAAAATGATTATGACATCATCTAATGATTATGATATTATCAAATGATTATGACATCAACAAAATGATTATGACATCATCTAATGATTATGACATCATCAAATGATTATGACATCAACAAAATGATTATGACATCATCCAATGATTATTACATCAAATGATTATGACATTATCAAATGATTATGACATCAACAAAATGATGATGACATCATCCAATGATTATGACATCATCCAATGATTATGACATCATCAAATCATTATGACATCAACAAAATGATTATGACATCATCTAATGATTATGACATCATCAAATGATTATGACATCAACAAAATTATTATGACATCATCCCATGATTATGACATCAAATGATTATGACATCATCAAATGATTATGACATCAACAAAATGATTATGACATCATCTAACGATTATGACATCATCAAATGATTATGACATCAACAAAATGATTATGACATCAACAAAATGATTATGACATCATCAAATGATTATGACATCATCAAATGATTATGACATCAACAAAATGATTATGACATCATCTAATGATTATGACATCAACAAAATGATTATGACATCATCTAATGATTATGACATCAAATGATTATGACATCAACAAAATGATTATGACATCATCCAATGATTATGACATCAAATGATTATGACATCATCAAATGATTATGACATCAACAAAATGATTATGACATCATCCAATGATTATGACATCAAATGATTATGACATCATCAAATCATTATGACATCAACAAAATGATTATGACATCAACAAAATAATTATGACATCATCTAAAGATTATGACATCATCAAATGATTATGACATCAGCAAAATGATTATGACATCATCCAATGATTATGACATCAAATGATTATGACATCAACAAAATGATTATGGCATCATCAAATGATTATGACATCAACAAAATGATTATGACATCATCCAATGATTATGACATCAAATGATTATGACATCATCAAATCATTATGACATCAACAAAATGATTATGACATCATAAAATGATTATGAAATCAACAAAATGATTATGGCATCATCAAATGATTATGACATCAACAAAATGATTATGACAACATCCAATGATTATGACATCATCCAATGATTATGACATCATCAAATCATTATGACATCAACAAAATGATTATGACATCATCCAATGATTATGACATCATCCAATGATTATGACATCATCAAATCATTATGACATCAACAAAATGATTATGACATCAACAAAATGATTATGACATAATCAAATGATTATGACATCAACAAAATGATTATGACATCATCCAATGATGATGACATCATCAAATAATTATGACATCAACAAAATGATTATGACATCAACAAAATGATTATGACATCATCAAATGATTATGACATCAAATGATTATGACATCAACAAAATGTTTATGACATCATCCAATGATTATGACATCAAATGATTATGACATCATCAAATGATTATGCCATCAACAAAATGATTATGGCATCATCAAATGATTATGACATTATCAAATGATTATGACATCAACAAAATGATTATGACATCATCCGATGATTATGACATCAAATGATTATGACATCATCAAATGATTATGACATCAACAAAATGATTATGACATCATCAAATGATTATGACATCAACAAAATGATTATGACATCATCCAATGATTATGACATCATCAAATCATTATGACATCAACAAAATGATTATGACATCAACAAAATGATTATGACATCATCAAATGATTATGACATCAAATGATTATGACATCAACAAAATGTTTATGACATCATCCAATGATTATGACATCAAATGATTATGACATCATCAAATGATTATGCCATCAACAAAATGATTATGGCATCATCAAATGATTATGACATTATCAAATGATTATGACATCAACAAAATGATTATGACATCAAATGATTATGACTTCATCAAATGATTATGACATCAACAAAATTATTATGACATCATCTAATGATTATGACATCATCAAATGATTATGACATCAACAAAATGATTATGACATCATCTAATGATTATGACATCATCAAATGATTATGACATCATCCAATGATTATGACATCATCCAATGATTATGACATCAACAAAATGATTTTAACATCATCAAATCATTATGACATCAACAAAATGATTGTGACATCAACAAAATGATTATGGCATCATCAAATGATTATGACATCAACAAAATGATTATGACATCATCCAATGATTATGACATCATCAGATCATTATGACATCAACAAAATGATTATGACATCAACAAAATGATTATGACATCATCAAATGATTATGACATCAACAAAATGATTATGACATCATCCAATGATTATGACATCAAATGATTATGACATCATCAAATGATTATGACATCAACAAAATGATTATGACATCATCCAATGATTATGACATCATCCAATGATTATGACATCATCAAATCATTATGACATCAACAAAATGATTATGACATCATCAAAATGATTATGACATCATCAAATGATTATGACATCATCCAATGATTATGACATCATCCAATGATTATGACATCAACAAAATGATTATGACATCAACAAAATGATGATGACATCATCAAATGATTATGACATCAACAAAATGATTATGACATCATCCAATGATTATGACATCAAATGATTATGACATCATGAAATGATTATGACATCAACAAAATGATTATGACATCATCCAATGATTATGACATCATCCAATGATTATGACATCATCAAATCATTATGACATCAACAAAATGATTATGACATCAACAAAATGATTATGACATCATCAAATGATTATGACATCAACAAAATGATTATGACATCATCAAATGATTATGACATCAACAAAATGATTATGACATCATCAAATCATTATGACATCAACAAAATGATTATGACATCAACAAAATGATTATGACATCATCAAATGATTATGACATCAACAAAATGATTATGACATCATCAAATGATTATGACATCAACAAAATGATTATGACATCATCAAATGATTATGACATCAACAAAATGATTATGACATCATCTAATGATTATGACATCATCTAATGATTATGACATCAACAAAATGATTATGACATCATCCAATGATTATGACATCAAATGATTATGACATCATCAAATGATTATGACATCAACAAAATGATTATGACATCATCCAATGATTATGACATCAAATGATTATGACATCATCAAATGATTATGACATCAACAAAATGATTATGACATCATCCAATGATTATGACATCATCAAATGTTTATGACATCAACAAAATGGTTATGACATCATCCAATGATTATGACATCAAATGATTATGACATCTTCTAATGATTATGACATCATCAAATGATTATGACATCAACAAAATGATTATGACATCAAATGATTATGACATCATCTAATGATTATGACATCATCAAATGATTATGACATCAACAAAATGAATATGACATCATCCAATGATTATGACATCATCCAATGATTATGACATCAACAAAATGATTATGACATCATCCAATGATTATGACATCAACAAAATGATTATGACATCATCAAATGATTATGACATCATCAAATGATTATGACATCAACAAAATTATTATGACATCATCCAATGATTATGACATCAACCAATGATTATGACATCATCAAATCATTATGACATCAACAAAATGATTATGACATCAACAAAATGATTGACATCATCAAATGATTATGACATCAACAAAATGATTATGAAATCATCCAATGATTATGACATCAAATGATTATGACATCATCAAATCAATATGATATCAACAAAATGATTATGACATCAACAAAATGATTATGACATCATCTAATGATTATGACATCATCAAATGATTATGACATCAACAAAATGATTATGACATCATCAAATGATTATGACATCAACAAAATGATTATGACATCATCCAATGATTATGACATCATCCAATGATTATGACATCAAATGATTATGACATCATCAAATCATTATGACATCAACAAAATGATTATGACATCAACAAAATGATTATGACATCATAAAATGATTATGACATCAACAAAATGATTATGGCATCATCAAATGATTATGACATCAACAAAATCATTATGACATCATCAAATGATTATGACATCAACAAAATGATTATGACATCATCCAATGATTATGACATCAAATGATTATGACATCATCAAATCATTATGACATCAACAAAATGATTATGACATCAACAAAATGATTATGACATCATAAAATGATTATGACATCAACAAAATAATTATAGCATCATCAAATGATTATGACATCAACAAAATGATTATGACATCAACAAAATGATTATGACATCATCTAATGATTATGACATCATCAAATGATTATGACATCAACAAAATGATTATGACATCATCCAATGATTATGACATCATCCAATGATTATGACATCAAATGATTATGACATCATCAAATGATTATGACATCAACAAAATGATTATGACATCATCAAATGATTATGACATCAACAAATTGATTATGACATCATCTAATGATTATGACATCATCTAATGATTATGACATCAACAAAATGATTATGACATCATCCAATGATTATGACATCAAATGATTATGACATCATCAAATGATTATGACATCAACAAAATGATTATGACATCATCAAATGATTATGACATCAACAAAATGATTATGACATCATCTAATGATTATGGCATCATCAAATGATTATGACATCAACAAAATGATTATGACATAATCAAATGATTATGACATCAACAAAATGTTTATGACATCATCCAATGATTATGACATCAAATGATTATGACATCATCAAATGATTATGACATCAACAAAATGATTATGACATCATCTAATGATTATGACATCATCAAATGATTATGACATCAACAAAATGATTATGACATCATCTAATGATTATGACATCAACAAAATGATTATGACATCATCAAATGTTTATGACATCTTAAAATCATTATGACATCAACAAAATGATTATGACATCAACAAAATAATTATGACATCATCTAATGATTATGACATCATCAAATGATTATGACATCAACAAAATGATTATGACATCATCCAATGATTATGACATCATCAAATGATTATGACATCAACAAAATGATGATGACATCATCCAATGATTATGACATCATCCAATGATTATGACATCATCAAATCATTATGACATCAACAAAATGATTATGACATCATCTAATGATTATGACATCATCAAATGATTATGACATCAACAAAATGATTATGACATCATCCAATGATTATGACATCAAATGATTATGACATCATCAAATGATTATGACATCATCCAATAATTATGACATCAACAAAATGATTATGACATCATCAAATGATTATGACATCAACAAAATGATTATGACATCATCAAATGATTATGACATCAACAAAATGATTATGACATCATCTAATGATTATGACATCATCTAATGATTATGACATCAACAAAATGATTATGACATCATCCAATGATTATGACATCAAATGATTATGACATCATCAAATGATTATGACATCAACAAAATGATTATGACATCATCAAATGATTATGACATCAACAAAATGATTATGACATCATCTAATGATTATGACATCATCAAATGATTATGACATCAACAAAATGATTATGACATCATCAAATGATTATGACATCAACAAAATGATTATGACATCATCAAATGATTATGACATCAACAAAATGTTTATGACATCATCCAATGATTATGACATCAAATGATTATGACATCATCAAATGATTATGACATCAACAAAATGATAATGACATCATCTAATGATTATGACATCATCAAATGATTATGACATCAACAAAATGATTATGACATCATCTAATGATTATGACATCATCAAATGATTATGACATCAACAAAATGATTATGACATCATCTAATGATTATGACATCATCAAATGATTATGACATCAACAAAATGATTATGACATCATCTAATGATTATGACATCATCAAATGATTATGACATCAACAAAATGATTATGACATCATCCCATGATTATGACATCAAATGATTATGACATCATCAAATGATTATGACATCAACAAAATGATTATGACATCATCAAATGATTATGACATCAACAAAATGTTTATGACATCATCCAATGATTATGACATCAAATGATTATGACATCATCAAATGATTATGACATCAACAAAATGATTATGACATCATCTAATGATTATGACATCATCAAATGATTATGACATCAACAAAATGATTATGACATCATCTAATGATTATGACATCATCAAATGATTATGACATCAACAAAATGATTATGACATCATCTAATGATTATGATATTATCAAATGATTATGACATCAACAAAATGATTATGACATCATCTAATGATTATGACATCATCAAATGATTATGACATCAACAAAATGATTATGACATCATCCAATGATTATTACATCAAATGATTATGACATTATCAAATGATTATGACATCAACAAAATGATGATGACATCATCCAATGATTATGACATCATCCAATGATTATGACATCATCAAATCATTATGACATCAACAAAATGATTATGACATCATCTAATGATTATGACATCATCAAATGATTATGACATCAACAAAATTATTATGACATCATCCCATGATTATGACATCAAATGATTATGACATCATCAAATGATTATGACATCAACAAAATGATTATGACATCATCTAACGATTATGACATCATCAAATGATTATGACATCAACAAAATGATTATGACATCAACAAAATGATTATGACATCATCAAATGATTATGACATCATCAAATGATTATGACATCAACAAAATGATTATGACATCATCTAATGATTATGACATCAACAAAATGATTATGACATCATCTAATGATTATGACATCAAATGATTATGACATCAACAAAATGATTATGACATCATCCAATGATTATGACATCAAATGATTATGACATCATCAAATGATTATGACATCAACAAAATGATTATGACATCATCCAATGATTATGACATCAAATGATTATGACATCATCAAATCATTATGACATCAACAAAATGATTATGACATCAACAAAATAATTATGACATCATCTAAAGATTATGACATCATCAAATGATTATGACATCAGCAAAATGATTATGACATCATCCAATGATTATGACATCAAATGATTATGACATCAACAAAATGATTATGGCATCATCAAATGATTATGACATCAACAAAATGATTATGACATCATCCAATGATTATGACATCAAATGATTATGACATCATCAAATCATTATGACATCAACAAAATGATTATGACATCATAAAATGATTATGAAATCAACAAAATGATTATGGCATCATCAAATGATTATGACATCAACAAAATGATTATGACAACATCCAATGATTATGACATCATCCAATGATTATGACATCATCAAATCATTATGACATCAACAAAATGATTATGACATCATCCAATGATTATGACATCATCCAATGATTATGACATCATCAAATCATTATGACATCAACAAAATGATTATGACATCAACAAAATGATTATGACATAATCAAATGATTATGACATCAACAAAATGATTATGACATCATCCAATGATGATGACATCATCAAATAATTATGACATCAACAAAATGATTATGACATCAACAAAATGATTATGACATCATCAAATGATTATGACATCAAATGATTATGACATCAACAAAATGTTTATGACATCATCCAATGATTATGACATCAAATGATTATGACATCATCAAATGATTATGCCATCAACAAAATGATTATGGCATCATCAAATGATTATGACATTATCAAATGATTATGACATCAACAAAATGATTATGACATCATCCGATGATTATGACATCAAATGATTATGACATCATCAAATGATTATGACATCAACAAAATGATTATGACATCATCAAATGATTATGACATCAACAAAATGATTATGACATCATCCAATGATTATGACATCATCAAATCATTATGACATCAACAAAATGATTATGACATCAACAAAATGATTATGACATCATCAAATGATTATGACATCAAATGATTATGACATCAACAAAATGTTTATGACATCATCCAATGATTATGACATCAAATGATTATGACATCATCAAATGATTATGCCATCAACAAAATGATTATGGCATCATCAAATGATTATGACATTATCAAATGATTATGACATCAACAAAATGATTATGACATCAAATGATTATGACTTCATCAAATGATTATGACATCAACAAAATTATTATGACATCATCTAATGATTATGACATCATCAAATGATTATGACATCAACAAAATGATTATGACATCATCTAATGATTATGACATCATCAAATGATTATGACATCATCCAATGATTATGACATCATCCAATGATTATGACATCAACAAAATGATTTTAACATCATCAAATCATTATGACATCAACAAAATGATTATGACATCAACAAAATGATTATGGCATCATCAAATGATTATGACATCAACAAAATGATTATGACATCATCCAATGATTATGACATCATCAGATCATTATGACATCAACAAAATGATTATGACATCAACAAAATGATTATGACATCATCAAATGATTATGACATCAACAAAATGATTATGACATCATCCAATGATTATGACATCAAATGATTATGACATCATCAAATGATTATGACATCAACAAAATGATTATGACATCATCCAATGATTATGACATCATCCAATGATTATGACATCATCAAATCATTATGACATCAACAAAATGATTATGACATCATCAAAATGATTATGACATCATCAAATGATTATGACATCATCCAATGATTATGACATCATCCAATGATTATGACATCAACAAAATGATTATGACATCAACAAAATGATGATGACATCATCAAATGATTATGACATCAACAAAATGATTATGACATCATCCAATGATTATGACATCAAATGATTATGACATCATGAAATGATTATGACATCAACAAAATGATTATGACATCATCCAATGATTATGACATCATCCAATGATTATGACATCATCAAATCATTATGACATCAACAAAATGATTATGACATCAACAAAATGATTATGACATCATCAAATGATTATGACATCAACAAAATGATTATGACATCATCAAATGATTATGACATCAACAAAATGATTATGACATCATCAAATCATTATGACATCAACAAAATGATTATGACATCAACAAAATGATTATGACATCATCAAATGATTATGACATCAACAAAATGATTATGACATCATCAAATGATTATGACATCAACAAAATGATTATGACATCATCAAATGATTATGACATCAACAAAATGATTATGACATCATCTAATGATTATGACATCATCTAATGATTATGACATCAACAAAATGATTATGACATCATCCAATGATTATGACATCAAATGATTATGACATCATCAAATGATTATGACATCAACAAAATGATTATGACATCATCCAATGATTATGACATCAAATGATTATGACATCATCAAATGATTATGACATCAACAAAATGATTATGACATCATCCAATGATTATGACATCATCAAATGTTTATGACATCAACAAAATGGTTATGACATCATCCAATGATTATGACATCAAATGATTATGACATCTTCTAATGATTATGACATCATCAAATGATTATGACATCAACAAAATGATTATGACATCAAATGATTATGACATCATCTAATGATTATGACATCATCAAATGATTATGACATCAACAAAATGAATATGACATCATCCAATGATTATGACATCATCCAATGATTATGACATCAACAAAATGATTATGACATCATCCAATGATTATGACATCAACAAAATGATTATGACATCATCAAATGATTATGACATCATCAAATGATTATGACATCAACAAAATTATTATGACATCATCCAATGATTATGACATCAACCAATGATTATGACATCATCAAATCATTATGACATCAACAAAATGATTATGACATCAACAAAATGATTGACATCATCAAATGATTATGACATCAACAAAATGATTATGAAATCATCCAATGATTATGACATCAAATGATTATGACATCATCAAATCAATATGATATCAACAAAATGATTATGACATCAACAAAATGATTATGACATCATCTAATGATTATGACATCATCAAATGATTATGACATCAACAAAATGATTATGACATCATCAAATGATTATGACATCAACAAAATGATTATGACATCATCCAATGATTATGACATCATCCAATGATTATGACATCAAATGATTATGACATCATCAAATCATTATGACATCAACAAAATGATTATGACATCAACAAAATGATTATGACATCATAAAATGATTATGACATCAACAAAATGATTATGGCATCATCAAATGATTATGACATCAACAAAATCATTATGACATCATCAAATGATTATGACATCAACAAAATGATTATGACATCATCCAATGATTATGACATCAAATGATTATGACATCATCAAATCATTATGACATCAACAAAATGATTATGACATCAACAAAATGATTATGACATCATAAAATGATTATGACATCAACAAAATAATTATAGCATCATCAAATGATTATGACATCAACAAAATGATTATGACATCAACAAAATGATTATGACATCATCTAATGATTATGACATCATCAAATGATTATGACATCAACAAAATGATTATGACATCATCCAATGATTATGACATCATCCAATGATTATGACATCAAATGATTATGACATCATCAAATGATTATGACATCAACAAAATGATTATGACATCATCAAATGATTATGACATCAACAAATTGATTATGACATCATCTAATGATTATGACATCATCTAATGATTATGACATCAACAAAATGATTATGACATCATCCAATGATTATGACATCAAATGATTATGACATCATCAAATGATTATGACATCAACAAAATGATTATGACATCATCAAATGATTATGACATCAACAAAATGATTATGACATCATCTAATGATTATGGCATCATCAAATGATTATGACATCAACAAAATGATTATGACATAATCAAATGATTATGACATCAACAAAATGTTTATGACATCATCCAATGATTATGACATCAAATGATTATGACATCATCAAATGATTATGACATCAACAAAATGATTATGACATCATCTAATGATTATGACATCATCAAATGATTATGACATCAACAAAATGATTATGACATCATCTAATGATTATGACATCAACAAAATGATTATGACATCATCAAATGTTTATGACATCTTAAAATCATTATGACATCAACAAAATGATTATGACATCAACAAAATAATTATGACATCATCTAATGATTATGACATCATCAAATGATTATGACATCAACAAAATGATTATGACATCATCCAATGATTATGACATCATCAAATGATTATGACATCAACAAAATGATGATGACATCATCCAATGATTATGACATCATCCAATGATTATGACATCATCAAATCATTATGACATCAACAAAATGATTATGACATCATCTAATGATTATGACATCATCAAATGATTATGACATCAACAAAATGATTATGACATCATCCAATGATTATGACATCAAATGATTATGACATCATCAAATGATTATGACATCAACAAAATGATGATGACATCATCTAATGATTATGACATCAACAAAATGATTATGGCATCATCCAATGATTATGACATCAACAAAATGATTATGGCATCATCAAATGATTATGACATCAACAAAATGATTATGACATCATCAAATGATTATGACATCATCCAATGATTATCACATCAAATGATTATGACATCATCAAATCATTATGACATCATCAAATGATTATGAAATCAACAAAATGATTATGACATCATCTAATGATTATGACATCATCAAATGATTATGACATCAACAAAATGATTATGACATCATCTAATGATTATGACATCATCAAATGATTATGACATCAACAAAATGATTATGACATCATCTAATGATTATGACATCATCAAATGATTATGACATCAACAAAATGATTATGACATCAACAAAATGATTATGACATCATCAAATGATTATGACATCATCAAATGATTATGACATCAACAAAATGATTATGACATCATCAAATGATTATGACATCAACAAAATGATTATGACATCATCTAATGATTATGACATCAACAAAATGTTTATGACATCATCCAATGATTATGACATCAAATGATTATGACATCATCAAATGATTATGACATCAACAAAATGATTATGACATCATCTAATGATTATGACATCATCAAATGATTATGACATCAACAAAATGATTATGACATAATCTAATGATTATGACATCATCAAATGATTATGACATCAACAAAATGATTATGACATCATCTAATGATTATGACATCATCAAATGATTATGACATCAACAAAATGATTATGACATCATCCCATGATTATGACATCATCAAATGATTATGACATCAACAAAATGATTATGACATCATCCAATGATTATGACATCAAATGATTATGACATCATCAAATGATTATGACATCAACAAAATGATGATGACATCATCCAATGATTATGACATCATCCAATGATTATGACATCATCAAATCATTATGACATCAACAAAATGATTATGACATCATCTAATGATTATGACATCATCAAATGATTATGACATCAACAAAATGATTATGACATCATCCCATGATTATGACATCAAATGATTATGACATCATCAAATGATTATGACATCAACAAAATGATTATGACATCATCAAATGATTTTGACATCAACAAAATGATTATGACATCATCTAATGATTATGACATCATCAAATGATTATGACATCAACAAAATGATTATGACATCATCAAATGATTATGACATCAACAAAATGTTTATGACATCAAATGATTATGACATCAAATGATTATGACATCATCAAATGATTATGACATCAACAAAATGATTATGACATCATCTAATGATTATGACATCATCAAATGATTATGACATCAACAAAATGATTATGACATCATCTAATGATTATGACATCATCAAATGATTATGACATCAACAAAATGATTATGACATCATCAAATGATTATGACATCAACAAAATGATTATGACATCATCAAATGATTATGACATCAACAAAATGATTATGACATCATCTAATGATTATGACATCATCTAATGATTATGACATCAACAAAATGATTATGACATCATCCAATGATTATGACATCAAATGATTATGACATCATCAAATGATTATGACATCAACAAAATGATTATGACATCATCAAATGATTATGACATCAACAAAATGATTATGACATCATCTAATGATTATGACATCATCAAATGATTATGACATCAACAAAATGATTATGACATCATCAAATGATTATGACATCAACAAAATGATTATGACATCATCAAATGATTATGACATCAACAAAATGTTTATGACATCATCCAATGATTATGACATCAAATGATTATGACATCAACAAAATGATTATGACATCATCTAATGATTATGACATCATCAAATGATTATGACATCAACAAAATGATTATGACATCATCTAATGATTATGACATCATCAAATGATTATGACATCAACAAAATGATTATGACATCATCTAATGATTATGACATCATCAAATGATTATGACATCAACAAAATGATTATGACATCATCTAATGATTATGACATCATCAAATGATTATGACATCAACAAAATGATTATGACATCATCCCATGATTATGACATCAAATGATTATGACATCATCAAATGATTATGACATCAACAAAATGATCATGACATCATCAAATGATTATGACATCAACAAAATGTTTATGACATCATCCAATGATTATGACATCAAATGATTATGACATCATCAAATGATTATGACATCAACAAAATGATTATGACATCATCTAATGATTATGACATCATCAAATGATTATGACATCAACAAAATGATTATGACATCATCTAATGATTATGACATCATCAAATGATTATGACATCAACAAAATGATTATGACATCATCTAATGATTATGATATTATCAAATGATTATGACATCAACAAAATGATTATGACATCATCTAATGATTATGACATCATCAAATGATTATGACATCAACAAAATGATTATGACATCATCCAATGATTATGACATCAAATGATTATGACATCATCAAATGATTATGACATCAACAAAATGATGATGACATCATCCAATGATTATGACATCATCCAATGATTATGACATCATCAAATCATTATGACATCAACAAAATGATTATGACATCATCAAATGATTATGACATCATCAAATGATTATGACATCAACAAAATTATTATGACATCATCCCATGATTATGACATCAAATGATTATGACATCATCAAATGATTATGACATCAACAAAATGATTATGACATCATCTAACGATTATGACATCATCAAATGATTATGACATCAACAAAATGATTATGACATCAACAAAATGATTATGACATCATCAAATGATTATGACATCATCAAATGATTATGACATCAACAAAATGATTATGACATCATCTAATGATTATGACATCAACAAAATGATTATGACATCATCTAATGATTATGACATCAAATGATTATGACATCAACAAAATGATTATGACATCATCCAATGATTATGACATCAAATGATTATGACATCATCAAATGATTATGACATCAACAAAATGATTATGACATCATCCAATGATTATGACATCAAATGATTATGACATCATCAAATCATTATGACATCAACAAAATGATTATGACATCAACAAAATAATTATGACATCATCTAAAGATTATGACATCATCAAATGATTATGACATCAACAAAATGATTATGACATCATCCAATGATTATGACATCAAATGATTATGACATCATCAAATGGTTATGACATCAACAAAATGATGATGACATCATCCAATGATTATGACATCATCCAATGATTATGACATCATCAAATCATTATGACATCAACAAAATGATTATGACATCAACAAAATGATTATGACATCATAAAATGATTATGACATCAACAAAATGATTATGGCATCATCAAATGATTACAACATCAACAAAATGATTATGGCATCATCAAATGATTATGACATCAACAAAATGATTATGACATCATCCAATGATTATGACATCAAATGATTATGACATCATCAAATCATTATGACATCAACAAAATGATTCTGACATCATAAAATGATTATGACATCAACAAAATGATTATGGCATCATCAAATGATTATGACATCAACAAAATGATTATGACATCATCCAATGATTATGACATCATCCAATGATTATGACATCATCAATTCATTATGACATCAACAAAATGATTATGACATCATCCAATGATTATGAAATCATCCAATGATTATGACATCATCAAATCATTATGACATCAACAAAATGATTATGACATCAACAAAATGATTATGACATCATCAAATGATTATGACATCAACAAAATGATTATGACATCATCCAATGATTATGACATCATCAAATCATTATGACATCAACAAAATGATTATGACATCAACAAAATGATTATGACATCATCAAATGATTATGACATCAAATGATTATGACATCATCAAATGATTATGACATCAACAAAATGTTTATGACATCATCCAATGATTATGACATCAAATGATTATGACATCATCAAATGATTATGCAATCAACAAAATGATTATGGCATCATCAAATGATTATGACATTATCAAATGATTATGACATCAACAAAATGATTATGACATCATCCGATGATTATGACATCAAATGATTATGACATCATCAAATGATTATGACATCATCAAAATGATTATGACATCATCTAATGATTATGACATCATCAAATGATTATGACATCAACAAAATGATTATGACATCATCTAATGATTATGACATCATCAAATGATTATGACATCAACAAAATGATTATGACATCATCCAATGATTATGACATCATCCAATGATTATGACATCAGCCAATGATTATGACATCATCAAATGATTATGACATCAACAAAATGATTATGACATCAACAAAATGATTATGACATCATCAAATGATTATGACATCATCCAATGATTATGACATCATCCAATGATTATGACATCATCAAATCATTATGACATCAACAAAATGATTATGACATCAACAAAATGATTATGACATCATCAAATGATTATGACATCAACAAAATGATTATGACATCATCCAATGATTATGACATCAGCCAATGATTATGACATCATCAAATGATTATGACATCAACAAAATGATGATGACATCATCCAATGATTATGACATCATCAAATCATTATGACATCAACAAAATGATTATGACATCATCTAATGATTATGACATCATCAAATGATTATGACATCAACAAAATTATTATGACATCATCCCATGATTATGACATCAAATGATTATGACATCATCAAATGATTATGACATCAACAAAATGATTATGACATCATATAACGATTATGACATCATCAAATGATTATGACATCAACAAAATGATTATGACATCAACAAAATGATTATGACATCATCAAATGATTATGACATCATCAAATGATTATGACATCAACAAAATGATTATGACATCATCTAATGATTATGACATCAACAAAATGATTATGACATCATCAAATGATTATGACATCAACAAAATGATTATGACATCATCTAATGATTATGACATCATCTAATGATTATGACATCAACAAAATGATTATGACATCATCCAATGATTATGACATCAAATGATTATGACATCATCAAATGATTATGACATCAACAAAATGATTATGACATCATCAAATGATTATGACATCAACAAAATGATTATGACATCATCTAATGATTATGGCATCATCAAATGATTATGACATCAACAAAATGATTATGACATAATCAAATGATTATGACATCAACAAAATGTTTATGACATCATCCAATGATTATGACATCAAATGATTATGACATCATCAAATGATTATGACATCAACAAAATGATTATGACATCATCTAATGATTATGACATCATCAAATGATTATGACATCAACAAAATGATTATGACATCATCTAACGATTATGACATCATCAAATGATTATGACATCAACAAAATGATTATGACATCAACAAAATGATTATGACATCATCAAATGATTATGACATCATCAAATGATTATGACATCAACAAAATGATTATGACATCATCTAATGATTATGACATCAACAAAATGATTATGACATCATCTAATGATTATGACATCAAATGATTATGACATCAACAAAATGATTATGACATCATCCAATGATTATGACATCAAATGATTATGACATCATCAAATGATTATGACATCAACAAAATGATTATGACATCATCCAATGATTATGACATCAAATGATTATGACATCATCAAATCATTATGACATCAACAAAATGATTATGACATCAACAAAATAATTATGACATCATCTAAAATTATGACATCATCAAATGATTATGACATCAACAAAATGATTATGACATCATCCAATGATTATGACATCAAATGATTATGACATCATCAAATGGTTATGACATCAACAAAATGATGATGACATCATCCAATGATTATGACATCATCCAATGATTATGACATCATCAAATCATTATGACATCAACAAAATGATTATGACATCAACAAAATGATTATGACATCATAAAATGATTATGACATCAACAAAATGATTATGGCATCATCAAATGATTACAACATCAACAAAATGATTATGGCATCATCAAATGATTATGACATCAACAAAATGATTATGACATCATCCAATGATTATGACATCAAATGATTATGACATCATCAAATCATTATGACATCAACAAAATGATTCTGACATCATAAAATGATTATGACATCAACAAAATGATTATGGCATCATCAAATGATTATGACATCAACAAAATGATTATGACATCATCCAATGATTATGACATCATCCAATGATTATGACATCATCAATTCATTATGACATCAACAAAATGATTATGACATCATCCAATGATTATGAAATCATCCAATGATTATGACATCATCAAATCATTATGACATCAACAAAATGATTATGACATCAACAAAATGATTATGACATCATCAAATGATTATGACATCAACAAAATGATTATGACATCATCCAATGATTATGACATCATCAAATCATTATGACATCAACAAAATGATTATGACATCAACAAAATGATTATGACATCATCAAATGATTATGAAATCAAATGATTATGACATCATCAAATGATTATGACATCAACAAAATGTTTATGACATCATCCAATGATTATGACATCAAATGATTATGACATCATCAAATGATTATGCAATCAACAAAATGATTATGGCATCATCAAATGATTATGACATTATCAAATGATTATGACATCAACAAAATGATTATGACATCATCCGATGAGTATGACATCAAATGATTATGACATCATCAAATGATTATGACATCATCAAAATGATTATGACATCATCTAATGATTATGACATCATCAAATGATTATGACATCAACAAAATGATTATGACATCATCTAATGATTATGACATCATCAAATGATTATGACATCAACAAAATGATTATGACATCATCCAATGATTATGACATCATCCAATGATTATGACATCAGCCAATGATTATGACATCATCAAATGATTATGACATCAACAAAATGATTATGACATCATCAAATCATTATGACATCAACAAAATGATTATGACATCAACAAAATGATTATGACATCATCAAATGATTATGACATCAACAAAATGATTATGACATCAACAAAATGATTATGACATCATCCAATGATTATGACATCAGCCAATGATTATGACATCATCAAATGATTATGACATCAACAAAATGATGATGACATCATCCAATGATTATGACATCATCCAATGATTATGACATCATCAAATCATTATGACATCAACAAAATGATTATGACATCATCTAATGATTATGACATCATCAAATGATTATGACATCAACAAAATTATTATGACATCATCCCATGATTATGACATCAAATGATTATGACATCATCAAATGATTATGACATCAACAAAATGATTATGACATCATCTAACGATTATGACATCATCAAATGATTATGACATCAACAAAATGATTATGACATCAACAAAATGATTATGACATCATCAAATGATTATGACATCATCAAATGATTATGACATCAACAAAATGATTATGACATCATCTAATGATTATGACATCAACAAAATGATTATGACATCATCAAATGATTATGACATCAACAAAATGATTATGACATCATCAAATGATTATGACATCATCAAATGATTATGACATCAACAAAATGATTATGACATCATCTAATGATTATGACATCAACAAAATGATTATGACATCATCTAATGATTATGACATCAAATGATTATGACATCAACAAAATGATTATGACATCATCCAATGATTATGACATCAAATGATTATGACATCATCAAATGATTATGACATCAACAAAATGATTATGACATCATCCAATGATTATGACATCAAATGATTATGACATCATCAAATCATTATGACATCAACAAAATGATTATGACATCAACAAAATAATTATGACATCATCTAAAGATTATGACATCATCAAATGATTATGACATCAACAAAATGATTATGACATCATCCAATGATTATGACATCAAATGATTATGACATCATCAAATGGTTATGACATCAACAAAATGATGATGACATCATCCAATGATTATGACATCATCCAATGATTATGACATCATCAAATCATTATGACATCAACAAAATGATTATGACATCAACAAAATGATTATGACATCATAAAATGATTATGACATCAACAAAATGATTATGGCATCATCAAATGATTACAACATCAACAAAATGATTATGGCATCATCAAATGATTATGACATCAACAAAATGATTATGACATCATCCAATGATTATGACATCAAATGATTATGACATCATCAAATCATTATGACATCAACAAAATGATTCTGACATCATAAAATGATTATGACATCAACAAAATGATTATGGCATCATCAAATGATTATGACATCAACAAAATGATTATGACATCATCCAATGATTATGACATCATCCAATGATTATGACATCATCAATTCATTATGACATCAACAAAATGATTATGACATCATCCAATGATTATGAAATCATCCAATGATTATGACATCATCAAATCATTATGACATCAACAAAATGATTATGACATCAACAAAATGATTATGACATCATCAAATGATTATGACATCAACAAAATGATTATGACATCATCCAATGATTATGACATCATCAAATGATTATGACATCAAATGATTATGACATCATCAAATGATTATGACATCAACAAAATGTTTATGACATCATCCAATGATTATGACATCAAATGATTATGACATCATCAAATGATTATGCAATCAACAAAATGATTATGGCATCATCAAATGATTATGACATTATCAAATGATTATGACATCAACAAAATGATTATGACATCATCCGATGATTATGACATCAAATGATTATGACATCATCAAATGATTATGACATCATCAAAATGATTATGACATCATCTAATGATTATGACATCATCAAATGATTATGACATCAACAAAATGATTATGACATCATCTAATGATTATGACATCATCAAATGATTATGACATCAACAAAATGATTATGACATCATCCAATGATTATGACATCATCCAATGATTATGACATCAGCCAATGATTATGACATCATCAAATGATTATGACATCAACAAAATGATTATGACATCAACAAAATGATTATGACATCATCAAATGATTATGACATCATCCAATGATTATGACATCATCCAATGATTATGACATCATCAAATCATTATGACATCAACAAAATGATTATGACATCAACAAAATGATTATGACATCATCAAATGATTATGACATCAACAAAATGATTATGACATCATCCAATGATTATGACATCAGCCAATGATTATGACATCATCAAATGATTATGACATCAACAAAATGATGATGACATCATCCAATGATTATGACATCATCCAATGATTATGACATCATCAAATCATTATGACATCAACAAAATGATTATGACATCATCTAATGATTATGACATCATCAAATGATTATGACATCAACAAAATTATTATGACATCATCCCATGATTATGACATCAAATGATTATGACATCATCAAATGATTATGACATCAACAAAATGATTATGACATCATCTAACGATTATGACATCATCAAATGATTATGACATCAACAAAATGATTATGACATCAACAAAATGATTATGACATCATCAAATGATTATGACATCATCAAATGATTATGACATCAACAAAATGATTATGACATCATCTAATGATTATGACATCAACAAAATGATTATGACATCATCAAATGATTATGACATCAACAAAATGATTATGACATCATCTAATGATTATGACATCATCTAATGATTATGACATCAACAAAATGATTATGACATCATCCAATGATTATGACATCAAATGATTATGACATCATCAAATGATTATGACATCAACAAAATGATTATGACATCATCAAATGATTATGACATCAACAAAATGATTATGACATCATCTAATGATTATGGCATCATCAAATGATTATGACATCAACAAAATGATTATGACATAATCAAATGATTATGACATCAACAAAATGTTTATGACATCATCCAATGATTATGACATCAAATGATTATGATATCATCAAATGATTATGACATCAACAAAATGATTATGACATCATCTAATGATTATGACATCATCAAATGATTATGACATCAACAAAATGATTATGACATCATCTAACGATTATGACATCATCAAATGATTATGACATCAACAAAATGATTATGACATCAACAAAATGATTATGACATCATCAAATGATTATGACATCAACAAAATGATTATGACATCATCTAATGATTATGACATCAACAAAATGATTATGACATCATCTAATGATTATGACATCAAATGATTATGACATCAACAAAATGATTATGACATCATCCAATGATTATGACATCAAATGATTATGACATCATCAAATGATTATGACATCAACAAAATGATTATGACATCATCCAATGATTATGACATCAAATGATTATGACATCATCAAATCATTATGACATCAACAAAATGATTATGACATCAACAAAATAATTATGACATCATCTAAAGATTATGACATCATCAAATGATTATGACATCAACAAAATGATTATGACATCATCCAATGATTATGACATCAAATGATTATGACATCATCAAATGGTTATGACATCAACAAAATGATGATGACATCATCCAATGATTATGACATCATCCAATGATTATGACATCATCAAATCATTATGACATCAACAAAATGATTATGACATCAACAAAATGATTATGACATCATAAAATGATTATGACATCAACAAAATGATTATGGCATCATCAAATGATTACAACATCAACAAAATGATTATGGCATCATCAAATGATTATGACATCAACAAAATGATTATGACATCATCCAATGATTATGACATCAAATGATTATGACATCATCAAATCATTATGACATCAACAAAATGATTCTGACATCATAAAATGATTATGACATCAACAAAATGATTATGGCATCATCAAATGATTATGACATCAACAAAATGATTATGACATCATCCAATGATTATGACATCATCCAATGATTATGACATCATCAATTCATTATGACATCAACAAAATGATTATGACATCATCCAATGATTATGAAATCATCCAATGATTATGACATCATCAAATCATTATGACATCAACAAAATGATTATGACATCAACAAAATGATTATGACATCATCAAATGATTATGACATCAACAAAATGATTATGACATCATCCAATGATTATGACATCATCAAATCATTATGACATCAACAAAATGATTATGACATCAACAAAATGATTATGACATCATCAAATGATTATGACATCAAATGATTATGACATCATCAAATGATTATGACATCAACAAAATGTTTATGACATCATCCAATGATTATGACATCAAATGATTATGACATCATCAAATGATTATGCAATCAACAAAATGATTATGGCATCATCAAATGATTATGACATTATCAAATGATTATGACATCAACAAAATGATTATGACATCATCCGATGATTATGACATCAAATGATTATGACATCATCAAATGATTATGACATCATCAAAATGATTATGACATCATCTAATGATTATGACATCATCAAATGATTATGACATCAACAAAATGATTATGACATCATCTAATGATTATGACATCATCAAATGATTATGACATCAACAAAATGATTATGACATCATCCAATGATTATGACATCATCCAATGATTATGACATCAGCCAATGATTATGACATCATCAAATGATTATGACATCAACAAAATGATTATGACATCAACAAAATGATTATGACATCATCAAATGATTATGACATCATCCAATGATTATGACATCATCCAATGATTATGACATCATCAAATCATTATGACATCAACAAAATGATTATGACATCAACAAAATGATTATGACATCATCAAATGATTATGACATCAACAAAATGATTATGACATCATCCAATGATTATGACATCAGCCAATGATTATGACATCATCAAATGATTATGACATCAACAAAATGATGATGACATCATCCAATGATTATGACATCATCCAATGATTATGACATCATCAAATCATTATGACATCAACAAAATGATTATGACATCATCTAATGATTATGACATCATCAAATGATTATGACATCAACAAAATTATTATGACATCATCCCATGATTATGACATCAAATGATTATGACATCATCAAATGATTATGACATCAACAAAATGATTATGACATCATCTAACGATTATGACATCATCAAATGATTATGACATCAACAAAATGATTATGACATCAACAAAATGATTATGACATCATCAAATGATTATGACATCATCAAATGATTATGACATCAACAAAATGATTATGACATCATCTAATGATTATGACATCAACAAAATGATTATGACATCATCAAATGATTATGACATCAACAAAATGATTATGACATCATCTAATGATTATGACATCATCTAATGATTATGACATCAACAAAATGATTATGACATCATCCAATGATTATGACATCATCAAATGATTATGACATCAACAAAATGATTATGACATCATCAAATGATTATGACATCAACAAAATGATTATGACATCATCTAATGATTATGGCATCATCAAATGATTATGACATCAACAAAATGATTATGACATAATCAAATGATTATGACATCAACAAAATGTTTATGACATCATCCAATGATTATGACATCAAATGATTATGACATCATCAAATGATTATGACATCAACAAAATGATTATGACATCATCTAATGATTATGACATCATCAAATGATTATGACATCAACAAAATGATTATGACATCATCTAATGATTATGACATCATCAAATGTTTATGACATCTTAAAATCATTATGACATCAACAAAATGATTATGACATCAACAAAATAATTATGACATCATCTAATGATTATGACATCATCAAATGATTATGACATCAACAAAATGATTATGACATCATCCAATGATTATGACATCAAATGATTATGACATCATCAAATGATTATGACATCAACAAAATGATGATGACATCATCCAATGATTATGACATCATCCAATGATTATGACATCATCAAATCATTATGACATCAACAAAATGATTATGACATCATCTAATGATTATGACATCATCAAATGATTATGACATCAACAAAATGATTATGACATCATCCAATGATTATGACATCAAATGATTATGACATCATCAAATGATTATGACATCAACAAAATGATGATGACATCATCTAATGATTATGACATCAACAAAATGATTATGGCATCATCCAATGATTATGACATCAACAAAATGATTATGGCATCATCAAATGATTATGACATCAACAAAATGATTATGACATCATCAAATGATTATGACATCATCCAATGATTATCACATCAAATGATTATGACATCATCAAATCATTATGACATCATCAAATGATTATGACATCAACAAAATGATTATGACATCATCTAATGATTATGACATCATCAAATGATTATGACATCAACAAAATGATTATGACATCATCTAATGATTATGACATCATCAAATGATTATGACATCAACAAAATGATTATGACATCATCTAATGATTATGACATCATCAAATGATTATGACATCAACAAAATGATTATGACATCAACAAAATGATTATGACATCATCAAATGATTATGACATCATCAAATGATTATGACATCAACAAAATGATTATGACATCATCAAATGATTATGACATCAACAAAATGATTATGACATCATCTAATGATTATGACATCAACAAAATGTTTATGACATCATCCAATGATTATGACATCAAATGATTATGACATCATCAAATGATTATGACATCAACAAAATGATTATGACATCATCTAATGATTATGACATCATCAAATGATTATGACATCAACAAAATGATTATGATATAATCTAATGATTATGACATCATCAAATGATTATGACATCAACAAAATGATTATGACATCATCTAATGATTATGACATCATCAAATGATTATGACATCAACAAAATGATTATGACATCATCCCATGATTATGACATCATCAAATGATTATGACATCAACAAAATGATTATGACATCATCCAATGATTATGACATCAAATGATTATGACATCATCAAATGATTATGACATCAACAAAATGATGATGACATCATCCAATGATTATGACATCATCCAATGATTATGACATCATCAAATCATTATGACATCAACAAAATGATTATGACATCATCTAATGATTATGACATCATCAAATGATTATGACATCAACAAAATGATTATGACATCATCCCATGATTATGACATCAAATGATTATGACATCATCAAATGATTATGACATCAACAAAATGATTATGACATCATCAAATGATTTTGACATCAACAAAATGATTATGACATCATCTAATGATTATGACATCATCAAATGATTATGACATCAACAAAATGATTATGACATCATCAAATGATTATGACATCAACAAAATGTTTATGACATCAAATGATTATGACATCAAATGATTATGACATCATCAAATGATTATGACATCAACAAAATGATTATGACATCATCTAATGATTATGACATCATCAAATGATTATGACATCAACAAAATGATTATGACATCATCTAATGATTATGACATCATCAAATGATTATGACATCAACAAAATGATTATGACATCATCAAATGATTATGACATCAACAAAATGTTTATGACATCAAATGATTATGACATCAAATGATTATGACATCATCAAATGATTATGACATCAACAAAATGATTATGACATCATCTAATGATTATGACATCATCAAATGATTATGACATCAACAAAATGATTATGACATCATCTAATGATTATGACATCATCAAATGATTATGACATCAACAAAATGATTATGACATCATCAAATGATTATGACATCAACAAAATGATTATGACATCATCAAATGATTATGACATCAACAAAATGATTATGACATCATCTAATGATTATGACATCATCTAATGATTATGACATCAACAAAATGATTATGACATCATCCAATGATTATGACATCAAATGATTATGACATCATCAAATGATTATGACATCAACAAAATGATTATGACATCATCAAATGATTATGACATCAACAAAATGATTATGACATCATCTAATGATTATGACATCATCAAATGATTATGACATCAACAAAATGATTATGACATCATCAAATGATTATGACATCAACAAAATGATTATGACATCATCAAATGATTATGACATCAACAAAATGTTTATGACATCATCCAATTATTATGACATCAAATGATTATGACATCATCAAATGATTATGACATCAACAAAATGATTATGACATCATCTAATGATTATGACATCATCAAATGATTATGACATCAACAAAATGATTATGACATCATCTAATGATTATGACATCATCAAATGATTATGACATCAACAAAATGATTATGACATCATCTAATGATTATGACATCATCAAATGATTATGACATCAACAAAATGATTATGACATCATCTAATGATTATGACATCATCAAATGATTATGACATCAACAAAATGATTATGACATCATCCCATGATTATGACATCAAATGATTATGACATCATCAAATGATTATGACATCAACAAAATGATTATGACATCATCAAATGATTATGACATCAACAAAATGTTTATGACATCATCCAATGATTATGACATCAAATGATTATGACATCAACAAAATGATTATGACATCATCTAATGATTATGACATCATCAAATGATTATGACATCAACAAAATGATTATGACATCATCTAATGATTATGACATCATCAAATGATTATGACATCAACAAAATGATTATGACATCATCTAATGATTATGATATTATCAAATGATTATGACATCAACAAAATGATTATGACATCATCTAATGATTATGACATCATCAAATGATTATGACATCAACAAAATGATTATGACATCATCCAATGATTATTACATCAAATGATTATGACATCATCAAATGATTATGACATCAACAAAATGATGATGACATCATCCAATGATTATGACATAATCCAATGATTATGACATCATCAAATCATTATTACATCAACAAAATGATTATGACATCATCTAATGATTATGACATCATCAAATGATTATGACATCAACAAAATTATTATGACATCATCCCATGATTATGACATCAAATGATTATGACATCATCAAATGATTATGACATCAACAAAATGATTATGACATCATCTAACGATTATGACATCATCAAATGATTATGACATCAACAAAAAGATTATGACATCAACAAAATGATTATGACATCATCAAATGATTATGACATCATCAAATGATTATGACATCAACAAAATGATTATGACATCATCTAATGATTATGACATCAACAAAATGATTATGACATCATCTAATGATTATGACATCAAATGATTATGACATCAACAAAATGATTATGACATCATCCAATGATTATGACATCAAATGATTATGACATCATCAAATGATTATGACATCAACAAAATGATTATGACATCATCCAATGATTATGACATCAAATGATTATGACATCATCAAATCATTATGACATCAACAAAATGATTATGACATCAACAAAATAATTATGACATCATCTAAAGATTATGACATCATCAAATGATTATGACATCAACAAAATGATTATGACATCATCCAATGATTATGACATCAAATGATTATGACATCAACAAAATGATTATGGCATCATCAAATGATTATGACATCAACAAAATGATTATGACATCATCCAATGATTATGACATCAAATGATTATGACATCATCAAATCATTATGACATCAACAAAATGATTATGACATCATAAAATGATTATGAAATCAACAAAATGATTATGGCATCATCAAATGATTATGACATCAACAAAATGATTATGACAACATCCAATGATTATGACATCATCCAATGATTATGACATCATCAAATCATTATGACATCAACAAAATGATTATGACATCAACAAAATGATTATGACATAATCAAATGATTATGACATCAACAAAATGATTATGACATCATCCAATGATGATGACATCATCAAATAATTATGACATCAACAAAATGATTATGACATCAACAAAATGATTATGACATCATCAAATGATTATGACATCAAATGATTATGACATCAACAAAATGTTTATGACATCATCCAATGATTATGACATCAAATGATTATGACATCATCAAATGATTATGCCATCAACAAAATGATTATGGCATCATCAAATGATTATGACATTATCAAATGATTATGACATCAACAAAATGATTATGACATCATCCGATGATTATGACATCAAATGATTATGACATCATCAAATGATTATGACATCAACAAAATGATTATGACATCATCAAATGATTATGACATCAACAAAATGATTATGACATCATCCAATGATTATGACATCATCAAATCATTATGACATCAACAAAATGATTATGACATCAACAAAATGATTATGACATCATCAAATGATTATGACATCAAATGATTATGACATCAACAAAATGTTTATGACATCATCCAATGATTATGACATCAAATGATTATGACATCATCAAATGATTATGCCATCAACAAAATGATTATGGCATCATCAAATGATTATGACATTATCAAATGATTATGACATCAACAAAATGATTATGACATCAAATGATTATGACTTCATCAAATGATTATGACATCAACAAAATGATTATGACATCATCTAATGATTATGACATCATCAAATGATTATGACATCAACAAAATGATTATGACATCATCTAATGATTATGACATCATCAAATGATTATGACATCAACAAAATGATTATGACATCATCCAATGATTATGACATCAAATGATTATGACATCATCAGATGATTATGACATCAACAAAATGATTATGACATCATCAAATGATTATGACATCATCAAATCATTATGACATCAACAAAATGATTATGACATCATCAAAATGATTATGACATCATCAAATGATTATGACATCATCCAATGATTATGACATCATCCAATGATTATGACATCAACAAAATGATTTTAACATCATCAAATCATTATGACATCAACAAAATGATTATGACATCAACAAAATGATTATGGCATCATCAAATGATTATGACATCAACAAAATGATTATGACATCATCCAATGATTATGACATCATCAGATCATTATGACATCAACAAAATGATTATGACATCAACAAAATGATCATAATCATTTTGTTGATGTCATAATCATTTGATGATGTCATAAACATTCGATGTCATAATCATTGGATGATGTCATAATCATTTTGTTGATGTCATAATCATTGGATGATGTCATAATCATTTTGTTGATGTCATAATCATTTGATGATGTCATAATCATTAGATGATGTCATAATCATTTTGTTGATGTCATAATCATTTGATGATGTCATAATCATTAGATGATGTCATAATCATTTTGTTGATGTCATAATCATTTGATGATGTCATAATCATTTGATGTCATAATCATCGGATGATGTCGTAATCATTTTGTTGATGTCATAATCATTTGATAATGTCATAATCATTAGATGATGTCATAATCATTTTGTTGATGTCATAATCATTTTTTTGATGTCATAATCATTTGATGATGTCATAATCATTTGATGTCATAATCATTGGATGATGTCATAATCATTTTGTTGATGTCATAATCATTTGATGATGTCATAATCATTTTGTTGATGTCATAATGATTTGATGATGTCATAATCATTGGATGATGTCATAATCATTGGATGATGTCATCATCATTTTGTTGATGTCATAATCATTTGATGATGTCATAATCATTTGATGTCATAATCATTTGATGATGTCATAATCATTTTGTTGATGTCATAATCATTTTGTTGATGTCATAATGATTTGATGATGTCAAAATCATTGGATGATGTCATAATCATTTTGTTGATGTCATAATCATTTGATGTCATAATCATTGGATGATGTCATAATCATTTTGTTGATGTCATAATCATTTGATGATGTCATAATCATTGTATGATGTCATAATCATTGGATGATGTCATCATCATTTTGTTGATGTCATAATCATTTGATGATGTCATAATCATTTGATGTCATAATCATTTGATGATGTCATAATCATTTTGTTGATGTCATAATCATTTTGTTGATGTCATAATCATTTGATGTCATAATCATTGAATGATGTCATAATCATTTTGTTGATGTCATAATCATTTGATGATGTCATAATCATTTGATATCATAATCATTGGATGATGTCATAATCATTTTGTTGATGTCATAATCATTTGATGATGTCATAATCATTAGATGATGTCATAATCATTTTGTTGATGTCATAATCATTTGATGATGTCATAATCATTAGATGATGTCATAATCATTTTGTGATGTCATAATCATTTGATGATGTCATAATCATTTGATGTCATAATCATTGGATGATGTCATAATCATTTTGTTGATGTCATAATCATTTGATAATGTCATAATCATTAGATGATGTCATAATCATTTTGTTGATGTCATAATCATTTTGTTGATGTCATAATCATTTGATGATGTCATAATCATTTTGGTGATGTCATAATCATTTGATGATGTCATAATCATTTGATGTCATAATCATTGGATGATGTCATAATCATTTTGTTGATGTCATAATCATTTGATGATGTCATAATCATTTGATGATGTCATAATCATTTTGTTGATGTCATAATCATTTTGTTGATGTCATAATCATTTGATGATGCCATTATCATTTTGTTGATGTCATAATCATTTGATGATGTCATAATCATTTTGGTGATGTCATAATCATTTGATGATGTCATAATCATTTGATGTCATAATCATTGGAAGATGTCATAATCATTTTGTTGATGTCATAATCATTTGATGATGTCATAATCATTTGATGATGTCATAATCATTGGATGATGTCATAATCATTTTGTTGATGTCATAATCATTTGATGATGCCATAATCATTTTGTTGATGTCGTAATCATTTGATGATGTCATAATCATTTGATGTCATAATCATTGGATGATGTCATAATCATTTTGTTGATGTCATAATCATTTGATGATGTCATAATCATTAGATGATGTCATAATCATTTTGTTGATGTCATAATGATTTGATGATGTCATAATCATTTGATGTCATAATCATTGGAAGATGTCATAATCATTTTGTTGATGTCATAATCATTTGATGATGTCATAAACATTCGATGTCATAATCATTGGATGATGTCATAATCATTTTGTTGATGTCATAATCATTGGATGATGTCATAATCATTTTGTTGATGTCATAATCATTTGATGATGTCATAATCATTAGATGATGTCATAATCATTTTGTTGATGTCATAATCATTTGATGATGTCATAATCATTAGATGATGTCATAATCATTTTGTTGATGTCATAATCATTTGATGATGTCATAATCATTTGATGTCATAATCATCGGATGATGTCATAATCATTTTGTTGATGTCATAATCATTTGATAATGTCATAATCATTAGATGATGTCATAATCATTTTGTTGATGTCATAATCATTTTTTTGATGTCATAATCATTTGATGATGTCATAATCATTTGATGATGTCATAATCATTTGATGATGTCATAATCATTTTGTTGATGTCATAATCATTTGATGATGTCATAATCATTAGATGATGTCATAATCATTTTGTTGATGTCATAATGATTTGATGATGTCATAATCATTGGATGATGTCATAATCATTGGATGATGTCATAATCATTTTGTTGATGTCATAATCATTTGATGATGTCATAATCATTAGATGATGTCATAATCATTTTGTGATGTCATAATCATTTGATGATGTCATAATCATTAGATGATGTCATAATCATTTTGTTGATGTCATAATGATTTGATGATGTCATAATCATTGGATGATGTCATAATCATTGGATGATGTCATCATAATTTTGTTGATGTCATAATCATTTGATGTCATAATCATTTGATGTCATAATCATTTGATGATGTCATAATCATTTTGTTGATGTCATAATCATTTTGTTGATGTCATAATGATTTGATGATGTCATAATCATTTGATGTCATAATCATTGGATGATGTCATAATCATTTTGTTGATGTCATAATCATTTGATGTCATAATCATTTTATGATGTCATAATCATTTTGTTGATGTCATAATGATTTGATGATGTCATAATCATTTGATGTCATAATCATTGGATGATGTCATAATCATTTTGTTGATGTCATAATCATTTGATAATGTCATAATCATTAGATGATGTCATAATCATTTTGTTGATGTCATAATCATTTTGTTGATGTCATAATCATTTGATGATGTCATAATCATTTTGGTGATGTCATAATCATTTGATGATGTCATAATCATTTGATGTCATAATCATTTGATGATGTCATAATCATTAGATGATGTCATAATCATTTGATGATGTCATAATCATTTTGTTGATGTCATAATCATTTTGTTGATGTCATAATCATTTGATGATGCCATTATCATTTTGTTGATGTCATAATCATTTTATGATGTCATAATCATTTTGTTGATGTCATAATGATTTGATGATGTCATAATCATTTGATGTCATAATCATTGGATGATGTCATAATCATTTTGTTGATGTCATAATCATTTGATGATGCCATAATCATTTTGTTAATGTCATAATCATTTGATGATGTCACAATCATTTGATGTCATAATCATTGGATGATGTCATAATCATTTGATGATGTCATAATCATTTGATGATGTCATAATCATTTTGTTGATGTCATAATGATTTGATGATGTCATAATCATTGGATGATGTCATAATCATTGGATAATGTCATCATCATTTTGTTGATGTCATAATCATTTGATGATGTCATAATCATTTGATGATGTCATAATCATTTTGTTGATGTCATAATCATTTTGTTGATGTCATAATGATTTGATGATGTCAAAATCATTGGATGATGTCATAATCATTTTGTTGATGTCATAATCATTTGATGTCATAATCATTGGATGATGTCATAATCATTTTGTTGATGTCGTAATCATTTGATGATGTCATTATCATTTGATGTCATAATCATTGGATGATGTCATAATCATTTTGTTGATGTCATAATCATTTGATGATGTCATAATCATTAGATGATGTCATAATCATTTTGTAGATGTCTTAATGATTTGATGATGTCATAATCATTGTATGATGTCATAATCATTTTGTTGATGTCATAATCATTTGATGATGTCATAATCATTTGATGTCATAATCATTGGATGATGTCATAATCATTTGATGATGTCATAATCATTGGATGATGTCATCATCATTTTGTTGATGTCATAATCATTTGATGATGTCATAATCATTTGATGTCATAATCATTTGATGATGTCATAATCATTTTGTTGATGTCATAATCATTTTGTTGATGTCATAATGATTTGATGATGTCAAAATCATTGGCTGATGTCATAATCATTTTGTTGATGTCATAATCATTTGATGTCATAATCATTGGATGATGTCATAATCATTTTGTTGATGTCATAATCATTTGATGATGTCATAATCATTTGATATCATAATCATTGGATGATCTCATAATCATTTTGTTGATGTCATAATCATTTGATGATGTCATAATCATTAGATGATGTCATAATCATTTTGTTGATGTCATAATCATTTGATGATGTCATAATCATTAGATGATGTCATAATCATTTTGTGATGTCATAATCATTTGATGATGTCATAATCATTTGATGTCATAATCATTGGATGATGTCATAATCATTTTGTTGATGTCATAATCATTTGATAATGTCATAATCATTAGATGATGTCATAATCATTTTGTTGATGTCATAATCATTTTGTTGATGTCATAATCATTTGATGATGTCATAATCATTTTGGTGATGTCATAATCATTTGATGATGTCATAAATCATTTGATGTCATAATCATTTGATGATGTCATAATCATTTTGTTGATGTCATAATCATTTGATGATGTCATAATCATTAGATGATGTCATAATCATTTTGTTGATGTCATAATGATTTGATGATGTCATAATCATTGGATGATGTCATAATCATTGGATGATGTCATAATCATTTTGTTGATGTCATAATCATTTGATGATGTCATAATCATTAGATGATGTCATAATCATTTTGTGATGTCATAATCATTTGATGATGTCATAATCATTAGATGATGTCATAATCATTTTGTTGATGTCATAATGATTTGATGATGTCATAATCATTGGATGATGTCATAATCATTGGATGATGTCATCATAATTTTGTTGATGTCATAATCATTTGATGATGTCATAATCATTTGATGTCATAATCATTGGATGATGTCATAATCATTTTGTTGATGTCATAATGATTTGATGATGTCAAAATCATTGGATGATGTCATAATCATTTTGTTGATGTCATAATCATTTGATGTCATAATCATTGGATGATGTCATAATCATTTTGTTGATGTCATAATCATTTGATGATGTCATAATCATTAGATGATGTCATAATCATTTTGTTGATGTCATAATCATTTGATGATGTCATAATCATTAGATGATGTCATAATCATTTTGTGATGTCATAATCATTTGATGATGTCATAATCATTTGATGTCATAATCATTGGATGATGTCATAATCATTTTGTTGATGTCATAATCATTTGATAATGTCATAATCATTAGATGATGTCATAATCATTTTGTTGATGTCATAATCATTTTGTTGATGTCATAATCATTTGATGATGTCATAATCATTTTGGTGATGTCATAATCATTTGATGATGTCATAATCATTTGATGTCATAATCATTGGATGATGTCATAATCATTTTGTTGATGTCATAATCATTTGATGATGTCATAATCATTAGATGATGTCATAATCATTTTGTTGATGTCATAATGATTTGATGATGTCATAATCATTGGATGATGTCATAATCATTTTGTTGATGTCATAATCATTTGATGTCATAATCATTTGATGTCATAATCATTTGATGATGTCATAATCATTTTGTTGATGTCATAATCATTTTGTTGATGTCATAATGATTTGATGATGTCATAATCATTTGATGTCATAATCATTGGATGATGTCATAATCATTTTGTTGATGTCATAATCATTTGATGTCATAATCATTTTATGATGTCATAATCATTTTGTTGATGTCATAATGATTTGATGATGTCATAATCATTTGATGTCATAATCATTGGATGATGTCATAATCATTTTGTTGATGTCATAATCATTTGATAATGTCATAATCATTAGATGATGTCATAATCATTTTGTTGATGTCATAATCATTTTGTTGATGTCATAATCATTTGATGATGTCATAATCATTTTGGTGATGTCATAATCATTTGATGATGTCATAATCATTTGATGTCATAATCATTTGATGATGTCATAATCATTAGATGATGTCATAATCATTTGATGATGTCATAATCATTTTGTTGATGTCATAATCATTTTGTTGATGTCATAATCATTTGATGATGCCATTATCATTTTGTTGATGTCATAATCATTTTATGATGTCATAATCATTTTGTTGATGTCATAATGATTTGATGATGTCATAATCATTTGATGTCATAATCATTGGATGATGTCATAATCATTTTGTTGATGTCATAATCATTTGATGATGCCATAATCATTTTGTTGATGTCATAATCATTTGATGATGTCACAATCATTTGATGTCATAATCATTGGATGATGTCATAATCATTTGATGATGTCATAATCATTTGATGATGTCATAATCATTTTGTTGATGTCATAATGATTTGATGATGTCATAATCATTGGATGATGTCATAATCATTGGATAATGTCATCATCATTTTGTTGATGTCATAATCATTTGATGATGTCATAATCATTTGATGATGTCATAATCATTTTGTTGATGTCATAATCATTTTGTTGATGTCATAATGATTTGATGATGTCAAAATCATTGGATGATGTCATAATCATTTTGTTGATGTCATAATCATTTGATGTCATAATCATTGGATGATGTCATAATCATTTTGTTGATGTCGTAATCATTTGATGATGTCATAATCATTTGATGTCATAATCATTGGATGATGTCATAATCATTTTGTTGATGTCATAATCATTTGATGATGTCATAATCATTAGATGATGTCATAATCATTTTGTAGATGTCATAATGATTTGATGATGTCATAATCATTGTATGATGTCATAATCATTTTGTTGATGTCATAATCATTTGATGATGTCATAATCATTTGATGTCATAATCATTGGATGATGTCATAATCATTTGATGATGTCATAATCATTGGATGATGTCATCATCATTTTGTTGATGTCATAATCATTTGATGATGTCATAATCATTTGATGTCATAATCATTGGATGATGTCATAATCATTTTGTTGATGTCATAATGATTTGATGATGTCAAAATCATTGGATGATGTCATAATCATTTTGTTGATGTCATAATCATTTGATGTCATAATCATTGGATGATGTCATAATCATTTTGTTGATGTCATAATCATTTGATGATGTCATAATCATTAGATGATGTCATAATCATTTTGTTGATGTCATAATCATTTGATGATGTCATAATCATTAGATGATGTCATAATCATTTTGTGATGTCATAATCATTTGATGATGTCATAATCATTTGATGTCATAATCATTGGATGATGTCATAATCATTTTGTTGATGTCATAATCATTTGATAATGTCATAATCATTAGATGATGTCATAATCATTTTGTTGATGTCATAATCATTTTGTTGATGTCATAATCATTTGATGATGTCATAATCATTTTGGTGATGTCATAATCATTTGATGATGTCATAATCATTTGATGTCATAATCATTGGATGATGTCATAATCATTTTGTTGATGTCATAATCATTTGATGATGTCATAATCATTAGATGATGTCATAATCATTTTGTTGATGTCATAATGATTTGATGATGTCATAATCATTGGATGATGTCATAATCATTTTGTTGATGTCATAATCATTTGATGTCATAATCATTTGATGATGTCATTATCATTTTGTTGATGTCATAATCATTTTGTTGATGTCATAATGATTTGATGATGTCATAATCATTTGATGTCATAATCATTGGATGATGTCATAATCATTTTGTTGATGTCATAATCATTTGATGTCATAATCATTTTATGATGTCATAATCATTTTGTTGATGTCATAATGATTTGATGATGTCATAATTATTTGATGTCATAATCATTGGATGATGTCATAATCATTTTGTTGATGTCATAATCATTTGATAATGTCATAATCATTAGATGATGTCATAATCATTTTGTTGATGTCATAATCATTTTGTTGATGTCATAATCATTTGATGATGTCATAATCATTTTGGTGATGTCATAATCATTTGATGATGTCATAATCATTTGATGTCATAATCATTTGATGATGTCATAATCATTAGATGATGTCATAATCATTTGATGATGTCATAATCATTTTGTTGATGTCATAATCATTTTGTTGATGTCATAATCATTTGATGATGCCATTATCATTTTGTTGATGTCATAATCATTTTATGATGTCATAATCATTTTGTTGATGTCATAATGATTTGATGATGTCATAATCATTTGATGTCATAATCATTGGATGATGTCATAATCATTTTGTTGATGTCATAATCATTTGATGATGCCATAATCATTTTGTTGATGTCATAATGATTTGATGATGTCATAATCATTGGATGATGTCATAATCATTGGATAATGTCATCATCATTTTGTTGATGTCATAATCATTTGATGATGTCATAATCATTTGATGATGTCATAATCATTTTGTTGATGTCATAATCATTTTGTTGATGTCATAATGATTTGATGATGTCAAAATCATTGGATGATGTCATAATCATTTTGTTGATGTCATAATCATTTGATGTCATAATCATTGGATGATGTCATAATCATTTTGTTGATGTCGTAATCATTTGATGATGTCATAATCATTTGATGTCATAATCATTGGATGATGTCATAATCATTTTGTTGATGTCATAATCATTTGATGATGTCATAATCATTAGATGATGTCATAATCATTTTGTAGATGTCATAATGATTTGATGATGTCATAATCATTGTATGATGTCATAATCATTTTGTTGATGTCATAATCATTTGATGATGTCATAATCATTTGATGTCATAATCATTGGATGATGTCATAATCATTTGATGATGTCATAATCATTGGATGATGTCATCATCATTTTGTTGATGTCATAATCATTTGATGATGTCATAATCATTTGATGTCATAATCATTTGATGATGTCATAATCATTTTGTTGATGTCATAATCATTTTGTTGATGTCATAATGATTTGATGATGTCAAAATCATTGGCTGATGTCATAATCATTTTGTTGATGTCATAATCATTTGATGTCATAATCATTGGATGATGTCATAATCATTTTGTTGATGTCATAATCATTTGATGATGTCATAATCATTTGATATCATAATCATTGGATGATCTCATAATCATTTTGTTGATGTCATAATCATTTGATGATGTCATAATCATTAGATGATGTCATAATCATTTTGTTGATGTCATAATCATTTGATGATGTCATAATCATTAGATGATGTCATAATCATTTTGTGATGTCATAATCATTTGATGATGTCATAATCATTTGATGTCATAATCATTGGATGATGTCATAATCATTTTGTTGATGTCATAATCATTTGATAATGTCATAATCATTAGATGATGTCATAATCATTTTGTTGATGTCATAATCATTTTGTTGATGTCATAATCATTTGATGATGTCATAATCATTTTGGTGATGTCATAATCATTTGATGGTGTCATAAATCATTTGATGTCATAATCATTTGATGATGTCATAATCATTTTGTTGATGTCATAATCATTTGATGATGTCATAATCATTAGATGATGTCATAATCATTTTGTTGATGTCATAATGATTTGATGATGTCATAATCATTGGATGATGTCATAATCATTGGATGATGTCATAATCATTTTGTTGATGTCATAATCATTTGATGATGTCATAATCATTAGATGATGTCATAATCATTTTGTGATGTCATAATCATTTGATGATGTCATAATCATTAGATGATGTCATAATCATTTTGTTGATGTCATAATGATTTGATGATGTCATAATCATTGGATGATGTCATAATCATTGGATGATGTCATCATAATTTTGTTGATGTCATAATCATTTGATGATGTCATAATCATTTGATGTCATAATCATTGGATGATGTCATAATCATTTTGTTGATGTCATAATGATTTGATGATGTCAAAATCATTGGATGATGTCATAATCATTTTGTTGATGTCATAATCATTTGATGTCATAATCATTGGATGATGTCATAATCATTTTGTTGATGTCATAATCATTTGATGATGTCATAATCATTAGATGATGTCATAATCATTTTGTTGATGTCATAATCATTTGATGATGTCATAATCATTAGATGATGTCATAATCATTTTGTGATGTCATAATCATTTGATGATGTCATAATCATTTGATGTCATAATCATTGGATGATGTCATAATCATTTTGTTGATGTCATAATCATTTGATAATGTCATAATCATTAGATGATGTCATAATCATTTTGTTGATGTCATAATCATTTTGTTGATGTCATAATCATTTGATGATGTCATAATCATTTTGGTGATGTCATAATCATTTGATGATGTCATAATCATTTGATGTCATAATCATTGGATGATGTCATAATCATTTTGTTGATGTCATAATCATTTGATGATGTCATAATCATTAGATGATGTCATAATCATTTTGTTGATGTCATAATGATTTGATGATGTCATAATCATTGGATGATGTCATAATCATTTTGTTGATGTCATAATCATTTGATGATGTCATAATCATTAGATGATGTCATAATCATTTTGTGATGTCATAATCATTTGATGATGTCATAATCATTAGATGATGTCATAATCATTTTGCTGATGTCATAATGATTTGATGATGTCATAATCATTGGATGATGTCATCATCATTTTGTTGATGTCATAATCATTTGATGATGTCATAATCATTTGATGTCATAATCATTTGATGATGTCATAATCATTTTGTTGATGTCATAATGATTTGATGATGTCAAAATCATTGGATGATGTCATAATCATTTTGTTGATGTCATAATCATTTTGTTGATGTCATAATGATTTGATGATGTCAAAATCATTGGATGATGTCATAATCATTTTGTTGATGTCATAATCATTTGATGATGTCATAATCATTTGATGTCATAATCATCCGATGATGTCATAATCATTTTGTTGATGTCATAATCATTTGACGATGTCATAATCATTAGATGATGTCATAATCATTTTGTTGATGTCATAATGATTTGATGATGTCATAATCATTTGATGTCATAATCATTGGATGATGTCATAATCATTTTGTTGATGTCATAATCATTTGATGATGTCATAATCATTTGACGTCATAATCATTGGATGATGTCATAATCATTTTGTTGATGTCATAATCATTTGATGATGTCATAATCATTAGATGATGTCATAATCATTTTGTTGATGTCATAATGATTTGATGATGTCATAATCATTGGATCATGTCATAATCATTGGATGATGTCATCATCATTTTGTTGATGTCATAATCATTTGATGATGTCATAATCATTTGATGTCATAATCATTTGATGATGTCATAATCATTTTGTTGATGTCATAATCATTTTGTTGATGTCATAATGATTTGATGATGTCAAAATCATTGGATGATGTCATAATCATTTTGTTGATGTCATAATCATTGGATGATGTCATAATCATTTTGTTGATGTCATAATCATTTTGTTGATGTCATAATCATTTGATGATGTCATAATCATTTGATGTCATAATCATTGGATGATGTCATAATCATTTTGTTGATGTCATAATCATTTGTTGATGTCATAATCATTAGATGATGTCATAATCATTTTGTTGATGTCATAATCATTTGATGATGTCATAATCATTAGATGATGTCATAATCATTTTGTGATGTCATAATCATTTGATGATGTCATAATCATTAGATGATGTCATAATCATTTTGTTGATGTCATAATGATTTGATTATGTCATAATCATTGGATGATGTCATAATCATTGGATGATGTCATCATCATTTTGTTGATGTCATAATCATTTGATGATGTCATAATCATTTGATGTCATAATCATTTGATGATGTCATAATCATTTTGTTGATGTCATAATCATTTTGTTGAAGTCATTATGATTTGATGATGTCAAATTCATTGGATGATGTCATAATCATTTTGTTGATGTCATAATCATTTGATGTCATAATCATTGGATGATGTCATAATCATTTGATGTCATAATCATTGGATGATGTCATAATCATTTTGTTGATGTCATAATCATTTGATGATGTCATAATCATTTGATGTCATAATCATTGGATGATGTCATAATCATTTTGTTGATGTCATAATCATTTGATGATGTCATAATCATTAGATGATGTCATAATCATTTTGTTGATGTCATAATGATTTGATGATGTCATAATCATTGGATGATGTCATAATCATTGGATGATGTCATCATCATTTTGTTGATGTCATAATCATTTGATGATGTCATAATCATTAGATGATGTCATAATCATTTTGTTGATGTCATAATCATTTGATGATGTCATAATCATTAGATGATGTCATAATCATTTTGTGATGTCATAATCATTGGATGATGTCATAATCATTTGATGATGTCATAATCATTTGACGTCATAATCATTGGATGATGTCATAATCATTTTGTTGATGTCATAATCATTTGATGATGTCATAATCGTTAGATGATGTCATAATCATTTTGTTGATGTCATAATGATTTGATGATGTCATAATCATTGGATGATGTCATAATCATTGGATGATGTCATCATCATTTTGTTGATGTCATAATCATTTGATGATGTCATAATCATTTGATGTCATAATCATTTGATGATGTCATAATCATTTTGTTGATGTCATAATGATTTGATGATGTCAAAATCATTGGATGATGTCATAATCATTTTGTTGATGTCATAATCATTGGATGATGTCATAATCATTTTGCTGATGTCATAATCATTTTGATGATGTCATAATCCTTTGATGTCATAATCATTGGATGATGTCATAATCATTTTGTTGATGTCATAATCATTTGATGATGTCATAATCATTAGATGATGTCATAATCATTTTGTTGATGTCATAATCATTTGATGATGTCATAATCATTTTGTGATGTCATAATCATTTGATGATGTCATAATCATTAGATGATGTCATAATCATTTTGTTGATGTCATAATGATTTGATGATGTCATAATCATTGGATGATGTCATCATCATTTTGTTGATGTCATAATCATTTGATGATGTCATAATCATTTGATGTCATAATCATTTGATGATGTCATAATCATTTTGTTGATGTCATAATCATTTTGTTGATGTCATAATGATTTGATGATGTCAAAATCATTGGATGATGTCATAATCATTTTGTTGATGTCATAATCATTTGATGTCATAATCATTGGATGATGTCATAATCATTTTGTTGATGTCATAATCATTTGATGATGTCATAATCATTTGATGTCATAATCATTGGATGATGTCATAATCATTTTGTTGATGTCATAATCATTTGATAATGTCATAATCATTAGATGATGTCATAATCATTTTGTTGATGTCATAATCATTTTGTTGATGTCATAATCATTTGATGATGTCATAATCATTTTGGTGATGTCATAATCATTTGATGATGTCATAATCATTTGATGTCATAATCATTGGATGATGTCATAATCATTTTGTTGATGTCATAATCATTTGATGATGTCATAATCATTTTGTTGATGTCATAATCATTTGATGATGCCATTATCATTTTGTTGATGTAATAATCATTTGATGATGTCATAATCATTTTGGTGATGTCATAATCATTTGATGATGTCATAATCATTTGATGTCATAATCACTGGAAGATGTCATAATCATTTTGTTGATGTCATAATCATTTGATGATGTCATAATCATTTGATGATGTCATAATCATTGGATGATGTCATAATCATTTTGTTGATGTCATAATCATTTGATGATGCCATAATCATTTTGTTGATGTCGTAATCATTTGATGATGTCATAATCATTTGATGTCATAATCATTGGATGATGTCATAATCATTTTGTTGATGTCATAATCATTTGATGATGTCATAATCATTAGATGATGTCATAATCATTTTGTTGATGTCATAATGATTTGATGATGTCATAATCATTTGATGTCATAATCATTGGAAGATGTCATAATCATTTTGTTGATGTCATAATCATTTGATGATGTCATAAACATTCGATGTCATAATCATTGGATGATGTCATAATCATTTTGTTGATGTCATAATCATTGGATGATGTCATAATCATTTTGTTGATGTCATAATCATTTGATGATGTCATAATCATTAGATGATGTCATAATCATTTTGTTGATGTCATAATCATTTGATGATGTCATAATCATTAGATGATGTCATAATCATTTTGTTGATGTCATAATCATTTGATGATGTCATAATCATTTGATGTCATAATCATCGGATGATGTCATAATCATTTTGTTGATGTCATAATCATTTGATAATGTCATAATCATTAGATGATGTCATAATCATTTTGTTGATGTCATAATCATTTTTTTGATGTCATAATCATTTGATGATGTCATAATCATTTGATGTCATAATCATTGGATGATGTCATAATCATTTTGTTGATGTCATAATCATTTGATGATGTCAAAATCATTTTGTTGATGTCATAATGATTTGATGATGTCATAATCATTGGATGATGTCATAATCATTGGATGATGTCATCATCATTTTGTTGATGTCATAATCATTTGATGATGTCATAACCATTTGATGTCATAATCATTTGATGATGTCATAATCATTTTGTTGATGTCATAATCATTTTGTTGATGTCATAATGATTTGATGATGTCAAAATCATTGGATGATGTCATAATCATTTTGTTGATGTCATAATCATTTGATGTCATAATCATTGGATGATGTCATAATCATTTTGTTGATGTCATAATCATTTGATGATGTCATAATCATTTGATGTCATAATCATTGGATGATGTCATAATCATTTTGTTGATGTCATAATCATTTGATGATGTCATAATCATTAGATGATGTCATAATCATTTTGTTGATGTCATAATGATTTGATGATGTCATAATCATTGTATGATGTCATAATCATTGGATGATGTCATCATCATTTTGTTGATGTCATAATCATTTGATGATGTCATAATCATTTGATGTCATAATCATTTGATGATGTCATAATCATTTTGTTGATGTCATAATCATTTTGTTGATGTCATAATCATTTGATGTCATAATCATTGAATGATGTCATAATCATTTTGTTGATGTCATAATCATTTGATGATGTCATAATCATTTGATATCATAATCATTGGATGATGTCATAATCATTTTGTTGATGTCATAATCATTTGATGATGTCATAATCATTAGATGATGTCATAATCATTTTGTGATGTCATAATCATTTGATGATGTCATAATCATTTGATGTCATAATCATTGGATGATGTCATAATCATTTTGTTGATGTCATAATCATTTGATAATGTCATAATCATTAGATGATGTCATAATCATTTTGTTGATGTCATAATCATTTTGTTGATGTCATAATCATTTGATGATGTCATAATCATTTTGGTGATGTCATAATCATTTGATGATGTCATAATCATTTGATGTCATAATCATTGGATGATGTCATAATCATTTTGTTGATGTCGTAATCATTTGATGATGTCATAATCATTTGATGATGTCATAATCATTTTGTTGATGTCATAATCATTTTGTTGATGTCATAATCATTTGATGATGCCATTATCATTTTGTTGATGTCATAATCATTTGATGATGTCATAATCATTTTGGTGATGTCATAATCATTTGATGATGTCATAATCATTTGATGTCATAATCATTGGAAGATGTCATAATCATTTTGTTGATGTCATAATCATTTGATGATGTCATAATCATTTGATGATGTCATAATCATTGGATGATGTCATAATCATTTTGTTGATGTCATAATCATTTGATGATGCCATAATCATTTTGTTGATGTCGTAATCATTTGATGATGTCATAATCATTTGATGTCATAATCATTGGATGATGTCATAATCATTTTGTTGATGTCATAATCATTTGATGATGTCATAATCATTAGATGATGTCATAATCATTTTGTTGATGTCATAATGATTTGATGATGTCATAATCATTTGATGTCATAATCATTGGAAGATGTCATAATCATTTTGTTGATGTCATAATCATTTGATGATGTCATAAACATTCGATGTCATAATCATTGGATGATGTCATAATCATTTTGTTGATGTCATAATCATTGGATGATGTCATAATCATTTTGTTGATGTCATAATCATTTGATGATGTCATAATCATTAGATGATGTCATAATCATTTTGTTGATGTCATAATCATTTGATGATGTCATAATCATTTGATGTCATAATCATCGGATGATGTCATAATCATTTTGTTGATGTCATAATCATTTGATAATGTCATAATCATTAGATGATGTCATAATCATTTTGTTGATGTCATAATCATTTTTTTGATGTCATAATCATTTGATGATGTCATAATCATTTGATGTCATAATCATTGGATGATGTCATAATCATTTTGTTGATGTCATAATGATTTGATGATGTCATAATCATTGGATGATGTCATAATCATTGGATGATGTCATCATCATTTTGTTGATGTCATAATCATTTGATGATGTCATAATCATTTGATGTCATAATCATTTGATGATGTCATAATCATTTTGTTGATGTCATAATCATTTTGTTGATGTCATAATCATTTGATGTCATAATCATTGAATGATGTCATAATCATTTTGTTGATGTCATAATCATTTGATGATGTCATAATCATTTGATATCATAATCATTGGATGATGTCATAATCATTTTGTTGATGTCATAATCATTTGATGATGTCATAATCATTAGATGATGTCATAATCATTTTGTTGATGTCATAATCATTTGATGATGTCATAATCATTAGATGATGTCATAATCATTTTGTGATGTCATAATCATTTGATGATGTCATAATCATTTGATGTCATAATCATTGGATGATGTCATAATCATTTGATAATGTCATAATCATTAGATGATGTCATAATCATTTTGTTGATGTCATAATCATTTTGTTGATGTCATAATCATTTGATGATGTCATAATCATTTTGGTGATGTCATAATCATTTGATGATGTCATAATCATTTGATGATGTCATAATCATTTTGTTGATGTCATAATCATTTGATGATGTCATAATCATTAGATGATGTCATAATCATTTTGTTGATGTCATAATGATTTGATGATGTCATAATCATTGGATGATGTCATAATCATTGGATGATGTCATAATCATTTTGTTGATGTCATAATCATTTGATGATGTCATAATCATTAGATGATGTCATAATCATTTTGTGATGTCATAATCATTTGATGATGTCATAATCATTAGATGATGTCATAATCATTTTGTTGATGTCATAATGATTTGATGATGTCATAATCATTGGATGATGTCATAATCATTGGATGATGTCATCATAATTTTGTTGATGTCATAATCATTTGATGTCATAATCATTTGATGTCATAATCATTTGATGATGTCATAATCATTTTGTTGATGTCATAATCATTTTGTTGATGTCATAATGATTTGATGATGTCATAATCATTGGATGATGTCATAATCATTTTGTTGATGTCATAATCATTTGATGTCATAATCATTGGATGATGTCATAATCATTTTGTTGATGTCATAATCATTTGATGATGTCATAATCATTTGATGTCATAATCATTGGATGATGTCATAATCATTTTGTTGATGTCATAATCATTTGATAATGTCATAATCATTAGATGATGTCATAATCATTTTGTTGATGTCATAATCATTTTGTTGATGTCATAATCATTTGATGATGTCATAATCATTTTGGTGATGTCATAATCATTTGATGATGTCATAATCATTTGATGTCATAATCATTGGATGATGTCATAATCATTTTGTTGATGTCATAATCATTTGATGATGTCATAATCATTAGATGATGTCATAATCATTTGATGATGTCATAATCATTTTGTTGATGTCATAATCATTTGATGATGCCATTATCATTTTGTTGATGTCATAATCATTTTATGATGTCATAATCATTTTGTTGATGTCATAATGATTTGATGATGTCATAATCATTTGATGTCATAATCATTGGATGATGTCATAATCATTTTGTTGATGTCATAATCATTTGATGATGCCATAATCATTTTGTTGATGTCGTAATCATTTGATGATGTCATAATCATTTGATGTCATAATCATTGGATGATGTCATAATCATTTTGTTGATGTCATAATCATTTGATGATGTCATAATCATTAGATGATGTCATAATCATTTTGTTGATGTCATAATGATTTGATGATGTCATAATCATTTGATGTCATAATCATTGGATGATGTCATAATCATTTTGTTGATGTCATAATCATTTGATGATGTCATAAACATTTGATGTCATAATCATTGGATGATGTCATAATCATTTTGTTGATGTCATAATCATTGGATGATGTCATAATCATTTTGTTGATGTCATAATCATTTGATGATGTCATAATCATTAGATGATGTCATAATCATTTTGTTGACGTCATAATCATTTGATGATGTCATAATCATTAGATGATGTCATAATCATTTTGTTGATGTCATAATCATTTGATGATGTCATAATCATTTGATGCCATAATCATCGGATGATGTCATAATCATTTTGTTGATGTCATAATCATTTGATAATGTCATAATCATTAGATGATGTCATAATCATTTTGTTGATGTCATAATCATTTTTTTGATGTCATAATCATTTGATGATGTCATAATCATTTGATGTCATAATCATTGGATGATGTCATAATCATTTTGTTGATGTCATAATCATTTGATGATGTCATAATCATTTTGTTGATGTCATAATGATTTGATGATGTCATAATCATTGGATGATGTCATAATCATTGGATGATGTCATCATCATTTTGTTGATGTCATAATCATTTGATGATGTCATAATCATTTGATGTCATAATCATTTGATGATGTCATAATAATTTTGTTGATGTCATAATCATTTTGTTGATGTCATAATGATTTGATGATGTCAAAATCATTGGATGATGTCATAATCATTTTGTTGATGTCATAATCATTTGATGTCATAATCATTGGATGATGTCATAATCATTTTGTTGATGTCATAATCATTTGATGATGTCATAATCATTTGATGTCATAATCATTGGATGATGTCATAATCATTTTGTTGATGTCATAATCATTTGATGATGTCATAATCATTAGATGATGTCATAATCATTTTGTTGATGTCATAATGATTTGATGATGTCATAATCATTGTATGATGTCATAATCATTGGATGATGTCATCATCATTTTGTTGATGTCATAATCATTTGATGATGTCATAATCATTTGATGTCATAATCATTTGATGATGTCATAATCATTTTGTTGATGTCATAATCATTTTGTTGATGTCATAATGATTTGATGATGTCAAAATCATTGGATGATGTCATAATCATTTTGTTGATGTCATAATCATTTGATGTCATAATCATTGGATGATGTCATAATCATTTTGTTGATGTCATAATCATTTGATGATGTCATAATCATTTGATATCATAATCATTGGATGATGTCATAATCATTTTGTTGATGTCATAATCATTTGATGATGTCATAATCATTAGATGATGTCATAATCATTTTGTTGATGTCATAATCATTTGATGATGTCATAATCATTAGATGATGTCATAATCATTTTGTGATGTCATAATCATTTGATGATGTCATAATCATTTGATGTCATAATCATTGGATGATGTCATAATCATTTGATAATGTCATAATCATTAGATGATGTCATAATCATTTTGTTGATGTCATAATCATTTTGTTGATGTCATAATCATTTGATGATGTCATAATCATTTTGGTGATGTCATAATCATTTGATGATGTCATAATCATTTGATGTCATAATCATTTGATGATGTCATAATCATTTTGTTGATGTCATAATCATTTGATGATGTCATAATCATTAGATGATGTCATAATCATTTTGTTGATGTCATAATGATTTGATGATGTCATAATCATTGGATGATGTCATAATCATTTTGTTGATGTCATAATCATTTGATGATGTCATAATCATTAGATGATGTCATAATCATTTTGTGATGTCATAATCATTTGATGATGTCATAATCATTGGATGATGTCATAATCATTGGATGATGTCATCATAATTTTGTTGATGTCATAATCATTTTGTTGATGTCATAATCATTTGATGATGTCATAATCATTTTGGTGATGTCATAATCATTTGATGATGTCATAATCATTTGATGTCATAATCATTGGATGATGTCATAATCATTTTGTTGATGTCATAATCATTTGATGATGTCATAATCATTAGATGATGTCATAATCATTTTGTTGATGTCATAATGATTTGATGATGTCATAATCATTGGATGATGAAATAATCATTGGATGATGTCATAATCATTTTGTTGATGTCATAATCATTTGATGATGTCATAATCATTAGATGATGTCATAATCATTTTGTGATGTCATAATCATTTGATGATGTCATAATCATTGGATGATGTCATCATCATTTTGCTGATGTCATCATCATTTGATGATGTCATAATCATTTGATGTCATAATCATTTGATGATGTCATAATCATTTTGTTGATGTCATAATCATTTTGTTGATGTCATAATGATTTGATGATGTCAAAATCATTGGATGATGTCATAATCATTTTGTTGATGTCATAATCATTTGATGATGTCATAATCATCTGATGATGTCATAATCATTTTGTTGATGTCATAATCATTTGACGATGTCATAATCATTAGATGATGTCATAATCATTTGACGTCATAATCATTGGATGATGTCATAATCATTTTGTTGATGTCATAATCATTTGATGATGTCATAATCATTAGATGATGTCATAATCATTTTGTTGATGTCATAATGATTTGATGATGTCATAATCATTGGATGATGTCATAATCATTGGATGATGTCATCATCATTTTGTTGATGTCATAATCATTTGATGATGTCATAATCATTTGATGTCATAATCATTTGATGATGTCAAAATCATTTTGTTGATGTCATAATCATTTTGTTGATGTCATAATGATTTGATGATGTCAAAATCATTGGATGATGTCATAATCATTTTGTTGATGTCATAATCATTTGATGTCATAATCATTGGATGATGTCATAATCATTTTGTTGATGTCATAATCATTTGATGATGTCATAATCATTTGATGTCATAATCATTGGATGATGTCATAATCATTTTGTTGATGTCATAATCATTTGATAATGTCATAATCATTAGATGATGTCATAATCATTTTGTTGATGTCATAATCATTTCGTTGATGTCATAATCATTTGATGATGTCATAATCATTTTGGTGATGTCATAATCATTTGATGATGTCATAATCATTTGATGTCATAATCATTGGATGATGTCATAATCATTTTGTTGATGTCATAATCATTTAATGATGTCATAATCATTTGTTGTCATAATCATTGGATGATGTCATAATCATTTTGTTGATGTCATAATCATTTGATGATGTCATAAACATTTGATGTCATAATCATTGGATGATGTCATAATCATTTTGTTGATGTCATAATCATTTGATGATGTCATAATCATTTTACGTCATAATCATTGGATGATGTCATAATCATTTTGTTGATGTCATAATCATTTGATGATGTCATAATCATTAGATGATGTCATAATCATTTTGTTGATGTCATAATGATTTGATGATGTCATAATCATTGGATGATGTCATCATCATTTTGTTGATGTCATCATCATTTTGTTGATGTCATAATCATTTGATGATGTCATAATCATTTGATGTCATAATCATTTGATGATGTCATAATCATTTTGTTGATGTCATAATCATTTTGTTGATGTCATAATGATTTGATGATGTTATAATCATTTTGTTGATGTCATAATCATTGGATGATGTCATAATCATTTTGTTGATGTCATAATCATTTTGTTGATGTCATAATCATTTGATGATGTCATAATCATTTGATGTCATAATCATTGGATGATGTCATAATCATTTTGTTGATGTCATAATCATTTGTTGATGTCATAATCATTAGATGATGTCATAATCATTTTGTTGATGTCATAATCATTTGATGATGTCATAATCATTAGATGATGTCATAATCATTTTGTGATGTCATAATCATTTGATGATGTCATAATCATTAGATGATGTCATAATCATTTTGTTGATGTCATAATGATTTGATGATGTCATAATCATTGGATGATGTCATCATCATTTTGTTGATGTCATAATCATTTGATGATGTCATAATCATTTGATGTCATAATCATTTGATGATGTCATAATCATTTTGTTGATGTCATAATCATTTTGTTGATGTCATAATGATTTGATGATGTCAAAATCATTGGATGATGTCATAATCATTTTGTTGATGTCATAATCATTTGATGTCATAATCATTGGATGATGTCATAATCATTTTGTTGATGTCATAATCATTTGATGATGTCATAATCATTTGATGTCATAATCATTGGATGATGTCATAATCATTTTGTTGATGTCATAATCATTTGATAATGTCATAATCATTAGATGATGTCATAATCATTTTGTTGATGTCATAATCATTTTGTTGATGTCATAATCATTTGATGATGTCATAATCATTTTGGTGATGTCATAATCATTTGATGATGTCATAATCATTTGATGTCATAATCATTGGATGATGTCATAATCATTTTGTTGATGTCATAATCATTTGATGATGTCATAATCATTAGATGATGTCATAATCATTTGATGATGTCATAATCATTTTGTTGATGTCATAATCATTTTGTTGATGTCATAATCATTTGATGATGCCATTATCATTTTGTTGATGTCATAATCATTTTGTTGATGTCATAATGATTTGATGATGTCATAATCATTTCATGTCATAATCATTGGATGATGTCATAATCATTTTGTTGATGTCATAATCATTTGATGATGCCATAATCATTTTGTTGATATCGTAATCATTTGATGATGTCATAATCATTTGATGTCATAATCATTGGATGATGTCATAATCATTTTGTTGATGTCATAATCATTTGATGATGTCATAATCATTAGATGATGTCATAATCATTTTGTTGATGTCATAATGATTTGATGATGTCATAATCATTTGATGTCATAATCATTGGATGATGTCATAATCATTTTGTTGATGTCATAATCATTTGATGATGTCATAAACATTTGATGTCATAATCATTGGATGATGTCATAATCATTTTGTTGATGTCATAATCATTGGATGATGTCATAATCATTTTGTTGATGTCATAATCATTTTGTTGATGTCATAATCATTAGATGATGTCATAATCATTTTGTTGATGTCATAATCATTTGATGATGTCATAATCATTAGATGATGTCATAATCATTTTGTTGATGTCATAATCATTTGATGATGTCATAATCATTTGATGTCATAATCATCGGATGATGTCATAATCATTTTGTTGATGTCATAATCATTTGATAATGTCATAATCATTAGATGATGTCATAATCATTTTTTTGATGTCATAATCATTTGATGATGTCATAATCATTTTGTTGATGTCATAATCATTTGATGATGTCATAATCATTTGATGTCATAATCATTGGATGATGTCATAATCATTTTGTTGATGTCATAATCATTTGATGATGTCATAATCATTTTGTTGATGTCATAATGATTTGATGATGTCATAATCATTGAATGATGTCATAATCATTTGATGATGTCATAATCATTTGATGTCATAATCATTTGATGATGTCATAATCATTTTGTTGATGTCATAATCATTTTGTTGATGTCATAATGATTTGATGATGTCAAAATCATTGGATGATGTCATAATCATTTTGTTGATGTCATAATCATTTGATGTCATAATCATTGGATGATGTCATAATCATTTTGTTGATGTCATAATCATTTGATGATGTCATAATCATTTGATGTCATAATCATTGGATGATGTCATAATCATTTTGTTGATGTCATAATCATTTGATGATGTCATAATCATTAGATGATGTCATAATCATTTTGTTGATGTCATAATCATTTGATGATGTCATAATCATTAGATGATGTCATAATCATTTTGTGATGTCATAATCATTTGATGATGTCATAATCATTAGATGATGTCATAATCTTTTGTTGATGTCATAATGATTTGATGATGTCATAATCATTGGATGATGTCATAATCATTGGATGATGTCATCATCATTTTGTTGATGTCATAATCATTTGATGATGTCATAATCATTTGATGTCATAATCATTTGATGATGTCATAATCATTTTGTTGATGTCATAATCATTTTGTTGATGTCATAATGATTTGATGATGTCAAATTCATTGGATGATGTCATAATCATTTTGTTGATGTCATAATCATTTGATGTCATAATCATTGGATGATGTCATAATCATTTGATGTCATAATCATTGGATGATGTCATAATCATTTTGTTGATGTCATAATCATTTGATGATGTCATAATCATTTGATGTCATAATCATTGGATGATGTCATAATCATTTTGTTGATGTCATAATCATTTGATGATGTCATAATCATTAGATGATGTCATAATCATTTTGTTGATGTCATAATCATTGGATGATGTCATAATCATTGGATGATGTCATAATCATTGGATGATGTCATCATCATTTTGTTGATGTCATAATCATTTGATGATGTCATAATCATTTGATGTCATAATCATTGGATGATGTCATAATCATTTTGTTGATGTCTTAATGATTTGATGATGTCAAAATCATTGGATGATGTCATAATCATTTTGTTGATGTCATAATCATTTGATGTCATAATCATTGGATGATGTCATAATCATTTTGTTGATGTCATAATCATTTGATAATGTCATAATCATTAGATGATGTCATAATCATTTTGTTGATGTCATAATCATTTTGTTGATGTCATAATCATTTGATGATGTCATAATCATTTTGGTGATGTCATAATCATTTGATGATGTCATAATCATTTGATGTCATAATCATTGGATGATGTCATAATCATTTTGTTGATGTCATAATCATTTGATGATGTCATAATCATTAGATGATGTCATAATCATTTTGTTGATGTCATAATGATTTGATGATGTCATAATCATTGGATGATGTCATAATCATTGGATGATGTCATAATCATTTTGTTGATGTCATAATCATTTGATGATGTCATAATCATTAGATGATGTCATAATCATTTTGTAATGTCATAATCATTTGATGATGTCATAATCATTAGATGATGTCATAATCATTTTGTTGATGTCATAATGATTTGATGATGTCATAATCATTGGATGATGTCATAATCATTGGATGATGTCATCATCATTTTGTTGATGTCATAATCGTTTGATGATGTCATAATCATTTGATGATGTCATAATCATTTGATGATGTCATAATCATTTTGTTGATGTCATAATCATTTTGTTGATGGCATAATGATTTGATGATGTCAAAATCATTGGATGATGTCATAATCATTTTGTTGATGTCATAATCATTTGATGATGTCATAATCATTTGATGTCATAATCATCGGATGATGTCATAATCATTTTGTTGATGTCATAATCATTTGATAATGTCATGATCATTAGATGATGTCATAATCATTTTGTTGATGTCATAATCATTTTTTTGATGTCATAATCATTTGATGATGTCATAATCATTTTGTTGATGTCATAATCATTTGATGATGTCATAATCATTTGATGTCATAATCATTGGATGATGTCATAATCATTTTGTTGATGTCATAATCATTTGATGATGTCATAATCATTAGATGATGTCATAATCATTTTGTTGATGTCATAATGATTTGATGATGTCATAATCATTGGATGATGTCATAATCATTGGATGATGTCATCATCATTTTGTTGATGTCATACTCATTTGATGATGTCATAATCATTTGATGTCATAATCATTTGATGATGTCATAATCATTTTGCTGATGTCATAATCATTTTGTTGATGTCATAATCATTTGATGTCATAATCATTGGATGATGTCATAATCATTTTGTTGATGTCATAATCATTTGATGATGTCATAATCATTTGAAGTCATAATCATTGGATGATGTCATAATCATTTTGTTGATGTCATAATCATTTGATGATGTCATAATCATTAGTTGATGTCATAATCATTTTGTTGATGTCATAATCATTTGATGATGTCATAATCATTAGATGATGTCATAATCATTTTGTGATGTCATAATCATTTGATGATGTCATAATCATTTGATGTCATAATCATTGGATGATGTCATAATCATTTTGTTGATGTCATATTCATTTGATAATGTCATAATCATTAGATGATGTCATAATCATTTTGTTGATGTCATAATCATTTTGTTGATGTCATAATCATTTGATGATGCCATAATCATTTTGTTGATGTCGTAATCATTTGATGATGTCATAATCATTTGATGTCATAATCATTGGATGATGTCATAATCATTTTGTTGATGTCATAATCATTTGATGATGTCATAATCATTAGATGATGTCATAATCATTTTGTTGATGTCATAGTGATTTGATGATGTCATAATCATTTGATGTCATAATCATTGGATGATGTCATAATCATTTTGTTGATGTCATAATCATTTGATGATGTCATAAACATTTGATGTCATAATCATTGGATGATGTCACAATCATTTTGTTGATGTCATAATCATTGGATGATGTCATAATCATTTTGTTGATGTCATAATCATTTGATGATGTCATAATCATTAGATGATGTCATAATCATTTTGTTGATGTCATAATCATTTGATGATGTCATAATCATTTTGTTGATGTCATAATCATTTGATGTCATAATCATTGGATGATGTCATAATCATTTGATGATGTCATAATCATTTGATGTCATAATCATTGGATGATGTCAGATCATTTTGTTGATGTCATAATCATTTGATGATGTCATAATCATTAGATGATGTCATAATCATTTTGTTGATGTCATAATGACTTGATGATGTCATAATCATTGGATGATGTCATAATCATTGGATGATGTCATAATCATTTTGTTGATGTCATAATCATTGGATGATGTCATAATCATTTTGTTGATGTCATAATCATTTGATGATGTCATAATCACTTGATGTCATAATCATTGGATGATGTCATAATCATTTTGTTGATGTCATAATCATTAGATGATGTCATAATCATTTTGTTGATGTCATAATCATTTGATGATATCATAATCATTAGATGATGTCATAATCATTTTGTGATGTCATAATCATTTGATGATGTCATAATCATTTGATGTCATAATCATTGGATGATGTCATAATCATTTTGTTGATGTCATAATCATTTGATAATGTCATAATCATTAGATGATGTCATAATCATTTTGTTGATGTCATAATCATTAGATGATGTCGTAATCATTTTGTTGATGTCATAATGATTTGATGATGTCATAATCATTGGATGATGTCATCATCATTTTGTTGATGTCATAATCATTTGATGATGTCATAATCATTTGATGTCATAATCATTTGATGATGTCATAATCATTTGATGATGTCATAATCATTTTGTTGATGTCATAATCATTTTGTTGATGTCATAATGATTTGATGATGTCAAAATCATTGGGTGATGTCATATTCATTTTGTTGATGTCATAATCATTTGATGTCATAATCATTGGATGATGTCATAATCATTTTGTTGATGTCATAATCATTTGATGATGTCATAATCATTTGATGTCATAATCATTGGATGATGTCATAATCATTTTGTTGATGTCATAATCATTTGATGATGTCATAATCATTTGATGTCATAATCATTGGATGATGTCATAATCATTTGATGATGTCATAATCATTAGATGATGTCATAATCATTTTGTTGATGTCATAATCATTTGATGATGTCATAATCATTAGATGATGTCATAATCATTTTGTTGATGTCATAATCATTTTGTTGATGTCATAATCATTTGATAATGTCATAATCATTAGATGATGTCATAATCATTTTGTTAATGTCATAATCATTGGATGATGTCATAATCATTTTGTTGATGTCATAATCATTTAATGATGTCATAATCATTAGATGATGTCATAATCATTTTGTTGATGTCATAATCATTTGATGATGTCATAATCATTAGATGATGTCATAATCATTTTGTTGATGTCATAATCATTTTTTTGATGTCATAATCATTGGATGATGTCATAATCATTTTGTTGATGTCATAATCATTTGATGATGTCATAATCATTTGATGTCATAATCATTGGATGATGTCATAATCATTTTGTTGATGTCATAATCATTTGATGATGTCATAATCATTTTGTTGATGTCATAATGATTTGATGATGTCATAATCATTGGATGATGTCATAATCATTGGATGATGTCATCATCATTTTATTGATGTCATAATCATTTGATGATGTCATAATCATTTGATGTCATAATCATTTGATGATGTCATAATCATTTTGTTGATGTCATAATCATTTTGTTGATGTCATAATGATTTGATGATGTCAAAATCATTGGATGATGTCATAATCATTTTGTTGATGTCATAATCATTTGATGTCATAATCATTGGATGATGTCATAATCATTTTGTTGATGTCATAATCATTTGATGATGTCATAATCATTTGATGTCATAATCATTGGATGATGTCATAATCATTTTGTTGATGTCATAATCATTTGATGATGTCATAATCATTAGATGATGTCATAATCATTTTGTTGATGTCATAATGATTTGATGATGTCATAATCATTGGATGATGTCATAATCATTTGATGATGTCATAATCATTAGATGATGTCATAATCATTTTGTTGATGTCATAATCATTTGATGATGTCATAATCATTTGATGTCATAATCATCGGATGATGTCATAATCATTTTGTTGATGTCATAATCATTTGATAATGTCATAATCATTAGATGATGTCATAATCATTTTGTTGATGTCATAATCATTGGATGATGTCATAATCATTTTGTTGATGTCATAATCATTTGATGATGTAATAATCATTAGATGATGTCATAATCATTTTGTTGATGTCATAATCATTTGATGATGTCATAATCATTAGATGATGTCATAATCATTTTGTTGATGTCATAATCATTTGATGATGTCATAATCATTTGATGTCATAATCATCGGATGATGTCATAATCATTTTGTTGATGTCATAATCATTTGATAATGTCATAATCATTAGATGATGTCATAATCATTTTGTTGATGTCATAATCATTTTTTTGATGTCATAATCATTTGATGATGTCATAATCATTTTGTTGATGTCATAATCATTTGATGATGTCATAATCATTTGATGTCATAATCATTGGATGATGTCATAATCATTTTGTTGATGTCATAATCATTTGATGATGTCATAATCATTTTGTTGATGTCATAATGATTTGATGATGTCATAATCATTGGATGATGTCATAATCATTGGATGATGTCATCATCATTTTATTGATGTCATAATCATTTGATGATGTCATAATCATTTGATGTCATAATCATTTGATGATGTCATAATCATTTTGATGATGTCATAATCATTTTGTTGATGTCATAATGATTTGATGATGTCAAAATCATTGGATGATGTCATAATCATTTTGTTGATGTCATAATCATTTGATGTCATAATCATTGGATGATGTCATAATCATTTTGTTGATGTCATAATCATTTGATGATGTCATAATCATTTGATGTCATAATCATTGGATGATGTCATAATCATTTTGTTGATGTCATAATCATTTGATGATGTCATAATCATTAGATGATGTCATAATCATTTTGTTGATGTCATAATGATTTGATGATGTCATAATCATTGTATGATGTCATAATCATTGGATGATGTCATCATCATTTTGTTGATGTCATAATCATTTGATGATGTCATAATCATTTGATGATGTCATAATCATTTTGTTGATGTCATAATCATTTTGTTGATGTCATAATCATTTTGTTGATGTCATAATGATTTGATGATGTCAAAATCATTGGATGATGTCATAATCATTTTGTTGATGTCATAATCATTTGATGTCATAATCATTGGATGATGTCATAATCATTTTGTTGATGTCATAATCATTTGATGATGTCATAATCATTTGATATCATAATCATTGGATGATGTCATAATCATTTTGCTGATGTCATAATCATTTGATGATGTCATAATCATTAGATGATGTCATAATCATTTTGTTGATGTCATAATCATTTGATGATGTCATAATCATTAGATGATGTCATAATCATTTTGTGATGTCATAATCATTTGATGATGTCATAATCATTTGATGTCATAATCATTGGATGATGTCATAATCATTTTGTTGATGTCATAATCATTTGATAATGTCATAATCATTAGATGATGTCATAATCATTTTGTTGATGTCATAATCATTTTGTTGATGTCATAATCATTTGATGATGTCATAATCATTTTGGTGATGTCATAATCATTTGATGATGTCATAATCATTAGATGATGTCATAATCATTTTGTTGATGCCATAATGATTTGATGATGTCATAATCATTGGATGATGTCATAATCATTTTGTTGATGTCATAATCATTTTGTTGATGTCATAATCATTTGATGATGTCATAATCATTTTGGTGATGTCATAATCATTTGATGATGTCATAATCATTAGATGATGTCATAATCATTTTGTTGATGCCATAATGATTTGATGATGTCATAATCATTTGATGATGTCATAATCATTTCGTTGATGTCATAATCATTTTGTTGATGTCATAATGATTTGATGATGTCAAAATCATTGGATGATGTCATAATCATTTTGTTGATGTCATAATCATTTGATGTCATAATCATTGGATGATGTCATAATCATTTTGTTGATGTCATAATCATTTGATGATGTCATAATCATTTGATGTCATAATCATTGGATGATGTCATAATCATTTTGTTGATGTCATAATCATTTGATGATGTCATAATCATTAGATGATGTCATAATCATTTTGTTGATGTCATAATGATTTGATGATGTCATAATCATTGGATGATGTCATAATCATTTGATGATGTCATAATCATTAGATGATGTCATAATCATTTTGTTGATGTCATAATCATTTGATGATGTCATAATCATTAGATGATGTCATAATCATTTTGTTGATGTCATAATCATTTGATGATGTCATAATCATTTGATGTCATAATCATCGGATGATGTCATAATCATTTTGTTGATGTCATAATCATTTGATAATGTCATAATCATTAGATGATGTCATAATCATTTTGTTGATGTCATAATCATTGGATGATGTCATAATCATTTTGTTGATGTCATAATCATTTGATGATGTCATAATCATTAGATGATGTCATAATCATTTTGTTGATGTCATAATCATTTGATGATGTCATAATCATTAGATGATGTCATAATCATTTTGTTGATGTCATAATCATTTGATGATGTCATAATCATTTGATGTCATAATCATCGGATGATGTCATAATCATTTTGTTGATGTCATAATCATTTGATAATGTCATAATCATTAGATGATATCATAATCATTTTGTTGATGTCATAATCATTTTGTTGATGTCATAATCATTTGATGATGTCATAATCATTTTGGTGATGTCATAATCATTTGATGATGTCATAATCATTGGATGATGTCATAATCATTTTGTTGATGTCATAATCATTTGATGATGTCATAATCATTAGATGATGTCATAATCATTTTGTTGATGTCATAATGATTTGATGATGTCATAATCATTGGATGATGTCATAATCATTGGATGATGTCATCATCTTTTTATTGATGTCATAATCATTTGATGATGTCATAATCATTTGATGTCATAATCATTTGATGATGTCATAATCATTTTGTTGATGTCATAATCATTTTGTTGATGTCATAATGATTTGATGATGTCAAAATCATTGGATGATGTCATAATCATTTTGTTGATGTCATAATCATTTGATGTCATAATCATTGGATGATGTCATAATCATTTTGTTGATGTCATAATCATTTGATGATGTCATAATCATTTGATGTCATAATCATTGGATGATGTCATAATCATTTTGTTGATGTCATAATCATTTGATGATGTCATAATCATTAGATGATGTCATAATCATTTTGTTGATGTCATAATGATTTGATGATGTCATAATCATTGTATGATGTCATAATCATTGGATGATGTCATCATCATTTTGTTGATGTCATAATCATTTGATGATGTCATAATCATTTGATGATGTCATAATCATTTTGTTGATGTCATAATCATTTTGTTGATGTCATAATCATTTTGTTGATGTCATAATGATTTGATGATGTCAAAATCATTGGATGATGTCATAATCATTTTGTTGATGTCATAATCATTTGATGTCATAATCATTGGATGATGTCATAATCATTTTGTTGATGTCATAATCATTTGATGATGTCATAATCATTTGATATCATAATCATTGGATGATGTCATAATCATTTTGCTGATGTCATAATCATTTGATGATGTCATAATCATTAGATGATGTCATAATCATTTTGTTGATGTCATAATCATTTGATGATGTCATAATCATTAGATGATGTCATAATCATTTTGTGATGTCATAATCATTTGATGATGTCATAATCATTTGATGTCATAATCATTGGATGATGTCATAATCATTTTGTTGATGTCATAATCATTTGATAATGTCATAATCATTAGATGATGTCATAATCATTTTGTTGATGTCATAATCATTTTGTTGATGTCATAATCATTTGATGATGTCATAATCATTTTGGTGATGTCATAATCATTTGATGATGTCATAATCATTAGATGATGTCATAATCATTTTGTTGATGCCATAATGATTTGATGATGTCATAATCATTGGATGATGTCATAATCATTTTGTTGATGTCATAATGATTTGATGATGTCATAATCATTGGATGATGTCATAATCATTGGATGATGTCATCATAATTTTGTTGATTTCATAATCATTTGATGATGTCATAATCATTTGATGTCATAATCATTGGATGATGTCATAATCATTTTGTTGATGTCATAATGATTTGATGATGTCAAAATCATTGGATGATGTCATAATCATTTTGTTGATGTCATAATCATTTGATGTCATAATCATTGGATGATGTCATAATCATTTTGTTGATGTCATAATCATTTGATGATGTCATAATCATTTGATGTCATAATCATTGGATGATGTCATAATCATTTTGTTGATGTCATAATCATTTGATATCATAATCATTAGATGATGTCATAATCATTTTGTTGATGTCATAATCATTTGATGATGTCATAATCATTAGATGATGTCATAATCATTTTGTTGATGTCATAATCATTTGATGATGTCATAATCATTAGATGATGTCATAATCATTTTGTTGATGTCATAATGATTTGATGATGTCATAATCATTGGATGATGTCATAATCATTGGATGATGTCATAATCATTTTGTTGATGTCATAATCATTAGATGATGTCATAATCATTTTGTGATGTCATAATCATTTTGTGATGTCATAATCATTAGATGATGTCATAATCATTTTGTTGATGTCATAATGATTTGATGATGTCATAATCATTTGATGATGTCATAATCATTGGATGATGTCATAATCATTGGATGATGTCATCATAATTTTGTTGATGTCATAATCATTTGATGTCATAATCATTTCATGTCATAATCATTTGATGATGTCATAATCATTTTGTTGATGTCATAATCATTTTGTTGATGTCATAATGATTTGATGATGTCATAATCATTGGATGATGTCATAATCATTTTGTTGATGTCATAATCATTTGATGTCATAATCATTGGATGATGTCATAATCATTTTGTTGATGTCATAATCATTTGATGATGTCATAATCATTTGATGTCATAATCATTGGATGATGTCATAATCATTTTGTTGATGTCATAATCATTTGATAATGTCATAATCATTAGATGATGTCATAATCATTTTGTTGATGTCATAATCATTTTGTTGATGTCATAATCATTTGATGATGTCATAATCATTTTGGTGATGTCATAATCATTTGATGATGTCATAATCATTTGATGTCATAATCATTGGATGATGTCATAATCATTTTGTTGATGTCATAATCATTTGATGATGTCATAATCATTAGATGATGTCATAATCATTTGATGATGTCATAATCATTTTGTTGATGTCATAATCATTTTGTTGATGTCATAATCATTTGATGATGCCATTATCATTTTGTTGATGTCATAATCATTTTATGATGTCATAATCATTTTGTTGATGTCATAATGATTTGATGATGTCATAATCATTTGATGTCATAATCATTGGATGATGTCATAATCATTTTGTTGATGTCATAATCATTTGATGATGCCATAATCATTTTGTTGATGTCGTAATCATTTGATGATGTCATAATCATTTGATGTCATAATCATTGGATGATGTCATAATCATTTTGTTGATGTCATAATCATTTGATGATGTCATAATCATTAGATGATGTCATAATCATTTTGTTGATGTCATAATGATTTGATGATGTCATAATCATTTGATGTCATAATCATTGGATGATGTCATAATCATTTTGTTGATGTCATAATCATTTGATGATGTCATAAACATTTGATGTCATAATCATTGGATGATGTCATAATCATTTTGTTGATGTCATAATCATTGGATGATGTCATAATCATTTTGTTGATGTCATAATCATTTGATGATGTCATAATCATTAGATGATGTCATAATCATTTTGTTGATGTCATAATCATTTGATGATGTCATAATAATTAGATGATGTCATAATCATTTTGTTGATGTCATAATCATTTGATGATGTCATAATCATTTGATGTCATAATCATCGGATGATGTCATAATCATTTTGTTGATGTCATAATCATTTGATAATGTCATAATCATTAGATGATGTCATAATCATTTTGTTGATGTCATAACCATTTTTTTGATGTCATAATCATTTGATGATGTCATAATCATTTGATGTCATAATCATTGGATGATGTCATAATCATTTTGTTGATGTCATAATCATTTGATGATGCCATAATCATTTTGTTGATGTCATAATGATTTGATGATGTCATAATCATTGGATGATGTCATAATCATTGGATGATGTCATCATCATTTTGTTGATGTCATAATCATTTGATGATGTCATAATCATTAGATGATGTCATAATCATTTTGTGATGTCATAATCATTTGATGATGTCATAATCATTTGATGTCATAATCATTGGATGATGTCATAATCATTTTGTTGATGTCATAATCATTTGATAATGTCATAATCATTAGATGATGTCATAATCATTTTGTTGATGTCATAATCATTTTGTTGATGTCATAATCATTTGATGATGTCATAATCATTTTGGTGATGTCATAATCATTTGATGATGTCATAATCATTAGATGATGTCATAATCATTTTGTTGATGCCATAATGATTTGATGATGTCATAATCATTGGATGATGTCATAATCATTTTGTTGATGTCATAATGATTTGATGATGTCATAATCATTGGATGATGTCATAATCATTGGATGATGTCATCATAATTTTGTTGATTTCATAATCATTTGATGATGTCATAATCATTTGATGTCATAATCATTGGATGATGTCATAATCATTTTGTTGATGTCATAATGATTTGATGATGTCAAAATCATTGGATGATGTCATAATCATTTTGTTGATGTCATAATCATTTGATGTCATAATCATTGGATGATGTCATAATCATTTTGTTGATGTCATAATCATTTGATGATGTCATAATCATTTGATGTCATAATCATTGGATGATGTCATAATCATTTTGTTGATGTCATAATCATTTGATGATGTCATAATCATTAGATGATGTCATAATCATTTTGTTGATGTCATAATCATTTGATGATGTCATAATCATTAGATGATGTCATAATCATTTTGTTGATGTCATAATCATTTGATGATGTCATAATCATTAGATGATGTCATAATCATTTTGTTGATGTCATAATGATTTGATGATGTCATAATCATTGGATGATGTCATAATCATTGGATGATGTCATAATCATTTTGTTGATGTCATAATCATTTGATGATGTCATAATCATTAGATGATGTCATAATCATTTTGTGATGTCATAATCATTTGATGATGTCATAATCATTAGATGATGTCATAATCATTTTGTTGATGTCATAATGATTTGATGATGTCATAATCATTGGATGATGTCATAATCATTGGATGATGTCATCATAATTTTGTTGATGTCATAATCATTTGATGTCATAATCATTTCATGTCATAATCATTTGATGATGTCATAATCATTTTGTTGATGTCATAATCATTTTGTTGATGTCATAATGATTTGATGATGTCATAATCATTGGATGATGTCATAATCATTTTGTTGATGTCATAATCATTTGATGTCATAATCATTGGATGATGTCATAATCATTTTGTTGATGTCATAATCATTTGATGATGTCATAATCATTTGATGTCATAATCATTGGATGATGTCATAATCATTTTGTTGATGTCATAATCATTTGATAATGTCATAATCATTAGATGATGTCATAATCATTTTGTTGATGTCATAATCATTTTGTTGATGTCATAATCATTTGATGATGTCATAATCATTTTGGTGATGTCATAATCATTTGATGATGTGATAATCATTTGATGTCATAATCATTGGATGATGTCATAATCATTTTGTTGATGTCATAATCATTTGATGATGTCATAATCATTAGATGATGTCATAATCATTTGATGATGTCATAATCATTTTGTTGATGTCATAATCATTTTGTTGATGTCATAATCATTTGATGATGCCATTATCATTTTGTTGATGTCATAATCATTTTATGATGTCATAATCATTTTGTTGATGTCATAATGATTTGATGATGTCATAATCATTTGATGTCATAATCATTGGATGATGTCATAATCATTTTGTTGATGTCATAATCATTTGATGATGCCATAATCATTTTGTTGATGTCGTAATCATTTGATGATGTCATAATCATTTGATGTCATAATCATTGGATGATGTCATAATCATTTTGTTGATGTCATAATCATTTGATGATGTCATAATCATTAGATGATGTCATAATCATTTTGTTGATGTCATAATGATTTGATGATGTCATAATCATTTGATGTCATAATCATTGGATGATGTCATAATCATTTTGTTGATGTCATAATCATTTGATGATGTCATAAACATTTGATGTCATAATCATTGGATGATGTCATAATCATTTTGTTGATGTCATAATCATTGGATGATGTCATAATCATTTTGTTGATGTCATAATCATTTGATGATGTCATAATCATTAGATGATGTCATAATCATTTTGTTGATGTCATAATCATTTGATGATGTCATAATCATTAGATGATGTCATAATCATTTTGTTGATGTCATAATCATTTGATGATGTCATAATCATTTGATGTCATAATCATCGGATGATGTCATAATCATTTTGTTGATGTCATAATCATTTGATAATGTCATAATCATTAGATGATGTCATAATCATTTTGTTGATGTCATAACCATTTTTTTGATGTCATAATCATTTGATGATGTCATAATCATTTGATGTCATAATCATTGGATGATGTCATAATCATTTTGTTGATGTCATAATCATTTGATGATGCCATAATCATTTTGTTGATGTCATAATGATTTGATGATGTCATAATCATTGGATGATGTCATAATCATTGGATGATGTCATCATCATTTTGTTGATGTCATAATCATTTGATGATGTCATAATCATTTGATGTCATAATCATTTGATGATGTCATAATAATTTTGTTGATGTCATAATCATTTTGTTGATGTCATAATGATTTGATGATGTCAAAATCATTGGATGATGTCATAATCATTTTGTTGATGTCATAATCATTTTTTTGATGTCATAATCATTTGATGATGTCATAATCATTTGATGTCATAATCATTTCATGTCATAATCTTTTGATGATGTCATAATCATTTTGTTGATGTCATAATCATTTTGTTGATGTCATAATGATTTGATGATGTCATAATCATTGGATGATGTCATAATCATTTTGTTGATGTCATAATCATTTGATGTCATAATCATTGGATGATGTCATAATCATTTTGTTGATGTCATAATCATTTGATGATGTCATAATCATTTGATGTCATAATCATTGGATGATGTCATAATCATTTTGTTGATGTCATAATCATTTGATAATGTCATAATCATTAGATGATGTCATAATCATTTTGTTGATGTCATAATCATTTTGTTGATGTCATAATCATTTGATGATGTCATAATCATTTTGGTGATGTCATAATCATTTGATGATGTCATAATCATTTGATGTCATAATCATTGGATGATGTCATAATCATTTTGTTGATGTCATAATCATTTGATGATGTCATAATCATTAGATGATGTCATAATCATTTGATGATGTCATAATCATTTTGTTGATGTCATAATCATTTGATGATGCCATTATCATTTTGTTGATGTCATAATCATTTTATGATGTCATAATCATTTTGTTGATGTCATAATGATTTGATGATGTCATAATCATTTGATGTCATAATCATTGGATGATGTCATAATCATTTTGTTGATGTCATAATCATTTGATGATGCCATAATCATTTTGTTGATGTCGTAATCATTTGATGATGTCATAATCATTTGATGTCATAATCATTGGATGATGTCATAATCATTTTGTTGATGTCATAATCATTTGATGATGTCATAATCATTAGATGATGTCATAATCATTTTGTTGATGTCATAATGATTTGATGATGTCATAATCATTTGATGTCATAATCATTGGATGATGTCATAATCATTTTGTTGATGTCATAATCATTTGATGATGTCATAAACATTTGATGTCATAATCATTGGATGATGTCATAATCATTTTGTTGATGTCATAATCATTGGATGATGTCATAATCATTTTGTTGATGTCATAATCATTTGATGATGTCATAATCATTAGATGATGTCATAATCATTTTGTTGATGTCATAATCATTTGATGATGTCATAATCATTAGATGATGTCATAATCATTTTGTTGATGTCATAATCATTTGATGATGTCATAATCATTTGATGTCATAATCATCGGATGATGTCATAATCATTTTGTTGATGTCATAATCATTTGATAATGTCATAATCATTAGATGATGTCATAATCATTTTGTTGATGTCATAACCATTTTTTTGATGTCATAATCATTTGATGATGTCATAATCATTTGATGTCATAATCATTGGATGATGTCATAATCATTTTGTTGATGTCATAATCATTTGATGATGCCATAATCATTTTGTTGATGTCATAATGATTTGATGATGTCATAATCATTGGATGATGTCATAATCATTGGATGATGTCATCATCATTTTGTTGATGTCATAATCATTTGATGATGTCATAATCATTTGATGTCATAATCATTTGATGATGTCATAATAATTTTGTTGATGTCATAATCATTTTGTTGATGTCATAATGATTTGATGATGTCAAAATCATTGGATGATGTCATAATCATTTTGTTGATGTCATAATCATTTTTTTGATGTCATAATCATTTGATGATGTCATAATCATTTGATGTCATAATCATTGGATGATGTCATAATCATTTTGTTGATGTCATAATCATTTGATGATGTCATAATCATTTTGTTGATGTCATAATGATTTGATGATGTCATAATCATTGGATGATGTCATAATCATTGGATGATGTCATCATCATTTTGTTGATGTCATAATCATTTGATGATGTCATAATCATTTGATGTCATAATCATTTGATGATGTCATAATAATTTTGTTGATGTCATAATCATTTTGTTGATGTCATAATGATTTGATGATGTCAAAATCATTGGATGATGTCATAATCATTTTGTTGATGTCATAATCATTTGATGTCATAATCATTGGATGATGTCATAATCATTTTGTTGATGTCATAATCATTTGATGATGTCATAATCATTTGATGTCATAATCATTTGATGATGTCATAATCATTTTGTTGATGTCATAATCATTTTGTTGATGTCATAATGATTTGATGATGTCAAAATCATTGGATGATGTCATAATCATTTTGTTGATGTCATAATCATTTGATGTCATAATCATTGGATGATGTCATAATCATTTTGTTGATGTCATAATCATTTGTTGATGTCATAATCATTAGATGATGTCATAATCATTTAGTTGATGTCATAATCATTTGATGATGTCATAATCATTATATGATGTCATAATCATTTTGTGATGTCATAATCATTTGATGATGTCATAATCATTAGATGATGTCATAATCATTTTGTTGATGTCATAATGATTTGATGATGTCATAATCATTGGATGATGTCATCATCATTTTGTTGATGTCATAATCATTTGATGTCATAATCATTTGATGATGTCATAATCATTTTGTTGATGTCATAATCATTTTGTTGATGTCATAATGATTTGATGATGTCAAAATCATTGGATGATGTCATAATCATTTTGTTGATGTCATAATCATTTGATGTCATAATCATTGGATGATGTCATAATCATTTTGTTGATGTCATAATCATTTGATGATGTCATAATCATTTGATGTCATAATCATTGGATGATGTCATAATCATTTTGTTGATGTCATAATCATTTGATAATGTCATAATCATTAGATGATGTCATAATCATTTTGTTGATGTCATAATCATTTTGTTGATGTCATAATCATTTGATGATGTCATAATCATTTTGGTGATGTCATAATCATTTGATGATGTCATAATCATTTGATGTCATAATCATTGGATGATGTCATAATCATTTTGTTGATGTCATAATCATTTGATGATGTCATAATCATTTGTTGTCATAATCATTGGATGATGTCATAATCATTTTGTTGATGTCATAATCATTTGATGATGTCATAAACATTTGATGTCATAATCATTGGATGATGTCATAATCATTTTGTTGATGTCATAATCATTTGATGATGTCATAATCATTTTACGTCATAATCATTGGATGATGTCATAATCATTTTGTTGATGTCATAATCATTTGATGATGTCATAATCATTAGATGATGTCATAATCATTTTGTTGATGTCATAATGATTTGATGATGTCATAATCATTGGATGATGTCATCATCATTTTGTTGATGTCATCATCATTTTGTTGATGTCATAATCATTTGATGATGTCATAATCATTTGATGTCATAATCATTTGATGATGTCATAATCATTTTGTTGATGTCATAATCATTTTGTTGATGTCATAATGATTTGATGATGTCATAATCATTTTGTTGATGTCATAATCATTGGATGATGTCATAATCATTTTGTTGATGTCATAATCATTTTGTTGATGTCATAATCATTTGATGATGTCATAATCATTTGATGTCATAATCATTGGATGATGTCATAATCATTTTGTTGATGTCATAATCATTTGTTGATGTCATAATCATTAGATGATGTCATAATCATTTTGTTGATGTCATAATCATTTGATGATGTCATAATCATTAGATGATGTCATAATCATTTTGTGATGTCATAATCATTTGATGATGTCATAATCATTAGATGATGTCATAATCATTTTGTTGATGTCATAATGATTTGATGATGTCATAATCATTGGATGATGTCATCATCATTTTGTTGATGTCATAATCATTTGATGATGTCATAATCATTTGATGTCATAATCATTTGATGATGTCATAATCATTTTGTTGATGTCATAATCATTTTGTTGATGTCATAATGATTTGATGATGTCAAAATCATTGGATGATGTCATAATCATTTTGTTGATGTCATAATCATTTGATGTCATAATCATTGGATGATGTCATAATCATTTTGTTGATGTCATAATCATTTGATGATGTCATAATCATTTGATGTCATAATCATTGGATGATGTCATAATCATTTTGTTGATGTCATAATCATTTGATAATGTCATAATCATTAGATGATGTCATAATCATTTTGTTGATGTCATAATCATTTTGTTGATGTCATAATCATTTGATGATGTCATAATCATTTTGGTGATGTCATAATCATTTGATGATGTCATAATCATTTGATGTCATAATCATTGGATGATGTCATAATCATTTTGTTGATGTCATAATCATTTGATGATGTCATAATCATTAGATGATGTCATAATCATTTGATGATGTCATAATCATTTTGTTGATGTCATAATCATTTTGTTGATGTCATAATCATTTGATGATGCCATTATCATTTTGTTGATGTCATAATCATTTTGTTGATGTCATAATGATTTGATGATGTCATAATCATTTCATGTCATAATCATTGGATGATGTCATAATCATTTTGTTGATGTCATAATCATTTGATGATGCCATAATCATTTTGTTGATATCGTAATCATTTGATGATGTCATAATCATTTGATGTCATAATCATTGGATGATGTCATAATCATTTTGTTGATGTCATAATCATTTGATGATGTCATAATCATTAGATGATGTCATAATCATTTTGTTGATGTCATAATGATTTGATGATGTCATAATCATTTGATGTCATAATCATTGGATGATGTCATAATCATTTTGTTGATGTCATAATCATTTGATGATGTCATAAACATTTGATGTCATAATCATTGGATGATGTCATAATCATTTTGTTGATGTCATAATCATTGGATGATGTCATAATCATTTTGTTGATGTCATAATCATTTTGTTGATGTCATAATCATTAGATGATGTCATAATCATTTTGTTGATGTCATAATCATTTGATGATGTCATAATCATTAGATGATGTCATAATCATTTTGTTGATGTCATAATCATTTGATGATGTCATAATCATTTGATGTCATAATCATCGGATGATGTCATAATCATTTTGTTGATGTCATAATCATTTGATAATGTCATAATCATTAGATGATGTCATAATCATTTTTTTGATGTCATAATCATTTGATGATGTCATAATCATTTTGTTGATGTCATAATCATTTGATGATGTCATAATCATTTGATGTCATAATCATTGGATGATGTCATAATCATTTTGTTGATGTCATAATCATTTGATGATGTCATAATCATTTTGTTGATGTCATAATGATTTGATGATGTCATAATCATTGAATGATGTCATAATCATTTGATGATGTCATAATCATTTGATGTCATAATCATTTGATGATGTCATAATCATTTTGTTGATGTCATAATCATTTTGTTGATGTCATAATGATTTGATGATGTCAAAATCATTGGATGATGTCATAATCATTTTGTTGATGTCATAATCATTTGATGTCATAATCATTGGATGATGTCATAATCATTTTGTTGATGTCATAATCATTTGATGATGTCATAATCATTTGATGTCATAATCATTGGATGATGTCATAATCATTTTGTTGATGTCATAATCATTTGATGATGTCATAATCATTAGATGATGTCATAATCATTTTGTTGATGTCATAATCATTTGATGATGTCATAATCATTAGATGATGTCATAATCATTTTGTGATGTCATAATCATTTGATGATGTCATAATCATTAGATGATGTCATAATCTTTTGTTGATGTCATAATGATTTGATGATGTCATAATCATTGGATGATGTCATAATCATTGGATGATGTCATCATCATTTTGTTGATGTCATAATCATTTGATGATGTCATAATCATTTGATGTCATAATCATTTGATGATGTCATAATCATTTTGTTGATGTCATAATCATTTTGTTGATGTCATAATGATTTGATGATGTCAAATTCATTGGATGATGTCATAATCATTTTGTTGATGTCATAATCATTTGATGTCATAATCATTGGATGATGTCATAATCATTTGATGTCATAATCATTGGATGATGTCATAATCATTTTGTTGATGTCATAATCATTTGATGATGTCATAATCATTTGATGTCATAATCATTGGATGATGTCATAATCATTTTGTTGATGTCATAATCATTTGATGATGTCATAATCATTAGATGATGTCATAATCATTTTGTTGATGTCATAATCATTGGATGATGTCATAATCATTGGATGATGTCATAATCATTGGATGATGTCATCATCATTTTGTTGATGTCATAATCATTTGATGATGTCATAATCATTTGATGTCATAATCATTGGATGATGTCATAATCATTTTGTTGATGTCTTAAAGATTTGATGATGTCAAAATCATTGGATGATGTCATAATCATTTTGTTGATGTCATAATCATTTGATGTCATAATCATTGGATGATGTCATAATCATTTTGTTGATGTCATAATCATTTGATAATGTCATAATCATTAGATGATGTCATAATCATTTTGTTGATGTCATAATCATTTTGTTGATGTCATAATCATTTGATGATGTCATAATCATTTTGGTGATGTCATAATCATTTGATGATGTCATAATCATTTGATGTCATAATCATTGGATGATGTCATAATCATTTTGTTGATGTCATAATCATTTGATGATGTCATAATCATTAGATGATGTCATAATAATTTTGTTGATGTCATAATGATTTGATGATGTCATAATCATTGGATGATGTCATAATCATTGGATGATGTCATAATCATTTTGTTGATGTCATAATCATTTGATGATGTCATAATCATTAGATGATGTCATAATCATTTTGTAATGTCATAATCATTTGATGATGTCATAATCATTAGATGATGTCATAATCATTTTGTTGATGTCATAATGATTTGATGATGTCATAATCATTGGATGATGTCATAATCATTGGATGATGTCATCATCATTTTGTTGATGTCATAATCATTTGATGATGTCATAATCATTTGATGATGTCATAATCATTTGATGATGTCATAATCATTTTGTTGATGTCATAATCATTTTGTTGATGGCATAATGATTTGATGATGTCAAAATCATTGGATGATGTCATAATCATTTTGTTGATGTCATAATCATTTGATGATGTCATAATCATTTGATGTCATAATCATCGGATGATGTCATAATCATTTTGTTGATGTCATAATCATTTGATAATGTCATGATCATTAGATGATGTCATAATCATTTTGTTGATGTCATAATCATTTTTTTGATGTCATAATCATTTGATGATGTCATAATCATTTTGTTGATGTCATAATCATTTGATGATGTCATAATCATTTGATGTCATAATCATTGGATGATGTCATAATCATTTTGTTGATGTCATAATCATTTGATGATGTCATAATCATTAGATGATGTCATAATCATTTTGTTGATGTCATAATGATTTGATGATGTCATAATCATTGGATGATGTCATAATCATTGGATGATGTCATCATCATTTTGTTGATGTCATACTCATTTGATGATGTCATAATCATTTGATGTCATAATCATTTGATGATGTCATAATCATTTTGCTGATGTCATAATCATTTTGTTGATGTCATAATCATTTGATGTCATAATCATTGGATGATGTCATAATCATTTTGTTGATGTCATAATCATTTGATGATGTCATAATCATTTGAAGTCATAATCATTGGATGATGTCATAATCATTTTGTTGATGTCATAATCATTTGATGATGTCATAATCATTAGTTGATGTCATAATCATTTTGTTGATGTCATAATCATTTGATGATGTCATAATCATTAGATGATGTCATAATCATTTTGTGATGTCATAATCATTTGATGATGTCATAATCATTTGATGTCATAATCATTGGATGATGTCATAATCATTTTGTTGATGTCATATTCATTTGATAATGTCATAATCATTAGATGATGTCATAATCATTTTGTTGATGTCATAATCATTTTGTTGATGTCATAATCATTTGATGATGCCATAATCATTTTGTTGATGTCGTAATCATTTGATGATGTCATAATCATTTGATGTCATAATCATTGGATGATGTCATAATCATTTTGTTGATGTCATAATCATTTGATGATGTCATAATCATTAGATGATGTCATAATCATTTTGTTGATGTCATAGTGATTTGATGATGTCATAATCATTTGATGTCATAATCATTGGATGATGTCATAATCATTTTGTTGATGTCATAATCATTTGATGATGTCATAAACATTTGATGTCATAATCATTGGATGATGTCACAATCATTTTGTTGATGTCATAATCATTGGATGATGTCATAATCATTTTGTTGATGTCATAATCATTTGATGATGTCATAATCATTAGATGATGTCATAATCATTTTGTTGATGTCATAATCATTTGATGATGTCATAATCATTTTGTTGATGTCATAATCATTTGATGTCATAATCATTGGATGATGTCATAATCATTTGATGATGTCATAATCATTTGATGTCATAATCATTGGATGATGTCATAATCATTTTGTTGATGTCATAATCATTTGATGATGTCATAATCATTAGATGATGTCATAATCATTTTGTTGATGTCATAATGACTTGATGATGTCATAATCATTGGATGATGTCATAATCATTGGATGATGTCATAATCATTTTGTTGATGTCATAATCATTGGATGATGTCATAATCATTTTGTTGATGTCATAATCATTTGATGATGTCATAATCACTTGATGTCATAATCATTGGATGATGTCATAATCATTTTGTTGATGTCATAATCATTAGATGATGTCATAATCATTTTGTTGATGTCATAATCATTTGATGATATCATAATCATTAGATGATGTCATAATCATTTTGTGATGTCATAATCATTTGATGATGTCATAATCATTTGATGTCATAATCATTGGATGATGTCATAATCATTTTGTTGATGTCATAATCATTTGATAATGTCATAATCATTAGATGATGTCATAATCATTTTGTTGATGTCATAATCATTAGATGATGTCGTAATCATTTTGTTGATGTCATAATGATTTGATGATGTCATAATCATTGGATGATGTCATCATCATTTTGTTGATGTCATAATCATTTGATGATGTCATAATCATTTGATGTCATAATCATTTGATGATGTCATAATCATTTTGTTGATGTCATAATCATTTTGTTGATGTCATAATGATTTGATGATGTCAAAATCATTGGATGATGTCATATTCATTTTGTTGATGTCATAATCATTTGATGTCATAATCATTGGATGATGTCATAATCATTTTGTTGATGTCATAATCATTTGATGATGTCATAATCATTTGATGTCATAATCATTGGATGATGTCATAATCATTTTGTTGATGTCATAATCATTTGATGATGTCATAATCATTTGATGTCATAATCATTGGATGATGTCATAATCATTTGATGATGTCATAATCATTAGATGATGTCATAATCATTTTGTTGATGTCATAATCATTTGATGATGTCATAATCATTAGATGATGTCATAATCATTTTGTTGATGTCATAATCATTTTGTTGATGTCATAATCATTTGATAATGTCATAATCATTAGATGATGTCATAATCATTTTGTTAATGTCATAATCATTGGATGATGTCATAATCATTTTGTTGATGTCATAATCATTTAATGATGTCATAATCATTAGATGATGTCATAATCATTTTGTTGATGTCATAATCATTTGATGATGTCATAATCATTAGATGATGTCATAATCATTTTGTTGATGTCATAATCATTTTTTGATGTCATAATCATTTGATGATGTCATAATCATTTTGTTGATGTCATAATCATTTGATGATGTCATAATCATTTGATGTCATAATCATTGGATGATGTCATAATCATTTTGTTGATGTCATAATCATTTGATGATGTCATAATCATTTTGTTGATGTCATAATGATTTGATGATGTCATAATCATTGGATGATGTCATAATCATTGGATGATGTCATCATCATTTTATTGATGTCATAATCATTTGATGATGTCATAATCATTTGATGTCATAATCATTTGATGATGTCATAATCATTTTGTTGATGTCATAATCATTTTGTTGATGTCATAATGATTTGATGATGTCAAAATCATTGGATGATGTCATAATCATTTTGTTGATGTCATAATCATTTGATGTCATAATCATTGGATGATGTCATAATCATTTTGTTGATGTCATAATCATTTGATGATGTCATAATCATTTGATGTCATAATCATTGGATGATGTCATAATCATTTTGTTGATGTCATAATCATTTGATGATGTCATAATCATTAGATGATGTCATAATCATTTTGTTGATGTCATAATGATTTGATGATGTCATAATCATTGGATGATGTCATAATCATTTGATGATGTCATAATCATTAGATGATGTCATAATCATTTTGTTGATGTCATAATCATTTGATGATGTCATAATCATTAGATGATGTCATAATCATTTTGTTGATGTCATAATCATTTGATGATGTCATAATCATTTGATGTCATAATCATCGGATGATGTCATAATCATTTTGTTGATGTCATAATCATTTGATAATGTCATAATCATTAGATGATGTCATAATCATTTTGTTGATGTCATAATCATTGGATGATGTCATAATCATTTTGTTGATGTCATAATCATTTGATGATGTCATAATCATTAGATGATGTCATAATCATTTTGTTGATGTCATAATCATTTGATGATGTCATAATCATTAGATGATGTCATAATCATTTTGTTGATGTCATAATCATTTGATGATGTCATAATCATTTGATGTCATAATCATCGGATGATGTCATAATCATTTTGTTGATGTCATAATCATTTGATAATGTCATAATCATTAGATGATGTCATAATCATTTTGTTGATGTCATAATCATTTTTTTGATGTCATAATCATTTGATGATGTCATAATCATTTTGTTGATGTCATAATCATTTGATGATGTCATAATCATTTGATGTCATAATCATTGGATGATGTCATAATCATTTTGTTGATGTCATAATCATTTGATGATGTCATAATCATTTTGTTGATGTCATAATGATTTGATGATGTCATAATCATTGGATGATGTCATAATCATTGGATGATGTCATCATCATTTTATTGATGTCATAATCATTTGATGATGTCATAATCATTTGATGTCATAATCATTTGATGATGTCATAATCATTTTGTTGATGTCATAATCATTTTGTTGATGTCATAATGATTTGATGATGTCAAAATCATTGGATGATGTCATAATCATTTTGTTGATGTCATAATCATTTGATGTCATAATCAATGGATGATGTCATAATCATTTTGTTGATGTCATAATCATTTGATGATGTCATAATCATTTGATGTCATAATCATTGGATGATGTCATAATCATTTTGTTGATGTCATAATCATTTGATGATGTCATAATCATTAGATGATGTCATAATCATTTTGTTGATGTCATAATGATTTGATGATGTCATAATCATTTGATGTCATAATCATTGGATGATGTCATAATCATTTTGTTGATGTCATAATCATTTGATGATGTCATAAACATTTGATGTCATAATCATTGGATGATGTCATAATCATTTTGTTGATGTCATAATCATTGGATGATGTCATAATCATTTTGTTGATGTCATAATCATTTTGTTGATGTCATAATCATTAGATGATGTCATAATCATTTTGTTGATGTCATAATCATTTGATGATGTCATAATCATTAGATGATGTCATAATCATTTTGTTGATGTCATAATCATTTGATGATGTCATAATCATTTGATGTCATAATCATCGGATGATGTCATAATCATTTTGTTGATGTCATAATCATTTGAAAATGTCATAATCATTAGATGATGTCATAATCATTTTTTTGATGTCATAATCATTTGATGATGTCATAATCATTTTGTTGATGTCATAATCATTTGATGATGTCATAATCATTTGATGTCATAATCATTGGATGATGTCATAATCATTTTGTTGATGTCATAATCATTTGATGATGTCATAATCATTTTGTTGATGTCATAATGATTTGATGATGTCATAATCATTGAATGATGTCATAATCATTTGATGATGTCATAATCATTTGATGTCATAATCATTTGATGATGTCATAATCATTTTGTTGATGTCATAATCATTTTGTTGATGTCATAATGATTTGATGATGTCAAAATCATTGGATGATGTCATAATCATTTTGTTGATGTCATAATCATTTGATGTCATAATCATTGGATGATGTCATAATCATTTTGTTGATGTCATAATCATTTGATGATGTCATAATCATTTGATGTCATAATCATTGGATGATGTCATAATCATTTTGTTGATGTCATAATCATTTGATGATGTCATAATCATTAGATGATGTCATAATCATTTTGTTGATGTCATAATCATTTGATGATGTCATAATCATTAGATGATGTCATAATCATTTTGTGATGTCATAATCATTTGATGATGTCATAATCATTAGATGATGTCATAATCTTTTGTTGATGTCATAATGATTTGATGATGTCATAATCATTGGATGATGTCATAATCATTGGATGATGTCATCATCATTTTGTTGATGTCATAATCATTTGATGATGTCATAATCATTTGATGTCATAATCATTTGATGATGTCATAATCATTTTGTTGATGTCATAATCATTTTGTTGATGTCATAATGATTTGATGATGTCAAATTCATTGGATGATGTCATAATCATTTTGTTGATGTCATAATCATTTGATGTCATAATCATTGGATGATGTCATAATCATTTGATGTCATAATCATTGGATGATGTCATAATCATTTTGTTGATGTCATAATCATTTGATGATGTCATAATCATTTGATGTCATAATCATTGGATGATGTCATAATCATTTTGTTGATGTCATAATCATTTGATGATGTCATAATCATTAGATGATGTCATAATCATTTTGTTGATGTCATAATCATTGGATGATGTCATAATCATTGGATGATGTAATAATCATTGGATGATGTCATCATCATTTTGTTGATGTCATAATCATTTGATGATGTCATAATCATTTGATGTCATAATCATTGGATGATGTCATAATCATTTTGTTGATGTCTTAATGATTTGATGATGTCAAAATCATTGGATGATGTCATAATCATTTTGTTGATGTCATAATCATTTGATGTCATAATCATTGGATGATGTCATAATCATTTTGTTGATGTCATAATCATTTGATAATGTCATAATCATTAGATGATGTCATAATCATTTTGTTGATGTCATAATCATTTTGTTGATGTCATAATCATTTGATGATGTCATAATCATTTTGGTGATGTCATAATCATTTGATGATGTCATAATCATTTGATGTCATAATCATTGGATGATGTCATAATCATTTTGTTGATGTCATAATCATTTGATGATGTCATAATCATTAGATGATGTCATAATCATTTTGTTGATGTCATAATGATTTGATGATGTCATAATCATTGGATGATGTCATAATCATTGGATGATGTCATAATCATTTTGTTGATGTCATAATCATTTGATGATGTCATAATCATTAGATGATGTCATAATCATTTTGTAATGTCATAATCATTTGATGATGTCATAATCATTAGATGATGTCATAATCATTTTGTTGATGTCATAATGATTTGATGATGTCATAATCATTGGATGATGTCATAATCATTGGATGATGTCATCATCATTTTGTTGATGTCATAATCATTTGATGATGTCATAATCATTTGATGATGTCATAATCATTTGATGATGTCATAATCATTTTGTTGATGTCATAATCATTTTGTTGATGGCATAATGATTTGATGATGTCAAAATCATTGGATGATGTCATAATCATTTTGTTGATGTCATAATCATTTGATGATGTCATAATCATTTGATGTCATAATCATCGGATGATGTCATAATCATTTTGTTGATGTCATAATCATTTGATAATGTCATGATCATTAGATGATGTCATAATCATTTTGTTGATGTCATAATCATTTTTTTGATGTCATAATCATTTGATGATGTCATAATCATTTTGTTGATGTCATAATCATTTGATGATGTCATAATCATTTGATGTCATAATCATTGGATGATGTCATAATCATTTTGTTGATGTCATAATCATTTGATGATGTCATAATCATTAGATGATGTCATAATCATTTTGTTGATGTCATAATGATTTGATGATGTCATAATCATTGGATGATGTCATAATCATTGGATGATGTCATCATCATTTTGTTGATGTCATACTCATTTGATGATGTCATAATCATTTGATGTCATAATCATTTGATGATGTCATAATCATTTTGCTGATGTCATAATCATTTTGTTGATGTCATAATCATTTGATGTCATAATCATTGGATGATGTCATAATCATTTTGTTGATGTCATAATCATTTGATGATGTCATAATCATTTGAAGTCATAATCATTGGATGATGTCATAATCATTTTGTTGATGTCATAATCATTTGATGATGTCATAATCATTAGTTGATGTCATAATCATTTTGTTGATGTCATAATCATTTGATGATGTCATAATCATTAGATGATGTCATAATCATTTTGTGATGTCATAATCATTTGATGATGTCATAATCATTTGATGTCATAATCATTGGATGATGTCATAATCATTTTGTTGATGTCATATTCATTTGATAATGTCATAATCATTAGATGATGTCATAATCATTTTGTTGATGTCATAATCATTTTGTTGATGTCATAATCATTTGATGATGCCATAATCATTTTGTTGATGTCGTAATCATTTGATGATGTCATAATCATTTGATGTCATAATCATTGGATGATGTCATAATCATTTTGTTGATGTCATAATCATTTGATGATGTCATAATCATTAGATGATGTCATAATCATTTTGTTGATGTCATAGTGATTTGATGATGTCATAATCATTTGATGTCATAATCATTGGATGATGTCATAATCATTTTGTTGATGTCATAATCATTTGATGATGTCATAAACATTTGATGTCATAATCATTGGATGATGTCACAATCATTTTGTTGATGTCATAATCATTGGATGATGTCATAATCATTTTGTTGATGTCATAATCATTTGATGATGTCATAATCATTAGATGATGTCATAATCATTTTGTTGATGTCATAATCATTTGATGATGTCATAATCATTTTGTTGATGTCATAATCATTTGATGTCATAATCATTGGATGATGTCATAATCATTTGATGATGTCATAATCATTTGATGTCATAATCATTGGATGATGTCATAATCATTTTGTTGATGTCATAATCATTTGATGATGTCATAATCATTAGATGATGTCATAATCATTTTGTTGATGTCATAATGACTTGATGATATCATAATCATTGGATGATGTCATAATCATTGGATGATGTCATAATCATTTTGTTGATGTCATAATCATTGGATGATGTCATAATCATTTTGTTGATGTCATAATCATTTGATGATGTCATAATCACTTGATGTCAAAATCATTGGATGATGTCATAATCATTTTGTTGATGTCATAATCATTAGATGATGTCATAATCATTTTGTTGATGTCATAATCATTTGATGATATCATAATCATTAGATGATGTCATAATCATTTTGTGATGTCATAATCATTTGATGATGTCATAATCATTTGATGTCATAATCATTGGATGATGTCATAATCATTTTGTTGATGTCATAATCATTTGATAATGTCATAATCATTAGATGATGTCATAATCATTTTGTTGATGTCATAATCATTAGATGATGTCGTAATCATTTTGTTGATGTCATAATGATTTGATGATGTCATAATCATTGGATGATGTCATCATCATTTTGTTGATGTCATAATCATTTGATGATGTCATAATCATTTGATGTCATAATCATTTGATGATGTCATAATCATTTGATGATGTCATAATCATTTTGTTGATGTCATAATCATTTTGTTGATGTCATAATGATTTGATGATGTCAAAATCATTGGATGATGTCATATTCATTTTGTTGATGTCATAATCATTTGATGTCATAATCATTGGATGATGTCATAATCATTTTGTTGATGTCATAATCATTTGATGATGTCATAATCATTTGATGTCATAATCATTGGATGATGTCATAATCATTTTGTTGATGTCATAATCATTTGATGATGTCATAATCATTTGATGTCATAATCATTGGATGATGTCATAATCATTTGATGATGTCATAATCATTAGATGATGTCATAATCATTTTGTTGATGTCATAATCATTTGATGATGTCATAATCATTAGATGATGTCATAATCATTTTGTTGATGTCATAATCATTTTGTTGATGTCATAATCATTTGATAATGTCATAATCATTAGATGATGTCATAATCATTTTGTTAATGTCATAATCATTGGATGATGTCATAATCATTTTGTTGATGTCATAATCATTTAATGATGTCATAATCATTAGATGATGTCATAATCATTTTGTTGATGTCATAATCATTTGATGATGTCATAATCATTAGATGATGTCATAATCATTTTGTTGATGTCATAATCATTTTTTGATGTCATAATCATTTGATGATGTCATAATCATTTTGTTGATGTCATAATCATTTGATGATGTCATAATCATTTGATGTCATAATCATTGGATGATGTCATAATCATTTTGTTGATGTCATAATCATTTGATGATGTCATAATCATTTTGTTGATGTCATAATGATTTGATGATGTCATAATCATTGGATGATGTCATAATCATTGGATGATGTCATCATCATTTTATTGATGTCATAATCATTTGATGATGTCATAATCATTTGATGTCATAATCATTTGATGATGTCATAATCATTTTGTTGATGTCATAATCATTTTGTTGATGTCATAATGATTTGATGATGTCAAAATCATTGGATGATGTCATAATCATTTTGTTGATGTCATAATCATTTGATGTCATAATCATTGGATGATGTCATAATCATTTTGTTGATGTCATAATCATTTGATGATGTCATAATCATTTGATGTCATAATCATTGGATGATGTCATAATCATTTTGTTGATGTCATAATCATTTGATGATGTCATAATCATTAGATGATGTCATAATCATTTTGTTGATGTCATAATGATTTGATGATGTCATAATCATTGGATGATGTCATAATCATTTGATGATGTCATAATCATTAGATGATGTCATAATCATTTTGTTGATGTCATAATCATTTGATGATGTCATAATCATTAGATGATGTCATAATCATTTTGTTGATGTCATAATCATTTGATGATGTCATAATCATTTGATGTCATAATCATCGGATGATGTCATAATCATTTTGTTGATGTCATAATCATTTGATAATGTCATAATCATTAGATGATGTCATAATCATTTTGTTGATGTCATAATCATTGGATGATGTCATAATCATTTTGTTGATGTCATAATCATTTGATGATGTCATAATCATTAGATGATGTCATAATCATTTTGTTGATGTCATAATCATTTGATGATGTCATAATCATTAGATGATGTCATAATCATTTTGTTGATGTCATAATCATTTGATGATGTCATAATCATTTGATGTCATAATCATCGGATGATGTCATTATCATTTTGTTGATGTCATAATCATTTGATAATGTCATAATCATTAGATGATGTCATAATCATTTTGTTGATGTCATAATCATTTTTTTGATGTCATAATCATTTGATGATGTCATAATCATTTTGTTGATGTCATAATCATTTGATGATGTCATAATCATTTGATGTCATAATCATTGGATGATGTCATAATCATTTTGTTGATGTCATAATCATTTGATGATGTCATAATCATTTTGTTGATGTCATAATGATTTGATGATGTCATAATCATTGGATGATGTCATAATCATTGGATGATGTCATCATCATTTTATTGATGTCATAATCATTTGATGATGTCATAATCATTTGATGTCATAATCATTTGATGATGTCATAATCATTTTGTTGATGTCATAATCATTTTGTTGATGTCATAATGATTTGATGATGTCAAAATCATTGGATGATGTCATAATCATTTTGTTGATGTCATAATCATTTGATGTCATAATCAATGGATGATGTCATAATCATTTTGTTGATGTCATAATCATTTGATGATGTCATAATCATTTGATGTCATAATCATTGGATGATGTCATAATCATTTTGTTGATGTCATAATCATTTGATGATGTCATAATCATTAGATGATGTCATAATCATTTTGTTGATGTCATAATGATTTGATGATGTCATAATCATTGTATGATGTCATAATCATTGGATGATGTCATCATCATTTTGTTGATGTCATAATCATTTGATGATGTCATAATCATTTGATGATGTCATAATCATTTTGTTGATGTCATAATCATTTTGTTGATGCCATAATCATTTTGTTGATGTCATAATGATTTGATGATGTCAAAATCATTGGATGATGTCATAATCATTTTGTTGATGTCATAATCATTTGATGTCATAATCATTGGATGATGTCATAATCATTTTGTTGATGTCATAATCATTTGATGATGTCATAATCATTTGATATCATAATCATTGGATGATGTCATAATCATTTTGCTGATGTCATAATCATTTGATGATGTCATAATCATTAGATGATGTCATAATCATTTTGTTGATGTCATAATCATTTGATGATGTCATAATCATTAGATGATGTCATAATCATTTTGTGATGTCATAATCATTTGATGATGTCATAATCATTTGATGTCATAATCATTGGATGATGTCATAATCATTTTGTTGATGTCATAATCATTTGATAATGTCATAATCATTAGATGATGTCATAATCATTTTGTTGATGTCATAATCATTTTGTTGATGTCATAATCATTTGATGATGTCATAATCATTTTGGTGATGTCATAATCATTTGATGATGTCATAATCATTAGATGATGTCATAATCATTTTGTTGATGCCATAATGATTTGATGATGTCATAATCATTGGATGATGTCATAATCATTTTGTTGATGTCATAATCATTTTGTTGATGTCATAATCATTTGATGATGTCATAATCATTTTGGTGATGTCATAATCATTTGATGATGTCATAATCATTAGATGATGTCATAATCATTTTGTTGATGCCATAATGATTTGATGATGTCATAATCATTTGATGATGTCATAATCATTTCGTTGATGTCATAATCATTTTGTTGATGTCATAATGATTTGATGATGTCAAAATCATTGGATGATGTCATAATCATTTTGTTGATGTCATAATCATTTGATGTCATAATCATTGGATGATGTCATAATCATTTTGTTGATGTCATAATCATTTGATGATGTCATAATCATTTGATGTCATAATCATTGGATGATGTCATAATCATTTTGTTGATGTCATAATCATTTGATGATGTCATAATCATTAGATGATGTCATAATCATTTTGTTGATGTCATAATGATTTGATGATGTCATAATCATTGGATGATGTCATAATCATTTGATGATGTCATAATCATTAGATGATGTCATAATCATTTTGTTGATGTCATAATCATTTGATGATGTCATAATCATTAGATGATGTCATAATCATTTTGTTGATGTCATAATCATTTGATGATGTCATAATCATTTGATGTCATAATCATCGGATGATGTCATAATCATTTTGTTGATGTCATAATCATTTGATAATGTCATAATCATTAGATGATGTCATAATCATTTTGTTGATGTCATAATCATTGGATGATGTCATAATCATTTTGTTGATGTCATAATCATTTGATGATGTCATAATCATTAGATGATGTCATAATCATTTTGTTGATGTCATAATCATTTGATGATGTCATAATCATTAGATGATGTCATAATCATTTTGTTGATGTCATAATCATTTGATGATGTCATAATCATTTGATGTCATAATCATCGGATGATGTCATAATCATTTTGTTGATGTCATAATCATTTGATAATGTCATAATCATTAGATGATGTCATAATCATTTTGTTGATGTCATAATCATTTTGTTGATGTCATAATCATTTGATGATGTCATAATCATTTTGGTGATGTCATAATCATTTGATGATGTCATAATCATTGGATGATGTCATAATCATTTTGTTGATGTCATAATCATTTGATGATGTCATAATCATTAGATGATGTCATAATCATTTTGTTGATGTCATAATGATTTGATGATGTCATAATCATTGGATGATGTCATAATCATTGGATGATGTCATCATCTTTTTATTGATGTCATAATCATTTGATGATGTCATAATCATTTGATGTCATAATCATTTGATGATGTCATAATCATTTTGTTGATGTCATAATCATTTTGTTGATGTCATAATGATTTGATGATGTCAAAATCATTGGATGATGTCATAATCATTTTGTTGATGTCATAATCATTTGATGTCATAATCATTGGATGATGTCATAATCATTTTGTTGATGTCATAATCATTTGATGATGTCATAATCATTTGATGTCATAATCATTGGATGATGTCATAATCATTTTGTTGATGTCATAATCATTAGATGATGTCATAATCATTTTGTTGATGTCATAATGATTTGATGATGTCATAATCATTGTATGATGTCATAATCATTGGATGATGTCATCATCATTTTGTTGATGTCATAATCATTTGATGATGTCATAATCTTTTGATGATGTCATAATCATTTTGTTGATGTCATAATCATTTTGTTGATGTCATAATCATTTTGTTGATGTCATAATGATTTGATGATGTCAAAATCATTGGATGATGTCATAATCATTTTGTTGATGTCATAATCATTTGATGTCATAATCATTGGATGATGTCATAATCATTTTGTTGATGTCATAATCATTTGATGATGTCATAATCATTTGATATCATAATCATTGGATGATGTCATAATCATTTTGCTGATGTCATAATCATTTGATGATGTCATAATCATTAGATGATGTCATAATCATTTTGTTGATGTCATAATCATTTGATGATGTCATAATCATTAGATGATGTCATAATCATTTTGTGATGTCATAATCATTTGATGATGTCATAATCATTTGATGTCATAATCATTGGATGATGTCATAATCATTTTGTTGATGTCATAATCATTTGATAATGTCATAATCATTAGATGATGTCATAATCATTTTGTTGATGTCATAATCATTTTGTTGATGTCATAATCATTTGATGATGTCATAATCATTTTGGTGATGTCATAATCATTTGATGATGTCATAATCATTAGATGATGTCATAATCATTTTGTTGATGCCATAATGATTTGATGATGTCATAATCATTGGATGATGTCATAATCATTTTGTTGATGTCATAATGATTTGATGATGTCATAATCATTGGATGATGTCATAATCATTGGATGATGTCATCATAATTTTGTTGATTTCATAATCATTTGATGATGTCATAATCATTTGATGTCATAATCATTGGATGATGTCATAATCATTTTGTTGATGTCATAATGATTTGATGATGTCAAAATCATTGGATGATGTCATAATCATTTTGTTGATGTCATAATCATTTGATGTCATAATCATTGGATGATGTCATAATCATTTTGTTGATGTCATAATCATTTGATGATGTCATAATCATTTGATGTCATAATCATTGGATGATGTCATAATCATTTTGTTGATGTCATAATCATTTGATATCATAATCATTAGATGATGTCATAATCATTTTGTTGATGTCATAATCATTTGATGATGTCATAATCATTAGATGATGTCATAATCATTTTGTTGATGTCATAATCATTTGATGATGTCATAATCATTAGATGATGTCATAATCATTTTGTTGATGTCATAATGATTTGATGATGTCATAATCATTGGATGATGTCATAATCATTGGATGATGTCATAATCATTTTGTTGATGTCATAATCATTTGATGATGTCATAATCATTAGATGATGTCATAATCATTTTGTGATGTCATAATCATTTGATGATGTCATAATCATTAGATGATGTCATAATCATTTTGTTGATGTCATAATGATTTGATGATGTCATAATCATTGGATGATGTCATAATCATTGGATGATGTCATCATAATTTTGTTGATGTCATAATCATTTGATGTCATAATCATTTCATGTCATAATCATTTGATGATGTCATAATCATTTTGTTGATGTCATAATCATTTTGTTGATGTCATAATGATTTGATGATGTCATAATCATTGGATGATGTCATAATCATTTTGTTGATGTCATAATCATTTGATGTCATAATCATTGGATGATGTCATAATCATTTTGTTGATGTCATAATCATTTGATGATGTCATAATCATTTGATGTCATAATCATTGGATGATGTCATAATCATTTTGTTGATGTCATAATCATTTGATAATGTCATAATCATTAGATGATGTCATAATCATTTTGTTGATGTCATAATCATTTTGTTGATGTCATAATCATTTGATGATGTCATAATCATTTTGGTGATGTCATAATCATTTGATGATGTCATAATCATTTGATGTCATAATCATTGGATGATGTCATAATCATTTTGTTGATGTCATAATCATTTGATGATGTCATAATCATTAGATGATGTCATAATCATTTGATGATGTCATAATCATTTTGTTGATGTCATAATCATTTTGTTGATGTCATAATCATTTGATGATGCCATTATCATTTTGTTGATGTCATAATCATTTTATGATGTCATAATCATTTTGTTGATGTCATAATGATTTGATGATGTCATAATCATTTGATGTCATAATCATTGGATGATGTCATAATCATTTTGTTGATGTCATAATCATTTGATGATGCCATAATCATTTTGTTGATGTCGTAATCATTTGATGATGTCATAATCATTTGATGTCATAATCATTGGATGATGTCATAATCATTTTGTTGATGTCATAATCATTTGATGATGTCATAATCATTAGATGATGTCATAATCATTTTGTTGATGTCATAATCATTTGATGATGTCATAATCATTTGATGTCATAATCATTGGATGATGTCATAATCATTTTGTTGATGTCATAATCATTTGATGATGTCATAAACATTTGATGTCATAATCATTGGATGATGTCATAATCATTTTGTTGATGTCATAATCATTGGATGATGTCATAATCATTTTGTTGATGTCATAATCATTTGATGATGTCATAATCATTAGATGATGTCATAATCATTTTGTTGATGTCATAATCATTTGATGATGTCATAATCATTAGATGATGTCATAATCATTTTGTTGATGTCATAATCATTTGATGATGTCATAATCATTTGATGTCATAATCATCGGATGATGTCATAATCATTTTGTTGATGTCATAATCATTTGATAATGTCATAATCATTAGATGATGTCATAATCATTTTGTTGATGTCATAACCATTTTTTTGATGTCATAATCATTTGATGATGTCATAATCATTTGATGTCATAATCATTGGATGATGTCATAATCATTTTGTTGATGTCATAATCATTTGATGATGCCATAATCATTTTGTTGATGTCATAATGATTTGATGATGTCATAATCATTGGATGATGTCATAATCATTGGATGATGTCATCATCATTTTGTTGATGTCATAATCATTTGATGATGTCATAATCATTTGATGTCATAATCATTTGATGATGTCATAATAATTTTGTTGATGTCATAATCATTTTGTTGATGTCATAATGATTTGATGATGTCAAAATCATTGGATGATGTCATAATCATTTTGTTGATGTCATAATCATTTTTTTGATGTCATAATCATTTGATGATGTCATAATCATTTGATGTCATAATCATTGGATGATGTCATAATCATTTTGTTGATGTCATAATCATTTGATGATGTCATAATCATTTTGTTGATGTCATAATGATTTGATGATGTCATAATCATTGGATGATGTCATAATCATTGGATGATGTCATCATCATTTTGTTGATGTCATAATCATTTGATGATGTCATAATCATTTGATGTCATAATCATTTGATGATGACATAATAATTTTGTTGATGTCATAATCATTTTGTTGATGTCATAATGATTTGATGATGTCAAAATCATTGGATGATGTCATAATCATTTTGTTGATGTCATAATCATTTGATGTCATAATCATTGGATGATGTCATAATCATTTTGTTGATGTCATAATCATTTGATGATGTCATAATCATTTGATGTCATAATCATTGGATGATGTCATAATCATTTTGTTGATGTCATAATCATTTGATGATGTCATAATCATTAGATGATGTCATAATCATTTTGTTGATGCCATAATGATTTGATGATGTCATAATCATTGTATGATGTCATAATCATTGGATGATGTCATCATCATTTTGTTGATGTCATAATCATTTGATGATGTCATAATCATTTGATGTCATAATCATTTGATGATGTCATAATCATTTTGTTGATGTCATAATGATTTGATGATGTCAAAATCATTGGATGATGTCATAATCATTTTGTTGATGTCATAATCATTTGATGTCATAATCATTGGATGATGTCATAATCATTTTGTTGATGTCATAATCATTTGATGATGTCATAATCATTTGATATCATAATCATTGGATGATGTCATAATCATTTTGTTGATGTCATAATCATTTGATGATGTCATAATCATTAGATGATGTCATAATCATTTTGTTGATGTCATAATCATTTGATGATGTCATAATCATTAGATGATGTCATAATCATTTTGTGATGTCATAATCATTTGATGATGTCATAATCATTTGATGTCATAATCATTGGATGATGTCATAATCATTTTGTTGATGTCATAATCATTTGATAATGTCATAATCATTAGATGATGTCATAATCATTTTGTTGATGTCATAATCATTTTGTTGATGTCATAATCATTTGATGATGTCATAATCATTTTGGTGATGTCATAATCATTTGATGATGTCATAATCATTTGATGTCATAATCATTTGATGATGTCATTATCGTTTTGTTGATGTCATAATCATTTGATGATGTCATAATCATTAGATGATGTCATAATCATTTTGTTGATGTCATAATGATTTGATGATGTCATAATCATTGGATGATGTCATAATCATTGGATGATGTCATAATCATTTTGTTGATGTCATAATCATTTGATGATGTCATAATCATTAGATGATGTCATAATCATTTTGTGATGTCATAATCATTTGATGATGTCATAATCATTAGATGATGTCATAATCATTTTGTTGATGTCATAATGATTTGATGATGTCATAATCATTGGATGATGTCATAATCATTGGATGATGTCATCATAATTTTGTTGATGTCATAATCATTTGATGTCATAATCATTTCATGTCATAATCATTTGATGATGTCATAATCATTTTGTTGATGTCATAATCATTTTGTTGATGTCATAATGATTTGATGATGTCATAATCATTGGATGATGTCATAATCATTTTGTTGATGTCATAATCATTTGATGTCATAATCATTGGATGATGTCATAATCATTTTGCTGATGTCATAATCATTTGATGATGTCATAATCATTAGATGATGTCATAATCATTTTGTTGATGTCATAATCATTTGATGATGTCATAATCATTAGATGATGTCATAATCATTTTGTGATGTCATAATCATTTGATGATGTCATAATCATTTGATGTCATAATCATTGGATGATGTCATAATCATTTTGTTGATGTCATAATCATTTGATAATGTCATAATCATTAGATGATGTCATAATCATTTTGTTGATGTCATAATCATTTTGTTGATGTCATAATCATTTGATGATGTCATAATCATTTTGGTGATGTCATAATCATTTGATGATGTCATAATCATTAGATGATGTCATAATCATTTTGTTGATGCCATAATGATTTGATGATGTCATAATCATTGGATGATGTCATAATCATTTTGTTGATGTCATAATGATTTGATGATGTCATAATCATTGGATGATGTCATAATCATTGGATGATGTCATCATAATTTTGTTGATTTCATAATCATTTGATGATGTCATAATCATTTGATGTCATAATCATTGGATGATGTCATAATCATTTTGTTGATGTCATAATGATTTGATGATGTCAAAATCATTGGATGATGTCATAATCATTTTGTTGATGTCATAATCATTTGATGTCATAATCATTGGATGATGTCATAATCATTTTGTTGATGTCATAATCATTTGATGATGTCATAATCATTTGATGTCATAATCATTGGATGATGTCATAATCATTTTGTTGATGTCATAATCATTTGATATCATAATCATTAGATGATGTCATAATCATTTTGTTGATGTCATAATCATTTGATGATGTCATAATCATTAGATGATGTCATAATCATTTTGTTGATGTCATAATCATTTGATGATGTCATAATCATTAGATGATGTCATAATCATTTTGTTGATGTCATAATGATTTGATGATGTCATAATCATTGGATGATGTCATAATCATTGGATGAAGTCATAATCATTTTGTTGATGTCATAATCATTTGATGATGTCATAATCATTAGATGATGTCATAATCATTTTGTGATGTCATAATCATTTGATGATGTCATAATCATTAGATGATGTCATAATCATTTTGTTGATGTCATAATGATTTGATGATGTCATAATCATTGGATGATGTCATAATCATTGGATGATGTCATCATAATTTTGTTGATGTCATAATCATTTGATGTCATAATCATTTCATGTCATAATCATTTGATGATGTCATAATCATTTTGTTGATGTCATAATCATTTTGTTGATGTCATAATGATTTGATGATGTCATAATCATTGGATGATGTCATAATCATTTTGTTGATGTCATAATCATTTGATGTCATAATCATTGGATGATGTCATAATCATTTTGTTGATGTCATAATCATTTGATGATGTCATAATCATTTGATGTCATAATCATTGGATGATGTCATAATCATTTTGTTGATGTCATAATCATTTGATAATGTCATAATCATTAGATGATGTCATAATCATTTTGTTGATGTCATAATCATTTTGTTGATGTCATAATCATTTGATGATGTCATAATCATTTTGGTGATGTCATAATCATTTGATGATGTCATAATCATTTGATGTCATAATCATTGGATGATGTCATAATCATTTTGTTGATGTCATAATCATTTGATGATGTCATAATCATTAGATGATGTCATAATCATTTGATGATGTCATAATCATTTTGTTGATGTCATAATCATTTTGTTGATGTCATAATCATTTGATGATGCCATTATCATTTTGTTGATGTCATAATCATTTTATGATGTCATAATCATTTTGTTGATGTCATAATGATTTGATGATGTCATAATCATTTGATGTCATAATCATTGGATGATGTCATAATCATTTTGTTGATGTCATAATCATTTGATGATGCCATAATCATTTTGTTGATGTCGTAATCATTTGATGATGTCATAATCATTTGATGTCATAATCATTGGATGATGTCATAATCATTTTGTTGATGTCATAATCATTTGATGATGTCATAATCATTAGATGATGTCATAATCATTTTGTTGATGTCATAATCATTTGATGATGTCATAATCATTTGATGTCATAATCATTGGATGATGTCATAATCATTTTGTTGATGTCATAATCATTTGATGATGTCATAAACATTTGATGTCATAATCATTGGATGATGTCATAATCATTTTGTTGATGTCATAATCATTGGATGATGTCATAATCATTTTGTTGATGTCATAATCATTTGATGATGTCATAATCATTAGATGATGTCATAATCATTTTGTTGATGTCATAATCATTTGATGATGTCATAATCATTAGATGATGTCATAATCATTTTGTTGATGTCATAATCATTTGATGATGTCATAATCATTTGATGTCATAATCATCGGATGATGTCATAATCATTTTGTTGATGTCATAATCATTTGATAATGTCATAATCATTAGATGATGTCATAATCATTTTGTTGATGTCATAACCATTTTTTTGATGTCATAATCATTTGATGATGTCATAATCATTTGATGTCATAATCATTGGATGATGTCATAATCATTTTGTTGATGTCATAATCATTTGATGATGCCATAATCATTTTGTTGATGTCATAATGATTTGATGATGTCATAATCATTGGATGATGTCATAATCATTGGATGATGTCATCATCATTTTGTTGATGTCATAATCATTTGATGATGTCATAATCATTTGATGTCATAATCATTTGATGATGTCATAATAATTTTGTTGATGTCATAATCATTTTGTTGATGTCATAATGATTTGATGATGTCAAAATCATTGGATGATGTCATAATCATTTTGTTGATGTCATAATCATTTTTTTGATGTCATAATCATTTGATGATGTCATAATCATTTGATGTCATAATCATTGGATGATGTCATAATCATTTTGTTGATGTCATAATCATTTGATGATGTCATAATCATTTTGTTGATGTCATAATGATTTGATGATGTCATAATCATTGGATGATGTCATAATCATTGGATGATGTCATCATCATTTTGTTGATGTCATAATCATTTGATGATGTCATAATCATTTGATGTCATAATCATTTGATGATGACATAATAATTTTGTTGATGTCATAATCATTTTGTTGATGTCATAATGATTTGATGATGTCAAAATCATTGGATGATGTCATAATCATTTTGTTGATGTCATAATCATTTGATGTCATAATCATTGGATGATGTCATAATCATTTTGTTGATGTCATAATCATTTGATGATGTCATAATCATTTGATGTCATAATCATTGGATGATGTCATAATCATTTTGTTGATGTCATAATCATTTGATGATGTCATAATCATTAGATGATGTCATAATCATTTTGTTGATGCCATAATGATTTGATGATGTCATAATCATTGTATGATGTCATAATCATTGGATGATGTCATCATCATTTTGTTGATGTCATAATCATTTGATGATGTCATAATCATTTGATGTCATAATCATTTGATGATGTCATAATCATTTTGTTGATGTCATAATGATTTGATGATGTCAAAATCATTGGATGATGTCATAATCATTTTGTTGATGTCATAATCATTTGATGTCATAATCATTGGATGATGTCATAATCATTTTGTTGATGTCATAATCATTTGATGATGTCATAATCATTTGATATCATAATCATTGGATGATGTCATAATCATTTTGTTGATGTCATAATCATTTGATGATGTCATAATCATTAGATGATGTCATAATCATTTTGTTGATGTCATAATCATTTGATGATGTCATAATCATTAGATGATGTCATAATCATTTTGTGATGTCATAATCATTTGATGATGTCATAATCATTTGATGTCATAATCATTGGATGATGTCATAATCATTTTGTTGATGTCATAATCATTTGATAATGTCATAATCATTAGATGATGTCATAATCATTTTGTTGATGTCATAATCATTTTGTTGATGTCATAATCATTTGATGATGTCATAATCATTTTGGTGATGTCATAATCATTTGATGATGTCATAATCATTTGATGTCATAATCATTTGATGATGTCATTATCGTTTTGTTGATGTCATAATCATTTGATGATGTCATAATCATTAGATGATGTCATAATCATTTTGTTGATGTCATAATGATTTGATGATGTCATAATCATTGGATGATGTCATAATCATTGGATGATGTCATAATCATTTTGTTGATGTCATAATCATTTGATGATGTCATAATCATTAGATGATGTCATAATCATTTTGTGATGTCATAATCATTTGATGATGTCATAATCATTAGATGATGTCATAATCATTTTGTTGATGTCATAATGATTTGATGATGTCATAATCATTGGATGATGTCATAATCATTGGATGATGTCATCATAATTTTGTTGATGTCATAATCATTTGATGTCATAATCATTTCATGTCATAATCATTTGATGATGTCATAATCATTTTGTTGATGTCATAATCATTTTGTTGATGTCATAATGATTTGATGATGTCATAATCATTGGATGATGTCATAATCATTTTGTTGATGTCATAATCATTTGATGTCATAATCATTGGATGATGTCATAATCATTTTGTTGATGTCATAATCATTTGATGATGTCATAATCATTTGATGTCATAATCATTGGATGATGTCATAATCATTTTGTTGATGTCATAATCATTTGATAATGTCATAATCATTAGATGATGTCATAATCATTTTGTTGATGTCATAATCATTTTGTTGATGTCATAATCATTTGATGATGTCATAATCATTTTGGTGATGTCATAATCATTTGATGATGTCATAATCATTTGATGTCATAATCATTGGATGATGTCATAATCATTTTGTTGATGTCATAATCATTTGATGATGTCATAATCATTAGATGATGTCATAATCATTTGATGATGTCATAATCATTTTGTTGATGTCATAATCATTTTGTTGATGTCATAATCATTTGATGATGCCATTATCATTTTGTTGATGTCATAATCATTTTATGATGTCATAATCATTTTGTTGATGTCATAATGATTTGATGATGTCATAATCATTTGATGTCATAATCATTGGATGATGTCATAATCATTTTGTTGATGTCATAATCATTTGATGATGCCATAATCATTTTGTTGATGTCGTAATCATTTGATGATGTCATAATCATTTGATGTCATAATCATTGGATGATGTCATAATCATTTTGTTGATGTCATAATCATTTGATGATGTCATAATCATTAGATGATGTCATAATCATTTTGTTGATGTCATAATCATTTGATGATGTCATAATCATTTGATGTCATAATCATTGGATGATGTCATAATCATTTTGTTGATGTCATAATCATTTGATGATGTCATAAACATTTGATGTCATAATCATTGGATGATGTCATAATCATTTTGTTGATGTCATAATCATTGGATGATGTCATAATCATTTTGTTGATGTCATAATCATTTGATGATGTCATAATCATTAGATGATGTCATAATCATTTTGTTGATGTCATAATCATTTGATGATGTCATAATCATTAGATGATGTCATAATCATTTTGTTGATGTCATAATCATTTGATGATGTCATAATCATTTGATGTCATAATCATCGGATGATGTCATAATCATTTTGTTGATGTCATAATCATTTGATAATGTCATAATCATTAGATGATGTCATAATCATTTTGTTGATGTCATAACCATTTTTTTGATGTCATAATCATTTGATGATGTCATAATCATTTGATGTCATAATCATTGGATGATGTCATAATCATTTTGTTGATGTCATAATCATTTGATGATGCCATAATCATTTTGTTGATGTCATAATGATTTGATGATGTCATAATCATTGGATGATGTCATAATCATTGGATGATGTCATCATCATTTTGTTGATGTCATAATCATTTGATGATGTCATAATCATTTGATGTCATAATCATTTGATGATGTCATAATAATTTTGTTGATGTCATAATCATTTTGTTGATGTCATAATGATTTGATGATGTCAAAATCATTGGATGATGTCATAATCATTTTGTTGATGTCATAATCATTTTTTTGATGTCATAATCATTTGATGATGTCATAATCATTTGATGTCATAATCATTGGATGATGTCATAATCATTTTGTTGATGTCATAATCATTTGATGATGTCATAATCATTTTGTTGATGTCATAATGATTTGATGATGTCATAATCATTGGATGATGTCATAATCATTGGATGATGTCATCATCATTTTGTTGATGTCATAATCATTTGATGATGTCATAATCATTTGATGTCATAATCATTTGATGATGACATAATAATTTTGTTGATGTCATAATCATTTTGTTGATGTCATAATGATTTGATGATGTCAAAATCATTGGATGATGTCATAATCATTTTGTTGATGTCATAATCATTTGATGTCATAATCATTGGATGATGTCATAATCATTTTGTTGATGTCATAATCATTTGATGATGTCATAATCATTTGATGTCATAATCATTGGATGATGTCATAATCATTTTGTTGATGTCATAATCATTTGATGATGTCATAATCATTAGATGATGTCATAATCATTTTGTTGATGCCATAATGATTTGATGATGTCATAATCATTGTATGATGTCATAATCATTGGATGATGTCATCATCATTTTGTTGATGTCATAATCATTTGATGATGTCATAATCATTTGATGTCATAATCATTTGATGATGTCATAATCATTTTGTTGATGTCATAATGATTTGATGATGTCAAAATCATTGGATGATGTCATAATCATTTTGTTGATGTCATAATCATTTGATGTCATAATCATTGGATGATGTCATAATCATTTTGTTGATGTCATAATCATTTGATGATGTCATAATCATTTGATATCATAATCATTGGATGATGTCATAATCATTTTGTTGATGTCATAATCATTTGATGATGTCATAATCATTAGATGATGTCATAATCATTTTGTTGATGTCATAATCATTTGATGATGTCATAATCATTAGATGATGTCATAATCATTTTGTGATGTCATAATCATTTGATGATGTCATAATCATTTGATGTCATAATCATTGGATGATGTCATAATCATTTTGTTGATGTCATAATCATTTGATAATGTCATAATCATTAGATGATGTCATAATCATTTTGTTGATGTCATAATCATTTTGTTGATGTCATAATCATTTGATTATGTCATAATCATTTTGGTGATGTCATAATCATTTGATGATGTCATAATCATTTGATGTCATAATCATTTGATGATGTCATTATCGTTTTGTTGATGTCATAATCATTTGATGATGTCATAATCATTAGATGATGTCATAATCATTTTGTTGATGTCATAATGATTTGATGATGTCATAATCATTCGATGATGTCATAATCATTGGATGATGTCATAATCATTTTGTTGATGTCATAATCATTTGATGATGTCATAATCATTAGATGATGTCATAATCATTTTGTGATGTCATAATCATTTGATGATGTCATAATCATTAGATGATGTCATAATCATTTTGTTGATGTCATAATGATTTGATGATGTCATAATCATTGGATGATGTCATAATCATTGGATGATGTCATCATAATTTTGTTGATGTCATAATCATTTGATGATGTCATAATCATTGGATGATGTCATAATCATTTTGTTGATGTCATAATGATTTGATGATGTCAAAATCATTGGATGATGTCATAATCATTTTGTTGATGTCATAATCATTTGATGTCATAATCATTGGATGATGTCATAATCATTTTGTTGATGTCATAATCATTTGATGATGTCATAATCATTAGATGATGTCATAATCATTTTGTTGATGTCATAATCATTTGATGATGTCATAATCATTAGATGATGTCATAATCATTTTGTGATGTCATAATCATTTGATGATGTCATAATCATTTGATGTCATAATCATTGGATGATGTCATAATCATTTTGTTGATGTCATAATCATTTTGTTGATGTCATAATCATTTTGTTGATGTCATAATCATTTGATGATGTCATAATCATTTTGGTGATGTCATAATCATTTGATGATGTCATAATCATTGGATGATGTCATAATCATTTTGTTGATGTCATAATCATTTGATGATGTCATAATCATTAGATGATGTCATAATCATTTTGTTGATGTCATAATGATTTGATGATGTCATAATCATTGGATGATGAAATAATCATTGGATGATGTCATAATCATTTTGTTGATGTCATAATCATTTGATGATGTCATAATCATTAGATGATGTCATAATCATTTTGTGATGTCATAATCATTTGATGATGTCATAATCATTTTGTTGATGTCATAATGATTTGATGATGTCATAATCATTGGATGATGTCATAATCATTTGATGATGTCATAATCATTTGATGTCATAATCATTTGATGATGTCATAATCATTTTGTTGATGTCATAATCATTTTGTTGATGTCATAATGATTTGATGATGTCAAAATCATTGGATGATGTCATAATCATTTTGTTGATGTCATAATCATTTGATGTCATAATCATTGGATGATGTCATAATCATTTTGTTGATGTCATAATCATTTGATGATGTCATAATCATTTGATGTCATAATCATTGGATGATGTCATAATCATTTTGTTGATGTCATAATCATTTGATGATGTCATAATCATTAGATGATGTCATAATCATTTTGTTGATGTCATAATCATTTGATGATGTCATAATCATTAGATGATGTCATAATCATTTTGTTGATGTCATAATCATTTGATGATGTCATAATCATTAGATGATGTCATAATCATTTTGTTGATGTCATAATGATTTGATGATGTCATAATCATTGGATGATGTCATAATCATTGGATGATGTCATAATCATTTTGTTGATGTCATAATCATTTGATGATGTCATAATCATTAGATGATGTCATAATCATTTTGTGATGTCATAATCATTTGATGATGTCATAATCATTAGATGATGTCATAATCATTTTGTTGATGTCATAATGATTTGATGATGTCATAATCATTGGATGATGTCATAATCATTGGATGATGTCATCATAATTTTGTTGATGTCATAATCATTTGATGTCATAATCATTTCATGTCATAATCATTTGATGATGTCATAATCATTTTGTTGATGTCATAATCATTTTGTTGATGTCATAATGATTTGATGATGTCATAATCATTGGATGATGTCATAATCATTTTGTTGATGTCATAATCATTTGATGTCATAATCATTGGATGATGTCATAATCATTTTGTTGATGTCATAATCATTTGATGTCATAATCATTGGATGATGTCATAATCATTTTGTTGATGTCATAATCATTTGATGATGTCATAATCATTTGATGTCATAATCATTGGATGATGTCATAATCATTTTGTTGATGTCATAATCATTTGATAATGTCATAATCATTAGATGATGTCATAATCATTTTGTTGATGTCATAATCATTTTGTTGATGTCATAATCATTTGATGATGTCATAATCATTTTGGTGATGTCATAATCATTTGATGATGTCATAATCATTTGATGTCATAATCATTGGATGATGTCATAATCATTTTGTTGATGTCATAATCATTTGATGATGTCATAATCATTAGATGATGTCATAATCATTTGATGATGTCATAATCATTTTGTTGATGTCATAATCATTTTGTTGATGTCATAATCATTTGATGATGCCATTATCATTTTGTTGATGTCATAATAATTTTATGATGTCATAATCATTTTGTTGATGTCATAATGATTTGATGATGTCATAATCATTTGATGTCATAATCATTGGATGATGTCATAATCATTTTGTTGATGTCATAATCATTTGATGATGCCATAATCATTTTGTTGATGTCGTAATCATTTGATGATGTCATAATCATTTGATGTCATAATCATTGGATGATGTCATAATCATTTTGTTGATGTCATAATCATTTGATGATGTCATAATCATTAGATGATGTCATAATGATTTGATGATGTCATAATCATTTGATGTCATAATCATTGGATGATGTCATAATCATTTTGTTGATGTCATAATCATTTGATGATGTCATAAACATTTGATGTCATAATCATTGGATGATGTCATAATCATTTTGTTGATGTCATAATCATTGGATGATGTCATAATCATTTTGTTGATGTCATAATCATTTGATGATGTCATAATCATTTTGTTGATGTCATAATCATTTGATGATGTCATAATCATTAGATGATGTCATAATCATTTTGTTGATGTCATAATCATTTGATGATGTCATAATCATTTGATGTCATAATCATCGGATGATGTCATAATCATTTTGTTGATGTCATAATCATTTGATAATGTCATAATCATTAGATGATGTCATAATCATTTTGTTGATGTCATAACCATTTTTTTTATGTCATAATCATTTGATGATGTCATAATCATTTGATGTCATAATCATTGGATGATGTCATAATCATTTTGTTGATGTCATAATCATTTGATGATGCCATAATCATTTTGTTGATGTCATAATGATTTGATGATGTCATAATCATTGGATGATGTCATAATCATTGGATGGTGTCATCATCATTTTGTTGATGTCATAATCATTTGATGATGTCATAATCATTTGATGTCATAATCATTTGATGATGTCATAATAATTTTGTTGATGTCATAATCATTTTGTTGATGTCATAATGATTTGATGATGTCAAAATCATTGGATGATGTCATAATCATTTTGTTGATGTCATAATCATTTTTTGATGTCATAATCATTTGATGATGTCATAATCATTTGATGTCATAATCATTGGATGATGTCATAATCATTTTGTTGATGTCATAATCATTTGATGATGTCATAATCATTTTGTTGATGTCATAATGATTTGATGATGTCATAATCATTGGATGATGTCATAATCATTGGATGATGTCATCATCATTTTGTTGATGTCATAATCATTTGATGATGTCATAATCATTTGATGTCATAATCATTTGATGATGTCATAATAATTTTGTTGATGTCATAATCATTTTGTTGATGTCATAATGATTTGATGATGTCAAAATCATTGGATGATGTCATAATCATTTTGTTGATGTCATAATCATTTGATGTCATAATCATTGGATGATGTCATAATCATTTTGTTGATGTCATAATCATTTGATGATGTCATAATCATTTGATGTCATAATCATTGGATGATGTCATAATCATTTTGTTGATGTCATAATCATTTGATGATGTCATAATCATTAGATGATGTCATAATCATTTTGTTGATGTCATAATGATTTGATGATGTCATAATCATTGTATGATGTCATAATCATTGGATGATGTCATCATCATTTTGTTGATGTCATAATCATTTGATGATGTCATAATCATTTGATGTCATAATCATTTGATGATGTCATAATCATTTTGTTGATGTCATAATGATTTGATGATGTCAAAATCATTGGATGATGTCATAATCATTTTGTTGATGTCATAATCATTTGATGTCATAATCATTGGATGATGTCATAATCATTTTGTTGATGTCATAATCATTTGATGATGTCATAATCATTTGATATCATAATCATTGGATGATGTCATAATCATTTTGTTGATGTCATAATCATTTGATGATGTCATAATCATTAGATGATGTCATAATCATTTTGTTGATGTCATAATCATTTGATGATGTCATAATCATTAGATGATGTCATAATCATTTTGTGATGTCATAATCATTTGATGATGTCATAATCATTTGATGTCATAATCATTGGATGATGTCATAATCATTTTGTTGATGTCATAATCATTTGATAATGTCATAATCATTAGATGATGTCATAATCATTTTGTTGATGTCATAATCATTTTGTTGATGTCATAATCATTTGATGATGTCATAATCATTTTGGTGATGTCATAATCATTTGATGATGTCATAATCATTTGATGTCATAATCATTTGATGATGTCATTATCATTTTGTTGATGTCATAATCATTTGATGATGTCATAATCATTAGATGATGTCATAATCATTTTGTTGATGTCATAATGATTTGATGATGTCATAATCATTCGATGATGTCATAATCATTGGATGATGTCATAATCATTTTGTTGATGTCATAATCATTTGATGATGTCATAATCATTAGATGATGTCATAATCATTTTGTTGATGTCATAATGATTTGATGATGTCATAATTATTGGATGATGTCATAATCATTGGATGATGTCATCATAATTTTGTTGATGTCATAATCATTTGATGATGTCATAATCATTGGATGATGTCATAATCATTTTGTTGATGTCATAATGATTTGATGATGTCAAAATCATTGGATGATGTCATAATCATTTTGTTGATGTCATAATCATTTGATGTCATAATCATTGGATGATGTCATAATCATTTTGTTGATGTCATAATCATTTGATGATGTCATAATCATTAGATGATGTCATAATCATTTTGTTGATGTCATAATCATTTGATGATGTCATAATCATTAGATGATGTCATAATCATTTTGTGATGTCATAATCATTTGATGATGTCATAATCATTTGATGTCATAATCATTGGATGATGTCATAATCATTTTGTTGATGTCATAATCATTTGATAATGTCATAATCATTAGATGATGTCATAATCATTTTGTTGATGTCATAATCATTTTGTTGATGTCATAATCATTTGATGATGTCATAATCATTTTGGTGATGTCATAATCATTTGATGATGTCATAATCATTGGATGATGTCATAATCATTTTGTTGATGTCATAATCATTTGATGATGTCATAATCATTAGATGATGTCATAATCATTTTGTTGATGTCATAATGATTTGATGATGTCATAATCATTGGATGATGAAATAATCATTGGATGATGTCATAATCATTTTGTTGATGTCATAATCATTTGATGATGTCATAATCATTAGATGATGTCATAATCATTTTGTGATGTCATAATCATTTGATGATGTCATAATCATTTTGTTGATGTCATAATTATTTGATGATGTCATAATCATTGGATGATGTCATAATCATTTGATGATGTCATAATCATTTGATGTCATAATCATTTGATGATGTCATAATCATTTTGTTGATGTCATAATCATTTTGTTGATGTCATAATGATTTGATGATGTCAAAATCATTGGATGATGTCATAATCATTTTGTTGATGTCATAATCATTTGATGATGTCATAATCATTTGATGTCATAATCATCGGATGATGTCATAATCATTTTGTTGATGTCATAATCATTTGACGATGTCATAATCATTAGATGATGTCATAATCATTTTGTTGATGTCATAATGATTTGATGATGTCATAATCATTTGATGTCATAATCATTGGATGATGTCATAATCATTTTGTTGATGTCATAAACATTTGATGATGTCATAAACATTTGATGTCATAATCATTGGATGATGTCATAATCATTTTGTTGATGTCATAATCATTTGATGATGTCATAATCATTTGACGTCATAATCATTGGATGATGTCATAATAATTTTGTTGATGTCATAATCATTTGATGATGTCATAATCATTAGATGATGTCATAATCATTTTGTTGATGTCATAATGATTTGATGATGTCATAATCATTGGATGATGTCATGATCATTGGATGATGTCATCATCATTTTGTTGATGTCATCATCATTTGATGATGTCATAATCATTTGATGTCATAATTATTTGATGATGTCATAATCATTTTGTTGATGTCATAATCATTTTGTTGATGTCATAATGATTTGATGATGTCAAAATCATTGGATGATGTCATAATCATTTTGTTGATGTCATAATCATTGGATGATGTCATAATCATTTTGTTGATGTCATAATCATTTTGTTGATGTCATAATCATTTGATGATGTCATAATCATTTGATGTCATAATCATTGGATGATGTCATAATCATTTTGTTGATGTCATAATCATTTGTTGATGTCATAATCATTAGATGATGTCATAATCATTTTGTTGATGTCATAATCATTTGATGATGTCATAATCATTAGATGATGTCATAATCATTTTGTGATGTCATAATCATTTGATGATGTCATAATCATTAGATGATGTCATAATCATTTTGTTGATGTCATAATGATTTGATGATGTCATAATCATTGGATGATGTCATCATCATTTTGTTGATGTCATAATCATTTGATGATGTCATAATCATTTGATGTCATAATCATTTGATGATGTCATAATCATTTTGTTGATGTCATAATGATTTGATGATGTCAAAATCATTGGATGATGTCATAATCATTTTGTTGATGTCATAATCATTTGATGTCATAATCATTGGATGATGTCATAATCATTTTGTTGATGTCATAATCATTTGATGATGTCATAATCATTTGAAGTCATAATCATTGGATGATGTCATAATCATTTTGTTGATGTCATAATCATTTGATAATGTCATAATCATTAGATGATGTCATAATCATTTTGTTGATGTCATAATCATTTTGTTGATGTCATAATCATTTGATGATGTCATAATCATTTTGGTGATGTCATAATCATTTGATGATGTCATAATCATTTGATGTCATAATCATTGGATGATGTCATAATCATTTTGTTGATGTCATAATCATTTGATGATGTCATAATCATTTGATGTCATAATCATTTGATGATGTCATAATCATTTTGTTGATGTCATAATCATTTTGTTGATGTCATAATGATTTGATGATGTCAAAATCATTGGATGATGTCATAATCATTTTATTGATGTCATAATCATTTGATGATGTCATAATCATTTGATGTCATAATCATCGGATGATGTCATAATCATTTTGTTGATGTCATAATCATTTGACGATGTCATAATCATTAGATGATGTCATAATCATTTTGTTGATGTCATAATGATTTGATGATGTCATAATCATTTGATGTCATAATCATTGGATGATGTCATAATCATTTTGTTGATGTCATAATCATTTGATGATGTCATAAACATTTGATGTCATAATCATTGGATGATGTCATAATCATTTTGTTGATGTCATAATCATTTGATGATGTCATAATCATTTGACGTCATAATCATTGGATGATGTCATAATCATTTTGTTGATGTCATAATCATTTGATGATGTCATAATCATTAGATGATGTCATAATCATTTTGTTGATGTCATAATGATTTGATGATGTCATAATCATTGGATGATGTCATAATCATTGGATGATGTCATCATCATTTTGTTGATGTCATAATCATTTGATGATGTCATAATCATTTGATGTCATAATCATTTGATGATGTCATAATCATTTTGTTGATGTCATAATCATTTTGTTGATGTCATAATGATTTGATGATGTCATAATCATTGGATGATGTCATAATCATTGGATGATGTCATCATAATTTTGTTGATGTCATAATCATTTGATGATGTCATAATCATTGGATGATGTCATAATAATTTTGTTGATGTCATAATGATTTGATGATGTCAAAATCATTGGATGATGTCATAATCATTTTGTTGATGTCATAATCATTTGATGTCATAATCATTGGATGATGTCATAATCATTTTGTTGATGTCATAATCATTTGATGATGTCATAATCATTAGATGATGTCATAATCATTTTGTTGATGTCATAATCATTTGATGATGTCATAATCATTAGATGATGTCATAATCATTTTGTGATGTCATAATCATTTGATGATGTCATAATCATTTGATGTCATAATCATTGGATGATGTCATAATCATTTTGTTGATGTCATAATCATTTGATAATGTCATAATCATTAGATGATGTCATAATCATTTTGTTGATGTCATAATCATTTTGTTGATGTCATAATCATTTGATGATGTCATAATCATTTTGGTGATGTCATAATCATTTGATGATGTCATAATCATTTGATGTCATAATCATTGGATGATGTCATAATCATTTTGTTGATGTCATAATCATTTGATGATGTCATAATCATTAGATGATGTCATAATCATTTTGTTGATGTCATAATGATTTGATGATGTCATAATCATTGGATGATGAAATAATCATTGGATGATGTCATAATCATTTTGTTGATGTCATAATCATTTGATGATGTCATAATCATTTGATGATGTCATAATCATTTTGTTGATGTCATAATGATTTGATGATGTCATAATCATTGGATGATGTCATAATCATTTGATGATGTCATAATCATTTGATGTCATAATCATTTGATGATGTCATAATCATTTTGTTGATGTCATAATCATTTTGTTGATGTCATAATGATTTGATGATGTCAAAATCATTGGATGATGTCATAATCATTTTGTTGATGTCATAATCTTTTGATGATGTCATAATCATTTGATGTCATAATCATCGGATGATGTCATAATCATTTTGTTGATGTCATAATCATTTGACGATGTCATAATCATTAGATGATGTCATAATCATTTTGTTGATGTCATAATGATTTGATGATGTCATAATCATTTGATGTCATAATCATTGGATGATGTCATAATCATTTTGTTGATGTCATAAACATTTGATGATGTCATAAACATTTGATGTCATAATCATTGGATGATGTCATAATCATTTTGTTGATGTCATAATCATTTGATGATGTCATAATCATTTGACGTCATAATCATTGGATGATGTCATAATCATTTTGTTGATGTCATAATCATTTGATGATGTCATAATCATTAGATGATGTCATAATCATTTTGTTGATGTCATAATGATTTGATGATGTCATAATCATTGGATGATGTCATAATCATTGGATGATGTCATCATCATTTTGTTGATGTCATAATCATTTGATGATGTCATAATCATTTGATGTCATAATCATTTGATGATGTCATAATCATTTTGTTGATGTCATAATCATTTTGTTGATGTCATAATGATTTGATGATGTCAAAATCATTGGATGATGTCATAATCATTTTGTTGATGTCATAATCATTGGATGATGTCATAATCATTTTGTTGATGTCATAATCATTTTGTTGATGTCATAATAATTTGATGATGTCATAATCATTTGATGTCATAATCATTGGATGATGTCATAATCATTTTGTTGATGTCATAATCATTTGTTGATGTCATAATCATTAGATGATGTCATAATCATTTTGTTGATGTCATAATCATTTGATGATGTCATAATCATTAGATGATGTCATAATCATTTTGTGATGTCATAATCATTTGATGATGTCATAATCATTAGATGATGTCATAATCATTTTGTTGATGTCATAATCATTGGATGATGTCATCATCATTTTGTTGATGTCATAATCATTTGATGATGTCATAATCATTTGATGTCATAATCATTTGATGATGTCATAATCATTTTGTTGATGTCATAATCATTTTGTTGATGTCATAATGATTTGATGATGTCAAAATCATTGGATGATGTCATAATCATTTTGTTGATGTCATAATCATTTGATGTCATAATCATTGGATGATGTCATAATCATTTTGTTGATGTCATAATCATTTGATGATGTCATAATCATTTGAAGTCATAATCATTGGATGATGTCATAATCATTTTGTTGATGTCATAATCATTTGATAATGTCATAATCATTAGATGATGTCATAATCATTTTGTTGATGTCATAATCATTTTGTTGATGTCATAATCATTTGATGATGTCATAATCATTTTGGTGATGTCATAATCATTTGATGATGTCATAATCATTTGATGTCATAATCATTGGATGATGTCATAATCATTTTGTTGATGTCATAATCATTTGATGATGTCATAATCATTTGAAGTCATAATCATTTGATGATGTCATAATCATTTTGTTGATGTCATAATCATTTTGTTGATGTCATAATGATTTGATGATGTCAAAATCATTGGATGATGTCATAATCATTTTATTGATGTCATAATCATTTGATGATGTCATAATCATTTGATGTCATAATCATCGGATGATGTCATAATCATTTTGTTGATGTCATAATCATTTGACGATGTCATAATCATTAGATGATGTCATAATCATTTTGTTGATGTCATAATGATTTGATGATGTCATAATCATTTGATGTCATAATCAATGGATGATGTCATAATCATTTTGTTGATGTCATAATCATTTGATGATGTCATAAACATTTGATGTCATAATCATTGGATGATGTCATAATCATTTTGTTGATGTCATAATCATTTGATGATGTCATAATCATTAGATGATGTCATAATCATTTTGTTGATGTCATAATGATTTGATGATGTCATAATCATTGGATGATGTCATAATCATTGGATGATGTCATCATTTTGTTGATGTCATAATCATTTGATGATGTCATAATCATTTGATGTCATAATCATTTGATGATGTCATAATCATTTTGTTGATGTCATAATCATTTTGTTGATGTCATAATGATTTGATGATGTCATAATCATTTTGTTGATGTCATAATCATTGGATGATGTCATAATCATTTTGTTGATGTCATAATCATTTTGTTGATGTCATAATCATTTGATGATGTCATAATCATTTGATGTCATAATCATTGGATGATGTCATAATCATTTTGTTGATGTCATAATCATTTTGTTGATGTCATAATCATTTGACGATGTCATAATCATTAGATGATGTCATAATCATTTTGTTGATGTCATAATGATTTGATGATGTCATAATCATTTGATGTCATAATCAATGGATGATGTCATAATCATTTTGTTGATGTCATAATCATTTGATGATGTCATAAACATTTGATGTCATAATCATTGGATGATGTCATAATCATTTTGTTGATGTCATAATCATTTGATGATGTCATAATCATTAGATGATGTCATAATCATTTTGTTGATGTCATAATGATTTGATGATGTCATAATCATTGGATGATGTCATAATCATTGGATGATGTCATCATTTTGTTGATGTCATAATCATTTGATGATGTCATAATCATTTGATGTCATAATCATTTGATGATGTCATAATCATTTTGTTGATGTCATAATCATTTTGTTGATGTCATAATGATTTGATGATGTCATAATCATTTTGTTGATGTCATAATCATTGGATGATGTCATAATCATTTTGTTGATGTCATAATCATTTGATGATGTCATAATCATTTGATGTCATAATCATTGGATGATGTCATAATCATTTTGTTGATGTCATAATCATTTGTTGATGTCATAATCATTAGATGATGTCATAATCATTTTGTTGATGTCATAATCATTTGATGATGTCATAATCATTAGATGATGTCATAATCATTTTGTGATGTCATAATCATTTGATGATGTCATAATCATTAGATGATGTCATAATCATTTTGTTGATGTCATAATGATTTGATGATGTCATAATCATTGGATGATGTCATCATCATTTTGTTGATGTCATAATCATTTGATGATGTCATAATCATTTGATGTCATAATCATTTGATGATGTCATAATCATTTTGTTGATGTCATAATCATTTTGTTGATGTCATAATGATTTGATGATGTCAAAATCATTGGATGATGTCATAATCATTTTGTTGATGTCATAATCATTTGATGTCATAATCATTGGATGATGTCATAATCATTTTGTTGATGTCATAATCATTTGATGATGTCATAATCATTTGATGTCATAATCATTGGATGATGTCATAATCATTTTGTTGATGTCATAATCATTTGATAATGTCATAATCATTAGATGATGTCATAATCATTTTGTTGATGTCATAATCATTTTGTTGATGTCATAATCATTTGATGATGTCATAATCATTTTGGTGATGTCATAATCATTTGATGATGTCATAATCATTTGATGTCATAATCATTGGATGATGTCATAATCATTTTGTTGATGTCATAATCATTTGATGATGTCATAATCATTAGATGATGTCATAATCATTTGATGATGTCATAATCATTTTGTTGATGTCATAATCATTTTGTTGATGTCATAATCATTTGATGATGCCATTGTAATTTTGTTGATGTCATAATCATTTTATGATGTCATAATCATTTTGTTGATGTCATAATGATTTGATGATGTCATAATCATTTCATGTCATAATCATTGGATGATGTCATAATCATTTTGTTGATGTCATAATCATTTGATGATGCCATAATCATTTTGTTGATGTCGTAATCATTTGATGATGTCATAAACATTTGATGTCATAATCATTGGATGATGTCATAATCATTTTGTTGATGTCATAATCATTGGATGATGTCATAATCATTTTGTTGATGTCATAATCATTTTGTTGATGTCATAATCATTAGATGATGTCATAATCATTTTGTTGATGTCATAATCATTTGATGATGTCATAATCATTAGATGATGTCATAATCATTTTGTTGATGTCATAATCATTTGATGATGTCATAATCATTTGATGTCATAATCATCGGATGATGTCATAATCATTTTGTTGATGTCATAATCATTTGATAATGTCATAATCATTAGATGATGTCATAATCATTTTGTTGATGTCATAATCATTTTTTTGATGTCATAATCATTTGATGATGTCATAATCATTTTGTTGATGTCATAATCATTTGATGATGTCATAATCATTTGATGTCATAATCATTGGATGATGTCATAATCATTTTGTTGATGTCATAATCATTTGATGATGTCATAATCATTTTGTTGATGTCATAATGATTTGATGATGTCATAATCATTGGATGATGTCTTAATCATTGGATGATGTCATCATCATTTTGTTGATGTCATAATCATTTGATGATGTCATAATCATTTGATGTCATAATCTTTTGATGATGTCATAATCATTTTGTTGATGTCATAATCATTTTGTTGATGTCATAATGATTTGATGATGTCAAAATCATTGGATGATGTCATAATCATTTTGTTGATGTCATAATCATTTGATGTCATAATCATTGGATGATGTCATAATCATTTTGTTGATGTCATAATCATTTGATGATGTCATAATCATTTGATGTCATAATCATTGGATGATGTCATAATCATTTTGTTGATGTCATAATCATTTGATGATGTTATAATCATTAGATGATGTCATAATCATTTTGTTGATGTCATAATCATTTGATGATGTCATAATCATTAGATGATGTCATAATCATTTTGTGATGTCATAATCATTTGATGATGTCATAATCATTAGATGATGTATTAATCTTTTGTTGATGTCATAATGATTTGATGATGTCATAATCATTGGATGATGTCATAATCATTGGATGATGTCATCATCATTTTGTTGATGTCATAATCATTTGATGATGTCATAATCATTTGATGTCATAATCATTTGATGATGTCATAATCATTTTGTTGATGTCATAATCATTTTGTTGATGTCATAATGATTTGATGATGTCAAATTCATTGGATGATGTCATAATCATTTTGTTGATGTCATAATCATTTGATGTCATAATCATTGGATGATGTCATAATCATTTGATGTCATAATCATTGGATGATGTCATAATCATTTTGTTGATGTCATAATCATTTGTTGATGTCATAATCATTTGATGTCATAATCATTGGATGATGTCATAATCATTTTGTTGATGTCATAATCATTTGATGATGTCATAATCATTAGATGATGTCATAATCATTTTGTTGATGTCATAATGATTTGATGATGTCATAATCATTGGATGATGTCATAATCATTGGATGATGTCATCATCATTTTGTTGATGTCATAATCATTTGATGATGTCATAATCATTTGATGTCATAATCATTGGATGATGTCATAATCATTTTGTTGATGTCTTAATGATTTGATGATGTCAAAATCATTGGATGATGTCATAATCATTTTGTTGATGTCATAATCATTTGATGTCATAATCATTGTATGATGTCATAATCATTTTGTTGATGTCATAATCATTTGATGATGTCATAATCATTTGATGTCATAATCATTGGATGATGTCATAATCATTTTGTTGATGTCATAATCATTTGATGATGTCATAATCATTAGATGATGTCATAATCATTTTGTTGATGTCATAATCATTTGATGATGTCATAATCATTAGATGATGTCATAATCATTTTGTGATGTCATAATCATTTGATGATGTCATAATCATTTGATGTCATAATCATTGGATGATGTCATAATCATTTTGTTGATGTCATAATCATTTGATAATGTCATAATCATTAGATGATGTCATAATCATTTTGTTGATGTCATAATCATTTTGTTGATGTCATAATCATTTGATGATGTCATAATCATTTTGGTGATGTCATAATCATTTGATGATGTCATAATCATTTGATGTCATAATCATTGGATGATGTCATAATCATTTTGTTGATGTCATAATCATTTGATGATGTCATAATCATTAGATGATGTCATAATCATTTTGTTGATGTCATAATGATTTGATGATGTCATAATCATTGGATGATGTCATAATCATTTTGTTGATGTCATAATCATTTGATGATGTCATAATCATTAGATGATGTCATAATCATTTTGTAATGTCATAATCATTTGATGATGTCATAATCATTAGATGATGTCATAATCATTTTGTTGATGTCATAATGATTTGATGATGTCATACTCATTGGATGATGTCATAATCATTGGATGATGTCATCATCATTTTGTAATGTCATAATCATTTGATGATGTCATAATCATTTTGGTGATGTCATAATCATTTGATGATGTCATAATCATTTGATGTCATAATCATTTGATGATGTCATAATCATTTTGTTGATGTCGTAATCATTTTGTTGATGGCATAATGATTTGATGATGTCAAAATCATTGGATGATGTCATAATCATTTTGTTGATGTCATAATCATTTGATGATGTCATAATCATTTGATGTCATAATCATCGGATGATGTCATAATCATTTTGTTGATGTCATAATCATTTGATAATGTCATGATCATTAGATGATGTCATAATCATTTTGTTGATGTCATAATCATTTTTTTGATGTCATAATCATTTGATGATGTCATAATCATTTTGTTGATGTCATAATCATTTGATGATGTCATAATCATTTGATGTCATAATCATTGGATGATGTCATAATCATTTTGTTGATGTCATAATCATTTGATGATGTCATAATCATTAGATGATGTCATAATCATTTTGTTGATGTCATAATGATTTGATGATGTCATAATCATTGGATGATGTCATAATCATTGGATGATGTCATCATCATTTTGTTGATGTCATAATCATTTGATGATGTCATAATCATTTGATGTCATAATCATTTGATGATGTCATAATCATTTTGTTGATGTCATAATCATTTTGTTGATGTCATAATGATTTGATGATGTCAAAATCATTGGATGATGTCATAATCATTTTGTTGATGTCATAATCATTTGATGTCATAATCATTGGATGATGTCATAATCATTTTGTTGATGTCATAATCATTTGATGATGTCATAATCATTTGAAGTCATAATCATTGGATGATGTCATAATCATTTTGTTGATGTCATAATCATTTGATGATGTCATAATCATTAGTTGATGTCATAATCATTTTGTTGATGTCATAATCATTTGATGATGTCATAATCATTAGATGATGTCATAATCATTTTGTGATGTCATAATCATTTGATGATGTCATAATCATTTGATGTCATAATCATTGGATGATGTCATAATCATTTTGTTGATGTCATATTCATTTGATAATGTCATAATCATTAGATGATGTCATAATCATTTTGTTGATGTCATAATCATTTTGTTGATGTCATAATCATTTGATGATGTCATAATCATTTTGGTGATGTCATAATCATTTGATGATGTCATAATCATTTGATGTCATAATCATTGGATGATGTCATAATCATTTTGTTGATGTCATAATCATTTGATGATGTCATAATGATTAGATGATGTCATAATCATTTTGTTGATGTCATAATGATTTGATGATGTCATAATCATTGGATGATGTCATAATCATTGGATGATGTCATAATCATTTTGTTGATGTCATAATCATTTGATGATGTCATAATCATTAGATGATGTCATAATCATTTTGTTGATGTCATAATGATTTGATGATGTCATAATCATTTGATGTCATAATCATTGGATGATGTCATAATCATTTTGTTGATGTCATAATCATTGGATGATGTCATAATCATTTTGTTGATGTCATAATCATTTGATGATGTCATAATCATTAGATGATGTCATAATCATTTTGTTGATGTCATAATCATTTGATGATGTCATAATCATTAGATGATGTCATAATCATTTTGTTGATGTCATAATCATTTGATGATGTCATAATCATTTGATGATGTCATAATCATTTGATGTCATAATCATCGGATGATGTCATAATCATTTTGTTGATGTCATAATCATTTGATAATGTCATAATCATTAGATGATGTCATAATCATTTTGTTGATGTCATAATCATTTTGTTGATGTCATAATGATTTGATGATGTCATAATCATTGGATGATGTCATAATCATTGGATGATGTCATCATCATTTTGTTGATGTCATAATCATTTGATGATGTCATAATCATTTGATGTCATAATCATTTGATGATGTCATAATCATTTTGTTGATGTCATAATCATTTTGTTGATGTCATAATGATTTGATGATGTCAAAATCATTGGATGATGTCATAATCATTTTGTTGATGTCATAATGATTTGATGATGTCATAATCATTGGATGATGTCATAATCATTGGATGATGTCATAATCATTTGATGTCATAATCATTGGATGATGTCATAATCATTTTGTTGATGTCATAATCATTTGATGATGTCATAATCATTAGATGATGTCATAATCATTTTGTTGATGTCATAATGACTTGATGATGTCATAATCATTGGATGATGTCATAATCATTGGATGATGTCATAATCATTTTGTTGATGTCATAATCATTGGATGATGTCATAATCATTTTGTTGATGTCATAATCATTTGATGATGTCATAATCACTTGATGTCATAATCATTGGATGATGTCATAATCATTTTGTTGATGTCATAATCATTAGATGATGTCATAATCATTTTGTTGATGTCATAATCATTTGATGATATCATAATCATTAGATGATGTCATAATCATTTTGTGATGTCATAATCATTTGATGATGTCATAATCATTTGATGTCATAATCATTGGATGATGTCATAATCATTTTGTTGATGTCATAATCATTTGATAATGTCATAATCATTTGATGATGTCATAATCATTTTGTTGATGTCATAATGATTTGATGATGTCATAATCATTGGATGATGTCATAATCATTTGATGATGTCATAATCATTGGATGATGTCATAATCATTTGATGATGTCATAATCATTGGATGATGTCATAATCATTGGATGATGTCATCATCATTTTATTGATGTCATAATCATTTGATGATGTCATAATCATTTGATGTCATAATCATTTGATGATGTCATAATCATTTTGTTGATGTCATAATCATTTTGTTGATGTCATAATGATTTGATGATGTCAAAATCATTGGATGATGTCATAATCATTTTGTTGATGTCATAATCATTTGATGTCATAATCATTGGATGATGTCATAATCATTTTGTTGATGTCATAATCATTTGATGATGTCATAATCATTTGATGTCATAATCATTGGATGATGTCATAATCATTTTGTTGATGTCATAATCATTTGATGATGTCATAATCATTAGATGATGTCATAATCATTTTGTTGATGTCATAATGATTTGATGATGTCATAATCATTGGATGATGTCATAATCATTTGATGATGTCATAATCATTAGATGATGTCATAATCATTTTGTTGATGTCATAATCATTTGATGATGTCATAATCATTAGATGATGTCATAATCATTTTGTTGATGTCATAATCATTTGATGATGTCATAATCATTTGATGTCATAATCATCGGATGATGTCATAATCATTTTGTTGATGTCATAATCATTTGATAATGTCATAATCATTAGATGATGTCATAATCATTTTGTTGATGTCATAATCATTGGATGATGTCATAATCATTTTGTTGATGTCATAATCATTTGATGATGTCATAATCATTAGATGATGTCATAATCATTTTGTTGATGTCATAATCATTTGATGATGTCATAATCATTTGATGTCATAATCATCGGATGATGTCATAATCATTTTGTTGATGTCATAATCATTTGATAATGTCATAATCATTAGATGATGTCATAATCATTTTGTTGATGTCATAATCATTTTTTTGATGTCATAATCATTTGATGATGTCATAATCATTTTGTTGATGTCATAATCATTTGATGATGTCATAATCATTTGATGTCATAATCATTGGATGATGTCATAATCATTTGGTTGATGTCATAATCATTTGATGATGTCATAATCATTTTGTTGATGTCATAATGATTTGATGATGTCATAATCATTGGATGATGTCATCATCATTTTGTTGATGTCATAATCATTTGATGATGTCATAATCATTTGATGTCATAATCATTTGATGATGTCATAATCATTTTGTTGATGTCATAATCATTTTGTTGATGTCATAATGATTTGATGATGTCAAAATCATTGGATGATGTCATAATCATTTTGTTGATGTCATAATCATTTGATGTCATAATCACTGGATGATGTCATAATCATTTGATGATGTCATAATCATTTGATGTCATAATCATTGGATGATGTCATAATCATTTTGTTGATGTCATAATCATTTGATGATGTCATAATCATTAGATGATGTCATAATCATTTTGTTGATGTCATAATGACTTGATGATGTCATAATCATTGGATGATGTCATAATCATTGGATGATGTCATAATCATTTTGTTGATGTCATAATCATTTTGTTGATGTCATAATCATTGGATGATGTCATAATCATTTTGTTGATGTCATAATCATTTGATGATGGCATAATCATTTGATGTCATAATCATTGGATTATGTCATAATCATTTTGTTGATGTCATAATCATTAGATGATGTCATAATCATTTTGTTGATGTCATAATCATTTGATGATATCATAATCATTAGATGATGTCATAATCATTTTGTGATGTCATAATCATTTGATGATGTCATAATCATTTGATGTCATAATCATTGGATGATGTCATAATCATTTTGTTGATGTCATAATCATTTGATAATGTCATAATCATTAGATGATGTCATAATCATTTTGTTGATGTCATAATCATTTTGTTGATGTCATAATCATTTGATGATGTCATAATCATTTTGGTGATGTCATAATCATTTGATGATGTAATAATCATTTGATGTCATAATCATTGGATGATGTCATAATCATTTTGGTGATGTCATAATCATTTGATGATGTCATAATCATTTTGTTGATGTCATAATCATTTTGTTGATGTCATAATGATTTGATGAGGTCAAAATCATTGGATGATGTAATAATCATTTTGTTGATGTCATAATCATTTGATGTCATAATCATTGGATGATGTCATAATCATTTTGTTGATGTCATAATCATTTGATGATGTCATAATCATTTGATGTCATAATCATTGGATGATGTCATAATCATTTTGTTGATGTCATAATCATTTGATGATGTCATAATCATTAGATGATGTCATAATCATTTTGTTGATGTCATAATGATTTGATGATGTCATAATCATTGGATTATGTCATAATCATTGGATGATGTCATAATCATTTTGTTGATGTCATAATCATTGGATGATGTCATAATCATTTTGTTGATGTCATAATCATTTGATGATGTCATAATCATTAGATGATGTCATAATCATTTTGTTGATGTCATAATCATTTGATGATGTCATAATCATTAGATGATGTCATAATCATTTTGTGATGTCATAATCATTTGATGTCATAATCATTGGATGATGTCATAATCATTTTGTTGATGTCATAATCATTTGATAATGTCATAATCATTAGATGATGTCATAATCATTTTGTTGATGTCATAATCATTTGATGATGTCATAATCATTTTGGTGATGTCATAATCATTTGATGATGTCATAATCATTTGATGTCATAATCATTGGATGATGTCATAATCATTTTGTTGATGTCATAATCATTAGATGATGTCATAATCATTTTGTTGATGTCATATTGATTTGATGATGTCATAATCATTTGATGTCATATTCATTGGATGATGTCATAATAATTTTGTTGATGTCATAATCATTTGATGATGTCATAATCATTTGATGTGATAATCATTGGATGATGTCATAATCATTTTGTTGATGTCATAATCATTTGATGATGTCATAATCATTTTGTTGATGTCATAATCATTTTGTTGATGTCATAATGATTTGATGATGTCATAATCATTGGATGATGTCATAATCATTTTGTTGATGTCATAATCATTTGATGATGCCATAATCATTTTGTTGATATCATAATCATTGGATGATGTCATAATCATTTGATGTCATAATCATTGGATGATGTCATAATCATCAGATGATGTCATAATCATTTTGTTGATGTCATAATCATTTGATGATGTCATAAACATTTTGTTGATGTCATAATCATTTGATGATGTCAATCATTTTGTTGATGTCATAATGATTTGATGATGTCATAATCATTTGATGTCATATTCATTGGATGATGTCATAATAATTTTGTTGATGTCATAATCATTTGATGATGTCATAATCATTTTGTTGATGTCATAATCATTTGATGATGTCATAATCATTTTGGTGGTGTCATAATCATTTGATGATGTCATAATCATTTGATGTCATAATCATTGGATGATGTCATAATCATTTTGTTGATGTCATAATCATTTGATGATGTCATAATCATTAGATGATGTCATAATCATTTTGTTGATGTCATAATGATTTGATGATGTCATAATCATTGGATGATGTCATAATCATTGGATGATGTCATAATTAATTTGTTGATGTCATAATCATTTTGCTGATGTCATAATGATTTGATGATGTCATAATCATTTGATGTCATAATCATTGGATGATGTCATAATCATTTTGTTGATGTCATAATCATTTGATGATGCCATTATCATTTTGTTGATGTCATAATCATTTTATGATGTCATAATCATTTTGTTGATGTCATAATGATTTGATGATGTCGTAATCATTTTATGATGTCATAATCATTTTGTTGATGTCATAATGATTTGATGATGTCGTAATCATTTGATGATGTCATAATCATTGGATGATGTCATAATCATTTTGTTGATGTCATAATCATTTTGTTGATGTCATAATCATTTTGTTGATGTCATAATCATTTGATGATGCCATAATCATTTTGTTGATGTCGTAATCATTTGATGATGTCATAATCATTTGATGTCATAATCATTGGATGATGTAATAGTCATTTTGTTGATGTCATAATCATTTGATGATGCCATAATCATTTTGTTGATGTCGTAATCATTTGATGATGCCATAATCATTTTGTTGATGTCATAATCATTTTATGATGTCATAATCATTTTGTTGATGTCATAATCATTTTGTTGATGTCATAATGATTTGATGATGTCATAATCATTGGATGATATCATAATCATTTGATGACATAATCATTGGATGATGTCATAATCATTTTGTTGATGTCATAATCATTTGATGATGTCATAATCATTAGATGATGCCATAATCATTTGATGATGTCATAATCATTAGATGATGTCATAATCATTTTGTTGATGTCATAATCATTTGATGATGTCATAATCATTAGATGATGTCATAATCATTTTGTTGATGTCATAATCATTTGATGATGTCATAATCATTTGATGTCATAATCATCGGATGATGTCATAATCATTTTGTTGATGTCATAATCATTTGATAATGTCATAATCATTAGATGATGTCATAATCATTTTGTTGATGTCATAATCATTGGATGATGTCATAATCATTTTGTTGATGTCATAATCATTTGATGATGTCATAATCATTAGATGATGTCATAATCATTTTGTTGATGTCATAATCATTTGATGATGTCATAATCATTAGATGATGTCATAATCATTTTGTTGATGTCATAATCATTTGATGATGTCATAATCATTTGATGTCATAATCATTGGATGATGTCATAATAATTTTGTTGATGTCATAATCATTTGATGATGTCATAATCATTTGATGTGATAATCATTGGATGATGTCATAATCATTTGATGATGTCATAATCATTTTGTTGATGTCATAATCATTTTGGTGATGTCAGAATCATTTGATGATGTCATAATCATTTGATGTCATAATCATTGGATGATGTCATAATCATTTTGTTGATGTCATAATCATTTGATGATGTCATAATCATTAGATGATGTCATAATCATTTTGTTGATGTCATAATGATTTGATGATGTCATAATCATTGGATGATGTCATAATCATTTTGTTGATGTCATAATCATTTGATGATGTCATAATCATTTTGATGATGTCATAATCATTTTGTTGATGTCATAATCATTTGATGATGCCATTATCATTTTGTTGATGTCATAATCATTTTATGATGTCATAATCATTTTGTTGATGTCATAATGATTTGATGATGTCATAATCATTTGATGTCATAATCATTGGATGATGTCATAATCATTTTGTTGATGTCATTATCATTTGATGATGCCATAATCATTTTGTTGATGTCGTAATCATTTGATGATGTCATAATCATTTGATGTCATAATCATTGGATGATGTCATAATCATTTTGTTGATGTCATAATCATTGGATGATGTCATAATCATTTTGTTGATGTCATAATCATTTGATGATGCCATAATCATTTTGTTGATGTCGTAATCATTTGATGATGCCATAATCATTTTGTTGATGTCATAATCATTTTATGATGTCATAATCATTTTGTTGATGTCATAATCATTTTTTTGATGTCATAATGATTTGATGATGTCATAATCATTGGATGATGTCATAATCATTGGATGATGTCATCATCATTTTATTGATGTCATAATCATTTGATGATGTCATAATCATTTGATGTCATAATCATTGGATGATGTCATAATCATTTTGTTGATGTCATAATCATTTGATGATGTCATAATCATTAGATGATGTCATAATTATTTTGTTGATGTCATAATCATTTGATGATGTCATAATCATTTTGTTGATGTCATAATCATTTGATGATGTCATAATCATTTTGTTGATGTCATAATCATTTGATGATATCATAATCATTTGATGATGTCATAATCATTTTGTTGATGTCATAATCATTTGATGATGTCATAATCACTTGATGTCATAATCATTGGATGATGTCATAATCATTTTGTTGATGTCATAATCATTAGATGATGTCATAATCATTTTGTTGATGTCATAATCATTTGATGATATCATAATCATTAGATGATGTCATAATCATTTGATGATGTCATAATCATTTGATGTCATAATCATTGGATGATGTCATAATCATTTTGTTGATGTCATAATCATTTGATAATGTCATAATCATTTGATGATGTCATAATCATTTTGTTGATGTCATAATGATTTGATGATGTCATAATCATTGGATGATGTCATAATCATTGGATGATGTCATCATCATTTTATTGATGTCATAATCATTTGATAATGTCATAATCATTTGATGTCATAATCATTTGATGATGTCATAATCATTTTGTTGATGTCATAATCATTTTGTTGATGTCATAATGATTTGATGATGTCAAAATCATTGGATGATGTCATAATCATTTTGTTGATGTCATAATCATTTGATGTCATAATCATTGGATGATGTCATAATCATTTTGTTGATGTCATAATCATTTGATGATGTCATAATCATTTGATGTCATAATCATTGGATGATGTCATAATCATTTTGTTGATGTCATAATCATTTGATGATGTCATAATCATTAGATGATGTCATAATCATTTTGTTGATGTCATAATGATTTGATGATGTCATAATCATTGGATGATGTCATAATCATTTGATGATGTCATAATCATTAGATGATGTCATAATCATTTTGTTGATGTCATAATCATTTGATGATGTCATAATCATTAGATGATGTCATAATCATTTTGTTGATGTCATAATCATTTGATGATGTCATAATCATTTGATGTCATAATCATCGGATGATGTCATAATCATTTTGTTGATGTCATAATAATTTGATAATGTCATAATCATTAGATGATGTCATAATCATTTTGTTGATGTCATAATCATTGGATGATGTCATAATCATTTTGTTGATGTCATAATCATTTGATGATGTCATAATCATTAGATGATGTCATAATCATTTTGTTGATGTCATAATCATTTGATGATGTCATAATCATTAGATGATGTCATAATCATTTTGTTGATGTCATAATCATTTGATGATGTCATAATCATTTGATGTCATAATCATCGGATGATGTCATAATCATTTTGTTGATGTCATAATCATTTTATAATGTCATAATCATTAGATGATGTCATAATCATTTTGTTGATGTCATAATCATTTTTTTGATGTCATAATCATTTGATGATGTCATAATCATTTTGTTGATGTCATAATCATTTGATGATGTCATAATCATTTGATGTTATAATCATTGGATGATGTCATAATCATTTTGTTGATGTCATAATCATTTGATGATGTCATAATCATTTTGTTGATGTCATAATGATTTGATGATGTCATAATCATTGGATGATGTCATCATCATTTTGTTGATGTCATAATCATTTGATGATGTCATAATCATTTGAAGTCATAATCATTTGATGATGTCATAATCATTTTGTTGATGTCATAATCATTTTGTTGATGTCATAATGATTTGATGATGTCAAAATCATTGGATGATGTCATAATCATTTTGTTGATGTCATAATCATTTGATGTCATAATCACTGGATGATGTCATAATCATTTGATGATGTCATAATCATTTGATGTCATAATCATTGGATGATGTCATAATCATTTTGTTGATGTCATAATCATTTGATGATGTCATAATCATTAGATGATGTCATAATCATTTTGTTGATGTCATAATGACTTGATGATGTCATAATCATTGGATGATGTCATAATCATTGGATGATGTCATAATCATTTTGTTGATGTCATAATCATTTTGTTGATGTCATAATCATTGGATGATGTCATAATCATTTTGTTGATGTCATAATCATTTGATGATGGCATAATCATTTGATGTCATAATCATTGGATTATGTCATAATCATTTTGTTGATGTCATAATCATTAGATGATGTCATAATCATTTTGTTGATGTCATAATCATTTGATGATATCATAATCATTAGATGATGTCATAATCATTTTGTGATGTCATAATCATTTGATGATGTCATATTCATTTGATGTCATAATCATTGGATGATGTCATAATCATTTTGTTGATGTCATAATCATTTGATAATGTCATAATCATTAGATGATGTCACAATCATTTTGTTGATGTCATAATCATTTTGTTGATGTCATAATCATTTGATGATGTCATAATCATTTTGGTGATGTCATAATCATTTGATGATGTCATAATCATTTGATGTCATAATCATTGGATGATGTCATAATCATTTTGGTGATGTCATAATCATTTGATGATGTCATAATCATTTTGTTGATGTCATAATCATTTTGTTGATGTCATAATGATTTGATGAGGTTAAAATCATTGGATGATGTAATAATCATTTTGTTGATGTCATAATCATTTGATGTCATAATCATTGGATGATGTCATAATCATTTTGTTGATGTCATAATCATTTGATGATGTCATAATCATTTGATGTCATAATCATTGGATGATGTCATAATCATTTTGTTGATGTCATAATCATTTGATGATGTCATAATCATTAGATGATGTCATAATCATTTTGTTGATGTCATAATGATTTGATGATGTCATAATCATTGGATTATGTCATAATCATTGGATGATGTCATAATCATTTTGTTGATGTCATAATCATTGGATGATGTCATAATCATTTTGTTGATGTCATAATCATTTGATGATGTCATAATCATTTTGTTGATGTCATAATCATTTGATGATGTCATAATCATTAGATGATGTCATAATCATTTTGTGATGTCATAATCATTTGATGTCATAATCATTGGATGATGTCATAATCATTTTGTTGATGTCATAATCATTTGATAATGTCATAATCATTAGATGATGTCATAATCATTTTGTTGATGTCATAATCATTTGATGATGTCATAATCATTTTGGTGATGTCATAATCATTTGATGATGTCATAATCATTTGATGTCATAATCATTGGATGATGTCATAATCATTTTGTTGATGTCATAATCATTAGATGATGTCATAATCATTTTGTTGATGTCATAATCATTTTGTTGATGTCATATTGATTTGATGATGTCATAATCATTTGATGTCATATTCATTGGATGATGTCATAATAATTTTGTTGATGTCATAATCATTTGATGATGTCATAATCATTTGATGTGATAATCATTGGATGATGTCATAATCATTTTGTTGATGTCATAATCATTTGATGATGTCATAATCATTTTGTTGATGTCATAATCATTTTGTTGATGTCATAATGATTTGATGATGTCATAATCATTGGATGATGTCATAATCATTTTGTTGATGTCATAATCATTTGATGATGCCATAATCATTTTGTTGATATCATAATCATTGGATGATGTCATAATCATTTGATGTCATAATCATTGGATGATGTCATAATCATTTTGTTGATGTCATAATCATCAGATGATGTCATAATCATTTTGTTGATGTCATAATCATTTGATGATGTCATAAACATTTTGTTGATGTCATAATCATTTGATGATGTCAATCATTTTGTTGATGTCATAATGATTTGATGATGTCATAATCATTTGATGTCATATTCATTGGATGATGTCATAATAATTTTGTTGATGTCATAATCATTTGATGATGTCATAATCATTTTGTTGATGTCATAATCATTTGATGATGTCATAATCATTTTGGTGGTGTCATAATCATTTGATGATGTCTTAATCATTTGATGTCATAATCATTGGATTATGTCATAATCATTTTGTTGATGTCATAATCATTTGATGATGTCATAATCATTAGATGATGTCATAATCATTTTGTTGATGTCATAATGATTTGATGATGTCATAATCATTGGATGATGTCATAATCATTGGATGATGTCATAATTAATTTGTTGATGTCATAATCATTTTGCTGATGTCATAATCATTTGATGATGTCATAATCATTTGATGTCATAATCATTGGATGATGTCATAATCATTTTGTTGATGTCATAATCATTTGATGATGCCATTATCATTTTGTTGATGTCATAATCATTTTATGATGTCATAATCATTTTGTTGATGTCATAATGATTTGATGATGTCATAATCATTTGATGTCATAATCATTGGATGATGTCATAATCATTTTGTTGATGTCATAATCATTTTGTTGATGTCATAATCATTTGATGATGCCATAATCATTTTGTTGATGTCGTAATCATTTGATGATGTCATAATCATTTGATGTCATAATCATTGGATGATGTAATAGTCATTTTGTTGATGTCATAATCATTTGATGATGTCATAATCATTTTGTTGATGTCATAATCATTTGATGATGCCATAATCATTTTGTTGATGTCGTAATCATTTGATGATGCCATAATCATTTTGTTGATGTCATAATGATTTGATGATGTCATAATCATTGGATGATGTCATAATCATTTGATGACATAATCATTGGATGATGTCATAATCATTTTGTTGATGTCTTAATCATTTGATGATGTCATAATCATTAGATGATGTAATAATCATTTTGTTGATGTCATAATCATTTTGTTGATGTCATATTGATTTGATGATGTCATAATCATTTGATGTCATAATCATTGGATGATGTCATAATAATTTTGTTGATGTCATAATCATTTGATGATGTCATAATCATTTGATGTGATAATCATTGGATGATGTCATAATCATTTGATGATGTCATAATCATTTTGTTGATGTCATAATCATTTGATGATGTCACAATCATTTTGGTGATGTCATAATCATTTGATGATGTCATAATCATTTGATGTCATAATCATTGGATGATGTCATAATCATTTTGTTGATGTCATAATCATTAGATGATGTCATAATCATTTTGTTGATGTCATAATCATTTTGTTGATGTCATATTGATTTGATGATGTCATAATCATTTGATGTCATAATCATTGGAAGATGTCATAATAATTTTGTTGATGTCATAATCATTTGATGATGTCATAATCATTTGATGTGATAATCATTGGATGATGTCATAATCATTTGATGATGTCATAATCATTTTGTTGATGTCATAATCATTTTGGTGATGTCAGAATCATTTGATGATGTCATAATCATTTGATGTCATAATCATTGGATGATGTCATAATCATTTTGTTGATGTCATAATCATTTGATGATGTCATAATCTTTAGATGATGTCATAATCATTTTGTTGATGTCATAATGATTTGATGATGTCATAATCATTGGATGATGTCATAATCATTTTGTTGATGTCATAATCATTTGATGATGTCATAATCATTTTGATGATGTCATAATCATTTTGTTGATGTCATAATCATTTGATGATGCCATTATCATTTTGTTGATGTCATAATCATTTTATGATGTCATAATCATTTTGTTGATGTCATAATGATTTGATGATGTCATAATCATTTGATGTCATAATCATTGGATGATGTCATAATCATTTTGTTGATGTCATTATCATTTGATGATGCCATAATCATTTTGTTGATGTCGTAATCATTTGATGATGTCATAATCATTTGATGTCATAATCATTGGATGATGTCATAATCATTTTGTTGATGTCATAATCATTGGATGATGTCATAATCATTTTGTTGATGTCATAATCATTTGATGATGCCATAATCATTTTGTTGATGTCGTAATCATTTGATGATGCCATAATCATTTTGTTGATGTCATAATCATTTTATGATGTCATAATCATTTTGTTGATGTCATAATCATTTTGTTGATGTCATAATGATTTGATGATGTCATAATCATTGGATGATGTCATAATCATTGGATGATGTCATCATCATTTTGTTGATGTCATAATCATTTGATGATGTCATAATCATTTGATGTCATAATCATTGGATGATGTCATAATCATTTTGTTGATGTCATAATCATTTGATGATGTCATAATCATTAGATGATGTCATAATTATTTTGTTGATGTCATAATCATTTGATGATGTCATAATCATTTTGTTGATGTCATAATCATTTGATGATGTCATAATCATTTTGGTGATGTCATAATCATTTGATGTCATAATCATTGGATGATGTCATAATCATTTTGTTGATGTCATAATCATTTGATGATGTCATAATCATTAGATGATGTCATAATCATTTTGTTGATGTCATAATGATTTGATGATGTCATAATCATTGGATGATGTCATAATCATTGGATGATGTCATAATCATTTTGTTGATGTCATAATCATTTGATGATGTCATAATCATTTGATGTCATAATCATCGGATGATGTCATAATCATTTTGTCGATGTCATAATCATGTGATAATGTCATAATCATTAGATGATGTCATAATCATTTTGTTGATGTCATAATCATTTTTTTGATGTCATAATCATTTGATGATGTCATAATCATTTTGTTGATGTCATAATCATTTGATGATGTCATAATCATTTGATGTCATAATCATTGGATGATGTCATAATCATTTTGTTGATGTCATAATCATTAGATGATGTCATAATCATTTTGTTGATGTCATAATGATTTGATGATGTCATAATCATTGGATGATGTCATTATCATTGGATGATGTCATCATCATTTTGTTGATGTCATAATCATTTGATGATGTCAAAATCATTTGATGTCATAATCATTTGATGATGTCATAATCATTTGATGTCATAATCATTGGATGATGTCATAATCATTTTGTTGATGTCATAATCATTTGATGATGTCATAATCATTTGATGTCATAATCATTGGATGATGTCATAATCATTTTGTTGATGTCATAATCATTCGTTGATGTCATAATCATTAGATGATGTCATAATCATTTTGTTGATGTCATAATCATTTGATGATGTCATAATCATTAGATGATGTCATAATCATTTTGTGATGTCATAATCATTTGATGATGTCATAATCATTTGATGCCATAATCATTGGATGATGTCATAATCATTTTGTTGATGTCATAATCATTTGATAATGTCATAATCATTAGATGATGTCATAATCATTTTGTTGATGTCATAATCATTTTGTTGATGTCATAATCATTTGATGATGTCATAATCATTTTGGTGATGTCATAATCATTTGATGATGTCATAATCATTTGATGTCATAATCATTGGATGATGTCATAATCATTTTGTTGATGTCATAATCATTTGATGATGTCATAATCATTAGATGATGTCATAATCATTTTGTTGATGTCATAATGATTTGATGATGTCATAATCATTGGATGATGTCATTATCATTGGATGATGTCATCATCATTTTGTTGATGTCATAATCATTTGATGATGTCATAATCATTTGATGATGTCATAATCATTTTGTTGATGTCATAATCATTTTGTTGATGTCATAATGATTTGATGATGTCAAAATCATTGGATGATGTCATAATCATTTTGTTGATGTCATAATCATTTGATGTCATAATCATTGGATGATGTCATAATCATTTTGTTGATGTCATAATCATTGGATGATGTCATAATCATTTTGTTGATGTCATAATCATTTGATGATGTCATAATCATTTGATGTCATAATCATTGGATGATGTCATAATCATTTTGTTGATATCATAATCATTTGATGATGTCATAATCATTAGATGACGTCATAATCATTTTGTTGATGTCATAATCATTTGATGATGTCATAATCATTAGATGATGTCATAATCATTTTGTGATGTCATAATCATTTGATGATGTCATAATCATTTGATGTCATAATCATTGGATGATGTCATAATCATTTTGTTGATGTCATAATCATTAGATGATGTCATAATCATTAGATGATGTCATAATCATTTTGTTGATGTCATAATCATTTTGTTGATGTCATAATCATTTGATGATGCCATAATCATTTTGGTGATGTCATAATCATTAAATGATGTCATAATCATTTGATGATGTCATAATCATTTTGTTGATGTCATAATCATTTTGTTGATGTCATAATGATTTGATGATGTCAAAATCATTGGATGATGTCATAATCATTTTGTTGATGTCATAATCATTTGATGTCATAATCATTGGATGATGTCATAATCATTTTGTTGATGTCATAATCATTTGATGATGTCATAATCATTTGATGTCATAATCATTGGATGGTGTCATAATCATTTTGTTGATGTCATAATCATTTGATGATGTCATAATCATTAGATGATGTCATAATCATTTTGTTGATGTCATAACGATTTGATGATGTCATAATCATTGGATGATGTCATAATCATTGGATGATGTCATAATCATTTGATGTCATAATCATTGGATGATGTCATAATCATTGGATGATGTCATAATCATTTTGTTGATGTCATAATCATTTGATGATGCCATAATCATTAGATGATGTCATAATTATTTTGTTGATGTCATAATCATTTTGCTGATGTCATAATGATTTGATGATGTCATAATCATTTGATGTCATAATCATTGGATGATGTAATAATCATTTTGTTGATGTCATAATCATTTGATGATGCCATTATCATTTTGTTGATGTCATAATCATTTTATGATGTCATAATCATTTTGTTGATGTCATAATGATTTGATGATGTCATAATCATTTGATGTCATAATCATTGGATGATGTCATAATCATTTTGTTGATGTCATAATCATTTGATGATGCCATAATCATTTTGTTGATGTCGTAATCATTTGATGATGTCATAATCATTTGATGTCATAATCATTGGATGATGTCATAATCATTTTGTTGATGTCATAATCATTTGATGATGTCATAATCATTTTGTTGATGTCATAATCATTTGATGATGCCATAATCATTTTGTTGATGTTGTAATCATTTGATGATGCCATAATCATTTTGTTGATGTCATAATCATTTTGTTGATGTCATAATGATTTGATGATGTCATAATCATTGGATGATGTCATAATCATTTGATGTCATAATCATTGGATGATGTCATAATCATTTTGTTGATGTCATAATCATTTGATGATGTCATAATCATTAGATGATGTCATAATCATTTTGTTGATGTCATAATCATTTTGTTGATGTCATATTGATTTGATGATGTCATAATCATTTGATGTCATATTCATTGGATGATGTCAAAATAATTTTGTTGATGTCATAATCATTTGATGATGTCATAATCATTTGATGTTATAATCATTGGATGATGTCATAATCATTGGATGATGTCATAATCATTTTGTTGATGTCATAATCATTTGATGATGCCATAATCATTAGATGATGTCATAATTATTTTGTTGATGTCATAATCATTTTGCTGATGTCATAATGATTTGATGATGTCATAATCATTTGATGTCATAATCATTGGATGATGTAATAATCATTTTGTTGATGTCATAATCATTTGATGATGCCATTATCATTTTGTTGATGTCATAATCATTTTATGATGTCATAATCATTTTGTTGATGTCATAATGATTTGATGATGTCATAATCATTTGATGTCATAATCATTGGATGATGTCATAATCATTTTGTTGATGTCATAATCATTTGATGATGCCATAATCATTTTGTTGATGTCGTAATCATTTGATGATGTCATAATCATTTGATGTCATAATCATTGGATGATGTCATAATCATTTTGTTGATGTCATAATCATTTGATGATGTCATAATCATTTTGTTGATGTCATAATCATTTGATGATGCCATAATCATTTTGTTGATGTCGTAATCATTTGATGATGCCATAATCATTTTGTTGATGTCATAATCATTTTGTTGATGTCATAATGATTTGATGATGTCATAATCATTGGATGATGTCATTATCATTTGATGTCATAATCATTTGATGATGTCATAATCATTAGATGATGTCATAATCATTTTGTTGATGTCATAATCATTTGATGATGTCATAATCATTTGATGTCATAATCATCGGATGATGTCATAATCATTTTGTTGATGTCATAATCATTTTATAATGTCATAATCATTAGATGATGTCATAATCATTTTGTTGATGTCATAATCATTTTTTTGATGTCATAATCATTTGATGATGTCATAATCATTTTGTTGATGTCATAATCATTTGATGATGTCATAATCATTTGATGTCATAATCATTGGATGATGTCATAATCATTTTGTTGATGTCATAATCATTTGATGATGTCATAATCATTTTGTTGATGTCATAATGATTTGATGATGTCATAATCATTGGATGATGTCATCATCATTTTGTTGATGTCATAATCATTTGATGATGTCATAATCATTTGATGTCATAATCATTTGATGATGTCATAATCATTTTGTTGATGTCATAATCATTTTGTTGATGTCATAATGATTTGATGATGTCAAAATCATTGGATGATGTCATAATCATTTTGTTGATGTCATAATCATTTGATGTCATAATCACTGGATGATGTCATAATCATTTGATGATGTCATAATCATTTGATGTCATAATCATTGGATGATGTCATAATCATTTTGTTGATGTCATAATCATTTGATGATGTCATAATCATTAGATGATGTCATAATCATTTTGTTGATGTCATAATGACTTGATGATGTCATAATCATTGGATGATGTCATAATCATTGGATGATGTCATAATCATTTTGTTGATGTCATAATCATTTTGTTGATGTCATAATCATTGGATGATGTCATAATCATTTTGTTGATGTCATAATCATTTGATGATGGCATAATCATTTGATGTCATAATCATTGGATTATGTCATAATCATTTTGTTGATGTCATAATCATTAGATGATGTCATAATCATTTTGTTGATGTCATAATCATTTGATGATATCATAATCATTAGATGATGTCATAATCATTTTGTGATGTCATAATCATTTGATGATGTCATAATCATTTGATGTCATAATCATTGGATGATGTCATAATCATTTTGTTGATGTCATAATCATTTGATAATGTCATAATCATTAGATGATGTCACAATCATTTTGTTGATGTCATAATCATTTTGTTGATGTCATAATCATTTGATGATGTCATAATCATTTTGGTGATGTCATAATCATTTGATGATGTCATAATCATTTGATGTCATAATCATTGGATGATGTCATAATCATTTTGGTGATGTCATAATCATTTGATGATGTCATAATCATTTTGTTGATGTCATAATCATTTTGTTGATGTCATAATGATTTGATGAGGTTAAAATCATTGGATGATGTAATAATCATTTTGTTGATGTCATAATCATTTGATGTCATAATCATTGGATGATGTCATAATCATTTTGTTGATGTCATAATCATTTGATGATGTCATAATCATTTGATGTCATAATCATTGGATGATGTCATAATCATTTTGTTGATGTCATAATCATTTGATGATGTCATAATCATTAGATGATGTCATAATCATTTTGTTGATGTCATAATGATTTGATGATGTCATAATCATTGGATTATGTCATAATCATTGGATGATGTCATAATCATTTTGTTGATGTCATAATCATTGGATGATGTCATAATCATTTTGTTGATGTCATAATCATTTGATGATGTCATAATCATTTTGTTGATGTCATAATCATTTGATGATGTCATAATCATTAGATGATGTCATAATCATTTTGTGATGTCATAATCATTTGATGTCATAATCATTGGATGATGTCATAATCATTTTGTTGATGTCATAATCATTTGATAATGTCATAATCATTAGATGATGTCATAATCATTTTGTTGATGTCATAATCATTTGATGATGTCATAATCATTTTGGTGATGTCATAATCATTTGATGATGTCATAATCATTTGATGTCATAATCATTGGATGATGTCATAATCATTTTGTTGATGTCATAATCATTAGATGATGTCATAATCATTTTGTTGATGTCATAATCATTTTGTTGATGTCATATTGATTTGATGATGTCATAATCATTTGATGTCATATTCATTGGATGATGTCATAATAATTTTGTTGATGTCATAATCATTTGATGATGTCATAATCATTTGATGTGATAATCATTGGATGATGTCATAATCATTTTGTTGATGTCATAATCATTTGATGATGTCATAATCATTTTGTTGATGTCATAATCATTTTGTTGATGTCATAATGATTTGATGATGTCATAATCATTGGATGATGTCATAATCATTTTGTTGATGTCATAATCATTTGATGATGCCATAATCATTTTGTTGATATCATAATCATTGGATGATGTCATAATCATTTGATGTCATAATCATTGGATGATGTCATAATCATTTTGTTGATGTCATAATCATCAGATGATGTCATAATCATTTTGTTGATGTCATAATCATTTGATGATGTCATAAACATTTTGTTGATGTCATAATCATTTGATGATGTCAATCATTTTGTTGATGTCATAATGATTTGATGATGTCATAATCATTTGATGTCATATTCATTGGATGATGTCATAATAATTTTGTTGATGTCATAATCATTTGATGATGTCATAATCATTTTGTTGATGTCATAATCATTTGATGATGTCATAATCATTTTGGTGGTGTCATAATCATTTGATGATGTCTTAATCATTTGATGTCATAATCATTGGATTATGTCATAATCATTTTGTTGATGTCATAATCATTTGATGATGTCATAATCATTAGATGATGTCATAATCATTTTGTTGATGTCATAATGATTTGATGATGTCATAATCATTGGATGATGTCATAATCATTGGATGATGTCATAATTAATTTGTTGATGTCATAATCATTTTGCTGATGTCATAATCATTTGATGATGTCATAATCATTTGATGTCATAATCATTGGATGATGTCATAATCATTTTGTTGATGTCATAATCATTTGATGATGCCATTATCATTTTGTTGATGTCATAATCATTTTATGATGTCATAATCATTTTGTTGATGTCATAATGATTTGATGATGTCATAATCATTTGATGTCATAATCATTGGATGATGTCATAATCATTTTGTTGATGTCATAATCATTTTGTTGATGTCATAATCATTTGATGATGCCATAATCAATTTGTTGATGTCGTAATCATTTGATGATGTCATAATCATTTGATGTCATAATCATTGGATGATGTAATAGTCATTTTGTTGATGTCATAATCATTTGATGATGTCATAATCATTTTGTTGATGTCATAATCATTTGATGATGCCATAATCATTTTGTTGATGTCGTAATCATTTGATGATGCCATAATCATTTTGTTGATGTCATAATCATTTTATGATGTCATAATCATTTTGTTGATGTCATAATCATTTTGTTGATGTCATAATGATTTGATGATGTCATAATCATTGGATGATGTCATAATCATTTGATGACATAATCATTGGATGATGTCATAATCATTTTGTTGATGTCTTAATCATTTGATGATGTCATAATCATTAGATGATGTAATAATCATTTTGTTGATGTCATAATCATTTTGTTGATGTCATATTGATTTGATGATGTCATAATCATTTGATGTCATAATCATTGGATGATGTCATAATAATTTTGTTGATGTCATAATCATTTGATGATGTCATAATCATTTGATGTGATAATCATTGGATGATGTCATAATCATTTGATGATGTCATAATCATTTTGTTGATGTCATAATCATTTGATGATGTCACAATCATTTTGGTGATGTCATAATCATTTGATGATGTCATAATCATTTGATGTCATAATCATTGGATGATGTCATAATCATTTTGTTGATGTCATAATCATTAGATGATGTCATAATCATTTTGTTGATGTCATAATCATTTTGTTGATGTCATATTGATTTGATGATGTCATAATCATTTGATGTCATAATCATTGGATGATGTCATAATAATTTTGTTGATGTCATAATCATTTGATGATGTCATAATCATTTGATGTGATAATCATTGGATGATGTCATAATCATTTGATGATGTCATAATCATTTTGTTGATGTCATAATCATTTTGGTGATGTCAGAATCATTTGATGATGTCATAATCATTTGATGTCATAATCATTGGATGATGTCATAATCATTTTGTTGATGTCATAATCATTTGATGATGTCATAATCTTTAGATGATGTCATAATCATTTTGTTGATGTCATAATGATTTGATGATGTCATAATCATTGGATGATGTCATAATCATTTTGTTGATGTCATAATCATTTGATGATGTCATAATCATTTTGATGATGTCATAATCATTTTGTTGATGTCATAATCATTTGATGATGCCATTATCATTTTGTTGATGTCATAATCATTTTATGATGTCATAATCATTTTGTTGATGTCATAATGATTTGATGATGTCATAATCATTTGATGTCATAATCATTGGATGATGTCATAATCATTTTGTTGATGTCATTATCATTTGATGATGCCATAATCATTTTGTTGATGTCGTAATCATTTGATGATGTCATAATCATTTGATGTCATAATCATTGGATGATGTCATAATCATTTTGTTGATGTCATAATCATTGGATGATGTCATAATCATTTTGTTGATGTCATAATCATTTGATGATGCCATAATCATTTTGTTGATGTCGTAATCATTTGATGATGCCATAATCATTTTGTTGATGTCATAATCATTTTATGATGTCATAATCATTTTGTTGATGTCATAATCATTTTGTTGATGTCATAATGATTTGATGATGTCATAATCATTGGATGATGTCATAATCATTGGATGATGTCATCATCATTTTGTTGATGTCATAATCATTTGATGATGTCATAATCATTTGATGTCATAATCATTGGATGATGTCATAATCATTTTGTTGATGTCATAATCATTTGATGATGTCATAATCATTAGATGATGTCATAATTATTTTGTTGATGTCATAATCATTTGATGATGTCATAATCATTTTGTTGATGTCATAATCATTTGATGATGTCATAATCATTTTGGTGATGTCATAATCATTTGATGTCATAATCATTGGATGATGTCATAATCATTTTGTTGATGTCATAATCATTTGATGATGTCATAATCATTAGATGATGTCATAATCATTTTGTTGATGTCATAATGATTTGATGATGTCATAATAATTGGATGATGTCATAATCATTGGATGATGTCATAATCATTTTGTTGATGTCATAATCATTTGATGATGTCATAATCATTTGATGTCATAATCATCGGATGATGTCATAATCATTTTGTCGATGTCATAATCATGTGATAATGTCATAATCATTAGATGATGTCATAATCATTTTGTTGATGTCATAATCATTTTTTTGATGTCATAATCATTTGATGATGTCATAATCATTTTGTTGATGTCATAATCATTTGATGATGTCATAATCATTTGATGTCATAATCATTGGATGATGTCATAATCATTTTGTTGATGTCATAATCATTAGATGATGTCATAATCATTTTGTTGATGTCATAATGATTTGATGATGTCATAATCATTGGATGATGTCATTATCATTGGATGATGTCATCATCATTTTGTTGATGTCATAATCATTTGATGATGTCAAAATCATTTGATGTCATAATCATTTGATGATGTCATAATCATTTGATGTCATAATCATTGGATGATGTCATAATCATTTTGTTGATGTCATAATCATTTGATGATGTCATAATCATTTGATGTCATAATCATTGGATGATGTCATAATCATTTTGTTGATGTCATAATCATTCGTTGATGTCATAATCATTAGATGATGTCATAATCATTTTGTTGATGTCATAATCATTTGATGATGTCATAATCATTAGATGATGTCATAATCATTTTGTGATGTCATAATCATTTGATGATGTCATAATCATTTGATGCCATAATCATTGGATGATGTCATAATCATTTTGCTGATGTCATAATCATTTGATAATGTCATAATCATTAGATGATGTCATAATCATTTTGTTGATGTCATAATCATTTTGTTGATGTCATAATCATTTGATGATGTCATAATCATTTTGGTGATGTCATAATCATTTGATGATGTCATAATCATTTGATGTCATAATCATTGGATGATGTCATAATCATTTTGTTGATGTCATAATCATTTGATGATGTCATAATCATTAGATGATGTCATAATCATTTTGTTGATGTCATAATGATTTGATGATGTCATAATCATTGGATGATGTCATTATCATTGGATGATGTCATCATCATTTTGTTGATGTCATAATCATTTGATGATGTCATAATCATTTGATGATGTCATAATCATTTTGTTGATGTCATAATCATTTTGTTGATGTCATAATGATTTGATGATGTCAAAATCATTGGATGATGTCATAATCATTTTGTTGATGTCATAATCATTTGATGTCATAATCATTGGATGATGTCATAATCATTTTGTTGATGTCATAATCATTGGATGATGTCATAATCATTTTGTTGATGTCATAATCATTTGATGATGTCATAATCATTTGATGTCATAATCATTGGATGATGTCATAATCATTTTGTTGATATCATAATCATTTGATGATGTCATAATCATTAGATGACGTCATAATCATTTTGTTGATGTCATAATCATTTGATGATGTCATAATCATTAGATGATGTCATAATCATTTTGTGATGTCATAATCATTTGATGATGTCATAATCATTTGATGTCATAATCATTGGATGATGTCATAATCATTTTGTTGATGTCATAATCATTAGATGATGTCATAATCATTAGATGATGTCATAATCATTTTGTTGATGTCATAATCATTTTGTTGATGTCATAATCATTTGATGATGCCATAATCATTTTGGTGATGTCATAATCATTAAATGATGTCATAATCATTTGATGATGTCATAATCATTTTGTTGATGTCATAATCTTTTTGTTGATGTCATAATGATTTGATGATGTCAAAATCATTGGATGATGTCATAATCATTTTGTTGATGTCATAATCATTTGATGTCATAATCATTGGATGATGTCATAATCATTTTGTTGATGTCATAATCATTTGATGATGTCATAATCATTTGATGTCATAATCATTGGATGGTGTCATAATCATTTTGTTGATGTCATAATCATTTGATGATGTCATAATCATTAGATGATGTCATAATCATTTTGTTGATGTCATAACGATTTGATGATGTCATAATCATTGGATGATGTCATAATCATTGGATGATGTCATAATCATTTGATGTCATAATCATTGGATGATGTCATAATCATTGGATGATGTCATAATCATTTTGTTGATGTCATAATCATTTGATGATGCCATAATCATTAGATGATGTCATAATTATTTTGTTGATGTCATAATCATTTTGCTGATGTCATAATGATTTGATGATGTCATAATCATTTGATGTCATAATCATTGGATGATGTAATAATCATTTTGTTGATGTCATAATCATTTGATGATGCCATTATCATTTTGTTGATGTCATAATCATTTTATGATGTCATAATCATTTTGTTGATGTCATAATGATTTGATGATGTCATAATCATTTGATGTCATAATCATTGGATGATGTCATAATCATTTTGTTGATGTCATAATCATTTGATGATGCCATAATCATTTTGTTGATGTCGTAATCATTTGATGATGTCATAATCATTTGATGTCATAATCATTGGATGATGTCATAATCATTTTGTTGATGTCATAATCATTTGATGATGTCATAATCATTTTGTTGATGTCATAATCATTTGATGATGCCATAATCATTTTGTTGATGTTGTAATCATTTGATGATGCCATAATCATTTTGTTGATGTCATAATCATTTTGTTGATGTCATAATGATTTGATGATGTCATAATCATTGGATGATGTCATAATCATTTGATGTCATAATCATTGGATGATGTCATAATCATTTTGTTGATGTCATAATCATTTGATGATGTCATAATCATTAGATGATGTCATAATCATTTTGTTGATGTCATAATCATTTTGTTGATGTCATATTGATTTGATGATGTCATAATCATTTGATGTCATATTCATTGGATGATGTCAAAATAATTTTGTTGATGTCATAATCATTTGATGATGTCATAATCATTTGATGTGATAATCATTGGATGATGTCATAATCATTGGATGATGTCATAATCATTTTGTTGATGTCATAATCATTTGATGATGCCATAATCATTAGATGATGTCATAATTATTTTGTTGATGTCATAATCATTTTGCTGATGTCATAATGATTTGATGATGTCATAATCATTTGATGTCATAATCATTGGATGATGTAATAATCATTTTGTTGATGTCATAATCATTTGATGATGCCATTATCATTTTGTTGATGTCATAATCATTTTATGATGTCATAATCATTTTGTTGATGTCATAATGATTTGATGATGTCATAATCATTTGATGTCATAATCATTGGATGATGTCATAATCATTTTGTTGATGTCATAATCATTTGATGATGCCATAATCATTTTGTTGATGTCGTAATCATTTGATGATGTCATAATCATTTGATGTCATAATCATTGGATGATGTCATAATCATTTTATTGATGTCATAATCATTTGATGATGTCATAATCATTTTGTTGATGTCATAATCATTTGATGATGCCATAATCATTTTGTTGATGTCGTAATCATTTGATGATGCCATAATCATTTTGTTGATGTCATAATCATTTTGTTGATGTCATAATGATTTGATGATGTCATAATCATTGGATGATGTCATTATCATTTGATGTCATAATCATTGGATGATGTCATAATCATTTTGTTGATGTCATAATCATTTGATGATGTCATAATCATTAGATGATGTCATAATCATTTTGTTGATGTCATAATCATTTTGTTGATGTCATATTGATTTGATGATGTCATAATCATTTGATGTCATATTCATTGGATGATGTCATAATAATTTTGTTGATGTCATAATCATTTGATGATGTCATAATCATTTGATGTGATAATCATTGGATGATGTCATAATCATTTGATGATGTCATAATCATTTTGGTGATGTCATAATCATTTGATGATGTCATAATCATTTGATGTCATAATCATTGGATGATGTCATAATCATTTTGTTGATGTCATAATAATTTGACGATGTCATAATCATTAGATGATGTCATAATCATTTTGTTGATGTCATAATGATTTGATGATGTCATAATCATTGGATGATGTCATAATCATTGGATGATGTCATAATCATTTTGTTGATGTCATAATCATTTGATGATGTCATTATCATTTTGTTGATGTCATAATCATCGGATGATGTCATAATCATTTTGTTGATGTCATAATCATGTGATAATGTCATAATCATTAGATGATGTCATAATCATTTTGTTGATGTCATAATCATTTGATGATGTCATAATCATTTGATGATGTCATAATCATTGGATGATGTCATTATCATTTTGTTGATGTCATAATCATTTGATGATGTCATAATCATTAGATGATGTCATAATCATTTTGTTGATGTCATAATGATTTGATGATGTCATAATCATTGGATGATGTCATTATCATTGGATGATGTCATCATCATTTTGTTGATGTCATAATCATTTGATGATGTCATAATCATTTGATGTCATAATCATTTGATGATGTCATAATCATTTGATGTCATAATCATTGGATGATGTCATAATCATTTTGTTGATGTCATAATCATTTGATGATGTCATAATCATTAGATGATGTCATAATCATTTTGTTGATGTCATAATGATTTGATGATGTCATAATCATTGGATGATGTCATAATCATTGGATGATGTCATAATCATTTTGTTGATGTCATAATCATTGGATGATGTCATAATCATTTTGTTGATGTCATAATCATTTGATGATGTCATAATCATTTGATGTCATAATCATTGGATGATGTCATAATCATTTTGTTGATGTCATAATCATTTGATGATGTCATAATCATTAGATGATGTCACAATCATTTTGTTGATGTCATAATCATTTGATGATGTCATAATCATTTTGTGATGTCATAATCATTTGATGATGTCATAATCATTTGATGTCATAATCATTGGATGATGTCATAATCATTTTGTTGATGTCATTATCATTTGATAATGTCATAATCATTAGATGATGTCATAATCATTTTGTTGATGTCATAATCATTTGATGATGTCATAATCATTTTGGTGATGTCATAATCATTTGATGATGTCATAATCATTTGATGTCATAATCATTGGATGATGTCATAATCATTTTGTTGATGTCATAATCATTTGATGATGTCATAATCATTAGATGATGTCATAATCATTTTGTTGATGTCATAATGATTTGATGATGTCATAATCATTGGATGATGTCATTATCATTGGATGATGTCATCCTCATTTTGTTGATGTCATAATCATTTGATGATGTCATAATCATTTGATGTCATAATCATTTGATGATGTCATAATCATTTTGTTGATGTCATAATCATTTTCTTGATGTCATAATGATTTGATGATGTCAAAATCATTGGATGATGTCATAATCATTTTGTTGATGTCATAATCATTTGATGTCATAATCATTGGATGATGTCATAATCATTTTGTTGATGTCATAATCATTGGATGATGCAATAATCATTTTGTTGATGTCATAATCATTGGATGATGTCATAATCATTTTGTTGATGTCATAATCATTTGATGATGTCATAATCATTAGATGATGTCATAATCATTTTGTTGATGTCATAATGATTTGATGATGTCATAATCATTGGATGATGTCATAATCATTGGATGATGTCATCATCATTTTGTTGATGTCATAATCATTTTGTTGATGTCATAATCATTTGATGATGTCATAATCATTAGATGATGTCATAATCATTTTGTTGATGTCATAATGATTTGATGATGTCATAATCATTGGATGATGTCATAATCATTGGATGATGTCATAATCATTTTGTTGATGTCATAATCATTTGATGATGTCATAATCATTTGATGATGTCATAATCATTTGATGTCATAATCATTGGATGATGTCATAATCATTTTGTTGATGTCATAATCATTTTGTTGATGTCATAATGATTTGATGATGTCATAATCATTGGATGATGTCATAATCATTGGATGATGTCATCATCATTTTGTTGATGTCATAATCATTTTGTTGATGTCATAATCATTTGATGATGTCATAATCATTAGATGATGTCATAATCATTTTGTTGATGTCATAATGATTTGATGATGTCATAATCATTGGATGATGTCATAATCATTGGATGATGTCATAATCATTTTGTTGATGTCATAATCATTTGATGATGTCATAATCATTTGATGTCATAATCATTGGATGATGTCATAATCATTTTGTTGATGTCATAATCATTTGATGTCATAATCATTGGATGATGTCATAATCATTTTGTTGATGTCATAATCATTGGATGATGTCATAATCATTTTGTTGATGTCATAATCATTTGATGATGTCATAATCATTAGATGATGTCATAATCATTTTGTTGATGTCATAATGATTTGATGATGTCATAATCATTGGATGATGTCATAATCATTGGATGATGTCATAATCATTGGATGATGTCATAATCATTTTGTTGATGTCATAATCATTTGATGATGCCATAATCATTTTGTTGATGTTGTAATCATTTGATGATGCCATAATCATTTTGTTGATGTCATAATCATTTTATGATGTCATAATCATTTTGTTGATGTCATAATCATTTTGTTGATGTCATAATGATTTGATGATGTCATAATCATTGGATGATGTCATAATCATTGGATGATGTCATCATCATTTTGTTGATGTCATAATCATTTTGTTGATGTCATAATCATTTGATGTCATAATCATTGGATGATGTCATAATCATTTTGTTGATGTCATAATCATTTGATGATGTCATAATCATTTGATGTCATAATCATTGGATGATGTCATAATCATTTTGTTGATGTCATAATCATTTGATGATGTCATAATCATTTGATGTCATAATCATTGGATGATGTCATAATCATTTTGTTGATGTCATAATCATTTGATGATGTCATAATCATTAGATGATGTCATAATCATTTTGTTGATGTCATAATGATTTGATGATGTCATAATCATTGGATGATGTCATAATCATTGGATGATGTCATAATCATTTTGTTGATGTCATAATCATTTGATGATGTCATAATCATTTGATGTCATAATCATTGGATGATGTCATCATCATTTTGTTGATGTCATAATCATTTGATGATGTCATAATCATTTGATGTCATAATCATTGGATGATGTCATAATCATTTTGTTGATGTCATAATCATTTGATGATGTCATAATCATTTGATGTCATAATCATTGGATGATGTCATAATCATTTTGTTGATGTCATAATCATTTGATGATGTCATAATCATTAGATGATGTCATAATCATTTTGTTGATGTCATAATGATTTGATGATGTCATAATCATTTGATGTCATAATCATTGGATGATGTCATAATCATTTTGTTGATGTCATTGTCATTTGATGATGCCATAATCATTTTGTTGATGTCGTAATCATTTGATGATGTCATAATCATTTGATGTCATAATCATTGGATGATGTCATAATCATTTTGTTGATGTCATAATCATTGGATGATGTCATAATCATTTTGTTGATGTCATAATCATTTGATGATGCCATAATCATTTTGTTGATGTTGTAATCATTTGATGATGCCATAATCATTTTGTTGATGTCATAATCATTTTATGATGTCATAATCATTTTGTTGATGTCATAATCATTTTGTTGATGTCATAATGATTTGATGATGTCATAATCATTGGATGATGTCATAATCATTGGATGATGTCATCATCATTTTGTTGATGTCATAATCATTTTGTTGATGTCATAATCATTTGATGTCATAATCATTGGATGATGTCATAATCATTTTGTTGATGTCATAATCATTTGATGATGTCATAATCATTTGATGTCATAATCATTGGATGATGTCATAATCATTTTGTTGATGTCATAATCATTTGATGATGTCATAATCATTAGATGATGTCATAATCATTTTGTTGATGTCATAATGATTTGATGATGTCATAATCATTGGATGATGTCATAATCATTGGATGATGTCATAATCATTTGATGTCATAATCATTGGATGATGTCATAATCATTTTGTTGATGTCATAATCATTTGATGTCATAATCATTGGATGATGTCATAATCATTTTGTTGATGTCATAATCATTTGATGATGTCATAATCATTAGATGATGTCATAATCATTTTGTTGATGTCATAATGATTTGATGATGTCATAATCATTGGATGATGTCATAATCTTTGGATGATGTCATAATCATTTTGTTGATGTCATAATCATTTGATGATGTCATAATCATTTGATGTCATAATCATTGGATGATGTCATAATCATTTTGTTGATGTCATAATCATTTGATGTCATAATCATTGGATGATGTCATAATCATTTTGTTGATGTCATAATCATTGGATGATGTCATAATCATTTTGTTGATGTCATAATCATTTGATGATGTCATAATCATTAGATGATGTCATAATCATTTTGTTGATGTCATAATGATTTGATGATGTCATAATCATTGGATGATGTCATAATCATTGGATGATGTCATAATCATTGGATGATGTCATAATCATTTTGTTGATGTCATAATCATTTGATGATGCCAAAATCATTTTGTTGATGTTGTAATCATTTGATGATGCCATAATCATTTTGTTGATGTCATAATCATTTTATGATGTCATAATCATTTTGTTGATGTCATAATCATTTTGTTGATGTCATAATGATTTGATGATGTCATAATCATTGGATGATGTCATAATCATTGGATGATGTCATCATCATTTTGTTGATGTCATAATCATTTTGTTGATGTCATAATCATTTGATGTCATAATCATTGGATGATGTCATAATCATTTTGTTGATGTCATAATCATTGGATGATGTCATAATCATTTGATGTCATAATCATTGGATGATGTCATAATCATTTTGTTGATGTCATAATCATTTGATGATGTCATAATCATTTGATGTCATAATCATTGGATGATGTCATAATCATTTTGTTGATGTCATAATCATTTGATGATGTCATAATCATTAGATGATGTCATAATCATTTTGTTGATGTCATAATGATTTGATGATGTCATAATCATTGGATGATGTCATAATCATTGGATGATGTCATAATCATTTTGTTGATGTCATAATCATTTGATGATGTCATAATCATTTGATGTCATAATCATTGGATGATGTCATAATCATTTTGTTGATGTCATAATCATTTGATGATGTCATAATCATTTGATGTCATAATCATTGGATGATGTCATAATCATTTTGTTGATGTCATAATCATTTGATGATGTCATAATCATTAGATGATGTCATAATCATTTTGTTGATGTCATAATGATTTGATGATGTCATAATCATTTGATGTCATAATCATTGGATGATGTCATAATCATTTTGTTGATGTCATTATCATTTGATGATGCCATAATCATTTTGTTGATGTCGTAATCATTTGATGATGTCATAATCATTTGATGTCATAATCATTGGATGATGTCATAATCATTTTGTTGATGTCATAATCATTGGATGATGTCATAATCATTTTGTTGATGTCATAATCATTTGATGATGCCATAATCATTTTGTTGATGTTGTAATCATTTGATGATGCCATAATCATTTTGTTGATGTCATAATCATTTTATGATGTCATAATCATTTTGTTGATGTCATAATGATTTGATGATGTCATAATCATTGGATGATGTCATAATCATTGGATGATGTCATCATCATTTTGTTGATGTCATAATCATTTTGTTGATGTCATAATCATTTGATGTCATAATCATTGGATGATGTCATAATCATTTTGTTGATGTCATAATCATTTGATGATGTCATAATCATTTGATGTCATAATCATTGGATGATGTCATAATCATTTTGTTGATGTCATAATCATTTGATGATGTCATAATCATTAGATGATGTCATAATCATTTTGTTGATGTCATAATGATTTGATGATGTCATAATCATTGGATGATGTCATAATCATTGGATGATGTCATAATCATTTGATGTCATAATCATTGGATGATGTCATAATCATTTTGTTGATGTCATAATCATTTGATGTCATAATCATTGGATGATGTCATAATCATTTTGTTGATGTCATAATCATTTGATGATGTCATAATCATTAGATGATGTCATAATCATTTTGTTGATGTCATAATGATTTGATGATGTCATAATCATTGGATGATGTCATAATCATTGGATGATGTCATAATCATTTTGTTGATGTCATAATCATTGGATGATGTCATAATCATTTTGTTGATGTCATAATCATTTGATGATGTCATAATCATTTGATGTCATAATCATTGGATGATGTCATAATCATTTTGTTGATGTCATAATCATTTGATGATGTCATAATCATTAGATGATGTCATAATCATTTTGTTGATGTCATAATCATTTGATGATGTCATAATCATTAGATGATGTCATAATCATTTTGTGATGTCATAATCATTTGATGATGTCATAATCATTTGATGTCATAATCATTGGATGATGTCATAATCATTTTGTTGATGTCATAATCATTTGATAATGTCATAATCATTAGATGATGTCATAATCATTTTGTTGATGTCATAATCATTTGATGATGTCATAATCATTTTGGTGATGTCATAATCATTTGATGATGTCATAATCATTTGATGATGTCATAATCATTTTGTTGATGTCATAATCATTTGATGATGTCAAAATCATTGGATGATGTCATAATCATTTTGTTGATGTCATAATCATTTGATGTCATAATCATTGGATGATGTCATAATAATTTTGTTGATGTCATAATCATTTGATGATGTCATAATCATTTGATGTGATAATCATTGGATGATGTCATAATCATTTGATGATGTCATAATCATTTTGTTGATGTCATAATCATTTTGGTGATGTCAGAATCATTTGATGATGTCATAATCATTTGATGTCATAATCATTGGATGATGTCATAATCATTTTGTTGATGTCATAATCATTTGATGATGTCATAATCATTAGATGATGTCATAATCATTTTGTTGATGTCATAATGATTTGATGATGTCATAATCATTGGATGATGTCATAATCATTTTGTTGATGTCATAATCATTTGATGATGTCATAATCATTTTGATGATGTCATAATCATTTTGTTGATGTCATAATCATTTGATGATGCCATTATCATTTTGTTGATGTCATAATCATTTTATGATGTCATAATCATTTTGTTGATGTCATAATGATTTGATGATGTCATAATCATTTGATGTCATAATCATTGGATGATGTCATAATCATTTTGTTGATGTCATTATCATTTGATGATGCCATAATCATTTTGTTGATGTCGTAATCATTTGATGATGTCATAATCATTTGATGTCATAATCATTGGATGATGTCATAATCATTTTGTTGATGTCATAATCATTGGATGATGTCATAATCATTTTGTTGATGTCATAATCATTTGATGATGCCATAATCATTTTGTTGATGTTGTAATCATTTGATGATGCCATAATCATTTTGTTGATGTCATAATCATTTTATGATGTCATAATCATTTTGTTGATGTCATAATCATTTTGTTGATGTCATAATGATTTGATGATGTCATAATCATTGGATGATGTCATAATCATTGGATGATGTCATCATCATTTTGTTGATGTCATAATCATTTGATGATGTCATAATCATTTGATGTCATAATCATTGGATGATGTCATAATCATTTTGTTGATGTCATAATCATTTGATGATGTCATAATCATTTGATGTCATAATTATTTTGTTGATGTCATAATCATTTGATGATGTCATAATCATTTTGTTGATGTCATAATCATTTGATGATGTCATAATCATTTTGGTGATGTCATAATCATTTGATGTCATAATCATTGGATGATGTCATAATCATTTTGTTGATGTCATAATCATTTGATGATGTCATAATCATTAGATGATGTCATAATCATTTTGTTGATGTCATAATGATTTGATGATGTCATAATCATTGGATGATGTCATAATCATTGGATGATGTCATAATCATTTTGTTGATGTCATAATCATTTGATGATGTCATAATCATTTGATGTCATAATCATCGGATGATGTCATAATCATTTTGTCGATGTCATAATCATGTGATAATGTCATAATCATTAGATGATGTCATAATCATTTTGTTGATGTCATAATCATTTTTTTGATGTCATAATCATTTGATGATGTCATAATCATTTTGTTGATGTCATAATCATTTGATGATGTCATAATCATTTGATGTCATAATCATTGGATGATGTCATAATCATTTTGTTGATGTCATAATCATTAGATGATGTCATAATCATTTTGTTGATGTCATAATGATTTGATGATGTCATAATCATTAGATGATGTCATAATCATTTTGTTGATGTCATAATCATTTGATGATGTCATAATCATTAGATGATGTCATAATCATTTTGTGATGTCATAATCATTTGATGATGTCATAATCATTTGATGTCATAATCATTGGATGATGTCATAATCATTTTGTTGATGTCATAATCATTTGATAATGTCATAATCATTTGATGTCATAATCATTGGATGATGTCATAATCATTTTGTTGATGTCATAATCATTTGTTGATGTCATAATCATTAGATGATGTCATAATCATTTTGTTGATGTCATAATCATTTGATGATGTCATAATCATTAGATGATGTCATAATCATTTTGTGATGTCATAATCATTTGATGATGTCATAATCATTTGATGCCATAATCATTGGATGATGTCATAATCATTTTGTTGATGTCATAATCATTTGATAATGTCATAATCATTAGATGATGTCATAATCATTTTGTTGATGTCATAATCATTTTGTTGATGTCATAATCATTTGATGATGTCATAATCATTTTGGTGATGCCATAATCATTTGATGATGTCATAATCATTTGATGTCATAATCATTGGATGATGTCATAATCATTTTGTTGATGTCATAATCATTTGATGATGTCATAATCATTAGATGATGTCATAATCATTTTGTTGATGTCATAATGATTTGATGATGTCATAATCATTGGATGATGTCATTATCATTGGATGATGTCATCATCATTTTGTTGATGTCATAATCATTTGATGATGTCATAATCATTTGATGATGTCATAATCATTTTGTTGATGTCATAATCATTTTGTTGATGTCATAATGATTTGATGATGTCAAAATCATTGGATGATGTCATAATCATTTTGTTGATGTCATAATCATTTGATGTCATAATCATTGGATGATGTCATAATCATTTTGTTGATGTCATAATCATTGGATGATGTCATAATCATTTTGTTGATGTCATAATCATTTGATGATGTCATAATCATTTGATGTCATAATCATTGGATGATGTCATAATCATTTTGTTGATGTCATAATCATTTGATGATGTCATAATCATTAGATGACGTCATAATCATTTTGTTGATGTCATAATCATTTGATGATGTCATAATCATTAGATGATGTCATAATCATTTTGTGATGTCATAATCATTTGATGATGTCATAATCATTGGATGATGTCATAATCATTTTGTTGATGTCATAATCATTAGATGATGTCATAATCATTAGATGATGTCATAATCATTTTGTTGATGTCATAATCATTTTGTTGATGTCATAATCATTTGATGATGTCATAATCATTTTGTTGATGTCATAATCATTAAATGATGTCATAATCATTTGATGATGTCATAATCATTTTGTTGATGTCATAATCATTTTGTTGATGTCATAATGATTTGATGATGTCAAAATCATTGGATGATGTCATAATCATTTTGTTGATGTCATAATCATTTGATGTCATAATCATTGGATGATGTCATAATCATTTTGTTGATGTCATAATCATTTGATGATGTCATAATCATTTGATGTCATAATCATTGGATGGTGTCATAATCATTTTGTTGATGTCATAATCATTTGATGATGTCATAATCATTAGATGATGTCATAATCATTTTGTTGATGTCATAACGATTTGATGATGTCATAATCATTGGATGATGTCATAATCATTGGATGATGTCATAATCATTTGATGTCATAATCATTGGATGATGTCATAATCATTGGATGATGTCATAATCATTTTGTTGATGTCATAATCATTTGATGATGCCATAATCATTAGATGATGTCATAATTATTTTGTTGATGTCATAATCATTTTGCTGATGTCATAATGATTTGATGATGTCATAATCATTTGATGTCATAATCATTGGATGATGTAATAATCATTTTGTTGATGTCATAATCATTTGATGATGCCATTATCATTTTGTTGATGTCATAATCATTTTATGATGTCATAATCATTTTGTTGATGTCATAATGATTTGATGATGTCATAATCATTTGATGTCATAATCATTGGATGATGTCATAATCATTTTGTTGATGTCATAATCATTTGATGATGCCATAATCATTTTGTTGATGTCGTAATCATTTGATGATGTCATAATCATTTGATGTCATAATCATTGGATGATGTCATAATCATTTTGTTGATGTCATAATCATTTGATGATGTCATAATCATTTTGTTGATGTCATAATCATTTGATGATGCCATAATCATTTTGTTGATGTCGTAATCATTTGATGATGCCATAATCATTTTGTTGATGTCATAATCATTTTGTTGATGTCATAATGATTTGATGATGTCATAATCATTGGATGATGTCATAATCATTTGATGTCATAATCATTGGATGATGTCATAATCATTTTGTTGATGTCATAATCATTTGATGATGTCATAATCATTAGATGATGTCATAATCATTTTGTTGATGTCATAATCATTTTGTTGATGTCATATTGATTTGATGATGTCATAATCATTTGATGTCATATTCATTGGATGATGTCAAAATAATTTTGTTGATGTCATAATCATTTGATGATGTCATAATCATTTGATGTGATAATCATTGGATGATGTCATAATCATTGGATGATGCCATAATCATTTTGTTGATGTCGTAATCATTTGATGATGTCATAATCATTTGATGTCATAATCATTGGATGATGTCATAATCATTTTGTTGATGTCATAATCATTGGATGATGTCATAATCATTTTGTTGATGTCATAATCATTTGATGATGCCATAATCATTTTGTTGATGTTGTAATCATTTGATGATGCCATAATCATTTTGTTGATGTCATAATCATTTTATGATGTCATAATCATTTTGTTGATGTCATAATCATTTTGTTGATGTCATAATGATTTGATGATGTCATAATCATTGGATGATGTCATAATCATTGGATGATGTCATCATCATTTTGTTGATGTCATAATCATTTGATGATGTCATAATCATTTGATGTCATAATCATTGGATGATGTCATAATCATTTTGTTGATGTCATAATCATTTGATGATGTCATAATCATTTGATGTCATAATTATTTTGTTGATGTCATAATCATTTGATGATGTCATAATCATTTTGTTGATGTCATAATCATTTGATGATGTCATAATCATTTTGGTGATGTCATAATCATTTGATGTCATAATCATTGGATGATGTCATAATCATTTTGTTGATGTCATAATCATTTGATGATGTCATAATCATTAGATGATGTCATAATCATTTTGTTGATGTCATAATGATTTGATGATGTCATAATCATTGGATGATGTCATAATCATTGGATGATGTCATAATCATTTTGTTGATGTCATAATCATTTGATGATGTCATAATCATTTGATGTCATAATCATCGGATGATGTCATAATCATTTTGTCGATGTCATAATCATGTGATAATGTCATAATCATTAGATGATGTCATAATCATTTTGTTGATGTCATAATCATTTTTTTGATGTCATAATCATTTGATGATGTCATAATCATTTTGTTGATGTCATAATCATTTGATGATGTCATAATCATTTGATGTCATAATCATTGGATGATGTCATAATCATTTTGTTGATGTCATAATCATTAGATGATGTCATAATCATTTTGTTGATGTCATAATGATTTGATGATGTCATAATCATTAGATGATGTCATAATCATTTTGTTGATGTCATAATCATTTGATGATGTCATAATCATTAGATGATGTCATAATCATTTTGTGATGTCATAATCATTTGATGATGTCATAATCATTTGATGTCATAATCATTGGATGATGTCATAATCATTTTGTTGATGTCATAATCATTTGATAATGTCATAATCATTTGATGTCATAATCATTGGATGATGTCATAATCATTTTGTTGATGTCATAATCATTTGTTGATGTCATAATCATTAGATGATGTCATAATCATTTTGTTGATGTCATAATCATTTGATGATGTCATAATCATTAGATGATGTCATAATCATTTTGTGATGTCATAATCATTTGATGATGTCATAATCATTTGATGCCATAATCATTGGATGATGTCATAATCATTTTGTTGATGTCATAATCATTTGATAATGTCATAATCATTAGATGATGTCATAATCATTTTGTTGATGTCATAATCATTTTGTTGATGTCATAATCATTTGATGATGTCATAATCATTTTGGTGATGTCATAATCATTTGATGATGTCATAATCATTTGATGTCATAATCATTGGATGATGTCATAATCATTTTGTTGATGTCATAATCATTTGATGATGTCATAATCATTAGATGATGTCATAATCATTTTGTTGATGTCATAATGATTTGATGATGTCATAATCATTGGATGATGTCATTATCATTGGATGATGTCATCATCATTTTGTTGATGTCATAATCATTTGATGATGTCATAATCATTTGATGATGTCATAATCATTTTGTTGATGTCATAATCATTTTGTTGATGTCATAATGATTTGATGATGTCAAAATCATTGGATGATGTCATAATCATTTTGTTGATGTCATAATCATTTGATGTCATAATCATTGGATGATGTCATAATCATTTTGTTGATGTCATAATCATTGGATGATGTCATAATCATTTTGTTGATGTCATAATCATTTGATGATGTCATAATCATTTGATGTCATAATCATTGGATGATGTCATAATCATTTTGTTGATGTCATAATCATTTGATGATGTCATAATCATTAGATGACGTCATAATCATTTTGTTGATGTCATAATCATTTGATGATGTCATAATCATTAGATGATGTCATAATCATTTTGTGATGTCATAATCATTTGATGATGTCATAATCATTGGATGATGTCATAATCATTTTGTTGATGTCATAATCATTAGATGATGTCATAATCATTAGATGATGTCATAATCATTTTGTTGATGTCATAATCATTTTGTTGATGTCATAATCATTTGATGATGTCATAATCATTTTGTTGATGTCATAATCATTAAATGATGTCATAATCATTTGATGATGTCATAATCATTTTGTTGATGTCATAATCATTTTGTTGATGTCATAATGATTTGATGATGTCAAAATCATTGGATGATGTCATAATCATTTTGTTGATGTCATAATCATTTGATGTCATAATCATTGGATGATGTCATAATCATTTTGTTGATGTCATAATCATTTGATGATGTCATAATCATTTGATGTCATAATCATTGGATGGTGTCATAATCATTTTGTTGATGTCATAATCATTTGATGATGTCATAATCATTAGATGATGTCATAATCATTTTGTTGATGTCATAACGATTTGATGATGTCATAATCATTGGATGATGTCATAATCATTGGATGATGTCATAATCATTTGATGTCATAATCATTGGATGATGTCATAATCATTGGATGATGTCATAATCATTTTGTTGATGTCATAATCATTTGATGATGCCATAATCATTAGATGATGTCATAATTATTTTGTTGATGTCATAATCATTTTGCTGATGTCATAATGATTTGATGATGTCATAATCATTTGATGTCATAATCATTGGATGATGTAATAATCATTTTGTTGATGTCATAATCATTTGATGATGCCATTATCATTTTGTTGATGTCATAATCATTTTATGATGTCATAATCATTTTGTTGATGTCATAATGATTTGATGATGTCATAATCATTTGATGTCATAATCATTGGATGATGTCATAATCATTTTGTTGATGTCATAATCATTTGATGATGCCATAATCATTTTGTTGATGTCGTAATCATTTGATGATGTCATAATCATTTGATGTCATAATCATTGGATGATGTCATAATCATTTTGTTGATGTCATAATCATTTGATGATGTCATAATCATTTTGTTGATGTCATAATCATTTGATGATGCCATAATCATTTTGTTGATGTCGTAATCATTTGATGATGCCATAATCATTTTGTTGATGTCATAATCATTTTGTTGATGTCATAATGATTTGATGATGTCATAATCATTGGATGATGTCATAATCATTTGATGTCATAATCATTGGATGATGTCATAATCATTTTGTTGATGTCATAATCATTTGATGATGTCATAATCATTAGATGATGTCATAATCATTTTGTTGATGTCATAATCATTTTGTTGATGTCATATTGATTTGATGATGTCATAATCATTTGATGTCATATTCATTGGATGATGTCAAAATAATTTTGTTGATGTCATAATCATTTGATGATGTCATAATCATTTGATGTGATAATCATTGGATGATGTCATAATCATTGGATGATGTCATAATCATTTTGTTGATGTCATAATCATTTGATGATGCCATAATCATTAGATGATGTCATAATTATTTTGTTGATGTCATAATCATTTTGCTGATGTCATAATGATTTGATGATGTCATAATCATTTGATGTCATAATCATTGGATGATGTAATAATCATTTTGTTGATGTCATAATCATTTGATGATGCCATTATCATTTTGTTGATGTCATAATCATTTTATGATGTCATAATCATTTTGTTGATGTCATAATGATTTGATGATGTCATAATCATTGGATGATGTCATAATCATTTTGTTGATGTCATAATCATTTGATGATGCCATAATCATTTTGTTGATGTCGTAATCATTTGATGATGTCATAATCATTTGATGTCATAATCATTGGATGATGTCATAATCATTTTGTTGATGTCATAATCATTTGATGATGTCATAATCATTTTGTTGATGTCATAATCATTTGATGATGCCATAATCATTTTGTTGATGTCGTAATCATTTGATGATGCCATAATCATTTTGTTGATGTCATAATCATTTTGTTGATGTCATAATGATTTGATGATGTCATAATCATTGGATGATGTCATTATCATTTGATGTCATAATCATTGGATGATGTCATAATCATTTTGTTGATGTCATAATCATTTGATGATGTCATAATCATTAGATGATGTCATAATCATTTTGTTGATGTCATAATCATTTTGTTGATGTCATATTGATTTGATGATGTCATAATCATTTGATGTCATATTCATTGGATGATGTCATAATAATTTTGTTGATGTCATAATCATTTGATGATGTCATAATCATTTGATGTGATAATCATTGGATGATGTCATAATCATTTGATGATGTCATAATCATTTTGGTGATGTCATAATCATTTGATGATGTCATAATCATTTGATGTCATAATCATTGGATGATGTCATAATCATTTTGTTGATGTCATAATAATTTGACGATGTCATAATCATTAGATGATGTCATAATCATTTTGTTGATGTCATAATGATTTGATGATGTCATAATCATTGGATGATGTCATAATCATTTTGTTGATGTCATAATCATTTGATGATGTCATAATCATTTGATGTCATAATCATCGGATGATGTCATAATCATTTTGTTGATGTCATAATCATGTGATAATGTCATAATCATTAGATGATGTCATAATCATTTTGTTGATGTCATAATCATTTGATGATGTCATAATCATTTGATGATGTCATAATCATTGGATGATGTCATTATCATTTTGTTGATGTCATAATCATTTGATGATGTCATAATCATTAGATGATGTCATAATCATTTTGTTGATGTCATAATGATTTGATGATGTCATAATCATTGGATGATGTCATTATCATTGGATGATGTCATCATCATTTTGTTGATGTCATAATCATTTGATGATGTCATAATCATTTGATGTCATAATCATTTGATGATGTCATAATCATTTGATGTCATAATCATTGGATGATGTCATAATCATTTTGTTGATGTCATAATCATTTGATGATGTCATAATCATTAGATGATGTCATAATCATTTTGTTGATGTCATAATGATTTGATGATGTCATAATCATTGGATGACGTCATAATCATTGGATGATGTCATAATCATTTTGTTGATGTCATAATCATTGGATGATGTCATAATCATTTTGTTGATGTCATAATCATTTGATGATGTCATAATCATTTGATGTCATAATCATTGGATGATGTCATAATCATTTTGTTGATGTCATAATCATTTGATGATGTCATAATCATTAGATGATGTCACAATCATTTTGTTGATGTCATAATCATTTGATGATGTCATAATCATTTTGTGATGTCATAATCATTTGATGATGTCATAATCATTTGATGTCATAATCATTGGATGATGTCATAATCATTTTGTTGATGTCATTATCATTTGATAATGTCATAATCATTAGATGATGTCATAATCATTTTGTTGATGTCATAATCATTTGATGATGTCATAATCATTTTGGTGATGTCATAATCATTTGATGATGTCATAATCATTTGATGTCATAATCATTGGATGATGTCATAATCATTTTGTTGATGTCATAATCATTTGATGATGTCATAATCATTAGATGATGTCATAATCATTTTGTTGATGTCATAATGATTTGATGATGTCATAATCATTGGATGATGTCATTATCATTGGATGATGTCATCCTCATTTTGTTGATGTCATAATCATTTGATGATGTCATAATCATTTGATGTCATAATCATTTGATGATGTCATAATCATTTTGTTGATGTCATAATCACTTTCTTGATGTCATAATGATTTGATGATGTCAAAATCATTGGATGATGTCATAATCATTTTGTTGATGTCATAATCATTTGATGTCATAATCATTGGATGATGTCATAATCATTTTGTTGATGTCATAATCATTGGATGATGTCATAATCATTTTGTTGATGTCATAATCATTTGATGATGTCATAATCATTTGATGTCATAATCATTGGATGATGTCATAATCATTTTGTTGATGTCATAATCATTTGATGATGTCATAATCATTAGATGATGTCATAATCATTTTGTTGATGTCATAATCATTTGATGATGTCATAATCATTAGATGATGTCATAATCATTTTGTGATGTCATAATCATTTGATGATGTCATAATCATTTGATGTCATAATCATTGGTTGATGTCATAATCATTTTGTTGATGTCATAATCATTTGATAATGTCATAATCATTTTGGTGATGTCATAATCATTAGATGATGTCATAATCATTTGATGATGTCATAATCATTTTGTTGATGTCATAATCATTTTGTTGATGTCATAATGATTTGATGATGTCAAAATCATTGGATGATGTCATAATCATTTTGTTGATGTCATAATCATTTGATGATGTCATAATCATTTGATGTCATAATCATTGGATGATGTCATAATCATTTTGTTGATGTCATAATCATTTGATGATGTCATAATCATTAGATGATGTCATAATCATTTTGTTGATGTCATAATGATTTGATGATGTCATAATCATTGGATGATGTCATAATCATTGGATGATGTCATAATCATTTGATGTCATAATCATTGGATGATGTCATAATCATTTTGTTGATGTCATAATCATTTGATGTCATAATCATTGGATGATGTCATAATCATTTTGTTGATGTCATAATCATTTGATGATGTCATAATCATTAGATGATGTCATAATCATTTTGTTGATGTCATAATGATTTGATGATGTCATAATCATTGGATGATGTCATAATCATTTGATGATGTCATAATCATTTTGTTGATGTCATAATCATTTGATGATGTCAAAATCATTGGATGATGTCATAATCATTTTGTTGATGTCATAATCATTTGATGTCATAATCATTGGATGATGTCATAATCATTTTGTTGATGTCATAATCATTTGATGATGTCATAATCATTTGATGTCATAATCATTGGATGATGTCATAATCATTTTGTTGATGTCATAATCATTTGATGATGTCATAATCATTAGATGATGTCATAATCATTTTGTTGATGTCATAATGATTTGATGATGTCATAATCATTGGATGATGTCATAATCATTGGATGATGTCATAATCATTTTGTAGATGTCATAATCATTGGATGATGTCATAATCATTTTGTTGATGTCATAATCATTTGTTGTTGTCATAATCATTTGATGATGTCATAATCATTAGATGATGTCATAATCATTTTGTTGATGTCATAATCATTTGATGATGTCATAATCATTTTGTGATGTCATAATCATTTGATGATGTCATAATCATTTGATGTCATAATCATTGGATGATGTCATAATCATTTTGTTGATGTCATAATCATTTGATAATGTCATAATCATTAGATGATGTCATAATCATTTTGTTGATGTCATAATCATTTTGTTGATGTCATAATCATTTGATGATGTCATAATCATTTTGGTGATGTCATAATCATTTGATGATGTCATAATCATTTGATGTCATAATCATTGGATGATGTCATAATGATTTTGTTGATGTCATAATCATTTGATGATGTCATAATCATTAGATGATGTCATAATGATTTTCTTGATGTCATAATCATTTGATGATGTCATAATCATTAGATGATGTCATAATCATTTTGTGATGTCATAATCATTTGATGATGTCATAATCATTTGATGTCATAATCATTGGATGATGTCATAATCATTTGATGTCATAATCATTGGATGATGTCATAATCATTTGATAATGTCATAATCATTAGATGATGTCATAATCATTTTGCTGATGTCATAATCATTTTGTTGATGTCATAATCATTTGATGATGTCATAATCATTTTGGTGATGTCATAATCATTTGATGTCATAATCATTGGATGATGTTATAATCATTTTGTTGATGTCATAATCATTTGATGATGTCATAATCATTAGATGATGTCATAATCATTTTGTTGATGTCATCATCATTAGATGATGTCATAATCATTTTGTTGATGTCATAATGATTTGATGATGTCATAATCATTGGATGATATCATAATCATTGGATGATGTCATAATCATTTTGTTGATGTCATAATCATTTGATGATGTCATAATCAGTAGATGATGTCATAATCATTTGATGATGTCATAATCATTAGATGATGTCATAATCATTTTGTTGATGTCATAATGATTTGATGATGTCATAATCATTTGATGATATCATAATCATTGGATGATGTCATAATCATTTTGTTGATGTTATAATGATTTGATGATGTCATAATCATTTGATGTCATAATAATTGGATGATGTCATAATCATTTTGTTGATGTCATAATCATTTGATGATGTCATAAACATTTGATGTCATAATCATTGGATGATGTCATAATCATTTTGTTGATGTCATAATCATTGGATGATGTCATAATCATTTTGTTGATGTCATAATCATTTGATGATTTCATAATCATTAGATGATGTCATAATCATTTTGTTGATGTCATAATCATTTGATGATGTCATAATCATTAGATGATGTCATAATCATTTTGTTGATGTCATAATCATTTGATGATGTCATAATCATTTGATGTCATAATCATCGGATGATGTCATAATCATTTTGTTGATGTCATAATCATTTGATAATGTCATAATCATTAGATGATGTCATAATCATTTTGTTGATGTCATAATCATTTTTTTGATGTCATAATCATTTGATGATGTCATAATCATTTTGTTGATGTCATAATCATTTGATGATGTCATAATCATTTGATGTCATAATCATTGGATGATGTCATAATCATTTTGTTGATGTCATAATCATTTGATGATGTCATAATCATTAGATGATGTCATAATCATTTTGTTGATGTCATAATGATTTGATGATGTCATAATCATTGGATGATGTCATAATCATTGGATGATGTCACCATCATTTTGTTGATGTCATAATCATTTGATGTCATAATCATTTGATGATGACATAATCATTTTGTTGATGTCATAATCATTTTGTTGATGTCATAATGATTTTATGATGTCAAAATCATTGGATGATGTCATAATCATTTTGTTGATGTCATAATCATTTGATGTCATAATCATTGGATGATGTCATAATCATTTTGTTGATGTCATAATCATTTGATGATGTCATAATCATTTGATGTCATAATCATTGGATGATGTCATAATCATTTTGTTGATGTCAAAATCATTGGATGATGTCATAATCATTAGATGATGTCATAATCATTTTGTTGATGTCATAATCATTTGATGATGTCATAATCATTTGATAATGTCGTAATCATTAGATGATGTCATAATCATTTTGTTGATGTCATAATCATTTTGTTGATGTCATAATCATTTGATGATGTCATAATCATTTTGGTGATGTCATAATCATTTGATGTCATAATCATTGGATGATGTCATAATCATTTTGTTGATGTCATAATCATTTGATGATGTCATAATCATTAGATGATGTCATAATCATTTTGTTGATGTCATAATGATTTGATGATGTAATAATCATTGGATGATGTCATAATCATTGGATTATGTCATAATCATTTTGTTGATGTCATAATCATTTGATGATGTCATAATCATTAGATGATGTCATAATCATTTTGTTGATGTCATAATGATTTGATGATGTCATAATCATTTGATGTCATAATCATTGGATGATGTCATAATCATTTTGTTGATGTCATAATCATTTGATGATGTCATAAACATTTGATGTCATAATCATTGGATGATATCATAATCATTTTGTTGATGTCATAATCATTGGATGATGTCATAATCATTTTGTTGATGTCATAATCATTTGATGATGTCATAATCATTAGATGATGTCATAATCATTTTGTTGATGTCATAATGATTTGATGATGTAATAATCATTTGATGTCATAATCATTGGATGATGTCATAATCATTTTGTTGATGTCATAATCATTTGATGATGTCATAATCATTTGATGTCATAATCATTGGATGATGTCATAATCATTTTGTTGATGTCATAATCATTTGTTGATGTCATAATCATTTGATGATGTCATAATCATTGGATGATGTCATAATCATTTTGTTGATGTCATAATCATTTGATGATGTCATAATCATTAGATGATGTCATAATCATTTTGTTGATGTCATAATGATTTGATGATGTCATAATCATTGGATGATGTCATAATCATTTTGTTGATGTCATAATCATTGGATGATGTCATAATCATTGGATGATGTCATAATCATTTGTTGATGTCATAATCATTTGATGATGTCGTAATCATTAGATGATGTCATAATCATTTTGTTGATGTCATAATCATTTGATGATGTCATAATCATGAGATGATGTCATAATCATTTTGTGATGTCATAATCATTTGATGATGTCATAATCATTTGATGTCATAATCATTGGATGATGTCATAATCATTTGATGTCATAATCATTGGATGATGTCATAATCATTTTGTTGATGTCATAATCATTTGATGATGTCATAATCATTTGATGTCATAATCATTGGATGATGTCATAATCATTTTGTTGATGTCATAATCATTTGATGATGTCATAATCATTAGATGATGTCATAATCATTTTGTTGATGTCATAATGATTTGATGATGTCATAATCATTGGATGATGTCATAATCATTGGATGATGTCATAATCATTCGATGTCATAATCATTGGATGATGTCATAATCATTTTGTTGATGTCATAATCATTTGATGTCATAATCATTGGATGATGTCATAATCATTTTGTTGATGTCATAATCATTTGATGATGTCATAATCATTAGATGATGTCATAATCATTTTGTTGATGTCATAATGATTTGATGATGTCATAATCATTGGATGATGTCATAATCATTGGATGATGTCATAATCATTTTGTTGATGTCATAATCATTGGATGATGTCATAATCATTTTGTTGATGTCATAATCATTTGATGATGTCATAATCATTTGATGTCATAATCATTGGATGATGTCATAATCATTTTGTTGATGTCATAATCATTTGATGATGTCATAATCATTAGATGATGTCATAATCATTTTGTTGATGTCATAATCATTTGATGATGTCATAATCATTAGATGATGTCATAATCATTTTGTGATGTCATAATCATTTGATGATGTCATAATCATTTGATGTCATAATCATTGGATGATGTCATAATCATTTTGTTGATGTCATAATCATTTGATAATGTCATAATCATTAGATGATGTCATAATCATTTTGTTGATGTCATAATCATTTTGTTGATGTCATAATCATTTGATGATGTCATAATCATTTTGGTGATGTCATAATCATTTGATGATGTCATAATCATTTGATGATGTCATAATCATTTTGTTGATGTCATAATCATTTGATGATGTCAAAATCATTGGATGATGTCATAATCATTTTGTTGATGTCATAATCATTTGATGTCATAATCATTGGATGATGTCATAATCATTTTGTTGATGTCATAATCATTTGATGATGTCATAATCATTTGATGTCATAATCATTGGATGATGTCATAATCATTTTGTTGATGTCATAATCATTTGATGATGTCATAATCATTAGATGATGTCATAATCATTTTGTGATGTCATAATCATTTGATGATGTCATAATCATTTGATGTCATAATCATTGGATGATGTCATAATCATTTGATGTCATAATCATTGGATGATGTCATAATCATTTGATAATGTCATAATCATTAGATGATGTCATAATCATTTTGCTGATGTCATAATCATTTTGTTGATGTCATAATCATTTGATGATGTCATAATCATTTTGGTGATGTCATAATCATTTGATGTCATAATCATTGGATGATGTTATAATCATTTTGTTGATGTCATAATCATTTGATGATGTCATAATCATTTTGTTGATGTCATAATGATTTGATGATGTCATAATCATTGGATGATATCATAATCATTGGATGATGTCATAATCATTTTGTTGATGTCATAATCATTTGATGATGTCATAATCAATAGATGATGTCATAATCATTTGATGATGTCATAATCATTGGATGATGTCATAATCATTTTGTTGATGTCATAATCATTTGTTGATGTCATAATCATTTGATGATGTCATAATCATTGGATGATGTCATAATCATTTTGTTGATGTTATAATGATTTGATGATGTCATAATCATTTGATGTCATAATAATTGGATGATGTCATAATCATTTTGTTGATGTCATAATCATTTGATGATTTCATAATCATTAGATGATGTCATAATCATTTTGTTGATGTCATAATCATTTGATGATGTCATAATCATTAGATGATGTCATAATCATTTTGTTGATGTCATAATCATTTGATGATGTCATAATCATTTGATGTCATAATCATCGGATGATGTCATAATCATTTTGTTGATGTCATAATCATTTGATAATGTCATAATCATTAGATGATGTCATAATCATTTTGTTGATGTCATAATCATTTTTTTGATGTCATAATCATTTGATGATGTCATAATCATTTTGTTGATGTCATAATCATTTGATGATGTCATAATCATTTGATGTCATAATCATTGGATGATGTCATAATCATTTTGTTGATGTCATAATCATTTGATGATGTCATAATCATTAGATGATGTCATAATCATTTTGTTGATGTCATAATGATTTGATGATGTCATAATCATTGGATGATGTCATAATCATTGGATGATGTCACCATCATTTTGTTGATGTCATAATCATTTGATGTCATAATCATTTGATGATGTCATAATCATTTTGTTGATGTCATAATCATTTTGTTGATGTCATAATGATTTTATGATGTCAAAATCATTGGATGATGTCATAATCATTTTGTTGATGTCATAATCATTTGATGTCATAATCATTGGATGATGTCATAATCATTTTGTTGATGTCATAATCATTTGATGATGTCATAATCATTTGATGTCATAATCATTGGATGATGTCATAATCATTTTGTTGATGTCAAAATCATTGGATGATGTCATAATCATTAGATGATGTCATAATCATTTTGTTGATGTCATAATCATTTGATGATGTCATAATCATTTGATAATGTCGTAATCATTAGATGATGTCTTAATCATTTTGTTGATGTCATAATCATTTTGTTGATGTCATAATCATTTGATGATGTCATAATCATTTTGGTGATGTCATAATCATTTGATGTCATAATCATTGGATGATGTCATAATCATTTTGTTGATGTCATAATCATTTGATGATGTCATAATCATTAGATGATGTCATAATCATTTTGTTGATGTCATAATGATTTGATGATGTAATAATCATTGGATGATGTCATAATCATTGGATTATGTCATAATCATTTTGTTGATGTCATAATCATTTGATGATGTCATAATCATTTGATGTCATAATCATTGGATGATGTCATAATCATTTTGTTGATGTCATAATCATTTGATGATGTCATAAACATTTGATGTCATAATCATTGGATGATGTCATAATCATTTTGTTGATGTCATAATCATTGGATGATGTCATAATCATTTTGTTGATGTCATAATCATTTGATGATGTCATAATCATTAGATGATGTCATAATCATTTTGTTGATGTCATAATGATTTGATGATGTAATAATCATTTGATGTCATAATCATTGGATGATGTCATAATCATTTGATGATGTCATAATCATTTGATGTCATAATCATTGGATGATGTCATAATCATTTTGTTGATGTCATAATCATTTGTTGATGTCATAATCATTTGATGATGTCATAATCATTGGATGATGTCATAATCATTTTGTTGATGTCATAATCATTTGATGATGTCATAATCATTAAATGATGTCATAATCATTTTGTTGATGTCATAATGATTTGATGATGTCATAATCATTGGATGATGTCATAATCATTGGATGATGTCATAATCATTTTGTTGATGTCATAATCATTGGATGATGTCATAATCATTGGATGATGTCATAATCATTTGTTGATGTCATAATCATTTGATGATGTCGTAATCATTAGATGATGTCATAAACATTTTGTTGATGTCATAATCATTTGATGATGTCATAATCATGAGATGATGTCATAATCATTTTGTGATGTCATAATCATTTGATGATGTCATAATCATTTGATGTCATAATCATTGGATGATGTCATAATCATTTGATGTCATAATCATTGGATGATGTCATAATCATTTGATAATGTCATAATCATTAGATGATGTCATAATCATTTTGCTGATGTCATAATCATTTTGTTGATGTCATAATCATTTGATGATGTTATAATCATTTTGTTGATGTCATAATCATTTGATGATGTCATAATCATTAGATGATGTCATAATCATTTTGTTGATGTCATAATCATTAGATGATGTCATAATCATTTTGTTGATGTCATAATGATTTGATGATGTCATAATCATTGGATGATATCATAATCATTGGATGATGTCATAATCATTTTGTTGATGTCATAATCATTTGATGATGTCATAATCAATAGATGATGTCATAATCATTTGATGATGTCATAATCATTAGATGATGTCATAATCATTTTGTTGATGTCATAATGATTTGATGATGTCATAATCATTTGATGTCATAATCATTGGATGATGTCATAATCATTTTGTTGATGTCATAATCATTTGATGATGTCATAAACATTTGATGTCATAATCATTTTGTTGATGTCATAATCATTGGATGATGTCATAATCATTTTGTTGATGTCATAATCATTTGATGATGTCATAATCATTAGATGATGTCATAATCATTTTGTTGATGTCATAATCATTTGATGATGTCATAATCATTAGATGATGTCATAATCATTTTGTTGATGTCATAATCATTTGATGATGTCATAATCATTTGATGTCATAATCATCGGATGATGTCATAATCATTTTGTTGATGTCATAATCATTTGATAATGTCATAATCATTAGATGATGTCATAATCATTTTGTTGATGTCATAATCATTTTTTTGATGTCATAATCATTTGATGATGTCATAATCATTTTGTTGATGTCATAATCATTTGATGATGTCATAATCATTTGATGTCATAATCATTGGATGATGTCATAATCATTTTGTTGATGTCATAATCATTTGATGATGTCATAATCATTAGATGATGTCATAATGATTTTCTTGATGTCATAATCATTTGATGATGTCATAATCATTAGATGATGTCATAATCATTTTGTGATGTCATAATCATTTGATGATGTCATAATCATTTGATGTCATAATCATTGGATGATGTCATAATCATTTGATGTCATAATCATTGGATGATGTCATAATCATTTGATAATGTCTTAATCATTAGATGATGTCATAATCATTTTGCTGATGTCATAATCATTTTGTTGATGTCATAATCATTTGATGATGTCATAATCATTTTGGTGATGTCATAATCATTTGATGTCATAATCATTGGATGATGTTATAATCATTTTGTTGATGTCATAATCATTTGATGATGTCATAATCATTAGATGATGTCATAATCATTTTGTTGATGTCATAATCATTAGATGATGTCATAATCATTTTGTTGATGTCATAATGATTTGATGATGTCATAATCATTGGATGATATCATAATCATTGGATGATGTCATAATCATTTTGTTGATGTCATAATCATTTGATGATGTCATAATCAATAGATGATGTCATAATCATTTGATGATGTCATAATCATTAGATGATGTCATAATCATTTTGTTGATGTCATAATGATTTGATGATGTCATAATCATTTGATGATATCATAATCATTGGATGATGTCATAATCATTTTGTTGATGTCATAATGATTTGATGATGTCATAATCATTTGATGTCATAATAATTGGATGATGTCATAATCATTTTGTTGATGTCATAATCATTTGATGATGTCATAAACATTTGATGTCATAATCATTGGATGATGTCATAATCATTTTGTTGATGTCATAATCATTGGATGATGTCATAATCATTTTGTTGATGTCATAATCATTTGATGATGTCATAATCATTAGATGATGTCATAATCATTTTGTTGATGTCATAATCATTTGATGATGTCATAATCATTAGATGATGTCATAATCATTTTGTTGATGTCATAATCATTTGATGATGTCATAATCATTTGATGTCATAATCATCGGATGATGTCATAATCATTTTGTTGATGTCATAATCATTTGATAATGTCATAATCATTAGATGATGTCATAATCATTTTGTTGATGTCATAATCATTTTTTTGATGTCATAATCATTTGATGATGTCATAATCATTTTGTTGATGTCATAATCATTTGATGATGTCATAATCATTTGATGTCATAATCATTGGATGATGTCATAATCATTTTGTTGATGTCATAATCATTTGATGATGTCATAATCATTAGATGATGTCATAATCATTTTGTTGATGTCATAATGATTTGATGATGTCATAATCATTGGATGATGTCATAATCATTGGATGATGTCATCATCATTTTGTTGATGTCATAATCATTTGATGTCATAATCATTTGATGATGTCATAATCATTTTGTTGATGTCATAATCATTTTGTTGATGTCATAATGATTTGATGATGTCAAAATCATTGGATGATGTCATAATCATTTTGTTGATGTCATAATCATTTGATGTCATAATCATTGGATGATGTCATAATCATTTTGTTGATGTCATAATCATTTGATGATGTCATAATCATTTGATGTCATAATCATTGGATGATGTCATAATCATTTTGTTGATGTCAAAATCATTGGATGATGTCATAATCATTAGATGATGTCATAATCATTTTGTTGATGTCATAATCATTTGATGATGTCATAATCATTTGATAATGTCGTAATCATTAGATGATGTCATAATCATTTTGTTGATGTCATAATCATTTTGTTGATGTCATAATCATTTGATGATGTCATAATCATTTTGGTGATGTCATAATCATTTGATGTCATAATCATTGGATGATGTCATAATCATTTTGTTGATGTCATAATCATTTGATGATGTCATAATCATTAGATGATGTCATAATCATTTTGTTGATGTCATAATGATTTGATGATGTAATAATCATTGGATGATGTCATAATCATTGGATTATGTCATAATCATTTTGTTGATGTCATAATCATTTGATGATGTCATAATCATTAGATGATGTCATAATCATTTTGTTGATGTCATAATGATTTGATGATGTCATAATCATTTGATGTCATAATCATTGGATGATGTCATAATCATTTTGTTGATGTCATAATCATTTGATGATGTCATAAACATTTGATGTCATAATCATTGGATGATGTCATAATCATTTTGTTGATGTCATAATCATTGGATGATGTCATAATCATTTTGTTGATGTCATAATCATTTGATGATGTCATAATCATTAGATGATGTCATAATCATTTTGTTGATGTCATAATGATTTGCTGATGTCATAATCATTTGATGTCATAATCATTGGATGAAGTCATAATCATTTTGTTGATGTCATAATCATTTGATGATGTCATAATCATTTGATGTCATAATCATTGGATGATGTCATAATCATTTTGTTGATGTCATAATCATTTGTTGATGTCATAATCATTTGATGATGTCATAATCATTTTGTTGATGTCATAATCATTTGATGATGTCATAATCATTAGATGATGTCATAATCATTTTGTTGATGTCATAAAGATTTGATGATGTCATAATCATTGGATGATGTCATAATCATTGGATGATGTCATAATCATTTTGTTGATGTCATAATCATTGGATGATGTCATAATCATTGGATGATGTCATAATCATTTTGTTGATGTCATAATCATTGGATGATGTCATAATCATTTTGTTGATGTCATAATCATTTGTTGATGTCATAATCATTTGATGATGTCATAATCATTAGATGATGTCATAATCATTTTGTTGATGTCATAATCATTTGATGATGTCATAATCATGAGATGATGTCATAATCATTTTGTGATGTCATAATCATTTGATGATGTCATAATCATTTGATGTCATAATCATTGGATGATGTCATAATCATTTGATGTCATAATCATTGGATGATGTCATAATCATTTGATAATGTCATAATCATTAGATGATGTCATAATCATTTTGCTGATGTCATAATCATTTTGTTGATGTCATAATCATTTGATGATGTTATAATCATTTTGTTGATGTCATAATCATTTGATGATGTCATAATCATTAGATGATGTCATAATCATTTTGTTGATGTCATAATCATTAGATGATGTCATAATCATTTTGTTGATGTCATAATGATTTGATGATGTCATAATCATTGGATGATATCATAATCATTGGATGATGTCATAATCATTTTGTTGATGTCATAATCATTTGATGATGTCATAATCAATAGATGATGTCATAATCATTTGATGATGTCATAATCATTAGATGATGTCATAATCATTTTGTTGATGTCATAATGATTTGATGATGTCATAATCATTTGATGTCATAATCATTGGATGATGTCATAATCATTTTGTTGATGTCATAATCATTTGATGATGTCATAAACATTTGATGTCATAATCATTTTGTTGATGTCATAATCATTGGATGATGTCATAATCATTTTGTTGATGTCATAATCATTTGATGATGTCATAATCATTAGATGATGTCATAATCATTTTGTTGATGTCATAATCATTTGATGATGTCATAATCATTAGATGATGTCATAATCATTTTGTTGATGTCATAATCATTTGATGATGTCATAATCATTTGATGTCATAATCATCGGATGATGTCATAATCATTTTGTTGATGTCATAATCATTTGATAATGTCATAATCATTAGATGATGTCATAATCATTTTGTTGATGTCATAATTATTTTTTTGATGTCATAATCATTTGATGATGTCATAATCATTTTGTTGATGTCATAATCATTTTATGATGTCATAATCATTTGATGTCATAATCATTGGATGATGTCATAATCATTTTGTTGATGTCATAATCATTTGATGTCATAATCATTGGATGATGTCATAATCATTTTGTTGATGTCATAATCATTTGATGATGTCATAATCATTTGATGTCATAATCATTGGATGATGTCATAATCATTTTGTTGATGTCAAAATCATTGGATGATGTCATAATCATTTTGTTGATGTCATAATCATTGGATGATGTCATAATCATTTTGTTGATGTCATAATCATTTGATGATGTCATAATCATTAGATGATGTCATAATCATTTTGTTGATGTCATAATCATTTGATGATGTCATAATCATTTGATAATGTCATAATCATTAGATGATGTCATAATCATATTGTTGATGTCATAATAATTTTGTTGATGTCATAATCATTTGATGATGTCATAATCATTTTGGTGATGTCATAATCATTTGATGATGTCATAATCATTTGATGTCATAATCATTGGATGATGTCATAATCATTTTGTTGATGTCATAATCATTTGATGATGTCATAATCATTAGATGATGTCATAATCATTTTGTTGATGTAATAATCATTGGATGATGTCATAATCATTGGATGATGTCATAATCATTTTGTTGATGTCATAATCATTTTGTTGATGTCATAATCATTTGATGATGTCATAATCATTAGATGATGTCATAATCATTTTGTTGATGTCATAATGATTTGATGATGTCATAATCATTTGATGTCATAATCATTGGATGATGTCATAATCATTTTGTTGATGTCATAATCATTTGATGATGTCATAAACATTTGATGTCATAATCATTGGATGATGTCATAATCATTTTGTTGATGTCATAATCATTGGATGATGTCATAATCATTTTGTTGATGTCATAATCATTTGATGATGTCATAATCATTAGATGATGTCATAATCATTTTGTTGATGTCATAATCATTTGATGATGTCATAATCATTTGATGTCATAATCATTGGATGATGTCATAATCATTTTGTTGATGTCATAATCATTTGATGATGTCATAATCAATAGATGATGTCATAATCATTTGATGATGTCATAATCATTAGATGATGTCATAATCATTTTGTTGATGTCATAATGATTTGATGATGTCATAATCATTTGATGATATCATAATCATTGGATGATGTCATAATCATTTTGTTGATGTCATAATGATTTGATGATGTCATAATCATTTGATGTCATAATAATTGGATGATGTCATAATCATTTTGTTGATGTCATAATCATTTGATGATGTCATAAACATTTGATGTCATAATCATTGGATGATGTCATAATCATTTTGTTGATGTCATAATCATTGGATGATGTCATAATCATTTTGTTGATGTCATAATCATTTGATGATGTCATAATCATTAGATGATGTCATAATCATTTTGTTGATGTCATAATCATTTGATGATGTCATAATCATTTGATGTCATAATCATCGGATGATGTCATAATCATTTTGTTGATGTCATAATCATTTGATAATGTCATAATCATTAGATGATGTCATAATCATTTTGTTGATGTCATAATCATTTTTTTGATGTCATAATCATTTGATGATGTCATAATCATTTTGTTGATGTCATAATCATTTGATGATGTCATAATCATTTGATGTCATAATCATTGGATGATGTCATAATCATTTTGTTGATGTCATAATCATTTGATGATGTCATAATCATTAGATGATGTCATAATCATTTTGTTGATGTCATAATGATTTGATGATGTCATAATCATTGGATGATGTCATAATCATTGGATGATGTCATCATCATTTTGTTGATGTCATAATCATTTGATGTCATAATCATTTGTTGATGTCATAATCATTTTGTTGATGTCATAATCATTTTGTTGATGTCATAATGATTTGATGATGTCAAAATCATTGGATGATGTCATAATCATTTTGTTGATGTCATAATCATTTGATGTCATAATCATTGGATGATGTCATAATCATTTTGTTGATGTCATAATCATTTGATGATGTCATAATCATTTGATGTCATAATCATTGGATGATGTCATAATCATTTTGTTGATGTCAAAATCATTGGATGATGTCATAATCATTAGATGATGTCATAATCATTTTGTTGATGTCATAATCATTTGATGATGTCATAATCATTTGATAATGTCGTAATCATTAGATGATGTCATAATCATTTTGTTGATGTCATAATCATTTTGTTGATGTCATAATCATTTGATGATGTCATAATCATTTTGGTGATGTCATAATCATTTGATGTCATAATCATTGGATGATGTCATAATCATTTTGTTGATGTCATAATCATTTGATGATGTCATAATCATTAGATGATGTCATAATCATTTTGTTGATGTCATAATGATTTGATGATGTAATAATCATTGGATGATGTCATAATCATTGGATTATGTCATAATCATTTTGTTGATGTCATAATGATTTGATGATGTAATAATCATTGGATGATGTCATAATCATTGGATGATGTCATAATCATTTTGTTGATGTCATAATCATTTGATGATGTCATAATCATTAGATGATGTCATAATCATTTTGTTGATGTCATAATGATTTGATGATGTCATAATCATTTGATGTCATAATCATTGGATGATGTCATAATCATTTTGTTGATGTCATAATCATTTGATGATGTCATAAACATTTGATGTCATAATCATTGGATGATGTCATAATCATTTTGTTGATGTCATAATCATTGGATGATGTCATAATCATTTTGTTGATGTCATAATCATTTGATGATGTCATAATCATTAGATGATGTCATAATCATTTTGTTGATGTCATAATGATTTGATGATGTCATAATCATTTGATGTCATAATCATTGGATGATGTCATAATCATTTTGTTGATGTCATAATCATTTGATGATGTCATAATCATTTGATGTCATAATCATTGGATGATGTCATAATCATTTTGTTGATGTCATAATCATTTTGTTGATGTCATAATCATTTGATGATGTCATAATCATTTTGTTGATGTCATAATGATTAGATGATGTCATAATCATTTTGTTGATGTCATAATGATTTGATGATGTCATAATCATTTGATGTCATAATCATTGGATGATGTCATAATCATTTTGTTGATGTCATAATCATTTGATGATGTCATAAACATTTGATGTCATAATCATTGGATGATGTCATAATCATTTTGTTGATGTCATAATCATTGGATGATGTCATAATCATTTTGTTGATGTCATAATCATTTGATGATGTCATAATCATTAGATGGTGTCATAATCATTTTGTTGATGTCATAATCATTTGATGATGTCATAATCATTAGATGATGTCATAATCATTTTGTTGATGTCATAATCATTTGATGATGTCATAATCATTTGATGTCATAATCATCGGATGATGTCATAATCATTTTGTTGATGTCATAATCATTTGATAATGTCATAATCATTAGATGATGTCATATTCATTTTGTTGATGTCATAATCATTTTTTTGAAGTCATAATCATTTGATGATGTCATAATCATTTTGTTGATGTCATAATAATTTGATGATGTCATAATCATTTGATGTCATAATCATTTTGTTGATGTCATAATCATTTTGTTGATGTCATAATCATTTGATGATGTCATAATCATTTTGGTGATGTCATAATCATTTGATGATGTCATAATCATTTGATGTCATAATCATTTTGTTGATGTCATAATCATTTGATGATGTCATAATCATTAGATGATGTCATAATCATTTTGTTGATGTCATAATCATTTGATGATGTCATAATCATTTGATGTCATAATCATCGGATGATGTCATAATCATTTTGTTGATGTCATAATCATTTGATAATGTCATAATCATTAGATGATGTCATAATCATTTTGTTGATGTCATAATCATTTTTTTGATGTCATAATCATTTGATGATGTCATAATCATTTTGTTGATGTCATAATCATTTGATGATGTCATAATCATTTGATGTCATAATCATTGGATGATGTCATAATCATTTTGTTGATGTCATAATCATTTGATGATGTCATAATCATTAGATGATGTCATAATCATTTTGTTGATGTCATAATGATTTGATGATGTCATAATCATTGGATGATGTCATAATCATTGGATGATGTCATCATCATTTTGTTGATGTCATAATCATTTGATGTCATAATCATTTGATGATGTCATAATCATTTTGTTGATGTCATAATCATTTTGTTGATGTCATAATCATTTGATGTCATAATCATTTGATGATGTCATAATCATTTTGTTGATGTCATAATCATTTTGTTGATGTCATAATGATTTGATGATGTCAAAATCATTGGATGATGTCATAATCATTTTGTTGATGTCATAATCATTTGATGTCATAATCATTGGATGATGTCATAATCATTTTGTTGATGTCATAATCATTTGATGATGTCATAATCATTTGATGTCATAATCATTGGATGATGTCATAATCATTTTGTTGATGTCAAAATCATTGGATGATGTCATAATCATTTTGTTGATGTCATAATCATTGGATGATGTCATAATCATTTTGTTGATGTCATAATCATTTGATGATGTCATAATCATTAGATGATGTCATAATCATTTTGTTGATGTCATAATCATTTGATGATGTCATAATCATTTGATAATGTCATAATCATTAGATGATGTCATAATCATTTTGTTGATGTCATAATAATTTTGTTGATGTCATAATCATTTGATGATGTCATAATCATTTTGGTGATGTCATAATCATTTGATGATGTCATAATCATTTGATGTCATAATCATTGGATGATGTCATAATCATTTTGTTGATGTCATAATCATTTGATGATGTCATAATCATTAGATGATGTCATAATCATTTTGTTGATGTCATAATGATTTGATGATGTAATAATCATTGGATGATGTCATAATCATTGGATGATGTCATAATCATTTTGTTGATGTCATAATCATTTGATGATGTCATAATCATTAGATGATGTCATAATCATTTTGTTGATGTCATAATGATTTGATGATGTCATAATCATTTGATGTCATAATCATTGGATGATGTCATAATCATTTTGTTGATGTCATAATCATTTGATGATGTCATAAACATTTGATGTCATAATCATTGGATGATGTCATAATCATTTTGTTGATGTCATAATCATTGGATGATGTCATAATCATTTTGTTGATGTCATAATCATTTGATGTCATAATCATTTGATGATGTCATAATCATTTTGTTGATGTCATAATCATTTTGTTGATGTCATAATGATTTGATGATGTCAAAATCATTGGATGATGTCATAATCATTTTGTTGATGTCATAATCATTTGATGTCATAATCATTGGATGATGTCATAATCATTTTGTTGATGTCATAATCATTTGATGATGTCATAATCATTTGATGTCATAATCATTGGATGATATCATAATCATTTTGTTGATGTCAAAATCATTGGATGATGTCATAATCATTTTGTTGATGTCATAATCATTGGATGATGTCATAATCATTTTGTTGATGTCATAATCATTTGATGATGTCATAATCATTAGATGATGTCATAATCATTTTGTTGATGTCATAATCATTTGATGATGTCATAATCATTTGATAATGTCATAATCATTAGATGATGTCATAATCATATTGTTGATGTCATAATAATTTTGTTGATGTCATAATCATTTGATGATGTCATAATCATTTTGGTGATGTCATAATCATTTGATGTCATAATCATTGGATGATGTCATAATCATTTTGTTGATGTCATAATCATTTGATGATGTCATAATCATTAGATGATGTCATAATCATTTTGTTGATGTCATAATGATTTGATGATGTAATAATCATTGGATGATGTCATAATCATTGGATGATGTCATAATCATTTTGTTGATGTCATAATCATTTGATGATGTCATAATCATTAGATGATGTCATAATCATTTTGTTGATGTCATAATCATTTTTTTGATGTCATAATCATTTGATGATGTCATAATCATTTTGTTGATGTCATAATAATTTGAAGATGTCATAATCATTTGATGTCATAATCATTGGATGATGTCATAATCATTTTGTTGATGTCATAATCATTTTGTTGATGTCATAATCATTTGATGATGTCATAATCATTTTGGTGATGTCATAATCATTTTGTTGATGTCATAATCATTTGATGATGTCATAATCATTGGATGATGTCATAATCATTGGATGATGTCATCATCATTTTGTTGATGTCATAATCATTTGATGATGTCATAATCATTTGATGTCATAATCATTTGATGATGTCATAATCATTTTGTTGATGTCATAATAATTTTGTTGATGTCATAATCATTTGATGTCATAATCATTGGATGATGTCATAATCATTTTGTTGATGTCATAATCATTTGATGATGTCATAATCATTTGATGTCATAATCATTGGATGATGTCATAATCATTTTGTTGATGTCATAATCATTTGATGATGTCATAATCATTTGATGTTATAATCATTGGATGATGTCATAATCATTTTGTTGATGTCATAATCATTTGATGATGTCATAATCATTAGACGATGTCATAATCATTTTGTTGATGTCATAATCATTTGATGATGTCATAATCATTAGATGATGTCATAATCATTTTGTTGATGTCATAATCATTTGATGTCATAATCATTTGATGATGTCATAATCATTTTGTTGATGTCATAATCATTTTGTTGATGTCATAATGATTTGATGATGTCAAAATCATTGGATGATGTCATAATCATTTTGTTGATGTCATAATCATTTGATGTCATAATCATTGGATGATGTCATAATCATTTTGTTGATGTCATAATCATTTGATGATGTCATAATCATTTGATGTCATAATCATTGGATGATGTCATAATCATTTTGTTGATGTCAAAATCATTGGATGATGTCATAATCATTAGATGATGTCATAATCATTTTGTTGATGTCATAATCATTTGATGATGTCATAATCATTTGATAATGTCGTAATCATTAGATGATGTCATAATCATTTTGTTGATGTCATAATCATTTTGTTGATGTCATAATCATTTGATGATGTCATAATCATTTTGGTGATGTCATAATCATTTGATGTCATAATCATTGGATGATGTCATAATCATTTTGTTGATGTCATAATCATTTGATGATGTCATAATCATTAGATGATGTCATAATCATTTTGTTGATGTCATAATGATTTGATGATGTAATAATCATTGGATGATGTCATAATCATTGGATTATGTCATAATCATTTTGTTGATGTCATAATCATTTGATGTCATAATCATTGGATGATGTCATAATAATTTTGTGATGTCATAATCATTTGATGATGTCATAATCATTTGATGTCATAATCATTGGATGATGTCATAATCATTTGATGTCATAATCATTGGATGATGTCATAATCATTTGATGATATCATAATCATAGGATGATGTCATAATCATTTTGTTGATGTCATAATGATTTGATGATGTCATAATGATTTGATGTCATAATAATTGGATGATGTCATAATCATTTTGTTGATGTCATAATCATTTGATGATGTCATAAACATTTGATGTCATAATCATTGGATGATGTCATAATCATTTTGTTGATGTCATAATCATTGGATGATGTCATAATCATTTTGTTGATGTCATAATCATTTGATGATGTCATAATCATTAGATGATGTCATAATCATTTTGTTGATGTCATAATCATTTGATGATGTCATAATCATTTGATGATGTCATAATCATTTTGTTGATGTCATAATCATTTGATGATGTCATAATCATTTGATGTCATAATCATTGGATGATGTCATAATCATTTTGTTGATGTCATAATCATTTGATGATGTCATAATCATTAGATGATGTCATAATGATTTTCTTGATGTCATAATCATTTGATGATGTCATAATCATTAGATGATGTCATAATCATTTTGTGATGTCATAATCATTTGATGATGTCATAATCATTTGATGTCATAATCATTGGATGATGTCATAATCATTTGATGTCATAATCATTGGATGATGTCATAATCATTTGATAATGTCTTAATCATTAGATGATGTCATAATCATTTTGCTGATGTCATAATCATTTTGTTGATGTCATAATCATTTGATGATGTCATAATCATTTTGGTGATGTCATAATCATTTGATGTCATAATCATTGGATGATGTTATAATCATTTTGTTGATGTCATAATCATTTGATGATGTCATAATCATTAGATGATGTCATAATCATTTTGTTGATGTCATAATCATTAGATGATGTCATAATCATTTTGTTGATGTCATAATGATTGGATGATGTCATAATCATTTTGTTGATGTCATAATCATTTGATGATGTCATAATCAATAGATGATGTCATAATCATTTGATGATGTCATAATCATTAGATGATGTCATAATCATTTTGTTGATGTCATAATGATTTGATGATGTCATAATCATTTGATGATATCATAATCATTGGATGATGTCATAATCATTTTGTTGATGTCATAATCATTTGATGATATCATAATCATTGGATGATGTCATAATCATTTTGTTGATGTCATAATGATTTGATGATGTCATAATCATTTGATGTCATAATAATTGGATGATGTCATAATCATTTTGTTGATGTCATAATCATTTGATGATGTCATAAACATTTGATGTCATAATCATTGGATGATGTCATAATCATTTTGTTGATGTCATAATCATTGGATGATGTCATAATCATTTTGTTGATGTCATAATCATTTGATGATGTCATAATCATTAGATGATGTCATAATCATTTTGTTGATGTCATAATCATTTGATGATGTCATAATCATTAGATGATGTCATAATCATTTTGTTGATGTCATAATCATTTGATGATGTCATAATCATTTGATGTCATAATCATCGGATGATGTCATAATCATTTTGTTGATGTCATAATCATTTGATAATGTCATAATCATTAGATGATGTCATAATCATTTTGTTGATGTCATAATCATTTTTTTGATGTCATAATCATTTGATGATGTCATAATCATTTTGTTGATGTCATAATCATTTGATGATGTCATAATCATTTGATGTCATAATCATTGGATGATGTCATAATCATTTTGTTGATGTCATAATCATTTGATGATGTCATAATCATTAGATGATGTCATAATCATTTTGTTGATGTCATAATGATTTGATGATGTCATAATCATTGGATGATGTCATAATCATTGGATGATGTCATCATCATTTTGTTGATGTCATAATCATTTGATGTCATAATCATTTGATGATGTCATAATCATTTTGTTGATGTCATAATCATTTTGTTGATGTCATAATGATTTGATGATGTCAAAATCATTGGATGATGTCATAATCATTTTGTTGATGTCATAATCATTTGATGTCATAATCATTGGATGATGTCATAATCATTTTGTTGATGTCATAATCATTTGATGATGTCATAATCATTTGATGTCATAATCATTGGATGATGTCATAATCATTTTGTTGATGTCAAAATCATTGGATGATGTCATAATCATTAGATGATGTCATAATCATTTTGTTGATGTCATAATCATTTGATGATGTCATAATCATTTGATAATGTCGTAATCATTAGATGATGTCATAATCATTTTGTTGATGTCATAATCATTTTGTTGATGTCATAATCATTTGATGATGTCATAATCATTTTGGTGATGTCATAATCATTTGATGTCATAATCATTGGATGATGTCATAATCATTTTGTTGATGTCATAATCATTTGATGATGTCATAATCATTAGATGATGTCATAATCATTTTGTTGATGTCATAATGATTTGATGATGTAATAATCATTGGATGATGTCATAATCATTGGATTATGTCATAATCATTTTGTTGATGTCATAATCATTTGATGATGTCATAATCATTAGATGATGTCATAATCATTTTGTTGATGTCATAATGATTTGATGATGTCATAATCATTTGATGTCATAATCATTGGATGATGTCATAATCATTTTGTTGATGTCATAATCATTTGATGATGTCATAAACATTTGATGTCATAATCATTGGATGATGTCATAATCATTTTGTTGATGTCATAATCATTGGATGATGTCATAATCATTTTGTTGATGTCATAATCATTTGATGATGTCATAATCATTAGATGATGTCATAATCATTTTGTTGATGTCATAATGATTTGCTGATGTCATAATCATTTGATGTCATAATCATTGGATGAAGTCATAATCATTTTGTTGATGTCATAATCATTTGATGATGTCATAATCATTTGATGTCATAATCATTGGATGATGTCATAATCATTTTGTTGATGTCATAATCATTTGTTGATGTCATAATCATTTGATGATGTCATAATCATTGGATGATGTCTTAATCATTTTGTTGATGTCATAATCATTTGATGATGTCATAATCATTAGATGATGTCATAATCATTTTGTTGATGTCATAAAGATTTGATGATGTCATAATCATTGGATGATGTCATAATCATTGGATGATGTCATAATCATTTTGTTGATGTCATAATCATTGGATGATGTCATAATCATTGGATGATGTCATAATCATTTTGTTGATGTCATAATCATTGGATGATGTCATAATCATTTTGTTGATGTCATAATCATTTGTTGATGTCATAATCATTTGATGATGTCATAATCATTAGATGATGTCATAATCATTTTGTTGATGTCATAATCATTTGATGATGTCATAATCATGAGATGATGTCATAATCATTTTGTGATGTCATAATCATTTGATGATGTCATAATCATTTGATGTCATAATCATTGGATGATGTCATAATCATTTGATGTCATAATCATTGGATGATGTCATAATCATTTGATAATGTCATAATCATTAGATGATGTCATAATCATTTTGCTGATGTCATAATCATTTTGTTGATGTCATAATCATTTGATGATGTTATAATCATTTTGTTGATGTCATAATCATTTGATGATGTCATAATCATTAGATGATGTCATAATCATTTTGTTGATGTCATAATCATTAGATGATGTCATAATCATTTTGTTGATGTCATAATGATTTGATGATGTCATAATCATTGGATGATATCATAATCATTGGATGATGTCATAATCATTTTGTTGATGTCATAATCATTTGATGATGTCATAATCAATAGATGATGTCATAATCATTTGATGATGTCATAATCATTAGATGATGTCATAATCATTTTGTTGATGTCATAATGATTTGATGATGTCATAATCATTTGATGTCATAATCATTGGATGATGTCATAATCATTTTGTTGATGTCATAATCATTTGATGATGTCATAAACATTTGATGTCATAATCATTTTGTTGATGTCATAATCATTGGATGATGTCATAATCATTTTGTTGATGTCATAATCATTTGATGATGTCATAATCATTAGATGATGTCATAATCATTTTGTTGATGTCATAATCATTTGATGATGTCATAATCATTAGATGATGTCATAATCATTTTGTTGATGTCATAATCATTTGATGATGTCATAATCATTTGATGTCATAATCATCGGATGATGTCATAATCATTTTGTTGATGTCATAATTATTTTTTTGATGTCATAATCATTTGATGATGTCATAATCATTTTGTTGATGTCATAATCATTTTATGATGTCATAATCATTTGATGTCATAATCATTGGATGATGTCATAATCATTTTGTTGATGTCATAATCATTTGATGATGTCATAATCATTAGATGATGTCATAATCATTTTGTTGATGTCATAATGATTTGATGATGTCATAATCATTGGATGATGTCATAATCATTGGATGATGTCATCATCATTTTGTTGATGTCATAATCATTTGATGTCATAATCATTTGATGATGTCATAATCATTTTGTTGATGTCATAATCATTTTGTTGATGTCATAATGATTTGATGATGTCAAAATCATTGGATGATGTCATAATCATTTTGTTGATGTCATAATCATTTGATGTCATAATCATTGGATGATGTCATAATCATTTTGTTGATGTCATAATCATTTGATGATGTCATAATCATTTGATGTCATAATCATTGGATGATGTCATAATCATTTTGTTGATGTCATAATCATTTGATGATGTCATAATCATTAGATGATGTCATAATCATTTTGTTGATGTCATAATGATTTGATGATGTCATAATCATTGGATGATGTCATAATCATTGGATGATGTCATCATCATTTTGTTGATGTCATAATCATTTGATGTCATAATCATTTGATGATGTCATAATCATTTTGTTGATGTCATAATCATTTTGTTGATGTCATAATGATTTGATGATGTCAAAATCATTGGATGATGTCATAATCATTTTGTTGATGTCATAATCATTTGATGTCATAATCATTGGATGATGTCATAATCATTTTGTTGATGTCATAATCATTTGATGATGTCATAATCATTTGATGTCATAATCATTGGATGATGTCATAATCATTTTGTTGATGTCAAAATCATTGGATGATGTCATAATCATTTTGTTGATGTCATAATCATTGGATGATGTCATAATCATTTTGTTGATGTCATAATCATTTGATGATGTCATAATCATTAGATGATGTCATAATCATTTTGTTGATGTCATAATCATTGGATGATGTCATAATCATTTGATAATGTCGTAATCATTAGATGATGTCATAATCATTTTGTTGATGTCATAATCATTTTGTTGATGTCATAATCATTTTGTTGATGCCATAATCATTTGATGATGTCATAATCATTTTGGTGATGTCATAATCATTTGATGTCATAATCATTGGATGATGTCATAATCATTTTGTTGATGTCATAATCATTTGATGATGTCATAATCATTAGATGATGTCATAATCATTTTGTTGAAGTCATAATGATTTGATGATGTAATAATCATTGGATGATGTCATAATCATTGGATTATGTCATAATCATTTTGTTGATGTCATAATCATTTGATGATGTCATAATCATTAGATGATGTCATAATCATTTTGTTGATGTCATAATGATTTGATGATGTCATAATCATTTGATGTCATAATCATTGGATGATGTCATAATCATTTTGTTGATGTCATAATCATTTGATGATGTCATAAACATTTGATGTCATAATCATTGGATGATGTCATAATCATTTTGTTGATGTCATAATCATTGGATGATGTCATAATCATTTTGTTGATGTCATAATCATTTGATGATGTCATAATCATTAGATGATGTCATAATCATTTTGTTGATGTCATAATGATTTGAAGATGTCATAATCATTTGATGTCATAATCATTGGATGATGTCATAATCATTTTGTTGATGTCGTAATCATTTGATGATGTCATAATCATTTGATGTCATAATCATTGGATGATGTCATAATCATTTTGTTGATGTCATAATCATTTGTTGATGTCATAATCATTTGATGATGTCATAATCATTGGATGATGTCATAATCATTTTGTTGATGTCATAATCATTTGATGATGTCATAATCATTAGATGATGTCATAATCATTTTGTTGATGTCATAATGATTTGATGATGTCATAATCATTGGATGATGTCATAATCATTGGATGATGTCATAATCATTTTGTTGATGTCATAATCATTGGATGATGTCATAATCATTGGATGATGTCATAATCATTTTGTTGATGTCATAATCATTGGATGATGTCATAATCATTTTGTTGATGTCATAATCATTTGTTGATGTCATAATCATTTGATGATGTCATAATCATTAGATGATGTCATAATCATTTTGTTGATGTCATAATCATTTGATGATGTCATAATCATGAGATGATGTCATAATCATTTTGTGATGTCATAATCATTTGATGATGTCATAATCATTTGATGTCATAATCATTGGATGATGTCATAATCATTTGATGTCATAATCATTGGATGATGTCATAATCATTTGATAATGTCATAATCATTAGATGATGTCATAATCATTTTGCTGATGTTATAATCATTTTGTTGATGTCATAATCATTTGATGATGTCATAATCATTAGATGATGTCATAATCATTTTGTTTAGATGATGTCATAATCATTTTGTTGATGTCATAATGATTTGATGATGTCATAATCATTGGATGATATCATAATCATTGGATGATGTCATAATCATTTTGTTGATGTCATAATCATTTGATGATGTCATAATCAATAGATGATGTCATAATCATTTGATGAAGTCATAATCATTAGATGATGTCATAATCATTTTTTTGATGTCATAATGATTTGATGATGTCATAATCATTTGATGTCATAATCATTGGATGATGTCATAATCATTTTGTTGATGTCATAATCATTTGATGATGTCATAAACATTTGATGTCATAATCATTTTGTTGATGTCATAATCATTGGATGATGTCATAATCATTTTGTTGATGTCATAATCATTTGATGATGTCATAATCATTTGATGTCATAATCATTGGATGATGTCATAATCATTTTGTTGATGTCATAATCATTTGTTGATGTCATAATCATTTGATGATGTCATAATCATTGGATGATGTCATAATCATTTTGTTGATGTCATAATCATTTGATGATGTCATAATCATTAGATGATGTCATAATCATTTTGTTGATGTCATAATGATTTGATGATGTCATAATCATTGGATGATGTCATAATCATTGGATGATGTCATAATCATTTTGTTGATGTCATAATCATTGGATGATGTCATAATCATTGGATGATGTCATAATCATTTTGTTGATGTCATAATCATTGGATGATGTCATAATCATTTTGTTGATGTCATAATCATTTGTTGATGTCATAATCATTTGATGATGTCATAATCATTAGATGATGTCATAATCATTTTGTTGATGTCATAATCATTTGATGATGTCATAATCATGAGATGATGTCATAATCATTTTGTGATGTCATAATCATTTGATGATGTCATAATCATTTGATGTCATAATCATTGGATGATGTCATAATCATTTGATGTCATAATCATTGGATGATGTCATAATCATTTGATAATGTCATAATCATTAGATGATGTCATAATCATTTTGCTGATGTCATAATCATTTTGTTGATGTCATAATCATTTGATGATGTTATAATCATTTTGTTGATGTCATAATCATTTGATGATGTCATAATCATTAGATGATGTCATAATCATTTTGTTGATGTCATAATCATTTGATGATGTCATAAACATTTGATGTCATAATCATTGGATGATGTCATAATCATTTTGTTGATGTCATAATCATTGGATGATGTCATAATCATTTTGTTGATGTCATAATCATTTGATGATGTCATAATCATTAGATGATGTCATAATCATTTTGTTGATGTCATAATCATTTGATGATGTCATAATCATTAGATGATGTCATAATCATTTTGTTGATGTCATAATCATTTGATGATGTCATAATCATTTGATGTCATAGTCATCGGATGATGTCATAATCATTTTGTTGATGTCATAATCATTTGATAATGTCATAATCATTAGATGATGTCATAATCATTTTGTTGATGTCATAATCATTTTTTTGATGTCATAATCATTTGATGATGTCATAATCATTTTGTTGATGTCATAATCATTTGATGATGTCATAATCATTTGATGTCATAATCATTGGATGATGTCATAATCATTTTGTTGATGTCATAATCATTTGATGATGTCATAATCATTAGATGATGTCATAATCATTTTGTTGATGTCATAATGATTTGATGATGTCATAATCATTGGATGATGTCATAATCATTGGATGATGTCATCATCATTTTGTTGATGTCATAATCATTTGATGATGTCATAATCATTAGATGATGTCATAATCATTTTGTTGATGTCATAATGATTTGATGATGTCAAAATCATTGGATGATGTCATAATCATTTTGTTGATGTCATAATCATTTGATGTCATAATCATTGGATGATGTCATAATCATTTTGTTGATGTCATAATCATTTGATGATGTCATAATCATTTGATGTCATAATCATTGGATGATGTCATAATCATTTTGTTGATGTCAAAATCATTTGATGATGTCATAATCATTTGATAATGTCGTAATCATTAGATGATGTCATAATCATTTTGTTGATGTCATAATCATTTTGTTGATGTCATAATCATTTTGTTGATGTCATAATCATTTGATGATGTCATAATCATTTTGGTGATGTCATAATCATTTGATGTCATAATCATTCAATGATGTCATAATCATTTTGTTGATGTCATAATCATTTGATGATGTCATAATCATTAGATGATGTCATAATCATTTTGTTGAAGTCATAATGATTTGATGATGTAATAATCATTGGATGATGTCATAATCATTGGATTATGTCATAATCATTTTGTTGATGTCATAATCATTTGATGATGTCATAATCATTAGATGATGTCATAATCATTTTGTTGATGTCATAATGATTTGATGATGTCATAATCATTTGATGTCATAATCATTGGATGATGTCATAATCATTTTGTTGATGTCATAATCATTTGATGATGTCATAAACATTTGATGTCATAATCATTGGATGATGTCATAATCATTTTGTTGATGTCATAATCATTGGATGATGTCATAATCATTTTGTTGATGTCATAATCATTTGATGATGTCATAATCATTAGATGATGTCATAATCATTTTGTTGATGTCATAATGATTTGAAGATGTCATAATCATTTGATGTCATAATCATTGGATGATGTCATAATCATTTTGTTGATGTCATAATCATTTGATGATGTCATAATCATTTGATGTCATAATCATTGGATGATGTCATAATCATTTTGTTGATGTCATAATCATTTGTTGATGTCATAATCATTTGATGATGTCATAATCATTGGATGATGTCATAATCATTTTGTTGATGTCATAATCATTTGATGATGTCATAATCATTAGATGATGTCATAATCATTTTGTTGATGTCATAATGATTTGATGATGTCATAATCATTGGATGATGTCATAATCATTGGATGATGTCATAATCATTTTGTTGATGTCATAATCATTGGATGATGTCATAATCATTGGATGATGTCATAATCATTTTGTTGATGTCATAATCATTGGATGATGTCATAATCATTTTGTTGATGTCATAATCATTTGTTGATGTCATAATCATTTGATGATGTCATAATCATTAGATGATGTCATAATCATTTTGTTGATGTCATAATCATTTGATGATGTCATAATCATGAGATGATGTCATAATCATTTTGTGATGTCATAATCATTTGATGATGTCATAATCATTTGATGTCATAATCATTGGATGATGTCATAATCATTTGATGTCATAATCATTGGATGATGTCATAATCATTTGATAATGTCATAATCATTAGATGATGTCATAATCATTTTGCTGATGTTATAATCATTTTGTTGATGTCATAATCATTTGATGATGTCATAATCATTAGATGATGTCATAATCATTTTGTTGATGTCATAATCATTAGATGATGTCATAATCATTTTGTTGATGTCATAATGATTTGATGATGTCATAATCATTGGATGATATCATAATCATTGGATGATGTCATAATCATTTTGTTGATGTCATAATCATTTGATGATGTCATAATCAATAGATGATGTCATAATCATTTGATGAAGTCATAATCATTAGATGATGTCATAATCATTTTGTTGATGTCATAATGATTTGATGATGTCATAATCATTTGATGTCATAATCATTGGATGATGTCATAATCATTTTGTTGATGTCATAATCATTTGATGATGTCATAAACATTTGATGTCATAATCATTTTGTTGATGTCATAATCATTGGATGATGTCATAATCATTTTGTTGATGTCATAATCATTTGATGATGTCATAATCATTTGATGTCATAATCATTGGATGATGTCATAATCATTTTGTTGATGTCATAATCATTTGTTGATGTCATAATCATTTGATGATGTCATAATCATTGGATGATGTCATAATCATTTTGTTGATGTCATAATCATTTGATGATGTCATAATCATTAGATGATGTCATAATCATTTTGTTGATGTCATAATGATTTGATGATGTCATAATCATTGGATGATGTCATAATCATTGGATGATGTCATAATCATTTTGTTGATGTCATAATCATTGGATGATGTCATAATCATTGGATGATGTCATAATCATTTTGTTGATGTCATAATCATTGGATGATGTCATAATCATTTTGTTGATGTCATAATCATTTGTTGATGTCATAATCATTTGATGATGTCATAATCATTAGATGATGTCATAATCATTTTGTTGATGTCATAATCATTTGATGATGTCATAATCATGAGATGATGTCATAATCATTTTGTGATGTCATAATCATTTGATGATGTCATAATCATTTGATGTCATAATCATTGGATGATGTCATAATCATTTGATGTCATAATCATTGGATGATGTCATAATCATTTGATAATGTCATAATCATTAGATGATGTCATAATCATTTTGCTGATGTCATAATCATTTTGTTGATGTCATAATCATTTGATGATGTTATAATCATTTTGTTGATGTCATAATCATTTGATGATGTCATAATCATTAGATGATGTCATAATCATTTTGTTGATGTCATAATCATTTGATGATGTCATAAACATTTGATGTCATAATCATTGGATGATGTCATAATCATTTTGTTGATGTCATAATCATTGGATGATGTCATAATCATTTTGTTGATGTCATAATCATTTGATGATGTCATAATCATTAGATGATGTCATAATCATTTTGTTGATGTCATAATCATTTGATGATGTCATAATCATTAGATGATGTCATAATCATTTTGTTGATGTCATAATCATTTGATGATGTCATAATCATTTGATGTCATAGTCATCGGATGATGTCATAATCATTTTGTTGATGTCATAATCATTTGATAATGTCATAATCATTAGATGATGTCATAATCATTTTGTTGATGTCATAATCATTTTTTTGATGTCATAATCATTTGATGATGTCATAATCATTTTGTTGATGTCATAATCATTTGATGATGTCATAATCATTTGATGTCATAATCATTGGATGATGTCATAATCATTTTGTTGATGTCATAATCATTTGATGATGTCATAATCATTAGATGATGTCATAATCATTTTGTTGATGTCATAATGATTTGATGATGTCATAATCATTGGATGATGTCATAATCATTGGATGATGTCATCATCATTTTGTTGATGTCATAATCATTTGATGTCATAATCATTTGATGATGTCATAATCATTTTGTTGATGTCATAATCATTTTGTTGATGTCATAATGATTTGATGATGTCAAAATCATTGGATGATGTCATAATCATTTTGTTGATGTCATAATCATTTGATGTCATAATCATTGGATGATGTCATAATCATTTTGTTGATGTCATAATCATTTGATGATGTCATAATCATTTGATGTCATAATCATTGGATGATGTCATAATCATTTTGTTGATGTCAAAATCATTTGATGATGTCATAATCATTTGATAATGTCGTAATCATTAGATGATGTCATAATCATTTTGTTGATGTCATAATCATTTTGTTGATGTCATAATCATTTTGTTGATGTCATAATCATTTGATGATGTCATAATCATTTTGGTGATGTCATAATCATTTGATGTCATAATCATTGGATGATGTCATAATCATTTTGTTGATGTCATAATCATTTGATGATGTCATAATCATTAGATGATGTCATAATCATTTTGTTGAAGTCATAATGATTTGATGATGTAATAATCATTGGATGATGTCATAATCATTGGATTATGTCATAATCATTTTGTTGATGTCATAATCATTTGATGATGTCATAATCATTAGATGATGTCATAATCATTTTGTTGATGTCATAATGATTTGATGATGTCATAATCATTTGATGTCATAATCATTGGATGATGTCATAATCATTTTGTTGATGTCATAATCATTTGATGATGTCATAAACATTTGATGTCATAATCATTGGATGATGTCATAATCATTTTGTTGATGTCATAATCATTGGATGATGTCATAATCATTTTGTTGATGTCATAATCATTTGATGATGTCATAATCATTAGATGATGTCATAATAATTTTGTTGATGTCATAATGATTTGATGATGTCATAATCATTTGATGTCATAATCATTGGATGATGTCATAATCATTTTGTTGATGTCATAATCATTTGATGATGTCATAATCATTTGATGTCATAATCATTGGATGATGTCATAATCATTTTGTTGATGTCATAATCATTTTGTTGATGTCATAATGATTTGATGATGTCAAAATCATTGGATGATGTCATAATCATTTTGTTGATGTCATAATCATTTGATGTCATAATCATTGGATGATGTCATAATCATTTTGTTGATGTCATAATCATTTGATGATGTCATAATCATTTGATGTCATAATCATTGGATGATGTCATAATCATTTTGTTGATGTCAAAATCATTTGATGATGTCATAATCATTTGATAATGTCGTAATCATTAGATGATGTCATAATCATTTTGTTGATGTCATAATCATTTTGTTGATGTCATAATCATTTTGTTGATGTCATAATCATTTGATGATGTCATAATCATTTTGGTGATGTCATAATCATTTGATGTCATAATCATTGGATGATGTCATAATCATTTTGTTGATGTCATAATCATTTGATGATGTCATAATCATTAGATGATGTCATAATCATTTTGTTGAAGTCATAATGATTTGATGATGTAATAATCATTGGATGATGTCATAATCATTGGATTATGTCATAATCATTTTGTTGATGTCATAATCATTTGATGATGTCATAATCATTAGATGATGTCATAATCATTTTGTTGATGTCATAATGATTTGATGATGTCATAATCATTTGATGTCATAATCATTGGATGATGTCATAATCATTTTGTTGATGTCATAATCATTTGATGATGTCATAAACATTTGATGTCATAATCATTGGATGATGTCATAATCATTTTGTTGATGTCATAATCATTGGATGATGTCATAATCATTAGATGATGTCATAATCATTTTGTTGATGTCATAATCATTTGATGATGTCATAATCATTAGATGATGTCATAATCATTTTGTTGATGTCATAATGATTTGATGATGTCATAATCATTGGATGATGTCATAATCATTGGATGATGTCATCATCATTTTGTTGATGTCATAATCATTTGATGATGTCATAATCATTTGATGTCATAATCATTTGATGATGTCATAATCATTTTGTTGATGTCATAATAATTTTGTTGATGTCATAATCATTTGATGTCATAATCATTGGATGATGTCATAATCATTTTGTTGATGTCATAATCATTTGATGATGTCATAATCATTTGATGTCATAATCATTGGATGATGTCATAATCATTTTGTTGATGTCATAATCATTTGATGATGTCATAATCATTTGATGTTATAATCATTGGATGATGTCATAATCATTTTGTTGATGTCATAATCATTTGATGATGTCATAATCATTAGACGATGTCATAATCATTTTGTTGATGTCATAATCATTTGATGATGTCATAATCATTAGATGATGTCATAATCATTTTGTGATGTCATAATCATTTGATGATGTCATAATCATTTGATGTCATAATCATTGGATGATGTCATAATAATTTTGTGATGTCATAATCATTTGATGATGTCATAATCATTTGATGTCATAATCATTGGATGATGTCATAATCATTTGATGTCATAATCATTGGATGATGTCATAATCATTTGATGATATCATAATCATAGGATGATGTCATAATCATTTTGTTGATGTCATAATGATTTGATGATGTCATAATGATTTGATGTCATAATAATTGGATGATGTCATAATCATTTTGTTGATGTCATAATCATTTGATGATGTCATAAACATTTGATGTCATAATCATTGGATGATGTCATAATCATTTTGTTGATGTCATAATCATTGGATGATGTCATAATCATTTTGTTGATGTCATAATCATTTGATGATGTCATAATCATTAGATGATGTCATAATCATTTTGTTGATGTCATAATCATTTGATGATGTCATAATCATTAGATGATGTCATAATCATTTTGTTGATGTCATAATCATTTGATGATGTCATAATCATTTGATGTCATAGTCATCGGATGATGTCATAATCATTTTGTTGATGTCATAATCATTTGATAATGTCATAATCATTAGATGATGTCATAATCATTTTGTTGATGTCATAATCATTTTTTTGATGTCATAATCATTTGATGATGTCATAATCATTTTGTTGATGTCATAATCATTTGATGATGTCATAATCATTTGATGTCATAATCATTGGATGATGTCATAATCATTTTGTTGATGTCATAATCATTTGATGATGTCATAATCATTAGATGATGTCATAATCATTTTGTTGATGTCATAATGATTTGATGATGTCATAATCATTGGATGATGTCATAATCATTGGATGATGTCATCATCATTTTGTTGATGTCATAATCATTTGATGTCATAATCATTTGATGATGTCATAATCATTTTGTTGATGTCATAATCATTTTGTTGATGTCATAATGATTTGATGATGTCAAAATCATTGGATGATGTCATAATCATTTTGTTGATGTCATAATCATTTGATGTCATAATCATTGGATGATGTCATAATCATTTTGTTGATGTCATAATCATTTGATGATGTCATAATCATTTGATGTCATAATCATTGGATGATGTCATAATCATTTTGTTGATGTCAAAATCATTTGATGATGTCATAATCATTTGATAATGTCGTAATCATTAGATGATGTCATAATCATTTTGTTGATGTCATAATCATTTTGTTGATGTCATAATCATTTTGTTGATGTCATAATCATTTGATGATGTCATAATCATTTTGGTGATGTCATAATCATTTGATGTCATAATCATTGGATGATGTCATAATCATTTTGTTGATGTCATAATCATTTGATGATGTCATAATCATTAGATGATGTCATAATCATTTTGTTGAAGTCATAATGATTTGATGATGTAATAATCATTGGATGATGTCATAATCATTGGATTATGTCATAATCATTTTGTTGATGTCATAATCATTTGATGATGTCATAATCATTAGATGATGTCATAATCATTTTGTTGATGTCATAATCATTTGATGATGTCATAATCATTTTGGTGATGTCATAATCATTTGATGTCATAATCATTGGATGATGTTATAATCATTTTGTTGATGTCATAATCATTTGATGATGTCATAATCATTAGATGATGTCATAATCATTTTGCTGATGTCATAATCATTTTGTTGATGTCATAATCATTTGATGATGTCATAATCATTTTGGTGATGTCATAATCATTTGATGTCATAATCATTGGATGATGTTATAATCATTTTGTTGATGTCATAATCATTTGATGATGTCATAATCATTAGATGATGTCATAATCATTTTGTTGATGTCATAATCATTAGATGATGTCATAATCATTTTGTTGATGTCATAATGATTTGATGATGTCATAATCATTGGATGATATCATAATCATTGGATGATGTCATAATCATTTTGTTGATGTCATAATGATTTGATGATGTCATAATCATTTGATGTCATAATAATTGGATGATGTCATAATCATTTTGTTGATGTCATAATCATTTGATGATGTCATAAACATTTGATGTCATAATCATTGGATGATGTCATAATCATTTTGTTGATGTCATAATCATTGGATGATGTCATAATCATTTTGTTGATGTCATAATCATTTGATGATGTCATAATCATTAGATGATGTCATAATCATTTTGTTGATGTCATAATCATTTGATGATGTCATAATCATTAGATGATGTCATAATCATTTTGTTGATGTCATAATCATTTGATGATGTCATAATCATTTGATGTCATAATCATCGGATGATGTCATAATCATTTTGTTGATGTCATAATCATTTGATAATGTCATAATCATTAGATGATGTCATAATCATTTTGTTGATGTCATAATCATTTTTTTGATGTCATAATCATTTGATGATGTCATAATCATTTTGTTGATGTCATAATCATTTGATGATGTCATAATCATTTGATGTCATAATCATTGGATGATGTCATAATCATTGGATGATGTCATAATCATTGGATGATGTCATCATCATTTTGTTGATGTCATAATCATTTGATGTCATAATCATTTGATGATGTCATAATCATTTTGTTGATGTCATAATCATTTTGTTGATGTCATAATGATTTGATGATGTCAAAATCATTGGATGATGTCATAATCATTTTGTTGATGTCATAATCATTTGATGTCATAATCATTGGATGATGTCATAATCATTTTGTTGATGTCATAATCATTTGATGATGTCATAATCATTTGATGTCATAATCATTGGATGATGTCATAATCATTTTGTTGATGTCAAAATCATTGGATGATGTCATAATCATTAGATGATGTCATAATCATTTTGTTGATGTCATAATCATTTGATGATGTCATAATCATTTGATAATGTCGTAATCATTAGATGATGTCATAATCATTTTGTTGATGTCATAATCATTTTGTTGATGTCATAATCATTTGATGATGTCATAATCATTTTGGTGATGTCATAATCATTTGATGTCATAATCATTGGATGATGTCATAATCATTTTGTTGATGTCATAATCATTTGATGATGTCATAATCATTAGATGATGTCATAATCATTTTGTTGATGTCATAATGATTTGATGATGTAATAATCATTGGATGATGTCATAATCATTGGATTATGTCATAATCATTTTGATGATGTCATAATCATTTGATGATGTCATAATCATTAGATGATGTCATAATCATTTTGTTGATGTCATAATGATTTGATGATGTCATAATCATTTGATGTCATAATCATTGGATGATGTCATAATCATTTTGTTGATGTCATAATCATTTGATGATGTCATAAACATTTGATGTCATAATCATTGGATGATGTCATAATCATTTTGTTGATGTCATAATCATTGGATGATGTCATAATCATTTTGTTGATGTCATAATCATTTGATGATGTCATAATCATTAGATGATGTCATAATCATTTTGTTGATGTCATAATGATTTGATGATGTCATAATCATTTGATGTCATAATCATTGGATGATGTCATAATCATTTTGTTGATGTCATAATCATTTGATGATGTCATAATCATTTGATGTCATAATCATTGGATGATGTCATAATCATTTTGTTGATGTCATAATCATTTGTTGATGTCATAATCATTTGATGATGTCATAATCATTGGATGATGTCATAATCATTTTGTTGATGTCATAATCATTTGATGATGTCATAATCATTAGATGATGTCATAATCATTTTGTTGATGTCATAATGATTTGATGATGTCATAATCATTGGATGATGTCATAATCATTGGATGATGTCATAATCATTTTGTTGATGTCATAATCATTGGATGATGTCATAATCATTGGATGATGTCATAATCATTTTGTTGATGTCATAATCATTGGATGATGTCATAATCATTTTGTTGATGTCATAATCATTTGTTGATGTCATAATCATTTGATGATGTCATAATCATTAGATGATGTCATAATCATTTTGTTGATGTCATAATCATTTGATGATGTCATAATCATGAGATGATGTCATAATCATTTTGTGATGTCATAATCATTTGATGATGTCATAATCATTTGATGTCATAATCATTGGATGATGTCATAATCATTTGATGTCATAATCATTGGATGATGTCATAATCATTTGATAATGTCATAATCATTAGATGATGTCATAATCATTTTGCTGATGTCATAATCATTTTGTTGATGTCATAATCATTTGATGATGTTATAATCATTTTGTTGATGTCATAATCATTTGATGATGTCATAATCATTAGATGATGTCATAATCATTTTGTTGATGTCATAATCATTAGATGATGTCATAATCATTTTGTTGATGTCATAATGATTTGATGATGTCATAATCATTGGATGATATCATAATCATTGGATGATGTCATAATCATTTTGTTGATGTCATAATCATTTGATGATGTCATAATCAATAGATGATGTCATAATCATTTGATGATGTCATAATCATTAGATGATGTCATAATCATTTTGTTGATGTCATAATGATTTGATGATGTCATAATCATTTGATGTCATAATCATTGGATGATGTCATAATCATTTTGTTGATGTCATAATCATTTGATGATGTCATAAACATTTGATGTCATAATCATTTTGTTGATGTCATAATCATTGGATGATGTCATAATCATTTTGTTGATGTCATAATCATTTGATGATGTCATAATCATTAGATGATGTCATAATCATTTTGTTGATGTCATAATCATTTGATGATGTCATAATCATTAGATGATGTCATAATCATTTTGTTGATGTCATAATCATTTGATGATGTCATAATCATTTGATGTCATAATCATCGGATGATGTCATAATCATTTTGTTGATGTCATAATCATTTGATAATGTCATAATCATTAGATGATGTCATAATCATTTTGTTGATGTCATAATCATTTTTTTGATGTCATAATCATTTGATGATGTCATAATCATTTTGTTGATGTCATAATCATTTGATGATGTCATAATCATTTGATGTCATAATCATTGGATGACGTCATAATCATTTTGTTGATGTCATAATCATTTGATGATGTCATAATCATTAGATGATGTCATAATGATTTTCTTGATGTCATAATCATTTGATGATGTCATAATCATTAGATGATGTCATAATCATTTTGTGATGTCATAATCATTTGATGATGTCATAATCATTTGATGTCATAATCATTGGATGATGTCATAATCATTTGATGTCATAATCATTGGATGATGTCACAATCATTTGATAATGTCATAATCATTAGATGATGTCATAATCATTTTGCTGATGTCATAATCATTTTGTTGATGTCATAATCATTTGATGATGTCATAATCATTTTGGTGATGTCATAATCATTTGATGTCATAATCATTGGATGATGTTATAATCATTTTGTAGATGTCATAATCATTTGATGATGTCATAATCATTAGATGATGTCATAATCATTTTGTTGATGTCATAATCATTAGATGATGTCATAATCATTTTGTTGATGTCATAATGATTTGATGATGTCATAATCATTGGATGATATCATAATCATTGGATGATGTCATAATCATTTTGTTGATGTCATAATCATTTGATGATGTCATAATCAATAGATGATGTCATAATCATTTGATGATGTCATAATCATTAGATGATGTCATAATCATTTTGTTGATGTCATAATGATTTGATGATGTCATAATCATTTGATGATATCATAATCATAGGATGATGTCATAATCATTTTGTTGATTTGATGATGTCATAATGATTTGATGTCATAATAATTGGATGATGTCATAATCATTTTGTTGATGTCATAATCATTTGATGATGTCATAAACATTTGATGTCATAATCATTGGATGATGTCATAATCATTTTGTTGATGTCATAATCATTGGATGATGTCATAATCATTTTGTTGATGTCATAATCATTTGATGATGTCATAATCATTAGATGATGTCATAATCATTTTGTTGATGTCATAATCATTTGATGATGTCATAATCATTAGATGATGTCATAATCATTTTGTTGATGTCATAATCATTTGATGATGTCATAATCATTTGATGTCATAGTCATCGGATGATGTCATAATCATTTTGTTGATGTCATAATCATTTGATAATGTCATAATCATTAGATGATGTCATAATCATTTTGTTGATGTCATAATCATTTTTTTGATGTCATAATCAATTGATGATGTCATAATCATTTTGTTGATGTCATAATCATTTGATGATGTCATAATCATTTGATGTCATAATCATTGGATGATGTCATAATCATTTTGTTGATATCATAATCATTTGATGATGTCATAATCATTAGATGATGTCATAATCATTTTGTTGATGTCATAATGATTTGATGATGTCATAATCATTGGATGATGTCATAATCATTGGATGATGTCATCATCATTTTGTTGATGTCATAATCATTTGATGTCATAATCATTTGATGATGTCATAATCATTTTGTTGATGTCATAATCATTTTGTTGATGTCATAATGATTTGATGATGTCAAAATCATTGGATGATGTCATAATCATTTTGTTGATGTCATAATCATTTGATGTCATAATCATTGGATGATGTCATAATCATTTTGTTGATGTCATAATCATTTGATGATGTCATAATCATTTGATGTCATAATCATTGGATGATGTCATAATCATTTTGTTGATGTCAAAATCATTTGATGATGTCATAATCATTTGATAATGTCGTAATCATTAGATGATGTCATAATCATTTTGTTGATGTCATAATCATTTTGTTGATGTCATAATCATTTTGTTGATGTCATAATCATTTGATGATGTCATAATCATTTTGGTGATGTCATAATCATTTGATGTCATAATCATTGGATGATGTCATAATCATTTTGTTGATGTCATAATCATTTGATGATGTCATAATCATTAGATGATGTCATAATCATTTTGTTGAAGTCATAATGATTTGATGATGTAATAATCATTGGATGATGTCATAATCATTGGATTATGTCATAATCATTTTGTTGATGTCATAATCATTTGATGATGTCATAATCATTAGATGATGTCATAATCATTTTGTTGATGTCATAATGATTTGATGATGTCATAATCATTTGATGTCATAATCATTGGATGATGTCATAATCATTTTGTTGATGTCATAATCATTTGATGATGTCATAAACATTTGATGTCATAATCATTGGATGATGTCATAATCATTTTGTTGATGTCATAATCATTGGATGATGTCATAATCATTTTGTTGATGTCATAATCATTTGATGATGTCATAATCATTAGATGATGTCATAATCATTTTGTTGATGTCATAATGATTTGAAGATGTCATAATCATTTGATGTCATAATCATTGGATGATGTCATAATCATTTTGTTGATGTCATAATCATTGGATGATGTCATAATCATTTTGTTGATGTCATAATCATTGGATGATGTCATAATCATTTTGTTGATGTCATAATCATTTGTTGATGTCATAATCATTTGATGATGTCATAATCATTGGATGATGTCATAATCATTTTGTTGATGTCATAATCATTTGTTGATGTCATAATCATTTGATGATGTCATAATCATTGGATGATGTCATAATCATTTTGTTGATGTCATAATCATTAGATGATGTCATAATCATTTTGTTGATGTCATAATCATTTGATGATGTCATAATCATGAGATGATGTCATAATCATTTTGTGATGTCATAATCATTTGATGATGTCATAATCATTTGATGTCATAATCATTGGATGATGTCATAATCATTTGATGTCATAATCATTGGATGATGTCATAATCATTTGATAATGTCATAATCATTAGATGATGTCATAATCATTTTGCTGATGTCATAATCATTTTGTTGATGTCATAATCATTTGATGATGTTATAATCATTTTGTTGATGTCATAATCATTTGATGATGTCATAATCATTAGATGATGTCATAATCATTTTGTTGATGTCATAATCATTTGATGATGTCATAAACATTTGATGTCATAATCATTGGATGATGTCATAATCATTTTGTTGATGTCATAATCATTGGATGATGTCATAATCATTTTGTTGATGTCATAATCATTTGATGATGTCATAATCATTAGATGATGTCATAATCATTTTGTTGATGTCATAATCATTTGATGATGTCATAATCATTTGATGTCATAGTCATCGGATGATGTCATAATCATTTTGTTGATGTCATAATCATTTGATAATGTCATAATCATTAGATGATGTCATAATCATTTTGTTGATGTCATAATCATTTTTTTGATGTCATAATCATTTGATGATGTCATAATCATTTTGTTGATGTCATAATCATTTGATGATGTCATAATCATTTGATGTCATAATCATTGGATGATGTCATAATCATTTTGTTGATGTCATAATCATTTGATGATGTCATAATCATTAGATGATGTCATAATCATTTTGTTGATGTCATAATGATTTGATGATGTCATAATCATTGGATGATGTCATAATCATTGGATGATGTCATCATCATTTTGTTGATGTCATAATCATTTGATGTCATAATCATTTGATGATGTCATAATCATTTTGTTGATGTCATAATCATTTTGTTGATGTCATAATGATTTGATGATGTCAAAATCATTGGATGATGTCATAATCATTTTGTTGATGTCATAATCATTTGATGTCATAATCATTGGATGATGTCATAATCATTTTGTTGATGTCATAATCATTTGATGATGTCATAATCATTTGATGTCATAATCATTGGATGATGTCATAATCATTTTGTTGATGTCAAAATCATTTGATGATGTCATAATCATTTGATAATGTCGTAATCATTAGATGATGTCATAATCATTTTGTTGATGTCATAATCATTTTGTTGATGTCATAATCATTTTGTTGATGTCATAATCATTTGATGATGTCATAATCATTTTGGTGATGTCATAATCATTTGATGTCATAATCATTGGATGATGTCATAATCATTTTGTTGATGTCATAATCATTTGATGATGTCATAATCATTAGATGATGTCATAATCATTTTGTTGAAGTCATAATGATTTGATGATGTAATAATCATTGGATGATGTCATAATCATTGGATTATGTCATAATCATTTTGTTGATGTCATAATCATTTGATGATGTCATAATCATTAGATGATGTCATAATCATTTTGTTGATGTCATAATGATTTGATGATGTCATAATCATTTGATGTCATAATCATTGGATGATGTCATAATCATTTTGTTGATGTCATAATCATTTGATGATGTCATAAACATTTGATGTCATAATTATTGGATGATGTCATAATCATTTTGTTGATGTCATAATCATTGGATGATGTCATAATCATTTTGTTGATGTCATAATCATTTGATGATGTCATAATCATTAGATGATGTCATAATCATTTTGTTGATGTCATAATGATTTGATGATGTCATAATCATTTGATGTCATAATCATTGGATGATGTCATAATCATTTTGTTGATGTCATAATCATTTGATGATGTCATAATCATTTGATGTCATAATCATTGGATGATGTCATAATCATTTTGTTGATGTCATAATCATTTTGTTGATGTCATAATGATTTGATGATGTCAAAATCATTGGATGATGTCATAATCATTTTGTTGATGTCATAATCATTTGATGTCATAATCATTGGATGATGTCATAATCATTTTGTTGATGTCATAATCATTTGATGATGTCATAATCATTTGATGTCATAATCATTGGATGATGTCATAATCATTTTGTTGATGTCAAAATCATTTGATGATGTCATAATCATTTGATAATGTCGTAATCATTAGATGATGTCATAATCATTTTGTTGATGTCATAATCATTTTGTTGATGTCATAATCATTTTGTTGATGTCATAATCATTTGATGATGTCATAATCATTTTGGTGATGTCATAATCATTTGATGTCATAATCATTGGATGATGTCATAATCATTTTGTTGATGTCATAATCATTTGATGATGTCATAATCATTAGATGATGTCATAATCATTTTGTTGAAGTCATAATGATTTGATGATGTAATAATCATTGGATGATGTCATAATCATTGGATTATGTCATAATCATTTTGTTGATGTCATAATCATTTGATGATGTCATAATCATTAGATGATGTCATAATCATTTTGTTGATGTCATAATGATTTGATGATGTCATAATCATTTGATGTCATAATCATTGGATGATGTCATAATCATTTTGTTGATGTCATAATCATTTGATGATGTCATAAACATTTGATGTCATAATCATTGGATGATGTCATAATCATTTTGTCGATGTCATAATCATTGGATGATGTCATAATCATTTTGTTGATGTCATAATCATTTGATGATGTCATAATCATTAGATGATGTCATAATCATTTTGTTGATGTCATAATGATTTGATGATGTCATAATCATTTGATGTCATAATCATTGGATGATGTCATAATCATTTTGTTGATGTCATAATCATTTGATGATGTCATAATCATTTGATGTCATAATCATTGGATGATGTCATAATCATTTTGTTGATGTCATAATCATTTGTTGATGTCATAATCATTTGATGATGTCATAATCATTGGATGATGTCATAATCATTTTGTTGATGTCATAATCATTTGATGATGTCATAATCATTAGATGATGTCATAATCATTTTGTTGATGTCATAATGATTTGATGATGTCATAATCATTGGATGATGTCATAATCATTGGATGATGTCATAATCATTTTGTTGATGTCATAATCATTGGATGATGTCATAATCATTGGATGATGTCATAATCATTTTGTTGATGTCATAATCATTGGATGATGTCATAATCATTTTGTTGATGTCATAATCATTTGTTGATGTCATAATCATTTGATGATGTCATAATCATTAGATGATGTCATAATCATTTTGTTGATGTCATAATCATTTGATGATGTCATAATCATGAGATGATGTCATAATCATTTTGTGATGTCATAATCATTTGATGATGTCATAATCATTTGATGTCATAATCATTGGATGATGTCATAATCATTTGATGTCATAATCATTGGATGATGTCATAATCATTTGATAATGTCATAATCATTAGATGATGTCATAATCATTTTGCTGATGTCATAATCATTTTGTTGATGTCATAATCATTTGATGATGTTATAATCATTTTGTTGATGTCATAATCATTTGATGATGTCATAATCATTAGATGATGTCATAATCATTTTGTTGATGTCATAATCATTAGATGATGTCATAATCATTTTGTTGATGTCATAATGATTTGATGATGTCATAATCATTGGATGATATCATAATCATTGGATGATGTCATAATCATTTTGTTGATGTCATAATCATTTGATGATGTCATAATCAATAGATGATGTCATAATCATTTGATGAAGTCATAATCATTAGATGATGTCATAATCATTTTGTTGATGTCATAATGATTTGATGATGTCATAATCATTTGATGTCATAATCATTGGATGATGTCATAATCATTTTGTTGATGTCATAATCATTTGATGATGTCATAAACATTTGATGTCATAATCATTTTGTTGATGTCATAATCATTGGATGATGTCATAATCATTTTGTTGATGTCATAATCATTTGATGATGTCATAATCATTTGATGTCATAATCATTGGATGATGTCATAATCATTTTGTTGATGTCATAATCATTTGTTGATGTCATAATCATTTGATGATGTCATAATCATTGGATGATGTCATAATCATTTTGTTGATGTCATAATCATTTGATGATGTCATAATCATTAGATGATGTCATAATCATTTTGTTGATGTCATAATGATTTGATGATGTCATAATCATTGGATGATGTCATAATCATTGGATGATGTCATAATCATTTTGTTGATGTCATAATCATTGGATGATGTCATAATCATTGGATGATGTCATAATCATTTTGTTGATGTCATAATCATTGGATGATGTCATAATCATTTTGTTGATGTCATAATCATTTGTTGATGTCATAATCATTTGATGATGTCATAATCATTAGATGATGTCATAATCATTTTGTTGATGTCATAATCATTTGATGATGTCATAATCATGAGATGATGTCATAATCATTTTGTGATGTCATAATCATTTGATGATGTCATAATCATTTGATGTCATAATCATTGGATGATGTCATAATCATTTGATGTCATAATCATTGGATGATGTCATAATCATTTGATAATGTCATAATCATTAGATGATGTCATAATCATTTTGCTGATGTCATAATCATTTTGTTGATGTCATAATCATTTGATGATGTTATAATCATTTTGTTGATGTCATAATCATTTGATGATGTCATAATCATTAGATGATGTCATAATCATTTTGTTGATGTCATAATCATTAGATGATGTCATAATCATTTTGTTGATGTCATAATGATTTGATGATGTCATAATCATTGGATGATATCATAATCATTGGATGATGTCATAATCATTTTGTTGATGTCATAATCATTTGATGATGTCATAATCAATAGATGATGTCATAATCATTTGATGAAGTCATAATCATTAGATGATGTCATAATCATTTTGTTGATGTCATAATGATTTGATGATGTCATAATCATTTGATGTCATAATCATTGGATGATGTCATAATCATTTTGTTGATGTCATAATCATTTGATGATGTCATAAACATTTGATGTCATAATCATTTTGTTGATGTCATAATCATTGGATGATGTCATAATCATTTTGTTGATGTCATAATCATTTGATGATGTCATAATCATTAGATGATGTCATAATCATTTTGTTGATGTCATAATCATTTGATGATGTCATAATCATTAGATGATGTCATAATCATTTTGTTGATGTCATAATCATTTGATGATGTCATAATCATTTGATGTCATAATCATCGGATGATGTCATAATCATTTTGTTGATGTCATAATCATTTGATAATGTCATAATCATTAGATGATGTCATAATCATTTTGTTGATGTCATAATCATTTTTTTTGATGTCATAATCATTTGATGATGTCATAATCATTTTGTTGATGTCATAATCATTTGATGATGTCATAATCATTTGATGTCATAATCATTGGATGATGTCATAATCATTTTGTTGATGTCATAATCATTTGATGATGTCATAATCATTAGATGATGTCATAATCATTTTGTTGATGTCATAATGATTTGATGATGTCATAATCATTGGATGATGTCATAATCATTGGATGATGTCATCATCATTTTGTTGATGTCATAATCATTTGATGTCATAATCATTTGATGATGTCATAATCATTTTGTTGATGTCATAATCATTTTGTTGATGTCATAATGATTTGATGATGTCAAAATCATTGGATGATGTCATAATCATTTTGTTGATGTCATAATCATTTGATGTCATAATCATTGGATGATGTCATAATCATTTTGTTGATGTCAAAATCATTGGATGATGTCATAATCATTTTGTTGATGTCATAATCATTGGATGATGTCATAATCATTTTGTTGATGTCATAATCATTTGATGATGTCATAATCATTAGATGATGTCATAATCATTTTGTTGATGTCATAATCATTTGATAATGTCATAATCATTAGATGATGTCATAATCATATTGTTGATGTCATAATAATTTTGTTGATGTCATAATCATTTGATGATGTCATAATCATTTTGGTGATGTCATAATCATTTGATGATGTCATAATCATTTGATGTCATAATCATTGGATGATGTCATAATCATTTTGTTGATGTCATAATCATTTGATGATGTCATAATCATTAGATGATGTCATAATCATTTTGTTGATGTCATAATGATTTGATGATGTAATAATCATTGGATGATTTCATAATCATTGGATGATGTCATAATCATTTTGTTGATGTCATAATCATTTGATGATGTCATAATCATTAGATGATGTCATAATCATTTTGTTGATGTCATAATGATTTGATGATGTCATAATCATTTGATGTCATAATCATTGGATGATGTCATAATCATTTTGTTGATGTCATAATCATTTGATGATGTCATAAACATTTGATGTCATAATCATTGGATGATGTCATAATCATTTTGTTGATGTCATAATCATTGGATGATGTCATAATCATTTTGTTGATGTCATAATCATTTGATGATGTCATAATCATTAGATGATGTCATAATCATTTTGTTGATGTTATAATGATTTGATGATGTCATAATCATTTGATGTCATAATCATTGGATGATGTCATAATCATTTTGTTGATGTCATAATCATTTGATGATGTCATAATCAATAGATGATGTCATAATCATTTGATGATGTCATAATCATTAGATGATGTCATAATCATTTTGTTGATGTCATAATGATTTGATGATGTCATAATCATTTGATGATATCATAATCATTGGATGATGTCATAATCATTTTGTTGATGTCATAATGATTTGATGATGTCATAATCATTTGATGTCATAATAATTGGATGATGTCATAATCATTTTGTTGATGTCATAATCATTTGATGATGTCATAAACATTTGATGTCATAATCATTGGATGATGTCATAATCATTTTGTTGATGTCATAATCATTGGATGATGTCATAATCATTTTGTTGATGTCATAATCATTTGATGATGTCATAATCATTAGATGATGTCATAATCATTTTGTTGATGTCATAATCATTTGATGATGTCATAATCATTAGATGATGTCATAATCATTTTGTTGATGTCATAATCATTTGATGATGTCATAATCATTTGATGTCATAATCATCGGATGATGTCATAATCATTTTGTTGATGTCATAATCATTTGATAATGTCATAATCATTAGATGATGTCATAATCATTTTGTTGATGTCATAATCATTTTTTTGATGACATAATCATTTGATGATGTCATAATCATTTTGTTGATGTCATAATCATTTGATGATGTCATAATCATTTGATGTCATAATCATTGGATGATGTCATAATCATTTTGTTGATGTCATAATCATTTGATGATGTCATAATCATTAGATGATGTCATAATCATTTTGTTGATGTCATAATAATTTGATGATGTCATAATCATTGGATGATGTCATAATCATTGGATGATGTCATCATCATTTTGTTGATGTCATAATCATTTGATGTCATAATCATTTGATGATGTCATAATCATTTTGTTGATGTCATAATCATTTTGTTGATGTCATAATGATTTGATGATGTCAAAATCATTGGATGATGTCATAATCATTTTGTTGATGTCATAATCATTTGATGTCATAATCATTGGATGATGTCATAATCATTTTGTTGATGTCATAATCATTTGATGATGTCATAATCATTTGATGTCATAATCATTGGATGATGTCATAATCATTTTGTTGATGTCAAAATCATTGGATGATGTCATAATCATTAGATGATGTCATAATCATTTTGTTGATGTCATAATCATTTGATGATGTCATAATCATTTGATAATGTCGTAATCATTAGATGATGTCATAATCATTTTGTTGATGTCATAATCATTTTGTTGATGTCATAATCATTTGATGATGTCATAATCATTTTGGTGATGTCATAATCATTTGATGTCATAATCATTGGATGATGTCATAATCATTTTGTTGATGTCATAATCATTTGATGATGTCATAATCATTAGATGATGTCATAATCATTTTGTTGATGTCATAATGATTTGATGATGTAATAATCATTGGATGATGTCATAATCATTGGATTATGTCATAATCATTTTGTTGATGTCATAATCATTTGATGATGTCATAATCATTAGATGATGTCATAATCATTTTGTTGATGTCATAATGATTTGATGATGTCATAATCATTTGATGTCATAATCATTGGATGAGGTCATAATCATTTTGTTGATGTCATAATCATTTGATGATGTCATAAACATTTGATGTCATAATCATTGGATGATGTCATAATCATTTTGTTGATGTCATAATCATTGGATGATGTCATAATCATTTTGTTGATGTCATAATCATTTGATGATGTCATAATCATTAGATGATGTCATAATCATTTTGTTGATGTCATAGTGATTTGATGATGTCATAATCATTTGATGTCATAATCATTGGATGATGTCATAATCATTTTGTTGATGTCATAGTGATTTGATGATGTCATAATCATTTGATGTCATAATCATTGGATGATGTCATAATCATTTTGTTGATGTCATAATCATTTGTTGATGTCATAATCATTTGATGATGTCATAATCATTGGATGATGTCATAATCATTTTGTTGATGTCATAATCATTTGATGATGTCATAATCATTAGATGATGTCATAATCATTTTGTTGATGTCATAATGATTTGATGATGTCATAATCATTGGATGATGTCACAATCATTGGATGATGTCATAATCATTTTGTTGATGTCATAATCATTGGATGATGTCATAATCATTGGATGATGTCATAATCATTTTGTTGATGTCATAATCATTGGATGATGTCATAATCATTTTGTTGATGTCATAATCATTTGTTGATGTCATAATCATTTGATGATGTCATAATCATTAGATGATGTCATAATCATTTTGTTGATGTCATAATCATTTGATGATGTCATAATCATGAGATGATGTCATAATCATTTTGTGATGTCATAATCATTTGATGATGTCATAATCATTTGATGTCATAATCTTTGGATGATGTCATAATCATTGGATGTCATAATCATTGGATGATGTCATAATCATTTGATAATGTCATAATCATTAGATGATGTCATAATGATTTTGCTGATGTCATAATCATTTTGTTGATGTCATAATCATTTGATGATGTTATAATCATTTTGTTGATGTCATAATCATTTGATGATGTCATAATCATTAGATGATGTCATAATCATTTTGTTGATGTCATAATCATTAGATGATGTCATAATCATTTTGTTGATGTCATAATGATTTGATGATGTCATAATCATTGGATGATATCATAATCATTGGATGATGTCATAATCATTTTGTTGATGTCATAATCATTTGATGATGTCATAATCAATAGATGATGTCATAATCATTTGATGATGTCATAATCATTAGATGATGTCATAATCATTTTGTTGATGTCATAATGATTTGATGATGTCATAATCATTTGATGTCATAATCATTGGATGATGTCATAATCATTTTGTTGATGTCATAATCATTTGATGATGTCATAATCATTTTGTTGATGTCATAATCATTTGATGATGTCATAATCATTTTGTTGATGTCATAATCATTTGATGATGTCATAATCATTAGATGATGTCATAATCATTTTGTTGATGTCATAATCATTTGATGATGTCATAATCATTAGATGATGTCATAATCATTTTGTTGATGTCATAATCATTTGATGATGTCATAATCATTTGATGTCATAATCATCGGATGATGTCATAATCATTTTGTTGATGTCATAATCATTTGATAATGTCATAATCATTAGATGATGTCATAATCATTTTGTTGATGTCATAATCATTTTTTTGATGTCATAATCATTTGATGATGTCATAATCATTTTGTTGATGTCATAATCATTTGATGAAGTCATAATCATTTGATGTCATAATCATTGGATGATGTCATAATCATTTTGTTGATGTCATAATCATTTGATGATGTCATAATCATTAGATGATGTCATAATCATTTTGTTGATGTCATAATGATTTGATGATGTCATAATCATTGGATGATGTCATAATCATTGGATGATGTCATCATCATTTTGTTGATGTCATAATCATTTGATGATGTCATAATCATTTTGTTGATGTCATAATCATTTTGTTGATGTCATAATGATTTGATGATGTCAAAATCATTGGATGATGTCATAATCATTTTGTTGATGTCATAATCATTTGATGTCATAATCATTGGATGATGTCATAATCATTTTGTTGATGTCATAATCATTTGATGATGTCATAATCATTTGATGTCATAATCATTGGATGATGTCATAATCATTTTGTTGATGTCAAAATCATTGGATGATGTCATAATCATTTTGTTGATGTCATAATCATTGGATGATGTCATAATCATTTTGTTGATGTCATAATCATTTGATGATGTCATAATCATTAGATGATGTCATAATCATTTTGTTGATGTCATAATCATTTGATGATGTCATAATCATTTGATAATGTCATAATCATTAGATGATGTCATAATCATATTGTTGATGTCATAATAATTTTGTTGATGTCATAATCATTTGATGATGTCATAATCATTTTGGTGATGTCATAATCATTTGATGATGTCATAATCATTTGATGTCATAATCATTGGATGATGTCATAATCATTTTGTTGATGTCATAATCATTTGATGATGTCATAATCATTAGATGATGTCATAATCATTTTGTTGATGTCATAATGATTTGATGATGTAATAATCATTGGATGATGTCATAATCATTGGATGATGTCATAATCATTTTGTTGATGTCATAATCATTTGATGATGTCATAATCATTAGATGATGTCATAATCATTTTGTTGATGTCATAATGATTTGATGATGTCATAATCATTTGATGTCATAATCATTGGATGATGTCATAATCATTTTGTTGATGTCATAATCATTTGATGATGTCATAAACATTTGATGTCATAATCATTGGATGATGTCATAATCATTTTGTTGATGTCATAATCATTGGATGATGTCATAATCATTTTGTTGATGTCATAATCATTTGATGATGTCATAATCATTAGATGATGTCATAATCATTTTGTTGATGTCATAATGATTTGATGATGTCATAATCATTTGATGTCATAATCATTGGATGATGTCATAATCATTTTGTTGATGTCATAATCATTTGATGATGTCATAATCAATAGATGATGTCATAATCATTTGATGATGTCATAATCATTAGATGATGTCATAATCATTTTGTTGATGTCATAATGATTTGATGATGTCATAATCATTTGATGATATCATAATCATTGGATGATGTCATAATCATTTTGTTGATGTCATAATGATTTGATGATGTCATAATCATTTGATGTCATAATAATTGGATGATGTCATAATCATTTTGTTGATGTCATAATCATTTGATGATGTCATAAACATTTGATGTCATAATCATTGGATGATGTCATAATCATTTTGTTGATGTCATAATCATTGGATGATGTCATAATCATTTTGTTGATGTCATAATCATTTGATGATGTCATAATCATTAGATGATGTCATTATCATTTTGTTGATGTCATAATCATTTGATGATGTCATAATCATTAGATGATGTCATAATCATTTTGTTGATGTCATAATCATTTGATGATGTCATAATCATTTGATGTCATAATCATCGGATGATGTCATAATCATTTTGTTGATGTCATAATCATTTGATAATGTCATAATCATTAGATGATGTCATAATCATTTTGTTGATGTCATAATCATTTTTTTGATGTCATAATCATTTGATGATGTCATAATCATTTTGTTGATGTCATAATCATTTGATGATGTCATAATCATTTGATGTCATAATCATTGGATGATGTCATAATCATTTTGTTGATGTCATAATGATTTGATGATGTCATAATCATTGGATGATGTCATAATCATTGGATGATGTCATCATCATTTTGTTGATGTCATAATCATTTGATGTCATAATCATTTGATGATGTCATAATCATTTTGTTGATGTCATAATCATTTTGTTGATGTCATAATGATTTGATGATGTCAAAATCATTGGATGATGTCATAATCATTTTGTTGATGTCATAATCATTTGATGTCATAATCATTGGATGATGTCATAATCATTTTGTTGATGTCATAATCATTTGATGATGTCATAATCATTTGATGTCATAATCATTGGATGATGTCATAATCATTTGATGTCATAATCATTTTGTTGATGTCATAATCATTTGATAATGTCATAATCATTAGATGATGTCATAATCATTTGATGATGTCATAATCATTTTGTTGATGTCATAATCATTAGATGATGTCATAATCATTTTGTTGATGTCATAATCATTTTTTTGATGTCATAATCATTGGATGATGTCATAATCATTTTGTTGATGTCATAATCATTTGATGATGTCATAATCATTAGATGATGTCATAATCATTTTGTTGATGTCATAATGATTTGATGATGTCATAATCATTGGATGATGTCATAATCATTGGATGATGTCATCATCATTTTGTTGATGTCATAATCATTTGATGTCATAATCATTTGATGATGTCATAATCATTTTGTTGATGTCATAATCATTTTGTTGATGTCATAATCATTTGATGTCATAATCATTTGATGATGTCATAATCATTTTGTTGATGTCATAATCATTTTGTTGATGTCATAATGATTTGATGATGTCAAAATCATTGGATGATGTCATAATCATTTTGTTGATGTCATAATCATTTGATGTCATAATCATTGGATGATGTCATAATCATTTTGTTGATGTCATAATCATTTGATGATGTCATAATCATTTGATGTCATAATCATTGGATGATGTCATAATCATTTTGTTGATGTCAAAATCATTGGATGATGTCATAATCATTTTGTTGATGTCATAATCATTGGATGATGTCATAATCATTTTGTTGATGTCATAATCATTTGATGATGTCATAATCATTAGATGATGTCATAATCATTTTGTTGATGTCATAATCATTTGATGATGTCATAATCATTTGATAATGTCATAATCATTAGATGATGTCATAATCATTTTGTTGATGTCATAATCATTTGATGATGTCATAATCATTTGATAATGTCGTAATCATTAGATGATGTCATAATCATTTTGTTGATGTCATAATCATTTTGTTGATGTCATAATCATTTGATGATGTCATAATCATTTTGTTGATGTCATAATCATTTGATGATGTCATAATCATTAGATGATGTCATAATCATTTTGTTGATGTCATAATGATTTGATGATGTAATAATCATTGGATGATGTCATAATCATTGGATGATGTCATAATCATTTTGTTGATGTCATAATCATTTGATGATGTCATAATCATTAGATGATGTCATAATCATTTTGTTGATGTCATAATGATTTGATGATGTCATAATCATTGGATGATGTCATAATCATTGGATGATGTCATCATCATTTTGTTGATGTCATAATCATTTGATGATGTCATAATCATTTGATGTCATAATCATTTGATGATGTCATAATCATTTTGTTGATGTCATAATAATTTTGTTGATGTCATAATCATTTGATGTCATAATCATTGGATGATGTCATAATCATTTTGTTGATGTCATAATCATTTGATGATGTCATAATCATTTGATGTCATAATCATTGGATGATGTCATAATCATTTTGTTGATGTCATAATCATTTGATGATGTCATAATCATTTGATGTTATAATCATTGGATGATGTCATAATCATTTTGTTGATGTCATAATCATTTGATGATGTCATAATCATTAGATGATGTCATAATCATTTTGTTGATGTCATAATCATTTGATGATGTCATAATCATTAGATGATGTCATAATCATTTTGTGATGTCATAATCATTTGATGATGTCATAATCATTTGATGTCATAATCATTGGATGATGTCATAATCATTTTGTTGATGTCATAATCATTTGATGATGTCATAATCATTAGATGATGTCATAATCATTTTGTTGATGTCATAACCATTTGATGATATCATAATCATTAGATGATGTCATAATCATTTTGTGATGTCATAATCATTTGATGATGTCATATTCATTTGATGTCATAATCATTGGATGATGTCATAATCATTTTGTTGATGTCATAATCATTTGATAATGTCATAATCATTAGATGATGTCATAATCATTTTGTTGATGTCATAATCATTTTGTTGATGTCATAATCATTTTGGTGATGTCATAATCATTTGATGATGTCATAATCATTTGATGTCATAATCATTGGATGATGTCATAATCATTTTGTTGATGTCATAATCATTTGATGATGTCATAATCATTTTGTTGATGTCATAATGATTTGATGATGTCATAATCATTGGATGTCATAATCATTGGATGATGTCATAATCATTTTGTTGATGTCATAATCATTTGATGATGTCATAATCATTGGATGATGTCATATTCATTTTGTTGATGTCATAATCATTTCATGATGTCATAATCATTAGATCATGTCATAATCATTTGATGTCATAATCATTTTGTTGATGTCATAATCATTTGATGATGTCATAATCATTAGATGATGTCATAATCATTTGATGTCATAATCATTATATGATGTCATAATCATTTTGTTGATGTAATAATCATTTGATGATGTCATAATCATTTTGTTGATATCATAATCATTGGATGATGTCATAATCATTTTGTTGATGTCATAATCATTTGATGATGCCATAATCATTTTGTTGATGGCATAATCATTTGATGATGTCATAATCATTTGATGTCATAATCATTAGATGATGTCATAATCATTTTGTTGATGTCATAATGATTTCATGATGTCAAAATCATTGGATGATGTCATAATCATTTTGTTGATGTCATATTCATTTGATGATGTCATAATCATTTGATGTCATAATCATTGGATGATGTCATAATCATTTTGTTGATGTCATAATCATTTGATGATGTCATAATCATTAGATGATGTCATAATCTTTTTGTTGATGTCATAATGATTTGATGATGTCATAATCATTGGATGATGTCATAATCATTGGATGATGTCATAATCATTTTGTTGATGTCATAATCATTGGATGATGTCATAATCATTTTGTTGATGTCATAATCATTTGTTGATGTCATAATCATTTGATGATGTCATAATCATTGGATGATGTCATAATCATTTTGTTGATGTCATAATCATTTGATGATGCCATAATCATTTTGTTGATGGCATAATCATTTGATGATGTCATAATCATTTGATGTCATAATCATTAGATGATGTCATAATCATTTTGTTGATGTCATAATGATTTCATGATGTCAAAATCATTGGATGATGTCATAATCATTTTGTTGATGTCATAATCATTTGATGATGTCATAATCATTTGATGTCATAATCATTGGATGATGTCATAATCATTTGATGATGTCATAATCATTAGATGATGTTATAATCATTTTGTTGATGTCATAATCATTAGATGATGTCATAATCATTAGATGATGTCATAATCATTTTGTGATGTCATAATCATTTGATGATGTCATAATCATTTGATGTCATAATCATTGGATGATGTCATAATCCTTTTGTTGATGTCATAATCATTTGATGATGTCATAATCATTAGATGATGTCATAATCATTTTGTTGATGTCATAATCATTAGATGATGTCATAATAATTTTGTTGATGTCATAATGATTTGATGATGTCATAATCATTGGATGATATCATAATCATTGGATGATGTCATAATCATTTTGTTGATGTCATAATCATTTGATGATGTCATAATCAATAGATGATGTCATAATCATTTGATGATGTCATAATCATTAGATGATGTCATAATCATTTTGTTGATGTCATAATGATTTGATGATGTCATAATCATTGGATGATATCATAATCATTGGATGATGTCATAATCATTTTGTTGATGTCATAATGATTTGATGATGTCATAATCATTGGATGTCATAATCATTGGATGATGTCATAATCATTTTTGTTGATATCATAATCATTTGATGATGTCATAAACATTTGATGTCATAATCATTGGATGATGTCATAATTATTTTGTTGATGTCATAATCATTGGATGATGTCATAATCATTTTGTTGATGTCATAATCATTTGATGATGTCATAATCATTAGATGATGTCATAATCATTTTGTTGATGTCATAATCATTTGATGATGTCATAATCATTAGATGATGTCATAATCATTTTGTTGATGTCATAATCATTTGATGATGTCATAATCATTTGATGTCATAATCATCGGATGATGTCATAATCATTTTGTTGATGTCATAATCATTTGATAATGTCATAATCATTAGATGATGTCATAATCATTTTGTTGATGTCATAATCATTTTTTTGATCTCATAATCATTTGATGATGTCATAATCATTTTGTAGATGTCATAATCATTTTATGATGTCATAATCATTAGATGATGTCATAATCATTTTGTTGATGTCATAATGATTTGATGATGTCATAATCATTGGATGATGTCATAATCATTTTGTTGATGTCATAATCATTTGATGTCATAATCATTGGATGATGTCATAATCATTTTGTTGATGTCATAATCATTTGATGATGTCATAATCATTTTGTTGATGTCATAATCATTTTGTTGATGTCATAATGATTTGATGATGTCAAAATCATTGGATGATGTCATAATCATTTTGTTGATGTCATAATCATTTGATGTCATAATCATTGGATGATGTCATAATCATTTTGTTGATGTCATAATCATTTGATGATGTCATAATCATTTGATGTCATAATCATTGGATGATGTCATAATCATTTTGTTGATGTCAAAATCATTGGATGATGTCATAATCATTTTGTTGATGTCATAATCATTGGATGATGTCATAATCATTTTGTTGATGTCATAATCATTTGATGATGTCATAATCATTAGATGATGTCATAATCATTTTGTTGATGTCATAATCATTTGATGATGTCATAATCATTTGATAATGTCATAATCATTAGATGATGTCATAATCATTTTGTTGATGTCATAATCATTTTGTTGATGTCATAATCATTTGATGATGTCATAATCATTTTGGTGATGTCATAATCATTTGATGATGTCATAATCATTTGATGTCATAATCATTGGATGATGTCATAATCATTTTGTTGATGTCATAATCATTTGATGATGTCATAATCATTAGATGATGTCATAATCATTTTGTTGATGTCATAATCATTTGATGATGTCATAAACATTTGATGTCATAATCATTGGATGATGTCATAATCATTTTGTTGATGTCATAATCATTGGATGATGTCATAATCATTTTGTTGATGTCATAATCATTTGATGGTGTCATAATCAGTAGATGATGCCATAATCATTTTGTTGATGTCATAATCATTTGATGATGTCATAATCATTAGATGATGTCATAATCATTTTGTTGATGTCATAATCATTTGATGATGTCATAATCATTTGATGTCATAATCATCGGATGATGTCATAATCATTTTGTTGATGTCATAATCATTTGATAATGTCATAATCATTAGATGATGTCATATTCATTTTGTTGATGTCATAATCATTTTTTTGATGTCATAATCATTTGATGATGTCATAATCATTTTGTTGATGTCATAATCATTTGATGATGTCATAATCATTTGATGTCATAATCATTGGATTATGTCATAATCATTTTGTTGATGTCATAATCATTTGATGATGTCATAATCATTTTGGTGATGTCATAATCATTTGATGATGTCATAATCATTTGATGTCATAATCATTGGATGATGTCATAATCATTTTGTTGATGTCATAATCATTTGATGATGTCATAATCATTAGATGATGTCATAATCATTTTGTTGATGTCATAATGATTTGATGATGTCATAATCATTGGATGATGTCATAATCATTGGATGATGTCATCATCATTTTGTTGATGTCATAATCATTTGATGATGTCATAATCATTTGATGTCATAATCATTTGATGATGTCATAATCATTTTGTTGATGTCATAATCATTTTGTTGATGTCATAATGATTTGATGATGTCAAAATCATTGGATGATGTCATAATCATTTTGTTGATGTCATAATCATTTGATGTCATAATCATTGGATGATGTCATAATCATTTTGTTGATGTCATAATCATTTGATGATGTCATAATCATTTGATGTTATAATCATTGGATGATGTCATAATCATTTTGTTGATGTCATAATCATTTGATGATGTCATAATCATTAGATGATGTCATAATCATTTTGTTGATGTCATAATCATTTGATGATGTCATAATCATTAGATGATGTCATAATCATTTTGTGATGTTATAATCATTTGATGATGTCATAATCATTTGATGTCATAATCATTGGATGATGTCATAATCATTTTGTTGATGTCATAATCATTTGATGATGTCATAATCATTTTGGTGATGTCATAATCATTTGATGATGTCATAATCATTTGATGTCATAATCATTGGATGATGTCATAATCATTTTGTTGATGTCATAATCATTTGATAATGTCATAATCATTAGATGATGTCATAATCATTTTGTTGATGTCATAATCATTTTGTTGATGTCATAATCATTTTGGTGATGTCATAATCATTTGATGATGTCATAATCATTTGATGTCATAATCATTGGATGATGTCATAATCATTTTGTTGATGTCATAATCATTTGATGATGTCATAATCATTAGATGATGTCATAATCATTTTGTTGATGGCATAATGATTTGATGATGTCATAATAATTGGATGATGTCATAATCATTGGATGATGTCATAATCATTTTGTTGATGTCATAATCATTTGATGATGTCATAATCATTAGATGATGTCATAATCATTTTGTTGATGTCATAATGATTTGATGATGTCATAATCATTTGATGTCATAATCATTGGATGATGTCATAATCATTAGATGATGTCATAATCATTTTGTTGATGTCATAATCATTTGATGATGTCATAATCATTTGATAATGTCATAATCATTAGATGATGTCATAATCATTTTGTTGATGTCATAATCATTTTGTTGATGTCATAATCATTTGATGATGTCATAATCATTTTGGTGATGTCATAATCATTTGATGATGTCATAATCATTTGATGTCATAATCATTGGATGATGTAATAATCATTTTGTTGATGTCATAATCATTTGATGATGTCATAATCATTAGATGATGTCATAATCATTTTGTTGATGTCATAATCATTTGATGATGTCATAAACATTTGATGTCATAATCATTGGATGATGTCATAATCATTTTGTTGATGTCATAATCATTGGATGATGTCATAATCATTTTGTTGATGTCATAATCATTTGATGGTGTCATAATCAGTAGATGATGCCATAATCATTTTCTTGATGTCATAATCATTTGATGATGTCATAATCATTAGATGATGTCATAATCATTTTGTTGATGTCATAATCATTTGATGATGTCATAATCATTTGATGTCATAATCATCGGATGATGTCATAATCATTTTGTTGATGTCATAATCATTTGATAATGTCATAATCATTAGATGATGTCATATTCATTTTGTTGATGTCATAATCATTTTTTTGATGTCATAATCATTTGATGATGTCATAATCATTTGATGATGTCATAATCATTTGATGTCATAATCATTGGATGATGTCATAATCATTTTGTTGATGTCATAATCATTTTGTTGATGTCATAATCATTTGATGATGTCATAATCATTTTGGTGATGTCATAATCATTTGATGATGTCATAATCATTTGATGTCATAATCATTGGATGATGTCATAATCATTTTGTTGATGTCATAATCATTTGATGATGTCATAATCATTAGATGATGTCATAATCATTTTGTTGATGTCATAATGATTTGATGATGTCATAATCATTGGATGATGTCATAATCATTGGATGATGTCATCATCATTTTGTTGATGTCATAATCATTTGATGATGTAATAATCATTTGATGTCATAATCATTTGATGATGTCATAATCATTTTGTTGATGTCATAATCATTTTGTTGATGTCATAATGATTTGATGATGTCAAAATCATTGGATGATGTCATACTCATTTTGTTGATGTCATAATCATTTGATGTCATAATCATTGGATGATGTCATAATCATTTTGTTGATGTCATAATCATTTGATGATGTCATAATCATTTGATGTTATAATCATTGGATGATGTCATAATCATTTTGTTGATGTCATAATCATTTGATGATGTCATAATCATTAGATGATGTCATAATCATTTTGTTGATGTCATAATCATTTGATGATGTCATAATCATTAGATGATGTCATAATCATTTTGTGATGTTATAATCATTTGATGATGTCATAATCATTTGATGTCATAATCATTGGATGATGTCATAATCATTTTGTTGATGTCATAATCATTTGATAATGTCATAATCATTAGATGATGTCATAATCATTTTGTTGATGTCATAATCATTTGATAATGTCATAATCATTAGATGATGTCATATTCATTTTGTTGATGTCATAATCATTTTTTTGATGTCATAATCATTTGATGATGTCATAATCATTTTGGTGATGTCATAATCATTTGATGATGTCATAATCATTTGATGTCATAATCATTGGATGATGTCATAATCATTTTGTTGATGTCATAATCATTTTGTTGATGTCATAATCATTTGATGATGTGATAATCATTTTGGTGATGTCATAATCATTTGATGATGTCATAATCATTTGATGTCATAATCATTGGATGATGTCATAATCATTTTGTTGATGTCATAATCATTTGATGATGTCATAATCATTGGATGATGTCATAATCATTTTGTTGATGTCATAATCATTGGATGATGTCATAATCATTTTGTTGATGTCATAATCATTTGATGATGTCATAATCATTAGATGATGTCATAATCATTTTGTTGATGTCATAATGATTTGATGATGTCATAATCATTTGATGTCATAATCATTGGATGATGTCATAATCATTTTGTTGATGTCATAATCATTTGATGATGTCATAATCATTTGATGTCATAATCATTGGATGATGTCATAATCATTTTGTTGATGTCATAATCATTTTGTTGATGTCATAATGATTTGATGATGTCAAAATCATTGGATGATGTCATAATCATTTTGTTGATGTCATAATCATTTGATGTCATAATCATTGGATGATGTCATAATCATTTTGTTGATGTCATAATCATTTGATGATGTCATAATCATTTGATGTCATAATCATTGGATGATGTCATAATCATTTTGTGGATGTCAAAATCATTTGATGATGTCATAATCATTTGATAATGTCGTAATCATTAGATGATGTCATAATCATTTTGTTGATGTCATAATCATTTTGTTGATGTCATAATCATTTTGTTGATGTCATAATCATTTGATGATGTCATAATCATTTTGGTGATGTCATAATCATTTGATGTCATAATCATTGGATGATGTCATAATCATTTTGTTGATGTCATAATCATTTGATGATGTCATAATCATTAGATGATGTCATAATCATTTTGTTGAAGTCATAATGATTTGATGATGTAATAATCATTGGATGATGTCATAATCATTGGATTATGTCATAATCATTTTGTTGATGTCATAATCATTTGATGATGTCATAATCATTAGATGATGTCATAATCATTTTGTTGATGTCATAATGATTTGATGATGTCATAATCATTTGATGTCATAATCATTGGATGATGTCATAATCATTTTGTTGATGTCATAATCATTTGATGATGTCATAAACATTTGATGTCATAATCATTGGATGATGTCATAATCATTTTGTTGATGTCATAATCATTGGATGATGTCATAATCATTTTGTTGATGTCATAATCATTTGATGATGTCATAATCATTAGATGATGTCATAATCATTTTGTTGATGTCATAATGATTTGATGATGTCATAATCATTTGATGTCATAATCATTGGATGATGTCATAATCATTTTGTTGATGTCATAATCATTTGATGATGTCATAATCATTTGATGTCATAATCATTGGATGATGTCATAATCATTTTGTTGATGTCATAATCATTTGTTGATGTCATAATCATTTGATGATGTCATAATCATTGGATGATGTCATAATCATTTTGTTGATGTCATAATCATTTGATGATGTCATAATCATTAGATGATGTCATAATCATTTTGTTGATGTCATAATGATTTGATGATGTCATAATCATTGGATGATGTCATAATCATTGGATGATGTCATAATCATTTTGTTGATGTCATAATCATTGGATGATGTCATAATCATTGGATGATGTCATAATCATTTTGTTGATGTCATAATCATTGGATGATGTCATAATCATTTTGTTGATGTCATAATCATTTGTTGATGTCATAATCATTTGATGATGTCATAATCATTAGATGATGTCATAATCATTTTGTTGATGTCATAATCATTTGATGATGTCATAATCATGAGATGATGTCATAATCATTTTGTGATGTCATAATCATTTGATGATGTCATAATCATTTGATGTCATAATCATTGGATGATGTCATAATCATTTGATGTCATAATCATTGGATGATGTCATAATCATTTGATAATGTCATAATCATTAGATGATGTCATAATCATTTTGCTGATGTCATAATCATTTTGTTGATGTCATAATCATTTGATGATGTTATAATCATTTTGTTGATGTCATAATCATTTGATGATGTCATAATCATTAGATGATGTCATAATCATTTTGTTGATGTCATAATCATTAGATGATGTCATAATCATTTTGTTGATGTCATAATGATTTGATGATGTCATAATCATTGGATGATATCATAATCATTGGATGATGTCATAATCATTTTGTTGATGTCATAATCATTTGATGATGTCATAATCAATAGATGATGTCATAATCATTTGATGAAGTCATAATCATTAGATGATGTCATAATCATTTTGTTGATGTCATAATGATTTGATGATGTCATAATCATTTGATGTCATAATCATTGGATGATGTCATAATCATTTTGTTGATGTCATAATCATTTGATGATGTCATAAACATTTGATGTCATAATCATTTTGTTGATGTCATAATCATTGGATGATGTCATAATCATTTTGTTGATGTCATAATCATTTGATGATGTCATAATCATTTGATGTCATAATCATTGGATGATGTCATAATCATTTTGTTGATGTCATAATCATTTGTTGATGTCATAATCATTTGATGATGTCATAATCATTGGATGATGTCATAATCATTTTGTTGATGTCATAATCATTTGATGATGTCATAATCATTAGATGATGTCATAATCATTTTGTTGATGTCATAATGATTTGATGATGTCATAATCATTGGATGATGTCATAATCATTGGATGATGTCATAATCATTTTGTTGATGTCATAATCATTGGATGATGTCATAATCATTGGATGATGTCATAATCATTTTGTTGATGTCATAATCATTGGATGATGTCATAATCATTTTGTTGATGTCATAATCATTTGTTGATGTCATAATCATTTGATGATGTCATAATCATTAGATGATGTCATAATCATTTTGTTGATGTCATAATCATTTGATGATGTCATAATCATGAGATGATGTCATAATCATTTTGTGATGTCATAATCATTTGATGATGTCATAATCATTTGATGTCATAATCATTGGATGATGTCATAATCATTTGATGTCATAATCATTGGATGATGTCATAATCATTTGATAATGTCATAATCATTAGATGATGTCATAATCATTTTGCTGATGTCATAATCATTTTGTTGATGTCATAATCATTTGATGATGTTATAATCATTTTGTTGATGTCATAATCATTTGATGATGTCATAATCATTAGATGATGTCATAATCATTTTGTTGATGTCATAATCATTAGATGATGTCATAATCATTTTGTTGATGTCATAATGATTTGATGATGTCATAATCATTGGATGATATCATAATCATTGGATGATGTCATAATCATTTTGTTGATGTCATAATCATTTGATGATGTCATAATCAATAGATGATGTCATAATCATTTGATGAAGTCATAATCATTAGATGATGTCATAATCATTTTGTTGATGTCATAATGATTTGATGATGTCATAATCATTTGATGTCATAATCATTGGATGATGTCATAATCATTTTGTTGATGTCATAATCATTTGATGATGTCATAAACATTTGATGTCATAATCATTTTGTTGATGTCATAATCATTGGATGATGTCATAATCATTTTGTTGATGTCATAATCATTTGATGATGTCATAATCATTAGATGATGTCATAATCATTTTGTTGATGTCATAATCATTTGATGATGTCATAATCATTAGATGATGTCATAATCATTTTGTTGATGTCATAATCATTTGATGATGTCATAATCATTTGATGTCATAATCATCGGATGATGTCATAATCATTTTGTTGATGTCATAATCATTTGATAATGTCATAATCATTAGATGATGTCATAATCATTTTGTTGATGTCATAATCATTTTTTTTGATGTCATAATCATTTGATGATGTCATAATCATTTTGTTGATGTCATAATCATTTGATGATGTCATAATCATTTGATGTCATAATCATTGGATGATGTCATAATCATTTTGTTGATGTCATAATCATTTGATGATTTCATAATCATTAGATGATGTCATAATCATTTTGTTGATGTCATAATGATTTGATGATGTCATAATCATTGGATGATGTCATAATCATTGGATGATGTCATCATCATTTTGTTGATGTCATAATCATTTGATGTCATAATCATTGGATGATGTCATAATCATTTTGTTGATGTCATAATCATTTGATGATGTCATAATCATTTGATGTCATAATCATTGGATGATGTCATAATCATTTTGTTGATGTCAAAATCATTGGATGATGTCATAATCATTTTGTTGATGTCATAATCATTGGATGATGTCATAATCATTTTGTTGATGTCATAATCATTTGATGATGTCATAATCATTAGATGATGTCATAATCATTTTGTTGATGTCATAATCATTTGATGATGTCATAATCATTTGATAATGTCATAATCATTAGATGATGTCATAATCATATTGTTGATGTCATAATAATTTTGTTGATGTCATAATCATTTGATGATGTCATAATCATTTTGGTGATGTCATAATCATTTGATGATGTCATAATCATTTGATGTCATAATCATTGGATGATGTCATAATCATTTTGTTGATGTCATAATCATTTGATGATGTCATAATCATTAGATGATGTCATAATCATTTTGTTGATGTCATAATGATTTGATGATGTAATAATCATTGGATGATGTCATAATCATTGGATGATGTCATAATCATTTTGTTGATGTCATAATCATTTGATGATGTCATAATCATTAGATGATGTCATAATCATTTTGTTGATGTCATAATGATTTGATGATGTCATAATCATTTGATGTCATAATCATTGGATGATGTCATAATCATTTTGTTGATGTCATAATCATTTGATGATGTCATAAACATTTGATGTCATAATCATTGGATGATGTCATAATCATTTTGTTGATGTCATAATCATTGGATGATGTCATAATCATTTTGTTGATGTCATAATCATTTGATGATGTCATAATCATTAGATGATGTCATAATCATTTTGTTGATGTCATAATGATTTGATGATGTCATAATCATTTGATGTCATAATCATTGGATGATGTCATAATCATTTTGTTGATGTCATAATCATTTGATGATGTCATAATCAATAGATGATGTCATAATCATTTGATGATGTCATAATCATTAGATGATGTCATAATCATTTTGTTGATGTCATAATGATTTGATGATGTCATAATCATTTGATGATATCATAATCATTGGATGATGTCATAATCATTTTGTTGATGTCATAATGATTTGATGATGTCATAATCATTTGATGTCATAATAATTGGATGATGTCATAATCATTTTGTTGATGTCATAATCATTTGATGATGTCATAAACATTTGATGTCATAATCATTGGATGATGTCATAATCATTTTGTTGATGTCATAATCATTGGATGATGTCATAATCATTTTGTTGATGTCATAATCATTTGATGATGTCATAATCATTAGATGATGTCATAATCATTTTGTTGATGTCATAATCATTTGATGATGTCATAATCATTAGATGATGTCATAATCATTTTGTTGATGTCATAATCATTTGATGATGTCATAATCATTTGATGTCATAATCATCGGATGATGTCATAATCATTTTGTTGATGTCATAATCATTTGATAATGTCATAATCATTAGATGATGTCATAATCATTTTGTTGATGTCATAATCATTTTTTTGATGACATAATCATTTGATGATGTCATAATCATTTTGTTGATGTCATAATCATTTGATGATGTCATAATCATTTGATGTCATAATCATTGGATGATGTCATAATCATTTTGTTGATGTCATAATCATTTGATGATGTCATAATCATTAGATGATGTCATAATCATTTTGTTGATGTCATAATAATTTGATGATGTCATAATCATTGGATGATGTCATAATCATTGGATGATGTCATCATCATTTTGTTGATGTCATCATCATTTGATGTCATAATCATTTGATGATGTCATAATCATTTTGTTGATGTCATAATCATTTTGTTGATGTCATAATCATTTGATGTCATAATCATTGGATGATGTCATAATCATTTTGTTGATGTCATAATCATTTGATGATGTCATAATCATTTGATGTCATAATCATTGGATGATGTCATAATCATTTTGTTGATGTCAAAATCATTGGATGATGTCATAATCATTAGATGATGTCATAATCATTTTGTTGATGTCATAATCATTTGATGATGTCATAATCATTTGATAATGTCGTAATCATTAGATGATGTCATAATCATTTTGTTGATGTCATAATCATTTGATGATGTCATAATCATTAGATGATGTCATAATCATTTTGTTGATGTCATAATGATTTGATGATGTCATAATCATTGGATGATGTCATAATCATTGGATGATGTCATCATCATTTTGTTGATGTCATAATCATTTGATGATGTAATAATCATTTGATGTCATAATCATTTGATGATGTCATAATCATTTTGTTGATGTCATAATCATTTTGTTGATGTCATAATGATTTGATGATGTCAAAATCATTGGATGATGTCATACTCATTTTGTTGATGTCATAATCATTTGATGTCATATTCATTGGATGATGTCATAATCATTTTGTTGATGTCATAATCATTTGATGATGTCATAATCATTTGATGTTATAATCATTGGATGATGTCATAATCATTTTGTTGATGTCATAATCATTTGATGATGTCATAATCATTAGATGATGTCATAATCATTTTGTTGATGTCATAATCATTTGATGATGTCATAATCATTAGATGATGTCATAATCATTTTGTGATGTTATAATCATTTGATGATGTCATAATCATTTGATGTCATAATCATTGGATGATGTCATAATCATTTTGTTGATGTCATAATCATTTGATAATGTCATAATCATTAGATGATGTCATAATCATTTTGTTGATGTCATAATCATTTGATAATGTCATAATCATTAGATGATGTCATATTCATTTTGTTGATGTCATAATCATTTTTTTGATGTCATAATCATTTGATGATGTCATAATCATTTTGTTGATGTCATAATCATTTGATGATGTCATAATCATTTGATGTCATAATCATTGGATGATGTCATAATCATTTTGTTGATGTCATAATCATTTTGTTGATGTCATAATCATTTGATGATGTGATAATCATTTTGGTGATGTCATAATCATTTGATGATGTCATAATCATTTGATGTCATAATCATTGGATGATGTCATAATCATTTTGTTGATGTCATAATCATTTGATGATGTCATAATCATTGGATGATGTCATAATCATTTTGTTGATGTCATAATCATTGGATGATGTCATAATCATTTTGTTGATGTCATAATCATTTGATGATGTCATAATCATTAGATGATGTCATAATCATTTTGTTGATGTCATAATGATTTGATGATGTCATAATCATTTGATGTCATAATCATTGGATGATGTCATAATCATTTTGTTGATGTCATAATCATTTGATGATGTCATAATCATTTGATGTCATAATCATTGGATGATGTCATAATCATTTTGTTGATGTCATAATCATTTTGTTGATGTCATAATGATTTGATGATGTCAAAATCATTGGATGATGTCATAATCATTTTGTTGATGTCATAATCATTTGATGTCATAATCATTGGATGATGTCATAATCATTTTGTTGATGTCATAATCATTTGATGATGTCATAATCATTTGATGTCATAATCATTGGATGATGTCATAATCATTTTGTTGATGTCAAAATCATTTGATGATGTCATAATCATTTGATAATGTCGTAATCATTAGATGATGTCATAATCATTTTGTTGATGTCATAATCATTTTGTTGATGTCATAATCATTTTGTTGATGTCATAATCATTTGATGATGTCATAATCATTTTGGTGATGTCATAATCATTTGATGTCATAATCATTGGATGATGTCATAATCATTTTGTTGATGTCATAATCATTTGATGATGTCATAATCATTAGATGATGTCATAATCATTTTGTTGAAGTCATAATGATTTGATGATGTAATAATCATTGGATGATGTCATAATCATTGGATTATGTCATAATCATTTTGTTGATGTCATAATCATTTGATGATGTCATAATCATTAGATGATGTCATAATCATTTTGTTGATGTCATAATGATTTGATGATGTCATAATCATTTGATGTCATAATCATTGGATGATGTCATAATCATTTTGTTGATGTCATAATCATTTGATGATGTCATAAACATTTGATGTCATAATCATTGGATGATGTCATAATCATTTTGTTGATGTCATAATCATTGGATGATGTCATAATCATTTTGTTGATGTCATAATCATTTGATGATGTCATAATCATTAGATGATGTCATAATCATTTTGTTGATGTCATAATGATTTGATGATGTCATAATCATTTGATGTCATAATCATTGGATGATGTCATAATCATTTTGTTGATGTCATAATCATTTGATGATGTCATAATCATTTGATGTCATAATCATTGGATGATGTCATAATCATTTTGTTGATGTCATAATCATTTGTTGATGTCATAATCATTTGATGATGTCATAATCATTGGATGATGTCATAATCATTTTGTTGATGTCATAATCATTTGATGATGTCATAATCATTAGATGATGTCATAATCATTTTGTTGATGTCATAATGATTTGATGATGTCATAATCATTGGATGATGTCATAATCATTGGATGATGTCATAATCATTTTGTTGATGTCATAATCATTGGATGATGTCATAATCATTGGATGATGTCATAATCATTTTGTTGATGTCATAATCATTGGATGATGTCATAATCATTTTGTTGATGTCATAATCATTTGTTGATGTCATAATCATTTGATGATGTCATAATCATTAGATGATGTCATAATCATTTTGTTGATGTCATAATCATTTGATGATGTCATAATCATGAGATGATGTCATAATCATTTTGTGATGTCATAATCATTTGATGATGTCATAATCATTTGATGTCATAATCATTGGATGATGTCATAATCATTTGATGTCATAATCATTGGATGATGTCATAATCATTTGATAATGTCATAATCATTAGATGATGTCATAATCATTTTGCTGATGTCATAATCATTTTGTTGATGTCATAATCATTTGATGATGTTATAATCATTTTGTTGATGTCATAATCATTTGATGATGTCATAATCATTAGATGATGTCATAATCATTTTGTTGATGTCATAATCATTAGATGATGTCATAATCATTTTGTTGATGTCATAATGATTTGATGATGTCATAATCATTGGATGATATCATAATCATTGGATGATGTCATAATCATTTTGTTGATGTCATAATCATTTGATGATGTCATAATCAATAGATGATGTCATAATCATTTGATGAAGTCATAATCATTAGATGATGTCATAATCATTTTGTTGATGTCATAATGATTTGATGATGTCATAATCATTTGATGTCATAATCATTGGATGATGTCATAATCATTTTGTTGATGTCATAATCATTTGATGATGTCATAAACATTTGATGTCATAATCATTTTGTTGATGTCATAATCATTGGATGATGTCATAATCATTTTGTTGATGTCATAATCATTTGATGATGTCATAATCATTTGATGTCATAATCATTGGATGATGTCATAATCATTTTGTTGATGTCATAATCATTTGTTGATGTCATAATCATTTGATGATGTCATAATCATTGGATGATGTCATAATCATTTTGTTGATGTCATAATCATTTGATGATGTCATAATCATTAGATGATGTCATAATCATTTTGTTGATGTCATAATGATTTGATGATGTCATAATCATTTGATGTCATAATCATCGGATGATGTCATAATCATTTTGTTGATGTCATAATCATTGGATGATGTCATAATCATTGGATGATGTCATAATCATTTTGTTGATGTCATAATCATTGGATGATGTCATAATCATTTTGTTGATGTCATAATCATTTGTTGATGTCATAATCATTTGATGATGTCATAATCATTAGATGATGTCATAATCATTTTGTTGATGTCATAATCATTTGATGATGTCATAATCATGAGATGATGTCATAATCATTTTGTGATGTCATAATCATTTGATGATGTCATAATCATTTGATGTCATAATCATTGGATGATGTCATAATCATTTGATGTCATAATCATTGGATGATGTCATAATCATTTGATAATGTCATAATCATTAGATGATGTCATAATCATTTTGCTGATGTCATAATCATTTTGTTGATGTCATAATCATTTGATGATGTTATAATCATTTTGTTGATGTCATAATCATTTGATGATGTCATAATCATTTGATGTCATAATCATTGGATGATGTCATAATCATTTTGTTGATGTCATAATCATTTGATGATTTCATAATCATTAGATGATGTCATAATCATTTTGTTGATGTCATAATGATTTGATGATGTCATAATCATTGGATGATGTCATAATCATTGGATGATGTCATCATCATTTTGTTGATGTCATAATCATTTGATGTCATAATCATTTGATGATGTCATAATCATTTTGTTGATGTCATAATCATTTTGTTGATGTCATAATGATTTGATGATGTCAAAATCATTGGATGATGTCATAATCATTTTGTTGATGTCATAATCATTTGATGTCATAATCATTGGATGATGTCATAATCATTTTGTTGATGTCATAATCATTTGATGATGTCATAATCATTTGATGTCATAATCATTTGATGATGTCATAATCATTAGATGATGTCATAATCATTTTGTTGATGTCATAATCATTTGATGATGTCATAATCATTAGATGATGTCATAATCATTTTGTTGATGTCATAATCATTTGATGATGTCATAATCATTTGATGTCATAATCATCGGATGATGTCATAATCATTTTGTTGATGTCATAATCATTTGATAATGTCATAATCATTAGATGATGTCATAATCATTTTGTTGATGTCATAATCATTTTTTTTGATGTCATAATCATTTGATGATGTCATAATCATTTTGTTGATGTCATAATCATTTGATGATGTCATAATCATTTGATGTCATAATCATTGGATGATGTCATAATCATTTTGTTGATGTCATAATCATTTGATGATTTCATAATCATTAGATGATGTCATAATCATTTTGTTGATGTCATAATGATTTGATGATGTCATAATCATTGGATGATGTCATAATCATTGGATGATGTCATCATCATTTTGTTGATGTCATAATCATTTGATGTCATAATCATTTGATGATGTCATAATCATTTTGTTGATGTCATAATCATTTTGTTGATGTCATAATGATTTGATGATGTCAAAATCATTGGATGATGTCATAATCATTTTGTTGATGTCATAATCATTTGATGTCATAATCATTGGATGATGTCATAATCATTTTGTTGATGTCATAATCATTTGATGATGTCATAATCATTTGATGTCATAATCATTGGATGATGTCATAATCATTTTGTTGATGTCAAAATCATTGGATGATGTCATAATCATTTTGTTGATGTCATAATCATTGGATGATGTCATAATCATTTTGTTGATGTCATAATCATTTGATGATGTCATAATCATTAGATGATGTCATAATCATTTTGTTGATGTCATAATCATTTGATGATGTCATAATCATTTGATAATGTCATAATCATTAGATGATGTCATAATCATATTGTTGATGTCATAATAATTTTGTTGATGTCATAATCATTTGATGATGTCATAATCATTTTGGTGATGTCATAATCATTTGATGATGTCATAATCATTTGATGTCATAATCATTGGATGATGTCATAATCATTTTGTTGATGTCATAATCATTTGATGATGTCATAATCATTAGATGATGTCATAATCATTTTGTTGATGTCATAATGATTTGATGATGTAATAATCATTGGATGATGTCATAATCATTGGATGATGTCATAATCATTTTGTTGATGTCATAATCATTTGATGATGTCATAATCATTAGATGATGTCATAATCATTTTGTTGATGTCATAATGATTTGATGATGTCATAATCATTTGATGTCATAATCATTGGATGATGTCATAATCATTTTGTTGATGTCATAATCATTTGATGATGTCATAAACATTTGATGTCATAATCATTGGATGATGTCATAATCATTTTGTTGATGTCATAATCATTGGATGATGTCATAATCATTTTGTTGATGTCATAATCATTTGATGATGTCATAATCATTAGATGATGTCATAATCATTTTGTTGATGTCATAATGATTTGATGATGTCATAATCATTTGATGTCATAATCATTGGATGATGTCATAATCATTTTGTTGATGTCATAATCATTTGATGATGTCATAATCAATAGATGATGTCATAATCATTTGATGATGTCATAATCATTTGATAATGTCATAATCATTAGATGATGTCATAATCATTTTGTTGATGTCATAATCATTTGATAATGTCATAATCATTAGATGATGTCATATTCATTTTGTTGATGTCATAATCATTTTTTTGATGTCATAATCATTTGATGATGTCATAATCATTTTGTTGATGTCATAATCATTTGATGATGTCATAATCATTTGATGTCATAATCATTGGATGATGTCATAATCATTTTGTTGATGTCATAATCATTTTGTTGATGTCATAATCATTTGATGATGTGATAATCATTTTGGTGATGTCATAATCATTTGATGATGTCATAATCATTTGATGTCATAATCATTGGATGATGTCATAATCATTTTGTTGATGTCATAATCATTTGATGATGTCATAATCACTGGATGATGTCATAATCATTTTGTTGATGTCATAATCATTGGATGATGTCATAATCATTTTGTTGATGTCATAATCATTTGATGATGTCATAATCATTAGATGATGTCATAATCATTTTGTTGATGTCATAATGATTTGATGATGTCATAATCATTTGATGTCATAATCATTGGATGATGTCATAATCATTTTGTTGATGTCATAATCATTTGATGATGTCATAATCATTTGATGTCATAATCATTGGATGATGTCATAATCATTTTGTTGATGTCATAATCATTTTGTTGATGTCATAATGATTTGATGATGTCAAAATCATTGGATGATGTCATAATCATTTTGTTGATGTCATAATCATTTGATGTCATAATCATTGGATGATGTCATAATCATTTTGTTGATGTCATAATCATTTGATGATGTCATAATCATTTGATGTCATAATCATTGGATGATGTCATAATCATTTTGTTGATGTCAAAATCATTTGATGATGTCATAATCATTTGATAATGTCGTAATCATTAGATGATGTCATAATCATTTTGTTGATGTCATAATCATTTTGTTGATGTCATAATCATTTTGTTGATGTCATAATCATTTGATGATGTCATAATCATTTTGGTGATGTCATAATCATTTGATGTCATAATCATTGGATGATGTCATAATCATTTTGTTGATGTCATAATCATTTGATGATGTCATAATCATTAGATGATGTCATAATCATTTTGTTGAAGTCATAATGATTTGATGATGTAATAATCATTGGATGATGTCATAATCATTGGATTATGTCATAATCATTTTGTTGATGTCATAATCATTTGATGATGTCATAATCATTAGATGATGTCATAATCATTTTGTTGATGTCATAATGATTTGATGATGTCATAATCATTTGATGTCATAATCATTGGATGATGTCATAATCATTTTGTTGATGTCATAATCATTTGATGATGTCATAAACATTTGATGTCATAATCATTGGATGATGTCATAATCATTTTGTTGATGTCATAATCTTTGGATGATGTCATAATCATTTTGTTGATGTCATAATCATTTGATGATGTCATAATCATTAGATGATGTCATAATCATTTTGTTGATGTCATAATGATTTGATGATGTCATAATCATTTGATGTCATAATCATTGGATGATGTCATAATCATTTTGTTGATGTCATAATCATTTGATGATGTCATAATCATTTGATGTCATAATCATTGGATGATGTCATAATCATATTGTTGATGTCATAATCATTTGTTGATGTCATAATCATTTGATGATGTCATAATCATTGGATGATGTCATAATCATTTTGTTGATGTCATAATCATTTGATGATGTCATAATCATTAGATGATGTCATAATCATTTTGTTGATGTCATAATGATTTGATGATGTCATAATCATTGGATGATGTCATAATCATTGGATGATGTCATAATCATTTTGTTGATGTCATAATCATTGGATGATGTCATAATCATTGGATGATGTCATAATCATTTTGTTGATGTCATAATCATTGGATGATGTCATAATCATTTTGTTGATGTCATAATCATTTGTTGATGTCATAATCATTTGATGATGTCATAATCATTAGATGATGTCATAATCATTTTGTTGATGTCATAATCATTTGATGATGTCATAATCATGAGATGATGTCATAATCATTTTGTGATGTCATAATCATTTGATGATGTCATAATCATTTGATGTCATAATCATTGGATGATGTCATAATCATTTGATGTCATAATCATTGGATGATGTCATAATCATTTGATAATGTCATAATCATTAGATGATGTCATAATCATTTTGCTGATGTCATAATCATTTTGTTGATGTCATAATCATTTGATGATGTTATAATCATTTTGTTGATGTCATAATCATTTGATGATGTCATAATCATTAGATGATGTCATAATCATTTTGTTGATGTCATAATCATTAGATGATGTCATAATCATTTTGTTGATGTCATAATGATTTGATGATGTCATAATCATTGGATGATATCATAATCATTGGATGATGTCATAATCATTTTGTTGATGTCATAATCATTTGATGATGTCATAATCAATAGATGATGTCATAATCATTTGATGAAGTCATAATCATTAGATGATGTCATAATCATTTTGTTGATGTCATAATGATTTGATGATGTCATAATCATTTGATGTCATAATCATTGGATGATGTCATAATCATTTTGTTGATGTCATAATCATTTGATGATGTCATAAACATTTGATGTCATAATCATTTTGTTGATGTCATAATCATTGGATGATGTCATAATCATTTTGTTGATGTCATAATCATTTGATGATGTCATAATCATTTGATGTCATAATCATTGGATGATGTCATAATCATTTTGTTGATGTCATAATCATTTGTTGATGTCATAATCATTTGATGATGTCATAATCATTGGATGATGTCATAATCATTTTGTTGATGTCATAATCATTTGATGATGTCATAATCATTAGATGATGTCATAATCATTTTGTTGATGTCATAATGATTTGATGATGTCATAATCATTGGATGATGTCATAATCATTGGATGATGTCATAATCATTTTGTTGATGTCATAATCATTGGATGATGTCATAATCATTGGATGATGTCATAATCATTTTGTTGATGTCATAATCATTGGATGATGTCATAATCATTTTGTTGATGTCATAATCATTTGTTGATGTCATAATCATTTGATGATGTCATAATCATTAGATGATGTCATAATCATTTTGTTGATGTCATAATCATTTGATGATGTCATAATCATGAGATGATGTCATAATCATTTTGTGATGTCATAATCATTTGATGATGTCATAATCATTTGATGTCATAATCATTGGATGATGTCATAATCATTTGATGTCATAATCATTGGATGATGTCATAATCATTTGATAATGTCATAATCATTAGATGATGTCATAATCATTTTGCTGATGTCATAATCATTTTGTTGATGTCATAATCATTTGATGATGTTATAATCATTTTGTTGATGTCATAATCATTTGATGATGTCATAATCATTAGATGATGTCATAATCATTTTGTTGATGTCATAATCATTAGATGATGTCATAATCATTTTGTTGATGTCATAATGATTTGATGATGTCATAATCATTGGATGATATCATAATCATTGGATGATGTCATAATCATTTTGTTGATGTCATAATCATTTGATGATGTCATAATCAATAGATGATGTCATAATCATTTGATGAAGTCATAATCATTAGATGATGTCATAATCATTTTGTTGATGTCATAATGATTTGATGATGTCATAATGATTTGATGATGTCAAAATCATTGGATGATGTCATAATCATTTTGTTGATGTCATAATCATTTGATGTCATAATCATTGGATGATGTCATAATCATTTTGTTGATGTCATAATCATTTGATGATGTCATAATCATTTGATGTCATAATCATTTGATGATGTCATAATCATTAGATGATGTCATAATCATTTTGTTGATGTCATAATCATTTGATGATGTCATAATCATTAGATGATGTCATAATCATTTTGTTGATGTCATAATCATTTGATGATGTCATAATCATTTGATGTCATAATCATCGGATGATGTCATAATCATTTTGTTGATGTCATAATCATTTGATAATGTCATAATCATTAGATGATGTCATAATCATTTTGTTGATGTCATAATCATTTTTTTTGATGTCATAATCATTTGATGATGTCATAATCATTTTGTTGATGTCATAATCATTTGATGATGTCATAATCATTTGATGTCATAATCATTGGATGATGTCATAATCATTTTGTTGATGTCATAATCATTTGATGATTTCATAATCATTAGATGATGTCATAATCATTTTGTTGATGTCATAATGATTTGATGATGTCATAATCATTGGATGATGTCATAATCATTGGATGATGTCATCATCATTTTGTTGATGTCATAATCATTTGATGTCATAATCATTTGATGATGTCATAATCATTTTGTTGATGTCATAATCATTTTGTTGATGTCATAATGATTTGATGATGTCAAAATCATTGGATGATGTCATAATCATTTTGTTGATGTCATAATCATTTGATGTCATAATCATTGGATGATGTCATAATCATTTTGTTGATGTCATAATCATTTGATGATGTCATAATCATTTGATGTCATAATCATTGGATGATGTCATAATCATTTTGTTGATGTCAAAATCATTGGATGATGTCATAATCATTTTGTTGATGTCATAATCATTGGATGATGTCATAATCATTTTGTTGATGTCATAATCATTTGATGATGTCATAATCATTAGATGATGTCATAATCATTTTGTTGATGTCATAATCATTTGATGATGTCATAATCATTTGATAATGTCATAATCATTAGATGATGTCATAATCATATTGTTGATGTCATAATAATTTTGTTGATGTCATAATCATTTGATGATGTCATAATCATTTTGGTGATGTCATAATCATTTGATGATGTCATAATCATTTGATGTCATAATCATTGGATGATGTCATAATCATTTTGTTGATGTCATAATCATTTGATGATGTCATAATCATTAGATGATGTCATAATCATTTTGTTGATGTCATAATGATTTGATGATGTAATAATCATTGGATGATGTCATAATCATTGGATGATGTCATAATCATTTTGTTGATGTCATAATCATTTGATGATGTCATAATCATTAGATGATGTCATAATCATTTTGTTGATGTCATAATGATTTGATGATGTCATAATCATTTGATGTCATAATCATTGGATGATGTCATAATCATTTTGTTGATGTCATAATCATTTGATGATGTCATAAACATTTGATGTCATAATCATTGGATGATGTCATAATCATTTTGTTGATGTCATAATCATTGGATGATGTCATAATCATTTTGTTGATGTCATAATCATTTGATGATGTCATAATCATTAGATGATGTCATAATCATTTTGTTGATGTCATAATGATTTGATGATGTCATAATCATTTGATGTCATAATCATTGGATGATGTCATAATCATTTTGTTGATGTCATAATCATTTGATGATGTCATAATCAATAGATGATGTCATAATCATTTGATGATGTCATAATCATTAGATGATGTCATAATCATTTTGTTGATGTCATAATGATTTGATGATGTCATAATCATTTGATGATATCATAATCATTGGATGATGTCATAATCATTTTGTTGATGTCATAATGATTTGATGATGTCATAATCATTTGATGTCATAATAATTGGATGATGTCATAATCATTTTGTTGATGTCATAATCATTTGATGATGTCATAAACATTTGATGTCATAATCATTGGATGATGTCATAATCATTTTGTTGATGTCATAATCATTGGATGATGTCATAATCATTTTGTTGATGTCATAATCATTTGATGATGTCATAATCATTAGATGATGTCATAATCATTTTGTTGATGTCATAATCATTTGATGATGTCATAATCATTAGATGATGTCATAATCATTTTGTTGATGTCATAATCATTTGATGATGTCATAATCATTTGATGTCATAATCATCGGATGATGTCATAATCATTTTGTTGATGTCATAATCATTTGATAATGTCATAATCATTAGATGATGTCATAATCATTTTGTTGATGTCATAATCATTTTTTTGATGACATAATCATTTGATGATGTCATAATCATTTTGTTGATGTCATAATCATTTGATGATGTCATAATCATTTGATGTCATAATCATTGGATGATGTCATAATCATTTTGTTGATGTCATAATCATTTGATGATGTCATAATCATTAGATGATGTCATAATCATTTTGTTGATGTCATAATAATTTGATGATGTCATAATCATTGGATGATGTCATAATCATTGGATGATGTCATCATCATTTTGTTGATGTCATAATCATTTGATGTCATAATCATTTGATGATGTCATAATCATTTTGTTGATGTCATAATCATTTTGTTGATGTCATAATGATTTGATGATGTCAAAATCATTGGATGATGTCATAATCATTTTGTTGATGTCATAATCATTTGATGTCATAATCATTGGATGATGTCATAATCATTTTGTTGATGTCATAATCATTTGATGATGTCATAATCATTTGATGTCATAATCATTGGATGATGTCATAATCATTTTGTTGATGTCAAAATCATTGGATGATGTCATAATCATTAGATGATGTCATAATCATTTTGTTGATGTCATAATCATTTGATAATGTCGTAATCATTAGATGATGTCATAATCATTTTGTTGATGTCATAATCATTTTGTTGATGTCATAATCATTTGATGATGTCATAATCATTTTGGTGATGTCATAATCATTTGATGTCATAATCATTGGATGATGTCATAATCATTTTGTTGATGTCATAATCATTTGATGATGTCATAATCATTAGATGATGTCATAATCATTTTGTTGATGTCATAATGATTTGATGATGTAATAATCATTGGATGATGTCATAATCATTGGATTATGTCATAATCATTTTGTTGATGTCATAATCATTTGATGATGTCATAATCATTAGATGATGTCATAATCATTTTGTTGATGTCATAATGATTTGATGATGTCATAATCATTTGATGTCATAATCATTGGATGATGTCATAATCATTTTGTTGATGTCATAATCATTTGATGATGTCATAAACATTTGATGTCATAATCATTGGATGATGTCATAATCATTTTGTTGATGTCATAATCATTGGATGATGTCATAATCATTTTGTTGATGTCATAATCATTTGATGATGTCATAATCATTAGATGATGTCATAATCATTTTGTTGATGTCATAGTGATTTGATGATGTCATAATCATTTGATGTCATAATCATTGGATGATGTCATAATCATTTTGTTGATGTCATAGTGATTTGATGATGTCATAATCATTTGATGTCATAATCATTGGATGATGTCATAATCATTTTGTTGATGTCATAATCATTTGTTGATGTCATAATCATTTGATGATGTCATAATCATTGGATGATGTCATAATCATTTTGTTGATGTCATAATCATTTGATGATGTCATAATCATTAGATGATGTCATAATCATTTTGTTGATGTCATAATGATTTGATGATGTCATAATCATTGGATGATGTCACAATCATTGGATGATGTCATAATCATTTTGTTGATGTCATAATCATTGGATGATGTCATAATCATTGGATGATGTCATAATCATTTTGTTGATGTCATAATCATTGGATGATGTCATAATCATTTTGTTGATGTCATAATCATTTGTTGATGTCATAATCATTTGATGATGTCATAATCATTAGATGATGTCATAATCATTTTGTTGATGTCATAATCATTTGATGATGTCATAATCATGAGATGATGTCATAATCATTTTGTGATGTCATAATCATTTGATGATGTCATAATCATTTGATGTCATAATCTTTGGATGATGTCATAATCATTGGATGTCATAATCATTGGATGATGTCATAATCATTTGATAATGTCATAATCATTAGATGATGTCATAATGATTTTGCTGATGTCATAATCATTTTGTTGATGTCATAATCATTTGATGATGTTATAATCATTTTGTTGATGTCATAATCATTTGATGATGTCATAATCATTAGATGATGTCATAATCATTTTGTTGATGTCATAATCATTAGATGATGTCATAATCATTTTGTTGATGTCATAATGATTTGATGATGTCATAATCATTGGATGATATCATAATCATTGGATGATGTCATAATCATTTTGTTGATGTCATAATCATTTGATGATGTCATAATCAATAGATGATGTCATAATCATTTGATGATGTCATAACCATTAGATGATGTCATAATCATTTTGTTGATGTCATAATGATTTGATGATGTCATAATCATTTGATGTCATAATCATTGGATGATGTCATAATCATTTTGTTGATGTCATAATCATTTGATGATGTCATAAACATTTGATGTCATAATCATTTTGTTGATGTCATAATCATTGGATGATGTCATAATCATTTTGTTGATGTCATAATCATTTGATGATGTCATAATCATTAGATGATGTCATAATCATTTTGTTGATGTCATAATCATTTGATGATGTCATAATCATTAGATGATGTCATAATCATTTTGTTGATGTCATAATCATTTGATGATGTCATAATCATTTGATGTCATAATCATCGGATGATGTCATAATCATTTTGTTGATGTCATAAACATTTGATAATGTCATAATCATTAGATGATGTCATAATCATTTTGTTGATGTCATAATCATTTTTTTGATGTCATAATCATTTGATGATGTCATAATCATTTTGTTGATGTCATAATCATTTGATGATGTCATAATCATTTGATGTCATAATCATTGGATGATGTCATAATCATTTTGTTGATGTCATAATCATTTGATGATGTCATAATCATTAGATGATGTCATAATCATTTTGTTGATGTCATAATGATTTGATGATGTCATAATGATTTGATGATGTCATAATCATTGGATGATGTCATCATCATTTTGTTGATGTCATAATCATTTGATGTCATAATCATTTGATGATGTCATAATCATTTTGTTGATGTCATAATCATTTTGTTGATGTCATAATGATTTGATGATGTCAAAATCATTGGATGATGTCATAATCATTTTGTTGATGTCATAATCATTTGATGTCATAATCATTGGATGATGTCATAATCATTTTGTTGATGTCATAATCATTTGATGATGTCATAATCATTTGATGTCATAATCATTGGATGATGTCATAATCATTTTGTTGATGTCAAAATCATTGGATGATGTCATAATCATTTTGTTGATGTCATAATCATTGGATGATGTCATAATCATTTTGTTGATGTCATAATCATTTGATGATGTCATAATCATTTTGTTGATGTCATAATCATTTGATGATGTCATAATCATTTGATAATGTCATAATCATTAGATGATGTCATAATCATATTGTTGATGTCATAATAATTTTGTTGATGTCATAATCATTTGATGATGTCATAATCATTTTGGTGATGTCATAATCATTTGATGATGTCATAATCATTTGATGTCATAATCATTGGATGATGTCATAATCATTTTGTTGATGTCATAATCATTTGATGATGTCATAATCATTAGATGATGTCATAATCATTTTGTTGATGTCATAATGATTTGATGATGTAATAATCATTGGATGATGTCATAATCATTGGATGATGTCATAATCATTTTGTTGATGTCATAATCATTTGATGATGTCATAATCATTAGATGATGTCATAATCATTTTGTTGATGTCATAATGATTTGATGATGTCATAATCATTTGATGTCATAATCATTGGATGATGTCATAATCATTTTGTTGATGTCATAATCATTTGATGATGTCATAAACATTTGATGTCATAATCATTGGATGATGTCATAATCATTTTGTTGATGTCATAATCATTGGATGATGTCATAATCATTTTGTTGATTTCATAATCATTTGATGATGTCATAATCATTAGATGATGTCATAATCATTTTGTTGATGTCATAATGATTTGATGATGTCATAATCATTTGATGTCATAATCATTGGATGATGTCATAATCATTTTGTTGATGTCATAATCATTTGATGATGTCATAATCAATAGATGATGTCATAATCATTTGATGATGTCATAATCATTAGATGATGTCATAATCATTTTGTTGATGTCATAATGATTTGATGATGTCATAATCATTTGATGATATCATAATCATTGGATGATGTCATAATCATTTTGTTGATGTCATAATGATTTGATGATGTCATAATCATTTGATGTCATAATAATTGGATGATGTCATAATCATTTTGTTGATGTCATAATCATTTGATGATGTCATAAACATTTGATGTCATAATCATTGGATGATGTCATAATCATTTTGTTGATGTCATAATCATTGGATGATGTCATAATCATTTTGTTGATGTCATAATCATTTGATGATGTCATAATCATTAGATGATGTCATAATCATTTTGTTGATGTCATAATCATTTGATGATGTCATAATCATTAGATGATGTCATAATCATTTTGTTGATGTCATAATCATTTGATGATGTCATAATCATTTGATGTCATAATCATCGGATGATGTCATAATCATTTTGTTGATGTCATAATCATTTGATAATGTCATAATCATTAGATGATGTCATAATCATTTTGTTGATGTCATAATCATTTTTTTGATGTCATAATCATTTGATGATGTCATAATCATTTTGTTGATGTCATAATCATTTGATGATGTCATAATCATTTGATGTCATAATCATTGGATGATGTCATAATCATTTTGTTGATGTCATAATCATTTGATGATGTCATAATCATTAGATGATGTCATAATCATTTTGTTGATGTCATAATGATTTGATGATGTCATAATCATTGGATGATGTCATAATCATTGGATGATGTCATCATCATTTTGTTGATGTCATAATCATTTGATGTCATAATCATTTGATGATGTCATAATCATTTTGTTGATGTCATAATCATTTTGTTGATGTCATAATGATTTGATGATGTCAAAATCATTGGATGATGTCATAATCATTTTGTTGATGTCATAATCATTTGATGTCATAATCATTGGATGATGTCATAATCATTTTGTTGATGTCATAATCATTTGATGATGTCATAATCATTTGATGTCATAATCATTGGATGATGTCATAATCATTTGATGTCATAATCATTTTGTTGATGTCATAATCATTTGATAATGTCATAATCATTAGATGATGTCATAATCATTTGATGATGTCATAATCATTTTGTTGATGTCATAATCATTAGATGATGTCATAATCATTTTGTTGATGTCATAATCATTTTTTTGATGTCATAATCATTTGATGATGTCATAATCATTTTGTTGACGTCATAATCATTTGATGATGTCATAATCATTTGATGTCATAATCATTGGATGATGTCATAATCATTTTGTTGATGTCATAATCATTTGATGATGTCATAATCATTAGATGATGTCATAATCATTTTGTTGATGTCATAATGATTTGATGATGTCATAATCATTGGATGATGTCATAATCATTGGATGATGTCATCATCATTTTGTTGATGTCATAATCATTTGATGTCATAATCATTTGATGATGTCATAATCATTTTGTTGATGTCATAATCATTTTGTTGATGTCATAATCATTTGATGTCATAATCATTTGATGATGTCATAATCATTTTGTTGATGTCATAATCATTTTGTTGATGTCATAATGATTTGATGATGTCAAAATCATTGGATGATGTCATAATCATTTTGTTGATGTCATAATCATTTGATGTCATAATCATTGGATGATGTCATAATCATTTTGTTGATGTCATAATCATTTGATGATGTCATAATCATTTGATGTCATAATCATTGGATGATGTCATAATCATTTTGTTGATGTCAAAATCATTGGATGATGTCATAATCATTTTGTTGATGTCATAATCATTGGATGATGTCATAATCATTTTGTTGATGTCATAATCATTTGATGATGTCATAATCATTAGATGATGTCATAATCATTTTGTTGATGTCATAATCATTTGATGATGTCATAATCATTTGATAATGTCATAATCATTAGATGATGTCATAATCATTTTGTTGATGTCATAATCATTTGATGATGTCATAATCATTTGATAATGTCGTAATCATTAGATGATGTCATAATCATTTTGTTGATGTCATAATCATTTTGTTGATGTCATAATCATTTGATGATGTCATAATCATTTTGTTGATGTCATAATCATTTGATGATGTCATAATCATTTTGTTGATGTCATAATGATTTGATGATGTAATAATCATTGGATGATGTCATAATCATTGGATGATGTCATAATCATTTTGTTGATGTCATAATCATTTGATGATGTCATAATCATTAGATGATGTCATAATCATTTTGTTGATGTCATAATGATTTGATGATGTCATAATCATTTGATGTCATAATCATTGGATGATGTCATAATCATTTTGTTGATGTCATAATCATTTGATGATGTCATAAACATTTGATGTCATAATCATTGGATGATGTCATAATCATTTTGTTGATGTCATAATCATTGGATGATGTCATAATCATTTTGTTGATGTCATAATCATTTGATGTCATAATCATTTGATGATGTCATAATCATTTTGTTGATGTCATAATCATTTTGTTGATGTCATAATGATTTGATGATGTCAAAATCATTGGATGATGTCATAATCATTTTGTTGATGTCATAATCATTTGATGTCATAATCATTGGATGATGTCATAATCATTTTGTTGATGTCATAATCATTTGATGATGTCATAATCATTTGATGTCATAATCATTGGATGATATCATAATCATTTTGTTGATGTCAAAATCATTGGATGATGTCATAATCATTTTGTTGATGTCATAATCATTGGATGATGTCATAATCATTTTGTTGATGTCATAATCATTTGATGATGTCATAATCATTAGATGATGTCATAATCATTTTGTTGATGTCATAATCATTTGATGATGTCATAATCATTTGATAATGTCATAATCATTAGATGATGTCATAATCATATTGTTGATGTCATAATCATTTGATGATGTCATAATCATTTTGGTGATGTCATAATCATTTGATGTCATAATCATTGGATGATGTCATAATCATTTTGTTGATGTCATAATCATTTTATGATGTCATAATCATTAGATGATGTCATAATCATTTTGTTGATGTCATAATGATTTGATGATGTAATAATCATTGGATGATGTCATAATCATTGGATGATGTCATAATCATTTTGTTGATGTCATAATCATTTGATGATGTCATAATCATTAGATGATGTCATAATCATTTTGTTGATGTCATAATCATTTTTTTGATGTCATAATCATTTGATGATGTCATAATCATTTTGTTGATGTCATAATAATTTGATGATGTCATAATCATTTGATGTCATAATCATTGGATGATGTCATAATCATTTTGTTGATGTCATAATCATTTTGTTGATGTCATAATCATTTGATGATGTCATAATCATTTTGGTGATGTCATAATCATTTGATGATGTCATAATCATTTGATGTCATAATCATTGGATGATGTCATAATCATTTTGTTGATGTCATAATCATTTGATGATGTCATAATCATTTTGTTGATGTCATAATAATTTGATGATGTCATAATCATTTGATGTCATAATCATTGGATGATGTCATAATCATTTTGTTGATGTCATAATCATTTTGTTGATGTCATAATCATTTGATGATGTCATAATCATTTTGGTGATGTCATAATCATTTGATGATGTCATAATCATTTGATGTCATAATCATTGGATGATGTCATAATCATTTTGTTGATGTCATAATCATTTGATGATGTCATAATCATTAGATGATGTCATAATCATTTTGTTGATGTCATAATGATTTGATGATGTCATAATCATTGGATGATGTCATAATCATTGGATGATGTCATCATCATTTTGTTGATGTCATAATCATTTGATGATGTCATAATCATTTGATGTCATAATCATTTGATGATGTCATAATCATTTTGTTGATGTCATAATAATTTTGTTGATGTCATAATCATTTGATGTCATAATCATTGGATGATGTCATAATCATTTTGTTGATGTCATAATCATTTGATGATGTCATAATCATTTGATGTCATAATCATTGGATGATGTCATAATCATTTTGTTGATGTCATAATCATTTGATGATGTCATAATCATTTGATGTTATAATCATTGGATGATGTCATAATCATTTTGTTGATGTCATAATCATTTGATGATGTCATAATCATTAGATGATGTCATAATCATTTTGTTGATGTCATAATCATTTGATGATGTCATAATCATTAGATGATGTCATAATCATTTTGTGATGTCATAATCATTTGATGATGTCATAATCATTTGATGTCATAATCATTTTGTTGATGTCATAATCATTTGATGATGTCATAATCATTAGATGATGTCATAATCATTTTGTTGATGTCATAACCATTTGATGATATCATAATCATTAGATGATGTCATAATCATTTTGTGATGTCATAATCATTTGATGATGTCATATTCATTTGATGTCATAATCATTGGATGATGTCATAATCATTTTGTTGATGTCATAATCATTTGATAATGTCATAATCATTAGATGATGTCATAATCATTTTGTTGATGTCATAATCATTTTGTTGATGTCATAATCATTTTGGTGATGTCATAATCATTTGATGATGTCATAATCATTTGATGTCATAATCATTGGATGATGTCATAATCATTTTGTTGATGTCATAATCATTTGATGATGTCATAATCATTGGATGATGTCATATTCATTTTGTTGATGTCATAATCATTTCATGATGTCATAATCATTAGATCATGTCATAATCATTTGATGTCATAATCATTTTGTTGATGTCATAATCATTTGATGATGTCATAATCATTAGATGATGTCATAATCATTTGATGTCATAATCATTATATGATGTCATAATCATTTTGTTGATGTAATAATCATTTGATGATGTCATAATCATTTTGTTGATATCATAATCATTGGATGATGTCATAATCATTTTGTTGATGTCATAATCATTTGATGATGCCATAATCATTTTGTTGATGGCATAATCATTTGATGATGTCATAATCATTTGATGTCATAATCATTAGATGATGTCATAATCATTTTGTTGATGTCATAATGATTTCATGATGTCAAAATCATTGGATGATGTCATAATCATTTTGTTGATGTCATATTCATTTGATGATGTCATAATCATTTGATGTCATAATCATTGGATGATGTCATAATCATTTTGTTGATGTCATAATCATTTGATGATGTCATAATCATTAGATGATGTCATAATCTTTTTGTTGATGTCATAATGATTTGATGATGTCATAATCATTGGATGATGTCATAATCATTGGATGATGTCATAATCATTTTGTTGATGTCATAATCATTGGATGATGTCATAATCATTTTGTTGATGTCATAATCATTTGTTGATGTCATAATCATTTGATGATGTCATAATCATTGGATGATGTCATAATCATTTTGTTGATGTCATAATCATTTGATGATGCCATAATCATTTTGTTGATGGCATAATCATTTGATGATGTCATAATCATTTGATGTCATAATCATTAGATGATGTCATAATCATTTTGTTGATGTCATAATGATTTCATGATGTCAAAATCATTGGATGATGTCATAATCATTTTGTTGATGTCATAATCATTTGATGATGTCATAATCATTTGATGTCATAATCATTGGATGATGTCATAATCATTTTGTTGATGTCATAATCATTTGATGATGTCATAATCATTAGATGATGTCATAATCATTTTGTTGATGTCATAATGATTTGATGATGTCATAATCATTGGATGATGTCAAAATCATTGGATGATGTCATAATCATTTTGTTGATGTCATAATCATTGGATGATGTCATAATCATTTTGTTGATGTCATAATCATTTGTTGATGTCATAATCATTTGATGATGTCATAATCATTAGATGATGTTATAATCATTTTGTTGATGTCATAATCATTAGATGATGTCATAATCATTAGATGATGTCATAATCATTTTGTGATGTCATAATCATTTGATGATGTCATAATCATTTGATGTCATAATCATTGGATGATGTCATAATCCTTTTGTTGATGTCATAATCATTTGATGATGTCATAATCATTAGATGATGTCATAATCATTTTGTTGATGTCATAATCATTAGATGATGTCATAATAATTTTGTTGATGTCATAATGATTTGATGATGTCATAATCATTGGATGATATCATAATCATTGGATGATGTCATAATCATTTTGTTGATGTCATAATCATTTGATGATGTCATAATCAATAGATGATGTCATAATCATTTGATGATGTCATAATCATTAGATGATGTCATAATCATTTTGTTGATGTCATAATGATTTGATGATGTCATAATCATTGGATGATATCATAATCATTGGATGATGTCATAATCATTTTGTTGATGTCATAATGATTTGATGATGTCATAATCATTTGATGTCATAATCATTGGATGATGTCATAATCATTTTTGTTGATGTCATAATCATTTGATGATGTCATAAACATTTGATGTCATAATCATTGGATGATGTCATAATTATTTTGTTGATGTCATAATCATTGGATGATGTCATAATCATTTTGTTGATGTCATAATCATTTGATGATGTCATAATCATTAGATGATGTCATAATCATTTTGTTGATGTCATAATCATTTGATGATGTCATAATCATTAAATGATGTCATAATCATTTTGTTGATGTCATAATCATTTGATGATGTCATAATCATTTGATGTCATAATCATCGGATGATGTCATAATCATTTTGTTGATGTCATAATCATTTGATAATGTCATAATCATTAGATGATGTCATAATCATTTTGTTGATGTCATAATCATTTTTTTGATGTCATAATCATTTGATGATGTCATAATCATTTTGTAGATGTCATAATCATTTTATGATGTCATAATCATTAGATGATGTCATAATCATTTTGTTGATGTCATAATGATTTGATGATGTCATAATCATTGGATGATGTCATAATCATTTTGTTGATGTCATAATCATTTGATGTCATAATCATTGGATGATGTCATAATCATTTTGTTGATGTCATAATCATTTGATGATGTCATAATCATTTTGTTGATGTCATAATCATTTTGTTGATGTCATAATGATTTGATGATGTCAAAATCATTGGATGATGTCATAATCATTTTGTTGATGTCATAATCATTTGATGTCATAATCATTGGATGATGTCATAATCATTTTGTTGATGTCATAATCATTTGATGATGTCATAATCATTTGATGTCATAATCATTGGATGATGTCATAATCATTTTGTTGATGTCAAAATCATTGGATGATGTCATAATCATTTTGTTGATGTCATAATCATTGGATGATGTCATAATCATTTTGTTGATGTCATAATCATTTGATGATGTCATAATCATTAGATGATGTCATAATCATTTTGTTGATGTCATAATCATTTGATGATGTCATAATCATTTGATAATGTCATAATCATTAGATGATGTCATAATCATTTTGTTGATGTCATAATCATTTTGTTGATGTCATAATCATTTGATGATGTCATAATCATTTTGGTGATGTCATAATCATTTGATGATGTCATAATCATTTGATGTCATAATCATTGGATGATGTCATAATCATTTTGTTGATGTCATAATCATTTGATGATGTCATAATCATTAGATGATGTCATAATCATTTTGTTGATGTCATAATCATTTGATGATGTCATAAACATTTGATGTCATAATCATTGGATGATGTCATAATCATTTTGTTGATGTCATAATCATTGGATGATGTCATAATCATTTTGTTGATGTCATAATCATTTGATGGTGTCATAATCAGTAGATGATGCCATAATCATTTTGTTGATGTCATAATCATTTGATGATGTCATAATCATTAGATGATGTCATAATCATTTTGTTGATGTCATAATCATTTGATGATGTCATAATCATTTGATGTCATAATCATCGGATGATGTCATAATCATTTTGTTGATGTCATAATCATTTGATAATGTCATAATCATTAGATGATGTCATATTCATTTTGTTGATGTCATAATCATTTTTTTGATGTCATAATCATTTGATGATGTCATAATCATTTTGTTGATGTCATAATCATTTGATGATGTCATAATCATTTGATGTCATAATCATTGGATGATGTCATAATCATTTTGTTGATGTCATAATCATTTGATGATGTCATAATCATTTTGGTGATGTCATAATCATTTGATGATGTCATAATCATTTGATGTCATAATCATTGGATGATGTCATAATCATTTTGTTGATGTCATAATCATTTGATGATGTCATAATCATTAGATGATGTCATAATCATTTTGTTGATGTCATAATGATTTGATGATGTCATAATCATTGGATGATGTCATAATCATTGGATGATGTCATCATCATTTTGTTGATGTCATAATCATTTGATGATGTCATAATCATTTGATGTCATAATCATTTGATGATGTCATAATCATTTTGTTGATGTCATAATCATTTTGTTGATGTCATAATGATTTGATGATGTCAAAATCATTGGATGATGTCATAATCATTTTGTTGATGTCATAATCATTTGATGTCATAATCATTGGATGATGTCATAATCATTTTGTTGATGTCATAATCATTTGATGATGTCATAATCATTTGATGTTATAATCATTGGATGATGTCATAATCATTTTGTTGATGTCATAATCATTTGATGATGTCATAATCATTAGATGATGTCATAATCATTTTGTTGATGTCATAATCATTTGATGATGTCATAATCATTAGATGATGTCATAATCATTTTGTGATGTTATAATCATTTGATGATGTCATAATCATTTGATGTCATAATCATTGGATGATGTCATAATCATTTTGTTGATGTCATAATCATTTGATGATGTCATAATCATTTTGGTGATGTCATAATCATTTGATGATGTCATAATCATTTGATGTCATAATCATTGGATGATGTCATAATCATTTTGTTGATGTCATAATCATTTGATAATGTCATAATCATTAGATGATGTCATAATCATTTTGTTGATGTCATAATCATTTTGTTGATGTCATAATCATTTTGGTGATGTCATAATCATTTGATGATGTCATAATCATTTGATGTCATAATCATTGGATGATGTCATAATCATTTTGTTGATGTCATAATCATTTGATGATGTCATAATCATTAGATGATGTCATAATCATTTTGTTGATGGCATAATGATTTGATGATGTCATAATAATTGGATGATGTCATAATCATTGGATGATGTCATAATCATTTTGTTGATGTCATAATCATTTGATGATGTCATAATCATTAGATGATGTCATAATCATTTTGTTGATGTCATAATGATTTGATGATGTCATGATCATTTGATGTCATAATCATTGGATGATGTCATAATCATTAGATGATGTCATAATCATTTTGTTGATGTCATAATCATTTGATGATGTCATAATCATTTGATAATGTCATAATCATTAGATGATGTCATAATCATTTTGTTGATGTCATAATCATTTGATGATGTCATAATCATTTTGGTGATGTCATAATCATTTGATGATGTCATAATCATTTGATGTCATAATCATTGGATGATGTAATAATCATTTTGTTGATGTCATAATCATTTGATGATGTCATAATCATTAGATGATGTCATAATCATTTTGTTGATGTCATAATCATTTGATGATGTCATAAACATTTGATGTCATAATCATTGGATGATGTCATAATCATTTTGTTGATGTCATAATCATTGGATGATGTCATAATCATTTTGTTGATGTCATAATCATTTGATGGTGTCATAATCAGTAGATGATGCCATAATCATTTTGTTGATGTCATAATCATTTGATGATGTCATAATCATTAGATGATGTCATAATCATTTTGTTGATGTCATAATCATTTGATGATGTCATAATCATTTGATGTCATAATCATCGGATGATGTCATAATCATTTTGTTGATGTCATAATCATTTGATAATGTCATAATCATTAGATGATGTCATATTCATTTTGTTGATGTCATAATCATTTTTTTGATGTCATAATCATTTGATGATGTCATAATCATTTGATGATGTCATAATCATTTGATGTCATAATCATTGGATGATGTCATAATCATTTTGTTGATGTCATAATCATTTTGTTGATGTCATAATCATTTGATGATGTCATAATCATTTTGGTGATGTCATAATCATTTGATGATGTCATAATCATTTGATGTCATAATCATTGGATGATGTCATAATCATTTTGTTGATGTCATAATCATTTGATGATGTCATAATCATTAGATGATGTCATAATCATTTTGTTGATGTCATAATGATTTGATGATGTCATAATCATTGGATGATGTCATAATCATTGGATGATGTCATCATCATTTTGTTGATGTCATAATCATTTGATGATGTAATAATCATTTGATGTCATAATCATTTGATGATGTCATAATCATTTTGTTGATGTCATAATCATTTTGTTGATGTCATAATGATTTGATGATGTCAAAATCATTGGATGATGTCATAATCATTTTGTTGATGTCATAATCATTTGATGTCATAATCATTGGATGATGTCATAATCATTTTGTTGATGTCATAATCATTTGATGATGTCATAATCATTTGATGTTATAATCATTGGATGATGTCATAATCATTTTGTTGATGTCATAATCATTTGATGATGTAATAATCATTTGATGTCATAATCATTTGATGATGTCATAATCATTTTGTTGATGTCATAATCATTTTGTTGATGTCATAATGATTTGATGATGTCAAAATCATTGGATGATGTCATACTCATTTTGTTGATGTCATAATCATTTGATGTCATAATCATTAGATGATGTCATAATCATTTTGTTGATGGCATAATGATTTGATGATGTCATAATAATTGGATGATGTCATAATCATTGGATGATGTCATAATCATTTTGTTGATGTCATAATCATTTGATGATGTCATAATCATTAGATGATGTCATAATCATTTTGTTGATGTCATAATGATTTGATGATGTCATGATCATTTGATGTCATAATCATTGGATGATGTCATAATCATTAGATGATGTCATAATCATTTTGTTGATGTCATAATCATTTGATGATGTCATAATCATTTGATAATGTCATAATCATTAGATGATGTCATAATCATTTTGTTGATGTCATAATCATTTGATGATGTCATAATCATTTTGGTGATGTCATAATCATTTGATGATGTCATAATCATTTGATGTCATAATCATTGGATGATGTAATAATCATTTTGTTGATGTCATAATCATTTGATGATGTCATAATCATTAGATGATGTCATAATCATTTTGTTGATGTCATAATCATTTGATGATGTCATAAACATTTGATGTCATAATCATTGGATGATGTCATAATCATTTTGTTGATGTCATAATCATTGGATGATGTCATAATCATTTTGTTGATGTCATAATCATTTGATGGTGTCATAATCAGTAGATGATGCCATAATCATTTTGTTGATGTCATAATCATTTGATGATGTCATAATCATTAGATGATGTCATAATCATTTTGTTGATGTCATAATCATTTGATGATGTCATAATCATTTGATGTCATAATCATCGGATGATGTCATAATCATTTTGTTGATGTCATAATCATTTGATAATGTCATAATCATTAGATGATGTCATATTCATTTTGTTGATGTCATAATCATTTTTTTGATGTCATAATCATTTGATGATGTCATAATCATTTGATGATGTCATAATCATTTGATGTCATAATCATTGGATGATGTCATAATCATTTTGTTGATGTCATAATCATTTTGTTGATGTCATAATCATTTGATGATGTCATAATCATTTTGGTGATGTCATAATCATTTGATGATGTCATAATCATTTGATGTCATAATCATTGGATGATGTCATAATCATTTTGTTGATGTCATAATCATTTGATGATGTCATAATCATTAGATGATGTCATAATCATTTTGTTGATGTCATAATGATTTGATGATGTCATAATCATTGGATGATGTCATAATCATTGGATGATGTCATCATCATTTTGTTGATGTCATAATCATTTGATGATGTAATAATCATTTGATGTCATAATCATTTGATGATGTCATAATCATTTTGTTGATGTCATAATCATTTTGTTGATGTCATAATGATTTGATGATGTCAAAATCATTGGATGATGTCATACTCATTTTGTTGATGTCATAATCATTTGATGTCATAATCATTGGATGATGTCATAATCATTTTGTTGATGTCATAATCATTTGATGATGTCATAATCATTTGATGTTATAATCATTGGATGATGTCATAATCATTTTGTTGATGTCATAATCATTTGATGATGTCATAATCATTAGATGATGTCATAATCATTTTGTTGATGTCATAATCATTTGATGATGTCATAATCATTAGATGATGTCATAATCATTTTGTGATGTTATAATCATTTGATGATGTCATAATCATTTGATGTCATAATCATTGGATGATGTCATAATCATTTTGTTGATGTCATAATCATTTGATAATGTCATAATCATTAGATGATGTCATAATCATTTTGTTGATGTCATAATCATTTTGTTGATGTCATAATCATTTGATGATGTCATAATCATTTTGGTGATGTCATAATCATTTGATGATGTCATAATCATTTGATGTCATAATCATTGGATGATGTCATAATCATTTTGTTGATGTCATAATCATTTGATGATGTCATAATCATTAGATGATGTCATAATCATTTTGTTGATGTCATAATCATTGGATGATGTCATAATCATTTTGTTGATGTCATAATCATTTGATGGTGTCATAATCAGTAGATGATGCCATAATCATTTTGTTGATGTCATAATCATTTGATGATGTCATAATCATTAGATGATGTCATAATCATTTTGTTGATGTCATAATCATTTGATGATGTCATAATCATTTGATGTCATAATCATCGGATGATGTCATAATCATTTTGTTGATGTCATAATCATTTGATAATGTCATAATCATTAGATGATGTCATATTCATTTTGTTGATGTCATAATCATTTTTTTGATGTCATAATCATTTGATGATGTCATAATCATTTTGTTGATGTCATAATCATTTGATGATGTCATAATCATTTGATGTCATAATCATTGGATGATGTCATAATCATTTTGTTGATGTCATAATCATTTTGTTGATGTCATAATCATTTGATGATGTGATAATCATTTTGGTGATGTCATAATCATTTGATGATGTCATAATCATTTGATGTCATAATCATTGGATGATGTCATAATCATTTTGTTGATGTCATAATCATTTGATGATGTCATAATCATTAGATGATGTCATAATCATTTTGTTGATGTCATAATGATTTGATGATGTCATAATCATTGGATGATGTCATAATCATTGGATGATGTCATCATCATTTTGTTGATGTCATAATCATTTGATGATGTCATAATCATTTGATGTCATAATCATTTGATGATGTCATAATCATTTTGTTGATGTCATAATCATTTTGTTGATGTCATAATGATTTGATGATGTCAAAATCATTGGATGATGTCATAATCATTTTGTTGATGTCATAATCATTTGATGTCATAATCATTGGATGATGTCATAATCATTTTGTTGATGTCATAATCATTTGATGATGTCATAATCATTTGATGTTATAATCATAGGATGATGTCATAATCATTTTGTTGATGTCATAATCATTTGATGATGTCATAATCATTAGATGATGTCATAATCATTTTGTTGATGTCATAATCATTTGATGATGTCATAATCATTAGATGATGTCATAATCATTTTGTGATGTTATAATCATTTGATGATGTCATAATCATTTGTTGTCATAATCATTGGATGATGTCATAATCATTTTGTTGATGTCATAATCATTTGATAATGTCATAATCATTAGATGATGTCATAATCATTTTGTTGATGTCATAATCATTTTGTTGATGTCATAATCATTTGATGATGTCATAATCATTTTGGTGATGTCATAATCATTTGATGATGTCATAATCATTGGATGATGTCATAATCATTTTGTTGATGTCATAATCATTTGATGATGTCATAATCATTAGATGATGTCATAATCATTTTGTTGATGTCATATCCATTTGATGATGTCATAATCATTAGATGATGTCATAATCATTTTGTGATGTCATAATCATTTGATGATGTCATAATCATTTGATGTCATAATCATTGGATGATGTCATAATCTTTTTGTTGATGTCATAATCATTTGATAATGTCATAATCATTAGATGATGTCATAATCATTTTGTTGATGTCATAATCATTTTGTTGATGTCATAATCATTTTGGTGATGTCATAATCATTTGATGATGTCATAATCATTTGATGTCATAATCATTGGATGATGTCATAATCATTTTGTTGATGTCATAATCATTTGATGATGTCATAATCATTAGATGATGTCATAATCATTTTGTTGATGTCATAATGATTTGATGATGTCATAATAATTGGATGATGTCATAATCATTGGATGATGTCATAATCATTTTGTTGATGTCATAATCATTTGATGATGTCATAATCATTTGATGTCATAATCATTGGATGATGTCATAATCATTTTGTTGATGTCATAATCATTTGATGATGTCATAATCATTAGATGATGTCATAATCATTTTGTTGATGTCATAATCATTTGATGATGTCATAAACATTTGATGTCATAATCATTGGATGATGTCATAATCATTTGATGTCATAATCATTGGATGATGTCATAATCATTTTGTTGATGTCATAATCATTTGATAATGTCATAATCATTAGATGATGTCATAATCATTTTGTTGATGTCATAATCATTTTGTTGATGTCATAATCATTTTGATGATGTCATAATCATTTGATGATGTCATAATCATTTGATGTCATAATCATTGGATGATGTCATAATCATTTTGTCGATGTCATAATCATTTGATGATGTCATAATCATTAGATGATGTCATAATCATTTTGTTGATGTCATAATGATTTGATGATGTCATAATCATTTGATGTCATAATCATTGGATGATGTCATAATCATTTTGTTGATGTCATAATCATTTGATGATGTCATAATCATTGGATGATGTCATATTCATTTTGTTGATGTCATAAACATTTCATGATGTCATAATCATTAGATCATGTCATAATCATTTGATGTCATAATCATTTTGTTGATGTCGTAATCATTTGATGATGTCATAATCATTAGATGATGTCATAATCATTTGTTGTCATAATCATTGGATGACGTCATATTCATTTTGTTGATGTCATAATCATTTGATGATGTCATAATCATTTGATGTCATAATCATTGGATGATGTCATAATCATTTTGTTGATGTCATAATCATTTGATGATGTCATAATCATTTGATGTCATTATCATTGGATGATGACATAATCATTTTGTTGATGTCATAATCATTAGATGATGTCATAATCATTAGATGATGTCATAATCATTTTGTTGATGTAATAATCATTTGATGATGTCATAATCATTTTGTTGATGTCATAATCATTGGATGATGTCATAATCTTTTTTGTTGATGTCATAATCATTTGATGATGCCATAATCATTTTGTTGATGGCATAATCATTTGATGATGTCATAATCATTTGATGTCATAATCATTAGATGATGTCATAATCATTTTGTTGATGTCATAATGATTTCATGATGTCAAAATCATTGGATGATGTCATAATCATTTTGTTGATGTCATAATCATTTGATGTCATAATCATTGGATGATGTCATAATCATTTTGTTGATGTCATAATCATTTGATGATGTCATAATCATTTGATGTCATAATCATTGGATGATGTCATAATCATTTTGTTGATGTCATAATCATTTGATGATGTCATAATCATTAGATGATGTCATAATAATTTTGTTGATGTCATAATGATTTGATGATGTCATAATCATTGGATGATGTCATAATCATTGGATGATGTCATAATCATTTTGTTGATGTCATAATCATTGGATGATGTCATAATCATTTTGTTGATGTCATAATCATTTGTTGATGTCATAATCATTTGATGATGTCATAATCATTAGATGATGTCATAATCATTTTGTTGATGTCATAATCATTTGATGATGTCATAATCATTAGATGATGTCATAATCATTTTGTGATGTCATAATCATTTGATGATGTCATAATCATTTGATGTCATAATCATTGGATGATTTCATAATAATTTTGTTGATTTCATAATCATTTGATGATGTCATAATCATTAGATGATGTCATAATCATTTTGTTGATGTCATAATCATTAGATGATGTCATAATAATTTTGTTGATGTCATAATGATTTGATGATGTCATAATCATTGGATGATATCATAATCATTGGATGATGTCATAATCATTTTGTTGATGTCATAATCATTTGATGATGTCATAATCAATAGATGATGTCATAATCATTTGATGATGTCATAATCATTAGATGATGTCATAATCATTTTGTTGATGTCATAATGATTTGATGATGTCATAATCATTGGATGATATCATAATCATTGGATGATGTCATAATCATTTTGTTGATGTCATAATGATTTGATGATGTCATAATCATTTGATGTCATAATCATTGGATGATGTCATAATCATTTTGTTGATGTCATAATCATTTGATGATGTCATAAACATTTGATGTCATAATCATTGGATGATGTCATAATCATTTTGTTGATGTCATAATCATTGGATGATGTCATAATCATTTTGTTGATGTCATAATCATTAGATGATGTCATAATCATTAGATGATGTCATAATCATTTTGTTGATGTCATAATCATTTGATGATGTCATAATCATTAGATGATGTCATAATCATTTTGTTGATGTCATAATCATTTGATGATGTCAGAATCATTTGATGTCATAATCATCGGATGATGTCATAATCATTTTGTTGATGTCATAATCATTTGATAATGTCATAATCATTAGATGATGTCATAATCATTTTGTTGATGTCATAATCATTTTTTTGATGTCATAATCATTTGATGATGTCATAATCATTTTGTTGATGTCATAATCATTTGATGATGTCATAATCATTTGATGTCATTATCATTGGATGATGTCATAATCATTTTGTTGATGTCATGATCATTTGATGATGTCATAATCATTAGATGATGTCATAATCATTTTGTTGATGTCATAATGATTTGATGATGTCATAATCATTGGATGATGTCATAATCATTGGATGATGTCATCATCATTTTGTTGATGTCATAATCATTTGATGATGTCATAATCATTTTGTTGATGTCATAATCATTTTGTTGATGTCATAATGATTTGATGATGTCAAAATCATTGGATGATGTCATAATCATTTTGTTGATGTCATAATCATTTGATGTCATAATCATTGGATGATGTCATAATCATTTTGTTGATGTCATAATCATTTGATGATGTCATAATCATTTGATGTCATAATCATTGGATGATGTCATAATCATTTTGTTGATGTCAAAATCATTGGATGATGTCATAATCATTTTGTTGATGTCATAATCATTGGATGATGTCATAATCATTTTGTTGATGTCATAATCATTTGATGATGTCATAATCATTAGGTGATGTCATAATCATTTTGTTGATGTCATAATCATTTGATGATGTCATAATCATTTGATAATGTCATAATCATTAGATGATGTCATAATCATTTTGTTGATGTCATAATCATTTTGTTGATGTCATAATCTTTTGATGATGTCATAATCATTTTGGTGATGTCATAATCATTTGATGATGTCATAATCATTAGATGATGTCATAATCATTTTGTTGATGTCATAATGATTTGATGATGTAATAATCATTGGATGATGTCATAATCATTGGATGATGTCATAATCATTTTGTTGATGTCATAATCATTTGATGATGTCATAATCATTAGATGATGTCATAATCATTTTGTTGATGTCATAATGATTTGATGATGTCATAATCATTTGATGTCATAATCATTGGATGATGTCATAATCATTTTGTTGATGTCATAATCATTGGATGATGTCATAATCATTTTGTTGATGTCATAATCATTTGATGATGTCATAATCAGTAGATGATGTCATAATCATTTTGTTGATGTCATAATCATTTGATGATGTCATAATCATTAGATGATGTCATAATCATTTTGTTGATGTCATAATCATTTGATGATGTCATAATCATTTGATGTCATAATCATCGGATGATGTCATAATCATTTTGTTGATGTCATAATCATTTGATAATGTCATAATCATTAGATGATGTCATATTCATTTTGTTGATGTCATAATCATTTTTTTGATGTCATAATCATTTGATGATGTCATAATCATTTTGTTGATGTCATAATCATTTGATGATGTCATAATCATTTGATGTCATAATCATTTTGTTGATGTCATAATCATTTTGTTGATGTCATAATCATTTTGTTGATGTCATAATCATTTGATGATGTCATAATCATTTTGGTGATGTCATAATCATTTGATGATGTCATAATCATTTGATGTCATAATCATTGGATGATGTCATAATCATTTTGTTGATGTCATAATCATTTGATGATGTCATAATCATTAGATGATGTCATAATCATTTTGTTGATGTCATAATGATTTGATGATGTCACAATCATTGGATGATGTCATAATCATTGGATGATGTCATCATCATTTTGTTGATGTCATAATCATTTGATGATGTCATAATCATTTTGGTGATGTCATAATCATTTGATGATGTTATAATCATTTGATGTCATAATCATTGGATGATGTCATAATTAGATTAGATTAGATTAGATTAGATAAACTTTATTGATCCCGGAGGAAATTACAGTATTACAGCAGCAGAACAAAGATCAAGAACATTACAAGAACAATACACACTTTACAAAATAAGTCTATATGGACAGCAGATGCGGATAGACTGGTACTTGTAACTCACCAATTCCCCCCCATACACTTTGAACTTCATTTAGTCTTGGGATGCTTTACACTTATACATTTGTTAAACATCCCCACAGCTGTCGGAACAAACGATTTTCTATATCTTTCCTTTTTACACATTAGTTGGAGTAGACGCTTGCTGAATGTGCTCTTTTGCTTCGCAAACAGTTCATAGAGCGGGTGTGTATTGTTGCTCATTATAGCCTTGCATTTCTTAGTAATTCTATCCTCTAATACCTCCTCGAAAGTCCTGAGTTGTAGACCCACCGCCGCACTAGCCTTCTTGATAAGTTTATTCAGCTTATTCGCGTCAGCTGTGCGCACACTACTACCCCAGCATATAATTGCATCAAAGATTGCACTCGCCACAATGGATTGGTAGAACATTTCAAGCATTTTGCTACACACATTAAACGACCTTAACTTCCTTAGGAAGTAAAGTCTACTCATCCCTTTCTTGCAAACCTTCTCCATATGGCACCTCCAATCAAGCTTGCTGTCCAGGTGAACCCCCAAATATTTGAAATTCTCCACCATCTCCACATCCTGACCATCAATAGTGATAGGTAAGCAATCCTTCATGCACCTTCCATAACTCAACACCAGCTCCCTGGTTTTCTTTACGTTGAGTTCTAAATGGTTAGCCTGGCACCAGTCAACAAAGTCCAAAACCACCCTTCTGTATTCCTCCTCCCCCCGGTCTCTCTCAATACCTCCGACTATCACTGAGTCATCAGAGTACTTCTGAAGGTGACAAAGGTCTGATTTATACTGAAAATCAGCTGTGTATAACGTAAAAAGGAATGGCGACAGCACCGTTCCCTGAGGGGCTCCAACACTACTCCGCACACTATCCGATACGGCCGCCCCCAACCTCACAAACTGTGGCCTGTCCGACAGATAATCAATGATCCAATTCACTAGTCCCTCATCAACCGCCATTTCAACCAGCTTTTTACGTAATAATAGTGGCTGTAAGGTGTTGAATGCACTGGAGAAATCGAAGAACATGGCACGCACAGTGGTTCTATCATTGTCCAAAAAGGAATGTACTCATTTTGTTGATGTCATAATCATTTGATGATGTCATAATCATTAGATGATGTCATAATCATTTTGTTGATGTCATATCCATTTGATGATGTCATAATCATTAGATGATGTCATAATCATTTTGTTGATGTCATAATGATTTGATGATGTCATAATCATTGGATGATGTCATAATCATTGGATGATGTCATCATCATTTTGTTGATGTCATAATCATTTGATGATGTCATAATCATTTTGTTGATGTCATAATCATTTGATGATGTCATAATCATTTGATGTCATAATCATTGGATGATGTCATAATCATTTTGTTGATGTCATAATCATTTGATTATGTCATAATCATTAGATGATGTCATAATCATTTTGTTGATGTCATATCCATTTGATGATGTCATAATCATTAGATGATGTCATAATCATTTTGTGATGTCATAATCATTTGATGATGTCATAATCATTTGATGTCATAATCATTGGATGATGTCATAATCATTTTGTTGATGTCATAATCATTTGATAATGTCATAATCATTAGATGATGCCATAATCATTTTGTTGATGTCATAATCATTTTGTTGATGTCATAATCATTTTGGTGATGTCATAATCATTTGATGATGTCATAATCATTTGATGTCAAAATCATTGGATGATGTCATAATCATTTTGTTGATGTCATAATCATTTGATGATGTCATAATCATTAGATGGTATCATAATCATTTTGTTGATGTCATAATGATTTGATGATGTCATAATCATTGGATGATGTCATAATCATTGGATGATGTCATAATCATTTTGTTGATGTCATAATCATTTGATGATGTCATAATCATTAGATGATGTCATAATCATTTTGTTGATGTCATAATGATTTGATGATGTCATAATCATTTGATGTCATAATCATTGGATGATGTCATAATCATTTTGTTGATGTCATAATCATTTGATGATGTCATAATCATTGGATGATGTCATATTCATTTTGTTGATGTCATAAACATTTCATGATGTCATAATCATTAGATCATGTCATAATCATTTGATGTCATAATCATTTTGTTGATGTCATAATCATTTGATGATGTCATAATCATTAGATGCTGTCATAATCATTTGATGTCATAATCATTGGATGATGTCATATTCATTTTGTTGATGTCATAATCATTTGATGATGTCATAATCATTTGATAATGTCATAATCATTAGATGATGTCATAATCATTTTGTTGATGTCATAATCATTTTGTTGATGTCATAATCTTTTGATGATGTCATAATCATTTTGGTGATGTCATAATCATTTGATGATGTCATAATCATTAGATGATGTCATAATCATTTTGTTGATGTCATAATGATTTGATGATGTAATAATCATTGGATGATGTCATAATCATTGGATGATGTCATAATCATTTTGTTGATGTCATAATCATTTGATGATGTCATAATCATTAGATGATGTCATAATCATTTTGTTGATGTCATAATGATTTGATGATGTCATAATCATTTGATGTCATAATCATTGGATGATGTCATAATCATTTTGTTGATGTCATAATCATTGGATGATGTCATAATCATTTTGTTGATGTCATAATCATTTGATGATGTCATAATCAGTAGATGATGTCATAATCATTTTGTTGATGTCATAATCATTTGATGATGTCATAATCATTAGATGATGTCATAATCATTTTGTTGATGTCATAATCATTTGATGATGTCATAATCATTTGATGTCATAATCATCGGATGATGTCATAATCATTTTGTTGATGTCATAATCATTTGATAATGTCATAATCATTAGATGATGTCATATTCATTTTGTTGATGTCATAATCATTTTTTTGATGTCATAATCATTTGATGATGTCATAATCATTTTGTTGATGTCATAATCATTTGATGATGTCATAATCATTTGATGTCATAATCATCGGATGATGTCATAATCATTTTGTTGATGTCATAATCATTTGATAATGTCATAATCATTAGATGATGTCATATTCATTTTGTTGATGTCATAATCATTTTTTTGATGTCATAATCATTTGATGATGTCATAATCATTTTGTTGATGTCATAATCATTTGATGATGTCATAATCATTTGATGTCATAATCATTTTGTTGATGTCATAATCATTTTGTTGATGTCATAATCATTTTGTTGATGTCATAATCATTTGATGATGTCATAATCATTTTGGTGATGTCATAATCATTTGATGATGTCATAATCATTTGATGTCATAATCATTGGATGATGTCATAATCATTTTGTTGATGTCATAATCATTTGATGATGTCATAATCATTAGATGATGTCATAATCATTTTGTTGATGTCATAATGATTTGATGATGTCACAATCATTGGATGATGTCATAATCATTGGATGATGTCATCATCATTTTGTTGATGTCATAATCATTTGATGATGTCATAATCATTTTGGTGATGTCATAATCATTTGATGATGTTATAATCATTTGATGTCAAAATCATTGGATGATGTCATAATCATTTTGTTGATGTCATAATCATTTGATGATGTCATAATCATTAGATGATGTCATAATCATTTTGTTGATGTCATATCCATTTGATGATGTCATAATCATTAGATGATGTCATAATCATTTTGTTGATGTCATAATGATTTGATGATGTCATAATCATTGGATGATGTCATAATCATTGGATGATGTCATCATCATTTTGTTGATGTCATAATCATTTGATGATGTCATAATCATTTTGGTGATGTCATAATCATTTGATGATGTCATAATCATTTGATGTCATAATCATTGGATGATGTCATAATCATTTTGTTGATGTCATAATCATTTGATGATGTCATAATCATTAGATGATGTCATAATCATTTTGTTGATGTCATATCCATTTGATGATGTCATAATCATTAGATGATGTCATAATCATTTTGTGATGTCATAATCATTTGATGATGTCATAATCATTTGATGTCATAATCATTGGATGATGTCATAATCATTTTGTTGATGTCATAATCATTTGATAATGTCATAATCATTAGATGATGCCATAATCATTTTGTTGATGTCATAATCATTTTGTTGATGTCATAATCATTTTGGTGATGTCATAATCATTTGATGATGTCATAATCATTTGATGTCAAAATCATTGGATGATGTCATAATCATTTTGTTGATGTCATAATCATTTGATGATGTCATAATCATTAGATGGTGTCATAATCATTTTGTTGATGTCATAATGATTTGATGATGTCATAATCATTGGATGATGTCATAATCATTGGATGATGTCATAATCATTTTGTTGATGTCATAATCATTTGATGATGTCATAATCATTAGATGATGTCACAATCATTTTGTTGATGTCATAATGATTTGATGATGTCATAATCATTTGATGTCATAATCATTGGATGATGTCATAATCATTTTGTTGATGTCATAATCATTTGATGATGTCATAATCATTGAATGATGTCATATTCATTTTGTTGATGTCATAAACATTTCATGATGTCATAATCATTAGATCATGTCATAATCATTTGATGTCATAATCATTTTGTTGATGTCATAATCATTTGATGATGTCATAATCATTAGATGATGTCATAATCATTTGATGTCATAATCATTGGATGATGTCATATTCATTTTGTTGATGTCATAATCATTTGATGATGTCATAATCATTTGATGTCATAATCATTGGATGATGACATAATCATTTTGTTGATGTCATAATCATTAGATGATGTCATAATCATTAGATGATGTCATAATCATTTTGTTGATGTAATAATCATTTGATGATGTCATAATCATTTTGTTGATGTCATAATCATTGGATGATGTCATAATCATTTTGTTGATGTCATAATCATTTGATGATGCCATAATCATTTTGTTGATGGCATAATCATTTGATGATGTCATAATCATTTGATGTCATAATCATTAGATGATGTCATAATCATTTTGTTGATGTCATAATGATTTGATGATGTCAAAATCATTGGATGATGTCATAATCATTTTGTTGATGTCATAATCATTTGATGTCATAATCATTGGATGATGTCATAATCATTTTGTTGATGTCATAATCATTTGATGATGTCATAATCATTTGATGTCATAATCATTGGATGATGTCATAATCATTTTGTTGATGTCATAATCATTTGATGATGTCATAATCATTAGATGATGTCATAATAATTTTGTTGATGTCATAATGATTTGATGATGTCATAATCATTGGATGATGTCATAATCATTGGATGAAGTCATAATAATTTTGTTGATGTCATAATCATTGGATGATGTCATAATCATTTTGTTGATGTCATAATCATTTGTTGATGTCATAATCATTTGATGATGTCATAATCATTAGATGATTTTATAATCATTTTGTTGATGTCATAATCATTTGATGATGTCATAATCATTAGATGATGTCATAATCATTTTGTGATGTCATAATCATTTGATGATGTCATAATCATTTGATGTCATAATCATTGGATGATGTCATAATCATTTTGTTGATGTCATAATCATTTGATGATGTCATAATCATTAGATGATGTCATAATCATTTTGTGATGTCATAATCATTTGATGATGTCATAATCATTTGATGTCATAATCATTGGATGATGTCATAATCATTTGATGTCATAATCATTGGATGATGTCATAATCATTTGATAATGTCATAATCATTAGATTATGTCATAATCATTTTGCTGATGTCATAATCATTTTGTTGATGTCATAATCATTTGATGATGTCATAATCATTTTGGTGATGTCATAATCATTTGATGATGTAATAATCATTTGATGTCATAATCATTGGATGATGTTATAATCATTTTGTTGATGTCATAATCATTTGATGATGTCAATCATTAGATGATGTCATAATCATTTTGTTGATGTCATAATGATTTGATGATGTCATGATCATTGGATGATATCATAATCATTGGATGACGTCATAATCATTTTGTTGATGTCATAATCATTTGATGATGTCATAATCATTAGATGATGTCATAATCATTTTGTTGATGTCATAATGATTTGATGATGTCATAATGATTTGATGTCATAATCATTGGATGATGTCATAATCATTTTGTTGATGTCATAATCATTTGATGATGTCATAAACATTTGATGTCATAATCATTGGATGATGTCATAATCATTTTGTTGATGTCATAATCATTGGATGATGTCATAATCGTTTTGTTGATGTCATAATCATTTGATGATGTCATAATCATTAGATGATGTCATAATCATTTTGTTGATGTCATAATCATTTGATGATGTCATAATCATTAGATGATGTCATAATCATTTTGTTGATGTCATAATCATTTGATGATGTCATAATCATTTGATGTCATAATCATCAGATGATGTCATAATCATTTTGTTGATGTCATAATCATTTGATAATGTCATAATCATTAGATGATGTCATAATCATTTTGTTGATGTCATAATCATTTTTTTGATGTCATAATCATTTGATGATGTCATAATCATTTTGTTGATGTCGTAATCATTTGATGATGTCATAATCATTTGATGTCATAATCATTGGATGATGTCATAATCATTTTGTTGATGTCATAATCATTTGATGATGTCATAATCATTAGATTATGTCATAATCATTTTGATGATGTCATCATCATTTGATGATGTCATAATCATTGAATGATGTCATAATCATTGGATGATGTCATCATCATTTTGTTGATGTCATAATCATTTGATGTCATAATCATTTGATGATGTCATAATCATTTTGTTGATGTCATAATCATTTTGTTGATGTCATAATGATTTGATGATGTCAAAATCATTGGATGATGTCATAATCATTTTGTTGATGTCATAATCATTTGATGTCATAATCATTGGATGATGTCATAATCATTTTGTTGATGTCATAATCATTTGATGATGTCATAATCATTTGATGTCATAATCATTGGATGATGTCATAATCATTTTTTTGATGTCATAATCATTGGATGATGTCATAATCATTTTGTTGATGTCATAATCATTTGATGATGTCATAATCATTAGATGATGTCATAATCATTTTGTTGATGTCATAATCATTTGATGATGTCATAATCATTAGATGATGTCATAATCATTTTGTTGATGTCATAATCATTTGATGATGTCATAATCATTAGATGATGTCATAATCATTTTGTTGATGTCATAATCATTTTGTTGATGTCATAATCATTTTGGTGATGTCATAATCATTTGATGATGTCATAATCATTTGATGTCATAATCATTGGATGATGTCATAATCATTTTGTTGATGTCATAATCATTTGATGATGTCATAATCATTAGATGATGTCATAATCATTTTGTTGATGTCATAATGATTTGATGATGTAATAATCATTGGATGATGTCATAATCATTGGATGATGTCATAATCATTTTGTTGATGTCATAATCATTTGATGATGTCATAATCATTAGATGATGTCATAATCATTTTGTTGATGTCATAATGATTTGATGATGTCATAATCATTTGATGTCATAATCATTGGATGATGTCATAATCATTTTGTTGATGTCATAATCATTTGATGATGTCATAAACATTTGATGTCATAATCATTGGATGATGTCATAATCATTTTGTTGATGTCATAATCATTGGATGATGTCATAATCATTTTGTTGATGTCATAATCATTTGATGATGTCATAATCATTAGATGATGTCATAATCATTTTGTTGATGTCATAATCATTTGATGATGTCATAATCATTAGATGATGTCATAATCATTTTGTTGATGTCATAATCATTTGATGATGTCATAATCATTTGATGTCATAATCATCGGATGATGTCATAATCATTTTGTTGATGTCATAATCATTTTTTTGATGTCATAATCATTAGATGATGTAATATTCATTTTGTTGATGTCATAATCATTTTTTTGATGTCATAATCATTTGATGATGTCATAATCATTTGATGTCATAATCATTGGATGATGTCATAATCATTTTGTTGATGTCATAATCATTTTGTTGATGTCATAATCATTTGATGATGTTATAATCATTTTGATGATGTCATAATCATTTGATGATGTCATAATCATTTGATGTCATAATCATTGGATGATGTCATAATCATTTTGTTGATGTCATAATCATTTGATGATGTCATAATCATTAGATGATGTCATAATCATTTTGTTGATGTCATAATGATTTGATGATGTCATAATCATTGGATGATGTCATAATCATTGGATGATGTCATAATCATTTTGTTGATGTCATAATCATTTGATGATGTCATAATCATTAGATGATGTCATAATCATTTTGTTGATGTCATAATCATTTGATGATGTCATAATCATTAGATGATGTCATAATCATTTTGTTGATGTCATAATCATTTGATGATGTCATAATCATTTGATGTCATAATCATTGGATGATGACATAATCATTTTGTTGATGTCATAATCATTAGATGATGTCATAATCATTAGATGATGTCATAATCATTTTGTTGATGTAATAATCATTTGATGATGTCATAATCATTTTGTTGATGTCATAATCATTGGATGATGTCATAATCATTTTGTTGATGTCATAATCATTTGATGATGCCATAATCATTTTGTTGATGGCATAATCATTTGATGATGTCATAATCATTTGATGTCATAATCATTAGATGATGTCATAATCATTTTGTTGATGTCATAATGATTTGATGATGTCAAAATCATTGGATGATGTCATAATCATTTTGTTGATGTCATAATCATTTGATGTCATAATCATTGGATGATGTCATAATCATTTTGTTGATGTCATAATCATTTGATGATGTCATAATCATTTGATGTCATAATCATTGGATGATGTCATAATCATTTTGTTGATGTCATAATCATTTGATGATGTCATAATCATTAGATGATGTCATAATAATTTTGTTGATGTCATAATGATTTGATGATGTCATAATCATTGGATGATGTCATAATCATTGGATGATGTCATAATCATTTTGTTGATGTCATAATCATTTGTTGATGTCATAATCATTTGATGATGTCATAATCATTAGATGATGTCATAATCATTTTGTTGATGTCATAATCATTTGATGATGTCATAATCATTAGATGATGTCATAATCATTTTGTGATGTCATAATCATTTGATGATGTCATAATCATTTGATGTCATAATCATTGGATGATGTCATAATCATTTTGTTGATGTCATAATCATTTGATGATGTCATAATCATTTGATGTCATAATCATTGGATGATGTCATAATCATTTTGTTGATGTCATAATCATTTGATGATGTCATAATCATTAGATGATGTCATAATGATTTTGTTGATGTCATAATCATTTGATGATGTCATAATCATTAGATGATGTCATAATCATTTTGTGATGTCATAATCATTTGATGATGTCATAATCATTTGATGTCATAATCATTGGATGATGTCATAATCATTTGATGTCATAATCATTGGATGATGTCATAATCATTTGATAATGTCATAATCATTAGATGATGTCATAATCATTTTGCTGATGTCATAATCATTTTGTTGATGTCATAATCATTTGATGATGTCATAATCATTTTGGTGATGTCATAATCATTTGATGATGTAATAATCATTTGATGTCATAATCATTGGATGATGTTATAATCATTTTGTTGATGTCATAATCATTTGATGATGTCATAATCATTAGATGATGTCATAATCATTTTGTTGATGTCATAATGATTTGATGATGTCAGAATCATTGGATGATATCATAATCATTGGATGATGTCATAATCATTTTGTTGATGTCATAATCATTTGATGATGTCATAATCATTAGATGATGTCATAATCATTTTGTTGATGTCATAATGATTTGATGATGTCATAATCATTTGATGTCATAATCATTGGATGATGTCATAATCATTTTGTTGATGTCATAATCATTTGATGATGTCATAAATATTTGATGCCATAATCATTGGATGATGTCATAATCATTTTGTTGATGTCATAATCATTGGATGATGTCATAATCGTTTTGTTGATGTCATAATCATTTGATGATGTCATAATCATTAGATGATGTCATAATCATTTTGTTGATGTCATAATCATTTGATGATGTCATAATCATTAGATGATGTCATAATCATTTTGTTGATGTCATAATCATTTGATGATGTCATAATCATTTGATGTCATAATCATCGGATGATGTCATAATCATTTTGTTGATGTCATAATCATTTGATAATGTCATAATCATTAGATGATGTCATAATCATTTTGTTGATGTCATAATCTTTTTTTGATGTCATAATCATTTGATGATGTCATAATCATTTTGTTGATGTCATAATCATTTGATGATGTCATAATCATTTGATGTCATAATCATTGGATGATGTCATAATCATTTTGTTGATGTCATAATCATTTGATGATGTCATAATCATTAGATTATGTCATAATCATTTTGATGATGTCATCATCATTTGATGATGTCATAATCATTGGATGATGTCATAATCATTGGATGATGTCATCATCATTTTGTTGATGTCATAATCATTTGATGTCATAATCATTTGATGATGTCATAATCATTTTGTTGATGTCATAATCATTTTGTTGATGTCATAATGATTTGATGATGTCAAAATCATTGGATGATGTCATAATCATTTTGTTGATGTCATAATCATTTGATGTCATAATCATTGGATGATGTCATAATCATTTTGTTGATGTCATAATCATTTGATGATGTCATAATCATTTGATGTCATAATCATTGGATGATGTCATAATCATTTTTTTGATGTCATAATCATTGGATGATGTCATAATCATTTTGTTGATGTCATAATCATTTGATGATGTCATAATCATTAGATGATGTCATAATCATTTTGTTGATGTCATAATCATTTGATGATGTCATAATCATTAGATGATGTCATAATCATTTTGTTGATGTCATAATCATTTGATAATGTCATAATCATTAGATGATGTCATAATCATTTTGTTGATGTCATAATCATTTTGTTGATGTCATAATCATTTGATGATGTCATAATCATTTTGGTGATGTCATAATCATTTGATGATGTCATAATCATTTGATGTCATAATCATTGGATGATGTCATAATCATTTTGTTGATGTCATAATCATTTGATGATGTCATAATCATTAGATGATGTCATAATCATTTTGTTGATGTCATAATGATTTGATGATGTAATAATCATTGGATGATGTCATAATCATTGGATGATGTCATAATCATTTTGTTGATGTCATAATCATTTGATGATGTCATAATCATTAGATGATGTCATAATCATTTTGTTGATGTCATAATCATTTGATGATGTCATAATCATTTGATGTCATAATCATCGGATGATGTCATAATCATTTTGTTGATGTCATAATCATTTGATAATGTCATAATCATTAGATGATGTCATATTCATTTTGTTGATGTCATAATCATTTTTTTGATGTCATAATCATTTGATGATGTCATAATCATTTGATGTCATAATCATTGGATGATGTCATAATCATTTTGTTGATGTCATAATCATTTTGTTGATGTCATAATCATTTGATGATGTCATAATCATTTTGATGATGTCATAATCATTTGATGATGTCATAATCATTTGATGTCATAATCATTGGATGATGTCATAATCATTTTGTTGATGTCATAATCATTTGATGATGTCATAATCATTAGATGATGTCATAATCATTTTGTTGATGTCATAATGATTTGATGATGTCATAATCATTGGATGATGTCATAATCATTGGATTATGTCATCATCATTTTGTTGATGTCATAATCATTTGATGATGTCATAATCATTTGATGTCATAATCATTTGATGATGTCATAATCATTTTGTTGATGTCATAATCATTTGATGTCATAATCATTGGATGATGTCATAATCATTTTGTAGATGTCATAATCATTTGATGATGTCATAATCATTTGATGTTATAATCATTGGATGATGTCATAATCATTTTGTTGATGTCATAATCATTTGATGATGTCATAATCATTAGATGATGTCATAATCATTTTGTTGATGTCATAATCATTTGATGATGTCATAATCATTAGATGATGTCATAATCATTTTGTGATGTCATAATCATTTGATGATGTCATAATCATTTGATGTCATAATCATTGGATGATGTCATAATCATTTTGTTGATGTCATAATCATTTGATAATGTCATAATCATTAGATGATGTCATAATCATTTTGTTGATGTCATAATCATTTTGTTGATGTCATAATCATTTGATGATGTCATAATCATTTTGGTGATGTCATAATCATTTGATGATGTCATAATCATTTGATGATGTCATAATCATTTTGTTGATGTCATAATCATTTTGTTGATGTCATAATGATTTGATGATGTCAAAATCATTGGATGATGTCATAATCATTTTGTTGATGTCATAATCATTGGATGATGTCATAATCATTTTGTTGATGTCATAATCATTGGATGATGTCATAATCATTTTGTTGATGTCATAATCATTTGATGTCATAATCATTGGATGATGTCATAATCATTTTGTTGATGTCATAATCATTTGATGATGTCATAATCATTTGATGTCATAATCATTGGATGATGTCATAATCATTTTTTTGATGTCATAATCATTGGATGATGTCATAATCATTTTGTTGATGTCATAATCATTTGATGATGTCATAATCATTAGATGATGTCATAATCATTTTGTTGATGTCATAATCATTTGATGATGTCATAATCATTAGATGATGTCATAATCATTTTGTTGATGTCATAATCATTTGATAATGTCATAATCATTAGATGATGTCATAATCATTTTGTTGATGTCATAATCATTTTGTTGATGTCATAATCATTTGATGATGTCATAATCATTTTGGTGATGTCATAATCATTTGATGATGTCATAATCATTTGATGTCATAATCATTGGATGATGTCATAATCATTTTGTTGATGTCATAATCATTTGATGATGTCATAATCATTAGATGATGTCATAATCATTTTGTTGATGTCATAATGATTTGATGATGTAATAATCATTGGATGATGTCATAATCATTGGATGATGTCATAATCATTTTGTTGATGTCATAATCATTTGATGATGTCATAATCATTAGATGATGTCATAATCATTTTGTTAATGTCATAATGATTTGATGATGTCATAATCATTTGATGTCATAATCATTGGATGATGTCATAATCATTTTGTTGATGTCATAATCATTTGATGATGTCATAAACATTTGATGTCATAATCATTGGATGATGTCATAATCATTTTGTTGATGTCATAATCATTTGATGATGTCATAAACATTTGATGTCATAATCATTGGATGATGTCATAATCATTTTGTTGATGTCATAATCATTGGATGATGTCATAATCATTTTGTTGATGTCATAATCATTTGATGATGTCATAATCATTAGATGATGTCATAATCATTTTGTTGATGTCATAATCATTTGATGATGTCATAATCATTAGATGATGTCATAATCATTTTGTTGATGTCATAATCATTTGATGATGTCATAATCATTTGATGTCATAATCATCGGATGATGTCATAATCATTTTGTTGATGTCATAATCATTTGATAATGTCATAATCATTAGATGATGTCATATTCATTTTGTTGATGTCATAATCATTTTTTTGATGTCATAATCATTTGATGATGTCATAATCATTTGATGTCATAATCATTGGATGATGTCATAATCATTTTGTTGATGTCATAATCATTTTGTTGATGTCATAATCATTTGATGATGTCATAATCATTTTGATGATGTCATAATCATTTGATGATGTCATAATCATTTGATGTCATAATCATTGGATGATGTCATAATCATTTTGTTGATGTCATAATCATTTGATGATGTCATAATCATTAGATGATGTCATAATCATTTTGTTGATGTCATAATGATTTGATGATGTCATAATCATTGGATGATGTCATAATCATTGGATGATGTCATCATCATTTTGTTGATGTCATAATCATTTGATGATGTCATAATCATTTGATGTCATAATCATTTGATGATGTCATAATCATTTTGTTGATGTCATAATCATTTTGTTGATGTCATAATGATTTGATGATGTCAAAATCATTGGATGATGTCATAATCATTTTGTTGATGTCATAATCATTTGATGTCATAATCATTGGATGATGTCATAATCATTTTGTTGATGTCATAATCATTTGATGATGTCATAATCATTTGATGTTATAATCATTGGATGATGTCATAATCATTTTGTTGATGTCATAATCATTTGATGATGTCATAATCATTAGATGATGTCATAATCATTTTGTTGATGTCATAATCATTTGATGATGTCATAATCATTAGATGATGTCATAATCATTTTGTGATTTCATAATCATTTGATGATGTCATAATCATTTGATGTCATAATCATTGGATGATGTCATAATCATTTTGTTGATGTCATAATCATTTGATAATGTCATAATCATTAGATGATGTCATAATCATTTTGTTGATGTCATAATCATTTTGTTGATGTCATAATCATTTGATGATGTCATAATCATTTTGGTGATGTCATAATCATTTGATGATGTCATAATCATTTGATGTCATAATCATTGGATGATGTCATAATCATTTTGTTGATGTCATAATCATTTGATGATGTCATAATCATTAGATGATGTCATAATCATTTTGTTGATGTCATAATCATTTGATGATGTCATAATCATTTGATGTCATAATCATTGGATGATGTCATAATCATTTGATGTCATAATCATTGGATGATGTCATAATCATTTTGTTGATGTCATAATCATTTGATAATGTCATAATCATTAGATGATGTCATAATCATTTTGTTGATGTCATAATCATTTTGTTGATGTCATAATCATCTTGGTGATGTCATAATCATTTGATGATTTCATAATCATTTGATGTCATAATCATTGGATGATGTCATAATCATTTTGTCGATGTCATAATCATTTGATGATGTCATAATCATTAGATGATGTCATAATCATTTTGTTGATGTCATAATGATTTGATGATGTCATAATCATTGGATGATGTCATAATCATTGGATGATGTCATAATCATTTTGTTGATGTCATAATCATTTGATGATGTCATAATCATTAGATGATGTCATAATCATTTTGTTGATGTCATAATGATTTGATGATGTCATAATCATTTGATGTCATAATCATTGGATGATGTCATAATCATTTTGTTGATGACATAATCATTTGATGATGTCATAATCATTGGATGTCATAATCATTTTGTTGATGTCATAATCATTTGATGATGTCATAATCATTAGATGATGTCATAATCATTTGATGTCATAATCATTGGATGATGTCATATTCATTTTGTTGATGTCATAATCATTTGATGATGTCATAATCATTTGATGTCATAATCATTGGATGATGTCATAATCATTTTGTTGATGTCATAATCATTTGATGATGTCATAATCATTTGATGTCATAATCATTGGATGATGACATAATCATTTTGTTGATGTCATAATCATTAGATGATGTCATAATCATTAGATGATGTCATAATCATTTTGTTGATGTAATAATCATTTGATGATGTCATAATCATTTTGTTGATGTCATAATCATTGGATGATGTCATAATCATTTTGTTGATGTCATAATCATTTGATGATGCCATAATCATTTTGTTGATGGCATAATCATTTGATGATGTCATAATCATTTGATGTCATAATCATTAGATGATGTCATAATCATTTTGTTGATGTCATAATGATTTGATGATGTCAAAATCATTGGATGATGCCATAATCATTTTGTTGATGTCATAATCATTTGATGTCATAATCATTGGATGATGTCATAATCATTTTGGTGATGTCATAATCATTTGATGATGTCATAATCATTTTGGTGATGTCATAATCATTTGATGATGTCATAATCATTTGATGTCATAATCATTGGATGATGTCATAATCATTTTGTTGATGTCATAATCATTTGATGATGTCATAATCATTAGATGATGTCATAATGATTTTGTTGATGTCATAATCATTTGATGATGTCATCATCATTAGATGATGTCATAATCATTTTGTGATGTCATAATCATTTGATGATGTCATAATCATTTGATGTCGTAATCATTGGATGATGTCATAATCATTTGATGTCATAATCATTGGATGATGTCATAATCATTTGATAATGTCATAATCATTAGATGATGTCAAAATCATTTTGCTGATGTCATAATCATTTTGTTGATGTCATAATCATTTGATGATGTCATAATCATTTTGGTGATGTCATAATCATTTGATGATGTAATAATCATTTGATGTCATAATCATTGGATGATGTTATAATCATTTTGTTGATGTCATAATCATTTGATGATGTCATAATCATTAGATGATGTCATAATCATTTTGTTGATGTCATAATGATTTGATGATGTCAGAATCATTGGATGATATCATAATCATTGGATGATGTCATAATCATTTTGTTGATGTCATAATCATTTGATGATGTCATAATCAATAGATGATGTCATAATCATTTTGTTGATGTCATAATGATTTGATGATGTCATAATCATTTGATGTCATAATCATTGGATGATGTCATAATCATTTTGTTGATGTCATAATCATTTGATGATGTCATAAACATTTGATGTCATAATCATTGGATGATGTCATAATCATTTTGTTGATGTCATAATCATTGGATGATGTCATAATCGTTTTGTTGATGTCATAATCATTTGATGATGTCATAATCATTAGATGATGTCATAATCATTTTGTTGATGTCATAATCATTTGATGATGTCATAATCATTAGATGATGTCATAATCATTTTGTTGATGTCATAATCATTTGATGATGTCATAATCATTTGATGTCATAATCATCGGATGATGTCATAATCATTTTGTTGATGTCATAATCATTTGATAATGTCATAATCATTAGATGATGTCATAATCATTTTGTTGATGTCATAATCATTTTTTGATGTCATAATCATTTGATGATGTCATAATCATTTTGTTGATGTCATAATCATTTGATGATGTCATAATCATTTGATGTCATAATCATTGGATGATGTCATAATCATTTTGTTGATGTCATAATCATTTGATGATGTCATAATCATTAGATGATGTCATAATCATTTTGTTGATGTCATCATCATTTGATGATGTCATAATCATTGGATGATGTCATAATCATTGGATGATGTCATCATCATTTTGTTGATGTCATAATCATTTGATGTCATAATCATTTGATGATGTCATAATCATTTTGTTGATGTCATAATCATTTTGTTGATGTCATAATGATTTGATGATGTCAAAATCATTGGATGATGTCATAATCATTTTGTTGATGTCATAATCATTTGATGTCATAATCATTGGATGATGTCATAATCATTTTGTTGATGTCATAATCATTTGATGATGTCATAATCATTTGATGTCATAATCATTGGATGATGTCATAATCATTTTTTTGATGTCATAATCATTGGATGATGTCATAATCATTTTGTTGATGTCATAATCATTTGATGATGTCATAATCATTAGATGATGTCATAATCATTTTGTTGATGTCATAATCATTTGATGATGTCATAATCATTAGATGATGTCATAATCATTTTGTTGATGTCATAATCATTTGATAATGTCATAATTAGTGTTGAGCATTCCGATACCGCAAGTATCGGGTATCGGCCGATATTAGCGGTATCGGAATTCCGATACTTAATTCCGATACTTTTTTCATATCGGATTCCGGGATCGGAATCGGAATAGGAAGTTCCCATCATGCTATGAGCCTGCTTGCTTTGATTAAGCCAATGGGAATCCTCCGAAGTGTGGGCACATCCTGTTAGGCATGTAGGCATGTTAACTATTGGCATGGCTGTGATTGGCTGCCGAAATGATGTCATGATGCACTATAAAAGCCACCGCAGCCGCCATTTCTGGTCACTCTGCTGTGAATTCAGTTAGGGACAGGCTGCTGTAGAAGACTGTGAGGGACAGTTAGAAATAGCGATTCCACCAAACATCTAGTGCTTTACCCAGGCTACATAAACCACCACTGTAGCCTTCTTTGCCCTAGCAGCAGTGTTCACAGCTGTCTGCAAGGGCTGTGTGAGTGCAGCTCACGCTGTGGAGTGGGTCCTGCAGCCACGTCAGGCTGTAGGCCACCCAGTGTGATCACTGCTGCCTCATACATCTTTTATTTTTTGAGCTGCATTTTTTAAATAATTTCAATCTAGTGTGCTTCCATCCGTATCCATATACGTTGGTTGCAAACACTAGTAGTAGACAGCGGAGCCTTTCTGCAGCCTTTCAGTGCTAGTGTCCACTTTGCTGCACTTTTCACGGCTGTCTGAGAGGTCTCTGACTGTGTGTGAGTGCAGCTCACGCTGAGTAGTGTGTCCTGCAGCTACGTCTGGCTGTAGGACGCTCAGCGTGCGTCACTGCCTCACACATATTTTTATTTGAGTGCAGCTCATTTTTTCTTCTATTAGTGTGCATCCATCCGTCTCCATCTACGGTGGTTGCAAACACTATATAGGAGTACACAGCGGAGCCTTTCTGCAGCCTGTCAGTGCCAGTGCCCACTTAGCTGCACTGTTGACGGCTGTCTGAGAGGTCTCTGACTGTGTGTGAGTGCAGCTCACGCTGAGTAGAGTGTCCTGCAGCTACGTCTGGTTGTAGGACGCTCAACGTGCGTCACTGCCTCACACATATTTGTCTCTGAGTGCAGCTCATTTTTTCTTCTCCTATTAGTGTGCATCCATCCGTATCCATCAACATTGGTTGGTTGCAAACACTATATAGGAGTAGATAGAGGAGCCTTTTTTTCTGGCTTGTGCCCTGCCGGTGCAGCCAGATTAGTATTACCCAATTTTTTTGGAGCCTCATCTTTTGCATTGTAGGTTACCTGCCTGCATTGTAATAGCTCCAAAAAGTTGGTGATACTATCAGTTTCAATTCTTTGTTCTCATACTTTGAGTTTGTTTCAAACAAAGAAACCACATAAAAAGTTCACCAAACACTACATTTTGAACTTGTGTAGGCCACATCAGCTCCTATTAAAGTCTAGTCCACACACACACACTTCATAAAATTAGTGTTTCTTGTACCTGTAACCAGCTGTTCAGGAATAAGCACACTAAGGCCCCCCTTTGTACTTTTTTGCCTATCTTAAGAAGTCTTGCAAGATGAAGAAGGCAGGGAGTAAGGCGCGGGGGCGTGGGCGTGGGCGTGGAGTTTCAGCAGGGAGAGGACGTGGGGATTCTGCAGGGAGAGGACGTGGGGATTCTACAGGTAGAGGACGTGGGGATTCTGGGCCTGCTGCGGGCACCAGTGGATCAGCATCCCCCAGTTTTAGCAGGCAACAGTCCTTTATGCGCAGCTTTGTAGGACCTCAACGTACCCCACTGCTGCGGGAGGAACAAATTGAAGCCGTTGTCGGATGGATGGCAGCTAACGCATCGACTTCAATTACTTCCGCATCCTCTCAGGGTCAGAGCACCGAAGAGCAACCATCTGTCTCTTCACCACCTGCCAAAGTGCCCAGGCAGTCAGAGAGACATGGACAGGAGCCATCACAGTCTCTACTTCTGTTCTCGGAATCTGTTGGCTTGGAAAGAGGGGGCCAGCCAAGCAGCATTCCTGAATGTGAAGAAGAGGGAGTATGCAGTGATGCGCAACTTCTTTGTCCCTCTGAATCTGAAGAGGCGAGTGGGCCAGTGCCTATGGTCAGCACACCTCAGTACGCATCAGATGATGACAAGACTCAGTTGCCACTTTCTGGTGCGTACGGTGCTGGCGAGACAACCCCGGAGAAGCAGCTGTTTGAAGAGGGGAGGGAAGATGATGAGGTCCTTGACCCATCATGGCGTGAGCAACAGGAAGGTGGTGGGAGCAGCTCGGAGGAAGAGATTCCCCTACCGGCCAAAACAGGAGGCAGAGGGAGGGGGAAGACTTGGTTGCCTGTACCCTCCACTTCGGCACCCGTTAGGAGCATTCCTCCTTCCAAAGGCAAACCGGGCGCTCACAAGAGTTGCAGTGCGTGGTCCTTTTTTGACACAGTTGCAGATGACATTTGCTTTGTCAAATGCAAGCTGTGTCATCAGAGAGTCAAAAGAGGGAGAAATGTCAGCAACCTCAATACCACAAATATGTGGAAACATGTGCGCACCAAGCACGAGTTGGAGTTGCAGAGACACCCTGAAGACGTAGGCCAACGTACAGCACCACCTACCACCTCTTCAGTTCGTGTTGGGCCCTCTTCCTCCAGCTCACACACTGCTGGTTCGGCTTCCTCACAGGATCGCCAAGGAAGAACCTCTGCCACTGTTGTCCGGAGACCCTGTCAGATTCCACCCATAACAGCACGTTCCCATCCATCACAGCCATCGGTAGCACAGGCATGGGATAAAAGGCGCCCTTACTCGGCAAACCATCCCCGAGCACAGTCTCTGAATGCTGGCATTGCCAAATTTCTGGCAGTTGAAATGCTGTCATTCAGGCTGGTGGACACTGACACCTTCCGGGACTTAATGGCATTGGCAGTCCCCCAATACAACGTGCCCAGCCGCTTTTATTTCAGCAGGCGAGCCGTCCCTGCCCTGCAGAAACATGTTGAGGGCAAAATAAAACATGCGCTACTAAACGCCGTTAGTAGCAAGGTCCACCTGACCACCGATGCGTGGACCAGTAACCATGGACAGGGACGATACCTTTCCCTCACTGCCCACTGGGTCAATGTTGTGGAGCCGGGTACGGATCTGGAGAGTGGCGCTGTACGTGTTCTTCCAACGCCACGGATTGCAGGACTCCAGTCTGTACACATAGACTCCTCCTCCTACTCAAGTTCCTCAGAAACAGCAGAGCAGGAGCCTGTTACGACCGATATGAGCACAGCCGTGGCCAAACGTCAACAGGCTGTACTCAAATTAATTTCTTTGGGGAATCGAAGCCACACAGCGCAGGAGCTCTGGAATGCTATCAAGCTGGAGAGCGATGTGTGGTTTGGGCCAGCGAATCTCCAGCCGGGCTTGGTAGTGTGTGACAATGGCCGAAATCTGGTGGCAGCTCTTGGCCTAGGCAACCTCACACACATCCCATGTCTGGCACATGTTCTTAACTTGGTCGTGCAGAGCTTTCTGAGGGACTATCCGGATCTTGCTGCACTGTTGCACAAGGTCCGCATAGAGTGCGCTCACTTGCGACGTTCCAGCACGGCAAGATCGCGCCTCGCTGCTCTGCAGCGACGATTTGGCCTTCCGGAACATCGCATCATATGTGACCTACCCACCCGGTGGAATTCAACGTTACATATGTTGGAGCGGTTGTGTGAGCAGCAGGCAGCAGTCATGGAGTACCAGCTGCATCAGGCGCAAACAAGTCGCACTGTGCGCCGTTCACACTTCAGCACCATTGAGTGGGCCTCTATGAAGGACATCTGCCTCGTTTTGCGTGCCTTCGATGAATCCACGCGGATGGCGAGTGCAGACGATGCACTAGTCAGCATGACTGTCCCCCTTATCTGCCTGCTTCAACAAACACTGCAAGCACTAAGGGATGAGGTTTCAGAAGAGGTGGAGGATGAGGAGTCCCAAATGCCATCTGCTTCTGGACAGTCTGCGCTACGTGTTTCCTCACAAAGGCCTAGGCAGGGGACACTTTGTGAGGAGGATGAGGAGGAGTCGATGGAGGAGGAAGACATCTCTCCAGAGGAGGGAGGTACACAAACCTCTACTCAGTATGTACAGCGAGGGTGGGGTGATGCAGAGCAGGTCGAGGTCACGCCTCAAACAGGGGACAGCGGTTCTTTGGCAGTTGGGAGTCTGCAGCACATGGTTGATTTCATGCTGCAGTGCCTGAGAAACGACCGCCGCATCGCCCACATTCTCGTCTCGGCTGATTATTGGGTGTACACCCTCCTAGATCCTCGCTACCGGGACAGCGTACAAAGGCTCATACCAACGTTGAACCGGGAGCGTAAAATGCGGGAGTACGAAGAGTCACTGGTGCAGTCCATAATGTTTTCCATTCCACCCGACAGCATTGTTGCTAGTGCTTTACAAAGCAGCTCTGTGCGTCGAGGCAGTGGAGGAAACTCTGCACAAAGAGGGAGCAGAGGCAGTGCCGCAGCACAAGGCAAGACCACTATGGCCCAAATGTGGCAAAGTTTTGTGTGTCAACCACAATTGTCTACACCATCAGCGACGCCTCGAGTCAGCAGGAGGCAACGCTTCCGTCAGATGGTGTCAGACTACATGTCTTGCCCTGTCGCTGTACTCCCAGATGGCTCTTCCCCCTTCAAGTTTTGGGTCTCTAAGCTGGATACATGGCCAGAGCTTAGCCAGTATGCATTGGAGGTGCTGGCTTGCCCTGCTGCCAGTGTATTATCCGAACGTGTCTTTAGTGCCGCAGGTGGTGTACTAACAGACCGTCGCACGCGACTATCTTCCGATAATGTTGACCGGCTGACTTTTCTGAAAATGAACAAGGCCTGGATCTCCAAAGACTTTGCCATTCCTCTTACAGACTAAATTAGTGGTTGGCAACTGTATCCAGGTCTGCTGGTGTGTTCATTTTTCTACCACCTGAACTATAATCCCTGTGCTTCAACACAGCCAGTTGTCGCTCAGATGTGTCGTCTGCACAGAGAAACACACTAGCTCCTGTGTTACTGGGGTTCAGTAATGCCAGCTGATCCCCTGCTGTGTGGACGGCAGAGTCACCAGCTCCATCAACATTCAAACCACTACTGATTTTTAAACGTGCCCAACTTAGGTCTCTGGCTCCACTGTCTCTACTATTTCCCCTGACCTCCAACCCCGCCATCTACATCTCTGAAGTGGCGTCAGCACAATCTACACTTGTTCCTGTGTTCCTGTGGCTCAGTCCCATCAGTTTATCCCCTGATGTGTGTCCGGCAAGGTCTCCTGCTCTGTCCACATTCCCATAACCAGTAGTGGGAATGAGGACAGAGCTGGCGAACTTGCCGGACAAACATCAGGGGATCAACTGATGGGACTGAGCACCAGTAACACAGGAACAAGTGTAGATTGTGCTGACGCCACTTCAGAGATGTAGCTGGCGGGGTTGGAGGCCAGGGTAAATAGTAGAGACAGTGGAGCCAGAGGCCTAAGTGGAGCATGGTTAGAATCAGTAGTAGTCCACAACCTCCATAAAAACCGATGCCCATTGGCCTCTGCATGCGGCATGCGTAATCCTGGGCTCCAACAGCGTCAGTTGGTGTTCAGAAGTGTCGTCTCCACAGAGCCAAACACATTCGTTCAAGTGTTAGTGGGGTTCAGCACTGCCAGCTGTTCCCCTGCTGTGGAGATGGCAAGTCTCCTGCTGCATTCACCTGCCAAAATCCAGTAGGCCCCAGCCTGCTCCTCGCCTAATCCTGGGCTCCAACAGCGTCAGTTGGTGTTCAGAAGTGTCGTCTCCACAGAGCCAAACACATTCGTTCAAGTGTTAGTGGGGTTCAGCACTGCCAGCTGTTCCCCTGCTGTGGAGATGGCAAGTCTCCTGCTGCATTCACCTGCCAAAATCCAGTAGGCCCCAGCCTGCTCCTCGCCTAATCCTGGGCTCCAACAGCGTCAGTTGGTGTTCAGAAGTGTCGTCTCCACAGAGCCAAACACATTCGTTCAAGTGTTAGTGGGGTTCAGCACTGCCAGCTGTTCCCCTGCTGTGGAGATGGCAAGTCTCCTGCTGCATTCACCTGCCAAAATCTAGTAGGCCCCAGCCTGCTCCTCGCCTAATCCTGGGCTCCAACAACGTCAGTTGGTGTTCAGAAGTGTCGTCTCCACAGAGCCAAACACATTCGTTCAAGTGTTAGTGGGGTTCAGCACTGCCAGCTGTTCCCCTGCTGTGGAGATGGCAAGTCTCCTGCTGCATTCACCTGCCAAAATCCAGTAGGCCCCAGCCTGCTCCTCGCCTAATCCTGGGCTCCAACAGCGTCAGTTGGTGTTCAGAAGTGTCGTCTCCACAGAGCCAAACACATTCGTTCAAGTGTTAGTGGGGTTCAGCACTGCCAGCTGTTCCCCTGCTGTGGATATGGCAAGTCTCCTGCTGCATTCACCTGCCAAAATCCAGTAGGCCCCAGCCTGCTCCTCGCCTAATCCTGGGCTCCAACAGCGTCAGTTGGTGTTCAGAAGTGTCGTCTCCACAGAGCCAAACACATTCGTTCAAGTGTTAGTGGGGTTCAGCACTGCCAGCTGTTCCCCTGCTGTGGAGATGGCAAGTCTCCTGCTGCATTCACCTGCCAAAATCCAGTAGGCCCCAGCCTGCTCCTCGCCTAATCCTGGGCTCCAACAGCGTCAGTTGGTGTTCAGAAGTGTCGTCTCCACAGAGCCAAACACATTCGTTCAAGTGTAGTGGGGTTCAGCACTGCCAGCTGTTCCCCTGCTGTGGAGATGGCAAGTCTCCTGCTGCATTCACCTGCCAAAATCCAGTAGGCCCCAGCCTGCTCCTCGCCTAATCCTGGGCTCCAACAACGTCAGTTGGTGTTCAGAAGTGTCGTCTCCACAGAGCCAAACACATTCGTTCAAGTGTTAGTGGGGTTCAGCACTGCCAGCTGTTCCCCTGCTGTGGAGATGGCAAGTCTCCTGCTGCATTCACCTGCCAAAATCCAGTAGGCCCCAGCCTGCTCCTCGCCTAATCCTGGGCTCCAACAGCGTCAGTTGGTGTTCAGAAGTGTCGTCTCCACAGAGCCAAACACATTCGTTCAAGTGTTAGTGGGGTTCAGCACTGCCAGCTGTTCCCCTGCTGTGGAGATGGCAAGTCTCCTGCTGCATTCACCTGCCAAAATCCAGTAGGCCCCAGCCTGCTCCTCGCCTAATCCTGGGCTCCAACAGCGTCAGTTGGTGTTCAGAAGTGTCGTCTCCACAGAGCCAAACACATTCGTTCAAGTGTTAGTGGGGTTCAGCACTGCCAGCTGTTCCCCTGCTGTGGAGATGGCAAGTCTCCTGCTGCATTCACCTGCCAAAATCCAGTAGGCCCCAGCCTGCTCCTCGCCTAATCCTGGGCTCCAACAACGTCAGTTGGTGTTCAGAAGTGTCGTCTCCACAGAGCCAAACACATTCGTTCAAGTGTTAGTGGGGTTCAGCACTGCCAGCTGTTCCCCTGCTGTGGAGATGGCAGTCTCTCCTGCTGTCTCCGCATTACAAAGACAGTAGGCCTCTGCCTACACCCTCCTATTTCCTGGGCTTCAACACAGCCAGTTGTAGTTCGGAAGTGCCGTCCACACGGAAAGAGACACTTGCTCCCGTGTCTCAGTGGGGTTCAGTAACGTCAGCTGATCCCCTGCTGTGTGGATGGCAGTCTCTCCTGCTGTCACCTCATTCAAAATACAGTAGGCCTCTGCCTACACCCTCCTATTTCCTGGGCTTCAACACAGCCAGTTGTAGTTCGGAAGTGCCGTCCACACGGAAAGAGACACTTGCTCCCGTGTCTCAGTGGGGTTCAGTAACGTCAGCTGATCCCCTGCTGTGTGGATGGCAGTCTCTCCTGCTGTAAACTCATTCAAAATACAGTAGGCCTCTGCCTACACCCTCCTATTTCCTGGGCTTCAACACAGCCAGTTGTAGTTCGGAAGTGCCGTCCACACGGAAAGAGATACTTGCTCCCGTGTCTCAGTGGGGTTCAGTAACGTCAGCTGATCCCCTGCTGTGTGGATGGCAGTCTCTCCTGCTGTAAACTCATTCAAAATACAGTAGGCCTCTGCCTACACCCTCCTATTTCCTGGGCTTCAACACAGCCAGTTGTAGTTCGGAAGTGCCGTCCACACGGAAAGAGATACTTGCTCCCGTGTCTCAGTGGGGTTCAGTAACGTCAGCTGATCCCCTGCTGTGTGGATGGCAGTCTCTCCTGCTGTCACCTCATTCAAAATACAGTAGGCCTCTGCCTACACCCTCCTATTTCCTGGGCTTCAACACAGCCAGTTGTAGTTCGGAAGTGCCGTCCACACGGAAAGAGACACTTGCTCCCGTGTCTCAGTGGGGTTCAGTAACGTCAGCTGATCCCCTGCTGTGTGGATGGCAGTCTCTCCTGCTGTAAACTCATTCAAAATACAGTAGGCCTCTGCCTACACCCTCCTATTTCCTGGGCTTCAACACAGCCAGTTGTAGATCGGAAGTGCCGTCCACACGGAAAGAGATACTTGCTCCCGTGTCTCAGTGGGGTTCAGTAATGTCAGCTGATCCCCTGCTGTGTGGATGGCAGTCTCTCCTGCTGTAAACTCATTCAAAATACAGTAGGCCTCTGCCTACACCCTCCTATTTCCTGGGCTTCAACACAGCCAGTTGTAGTTCGGAAGTGCCATCCACACGGAAAGAGATACTTGCTCCCGTGTCTCAGTGGGGTTCAGTAACGTCAGCTGATCCCCTGCTGTGTGGATGGCAGTCTCTCCTGCTGTAAACTCATTCAAAATACAGTAGGCCTCTGCCTACACCCTCCTATTTCCTGGGCTTCAACACAGCCAGTTGTAGTTCGGAAGTGCCGTCCACACGGAAAGAGACACTTGCTCCCGTGTCTCAGTGGGGTTCAGTAACGTCAGCTGATCCCCTGCTGTGTGGATGGCAGTCTCTCCTGCTGTCACCTCATTCAAAATACAGTAGGCCTCTGCCTACACCCTCCTATTTCCTGGGCTTCAACACAGCCAGTTGTAGTTCGGAAGTGCCGTCCACACGGAAAGAGACACTTGCTCCCGTGTCTCAGTGGGGTTCAGTAACGTCAGCTGATCCCCTGCTGTGTGGATGGCAGTCTCTCCTGCTGTAAACTCATTCAAAATACAGTAGGCCTCTGCCTACACCCTCCTATTTCCTGGGCTTCAACACAGCCAGTTGTAGTTCGGAAGTGCCGTCCACACGGAAAGAGATACTTGCTCCCGTGTCTCAGTGGGGTTCAGTAACGTCAGCTGATCCCCTGCTGTGTGGATGGCAGTCTCTCCTGCTGTAAACTCACTCAAAATACAGTAGGCCTCTGCCTACACCCTCCTATTTCCTGGGCTTCAACACAGCCAGTTGTAGTTCGGAAGTGCCGTCCACATGGAAAGAGATACTTGCTCCCGTGTCTCAGTGGGGTTCAGTAACGTCAGCTGATCCCCTGCTGTGTGGATGGCAGTCTCTCCTGCTGTCACCTCATTCAAAATTCAGTAGGCCTCTGCCTACACCCTCCTATTTCCTGGGCTTCAACACAGCCAGTTGTAGTTCGGAAGTGCCGTCCACACGGAAAGAGATACTTGCTCCCGTGTCTCAGTGGGGTTCAGTAACGTCAGCTGATCCCCTGCTGTGTGGATGGCAGTCTCTCCTGCTGTAAACTCATTCAAAATACAGTAGGCCTCTGCCTACACCCTCCTATTTCCTGGGCTTCAACACAGCCAGTTGTAGTTCGGAAGTGCCGTCCACACGGAAAGAGACACTTGCTCCCGTGTCTCAGTGGGGTTCAGTAACGTCAGCTGATCCCCTGCTGTGTGGATGGCAGTCTCTCCTGCTGTCACCTCATTCAAAATACAGTAGGCCTCTGCCTACACCCTCCTATTTCCTGGGCTTCAACACAGCCAGTTGTAGTTCGGAAGTGCCGTCCACACGGAAAGAGACACTTGCTCCCGTGTCTCAGTGGGGTTCAGTAACGTCAGCTGATCCCCTGCTGTGTGGATGGCAGTCTCTCCTGCTGTAAACTCATTCAAAATACAGTAGGCCTCTGCCTACACCCTCCTATTTCCTGGGCTTCAACACAGCCAGTTGTAGTTCGGAAGTGCCGTCCACACGGAAAGAGACACTTGCTCCTGTGTCTCAGTGGGGTTCAGTAACGTCAGCTGATCCCCTGCTGTGTGGATGGCAGTCTCTCCTGCTGTAAACTCATTCAAAATACAGTAGGCCTCTGCCTACACCCTCCTATTTCCTGGGCTTCAACACAGCCAGTTGTAGTTCGGAAGTGCCGTCCACACGGAAAGAGACACTTGCTCCCGTGTCTCAGTGGGGTTCAGTAATGTCAGCTGATCCCCTGCTGTGTGGATGGCAAAGTCTCCTGCTGCCTACACAGTCGTACCACTACTGATTTTTAACCGTGCTCCAATTAGGCCTGTGGCTACACTGTCTCTCGTATTTCCCCTGTCCTCCAACCCCGCCAGTTACAGCTCCGAAGTGGCGTCTGCACAATCCACACTTGTTCCTGTGTTACAGGTGTTCAGTCCGGTCAGTTAATCCCCTGATGTGTGTCCGGCAATGTCGCCTGCTCTGTCCACATTCCGATAATGGGAATGTGGACAGAGCAGGCGACATTGCCGGACACACATCAGGGGATTAACTGACCGGACTGAACACCTGTAACACAGGAACAAGTGTGGATTGTGCAGACGCCACTTCGGAGCTGTAACTGGCGGGGTTGGAGGACAGGGGAAATACGAAAATCAGTGAAGCCACAGGCCTAAGTGGAGCTTGGTTCAAATTAGTAGTCTACAACCGATCTTAAAATTTCTTCAATGCAGCCTAAGCCTGCTCCGTGCTTGTCCCTGGGCTTCAACACAGCCAGTTGTTGCTCGGAAGTGCCGTCTTCACAGAGTAAAACACTAGCTCCTGTGTTTGTGGGGTTCAGTAACGTCAGCTGTTCCCCTGCTGTTTTGATGGCAATCTGTCCTGCTGCCTCCCAATTGACAGCACATCAGGCCTCAGCCTGCTAAGTGCTTGTCCTGGGCTCCAACATCGCCAGTTGCTGCTCATAACTGACTTTGGCACGGGTACTCCCTCCTGCCCAGCTTGGTTCCAGCCCTGCCTGCTGTTTCCGGGAAGTGTCAATGTCAGTTTGCCACCCCAAGTTGCCATGTCGTGTTGCGGTTGGGTTAGCCGAGGCTAGGGTGCCAGCAGTTTAGGTGCTTCCTATGTGGACTGCGGGTTCTGGTAAGAAAGGTTTGTTCCATAGTGCCAGTAGGACAAGCACCCCCTGTAGGACTGTGTGATTCGGTAACTGCGGCCAGCTTGCGGCATGCCAACTTTGCTTTTCAGGGGTAACTTCTGATACCCCTCCGGGTTCCAGCACCGTCAGCTGGTTCTCATCAGAGCCTTTGGCCTAGGTGCCTCCATCTCGGTATCCGAGTTCCGGCAACGTCTGCTGGTCCTTGGTAGTGCTTTGTAGCACAGGTACCTCCTGCTTAGTAACCGGGTTCCAGCACCGTCAGCTGGTCCTCGGTTGTGCCATTGGCTCTTATTCCTTCTGCTGCCCCTCCGGGTGCCAGCACTGTCAGCTGGTCCTCGCTATTTCCATTTGCTCTTGCAGCTTATGCTACCCCTCCGGGTTCCAGCACCGTCAGCTGGTTCTCGTCAGAGCCTTTGGCCTAGGTGCCTCCATCTCGGTATCCGAGTTCCGGCAACGTCTGCTGGTCCTTGGTAGTGCTTTGTAGCACAGGTACCTCCTGCTTAGTAACCGGGTTCCAGCACCGTCAGCTGGTCCTCGGTTGTGCCATTGGCTCTTATTCCTTCTGCTGCCCCTCCGGGTGCCAGCACTGTCAGCTGGTCCTCGCTATTTCCATTTGCTCTTGCAGCTTATGCTACCCCTCCGGGTTCCAGCACCGTCAGCTGGTTCTCGTCAGAGCCTTTGGCCTAGGTGCCTCCATCTCGGTATCCGAGTTCCGGCAACGTCTGCTGGTCCTTGGTAGTGCTTTGTAGCACAGGTACCTCCTGCTTAGTAACCGGGTTCCAGCACCGTCAGCTGGTCCTCGGTAGTGCCATTGGCTCTTGTTCCTTCTGCTGCCCCTCCGGGTGCCAGTACCGTCAGCTGGTTCAAGAGGACAAAGAACAGGAAGACAACCACCAAGATGCAGAACAACAAGAGAGAGAAGACAAAGAAGCATAAAAAAAACAAAGCAGAAGAACATTAAGCATAAGACTAATACTCTGAGCAAATGATATTATCTTATTTATAAGCAGAAGAAGACTAAGCAGTGTATGGGGGTGAGTCCGTTCCTCCTCGTGGTGCCCCTGGAAAAGGCCTGCTTCTGCAGGCCAAACTGAACGCGGACAAATCCTGTTGTAAATCTTTTGTGACAGGCAGAACGGAAGGTGTAAACTTCTAACTTTTCTAGATAACAACTACAGGAATGCCTGACACAAACAAGAATATGATGAAGAAGAATAGGAAGAAGATGAAGAAGCTGAATATGTAGAATAATAATTGTTGAATAAGAAGAATATGAAGAATGTAAGAAAAGGAAGAAGAAGAAGAAGAAGAAGAAGAAGAATGTAAAAAAAGGAAGTAGAAGAAGAAGAATGTAAAAAAAGGAAGTAGAAGAAGAAGAAGAAGAATGTAAAAAAAGGAAGTAGAAGAAGAAGAAGAAGAATGTAAAAAAAGGAAGTAGAAGAAGAAGAAGAAGAATGTAAAAAAAGGAAGTAGAAGAAGAAGAAGAAGAATGTAAAAAAAGGAAGTAGAAGAAGAAGAAGAAGAAGAATGTAAAAAAAGGAAGTAGAAGAAGAAGACATACATGTCTGGCAAAATATAAATGAGGCTAACATAGTCAATATCTTTGTAACTCCTAACATCTTTAAAAAAAAAAGTTTAATTCCTGCTATTCCATTTGATTGGGCTAAACCTCTATGGCTTTAATGTCTCCTCCACCTCCCACAATACATTCTACATTATTCTTAGTTGTTTTTCTTCATGTAGAATTAACCTACAAGGAAAGAAAGGGTTTTTTTTAATTCCGATATTTTGGCCCCATTGACTTGCATTGGTTCCCGGTATCGGAATCGGCGATACCGATACTTTTTTTAAAGATCGGCCGATCCATTCCGATCCGATATTTTCAAGTATCGGCTGGTATCGCTCAACTCTAGTCATAATCATTAGATGATGTCATAATCATTTTGTTGATGTCATAATCATTTTGTTGATGTCATAATCATTTGATGATGTCATAATCATTTTGGTGATGTCATAATCATTTGATGATGTCATAATCATTTGATGTCATAATCATTGGATGATGTCATAATCATTTTGTTGATGTCATAATCATTTGATGATGTCATTATCATTGGATGATGTCATAATCATTGGATGATGTCATAATCATTTTGTTGATGTCATAATCATTTGATGATGTCATAATCATTAGATGATGTCATAATCATTTTGTTGATGTCATAATGATTTGATGATGTCATAATCATAGGATGATGTCATAATCATTGGATGATGTCATCATCATTTTGTTGATGTCATAATCATTTGATGATGTCATAATCATTTGATGTCATAATCATTTGATGATGTCATAATCATTTTGTTGATGTCATAATCATTTTGTTGATGTCATAATGATTTGATGATGTCAAAATCATTGGATGATGTCATAATCATTTTGTTGATGTCATAATCATTTGATGTCATAATCATTGGATGATGTCATAATCATTTTGTTGATGACATAATCATTTGATGATGTCATAATCATTTGATGTTATAATCATTGGATGATGTCATAATCATTTTGTTGATGTCATAATCATTTGATAATGTCATAATCATTAGATGATGTCATAATCATTTTGTTGATGTCATAATCATTTTGTTGATGTCATAATCATTTGATGATGTCATAATCATTAGATGATGTCATAATCATTTGATGATGTCATAATCATTTTGTTGATGTCATAATCATTTGATGATGTCATAATCATTTTGTTGATGTCATAATCATTTGATGATGTCATAATCATTAGATGATGTCATAATCATTTTGTGATGTCATAATCATTTGATGATGTCATAATCAATGGATGATGTCATAATCATTTTGTTGATGTATAATCATTTGATAATGTCATAATCATTAGATGATGTCAGAATCATTTTGTTGATGTCATAATCATTTTGGTGATGTCATAATCATTTGATGATGTCATAATCATTTTGGTGATGTCATAATCATTTGATGATGTCATAATCATTTGATGTCATAATCATTGGATGATGTCATAATCATTTTGTTGATGTCATAATCATTTGATGATGTCATAATCATTAGATGATGTCATAATCATTTTGTTGATGTCATAATGATTTGATGATGTCATAATCATTGGATGATGTCATAATCATTGGATGATGTCATCATCATTTTGTTGATGTCATAATCATTTGATGATATCATAATCATTTGATGTCATAATCATTTGATGATGTCATAATCATTTTGTTGATGTCATAATCATTTTGTTGATGTCATAATGATATGATGATGTCAATATCATTGGATGATGTCATAATCATTTTGTTGATGTCATAATCATTTGACGATGTCATAATCATTTGATGTTATAATCATTGGATGATGTCATAATCATTTTGTTGATGTCATAATCATTTGATGATGTCATAATCATTAGATGATGTCATAATAATTTTGTTGATGTCATAATCATTTGATGATGTCATAATCATTAGATGATGTCATAATCATTTTGTGATGTCATAATCATTTGATGATGTCATAATCATTTGATGTCATAATCATTGGATGATGTCATAATCATTTTGTTGATGTCATAATCATTTGATAATGTCATAATCATTAGATGATGTCATAATCATTTTGTTGATGTCATAATAATTTTGTTGATGTCATAATCATTTGATGATGTCATAATCATTTTGGTGATGTCATAATCATTTGATGATGTCATAATCATTTGATGTCATAATCATTGGATGATGTCATAATCATTTTGTTGATGTCATAATCATTTGATGATGTCATAATCATTAGATGATGTCATAATCATTTTGTTGATGTCATAATCATTTGATGATGTCATAATCATTTGATGTCATAATCATTGGATGATGTCATAATCATTTGATGTCATAATCATTGGATGATGTCATAATCATTTTGTTGATGTCATAATCATTTGATAATGTCATAATCATTAGATGATGTCATAATCATTTTGTTGATGTCATAATCATTTTGTTGATGTCATAATCATTTTGGTGATGTCATAATCATTTGATGATGTCATAATCATTTGATGTCATAATCATTGGATGATGTCATAATCATTTTGTCGATGTCATAATCATTTGATGATGTCATAATCATTAGATGATGTCATAATCATTTTGTTGATGTCATAATGATTTGATGATGTCATAATGATTTGATGATGTCATAATCATTGGATGATGTCATAATCATTTTGTTGATGTCATAATCATTTGATGATGTCATAATCATTAGATGATGTCATAATCATTTTGTTGATGTCATAATGATTTGATGATGTCATAATCATTTGATGTCATAATCATTGGATGATGTCATAATCATTTTGTTGATGTCATAATCATTTGATGATGTCATAATCATTGGATGTCATAATCATTTTGTTGATGTCATAATCATTTGATGATGTCATAATCATTAGATGATGTCATAATCATTTGATGTCATAATCATTGGATGATGTCATATTCATTTTGTTGATGTCATAATCATTTGATGATGTCATAATCATTTGATGTCATAATCATTGGATGATGTCATAATCATTTTGTTGATGTCATAATCATTTGATGATGTCATAATCATTTGATGTCATAATCATTGGATGATGACATAATCATTTTGTTGATGTCATAATCATTAGATGATGTCATAATCATTGGATGATGTCATAATCATTTTGTTGATGTCATAATCATTGGATGATGTCATAATCATTTTGTTGATGTCATAATCATTGGATGATGTCATAATCATTTTGTTGATGTCATAATCATTGGATGATGTCATAATCATTTTGTTGATGTCATAATCATTGGATGATGTCATAATCATTTTGTTGATGTCATAATCATTTGATGATGTCATAATCATTAGATGATGTCATAATCATTTTGTTGATGTCATAATCATTTGATGATGTCATAATCATTAGATGATGTCATAATCATTTTGTTGATGTCATAATCATTTGATGATGTCATAATCATCTGATGTCATAATCATCGGATGATGTCATAATCATTTTGTTGATGTCATAATCATTTGATAATGTCATAATCATTAGATGATGTCATAATCATTTTGTTGATGTCATAATCATTTTTTTGATGTCATAATCATTTGATGATGTCATAATCATTTTGTTGATGTCATAATCATTTGATGATGTCATAATCCTTTGATGTCATAATCATTGGATGATGTCATAATCATTTTGTTGATGTCATAATCATTTGATGATGTCATAATCATTAGATGATGTCATAATCATTTTGTTGATGTCATAATGATTTGATGATGTCATAATCATTGGATGATGTCATAATCATTGGATGATGTCATCATCATTTTGTTGATGTCATAATCATTTGATGTCATAATCATTTGATGATGTCATAATCATATTGTTGATGTCATAATCATTTTGTTGATGTCATAATGATTTGATGATGTCAAAATCATTGGATGATGTCATAATCATTTTGTTGATGTCATAATCATTTGATGTCATAATCATTGGATGATGTCATAATCATTTTGTTGATGTCATAATCATTTGATGATGTCATAATCATTTGATGTCATAATCATTGGATGATGTCATAATCATTTTGTTGATGTCATAATCATTGGATGATGTCATAATCATTTTGTTGATGTCATAATCATTTGATGATGTCATAATCATTAGATGATGTCATAATCATTTTGTTGATGTCATAATCATTTGATGATGTCATAATCATTAGATGATGTCATAATCATTTTGTTGATGTCATAATCATTTGATAATGTCATAATCATTAGATGATGTCATAATCATTTTGTTGATGTCATAATCATTTTGTTGATGTCATAATCATTTGATGATGTCATAATCATTTGATGTCATAATCATTGGATGATGTCATAATCATTTTGTTGATGTCATAATCATTTGATGATGTCATAATCATTAGATGATGTCATAATCATTTTGTTGATGTCATAATGATTTGATGATGTAATAATCATTGGATGATGTCATAATCATTGGATGATGTCATAATCATTTTGTTGATGTCATAATCATTTGATGATGTCATAATCATTAGATGATGTCATAATCATTTGTTGATGTCATAATCATTTGATGTCATAATCATTGGATGATGTCATAATCATTTTGTTGATGTCATAATCATTTGATGATGTCATAAACATTTGATGTCATAATCATTGGATGATGTCATAATCATTTTGTTGATGTCATAATCATTGGATGATGTCATAATCATTTTGTTGATGTCATAATCATTTGATGATGTCATAATCATTAGATGATGTCATAATCATTTTGTTGATGTCATAATCATTTGATGATGTCATAATCATTAGATGATGTCATAATCATTTTGTTGATGTCATAATCATTTGATGATGTCATAATCATTTGATGTCATAATCATCGGTTGATGTCATAATCATTTTGTTGATGTCATAATCATTTGATAATGTCATAATCATTAGATGATGTCATAATCATTAGATGATGTCATAATCATTTTGTTGATGTCATAATCATTTGATGATGTCATAATCATTAGATGATGTCATAATCATTTTGTTGATGTCATAATGATTTGATGTCATAATCATTGGATGATGTCATAATCATTTTGTTGATGTCATAATCATTTGATGATGTCATAATCATTGGATGTCATAATCATTTTGTTGATGTCATAATCATTTGATGATGTCATAATCATTAGATGATGTCATAATCATTTGATGTCATAATCATTGGATGATGTCATATTCATTTTGTTGATGTCATAATCATTTGATGATGTCATAATCATTTGATGTCATAATCATTGGATGATGTCATAATCATTTTGTTGATGTCATAATCATTTGATGATGTCATAATCATTTGATGTCATAATCATTGGATGATGACATAATCATTTTGTTGATGTCATAATCATTAGATGATGTCATAATCATTGGATGATGTCATAATCATTTTGTTGATGTCATAATCATTGGATGATGTCATAATCATTTTGTTGATGTCATAATCATTGGATGATGTCATAATCATTTTGTTGATGTCATAATCATTGGATGATGTCATAATCATTTTGTTGATGTCATAATCATTGGATGATGTCATAATCATTTTGTTGATGTCATAATCATTTGATGATGTCATAATCATTAGATGATGTCATAATCATTTTGTTGATGTCATAATCATTTGATGATGTCATAATCATTAGATTATGTCATAATCATTTTGTTGATGTCATAATCATTTGATGATGTCATAATCATCTGATGTCATAATCATCGGATGATGTCATAATCATTTTGTTGATGTCATAATCATTTGATAATGTCATAATCATTAGATGATGTCATAATCATTTTGTTGATGTCATAATCATTTTTTTGATGTCATAATCATTTGATGATGTCATAATCATTTTGTTGATGTCATAATCATTTGATGATGTCATAATCCTTTGATGTCATAATCATTGGATGATGTCATAATCATTTTGTTGATGTCATAATCATTTGATGATGTCATAATCATTTTGTTGATGTCATAATGATTTGATGATGTCATAATCATTGGATGATGTCATAATCATTGGATGATGCCATCATCATTTTGTTGATGTCATAATCATTTGATGTCATAATCATTTGATGATGTCATAATCATTTTGTTGATGTCATAATCATTTTGTTGATGTCATAATGATTTGATGATGTCAAAATCATTGGATGATGTCATAATCATTTTGCTGATGTCATAATCATTTGATGTCATAATCATTGGATGATGTCATAATCATTTTGTTGATGTCATAATCATTTGATGATGTCATAATCATTTGATGTCATAATCATTGGATGATGTCATAATCATTTTGTTGATGTCATAATCATTGGATGATGTCATAATCATTTTGTTGATGTCATAATCATTTGATGATGTCATAATCATTAGATGATGTCATAATCATTTTGTTGATGTCATAATCATTTGATGATGTCATAATCATTAGATGATGTCATAATCATTTTGTTGATGTCATAATCATTTGATAATGTCATAATCATTAGATGATGTCATAATCATTTTGTTGATGTCATAATCATTTTGTTGATGTCATAATCATTTGATGATGTCATAATCATTTGATGTCATAATCATTGGATGATGTCATAATCATTTTGTTGATGTCATAATCATTTGATGATGTCATAATCATTAGATGATGTCATAATCATTTTGTTGATGTCATAATGATTTGATGATGTAATAATCATTGGATGATGTAATAATCATTGGATGATGTCATAATCATTTTGTTGATGTCATAATCATTTGATGATGTCATAATCATTAGATGATGTCATAATCATTTTGTTGATGTCATAATGATTTGATGATGTCATAATCATTTGATGTCATAATCATTGGATGATGTCATAATCATTTTGTTGATGTCATAATCATTTGATGATGTCATAAACATTTGATGTCATAATCATTGGATGATGTCATAATCATTTTGTTGATGTCATAATCATTGGATGATGTCATAATCATTTTGTTGATGTCATAATCATTTGATGATGTCATAATCATTAGATGATGTCATAATCATTTTGTTGATGTCATAATCATTTGATGATGTCATAATCATTAGATGATGTCATAATCATTTTGTTGATGTCATAATCATTTGATGATGTCATAATCATTTGATGTCATAATCATCGGATGATGTCATAATCATTTTGTTGATGTCATAATCATTTGATAATGTCATAATCATTAGATGATGTCATAATCATTTTGTTGATGTCATAATCATTTTTTTTATGTCATAATCATTTGATGATGTCATAATCATTTTGTTGATGTCAAAATCATTTGATGATGTCATAATCATTTGATGTCATAATCATTGGATGATGTCATAATCATTTTGTTGATGTCATAATCATTTGATTATGTCATAATCATTAGATGATGTCATAATCATTTTGTTGATGTCATAATCATTTGATGATGTCATAATCATTAGATGATGTCATAATCATTTTTTGATGTCATAATCATTTGATGATGTCATAATCATTTGATGTCATAATCATTGGATGATGTCATAATCATTTGATAATGTCATAATCATTAGATGATGTCATAATCATTTTGTTGATGTCATAATCATTTTGTTGATGTCATAATCATTTGATGATGTCATAATCATTAGATGATGTCATAATCATTTTGTTGATGTCATAATCATTTGATGATGTCATAATCATTAGATGATGGCATAATCATTTTGTTGATGTCATAATCATTTGATGATGTCATAATCATTTGATGTCATAATCATCGGTTGATGTCATAATCATTTTGTTGATGTCATAATCATTTGATAATGTCATAATCATTAGATGATGTCATAATCATTAGATGATGTCATAATCATTTTGTTGATGTCATAATCATTTGATGATGTCATAATCATTAGATGATGTCATAATCATTTTGTTGATGTCATAATGATTTGATGTCATAATCATTGGATGATGTCATAATCATTTTGTTGATGTCATAATCATTTGATGATGTCATAATCATTGGATGTCATAATCATTTTGTTGATGTCATAATCATTTGATGATGTCATAATCATTAGATGATGTCATAATCATTTGATGTCATAATCATTGGATGATGTCATATTCATTTTGTTGATGTCATAATCATTTGATGATGTCATAATCATTTGATGTCATAATCATTGGATGATGTCATAATCATTTTGTTGATGTCATAATCATTTGATGATGTCATAATCATTTGATGTCATAATCATTGGATGATGACATAATCATTTTGTTGATGTCATAATCATTAGATGATGTCATAATCATTGGATGATGTCATAATCATTTTGTTGATGTCATAATCATTGGATGATGTCATAATCATTTTGTTGATGTCATAATCATTGGATGATGTCATAATCATTTTGTTGATGTCATAATCATTGGATGATGTCATAATCATTTTGTTGATGTCATAATCATTGGATGATGTCATAATCATTTTGTTGATGTCATAATCATTTGATGATGTCATAATCATTAGATGATGTCATAATCATTTTGTTGATGTCATAATCATTTGATGATGTCATAATCATTAGATTATGTCATAATCATTTTGTTGATGTCATAATCATTTGATGATGTCATAATCATCTGATGTCATAATCATCGGATGATGTCATAATCATTTTGTTGATGTCATAATCATTTGATAATGTCATAATCATTAGATGATGTCATAATCATTTTGTTGATGTCATAATCATTTTTTTGATGTCATAATCATTTGATGATGTCATAATCATTTTGTTGATGTCATAATCATTTGATGATGTCATAATCCTTTGATGTCATAATCATTGGATGATGTCATAATCATTTTGTTGATGTCATAATCATTTGATGATGTCATAATCATTTTGTTGATGTCATAATGATTTGATGATGTCATAATCATTGGATGATGTCATAATCATTGGATGATGCCATCATCATTTTGTTGATGTCATAATCATTTGATGTCATAATCATTTGATGATGTCATAATCATTTTGTTGATGTCATAATCATTTTGTTGATGTCATAATGATTTGATGATGTCAAAATCATTGGATGATGTCATAATCATTTTGCTGATGTCATAATCATTTGATGTCATAATCATTGGATGATGTCATAATCATTTTGTTGATGTCATAATCATTTGATGATGTCATAATCATTTGATGTCATAATCATTGGATGATGTCATAATCATTTTGTTGATGTCATAATCATTGGATGATGTCATAATCATTTTGTTGATGTCATAATCATTTGATGATGTCATAATCATTAGATGATGTCATAATCATTTTGTTGATGTCATAATCATTTGATGATGTCATAATCATTAGATGATGTCATAATCATTTTGTTGATGTCATAATCATTTGATAATGTCATAATCATTAGATGATGTCATAATCATTTTGTTGATGTCATAATCATTTTGTTGATGTCATAATCATTTGATGATGTCATAATCATTTGATGTCATAATCATTGGATGATGTCATAATCATTTTGTTGATGTCATAATCATTTGATGATGTCATAATCATTAGATGATGTCATAATCATTTTGTTGATGTCATAATGATTTGATGATGTAATAATCATTGGATGATGTAATAATCATTGGATGATGTCATAATCATTTTGTTGATGTCATAATCATTTGATGATGTCATAATCATTAGATGATGTCATAATCATTTTGTTGATGTCATAATGATTTGATGATGTCATAATCATTTGATGTCATAATCATTGGATGATGTCATAATCATTTTGTTGATGTCATAATCATTTGATGATGTCATAAACATTTGATGTCATAATCATTGGATGATGTCATAATCATTTTGTTGATGTCATAATCATTGGATGATGTCATAATCATTTTGTTGATGTCATAATCATTTGATGATGTCATAATCATTAGATGATGTCATAATCATTTTGTTGATGTCATAATCAGTTGATGATGTCATAATCATTAGATGATGTCATAATCATTTTGTTGATGTCATAATCATTTGATGATGTCATAATCATTTGATGTCATAATCATCGGATGATGTCATAATCATTTTGTTGATGTCATAATCATTTGATAATGTCATAATCATTAGATGATGTCATAATCATTTTGTTGATGTCATAATCATTTTTTTTATGTCATAATCATTTGATGATGTCATAATCATTTTGTTGATGTCAAAATCATTTGATGATGTCATAATCATTTGATGTCATAATCATTGGATGATGTCATAATCATTTTGTTGATGTCATAATCATTTGATTATGTCATAATCATTAGATGATGTCATAATCATTTTGTTGATGTCATAATCATTTGATGATGTCATAATCATTAGATGATGTCATAATCATTTTTTGATGTCATAATCATTTGATGATGTCATAATCATTTGATGTCATAATCATTGGATGATGTCATAATCATTTGATAATGTCATAATCATTAGATGATGTCATAATCATTTTGTTGATGTCATAATCATTTTGTTGATGTCATAATCATTTGATGATGTCATAATCATTTTGGTGATGTCATAATCATTTGATGATGTCATAATCATTTGATGTCATAATCATTGGATGATGTCATAATCATTTTGTTGATGTCATAATCATTTGATGATGTCATAATCATTAGATGATGTCATAATCATTTTGTTGATGTCATAATGATTTGATGATGTCATAATCATTGGATGATGTCATAATCATTGGATGATGTCATCATCATTTTGTTGATGTCATAATCATTTGATGATGTCATAATCATTTGATGTCATAATCATTTGATGATGTCATAATCATTTTGGTGATGTCATAATCATTTGATGATGTCATAATCATTGGATGATGTCATAATCATTTTGTTGATGTCATAATCATTTGATGATGTCATAATCATTAGATGATGTCATAATCATTTTGTTGATGTCATAATGATTTGATGATGTAATAATCATTGGATGATGTCATAATCATTGGATGATGTCATAATCATTTTGTTGATGTCATAATCATTTGATGATGTCATAATCATTAGATGATGTCATAATCATTTTGTTGATGTCATAATGATTTGATGATGTCATAATCATTTGATGTCATAATCATTGGATGATGTCATAATCATTTTGTTGATGTCATAATCATTTGATGATGTTATAAACATTTGATGTCATAATCATTGGATGATGTCATAATCATTTTGTTGAAGTCATAATCATTGGATAATGTCATAATCATTTTGTTGATGTCATAATCATTTGATGATGTCATAATCATTAGATGATGTCATAATCATTTTGTTGATGTCATAATCATTTGATGATGTCATAATCATTAGATGATGTCATAATCATTTTGTTGATGTCATAATCATTTGATGATGTCATAATCATTTGATGTCATAATCATCGGATGATGTCATAATCATTTTGTTGATGTCATAATCATTTGATAATGTCATAATCATTAGATGATGTCATAATCATTTTGTTGATGTCATAATCATTTTTTTGATGTCATAATCATTTGATGATGTCATAATCATTTTGTTGATGTCATAATCATTTGATGATGTCATAATCATTTGATGTCATAATCATTGGATGATGTCATAATCATTTTGTTGATGTCATAATCATTTGATGATGTCATAATCATTAGATGATGTCATAATCATTTTGTTTATGTCATAATCATTTGATGATGTCATAATCATTAGATGATGTCATAATCATTTTGTGATGTCATAATCATTTGATGATGTCATAATCATTTGATGTCATAATCATTGGATGATGTCATAATCATTTTGTTGATGTCATAATCATTTGATAATGTCATAATCATTAGATGATGTCATAATCATTTTGTTGATGTCATAATCATTTTGTTGATGTCATAATCATTTGATGATGTCATAATCATTTTGGTGATGTCATAATCATTTGATGATGTCATAATCATTTGATGTCATAATCATTGGATGATGTCATAATCATTTTGTTGATGTCATAATAATTTGATGATGTCATAATCATTAGATGATGTCATAATCATTTTGTTGATGTCATAATGATTTGATGATGTCATAATCATTGGATGATGTCATAATCATTGGATGATGTCATCATCATTTTGTTGATGTCATAATCATTTGATGATGTCATAATCATTTGATGTCATAATCATTTGATGATGTCATAATCATTTTGGTGATGTCATAATCATTTGATGATGTCATAATCATTTGATGTCATAATCATTGGATGATGTCATAATCATTTTGTTGATGTCATAATCATTTGATGTTGTCATAATCATTAGATGATGTCATAATCATTTTGTTGATGTCATAATGATTTGATGATGTCATAATCATTGGATGATGTCATAATCATTGGATGATGTCATCATCATTTTGTTGATGTCATAATCATTTGATGATGTCATAATCATTTGATGTCATAATCATTTGATGATGTCATAATCATTTTGTTGATGTCATAATCATTTTGTTGATGTCATAATGATTTGATGATGTCAAAATCATTGGATGATGTCATAATCATTTTGTTGATGTCATAATCATTTGATGATGTCATAATCATTAGATGATGTCATAATCATTTTGTTGATGCCATAATGATTTGATGATGTCATAATCATTGGATGATGTCATAATCATTGGATGATGTCATAATCATTTTGTTGATGTCATAATCATTGGATGATGTCATAATCATTTTGTTGATGTCATAATCATTGGATGATGTCATAATCATTTTGTTGATGTCATAATCATTTGATGATGTCATAATCATTTGATGTCATAATCATTGGATGATGTCATAATCATTTTGTTGATGTCATAATCATTTGATGATGTCATAATCATTAGATGATGTCATAATCATTTTGTTGATGTCATAATCATTTGATGATGTCATAATCATTAGATGATGTCATAATCATTTTGTGATGTCATAATCATTTGATGATGTCATAATCATTTGATGTCATAATCATTGGATGATGTCATAATCATTTTGTTGATGTCATAATCATTTGATAATGTCATAATCATTAGATGATGTCATAATCATTTTGTTGATGTCATAATCATTTTGTTGATGTCATAATCATTTGATGATGTCATAATCATTTTGGTGATGTCATAATCATTTGATGATGTCATAATCATTTGATGTCATAATCATTGGATGATGTCATAATCATTTTGTTGATGTCATAATCATTTGATGATGTCATAATCATTAGATGATGACATAATCATTTTGTTGATGTCATAATGATTTGATGATGTCATAATCATTGGATGATATCATAATCATTGGATGATGTCATCATCATTTTGTTGATGTCATAATCAGTTGATGATGTCATAATCATTTGATGTCATAATCATTTGATGATGTCATAATCATTTTGTTGATGTCATAATCATTTTGTTGATGTCATAATGATTTGATGATGTCAAAATCATTGGATGATGTCAAAATCATTTGATGTCATAATCATTGGATGATGTCATAATCATTTTGTTGATGTCATAATCATTTGATGATGTCATAATCATTTGATGTCATAATCACTGGATGATGTCATAATCATTTTGTTGATGTCATAATCATTTGATGATGTCATAATCATTTTGTTGATGTCATAATCATTTGATGATGTCATAATCATTAGATGATGTCATAATCATTTTGTGATGTCATAATCATTTGATGATGTCATAATCATTTGATGATGTCATAATCATTGGATGATGTCATAATCATTTTGTTGATGTCATAATCATTTGATGATGTCATAATCATCTGATGTCATAATCATCGGATGATGTCATAATCATTTTGTTGATGTCATAATCATTTGATAATGTCATAATCATTAGATGATGTCATAATCATTTTGTTGATGTCATAATCATTTTTTTGATGTCATAATCATTTGATGATGTCATAATCATTTTGTTGATGTCATAATCATTTGATGATGTCATAATCCTTTGATGTCATAATCATTGGATGATGTCATAATCATTTTGTTGATGTCATAATCATTTGATGATGTCATAATCATTTTGTTGATGTCATAATGATTTGATGATGTCATAATCATTGGATGATGTCATAATCATTGGATGATGCCATCATCATTTTGTTGATGTCATAATCATTTGATGTCATAATCATTTGATGATGTCATAATCATTTTGTTGATGTCATAATCATTTTGTTGATGTCATAATGATTTGATGATGTCAAAATCATTGGATGATGTCATAATCATTTTGTTGATGTCATAATCATTTGATGTCATAATCATTGGATGATGTCATAATCATTTTGTTGATGTCATAATCATTTGATGATGTCATAATCATTTGATGTCATAATCATTGGATGATGTCATAATCATTTTGTTGATGTCATAATCATTGGATGATGTCATAATCATTTTGTTGATGTCATAATCATTTGATGATGTCATAATCATTAGATGATGTCATAATCATTTTGTTGATGTCATAATCATTTGATGATGTCATAATCATTAGATGATGTCATAATCATTTTGTTGATGTCATAATCATTTGATAATGTCATAATCATTAGATGATGTCATAATCATTTTGTTGATGTCATAATCATTTTGTTGATGTCATAATCATTTGATGATGTCATAATCATTTGATGTCATAATCATTGGATGATGTCATAATCATTTTGTTGATGTCATAATGATTTGATGATGTCATAATCATTAGATGATGTCATAATCATTTTGTTGATGTCATAATGATTTGATGATGTAATAATCATTGGATGATGTAATAATCATTGGATGATGTCATAATCATTTTGTTGATGTCATAATCATTTGATGATGTCATAATCATTAGATGATGTCATAATCATTTTGTTGATGTCATAATGATTTGATGATGTCATAATCATTTGATGTCATAATCATTGGATGATGTCATAATCATTTTGTTGATGTCATAATCATTTGATGATGTCATAAACATTTGATGTCATAATCATTGGATGATGTCATAATCATTTTGTTGATGTCATAATCATTGGATGATGTCATAATCATTTTGTTGATGTCATAATCATTAGATGATGTCATAATCATTTTGTTGATGTCATAATCATTTGATGATGTCATAATCATTAGATGATGTCATAATCATTTTGTTGATGTCATAATCATTTGATGATGTCATAATCATTTGATGTCATAATCATCGGATGATGTCATAATCATTTTGTTGATGTCATAATCATTTGATAATGTCATAATCATTAGATGATGTCATAATCATTTTGTTGATGTCATAATCATTTTTTTTATGTCATAATCATTTGATGATGTCATAATCATTTTGTTGATGTCATAATCATTTGATGATGTCATAATCATTTGATGTCATAATCATTGGATGATGTCATAATCATTTTGTTGATGTCATAATCATTTGATTATGTCATAATCATTAGATGATGTCATAATCATTTTGTTGATGTCATAATCATTTGATGATGTCATAATCATTAGATGATGTCATAATCATTTTGTTGATGTCATAATCATTTGATGATGTCATAATCATTAGATGATGTCATAATCATTTTGTTGATGTCATAATCATTTGATAATGTCATAATCATTAGATGATGTCATAATCATTTTGTTGATGTCATAATCATTTTGTTGATGTCATAATCATTTGATGATGTCATAATCATTTGATGTCATAATCATTGGATGATGTCATAATCATTTTGTTGATGTCATAATCATTTGATGATGTCATAATCATTAGATGATGTCATAATCATTTTGTTGATGTCATAATGATTTGATGATGTAATAATCATTGGATGATGTAATAATCATTGGATGATGTCATAATCATTTTGTTGATGTCATAATCATTTGATGATGTCATAATCATTAGATGATGTCATAATCATTTTGTTGATGTCATAATGATTTGATGATGTCATAATCATTTGATGTCATAATCATTGGATGATGTCATAATCATTTTGTTGATGTCATAATCATTTGATGATGTCATAAACATTTGATGTCATAATCATTGGATGATGTCATAATCATTTTGTTGATGTCATAATCATTGGATGATGTCATAATCATTTTGTTGATGTCATAATCATTTGATGATGTCATAATCATTAGATGATGTCATAATCATTTTGTTGATGTCATAATCATTTGATGATGTCATAATCATTAGATGATGTCATAATCATTTTGTTGATGTCATAATCATTTGATGATGTCATAATCATTTGATGTCATAATCATCGGATGATGTCATAATCATTTTGTTGATGTCATAATCATTTGATAATGTCATAATCATTAGATGATGTCATAATCATTTTGTTGATGTCATAATCATTTTTTTTATGTCATAATCATTTGATGATGTCATAATCATTTTGTTGATGTCATAATCATTTGATGATGTCATAATCATTTGATGTCATAATCATTGGATGATGTCATAATCATTTTGTTGATGTCATAATCATTTGATTATGTCATAATCATTAGATGATGTCATAATCATTTTGTTGATGTCATAATCATTTGATGATGTCATAATCATTAGATGATGTCATAATCATTTTTTGATGTCATAATCATTTGATGATGTCATAATCATTTGATGTCATAATCATTGGATGATGTCATAATCATTTGATGTCATAATCATTGGATGATGTCATAATCATTTGATAATGTCATAATCATTAGATGATGTCATAATCATTTTGTTGATGTCATAATCATTTTGTTGATGTCATAATCATTTGATGATGTCATAATCATTTTGGTGATGTCATAATCATTTGATGATGTCATAATCATTTGATGTCATAATCATTGGATGATGTCATAATCATTTTGTTGATGTCATAATCATTTGATGATGTCATAATCATTAGATGATGTCATAATCATTTTGTTGATGTCATAATGATTTGATGATGTCATAATCATTGGATGATGTCATAATCATTGGATGATGTCATCATCATTTTGTTGATGTCATAATCATTTGATGATGTCATAATCATTTGATGTCATAATCATTTGATGATGTCATAATCATTTTGGTGATGTCATAATCATTTGATGATGTCATAATCATTGGATGATGTCATAATCATTTTGTTGATGTCATAATCATTTGATGATGTCATAATCATTAGATGATGTCATAATCATTTTGTTGATGTCATAATGATTTGATGATGTAATAATCATTGGATGATGTCATAATCATTGGATGATGTCATAATCATTTTGTTGATGTCATAATCATTTGATGATGTCATAATCATTAGATGATGTCATAATCATTTTGTTGATGTCATAATGATTTGATGATGTCATAATCATTGGATGATGTCATAATCATTGGATGATGTCATCATCATTTTGTTGATGTCATAATCATTTGATGATGTCATAATCATTTGATGTCATAATCATTTGATGATGTCATAATCATTTTGTTGATGTCATAATCATTTTGTTGATGTCATAATGATTTGATGATGTCAAAATCATTGGATGATGTCATAATCATTTTGTTGATGTCATAATCATTTGATGATGTCATAATCATTAGATGATGTCATAATCATTTTGTTGATGCCATAATGATTTGATGATGTCATAATCATTGGATGATGTCATAATCATTGGATGATGTCATAATCATTTTGTTGATGTCATAATCATTGGATGATGTCATAATCATTTTGTTGATGTCATAATCATTGGATGATGTCATAATCATTTTGTTGATGTCATAATCATTTGATGATGTCATAATCATTTGATGTCATAATCATTGGATGATGTCATAATCATTTTGTTGATGTCATAATCATTTGATGATGTCATAATCATTAGATGATGTCATAATCATTTTGTTGATGTCATAATCATTTGATGATGTCATAATCATTAGATGATGTCATAATCATTTTGTGATGTCATAATCATTTGATGATGTCATAATCATTGGATGATATCATAATCATTGGATGATGTCATCATCATTTTGTTGATGTCATAATCAGTTGATGATGTCATAATCATTTGATGTCATAATCATTTGATGATGTCATAATCATTTTGTTGATGTCATAATCATTTTGTTGATGTCATAATGATTTGATGATGTCAAAATCATTGGATGATGTCAAAATCATTTGATGTCATAATCATTGGATGATGTCATAATCATTTTGTTGATGTCATAATCATTTGATGATGTCATAATCATTTGATGTCATAATCACTGGATGATGTCATAATCATTTTGTTGATGTCATAATCATTTGATGATGTCATAATCATTTTGTTGATGTCATAATCATTTGATGATGTCATAATCATTAGATGATGTCATAATCATTTTGTGATGTCATAATCATTTGATGATGTCATAATCATTTGATGATGTCATAATCATTGGATGATGTCATAATCATTTTGTTGATGTCATAATCATTTGATAATGTCATAATCATTAGATGATGTCATAATCATTTTGTTGATGTCATAATCATTTTGTTGATGTCATAATCATTTGATGATGTCATAATCATTTTGGTGATGTCATAATCATTTGATGATGTCATAATCATTTGATGTCATAATAATTGGATGATGTCATAATCATTTTGTTGATGTCATAATCATTTGATGATGTCATAATCATTAGATGATGTCATAATCATTTTGTTGATGTCATATCCATTTGATGATGTCATAATCATTTTGTGATGTCATAATCATTTGATGATGTCATAATCATTTGATGTCATAATCATTGGATGATGTCATAATCATTTTGTTGATGTCATAATCATTTGATGATGTCATAATCATTTGATGTCATAATCATTGGATGATGTCATAATCATTTTGGTGATGTCATAATCATTTGATGATGTCATAATCATTTGATGTCATAATCATTGGATGATGTCATAATCATTTTGTTGATGTCATAATCATTTGATGATGTCATAATCATTAGATGATGTCATAATCATTTTGTTGATGTCATAATCATTTGATGATGTCATAATCATTAGATGATGTCATAATCATTTTGTGATGTCATAATCATTTGATGATGTCATAATCATTTGATGTCATAATCATTGGATGATGTCATAATCATTTTGTTGATGTCATAATCATTTGATAATGTCATTATCATTAGATGATGTCATAATCATTTTGCTGATGTCATAATCATTTTGTTGATGTCATAATCATTTGATGATGTCATAATCATTTTGGTGATGTCATAATCATTTGATGATGTCATAATCATTTGATGTCATAATCATTGGATGATGTCATAATCATTTTGTTGATGTCATAATCATTTGATGATGTCATAATCATTAGATGATGTCATAATCATTTTGTTGATGTCATAATGATTTGATGATGTCATAATCATTGGATGATATCATAATCATTGGATGATGTCATCATCATTTTGTTGATGTCATAATCAGTTGATGATGTCATAATCATTTGATGTCATAATCATTTGATGATGTCATAATCATTTTGTTGATGTCATAATCATTTTGTTGATGTCATAATGATTTGATGATGTCAAAATCATTGGATGATGTCATAATCATTTGATGTCATAATCACTGGATGATGTCATAATCATTTTGTTGATGTCATAATCATTTGATGATGTCATAATCATTTTGTTGATGTCATAATCATTTGATGATGTCATAATCATTAGATGATGTCATAATCATTTTGTGATGTCATAATCATTTGATGATGTCATAATCATTTGATGATGTCATAATCATTGGATGATGTCATAATCATTTTGTTGATGTCATAATCATTTGATAATGTCATAATCATTAGATGATGTCATAATCATTTTGTTGATGTCATAATCATTTTGTTGATGTCATAATCATTTGATGATGTCATAATCATTTTGGTGATGTCATAATCATTTGATGATGTCATAATCATTTGATGTCATAATCATTGGATGATGTCATAATCATTTTGTTGATGTCATAATCATTTGATGATGTCATAATCATTAGATGATGTCATAATCATTTTGTTGATGTCATATCCATTTGATGATGTCATAATCATTAGATGATGTCATAATCATTTTGTGATGTCATAATCATTTGATGATGTCATAATCATTTGATGTCATAATCATTGGATGATGTCATAATCATTTTGTTGATGTCATAATCATTTGATGATGTCATAATCATTTGATGTCATAATCATTGGATGATGTCATAATCATTTTGGTGATGTCATAATCATTTGATGATGTCATAATCATTTGATGTCATAATCATTGGATGATGTCATAATCATTTTGTTGATGTCATAATCATTTGATGATGTCATAATCATTAGATGATGTCATAATCATTTTGTTGATGTCATAATCATTTGATGATGTCATAATCATTAGATGATGTCATAATCATTTTGTGATGTCATAATCATTTGATGATGTCATAATCATTTGATGTCATAATCATTGGATGATGTCATAATCATTTTGTTGATGTCATAATCATTTGATAATGTCATTATCATTAGATGATGTCATAATCATTTTGCTGATGTCATAATCATTTTGTTGATGTCATAATCATTTGATGATGTCATAATCATTTGGTGATGTCATAATCATTTGATGATGTAATAATCATTTGATGTCATAATCATTGGATGATGTCATAATCATTTTGTTAATGTCATAATCATTTGATGATGTCATAATCATTAGATAATGTCATAATCATTTTGTTGATGTCATAATGATTTGATGATGTCATAATCATTGGATGATGTCATAATCATTTTGTTGATGTCATAATCATTTGATGATGTCATAATCATTAGATGATGTCATAATCATTTTGTTGATGTCATAATGATTTGATGATGTCATAATCATTTGACGTCAAAATCATTGGATGATGTCAAAATCATTTTGTTGATGTCATAATCATTTGATGATGTCATAAACATTTGATGTCATAATCATTGGATGATGTCATAATCATTTTGTTGATGTCATAATCATTGGATGATGTCATAATCATTTTGTTGATGTCATAATCATTTGATGATGTCATAATCATTAGATGATGTCATAATCATTTTGTTGATGTCATAATCATTTGATGATGTCATAATCATTAGATGATGTCATAATCATTTTGTTGATGTCATAATCATTTGATGATGTCATAATCATTTGATGTCATAATCATCGGATGATGTCATAATCATTTTGTTGATGTCATAATCATTTGATAATGTCATAATCATTAGATGATGTCATAATCATTTTGTTGATGTCATAATCATTTTTTTGATGCCATAATCATTTGATGATGTCATAATCATTTTGTTGATGTCATAATCATTTTATGATGTCATAATCATTTGATGTCATAATCATTGGATGATGTCATAATCATTTTGTTGATGTCATAATCATTGGATGATGTCATAATCATTGGATGATGTCATCATCATTTTGTTGATGTCATAATCATTTGATGTCATAATCATTTGATGATGTCATAATCATTGGATGATGTCATCATCATTTTGTTGATGTCATAATCATTTGATGTCATAATCATTTGATGATGTCAAAATCATTGGATGATGTCATAATCATTTTGTTGATGTCATAATGATTTGATGATGTCAAAATCATTGGATGATGTCATAATCATTTTGTTGATGTCATAATCATTTGATGTCATAATCATTGGATGATGTCATAATCATTTTGTTGATGTCATAATCATTTGATGATGTCATAATCATTTGATGTCATAATCATTGGATGATGTCATAATCATTTTGTTGATGTCATAATCATTGGATGATGTCATACTCATTTTGTTGATGTCATAATCATTTGATGATGTCATAATCATTAGATGATGTCATAATCATTTTGTTGATGTCATAATCATTTGATGATGTCATAATCATTAGATGATGTCATAATCATTTTGTTGATGTCATAATCATTTGATAATGTCATAATCATTTGATGTCATAATCATTGGATGATGTCATAATCATTTTGTTGATGTCATAATCATTTGATGATGTCATAAACATTTGATGTCATAATCATTGGATGATGTCATAATCATTTTGTTGATGTCATAGTCATTGGATGATGTCATAATCATTTTGTTGATGTCATAATCATTTGATGATGTCATAATCATTAGATGTTGTCATAATCATTTTGTTGATGTCATAATCATTTGATGATGTCATAATCATTTGATGTCATAATCATCGGATGATGTCATAATCATTTTGTTGATGTCACAATCATTTGATAATGTCATAATCATTAGATGATGTCATAATCATTTTGTTGATGTCATAATCATTTTGTTGATGTCATAATCATTTGATGATGTCATAATCATTTTGTTGATGTCATAATCATTTGATGATGTCATAATCATTTGACGTCATAATCATTGGATGATGTCATAATCATTTTGTTGATGTCATAATCATTTTGTTGATGTCATAATCATTTGATGATGTCATAATCATTTTGGTGATGTCATAATCATTTGATGATGTCATAATCATTGGATGATGTCATCATCATTTTGTTGATGTCATAATCATTTGATGTCATAATCATTTGATGATGTCAAAATCATTGGATGATGTCATAATCATTTTGTTGATGTCATAATGATTTGATGATGTCAAAATCATTGGATGATGTCATAATCATTTTGTTGATGTCATAATCATTTGATGTCATAATCATTGGATGATGTCATAATCATTTTGTTGATGTCATAATCATTTGATGATGTCATAATCATTTGATGTCATAATCATTGGATGATGTCATAATCATTTTGTTGATGTCATAATCATTGGATGATGTCATACTCATTTTGTTGATGTCATAATCATTTGATGATGTCATAATCATTAGATGATGTCATAATCATTTTGTTGATGTCATAATCATTTGATGATGTCATAATCATTAGATGATGTCATAATCATTTTGTTGATGTCATAATCATTTGATGATGTCATAATCATTTGATGTCATAATCATTGGATGATGTCATAATCATTTTGTTGATGTCATAATCATTTGATGATGTCATAAACATTTGATGTCATAATCATTGGATGATGTCATAATCATTTTGTTGATGTCATAATCATTGGATGATGTCATAATCATTTTGTTGATGTCATAATCATTTGATGATGTCATAATCATTAGATGATGTCATAATCATTTTGTTGATGTCATAATCATTTGATGATGTCATAATCATTTTGTTGATGTCATAATCATTTGATGATGTCATAATCATTTGATGTCATAATCATCGGATGATGTCATAATCATTTTGTTGATGTCATAATCATTTGATAATGTCATAATCATTAGATGATGTCATAATCATTTTGTTGATGTCATAATCATTTTGTTGATGTCATAATCATTTGATGATGTCATAATCATTTTGTTGATGTCATAATCATTTGATGATGTCATAATCATTTGACGTCATAATCATTGGATGATGTCATAATCATTTTGTTGATGTCATAATCATTTTGTTGATGTCATAATCATTTGATGATGTCATAATCATTTTGGTGATGTCATAATCATTTGGTGATGTCATAATCATTTGATGATGTCATAATCATTTGATGTCATAATCATTGGATGATGTCATAATCATTTTGTTGATGTCATAATCATTTGATGATGTCATAATCATTTGATGTTATAATCATTGGATGATGTCATAATCATTTTGTTGATGTCGTAATCATTTGATGATGTCATAATCATTAGATGATGTCATAATCATTTTGTTGATGTCATAATCATTTGATGATGTCATAATCATTAGATGATGTCATAATCATTTTGTGATGTCATAATCATTTGATGATGTCATAATCATTTGATGTCATAATCATTGGATGATGTCATAATCATTTTGTTGATGTCATAATCATTTGATAATGTCATAATCATTAGATGATGTCATAATAATTTTGTTGATGTCATAATCATTTTGTTGATGTCATAATCATTTTGGTGATGTCATAATCATTTGATGATGTCATAATCATTTGATGTCATAATCATTGGATGATGTCATAATCATTTTGTTGATGTCATAATCATTTGATGATGTCATAATCATTAGATGATGTCATAATCATTTTGTTGATGTCATAATGATTTGATGATGTCATAATCATTGGATGATGTCATAATCATTGAATGATGTCATAATCATTTTGTTGATGTCATAATCTTTTGATGATGTCATAATCATTAGATGATGTCATAATCATTTTGTTGATGTCATAATGATTTGATGATGTCATAATCATTTGATGTCATAATCATTGGATGATGTCATAATCATTTTGTTGATGTCATAATCATTTGATGATGTCATAATCATTGGATGATGTCATTTTCATTTTGTTGATGTCATAATCATTTCGTGATGTCATAATCATTAGATCATGTCATAATCATTTGATGTCATAATCATTTTGTTTATGTCATAATCATTTGATGATGTCATAATCATTAGATGATGTCATAATCATTTGATGTCATAATCATTGAATGATGTCATATTCATTTTGTTGATGTCATAATCATTTGATGATGTCATAATCATTTGATGTCATAATCATTGGATGATGTCATAATCATTTTGTTGATGTCATAATCATTTGATGATGTCATAATCATTTGATGTCATAATCATTGGATGATGACATAATCATTTTGTTGATGTCATAATCATTAGATGATGTCATAATCATTAGATGATGTCATAATCATTTTGTTGATGTCATAATCATTTGATGATGTCATAATCATTTTGTTGATGTCATAATCATTGGATGATGTCATAATCATTTTGTTGATGTCGTAATCATTTGATGATGCCATAATCATTTTGTTGATGGCATAATCATTTGATGATGTCATAATTATTTGATGTCATAATCATTGGATGATGTCATAATCATTTTGTTGATGTCATAATCATTTGATGATGTCATAATAATTTGATGTCATAATCATTGGATGATGTCATAATCATTTGATGATGTCATAATCATTTTGTTGATGTCATAATCATTTGATGATGTCATAATCATTTTGTTGATGTCATAATCATTTGATGATGTCATAATCATTTTGTTGATGTCATAATCATTTTGTTGATGTCATAATGATTTGATGATGTCATAATCATTGGATGATGTCATAATCATTGGATGATGTCATAATCATTTTGTTGATGTCATAATCATTTGATGATGTCATAATCATTTGATGTCATAATCATTGGATGATGTCATAATCATTTTGTTGATGTCATAATCATTTGATGATGTCATAATCATTTTGTTGATGTCATAATCATTTTGTTGATGTCATAATGATTTGATGATGTCATAATCATTGGATGATGTCATAATCATTGGATGATGTCATAATCATTTTGTTGATGTCATAATCATTTGATGATGCCATAATCATTTTGTTGATGTCATAATCATTTTGTTGATGTCATAATGATTTGATGATGTTATAATCATTGGATGATGTCATAATCATTGCATGATGTCATAATCATTTTGTTGATGTCATAATCAATTGATGTCATAATCATTGGATGATGTCATAATCATTTTGTTGATGTCATAATCATTTGATGATGTCATAATCATTAGATGATGTCATAATCATTATGTTGATGTCATAATCATTTGATGATGTCATAATCATTTGATGTCATAATCATTGGATGATGTCATAATCATTTTGTTGATGTCATAATCATTTGATGATGTCATAATCATTAGATGATGTCATAATCATTTTTTTGATGTCATAATCATTTGATGATGTCATAATCATTTTGTTGATGTCATAATCATTTGATGATGTCATAATCATTAGATGATGTCATAATCATTTTTTTGATGTCATAATCATTTGATGATGTCATAAACATTTGATGTCATAATCATCGGATGATGTCATAATCATTTTTTTGATGTCATAATCATTTGATAATGTCATAATCATTAGATGATGTCATAATCATTTTGTTGATGTCATAATCATTTTTTTGATGTCATAATCATTTGATGATGTCATAATCATTTTATTGATGTCATAATCATTTGATGATGTCATAATCATTTGATGTCATAATCATTGGATGATGTCATAATCATTTTGTTGATGTCATAATCATTTGATGATGTCATAATCATTAGATGATGTCATAATCATTTTGTTGATGTCATAATGATTTGATGATGTCATAATCATTGGATGATGTCATAATCATTGGATGATGTCATCATCATTTTGTTGATGTCATAATCATTTGATGATGTCATAATCATTTGATGTCATAATCATTTGATGATGTCATAATCATTTTGTTGATGTCATAATCATTTTGTTGATGTCATAATGATTTGATGATGTCATAATAATTGGATGATGTCATAATCATTTTGTTGATGTCATAATCATTTGATGATGCCATAATCATTTTGTTGATGTCAAAATCATTTTATGATGTCATAATCATTTTGTTGATGTCATAATCATTTTGTTGATGTCATAATGATTTGATGATGTCATAATCATTTGATGTCATAATCATTGGATGATGTCATAATCATTTTGTTGATGTCATAATCATTTGATGATGTCATAATGATTTTGTTGATGTCATAATCATTTGATGATGCCATAATCATTTTGTTGATGTCATAATCATTTTGTTGATGTCATAATGATTTGATGATGTCATAATCATTTGATGTCATAATCCTTGGATGATGTCATAATCATTTTGTTGATGTCATAATCATTTGATGATGTCAATCATTTTGTTGATGTCATAATCATTTTGTTGATGTCATAATGATTTGATGATGTCATAATCATTGGATGATGTCATAATAATTTTGTTGATGTCATAATCAATTGATAATGTCATAATCATTAGATGATGTCATAATCATTTTGTTGATGTCATAATCATTTTTTTGATGTCATAATCATTTGATGATGTCATAATCATTTGATGATGTCATAATCATTTGATGTCATAATCACTGGATGATGTCATAATCATTTTGTTGATGTCATAATCATTTGATGATGTCATAATCATTAGATGATGTCATAATCATTTTGTTGATGTCATAATGATTTGATGATGTCATAATCATTGGATGATGTCATCATCATTTTGTTGATGTCATAATCATTTGATGATGTCATAATCATTTGATGTCATAATCATTTGATGATGTCATAATCATTTTGTTGATGTCATAATCATTTTGTTGATGTCATAATGATTTGATGATGTCAAAATCATTGGATGATGTCATAATCATTTTGTTGATGTCATAATCATTTGATGTCATAATCATTGGATGATGTCATAATCATTTTGTTGATGTCATAATCATTTGATGATGTCATAATCCTTGGATGATGTCATAATCATTTTGTTGATGTCATAATCATTTGATGATGTCATAATCATTTGATGTCATAATCATTGGATGATGTCATAATCATTTTGTTGATGTCATAATCATTTGATGATATCATAATCATTAGATGATGTCATAATCATTTTGTTGATGTCATAATCATTTGATGATGTCATAATCATTATATGATGTCATAATCATTTTGTTAATGTCATAATCATTTGATGATGTCATAATCATTTGATGTCATAATCATTGGATGATGTCATAATCATTTTGTTGATGTCATAATCATTTTGTTGATGTCATAATCATTTGATGATGTCATAATCATTTTGGTGATGTCATAATCATTTGATGATGTCATAATCATTTGATGTCATAATCATTGGATGATGTCATAATCATTTTTTTGATGTCATAATCATTTGATGATGTCATAATCATTAGATGATGTCATAATCATTTTGTTGATGTCATAATCATTTGATGATGTCATAATCATTAGATGATGTCATAATCATTTTGTGATGTCATAATCATTTGATGATGTCATAATCATTGGATGATGTCATAATCATTTTGTTGATGTCATAATCATTGGATGATGTCATACTCATTTTGTTGATGTCATAATCATTTGATGATGTCATAATCATTAGATGATGTCATAATCATTTTGTTGATGTCATAATCATTTGATGATGTCATAATCATTAGATGATGTCATAATCATTTTGTTGATGTCATAATCATTTGATAATGTCATAATCATTTGATGTCATAATCATTGGATGATGTCATAATCATTTTGTTGATGTCATAATCATTTGATGATGTCATAAACATTTGATGTCATAATCATTGGATGATGTCATAATCATTTTGTTGATGTCATAGTCATTGGATGATGTCATAATCATTTTGTTGATGTCATAATCATTTGATGATGTCATAATCATTAGATGTTGTCATAATCATTTTGTTGATGTCATAATCATTTGATGATGTCATAATCATTTGATGTCATAATCATCGGATGATGTCATAATCATTTTGTTGATGTCACAATCATTTGATAATGTCATAATCATTAGATGATGTCATAATCATTTTGTTGATGTCATAATCATTTTGTTGATGTCATAATCATTTGATGATGTCATAATCATTTTGTTGATGTCATAATCATTTGATGATGTCATAATCATTTGACGTCATAATCATTGGATGATGTCATAATCATTTTGTTGATGTCATAATCATTTTGTTGATGTCATAATCATTTGATGATGTCATAATCATTTTGGTGATGTCATAATCATTTGATGATGTCATAATCATTGGATGATGTCATCATCATTTTGTTGATGTCATAATCATTTGATGTCATAATCATTTGATGATGTCAAAATCATTGGATGATGTCATAATCATTTTGTTGATGTCATAATGATTTGATGATGTCAAAATCATTGGATGATGTCATAATCATTTTGTTGATGTCATAATCATTTGATGTCATAATCATTGGATGATGTCATAATCATTTTGTTGATGTCATAATCATTTGATGATGTCATAATCATTTGATGTCATAATCATTGGATGATGTCATAATCATTTTGTTGATGTCATAATCATTGGATGATGTCATACTCATTTTGTTGATGTCATAATCATTTGATGATGTCATAATCATTAGATGATGTCATAATCATTTTGTTGATGTCATAATCATTTGATGATGTCATAATCATTAGATGATGTCATAATCATTTTGTTGATGTCATAATCATTTGATGATGTCATAATCATTTGATGTCATAATCATTGGATGATGTCATAATCATTTTGTTGATGTCATAATCATTTGATGATGTCATAAACATTTGATGTCATAATCATTGGATGATGTCATAATCATTTTGTTGATGTCATAATCATTGGATGATGTCATAATCATTTTGTTGATGTCATAATCATTTGATGATGTCATAATCATTAGATGATGTCATAATCATTTTGTTGATGTCATAATCATTTGATGATGTCATAATCATTTTGTTGATGTCATAATCATTTGATGATGTCATAATCATTTGATGTCATAATCATCGGATGATGTCATAATCATTTTGTTGATGTCATAATCATTTGATAATGTCATAATCATTAGATGATGTCATAATCATTTTGTTGATGTCATAATCATTTTGTTGATGTCATAATCATTTGATGATGTCATAATCATTTTGTTGATGTCATAATCATTTGATGATGTCATAATCATTTGACGTCATAATCATTGGATGATGTCATAATCATTTTGTTGATGTCATAATCATTTTGTTGATGTCATAATCATTTGATGATGTCATAATCATTTTGGTGATGTCATAATCATTTGGTGATGTCATAATCATTTGATGATGTCATAATCATTTGATGTCATAATCATTGGATGATGTCATAATCATTTTGTTGATGTCATAATCATTTGATGATGTCATAATCATTTGATGTTATAATCATTGGATGATGTCATAATCATTTTGTTGATGTCGTAATCATTTGATGATGTCATAATCATTAGATGATGTCATAATCATTTTGTTGATGTCATAATCATTTGATGATGTCATAATCATTAGATGATGTCATAATCATTTTGTGATGTCATAATCATTTGATGATGTCATAATCATTTGATGTCATAATCATTGGATGATGTCATAATCATTTTGTTGATGTCATAATCATTTGATAATGTCATAATCATTAGATGATGTCATAATAATTTTGTTGATGTCATAATCATTTTGTTGATGTCATAATCATTTTGGTGATGTCATAATCATTTGATGATGTCATAATCATTTGATGTCATAATCATTGGATGATGTCATAATCATTTTGTTGATGTCATAATCATTTGATGATGTCATAATCATTAGATGATGTCATAATCATTTTGTTGATGTCATAATGATTTGATGATGTCATAATCATTGGATGATGTCATAATCATTGGATGATGTCATAATCATTTTGTTGATGTCATAATCTTTTGATGATGTCATAATCATTAGATGATGTCATAATCATTTTGTTGATGTCATAATGATTTGATGATGTCATAATCATTTGATGTCATAATCATTGGATGATGTCATAATCATTTTGTTGATGTCATAATCATTTGATGATGTCATAATCATTGGATGATGTCATTTTCATTTTGTTGATGTCATAATCATTTCGTGATGTCATAATCATTAGATCATGTCATAATCATTTGATGTCATAATCATTTTGTTTATGTCATAATCATTTGATGATGTCATAATCATTAGATGATGTCATAATCATTTGATGTCATAATCATTGAATGATGTCATATTCATTTTGTTGATGTCATAATCATTTGATGATGTCATAATCATTTGATGTCATAATCATTGGATGATGTCATAATCATTTTGTTGATGTCATAATCATTTGATGATGTCATAATCATTTGATGTCATAATCATTGGATGATGACATAATCATTTTGTTGATGTCATAATCATTAGATGATGTCATAATCATTAGATGATGTCATAATCATTTTGTTGATGTCATAATCATTTGATGATGTCATAATCATTTTGTTGATGTCATAATCATTGGATGATGTCATAATCATTTTGTTGATGTCGTAATCATTTGATGATGCCATAATCATTTTGTTGATGGCATAATCATTTGATGATGTCATAATTATTTGATGTCATAATCATTGGATGATGTCATAATCATTTTGTTGATGTCATAATCATTTGATGATGTCATAATAATTTGATGTCATAATCATTGGATGATGTCATAATCATTTGATGATGTCATAATCATTTTGTTGATGTCATAATCATTTGATGATGTCATAATCATTTTGTTGATGTCATAATCATTTGATGATGTCATAATCATTTTGTTGATGTCATAATCATTTTGTTGATGTCATAATGATTTGATGATGTCATAATCATCCAATGATGTCATAATCATTGGATGATGTCATAATCATTTTGTTGATGTCATAATCATTTGATGATGTCATAATCATTTGATGTCATAATCATTGGATGATGTCATAATCATTTTGTTGATGTCATAATCATTTGATGATGTCATAATCATTTTGTTGATGTCATAATCATTTTGTTGATGTCATAATGATTTGATGATGTAAAAATCATTGGATGATGTCATAATCATTGGATGATGTCATAATCATTTTGTTGATGTCATAATCATTTGATGATGCCATAATCATTTTGTTGATGTCATAATCATTTTGTTGATGTCATAATGATTTGATGATGTTATAATCATTGGATGATGTCATAATCATTGCATGATGTCATAATCATTTTGTTGATGTCATAATCAATTGATGTCATAATCATTGGATGATGTCATAATCATTTTGTTGATGTCATAATCATTTGATGATGTCATAATCATTAGATGATGTCATAATCATTATGTTGATGTCATAATCATTTGATGATGTCATAATCATTTGATGTCATAATCATTGGATGATGTCATAATCATTTTGTTGATGTCATAATCATTTGATGATGTCATAATCATTTGATGATGTCATAATCATTTTTTTGATGTCATAATCATTTGATGATGTCATAATCATTAGATGATGTCATAATCATTTTGTTGATGTCATAATCATTTGATGATGTCATAATCATTAGATGATGTCATAATCATTTTTTTGATGTCATAATCATTTGATGATGTCATAATCATTTGATGTCATAATCATCGGATGATGTCATAATCATTTTGTTGATGTCATAATCATTTGATAATGTCATAATCATTTGATGTCATAATCATTGGATGATGTCTTAATCATTTTGTTGATGTCATAATCATTTGATGATGTCATAATCATTAGATGATGTCATAATCATTTTGTTGATGTCATAATGATTTGATGATGTCATAATCATTGGATGATGTCATAATCATTGGATGATGTCATCATCATTTTGTTGATGTCATAATCATTTGATGATGTCATAATCATTTGATGTCATAATCATTTGATGATGTCATAATCATTTTGTTGATGTCATAATCATTTTGTGGATGTCATAATGATTTGATGATGTCATAATAATTGGATGATGTCATAATCATTTTGTTGATGTCATAATCATTTGATGATGCCATAATCATTTTGTTGATGTCATAATCATTTTATGATGTCATAATCATTTTGTTGATGTCATAATCATTGTGTTGATGTCATAATGATTTGATGATGTCATAATCATTTGATGTCATAATCATTGGATGATGTCATAATCATTTTGTTGATGTCATAATCATTTGATGATGTCATAATGATTTTGTTGATGTCATAATCATTTGATGATGCCATAATCATTTTGTTGATGTCATAATCATTAGATGATGTCATAATCATTTTGTTGATGTCATAATCATTTGATGATGTCATAATCATTAGATGATGTCATAATCATTTTGTTGATGTCATAATCATTTGATGATGTCATAATCATTTGATGTCATAATCATTGGATGATGTCATAATCATTTTGTTGATGTCATAATCATTTGATGATGTCATAAACATTTGATGTCATAATCATTGGATGATGTCATAATCATTTTGTTGATGTCATAATCATTGGATGATGTCATAATCATTTTGTTGATGTCATAATCATTTGATGATGTCATAATCATTAGATGATGTCATAATCATTTTGTTGATGTCATAATCATTTGATGATGTCATAATCATTTTGTTGATGTCATAATCATTTGATGATGTCATAATCATTTGATGTCATAATCATCGGATGATGTCATAATCATTTTGTTGATGTCATAATCATTTGATAATGTCATAATCATTAGATGATGTCATAATCATTTTGTTGATGTCATAATCATTTTGTTGATGTCATAATCATTTGATGATGTCATAATCATTTTGTTGATGTCATAATCATTTGATGATGTCATAATCATTTGACGTCATAATCATTGGATGATGTCATAATCATTTTGTTGATGTCATAATCATTTTGTTGATGTCATAATCATTTGATGATGTCATAATCATTTTGGTGATGTCATAATCATTTGGTGATGTCATAATCATTTGATGATGTCATAATCATTTGATGTCATAATCATTGGATGATGTCATAATCATTTTGTTGATGTCATAATCATTTGATGATGTCATAATCATTTGATGTTATAATCATTGGATGATGTCATAATCATTTTGTTGATGTCGTAATCATTTGATGATGTCATAATCATTAGATGATGTCATAATCATTTTGTTGATGTCATAATCATTTGATGATGTCATAATCATTAGATGATGTCATAATCATTTTGTGATGTCATAATCATTTGATGATGTCATAATCATTTGATGTCATAATCATTGGATGATGTCATAATCATTTTGTTGATGTCATAATCATTTGATAATGTCATAATCATTAGATGATGTCATAATAATTTTGTTGATGTCATAATCATTTTGGTGATGTCATAATCATTTGATGATGTCATAATCATTTGATGTCATAATCATTGGATGATGTCATAATCATTTTGTTGATGTCATAATCATTTGATGATGTCATAATCATTAGATGATGTCATAATCATTTTGTTGATGTCATAATGATTTGATGATGTCATAATCATTGGATGATGTCATAATCATTGGATGATGTCATAATCATTTTGTTGATGTCATAATCTTTTGATGATGTCATAATCATTAGATGATGTCATAATCATTTTGTTGATGTCATAATGATTTGATGATGTCATAATCATTTGATGTCATAATCATTGGATGATGTCATAATCATTTTGTTGATGTCATAATCATTTGATGATGTCATAATCATTGGATGATGTCATTTTCATTTTGTTGATGTCATAATCATTTCGTGATGTCATAATCATTAGATCATGTCATAATCATTTGATGTCATAATCATTTTGTTTATGTCATAATCATTTGATGATGTCATAATCATTAGATGATGTCATAATCATTTGATGTCATAATCATTGAATGATGTCATATTCATTTTGTTGATGTCATAATCATTTGATGATGTCATAATCATTTGATGTCATAATCATTGGATGATGTCATAATCATTTTGTTGATGTCATAATCATTTGATGATGTCATAATCATTTGATGTCATAATCATTGGATGATGACATAATCATTTTGTTGATGTCATAATCATTAGATGATGTCATAATCATTAGATGATGTCATAATCATTTTGTTGATGTCATAATCATTTGATGATGTCATAATCATTTTGTTGATGTCATAATCATTGGATGATGTCATAATCATTTTGTTGATGTCGTAATCATTTGATGATGCCATAATCATTTTGTTGATGGCATAATCATTTGATGATGTCATAATTATTTGATGTCATAATCATTGGATGATGTCATAATCATTTTGTTGATGTCATAATCATTTGATGATGTCATAATAATTTGATGTCATAATCATTGGATGATGTCATAATCATTTGATGATGTCATAATCATTTTGTTGATGTCATAATCATTTGATGATGTCATAATCATTTTGTTGATGTCATAATCATTTGATGATGTCATAATCATTTTGTTGATGTCATAATCATTTTGTTGATGTCATAATGATTTGATGATGTCATAATCATTGGATGATGTCATAATCATTGGATGATGTCATAATCATTTTGTTGATGTCATAATCATTTGATGATGTCATAATCATTTGATGTCATAATCATTGGATGATGTCATAATCATTTTGTTGATGTCATAATCATTTGATGATGTCATAATCATTTTGTTGATGTCATAATCATTTTGTTGATGTCATAATGATTTGATGATGTAAAAATCATTGGATGATGTCATAATCATTGGATGATGTCATAATCATTTTGTTGATGTCATAATCATTTGATGATGCCATAATCATTTTGTTGATGTCATAATCATTTTGTTGATGTCATAATGATTTGATGATGTTATAATCATTGGATGATGTCATAATCATTGCATGATGTCATAATCATTTTGTTGATGTCATAATCAATTGATGTCATAATCATTGGATGATGTCATAATCATTTTGTTGATGTCATAATCATTTGATGATGTCATAATCATTAGATGATGTCATAATCATTTTTTTGATGTCATAATCATTTGATGATGTCATAATCATTAGATGATGTCATAATCATTTTGTTGATGTCATAATCATTTGATGATGTCATAATCATTAGATGATGTCATAATCATTTTTTTGATGTCATAATCATTTGATGATGTCATAATCATTTGATGTCATAATCATCGGATGATGTCATAATCATTTTGTTGATGTCATAATCATTTGATAATGTCATAATCATTTGATGTCATAATCATTGGATGATGTCATAATCATTTTGTTGATGTCATAATCATTTGATGATGTCATAATCATTAGATGATGTCATAATCATTTTGTTGATGTCATAATGATTTGATGATGTCATAATCATTGGATGATGTCATAATCATTGGATGATGTCATCATCATTTTGTTGATGTCATAATCATTTGATGATGTCATAATCATTTGATGTCATAATCATTTGATGATGTCATAATCATTTTGTTGATGTCATAATCATTTTGTGGATGTCATAATGATTTGATGATGTCATAATAATTGGATGATGTCATAATCATTTTGTTGATGTCATAATCATTTGATGATGCCATAATCATTTTGTTGATGTCATAATCATTTTATGATGTCATAATCATTTTGTTGATGTCATAATCATTGTGTTGATGTCATAATGATTTGATGATGTCATAATCATTTGATGTCATAATCATTGGATGATGTCATAATCATTTTGTTGATGTCATAATCATTTGATGATGTCATAATGATTTTGTTGATGTCATAATCATTTGATGATGCCATAATCATTTTGTTGATGTCATAATCATTTTGTTGATGTCATAATGATTTGATGATGTCATAATCATTTGATGTCATAATCCTTGGATGATGTCATAATCATTTTGTTGATGTCATAATCATTTGATGATGTCAATCATTTTGTTGATGTCATAATCATTTTGTTGATGTCATAATGATTTGATGATGTCATAATCATTGGATGATGTCATAATAATTTTGTTGATGTCATAATCAATTGATAATGTCATAATCATTAGATGATGTCATAATCATTTTGTTGATGTCATAATCATTTTTTTGATGTCATAATCATTTGATGATGTCATAATCATTTGATGATGTCATAATCATTTGATGTCATAATCACTGGATGATGTCATAATCATTTTGTTGATGTCATAATCATTTGATGATGTCATAATCATTAGATGATGTCATAATCATTTTGTTGATGTCATAATGATTTGATGATGTCATTATCATTGGATGATGTCATCATCATTTTGTTGATGTCATAATCATTTGATGATGTCATAATCATTTGATGTCATAATCATTTGATGATGTCATAATCATTTTGTTGATGTCATAATCATTTTGTTGATGTCATAATCATTTGATAATGTCATAATCATTAGATGATGTCATAATCATTTTGTTGATGTCATAATCATTTTTTTGATGTCATAATCATTTGATGATGTCATAATCATTTTATTGATGTCATAATCATTTGATGATGTCATAATCATTTGATGTCATAATCATTGGATGATGTCATAATCATTTTGTTGATGTCATAATCATTTGATGATGTCATAATCATTAGATGATGTCATAATCATTTTGTTGATGTCATAATGATTTGATGATGTCATAATCATTGGATGATGTCATAATCATTGGATGATGTCATCATCATTTTGTTGATGTCATAATCATTTGATGATGTCATAATCATTTGATGTCATAATCATTTGATGATGTCATAATCATTTTGTTGATGTCATAATCATTTTGTTGATGTCATAATGATTTGATGATGTCATAATAATTGGATGATGTCATAATCATTTTGTTGATGTCATAATCATTTGATGATGCCATAATCATTTTGTTGATGTCATAATCATTTTATGATGTCATAATCATTTTGTTGATGTCATAATCATTTTGTTGATGTCATAATGATTTGATGATGTCATAATCATTTGATGTCATAATCATTGGATGATGTCATAATCATTTTGTTGATGTCATAATCATTTGATGATGTCATAATGATTTTGTTGATGTCATAATCATTTGATGATGCCATAATCATTTTGTTGATGTCATAATCATTTTGTTGATGTCATAATGATTTGATGATGTCATAATCATTTGATGTCATAATCCTTGGATGATGTCATAATCATTTTGTTGATGTCATAATCATTTGATGATGTCAATCATTTTGTTGATGTCATAATCATTTTGTTGATGTCATAATGATTTGATGATGTCATAATCATTGGATGATGTCATAATAATTTTGTTGATGTCATAATCAATTGATAATGTCATAATCATTAGATGATGTCATAATCATTTTGTTGATGTCATAATCATTTTTTTGATGTCATAATCATTTGATGATGTCATAATCATTTGATGATGTCATAATCATTTGATGTCATAATCACTGGATGATGTCATAATCATTTTGTTGATGTCATAATCATTTGATGATGTCATAATCATTAGATGATGTCATAATCATTTTGTTGATGTCATAATGATTTGATGATGTCATAATCATTGGATGATGTCATCATCATTTTGTTGATGTCATAATCATTTGATGATGTCATAATCATTTGATGTCATAATCATTTGATGATGTCATAATCATTTTGTTGATGTCATAATCATTTTGTTGATGTCATAATGATTTGATGATGTCAAAATCATTGGATGATGTCATAATCATTTTGTTGATGTCATAATCATTTGATGTCATAATCATTGGATGATGTCATAATCATTTTGTTGATGTCATAATCATTTGATGATGTCATAATCCTTGGATGATGTCATAATCATTTTGTTGATGTCATAATCATTTGATGATGTCATAATCATTTGATGTCATAATCATTGGATGATGTCATAATCATTTTGTTGATGTCATAATCATTTGATGATATCATAATCATTAGATGATGTCATAATCATTTTGTTGATGTCATAATCATTTGATGATGTCATAATCATTATATGATGTCATAATCATTTTGTTAATGTCATAATCATTTGATGATGTCATAATCATTTGATGTCATAATCATTGGATGATGTCATAATCATTTTGTTGATGTCATAATCATTTTGTTGATGTCATAATCATTTGATGATGTCATAATCATTTTGGTGATGTCATAATCATTTGATGATGTCATAATCATTTGATGTCATAATCATTGGATGATGTCATAATCATTTTTTTGATGTCATAATCATTTGATGATGTCATAATCATTAGATGATGTCATAATCATTTTGTTGATGTCATAATCATTTGATGATGTCATAATCATTAGATGATGTCATAATCATTTTGTGATGTCATAATCATTTGATGATGTCATAATCATTTGATGTCATAATCATTGGATGATGTCATAATCATTTTGTTGATGTCATAATCATTGGATGATGTCATACTCATTTTGTTGATGTCATAATCATTTGATGATGTCATAATCATTAGATGATGTCATAATCATTTTGTTGATGTCATAATCATTTGATGATGTCATAATCATTAGATGATGTCATAATCATTTTGTTGATGTCATAATCATTTGATAATGTCATAATCATTTGATGTCATAATCATTGGATGATGTAATAATCATTTTGTTGATGTCATAATCATTTGATGATGTCATAAACATTTGATGTCATAATCATTGGATGATGTCATAATCATTTTGTTGATGTCATAGTCATTGGATGATGTCATAATCATTTTGTTGATGTCATAATCATTTGATGATGTCATAATCATTAGATGTTGTCATAATCATTTTGTTGATGTCATAATCATTTGATGATGTCATAATCATTTGATGTCATAATCATCGGATGATGTCATAATCATTTTGTTGATGTCACAATCATTTGATAATGTCATAATCATTAGATGATGTCATAATCATTTTGTTGATGTCATAATCATTTTGTTGATGTCATAATCATTTGATGATGTCATAATCATTTTGTTGATGTCATAATCATTTGATGATGTCATAATCATTTGACGTCATAATCATTGGATGATGTCATAATCATTTTGTTGATGTCATAATCATTTTGTTGATGTCATAATCATTTGATGATGTCATAATCATTTTGGTGATGTCATAATCATTTGATGATGTCATAATCATTGGATGATGTCATCATCATTTTGTTGATGTCATAATCATTTGATGTCATAATCATTTGATGATGTCAAAATCATTGGATGATGTCATAATCATTTTGTTGATGTCATAATGATTTGATGATGTCAAAATCATTGGATGATGTCATAATCATTTTGTTGATGTCATAATCATTTGATGTCATAATCATTGGATGATGTCATAATCATTTTGTTGATGTCATAATCATTTGATGATGTCATAATCATTTGATGTCATAATCATTGGATGATGTCATAATCATTTTGTTGATGTCATAATCATTGGATGATGTCATACTCATTTTGTTGATGTCATAATCATTTGATGATGTCATAATCATTAGATGATGTCATAATCATTTTGTTGATGTCATAATCATTTGATGATGTCATAATCATTAGATGATGTCATAATCATTTTGTTGATGTCATAATCATTTGATGATGTCATAATCATTTGATGTCATAATCATTGGATGATGTCATAATCATTTTGTTGATGTCATAATCATTTGATGATGTCATAAACATTTGATGTCATAATCATTGGATGATGTCATAATCATTTTGTTGATGTCATAATCATTGGATGATGTCATAATCATTTTGTTGATGTCATAATCATTTGATGATGTCATAATCATTAGATGATGTCATAATCATTTTGTTGATGTCATAATCATTTGATGATGTCATAATCATTTTGTTGATGTCATAATCATTTGATGATGTCATAATCATTTGATGTCATAATCATCGGATGATGTCATAATCATTTTGTTGATGTCATAATCATTTGATAATGTCATAATCATTAGATGATGTCATAATCATTTTGTTGATGTCATAATCATTTTGTTGATGTCATAATCATTTGATGATGTCATAATCATTTTGTTGATGTCATAATCATTTGATGATGTCATAATCATTTGACGTCATAATCATTGGATGATGTCATAATCATTTTGTTGATGTCATAATCATTTTGTTGATGTCATAATCATTTGATGATGTCATAATCATTTTGGTGATGTCATAATCATTTGGTGATGTCATAATCATTTGATGATGTCATAATCATTTGATGTCATAATCATTGGATGATGTCATAATCATTTTGTTGATGTCATAATCATTTGATGATGTCATAATCATTTGATGTTATAATCATTGGATGATGTCATAATCATTTTGTTGATGTCGTAATCATTTGATGATGTCATAATCATTAGATGATGTCATAATCATTTTGTTGATGTCATAATCATTTGATGATGTCATAATCATTAGATGATGTCATAATCATTTTGTGATGTCATAATCATTTGATGATGTCATAATCATTTGATGTCATAATCATTGGATGATGTCATAATCATTTTGTTGATGTCATAATCATTTGATAATGTCATAATCATTAGATGATGTCATAATAATTTTGTTGATGTCATAATCATTTTGTTGATGTCATAATCATTTTGGTGATGTCATAATCATTTGATGATGTCATAATCATTTGATGTCATAATCATTGGATGATGTCATAATCATTTTGTTGATGTCATAATCATTTGATGATGTCATAATCATTAGATGATGTCATAATCATTTTGTTGATGTCATAATGATTTGATGATGTCATAATCATTGGATGATGTCATAATCATTGGATGATGTCATAATCATTTTGTTGATGTCATAATCTTTTGATGATGTCATAATCATTAGATGATGTCATAATCATTTTGTTGATGTCATAATGATTTGATGATGTCATAATCATTTGATGTCATAATCATTGGATGATGTCATAATCATTTTGTTGATGTCATAATCATTTGATGATGTCATAATCATTGGATGATGTCATTTTCATTTTGTTGATGTCATAATCATTTCGTGATGTCATAATCATTAGATCATGTCATAATCATTTGATGTCATAATCATTTTGTTTATGTCATAATCATTTGATGATGTCATAATCATTAGATTATGTCATAATCATTTGATGTCATAATCATTGAATGATGTCATATTCATTTTGTTGATGTCATAATCATTTGATGATGTCATAATCATTTGATGTCATAATCATTGGATGATGTCATAATCATTTTGTTGATGTCATAATCATTTGATGATGTCATAATCATTTGATGTCATAATCATTGGATGATGACATAATCATTTTGTTGATGTCATAATCATTAGATGATGTCATAATCATTAGATGATGTCATAATCATTTTGTTGATGTCATAATCATTTGATGATGTCATAATCATTTTGTTGATGTCATAATCATTGGATGATGTCATAATCATTTTGTTGATGTCGTAATCATTTGATGATGCCATAATCATTTTGTTGATGGCATAATCATTTGATGATGTCATAATTATTTGATGTCATAATCATTGGATGATGTCATAATCATTTTGTTGATGTCATAATCATTTGATGATGTCATAATAATTTGATGTCATAATCATTGGATGATGTCATAATCATTTGATGATGTCATAATCATTTTGTTGATGTCATAATCATTTGATGATGTCATAATCATTTTGTTGATGTCATAATCATTTGATGATGTCATAATCATTTTGTTGATGTCATAATCATTTTGTTGATGTCATAATGATTTGATGATGTCATAATCATTGGATGATGTCATAATCATTGGATGATGTCATAATCATTTTGTTGATGTCATAATCATTAGATGATGTCATAATCATTTGATGTCATAATCATTGGATGATGTCATAATCATTTTGTTGATGTCATAATCATTTGATGATGTCATAATCATTTTGTTGATGTCATAATCATTTTGTTGATGTCATAATGATTTGATGATGTAAAAATCATTGGATGATGTCATAATCATTGGATGATGTCATAATCATTTTGTTGATGTCATAATCATTTGATGATGCCATAATCATTTTGTTGATGTCATAATCATTTTGTTGATGTCATAATGATTTGATGATGTTATAATCATTGGATGATGTCATAATCATTGCATGATGTCATAATCATTTTGTTGATGTCATAATCAATTGATGTCATAATCATTGGATGATGTCATAATCATTTTGTTGATGTCATAATCATTTGATGATGTCATAATCATTAGATGATGTCATAATCATTATGTTGATGTCATAATCATTTGATGATGTCATAATCATTTGATGTCATAATCATTGGATGATGTCATAATCATTTTGTTGATGTCATAATCATTTGATGATGTCATAATCATTAGATGATGTCATAATCATTTGATGATGTCATAATCATTAGATGATGTCATAATCATTTTGTTGATGTCATAATCATTTGATGATGTCATAATCATTAGATGATGTCATAATCATTTTTTTGATGTCATAATCATTTGATGATGTCATAATCATTTGATGTCATAATCATCGGATGATGTCATAATCATTTTGTTGATGTCATAATCATTTGATAATGTCATAATCATTAGATGATGTCATAATCATTTTGTTGATGTCATAATCATTTTTTTGATGTCATAATCATTTGATGATGTCATAATCATTTTATTGATGTCATAATCATTTGATGATGTCATAATCATTTGATGTCATAATCATTGGATGATGTCATAATCATTTTGTTGATGTCATAATCATTTGATGATGTCATAATCATTAGATGATGTCATAATCATTTTGTTGATGTCATAATGATTTGATGATGTCATAATCATTGGATGATGTCATAATCATTGGATGATGTCATCATCATTTTGTTGATGTCATAATCATTTGATGATGTCATAATCATTTGATGTCATAATCATTTGATGATGTCATAATCATTTTGTTGATGTCATAATCATTTTGTTGATGTCATAATGATTTGATGATGTCATAATAATTGGATGATGTCATAATCATTTTGTTGATGTCATAATCATTTGATGATGCCATAATCATTTTGTTGATGTCATAATCATTTTATGATGTCATAATCATTTTGTTGATGTCATAATCATTTTGTTGATGTCATAATGATTTGATGATGTCATAATCATTTGATGTCATAATCATTGGATGATGTCATAATCATTTTGTTGATGTCATAATCATTTGATGATGTCATAATGATTTTGTTGATGTCATAATCATTTGATGATGCCATAATCATTTTGTTGATGTCATAATCATTTTGTTGATGTCATAATGATTTGATGATGTCATAATCATTTGATGTCATAATCCTTGGATGATGTCATAATCATTTTGTTGATGTCATAATCATTTGATGATGTCAATCATTTTGTTGATGTCATAATCATTTTGTTGATGTCATAATGATTTGATGATGTCATAATCATTGGATGATGTCATAATAATTTTGTTGATGTCATAATCAATTGATAATGTCATAATCATTAGATGATGTCATAATCATTTTGTTGATGTCATAATCATTTTTTTGATGTCATAATCATTTGATGATGTCATAATCATTTGATGATGTCATAATCATTTGATGTCATAATCACTGGATGATGTCATAATCATTTTGTTGATGTCATAATCATTTGATGATGTCATAATCATTAGATGATGTCATAATCATTTTCTTGATGTCATAATGATTTGATGATGTCATAATCATTGGATGATGTCATCATCATTTTGTTGATGTCATAATCATTTGATGATGTCATAATCATTTGATGTCATAATCATTTGATGATGTCATAATCATTTTGTTGATGTCATAATCATTTTGTTGATGTCATAATGATTTGATGATGTCAAAATCATTGGATGATGTCATAATCATTTTGTTGATGTCATAATCATTTGATGTCATAATCATTGGATGATGTCATAATCATTTTGTTGATGTCATAATCATTTGATAATGTCATAATCCTTGGATGATGTCATAATCATTTTGTTGATGTCATAATCATTGGATGATGTCATAATCATTTTGTTGATGTCATAATCATTGGATGATGTCATACTCATTTTGTTGATGTCATAATCATTTGATGATGTCATAATCATTAGATGATGTCATAATCATTTTGTTGATGTCATAATCATTTGATGATGTCATAATCATTAGATGATGTCATAATCATTTTGTTGATGTCATAATCATTTGATAATGTCATAATCATTTGATGTCATAATCATTGGATGATGTCATAATCATTTTGTTGATGTCATAATCATTTGATGATGTCATAAACATTTGATGTCATAATCATTTTGTTGATGTCATAATGATTTGATGATGTTATAATCATTGGATGATGTCATAATCATTGCATGATGTCATAATCATTTTGTTGATGTCATAATCATTTGATGATGCCATAATCATTTTGTTGATGTCATAATCATTTTGTTGATGTCATAATGATTTGATGATGTTATAATCATTGGATGATGTCATAATCATTGCATGATGTCATAATCATTTTGTTGATGTCATAATCAATTGATGTCATAATCATTGGATGATGTCATAATCATTTTGTTGATGTCATAATCATTTGATGATGTCATAATCATTAGATGATGTCATAATCATTATGTTGATGTCATAATCATTTGATGATGTCATAATCATTTGATGTCATAATCATTGGATGATGTCATAATCATTTTGTTGATGTCATAATCATTTGATGATGTCATAATCATTAGATGATGTCATAATCATTTGATGATGTCATAATCATTAGATGATGTCATAATCATTTTGTTGATGTCATAATCATTTGATGATGTCATAATCATTAGATGATGTCATAATCATTTTTTTGATGTCATAATCATTTGATGATGTCATAATCATTTGATGTCATAATCATCGGATGATGTCATAATCATTTTGTTGATGTCATAATCATTTGATAATGTCATAATCATTAGATGATGTCATAATCATTTTGTTGATGTCATAATCATTTTTTTGATGTCATAATCATTTGATGATGTCATAATCATTTTATTGATGTCATAATCATTTGATGATGTCATAATCATTTGATGTCATAATCATTGGATGATGTCATAATCATTTTGTTGATGTCATAATCATTTGATGATGTCATAATCATTAGATGATGTCATAATCATTTTGTTGATGTCATAATGATTTGATGATGTCATAATCATTGGATGATGTCATAATCATTGGATGATGTCATCATCATTTTGTCGATGTCATAATCATTTGATGATGTCATAATCATTTGATGTCATAATCATTTGATGATGTCATAATCATTTTGTTGATGTCATAATCATTTTGTTGATGTCATAATGATTTGATGATGTCATAATAATTGGATGATGTCATAATCATTTTGTTGATGTCATAATCATTTGATGATGCCATAATCATTTTGTTGATGTCATAATCATTTTATGATGTCATAATCATTTTGTTGATGTCATAATCATTTTGTTGATGTCATAATGATTTGATGATGTCATAATCATTTGATGTCATAATCATTGGATGATGTCATAATCATTTTGTTGATGTCATAATCATTTGATGATGTCATAATGATTTTGTTGATGTCATAATCATTTGATGATGCCATAATCATTTTGTTGATGTCATAATCATTTTGTTGATGTCATAATGATTTGATGATGTCATAATCATTTGATGTCATAATCCTTGGATGATGTCATAATCATTTTGTTGATGTCATAATCATTTGATGATGTCAATCATTTTGTTGATGTCATAATCATTTTGTTGATGTCATAATGATTTGATGATGTCATAATCATTGGATGATGTCATAATAATTTTGTTGATGTCATAATCAATTGATAATGTCATAATCATTAGATGATGTCATAATCATTTTGTTGATGTCATAATCATTTTTTTGATGTCATAATCATTTGATGATGTCATAATCATTTGATGATGTCATAATCATTTGATGTCATAATCACTGGATGATGTCATAATCATTTTGTTGATGTCATAATCATTTGATGATGTCATAATCATTAGATGATGTCATAATCATTTTCTTGATGTCATAATGATTTGATGATGTCATAATCATTGGATGATGTCATCATCATTTTGTTGATGTCATAATCATTTGATGATGTCATAATCATTTGATGTCATAATCATTTGATGATGTCATAATCATTTTGTTGATGTCATAATCATTTTGTTGATGTCATAATGATTTGATGATGTCAAAATCATTGGATGATGTCATAATCATTTTGTTGATGTCATAATCATTTGATGTCATAATCATTGGATGATGTCATAATCATTTTGTTGATGTCATAATCATTTGATAATGTCATAATCCTTGGATGATGTCATAATCATTTTGTTGATGTCATAATCATTGGATGATGTCATAATCATTTTGTTGATGTCATAATCATTGGATGATGTCATACTCATTTTGTTGATGTCATAATCATTTGATGATGTCATAATCATTAGATGATGTCATAATCATTTTGTTGATGTCATAATCATTTGATGATGTCATAATCATTAGATGATGTCATAATCATTTTGTTGATGTCATAATCATTTGATAATGTCATAATCATTTGATGTCATAATCATTGGATGATGTCATAATCATTTTGTTGATGTCATAATCATTTGATGATGTCATAAACATTTGATGTCATAATCATTGGATGATGTCATAATCATTTTGTTGATGTCATAGTCATTGGATGATGTCATAATCATTTTGTTGATGTCATAATCATTTGATGATGTCATAATCATTAGATGTTGTCATAATCATTTTGTTGATGTCATAATCATTTGATGATGTCATAATCATTTGATGTCATAATCATCGGATGATGTCATAATCATTTTGTTGATGTCACAATCATTTGATAATGTCATAATCATTAGATGATGTCATAATCATTTTGTTGATGTCATAATCATTTTGTTGATGTCATAATCATTTGATGATGTCATAATCATTTTGTTGATGTCATAATCATTTGATGATGTCATAATCATTTGACGTCATAATCATTGGATGATGTCATAATCATTTTATTGATGTCATAATCATTTGATGATGTCATAATCATTTTGGTGATGTCATAATCATTTGATGATGTCATAATCATTGGATGATGTCATCATCATTTTGTTGATGTCATAATCATTTGATGTTATAATCATTTGATGATGTCAAAATCATTGGATGATGTCATAATCATTTTGTTGATGTCATAATGATTTGATGATGTCAAAATCATTGGATGATGTCATAATCATTTTGTTGATGTCATAATCATTTGATGTCATAATCATTGGATGATGTCATAATCATTTTGTTGATGTCATAATCATTTGATGATGTCATAATCATTTGATGTCATAATCATTGGATGATGTCATAATCATTTTGTTGATGTCATAATCATTGGATGATGTCATACTCATTTTGTTGATGTCATAATCATTTGATGATGTCATAATCATTAGATGATGTCATAATCATTTTGTTGATGTCATAATCATTTGATGATGTCATAATCATTAGATGATGTCATAATCATTTTGTTGATGTCATAATCATTTGATGATGTCATAATCATTTGATGTCATAATCATTGGATGATGTCATAATCATTTTGTTGATGTCATAATCATTTGATGATGTCATAAACATTTGATGTCATAATCATTGGATGATGTCATAATCATTTTGTTGATGTCATAATCATTGGATGATGTCATAATCATTTTGTTGATGTCATAATCATTTGATGATGTCATAATCATTAGATGATGTCATAATCATTTTGTTGATGTCATAATCATTTGATGATGTCATAATCATTTTGTTGATGTCATAATCATTTGATGATGTCATAATCATTTGATGTCATAATCATCGGATGATGTCATAATCATTTTGTTGATGTCATAATCATTTGATAATGTCATAATCATTAGATGATGTCATAATCATTTTGTTGATGTCATAATCATTTTGTTGATGTCATAATCATTTGATGATGTCATAATCATTTTGTTGATGTCATAATCATTTGATGATGTCATAAATAATCATTTGACGTCATAATCATTGGATGATGTCATAATCATTTTGTTGATGTCATAATCATTTGATGATGTCATAATCATTTTGGTGATGTCATAATCATTTGGTGATGTCATAATCATTTGATGATGTCATAATCATTTGATGTCATAATCATTGGATGATGTCATAATCATTTTGTTGATGTCATAATCATTTGATGATGTCATAATCATTTGATGTTATAATCATTGGATGATGTCATAATCATTTTGTTGATGTCGTAATCATTTGATGATGTCATAATCATTAGATGATGTCATAATCATTTTGTTGATGTCAAAATCATTTGATGATGTCAGAATCATTAGATGATGTCATAATCATTTTGTGATGTCATAATCATTTGATGATGTCATAATCATTTGATGTCATAATCATTGGATGATGTCATAATCATTTTGTTGATGTCATAATCATTTGATAATGTCATAATCATTAGATGATGTCATAATAATTTTGTTGATGTCATAATCATTTTGTTGATGTCATAATCATTTTGGTGATGTCATAATCATTTGATGATGTCATAATCATTTGATGTCATAATCATTGGATGATGTCATAATCATTTTGTTGATGTCATAATCATTTGATGATGTCATAATCATTAGATGATGTCATAATCATTTTGTTGATGTCATAATGATTTGATGATGTCATAATCATTGGATGATGTCATAATCATTGGATGATGTCATAATCATTTTGTTGATGTCATAATCTTTTGATGATGTCATAATCATTAGATGATGTCATAATCATTTTGTTGATGTCATAATGATTTGATGATGTCATAATCATTTGATGTCATAATCATTGGATGATGTCATAATCATTTTGTTGATGTCATAATCATTTGATGATGTCATAATCATTGGATGATGTCATTTTCATTTTGTTGATGTCATAATCATTTCGTGATGTCATAATCATTAGATCATGTCATAATCATTTGATGTCATAATCATTTTGTTTATGTCATAATCATTTGATGATGTCATAATCATTAGATGATGTCATAATCATTTGATGTCATAATCATTGAATGATGTCATATTCATTTTGTTGATGTCATAATCATTTGATGATGTCATAATCATTTGATGTCATAATCATTGGATGATGTCATAATCATTTTGTTGATGTCATAATCATTTGATGATGTCATAATCATTTGATGTCATAATCATTGGATGATGACATAATCATTTTGTTGATGTCATAATCATTAGATGATGTCATAATCATTAGATGATGTCATAATCATTTTGTTGATGTCATAATCATTTGATGATGTCATAATCATTTTGTTGATGTCATAATCATTGGATGATGTCATAATCATTTTGTTGATGGCATAATCATTTGATGATGTCATAATTATTTGATGTCATAATCATTGGATGATGTCATAATCATTTTGTTGATGTCATAATCATTTGATGATGTCATAATAATTTGATGTCATAATCATTGGATGATGTCATAATCATTTGATGATGTCATAATCATTTTGTTGATGTCATAATCATTTGATGATGTCATAATCATTTTGTTGATGTCATAATCATTTGATGATGTCATAATCATTTTGTTGATGTCATAATCATTTTGTTGATGTCATAATGATTTGATGATGTCATAATCATTGGATGATGTCATAATCATTGGATGATGTCATAATCATTTTGTTGATGTCATAATCAATTGATGATGTCATAATCATTTGATGTCATAATCATTGGATGATGTCATAATCATTTTGTTGATGTCATAATCATTTGATGATGTCATAATCATTTTGTTGATGTCATAATCATTTTGTTGATGTCATAATGATTTGATGATGTAAAAATCATTGGATGATGTCATAATCATTGGATGATGTCATAATCATTTTGTTGATGTCATAATCATTTGATGATGCCATAATCATTTTGTTGATGTCATAATCATTTTGTTGATGTCATAATGATTTGATGATGTTATAATCATTGGATGATGTCATAATCATTGCATGATGTCATAATCATTTTGTTGATGTCATAATCAATTGATGTCATAATCATTGGATGATGTCATAATCATTTTGTTGATGTCATAATCATTTGATGATGTCATAATCATTAGATGATGTCATAATCATTATGTTGATGTCATAATCATTTGATGATGTCATAATCATTTGATGTCATAATCATTGGATGATGTCATAATCATTTTGTTGATGTCATAATCATTTGATGATGTCATAATCATTAGATGATGTCATAATCATTTTGTTGATGTCATAATGATTTGATGATGTCATAATCATTGGATGATGTCATAATCATTGGATGATGTCATCATCATTTTGTTGATGTCATAATCATTTGATGATGTCATAATCATTTGATGTCATAATCATTTGATGATGTCATAATCATTTTGTTGATGTCATAATCATTTTGTTGATGTCATAATGATTTGATGATGTCATAATAATTGGATGATGTCATAATCATTTTGTTGATGTCATAATCATTTGATGATGCCATAATCATTTTGTTGATGTCATAATCATTTTATGATGTCATAATCATTTTGTTGATGTCATAATCATTTTGTTGATGTCATAATGATTTGATGATGTCATAATCATTTGATGTCATAATCATTGGATGATGTCATAATCATTTTGTTGATGTCATAATCATTTGATGATGTCATAATGATTTTGTTGATGTCATAATCATTTGATGATGCCATAATCATTTTGTTGATGTCATAATCATTTTGTTGATGTCATAATGATTTGATGATGTCATAATCATTTGATGTCATAATCCTTGGATGATGTCATAATCATTTTGTTGATGTCATAATCATTTGATGATGTCAATCATTTTGTTGATGTCATAATCATTTTGTTGATGTCATAATGATTTGATGATGTCATAATCATTGGATGATGTCATAATAATTTTGTTGATGTCATAATCAATTGATAATGTCATAATCATTAGATGATGTCATAATCATTTTGTTGATGTCATAATCATTTTTTTGATGTCATAATCATTTGATGATGTCATAATCATTTGATGATGTCATAATCATTTGATGTCATAATCACTGGATGATGTCATAATCATTTTGTTGATGTCATAATCATTTGATGATGTCATAATCATTAGATGATGTCATAATCATTTTGTTGATGTCATAATGATTTGATGATGTCATAATCATTGGATGATGTCATCATCATTTTGTTGATGTCATAATCATTTGATGATGTCATAATCATTTGATGTCATAATCATTTGATGATGTCATAATCATTTTGTTGATGTCATAATCATTTTGTTGATGTCATAATGATTTGATGATGTCAAAATCATTGGATGATGTCATAATCATTTTGTTGATGTCATAATCATTTGATGTCATAATCATTGGATGATGTCATAATCATTTGATGATGTCATAATCATTTGATGTCATAATCATTGGATGATGTCATAATCATTTTGTTGATGTCATAATCAATTGATGTCATAATCATTGGATGATGTCATAATCATTTTGTTGATGTCATAATCATTTGATGATGTCATAATCATTAGATGATGTCATAATCATTATGTTGATGTCATAATCATTTGATGATGTCATAATCATTTGATGTCATAATCATTGGATGATGTCATAATCATTTTGTTGATGTCATAATCATTTGATGATGTCATAATCATTAGATGATGTCATAATCATTTTGTTGATGTCATAATGATTTGATGATGTCATAATCATTGGATGATGTCATAATCATTGGATGATGTCATCATCATTTTGTTGATGTCATAATCATTTGATGATGTCATAATCATTTGATGTCATAATCATTTGATGATGTCATAATCATTTTGTTGATGTCATAATCATTTTGTTGATGTCATAATGATTTGATGATGTCATAATAATTGGATGATGTCATAATCATTTTGTTGATGTCATAATCATTTGATGATGCCATAATCATTTTGTTGATGTCATAATCATTTTATGATGTCATAATCATTTTGTTGATGTCATAATCATTTTGTTGATGTCATAATGATTTGATGATGTCATAATCATTTGATGTCATAATCATTGGATGATGTCATAATCATTTTGTTGATGTCATAATCATTTGATGATGTCATAATGATTTTGTTGATGTCATAATCATTTGATGATGCCATAATCATTTTGTTGATGTCATAATCATTTTGTTGATGTCATAATGATTTGATGATGTCATAATCATTTGATGTCATAATCCTTGGATGATGTCATAATCATTTTGTTGATGTCATAATCATTTGATGATGTCAATCATTTTGTTGATGTCATAATCATTTTGTTGATGTCATAATGATTTGATGATGTCATAATCATTGGATGATGTCATAATAATTTTGTTGATGTCATAATCAATTGATAATGTCATAATCATTAGATGATGTCATAATCATTTTGTTGATGTCATAATCATTTTTTTGATGTCATAATCATTTGATGATGTCATAATCATTTGATGATGTCATAATCATTTGATGTCATAATCACTGGATGATGTCATAATCATTTTGTTGATGTCATAATCATTTGATGATGTCATAATCATTAGATGATGTCATAATCATTTTGTTGATGTCATAATGATTTGATGATGTCATAATCATTGGATGATGTCATCATCATTTTGTTGATGTCATAATCATTTGATGATGTCATAATCATTTGATGTCATAATCATTTGATGATGTCATAATCATTTTGTTGATGTCATAATCATTTTGTTGATGTCATAATGATTTGATGATGTCAAAATCATTGGATGATGTCATAATCATTTTGTTGATGTCATAATCATTTGATGTCATAATCATTGGATGATGTCATAATCATTTGATGATGTCATAATCATTTGATGTCATAATCATTGGATGATGTCATAATCATTTTGTTGATGTCATAATCATTTGATGATATCATAATCATTAGATGATGTCATAATCATTTTGTTGATGTCATAATCATTTGATGATGTCATAATCATTATATGATGTCATAATCATTTTGTTAATGTCATAATCATTTGATGATGTCATAATCATTTGATGTCATAATCATTGGATGATGTCATAATCATTTTGTTGATGTCATAATCATTTTGTTGATGTCATAATCATTTGATGATGTCATAATCATTTTGGTGATGTCATAATCATTTGATGATGTCATAATCATTTGATGTCATAATCATTGGATGATGTCATAATCATTTTTTTGATGTCATAATCATTTGATGATGTCATAATCATTAGATGATGTCATAATCATTTTGTTGATGTCATAATCATTTGATGATGTCATAATCATTAGATGATGTCATAATCATTTTGTGATGTCATAATCATTTGATGATGTCATAATCATTTGATGTCATAATCATTGGATGATGTCATAATCATGTTGTTGATGTCATAATCATTTGATAATGTCATAATCATTAGATGATGTCATAATCATTTTGTTGATGTCATAATCATTTTGGTGATGTCATAATCATTTGATGATGTCATAATCATTTGATGTCATAATCATTGGATGATGTCATAATCATTTTGTTGATGTCATAATCATTTTGTTGATGTCATAATCATTTGATGATGTCATAATAATTAGATGATGTCATAATCATTTTTTTGATGTCATAATGATTTGATGATGTCATAATCATTGGATGATGTCATAATCATTGGATGATGTCATAATCATTTTGTTGATGTCATAATCATTTGATGATGTCATAATCATTTTGTTGATGTCATAATGATTTGATGATGTCATAATCATTTGATGTCATAATCATTGGATGATGTCATAATCATTTTGTTGATGTCATAATCATTTGATGATGTCATAATCATTGGATGATGTCATATTCATTTTGTTGATGTCATAATCATTTCATGATGTCATAATCATTAGATCATGTCATAATCATTTGATGTCATAATCATTTTGTTGATGTCATAATCATTTGATGATGTCATAATCATTAGATGATGTCATAATCATTTGATGTCATAATCATTGGATGATGTCATATTCATTTTGTTGATGTCATAATCGTTTGATGATGTCATAATCATTTGATGTCATAATCATTGGATGATGTCATAATCATTTTGTTGATGTCATAATCATTTGATGATGTCATAATCATTGGATGATGACATAATCATTTTGTTGATGTCATAATCATTAGATGATGTCATAATAAATAAAAGATGATGTCATAATCATTTTGTTGATGTCATAATCATTTGATGATGTCATAATCATTTTGTTGATGTCATAATCATTGGATGATGTCATAATCATTTTGTTGATGTCATAATCATTTGATGATGCCATAATCATTTTGTTGATGGCATAATCATTTGATGATGTCATAATCATTTGATGTCATAATCATTGGATGATGCCATAATCATTTGATGATGTTATAATCATTTTGTTGATGTCATAATCATTTGATGATGTCATAATCATTTTGTTGATGTCATAATCATTTTGTTGATGTCATAATCATTTGATGATGTCATAATCATTTTATGTCATAATCATTGGATGATGTCATAATCATTTTGTTGATGTCATAATGATTTGATGATGTCATAATCATTGGATGATGTCATAATCATTGGATGATGTCATAATCATTTTGTTGATGTCATAATCATTTGATGATGCCATAATCATTTTGATGATGTCATAATCATTTTGTTGATGTCATAATGATTTGATGATGTCATAATCATTGGATGATGTCATAATCATTGGATGATGTCATAATCATTTTGTTGATGTCATAATCATTTGATGTCATAATCATTGGATGATGTCATAATCATTTTGTTGATGTCATAATCATTTGATGACGTCATAATCATTAGATGATGTCATAATCATTTTGTTGATGTCATAATCATTTGATGATGTCAAAATCATTTGATGTCATAATCATTGGATGATGTCATAATCATTTTGTTGATGTCATAATCATTTGATGATGTCATAATCATTAGATGATGTCATAATCATTTTGTTGATGTCATAATCATTTGATGATGTCATAATCATTAGATGATGTCATAATCATTTTTTTGATGTCATAATCATTTGATGATGTCATAATCATTTGATGTCATAATCATCGGATGATGTCATTATCATTTTGTTGATGTCATAATCATTTGATAATGTCATAATCATTAGATGATGTCATAATCATTTTGTTGATGTCATAATCATTTTTTTGATGTCATAATCATTTGATGATGTCATAATCATTTTATTGATGTCATAATCATTTGATGATGTCATAATCATTTGATGTCATAATCATTGGATGATGTCATAATCATTTTGTTGATGTCATAATGATTTGATGATGTCATAATCATTAGATGATGTCATAATCATTTTGTTGATGTCATAATGATTTGATGATGTCATAATCATTGGATGATGTCATAATCATTGGATGATGTCATCATCATTTTGTTGATATCATAATCATTTGATGATGTCATAATCATTTGATGTCATAATCATTTGATGATGCCATAATCATTTTGTTGATGTCATAATCATTTTGTTGATGTCATAATGATTTGATGATGTCATAATCATTGGATGATGTCATAATCATTTTGTTGATGTCATAATCATTTGATGATGCCATAATCATTTTGTTGATGTCATAATCATTTTATGATGTCATAATCATTTTGTTGATGTCATAATCATTTTGTTGATGTCATAATGATTTGATGATGTCATAATCATTTGATGTCATAATCATTGGATGATGTCATAATGATTTTGTTGATGTCATAATCATTTGATGATGTCATAATGATTTTGTTGATGTCATAATCATTTGATGATGCCATAATCATTTTGTTGATGTAATAATCATTTTGTTGATGTCATAATGATTTGATGATGTCATAATCATTTGATGTCATAATCCTTGGATGATGTCATAATCATTTTGTTGATGTCATAATCATTTGATGATGTCAATCATTTTGTTGATGTCATAATCATTTTGTTGATGTCATAATCATTTGATGATGTCATAATCATTAGATGATGTCATAATCATTTTGTTGATGTCATAATGATTTGATGATGTAATAATCATTGGATGATGTCATAATCATTGGATGATGTCATAATCATTTTGTTGATGTCATAATCATTTGATGATGTCATAATCATTAGATGATGTCATAATCATTTTGTTGATGTCATAATCATTTGATGATGTCATAATCATTTGATGTCATAATCATTGGATGATGTCATAATCATTTTGTTGATGTCATAATCATTTGATGATGTCATAAACATTTGATGTCATAATCATTGGATGATGTCATAATCATTTTGTTGATGTCATAATCATTGGATGATGTCATAATAATTTTGTTGATGTCATAATCATTTGATGATGTCATAATCATTTGATGTCATAATCATTGGATGATGTCATAATCATTTTGTTGATGTCATAATCATTTGATAATGTCATAATCATTAGATGATGTCATAATCATTTTGTTGATGTCATAATCATTTTGTTGATGTCATAATCATTTGATGATGTCATAATCATTTTGTTGATGTCATAATCATTTGATGATGTCATAATCATTTGACGTCATAATCATTGGATGATGTCATAATCATTTTGTTGATGTCATAATCATTTTGTTGATGTCATAATCATTTGATGATGTCATAATCTTTTTGGTGATGTCATAATCATTTGGTGATGTCATAATCATTTGATGATGTCATAATCATTTGATGTCATAATCATTGGATGATGTCATAATCATTTTGTTGATGTCATAATCATTTGATGATGTCATAATCATTAGATGATGTCATAATCATTTTGTTGATGTCATAATGATTTGATGATGTCATAATCATTGGATGATGTCATAATCATTGGATGATGTCATCATCATTTTGTTGATGTCATAATCATTTGATGTCATAATCATTGGATGATGTCATACTCATTTTGATGATGTCATAATCATTTGATGTCATAATCATTGGATGATGTCATAATCATTTTGTTGATGTCATAATCATTTGATGATGTCATAATCATTTGATGTTATAATCATTGGATGATGTCATAATCATTTTGTTGATGTCATAATCATTTGATGATGTCATAATCATTAGATGATGTCATAATCATTTTGTTGATGTCATAATCATTTGATGATGTCATAATCATTAGATGATGTCATAATCATTTTGTGATGTCATAATCATTTGATGATGTCATAATCATTTGATGTCATAATCATTGGATGATGTCATAATCATTTTGTTGATGTCATAATCATTTGATAATGTCATAATCATTAGATGATGTCATAATCATTTTATTGATGTCATAATCATTTTGTTGATGTCATAATCATTTTGGTGATGTCATAATCATTTGATGATGTCATAATCATTTGATGTCATAATCATTGGATGATGTCATAATCATTTTGTTGATGTCATAATCATTTGATGATGTCATAATCATTAGATGATGTCATAATCATTTTGTTGATGTCATAATGATTTGATGATGTCATAATCATTGGATGATGTCATAATCATTGGATGATGTCATAATCATTTTGTTGATGTCATAATCTTTTGATGATGTCATAATCATTAGATGATGTCATAATCATTTTGTTGATGTCATAATGATTTGATGATGTCATAATCATTTGATGTCATAATCATTGGATGATGTCATAATCATTTTGTTGATGTCATAATCATTTGATGATGTCATAATCATTGGATGATGTCATATTCATTTTGTTGATGTCATAATCATTTCATGATGTCATAATCATTAGATCATGTCATAATCATTTGATGTCATAATCATTTTGTTGAAGTCATAATCATTTGATGATGTCATAATCATTAGATGATGTCATAATCATTTGATGTCATAATCATTGAATGATGTCATATTCATTTTGTTGATGTCATAATCATTTGATGATGTCATAATCATTTGATGTCATAATCATTGGATGATGTCATAATCATTTTGTTGATGTCATAATCATTTGATGATGTCATAATCATTTGATGTCATAATCATTGGATGATGACATAATCATTTTGTTGATGTCATTATCATTAGATGATGTCATAATCATTAGATGATGTCATAATCATTTTGTTGATGTCATAATCATTTGATGATGTCATAATCATTTTGTTGATGTCATAATCATTGGATGATGTCATAATCATTTTGTTGATGTCGTAATCATTTGATGATGCCATAATCATTTTGTTGATGGCATAATCATTTGATGATGTCATAATCATTTGATGTCATAATCATTGTATGATGTCATAATCATTTTGTTGATGTCATAATCATTTGATGATGTCATAATCATTTGATGTCATAATCATTGGATGATGTCATAATCATTTGATGATGTCATAATCATTTTGTTGATGTCATAATCATTTGATGATGTCATAATCATTTTGTTGATGTCATAATCATTTGATGATGTCATAATCATTTTGTTGATGTCATAATCATTTTGTTGATGTCATAATGATTTGATGATGTCATAATCATTGGATGATGTCATAATCATTGGATGATGTCATAATCATTTTGTTGATGTCATAATCATTTGATGATGTCATAATCATTTGATGTCATAATCATTGGATGATGTCATAATCATTTTGTTGATGTCATAATCATTTGATGATGTCATAATCATTTTGTTGATGTCATAATCATTTTGTTGATGTCATAATGATTTGATGATGTCATAATCATTGGATGATGTCATAATCATTGGATGATGTCATAATCATTTTGTTGATGTCATAATCAATTGATGTCATAATCATTGGATGATGTCATAATCATTTTGTTGATGTCATAATCATTTGATGATGTCATAATCATTAGATGATGTCATAATCATTTTGTTGATGTCATAATCATTTGATGATGTCATAATCATTTGATGTCATAATCATTGGATGATGTCATAATCATTTTGTTGATGTCATAATCATTTGATGATGTCATAATCATTAGATGATGTCATAATCATTTTTTTGATGTCATAATCATTTGATGATGTCATAATCATTAGATGATGTCATAATCATTTTGTTGATGTCATAATCATTTGATGATGTCATAATCATTAGATGATGTCATAATCATTTTTTTGATGTCATAATCATTTGATGATGTCATAATCATTTTATTGATGTCATAATGATTTGATGATGTCATAATCATTTGATGTCATAATCATTGGATGATGTCATAATCATTTTGTTGATGTCATAATGATTTGATGATGTCATAATCATTAGATGATGTCATAATCATTTTGTTGATGTCATAATGATTTGATGATGTCATAATCATTGGATGATGTCATAATCATTGGATGATGTCATCATCATTTTGTTGATATCATAATCATTTGATGATGTCATAATCATTTGATGTCATAATCATTTGATGATGTCATAATCATTTTGTTGATGTCATAATCATTTTGTTGATGTCATAATGATTTGATGATGTCATAATCATTGGATGATGTCATAATCATTTTGTTGATGTCATAATCATTTGATGATGCCATAATCATTTTGTTGATGTCATAATCATTTTATGATGTCATAATCATTTTGTTGATGTCATAATCATTTTGTTGATGTCATAATGATTTGATGATGTCATAATCATTTGATGTCATAATCATTGGATGATGTCATAATGATTTTGTTGATGTCATAATCATTTGATGATGTCATAATGATTTTGTTGATGTCATAATCATTTGATGATGCCATAATCATTTTGTTGATGTAATAATCATTTTGTTGATGTCATAATGATTTGATGATGTCATAATCATTTGATGTCATAATCCTTGGATGATGTCATAATCATTTTGTTGATGTCATAATCATTTGATGATGTCAATCATTTTGTTGATGTCATAATCATTTTGTTGATGTCATAATCATTTGATGATGTCATAATCATTAGATGATGTCATAATCATTTTGTTGATGTCATAATGATTTGATGATGTAATAATCATTGGATGATGTCATAATCATTGGATGATGTCATAATCATTTTGTTGATGTCATAATCATTTGATGATGTCATAATCATTAGATGATGTCATAATCATTTTGTTGATGTCATAATCATTTGATGATGTCATAATCATTTGATGTCATAATCATTGGATGATGTCATAATCATTTTGTTGATGTCATAATCATTTGATGATGTCATAAACATTTGATGTCATAATCATTGGATGATGTCATAATCATTTTGTTGATGTCATAATCATTGGATGATGTCATAATCATTTTGTTGATGTCATAATCATTTGATGATGTCATAATCATTTGATGTCATAATCATCGGATGATGTCATAATCATTTTGTTGATGTCATAATCATTTGATAATGTCATAATCATTAGATGATGTCATAATCATTTTGTTGATGTCATAATCATTTTGTTGATGTCATAATCATTTGATGATGTCATAATCATTTTGTTGATGTCATAATCATTTGATGATGTCATAATCATTTGACGTCATAATCATTGGATGATGTCATAATCATTTTGTTGATGTCATAATCATTTTGTTGATGTCATAATCATTTGATGATGTCATAATCTTTTTGGTGATGTCATAATCATTTGGTGATGTCATAATCATTTGATGAAATCATAATCATTTGATGTCATAATCATTGGATGATGTCATAATCATTTTGTTGATGTCATAATCATTTGATGATGTCATAATCATTAGATGATGTCATAATCATTTTGTTGATGTCATAATGATTTGATGATGTCATAATCATTGGATGATGTCATAATCATTGGATGATGTCATCATCATTTTGTTGATGTCATAATCATTTGATGTCATAATCATTGGATGATGTCATACTCATTTTGATGATGTCATAATCATTTGATGTCATAATCATTGGATGATGTCATAATCATTTTGTTGATGTCATAATCATTTGATGATGTCATAATCATTTGATGTTATAATCATTGGATGATGTCATAATCATTTTGTTGATGTCATAATCATTTGATGATGTCATAATCATTAGATGATGTCATAATCATTTTGTTGATGTCATAATCATTTGATGATGTCATAATCATTAGATGATGTCATAATCATTTTGTGATGTCATAATCATTTGATGATGTCATAATCATTTGATGTCATAATCATTGGATGATGTCATAATCATTTTGTTGATGTCATAATCATTTGATAATGTCATAATCATTAGATGATGTCATAATCATTTTGTTGATGTCATAATCATTTTGTTGATGTCATAATCATTTTGGTGATGTCATAATCATTTGATGATGTCATAATCATTTGATGTCATAATCATTGGATGATGTCATAATCATTTTGTTGATGTCATAATCATTTGATGATGTCATAATCATTAGATGATGTCATAATCATTTTGTTGATGTCATAATGATTTGATGATGTCATAATCATTGGATGATGTCATAATCATTGGATGATGTCATAATCATTTTGTTGATGTCATAATCTTTTGATGATGTCATAATCATTAGATGATGTCATAATCATTTTGTTGATGTCATAATGATTTGATGATGTCATAATCATTTGATGTCATAATCATTGGATGATGTCATAATCATTTTGTTGATGTCATAATCATTTGATGATGTCATAATCATTGGATGATGTCATATTCATTTTGTTGATGTCATAATCATTTCATGATGTCATAATCATTAGATCATGTCATAATCATTTGATGTCATAATCATTTTGTTGAAGTCATAATCATTTGATGATGTCATAATCATTAGATGATGTCATAATCATTTGATGTCATAATCATTGAATGATGTCATATTCATTTTGTTGATGTCATAATCATTTGATGATGTCATAATCATTTGATGTCATAATCATTGGATGATGTCATAATCATTTTGTTGATGTCATAATCATTTGATGATGTCATAATCATTTGATGTCATAATCATTGGATGATGACATAATCATTTTGTTGATGTCATAATCATTAGATGATGTCATAATCATTAGATGATGTCATAATCATTTTGTTGATGTCATAATCATTTGATGATGTCATAATCATTTTGTTGATGTCATAATCATTGGATGATGTCATAATCATTTTGTTGATGTCGTAATCATTTGATGATGCCATAATCATTTTGTTGATGGCATAATCATTTGATGATGTCATAATCATTTGATGTCATAATCATTGGATGATGTCATAATCATTTTGTTGATGTCATAATCATTTGATGATGTCATAATCATTTGATGTCATAATCATTGGATGATGTCATAATCATTTGATGATGTCATAATCATTTTGTTGATGTCATAATCATTTGATGATGTCATAATCATTTTGTTGATGTCATAATCATTTGATGATGTCATAATCATTTTGTTGATGTCATATTCATTTTGTTGATGTCATAATGATTTGATGATGTCATAATCATTGGATGATGTCATAATCATTGGATGATGTCATAATCATTTTGTTGATGTCATAATCATTTGATGATGTCATAATCATTTGATGTCATAATCATTGGATGATGTCATAATCATTTTGTTGATGTCATAATCATTTGATGATGTCATAATCATTTTGTTGATGTCATAATCATTTTGTTGATGTCATAATGATTTGATGATGTCATAATCATTGGATGATGTCATAATCATTGGATGATGTCATAATCATTTTGTTGATGTCATAATCATTTGATGATGCCATAATCATTTTGTTGATGTCATAATCATTTTGTTGATGTCATAATGATTTGATGATGTTATAATCATTGGATGATGTCATAATCATTGGATGATGTCATAATCATTTTGTTGATGTCATAATCAATTGATGTCATAATCATTGGATGATGTCATAATCATTTTGTTGATGTCATAATCATTGGATGATGTCATAATCGTTTTGTTGATGTCATAATCATTTGATGATGTCATAATCATTAGATGATGTCATAATCATTTTGTTGATGTCATAATCATTTGATGATGTCATAATCATTAGATGATGTCATAATCATTTTTTTGATGTCATAATCATTTGATGATGTCATAATCATTTGATGTCATAATCATCGGATGAGGTCATAATCATTTTGTTGATGTCATAATCATTTGATAATGTCATAATCATTAGATGATGTCATAATCATTTTGTTGATGTAATAATCATTTTTTTGATGTCATAATCATTTGATGATGTCATAATCATTTTATTGATGTCATAATCATTTGATGATGTCATAATCATTTGATGTCATAATCATTGGATGATGTCATAATCATTTTGTTGATGTCATAATCATTTGATGATGTCATAATCATTAGATGATGTCATAATCATTTTGTTGATGTCATAATGATTTGATGATGTCATAATCATTGGATGATGTCATAATCATTGGATGACGTCATCATCATTTTGTTGATGTCATAATCATTTGATGATGTCATAATCATTTGATGTCATAATCATTTGATGATGTCATAATCATTTTGTTGATGTCATAATCATTTTGTTGATGTCATAATGATTTGATGATGTCATAATAATTGGATGATGTCATAATCATTTTGTTGATGTCATAATCATTTGATGATGCCATAATCATTTTGTTGATGTCATAATCATTTTATGATGTCATAATCATTTTGTTGATGTCATAATCATTTTGTTGATGTCATAATGATTTGATGATGTCATAATCATTTGATGTCATAATCATTGGATGATGTCATAATCATTTTGTTGATGTCATAATCATTTGATGATGTCATAATGATTTTGTTGATGTCATAATCATTTGATGATGCCATAATCATTTTGTTGATGTCATAATCATTTTGTTGATGTCATAATGATTTGATGATGTCATAATCATTTGATGTCATAATCCTTGGATGATGTCATAATCATTTTGTTGATGTCATAATCATTTGATGATGTCAATCATTTTGTTGATGTCATAATCATTTTGTTGATGTCATAATGATTTGATGATGTCATAATCATTGGATGATGTCATAATAATTTTGTTGATGTCATAATCAATTGATAATGTCATAATCATTAGATGATGTCATAATCATTTTGTTGATGTCATAATCATTTTTTTGATGTCATAATCATTTGATGATGTCATAATCATTTTGTTGATGTCATAATCATTTGATGATGTCATAATCATTTGATGTTATAATCACTGGATGATGTCATAATCATTTTGTTGATGTCATAATCATTTGATGATGTCATAATCATTTTGTTGATGTCATAATGATTTGATGATGTCATAATCATTGGATGATGTCATAATCATTGGATGATGTCATCATCATTTTGTTGATGTCATAATCATTTGATGATGTCATAATCATTTGATGTCATAATCATTTGATGATGTCATAATCATTTTGTTGATGTCATAATGATTTGATGATGTCAAAATCATTGGATGATGTCATAATCATTTTGTTGATGTCATAATCATTTGATGTCATAATCATTGGATGATGTCATAATCATTTTGTTGATGTCATAATCATTTGATGATGTCATAATCCTTGGATGATGTCATAATCATTTTGTTGATGTCATAATCATTTGATGATGTCATAATCATTGGATGATGTCATAATCATTTTGTTGATGTCATAATCATTTGATGATGTCATAATCATTAGATGATGTCATAATCGTTTTGTTGATGTCATAATCATTATATGATGTCATAATCATTTTGTTAATGTCATAATCATTTGATGATGTCATAATCATTTGATGTCATAATCATTGGATGATGTCATAATCATTTTGTTGATGTCATAATCATTTTGTTGATGTCATAATCATTTGGTGATGTCATAATCATTTGATGATGTCATAATCATTTGATGTCATAATCATTGGATGATGTCATAATCATTTTGTTGATGTCATAATCATTTGATGATGTCATAATCATTAGATGATGTCATAATCATTTTGTTGATGTCATAATCATTTGATGATGTCATAATCATTAGATGATGTCATAATCATTTTGTGATGTCATAATCATTTGATGATGTCATAATCATTTGATGTCATAATCATTGGATGATGTCATAATCATTTTGTTGATGTCATAATCATTTGATAATGTCATAATCATTAGATGATGTCATAATCATTTTGTTGATGTCATAATCATTTTGTTGATGTCATAATCATTTTGGTGATGTCATAATCATTTGATGATGTCATAATCATTTGATGTCATAATCATTGGATGATGTCATAATCATTTTGTTGATGCCATAATCATTTGATGATGTCATAATAATTAGATGATGTCATAATCATTTTTTTGATGTCATAATGATTTGATGATGTCATAATCATTGGATGATGTCATAATCATTGGATGATGTCATAATCATTTTGTTGATGTCATAATCATTTGATGATGTCATAATCATTTTGTTGATGTCATAATGATTTGATGATGTCATAATCATTTGATGTCATAATCATTGGATGATGTCATAATCATTTTGTTGATGTCATAATCATTTGATGATGTCATAATCATTGGATGATGTCATATTCATTTTGTTGATGTCATAATCATTTCATGATGTCATAATCATTAGATCATGTCATAATCATTTGATGTCATAATCATTTTGTTGATGTCATAATCATTTGATGATGTCATAATCATTAGATGATGTCATAATCATTTGATGTCATAATCATTGGATGATGTCATATTCATTTTGTTGATGTCATAATCGTTTGATGATGTCATAATCATTTGATGTCATAATCATTGGATGATGTCATAATCATTTTGTTGATGTCATAATCATTTGATGATGTCATAATCATTTGATGTCATAATCATTGGATGATGACATATTCATTTTGTTGATGTCATAATCATTAGATGATGTCATAATAAATAAAAGATGATGTCATAATCATTTTGTTGATGTCATAATCATTTGATGATGTCATAATCATTTTGTTGATGTCATAATCATTGGATGATGTCATAATCATTTTGTTGATGTCATAATCATTTGATGATGCCATAATCATTTTGTTGATGGCATAATCATTTGATGATGTCATAATCATTTGATGTCATAATCATTGGATGATGTCATAATCATTTTGTTGATGTCATAATCATTTGATGATGTCATAATCATTTGATGTCATAATCATTGGATGATGTCATAATCATTTGATGATGTTATAATCATTTTGATGATGTCATAATCATTTGATGATGTCATAATCATTTTGTTGATGTCATAATCATTTTGTTGATGTCATAATCATTTGATGATGTCATAATCATTTTATGTCATAATCATTGGATGATGTCATAATCATTTTGTTGATGTCATAATCATTTGATGATGTCATAATCATTTTGTTGATGTCATAATCATTTTGTTGATGTCATAATGATTTGATGATGTCATAATCATTGGATGATGTCATAATCATTGGATGATGTCATAATCATTTTGTTGATGTCATAATCATTTGATGATGCCATAATCATTTTGATGATGTCATAATCATTTTGTTGATGTCATAATGATTTGATGATGTTATAATCATTGGATGATGTCATAATCATTGGATGATGTCATAATCATTTTGTTGATGTCATAATCATTTGATGTCATAATCATTGGATGATGTCATAATCATTTGATGACGTCATAATCATTAGATGATGTCATAATCATTTTGTTGATGTCATAATCATTTGATGATGTCATAATCATTTGATGTCATAATCATTGGATGATGTCATAATCATTTTGTTGATGTCATAATCATTTGATGATGTCATAATCATTAGATGATGTCATAATCATTTTGTTGATGTCATAATCATTTGATGATGTCATAATCATTAGATGATGTCATAATCATTTTTTTGATGTCATAATCATTTGATGATGTCATAATCATTTGATGTCATAATCATCGGATGATGTCATTATCATTTTGTTGATGTCATAATCATTTGATAATGTCATAATCATTAGATGATGTCATAATCATTTTGTTGATGTCATAATCATTTTTTGATGTCATAATCATTTGATGATGTCATAATCATTTTATTGATGTCATAATCATTTGATGATGTCATAATCATTTGATGTCATAATCATTGGATGATGTCATAATCATTTTGTTGATGTCATAATGATTTGATGATGTCATAATCATTAGATGATGTCATAATCATTGGATGATGTCATCATCATTTTGTTGATATCATAATCATTTGATGATGTCATAATCATTTGATGTCATAATCATTTGATGATGTCATAATCATTTTGTTGATGTCATAATCATTTTGTTGATGTCATAATGATTTGATGATGTCATAATCATTGGATGATGTCATAATCATTTTGTAGATGTCATAATCATTTGATGATGCCATAATCATTTTGTTGATGTCATAATCATTTTATGATGTCATAATCATTTTGTTGATGTCATAATCATTTTGTTGATGTCATAATGATTTGATGATGTCATAATCATTTGATGTCATAATCATTGGATGATGTCATAATGATTTTGTTGATGTCATAATCATTTGATGATGTCATAATGATTTTGTTGATGTCATAATCATTTGATGATGCCATAATCATTTTGCTGATGTCATAATCATTTTGTTGATGTCATAATGATTTGATGATGTCATAATCATTTGATGTCATAATCCTTGGATGATGTCATAATCATTTTGTTGATGTCATAATCATTTGATGATGTCAATCATTTTGTTGATGTCATAATCATTTTGTTGATGTCATAATCATTGGATGATGTCATAATAATTTTGTTGATGTCATAATCATTTGATAATGTCATAATCATTAGATGATGTCATAATCATTTTTTTGATGTCATAATCATTTGATGATGTCATAATCTTTTTGTTGATGTCATAATCATTTGATGATGTCATAATCATTTGATGTCATAATCATTGGATGATGTCATAATCATTTTGTTGATGTCATAATCATTTGATGATGTCATAATCATTAGATGATGTCATAATCATTTTGTTGATGTCATAATGATTTGATGATGTCATAATCATTGGATGATGTCATGATCATTGGATGATGTCATCATCATTTTGTTGATGTCATAATCATTTGATGATGTCATAATCATTTGATGTCATAGTCATTTGATGATGTCATAATCATTTTGTTGATATCATAATCATTTTGTTGATGTCATAATGATTTGATGATGTCAAAATCATTGGATGATGTCATAATCATTTTGTTGATGTCATAATCATTTGATGTCATAATCATTGGATGATGTCATAATCATTTTGTTGATGTCATAATCATTTGATGATGTCATAATCCTTGGATGATGTCATAATCATTTTGTTGATGTCATAATCATTTGATGATGTCATAATCATTTGATGTCATAATCATTGGATGATGTCATAATCATTGTGTTGATGTCATAATCATTTGATGATGTCATAATCATTAGATGATGTCATAATCATTTTGTTGATGTCATAATCATTTGATGATGTCATAATCATTAGATGATGTCATAATCATTTTGTGATGTCATAATCATTTGATGATGTCATAATCATTTGATGTCATAATCATTGGATGATGTCATAATCATTTGATGATTTCATAATCATTAGATGATGTCATAATCATTTTGTTGATGTCATAATCATTTTGTTGATGTCATAATCATTTGATGATGTCATAATCATTTTGGTGATGTCAAAATCATTTGATGATGTCATAATCATTTGATGTCATAATCATTGGATGATGTCATAATCATTTTGTTGATGTCATAATCATTTGATGATGTCATAATCATTGGATGATGTCATAATCATTTTGTTGATGTCATAATGATTTGATGATGTCATAATCATTGGATGATGTCATAATCATTGGATGATGTCATAATCATTTTGTTGATGTCATAATCATTTGATGATGTCATAATCATTTTGTTGATGTCATAATCATTTTGTTGATGTCATAATCATTTGATGATGCCATTATCATTTTGTTGATGTCATAATCATTTTATGATGTCATAATCATTTTGTTGATGTCATAATGATTTGATGATGTCATAATCATTTGATGTCATAATCATTGGATGATGTCATAATCATTTTGTTGATGTCATAATCATTTGATGATTCCATAATCATTTTGTTGATGTCGTAATCATTTGATGATGCCATAATCATTTTGTTGATGTCATAATCATTTGATGATGTCATAATCATTTTGTTGATGTCATAATCATTTTGTTGATGTCATAATGATTTGATGATGTCATAATCATTGGATGATGTCATAATCATTGGATGATGTCATCATCATTTTGTTGATGTCATAATCATTTGATGATGTCATAATCATTTGATGTCATAATCATTGGATGATGTCATAATCATTTTGTTGATGTCATAATCATTTGATTATGTCATAATCATTTGATGTCATAATCATTGGATGATGTCATAATCATTTTGTTGATGTCATAATCATTAGATGATGTCATAATTATTTTGTTGATGTCATAATCATTTTGTTGATGTCATAATGATTTGATGATGTCATAATCATTTGATGTCATAATCATTGGATGATGTCATAATCATTTTGTTGATGTCATAATCATTTGATTATGTCATAATCATTTGATGTCATAATCATTGGATGATGTCATAATCATTTTGTTGATGTCATAATCATTTGATGTCATAATCATTAGATGATGTCATAATCATTTTGTTGATGTCATAATCATTAGATGATGTCATAATCATTTTGTTGATGTCATAATCATTTGATGATGTCATAATCATTAGATGATGTCATAATCATTTTGTTGATGTCATAATCATTTGATGATGTCATAATCATTTTGTTGATGTCATAATCATTTGATGATGTCATAATCATTTGATGTCACAATCATGGGATGCTGTCATAATCATTTTGTTGATGTCATAATGATTTGATGATGTCATAATCATTGGATGATGTCATAATCATTGGATGATGTCATCATCATTTTGTTGATGTCATAATCATTTGATGATGTCATAATCATTTGATGTCATAATCATTGGATGATGTCATAATCATTTTGTTAATGTCATAATCATTTGATGATGTCATAATCATTTTGTTGATGTAATAATCATTTTGTTGATGTCATAATGATTTGATGATGTCATAATCATTGGATGATGTCATAATCATTTTGTTGATGTCATAATCATTTGATGATGCTATAATCATTTTGTTGATGTCATAATCATTTTATGATGTCATAATCATTTTGTTGATATCATAATCATTTTGTTGATGTCATAATGATTTGATGATGTCATAATCATTTGATGTCATAATCATTGGATGATGTCATAATCATTTTGTTGATGTCATAATCATTTGATGATGTCATAATGATTTTGTTGATGTCATAATCATTTGATGATGCCATAATCATTTTGTTGATGTCATAATCATTTTATAATGTCATAATCATTTTGTTGATGTCATAATCATTTTGTTGATGTCATAATGATTTGATGATGCCATAATCATTTTGTTGATGTCATAATCATTTGATGATGTCATAATCATTTTGTTGATGTCATAATCATTTTGTTGATGTCATAATGATTTGATGATGTCATAATCATTGGATGATGTCATAATCATTGGATGATGTCATCATCATTTTGTTGATGTCATAATCATTTGATGATGTCATAATCATTTGATGTCATAATCATTGGATGATGTCATAATCATTTTGTTGATGTCATAATCATTTGATTATGTCATAATCATTTGATGTCATAATCATTGGATGATGTCATAATCATTTTGTTGATGTCATAATCATTAGATGATGTCATAATTATTTTGTTGATGTCATAATCATTTTGTTGATGTCATAATGATTTGATGATGTCATAATCATTTGATGTCATAATCATTGGATGATGTCATAATCATTTTGTTGATGTCATAATCATTTGATTATGTCATAATCATTTGATGTCATAATCATTGGATGATGTCATAATCATTTTGTTGATGTCATAATCATTTGATGTCATAATCATTAGATGATGTCATAATCATTTTGTTGATGTCATAATCATTAGATGATGTCATAATCATTTTGTTGATGTCATAATCATTTGATGATGTCATAATCATTAGATGATGTCATAATCATTTTGTTGATGTCATAATCATTTGATGATGTCATAATCATTTTGTTGATGTCATAATCATTTGATGTCATAATCATTGGATGATGTCATAATCATTTTGTTGATGTCATAATCATTAGATGATGTCATAATTATTTTGTTGATGTCATAATCATTTTGTTGATGTCATAATGATTTGATGATGTCATAATCATTTGATGTCATAATCATTGGATGATGTCATAATCATTTTGTTGATGTCATAATCATTTGATTATGTCATAATCATTTGATGTCATAATCATTGGATGATGTCATAATCATTTTGTTGATGTCATAATCATTTGATGTCATAATCATTAGATGATGTCATAATCATTTTGTTGATGTCATAATCATTAGATGATGTCATAATCATTTTGTTGATGTCATAATCATTTGATGATGTCATAATCATTAGATGATGTCATAATCATTTTGTTGATGTCATAATCATTTGATGATGTCATAATCATTTTGTTGATGTCATAATCATTTGATGATGTCATAATCATTTGATGTCACAATCATGGGATGCTGTCATAATCATTTTGTTGATGTCATAATGATTTGATGATGTCATAATCATTGGATGATGTCATAATCATTGGATGATGTCATCATCATTTTGTTGATGTCATAATCATTTGATGATGTCATAATCATTTGATGTCATAATCATTGGATGATGTCATAATCATTTTGTTGATGTCATAATCATTTGATTATGTCATAATCATTTGATGTCATAATCATTGGATGATGTCATAATCATTTTGTTGATGTCATAATCATTAGATGATGTCATAATTATTTTGTTGATGTCATAATCATTTTGTTGATGTCATAATGATTTGATGATGTCATAATCATTTGATGTCATAATCATTTTGTTGATGTCATAATCATTTTGTTGATGTCATAATCATTTGATTATGTCATAATCATTTGATGTCATAATCATTGGATGATGTCATAATCATTTTGTTGATGTCATAATCATTTGATGTCATAATCATTAGATGATGTCATAATCATTTTGTTGATGTCATAATCATTAGATGATGTCATAATCATTTTGTTGATGTCATAATCATTTGATGATGTCATAATCATTAGATGATGTCATAATCATTTTGTTGATGTCATAATCATTTGATGATGTCATAATCATTTTGTTGATGTCATAATCATTTGATGATGTCATAATCATTTGATGTCACAATCATGGGATGCTGTCATAATCATTTTGTTGATGTCATAATGATTTGATGATGTCATAATCATTGGATGATGTCATAATCATTGGATGATGTCATCATCATTTTGTTGATGTCATAATCATTTGATGATGTCATAATCATTTGATGTCATAATCATTGGATGATGTCATAATAATTTTGTTAATGTCATAATCATTTGATGATGTCATAATCATTTTGTTGATGTAATAATCATTTTGTTGATGTCATAATGATTTGATGATGTTATAATCATTGGATGATGTCATAATCATTTTGTTGATGTCATAATCATTTGATGATGCTATAATCATTTCGTTGATGTCATAATCATTTTATGATGTCATAATCATTTTGTTGATATCATAATCATTTTGTTGATGTCATAATGATTTGATGATGTCATAATCATTTGATGTCATAATCATTGGATGATGTCATAATCATTTTGTTGATGTCATAATCATTTGATGATGTCATAATGATTTTGTTGATGTCATAATCATTTGATGATGCCATAATCATTTTGTTGATGTCATAATCATTTTATAATGTCATAATCATTTTGTTGATGTCATAATCATTTTGTTGATGTCATAATGATTTGATGATGCCATAATCATTTTGTTGATGTCATAATCATTTGATGATGTCATAATCATTTTGTTGATGTCATAATCATTTTGTTGATGTCATAATGATTTGATGATGTCATAATCATTGGATGATGTCATAATCATTGGATGATGTCATCATCATTTTGTTGATGTCATAATCATTTGATGATGTCATAATCATTTGATGTCATAATCATTGGATGATGTCATAATCATTTTGTTGATGTCATAATCATTTGATTATGTCATAATCATTTGATGTCATAATCATTGGATGATGTCATAATCATTTTGTTGATGTCATAATCATTAGATGATGTCATAATTATTTTGTTGATGTCATAATCATTTTGTTGATGTCATAATGATTTGATGATGTCATAATCATTTGATGTCATAATCATTGGATGATGTCATAATCATTTTGTTGATGTCATAATCATTTGATTATGTCATAATCATTTGATGTCATAATCATTGGATGATGTCATAATCATTTTGTTGATGTCATAATCATTTGATGTCATAATCATTAGATGATGTCATAATCATTTTGTTGATGTCATAATCATTAGATGATGTCATAATCATTTTGTTGATGTCATAATCATTAGATGATGTCATAATCATTTTGTTGATGTCATAATCATTTGATGATGTCATAATCATTTTGTTGATGTCATAATCATTTGATGATGTCATAATCATTTGATGTCACAATCATGGGATGCTGTCATAATCATTTTGTTGATGTCATAATGATTTGATGATGTCATAATCATTGGATGATGTCATAATCATTGGATGATGTCATCATCATTTTGTTGATGTCATAATCATTTGATGATGTCATAATCATTGGATGATGTCATAATAATTTTGTTAATGTCATAATCATTTGATGATGTCATAATCATTTTGTTGATGTAATAATCATTTTGTTGATGTCATAATGATTTGATGATGTCATAATCATTGGATGATGTCATAATCATTTTGTTGATGGCATAATCATTTGATGATGCTATAATCATTTTGTTGATGTCATAATCATTTTATGATGTCATAATCATTTTGTTGATATCATAATCATTTTGTTGATGTCATAATGATTTGATGATGTCATAATCATTTGATGTCATAATCATTGGATGATGTCATAATCATTTTGTTGATGTCATAATCATTTGATGATGTCATAATGATTTTGTTGATGTCATAATCATTTGATGATGCCATAATCATTTTGTTGATGTCATAATCATTTTATAATGTCATAATCATTTTGTTGATGTCATAATCATTTTGTTGATGTCATAATGATTTGATGATGCCATAATCATTTTGTTGATGTCATAATCATTTGATGATGTCATAATGATTTGATGATGTCATAATCATTGGATGATGTCATAATCATTTTGTTGATGTCATAATCACTTGATGATGCCATAATCATTTTGTTGATGTCATAATCATTTTGTTGATGTCATAATGATTTGATGATGTTATAATCATTGGATGATGTTATAATCATTGGATGATGTCATAATCATTTTGTTGATGTCATAATCATTTGATGTCATAATCATTGGATGATGTCATAATCATTTTGTTGATGTCATAATCATTTGATGATGTCATAATCATTAGATGATGTCATAATCATTTTGTTGATGTCATAATCATTTGATGATGTCATAATCATTTGATGTCATAATCATTGGATGATGTCATAATCATTTTGTTGATGTCATAATCATCGGATGATGTCATAATCATTTTGTTGATGTCATAATCATTTGATAATGTCATAATCATTAGATGATGTCATAATCATTTTGTTGATGTCATAATCATTTTTTTGATGTCATAATCATTTGATGATGTCATAATCATTTTATTGATGTCATAATCATTTGATGATGTCATAATCATTTGATGTCATAATCATTGGATGATGTCATAATCATTTTGTTGATGTCATAATCATTTGATGATGTCATAATCATTAGATGATGTCATAATCATTTTGTTGATGTCATAATGATTTGATGATGTCATAATCATTGGATGATGTCATAATCATTGGATGATGTCATCATCATTTTGTTGATGTCATAATCATTTGATGATGTCATAATCATTTGATGTCATAATCATTGGATGATGTCATAATCATTTTGTTGATGTCATAATCATTTGATTATGTCATAATCATTTGATGTCATAATCATTGGATGATGTCATAATCATTTTGTTGATGTCATAATCATTAGATGATGTCATAATTATTTTGTTGATGTCATAATCATTTTGTTGATGTCATAATGATTTGATGATGTCATAATCATTTGATGTCATAATCATTGGATGATGTCATAATCATTTTGTTGATGTCATAATCATTTGATTATGTCATAATCATTTGATGTCATAATCATTGGATGATGTCATAATCATTTTGTTGATGTCATAATCATTTGATGTCATAATCATTAGATGATGTCATAATCATTTTGTTGATGTCATAATCATTAGATGATGTCATAATCATTTTGTTGATGTCATAATCATTTGATGATGTCATAATCATTAGATGATGTCATAATCATTTTGTTGATGTCATAATCATTTGATGATGTCATAATCATTTTGTTGATGTCATAATCATTTGATGTCATAATCATTGGATGATGTCATAATCATTTTGTTGATGTCATAATCATTAGATGATGTCATAATTATTTTGTTGATGTCATAATCATTTTGTTGATGTCATAATGATTTGATGATGTCATAATCATTTGATGTCATAATCATTGGATGATGTCATAATCATTTTGTTGATGTCATAATCATTTGATTATGTCATAATCATTTGATGTCATAATCATTGGATGATGTCATAATCATTTTGTTGATGTCATAATCATTTGATGTCATAATCATTAGATGATGTCATAATCATTTTGTTGATGTCATAATCATTAGATGATGTCATAATCATTTTGTTGATGTCATAATCATTTGATGATGTCATAATCATTAGATGATGTCATAATCATTTTGTTGATGTCATAATCATTTGATGATGTCATAATCATTTTGTTGATGTCATAATCATTTGATGATGTCATAATCATTTGATGTCACAATCATGGGATGCTGTCATAATCATTTTGTTGATGTCATAATGATTTGATGATGTCATAATCATTGGATGATGTCATAATCATTGGATGATGTCATCATCATTTTGTTGATGTCATAATCATTTGATGATGTCATAATCATTTGATGTCATAATCATTGGATGATGTCATAATCATTTTGTTGATGTCATAATCATTTGATTATGTCATAATCATTTGATGTCATAATCATTGGATGATGTCATAATCATTTTGTTGATGTCATAATCATTAGATGATGTCATAATTATTTTGTTGATGTCATAATCATTTTGTTGATGTCATAATGATTTGATGATGTCATAATCATTTGATGTCATAATCATTTTGTTGATGTCATAATCATTTTGTTGATGTCATAATCATTTGATTATGTCATAATCATTTGATGTCATAATCATTGGATGATGTCATAATCATTTTGTTGATGTCATAATCATTTGATGTCATAATCATTAGATGATGTCATAATCATTTTGTTGATGTCATAATCATTAGATGATGTCATAATCATTTTGTTGATGTCATAATCATTTGATGATGTCATAATCATTAGATGATGTCATAATCATTTTGTTGATGTCATAATCATTTGATGATGTCATAATCATTTTGTTGATGTCATAATCATTTGATGATGTCATAATCATTTGATGTCACAATCATGGGATGCTGTCATAATCATTTTGTTGATGTCATAATGATTTGATGATGTCATAATCATTGGATGATGTCATAATCATTGGATGATGTCATCATCATTTTGTTGATGTCATAATCATTTGATGATGTCATAATCATTTGATGTCATAATCATTGGATGATGTCATAATAATTTTGTTAATGTCATAATCATTTGATGATGTCATAATCATTTTGTTGATGTAATAATCATTTTGTTGATGTCATAATGATTTGATGATGTTATAATCATTGGATGATGTCATAATCATTTTGTTGATGTCATAATCATTTGATGATGCTATAATCATTTCGTTGATGTCATAATCATTTTATGATGTCATAATCATTTTGTTGATATCATAATCATTTTGTTGATGTCATAATGATTTGATGATGTCATAATCATTTGATGTCATAATCATTGGATGATGTCATAATCATTTTGTTGATGTCATAATCATTTGATGATGTCATAATGATTTTGTTGATGTCATAATCATTTGATGATGCCATAATCATTTTGTTGATGTCATAATCATTTTATAATGTCATAATCATTTTGTTGATGTCATAATCATTTTGTTGATGTCATAATGATTTGATGATGCCATAATCATTTTGTTGATGTCATAATCATTTGATGATGTCATAATCATTTTGTTGATGTCATAATCATTTTGTTGATGTCATAATGATTTGATGATGTCATAATCATTGGATGATGTCATAATCATTGGATGATGTCATCATCATTTGATGTCATAATCATTGGATGATGTCATAATCATTTTGTTGATGTCATAATCATTTGATTATGTCATAATCATTTGATGTCATAATCATTGGATGATGTCATAATCATTTTGTTGATGTCATAATCATTAGATGATGTCATAATCATTTTGTTGATGTCATAATCATTTGATGATGTCATAATCATTAGATGATGTCATAATCATTTTGTTGATGTCATAATCATTTGATGATGTCATAATCATTTTGTTGATGTCATAATCATTTGATGATGTCATAATCATTTGATGTCACAATCATGGGATGCTGTCATAATCATTTTGTTGATGTCATAATGATTTGATGATGTCATAATCATTGGATGATGTCATAATCATTGGATGATGTCATCATCATTTTGTTGATGTCATAATCATTTGATGATGTCATAATCATTTGATGTCATAATCATTGGATGATGTCATAATCATTTTGTTGATGTCATAATCATTTGATTATGTCATAATCATTTGATGTCATAATCATTGGATGATGTCATAATCATTTTGTTGATGTCATAATCATTAGATGATGTCATAATTATTTTGTTGATGTCATAATCATTTTGTTGATGTCATAATGATTTGATGATGTCATAATCATTTGATGTCATAATCATTTTGTTGATGTCATAATCATTTTGTTGATGTCATAATCATTTGATTATGTCATAATCATTTGATGTCATAATCATTGGATGATGTCATAATCATTTTGTTGATGTCATAATCATTTGATGTCATAATCATTAGATGATGTCATAATCATTTTGTTGATGTCATAATCATTAGATGATGTCATAATCATTTTGTTGATGTCATAATCATTTGATGATGTCATAATCATTAGATGATGTCATAATCATTTTGTTGATGTCATAATCATTTGATGATGTCATAATCATTTTGTTGATGTCATAATCATTTGATGATGTCATAATCATTTGATGTCACAATCATGGGATGCTGTCATAATCATTTTGTTGATGTCATAATGATTTGATGATGTCATAATCATTGGATGATGTCATAATCATTGGATGATGTCATCATCATTTTGTTGATGTCATAATCATTTGATGATGTCATAATCATTTGATGTCATAATCATTGGATGATGTCATAATAATTTTGTTAATGTCATAATCATTTGATGATGTCATAATCATTTTGTTGATGTAATAATCATTTTGTTGATGTCATAATGATTTGATGATGTTATAATCATTGGATGATGTCATAATCATTTTGTTGATGTCATAATCATTTGATGATGCTATAATCATTTCGTTGATGTCATAATCATTTTATGATGTCATAATCATTTTGTTGATATCATAATCATTTTGTTGATGTCATAATGATTTGATGATGTCATAATCATTTGATGTCATAATCATTGGATGATGTCATAATCATTTTGTTGATGTCATAATCATTTGATGATGTCATAATGATTTTGTTGATGTCATAATCATTTGATGATGCCATAATCATTTTGTTGATGTCATAATCATTTTATAATGTCATAATCATTTTGTTGATGTCATAATCATTTTGTTGATGTCATAATGATTTGATGATGCCATAATCATTTTGTTGATGTCATAATCATTTGATGATGTCATAATCATTTTGTTGATGTCATAATCATTTTGTTGATGTCATAATGATTTGATGATGTCATAATCATTGGATGATGTCATAATCATTGGATGATGTCATCATCATTTTGTTGATGTCATAATCATTTGATGATGTCATAATCATTTGATGTCATAATCATTGGATGATGTCATAATCATTTTGTTGATGTCATAATCATTTGATTATGTCATAATCATTTGATGTCATAATCATTGGATGATGTCATAATCATTTTGTTGATGTCATAATCATTAGATGATGTCATAATTATTTTGTTGATGTCATAATCATTTTGTTGATGTCATAATGATTTGATGATGTCATAATCATTTGATGTCATAATCATTGGATGATGTCATAATCATTTTGTTGATGTCATAATCATTTGATTATGTCATAATCATTTGATGTCATAATCATTGGATGATGTCATAATCATTTTGTTGATGTCATAATCATTTGATGTCATAATCATTAGATGATGTCATAATCATTTTGTTGATGTCATAATCATTAGATGATGTCATAATCATTTTGTTGATGTCATAATCATTAGATGATGTCATAATCATTTTGTTGATGTCATAATCATTTGATGATGTCATAATCATTTTGTTGATGTCATAATCATTTGATGATGTCATAATCATTTGATGTCACAATCATGGGATGCTGTCATAATCATTTTGTTGATGTCATAATGATTTGATGATGTCATAATCATTGGATGATGTCATAATCATTGGATGATGTCATCATCATTTTGTTGATGTCATAATCATTTGATGATGTCATAATCATTGGATGATGTCATAATAATTTTGTTAATGTCATAATCATTTGATGATGTCATAATCATTTTGTTGATGTAATAATCATTTTGTTGATGTCATAATGATTTGATGATGTCATAATCATTGGATGATGTCATAATCATTTTGTTGATGGCATAATCATTTGATGATGCTATAATCATTTTGTTGATGTCATAATCATTTTATGATGTCATAATCATTTTGTTGATATCATAATCATTTTGTTGATGTCATAATGATTTGATGATGTCATAATCATTTGATGTCATAATCATTGGATGATGTCATAATCATTTTGTTGATGTCATAATCATTTGATGATGTCATAATGATTTTGTTGATGTCATAATCATTTGATGATGCCATAATCATTTTGTTGATGTCATAATCATTTTATAATGTCATAATCATTTTGTTGATGTCATAATCATTTTGTTGATGTCATAATGATTTGATGATGCCATAATCATTTTGTTGATGTCATAATCATTTGATGATGTCATAATGATTTGATGATGTCATAATCATTGGATGATGTCATAATCATTTTGTTGATGTCATAATCACTTGATGATGCCATAATCATTTTGTTGATGTCATAATCATTTTGTTGATGTCATAATGATTTGATGATGTTATAATCATTGGATGATGTTATAATCATTGGATGATGTCATAATCATTTTGTTGATGTCATAATCATTTGATGTCATAATCATTGGATGATGTCATAATCATTTTGTTGATGTCATAATCATTTGATGATGTCATAATCATTAGATGATGTCATAATCATTTTGTTGATGTCATAATCATTTGATGATGTCATAATCATTTGATGTCATAATCATTGGATGATGTCATAATCATTTTGTTGATGTCATAATCATCGGATGATGTCATAATCATTTTGTTGATGTCATAATCATTTGATAATGTCATAATCATTAGATGATGTCATAATCATTTTGTTGATGTCATAATCATTTTTTTGATGTCATAATCATTTGATGATGTCATAATCATTTTATTGATGTCATAATCATTTGATGATGTCATAATCATTTGATGTCATAATCATTGGATGATGTCATAATCATTTTGTTGATGTCATAATCATTTGATGATGTCATAATCATTAGATGATGTCATAATCATTTTGTTGATGTCATAATGATTTGATGATGTCATAATCATTGGATGATGTCATAATCATTGGATGATGTCATCATCATTTTGTTGATGTCATAATCATTTGATGATGTCATAATCATTTGATGTCATAATCATTGGATGATGTCATAATCATTTTGTTGATGTCATAATCATTTGATTATGTCATAATCATTTGATGTCATAATCATTGGATGATGTCATAATCATTTTGTTGATGTCATAATCATTAGATGATGTCATAATTATTTTGTTGATGTCATAATCATTTTGTTGATGTCATAATGATTTGATGATGTCATAATCATTTGATGTCATAATCATTGGATGATGTCATAATCATTTTGTTGATGTCATAATCATTTGATTATGTCATAATCATTTGATGTCATAATCATTGGATGATGTCATAATCATTTTGTTGATGTCATAATCATTTGATGTCATAATCATTAGATGATGTCATAATCATTTTGTTGATGTCATAATCATTAGATGATGTCATAATCATTTTGTTGATGTCATAATCATTTGATGATGTCATAATCATTAGATGATGTCATAATCATTTTGTTGATGTCATAATCATTTGATGATGTCATAATCATTTTGTTGATGTCATAATCATTTGATGTCATAATCATTGGATGATGTCATAATCATTTTGTTGATGTCATAATCATTAGATGATGTCATAATTATTTTGTTGATGTCATAATCATTTTGTTGATGTCATAATGATTTGATGATGTCATAATCATTTGATGTCATAATCATTGGATGATGTCATAATCATTTTGTTGATGTCATAATCATTTGATTATGTCATAATCATTTGATGTCATAATCATTGGATGATGTCATAATCATTTTGTTGATGTCATAATCATTTGATGTCATAATCATTAGATGATGTCATAATCATTTTGTTGATGTCATAATCATTAGATGATGTCATAATCATTTTGTTGATGTCATAATCATTTGATGATGTCATAATCATTAGATGATGTCATAATCATTTTGTTGATGTCATAATCATTTGATGATGTCATAATCATTTTGTTGATGTCATAATCATTTGATGATGTCATAATCATTTGATGTCACAATCATGGGATGCTGTCATAATCATTTTGTTGATGTCATAATGATTTGATGATGTCATAATCATTGGATGATGTCATAATCATTGGATGATGTCATCATCATTTTGTTGATGTCATAATCATTTGATGATGTCATAATCATTTGATGTCATAATCATTGGATGATGTCATAATCATTTTGTTGATGTCATAATCATTTGATTATGTCATAATCATTTGATGTCATAATCATTGGATGATGTCATAATCATTTTGTTGATGTCATAATCATTAGATGATGTCATAATTATTTTGTTGATGTCATAATCATTTTGTTGATGTCATAATGATTTGATGATGTCATAATCATTTGATGTCATAATCATTTTGTTGATGTCATAATCATTTTGTTGATGTCATAATCATTTGATTATGTCATAATCATTTGATGTCATAATCATTGGATGATGTCATAATCATTTTGTTGATGTCATAATCATTTGATGTCATAATCATTAGATGATGTCATAATCATTTTGTTGATGTCATAATCATTAGATGATGTCATAATCATTTTGTTGATGTCATAATCATTTGATGATGTCATAATCATTAGATGATGTCATAATCATTTTGTTGATGTCATAATCATTTGATGATGTCATAATCATTTTGTTGATGTCATAATCATTTGATGATGTCATAATCATTTGATGTCACAATCATGGGATGCTGTCATAATCATTTTGTTGATGTCATAATGATTTGATGATGTCATAATCATTGGATGATGTCATAATCATTGGATGATGTCATCATCATTTTGTTGATGTCATAATCATTTGATGATGTCATAATCATTTGATGTCATAATCATTGGATGATGTCATAATAATTTTGTTAATGTCATAATCATTTGATGATGTCATAATCATTTTGTTGATGTAATAATCATTTTGTTGATGTCATAATGATTTGATGATGTTATAATCATTGGATGATGTCATAATCATTTTGTTGATGTCATAATCATTTGATGATGCTATAATCATTTCGTTGATGTCATAATCATTTTATGATGTCATAATCATTTTGTTGATGTCATAATCATTTGATGATGTCATAATGATTTTGTTGATGTCATAATCATTTGATGATGCCATAATCATTTTGTTGATGTCATAATCATTTTATAATGTCATAATCATTTTGTTGATGTCATAATCATTTTGTTGATGTCATAATGATTTGATGATGCCATAATCATTTTGTTGATGTCATAATCATTTGATGATGTCATAATCATTTTGTTGATGTCATAATCATTTTGTTGATGTCATAATGATTTGATGATGTCATAATCATTGGATGATGTCATAATCATTGGATGATGTCATCATCATTTGATGTCATAATCATTGGATGATGTCATAATCATTTTGTTGATGTCATAATCATTTGATTATGTCATAATCATTTGATGTCATAATCATTGGATGATGTCATAATCATTTTGTTGATGTCATAATCATTAGATGATGTCATAATTATTTTGTTGATGTCATAATCATTTTGTTGATGTCATAATGATTTGATGATGTCATAATCATTTGATGTCATAATCATTGGATGATGTCATAATCATTTTGTTGATGTCATAATCATTTGATTATGTCATAATCATTTGATGTCATAATCATTGGATGATGTCATAATCATTTTGTTGATGTCATAATCATTTGATGTCATAATCATTAGATGATGTCATAATCATTTTGTTGATGTCATAATCATTAGATGATGTCATAATCATTTTGTTGATGTCATAATCATTAGATGATGTCATAATCATTTTGTTGATGTCATAATCATTTGATGATGTCATAATCATTTTGTTGATGTCATAATCATTTGATGATGTCATAATCATTTGATGTCACAATCATGGGATGCTGTCATAATCATTTTGTTGATGTCATAATGATTTGATGATGTCATAATCATTGGATGATGTCATAATCATTGGATGATGTCATCATCATTTTGTTGATGTCATAATCATTTGATGATGTCATAATCATTGGATGATGTCATAATAATTTTGTTAATGTCATAATCATTTGATGATGTCATAATCATTTTGTTGATGTAATAATCATTTTGTTGATGTCATAATGATTTGATGATGTCATAATCATTGGATGATGTCATAATCATTTTGTTGATGTCATAATCATTTGATGATGCTATAATCATTTTGTTGATGTCATAATCATTTTATGATGTCATAATCATTTTGTTGATATCATAATCATTTTGTTGATGTCATAATGATTTGATGATGTCATAATCATTTGATGTCATAATCATTGGATGATGTCATAATCATTTTGTTGATGTCATAATCATTTGATGATGTCATAATGATTTTGTTGATGTCATAATCATTTGATGATGCCATAATCATTTTGTTGATGTCATAATCATTTTATAATGTCATAATCATTTTGTTGATGTCATAATCATTTTGTTGATGTCATAATGATTTGATGATGCCATAATCATTTTGTTGATGTCATAATCATTTGATGATGTCATAATGATTTGATGATGTCATAATCATTGGATGATGTCATAATCATTTTGTTGATGTCATAATCACTTGATGATGCCATAATCATTTTGTTGATGTCATAATCATTTTGTTGATGTCATAATGATTTGATGATGTTATAATCATTGGATGATGTTATAATCATTGGATGATGTCATAATCATTTTGTTGATGTCATAATCATTTGATGTCATAATCATTGGATGATGTCATAATCATTTTGTTGATGTCATAATCATTTGATGATGTCATAATCATTAGATGATGTCATAATCATTTTGTTGATGTCATAATCATTTGATGATGTCATAATCATTTGATGTCATAATCATTGGATGATGTCATAATCATTTTGTTGATGTCATAATCATCGGATGATGTCATAATCATTTTGTTGATGTCATAATCATTTGATAATGTCATAATCATTAGATGATGTCATAATCATTTTGTTGATGTCATAATCATTTTTTTGATGTCATAATCATTTGATGATGTCATAATCATTTTATTGATGTCATAATCATTTGATGATGTCATAATCATTTGATGTCATAATCATTGGATGATGTCATAATCATTTTGTTGATGTCATAATCATTTGATGATGTCATAATCATTAGATGATGTCATAATCATTTTGTTGATGTCATAATGATTTGATGATGTCATAATCATTGGATGATGTCATAATCATTGGATGATGTCATCATCATTTTGTTGATGTCATAATCATTTGATGATGTCATAATCATTTGATGTCATAATCATTGGATGATGTCATAATCATTTGATGATGTCATAATCATTTTGTTGATGTCATAATCATTTGATGATGCCATAATCATTTTGTTGATGTCATAATCATTGGATGATGTCATAATCATTTTGTTGATGTCATAATCATTTGATGATGTCATAATCATTGGATGATGTCATATTCATTTTGTTGATGTCATAATCATTTGATTATGTCATAATCATTAGATCATGTCATAATCATTTGATGTCATAATCATTTTGTTGATGTCATAATCATTTGATGATGTCATAATCATTTGATGTCATAATCCTTGGATGATGTCATAATCATTTTGTTGATGTCATAATCATTTGATGATGTCAATCATTTTGTTGATGTCATAATCATTTTGTTGATGTCATAATGATTTGATGATGTCAAAATCATTGGATGATGTCATAATAATTTTGTTGATGTCATAATCATTTGATGATGCCATAATCATTTTGTTGATGTCATAATCATTTGATGATGCCATAATCATTTTGTTGATGTCATAATCATTTGATGATGCCATAATCATTTTGTTGATGTCATAATCATTAGATGATGTCATAATCATTTGATGTCATAATCATTTGATGATGCCATAATCATTTTGTTGATGTCATAATCATTTGATGATGTCATAATCATTTGATGTCATAATCATTGGATGATGTCATAATCATTTTGTTGATGTCATAATCATTTGATGATGTCATAAACATTTGATGTCATAATCATTGGATGATGTCATAATCATTTTGTTGATGTCATAATCATTGGATGATGTCATAATCATTTTGTTGATGTCATAATCATTTGATGATGTCATAATCAGTAGATGATGTCATAATCATTTTGTTGATGTCATAATCATTTGATGATGTCATAATCATTAGATGATGTCATAATCATTTTGTTGATGTCATAATCATTTGATGATGTCATAATCATTTGATGTCATAATCATCGGATGATGTCATAATCATTTTGTTGATGTCATAATCATTTGATGATGTCATAATCATTTGATGTCATAATCATTGGATGATGTCATAATCATTTTGTTGATGTCATAATCATTTTGTTGATGTCATAATCATTTGATGATGTCATAATCATTTTGTTGATGTCATAATCATTTGATGATGTCATAATCATTAGATGATGTCATAATCATTTTGTTGATGTCATAATCATTGGATGATGTCATAATCATTGGATGATGTCATCATCATTTTGTTGATGTCATAATCATTTGATGATGTCATAATCATTTGATGTCATAATCATTTGATGATGTCATAATCATTTTGTTGATGTCATAATCATTTTGTTGATGTCATAATGATTTGATGATGTCAAAATCATTGGATGATGTCATAATCATTTTGTTGATGTCATAATCATTTGATGTCATAATCATTGGATGATGTCATAATCATTTTGTTGATGTCATAATCATTTGATGATGTCATAATCATTTGATGTTATAATCATTGGATGATGTCATAATCATTTTGTTGATGTCATAATCATTTGATGATGTCATAATCATTAGATGATGTCATAATCATTTTGTTGATGTCATAATCATTTGATGATGTCATAATCATTAGATGATGTCATAATCATTTTGTGATGTCATAATCATTTGATGATGTCATAATCATTTGATGTCATAATCATTGGATGATGTCATAATCATTTTGTTGATGTCATAATCATTTGATAATGTCATAATCATTAGATGATGTCATAATCATTTTGTTGATGTCATAATCATTTTGTTGATGTCATAATCATTTGATGATGTCATAATCATTTTGGTGATGTCATAATCATTTGATGATGTCATAATCATTTGATGTCATAATCATTGGATAATGTCATAATCATTTTGTTGATGTCATAATCATTTGATGATGTCATAATCATTAGATGATGTCATAATCATTTTGTTGATGTCATATCCATTTGATGATGTCATAATCATTAGATGATGTCATAATCATTTTGTGATGTCATAATCATTTGATGATGTCATAATCATTTGATGTCATAATCATTGGATGATGTCATAATCATTTTGTTGATGTCATAATCATTTGATAATGTCATAATCATTAGATGATGTCATAATCATTTTGTTGATGTCATAATCATTTTGTTGATGTCATAATCATTTTGGTGATGTCATAATCATTTGATGATGTCATAATCATTTGATGTCAAAATCATTGGATGATGTCATAATCATTTTGTTGATGTCATAATCATTTGATGATGTCATAATCATTAGATGGTGTCATAATCATTTTGTTGATGTCATAATGATTTGATGATGTCATAATCATTGGATGATGTCATAATCATTGGATGATGTCATAATCATTTTGTTGATGTCATAATCATTTGATGATGTCATAATCATTAGATGATGTCATAATTATTTTGTTGATGTCATAATGATTTGATGATGTCATAATCATTTGATGTCATAATCATTGGATGATGTCATAATCATTTTGTTGATGTCATAATCATTTGATGATGTCATAATCATTGGATGATGTCATATTCATTTTGTTGATGTCATAAACATTTCATGATGTCATAATCATTAGATCATGTCATAATCATTTGATGTCATAATCATTTTGTTGATGTCATAATCATTTGATGATGTCATAATCATTAGATGATGTCATAATCATTTGATGTCATAATCATTGGATGATGTCATATTCATTTTGTTGATGTCATAATCATTTGATGATGTCATAATCATTTGATGTCATAATCATTGGATGATGACATAATCATTTTGTTGATGTCATAATCATTAGATGATGTCATAATCATTAGATGATGTCATAATCATTTTGTTGATGTAATAATCATTTGATGATGTCATAATCATTTTGTTGATGTCATAATCATTGGATGATGTCATAATCATTTTGTTGATGTCATAATCATTTGATGATGCCATAATCATTTTGTTGATGGCATAATCATTTGATGATGTCATAATCATTTGATGTCATAATCATTGGATGATGTCATAATCATTTTGTTGATGTCATAATGATTTGATGATGTCAAAATCATTGGATGATGTCATAATCATTTTGTTGATGTCATAATCATTTGATGTCATAATCATTGGATGATGTCATAATCATTTTGTTGATGTCATAATCATTTGATGATGTCATAATCATTTGATGTCATAATCATTGGATGATGTCATAATCATTGGATGAAGTCATAATCATTTTGTTGATGTCATAATCATTGGATGATGACATAATCATTTTGTTGATGTCATAATCATTTGTTGATGTCATAATCATTTGATGATGTCATAATCATTAGATGATGTCATAATCATTTTGTTGATGTCATAATCATTTGATGATGTCATAATCATTAGATGATGTCATAATCATTTTGTGATGTCATAATCATTTGATGATGTCATAATCATTTGATGTCATAATCATTGGATGATGTCATAATCATTTTGTTGATGTCATAATCATTTGATAATGTCATAATCATTAGATGATGTCATAATCATTTTGTTGATGTCATAATCATTTTGTTGATGTCATAATCATTTGATGATGTCATAATCATTTTGGTGATGTCATAATCATTTGATGATGTCATAATCATTTGATGTCATAATCATTGGATGATGTCATAATCATTTGATGTCATAATCATTGGATGATGTCATAATCATTTGATAATGTCATAATCATTAGATGATGTCATAATCATTTTGCTGATGTCATAATCATTTTGTTGATGTCATAATCATTTGATGATGTCATAATCATTTTGGTGATGTCATAATCATTTGATGATGTCATAATCATTTGATGTCATAATCATTGGATGATGTTATAATCATTTTGTTGATGTCATAATCATTTGATGATGTCAATCATTAGATGATGTCATAATCATTTTGTTGATGTCATAATGATTTGATGATGTCATAATCATTGGATGATATCATAATCATTGGATGATGTCATAATCATTTTGTTGATGTCATAATCATTTGATGATGTCATAAACATTTGATGTCATAATCATTGGATGATGTCATAATCATTTTGTTGATGTCATAATCATTGGATGATGTCATAATCATTTTGTTGATGTCATAATCATTTGATGATGTCATAATCATTAGATGATGTCATAATCATTTTGTTGATGTCATAATCATTTGATGATGTCATAATCATTAGATGATGTCATAATCATTTTGTTGATGTCATAATCATTTGATGATGTCATAATCATTTGATGTCATAATCATTGGATGATGACATAATCATTTTGTTGATGTCATAATCATTAGATGATGTCATAATCATTTTGTTGATGTCATAATGATTTGATGATGTCATAATCATTTGATGTCATAATCCTTGGATGATGTCATAATCATTTTGTTGATGTCATAATCATTTGATGATGTCAATCATTTTGTTGATGTCATAATCATTTTGTTGATGTCATAATGATTTGATGATGTCAAAATCATTGTATGATGTCATAATAATTTTGTTGATGTCATAATCATTTGATGATGCCATAATCATTTTGTTGATGTCATAATCATTAGATGATGTCATAATCATTTGATGTCATAATCATTTGATGATGTCATAATCATTTTGTTGATGTCATAATCATTTGATGATGTCATAAACATTTGATGTCATAATCATTGGATGATGTCATAATCATTTTGTTGATGTCATAATCATTGGATGATGTCATAATCATTTTGTTGATGTCATAATCATTTGATGATGTCATAATCAGTAGATGATGTCATAATCATTTTGTTGATGTCATAATCATTTGATGATGTCATAATCATTAGATGATGTCATAATCATTTTGTTGATGTCATAATCATTTGATGATGTCATAATCATTTGATGTCATAATCATCGGATGATGTCATAATCATTTTGTTGATGTCATAATCATTTGATGATGTCATAATCATTTGATGTCATAATCATTGGATGATGTCATAATCATTTTGTTGATGTCATAATCATTTTGTTGATGTCATAATCATTTGATGATGTCATAATCATTTTGGTGATGTCATAATCATTTGATGATGTCATAATCATTTGATGTCATAATCATTGGATGATGTCATAATCATTTTGTTGATGTCATAATCATTTGATGATGTCATAATCATTAGATGATGTCATAATCATTTTGTTGATGTCATAATGATTTGATGATGTCATAATCATTGGATGATGTCATAATCATTGGATGTCATAATCATTTGATGATGTCATAATCATTTTGTTGATGTCATAATCATTTTGTTGATGTCATAATGATTTGATGATGTCAAAATCATTGGATGATGTCATAATCATTTTGTTGATGTCATAATCATTTGATGTCATAATCATTTGATGATGTCATAATCATTTGATGTTATAATCATTGGATGATGTCATAATCATTTTGTTGATGTCATAATCATTTGATGATGTCATAATCATTAGATAATGTCATAATCATTTTGTTGATGTCATAATCATTTGATGATGTCATAATCATTAGATGATGTCATAATCATTTTGTGATGTCATAATCATTTGATGATGTCATAATCATTTGATGTCATAATCATTGGATGATGTCATAATCATTTTGTTGATGTCATAATCATTTGATAATGTCATAATCATTAGATGATGTCATAATCATTTTGTTGATGTCATAATCATTTTGTTGATGTCATAATCATTGGATGATGTCATCATCATTTTGTTGATGTCATAATCATTTGATGATGTCATAATCATTTGATGTCATAATCATTGGATGATGTCATAATCATTTTGTTGATGTCATAATCATTTGATTATGTCATAATCATTTGATGTCATAATCATTGGATGATGTCATAATCATTTTGTTGATGTCATAATCATTAGATGATGTCATAATTATTTTGTTGATGTCATAATCATTTTGTTGATGTCATAATGATTTGATGATGTCATAATCATTTGATGTCATAATCATTGGATGATGTCATAATCATTTTGTTGATGTCATAATCATTTGATTATGTCATAATCATTTGATGTCATAATCATTGGATGATGTCATAATCATTTTGTTGATGTCATAATCATTTGATGTCATAATCATTAGATGATGTCATAATCATTTTGTTGATGTCATAATCATTAGATGATGTCATAATCATTTTGTTGATGTCATAATCATTTGATGATGTCATAATCATTAGATGATGTCATAATCATTTTGTTGATGTCATAATCATTTGATGATGTCATAATCATTTTGTTGATGTCATAATCATTTGATGATGTCATAATCATTTGATGTCACAATCATGGGATGCTGTCATAATCATTTTGTTGATGTCATAATGATTTGATGATGTCATAATCATTGGATGATGTCATAATCATTGGATGATGTCATCATCATTTTGTTGATGTCATAATCATTTGATGATGTCATAATCATTTGATGTCATAATCATTGGATGATGTCATAATAATTTTGTTAATGTCATAATCATTTGATGATGTCATAATCATTTTGTTGATGTAATAATCATTTTGTTGATGTCATAATGATTTGATGATGTCATAATCATTGGATGATGTCATAATCATTTTGTTGATGTCATAATCATTTGATGATGCTATAATCATTTTGTTGATGTCATAATCATTTTATGATGTCATAATCATTTTGTTGATATCATAATCATTTTGTTGATGTCATAATGATTTGATGATGTCATAATCATTTGATGTCATAATCATTGGATGATGTCATAATCATTTTGTTGATGTCATAATCATTTGATGATGTCATAATGATTTTGTTGATGTCATAATCATTTGATGATGCCATAATCATTTTGTTGATGTCATAATCATTTTATAATGTCATAATCATTTTGTTGATGGCATAATCATTTTGTTGATGTCATAAAGATTTGATGATGCCATAATCATTTTGTTGATGTCATAATCATTTGATGATGTCATAATCATTTTGTTGATGTCATAATCATTTTGTTGATGTCATAATGATTTGATGATGTCATAATCATTGGATGATGTCATAATCATTGGATGATGTCATCATCATTTTGTTGATGTCATAATCATTTGATGATGTCATAATCATTTGATGTCATAATCATTGGATGATGTCATAATCATTTTGTTGATGTCATAATCATTTGATTATGTCATAATCATTTGATGTCATAATCATTGGATGATGTCATAATCATTTTGTTGATGTCATAATCATTAGATGATGTCATAATTATTTTGTTGATGTCATAATCATTTTGTTGATGTCATAATGATTTGATGATGTCATAATCATTTGATGTCATAATCATTGGATGATGTCATAATCATTTTGTTGATGTCATAATCATTTGATTATGTCATAATCATTTGATGTCATAATCATTGGATGATGTCATAATCATTTTGTTGATGTCATAATCATTTGATGTCATAATCATTAGATGATGTCATAATCATTTTGTTGATGTCATAATCATTAGATGATGTCATAATCATTTTGTTGATGTCATAATCATTTGATGATGTCATAATCATTAGATGATGTCATAATCATTTTGTTGATGTCATAATCATTTGATGATGTCATAATCATTTTGTTGATGTCATAATCATTTGATGATGTCATAATCATTTGATGTCACAATCATGGGATGCTGTCATAATCATTTTGTTGATGTCATAATGATTTGATGATGTCATAATCATTGGATGATGTCATAATCATTGGATGATGTCATCATCATTTTGTTGATGTCATAATCATTTGATGATGTCATAATCATTTGATGTCATAATCATTGGATGATGTCATAATAATTTTGTTAATGTCATAATCATTTGATGATGTCATAATCATTTTGTTGATGTAATAATCATTTTGTTGATGTCATAATGATTTGATGATGTCATAATCATTGGATGATGTCATAATCATTTTGTTGATGTCATAATCATTTGATGATGCTATAATCATTTTGTTGATGTCATAATCATTTTATGATGTCATAATCATTTTGTTGATATCATAATCATTTTGTTGATGTCATAATGATTTGATGATGTCATAATCATTTGATGTCATAATCATTGGATGATGTCATAATCATTTTGTTGATGTCATAATCATTTGATGATGTCATAATGATTTTGTTGATGTCATAATCATTTGATGATGCCATAATCATTTTGTTGATGTCATAATCATTTTATAATGTCATAATCATTTTGTTGATGTCATAATCATTTTGTTGATGTCATAATGATTTGATGATGCCATAATCATTTTGTTGATGTCATAATCATTTGATGATGTCATAATCATTTTGTTGATGTCATAATCATTTTGTTGATGTCATAATGATTGATGATGTCATAATCATTGGATGATGTCATCATCATTTTGTTGATGTCATAATCATTTGATGATGTCATAATCATTTGATGTCATAATCATTGGATGATGTCATAATCATTTTGTTGATGTCATAATCATTTGATTATGTCATAATCATTTGATGTCATAATCATTGGATGATGTCATAATCATTTGATGTCATAATCATTGGATGATGTCATAATTATTTTGTTGATGTCATAATCATTTTGTTGATGTCATAATGATTTGATGATGTCATAATCATTTGATGTCATAATCATTGGATGATGTCATAATCATTTTGTTGATGTCATAATCATTTGATTATGTCATAATCATTTGATGTCATACTCATTGGATGATGTCATAATCATTTTGTTGATGTCATAATCATTTGATGTCATAATCATTAGATGATGTCATAATCATTTTGTTGATGTCATAATCATTAGATGATGTCATAATCATTTTGTTGATGTCATAATCATTTGATGATGTCATAATCATTAGATGATGTCATAATCATTTTGTTGATGTCATAATCATTTGATGATGTCATAATCATTTTGTTGATGTCATAATCATTTGATGATGTCATAATCATTTGATGTCACAATCATGGGATGCTGTCATAATCATTTTGTTGATGTCATAATGATTTGATGATGTCATAATCATTGGATGATGTCATAATCATTGGATGATGTCATAATCATTTTGTTGATGTCATAATCATTTTGTTGATGTCATAATGATTTGATGATGTTATAATCATTGGATGATGTCATATTCATTTTGTTGATGTCATAATCATTTGATGATGTCATAATCATTGGATGATGTCATATTCATTTTGTTGATGTCATAATCATTTCATGATGTCATAATCATTAGATCATGTCATAATCATTTGATGTCATAATCATTTTGTTGATGTCATAATCATTTGATGATGTCATAATCATTAGATGATGTCATAATCATTTGATGTCATAATCATTGGATGATGTCATATTCATTTTGTTGATGTCATAATCATTTGATGATGTCATAATGATTTTGTTGATGTCATAATCATTTGATGATGCCATAATCATTTTGTTGATGTCATAATCATTTTGTTGATGTCATAATCATTTGATGATGTCATAATCATTTGATGTCATAATCATTGGATGATGTCATAATCATTTTGTTGATGTCATAATCATTTGATGATGTCATCATCATTTTGTTGATGTCATAATCATTTTGTTGATGTCATAATGATTTGATGATGTCATAATGATTTGATGATGTCATAATCATTGGATGATGTCATAATCATTTTGTTGATGTCATAATCACTTGATGATGTCATAATCATTTTGTTGATGTCATAATCATTTTGTTGATGTCATAATGATTTGATGATGTTATAATCATTGGATGATGTCATAATCATTGGATGATGTCATAATCATTTTGTTGATGTCATAATCATTTGATGTCATAATCATTGGATGATGTCATAATCATTTTGTTGATGTCATAATCATTTGATGATGTCATAATCATTAGATGATGTCATAATCATTTTGTTGATGTCATAATCATTTGATGATGTCATAATCATTTGATGTCATAATCATTGGATGATGTCATAATCATTTTGTTGATGTCATAATCATCGGATGATGTCATAATCATTTTGTTGATGTCATAATCATTTGATAATGTCATAATCATTAGATGATGTCATAATCATTTTGTTGATGTCATAATCATTTTTTTGATGTCATAATCATTTGATGATGTCATTATCATTTTATTGATGTCATAATCATTTGATGATGTCATAATCATTTGATGTCATAATCATTGGATGATGTCATAATCATTTTGTTGATGTCATAATCATTTGATGATGTCATAATCATTAGATGATGTCATAATCATTTTGTTGATGTCATAATGATTTGATGATGTCATAATCATTGGATGATGTCATAATCATTGGATGATGTCATCATCATTTTGTTGATGTCATAATCATTTGATGATGTCATAATCATTTGATGTCATAATCATTGGATGATGTCATAATCATTTGATGATGTCATAATCATTTTGTTGATGTCATAATCATTTGATGATGCCATAATCATTTTGTTGATGTCATAATCATTGGATGATGTCATAATCATTTTGTTGATGTCATAATCATTTGATGATGTCATAATCATTGGATGATGTCATATTCATTTTGTTGATGTCATAATCATTTGATGATGTCATAATCATTAGATCATGTCATAATCATTTGATGTCATAATCATTTTGTTGATGTCATAATCATTTGATGATGTCATAATCATTTGATGTCATAATCATTTGATGTCATAATCCTTGGATGATGTCATAATCATTTTGTTGATGTCATAATCATTTGATGATGTCAATCATTTTGTTGATGTCATAATCATTTTGTTGATGTCATAATGATTTGATGATGTCAAAATCATTGGATGATGTCATAATAATTTTGTTGATGTCATAATCATTTGATGATGCCATAATCATTTTGTTGATGTCATATTCATTTGATGATGCCATAATCATTTTGTTGATGTCATAATCATTTGATGATGCCATAATCATTTTGTTGATGTCATAATCATTAGATGATGTCATAATCATTTGATGTCATAATCATTTGATGATGCCATAATCATTTTGTTGATGTCATAATCATTTGATGATGTCATAATCATTTGATGTCATAATCATTGGATGATGTCATAATCATTTTGTTGATGTCATAATCATTTGATGATGTCATAAACATTTGATGTCATAATCATTGGATGATGTCATAATCATTTTGTTGATGTCATAATCATTGGATGATGTCATAATCATTTTGTTGATGTCATAATCATTTGATGATGTCATAATCAGTAGATGATGTCATAATCATTTTGTTGATGTCATAATCATTTGATGATGTCATAATCATTAGATGATGTCATAATCATTTTGTTGATGTCATAATCATTTGATGATGTCATAATCATTTGATGTCATAATCATCGGATGATGTCATAATCATTTTGTTGATGTCATAATCATTTGATGATGTCATAATCATTTGATGTCATAATCATTGGATGATGTCATAATCATTTTGTTGATGTCATAATCATTTTGTTGATGTCATAATCATTTGATGATGTCATAATCATTTTGGTGATGTCATAATCATTTGATGATGTCATAATCATTTGATGTCATAATCATTGGATGATGTCATAATCATTTTGTTGATGTCATAATCATTTGATGATGTCATAATCATTAGATGATGTCATAATCATTTTGTTGATGTCATAATCATTGGATGATGTCATAATCATTGGATGATGTCATCATCATTTTGTTGATGTCATAATCATTTGATGATGTCATAATCATTTGATGTCATAATCATTTGATGATGTCATAATCATTTTGTTGATGTCATAATCATTTTGTTGATGTCATAATGATTTGATGATGTCAAAATCATTGGATGATGTCATAATCATTTTGTTGATGTCATAATCATTTGATGTCATAATCATTGGATGATGTCATAATCATTTTGTTGATGTCATAATCATTTGATGATGTCATAATCATTTGATGTTATAATCATTGGATGATGTCATAATCATTTTGTTGATGTCATAATCATTTGATGATGTCATAATCATTAGATGATGTCATAATCATTTTGTTGATGTCATAATCATTTGATGATGTCATAATCATTAGATGATGTCATAATCATTTTGTGATGTCATAATCATTTGATGATGTCATAATCATTTGATGTCATAATCATTGGATGATGTCATAATCATTTTGTTGATGTCATAATCATTTTATAATGTCATAATCATTAGATGATGTCATAATCATTTTGTTGATGTCATAATCATTTTGTTGATGTCATAATCATTTGATGATGTCATAATCATTTTGGTGATGTCATAATCATTTGATGATGTCATAATCATTTGATGATGTCATAATCATTGGATGATGTCATAATCATTTTGTTGATGTCATAATCATTTGATGATGTCATAATCATTAGATGATGTCATAATCATTTTGTTGATGTCATATCCATTTGATGATGTCATAATCATTAGATGATGTCATAATCATTTTGTGATGTCATAATCATTTGATGATGTCATAATCATTTGATGTCATAATCATTGGATGATGTCATAATCATTTTGTTGATGTCATAATCATTTGATAATGTCATAATCATTAGATGATGTCATAATCATTTTGTTGATGTCATAATCATTTTGTTGATGTCATAATCATTTTGGTGATGTCATAATCATTTGATGATGTCATAATCATTTGATGTCAAAATCATTGGATGATGTCATAATCATTTTGCTGATGTCATAATCATTTGATGATGTCATAATCATTAGATGGTGTCATAATCATTTTGTTGATGTCATAATGATTTGATGATGTCATAATCATTGGATGATGTCATAATCATTGGATGATGTCATAATCATTTTGTTGATGTCATAATCATTTGATGATGTCATAATCATTAGATGATGTCATAATCATTTTGTTGATGTCATAATGATTTGATGATGTCATAATCATTTGATGTCATAATCATTGGATGATGTCATAATCATTTTGTTGATGTCATAATCATTTGATGATGTCATAATCATTGTATGATGTCATATTCATTTTGTTGATGTCATAAACATTTCATGATGTCATAATCATTAGATCATGTCATAATCATTTGATGTCATAATCATTTTGTTGATGTCATAATCATTTGATGATGTCATAATCATTAGATGATGTCATAATCATTTGATGTCATAATCATTGGATGATGTCATATTCATTTTGTTGATGTCATAATCATTTGATGATGTCATAATCATTTGATGTCATAATCATTGGATGATGACATAATCATTTTGTTGATGTCATAATCATTAGATGATGTCATAATCATTAGATGATGTCATAATCATTTTGTTGATGTAATAATCATTTGATGATGTCATAATCATTTTGTTGATGTCATAATCATTGGATGATGTCATAATCATTTTGTTGATGTCATAATCATTTGATGATGCCATAATCATTTTGTTGATGGCATAATCATTTGATGATGTCATAATCATTTGATGTCATAATCATTAGATGATGTCATAATCATTTTGTTGATGTCATAATGATTTGATGATGTCAAAATCATTGGATGATGTCATAATCATTTTGTTGATGTCATAATCATTTGATGTCATAATCATTGGATGATGTCATAATCATTTTGTTGATGTCATAATCATTTGATGATGTCATAATCATTTGATGTCATAATCATTGGATGATGTCATAATCATTTTGTTGATGTCATAATCATTTGATGATGTCATAATCATTAAATGATGTCATAATAATTTTGTTGATGTCATAATGATTTGATGATGTCATATTCATTGGATGATGTCATAATCATTGGATGAAGTCATAATCATTTTGTTGATGTCATAATCATTGGATGATGTCATAATCATTTTGTTGATGTCATAATCATTTGTTGATGTCATAATCATTTGATGATGTCATAATCATTAGATGATGTCATAATCATTTTGTTGATGTCATAATCATTTGATGATGTCATAATCATTAGATGATGTCATAATCATTTTGTGATGTCATAATCATTTGATGATGTCATAATCATTTGATGTCATAATCATTGGATGATGTCATAATCATTTTGTTGATGTCATAATCATTTGATAATGTCATAATCATTAGATGATGTCATAATCATTTTGTTGATGTCATAATCATTTTGTTGATGTCATAATCATTTGATGATGTCATAATCATTTTGGTGATGTCATAATCATTTGATGATGTCATAATCATTTGATGTCATAATCATTGGATGATGTCATAATCATTTTGTTGATGTCATAATCATTTGATGATGTCATGATCATTAGATGATGTCATAATGATTTTGTTGATGTCATAATCATTTGATGATGTCATAATCATTAGATGATGTCATAATCATTTTGTGATGTCATAATCATTTGAAGATGTCATAATCATTTGATGTCATAATCATTGGATGATGTCATAATCATTTGATGTCATAATCATTGGATGATGTCATAATCATTTGATAATGTCATAATCATTAGATGATGTCATAATCATTTTGCTGATGTCATAATCATTTTGTTGATGTCATAATCATTTGATGATGTCATAATCATTTTGGTGATGTCATAATCATTTGATGATGTCATAATCATTTGATGTCATAATCATTGGATGATGTTATAATCATTTTGTTGATGTCATAATCATTTGATGATGTCAATCATTAGATGATGTCATAATCATTTTGTTGATGTCATAATGATTTGATGATGTCATAATCATTGGATGATATCATAATCATTGGATGATGTCATAATCATTTTGTTGATGTCATAATCATTTGATGATGTCATAATCATTAGATGATGTCATAATCATTTTGTTGATGTCATAATGATTTGATGATGTCATAATCATTTGATGTCATAATCATTGGATGATGTCATAATCATTTTGTTGATGTCATAATCATTTGATGATGTCATAAACATTTGATGTCATAATCATTGGATGATGTCATAATCATTTTGTTGATGTCATAATCATTGGATGATGTCATAATCATTTTGTTGATGTCATAATCATTTGATGATGTCATAATCATTAGATGATGTCATAATCATTTTGTTGATGTCATAATCATTTGATGATGTCATAATCATTAGATGATGTCATAATCATTTTGTTGATGTCATAATCATTTGATGATGTCATAATCATTTGATGTCATAATCATTGGATGATGACATAATCATTTTGTTGATGTCATAATCATTAGATGATGTCATAATCATTTTGTTGATGTCATAATGATTTGATGATGTCATAATCATTTGATGTCATAATCCTTGGATGATGTCATAATCATTTTGTTGATGTCATAATCATTTGATGATGTCAATCATTTTGTTGATGTCATAATCATTTTGTTGATGTCATAATGATTTGATGATGTCAAAATCATTGTATGATGTCATAATAATTTTGTTGATGTCATAATCATTTGATGATGCCATAATCATTTTGTTGATGTCATAATCATTAGATGATGTCATAATCATTTGATGTCATAATCATTTGATGATGCCATAATCATTTTGTTGATGTCATAATCATTTGATGATGTCATAATCATTTGATGTCATAATCATTGGATGATGTCATAATCATTTTGTTGATGTCATAATCATTTGATGATGTCATAAACATTTGATGTCATAATCATTGGATGATGTCATAATCATTTTGTTGATGTCATAATCATTGGATGATGTCATAATCATTTTGTTGATGTCATAATCATTTGATGATGTCATAATCAGTAGATGATGTCATAATCATTTTGTTGATGTCATAATCATTTGATGATGTCATAATCATTAGATGATGTCATAATCATTTTGTTGATGTCATAATCATTTGATGATGTCATAATCATTTGATGTCATAATCATCGGATGATGTCATAATCATTTTGTTGATGTCATAATCATTTGATGATGTCATAATCATTTGATGTCATAATCATTGGATGATGTCATAATCATTTTGTTGATGTCATAATCATTTTGTTGATGTCATAATCATTTGATGATGTCATAATCATTTTGGTGATGTCATAATCATTTGATGATGTCATAATCATTTGATGTCATAATCATTGGATGATGTCATAATCATTTTGTTGATGTCATAATCATTTGATGATGTCATAATCATTAGATGATGTCATAATCATTTTGTTGATGTCATAATGATTTGATGATGTCATAATCATTGGATGATGTCATAATCATTGGATGATGTCATCATCATTTTGTTGATGTCATAATCATTTGATGATGTCATAATCATTTGATGTCATAATCATTTGATGATGTCATAATCATTTTGTTGATGTCATAATCATTTTGTTGATGTCATAATGATTTGATGATGTCAAAATCATTGGATGATGTCATAATCATTTTGTTGATGTCATAATCATTTGATGTCATAATCATTTGATGATGTCATAATCATTTGATGTTATAATCATTGGATGATGTCATAATCATTTTGTTGATGTCATAATCATTTGATGATGTCATAATCATTAGATGATGTCATAATCATTTTGTTGATGTCATAATCATTTGATGATGTCATAATCATTAGATGATGTCATAATCATTTTGTGATGTCATAATCATTTGATGATGTCATAATCATTTGATGTCATAATCATTGGATGATGTCATAATCATTTTGTTGATGTCATAATCATTTGATAATGTCATAATCATTAGATGATGTCATAATCATTTTGTTGATGTCATAATCATTTTGTTGATGTCATAATCATTTGATGATGTCATAATCATTTTGTTGATGTCATAATCATTTGATGATGTCATAATCATTTGATGTCATAATCATTGGATGATGTCATAATCATTTTGTTGATGTCATAATCATTTGATGATGTCATAATCATTAGATGATGTCATAATCATTTTGTTGATGTCATATCCATTTGATGATGTCATAATCATTAGATGATGTCATAATCATTTTGTGATGTCATAATCATTTGATGATGTCATAATCATTTGATGATGTCATAATCATTTGATGATGTCATAATCATTTTGTTGATGTCATAATCATTTGATAATGTCATAATCATTAGATGATGTCATAATCATTTTGTTGATGTCATAATCATTTTGTTGATGTCATAATCATTTTGGTGATGTCATAATCATTTGATGATGTCATAATCATTTGATGTCAAAATCATTGGATGATGTCATAATCATTTTGTTGATGTCATAATCATTTGATGATGTCATAATCATTAGATGGTGTCATAATCATTTTGTTGATGTCATAATGATTTGATGATATCATAATCATTGGATGATGTCATAATCATTGGATGATGTCATAATCATTTTGTTGATGTCATAATCATTTGATGATGTCATAATCATTAGATGATGTCATAATCATTTTGTTGATGTCATAATGATTTGATGATGTCATAATCATTTGATGTCATAATCATTGGATGATGTCATAATCATTTTGTTGATGTCATAATCATTTGATGATGTCATAATCATTGGATGATGTCATATTCATTTTGTTGATGTCATAAACATTTCATGATGTCATAATCATTAGATCATGTCATAATCATTTGATGTCATAATCATTTTGTTGATGTCATAATCATTTGATGATGTCATAATCATTAGATGATGTCATAATCATTTGATGTCATAATCATTGGATGATGTCATATTCATTTTGTTGATGTCATAATCATTTGATGATGTCATAATCATTTGATGTCATAATCATTGGATGATGACATAATCATTTTGTTGATGTCATAATCATTAGATGATGTCATAATCATTAGATGATGTCATAATCATTTTGTTGATGTAATAATCATTTGATGATGTCATAATCATTTTGTTGATGTCATAATCATTGGATGATGTCATAATCATTTTGTTGATGTCATAATCATTTGATGATGCCATAATCATTTTGTTGATGGCATAATCATTTGATGATGTCATAATCATTTGATGTCATAATCATTAGATGATGTCATAATCATTTTGTTGATGTCATAATGATTTGATGATGTCAAAATCATTGGATGATGTCATAATCATTTTGTTGATGTCATAATCATTTGATGTCATAATCATTGGATGATGTCATAATCATTTTGTTGATGTCATAATCATTTGATGATGTCATAATCATTTGATGTCATAATCATTGGATGATGTCATAATCATTTTGTTGATGTCATAATCATTTGATGATGTCATAATCATTAGATGATGTCATAATAATTTTGTTGATGTCATAATGATTTGATGATGTCATAATCATTGGATGATGTCATAATCATTGGATGAAGTCATAATCATTTTGTTGATGTCATAATCATTGGATGAAGTCATAATCATTTTGTTGATGTCATAATCATTGGATGATGTCATAATCATTTTGTTGATGTCATAATCATTTGTTGATGTCATAATCATTTGATGATGTCATAATCATTAGATGATGTCATAATCATTTTGTTGATGTCATAATCATTTGATGATGTCATAATCATTAGATGATGTCATAATCATTTTGTGATGTCATAATCATTTGATGATGTCATAATCATTTGATGTCATAATCATTGGATGATGTCATAATCATTTTGTTGATGTCATAATCATTTGATAATGTCATAATCATTAGATGATGTCATAATCATTTTGTTGATGTCATAATCATTTTGTTGATGTCATAATCATTTGATGATGTCATAATCATTTTGGTGATGTCATAATCATTTGATGATGTCATAATCATTTGATGTCATAATCATTGGATGATGTCATAATCATTTTGTTGATGTCATAATCATTTGATGATGTCATGATCATTAGATGATGTCATAATGATTTTGTTGATGTCATAATCATTTGATGATGTCATAATCATTAGATGATGTCATAATCATTTTGTGATGTCATAATCATTTGATGATGTCATAATCATTTGATGTCATAATCATTGGATGATGTCATAATCATTTGATGTCATAATCATTGGATGATGTCATAATCATTTGATAATGTCATAATCATTAGATGATGTCATAATCATTTTGCTGATGTCATAATCATTTTGTTGATGTCATAATCATTTGATGATGTCATAATCATTTTGGTGATGTCATAATCATTTGATGATGTAATAATCATTTGATGTCATAATCATTGGATGATGTTATAATCATTTTGTTGATGTCATAATCATTTGATGATGTCAATCATTAGATGATGTCATAATCATTTTGTTGATGTCATAATGATTTGATGATGTCATAATCATTGGATGATATCATAATCATTGGATGATGTCATAATCATTTTGTTGATGTCATAATCATTTGATGATGTCATAATCATTAGATGATGTCATAATCATTTTGTTGATGTCATAATGATTTGATGATGTCATAATCATTTGATGTCATAATCATTGGATGATGTCATAATCATTTTGTTGATGTCATAATCATTTGATGATGTCATAAACATTTGATGTCATAGTCATTGGATGATGTCATAATCATTTTGTTGATGTCATAATCATTGGATGATGTCATAATCATTTTGTTGATGTCATAATCATTTGATGATGTCATAATCATTAGATGATGTCATAATCATTTTGTTGATGTCATAATCATTTGATGATGTCATAATCATTAGATGATGTCATAATCATTTTGTTGATGTCATAATCATTTGATGATGTCATAATCATTTGATGTCATAATCATTGGATGATGACATAATCATTTTGTTGATGTCATAATCATTAGATGATGTCATAATCATTAGATGATGTCATAATCATTTTGTTGATGTAGTAATCATTTGATGATGTCATAATCATTTTGTTGATGTCATAATCATTGGATGATGTCATAATCATTTTGTTGATGTCATAATCATTAGATGATGCCATAATCATTTTGTTGATGGCATAATCATTTGATGATGTCATAATCATTTGATGTCATAATCATTAGATGATGTCATAATCATTTTGTTGATGTCATAATGATTTGATGATGTCAAAATCATTGGATGATGTCATAATCATTTTGTTGATGTCATAATCATTTGATGTCATAATCATTGGATGATGTCATAATCATTTTGTTGATGTCATAATCATTAGATGATGTCATAATCATTTTGTTGATGTCATAATGATTTGATGATGTCATAATCATTTGATGTCATAATCCTTGGATGATGTCATAATCATTTTGTTGAAGTCATAATCATTTGATGATGTCAATCATTTTGTTGATGTCATAATGATTTGATGATGTCATAATCATTTGATGATGTCATAATCATTTTGTTGATGTCATAATGATTTGATGATGTCAAAATCATTGGATGATGTCATAATCATTTTGTTGATGTCATAATCATTTGATGTCATAATCATTGGATGATGTCATAATCATTTTGTTGATGTCATAATCATTAGATGATGTCATAATCATTTTGTTGATGTCATAATGATTTGATGATGTCATAATCATTTGATGTCATAATCCTTGGATGATGTCATAATCATTTTGTTGATGTCATAATCATTTGATGATGTCAATCATTTTGTTGATGTCATAATCATTTTGTTGATGTCATAATGATTTGATGATGTCAAAATCATTGTATGATGTCATAATAATTTTGTTGATGTCATAATCATTTGATGATGCCATAATCATTTTGTTGATATCATAATCATTTTGTTGATGTCACAATGATTTGATGATGTCATAATCATTTGATGTCATAATCATTGGATGATGTCATAATCATTTTGTTGATGTCATAATCATTTGATGATGTCATCATGATTTTGTTGATGTCATAATCATTTGATGATGCCATAATCATTTTGTTGATGTCATAATCATTTTATAATGTCATAATCATTTTGTTGATGTCATAATCATTTTGTTGATGTCATAATGATTTGATGATGCCATAATCATTTTGTTGATGTCATAATCATTTGATGATGTCATAATCATTTTGTTGATGTCATAATCATTTTGTTGATGTCATAATGATTTGATGATGTCATAATCATTGGATGATGTCATCATCATTTTGTTGATGTCATAATCATTTGATGATGTCATAATCATTTGATGTCATAATCATTGGATGATGTCATAATCATTTTGTTGATGTCATAATCATTTGATTATGTCATAATCATTTGATGTCATAATCATTGGATGATGTCATAATCATTTTGTTGATGTCATAATCATTAGATGATGTCATAATTATTTTGTTGATGTCATAATCATTTTGTTGATGTCATAATGATTTGATGATGTCATAATCATTTGATGTCATAATCATTGGATGATGTCATAATCATTTTGTTGATGTCATAATCATTTGATTATGTCATAATCATTTGATGTCATAATCATTGGATGATGTCATAATCATTTTGTTGATGTCATAATCATTTGATGTCATAATCATTAGATGATGTCATAATCATTTTGTTGATGTCATAATCATTAGATGATGTCATAATCATTTTGTTGATGTCATAATCATTTGATGATGTCAAAATCATTGTATGATGTCATAATAATTTTGTTGATGTCATAATCATTTGATGATGCCATAATCATTTTGTTGATATCATAATCATTTTGTTGATGTCATAATGATTTGATGATGTCATAATCATTTGATGTCATAATCATTGGATGATGTCATAATGATTTTGTTGATGTCATAATCATTTGATGATGCCATAATCATTTTGTTGATGTCATAATCATTTTATAATGTCATAATCATTTTGTTGATGTCATAATCATTTTGTTGATGTCATAATGATTTGATGATGCCATAATCATTTTGTTGATGTCATAATCATTTGATGATGTCATAATCATTTTGTTGATGTCATAATCATTTTGTTGATGTCATAATGATTTGATGATGTCATAATCATTGGATGATGTCATCATCATTTTGTTGATGTCATAATCATTTGATGATGTCATAATCATTTGATGTCATAATCATTGGATGATGTCATAATCATTTTGTTGATGTCATAATCATTTGATTATGTCATAATCATTTGATGTCATAATCATTGGATGATGTCATAATCATTTTGTTGATGTCATAATCATTAGATGATGTCATAATTATTTTGTTGATGTCATAATCATTTTGTTGATGTCATAATGATTTGATGATGTCATAATCATTTGATGTCATAATCATTGGATGATGTCATAATCATTTTGTTGATGTCATAATCATTTGATTATGTCATAATCATTTGATGTCATAATCATTGGATGATGTCATAATCATTTTGTTGATGTCATAATCATTTGATGTCATAATCATTAGATGATGTCATAATCATTTTGTTGATGTCATAATCATTAGATGATGTCATAATCATTTTGTTGATGTCATAATCATTTGATGATGTCATAATCATTAGATGATGTCATAATCATTTTGTTGATGTCATAATCATTTGATGATGTCATAATCATTTTGTTGATGTCATAATCATTTGATGATGTCATAATCATTTGATGTCACAATCATGGGATGCTGTCATAATCATTTTGTTGATGTCATAATGATTTGATGATGTCATAATCATTGGATGATGTCATAATCATTGGATGATGTCATAATCATTTTGTTGATGTCATAATCATTTTGTTGATGTCATAATGATTTGATGATGTTATAATCATTGGATGATGTCATATTCATTTTGTCGATGTCATAATCATTTGATGATGTCATAATCATTGGATGATGTCATATTCATTTTGTTGATGTCATAATCATTTCATGATGTCATAATCATTAGATCATGTCATAATCATTTGATGTCATAATCATTTTGTTGATGTCATAATCATTTGATGATGTCATAATCATTAGATGATGTCATAATCATTTGATGTCATAATCATTGGATGATGTCATATTCATTTTGTTGATGTCATAATCATTTGATGATGTCATAATGATTTTGTTGATGTCATAATCATTTGATGATGCCATAATCATTTTGTTGATGTCATAATCATTTTGTTGATGTCATAATCATTTGATGATGTCATAATCATTTGATGTCATAATCATTGGATGATGTCATAATCATTTTGTTGATGTCATAATCATTTGATGATGTCATCATCATTTTGTTGATGTCATAATCATTTTGTTGATGTCATAATGATTTGATGATGTCATAATGATTTGATGATGTCATAATCATTGGATGATGTCATAATCATTTTGTTGATGTCATAATCACTTGATGATGCCATAATCATTTTGTTGATGTCATAATGATTTGATGATGTTATAATCATTGGATGATGTCATAATCATTGGATGATGTCATAATCATTTTGTTGATGTCATAATCATTTGATGTCATAATCATTGGATGATGTCATAATCATTTTGTTGATGTCATAATCATTTGATGATGTCATAATCATTAGATGATGTCATAATCATTTTGTTGATGTCATAATCATTTGATGATGTCATAATCATTTGATGTCATAATCATTGGATGATGTCATAATCATTTTGTTGATGTCATAATCATCGGATGATGTCATAATCATTTTGTTGATGTCATAATCATTGGATGATGTCATAATCATTTGATGATGTCATAATCATTTTGTTGATGTCATAATCATTTGATGATGCCATAATCATTTTGTTGATGTCATAATCATTGGATGATGTCATAATCATTTTGTTGATGTCATAATCATTTGATGATGTCATAATCATTGGATGATGTCATATTCATTTTGTTGATGCCATAATCATTTGATGATGTCATAATCATTAGATCATGTCATAATCATTTGATGTCATAATCATTTTGTTGATGTCATAATCATTTGATGATGTCATAATCATTTGATGTCATAATCCTTGGATGATGTCATAATCATTTTGTTGATGTCATAATCATTTGATGATGTCAATCATTTTGTTGATGTCATAATCATTTTGTTGATGTCATAATGATTTGATGATGTCAAAATCATTGGATGATGTCATAATAATTTTGTTGATGTCATAATCATTTGATGATGCCATAATCATTTTGTTGATGTCATAATCATTTGATGATGCCATAATCATTTTGTTGATGTCATAATCATTTGATGATGCCATAATCATTTTGTTGATGTCACAATCATTAGATGATGTCATAATCATTTGATGTCATAATCATTTGATGATGCCATAATCATTTTGTTGATGTCATAATCATTTGATGATGTCATAATCATTTGATGTCATAATCATTGGATGATGTCATAATCATTTTGTTGATGTCATAATCATTTGATGATGTCATAAACATTTGATGTCATAATCATTGGATGATGTCATAATCATTTTGTTGATGTCATAATCATTGGATGATGTCATAATCATTTTGTTGATGTCATAATCATTTGATGATGTCATAATCAGTAGATGATGTCATAATCATTTTGTTGATGTCATAATCATTTGATGATGTCATAATCATTAGATGATGTCATAATCATTTTGTTGATGTCATAATCATTTGATGATGTCATAATCATTTGATGTCATAATCATCGGATGATGTCATAATCATTTTGTTGATGTCATAATCATTTGATGATGTCATAATCATTTGATGTCATAATCATTGGATGATGTCATAATCATTTTGTTGATGTCATAATCATTTTGTTGATGTCATAATCATTTGATGATGTCATAAGCATTTTGGTGATGTCATAATCATTTGATGATGTCATAATCATTTGATGTCATAATCATTGGATGATGTCATAATCATTTTGTTGATGTCATAATCATTTGATGATGTCATAATCATTAGATGATGTCATAATCATTTTGTTGATGTCATAATGATTTGATGATGTCATAATCATTGGATGATGTCATAATCATTGGATGATGTCATCATCATTTTGTTGATGTCATAATCATTTGATGATGTCATAATCATTTGATGTCATAATCATTTGATGATGTCATAATCATTTTGTTGATGTCATAATCATTTTGTTGATGTCATAATGATTTGATGATGTCAAAATCATTGGATGATGTCATAATCATTTTGTTGATGTCATAATCATTTGATGTCATAATCATTGGATGATGTCATAATCATTTTGTTGATGTCATAATCATTTGATGATGTCATAATCATTTGATGTTATAATCATTGGATGATGTCATAATCATTTTGTTGATGTCATAATCATTTGATGATGTCATAATCATTAGATGATGTCATAATCATTTTGTTGATGTCATAATCATTTGATGATGTCATAATCATTAGATGATGTCATAATCATTTTGTGATGTCATAATCATTTGATGATGTCATAATCATTTGATGTCATAATCATTGGATGATGTCATAATCATTTTGTTGATGTCATAATCATTTGATAATGTCATAATCATTAGATGATGTCATAATCATTTTGTTGATGTCATAATCATTTTGTTGATGTCATAATCATTTGATGATGTCATAATCATTTTGGTGATGTCATAATCATTTGATGATGTCATAATCATTTGATGTCATAATCATTGGATGATGTCATAATCATTTTGTTGATGTCATAATCATTTGATGATGTCATAATCATTAGATGATGTCATAATCATTTTGTTGATGTCATATCCATTTGATGATGTCATAATCATTAGATGATGTCATAATCATTTTGTGATGTCATAATCATTTGATGATGTCATAATCATTTGATGTCATAATCATTGGATGATGTCATAATCATTTTGTTGATGTCATAATCATTTGATAATGTCATAATCATTAGATGATGTCATAATCATTTTGTTGATGTCATAATCATTTTGTTGATGTCATAATCATTTTGGTGATGTCATAATCATTTGATGATGTCATAATCATTTGATGTCAAAATCATTGGATGATGTCATAATCATTTTGTTGATGTCATAATCATTTGATGATGTCATAATCATTAGATGGTGTCATAATCATTTTGTTGATGTCATAATGATTTGATGATGTCATAATCATTGGATGATGTCATAATCATTGGATGATGTCATAATCATTTTGTTAATGTCATAATCATTTGATGATGTCATAATCATTAGATGATGTCATAATCATTTTGTTGATGTCATAATGATGTGATGATGTCATAATCATTTGATGTCATAATCATTGGATGATGTCATAATCATTTTGTTGATGTCATAATCATTTGATGATGTCATAATCATTGGATGATGTCATATTCATTTTGTTGATGTCATAAACATTTCATGATGTCATAATCATTAGATCATGTCATAATCATTTGATGTCATAATCATTTTGTTGATGTCATAATCATTTGATGATGTCATAATCATTAGATGATGTCATAATCATTTGATGTCATAATCATTGGATGATGTCATATTCATTTTGTTGATGTCATAATCATTTGATGATGTCATAATCATTTGATGTCATAATCATTGGATGATGACATAATCATTTTGTTGATGTCATAATCATTAGATGATGTCATAATCATTAGATGATGTCATAATCATTTTGTTGATGTAATAATCATTTGATGATGTCATAATCATTTTGTTGATGTCATAATCATTGGATGATGTCATAATCATTTTGTTGATGTCATAATCATTTGATGATGCCATAATCATTTTGTTGATGGCATAATCATTTGATGATGTCATAATCATTTGATGTCATAATCATTAGATGATGTCATAATCATTTTGTTGATGTCATAATGATTTGATGATGTCAAAATCATTGGATGATGTCATAATCATTTTGTTGATGTCATAATCATTTGATGTCATAATCATTGGATGATGTCATAATCATTTTGTTGATGTCATAATCATTTGATGATGTCATAATCATTTGATGTCATAATCATTGGATGATGTCATAATCATTTTGTTGATGTCATAATCATTTGATGATGTCATAATCATTTGATGATGTCATAATCATTAGATGATGTCATAATAATTTTGTTGATGTCATAATGATTTGATGATGTCATAATCATTGGATGATGTCATAATCATTTTGTTGATGTCATAATGATTTGATGATGTCAAAATCATTGGATGATGTCATAATCATTTTGTTGATGTCATAATCATTTGATGTCATAATCATTGGATGATGTCATAATCATTTTGTTGATGTCATAATCATTTGATGTCATAATCATTGGATGATGTCATAATCATTTTGTTGATGTCATAATCATTTGATGATGTCATAATCATTTGATGTCATAATCATTGGATGATGTCATAATCATTTTGTTGATGTCATAATCATCAGATGATGTCATAATCATTTTGTTGATGTCATAATCATTTGATAATGTCATAATCATTAGATGATGTCATAATCATTTTGTTGATGTCATAATCATTTTTTTGATGTCATAATCATTTGATGATGTCATGATCATTTTATTGATGTCATAATCATTTGATGATGTCATAATCATTTGATGTCATAATCATTGGATGATGTCATAATCATTTTGTTGATGTCATAATCATTTGATGATGTCATAATCATTAGATGATGTCATAATCATTTTGTTGATGTCATAATGATTTGATGATGTCATAATCATTGGATGATGTCATAATCATTGGATGATGTCATCATCATTTTGTTGATGTCATAATCATTTGATGATGTCATAATCATTTGATGTCATAATCATTGGATGATGTCATAATCATTTGATGATGTCATAATCATTTTGTTGATGTCATAATCATTTGATGATGCCATAATCATTTTGTTGATGTCATAATCATTGGATGATGTCATAATCATTTTGTTGATGTCATAATCATTTGATGATGTCATAATCATTGGATGATGTCATATTCATTTTGTTGATGCCATAATCATTTGATGATGTCATAATCATTAGATCATGTCATAATCATTTGATGTCATAATCATTTTGTTGATGTCATAATCATTTGATGATGTCATAATCATTTGATGTCATAATCCTTGGATGATGTCATAATCATTTTGTTGATGTCATAATCATTTGATGATGTCAATCATTTTGTTGATGTCATAATCATTTTGTTGATGTCATAATGATTTGATGATGTCAAAATCATTGGATGATGTCATAATAATTTTGTTGATGTCATAATCATTTGATGATGCCATAATCATTTTGTTGATGTCATAATCATTTGATGATGCCATAATCATTTTGTTGATGTCATAATCATTTGATGATGCCATAATCATTTTGTTGATGTCATAATCATTAGATGATGTCATAATCATTTGATGTCATAATCATTTGATGATGCCATAATCATTTTGTTGATGTCATAATCATTTGATGATGTCATAATCATTTGATGTCATAATCACTGGATGATGTCATAATCATTTTGTTGATGTCATAATCATTTGATGATGTCATAAACATTTGATGTCATAATCATTGGATGATGTCATAATCATTTTGTTGATGTCATAATCATTGGATGATGTCATAATCATTTTGTTGATGTCATAATCATTTGATGATGTCATAATCAGTAGATGATGTCATAATCATTTTGTTGATGTCATAATCATTTGATGATGTCATAATCATTAGATGATGTCATAATCATTTTGTTGATGTCATAATCATTTGATGATGTCATAATCATTTGATGTCATAATCATCGGATGATGTCATAATCATTTTGTTGATGTCATAATCATTTGATGATGTCATAATCATTTGATGTCATAATCATTGGATGATGTCATAATCATTTTGTTGATGTCATAATCATTTTGTTGATGTCATAATCATTTGATGATGTCATAATCATTTTGGTGATGTCATAATCATTTGATGATGTCATAATCATTTGATGTCATAATCATTGGATGATGTCATAATCATTTTGTTGATGTCATAATCATTTGATGATGTCATAATCATTAGATGATGTCATAATCATTTTGTTGATGTCATAATGATTTGATGATGTCATAATCATTGGATGATGTCATAATCATTGGATGATGTCATCATCATTTTGTTGATGTCATAATCATTTGATGATGTCATAATCATTTGATGTCATAATCATTTGATGATGTCATAATCATTTTGTTGATGTCATAATCATTTTGTTGATGTCATAATGATTTGATGATGTCAAAATCATTGGATGATGTCATAATCATTTTGTTGATGTCATAATCATTTGATGTCATAATCATTGGATGATGTCATAATCATTTTGTTGATGTCATAATCATTTGATGATGTCATAATCATTTGATGTTATAATCATTGGATGATGTCATAATCATTTTGTTGATGTCATAATCATTTGATGATGTCATAATCATTAGATGATGTCATAATCATTTTGTTGATGTCATAATCATTTGATGATGTCATAATCATTAGATGATGTCATAATCATTTTGTGATGTCATAATCATTTGATGATGTCATAATCATTTGATGTCATAATCATTGGATGATGTCATAATCATTTTGTTGATGTCATAATCATTTGATAATGTCATAATCATTAGATGATGTCATAATCATTTTGTTGATGTCATAATCATTTTGTTGATGTCATAATCATTTGATGATGTCATAATCATTTTGGTGATGTCATAATCATTTGATGATGTCATAATCATTTGATGTCATAATCATTGGATGATGTCATAATCATTTTGTTGATGTCATAATCATTTGATGATGTCATAATCATTAGATGATGTCATAATCATTTTGTTGATGTCATATCCATTTGATGATGTCATAATCATTAGATGATGTCATAATCATTTTGTGATGTCATAATCATTTGATGATGTCATAATCATTTGATGTCATAATCATTGGATGATGTCATAATCATTTTGTTGATGTCATAATCATTTGATAATGTCATAATCATTAGATGATGTCATAATCATTTTGTTGATGTCATAATCATTTTGTTGATGTCATAATCATTTTGGTGATGTCATAATCATTTGATGATGTCATAATCATTTGATGTCAAAATCATTGGATGATGTCATAATCATTTTGTTGATGTCATAATCATTTGATGATGTCATAATCATTAGATGGTGTCATAATCATTTTGTTGATGTCATAATGATTTGATGATGTCATAATCATTGGATGATGTCATAATCATTGGATGATGTCATAATCATTTTGTTAATGTCATAATCATTTGATGATGTCATAATCATTAGATGATGTCATAATCATTTTGTTGATGTCATAATGATTTGATGATGTCATAATCATTTGATGTCATAATCATTGGATGATGTCATAATCATTTTGTTGATGTCATAATCATTTGATGATGTCATAATCATTGGATGATGTCATATTCATTTTGTTGATGTCATAAACATTTCATGATGTCATAATCATTAGATCATGTCATAATCATTTGATGTCATAATCATTTTGTTGATGTCATAATCATTTGATGATGTCATAATCATTAGATGATGTCATAATCATTTGATGTCATAATCATTGGATGATGTCATATTCATTTTGTTGATGTCATAATCATTTGATGATGTCATAATCATTTGATGTCATAATCATTGGATGATGACATAATCATTTTGTTGATGTCATAATCATTAGATGATGTCATAATCATTAGATGATGTCATAATCATTTTGTTGATGTAATAATCATTTGATGATGTCATAATCATTTTGTTGATGTCATAATCATTGGATGATGTCATAATCATTTTGTTGATGTCATAATCATTTGATGATGCCATAATCATTTTGTTGATGGCATAATCATTTGATGATGTCATAATCATTTGATGTCATAATCATTAGATGATGTCATAATCATTTTGTTGATGTCATAATGATTTGATGATGTCAAAATCATTGGATGATGTCATAATCATTTTGTTGATGTCATAATCATTTGATGTCATAATCATTGGATGATGTCATAATCATTTTGTTGATGTCATAATCATTTGATGATGTCATAATCATTTGATGTCATAATCATTGGATGATGTCATAATCATTTTGTTGATGTCATAATCATTTGATGATGTCATAATCATTTGATGATGTCATAATCATTAGATGATGTCATAATAATTTTGTTGATGTCATAATGATTTGATGATGTCATAATCATTGGATGATGTCATAATCATTTTGTTGATGTCATAATGATTTGATGATGTCAAAATCATTGGATGATGTCATAATCATTTTGTTGATGTCATAATCATTTGATGTCATAATCATTGGATGATGTCATAATCATTTTGTTGATGTCATAATCATTTGATGTCATAATCATTGGATGATGTCATAATCATTTTGTTGATGTCATAATCATTTGATGATGTCATAATCATTAGATGATGTCATAATAATTTTGTTGATGTCATAATGATTTGATGATGTCATAATCATTGGATGATGTCATAATCATTGGATGAAGTCATAATCATTTTGTTGATGTCATAATGATTTGATGATGTCATAATGATTTGATGATGTCATAATCATTGGATGATGTCATAATCATTTTGTTGATGTCATAATCACTTGATGATGCCATAATCATTTTGTTGATGTCATAATCATTTTGTTGATGTCATAATGATTTGATGATGTTATAATCATTGGATGATGTCATAATCATTGGATGATGTCATAATCATTTTGTTGATGTCATAATCATTTGATGTCATAATCATTGGATGATGTCATAATCATTTTGTTGATGTCATAATCATTTGATGATGTCATAATCATTAGATGATGTCATAATCATTTTGTTGATGTCATAATCATTTGATGATGTCATAATCATTTGATGTCATAATCATTGGATGATGTCATAATCATTTTGTTGATGTCATAATCATCGGATGATGTCATAATCATTTTGTTGATGTCATAATCATTTGATAATGTCATAATCATTAGATGATGTCATAATCATTTTGTTGATGTCATAATCATTTTTTTGATGTCATAATCATTTGATGATGTCATAATCATTTTATTGATGTCATAATCATTTGATGATGTCATAATCATTTGATGTCATAATCATTGGATGATGTCATAATCATTTTGTTGATGTCATAATCATTTGATGATGTCATAATCATTAGATGATGTCATAATCATTTTGTTGATGTCATAATGATTTGATGATGTCATAATCATTGGATGATGTCATAATCATTGGATGATGTCATCATCATTTTGTTGATGTCATAATCATTTGATGATGTCATAATCATTTGATGTCATAATCATTGGATGATGTCATAATCATTTGATGATGTCATAATCATTTTGTTGATGTCATAATCATTTGATGATGCCATAATCATTTTGTTGATGTCATAATCATTGGATGATGTCATAATCATTTTGTTGATGTCATAATCATTTGATGATGTCATAATCATTGGATGATGTCATATTCATTTTGTTGATGCCATAATCATTTGATGATGTCATAATCATTAGATCATGTCATAATCATTTGATGTCATAATCATTTTGTTGATGTCATAATCATTTGATGATGTCATAATCATTTGATGTCATAATCCTTGGATGATGTCATAATCATTTTGTTGATGTCATAATCATTTGATGATGTCAATCATTTTGTTGATGTCATAATCATTTTGTTGATGTCATAATGATTTGATGATGTCAAAATCATTGGATGATGTCATAATAATTTTGTTGATGTCATAATCATTTGATGATGCCATAATCATTTTGTTGATGTCATAATCATTTGATGATGCCATAATCATTTTGTTGATGTCATAATCATTTGATGATGCCATAATCATTTTGTTGATGTCATAATCATTAGATGATGTCATAATCATTTGATGTCATAATCATTTGATGATGCCATAATCATTTTGTTGATGTCATAATCATTTGATGATGTCATAATCATTTGATGTCATAATCATTGGATGATGTCATAATCATTTTGTTGATGTCATAATCATTTGATGATGTCATAAACATTTGATGTCATAATCATTGGATGATGTCATAATCATTTTGTTGATGTCATAATCATTGGATGATGTCATAATCATTTTGTTGATGTCATAATCATTTGATGATGTCATAATCAGTAGATGATGTCATAATCATTTTGTTGATGTCATAATCATTTGATGATGTCATAATCATTAGATGATGTCATAATCATTTTGTTGATGTCATAATCATTTGATGATGTCATAATCATTTGATGTCATAATCATCGGATGATGTCATAATCATTTTGTTGATGTCATAATCATTTGATGATGTCATAATCATTTGATGTCATAATCATTGGATGATGTCATAATCATTTTGTTGATGTCATAATCATTTTGTTGATGTCATAATCATTTGATGATGTCATAATCATTTTGGTGATGTCATAATCATTTGATGATGTCATAATCATTTGATGTCATAATCATTGGATGATGTCATAATCATTTTGTTGATGTCATAATCATTTGATGATGTCATAATCATTAGATGATGTCATAATCATTTTGTTGATGTCATAATGATTTGATGATGTCATAATCATTGGATGATGTCATAATCATTGGATGATGTCATCATCATTTTGTTGATGTCATAATCATTTGATGATGTCATAATCATTTGATGTCATAATCATTTGATGATGTCATAATCATTTTGTTGATGTCATAATCATTTTGTTGATGTCATAATGATTTGATGATGTCAAAATCATTGGATGATGTCATAATCATTTTGTTGATGTCATAATCATTTGATGTCATAATCATTGGATGATGTCATAATCATTTTGTTGATGTCATAATCATTTGATGATGTCATAATCATTTGATGTTATAATCATTGGATGATGTCATAATCATTTTGTTGATGTCATAATCATTTGATGATGTCATAATCATTAGATGATGTCATAATCATTTTGTTGATGTCATAATCATTTGATGATGTCATAATCATTAGATGATGTCATAATCATTTTGTGATGTCATAATCATTTGATGATGTCATAATCATTTGATGTCATAATCATTGGATGATGTCATAATCATTTTGTTGATGTCATAATCATTTGATAATGTCATAATCATTAGATGATGTCATAATCATTTTGTTGATGTCATAATCATTTTGTTGATGTAATAATCATTTGATGATGTCATAATCATTTTGTTGATGTCATAATCATTGGATGATGTCATAATCATTTTGTTGATGTCATAATCATTTGATGATGCCATAATCATTTTGTTGATGGCATAATCATTTGATGATGTCATAATCATTTGATGTCATAATCATTAGATGATGTCATAATCATTTTGTTGATGTCATAATGATTTGATGATGTCAAAATCATTGGATGATGTCATAATCATTTTGTTGATGTCATAATCATTTGATGTCATAATCATTGGATGATGTCATAATCATTTTGTTGATGTCATAATCATTTGATGATGTCATAATCATTTGATGTCATAATCATTGGATGATGTCATAATCATTTTGTTGATGTCATAATCATTTGATGATGTCATAATCATTTGATGATGTCATAATCATTAGATGATGTCATAATAATTTTGTTGATGTCATAATGATTTGATGATGTCATAATCATTGGATGATGTCATAATCATTTTGTTGATGTCATAATGATTTGATGATGTCAAAATCATTGGATGATGTCATAATCATTTTGTTGATGTCATAATCATTTGATGTCATAATCATTGGATGATGTCATAATCATTTTGTTGATGTCATAATCATTTGATGTCATAATCATTGGATGATGTCATAATCATTTTGTTGATGTCATAATCATTTGATGATGTCATAATCATTAGATGATGTCATAATAATTTTGTTGATGTCATAATGATTTGATGATGTCATAATCATTGGATGATGTCATAATCATTGGATGAAGTCATAATCATTTTGTTGATGTCATAATGATTTGATGATGTCATAATGATTTGATGATGTCATAATCATTGGATGATGTCATAATCATTTTGTTGATGTCATAATCACTTGATGATGCCATAATCATTTTGTTGATGTCATAATCATTTTGTTGATGTCATAATGATTTGATGATGTTATAATCATTGGATGATGTCATAATCATTGGATGATGTCATAATCATTTTGTTGATGTCATAATCATTTGATGTCATAATCATTGGATGATGTCATAATCATTTTGTTGATGTCATAATCATTTGATGATGTCATAATCATTAGATGATGTCATAATCATTTTGTTGATGTCATAATCATTTGATGATGTCATAATCATTTGATGTCATAATCATTGGATGATGTCATAATCATTTTGTTGATGTCATAATCATCGGATGATGTCATAATCATTTTGTTGATGTCATAATCATTTGATAATGTCATAATCATTAGATGATGTCATAATCATTTTGTTGATGTCATAATCATTTTTTTGATGTCATAATCATTTGATGATGTCATAATCATTTTATTGATGTCATAATCATTTGATGATGTCATAATCATTTGATGTCATAATCATTGGATGATGTCATAATCATTTTGTTGATGTCATAATCATTTGATGATGTCATAATCATTAGATGATGTCATAATCATTTTGTTGATGTCATAATGATTTGATGATGTCATAATCATTGGATGATGTCATAATCATTGGATGATGTCATCATCATTTTGTTGATGTCATAATCATTTGATGATGTCATAATCATTTGATGTCATAATCATTGGATGATGTCATAATCATTTGATGATGTCATAATCATTTTGTTGATGTCATAATCATTTGATGATGCCATAATCATTTTGTTGATGTCATAATCATTGGATGATGTCATAATCATTTTGTTGATGTCATAATCATTTGATGATGTCATAATCATTGGATGATGTCATATTCATTTTGTTGATGCCATAATCATTTGATGATGTCATAATCATTAGATCATGTCATAATCATTTGATGTCATAATCATTTTGTTGATGTCATAATCATTTGATGATGTCATAATCATTTGATGTCATAATCCTTGGATGATGTCATAATCATTTTGTTGATGTCATAATCATTTGATGATGTCAATCATTTTGTTGATGTCATAATCATTTTGTTGATGTCATAATGATTTGATGATGTCAAAATCATTGGATGATGTCATAATAATTTTGTTGATGTCATAATCATTTGATGATGCCATAATCATTTTGTTGATGTCATAATCATTTGATGATGCCATAATCATTTTGTTGATGTCATAATCATTTGATGATGCCATAATCATTTTGTTGATGTCATAATCATTAGATGATGTCATAATCATTTGATGTCATAATCATTTGATGATGCCATAATCATTTTGTTGATGTCATAATCATTTGATGATGTCATAATCATTTGATGTCATAATCATTGGATGATGTCATAATCATTTTGTTGATGTCATAATCATTTGATGATGTCATAAACATTTGATGTCATAATCATTGGATGATGTCATAATCATTTTGTTGATGTCATAATCATTGGATGATGTCATAATCATTTTGTTGATGTCATAATCATTTGATGATGTCATAATCAGTAGATGATGTCATAATCATTTTGTTGATGTCATAATCATTTGATGATGTCATAATCATTAGATGATGTCATAATCATTTTGTTGATGTCATAATCATTTGATGATGTCATAATCATTTGATGTCATAATCATCGGATGATGTCATAATCATTTTGTTGATGTCATAATCATTTGATGATGTCATAATCATTTGATGTCATAATCATTGGATGATGTCATAATCATTTTGTTGATGTCATAATCATTTTGTTGATGTCATAATCATTTGATGATGTCATAATCATTTTGGTGATGTCATAATCATTTGATGATGTCATAATCATTTGATGTCATAATCATTGGATGATGTCATAATCATTTTGTTGATGTCATAATCATTTGATGATGTCATAATCATTAGATGATGTCATAATCATTTTGTTGATGTCATAATGATTTGATGATGTCATAATCATTGGATGATGTCATAATCATTGGATGATGTCATCATCATTTTGTTGATGTCATAATCATTTGATGATGTCATAATCATTTGATGTCATAATCATTTGATGATGTCATAATCATTTTGTTGATGTCATAATCATTTTGTTGATGTCATAATGATTTGATGATGTCAAAATCATTGGATGATGTCATAATCATTTTGTTGATGTCATAATCATTTGATGTCATAATCATTGGATGATGTCATAATCATTTTGTTGATGTCATAATCATTTGATGATGTCATAATCATTTGATGTTATAATCATTGGATGATGTCATAATCATTTTGTTGATGTCATAATCATTTGATGATGTCATAATCATTAGATGATGTCATAATCATTTTGTTGATGTCATAATCATTTGATGATGTCATAATCATTAGATGATGTCATAATCATTTTGTGATGTCATAATCATTTGATGATGTCATAATCATTTGATGTCATAATCATTGGATGATGTCATAATCATTTTGTTGATGTCATAATCATTTGATAATGTCATAATCATTAGATGATGTCATAATCATTTTGTTGATGTCATAATCATTTTGTTGATGTCATAATCATTTGATGATGTCATAATCATTTTGGTGATGTCATAATCATTTGATGATGTCATAATCATTTGATGTCATAATCATTGGATGATGTCATAATCATTTTGTTGATGTCATAATCATTTGATAATGTCATAATCATTAGATGATGTCATAATCATTTTGTTGATGTCATAATCATTTTGTTGATGTCATAATCATTTTGGTGATGTCATAATCATTTGATGATGTCATAATCATTTGATGTCAAAATCATTGGATGATGTCATAATCATTTTGTTGATGTCATAATCATTTGATGATGTCATAATCATTAGATGGTGTCATAATCATTTTGTTGATGTCATAATGATTTGATGATGTCATAATCATTGGATGATGTCATAATCATTGGATGATGTCATAATCATTTTGTTGATGTCATAATCATTTGATGATGTCATAATCATTAGATGATGTCATAATCATTTTGTTGATGTCATAATGATTTGATGATGTCATAATCATTTGATGTCATAATCATTGGATGATGTCATAATCATTTTGTTGATGTCATAATCATTTGATGATGTCATAATCATTGGATGATGTCATATTCATTTTGTTGATGTCATAAACATTTCATGATGTCATAATCATTAGATCATGTCATAATCATTTGATGTCATAATCATTTTGTTGATGTCATAATCATTTGATGATGTCATAATCATTAGATGATGTCATAATCATTTGATGTCATAATCATTGGATGATGTCATATTCATTTTGTTGATGTCATAATCATTTGATGATGTCATAATCATTTGATGTCATAATCATTGGATGATGACATAATCATTTTGTTGATGTCATAATCATTAGATGATGTCATAATCATTAGATGATGTCATAATCATTTTGTTGATGTAATAATCATTTGATGATGTCATAATCATTTTGTTGATGTCATAATCATTGGATGATGTCTTAATCATTTTGTTGATGTCATAATCATTTGATGATGCCATAATCATTTTGTTGATGGCATAATCATTTGATGATGTCATAATCATTTGATGTCATAATCATTAGATGATGTCATAATCATTTTGTTGATGTCATAATGATTTGATGATGTCAAAATCATTGGATGATGTCATAATCATTTTGTTGATGTCATAATCATTTGATGTCATAATCATTGGATGATGTCATAATCATTTTGTTGATGTCATAATCATTTGATGATGTCATAATCATTTGATGTCATAATCATTGGATGATGTCATAATCATTTTGTTGATGTCATAATCATTTGATGATGTCATAATCATTAGATGATGTCATAATAATTTTGTTGATGTCATAATGATTTGATGATGTCATAATCATTGGATGATGTCATAATCATTGGATGAAGTCATAATCATTTTGTTGATGTCATAATCATTTGTTGATGTCATAATCATTTGATGATGTCATAATCATTAGATGATGTCATAATCATTTTGTTGATGTCATAATCATTTGATGATGTCATAATCATTAGATGATGTCATAATCATTTTGTGATGTCATAATCATTTGATGATGTCATAATCATTTGATGTCATAATCATTGGATGATGTCATAATCATTTTGTTGATGTCATAATCATTTGATAATGTCATAATCATTAGATGATGTCATAATCATTTTGTTGATGTCATAATCATTTTGTTGATGTCATAATCATTTGATGATGTCATAATCATTTTGGTGATGTCATAATCATTTGATGATGTCATAATCATTTGATGTCATAATCATTGGATGATGTCATAATCATTTTGTTGATGTCATAATCATTTGATGATGTCATGATCATTAGATGATGTCATAATGATTTTGTTGATGTCATAATCATTTGATGATGTCATAATCATTAGATGATGTCATAATCATTTTGTGATGTCATAATCATTTGATGATGTCATAATCATTTGATGTCATAATCATTGGATGATGTCATAATCATTTGATGTCATAATCATTGGATGATGTCATAATCATTTGATAATGTCATAATCATTAGATGATGTCATAATCATTTTGCTGATGTCATAATCATTTTGTTGATGTCATAATCATTTGATGATGTCATAATCATTTTGGTGATGTCATAATCATTTGATGATGTCATAATCATTTGATGTCATAATCATTGGATGATGTTATAATCATTTTGTTGATGTCATAATCATTTGATGATGTCAATCATTAGATGATGTCATAATCATTTTGTTGATGTCATAATGATTTGATGATGTCATAATCATTGGATGATATCATAATCATTGGATGATGTCATAATCATTTTGTTGATGTCATAATCATTTGATGATGTCATAATCATTAGATGATGTCATAATCATTTTGTTGATGTCATAATGATTTGATGATGTCATAATCATTTGATGTCATAATCATTGGATGATGTCATAATCATTTTGTTGATGTCATAATCATTTGATGATGTCATAAACATTTGATGTCATAATCATTGGATGATGTCATAATCATTTTGTTGATGTCATAATCATTGGATGATGTCATAATCATTTTGTTGATGTCATAATCATTTGATGATGTCATAATCATTAGATGATGTCATAATCATTTTGTTGATGTCATAATCATTTGATGATGTCATAATCATTAGATGATGTCATAATCATTTTGTTGATGTCATAATCATTTGATGATGTCATAATCATTTGATGTCATAATCATTGGATGATGACATAATCATTTTGTTGATGTCATAATCATTAGATGATGTCATAATCATTTTGTTGATGTCATAATGATTTGATGATGTCATAATCATTTGATGTCATAATCCTTGGATGATGTCATAATCATTTTGTTGATGTCATAATCATTTGATGATGTCAATCATTTTGTTGATGTCATAATCATTTTGTTGATGTCATAATGATTTGATGATGTCAAAATCATTGTATGATGTCATAATAATTTTGTTGATGTCATAATCATTTGATGATGCCATAATCATTTTGTTGATGTCATAATCATTTGATGATGCCATAATCATTTTGTTGATGTCATAATCATTTGATGATGCCATAATCATTTTGTTGATGTCATAATCATTAGATGATGTCATAATCATTTGATGTCATAATCATTTGATGATGCCATAATCATTTTGTTGATGTCATAATCATTTGATGATGTCATAATCATTTGATGTCATAATCATTGGATGATGTCATAATCATTTTGTTGATGTCATAATCATTTGATGATGTCATAAACATTTGATGTCATAATCATTGGATGATGTCATAATCATTTTGTTGATGTCATAATCATTGGATGATGTCATAATCATTTTGTTGATGTCATAATCATTTGATGATGTCATAATCAGTAGATGATGTCATAATCATTTTGTTGATGTCATAATCATTTGATGATGTCATAATCATTAGATGATGTCATAATCATTTTGTTGATGTCATAATCATTTGATGATGTCATAATCATTTGATGTCATAATCATCGGATGATGTCATAATCATTTTGTTGATGTCATAATCATTTGATGATGTCATAATCATTTGATGTCATAATCATTGGATGATGTCATAATCATTTTGTTGATGTCATAATCATTTTGTTGATGTCATAATCATTTGATGATGTCATAATCATTTTGGTGATGTCATAATCATTTGATGATGTCATAATCATTTGATGTCATAATCATTGGATGATGTCATAATCATTTTGTTGATGTCATAATCATTTGATGATGTCATAATCATTAGATGATGTCATAATCATTTTGTTGATGTCATAATGATTTGATGATGTCATAATCATTGGATGATGTCATAATCATTGGATGATGTCATCATCATTTTGTTGATGTCATAATCATTTGATGATGTCATAATCATTTGATGTCATAATCATTTGATGATGTCATAATCATTTTGTTGATGTCATAATCATTTTGTTGATGTCATAATGATTTGATGATGTCAAAATCATTGGATGATGTCATAATCATTTTGTTGATGTCATAATCATTTGATGTCATAATCATTTGATGATGTCATAATCATTTGATGTTATAATCATTGGATGATGTCATAATCATTTTGTTGATGTCATAATCATTTGATGATGTCATAATCATTAGATGATGTCATAATCATTTTGTTGATGTCATAATCATTTGATGATGTCATAATCATTAGATGATGTCATAATCATTTTGTGATGTCATAATCATTTGATGATGTCATAATCATTTGATGTCATAATCATTGGATGATGTCATAATCATTTTGTTGATGTCATAATCATTTGATAATGTCATAATCATTAGATGATGTCATAATCATTTTGTTGATGTCATAATCATTTTGTTGATGTCATAATCATTTGATGATGTCATAATCATTTTGGTGATGTCATAATCATTTGATGATGTCATAATCATTTGATGTCATAATCATTGGATGATGTCATAATCATTTTGTTGATGTCATAATCATTTGATGATGTCATAATAATTAGATGATGTCATAATCATTTTGTTGATGTCATATCCATTTGATGATGTCATAATCATTAGATGATGTCATAATCATTTTGTGATGTCATAATCATTTGATGATGTCATAATCATTTGATGTCATAATCATTGGATGATGTCATAATCATTTTGTTGATGTCATAATCATTTGATAATGTCATAATCATTAGATGATGTCATAATCATTTTGTTGATGTCATAATCATTTTGTTGATGTCATAATCATTTTGGTGATGTCATAATCATTTGATGATGTCATTATCATTTGATGTCAAAATCATTGGATGATGTCATAATCATTTTGTTGATGTCATAATCATTTGATGATGTCATAATCATTAGATGGTGTCATAATCATTTTGTTGATGTCATAATGATTTGATGATGTCATAATCATTGGATGATGTCATAATCATTGGATGATGTCATAATCATTTTGTTGATGTCATAATCATTTGATGATGTCATAATCATTAGATGATGTCATAATCATTTTGTTGATGTCATAATGATTTGATGATGTCATAATCATTTGATGTCATAATCATTGGATGATGTCATAATCATTTTGTTGATGTCATAATCATTTGATGATGTCATAATCATTGGATGATGTCATATTCATTTTGTTGATGTCATAAACATTTCATGATGTCATAATCATTAGATCATGTCATAATCATTTGATGTCATAATCATTTTGTTGATGTCATAATCATTTGATGATGTCATAATCATTAGATGATGTCATAATCATTTGATGTCATAATCATTGGATGATGTCATATTCATTTTGTTGATGTCATAATCATTTGATGATGTCATAATCATTTGATGTCATAATCATTGGATGATGACATAATCATTTTGTTGATGTCATAATCATTAGATGATGTCATAATCATTAGATGATGTCATAATCATTTTGTTGATGTAATAATCATTTGATGATGTCATAATCATTTTGTTGATGTCATAATCATTTGATGATGCCATAATCATTTTGTTGATGTCATAATCATTTGATGATGCCATAATCATTTTGTTGATGTCATAATCATTAGATGATGTCATAATCATTTGATGTCATAATCATTTGATGATGCCATAATCATTTTGTTGATGTCATAATCATTTGATGATGTCATAATCATTTGATGTCATAATCATTGGATGATGTCATAATCATTTTGTTGATGTCATAATCATTTGATGATGTCATAAACATTTGATGTCATAATCATTGGATGATGTCATAATCATTTTGTTGATGTCATAATCATTGGATGATGTCATAATCATTTTGTTGATGTCATAATCATTTGATGATGTCATAATCAGTAGATGATGTCATAATCATTTTGTTGATGTCATAATCATTTGATGATGTCATAATCATTAGATGATGTCATAATCATTTTGTTGATGTCATAATCATTTGATGATGTCATAATCATTTGATGTCATAATCATCGGATGATGTCATAATCATTTTGTTGATGTCATAATCATTTGATGATGTCATAATCATTTGATGTCATAATCATTGGATGATGTCATAATCATTTTGTTGATGTCATAATCATTTTGTTGATGTCATAATCATTTGATGATGTCATAATCATTTTGGTGATGTCATAATCATTTGATGATGTTATAATCATTTGATGTCATAATCATTGGATGATGTCATAATCATTTTGTTGATGTCATAATCATTTGATGATGTCATAATCATTAGATGATGTCATAATCATTTTGTTGATGTCATAATGATTTGATGATGTCATAATCATTGGATGATGTCATAATCATTGGATGATGTCATCATCATTTTGTTGATGTCATAATCATTTGATGATGTCATAATCATTTGATGTCATAATCATTTGATGATGTCATAATCATTTTGTTGATGTCATAATCATTTTGTTGATGTCATAATGATTTGATGATGTCAAAATCATTGGATGATGTCATAATCATTTTGTTGATGTCATAATCATTTGATGTCATAATCATTGGATGATGTCATAATCATTTTGTTGATGTCATAATCATTTGATGATGTCATAATCATTTGATGTTATAATCATTGGATGATGTCATAATCATTTTGTTGATGTCATAATCATTTGATGATGTCATAATCATTAGATGATGTCATAATCATTTTGTTGATGTCATAATCATTTGATGATGTCATAATCATTAGATGATGTCATAATCATTTTGTGATGTCATAATCATTTGATGATGTCATAATCATTTGATGTCATAATCATTGGATGATGTCATAATCATTTTGTTGATGTCATAATCATTTGATAATGTCATAATCATTAGATGATGTCATAATCATTTTGTTGATGTCATAATCATTTTGTTGATGTCATAATCATTTGATGATGTCATAATCATTTTGGTGATGTCATAATCATTTGATGATGTCATAATCATTTGATGTCATAATCATTGGATGATGTCATAATCATTTTGTTGATGTCATAATCATTTGATAATGTCATAATCATTAGATGATGTCATAATCATTTTGTTGATGTCATAATCATTTTGTTGATGTCATAATCATTTTGGTGATGTCATAATCATTTGATGATGTCATAATCATTTGATGTCAAAATCATTGGATGATGTCATAATCATTTTGTTGATGTCATAATCATTTGATGATGTCATAATCATTAGATGGTGTCATAATCATTTTGTTGATGTCATAATGATTTGATGATGTCATAATCATTGGATGATGTCATAATCATTGGATGATGTCATAATCATTTTGTTGATGTCATAATCATTTGATGATGTCATAATCATTAGATGATGTCATAATCATTTTGTTGATGTCATAATGATTTGATGATGTCATAATCATTTGATGTCATAATCATTGGATGATGTCATAATCATTTTGTTGATGTCATAATCATTTGATGATGTCATAATCATTGGATGATGTCATATTCATTTTGTTGATGTCATAAACATTTCATGATGTCATAATCATTAGATCATGTCATAATCATTTGATGTCATAATCATTTTGTTGATGTCATAATCATTTGATGATGTCATAATCATTAGATGATGTCATAATCATTTGATGTCATAATCATTGGATGATGTCATATTCATTTTGTTGATGTCATAATCATTTGATGATGTCATAATCATTTGATGTCATAATCATTGGATGATGACATAATCATTTTGTTGATGTCATAATCATTAGATGATGTCATAATCATTAGATGATGTCATAATCATTTTGTTGATGTAATAATCATTTGATGATGTCATAATCATTTTGTTGATGTCATAATCATTGGATGATGTCATAATCATTTTGTTGATGTCATAATCATTTGATGATGCCATAATCATTTTGTTGATGGCATAATCATTTGATGATGTCATAATCATTTGATGTCATAATCATTAGATGATGTCATAATCATTTTGTTGATGTCATAATGATTTGATGATGTCAAAATCATTGGATGATGTCATAATCATTTTGTTGATGTCATAATCATTTGATGTCATAATCATTGGATGATGTCATAATCATTTTGTTGATGTCATAATCATTTGATGATGTCATAATCATTTGATGTCATAATCATTGGATGATGTCATAATCATTTTGTTGATGTCATAATCATTTGATGATGTCATAATCATTAGATGATGTCATAATAATTTTGTTGATGTCATAATGATTTGATGATGTCATAATCATTGGATGATGTCATAATCATTGGATGAAGTCATAATCATTTTGTTGATGTCATAATCATTGGATGATGTCATAATCATTTTGTTGATGTCATAATCATTTGTTGATGTCATAATCATTTGATGATGTCATAATCATTAGATGATGTCATAATCATTTTGTTGATGTCATAATCATTTGATGATGTCATAATCATTAGATGATGTCATAATCATTTTGTGATGTCATAATCATTTGATGATGTCATAATCATTTGATGTCATAATCATTGGATGATGTCATAATCATTTTGTTGATGTCATAATCATTTGATAATGTCATAATCATTAGATGATGTCATAATCATTTTGTTGATGTCATAATCATTTTGTTGATGTCATAATCATTTGATGATGTCATAATCATTTTGGTGATGTCATAATCATTTGATGATGTCATAATCATTTGATGTCATAATCATTGGATGATGTCATAATCATTTTGTTGATGTCATAATCATTTGATGATGTCATGATCATTAGATGATGTCATAATGATTTTGTTGATGTCATAATCATTTGATGATGTCATAATCATTAGATGATGTCATAATCATTTTGTGATGTCATAATCATTTGATGATGTCATAATCATTTGATGTCATAATCATTGGATGATGTCATAATCATTTGATGTCATAATCATTGGATGATGTCATAATCATTTGATAATGTCATAATCATTAGATGATGTCATAATCATTTTGCTGATGTCATAATCATTTTGTTGATGTCATAATCATTGGATGATATCATAATCATTGGATGATGTCATAATCATTTTGTTGATGTCATAATGATTTGATGATGTCATAATCATTGGATGATATCATAATCATTGGATGATGTCATAATCATTTTGTTGATGTCATAATCATTTGATGATGTCATAATCATTAGATGATGTCATAATCATTTTGTTGATGTCATAATGATTTGATGATGTCATAATCATTTGATGTCATAATCATTGGATGATGTCATAATCATTTTGTTGATGTCATAATCATTTGATGATGTCATAAACATTTGATGTCATAATCATTGGATGATGTCATAATCATTTTGTTGATGTCATAATCATTGGATGATGTCATAATCATTTTGTTGATGTCATAATCATTTGATGATGTCATAATCATTAGATGATGTCATAATCATTTTGTTGATGTCATAATCATTTGATGATGTCATAATCATTAGATGATGTCATAATCATTTTGTTGATGTCATAATCATTTGATGATGTCATAATCATTTGATGTCATAATCATTGGATGATGACATAATCATTTTGTTGATGTCATAATCATTAGATGATGTCATAATCATTTTGTTGATGTCATAATGATTTGATGATGTCATAATCATTTGATGTCATAATCCTTGGATGATGTCATAATCATTTTGTTGATGTCATAATCATTTGATGATGTCAATCATTTTGTTGATGTCATAATCATTTTGTTGATGTCATAATGATTTGATGATGTCAAAATCATTGTATGATGTCATAATAATTTTGTTGATGTCATAATCATTTGATGATGCCATAATCATTTTGTTGATGTCATAATCATTTGATGATGCCATAATCATTTTGTTGATGTCATAATCATTTGATGATGCCATAATCATTTTGTTGATGTCATAATCATTAGATGATGTCATAATCATTTGATGTCATAATCATTTGATGATGCCATAATCATTTTGTTGATGTCATAATCATTTGATGATGTCATAATCATTTGATGTCATAATCATTGGATGATGTCATAATCATTTTGTTGATGTCATAATCATTTGATGATGTCATAAACATTTGATGTCATAATCATTGGATGATGTCATAATCATTTTGTTGATGTCATAATCATTGGATGATGTCATAATCATTTTGTTGATGTCATAATCATTTGATGATGTCATAATCAGTAGATGATGTCATAATCATTTTGTTGATGTCATAATCATTTGATGATGTCATAATCATTAGATGATGTCATAATCATTTTGTTGATGTCATAATCATTTGATGATGTCATAATCATTTGATGTCATAATCATCGGATGATGTCATAATCATTTTGTTGATGTCATAATCATTTGATGATGTCATAATCATTTGATGTCATAATCATTGGATGATGTCATAATCATTTTGTTGATGTCATAATCATTTTGTTGATGTCATAATCATTTGATGATGTCATAATCATTTTGGTGATGTCATAATCATTTGATGATGTCATAATCATTTGATGTCATAATCATTGGATGATGTCATAATCATTTTGTTGATGTCATAATCATTTGATGATGTCATAATCATTAGATGATGTCATAATCATTTTGTTGATGTCATAATGATTTGATGATGTCATAATCATTGGATGATGTCATAATCATTGGATGATGTCATCATCATTTTGTTGATGTCATAATCATTTGATGATGTCATAATCATTTGATGTCATAATCATTTGATGATGTCATAATCATTTTGTTGATGTCATAATCATTTTGTTGATGTCATAATGATTTGATGATGTCAAAATCATTGGATGATGTCATAATCATTTTGTTGATGTCATAATCATTTGATGTCATAATCATTTGATGATGTCATAATCATTTGATGTTATAATCATTGGATGATGTCATAATCATTTTGTTGATGTCATAATCATTTGATGATGTCATAATCATTAGATGATGTCATAATCATTTTGTTGATGTCATAATCATTTGATGATGTCATAATCATTAGATGATGTCATAATCATTTTGTTGATGTCATAATCATTTTGTTGATGTCATAATCATTTGATGATGTCATAATCATTTTGGTGATGTCATAATCATTTGATGATGTCATAATCATTTGATGTCATAATCATTGGATGATGTCATAATCATTTTGTTGATGTCATAATCATTTGATGATGTCATAATAATTAGATGATGTCATAATCATTTTGTTGATGTCATATCCATTTGATGATGTCATAATCATTAGATGATGTCATAATCATTTTGTGATGTCATAATCATTTGATGATGTCATAATCATTTGATGTCATAATCATTGGATGATGTCATAATCATTTTGTTGATGTCATAATCATTTGATAATGTCATAATCATTAGATGATGTCATAATCATTTTGTTGATGTCATAATCATTTTGTTGATGTCATAATCATTTTGGTGATGTCATAATCATTTGATGATGTCATAATCATTTGATGTCAAAATCATTGGATGATGTCATAATCATTTTGTTGATGTCATAATCATTTGATGATGTCATAATCATTAGATGGTGTCATAATCATTTTGTTGATGTCATAATGATTTGATGATGTCATAATCATTGGATGATGTCATAATCATTGGATGATGTCATAATCATTTTGTTGATGTCATAATCATTTGATGATGTCATAATCATTAGATGATGTCATAATCATTTTGTTGATGTCATAATGATTTGATGATGTCATAATCATTTGATGTCATAATCATTGGATGATGTCATAATCATTTTGTTGATGTCATAATCATTTGATGATGTCATAATCATTGGATGATGTCATATTCATTTTGTTGATGTCATAAACATTTCATGATGTCATAATCATTAGATCATGTCATAATCATTTGATGTCATAATCATTTTGTTGATGTCATAATCATTTGATGATGTCATAATCATTAGATGATGTCATAATCATTTGATGTCATAATCATTGGATGATGTCATATTCATTTTGTTGATGTCATAATCATTTGATGATGTCATAATCATTTGATGTCATAATCATTGGATGATGACATAATCATTTTGTTGATGTCATAATCATTAGATGATGTCATAATCATTAGATGATGTCATAATCATTTTGTTGCTGTAATAATCATTTGATGATGTCATAATCATTTTGTTGATGTCATAATCATTGGATGATGTCATAATCATTTTGTTGATGTCATAATCATTTGATGATGCCATAATCATTTTGTTGATGGCATAATCATTTGATGATGTCATAATCATTTGATGTCATAATCATTAGATGATGTCATAATCATTTTGTTGATGTCATAATGATTTGATGATGTCAAAATCATTGGATGATGTCATAATCATTTTGTTGATGTCATAATCATTTGATGTCATAATCATTGGATGATGTCATAATCATTTTGTTGATGTCATAATCATTTGATGATGTCATAATCATTTGATGTCATAATCATTGGATGATGTCATAATCATTTTGTTGATGTCATAATCATTTGATGATGTCATAATCGTTAGATGATGTCATAATAATTTTGTTGATGTCATAATGATTTGATGATGTCATAATCATTGGATGATGTCATAATCATTGGATGAAGTCATAATCATTTTGTTGATGTCATAATCATTGGATGATGTCATAATCATTTTGTTGATGTCATAATCATTTGTTGATGTCATAATCATTTGATGATGTCATAATCATTAGATGATGTCATAATCATTTTGTTGATGTCATAATCATTTGATGATGTCATAATCATTAGATGATGTCATAATCATTTTGTGATGTCATAATCATTTGATGATGTCATAATCATTTGATGTCATAATCATTGGATGATGTCATAATCATTTTGTTGATGTCATAATCATTTGATAATGTCATAATCATTAGATGATGTCATAATCATTTTGTTGATGTCATAATCATTTTGTTGATGTCATAATCATTTGATGATGTCATAATCATTTTGGTGATGTCATAATCATTTGATGATGTCATAATCATTTGATGTCATAATCATTGGATGATGTCATAATCATTTTGTTGATGTCATAATCATTTGATGATGTCATGATCATTAGATGATGTCATAATGATTTTGTTGATGTCATAATCATTTGATGATGTCATAATCATTAGATGATGTCATAATCATTTTGTGATGTCATAATCATTTGATGATGTCATAATCATTTGATGTCATAATCATTGGATGATGTCATAATCATTTGATGTCATAATCATTGGATGATGTCATAATCATTTGATAATGTCATAATCATTAGATGATGTCATAATCATTTTGCTGATGTCATAATCATTTTGTTGATGTCATAATCATTTTGGTGATGTCATAATCATTTGATGATGTAATAATCATTTGATGTCATAATCATTGGATGATGTTATAATCATTTTGTTGATGTCATAATCATTTGATGATGTCAATCATTAGATGATGTCATAATCATTTTGTTGATGTCATAATGATTTGATGATGTCATAATCATTGGATGATATCATAATCATTGGATGATGTCATAATCATTTTGTTGATGTCATAATCATTTGATGATGTCATAATCATTAGATGATGTCATAATCATTTTGTTGATGTCATAATGATTTGATGATGTCATAATCATTTGATGTCATAATCATTGGATGATGTCATAATCATTTTGTTGATGTCATAATCATTTGATGATGTCATAAACATTTGATGTCATAATCATTGGATGATGTCATAATCATTTTGTTGATGTCATAATCATTGGATGATGTCATAATCATTTTGTTGATGTCATAATCATTTGATGATGTCATAATCATTAGATGATGTCATAATCATTTTGTTGATGTCATAATCATTTGATGATGTCATAATCATTAGATGATGTCATAATCATTTTGTTGATGTCATAATCATTTGATGATGTCATAATCATTTGATGTCATAATCATTGGATGATGACATAATCATTTTGTTGATGTCATAATCATTAGATGATGTCATAATCATTAGATGATGTCATAATCATTTTGTTGATGTAGTAATCATTTGATGATGTCATAATCATTTTGTTGATGTCATAATCATTGGATGATGTCATAATCATTTTGTTGATGTCATAATCATTTGATGATGCCATAATCATTTTGTTGATGGCATAATCATTTGATGATGTCATAATCATTTGATGTCATAATCATTAGATGATGTCATAATCATTTTGTTGATGTCATAATGATTTGATGATGTCAAAATCATTGGATGATGTCATAATCATTTTGTTGATGTCATAATCATTTGATGTCACAATCATTGGATGATGTCATAATCATTTTGTTGATGTCATAATCATTAGATGATGTCATAATCATTTTGTTGATGTCATAATGATTTGATGATGTCATAATCATTTGAAGTCATAATCCTTGGATGATGTCATAATCATTTTGTTGATGTCATAATCATTTGATGATGTCAATCATTTTGTTGATGTCATAATGATTTGATGATGTCATAATCATTTGATGATGTCATAATCATTTTGTTGATGTCATAATGATTTGATGATGTCAAAATCATTGGATGATGTCATAATCATTTTGTTGATGTCATAATCATTTGATGTCATAATCATTGGATGATGTCATAATCATTTTGTTGATGTCATAATCATTAGATGATGTCATAATCATTTTGTTGATGTCATAATGATTTGATGATGTCATAATCATTTGATGTCATAATCCTTGGATGATGTCATAATCATTTTGTTGATGTCATAATCATTTGATGATGTCAATCATTTTGTTGATGTCATAATCATTTTGTTGATGTCATAATGATTTGATGATGTCAAAATCATTGTATGATGTCATAATAATTTTGTTGATGTCATAATCATTTGATGATGCCATAATCATTTTGTTGATATCATAATCATTTTGTTGATGTCATAATGATTTGATGATGTCATAATCATTTGATGTCATAATCATTGGATGATGTCATAATCATTTTGTTGATGTCATAATCATTTGATGATGTCATAATGATTTTGTTGATGTCATAATCATTTGATGATGCCATAATCATTTTGTTGATGTCATAATCATTTTATAATGTCATAATCATTTTGTTGATGTCATAATCATTTTGTTGATGTCATAATGATTTGATGATGCCATAATCATTTTGTTGATGTCATAATCATTTGATGATGTCATAATCATTTTGTTGATGTCATAATCATTTGATGATGCCATAATCATTTTGTTGATGTCATAATCATTTTATAATGTCATAATCATTTTGTTGATGTCATAATCATTTGATGATGTCATAATCATTTTGTTGATGTCATAATCATTTGATGATGTCATAATCATTTTGTTGATGTCATAATCATTTTGTTGATGTCATAATGATTTGATGATGTCATAATCATTGGATGATGTCATCATCATTTTGTTGATGTCATAATCATTTGATGATGTCATAATCATTTGATGTCATAATCATTGGATGATGTCATAATCATTTTGTTGATGTCATAATCATTTGATTATGTCATAATCATTTGATGTCATAATCATTGGATGATGTCATAATCATTTTGTTGATGTCATAATCATTAGATGATGTCATAATTATTTTGTTGATGTCATAATCATTTTGTTGATGTCATAATGATTTGATGATGTCATAATCATTTGATGTCATAATCATTGGATGATGTCATAATCATTTTGTTGATGTCATAATCATTTGATTATGTCATAATCATTTGATGTCATAATCATTGGATGATGTCATAATCATTTTGTTGATGTCATAATCATTTGATGTCATAATCATTAGATGATGTCATAATCATTTTGTTGATGTCATAATCATTAGATGATGTCATAATCATTTTGTTGATGTCATAATCATTTGATGATGTCATAATCATTAGATGATGTCATAATCATTTTGTTGATGTCATAATCATTTGATGATGTCATAATCATTTTGTTGATGTCATAATCATTTGATGATGTCATAATCATTTGATGTCACAATCATGGGATGCTGTCATAATCATTTTGTTGATGTCATAATGATTTGATGATGTCATAATCATTGGATGATGTCATAATCATTGGATGATGTCATAATCATTTTGTTGATGTCATAATCATTTTGTTGATGTCATAATGATTTGATGATGTTATAATCATTGGATGATGTCATATTCATTTTGTTGATGTCATAATCATTTGATGATGTCATAATCATTGGATGATGTCATATTCATTTTGTTGATGTCATAATCATTTCATGATGTCATAATCATTAGATCATGTCATAATCATTTGATGTCATAATCATTTTGTTGATGTCATAATCATTTGATGATGTCATAATCATTAGATGATGTCATAATCATTTGATGTCATAATCATTGGATGATGTCATATTCATTTTGTTGATGTCATAATCATTTGATGATGTCATAATGATTTTGTTGATGTCATAATCATTTGATGATGCCATAATCATTTTGTTGATGTCATAATCATTTTGTTGATGTCATAATCATTTGATGATGTCATAATCATTTGATGTCATAATCATTGGATGATGTCATAATCATTTTGTTGATGTCATAATCATTTGATGATGTCATCATCATTTTGTTGATGTCATAATCATTTTGTTGATGTCATAATGATTTGATGATGTCATAATGATTTGATGATGTCATAATCATTGGATGATGTCATAATCATTTTGTTGATGTCATAATCACTTGATGATGCCATAATCATTTTGTTGATGTCATAATCATTTTGTTGATGTCATAATGATTTGATGATGTTATAATCATTGGATGATGTCATAATCATTGGATGATGTCATAATCATTTTGTTGATGTCATAATCATTTGATGTCATAATCATTGGATGATGTCATAATCATTTTGTTGATGTCATAATCATTTGATGATGTCATAATCATTAGATGATGTCATAATCATTTTGTTGATGTCATAATCATTTGATGATGTCATAATCATTTGATGTCATAATCATTGGATGATGTCATAATCATTTTGTTGATGTCATAATCATCGGATGATGTCATAATCATTTGATAATGTCATAATCATTAGATGATGTCATAATCATTTTGTTGATGTCATAATCATTTTTTTGATGTCATAATCATTTGATGATGTCATAATCATTTTATTGATGTCATAATCATTTGATGATGTCATAATCATTTGATGTCATAATCATTGGATGATGTCATAATCATTTTGTTGATGTCATAATCATTTGATGATGTCATAATCATTAGATGATGTCATAATCATTTTGTTGATGTCATAATGATTTGATGATGTCATAATCATTGGATGATGTCATAATCATTGGATGATGTCATCATCATTTTGTTGATGTCATAATCATTTGATGATGTCATAATCATTTGATGTCATAATCATTGGATGATGTCATAATCATTTGATGATGTCATAATCATTTTGTTGATGTCATAATCATTTGATGATGCCATAATCATTTTGTTGATGTCATAATCATTGGATGATGTCATAATCATTTTGTTGATGTCATAATCATTTGATGATGTCATAATCATTGGATGATGTCATATTCATTTTGTTGATGTCATAATCATTTGATGATGTCATAATCATTAGATCATGTCATAATCATTTGATGTCATAATCATTTTGTTGATGTCATAATCATTTGATGATGTCATAATCATTTGATGTCATAATCCTTGGATGATGTCATAATCATTTTGTTGATGTCATAATCATTTGATGATGTCAATCATTTTGTTGATGTCATAATCATTTTGTTGATGTCATAATGATTTGATGATGTCAAAATCATTGGATGATGTCATAATAATTTTGTTGATGTCATAATCATTTGATGATGCCATAATCATTTTGTTGATGTCATAATCATTTGATGATGCCATAATCATTTTGTTGATGTCATAATCATTTGATGATGCCATAATCATTTTGTTGATGTCATAATCATTAGATGATGTCATAATCATTTGATGTCATAATCATTTGATGATGCCATAATCATTTTGTTGATGTCATAATCATTTGATGATGTCATAATCATTTGATGTCATAATCATTGGATGATGTCATAATCATTTTGTTGATGTCATAATCATTTGATGATGTCATAAACATTTGATGTCATAATCATTGGATGATGTCATAATCATTTTGTTGATGTCATAATCATTGGATGATGTCATAATCATTTTGTTGATGTCATAATCATTTGATGATGTCATAATCAGTAGATGATGTCATAATCATTTTGTTGATGTCATAATCATTTGATGATGTCATAATCATTAGATGATGTCATAATCATTTTGTTGATGTCATAATCATTTGATGATGTCATAATCATTTGATGTCATAATCATCGGATGATGTCATAATCATTTTGTTGATGTCATAATCATTTGATGATGTCATAATCATTTGATGTCATAATCATTGGATGATGTCATAATCATTTTGTTGATGTCATAATCATTTTGTTGATGTCATAATCATTTGATGATGTCATAATCATTTTGGTGATGTCATAATCATTTGATGATGTCATAATCATTTGATGTCATAATCATTGGATGATGTCATAATCATTTTGTTGATGTCATAATCATTTGATGATGTCATAATCATTAGATGATGTCATAATCATTTTGTTGATGTCATAATGATTTGATGATGTCATAATCATTGGATGATGTCATAATCATTGGATGATGTCATCATCATTTTGTTGATGTCATAATCATTTGATGATGTCATAATCATTTGATGTCATAATCATTTGATGATGTCATAATCATTTGATGATGTCATAATCATTAGATGATGTCATAATCATTTTGTTGATGTCATAATGATTTGATGATGTCATAATCATTGGATGATGTCATAATCATTGGATGATGTCATAATCATTTTGTTGATGTCATAATCATTTGATGATGTCATAATCATTAGATGATGTCATAATCATTTTGTTGATGTCATAATCATTTGATGATGTCATAATCATTAGATGATGTCATAATCATTTTGTGATGTCATAATCATTTGATGATGTCATAATCATTTGATGTCATAATCATTGGATGATGTCATAATCATTTTGTTGATGTCATAATCATTTGATGATGTCATAATCATTAGATGATGTCATAATCATTTTGTTGATGTCATATCCATTTGATGATGTCATAATCATTAGATGATGTCATAATCATTTTGTGATGTCATAATCATTTGATGATGTCATAATCATTTGATGTCATAATCATTGGATGATGTCATAATCATTTTGTTGATGTCATAATCATTTGATAATGTCATAATCATTAGATGATGTCATAATCATTTTGTTGATGTCATAATCATTTTGTTGATGTCATAATCATTTTGGTGATGTCATAATCATTTGATGATGTCATAATCATTTGATGTCAAAATCATTGGATGATGTCATAATCATTTTGTTGATGTCATAATCATTTGATGATGTCATAATCATTAGATGGTGTCATAATCATTTTGTTGATGTCATAATGATTTTATGATGTCATAATCATTGGATGATGTCATAATCATTGGATGATGTCATAATCATTTTGTTGATGTCATAATCATTTGATGATGTCATAATCATTAGATGGTGTCATAATCATTTTGTTGATGTCATAATGATTTGATGATGTCATAATCATTTGATGTCATAATCATTGGATGATGTCATAATCATTTTGTTGATGTCATAATCATTTGATGATGTCATAATCATTGGATGATGTCATATTCATTTTGTTGATGTCATAAACATTTCATGATGTCATAATCATTAGATCATGTCATAATCATTTGATGTCATAATCATTTTGTTGATGTCATAATCATTTGATGATGTCATAATCATTAGATGATGTCATAATCATTTGATGTCATAATCATTGGATGATGTCATATTCATTTTGTTGATGTCATAATCATTTGATGATGTCATAATCATTTGATGTCATAATCATTGGATGATGACATAATCATTTTGTTGATGTCATAATCATTAGATGATGTCATAATCATTAGATGATGTCATAATCATTTTGTTGATGTAATAATCATTTGATGATGTCATAATCATTTTGTTGATGTCATAATCATTGGATGATGTCATAATCATTTTGTTGATGTCATAATCATTTGATGATGCCATAATCATTTTGTTGATGGCATAATCATTTGATGATGTCATAATCATTTGATGTCATAATCATTAGATGATGTCATAATCATTTTGTTGATGTCATAATGATTTGATGATGTCAAAATCATTGGATGATGTCATAATCATTTTGTTGATGTCATAATCATTTGATGTCATAATCATTGGATGATGTCATAATCATTTTGTTGATGTCATAATCATTTGATGATGTCATAATCATTTGATGTCATAATCATTGGATGATGTCATAATCATTTTGTTGATGTCATAATCATTTGATGATGTCATAATCATTAGATGATGTCATAATAATTTTGTTGATGTCATAATGATTTGATGATGTCATAATCATTGGATGATGTCATAATCATTGGATGAAGTCATAATCATTTTGTTGATGTCATAATCATTGGATGATGTCATAATCATTTTGTTGATGTCATAATCATTTGTTGATGTCATAATCATTTGATGATGTCATAATCATTAGATGATGTCATAATCATTTTGTTGATGTCATAATCATTTGATGATGTCATAATCATTAGATGATGTCATAATCATTTTGTGATGTCATAATCATTTGATGATGTCATAATCATTTGATGTCATAATCATTGGATGATGTCATAATCATTTTGTTGATGTCATAATCATTTGATAATGTCATAATCATTAGATGATGTCATAATCATTTTGTTGATGTCATAATCATTTTGTTGATGTCATAATCATTTGATGATGTCATAATCATTTTGGTGATGTCATAATCATTTGATGATGTCATAATCATTTGATGTCATAATCATTGGATGATGTCATAATCATTTTGTTGATGTCATAATCATTTGATGATGTCATGATCATTAGATGATGTCATAATGATTTTGTTGATGTCATAATCATTTGATGATGTCATAATCATTAGATGATGTCATAATCATTTTGTGATGTCATAATCATTTGATGATGTCATAATCATTTGATGTCATAATCATTGGATGATGTCATAATCATTTGATGTCATAATCATTGGATGATGTCATAATCATTTGATAATGTCATAATCATTAGATGATGTCATAATCATTTTGCTGATGTCATAATCATTTTGTTGATGTCATAATCATTTGATGATGTCATAATCATTTTGGTGATGTCATAATCATTTGATGATGTCATAATCATTTGATGTCATAATCATTGGATGATGTTATAATCATTTTGTTGATGTCATAATCATTTGATGATGTCAATCATTAGATGATGTCATAATCATTTTGTTGATGTCATAATGATTTGATGATGTCATAATCATTGGATGATATCATAATCATTGGATGATGTCATAATCATTTTGTTGATGTCATAATCATTTGATGATGTCATAATCATTAGATGATGTCATAATCATTTTGTTGATGTCATAATGATTTGATGATGTCATAATCATTTGATGTCATAATCATTGGATGATGTCATAATCATTTTGTTGATGTCATAATCATTTGATGATGTCATAAACATTTGATGTCATAATCATTGGATGATGTCATAATCATTTTGTTGATGTCATAATCATTGGATGATGTCATAATCATTTTGTTGATGTCATAATCATTTGATGATGTCATAATCATTAGATGATGTCATAATCATTTTGTTGATGTCATAATCATTTGATGATGTCATAATCATTAGATGATGTCATAATCATTTTGTTGATGTCATAATCATTTGATGATGTCATAATCATTTGATGTCATAATCATTGGATGATGACATAATCATTTTGTTGATGTCATAATCATTAGATGATGTCATAATCATTTTGTTGATGTCATAATGATTTGATGATGTCATAATCATTTGATGTCATAATCCTTGGATGATGTCATAATCATTTTGTTGATGTCATAATCATTTGATGATGTCAATCATTTTGTTGATGTCATAATCATTTTGTTGATGTCATAATGATTTGATGATGTCAAAATCATTGTATGATGTCATAATAATTTTGTTGATGTCATAATCATTTGATGATGCCATAATCATTTTGTTGATGTCATAATCATTTGATGATGCCATAATCATTTTGTTGATGTCATAATCATTTGATGATGCCATAATCATTTTGTTGATGTCATAATCATTAGATGATGTCATAATCATTTGATGTCATAATCATTTGATGATGCCATAATCATTTTGTTGATGTCATAATCATTTGATGATGTCATAATCATTTGATGTCATAATCATTGGATGATGTCATAATCATTTTGTTGATGTCATAATCATTTGATGATGTCATAAACATTTGATGTCATAATCATTGGATGATGTCATAATCATTTTGTTGATGTCATAATCATTGGATGATGTCATAATCATTTTGTTGATGTCATAATCATTTGATGATGTCATAATCAGTAGATGATGTCATAATCATTTTGTTGATGTCATAATCATTTGATGATGTCATAATCATTAGATGATGTCATAATCATTTTGTTGATGTCATAATCATTTGATGATGTCATAATCATTTGATGTCATAATCATCGGATGATGTCATAATCATTTTGTTGATGTCATAATCATTTGATGATGTCATAATCATTTGATGTCATAATCATTGGATGATGTCATAATCATTTTGTTGATGTCATAATCATTTTGTTGATGTCATAATCATTTGATGATGTCATAATCATTTTGGTGATGTCATAATCATTTGATGATGTCATAATCATTTGATGTCATAATCATTGGATGATGTCATAATCATTTTGTTGATGTCATAATCATTTGATGATGTCATAATCATTAGATGATGTCTTAATCATTTTGTTGATGTCATAATGATTTGATGATGTCATAATCATTGGATGATGTCATAATCATTGGATGATGTCATCATCATTTTGTTGATGTCATAATCATTTGATGATGTCATAATCATTTGATGTCATAATCATTTGATGATGTCATAATCATTTTGTTGATGTCATAATCATTTTGTTGATGTCATAATGATTTGATGATGTCAAAATCATTGGATGATGTCATAATCATTTTGTTGATGTCATAATCATTTGATGTCATAATCATTTGATGATGTCATAATCATTTGATGTTATAATCATTGGATGATGTCATAATCATTTTGTTGATGTCATAATCATTTGATGATGTCATAATCATTAGATGATGTCATAATCATTTTGTTGATGTCATAATCATTTGATGATGTCATAATCATTAGATGATGTCATAATCATTTTGTGATGTCATAATCATTTGATGATGTCATAATCATTTGATGTCATAATCATTGGATGATGTCATAATCATTTTGTTGATGTCATAATCATTTGATAATGTCATAATCATTAGATGATGTCATAATCATTTTGTTGATGTCATAATCATTTTGTTGATGTCATAATCATTTGATGATGTCATAATCATTTTGGTGATGTCATAATCATTTGATGATGTCATAATCATTTGATGTCATAATCATTGGATGATGTCATAATCATTTTGTTGATGTCATAATCATTTGATGATGTCATAATCATTAGATGATGTCATAATCATTTTGTTGATGTCATATCCATTTGATGATGTCATAATCATTAGATGATGTCATAATCATTTTGTGATGTCATAATCATTTGATGATGTCATAATAATTTGATGTCATAATCATTGGATGATGTCATAATCATTTTGTTGATGTCATAATCATTTGATAATGTCATAATCATTAGATGATGTCATAATCATTTTGTTGATGTCATAATCATTTTGTTGATGTCATAATCATTTTGGTGATGTCATAATCATTTGATGATGTCATAATCATTTGATGTCAAAATCATTGGATGATGTCATAATCATTTTGTTGATGTCATAATCATTTGATGATGTCATAATCATTAGATGGTGTCATAATCATTTTGTTGATGTCATAATGATTTGATGATGTCATAATCATTGGATGATGTCATAATCATTGGATGATGTCATAATCATTTTGTTGATGTCATAATCATTTGATGATGTCATAATCATTAGATGATGTCATAATCATTTTGTTGATGTCATAATGATTTGATGATGTCATAATCATTTGATGTCATAATCATTGGATGATGTCATAATCATTTTGTTGATGTCATAATCATTTGATGATGTCATAATCATTGGATGATGTCATATTCATTTTGTTGATGTCATAAACATTTCATGATGTCATAATCATTAGATCATGTCATAATCATTTGATGTCATAATCATTTTGTTGATGTCATAATCATTTGATGATGTCATAATCATTAGATGATGTCATAATCATTTGATGTCATAATCATTGGATGATGTCATATTCATTTTGTTGATGTCATAATCATTTGATGATGTCATAATCATTTGATGTCATAATCATTGGATGATGACATAATCATTTTGTTGATGTCATAATCATTAGATGATGTCATAATCATTAGATGATGTCATAATCATTTTGTTGATGTAATAATCATTTGATGATGTCATAATCATTTTGTTGATGTCATAATCATTGGATGATGTCATAATCATTTTGTTGATGTCATAATCATTTGATGATGCCATAATCATTTTGTTGATGGCATAATGATTTGATGATGTCATAATCATTTGATGTCATAATCATTAGATGATGTCATAATCATTTTGTTGATGTCATAATGATTTGATGATGTCAAAATCATTGGATGATGTCATAATCATTTTGTTGATGTCATAATCATTAGATGTCATAATCATTGGATGATGTCATAATCATTTTGTTGATGTCATAATCATTTGATGATGTCATAATCATTAGATGATGTCATAATCATTTTGTTGATGTCATATCCATTTGATGATGTCATAATCATTAGATGATGTCATAATCATTTTGTGATGTCATAATCATTTGATGATGTCATAATCATTTGATGTCATAATCATTGGATGATGTCATAATCATTTTGTTGATGTCATAATCATTTGATAATGTCATAATCATTAGATGATGTCATAATCATTTTGTTGATGTCATAATCATTTTGTTGATGTCATAATCATTTTGGTGATGTCATAATCATTTGATGATGTCATAATCATTTGATGTCAAAATCATTGGATGATGTCATAATCATTTTGTTGATGTCATAATCATTTGATGATGTCATAATCATTAGATGGTGTCATAATCATTTTGTTGATGTCATAATGATTTGATGATGTCATAATCATTGGATGATGTCATAATCATTGGATGATGTCATAATCATTTTGTTGATGTCATAATCATTTGATGATGTCATAATCATTAGATGATGTCATAATCATTTTGTTGATGTCATAATGATTTGATGATGTCATAATCATTTGATGTCATAATCATTGGATGATGTCATAATCATTTTGTTGATGTCATAATCATTTGATGATGTCATAATCATTGGATGATGTCATATTCATTTTGTTGATGTCATAAACATTTCATGATGTCATAATCATTAGATCATGTCATAATCATTTGATGTCATAATCATTTTGTTGATGTCATAATCATTTGATGATGTCATAATCATTAGATGATGTCATAATCATTTGATGTCATAATCATTGGATGATGTCATATTCATTTTGTTGATGTCATAATCATTTGATGATGTCATAATCATTTGATGTCATAATCATTGGATGATGACATAATCATTTTGTTGATGTCATAATCATTAGATGATGTCATAATCATTAGATGATGTCATAATCATTTTGTTGATGTAATAATCATTTGATGATGTCATAATCATTTTGTTGATGTCATAATCATTGGATGATGTCATAATCATTTTGTTGATGTCATAATCATTTGATGATGCCATAATCATTTTGTTGATGGCATAATGATTTGATGATGTCATAATCATTTGATGTCATAATCATTAGATGATGTCATAATCATTTTGTTGATGTCATAATGATTTGATGATGTCAAAATCATTGGATGATGTCATAATCATTTTGTTGATGTCATAATCATTAGATGTCATAATCATTGGATGATGTCATAATCATTTTGTTGATGTCATAATCATTTGATGATGTCATAATCATTTGATGTCATAATCATTGGATGATGTCATAATCATTTTGTTGATGTCATAATCATTTGATGATGTCATAATCATTAGATGATGTCATAATAATTTTGTTGATGTCATAATGATTTGATGATGTCATAATCATTGGATGATGTCATAATCATTGGATGAAGTCATAATCATTTTGTTGATGTCATAATCATTGGATGATGTCATAATCATTTTGTTGATGTCATAATCATTTGTTGATGTCATAATCATTTGATGATGTCATAATCATTAGATGATGTCATAATCATTTTGTTGATGTCATAATCATTTGATGATGTCATAATCATTAGATGATGTCATAATCATTTTGTGATGTCATAATCATTTGATGATGTCATAATCATTTGATGTCATAATCATTGGATGATGTCATAATCATTTTGTTGATGTCATAATCATTTGATAATGTCATAATCATTAGATGATGTCATAATCATTTTGTTGATGTCATAATCATTTTGTTGATGTCATAATCATTTGATGATGTCATAATCATTTTGGTGATGTCATAATCATTTGATGATGTCATAATCATTTGATGTCATAATCATTGGATGATGTCATAATCATTTTGTTGATGTCATAATCATTTGATGATGTCATGATCATTAGATGATGTCATAATGATTTTGTTGATGTCATAATCATTTGATGATGTCATAATCATTAGATGATGTCATAATCATTTTGTGATGTCATAATCATTTGATGATGTCATAATCATTTGATGTCATAATCATTGGATGATGTCATAATCATTTGATGTCATAATCATTGGATGATGTCATAATCATTTGATAATGTCATAATCATTAGATGATGTCATAATCATTTTGCTGATGTCATAATCATTTTGTTGATGTCATAATCATTTGATGATGTCATAATCATTTTGGTGATGTCATAATCATTTGATGATGTAATAATCATTTGATGTCATAATCATTGGATGATGTTATAATCATTTTGTTGATGTCATAATCATTTGATGATGTCAATCATTAGATGATGTCATAATCATTTTGTTGATGTCATAATGATTTGATGATGTCATAATCATTGGATGATATCATAATCATTGGATGATGTCATAATCATTTTGTTGATGTCATAATCATTTGATGATGTCATAATCATTAGATGATGTCATAATCATTTTGTTGATGTCATAATGATTTGATGATGTCATAATCATTTGATGTCATAATCATTGGATGATGTCATAATCATTTTGTTGATGTCATAATCATTTGATGATGTCATAAACATTTGATGTCATAATCATTGGATGATGTCATAATCATTTTGTTGATGTCATAATCATTTGATGATGTCATAATCATTAGATGATGTCATAATCATTTTGTTGATGTCATAATCATTTGATGATGTCATAATCATTTGATGATGTCATAATCATTTTGTTGATGTCATAATCATTTGATGATGTCATAATCATTTTGGTGATGTCATAATCATTTGATGATGTAATAATCATTTGATGTCATAATCATTGGATGATGTTATAATCATTTTGTTGATGTCATAATCATTTGATGATGTCAATCATTAGATGATGTCATAATCATTTTGTTGATGTCATAATGATTTGATGATGTCATAATCATTGGATGATATCATAATCATTGGATGATGTCATAATCATTTTGTTGATGTCATAATCATTTGATGATGTCATAATCATTAGATGATGTCATAATCATTTTGTTGATGTCATAATGATTTGATGATGTCATAATCATTTGATGTCATAATCATTGGATGATGTCATAATCATTTTGTTGATGTCATAATCATTTGATGATGTCATAAACATTTGATGTCATAATCATTGGATGATGTCATAATCATTTTGTTGATGTCATAATCATTTGATGATGTCATAATCATTAGATGATGTCATAATCATTTTGTTGATGTCATAATCATTTGATGATGTCATAAACATTTGATGTCATAATCATTGGATGATGTCATAATCATTTTGTTGATGTCATAATCATTTGATGATGTCATAATCATTAGATGATGTCATAATCATTTTGTTGATGTCATAATCATTTGATGATGTCATAATCATTTGATGATGTCATAATCATTTTGTTGATGTCATAATCATTTGATGATGTCATAATCATTTTGGTGATGTCATAATCATTTGATGATGTAATAATCATTTGATGTCATAATCATTGGATGATGTTATAATCATTTTGTTGATGTCATAATCATTTGATGATGTCAATCATTAGATGATGTCATAATCATTTTGTTGATGTCATAATGATTTGATGATGTCATAATCATTGGATGATATCATAATCATTGGATGATGTCATAATCATTTTGTTGATGTCATAATCATTTGATGATGTCATAATCATTAGATGATGTCATAATCATTTTGTTGATGTCATAATGATTTGATGATGTCATAATCATTTGATGTCATAATCATTGGATGATGTCATAATCATTTTGTTGATGTCATAATCATTTGATGATGTCATAAACATTTGATGTCATAATCATTGGATGATGTCATAATCATTTTGTTGATGTCATAATCATTTGATGATGTCATAATCATTAGATGATGTCATAATCATTTTGTTGATGTCATAATCATTTGATGATGTCATAATCATTTGATGATGTCATAATCATTTTGTTGATGTCATAATCATTTGATGATGTCATAATCATTTGATGTCATAATCATTGGATGATGACATAATCATTTTGTTGATGTCATAATCATTAGATGATGTCATAATCATTTTGTTGATGTCATAATCATTGGATGATGTCATAATCATTTTGTTGATGTCATAATCATTTGATGATGTCATAATCATTTTGTTGATGTCATAATCATTTGATGATGTCATAATCATTTGATGTCATAATCATTTGATGATGTCATAATCATTGTGTTGATGTCATAATGATTTGATGATGTCAAAATCATTGGATGATGTCATAATCATTTTGTTGATGTCATAATCATTTGATGTCATAATCATTGGATGATGTCATAATCATTTTGTTGATGTCATAATCATTAGATGATGTCATAATCATTTTGTTGATGTCATAATGATTTGATGATGTCATAATCATTTGATGTCATAATCCTTGGATGATGTCATAATCATTTTGTTGATGTCATAATCATTTGATGATGTCAATCATTTTGTTGATGTCATAATCATTTTGTTGATGTCATAATGATTTGATGATGTCAAAATCATTGTATGATGTCATAATAATTTTGTTGATGTCATAATCATTTGATGATGCCATAATCATTTTGTTGATGTCATAATCATTTGATGATGCCATAATCATTTTGTTGATGTCATAATCATTTGATGATGCCATAATCATTTTGTTGATGTCATAATCATTAGATGATGTCATAATCATTTGATGTCATAATCATTTGATGATGCCATAATCATTTTGTTGATGTCATAATCATTTGATGATGTCATAATCATTTGATGTCATAATCATTGGATGATGTCATAATCATTTTGTTGATGTCATAATCATTTGATGATGTCATAAACATTTGATGTCATAATCATTGGATGATGTCATAATCATTTTGTTGATGTCATAATCATTGGATGATGTCATAATCATTTTGTTGATGTCATAATCATTTGATGATGTCATAATCAGTAGATGATGTCATAATCATTTTGTTGATGTCATAATCATTTGATGATGTCATAATCATTAGATGATGTCATAATCATTTTGATGATGTCATAATCATTTGATGATGTCATAATCATTTGATGTCATAATCATCGGATGATGTCATAATCATTTTGTTGATGTCATAATCATTTGATGATGTCATAATCATTTGATGTCATAATCATTGGATGATGTCATAATCATTTTGTTGATGTCATAATCATTTTGTTGATGTCATAATCATTTGATGATGTCATAATCATTTTGGTGATGTCATAATCATTTGATGATGTCATAATCATTTGATGTCATAATCATTGGATGATGTCATAATCATTTTGTTGATGTCATAATCATTTGATGATGTCATAATCATTAGATGATGTCATAATCATTTTGTTGATGTCATAATGATTTGATGATGTCATAATCATTGGATGATGTCATAATCATTGGATGATGTCATCATCATTTTGTTGATGTCATAATCATTTGATGATGTCATAATCATTTGATGTCATAATCATTTGATGATGTCATAATCATTTTGTTGATGTCATAATCATTTTGTTGATGTCATAATGATTTGATGATGTCAAAATCATTGGATGATGTCATAATCATTTTGTTGATGTCATAATCATTTGATGTCATAATCATTGGATGATGTCATAATCATTTTGTTGATGTCATAATCATTTGATGATGTCATAATCATTTGATGTTATAATCATTGGATGATGTCATAATCATTTTGTTGATGTCATAATCATTTGATGATGTCATAATCATTAGATGATGTCATAATCATTTTGTTGATGTCATAATCATTTGATGATGTCATAATCATTAGATGATGTCATAATCATTTTGTGATGTCATAATCATTTGATGATGTCATAATCATTTGATGTCATAATCATTGGATGATGTCATAATCATTTTGTTGATGTCATAATCATTTGATAATGTCATAATCATTAGATGATGTCATAATCATTTTGTTGATGTCATAATCATTTTGTTGATGTCATAATCATTTGATGATGTCATAATCATTTTGGTGATGTCATAATCATTTGATGATGTCATAATCATTTGATGTCATAATCATTGGATGATGTCATAATCATTTTGTTGATGTCATAATCATTTGATGATGTCATAATCATTAGATGATGTCATAATCATTTTGTTGATGTCATATCCATTTGATGATGTCATAATCATTAGATGATGTCATAATCATTTTGTGATGTCATAATCATTTGATGATGTCATAATCATTTGATGTCATAATCATTGGATGATGTCATAATCATTTTGTTGATGTCATAATCATTTGATAATGTCATAATCATTAGATGATGTCATAATCATTTTGTTGATGTCATAATCATTTTGTTGATGTCATAATCATTTTGGTGATGTCATAATCATTTGATGATGTCATAATCATTTGATGTCAAAATCATTGGATGATGTCATAATCATTTTGTTGATGTCATAATCATTTGATGATGTCATAATCATTAGATGGTGTCATAATCATTTTGTTGATGTCATAATGATTTGATGATGTCATAATCATTGGATGATGTCATAATCATTGGATGATGTCATAATCATTTTGTTGATGTCATAATCATTTGATGATGTCATAATCATTAGATGATGTCATAATCATTTTGTTGATGTCATAATGATTTGATGATGTCATAATCATTTGATGTCATAATCATTGGATGATGTCATAATCATTTTGTTGATGTCATAATCATTTGATGATGTCATAATCATTGGATGATGTCATATTCATTTTGTTGATGTCATAAACATTTCATGATGTCATAATCATTAGATCATGTCATAATCATTTGATGTCATAATCATTTTGTTGATGTCATAATCATTTGATGATGTCATAATCATTAGATGATGTCATAATCATTTGATGTCATAATCATTGGATGATGTCATATTCATTTTGTTGATGTCATAATCATTTGATGATGTCATAATCATTTGATGTCATAATCATTGGATGATGACATAATCATTTTGTTGATGTCATAATCATTAGATGATGTCATAATCATTAGATGATGTCATAATCATTTTGTTGATGTAATAATCATTTGATGATGTCATAATCATTTTGTTGATGTCATAATCATTGGATGATGTCATAATCATTTTGTTGATGTCATAATCATTTGATGATGCCATAATCATTTTGTTGATGGCATAATCATTTGATGATGTCATAATCATTTGATGTCATAATCATTAGATGATGTCATAATCATTTTGTTGATGTCATAATGATTTGATGATGTCAAAATCATTGGATGATGTCATAATCATTTTGTTGATGTCATAATCATTTGATGTCATAATCATTGGATGATGTCATAATCATTTTGTTGATGTCATAATCATTTGATGATGTCATAATCATTTGATGTCATAATCATTGGATGATGTCATAATCATTTTGTTGATGTCATAATCATTTGATGATGTCATAATCATTAGATGATGTCATAATAATTTTGTTGATGTCATAATGATTTGATGATGTCATAATCATTGGATGATGTCATAATCATTGGATGAAGTCATAATCATTTTGTTGATGTCATAATCATTGGATGATGTCATAATCATTTTGTTGATGTCATAATCATTTGTTGATGTCATAATCATTTGATGATGTCATAATCATTAGATGATGTCATAATCATTTTGTTGATGTCATAATCATTTGATGATGTCATAATCATTAGATGATGTCATAATCATTTTGTGATGTCATAATCATTTGATGATGTCATAATCATTTGATGTCATAATCATTGGATGATGTCATAATCATTTTGTTGATGTCATAATCATTTGATAATGTCATAATCATTAGATGATGTCATAATCATTTTGTTGATGTCATAATCATTTTGTTGATGTCATAATCATTTGATGATGTCATAATCATTTTGGTGATGTCATAATCATTTGATGATGTCATAATCATTTGATGTCATAATCATTGGATGATGTCATAATCATTTTGTTGATGTCATAATCATTTGATGATGTCATGATCATTAGATGATGTCATAATGATTTTGTTGATGTCATAATCATTTGATGATGTCATAATCATTAGATGATGTCATAATCATTTTGTGATGTCATAATCATTTGATGATGTCATAATCATTTGATGTCATAATCATTGGATGATGTCATAATCATTTGATGTCATAATCATTGGATGATGTCATAATCATTTGATAATGTCATAATCATTAGATGATGTCATAATCATTTTGCTGATGTCATAATCATTTTGTTGATGTCATAATCATTTGATGATGTCATAATCATTTTGGTGATGTCATAATCATTTGATGATGTAATAATCATTTGATGTCATAATCATTGGATGATGTTATAATCATTTTGTTGATGTCATAATCATTTGATGATGTCAATCATTAGATGATGTCATAATCATTTTGTTGATGTCATAATGATTTGATGATGTCATAATCATTGGATGATATCATAATCATTGGATGATGTCATAATCATTTTGTTGATGTCATAATCATTTGATGATGTCATAATCATTAGATGATGTCATAATCATTTTGTTGATGTCATAATGATTTGATGATGTCATAATCATTTGATGTCATAATCATTGGATGATGTCATAATCATTTTGTTGATGTCATAATCATTTGATGATGTCATAAACATTTGATGTCATAATCATTGGATGATGTCATAATCATTTTGTTGATGTCATAATCATTGGATGATGTCATAATCATTTTGTTGATGTCATAATCATTTGATGATGTCATAATCATTAGATGATGTCATAATCATTTTGTTGATGTCATAATCATTTGATGATGTCATAATCATTAGATGATGTCATAATCATTTTGTTGATGTCATAATCATTTGATGATGTCATAATCATTTGATGTCATAATCATTGGATGATGACATAATCATTTTGTTGATGTCATAATCATTAGATGATGTCATAATCATTAGATGATGTCATAATCATTTTGTTGATGTAATAATCATTTGATGATGTCATAATCATTTTGTTGATGTCATAATCATTGGATGATGTCATAATCATTTTGTTGATGTCATAATCATTTGATGATGCCATAATCATTTTGTTGATGGCATAATCATTTGATGATGTCATAATCATTTGATGTCATAATCATTAGATGATGTCATAATCATTTTGTTGATGTCATAATGATTTGATGATGTCAAAATCATTGGATGATGTCATAATCATTTTGTTGATGTCATAATCATTTGATGTCATAATCATTGGATGATGTCATAATCATTTTGTTGATGTCATAATCATTTGATGATGTCATAATCATTTGATGTCATAATCATTGGATGATGTCATAATCATTTTGTTGATGTCATAATCATTTGATGATGTCATAATCATTAGATGATGTCATAATAATTTTGTTGATGTCATAATGATTTGATGATGTCATAATCATTGGATGATGTCATAATCATTGGATGATGTCATAATCATTTTGTTGATGTCATAATCATTTGTTGATGTCATAATCATTTGATGATGTCATAATCATTAGATGATGTCCTAATCATTTTGTTGATGTCATAATCATTTGATGATGTCATAATCATTAGATGATGTCATAATCATTTTGTGATGTCATAATCATTTGATGATGTCATAATCATTTGATGTCATAATCATTGGATGATGTCATAATCATTTTGTTGATGTCATAATCATTTGATAATGTCATAATCATTAGATGATTTCATAATCATTTTGTTGATGTCATAATCATTTTGTTGATGTCATAATCATTTGATGATGTCATAATCATTTTGGTGATGTCATAATCATTTGATGATGTCATAATCATTAGATGATGTCATAATGATTTTGTTGATGTCATAATCATTTGATGATGTCATAATCATTAGATGATGTCATAATCATTTTGTGATGTCATAATCATTTGATGATGTCATAATCATTTGATGTCATAATCATTGGATGATGTCATAATCATTTGATGTCATAATCATTGGATGATGTCATAATCATTTGATAATGTCATAATCATTAGTTGATGTCATAATCATTTTGCTGATGTCATAATCATTTTGTTGATGTCATAATCATTTGATGATGTCATAATCATTTTGGTGATGTCATAATCATTTGATGATGTAATAATCATTTGATGTCATAATCATTGGATGATGTTATAATCATTTTGTTGATGTCATAATCATTTGATGATGTCATAATCATTAGATGATGTCATAATCATTTTGTTGATGTCATAATGATTTGATGATGTCAGAATCATTGGATGATATCATAATCATTGGATGATGTCATAATCATTTTGTTGATGTCATAATCATTTGATGATGTCATAATCATTTGATGTCATAATCATTGGATGATGTCATAATCATTTTGTTGATGTCATAATCATTTGATGATGTCATAAACATTTGATGTCATAATCATTGGATGATGTCATAATCATTTTGTTGATGTCATAATCATTGGATGATGTCATAATCGTTTTGTTGATGTCATAATCATTTGATGATGTCATAATCATTAGATGATGTCATAATCATTTTGTTGATGTCATAATCATTTGATGATGTCATAATCATTAGATGATGTCATAATCATTTTGTTGATGTCATAATCATTTGATGATGTCATAATCATTTGATGATGTCATAATCATTTGATGATGTCATAATCATTTTGTTGATGTCATAATCATTTGATGATGTCATAATCATTTGATGTCATAATCATTGGATGATGACATAATCATTTTGTTGATGTCATAATCATTAGATGATGTCATAATCATTAGATGATGTCATAATCATTTTGTTGATGTAATAATCATTTGATGATGTCATAATCATTTTGTTGATGTCATAATCATTGGATGATGTCATAATCATTTTGTGATGTCATAATCATTTGATGATGTCATAATCATTTGATGTCATAATCATTGGATGATGTCATAATCATTTGATGTCATAATCATTGGATGATGTCATAATCATTTGATAATGTCATAATCATTAGATGATGTCATAATCATTTTGCTGATGTCATAATCATTTTGTTGATGTCATAATCATTTGATGATGTCATAATCATTTTGGTGATGTCATAATCATTTGATGATGTAATAATCATTTGATGTCATAATCATTGGATGATGTTATAATCATTTTGTTGATGTCATAATCATTTGATGATGTCAATCATTAGATGATGTCATAATCATTTTGTTGATGTCATAATGATTTGATGATGTCATAATCATTGGATGATATCATAATCATTGGATGATGTCATAATCATTTTGTTGATGTCATAATCATTTGATGATGTCATAATCATTTGATGATGTCATAATCATTTTGTTGATGTCATAATGATTTGATGATGTCATAATCATTTGATGTCATAATCATTGGATGATGTCATAATCATTTTGTTGATGTCATAATCATTGGATGATGTCATAATCATTTTGTTGATGTCATAATCATTTGATGATGTCATAATCATTAGATGATGTCATAATCATTTTGTTGATGTCATAATCATTTGATGATGTCATAATCATTTGATGTCATAATCATTGGATGATGACATAATCATTTTGTTGATGTCATAATCATTAGATGATGTCATAATCATTAGATGATGTCATAATCATTTTGTTGATGTAATAATCATTTGATGATGTCATAATCATTTTGTTGATGTCATAATCATTGGATGATGTCATAATCATTTTGTTGATGTCATAATCATTTGATGATGCCATAATCATTTTGTTGATGGCATAATCATTTGATGATGTCATAATCATTTGATGTCATAATCATTAGATGATGTCATAATCATTTTGTTGATGTCACAATGATTTGATGATGTCAAAATCATTGGATGATGTCATAATCATTTTGTTGATGTCATAATCATTTGATGTCATAATCATTGGATGATGTCATAATCATTTTGTTGATGTCATAATCATTTGATGATGTCATAATCATTTGATGTCATAATCATTGGATGATGTCATAATCATTTTGTTGATGTCATAATCATTTGATGATGTCATAATCATTGGATGATGTCATAATCATTGGATGATGTCATAATCATTTTGTTGATGTCATAATCATTTGTTGATGTCATAATCATTTGATGATGTCATAATCATTAGATGATGTCATAATCATTTTGTTGATGTCATAATCATTTGATGATGTCATAATCATTAGATGATGTCATAATCATTTTGTGATGTCATAATCATTTGATGATGTCATAATCATTTGATGTCATAATCATTGGATGATGTTATAATCATTTTGTTGATGTCATAATCATTTGATGATGTCAATCATTAGATGATGTCATAATCATTTTGTTGATGTCATAATGATTTGATGATGTCATAATCATTGGATGATATCATAATCATTGGATGATGTCATAATCATTTTGTTGATGTCATAATCATTTGATGATGTCATAATCATTAGATGATGTCATAATCATTTTGTTGATGTCATAATGATTTGATGATGTCATAATCATTTGATGTCATAATCATTGGATGATGTCATAATCATTTTGTTGATGTCATAATCATTTGATGATGTCATAAACATTTGATGTCATAATCATTGGATGATGTCATAATCATTTTGTTGATGTCATAATCATTGGATGATGTTATAATCATTTTGTTGATGTCATAATCATTTGATGATGTCATAATCATTAGATGATGTCATAATCATTTTGTTGATGTCATAATCATTTGATGATGTCATAATCATTAGATGATGTCATAATCATTTTGTTGATGTCATAATCATTTGATGATGTCATAATCATTTGATGTCATAATCATTGGATGATGACATAATCATTTTGTTGATGTCATAATCATTAGATGATGTCATAATCATTAGATGATGTCATAATCATTTTGTTGATGTAATAATCATTTGATGATGTCATAATCATTTTGTTGATGTCATAATCATTGGATGATGTCATAATCATTTTGTTGATGTCATAATCATTTGATGATGCCATAATCATTTTGTTGATGGCATAATCATTTGATGATGTCATAATCATTTGATGTCATAATCATTAGATGATGTCATAATCATTTTGTTGATGTCATAATGATTTGATGATGTCAAAATCATTGGATGATGTCATAATCATTTTGTTGATGTCATAATCATTTGATGTCATAATCATTGGATGATGTCATAATCATTTTGTTGATGTCATAATCATTTGATGATGTCATAATCATTTGATGTCATAATCATTGGATGATGTCATAATCATTTTGTTGATGTCATAATCATTTGATGATGTCATAATCATTAGATGATGTCATAATAATTTTGTTGATGTCATAATGATTTGATGATGTCATAATCATTGGATGATGTCATAATCATTGGATGATGTCATAATCATTTTGTTGATGTCATAATCATTTGTTGATGTCATAATCATTTGATGATGTCATAATCATTAGATGATATCCTAATCATTTTGTTGATGTCATAATCATTTGATGATGTCATAATCATTAGATGATGTCATAATCATTTTGTGATGTCATAATCATTTGATGATGTCATAATCATTTGATGTCATAATCATTGGATGATGTCATAATCATTTTGTTGATGTCATAATCATTTGATAATGTCATAATCATTAGATGATTTCATAATCATTTTGTTGATGTCATAATCATTTTGTTGATGTCATAATCATTTGATGATGTCATAATCATTTTGGTGATGTCATAATCATTTGATGATGTCATAATCATTAGATGATGTCATAATGATTTTGTTGATGTCATAATCATTTGATGATGTCATAATCATTAGATGATGTCATAATCATTTTGTGATGTCATAATCATTTGATGATGTCATAATCATTTGATGTCATAATCATTGGATGATGTCATAATCATTTGATGTCATAATCATTGGATGATGTCATAATCATTTGATAATGTCATAATCATTAGTTGATGTCATAATCATTTTGCTGATGTCATAATCATTTTGTTGATGTCATAATCATTTGATGATGTCATAATCATTTTGGTGATGTCATAATCATTTGATGATGTAATAATCATTTGATGTCATAATCATTGGATGATGTTATAATCATTTTGTTGATGTCATAATCATTTGATGATGTCATAATCATTAGATGATGTCATAATCATTTTGTTGATGTCATAATGATTTGATGATGTCAGAATCATTGGATGATATCATAATCATTGGATGATGTCATAATCATTTTGTTGATGTCATAATCATTTGATGATGTCATAATCATTTGATGTCATAATCATTGGATGATGTCATAATCATTTTGTTGATGTCATAATCATTTGATGATGTCATAAACATTTGATGTCATAATCATTGGATGATGTCATAATCATTTTGTTGATGTCATAATCATTGGATGATGTCATAATCGTTTTGTTGATGTCATAATCATTTGATGATGTCATAATCATTAGATGATGTCATAATCATTTTGTTGATGTCATAATCATTTGATGATGTCATAATCATTAGATGATGTCATAATCTTTTTGTTGATGTCATAATCATTTGATGATGTCATAATCATTTGATGATGTCATAATCATTTGATGATGTCATAATCATTTTGTTGATGTCATAATCATTTGATGATGTCATAATCATTTGATGTCATAATCATTGGATGATGACATAATCATTTTGTTGATGTCATAATCATTAGATGATGTCATAATCATTAGATGATGTCATAATCATTTTGTTGATGTAATAATCATTTGATGATGTCATAATCATTTTGTTGATGTCATAATCATTGGATGATGTCATAATCATTTTGTGATGTCATAATCATTTGATGATGTCATAATCATTTGATGTCATAATCATTGGATGATGTCATAATCATTTGATGTCATAATCATTGGATGATGTCATAATCATTTGATAATGTCATAATCATTAGATGATGTCATAATCATTTTGCTGATGTCATAATCATTTTGTTGATGTCATAATCATTTGATGATGTCATAATCATTTTGGTGATGTCATAATCATTTGATGATGTAATAATCATTTGATGTCATAATCATTGGATGATGTTATAATCATTTTGTTGATGTCATAATCATTTGATGATGTCAATCATTAGATGATGTCATAATCATTTTGTTGATGTCATAATGATTTGATGATGTCATAATCATTGGATGATATCATAATCATTGGATGATGTCATAATCATTTTGTTGATGTCATAATCATTTGATGATGTCATAATCATTTGATGATGTCATAATCATTTTGTTGATGTCATAATGATTTGATGATGTCATAATCATTTGATGTCATAATCATTGGATGATGTCATAATCATTTTGTTGATGTCATAATCATTTGATGATGTCATAAACATTTGATGTCATAATCATTGGATGATGTCATAATCATTTTGTTGATGTCATAATCATTGGATGATGTCATAATCATTTTGTTGATGTCATAATCATTTGATGATGTCATAATCATTAGATGATGTCATAATCATTTTGTTGATGTCATAATCATTTGATGATGTCATAATCATTAGATGATGTCATAATCATTTTGTTGATGTCATAATCATTTGATGATGTCATAATCATTTGATGTCATAATCATTGGATGATGACATAATCATTTTGTTGATGTCATAATCATTAGATGATGTCATAATCATTAGATGATGTCATAATCATTTTGTTGATGTAATAATCATTTGATGATGTCATAATCATTTTGTTGATGTCATAATCATTGGATGATGTCATAATCATTTTGTTGATGTCATAATCATTTGATGATGCCATAATCATTTTGTTGATGGCATAATCATTTGATGATGTCATAATCATTTGATGTCATAATCATTAGATGATGTCATAATCATTTTGTTGATGTCACAATGATTTGATGATGTCAAAATCATTGGATGATGTCATAATCATTTTGTTGATGTCATAATCATTTGATGTCATAATCATTGGATGATGTCATAATCATTTTGTTGATGTCATAATCATTTGATGATGTCATAATCATTTGATGTCATAATCATTGGATGATGTCATAATCATTTTGTTGATGTCATAATCATTTGATGATGTCATAATCATTGGATGATGTCATAATCATTGGATGATGTCATAATCATTTTGTTGATGTCATAATCATTTGTTGATGTCATAATCATTTGATGATGTCATAATCATTAGATGATGTCATAATCATTTTGTTGATGTCATAATCATTTGATGATGTCATAATCATTAGATGATGTCATAATCATTTTGTGATGTCATAATCATTTGATGATGTCATAATCATTTGATGTCATAATCATTGGATGATGTCATAATCATTTTGTTGATGTCATAATCATTTGATAATGTCATAATCATTAGATGATTTCATAATCATTTTGTTGATGTCATAATCATTTTGTTGATGTCATAATCATTTGATGATGTCATAATCATTTTGTGATGTCATAATCATTTGATGATGTCATAATCATTGGATGTCATAATCATTGGATGATGTCATAATCATTTTGTTGATGTCATAATCATTTGATAATGTCATAATCATTAGATGATTTCATAATCATTTTGTTGATGTCATAATCATTTTGTTGATGTCATAATCATTTGATGTCATAATCATTGGATGATGTCATAATCATTTTGTTGATGTCATAATCATTTGATGATGTCATAATCATTAGATGATGTCATAATGATTTTGTTGATGTCATAATCATTTGATGATGTCATAATCATTAGATGATGTCATAATCATTTTGTGATGTCATAATCATTTGATGATGTCATAATCATTTGATGTCATAATCATTGGATGATGTCATAATCATTTGATGTCATAATCATTGGATGATGTCATAATCATTTGATAATGTCATAATCATTAGTTGATGTCATAATCATTTTGCTGATGTCATAATCATTTTGTTGATGTCATAATCATTTGATGATGTCATAATCATTTTGGTGATGTCATAATCATTTGATGATGTAATAATCATTTGATGTCATAATCATTGGATGATGTTATAATCATTTTGTTGATGTCATAATCATTTGATGATGTCATAATCATTAGATGATGTCATAATCATTTTGTTGATGTCATAATGATTTGATGATGTCAGAATCATTGGATGATATCATAATCATTGGATGATGTCATAATCATTTTGTTGATGTCATAATCATTTGATGATGTCATAATCATTAGATGATGTCATAATCATTTTGTTGATGTCATAATCATTTGATGATGTCATAATCATTTGATGTCATAATCATTGGATGATGTCATAATCATTTTGTTGATGTCATAATCATTTGATGATGTCATAAACATTTGATGTCATAATCATTGGATGATGTCATAATCATTTTGTTGATGTCATAATCATTGGATGATGTCATAATCGTTTTGTTGATGTCATAATCATTTGATGATGTCATAATCATTAGATGATGTCATAATCATTTTGTTGATGTCATAATCATTTGATGATGTCATAATCATTAGATGATGTCATAATCATTTTGTTGATGTCATAATCATTTGATGATGTCATAATCATTTGATGTCATAATCATCGGATGATGTCATAATCATTTTGTTGATGTCATAATCATTTGATAATGTCATAATCATTAGATGATTTCATAATCATTTTGTTGATGTCATAATCATTTTGTTGATGTCATAATCATTTTGTTGATGTCATAATCATTTGATGATGTCATAATCATTTTGGTGATGTCATAATCATTTGATGATGTCATAATCATTTGATGTCATAATCATTGGATGATGTCATAATCATTTTGTTGATGTCATAATCATTTGATGATGTCATAATCATTAGATGATGTCATAATGATTTTGTTGATGTCATAATCATTTGATGATGTCATAATCATTAGATGATGTCATAATCATTTTGTGATGTCATAATCATTTGATGATGTCATAATCATTTGATGTCATAATCATTGGATGATGTCATAATCATTTGATGTCATAATCATTGGATGATGTCATAATCATTTGATAATGTCATAATCATTAGTTGATGTCATAATCATTTTGCTGATGTCATAATCATTTTGTTGATGTCATAATCATTTGATGATGTCATAATCATTTTGGTGATGTCATAATCATTTGATGATGTAATAATCATTTGATGTCATAATCATTGGATGATGTTATAATCATTTTGTTGATGTCATAATCATTTGATGATGTCATAATCATTAGATGATGTCATAATCATTTTGTTGATGTCATAATGATTTGATGATGTCAGAATCATTGGATGATATCATAATCATTGGATGATGTCATAATCATTTTGTTGATGTCATAATCATTTGATGATGTCATAATCATTAGATGATGTCATAATCATTTTGTTGATGTCATAATGATTTGATGATGTCATAATCATTTGATGTCATAATCATTGGATGATGTCATAATCATTTTGTTGATGTCATAATCATTTGATGATGTCATAAACATTTGATGTCATAATCATTGGATGATGTCATAATCATTTTGTTGATGTCATAGTCATTGGATGATGTCATAATCGTTTTGTTGATGTCATAATCATTTGATGATGTCATAATCATTAGATGATGTCATAATCATTTTGTTGATGTCATAATCATTTGATGATGTCATAATCATTAGATGATGTCATAATCATTTTGTTGATGTCATAATCATTTGATGATGTCATAATCATTTGATGTCATAATCATCGGATGATGTCATAATCATTTTGTTGATGTCATAATCATTTGATAATGTCATAATCATTAGATGATGTCATAATCATTTTGTTGATGTCATAATCATTTGATGTCATAATCATTTGATGATGTCATAATCATTTTGTTGATGTCATAATCATTTGATGATGTCATAATCATTTGATGTCATAATCATTGGATGATGTCATAATCATTTTGTTGATGTCATAATCATTTGATGATGTCATAATCATTAGATTATGTCATAATCATTTTGATGATGTCATCATCATTTGATGATGTCATAATCATTGGATGATGTCATAATCATTGGATGATGTCATCATCATTTTGTTGATGTCATAATCATTTGATGTCATAATCATTTGATGATGTCATAATCATTTTGTTGATGTCATAATCATTTTGTTGATGTCATAATGATTTGATGATGTCAAAATCATTGGATGATGTCATAATCATTTTGTTGATGTCATAATCATTTGATGTCATAATCATTGGATGATGTCATAATCATTTTGTTGATGTCATAATCATTTGATGTCATAATCATTGGATGATGTCATAATCATTTTTTTGATGTCATAATCATTGGATGATGTCATAATCATTTTGTTGATGTCATAATCATTTGATGATGTCATAATCATTAGATGATGTCATAATCATTTTGTTGATGTCATAATCATTTGATGATGTCATAATCATTAGATGATGTCATAATCATTTTGTTGATGTCATAATCATTTGATAATGTCATAATCATTAGATGATGTCATAATCATTTTGTTGATGTCATAATCATTTTGTTGATGTCATAATCATTTGATGATGTCATAATCATTTTGGTGATGTCATAATCATTTGATGATGTCATAATCATTTGATGTCATAATCATTGGATGATGTCCTAATCATTTTGTTGATGTCATAATCATTTGATGATGTCATAATCATTAGATGATGTCATAATCATTTTGTTGATGTCATAATGATTTGATGATGTCATAATCATTTGATGTCATAATCATTGGATGATGTCATAATCATTTTGTTGATGTCATAATCATTTGATGATGTCATAAACATTTCATGTCTTAATCACTGGATGATGTCATAATCATTTTGTTGATGTCATAATCATTGGATGATGTCATAATCATTTTGTTGATGTCATAATCATTTGATGATGTCATAATCATTAGATGATGTCATAATCATTTTGTTGATGTCATAATCATTTGATGATGTCATAATCATTAGATGATGTCATAATCATTTTGTTGATGTCATAATCATTTGATGATGTCATAATCATTTGATGTCATAATCATCGGATGATGTCATAATCATTTTGATGATGTCATAATCATTTGATAATGTCATAATCATTAGATGATGTCATATTCATTTTTTTGATGTCATAATCATTTTTTTGATGTCATAATCATTTGATGATGTCATAATCATTTGATGTCATAATCATTGGATGATGTCATAATCATTTTGTTGATGTCATAATCATTTTGTTGATGTCATAATCATTTGATGATGTCATAATCATTTTGATGATGTCATAATCATTTGATGATGTCATAATCATTTGATGTCATAATCATTGGATGATGTCATAATCATTTTGTTGATGTCATAATCATTTGATGATGTCATAATCATTAGATGATGTCATAATCATTTTGTTGATGTCATAATGATTTGATGATGTCATAATCATTGGATGATGTCATAATCATTGGATGATGTCATAATCATTTTGTTGATGTCATAATCATTTGATGATGTCATAATCATTAGATGATGTCATAATCATTTTGTTGATGTCATAATCATTTGATGATGTCATAATCATTAGATGATGTCATAATCATTTTGTTGATGTCATAATCATTTGATGATGTCATAATCATTTGATGTCATAATCATTGGATGATGTCATAATCATTTTGTTGATGTCATAATCATTTGATGATGTCATAATCATTAGATTATGTCATAATCATTTTGATGATGTCATCATCATTTGATGATGTCATAATCATTGGATGATGTCATAATCATTGGATGATGTCATCATCATTTTGTTGATGTCATAATCATTTGATGTCATAATCATTTGATGATGTCATAATCATTTTGTTGATGTCATAATCATTTTGTTGATGTCATAATGATTTGATGATGTCAAAATCATTGGATGATGTCATAATCATTTTGTTGATGTCATAATCATTTGATGTCATAATCATTGGATGATGTCATAATCATTTTGTTGATGTCATAATCATTTGATGATGTCATAATCATTTGATGTCATAATCATTGGATGATGTCATAATCATTTTTTTGATGTCATAATCATTGGATGATGTCATAATCATTTTGTTGATGTCATAATCATTTGATGATGTCATAATCATTAGATGATGTCATAATCATTTTGTTGATGTCATAATCATTTGATGATGTCATAATCATTAGATGATGTCATAATCATTTTGTTGATGTCATAATCATTTGATGATGTCATAATCATTAGATGATGTCATAATCATTTTGTGATGTCATAATCATTTGATGATGTCATAATCATTTGATGTCATAATCATTGGATGATGTCATAATCATTTTGTTGATGTCATAATCATTTGATAATGTCATAATCATTAGATGATTTCATAATCATTTTGTTGATGTCATAATCATTTTGTTGATGTCATAATCATTTGATGATGTCATAATCATTTTGTGATGTCATAATCATTTGATGATGTCATAATCATTGGATGTCATAATCATTGGATGATGTCATAATCATTTTGTTGATGTCATAATCATTTGATAATGTCATAATCATTAGATGATTTCATAATCATTTTGTTGATGTCATAATCATTTTGTTGATGTCATAATCATTTGATGTCATAATCATTGGATGATGTCATAATCATTTTGTTGATGTCATAATCATTTGATGATGTCATAATCATTAGATGATGTCATAATGATTTTGTTGATGTCATAATCATTTGATGATGTCATAATCATTAGATGATGTCATAATCATTTTGTGATGTCATAATCATTTGATGATGTCATAATCATTTGATGTCATAATCATTGTATGATGTCATAATCATTTGATGTCATAATCATTGGATGATGTCATAATCATTTGATAATGTCATAATCATTAGTTGATGTCATAATCATTTTGCTGATGTCATAATCATTTTGTTGATGTCATAATCATTTGATGATGTCATAATCATTTTGGTGATGTCATAATCATTTGATGATGTAATAATCATTTGATGTCATAATCATTGGATGATGTTATAATCATTTTGTTGATGTCATAAAAATTTGATGATGTCATAATCATTAGATGATGTCATAATCATTTTGTTGATGTCATAATGATTTGATGATGTCAGAATCATTGGATGATATCATAATCATTGGATGATGTCATAATCATTTTGTTGATGTCATAATCATTTGATGATGTCATAATCATTAGATGATGTCATAATCATTTTGTTGATGTCATAATCATTTGATGATGTCATAATCATTTGATGTCATAATCATTGGATGATGTCATAATCATTTTGTTGATGTCATAATCATTTGATGATGTCATAAACATTTGATGTCATAATCATTGGATGATGTCATAATCATTTTGTTGATGTCATAATCATTGGATGATGTCATAATCGTTTTGTTGATGTCATAATCATTTGATGATGTCATAATCATTAGATGATGTCATAATCATTTTGTTGATGTCATAATCATTTGATGATGTCATAATCATTAGATGATGTCATAATCATTTTGTTGATGTCATAATCATTTGATGATGTCATAATCATTTGATGTCATAATCATCGGATGATGTCATAATCATTTTGTTGATGTCATAATCATTTGATAATGTCATAATCATTAGATGATTTCATAATCATTTTGTTGATGTCATAATCATTTTGTTGATGTCATAATCATTTTGTTGATGTCATAATCATTTGATGATGTCATAATCATTTTGGTGATGTCATAATCATTTGATGATGTCATAATCATTTGATGTCATAATCATTGGATGATGTCATAATCATTTTGTTGATGTCATAATCATTTGATGATGTCATAATCATTAGATGATGTCATAATGATTTTGTTGATGTCATAATCATTTGATGATGTCATAATCATTAGATGATGTCATAATCATTTTGTGATGTCATAATCATTTGATGATGTCATAATCATTTGATGTCATAATCATTGGATGATGTCATAATCATTTGATGTCATAATCATTGGATGATGTCATAATCATTTGATAATGTCATAATCATTAGTTGATGTCATAATCATTTTGCTGATGTCATAATCATTTTGTTGATGTCATAATCATTTGATGATGTCATAATCATTTTGGTGATGTCATAATCATTTGATGATGTAATAATCATTTGATGTCATAATCATTGGATGATGTTATAATCATTTTGTTGATGTCATAATCATTTGATGATGTCATAATCATTAGATGATGTCATAATCATTTTGTTGATGTCATAATGATTTGATGATGTCAGAATCATTGGATGATATCATAATCATTGGATGATGTCATAATCATTTTGTTGATGTCATAATCATTTGATGATGTCATAATCATTAGATGATGTCATAATCATTTTGTTGATGTCATAATGATTTGATGATGTCATAATCATTTGATGTCATAATCATTGGATGATGTCATAATCATTTTGTTGATGTCATAATCATTTGATGATGTCATAAACATTTGATGTCATAATCATTGGATGATGTCATAATCATTTTGTTGATGTCATAGTCATTGGATGATGTCATAATCGTTTTGTTGATGTCATAATCATTTGATGATGTCATAATCATTAGATGATGTCATAATCATTTTGTTGATGTCATAATCATTTGATGATGTCATAATCATTAGATGATGTCATAATCATTTTGTTGATGTCATAATCATTTGATGATGTCATAATCATTTGATGTCATAATCATCGGATGATGTCATAATCATTTTGTTGATGTCATAATCATTTGATAATGTCATAATCATTAGATGATGTCATAATCATTTTGTTGATGTCATAATCATTTGATGTCATAATCATTTGATGATGTCATAATCATTTTGTTGATGTCATAATCATTTGATGATGTCATAATCATTTGATGTCATAATCATTGGATGATGTCATAATCATTTTGTTGATGTCATAATCATTTGATGATGTCATAATCATTAGATTATGTCATAATCATTTTGATGATGTCATCATCATTTGATGATGTCATAATCATTGGATGATGTCATAATCATTGGATGATGTCATCATCATTTTGTTGATGTCATAATCATTTGATGTCATAATCATTTGATGATGTCATAATCATTTTGTTGATGTCATAATCATTTTGTTGATGTCATAATGATTTGATGATGTCAAAATCATTGGATGATGTCATAATCATTTTGTTGATGTCATAATCATTTGATGTCATAATCATTGGATGATGTCATAATCATTTTGTTGATGTCATAATCATTTGATGTCATAATCATTGGATGATGTCATAATCATTTTTTTGATGTCATAATCATTGGATGATGTCATAATCATTTTGTTGATGTCATAATCATTTGATGATGTCATAATCATTAGATGATGTCATAATCATTTTGTTGATGTCATAATCATTTGATGATGTCATAATCATTAGATGATGTCATAATCATTTTGTTGATGTCATAATCATTTGATAATGTCATAATCATTAGATGATGTCATAATCATTTTGTTGATGTCATAATCATTTTGTTGATGTCATAATCATTTGATGATGTCATAATCATTTTGGTGATGTCATAATCATTTGATGATGTCATAATCATTTGATGTCATAATCATTGGATGATGTCCTAATCATTTTGTTGATGTCATAATCATTTGATGATGTCATAATCATTAGATGATGTCATAATCATTTTGTTGATGTCATAATGATTTGATGATGTCATAATCATTTGATGTCATAATCATTGGATGATGTCATAATCATTTTGTTGATGTCATAATCATTTGATGATGTCATAAACATTTCATGTCTTAATCACTGGATGATGTCATAATCATTTTGTTGATGTCATAATCATTGGATGATGTCATAATCATTTTGTTGATGTCATAATCATTTGATGATGTCATAATCATTAGATGATGTCATAATCATTTTGTTGATGTCATAATCATTTGATGATGTCATAATCATTAGATGATGTCATAATCATTTTGTTGATGTCATAATCATTTGATGATGTCATAATCATTTGATGTCATAATCATCGGATGATGTCATAATCATTTTGATGATGTCATAATCATTTGATAATGTCATAATCATTAGATGATGTCATATTCATTTTTTTGATGTCATAATCATTTTTTTGATGTCATAATCATTTGATGATGTCATAATCATTTGATGTCATAATCATTGGATGATGTCATAATCATTTTGTTGATGTCATAATCATTTTGTTGATGTCATAATCATTTGATGATGTCATAATCATTTTGATGATGTCATAATCATTTGATGATGTCATAATCATTTGATGTCATAATCATTGGATGATGTCATAATCATTTTGTTGATGTCATAATCATTTGATGATGTCATAATCATTAGATGATGTCATAATCATTTTGTTGATGTCATAATGATTTGATGATGTCATAATCATTGGATGATGTCATAATCATTGGATGATGTCATAATCATTTTGTTGATGTCATAATCATTTGATGATGTCATAATCATTAGATGATGTCATAATCATTTTGTTGATGTCATAATCATTTGATGATGTCATAATCATTAGATGATGTCATAATCATTTTGTTGATGTCATAATCATTTGATGATGTCATAATCATTTGATGTCATAATCATTGGATGATGTCATAATCATTTTGTTGATGTCATAATCATTTGATGATGTCATAATCATTAGATTATGTCATAATCATTTTGATGATGTCATCATCATTTGATGATGTCATAATCATTGGATGATGTCATAATCATTGGATGATGTCATCATCATTTTGTTGATGTCATAATCATTTGATGTCATAATCATTTGATGATGTCATAATCATTTTGTTGATGTCATAATCATTTTGTTGATGTCATAATGATTTGATGATGTCAAAATCATTGGATGATGTCATAATCATTTTGTTGATGTCATAATCATTTGATGTCATAATCATTGGATGATGTCATAATCATTTTGTTGATGTCATAATCATTTGATGATGTCATAATCATTTGATGTCATAATCATTGGATGATGTCATAATCATTTTTTTGATGTCATAATCATTGGATGATGTCATAATCATTTTGTTGATGTCATAATCATTTGATGATGTCATAATCATTAGATGATGTCATAATCATTTTGTTGATGTCATAATCATTTGATGATGTCATAATCATTAGATGATGTCATAATCATTTTGTTGATGTCATAATCATTTGATAATGTCATAATCATTAGATGATGTCATAATCATTTTGTTGATGTCATAATCATTTTGTTGATGTCATAATCATTTGATGATGTCATAATCATTTTGGTGATGTCATAATCATTTGATGATGTCATAATCATTTGATGTCATAATCATTGGATGATGTCATAATCATTTTGTTGATGTCATAATCATTTGATGATGTCATAATCATTAGATGATGTCATAATCATTTTGTTGATGTCATAATGATTTGATGATGTAATAATCATTGGATGATGTCATAATCATTGGATGATGTCATAATCATTTTGTTGATGTCATAATCATTTGATGATGTCATAATCATTAGATGATGTCATAATCATTTTGTTGATGTCATAATGATTTGATGATGTCATAATCATTTGATGTCATAATCATTGGATGATGTCATAATCATTTTGTTGATGTCATAATCATTTGATGATGTCATAAACATTTCATGTCTTAATCATTGGATGATGTCATAATCATTTTGTTGATGTCATAATCATTGGATGATGTCATAATCATTTTGTTGATGTCATAATCATTTGATGATGTCATAATCATTAGATGATGTCATAATCATTTTGTTGATGTCATAATCATTTGATGATGTCATAATCATTAGATGATGTCATAATCATTTTGTTGATGTCATAATCATTTGATGATGTCATAATCATTTGATGTCATAATCATTTTGTTGATGTCATAATCATTTTGTTGATGTCATAATCATTTGATAATGTCATAATCATTAAATGATGTCATATTCATTTTGTTGATGTCATAATCATTTTTTTGATGTCATAATCATTTGATGATGTCATAATCATTTGATGTCATAATCATTGGATGATGTCATAATCATTTTGTTGATGTCATAATCATTTTGTTGATGTCATAATCATTTGATGATGTCATAATCATTTTGATGATGTCATAATCATTTGATGATGTCATAATCATTTGATGTCATAATCATTGGATGATGTCATAATCATTTTGTTGATGTCATAATCATTTGATGATGTCATAATCAATAGATGATGTCATAATCATTTTGTTGATGTCATAATGATTTGATGATGTCATAATCATTGGATGATGTCATAATCATTGGATGATGTCATAATCATTTTGTTGATGTCATAATCATTTGATGATGTCATAATCATTAGATGATGTCATAATCATTTTGTTGATGTCATAATCATTTGATGAAGTCATAATCATTAGATGATGTCATAATCATTTTGTTGATGTCATAATCATTTGATGATGTCATAATCATTTGATGTCATAATCATTGGATGATGACATAATCATTTTGTTGATATCATAATCATTAGATGATGTCATAATCATTAGATGATGTCATAATCATTTTGTTGATGTAATAATCATTTGATGATGTCATAATCATTTTGTTGATGTCATAATCATTGGATGATGTCATAATCATTTTGTTGATGTCATAATCATTTGATGATGCCATAATCATTTTGTTGATGGCATAATCATTTGATGATGTCATAATCATTTGATGTCATAATCATTAGATGATGTCATAATCATTTTGTTGATGTCATAATCATTTGATGATGTCATCATCATTTTGTTGATGTCATAATCATTTTGTTGATGTCATAATGATTTGATGATGTCATAATGATTTGATGATGTCATAATCATTGGATGATGTCATAATCATTTTGTTGATGTCATAATCATTTGATGATGCCATAATCATTTTGTTGATGTCATAATCATTTTGTTGATGTCATAATGATTTGATGATGTTATAATCATTGGATGATGTCATAATCATTGGATGATGTCATAATCATTTTGTTGATGTCATAATCATTTGATGTCATAATCATTTGATGTCATAATCATTGGATGATGTCATAATCATTTTGTTGATGTCATAATCATTTGATGATGTCATAATCATTAGATGATGTCATAATCATTTTGTTGATGTCATAATCATTTGATGATGTCATAATCATTTGATGTCATAATCATTGGATGATGTCATAATCATTTTGTTGATGTCATAATCATCGGATGATGTCATAATCATTTTGTTGATGTCATAATCATTTGATAATGTCATAATCATTAGATGATGTCATAATCATTTTGTTGATGTCATAATCATTTTTTTGATGTCATAATCATTTGATGATGTCATAATCATTTTATTGATGTCATAATCATTTGATGATGTCATAATCATTTGATGTCATAATCATTGGATGATGTCATAATCATTTTGTTGATGTCATAATCATTTGATGATGTCATAATCATTAGATGATGTCATAATCATTTTGTTGATGTCATAATGATTTGATGATGTCATAATCATTGGATGATGTCATAATCATTGGATGATGTCATCATCATTTTGTTGATGTCATAATCATTTGATGATGTCATAATCATTTGATGTCATAATCATTGGATGATGTCATAATCATTTGATGATGTCATAATCATTTTGTTGATGTCATAATCATTTGATGATGCCATAATCATTTTGTTGATGTCATAATCATTGGATGATGTCATAATCATTTTGTTGATGTCATAATCATTTGATGATGTCATAATCATTGGAAGATGTCATATTCATTTTGTTGATGTCATAATCATTTGATGATGTCATAATCATTAGATCATGTCATAATCATTTGATGTCATAATCATTTTGTTGATGTCATAATCATTTGATGATGTCATAATCATTTGATGTCATAATCCTTGGATGATGTCATAATCATTTTGTTGATGTCATAATCATTTGATGATGTCAATCATTTTGTTGATGTCATAATCATTTTGTTGATGTCATAATGATTTGATGATGTCAAAATCATTGGATGATGTCATAATAATTTTGTTGATGTCATAATCATTTGATGATGCCATAATCATTTTGTTGATGTCATAATCATTTGATGATGCCATAATCATTTTGTTGATGTCATAATCATTTGATGATGCCATAATCATTTTGTTGATGTCATAATCATTAGATGATGTCATAATCATTTGATGTCATAATCATTTGATGATGCCATAATCATTTTGTTGATGTCATAATCATTTGATGATGTCATAATCATTTGATGTCATAATCATTGGATGATGTCATAATCATTTTGTTGATGTCATAATCATTTGATGATGTCATAAACATTTGATGTCATAATCATTGGATGATGTCATAATCATTTTGTTGATGTCATAATCATTGGATGATGTCATAATCATTTTGTTGATGTCATAATCATTTGATGATGTCATAATCAGTAGATGATGTCATAATCATTTTGTTGATGTCATAATCATTTGATGATGTCATAATCATTAGATGATGTCATAATCATTTTGTTGATGTCATAATCATTTGATGATGTCATAATCATTTGATGTCATAATCATCGGATGATGTCATAATCATTTTGTTGATGTCATAATCATTTGATGATGTCATAATCATTTGATGTCATAATCATTGGATGATGTCATAATCATTTTGTTGATGTCATAATCATTGGATGATGTCATAATCATTTTGTTGATGTCATAATCATTTGATGATGTCATAATCATTTGATGTTATAATCATTGGATGATGTCATAATCATTTTGTTGATGTCATAATCATTTGATGATGTCATAATCATTAGATGATGTCATAATCATTTTGTTGATGTCATAATCATTTGATGATGTCATAATCATTAGATGATGTCATAATCATTTTGTGATGTCATAATCATTTGATGATGTCATAATCATTTGATGTCATAATCATTGGATGATGTCATAATCATTTTGTTGATGTCATAATCATTTGATAATGTCATAATCATTAGATGATGTCATAATCATTTTGTTGATGTCATAATCATTTTGTTGATGTCATAATCATTTGATGATGTCATAATCATTTTGGTGATGTCATAATCATTTGATGATGTCATAATCATTTGATGTCATAATCATTGGATGATGTCATAATCATTTTGTTGATGTCATAATCATTTGATGATGTCATAATCATTAGATGATGTCATAATCATTTTGTTGATGTCATATCCATTTGATGATGTCATAATCATTAGATGATGTCATAATCATTTTGTGATGTCATAATCATTTGATGATGTCATAATCATTTGATGTCATAATCATTGGATGATGTCATAATCATTTTGTTGATGTCATAATCATTTGATAATGTCATAATAATTAGATGATGTCATAATCATTTTGTTGATGTCATAATCATTTTGTTGATGTCATAATCATTTTGGTGATGTCATAATCATTTGATGATGTCATAATCATTTGATGTCAAAATCATTGGATGATGTCATAATCATTTTGTTGATGTCATAATCATTTGATGATGTCATAATCATTAGATGGTGTCATAATCATTTTGTTGATGTCATAATGATTTGATGATGTCATAATCATTGGATGATGTCATAATCATTGGATGATGTCATAATCATTTTGTTGATGTCATAATCATTTGATGATGTCATAATCATTAGATGATGTCATAATCATTTTGTTGATGTCATAATGATTTGATGATGTCATAATCATTTGATGTCATAATCATTGGATGATGTCATAATCATTTTGTTGATGTCATAATCATTTGATGATGTCATAATCATTGGATGATGTCATATTCATTTTGTTGATGTCATAAACATTTCATGATGTCATAATCATTAGATCATGTCATAATCATTTGATGTCATAATCATTTTGTTGATGTCATAATCATTTGATGATGTCATAATCATTAGATGATGTCATAATCATTTGATGTCATATTCATTTTGTTGATGTCATAATCATTTGATGATGTCATAATCATTTGATGTCATAATCATTGGATGATGACATAATCATTTTGTTGATGTCATAATCATTAGATGATGTCATAATCATTAGATGATGTCATAATCATTTTGTTGATGTAATAATCATTTGATGATGTCATAATCATTTTGTTGATGTCATAATCATTGGATGATGTCATAATCATTTTGTTGATGTCATAATCATTTGATGATGCCATAATCATTTTGTTGATGGCATAATCATTTGATGATGTCATAATCATTAGATGATGTCATAATCATTTTGTTGATGTCATAATGATTTGATGATGTCAAAATCATTGGATGATGTCATAATCATTTTGTTGATGTCATAATGATTTGATGATGTCATAATCAATGGATGATGTCATAATCATTGGATGAAGTCATAATCATTTGATGTCATAATCATTGGATGATGTCATAATCATTTTGTTGATGTCATAATCATTTGATGATGTCATAATCATTTGATGATGTCATAATCATTTTGTTGATGTCATAATCATTTTGTTGATGTCATAATGATTTGATGATGTCAAAATCATTGGATGATGTCATAATCATTTTGTTGATGTCATAATCATTTGATGTCATAATCATTGGATGATGTCATAATCATTTTGTTGATGTCATAATCATTTGATGATGTCATAATCATTTGATGTTATAATCATTGGATGATGTCATAATCATTTTGTTGATGTCATAATCATTTGATGATGTCATAATCATTAGATGATGTCATAATCATTTTGTTGATGTCATAATCATTTGATGATGTCATAATCATTAGATGATGTCATAATCATTTTGTGATGTCATAATCATTTGATGATGTCATAATCATTTGATGTCATAATCATTGGATGATGTCATAATCATTTTGTTGATGTCATAATCATTTGATAATGTCATAATCATTAGATGATGTAATAATCATTTTGTTGATGTCATAATCATTTTGTTGATGTCATAATCATTTGATGATGTCATAATCATTTTGGTGATGTCATAATCATTTGATGATGTCATAATCATTTGATATCATAATCATTGGATGATGTCATAATCATTTTGTTGATGTCATAATCATTTGATGATGTCATATTCATTAGATGATGTCATAATCATTTTGTTGATGTCATATCCATTTGATGATGTCATAATCATTAGATGATGTCATAATCATTTTGTGATGTCATAATCATTTGATGATGTCATAATCATTTGATGTCATAATCATTGGATGATGTCATAATCATTTTGTTGATGTCATAATCATTTGATAATGTCATAATCATTAGATGATGTCATAATCATTTTGTTGATGTCATAATCATTTTGTTGATGTCATAATCATTTTGGTGATGTCATAATCATTTGATGATGTCATAATCATTTGATGTCAAAATCATTGGATGATGTCATAATCATTTTGTTGATGTCATAATCATTTGATGATGTCATAATCATTAGATGGTGTCATAATCATTTTGTTGATGTCATAATGATTTGATGATGTCATAATCATTGGATGATGTCATAATCATTGGATGATTCTTGGTCAGTTGTACTAAATATGCATTGATCATATCAACCTGCTGCTTATTTGTCTTCACTTCTGCTTTTTAACAACTCGCCTGCCCTTTTACACATTCTGTGCACTCTCTGCATATCCACCCCTCCCTTTTCCCCTCTCCCATGTTTAACTCTGAGGCTCTATTGACATTTCTTACCCACACCAAACCATCCAAAACCTCCATGCAGCACTCAAAACGTTCATACAAATCATCCCACCACCTGCTTTTTCTGTTTTTTCTCCTTTTAATAGTTGCAGGTGACATCTCCCCCAACCCTGGGCCTCCCTCCACCAGCATACATTACTCTCCTCCAGCTGCATATAGAAACCCTGCTAATCTTATTAACATTCAGTGCATGCCTTCTCCTCTCACTTTCCAATGTGCTCTCTGGAATGCACGGTCTGTGTGTAACAAACTGACTTACATTCACGATCTTTTTCTCTCTAATTCCCTTAACCTTCTGGCTATTACAGAAACCTGGATCCAGCATTCAGACACCACCGCTGCTGCCGCTCTCTCGTTTGGTGGGCTGAAATTTTCACATACCCCCAGACCTGAGAACAGACAGGGTGGAGGTGTTGGTTTGCTCCTTTCATCACAATGTGCTTTCCAGGTCATCCCCCCGGTTCCATCACTTACATTTCCTTCCTTTGAAGTCCACGCCGTCAGACTCTTTAAGCCCTTCTCCTTACGAGTGGTGGTCGTTTATCGCCCTCCAGGCTCCTCCCGCCAGTTTCTAGACCACTTCACCACCTGGCTTACTCACTTTCTGTCCTGTGACATCCCCACCCTCATCATGGGAGACTTTAACATCCCCATCAATGATCCGCTCTCCCAGTCTGCCTCTCATCTTCTTTCTCTAACTTCTTCATTCGGCCTCTCACAGTTTACTAATTCTCCTACACATGAGGACGGGAATACTCTGGACCTGGTTTTCTCCCGTCCCGGCTCGCTGCACAACTTTACTAATTCACCTCTCCCGCTCTCGGACCACAACCTTCTTTCCTTCTCTGTCAAGAATTGTCTCCTCACCCGGGACACCCCCACTTACCACACTTATCGGAATACACGTACCATTAATACCCAACAGCTTAGGGACAATCTCCACACATCTTTAGCCCCCATCTCCACCCTCTCCTGTCCAGACATAGCATTGTCACACTTCAATAATACACTGAAGAATGCCCTAGATGAAGCAGCACCTTCTATACGCAGAAAGACCCGACACAGACAAAAGCAGCCCTGGCACACAACACAAACACGCTCTCTTCAGCGCTGCTCGAGGTGTGCAGAGCGGCAGTGGAGAAAATCTCTCTTAGCAGAAGACTTCATCCACTATAAGTTCATGCTCAAAACCTATAACTCTGCCCTTCATCTGGCCAAACAATCCTACTTCACCACCCTCATCACCTCACTATCCAACAACCCAAGACGACTTTTTGAAACCTTAAACTCCCTCCTGAAACCTAAAGTACAGGCCCCCATCACCAACCTCAGCGGTGAGGATCTGGCCACTTATTTCCTAGAAAAAATCAACCACATCCATCAGGATATCTCAGCCCTATCTCCTCAGTGCCTGGATCCCCTTCCCTGCCGCACCTCAAGCTCACTAGACATCTTTGAGCCTGTTTCAGAAGAAGAAGTTTCCAAGCTCCTCGCTTCTGCTCGGCCTACAACCTGCAACAGTGACCCTATTCCTTCACAGCTCCTGCAGTCTCTCTCACCAGTGGTCACCACTCACCTGACTAAAATATTTAACCTCTCTCTTTCTTCAGGTATATTTCCCTCCTCATTTAAACATGCCATCATAACCCCTTTACTTAAAAAGCCATCCCTGGACCAGAACTGCACTGCTAACTACAGACCTGTCTCTAACCTTCCCTTCATCTCTAAACTCCTGGAACGCCTGGTCCACTCCCGTCTAATCCGCTATCTCTCGGATAACTCTCTTCTCGACCCCTTACAATCTGGTTTCCGCTCTTTACACTCTACTGAAACTGCCCTCACTAAAGTCTCTAATGATTTAATAACAGCTAAATCGAAAGGTCATTGCTCCCTGCTGATTCTCCTGGATCTCTCTGCCGCATTTGACACTGTGGATCACCAGCTCCTCCTCACTATGCTCCGCTCTATAGGCCTCAAGGACACAGCCCTCTCCTGGTTCTCCTCCTACCTCTCTGACCGCTCCTTCACTGTATCTTTTTCCGGCTCCTCTTCCTCTTCTCGTCCCCTTACTATCGGGGTCCCGCAGGGCTCAGTCCTAGGCCCCCTCCTCTTCTCTTTATACACTGCCCCTATTGGACAAACAATCAGCAGATTTGGGTTCCAGTATCATCTCTATGCTGATGACACCCAATTATACACTTCTTCCCCTGACATCACCCCTACCCTAATTCAAAATACCAAGGATTGTCTGTCTGCTGTCTCTAGCATCATGTCCTCCCTCTATCTGAAACTAAATCTCTCTAAAACTGAACTTCTTGTGTTTCTCCCCTCTACTAACCTCACTCTACCTAACATCGAAATAACCCTGGAGGGTTCAACCATAACTCCCAAGCAGCATGCCCGCTGTCTTGGGGTCATATTCGACACTGAACTTTCCTTTACTCCGTACATCCGATCACTCAGTCGCTCTTGTCACCTGCATCTTAAAAACATCTCCAGAATCCGACCTTTTCTCACCTTTGAAACTGCTAAGACTCTTACTGTCGCTCTTATTCATTCTCGTCTGGACTACTGCAACTCTCTTCTGATCGGTCTCCCTCTTACCAAACTTTCTCCTCTCCAATCCATCTTGAATGCGGCAGCCAGGGTCATATTTCTGTCCAGCCGCTTCACCGATGCCTCCATCTTGTGCCAGTCATTACACTGGCTACCTATTCGCTACAGGGTCCAGTATAAACTCATCTCTCTCACCCACAAAGCTCTCCACTGTTCTGCACCGCCTTATATCTCCTCTCTCATCTCTGTCTATCGCCCTACACGTGCCCTCCGTTCTACAAATGACCTAAGACTAACATCCCCCGTAATCCGAACCTCGCACCTCCGTCTCCAAGACTTCTCTCGTGCTGCTCCAGCTCTCTGGAATGCACTTCCCCAGACGATCAGACTGATACCTAGCCCTGACCTATTCAAGCGCGCTTTGAAAACCCATCTCTTCAAAGAAGCCTATCACATCAACTACTCAGCAAGCTAACTTTGCCCTGTTCCCTCCTTCCAAATATTATTCTGAATCTGCACCCTACTATTCATCTGTCTCCACACCCTTCATGCACTTGATAACTGCACTTGATACTTGTCTATTGCGCTTAAACACACGGGCTGATGACCGGATCATGCAGCTTTATATGAAAATCCCTATTATAATTGCCAGACCTGAATTAACAAGCATTTCTCACCTACTGTGTCCCCCCATTTCCTTGTAGATTGTAAGCTTGCGAGCAGGGACCTCACTCCTAATGTCATTGTTTGAATTGTCTTAACTTGTATTGAATTTATTGTCTGTACATGTCCCCGCTTAATTGTAAAGTGCTGCGGAATATGTTGGCGCTATATAAATAAAAATTATTATTATTATTATTATGATGTCATAATCATTTTGTTGATGTCATAATCATTTGATGATGTCATAATCATTAGATGATGTCATAATCATTTTGTTGATGTCATAATGATTTGATGATGTCATAATCATTTGATGTCATAATCATTGGATGATGTCATAATCATTTTGTTGATGTCATAATCATTTGATGATGTCATAATCATTGGATGATGTCATATTCATTTTGTTGATGTCATAAACATTTCATGATGTCATAATCATTAGATCATGTCATAATCATTTGATGTCATAATCATTTTGTTGATGTCATAATCATTTGATGATGTCATAATCATTAGATGATGTCATAATCATTTGATGTCATAATCATTGGATGATGTCATATTCATTTTGTTGATGTCATAATCATTTGATGATGTCATAATCATTTGATGTCATAATCATTGGATGATGACATAATCATTTTGTTGATGTCATAATCATTAGATGATGTCATAATCATTAGATGATGTCATAATCATTTTGTTGATGTAATAATCATTTGATGATGTCATAATCATTTTGTTGATGTCATAATCATTGGATGATGTCATAATCATTTTGTTGATGTCATAATCATTTGATGATGCCATAATCATTTTGTTGATGGCATAATCATTTGATGATGTCATAATCATTTGATGTCATAATCATTAGATGATGTCATAATCATTTTGTTGATGTCATAATGATTTGATGATGTCAAAATCATTGGATGATGTCATAATCATTTTGTTGATGTCATAATGATTTGATGATGTCATAATCATTGGATGATGTCATAATCATTGGATGAAGTCATAATCATTTGATGTCATAATCATTGGATGATGTCATAATCATTTTGTTGATGTCATAATCATTTGATGATGTCATAATCATTTGATGATGTCATAATCATTTGATGTCATAATCATTGGATGATGTCATAATCATTTTGTTGATGTCATAATCATTTGATGATGTCATAATCATTTGATGATGTCATAATCATTTGATGTCATAATCATTGGATGATGTCATAATCATTTTGTTGATGTCATAATCATTTGATGTCATAATCATTGGATGATGTCATAATCATTTTGTTGATGTCATAATCATTTGATGTCATAATCATTGGATGATGTCATAATCATTTTGTTGATGTCATAATCATTGGATGATGTCATAATCATTTGATGATGTCATAATCATTTGATGTCATAATCATTGGATGATGTCATAATCATTTTGTTGATGTCATAATCATTTGATGATGTCATAATCATTAGATGATGTCATAATAATTTTGTTGATGTCATAATGATTTGATGATGTCATAATCATTGGATGATGTCATAATCATTGGATGAAGTCATAATAATTTTGTTGATGTCATAATCATTGGATGATGTCATAATCATTTTGTTGATGTCATAATCATTTGTTGATGTCATAATCATTTGATGATGTCATAATCATTAGATGATGTCATAATCATTTTGTTGATGTCATAATCATTTGATGATGTCATAATCATTAGATGATGTCATAATCATTTTGTGATGTCATAATCATTTGATGATGTCATAATCATTTGATGTCATAATCATTGGATGATGTCATAATCATTTTGTTGATGTCATAATCATTTGATAATGTCATAATCATTAGATGATGTCATAATCATTTTGTTGATGTCATAATCATTTTGTTGATGTCATAATCATTTGATGATGTCATAATCATTTTGGTGATGTCATAATCATTTGATGATGTCATAATCATTTGATGTCATAATCATTGGATGATGTCATAATCATTTTGTTGATGTCATAATCATTTGATGATGTCATGATCATTAGATGATGTCATAATGATTTTGTTGATGTCATAATCATTTGATGATGTCATAATCATTAGATGATGTCATAATCATTTTGTGATGTCATAATCATTTGATGATGTCATAATCATTTGATGTCATAATCATTGGATGATGTCATAATCATTTGATGTCATAATCATTGGATGATGTCATAATCATTTGATAATGTCATAATCATTAGATGATGTCATAATCATTTTGCTGATGTCATAATCATTTTGTTGATGTCATAATCATTTGATGATGTCATAATCATTTTGGTGATGTCATAATCATTTGATGATGTAATAATCATTTGATGTCATAATCATTGGATGATGTTATAATCATTTTGTTGATGTCATAATCATTTGATGATGTCAATCATTAGATGATGTCATAATCATTTTGTTGATGTCATAATGATTTGATGATGTCATAATCATTGGATGATATCATAATCATTGGATGATGTCATAATCATTTTGTTGATGTCATAATCATTTGATGATGTCATAATCATTAGATGATGTCATAATCATTTTGTTGATGTCATAATGATTTGATGATGTCATAATCATTTGATGTCATAATCATTGGATGATGTCATAATCATTTTGTTGATGTCATAATCATTTGATGATGTCATAAACATTTGATGTCATAATCATTGGATGATGTCATAATCATTTTGTTGATGTCATAATCATTGGATGATGTCATAATCATTTTGTTGATGTCATAATCATTTGATGATGTCATAATCATTAGATGATGTCATAATCATTTTGTTGATGTCATAATCATTTGATGATGTCATAATCATTTGATGTCATAATCATTGGATGATGACATAATCATTTTGTTGATGTCATAATCATTAGATGATGTCATAATCATTAGATGATGTCATAATCATTTTGTTGATGTCATAATGATTTGATGATGTAATAATCATTGGATGATGTCATAATCATTGGATGATGTCATAATCATTTTGTTGATGTCATAATCATTTGATGATGTCATAATCATTAGATGATGTCATAATCATTTTGTTGATGTCATAATGATTTGATGATGTAATAATCATTGGATGATGTCATAATCATTGGATGATGTCATAATCATTTTGTTGATGTCATAATCATTTGATGATGTCATAATCATTTTGTTGATGTCATAATGATTTGATGATGTCATAATCATTTGATGTCATAATCATTGGATGATGTCATAATCATTTTGTTGATGTCATAATCATTTGATGATGTCATAATCATTTGATGATGTCATAATTATTTTGTTGATGTCATAATCATTTTGTTGATGTCATAATGATTTGATGATGTCAAAATCATTGGATGATGTCATAATCATTTTGTTGATGTCATAATCATTTGATGTCATAATCATTGGATGATGTCATAATCATTTTGTTGATGTCATAATCATTTGATGATGTCATAATCATTTGATGTTATAATCATTGGATGATGTCATAATCATTTTGTTGATGTCATAATCATTTGATGATGTCATGATCATTAGATGATGTCATAATGATTTTGTTGATGTCATAATCATTTGATGATGTCATAATCATTAGATGATGTCATAATCATTTTGTGATGTCATAATCATTTGATGATGTCATAATCATTTGATGTCATAATCATTGGATGATGTCATAATCATTTGATGTCATAATCATTGGATGATGTCATAATCATTTGATAATGTCATAATCATTAGATGATGTCATAATCATTTTGCTGATGTCATAATCATTTTGTTGATGTCATAATCATTTGATGATGTCATAATCATTTTGGTGATGTCATAATCATTTGATGATGTAATAATCATTTGATGTCATAATCATTGGATGATGTTATAATCATTTTGTTGATGTCATAATCATTTGATGATGTCAATCATTAGATGATGTCATAATCATTTTGTTGATGTCATAATGATTTGATGATGTCATAATCATTGGATGATATCATAATCATTGGATGATGTCATAATCATTTTGTTGATGTCATAATCATTTGATGATGTCATAATCATTAGATGATGTCATAATCATTTTGTTGATGTCATAATGATTTGATGATGTCATAATCATTTGATGTCATAATCATTGGATGATGTCATAATCATTTTGTTGATGTCATAATCATTTGATGATGTCATAAACATTTGATGTCATAATCATTGGATGATGTCATAATCATTTTGTTGATGTCATAATCATTGGATGATGTCATAATCATTTTGTTGATGTCATAATCATTTGATGATGTCATAATCATTAGATGATGTCATAATCATTTTGTTGATGTCATAATCATTTGATGATGTCATAATCATTTGATGTCATAATCATTGGATGATGACATAATCATTTTGTTGATGTCATAATCATTAGATGATGTCATAATCATTAGATGATGTCATAATCATTTTGTTGATGTCATAATGATTTGATGATGTAATAATCATTGGATGATGTCATAATCATTGGATGATGTCATAATCATTTTGTTGATGTCATAATCATTTGATGATGTCATAATCATTAGATGATGTCATAATCATTTTGTTGATGTCATAATGATTTGATGATGTAATAATCATTGGATGATGTCATAATCATTGGATGATGTCATAATCATTTTGTTGATGTCATAATCATTTGATGATGTCATAATCATTTTGTTGATGTCATAATGATTTGATGATGTCATAATCATTTGATGTCATAATCATTGGATGATGTCATAATCATTTTGTTGATGTCATAATCATTTGATGATGTCATAATCATTTGATGATGTCATAATTATTTTGTTGATGTCATAATCATTTTGTTGATGTCATAATGATTTGATGATGTCAAAATCATTGGATGATGTCATAATCATTTTGTTGATGTCATAATCATTTGATGTCATAATCATTGGATGATGTCATAATCATTTTGTTGATGTCATAATCATTTGATGATGTCATAATCATTTGATGTTATAATCATTGGATGATGTCATAATCATTTTGTTGATGTCATAATCATTTGATGATGTCATAATCATTAGATTATGTCATAATCATTTTGTTGATGTCATAATCATTTGATGATGTCATAATCATTAGATGATGTCATAATCATTTTGTGATGTCATAATCATTTGATGATGTCATAATCATTTGATGTCATAATCATTGGATGATGTCATAATCATTTTGTTGATGTCATAATCATTTGATAATGTCATAATCATTAGATGATGTCATAATCATTTTGTTGATGTCATAATCATTTTGTTGATGTCATAATCATTTGATGATGTCATAATCATTTTGGTGATGTCATAATCATTTGATGATGTCATAATCATTTGATGTCATAATCATTGGATGATGTCATAATCATTTTGTTGATGTCATAATCATTTGATGATGTCATAATCATTAGATGATGTCATAATCATTTTGTTGATGTCATATCCATTTGATGATGTCATAATCATTAGATGATGTCATAATCATTTTGTGATGTCATAATCATTTGATGATGTCATAATCATTTGATGTCATAATCATTGGATGATGTCATAATCATTTTGTTGATGTCATAATCATTTGATAATGTCATAATCATTAGATGATGTCATAATCATTTTGTTGATGTCATAATCATTTTGTTGATGTCATAATCATTTTGGTGATGTCATAATCATTTGATGATGTCATAATCATTTGATGTCAAAATCATTGGATGATGTCATAATCATTTTGTTGATGTCATAATCATTTGATGATGTCATAATCATTAGATGGTGTCATAATCATTTTGTTGATGTCATAATGATTTGATGATGTCATAATCATTGGATGATGTCATAATCATTGGATGATGTCATAATCATTTTGTTGATGTCATAATCATTTGATGATGTCATAATCATTAGATGATGTCATAATCATTTTGTTGATGTCATAATGATTTGATGATGTCATAATCATTTGATGTCATAATCATTGGATGATGTCATAATCATTTTGTTGATGTCATAATCATTTGATGATGTCATAATCATTGGATGATGTCATATTCATTTTGTTGATGTCATAAACATTTCATGATGTCATAATCATTAGATCATGTCATAATCATTTGATGTCATAATCATTTTGTTGATGTCATAATCATTTGATGATGTCATAATCATTAGATGATGTCATAATCATTTGATGTCATAATCATTGGATGATGTCATATTCATTTTGTTGATGTCATAATCATTTGATGATGTCATAATCATTTGATGTCATAATCATTGGATGATGACATAATCATTTTGTTGATGTCATAATCATTAGATGATGTCATAATCATTAGATGATGTCATAATCATTTTGTTGATGTAATAATCATTTGATGATGTCATAATCATTTTGTTGATGTCATAATCATTGGATGATGTCATAATCATTTTGTTGATGTCATAATCATTTGATGATGCCATAATCATTTTGTTGATGGCATAATCATTTGATGATGTCATAATCATTTGATGTCATAATCATTAGATGATGGCATAATCATTTTGTTGATGTCATAATGATTTGATGATGTCAAAATCATTGGATGATGTCATAATCATTTTGTTGATGTCATAATGATTTGATGATGTCATAATCATTGGATGATGTCATAATCATTGGATGAAGTCATAATCATTTGATGTCATAATCATTGGATGATGTCATAATCATTTTGTTGATGTCATAATCATTTGATGATGTCATAATCATTTGATGATGTCATAATCATTTGATGTCATAATCATTGGATGATGTCATAATCATTTTGTTGATGTCATAATCATTTGATGATGTCATAATCATTTGATGATGTCATAATCATTTGATGTCATAATCATTGGATGATGTCATAATCATTTTGTTGATGTCATAATCATTTGATGTCATAATCATTGGATGATGTCATAATCATTTTGTTGATGTCATAATCATTGGATGATGTCATAATCATTTGATGATGTCATAATCATTTGATGTCATAATCATTGGATGATGTCATAATCATTTTGTTGATGTCATAATCATTTGATGATGTCATAATCATTAGATGATGTCATAATAATTTTGTTGATGTCATAATGATTTGATGATGTCATAATCATTGGATGATGTCATAATCATTGGATGAAGTCATAATAATTTTGTTGATGTCATAATCATTGGATGATGTCATAATCATTTTGTTGATGTCATAATCATTTGTTGATGTCATAATCATTTGATGATGTCATAATCATTAGATGATGTCATAATCATTTTGTTGATGTCATAATCATTTGATGATGTCATAATCATTAGATGATGTCATAATCATTTTGTGATGTCATAATCATTTGATGATGTCATAATCATTTGATGTCATAATCATTGGATGATGTCATAATCATTTTGTTGATGTCATAATCATTTGATAATGTCATAATCATTAGATGATGTCATAATCATTTTGTTGATGTCATAATCATTTTGTTGATGTCATAATCATTTGATGATGTCATAATCATTTTGGTGATGTCATAATCATTTGATGATGTCATAATCATTTGATGTCATAATCATTGGATGATGTCATAATCATTTTGTTGATGTCATAATCATTTGATGATGTCATGATCATTAGATGATGTCATAATGATTTTGTTGATGTCATAATCATTTGATGATGTCATAATCATTAGATGATGTCATAATCATTTTGTGATGTCATAATCATTTGATGATGTCATAATCATTTGATGTCATAATCATTGGATGATGTCATAATCATTTGATGTCATAATCATTGGATGATGTCATAATCATTTGATAATGTCATAATCATTAGATGATGTCATAATCATTTTGCTGATGTCATAATCATTTTGTTGATGTCATAATCATTTGATGATGTCATAATCATTTTGGTGATGTCATAATCATTTGATGATGTAATAATCATTTGATGTCATAATCATTGGATGATGTTATAATCATTTTGTTGATGTCATAATCATTTGATGATGTCAATCATTAGATGATGTCATAATCATTTTGTTGATGTCATAATGATTTGATGATGTCATAATCATTGGATGATATCATAATCATTGGATGATGTCATAATCATTTTGTTGATGTCATAATCATTTGATGATGTCATAATCATTAGATGATGTCATAATCATTTTGTTGATGTCATAATGATTTGATGATGTCATAATCATTTGATGTCATAATCATTGGATGATGTCATAATCATTTTGTTGATGTCATAATCATTTGATGATGTCATAAACATTTGATGTCATAATCATTGGATGATGTCATAATCATTTTGTTGATGTCATAATCATTGGATGATGTCATAATCATTTTGTTGATGTCATAATCATTTGATGATGTCATAATCATTAGATGATGTCATAATCATTTTGTTGATGTCATAATCATTTGATGATGTCATAATCATTAGATGATGTCATAATCATTTTGTTGATGTCATAATCATTTGATGATGTCATAATCATTTGATGTCATAATCATTGGATGATGACATAATCATTTTGTTGATGTCATAATCATTAGATGATGTCATAATCATTAGATGATGTCATAATCATTTTGTTGATGTCATAATGATTTGATGATGTAATAATCATTGGATGATGTCATAATCATTGGATGATGTCATAATCATTTTGTTGATGTCATAATCATTTGATGATGTCATAATCATTAGATGATGTCATAATCATTTTGTTGATGTCGTAATGATTTGATGATGTAATAATCATTGGATGATGTCATAATCATTGGATGATGTCATAATCATTTTGTTGATGTCATAATCATTTGATGATGTCATAATCATTAGATGATGTCATAATCATTTTGTTGATGTCATAATGATTTGATGATGTCATAATCATTTGATGTCATAATCATTGGATGATGTCATAATCATTTTGTTGATGTCATAATCATTTGATGATGTCATAAACATTTCATGTCTTAATCATTGGATGATGTCATAATCATTTTGTTGATGTCATAATCATTGGATGATGTCATAATCATTTTGTTGATGTCATAATCATTTGATGATGTCATAATCATTAGATGATGTCATAATCATTTTGTTGATGTCATAATCATTTTGTTGATGTCATAATCATTGGATGATGTCATAATCATTTTGTTGATGTCATAATCATTTGATGATGTCATAATCATTAGATGATGTCATAATCATTTGATAATGTCATAATCATTAGATGATGTCATATTCATTTTGTTGATGTCATAATCATTTTTTTGATGTCATAATCATTTGATGATGTCATAATCATTTGATGTCATAATCATTGGATGATGTCATAATCATTTTGTTGATGTCATAATCATTTTGTTGATGTCATAATCATTTGATGATGTCATAATCATTTTGATGATGTCATAATCATTTGATGATGTCATAATCATTTGATGTCATAATCATTGGATGATGTCATAATCATTTTGTTGATGTCATAATCATTTGATGATGTCATAATCATTAGATGATGTCATAATCATTTTGTTGATGTCATAATGATTTGATGATGTCATAATCATTGGATGATGTCATAATCATTGGATGATGTCATAATCATTTTGTTGATGTCATAATCATTTGATGATGTCATAATCATTAGATGATGTCATAATCATTTTGTTGATGTCATAATCATTTGATGATGTCATAATCATTAGATGATGTCATAATCATTTTGTTGATGTCATAATCATTTGATGATGTCATAATCATTTGATGTCATAATCATTGGATGATGACATGATCATTTTGTTGATGTCATAATCATTAGATGATGTCATAATCATTAGATGATGTCATAATCATTTTGTTGATGTAATAATCATTTGATGATGTCATAATCATTTTGTTGATGTCATAATAATTGGATGATGTCATAATCATTTTGTTGATGTCATAATCATTTGATGATGCCATAATCATTTTGTTGATGGCATAATCATTTGATGATGTCATAATCATTTGATGTCATAATCATTAGATGATGTCATAATCATTTTGTTGATGTCATAATCATTTGATGATGTCATCATCATTTTGTTGATGTCATAATCATTTTGTTGATGTCATAATGATTTGATGATGTCATAATGATTTGATGATGTCATAATCATTGGATGATGTCATAATCATTTTGTTGATGTCATAATCATTTGATGATGCCATAATCATTTTGTTGATGTCATAATCATTTTGTTGATGTCATAATGATTTGATGATGTTATAATCATTGGATGATGTCATAATCATTGGATGATGTCATAATCATTTTGTTGATGTCATAATCATTTGATGTCATAATCATTGGATGATGTCATAATCATTTTGTTGATGTCATAATCATTTGATGATGTCATAATCATTAGATGATGTCATAATCATTTTGTTGATGTCATAATCATTTGATGATGTCATAATCATTTGATGTCATAATCATTGGATGATGTCATAATCATTTTGTTGATGTCATAATCATCGGATGATGTCATAATCATTTTGTTGATGTCATAATCATTTGATAATGTCATAATCATTAGATGATGTCATAATCATTTTGTTGATGTCATAATCATTTTTTTGATGTCATAATCATTTGATGATGTCATAATCATTTTATTGATGTCATAATCATTTGATGATGTCATAATCATTTGATGTCATAATCATTGGATGATGTCATAATCATTTTGTTGATGTCATAATCATTTGATGATGTCATAATCATTAGATGATGTCATAATCATTTTGTTGATGTCATAATGATTTGATGATGTCATAATCATTGGATGATGTCATAATCATTTGATGATGTCATAATCATTTTGTTGATGTCATAATCATTTGATGATGCCATAATCATTTTGTTGATGTCATAATCATTGGATGATGTCATAATCATTTTGTTGATGTCATAATCATTTGATGATGTCATAATCATTGGATGATGTCATATTCATTTTGTTGATGTCATAATCATTTGATGATGTCATAATCATTAGATCATGTCATAATCATTTGATGTCATAATCATTTTGTTGATGTCATAATCATTTGATGATGTCATAATCATTTGATGTCATAATCCTTGGATGATGTCATAATCATTTTGTTGATGTCATAATCATTTGATGATGTCAATCATTTTGTTGATGTCATAATCATTTTGTTGATGTCATAATGATTTGATGATGTCAAAATCATTGGATGATGTCATAATAATTTTGTTGATGTCATAATCATTTGATGATGCCATAATCATTTTGTTGATGTCATAATCATTTGATGATGCCATAATCATTTTGTTGATGTCATAATCATTTGATGATGCCATAATCATTTTGTTGATGTCATAATCATTAGATGATGTCATAATCATTTGATGTCATAATCATTTGATGATGCCATAATCATTTTGTTGATGTCATAATCATTTGATGATGTCATAATCATTTGATGTCATAATCATTGGATGATGTCATAATCATTTTGTTGATGTCATAATCATTTGATGATGTCATAAACATTTGATGTCATAATCATTGGATGATGTCATAATCATTTTGTTGATGTCATAATCATTGGATGATGTCATAATCATTTTGTTGATGTCATAATCATTTGATGATGTCATAATCAGTAGATGATGTCATAATCATTTTGTTGATGTCATAATCATTTGATGATGTCATAATCATTAGATGATGTCATAATCATTTTGTTGATGTCATAATCATTTGATGATGTCATAATCATTTGATGTCATTATCATCGGATGATGTCATAATCATTTTGTTGATGTCATAATCATTTGATGATGTCATAATCATTTGATGTCATAATCATTGGATGATGTCATAATCATTTTGTTGATGTCATAATCATTTTGTTGATGTCATAATCATTTGATGATGTCATAATCATTTTGGTGATGTCATAATCATTTGATGATGTCATAATCATTTGATGTCATAATCATTGGATGATGTCATAATCATTTTGTTGATGTCATAATCATTTGATGATGTCATAATCATTAGATGATGTCATAATCATTTTGTTGATGTCATAATGATTTGATGATGTCATAATCATTGGATGATGTCATAATCATTGGATGATGTCATCATCATTTTGTTGATGTCATAATCATTTGATGATGTCATAATCATTTGATGTCATAATCATTTGATGATGTCATAATCATTTTGTTGATGTCATAATCATTTTGTTGATGTCATAATGATTTGATGATGTCAAAATCATTGGATGATGTCATAATCATTTTGTTGATGTCATAATCATTTGATGTCATAATCATTGGATGATGTCATAATCATTTTGTTGATGTCATAATCATTTGATGATGTCATAATCATTTGATGTTATAATCATTGGATGATGTCATAATCATTTTGTTGATGTCATAATCATTTGATGATGTCATAATCATTAGATGATGTCATAATCATTTTGTTGATGTCATAATCATTTGATGATGTCATAATCATTAGATGATGTCATAATCATTTTGTGATGTCATAATCATTTGATGATGTCATAATCATTTGATGTCATAATCATTGGATGATGTCATAATCATTTTGTTGATGTCATAATCATTTGATAATGTCATAATCATTAGATGATGTCATAATCATTTTGTTGATGTCATAATCATTTGATGATGTCATAATCATTTTGGTGATGTCATAATCATTTGATGATGTCATAATCATTTGATGTCATAATCATTGGATGATGTCATAATCATTTTGTTGATGTCATAATCATTTGATGATGTCATAATCATTAGATGATGTCATAATCATTTTGTTGATGTCATATCCATTTGATAATGTCATAATCATTAGATGATGTCATAATCATTTTGTTGATGTCATAATCATTTTGTTGATGTCATAATCATTTTAGTGATGTCATAATCATTTGATGATGTCATAATCATTTGATGTCAAAATCATTGGATGATGTCATAATCATTTTGTTGATGTCATAATCATTTGATGATGTCATAATCATTAGATGGTGTCATAATCATTTTGTTGATGTCATAATGATTTGATGATGTCATAATCATTGGATGATGTCATAATCATTGGATGATGTCATAATCATTTTGTTGATGTCATAATCATTTGATGATGTCATAATCATTAGATGATGTCATAATCATTTTGTTGATGTCATAATGATTTGATGATGTCATAATCATTTGATGTCATAATCATTGGATGATGTCATAATCATTTTGTTGATGTCATAATCATTTGATGATGTCATAATCATTGGATGATGTCATATTCATTTTGTTGATGTCATAAACATTTCATGATGTCATAATCATTAGATCATGTCATAATCATTTGATGTCATAATCATTTTGTTGATGTCATAATCATTTGATGATGTCATAATCATTAGATGATGTCATAATCATTTGATGTCATAATCATTGGATGATGTCATATTCATTTTGTTGATGTCATAATCATTTGATGATGTCATAATCATTTGATGTCATAATCATTGGATGATGACATAATCATTTTGTTGATGTCATAATCATTAGATGATGTCATAATCATTAGATGATGTCATAATCATTTTGTTGATGTAATAATCATTTGATGATGTCATAATCATTTTGTTGATGTCATAATCATTGGATGATGTCATAATCATTTTGTTGATGTCATAATCATTTGATGATGCCATAATCATTTTGTTGATGGCATAATCATTTGATGATGTCATAATCATTTGATGTCATAATCATTAGATGATGTCATAATCATTTTGTTGATGTCATAATGATTTGATGATGTCAAAATCATTGGATGATGTCATAATCATTTTGTTGATGTCATAATGATTTGATGATGTCATAATCATTGGATGATGTCATAATCATTGGATGAAGTCATAATCATTTGATGTCATAATCATTGGATGATGTCATAATCATTTTGTTGATGTCATAATCATTTGATGATGTCATAATCATTAGATGATGTCATAATCATTTGATGTCATAATCATTGGATGATGTCATAATCATTTTGTTGATGTCATAATCATTTGATGATGTCATAATCATTAGATGATGTCATAATCATTTTGTTGATGTCATAATCATTTGATGATGTCATAATCATTAGATGATGTCATAATCATTTTGTGATGTCATAATCATTTGATGATGTCATAATCATTTGATGTCATAATCATTGGATGATGTCATAATCATTTTGTTGATGTCATAATCATTTGATAATGTCATAATCATTAGATGATGTCATAATCATTTTGTTGATGTCATAATCATTTTGTTGATGTCATAATCATTTTAGTGATGTCATAATCATTTGATGATGTCATAATCATTTGATGTCAAAATCATTGGATGATGTCATAATCATTTTGTTGATGTCATAATCATTTGATGATGTCATAATCATTAGATGGTGTCATAATCATTTTGTTGATGTCATAATGATTTGATGATGTCATAATCATTGGATGATGTCATAATCATTGGATGATGTCATAATCATTTTGTTGATGTCATAATCATTTGATGATGTCATAATCATTAGATGATGTCATAATCATTTTGTTGATGTCATAATGATTTGATGATGTCATAATCATTTGATGTCATAATCATTGGATGATGTCATAATCATTTTGTTGATGTCATAATCATTTGATGATGTCATAATCATTGGATGATGTCATATTCATTTTGTTGATGTCATAAACATTTCATGATGTCATAATCATTAGATCATGTCATAATCATTTGATGTCATAATCATTTTGTTGATGTCATAATCATTTGATGATGTCATAATCATTAGATGATGTCATAATCATTTGATGTCATAATCATTGGATGATGTCATATTCATTTTGTTGATGTCATAATCATTTGATGATGTCATAATCATTTGATGTCATAATCATTGGATGATGACATAATCATTTTGTTGATGTCATAATCATTAGATGATGTCATAATCATTAGATGATGTCATAATCATTTTGTTGATGTAATAATCATTTGATGATGTCATAATCATTTTGTTGATGTCATAATCATTGGATGATGTCATAATCATTTTGTTGATGTCATAATCATTTGATGATGCCATAATCATTTTGTTGATGGCATAATCATTTGATGATGTCATAATCATTTGATGTCATAATCATTAGATGATGTCATAATCATTTTGTTGATGTCATAATGATTTGATGATGTCAAAATCATTGGATGATGTCATAATCATTTTGTTGATGTCATAATGATTTGATGATGTCATAATCATTGGATGATGTCATAATCATTGGATGAAGTCATAATCATTTGATGTCATAATCATTGGATGATGTCATAATCATTTTGTTGATGTCATAATCATTTGATGATGTCATAATCATTTGATGATGTCATAATCATTTGATGTCATAATCATTGGATGATGTCATAATCATTTTGTTGATGTCATAATCATTTGATGATGTCATAATCATTTGATGATGTCATAATCATTTGATGTCATAATCATTGGATGATGTCATAATCATTTTGTTGATGTCATAATCATTTGATGTCATAATCATTGGATGATGTCATAATCATTTTGTTGATGTCATAATCATTGGATGATGTCATAATCATTTGATGATGTCATAATCATTTGATGTCATAATCATTGGATGATGTCATAATCATTTTGTTGATGTCATAATCATTTGATGATGTCATAATCATTAGATGATGTCATAATAATTTTGTTGATGTCATAATGATTTGATGATGTCATAATCATTGGATGATGTCATAATCATTGGATGAAGTCATAATCATTTTGTTGATGTCATAATCATTGGATGATGTCATAATCATTTTGTTGATGTCATAATCATTTGTTGATGTCATAATCATTTGATGATGTCATAATCATTAGATGATGTCATAATCATTTTGTTGATGTCATAATCATTTGATGATGTCATAATCATTAGATGATGTCATAATCATTTTGTGATGTCATAATCATTTGATGATGTCATAATCATTTGATGTCATAATCATTGGATGATGTCATAATCATTTTGTTGATGTCATAATCATTTGATAATGTCATAATCATTAGATGATGTCATAATCATTTTGTTGATGTCATAATCATTTTGTTGATGTCATAATCATTTGATGATGTCATAATCATTTTGGTGATGTCATAATCATTTGATGATGTCATAATCATTTGATGTCATAATCATTGGATGATGTCACAATCATTTTGTTGATGTCATAATCATTTGATGATGTCATGATCATTAGATGATGTCATAATGATTTTGTTGATGTCATAATCATTTGATGATGTCATAATCATTAGATGATGTCATAATCATTTTGTGATGTCATAATCATTTGATGATGTCATAATCATTTGATGTCATAATCATTGGATGATGTCATAATCATTTGATAATGTCATAATCATTAGATGATGTCATAATCATTTTGCTGATGTCATAATCATTTTGTTGATGTCATAACCATTTGATGATGTCATAATCATTTTGGTGATGTCATAATCATTTGATGATGTAATAATCATTTGATGTCATAATCATTGGATGATGTTATAATCATTTTGTTGATGTCATAATCATTTGATGATGTCAATCATTAGATGATGTCATAATCATTTTGTTGATGTCATAATGATTTGATGATGTCATAATCATTGGATGATATCATAATCATTGGATGATGTCATAATCATTTTGTTGATGTCATAATCATTTGATGATGTCATAATCATTAGATGATGTCATAATCATTTTGTTGATGTCATAATGATTTGATGATGTCATAATCATTTGATGTCATAATCATTGGATGATGTCATAATCATTTTGTTGATGTCATAATCATTTGATGATGTCATAAACATTTGATGTCATAATCATTGGATGATGTCATAATCATTTTGTTGATGTCATAATCATTGGATGATGTCATAATCATTTTGTTGATGTCATAATCATTTGATGATGTCATAATCATTAGATGATGTCATAATCATTTTGTTGATGTCATAATCATTTGATGATGTCATAATCATTAGATGATGTCATAATCATTTTGTTGATGTCATAATCATTTGATGATGTCATAATCATTTGATGTCATAATCATTGGATGATGACATAATCATTTTGTTGATGTCATAATCATTAGATGATGTCATAATCATTAGATGATGTCATAATCATTTTGTTGATGTAATAATCATTTGATGATGTCATAATCATTTTGTTGATGTCATAATCATTGGATGATGTCATAATCATTTTGTTGATGTCATAATCATTGGATGATGTCATAATCATTTTGTTGATGTCATAATCATTTGATGATGTCATAATCATTTGATGTCATAATCATTGGATGATGTCATAATCATTTTGTTGATGTCATAATCATTTGATGATGTCATAATCATTAGATGATGTCATAATAATTTTGTTGATGTCATAATGATTTGATGATGTCATAATCATTTGATGATGTCATAATCATTAGATGATGTCATAATCATTTTGTTGATGTCATAATCATTTGATGATGTCATAATCATTAGATGATGTCATAATCATTTTGTGATGTCATAATCATTTGATGATGTCATAATCATTTGATGTCATAATCATTGGATGATGTCATAATCATTTTGTTGATGTCATAATCATTTGATAATGTCATAATCATTAGATGATTTCATAATCATTTTGTTGATGTCATAATCATTTTGTTGATGTCATAATCATTTGATGATGTCATAATCATTTTGGTGATGTCATAATCATTTGATGATGTCATAATCATTTGATGTCATAATCATTGGATGATGTCATAATCATTTTGTTGATGTCATAACCATTTGATGATGTCATAATCATTAGATGATGTCATAATGATTTTGTTGATGTCATAATCATTTGATGATGTCATAATCATTAGATGATGTCATAATCATTTTGTGATGTCATAATCATTTGATGATGTCATAATCATTTGATGTCATAATCATTGGATGATGTCATAATCATTTGATGTCATAATCATTGGATGATGTCATAATCATTTGATAATGTCATAATCATTAGTTGATGTCATAATCATTTTGCTGATGTCATAATCATTTTGTTGATGTCATAATCATTTGATGATGTCATAATCATTTTGGTGATGTCATAATCATTTGATGATGTAATAATCATTTGATGTCATAATCATTGGATGATATTATAATCATTTTGTTGATGTCATAATCATTTGATGATGTCATAATCATTAGATGATGTCATAATCATTTTGTTGATGTCATAATGATTTGATGATGTCAGAATCATTGGATGATATCATAATCATTGGATGATGTCATAATCATTTTGTTGATGTCATAATCATTTGATGATGTCATAATCATTAGATGATGTCATAATCATTTTGTTGATGTCATAATGATTTGATGATGTCATAATCATTTGATGTCATAATCATTGGATGATGTCATAATCATTTTGTTGATGTCATAATCATTTGATGATGTCATAAACATTTGATGTCATAATCATTGGATGATGTCATAATCATTTTGTTGATGTCATAATCATTGGATGATGTCATAATCGTTTTGTTGATGTCATAATCATTTGATGATGTCATAATCATTAGATGATGTCATAATCATTTTGTTGATGTCATAATCATTTGATGATGTCATAATCATTAGATGATGTCATAATCATTTTGTTGATGTCATAATCATTTGATGATGTCATAATCATTTGATGTCATAATCATTTTGTTGATGTCATAATCATTTTGTTGATGTCATAATCATTTGATAATGTCATAATCATTAGATGATGTCATAATCATTTTGTTGATGTCATAATCATTTTTTTGATGTCATAATCATTTGATGATGTCATAATCATTTTGTTGATGTCATAATGATTTGATGATGTCATAATCATTTGATGTCATAATCATTGGATGATGTCATAATCATTTTGTTGATGTCATAATCATTTGATGATGTCATAATCATTAGATTATGTCATAATCATTTTGATGATGTCATCATCATTTGATGATGTCATAATCATTGGATGATGTCATAATCATTGGATGATGTCATCATCATTTTGTTGATGTCATAATCATTTGATGTCATAATCATTTGATGATGTCATAATCATTTTGTTGATGTCATAATCATTTTGTTGATGTCATAATGATTTGATGATGTCAAAATCATTGGATGATGTCATAATCATTTTGTTGATGTCATAATCATTTGATGTCATAATCATTGGATGATGTCATAATCATTTTGTTGATGTCATAATCATTTGATGATGTCATAATCATTTGATGTCATAATCATTGGATGATGTCATAATCATTTTTTTGATGTCATAATCATTGGATGATGTCATAATCATTTTGTTGATGTCATAATCATTTGATGATGTCATAATCATTAGATGATGTCATAATCATTTTGTTGATGTCATAATCATTTGATGATGTCATAATCATTTTGTTGATGTCATAATCATTGGATGATGTCATAATCATTGGATGATGTCATCATCATTTTGTTGATGTCATAATCATTTGATGATGTCATAATCATTTGATGTCATAATCATTGGATGATGTCATAATCATTTTGTTGATGTCATAATCATCGGATGATGTCATAATCATTTTGTTGATGTCATAATCATTTGATAATGTCATAATCATTAGATGATGTCATAATCATTTTGTTGATGTCATAATCATTTTTTTGATGTCATAATCATTTGATGATGTCATAATCATTTTATTGATGTCATAATCATTTGATGATGTCATAATCATTTGATGTCATAATCATTGGATGATGTCATAATCATTTTGTTGATGTCATAATCATTTGATGATGTCATAATCATTAGATGATGTCATAATCATTTTGTTGATGTCATAATGATTTGATGATGTCATAATCATTGGATGATGTCATAATCATTGGATGATGTCATCATCATTTTGTTGATGTCATAATCATTTGATGATGTCATAATCATTTGATGTCATAATCATTGGATGATGTCATAATCATTTGATGATGTCATAATCATTTTGTTGATGTCATAATCATTTGATGATGCCATAATCATTTTGTTGATGTCATAATCATTGGATGATGTCATAATCATTTTGTTGATGTCATAATCATTTGATGATGTCATAATCATTGGATGATGTCATATTCATTTTGTTGATGTCATAATCATTTGATGATGTCATAATCATTAGATCATGTCATAATCATTTGATGTCATAATCATTTTGTTGATGTCATAATCATTTGATGATGTCATAATCATTTGATGTCATAATCCTTGGATGATGTCATAATCATTTTGCTGATGTCATAATCATTTGATGATGTCAATCATTTTGTTGATGTCATAATCATTTTGTTGATGTCATAATGATTTGATGATGTCAAAATCATTGGATGATGTCATAATAATTTTGTTGATGTCATAATCATTTGATGATGCCATAATCATTTTGTTGATGTCATAATCATTTGTTGATGCCATAATCATTTTGTTGATGTCATAATCATTTGATGATGCCATAATCATTTTGTTGATGTCATAATCATTAGATGATGTCATAATCATTTGATGTCATAATCATTTGATGATGCCATAATCATTTTGTTGATGTCATAATCATTTGATGATGTCATAATCATTTGATGTCATAATCATTGGATGATGTCATAATCATTTTGTTGATGTCATAATCATTTGATGATGTCATAAACATTTGATGTCATAATCATTGGATGATGTCATAATCATTTTGTTGATGTCATAATCATTGGATGATGTCATAATCATTTTGTTGATGTCATAATCATTTGATGATGTCATAATCAGTAGATGATGTCATAATCATTTTGTTGATGTCATAATCATTTGATGATGTCATAATCATTAGATGATGTCATAATCATTTTGTTGATGTCATAATCATTTGATGATGTCATAATCATTTGATGTCATTATCATCGGATGATGTCATAATCATTTTGTTGATGTCATAATCATTTGATGATGTCATAATCATTTGATGTCATAATCATTGGATGATGTCATAATCATTTTGTTGATGTCATAATCATTTTGTTGATGTCATAATCATTTGATGATGTCATAATCATTTTGGTGATGTCATAATCATTTGATGATGTCATAATCATTTGATGTCATAATCATTGGATGATGTCATAATCATTTTGTTGATGTCATAATCATTTGATGATGTCATAATCATTAGATGATGTCATAATCATTTTGTTGATGTCATAATGATTTGATGATGTCATAATCATTGGATGATGTCATAATCATTGGATGATGTCATCATCATTTTGTTGATGTCATAATCATTTGATGATGTCATAATCATTTGATGTCATAATCATTTGATGATGTCATAATCATTTTGTTGATGTCATAATCATTTTGTTGATGTCATAATGATTTGATGATGTCAAAATCATTGGATGATGTCATAATCATTTTGTTGATGTCATAATCATTTGATGTCATAATCATTGGATGATGTCATAATCATTTTGTTGATGTCATAATCATTTGATGATGTCATAATCATTTGATGTTATAATCATTGGATGATGTCATAATCATTTTGTTGATGTCATAATCATTTGATGATGTCATAATCATTAGATGATGTCATAATCATTTTGTTGATGTCATAATCATTTGATGATGTCATAATCATTAGATGATGTCATAATCATTTTGTGATGTCATAATCATTTGATGATGTCATAATCATTTGATGTCATAATCATTGGATGATGTCATAATCATTTTGTTGATGTCATAATCATTTGATGATGTCATAATCATTTTGGTGATGTCATAATCATTTGATGATGTCATAATCATTTGATGTCATAATCATTGGATGATGTCATAATCATTTTGTTGATGTCATAATCATTTGATGATGTCATAATCATTAGATGATGTCATAATCATTTTGTTGATGTCATATCCATTTGATGATGTCATAATCATTAGATGATGTCATAATCATTTTGTGATGTCATAATCATTTGATGATGTCATAATCATTTGATGTCATAATCATTGGATGATGTCATAATCATTTTGTTGATGTCATAATCATTTGATAATGTCATAATCATTAGATGATGTCATAATCATTTTGTTGATGTCATAATGATTTGATGATGTCATAATCATTGGATGATGTCATAATCATTGGATGATGTCATAATCATTTTGTTGATGTCATAATCATTTGATGATGTCATAATCATTAGATGATGTCATAATCATTTTGTTGATGTCATAATGATTTGATGATGTCATAATCATTTGATGTCATAATCATTGGATGATGTCATAATCATTTTGTTGATGTCATAATCATTTGATGATGTCATAATCATTGGATGATGTCATATTCATTTTGTTGATGTCATAAACATTTCATGATGTCATAATCATTAGATCATGTCATAATCATTTGATGTCATAATCATTTTGTTGATGTCATAATCATTAGATGATGTCATAATCATTAGATGATGTCATAATCATTTGATGTCATAATCATTGGATGATGTCATATTCATTTTGTTGATGTCATAATCATTTGATGATGTCATAATCATTTGATGTCATAATCATTGGATGATGACATAATCATTTTGTTGATGTCATAATCATTAGATGATGTCATAATCATTAGATGATGTCATAATCATTTTGTTGATGTAATAATCATTTGATGATGTCATAATCATTTTGTTGATGTCATAATCATTGGATGATGTCATAATCATTTTGTTGATGTCATAATCATTTGATGATGTCATAATCATTTTATTGATGTCATAATCATTTGATGATGTCATAATCATTTGATGTCATAATCATTGGATGATGTCATAATCATTTTGTTGATGTCATAATCATTTGATGATGTCATAATCATTAGATGATGTCATAATCATTTTGTTGATGTCATAATGATTTGATGATGTCATAATCATTGGATGATGTCATAATCATTGGATGATGTCATCATCATTTTGTTGATGTCATAATCATTTGATGATGTCATAATCATTTGATGTCATAATCATTGGATGATGTCATAATCATTTGATGATGTCATAATCATTTTGTTGATGTCATAATCATTTGATGATGCCATAATCATTTTGTTGATGTCATAATCATTGGATGATGTCATAATCATTTTGTTGATGTCATAATCATTTGATGATGTCATAATCATTGGATGATGTCATATTCATTTTGTTGATGTCATAATCATTTGATGATGTCATAATCATTAGATCATGTCATAATCATTTGATGTCATAATCATTTTGTTGATGTCATAATCATTTGATGATGTCATAATCATTTGATGTCATAATCCTTGGATGATGTCATAATCATTTTGTTGATGTCATAATCATTTGATGATGTCAATCATTTTGTTGATGTCATAATCATTTGATGATGCCATAATCATTTTGTTGATGTCATAATCATTTGATGATGTCATAATCATTTGATGTCATAATCCTTGGATGATGTCATAATCATTTTGTTGATGTCATAATCATTTGATGATGTCAATCATTTTGTTGATGTCATAATCATTTTGTTGATGTCATAATGATTTGATGATGTCAAAATCATTGGATGATGTCATAATAATTTTGTTGATGTCATAATCATTTGATGATGCCATAATCATTTTGTTGATGTCATAATCATTTGATGATGTCATAATCATTTGATGTCATAATCATTGGATGATGTCATAATCATTTTGTTGATGTCATAATCATTTGATGATGTCATAAACATTTGATGTCATAATCATTGGATGATGTCATAATCATTTTGTTGATGTCATAATCATTGGATGATGTCATAATCATTTTGTTGATGTCATAATCATTTGATGATGTCATAATCAGTAGATGATGTCATAATCATTTTGTTGATGTCATAATCATTTGATGATGTCATAATCATTAGATGATGTCATAATCATTTTGTTGATGTCATAATCATTTGATGATGTCATAATCATTTGATGTCATTATCATCGGATGATGTCATAATCATTTTGTTGATGTCATAATCATTTGATGATGTCATAATCATTTGATGTCATAATCATTGGATGATGTCATAATCATTTTGTTGATGTCATAATCATTTTGTTGATGTTATAATCATTTGATGATGTCATAATCATTTTGGTGATGTCATAATCATTTGATGATGTCATAATCATTTGATGTCATAATCATTGGATGATGTCATAATCATTTTGTTGATGTCATAATCATTTGATGATGTCATAATCATTAGATGATGTCATAATCATTTTGTTGATGTCATAATGATTTGATGATGTCATCATCATTGGATGATGTCATCATCATTTTGTTGATGTCATAATCATTTGATGATGTCATAATCATTTGATGTCATAATCATTTGATGATGTCATAATCATTTTGTTGATGTCATAATCATTTTGTTGATGTCATAATGATTTGATGATGTCAAAATCATTGGATGATGTCATAATCATTTTGTTGATGTCATAATCATTTGATGTCATAATCATTGGATGATGTCATAATCATTTTGTTGATGTCATAATCATTTGATGATGTCATAATCATTTGATGTTATAATCATTGGATGATGTCATAATCATTTTGTTGATGTCATAATCATTTGATGATGTCATAATCATTAGATGATGTCATAATCATTTTGTTGATGTCATAATCATTTGATGATGTCATAATCATTAGATGATGTCATAATCATTTTGTGATGTCATAATCATTTGATGATGTCATAATCATTTGATGTCATAATCATTGGATGATGTCATAATCATTTTGTTGATGTCATAATCATTTGATAATGTCATAATCATTAGATGATGTCATAATCATTTTGTTGATGTCATAATCATTTGATGATGTCATAATCATTTTGGTGATGTCATAATCATTTGATGATGTCATAATCATTTGATGTCATAATCATTGGATGATGTCATAATCATTTTGTTGATGTCATAATCATTTGATGATGTCATAATCATTAGATGATGTCATAATCATTTTGTTGATGTCATATCCATTTGATGATGTCATAATCATTAGATGATGTCATAATCATTTTGTGATGTCATAATCATTTGATGATGTCATAATCATTTGATGTCATAATCATTGGATGATGTCATAATCATTTTGTTGATGTCATAATCATTTGATAATGTCATAATCATTAGATGATGTCATAATCATTTTGTTGATGTCATAATCATTTTGTTGATGTCATAATCATTTGATGATGTCATAATCATTTGATGTCATAATCATTGGATGATGTCATAATCATTTGATGATGTCATAATCATTTTGTTGATGTCATAATCATTTGATGATGCCATAATCATTTTGTTGATGTCATAATCATTGGATGATGTCATAATCATTTTGTTGATGTCATAATCATTTGATGATGTCATAATCATTGGATGATGTCATATTCATTTTGTTGATGTCATAATCATTTGATGATGTCATAATCATTAGATCATGTCATAATCATTTGATGTCATAATCATTTTGTTGATGTCATAATCATTTGATGATGTCATAATCATTTGATGTCATAATCCTTGGATGATGTCATAATCATTTTGTTGATGTCATAATCATTTGATGATGTCAATCATTTTGTTGATGTCATAATCATTTTGTTGATGTCATAATGATTTGATGATGTCAAAATCATTGGATGATGTCATAATAATTTTGTTGATGTCATAATCATTTGATGATGCCATAATCATTTTGTTGATGTCATAATCATTTGATGATGCCATAATCATTTTGTTGATGTCATAATCATTTGATGATGCCATAATCATTTTGTTGATGTCATAATCATTAGATGATGTCATAATCATTTGATGTCATAATCATTTGATGATGCCATAATCATTTTGTTGATGTCATAATCATTTGATGATGTCATAATCATTTGATGTCATAATCATTGGATGATGTCATAATCATTTTGTTGATGTCATAATCATTTGATGATGTCATAATCATTTGATGTCATAATCATTTGATGATGTCATAATCATTTTGTTGATGTCATAATCATTTTGTTGATGTCATAATGATTTGATGATGTCAAAATCATTGGATGATGTCATAATCATTTTGTTGATGTCATAATCATTTGATGTCATAATCATTGGATGATGTCATAATCATTTTGTTGATGTCATAATCATTTGATGATGTCATAATCATTTGATGTTATAATCATTGGATGATGTCATAATCATTTTGTTGATGTCATAATCATTTGATGATGTCATAATCATTAGATGATGTCATAATCATTTTGTTGATGTCATAATCATTTGATGATGTCATAATCATTAGATGATGTCATAATCATTTTGTGATGTCATAATCATTTGATGATGTCATAATCATTTGATGTCATAATCATTGGATGATGTCATAATCATTTTGTTGATGTCATAATCATTTGATAATGTCATAATCATTAGATGATGTCATAATCATTTTGTTGATGTCATAATCATTTGATGATGTCATAATCATTTTGGTGATGTCATAATCATTTGATGATGTCATAATCATTTGATGTCATAATCATTGGATGATGTCATAATCATTTTGTTGATGTCATAATCATTTGATGATGTCATAATCATTAGATGATGTCATAATCATTTTGTTGATGTCATATCCATTTGATGATGTCATAATCATTAGATGATGTCATAATCATTTTGTGATGTCATAATCATTTGATGATGTCATAATCATTTGATGTCATAATCATTGGATGATGTCATAATCATTTTGTTGATGTCATAATCATTTGATAATGTCATAATCATTAGATGATGTCATAATCATTTTGTTGATGTCATAATCATTTTGTTGATGTCATAATCATTTGATGATGTCATAATCATTTGATGTCATAATCATTGGATGATGTCATAATCATTTGATGATGTCATAATCATTTTGTTGATGTCATAATCATTTGATGATGCCATAATCATTTTGTTGATGTCATAATCATTGGATGATGTCATAATCATTTTGTTGATGTCATAATCATTTGATGATGTCATAATCTTTGGATGATGTCATATTCATTTTGTTGATGTCATAATCATTTGATGATGTCATAATCATTAGATCATGTCATAATCATTTGATGTCATAATCATTTTGTTGATGTCATAATCATTTGATGATGTCATAATCATTTGATGTCATAATCCTTGGATGATGTCATAATCATTTTGTTGATGTCATAATCATTTGATGATGTCAATCATTTTGTTGATGTCATAATCATTTTGTTGATGTCATAATGATTTGATGATGTCAAAATCATTGGATGATGTCATAATAATTTTGTTGATGTCATAATCATTTGATGATGCCATAATCATTTTGTTGATGTCATAATCATTTGATGATGCCATAATCATTTTGTTGATGTCATAATCATTTGATGATGCCATAATCATTTTGTTGATGTCATAATCATTAGATGATGTCATAATCATTTGATGTCATAATCATTTGATGATGCCATAATCATTTTGTTGATGTCATAATCATTTGATGATGTCATAATCATTTGATGTCATAATCATTGGATGATGTCATAATCATTTTGTTGATGTCATAATCATTTGATGATGTCATAAACATTTGATGTCATAATCATTGGATGATGTCATAATCATTTTGTTGATGTCATAATCATTGGATGATGTCATAATCATTTTGTTGATGTCATAATCATTTGATGATGTCATAATCAGTAGATGATGTCATAATCATTTTGTTGATGTCATAATCATTTGATGATGTCATAATCATTAGATGATGTCATAATCATTTTGTTGATGTCATAATCATTTGATGATGTCATAATCATTTGATGTCATTATCATCGGATGATGTCATAATCATTTTGTTGATGTCATAATCATTTGATGATGTCATAATCATTTGATGTCATAATCATTGGATGATGTCATAATCATTTTGTTGATGTCATAATCATTTTGTTGATGTCATAATCATTTGATGATGTCATAATCATTTTGGTGATGTCATAATCATTTGATGATGTCATAATCATTTGATGTCATAATCATTGGATGATGTCATAATCATTTTGTTGATGTCATAATCATTTGATGATGTCATAATCATTAGATGATGTCATAATCATTTTGTTGATGTCATAATGATTTGATGATGTCATAATCATTGGATGATGTCATAATCATTGGATGATGTCATCATCATTTTGTTGATGTCATAATCATTTGATGATGTCATAATCATTTGATGTCATAATCATTTGATGATGTCATAATCATTTTGTTGATGTCATAATCATTTTGTTGATGTCATAATGATTTGATGATGTCAAAATCATTGGATGATGTCATAATCATTTTGTTGATGTCATAATCATTTGATGTCATAATCATTGGATGATGTCATAATCATTTTGTTGATGTCATAATCATTTGATGATGTCATAATCATTTGATGTTATAATCATTGGATGATGTCATAATCATTTTGTTGATGTCATAATCATTTGATGATGTCATAATCATTAGATGATGTCATAATCATTTTGTTGATGTCATAATCATTTGATGATGTCATAATCATTAGATGATGTCATAATCATTTTGTGATGTCATAATCATTTGATGATGTCATAATCATTTGATGTCATAATCATTGGATGATGTCATAATTATTTTGTTGATGTCATAATCATTTGATAATGTCATAATCATTAGATGATGTCATAATCATTTTGTTGATGTCATAATCATTTGATGATGTCATAATCATTTTGGTGATGTCATAATCATTTGATGATGTCATAATCATTTGATGTCATAATCATTGGATGATGTCATAATCATTTTGTTGATGTCATAATCATTTGATGATGTCATAATCATTAGATGATGTCATAATCATTTTGTTGATGTCATATCCATTTGATGATGTCATAATCATTAGATGATGTCATAATCATTTTGTGATGTCATAATCATTTGATGATGTCATAATCATTTGATGTCATAATCATTGGATGATGTCATAATCATTTTGTTGATGTCATAATCATTTGATAATGTCATAATCATTAGATGATGTCATAATCATTTTGTTGATGTCATAATCATTTTGTTGATGTCATAATCATTTTAGTGATGTCATAATCATTTGATGATGTCATAATCATTTGATGTCAAAATCATTGGATGATGTCATAATCATTTTGTTGATGTCATAATCATTTGATGATGTCATAATCATTAGATGGTGTCATAATCATTTTGTTGATGTCATAATGATTTGATGATGTCATAATCATTGGATGATGTCATAATCATTGGATGATGTCATAATCATTTTGTTGATGTCATAATCATTTGATGATGTCATAATCATTAGATGATGTCATAATCATTTTGTTGATGTCATAATGATTTGATGATGTCATAATCATTTGATGTCATAATCATTGGATGATGTCATAATCATTTTGTTGATGTCATAATCATTTGATGATGTCATAATCATTGGATGATGTCATATTCATTTTGTTGATGTCATAAACATTTCATGATGTCATAATCATTAGATCATGTCATAATCATTTGATGTCATAATCATTTTGTTGATGTCATAATCATTTGATGATGTCATAATCATTAGATGATGTCATAATCATTTGATGTCATAATCATTGGATGATGTCATATTCATTTTGTTGATGTCATAATCATTTGATGATGTCATAATCATTTGATGTCATAATCATTGGATGATGACATAATCATTTTGTTGATGTCATAATCATTAGATGATGTCATAATCATTAGATGATGTCATAATCATTTTGTTGATGTAATAATCATTTGATGATGTCATAATCATTTTGTTGATGTCATAATCATTGGATGATGTCATAATCATTTTGTTGATGTCATAATCATTTGATGATGCCATAATCATTTTGTTGATGGCATAATCATTTGATGATGTCATAATCATTTGATGTCATAATCATTAGATGATGTCATAATCATTTTGTTGATGTCATAATGATTTGATGATGTCAAAATCATTGGATGATGTCATAATCATTTTGTTGATGTCATAATGATTTGATGATGTCATAATCATTGGATGATGTCATAATCATTGGATGAAGTCATAATCATTTGATGTCATAATCATTGGATGATGTCATAATCATTTTGTTGATGTCATAATCATTTGATGATGTCATAATCATTTGATGATGTCATAATCATTTGATGTCATAATCATTGGATGATGTCATAATCATTTTGTTGATGTCATAATCATTTGATGATGTCATAATCATTTGATGATGTCATAATCATTTGATGTCATAATCATTGGATGATGTCATAATCATTTTGTTGATGTCATAATCATTTGATGTCATAATCATTGGATGATGTCATAATCATTTTGTTGATGTCATAATCATTGGATGATGTCATAATCATTTGATGATGTCATAATCATTTGATGTCATAATCATTGGATGATGTCATAATCATTTTGTTGATGTCATAATCATTTGATGATGTCATAATCATTAGATGATGTCATAATAATTTTGTTGATGTCATAATGATTTGATGATGTCATAATCATTGGATGATGTCATAATCATTGGATGAAGTCATAATCATTTTGTTGATGTCATAATCATTGGATGATGTCATAATCATTTTGTTGATGTCATAATCATTTGTTGATGTCATAATCATTTGATGATGTCATAATCATTAGATGATGTCATAATCATTTTGTTGATGTCATAATCATTTGATGATGTCATAATCATTAGATGATGTCATAATCATTTTGTGATGTCATAATCATTTGATGATGTCATAATCATTTGATGTCATAATCATTGGATGATGTCATAATCATTTTGTTGATGTCATAATCATTTGATAATGTCATAATCATTAGATGATGTCATAATCATTTTGTTGATGTCATAATCATTTTGTTGATGTCATAATCATTTGATGATGTCATAATCATTTTGGTGATGTCATAATCATTTGATGATGTCATAATCATTTGATGTCATAATCATTGGATGATGTCATAATCATTTTGTTGATGTCATAATCATTTGATGATGTCATGATCATTAGATGATGTCATAATGATTTTGTTGATGTCATAATCATTTGATGATGTCATAATCATTAGATGATGTCATAATCATTTTGTGATGTCACAATCATTTGATGATGTCATAATCATTTGATGTCATAATCATTGGATGATGTCATAATCATTTGATGTCATAATCATTGGATGATGTCATAATCATTTGATAATGTCATAATCATTAGATGATGTCATAATCATTTTGCTGATGTCATAATCATTTTGTTGATGTCATAATCATTTGATGATGTCATAATCATTTTGGTGATGTCATAATCATTTGATGATGTAATAATCATTTGATGTCATAATCATTGGATGATGTTATAATCATTTTGTTGATGTCATAATCATTTGATGATGTCAATCATTAGATGATGTCATAATCATTTTGTTGATGTCATAATGATTTGATGATGTCATAATCATTGGATGATATCATAATCATTGGATGATGTCATAATCATTTTGTTGATGTCATAATCATTTGATGATGTCATAATCATTAGATGATGTCATAATCATTTTGTTGATGTCATAATGATTTGATGATGTCATAATCATTTGATGTCATAATCATTGGATGATGTCATAATCATTTTGTTGATGTCATAATCATTGGATGATGTCATAATCATTTTGTTGATGTCATAATCATTTGATGATGTCATAATCATTAGATGATGTCATAATCATTTTGTTGATGTCATAATCATTTGATGATGTCATAATCATTAGATGATGTCATAATCATTTTGTTGATGTCATAATCATTTGATGATGTCATAATCATTTGATGTCATAATCATTGGATGATGACATAATCATTTTGTTGATGTCATAATCATTAGATGATGTCATAATCATTAGATGATGTCATAATCATTTTGTTGATGTAATAATCATTTGATGATGTCATAATCATTTTGTTGATGTCATAATCATTGGATGATGTCATAATCATTTTGTTGATGTCATAATCATTTGATGATGCCATAATCATTTTGTTGATGGCATAATCATTTGATGATGTCATAATCATTTGATGTCATAATCATTAGATGATGTCATAATCATTTTGTTGATGTCATAATGATTTGATGATGTCAAAATCATTGGATGATGTCATAATCATTTTGTTGATGTCATAATCATTTGATGTCATAATCATTGGATGATGTCATAATCATTTTGTTGATGTCATAATCATTTGATAATGTCATAATCATTAGATGATGTCATAATCATTTTGTTGATGTCATAATCATTTTGTTGATGTCATAATCATTTTAGTGATGTCATAATCATTTGATGATGTCATAATCATTTGATGTCAAAATCATTGGATGATGTCATAATCATTTTGTTGATGTCATAATCATTTGATGATGTCATAATCATTAGATGGTGTCATAATCATTTTGTTGATGTCATAATGATTTGATGATGTCATAATCATTGGATGATGTCATAATCATTGGATGATGTCATAATCATTTTGTTGATGTCATAATCATTTGATGATGTCATAATCATTAGATGATGTCATAATCATTTTGTTGATGTCATAATGATTTGATGATGTCATAATCATTTGATGTCATAATCATTGGATGATGTCATAATCATTTTGTTGATGTCATAATCATTTGATGATGTCATAATCATTGGATGATGTCATATTCATTTTGTTGATGTCATAAACATTTCATGATGTCATAATCATTAGATCATGTCATAATCATTTGATGTCATAATCATTTTGTTGATGTCATAATCATTTGATGATGTCATAATCATTAGATGATGTCATAATCATTTGATGTCATAATCATTGGATGATGTCATATTCATTTTGTTGATGTCATAATCATTTGATGATGTCATAATCATTTGATGTCATAATCATTGGATGATGACATAATCATTTTGTTGATGTCATAATCATTAGATGATGTCATAATCATTAGATGATGTCATAATCATTTTGTTGATGTAATAATCATTTGATGATGTCATAATCATTTTGTTGATGTCATAATCATTGGATGATGTCATAATCATTTTGTTGATGTCATAATCATTTGATGATGCCATAATCATTTTGTTGATGGCATAATCATTTGATGATGTCATAATCATTTGATGTCATAATCATTAGATGATGTCATAATCATTTTGTTGATGTCATAATGATTTGATGATGTCAAAATCATTGGATGATGTCATAATCATTTTGTTGATGTCATAATGATTTGATGATGTCATAATCATTGGATGATGTCATAATCATTGGATGAAGTCATAATCATTTGATGTCATAATCATTGGATGATGTCATAATCATTTTGTTGATGTCATAATCATTTGATGATGTCATAATCATTTGATGATGTCATAATCATTTGATGTCATAATCATTGGATGATGTCATAATCATTTTGTTGATGTCATAATCATTTGATGATGTCATAATCATTTGATGATGTCATAATCATTTGATGTCATAATCATTGGATGATGTCATAATCATTTTGTTGATGTCATAATCATTTGATGTCATAATCATTGGATGATGTCATAATCATTTTGTTGATGTCATAATCATTGGATGATGTCATAATCATTTGATGATGTCATAATCATTTGATGTCATAATCATTGGATGATGTCATAATCATTTTGTTGATGTCATAATCATTTGATGATGTCATAATCATTAGATGATGTCATAATAATTTTGTTGATGTCATAATGATTTGATGATGTCATAATCATTGGATGATGTCATAATCATTGGATGAAGTCATAATCATTTTGTTGATGTCATAATCATTGGATGATGTCATAATCATTTTGTTGATGTCATAATCATTTGTTGATGTCATAATCATTTGATGATGTCATAATCATTAGATGATGTCATAATCATTTTGTTGATGTCATAATCATTTGATGATGTCATAATCATTAGATGATGCCATAATCATTTTGTGATGTCATAATCATTTGATGATGTCATAATCATTTGATGTCATAATCATTGGATGATGTCATAATCATTTTGTTGATGTCATAATCATTTGATAATGTCATAATCATTAGATGATGTCATAATCATTTTGTTGATGTCATAATCATTTTGTTGATGTCATAATCATTTGATGATGTCATAATCATTTTGGTGATGTCATAATCATTTGATGATGTCATAATCATTTGATGTCATAATCATTGGATGATGTCATAATCATTTTGTTGATGTCATAATCATTTGATGATGTCATGATCATTAGATGATGTCATAATGATTTTGTTGATGTCATAATCATTTGATGATGTCATAATCATTAGATGATGTCATAATCATTTTGTGATGTCATAATCATTTGATGATGTCATAATCATTTGATGTCATAATCATTGGATGATGTCATAATCATTTGATGTCATAATCATTGGATGATGTCATAATCATTTGATAATGTCATAATCATTAGATGATGTCATAATCATTTTGCTGATGTCATAATCATTTTGTTGATGTCATAATCATTTGATGATGTCATAATCATTTTGGTGATGTCATAATCATTTGATGATGTAATAATCATTTGATGTCATAATCATTGGATGATGTTATAATCATTTTGTTGATGTCATAATCATTTGATGATGTCAATCATTAGATGATGTCATAATCATTTTGTTGATGTCATAATGATTTGATGATGTCATAATCATTGGATGATATCATAATCATTGGATGATGTCATAATCATTTTGTTGATGTCATAATCATTTGATGATGTCATAATCATTAGATGATGTCATAATCATTTTGTTGATGTCATAATGATTTGATGATGTCATAATCATTTGATGTCATAATCATTGGATGATGTCATAATCATTTTGTTGATGTCATAATCATTGGATGATGTCATAATCATTTTGTTGATGTCATAATCATTTGATGATGTCATAATCATTAGATGATGTCATAATCATTTTGTTGATGTCATAATCATTTGATGATGTCATAATCATTAGATGATGTCATAATCATTTTGTTGATGTCATAATCATTTGATGATGTCATAATCATTTGATGTCATAATCATTGGATGATGACATAATCATTTTGTTGATGTCATAATCATTAGATGATGTCATAATCATTAGATGATGTCATAATCATTTTGTTGATGTAATAATCATTTGATGATGTCATAATCATTTTGTTGATGTCATAATCATTGGATGATGTCATAATCATTTTGTTGATGTCATAATCATTTGATGATGCCATAATCATTTTGTTGATGGCATAATCATTTGATGATGTCATAATCATTTGATGTCATAATCATTAGATGATGTCATAATCATTTTGTTGATGTCATAATGATTTGATGATGTCAAAATCATTGGATGATGTCATAATCATTTTGTTGATGTCATAATCATTTGATGTCATAATCATTGGATGATGTCATAATCATTTTGTTGATGTCATAATCATTTGATGATGTCATAATCATTTGATGTCATAATCATTGGATGATGTCATAATCATTTTGTTGATGTCATAATCATTTGATGATGTCATAATCATTAGATGATGTCATAATAATTTTGTTGATGTCATAATGATTTGATGATGTCATAATCATTGGATGATGTCATAATCTTTGGATGATGTCATAATCATTTTGTTGATGTCATAATCATTTGTTGATGTCATAATCATTTGATGATGTCATAATCATTAGATGATGTCATAATCATTTTGTTGATGTCATAATCATTTGATGATGTCATAATCATTAGATGATGTCATAATCATTTTGTGATGTCATAATCATTTGATGATGTCATAATCATTTGATGTCATAATCATTGGATGATGTCATAATCATTTTGTTGATGTCATAATCATTTGATAATGTCATAATCATTAGATGATTTCATAATCATTTTGTTGATGTCATAATCATTTTGTTGATGTCATAATCATTTGATGATGTCATAATCATTTTGGTGATGTCATAATCATTTGATGATGTCATAATCATTTGATGTCATAATCATTGGATGATGTCATAATCATTTTGTTGATGTCATAATCATTTGATGATGTCATAATCATTAGATGATGTCATAATGATTTTGTTGATGTCATAATCATTTGATGATGTCATAATCATTAGATGATGTCATAATCATTTTGTGATGTCATAATCATTTGATGATGTCATAATCATTTGATGTCATAATCATTGGATGATGTCATAATCATTTGATGTCATAATCATTGGATGATGTCATAATCATTTGATAATGTCATAATCATTAGTTGATGTCATAATCATTTTGCTGATGTCATAATCATTTTGTTGATGTCATAATCATTTGATGATGTCATAATCATTTTGGTGATGTCATAATCATTTGATGATGTAATAATCATTTGATGTCATAATCATTGGATGATATTATAATCATTTTGTTGATGTCATAATCATTTGATGATGTCATAATCATTAGATGATGTCATAATCATTTTGTTGATGTCATAATGATTTGATGATGTCAGAATCATTGGATGATATCATAATCATTGGATGATGTCATAATCATTTTGTTGATGTCATAATCATTTGATGATGTCATAATCATTAGATGATGTCATAATCATTTTGTTGATGTCATAATGATTTGATGATGTCATAATCATTTGATGTCATAATCATTGGATGATGTCATAATCATTTTGTTGATGTCATAATCATTTGATGATGTCATAAACATTTGATGTCATAATCATTGGATGATGTCATAATCATTTTGTTGATGTCATAATCATTGGATGATGTCATAATCGTTTTGTTGATGTCATAATCATTTGATGATGTCATAATCATTAGATGATGTCATAATCATTTTGTTGATGTCATAATAATTTGATGATGTCATAATCATTAGATGATGTCATAATCATTTTGTTGATGTCATAATCATTTGATGATGTCATAATCATTTGATGTCATAATCATCGGATGATGTCATAATCATTTTGTTGATGTCATAATCATTTGATAATGTCATAATCATTAGATGATGTCATAATCATTTTGTTGATGTCATAATCATTTTTTTGATGTCATAATCATTTGATGATGTCATAATCATTTTGTTGATGTCATAATCATTTGATGATGTCATAATCATTTGATGTCATAATCATTGGATGATGTCATAATCATTTTGTTGATGTCATAATCATTTGATGATGTCATAATCATTAGATTATGTCATAATCATTTTGATGATGTCATCATCATTTGATGATGTCATAATCATTGGATGATGTCATAATCATTGGATGATGTCATCATCATTTTGTTGATGTCATAATCATTTGATGTCATAATCATTTGATGATGTCATAATCATTTTGTTGATGTCATAATCATTTTGTTGATGTCATAATGATTTGATGATGTCAAAATCATTGGATGATGTCATAATCATTTTGTTGATGTCATAATCATTTGATGTCATAATCATTGGATGATGTCATAATCATTTTGTTGATGTCATAATCATTTGATGATGTCATAATCATTTGATGTCATAATCATTGGATGATGTCATAATCATTTTTTTGATGTCATAATCATTGGATGATGTCATAATCATTTTGTTGATGTCATAATCATTTGATGATGTCATAATCATTAGATGATGTCATAATCATTTTGTTGATGTCATAATCATTTGATGATGTCATAATCATTAGATGATGTCATAATCATTTTGTTGATGTCATAATCATTTGATAATGTCATAATCATTAGATGATGTCATAATCATTTTGTTGATGTCATAATCATTTTGTTGATGTCATAATCATTTGATGATGTCATAATCATTTTGGTGATGTCATAATCATTTGATGATGTCATAATCATTTGATGTCATAATCATTGGATGATGTCATAATCATTTTGTTGATGTCATAATCATTTGATGATGTCATAATCATTAGATGATGTCATAATCATTTTGTTGATGTCATAATGATTTGATGATGTAATAATCATTGGATGATGTCATAATCATTGGATGATGTCATAATCATTTTGTTGATGTCATAATCATTTGATGATGTCATAATCATTAGATGATGTCATAATCATTTTGTTGATGTCATAATGATTTGATGATGTCATAATCATTTGATGTCATAATCATTGGATGATGTCATAATCATTTTGTTGATGTCATAATCATTTGATGATGTCATAAACATTTCATGTCTTAATCATTGGATGATGTCATAATCATTTTGTTGATGTCATAATCATTGGATGATGTCATAATCATTTTGTTGATGTCATAATCATTTGATGATGTCATAATCATTAGATGATGTCATAATCATTTTGATGATGTCATAATCATTAGATGATGTCATAATCATTTTGTTGATGTCATAATCATTTGATGATGTCATAATCATTTGATGTCATAATCATCGGATGATGTCATAATCATTTTGTTGATGTCATAATCATTTGATAATGTCATAATCATTAGATGATGTCATATTCATTTTGTTGATGTCATAATCATTTTTTTGATGTCATAATCATTTGATGATGTCATAATCATTTGATGTCATAATCATTGGATGATGTCATAATCATTTTGTTGATGTCATAATCATTTTGTTGATGTCATAATCATTTGATGATGTCATAATCATTTTGATGATGTCATAATCATTTGATGATGTCATAATCATTTGATGTCATAATCATTGGATGATGTCATAATCATTTTGTTGATGTCATAATCATTTGATGATGTCATAATCATTAGATGATGTCATAATCATTTTGTTGATGTCATAATGATTTGATGATGTCATAATCATTGGATGATGTCATAATCATTGGATGATGTCATAATCATTTTGTTGATGTCATAATCATTTGATGATGTCATAATCATTAGATGATGTCATAATCATTTTGTTGATGTCATAATCATTTGATGATGTCATAATCATTAGATGATGTCATAATCATTTTGTTGATGTCATAATCATTTGATGATGTCATAATCATTAGATGATGTCATAATCATTTTGTTGATGTAATAATCATTTGATGATGTCATAATCATTTTGTTGATGTCATAATCATTGGATGATGTCATAATCATTTTGTTGATGTCATAATCATTTGATGATGCCATAATCATTTTGTTGATGTCATCATCATTTGATGATGTCATAATCATTTGATGTCATAATCATTAGATGATGTCATAATCATTTTGTTGATGTCATAATGATTTGATGATGTCAAAATCATTGGATGATGTCATAATCATTTTGTTGATGTCATAATCATTTGATGTCATAATCATTGGATGATGTCATAATCATTTTGTTGATGTCATAATCATTTGATGATGTCATAATCATTTGATGTCATAATCATTGGATGATGTCATAATCATTTTGTTGATGTCATAATCATTTGATGATGTCATAATCATTAGATGATGTCATAATAATTTTGTTGATGTCATAATGATTTGATGATGTCATAATCATTGGATGATGTCATAATCATTGGATGATGTCATAATCATTTTGTTGATGTCATAATCATTTGTTGATGTCATAATCATTTGATGATGTCATAATCAATAGATGATATCATAATCATTTTGTTGATGTCATAATCATTTGATGATGTCATAATCATTAGATGATGTCATAATCATTTTGTGATGTCATAATCATTTGATGATGTCATAATCATTTGATGTCATAATCATTGGATGATGTCATAATCATTTTGTTGATGTCATAATCATTTGATAATGTCATAATCATTAGATGATGTCATAATCATTTTGTTGATGTCATAATCATTTTGTTGATGTCATAATCATTTGATGATGTCATAATCATTTTGGTGATGTCATAATCATTTGATGATGTCATAATCATTTGATGTCATAATCATTGGATGATGTCATAATCATTTTGTTGATGTCATAATCATTTGATGATGTCATAATCATTAGATGATGTCATAATGATTTTGTTGATGTCATAATCATTTGATGATGTCATAATCATTAGATGATGTCATAATCATTTTGTGATGTCATAATCATTTGATGATGTCATAATCATTTGATGTCATAATCATTGGATGATGTCATAATCATTTGATGTCATAATCATTGGATGATGTCATAATCATTTGATAATGTCATAATCATTAGATGATGTCATAATCATTTTGCTGATGTCATAATCATTTTGTTGATGTCATAATCATTTGATGATGTCATAATCATTTTGGTGATGTCATAATCATTTGATGATGTAATAATCATTTGATGTCATAATCATTGGATGATGTTATAATCATTTTGTTGATGTCATAATCATTTGATGATGTCATAATCATTAGATGATGTCATAATCATTTTGTTGATGTCATAATGATTTGATGATGTCAGAATCATTGGATGATATCATAATCATTGGATGATGTCATAATCATTTTGTTGATGTCATAATCATTTGATGATGTCATAATCATTAGATGATGTCATAATCATTTTGTTGATGTCATAATGATTTGATGATGTCATAATCATTTGATGTCATAATCATTGGATGATGTCATAATCATTTTGTTGATGTCATAATCATTTGATGATGTCATAAACATTTGATGTCATAATCATTGGATGATGTCATAATCATTTTGTTGATGTTATAATCATTGGATGATGTCATAATCGTTTTGTTGATGTCATAATCATTTGATGATGTCATAATCATTAGATGATGTCATAATCATTTTGTTGATGTCATAATCATTTGAAGATGTCATAATCATTAGATGATGTCATAATCATTTTGTTGATGTCATAATCATTTGATGATGTCATAATCATTTGATGTCATAATCATCGGATGATGTCATAATCATTTTGTTGATGTCATAATCATTTGATAATGTCATAATCATTAGATGATGTCATAATCATTTTGTTGATGTCATAATCATTTTTTTGATGTCATAATCATTTGATGATGTCATAATCATTTTGTTGATGTCATAATCATTTGATGATGTCATAATCATTTGATGTCATAATCATTGGATGATGTCATAATCATTTTGTTGATGTCATAATCATTTGATGATGTCATAATCATTAGATTATGTCATAATCATTTTGATGATGTCATCATCATTTGATGATGTCATAATCATTGGATGATGTCATAATCATTGGATGATGTCATCATCATTTTGTTGATGTCATAATCATTTGATGTCATAATCATTTGATGATGTCATAATCATTTTGTTGATGTCATAATCATTTTGTTGATGTCATAATGATTTGATGATGTCAAAATCATTGGATGATGTCATAATCATTTTGTTGATGTCATAATCATTTGATGTCATAATCATTGGATGATGTCATAATCATTTTGATGATGTCATAATCATTTGTTGATGTCATAATCATTTGATGTCATAATCATTGGATGATGTCATAATCATTTTTTTGATGTCATAATCATTGGATGATGTCATAATCATTTTGTTGATGTCATAATCATTTGATGATGTCATAATCATTAGATGATGTCATAATCATTTTGTTGATGTCATAATCATTTGATGATGTCATAATCATTAGATGATGTCATAATCATTTTGTTGATGTCATAATCATTTGATAATGTCATAATCATTAGATGATGTCATAATCATTTTGTTGATGTCATAATCATTTTGTTGATGTCATAATCATTTGATGATGTCATAATCATTTTGGTGATGTCATAATCATTTGATGATGTCATAATCATTTGATGTCATAATCATTGGATGATCTCATAATCATTTTGTTGATGTCATAATCATTTGATGATGTCATAATCATTAGATGATGTCATAATCATTTTGTTGATGTCATAATGATTTGATGATGTAATAATCATTGGATGATGTCATAATCATTGGATGATGTCATAATCATTTTGTTGATGTCATAATCATTTGATGATGTCATAATCATTAGATGATGTCATAATCATTTTGTTGATGTCATAATGATTTGATGATGTCATAATCATTTGATGTCATAATCATTGGATGATGTCATAATCATTTTGTTGATGTCATAATCATTTGATGATGTCATAAACATTTGATGTCATAATCATTGGATGATGTCATAATCATTTTGTTGATGTCATAATCATTTGATGATGTCATAAACATTTGATGTCATAATCATTGGATGATGTCATAATCATTTTGTTGATGTCATAATCATTAGATGATGTCATAATCATTTTGTTGATGTCATAATCATTTGATGATGTCATAATCATTAGATGATGTCATAATCATTTTGTTGATGTCATAATCATTTGATGATGTCATAATCATTAGATGATGTCATAATCATTTTGTTGATGTCATAATCATTTGATGATGTCATAGTCATTTGATGTCATAATCATCGGATGATGTCATAATCATTTTGTTGATGTCATAATCATTTGATAATGTCATAATCATTAGATGATGTCATATTCATTTTGTTGATGTCATAATCATTTTTTTGATGTCATAATCATTTGATGATGTCATAATCATTTGATGTCATAATCATTGGATGATGTCATAATCATTTTGTTGATGTCATAATCATTTGATGATGTCATAATCATTTTGATGATGTCATAATCATTTGATGATGTCATAATCATTTGATGTCATAATCATTGGATGATGTCATAATCATTTTGTTGATGTCATAATCATTTGATGATGTCATAATCATTAGATGATGTCATAATCATTTTGTTGATGTCATAATGATTTGATGATGTCATAATCATTAGATGATGTCATAATCATTTTGTTGATGTCATAATCATTTGATGATGTCATAATCATTAGATGATGTCATAATCATTTTGTGATGTCATAATCATTTGATCATGTCATAATCATTTGATGTCATAATCATTGGATGATGTCATAATCATTTTGTTGATGTCATAATCATTTGATAATGTCATAATCATTAGATGATTTCATAATCATTTTGTTGATGTCATAATCATTTTGTTGATGTCATAATCATTTGATGATGTCATAATCATTTTGGTGATGTCATAATCATTTGATGATGTCATAATCATTTGATGTCATAATCATTGGATGATGTCATAATCATTTTGTTGATGTCATAATCATTTGATGATGTCATAATCATTAGATGATGTCATAATGATTTTGTTGATGTCATAATCATTTGATGATGTCATAATCATTAGATGATGTCATAATCATTTTGTGATGTCATAATCATTTGATGATGTCATAATCATTTGATGTCATAATCATTGGATGATGTCATAATCATTTGATGTCATAATCATTGGATGATGTCATAATCATTTGATAATGTCATAATCATTAGTTGATGTCATAATCATTTTGCTGATGTCATAATCATTTTGTTGATGTCATAATCATTTGATGATGTCATAATCATTTTGGTGATGTCATAATCATTTGATGATGTAATAATCATTTGATGTCATAATCATTGGATGATATTATAATCATTTTGTTGATGTCATAATCATTTGATGATGTCATAATCATTAGATGATGTCATAATCATTTTGTTGATGTCATAATGATTTGATGATGTCAGAATCATTGGATGATATCATAATCATTGGATGATGTCATAATCATTTTGTTGATGTCATAATCATTTGATGATGTCATAATCATTAGATGATGTCATAATCATTTTGTTGATGTCATAATGATTTGATGATGTCATAATCATTTGATGTCATAATCATTGGATGATGTCATAATCATTTTGTTGATGTCATAATCATTTGATGATGTCATAAACATTTGATGTCATAATCATTGGATGATGTCATAATCATTTTGTTGATGTCATAATCATTGGATGATGTCATAATCGTTTTGTTGATGTCATAATCATTTGATGATGTCATAATCATTAGATGATGTCATAATCATTTTGTTGATGTCATAATAATTTGATGATGTCATAATCATTAGATGATGTCATAATCATTTTGTTGATGTCATAATCATTTGATGATGTCATAATCATTTGATGTCATAATCATCGGATGATGTCATAATCATTTTGTTGATGTCATAATCATTTGATAATGTCATAATCATTAGATGATGTCATAATCATTTTGTTGATGTCATAATCATTTTTTTGATGTCATAATCATTTGATGATGTCATAATCATTTTGTTGATGTCATAATCATTTGATGATGTCATAATCATTTGATGTCATAATCATTGGATGATGTCATAATCATTTTGTTGATGTCATAATCATTTGATGATGTCATAATCATTAGATTATGTCATAATCATTTTGATGATGTCATCATCATTTGATGATGTCATAATCATTGGATGATGTCATAATCATTGGATGATGTCATCATCATTTTGTTGATGTCATAATCATTTGATGTCATAATCATTTGATGATGTCATAATCATTTTGTTGATGTCATAATCATTTTGTTGATGTCATAATGATTTGATGATGTCAAAATCATTGGATGATGTCATAATCATTTTGTTGATGTCATAATCATTTGATGTCATAATCATTGGATGATGTCATAATCATTTTGTTGATGTCATAATCATTTGATGATGTCATAATCATTTGATGTCATAATCATTGGATGATGTCATAATCATTTTTTTGATGTCATAATCATTGGATGATGTCATAATCATTTTGTTGATGTCATAATCATTTGATGATGTCATAATCATTAGATGATGTCATAATCATTTTGTTGATGTCATAATCATTTGATGATGTCATAATCATTAGATGATGTCATAATCATTTTGTTGATGTCATAATCATTTGATAATGTCATAATCATTAGATGATGTCATAATCATTTTGTTGATGTCATAATCATTTTGTTGATGTCATAATCATTTGATGATGTCATAATCATTTTGGTGATGTCATAATCATTTGATGATGTCATAATCATTTGATGTCATAATCATTGGATGATGTCATAATCATTTTGTTGATGTCATAATCATTTGATGATGTCATTATCATTAGATGATGTCATATTCATTTTGTTGATGTCATAATCATTTTTTTGATGTCATAATCATTTGATGATGTCATAATCATTTGATGTCATAATCATTGGATGATGTCATAATCATTTTGTTGATGTCATAATCATTTTGTTGATGTCATAATCATTTGATGATGTCATAATCATTTTGATGATGTCATAATCATTTGATGATGTCATAATCATTTGATGTCATAATCATTGGATGATGTCATAATCATTTTGTTGATGTCATAATCATTTGATGATGTCATAATCATTAGATGATGTCATAATCATTTTGTTGATGTCATAATGATTTGATGATGTCATAATCATTGGATGATGTCATAATCATTGGATGATGTCATCATCATTTTGTTGATGTCATAATCATTTGATGATGTCATAATCATTTGATGTCATAATCATTTGATGATGTCATAATCATTTTGTTGATGTCATAATCATTTTGTTGATGTCATAATGATTTGATGATGTCAAAATCATTGGATGATGTCATAATCATTTTGTTGATGTCATAATCATTTGATGTCATAATCATTGGATGATGTCATAATCATTTTGTTGATGTCATAATCATTTGATGATGTCATAATCATTTGATGTTATAATCATTGGATGATGTCATAATCATTTTGTTGATGTCATAATCATTTGATGATGTCATAATCATTAGATGATGTCATAATCATTTTGTTGATGTCATAATCATTTGATGATGTCATAATCATTAGATGATGTCATAATCATTTTGTGATGTCATAATCATTTGATGATGTCATAATCATTTGATGTCATAATCATTGGATGATGTCATAATCATTTTGTTGATGTCATAATCATTTGATAATGTCATAATCATTAGATGATGTCATAATCATTTTGTTGATGTCATAATCATTTTGTTGATGTCATAATCATTTGATGATGTCATAATCATTTTGGTGATGTCATAATCATTTGATGATGTCATAATCATTTGATGTCATAATCATTGGATGATGTCATAATCATTTTGTTGTTGTCATAATCATTTGATGATGTCATAATCATTGGATGATGTCATAATCATTGGATGATGTCATAATCATTTTGTTGATGTCATAATCATTGGATGATGTCATAATCATTGGATGATGTCATAATCATTTTGTTGATGTCATAATCATTTGATGATGTCATAATCATTAGATGATGTCATAATCATTTTGTTGATGTCATAATGATTTGATGATGTCATAATCATTTGATGTCATAATCATTGGATGATGTCATAATCATTTTGTTGATGACATAATCATTGGATGTCATAATCATTTTGTTGATGTCATAATCATTTGATGATGTCATAATCATTAGATGATGTCATAATCATTTGATGTCATAATCATTGGATGATGTCATATTCATTTTGTTGATGTCATAATCATTTGATGATGTCATAATCATTTGATGTCATAATCATTGGATGATGTCATAATCATTTTGTTGATGTCATAATCATTTGATGATGTCATAATCATTTAATGTCATAATCATTGGACGATGACATAATCATTTTGTTGATGTCATAATCATTAGATGATGTCATAATCATTAGATGATGTCATAATCATTTTGTTGATGTAATAATCATTTGATGATGTCATAATCATTTTGTTGATGTCATAATCATTGGATGATGTCATAATCATTTTGTTGATGTCATAATCATTTGATGATGCCATAATCATTTTGTTGATGGCATAATCATTTGATGATGTCATAATCATTTGATGTCATAATCATTAGATGATGTCATAATCATTTTGTTGATGTCATAATGATTTGATGATGTCAAAATCATTGGATGATGCCATAATCATTTTGTTGATGTCATAATCATTTGATGTCATAATCATTGGATGATGTCATAATCATTTTGGTGATGTCATAATCATTTGATGATGTCATAATCATTTTGGTGATGTCATAATCATTTGATGATGTCATAATCATTTTGGTGATGTCATAATCATTTGATGATGTCATAATCATTTGATGTCATAATCATTGGATGATGTCATAATCATTTTGTTGATGTCATAATCATTTGATGATGTCATAATCATTAGATGATGTCATAATGATTTTGTTGATGTCATAATCATTTGATGATGTCATAATCATTAGATGATGTCATAATCATTTTGTGATGTCATAATCATTTGATGATGTCATAATCATTTGATGTCATAATCATTGGATGATGTCATAATCATTTGATGTCATAATCATTGGATGATGTCATAATCATTTGATAATGTCATAATCATTAGATGATGTCATAATCATTTTGCTGATGTCATAATCATTTTGTTGATGTCATAATCATTTGATGATGTCATAATCATTTTGGTGATGTCATAATCATTTGATGATGTCATAATCATTTGATGTCATAATCATTGGATGATGTTATAATCATTTTGTTGATGTCATAATCATTTGATGATGTCATAATCATTAGATGATGTCATAATCATTTTGTTGATGTCATAATGATTTGATGATGTCAGAATCATTGGATGATATCATAATCATTGGATGATGTCATAATCATTTTGTTGATGTCATAATCATTTGATGATGTCATAATCAATAGATGATGTCATAATCATTTTGTTGATGTCATAATGATTTGATGATGTCATAATCATTTGATGTCATAATCATTGGATGATGTCATAATCATTTTGTTGATGTCATAATCATTTGATGATGTCATAAACATTTCATGTCTTAATCATTGGATGATGTCATAATCATTTTGTTGATGTCATAATCATTGGATGATGTCATAATCATTTTGTTGATGTCATAATCATTTGATGATGTCATGATCATTAGATGATGTCATAATCATTTTGTTGATGTCATAATCATTTGATGATGTCATAATCATTAGATGATGTCATAATCATTTTGTTGATGTCATAATCATTTGATGATGTCATAATCATTTGATGTCATAATCATCGGATGATGTCATAATCATTTTGTTGATGTCATAATCATTTGATAATGTCATAATCATTAGATGATGTCATATTCATTTTGTTGATGTCATAATCATTTTTTTGATGTCATAATCATTTGATGATGTCATAATCATTTGATGTCATAATCATTGGATGATGTCATAATCATTTTGTTGATGTCATAATCATTTTGTTGATGTCATAATCATTTGATGATGTCATAATCATTTTGATGATGTCATAATCATTTGATGATGTCATAATCATTTGATGTCATAATCATTGGATGATGTCATAATCATTTTGTTGATGTCATAATCATTTGATGATGTCATAATCATTAGATGATGTCATAATCATTTTGTTGATGTCATAATGATTTGATGATGTCATAATCATTGGATGATGTCATAATCATTGGATGATGTCATAATCATTTTGTTGATGTCATAATCATTTGATGATGTCATAATCATTAGATGATGTCATAATCATTTTGTTGATGTCATAATCATTTGATGATGTCATAATCATTAGGTGATGTCATAATCAATTTGTTGATGTCATAATCATTTGATGATGTCATAATCATTTGATGTCATAATCATTGGATGATGACATAATCATTTTGTTGATGTCATAATCATTAGATGATGTCATAATCATTAGATGATGTCATAATCATTTTGTTGATGTAATAATCATTTGATGATGTCATAATCATTTTGTTGATGTCATAATCATTGGATGATGTCATAATCATTTTGTTGATGTCATAATCATTTGATGATGCCATAATCATTTTGTTGATGGCATAATCATTTGATGATGTCATAATCATTTGATGTCATAATCATTAGATGATGTCATAATCATTTTGTTGATGTCATAATGATTTGATGATGTCAAAATCATTGGATGATGTCATAATCATTTTGTTGATGTCATAATCATTTGATGTCATAATCATTGGATGATGTCATAATCATTTTGTTGATGTCATAATCATTTGATGATGTCATAATCATTTGATGTCATAATCATTGGATGATGTCATAATCATTTTGTTGATGTCATAATCATTTGATGATGTCATAATCATTAGATGATGTCATAATCATTTTGTTGATGTCATAATGATTTGATGATGTCATAATCATTGGATGATGTCATAATCATTTTGTTGATGTCATAATCATTTGTTGATGTCATAATCATTTGATGATGTCATAATCATTAGATGATGTCATAATCATTTTGTTGATGTCATAATCATTTGATGATGTCATAATCATTAGATGATGTCATAATCATTTTGTGATGTCATAATCATTTGATGATGTCATAATCATTTGATGTCATAATCATTGGATGATGTCATAATAATTTTGTTGATGTCATAATCATTTGATGATGTCATAATCATTAGATGATGTCATAATCATTTTGTGATGTCATAATCATTTTGTTGATGTCATAATCATTTGATGATGTCATAATCATTAGATGATGTCATAATAATTTTGTTGATGTCATAATGATTTGATGATGTCATAATCATTAGATGATGTCATAATAATTTTGTTGATGTCATAATGATTTGATGATGTCATAATCATTGGATGATGTCATAATCATTTTGTTGATGTCATAATCATTTGTTGATGTCATAATCATTTGTTGATGTCATAATCATTTGATAATGTCATAATCATTAGATGATGTCATAATCATTTTGTTGATGTCATAATCATTTTGTTGATGTCATAATCATTGGATGATGTCATAATCATTGGATGATGTCATAATCATTTTGTTGATGTCATAATCATTTGATGATGTCATAATCATTAGATGATGTCATAATCATTTTGTTGATGTCATAATGATTTGATGATGTCATAATCATTTGATGTCATAATCATTGGATGATGTCATAATCATTTTGTTGATGACATAATCATTGGATGTCATAATCATTTTGTTGATGTCATAATCATTTGATGATGTCATAATCATTAGATGATGTCATAATCATTTGATGTCATAATCATTGGATGATGTCATATTCATTTTGTTGATGTCATAATCATTTGATGATGTCATAATCATTTGATGTCATAATCATTGGATGATGTCATAATCATTTTGTTGATGTCATAATCATTTGATGATGTCATAATCATTTGATGTCATAATCATTGGATGATGACATAATCATTTTGTTGATGTCATAATCATTAGATGATGTCATAATCATTAGATGATGTCATAATCATTTTGTTGATGTAATAATCATTTGATGATGTCATAATCATTTTGTTGATGTCATAATCATTGGATGATGTCATAATCATTTTGTTGATGTCATAATCATTTGATGATGCCATAATCATTTTGTTGATGGCATAATCATTTGATGATGTCATAATCATTTGATGTCATAATCATTAGATGATGTCATAATCATTTTGTTGATGTCATAATGATTTGATGATGTCAAAATCATTGGATGATGCCATAATCATTTTGTTGATGTCATAATCATTTGATGTCATAATCATTGGATGATGTCATAATCATTTTGGTGATGTCATAATCATTTGATGATGTCATAATCATTTTGGTGATGTCATAATCATTTGATGATGTCATAATCATTTTGGTGATGTCATAATCATTTGATGATGTCATAATCATTTGATGTCATAATCATTGGATGATGTCATAATCATTTTGTTGATGTCATAATCATTTGATGATGTCATAATCATTAGATGATGTCATAATGATTTTGTTGATGTCATAATCATTTGATGATGTCATAATCATTAGATGATGTCATAATCATTTTGTGATGTCATAATCATTTGATGATGTCATAATCATTTGATGTCATAATCATTGGATGATGTCATAATCATTTGATGTCATAATCATTGGATGATGTCATAATCATTTGATAATGTCATAATCATTAGATGATGTCATAATCATTTTGCTGATGTCATAATCATTTTGTTGATGTCATAATCATTTGATGATGTCATAATCATTTTGGTGATGTCATAATCATTTGATGATGTCATAATCATTTGATGTCATAATCATTGGATGATGTTATAATCATTTTGTTGATGTCATAATCATTTGATGATGTCATAATCATTAGATGATGTCATAATCATTTTGTTGATGTCATAATGATTTGATGATGTCAGAATCATTGGATGATATCATAATCATTGGATGATGTCATAATCATTTTGTTGATGTCATAATCATTTGATGATGTCATAATCAATAGATGATGTCATAATCATTTTGTTGATGTCATAATGATTTGATGATGTCATAATCATTTGATGTCATAATCATTGGATGATGTCATAATCATTTTGTTGATGTCATAATCATTTGATGATGTCATAAACATTTCATGTCTTAATCATTGGATGATGTCATAATCATTTTGTTGATGTCATAATCATTGGATGATGTCATAATCATTTTGTTGATGTCATAATCATTTGATGATGTCATGATCATTAGATGATGTCATAATCATTTTGTTGATGTCATAATCATTTGATGATGTCATAATCATTAGATGATGTCATAATCATTTTGTTGATGTCATAATCATTTGATGATGTCATAATCATTTGATGTCATAATCATCGGATGATGTCATAATCATTTTGTTGATGTCATAATCATTTGATAATGTCATAATCATTAGATGATGTCATATTCATTTTGTTGATGTCATAATCATTTTTTTGATGTCATAATCATTTGATGATGTCATAATCATTTGATGTCATAATCATTGGATGATGTCATAATCATTTTGTTGATGTCATAATCATTTTGTTGATGTCATAATCATTTGATGATGTCATAATCATTTTGATGATGTCATAATCATTTGATGATGTCATAATCATTTGATGTCATAATCATTGGATGATGTCATAATCATTTTGTTGATGTCATAATCATTTGATGATGTCATAATCATTAGATGATGTCATAATCATTTTGTTGATGTCATAATGATTTGATGATGTCATAATCATTGGATGATGTCATAATCATTGGATGATGTCATAATCATTTTGTTGATGTCATAATCATTTGATGATGTCATAATCATTAGATGATGTCATAATCATTTTGTTGATGTCATAATCATTTGATGATGTCATAATCATTAGGTGATGTCATAATCAATTTGTTGATGTCATAATCATTTGATGATGTCATAATCATTTGATGTCATAATCATTGGATGATGACATAATCATTTTGTTGATGTCATAATCATTAGATGATGTCATAATCATTAGATGATGTCATAATCATTTTGTTGATGTAATAATCATTTGATGATGTCATAATCATTTTGTTGATGTCATAATCATTGGATGATGTCATAATCATTTTGTTGATGTCATAATCATTTGATGATGCCATAATCATTTTGTTGATGGCATAATCATTTGATGATGTCATAATCATTTGATGTCATAATCATTAGATGATGTCATAATCATTTTGTTGATGTCATAATGATTTGATGATGTCAAAATCATTGGATGATGTCATAATCATTTTGTTGATGTCATAATCATTTGATGTCATAATCATTGGATGATGTCATAATCATTTTGTTGATGTCATAATCATTTGATGATGTCATAATCATTTGATGTCATAATCATTGGATGATGTCATAATCATTTTGTTGATGTCATAATCATTTGATGATGTCATAATCATTAGATGATGTCATAATCATTTTGTTGATGTCATAATGATTTGATGATGTCATAATCATTGGATGATGTCATAATCATTTTGTTGATGTCATAATCATTTGTTGATGTCATAATCATTTGATGATGTCATAATCATTAGATGATGTCATAATCATTTTGTTGATGTCATAATCATTTGATGATGTCATAATCATTAGATGATGTCATAATCATTTTGTGATGTCATAATCATTTGATGATGTCATAATCATTTGATGTCATAATCATTGGATGATGTCATAATAATTTTGTTGATGTCATAATCATTTGATGATGTCATAATCATTAGATGATGTCATAATCATTTTGTGATGTCATAATCATTTTGTTGATGTCATAATCATTTGATGATGTCATAATCATTAGATGATGTCATAATAATTTTGTTGATGTCATAATGATTTGATGATGTCATAATCATTAGATGATGTCATAATAATTTTGTTGATGTCATAATGATTTGATGATGTCATAATCATTGGATGATGTCATAATCATTTTGTTGATGTCATAATCATTTGTTGATGTCATAATCATTTGATAATGTCATAATCATTAGATGATGTCATAATCATTTTGTTGATGTCATAATCATTTTGTTGATGTCATAATCATTTGATGATGTCATAATCATTTTGGTGATGTCATAATCATTTGATGATGTCATAATCATTTGATGTCATAATCATTGGATGATGTCATAATCATTTTGTTGATGTCATAATCATTTGATGATGTCATAATCATTAGATGATGTCATAATGATTTTGTTGATGTCATAATCATTTGATGATGTCATAATCATTAGATGATGTCATAATCATTTTGTGATGACATAATCATTTGATGATGTCATAATCATTTGATGTCATAATCATTGGATGATGTCATAATCATTTGATGTCATAATCATTGGATGATGTCATAATCATTTGATAATGTCATAATCATTAGATGATGTCATAATCATTTTGCTGATGTCATAATCATTTTGTTGATGTCATAATCATTTGATGATGTCATAATCATTTTGGTGATGTCATAATCATTTGATGATGTAATAATCATTTGATGTCATAATCATTGGATGATGTTATAATCATTTTGTTGATGTCATAATCATTTGATGATGTCATAATCATTAGATGATGTCATAATCATTTTGTTGATGTCATAATGATTTGATGATGTCAGAATCATTGGATGATGTCATAATCATTTTGTTGATGTCATAATCATTTGATGATGTCATAAACATTTGATGTCATAATCATTGGATGATGTCATAATCATTTTGTTGATGTCATAATCATTGGATGATGTCATAATCGTTTTGTTGATGTCATAATCATTTGATGATGTCATAATCATTAGATGATGTCATAATCATTTTGTTGATGTCATAATCATTTGAAGATGTCATAATCATTAGATGATGTCATAATCATTTTGTTGATGTCATAATCATTTGATGATGTCATAATCATTTGATGTCATAATCATCGGATGATGTCATAATCATTTTGTTGATGTCATAATCATTTGATAATGTCATAATCATTAGATGATGTCATAATCATTTTGTTGATGTCATAATCATTTTTTTGATGTCATAATCATTTGATGATGTCATAATCATTTTGTTGATGTCATAATCATTTGATGATGTCATAATCATTTGATGACATAATCATTGGATGATGTCATAATCATTTTGTTGATGTCATAATCATTTGATGATGTCATAATCATTGGATTATGTCATAATCATTTTGATGATGTCATCATCATTTGATGATGTCATAATCATTGGATGATGTCATAATCATTGGATGATGTCATCATCATTTTGTTGATGTCATAATCATTTGATGTCATAATCATTTGATGATGTCATAATCATTTTGTTGATGTCATAATCATTTTGTTGATGTCATAATGATTTGATGATGTCAAAATCATTGGATGATGTCATAATCATTTTGTTGATGTCATAATCATTTGATGTCATAATCATTGGATGATGTCATAATCATTTTGTTGATGTCATAATCATTTGTTGATGTCATAATCATTTGATGTCATAATCATTGGATGATGTAATAATCATTTTTTTGATGTCATAATCATTGGATGATGTCATAATCATTTTGTTGATGTCATAATCATTTGATGATGTCATAATCATTAGATGATGTCATAATCATTTTGTTGATGTCATAATCATTTGATGATGTCATAATCATTAGATGATGTCATAATCATTTTGTTGATGTCATAATCATTTGATAATGTCATAATCATTAGATGATGTCATAATCATTTTGTTGATGTCATAATCATTTTGTTGATGTCATAATCATTTGATGATGTCATAATCATTTTGGTGATGTCATAATCATTTGATGATGTCATAATCATTTGATGTCATAATCATTGGATGATGTCATAATCATTTTGTTGATGTCATAATCATTTGATGATGTCATAATCATTAGATGATGTCATAATCATTTTGTTGATGTCATAATGATTTGATGATGTAATAATCATTGGATGATGTCATAATCATTGGATGATGTCATAATCATTTGATGATGTCATAATCATTAGATGATGTCATAATCATTTTGTTGATGTCATAATGATTTGATGATGTCATAATCATTTGATGTCATAATCATTGGATGATTTCATAATCATTTTGTTGATGTCATAATCATTTGATGATGTCATAAACATTTGATGTCATAATCATTGGATGATGTCATAATCATTTTGTTGATGTCATAATCATTTGATGATGTCATAAACATTTGATGTCATAATCATTGGATGATGTCATAATCATTTTGTTGATGTCATAATCATTGGATGATGTCATAATCATTTTGATGATGTCATAATCATTTGATGATGTCATAATCATTAGATGATGTCATAATCATTTTGTTGATGTCATAATCATTTGATGATGTCATAATCATTAGATGATGTCATAATCATTTTGTTGATGTCATAATCATTTGATGATGTCATAATCATTTGATGTCATAATCATCGGATGATGTCATAATCATTTTGTTGATGTCATAATCATTTGATAATGTCATAATCATTAGATGATGTCCTATTCATTTTGTTGATGTCATAATCATTTTTTTGATGTCATAATCATTTGATGATGTCATAATCATTTGATGTCATAATCATTGGATGATGTCATAATCATTTTGTTGATGTCATAATCATTTTGTTGATGTCATAATCATTTGATGATGTCATAATCATTTTGATGATGTCATAATCATTTGATGATGTCATAATCATTTGATGTCATAATCATTGGATGATGTCATAATCATTTTGTTGATGTCATAATCATTTGATGATGTCATAATCATTAGATGATGTCATAATCATTTTGTTGATGTCATAATGATTTGATGATGTCATAATGATTGGATGATGTCATAATCATTGGATGATGTCATCATCATTTTGTTGATGTCATAATCATTTGATGATGTCATAATCATTTGATGTCATAATCATTTGATGATGTCATAATCATTTTGTTGATGTCATAATCATTTTGTTGATGTCATAATGATTTGATGATGTCAAAATCATTGGATGATGTCATAATCATTTTGTTGATGTCATAATCATTTGATGTCATAATCATTGGATGATGTCATAATCATTTTGTTGATGTCATAATCATTTGATGATGTCATAATCATTTGATGTTATAATCATTGGATGATGTCATAATCATTTTGTTGATGTCATAATCATTTGATGATGTCATAATCATTAGATGATGTCATAATCATTTTGTTGATGTCATAATCATTTGATGATGTCATAATCATTAGATGATGTCATAATCATTTTGTGATGTCATAATCATTTGATGATGTCATAATCATTTGATGTCATAATCATTGGATGATGTCATAATCATTTTGTTGATGTCATAATCATTTGATAATGTCATAATCATTAGATGACGTCATAATCATTTTGTTGATGTCATAATCATTTTGTTGATGTCATAATCATTTGATGATGTCATAATCATTTTGGTGATGTCATAATCATTTGATGATGTCATAATCATTTGATGTCATAATCATTGGATGATGTCATAATCATTTTGTTGATGTCATAATCATTTGATGATGTCATAATCATTAGATGATGTCATAATCATTTTGTTGATGTCATAATCATTTGATGATGTCATAATCATTTGATGTCATAATCATTGGATGATGTCATAATCATTTGATGTCATAATCATTGGATGATGTCATAATCATTTTGTTGATGTCATAATCATTTGATAATGTCATAATCATTAGATGATGTCATAATCATTTTGTTGATGTCATAATCATTTTGTTGATGTCATAATCATTTTGATGATGTCATAATCATTTGATGATGTCATAATCATTTGATGTCATAATCATTGGATGATGTCATAATCATTTTGTCGATGTCATAATCATTTGATGATGTCATAATCATTAGATGATGTCATAATCATTTTGTTGATGTCATAATGATTTGATGATGTCATAATCATTGGATGATGTCATAATCATTGGATGATGTCATAATCATTTTGTTGATGTCATAATCATTTGATGATGTCATAATCATTAGATGATGTCATAATCATTTTGTTGATGTCATAATGATTTGATGATGTCATAATCATTTGATGTCATAATCATTGGATGATGTCATAATCATTTTGTTGATGACATAATCATTTGATGATGTCATAATCATTGGATGTCATAATCATTTTGTTGATGTCATAATCATTTGATGATGTCATAATCATTAGATGATGTCATAATCATTTGATGTCATAATCATTGGATGATGTCATAATCATTTTTTTGATGTCATAATCATTGGATGATGTCATAATCATTTTGTTGATGTCATAATCATTTGATGATGTCATAATCATTAGATGATGTCATAATCATTTTGTTGATGTCATAATCATTTGATGATGTCATAATCATTAGATGATGTCATAATCATTTTGTTGATGTCATAATCATTTGATGATGTCATAATCATTAGATGATGTCATAATCATTTTGTGATGTCATAATCATTTGATGATGTCATAATCATTTGATGTCATAATCATTGGATGATGTCATAATCATTTTGTTGATGTCATAATCATTTGATAATGTCATAATCATTAGATGACGTCATAATCATTTTGTTGATGTCATAATCATTTTGTTGATGTCATAATCATTTGATGATGTCATAATCATTTTGGTGATGTCATAATCATTTGATGATGTCATAATCATTTGATGTCATAATCATTGGATGATGTCATAATCATTTTGTTGATGTCATAATCATTTGATGATGTCATAATCATTAGATGATGTCATAATCATTTTGTTGATGTCATAATCATTTGATGATGTCATAATCATTTGATGTCATAATCATTGGATGATGTCATAATCATTTGATGTCATAATCATTGGATGATGTCATAATCATTTTGTTGATGTCATAATCATTTGATAATGTCATAATCATTAGATGATGTCATAATCATTTTGTTGATGTCATAATCATTTTGTTGATGTCATAATCATTTTGATGATGTCATAATCATTTGATGATGTCATAATCATTTGATGTCATAATCATTGGATGATGTCATAATCATTTTGTCGATGTCATAATCATTTGATGATGTCATAATCATTAGATGATGTCATAATCATTTTGTTGATGTCATAATGATTTGATGATGTCATAATCATTTGATGTCATAATCATTGGATGATGTCATAATCATTTTGTTGATGACATAATCATTTGATGATGTCATAATCATTGGATGTCATAATCATTTTGTTGATGTCATAATCATTTGATGATGTCATAATCATTAGATGATGTCATAATCATTTGATGTCATAATCATTGGATGATGTCATATTCATTTTGTTGATGTCATAATCATTTGATGATGTCATAATCATTTGATGTCATAATCATTGGATGATGTCATAATCATTTTGTTGATGTCATAATCATTTGATGATGTCATAATCATTTGATGTCATAATCATTGGATGATGACATAATCATTTTGTTGATGTCATAATCATTAGATGATGTCATAATCATTAGATGATGTCATAATCATTTTGTTGATGTAATAATCATTTGATGATGTCATAATCATTTTGTTGATGTCATAATCATTGGATGATGTCATAATCATTTTGTTGATGTCATAATCATTTGATGATGCCATAATCATTTTGTTGATGGCATAATCATTTGATGATGTCATAATCATTTGATGTCATAATCATTAGATGATGTCATAATCATTTTGTTGATGTCATAATGATTTGATGATGTCAAAATCATTGGATGATGCCATAATCATTTTGTTGATGTCATAATCATTTGATGTCATAATCATTGGATGATGTCATAATCATTTTGGTGATGTCATAATCATTTGATGATGTCATAATCATTAGATGATGTCATAATCATTTTGTTGATGTCATAATGATTTGATGATGTAATAATCATTGGATGATGTCATAATCATTGGATGATGTCATAATCATTTTGTTGATGTCATAATCATTTGATGATGTCATAATCATTAGATGATGTCATAATCATTTTGTTGATGTCATAATGATTTGATGATGTCATAATCATTTGATGTCATAATCATTGGATGATGTCATAATCATTTTGTTGATGTCATAATCATTTGATGATGTCATAAACATTTGATGTCATAATCATTGGATGATGTCATAATCATTTTGTTGATGTCATAATCATTTGATGATGTCATAAACATTTGATGTCATAATCATTGGATGATGTCATAATCATTTTGTTGATGTCATAATCATTGGATGATGTCATAATCATTTTGTTGATGTCATAATCATTTGATGATGTCATAATCATTAGATGATGTCATAATCATTTTGTTGATGTCATAATCATTTGATGATGTCATAATCATTTGATGTCATAATCATCGGATGATGTCATAATCATTTTGTTGATGTCATAATCATTTGATAATGTCATAATCATTAGATGATGTCCTATTCATTTTGTTGATGTCATAATCATTTGATGATGTCATAATCATTTTGTTGATGTCATAATCATTTGATGATGTCATAATCATTTTGGTGATGTCATAATCATTTGATGATGTAATAATCATTTGATGTCATAATCATTGGATGATGTTATAATCATTTTGTTGATGTCATAATCATTTGATGATGTCATAATCATTAGATGATGTCATAATCATTTTGTTGATGTCATAATGATTTGATGATGTCAGAATCATTGGATGATATAATAATCATTGGATGATGTCATAATCATTTTGTTGATGTCATAATCATTTGATGATGTCATAATCATTAGATGATGTCATAATCATTTTGTTGATGTCATAATGATTTGATGATGTCATAATCATTTGATGTCATAATCATTGGATGTTGTCATAATCATTTTGTTGATGTCATAATCATTTGATGATGTCATAAACATTTGATGTCATAATCATTGGATGATGTCATAATCATTTTGTTGATGTCATAATCATTGGATGATGTCATAATCGTTTTGTTGATGTCATAATCATTTGATGATGTCATAATCATTAGATGATGTCATAATCATTTTGTTGATGTCATAATCATTTGAAGATGTCATAATCATTAGATGATGTCATAATCATTTTGTTGATGTCATAATCATTTGATGATGTCATAATCATTTGATGTCATAATCATCGGATGATGTCATAATCATTTTGTTGATGTCATAATCATTTGATAATGTCATAATCATTAGATGATGTCATAATCATTTTGTTGATGTCATAATCATTTTTTTGATGTCATAATCATTTGATGATGTCATAATCATTTTGTTGATGTCATAATCATTTGATGATGTCATAATCATTTGATGACATAATCATTGGATGATGTCATAATCATTTTGTTGATGTCATAATCATTTGATGATGTCATAATCATTGGATTATGTCATAATCATTTTGATGATGTCATCATCATTTGATGATGTCATAATCATTGGATGATGTCATAATCATTGGATGATGTCATCATCATTTTGTTGATGTCATAATCATTTGATGTCATAATCATTTGATGATGTCATAATCATTTTGTTGATGTCATAATCATTTTGTTGATGTCATAATGATTTGATGATGTCAAAATCATTGGATGATGTCATAATCATTTTGTTGATGTCATAATCATTTGATGTCATAATCATTGGATGATGTAATAATCATTTTTTTGATGTCATAATCATTGGATGATGTCATAATCATTTTGTTGATGTCATAATCATTTGATGATGTCATAATCATTAGATGATGTCATAATCATTTTGTTGATGTCATAATCATTTGATGATGTCATAATCATTAGATGATGTCATAATCATTTTGTTGATGTCATAATCATTTGATAATGTCATAATCATTAGATGATGTCATAATCATTTTGTTGATGTCATAATCATTTTGTTGATGTCATAATCATTTGATGATGTCATAATCATTTTGGTGATGTCATAATCATTTGATGATGTCATAATCATTTGATGTCATAATCATTGGATGATGTCATAATCATTTTGTTGATGTCATAATCATTTGATGATGTCATAATCATTAGATGATGTCATAATCATTTTGTTGATGTCATAATGATTTGATGATGTAATAATCATTGGATGATGTCATAATCATTGGATGATGTCATAATCATTTGATGATGTCATAATCATTAGATGATGTCATAATCATTTTGTTGATGTCATAATGATTTGATGATGTCATAATCATTTGATGTCATAATCATTGGATGATGTCATAATCATTTTGTTGATGTCATAATCATTTGATGATGTCATAAACATTTGATGTCATAATCATTGGATGATGTCATAATCATTTTGTTGATGTCATAATCATTTGATGATGTCATAAACATTTGATGTCATAATCATTGGATGATGTCATAATCATTTTGTTGATGTCATAATCATTGGATGATGTCATAATCATTTTGATGATGTCATAATCATTTGATGATGTCATAATCATTAGATGATGTCATAATCATTTTGTTGATGTCATAATCATTTGATGATGTCATAATCATTAGATGATGTCATAATCATTTTGTTGATGTCATAATCATTTGATGATGTCATAATCATTTGATGTCATAATCATCGGATGATGTCATAATCATTTTGTTGATGTCATAATCATTTGATAATGTCATAATCATTAGATGATGTCCTATTCATTTTGTTGATGTCATAATCATTTTTTTGATGTCATAATCATTTGATGATGTCATAATCATTTGATGTCATAATCATTGGATGATGTCATAATCATTTTGTTGATGTCATAATCATTTTGTTGATGTCATAATCATTTGATGATGTCATAATCATTTTGATGATGTCATAATCATTTGATGATGTCATAATCATTTGATGTCATAATCATTGGATGATGTCATAATCATTTTGTTGATGTCATAATCATTTGATGATGTCATAATCATTAGATGATGTCATAATCATTTTGTTGATGTCATAATGATTTGATGATGTCATAATGATTGGATGATGTCATAATCATTGGATGATGTCATCATCATTTTGTTGATGTCATAATCATTTGATGATGTCATAATCATTTGATGTCATAATCATTTGATGATGTCATAATCATTTTGTTGATGTCATAATCATTTTGTTGATGTCATAATGATTTGATGATGTCAAAATCATTGGATGATGTCATAATCATTTTGTTGATGTCATAATCATTTGATGTCATAATCATTGGATGATGTCATAATCATTTTGTTGATGTCATAATCATTTGATGATGTCATAATCATTTGATGTTATAATCATTGGATGATGTCATAATCATTTTGTTGATGTCATAATCATTTGATGATGTCATAATCATTAGATGATGTCATAATCATTTTGTTGATGTCATAATCATTTGATGATGTCATAATCATTAGATGATGTCATAATCATTTTGTGATGTCATAATCATTTGATGATGTCATAATCATTTGATGTCATAATCATTGGATGATGTCATAATCATTTTGTTGATGTCATAATCATTTGATAATGTCATAATCATTAGATGACGTCATAATCATTTTGTTGATGTCATAATCATTTTGTTGATGTCATAATCATTTGATGATGTCATAATCATTTTGGTGATGTCATAATCATTTGATGATGTCATAATCATTTGATGTCATAATCATTGGATGATGTCATAATCATTTTGTTGATGTCATAATCATTTGATGATGTCATAATCATTAGATGATGTCATAATCATTTTGTTGATGTCATAATCATTTTGATGATGTCATAATCATTTGATGTCATAATCATTGGATGATGTCATAATCATTTGATGTCATAATCATTGGATGATGTCATAATCATTTTGTTGATGTCATAATCATTTGATAATGTCATAATCATTAGATGATGTCATAATCATTTTGTTGATGTCATAATCATTTTGTTGATGTCATAATCATTTTGATGATGTCATAATCATTTGATGATGTCATAATCATTTGATGTCATAATCATTGGATGATGTCATAATCATTTTGTCGATGTCATAATCATTTGATGATGTCATAATCATTAGATGATGTCATAATCATTTTGTTGATGTCATAATGATTTGATGATGTCATAATCATTGGATGATGTCATAATCATTGGATGATGTCATAATCATTTTGTTGATGTCATAATCATTTGATGATGTCATAATCATTAGATGATGTCATAATCATTTTGTTGATGTCATAATGATTTGATGATGTCATAATCATTTGATGTCATAATCATTGGATGATGTCATAATCATTTTGTTGATGACATAATCATTTGATGATGTCATAATCATTGGATGTCATAATCATTTTGTTGATGTCATAATCATTTGATGATGTCATAATCATTAGATGATGTCATAATCATTTGATGTCATAATCATTGGATGATGTCATAATCATTTTTTTGATGTCATAATCATTGGATGATGTCATAATCATTTTGTTGATGTCATAATCATTTGATGATGTCATAATCATTAGATGATGTCATAATCATTTTGTTGATGTCATAATCATTTGATGATGTCATAATCATTAGATGATGTCATAATCATTTTGTTGATGTCATAATCATTTGATAATGTCATAATCATTAGATGATGTCATAATCATTTTGTTGATGTCATAATCATTTTGTTGATGTCATAATCATTTGATGATGTCATAATCATTTTGGTGATGTCATAATCATTTGATGATGTCATAATCATTTGATGTCATAATCATTGGATGATGTCATAATCATTTTGTCGATGTCATAATCATTTGATGATGTCATAATCATTAGATGATGTCATAATCATTTTGTTGATGTCATAATGATTTGATGATGTCATAATCATTTGATGTCATAATCATTGGATGATGTCATAATCATTTTGTTGATGTCATAATCATTTGATGATGTCATAATCATTAGATGATGTCATAATCATTTTGTTGATGTCATAATCATTTGATGATGTCATAATCATTAGATGATGTCATAATCATTTTGTGATGTCATAATCATTTGATGATGTCATAATCATTTGATGTCATAATCATTGGATGATGTCCTATTCATTTTGTTGATGTCATAATCATTTTTTTGATGTCATAATCATTTGATGATGTCATAATCATTTGATGTCATAATCATTGGATGATGTCATAATCATTTTGTTGATGTCATAATCATTTTGTTGATGTCATAATCATTTGATGATGTCATAATCATTTTGATGATGTCATAATCATTTGATGATGTCATAATCATTTGATGTCATAATCATTGGATGATGTCATAATCATTTTGTTGATGTCATAATCATTTGATGATGTCATAATCATTAGATGATGTCATAATCATTTTGTTGATGTCATAATGATTTGATGATGTCATAATGATTGGATGATGTCATAATCATTGGATGATGTCATCATCATTTTGTTGATGTCATAATCATTTGATGATGTCATAATCATTTGATGTCATAATCATTTGATGATGTCATAATCATTTTGTTGATGTCATAATCATTTTGTTGATGTCATAATGATTTGATGATGTCAAAATCATTGGATGATGTCATAATCATTTTGTTGATGTCATAATCATTTGATGTCATAATCATTGGATGATGTCATAATCATTTTGTTGATGTCATAATCATTTGATGATGTCATAATCATTTGATGTTATAATCATTGGATGATGTCATAATCATTTTGTTGATGTCATAATCATTTGATGATGTCATAATCATTAGATGATGTCATAATCATTTTGTTGATGTCATAATCATTTGATGATGTCATAATCATTAGATGATGTCATAATCATTTTGTGATGTCATAATCATTTGATGATGTCATAATCATTTGATGTCATAATCATTGGATGATGTCATAATCATTTTGTTGATGTCATAATCATTTGATAATGTCATAATCATTAGATGACGTCATAATCATTTTGTTGATGTCATAATCATTTTGTTGATGTCATAATCATTTGATGATGTCATAATCATTTTGGTGATGTCATAATCATTTGATGATGTCATAATCATTTGATGTCATAATCATTGGATGATGTCATAATCATTTTGTTGATGTCATAATCATTTGATGATGTCATAATCATTAGATGATGTCATAATCATTTTGTTGATGTCATAATCATTTTGATGATGTCATAATCATTTGATGTCATAATCATTGGATGATGTCATAATCATTTGATGTCATAATCATTGGATGATGTCATAATCATTTTGTTGATGTCATAATCATTTGATAATGTCATAATCATTAGATGATGTCATAATCATTTTGTTGATGTCATAATCATTTTGTTGATGTCATAATCATTTTGATGATGTCATAATCATTTGATGATGTCATAATCATTTGATGTCATAATCATTGGATGATGTCATAATCATTTTGTCGATGTCATAATCATTTGATGATGTCATAATCATTAGATGATGTCATAATCATTTTGTTGATGTCATAATGATTTGATGATGTCATAATCATTGGATGATGTCATAATCATTGGATGATGTCATAATCATTTTGTTGATGTCATAATCATTTGATGATGTCATAATCATTAGATGATGTCATAATCATTTTGTTGATGTCATAATGATTTGATGATGTCATAATCATTTGATGTCATAATCATTGGATGATGTCATAATCATTTTGTTGATGACATAATCATTTGATGATGTCATAATCATTGGATGTCATAATCATTTTGTTGATGTCATAATCATTTGATGATGTCATAATCATTAGATGATGTCATAATCATTTGATGTCATAATCATTGGATGATGTCATAATCATTTTTTTGATGTCATAATCATTGGATGATGTCATAATCATTTTGTTGATGTCATAATCATTTGATGATGTCATAATCATTAGATGATGTCATAATCATTTTGTTGATGTCATAATCATTTGATGATGTCATAATCATTAGATGATGTCATAATCATTTTGTTGATGTCATAATCATTTGATAATGTCATAATCATTAGATGATGTCATAATCATTTTGTTGATGTCATAATCATTTTGTTGATGTCATAATCATTTGATGATGTCATAATCATTTTGGTGATGTCATAATCATTTGATGATGTCATAATCATTTGATGTCATAATCATTGGATGATGTCATAATCATTTTGTCGATGTCATAATCATTTGATGATGTCATAATCATTAGATGATGTCATAATCATTTTGTTGATGTCATAATGATTTGATGATGTCATAATCATTTGATGTCATAATCATTGGATGATGTCATAATCATTTTGTTGATGTCATAATCATTTGATGATGTCATAATCATTAGATGATGTCATAATCATTTTGTTGATGTCATAATCATTTGATGATGTCATAATCATTAGATGATGTCATAATCATTTTGTGATGTCATAATCATTTGATGATGTCATAATCATTTGATGTCATAATCATTGGATGATGTCATAATCATTTTGTTGATGTCATAATCATTTGATAATGTCATAATCATTAGATGACGTCATAATCATTTTGTTGATGTCATAATCATTTTGTTGATGTCATAATCATTTGATGATGTCATAATCATTTTGGTGATGTCATAATGATTTGATGATGTAATAATCATTGGATGATGTCATAATCATTGGATGATGTCATAATCATTTTGTTGATGTCATAATCATTTGATGATGTCATAATCATTAGATGATGTCATAATCATTTTGTTGATGTCATAATGATTTGATGATGTCATAATCATTTGATGTCATAATCATTGGATGATGTCATAATCATTTTGTTGATGTCATAATCATTTGATGATGTCATAAACATTTGATGTCATAATCATTGGATGATGTCATAATCATTTTGTTGATGTCATAATCATTTGATGATGTCATAAACATTTGATGTCATAATCATTGGATGATGTCATAATCATTTTGTTGATGTCATAATCATTGGATGATGTCATAATCATTTGATGATGTCATAATCATTAGATGATGTCATAATCATTTTGTTGATGTCATAATCATTTGATGATGTCATAATCATTTGATGTCATAATCATCGGATGATGTCATAATCATTTTGTTGATGTCATAATCATTTGATAATGTCATAATCATTAGATGATGTCCTATTCATTTTGTTGATGTCATAATCATTTTTTTGATGTCATAATCATTTGATGATGTCATAATCATTTGATGTCATAATCATTGGATGATGTCATAATCATTTTGTTGATGTCATAATCATTTTGTTGATGTCATAATCATTTGATGATGTCATAATCATTTTGATGATGTCATAATCATTTGATGATGTCATAATCATTTGATGTCATAATCATTGGATGATGTCATAATCATTTTGTTGATGTCATAATCATTTGATGATGTCATAATCATTAGATGATAACATAATCATTTTGTTGATGTCATAATCATTTGATGATGTCATAATCATTAGATGATGTCATAATCATTTTGTGATGTCATAATCATTTGATGATGTCATAATCATTTGATGTCATAATCATTGGATGATGTCATAATCATTTTGTTGATGTCATAATCATTTGATAATGTCATAATCATTAGATGACGTCATAATCATTTTGTTGATGTCATAATCATTTTGTTGATGTCATAATCATTTGATGATGTCATAATCATTTTGATGATGTCATAATCATTTGATGTCATAATCATTGGATGATGTCATAATCATTTTGTTGATGTCATAATCATTTGATGATGTCATAATCATTAGATGATGTCATAATCATTTTGTTGATGTCATAATCATTTGATGATGTCATAATCATTTGATGTCATAATCATTGGATGATGTCATAATCATTAGATGATGTCATAATCATTGGATGATGTCATAATCATTTTGTTGATGTCATAATCATTTGATAATGTCATAATCATTAGATGATGTCATAATCATTTTGTTGATGTCATAATCATTTTGTTGATGTCATAATCATTTTGATGATGTCATAATCATTTGATGATGTCATAATCATTTGATGTCATAATCATTGGATGATGTCATAATCATTTTGTCGATGTCATAATCATTTGATGATGTCATAATCATTAGATGATGTCATAATCATTTTGTTGATGTCATAATGATTTGATGATGTCATAATCATTGGATGATGTCATAATCATTGGATGATGTCATAATCATTTTGTTGATGTCATAATCATTTGATGATGTCATAATCATTAGATGATGTCATAATCATTTTGTTGATGTCATAATGATTTGATGATGTCATAATCATTTGATGTCATAATCATTGGATGATGTCATAATCATTTTGTTGATGACATAATCATTTGATGATGTCATAATCATTGGATGTCATAATCATTTTGTTGATGTCATAATCATTTGATGATGTCATAATCATTAGATGATGTCATAATCATTTGATGTCATAATCATTGGATGATGTCATAATCATTTTTTTGATGTCATAATCATTGGATGATGTCATAATCATTTTGTTGATGTCATAATCATTTGATGATGTCATAATCATTAGATGATGTCATAATCATTTTGTTGATGTCATAATCATTTGATGATGTCATAATCATTAGATGATGTCATAATCATTTTGTTGATGTCATAATCATTTGATGATGTCATAATCATTAGATGATGTCATAATCATTTTGTGATGTCATAATCATTTGATGATGTCATAATCATTTGATGTCATAATCATTGGATGATGTCATAATCATTTTGTTGATGTCATAATCATTTGATAATGTCATAATCATTAGATGACGTCATAATCATTTTGTTGATGTCATAATCATTTTGTTGATGTCATAATCATTTGATGATGTCATAATCATTTTGGTGATGTCATAATCATTTGATGATGTCATAATCATTTGATGTCATAATCATTGGATGATGTCATAATCATTTTGTTGATGTCATAATCATTTGATGATGTCATAATCATTAGATGATGTCATAATCATTTTGTTGATGTCATAATCATTTGATGATGTCATAATCATTTGATGTCATAATCATTGGATGATGTCATAATCATTTGATGTCATAATCATTGGATGATGTCATAATCATTTTGTTGATGTCATAATCATTTGATAATGTCATAATCATTAGATGATGTCATAATCATTTTGTTGATGTCATAATCATTTTGTTGATGTCATAATCATTTTGATGATGTCATAATCATTTGATGATGTCATAATCATTTGATGTCATAATCATTGGATGATGTCATAATCATTTTGTCGATGTCATAATCATTTGATGATGTCATAATCATTAGATGATGTCATAATCATTTTGTTGATGTCATAATGATTTGATGATGTCATAATCATTTGATGTCATAATCATTGGATGATGTCATAATCATTTTGTTGATGACATAATCATTTGATGATGTCATAATCATTGGATGTCATAATCATTTTGTTGATGTCATAATCATTTGATGATGTCATAATCATTAGATGATGTCATAATCATTTGATGTCATAATCATTGGATGATGTCATATTCATTTTGTTGATGTCATAATCATTTGATGATGTCATAATCATTTGATGTCATAATCATTGGATGATGTCATAATCATTTTGTTGATGTCATAATCATTTGATGATGTCATAATCATTTGATGTCATAATCATTGGATGATGACATAATCATTTTGTTGATGTCATAATCATTAGATGATGTCATAATCATTAGATGATGTCATAATCATTTTGTTGATGTAATAATCATTTGATGATGTCATAATCATTTTGTTGATGTCATAATCATTGGATGATGTCATAATCATTTTGTTGATGTCATAATCATTTGATGATGCCATAATCATTTTGTTGATGGCATAATCATTTGATGATGTCATAATCATTTGATGTCATAATCATTAGATGATGTCATAATCATTTTGTTGATGTCATAATGATTTGATGATGTCAAAATCATTGGATGATGCCATAATCATTTTGTTGATGTCATAATCATTTGATGTCATAATCATTGGATGATGTCATAATCATTTTGGTGATGTCATAATCATTTGATGATGTCATAATCATTAGATGATGTCATAATCATTTTGTTGATGTCATAATGATTTGATGATGTAATAATCATTGGATGATGTCATAATCATTGGATGATGTCATAATCATTTTGTTGATGTCATAATCATTTGATGATGTCATAATCATTAGATGATGTCATAATCATTTTGTTGATGTCATAATGATTTGATGATGTCATAATCATTTGATGTCATAATCATTGGATGATGTCATAATCATTTTGTTGATGTCATAATCATTTGATGATGTCATAAACATTTGATGTCATAATCATTGGATGATGTCATAATCATTTTGTTGATGTCATAATCATTTGATGATGTCATAAACATTTGATGTCATAATCATTGGATGATGTCATAATCATTTTGTTGATGTCATAATCATTGGATGATGTCATAATCATTTTGTTGATGTCATAATCATTTGATGATGTCATAATCATTAGATGATGTCATAATCATTTTGTTGATGTCATAATCATTTGATGATGTCATAATCATTTGATGTCATAATCATCGGATGATGTCATAATCATTTTGTTGATGTCATAATCATTTGATAATGTCATAATCATTAGATGATGTCCTATTCATTTTGTTGATGTCATAATCATTTGATGATGTCATAATCATTTTGTTGATGTCATAATCATTTGATGATGTCATAATCATTTTGGTGATGTCATAATCATTTGATGATGTAATAATCATTTGATGTCATAATCATTGGATGATGTTATAATCATTTTGTTGATGTCATAATCATTTGATGATGTCATAATCATTAGATGATGTCATAATCATTTTGTTGATGTCATAATGATTTGATGATGTCAGAATCATTGGATGATATCATAATCATTGGATGATGTCATAATCATTTTGTTGATGTCATAATCATTTGATGATGTCATAATCATTAGATGATGTCATAATCATTTTGTTGATGTCATAATGATTTGATGATGTCATAATCATTTGATGTCATAATCATTGGATGATGTCATAATCATTTTGTTGATGTCATAATCGTTTGATGATGTCATAAACATTTGATGTCATAATCATTGGATGATGTCATAATCATTTTGTTGATGTCATAATCATTGGATGATGTCATAATCGTTTTGTTGATGTCATAATCATTTGATGATGTCATAATCATTAGATGATGTCATAATCATTTTGTTGATGTCATAATCATTTGAAGATGTCATAATCATTAGATGATGTCATAATCATTTTGTTGATGTCATAATCATTTGATGATGTCATAATCATTTGATGTCATAATCATCGGATGATGTCATAATCATTTTGTTGATGTCATAATCATTTGATAATGTCATAATCATTAGATGATGTCATAATCATTTTGTTGATGTCATAATCATTTTTTTGATGTCATAATCATTTGATGATGTCATAATCATTTTGTTGATGTCATAATCATTTGATGATGTCATAATCATTTGATGACATAATCATTGGATGATGTCATAATCATTTTGTTGATGTCATAATCATTTGATGATGTCATAATCATTGGATTATGTCATAATCATTTTGATGATGTCATCATCATTTGATGATGTCATAATCATTGGATGATGTCATAATCATTGGATGATGTCATCATCATTTTGTTGATGTCATAATCATTTGATGTCATAATCATTTGATGATGTCATAATCATTTTGTTGATGTCATAATCATTTTGTTGATGTCATAATGATTTGATGATGTCAAAATCATTGGATGATGTCATAATCATTTTGTTGATGTCATAATCATTTGATGTCATAATCATTGGATGATGTCATAATCATTTTGTTGATGTCATAATCATTTGTTGATGTCATAATCATTTGATGTCATAATCATTGGATGATGTAATAATCATTTTTTTGATGTCATAATCATTGGATGATGTCATAATCATTTTGTTGATGTCATAATCATTTGATGATGTCATAATCATTAGATGATGTCATAATCATTTTGTTGATGTCATAATCATTTGATGATGTCATAATCATTAGATGATGTCATAATCATTTTGTTGATGTCATAATCATTTGATAATGTCATAATCATTAGATGATGTCATAATCATTTTGTTGATGTCATAATCATTTTGTTGATGTCATAATCATTTGATGATGTCATAATCATTTTGGTGATGTCATAATCATTTGATGATGTCATAATCATTTGATGTCATAATCATTGGATGATGTCATAATCATTTTGTTGATGTCATAATCATTTGATGATGTCATAATCATTAGATGATGTCATAATCATTTTGTTGATGTCATAATGATTTGATGATGTAATAATCATTGGATGATGTCATAATCATTGGATGATGTCATAATCATTTGATGATGTCATAATCATTAGATGATGTCATAATCATTTTGTTGATGTCATAATGATTTGATGATGTCATAATCATTTGATGTCATAATCATTGGATGATGTCATAATCATTTTGTTGATGTCATAATCATTTGATGATGTCATAAACATTTGATGTCATAATCATTGGATGATGTCATAATCATTTTGTTGATGTCATAATCATTTGATGATGTCATAAACATTTGATGTCATAATCATTGGATGATGTCATAATCATTTTGTTGATGTCATAATCATTGGATGATGTCATAATCATTTTGATGATGTCATAATCATTTGATGATGTCATAATCATTAGATGATGTCATAATCATTTTGTTGATGTCATAATCATTTGATGATGTCATAATCATTAGATGATGTCATAATCATTTTGTTGATGTCATAATCATTTGATGATGTCATAATCATTTGATGTCATAATCATTGGATGATGTCATAATCATTTGATGTCATAATCATTGGATGATGTCATAATCATTTTGTTGATGTCATAATCATTTGATAATGTCATAATCATTAGATGATGTCATAATCATTTTGTTGATGTCATAATCATTTTGTTGATGTCATAATCATTTTGATGATGTCATAATCATTTGATGATGTCATAATCATTTGATGTCATAATCATTGGATGATGTCATAATCATTTTGTCGATGTCATAATCATTTGATGATGTCATAATCATTAGATGATGTCATAATCATTTTGTTGATGTCATAATGATTTGATGATGTCATAATCATTTGATGTCATAATCATTGGATGATGTCATAATCATTTTGTTGATGACATAATCATTTGATGATGTCATAATCATTGGATGTCATAATCATTTTGTTGATGTCATAATCATTTGATGATGTCATAATCATTAGATGATGTCATAATCATTTGATGTCATAATCATTGGATGATGTCATATTCATTTTGTTGATGTCATAATCATTTGATGATGTCATAATCATTTGATGTCATAATCATTGGATGATGTCATAATCATTTTGTTGATGTCATAATCATTTGATGATGGCATAATCATTTGATGTCATAATCATTGGATGATGACATAATCATTTTGTTGATGTCATAATCATTAGATGATGTCATAATCATTAGATGATGTCATAATCATTTTGTTGATGTAATAATCATTTGATGATGTCATAATCATTTTGTTGATGTCATAATCATTGGATGATGTCATAATCATTTTGTTGATGTCATAATCATTTGATGATGCCATAATCATTTTGTTGATGGCATAATCATTTGATGATGTCATAATCATTTGATGTCATAATCATTAGATGATGTCATAATCATTTTGTTGATGTCATAATGATTTGATGATGTCAAAATCATTGGATGATGCCATAATCATTTTGTTGATGTCATAATCATTTGATGTCATAATCATTGGATGATGTCATAATCATTTTGGTGATGTCATAATCATTTGATGATGTCATAATCATTATATGATGTCATAATCATTTTGTTGATGTCATAATGATTTGATGATGTAATAATCATTGGATGATGTCATAATCATTGGATGATGTCATAATCATTTTGTTGATGTCATAATCATTTGATGATGTCATAATCATTAGATGATGTCATAATCATTTTGTTGATGTCATAATGATTTGATGATGTCATAATCATTTGATGTCATAATCATTGGATGATGTCATAATCATTTTGTTGATGTCATAATCATTTGATGATGTCATAAACATTTGATGTCATAATCATTGGATGATGTCATAATCATTTTGTTGATGTCATAATCATTTGATGATGTCATAAACATTTGATGTCATAATCATTGGATGATGTCATAATCATTTTGTTGATGTCATAATCATTGGATGATGTCATAATCATTTTGTTGATGTCATAATCATTTGATGATGTCATAATCATTAGATGATGTCATAATCATTTTGTTGATGTCATAATCATTTGATGATGTCATAATCATTTGATGTCATAATCATCGGATGATGTCATAATCATTTTGTTGATGTCATAATCATTTGATAATGTCATAATCATTAGATGATGTCCTATTCATTTTGTTGATGTCATAATCATTTGATGATGTCATAATCATTTTGTTGATGTCATAATCATTTGATGATGTCATAATCATTTTGGTGATGTCATAATCATTTGATGATGTAATAATCATTTGATGTCATAATCATTGGATGATGTTATAATCATTTTGTTGATGTCATAATCATTTGATGATGTCATAATCATTAGATGATGTCATAATCATTTTGTTGATGTCATAATGATTTGATGATGTCAGAATCATTGGATGATATCATAATCATTGGATGATGTCATAATCATTTTGTTGATGTCATAATCATTTGATGATGTCATAATCATTAGATGATGTCATAATCATTTTGTTGATGTCATAATGATTTGATGATGTCATAATCATTTGATGTCATAATCATTGGATGATGTCATAATCATTTTGTTGATGTCATAATCATTTGATGATGTCATAAACATTTGATGTCATAATCATTGGATGATGTCATAATCATTTTGTTGATGTCATAATCATTGGATGATGTCATAATCGTTTTGTTGATGTCATAATCATTTGATGATGTCATAATCATTAGATGATGTCATAATCATTTTGTTGATGTCATAATCATTTGAAGATGTCATAATCATTAGATGATGTCATAATCATTTTGTTGATGTCATAATCATTTGATGATGTCATAATCATTTGATGTCATAATCATCGGATGATGTCATAATCATTTTGTTGATGTCATAATCATTTGATAATGTCATAATCATTAGATGATGTCATAATCATTTTGTTGATGTCATAATCATTTTTTTGATGTCATAATCATTTGATGATGTCATAATCATTTTGTTGATGTCATAATCATTTGATGATGTCATAATCATTTGATGACATAATCATTGGATGATGTCATAATCATTTTGTTGATGTCATAATCATTTGATGATGTCATAATCATTGGATTATGTCATAATCATTTTGATGATGTCATCATCATTTGATGATGTCATAATCATTGGATGATGTCATAATCATTGGATGATGTCATCATCATTTTGTTGATGTCATAATCATTTGATGTCATAATCATTTGATGATGTCATAATCATTTTGTTGATGTCATAATCATTTTGTTGATGTCATAATGATTTGATGATGTCAAAAATCATTGGATGATGTCATAATCATTTTGTTGATGTCATAATCATTTGATGTCATAATCATTGGATGATGTCATAATCATTTTGTTGATGTCATAATCATTTGTTGATGTCATAATCATTTGATGTCATAATCATTGGATGATGTAATAATCATTTTTTTGATGTCATAATCATTGGATGATGTCATAATCATTTTGTTGATGTCATAATCATTTGATGATGTCATAATCATTAGATGATGTCATAATCATTTTGTTGATGTCATAATCATTTGATGATGTCATAATCATTAGATGATGTCATAATCATTTTGTTGATGTCATAATCATTTGATAATGTCATAATCATTAGATGATGTCATAATCATTTTGTTGATGTCATAATCATTTTGTTGATGTCATAATCATTTGATGATGTCATAATCATTTTGGTGATGTCATAATCATTTGATGATGTCATAATCATTTGATGTCATAATCATTGGATGATGTCATAATCATTTTGTTGATGTCATAATCATTTGATGATGTCATAATCATTAGATGATGTCATAATCATTTTGTTGATGTCATAATGATTTGATGATGTAATAATCATTGGATGATGTCATAATCATTGGATGATGTCATAATCATTTGATGATGTCATAATCATTAGATGATGTCATAATCATTTTGTTGATGTCATAATGATTTGATGATGTCATAATCATTTGATGTCATAATCATTGGATGATGTCATAATCATTTTGTTGATGTCATAATCATTTGATGATGTCATAAACATTTGATGTCATAATCATTGGATGATGTCATAATCATTTTGTTGATGTCATAATCATTTGATGATGTCATAAACATTTGATGTCATAATCATTGGATGATGTCATAATCATTTTGTTGATGTCATAATCATTGGATGATGTCATAATCATTTTGATGATGTCATAATCATTTGATGATGTCATAATCATTAGATGATGTCATAATCATTTTGTTGATGTCATAATCATTTGATGATGTCATAATCATTAGATGATGTCATAATCATTTTGTTGATGTCATAATCATTTGATGATGTCATAATCATTTGATGTCATAATCATCGGATGATGTCATAATCATTTTGTTGATGTCATAATCATTTGATAATGTCATAATCATTAGATGATGTCCTATTCATTTTGTTGATGTCATAATCATTTTTTTGATGTCATAATCATTTGATGATGTCATAATCATTTGATGTCATAATCATTGGATGATGTCATAATCATTTTGTTGATGTCATAATCATTTTGTTGATGTCATAATCATTTGATGATGTCATAATCATTTTGATGATGTCATAATCATTTGATGATGTCATAATCATTTGATGTCATAATCATTGGATGATGTCATAATCATTTTGTTGATGTCATAATCATTTGATGATGTCATAATCATTAGATGATGTCATAATCATTTTGTTGATGTCATAATGATTTGATGATGTCATAATGATTGGATGATGTCATAATCATTGGATGATGTCATCATCATTTTGTTGATGTCATAATCATTTGATGATGTCATAATCATTTGATGTCATAATCATTTGATGATGTCATAATCATTTTGTTGATGTCATAATCATTTTGTTGATGTCATAATGATTTGATGATGTCAAAATCATTGGATGATGTCATAATCATTTTGTTGATGTCATAATCATTTGATGTCATAATCATTGGATGATGTCATAATCATTTTGTTGATGTCATAATCATTTGATGATGTCATAATCATTTGATGTTATAATCATTGGATGATGTCATAATCATTTTGTTGATGTCATAATCATTTGATGATGTCATAATCATTAGATGATGTCATAATCATTTTGTTGATGTCATAATCATTTGATGATGTCATAATCATTAGATGATGTCATAATCATTTTGTGATGTCATAATCATTTGATGATGTCATAATCATTTGATGTCATAATCATTGGATGATGTCATAATCATTTTGTTGATGTCATAATCATTTGATAATGTCATAATCATTAGATGACGTCATAATCATTTTGTTGATGTCATAATCATTTTGTTGATGTCATAATCATTTGATGATGTCATAATCATTTTGGTGATGTCATAATCATTTGATGATGTCATAATCATTTGATGTCATAATCATTGGATGATGTCATAATCATTTTGTTGATGTCATAATCATTTGATGATGTCATAATCATTAGATGATGTCATAATCATTTTGTTGATGTCATAATCATTTGATGATGTCATAATCATTTGATGTCATAATCATTGGATGATGTCATAATCATTTGATGTCATAATCATTGGATGATGTCATAATCATTTTGTTGATGTCATAATCATTTGATAATGTCATAATCATTAGATGATGTCATAATCATTTTGTTGATGTCATAATCATTTTGTTGATGTCATAATCATTTTGATGATGTCATAATCATTTGATGATGTCATAATCATTTGATGTCATAATCATTGGATGATGTCATAATCATTTTGTCGATGTCATAATCATTTGATGATGTCATAATCATTAGATGATGTCATAATCATTTTGTTGATGTCATAATGATTTGATGATGTCATAATCATTGGATGATGTCATAATCATTGGATGATGTCATAATCATTTTGTTGATGTCATAATCATTTGATGATGTCATAATCATTAGATGATGTCATAATCATTTTGTTGATGTCATAATGATTTGATGATGTCATAATCATTTGATGTCATAATCATTGGATGATGTCATAATCATTTTGTTGATGACATAATCATTTGATGATGTCATAATCATTGGATGTCATAATCATTTTGTTGATGTCATAATCATTTGATGATGTCATAATCATTAGATGATGTCATAATCATTTGATGTCATAATCATTGGATGATGTCATAATCATTTTTTTGATGTCATAATCATTGGATGATGTCATAATCATTTTGTTGATGTCATAATCATTTGATGATGTCATAATCATTAGATGATGTCATAATCATTTTGTTGATGTCATAATCATTTGATGATGTCATAATCATTAGATGATGTCATAATCATTTTGTGATGTCATAATCATTTGATGATGTCATAATCATTTGATGTCATAATCATTGGATGATGTCATAATCATTTTGTTGATGTCATAATCATTTGATAATGTCATAATCATTAGATGACGTCATAATCATTTTGTTGATGTCATAATCATTTTGTTGATGTCATAATCATTTGATGATGTCATAATCATTTTGGTGATGTCATAATCATTTGATGATGTCATAATCATTTGATGTCATAATCATTGGATGATGTCATAATCATTTTGTTGATGTCATAATCATTTGATGATGTCATAATCATTAGATGATGTCATAATCATTTTGTTGATGTCATAATCATTTGATGATGTCATAATCATTTGATGTCATAATCATTGGATGATGTCATAATCATTTGATGTCATAATCATTGGATGATGTCATAATCATTTTGTTGATGTCATAATCATTTGATAATGTCATAATCATTAGATGATGTCATAATCATTTTGTTGATGTCATAATCATTTTGTTGATGTCATAATCATTTTGATGATGTCATAATCATTTGATGATGTCATAATCATTTGATGTCATAATCATTGGATGATGTCATAATCATTTTGTCGATGTCATAATCATTTGATGATGTCATAATCATTAGATGATGTCATAATCATTTTGTTGATGTCATAATGATTTGATGATGTCATAATCATTTGATGTCATAATCATTGGATGATGTCATAATCATTTTGTTGATGACATAATCATTTGATGATGTCATAATCATTGGATGTCATAATCATTTTGTTGATGTCATAATCATTTGATGATGTCATAATCATTAGATGATGTCATAATCATTTGATGTCATAATCATTAGATGATGTCATAATCATTTTGTTGATGTCATAATGATTTGATGATGTCAAAATCATTGGATGATGCCATAATCATTTTGTTGATGTCATAATCATTTGATGTCATAATCATTGGATGATGTCATAATCATTTTGGTGATGTCATAATCATTTGATGATGTCATAATCATTAGATGATGTCATAATCATTTTGTTGATGTCATAATGATTTGATGATGTAATAATCATTGGATGATGTCATAATCATTGGATGATGTCATAATCATTTTGTTGATGTCATAATCATTTGATGATGTCATAATCATTAGATGATGTCATAATCATTTTGTTGATGTCATAATGATTTGATGATGTCATAATCATTTGATGTCATAATCATTGGATGATGTCATAATCATTTTGTTGATGTCATAATCATTTGATGATGTCATAAACATTTGATGTCATAATCATTGGATGATGTCATAATCATTTTGTTGATGTCATAATCATTTGATGATGTCATAAACATTTGATGTCATAATCATTGGATGATGTCATAATCATTTTGTTGATGTCATAATCATTGGATGATGTCATAATCATTTTGTTGATGTCATAATCATTTGATGATGTCATAATCATTAGATGATGTCATAATCATTTTGTTGATGTCATAATCATTTGATGATGTCATAATCATTTGATGTCATAATCATCGGATGATGTCATAATCATTTTGTTGATGTCATAATCATTTGATAATGTCATAATCATTAGATGATGTCCTATTCATTTTGTTGATGTCATAATCATTTGATGATGTCATAATCATTTTGTTGATGTCATAATCATTTGATGATGTCATAATCATTTTGGTGATGTCATAATCATTTGATGATGTAATAATCATTTGATGTCATAATCATTGGATGATGTTATAATCATTTTGTTGATGTCATAATCATTTGATGATGTCATAATCATTAGATGATGTCATAATCATTTTGTTGATGTCATAATGATTTGATGATGTCAGAATCATTGGATGATATCATAATCATTGGATGATGTCATAATCATTTTGTTGATGTCATAATCATTTGATGATGTCATAATCATTAGATGATGTCATAATCATTTTGTTGATGTCATAATGATTTGATGATGTCATAATCATTTGATGTCATAATCATTGGATGTTGTCATAATCATTTTGTTGATGTCATAATCATTTGATGATGTCATAAACATTTGATGTCATAATCATTGGATGATGTCATAATCATTTTGTTGATGTCATAATCATTGGATGATGTCATAATCGTTTTGTTGATGTCATAATCATTTGATGATGTCATAATCATTAGATGATGTCATAATCATTTTGTTGATGTCATAATCATTTGAAGATGTAATAATCATTAGATGATGTCATAATCATTTTGTTGATGTCATAATCATTTGATGATGTCATAATCATTTGATGTCATAATCATCGGATGATGTCATAATCATTTTGTTGATGTCATAATCATTTGATAATGTCATAATCATTAGATGATGTCATAATCATTTTGTTGATGTCATAATCATTTTTTTGATGTCATAATCATTTGATGATGTCATAATCATTTTGTTGATGTCATAATCATTTGATGATGTCATAATCATTTGATGACATAATCATTGGATGATGTCATAATCATTTTGTTGATGTCATAATCATTTGATGATGTCATAATCATTGGATTATGTCATAATCATTTTGATGATGTCATCATCATTTGATGATGTCATAATCATTGGATGATGTCATAATCATTGGATGATGTCATCATCATTTTGTTGATGTCATAATCATTTGATGTCATAATCATTTGATGATGTCATAATCATTTTGTTGATGTCATAATCATTTTGTTGATGTCATAATGATTTGATGATGTCAAAATCATTGGATGATGTCATAATCATTTTGTTGATGTCATAATCATTTGATGTCATAATCATTGGATGATGTCATAATCATTTTGTTGATGTCATAATCATTTGTTGATGTCATAATCATTTGATGTCATAATCATTGGATGATGTAATAATCATTTTTTTGATGTCATAATCATTGGATGATGTCATAATCATTTTGTTGATGTCATAATCATTTGATGATGTCATAATCATTAGATGATGTCATAATCATTTTGTTGATGTCATAATCATTTGATGATGTCATAATCATTAGATGATGTCATAATCATTTTGTTGATGTCATAATCATTTGATAATGTCATAATCATTAGATGATGTCATAATCATTTTGTTGATGTCATAATCATTTTGTTGATGTCATAATCATTTGATGATGTCATAATCATTTTGGTGATGTCATAATCATTTGATGATGTCATAATCATTTGATGTCATAATCATTGGATGATGTCATAATCATTTTGTTGATGTCATAATCATTTGATGATGTCATAATCATTAGATGATGTCATAATCATTTTGTTGATGTCATAATGATTTGATGATGTAATAATCATTGGATGATGTCATAATCATTGGATGATGTCATAATCATTTGATGATGTCATAATCATTAGATGATGTCATAATCATTTTGTTGATGTCATAATGATTTGATGATGTCATAATCATTTGATGTCATAATCATTGGATGATGTCATAATCATTTTGTTGATGTCATAATCATTTGATGATGTCATAAACATTTGATGTCATAATCATTGGATGATGTCATAATCATTTTGTTGATGTCATAATCATTTGATGATGTCATAAACATTTGATGTCATAATCATTGGATGATGTCATAATCATTTTGTTGATGTCATAATCATTGGATGATGTCATAATCATTTTGATGATGTCATAATCATTTGATGATGTCATAATCATTAGATGATGTCATAATCATTTTGTTGATGTCATAATCATTTGATGATGTCATAATCATTAGATGATGTCATAATCATTTTGTTGATGTCATAATCATTTGATGATGTCATAATCATTTGATGTCATAATCATCGGATGATGTCATAATCATTTTGTTGATGTCATAATCATTTGATAATGTCATAATCATTAGATGATGTCCTATTCATTTTGTTGATGTCATAATCATTTTTTTGATGTCATAATCATTTGATGATGTCATAATCATTTGATGTCATAATCATTGGATGATGTCATAATCATTTTGTTGATGTCATAATCATTTTGTTGATGTCATAATCATTTGATGATGTCATAATCATTTTGATGATGTCATAATCATTTGATGATGTCATAATCATTTGATGTCATAATCATTGGATGATGTCATAATCATTTTGTTGATGTCATAATCATTTGATGATGTCATAATCATTAGATGATGTCATAATCATTTTGTTGATGTCATAATGATTTGATGATGTCATAATGATTGGATGATGTCATAATCATTGGATGATGTCATCATCATTTTGTTGATGTCATAATCATTTGATGATGTCATAATCATTTGATGTCATAATCATTTGATGATGTCATAATCATTTTGTTGATGTCATAATCATTTTGTTGATGTCATAATGATTTGATGATGTCAAAATCATTGGATGATGTCATAATCATTTTGTTGATGTCATAATCATTTGATGTCATAATCATTGGATGATGTCATAATCATTTTGTTGATGTCATAATCATTTGATGATGTCATAATCATTTGATGTTATAATCATTGGATGATGTCATAATCATTTTGTTGATGTCATAATCATTTGATGATGTCATAATCATTAGATGATGTCATAATCATTTTGTTGATGTCATAATCATTTGATGATGTCATAATCATTAGATGATGTCATAATCATTTTGTGATGTCATAATCATTTGATGATGTCATAATCATTTGATGTCATAATCATTGGATGATGTCATAATCATTTTGTTGATGTCATAATCATTTGATAATGTCATAATCATTAGATGACGTCATAATCATTTTGTTGATGTCATAATCATTTTGTTGATGTCATAATCATTTGATGATGTCATAATCATTTTGGTGATGTCATAATCATTTGATGATGTCATAATCATTTGATGTCATAATCATTGGATGATGTCATAATCATTTTGTTGATGTCATAATCATTTGATGATGTCATTATCATTAGATGATGTCATAATCATTTTGTTGATGTCATAATCATTTGATGATGTCATAATCATTTGATGTCATAATCATTGGATGATGTCATAATCATTTGATGTCATAATCATTGGATGATGTCATAATCATTTTGTTGATGTCATAATCATTTGATAATGTCATAATCATTAGATGATGTCATAATCATTTTGTTGATGTCATAATCATTTTGTTGATGTCATAATCATTTTGATGATGTCATAATCATTTGATGATGTCATAATCATTTGATGTCATAATCATTGGATGATGTCATAATCATTTTGTCGATGTCATAATCATTTGATGATGTCATAATCATTAGATGATGTCATAATCATTTTGTTGATGTCATAATGATTTGATGATGTCATAATCATTGGATGATGTCATAATCATTTTGTTGATGTCATAATCATTTGATGATGTCATAATCATTAGATGATGTCATAATCATTTTGTTGATGTCATAATGATTTGATGATGTCATAATCATTTGATGTCATAATCATTGGATGATGTCATAATCATTTTGTTGATGACATAATCATTTGATGATGTCATAATCATTGGATGTCATAATCATTTTGTTGATGTCATAATCATTTGATGATGTCATAATCATTAGATGATGTCATAATCATTTGATGTCATAATCATTGGATGATGTCATAATCATTTTTTTGATGTCATAATCATTGGATGATGTCATAATCATTTTGTTGATGTCATAATCATTTGATGATGTCATAATCATTAGATGATGTCATAATCATTTTGTTGATGTCATAATCATTTGATGATGTCATAATCATTAGATGATGTCATAATCATTTTGTTGATGTCATAATCATTTGATAATGTCATAATCATTAGATGATGTCATAATCATTTTGTTGATGTCATAATCATTTTGTTGATGTCATAATCATTTGATGATGTCATAATCATTTTGGTGATGTCATAATCATTTGATGATGTCATAATCATTTGATGTCATAATCATTGGATGATGTCATAATCATTTTGTCGATGTCATAATCATTTGATGATGTCATAATCATTAGATGATGTCATAATCATTTTGTTGATGTCATAATGATTTGATGATGTCATAATCATTTGATGTCATAATCATTGGATGATGTCATAATCATTTTGTTGATGTCATAATCATTTGATGATGTCATAATCATTAGATGATGTCATAATCATTTTGTTGATGTCATAATCATTTGATGATGTCATAATCATTAGATGATGTCATAATCATTTTGTGATGTCATAATCATTTGATGATGTCATAATCATTTGATGTCATAATCATTGGATGATGTCATAATCATTTTGTTGATGTCATAATCATTTGATAATGTCATAATCATTAGATGACGTCATAATCATTTTGTTGATGTCATAATCATTTTGTTGATGTCATAATCATTTGATGATGTCATAATCATTTTGGTGATGTCATAATGATTTGATGATGTAATAATCATTGGATGATGTCATAATCATTGGATGATGTCATAATCATTAGATGATGTCATAATCATTTTGTTGATGTCATAATGATTTGATGATGTCATAATCATTTGATGTCATAATCATTGGATGATGTCATAATCATTTTGTTGATGTCATAATCATTTGATGATGTCATAAACATTTGATGTCATAATCATTGGATGATGTCATAATCATTTTGTTGATGTCATAATCATTGGATGATGTCATAATCATTTTGTTGATGTCATAATCATTTGATGATGTCATAAACATTTGATGTCATAATCAATGGATGATGTCATAATCATTTTGTTGATGTCATAATCATTGGATGATGTCATAATCATTTGATGATGTCATAATCATTAGATGATGTCATAATCATTTTGTTGATGTCATAATCATTTGATGATGTCATAATCATTTGATGTCATAATCATCGGATGATGTCATAATCATTTTGTTGATGTCATAATCATTTGATAATGTCATAATCATTAGATGATGTCCTATTCATTTTGTTGATGTCATAATCATTTTTTTGATGTCATAATCATTTGATGATGTCATAATCATTTGATGTCATAATCATTGGATGATGTCATAATCATTTTGTTGATGTCATAATCATTTTGTTGATGTCATAATCATTTGATGATGTCATAATCATTTTGATGATGTCATAATCATTTGATGATGTCATAATCATTTGATGTCATAATCATTGGATGATGTCATAATCATTTTGTTGATGTCATAATCATTTGATGATGTCATAATCATTAGATGATGTCATAATCATTTTGTTGATGTCATAATGATTTGATGATGTCATAATCATTGGATGATGTCATAATCATTGGATGATGTCATCATCATTTTGTTGATGTCATAATCATTTGATGATGTCATAATCATTTGATGTCATAATCATTTGATGATGTCATAATCATTTTGTTGATGTCATAATCATTTTGTTGATGTCATAATGATTTGATGATGTCAAAATCATTGGATGATGTCATAATCATTTTGTTGATGTCATAATCATTTGATGTCATAATCATTGGATGATGTCATAATCATTTTGTTGATGTCATAATCATTTGATGATGTCATAATCATTAGATGATGTCATAATCATTTTGTTGATGTCATAATCATTTGATGATGTCATAATCATTAGATGATGTCATAATCATTTTGTGATGTCATAATCATTTGATGATGTCATAATCATTTGATGTCATAATCATTGGATGATGTCATAATCATTTTGTTGATGTCATAATCATTTGATAATGTCATAATCATTAGATGACGTCATAATCATTTTGTTGATGTCATAATCATTTTGTTGATGTCATAATCATTTGATGATGTCATAATCATTTTGGTGATGTCATAATCATTTGATGATGTCATAATCATTTGATGTCATAATCATTGGATGATGTCATAATCATTTTGTTGATGTCATAATCATTTGATGATGTCATAATCATTAGATGATGTCATAATCATTTTGTTGATGTCATAATCATTTGATGATGTCATAATCATTTGATGTCATAATCATTGGATGATGTCATAATCATTTGATGTCATAATCATTTTGTTGATGTCATAATCATTTGATAATGTCATAATCATTAGATGATGTCATAATCATTTTGTTGATGTCATAATCATTTTGTTGATGTCATAATCATTTTGATGATGTCATAATCATTTGATGATGTCATAATCATTTGATGTCATAATCATTGGATGATGTCATAATCATTTTGTCGATGTCATAATCATTTGATGATGTCATAATCATTAGATGATGTCATAATCATTTTGTTGATGTCATAATGATTTGATGATGTCATAATCATTTGATGTCATAATCATTGGATGATGTCATAATCATTTTGTTGATGACATAATCATTTGATGATGTCATAATCATTGGATGTCATAATCATTTTGTTGATGTCATAATCATTTGATGATGTCATAATCATTAGATGATGTCATAATCATTTGATGTCATAATCATTGGATGATGTCATATTCATTTTGTTGATGTCATAATCATTTGATGATGTCATAATCATTTGATGTCATAATCATTGGATGATGTCATAATCATTTTGTTGATGTCATAATCATTTGATGATGTCATAATCATTTGATGTCATAATCATTGGATGATGACATAATCATTTTGTTGATGTCATAATCATTAGATGATGTCATAATCATTAGATGATGTCATAATCATTTTGTTGATGTAATAATCATTTGATGATGTCATAATCATTTTGTTGATGTCATAATCATTGGATGATGTCATAATCATTTTGTTGATGTCATAATCATTTGATGATGCCATAATCATTTTGTTGATGGCATAATCATTTGATGATGTCATAATCATTTGATGTCATAATCATTAGATGATGTCATAATCATTTTGTTGATGTCATAATGATTTGATGATGTCAAAATCATTGGATGATGCCATAATCATTTTGTTGATGTCATAATCATTTGATGTCATAATCATTGGATGATGTCATAATCATTTTGGTGATGTCATAATCATTTGATGATGTCATAATCATTAGATGATGTCATAATCATTTTGTTGATGTCATAATGATTTGATGATGTAATAATCATTGGATGATGTCATAATCATTGGATGATGTCATAATCATTTTGTTGATGTCATAATCATTTGATGATGTCATAATCATTAGATGATGTCATAATCATTTTGTTGATGTCATAATGATTTGATGATGTCATAATCATTTGATGTCATAATCATTGGATGATGTCATAATCATTTTGTTGATGTCATAATCATTTGATGATGTCATAAACATTTGATGTCATAATCATTGGATGATGTCATAATCATTTTGTTGATGTCATAATCATTTGATGATGTCATAAACATTTGATGTCATAATCATTGGATGATGTCATAATCATTTTGTTGATGTCATAATCATTTGATGATGTCATAATCATTAGATGATGTCATAATCATTTTGTTGATGTCATAATCATTTGATGATGTCATAATCATTTGATGTCATAATCATCGGATGATGTCATAATCATTTTGTTGATGTCATAATCATTTGATAATGTCATAATCATTAGATGATGTCCTATTCATTTTGTTGATGTCATAATCATTTGATGATGTCATAATCATTTTGTTGATGTCATAATCATTTGATGATGTCATAATCATTTTGTTGATGTCATAATCATTGGATGATGTTATAATCATTTTGTTGATGTCATAATCATTTGATGATGTCATAATCATTAGATGATGTCATAATCATTTTGTTGATGTCATAATGATTTGATGATGTCAGAATCATTGGATGATATCATAATCATTGGATGATGTCATAATAATTTTGTTGATGTCATAATCATTTGATGATGTCATAATCATTAGATGATGTCATAATCATTTTGTTGATGTCATAATGATTTGATGATGTCATAATCATTTGATGTCATAATCATTGGATGATGTCATAATCATTTTGTTGATGTCATAATCATTTGATGATGTCATAAACATTTGATGTCATAATCATTGGATGATGTCATAATAATTTTGTTGATGTCATAATCATTGGATGATGTCATAATCGTTTTGTTGATGTCATAATCATTTGATGATGTCATAATCATTAGATGATGTCATAATCATTTTGTTGATGTCATAATCATTTGAAGATGTCATAATCATTAGATGATGTCATAATCATTTTGTTGATGTCATAATCATTTGATGATGTCATAATCATTTGATGTCATAATCATCGGATGATGTCATAATCATTTGATAATGTCATAATCATTAGATGATGTCATAATCATTTTGTTGATGTCATAATCATTTTTTTGATGTCATAATCATTTGATGATGTCATAATCATTTTGTTGATGTCATAATCATTTGATGATGTCATAATCATTTGATGACATAATCATTGGATGATGTCATAATCATTTTGTTGATGTCATAATCATTTGATGATGTCATAATCATTGGATTATGTCATAATCATTTTGATGATGTCATCATCATTTGATGATGTCATAATCATTGGATGATGTCATAATCATTGGATGATGTCATCATCATTTTGTTGATGTCATAATCATTTGATGTCATAATCATTTGATGATGTCATAATCATTTTGTTGATGTCATAATCATTTTGTTGATGTCATAATGATTTGATGATGTCAAAATCATTGGATGATGTCATAATCATTTTGTTGATGTCATAATCATTTGATGTCATAATCATTGGATGATGTCATAATCATTTTGTTGATGTCATAATCATTTGTTGATGTCATAATCATTTGATGTCATAATCATTGGATGATGTAATAATCATTTTTTGATGTCATAATCATTGGATGATGTCATAATCATTTTGTTGATGTCATAATCATTTGATGATGTCATAATCATTAGATGATGTCATAATCATTTTGTTGATGTCATAATCATTTGATGATGTCATAATCATTAGATGATGTCATAATCATTTTGTTGATGTCATAATCATTTGATAAAGTCATAATCATTAGATGATGTCATAATCATTTTGTTGATGTCATAATCATTTTGTTGATGTCATAATCATTTGATGATGTCATAATCATTTTGGTGATGTCATAATCATTTGATGATGTCATAATCATTTGATGTCATAATCATTGGATGATGTCATAATCATTTTGTTGATGTCATAATCATTTGATGATGTCATAATCATTAGATGATGTCATAATCATTTTGTTGATGTCATAATGATTTGATGATGTAATAATCATTGGATGATGTCATAATCATTGGATGATGTCATAATCATTTGATGATGTCATAATCATTAGATGATGTCATAATCATTTTGTTGATGTCATAATGATTTGATGATGTCATAATCATTTGATGTCATAATCATTGGATGATGTCATAATCATTTTGTTGATGTCATAATCATTTGATGATGTCATAAACATTTGATGTCATAATCATTGGATGATGTCATAATCATTTTGTTGATGTCATAATCATTTGATGATGTCATAAACATTTGATGTCATAATCATTGGATGATGTCATAATCATTTTGTTGATGTCATAATCATTGGATGATGTCATAATCATTTTGATGATGTCATAATCATTTGATGATGTCATAATCATTAGATGATGTCATAATCATTTTGTTGATGTCATAATCATTTGATGATGTCATAATCATTAGATGATGTCATAATCATTTTGTTGATGTCATAATCATTTGATGATGTCATAATCATTTGATGTCATAATCATCGGATGATGTCATAATCATTTTGTTGATGTCATAATCATTTGATAATGTCATAATCATTAGATGATGTCCTATTCATTTTGTTGATGTCATAATCATTTTTTTGATGTCATAATCATTTGATGATGTCATAATCATTTGATGTCATAATCATTGGATGATGTCATAATCATTTTGTTGATGTCATAATCATTTTGTTGATGTCATAATCATTTGATGATGTCATAATCATTTTGATGATGTCATAATCATTTGATGATGTCATAATCATTTGATGTCATAATCATTGGATGATGTCATAATCATTTTGTTGATGTCATAATCATTTGATGATGTCATAATCATTAGATGATGTCATAATCATTTTGTTGATGTCATAATGATTTGATGATGTCATAATGATTGGATGATGTCATAATCATTGGATGATGTCATCATCATTTTGTTGATGTCATAATCATTTGATGATGTCATAATCATTTGATGTCATAATCATTTGATGATGTCATAATCATTTTGTTGATGTCATAATCATTTTGTTGATGTCATAATGATTTGATGATGTCAAAATCATTGGATGATGTCATAATCATTTTGTTGATGTCATAATCATTTGATGTCATAATCATTGGATGATGTCATAATCATTTTGTTGATGTCATAATCATTTGATGATGTCATAATCATTTGATGTTATAATCATTGGATGATGTCATAATCATTTTGTTGATGTCATAATCATTTGATGATGTCATAATCATTAGATGATGTCATAATCATTTTGTTGATGTCATAATCATTTGATGATGTCATAATCATTAGATGATGTCATAATCATTTTGTGATGTCATAATCATTTGATGATGTCATAATCATTTGATGTCATAATCATTGGATGATGTCATAATCATTTTGTTGATGTCATAATCATTTGATAATGTCATAATCATTAGATGACGTCATAATCATTTTGTTGATGTCATAATCATTTTGTTGATGTCATAATCATTTGATGATGTCATAATCATTTTGGTGATGTCATAATCATTTGATGATGTCATAATCATTTGATGTCATAATCATTGGATGATGTCATAATCATTTTGTTGATGTCATAATCATTTGATGATGTCATAATCATTAGATGATGTCATAATCATTTTGTTGATGTCATAATCATTTGATGATGTCATAATCATTTGATGTCATAATCATTGGATGATGTCATAATCATTTGATGTCATAATCATTGGATGATGTCATAATCATTTTGTTGATGTCATAATCATTTGATAATGTCATAATCATTAGATGATGTCATAATCATTTTGTTGATGTCATAATCATTTTGTTGATGTCATAATCATTTTGATGATGTCATAATCATTTGATGATGTCATAATCATTTGATGTCATAATCATTGGATGATGTCATAATCATTTTGTCGATGTCATAATCATTTGATGATGTCATAATCATTAGATGATGCCATAATCATTTTGTTGATGTCATAATGATTTGATGATGTCATAATCATTTGATGTCATAATCATTGGATGATGTCATAATCATTTTGTTGATGACATAATCATTTGATGATTTCATAATCATTGGATGTCATAATCATTTTGTTGATGTCATAATCATTTGATGATGTCATAATCATTAGATGATGTCATAATCATTTGATGTCATAATCATTGGATGATGTCATATTCATTTTGTTGATGTCATAATCATTTGATGATGTCATAATCATTTGATGTCATAATCATTGGATGATGTCATAATCATTTTGTTGATGTCATAATCATTTGATGATGTCATAATCATTTGATGTCATAATCATTGGATGATGACATAATCATTTTGTTGATGTCATAATCATTAGATGATGTCATAATCATTAGATGATGTCATAATCATTTTGTTGATGTAATAATCATTTGATGATGTCATAATCATTTTGTTGATGTCATAATCATTGGATGATGTCATAATCATTTTGTTGATGTCATAATCATTTGATGATGCCATAATCATTTTGTTGATGGCATAATCATTTGATGATGTCATAATCATTTGATGTCATAATCATTAGATGATGTCATAATCATTTTGTTGATGTCATAATGATTTGATGATGTCAAAATCATTGGATGATGCCATAATCATTTTGTTGATGTCATAATCATTTGATGTCATAATCATTGGATGATGTCATAATCATTTTGGTGATGTCATAATCATTTGATGATGTCATAATCATTTTGGTGATGTCATAATCATTTGATGATGTCATAATCATTTTGGTGATGTCATAATCATTTGATGATGTCATAATCATTTGATGTCATAATCATTGGATGATGTCATAATCATTTTGTTGATGTCATAATCATTTGATGATGTCATAATCATTAGATGATGTCATAATGATTTTGTTGATGTCATAATCATTTGATGATGTCATAATCATTAGATGATGTCATAATCATTTTGTGATGTCATAATCATTTGATGATGTCATAATCATTTGATGTCATAATCATTGGATGATGTCATAATCATTTGATGTCATAATCATTGGATGATGTCATAATCATTTGATAATGTCATAATCATTAGATGATGTCATAATCATTTTGCTGATGTCATAATCATTTTGTTGATGTCATAATCATTTGATGATGTCATAATCATTTTGGTGATGTCATAATCATTTGATGATGTCATAATCATTTGATGTCATAATCATTGGATGATGTTATAATCATTTTGTTGATGTCATAATCATTTGATGATGTCATAATCATTAGATGATGTCATAATCATTTTGTTGATGTCATAATGATTTGATGATGTCAGAATCATTGGATGATATCATAATCATTGGATGATGTCATAATCATTTTGTTGATGTCATAATCATTTGATGATGTCATAATCAATAGATGATGTCATAATCATTTTGTTGATGTCATAATGATTTGATGATGTCATAATCATTTGATGTCATAATCATTGGATGATGTCATAATCATTTTGTTGATGTCATAATCATTTGATGATGTCATAAACATTTGATGTCATAATCATTGGATGATGTCATAATCATTTTGTTGATGTCATAATCATTGGATGATGTCATAATCATTTTTTGATGTCATAATCATTGGATGATGTCATAATCATTTTGTTGATGTCATAATCATTTGATGATGTCATAATCATTAGATGATGTCATAATCATTTTGTTGATGTCATAATCATTTGATGATGTCATAATCATTAGATGATGTCATAATCATTTTGTTGATGTCATAATCATTTGATAATGTCATAATCATTAGATGATGTCATAATCATTTTGTTGATGTCATAATCATTTTGTTGATGTCATAATCATTTGATGATGTCATAATCATTTTGGTGATGTCATAATCATTTGATGATGTCATAATCATTTGATGTCATAATCATTGGATGATGTCATAATCATTTTGTTGATGTCATAATCATTTGATGATGTCATAATCATTAGATGATGTCATAATCATTTTGTTGATGTCATAATGATTTGATGATGTAATAATCATTGGATGATGTCATAATCATTGGATGATGTCATAATCATTTTGTTGATGTCATAATCATTTGATGATGTCATAATCATTAGATGATGTCATAATCATTTTGTTGATGTCATAATGATTTGATGATGTCATAATCATTTGATGTCATAATCATTGGATGATGTCATAATCATTTTGTTGATGTCATAATCATTTGATGATGTCATAAACATTTGATGTCATAATCATTGGATGATGTCATAATCATTTTGTTGATGTCATAATCATTTGATGATGTCATAAACATTTGATGTCATAATCATTGGATGATGTCATAATCATTTTGTTGATGTCATAATCATTGGATGATGTCATAATCATTTTGTTGATGTCATAATCATTTGATGATGTCATAATCATTAGATGATGTCATAATCATTTTGTTGATGTCATAATCATTTGATGATGTCATAATCATTTGATGTCATAATCATCGGATGATGTCATAATCATTTTGTTGATGTCATAATCATTTGATAATGTCATAATCATTAGATGATGTCCTATTCATTTTGTTGATGTCATAATCATTTTTTTGATGTCATAATCATTTGATGATGTCATAATCATTTGATGTCATAATCATTGGATGATGTCATAATCATTTTGTTGATGTCATAATCATTTTGTTGATGTCATAATCATTTGATGATGTCATAATCATTTTGATGATGTCATAATCATTTGATGATGTCATAATCATTTGATGTCATAATCATTGGATGATGTCATAATCATTTTGTTGATGTCATAATCATTTGATGATGTCATAATCATTAGATGATGTCATAATCATTTTGTTGATGTCATAATGATTTGATGATGTCATAATCATTGGATGATGTCATCATCATTTTGTTGATGTCATAATCATTTGATGATGTCATAATCATTTGATGTCATAATCATTTGATGATGTCATAATCATTTTGTTGATGTCATAATCATTTTGTTGATGTCATAATGATTTGATGATGTCAAAATCATTGGATGATGTCATAATCATTTTGTTGATGTCATAATCATTTGATGTCATAATCATTGGATGATGTCATAATCATTTTGTTGATGTCATAATCATTTGATGATGTCATAATCATTAGATGATGTCATAATCATTTTGTTGATGTCATAATCATTTGATGATGTCATAATCATTAGATGATGTCATAATCATTTTGTGATGTCATAATCATTTGATGATGTCATAATCATTTGATGTCATAATCATTGGATGATGTCATAATCATTTTGTTGATGTCATAATCATTTGATAATGTCATAATCATTAGATGACGTCATAATCATTTTGTTGATGTCATAATCATTTTGTTGATGTCATAATCATTTGATGATGTCATAATCATTTTGGTGATGTCATAATCATTTGATGATGTCATAATCATTTGATGTCATAATCATTGGATGATGTCATAATCATTTTGTTGATGTCATAATCATTTGATGATGTCATAATCATTAGATGATGTCATAATCATTTTGTTGATGTCATAATCATTTGATGATGTCATAATCATTTGATGTCATAATCATTGGATGATGTCATAATCATTTGATGTCATAATCATTGGATGATGTCATAATCATTTTGTTGATGTCATAATCATTTGATAATGTCATAATCATTAGATGATGTCATAATCATTTTGTTGATGTCATAATCATTTTGTTGATGTCATAATCATTTTGATGATGTCATAATCATTTGATGATGTCATAATCATTTGATGTCATAATCATTGGATGATGTCATAATCATTTTGTCGATGTCATAATCATTTGATGATGTCATAATCATTAGATGATGTCATAATCATTTTGTTGATGTCATAATGATTTGATGATGTCATAATCATTTGATGTCATAATCATTGGATGATGTCATAATCATTTTGTTGATGACATAATCATTTGATGATGTCATAATCATTGGATGTCATAATCATTTTGTTGATGTCATAATCATTTGATGATGTCATAATCATTAGATGATGTCATAATCATTTGATGTCATAATCATTGGATGATGTCATATTCATTTTGTTGATGTCATAATCATTTGATGATGTCATAATCATTTGATGTCATAATCATTGGATGATGACATAATCATTTTGTTGATGTCATAATCATTAGATGATGTCATAATCATTAGATGATGTCATAATCATTTTGTTGATGTAATAATCATTTGATGATGTCATAATCATTTTGTTGATGTCATAATCATTGGATGATGTCATAATCATTTTGTTGATGTCATAATCATTTGATGATGCCATAATCATTTTGTTGATGGCATAATCATTTGATGATGTCATAATCATTTGATGTCATAATCATTAGATGATGTCATAATCATTTTGTTGATGTCATAATGATTTGATGATGTCAAAATCATTGGATGATGCCATAATCATTTTGTTGATGTCATAATCATTTGATGTCATAATCATTGGATGATGTCATAATCATTTTGGTGATGTCATAATCATTTGATGATGTCATAATCATTTTGGTGATGTCATAATCATTTGATGATGTCATAATCATTTTGGTGATGTCATAATCATTTGATGATGTCATAATCATTTGATGTCATAATCATTGGATGATGTCATAATCATTTTGTTGATGTCATAATCATTTGATGATGTCATAATCATTAGATGATGTCATAATGATTTTGTTGATGTCATAATCATTTGATGATGTCATAATCATTAGATGATGTCATAATCATTTTGTGATGTCATAATCATTTGATGATGTCATAATCATTTGATGTCATAATCATTGGATGATGTCATAATCATTTGATGTCATAATCATTGGATGATGTCATAATCATTTGATAATGTCATAATCATTAGATGATGTCATAATCATTTTGCTGATGTCATAATCATTTTGTTGATGTCATAATCATTTGATGATGTCATAATCATTTTGGTGATGTCATAATCATTTGATGATGTCATAATCATTTGATGTCATAATCATTGGATGATGTTATAATCATTTTGTTGATGTCATAATCATTTGATGATGTCATAATCATTAGATGATGTCATAATCATTTTGTTGATGTCATAATGATTTGATGATGTCAGAATCATTGGATGATATCATAATCATTGGATGATGTCATAATCATTTTGTTGATGTCATAATCATTTGATGATGTCATAATCAATAGATGATGTCATAATCATTTTGTTGATGTCATAATGATTTGATGATGTCATAATCATTTGATGTCATAATCATTGGATGATGTCATAATCATTTTGTTGATGTCATAATCATTTGATGATGTCATAAACATTTGATGTCATAATCATTGGATGATGTCATAATCATTTTGTTGATGTCATAATCATTGGATGATGTCATAATCGTTTTGTTGATGTCATAATCATTTGATGATGTCATAATCATTAGATGATGTCATAATCATTTTGTTGATGTCATAATCATTTGATGATGTCATAATCATTAGATGATGTCATAATCATTTTGTTGATGTCATAATCATTTGATGATGTCATAATCATTTGATGTCATAATCATCGGATGATGTCATAATCATTTTGTTGATGTCATAATCATTTGATAATGTCATAATCATTAGATGATGTCATAATCATTTTGTTGATGTCATAATCATTTTTTTGATGTCATAATCATTTGATGATGTCATAATCATTTTGTTGATGTCATAATCATTTGATGATGTCATAATCATTTGATGTCATAATCATTGGATGATGTCATAATCATTTTGTTGATGTCATAATCATTTGATGATGTCATAATCATTAGATGATGTCATAATCATTTTGTTGATGTCATCATCATTTGATGATGTCATAATCATTGGATGATGTCATAATCATTGGATGATGTCATCATCATTTTGTTGATGTCATAATCATTTGATGTCATAATCATTTGATGATGTCATAATCATTTTGTTGATGTCATAATCATTTTGTTGATGTCATAATGATTTGATGATGTCAAAATCATTGGATGATGTCATAATCATTTTGTTGATGTCATAATCATTTGATGTCATAATCATTGGATGATGTCATAATCATTTTGTTGATGTCATAATCATTTGATGATGTCATAATCATTTGATGTCATAATCATTGGATGATGTCATAATCATTTTGTTGATGTCATAATCATTGGATGATGTCATAATCATTTTGTTGATGTCATAATCATTGGATGATGTCATAATCATTGGATGATGTCATAATCATTTTGTTGATGTCATAATCATTTGATGATGTCATAATCATTAGATGATGTCATAATCATTTTGTTGATGTCATAATCATTTTGTTGATGTCATAATCATTTTGATGATGTCATAATCATTTGATGATGTCATAATCATTTGATGTCATAATCATTGGATGATGTCATAATCATTTTGTCGATGTCATAATCATTTGATGATGTCATAATCATTAGATGATGTCATAATCATTTTGTTGATGTCATAATGATTTGATGATGTCATAATCATTTGATGTCATAATCATTGGATGATGTCATAATCATTTTGTTGATGACATAATCATTTGATGATGTCATAATCATTGGATGTCATAATCATTTTGTTGATGTCATAATCATTTGATGATGTCATAATCATTAGATGATGTCATAATCATTTGATGTCATAATCATTGGATGATGTCATATTCATTTTGTTGATGTCATAATCATTTGATGATGTCATAATCATTTGATGTCATAATCATTGGATGATGACATAATCATTTTGTTGATGTCATAATCATTAGATGATGTCATAATCATTAGATGATGTCATAATCATTTTGTTGATGTAATAATCATTTGATGATGTCATAATCATTTTGTTGATGTCATAATCATTGGATGATGTCATAATCATTTTGTTGATGTCATAATCTTTTGATGATGCCATAATCATTTTGTTGATGGCATAATCATTTGATGATGTCATAATCATTTGATGTCATAATCATTAGATGATGTCATAATCATTTTGTTGATGTCATAATGATTTGATGATGTCAAAATCATTGGATGATGCCATAATCATTTTGTTGATGTCATAATCATTTGATGTCATAATCATTGGATGATGTCATAATCATTTTGGTGATGTCATAATCATTTGATGATGTCATAATCATTTTGGTGATGTCATAATCATTTGATGATGTCATAATCATTTTGGTGATGTCATAATCATTTGATGATGTCATAATCATTTGATGTCATAATCATTGGATGATGTCATAATCATTTTGTTGATGTCATAATCATTTGATGATGTCATAATCATTAGATGATGTCATAATGATTTTGTTGATGTCATAATCATTTGATGATGTCATAATCATTAGATGATGTCATAATCATTTTGTGATGTCATAATCATTTGATGATGTCATAATCATTTGATGTCATAATCATTGGATGATGTCATAATCATTTGATGTCATAATCATTGGATGATGTCATAATCATTTGATAATGTCATAATCATTAGATGATGTCATAATCATTTTGCTGATGTCATAATCATTTTGTTGATGTCATAATCATTTGATGATGTCATAATCATTTTGGTGATGTCATAATCATTTGATGATGTCATAATCATTTGATGTCATAATCATTGGATGATGTTATAATCATTTTGTTGATGTCATAATCATTTGATGATGTCATAATCATTAGATGATGTCATAATCATTTTGTTGATGTCATAATGATTTGATGATGTCAGAATCATTGGATGATATCATAATCATTGGATGATGTCATAATCATTTTGTTGATGTCATAATCATTTGATGATGTCATAATCAATAGATGATGTCATAATCATTTTGTTGATGTCATAATGATTTGATGATGTCATAATCATTTGATGTCATAATCATTGGATGATGTCATAATCATTTTGTTGATGTCATAATCATTTGATGATGTCATAAACATTTGATGTCATAATCATTGGATGATGTCATAATCATTTTGTTGATGTCATAATCATTGGATGATGTCATAATCGTTTTGTTGATGTCATAATCATTTGATGATGTCATAATCATTAGATGATGTCATAATCATTTTGTTGATGTCATAATCATTTGATGATGTCATAATCATTAGATGATGTCATAATCATTTTGTTGATGTCATAATCATTTGATGATGTCATAATCATTTGATGTCATAATCATCGGATGATGTCATAATCATTTTGTTGATGTCATAATCATTTGATAATGTCATAATCATTAGATGATGTCATAATCATTTTGTTGATGTCATAATCATTTTTTTGATGTCATAATCATTTGATGATGTCATAATCATTTTGTTGATGTCATAATCATTTGATGATGTCATAATCATTTGATGTCATAATCATTGGATGATGTCATAATCATTTTGTTGATGTCATAATCATTTGATGATGTCATAATCATTAGATGATGTCATAATCATTTTGTTGATGTCATCATCATTTGATGATGTCATAATCATTGGATGATGTCATAATCATTGGATGATGTCATCATCATTTTGTTGATGTCATAATCATTTGATGTCATAATCATTTGATGATGTCATAATCATTTTGTTGATGTCATAATCATTTTGTTGATGTCATAATGATTTGATGATGTCAAAATCATTGGATGATGTCATAATCATTTTGTTGATGTCATAATCATTTGATGTCATAATCATTGGATGATGTCATAATCATTTTGTTGATGTCATAATCATTTGATGATGTCATAATCATTTGATGTCATAATCATTGGATGATGTCATAATCATTTTTTGATGTCATAATCATTGGATGATGTCATAATCATTTTGTTGATGTCATAATCATTTGATGATGTCATAATCATTAGATGATGTCATAATCATTTTGTTGATGTCATAATCATTTGATGATGTCATAATCATTAGATGATGTCATAATCATTTTGTTGATGTCATAATCATTTGATAATGTCATAATCATTAGATGATGTCATAATCATTTTGTTGATGTCATAATCATTTTGTTGATGTCATAATCATTTGATGATGTCATAATCATTTTGGTGATGTCATAATCATTTGATGATGTCATAATCATTTGATGTCATAATCATTGGATGATGTCATAATCATTTTGTTGATGTCATAATCATTTGATGATGTCATAATCATTAGATGATGTCATTATCATTTTGTTGATGTCATAATGATTTGATGATGTCATAATCATTGGATGATGTCATAATCATTGGATGATGTCATCATCATTTTGTTGATGTCATAATCATTTGATGATGTCATAATCATTTGATGTCATAATCATTTGATGATGTCATAATCATTTTGTTGATGTCATAATCATTTTGTTGATGTCATAATGATTTGATGATGTCAAAATCATTGGATGATGTCATAATCATTTTGTTGATGTCATAATCATTTGATGTCATAATCATTGGATGATGTCATAATCATTTTGTTGATGTCATAATCATTTGATGATGTCATAATCATTTGATGTCATAATCATTGGATGATGTCATAATCATTTTGTTGATGTCATAATCATTTGATAATGTCATAATCATTAGATGATGTCAGAATCATTTTGTTGATGTCATAATCATTTTGTTGATGTCATAATCATTTGATGATGTCATAATCATTTTGGTGATGTCATAATCATTTGATGATGTCATAATCATTTGATGTCATAATCATTGGATGATGTCATAATCATTTTGTTGATGTCATAATCATTTGATGATGTCATAATCATTAGATGATGTCATAATTATTTTGTTGATGTCATAATGATTTGATGATGTCATAATCATTGGATGATGTCATAATCATTGGATGATGTCATCATCATTTTGTTGATGTCATAATCATTTGATGATATCATAATCATTTGATGTCATAATCATTTGATGATGTCATAATCATTTTGTTGATGTCATAACCATTTTGTTGATGTCATAATGATTTGATGATGTCAAAATCATTGGATGATGTCATAATCATTTTGTTGATGTCATAATCATTTGATGTCATAATCATTGGATGATGTCATAATCATTTTGTTGATGTCATAATCATTTGATGATGTCATAATCATTTGATGTTATAATCATTGGATGATGTCATAATCATTTTGTTGATGTCATAATCATTTGATGATGTCATAATCATTAGATGATGTCATAATCATTTTGTTGATGTCATAATCATTTGATGATGTCATAATCATTAGATGATGTCATAATCATTTTGTGATGTCATAATCATTTGATGATGTCATAATCATTTGATGTCATAATCATTGGATGATGTCATAATCATTTTGTTGATGTCATAATCATTTGATAATGTCATAATCATTAGATGATGTCATAATCATTTTGTTGATGTCATAATCATTTTGTTGATGTCATAATCATTTGATGATGTCATAATCATTTTGGTGATGTCATAATCATTTGATGATGTCATAATCATTTGATGTCATAATCATTGGATGATGTCATAATCATTTTGTTGATGTCATAATCATTTGATGATGTCATAATCATTAGATGATGTCATAATCATTTTGTTGATGTCATAATCATTTGATGATGTCATAATCATTTGATGTCATAATCATTGGATGATGTCATAATCATTTGATGTCATAATCATTGGATGATGTCATAATCATTTTGTTGATGTCATAATCATTTGATAATGTCATAATCATTAGATGATGTCATAATCATTTTGTTGATGTCATAATCATTTTGTTGATGTCATAATCATTTTGGTGATGTCATAATCATTTGATGATGTCATAATCATTTGATGTCATAATCATTGGATGATGTCATAATCATTTTGTCGATGTCATAATCATTTGATGATGTCATAATCATTAGATGATGTCATAATCATTTTGTTGATGTCATAATGATTTCATGATGTCATAATGATTTGATGATGTCATAATCATTGGATGATGTCATAATCATTTTGTTGATGTCATAATCATTTGATGATGTCATAATCATTAGATGATGTCATAATCATTTTGTTGATGTCATAATGATTTGATGATGTCATAATCATTTGATGTCATAATCATTGGATGATGTCATAATCATTTTGTTGATGTCATAATCATTTGATGATGTCATAATCATTGGATGTCATAATCATTTTGTTGATGTCATAATCATTTGATGATGTCATAATCATTAGATGATGTCATAATCATTTGATGTCATAATCATTGGATGATGTCATATTCATTTTGTTGATGTCATAATCATTTGATGATGTCATAATCATTTGATGTCATAATCATTGGATGATGTCATAATCATTTTGTTGATGTCATAATCATTTGATGATGTCATAATCATTTGATGTCACAATCATTGGATGATGTCATAATCATTTTGTTGATGTCATAATCATTTGATGATGTCATAATCATTTGATGTCATAATCATTGGATGATGTCATAATCATTTTTTGATATCATAATCATTGGATGATGTCATAATCATTTTGTTGATGTCATAATCATTTGATGATGTCATAATCATTAGATGATGTCATAATCATTTTGTTGATGTCATAATCATTTGATGATGTCATAATCATTAGATGATGTCATAATCATTTTGTTGATGTCATAATCATTTGATGATGTCATAATCATTAGATGATGTCATAATTATTTTGTTGATGTCATAATGATTTGATGATGTCATAATCATTGGATGATGTCATAATCATTGGATGATGTCATCATCATTTTGTTGATGTCATAATCATTTGATGATATCATAATCATTTGATGTCATAATCATTTGATGATGTCATAATCATTTTGTTGATGTCATAACCATTTTGTTGATGTCATAATGATTTGATGATGTCAAAATCATTGGATGATGTCATAATCATTTTGTTGATGTCATAATCATTTGATGTCATAATCATTGGATGATGTCATAATCATTTTGTTGATGTCATAATCATTTGATGATGTCATAATCATTTGATGTTATAATCATTGGATGATGTCATAATCATTTTGTTGATGTCATAATCATTTGATGATGTCATAATCATTAGATGATGTCATAATCATTTTGTTGATGTCATAATCATTTGATGATGTCATAATCATTAGATGATGTCATAATCATTTTGTGATGTCATAATCATTTGATGATGTCATAATCATTTGATGTCATAATCATTGGATGATGTCATAATCATTTTGTTGATGTCATAATCATTTGATAATGTCATAATCATTAGATGATGTCATAATCATTTTGTTGATGTCATAATCATTTTGTTGATGTCATAATCATTTGATGATGTCATAATCATTTTGGTGATGTCATAATCATTTGATGATGTCATAATCATTTGATGTCATAATCATTTTGTTGATGTCATAATCATTTGATGATGTCATAATCATTTGATGTCATAATCATTTGATGATGTCATAATCATTTGATGTTATAATCATTGGATGATGTCATAATCATTTTGTTGATGTCATAATCATTTGATGATGTCATAATCATTAGATGATGTCATAATCATTTTGTTGATGTCATAATCATTTGATGATGTCATAATCATTAGATGATGTCATAATCATTTTGTGATGTCATAATCATTTGATGATGTCATAATCATTTGATGTCATAATCATTGGATGATGTCATAATCATTTTGTTGATGTCATAATCATTTGATAATGTCATAATCATTAGATGATGTCATAATCATTTTGTTGATGTCATAATCATTTTGTTGATGTCATAATCATTTGATGATGTCATAATCATTTTGGTGATGTCATAATCATTTGATGATGTCATAATCATTTGATGTCATAATCATTGGATGATGTCATAATCATTTTGTTGATGTCATAATCATTTGATAATGTCATAATCATTAGATGATGTCATAATCATTTTGTTGATGTCATAATCATTTTGTTGATGTCATAATCATTTTGGTGATGTCATAATCATTTGATGATGTCATAATCATTTGATGTCATAATCATTGGATGATGTCATAATCATTTTGTCGATGTCATAATCATTTGATGATGTCATAATCATTAGATGATGTCATAATCATTTTGTTGATGTCATAATGATTTCATGATGTCATAATGATTTGATGATGTCATAATCATTGGATGATGTCATAATCATTTTGTTGATGTCATAATCATTTGATGATGTCATAATCATTAGATGATGTCATAATCATTTTGTTGATGTCATAATGATTTGATGATGTCATAATCATTTGATGTCATAATCATTGGATGATGTCATAATCATTTTGTTGATGTCATAATCATTTGATGATGTCATAATCATTGGATGTCATAATCATTTTGTTGATGTCATAATCATTTGATGATGTCATAATCATTAGATGATGTCATAATCATTTGATGTCATAATCATTGGATGATGTCATATTCATTTTGTTGATGTCATAATCATTTGATGATGTCATAATCATTTGATGTCATAATCATTGGATGATGTCATAATCATTTTGTTGATGTCATAATCATTTGATGATGTCATAATCATTTGATGTCATAATCATTGGATGATGTCATAATCATTTTGTTGATGTCATAATCATTTGATGATGTCATAATCATTTGATGTCATAATCATTGGATGATGTCATAATCATTTTTTGATATCATAATCATTGGATGATGTCATAATCATTTTGTTGATGTCATAATCATTTGATGATGTCATAATCATTAGATGATGTCATAATCATTTTGTTGATGTCATAATCATTTGATGATGTCATAATCATTAGATGATGTCATAATCATTTTGTTGATGTCATAATCATTTGATGATGTCATAATCATTAGATGATGTCATAATTATTTTGTTGATGTCATAATGATTTGATGATGTCATAATCATTGGATGATGTCATAATCATTGGATGATGTCATCATCATTTTGTTGATGTCATAATCATTTGATGATATCATAATCATTTGATGTCATAATCATTTGATGATGTCATAATCATTTTGTTGATGTCATAACCATTTTGTTGATGTCATAATGATTTGATGATGTCAAAATCATTGGATGATGTCATAATCATTTTGTTGATGTCATAATCATTTGATGTCATAATCATTGGATGATGTCATAATCATTTTGTTGATGTCATAATCATTTGATGATGTCATAATCATTTGATGTTATAATCATTGGATGATGTCATAATCATTTTGTTGATGTCATAATCATTTGATGATGTCATAATCATTAGATGATGTCATAATCATTTTGTTGATGTCATAATCATTTGATGATGTCATAATCATTAGATGATGTCATAATCATTTTGTGATGTCATAATCATTTGATGATGTCATAATCATTTGATGTCATAATCATTGGATGATGTCATAATCATTTTGTTGATGTCATAATCATTTGATAATGTCATAATCATTAGATGATGTCATAATCATTTTGTTGATGTCATAATCATTTTGTTGATGTCATAATCATTTGATGATGTCATAATCATTTTGGTGATGTCATAATCATTTGATGATGTCATAATCATTTGATGTCATAATCATTTTGTTGATGTCATAATCATTTGATGATGTCATAATCATTTGATGTCATAATCATTTGATGATGTCATAATCATTTGATGTTATAATCATTGGATGATGTCATAATCATTTTGTTGATGTCATAATCATTTGATGATGTCATAATCATTAGATGATGTCATAATCATTTTGTTGATGTCATAATCATTTGATGATGTCATAATCATTAGATGATGTCATAATCATTTTGTGATGTCATAATCATTTGATGATGTCATAATCATTTGATGTCATAATCATTGGATGATGTCATAATCATTTTGTTGATGTCATAATCATTTGATAATGTCATAATCATTAGATGATGTCATAATCATTTTGTTGATGTCATAATCATTTTGTTGATGTCATAATCATTTGATGATGTCATAATCATTTTGGTGATGTCATAATCATTTGATGATGTCATAATCATTTGATGTCATAATCATTGGATGATGTCATAATCATTTTGTTGATGTCATAATCATTTGATAATGTCATAATCATTAGATGATGTCATAATCATTTTGTTGATGTCATAATCATTTTGTTGATGTCATAATCATTTTGATGATGTCATAATCATTTGATGATGTCATAATCATTTGATGTCATAATCATTGGATGATGTCATAATCATTTTGTCGATGTCATAATCATTTGATGATGTCATAATCATTTGATGTCATAATCATTGGATGATGTCATAATCATTTTGTTGATGTCATAATCATTTGATGATGTCATAATCATTAGATGATGTCATAATAATTTTGTTGATGTCATAATGATTTGATGGTGTCATAATCATTGGATGATGTCATAATCATTGGATGAAGTCATAATCATTTTGTTGATGTCATAATCATTGGATGATGTCATAATCATTTTGTTGATGTCATAATCATTTGTTGATGTCATAATCATTTGATGATGTCATAATCATTAGATGATGTCATAATCATTTTGTTGATGTCATAATCATTTGATGATGTCATAATCATTAGATGATGTCATAATCATTTTGTGATGTCATAATCATTTGATGATGTCATAATCATTTGATGTCATAATCATTGGATGATGTCATAATCATTTTGTTGATGTCATAATCATTTGATAATGTCATAATCATTAGATGATGTCATAATCATTTTGTTGATGTCATAATCATTTTGTTGATGTCATAATCATTTGATGATGTCATAATCATTTTGGTGATGTCATAATCATTTGATGATGTCATAATCATTTGATGTCATAATCATTGGATGATGTCATAATCATTTTGTTGATGTCATAATCATTTGATGATGTCATGATCATTAGATGATGTCATAATGATTTTGTTGATGTCATAATCATTTGATGATGTCATAATCATTAGATGATGTCATAATCATTTTGTGATGTCATAATCATTTGATGATGTCATAATCATTTGATGTCATAATCATTGGATGATGTCATAATCATTTGATGTCATAATCATTGGATGATGTCATAATCATTTGATAATGTCATAATCATTAGATGATGTCATAATCATTTTGCTGATGTCATAATCATTTTGTTGATGTCATAATCATTTGATGATGTCATAATCATTTTGGTGATGTCATAATCATTTGATGATGTCATAATCATTTGATGTCATAATCATTGGATGATGTCATAATCATTTTGTTGATGTCATAATCATTTGATGATGTCATAATCATTAGATGATGTCATAATCATTTTGTTGATGTCATAATCATTTGATGATGTCATAATCATTTGATGTCATAATCATTGGATGATGTCATAATCATTTGATGTCATAATCATTGGATGATGTCATAATCATTTTGTTGATGTCATAATCATTTGATAATGTCATAATCATTAGATGATGTCATAATCATTTTGTTGATGTCATAATCATTTTGTTGATGTCATAATCATTTTGTTGATGTCATAATCATTTGATGATGTCATAATCATTTGATGTCATAATCATTGGATGATGTCATAATCATTTTGTCGATGTCATAATCATTTGATGATGTCATAATCATTAGATGATGTCATAATCATTTTGTTGATGTCATAATGATTTGATGATGTCATAATCATTGGATGATGTCATAATCATTGGATGATGTCATAATCATTTTGTTGATGTCATAATCATTTGATGATGTCATAATCATTAGATGATGTCATAATCATTTTGTTGATGTCATAATGATTTGATGATGTCATAATCATTTGATGTCATAATCATTGGATGATGTCATAATCATTTTGTTGATGACATAATCATTTGATGATGTCATAATCATTGGATGTCATAATCATTTTGTTGATGTCATAATCATTTGATGATGTCATAATCATTAGATGATGTCATAATCATTTGATGTCATAATCATTGGATGATGTCATATTCATTTTGTTGATGTCATAATCATTTGATGATGTCATAATCATTTGATGTCATAATCATTGGATGATGTCATAATCATTTTGTTGATGTCATAATCATTTGATGATGTCATAATCATTTGATGTCATAATCATTGGATGATGACATAATCATTTTGTTGATGTCATAATCATTAGATGATGTCATAATCATTAGATGATGTCATAATCATTTTGTTGATGTAATAATCATTTGATGATGTCATAATCATTTTGTTGATGTCATAATCATTGGATGATGTCATAATCATTTTGTTGATGTCATAATCATTTGATGATGCCATAATCATTTTGTTGATGGCATAATCATTTGATGATGTCATAATCATTTGATGTCATAATCATTAGATGATGTCATAATCATTTTGTTGATGTCATAATGATTTGATGATGTCAAAATCATTGGATGATGCCATAATCATTTTGTTGATGTCATAATCATTTGATGTCATAATCATTGGATGATGTCACAATCATTTTGGTGATGTCATAATCATTTGATGATGTCATAATCATTTTGGTGATGTCATAATCATTTGATGATGTCATAATCATTTTGGTGATGTCATAATCATTTGATGATGTCATAATCATTTGATGTCATAATCATTGGATGATGTCATAATCATTTTGTTGATGTCATAATCATTTGATGATGTCATAATAATTAGATGATGTCATAATGATTTTGTTGATGTCATAATCATTTGATGATGTCATAATCATTAGATGATGTCATAATCATTTTGTGATGTCATAATCATTTGATGATGTCATAATCATTTGATGTCATAATCATTGGATGATGTCATAATCATTTGAAGTCATAATCATTGGATGATGTCATAATCATTTGATAATGTCATAATCATTAGATGATGTCATAATCATTTTGCTGATGTCATAATCATTTTGTTGATGTCATAAACATTTGATGATGTCATAATCATTTTGGTGATGTCATAATCATTTGATGATGTCATAATCATTTGATGTCATAATCATTGGATGATGTTATAATCATTTTGTTGATGTCATAATCATTTGATGATGTCATAATCATTAGATGATGTCATAATCATTTTGTTGATGTCATAATGATTTGATGATGTCAGAATCATTGGATGATATCATAATCATTGGATGATGTCATAATCATTTTGTTGATGTCATAATCATTTGATGATGTCATAATCAATAGATGATGTCATAATCATTTTGTTGATGTCATAATGATTTGATGATGTCATAATCATATGATGTCATAATCATTGGATGATGTCATAATCATTTTGTTGATGTCATAATCATTTGATGATGTCATAAACATTTGATGTCATAATCATTGGATGATGTCATAATCATTTTGTTGATGTCATAATCATTGGATGATGTCATAATCGTTTTGTTGATGTCATAATCATTTGATGATGTCATAATCATTTTGTTGATGTCATAATCATTTGATGATGTCATAATCATTAGATGATGTCATAATCATTTTGTTGATGTCATAATCATTTGATGATGTCATAATCATTTGATGATGTCATAATCATTTGATGTCATAATCATCGGATGATGTCATAATCATTTTGTTGATGTCATAATCATTTTTTTGATGTCATAATCATTTGATGATGTCATAATCATTTTGTTGATGTCATAATGATTTGATGATGTCATAATCATTTGATGTCATAATCATTGGATGATGTCATAATCATTTTGTTGATGTCATAATCATTTGATGATGTCATAATCATTAGATGATGTCATAATCATTTTGTTGATGTCATCATCATTTGATGATGTCATAATCATTGGATGATGTCATAATCATTGGATGATGTCATCATCATTTTGTTGATGTCATAATCATTTGATGTCATAATCATTTGATGATGTCATAATCATTTTGTTGATGTCATAATCATTTTGTTGATGTCATAATGATTTGATGATGTCAAAATCATTGGATGATGTCATAATCATTTTGTTGATGTCATAATCATTTGATGTCATAATCATTGGATGATGTCATAATCATTTTGTTGATGTCATAATCATTTGATGATGTCATAATCATTTGATGTCATAATCATTGGATGATGTCATAATCATTTTTTGATGTCATAATCATTGGATGATGTCATAATCATTTTGTTGATGTCATAATCATTTGATGATGTCATAATCATTAGATGATGTCATAATCATTTTGTTGATGTCATAATCATTTGATGATGTCATAATCATTAGATGATGTCATAATCATTTTGTTGATGTCATAATCATTTGATAATGTCATAATCATTAGATGATGTCATAATCATTTTGTTGATGTCATAATCATTTTGTTGATGTCATAATCATTTGATGTCATAATCATTTTGGTGATGTCATAATCATTTGATGATGTCATAATCATTTGATGTCATAATCATTGGATGATGTCATAATCATTTTGTTGATGTCATAATCATTTGATGATGTCATAATCATTAGATGATGTCATAATCATTTTGTTGATGTCATAATGATTTGATGATGTCATAATCATTGGATGATGTCATAATCATTGGATGATGTCATCATCATTTTGTTGATGTCATCATCATTTGATGATGTCATAATCATTTGATGTCATAATCATTTGATGATGTCATAATCATTTTGTTGATGTCATAATCATTTTGTTGATGTCATAATGATTTGATGATGTCAAAATCATTGGATGATGTCATAATCATTTTGTTGATGTCATAATCATTTGATGTCATAATCATTGGATGATGTCATAATCATTTTGTTGATGTCATAATCATTTGATGATGTCATAATCATTAGATGATGTCATAATCATTTTGTTGATGTCATAATCATTTTGTTGATTTCATAATCATTTGATGATGTCATAATCATTAGATGATGTCATAATCATTTTGTTGATGTCATAATCATTTTGTTGATGTCATAATCATTTGATGATGTCATAATCATTTTGTTGATGTCATAATCATTTTGTTGATGTCATAATCATTTGATGATGTCATAATCATTTTGTTGATGTCATAATCATTTGATGATGTCATAATCATTAGATGATGTCATAATCATTTTGTGATGTCATAATCATTTGATGATGTCATAATCATTTGATGTCATAATCATTGGATGATGTCATAATCATTTTGTTGATGTCATAATCATTTTATAATGTCATAATCATTAGATGATGTCAGAATCATTTTGTTGATGTCATAATCATTTTGTTGATGTCATAATCATTTGATGATGTCATAATCATTTTGGTGATGTCATAATCATTTGATGATGTCATAATCATTTGATGTCATAATCATTGGATGATGTCATAATCATTTTGTTGATGTCATAATCATTTGATGATGTCATAATCATTAGATGATGTCATAATCATTTTGTTGATGTCATAATGATTTGATGATGTCATAATCATTGGATGATGTCATAATCATTGGATGATGTCATCATCATTTTGTTGATGTCATAATCATTTGATGATATCATAATCATTTGATGTCATAATCATTTGATGATGTCATAATCATTTTGTTGATGTCATAATCATTTTGTTGATGTCATAATGATTTGATGATGTCAAAATCATTGGATGATGTCATAATCATTTTGTTGATGTCATAATCATTTGATGTCATAATCATTGGATGATGTCATAATCATTTTGTTGATGTCATAATCATTTGATGATGTCATAATCATTTGATGTTATAATCATTGGATGATGTCATAATCATTTTGTTGATGTCATAATCATTTGATGATGTCATAATCATTAGATGATGTCATAATCATTTTGTTGATGTAATAATCATTTGATGATGTCATAATCATTAGATGATGTCATAATCATTTTGTGATGTCATAATCATTTGATGATGTCATAATCATTTGATGTCATAATCATTGGATGATGTCATAATCATTTTGTTGATGTCATAATCATTTGATAATGTCATAATCATTAGATGATGTCATAATCATTTTGTTGATGTCATAATCATTTTGTTGATGTCATAATCATTTGATGATGTCATAATCATTTTGGTGATGTCATAATCATTTGATGATGTCATAATCATTTGATGTCATAATCATTGGATGATGTCATAATCATTTTGTTGATGTCATAATCATTTGATGATGTCATAATCATTAGATGATGTCATAATCATTTTGTTGATGTCATAATCATTTGATGATGTCATAATCATTTGATGTCATAATCATTGGATGATGTCATAATCATTTGATGTCATAATCATTGGATGATGTCATAATCATTTTGTTGATGTCATAATCATTTGATAATGTCATAATCATTAGATGATGTCATAATCATTTTGTTGATGTCATAATCATTTTGTTGATGTCATAATCATTTTGGTGATGTCATAATCATTTGATGATGTCATAATCATTTGATGTCATAATCATTGGATGATGTCATAATCATTTTGTCGATGTCATAATCATTTGATGATGTCATAATCATTAGATGATGTCATAATCATTTTGTTGATGTCATAATGATTTGATGATGTCATAATGATTTGATGATGTCATAATCATTGGATGATGTCATAATCATTTTGTTGATGTCATAATCATTTGATGATGTCATAATCATTAGATGATGTCATAATCATTTTGTTGATGTCATAATGATTTGATGATGTCATAATCATTTGATGTCATAATCATTGGATGATGTCATAATCATTTTGTTGATGTCATAATCATTTGATGATGTCATAATCATTGGATGTCATAATCATTTTGTTGATGTCATAATCATTTGATGATGTCATAATCATTAGATGATGTCATAATCATTTGATGTCATAATCATTGGATGATGTCATATTCATTTTGTTGATGTCATAATCATTTGATGATGTCATAATCATTTGATGTCATAATCATTGGATGATGTCATAATCATTTTGTTGATGTCATAATCATTTGATGATGTCATAATCATTTGATGTCATAATCATTGGATGATGACATAATCATTTTGTTGATGTCATAATCATTAGATGATGTCATAATCATTGGATGATGTCATAATCATTTTGTTGATGTCATAATCATTTGATGTCATAATCATTGGATGATGTCATAATCATTTTGTTGATGTCATAATCATTTGATGATGTCATAATCATTTGATGTCATAATCATTGGATGATGTCATAATCATTTTGTTGATGTCATAATCATTGGATGATGTCATAATCATTTTGTTGATGTCATAATCATTTGTTGATGTCATAATCATTTGATGATGTCATAATCATTAGATGATGTCATAATCATTTTGTTGATGTCATAATCATTTGATGATGTCATAATCATTAGATGATGTCATAATCATTTTGTGATGTCATAATCATTTGATGATGTCATAATCATTTGATGTCATAATCATTGGATGATGTCATAATCATTTTGTTGATGTTATAATCATTTGATAATGTCATAATCATTAGATGATGTCATAATCATTTTGTTGATGTCATAATCATTTTGTTGATGTCATAATCATTTGATGATGTCATAATCATTTTGGTGATGTCATAATCATTTGATGATGTCATAATCATTTGATGTCATAATCATTGGATGATGTCATAATCATTTTGTTGATGTCATAATCATTTGATGATGTCATGATCATTAGATGATGTCATAATGATTTTGTTGATGTCATAATCATTTGATGATGTCATAATCATTAGATGATGTCATAATCATTTTGTGATGTCATAATCATTTGATGTCATAATCATTGGATGATGTCATAATCATTTGATGTCATAATCATTGGATGATGTCATAATCATTTGATAATGTCATAATCATTAGATGATGGCATAATCATTTTGCTGATGTCATAATCATTTTGTTGATGTCATAATCATTTGATGATGTCATAATCATTTTGGTGATGTCATAATCATTTGATGATGTCATAATCATTTGATGTCATAATCATTGGATGATGTTATAATCATTTTGTTGATGTCATAATCATTTGATGATGTCAATCATTAGATGATGTCATAATCATTTTGTTGATGTCATAATGATTTGATGATGTCATAATCATTTGATGTCATAATCATTGGATGATGTCATAATCATTTTGTTGATGTCATAATCATTGGATGATGTCATAATCATTTTGTTGATGTCATAATCATTTGATGATGTCATAATCATTAGATGATGTCATAATCATTTTGTTGATGTCATAATAATTTGATGATGTCATAATCATTAGATGATGTCATAATCATTTTGTTGATGTCATAATCATTTGATGATGTCATAATCATTTGATGTCATAATCATTGGATGATGACATAATCATTTTGTTGATGTCATAATCATTAGATGATGTCATAATCATTAGATGATGTCATAATCATTTTGTTGATGTAATAATCATTTGATGATGTCATAATCATTTTGTTGATGTCATAATCATTGGATGATGTCATAATCATTTTGTTGATGTCATAATCATTTGATGATGCCATAATCATTTTGTTGATGGCATAATCATTTGATGATGTCATAATCATTTGATGTCATAATCATTAGATGATGTCATAATCATTTTGTTGATGTCATAATGATTTGATGATGTCAAAATCATTGGATGATGTCATAATCATTTTGTTGATGTCATAATCATTTGATGTCATAATCATTGGATGATGTCATAATCATTTTGTTGATGTCATAATCATTTGATGATGTCATAATCATTTGATGTCATAATCATTGGATGATGTCATAATCATTTTGTTGATGTCATAATCATTTGATGATGTCATAATCATTAGATGATGTCATAATAATTTTGTTGATGTCATAATGATTTGATGATGTCATAATCATTGGATGATGTCATAATCATTGGATGATGTCATAATCATTTTGTTGATGTCATAATCATTTGTTGATGTCATAATCATTTGATGATGTCATAATCATTAGATGATGTCATAATCATTTTGTTGATGTCATAATCATTTGATGATGTCATAATCATTAGATGATGTCATAATCATTTTGTGATGTCATAATCATTTGATGATGTCATAATCATTTGATGTCATAATCATTGGATGATGTCATAATCATTTTGTTGATGTCATAATCATTTGATAATGTCATAATCATTAGAAGATTTCATAATCATTTTGTTGATGTCATAATCATTTTGTTGATGTCATAATCATTTGATGATGTCATAATCATTTTGGTGATGTCATAATCATTTGATGATGTCATAATCATTTGATGTCATAATCATTGGATGATGTCATAATCATTTTGTTGATGTCATAATCGTTTGATGATGTCATAATCATTAGATGATCTCATAATGATTTTGTTGATGTCATAATCATTTGATGATGTCATAATCATTAGATGATGTCATAATCATTTTGTGATGTCATAATCATTTGATGATGTCATAATCATTTGATGTCATAATCATTGGATGATGTCATAATCATTTGATGTCATAATCATTTGATAATGTCATAATCATTAGTTGATGTCATAATCATTTTGCTGATGTCATAATCATTTTGTTGATGTCATAATCATTTGATGATGTCATAATCATTTTGGTGATGTCATAATCATTTGATGATGTAATAATCATTTGATGTCATAATCATTGGATGATGTTATAATCATTTTGTTGATGTTATAATCATTTGATGATGTCATAATCATTAGATGATGTCATAATCATTTTGTTGATGTCATAATGATTTGATGATGTCAGAATCATTGGATGATATCATAATCATTGGATGATGTCATAATCATTTTGTTGATGTCATAATCATTTGATGATGTCATAATCATTAGATGATGTCATAATCATTTTGTTGATGTCATAATGATTTGATGATGTCATAATCATTTGATGTCATAATCATTGGATGATGTCATAATCATTTTGTTGATGTCATAATCATTTGTTGATGTCATAAACATTTGATGTCATAATCATTGGATGATGTCATAATCATTTTGTTTATGTCATAATCATTGGATGATGTCATAATCGTTTTGTTGATGTCATAATCATTTGATGATGTCATAATCATTAGATGATGTCATAATCATTTTGTTGATGTCGTAATCATTTGATGATGTCATAATCATTAGATGATGTCATAATCATTTTGTTGATGTCATAATCATTTGATGATGTCATAATCATTTGATGTCATAATCATCGGATGATGTCATAATCATTTTGTTGATGTCATAATCATTTGATAATGTCATAATCATTAGATGATGTCATAATCATTTTGTTGATGTCATAATCATTTTTTTGATGTCATAATCATTTGATGATGTCATAATCATTTTGTTGATGTCATAATCATTTGATGATGTCATAATCATTTGATGTCATAATCATTGGATGATGTCATAATCATTTGATGATGTCATAATCATTAGATTATGTCATAATCATTTTGATGATGTCATCATCATTTGATGATGTCATAATCATTGGATGATGTCATAATCATTGGATGATGTCATCATCATTTTGTTGATGTCATAATCATTTGATGTCATAATCATTTGATGATGTCATAATCATTTTGTTGATGTCATAATCATTTTGTTGATGTCATAATGATTTGATGATGTCAAAATCATTGGATGATGTCATAATCATTTTGTTGATGTCATAATCATTTGATGTCATAATCATTGGATGATGTCATAATCATTTTGTTGATGTCATAATCATTTGATGATGTCATAATCATTTGATGATGTCATAATCATTTTGTTGATGTCATAATCATTTGATGATGTCATAATCATTAGATGATGTCATAATCATTTTGTTGATGTCATAATCATTTGATAATGTCATAATCATTAGATGATGTCATAATCATTTTGTTGATGACATAATCATTTTGTTGATGTCATAATCATTTGATGATGTCATAATCATTTTGGTGATGTCATAATCATTTGATGATGTCATAATCATTTGATGTCATAATCATTGGATGATGTCATAATCATTTTGTTGATGTCATAATCATTTGATGATGTCATAAACATTTCATGTCTTAATCATTGGATGATGTCATAATCATTTTGTTGATGTCATAATCATTGGATGATGTCATAATCATTTTGTTGATGTCATAATCATTTGATGATGTCATAATCATTAGATGATGTCATAATCATTTTGTTGATGTCATAATCATTTGATGATGTCATAATCATTAGATGATGTCATAATCATTTTGTTGATGTCATAATCATTTGATGATGTCATAATCATTTGATGTCATAATCATCGGATGATGTCATAATCATTTTGTTGATGTCATAATCATTTGATAATGTCATAATCATTAGATGATGTCATATTCATTTTGTTGATGTCATAATCATTTTTTTGATGTCATAATCATTTGATGATGTCATAATCATTTGATGTCATAATCATTGGATGATGTCATAATCATTTTGTTGATGTCATAATCATTTTGTTGATGTCATAATCATTTGATGATGTCATAATCATTTTGATGATGTCATAATCATTTGATGATGTCATAATCATTTGATGTCATAATCATTGGATGATGTCATAATCATTTTGTTGATGTCATAATCATTTGATGATGTCATAATCATTAGATGATGTCATAATCATTTTGTTGATGTCATAATGATTTGATGATGTCATAATCATTGGATGATGTCATAATCATTGGATGATGTCATAATCATTTTGTTGATGTCATAATCATTTGATGATGTCATAATCATTAGATGATGTCATAATCATTTTGTTGATGTCATAATCATTTGATGATGTCATAATCATTAGATGATGTCATAATCATTTTGTTGATGTCATAATCATTTGATGATGTCATAATCATTTGATGTCATAATCATTGGATGATGACATAATCATTTTGTTGATGTCATAATCATTAGATGATGTCATAATCATTAGATGATGTCATAATCATTTTGTTGATGTAATAATCATTTGATGATGTCATAATCATTTTGTTGATGTCATAATCATTGGATGATGTCATAATCATTTTGTTGATGTCATAATCATTTGATGATGCCATAATCATTTTGTTGATGGCATAATCATTTGATGATGTCATAATCATTTGATGTCATAATCATTAGATGATGTCATAATCATTTTGTTGATGTCATAATGATTTGATGATGTCAAAATCATTGGATGATGTCATAATCATTTTGTTGATGTCATAATCATTGGATGATGTCATAATCATTTTGTTGATGTCATAATCATTTGATGATGTCATAATCATTTGATGTCATAATCATTGGATGATGTCATAATCATTTTGTTGATGTCATAATCATTTGATGATGTCATAATCATTAGATGATGTCATAATAATTTTGTTGATGTCATAATGATTTGATGATGTCATAATCATTGGATGATGTCATAATCATTGGATGATGTCATAATCATTTTGTTGATGTCATAATCATTTGTTGATGTCATAATCATTTGATGATGTCATAATCATTAGATGATGTCATAATCATTTTGTTGATGTCATAATCATTTGATGATGTCATAATCATTAGATGATGTCATAATCATTTTGTGATGTCATAATCATTTGATGATGTCATAATCATTTGATGTCATAATCATTGGATGATGTCATAATCATTTTGTTGATGTCATAATCATTTGATAATGTCATAATCATTAGATGTTGTCATAATCATTTTGTTGATGTCATAATCATTTTGTTGATGTCATAATCATTTGATGATGTCATAATCATTTTGGTGATGTCATAATCATTTGATGATGTCATAATCATTTGATGTCATAATCATTGGATGATGTCATAATCATTTGATGATGTCATAATCATTAGATGATGTCATAATGATTTTGTTGATGTCATAATCATTTGATGATGTCATAATCATTAGATGATGTCATAATCATTTTGTGATGTCATAATCATTTGATGATGTCATAATCATTTGATGTCATAATCATTGGATGATGTCATAATCATTTTGTTGATGTCATAATCATTTTGTTGATGTCATAATCATTTGATGATGTCATAATCATTTTGATGATGTCATAATCATTTGATGATGTCATAATCATTTGATGTCATAATCATTGGATGATGTCATAATCATTTTGTTGATGTCATAATCATTTGATGATGTCATAATCATTAGATGATGTCATAATCATTTTGTTGATGTCATAATGATTTGATGATGTCATAATCATTGGATGATGTCATAATCATTGGATGATGTCATAATCATTTTGTTGATGTCATAATCATTTGATGATGTCATAATCATTAGATGATGTCATAATCATTTTGTTGATGTCATAATCATTTGATGATGTCATAATCATTAGATGATGTCATAATCATTTTGTTGATGTCATAATCATTTGATGATGTCATAATCATTTGATGTCATAATCATTGGATGATGACATAATCATTTTGTTGATGTCATAATCATTAGATGATGTCATAATCATTAGATGATGTCATAATCATTTTGTTGATGTAATAATCATTTGATGATGTCATAATCATTTTGTTGATGTCATAATCATTGGATGATGTCATAATCATTTTGTTGATGTCATAATCATTTGATGATGCCATAATCATTTTGTTGATGGCATAATCATTTGATGATGTCATAATCATTTGATGTCATAATCATTAGATGATGTCATAATCATTTTGTTGATGTCATAATGATTTGATGATGTCAAAATCATTGGATGATGTCATAATCATTTTGTTGATGTCATAATCATTGGATGATGTCATAATCATTTTGTTGATGTCATAATCATTTGATGATGTCATAATCATTTGATGTCATAATCATTGGATGATGTCATAATCATTTTGTTGATGTCATAATCATTTGATGATGTCATAATCATTAGATGATGTCATAATAATTTTGTTGATGTCATAATGATTTGATGATGTCATAATCATTGGATGATGTCATAATCATTGGATGATGTCATAATCATTTTGTTGATGTCATAATCATTTGTTGATGTCATAATCATTTGATGATGTCATAATCATTAGATGATGTCATAATCATTTTGTTGATGTCATAATCATTTGATGATGTCATAATCATTAGATGATGTCATAATCATTTTGTGATGTCATAATCATTTGATGATGTCATAATCATTTGATGTCATAATCATTGGATGATGTCATAATCATTTTGTTGATGTCATAATCATTTGATAATGTCATAATCATTAGATGTTGTCATAATCATTTTGTTGATGTCATAATCATTTTGTTGATGTCATAATCATTTGATGATGTCATAATCATTTTGGTGATGTCATAATCATTTGATGATGTCATAATCATTTGATGTCATAATCATTGGATGATGTCATAATCATTTGATGATGTCATAATCATTAGATGATGTCATAATGATTTTGTTGATGTCATAATCATTTGATGATGTCATAATCATTAGATGATTTCATAATCATTTTGTGATGTCATAATCATTTGATGATGTCATAATCATTTGATGTCATAATCATTGGATGATGTCATAATCATTTGATGTCATAATCATTGGATGATGTCATAATCATTTGATAATGTCATAATCATTAGATGATGTCATAATCATTTTGCTGATGTCATAATCATTTTGTTGATGTCATAATCATTTGATGATGTCATAATCATTTTGGTGATGTCATAATCATTTGATGATGTAATAATCATTTGATGTCATAATCATTGGATGATGTTATAATCATTTTGTTGATGTCATAATCATTTGATGATGTCATAATCATTAGATGATGTCATAATCATTTTGTTGATGTCATAATGATTTGATGATGTCAGAATCATTGGATGATATCATAATCATTGGATGATGTCATAATCATTTTGTTGATGTCATAATCATTTGATGATGTCATAATCATTAGATGATGTCATAATCATTTTGTTGATGTCATAATGATTTGATGATGTCATAATCATTTGATGTCATAATCATTGGATGATGTCATAATCATTTTGTTGATGTCATAATCATTTGATGATGTCATAAACATTTGATGTCATAATCATTGGATGATGTCATAATCATTTTGTTGATGTCATAATCATTGGATGATGTCATAATCGTTTTGTTGATGTCATAATCATTTGATGATGTCATAATCATTAGATGATGTCATAATCATTTTGTTGATGTCATAATCATTTGAAGATGTCATAATCATTAGATGATGTCATAATCATTTTGTTGATGTCATAATCATTTGATGATGTCATAATCATTTGATGTCATAATCATCGGATGATGTCATAATCATTTTGTTGATGTCATAATCATTTGATAATGTCATAATCATTAGATGATGTCATAATCATTTTGTTGATGTCATAATCATTTGATGATGTCATAATCATTTGATGTCATAATCATTGGATGATGTCATAATCATTTTGTTGATGTCATAATCATTTGATGATGTCATAATCATTAGATTATGTCATAATCATTTTGATGATGTCATCATCATTTGATGATGTCATAATCATTGGATGATGTCATAATCATTGGATGATGTCATCATCATTTTGTTGATGTCATAATCATTTGCTGTCATAATCATTTGATGATGTCATAATCATTTTGTTGATGTCATAATCATTTTGTTGATGTCATAATGATTTGATGATGTCAAAATCATTGGATGATGTCATAATCATTTTGTTGATGTCATAATCATTTGATGTCATAATCATTGGATGATGTCATAATCATTTTGTTGATGTCATAATCATTTGTTGATGTCATAATCATTTGATGTCATAATCATTGGATGATGTCATAATCATTTTTTTGATGTCATAATCATTGGATGATGTCATAATCATTTTGTTGATGTCATAATCATTTGATGATGTCATAATCATTAGATGATGTCATAATCATTTTGTTGATGTCATAATCATTTGATGATGTCATAATCATTAGATGATGTCATAATCATTTTGTTGATGTCATAATCATTTGATAATGTCATAATCATTAGATGATGTCATAATCATTTTGTTGATGTCATAATCATTTTGTTGATGTCATAATCATTTGATGATGTCATAATCATTTTGGTGATGTCATAATCATTTGATGATGTCATAATCATTTGATGTCATAATCATTGGATGATGTCATAATCATTTTGTTGATGTCATAATCATTTGATGATGTCATAATCATTAGATGATGTCATAATCATTTTGTTGATGTCATAATGATTTGATGATGTAATAATCATTGGATGATGTCATAATCATTGGATGATGTCATAATCATTTTGTTGATGTCATAATCATTGGATGATGTCATAATCATTAGATGATGTCATAATCATTTTGTTGATGTCATAATGATTTGATGATGTCATAATCATTTGATGTCATAATCATTGGATGATGTCATAATCATTTTGTTGATGTCATAATCATTTGATGATGTCATAAACATTTGATGTCATAATCATTGGATGATGTCATAATCATTTTGTTGATGTCATAATCATTTGATGATGTCATAAACATTTGATGTCATAATCATTGGATGATGTCATAATTATTTTGTTGATGTCATAATCATTGGATGATGTCATAATCATTTTGTTGATGTCATAATCATTTGATGATGTCATAATCATTAGATGATGTCATAATCATTTTGTTGATGTCATAATCATTTGATGATGTCATAATCATTAGATGATGTCATAATCATTTTGTTGATGTCATAATCATTTGATGATGTCATAATCATTTGATGTCATAATCATCGGATGATGTCATAATCATTTTTTTGATGTCATAATCATTTGATAATGTCATAATAATTAGATGATGTCATATTCATTTTGTTGATGTCATAATCATTTTTTTGATGTCATAATCATTTGATGATGTCATAATCATTTGATGTCATAATCATTGGATGATGTCATAATTATTTTGTTGATGTCATAATCATTTTGTTGATGTCATAATCATTTGATGATGTCATAATCATTTTGATGATGTCATAATCATTTGATGATGTCATAATCATTTGATGTCATAATCATTGGATGATGTCAAAATCATTTTGTTGATGTCATAATCATTTGATGATGTCATAATCATTAGATGATGTCATAATCATTTTGTTGATGTCATAATGATTTGATGATGTCATAATCATTGGATGATGTCATAATCATTGGATGATGTCATCATCATTTTGTTGATGTCATAATCATTTGATGATGTCATAATCATTTGATGTCATAATCATTTGATGATGTCATAATCATTTTGTTGATGTCATAATCATTTTGTTGATGTCATAATGATTTGATGATGTCAAAATCATTGGATGATGTCATAATCATTTTGTTGATGTCATAATCATTTGATGTCATAATCATTGGATGATGTCATAATCATTTTGTTGATGTCATAATCATTTGATGATGTCATAATCATTTGATGTTATAATCATTGGATGATGTCATAATCATTTTGTTGATTTCATAATCATTTGATGATGTCATAATCATTAGATGATGTCATAATCATTTTGTTGATGTCATAATCATTTGATGATGTCATAATCATTAGATGATGTCATAATCATTTTGTGATGTCATAATCATTTGATGATGTCATAATCATTTGATGTCATAATCATTGGATGATGTCATAATCATTTTGTTGATGTCATAATCATTTGATAATGTCATAATCATTAGATGATGTCATAATCATTTTGTTGATGTCATAATCATTTGATGATGTCATAATCATTTTGGTGATGTCATAATCATTTGATGATGTCATAATCATTTGATGTCATAATCATTGGATGATGTCATAATCATTTTGTTGATGTCATAATCATTTGATGATGTCATAATCATTAGATGATGTCATAATCATTTTGTTGATGTCATAATCATTTGATGATGTCATAATCATTTGATGTCATAATCATTGGATGATGTCATAATCATTTGATGTCATAATCATTGGATGATGTCATAATCATTTTGTTGATGTCATAATCATTTGATAATGTCATAATCATTAGATGATGTCATAATCATTTTGTTGATGTCATAATCATTTTGTTGATGTCATAATCATTTTGATGATGTCATAATCATTTGATGATGTCATAATCATTTGATGTCATAATCATTGGATGATGTCATAATCATTTTGTCGATGTCATAATCATTTGATGATGTCATAATCATTAGATGATGTCATAATCATTTTGTTGATGTCATAATGATTTGATGATGTCATAATCATTGGATGATGTCATAATCATTGGATGATGTCATAATCATTTTGTTGATGTCATAATCATTTGATGATGTCATAATCATTAGATGATGTCATAATCATTTTGTTGATGTCATAATGATTTGATGATGTCATAATCATTTGATGTCATAATCATTGGATGATGTCATAATCATTTTGTTGATGACATAATCATTTGATGATGTCATAATCATTGGATGTCATAATCATTTTGTTGATGTCATAATCATTTGATGATGTCATAATCATTAGATGATGTCATAATCATTTGATGTCATAATCATTGGATGATGTCATATTCATTTTGTTGATGTCATAATCATTTGATGATGTCATAATCATTTGATGTCATAATCATTGGATGATGTCATAATCATTTTGTTGATGTCATAATCATTTGATGATGTCATAATCATTTGATGTCATAATCATTGGATGATGACATAATCATTTTGTTGATGTCATAATCATTAGATGATGTCATAATCATTAGATGATGTCATAATCATTTTGTTGATGTAATAATCATTTGATGATGTCATAATAATTTTGTTGATGTCATAATCATTGGATGATGTCATAATCATTTTGTTGATGTCATAATCATTTGATGATGCCATAATCATTTTGTTGATGGCATAATCATTTGATGATGTCATAATCATTTGATGTCATAATCATTAGATGATGTCATAATCATTTTGTTGATGTCATAATGATTTGATGATGTCAAAATCATTGGATGATGCCATAATCATTTTGTTGATGTCATAATCATTTGATGTCATAATCATTGGATGATGTCATAATCATTTTGATGATGTCATAATCATTTGATGATGTCATAATCATTTTGGTGATGTCATAATCATTTGATGATGTCATAATCATTTTGGTGATGTCATAATCATTTGATGATGTCATAATCATTTGATGTCATAATCATTGGATGATGTCATAATCATTTTGTTGATGTCATAATCATTTGATGATGTCATAATCATTAGATGATGTCATAATGATTTTGTTGATGTCATAATCATTTGATGATGTCATAATCATTAGATGATGTCATAATCATTTTGTGATGTCATAATCATTTGATGATGTCATAATCATTTGATGTCATAATCATTGGATGATGTCATAATCATTTGATGTCATAATCATTGGATGATGTCATAATCATTTGATAATGTCATAATCATTAGATGATGTCGTAATCATTTTGCTGATGTCATAATCATTTTGTTGATGTCATAATCATTTGATGATGTCATAATCATTTTGGTGATGTCATAATCATTTGATGATGTCATAATCATTTGATGTCATAATCATTGGATGATGTTATAATCATTTTGTTGATGTCATAATCATTTGATGATGTCATAATCATTAGATGATGTCATAATCATTTTGTTGATGTCATAATGATTTGATGATGTCAGAATCATTGGATGATATCATAATCATTGGATGATGTCATAATCATTTTGTTGATGTCATAATCATTTGATGATGTCATAATCAATAGATGATGTCATAATCATTTTGTTGATGTCATAATGATTTGATGATGTCATAATCATTTGATGTCATAATCATTGGATGATGTCATAATCATTTTGTTGATGTCATAATCATTTGATGATGTCATAAACATTTGATGTCATAATCATTGGATGATGTCATAATCATTTTGTTGATGTCATAATCATTGGATGATGTCATAATCGTTTTGTTGATGTCATAATCATTTGATGATGTCATAATCATTAGATGATGTCATAATCATTTTGTTGATGTCATAATCATTTGATGATGTCATAATCATTAGATGATGTCATAATCATTTTGTTGATGTCATAATCATTTGATGATGTCATAATCATTAGATGATGTCATAATCATTTTGTTGATGTCATAATCATTTGATGATGTCATAATCATTTGATGTCATAATCATCGGATGATGTCATAATCATTTTGTTGATGTCATAATCATTTGATAATGTCATAATCATTAGATGATGTCATAATCATTTTGTTGATGTCATAATCATTTTTTTGATGTCATAATCATTTGATGATGTCATAATCATTTTGTTGATGTCATAATCATTTGATGATGTCATAATCATTTGATGTCATAATCATTGGATGATGTCATAATCATTAGATGATGTCATAATCATTTTGTTGATGTCATCATCATTTGATGATGTCATAATCATTGGATGATGTCATAATCATTGGATGATGTCATCATCATTTTGTTGATGTCATAATCATTTGATGTCATAATCATTTGATGATGTCATAATCATTTTGTTGATGTCATAATCATTTTGTTGATGTCATAATGATTTGATGATGTCAAAATCATTGGATGATGTCATAATCATTTTGTTGATGTCATAATCATTTGATGTCATAATCATTGGATGATGTCATAATCATTTTGTTGATGTCATAATCATTTGATGATGTCATAATCATTTGATGTCATAATCATTGGATGATGTCATAATCATTTTTTGATGTCATAATCATTGGATGATGTCATAATCATTTTGTTGATGTCATAATCATTTGATGATGTCATAATCATTAGATGATGTCATAATCATTTTGTTGATGTCATAATCATTTGATGATGTCATAATCATTAGATGATGTCATAATCATTTTGTTGATGTCATAATCATTTGATAATGTCATAATCATTAGATGATGTCATAATCATTTTGTTGATGTCATAATCATTTTGTTGATGTCATAATCATTTGATGATGTCATAATCATTTTGGTGATGTCATAATCATTTGATGATGTCATAATCATTTGATGTCATAATCATTGGATGATGTCATAATCATTTTGTTGATGTCATAATCATTTGATGATGTCATAATCATTAGATGATGTCATAATCATTTTGTTGATGTCATAATGATTTGATGATGTCATAATCATTGGATGATGTCATAATCATTGGATGATGTCATCATCATTTTGTTGATGTCATAATCATTTGATGATGTCATAATCATTTGATGTCATAATCATTTGATGATGTCATAATCATTTTGTTGATGTCATAATCATTTTGTTGATGTCATAATGATTTGATGATGTCAAAATCATTGGATGGTGTCATAATCATTTTGTTGATGTCATAATCATTTGATGTCATAATCATTGGATGATGTCATAATCATTTTGTTGATGTCATAATCATTTGATGATGTCATAATCATTTGATGTTATAATCATTGGATGATGTCATAATCATTTTGTTGATGTCATAATCATTTGATAATGTCATAATCATTAGATGATGTCATAATCATTTTGTTGATGTCATAATCATTTTGTTGATTTCATAATCATTTGATGATGTCATAATCATTAGATGATGTCATAATCATTTTGTTGATGTCATAATCATTTTGTTGATGTCATAATCATTTGATGATGTCATAATCATTTTGTTGATGTCATAATCATTTTGTTGATGTCATAATCATTTGATGATGTCATAATCATTTTGTTGATGTCATAATCATTTGATGATGTCATAATCATTAGATGATGTCATAATCATTTTGTGATGTCATAATCATTTGATGATGTCATAATCATTTGATGTCATAATCATTGGATGATGTCATAATCATTTTGTTGATGTCATAATCATTTGATAATGTCATAATCATTAGATGATGTCAGAATCATTTTGTTGATGTCATAATCATTTTGTTGATGTCATAATCATTTGATGATGTCATAATCATTTTGGTGATGTCATAATCATTTGATGATGTCATAATCATTTGATGTCATAATCATTGGATGATGTCATAATCATTTTGTTGATGTCATAATAATTTGATGATGTCATAATCATTAGATGATGTCATAATCATTTGATGATGTCATAATCATTTGATGTCATAATCATTGGATGATGTCATAATCATTTTGTTGATGTCATAATCATTTGATGATGTCATAATCATTAGATGATGTCATAATCATTTTGTTGATGTCATAATTATTTGATGATGTCATAATCATTGGATGATGTCATAATCATTTGATGTCATAATCATTGGATGATGTCATAATCATTTTGTTGATGTCATAATCATTTGATAATGTCATAATCATTAGATGATGTCATAATCATTTTGTTGATGTCATAATCATTTTGTTGATGTCATAATCATTTTGGTGATGTCATAATCATTTGATGATGTCATAATCATTTGATGTCATAATCATTGTATGATGTCATAATCATTTTGTCGATGTCATAATCATTTGATGATGTCATAATCATTAGATGATGTCATAATCATTTTGTTGATGTCATAATGATTTGATGATGTCATAATGATTTGATGATGTCATAATCATTGGATGATGTCATAATCATTTTGTTGATGTCATAATCATTTGATGATGTCATAATCATTAGATGATGTCATAATCATTTTGTTGATGTCATAATGATTTGATGATGTCATAATCATTTGATGTCATAATCATTGGATGATGTCATAATCATTTTGTTGATGTCATAATCATTTGATGATGTCATAATCATTGGATGTCATAATCATTTTGTTGATGTCATAATCATTTGATGATGTCATAATCATTAGATGATGTCATAATCATTTGATGTCATAATCATTGGATGATGTCATATTCATTTTGTTGATGTCATAATCATTTGATGATGTCATAATCATTTGATGTCATAATCATTGGATGATGTCATAATCATTTTGTTGATGTCATAATAATTTGATGATGTCATAATCATTTGATGTCATAATCATTGGATGATGACATAATCATTTTGTTGATGTCATAATCATTGGATGATGTCATAATCATTTTGTTGATGTCATAATCATTGGATGATGTCATAATCATTTTGTTGTTGTCATAATCATTGGATGATGTCATAATCATTTTGTTGATGTCATAATCATTAGATGATGTCATAATCATTTTGTTGATGTCATAATCATTTGATAATGTCATAATCATTAGATGATGTCATAATCATTTTGTTGATGTCATAATCATTTTGTTGATGTCATAATCATTTGATGATGTCATAATCATTTTGGTGATGTCATAATCATTAGATGATGTCATAATCATTTTGTTGATGTCATAATCATTTTGTTGATGTCATAATCGTTTGATGATGTCATAATCATTAGATGATCTCATAATGATTTTGTTGATGTCATAATCATTTGATGATGTCATAATCATTAGATGATGTCATAATCATTTTGTGATGTCATAATCATTTGATGATGTCATAATCATTTGATGTCATAATCATTGGATGATGTCATAATCATTTGATGTCATAATCATTGGATGATGTCATAATCATTTGATAATGTCATAATCATTAGTTGATGTCATAATCATTTTGCTGATGTCATAATCATTTTGTTGATGTCATAATCATTTGATGATGTCATAATCATTTTGGTGATGTCATAATCATTTGATGATGTAATAATCATTTGATGTCATAATCATTGGATGATGTTATAATCATTTTGTTGATGTCATAATCATTTGATGATGTCATAATCATTAGATGATGTCATAATCATTTTGTTGATGTCATAATGATTTGATGATGTCAGAATCATTGGATGATATCATAATCATTGGATGATGTCATAATCATTTTGTTGATGTCATAATCATTTGATGATGTCATAATCATTAGATGATGTCATAATCATTTTGTTGATGTCATAATGATTTGATGATGTCATAATCATTTGATGTCATAATCATTGGATGATGTCATAATCATTTTGTTGATGTCATAATCATTTGATGATGTCATAAACATTTGATGTCATAATCATTGGATGATGTCATAATCATTTTGTTGATGTCATAATCATTGGATGTCATAATCGTTTTGTTGATGTCATAATCATTTGATGATGTCATAATCATTAGATGATGTCATAATCATTTTGTTGATGTCGTAATCATTTGATGATGTCATAATCATTAGATGATGTCATAATCATTTTGTTGATGTCATAATCATTTGATGATGTCATAATCATTTGATGTCATAATCATCGGATGATGTCATAATCATTTTGTTGATGTCATAATCATTTGATAATGTCATAATCATTAGATGATGTCATAATCATTTTGTTGATGTCATAATCATTTTTTTGATGTCATAATCATTTGATGATGTCATAATCATTTTGTTGATGTCATAATCATTTGATGATGTCATAATCATTTGATGTCATAATCATTGGATGATGTCATAATCATTTTGTTGATGTCATAATCATTTGATGATGTCATAATCATTAGATTATGTCATAATCATTTTGATGATGTCATCATCATTTGATGATGTCATAATCATTGGATGATGTCATAATCATTGGATGATGTCATCATCATTTTGTTGATGTCATAATCATTTGATGTCATAATCATTTGATGATGTCATAATCATTTTGTTGATGTCATAATCATTTTGTTGATGTCATAATGATTTGATGATGTCAAAATCATTGGATGATGTCATAATCATTTTGTTGATGTCATAATCATTTGATGTCATAATCATTGGATGATGTCATAATCATTTTGTTGATGTCATAATCATTTGATGTCATAATCATTGGATGATGTCATAATCATTTTTTTGATGTCATAATCATTGGATGATGTCATAATCATTTTGTTGATGTCATAATCATTTGATGATGTCATAATCATTAGATGATGTCATAATCATTTTGTTGATGTCATAATCATTTGATGATGTCATAATCATTAGATGATGTCATAATCATTTTGTTGATGTCATAATCATTTGATAATGTCATAATCATTAGATGATGTCATAATCATTTTGTTGATGACATAATCATTTTGTTGATGTCATAATCATTTGATGATGTCATAATCATTTTGGTGATGTCATAATCATTTGATGATGTCATAATCATTTGATGTCATAATCATTGGATGATGTCATAATCATTTTGTTGATGTCATAATCATTTGATGATGTCATAATCATTAGATGATGTCATAATCATTTTGTTGATGTCATAATGATTTGATGATGTAATAATCATTGGATGATGTCATAATCATTGGATGATGTCATAATCATTTTGTTGATGTCATAATCATTTGATGATGTCATAATCATTAGATTATGTCATAATCATTTTGTTGATGTCATAATGATTTGATGATGTCATAATCATTTGATGTCATAATCATTGGATGATGTCATAATCATTTTGTTGATGTCATAATCATTTGATGATGTCATAAACATTTCATGTCTTAATCATTGGATGATGTCATAATCATTTTGTTGATGTCATAATCATTGGATGATGTCATAATCATTTTGTTGATGTCATAATCATTTGATGATGTCATAATCATTAGATGATGTCATAATCATTTTGTTGATGTCATAATCATTTGATGATGTCATAATCATTAGATGATGTCATAATCATTTTGTTGATGTCATAATCATTTGATGATGTCATAATCATTTGATGTCATAATCATCGGATGATGTCATAATCATTTTGTTGATGTCATAATCATTTGATAATGTCATAATCATTAGATGATGTCATATTCATTTTGTTGATGTCATAATCATTTTTTTGATGTCATAATCATTTGATGATGTCATAATCATTTGATGTCATAATCATTGGATGATGTCATAATCATTTTGTTGATGTCATAATCATTTTGTTGATGTCATAATCATTTGATGATGTCATAATCATTTTGATGATGTCATAATCATTTGATGATGTCATAATCATTTGATGTCATAATCATTGGATGATGTCATAATCATTTTGTTGATGTCATAATCATTTGATGATGTCATAATCATTAGATGATGTCATAATCATTTTGTTGATGTCATAATGATTTGATGATGTCATAATCATTGGATGATGTCATAATCATTGGATGATGTCATAATCATTTTGTTGATGTCATAATCATTTGATGATGTCATAATCATTAGATGATGTCATAATCATTTTGTTGATGTCATAATCATTTGATGATGTCATAATCATTAGATGATGTCATAATCATTTTGTTGATGTCATAATCATTTGATGATGTCATAATCATTTGATGTCATAATCATTGGATGATGACATAATCATTTTGTTGATGTCATAATCATTAGATGATGTCATAATCATTAGATGATGTCATAATCATTTTGTTGATGTAATAATCATTTGATGATGTCATAATCATTTTGTTGATGTCATAATCATTGGATGATGTCATAATCATTTTGTTGATGTCATAATCATTTGATGATGCCATAATCATTTTGTTGATGGCATAATCATTTGATGATGTCATAATCATTTGATGTCATAATCATTAGATGATGTCATAATCATTTTGTTGATGTCATAATCATTGGATGATGTCATAATCATTTTGTTGATGTCATAATCATTTGATGATGTCATAATCATTTGATGTCATAATCATTGGATGATGTCATAATCATTTTGTTGATGTCATAATCATTTGATGATGTCATAATCATTAGATGATGTCATAATAATTTTGTTGATGTCATAATGATTTGATGATGTCATAATCATTGGATGATGTCATAATCATTGGATGATGTCATAATCATTTTGTTGATGTCATAATCATTTGTTGATGTCATAATCATTTGATGATGTCATAATCATTAGATGATGTCATAATCATTTTGTTGATGTCATAATCATTTGATGATGTCATAATCATTAGATGATGTCATAATCATTTTGTGATGTCATAATCATTTGATGATGTCATAATCATTTGATGTCATAATCATTGGATGATGTCATAATCATTTTGTTGATGTCATAATCATTTGATAATGTCATAATCATTAGATGTTGTCATAATCATTTTGTTGATGTCATAATCATTTTGTTGATGTCATAATCATTTGATGATGTCATAATCATTTTGGTGATGTCATAATCATTTGATGATGTCATAATCATTTGATGTCATAATCATTGGATGATGTCATAATCATTTGATGATGTCATAATCATTAGATGATGTCATAATGATTTTGTTGATGTCATAATCATTTGATGATGTCATAATCATTAGATGATGTCATAATCATTTTGTGATGTCATAATCATTTGATGATGTCATAATCATTTGATGTCATAATCATTGGATGATGTCATAATCATTTGATGTCATAATCATTGGATGATGTCATAATCATTTGATAATGTCATAATCATTAGATGATGTCATAATCATTTTGCTGATGTCATAATCATTTTGTTGATGTCATAATCATTTGATGATGTCATAATCATTTTGGTGATGTCATAATCATTTGATGATGTAATAATCATTTGATGTCATAATCATTGGATGATGTTATAATCATTTTGTTTATGTCATAATCATTTGATGATGTCATAATCATTAGATGATGTCATAATCATTTTGTTGATGTCATAATGATTTGATGATGTCAGAATCATTGGATGATATCATAATCATTGGATGATGTCATAATCATTTTGTTGATGTCATAATCATTTGATGATGTCATAATCATTAGATGATGTCATAATCATTTTGTTGATGTCATAATGATTTGATGATGTCATAATCATTTGATGTCATAATCATTGGATGATGTCATAATCATTTTGTTGATGTCATAATCATTTGATGATGTCATAAACATTTGATGTCTTAATCATTGGATGATGTCATAATCATTTTGTTGATGTCATAATCATTGGATGATGTCATAATCGTTTTGTTGATGTCATAATCATTTGATGATGTCATAATCATTAGATGATGTCATAATCATTTTGTTGATGTCATAATCATTTGAAGATGTCATAATCATTAGATGATGTCATAATCATTTTGTTGATGTCATAATCATTTGATGATGTCATAATCATTTGATGTCATAATCATCGGATGATGTCATAATCATTTTGTTGATGTCATAATCATTTGATAATGTCATAATCATTAGATGATGTCATAATCATTTTGTTGATGTCATAATCATTTTTTTGATGTCATAATCATTTGATGATGTCATAATCATTTTGTTGATGTCATAATCATTTGATGATGTCATAATCATTTGATGTCATAATCATTGGATGATGTCATAATCATTTTGTTGATGTCATCATCATTTGATGATGTCATAATCATTAGATTATGTCATAATCATTTTGATGATGTCATCATCATTTGATGATGTCATAATCATTGGATGATGTCATAATCATTGGATGATGTCATCATCATTTTGTTGATGTCATAATCATTTGATGTCATAATCATTTGATGATGTCATAATCATTTTGTTGATGTCATAATCATTTTGTTGATGTCATAATGATTTGATGATGTCAAAATCATTGGATGATGTCATAATCATTTTGTTGATGTCATAATCATTTGATGTCATAATCATTGGATGATGTCATAATCATTTTGTTGATGTCATAATCATTTGTTGATGTCATAATCATTTGATGTCATAATCATTGGATGATGTCATAATCATTTTTTTGATGTCATAATCATTGAATGATGTCATAATCATTTTGTTGATGTCATAATCATTTGATGATGTCATAATCATTAGATGATGTCATAATCATTTTGTTGATGTCATAATCATTTGATGATGTCATAATCATTAGATGATGTCATAATCATTTTGTTGATGTCATAATCATTTGATAATGTCATAATCATTAGATGATGTCATAATCATTTTGTTGATGTCATAATCATTTTGTTGATGTCATAATCATTTGATGATGTCATAATCATTTTGGTGATGTCATAATCATTTGATGATGTCATAATCATTTGATGTCATAATCATTGGATGATGTCATAATCATTTTGTTGATGTCATAATCATTTGATGATGTCATAATCATTAGATGATGTCATAATCATTTTGTTGATGTCATAATGATTTGATGATGTAATAATCATTGGATGATGTCATAATCATTGGATGATGTCATAATCATTTTGTTGATGTCATAATCATTGGATGATGTCATAATCATTAGATGATGTCATAATCATTTTGTTGATGTCATAATGATTTGATGATGTCATAATCATTTGATGTCATAATCATTGGATGATGTCATAATCATTTTGTTGATGTCATAATCATTTGATGATGTCATAAACATTTGATGTCATAATCATTGGATGATGTCATAATCATTTTGTTGATGTCATAATCATTTGATGATGTCATAAACATTTGATGTCATAATCATTGGATGATGTCATAATTATTTTGTTGATGTCATAATCATTGGATGATGTCATAATCATTTTGTTGATGTCATAATCATTTGATGATGTCATAATCATTAGATGATGTCATAATCATTTTGTTGATGTCATAATCATTTGATGATGTCATAATCATTAGATGATGTCATAATCATTTTGTTGATGTCATAATCATTTGATGATGTCATAATCATTTGATGTCATAATCATCGGATGATGTCATAATCATTTTTTTGATGTCATAATCATTTGATAATGTCATAATAATTAGATGATGTCATATTCATTTTGTTGATGTCATAATCATTTTTTTGATGTCATAATCATTAGATGATGTCATAATCATTTTGTTGATGTCATAATCATTTGATGATGTCATAATCATTAGATGATGTCATAATCATTTTGTTGATGTCATAATCATCGGATGATGTCATAATCATTTTTTTGATGTCATAATCATTTGATAATGTCATAATAATTAGATGATGTCATATTCATTTTGTTGATGTCATAATCATTTTTTTGATGTCATAATCATTTGATGATGTCATAATCATTTGATGTCATAATCATTGGATGATGTCATAATTATTTTGTTGATGTCATAATCATTTTGTTGATGTCATAATCATTTGATGATGTCATAATCATTTTGATGATGTCATAATCATTTGATGATGTCATAATCATTTGATGTCATAATCATTGGATGATGTCATAATCATTTTGTTGATGTCATAATCATTTGATGATGTCATAATCATTAGATGATGTCATAATCATTTTGTTGATGTCATAATGATTTGATGATGTCATAATCATTGGATGATGTCATAATCATTGGATGATGTCATCATCATTTTGTTGATGTCATAATCATTTGATGATGTCATAATCATTTGATGTCATAATCATTTGATGATGTCATAATCATTTTGTTGATGTCATAATCATTTTGTTGATGTCATAATGATTTGATGATGTCAAAATCATTGGATGATGTCATAATCATTTTGTTGATGTCATAATCATTTGATGTCATAATCATTGGATGATGTCATAGTCATTTTGTTGATGTCATAATCATTTGATGATGTCATAATCATTTGATGTTATAATCATTGGATGATGTCATAATCATTTTGTTGATTTCATAATCATTTGATGATGTCATAATCATTAGATGATGTCATAATCATTTTGTTGATGTCATAATCATTTGATGATGTCATAATCATTAGATGATGTTATAATCATTTTGTGATGTCATAATCATTTGATGATGTCATAATCATTTGATGTCATAATCATTGGATGATGTCATAATCATTTTGTTGATGTCATAATCATTTGATAATGTCATAATCATTAGATGATGTCATTATCATTTTGTTGATGTCATAATCATTTTGTTGATGTCATAATCATTTGATGATGTCATAATCATTTTGGTGATGTCATAATCATTTGATGATGTCATAATCATTTGATGTCATAATCATTGGATGATGTCATAATCATTTTGTTGATGTCATAATCATTTGATGATGTCATAATCATTAGATGATGTCATAATCATTTTGTTGATGTCATAATCATTTGATGATGTCATAATCATTTGATGTCATAATCATTGGATGATGTCATAATCATTTGATGTCATAATCATTGGATGATGTCATAATCATTTTGTTGATGTCATAATCATTTGATAATGTCATAATCATTAGATGATGTCATAATAATTTTGTTGATGTCATAATCATTTTGTTGATGTCATAATCATTTTGATGATGTCATAATCATTTGATGATGTCATAATCATTTGATGTCATAATCATTGGATGATGTCATAATCATTTTGTCGATGTCATAATCATGTGATGATGTCATAATCATTAGATGATGTCATAATCATTTTGTTGATGTCATAATGATTTGATGATGTCATAATCATTGGATGATGTCATAATCATTGGATGATGTCATAATCATTTTGTTGATGTCATAATCATTTGATGATGTCATAATCATTAGATGATGTCATAATCATTTTGTTGATGTCATAATGATTTGATGATGTCATAATCATTTGATGTCATAATCATTGGATGATGTCATAATCATTTTGTTGATGACATAATCATTTGATGATGTCATAATCATTGGATGTCATAATCATTTTGTTGATGTCATAATCATTTGATGATGTCATAATCATTAGATGATGTCATAATCATTTGATGTCATAATCATTGGATGATGTCATATTCATTTTGTTGATGTCATAATCATTTGATGATGTCATAATCATTTGATGTCATAATCATTGGATGATGTCATAATCATTTTGTTGATGTCATAATCATTTGATGATGTCATAATCATTTGATGTCATAATCATTGGATGATGACATAATCATTTTGTTGATGTCATAATCATTAGATGATGTCATAATCATTAGATGATGTCATAATCATTTTGTTGATGTAATAATCATTTGATGATGTCATAATAATTTTGTTGATGTCATAATCATTGGATGATGTCATAATCATTTTGTTGATGTCATAATCATTTGATGATGCCATAATCATTTTGTTGATGGCATAATCATTTGATGATGTCATAATCATTTGATGTCATAATCATTAGATGATGTCATAATCATTTTGTTGATGTCATAATGATTTGATGATGTCAAAATCATTGGATGATGCCATAATCATTTTGTTGATGTCATAATCATTTGATGTCATAATCATTGGATGATGTCATAATCATTTTGATGATGTCATAATCATTTGATGATGTCATAATCATTTTGGTGATGTCATAATCATTTGATGATGTCATAATCATTTTGGTGATGTCATAATCATTTGATGATGTCATAATCATTTGATGTCATAATCATTGGATGATGTCATAATCATTTTGTTGATGTCATAATCATTTGATGATGTCATAATCATTAGATGATGTCATAATGATTTTGTTGATGTCATAATCATTTGATGATGTCATAATCATTAGATGATGTCATAATCATTTTGTGATGTCATAATCATTTGATGATGTCATAATCATTTGATGTCATAATCATTGGATGATGTCATAATCATTTGATGTCATAATCATTGGATGATGTCATAATCATTTGATAATGTCATAATCATTAGATGATGTCGTAATCATTTTGCTGATGTCATAATCATTTTGTTGATGTCATAATCATTTGATGATGTCATAATCATTTTGGTGATGTCATAATCATTTGATGATGTCATAATCATTTGATGTCATAATCATTGGATGATGTTATAATCATTTTGTTGATGTCATAATCATTTGATGATGTCATAATCATTAGATGATGTCATAATCATTTTGTTGATGTCATAATGATTTGATGATGTCAGAATCATTGGATGATATCATAATCATTGGATGATGTCATAATCATTTTGTTGATGTCATAATAATTTGATGATGTCATAATCAATAGATGATGTCATAATCATTTTGTTGATGTCATAATGATTTGATGATGTCATAATCATTTGATGTCATAATCATTGGATGATGTCATAATCATTTTGTTGATGTCATAATCATTTGATGATGTCATAAACATTTGATGTCATAATCATTGGATGATGTCATAATCATTTTGTTGATGTCATAATCATTGGATGATGTCATAATCGTTTTGTTGATGTCATAATCATTTGATGATGTCATAATCATTAGATGATGTCATAATCATTTTGTTGATGTCATAATCATTTGATGATGTCATAATCATTAGATGATGTCATAATCATTTTGTTGATGTCATAATCATTTGATGATGTCATAATCATTAGATGATGTCATAATCATTTGATGTCATAATCATCGGATGATGTCATAATCATTTTGTTGATGTCATAATCATTTGATAATGTCATAATCATTAGATGATGTCATAATCATTTTGTTGATGTCATAATCATTTTTTTGATGTCATAATCATTTGATGATGTCATAATCATTTTGTTGATGTCATAATCATTTGATGATGTCATAATCATTTGATGTCATAATCATTGGATGATGTCATAATCATTTTGTTGATGTCATAATCATTTGATGATGTCATAATCATTAGATGATGTCATAATCATTTTGTTGATGTCATCATCATTTGATGATGTCATAATCATTGGATGATGTCATAATCATTGGATGATGTCATCATCATTTTGTTGATGTCATAATCATTTGATGTCATAATCATTTGATGATGTCATAATCATTTTGTTGATGTCATAATCATTTTGTTGATGTCATAATGATTTGATGATGTCAAAATCATTGGATGATGTCATAATCATTTTGTTGATGTCATAATCATTTGATGTCATAATCATTGGATGATGTCATAATCATTTTGTTGATGTCATAATCATTTGATGATGTCATAATCATTTGATGTCATAATCATTGGATGATGTCATAATCATTTTTTGATGTCATAATCATTGGATGATGTCATAATCATTTTGTTGATGTCATAATCATTTGATGATGTCATAATGATTAGATGATGTCATAATCATTTTGTTGATGTCATAATCATTTGATGATGTCATAATCATTAGATGATGTCATAATCATTTTGTTGATGTCATAATCATTTGATAATGTCATAATCATTAGATGATGTCATAATCATTTTGTTGATGTCATAATCATTTTGTTGATGTCATAATCATTTGATGATGTCATAATCATTTTGGTGATGTCATAATCATTTGATGATGTCATAATCATTTGATGTCATAATCATTGGATGATGTCATAATCATTTTGTTGATGTCATAATCATTTGATGATGTCATAATCATTAGATGATGTCATAATCATTTTGTTGATGTCATAATGATTTGATGATGTCATAATCATTGGATGATGTCATAATCATTGGATGATGTCATCATCATTTTGTTGATGTCATAATCATTTGATGATGTCATAATCATTTGATGTCATAATCATTTGATGATGTCATAATCATTTTGTTGATGTCATAATCATTTTGTTGATGTCATAATGATTTGATGATGTCAAAATCATTGGATGGTGTCATAATCATTTTGTTGATGTCATAATCATTTGATGTCATAATCATTGGATGATGTCATAATCATTTTGTTGATGTCATAATCATTTGATGATGTCATAATCATTTGATGTTATAATCATTGGATGATGTCATAATCATTTTGTTGATGTCATAATCATTTGATAAAGTCATAATCATTAGATGATGTCATAATCATTTTGTTGATGTCATAATCATTTTGTTGATTTCATAATCATTTGATGATGTCATAATCATTAGATGATGTCATAATCATTTTGTTGATGTCATAATCATTTTGTTGATGTCATAATCATTTGATGATGTCATAATCATTTTGTTGATGTCATAATCATTTGATGATGTCATAATCATTTTGTTGATGTCATAATCATTTGATGATGTCATAATCATTAGATGATGTCATAATCATTTTGTGAAGTCATAATCATTTGATGATGTCATAATCATTTGATGTCATAATCATTGGATGATGTCATAATCATTTTGTTGATGTCATAATCATTTGATAATGTCATAATCATTAGATGATGTCAGAATCATTTTGTTGATGTCATAATCATTTTGTTGATGTCATAATCATTTGATGATATCATAATCATTTTGGTGATGTCATAATCATTTGATGATGTCATAATCATTTGATGTCATAATCATTGGATGATGTCATAATCATTTTGTTGATGTCATAATCATTTGATGATGTCATAATCATTAGATGATGTCATAATCATTTTGTTGATGTCATAATGATTTGATGATGTCATAATCATTGGATGATGTCATAATCATTGGATGATGTCATCATCATTTTGTTGATGTCATAATCATTTGATGATATCATAATCATTTGATGTCATAATCATTTGATGATGTCATAATCATTTTGTTGATGTCATAATCATTTTGTTGATGTCATAATGATTTGATGATGTCAAAATCATTGGATGATGTCATAATCATTTTGTTGATGTCATAATCATTTGATGTCATAATCATTGGATGATGTCATAATCATTTTGTTGATGTCATAATCATTTGATGATGTCATAATCATTTGATGTTATAATCATTGGATGATGTCATAATCATTTTGTTGATGTCATAATCATTTGATGATGTCATAATCATTAGATGATGTCATAATCATTTTGTTGATGTCATAATCATTTGATGATGTCATAATCATTAGATGATGTCATAATCATTTTGTGATGTCATAATCATTTGATGATGTCATAATCATTTGATGTCATAATCATTGGATGATGTCATAATCATTTTGTTGATGTCATAATCATTTGATAATGTCATAATCATTAGATGATGTCATAATCATTTTGTTGATGTCATAATCATTTTGTTGATGTCATAATCATTTGATGATGTCATAATCATTTTGGTGATGTCATAATCATTTGATGATGTCATAATCATTTGATGTCATAATCATTGGATGATGTCATAATCATTTTGTTGATGTCATAATCATTTGATGATGTGATAATCATTAGATGATGTCATAATCATTTTGTTGATGTCATAATTATTTGATGATGTCATAATCATTTGATGTCATAATCATTGGATGATGTCATAATCATTTGATGTCATAATCATTGGATGATGTCATAATCATTTTGTTGATGTCATAATCATTTGATAATGTCATAATCATTAGATGATGTCATAATCATTTTGTTGATGTCATAATCATTTTGTTGATGTCATAATCATTTTGGTGATGTCATAATCATTTGATGATGTCATAATCATTTGATGTCATAATCATTGTATGATGTCATAATCATTTTGTCGATGTCATAATCATTAGATGATGTCATAATCATTTTGTTGATGTCATAATGATTTGATGATGTCATAATGATTTGATGATGTCATAATCATTGGATGATGTCATAATCATTTTGTTGATGTCATAATCATTTGATGATGTCATAATCATTAGATGATGTCATAATCATTTTGTTGATGTCATAATGATTTGATGATGTCATAATCATTTGATGTCATAATCATTGGATGATGTCATAATCATTTTGTTGATGTCATAATCATTTGATGATGTCATAATCATTGGATGTCATAATCATTTTGTTGATGTCATAATCATTTGATGATGTCATAATCATTAGATGATGTCATAATCATTTGATGTCATAATCATTGGATGATGTCATATTCATTTTGTTGATGTCATAATCATTTGATGATGTCATAATCATTTGATGTCATAATCATTGGATGATGTCATAATCATTTTGTTGATGTCATAATAATTTGATGATGTCATAATCATTTGATGTCATAATCATTGGATGATGACATAATCATTTTGTTGATGTCATAATCATTGGATGATGTCATAATCATTTTGTTGATGTCATAATCATTGGATGATGTCATAATCATTTTGTTGTTGTCATAATCATTGGATGATGTCATAATCATTTTGTTGATGTCATAATCATTAGATGATGTCATAATCATTTTGTTGATGTCATAATCATTTGATAATGTCATAATCATTAGATGATGTCATAATCATTTTGTTGATGTCATAATCATTTTGTTGATGTCATAATCATTTGATGATGTCATAATCATTTTGGTGATGTCATAATCATTTGATGATGTCATAATCATTTGATGTCATAATCATTGGATGATGTCATAATCATTTTGTTGATGTCATAATCATTTGATGATGTCATAATCATTAGATGATGTCATAATCATTTTGTTGATGTCATAATGATTTGATGATGTAATAATCATTGGATGATGTCATAATCATTGGATGATGTCATAATCATTTTGTTGATGTCATAATCATTTGATGATGTCATAATCATTAGATGATGTCATAATCATTTTGTTGATGTCATAATGATTTGATGATGTCATAATCATTTGATGTCATAATCATTGGATGATGTCATAATCATTTTGTTGATGTCATAATCATTTGATGATGTCATAAACATTTGATGTCATAATCATTGGATGATGTCATAATCATTTTGTTGATGTCATAATCATTGGATGATGTCATAATCATTTGATGATGTCATAATCATTAGATGATGTCATAATCATTTTGTTGATGTCATAATCATTTGATGATGTCATAATCATTAGATGATGTCATAATCATTTTGTTGATGTCATAATCATTTGATGATGTCATAATCATTTGATGTCATAATCATCGGATGATGTCATAATCATTTTGTTGATGTCATAATCATTTGATAATGTCATAATCATTAGATGATGTCATAATCATTTTGTTGATGTCATAATCATTTTTTGATGTCATAATCATTTGATGATGTCATAATCATTTTGTTGATGTCATAATCATTTGATGATGTCATAATCATTTGATGTCATAATCATTGGATGATGTCATAATCATTTTGTTGATGTCATAATCATTTGATGATGTCATAATCATTAGATGATGTCATAATCATTTTGTTGATGTCATAATCATTTGATGATGTCATAATCATTAGGTGATGTCATAATCATTTTGTGATGTCATAATCATTTGATGATGTCATAATCATTTGATGTCATAATCATTGGATGATGTCATAATCATTTTGTTGATGTCATAATCATTTGATAATGTCATAATCATTAGATGATGTCATAATCATTTTGTTGATGTCATAATCATTTTGTTGATGTCATAATCATTTGATGATGTCATAATCATTTTGGTGATGTCATAATCATTTGATGATGTCATAATCATTTGATGTCATAATCATTGGATGATGTCATAATCATTTTGTTGATGTCATAATCATTTGATGATGTCATAATCATTAGATGATGTCATAATCATTTTGTTGATGTCATAATGATTTGATGATGTCATAATCATTGGATGATGTCATAATCATTGGATGATGTCATCATCATTTTGTTGATGTCATAATCATTTGATGATGTCATAATCATTTGATGTCATAATCATTTGATGATGTCATAATCATTTTGGTGATGTCATAATCATTTGATGATGTCATAATCATTTGATGTCATAATCATTGGATGATGTCATAATCATTTTGTTGATGTCATAATCATTTGATGATGTCATAATCATTAGATGATGTCATAATCATTTTGTTGATGTCATAATCATTTGATAATGTCATAATCATTAGATGATGTCATAATCATTTTGTTGATGTCATAATCATTTTGTTGATGTCATAATCATTTTGGTGATGTCATAATCATTTGATGATGTCATAATCATTTGATGTCATAATCATTGTATGATGTCATAATCATTTTGTCGATGTCATAATCATTAGATGATGTCATAATCATTTTGTTGATGTCATAATGATTTGATGATGTCATAATGATTTGATGATGTCATAATCATTGGATGATGTCATAATCATTTTGTTGATGTCATAATCATTTGATGATGTCATAATCATTAGATGATGTCATAATCATTTTGTTGATGTCATAATGATTTGATGATGTCATAATCATTTGATGTCATAATCATTGGATGATGTCATAATCATTTTGTTGATGTCATAATCATTTGATGATGTCATAATCATTGGATGTCATAATCATTTTGTTGATGTCATAATCATTTGATGATGTCATAATCATTAGATGATGTCATAATCATTTGATGTCATAATCATTGGATGATGTCATATTCATTTTGTTGATGTCATAATCATTTGATGATGTCATAATCATTTGATGTCATAATCATTGGATGATGTCATAATCATTTTGTTGATGTCATAATAATTTGATGATGTCATAATCATTTGATGTCATAATCATTGGATGATGACATAATCATTTTGTTGATGTCATAATCATTGGATGATGTCATAATCATTTTGTTGATGTCATAATCATTGGATGATGTCATAATCATTTTGTTGTTGTCATAATCATTGGATGATGTCATAATCATTTTGTTGATGTCATAATCATTAGATGATGTCATAATCATTTTGTTGATGTCATAATCATTTGATAATGTCATAATCATTAGATGATGTCATAATCATTTTGTTGATGTCATAATCATTTTGTTGATGTCATAATCATTTGATGATGTCATAATCATTTTGGTGATGTCATAATCATTTGATGATGTCATAATCATTTGATGTCATAATCATTGGATGATGTCATAATCATTTTGTTGATGTCATAATCATTTGATGATGTCATAATCATTAGATGATGTCATAATCATTTTGTTGATGTCATAATGATTTGATGATGTAATAATCATTGGATGATGTCATAATCATTGGATGATGTCATAATCATTTTGTTGATGTCATAATCATTTGATGATGTCATAATCATTAGATGATGTCATAATCATTTTGTTGATGTCATAATGATTTGATGATGTCATAATCATTTGATGTCATAATCATTGGATGATGTCATAATCATTTTGTTGATGTCATAATCATTTGATGATGTCATAAACATTTGATGTCATAATCATTGGATGATGTCATAATCATTTTGTTGATGTCATAATCATTGGATGATGTCATAATCATTTGATGATGTCATAATCATTAGATGATGTCATAATCATTTTGTTGATGTCATAATCATTTGATGATGTCATAATCATTAGATGATGTCATAGTCATTTTGTTGATGTCATAATCATTTGATGATGTCATAATCATTTGATGTCATAATCATCGGATGATGTCATAATCATTTTGTTGATGTCATAATCATTTGATAATGTCATAATCATTAGATGATGTCATAATCATTTTGTTGATGTCATAATCATTTTTTGATGTCATAATCATTTGATGATGTCATAATCATTTTGTTGATGTCATAATCATTTGATGATGTCATAATCATTTGATGTCATAATCATTGGATGATGTCATAATCATTTTGTTGATGTCATAATCATTTGATGATGTCATAATCATTAGATGATGTCATAATCATTTTGTTGATGTCATAATCATTTGATGATGTCATAATCATTAGGTGATGTCATAATCATTTTGTGATGTCATAATCATTTGATGATGTCATAATCATTTGATGTCATAATCATTGGATGATGTCATAATCATTTTGTTGATGTCATAATCATTTGATAATGTCATAATCATTAGATGATGTCATAATCATTTTGTTGATGTCATAATCATTTTGTTGATGTCATAATCATTTGATGATGTCATAATCATTTTGGTGATGTCATAATCATTTGATGATGCCATAATCATTTGATGTCATAATCATTGGATGATGTCATAATCATTTTGTTGATGTCATAATCATTTGATGATGTCATAATCATTAGATGATGTCATAATCATTTTGTTGATGTCATAATGATTTGATGATGTCATAATCATTGGATGATGTCATAATCATTGGATGATGTCATCATCATTTTGTTGATGTCATAATCATTTGATGATGTCATAATCATTTGATGTCATAATCATTTGATGATGTCATAATCATTTTGGTGATGTCATAATCATTTGATGATGTCATAATCATTTGATGTCATAATCATTGGATGATGTCATAATCATTTTGTTGATGTCATAATCATTTGATGATGTCATAATCATTAGATGATGTCATAATCATTTTGTTGATGTCATAATGATTTGATGATGTCATAATCATTGGATGATGTCATAATCATTGGATGATGTCATCATCATTTTGTTGATGTCATAATCATTTGATGATGTCATAATCATTTGATGTCATAATCATTTGATGATGTCATAATCATTTTGTTGATGTCATAATCATTTTGTTGATGTCATAATGATTTGATGATGTCAAAATCATTGGATGATGTCATAATCATTTTGTTGATGTCATAATCATTTGATGATGTCATAATCATTAGATGATGTCATAATCATTTTGTTGATGCCATAATGATTTGATGATGTCATAATCATTGGATGATGTCATAATCATTGGATGATGTCATAATCATTTTGTTGATGTCATAATCATTGGATGATGTCATAATCATTTTGTTGATGTCATAATCATTGGATGATGTCATAATCATTTTGTTGATGTCATAATCATTTGATGATGTCATAATCATTTGATGTCATAATCATTGGATGATGTCATAATCATTTTGTTGATGTCATAATCATTTGATGATGTCATAATCATTAGATGATGTCATAATCATTTTGTTGATGTCATAATCATTTGATGATGTCATAATCATTTTGTGATGTCATAATCATTTGATGATGTCATAATCATTGGATGATGTCATAATCATTGGATTATGTCATCATCATTTTGTTGATGTCATAATCATTTGATGATGTCATAATCATTTGATGTCATAATCATTTGATGATGTCATAATCATTTTGTTGATGTCATAATCATTTTGTTGATGTCATAATGATTTGATGATGTCAAAATCATTGGATGATGTCATAATCATTTTGTTGATGTCATAATCATTTGATGTCATAATCATTGGATGATGTCATAATCATTTTGTTGATGTCATAATCATTTGATGATGTCATAATCATTTGATGTCATAATCATTGGATGATGTCATAATCATTTTGTTGATGTCATAATCATTTGATGATGTCATAATCATTTTGTTGATGTATTAATCATTTGATGATGTCATAATCATTAGATGATGTCATAATCATTTTGTGATGTCATAATCATTTGATGATGTCATAATCATTTGATGTCATAATCATTGGATGATGTCATAATCATTTTGTTGATGTCATAATCATTTGATAATGTCATTATCATTAGATGATGTCATAATCATTTTGTTGATGTCATAATCATTTTGTTGATGTCATAATCATTTGATGATGTCATAATCATTTTGGTGATGTCATAATCATTTGATGATGTCATAATCATTTGATGTCATAATCATTGGATGATGTCATAATCATTTTGTTGATGTCATAATCATTTGATGATGTCATAATCATTAGATGATGTCATAATCATTTTGTTGATGTCATAATCATTAGATGATGTCATAATCATTTTGTGATGTCATAATCATTTGATGATGTCATAATCATTTGATGTCATAATCATTGGATGATGTCATAATCATTTTGTTGATGTCATAATCATTTGATAATGTCATAATCATTAGATGATGTCATAATCATTTTGCTGATGTCATAATCATTTTGTTGATGTCATAATCATTTGATGATGTCATAATCATTTGGTGATGTCATAATCATTTGATGATGTAATAATCATTTGATGTCATAATCATTGGATGATGTCATAATCATTTTGTTGATGTCATAATCATTTGATGATGTCATAATCATTAGATGATGTCATAATCATTTTGTTGATGTCATAATGATTTGATGATGTCATAATCATTGGATGATGTCATAATCATTTTGTTGATGTCATAATCATTTGATGATGTCATAATCATTAGATGATGTCATAATCATTTTGTTGATGTCATAATGATTTGATGATGTCATAATCATTTGATGTCATAATCATTGGATGATGTCATAATCATTTTGTTGATGTCATAATCATTTGATGATGTCATAAACATTTGATGTCATAATCATTGGATGATGTCATAATCATTTTGTTGATGTCATAATCATTGGATGATGTCATAATCATTTTGTTGATGTCATAATCATTTGATGATGTCATAATCATTAGATGATGTCATAATCATTTTGTTGATGTCATAATCATTTGATGATGTCATAATAATTAGATGATGTCATAATCATTTTGTTGATGTCATAATCAATTGATGATGTCATAATCATTTGATGTCATAATCATCGGATGATGTCATAATCATTTTGTTGATGTCATAATCATTTGATAATGTCATAATCATTAGATGATGTCATAATCATTTTGTTGATGTCATAATCATTTTTTTGATGTCATAATCATTTGATGATGTCATAATCATTTTGTTGATGTCATAATCATTTGATGATGTCATAATCATTTGATGTCATAATCATTGGATGATGTCATAATCATTTTGTTGATGTCATAATCATTGGATGATGTCATAATCATTGGATGATGTCATCATCATTTTGTTGATGTCATAATCATTTGATGTCATAATCATTTGATGATGTCATAATCATTGGATGATGTCATCATCATTTTGTTGATGTCATAATCATTTGATGTCATAATCATTTGATGATGTCAAAATCATTGGATGATGTCATAATCATTTTGTTGATGTCATAATGATTTGATGATGTCAAAATCATTGGATGATGTCATAATCATTTTGTTGATGTCATAATCATTTGATGTCATAATCATTGGATGATGTCATAATCATTTTGTTGATGTCATAATCATTTGATGATGTCATAATCATTTGATGTCATAATCATTGGATGATGTCATAATCATTTTGTTGATGTCATAATCATTGGATGATGTCATACTCATTTTGTTGATGTCATAATCATTTGATGATGTCATAATCATTAGATGATGTCATTTTCATTTTGTTGATGTCATAATCATTTGATGATGTCATATTCATTAGATGATGTCATAATCATTTTGTTGATGTCATAATGATTTGATGATGTCATAATCATTGGATGATGTCATAATCATTGGATGATGTCATCATCATTTTGTTGATGTCATAATCATTTGATGATATCATAATCATTTGATGTCATAATCATTTGATGATGTCATAATCATTTTGTTGATGTCATAATCATTTTGTTGATGTCATAATGATTTGATGATGTCAAAATCATTGGATGATGTCATAATCATTTTGTTGATGTCATAATCATTTGATGTCATAATCATTGGATGATGTCATAATCATTTTGTTGATGTCATAATCATTTGATGATGTCATAATCATTTGATGTTATAATCATTGGATGATGTCATAATCATTTTGTTGATGTCATAATCATTTGATGATGTCATAATCATTAGATGATGTCATAATCATTTTGTTGATGTCATAATCATTTGATGATGTCATAATCATTAGATGATGTCATAATCATTTTGTGATGTCATAATCATTTGATGATGTCATAATCATTTGATGTCATAATCATTGGATGATGTCATAATCATTTTGTTGATGTCATAATCATTTGATAATGTCATAATCATTAGATGATGTCATAATCATTTTGTTGATGTCATAATCATTTTGTTGATGTCATAATCATTTGATGATGTCATAATCATTTTGGTGATGTCATAATCATTTGATGATGTCATAATCATTTGATGTCATAATCATTGGATGATGTCATAATCATTTTGTTGATGTCATAATCATTTGATGATGTCATAATCATTAGATGATGTCATAATCATTTTGTTGATGTCATAATCATTTGATGATGTCATAATCATTTGATGTCATAATCATTGGATGATGTCATAATCATTTGATGTCATAATCATTGGATGATGTCATAATCATTTTGTTGATGTCATAATCATTTGATAATGTCATAATCATTAGATGATGTCATAATCATTTTGTTGATGTCATAATCATTTTGTTGATGTCATAATCATTTTGTTGATGTCATAATGATTTGATGATGTCAAAATCATTGGATGATGTCATAATCATTGGATGATGTCATAATCATTGGATGATGTCATCATCATTTTGTTGATGTCATAATCATTTGATGTCATAATCATTTGATGATGTCATAATCATTTGATGTCATAATCATTGGATGATGTCATAATCATTTTTTGATGTCATAATCATTGGATGATGTCATAATCATTTTGTTGATGTCATAATCATTTGATGATGTCATAATCATTAGATGATGTCATAATCATTTTGTTGATGTCATAATCATTTGATAATGTCATAATCATTAGATGATGTCATAATCATTTTGTTGATGTCATAATCATTTTGTTGATGTCATAATCATTTGATGATGTCATAATCATTTTGGTGATGTCATAATCATTTGATGATGTCATAATCATTTGATGTCATAATCATTGGATGATGTCATAATCATTTTGTTGATGTCATAATCATTTGATGATGTCATAATCATTAGATGATGTCATAATCATTTTGTTGATGTCATAATGATTTGATGATGTAATAATCATTGGATGATGTCATAATCATTGGATGATGTCATAATCATTTTGTTGATGTCATAATCATTTGATGATGTCATAATCATTTGATGTCATAATCATTGGATGATGTCATAATCATTTGATGTCATAATCATTGGATGATGTCATAATCATTTTGTTGATGTCATAATCATTTGATAATGTCATAATCATTAGATGATGTCATAATCATTTTGTTGATGTCATAATCATTTTGGTGATGTCATAATCATTTTGGTGATGTCATAATCATTTGATGATGTCATAATCATTTGATGTCATAATCATTGGATGATGTCATAATCATTTTGTCGATGTCATAATCATTTGATGATGTCATAATCATTAGATGATGTCATAATCATTTTGTTGATGTCATAATGATTTGATGATGTCATAATGATTTGATGATGTCATAATCATTGGATGATGTCATAATCATTTTGTTGATGTCATAATCATTTGATGATGTCATAATCATTTGATGTCATAATCATTGGATGATGACATAATCATTTTGTTGATATCATAATCATTAGATGATGTCATAATCATTGGATGATGTCATAATCATTTTGTTGATGTCATAATCATTGGATGATGTCATAATCATTTTGTTGATGTCATAATCATTGGATGATGTCATAATCATTTTGTTGATGTCATAATCATTGGATGATGTCATAATCATTTTGTTGATGTCATAATCATTGGATGATGTCATAATCATTTTGTTGATGTCATAATCATTTGATGATGTCATAATCATTAGATGATGTCATAATCATTTTGTTGATGTCATAATCATTTGATGATGTCATAATCATTAGAAGATGTCATAATCATTTTGTTGATGTCATAATCATTTTTTTGATGTCATAATCATTTGATGATGTCATAATCATTTTGTTGATGTCATAATCATTTGATGATGTCATAATCATTTGATGTCATAATCATTGGATGATGTCATAATCATTTTGTTGATGTCATAATCATTTGTTGATGTCATAATCATTTGATGATGTCATAATCATTAGATGATGTCATAATCATTTTGTGATGTCATAATCATTTGATGATGTCATAATCATTTGATGTCATAATCATTGGATGATGTCATAATCATTTTGTTGATGTCATAATCATTTGATAATGTCATAATCATTAGATGATTTCATAATCATTTTGTTGATGTCATAATCATTTTGTTGATGTCATAATCATTTGATGATGTCATAATCATTTTGGTGATGTCATAATCATTTGATGATGTCATAATCATTTGATGTCATAATCATTGGATGATGTCATAATCATTTTGTTGATGTCATAATCATTTGATGATGTCATAATCATTAGATGATGTCATAATGATTTTGTTGATGTCATAATCATTTGATGATGTCATAATCATTAGATGATGTCATAATCATTTTGTGATGTCATAATCATTTGATGATGTCATAATCATTTGATGTCATAATCATTGGATGATGTCATAATCATTTGATGTCATAATCATTGGATGATGTCATAATCATTTGATAATGTCATAATCATTAGTTGATGTCATAATCATTTTGCTGATGTCATAATCATTTTGTTGATGTCATAATCATTTGATGATGTCATAATCATTTTGGTGATGTCATAATCATTTGATGATGTAATAATCATTTGATGTCATAATCATTGGATGATGTTATAATCATTTTGTTGATGTCATAATCATTTGATGATGTCATAATCATTAGATGATGTCATAATCATTTTGTTGATGTCATAATGATTTGATGATGTCAGAATCATTGGATGATATCATAATCATTGGATGATGTCATAATCATTTTGTTGATGTCATAATCATTTGATGATGTCATAATCATTAGATGATGTCATAATCATTTTGTTGATGTCATAATGATTTGATGATGTCATAATCATTTGATGTCATAATCATTGGATGATGTCATAATCATTTTGTTGATGTCATAATCATTTGATGATGTCATAAACATTTGATGTCATAATCATTGGATGATGTCATAATCATTTTGTTGATGTCATAATCATTGGATGATGTCATAATCGTTTTGTTGATGTCATAATCATTTGATGATGTCATAATCATTAGATGATGTCATAATCATTTTGTTGATGTCATAATCATTTGATGATGTCATAATCATTAGATGATGTCATAATCATTTTGTTGATGTCATAATCATTTGATGATGTCATAATCATTTGATGTCATAATCATCGGATGATGCCATAATCATTTTGTTGATGTCATAATCATTTGATAATGTCATAATCATTAGATGATGTCATAATCATTTTGTTGATGTCATAATCATTTTTTGATGTCATAATCATTTGATGATGTCATAATCATTTTGTTGATGTCATAATCATTTGATGATGTCATAATCATTTGATGTCATAATCATTGGATGATGTCATAATCATTTTGTTGATGTCATAATCATTTGATGATGTCATAATCATTAGATTATGTCATAATCATTTTGATGATGTCATCATCATTTGATGATGTCATAATCATTGGATGATGTCATAATCATTGGATGATGTCATAATCATTGGATGATGTCATCATCATTTTGTTGATGTCATAATCATTTGATGTCATAATGATTTGATGATGTCATAATCATTTTGTTGATGTCATAATCATTTTGTTGATGTCATAATGATTTGATGATGTCAATATCATTGGATGATGTCATAATCATTTTGTTGATGTCATAATCATTTGATGTCATAATCATTGGATGATGTCATAATCATTTTGTTGATGTCATAATCATTTGATGATGTCATAATCATTTGATGTCATAATCATTGGATGATGTCATAATCATTTTTTTGATGTCATAATCATTGGATGATGTCATAATCATTTTGTTGATGTCATAATCATTTGATGATGTCATAATCATTAGATGATGTCATAATCATTTTGTTGATGTCATAATCATTTGATGATGTCATAATCATTAGATGATGTCATAATCATTTTGTTGATGTCATAATCATTTGATAATGTCATAATCATTAGATGATGTCATAATCATTTTGTTGATGTCATAATCATTTTGTTGATGTCATAATCATTTGATGATGTCATAATCATTTTGGTGATGTCATAATCATTTGATGATGTCATAATCATTTGATGTCATAATCATTGGATGATGTCATAATCATTTTGTTGATGTCATAATCATTTGATGATGTCATAATCATTAGATGATGTCATAATCATTTTGTTGATGTCATAATGATTTGATGATGTAATAATCATTGGATGATGTCATAATCATTGGATGATGTCATAATCATTTTGTTGATGTCATAATCATTTGATGATGTCATAATCATTTGATGTCATAATCATTGGATGATGTCATAATCATTTGATGTCATAATCATTGGATGATGTCATAATCATTTTGTTGATGTCATAATCATTTGATAATGTCATAATCATTAGATGATGTCATAATCATTTTGTTGATGTCATAATCATTTTGGTGATGTCATAATCATTTTGGTGATGTCATAATCATTTGATGATGTCATAATCATTTGATGTCATAATCATTGGATGATGTCATAATCATTTTGTCGATGTCATAATCATTTGATGATGTCATAATCATTAGATGATGTCATAATCATTTTGTTGATGTCATAATGATTTGATGATGTCATAATGATTTGATGATGTCATAATCATTGGATGATGTCATAATCATTTTGTTGATGTCATAATCATTTGATGATGTCATAATCATTTGATGTCATAATCATTGGATGATGACATAATCATTTTGTTGATATCATAATCATTAGATGATGTCATAATCATTGGATGATGTCATAATCATTTTGTTGATGTCATAATCATTGGATGATGTCATAATCATTTTGTTGATGTCATAATCATTGGATGATGTCATAATCATTTTGTTGATGTCATAATCATTGGATGATGTCATAATCATTTTGTTGATGTCATAATCATTGGATGATGTCATAATCATTTTGTTGATGTCATAATCATTTGATGATGTCATAATCATTAGATGATGTCATAATCATTTTGTTGATGTCATAATCATTTGATGATGTCATAATCATTAGAAGATGTCATAATCATTTTGTTGATGTCATAATCATTTTTTTGATGTCATAATCATTTGATGATGTCATAATCATTTTGTTGATGTCATAATCATTTGATGATGTCATAATCATTTGATGTCATAATCATTGGATGATGTCATAATCATTTTGTTGATGTCATAATCATTTGTTAATGTCATAATCATTTGATGATGTCATAATCATTAGATGATGTCATAATCATTTTGTGATGTCATAATCATTTGATGATGTCATAATCATTTGATGTCATAATCATTGGATGATGTCATAATCATTTTGTTGATGTCATAATCATTTGATAATGTCATAATCATTAGATGATTTCATAATCATTTTGTTGATGTCATAATCATTTTGTTGATGTCATAATCATTTGATGATGTCATAATCATTTTGGTGATGTCATAATCATTTGATGATGTCATAATCATTTGATGTCATAATCATTGGATGATGTCATAATCATTTTGTTGATGTCATAATCATTTGATGATGTCATAATCATTAGATGATGTCATAATGATTTTGTTGATGTCATAATCATTTGATGATGTCATAATCATTAGATGATGTCATAATCATTTTGTGATGTCATAATCATTTGATGATGTCATAATCATTTGATGTCATAATCATTGGATGATGTCATAATCATTTGATGTCATAATCATTGGATGATGTCATAATCATTTGATAATGTCATAATCATTAGTTGATGTCATAATCATTTTGCTGATGTCATAATCATTTTGTTGATGTCATAATCATTTGATGATGTCATAATCATTTTGGTGATGTCATAATCATTTGATGATGTAATAATCATTTGATGTCATAATCATTGGATGATGTTATAATCATTTTGTTGATGTCATAATCATTTGATGATGTCATAATCATTAGATGATGTCATAATCATTTTGTTGATGTCATAATGATTTGATGATGTCAGAATCATTGGATGATATCATAATCATTGGATGATGTCATAATCATTTTGTTGATGTCATAATCATTTGATGATGTCATAATCATTAGATGATGTCATAATCATTTTGTTGATGTCATAATGATTTGATGATGTCATAATCATTTGATGTCATAATCATTGGATGATGTCATAATCATTTTGTTGATGTCATAATCATTTGATGATGTCATAAACATTTGATGTCATAATCATTGGATGATGTCATAATCATTTTGTTGATGTCATAATCATTGGATGATGTCATAATCGTTTTGTTGATGTCATAATCATTTGATGATGTCATAATCATTAGATGATGTCATAATCATTTTGTTGATGTCATAATCATTTGATGATGTCATAATCATTAGATGATGTCATAATCATTTTGTTGATGTCATAATCATTTGATGATGTCATAATCATTTGATGTCATAATCATCGGATGATGCCATAATCATTTTGTTGATGTCATAATCATTTGATAATGTCATAATCATTAGATGATGTCATAATCATTTTGTTGATGTCATAATCATTTTTTTGATGTCATAATCATTTGATGATGTCATAATCATTTTGTTGATGTCATAATCATTTGATGATGTCATAATCATTTGATGTCATAATCATTGGATGATGTCATAATCATTTTGTTGATGTCATAATCATTTGATGATGTCATAATCATTAGATTATGTCATAATCATTTTGATGATGTCATCATCATTTGATGATGTCATAATCATTGGATGATGTCATAATCATTGGATGATGTCATAATCATTGGATGATGTCATCATCATTTTGTTGATGTCATAATCATTTGATGTCATAATGATTTGATGATGTCATAATCATTTTGTTGATGTCATAATCATTTTGTTGATGTCATAATGATTTGATGATGTCAAAATCATTGGATGATGTCATAATCATTTTGTTGATGTCATAATCATTTGATGTCATAATCATTGGATGATGTCATAATCATTTTGTTGATGTCATAATCATTTGATGATGTCATAATCATTTGATGTCATAATCATTGGATGATGTCATAATCATTTTTTTGATGTCATAATCATTGGATGATGTCATAATCATTTTGTTGATGTCATAATCATTTGATGATGTCATAATCATTAGATGATGTCATAATCATTTTGTTGATGTCATAATCATTTGATGATGTCATAATCATTAGATGATGTCATAATCATTTTGTTGATGTCATAATCATTTGATAATGTCATAATCATTAGATGATGTCATAATCATTTTGTTGATGTCATAATCATTTTGTTGATGTCATAATCATTTGATGATGTCATAATCATTTTGGTGATGTCATAATCATTTGATGATTTCATAATCATTTGATGTCATAATCATTGGATGATGTCATAATCATTTTGTTGATGTCATAATCATTTGATGATGTCATAATCATTAGATGATGTCATAATCATTTTGTTGATGTCATAATGATTTGATGATGTAATAATCATTGGATGATGTCATAATCATTGGATGATGTCATAATCATTTTGTTGATGTCATAATCATTTGATGATGTCATAATCATTAGATGATGTCATAATCATTTTGTTGATGTCATAATGATTTGATGATGTCATAATCATTTGATGTCATAATCATTGGATGATGTCATAATCATTTTGTTGATGTCATAATCATTTGATGATGTCATAAACATTTCATGTCTTAATCATTGGATGATGTCATAATCATTTTGTTGATGTCATAATCATTGGATGATGTCATAATCATTTTGTTGATGTCATAATCATTTGATGATGTCATAATCATTAGATGATGTCATAATCATTTTGTTGATGTCATAATCATTTGATGATGTCATAAACATTTCATGTCTTAATCATTGGATGATGTCATAATCATTTTGTTGATGTCATAATCATTTGATGATGTCATAATCATTGGATGATGTCATAATCATTTTGTTGATGTCATAATCATTGGATGATGTCATAATCATTTTGTTGATGTCATAATCATTGGATGATGTCATAATCATTTTGTTGATGTCATAATCATTGGATGATGTCATAATCATTTTGTTGATGTCATAATCATTGGATGATGTCATAATCATTTTGTTGATGTCATAATCATTTGATGATGTCATAATCATTAGATGATGTCATAATCATTTTGTTGATGTCATAATCATTTGATGATGTCATAATCATTAGAAGATGTCATAATCATTTTGTTGATGTCATAATCATTTTTTTGATGTCATAATCATTTGATGATGTCATAATCATTTTGTTGATGTCATAATCATTTGATGATGTCATAATCATTTGATGTCATAATCATTGGATGATGTCATAATCATTTTGTTGATGTCATAATCATTTGTTGATGTCATAATCATTTGATGATGTCATAATCATTAGATGATGTCATAATCATTTTGTGATGTCATAATCATTTGATGATGTCATAATCATTTGATGTCATAATCATTGGATGATGTCATAATCATTTTGTTGATGTCATAATCATTTGATAATGTCATAATCATTAGATGATTTCATAATCATTTTGTTGATGTCATAATCATTTTGTTGATGTCATAATCATTTGATGATGTCATAATCATTTTGGTGATGTCATAATCATTTGATGATGTCATAATCATTTGATGTCATAATCATTGGATGATGTCATAATCATTTGATGTCATAATCATTGGATGATGTCATAATCATTTGATAATGTCATAATCATTAGTTGATGTCATAATCATTTTGCTGATGTCATAATCATTTTGTTGATGTCATAATCATTTGATGATGTCATAATCATTTTGGTGATGTCATAATCATTTGATGATGTAATAATCATTTGATGTCATAATCATTGGATGATGTTATAATCATTTTGTTGATGTCATAATCATTTGATGATGTCATAATCATTAGATGATGTCATAATCATTTTGTTGATGTCATAATGATTTGATGATGTCAGAATCATTGGATGATATCATAATCATTGGATGATGTCATAATCATTTTGTTGATGTCATAATCATTTGATGATGTCATAATCATTAGATGATGTCATAATCATTTTGTTGATGTCATAATGATTTGATGATGTCATAATCATTTGATGTCATAATCATTGGATGATGTCATAATCATTTTGTTGATGTCATAATCATTTGATGATGTCATAAACATTTGATGTCATAATCATTGGATGATGTCATAATCATTTTGTTGATGTCATAATCATTGGATGATGTCATAATCGTTTTGTTGATGTCATAATCATTTGATGATGTCATAATCATTAGATGATGTCATAATCATTTTGTTGATGTCATAATCATTTGATGATGTCATAATCATTAGATGATGTCATAATCATTTTGTTGATGTCATAATCATTTGATGATGTCATAATCATTTGATGTCATAATCATCGGATGATGCCATAATCATTTTGTTGATGTCATAATCATTTGATAATGTCATAATCATTAGATGATGTCATAATCATTTTGTTGATGTCATAATCATTTTTTTGATGTCATAATCATTTGATGATGTCATAATCATTTTGTTGATGTCATAATCATTTGATGATGTCATAATCATTTGATGTCATAATCATTGGATGATGTCATAATCATTTTGTTGATGTCATAATCATTTGATGATGTCATAATCATTAGATTATGTCATAATCATTTTGATGATGTCATCATCATTTGATGATGTCATAATCATTGGATGATGTCATAATCATTGGATGATGTCATAATCATTGGATGATGTCATCATCATTTTGTTGATGTCATAATCATTTGATGTCATAATGATTTGATGATGTCATAATCATTTTGTTGATGTCATAATCATTTTGTTGATGTCATAATGATTTGATGATGTCAAAATCATTGGATGATGTCATAATCATTTTGTTGATGTCATAATCATTTGATGTCATAATCATTGGATGATGTCATAATCATTTTGTTGATGTCATAATCATTTGATGATGTCATAATCATTTGATGTCATAATCATTGGATGATGTCATAATCATTTTTTTGATGTCATAATCATTGGATGATGTCATAATCATTTTGTTGATGTCATAATCATTTGATGATGTCATAATCATTAGATGATGTCATAATCATTTTGTTGATGTCATAATCATTTGATGATGTCATAATCATTAGATGATGTCATAATCATTTTGTTGATGTCATAATCATTTGATAATGTCATAATCATTAGATGATGTCATAATCATTTTGTTGATGTCATAATCATTTTGTTGATGTCATAATCATTTGATGATGTCATAATCATTTTGGTGATGTCATAATCATTTGATGATTTCATAATCATTTGATGTCATAATCATTGGATGATGTCATAATCATTTTGTTGATGTCATAATCATTTGATGATGTCATAATCATTAGATGATGTCATAATCATTTTGTTGATGTCATAATGATTTGATGATGTAATAATCATTGGATGATGTCATAATCATTGGATGATGTCATAATCATTTTGTTGATGTCATAATCATTTGATGATGTCATAATCATTAGATGATGTCATAATCATTTTGTTGATGTCATAATGATTTGATGATGTCATAATCATTTGATGTCATAATCATTGGATGATGTCATAATCATTTTGTTGATGTCATAATCATTTGATGATGTCATAAACATTTCATGTCTTAATCATTGGATGATGTCATAATCATTTTGTTGATGTCATAATCATTGGATGATGTCATAATCATTTTGTTGATGTCATAATCATTTGATGATGTCATAATCATTAGATGATGTCATAATCATTTTGTTGATGTCATAATCATTTGATGATGTCATAAACATTTCATGTCTTAATCATTGGATGATGTCATAATCATTTTGTTGATGTCATAATCATTGGATGATGTCATAATCATTTTGTTGATGTCATAATCATTTGATGATGTCATAATCATTAGATGATGTCATAATCATTTTGTTGATGTCATAATCATTTGATGATGTCATAATCATTTGATGTCATAATCATTGGATGATGTCATCATCATTTTGTTGATGTCATAATCATTTGATGTCATAATCATTTGATGATGTCATAATCATTTTGTTGATGTCATAATCATTTTGTTGATGTCATAATGATTTGATGATGTCAAAATCATTGGATGATGTCATAATCATTTTGTTGATGTCATAATCATTTGATGTCATAATCATTGGATGATGTCATAATCATTTGATGATGTCATAATCATTTGATGTCATAATCATTGGATGATGTCATAATCATTTTTTTGATGTCATAATCATTGGATGATGTCATAATCATTTTGTTGATGTCATAATCATTTGATGATGTCATAATCATTAGATGATGTCATAATCATTTTGTTGATGTCATAACCATTTGATGATGTCATAATCATTAGATGATGTCATAATCATTTTGTTGATGTCATAATCATTTGATAATGTCATAATCATTAGATGATGTCATAATCATTTTGTTGATGTCATAATCATTTTGTTGATGTCATAATCATTTGATGATGTCATAATCATTTTGGTGATGTCATAATCATTTGATGATTTCATAATCATTTGATGTCATAATCATTGGATGATGTCATAATCATTTTGTTGATGTCATAATCATTTGATGATGTCATAATCATTAGATGATGTCATAATCATTTTGTTGATGTCATAATGATTTGATGATGTAATAATCATTGGATGATGTCATAATCATTGGATGATGTCATAATCATTTTGTTGATGTCATAATCATTTGATGATGTCATAATCATTAGATGATGTCATAATCATTTTGTTGATGTCATAATGATTTGATGATGTCATAATCATTTGATGTCATAATCATTGGATGATGTCATAATCATTTTGTTGAAGTCATAATCATTTGATGATGTCATAAACATTTCATGTCTTAATCATTGGATGATGTCATAATCATTTTGTTGATGTCATAATCATTGGATGATGTCATAATCATTTTGTTGATGTCATAATCATTTGATGATGTCATAATCATTAGATGATGTCATAATCATTTTGTTGATGTCATAATCATTTGATGATGTCATAATCATTAGATGATGTCATAATCATTTTGTTGATGTCATAATCATTTGATGATGTCATAATCATTTGATGTCATAATCATCGGATGATGTCATAATCATTTTGTTGATGTCATAATCATTTGATAATGTCATAATCATTAGATGATGTCATATTCATTTTGTTGATGTCATAATCATTTTTTTGATGTCATAATCATTTGATGATGTCATAATCATTTGATGTCATAATCATTGGATGATGTCATAATCATTTTGTTGATGTCATAATCATTTTGTTGATGTCATAATCATTTGATGATGTCATAATCATTTTGATGATGTCATAATCATTTGATGATGTCATAATCATTTGATGTCATAATCATTGGATGATGTCATAATCATTTTGTCGATGTCATAATCATTTGATGATGTCATAATCATTAGATGATGTCATAATCATTTTGTTGATGTCATAATGATTTGATGATGTCATAATGATTTGATGATGTCATAATCATTGGATGATGTCATAATCATTTTGTTGATGTCATAATCATTTGATGATGTCATAATCATTAGATGATGTCATAATCATTTTGTTGATGTCATAATGATTTGATGATGTCATAATCATTTGATGTCATAATCATTGGATGATGTCATAATCATTTTGTTGATGTCATAATCATTTGATGATGTCATAATCATTGGATGTCATAATCATTTTGTTGATGTCATAATCATTTGATGATGTCATAATCATTAGATGATGTCATAATCATTTGATGTCATAATCATTGGATGATGTCATATTCATTTTGTTGATGTCATAATCATTTGATGTCATAATCATTGGATGATGTCATAATCATTTTGTTGATGTCATAATCATTTGATGATGTCATAATCATTTGATGTCATAATCATTGGATGATGACATAATCATTTTGTTGATATCATAATCATTAGATGATGTCATAATCATTGGATGATGTCATAATCATTTTGTTGATGTCATAATCATTGGATGATGTCATAATCATTTTGTTGATGTCATAATCATTGGATGATGTCATAATCATTTTGTTGATGTCATAATCATTGGATGATGTCATAATCATTTTGTTGATGTCATAATCATTGGATGATGTCATAATCATTTTGTTGATGTCATAATCATTTGATGATGTCATAATCATTAGATGATGTCATAATCATTTTGTTGATGTCATAATCATTTGATGATGTCATAATCATTAGAAGATGTCATAATCATTTTGTTGATGTCATAATCATTTGATGATGTCATAATCATCTGATGTCATAATCATCGGATGATGTCATAATCATTTTGTTGATGTCATAATCATTTGATAATGTCATAATCATTAGATGATGTCATAATCATTTTGTTGATGTCATAATCATTTTTTTGATGTCATAATCATTTGATGATGTCATAATCATTTTGTTGATGTCATAATCATTTGATGATGTCATAATCATTTGATGTCATAATCATTGGATGATGTCATAATCATTTTGTTGATGTCATAATCATTTGATGATGTCATAATCATTAGATGATGTCATAATCATTTTGTGATGTCATAATCATTTGATGATGTCATAATCATTTGATGTCATAATCATTGGATGATGTCATAATCATTTTGTTGATGTCATAATCATTTGATAATGTCATAATCATTAGATGATTTCATAATCATTTTGTTGATGTCATAATCATTTTGTTGATGTCATAATCATTTGATGATGTCATAATCATTTTGGTGATGTCATAATCATTTGATGATGTCATAATCATTTGATGTCATAATCATTGGATGATGTCATAATCATTTTGTTGATGTCATAATCATTTGATGATGTCATAATCATTAGATGATGTCATAATGATTTTGTTGATGTCATAATCATTTGATGATGTCATAATCATTAGATGATGTCATAATCATTTTGTGATGTCATAATCATTTGATGATGTCATAATCATTTGATGTCATAATCATTGGATGATGTCATAATCATTTGATGTCATAATCATTGGATGATGTCATAATCATTTGATAATGTCATAATCATTAGTTGATGTCATAATCATTTTGCTGATGTCATAATCATTTTGTTGATGTCATAATCATTTGATGATGTCATAATCATTTTGGTGATGTCATAATCATTTGATGATGTAATAATCATTTGATGTCATAATCATTGGATGATGTTATAATCATTTTGTTGATGTCATAATCATTTGATGATGTCATAATCATTAGATGATGTCATAATCATTTTGTTGATGTCATAATCATTTTTTTGATGTCATAATCATTTGATAATGTCATAATCATTAGATGATGTCATAATCATTTTGTTGATGTCATAATCATTTGATGATGTCATAATCATTTTGGTGATGTCATAATCATTTGATGATGTCATAATCATTTGATGTCATAATCATTGGATGATGTCATAATCATTAGATGATGTCATAATCATTTTGTTGATGTCATAATGATTTGATGATGTAATAATCATTGGATGATGTCATAATCATTGGATGATGTCATAATCATTTTGTTGATGTCATAATCATTTGATGATGTCATAATCATTTGATGTCATAATCATTGGATGATGTCATAATCATTTGATGTCATAATCATTGGATGATGTCATAATCATTTTGTTGATGTCATAATCATTTGATAATGTCATAATCATTAGATGATGTCATAATCATTTTGTTGATGTCATAATCATTTTGTTGATGTCATAATCATTTTGGTGATGTCATAATCATTTGATGATGTCATAATCATTTGATGTCATAATCATTGGATGATGACATAATCATTTTGTCGATGTCATAATCATTTGATGATGTCATAATCATTAGATGATGTCATAATCATTTTGTTGATGTCATAATGATTTGATGATGTCATAATGATTTGATGATGTCATAATCATTGGATGATGTCATAATCATTTTGTTGATGTCATAATCATTTGATGATGTCATAATCATTTGATGTCATAATCATTGGATGATGACATAATCATTTTGTTGATATCATAATCATTAGATGATGTCATAATCATTGGATGATGTCATAATCATTTTGTTGATGTCATAATCATTGGATGATGTCATAATCATTTTGTTGATGTCATAATCATTGGATGATGTCATAATCATTTTGTTGATGTCATAATCATTGGATGATGTCATAATCATTTTGTTGATGTCATAATCATTGGATGATGTCATAATCATTTTGTTGATGTCATAATCATTTGATGATGTCATAATCATTAGATGATGTCATAATCATTTTGTTGATGTCATAATCATTTGATGATGTCATAATCATTAGAAGATGTCATAATCATTTTGTTGATGTCATAATCATTTGATGATGTCATAATCATCTGATGTCATAATCATCGGATGATGTCATAATCATTTTGTTGATGTCATAATCATTTGATAATGTCATAATCATTAGATGATGTCATAATCATTTTGTTGATGTCATAATCATTTTTTTGATGTCATAATCATTTGATGATGTCATAATCATTTTGTTGATGTCATAATCATTTGATGATGTCATAATCATTTGATGTCATAATCATTGGATGATGTCATAATCATTTTGTTGATGTCATAATCATTTGTTGATGTCATAATCATTTGATGATGTCATAATCATTAGATGATGTCATAATCATTTTGTGATGTCATAATCATTTGATGATGTCATAATCATTTGATGTCATAATCATTGGATGATGTCATAATCATTTTGTTGATGTCATAATCATTTGATAATGTCATAATCATTAGATGATTTCATAATCATTTTGTTGATGTCATAATCATTTTGTTGATGTCATAATCATTTGATGATGTCATAATCATTTTGGTGATGTCATAATCATTTGATGATGTCATAATCATTTGATGTCATAATCATTGGATGATGTCATAATCATTTTGTTGATGTCATAATCATTTGATGATGTCATAATCATTAGATGATGTCATAATGATTTTGTTGATGTCATAATCATTTGATGATGTCATAATCATTAGATGATGTCATAATCATTTTGTGATGTCATAATCATTTGATGATGTCATAATCATTTGATGTCATAATCATTGGATGATGTCATAATCATTTGATGTCATAATCATTGGATGATGTCATAATCATTTGATAATGTCATAATCATTAGTTGATGTCATAATCATTTTGCTGATGTCATAATCATTTTGTTGATGTCATAATCATTTGATGATGTCATAATCATTTTGGTGATGTCATAATCATTTGATGATGTAATAATCATTTGATGTCATAATCATTGGATGATGTCATAATCATTTTGTTGATGTCATAATCATTTGATGATGTCATAATCATTAGATGATGTCATAATCATTTTGTTGATGTCATAATGATTTGATGATGTAATAATCATTGGATGATGTCATAATCATTGGATGATGTCATAATCATTTTGTTGATGTCATAATCATTTGATGATGTCATAATCATTAGATGATGTCATAATCATTTTGTTGATGTCATAATGATTTGATGATGTCATAATCATTTGATGTCATAATCATTGGATGATGTCATAATCATTTTGTTGATGTCATAATCATTTGATGATGTCATAAACATTTCATGTCTTAATCATTGGATGATGTCATAATCATTTTGTTGATGTCATAATCATTGGATGATGTCATAATCATTTTGTTGATGTCATAATCATTTGATGATGTCATAATCATTAGATGATGTCATAATCATTTTGTTGATGTCATAATCATTTGATGATGTCATAATCATTAGATGATGTCATAATCATTTTGTTGATGTCATAATCATTTGATGATGTCATAATCATTTGATGTCATAATCATCGGATGATGTCATAATCATTTTGTTGATGTCATAATCATTTGATAATGTCATAATCATTAGATTATGTCATATTCATTTTGTTGATGTCATAATCATTTTTTTGATGTCATAATCATTTGATGATGTCATAATCATTTGATGTCATAATCATTGGATGATGTCATAATCATTTTGTTGATGTCATAATCATTTTGTTGATGTCATAATCATTTGATGATGTCATAATCATTTTGATGATGTCATAATCATTTGATGATGTCATAATCATTTGATGTCATAATCATTGGATGATGTCATAATCATTTTGTCGATGTCATAATCATTTGATGATGTCATAATCATTAGATGATGTCATAATCATTTTGTTGATGTCATAATGATTTGATGATGTCATAATGATTTGATGATGTCATAATCATTGGATGATGTCATAATCATTTTGTTGATGTCATAATCATTTGATGATGTCATAATCATTAGATGATGTCATAATCATTTTGTTGATGTCATAATGATTTGATGATGTCATAATCATTTGATGTCATAATCATTGGATGATGTCATAATCATTTTGTTGATGTCATAATCATTTGATGATGTCATAATCATTGGATGTCATAATCATTTTGTTGATGTCATAATCATTTGATGATGTCATAATCATTAGATGATGTCATAATCATTTGATGTCATAATCATTGGATGATGTCATATTCATTTTGTTGATGTCATAATCATTTGATGTCATAATCATTGGATGATGTCATAATCATTTTGTTGATGTCATAATCATTTGATGATGTCATAATCATTTGATGTCATAATCATTGGATGATGACATAATCATTTTGTTGATATCATAATCATTAGATGATGTCATAATCATTGGATGATGTCATAATCATTTTGTTGATGTCATAATCATTGGATGATGTCATAATCATTTTGTTGATGTCATAATCATTGGATGATGTCATAATCATTTTGTTGATGTCATAATCATTGGATGATGTCATAATCATTTTGTTGATGTCATAATCATTGGATGATGTCATAATCATTTTGTTGATGTCATAATCATTTGATGATGTCATAATCATTAGATGATGTCATAATCATTTTGTTGATGTCATAATCATTTGATGATGTCATAATCATTAGAAGATGTCATAATCATTTTGTTGATGTCATAATCATTTGATGATGTCATAATCATCTGATGTCATAATCATCGGATGATGTCATAATCATTTTGTTGATGTCATAATCATTTGATAATGTCATAATCATTAGATGATGTCATAATCATTTTGTTGATGTCATAATCATTTTTTTGATGTCATAATCATTTGATGATGTCATAATCATTTTGTTGATGTCATAATCATTTGATGATGTCATAATCATTTGATGTCATAATCATTGGATGATGTCATAATCATTTTGTTGATGTCATAATCATTTGATGATGTCATAATCATTAGATGATGTCATAATCATTTTGTGATGTCATAATCATTTGATGATGTCATAATCATTTGATGTCATAATCATTGGATGATGTCATAATCATTTTGTTGATGTCATAATCATTTGATAATGTCATAATCATTAGATGATTTCATAATCATTTTGTTGATGTCATAATCATTTTGTTGATGTCATAATCATTTGATGATGTCATAATCATTTTGGTGATGTCATAATCATTTGATGATGTCATAATCATTTGATGTCATAATCATTGGATGATGTCATAATCATTTTGTTGATGTCATAATCATTTGATGATGTCATAATCATTAGATGATGTCATAATGATTTTGTTGATGTCATAATCATTTGATGATGTCATAATCATTAGATGATGTCATAATCATTTTGTGATGTCATAATCATTTGATGATGTCATAATCATTTGATGTCATAATCATTGGATGATGTCATAATCATTTGATGTCATAATCATTGGATGATGTCATAATCATTTGATAATGTCATAATCATTAGTTGATGTCATAATCATTTTGCTGATGTCATAATCATTTTGTTGATGTCATAATCATTTGATGATGTCATAATCATTTTGGTGATGTCATAATCATTTGATGATGTAATAATCATTTGATGTCATAATCATTGGATGATGTTATAATCATTTTGTTGATGTCATAATCATTTGATGATGTCATAATCATTAGATGATGTCATAATCATTTTGTTGATGTCATAATCATTTTTTTGATGTCATAATCATTTGATAATGTCATAATCATTAGATGATGTCATAATCATTTTGTTGATGTCATAATCATTTTGTTGATGTCATAATCATTTGATGATGTCATAATCATTTTGGTGATGTCATAATCATTTGATGATGTCATAATCATTTGATGTCATAATCATTGGATGATGTCATAATCATTTTGTTGATGTCATAATCATTTGATGATGTCATAATCATTAGATGATGTCATAATCATTTTGTTGATGTCATAATGATTTGATGATGTAATAATCATTGGATGATGTCATAATCATTGGATGATGTCATAATCATTTTGTTGATGTCATAATCATTTGATGATGTCATAATCATTTGATGTCATAATCATTGGATGATGTCATAATCATTTGATGTCATAATCATTGGATGATGTCATAATCATTTTGTTGATGTCATAATCATTTGATAATGTCATAATCATTAGATGATGTCATAATCATTTTGTTGATGTCATAATCATTTTGTTGATGTCATAATCATTTTGGTGATGTCATAATCATTTGATGATGTCATAATCATTTGATGTCATAATCATTGGATGATGTCATAATCATTTTGTCGATGTCATAATCATTTGATGATGTCATAATCATTAGATGATGTCATAATCATTTTGTTGATGTCATAATGATTTGATGATGTCATAATGATTTGATGATGTCATAATCATTGGATGATGTCATAATCATTTTGTTGATGTCATAATCATTTGATGATGTCATAATCATTTGATGTCATAATCATTGGATGATGACATAATCATTTTGTTGATATCATAATCATTAGATGATGTCATAATCATTGGATGATGTCATAATCATTTTGTTGATGTCATAATCATTGGATGATGTCATAATCATTTTGTTGATGTCATAATCATTGGATGATGTCATAATCATTTTGTTGATGTCATAATCATTGGATGATGTCATAATCATTTTGTTGATGTCATAATCATTGGATGATGTCATAATCATTTTGTTGATGTCATAATCATTTGATGATGTCATAATCATTAGATGATGTCATAATCATTTTGTTGATGTCATAATCATTTGATGATGTCATAATCATTAGAAGATGTCATAATCATTTTGTTGATGTCATAATCATTTGATGATGTCATAATCATCTGATGTCATAATCATCGGATGATGTCATAATCATTTTGTTGATGTCATAATCATTTGATAATGTCATAATCATTAGATGATGTCATAATCATTTTGTTGATGTCATAATCATTTTTTTGATGTCATAATCATTTGATGATGTCATAATCATTTTGTTGATGTCATAATCATTTGATGATGTCATAATCATTTGATGTCATAATCATTGGATGATGTCATAATCATTTTGTTGATGTCATAATCATTTGTTGATGTCATAATCATTAGATGATGTCATAATCATTTTGTGATGTCATAATCATTTGATGATGTCATAATCATTTGATGTCATAATCATTGGATGATGTCATAATCATTTTGTTGATGTCATAATCATTTGATAATGTCATAATCATTAGATGATTTCATAATCATTTTGTTGATGTCATAATCATTTTGTTGATGTCATAATCATTTGATGATGTCATAATCATTTTGATGATGTCATAATCATTTGATGATGTCATAATCATTTGATGTCATAATCATTGGATGATGTCATAATCATTTTGTTGATGTCATAATCATTTGATGATGTCATAATCATTAGATGATGTCATAATGATTTTGTTGATGTCATAATCATTTGATGATGTCATAATCATTAGATGATGTCATAATCATTTTGTGATGTCATAATCATTTGATGATGTCATAATCATTTGATGTCATAATCATTGGATGATGTCATAATCATTTGATGTCATAATCATTGGATGATGTCATAATCATTTGATAATGTCATAATCATTAGTTGATGTCATAATCATTTTGCTGATGTCATAATCATTTTGTTGATGTCATAATCATTTGATGATGTCATAATCATTTTGGTGATGTCATAATCATTTGATGATGTAATAATCATTTGATGTCATAATCATTGGATGATGTTATAATCATTTTGTTGATGTCATAATCATTTGATGATGTCATAATCATTAGATGATGTCATAATCATTTTGTTGATGTCATAATGATTTGATGATGTCAGAATCATTGGATGATATCATAATCATTGGATGATGTCATAATCATTTTGTTGATGTCATAATCATTTGATGATGTCATAATCATTAGATGATGTCATAATCATTTTGTTGATGTCATAATGATTTGATGATGTCATAATCATTTGATGTCATAATCATTGGATGATGTCATAATCATTTTGTTGATGTCATAATCATTTGATGATGTCATAAACATTTGATGTCATAATCATTGGATGATGTCATAATCATTTTGTTGATGTCATAATCATTGGATGATGTCATAATCGTTTTGTTGATGTCATAATCATTTGATGATGTCATAATCATTAGATGATGTCATAATCATTTTGTTGATGTCATAATCATTTGATGATGTCATAATCATTAGATGATGTCATAATCATTTTGTTGATGTCATAATCATTTGATGATGTCATAATCATTTGATGTCATAATCATCGGATGATGCCATAATCATTTTGTTGATGTCATAATCATTTGATAATGTCATAATCATTAGATGATGTCATAATCATTTTGTTGATGTCATAATCATTTTTTTGATGTCATAATCATTTGATGATGTCATAATCATTTTGTTGATGTCATAATCATTTGATGATGTCATAATCATTTGATGTCATAATCATTGGATGATGTCATAATCATTTTGTTGATGTCATAATCATTTGATGATGTCATAATCATTAGATTATGTCATAATCATTTTGATGATGTCATCATCATTTGATGATGTCATAATCATTGGATGATGTCATAATCATTGGATGATGTCATCATCATTTTGTTGATGTCATAATCATTTGATGTCATAATGATTTGATGATGTCATAATCATTTTGTTGATGTCATAATCATTTTGTTGATGTCATAATGATTTGATGATGTCAAAATCATTGGATGATGTCATAATCATTTTGTTGATGTCATAATCATTTGATGTCATAATCATTGGATGATGTCATAATCATTTTGTTGATGTCATAATCATTTGATGATGTCATAATCATTTGATGTCATAATCATTGGATGATGTCATAATCATTTTTTTGATGTCATAATCATTGGATGATGTCATAATCATTTTGTTGATGTCATAATCATTTGATGATGTCATAATCATTAGATGATGTCATAATCATTTTGTTGATGTCATAATCATTTGATGATGTCATAATCATTGGATGATGTCATAATCATTGGATGATGTCATAATCATTTTGTTGATGTCATAATCATTTGATGATGTCATAATCATTAGATGATGTCATAATCATTTTGTTGATGTCATAATGATTTGATGATGTCATAATCATTTGATGTCATAATCATTGGATGATGTCATAATCATTTTGTTGATGTCATAATCATTTGATGATGTCATAAACATTTCATGTCTTAATCATTGGATGATGTCATAATCATTTTGTTGATGTCATAATCATTGGATGATGTCATAATCATTTTGTTGATGTCATAATCATTTGATGATGTCATAATCATTAGATGATGTCATAATCATTTTGTTGATGTCATAATCATTTGATGATGTCATAAACATTTCATGTCTTAATCATTGGATGATGTCATAATCATTTTGTTGATGTCATAATCATTGGATGATGTCATAATCATTTTGTTGATGTCATAATCATTTGATGATGTCATAATCATTAGATGATGTCATAATCATTTTGTTGATGTCATAATCATTTGATGATGTCATAATCATTTGATGTCATAATCATTGGATGATGTCATCATCATTTTGTTGATGTCATAATCATTTGATGTCATAATCATTTGATGATGTCATAATCATTTTGTTGATGTCATAATCATTTTGTTGATGTCATAATGATTTGATGATGTCAAAATCATTGGATGATGTCATAATCATTTTGTTGATGTCATAATCATTTGATGTCATAATCATTGGATGATGTCATAATCATTTGATGATGTCATAATCATTTGATGTCATAATCATTGGATGATGTCATAATCATTTTTTTGATGTCATAATCATTGGATGATGTCATAATCATTTTGTTGATGTCATAATCATTTGATGATGTCATAATCATTAGATGATGTCATAATCATTTTGTTGATGTCATAATCATTTGATGATGTCATAATCATTAGATGATGTCATAATCATTTTGTTGATGTCATAATCATTTGATAATGTCATAATCATTAGATGATGTCATAATCATTTTGTTGATGTCATAATCATTTTGTTGATGTCATAATCATTTTGATGATGTCATAATCATTTGATGATGTCATAATCATTTGATGTCATAATCATTGGATGATGTCATAATCATTTTGTTGATGTCATAATCATTTGATGATGTCATAATCATTTGATGTCATAATCATCGGATGATGTCATAATCATTTTGTTGATGTCATAATCATTTGATAATGTCATAATCATTAGATGATGTCATAATCATTTTGTTGATGTCATAATCATTTTTTTGATGTCATAATCATTTGATGATGTCATAATCATTTTGTTGATGTCATAATCATTTGATGATGTCATAATCATTTGATGTCATAATCATTGGATGATGTCATAATCATTTTGTTGATGTCATAATCATTTGATGATGTCATAATCATTAGATGATGTCATAATCATTTTGTTGATGTCATCATCATTTGATGATGTCATAATCATTGGATGATGTCATAATCATTGGATGATGTCATCATCATTTTGTTGATGTCATAATCATTTGATGTCATAATCATTTGATGATGTCATAATCATTTTGTTGATGTCATAATCATTTTGTTGATGTCATAATGATTTGATGATGTCAAAATCATTGGATGATGTCATAATCATTTTGTTGATGTCATAATCATTTGATGTCATAATCATTGGATGATGTCATAATCATTTTGTTGATGTCATAATCATTTGATGATGTCATAATCATTTGATGTCATAATCATTGGATGATGTCATAATCATTTTGTTGATGTCATAATCATTGGATGATGTCATAATCATTTTGTTGATGTCATAATCATTGGATGATGTCATAATCATTGGATGATGTCATAATCATTTTGTTGATGTCATAATCATTTGATGATGTCATAATCATTAGATGATGTCATAATCATTTTGTTGATGTCATAATCATTTTGTTGATGTCATAATCATTTTGATGATGTCATAATCATTTGATGATGTCATAATCATTTGATGTCATAATCATTGGATGATGTCATAATCATTTTGTCGATGTCATAATCATTTGATGATGTCATAATCATTAGATGATGTCATAATCATTTTGTTGATGTCATAATGATTTGATGATGTCATAATCATTTGATGTCATAATCATTGGATGATGTCATAATCATTTTGTTGATGACATAATCATTTGATGATGTCATAATCATTGGATGTCATAATCATTTTGTTGATGTCATAATCATTTGATGATGTCATAATCATTAGATGATGTCATAATCATTTGATGTCATAATCATTGGATGATGTCATATTCATTTTGTTGATGTCATAATCATTTGATGATGTCATAATCATTTGATGTCATAATCATTGGATGATGACATAATCATTTTGTTGATGTCATAATCATTAGATGATGTCATAATCATTAGATGATGTCATAATCATTTTGTTGATGTAATAATCATTTGATGATGTCATAATCATTTTGTTGATGTCATAATCATTGGATGATGTCATAATCATTTTGTTGATGTCATAATCTTTTGATGATGCCATAATCATTTTGTTGATGGCATAATCATTTGATGATGTCATAATCATTTGATGTCATAATCATTAGATGATGTCATAATCATTTTGTTGATGTCATAATGATTTGATGATGTCAAAATCATTGGATGATGCCATAATCATTTTGTTGATGTCATAATCATTTGATGTCATAATCATTGGATGATGTCATAATCATTTTGGTGATGTCATAATCATTTGATGATGTCATAATCATTTTGGTGATGTCATAATCATTTGATGATGTCATAATCATTTTGGTGATGTCATAATCATTTGATGATGTCATAATCATTTGATGTCATAATCATTGGATGATGTCATAATCATTTTGTTGATGTCATAATCATTTGATGATGTCATAATCATTAGATGATGTCATAATGATTTTGTTGATGTCATAATCATTTGATGATGTCATAATCATTAGATGATGTCATAATCATTTTGTGATGTCATAATCATTTGATGATGTCATAATCATTTGATGTCATAATCATTGGATGATGTCATAATCATTTGATGTCATAATCATTGGATGATGTCATAATCATTTGATAATGTCATAATCATTAGATGATGTCATAATCATTTTGCTGATGTCATAATCATTTTGTTGATGTCATAATCATTTGATGATGTCATAATCATTTTGGTGATGTCATAATCATTTGATGATGTCATAATCATTTGATGTCATAATCATTGGATGATGTTATAATCATTTTGTTGATGTCATAATCATTTGATGATGTCATAATCATTAGATGATGTCATAATCATTTTGTTGATGTCATAATGATTTGATGATGTCAGAATCATTGGATGATATCATAATCATTGGATGATGTCATAATCATTTTGTTGATGTCATAATCATTTGATGATGTCATAATCAATAGATGATGTCATAATCATTTTGTTGATGTCATAATGATTTGATGATGTCATAATCATTTGATGTCATAATCATTGGATGATGTCATAATCATTTTGTTGATGTCATAATCATTTGATGATGTCATAAACATTTGATGTCATAATCATTGGATGATGTCATAATCATTTTGTTGATGTCATAATCATTGGATGATGTCATAATCGTTTTGTTGATGTCATAATCATTTGATGATGTCATAATCATTAGATGATGTCATAATCATTTTGTTGATGTCATAATCATTTGATGATGTCATAATCATTAGATGATGTCATAATCATTTTGTTGATGTCATAATCATTTGATGATGTCATAATCATTTGATGTCATAATCATCGGATGATGTCATAATCATTTTGTTGATGTCATAATCATTTGATAATGTCATAATCATTAGATGATGTCATAATCATTTTGTTGATGTCATAATCATTTTTTTGATGTCATAATCATTTGATGATGTCATAATCATTTTGTTGATGTCATAATCATTTGATGATGTCATAATCATTTGATGTCATAATCATTGGATGATGTCATAATCATTTTGTTGATGTCATAATCATTTGATGATGTCATAATCATTAGATGATGTCATAATCATTTTGTTGATGTCATCATCATTTGATGATGTCATAATCATTGGATGATGTCATAATCATTGGATGATGTCATCATCATTTTGTTGATGTCATAATCATTTGATGTCATAATCATTTGATGATGTCATAATCATTTTGTTGATGTCATAATCATTTTGTTGATGTCATAATGATTTGATGATGTCAAAATCATTGGATGATGTCATAATCATTTTGTTGATGTCATAATCATTTGATGTCATAATCATTGGATGATGTCATAATCATTTTGTTGATGTCATAATCATTTGATGATGTCATAATCATTTGATGTCATAATCATTGGATGATGTCATAATCATTTTTTGATGTCATAATCATTGGATGATGTCATAATCATTTTGTTGATGTCATAATCATTTGATGATGTCATAATCATTAGATGATGTCATAATCATTTTGTTGATGTCATAATCATTTGATGATGTCATAATCATTAGATGATGTCATAATCATTTTGTTGATGTCATAATCATTTGATAATGTCATAATCATTAGATGATGTCATAATCATTTTGTTGATGTCATAATCATTTTGTTGATGTCATAATCATTTGATGATGTCATAATCATTTTGGTGATGTCATAATCATTTGATGATGTCATAATCATTTGATGTCATAATCATTGGATGATGTCATAATCATTTTGTTGATGTCATAATCATTTGATGATGTCATAATCATTAGATGATGTCATTATCATTTTGTTGATGTCATAATGATTTGATGATGTCATAATCATTGGATGATGTCATAATCATTGGATGATGTCATCATCATTTTGTTGATGTCATAATCATTTGATGATGTCATAATCATTTGATGTCATAATCATTTGATGATGTCATAATCATTTTGTTGATGTCATAATCATTGGATGATGTCATAATCATTTTGTTGATGTCATAATCATTGGATGATGTCATAATCATTTTGTTGATGTCATAATCATTGGATGATGTCATAATCATTTTGTTGATGTCATAATCATTGGATGATGTCATAATCATTTTGTTGATGTCATAATCATTTGATGATGTCATAATCATTAGATGATGTCATAATCATTTTGTTGATGTCATAATCATTTGATGATGTCATAATCATTAGAAGATGTCATAATCATTTTGTTGATGTCATAATCATTTGATGATGTCATAATCATCTGATGTCATAATCATCGGATGATGTCATAATCATTTTGTTGATGTCATAATCATTTGATAATGTCATAATCATTAGATGATGTCATAATCATTTTGTTGATGTCATAATCATTTTTTTGATGTCATAATCATTTGATGATGTCATAATCATTTTGTTGATGTCATAATCATTTGATGATGTCATAATCATTTGATGTCATAATCATTGGATGATGTCATAATCATTTTGTTGATGTCATAATCATTTGTTGATGTCATAATCATTTGATGATGTCATAATCATTAGATGATGTCATAATCATTTTGTGATGTCATAATCATTTGATGATGTCATAATCATTTGATGTCATAATCATTGGATGATGTCATAATCATTTTGTTGATGTCATAATCATTTGATAATGTCATAATCATTAGATGATTTCATAATCATTTTGTTGATGTCATAATCATTTTGTTGATGTCATAATCATTTGATGATGTCATAATCATTTTGATGATGTCATAATCATTTGATGATGTCATAATCATTTGATGTCATAATCATTGGATGATGTCATAATCATTTTGTTGATGTCATAATCATTTGATGATGTCATAATCATTAGATGATGTCATAATGATTTTGTTGATGTCATAATCATTTGATGATGTCATAATCATTAGATGATGTCATAATCATTTTGTGATGTCATAATCATTTGATGATGTCATAATCATTTGATGTCATAATCATTGGATGATGTCATAATCATTTGATGTCATAATCATTGGATGATGTCATAATCATTTGATAATGTCATAATCATTAGTTGATGTCATAATCATTTTGCTGATGTCATAATCATTTTGTTGATGTCATAATCATTTGATGATGTCATAATCATTTTGGTGATGTCATAATCATTTGATGATGTAATAATCATTTGATGTCATAATCATTGGATGATGTTATAATCATTTTGTTGATGTCATAATCATTTGATGATGTCATAATCATTAGATGATGTCATAATCATTTTGTTGATGTCATAATGATTTGATGATGTCAGAATCATTGGATGATATCATAATCATTGGATGATGTCATAATCATTTTGTTGATGTCATAATCATTTGATGATGTCATAATCATTAGATGATGTCATAATCATTTTGTTGATGTCATAATGATTTGATGATGTCATAATCATTTGATGTCATAATCATTGGATGATGTCATAATCATTTTGTTGATGTCATAATCATTTGATGATGTCATAAACATTTGATGTCATAATCATTGGATGATGTCATAATCATTTTGTTGATGTCATAATCATTGGATGATGTCATAATCGTTTTGTTGATGTCATAATCATTTGATGATGTCATAATCATTAGATGATGTCATAATCATTTTGTTGATGTCATAATCATTTGATGATGTCATAATCATTAGATGATGTCATAATCATTTTGTTGATGTCATAATCATTTGATGATGTCATAATCATTTGATGTCATAATCATCGGATGATGCCATAATCATTTTGTTGATGTCATAATCATTTGATAATGTCATAATCATTAGATGATGTCATAATCATTTTGTTGATGTCATAATCATTTTTTTGATGTCATAATCATTTGATGATGTCATAATCATTTTGTTGATGTCATAATCATTTGATGATGTCATAATCATTTGATGTCATAATCATTGGATGATGTCATAATCATTTTGTTGATGTCATAATCATTTGATGATGTCATAATCATTAGATTATGTCATAATCATTTTGATGATGTCATCATCATTTGATGATGTCATAATCATTGGATGATGTCATAATCATTGGATGATGTCATCATCATTTTGTTGATGTCATAATCATTTGATGTCATAATGATTTGATGATGTCATAATCATTTTGTTGATGTCATAATCATTTTGTTGATGTCATAATGATTTGATGATGTCAAAATCATTGGATGATGTCATAATCATTTTGTTGATGTCATAATCATTTGATGTCATAATCATTGGATGATGTCATAATCATTTTGTTGATGTCATAATCATTTGATGATGTCATAATCATTTGATGTCATAATCATTGGATGATGTCATAATCATTTTTTTGATGTCATAATCATTGGATGATGTCATAATCATTTTGTTGATGTCATAATCATTTGATGATGTCATAATCATTAGATGATGTCATAATCATTTTGTTGATGTCATAATCATTTGATGATGTCATAATCATTGGATGATGTCATAATCATTGGATGATGTCATAATCATTTTGTTGATGTCATAATCATTTGATGATGTCATAATCATTAGATGATGTCATAATCATTTTGTTGATGTCATAATGATTTGATGATGTCATAATCATTTGATGTCATAATCATTGGATGATGTCATAATCATTTTGTTGATGTCATAATCATTTGATGATGTCATAAACATTTCATGTCTTAATCATTGGATGATGTCATAATCATTTTGTTGATGTCATAATCATTGGATGATGTCATAATCATTTTGTTGATGTCATAATCATTTGATGATGTCATAATCATTAGATGATGTCATAATCATTTTGTTGATGTCATAATCATTTGATGATGTCATAAACATTTCATGTCTTAATCATTGGATGATGTCATAATCATTTTGTTGATGTCATAATCATTGGATGATGTCATAATCATTTTGTTGATGTCATAATCATTTGATGATGTCATAATCATTAGATGATGTCATAATCATTTTGTTGATGTCATAATCATTTGATGATGTCATAATCATTTGATGTCATAATCATTGGATGATGTCATCATCATTTTGTTGATGTCATAATCATTTGATGTCATAATCATTTGATGATGTCATAATCATTTTGTTGATGTCATAATCATTTTGTTGATGTCATAATGATTTGATGATGTCAAAATCATTGGATGATGTCATAATCATTTTGTTGATGTCATAATCATTTGATGTCATAATCATTGGATGATGTCATAATCATTTGATGATGTCATAATCATTTGATGTCATAATCATTGGATGATGTCATAATCATTTTTTTGATGTCATAATCATTGGATGATGTCATAATCATTTTGTTGATGTCATAATCATTTGATGATGTCATAATCATTAGATGATGTCATAATCATTTTGTTGATGTCATAATCATTTGATGATGTCATAATCATTAGATGATGTCATAATCATTTTGTTGATGTCATAATCATTTGATAATGTCATAATCATTAGATGATGTCATAATCATTTTGTTGATGTCATAATCATTTTGTTGATGTCATAATCATTTTGATGATGTCATAATCATTTGATGATGTCATAATCATTTGATGTCATAATCATTGGATGATGTCATAATCATTTTGTTGATGTCATAATCATTTGATGATGTCATAATCATTAGATGATGTCATAATCATTTTGTTGATGTCATCATCATTTGATGATGTCATAATCATTGGATGATGTCATAATCATTGGATGATGTCATCATCATTTTGTTGATGTCATAATCATTTGATGTCATAATCATTTGATGATGTCATAATCATTTTGTTGATGTCATAATCATTTTGTTGATGTCATAATGATTTGATGATGTCAAAATCATTGGATGATGTCATAATCATTTTGTTGATGTCATAATCATTTGATGTCATAATCATTGGATGATGTCATAATCATTTTGTTGATGTCATAATCATTTGATGATGTCATAATCATTTGATGTCATAATCATTGGATGATGTCATAATCATTTTGTTGATGTCATAATCATTGGATGATGTCATAATCATTTTGTTGATGTCATAATCATTGGATGATGTCATAATCATTGGATGATGTCATAATCATTTTGTTGATGTCATAATCATTTGATGATGTCATAATCATTAGATGATGTCATAATCATTTTGTTGATGTCATAATCATTTTGTTGATGTCATAATCATTTTGATGATGTCATAATCATTTGATGATGTCATAATCATTTGATGTCATAATCATTGGATGATGTCATAATCATTTTGTCGATGTCATAATCATTTGATGATGTCATAATCATTAGATGATGTCATAATCATTTTGTTGATGTCATAATGATTTGATGATGTCATAATCATTTGATGTCATAATCATTGGATGATGTCATAATCATTTTGTTGATGACATAATCATTTGATGATGTCATAATCATTGGATGTCATAATCATTTTGTTGATGTCATAATCATTTGATGATGTCATAATCATTAGATGATGTCATAATCATTTGATGTCATAATCATTGGATGATGTCATATTCATTTTGTTGATGTCATAATCATTTGATGATGTCATAATCATTTGATGTCATAATCATTGGATGATGACATAATCATTTTGTTGATGTCATAATCATTAGATGATGTCATAATCATTAGATGATGTCATAATCATTTTGTTGATGTAATAATCATTTGATGATGTCATAATCATTTTGTTGATGTCATAATCATTGGATGATGTCATAATCATTTTGTTGATGTCATAATCTTTTGATGATGCCATAATCATTTTGTTGATGGCATAATCATTTGATGATGTCATAATCATTTGATGTCATAATCATTAGATGATGTCATAATCATTTTGTTGATGTCATAATGATTTGATGATGTCAAAATCATTGGATGATGCCATAATCATTTTGTTGATGTCATAATCATTTGATGTCATAATCATTGGATGATGTCATAATCATTTTGGTGATGTCATAATCATTTGATGATGTCATAATCATTTTGGTGATGTCATAATCATTTGATGATGTCATAATCATTTTGGTGATGTCATAATCATTTGATGATGTCATAATCATTTGATGTCATAATCATTGGATGATGTCATAATCATTTTGTTGATGTCATAATCATTTGATGATGTCATAATCATTAGATGATGTCATAATGATTTTGTTGATGTCATAATCATTTGATGATGTCATAATCATTAGATGATGTCATAATCATTTTGTGATGTCATAATCATTTGATGATGTCATAATCATTTGATGTCATAATCATTGGATGATGTCATAATCATTTGATGTCATAATCATTGGATGATGTCATAATCATTTGATAATGTCATAATCATTAGATGATGTCATAATCATTTTGCTGATGTCATAATCATTTTGTTGATGTCATAATCATTTGATGATGTCATAATCATTTTGGTGATGTCATAATCATTTGATGATGTCATAATCATTTGATGTCATAATCATTGGATGATGTTATAATCATTTTGTTGATGTCATAATCATTTGATGATGTCATAATCATTAGATGATGTCATAATCATTTTGTTGATGTCATAATGATTTGATGATGTCAGAATCATTGGATGATATCATAATCATTGGATGATGTCATAATCATTTTGTTGATGTCATAATCATTTGATGATGTCATAATCAATAGATGATGTCATAATCATTTTGTTGATGTCATAATGATTTGATGATGTCATAATCATTTGATGTCATAATCATTGGATGATGTCATAATCATTTTGTTGATGTCATAATCATTTGATGATGTCATAAACATTTGATGTCATAATCATTGGATGATGTCATAATCATTTTGTTGATGTCATAATCATTGGATGATGTCATAATCGTTTTGTTGATGTCATAATCATTTGATGATGTCATAATCATTAGATGATGTCATAATCATTTTGTTGATGTCATAATCATTTGATGATGTCATAATCATTAGATGATGTCATAATCATTTTGTTGATGTCATAATCATTTGATGATGTCATAATCATTTGATGTCATAATCATCGGATGATGTCATAATCATTTTGTTGATGTCATAATCATTTGATAATGTCATAATCATTAGATGATGTCATAATCATTTTGTTGATGTCATAATCATTTTTTTGATGTCATAATCATTTGATGATGTCATAATCATTTTGTTGATGTCATAATCATTTGATGATGTCATAATCATTTGATGTCATAATCATTGGATGATGTCATAATCATTTTGTTGATGTCATAATCATTTGATGATGTCATAATCATTAGATGATGTCATAATCATTTTGTTGATGTCATCATCATTTGATGATGTCATAATCATTGGATGATGTCATAATCATTGGATGATGTCATCATCATTTTGTTGATGTCATAATCATTTGATGTCATAATCATTTGATGATGTCATAATCATTTTGTTGATGTCATAATCATTTTGTTGATGTCATAATGATTTGATGATGTCAAAATCATTGGATGATGTCATAATCATTTTGTTGATGTCATAATCATTTGATGTCATAATCATTGGATGATGTCATAATCATTTTGTTGATGTCATAATCATTTGATGATGTCATAATCATTTGATGTCATAATCATTGGATGATGTCATAATCATTTTTTGATGTCATAATCATTGGATGATGTCATAATCATTTTGTTGATGTCATAATCATTTGATGATGTCATAATCATTAGATGATGTCATAATCATTTTGTTGATGTCATAATCATTTGATGATGTCATAATCATTAGATGATGTCATAATCATTTTGTTGATGTCATAATCATTTGATAATGTCATAATCATTAGATGATGTCATAATCATTTTGTTGATGTCATAATCATTTTGTTGATGTCATAATCATTTGATGATGTCATAATCATTTTGGTGATGTCATAATCATTTGATGATGTCATAATCATTTGATGTCATAATCATTGGATGATGTCATAATCATTTTGTTGATGTCATAATCATTTGATGATGTCATAATCATTAGATGATGTCATTATCATTTTGTTGATGTCATAATGATTTGATGATGTCATAATCATTGGATGATGTCATAATCATTGGATGATGTCATCATCATTTTGTTGATGTCATAATCATTTGATGATGTCATAATCATTTGATGTCATAATCATTTGATGATGTCATAATCATTTTGTTGATGTCATAATCATTTTGTTGATGTCATAATGATTTGATGATGTCAAAATCATTGGATGATGTCATAATCATTTTGTTGATGTCATAATCATTTGATGTCATAATCATTGGATGATGTCATAATCATTTTGTTGATGTCATAATCATTTGATGATGTCATAATCATTTGATGTCATAATCATTGGATGATGTCATAATCATTTTGTTGATGTCATAATCATTTGATAATGTCATAATCATTAGATGATGTCAGAATCATTTTGTTGATGTCATAATCATTTTGTTGATGTCATAATCATTTGATGATGTCATAATCATTTTGGTGATGTCATAATCATTTGATGATGTCATAATCATTTGATGTCATAATCATTGGATGATGTCATAATCATTTTGTTGATGTCATAATCATTTGATGATGTCATAATCATTAGATGATGTCATAATTATTTTGTTGATGTCATAATGATTTGATGATGTCATAATCATTGGATGATGTCATAATCATTGGATGATGTCATCATCATTTTGTTGATGTCATAATCATTTGATGATATCATAATCATTTGATGTCATAATCATTTGATGATGTCATAATCATTTTGTTGATGTCATAACCATTTTGTTGATGTCATAATGATTTGATGATGTCAAAATCATTGGATGATGTCATAATCATTTTGTTGATGTCATAATCATTTGATGTCATAATCATTGGATGATGTCATAATCATTTTGTTGATGTCATAATCATTTGATGATGTCATAATCATTTGATGTTATAATCATTGGATGATGTCATAATCATTTTGTTGATGTCATAATCATTTGATGATGTCATAATCATTAGATGATGTCATAATCATTTTGTTGATGTCATAATCATTTGATGATGTCATAATCATTAGATGATGTCATAATCATTTTGTGATGTCATAATCATTTGATGATGTCATAATCATTTGATGTCATAATCATTGGATGATGTCATAATCATTTTGTTGATGTCATAATCATTTGATAATGTCATAATCATTAGATGATGTCATAATCATTTTGTTGATGTCATAATCATTTTGTTGATGTCATAATCATTTGATGATGTCATAATCATTTTGGTGATGTCATAATCATTTGATGATGTCATAATCATTTGATGTCATAATCATTGGATGATGTCATAATCATTTTGTTGATGTCATAATCATTTGATGATGTCATAATCATTAGATGATGTCATAATCATTTTGTTGATGTCATAATCATTTGATGATGTCATAATCATTTGATGTCATAATCATTGGATGATGTCATAATCATTTGATGTCATAATCATTGGATGATGTCATAATCATTTTGTTGATGTCATAATCATTTGATAATGTCATAATCATTAGATGATGTCATAATCATTTTGTTGATGTCATAATCATTTTGTTGATGTCATAATCATTTTGGTGATGTCATAATCATTTGATGATGTCATAATCATTTGATGTCATAATCATTGGATGATGTCATAATCATTTTGTCGATGTCATAATCATTTGATGATGTCATAATCATTAGATGATGTCATAATCATTTTGTTGATGTCATAATGATTTCATGATGTCATAATGATTTGATGATGTCATAATCATTGGATGATGTCATAATCATTTTGTTGATGTCATAATCATTTGATGATGTCATAATCATTAGATGATGTCATAATCATTTTGTTGATGTCATAATGATTTGATGATGTCATAATCATTTGATGTCATAATCATTGGATGATGTCATAATCATTTTGTTGATGTCATAATCATTTGATGATGTCATAATCATTGGATGTCATAATCATTTTGTTGATGTCATAATCATTTGATGATGTCATAATCATTAGATGATGTCATAATCATTTGATGTCATAATCATTGGATGATGTCATATTCATTTTGTTGATGTCATAATCATTTGATGATGTCATAATCATTTGATGTCATAATCATTGGATGATGTCATAATCATTTTGTTGATGTCATAATCATTTGATGATGTCATAATCATTTGATGTCACAATCATTGGATGATGTCATAATCATTTTGTTGATGTCATAATCATTTGATGATGTCATAATCATTTGATGTCATAATCATTGGATGATGTCATAATCATTTTTTTATATCATAATCATTGGATGATGTCATAATCATTTTGTTGATGTCATAATCATTTGATGATGTCATAATCATTAGATGATGTCATAATCATTTTGTTGATGTCATAATCATTTGATGATGTCATAATCATTAGATGATGTCATAATCATTTTGTTGATGTCATAATCATTTGATGATGTCATAATCATTAGATGATGTCATAATTATTTTGTTGATGTCATAATGATTTGATGATGTCATAATCATTGGATGATGTCATAATCATTGGATGATGTCATCATCATTTTGTTGATGTCATAATCATTTGATGATATCATAATCATTTGATGTCATAATCATTTGATGATGTCATAATCATTTTGTTGATGTCATAACCATTTTGTTGATGTCATAATGATTTGATGATGTCAAAATCATTGGATGATGTCATAATCATTTTGTTGATGTCATAATCATTTGATGTCATAATCATTGGATGATGTCATAATCATTTTGTTGATGTCATAATCATTTGATGATGTCATAATCATTTGATGTTATAATCATTGGATGATGTCATAATCATTTTGTTGATGTCATAATCATTTGATGATGTCATAATCATTAGATGATGTCATAATCATTTTGTTGATGTCATAATCATTTGATGATGTCATAATCATTAGATGATGTCATAATCATTTTGTGATGTCATAATCATTTGATGATGTCATAATCATTTGATGTCATAATCATTGGATGATGTCATAATCATTTTGTTGATGTCATAATCATTTGATAATGTCATAATCATTAGATGATGTCATAATCATTTTGTTGATGTCATAATCATTTTGTTGATGTCATAATCATTTGATGATGTCATAATCATTTTGGTGATGTCATAATCATTTGATGATGTCATAATCATTTGATGTCATAATCATTTTGTTGATGTCATAATCATTTGATGATGTCATAATCATTTGATGTCATAATCATTTGATGATGTCATAATCATTTGATGTTATAATCATTGGATGATGTCATAATCATTTTGTTGATGTCATAATCATTTGATGATGTCATAATCATTAGATGATGTCATAATCATTTTGTTGATGTCATAATCATTTGATGATGTCATAATCATTAGATGATGTCATAATCATTTTGTGATGTCATAATCATTTGATGATGTCATAATCATTTGATGTCATAATCATTGGATGATGTCATAATCATTTTGTTGATGTCATAATCATTTGATAATGTCATAATCATTAGATGATGTCATAATCATTTTGTTGATGTCATAATCATTTTGTTGATGTCATAATCATTTGATGATGTCATAATCATTTTGGTGATGTCATAATCATTTGATGATGTCATAATCATTTGATGTCATAATCATTGGATGATGTCATAATCATTTTGTTGATGTCATAATCATTTGATAATGTCATAATCATTAGATGATGTCATAATCATTTTGTTGATGTCATAATCATTTTGTTGATGTCATAATCATTTTGGTGATGTCATAATCATTTGATGATGTCATAATCATTTGATGTCATAATCATTGGATGATGTCATAATCATTTTGTCGATGTCATAATCATTTGATGATGTCATAATCATTAGATGATGTCATAATCATTTTGTTGATGTCATAATGATTTCATGATGTCATAATGATTTGATGATGTCATAATCATTGGATGATGTCATAATCATTTTGTTGATGTCATAATCATTTGATGATGTCATAATCATTAGATGATGTCATAATCATTTTGTTGATGTCATAATGATTTGATGATGTCATAATCATTTGATGTCATAATCATTGGATGATGTCATAATCATTTTGTTGATGTCATAATCATTTGATGATGTCATAATCATTGGATGTCATAATCATTTTGTTGATGTCATAATCATTTGATGATGTCATAATCATTAGATGATGTCATAATCATTTGATGTCATAATCATTGGATGATGTCATATTCATTTTGTTGATGTCATAATCATTTGATGATGTCATAATCATTTGATGTCATAATCATTGGATGATGTCATAATCATTTTGTTGATGTCATAATCATTTGATGATGTCATAATCATTTGATGTCATAATCATTGGATGATGTCATAATCATTTTGTTGATGTCATAATCATTTGATGATGTCATAATCATTTGATGTCATAATCATTGGATGATGTCATAATCATTTTTTGATATCATAATCATTGGATGATGTCATAATCATTTTGTTGATGTCATAATCATTTGATGATGTCATAATCATTAGATGATGTCATAATCATTTTGTTGATGTCATAATCATTTGATGATGTCATAATCATTAGATGATGTCATAATCATTTTGTTGATGTCATAATCATTTGATGATGTCATAATCATTAGATGATGTCATAATTATTTTGTTGATGTCATAATGATTTGATGATGTCATAATCATTGGATGATGTCATAATCATTGGATGATGTCATCATCATTTTGTTGATGTCATAATCATTTGATGATATCATAATCATTTGATGTCATAATCATTTGATGATGTCATAATCATTTTGTTGATGTCATAACCATTTTGTTGATGTCATAATGATTTGATGATGTCAAAATCATTGGATGATGTCATAATCATTTTGTTGATGTCATAATCATTTGATGTCATAATCATTGGATGATGTCATAATCATTTTGTTGATGTCATAATCATTTGATGATGTCATAATCATTTGATGTTATAATCATTGGATGATGTCATAATCATTTTGTTGATGTCATAATCATTTGATGATGTCATAATCATTAGATGATGTCATAATCATTTTGTTGATGTCATAATCATTTGATGATGTCATAATCATTAGATGATGTCATAATCATTTTGTGATGTCATAATCATTTGATGATGTCATAATCATTTGATGTCATAATCATTGGATGATGTCATAATCATTTTGTTGATGTCATAATCATTTGATAATGTCATAATCATTAGATGATGTCATAATCATTTTGTTGATGTCATAATCATTTTGTTGATGTCATAATCATTTGATGATGTCATAATCATTTTGGTGATGTCATAATCATTTGATGATGTCATAATCATTTGATGTCATAATCATTTTGTTGATGTCATAATCATTTGATGATGTCATAATCATTTGATGTCATAATCATTTGATGATGTCATAATCATTTGATGTTATAATCATTGGATGATGTCATAATCATTTTGTTGATGTCATAATCATTTGATGATGTCATAATCATTAGATGATGTCATAATCATTTTGTTGATGTCATAATCATTTGATGATGTCATAATCATTAGATGATGTCATAATCATTTTGTGATGTCATAATCATTTGATGATGTCATAATCATTTGATGTCATAATCATTGGATGATGTCATAATCATTTTGTTGATGTCATAATCATTTGATAATGTCATAATCATTAGATGATGTCATAATCATTTTGTTGATGTCATAATCATTTTGTTGATGTCATAATCATTTGATGATGTCATAATCATTTTGGTGATGTCATAATCATTTGATGATGTCATAATCATTTGATGTCATAATCATTGGATGATGTCATAATCATTTTGTTGATGTCATAATCATTTGATAATGTCATAATCATTAGATGATGTCATAATCATTTTGTTGATGTCATAATCATTTTGTTGATGTCATAATCATTTTGATGATGTCATAATCATTTGATGATGTCATAATCATTTGATGTCATAATCATTGGATGATGTCATAATCATTTTGTCGATGTCATAATCATTTGATGATGTCATAATCATTTGATGTCATAATCATTGGATGATGTCATAATCATTTTGTTGATGTCATAATCATTTGATGATGTCATAATCATTAGATGATGTCATAATAATTTTGTTGATGTCATAATGATTTGATGGTGTCATAATCATTGGATGATGTCATAATCATTGGATGAAGTCATAATCATTTTGTTGATGTCATAATCATTGGATGATGTCATAATCATTTTGTTGATGTCATAATCATTTGTTGATGTCATAATCATTTGATGATGTCATAATCATTAGATGATGTCATAATCATTTTGTTGATGTCATAATCATTTGATGATGTCATAATCATTAGATGATGTCATAATCATTTTGTGATGTCATAATCATTTGATGATGTCATAATCATTTGATGTCATAATCATTGGATGATGTCATAATCATTTTGTTGATGTCATAATCATTTGATAATGTCATAATCATTAGATGATGTCATAATCATTTTGTTGATGTCATAATCATTTTGTTGATGTCATAATCATTTGATGATGTCATAATCATTTTGGTGATGTCATAATCATTTGATGATGTCATAATCATTTGATGTCATAATCATTGGATGATGTCATAATCATTTTGTTGATGTCATAATCATTTGATGATGTCATGATCATTAGATGATGTCATAATGATTTTGTTGATGTCATAATCATTTGATGATGTCATAATCATTAGATGATGTCATAATCATTTTGTGATGTCATAATCATTTGATGATGTCATAATCATTTGATGTCATAATCATTGGATGATGTCATAATCATTTGATGTCATAATCATTGGATGATGTCATAATCATTTGATAATGTCATAATCATTAGATGATGTCATAATCATTTTGCTGATGTCATAATCATTTTGTTGATGTCATAATCATTTGATGATGTCATAATCATTTTGGTGATGTCATAATCATTTGATGATGTCATAATCATTTGATGTCATAATCATTGGATGATGTCATAATCATTTTGTTGATGTCATAATCATTTGATGATGTCATAATCATTAGATGATGTCATAATCATTTTGTTGATGTCATAATCATTTGATGATGTCATAATCATTTGATGTCATAATCATTGGATGATGTCATAATCATTTGATGTCATAATCATTGGATGATGTCATAATCATTTTGTTGATGTCATAATCATTTGATAATGTCATAATCATTAGATGATGTCATAATCATTTTGTTGATGTCATAATCATTTTGTTGATGTCATAATCATTTTGTTGATGTCATAATCATTTGATGATGTCATAATCATTTGATGTCATAATCATTGGATGATGTCATAATCATTTTGTCGATGTCATAATCATTTGATGATGTCATAATCATTAGATGATGTCATAATCATTTTGTTGATGTCATAATGATTTGATGATGTCATAATCATTGGATGATGTCATAATCATTGGATGATGTCATAATCATTTTGTTGATGTCATAATCATTTGATGATGTCATAATCATTAGATGATGTCATAATCATTTTGTTGATGTCATAATGATTTGATGATGTCATAATCATTTGATGTCATAATCATTGGATGATGTCATAATCATTTTGTTGATGACATAATCATTTGATGATGTCATAATCATTGGATGTCATAATCATTTTGTTGATGTCATAATCATTTGATGATGTCATAATCATTAGATGATGTCATAATCATTTGATGTCATAATCATTGGATGATGTCATATTCATTTTGTTGATGTCATAATCATTTGATGATGTCATAATCATTTGATGTCATAATCATTGGATGATGTCATAATCATTTTGTTGATGTCATAATCATTTGATGATGTCATAATCATTTGATGTCATAATCATTGGATGATGACATAATCATTTTTTTGATGTCATAATCATTAGATGATGTCATAATCATTAGATGATGTCATAATCATTTTGTTGATGTAATAATCATTTGATGATGTCATAATCATTTTGTTGATGTCATAATCATTGGATGATGTCATAATCATTTTGTTGATGTCATAATCATTTGATGATGCCATAATCATTTTGTTGATGGCATAATCATTTGATGATGTCATAATCATTTGATGTCATAATCATTAGATGATGTCATAATCATTTTGTTGATGTCATAATGATTTGATGATGTCAAAATCATTGGATGATGCCATAATCATTTTGTTGATGTCATAATCATTTGATGTCATAATCATTGGATGATGTCACAATCATTTTGGTGATGTCATAATCATTTGATGATGTCATAATCATTTTGGTGATGTCATAATCATTTGATGATGTCATAATCATTTTGGTGATGTCATAATCATTTGATGATGTCATAATCATTTGATGTCATAATCATTGGATGATGTCATAATCATTTTGTTGATGTCATAATCATTTGATGATGTCATAATAATTAGATGATGTCATAATGATTTTGTTGATGTCATAATCATTTGATGATGTCATAATCATTAGATGATGTCATAATCATTTTGTGATGTCATAATCATTTGATGATGTCATAATCATTTGATGTCATAATCATTGGATGATGTCATAATCATTTGAAGTCATAATCATTGGATGATGTCATAATCATTTGATAATGTCATAATCATTAGATGATGTCATAATCATTTTGCTGATGTCATAATCATTTTGTTGATGTAATAAACATTTGATGATGTCATAATCATTTTGGTGATGTCATAATCATTTGATGATGTCATAATCATTTGATGTCATAATCATTGGATGATGTTATAATCATTTTGTTGATGTCATAATCATTTGATGATGTCATAATCATTAGATGATGTCATAATCATTTTGTTGATGTCATAATGATTTGATGATGTCAGAATCATTGGATGATATCATAATCATTGGATGATGTCATAATCATTTTGTTGATGTCATAATCATTTGATGATGTCATAATCAATAGATGATGTCATAATCATTTTGTTGATGTCATAATGATTTGATGATGTCATAATCATATGATGTCATAATCATTGGATGATGTCATAATCATTTTGTTGATGTCATAATCATTTGATGATGTCATAAACATTTGATGTCATAATCATTGGATGATGTCATAATCATTTTGTTGATGTCATAATCATTGGATGATGTCATAATCGTTTTGTTGATGTCATAATCATTTGATGATGTCATAATCATTTTGTTGATGTCATAATCATTTGATGATGTCATAATCATTAGATGATGTCATAATCATTTTGTTGATGTCATAATCATTTGATGATGTCATAATCATTTGATGATGTCATAATCATTTGATGTCATAATCATCGGATGATGTCATAATCATTTTGTTGATGTCATAATCATTTTTTTGATGTCATAATCATTTGATGATGTCATAATCATTTTGTTGATGTCATAATGATTTGATGATGTCATAATCATTTGATGTCATAATCATTGGATGATGTCATAATCATTTTGTTGATGTCATAATCATTTGATGATGTCATAATCATTAGATGATGTCATAATCATTTTGTTGATGTCATCATCATTTGATGATGTCATAATCATTGGATGATGTCATAATCATTGGATGATGTCATCATCATTTTGTTGATGTCATAATCATTTGATGTCATAATCATTTGATGATGTCATAATCATTTTGTTGATGTCATAATCATTTTGTTGATGTCATAATGATTTGATGATGTCAAAATCATTGGATGATGTCATAATCATTTTGTTGATGTCATAATCATTTGATGTCATAATCATTGGATGATGTCATAATCATTTTGTTGATGTCATAATCATTTGATGATGTCATAATCATTTGATGTCATAATCATTGGATGATGTCATAATCATTTTTTGATGTCATAATCATTGGATGATGTCATAATCATTTTGTTGATGTCATAATCATTTGATGATGTCATAATCATTAGATGATGTCATAATCATTTTGTTGATGTCATAATCATTTGATGATGTCATAATCATTAGATGATGTCATAATCATTTTGTTGATGTCATAATCATTTGATAATGTCATAATCATTAGATGATGTCATAATCATTTTGTTGATGTCATAATCATTTTGTTGATGTCATAATCATTTGATGTCATAATCATTTTGGTGATGTCATAATCATTTGATGATGTCATAATCATTTGATGTCATAATCATTGGATGATGTCATAATCATTTTGTTGATGTCATAATCATTTGATGATGTCATAATCATTAGATGATGTCATAATCATTTTGTTGATGTCATAATGATTTGATGATGTCATAATCATTGGATGATGTCATAATCATTGGATGATGTCATCATCATTTTGTTGATGTCATCATCATTTGATGATGTCATAATCATTTGATGTCATAATCATTTGATGATGTCATAATCATTTTGTTGATGTCATAATCATTTTGTTGATGTCATAATGATTTGATGATGTCAAAATCATTGGATGATGTCATAATCATTTTGTTGATGTCATAATCATTTGATGTCATAATCATTGGATGATGTCATAATCATTTTGTTGATGTCATAATCATTTGATGATGTCATAATCATTAGATGATGTCATAATCATTTTGTTGATGTCATAATCATTTTGTTGATTTCATAATCATTTGATGATGTCATAATCATTAGATGATGTCATAATCATTTTGTTGATGTCATAATCATTTTGTTGATGTCATAATCATTTGATGATGTCATAATCATTTTGTTGATGTCATAATCATTTTGTTGATGTCATAATCATTTGATGATGTCATAATCATTTTGTTGATGTCATAATCATTTGATGATGTCATAATCATTAGATGATGTCATAATCATTTTGTGATGTCATAATCATTTGATGATGTCATAATCATTTGATGTCATAATCATTGGATGATGTCATAATCATTTTGTTGATGTCATAATCATTTTATAATGTCATAATCATTAGATGATGTCAGAATCATTTTGTTGATGTCATAATCATTTTGTTGATGTCATAATCATTTGATGATGTCATAATCATTTTGGTGATGTCATAATCATTTGATGATGTCATAATCATTTGATGTCATAATCATTGGATGATGTCATAATCATTTTGTTGATGTCATAATCATTTGATGATGTCATAATCATTAGATGATGTCATAATCATTTTGTTGATGTCATAATGATTTGATGATGTCATAATCATTGGATGATGTCATAATCATTGGATGATGTCATCATCATTTTGTTGATGTCATAATCATTTGATGATATCATAATCATTTGATGTCATAATCATTTGATGATGTCATAATCATTTTGTTGATGTCATAATCATTTTGTTGATGTCATAATGATTTGATGATGTCAAAATCATTGGATGATGTCATAATCATTTTGTTGATGTCATAATCATTTGATGTCATAATCATTGGATGATGTCATAATCATTTTGTTGATGTCATAATCATTTGATGATGTCATAATCATTTGATGTTATAATCATTGGATGATGTCATAATCATTTTGTTGATGTCATAATCATTTGATGATGTCATAATCATTAGATGATGTCATAATCATTTTGTTGATGTAATAATCATTTGATGATGTCATAATCATTAGATGATGTCATAATCATTTTGTGATGTCATAATCATTTGATGATGTCATAATCATTTGATGTCATAATCATTGGATGATGTCATAATCATTTTGTTGATGTCATAATCATTTGATAATGTCATAATCATTAGATGATGTCATAATCATTTTGTTGATGTCATAATCATTTTGTTGATGTCATAATCATTTGATGATGTCATAATCATTTTGGTGATGTCATAATCATTTGATGATGTCATAATCATTTGATGTCATAATCATTGGATGATGTCATAATCATTTTGTTGATGTCATAATCATTTGATGATGTCATAATCATTAGATGATGTCATAATCATTTTGTTGATGTCATAATCATTTGATGATGTCATAATCATTTGATGTCATAATCATTGGATGATGTCATAATCATTTGATGTCATAATCATTGGATGATGTCATAATCATTTTGTTGATGTCATAATCATTTGATAATGTCATAATCATTAGATGATGTCATAATCATTTTGTTGATGTCATAATCATTTTGTTGATGTCATAATCATTTTGGTGATGTCATAATCATTTGATGATGTCATAATCATTTGATGTCATAATCATTGGATGATGTCATAATCATTTTGTCGATGTCATAATCATTTGATGATGTCATAATCATTAGATGATGTCATAATCATTTTGTTGATGTCATAATGATTTGATGATGTCATAATGATTTGATGATGTCATAATCATTGGATGATGTCATAATCATTTTGTTGATGTCATAATCATTTGATGATGTCATAATCATTAGATGATGTCATAATCATTTTGTTGATGTCATAATGATTTGATGATGTCATAATCATTTGATGTCATAATCATTGGATGATGTCATAATCATTTTGTTGATGTCATAATCATTTGATGATGTCATAATCATTGGATGTCATAATCATTTTGTTGATGTCATAATCATTTGATGATGTCATAATCATTAGATGATGTCATAATCATTTGATGTCATAATCATTGGATGATGTCATATTCATTTTGTTGATGTCATAATCATTTGATGATGTCATAATCATTTGATGTCATAATCATTGGATGATGTCATAATCATTTTGTTGATGTCATAATCATTTGATGATGTCATAATCATTTGATGTCATAATCATTGGATGATGACATAATCATTTTGTTGATGTCATAATCATTAGATGATGTCATAATCATTGGATGATGTCATAATCATTTTGTTGATGTCATAATCATTTGATGTCATAATCATTGGATGATGTCATAATCATTTTGTTGATGTCATAATCATTTGATGATGTCATAATCATTTGATGTCATAATCATTGGATGATGTCATAATCATTTTGTTGATGTCATAATCATTGGATGATGTCATAATCATTTTGTTGATGTCATAATCATTTGTTGATGTCATAATCATTTGATGATGTCATAATCATTAGATGATGTCATAATCATTTTGTTGATGTCATAATCATTTGATGATGTCATAATCATTAGATGATGTCATAATCATTTTGTGATGTCATAATCATTTGATGATGTCATAATCATTTGATGTCATAATCATTGGATGATGTCATAATCATTTTGTTGATGTTATAATCATTTGATAATGTCATAATCATTAGATGATGTCATAATCATTTTGTTGATGTCATAATCATTTTGTTGATGTCATAATCATTTGATGATGTCATAATCATTTTGGTGATGTCATAATCATTTGATGATGTCATAATCATTTGATGTCATAATCATTGGATGATGTCATAATCATTTTGTTGATGTCATAATCATTTGATGATGTCATGATCATTAGATGATGTCATAATGATTTTGTTGATGTCATAATCATTTGATGATGTCATAATCATTAGATGATGTCATAATCATTTTGTGATGTCATAATCATTTGATGTCATAATCATTGGATGATGTCATAATCATTTGATGTCATAATCATTGGATGATGTCATAATCATTTGATAATGTCATAATCATTAGATGATGGCATAATCATTTTGCTGATGTCATAATCATTTTGTTGATGTCATAATCATTTGATGATGTCATAATCATTTTGGTGATGTCATAATCATTTGATGATGTCATAATCATTTGATGTCATAATCATTGGATGATGTTATAATCATTTTGTTGATGTCATAATCATTTGATGATGTCAATCATTAGATGATGTCATAATCATTTTGTTGATGTCATAATGATTTGATGATGTCATAATCATTTGATGTCATAATCATTGGATGATGTCATAATCATTTTGTTGATGTCATAATCATTGGATGATGTCATAATCATTTTGTTGATGTCATAATCATTTGATGATGTCATAATCATTAGATGATGTCATAATCATTTTGTTGATGTCATAATAATTTGATGATGTCATAATCATTAGATGATGTCATAATCATTTTGTTGATGTCATAATCATTTGATGATGTCATAATCATTTGATGTCATAATCATTGGATGATGACATAATCATTTTGTTGATGTCATAATCATTAGATGATGTCATAATCATTAGATGATGTCATAATCATTTTGTTGATGTAATAATCATTTGATGATGTCATAATCATTTTGTTGATGTCATAATCATTGGATGATGTCATAATCATTTTGTTGATGTCATAATCATTTGATGATGCCATAATCATTTTGTTGATGGCATAATCATTTGATGATGTCATAATCATTTGATGTCATAATCATTAGATGATGTCATAATCATTTTGTTGATGTCATAATGATTTGATGATGTCAAAATCATTGGATGATGTCATAATCATTTTGTTGATGTCATAATCATTTGATGTCATAATCATTGGATGATGTCATAATCATTTTGTTGATGTCATAATCATTTGATGATGTCATAATCATTTGATGTCATAATCATTGGATGATGTCATAATCATTTTGTTGATGTCATAATCATTTGATGATGTCATAATCATTAGATGATGTCATAATAATTTTGTTGATGTCATAATGATTTGATGATGTCATAATCATTGGATGATGTCATAATCATTGGATGATGTCATAATCATTTTGTTGATGTCATAATCATTTGTTGATGTCATAATCATTTGATGATGTCATAATCATTAGATGATGTCATAATCATTTTGTTGATGTCATAATCATTTGATGATGTCATAATCATTAGATGATGTCATAATCATTTTGTGATGTCATAATCATTTGATGATGTCATAATCATTTGATGTCATAATCATTGGATGATGTCATAATCATTTTGTTGATGTCATAATCATTTGATAATGTCATAATCATTAGAAGATTTCATAATCATTTTGTTGATGTCATAATCATTTTGTTGATGTCATAATCATTTGATGATGTCATAATCATTTTGGTGATGTCATAATCATTTGATGATGTCATAATCATTTGATGTCATAATCATTGGATGATGTCATAATCATTTTGTTGATGTCATAATCGTTTGATGATGTCATAATCATTAGATGATCTCATAATGATTTTGTTGATGTCATAATCATTTGATGATGTCATAATCATTAGATGATGTCATAATCATTTTGTGATGTCATAATCATTTGATGATGTCATAATCATTTGATGTCATAATCATTGGATGATGTCATAATCATTTGATGTCATAATCATTTGATAATGTCATAATCATTAGTTGATGTCATAATCATTTTGCTGATGTCATAATCATTTTGTTGATGTCATAATCATTTGATGATGTCATAATCATTTTGGTGATGTCATAATCATTTGATGATGTAATAATCATTTGATGTCATAATCATTGGATGATGTTATAATCATTTTGTTGATGTTATAATCATTTGATGATGTCATAATCATTAGATGATGTCATAATCATTTTGTTGATGTCATAATGATTTGATGATGTCAGAATCATTGGATGATATCATAATCATTGGATGATGTCATAATCATTTTGTTGATGTCATAATCATTTGATGATGTCATAATCATTAGATGATGTCATAATCATTTTGTTGATGTCATAATGATTTGATGATGTCATAATCATTTGATGTCATAATCATTGGATGATGTCATAATCATTTTGTTGATGTCATAATCATTTGTTGATGTCATAAACATTTGATGTCATAATCATTGGATGATGTCATAATCATTTTGTTTATGTCATAATCATTGGATGATGTCATAATCGTTTTGTTGATGTCATAATCATTTGATGATGTCATAATCATTAGATGATGTCATAATCATTTTGTTGATGTCGTAATCATTTGATGATGTCATAATCATTAGATGATGTCATAATCATTTTGTTGATGTCATAATCATTTGATGATGTCATAATCATTTGATGTCATAATCATCGGATGATGTCATAATCATTTTGTTGATGTCATAATCATTTGATAATGTCATAATCATTAGATGATGTCATAATCATTTTGTTGATGTCATAATCATTTTTTTGATGTCATAATCATTTGATGATGTCATAATCATTTTGTTGATGTCATAATCATTTGATGATGTCATAATCATTTGATGTCATAATCATTGGATGATGTCATAATCATTTTGTTGATGTCATAATCATTTGATGATGTCATAATCATTAGATTATGTCATAATCATTTTGATGATGTCATCATCATTTGATGATGTCATAATCATTGGATGATGTCATAATCATTGGATGATGTCATCATCATTTTGTTGATGTCATAATCATTTGATGTCATAATCATTTGATGATGTCATAATCATTTTGTTGATGTCATAATCATTTTGTTGATGTCATAATGATTTGATGATGTCAAAATCATTGGATGATGTCATAATCATTTTGTTGATGTCATAATCATTTGATGTCATAATCATTGGATGATGTCATAATCATTTTGTTGATGTCATAATCATTTGATGATGTCATAATCATTTGATGATGTCATAATCATTTTGTTGATGTCATAATCATTTGATGATGTCATAATCATTAGATGATGTCATAATCATTTTGTTGATGTCATAATCATTTGATAATGTCATAATCATTAGATGATGTCATAATCATTTTGTTGATGACATAATCATTTTGTTGATGTCATAATCATTTGATGATGTCATAATCATTTTGGTGATGTCATAATCATTTGATGATGTCATAATCATTTGATGTCATAATCATTGGATGATGTCATAATCATTTTGTTGATGTCATAATCATTTGATGATGTCATAAACATTTCATGTCTTAATCATTGGATGATGTCATAATCATTTTGTTGATGTCATAATCATTGGATGATGTCATAATCATTTTGTTGATGTCATAATCATTTGATGATGTCATAATCATTAGATGATGTCATAATCATTTTGTTGATGTCATAATCATTTGATGATGTCATAATCATTAGATGATGTCATAATCATTTTGTTGATGTCATAATCATTTGATGATGTCATAATCATTTGATGTCATAATCATCGGATGATGTCATAATCATTTTGTTGATGTCATAATCATTTGATAATGTCATAATCATTAGATGATGTCATATTCATTTTGTTGATGTCATAATCATTTTTTTGATGTCATAATCATTTGATGATGTCATAATCATTTGATGTCATAATCATTGGATGATGTCATAATCATTTTGTTGATGTCATAATCATTTTGTTGATGTCATAATCATTTGATGATGTCATAATCATTTTGATGATGTCATAATCATTTGATGATGTCATAATCATTTGATGTCATAATCATTGGATGATGTCATAATCATTTTGTTGATGTCATAATCATTTGATGATGTCATAATCATTAGATGATGTCATAATCATTTTGCTGATGTCATAATGATTTGATGATGTCATAATCATTGGATGATGTCATAATCATTGGATGATGTCATAATCATTTTGTTGATGTCATAATCATTTGATGATGTCATAATCATTAGATGATGTCATAATCATTTTGTTGATGTCATAATCATTTGATGATGTCATAATCATTAGATGATGTCATAATCATTTTGTTGATGTCATAATCATTTGATGATGTCATAATCATTTGATGTCATAATCATTGGATGATGACATAATCATTTTGTTGATGTCATAATCATTAGATGATGTCATAATCATTAGATGATGTCATAATCATTTTGTTGATGTAATAATCATTTGATGATGTCATAATCATTTTGTTGATGTCATAATCATTGGATGATGTCATAATCATTTTGTTGATGTCATAATCATTTGATGATGCCATAATCATTTTGTTGATGGCATAATCATTTGATGATGTCATAATCATTTGATGTCATAATCATTAGATGATGTCATAATCATTTTGTTGATGTCATAATGATTTGATGATGTCAAAATCATTGGATGATGTCATAATCATTTTGTTGATGTCATAATCATTGGATGATGTCATAATCATTTTGTTGATGTCATAATCATTTGATGATGTCATAATCATTTGATGTCATAATCATTGGATGATGTCATAATCATTTTGTTGATGTCATAATCATTTGATGATGTCATAATCATTAGATGATGTCATAATAATTTTGTTGATGTCATAATGATTTGATGATGTCATAATCATTGGATGATGTCATAATCATTGGATGATGTCATAATCATTTTGTTGATGTCATAATCATTTGTTGATGTCATAATCATTTGATGATGTCATAATCATTAGATGATGTCATAATCATTTTGTTGATGTCATAATCATTTGATGATGTCATAATCATTAGATGATGTCATAATCATTTTGTGATGTCATAATCATTTGATGATGTCATAATCATTTGATGTCATAATCATTGGATGATGTCATAATCATTTTGTTGATGTCATAATCATTTGATAATGTCATAATCATTAGATGTTGTCATAATCATTTTGTTGATGTCATAATCATTTTGTTGATGTCATAATCATTTGATGATGTCATAATCATTTTGGTGATGTCATAATCATTTGATGATGTCATAATCATTTGATGTCATAATCATTGGATGATGTCATAATCATTTGATGATGTCATAATCATTAGATGATGTCATAATGATTTTGTTGATGTCATAATCATTTGATGATGTCATAATCATTAGATGATGTCATAATCATTTTGTGATGTCATAATCATTTGATGATGTCATAATCATTTGATGTCATAATCATTGGATGATGTCATAATCATTTTGTTGATGTCATAATCATTTTGTTGATGTCATAATCATTTGATGATGTCATAATCATTTTGATGATGTCATAATCATTTGATGATGTCATAATCATTTGATGTCATAATCATTGGATGATGTCATAATCATTTTGTTGATGTCATAATCATTTGATGATGTCATAATCATTAGATGATGTCATAATCATTTTGTTGATGTCATAATGATTTGATGATGTCATAATCATTGGATGATGTCATAATCATTGGATGATGTCATAATCATTTTGTTGATGTCATAATCATTTGATGATGTCATAATCATTAGATGATGTCATAATCATTTTGTTGATGTCATAATCATTTGATGATGTCATAATCATTAGATGATGTCATAATCATTTTGTTGATGTCATAATCATTTGATGATGTCATAATCATTTGATGTCATAATCATTGGATGATGACATAATCATTTTGTTGATGTCATAATCATTAGATGATGTCATAATCATTAGATGATGTCATAATCATTTTGTTGATGTAATAATCATTTGATGATGTCATAATCATTTTGTTGATGTCATAATCATTGGATGATGTCATAATCATTTTGTTGATGTCATAATCATTTGATGATGCCATAATCATTTTGTTGATGGCATAATCATTTGATGATGTCATAATCATTTGATGTCATAATCATTAGATGATGTCATAATCATTTTGTTGATGTCATAATGATTTGATGATGTCAAAATCATTGGATGATGTCATAATCATTTTGTTGATGTCATAATCATTGGATGATGTCATAATCATTTTGTTGATGTCATAATCATTTGATGATGTCATAATCATTTGATGTCATAATCATTGGATGATGTCATAATCATTTTGTTGATGTCATAATCATTTGATGATGTCATAATCATTAGATGATGTCATAATAATTTTGTTGATGTCATAATGATTTGATGATGTCATAATCATTGGATGATGTCATAATCATTGGATGATGTCATAATCATTTTGTTGATGTCATAATCATTTGTTGATGTCATAATCATTTGATGATGTCATAATCATTAGATGATGTCATAATCATTTTGTTGATGTCATAATCATTTGATGATGTCATAATCATTAGATGATGTCATAATCATTTTGTGATGTCATAATCATTTGATGATGTCATAATCATTTGATGTCATAATCATTGGATGATGTCATAATCATTTTGTTGATGTCATAATCATTTGATAATGTCATAATCATTAGATGTTGTCATAATCATTTTGTTGATGTCATAATCATTTTGTTGATGTCATAATCATTTGATGATGTCATAATCATTTTGGTGATGTCATAATCATTTGATGATGTCATAATCATTTGATGTCATAATCATTGGATGATGTCATAATCATTTGATGATGTCATAATCATTAGATGATGTCATAATGATTTTGTTGATGTCATAATCATTTGATGATGTCATAATCATTAGATGATGTCATAATCATTTTGTGATGTCATAATCATTTGATGATGTCATAATCATTTGATGTCATAATCATTGGATGATGTCATAATCATTTGATGTCATAATCATTGGATGATGTCATAATCATTTGATAATGTCATAATCATTAGATGATGTCATAATCATTTTGCTGATGTCATAATCATTTTGTTGATGTCATAATCATTTGATGATGTCATAATCATTTTGGTGATGTCATAATCATTTGATGATGTAATAATCATTTGATGTCATAATCATTGGATGATGTTATAATCATTTTGTTGATGTCATAATCATTTGATGATGTCATAATCATTAGATGATGTCATAATCATTTTGTTGATGTCATAATGATTTGATGATGTCAGAATCATTGGATGATATCATAATCATTGGATGATGTCATAATCATTTTGTTGATGTCATAATCATTTGATGATGTCATAATCATTAGATGATGTCATAATCATTTTGTTGATGTCATAATGATTTGATGATGTCATAATCATTTGATGTCATAATCATTGGATGATGTCATAATCATTTTGTTGATGTCATAATCATTTGATGATGTCATAAACATTTGATGTCATAATCATTGGATGATGTCATAATCATTTTGTTGATGTCATAATCATTGGATGATGTCATAATCGTTTTGTTGATGTCATAATCATTTGATGATGTCATAATCATTAGATGATGTCATAATCATTTTGTTGATGTCATAATCATTTGAAGATGTCATAATCATTAGATGATGTCATAATCATTTTGTTGATGTCATAATCATTTGATGATGTCATAATCATTTGATGTCATAATCATCGGATGATGTCATAATCATTTTGTTGATGTCATAATCATTTGATAATGTCATAATCATTAGATGATGTCATAATCATTTTGTTGATGTCATAATCATTTGATGATGTCATAATCATTTGATGTCATAATCATTGGATGATGTCATAATCATTTTGTTGATGTCATAATCATTTGATGATGTCATAATCATTAGATTATGTCATAATCATTTTGATGATGTCATCATCATTTGATGATGTCATAATCATTGGATGATGTCATAATCATTGGATGATGTCATCATCATTTTGTTGATGTCATAATCATTTGATGTCATAATCATTTGATGATGTCATAATCATTTTGTTGATGTCATAATCATTTTGTTGATGTCATAATGATTTGATGATGTCAAAATCATTGGATGATGTCATAATCATTTTGTTGATGTCATAATCATTTGATGTCATAATCATTGGATGATGTCATAATCATTTTGTTGATGTCATAATCATTTGTTGATGTCATAATCATTTGATGTCATAATCATTGGATGATGTCATAATCATTTTTTTGATGTCATAATCATTGGATGATGTCATAATCATTTTGTTGATGTCATAATCATTTGATGATGTCATAATCATTAGATGATGTCATAATCATTTTGTTGATGTCATAATCATTTGATGATGTCATAATCATTAGATGATGTCATAATCATTTTGTTGATGTCATAATCATTTGATAATGTCATAATCATTAGATGATGTCATAATCATTTTGTTGATGTCATAATCATTTTGTTGATGTCATAATCATTTGATGATGTCATAATCATTTTGGTGATGTCATAATCATTTGATGATGTCATAATCATTTGATGTCATAATCATTGGATGATGTCATAATCATTTTGTTGATGTCATAATCATTTGATGATGTCATAATCATTAGATGATGTCATAATCATTTTGTTGATGTCATAATGATTTGATGATGTAATAATCATTGGATGATGTCATAATCATTGGATGATGTCATAATCATTTTGTTGATGTCATAATCATTGGATGATGTCATAATCATTAGATGATGTCATAATCATTTTGTTGATGTCATAATGATTTGATGATGTCATAATCATTTGATGTCATAATCATTGGATGATGTCATAATCATTTTGTTGATGTCATAATCATTTGATGATGTCATAAACATTTGATGTCATAATCATTGGATGATGTCATAATCATTTTGTTGATGTCATAATCATTTGATGATGTCATAAACATTTGATGTCATAATCATTGGATGATGTCATAATTATTTTGTTGATGTCATAATCATTGGATGATGTCATAATCATTTTGTTGATGTCATAATCATTTGATGATGTCATAATCATTAGATGATGTCATAATCATTTTGTTGATGTCATAATCATTTGATGATGTCATAATCATTAGATGATGTCATAATCATTTTGTTGATGTCATAATCATTTGATGATGTCATAATCATTTGATGTCATAATCATCGGATGATGTCATAATCATTTTTTTGATGTCATAATCATTTGATAATGTCATAATAATTAGATGATGTCATATTCATTTTGTTGATGTCATAATCATTTTTTTGATGTCATAATCATTTGATGATGTCATAATCATTTGATGTCATAATCATTGGATGATGTCATAATTATTTTGTTGATGTCATAATCATTTTGTTGATGTCATAATCATTTGATGATGTCATAATCATTTGATGATGTCATAATCATTTGATGTCATAATCATTGGATGATGTCAAAATCATTTTGTTGATGTCATAATCATTTGATGATGTCATAATCATTAGATGATGTCATAATCATTTTGTTGATGTCATAATGATTTGATGATGTCATAATCATTGGATGATGTCATAATCATTGGATGATGTCATCATCATTTTGTTGATGTCATAATCATTTGATGATGTCATAATCATTTGATGTCATAATCATTTGATGATGTCATAATCATTTTGTTGATGTCATAATCATTTTGTTGATGTCATAATGATTTGATGATGTCAAAATCATTGGATGATGTCATAATCATTTTGTTGATGTCATAATCATTTGATGTCATAATCATTGGATGATGTCATAATCATTTTGTTGATGTCATAATCATTTGATGATGTCATAATCATTTGATGTTATAATCATTGGATGATGTCATAATCATTTTGTTGATTTCATAATCATTTGATGATGTCATAATCATTAGATGATGTCATAATCATTTTGTTGATGTCATAATCATTTGATGATGTCATAATCATTAGATGATGTCATAATCATTTTGTGATGTCATAATCATTTGATGATGTCATAATCATTTGATGTCATAATCATTGGATGATGTCATAATCATTTTGTTGATGTCATAATCATTTGATAATGTCATAATCATTAGATGATGTCATAATCATTTTGTTGATGTCATAATCATTTGATGATGTCATAATCATTTTGGTGATGTCATAATCATTTGATGATGTCATAATCATTTGATGTCATAATCATTGGATGATGTCATAATCATTTTGTTGATGTCATAATCATTTGATGATGTCATAATCATTAGATGATGTCATAATCATTTTGTTGATGTCATAATCATTTGATGATGTCATAATCATTTGATGTCATAATCATTGGATGATGTCATAATCATTTGATGTCATAATCATTGGATGATGTCATAATCATTTTGTTGATGTCATAATCATTTGATAATGTCATAATCATTAGATGATGTCATAATCATTTTGTTGATGTCATAATCATTTTGTTGATGTCATAATCATTTTGATGATGTCATAATCATTTGATGATGTCATAATCATTTGATGTCATAATCATTGGATGATGTCATAATCATTTTGTCGATGTCATAATCATTTGATGATGTCATAATCATTAGATGATGTCATAATCATTTTGTTGATGTCATAATGATTTGATGATGTCATAATCATTGGATGATGTCATAATCATTGGATGATGTCATAATCATTTTGTTGATGTCATAATCATTTGATGATGTCATAATCATTAGATGATGTCATAATCATTTTGTTGATGTCATAATGATTTGATGATGTCATAATCATTTGATGTCATAATCATTGGATGATGTCATAATCATTTTGTTGATGACATAATCATTTGATGATGTCATAATCATTGGATGTCATAATCATTTTGTTGATGTCATAATCATTTGATGATGTCATAATCATTAGATGATGTCATAATCATTTGATGTCATAATCATTGGATGATGTCATATTCATTTTGTTGATGTCATAATCATTTGATGATGTCATAATCATTTGATGTCATAATCATTGGATGATGTCATAATCATTTTGTTGATGTCATAATCATTTGATGATGTCATAATCATTTGATGTCATAATCATTGGATGATGACATAATCATTTTGTTGATGTCATAATCATTAGATGATGTCATAATCATTAGATGATGTCATAATCATTTTGTTGATGTAATAATCATTTGATGATGTCATAATAATTTTGTTGATGTCATAATCATTGGATGATGTCATAATCATTTTGTTGATGTCATAATCATTTGATGATGCCATAATCATTTTGTTGATGGCATAATCATTTGATGATGTCATAATCATTTGATGTCATAATCATTAGATGATGTCATAATCATTTTGTTGATGTCATAATGATTTGATGATGTCAAAATCATTGGATGATGCCATGATCATTTTGTTGATGTCATAATCATTTGATGTCATAATCATTGGATGATGTCATAATCATTTTGATGATGTCATAATCATTTGATGATGTCATAATCATTTTGGTGATGTCATAATCATTTGATGATGTCATAATCATTTTGGTGATGTCATAATCATTTGATGATGTCATAATCATTTGATGTCATAATCATTGGATGATGTCATAATCATTTTGTTGATGTCATAATCATTTGATGATGTCATAATCATTAGATGATGTCATAATGATTTTGTTGATGTCATAATCATTTGATGATGTCATAATCATTAGATGATGTCATAATCATTTTGTGATGTCATAATCATTTGATGATGTCATAATCATTTGATGTCATAATCATTGGATGATGTCATAATCATTTGATGTCATAATCATTGGATGATGTCATAATCATTTGATAATGTCATAATCATTAGATGATGTCGTAATCATTTTGCTGATGTCATAATCATTTTGTTGATGTCATAATCATTTGATGATGTCATAATCATTTTGGTGATGTCATAATCATTTGATGATGTCATAATCATTTGATGTCATAATCATTGGATGATGTTATAATCATTTTGTTGATGTCATAATCATTTGATGATGTCATAATCATTAGATGATGTCATAATCATTTTGTTGATGTCATAATGATTTGATGATGTCAGAATCATTGGATGATATCATAATCATTGGATGATGTCATAATCATTTTGTTGATGTCATAATCATTTGATGATGTCATAATCAATAGATGATGTCATAATCATTTTGTTGATGTCATAATGATTTGATGATGTCATAATCATTTGATGTCATAATCATTGGATGATGTCATAATCATTTTGTTGATGTCATAATCATTTGATGATGTCATAAACATTTGATGTCATAATCATTGGATGATGTCATAATCATTTTGTTGATGTCATAATCATTGGATGATGTCATAATCGTTTTGTTGATGTCATAATCATTTGATGATGTCATAATCATTAGATGATGTCATAATCATTTTGTTGATGTCATAATCATTTGATGATGTCATAATCATTAGATGATGTCATAATCATTTTGTTGATGTCATAATCATTTGATGATGTCATAATCATTAGATGATGTCATAATCATTTTGTTGATGTCATAATCATTTGATGATGTCATAATCATTTGATGTCATAATCATCGGATGATGTCATAATCATTTTGTTGATGTCATAATCATTTGATAATGTCATAATCATTAGATGATGTCATAATCATTTTGTTGATGTCATAATCATTTTTTTGATGTCATAATCATTTGATGATGTCATAATCATTTTGTTGATGTCATAATCATTTGATGATGTCATAATCATTTGATGTCATAATCATTGGATGATGTCATAATCATTAGATGATGTCATAATCATTTTGTTGATGTCATCATCATTTGATGATGTCATAATCATTGGATGATGTCATAATCATTGGATGATGTCATCATCATTTTGTTGATGTCATAATCATTTGATGTCATAATCATTTGATGATGTCATAATCATTTTGTTGATGTCATAATCATTTTGTTGATGTCATAATGATTTGATGATGTCAAAATCATTGGATGATGTCATAATCATTTTGTTGATGTCATAATCATTTGATGTCATAATCATTGGATGATGTCATAATCATTTTGTTGATGTCATAATCATTTGATGATGTCATAATCATTTGATGTCATAATCATTGGATGATGTCATAATCATTTTTTGATGTCATAATCATTGGATGATGTCATAATCATTTTGTTGATGTCATAATCATTTGATGATGTCATAATCATTAGATGATGTCATAATCATTTTGTTGATGTCATAATCATTTGATGATGTCATAATCATTAGATGATGTCATAATCATTTTGTTGATGTCATAATCATTTGATAATGTCATAATCATTAGATGATGTCATAATCATTTTGTTGATGTCATAATCATTTTGTTGATGTCATAATCATTTGATGATGTCATAATCATTTTGGTGATGTCATAATCATTTGATGATGTCATAATCATTTGATGTCATAATCATTGGATGATGTCATAATCATTTTGTTGATGTCATAATCATTTGATGATGTCATAATCATTAGATGATGTCATAATCATTTTGTTGATGTCATAATGATTTGATGATGTCATAATCATTGGATGATGTCATAATCATTGGATGATGTCATCATCATTTTGTTGATGTCATAATCATTTGATGATGTCATAATCATTTGATGTCATAATCATTTGATGATGTCATAATCATTTTGTTGATGTCATAATCATTTTGTTGATGTCATAATGATTTGATGATGTCAAAATCATTGGATGGTGTCATAATCATTTTGTTGATGTCATAATCATTTGATGTCATAATCATTGGATGATGTCATAATCATTTTGTTGATGTCATAATCATTTGATGATGTCATAATCATTTGATGTTATAATCATTGGATGATGTCATAATCATTTTGTTGATGTCATAATCATTTGATAATGTCATAATCATTAGATGATGTCATAATCATTTTGTTGATGTCATAATCATTTTGTTGATTTCATAATCATTTGATGATGTCATAATCATTAGATGATGTCATAATCATTTTGTTGATGTCATAATCATTTTGTTGATGTCATAATCATTTGATGATGTCATAATCATTTTGTTGATGTCATAATCATTTTGTTGATGTCATAATCATTTGTTGATGTCATAATCATTTTGTTGATGTCATAATCATTTGATGATGTCATAATCATTAGATGATGTCATAATCATTTTGTGATGTCATAATCATTTGATGATGTCATAATCATTTGATGTCATAATCATTGGATGATGTCATAATCATTTTGTTGATGTCATAATCATTTGATAATGTCATAATCATTAGATGATGTCAGAATCATTTTGTTGATGTCATAATCATTTTGTTGATGTCATAATCATTTGATGATGTCATAATCATTTTGGTGATGTCATAATCATTTGATGATGTCATAATCATTTGATGTCATAATCATTGGATGATGTCATAATCATTTTGTTGATGTCATAATAATTTGATGATGTCATAATCATTAGATGATGTCATAATCATTTGATGATGTCATAATCATTTGATGTCATAATCATTGGATGATGTCATAATCATTTTGTTGATGTCATAATCATTTGATGATGTCATAATCATTAGATGATGTCATAATCATTTTGTTGATGTCATAATTATTTGATGATGTCATAATCATTGGATGATGTCATAATCATTTGATGTCATAATCATTGGATGATGTCATAATCATTTTGTTGATGTCATAATCATTTGATAATGTCATAATCATTAGATGATGTCATAATCATTTTGTTGATGTCATAATCATTTTGTTGATGTCATAATCATTTTGGTGATGTCATAATCATTTGATGATGTCATAATCATTTGATGTCATAATCATTGTATGATGTCATAATCATTTTGTCGATGTCATAATCATTTGATGATGTCATAATCATTAGATGATGTCATAATCATTTTGTTGATGTCATAATGATTTGATGATGTCATAATGATTTGATGATGTCATAATCATTGGATGATGTCATAATCATTTTGTTGATGTCATAATCATTTGATGATGTCATAATCATTAGATGATGTCATAATCATTTTGTTGATGTCATAATGATTTGATGATGTCATAATCATTTGATGTCATAATCATTGGATGATGTCATAATCATTTTGTTGATGTCATAATCATTTGATGATGTCATAATCATTGGATGTCATAATCATTTTGTTGATGTCATAATCATTTGATGATGTCATAATCATTAGATGATGTCATAATCATTTGATGTCATAATCATTGGATGATGTCATATTCACTTTGTTGATGTCATAATCATTTGATGATGTCATAATCATTTGATGTCATAATCATTGGATGATGTCATAATCATTTTGTTGATGTCATAATAATTTGATGATGTCATAATCATTTGATGTCATAATCATTGGATGATGACATAATCATTTTGTTGATGTCATAATCATTGGATGATGTCATAATCATTTTGTTGATGTCATAATCATTGGATGATGTCATAATCATTTTGTTGTTGTCATAATCATTGGATGATGTCATAATCATTTTGTTGATGTCATAATCATTAGATGATGTCATAATCATTTTGTTGATGTCATAATCATTTGATAATGTCATAATCATTAGATGATGTCATAATCATTTTGTTGATGTCATAATCATTTTGTTGATGTCATAATCATTTGATGATGTCATAATCATTTTGGTGATGTCATAATCATTAGATGATGTCATAATCATTTTGTTGATGTCATAATCATTTTGTTGATGTCATAATCGTTTGATGATGTCATAATCATTAGATGATCTCATAATGATTTTGTTGATGTCATAATCATTTGATGATGTCATAATCATTAGATGATGTCATAATCATTTTGTGATGTCATAATCATTTGATGATGTCATAATCATTTGATGTCATAATCATTGGATGATGTCATAATCATTTGATGTCATAATCATTGGATGATGTCATAATCATTTGATAATGTCATAATCATTAGTTGATGTCATAATCATTTTGCTGATGTCATAATCATTTTGTTGATGTCATAATCATTTGATGATGTCATAATCATTTTGGTGATGTCATAATCATTTGATGATGTAATAATCATTTGATGTCATAATCATTGGATGATGTTATAATCATTTTGTTGATGTCATAATCATTTGATGATGTCATAATCATTAGATGATGTCATAATCATTTTGTTGATGTCATAATGATTTGATGATGTCAGAATCATTGGATGATATCATAATCATTGGATGATGTCATAATCATTTTGTTGATGTCATAATCATTTGATGATGTCATAATCATTAGATGATGTCATAATCATTTTGTTGATGTCATAATGATTTGATGATGTCATAATCATTTGATGTCATAATCATTGGATGATGTCATAATCATTTTGTTGATGTCATAATCATTTGATGATGTCATAAACATTTGATGTCATAATCATTGGATGATGTCATAATCATTTTGTTGATGTCATAATCATTGGATGTCATAATCGTTTTGTTGATGTCATAATCATTTGATGATGTCATAATCATTAGATGATGTCATAATCATTTTGTTGATGTCGTAATCATTTGATGATGTCATAATCATTAGATGATGTCATAATCATTTTGTTGATGTCATAATCATTTGATGATGTCATAATCATTTGATGTCATAATCATCGGATGATGTCATAATCATTTTGTTGATGTCATAATCATTTGATAATGTCATAATCATTAGATGATGTCATAATCATTTTGTTGATGTCATAATCATTTTTTTGATGTCATAATCATTTGATGATGTCATAATCATTTTGTTGATGTCATAATCATTTGATGATGTCATAATCATTTGATGTCATAATCATTGGATGATGTCATAATCATTTTGTTGATGTCATAATCATTTGATGATGTCATAATCATTAGATTATGTCATAATCATTTTGATGATGTCATCATCATTTGATGATGTCATAATCATTGGATGATGTCATAATCATTGGATGATGTCATCATCATTTTGTTGATGTCATAATCATTTGATGTCATAATCATTTGATGATGTCATAATCATTTTGTTGATGTCATAATCATTTTGTTGATGTCATAATGATTTGATGATGTCAAAATCATTGGATGATGTCATAATCATTTTGTTGATGTCATAATCATTTGATGTCATAATCATTGGATGATGTCATAATCATTTTGTTGATGTCATAATCATTTGATGTCATAATCATTGGATGATGTCATAATCATTTTTTTGATGTCATAATCATTGGATGATGTCATAATCATTTTGTTGATGTCATAATCATTTGATGATGTCATAATCATTAGATGATGTCATAATCATTTTGTTGATGTCATAATCATTTGATGATGTCATAATCATTAGATGATGTCATAATCATTTTGTTGATGTCATAATCATTTGATAATGTCATAATCATTAGATGATGTCATAATCATTTTGTTGATGACATAATCATTTTGTTGATGTCATAATCATTTGATGATGTCATAATCATTTTGGTGATGTCATAATCATTTGATGATGTCATAATCATTTGATGTCATAATCATTGGATGATGTCATAATCATTTTGTTGATGTCATAATCATTTGATGATGTCATAATCATTAGATGATGTCATAATCATTTTGTTGATGTCATAATGATTTGATGATGTAATAATCATTGGATGATGTCATAATCATTGGATGATGTCATAATCATTTTGTTGATGTCATAATCATTTGATGATGTCATAATCATTAGATTATGTCATAATCATTTTGTTGATGTCATAATGATTTGATGATGTCATAATCATTTGATGTCATAATCATTGGATGATGTCATAATCATTTTGTTGATGTCATAATCATTTGATGATGTCATAAACATTTCATGTCTTAATCATTGGATGATGTCATAATCATTTTGTTGATGTCATAATCATTGGATGATGTCATAATCATTTTGTTGATGTCATAATCATTTGATGATGTCATAATCATTAGATGATGTCATAATCATTTTGTTGATGTCATAATCATTTGATGATGTCATAATCATTAGATGATGTCATAATCATTTTGTTGATGTCATAATCATTTGATGATGTCATAATCATTTGATGTCATAATCATCGGATGATGTCATAATCATTTTGTTGATGTCATAATCATTTGATAATGTCATAATCATTAGATGATGTCATATTCATTTTGTTGATGTCATAATCATTTTTTTGATGTCATAATCATTTGATGATGTCATAATCATTTGATGTCATAATCATTGGATGATGTCGTAATCATTTTGTTGATGTCATAATCATTTTGTTGATGTCATAATCATTTGATGATGTCATAATCATTTTGATGATGTCATAATCATTTGATGATGTCATAATCATTTGATGTCATAATCATTGGATGATGTCATAATCATTTTGTTGATGTCATAATCATTTGATGATGTCATAATCATTAGATGATGTCATAATCATTTTGTTGATGTCATAATGATTTGATGATGTCATAATCATTGGATGATGTCATAATCATTGGATGATGTCATAATCATTTTGTTGATGTCATAATCATTTGATGATGTCATAATCATTAGATGATGTCATAATCATTTTGTTGATGTCATAATCATTTGATGATGTCATAATCATTAGATGATGTCATAATCATTTTGTTGATGTCATAATCATTTGATGATGTCATAATCATTTGATGTCATAATCATTGGATGATGACATAATCATTTTGTTGATGTCATAATCATTAGATGATGTCATAATCATTAGATGATGTCATAATCATTTTGTTGATGTAATAATCATTTGATGATGTCATAATCATTTTGTTGATGTCATAATCATTGGATGATGTCATAATCATTTTGTTGATGTCATAATCATTTGATGATGCCATAATCATTTTGTTGATGGCATAATCATTTGATGATGTCATAATCATTTGATGTCATAATCATTAGATGATGTCATAATCATTTTGTTGATGTCATAATCATTGGATGATGTCATAATCATTTTGTTGATGTCATAATCATTTGATGATGTCATAATCATTTGATGTCATAATCATTGGATGATGTCATAATCATTTTGTTGATGTCATAATCATTTGATGATGTCATAATCATTAGATGATGTCATAATAATTTTGTTGATGTCATAATGATTTGATGATGTCATAATCATTGGATGATGTCATAATCATTGGATGATGTCATAATCATTTTGTTGATGTCATAATCATTTGTTGATGTCATAATCATTTGATGATGTCATAATCATTAGATGATGTCATAATCATTTTGTTGATGTCATAATCATTTGATGATGTCATAATCATTAGATGATGTCATAATCATTTTGTGATGTCATAATCATTTGATGATGTCATAATCATTTGATGTCATAATCATTGGATGATGTCATAATCATTTTGTTGATGTCATAATCATTTGATAATGTCATAATCATTAGATGTTGTCATAATCATTTTGTTGATGTCATAATCATTTTGTTGATGTCATAATCATTTGATGATGTCATAATCATTTTGGTGATGTCATAATCATTTGATGATGTCATAATCATTTGATGTCATAATCATTGGATGATGTCATAATCATTTGATGATGTCATAATCATTAGATGATGTCATAATGATTTTGTTGATGTCATAATCATTTGATGATGTCATAATCATTAGATGATGTCATAATCATTTTGTGATGTCATAATCATTTGATGATGTCATAATCATTTGATGTCATAATCATTGGATGATGTCATAATCATTTGATGTCATAATCATTGGATGATGTCATAATCATTTGATAATGTCATAATCATTAGATGATGTCATAATCATTTTGCTGATGTCATAATCATTTTGTTGATGTCATAATCATTTGATGATGTCATAATCATTTTGGTGATGTCATAATCATTTGATGATGTAATAATCATTTGATGTCATAATCATTGGATGATGTTATAATCATTTTGTTTATGTCATAATCATTTGATGATGTCATAATCATTAGATGATGTCATAATCATTTTGTTGATGTCATAATGATTTGATGATGTCAGAATCATTGGATGATATCATAATCATTGGATGATGTCATAATCATTTTGTTGATGTCATAATCATTTGATGATGTCATAATCATTAGATGATGTCATAATCATTTTGTTGATGTCATAATGATTTGATGATGTCATAATCATTTGATGTCATAATCATTGGATGATGTCATAATCATTTTGTTGATGTCATAATCATTTGATGATGTCATAAACATTTGATGTCTTAATCATTGGATGATGTCATAATCATTTTGTTGATGTCATAATCATTGGATGATGTCATAATCGTTTTGTTGATGTCATAATCATTTGATGATGTCATAATCATTAGATGATGTCATAATCATTTTGTTGATGTCATAATCATTTGAAGATGTCATAATCATTAGATGATGTCATAATCATTTTGTTGATGTCATAATCATTTGATGATGTCATAATCATTTGATGTCATAATCATCGGATGATGTCATAATCATTTTGTTGATGTCATAATCATTTGATAATGTCATAATCATTAGATGATGTCATAATCATTTTGTTGATGTCATAATCATTTTTTTGATGTCATAATCATTTGATGATGTCATAATCATTTTGTTGATGTCATAATCATTTGATGATGTCATAATCATTTGATGTCATAATCATTGGATGATGTCATAATCATTTTGTTGATGTCATCATCATTTGATGATGTCATAATCATTAGATTATGTCATAATCATTTTGATGATGTCATCATCATTTGATGATGTCATAATCATTGGATGATGTCATAATCATTGGATGATGTCATCATCATTTTGTTGATGTCATAATCATTTGATGTCATAATCATTTGATGATGTCATAATCATTTTGTTGATGTCATAATCATTTTGTTGATGTCATAATGATTTGATGATGTCAAAATCATTGGATGATGTCATAATCATTTTGTTGATGTCATAATCATTTGATGTCATAATCATTGGATGATGTCATAATCATTTTGTTGATGTCATAATCATTTGTTGATGTCATAATCATTTGATGTCATAATCATTGGATGATGTCATAATCATTTTTTTGATGTCATAATCATTGAATGATGTCATAATCATTTTGTTGATGTCATAATCATTTGATGATGTCATAATCATTAGATGATGTCATAATCATTTTGTTGATGTCATAATCATTTGATGATGTCATAATCATTAGATGATGTCATAATCATTTTGTTGATGTCATAATCATTTGATAATGTCATAATCATTAGATGATGTCATAATCATTTTGTTGATGTCATAATCATTTTGTTGATGTCATAATCATTTGATGATGTCATAATCATTTTGGTGATGTCATAATCATTTGATGATGTCATAATCATTTGATGTCATAATCATTGGATGATGTCATAATCATTTTGTTGATGTCATAATCATTTGATGATGTCATAATCATTAGATGATGTCATAATCATTTTGTTGATGTCATAATGATTTGATGATGTAATAATCATTGGATGATGTCATAATCATTGGATGATGTCATAATCATTTTGTTGATGTCATAATCATTGGATGATGTCATAATCATTAGATGATGTCATAATCATTTTGTTGATGTCATAATGATTTGATGATGTCATAATCATTTGATGTCATAATCATTGGATGATGTCATAATCATTTTGTTGATGTCATAATCATTTGATGATGTCATAAACATTTGATGTCATAATCATTGGATGATGTCATAATCATTTTGTTGATGTCATAATCATTTGATGATGTCATAAACATTTGATGTCATAATCATTGGATGATGTCATAATTATTTTGTTGATGTCATAATCATTGGATGATGTCATAATCATTTTGTTGATGTCATAATCATTTGATGATGTCATAATCATTAGATGATGTCATAATCATTTTGTTGATGTCATAATCATTTGATGATGTCATAATCATTAGATGATGTCATAATCATTTTGTTGATGTCATAATCATTTGATGATGTCATAATCATTTGATGTCATAATCATCGGATGATGTCATAATCATTTTTTTGATGTCATAATCATTTGATAATGTCATAATAATTAGATGATGTCATATTCATTTTGTTGATGTCATAATCATTTTTTTGATGTCATAATCATTTGATGATGTCATAATCATTTGATGTCATAATCATTGGATGATGTCATAATTATTTTGTTGATGTCATAATCATTTTGTTGATGTCATAATCATTTGATGATGTCATAATCATTTTGATGATGTCATAATCATTTGATGATGTCATAATCATTTGATGTCATAATCATTGGATGATGTCATAATCATTTTGTTGATGTCATAATCATTTGATGATGTCATAATCATTAGATGATGTCATAATCATTTTGTTGATGTCATAATGATTTGATGATGTCATAATCATTGGATGATGTCATAATCATTGGATGATGTCATCATCATTTTGTTGATGTCATAATCATTTGATGATGTCATAATCATTTGATGTCATAATCATTTGATGATGTCATAATCATTTTGTTGATGTCATAATCATTTTGTTGATGTCATAATGATTTGATGATGTCAAAATCATTGGATGATGTCATAATCATTTTGTTGATGTCATAATCATTTGATGTCATAATCATTGGATGATGTCATAGTCATTTTGTTGATGTCATAATCATTTGATGATGTCATAATCATTTGATGTTATAATCATTGGATGATGTCATAATCATTTTGTTGATTTCATAATCATTTGATGATGTCATAATCATTAGATGATGTCATAATCATTTTGTTGATGTCATAATCATTTGATGATGTCATAATCATTAGATGATGTCATAATCATTTTGTGATGTCATAATCATTTGATGATGTCATAATCATTTGATGTCATAATCATTGGATGATGTCATAATCATTTTGTTGATGTCATAATCATTTGATAATGTCATAATCATTAGATGATGTCATTATCATTTTGTTGATGTCATAATCATTTTGTTGATGTCATAATCATTTGATGATGTCATAATCATTTTGGTGATGTCATAATCATTTGATGATGTCATAATCATTTGATGTCATAATCATTGGATGATGTCATAATCATTTTGTTGATGTCATAATCATTTGATGATGTCATAATCATTAGATGATGTCATAATCATTTTGTTGATGTCATAATCATTTGATGATGTCATAATCATTTGATGTCATAATCATTGGATGATGTCATAATCATTTGATGTCATAATCATTGGATGATGTCATAATCATTTTGTTGATGTCATAATCATTTGATAATGTCATAATCATTAGATGATGTCATAATAATTTTGTTGATGTCATAATCATTTTGTTGATGTCATAATCATTTTGATGATGTCATAATCATTTGATGATGTCATAATCATTTGATGTCATAATCATTGGATGATGTCATAATCATTTTGTCGATGTCATAATCATGTGATGATGTCATAATCATTAGATGATGTCATAATCATTTTGTTGATGTCATAATGATTTGATGATGTCATAATCATTGGATGATGTCATAATCATTGGATGATGTCATAATCATTTTGTTGATGTCATAATCATTTGATGATGTCATAATCATTAGATGATGTCATAATCATTTTGTTGATGTCATAATGATTTGATGATGTCATAATCATTTGATGTCATAATCATTGGATGATGTCATAATCATTTTGTTGATGACATAATCATTTGATGATGTCATAATCATTGGATGTCATAATCATTTTGTTGATGTCATAATCATTTGATGATGTCATAATCATTAGATGATGTCATAATCATTTGATGTCATAATCATTGGATGATGTCATATTCATTTTGTTGATGTCATAATCATTTGATGATGTCATAATCATTTGATGTCATAATCATTGGATGATGTCATAATCATTTTGTTGATGTCATAATCATTTGATGATGTCATAATCATTTGATGTCATAATCATTGGATGATGACATAATCATTTTGTTGATGTCATAATCATTAGATGATGTCATAATCATTAGATGATGTCATAATCATTTTGTTGATGTAATAATCATTTGATGATGTCATAATAATTTTGTTGATGTCATAATCATTGGATGATGTCATAATCATTTTGTTGATGTCATAATCATTTGATGATGCCATAATCATTTTGTTGATGGCATAATCATTTGATGATGTCATAATCATTTGATGTCATAATCATTAGATGATGTCATAATCATTTTGTTGATGTCATAATGATTTGATGATGTCAAAATCATTGGATGATGCCATAATCATTTTGTTGATGTCATAATCATTTGATGTCATAATCATTGGATGATGTCATAATCATTTTGATGATGTCATAATCATTTGATGATGTCATAATCATTTTGGTGATGTCATAATCATTTGATGATGTCATAATCATTTTGGTGATGTCATAATCATTTGATGATGTCATAATCATTTGATGTCATAATCATTGGATGATGTCATAATCATTTTGTTGATGTCATAATCATTTGATGATGTCATAATCATTAGATGATGTCATAATGATTTTGTTGATGTCATAATCATTTGATGATGTCATAATCATTAGATGATGTCATAATCATTTTGTGATGTCATAATCATTTGATGATGTCATAATCATTTGATGTCATAATCATTGGATGATGTCATAATCATTTGATGTCATAATCATTGGATGATGTCATAATCATTTGATAATGTCATAATCATTAGATGATGTCGTAATCATTTTGCTGATGTCATAATCATTTTGTTGATGTCATAATCATTTGATGATGTCATAATCATTTTGGTGATGTCATAATCATTTGATGATGTCATAATCATTTGATGTCATAATCATTGGATGATGTTATAATCATTTTGTTGATGTCATAATCATTTGATGATGTCATAATCATTAGATGATGTCATAATCATTTTGTTGATGTCATAATGATTTGATGATGTCAGAATCATTGGATGATATCATAATCATTGGATGATGTCATAATCATTTTGTTGATGTCATAATAATTTGATGATGTCATAATCAATAGATGATGTCATAATCATTTTGTTGATGTCATAATGATTTGATGATGTCATAATCATTTGATGTCATAATCATTGGATGATGTCATAATCATTTTGTTGATGTCATAATCATTTGATGATGTCATAAACATTTGATGTCATAATCATTGGATGATGTCATAATCATTTTGTTGATGTCATAATCATTGGATGATGTCATAATCGTTTTGTTGATGTCATAATCATTTGATGATGTCATAATCATTAGATGATGTCATAATCATTTTGTTGATGTCATAATCATTTGATGATGTCATAATCATTAGATGATGTCATAATCATTTTGTTGATGTCATAATCATTTGATGATGTCATAATCATTAGATGATGTCATAATCATTTGATGTCATAATCATCGGATGATGTCATAATCATTTTGTTGATGTCATAATCATTTGATAATGTCATAATCATTAGATGATGTCATAATCATTTTGTTGATGTCATAATCATTTTTTTGATGTCATAATCATTTGATGATGTCATAATCATTTTGTTGATGTCATAATCATTTGATGATGTCATAATCATTTGATGTCATAATCATTGGATGATGTCATAATCATTTTGTTGATGTCATAATCATTTGATGATGTCATAATCATTAGATGATGTCATAATCATTTTGTTGATGTCATCATCATTTGATGATGTCATAATCATTGGATGATGTCATAATCATTGGATGATGTCATCATCATTTTGTTGATGTCATAATCATTTGATGTCATAATCATTTGATGATGTCATAATCATTTTGTTGATGTCATAATCATTTTGTTGATGTCATAATGATTTGATGATGTCAAAATCATTGGATGATGTCATAATCATTTTGTTGATGTCATAATCATTTGATGTCATAATCATTGGATGATGTCATAATCATTTTGTTGATGTCATAATCATTTGATGATGTCATAATCATTTGATGTCATAATCATTGGATGATGTCATAATCATTTTTTGATGTCATAATCATTGGATGATGTCATAATCATTTTGTTGATGTCATAATCATTTGATGATGTCATAATGATTAGATGATGTCATAATCATTTTGTTGATGTCATAATCATTTGATGATGTCATAATCATTAGATGATGTCATAATCATTTTGTTGATGTCATAATCATTTGATAATGTCATAATCATTAGATGATGTCATAATCATTTTGTTGATGTCATAATCATTTTGTTGATGTCATAATCATTTGATGATGTCATAATCATTTTGGTGATGTCATAATCATTTGATGATGTCATAATCATTTGATGTCATAATCATTGGATGATGTCATAATCATTTTGTTGATGTCATAATCATTTGATGATGTCATAATCATTAGATGATGTCATAATCATTTTGTTGATGTCATAATGATTTGATGATGTCATAATCATTGGATGATGTCATAATCATTGGATGATGTCATCATCATTTTGTTGATGTCATAATCATTTGATGATGTCATAATCATTTGATGTCATAATCATTTGATGATGTCATAATCATTTTGTTGATGTCATAATCATTTTGTTGATGTCATAATGATTTGATGATGTCAAAATCATTGGATGGTGTCATAATCATTTTGTTGATGTCATAATCATTTGATGTCATAATCATTGGATGATGTCATAATCATTTTGTTGATGTCATAATCATTTGATGATGTCATAATCATTTGATGTTATAATCATTGGATGATGTCATAATCATTTTGTTGATGTCATAATCATTTGATAAAGTCATAATCATTAGATGATGTCATAATCATTTTGTTGATGTCATAATCATTTTGTTGATTTCATAATCATTTGATGATGTCATAATCATTAGATGATGTCATAATCATTTTGTTGATGTCATAATCATTTTGTTGATGTCATAATCATTTGATGATGTCATAATCATTTTGTTGATGTCATAATCATTTGATGATGTCATAATCATTTTGTTGATGTCATAATCATTTGATGATGTCATAATCATTAGATGATGTCATAATCATTTTGTGATGTCATAATCATTTGATGATGTCATAATCATTTGATGTCATAATCATTGGATGATGTCATAATCATTTTGTTGATGTCATAATCATTTGATAATGTCATAATCATTAGATGATGTCAGAATCATTTTGTTGATGTCATAATCATTTTGTTGATGTCATAATCATTTGATGATATCATAATCATTTTGGTGATGTCATAATCATTTGATGATGTCATAATCATTTGATGTCATAATCATTGGATGATGTCATAATCATTTTGTTGATGTCATAATCATTTGATGATGTCATAATCATTAGATGATGTCATAATCATTTTGTTGATGTCATAATGATTTGATGATGTCATAATCATTGGATGATGTCATAATCATTGGATGATGTCATCATCATTTTGTTGATGTCATAATCATTTGATGATATCATAATCATTTGATGTCATAATCATTTGATGATGTCATAATCATTTTGTTGATGTCATAATCATTTTGTTGATGTCATAATGATTTGATGATGTCAAAATCATTGGATGATGTCATAATCATTTTGTTGATGTCATAATCATTTGATGTCATAATCATTGGATGATGTCATAATCATTTTGTTGATGTCATAATCATTTGATGATGTCATAATCATTTGATGTTATAATCATTGGATGATGTCATAATCATTTTGTTGATGTCATAATCATTTGATGATGTCATAATCATTAGATGATGTCATAATCATTTTGTTGATGTCATAATCATTTGATGATGTCATAATCATTAGATGATGTCATAATCATTTTGTGATGTCATAATCATTTGATGATGTCATAATCATTTGATGTCATAATCATTGGATGATGTCATAATCATTTTGTTGATGTCATAATCATTTGATAATGTCATAATCATTAGATGATGTCATAATCATTTTGTTGATGTCATAATCATTTTGTTGATGTCATAATCATTTGATGATGTCATAATCATTTTGGTGATGTCATAATCATTTGATGATGTCATAATCATTTGATGTCATAATCATTGGATGATGTCATAATCATTTTGTTGATGTCATAATCATTTGATGATGTGATAATCATTAGATGATGTCATAATCATTTTGTTGATGTCATAATTATTTGATGATGTCATAATCATTTGATGTCATAATCATTGGATGATGTCATAATCATTTGATGTCATAATCATTGGATGATGTCATAATCATTTTGTTGATGTCATAATCATTTGATAATGTCATAATCATTAGATGATGTCATAATCATTTTGTTGATGTCATAATCATTTTGTTGATGTCATAATCATTTTGGTGATGTCATAATCATTTGATGATGTCATAATCATTTGATGTCATAATCATTGTATGATGTCATAATCATTTTGTCGATGTCATAATCATTAGATGATGTCATAATCATTTTGTTGATGTCATAATGATTTGATGATGTCATAATGATTTGATGATGTCATAATCATTGGATGATGTCATAATCATTTTGTTGATGTCATAATCATTTGATGATGTCATAATCATTAGATGATGTCATAATCATTTTGTTGATGTCATAATGATTTGATGATGTCATAATCATTTGATGTCATAATCATTGGATGATGTCATAATCATTTTGTTGATGTCATAATCATTTGATGATGTCATAATCATTGGATGTCATAATCATTTTGTTGATGTCATAATCATTTGATGATGTCATAATCATTAGATGATGTCATAATCATTTGATGTCATAATCATTGGATGATGTCATATTCATTTTGTTGATGTCATAATCATTTGATGATGTCATAATCATTTGATGTCATAATCATTGGATGATGTCATAATCATTTTGTTGATGTCATAATAATTTGATGATGTCATAATCATTTGATGTCATAATCATTGGATGATGACATAATCATTTTGTTGATGTCATAATCATTGGATGATGTCATAATCATTTTGTTGATGTCATAATCATTGGATGATGTCATAATCATTTTGTTGTTGTCATAATCATTGGATGATGTCATAATCATTTTGTTGATGTCATAATCATTAGATGATGTCATAATCATTTTGTTGATGTCATAATCATTTGATAATGTCATAATCATTAGATGATGTCATAATCATTTTGTTGATGTCATAATCATTTTGTTGATGTCATAATCATTTGATGATGTCATAATCATTTTGGTGATGTCATAATCATTTGATGATGTCATAATCATTTGATGTCATAATCATTGGATGATGTCATAATCATTTTGTTGATGTCATAATCATTTGATGATGTCATAATCATTAGATGATGTCATAATCATTTTGTTGATGTCATAATGATTTGATGATGTAATAATCATTGGATGATGTCATAATCATTGGATGATGTCATAATCATTTTGTTGATGTCATAATCATTTGATGATGTCATAATCATTAGATGATGTCATAATCATTTTGTTGATGTCATAATGATTTGATGATGTCATAATCATTTGATGTCATAATCATTGGATGATGTCATAATCATTTTGTTGATGTCATAATCATTTGATGATGTCATAAACATTTGATGTCATAATCATTGGATGATGTCATAATCATTTTGTTGATGTCATAATCATTGGATGATGTCATAATCATTTGATGATGTCATAATCATTAGATGATGTCATAATCATTTTGTTGATGTCATAATCATTTGATGATGTCATAATCATTAGATGATGTCATAATCATTTTGTTGATGTCATAATCATTTGATGATGTCATAATCATTTGATGTCATAATCATCGGATGATGTCATAATCATTTTGTTGATGTCATAATCATTTGATAATGTCATAATCATTAGATGATGTCATAATCATTTTGTTGATGTCATAATCATTTTTTGATGTCATAATCATTTGATGATGTCATAATCATTTTGTTGATGTCATAATCATTTGATGATGTCATAATCATTTGATGTCATAATCATTGGATGATGTCATAATCATTTTGTTGATGTCATAATCATTTGATGATGTCATAATCATTAGATGATGTCATAATCATTTTGTTGATGTCATAATCATTTGATGATGTCATAATCATTAGGTGATGTCATAATCATTTTGTGATGTCATAATCATTTGATGATGTCATAATCATTTGATGTCATAATCATTGGATGATGTCATAATCATTTTGTTGATGTCATAATCATTTGATAATGTCATAATCATTAGATGATGTCATAATCATTTTGTTGATGTCATAATCATTTTGTTGATGTCATAATCATTTGATGATGTCATAATCATTTTGGTGATGTCATAATCATTTGATGATGTCATAATCATTTGATGTCATAATCATTGGATGATGTCATAATCATTTTGTTGATGTCATAATCATTTGATGATGTCATAATCATTAGATGATGTCATAATCATTTTGTTGATGTCATAATGATTTGATGATGTCATAATCATTGGATGATGTCATAATCATTGGATGATGTCATCATCATTTTGTTGATGTCATAATCATTTGATGATGTCATAATCATTTGATGTCATAATCATTTGATGATGTCATAATCATTTTGGTGATGTCATAATCATTTGATGATGTCATAATCATTTGATGTCATAATCATTGGATGATGTCATAATCATTTTGTTGATGTCATAATCATTTGATGATGTCATAATCATTAGATGATGTCATAATCATTTTGTTGATGTCATAATCATTTGATAATGTCATAATCATTAGATGATGTCATAATCATTTTGTTGATGTCATAATCATTTTGTTGATGTCATAATCATTTTGGTGATGTCATAATCATTTGATGATGTCATAATCATTTGATGTCATAATCATTGTATGATGTCATAATCATTTTGTCGATGTCATAATCATTAGATGATGTCATAATCATTTTGTTGATGTCATAATGATTTGATGATGTCATAATGATTTGATGATGTCATAATCATTGGATGATGTCATAATCATTTTGTTGATGTCATAATCATTTGATGATGTCATAATCATTAGATGATGTCATAATCATTTTGTTGATGTCATAATGATTTGATGATGTCATAATCATTTGATGTCATAATCATTGGATGATGTCATAATCATTTTGTTGATGTCATAATCATTTGATGATGTCATAATCATTGGATGTCATAATCATTTTGTTGATGTCATAATCATTTGATGATGTCATAATCATTAGATGATGTCATAATCATTTGATGTCATAATCATTGGATGATGTCATATTCATTTTGTTGATGTCATAATCATTTGATGATGTCATAATCATTTGATGTCATAATCATTGGATGATGTCATAATCATTTTGTTGATGTCATAATAATTTGATGATGTCATAATCATTTGATGTCATAATCATTGGATGATGACATAATCATTTTGTTGATGTCATAATCATTGGATGATGTCATAATCATTTTGTTGATGTCATAATCATTGGATGATGTCATAATCATTTTGTTGTTGTCATAATCATTGGATGATGTCATAATCATTTTGTTGATGTCATAATCATTAGATGATGTCATAATCATTTTGTTGATGTCATAATCATTTGATAATGTCATAATCATTAGATGATGTCATAATCATTTTGTTGATGTCATAATCATTTTGTTGATGTCATAATCATTTGATGATGTCATAATCATTTTGGTGATGTCATAATCATTTGATGATGTCATAATCATTTGATGTCATAATCATTGGATGATGTCATAATCATTTTGTTGATGTCATAATCATTTGATGATGTCACAATCATTAGATGATGTCATAATCATTTTGTTGATGTCATAATGATTTGATGATGTAATAATCATTGGATGATGTCATAATCATTGGATGATGTCATAATCATTTTGTTGATGTCATAATCATTTGATGATGTCATAATCATTAGATGATGTCATAATCATTTTGTTGATGTCATAATGATTTGATGATGTCATAATCATTTGATGTCATAATCATTGGATGATGTCATAATCATTTTGTTGATGTCATAATCATTTGATGATGTCATAAACATTTGATGTCATAATCATTGGATGATGTCATAATCATTTTGTTGATGTCATAATCATTGGATGATGTCATAATCATTTGATGATGTCATAATCATTAGATGATGTCATAATCATTTTGTTGATGTCATAATCATTTGATGATGTCATAATCATTAGATGATGTCATAGTCATTTTGTTGATGTCATAATCATTTGATGATGTCATAATCATTTGATGTCATAATCATCGGATGATGTCATAATCATTTTGTTGATGTCATAATCATTTGATAATGTCATAATCATTAGATGATGTCATAATCATTTTGTTGATGTCATAATCATTTTTTGATGTCATAATCATTTGATGATGTCATAATCATTTTGTTGATGTCATAATCATTTGATGATGTCATAATCATTTGATGTCATAATCATTGGATGATGTCATAATCATTTTGTTGATGTCATAATCATTTGATGATGTCATAATCATTAGATGATGTCATAATCATTTTGTTGATGTCATAATCATTTGATGATGTCATAATCATTAGGTGATGTCATAATCATTTTGTGATGTCATAATCATTTGATGATGTCATAATCATTTGATGTCATAATCATTGGATGATGTCATAATCATTTTGTTGATGTCATAATCATTTGATAATGTCATAATCATTAGATGATGTCATAATCATTTTGTTGATGTCATAATCATTTTGTTGATGTCATAATCATTTGATGATGTCATAATCATTTTGGTGATGTCATAATCATTTGATGATGCCATAATCATTTGATGTCATAATCATTGGATGATGTCATAATCATTTTGTTGATGTCATAATCATTTGATGATGTCATAATCATTAGATGATGTCATAATCATTTTGTTGATGTCATAATGATTTGATGATGTCATAATCATTGGATGATGTCATAATCATTGGATGATGTCATCATCATTTTGTTGATGTCATAATCATTTGATGATGTCATAATCATTTGATGTCATAATCATTTGATGATGTCATAATCATTTTGGTGATGTCATAATCATTTGATGATGTCATAATCATTTGATGTCATAATCATTGGATGATGTCATAATCATTTTGTTGATGTCATAATCATTTGATGATGTCATAATCATTAGATGATGTCATAATCATTTTGTTGATGTCATAATGATTTGATGATGTCATAATCATTGGATGATGTCATAATCATTGGATGATGTCATCATCATTTTGTTGATGTCATAATCATTTGATGATGTCATAATCATTTGATGTCATAATCATTTGATGATGTCATAATCATTTTGTTGATGTCATAATCATTTTGTTGATGTCATAATGATTTGATGATGTCAAAATCATTGGATGATGTCATAATCATTTTGTTGATGTCATAATCATTTGATGATGTCATAATCATTAGATGATGTCATAATCATTTTGTTGATGCCATAATGATTTGATGATGTCATAATCATTGGATGATGTCATAATCATTGGATGATGTCATAATCATTTTGTTGATGTCATAATCATTGGATGATGTCATAATCATTTTGTTGATGTCATAATCATTGGATGATGTCATAATCATTTTGTTGATGTCATAATCATTTGATGATGTCATAATCATTTGATGTCATAATCATTGGATGATGTCATAATCATTTTGTTGATGTCATAATCATTTGATGATGTCATAATCATTAGATGATGTCATAATCATTTTGTTGATGTCATAATCATTTGATGATGTCATAATCATTTTGTGATGTCATAATCATTTGATGATGTCATAATCATTGGATGATGTCATAATCATTGGATTATGTCATCATCATTTTGTTGATGTCATAATCATTTGATGATGTCATAATCATTTGATGTCATAATCATTTGATGATGTCATAATCATTTTGTTGATGTCATAATCATTTTGTTGATGTCATAATGATTTGATGATGTCAAAATCATTGGATGATGTCATAATCATTTTGTTGATGTCATAATCATTTGATGTCATAATCATTGGATGATGTCATAATCATTTTGTTGATGTCATAATCATTTGATGATGTCATAATCATTTGATGTCATAATCATTGGATGATGTCATAATCATTTTGTTGATGTCATAATCATTTGATGATGTCATAATCATTTTGTTGATGTATTAATCATTTGATGATGTCATAATCATTAGATGATGTCATAATCATTTTGTGATGTCATAATCATTTGATGATGTCATAATCATTTGATGTCATAATCATTGGATGATGTCATAATCATTTTGTTGATGTCATAATCATTTGATAATGTCATTATCATTAGATGATGTCATAATCATTTTGTTGATGTCATAATCATTTTGTTGATGTCATAATCATTTGATGATGTCATAATCATTTTGGTGATGTCATAATCATTTGATGATGTCATAATCATTTGATGTCATAATCATTGGATGATGTCATAATCATTTTGTTGATGTCATAATCATTTGATGATGTCATAATCATTAGATGATGTCATAATCATTTTGTTGATGTCATAATCATTAGATGATGTCATAATCATTTTGTGATGTCATAATCATTTGATGATGTCATAATCATTTGATGTCATAATCATTGGATGATGTCATAATCATTTTGTTGATGTCATAATCATTTGATAATGTCATAATCATTAGATGATGTCATAATCATTTTGCTGATGTCATAATCATTTTGTTGATGTCATAATCATTTGATGATGTCATAATCATTTGGTGATGTCATAATCATTTGATGATGTAATAATCATTTGATGTCATAATCATTGGATGATGTCATAATCATTTTGTTGATGTCATAATCATTTGATGATGTCATAATCATTAGATGATGTCATAATCATTTTGTTGATGTCATAATGATTTGATGATGTCATAATCATTGGATGATGTCATAATCATTTTGTTGATGTCATAATCATTTGATGATGTCATAATCATTAGATGATGTCATAATCATTTTGTTGATGTCATAATGATTTGATGATGTCATAATCATTTGATGTCATAATCATTGGATGATGTCATAATCATTTTGTTGATGTCATAATCATTTGATGATGTCATAAACATTTGATGTCATAATCATTGGATGATGTCATAATCATTTTGTTGATGTCATAATCATTGGATGATGTCATAATCATTTTGTTGATGTCATAATCATTTGATGATGTCATAATCATTAGATGATGTCATAATCATTTTGTTGATGTCATAATCATTTGATGATGTCATAATAATTAGATGATGTCATAATCATTTTGTTGATGTCATAATCAATTGATGATGTCATAATCATTTGATGTCATAATCATCGGATGATGTCATAATCATTTTGTTGATGTCATAATCATTTGATAATGTCATAATCATTAGATGATGTCATAATCATTTTGTTGATGTCATAATCATTTTTTTGATGTCATAATCATTTGATGATGTCATAATCATTTTGTTGATGTCATAATCATTTGATGATGTCATAATCATTTGATGTCATAATCATTTGATGATGTCATAATCATTTTGTTGATGTCATAATCATTTTGTTGATGTCATAATGATTTGATGATGTCAAAATCATTGGATGATGTCATAATCATTTTGTTGATGTCATAATCATTTGATGTCATAATCATTGGATGATGTCATAATCATTTTGTTGATGTCATAATCATTTGATGATGTCATAATCATTTGATGTTATAATCATTGGATGATGTCATAATCATTTTGTTGATGTCATAATCATTTGATGATGTCATAATCATTAGATGATGTCATAATCATTTTGTTGATGTCATAATCATTTGATGATGTCATAATCATTAGATGATGTCATAATCATTTTGTGATGTCATAATCATTTGATGATGTCATAATCATTTGATGTCATAATCATTGGATGATGTCATAATCATTTTGTTGATGTCATAATCATTTGATAATGTCATAATCATTAGATGATGTCATAATCATTTTGTTGATGTCATAATCATTTTGTTGATGTCATAATCATTTGATGATGTCATAATCATTTTGGTGATGTCATAATCATTTGATGATGTCATAATCATTTGATGTCATAATCATTGGATGATGTCATAATCATTTTGTTGATGTCATAATCATTTGATGATGTCATAATCATTAGATGATGTCATAATCATTTTGTTGATGTCATAATCATTTGATGATGTCATAATCATTTGATGTCATAATCATTGGATGATGTCATAATCATTTGATGTCATAATCATTGGATGATGTCATAATCATTTTGTTGATGTCATAATCATTTGATAATGTCATAATCATTAGATGATGTCATAATCATTTTGTTGATGTCATAATCATTTTGTTGATGTCATAATCATTTTGTTGATGTCATAATGATTTGATGATGTCAAAATCATTGGATGATGTCATAATCATTGGATGATGTCATAATCATTGGATGATGTCATCATCATTTTGTTGATGTCATAATCATTTGATGTCATAATCATTTGATGATGTCATAATCATTTGATGTCATAATCATTGGATGATGTCATAATCATTTTTTGATGTCATAATCATTGGATGATGTCATAATCATTTTGTTGATGTCATAATCATTTGATGATGTCATAATCATTAGATGATGTCATAATCATTTTGTTGATGTCATAATCATTTGATAATGTCATAATCATTAGATGATGTCATAATCATTTTGTTGATGTCATAATCATTTTGTTGATGTCATAATCATTTGATGATGTCATAATCATTTTGGTGATGTCATAATCATTTGATGATGTCATAATCATTTGATGTCATAATCATTGGATGATGTCATAATCATTTTGTTGATGTCATAATCATTTGATGATGTCATAATCATTAGATGATGTCATAATCATTTTGTTGATGTCATAATGATTTGATGATGTAATAATCATTGGATGATGTCATAATCATTGGATGATGTCATAATCATTTTGTTGATGTCATAATCATTTGATGATGTCATAATCATTTGATGTCATAATCATTGGATGATGTCATAATCATTTGATGTCATAATCATTGGATGATGTCATAATCATTTTGTTGATGTCATAATCATTTGATAATGTCATAATCATTAGATGATGTCATAATCATTTTGTTGATGTCATAATCATTTTGGTGATGTCATAATCATTTTGGTGATGTCATAATCATTTGATGATGTCATAATCATTTGATGTCATAATCATTGGATGATGTCATAATCATTTTGTCGATGTCATAATCATTTGATGATGTCATAATCATTAGATGATGTCATAATCATTTTGTTGATGTCATAATGATTTGATGATGTCATAATGATTTGATGATGTCATAATCATTGGATGATGTCATAATCATTTTGTTGATGTCATAATCATTTGATGATGTCATAATCATTTGATGTCATAATCATTGGATGATGACATAATCATTTTGTTGATATCATAATCATTAGATGATGTCATAATCATTGGATGATGTCATAATCATTTTGTTGATGTCATAATCATTGGATGATGTCATAATCATTTTGTTGATGTCATAATCATTGGATGATGTCATAATCATTTTGTTGATGTCATAATCATTGGATGATGTCATAATCATTTTGTTGATGTCATAATCATTGGATGATGTCATAATCATTTTGTTGATGTCATAATCATTTGATGATGTCATAATCATTAGATGATGTCATAATCATTTTGTTGATGTCATAATCATTTGATGATGTCATAATCATTAGAAGATGTCATAATCATTTTGTTGATGTCATAATCATTTTTTTGATGTCATAATCATTTGATGATGTCATAATCATTTTGTTGATGTCATAATCATTTGATGATGTCATAATCATTTGATGTCATAATCATTGGATGATGTCATAATCATTTTGTTGATGTCATAATCATTTGTTGATGTCATAATCATTTGATGATGTCATAATCATTAGATGATGTCATAATCATTTTGTGATGTCATAATCATTTGATGATGTCATAATCATTTGATGTCATAATCATTGGATGATGTCATAATCATTTTGTTGATGTCATAATCATTTGATAATGTCATAATCATTAGATGATTTCATAATCATTTTGTTGATGTCATAATCATTTTGTTGATGTCATAATCATTTGATGATGTCATAATCATTTTGGTGATGTCATAATCATTTGATGATGTCATAATCATTTGATGTCATAATCATTGGATGATGTCATAATCATTTTGTTGATGTCATAATCATTTGATAATGTCATAATCATTAGATGATGTCATAATCATTTTGTTGATGTCATAATCATTTTGGTGATGTCATAATCATTTTGTTGATGTCATAATCATTTGATGATGTCATAATCATTTGGTGATGTCATAATCATTTGATGATGTAATAATCATTTGATGTCATAATCATTGGATGATGTCATAATCATTTTGTTGATGTCATAATCATTTGATGATGTCATAATCATTAGATGATGTCATAATCATTTTGTTGATGTCATAATGATTTGATGATGTCATAATCATTGGATGATGTCATAATCATTTTGTTGATGTCATAATCATTTGATGATGTCATAATCATTAGATGATGTCATAATCATTTTGTTGATGTCATAATGATTTGATGATGTCATAATCATTTGATGTCATAATCATTGGATGATGTCATAATCATTTTGTTGATGTCATAATCATTTGATGATGTCATAAACATTTGATGTCATAATCATTGGATGATGTCATAATCATTTTGTTGATGTCATAATCATTGGATGATGTCATAATCATTTTGTTGATGTCATAATCATTTGATGATGTCATAATCATTAGATGATGTCATAATCATTTTGTTGATGTCATAATCATTTGATGATGTCATAATAATTAGATGATGTCATAATCATTTTGTTGATGTCATAATCAATTGATGATGTCATAATCATTTGATGTCATAATCATCGGATGATGTCATAATCATTTTGTTGATGTCATAATCATTTGATAATGTCATAATCATTAGATGATGTCATAATCATTTTGTTGATGTCATAATCATTTTTTTGATGTCATAATCATTTGATGATGTCATAATCATTTTGTTGATGTCATAATCATTTGATGATGTCATAATCATTTGATGTCATAATCATTTGATGATGTCATAATCATTTTGTTGATGTCATAATCATTTTGTTGATGTCATAATGATTTGATGATGTCAAAATCATTGGATGATGTCATAATCATTTTGTTGATGTCATAATCATTTGATGTCATAATCATTGGATGATGTCATAATCATTTTGTTGATGTCATAATCATTTGATGATGTCATAATCATTTGATGTTATAATCATTGGATGATGTCATAATCATTTTGTTGATGTCATAATCATTTGATGATGTCATAATCATTAGATGATGTCATAATCATTTTGTTGATGTCATAATCATTTGATGATGTCATAATCATTAGATGATGTCATAATCATTTTGTGATGTCATAATCATTTGATGATGTCATAATCATTTGATGTCATAATCATTGGATGATGTCATAATCATTTTGTTGATGTCATAATCATTTGATAATGTCATAATCATTAGATGATGTCATAATCATTTTGTTGATGTCATAATCATTTTGTTGATGTCATAATCATTTGATGATGTCATAATCATTTTGGTGATGTCATAATCATTTGATGATGTCATAATCATTTGATGTCATAATCATTGGATGATGTCATAATCATTTTGTTGATGTCATAATCATTTGATGATGTCATAATCATTAGATGATGTCATAATCATTTTGTTGATGTCATAATCATTTGATGATGTCATAATCATTTGATGTCATAATCATTGGATGATGTCATAATCATTTGATGTCATAATCATTGGATGATGTCATAATCATTTTGTTGATGTCATAATCATTTGATAATGTCATAATCATTAGATGATGTCATAATCATTTTGTTGATGTCATAATCATTTTGTTGATGTCATAATCATTTTGTTGATGTCATAATGATTTGATGATGTCAAAATCATTGGATGATGTCATAATCATTGGATGATGTCATAATCATTGGATGATGTCATCATCATTTTGTTGATGTCATAATCATTTGATGTCATAATCATTTGATGATGTCATAATCATTTGATGTCATAATCATTTTTTGATGTCATAATCATTTTTTGATGTCATAATCATTGGATGATGTCATAATCATTTTGTTGATGTCATAATCATTTGATGATGTCATAATCATTAGATGATGTCATAATCATTTTGTTGATGTCATAATCATTTGATAATGTCATAATCATTAGATGATGTCATAATCATTTTGTTGATGTCATAATCATTTTGTTGATGTCATAATCATTTGATGATGTCATAATCATTTTGGTGATGTCATAATCATTTGATGATGTCATAATCATTTGATGTCATAATCATTGGATGATGTCATAATCATTTTGTTGATGTCATAATCATTTGATGATGTCATAATCATTAGATGATGTCATAATCATTTTGTTGATGTCATAATGATTTGATGATGTAATAATCATTGGATGATGTCATAATCATTGGATGATGTCATAATCATTTTGTTGATGTCATAATCATTTGATGATGTCATAATCATTTGATGTCATAATCATTGGATGATGTCATAATCATTTGATGTCATAATCATTGGATGATGTCATAATCATTTTGTTGATGTCATAATCATTTGATAATGTCATAATCATTAGATGATGTCATAATCATTTTGTTGATGTCATAATCATTTTGGTGATGTCATAATCATTTTGGTGATGTCATAATCATTTGATGATGTCATAATCATTTGATGTCATAATCATTGGATGATGTCATAATCATTTTGTCGATGTCATAATCATTTGATGATGTCATAATCATTAGATGATGTCATAATCATTTTGTTGATGTCATAATGATTTGATGATGTCATAATGATTTGATGATGTCATAATCATTGGATGATGTCATAATCATTTTGTTGATGTCATAATCATTTGATGATGTCATAATCATTTGATGTCATAATCATTGGATGATGACATAATCATTTTGTTGATATCATAATCATTAGATGATGTCATAATCATTGGATGATGTCATAATCATTTTGTTGATGTCATAATCATTGGATGATGTCATAATCATTTTGTTGATGTCATAATCATTGGATGATGTCATAATCATTTTGTTGATGTCATAATCATTGGATGATGTCATAATCATTTTGTTGATGTCATAATCATTGGATGATGTCATAATCATTTTGTTGATGTCATAATCATTTGATGATGTCATAATCATTAGATGATGTCATAATCATTTTGTTGATGTCATAATCATTTGATGATGTCATAATCATTAGAAGATGTCATAATCATTTTGTTGATGTCATAATCATTTTTTTGATGTCATAATCATTTGATGATGTCATAATCATTTTGTTGATGTCATAATCATTTGATGATGTCATAATCATTTGATGTCATAATCATTGGATGATGTCATAATCATTTTGTTGATGTCATAATCATTTGTTGATGTCATAATCATTTGATGATGTCATAATCATTAGATGATGTCATAATCATTTTGTGATGTCATAATCATTTGATGATGTCATAATCATTTGATGTCATAATCATTGGATGATGTCATAATCATTTTGTTGATGTCATAATCATTTGATAATGTCATAATCATTAGATGATTTCATAATCATTTTGTTGATGTCATAATCATTTTGTTGATGTCATAATCATTTGATGATGTCATAATCATTTTGGTGATGTCATAATCATTTGATGATGTCATAATCATTTGATGTCATAATCATTGGATGATGTCATAATCATTTTGTTGATGTCATAATCATTTGATGATGTCATAATCATTAGATGATGTCATAATGATTTTGTTGATGTCATAATCATTTGATGATGTCATAATCATTAGATGATGTCATAATCATTTTGTGATGTCATAATCATTTGATGATGTCATAATCATTTGATGTCATAATCATTGGATGATGTCATAATCATTTGATGTCATAATCATTGGATGATGTCATAATCATTTGATAATGTCATAATCATTAGTTGATGTCATAATCATTTTGCTGATGTCATAATCATTTTGTTGATGTCATAATCATTTGATGATGTCATAATCATTTTGGTGATGTCATAATCATTTGATGATGTAATAATCATTTGATGTCATAATCATTGGATGATGTTATAATCATTTTGTTGATGTCATAATCATTTGATGATGTCATAATCATTAGATGATGTCATAATCATTTTGTTGATGTCATAATGATTTGATGATGTCAGAATCATTGGATGATATCATAATCATTGGATGATGTCATAATCATTTTGTTGATGTCATAATCATTTGATGATGTCATAATCATTAGATGATGTCATAATCATTTTGTTGATGTCATAATGATTTGATGATGTCATAATCATTTGATGTCATAATCATTGGATGATGTCATAATCATTTTGTTGATGTCATAATCATTTGATGATGTCATAAACATTTGATGTCATAATCATTGGATGATGTCATAATCATTTTGTTGATGTCATAATCATTGGATGATGTCATAATCGTTTTGTTGATGTCATAATCATTTGATGATGTCATAATCATTAGATGATGTCATAATCATTTTGTTGATGTCATAATCATTTGATGATGTCATAATCATTAGATGATGTCATAATCATTTTGTTGATGTCATAATCATTTGATGATGTCATAATCATTTGATGTCATAATCATCGGATGATGCCATAATCATTTTGTTGATGTCATAATCATTTGATAATGTCATAATCATTAGATGATGTCATAATCATTTTGTTGATGTCATAATCATTTTTTTGATGTCATAATCATTTGATGATGTCATAATCATTTTGTTGATGTCATAATCATTTGATGATGTCATAATCATTTGATGTCATAATCATTGGATGATGTCATAATCATTTTGTTGATGTCATAATCATTTGATGATGTCATAATCATTAGATTATGTCATAATCATTTTGATGATGTCATCATCATTTGATGATGTCATAATCATTGGATGATGTCATAATCATTGGATGATGTCATAATCATTGGATGATGTCATCATCATTTTGTTGATGTCATAATCATTTGATGTCATAATGATTTGATGATGTCATAATCATTTTGTTGATGTCATAATCATTTTGTTGATGTCATAATGATTTGATGATGTCAAAATCATTGGATGATGTCATAATCATTTTGTTGATGTCATAATCATTTGATGTCATAATCATTGGATGATGTCATAATCATTTTGTTGATGTCATAATCATTTGATGATGTCATAATCATTTGATGTCATAATCATTGGATGATGTCATAATCATTTTTTTGATGTCATAATCATTGGATGATGTCATAATCATTTTGTTGATGTCATAATCATTTGATGATGTCATAATCATTAGATGATGTCATAATCATTTTGTTGATGTCATAATCATTTGATGATGTCATAATCATTAGATGATGTCATAATCATTTTGTTGATGTCATAATCATTTGATAATGTCATAATCATTAGATGATGTCATAATCATTTTGTTGATGTCATAATCATTTTGTTGATGTCATAATCATTTGATGATGTCATAATCATTTTGGTGATGTCATAATCATTTGATGATTTCATAATCATTTGATGTCATAATCATTGGATGATGTCATAATCATTTTGTTGATGTCATAATCATTTGATGATGTCATAATCATTAGATGATGTCATAATCATTTTGTTGATGTCATAATGATTTGATGATGTAATAATCATTGGATGATGTCATAATCATTGGATGATGTCATAATCATTTTGTTGATGTCATAATCATTTGATGATGTCATAATCATTAGATGATGTCATAATCATTTTGTTGATGTCATAATGATTTGATGATGTCATAATCATTTGATGTCATAATCATTGGATGATGTCATAATCATTTTGTTGATGTCATAATCATTTGATGATGTCATAAACATTTCATGTCTTAATCATTGGATGATGTCATAATCATTTTGTTGATGTCATAATCATTGGATGATGTCATAATCATTTTGTTGATGTCATAATCATTTGATGATGTCATAATCATTAGATGATGTCATAATCATTTTGTTGATGTCATAATCATTTGATGATGTCATAAACATTTCATGTCTTAATCATTGGATGATGTCATAATCATTTTGTTGATGTCATAATCATTTGATGATGTCATAATCATTGGATGATGTCATAATCATTTTGTTGATGTCATAATCATTGGATGATGTCATAATCATTTTGTTGATGTCATAATCATTGGATGATGTCATAATCATTTTGTTGATGTCATAATCATTGGATGATGTCATAATCATTTTGTTGATGTCATAATCATTGGATGATGTCATAATCATTTTGTTGATGTCATAATCATTTGATGATGTCATAATCATTAGATGATGTCATAATCATTTTGTTGATGTCATAATCATTTGATGATGTCATAATCATTAGAAGATGTCATAATCATTTTGTTGATGTCATAATCATTTTTTTGATGTCATAATCATTTGATGATGTCATAATCATTTTGTTGATGTCATAATCATTTGATGATGTCATAATCATTTGATGTCATAATCATTGGATGATGTCATAATCATTTTGTTGATGTCATAATCATTTGTTGATGTCATAATCATTTGATGATGTCATAATCATTAGATGATGTCATAATCATTTTGTGATGTCATAATCATTTGATGATGTCATAATCATTTGATGTCATAATCATTGGATGATGTCATAATCATTTTGTTGATGTCATAATCATTTGATAATGTCATAATCATTAGATGATTTCATAATCATTTTGTTGATGTCATAATCATTTTGTTGATGTCATAATCATTTGATGATGTCATAATCATTTTGGTGATGTCATAATCATTTGATGATGTCATAATCATTTGATGTCATAATCATTGGATGATGTCATAATCATTTTGTTGATGTCATAATCATTTGATGATGTCATAATCATTAGATGATGTCATAATCATTTTGTTGATGTCATAATCATTAGATGATGTCATAATCATTTTGTGATGTCATAATCATTTGATGATGTCATAATCATTTGATGTCATAATCATTGGATGATGTCATAATCATTTTGTTGATGTCATAATCATTTGATAATGTCATAATCATTAGATGATGTCATAATCATTTTGCTGATGTCATAATCATTTTGTTGATGTCATAATCATTTGATGATGTCATAATCATTTGGTGATGTCATAATCATTTGATGATGTAATAATCATTTGATGTCATAATCATTGGATGATGTCATAATCATTTTGTTGATGTCATAATCATTTGATGATGTCATAATCATTAGATGATGTCATAATCATTTTGTTGATGTCATAATGATTTGATGATGTCATAATCATTGGATGATGTCATAATCATTTTGTTGATGTCATAATCATTTGATGATGTCATAATCATTAGATGATGTCATAATCATTTTGTTGATGTCATAATGATTTGATGATGTCATAATCATTTGATGTCATAATCATTGGATGATGTCATAATCATTTTGTTGATGTCATAATCATTTGATGATGTCATAAACATTTGATGTCATAATCATTGGATGATGTCATAATCATTTTGTTGATGTCATAATCATTGGATGATGTCATAATCATTTTGTTGATGTCATAATCATTTGATGATGTCATAATCATTAGATGATGTCATAATCATTTTGTTGATGTCATAATCATTTGATGATGTCATAATAATTAGATGATGTCATAATCAATTGATGATGTCATAATCATTTGATGTCATAATCATCGGATGATGTCATAATCATTTTGTTGATGTCATAATCATTTGATAATGTCATAATCATTAGATGATGTCATAATCATTTTGTTGATGTCATAATCATTTTTTTGATGTCATAATCATTTGATGATGTCATAATCATTTTGTTGATGTCATAATCATTTGATGATGTCATAATCATTTGATGTCATAATCATTGGATGATGTCATAATCATTTTGTTGATGTCATAATCATTGGATGATGTCATAATCATTGGATGATGTCATCATCATTTTGTTGATGTCATAATCATTTGATGTCATAATCATTTGATGATGTCATAATCATTGGATGATGTCATCATCATTTTGTTGATGTCATAATCATTTGATGTCATAATCATTTGATGATGTCAAAATCATTGGATGATGTCATAATCATTTTGTTGATGTCATAATGATTTGATGATGTCAAAATCATTGGATGATGTCATAATCATTTTGTTGATGTCATAATCATTTGATGTCATAATCATTGGATGATGTCATAATCATTTTGTTGATGTCATAATCATTTGATGATGTCATAATCATTTGATGTCATAATCATTGGATGATGTCATAATCATTTTGTTGATGTCATAATCATTGGATGATGTCATACTCATTTTGTTGATGTCATAATCATTTGATGATGTCATAATCATTAGATGATGTCATTTTCATTTTGTTGATGTCATAATCATTTGATGATGTCATATTCATTAGATGATGTCATAATCATTTTGTTGATGTCATAATGATTTGATGATGTCATAATCATTGGATGATGTCATAATCATTGGATGATGTCATCATCATTTTGTTGATGTCATAATCATTTGATGATGTCATAATAATTAGATGATGTCATAATCAATTGATGATGTCATAATCATTTGATGTCATAATCATCGGATGATGTCATAATCATTTTGTTGATGTCATAATCATTTGATAATGTCATAATCATTAGATGATGTCATAATCATTTTGTTGATGTCATAATCATTTTTTTGATGTCATAATCATTTGATGATGTCATAATCATTTTGTTGATGTCATAATCATTTGATGATGTCATAATCATTTGATGTCATAATCATTGGATGATGTCATAATCATTTTGTTGATGTCATAATCATTGGATGATGTCATAATCATTGGATGATGTCATCATCATTTTGTTGATGTCATAATCATTTGATGTCATAATCATTTGATGATGTCATAATCATTGGATGATGTCATCATCATTTTGTTGATGTCATAATCATTTGATGTCATAATCATTTGATGATGTCAAAATCATTGGATGATGTCATAATCATTTTGTTGATGTCATAATGATTTGATGATGTCAAAATCATTGGATGATGTCATAATCATTTTGTTGATGTCATAATCATTTGATGTCATAATCATTGGATGATGTCATAATCATTTTGTTGATGTCATAATCATTTGATGATGTCATAATCATTTGATGTCATAATCATTGGATGATGTCATAATCATTTTGTTGATGTCATAATCATTGGATGATGTCATACTCATTTTGTTGATGTCATAATCATTTGATGATGTCATAATCATTAGATGATGTCATTTTCATTTTGTTGATGTCATAATCATTTGATGATGTCATATTCATTAGATGATGTCATAATCATTTTGTTGATGTCATAATGATTTGATGATGTCATAATCATTGGATGATGTCATAATCATTGGATGATGTCATCATCATTTTGTTGATGTCATAATCATTTGATGATATCATAATCATTTGATGTCATAATCATTTGATGATGTCATAATCATTTTGTTGATGTCATAATCATTTTGTTGATGTCATAATGATTTGATGATGTCAAAATCATTGGATGATGTCATAATCATTTTGTTGATGTCATAATCATTTGATGTCATAATCATTGGATGATGTCATAATCATTTTGTTGATGTCATAATCATTTGATGATGTCATAATCATTTGATGTTATAATCATTGGATGATGTCATAATCATTTTGTTGATGTCATAATCATTTGATGATGTCATAATCATTAGATGATGTCATAATCATTTTGTTGATGTCATAATCATTTGATGATGTCATAATCATTAGATGATGTCATAATCATTTTGTGATGTCATAATCATTTGATGATGTCATAATCATTTGATGTCATAATCATTGGATGATGTCATAATCATTTTGTTGATGTCATAATCATTTGATAATGTCATAATCATTAGATGATGTCATAATCATTTTGTTGATGTCATAATCATTTTGTTGATGTCATAATCATTTGATGATGTCATAATCATTTTGGTGATGTCATAATCATTTGATGATGTCATAATCATTTGATGTCATAATCATTGGATGATGTCATAATCATTTTGTTGATGTCATAATCATTTGATGATGTCATAATCATTAGATGATGTCATAATCATTTTGTTGATGTCATAATCATTTGATGATGTCATAATCATTTGATGTCATAATCATTGGATGATGTCATAATCATTTGATGTCATAATCATTGGATGATGTCATAATCATTTTGTTGATGTCATAATCATTTGATAATGTCATAATCATTAGATGATGTCATAATCATTTTGTTGATGTCATAATCATTTTGTTGATGTCATAATCATTTTGTTGATGTCATAATGATTTGATGATGTCAAAATCATTGGATGATGTCATAATCATTGGATGATGTCATAATCATTGGATGATGTCATCATCATTTTGTTGATGTCATAATCATTTGATGTCATAATCATTTGATGATGTCATAATCATTTGATGTCATAATCATTGGATGATGTCATAATCATTTTTTGATGTCATAATCATTGGATGATGTCATAATCATTTTGTTGATGTCATAATCATTTGATGATGTCATAATCATTAGATGATGTCATAATCATTTTGTTGATGTCATAATCATTTGATAATGTCATAATCATTAGATGATGTCATAATCATTTTGTTGATGTCATAATCATTTTGTTGATGTCATAATCATTTGATGATGTCATAATCATTTTGGTGATGTCATAATCATTTGATGATGTCATAATCATTTGATGTCATAATCATTGGATGATGTCATAATCATTTTGTTGATGTCATAATCATTTGATGATGTCATAATCATTAGATGATGTCATAATCATTTTGTTGATGTCATAATGATTTGATGATGTAATAATCATTGGATGATGTCATAATCATTGGATGATGTCATAATCATTTTGTTGATGTCATAATCATTTGATGATGTCATAATCATTTGATGTCATAATCATTGGATGATGTCATAATCATTTGATGTCATAATCATTGGATGATGTCATAATCATTTTGTTGATGTCATAATCATTTGATAATGTCATAATCATTAGATGATGTCATAATCATTTTGTTGATGTCATAATCATTTTGGTGATGTCATAATCATTTTGGTGATGTCATAATCATTTGATGATGTCATAATCATTTGATGTCATAATCATTGGATGATGTCATAATCATTTTGTCGATGTCATAATCATTTGATGATGTCATAATCATTAGATGATGTCATAATCATTTTGTTGATGTCATAATGATTTGATGATGTCATAATGATTTGATGATGTCATAATCATTGGATGATGTCATAATCATTTTGTTGATGTCATAATCATTTGATGATGTCATAATCATTTGATGTCATAATCATTGGATGATGACATAATCATTTTGTTGATATCATAATCATTAGATGATGTCATAATCATTGGATGATGTCATAATCATTTTGTTGATGTCATAATCATTGGATGATGTCATAATCATTTTGTTGATGTCATAATCATTGGATGATGTCATAATCATTTTGTTGATGTCATAATCATTGGATGATGTCATAATCATTTTGTTGATGTCATAATCATTGGATGATGTCATAATCATTTTGTTGATGTCATAATCATTTGATGATGTCATAATCATTAGATGATGTCATAATCATTTTGTTGATGTCATAATCATTTGATGATGTCATAATCATTAGAAGATGTCATAATCATTTTGTTGATGTCATAATCATTTTTTTGATGTCATAATCATTTGATGATGTCATAATCATTTTGTTGATGTCATAATCATTTGATGATGTCATAATCATTTGATGTCATAATCATTGGATGATGTCATAATCATTTTGTTGATGTCATAATCATTTGTTGATGTCATAATCATTTGATGATGTCATAATCATTAGATGATGTCATAATCATTTTGTGATGTCATAATCATTTGATGATGTCATAATCATTTGATGTCATAATCATTGGATGATGTCATAATCATTTTGTTGATGTCATAATCATTTGATAATGTCATAATCATTAGATGATTTCATAATCATTTTGTTGATGTCATAATCATTTTGTTGATGTCATAATCATTTGATGATGTCATAATCATTTTGGTGATGTCATAATCATTTGATGATGTCATAATCATTTGATGTCATAATCATTGGATGATGTCATAATCATTTTGTTGATGTCATAATCATTTGATGATGTCATAATCATTAGATGATGTCATAATGATTTTGTTGATGTCATAATCATTTGATGATGTCATAATCATTAGATGATGTCATAATCATTTTGTGATGTCATAATCATTTGATGATGTCATAATCATTTGATGTCATAATCATTGGATGATGTCATAATCATTTGATGTCATAATCATTGGATGATGTCATAATCATTTGATAATGTCATAATCATTAGTTGATGTCATAATCATTTTGCTGATGTCATAATCATTTTGTTGATGTCATAATCATTTGATGATGTCATAATCATTTTGGTGATGTCATAATCATTTGATGATGTAATAATCATTTGATGTCATAATCATTGGATGATGTTATAATCATTTTGTTGATGTCATAATCATTTGATGATGTCATAATCATTAGATGATGTCATAATCATTTTGTTGATGTCATAATGATTTGATGATGTCAGAATCATTGGATGATATCATAATCATTGGATGATGTCATAATCATTTTGTTGATGTCATAATCATTTGATGATGTCATAATCATTAGATGATGTCATAATCATTTTGTTGATGTCATAATGATTTGATGATGTCATAATCATTTGATGTCATAATCATTGGATGATGTCATAATCATTTTGTTGATGTCATAATCATTTGATGATGTCATAAACATTTGATGTCATAATCATTGGATGATGTCATAATCATTTTGTTGATGTCATAATCATTGGATGATGTCATAATCGTTTTGTTGATGTCATAATCATTTGATGATGTCATAATCATTAGATGATGTCATAATCATTTTGTTGATGTCATAATCATTTGATGATGTCATAATCATTAGATGATGTCATAATCATTTTGTTGATGTCATAATCATTTGATGATGTCATAATCATTTGATGTCATAATCATCGGATGATGCCATAATCATTTTGTTGATGTCATAATCATTTGATAATGTCATAATCATTAGATGATGTCATAATCATTTTGTTGATGTCATAATCATTTTTTTGATGTCATAATCATTTGATGATGTCATAATCATTTTGTTGATGTCATAATCATTTGATGATGTCATAATCATTTGATGTCATAATCATTGGATGATGTCATAATCATTTTGTTGATGTCATAATCATTTGATGATGTCATAATCATTAGATTATGTCATAATCATTTTGATGATGTCATCATCATTTGATGATGTCATAATCATTGGATGATGTCATAATCATTGGATGATGTCATAATCATTGGATGATGTCATCATCATTTTGTTGATGTCATAATCATTTGATGTCATAATGATTTGATGATGTCATAATCATTTTGTTGATGTCATAATCATTTTGTTGATGTCATAATGATTTGATGATGTCAAAATCATTGGATGATGTCATAATCATTTTGTTGATGTCATAATCATTTGATGTCATAATCATTGGATGATGTCATAATCATTTTGTTGATGTCATAATCATTTGATGATGTCATAATCATTTGATGTCATAATCATTGGATGATGTCATAATCATTTTTTTGATGTCATAATCATTGGATGATGTCATAATCATTTTGTTGATGTCATAATCATTTGATGATGTCATAATCATTAGATGATGTCATAATCATTTTGTTGATGTCATAATCATTTGATGATGTCATAATCATTAGATGATGTCATAATCATTTTGTTGATGTCATAATCATTTGATAATGTCATAATCATTAGATGATGTCATAATCATTTTGTTGATGTCATAATCATTTTGTTGATGTCATAATCATTTGATGATGTCATAATCATTTTGGTGATGTCATAATCATTTGATGATTTCATAATCATTTGATGTCATAATCATTGGATGATGTCATAATCATTTTGTTGATGTCATAATCATTTGATGATGTCATAATCATTAGATGATGTCATAATCATTTTGTTGATGTCATAATGATTTGATGATGTAATAATCATTGGATGATGTCATAATCATTGGATGATGTCATAATCATTTTGTTGATGTCATAATCATTTGATGATGTCATAATCATTAGATGATGTCATAATCATTTTGTTGATGTCATAATGATTTGATGATGTCATAATCATTTGATGTCATAATCATTGGATGATGTCATAATCATTTTGTTGATGTCATAATCATTTGATGATGTCATAAACATTTCATGTCTTAATCATTGGATGATGTCATAATCATTTTGTTGATGTCATAATCATTGGATGATGTCATAATCATTTTGTTGATGTCATAATCATTTGATGATGTCATAATCATTAGATGATGTCATAATCATTTTGTTGATGTCATAATCATTTGATGATGTCATAAACATTTCATGTCTTAATCATTGGATGATGTCATAATCATTTTGTTGATGTCATAATCATTTGATGATGTCATAATCATTGGATGATGTCATAATCATTTTGTTGATGTCATAATCATTGGATGATGTCATAATCATTTTGTTGATGTCATAATCATTGGATGATGTCATAATCATTTTGTTGATGTCATAATCATTGGATGATGTCATAATCATTTTGTTGATGTCATAATCATTGGATGATGTCATAATCATTTTGTTGATGTCATAATCATTTGATGATGTCATAATCATTAGATGATGTCATAATCATTTTGTTGATGTCATAATCATTTGATGATGTCATAATCATTAGAAGATGTCATAATCATTTTGTTGATGTCATAATCATTTTTTTGATGTCATAATCATTTGATGATGTCATAATCATTTTGTTGATGTCATAATCATTTGATGATGTCATAATCATTTGATGTCATAATCATTGGATGATGTCATAATCATTTTGTTGATGTCATAATCATTTGTTGATGTCATAATCATTTGATGATGTCATAATCATTAGATGATGTCATAATCATTTTGTGATGTCATAATCATTTGATGATGTCATAATCATTTGATGTCATAATCATTGGATGATGTCATAATCATTTTGTTGATGTCATAATCATTTGATAATGTCATAATCATTAGATGATTTCATAATCATTTTGTTGATGTCATAATCATTTTGTTGATGTCATAATCATTTGATGATGTCATAATCATTTTGGTGATGTCATAATCATTTGATGATGTCATAATCATTTGATGTCATAATCATTGGATGATGTCATAATCATTTGATGTCATAATCATTGGATGATGTCATAATCATTTGATAATGTCATAATCATTAGTTGATGTCATAATCATTTTGCTGATGTCATAATCATTTTGTTGATGTCATAATCATTTGATGATGTCATAATCATTTTGGTGATGTCATAATCATTTGATGATGTAATAATCATTTGATGTCATAATCATTGGATGATGTTATAATCATTTTGTTGATGTCATAATCATTTGATGATGTCATAATCATTAGATGATGTCATAATCATTTTGTTGATGTCATAATGATTTGATGATGTCAGAATCATTGGATGATATCATAATCATTGGATGATGTCATAATCATTTTGTTGATGTCATAATCATTTGATGATGTCATAATCATTAGATGATGTCATAATCATTTTGTTGATGTCATAATGATTTGATGATGTCATAATCATTTGATGTCATAATCATTGGATGATGTCATAATCATTTTGTTGATGTCATAATCATTTGATGATGTCATAAACATTTGATGTCATAATCATTGGATGATGTCATAATCATTTTGTTGATGTCATAATCATTGGATGATGTCATAATCGTTTTGTTGATGTCATAATCATTTGATGATGTCATAATCATTAGATGATGTCATAATCATTTTGTTGATGTCATAATCATTTGATGATGTCATAATCATTAGATGATGTCATAATCATTTTGTTGATGTCATAATCATTTGATGATGTCATAATCATTTGATGTCATAATCATCGGATGATGCCATAATCATTTTGTTGATGTCATAATCATTTGATAATGTCATAATCATTAGATGATGTCATAATCATTTTGTTGATGTCATAATCATTTTTTTGATGTCATAATCATTTGATGATGTCATAATCATTTTGTTGATGTCATAATCATTTGATGATGTCATAATCATTTGATGTCATAATCATTGGATGATGTCATAATCATTTTGTTGATGTCATAATCATTTGATGATGTCATAATCATTAGATTATGTCATAATCATTTTGATGATGTCATCATCATTTGATGATGTCATAATCATTGGATGATGTCATAATCATTGGATGATGTCATAATCATTGGATGATGTCATCATCATTTTGTTGATGTCATAATCATTTGATGTCATAATGATTTGATGATGTCATAATCATTTTGTTGATGTCATAATCATTTTGTTGATGTCATAATGATTTGATGATGTCAAAATCATTGGATGATGTCATAATCATTTTGTTGATGTCATAATCATTTGATGTCATAATCATTGGATGATGTCATAATCATTTTGTTGATGTCATAATCATTTGATGATGTCATAATCATTTGATGTCATAATCATTGGATGATGTCATAATCATTTTTTTGATGTCATAATCATTGGATGATGTCATAATCATTTTGTTGATGTCATAATCATTTGATGATGTCATAATCATTAGATGATGTCATAATCATTTTGTTGATGTCATAATCATTTGATGATGTCATAATCATTAGATGATGTCATAATCATTTTGTTGATGTCATAATCATTTGATAATGTCATAATCATTAGATGATGTCATAATCATTTTGTTGATGTCATAATCATTTTGTTGATGTCATAATCATTTGATGATGTCATAATCATTTTGGTGATGTCATAATCATTTGATGATTTCATAATCATTTGATGTCATAATCATTGGATGATGTCATAATCATTTTGTTGATGTCATAATCATTTGATGATGTCATAATCATTAGATGATGTCATAATCATTTTGTTGATGTCATAATGATTTGATGATGTAATAATCATTGGATGATGTCATAATCATTGGATGATGTCATAATCATTTTGTTGATGTCATAATCATTTGATGATGTCATAATCATTAGATGATGTCATAATCATTTTGTTGATGTCATAATGATTTGATGATGTCATAATCATTTGATGTCATAATCATTGGATGATGTCATAATCATTTTGTTGATGTCATAATCATTTGATGATGTCATAAACATTTCATGTCTTAATCATTGGATGATGTCATAATCATTTTGTTGATGTCATAATCATTGGATGATGTCATAATCATTTTGTTGATGTCATAATCATTTGATGATGTCATAATCATTAGATGATGTCATAATCATTTTGTTGATGTCATAATCATTTGATGATGTCATAAACATTTCATGTCTTAATCATTGGATGATGTCATAATCATTTTGTTGATGTCATAATCATTGGATGATGTCATAATCATTTTGTTGATGTCATAATCATTTGATGATGTCATAATCATTAGATGATGTCATAATCATTTTGTTGATGTCATAATCATTTGATGATGTCATAATCATTTGATGTCATAATCATTGGATGATGTCATCATCATTTTGTTGATGTCATAATCATTTGATGTCATAATCATTTGATGATGTCATAATCATTTTGTTGATGTCATAATCATTTTGTTGATGTCATAATGATTTGATGATGTCAAAATCATTGGATGATGTCATAATCATTTTGTTGATGTCATAATCATTTGATGTCATAATCATTGGATGATGTCATAATCATTTGATGATGTCATAATCATTTGATGTCATAATCATTGGATGATGTCATAATCATTTTTTTGATGTCATAATCATTGGATGATGTCATAATCATTTTGTTGATGTCATAATCATTTGATGATGTCATAATCATTAGATGATGTCATAATCATTTTGTTGATGTCATAACCATTTGATGATGTCATAATCATTAGATGATGTCATAATCATTTTGTTGATGTCATAATCATTTGATAATGTCATAATCATTAGATGATGTCATAATCATTTTGTTGATGTCATAATCATTTTGTTGATGTCATAATCATTTGATGATGTCATAATCATTTTGGTGATGTCATAATCATTTGATGATTTCATAATCATTTGATGTCATAATCATTGGATGATGTCATAATCATTTTGTTGATGTCATAATCATTTGATGATGTCATAATCATTAGATGATGTCATAATCATTTTGTTGATGTCATAATGATTTGATGATGTAATAATCATTGGATGATGTCATAATCATTGGATGATGTCATAATCATTTTGTTGATGTCATAATCATTTGATGATGTCATAATCATTAGATGATGTCATAATCATTTTGTTGATGTCATAATGATTTGATGATGTCATAATCATTTGATGTCATAATCATTGGATGATGTCATAATCATTTTGTTGAAGTCATAATCATTTGATGATGTCATAAACATTTCATGTCTTAATCATTGGATGATGTCATAATCATTTTGTTGATGTCATAATCATTGGATGATGTCATAATCATTTTGTTGATGTCATAATCATTTGATGATGTCATAATCATTAGATGATGTCATAATCATTTTGTTGATGTCATAATCATTTGATGATGTCATAATCATTAGATGATGTCATAATCATTTTGTTGATGTCATAATCATTTGATGATGTCATAATCATTTGATGTCATAATCATCGGATGATGTCATAATCATTTTGTTGATGTCATAATCATTTGATAATGTCATAATCATTAGATGATGTCATATTCATTTTGTTGATGTCATAATCATTTTTTTGATGTCATAATCATTTGATGATGTCATAATCATTTGATGTCATAATCATTGGATGATGTCATAATCATTTTGTTGATGTCATAATCATTTTGTTGATGTCATAATCATTTGATGATGTCATAATCATTTTGATGATGTCATAATCATTTGATGATGTCATAATCATTTGATGTCATAATCATTGGATGATGTCATAATCATTTTGTCGATGTCATAATCATTTGATGATGTCATAATCATTAGATGATGTCATAATCATTTTGTTGATGTCATAATGATTTGATGATGTCATAATGATTTGATGATGTCATAATCATTGGATGATGTCATAATCATTTTGTTGATGTCATAATCATTTGATGATGTCATAATCATTAGATGATGTCATAATCATTTTGTTGATGTCATAATGATTTGATGATGTCATAATCATTTGATGTCATAATCATTGGATGATGTCATAATCATTTTGTTGATGTCATAATCATTTGATGATGTCATAATCATTGGATGTCATAATCATTTTGTTGATGTCATAATCATTTGATGATGTCATAATCATTAGATGATGTCATAATCATTTGATGTCATAATCATTGGATGATGTCATATTCATTTTGTTGATGTCATAATCATTTGATGTCATAATCATTGGATGATGTCATAATCATTTTGTTGATGTCATAATCATTTGATGATGTCATAATCATTTGATGTCATAATCATTGGATGATGACATAATCATTTTGTTGATATCATAATCATTAGATGATGTCATAATCATTGGATGATGTCATAATCATTTTGTTGATGTCATAATCATTGGATGATGTCATAATCATTTTGTTGATGTCATAATCATTGGATGATGTCATAATCATTTTGTTGATGTCATAATCATTGGATGATGTCATAATCATTTTGTTGATGTCATAATCATTGGATGATGTCATAATCATTTTGTTGATGTCATAATCATTTGATGATGTCATAATCATTAGATGATGTCATAATCATTTTGTTGATGTCATAATCATTTGATGATGTCATAATCATTAGAAGATGTCATAATCATTTTGTTGATGTCATAATCATTTGATGATGTCATAATCATCTGATGTCATAATCATCGGATGATGTCATAATCATTTTGTTGATGTCATAATCATTTGATAATGTCATAATCATTAGATGATGTCATAATCATTTTGTTGATGTCATAATCATTTTTTTGATGTCATAATCATTTGATGATGTCATAATCATTTTGTTGATGTCATAATCATTTGATGATGTCATAATCATTTGATGTCATAATCATTGGATGATGTCATAATCATTTTGTTGATGTCATAATCATTTGATGATGTCATAATCATTAGATGATGTCATAATCATTTTGTGATGTCATAATCATTTGATGATGTCATAATCATTTGATGTCATAATCATTGGATGATGTCATAATCATTTTGTTGATGTCATAATCATTTGATAATGTCATAATCATTAGATGATTTCATAATCATTTTGTTGATGTCATAATCATTTTGTTGATGTCATAATCATTTGATGATGTCATAATCATTTTGGTGATGTCATAATCATTTGATGATGTCATAATCATTTGATGTCATAATCATTGGATGATGTCATAATCATTTTGTTGATGTCATAATCATTTGATGATGTCATAATCATTAGATGATGTCATAATGATTTTGTTGATGTCATAATCATTTGATGATGTCATAATCATTAGATGATGTCATAATCATTTTGTGATGTCATAATCATTTGATGATGTCATAATCATTTGATGTCATAATCATTGGATGGTGTCATAATCATTTGATGTCATAATCATTGGATGATGTCATAATCATTTGATAATGTCATAATCATTAGTTGATGTCATAATCATTTTGCTGATGTCATAATCATTTTGTTGATGTCATAATCATTTGATGATGTCATAATCATTTTGGTGATGTCATAATCATTTGATGATGTAATAATCATTTGATGTCATAATCATTGGATGATGTTATAATCATTTTGTTGATGTCATAATCATTTGATGATGTCATAATCATTAGATGATGTCATAATCATTTTGTTGATGTCATAATCATTTTTTTGATGTCATAATCATTTGATAATGTCATAATCATTAGATGATGTCATAATCATTTTGTTGATGTCATAATCATTTTGTTGATGTCATAATCATTTGATGATGTCATAATCATTTTGGTGATGTCATAATCATTTGATGATGTCATAATCATTTGATGTCATAATCATTGGATGATGTCATAATCATTAGATGATGTCATAATCATTTTGTTGATGTCATAATGATTTGATGATGTAATAATCATTGGATGATGTCATAATCATTGGATGATGTCATAATCATTTTGTTGATGTCATAATCATTTGATGATGTCATAATCATTTGATGTCATAATCATTGGATGATGTCATAATCATTTGATGTCATAATCATTGGATGATGTCATAATCATTTTGTTGATGTCATAATCATTTGATAATGTCATAATCATTAGATGATGTCATAATCATTTTGTTGATGTCATAATCATTTTGTTGATGTCATAATCATTTTGGTGATGTCATAATCATTTGATGATGTCATAATCATTTGATGTCATAATCATTGGATGATGACATAATCATTTTGTCGATGTCATAATCATTTGATGATGTCATAATCATTAGATGATGTCATAATCATTTTGTTGATGTCATAATGATTTGATGATGTCATAATGATTTGATGATGTCATAATCATTGGATGATGTCATAATCATTTTGTTGATGTCATAATCATTTGATGATGTCATAATCATTTGATGTCATAATCATTGGATGATGACATAATCATTTTGTTGATATCATAATCATTAGATGATGTCATAATCATTGGATGATGTCATAATCATTTTGTTGATGTCATAATCATTGGATGATGTCATAATCATTTTGTTGATGTCATAATCATTGGATGATGTCATAATCATTTTGTTGATGTCATAATCATTGGATGATGTCATAATCATTTTGTTGATGTCATAATCATTGGATGATGTCATAATCATTTTGTTGATGTCATAATCATTTGATGATGTCATAATCATTAGATGATGTCATAATCATTTTGTTGATGTCATAATCATTTGATGATGTCATAATCATTAGAAGATGTCATAATCATTTTGTTGATGTCATAATCATTTGATGATGTCATAATCATCTGATGTCATAATCATCGGATGATGTCATAATCATTTTGTTGATGTCATAATCATTTGATAATGTCATAATCATTAGATGATGTCATAATCATTTTGTTGATGTCATAATCATTTTTTTGATGTCATAATCATTTGATGATGTCATAATCATTTTGTTGATGTCATAATCATTTGATGATGTCATAATCATTTGATGTCATAATCATTGGATGATGTCATAATCATTTTGTTGATGTCATAATCATTTGTTGATGTCATAATCATTTGATGATGTCATAATCATTAGATGATGTCATAATCATTTTGTGATGTCATAATCATTTGATGATGTCATAATCATTTGATGTCATAATCATTGGATGATGTCATAATCATTTTGTTGATGTCATAATCATTTGATAATGTCATAATCATTAGATGATTTCATAATCATTTTGTTGATGTCATAATCATTTTGTTGATGTCATAATCATTTGATGATGTCATAATCATTTTGGTGATGTCATAATCATTTGATGATGTCATAATCATTTGATGTCATAATCATTGGATGATGTCATAATCATTTTGTTGATGTCATAATCATTTGATGATGTCATAATCATTAGATGATGTCATAATGATTTTGTTGATGTCATAATCATTTGATGATGTCATAATCATTAGATGATGTCATAATCATTTTGTGATGTCATAATCATTTGATGATGTCATAATCATTTGATGTCATAATCATTGGATGATGTCATAATCATTTGATGTCATAATCATTGGATGATGTCATAATCATTTGATAATGTCATAATCATTAGTTGATGTCATAATCATTTTGCTGATGTCATAATCATTTTGTTGATGTCATAATCATTTGATGATGTCATAATCATTTTGGTGATGTCATAATCATTTGATGATGTAATAATCATTTGATGTCATAATCATTGGATGATGTCATAATCATTTTGTTGATGTCATAATCATTTGATGATGTCATAATCATTAGATGATGTCATAATCATTTTGTTGATGTCATAATGATTTGATGATGTAATAATCATTGGATGATGTCATAATCATTGGATGATGTCATAATCATTTTGTTGATGTCATAATCATTTGATGATGTCATAATCATTAGATGATGTCATAATCATTTTGTTGATGTCATAATGATTTGATGATGTCATAATCATTTGATGTCATAATCATTGGATGATGTCATAATCATTTTGTTGATGTCATAATCATTTGATGATGTCATAAACATTTCATGTCTTAATCATTGGATGATGTCATAATCATTTTGTTGATGTCATAATCATTGGATGATGTCATAATCATTTTGTTGATGTCATAATCATTTGATGATGTCATAATCATTAGATGATGTCATAATCATTTTGTTGATGTCATAATCATTTGATGATGTCATAATCATTAGATGATGTCATAATCATTTTGTTGATGTCATAATCATTTGATGATGTCATAATCATTTGATGTCATAATCATCGGATGATGTCATAATCATTTTGTTGATGTCATAATCATTTGATAATGTCATAATCATTAGATTATGTCATATTCATTTTGTTGATGTCATAATCATTTTTTTGATGTCATAATCATTTGATGATGTCATAATCATTTGATGTCATAATCATTGGATGATGTCATAATCATTTTGTTGATGTCATAATCATTTTGTTGATGTCATAATCATTTGATGATGTCATAATCATTTTGATGATGTCATAATCATTTGATGATGTCATAATCATTTGATGTCATAATCATTGGATGATGTCATAATCATTTTGTCGATGTCATAATCATTTGATGATGTCATAATCATTAGATGATGTCATAATCATTTTGTTGATGTCATAATGATTTGATGATGTCATAATGATTTGATGATGTCATAATCATTGGATGATGTCATAATCATTTTGTTGATGTCATAATCATTTGATGATGTCATAATCATTAGATGATGTCATAATCATTTTGTTGATGTCATAATGATTTGATGATGTCATAATCATTTGATGTCATAATCATTGGATGATGTCATAATCATTTTGTTGATGTCATAATCATTTGATGATGTCATAATCATTGGATGTCATAATCATTTTGTTGATGTCATAATCATTTGATGATGTCATAATCATTAGATGATGTCATAATCATTTGATGTCATAATCATTGGATGATGTCATATTCATTTTGTTGATGTCATAATCATTTGATGTCATAATCATTGGATGATGTCATAATCATTTTGTTGATGTCATAATCATTTGATGATGTCATAATCATTTGATGTCATAATCATTGGATGATGACATAATCATTTTGTTGATATCATAATCATTAGATGATGTCATAATCATTGGATGATGTCATAATCATTTTGTTGATGTCATAATCATTGGATGATGTCATAATCATTTTGTTGATGTCATAATCATTGGATGATGTCATAATCATTTTGTTGATGTCATAATCATTGGATGATGTCATAATCATTTTGTTGATGTCATAATCATTGGATGATGTCATAATCATTTTGTTGATGTCATAATCATTTGATGATGTCATAATCATTAGATGATGTCATAATCATTTTGTTGATGTCATAATCATTTGATGATGTCATAATCATTAGAAGATGTCATAATCATTTTGTTGATGTCATAATCATTTGATGATGTCATAATCATCTGATGTCATAATCATCGGATGATGTCATAATCATTTTGTTGATGTCATAATCATTTGATAATGTCATAATCATTAGATGATGTCATAATCATTTTGTTGATGTCATAATCATTTTTTTGATGTCATAATCATTTGATGATGTCATAATCATTTTGTTGATGTCATAATCATTTGATGATGTCATAATCATTTGATGTCATAATCATTGGATGATGTCATAATCATTTTGTTGATGTCATAATCATTTGATGATGTCATAATCATTAGATGATGTCATAATCATTTTGTGATGTCATAATCATTTGATGATGTCATAATCATTTGATGTCATAATCATTGGATGATGTCATAATCATTTTGTTGATGTCATAATCATTTGATAATGTCATAATCATTAGATGATTTCATAATCATTTTGTTGATGTCATAATCATTTTGTTGATGTCATAATCATTTGATGATGTCATAATCATTTTGGTGATGTCATAATCATTTGATGATGTCATAATCATTTGATGTCATAATCATTGGATGATGTCATAATCATTTTGTTGATGTCATAATCATTTGATGATGTCATAATCATTAGATGATGTCATAATGATTTTGTTGATGTCATAATCATTTGATGATGTCATAATCATTAGATGATGTCATAATCATTTTGTGATGTCATAATCATTTGATGATGTCATAATCATTTGATGTCATAATCATTGGATGATGTCATAATCATTTGATGTCATAATCATTGGATGATGTCATAATCATTTGATAATGTCATAATCATTAGTTGATGTCATAATCATTTTGCTGATGTCATAATCATTTTGTTGATGTCATAATCATTTGATGATGTCATAATCATTTTGGTGATGTCATAATCATTTGATGATGTAATAATCATTTGATGTCATAATCATTGGATGATGTTATAATCATTTTGTTGATGTCATAATCATTTGATGATGTCATAATCATTAGATGATGTCATAATCATTTTGTTGATGTCATAATCATTTTTTTGATGTCATAATCATTTGATAATGTCATAATCATTAGATGATGTCATAATCATTTTGTTGATGTCATAATCATTTTGTTGATGTCATAATCATTTGATGATGTCATAATCATTTTGGTGATGTCATAATCATTTGATGATGTCATAATCATTTGATGTCATAATCATTGGATGATGTCATAATCATTTTGTTGATGTCATAATCATTTGATGATGTCATAATCATTAGATGATGTCATAATCATTTTGTTGATGTCATAATGATTTGATGATGTAATAATCATTGGATGATGTCATAATCATTGGATGATGTCATAATCATTTTGTTGATGTCATAATCATTTGATGATGTCATAATCATTTGATGTCATAATCATTGGATGATGTCATAATCATTTGATGTCATAATCATTGGATGATGTCATAATCATTTTGTTGATGTCATAATCATTTGATAATGTCATAATCATTAGATGATGTCATAATCATTTTGTTGATGTCATAATCATTTTGTTGATGTCATAATCATTTTGGTGATGTCATAATCATTTGATGATGTCATAATCATTTGATGTCATAATCATTGGATGATGTCATAATCATTTTGTCGATGTCATAATCATTTGATGATGTCATAATCATTAGATGATGTCATAATCATTTTGTTGATGTCATAATGATTTGATGATGTCATAATGATTTGATGATGTCATAATCATTGGATGATGTCATAATCATTTTGTTGATGTCATAATCATTTGATGATGTCATAATCATTTGATGTCATAATCATTGGATGATGACATAATCATTTTGTTGATATCATAATCATTAGATGATGTCATAATCATTGGATGATGTCATAATCATTTTGTTGATGTCATAATCATTGGATGATGTCATAATCATTTTGTTGATGTCATAATCATTGGATGATGTCATAATCATTTTGTTGATGTCATAATCATTGGATGATGTCATAATCATTTTGTTGATGTCATAATCATTGGATGATGTCATAATCATTTTGTTGATGTCATAATCATTTGATGATGTCATAATCATTAGATGATGTCATAATCATTTTGTTGATGTCATAATCATTTGATGATGTCATAATCATTAGAAGATGTCATAATCATTTTGTTGATGTCATAATCATTTGATGATGTCATAATCATCTGATGTCATAATCATCGGATGATGTCATAATCATTTTGTTGATGTCATAATCATTTGATAATGTCATAATCATTAGATGATGTCATAATCATTTTGTTGATGTCATAATCATTTTTTTGATGTCATAATCATTTGATGATGTCATAATCATTTTGTTGATGTCATAATCATTTGATGATGTCATAATCATTTGATGTCATAATCATTGGATGATGTCATAATCATTTTGTTGATGTCATAATCATTTGTTGATGTCATAATCATTTGATGATGTCATAATCATTAGATGATGTCATAATCATTTTGTGATGTCATAATCATTTGATGATGTCATAATCATTTGATGTCATAATCATTGGATGATGTCATAATCATTTTGTTGATGTCATAATCATTTGATAATGTCATAATCATTAGATGATTTCATAATCATTTTGTTGATGTCATAATCATTTTGTTGATGTCATAATCATTTGATGATGTCATAATCATTTTGATGATGTCATAATCATTTGATGATGTCATAATCATTTGATGTCATAATCATTGGATGATGTCATAATCATTTTGTTGATGTCATAATCATTTGATGATGTCATAATCATTAGATGATGTCATAATGATTTTGTTGATGTCATAATCATTTGATGATGTCATAATCATTAGATGATGTCATAATCATTTTGTGATGTCATAATCATTTGATGATGTCATAATCATTTGATGTCATAATCATTGGATGATGTCATAATCATTTGATGTCATAATCATTGGATGATGTCATAATCATTTGATAATGTCATAATCATTAGTTGATGTCATAATCATTTTGCTGATGTCATAATCATTTTGTTGATGTCATAATCATTTGATGATGTCATAATCATTTTGGTGATGTCATAATCATTTGATGATGTAATAATCATTTGATGTCATAATCATTGGATGATGTTATAATCATTTTGTTGATGTCATAATCATTTGATGATGTCATAATCATTAGATGATGTCATAATCATTTTGTTGATGTCATAATGATTTGATGATGTCAGAATCATTGGATGATATCATAATCATTGGATGATGTCATAATCATTTTGTTGATGTCATAATCATTTGATGATGTCATAATCATTAGATGATGTCATAATCATTTTGTTGATGTCATAATGATTTGATGATGTCATAATCATTTGATGTCATAATCATTGGATGATGTCATAATCATTTTGTTGATGTCATAATCATTTGATGATGTCATAAACATTTGATGTCATAATCATTGGATGATGTCATAATCATTTTGTTGATGTCATAATCATTGGATGATGTCATAATCGTTTTGTTGATGTCATAATCATTTGATGATGTCATAATCATTAGATGATGTCATAATCATTTTGTTGATGTCATAATCATTTGATGATGTCATAATCATTAGATGATGTCATAATCATTTTGTTGATGTCATAATCATTTGATGATGTCATAATCATTTGATGTCATAATCATCGGATGATGCCATAATCATTTTGTTGATGTCATAATCATTTGATAATGTCATAATCATTAGATGATGTCATAATCATTTTGTTGATGTCATAATCATTTTTTTGATGTCATAATCATTTGATGATGTCATAATCATTTTGTTGATGTCATAATCATTTGATGATGTCATAATCATTGGATGATGTCATAATCATTTTGTTGATGTCATAATCATTTGATGATGTCATAATCATTAGATTATGTCATAATCATTTTGATGATGTCATCATCATTTGATGATGTCATAATCATTGGATGATGTCATAATCATTGGATGATGTCATCATCATTTTGTTGATGTCATAATCATTTGATGTCATAATGATTTGATGATGTCATAATCATTTTGTTGATGTCATAATCATTTTGTTGATGTCATAATGATTTGATGATGTCAAAATCATTGGATGATGTCATAATCATTTTGTTGATGTCATAATCATTTGATGTCATAATCATTGGATGATGTCATAATCATTTTGTTGATGTCATAATCATTTGATGATGTCATAATCATTTGATGTCATAATCATTGGATGATGTCATAATCATTTTTTTGATGTCATAATCATTGGATGATGTCATAATCATTTTGTTGATGTCATAATCATTTGATGATGTCATAATCATTAGATGATGTCATAATCATTTTGTTGATGTCATAATCATTTGATGATGTCATAATCATTGGATGATGTCATAATCATTGGATGATGTCATAATCATTTTGTTGATGTCATAATCATTTGATGATGTCATAATCATTAGATGATGTCATAATCATTTTGTTGATGTCATAATGATTTGATGATGTCATAATCATTTGATGTCATAATCATTGGATGATGTCATAATCATTTTGTTGATGTCATAATCATTTGATGATGTCATAAACATTTCATGTCTTAATCATTGGATGATGTCATAATCATTTTGTTGATGTCATAATCATTGGATGATGTCATAATCATTTTGTTGATGTCATAATCATTTGATGATGTCATAATCATTAGATGATGTCATAATCATTTTGTTGATGTCATAATCATTTGATGATGTCATAAACATTTCATGTCTTAATCATTGGATGATGTCATAATCATTTTGTTGATGTCATAATCATTGGATGATGTCATAATCATTTTGTTGATGTCATAATCATTTGATGATGTCATAATCATTAGATGATGTCATAATCATTTTGTTGATGTCATAATCATTTGATGATGTCATAATCATTTGATGTCATAATCATTGGATGATGTCATCATCATTTTGTTGATGTCATAATCATTTGATGTCATAATCATTTGATGATGTCATAATCATTTTGTTGATGTCATAATCATTTTGTTGATGTCATAATGATTTGATGATGTCAAAATCATTGGATGATGTCATAATCATTTTGTTGATGTCATAATCATTTGATGTCATAATCATTGGATGATGTCATAATCATTTGATGATGTCATAATCATTTGATGTCATAATCATTGGATGATGTCATAATCATTTTTTTGATGTCATAATCATTGGATGATGTCATAATCATTTTGTTGATGTCATAATCATTTGATGATGTCATAATCATTAGATGATGTCATAATCATTTTGTTGATGTCATAATCATTTGATGATGTCATAATCATTAGATGATGTCATAATCATTTTGTTGATGTCATAATCATTTGATAATGTCATAATCATTAGATGATGTCATAATCATTTTGTTGATGTCATAATCATTTTGTTGATGTCATAATCATTTGATGATGTCATAATCATTTTGGTGATGTCATAATCATTTGATGATTTCATAATCATTTGATGTCATAATCATTGGATGATGTCATAATCATTTTGTTGATGTCATAATCATTTGATGATGTCATAATCATTAGATGATGTCATAATCATTTTGTTGATGTCATAATGATTTGATGATGTAATAATCATTGGATGATGTCATAATCATTGGATGATGTCATAATCATTTTGTTGATGTCATAATCATTTGATGATGTCATAATCATTAGATGATGTCATAATCATTTTGTTGATGTCATAATGATTTGATGATGTCATAATCATTTGATGTCATAATCATTGGATGATGTCATAATCATTTTGTTGATGTCATAATCATTTGATGATGTCATAAACATTTCATGTCTTAATCATTGGATGATGTCATAATCATTTTGTTGATGTCATAATCATTGGATGATGTCATAATCATTTTGTTGATGTCATAATCATTTGATGATGTCATAATCATTAGATGATGTCATAATCATTTTGTTGATGTCATAATCATTTGATGATGTCATAATCATTAGATGATGTCATAATCATTTTGTTGATGTCATAATCATTTGATGATGTCATAATCATTTGATGTCATAATCATCGGATGATGTCATAATCATTTTGTTGATGTCATAATCATTTGATAATGTCATAATCATTAGATGATGTCATATTCATTTTGTTGATGTCATAATCATTTTTTTGATGTCATAATCATTTGATGATGTCATAATCATTTGATGTCATAATCATTGGATGATGTCATAATCATTTTGTTGATGTCATAATCATTTTGTTGATGTCATAATCATTTGATGATGTCATAATCATTTTGATGATGTCATAATCATTTGATGATGTCATAATCATTTGATGTCATAATCATTGGATGATGTCATAATCATTTTGTCGATGTCATAATCATTTGATGATGTCATAATCATTAGATGATGTCATAATCATTTTGTTGATGTCATAATGATTTGATGATGTCATAATGATTTGATGATGTCATAATCATTGGATGATGTCATAATCATTTTGTTGATGTCATAATCATTTGATGATGTCATAATCATTAGATGATGTCATAATCATTTTGTTGATGTCATAATGATTTGATGATGTCATAATCATTTGATGTCATAATCATTGGATGATGTCATAATCATTTTGTTGATGTCATAATCATTTGATGATGTCATAATCATTGGATGTCATAATCATTTTGTTGATGTCATAATCATTTGATGATGTCATAATCATTAGATGATGTCATAATCATTTGATGTCATAATCATTGGATGATGTCATATTCATTTTGTTGATGTCATAATCATTTGATGTCATAATCATTGGATGATGTCATAATCATTTTGTTGATGTCATAATCATTTGATGATGTCATAATCATTTGATGTCATAATCATTGGATGATGACATAATCATTTTGTTGATATCATAATCATTAGATGATGTCATAATCATTGGATGATGTCATAATCATTTTGTTGATGTCATAATCATTGGATGATGTCATAATCATTTTGTTGATGTCATAATCATTGGATGATGTCATAATCATTTTGTTGATGTCATAATCATTGGATGATGTCATAATCATTTTGTTGATGTCATAATCATTGGATGATGTCATAATCATTTTGTTGATGTCATAATCATTTGATGATGTCATAATCATTAGATGATGTAATAATCATTTTGTTGATGTCATAATCATTTGATGATGTCATAATCATTAGAAGATGTCATAATCATTTTGTTGATGTCATAATCATTTGATGATGTCATAATCATCTGATGTCATAATCATCGGATGATGTCATAATCATTTTGTTGATGTCATAATCATTTGATAATGTCATAATCATTAGATGATGTCATAATCATTTTGTTGATGTCATAATCATTTTTTTGATGTCATAATCATTTGATGATGTCATAATCATTTTGTTGATGTCATAATCATTTGATGATGTCATAATCATTTGATGTCATAATCATTGGATGATGTCATAATCATTTTGTTGATGTCATAATCATTTGATGATGTCATAATCATTAGATGATGTCATAATCATTTTGTGATGTCATAATCATTTGATGATGTCATAATCATTTGATGTCATAATCATTGGATGATGTCATAATCATTTTGTTGATGTCATAATCATTTGATAATGTCATAATCATTAGATGATTTCATAATCATTTTGTTGATGTCATAATCATTTTGTTGATGTCATAATCATTTGATGATGTCATAATCATTTTGGTGATGTCATAATCATTTGATGATGTCATCATCATTTGATGTCATAATCATTGGATGATGTCATAATCATTTTGTTGATGTCATAATCATTTGATGATGTCATAATCATTAGATGATGTCATAATGATTTTGTTGATGTCATAATCATTTGATGATGTCATAATCATTAGATGATGTCATAATCATTTTGTGATGTCATAATCATTTGATGTCATAATCATTGGATGATGTCATAATCATTTGATGTCATAATCATTGGATGATGTCATAATCATTTGATAATGTCATAATCATTAGTTGATGTCATAATCATTTTGCTGATGTCATAATCATTTTGTTGATGTCATAATCATTTGATGATGTCATAATCATTTTGGTGATGTCATAATCATTTGATGATGTAATAATCATTTGATGTCATAATCATTGGATGATGTTATAATCATTTTGTTGATGTCATAATCATTTGATGATGTCATAATCATTAGATGATGTCATAATCATTTTGTTGATGTCATAATGATTTGATGATGTCAGAATCATTGGATGATATCATAATCATTGGATGATGTCATAATCATTTTGTTGATGTCATAATCATTTGATGATGTCATAATCATTAGATGATGTCATAATCATTTTGTTGATGTCATAATGATTTGATGATGTCATAATCATTTGATGTCATAATCATTGGATGATGTCATAATCATTTTGTTGATGTCATAATCATTTGATGATGTCATAAACATTTGATGTCATAATCATTGGATGATGTCATAATCATTTTGTTGATGTCATAATCATTGGATGATGTCATAATCGTTTTGTTGATGTCATAATCATTTGATGATGTCATAATCATTAGATGATGTCATAATCATTTTGTTGATGTCATAATCATTTGATGATGTCATAATCATTAGATGATGTCATAATCATTTTGTTGATGTCATAATCATTTGATGATGTCATAATCATTTGATGTCATAATCATCGGATGATGCCATAATCATTTTGTTGATGTCATAATCATTTGATAATGTCATAATCATTAGATGATGTCATAATCATTTTGTTGATGTCATAATCATTTTTTTGATGTCATAATCATTTGATGATGTCATAATCATTTTGTTGATGTCATAATCATTTGATGATGTCATAATCATTTGATGTCATAATCATTGGATGATGTCATAATCATTTTGTTGATGTCATAATCATTTGATGATGTCATAATCATTAGATTATGTCATAATCATTTTGATGATGTCATCATCATTTGATGATGTCATAATCATTGGATGATGTCATAATCATTGGATGATGTCATCATCATTTTGTTGATGTCATAATCATTTGATGTCATAATCATTTGATGATGTCATAATCATTTTGTTGATGTCATAATCATTTTGTTGATGTCATAATGATTTGATGATGTCAAAATCATTGGATGATGTCATAATCATTTTGTTGATGTCATAATCATTTGATGTCATAATCATTGGATGATGTCATAATCATTTTGTTGATGTCATAATCATTTGATGATTTCATAATCATTTGATGTCATAATCATTGGATGATGTCATAATCATTTTTTTGATGTCATAATCATTGGATGATGTCATAATCATTTTGTTGATGTCATAATCATTTGATGATGTCATAATCATTAGATGATGTCATAATCATTTTGTTGATGTCATAATCATTTGATGATGTCATAATCATTAGATGATGTCATAATCATTTTGGTGATGTCATAATCATTTGATGATTTCATAATCATTTGATGTCATAATCATTGGATGATGTCATAATCATTTTGTTGATGTCATAATCATTTGATGATGTCATAATCATTAGATGATGTCATAATCATTTTGTTGATGTCATAATGATTTGATGATGTAATAATCATTGGATGATGTCATAATCATTGGATGATGTCATAATCATTTTGTTGATGTCATAATCATTTGATGATGTCATAATCATTAGATGATGTCATAATCATTTTGTTGATGTCATAATGATTTGATGATGTCATAATCATTTGATGTCATAATCATTGGATGATGTCATAATCATTTTGTTGATGTCATAATCACTTGATGATGTCATAAACATTTCATGTCTTAATCATTGGATGATGTCATAATCATTTTGTTGATGTCATAATCATTGGATGATGTCATAATCATTTTGTTGATGTCATAATCATTTGATGATGTCATAATCATTAGATGATGTCATAATCATTTTGTTGATGTCATAATCATTTGATGATGTCATAAACATTTCATGTCTTAATCATTGGATGATGTCATAATCATTTTGTTGATGTCATAATCATTGGATGATGTCATAATCATTTTGTTGATGTCATAATCATTTGATGATGTCATAATCATTAGATGATGTCATAATCATTTTGTTGATGTCATAATCATTTGATGATGTCATAATCATTTGATGTCATAATCATTGGATGATGTCATCATCATTTTGTTGATGTCATAATCATTTGATGTCATAATCATTTGATGATGTCATAATCATTTTGTTGATGTCATAATCATTTTGTTGATGTCATAATGATTTGATGATGTCAAAATCATTGGATGATGTCATAATCATTTTGTTGATGTCATAATCATTTGATGTCATAATCATTGGATGATGTCATAATCATTTGATGATGTCATAATCATTTGATGTCATAATCATTGGATGATGTCATAATCATTTTTTTGATGTCATAATCATTGGATGATGTTATAATCATTTTGTTGATGTCATAATCATTTGATGATGTCATAATCATTAGATGATGTCATAATCATTTTGTTGATGTCATAATCATTTGATGATGTCATAATCATTAGATGATGTCATAATCATTTTGTTGATGTCATAATCATTTGATAATGTCATAATCATTAGATGATGTCATAATCATTTTGTTGATGTCATAATCATTTTGTTGATGTCATAATCATTTGATGATGTCATAATCATTTTGGTGATGTCATAATCATTTGATGATTTCATAATCATTTGATGTCATAATCATTGGATGATGTCATAATCATTTTGTTGATGTCATAATCATTTGATGATGTCATAATCATTAGATGATGTCATAATCATTTTGTTGATGTCATAATGATTTGATGATGTAATAATCATTGGATGATGTCATAATCATTGGATGATGTCATAATCATTTTGTTGATGTCATAATCATTTGATGATGTCATAATCATTAGATGATGTCATAATCATTTTGTTGATGTCATAATGATTTGATGATGTCATAATCATTTGATGTCATAATCATTGGATGATGTCATAATCATTTTGTTGATGTCATAATCATTTGATGATGTCATAAACATTTCATGTCTTAATCATTGGATGATGTCATAATCATTTTGTTGATGTCATAATCATTGGATGATGTCATAATCATTTTGTTGATGTCATAATCATTTGATGATGTCATAATCATTAGATGATGTCATAATCATTTTGTTGATGTCATAATCATTTGATGATGTCATAATCATTAGATGATGTCATAATCATTTTGTTGATGTCATAATCATTTGATGATGTCATAATCATTTGATGTCATAATCATCGGATGATGTCATAATCATTTTGTTGATGTCATAATCATTTGATAATGTCATAATCATTAGATGATGTCATAATCATTTTGTTGATGTCATAATCATTTTTTTGATGTCATAATCATTTGATGATGTCATAATCATTTTGTTGATGTCATAATCATTTGATGATGTCATAATCATTTGATGTCATAATCATTGGATGATGTCATAATCATTTTGTTGATGTCATAATCATTTGTTGATGTCATAATCATTTGATGATGTCATAATCATTAGATGATGTCATAATCATTTTGTGATGTCATAATCATTTGATGATGTCATAATCATTTGATGTCATAATCATTGGATGATGTCATAATCATTTTGTTGATGTCATAATCATTTGATAATGTCATAATCATTAGATGATTTCATAATCATTTTGTTGATGTCATAATCATTTTGTTGATGTCATAATCATTTGATGATGTCATAATCATTTTGGTGATGTCATAATCATTTGATGATGTCATAATCATTTGATGTCATAATCATTGGATGATGTCATAATCATTTTGTTGATGTCATAATCATTTGATGATGTCATAATCATTAGATGATGTCATAATGATTTTGTTGATGTCATAATCATTTGATGATGTCATAATCATTAGATGATGTCATAATCATTTTGTGATGTCATAATCATTTGATGATGTCATAATCATTTGATGTCATAATCATTGGATGATGTCATAATCATTTGATGTCATAATCATTGGATGATGTCATAATCATTTGATAATGTCATAATCATTAGTTGATGTCATAATCATTTTGCTGATGTCATAATCATTTTGTTGATGTCATAATCATTTGATGATGTCATAATCATTTTGGTGATGTCATAATCATTTGATGATGTAATAATCATTTGATGTCATAATCATTGGATGATGTTATAATCAATTTGTTGATGTCATAATCATTTGATGATGTCATAATCATTAGATGATGTCATAATCATTTTGTTGATGTCATAATGATTTGATGATGTCAGAATCATTGGATGATATCATAATCATTGGATGATGTCATAATCATTTTGTTGATGTCATAATCATTTGATGATGTCATAATCATTAGATGATGTCATAATCATTTTGTTGATGTCATAATGATTTGATGATGTCATAATCATTTGATGTCATAATCATTGGATGATGTCATAATCATTTTGTTGATGTCATAATCATTTGATGATGTCATAAACATTTGATGTCATAATCATTGGATGATGTCATAATCATTTTGTTGATGTCATAATCATTGGATGATGTCATAATCGTTTTGTTGATGTCATAATCATTTGATGATGTCATAATCATTAGATGATGTCATAATCATTTTGTTGATGTCATAATCATTTGATGATGTCATAATCATTAGATGATGTCATAATCATTTTGTTGATGTCATAATCATTTGATGATGTCATAATCATTTGATGTCATAATCATCGGATGATGCCATAATCATTTTGTTGATGTCATAATCATTTGATAATGTCATAATCATTAGATGATGTCATAATCATTTTGTTGATGTCATAATCATTTTTTTGATGTCATAATCATTTGATGATGTCATAATCATTTTGTTGATGTCATAATCATTTGATGATGTCATAATCATTTGATGTCATAATCATTGGATGATGTCATAATCATTTTGTTGATGTCATAATCATTTGATGATGTCATAATCATTAGATTATGTCATAATCATTTTGATGATGTCATCATCATTTGATGATGTCATAATCATTGGATGATGTCATAATCATTGGATGATGTCATCATCATTTTGTTGATGTCATAATCATTTGATGTCATAATGATTTGATGATGTCATAATCATTTTGTTGATGTCATAATCATTTTGTTGATGTCATAATGATTTGATGATGTCAAAATCATTGGATGATGTCATAATCATTTTGTTGATGTCATAATCATTTGATGTCATAATCATTGGATGATGTCATAATCATTTTGTTGATGTCATAATCATTTGATGATGTCATAATCATTTGATGTCATAATCATTGGATGATGTCATAATCATTTTTTTGATGTCATAATCATTGGATGATGTCATAATCATTTTGTTGATGTCATAATCATTTGATGATGTCATAATCATTAGATGATGTCATAATCATTTTGTTGATGTCATAATCATTTGATGATGTCATAATCATTAGATGATGTCATAATCATTTTGTTGATGTCATAATCATTTGATAATGTCATAATCATTAGATGATGTCATAATCATTTTGTTGATGTCATAATCATTTTGTTGATGTCATAATCATTTGATGATGTCATAATCATTTTGGTGATGTCATAATCATTTGATGATTTCATAATCATTTGATGTCATAATCATTGGATGATGTCATAATCATTTTGTTGATGTCATAATCATTTGATGATGTCATAATCATTAGATGATGTCATAATCATTTTGTTGATGTCATAATGATTTGATGATGTAATAATCATTGGATGATGTCATAATCATTGGATGATGTCATAATCATTTTGTTGATGTCATAATCATTTGATGATGTCATAATCATTAGATGATGTCATAATCATTTTGTTGATGTCATAATGATTTGATGATGTCATAATCATTTGATGTCATAATCATTGGATGATGTCATAATCATTTTGTTGATGTCATAATCATTTGATGATGTCATAAACATTTCATGTCTTAATCATTGGATGATGTCATAATCATTTTGTTGATGTCATAATCATTGGATGATGTCATAATCATTTTGTTGATGTCATAATCATTTGATGATGTCATAATCATTAGATGATGTCATAATCATTTTGTTGATGTCATAATCATTTGATGATGTCATAAACATTTCATGTCTTAATCATTGGATGATGTCATAATCATTTTGTTGATGTCATAATCATTGGATGATGTCATAATCATTTTGTTGATGTCATAATCATTTGATGATGTCATAATCATTAGATGATGTCATAATCATTTTGTTGATGTCATAATCATTTGATGATGTCATAATCATTTGATGTCATAATCATTGGATGATGTCATCATCATTTTGTTGATGTCATAATCATTTGATGTCATAATCATTTGATGATGTCATAATCATTTTGTTGATGTCATAATCATTTTGTTGATGTCATAATGATTTGATGATGTCAAAATCATTGGATGATGTCATAATCATTTTGTTGATGTCATAATCATTTGATGTCATAATCATTGGATGATGTCATAATCATTTGATGATGTCATAATCATTTGATGTCATAATCATTGGATGATGTCATAATCATTTTTTTGATGTCATAATCATTGGATGATGTCATAATCATTTTGTTGATGTCATAATCATTTGATGATGTCATAATCATTAGATGATGTCATAATCATTTTGTTGATGTCATAATCATTTGATGATGTCATAATCATTAGATGATGTCATAATCATTTTGTTGATGTCATAATCATTTGATAATGTCATAATCATTAGATGATGTCATAATCATTTTGTTGATGTCATAATCATTTTGTTGATGTCATAATCATTTGATGATGTCATAATCATTTTGGTGATGTCATAATCATTTGATGATTTCATAATCATTTGATGTCATAATCATTGGATGATGTCATAATCATTTTGTTGATGTCATAATCATTTGATGATGTCATAATCATTAGATGATGTCATAATCATTTTGTTGATGTCATAATGATTTGATGATGTAATAATCATTGGATGATGTCATAATCATTGGATGATGTCATAATCATTTTGTTGATGTCATAATCATTTGATGATGTCATAATCATTAGATGATGTCATAATCATTTTGTTGATGTCATAATGATTTGATGATGTCATAATCATTTGATGTCATAATCATTGGATGATGTCATAATCATTTTGTTGATGTCATAATCATTTGATGATGTCATAAACATTTCATGTCTTAATCATTGGATGATGTCATAATCATTTTGTTGATGTCATAATCATTGGATGATGTCATAATCATTTTGTTGATGTCATAATCATTTGATGATGTCATAATCATTAGATGATGTCATAATCATTTTGTTGATGTCATAATCATTTGATGATGTCATAATCATTAGATGATGTCATAATCATTTTGTTGATGTCATAATCATTTGATGATGTCATAATCATTTGATGTCATAATCATCGGATGATGTCATAATCATTTTGTTGATGTCATAATCATTTGATAATGTCATAATCATTAGATGATGTCATATTCATTTTGTTGATGTCATAATCATTTTTTTGATGTCATAATCATTTGATGATGTCATAATCATTTGATGTCATAATCATTGGATGATGTCATAATCATTTTGTTGATGTCATAATCATTTTGTTGATGTCATAATCATTTGATGATGTCATAATCATTTTGATGATGGCATAATCATTTGATGATGTCATAATCATTTGATGTCATAATCATTGGATGATGTCATAATCATTTTGTCGATGTCATAATCATTTGATGATGTCATAATCATTAGATGATGTCATAATCATTTTGTTGATGTCATAATGATTTGATGATGTCATAATGATTTGATGATGTCATAATCATTGGATGATGTCATAATCATTTTGTTGATGTCATAATCATTTGATGATGTCATAATCATTAGATGATGTCATAATCATTTTGTTGATGTCATAATGATTTGATGATGTCATAATCATTTGATGTCATAATCATTGGATGATGTCATAATCATTTTGTTGATGTCATAATCATTTGATGATGTCATAATCATTGGATGTCATAATCATTTTGTTGATGTCATAATCATTTGATGATGTCATAATCATTAGATGATGTCATAATCATTTGATGTCATAATCATTGGATGATGTCATATTCATTTTGTTGATGTCATAATCATTTGATGTCATAATCATTGGATGATGTCATAATCATTTTGTTGATGTCATAATCATTTGATGATGTCATAATCATTTGATGTCATAATCATTGGATGATGACATAATCATTTTGTTGATATCATAATCATTAGATGATGTCATAATCATTGGATGATGTCATAATCATTTTGTTGATGTCATAATCATTGGATGATGTCATAATCATTTTGTTGATGTCATAATCATTGGATGATGTCATAATCATTTTGTTGATGTCATAATCATTGGATGATGTCATAATCATTTTGTTGATGTCATAATCATTGGATGATGTCATAATCATTTTGTTGATGTCATAATCATTTGATGATGTCATAATCATTAGATGATGTCATAATCATTTTGTTGATGTCATAATCATTTGATGATGTCATAATCATTAGAAGATGTCATAATCATTTTGTTGATGTCATAATCATTTGATGATGTCATAATCATCTGATGTCATAATCATCGGATGATGTCATAATCATTTTGTTGATGTCATAATCATTTGATAATGTCATAATCATTAGATGATGTCATAATCATTTTGTTGATGTCATAATCATTTTTTTGATGTCATAATCATTTGATGATGTCATAATCATTTTGTTGATGTCATAATCATTTGATGATGTCATAATCATTTGATGTCATAATCATTGGATGATGTCATAATCATTTTGTTGATGTCATAATCATTTGATGATGTCATAATCATTAGATGATGTCATAATCATTTTGTGATGTCATAATCATTTGATGATGTCATAATCATTTGATGTCATAATCATTGGATGATGTCATAATCATTTTGTTGATGTCATAATCATTTGATAATGTCATAATCATTAGATGATTTCATAATCATTTTGTTGATGTCATAATCATTTTGTTGATGTCATAATCATTTGATGATGTCATAATCATTTTGGTGATGTCATAATCATTTGATGATGTCATCATCATTTGATGTCATAATCATTGGATGATGTCATAATCATTTTGTTGATGTCATAATCATTTGATGATGTCATAATCATTAGATGATGTCATAATGATTTTGTTGATGTCATAATCATTTGATGATGTCATAATCATTAGATGATGTCATAATCATTTTGTGATGTCATAATCATTTGATGTCATAATCATTGGATGATGTCATAATCATTTGATGTCATAATCATTGGATGATGTCATAATCATTTGATAATGTCATAATCATTAGTTGATGTCATAATCATTTTGCTGATGTCATAATCATTTTGTTGATGTCATAATCATTTGATGATGTCATAATCATTTTGGTGATGTCATAATCATTTGATGATGTAATAATCATTTGATGTCATAATCATTGGATGATGTTATAATCATTTTGTTGATGTCATAATCATTTGATGATGTCATAATCATTAGATGATGTCATAATCATTTTGTTGATGTCATAATGATTTGATGATGTCAGAATCATTGGATGATATCATAATCATTGGATGATGTCATAATCATTTTGTTGATGTCATAATCATTTGATGATGTCATAATCATTAGATGATGTCATAATCATTTTGTTGATGTCATAATGATTTGATGATGTCATAATCATTTGATGTCATAATCATTGGATGATGTCATAATCATTTTGTTGATGTCATAATCATTTGATGATGTCATAAACATTTGATGTCATAATCATTGGATGATGTCATAATCATTTTGTTGATGTCATAATCATTGGATGATGTCATAATCGTTTTGTTGATGTCATAATCATTTGATGATGTCATAATCATTAGATGATGTCATAATCATTTTGTTGATGTCATAATCATTTGATGATGTCATAATCATTAGATGATGTCATAATCATTTTGTTGATGTCATAATCATTTGATGATGTCATAATCATTTGATGTCATAATCATCGGATGATGCCATAATCATTTTGTTGATGTCATAATCATTTGATAATGTCATAATCATTAGATGATGTCATAATCATTTTGTTGATGTCATAATCATTTTTTTGATGTCATAATCATTTGATGATGTCATAATCATTTTGTTGATGTCATAATCATTTGATGATGTCATAATCATTTGATGTCATAATCATTGGATGATGTCATAATCATTTTGTTGATGTCATAATCATTTGATGATGTCATAATCATTAGATTATGTCATAATCATTTTGATGATGTCATCATCATTTGATGATGTCATAATCATTGGATGATGTCATAATCATTGGATGATGTCATCATCATTTTGTTGATGTCATAATCATTTGATGTCATAATCATTTGATGATGTCATAATCATTTTGTTGATGTCATAATCATTTTGTTGATGTCATAATGATTTGATGATGTCAAAATCATTGGATGATGTCATAATCATTTTGTTGATGTCATAATCATTTGATGTCATAATCATTGGATGATGTCATAATCATTTTGTTGATGTCATAATCATTTGATGATTTCATAATCATTTGATGTCATAATCATTGGATGATGTCATAATCATTTTTTTGATGTCATAATCATTGGATGATGTCATAATCATTTTGTTGATGTCATAATCATTTGATGATGTCATAATCATTAGATGATGTCATAATCATTTTGTTGATGTCATAATCATTTGATGATGTCATAATCATTAGATGATGTCATAATCATTTTGGTGATGTCATAATCATTTGATGATTTCATAATCATTTGATGTCATAATCATTGGATGATGTCATAATCATTTTGTTGATGTCATAATCATTTGATGATGTCATAATCATTAGATGATGTCATAATCATTTTGTTGATGTCATAATGATTTGATGATGTAATAATCATTGGATGATGTCATAATCATTGGATGATGTCATAATCATTTTGTTGATGTCATAATCATTTGATGATGTCATAATCATTAGATGATGTCATAATCATTTTGTTGATGTCATAATGATTTGATGATGTCATAATCATTTGATGTCATAATCATTGGATGATGTCATAATCATTTTGTTGATGTCATAATCATTTGATGATGTCATAAACATTTCATGTCTTAATCATTGGATGATGTCATAATCATTTTGTTGATGTCATAATCATTGGATGATGTCATAATCATTTTGTTGATGTCATAATCATTTGATGATGTCATAATCATTAGATGATGTCATAATCATTTTGTTGATGTCATAATCATTTGATGATGTCATAAACATTTCATGTCTTAATCATTGGATGATGTCATAATCATTTTGTTGATGTCATAATCATTGGATGATGTCATAATCATTTTGTTGATGTCATAATCATTTGATGATGTCATAATCATTAGATGATGTCATAATCATTTTGTTGATGTCATAATCATTTGATGATGTCATAATCATTTGATGTCATAATCATTGGATGATGTCATCATCATTTTGTTGATGTCATAATCATTTGATGTCATAATCATTTGATGATGTCATAATCATTTTGTTGATGTCATAATCATTTTGTTGATGTCATAATGATTTGATGATGTCAAAATCATTGGATGATGTCATAATCATTTTGTTGATGTCATAATCATTTGATGTCGTAATCATTGGATGATGTCATAATCATTTGATGATGTCATAATCATTTGATGTCATAATCATTGGATGATGTCATAATCATTTTTTTGATGTCATAATCATTGGATGATGTCATAATCATTTTGTTGATGTCATAATCATTTGATGATGTCATAATCATTAGATGATGTCATAATCATTTTGTTGATGTCATAATCATTTGATGATGTCATAATCATTAGATGATGTCATAATCATTTTGTTGATGTCATAATCATTTGATAATGTCATAATCATTAGATGATGTCATAATCATTTTGTTGATGTCATAATCATTTTGTTGATGTCATAATCATTTGATGATGTCATAATCATTTTGGTGATGTCATAATCATTTGATGATTTCATAATCATTTGATGTCATAATCATTGGATGATGTCATAATCATTTTGTTGATGTCATAATCATTTGATGATGTCATAATCATTAGATGATGTCATAATCATTTTGTTGATGTCATAATGATTTGATGATGTAATAATCATTGGATGATGTCATAATCATTGGATGATGTCATAATCATTTTGTTGATGTCATAATCATTTGATGATGTCATAATCATTAGATGATGTCATAATCATTTTGTTGATGTCATAATGATTTGATGATGTCATAATCATTTGATGTCATAATCATTGGATGATGTCATAATCATTTTGTTGATGTCATAATCATTTGATGATGTCATAAACATTTCATGTCTTAATCATTGGATGATGTCATAATCATTTTGTTGATGTCATAATCATTGGATGATGTCATAATCATTTTGTTGATGTCATAATCATTTGATGATGTCATAATCATTAGATGATGTCATAATCATTTTGTTGATGTCATAATCATTTGATGATGTCATAATCATTAGATGATGTCATAATCATTTTGTTGATGTCATAATCATTTGATGATGTCATAATCATTTGATGTCATAATCATCGGATGATGTCATAATCATTTTGTTGATGTCATAATCATTTGATAATGTCATAATCATTAGATGATGTCATATTCATTTTGTTGATGTCATAATCATTTTTTTGATGTCATAATCATTTGATGATGTCATAATCATTTGATGTCATAATCATTGGATGATGTCATAATCATTTTGTTGATGTCATAATCATTTTGTTGATGTCATAATCATTTGATGATGTCATAATCATTTTGATGATGTCATAATCATTTGATGATGTCATAATCATTTGATGTCATAATCATTGGATGATGTCATAATCATTTTGTTGATGTCATAATCATTTGATGATGTCATGATCATTAGATGATGTCATAATCATTTTGTTGATGTCATAATGATTTGATGATGTCATAATCATTGGATGATGTCATAATCATTGGATGATGTCATAATCATTTTGTTGATGTCATAATCATTTGATGATGTCATAATCATTAGATGATGTCATAATCATTTTGTTGATGTCATAATCATTTGATGATGTCATAATCATTAGATGATGTCATAATCATTTTGTTGATGTCATAATCATTTGATGATGTCATAATCATTTGATGTCATAATCATTGGATGATGACATAATCATTTTGTTGATGTCATAATCATTAGATGATGTCATAATCATTAGATGATGTCATAATCATTTTGTTGATGTAATAATCATTTGATGATGTCATAATCATTTTGTTGATGTCATAATCATTGGATGATGTCATAATCATTTTGTTGATGTCATAATCATTTGATGATGCCATAATCATTTTGTTGATGGCATAATCATTTGATGATGTCATAATCATTTGATGTCATAATCATTAGATGATGTCATAATCATTTTGTTGATGTCATAATGATTTGATGATGTCAAAATCATTGGATGATGTCATAATCATTTTGTTGATGTCATAATCATTTGATGTCATAATCATTGGATGATGTCATAATCATTTTGTTGATGTCATAACCATTTGATGATGTCATAATCATTAGATGATGTCATAATGATTTTGTTGATGTCATAATCATTTGATGATGTCATAATCATTAGATGATGTCATAATCATTTTGTGATGTCATAATCATTTGATGATGTCATAATCATTTGATGTCATAATCATTGGATGATGTCATAATCATTTGATGTCATAATCATTGGATGATGTCATAATCATTTGATAATGTCATAATCATTAGATGATGTCATAATCATTTTGCTGATGTCATAATCATTTTGTTGATGTCATAATCATTTGATGATGTCATAATCATTTTGGTGATGTCATAATCATTTGATGATGTAATAATCATTTGATGTCATAATCATTGGATGATGTTATAATCATTTTGTTGATGTCATAATCATTTGATGATGTCATAATCATTAGATGATGTCATAATCATTTTGTTGATGTCATAATGATTTGATGATGTCAGAATCATTGGATGATATCATAATCATTGGATGATGTCATAATCATTTTGTTGATGTCATAATCATTTGATGATGTCATAATCATTAGATGATGTCATAATCATTTTGTTGATGTCATAATGATTTGATGATGTCATAATCATTTGATGTCATAATCATTGGATGATGTCATAATCATTTTGTTGATGTCATAATCATTTGATGATGTCATAAACATTTGATGTCATAATCATTGGATGATGTCATAATCATTTTGTTGATGTCATAATCATTGGATGATGTCATAATCGTTTTGTTGATGTCATAATCATTTGATGATGTCATAATCATTAGATGATGTCATAATCATTTTGTTGATGTCATAATCATTTGAAGATGTCATAATCATTAGATGATGTCATAATCATTTTGTTGATGTCATAATCATTTGATGATGTCATAATCATTTGATGTCATAATCATCGGATGATGTCATAATCATTTTGTTGATGTCATAATCATTTGATAATGTCATAATCATTAGATGATGTCATAATCATTTTGTTGATGTCATAATCATATTTTTGATGTCATAATCATTTGATGATGTCATAATCATTTTGTTGATGTCATAATCATTTGATGATGTCATAATCATTTGATGTCATAATCATTGGATGATGTCATAATCATTTTGTTGATGTCATAATCATTTGATGATGTCATAATCATTAGATTATGTCATAATCATTTTGATGATGTCATCATCATTTGATGATGTCATAATCATTGGATGATGTCATAATCATTGGATGATGTCATCATCATTTTGTTGATGTCATAATCATTTGATGTCATAATCATTTGATGATGTCATAATCATTTTGTTGATGTCATAATCATTTTGTTGATGTCATAATGATTTGATGATGTCAAAATCATTGGATGATGTCATAATCATTTTGTTGATGTCATAATCATTTGATGTCATAATCATTGGATGATGTCATAATCATTTTGTTGATGTCATAATCATTTGTTGATGTCATAATCATTTGATGTCATAATCATTGGATGATGTCATAATCATTTTTTTGATGTCATAATCATTGGATGATGTCATAATCATTTTGTTGATGTCATAATCATTTGATGATGTCATAATCATTAGATGATGTCATAATCATTTTGTTGATGTCATAATCATTTGATGATGTCATAATCATTAGATGATGTCATAATCATTTTGTTGATGTCATAATCATTTGATAATGTCATAATCATTAGATGATGTCATAATCATTTTGTTGATGTCATAATCATTTTGTTGATGTCATAATCATTTGATGATGTCATAATCATTTTGGTGATGTCATAATCATTTGATGATGTCATAATCATTTGATGTCATAATCATTGGATGATGTCATAATCATTTTGTTGATGTCATAATCATTTGATGATGTCATAATCATTAGATGATGTCATAATCATTTTGTTGATGTCATAATGATTTGATGATGTAATAATCATTGGATGATGTCATAATCATTGGATGATGTCATAATCATTTTGTTGATGTCATAATCATTTGATGATGTCATAATCATTAGATGATGTCATAATCATTTTGTTGATGTCATAATGATTTGATGATGTCATAATCATTTGATGTCATAATCATTGGATGATGTCATAATCATTTTGTTGATGTCATAATCATTTGATGATGTCATAAACATTTGATGTCATAATCATTGGATGATGTCATAATCATTTTGTTGATGTCATAATCATTTGATGATGTCATAAACATTTGATGTCATAATCATTGGATGATGTCATAATCATTTTGTTGATGTCATAATAATTGGATGATGTCATAATCATTTTGTTGATGTCATAATCATTTGATGATGTCATAATCATTAGATGATGTCATAATCATTTTGTTGATGTCATAATCATTTGATGATGTCATAATCATTAGATGATGTCATAATCATTTTGTTGATGTCATTATCATTTGATGATGTCATAATCATTTGATGTCATAATCATCGGATGATGTCATAATCATTTTGTTGATGTCATAATCATTTGATAATGTCATAATCATTAGATGATGTCATATTCATTTTGTTGATGTCATAATCATTTTTTTGATGTCATAATCATTTGATGATGTCATAATCATTTGATGTCATAATCATTGGATGATGTCATAATCATTTTGTTGATGTCATAATCATTTTGTTGATGTCATAATCATTTGATGATGTCATAATCATTTTGATGATGTCATAATCATTTGATGATGTCATAATCATTTGATGTCATAATCATTGGATGATGTCATAATCATTTTGTTGATGTCATAATCATTAGATGATGTCATAATCATTTTGTTGATGTCATAATGATTTGATGATGTCATAATCATTGGATGATGTCATAATCATTGGATGATGTCATCATCATTTTGTTGATGTCATAATCATTTGATGATGTCATAATCATTTGATGTCATAATCATTTGATGATGTCATAATCATTTTGTTGATGTCATAATCATTTTGTTGATGTCATAATGATTTGATGATGTCAAAATCATTGGATGATGTCACAATCATTTTGTTGATGTCATAATCATTTGATGTCATAATCATTGGATGATGTCATCATCATTTTGTTGATGTCATAATCATTTGATGATGTCATAATCATTTGATGTTATAATCATTGGATGATGTCATAATCATTTTGTTGATGTCATAATCATTTGATGATGTCATAATCATTAGATGATGTCATAATCATTTGATGTCATAATCATTGGATGATGTCATAATCGTTTTGTTGATGTCATAATCATTTGATGATGTCATAATCATTAGATGATGTCATAATCATTTTGTTGATGTCATAATCATTAGATGATGTCATAATCATTTTGTTGATGTCATAATCATTTGATGATGTCATAATCATTTGATGTCATAATCATCGGATGATGTCATAATCATTTTGTTGATGTCATAATCATTTGATAATGTCATAATCATTAGATGATGTCATAATCATTTTGTTGATGTCATAATCATTTTTTTGATGTCATAATCATTTGATGATGTCATAATCATTTTGTTGATGTCATAATCATTTGATGATGTCATAATCATTTGATGTCATAATCATTGGATGATGTCATAATCATTTTGTTGATATCATAACCATTTGATGATGTCATAATCATTAGATGATGTCATAATCATTTTGTTGATGTCATCATCATTTGATGATGTCATAATCATTGGATGATGTCATAATCATTGGATGATGTCATCATCATTTTGTTGATGTCATAATCATTTGATGTCATAATCATTTGATGATGTCATAATCATTTTGTTGATGTCATAATCATTTTGTTGATGTCATAATGATTTGATGATGTCAAAATCATTGGATGATGTCATAATCATTTTGTTGATGTCATAATCATTTGATGTCATAATCATTGGATGATGTCATAATCATTTTGTTGATGTCATAATCATTTGATGATGTCATAATCATTTGATGTCATAATCATTGGATGATGTCATAATCATTTTTTGATGTCATAATCATTGGATGATGTCATAATCATTTTGTTGATGTCATAATCATTTGATGATGTCATAATCATTAGATGATGTCATAATCATTTTGTTGATGTCATAATCATTTGATGATGTCATAATCATTTGATGTCATAATCATCGGATGATGTCATAATCATTTTGTTGATGTCATAATCATTTGATAATGTCATAATCATTAGATGATGTCATAATCATTTTGTTGATGTCATAATCATTTTTTTGATGTCATAATCATTTGATGATGTCATAATCATTTTGTTGATGTCATAATCATTTGATGATGTCATAATCATTTGATGTCATAATCATTGGATGATGTCATAATCATTTTGTTGATATCATAATCATTAGATGATGTCATAATCATTAGATGATGTCATAATCATTTTGTTGATGTCATCATCATTTGATGATGTCATAATCATTGGATGATGTCATAATCATTGGATGATGTCATCATCATTTTGTTGATGTCATAATCATTTGATGTCATAATCATTTGATGATGTCATAATCATTTTGTTGATGTCATAATCATTTTGTTGATGTCATAATGATTTGATGATGTCAAAATCATTGGATGATGTCATAATCATTTTGTTGATGTCATAATCATTTGATGTCATAATCATTGGATGATGTCATAATCATTTTGTTGATGTCATAATCATTTGATGATGTCATAATCATTTGATGTCATAATCATTGGATGATGTCATAATCATTTTTTGATGTCATAATCATTGGATGATGTCATAATCATTTTGTTGATGTCATAATCATTTGATGATGTCATAATCATTAGATGATGTCATAATCATTTTGTTGATGTCATAATCATTTGATGATGTCATAATCATTAGATGATGTCATAATCATTTTGTTGATGTCATAATCATTTGATAATGTCATAATCATTAGATGATGTCATAATCATTTTGTTGATGTCATAATCATTTTGTTGATGTCATAATCATTTGATTATGTCATAATCATTTTGGTGATGTCATAATCATTTGATGATGTCATAATCATTTGATGTCATAATCATTGGATGATGTCATAATCATTTTGTTGATGTCATAATCATTTGATGATGTCATAATCATTAGATGATGTCATAATCATTTTGTTGATGTCATAATGATTTGATGATGTAATAATCATTGGATGATGTCATAATCATTGGATGATGTCATAATCATTTTGTTGATGTCATAATGATTTGATGATGTCATAATCATTGGATGATGTCATAATCATTGGATGATGTCATCATCATTTTGTTGATGTCATAATCATTTGATGTCATAATCATTTGATGATGTCATAATCATTTTGTTGATGTCATAATCATTTTGTTGATGTCATAATGATTTGATGATGTCAAAATCATTGGATGATGTCATAATCATTTTGTTGATGTCATAATCATTTGATGTCATAATCATTGGATGATGTCATAATCATTTTGTTGATGTCATAATCATTTGATGATGTCATAATCATTTGATGTCATAATCATTGGATGATGTCATAATCATTGGATGATGTCATAATCATTTTGTTGATGTCATAATCATTTGATGATGTCATAATCATTAGATGATGTCATAATCATTTTGTTGATGTCATAATCATTTGATGATGTCATAATCATTAGATGATGTCATAATCATTTTGTTGATGTCATAATCATTTGATAATGTCATAATCATTAGATGATGTCATAATCATTTTGTTGATGTCATAATCATTTTGTTGATGTCATAATCATTTGATGATGTCATAATCATTTTGGTGATGTCATAATCATTTGATGATGTCATAATCATTTGATGTCATAATCATTGGATGGTGTCATAATCATTTTGTTGATGTCATAATCATTTGATGATGTCATAATCATTAGATGATGTCATAATCATTTTGTTGATGTCATAATGATTTGATGATGTAATAATCATTGGATGATGTCATAATCATTGGATGATGTCATAATCATTTTGTTGATGTCATAATCATTTGATGATGTCATAATCATTAGATGATGTCATAATCATTTTGTTGATGTCATAATGATTTGATGATGTCATAATCATTTGATGTCATAATCATTGGATGATGTCATAATCATTTTGTTGATGTCGTAATCATTTGATGATGTCATAAACATTTGATGTCATAATCATTGGATGATGTCATAATCATTTTGTTGATGTCATAATCATTTGATGATGTCATAATCATTAGATGATGTCATAATCATTTTGTTGATGTCATAATCATTTGATGATGTCATAATCATTAGATGATGTCATAATCATTTTGTTGATGTCATAATCATTTGATGATGTCATAATCATTTGATGTCATAATCATCGGATGATGTCATAATCATTTTGTTGATGTCATAATCATTTGATAATGTCATAATCATTAGATGATGTCATAATCATTTTGTTGATGTCATAATCATTTTTTTGATGTCATAATCATTTGATGATGTCATAATCATTTTGTTGATGTCATAATCATTTGATGATGTCATAATCATTTGATGTCATAATCATTGGATGATGTCATAATCATTTTGTTGATGTCATAATCATTTGATTATGTCATAATCATTAGATGATGTCATAATCATTTTGTTGATGTCATAATCATTTGATGATGTCATAATCATTAGATGATGTCATAATCATTTTGTGATGTCATAATCATTTGATGATGTCATAATCATTTGATGTCATAATCATTGGATGATGTCATAATCATTTTGTTGATGTCATAATCATTTGATAATGTCATAATCATTAGATGATGTCATAATCATTTTGTTGATGTCATAATCATTTTGTTGATGTCATAATGATTTGATGATGTCATAATCATTTTGTGATGTCATAATCATTTGATGATGTCATAATCATTTGATGTCATAATCATTGGATGATGTCATAATCATTTTGTTGATGTCATAATCATTTGATGTCATAATCATTGGATGATGTCATAATCATTTTGTTGATGTCATAATCATTTGATGATGTCATAATCATTTGATGTTATAATCATTGGATGATGTCATAATCATTTTGTTGATGTCATAATCATTTGATGATGTCATAATCATTAGATGATGTCATAATCATTTTGTGATGTCATAATCATTTGATGATGTCATAATCATTTGATGTCATAATCATTGGATGATGTCATAATCATTTTGTTGATGTCATAATCATTTGATAATGTCATAATCATTAGATGATGTCATAATCATTTTGTTGATGTCATAATCATTTTGTTGATGTCATAATCATTTGATGATGTCAAAATCATTTTGGTGATGTCATAATCATTTGATGATGTCATAATCATTTGATGTCATAATCATTGGATGATGTCATAATCATTTTGTTGATGTCATAATCATTTGATGATGTCATAATCATTAGATGATGTCATAATCATTTTGTTGATATCATAACCATTTGATGATGTCATAATCATTAGATGATGTCATAATCATTTTGTTGATGTCATCATCATTTGATGATGTCATAATCATTGGATGATGTCATAATCATTGGATGATGTCATCATCATTTTGTTGATGTCATAATCATTTGATGTCATAATCATTTGATGATGTCATAATCATTTTGTTGATGTCATAATCATTTTGTTGATGTCATAATGATTTGATGATGTCAAAATCATTGGATGATGTCATAATCATTTTGTTGATGTCATAATCATTTGATGTCATAATCATTGGATGATGTCATAATCATTTTGTTGATGTCATAATCATTTGATGATGTCATAATCATTTGATGTCATAATCATTGGATGATGTCATAATCATTTTTTGATGTCATAATCATTGGATGATGTCATAATCATTTTGTTGATGTCATAATCATTTGATGATGTCATAATCATTAGATGATGTCATAATCATTTTGTTGATGTCATAATCATTTGATGATGTCATAATCATTTGATGTCATAATCATCGGATGATGTCATAATCATTTTGTTGATGTCATAATCATTTGATAATGTCATAATCATTAGATGATGTCATAATCATTTTGTTGATGTCATAATCATTTTTTTGATGTCATAATCATTTGATGATGTCATAATCATTTTGTTGATGTCATAATCATTTGATGATGTCATAATCATTTGATGTCATAATCATTGGATGATGTCATAATCATTTTGTTGATATCATAATCATTAGATGATGTCATAATCATTAGATGATGTCATAATCATTTTGTTGATGTCATCATCATTTGATGATGTCATAATCATTGGATGATGTCATAATCATTGGATGATGTCATCATCATTTTGTTGATGTCATAATCATTTGATGTCATAATCATTTGATGATGTCATAATCATTTTGTTGATGTCATAATCATTTTGTTGATGTCATAATGATTTGATGATGTCAAAATCATTGGATGATGTCATAATCATTTTGTTGATGTCATAATCATTTGATGTCATAATCATTGGATGATGTCATAATCATTTTGTTGATGTCATAATCATTTGATGATGTCATAATCATTTGATGTCATAATCATTGGATGATGTCATAATCATTTTTTGATGTCATAATCATTGGATGATGTCATAATCATTTTGTTGATGTCATAATCATTTGATGATGTCATAATCATTAGATGATGTCATAATCATTTTGTTGATGTCATAATCATTTGATGATGTCATAATCATTAGATGATGTCATAATCATTTTGTTGATGTCATAATCATTTGATAATGTCATAATCATTAGATGATGTCATAATCATTTTGTTGATGTCATAATCATTTTGTTGATGTCATAATCATTTGATTATGTCATAATCATTTTGGTGATGTCATAATCATTTGATGATGTCATAATCATTTGATGTCATAATCATTGGATGATGTCATAATCATTTTGTTGATGTCATAATCATTTGATGATGTCATAATCATTAGATGATGTCATAATCATTTTGTTGATGTCATAATGATTTGATGATGTAATAATCATTGGATGATGTCATAATCATTGGATGATGTCATAATCATTTTGTTGATGTCATAATGATTTGATGATGTCATAATCATTGGATGATGTCATAATCATTGGATGATGTCATCATCATTTTGTTGATGTCATAATCATTTGATGTCATAATCATTTGATGATGTCATAATCATTTTGTTGATGTCATAATCATTTTGTTGATGTCATAATGATTTGATGATGTCAAAATCATTGGATGATGTCATAATCATTTTGTTGATGTCATAATCATTTGATGTCATAATCATTGGATGATGTCATAATCATTTTGTTGATGTCATAATCATTTGATGATGTCATAATCATTTGATGTCATAATCATTGGATGATGTCATAATCATTGGATGATGTCATAATCATTTTGTTGATGTCATAATCATTTGATGATGTCATAATCATTAGATGATGTCATAATCATTTTGTTGATGTCATAATCATTTGATGATGTCATAATCATTAGATGATGTCATAATCATTTTGTTGATGTCATAATCATTTGATAATGTCATAATCATTAGATGATGTCATAATCATTTTGTTGATGTCATAATCATTTTGTTGATGTCATAATCATTTGATGATGTCATAATCATTTTGGTGATGTCATAATCATTTGATGATGTCATAATCATTGGATGGTGTCATAATCATTTTGTTGATGTCATAATCATTTGATGATGTCATAATCATTAGATGATGTCATAATCATTTTGTTGATGTCATAATGATTTGATGATGTAATAATCATTGGATGATGTCATAATCATTGGATGATGTCATAATCATTTTGTTGATGTCATAATCATTTGATGATGTCATAATCATTAGATGATGTCATAATCATTTTGTTGATGTCATAATGATTTGATGATGTCATAATCATTTGATGTCATAATCATTGGATGATGTCATAATCATTTTGTTGATGTCGTAATCATTTGATGATGTCATAAACATTTGATGTCATAATCATTGGATGATGTCATAATCATTTTGTTGATGTCATAATCATTTGATGATGTCATAATCATTAGATGATGTCATAATCATTTTGTTGATGTCATAATCATTTGATGATGTCATAATCATTAGATGATGTCATAATCATTTTGTTGATGTCATAATCATTTGATGATGTCATAATCATTTGATGTCATAATCATCGGATGATGTCATAATCATTTTGTTGATGTCATAATCATTTGATAATGTCATAATCATTAGATGATGTCATAATCATTTTGTTGATGTCATAATCATTTTTTTGATGTCATAATCATTTGATGATGTCATAATCATTTTGTTGATGTCATAATCATTTGATGATGTCATAATCATTTGATGTCATAATCATTGGATGATGTCATAATCATTTTGTTGATGTCATAATCATTTGATTATGTCATAATCATTAGATGATGTCATAATCATTTTGTTGATGTCATAATCATTTGATGATGTCATAATCATTAGATGATGTCATAATCATTTTGTGATGTCATAATCATTTGATGATGTCATAATCATTTGATGTCATAATCATTGGATGATGTCATAATCATTTTGTTGATGTCATAATCATTTGATAATGTCATAATCATTAGATGATGTCATAATCATTTTGTTGATGTCATAATCATTTTGTTGATGTCATAATGATTTGATGATGTCATAATCATTTTGTGATGTCATAATCATTTGATGATGTCATAATCATTTGATGTCATAATCATTGGATGATGTCATAATCATTTTGTTGATGTCATAATCATTTGATGTCATAATCATTGGATGATGTCATAATAATTTTGTTGATGTCATAATCATTTGATGATGTCATAATCATTTGATGTTATAATCATTGGATGATGTCATAATCATTTTGTTGATGTCATAATCATTTGATGATGTCATAATCATTAGATGATGTCATAATCATTTTGTGATGTCATAATCATTTGATGATGTCATAATCATTTGATGTCATAATCATTGGATGATGTCATAATCATTTTGTTGATGTCATAATCATTTGATAATGTCATAATCATTAGATGATGTCATAATCATTTTGTTGATGTCATAATCATTTTGTTGATGTCATAATCATTTGATGATGTCAAAATCATTTTGGTGATGTCATAATCATTTGATGATGTCATAATCATTTGATGTCATAATCATTGGATGATGTCATAATCATTTTGTTGATGTCATAATCATTTGATGATGTCATAATCATTAGATGATGTCATAATCATTTTGTTGATGTCATAATCATTTGATGATGTCATAATCATTTGATGTCATAATCATTGGATGATGTCATAATCATTGGATGATGTCATAATCATTTTGTTGATGTCATAATCATTTGATAATGTCATAATCATTAGATGATGTCATAATCATTTTGTTGATGTCATAATCATTTTGTTGATGTCATAATCATTTTGATGATGTCATAATCATTTGATGATGTCATAATCATTTGATGTCATAATCATTGGATGATGTCATAATCATTTTGTCGATGTCATAATCATTTGATGATGTCATAATCATTAGATGATGTCATAATCATTTTGTTGATGTCATAATGATTTGATGATGTCATAATCATTGGATGATGTCATAATCATTGGATGATGTCATAATCATTTTGTTGATGTCATAATCATTTGATGATGTCATAATCATTAGATGATGTCATAATCATTTTGTTGATGTCATAATGATTTGATGATGTCATAATCATTTGATGTCATAATCATTGGATGATGTCATCATCATTTTGTTGATGACATAATCATTTGATGATGTCATAATCATTGGATGTCATAATCATTTTGTTGATGTCATAATCATTTGATGATGTCATAATCATTAGATGATGTCATAATCATTTGATGTCATAATCATTGGATGATGTCATATTCATTTTGTTGATGTCATAATCATTTGATGATGTCATAATCATTTGAAGTCATAATCAATGGATGATGTCATAATCATTTTGTTGATGTCATAATCATTTGATGATGTCATAATCATTTGATGTCATAATCATTGGATGATGACATAATCATTTTGTTGATGTCATAATCATTAGATGATGTCATAATCATTAGATGATGTCATAATCATTTTGTTGATGTAATAATCATTTGATGATGTCATAATCATTTTGTTGATGTCATAATCATTGGATGATGTCATAATCATTTTGTTGATGTCATAATCATTTGATGATGCCATAATCATTTTGTTGATGGCATAATCATTTGATGATGTCATAATCATTTGATGTCATAATCATTAGATGATGTCGTAATCATTTTGTTGATGTCATAATGATTTGATGATGTCAAAATCATTGGATGATGCCATAATCATTTTGTTGATGTCATAATCATTTGATGTCATAATCATTGGATGATGTCATAATCATTTTGGTGATGTCATAATCATTTGATGATGTCATAATCATTTTGGTGATGTCATAATCATTTGATGATGTCATAATCATTTGATGTCATAATCATTGGATGATGTCATAATCATTTTGTTGATGTCATAATCATTTGATGATGTCATAATCATTAGATGATGTCATAATGATTTTGTTGATGTCATAATCATTTGATGATGTCATAATCATTAGATGATGTCATAATCATTTTGTGATGTCATAATCATTTGATGATGTCATAATCATTTGATGTCATAATCATTGGATGATGTCATAATCATTTGATGTCATAATCATTGGATGATGTCATAATCATTTGATAATGTCATAATCATTAGATGATGTCATAATCATTTTGCTGATGTCATAATCATTTTGTTGATGTCATAATCATTTGATGATGTCATAATCATTTTGGTGATGTCATAATCATTTGATGATGTAATAATCATTTGATGTCATAATCATTGGATGATGTTATAATCATTTTGTTGATGTCATAATCATTTGATGATGTCATAATCATTAGATGATGTCATAATCATTTTGTTGATGTCATAATGATTTGATGATGTCAGAATCATTGGATGATATCATAATCATTGGATGATGTCATAATCATTTTGTTGATGTCATAATCATTTGATGATGTCATAATCAATAGATGATGTCATAATCATTTTGTTGATGTCATAATGATTTGATGATGTCATAATCATTTGATGTCATAATCATTGGATGATGCCATAATCATTTTGTTGATGTCATAATCATTTGATGATGTCATAAACATTTGATGTCATAATCATTGGATGATGTCATAATCATTTTGTTGATGTCATAATCATTGGATGATGTCATAATCGTTTTGTTGATGTCATAATCATTTGATGATGTCATAATCATTAGATGATGTCATAATCATTTTGTTGATGTCATAATCATTTGATGATGTCATTATCATTAGATGATGTCATAATCATTTTGTTGATGTCATAATCATTTGATGATGTCATAATCATTTGATGTCATAATCATCGGATGATGTCATAATCATTTTGTTGATGTCATAATCATTTGATAATGTCATAATCATTAGATGATGTCATAATCATTTTGTTGATGTCATAATCATTTTTTTGATGTCATAATCATTTGATGATGTCATAATCATTTTGTTGATGTCATAATCATTTGATGATGTCATAATCATTTGATGTCATAATCATTGGATGATGTCATAATCATTTTGTTGATATCATAATCATTTGATGATGTCATAATCATTAGATGATGTCATAATCATTTTGTTGATGTCATCATCATTTGATGATGTCATAATCATTGGATGATGTCATAATCATTGGATGATGTCATCATCATTTTGTTGATGTCATAATCATTTGATGTCATAATCATTTGATGATGTCATAATCATTTTGTTGATGTCATAATCATTTTGTTGATGTCATAATGATTTGATGATGTCAAAATCATTGGATGATGTCATAATCATTTTGTTGATGTCATAATCATTTGATGTCATAATCATTGGATGATGTCATAATCATTTTGTTGATGTCATAATCATTTGATGATGTCATAATCATTTGATGTCATAATCATTGGATGATGTCATAATCATTTTGTTGATGTCATAATCATTGGATGATGTCATAATCATTTTGTTGATGTCATAATCATTTGATGATGTCATAATCATTAGATGATGTCATAATCATTTTGTTGATGTCATAATCATTTGATGATGTCATAATCATTAGATGATGTCATAATCATTTTGTTGATGTCATAATCATTTGATAATGTCATAATCATTAGATGATGTCATAATCATTTTGTTGATGTCATAATCATTTTGTTGATGTCATAATCATTTGATGATGTCATAATCATTTTGGTGATGTCATAATCATTTGATGATGTCATAATCATTTGATGTCATAATCATTGGATGGTGTCATAATCATTTTGTTGATGTCATAATCATTTGATGATGTCATAATCATTAGATGATGTCATAATCATTTTGTTGATGTCATAATGATTTGATGATGTAATAATCATTGGATGATGTCATAATCATTGGATGATGTCATAATCATTTTGTTGATGTCATAATCATTTGATGATGTCATAATCATTAGATGATGTCATAATCATTTTGTTGATGTCATAATGATTTGATGATGTCATAATCATTTGATGTCATAATCATTGGATGATGTCATAATCATTTTGTTGATGTCGTAATCATTTGATGATGTCATAAACATTTGATGTCATAATCATTGGATGATGTCATAATCATTTTGTTGATGTCATAATCATTTGATGATGTCATAATCATTAGATGATGTCATAATCATTTTGTTGATGTCATAATCATTTGATGATGTCATAATCATTAGATGATGTCATAATCATTTTGTTGATGTCATAATCATTTGATGATGTCATAATCATTTGATGTCATAATCATCGGATGATGTCATAATCATTTTGTTGATGTCATAATCATTTGATAATGTCAAAATCATTAGATGATGTCATAATCATTTTGTTGATGTCATAATCATTTTTTTGATGTCATAATCATTTGATGATGTCATAATCATTTTGTTGATGTCATAATCATTTGATGATGTCATAATCATTTGATGTCATAATCATTGGATGATGTCATAATCATTTTGTTGATGTCATAATCATTTGATTATGTCATAATCATTAGATGATGTCATAATCATTTTGTTGATGTCATAATCATTTGATGATGTCATAATCATTAGATGATGTCATAATCATTTTGTGATGTCATAATCATTTGATGATGTCATAATCATTTGATGTCATAATCATTGGATGATGTCATAATCATTTTGTTGATGTCATAATCATTTGATAATGTCATAATCATTTTGTTGATGTCATAATCATTTTGTTGATGTCATAATGATTTGATGATGTCATAATCATTTTGTGATGTCATAATCATTTGATGATGTCATAATCATTTGATGTCATAATCATTGGATGATGTCATAATCATTTTGTTGATGTCATAATCATTTGATGTCATAATCATTGGATGATGTCATAATCATTTTGTTGATGTCATAATCATTTGATGATGTCATAATCATTTGATGTTATAATCATTGGATGATGTCATAATCATTTTGTTGATGTCATAATCATTTGATGATGTCATAATCATTAGATGATGTCATAATCATTTTGTGATGTCATAATCATTTGATGATGTCATAATCATTTGATGTCATAATCATTGGATGATGTCATAATCATTTTGTTGATGTCATAATCATTTGATAATGTCATAATCATTAGATGATGTCATAATCATTTTGTTGATGTCATAATCATTTTGTTGATGTCATAATCATTTGATGATGTCAAAATCATTTTGGTAATGTCATAATCATTTGATGATGTCATAATCATATGATGTCATAATCATTAGATGATGTCATAATCATTTTGTTGATGTCATAATCATTTGATGATGTCATAATCATTTGATGTCATAATCATTGGATGATGTCATAATCATTTGATGTCATAATCATTGGATGATGTCATAATCATTTTGTTGATGTCATAATCATTTGATAATGTCATAATCATTAGATGATGTCATAATCATTTTGTTGATGTCATAATCATTTTGTTGATGTCATAATCATTTTGATGATGTCATAATCATTTGATGATGTCATAATCATTTGATGTCATAATCATTGGATGATGTCATAATCATTTTGTCGATGTCATAATCATTTGATGATGTCATAATCATTAGATGATGTCATAATCATTTTGTTGATGTCATAATGATTTGATGATGTCATAATCATTGGAATATGTCATAATCATTGGATGATGTCATAATCATTTTGTTGATGTCATAATCATTTGATGATGTCATAATCATTAGATGATGTCATAATCATTTTGTTGATGTCATAATGATTTGATGATGTCATAATCATTTGATGTCATAATCATTGGATGATGTCATAATCATTTTGTTGATGACATAATCATTTGATGATGTCATAATCATTGGATGTCATAATCATTTTGTTGATGTCATAATCATTTGATGATGTCATAATCATTAGATGATGTCATAATCATTTGATGTCATAATCATTGGATGATGTCATATTCATTTTGTTGATGTCATAATCATTTGATGATGTCATAATCATTTGATGTCATAATCATTGGATGATGTCATAATCATTTTGTTGATGTCATAATCATTTGATGATGTCATAATCATTTGATGTCATAATCATTGGATGATGACATAATCATTTTGTTGATGTCATAATCATTAGATGATGTCATAATCATTAGATGATGTCATAATCATTTTGTTGATGTAATAATCATTTGATGATGTCATAATCATTTTGTTGATGTCATAATCATTGGATGATGTCATAATCATTTTGTTGATGTCATAATCATTTGATGATGCCATAATCATTTTGTTGATGGCATAATCATTTGATGATGTCATAATCATTTGATGTCATAATCATTAGATGATGTCATAATCATTTTGTTGATGTCATAATGATTTGATGATGTCAAAATCATTGGATGATGCCATAATCATTTTGTTGATGTCATAATCATTTGATGTCATAATCATTGGATGATGTCATAATCATTTTGGTGATGTCATAATCATTTGATGATGTCATAATCATTTTGGTGATGTCATAATCATTTGATGATGTCATAATCATTTGATGTCATAATCATTGGATGATGTCATAATCATTTTGTTGATCTCATAATCATTTGATGATGTCATAATCATTAGATGATGTCATAATGATTTTGTTGATGTCATAATCATTTGATGATGTCATAATCATTAGATGATGTCATAATCATTTTGTGATGTCATAATCATTTGATGATGTCATAATCATTTGATGTCATAATCATTGGATGATGTCATAATCATTTGATGTCATAATCATTGGATGATGTCATAATCATTTGATAATGTCATAATCATTAGATGATGTCATAATCATTTTGCTGATGTCATAATCATTTTGTTGATGTCATAATCATTTGATGATGTCATAATCATTTTGGTGATGTCATAATCATTTGATGATGTAATAATCATTTGATGTCATAATCATTGGATGATGTTATAATCATTTTGTTGATGTCATAATCATTTGATGATGTCATAATCATTAGATGATGTCATAATCATTTTGTTGATGTCATAATGATTTGATGATGTCAGAATCATTGGATGATATCATAATCATTGGATGATGTCATAATCATTTTGTTGATGTCATAATCATTTGATGATGTCATAATCAATAGATGATGTCATAATCATTTTGTTGATGTCATAATCATTTGATGATGTCATAATCATTTGATGTCATAATCATTGGATGATGTCATAATCATTTTGTTGATGTCATAATCATTTGATGATGTCATAAACATTTGATGTCATAATCATTGGATGATGTCATAATCATTTTGTTGATGTCATAATCATTGGATGATGTCATAATCGTTTTGTTGATGTCATAATCATTTGATGATGTCATAATCATTAGATGATGTCATAATCATTTTGTTGATGTCATAATCATTTGATGATGTCATAATCATTAGATGATGTCATAATCATTTTGTTGATGTCATAATCATTTGATGATGTCATAATCATTTGATGTCATAATCATCGGATGATGTCATAATCATTTTGTTGATGTCATAATCATTTGATAATGTCATAATCATTAGATGATGTCATAATCATTTTGTTGATGTCATAATCATTTTTTTGATGTCATAATCATTTGATGATGTCATAATCATTTTGTTGATGTCATAATCATTTGATGATGTCATAATCATTTGATGTCATAATCATTGGATGATGTCATAATCATTTTGTTGATATCATAATCATTTGATGATGTCATAATCATTAGATGATGTCATAATCATTTTGTTGATGTCATCATCATTTGATGATGTCATAATCATTGGATGATGTCATAATCATTGGATGATGTCATCATCATTTTGTTGATGTCATAATCATTTGATGTCATAATCATTTGATGATGTCATAATCATTTTGTTGATGTCATAATCATTTTGTTGATGTCATAATGATTTGATGATGTCAAAATGATTGGATGATGTCATAATCATTTTGTTGATGTCATAATCATTTGATGTCATAATCATTGGATGATGTCATAATCATTTTGTTGATGTCATAATCATTTGATGATGTCATAATCATTTGATGTCATAATCATTTGATGTCATAATCATTGGATGATGTCATAATCATTTTGTTGATGTCATAATCATTTGATGATGTCATAATCATTAGATGATGTCATAATCATTTTGTTGATGTCATAATCATTTGATGATGTCATAATCATTTGATGTCATAATCATTGGATGATGTCATAATCATTTTGTTGATGTCATAATCATCGGATGATGTCATAATCATTTTGTTGATGTCATAATCATTTGATAATGTCATAATCATTAGATGATGTCATAATCATTTTGTTGATGTCATAATCATTTTTTTGATGTCATAATCATTTGATGATGTCATAATCATTTTATTGATGTCATAATCATTTGATGATGTCATAATCATTTGATGTCATAATCATTGGATGATGTCATAATCATTTTGTTGATGTCATAATCATTTGATGATGTCATAATCATTAGATGATGTGATAATCATTTTGTTGATGTCATAATGATTTGATGATGTCATAATCATTGGATGATGTCATAATCATTGGATGATGTCATCATCATTTTGTTGATGTCATAATCATTTGATGATGTCATAATCATTTGATGTCATAATCATTGGATGATGTCATAATCATTTGATGATGTCATAATCATTTTGTTGATGTCATAATCATTTGATGATGCCATAATCATTTTGTTGATGTCATAATCATTGGATGATGTCATAATCATTTTGTTGATGTCATAATCATTTGATGATGTCATAATCATTGGATGATGTCATATTCATTTTGTTGATGTCATAATCATTTGATGATGTCATAATCATTAGATCATGTCATAATCATTTGATGTCATAATCATTTTGTTGATGTCATAATCATTTGATGATGTCATAATCATTTGATGTCATAATCCTTGGATGATGTCATAATCATTTTGTTGATGTCATAATCATTTGATGATGTCAATCATTTTGTTGATGTCATAATCATTTGATGATGTCATAATCATTTGATGTCATAATCATTGGATGATGTCATAATCATTTTGTTGATATCATAATCATTTGATGATGTCATAATCATTTGATGATGTCATAATCATTTTGTTGATGTCATCATCATTTGATGATGTCATAATCATTGGATGATGTCATAATCATTGGATGATGTCATCATCATTTTGTTGATGTCATAATCATTTGATGTCATAATCATTTGATGATGTCATAATCATTTTGTTGATGTCATAATCATTTTGTTGATGTCATAATGATTTGATGATGTCAAAATCATTGGATGATGTCATAATCATTTTGTTGATGTCATAATCATTTGATGTCATAATCATTGGATGATGTCATAATCATTTTGTTGATGTCATAATCATTTGATGATGTCATAATCATTTGATGTCATAATCATTTGATGTCATAATCATTGGATGATGTCATAATCATTTTGTTGATGTCATAATCATTTGATGATGTCATAATCATTAGATGATGTCATAATCATTTTGTTGATGTCATAATCATTTGATGATGTCATAATCATTTGATGTCATAATCATTGGATGATGTCATAATCATTTTGTTGATGTCATAATCATCGGATGATGTCATAATCATTTTGTTGATGTCATAATCATTTGATAATGTCATAATCATTAGATGATGTCATAATCATTTTGTTGATGTCATAATCATTTTTTTGATGTCATAATCATTTGATGATGTCATAATCATTTTATTGATGTCATAATCATTTGATGATGTCATAATCATTTGATGTCATAATCATTGGATGATGTCATAATCATTTTGTTGATGTCATAATCATTTGATGATGTCATAATCATTAGATGATGTCATAATCATTTTGTTGATGTCATAATGATTTGATGATGTCATAATCATTGGATGATGTCATAATCATTGGATGATGTCATCATCATTTTGTTGATGTCATAATCATTTGATGATGTCATAATCATTTGATGTCATAATCATTGGATGATGTCATAATCATTTGATGATGTCATAATCATTTTGTTGATGTCATAATCATTTGATGATGCCATAATCATTTTGTTGATGTCATAATCATTGGATGATGTCATAATCATTTTGTTGATGTCATAATCATTTGATGATGTCATAATCATTGGATGATGTCATATTCATTTTGTTGATGTCATAATCATTTGATGATGACATAATCATTAGATCATGTCATAATCATTTGATGTCATAATCATTTTGTTGATGTCATAATCATTTGATGATGTCAATCATTTTGTTGATGTCATAATCATTTTGTTGATGTCATAATGATTTGATGATGTCAAAATCATTGGATGATGTCATAATAATTTTGTTGATGTCATAATCATTTGATGATGCCATAATCATTTTGTTGATGTCATAATCATTTGATGATGCCATAATCATTTTGTTGATGTCATAATCATTTGATGATGCCATAATCATTTTGTTGATGTCATAATCATTAGATGATGTCATAATCATTTGATGTCATAATCATTTGATGATGCCATAATCATTTTGTTGATGTCATAATCATTTGATGATGTCATAATCATTTGATGTCATAATCATTGGATGATGTCATAATCATTTTGTTGATGTCATAATCATTTGATGATGTCATAAACATTTGATGTCATAATCATTGGATGATGTCATAATCATTTTGTTGATGTCATAATCATTGGATGATGTCATAATCATTTTGTTGATGTCATAATCATTTGATGATGTCATAATCAGTAGATGATGTCATAATCATTTTGTTGATGTCATAATCATTTGATGATGTCATAATCATTAGATGATGTCATAATCATTTTGTTGATGTCATAATCATTTGATGATGTCATAATCATTTGATGTCATAATCATCGGATGATGTCATAATCATTTTGTTGATGTCATAATCATTTGATGATGTCATAATCATTTGATGTCATAATAATTGGATGATGTCATAATCATTTTGTTGATGTCATAATCATTTGATGATGTCATAATCATTTTGGTGATGTCATAATCATTTGATGATGTCATAATCATTTGATGTCATAATCATTGGATGATGTCATAATCATTTTGTTGATGTCATAATCATTTGATGATGTCATAATCATTAGATGATGTCATAATCATTTTGTTGATGTCATAATGATTTGATGATGTCATAATCATTGGATGATGTCATAATCATTGGATGATGTCATCATCATTTTGTTGATGTCATAATCATTTGATGATGTCATAATCATTTGATGTCATAATCATTTGATGATGTCATAATCATTTTGTTGATGTCATAATCATTTTGTTGATGTCATAATGATTTGATGATGTCAAAATCATTGGATGATGTCATAATCATTTTGTTGATGTCATAATCATTTGATGTCATAATCATTGGATGATGTCATAATCATTTTGTTGATGTCATAATCATTTGATGATGTCATAATCATTTGATGTTATAATCATTGGATGATGTCATAATCATTTTGTTGATGTCATAATCATTTGATGATGTCATAATCATTAGATGATGTCATAATCATTTTGTTGATGTCATAATCATTTGATGATGTCATAATCATTAGATGATGTCATAATCATTTTGTGATGTCATAATCATTTGATGATGTCATAATCATTTGATGTCATAATCATTGGATGATGTCATAATCATTTTGTTGATGTCATAATCATTTGATAATGTCATAATCATTAGATGATGTCATAATCATTTTGTTGATGTCATAATCATTTTGTTGATGTCATAATCATTTGATGATGTCATAATCATTTTGGTGATGTCATAATCATTTGATGATGTCATAATCATTTGATGTCATAATCATTGGATGATGTCATAATCATTTTGTTGATGTCATAATCATTTGATGATGTCATAATCATTAGATGATGTCATAATCATTTTGTTGATGTCATATCCATTTGATGATGTCATAATCATTAGATGATGTCATAATCATTTTGTGATGTCATAATCATTTGATGATGTCATAATCATTTGATGTCATAATCATTGGATGATGTCATAATCATTTTGTTGATGTCATAATCATTTGATAATGTCATAATCATTAGATGATGTCATAATCATTTTGTTGATGTCATAATCATTTTGTTGATGTCATAATCATTTTGGTGATGTCATAATCATTTGATGATGTAATAATCATTTGATGTCAAAATCATTGGATGATGTCATAATCATATTGTTGATGTCAAAATCATTTGATGATGTCATAATCATTAGATGGTGTCATAATCATTTTGTTGATGTCATAATGATTTGATGATGTCATAATCATTGGATGATGTCATAATCATTTGATGATGTCATAATCATTAGATGATGTCATAATCATTTTGTTGATGTCATAATGATTTGATGATGTCATAATCATTTGATGTCATAATCATTGGATGATGTCATAATCATTTTGTTGATGTCATAATCATTTGATGATGTCATAATCATTGGATGATGTCATATTCATTTTGTTGATGTCATAAACATTTCATGATGTCATAATCATTAGATCATGTCATAATCATTTGATGTCATAATCATTTTGTTGATGTCATAATCATTTGATGATGTCATAATCATTAGATGATGTCATAATCATTTGATGTCATATTCATTTTGTTGATGTCATAATCATTTGATGATGTCATAATCATTTGATGTCATAATCATTGGATGATGACATAATCATTTTGTTGATGTCATAATCATTAGATGATGTCATAATCATTAGATGATGTCATAATCATTTTGTTGATGTAATAATCATTTGATGATGTCATAATCATTTTGTTGATGTCATAATCATTGGATGATGTCATAATCATTTTGTTGATGTCATAATCATTTGATGATGCCATAATCATTTTGTTGATGGCATAATCATTTGATGATGTCATAATCATTTGATGTCATAATCATTAGATGATGTCATAATCATTTTGTTGATGTCATAATGATTTGATGATGTCAAAATCATTGGATGATGTCATAATCATTTTGTTGATGTCATAATGATTTGATGATGTCATAATCATTGGATGATGTCATAATCATTGGATGAAGTCATAATCATTTGATGTCATAATCATTGGATGATGTCATAATCATTTTGTTGATGTCATAATCATTTGATGATGTCATAATCATTTGATGATGTCATAATCATTTTGTTGATGTCATAATCATTTTGTTGATGTCATAATGATTTGATGATGTCAAAATCATTGGATGATGTCATAATCATTTTGTTGATGTCATAATCATTTGATGTCATAATCATTGGATGATGTCATAATCATTTTGTTGATGTCATAATCATTTGATGATGTCATAATCATTTGATGTTATAATCATTGGATGATGTCATAATCATTTTGTTGATGTCATAATCATTTGATGATGTCATAATCATTAGATGATGTCATAATCATTTTGTTGATGTCATAATCATTTGATGATGTCATAATCATTAGATGATGTCATAATCATTTTGTGATGTCATAATCATTTGATGATGTCATAATCATTTGATGTCATAATCATTGGATGATGTCATAATCATTTTGTTGATGTCATAATCATTTGATAATGTCATAATCATTAGATGATGTAATAATCATTTTGTTGATGTCATAATCATTTTGTTGATGTCATAATCATTTGATGATGTCATAATCATTTTGGTGATGTCATAATCATTTGATGATGTCATAATCATTTGATGTCATAATCATTGGATGATGTCATAATCATTTTGTTGATGTCATAATCATTTGATGATGTCATAATCATTAGATGATGTCATAATCATTTTGTTGATGTCATATCCATTTGATGATGTCATAATCATTAGATGATGTCATAATCATTTTGTGATGTCATAATCATTTTGTTGATGTCATATCCATTTGATGATGTCATAATCATTGGATGATGTCATAATCATTTTGTGATGTCATAATCATTTGATGATGTCATAATCATTTGATGTCATAATCATTGGATGATGTCATAATCATTTTGTTGATGTCATAATCATTTGATAATGTCATAATCATTAGATGATGTCATAATCATTTTGTTGATGTCATAATCATTTTGTTGATGTCATAATCATTTTGGTGATGTCATAATCATTTGATGATGTCATAATCATTTGATGTCAAAATCATTGGATGATGTCATAATCATTTTGTTGATGTCATAATCATTTGATGATGTCATAATCATTAGATGGTGTCATAATCATTTTGTTGATGTCATAATGATTTGATGATGTCATAATCATTGGATGATGTCATAATCATTGGATGATGTCATAATCATTTTGTTGATGTCATAATCATTTGATGATGTCATAATCATTAGATGATGTCATAATCATTTTGTTGATGTCATAATGATTTGATGATGTCATAATCATTTGATGTCATAATCATTGGATGATGTCATAATCATTTTGTTGATGTCATAATCATTTGATGATGTCATAATCATTGGATGATGTCATATTCATTTTGTTGATGTCATAAACATTTCATGATGTCATAATCATTAGATCATGTCATAATCATTTGATGTCATAATCATTTTGTTGATGTCATAATCATTTGATGATGTCATAATCATTAGATGATGTCATAATCATTTGATGTCATAATCATTGGATGATGTCATATTCATTTTGTTGATGTCATAATCATTTGATGATGTCATAATCATTTGATGTCATAATCATTGGATGATGACATAATCATTTTGTTGATGTCATAATCATTAGATGATGTCATAATCATTAGATGATGTCATAATCATTTTGTTGATGTAATAATCATTTGATGATGTCATAATCATTTTGTTGATGTCATAATCATTGGATGATGTCATAATCATTTTGTTGATGTCATAATCATTTGATGATGCCATAATCATTTTGTTGATGGCATAATCATTTGATGATGTCATAATCATTTGATGTCATAATCATTAGATGATGTCATAATCATTTTGTTGATGTCATAATGATTTGATGATGTCAAAATCATTGGATGATGTCATAATCATTTTGTTGATGTCATAATGATTTGATGATGTCATAATCATTGGATGATGTCATAATCATTGGATGAAGTCATAATCATTTGATGTCATAATCATTGGATGATGTCATAATCATTTTGTTGATGTCATAATCATTTGATGATGTCATAATCATTTGATGATGTCATAATCATTTGATGTCATAATCATTGGATGATGTCATAATCATTTTGTTGATGTCATAATCATTTGATGATGTCATAATCATTTGATGATGTCATAATCATTTGATGTCATAATCATTGGATGATGTCATAATCATTTTGTTGATGTCATAATCATTTGATGTCATAATCATTGGATGATGTCATAATCATTTTGTTGATGTCATAATCATTTGATGTCATAATCATTGGATGATGTCATAATCATTTTGTTGATGTCATAATCATTGGATGATGTCATAATCATTTGATGATGTCATAATCATTTGATGTCATAATCATTGGATGATGTCATAATCATTTTGTTGATGTCATAATCATTTGATGATGTCATAATCATTAGATGATGTCATAATAATTTTGTTGATGTCATAATGATTTGATGATGTCATAATCATTGGATGATGTCATAATCATTGGATGAAGTCATAATAATTTTGTTGATGTCATAATCATTGGATGATGTCATAATCATTTTGTTGATGTCATAATCATTTGTTGATGTCATAATCATTTGATGATGTCATAATCATTAGATGATGTCATAATCATTTTGTTGATGTCATAATCATTTGATGATGTCATAATCATTAGATGATGTCATAATCATTTTGTGATGTCATAATCATTTGATGATGTCATAATCATTTGATGTCATAATCATTGGATGATGTCATAATCATTTTGTTGATGTCATAATCATTTGATAATGTCATAATCATTAGATGATGTCATAATCATTTTGTTGATGTCATAATCATTTTGTTGATGTCATAATCATTTGATGATGTCATAATCATTTTGGTGATGTCATAATCATTTGATGATGTCATAATCATTTGATGTCATAATCATTGGATGATGTCATAATCATTTTGTTGATGTCATAATCATTTGATGATGTCATGATCATTAGATGATGTCATAATGATTTTGTTGATGTCATAATCATTTGATGATGTCATAATCATTAGATGATGTCATAATCATTTTGTGATGTCATAATCATTTGATGATGTCATAATCATTTGATGTCATAATCATTGGATGATGTCATAATCATTTGATGTCATAATCATTGGATGATGTCATAATCATTTGATAATGTCATAATCATTAGATGATGTCATAATCATTTTGCTGATGTCATAATCATTTTGTTGATGTCATAATCATTTGATGATGTCATAATCATTTTGGTGATGTCATAATCATTTGATGATGTAATAATCATTTGATGTCATAATCATTGGATGATGTTATAATCATTTTGTTGATGTCATAATCATTTGATGATGTCAATCATTAGATGATGTCATAATCATTTTGTTGATGTCATAATGATTTGATGATGTCATAATCATTGGATGATATCATAATCATTGGATGATGTCATAATCATTTTGTTGATGTCATAATCATTTGATGATGTCATAATCATTAGATGATGTCATAATCATTTTGTTGATGTCATAATGATTTGATGATGTCATAATCATTTGATGTCATAATCATTGGATGATGTCATAATCATTTTGTTGATGTCATAATCATTTGATGATGTCATAAACATTTGATGTCATAATCATTGGATGATGTCATAATCATTTTGTTGATGTCATAATCATTGGATGATGTCATAATCATTTTGTTGATGTCATAATCATTTGATGATGTCATAATCATTAGATGATGTCATAATCATTTTGTTGATGTCATAATCATTTGATGATGTCATAATCATTAGATGATGTCATAATCATTTTGTTGATGTCATAATCATTTGATGATGTCATAATCATTTGATGTCATAATCATTGGATGATGACATAATCATTTTGTTGATGTCATAATCATTAGATGATGTCATAATCATTAGAAGATGTCATAATCATTTTGTTGATGTCATAATGATTTGATGATGTAATAATCATTGGATGATGTCATAATCATTGGATGATGTCATAATCATTTTGTTGATGTCATAATCATTTGATGATGTCATAATCATTAGATGATGTCATAATCATTTTGTTGATGTCATAATGATTTGATGATGTAATAATCATTGGATGATGTCATAATCATTGGATGATGTCATAATCATTTTGTTGATGTCATAATCATTTGATGATGTCATAATCATTAGATGATGTCATAATCATTTTGTTGATGTCATAATGATTTGATGATGTCATAATCATTTGATGTCATAATCATTGGATGATGTCATAATCATTTTGTTGATGTCATAATCATTTGATGATGTCATAATCATTTGATGATGTCATAATTATTTTGTTGATGTCATAATCATTTTGTTGATGTCATAATGATTTGATGATGTCAAAATCATTGGATGATGTCATAATCATTTTGTTGATGTCATAATCATTTGATGTCATAATCATTGGATGATGTCATAATCATTTTGTTGATGTCATAATCATTTGATGATGTCATAATCATTTGATGTTATAATCATTGGATGATGTCATAATCATTTTGTTGATGTCATAATCATTTGATGATGTCATAATCATTAGATGATGTCATAATCATTTTGTTGATGTCATAATCATTTGATGATGTCATAATCATTAGATGATGTCATAATCATTTTGTGATGTCATAATCATTTGATGATGTCATAATCATTTGATGTCATAATCATTGGATGATGTCATAATCATTTTGTTGATGTCATAATCATTTTGTTGATGTCATAATCATTTGATGATGTCATAATCATTTTGGTGATGTCATAATCATTTGATGATGTCATAATCATTTGATGTCATAATCATTGGATGATGTCATAATCATTTTGTTGATGTCATAATCATTTGATGATGTCATAATCATTAGATGATGTCATAATCATTTTGTTGATGTCATATCCATTTGATGATGTCATAATCATTAGATGATGTCATAATCATTTTGTGATGTCATAATCATTTGATGATGTCATAATCATTTGATGTCATAATCATTGGATGATGTCATAATCATTTTGTTGATGTCATAATCATTTGATAATGTCATAATCATTAGATGATGTCATAATCATTTTGTTGATGTCATAATCATTTTGTTGATGTCATAATCATTTTGGTGATGTCATAATCATTTGATGATGTCATAATCATTTGATGTCAAAATCATTGGATGATGTCATAATCATTTTGTTGATGTCATAATCATTTGATGATGTCATAATCATTAGATGGTGTCATAATCATTTTGTTGATGTCATAATGATTTGATGATGTCATAATCATTGGATGATGTCATAATCATTAGATGATGTCATAATCATTTTGTTGATGTCATAATCATTTGATGATGTCATAATCATTAGATGATGTCATAATCATTTTGTTGATGTCATAATGATTTGATGATGTCATAATCATTTGATGTCATAATCATTGGATGATGTCATAATCATTTTGTTGATGTCATAATCATTTGATGATGTCATAATCATTGGATGATGTCATATTCATTTTGTTGATGTCATAAACATTTCATGATGTCATAATCATTAGATCATGTCATAATCATTTGATGTCATAATCATTTTGTTGATGTCATAATCATTTGATGATGTCATAATCATTAGATGATGTCATAATCATTGGATGATGTCATATTCATTTTGTTGATGTCATAATCATTTGATGATGTCATAATCATTTGATGTCATAATCATTGGATGATGACATAATCATTTTGTTGATGTCATAATCATTAGATGATGTCATAATCATTAGATGATGTCATAATCATTTTGTTGATGTAATAATCATTTGATGATGTCATAATCATTTTGTTGATGTCATAATCATTGGATGATGTCATAATCATTTTGTTGATGTCATAATCATTTGATGATGCCATAATCATTTTGTTGATGGCATAATCATTTGATGATGTCATAATCATTTGATGTCATAATCATTAGATGATGGCATAATCATTTTGTTGATGTCATAATGATTTGATGATGTCAAAATCATTGGATGATGTCATAATCATTTTGTTGATGTCATAATGATTTGATGATGTCATAATCATTGGATGATGTCATAATCATTGTATGAAGTCATAATCATTTGATGTCATAATCATTGGATGATGTCATAATCATTTTGTTGATGTCATAATCATTTGATGATGTCATAATCATTTGATGATGTCATAATCATTTGATGTCATAATCATTGGATGATGTCATAATCATTTTGTTGATGTCATAATCATTTGATGATGTCATAATCATGTGATGATGTCATAATCATTTGATGTCATAATCATTGGATGATGTCATAATCATTTTGTTGATGTCATAATCATTTGATGTCATAATCATTGGATGATGTCATAATCATTTTGTTGATGTCATAATCATTGGATGATGTCATAATCATTTGATGATGTCATAATCATTTGATGTCATAATCATTGGATGATGTCATAATCATTTTGTTGATGTCATAATCATTTGATGATGTCATAATCATTAGATGATGTCATAATAATTTTGTTGATGTCATAATGATTTGATGATGTCATAATCATTGGATGATGTCATAATCATTGGATGAAGTCATAATAATTTTGTTGATGTCATAATCATTGGATGATGTCATAATCATTTTGTTGATGTCATAATCATTTGTTGATGTCATAATCATTTGATGATGTCATAATCATTAGATGATGTCATAATCATTTTGTTGATGTCATAATCATTTGATGATGTCATAATCATTAGATGATGTCATAATCATTTTGTGATGTCATAATCATTTGATGATGTCATAATCATTTGATGTCATAATCATTTTGTTGATGTCATAATCATTTTGTTGATGTCATAATCATTTGATAATGTCATAATCATTAGATGATGTCATAATCATTTTGTTGATGTCATAATCATTTTGTTGATGTCATAATCATTTGATGATGTCATAATCATTTTGGTGATGTCATAATCATTTGATGATGTCATAATCATTTGATGTCATATTCATTGGATGATGTCATAATGATTTGATGATGTCATAATCATTGGATGATATCATAATCATTGGATGATGTCATAATCATTTTGTTGATGTCATAATCATTTGATGATGTCATAATCATTAGATGATGTCATAATCATTTTGTTGATGTCATAATGATTTGATGATGTCATAATCATTTGATGTCATAATCATTGGATGATGTCATAATCATTTTGTTGATGTCATAATCATTTGATGATGTCATAAACATTTGATGTCATAATCATTAGATGATGTCATAATCATTTTGTTGATGTCATAATCATTGGATGATGTCATAATCATTTTGTTGATGTCATAATCATTTGATGATGTCATAATCATTAGATGATGTCATAATCATTTTGTTGATGTCATAATCATTTGATGATGTCATAATCATTAGATGATGTCATAATCATTTTGTTGATGTCATAATCATTTGATGATGTCATAATCATTTGATGTCATAATCATTGGATGATGACATAATCATTTTGTTGATGTCATAATCATTAGATGATGTCATAATCATTAGATGATGTCATAATCATTTTGTTGATGTCATAATGATTTGATGATGTAATAATCATTGGATGATGTCATAATCATTGGATGATGTCATAATCATTTTGTTGATGTAATAATCATTGGATGATGTCATAATCATTGGATGATGTCATAATCATTTTGTTGATGTCATAATCATTTGATGATGTCATAATCATTAGATGATGTCATAATCATTTTGTTGATGTCATAATGATTTGATGATGTCATAATCATTTGATGTCATAATCATTGGATGATGTCATAATCATTTTGTTGATGTCATAATCATTTGATGATGTCATAAACATTTCATGTCTTAATCATTGGATGATGTCATAATCATTTTGTTGATGTCATAATCATTGGATGATGTCATAATCATTTTGTTGATGTCATAATCATTTGATGATGTCATAATCATTAGATGATGTCATAATCATTTTGTTGATGTCATAATCATTTGATGATGTCATAATCATTAGATGATGTCATAATCATTTTGTTGATGTCATAATCATTTGATGATGTCATAATCATTTGATGTCATAATCATCGGATGATGTCATAATCATTTTGTTGATGTCATAATCATTTGATAATGTCATAATCATTAGATGATGTCATATTCATTTTGTTGATGTCATAATCATTTTTTGATGTCATAATCATTTGATGATGTCATAATCATTTGATGTCATAATCATTGGATGATGTCATAATCATTTTGTTGATGTCATAATCATTTTGTTGATGTCATAATCATTTGATGATGTCATAATCATTTTGATGATGTCATAATCATTTGATGATGTCATAATCATTTGATGTCATAATCATTGGATGATGTCATAATCATTTTGTTGATGTCATAATCATTTGATGATGTCATAATCATTAGATGATGTCATAATCATTTTGTTGATGTCATAATGATTTGATGATGTCATAATCATTGGATGATGTCATAATCATTTTGTTGATGTCATAATCATTTGATGATGTCATAATCATTTTGTTGATGTCATAATCATTTGATGATGTCATAATCATTAGATGATGTCATAATCATTTTGTTGATGTCATAATCATTTGATGATGTCATAATCATTTGATGTCATAATCATTGGATGATGACATAATCATTTTGTTGATGTCATAATCATTAGATGATGTCATAATCATTAGATGATGTCATAATCATTTTGTTGATGTAATAATCATTTGATGATGTCATAATCATTTTGTTGATGTCATAATAATTGGATGATGTCATAATCATTTTGTTGATGTCATAATCATTTGATGATGCCATAATCATTTTGTTGATGGCATAATCATTTGATGATGTCATAATCATTTGATGTCATAATCATTAGATGATGTCATAATCATTTTGTTGATGTCATAATCATTTGATGATGTCATCATCATTTTGTTGATGTCATAATCATTTTGTTGATGTCATAATGATTTGATGATGTCATAATGATTTGATGATGTCATAATCATTGGATGATGTCATAATCATTTTGTTGATGTCATAATCATTTGATGATGCCATAATCATTTTGTTGATGTCATAATCATTTTGTTGATGTCATAATGATTTGATGATGTTATAATCATTGGATGATGTCATAATCATTGGATGATGTCATAATCATTTTGTTGATGTCATAATCATTTGATGTCATAATCATTGGATGATGTCATAATCATTTTGTTGATGTCATAATCATTTGATGATGTCATAATCATTAGATGATGTCATAATCATTTTGTTGATGTCATAATCATTTGATGATGTCATAATCATTTGATGTCATAATCATTGGATGATGTCATAATCATTTTGTTGATGTCATAATCATCGGATGATGTCATAATCATTTTGTTGATGTCATAATCATTTGATAATGTCATAATCATTAGATGATGTCATAATCATTTTGTTGATGTCATAATCATTTTTTTGATGTAATAATCATTTGATGATGTCATAATCATTTTATTGATGTCATAATCATTTGATGATGTCATAATCATTTGATGTCATAATCATTGGATGATGTCATAATCATTTTGTTGATGTCATAATCATTTGATGATGTCATAATCATTAGATGATGTCATAATCATTTTGTTGATGTCATAATGATTTGATGATGTCATAATCATTGGATGATGTCATAATCATTGGATGATGTCATCATCATTTTGTTGATGTCATAATCATTTGATGATGTCATAATCATTTGATGTCATAATCATTGGATGATGTCATAATCATTTGATGATGTCATAATCATTTTGTTGATGTCATAATCATTTGATGATGCCATAATCATTTTGTTGATGTCATAATCATTGGATGATGTCATAATCATTTTTTTTGATGTCATAATCATTTGATGATGTCATAATCATTGGATGATGTCATATTCATTTTGTTGATGTCATAATCATTTGATGATGTCATAATCATTAGATCATGTCATAATCATTTGATGTCATAATCATTTTGTTGATGTCATAATCATTTGATGATGTCATAATCATTTGATGTCATAATCCTTGGATGATGTCATAATCATTTTGTTGATGTCATAATCATTTGATGATGTCAATCATTTTGTTGATGTCATAATCATTTTGTTGATGTCATAATGATTTGATGATGTCAAAATCATTGGATGATGTCATAATAATTTTGTTGATGTCATAATCATTTGATGATGCCATAATCATTTTGTTGATGTCATAATCATTTGATGATGCCATAATCATTTTGTTGATGTCATAATCATTTGATGATGCCATAATCATTTTGTTGATGTCATAATCATTAGATGATGTCATAATCATTTGATGTCATAATCATTTGATGATGCCATAATCATTTTGTTGATGTCATAATCATTTGATGATGTCATAATCATTTGATGTCATAATCATTGGATGATGTCATAATCATTTTGTTGATGTCATAATCATTTGATGATGTCATAAACATTTGATGTCATAATCATTGGATGATGTCATAATCATTTTGTTGATGTCATAATCATTGGATGATGTCATAATCATTTTGTTGATGTCATAATCATTTGATGATGTCATAATCAGTAGATGATGTCATAATCATTTTGTTGATGTCATAATCATTTGATGATGTCATAATCATTAGATGATGTCATAATCATTTTGTTGATGTCATAATCATTTGATGATGTCATAATCATTTGATGTCATTATCATCGGATGATGTCATAATCATTTTGTTGATGTCATAATCATTTGATGATGTCATAATCATTTGATGTCATAATCATTGGATGATGTCATAATCATTTTGTTGATGTCATAATCATTTTGTTGATGTCATAATCATTTGATGATGTCATAAACATTTGATGTCATAATCATTGGATGATGTCATAATCATTTTGTTGATGTCATAATCATTGGATGATGTCATAATCATTTTGTTGATGTCATAATCATTTGATGATGTCATAATCAGTAGATGATGTCATAATCATTTTGTTGATGTCATAATCATTTGATGATGTCATAATCATTAGATGATGTCATAATCATTTTGTTGATGTCATAATCATTTGATGATGTCATAATCATTTGATGTCATTATCATCGGATGATGTCATAATCATTTTGTTGATGTCATAATCATTTGATGATGTCATAATCATTTGATGTCATAATCATTGGATGATGTCATAATCATTTTGTTGATGTCATAATCATTTTGTTGATGTCATAATCATTTGATGATGTCATAATCATTTTGGTGATGTCATAATCATTTGATGATGTCATAATCATTTGATGTCATAATCATTGGATGATGTCATAATCATTTTGTTGATGTCATAATCATTTGATGATGTCATAATCATTAGATGATGTCATAATCATTTTGTTGATGTCATAATGATTTGATGATGTCATAATCATTGGATGATGTCATAATCATTGGATGATGTCATCATCATTTTGTTGATGTCATAATCATTTGATGATGTCATAATCATTTGATGTCATAATCATTTGATGATGTCATAATCATTTTGTTGATGTCATAATCATTTTGTTGATGTCATAATGATTTGATGATGTCAAAATCATTGGATGATGTCATAATCATTTTGTTGATGTCATAATCATTTGATGTCATAATCATTGGATGATGTCATAATCATTTTGTTGATGTCATAATCATTTGATAATGTCATAATCATTAGATGATGTCATAATCATTTTGTTGATGTCATAATCATTTGATGATGTCATAATCATTTTGGTGATGTCATAATCATTTGATGATGTCATAATCATTTGATGTCATAATCATTGGATGATGTCATAATCATTTTGTTGATGTCATAATCATTTGATGATGTCATAATCATTAGATGATGTCATAATCATTTTGTTGATGTCATATCCATTTGATGATGTCATAATCATTAGATGATGTCATAATCATTTTGTGATGTCATAATCATTTGATGATGTCATAATCATTTGATGTCATAATCATTGGATGATGTCATAATCATTTTGTTGATGTCATAATCATTTGATAATGTCATAATCATTAGATGATGTCATAATCATTTTGTTGATGTCATAATCATTTTGTTGATGTCATAATCATTTTAGTGATGTCATAATCATTTGATGATGTCATAATCATTTGATGTCAAAATCATTGGATGATGTCATAATCATTTTGTTGATGTCATAATCATTTGATGATGTCATAATCATTAGATGGTGTCATAATCATTTTGTTGATGTCATAATGATTTGATGATGTCATAATCATTGGATGATGTCATAATCATTGGATGATGTCATAATCATTTTGTTGATGTCATAATCATTTGATGATGTCATAATCATTAGATGATGTCATAATCATTTTGTTGATGTCATAATGATTTGATGATGTCATAATCATTTGATGTCATAATCATTGGATGATGTCATAATCATTTTGTTGATGTCATAATCATTTGATGATGTCATAATCATTGGATGATGTCATATTCATTTTGTTGATGTCATAAACATTTCATGATGTCATAATCATTAGATCATGTCATAATCATTTGATGTCATAATCATTTTGTTGATGTCATAATCATTTGATGATGTCATAATCATTTGATGTCATAATCATTGGATGATGACATAATCATTTTGTTGATGTCATAATCATTAGATGATGTCATAATCATTAGATGATGTCATAATCATTTTGTTGATGTAATAATCATTTGATGATGTCATAATCATTTTGTTGATGTCATAATCATTGGATGATGTCATAATCATTTTGTTGATGTCATAATCATTTGATGATGCCATAATCATTTTGTTGATGGCATAATCATTTGATGATGTCATAATCATTTGATGTCATAATCATTAGATGATGTCATAATCATTTTGTTGATGTCATAATGATTTGATGATGTCAAAATCATTGGATGATGTCATAATCATTTTGTTGATGTCATAATGATTTGATGATGTCATAATCATTGGATGATGTCATAATCATTGGATGAAGTCATAATCATTTGATGTCATAATCATTGGATGATGTCATAATCATTTGATGATGTCATAATCATTTGATGATGTCATAATCATTTGATGTCATAATCATTGGATGATGTCATAATCATTTTGTTGATGTCATAATCATTTGATGATGTCATAATCATTTGATGATGTCATAATCATTTGATGTCATAATCATTGGATGATGTCATAATCATTTTGTTGATGTCATAATCATTTGATGTCATAATCATTGGATGATGTCATAATCATTTTGTTGATGTCATAATCATTGGATGATGTCATAATCATTTGATGATGTCATAATCATTTGATGTCATAATCATTGGATGATGTCATAATCATTTTGTTGATGTCATAATCATTTGATGATGTCATAATCATTAGATGATGTCATAATAATTTTGTTGATGTCATAATGATTTGATGATGTCATAATCATTGGATGATGTCATAATCATTGGATGAAGTCATAATCATTTTGTTGATGTCATAATCATTGGATGATGTCATAATCATTTTGTTGATGTCATAATCATTTGTTGATGTCATAATCATTTGATGATGTCATAATCATTAGATGATGTCATAATCATTTTGTTGATGTCATAATCATTTGATGATGTCATAATCATTAGATGATGTCATAATCATTTGATGTCATAATCATTGGATGATGTCATAATCATTTGATGATGTCATAATCATTTTGTTGATGTCATAATCATTTGATGATGCCATAATCATTTTGTTGATGTCATAATCATTGGATGATGTCATAATCATTTTTTTTGATGTCATAATCATTTGATGATGTCATAATCATTGGATGATGTCATATTCATTTTGTTGATGTCATAATCATTTGATGATGTCATAATCATTAGATCATGTCATAATCATTTGATGTCATAATCATTTTGTTGATGTCATAATCATTTGATGATGTCATAATCATTTGATGTCATAATCCTTGGATGATGTCATAATCATTTTGTTGATGTCATAATCATTTGATGATGTCAATCATTTTGTTGATGTCATAATCATTTTGTTGATGTCATAATGATTTGATGATGTCAAAATCATTGGATGATGTCATAATAATTTTGTTGATGTCATAATCATTTGATGATGCCATAATCATTTTGTTGATGTCATAATCATTTGATGATGCCATAATCATTTTGTTGATGTCATAATCATTTGATGATGCCATAATCATTTTGTTGATGTCATAATCATTAGATGATGTCATAATCATTTGATGTCATAATCATTTGATGATGCCATAATCATTTTGTTGATGTCATAATCATTTGATGATGTCATAATCATTTGATGTCATAATCATTGGATGATGTCATAATCATTTTGTTGATGTCATAATCATTTGATGATGTCATAAACATTTGATGTCATAATCATTGGATGATGTCATAATCATTTTGTTGATGTCATAATCATTGGATGATGTCATAATCATTTTGTTGATGTCATAATCATTTGATGATGTCATAATCAGTAGATGATGTCATAATCATTTTGTTGATGTCATAATCATTTGATGATGTCATAATCATTAGATGATGTCATAATCATTTTGTTGATGTCATAATCATTTGATGATGTCATAATCATTTGATGTCATTATCATCGGATGATGTCATAATCATTTTGTTGATGTCATAATCATTTGATGATGTCATAATCATTTGATGTCATAATCATTGGATGATGTCATAATCATTTTGTTGATGTCATAATCATTTTGTTGATGTCATAATCATTTGATGATGTCATAAACATTTGATGTCATAATCATTGGATGATGTCATAATCATTTTGTTGATGTCATAATCATTGGATGATGTCATAATCATTTTGTTGATGTCATAATCATTTGATGATGTCATAATCAGTAGATGATGTCATAATCATTTTGTTGATGTCATAATCATTTGATGATGTCATAATCATTAGATGATGTCATAATCATTTTGTTGATGTCATAATCATTTGATGATGTCATAATCATTTGATGTCATTATCATCGGATGATGTCATAATCATTTTGTTGATGTCATAATCATTTGATGATGTCATAATCATTTGATGTCATAATCATTGGATGATGTCATAATCATTTTGTTGATGTCATAATCATTTTGTTGATGTCATAATCATTTGATGATGTCATAATCATTTTGGTGATGTCATAATCATTTGATGATGTCATAATCATTTGATGTCATAATCATTGGATGATGTCATAATCATTTTGTTGATGTCATAATCATTTGATGATGTCATAATCATTAGATGATGTCATAATCATTTTGTTGATGTCATAATGATTTGATGATGTCATAATCATTGGATGATGTCATAATCATTGGATGATGTCATCATCATTTTGTTGATGTCATAATCATTTGATGATGTCATAATCATTTGATGTCATAATCATTTGATGATGTCATAATCATTTTGTTGATGTCATAATCATTTTGTTGATGTCATAATGATTTGATGATGTCAAAATCATTGGATGATGTCATAATCATTTTGTTGATGTCATAATCATTTGATGTCATAATCATTGGATGATGTCATAATCATTTTGTTGATGTCATAATCATTTGATAATGTCATAATCATTAGATGATGTCATAATCATTTTGTTGATGTCATAATCATTTGATGATGTCATAATCATTTTGGTGATGTCATAATCATTTGATGATGTCATAATCATTTGATGTCATAATCATTGGATGATGTCATAATCATTTTGTTGATGTCATAATCATTTGATGATGTCATAATCATTAGATGATGTCATAATCATTTTGTTGATGTCATATCCATTTGATGATGTCATAATCATTAGATGATGTCATAATCATTTTGTGATGTCATAATCATTTGATGATGTCATAATCATTTGATGTCATAATCATTGGATGATGTCATAATCATTTTGTTGATGTCATAATCATTTGATAATGTCATAATCATTAGATGATGTCATAATCATTTTGTTGATGTCATAATCATTTTGTTGATGTCATAATCATTTTAGTGATGTCATAATCATTTGATGATGTCATAATCATTTGATGTCAAAATCATTGGATGATGTCATAATCATTTTGTTGATGTCATAATCATTTGATGATGTCATAATCATTAGATGGTGTCATAATCATTTTGTTGATGTCATAATGATTTGATGATGTCATAATCATTGGATGATGTCATAATCATTGGATGATGTCATAATCATTTTGTTGATGTCATAATCATTTGATGATGTCATAATCATTAGATGATGTCATAATCATTTTGTTGATGTCATAATGATTTGATGATGTCATAATCATTTGATGTCATAATCATTGGATGATGTCATAATCATTTTGTTGATGTCATAATCATTTGATGATGTCATAATCATTGGATGATGTCATATTCATTTTGTTGATGTCATAAACATTTCATGATGTCATAATCATTAGATCATGTCATAATCATTTGATGTCATAATCATTTTGTTGATGTCATAATCATTTGATGATATCATAATCATTTGATGTCATAATCATTGGATGATGACATAATCATTTTGTTGATGTCATAATCATTAGATGATGTCATAATCATTAGATGATGTCATAATCATTTTGTTGATGTAATAATCATTTGATGATGTCATAATCATTTTGTTGATGTCATAATCATTGGATGATGTCATAATCATTTTGTTGATGTCATAATCATTTGATGATGCCATAATCATTTTGTTGATGGCATAATCATTTGATGATGTCATAATCATTTGATGTCATAATCATTAGATGATGTCATAATCATTTTGTTGATGTCATAATGATTTGATGATGTCAAAATCATTGGATGATGTCATAATCATTTTGTTGATGTCATAATGATTTGATGATGTCATAATCATTGGATGATGTCATAATCATTGGATGAAGTCATAATCATTTGATGTCATAATCATTGGATGATGTCATAATCATTTGATGATGTCATAATCATTTGATGATGTCATAATCATTTGATGTCATAATCATTGGATGATGTCATAATCATTTTGTTGATGTCATAATCATTTGATGATGTCATAATCATTTGATGATGTCATAATCATTTGATGTCATAATCATTGGATGATGTCATAATCATTTTGTTGATGTCATAATCATTTGATGTCATAATCATTGGATGATGTCATAATCATTTTGTTGATGTCATAATCATTGGATGATGTCATAATCATTTGATGATGTCATAATCATTTGATGTCATAATCATTGGATGATGTCATAATCATTTTGTTGATGTCATAATCATTTGATGATGTCATAATCATTAGATGATGTCATAATAATTTTGTTGATGTCATAATGATTTGATGATGTCATAATCATTGGATGATGTCATAATCATTGGATGAAGTCATAATCATTTTGTTGATGTCATAATCATTGGATGATGTCATAATCATTTTGTTGATGTCATAATCATTTGTTGATGTCATAATCATTTGATGATGTCATAATCATTAGATGATGTCATAATCATTTTGTTGATGTCATAATCATTTGATGATGTCATAATCATTAGATGATGTCATAATCATTTTGTGATGTCATAATCATTTGATGATGTCATAATCATTTGATGTCATAATCATTGGATGATGTCATAATCATTTTGTTGATGTCATAATCATTTGATAATGTCATAATCATTAGATGATGTCATAATCATTTTGTTGATGTCATAATCATTTTGTTAATGTCATAATCATTTGATGATGTCATAATCATTTTGGTGATGTCATAATCATTTGATGATGTCATAATCATTTGATGTCATAATCATTGGATGATGTCATAATCATTTTGTTGATGTCATAATCATTTGATGATGTCATGATCATTAGATGATGTCATAATGATTTTGTTGATGTCATAATCATTTGATGATGTCATAATCATTAGATGATGTCATTATCATTTTGTGATGTCATAATCATTTGATGATGTCATAATCATTTGATGTCATAATCATTGGATGATGTCATAATCATTTGATGTCATAATCATTGGATGATGTCATAATCATTTGATAATGTCATAATCATTAGATGATGTCATAATCATTTTGCTGATGTCATAATCGTTTTGTTGATGTCATAATCATTTGATGATGTCATAATCATTTTGGTGATGTCATAATCATTTGATGATGTAATAATCATTTGATGTCATAATCATTGGATGATGTTATAATCATTTTGTTGATGTCATAATCATTTGATGATGTCAATCATTAGATGATGTCATAATCATTTTGTTGATATCATAATGATTTGATGATGTCATAATCATTGGATGATATCATAATCATTGGATGATGTCATAATCATTTTGTTGATGTCATAATCATTTGATGATGTCATAATCATTAGATGATGTCATAATCATTTTGTTGATGTCATAATGATTTGATGATGTCATAATCATTTGATGTCATAATCATTGGATGATGTCATAATCATTTTGTTGATGTCATAATCATTTGAAGATGTCATAAACATTTGATGTCATAATCATTGGATGATGTCATAATCATTTTGTTGATGTCATAATCATTGGATGATGTCATAATCATTTTGTTGATGTCATAATCATTTGATGATGTCATAATCATTAGATGATGTCATAATCATTTTGTTGATGTCATAATCATTTGATGATGTCATAATCATTAGATGATGTCATAATCATTTTGTTGATGTCATAATCATTTGATGATGTCATAATCATTTGATGTCATAATCATTGGATGATGACATAATCATTTTGTTGATGTCATAATCATTAGATGATGTCATAATCATTTTGTTGATGTAATAATCATTTGATGATGTCATAATCATTTTGTTGATGTCATAATCATTGGATGATGTCATAATCATTTTGTTGATGTCATAATCATTTGATGATGCCATAATCATTTTGTTGATGGCATAATCATTTGATGATGTCATAATCATTTGATGTCATAATCATTAGATGATGTCATAATCATTTTGTTGATGTCATAATCATTTGATGATGTCATAATCATTTGATGTCATAATCATTGGATGATGACATAATCATTTTGTTGATGTCATAATCATTAGATGATGTCATAATCATTTTGTTGATGTAATAATCATTTGATGATGTCATAATCATTTTGTTGATGTCATAATCATTGGATGATGTCATAATCATTTTGTTGATGTCATAATCATTTGATGATGCCATAATCATTTTGTTGATGGCATAATCATTTGATGATGTCATAATCATTTGATGTCATAATCATTAGATGATGTCATAATCATTTTGTTGATGTCATAATGATTTGATGATGTCAAAATCATTGGATGATGTCATAATCATTTTGTTGATGTCATAATCATTTGATGATGTCATAATCATTTGATGTCATAATCATTGGATGATGTCATAAACATTTTGTTGATGTCATAATCATTTTGTTGATGTCATAATCATTTGATGATGTCATAATCATTTGATGTCATAATCATTGGATGATGTCATAATCATTTTGTTGATGTCATAATCATTTGATGATGTCATAATCATTAGATGATGTCATAATCATTTTGTTGATGTCATAATGATTTGATGATGTCATAATCATTGGATGATGTCATAATCATTGGATGATGTCATCATCATTTTGTTGATGTCATAATCATTTGATGATGTCATAATCATTTGATGTCATAATCATTTGATGATGTCATAATCATTTTGTTGATGTCATAATCATTTTGTTGATGTCATAATGATTTGATGATGTCAAAATCATTGGATGATGTCATAATCATTTTGTTGATGTCATAATCATTTGATGTCATAATCATTGGATGATGTCATAATCATTTTGTTGATGTCATAATCATTTGATGATGTCATAATCATTTGATGTTATAATCATTGGATGATGTCATAATCATTTTGTTGATGTCATAATCATTTGATGATGTCATAATCATTAGATGATGTCATAATCATTTTGTTGATGTCATAATCATTTGATGATGTCATAATCATTAGATGATGTCATAATCATTTTGTGATGTCATAATCATTTGATGATGTCATAATCATTTGATGTCATAATCATTGGATGATGTCATAATCATTTTGTTGATGTCATAATCATTTGATAATGTCATAATCATTAGATGATGTCATAATCATTTTGTTGATGTCATAATCATTTGATGATGTCATAATCATTTTGGTGATGTCATAATCATTTGATGATGTCATAATCATTTGATGTCATAATCATTGGATGATGTCATAATCATTTTGTTGATGTCATAATCATTTGATGATGTCATAATCATTAGATGATGTCATAATCATTTTGTTGATGTCATATCCATTTGATGATGTCATAATCATTAGATGATGTCATAATCATTTTGTTGATGTCATAATCATTGGATGATGTCATAATCATTTTGTTGATGTCATAATCATTTGATAATGTCATAATCATTAGATGATGTCATAATCATTTTGTTGATGTCATAATCATTTTGTTGATGTCATAATCATTTTAGTGATGTCATAATCATTTGATGATGTCATAATCATTTGATGTCAAAATCATTGGATGATGTCATAATCATTTTGTTGATGTCATAATCATTTGATGATGTCATAATCATTAGATGGTGTCATAATCATTTTGTTGATGTCATAATGATTTGATGATGTCATAATCATTGGATGATGTCATAATCATTGGATGATGTCATAATCATTTTGTTGATGTCATAATCATTTGATGATGTCATAATCATTAGATGATGTCATAATCATTTTGTTGATGTCATAATGATTTGATGATGTCATAATCATTTGATGTCATAATCATTGGATGATGTCATAATCATTTTGTTGATGTCATAATCATTTGATGATGTCATAATCATTGGATGATGTCATATTCATTTTGTTGATGTCATAAACATTTCATGATGTCATAATCATTAGATCATGTCATAATCATTTGATGTCATAATCATTTTGTTGATGTCATAATCATTTGATGATGTCATAATCATTAGAGGATGTCATAATCATTTGATGTCATAATCATTGGATGATGTCATATTCATTTTGTTGATGTCATAAACATTTCATGATGTCATAATCATTAGATCATGTCATAATCATTTGATGTCATAATCATTTTGTTGATGTCATAATCATTTGATGATGTCATAATCATTAGATGATGTCATAATCATTTGATGTCATAATCATTGGATGATGTCATATTCATTTTGTTGATGTCATAATCATTTGATGATGTCATAATCATTTGATGTCATAATCATTGGATGATGACATAATCATTTTGTTGATGTCATAATCATTAGATGATGTCATAATCATTAGATGATGTCATAATCATTTTGTTGATGTAATAATCATTTGATGATGTCATAATCATTTTGTTGATGTCATAATCATTGGATGATGTCATAATCATTTTGTTGATGTCATAATCATTTGATGATGCCATAATCATTTTGTTGATGGCATAATCATTTGATGATGTCATAATCATTTGATGTCATAATCATTAGATGATGTCATAATCATTTTGTTGATGTCATAATGATTTGATGATGTCAAAATCATTGGATGATGTCATAATCATTTTGTTGATGTCATAATGATTTGATGATGTCATAATCATTGGATGATGTCATAATCATTGGATGAAGTCATAATCATTTGATGTCATAATCATTGGATGATGTCATAATCATTTTGTTGATGTCATAATCATTTGATGATGTCATAATCATTTGATGATGTCATAATCATTTGATGTCATAATCATTGGATGATGTCATAATCATTTTGTTGATGTCATAATCATTTGATGATGTCATAATCATTTGATGATGTCATAATCATTTGATGTCATAATCATTGGATGATGTCATAATCATTTTGTTGATGTCATAATCATTTGATGTCATAATCATTGAATGATGTCATAATCATTTTGTTGATGTCATAATCATTGGATGATGTCATAATCATTTGATGATGTCATAATCATTTGATGTCATAATCATTGGATGATGTCATAATCATTTTGTTGATGTCATAATCATTTGATGATGTCATAATCATTAGATGATGTCATAATAATTTTGTTGATGTCATAATCATTTGATGATGTCATAATCATTAGATGATGACATAATCATTTTGTTGATATCATAATCATTAGATGATGTCATAATCATTGGATGATGTCATAATCATTTTGTTGATGTCATAATCATTGGATGATGTCATAATCATTTTGTTGATGTCATAATCATTGGATGATGTCATAATCATTTTGTTGATGTCATAATCATTGGATGATGTCATAATCATTTTGTTGATGTCATAATCATTGGATGATGTCATAATCATTTTGTTGATGTCATAATCATTTGATGATGTCATAATCATTAGATGATGTCATAATCATTTTGTTGATGTCATAATCATTTGATGATGTCATAATCATTAGAAGATGTCATAATCATTTTGTTGATGTCATAATCATTTGATGATGTCATAATCATCTGATGTCATAATCATCGGATGATGTCATAATCATTTTGTTGATGTCATAATCATTTGATAATGTCATAATCATTAGATGATGTCATAATCATTTTGTTGATGTCATAATCATTTTTTTGATGTCATAATCATTTGATGATGTCATAATCATTTTGTTGATGTCATAATCATTTGATGATGTCATAATCATTTGATGTCATAATCATTGGATGATGTCATAATCATTTTGTTGATGTCATAATCATTTGTTGATGTCATAATCATTTGATGATGTCATAATCATTAGATGATGTCATAATCATTTTGTGATGTCATAATCATTTGATGATGTCATAATCATTTGATGTCATAATCATTGGATGATGTCATAATCATTTTGTTGATGTCATAATCATTTGATAATGTCATAATCATTAGATGATTTCATAATCATTTTGTTGATGTCATAATCATTTTGTTGATGTCATAATCATTTGATGATGTCATAATCATTTTGGTGATGTCATAATCATTTGATGATGTCATAATCATTTGATGTCATAATCATTGGATGATGTCATAATCATTTTGTTGATGTCATAATCATTTGATGATGTCATAATCATTAGATGATGTCATAATGATTTTGTTGATGTCATAATCATTTGATGATGTCATAATCATTAGATGATGTCATAATCATTTTGTGATGTCATAATCATTTGATGATGTCATAATCATTTGATGTCATAATCATTGGATGATGTCATAATCATTTGATGTCATAATCATTGGATGATGTCATAATCATTTGATAATGTCATAATCATTAGTTGATGTCATAATCATTTTGCTGATGTCATAATCATTTTGTTGATGTCATAATCATTTGATGATGTCATAATCATTTTGGTGATGTCATAATCATTTGATGATGTAATAATCATTTGATGTCATAATCATTGGATGATGTCATAATCATTTTGTTGATGTCATAATCATTTGATGATGTCATAATCATTAGATGATGTCATAATCATTTTGTTGATGTCATAATGATTTGATGATGTAATAATCATTGGATGATGTCATAATCATTGGATGATGTCATAATCATTTTGTTGATGTCATAATCATTTGATGATGTCATAATCATTAGATGATGTCATAATCATTTTGTTGATGTCATAATGATTTGATGATGTCATAATCATTTGATGTCATAATCATTGGATGATGTCATAATCATTTTGTTGATGTCATAATCATTTGATGATGTCATAAACATTTCATGTCTTAATCATTGGATGATGTCATAATCATTTTGTTGATGTCATAATCATTGGATGATGTCATAATCATTTTGTTGATGTCATAATCATTTGATGTTGTCATAATCATTAGATGATGTCATAATCATTTTGTTGATGTCACAATCATTTGATGATGTCATAATCATTAGATGATGTCATAATCATTTTGTTGATGTCATAATCATTTGATGATGTCATAATCATTTGATGTCATAATCATCGGATGATGTCATAATCATTTTGTTGATGTCATAATCATTTGATAATGTCATAATCATTAGATGATGTCATATTCATTTTGTTGATGTCATAATCATTTTTTTGATGTCATAATCATTTGATGATGTCATAATCATTTGATGTCATAATCATTGGATGATGTCATAATCATTTTGTTGATGTCATAATCATTTTGTTGATGTCATAATCATTTGATGATGTCATAATCATTTTGATGATGTCATAATCATTTGATGATGTCATAATCATTTGATGTCATAATCATTGGATGATGTCATAATCATTTTGTCGATGTCATAATCATTTGATGATGTCATAATCATTAGATGATGTCATAATCATTTTGTTGATGTCATAATGATTTGATGATGTCATAATGATTTGATGATGTCATAATCATTGGATGATGTCATAATCATTTTGTTGATGTCATAATCATTTGATGATGTCATAATCATTAGATGATGTCATAATCATTTTGTTGATGTCATAATGATTTGATGATGTCATAATCATTTGATGTCATAATCATTGGATGATGTCATAATCATTTTGTTGATGTCATAATCATTTGATGATGTCATAATCATTGGATGTCATAATCATTTTGTTGATGTCATAATCATTTGATGATGTCATAATCATTAGATGATGTCATAATCATTTGATGTCATAATCATTGGATGATGTCATATTCATTTTGTTGATGTCATAATCATTTGATGTCATAATCATTGGATGATGTCATAATCATTTTGTTGATGTCATAATCATTTGATGATGTCATAATCATTTGATGTCATAATCATTGGATGATGACATAATCATTTTGTTGATATCATAATCATTAGATGATGTCATAATCATTGGATGATGTCATAATCATTTTGTTGATGTCATAATCATTGGATGATGTCATAATCATTTTGTTGATGTCATAATCATTGGATGATGTCATAATCATTTTGTTGATGTCATAATCATTGGATGATGTCATAATCATTTTGTTGATGTCATAATCATTGGATGATGTCATAATCATTTTGTTGATGTCATAATCATTTGATGATGTCATAATCATTAGATGATGTCATAATCATTTTGTTGATGTCATAATCATTTGATGATGTCATAATCATTAGAAGATGTCATAATCATTTTGTTGATGTCATAATCATTTGATGATGTCATAATCATCTGATGTCATAATCATCGGATGATGTCATAATCATTTTGTTGATGTCATAATCATTTGATAATGTCATAATCATTAGATGATGTCATAATCATTTTGTTGATGTCATAATCATTTTTTTGATGTCATAATCATTTGATGATGTCATAATCATTTTGTTGATGTCATAATCATTTGATGATGTCATAATCATTTGATGTCATAATCATTGGATGATGTCATAATCATTTTGTTGATGTCATAATCATTTGATGATGTCATAATCATTAGATGATGTCATAATCATTTTGTGATGTCATAATCATTTGATGATGTCATAATCATTTGATGTCATAATCATTGGATGATGTCATAATCATTTTGTTGATGTCATAATCATTTGATAATGTCATAATCATTAGATGATTTCATAATCATTTTGTTGATGTCATAATCATTTTGTTGATGTCATAATCATTTGATGATGTCATAATCATTTTGGTGATGTCATAATCATTTGATGATGTCATAATCATTTGATGTCATAATCATTGGATGATGTCATAATCATTTTGTTGATGTCATAATCATTTGATGATGTCATAATCATTAGATGATGTCATAATGATTTTGTTGATGTCATAATCATTTGATGATGTCATAATCATTAGATGATGTCATAATCATTTTGTGATGTCATAATCATTTGATGATGTCATAATCATTTGATGTCATAATCATTGGATGATGTCATAATCATTTGATGTCATAATCATTGGATGATGTCATAATCATTTGATAATGTCATAATCATTAGTTGATGTCATAATCATTTTGCTGATGTCATAATCATTTTGTTGATGTCATAATCATTTGATGATGTCATAATCATTTTGGTGATGTCATAATCATTTGATGATGTAATAATCATTTGATGTCATAATCATTGGATGATGTTATAATCATTTTGTTGATGTCATAATCATTTGATGATGTCATAATCATTAGATGATGTCATAATCATTTTGTTGATGTCATAATCATTTTTTTGATGTCATAATCATTTGATAATGTCATAATCATTAGATGATGTCATAATCATTTTGTTGATGTCATAATCATTTTGTTGATGTCATAATCATTTGATGATGTCATAATCATTTTGGTGATGTCATAATCATTTGATGATGTCATAATCATTTGATGTCATAATCATTGGATGATGTCATAATCATTTTGTTGATGTCATAATCATTTGATGATGTCATAATCATTAGATGATGTCATAATCATTTTGTTGATGTCATAATGATTTGATGATGTAATAATCATTGGATGATGTCATAATCATTGGATGATGTCATAATCATTTTGTTGATGTCATAATCATTTGATGATGTCATAATCATTTGATGTCATAATCATTGGATGATGTCATAATCATTTGATGTCATAATCATTGGATGATGTCATAATCATTTTGTTGATGTCATAATCATTTGATAATGTCATATTCATTAGATGATGTCATAATCATTTTGTTGATGTCATAATCATTTTGTTGATGTCATAATCATTTTGGTGATGTCATAATCATTTGATGATGTCATAATCATTTGATGTCATAATCATTGGATGATATCATAATCATTTTGTCGATGTCATAATCATTTGATGATGTCATAATCATTAGATGATGTCATAATCATTTTGTTGATGTCATAATGATTTGATGATGTCATAATGATTTGATGATGTCATAATCATTGGATGATGTCATAATCATTTTGTTGATGTCATAATCATTTGATGATGTCATAATCATTTGATGTCATAATCATTGGATGATGACATAATCATTTTGTTGATATCATAATCATTAGATGATGTCATAATCATTGGATGATGTCATAATCATTTTGTTGATGTCATAATCATTGGATGATGTCATAATCATTTTGTTGATGTCATAATCATTGGATGATGTCATAATCATTTTGTTGATGTCATAATCATTGGATGATGTCATAATCATTAGATGATGTCATAATCATTTTGTTGATGTCATAATCATTTGATGATGTCATAATCATTAGAAGATGTCATAATCATTTTGTTGATGTCATAATCATTTGATGATGTCATAATCATCTGATGTCATAATCATCGGATGATGTCATAATCATTTTGTTGATGTCATAATCATTAGAAGATGTCATAATCATTTTGTTGATGTCATAATCATTTGATGATGTCATAATCATCTGATGTCATAATCATCGGATGATGTCATAATCATTTTGTTGATGTCATAATCATTTGATAATGTCATAATCATTAGATGATGTCATAATCATTTTGTTGATGTCATAATCATTTTTTTGATGTCATAATCATTTGATGATGTCATAATCATTTTGTTGATGTCATAATCATTTGATGATGTCATAATCATTTGATGTCATAATCATTGGATGATGTCATAATCATTTTGTTGATGTCATAATCATTTGTTGATGTCATAATCATTTGATGATGTCATAATCATTAGATGATGTCATAATCATTTTGTGATGTCATAATCATTTGATGATGTCATAATCATTTGATGTCATAATCATTGGATGATGTCATAATCATTTTGTTGATGTCATAATCATTTGATAATGTCATAATCATTAGATGATTTCATAATCATTTTGTTGATGTCATAATCATTTTGTTGATGTCATAATCATTTGATGATGTCATAATCATTTTGGTGATGTCATAATCATTTGATGATGTCATAATCATTTGATGTCATAATCATTGGATGATGTCATAATCATTTTGTTGATGTCATAATCATTTGATGATGTCATAATCATTAGATGATGTCATAATGATTTTGTTGATGTCATAATCATTTGATGATGTCATAATCATTAGATGATGTCATAATCATTTTGTGATGTCATAATCATTTGATGATGTCATAATCATTTGATGTCATAATCATTGGATGATGTCATAATCATTTGATGTCATAATCATTGGATGATGTCATAATCATTTGATAATGTCATAATCATTAGTTGATGTCATAATCATTTTGCTGATGTCATAATCATTTTGTTGATGTCATAATCATTTGATGATGTCATAATCATTTTGGTGATGTCATAATCATTTGATGATGTAATAATCATTTGATGTCATAATCATTGGATGATGTTATAATCATTTTGTTGATGTCATAATCATTTGATGATGTCATAATCATTAGATGATGTCATAATCATTTTGTTGATGTCATAATGATTTGATGATGTCAGAATCATTGGATGATATCATAATCATTGGATGATGTCATAATCATTTTGTTGATGTCATAATCATTTGATGATGTCATAATCATTAGATGATGTCATAATCATTTTGTTGATGTCATAATGATTTGATGATGTCATAATCATTTGATGTCATAATCATTGGATGATGTCATAATCATTTTGTTGATGTCATAATCATTTGATGATGTCATAAACATTTGATGTCATAATCATTGGATGATGTCATAATCATTTTGTTGATGTCATAATCATTGGATGATGTCATAATCGTTTTGTTGATGTCATAATCATTTGATGATGTCATAATCATTAGATGATGTCATAATCATTTTGTTGATGTCATAATCATTTGATGATGTCATAATCATTAGATGATGTCATAATCATTTTGTTGATGTCATAATCATTTGATGATGTCATAATCATTTGATGTCATAATCATCGGATGATGCCATAATCATTTTGTTGATGTCATAATCATTTGATAATGTCATAATCATTAGATGATGTCATAATCATTTTGTTGATGTCATAATCATTTTTTTGATGTCATAATCATTTGATGATGTCATAATCATTTTGTTGATGTCATAATCATTTGATGATGTCATAATCATTTGATGTCATAATCATTGGATGATGTCATAATCATTTTGTTGATGTCATAATCATTTGATGATGTCATAATCATTAGATTATGTCATAATCATTTTGATGATGTCATCATCATTTGATGATGTCATAATCATTGGATGATGTCATAATCATTGGATGATGTCATCATCATTTTGTTGATGTCATAATCATTTGATGTCATAATGATTTGATGATGTCATAATCATTTTGTTGATGTCATAATCATTTTGTTGATGTCATAATGATTTGATGATGTCAAAATCATTGGATGATGTCATAATCATTTTGTTGATGTCATAATCATTTGATGTCATAATCATTGGATGATGTCATAATCATTTTGTTGATGTCATAATCATTTGATGATGTCATAATCATTTGATGTCATAATCATTGGATGATGTCATAATCATTTTTTTGATGTCATAATCATTGGATGATGTCATAATCATTTTGTTGATGTCATAATCATTTAATGATGTCATAATCATTAGATGATGTCATAATCATTTTGTTGATGTCATAATCATTTGATGATGTCATAATCATTAGATGATGTCATAATCATTTTGTTGATGTCATAATCATTTGATAATGTCATAATCATTAGATGATGTCATAATCATTTTGTTGATGTCATAATCATTTTGTTGATGTCATAATCATTTGATGATGTCATAATCATTTTGGTGATGTCATAATCATTTGATGATTTCATAATCATTTGATGTCATAATCATTGGATGATGTCATAATCATTTTGTTGATGTCATAATCATTTGATGATGTCATAATCATTAGATGATGTCATAATCATTTTGTTGATGTCATAATGATTTGATGATGTAATAATCATTGGATGATGTCATAATCATTGGATGATGTCATAATCATTTTGTTGATGTCATAATCATTTGATGATGTCATAATCATTAGATGATGTCATAATCATTTTGTTGATGTCATAATGATTTGATGATGTCATAATCATTTGATGTCATAATCATTGGATGATGTCATAATCATTTTGTTGATGTCATAATCATTTGATGATGTCATAAACATTTCATGTCTTAATCATTGGATGATGTCATAATCATTTTGTTGATGTCATAATCATTGGATGATGTCATAATCATTTTGTTGATGTCATAATCATTTGATGATGTCATAATCATTAGATGATGTCATAATCATTTTGTTGATGTCATAATCATTTGATGATGTCATAAACATTTCATGTCTTAATCATTGGATGATGTAATAATCATTTTGTTGATGTCATAATCATTGGATGATGTCATAATCATTTTGTTGATGTCATAATCATTTGATGATGTCATAATCATTAGATGATGTCATAATCATTTTGTTGATGTCATAATCATTTGATGATGTCATAATCATTTGATGTCATAATCATTGGATGATGTCATCATCATTTTGTTGATGTCATAATCATTTGATGTCATAATCATTTGATGATGTCATAATCATTTTGTTGATGTCATAATCATTTTGTTGATGTCATAATGATTTGATGATGTCAAAATCATTGGATGATGTCATAATCATTTTGTTGATGTCATAATCATTTGATGTCATAATCATTGGATGATGTCATAATCATTTGATGATGTCATAATCATTTGATGTCATAATCATTGGATGATGTCATAATCATTTTTTTGATGTCATAATCATTGGATGATGTCATAATCATTTTGTTGATGTCATAATCATTTGATGATGTCATAATCATTAGATGATGTCATAATCATTTTGTTGATGTCATAATCATTTGATGATGTCATAATCATTAGATGATGTCATAATCATTTTGTTGATGTCATAATCATTTGATAATGTCATAATCATTAGATGATGTCATAATCATTTTGTTGATGTCATAATCATTTTGTTGATGTCATAATCATTTGATGATGTCATAATCATTTTGGTGATGTCATAATCATTTGATGATTTCATAATCATTTGATGTCATAATCATTGGATGATGTCATAATCATTTTGTTGATGTCATAATCATTTGATGATGTCATAATCATTAGATGATGTCATAATCATTTTGTTGATGTCATAATGATTTGATGATGTAATAATCATTGGATGATGTCATAATCATTGGATGATGTCATAATCATTTTGTTGATGTCATAATCATTTGATGATGTCATAATCATTAGATGATGTCATAATCATTTTGTTGATGTCATAATGATTTGATGATGTCATAATCATTTGATGTCATAATCATTGGATGATGTCATAATCATTTTGTTGATGTCATAATCATTTGATGATGTCATAAACATTTCATGTCTTAATCATTGGATGATGTCATAATCATTTTGTTGATGTCATAATCATTGGATGATGTCATAATCATTTTGTTGATGTCATAATCATTTGATGATGTCATAATCATTAGATGATGTCATAATCATTTTGTTGATGTCATAATCATTTGATGATGTCATAATCATTAGATGATGTCATAATCATTTTGTTGATGTCATAATCATTTGATGATGTCATAATCATTTGATGTCATAATCATCGGATGATGTCATAATCATTTTGTTGATGTCATAATCATTTGATAATGTCATAATCATTAGATGATGTCATATTCATTTTGTTGATGTCATAATCATTTTTTTGATGTCATAATCATTTGATGATGTCATAATCATTTGATGTCATAATCATTGGATGATGTCATAATCATTTTGTTGATGTCATAATCATTTTGTTGATGTCATAATCATTTGATGATGTCATAATCATTTTGATGATGTCATAATCATTTGATGATGTCATAATCATTTGATGTCATAATCATTGGATGATGTCATAATCATTTTGTCGATGTCATAATCATTTGATGATGTCATAATCATTAGATGATGTCATAATCATTTTGTTGATGTCATAATGATTTGATGATGTCATAATGATTTGATGATGTCATAATCATTGGATGATGTCATAATCATTTTGTTGATGTCATAATCATTTGATGATGTCATAATCATTAGATGATGTCATAATCATTTTGTTGATGTCATAATGATTTGATGATGTCATAATCATTTGATGTCATAATCATTGGATGATGTCATAATCATTTTGTTGATGTCATAATCATTTGATGATGTCATAATCATTGGATGTCATAATCATTTTGTTGATGTCATAATCATTTGATGATGTCATAATCATTAGATGATGTCATAATCATTTGATGTCATAATCATTGGATGATGTCATATTCATTTTGTTGATGTCATAATCATTTGATGTCATAATCATTGGATGATGTCATAATCATTTTGTTGATGTCATAATCATTTGATGATGTCATAATCATTTGATGTCATAATCATTGGATGATGACATAATCATTTTGTTGATATCATAATCATTAGATGATGTCATAATCATTGGATGATGTCATAATCATTTTGTTGATGTCATAATCATTGGATGATGTCATAATCATTTTGTTGATGTCATAATCATTGGATGATGTCATAATCATTTTGTTGATGTCATAATCATTGGATGATGTCATAATCATTTTGTTGATGTCATAATCATTGGATGATGTCATAATCATTTTGTTGATGTCATAATCATTTGATGATGTCATAATCATTAGATGATGTCATAATCATTTTGTTGATGTCATAATCATTTGATGATGTCATAATCATTAGAAGATGTCATAATCATTTTGTTGATGTCATAATCATTTGATGATGTCATAATCATCTGATGTCATAATCATCGGATGATGTCATAATCATTTTGTTGATGTCATAATCATTTGATAATGTCATAATCATTAGATGATGTCATAATCATTTTGTTGATGTCATAATCATTTTTTTGATGTCATAATCATTTGATGATGTCATAATCATTTTGTTGATGTCATAATCATTTGATGATGTCATAATCATTTGATGTCATAATCATTGGATGATGTCATAATCATTTTGTTGATGTCATAATCATTTGATGATGTCATAATCATTAGATGATGTCATAATCATTTTGTGATGTCATAATCATTTGATGATGTCATAATCATTTGATGTCATAATCATTGGATGATGTCATAATCATTTTGTTGATGTCATAATCATTTGATAATGTCATAATCATTAGATGATTTCATAATCATTTTGTTGATGTCATAATCATTTTGTTGATGTCATAATCATTTGATGATGTCATAATCATTTTGGTGATGTCATAATCATTTGATGATGTCATAATCATTTGATGTCATAATCATTGGATGATGTCATAATCATTTTGTTGATGTCATAATCATTTGATGATGTCATAATCATTAGATGATGTCATAATGATTTTGTTGATGTCATAATCATTTGATGATGTCATAATCATTAGATGATGTCATAATCATTTTGTGATGTCATAATCATTTGATGATGTCATAATCATTTGATGTCATAATCATTGGATGATGTCATAATCATTTGATGTCATAATCATTGGATGATGTCATAATCATTTGATAATGTCATAATCATTAGTTGATGTCATAATCATTTTGCTGATGTCATAATCATTTTGTTGATGTCATAATCATTTGATGATGTCATAATCATTTTGGTGATGTCATAATCATTTGATGATGTAATAATCATTTGATGTCATAATCATTGGATGATGTTATAATCATTTTGTTGATGTCATAATCATTTGATGATGTCATAATCATTAGATGATGTCATAATCATTTTGTTGATGTCATAATGATTTGATGATGTCAGAATCATTGGATGATATCATAATCATTGTATGATGTCATAATCATTTTGTTGATGTCATAATCATTTGATGATGTCATAATCATTAGATGATGTCATAATCATTTTGTTGATGTCATAATGATTTGATGATGTCATAATCATTTGATGTCATAATCATTGGATGATGTCATAATCATTTTGTTGATGTCATAATCATTTGATGATGTCATAAACATTTGATGTCATAATCATTGGATGATGTCATAATCATTTTGTTGATGTCATAATCATTGGATGATGTCATAATCGTTTTGTTGATGTCATAATCATTTGATGATGTCATAATCATTAGATGATGTCATAATCATTTTGTTGATGTCATAATCATTTGATGATGTCATAATCATTAGATGATGTCATAATCATTTTGTTGATGTCATAATCATTTGATGATGTCATAATCATTTGATGTCATAATCATCGGATGATGCCATAATCATTTTGTTGATGTCATAATCATTTGATAATGTCATAATCATTAGATGATGTCATAATCATTTTGTTGATGTCATAATCATTTTTTTGATGTCATAATCATTTGATGATGTCATAATCATTTTGTTGATGTCATAATCATTTGATGATGTCATAATCATTTGATGTCATAATCATTGGATGATGTCATAATCATTTTGTTGATGTCATAATCATTTGATGATGTCATAATCATTAGATTATGTCATAATCATTTTGATGATGTCATCATCATTTGATGATGTCATAATCATTGGATGATGTCATAATCATTGGATGATGTCATCATCATTTTGTTGATGTCATAATCATTTGATGTCATAATCATTTGATGATGTCATAATCATTTTGTTGATGTCATAATCATTTTGTTGATGTCATAATGATTTGATGATGTCAAAATCATTGGATGATGTCATAATCATTTTGTTGATGTCATAATCATTTGATGTCATAATCATTGGATGATGTCATAATCATTTTGTTGATGTCATAATCATTTGATGATTTCATAATCATTTGATGTCATAATCATTGGATGATGTCATAATCATTTTTTTGATGTCATAATCATTGGATGATGTCATAATCATTTTGTTGATGTCATAATCATTTGATGATGTCATAATCATTAGATGATGTCATAATCATTTTGTTGATGTCATAATCATTTGATGATGTCATAATCATTAGATGATGTCATAATCATTTTGGTGATGTCATAATCATTTGATGATTTCATAATCATTTGATGTCATAATCATTGGATGATGTCATAATCATTTTGTTGATGTCATAATCATTTGATGATGTCATAATCATTAGATGATGTCATAATCATTTTGTTGATGTCATAATGATTTGATGATGTAATAATCATTGGATGATGTCATAATCATTGGATGATGTCATAATCATTTTGTTGATGTCATAATCATTTGATGATGTCATAATCATTAGATGATGTCATAATCATTTTGTTGATGTCATAATGATTTGATGATGTCATAATCATTTGATGTCATAATCATTGGATGATGTCATAATCATTTTGTTGATGTCATAATCATTTGATGATGTCATAAACATTTCATGTCTTAATCATTGGATGATGTCATAATCATTTTGTTGATGTCATAATCATTGGATGATGTCATAATCATTTTGTTGATGTCATAATCATTTGATGATGTCATAATCATTTGATGATGTCATAATCATTTTGTTGATGTCATAATCATTTGATGATGTCATAAACATTTCATGTCTTAATCATTGGATGATGTCATAATCATTTTGTTGATGTCATAATCATTGGATGATGTCATAATCATTTTGTTGATGTCATAATCATTTGATGATGTCATAATCATTAGATGATGTCATAATCATTTTGTTGATGTCATAATCATTTGATGATGTCATAATCATTTGATGTCATAATCATTGGATGATGTCATCATCATTTTGTTGATGTCATAATCATTTGATGTCATAATCATTTGATGATGTCATAATCATTTTGTTGATGTCATAATCATTTTGTTGATGTCATAATGATTTGATGATGTCAAAATCATTGGATGATGTCATAATCATTTTGTTGATGTCATAATCATTTGATGTCATAATCATTGGATGATGTCATAATCATTTGATGATGTCATAATCATTTGATGTCATAATCATTGGATGATGTCATAATCATTTTTTTGATGTCATAATCATTGGATGATGTCATAATCATTTTGTTGATGTCATAATCATTTGATGATGTCATAATCATTAGATGATGTCATAATCATTTTGTTGATGTCATAATCATTTGATGATGTCATAATCATTAGATGATGTCATAATCATTTTGTTGATGTCATAATCATTTGATAATGTCATAATCATTAGATGATGTCATAATCATTTTGTTGATGTCATAATCATTTTGTTGATGTCATAATCATTTGATGATGTCATAATCATTTTGGTGATGTCATAATCATTTGATGATTTCATAATCATTTGATGTCATAATCATTGGATGATGTCATAATCATTTTGTTGATGTCATAATCATTTGATGATGTCATAATCATTAGATGATGTCATAATCATTTTGTTGATGTCATAATGATTTGATGATGTAATAATCATTGGATGATGTCATAATCATTGGATGATGTCATAATCATTTTGTTGATGTCATAATCATTTGATGATGTCATAATCATTAGATGATGTCATAATCATTTTGTTGATGTCATAATGATTTGATGATGTCATAATCATTTGATGTCATAATCATTGGATGATGTCATAATCATTTTGTTGATGTCATAATCATTTGATGATGTCATAAACATTTCATGTCTTAATCATTGGATGATGTCATAATCATTTTGTTGATGTCATAATCATTGGATGATGTCATAATCATTTTGTTGATGTCATAATCATTTGATGATGTCATAATCATTAGATGATGTCATAATCATTTTGTTGATGTCATAATCATTTGATGATGTCATAATCATTAGATGATGTCATAATCATTTTGTTGATGTCATAATCATTTGATGATGTCATAATCATTTGATGTCATAATCATCGGATGATGTCATAATCATTTTGTTGATGTCATAATCATTTGATAATGTCATAATCATTAGATGATGTCATATTCATTTTGTTGATGTCATAATCATTTTTTTGATGTCATAATCATTTGATGATGTCATAATCATTTGATGTCATAATCATTGGATGATGTCATAATCATTTTGTTGATGTCATAATCATTTTGTTGATGTCATAATCATTTGATGATGTCATAATCATTTTGATGATGTCATAATCATTTGATGATGTCATAATCATTTGATGTCATAATCATTGGATGATGTCATAATCATTTTGTTGATGTCATAATCATTTGATGATGTCATGATCATTAGATGATGTCATAATCATTTTGTTGATGTCATAATGATTTGATGATGTCATAATCATTGGATGATGTCATAATCATTGGATGATGTCATAATCATTTTGTTGATGTCATAATCATTTGATGATGTCATAATCATTAGATGATGTCATAATCATTTTGTTGATGTCATAATCATTTGATGATGTCATAATCATTAGATGATGTCATAATCATTTTGTTGATGTCATAATCATTTGATGATGTCATAATCATTTGATGTCATAATCATTGGATGATGACATAATCATTTTGTTGATGTCATAATCATTAGATGATGTCATAATCATTAGATGATGTCATAATCATTTTGTTGATGTAATAATCATTTGATGATGTCATAATCATTTTGTTGATGTCATAATCATTGGATGATGTCATAATCATTTTGTTGATGTCATAATCATTTGATGATGCCATAATCATTTTGTTGATGGCATAATCATTTGATGATGTCATAATCATTTGATGTCATAATCATTAGATGATGTCATAATCATTTTGTTGATGTCATAATGATTTGATGATGTCAAAATCATTGGATGATGTCATAATCATTTTGTTGATGTCATAATCATTTGATGTCATAATCATTGGATGATGTCATAATCATTTTGTTGATGTCATAACCATTTGATGATGTCATAATCATTAGATGATGTCATAATGATTTTGTTGATGTCATAATCATTTGATGATGTCATAATCATTAGATGATGTCATAATCATTTTGTGATGTCATAATCATTTGATGATGTCATAATCATTTGATGTCATAATCATTGGATGATGTCATAATCATTTGATGTCATAATCATTGGATGATGTCATAATCATTTAATAATGTCATAATCATTAGATGATGTCATAATCATTTTGCTGATGTCATAATCATTTTGTTGATGTCATAATCATTTGATGATGTCATAATCATTTTGGTGATGTCATAATCATTTGATGATGTAATAATCATTTGATGTCATAATCATTGGATGATGTTATAATCATTTTGTTGATGTCATAATCATTTGATGATGTCATAATCATTAGATGATGTCATAATCATTTTGTTGATGTCATAATGATTTGATGATGTCAGAATCATTGGATGATATCATAATCATTGGATGATGTCATAATCATTTTGTTGATGTCATAATCATTTGATGATGTCATAATCATGAGATGATGTCATAATCATTTTGTTGATGTCATAATGATTTGATGATGTCATAATCATTTGATGTCATAATCATTGGATGATGTCATAATCATTTTGTTGATGTCATAATCATTTGATGATGTCATAAACATTTGATGTCATAATCATTGGATGATGTCATAATCATTTTGTTGATGTCATAATCATTGGATGATGTCATAATCGTTTTGTTGATGTCATAATCATTTGATGATGTCATAATCATTAGATGATGTCATAATCATTTTGTTGATGTCATAATCATTTGAAGATGTCATAATCATTAGATGATGTCATAATCATTTTGTTGATGTCATAATCATTTGATGATGTCATAATCATTTGATGTCATAATCATCGGATGATGTCATAATCATTTTGTTGATGTCATAATCATTTGATAATGTCATAATCATTAGATGATGTCATAATCATTTTGTTGATGTCATAATCATATTTTTGATGTCATAATCATTTGATGATGTCATAATCATTTTGTTGATGTCATAATCATTTGATGATGTCATAATCATTTGATGTCATAATCATTGGATGATGTCATAATCATTTTGTTGATGTCATAATCATTTGATGATGTCATAATCATTAGATTATGTCATAATCATTTTGATGATGTCATCATCATTTGATGATGTCATAATCATTGGATGATGTCATAATCATTGGATGATGTCATCATCATTTTGTTGATGTCATAATCATTTGATGTCATAATCATTTGATGATGTCATAATCATTTTGTTGATGTCATAATCATTTTGTTGATGTCATAATGATTTGATGATGTCAAAATCATTGGATGATGTCATAATCATTTTGTTGATGTCATAATCATTTGATGTCATAATCATTGGATGATGTCATAATCATTTTGTTGATGTCATAATCATTTGTTGATGTCATAATCATTTGATGTCATAATCATTGGATGATGTCATAATCATTTTTTTGATGTCATAATCATTGGATGATGTCATAATCATTTTGTTGATGTCATAATCATTTGATGATGTCATAATCATTAGATGATGTCATAATCATTTTGTTGATGTCATAATCATTTGATGATGTCATAATCATTAGATGATGTCATAATCATTTTGTTGATGTCATAATCATTTGATAATGTCATAATCATTAGATGATGTCATAATCATTTTGTTGATGTCATAATCATTTTGTTGATGTCATAATCATTTGATGATGTCATAATCATTTTGGTGATGTCATAATCATTTGATGATGTCATAATCATTTGATGTCATAATCATTGGATGATGTCATAATCATTTTGTTGATGTCATAATCATTTGATGATGTCATAATCATTAGATGATGTCATAATCATTTTGTTGATGTCATAATGATTTGATGATGTAATAATCATTGGATGATGTCATAATCATTGGATGATGTCATAATCATTTTGTTGATGTCATAATCATTTGATGATGTCATAATCATTAGATGATGTCATAATCATTTTGTTGATGTCATAATGATTTGATGATGTCATAATCATTTGATGTCATAATCATTGGATGATGTCATAATCATTTTGTTGATGTCATAATCATTTGATGATGTCATAAACATTTGATGTCATAATCATTGGATGATGTCATAATCATTTTGTTGATGTCATAATCATTTGATGATGTCATAAACATTTGATGTCATAATCATTGGATGATGTCATAATCATTTTGTTGATGTCATAATAATTGGATGATGTCATAATCATTTTGTTGATGTCATAATCATTTGATGATGTCATAATCATTTGATGTCATAATCATCGGATGATGTCATAATCATTTTGTTGATGTCATAATCATTGGATGATGTCATAATCATTTTGTTGATGTCATAAACATTTTGTTGATGTCATAATCATTTTGTTGATGTCATTATCATTTGATGATGTCATAATCATTTGATGTCATAATCATCGGATGATGTCATAATCATTTTGTTGATGTCATAATCATTTGATAATGTCATAATCATTAGATGATGTCATATTCATTTTGTTGATGTCATAATCATTTTTTTGATGTCATAATCATTTGATGATGTCATAATCATTTGATGTCATAATCATTGGATGATGTCATAATCATTTTGTTGATGTCATAATCATTTTGTTGATGTCATAATCATTTGATGATGTCATAATCATTTTGATGATGTCATAATCATTTGATGATGTCATAATCATTTGATGTCATAATCATTGGATGATGTCATAATCATTTTGTTGATGTCATAATCATTAGATGATGTCATAATCATTTTGTTGATGTCATAATGATTTGATGATGTCATAATCATTGGATGATGTCATAATCATTGGATGATGTCATCATCATTTTGTTGATGTCATAATCATTTGATGATGTCATAATCATTTGATGTCATAATCATTTGATGATGTCATAATCATTTTGTTGATGTCATAATCATTTTGTTGATGTCATAATGATTTGATGATGTCAAAATCATTGGATGATGTCACAATCATTTTGTTGATGTCATAATCATTTGATGTCATAATCATTGGATGATGTCATCATCATTTTGTTGATGTCATAATCATTTGATGATGTCATAATCATTTGATGTTATAATCATTGGATGATGTCATAATCATTTTGTTGATGTCATAATCATTTGATGATGTCATAATCATTAGATGATGTCATAATCATTTGATGTCATAATCATTGGATGATGTCATAATCGTTTTGTTGATGTCATAATCATTTGATGATGTCATAATCATTAGATGATGTCATAATCATTTTGTTGATGTCATAATCATTTGATGATGTCATAATCATTAGATGATGTCATAATCATTTTGTTGATGTCATAATCATTTGATGATGTCATAATCATTTGATGTCATAATCATCGGATGATGTCATAATCATTTTGTTGATGTCATAATCATTTGATAATGTCATAATCATTAGATGATGTCATAATCATTTTGTTGATGTCATAATCATTTTTTTGATGTCATAATCATTTGATGATGTCATAATCATTTTGTTGATGTCATAATCATTTGATGATGTCATAATCATTTGATGTCATAATCATTGGATGATGTCATAATCATTTTGTTGATATCATAACCATTTGATGATGTCATAATCATTAGATGATGTCATAATCATTTTGTTGATGTCATCATCATTTGATGATGTCATAATCATTGGATGATGTCATAATCATTGGATGATGTCATCATCATTTTGTTGATGTCATAATCATTTGATGTCATAATCATTTGATGATGTCATAATCATTTTGTTGATGTCATAATCATTTTGTTGATGTCATAATGATTTGATGATGTCAAAATCATTGGATGATGTCATAATCATTTTGTTGATGTCATAATCATTTGATGTCATAATCATTGGATGATGTCATAATCATTTTGTTGATGTCATAATCATTTGATGATGTCATAATCATTTGATGTCATAATCATTGGATGATGTCATAATCATTTTTTGATGTCATAATCATTGGATGATGTCATAATCATTTTGTTGATGTCATAATCATTTGATGATGTCATAATCATTAGATGATGTCATAATCATTTTGTTGATGTCATAATCATTTGATGATGTCATAATCATTTGATGTCATAATCATCGGATGATGTCATAATCATTTTGTTGATGTCATAATCATTTGATAATGTCATAATCATTAGATGATGTCATAATCATTTTGTTGATGTCATAATCATTTTTTTGATGTCATAATCATTTGATGATGTCATAATCATTTTGTTGATGTCATAATCATTTGATGATGTCATAATCATTTGATGTCATAATCATTGGATGATGTCATAATCATTTTGTTGATATCATAATCATTAGATGATGTCATAATCATTAGATGATGTCATAATCATTTTGTTGATGTCATCATCATTTGATGATGTCATAATCATTGGATGATGTCATAATCATTGGATGATGTCATCATCATTTTGTTGATGTCATAATCATTTGATGTCATAATCATTTGATGATGTCATAATCATTTTGTTGATGTCATAATCATTTTGTTGATGTCATAATGATTTGATGATGTCAAAATCATTGGATGATGTCATAATCATTTTGTTGATGTCATAATCATTTGATGTCATAATCATTGGATGATGTCATAATCATTTTGTTGATGTCATAATCATTTGATGATGTCATAATCATTTGATGTCATAATCATTGGATGATGTCATAATCATTTTTTGATGTCATAATCATTGGATGATGTCATAATCATTTTGTTGATGTCATAATCATTTGATGATGTCATAATCATTAGATGATGTCATAATCATTTTGTTGATGTCATAATCATTTGATGATGTCATAATCATTAGATGATGTCATAATCATTTTGTTGATGTCATAATCATTTGATAATGTCATAATCATTAGATGATGTCATAATCATTTTGTTGATGTCATAATCATTTTGTTGATGTCATAATCATTTGATTATGTCATAATCATTTTGGTGATGTCATAATCATTTGATGATGTCATAATCATTTGATGTCATAATCATTGGATGATGTCATAATCATTTTGTTGATGTCATAATCATTTGATGATGTCATAATCATTAGATGATGTCATAATCATTTTGTTGATGTCATAATGATTTGATGATGTAATAATCATTGGATGATGTCATAATCATTGGATGATGTCATAATCATTTTGTTGATGTCATAATGATTTGATGATGTCATAATCATTGGATGATGTCATAATCATTGGATGATGTCATCATCATTTTGTTGATGTCATAATCATTTGATGTCATAATCATTTGATGATGTCATAATCATTTTGTTGATGTCATAATCATTTTGTTGATGTCATAATGATTTGATGATGTCAAAATCATTGGATGATGTCATAATCATTTTGTTGATGTCATAATCATTTGATGTCATAATCATTGGATGATGTCATAATCATTTTGTTGATGTCATAATCATTTGATGATGTCATAATCATTTGATGTCATAATCATTGGATGATGTCATAATCATTGGATGATGTCATAATCATTTTGTTGATGTCATAATCATTTGATGATGTCATAATCATTAGATGATGTCATAATCATTTTGTTGATGTCATAATCATTTGATGATGTCATAATCATTAGATGATGTCATAATCATTTTGTTGATGTCATAATCATTTGATAATGTCATAATCATTAGATGATGTCATAATCATTTTGTTGATGTCATAATCATTTTGTTGATGTCATAATCATTTGATGATGTCATAATCATTTTGGTGATGTCATAATCATTTGATGATGTCATAATCATTTGATGTCATAATCATTGGATGGTGTCATAATCATTTTGTTGATGTCATAATCATTTGATGATGTCATAATCATTAGATGATGTCATAATCATTTTGTTGATGTCATAATGATTTGATGATGTAATAATCATTGGATGATGTCATAATCATTGGATGATGTCATAATCATTTTGTTGATGTCATAATCATTTGATGATGTCATAATCATTAGATGATGTCATAATCATTTTGTTGATGTCATAATCATTTGATGATGTCATAATCATTTGATGTCATAATCATTGGATGATGTCATAATCATTTTGTTGATGTCGTAATCATTTGATGATGTCATAAACATTTGATGTCATAATCATTGGATGATGTCATAATCATTTTGTTGATGTCATAATCATTTGATGATGTCATAATCATTAGATGATGTCATAATCATTTTGTTGATGTCATAATCATTTGATGATGTCATAATCATTAGATGATGTCATAATCATTTTGTTGATGTCATAATCATTTGATGATGTCATAATCATTTGATGTCATAATCATCGGATGATGTCATAATCATTTTGTTGATGTCATAATCATTTGATAATGTCATAATCATTAGATGATGTCATAATCATTTTGTTGATGTCATAATCATTTTTTTGATGTCATAATCATTTGATGATGTCATAATCATTTTGTTGATGTCATAATCATTTGATGATGTCATAATCATTTGATGTCATAATCATTGGATGATGTCATAATCATTTTGTTGATGTCATAATCATTTGATTATGTCATAATCATTAGATGATGTCATAATCATTTTGTTGATGTCATAATCATTTGATGATGTCATAATCATTAGATGATGTCATAATCATTTTGTGATGTCATAATCATTTGATGATGTCATAATCATTTGATGTCATAATCATTGGATGATGTCATAATCATTTTGTTGATGTCATAATCATTTGATAATGTCATAATCATTAGATGATGTCATAATCATTTTGTTGATGTCATAATCATTTTGTTGATGTCATAATGATTTGATGATGTCATAATCATTTTGTGATGTCATAATCATTTGATGATGTCATAATCATTTGATGTCATAATCATTGGATGATGTCATAATCATTTTGTTGATGTCATAATCATTTGATGTCATAATCATTGGATGATGTCATAATCATTTTGTTGATGTCATAATCATTTGATGATGTCATAATCATTTGATGTTATAATCATTGGATGATGTCATAATCATTTTGTTGATGTCATAATCATTTGATGATGTCATAATCATTAGATGATGTCATAATCATTTTGTGATGTCATAATCATTTGATGATGTCATAATCATTTGATGTCATAATCATTGGATGATGTCATAATCATTTTGTTGATGTCATAATCATTTGATAATGTCATAATCATTAGATGATGTCATAATCATTTTGTTGATGTCATAATCATTTTGTTGATGTCATAATCATTTGATGATGTCAAAATCATTTTGGTGATGTCATAATCATTTGATGATGTCATAATCATTTGATGTCATAATCATTGGATGATGTCATAATCATTTTGTTGATGTCATAATCATTTGATGATGTCATAATCATTAGATGATGTCATAATCATTTTGTTGATGTCATAATCATTTGATGATGTCATAATCATTTGATGTCATAATCATTGGATGATGTCATAATCATTTGATGTCATAATCATTGGATGATGTCATAATCATTTTGTTGATGTCATAATCATTTGATAATGTCATAATCATTAGATGATGTCATAATCATTTTGTTGATGTCATAATCATTTTGTTGATGTCATAATCATTTTGATGATGTCATAATCATTTGATGATGTCATAATCATTTGATGTCATAATCATTGGATGATGTCATAATCATTTTGTCGATGTCATAATCATTTGATGATGTCATAATCATTAGATGATGTCATAATCATTTTGTTGATGTCATAATGATTTGATGATGTCATAATCATTGGATGATGTCATAATCATTGGATGATGTCATAATCATTTTGTTGATGTCATAATCATTTGATGATGTCATAATCATTAGATGATGTCATAATCATTTTGTTGATGTCATAATGATTTGATGATGTCATAATCATTTGATGTCATAATCATTGGATGATGTCATAATCATTTTGTTGATGACATAATCATTTGATGATGTCATAATCATTGGATGTCATAATCATTTTGTTGATGTCATAATCATTTGATGATGTCATAATCATTAGATGATGTCATAATCATTTGATGTCATAATCATTGGATGATGTCATATTCATTTTGTTGATGTCATAATCATTTGATGATGTCATAATCATTTGATGTCATAATCATTGGATGATGTCATAATCATTTTGTTGATGTCATAATCATTTGATGATGTCATAATCATTTGATGTCATAATCATTGGATGATGACATAATCATTTTGTTGATGTCATAATCATTAGATGATGTCATAATCATTAGATGATGTCATAATCATTTTGTTGATGTAATAATCATTTGATGATGTCATAATCATTTTGTTGATGTCATAATCATTGGATGATGTCATAATCATTTTGTTGATGTCATAATCATTTGATGATGCCATAATCATTTTGTTGATGGCATAATCATTTGATGATGTCATAATCATTTGATGTCATAATCATTAGATGATGTCGTAATCATTTTGTTGATGTCATAATGATTTGATGATGTCAAAATCATTGGATGATGCCATAATCATTTTGTTGATGTCATAATCATTTGATGTCATAATCATTGGATGATGTCATAATCATTTTGGTGATGTCATAATCATTTGATGATGTCATAATCATTTTGGTGATGTCATAATCATTTGATGATGTCATAATCATTTGATGTCATAATCATTGGATGATGTCATAATCATTTTGTTGATGTCATAATCATTTGATGATGTCATAATCATTAGATGATGTCATAATGATTTTGTTGATGTCATAATCATTTGATGATGTCATAATCATTAGATGATGTCATAATCATTTTGTGATGTCATAATCATTTGATGATGTCATAATCATTTGATGTCATAATCATTGGATGATGTCATAATCATTTGATGTCATAATCATTGGATGATGTCATAATCATTTGATAATGTCATAATCATTAGATGATGTCATAATCATTTTGCTGATGTCATAATCATTTTGTTGATGTCATAATCATTTGATGATGTCATAATCATTTTGGTGATGTCATAATCATTTGATGATGTAATAATCATTTGATGTCATAATCATTGGATGATGTTATAATCATTTTGTTGATGTCATAATCATTTGATGATGTCATAATCATTAGATGATGTCATAATCATTTTGTTGATGTCATAATGATTTGATGATGTCAGAATCATTGGATGATATCATAATCATTGGATGATGTCATAATCATTTTGTTGATGTCATAATCATTTGATGATGTCATAATCAATAGATGATGTCATAATCATTTTGTTGATGTCATAATCATTTGATGATGTCATAATCATTTGATGTCATAATCATTGGATGATGTCATAATCATTTTGTTGATGTCATAATCATTTGATGATGTCATAAACATTTGATGTCATAATCATTGGATGATGTCATAATCATTTTGTTGATGTCATAATCATTGGATGATGTCATAATCGTTTTGTTGATGTCATAATCATTTGATGATGTCATAATCATTAGATGATGTCATAATCATTTTGTTGATGTCATAATCATTTGATGATGTCATAATCATTAGATGATGTCATAATCATTTTGTTGATGTCATAATCATTTGATGATGTCATAATCATTTGATGTCATAATCATCGGATGATGTCATAATCATTTTGTTGATGTCATAATCATTTGATAATGTCATAATCATTAGATGATGTCATAATCATTTTGTTGATGTCATAATCATTTTTTTGATGTCATAATCATTTGATGATGTCATAATCATTTTGTTGATGTCATAATCATTTGATGATGTCATAATCATTTGATGTCATAATCATTGGATGATGTCATAATCATTTTGTTGATATCATAATCATTTGATGATGTCATAATCATTAGATGATGTCATAATCATTTTGTTGATGTCATCATCATTTGATGATGTCATAATCATTGGATGATGTCATAATCATTGGATGATGTCATCATCATTTTGTTGATGTCATAATCATTTGATGTCATAATCATTTGATGATGTCATAATCATTTTGTTGATGTCATAACCATTTGATGATGTCATAATCATTAGATGATGTCATAATGATTTTGTTGATGTCATAATCATTTGATGATGTCATAATCATTAGATGATGTCATAATCATTTTGTGATGTCATAATCATTTGATGATGTCATAATCATTTGATGTCATAATCATTGGATGATGTCATAATCATTTGATGTCATAATCATTGGATGATGTCATAATCATTTGATAATGTCATAATCATTAGATGATGTCATAATCATTTTGCTGATGTCATAATCATTTTGTTGATGTCATAATCATTTGATGATGTCATAATCATTTTGGTGATGTCATAATCATTTGATGATGTAATAATCATTTGATGTCATAATCATTGGATGATGTTATAATCATTTTGTTGATGTCATAATCATTTGATGATGTCATAATCATTAGATGATGTCATAATCATTTTGTTGATGTCATAATGATTTGATGATGTCAGAATCATTGGATGATATCATAATCATTGGATGATGTCATAATCATTTTGTTGATGTCATAATCATTTGATGATGTCATAATCATGAGATGATGTCATAATCATTTTGTTGATGTCATAATGATTTGATGATGTCATAATCATTTGATGTCATAATCATTGGATGATGTCATAATCATTTTGTTGATGTCATAATCATTTGATGATGTCATAAACATTTGATGTCATAATCATTGGATGATGTCATAATCATTTTGTTGATGTCATAATCATTGGATGATGTCATAATCGTTTTGTTGATGTCATAATCATTTGATGATGTCATAATCATTAGATGATGTCATAATCATTTTGTTGATGTCATAATCATTTGAAGATGTCATAATCATTAGATGATGTCATAATCATTTTGTTGATGTCATAATCATTTGATGATGTCATAATCATTTGATGTCATAATCATCGGATGATGTCATAATCATTTTGTTGATGTCATAATCATTTGATAATGTCATAATCATTAGATGATGTCATAATCATTTTGTTGATGTCATAATCATATTTTTGATGTCATAATCATTTGATGATGTCATAATCATTTTGTTGATGTCATAATCATTTGATGATGTCATAATCATTTGATGTCATAATCATTGGATGATGTCATAATCATTTTGTTGATGTCATAATCATTTGATGATGTCATAATCATTAGATTATGTCATAATCATTTTGATGATGTCATCATCATTTGATGATGTCATAATCATTGGATGATGTCATAATCATTGGATGATGTCATCATCATTTTGTTGATGTCATAATCATTTGATGTCATAATCATTTGATGATGTCATAATCATTTTGTTGATGTCATAATCATTTTGTTGATGTCATAATGATTTGATGATGTCAAAATCATTGGATGATGTCATAATCATTTTGTTGATGTCATAATCATTTGATGTCATAATCATTGGATGATGTCATAATCATTTTGTTGATGTCATAATCATTTGTTGATGTCATAATCATTTGATGTCATAATCATTGGATGATGTCATAATCATTTTTTTGATGTCATAATCATTGGATGATGTCATAATCATTTTGTTGATGTCATAATCATTTGATGATGTCATAATCATTAGATGATGTCATAATCATTTTGTTGATGTCATAATCATTTGATGATGTCATAATCATTAGATGATGTCATAATCATTTTGTTGATGTCATAATCATTTGATAATGTCATAATCATTAGATGATGTCATAATCATTTTGTTGATGTCATAATCATTTTGTTGATGTCATAATCATTTGATGATGTCATAATCATTTTGGTGATGTCATAATCATTTGATGATGTCATAATCATTTGATGTCATAATCATTGGATGATGTCATAATCATTTTGTTGATGTCATAATCATTTGATGATGTCATAATCATTAGATGATGTCATAATCATTTTGTTGATGTCATAATGATTTGATGATGTAATAATCATTGGATGATGTCATAATCATTGGATGATGTCATAATCATTTTGTTGATGTCATAATCATTTGATGATGTCATAATCATTAGATGATGTCATAATCATTTTGTTGATGTCATAATGATTTGATGATGTCATAATCATTTGATGTCATAATCATTGGATGATGTCATAATCATTTTGTTGATGTCATAATCATTTGATGATGTCATAAACATTTGATGTCATAATCATTGGATGATGTCATAATCATTTTGTTGATGTCATAATCATTTGATGATGTCATAAACATTTGATGTCATAATCATTGGATGATGTCATAATCATTTTGTTGATGTCATAATAATTGGATGATGTCATAATCATTTTGTTGATGTCATAATCATTTGATGATGTCATAATCATTAGATGATGTCATAATCATTTTGTTGATGTCATTATCATTTGATGATGTCATAATCATTTGATGTCATAATCATCGGATGATGTCATAATCATTTTGTTGATGTCATAATCATTTGATAATGTCATAATCATTAGATGATGTCATATTCATTTTGTTGATGTCATAATCATTTTTTTGATGTCATAATCATTTGATGATGTCATAATCATTTGATGTCATAATCATTGGATGATGTCATAATCATTTTGTTGATGTCATAATCATTTTGTTGATGTCATAATCATTTGATGATGTCATAATCATTTTGATGATGTCATAATCATTTGATGATGTCATAATCATTTGATGTCATAATCATTGGATGATGTCATAATCATTTTGTTGATGTCATAATCATTAGATGATGTCATAATCATTTTGTTGATGTCATAATGATTTGATGATGTCATAATCATTGGATGATGTCATAATCATTGGATGATGTCATCATCATTTTGTTGATGTCATAATCATTTGATGATGTCATAATCATTTGATGTCATAATCATTTGATGATGTCATAATCATTTTGTTGATGTCATAATCATTTTGTTGATGTCATAATGATTTGATGATGTCAAAATCATTGGATGATGTCACAATCATTTTGTTGATGTCATAATCATTTGATGTCATAATCATTGGATGATGTCATCATCATTTTGTTGATGTCATAATCATTTGATGATGTCATAATCATTTGATGTTATAATCATTGGATGATGTCATAATCATTTTGTTGATGTCATAATCATTTGATGATGTCATAATCATTAGATGATGTCATAATCATTTGATGTCATAATCATTGGATGATGTCATAATCGTTTTGTTGATGTCATAATCATTTGATGATGTCATAATCATTAGATGATGTCATAATCATTTTGTTGATGTCATAATCATTTGATGATGTCATAATCATTAGATGATGTCATAATCATTTTGTTGATGTCATAATCATTTGATGATGTCATAATCATTTGATGTCATAATCATCGGATGATGTCATAATCATTTTGTTGATGTCATAATCATTTGATAATGTCATAATCATTAGATGATGTCATAATCATTTTGTTGATGTCATAATCATTTTTTTGATGTCATAATCATTTGATGATGTCATAATCATTTTGTTGATGTCATAATCATTTGATGATGTCATAATCATTTGATGTCATAATCATTGGATGATGTCATAATCATTTTGTTGATATCATAACCATTTGATGATGTCATAATCATTAGATGATGTCATAATCATTTTGTTGATGTCATCATCATTTGATGATGTCATAATCATTGGATGATGTCATAATCATTGGATGATGTCATCATCATTTTGTTGATGTCATAATCATTTGATGTCATAATCATTTGATGATGTCATAATCATTTTGTTGATGTCATAATCATTTTGTTGATGTCATAATGATTTGATGATGTCAAAATCATTGGATGATGTCATAATCATTTTGTTGATGTCATAATCATTTGATGTCATAATCATTGGATGATGTCATAATCATTTTGTTGATGTCATAATCATTTGATGATGTCATAATCATTTGATGTCATAATCATTGGATGATGTCATAATCATTTTTTGATGTCATAATCATTGGATGATGTCATAATCATTTTGTTGATGTCATAATCATTTGATGATGTCATAATCATTAGATGATGTCATAATCATTTTGTTGATGTCATAATCATTTGATGATGTCATAATCATTTGATGTCATAATCATCGGATGATGTCATAATCATTTTGTTGATGTCATAATCATTTGATAATGTCATAATCATTAGATGATGTCATAATCATTTTGTTGATGTCATAATCATTTTTTTGATGTCATAATCATTTGATGATGTCATAATCATTTTGTTGATGTCATAATCATTTGATGATGTCATAATCATTTGATGTCATAATCATTGGATGATGTCATAATCATTTTGTTGATATCATAATCATTAGATGATGTCATAATCATTAGATGATGTCATAATCATTTTGTTGATGTCATCATCATTTGATGATGTCATAATCATTGGATGATGTCATAATCATTGGATGATGTCATCATCATTTTGTTGATGTCATAATCATTTGATGTCATAATCATTTGATGATGTCATAATCATTTTGTTGATGTCATAATCATTTTGTTGATGTCATAATGATTTGATGATGTCAAAATCATTGGATGATGTCATAATCATTTTGTTGATGTCATAATCATTTGATGTCATAATCATTGGATGATGTCATAATCATTTTGTTGATGTCATAATCATTTGATGATGTCATAATCATTTGATGTCATAATCATTGGATGATGTCATAATCATTTTTTGATGTCATAATCATTGGATGATGTCATAATCATTTTGTTGATGTCATAATCATTTGATGATGTCATAATCATTAGATGATGTCATAATCATTTTGTTGATGTCATAATCATTTGATGATGTCATAATCATTAGATGATGTCATAATCATTTTGTTGATGTCATAATCATTTGATAATGTCATAATCATTAGATGATGTCATAATCATTTTGTTGATGTCATAATCATTTTGTTGATGTCATAATCATTTGATTATGTCATAATCATTTTGGTGATGTCATAATCATTTGATGATGTCATAATCATTTGATGTCATAATCATTGGATGATGTCATAATCATTTTGTTGATGTCATAATCATTTGATGATGTCATAATCATTAGATGATGTCATAATCATTTTGTTGATGTCATAATGATTTGATGATGTAATAATCATTGGATGATGTCATAATCATTGGATGATGTCATAATCATTTTGTTGATGTCATAATGATTTGATGATGTCATAATCATTGGATGATGTCATAATCATTGGATGATGTCATCATCATTTTGTTGATGTCATAATCATTTGATGTCATAATCATTTGATGATGTCATAATCATTTTGTTGATGTCATAATCATTTTGTTGATGTCATAATGATTTGATGATGTCAAAATCATTGGATGATGTCATAATCATTTTGTTGATGTCATAATCATTTGATGTCATAATCATTGGATGATGTCATAATCATTTTGTTGATGTCATAATCATTTGATGATGTCATAATCATTTGATGTCATAATCATTGGATGATGTCATAATCATTGGATGATGTCATAATCATTTTGTTGATGTCATAATCATTTGATGATGTCATAATCATTAGATGATGTCATAATCATTTTGTTGATGTCATAATCATTTGATGATGTCATAATCATTAGATGATGTCATAATCATTTTGTTGATGTCATAATCATTTGATAATGTCATAATCATTAGATGATGTCATAATCATTTTGTTGATGTCATAATCATTTTGTTGATGTCATAATCATTTGATGATGTCATAATCATTTTGGTGATGTCATAATCATTTGATGATGTCATAATCATTTGATGTCATAATCATTGGATGGTGTCATAATCATTTTGTTGATGTCATAATCATTTGATGATGTCATAATCATTAGATGATGTCATAATCATTTTGTTGATGTCATAATGATTTGATGATGTAATAATCATTGGATGATGTCATAATCATTGGATGATGTCATAATCATTTTGTTGATGTCATAATCATTTGATGATGTCATAATCATTAGATGATGTCATAATCATTTTGTTGATGTCATAATGATTTGATGATGTCATAATCATTTGATGTCATAATCATTGGATGATGTCATAATCATTTTGTTGATGTCGTAATCATTTGATGATGTCATAAACATTTGATGTCATAATCATTGGATGATGTCATAATCATTTTGTTGATGTCATAATCATTTGATGATGTCATAATCATTAGATGATGTCATAATCATTTTGTTGATGTCATAATCATTTGATGATGTCATAATCATTAGATGATGTCATAATCATTTTGTTGATGTCATAATCATTTGATGATGTCATAATCATTTGATGTCATAATCATCGGATGATGTCATAATCATTTTGTTGATGTCATAATCATTTGATAATGTCATAATCATTAGATGATGTCATAATCATTTTGTTGATGTCATAATCATTTTTTTGATGTCATAATCATTTGATGATGTCATAATCATTTTGTTGATGTCATAATCATTTGATGATGTCATAATCATTTGATGTCATAATCATTGGATGATGTCATAATCATTTTGTTGATGTCATAATCATTTGATTATGTCATAATCATTAGATGATGTCATAATCATTTTGTTGATGTCATAATCATTTGATGATGTCATAATCATTAGATGATGTCATAATCATTTTGTGATGTCATAATCATTTGATGATGTCATAATCATTTGATGTCATAATCATTGGATGATGTCATAATCATTTTGTTGATGTCATAATCATTTGATAATGTCATAATCATTAGATGATGTCATAATCATTTTGTTGATGTCATAATCATTTTGTTGATGTCATAATGATTTGATGATGTCATAATCATTTTGTGATGTCATAATCATTTGATGATGTCATAATCATTTGATGTCATAATCATTGGATGATGTCATAATCATTTTGTTGATGTCATAATCATTTGATGTCATAATCATTGGATGATGTCATAATCATTTTGTTGATGTCATAATCATTTGATGATGTCATAATCATTTGATGTTATAATCATTGGATGATGTCATAATCATTTTGTTGATGTCATAATCATTTGATGATGTCATAATCATTAGATGATGTCATAATCATTTTGTGATGTCATAATCATTTGATGATGTCATAATCATTTGATGTCATAATCATTGGATGATGTCATAATCATTTTGTTGATGTCATAATCATTTGATAATGTCATAATCATTAGATGATGTCATAATCATTTTGTTGATGTAATAATCATTTTGTTGATGTCATAATCATTTGATGATGTCAAAATCATTTTGGTGATGTCATAATCATTTGATGATGTCATAATCATTTGATGTCATAATCATTGGATGATGTCATAATCATTTTGTTGATGTCATAATCATTTGATGATGTCATAATCATTAGATGATGTCATAATCATTTTGTTGATGTCATAATCATTTGATGATGTCATAATCATTTGATGTCATAATCATTGGATGATGTCATAATCATTTGATGTCATAATCATTGGATGATGTCATAATCATTTTGTTGATGTCATAATCATTTGATAATGTCATAATCATTAGATGATGTCATAATCATTTTGTTGATGTCATAATCATTTTGTTGATGTCATAATCATTTTGATGATGTCATAATCATTTGATGATGTCATAATCATTTGATGTCATAATCATTGGATGATGTCATAATCATTTTGTCGATGTCATAATCATTTGATGATGTCATAATCATTAGATGATGTCATAATCATTTTGTTGATGTCATAATGATTTGATGATGTCATAATCATTGGATGATGTCATAATCATTGGATGATGTCATAATCATTTTGTTGATGTCATAATCATTTGATGATGTCATAATCATTAGATGATGTCATAATCATTTTGTTGATGTCATAATGATTTGATGATGTCATAATCATTTGATGTCATAATCATTGGATGATGTCATAATCATTTTGTTGATGACATAATCATTTGATGATGTCATAATCATTGGATGTCATAATCATTTTGTTGATGTCATAATCATTTGATGATGTCATAATCATTAGATGATGTCATAATCATTTGATGTCATAATCATTGGATGATGTCATATTCATTTTGTTGATGTCATAATCATTTGATGATGTCATAATCATTTGATGTCATAATCATTGGATGATGTCATAATCATTTTGTTGATGTCATAATCATTTGATGATGTCATAATCATTTGATGTCATAATCATTGGATGATGACATAATCATTTTGTTGATGTCATAATCATTAGATGATGTCATAATCATTAGATGATGTCATAATCATTTTGTTGATGTAATAATCATTTGATGATGTCATAATCATTTTGTTGATGTCATAATCATTGGATGATGTCATAATCATTTTGTTGATGTCATAATCATTTGATGATGCCATAATCATTTTGTTGATGGCATAATCATTTGATGATGTCATAATCATTTGATGTCATAATCATTAGATGATGTCGTAATCATTTTGTTGATGTCATAATGATTTGATGATGTCAAAATCATTGGATGATGCCATAATCATTTTGTTGATGTCATAATCATTTGATGTCATAATCATTGGATGATGTCATAATCATTTTGGTGATGTCATAATCATTTGATGATGTCATAATCATTTTGGTGATGTCATAATCATTTGATGATGTCATAATCATTTGATGTCATAATCATTGGATGATGTCATAATCATTTTGTTGATGTCATAATCATTTGATGATGTCATAATCATTAGATGATGTCATAATGATTTTGTTGATGTCATAATCATTTGATGATGTCATAATCATTAGATGATGTCATAATCATTTTGTGATGTCATAATCATTTGATGATGTCATAATCATTTGATGTCATAATCATTGGATGATGTCATAATCATTTGATGTCATAATCATTGGATGATGTCATAATCATTTGATAATGTCATAATCATTAGATGATGTCATAATCATTTTGCTGATGTCATAATCATTTTGTTGATGTCATAATCATTTGATGATGTCATAATCATTTTGGTGATGTCATAATCATTTGATGATGTAATAATCATTTGATGTCATAATCATTGGATGATGTTATAATCATTTTGTTGATGTCATAATCATTTGATGATGTCATAATCATTAGATGATGTCATAATCATTTTGTTGATGTCATAATGATTTGATGATGTCAGAATCATTGGATGATATCATAATCATTGGATGATGTCATAATCATTTTGTTGATGTCATAATCATTTGATGATGTCATAATCAATAGATGATGTCATAATCATTTTGTTGATGTCATAATCATTTGATGATGTCATAATCATTTGATGTCATAATCATTGGATGATGTCATAATCATTTTGTTGATGTCATAATCATTTGATGATGTCATAAACATTTGATGTCATAATCATTGGATGATGTCATAATCATTTTGTTGATGTCATAATCATTGGATGATGTCATAATCGTTTTGTTGATGTCATAATCATTTGATGATGTCATAATCATTAGATGATGTCATAATCATTTTGTTGATGTCATAATCATTTGATGATGTCATAATCATTAGATGATGTCATAATCATTTTGTTGATGTCATAATCATTTGATGATGTCATAATCATTTGATGTCATAATCATCGGATGATGTCATAATCATTTTGTTGATGTCATAATCATTTGATAATGTCATAATCATTAGATGATGTCATAATCATTTTGTTGATGTCATAATCATTTTTTTGATGTCATAATCATTTGATGATGTCATAATCATTTTGTTGATGTCATAATCATTTGATGATGTCATAATCATTTGATGTCATAATCATTGGATGATGTCATAATCATTTTGTTGATATCATAATCATTTGATGATGTCATAATCATTAGATGATGTCATAATCATTTTGTTGATGTCATCATCATTTGATGATGTCATAATCATTGGATGATGTCATAATCATTGGATGATGTCATCATCATTTTGTTGATGTCATAATCATTTGATGTCATAATCATTTGATGATGTCATAATCATTTTGTTGATGTCATAATCATTTTGTTGATGTCATAATGATTTGATGATGTCAAAATCATTGGATGATGTCATAATCATTTTGTTGATGTCATAATCATTTGATGTCATAATCATTGGATGATGTCATAATCATTTTGTTGATGTCATAATCATTTGATGATGTCATAATCATTTGATGTCATAATCATTGGATGATGTCATAATCATTTTGTTGATGTCATAATCATTGGATGATGTCATAATCATTTTGTTGATGTCATAATCATTTGATGATGTCATAATCATTAGATGATGTCATAATCATTTTGTTGATGTCATAATCATTTGATGATGTCATAATCATTAGATGATGTCATAATCATTTTGTTGATGTCATAATCATTTGATAATGTCATAATCATTAGATGATGTCATAATCATTTTGTTGATGTCATAATCATTTTGTTGATGTCATAATCATTTGATGATGTCATAATCATTTTGGTGATGTCATAATCATTTGATGATGTCATAATCATTTGATGTCATAATCATTGGATGGTGTCATAATCATTTTGTTGATGTCATAATCATTTGATGATGTCATAATCATTAGATGATGTCATAATCATTTTGTTGATGTCATAATGATTTGATGATGTAATAATCATTGGATGATGTCATAATCATTGGATGATGTCATAATCATTTTGTTGATGTCATAATCATTTGATGATGTCATAATCATTAGATGATGTCATAATCATTTTGTTGATGTCATAATGATTTGATGATGTCATAATCATTTGATGTCATAATCATTGGATGATGTCATAATCATTTTGTTGATGTCGTAATCATTTGATGATGTCATAAACATTTGATGTCATAATCATTGGATGATGTCATAATCATTTTGTTGATGTCATAATCATTTGATGATGTCATAATCATTAGATGATGTCATAATCATTTTGTTGATGTCATAATCATTTGATGATGTCATAATCATTAGATGATGTCATAATCATTTTGTTGATGTCATAATCATTTGATGATGTCATAATCATTTGATGTCATAATCATCGGATGATGTCATAATCATTTTGTTGATGTCATAATCATTTGATAATGTCAAAATCATTAGATGATGTCATAATCATTTTGTTGATGTCATAATCATTTTTTTGATGTCATAATCATTTGATGATGTCATAATCATTTTGTTGATGTCATAATCATTTGATGATGTCATAATCATTTGATGTCATAATCATTGGATGATGTCATAATCATTTTGTTGATGTCATAATCATTTGATTATGTCATAATCATTAGATGATGTCATAATCATTTTGTTGATGTCATAATCATTTGATGATGTCATAATCATTAGATGATGTCATAATCATTTTGTGATGTCATAATCATTTGATGATGTCATAATCATTTGATGTCATAATCATTGGATGATGTCATAATCATTTTGTTGATGTCATAATCATTTGATAATGTCATAATCATTTTGTTGATGTCATAATCATTTTGTTGATGTCATAATGATTTGATGATGTCATAATCATTTTGTGATGTCATAATCATTTGATGATGTCATAATCATTTGATGTCATAATCATTGGATGATGTCATAATCATTTTGTTGATGTCATAATCATTTGATGTCATAATCATTGGATGATGTCATAATCATTTTGTTGATGTCATAATCATTTGATGATGTCATAATCATTTGATGTTATAATCATTGGATGATGTCATAATCATTTTGTTGATGTCATAATCATTTGATGATGTCATAATCATTAGATGATGTCATAATCATTTTGTGATGTCATAATCATTTGATGATGTCATAATCATTTGATGTCATAATCATTGGATGATGTCATAATCATTTTGTTGATGTCATAATCATTTGATAATGTCATAATCATTAGATGATGTCATAATCATTTTGTTGATGTCATAATCATTTTGTTGATGTCATAATCATTTGATGATGTCAAAATCATTTTGGTAATGTCATAATCATTTGATGATGTCATAATCATTTGATGTCATAATCATTGGATGATGTCATAATCATTTTGTTGATGTCATAATCATTTGATGATGTCATAATCATTAGATGATGTCATAATCATTTTGTTGATGTCATAATCATTTGATGATGTCATAATCATTTGATGTCATAATCATTGGATGATGTCATAATCATTTGATGTCATAATCATTGGATGATGTCATAATCATTTTGTTGATGTCATAATCATTTGATAATGTCATAATCATTAGATGATGTCATAATCATTTTGTTGATGTCATAATCATTTTGATGATGTCATAATCATTTGATGATGTCATAATCATTTGATGTCATAATCATTGGATGATGTCATAATCATTTTGTCGATGTCATAATCATTTGATGATGTCATAATCATTAGATGATGTCATAATCATTTTGTTGATGTCATAATGATTTGATGATGTCATAATCATTGGATTATGTCATAATCATTGGATGATGTCATAATCATTTTGTTGATGTCATAATCATTTGATGATGTCATAATCATTAGATGATGTCATAATCATTTTGTTGATGTCATAATGATTTGATGATGTCATAATCATTTGATGTCATAATCATTGGATGATGTCATAATCATTTTGTTGATGACATAATCATTTGATGATGTCATAATCATTGGATGTCATAATCATTTTGTTGATGTCATAATCATTTGATGATGTCATAATCATTAGATGATGTCATAATCATTTGATGTCATAATCATTGGATGATGTCATATTCATTTTGTTGATGTCATAATCATTTGATGATGTCATAATCATTTGATGTCATAATCATTGGATGATGTCATAATCATTTTGTTGATGTCATAATCATTTGATGATGTCATAATCATTTGATGTCATAATCATTGGATGATGACATAATCATTTTGTTGATGTAATAATCATTTGATGATGTCATAATCATTTTGTTGATGTCATAATCATTGGATGATGTCATAATCATTTTGTTGATGTCATAATCATTTGATGATGCCATAATCATTTTGTTGATGGCATAATCATTTGATGATGTCATAATCATTTGATGTCATAATCATTAGATGATGTCATAATCATTTTGTTGATGTCATAATGATTTGATGATGTCAAAATCATTGGATGATGCCATAATCATTTTGTTGATGTCATAATCATTTGATGTCATAATCATTGGATGATGTCATAATCATTTTGGTGATGTCATAATCATTTGATGATGTCATAATCATTTTGGTGATGTCATAATCATTTGATGATGTCATAATCATTTGATGTCATAATCATTGGATGATGTCATAATCATTTTGTTGATGTCATAATCATTTGATGATGTCATAATCATTAGATGATGTCATAATGATTTTGTTGATGTCATAATCATTTGATGATGTCATAATCATTAGATGATGTCATAATCATTTTGTGATGTCATAATCATTTGATGATGTCATAATCATTTGATGTCATAATCATTGGATGATGTCATAATCATTTGATGTCATAATCATTGGATGATGTCATAATCATTTGATAATGTCATAATCATTAGATGATGTCATAATCATTTTGCTGATGTCATAATCATTTTGTTGATGTCATAATCATTTGATGATGTCATAATCATTTTGGTGATGTCATAATCATTTGATGATGTAATAATCATTTGATGTCATAATCATTGGATGATGTTATAATCATTTTGTTGATGTCATAATCATTTGATGATGTCATAATCATTAGATGATGTCATAATCATTTTGTTGATGTCATAATGATTTGATGATGTCAGAATCATTGGATGATATCATAATCATTGGATGATGTCATAATCATTTTGTTGATGTCATAATCATTTGATGATGTCATAATCAATAGATGATGTCATAATCATTTTGTTGATGTCATAATCATTTGATGATGTCATAATCATTTGATGTCATAATCATTGGATGATGTCATAATCATTTTGTTGATGTCATAATCATTTGATGATGTCATAAACATTTGATGTCATAATCATTGGATGATGTCATAATCGTTTTGTTGATGTCATAATCATTTGATGATGTCATAATCATTAGATGATGTCATAATCATTTTGTTGATGTCATAATCATTTGATGATGTCATAATCATTAGATGATGTCATAATCATTTTGTTGATGTCATAATCATTTGATGATGTCATAATCATTTGATGTCATAATCATCGGATGATGTCATAATCATTTTGTTGATGTCATAATCATTTGATAATGTCATAATCATTAGATGATGTCATAATCATTTTGTTGATGTCATAATCATTTTTTTGATGTCATAATCATTTGATGATGTCATAATCATTTTGTTGATGTCATAATCATTTGATGATGTCATAATCATTTGATGTCATAATCATTGGATGATGTCATAATCATTTTGTTGATATCATAATCATTTGATGATGTCATAATCATTAGATGATGTCATAATCATTTTGTTGATGTCATCATCATTTGATGATGTCATAATCATTGGATGATGTCATAATCATTGGATGATGTCATCATCATTTTGTTGATGTCATAATCATTTGATGTCATAATCATTTGATGATGTCATAATCATTTTGTTGATGTCATAATCATTTTGTTGATGTCATAATGATTTGATGATGTCAAAATGATTGGATGATGTCATAATCATTTTGTTGATGTCATAATCATTTGATGTCATAATCATTGGATGATGTCATAATCATTTTGTTGATGTCATAATCATTTGATGATGTCATAATCATTTGATGTCATAATCATTTGATGTCATAATCATTGGATGATGTCATAATCATTTTGTTGATGTCATAATCATTTGATGATGTCATAATCATTAGATGATGTCATAATCATTTTGTTGATGTCATAATCATTTGATGATGTCATAATCATTTGATGTCATAATCATTGGATGATGTCATAATCATTTTGTTGATTTCATAATCATCGGATGATGTCATAATCATTTTGTTGATGTCATAATCATTTGATAATGTCATAATCATTAGATGATGTCATAATCATTTTGTTGATGTCATAATCATTTTTTTGATGTCATAATCATTTGATGATGTCATAATCATTTTATTGATGTCATAATCATTTGATGATGTCATAATCATTTGATGTCATAATCATTGGATGATGTCATAATCATTTTGTTGATATCATAATCATTTGATGATGTCATAATCATTAGATGATGTCATAATCATTTTGTTGATGTCATCATCATTTGATGATGTCATAATCATTGGATGATGTCATAATCATTGGATGATGTCATCATCATTTTGTTGATGTCATAATCATTTGATGTCATAATCATTTGATGATGTCATAATCATTTTGTTGATGTCATAATCATTTTGTTGATGTCATAATGATTTGATGATGTCAAAATCATTGGATGATGTCATAATCATTTTGTTGATGTCATAATCATTTGATGTCATAATCATTGGATGATGTCATAATCATTTTGTTGATGTCATAATCATTTGATGATGTCATAATCATTTGATGTCATAATCATTGGATGATGTCATAATCATTTTGTTGATGTCATAATCATTGGATGATGTCATAATCATTTTGTTGATGTCATAATCATTTGATGATGTCATAATCATTAGATGATGTCATAATCATTTTGTTGATGTCATAATCATTTGATGATGTCATAATCATTAGATGATGTCATAATCATTTTGTTGATGTCATAATCATTTGATAATGTCATAATCATTAGATGATGTCATAATCATTTTGTTGATGTCATAATCATTTTGTTGATGTCATAATCATTTGATGATGTCATAATCATTTTGGTGATGTCATAATCATTTGATGATGTCATAATCATTTGATGTCATAATCATTGGATGGTGTCATAATCATTTTGTTGATGTCATAATCATTTGATGATGTCATAATCATTAGATGATGTCATAATCATTTTGTTGATGTCATAATGATTTGATGATGTAATAATCATTGGATGATGTCATAATCATTGGATGATGTCATAATCATTTTGTTGATGTCATAATCATTTGATGATGTCATAATCATTAGATGATGTCATAATCATTTTGTTGATGTCATAATGATTTGATGATGTCATAATCATTTGATGTCATAATCATTGGATGATGTCATAATCATTTTGTTGATGTCGTAATCATTTGATGATGTCATAAACATTTGATGTCATAATCATTGGATGATGTCATAATCATTTTGTTGATGTCATAATCATTTGATGATGTCATAATCATTAGATGATGTCATAATCATTTTGTTGATGTCATAATCATTTGATGATGTCATAATCATTAGATGATGTCATAATCATTTTGTTGATGTCATAATCATTTGATGATGTCATAATCATTTGATGTCATAATCATCGGATGATGTCATAATCATTTTGTTGATGTCATAATCATTTGATAATGTCAAAATCATTAGATGATGTCATAATCATTTTGTTGATGTCATAATCATTTTTTTGATGTCATAATCATTTGATGATGTCATAATCATTTTGTTGGTGTCATAATCATTTGATGATGTCATAATCATTTGATGTCATAATCATTGGATGATGTCATAATCATTTTGTTGATGTCATAATCATTTGATTATGTCATAATCATTAGATGATGTCATAATCATTTTGTTGATGTCATAATCATTTGATGATGTCATAATCATTAGATGATGTCATAATCATTTTGTGATGTCATAATCATTTGATGATGTCATAATCATTTGATGTCATAATCATTGGATGATGTCATAATCATTTTGTTGATGTCATAATCATTTGATAATGTCATAATCATTTTGTTGATGTCATAATCATTTTGTTGATGTCATAATGATTTGATGATGTCATAATCATTTTGTGATGTCATAATCATTTGATGATGTCATAATCATTTGATGTCATAATCATTGGATGATGTCATAATCATTTTGTTGATGTCATAATCATTTGATGTCATAATCATTGGATGATGTCATAATCATTTTGTTGATGTCATAATCATTTGATGATGTCATAATCATTTGATGTTATAATCATTGGATGATGTCATAATCATTTTGTTGATGTCATAATCATTTGATGATGTCATAATCATTAGATGATGTCATAATCATTTTGTGATGTCATAATCATTTGATGATGTCATAATCATTTGATGTCATAATCATTGGATGATGTCATAATCATTTTGTTGATGTCATAATCATTTGATAATGTCATAATCATTAGATGATGTCATAATCATTTTGTTGATGTCATAATCATTTTGTTGATGTCATAATCATTTGATGATGTCAAAATCATTTTGGTAATGTCATAATCATTTGATGATGTCATAATCATTTGATGTCATAATCATTGGATGATGTCATAATCATTTTGTTGATGTCATAATCATTTGATGATGTCATAATCATTAGATGATGTCATAATCATTTTGTTGATGTCATAATCATTTGATGATGTCATAATCATTTGATGTCATAATCATTGGATGATGTCATAATCATTTGATGTCATAATCATTGGATGATGTCATAATCATTTTGTTGATGTCATAATCATTTGATAATGTCATAATCATTAGATGATGTCATAATCATTTTGTTGATGTCATAATCATTTTGTTGATGTCATAATCATTTTGATGATGTCATAATCATTTGATGATGTCATAATCATTTGATGTCATAATCATTGGATGATGTCATAATCATTTTGTCGATGTCATAATCATTTGATGATGTCATAATCATTAGATGATGTCATAATCATTTTGTTGATGTCATAATGATTTGATGATGTCATAATCATTGGATTATGTCATAATCATTGGATGATGTCATAATCATTTTGTTGATGTCATAATCATTTGATGATGTCATAATCATTAGATGATGTCATAATCATTTTGTTGATGTCATAATGATTTGATGATGTCATAATCATTTGATGTCATAATCATTGGATGATGTCATAATCATTTTGTTGATGACATAATCATTTGATGATGTCATAATCATTGGATGTCATAATCATTTTGTTGATGTCATAATCATTTGATGATGTCATAATCATTAGATGATGTCATAATCATCTGATGTCATAATCATTGGATGATGTCATATTCATTTTGTTGATGTCATAATCATTTGATGATGTCATAATCATTTGATGTCATAATCATTGGATGATGTCATAATCATTTTGTTGATGTCATAATCATTTGATGATGTCATAATCATTTGATGTCATAATCATTGGATGATGACATAATCATTTTGTTGATGTCATAATCATTAGATGATGTCATAATCATTAGATGATGTCATAATCATTTTGTTGATGTAATAATCATTTGATGATGTCATAATCATTTTGTTGATGTCATAATCATTGGATGATGTCATAATCATTTTGTTGATGTCATAATCATTTGATGATGCCATAATCATTTTGTTGATGGCATAATCATTTGATGATGTCATAATCATTTGATGTCATAATCATTAGATGATGTCATAATCATTTTGTTGATGTCATAATGATTTGATGATGTCAAAATCATTGGATGATGCCATAATCATTTTGTTGATGTCATAATCATTTGATGTCATAATCATTGGATGATGTCATAATCATTTTGGTGATGTCATAATCATTTGATGATGTCATAATCATTTTGGTGATGTCATAATCATTTGATGATGTCATAATCATTTGATGTCATAATCATTGGATGATGTCATAATCATTTTGTTGATGTCATAATCATTTGATGATGTCATAATCATTAGATGATGTCATAATGATTTTGTTGATGTCATAATCATTTGATGATGTCATAATCATTAGATGATGTCATAATCATTTTGTGATGTCATAATCATTTGATGATGTCATAATCATTTGATGTCATAATCATTGGATGATGTCATAATCATTTGATGTCATAATCATTGGATGATGTCATAATCATTTGATAATGTCATAATCATTAGATGATGTCATAATCATTTTGCTGATGTCATAATCATTTTGTTGATGTCATAATCATTTGATGATGTCATAATCATTTTGGTGATGTCATAATCATTTGATGATGTAATAATCATTTGATGTCATAATCATTGGATGATGTTATAATCATTTTGTTGATGTCATAATCATTTGATGATGTCATAATCATTAGATGATGTCATAATCATTTTGTTGATGTCATAATGATTTGATGATGTCAGAATCATTGGATGATATCATAATCATTGGATGATGTCATAATCATTTTGTTGATGTCATAATCATTTGATGATGTCATAATCAATAGATGATGTCATAATCATTTTGTTGATGTCATAATCATTTGATGATGTCATAATCATTTGATGTCATAATCATTGGATGATGTCATAATCATTTTGTTGATGTCATAATCATTTGATGATGTCATAAACATTTGATGTCATAATCATTGGATGATGTCATAATCATTTTGTTGATGTCATAATCATTGGATGATGTCATAATCGTTTTGTTGATGTCATAATCATTTGATGATGTCATAATCATTAGATGATGTCATAATCATTTTGTTGATGTCATAATCATTTGATGATGTCATAATCATTAGATGATGTCATAATCATTTTGTTGATGTCATAATCATTTGATGATGTCATAATCATTTGATGTCATAATCATTGGATGATGTCATAATCATTTTGTTGATATCATAATCATTTGATGATGTCATAATCATTAGATGATGTCATAATCATTTTGTTGATGTCATCATCATTTGATGATGTCATAATCATTGGATGATGTCATAATCATTGGATGATGTCATCATCATTTTGTTGATGTCATAATCATTTGATGTCATAATCATTTGATGATGTCATAATCATTTTGTTGATGTCATAATCATTTTGTTGATGTCATAATGATTTGATGATGTCAAAATGATTGGATGATGTCATAATCATTTTGTTGATGTCATAATCATTTGATGTCATAATCATTGGATGATGTCATAATCATTTTGTTGATGTCATAATCATTTGATGATGTCATAATCATTTGATGTCATAATCATTTGATGTCATAATCATTGGATGATGTCATAATCATTTTGTTGATGTCATAATCATTTGATGATGTCATAATCATTAGATGATGTCATAATCATTTTGTTGATGTCATAATCATTTGATGATGTCATAATCATTTGATGTCATAATCATTGGATGATGTCATAATCATTTTGTTGATGTCATAATCATCGGATGATGTCATAATCATTTTGTTGATGTCATAATCATTTGATAATGTCATAATCATTAGATGATGTCATAATCATTTTGTTGATGTCATAATCATTTTTTTGATGTCATAATCATTTGATGATGTCATAATCATTTTATTGATGTCATAATCATTTGATGATGTCATAATCATTTGATGTCATAATCATTGGATGATGTCATAATCATTTTGTTGATGTCATAATCATTTGATGATGTCATAATCATTAGATGATGTGATAATCATTTTGTTGATGTCATAATGATTTGATGATGTCATAATCATTGGATGATGTCATAATCATTGGATGATGTCATCATCATTTTGTTGATGTCATAATCATTTGATGATGTCATAATCATTTGATGTCATAATCATTGGATGATGTCATAATCATTTGATGATGTCATAATCATTTTGTTGATGTCATAATCATTTGATGATGCCATAATCATTTTGTTGATGTCATAATCATTGGATGATGTCATAATCATTTTGTTGATGTCATAATCATTTGATGATGTCATAATCATTGGATGATGTCATATTCATTTTGTTGATGTCATAATCATTTGATGATGTCATAATCATTAGATCATGTCATAATCATTTGATGTCATAATCATTTTGTTGATGTCATAATCATTTGATGATGTCATAATCATTTGATGTCAATCATTTTGTTGATGTCATAATCATTTGATGATGTCATAATCATTTGATGATGTCAATCATTTTGTTGATGTCATAATCATTTGATGATGTCATAATCATTTGATGTCATAATCATTGGATGATGTCATAATCATTTTGTTGATATCATAATCATTTGATGATGTCATAATCATTTGATGATGTCATAATCATTTTGTTGATGTCATCATCATTTGATGATGTCATAATCATTGGATGATGTCATAATCATTGGATGATGTCATCATCATTTTGTTGATGTCATAATCATTTGATGTCATAATCATTTGATGATGTCATAATCATTTTGTTGATGTCATAATCATTTTGTTGATGTCATAATGATTTGATGATGTCAAAATCATTGGATGATGTCATAATCATTTTGTTGATGTCATAATCATTTGATGTCATAATCATTGGATGATGTCATAATCATTTTGTTGATGTCATAATCATTTGATGATGTCATAATCATTTGATGTCATAATCATTTGATGTCATAATCATTGGATGATGTCATAATCATTTTGTTGATGTCATAATCATTTGATGATGTCATAATCATTAGATGATGTCATAATCATTTTGTTGATGTCATAATCATTTGATGATGTCATAATCATTTGATGTCATAATCATTGGATGATGTCATAATCATTTTGTTGATGTCATAATCATCGGATGATGTCATAATCATTTTGTTGATGTCATAATCATTTGATAATGTCATAATCATTAGATGATGTCATAATCATTTTGTTGATGTCATAATCATTTTTTTGATGTCATAATCATTTGATGATGTCATAATCATTTTATTGATGTCATAATCATTTGATGATGTCATAATCATTTGATGTCATAATCATTGGATGATGTCATAATCATTTTGTTGATGTCATAATCATTTGATGATGTCATAATCATTAGATGATGTCATAATCATTTTGTTGATGTCATAATGATTTGATGATGTCATAATCATTGGATGATGTCATAATCATTGGATGATGTCATCATCATTTTGTTGATGTCATAATCATTTGATGATGTCATAATCATTTGATGTCATAATCATTGGATGATGTCATAATCATTTGATGATGTCATAATCATTTTGTTGATGTCATAATCATTTGATGATGCCATAATCATTTTGTTGATGTCATAATCATTGGATGATGTCATAATCATTTTGTTGATGTCATAATCATTTGATGATGTCATAATCATTGGATGATGTCATATTCATTTTGTTGATGTCATAATCATTTGATGATGTCATAATCATTTGATGTCATAATCCTTGGATGATGTCATAATCATTTTGTTGATGTCATAATCATTTGATGAAGTCAATCATTTTGTTGATGTCATAATCATTTTGTTGATGTCATAATGATTTGATGATGTCAAAATCATTGGATGATGTCATAATAATTTTGTTGATGTCATAATCATTTGATGATGCCATAATCATTTTGTTGATGTCATAATCATTTGATGATGTCATAATCATTTGATGTCATAATCATTGGATGATGTCATAATCATTTTGTTGATGTCATAATCATTGGATGATGTCATAATCATTTTGTTGATGTCATAATCATTTGATGATGTCATAATCATTAGATGATGTCATAATCATTTTGTTGATGTCATAATCATTTGATGATGTCATAATCATTAGATGATGTCATAATCATTTTGTTGATGTCATAATCATTTGATAATGTCATAATCATTAGATGATGTCATAATCATTTTGTTGATGTCATAATCATTTTGTTGATGTCATAATCATTTGATGATGTCATAATCATTTTGGTGATGTCATAATCATTTGATGATGTCATAATCATTTGATGTCATAATCATTGGATGGTGTCATAATCATTTTGTTGATGTCATAATCATTTGATGATGTCATAATCATTAGATGATGTCATAATCATTTTGTTGATGTCATAATGATTTGATGATGTAATAATCATTGGATGATGTCATAATCATTGGATGATGTCATAATCATTTTGTTGATGTCATAATCATTTGATGATGTCATAATCATTAGATGATGTCATAATCATTTTGTTGATGTCATAATGATTTGATGATGTCATAATCATTTGATGTCATAATCATTGGATGATGTCATAATCATTTTGTTGATGTCGTAATCATTTGATGATGTCATAAACATTTGATGTCATAATCATTGGATGATGTCATAATCATTTTGTTGATGTCATAATCATTTGATGATGTCATAATCATTAGATGATGTCATAATCATTTTGTTGATGTCATAATCATTTGATGATGTCATAATCATTAGATGATGTCATAATCATTTTGTTGATGTCATAATCATTTGATGATGTCATAATCATTTGATGTCATAATCATCGGATGATGTCATAATCATTTTGTTGATGTCATAATCATTTGATAATGTCAAAATCATTAGATGATGTCATAATCATTTTGTTGATGTCATAATCATTTTTTTGATGTCATAATCATTTGATGATGTCATAATCATTTTGTTGATGTCATAATCATTTGATGATGTCATAATCATTTGATGTCATAATCATTGGATGATGTCATAATCATTTTGTTGATGTCATAATCATTTGATTATGTCATAATCATTAGATGATGTCATAATCATTTTGTTGATGTCATAATCATTTGATGATGTCATAATCATTAGATGATGTCATAATCATTTTGTGATGTCATAATCATTTGATGGTGTCATAATCATTTGATGTCATAATCATTGGATGATGTCATAATCATTTTGTTGATGTCATAATCATTTGATAATGTCATAATCATTTTGTTGATGTCATAATCATTTTGTTGATGTCATAATGATTTGATGATGTCATAATCATTTTGTGATGTCATAATCATTTGATGATGTCATAATCATTTGATGTCATAATCATTGGATGATGTCATAATCATTTTGTTGATGTCATAATCATTTGATGATGTCATAATCATTTGATGTTATAATCATTGGATGATGTCATAATCATTTTGTTGATGTCATAATCATTTGATGATGTCATAATCATTTTGTTGATGTCATAATCATTTGATGTCATAATCATTGGATGATGTCATAATCATTTTGTTGATGTCATAATCATTTGATGATGTCATAATCATTTGATGTTATAATCATTGGATGATGTCATAATCATTTTGTTGATGTCATAATCATTTGATGATGTCATAATCATTAGATGATGTCATAATCATTTTGTGATGTCATAATCATTTGATGATGTCATAATCATTTGATGTCATAATCATTGGATGATGTCATAATCATTTTGTTGATGTCATAATCATTTGATAATGTCATAATCATTAGATGATGTCATAATCATTTTGTTGATGTCATAATCATTTTGTTGATGTCATAATCATTTGATGATGTCAAAATCATTTTGGTAATGTCATAATCATTTGATGATGTCATAATCATTTGATGTCATAATCATTGGATGATGTCATAATCATTTTGTTGATGTCATAATCATTTGATGATGTCATAATCATTAGATGATGTCATAATCATTTTGTTGATGTCATAATCATTTGATGATGTCATAATCATTTGATGTCATAATCATTGGATGATGTCATAATCATTTGATGTCATAATCATTGGATGATGTCATAATCATTTTGTTGATGTCATAATCATTTGATAATGTCATAATCATTAGATGATGTCATAATCATTTTGTTGATGTCATAATCATTTTGTTGATGTCATAATCATTTTGATGATGTCATAATCATTTGATGATGTCATAATCATTTGATGTCATAATCATTGGATGATGTCATAATCATTTTGTCGATGTCATAATCATTTGATGATGTCATAATCATTAGATGATGTCATAATCATTTTGTTGATGTCATAATGATTTGATGATGTCATAATCATTGGATTATGTCATAATCATTGGATGATGTCATAATCATTTTGTTGATGTCATAATCATTTGATGATGTCATAATCATTAGATGATGTCATAATCATTTTGTTGATGTCATAATGATTTGATGATGTCATAATCATTTGATGTCATAATCATTGGATGATGTCATAATCATTTTGTTGATGACATAATCATTTGATGATGTCATAATCATTGGATGTCATAATCATTTTGTTGATGTCATAATCATTTGATGATGTCATAATCATTAGATGATGTCATAATCATTTGATGTCATAATCATTGGATGATGTCATATTCATTTTGTTGATGTCATAATCATTTGATGATGTCATAATCATTTGATGTCATAATCATTGGATGATGTCATAATCATTTTGTTGATGTCATAATCATTTGATGATGTCATAATCATTTGATGTCATAATCATTGGATGATGACATAATCATTTTGTTGATGTCATAATCATTAGATGATGTCATAATCATTAGATGATGTCATAATCATTTTGTTGATGTAATAATCATTTGATGATGTCATAATCATTTTGTTGATGTCATAATCATTGGATGATGTCATAATCATTTTGTTGATGTCATAATCATTTGATGATGCCATAATCATTTTGTTGATGGCATAATCATTTGATGATGTCATAATCATTTGATGTCATAATCATTAGATGATGTCATAATCATTTTGTTGATGTCATAATGATTTGATGATGTCAAAATCATTGGATGATGCCATAATCATTTTGTTGATGTCATAATCATTTGATGTCATAATCATTGGATGATGTCATAATCATTTTGGTGATGTCATAATCATTTGATGATGTCATAATCATTTTGGTGATGTCATAATCATTTGATGATGTCATAATCATTTGATGTCATAATCATTGGATGATGTCATAATCATTTTGTTGATGTCATAATCATTTGATGATGTCATAATCATTAGATGATGTCATAATGATTTTGTTGATGTCATAATCATTTGATGATGTCATAATCATTAGATGATGTCATAATCATTTTGTGATGTCATAATCATTTGATGATGTCATAATCATTTGATGTCATAATCATTGGATGATGTCATAATCATTTGATGTCATAATCATTGGATGATGTCATAATCATTTGATAATGTCATAATCATTAGATGATGTCATAATCATTTTGCTGATGTCATAATCATTTTGTTGATGTCATAATCATTTGATGATGTCATAATCATTTTGGTGATGTCATAATCATTTGATGATGTAATAATCATTTGATGTCATAATCATTGGATGATGTTATAATCATTTTGTTGATGTCATAATCATTTGATGATGTCATAATCATTAGATGATGTCATAATCATTTTGTTGATGTCATAATGATTTGATGATGTCAGAATCATTGGATGATATCATAATCATTGGATGATGTCATAATCATTTTGTTGATGTCATAATCATTTGATGATGTCATAATCAATAGATGATGTCATAATCATTTTGTTGATGTCATAATCATTTGATGATGTCATAATCATTTGATGTCATAATCATTGGATGATGTCATAATCATTTTGTTGATGTCATAATCATTTGATGATGTCATAAACATTTGATGTCATAATCATTGGATGATGTCATAATCATTTTGTTGATGTCATAATCATTGGATGATGTCATAATCGTTTTGTTGATGTCATAATCATTTGATGATGTCATAATCATTAGATGATGTCATAATCATTTTGTTGATGTCATAATCATTTGATGATGTCATAATCATTAGATGATGTCATAATCATTTTGTTGATGTCATAATCATTTGATGATGTCATAATCATTTGATGTCATAATCATCGGATGATGTCATAATCATTTTGTTGATGTCATAATCATTTGATAATGTCATAATCATTAGATGATGTCATAATCATTTTGTTGATGTCATAATCATTTTTTTGATGTCATAATCATTTGATGATGTCATAATCATTTTGTTGATGTCATAATCATTTGATGATGTCATAATCATTTGATGTCATAATCATTGGATGATGTCATAATCATTTTGTTGATATCATAATCATTTGATGATGTCATAATCATTAGATGATGTCATAATCATTTTGTTGATGTCATCATCATTTGATGATGTCATAATCATTGGATGATGTCATAATCATTGGATGATGTCATCATCATTTTGTTGATGTCATAATCATTTGATGTCATAATCATTTGATGATGTCATAATCATTTTGTTGATGTCATAATCATTTTGTTGATGTCATAATGATTTGATGATGTCAAAATGATTGGATGATGTCATAATCATTTTGTTGATGTCATAATCATTTGATGTCATAATCATTGGATGATGTCATAATCATTTTGTTGATGTCATAATCATTTGATGATGTCATAATCATTTGATGTCATAATCATTTGATGTCATAATCATTGGATGATGTCATAATCATTTTGTTGATGTCATAATCATTTGATGATGTCATAATCATTAGATGATGTCATAATCATTTTGTTGATGTCATAATCATTTGATGATGTCATAATCATTTGATGTCATAATCATTGGATGATGTCATAATCATTTTGTTGATGTCATAATCATCGGATGATGTCATAATCATTTTGTTGATGTCATAATCATTTGATAATGTCATAATCATTAGATGATGTCATAATCATTTTGTTGATGTCATAATCATTTTTTTGATGTCATAATCATTTGATGATGTCATAATCATTTTATTGATGTCATAATCATTTGATGATGTCATAATCATTTGATGTCATAATCATTGGATGATGTCATAATCATTTTGTTGATGTCATAATCATTTGATGATGTCATAATCATTAGATGATGTGATAATCATTTTGTTGATGTCATAATGATTTGATGATGTCATAATCATTGGATGATGTCATAATCATTGGATGATGTCATCATCATTTTGTTGATGTCATAATCATTTGATGATGTCATAATCATTTGATGTCATAATCATTGGATGATGTCATAATCATTTGATGATGTCATAATCATTTTGTTGATGTCATAATCATTTGATGATGCCATAATCATTTTGTTGATGTCATAATCATTGGATGATGTCATAATCATTTTGTTGATGTCATAATCATTTGATGATGTCATAATCATTGGATGATGTCATATTCATTTTGTTGATGTCATAATCATTTGATGATGTCATAATCATTAGATCATGTCATAATCATTTGATGTCATAATCATTTTGTTGATGTCATAATCATTTGATGATGTCATAATCATTTGATGTCATAATCCTTGGATGATGTCATAATCATTTTGTTGATGTCATAATCATTTGATGATGTCAATCATTTTGTAGATGTCATAATCATTTGATGATGTCATAATCATTTGATGTCATAATCATTGGATGATGTCATAATCATTTTGTTGATATCATAATCATTTGATGATGTCATAATCATTTGATGATGTCATAATCATTTTGTTGATGTCATCATCATTTGATGATGTCATAATCATTGGATGATGTCATAATCATTGGATGATGTCATCATCATTTTGTTGATGTCATAATCATTTGATGTCATAATCATTTGATGATGTCATAATCATTTTGTTGATGTCATAATCATTTTGTTGATGTCATAATGATTTGATGATGTCAAAATCATTGGATGATGTCATAATCATTTTGTTGATGTCATAATCATTTGATGTCATAATCATTGGATGATGTCATAATCATTTTGTTGATGTCATAATCATTTGATGATGTCATAATCATTTGATGTCATAATCATTTGATGTCATAATCATTGGATGATGTCATAATCATTTTGTTGATGTCATAATCATTTGATGATGTCATAATCATTAGATGATGTCATAATCATTTTGTTGATGTCATAATCATTTGATGATGTCATAATCATTTGATGTCATAATCATTGGATGATGTCATAATCATTTTGTTGATGTCATAATCATCGGATGATGTCATAATCATTTTGTTGATGTCATAATCATTTGATAATGTCATAATCATTAGATGATGTCATAATCATTTTGTTGATGTCATAATCATTTTTTTGATGTCATAATCATTTGATGATGTCATAATCATTTTATTGATGTCATAATCATTTGATGATGTCATAATCATTTGATGTCATAATCATTGGATGATGTCATAATCATTTTGTTGATGTCATAATCATTTGATGATGTCATAATCATTAGATGATGTCATAATCATTTTGTTGATGTCATAATGATTTGATGATGTCATAATCATTGGATGATGTCATAATCATTGGATGATGTCATCATCATTTTGTTGATGTCATAATCATTTGATGATGTCATAATCATTTGATGTCATAATCATTGGATGATGTCATAATCATTTGATGATGTCATAATCATTTTGTTGATGTCATAATCATTTGATGATGCCATAATCATTTTGTTGATGTCATAATCATTGGATGATGTCATAATCATTTTGTTGATGTCATAATCATTTGATGATGTCATAATCATTGGATGATGTCATATTCATTTTGTTGATGTCATAATCATTTGATGATGTCATAATCATTAGATCATGTCATAATCATTTGATGTCATAATCATTTTGTTGATGTCATAATCATTTGATGATGTCATAATCATTTGATGTCATAATCCTTGGATGATGTCATAATCATTTTGTTGATGTCATAATCATTTGATGATGTCAATCATTTTGTTGATGTCATAATCATTTTGTTGATGTCATAATGATTTGATGATGTCAAAATCATTGGATGATGTCATAATAATTTTGTTGATGTCATAATCATTTGATGATGCCATAATCATTTTGTTGATGTCATAATCATTTGATGATGCCATAATCATTTTGTTGATGTCATAATCATTTGATGATGCCATAATCATTTTGTTGATGTCATAATCATTAGATGATGTCATAATCATTTGATGTCATAATCATTTGATGATGCCATAATCATTTTGTTGATGTCATAATCATTTGATGATGTCATAATCATTTGATGTCATAATCATTGGATGATGTCATAATCATTTTGTTGATGTCATAATCATTTGATGATGTCATAAACATTTGATGTCATAATCATTGGATGATGTCATAATCATTTTGTTGATGTCATAATCATTGGATGATGTCATAATCATTTTGTTGATGTCATAATCATTTGATGATGTCATAATCAGTAGATGATGTCATAATCATTTTGTTGATGTCATAATCATTTGATGATGTCATAATCATTAGATGATGTCATAATCATTTTGTTGATGTCATAATCATTTGATGATGTCATAATCATTTGATGTCATAATCATCGGATGATGTCATAATCATTTTGTTGATGTCATAATCATTTGATGATGTCATAATCATTTGATGTCATAATCATTGGATGATGTCATAATCATTTTGTTGATGTCATAATCATTTGATGATGTCATAATCATTTTGGTGATGTCATAATCATTTGATGATGTCATAATCATTTGATGTCATAATCATTGGATGATGTCATAATCATTTTGTTGATGTCATAATCATTTGATGATGTCATAATCATTAGATGATGTCATAATCATTTTGTTGATGTCATAATGATTTGATGATGTCATAATCATTGGATGATGTCATAATCATTGGATGATGTCATCATCATTTTGTTGATGTCATAATCATTTGATGATGTCATAATCATTTGATGTCATAATCATTTGATGATGTCATAATCATTTTGTTGATGTCATAATCATTTTGTTGATGTCATAATGATTTGATGATGTCAAAATCATTGGATGATGTCATAATCATTTTGTTGATGTCATAATCATTTGATGTCATAATCATTGGATGATGTCATAATCATTTTGTTGATGTCATAATCATTTGATGATGTCATAATCATTTGATGTTATAATCATTGGATGATGTCATAATCATTTTGTTGATGTCATAATCATTTGATGATGTCATAATCATTAGATGATGTCATAATCATTTTGTTGATGTCATAATCATTTGATGATGTCATAATCATTAGATGATGTCATAATCATTTTGTGACGTCATAATCATTTGATGATGTCATAATCATTTGATGTCATAATCATTGGATGATGTCATAATCATTTTGTTGATGTCATAATCATTTGATAATGTCATAATCATTAGATGATGTCATAATCATTTTGTTGATGTCATAATCATTTTGTTGATGTCATAATCATTTGATGATGTCATAATCATTTTGGTGATGTCATAATCATTTGATGATGTCATAATCATTTGATGTCATAATCATTGGATGATGTCATAATCATTTTGTTGATGTCATAATCATTTGATGATGTCATAATCATTAGATGATGTCATAATCATTTTGTTGATGTCATATCCATTTGATGATGTCATAATCATTAGATGATGTCATAATCATTTTGTGATGTCATAATCATTTGATGATGTCATAATCATTTGATGTCATAATCATTGGATGATGTCATAATCATTTTGTTGATGTCATAATCATTTGATAATGTCATAATCATTAGATGATGTCATAATCATTTTGTTGATGTCATAATCATTTTGTTGATGTCATAATCATTTTGGTGATGTCATAATCATTTGATGATGTAATAATCATTTGATGTCAAAATCATTGGATGATGTCATAATCATATTGTTGATGTCAAAATCATTTGATGATGTCATAATCATTAGATGGTGTCATAATCATTTTGTTGATGTCATAATGATTTGATGATGTCATAATCATTGGATGATGTCATAATCATTTGATGATGTCATAATCATTAGATGATGTCATAATCATTTTGTTGATGTCATAATGATTTGATGATGTCATAATCATTTGATGTCATAATCATTGGATGATGTCATAATCATTTTGTTGATGTCATAATCATTTGATGATGTCATAATCATTGGATGATGTCATATTCATTTTGTTGATGTCATAAACATTTCATGATGTCATAATCATTAGATCATGTCATAATCATTTGATGTCATAATCATTTTGTTGATGTCATAATCATTTGATGATGTCATAATCATTAGATGATGTCATAATCATTTGATGTCATATTCATTTTGTTGATGTCATAATCATTTGATGATGTCATAATCATTTGATGATGTCATAATTATTTTGTTGATGTCATAATCATTTTGTTGATGTCATAATGATTTGATGATGTCAAAATCATTGGATGATGTCATAATCATTTTGTTGATGTCATAATCATTTGATGTCATAATCATTGGATGATGTCATAATCATTTTGTTGATGTCATAATCATTTGATGATGTCATAATCATTTGATGTTATAATCATTGGATGATGTCATAATCATTTTGTTGATGTCATAATCATTTGATGATGTCATAATCATTAGATGATGTCATAATCATTTTGTTGATGTCATAATCATTTGATGATGTCATAATCATTAGATGATGTCATAATCATTTTGTGATGTCATAATCATTTGATGATGTCATAATCATTTGATGTCATAATCATTGGATGATGTCATAATCATTTTGTTGATGTCATAATCATTTTGTTGATGTCATAATCATTTGATGATGTCATAATCATTTTGGTGATGTCATAATCATTTGATGATGTCATAATCATTTGATGTCATAATCATTGGATGATGTCATAATCATTTTGTTGATGTCATAATCATTTGATGATGTCATAATCATTAGATGATGTCATAATCATTTTGTTGATGTCATATCCATTTGATGATGTCATAATCATTAGATGATGTCATAATCATTTTGTGATGTCATAATCATTTGATGATGTCATAATCATTTGATGTCATAATCATTGGATGATGTCATAATCATTTTGTTGATGTCATAATCATTTGATGATGTCATAATCATTAGATGATGTCATAATCATTTTGTTGATGTCATAATGATTTGATGATGTAATAATCATTGGATGATGTCATAATCATTGGATGATGTCATAATCATTTTGTTGATGTCATAATCATTTGATGATGTCATAATCATTAGATGGTGTCATAATCATTTTGTTGATGTCATAATGATTTGATGATGTCATAATCATTGGATGATGTCATAATCATTGGATGATGTCATAATCATTTTGTTGATGTCATAATCATTTGATGATGTCATAATCATTAGATGATGTCATAATCATTTTGTTGATGTCATAATGATTTGATGATGTCATAATCATTTGATGTCATAATCATTGGATGATGTCATAATCATTTTGTTGATGTCATAATCATTTGATGATGTCATAATCATTGGATGATGTCATATTCATTTTGTTGATGTCATAAACATTTCATGATGTCATAATCATTAGATCATGTCATAATCATTTGATGTCATAATCATTTTGTTGATGTCATAATCATTTGATGATGTCATAATCATTAGATGATGTCATAATCATTTGATGTCATAATCATTGGATGATGTCATATTCATTTTGTTGATGTCATAATCATTTGATGATGTCATAATCATTTGATGTCATAATCATTGGATGATGACATAATCATTTTGTTGATGTCATAATCATTAGATGATGTCATAATCATTAGATGATGTCATAATCATTTTGTTGATGTAATAATCATTTGATGATGTCATAATCATTTTGTTGATGTCATAATCATTGGATGATGTCATAATCATTTTGTTGATGTCATAATCATTTGATGATGCCATAATCATTTTGTTGATGGCATAATCATTTGATGATGTCATAATCATTTGATGTCATAATCATTAGATGATGGCATAATCATTTTGTTGATGTCATAATGATTTGATGATGTCAAAATCATTGGATGATGTCATAATCATTTTGTTGATGTCATAATGATTTGATGATGTCATAATCATTGGATGATGTCATAATCATTGTATGAAGTCATAATCATTTGATGTCATAATCATTGGATGATGTCATAATCATTTTGTTGATGTCATAATCATTTGATGATGTCATAATCATTTGATGATGTCATAATCATTTGATGTCATAATCATTGGATGATGTCATAATCATTTTGTTGATGTCATAATCATTTGATGATGTCATAATCATGTGATGATGTCATAATCATTTGATGTCATAATCATTGGATGATGTCATAATCATTTTGTTGATGTCATAATCATTTGATGTCATAATCATTGGATGATGTCATAATCATTTTGTTGATGTCATAATCATTGGATGATGTCATAATCATTTGATGATGTCATAATCATTTGATGTCATAATCATTGGATGATGTCATAATCATTTTGTTGATGTCATAATCATTTGATGATGTCATAATCATTAGATGATGTCATAATAATTTTGTTGATGTCATAATGATTTGATGATGTCATAATCATTGGATGATGTCATAATCATTGGATGAAGTCATAATAATTTTGTTGATGTCATAATCATTGGATGATGTCATAATCATTTTGTTGATGTCATAATCATTTGTTGATGTCATAATCATTTGATGATGTCATAATCATTAGATGATGTCATAATCATTTTGTTGATGTCATAATCATTTGATGATGTCATAATCATTAGATGATGTCATAATCATTTTGTGATGTCATAATCATTTGATGATGTCATAATCATTTGATGTCATAATCATTGGATGATGTCATAATCATTTTGTTGATGTCATAATCATTTGATAATGTCATAATCATTAGATGATGTCATAATCATTTTGTTGATGTCATAATCATTTTGTTGATGTCATAATCATTTGATGATGTCATAATCATTTTGGTGATGTCATAATCATTTGATGATGTCATAATCATTTGATGTCATATTCATTGGATGATGTCATAATGATTTGATGATGTCATAATCATTGGATGATATCATAATCATTGGATGATGTCATAATCATTTTGTTGATGTCATAATCATTTGATGATGTCATAATCATTAGATGATGTCATAATCATTTTGTTGATGTCATAATGATTTGATGATGTCATAATCATTTGATGTCATAATCATTGGATGATGTCATAATCATTTTGTTGATGTCATAATCATTTGATGATGTCATAAACATTTGATGTCATAATCATTAGATGATGTCATAATCATTTTGTTGATGTCATAATCATTGGATGATGTCATAATCATTTTGTTGATGTCATAATCATTTGATGATGTCATAATCATTAGATGATGTCATAATCATTTTGTTGATGTCATAATCATTTGATGATGTCATAATCATTAGATGATGTCATAATCATTTTGTTGATGTCATAATCATTTGATGATGTCATAATCATTTGATGTCATAATCATTGGATGATGACATAATCATTTTGTTGATGTCATAATCATTAGATGATGTCATAATCATTAGATGATGTCATAATCATTTTGTTGATGTCATAATGATTTGATGATGTAATAATCATTGGATGATGTCATAATCATTGGATGATGTCATAATCATTTTGTTGATGTAATTATCATTGGATGATGTCATAATCATTGGATGATGTCATAATCATTTTGTTGATGTCATAATCATTTGATGATGTCATAATCATTAGATGATGTCATAATCATTTTGTTGATGTCATAATGATTTGATGATGTCATAATCATTTGATGTCATAATCATTGGATGATGTCATAATCATTTTGTTGATGTCATAATCATTTGATGATGTCATAAACATTTCATGTCTTAATCATTGGATGATGTCATAATCATTTTGTTGATGTCATAATCATTGGATGATGTCATAATCATTTTGTTGATGTCATAATCATTTGATGATGTCATAATCATTAGATGATGTCATAATCATTTTGTTGATGTCATAATCATTTGATGATGTCATAATCATTAGATGATGTCATAATCATTTTGTTGATGTCATAATCATTTGATGATGTCATAATCATTTGATGTCATAATCATCGGATGATGTCATAATCATTTTGTTGATGTCATAATCATTTGATAATGTCATAATCATTAGATGATGTCATATTCATTTTGTTGATGTCATAATCATTTTTTGATGTCATAATCATTTGATGATGTCATAATCATTTGATGTCATAATCATTGGATGATGTCATAATCATTTTGTTGATGTCATAATCATTTTGTTGATGTCATAATCATTTGATGATGTCATAATCATTTTGATGATGTCATAATCATTTGATGATGTCATAATCATTTGATGTCATAATCATTGGATGATGTCATAATCATTTTGTTGATGTCATAATCATTTGATGATGTCATAATCATTAGATGATGTCATAATCATTTTGTTGATGTCATAATGATTTGATGATGTCATAATCATTGGATGATGTCATAATCATTTTGTTGATGTCATAATCATTTGATGATGTCATAATCATTAGATGATGTCATAATCATTTTGTTGATGTCATAATCATTTGATAATGTCATAATCATTAGATGATGTCATAATCATTTTGTTGATGTCATAATCATTTTGTTGATGTCATAATCATTTGATGATGTCATAATCATTTTGGTGATGTCATAATCATTTGATGATGTCATAATCATTTGATGTCATATTCATTGGATGATGTCATAATGATTTGATGATGTCATAATCATTGGATGATATCATAATCATTGGATGATGTCATAATCATTTTGTTGATGTCATAATCATTTGATGATGTCATAATCATTAGATGATGTCATAATCATTTTGTTGATGTCATAATGATTTGATGATGTCATAATCATTTGATGTCATAATCATTGGATGATGTCATAATCATTTTGTTGATGTCATAATCATTTGATGATGTCATAAACATTTGATGTCATAATCATTAGATGATGTCATAATCATTTTGTTGATGTCATAATCATTGGATGATGTCATAATCATTTTGTTGATGTCATAATCATTTGATGATGTCATAATCATTAGATGATGTCATAATCATTTTGTTGATGTCATAATAATTTGATGATGTCATAATCATTAGATGATGTCATAATCATTTTGTTGATGTCATAATCATTTGATGATGTCATAATCATTTGATGTCATAATCATTGGATGATGACATAATCATTTTGTTGATGTCATAATCATTTGATGATGTCATAATCATTTGATGTCATATTCATTGGATGATGTCATAATGATTTGATGATGTCATAATCATTGGATGATATCATAATCATTGGATGATGTCATAATCATTTTGTTGATGTCATAATCATTTGATGATGTCATAATCATTAGATGATGTCATAATCATTTTGTTGATGTCATAATGATTTGATGATGTCATAATCATTTGATGTCATAATCATTGGATGATGTCATAATCATTTTGTTGATGTCATAATCATTTGATGATGTCATAAACATTTCATGTCTTAATCATTGGATGATGTCATAATCATTTTGTTGATGTCATAATCATTGGATGATGTCATAATCATTTTGTTGATGTCATAATCATTTGATGATGTCATAATCATTAGATGATGTCATAATCATTTTGTTGATGTCATAATCATTTGATGATGTCATAATCATTAGATGATGTCATAATCATTTTGTTGATGTCATAATCATTTGATGATGTCATAATCATTTGATGTCATAATCATCGGATGATGTCATAATCATTTTGTTGATGTCATAATCATTTGATAATGTCATAATCATTAGATGATGTCATATTCATTTTGTTGATGTCATAATCATTTTTTGATGTCATAATCATTTGATGATGTCATAATCATTTGATGTCATAATCATTGGATGATGTCATAATCATTTTGTTGATGTCATAATCATTTTGTTGATGTCATAATCATTTGATGATGTCATAATCATTTTGATGATGTCATAATCATTTGATGATGTCATAATCATTTGAAGTCATAATCATTGGATGATGTCATAATCATTTTGTTGATGTCATAATCATTTGATGATGTCATAATCATTAGATGATGTCATAATCATTTTGTTGATGTCATAATGATTTGATGATGTCATAATCATTGGATGATGTCATAATCATTTTGTTGATGTCATAATCATTTGATGATGTCATAATCATTAGATGATGTCATAATCATTTTGTTGATGTCATAATCATTTGATAATGTCATAATCATTAGATGATGTCATAATCATTTTGTTGATGTCATAATCATTTTGTTGATGTCATAATCATTTGATGATGTCATAATCATTTTGGTGATGTCATAATCATTTGATGATGTCATAATCATTTGATGTCATATTCATTGGATGATGTCATAATGATTTGATGATGTCATAATCATTGGATGATATCATAATCATTGGATGATGTCATAATCATTTTGTTGATGTCATAATCATTTGATGATGTCATAATCATTAGATGATGTCATAATCATTTTGTTGATGTCATAATGATTTGATGATGTCATAATCATTTGATGTCATAATCATTGGATGATGTCATAATCATTTTGTTGATGTCATAATCATTTGATGATGTCATAAACATTTGATGTCATAATCATTAGATGATGTCATAATCATTTTGTTGATGTCATAATCATTGGATGATGTCATAATCATTTTGTTGATGTCATAATCATTTGATGATGTCATAATCATTAGATGATGTCATAATCATTTTGTTGATGTCATAATCATTTGATGATGTCATAATCATTAGATGATGTCATAATCATTTTGTTGATGTCATAATCATTTGATGATGTCATAATCATTTGATGTCATAATCATTGGATGATGACATAATCATTTTGTTGATGTCATAATCATTAGATGATGTCATAATCATTAGATGATGTCATAATCATTTTGTTGATGTCATAATGATTTGATGATGTAATAATCATTGGATGATGTCATAATCATTGGATGATGTCATAATCATTTTGTTGATGTAATTATCATTGGATGATGTCATAATCATTGGATGATGTCATAATCATTTTGTTGATGTCATAATCATTTGATGATGTCATAATCATTAGATGATGTCATAATCATTTTGTTGATGTCATAATGATTTGATGATGTCATAATCATTTGATGTCATAATCATTGGATGATGTCATAATCATTTTGTTGATGTCATAATCATTTGATGATGTCATAAACATTTCATGTCTTAATCATTGGATGATGTCATAATCATTTTGTTGATGTCATAATCATTGGATGATGTCATAATCATTTTGTTGATGTCATAATCATTTGATGATGTCATAATCATTAGATGATGTCATAATCATTTTGTTGATGTCATAATCATTTGATGATGTCATAATCATTAGATGATGTCATAATCATTTTGTTGATGTCATAATCATTTGATGATGTCATAATCATTTGATGTCATAATCATCGGATGATGTCATAATCATTTTGTTGATGTCATAATCATTTGATAATGTCATAATCATTAGATGATGTCATATTCATTTTGTTGATGTCATAATCATTTTTTGATGTCATAATCATTTGATGATGTCATAATCATTTGATGTCATACTCATTGGATGATGTCATAATCATTTTGTTGATGTCATAATCATTTTGTTGATGTCATAATCATTTGATGATGTCATAATCATTTTGATGATGTCATAATCATTTGATGATGTCATAATCATTTGATGTCATAATCATTGGATGATGTCATAATCATTTTGTTGATGTCATAATCATTTGATGATGTCATAATCATTAGATGATGTCATAATCATTTTGTTGATGTCATAATGATTTGATGATGTCATAATCATTGGATGATGTCATAATCATTTTGTTGATGTCATAATCATTTGATGATGTCATAATCATTAGATGATGTCATAATCATTTTGTTGATGTCATAATCATTTGATGATGTCATAATCATTAGATGATGTCATAATCATTTTGTTGATGTCATAATCATTTGATGATGTCATAATCATTTGATGTCATAATCATTGGATGATGACATAATCATTTTGTTGATGTCATAATCATTAGATGATGTCATAATCATTAGATGATGTCATAATCATTTTGTTGATGTAATAATCATTTGATGATGTCATAATCATTTTGTTGATGTCATAATAATTGGATGATGTCATAATCATTTTGTTGATGTCATAATCATTTGATGATGCCATAATCATTTTGTTGATGGCATAATCATTTGATGATGTCATAATCATTTGATGTCATAATCATTAGATGATGTCATAATCATTTTGTTGATGTCATAATCATTTGATGATGTCATCATCATTTTGTTGATGTCATAATCATTTTGTTGATGTCATAATGATTTGATGATGTCATAATGATTTGATGATGTCATAATCATTGGATGATGTCATAATCATTTTGTTGATGTCATAATCATTTGATGATGCCATAATCATTTTGTTGATGTCATAATCATTTTGTTGATGTCATAATGATTTGATGATGTTATAATCATTGGATGATGTCATAATCATTGGATGATGTCATAATCATTTTGTTGATGTCATAATCATTTGATGTCATAATCATTGGATGATGTCATAATCATTTTGTTGATGTCATAATCATTTGATGATGTCATAATCATTAGATGATGTCATAATCATTTTGTTGATGTCATAATCATTTGATGATGTCATAATCATTTGATGTCATAATCATTGGATGATGTCATAATCATTTTGTTGATGTCATAATCATCGGATGATGTCATAATCATTTTGTTGATGTCATAATCATTTTTTTGATGTAATAATCATTTGATGATGTCATAATCATTTTATTGATGTCATAATCATTTGATGATGTCATAATCATTTGATGTCATAATCATTGGATGATGTCATAATCATTTTGTTGATGTCATAATCATTTGATGATGTCATAATCATTAGATGATGTCATAATCATTTTGTTGATGTCATAATGATTTGATGATGTCATAATCATTGGATGATGTCATAATCATTGGATGATGTCATCATCATTTTGTTGATGTCATAATCATTTGATGATGTCATAATCATTTGATGTCATAATCATTGGATGATGTCATAATCATTTGATGATGTCATAATCATTTTGTTGATGTCATAATCATTTGATGATGCCATAATCATTTTGTTGATGTCATAATCATTGGATGATGTCATAATCATTTTGTTGATGTCATAATCATTTGATGATGTCATAATCATTGGATGATGTCATATTCATTTTGTTGATGTCATAATCATTTGATGATGTCATAATCATTAGATCATGTCATAATCATTTGATGTCATAATCATTTTGTTGATGTCATAATCATTTGATGATGTCATAATCATTTGATGTCATAATCCTTGGATGATGTCATAATCATTTTGTTGATGTCATAATCATTTGATGATGTCAATCATTTTGTTGATGTCATAATCATTTTGTTGATGTCATAATGATTTGATGATGTCAAAATCATTGGATGATGTCATAATAATTTTGTTGATGTCATAATCATTTGATGATGCCATAATCATTTTGTTGATGTCATAATCATTTGATGATGCCATAATCATTTTGTTGATGTCATAATCATTTGATGATGCCATAATCATTTTGTTGATGTCATAATCATTAGATGATGTCATAATCATTTGATGTCATAATCATTTGATGATGCCATAATCATTTTGTTGATGTCATAATCATTTGATGATGTCATAATCATTTGATGTCATAATCATTGGATGATGTCATAATCATTTTGTTGATGTCATAATCATTTGATGATGTCATAAACATTTGATGTCATAATCATTGGATGATGTCATAATCATTTTGTTGATGTCATAATCATTGGATGATGTCATAATCATTTTGTTGATGTCATAATCATTTGATGATGTCATAATCAGTAGATGATGTCATAATCATTTTGTTGATGTCATAATCATTTGATGATGTCATAATCATTAGATGATGTCATAATCATTTTGTTGATGTCATAATCATTTGATGATGTCATAATCATTTGATGTCATTATCATCGGATGATGTCATAATCATTTTGTTGATGTCATAATCATTTGATGATGTCATAATCATTTGATGTCATAATCATTGGATGATGTCATAATCATTTTGTTGATGTCATAATCATTTTGTTGATGTCATAATCATTTGATGATGTCATAAACATTTGATGTCATAATCATTGGATGATGTCATAATCATTTTGTTGATGTCATAATCATTGGATGATGTCATAATCATTTTGTTGATGTCATAATCATTTGATGATGTCATAATCAGTAGATGATGTCATAATCATTTTGTTGATGTCATAATCATTTGATGATGTCATAATCATTAGATGATGTCATAATCATTTTGTTGATGTCATAATCATTTGATGATGTCATAATCATTTGATGTCATTATCATCGGATGATGTCATAATCATTTTGTTGATGTCATAATCATTTGATGATGTCATAATCATTTGATGTCATAATCATTGGATGATGTCATAATCATTTTGTTGATGTCATAATCATTTTGTTGATGTCATAATCATTTGATGATGTCATAATCATTTTGGTGATGTCATAATCATTTGATGATGTCATAATCATTTGATGTCATAATCATTGGATGATGTCATAATCATTTTGTTGATGTCATAATCATTTGATGATGTCATTATCATTAGATGATGTCATAATCATTTTGTTGATGTCATAATGATTTGATGATGTCATAATCATTGGATGATGTCATAATCATTGGATGATGTCATCATCATTTTGTTGATGTCATAATCATTTGATGATGTCATAATCATTTGATGTCATAATCATTTGATGATGTCATAATCATTTTGTTGATGTCATAATCATTTTGTTGATGTCATAATGATTTGATGATGTCAAAATCATTGGATGATGTCATAATCATTTTGTTGATGTCATAATCATTTGATGTCATAATCATTGGATGATGTCATAATCATTTTGTTGATGTCATAATCATTTGATGATGTCATAATCATTTGATGTTATAATCATTGGATGATGTCATAATCATTTTGTTGATGTCATAATCATTTGATGATGTCATAATCATTAGATGATGTCATAATCATTTTGTTGATGTCATAATCATTTGATGATGTCATAATCATTAGATGATGTCATAATCATTTTGTGATGTCATAATCATTTGATGATGTCATAATCATTTGATGTCATAATCATTGGATGATGTCATAATCATTTTGTTGATGTCATAATCATTTGATAATGTCATAATCATTAGATGATGTCATAATCATTTTGTTGATGTCATAATCATTTGATGATGTCATAATCATTTTGGTGATGTCATAATCATTTGATGATGTCATAATCATTTGATGTCATAATCATTGGATGATGTCATAATCATTTTGTTGATGTCATAATCATTTGATGATGTCATAATCATTAGATGATGTCATAATCATTTTGTTGATGTCATATCCATTTGATGATGTCATAATCATTAGATGATGTCATAATCATTTTGTGATGTCATAATCATTTGATGATGTCATAATCATTTGATGTCATAATCATTGGATGATGTCATAATCATTTTGTTGATGTCATAATCATTTGATAATGTCATAATCATTAGATGATGTCATAATCATTTTGTTGATGTCATAATCATTTTGTTGATGTCATAATCATTTTAGTGATGTCATAATCATTTGATGATGTCATAATCATTTGATGTCAAAATCATTGGATGATGTCATAATCATTTTGTTGATGTCATAATCATTTGATGATGTCATAATCATTAGATGGTGTCATAATCATTTTGTTGATGTCATAATGATTTGATGATGTCATAATCATTGGATGATGTCATAATCATTGGATGATGTCATAATCATTTTGTTGATGTCATAATCATTTGATGATGTCATAATCATTAGATGATGTCATAATCATTTTGTTGATGTCATAATGATTTGATGATGTCATAATCATTTGATGTCATAATCATTGGATGATGTCATAATCATTTTGTTGATGTCATAATCATTTGATGATGTCATAATCATTGGATGATGTCATATTCATTTTGTTGATGTCATAAACATTTCATGATGTCATAATCATTAGATCATGTCATAATCATTTGATGTCATAATCATTTTGTTGATGTCATAATCATTTGATGATGTCATAATCATTTGATGTCATAATCATTGGATGATGACATAATCATTTTGTTGATGTCATAATCATTAGATGATGTCATAATCATTAGATGATGTCATAATCATTTTGTTGATGTAATAATCATTTGATGATGTCATAATCATTTTGTTGATGTCATAATCATTGGATGATGTCATAATCATTTTGTTGATGTCATAATCATTTGATGATGCCATAATCATTTTGTTGATGGCATAATCATTTGATGATGTCATAATCATTTGATGTCATAATCATTAGATGATGTCATAATCATTTTGTTGATGTCATAATGATTTGATGATGTCAAAATCATTGGATGATGTCATAATCATTTTGTTGATGTCATAATGATTTGATGATGTCATAATCATTGGATGATGTCATAATCATTGGATGAAGTCATAATCATTTGATGTCATAATCATTGGATGATGTCATAATCATTTGATGATGTCATAATCATTTGATGATGTCATAATCATTTGATGTCATAATCATTGGATGATGTCATAATCATTTTGTTGATGTCATAATCATTTGATGATGTCATAATCATTTGATGATGTCATAATCATTTGATGTCATAATCATTGGATGATGTCATAATCATTTTGTTGATGTCATAATCATTTGATGTCATAATCATTGGATGATGTCATAATCATTTTGTTGATGTCATAATCATTGGATGATGTCATAATCATTTGATGATGTCATAATCATTTGATGTCATAATCATTGGATGATGTCATAATCATTTTGTTGATGTCATAATCATTTGATGATGTCATAATCATTAGATGATGTCATAATAATTTTGATGATGTCATAATGATTTGATGATGTCATAATCATTGGATGATGTCATAATCATTGGATGAAGTCATAATCATTTTGTTGATGTCATAATCATTGGATGATGTCATAATCATTTTGTTGATGTCATAATCATTTGTTGATGTCATAATCATTTGATGATGTCATAATCATTAGATGATGTCATAATCATTTTGTTGATGTCATAATCATTTGATGATGTCATAATCATTAGATGATGTCATAATCATTTTGTGATGTCATAATCATTTGATGATGTCATAATCATTTGATGTCATAATCATTGGATGATGTCATAATCATTTTGTTGATGTCATAATCATTTGATAATGTCATAATCATTAGATGATGTCATAATCATTTTGTTGATGTCATAATCATTTTGTTAATGTCATAATCATTTGATGATGTCATAATCATTTTGGTGATGTCATAATCATTTGATGATGTCATAATCATTTGATGTCATAATCATTGGATGATGTCATAATCATTTTGTTGATGTCATAATCATTTGATGATGTCATGATCATTAGATGATGTCATAATGATTTTGTTGATGTCATAATCATTTGATGATGTCATAATCATTAGATGATGTCATTATCATTTTGTGATGTCATAATCATTTGATGATGTCATAATCATTTGATGTCATAATCATTGGATGATGTCATAATCATTTCATGTCATAATCATTGGATGATGTCATAATCATTTGATAATGTCATAATCATTAGATGATGTCATAATCATTTTGCTGATGTCATAATCGTTTTGTTGATGTCATAATCATTTGATGATGTCATAATCATTTTGGTGATGTCATAATCATTTGATGATGTAATAATCATTTGATGTCATAATCATTGGATGATGTTATAATCATTTTGTTGATGTCATAATCATTTGATGATGTCAATCATTAGATGATGTCATAATCATTTTGTTGATGTCATAATGATTTGATGATGTCATAATCATTGGATGATATCATAATCATTGGATGATGTCATAATCATTTTGTTGATGTCATAATCATTTGATGATGTCATAATCATTAGATGATGTCATAATCATTTTGTTGATGTCATAATGATTTGATGATGTCATAATCATTTGATGTCATAATCATTGGATGATGTCATAATCATTTTGTTGATGTCATAATCATTTGAAGATGTCATAAACATTTGATGTCATAATCATTGGATGATGTCATAATCATTTTGTTGATGTCATAATCATTGGATGATGTCATAATCATTTTGTTGATGTCATAATCATTTGATGATGTCATAATCATTAGATGATGTCATAATCATTTTGTTGATGTCATAATCATTTGATGATGTCATAATCATTAGATGATGTCATAATCATTTTGTTGATGTCATAATCATTTGATGATGTCATAATCATTTGATGTCATAATCATTGGATGATGACATAATCATTTTGTTGATGTCATAATCATTAGATGATGTCATAATCATTTTGTTGATGTAATAATCATTTGATGATGTCATAATCATTTTGTTGATGTCATAATCATTGGATGATGTCATAATCATTTTGTTGATGTCATAATCATTTGATGATGCCATAATCATTTTGTTGATGGCATAATCATTTGATGATGTCATAATCATTTGATGTCATAATCATTAGATGATGTCATAATCATTTTGTTGATGTCATAATGATTTGATGATGTCAAAATCATTGGATGATGTCATAATCATTTTGTTGATGTCATAATCATTTGATGTCATAATCATTGGATGATGTCATAATCATTTTGTTGATGTCATAATCATTTGATGATGTCATAATCATTTGATATCATAATCATTGGATGATGTCATAATCATTTTGTTGATGTCATAATCATTTTGTTGATGTCATAATCATTTGATGATGTCATAATCATTTTGGTGATGTCATAATCATTTGATGATGTCATAATCATTTGATGTCATAATCATTGGATGATGTCATAATCATTTTGTTGATGTCATAATCATTAGATGATGTCATAATCATTTTGTTGATGTCATAATGATTTGATGATGTCATAATCATTGGATGATGTCATAATCATTGGATGATGTCATCATCATTTTGTTGATGTCATAATCATTTGATGATGTCATAATCATTTGATGTCATAATCATTTGATGATGTCATAATCATTTTGTTGATGTCATAATCATTTTGTTGATGTCATAATGATTTGATGATGTCAAAATCATTGGATGATGTCATAATCATTTTGTTGATGTCATAATCATTTGATGTCATAATCATTGGATGATGTCATAATCATTTTGTTGATGTCATAATCATTTGATGATGTCATAATCATTTGATGTTATAATCATTGGATGATGTCATAATCATTTTGTTGATGTCATAATCATTTGATGATGTCATAATCATTAGATGATGTCATAATCATTTTGTTGATGTCATAATCATTTGATGATGTCATAATCATTAGATGATGTCATAATCATTTTGTGATGTCATAATCATTTGATGATGTCATAATCATTTGATGTCATAATCATTGGATGATGTCATAATCATTTTGTTGATGTCATAATCATTTGATAATGTCATAATCATTAGATGATGTCATAATCATTTTGTTGATGTCATAATCATTTGATGATGTCATAATCATTTTGGTGATGTCATAATCATTTGATGATGTCATAATCATTTGATGTCATAATCATTGGATGATGTCATAATCATTTTGTTGATGTCATAATCATTTGATGATGTCATAATCATTAGATGATGTCATAATCATTTTGTTGATGTCATATCCATTTGATGATGTCATAATCATTAGATGATGTCATAATCATTTTGTGATGTCATAATCATTTGATGATGTCATAATCATTTGATGTCATAATCATTGGATGATGTCATAATCATTTTGTTGATGTCATAATCATTTGATAATGTCATAATCATTAGATGATGTCATAATCATTTTGTTGATGTCATAATCATTTTGTTGATGTCATAATCATTTTAGTGATGTCATAATCATTTGATGATGTCATAATCATTTGATGTCAAAATCATTGGATGATGTCATAATCATTTTGTTGATGTCATAATCATTTGATGATGTCATAATCATTAGATGGTGTCATAATCATTTTGTTGATGTCATAATGATTTGATGATGTCATAATCATTGGATGATGTCATAATCATTGGATGATGTCATAATCATTTTGTTGATGTCATAATCATTTGATGAAGTCATAATCATTAGATGATGTCATAATCATTTTGTTGATGTCATAATGATTTGATGATGTCATAATCATTTGATGTCATAATCATTGGATGATGTCATAATCATTTTGTTGATGTCATAATCATTTGATGATGTCATAATCATTGGATGATGTCATATTCATTTTGTTGATGTCATAAACATTTCATGATGTCATAATCATTAGATCATGTCATAATCATTTGATGTCATAATCATTTTGTTGATGTCATAATCATTTGATGATGTCATAATCATTAGATGATGTCATAATCATTTGATGTCATAATCATTGGATGATGTCATATTCATTTTGTTGATGTCATAAACATTTCATGATGTCATAATCATTAGATCATGTCATAATCATTTGATGTCATAATCATTTTGTTGATGTCATAATCATTTGATGATGTCATAATCATTAGATGATGTCATAATCATTTGATGTCATAATCATTGGATGATGTCATATTCATTTTGTTGATGTCATAATCATTTGATGATGTCATAATCATTTGATGTCATAATCATTGGATGATGACATAATCATTTTGTTGATGTCATAATCATTAGATGATGTCATAATCATTAGATGATGTCATAATCATTTTGTTGATGTAATAATCATTTGATGATGTCATAATCATTTTGTTGATGTCATAATCATTGGATGATGTCATAATCATTTTGTTGATGTCATAATCATTTGATGATGCCATAATCATTTTGTTGATGGCATAATCATTTGATGATGTCATAATCATTTGATGTCATAATCATTAGATGATGTCATAATCATTTTGTTGATGTCATAATGATTTGATGATGTCAAAATCATTGGATGATGTCATAATCATTTTGTTGATGTCATAATGATTTGATGATGTCATAATCATTGGATGATGTCATAATCATTGGATGAAGTCATAATCATTTGATGTCATAATCATTGGATGATGTCATAATCATTTTGTTGATGTCATAATCATTTGATGATGTCATAATCATTTGATGATGTCATAATCATTTGATGTCATAATCATTGGATGATGTCATAATCATTTTGTTGATGTCATAATCATTTGATGATGTCATAATCATTTGATGATGTCATAATCATTTGATGTCATAATCATTGGATGATGTCATAATCATTTTGTTGATGTCATAATCATTTGATGTCATAATCATTGGATGATGTCATAATCATTTTGTTGATGTCATAATCATTGGATGATGTCATAATCATTTGATGATGTCATAATCATTTGATGTCATAATCATTGGATGATGTCATAATCATTTTGTTGATGTCATAATCATTTGATGATGTCATAATCATTAGATGATGTCATAATAATTTTGTTGATGTCATAATGATTTGATGATGTCATAATCATTGGATGATGTCATAATCATTGGATGAAGTCATAATCATTTTGTTGATGTCATAATCATTGGATGATGTCATAATCATTTTGTTGATGTCATAATCATTTGTTGATGTCATAATCATTTGATGATGTCATAATCATTAGATGATGTCATAATCATTTTGTTGATGTCATAATCATTTGATGATGTCATAATCATTAGATGATGTCATAATCATTTTGTGATGTCATAATCATTTGATGATGTCATAATCATTTGATGTCATAATCATTGGATGATGTCATAATCATTTTGTTGATGTCATAATCATTTGATAATGTCATAATCATTAGATGATGTCATAATCATTTTGTTGATGTCATAATCATTTTGTTGATGTCATAATCATTTGATGATGTCATAATCATTTTGGTGATGTCATAATCATTTGATGATGTCATAATCATTTGATGTCATAATCATTGGATGATGTCATAATCATTTTGTTGATGTCATAATCATTTGATGATGTCATGATCATTAGATGATGTCATAATGATTTTGTTGATGTCATAATCATTTGATGATGTCATAATCATTAGATGATGTCATTATCATTTTGTGATGTCATAATCATTTGATGATGTCATAATCATTTGATGTCATAATCATTGGATGATGTCATAATCATTTGATGTCATAATCATTGGATGATGTCATAATCATTTGATAATGTCATAATCATTAGATGATGTCATAATCATTTTGCTGATGTCATAATCGTTTTGTTGATGTCATAATCATTTGATGATGTCATAATCATTTTGGTGATGTCATAATCATTTGATGATGTAATAATCATTTGATGTCATAATCATTGGATGATGTTATAATCATTTTGTTGATGTCATAATCATTTGATGATGTCAATCATTAGATGATGTCATAATCATTTTGTTGATGTCATAATGATTTGATGATGTCATAATCATTGGATGATATCATAATCATTGGATGATGTCATAATCATTTTGTTGATGTCATAATCATTTGATGATGTCATAATCATTAGATGATGTCATAATCATTTTGTTGATGTCATAATGATTTGATGATGTCATAATCATTTGATGTCATAATCATTGGATGATGTCATAATCATTTTGTTGATGTCATAATCATTTGATGTCATAATCATTGGATGAAGTCATAATCATTTGATGTCATAATCATTGGATGATGTCATAATCATTTTGTTGATGTCATAATCATTTGATGATGTCATAATCATTTGATGATGTCATAATCATTTGATGTCATAATCATTGGATGATGTCATAATCATTTTGTTGATGTCATAATCATTTGATGATGTCATAATCATTTGATGATGTCATAATCATTTGATGTCATAATCATTGGATGATGTCATAATCATTTTGTTGATGTCATAATCATTTGATGTCATAATCATTGGATGATGTCATAATCATTTTGTTGATGTCATAATCATTGGATGATGTCATAATCATTTGATGATGTCATAATCATTTGATGTCATAATCATTGGATGATGTCATAATCATTTTGTTGATGTCATAATCATTTGATGATGTCATAATCATTAGATGATGTCATAATAATTTTGTTGATGTCATAATGATTTGATGATGTCATAATCATTGGATGATGTCATAATCATTGGATGAAGTCATAATCATTTTGTTGATGTCATAATCATTGGATGATGTCATAATCATTTTGTTGATGTCATAATCATTTGTTGATGTCATAATCATTTGATGATGTCATAATCATTAGATGATGTCATAATCATTTTGTTGATGTCATAATCATTTGATGATGTCATAATCATTAGATGATGTCATAATCATTTTGTGATGTCATAATCATTTGATGATGTCATAATCATTTGATGTCATAATCATTGGATGATGTCATAATCATTTTGTTGATGTCATAATCATTTGATAATGTCATAATCATTAGATGATGTCATAATCATTTTGTTGATGTCATAATCATTTTGTTGATGTCATAATCATTTGATGATGTCATAATCATTTTGGTGATGTCATAATCATTTGATGATGTCATAATCATTTGATGTCATAATCATTGGATGATGTCATAATCATTTTGTTGATGTCATAATCATTTGATGATGTCATGATCATTAGATGATGTCATAATGATTTTGTTGATGTCATAATCATTTGATGATGTCATAATCATTAGATGATGTCATTATCATTTTGTGATGTCATAATCATTTGATGATGTCATAATCATTTGATGTCATAATCATTGGATGATGTCATAATCATTTGATGTCATAATCATTGGATGATGTCATAATCATTTGATAATGTCATAATCATTAGATGATGTCATAATCATTTTGCTGATGTCATAATCGTTTTGTTGATGTCATAATCATTTGATGATGTCATAATCATTTTGGTGATGTCATAATCATTTGATGATGTAATAATCATTTGATGTCATAATCATTGGATGATGTTATAATCATTTTGTTGATGTCATAATCATTTGATGATGTCAATCATTAGATGATGTCATAATCATTTTGTTGATGTCATAATGATTTGATGATGTCATAATCATTGGATGATATCATAATCATTGGATGATGTCATAATCATTTTGTTGATGTCATAATCATTTGATGATGTCATAATCATTAGATGATGTCATAATCATTTTGTTGATGTCATAATGATTTGATGATGTCATAATCATTTGATGTCATAATCATTGGATGATGTCATAATCATTTTGTTGATGTCATAATCATTTGATGATGTCATAAACATTTGATGTCATAATCATTGGATGATGTCATAATCATTTTGTTGATGTCATAATCATTGGATGATGTCATAATCATTTTGTTGATGTCATAATCATTTGATGATGTCATAATCATTAGATGATGTCATAATCATTTTGTTGATGTCATAATCATTTGATGATGTCATAATCATTTTGTTGATGTCATAATCATTTGATGATGTCATAATCATTAGATGATGTCATAATCATTTGATGTCATAATCATTGGATGATGACATAATCATTTTGTTGATGTCATAATCATTAGATGATGTCATAATCATTTTGTTGATGTAATAATCATTTGATGATGTCATAATCATTTTGTTGATGTCATAATCATTGGATGATGTCATAATCATTTTGTTGATGTCATAATCATTTGATGATGCCATAATCATTTTGTTGATGGCATAATCATTTGATGATGTCATAATCATTTGATGTCATAATCATTAGATGATGTCATAATCATTTTGTTGATGTCATAATGATTTGATGATGTCAAAATCATTGGATGATGTCATAATCATTTTGTTGATGTCATAATCATTTGATGTCATAATCATTGGATGATGTCATAATCATTTTGTTGATGTCATAATCATTTGATGATGTCATAATCATTTGATGTCATAATCATTGGATGATGTCATAATCATTTTGTTGATGTCATAATCATTTGATGATGTCATAATCATTAGATGATGTCATAATAATTTTGTTGATGTCATAATGATTTGATGATGTCATAATCATTGGATGATGTCATAATCTTTGGATGATGTCATAATCATTTTGTTGATGTCATAATCATTTGTTGATGTCATAATCATTTGATGATGTCATAATCATTAGATGATGTCATAATCATTTTGTTGATGTCATAATCATTTGATGATGTCATAATCATTAGATGATGTCATAATCATTTTGTGATGTCATAATCATTTGATGATGTCATAATCATTTGATGTCATAATCATTGGATGATGTCATAATCATTTTGTTGATGTCATAATCATTTGATAATGTCATAATCATTAGATGATTTCATAATCATTTTGTTGATGTCATAATCATTTTGTTGATGTCATAATCATTTGATGATGTCATAATCATTTTGGTGATGTCATAATCATTTGATGATGTCATAATCATTTGATGTCATAATCATTGGATGATGTCATAATCATTTTGTTGATGTCATAATCATTTGATGATGTCATAATCATTAGATGATGTCATAATGATTTTGTTGATGTCATAATCATTTGATGATGTCATAATCATTAGATGATGTCATAATCATTTTGTGATGTCATAATCATTTGATGATGTCATAATCATTTGATGTCATAATCATTGGATGATGTCATAATCATTTGATGTCATAATCATTGGATGATGTCATAATCATTTGATAATGTCATAATCATTAGTTGATGTCATAATCATTTTGCTGATGTCATAATCATTTTGTTGATGTCATAATCATTTGATGATGTCATAATCATTTTGGTGATGTCATAATCATTTGATGATGTAATAATCATTTGATGTCATAATCATTGGATGATATTATAATCATTTTGTTGATGTCATAATCATTTGATGATGTCATAATCATTAGATGATGTCATAATCATTTTGTTGATGTCATAATGATTTGATGATGTCAGAATCATTGGATGATATCATAATCATTGGATGATGTCATAATCATTTTGTTGATGTCATAATCATTTGATGATGTCATAATCATTAGATGATGTCATAATCATTTTGTTGATGTCATAATGATTTGATGATGTCATAATCATTTGATGTCATAATCATTGGATGATGTCATAATCATTTTGTTGATGTCATAATCATTTGATGATGTCATAAACATTTGATGTCATAATCATTGGATGATGTCATAATCATTTTGTTGATGTCATAATCATTGGATGATGTCATAATCGTTTTGTTGATGTCATAATCATTTGATGATGTCATAATCATTAGATGATGTCATAATCATTTTGTTGATGTCATAATCATTTGATGATGTCATAATCATTAGATGATGTCATAATCATTTTGTTGATGTCATAATCATTTGATGATGTCATAATCATTTGATGTCATAATCATCGGATGATGTCATAATCATTTTGTTGATGTCATAATCATTTGATAATGTCATAATCATTAGATGATGTCATAATCATTTTGTTGATGTCATAATCATTTTTTTGATGTCATAATCATTTGATGATGTCATAATCATTTTGTTGATGTCATAATCATTTGATGATGTCATAATCATTTGATGTCATAATCATTGGATGATGTCATAATCATTTTGTTGATGTCATAATCATTTGATGATGTCATAATCATTAGATTATGTCATAATCATTTTGATGATGTCATCATCATTTGATGATGTCATAATCATTGGATGATGTCATAATCATTGGATGATGTCATCATCATTTTGTTGATGTCATAATCATTTGATGTCATAATCATTTGATGATGTCATAATCATTTTGTTGATGTCATAATCATTTTGTTGATGTCATAATGATTTGATGATGTCAAAATCATTGGATGATGTCATAATCATTTTGTTGATGTCATAATCATTTGATGTCATAATCATTGGATGATGTCATAATCATTTTGTTGATGTCATAATCATTTGATGATGTCATAATCATTTGATGTCATAATCATTGGATGATGTCATAATCATTTTTTTGATGTCATAATCATTGGATGATGTCATAATCATTTTGTTGATGTCATAATCATTTGATGATGTCATAATCATTAGATGATGTCATAATCATTTTGTTGATGTCATAATCATTTGATGATGTCATAATCATTAGATGATGTCATAATCATTTTGTTGATGTCATAATCATTTGATAATGTCATAATCATTAGATGATGTCATAATCATTTTGTTGATGTCATAATCATTTTGTTGATGTCATAATCATTTGATGATGTCATAATCATTTTGGTGATGTCATAATCATTTGATGATGTCATAATCATTTGATGTCATAATCATTGGATGATGTCATAATCATTTTGTTGATGTCATAATCATTTGATGATGTCATAATCATTAGATGATGTCATAATCATTTTGTTGATGTCATAATGATTTGATGATGTAATAATCATTGGATGATGTCATAATCATTGGATGATGTCATAATCATTTTGTTGATGTCATAATCATTTGATGATGTCATAATCATTAGATGATGTCATAATCATTTTGTTGATGTCATAATGATTTGATGATGTCATAATCATTTGATGTCATAATCATTGGATGATGTCATAATCATTTTGTTGATGTCATAATCATTTGATGATGTCATAAACATTTCATGTCTTAATCATTGGATGATGTCATAATCATTTTGTTGATGTCATAATCATTGGATGATGTCATAATCATTTTGTTGATGTCATAATCATTTGATGATGTCATAATCATTAGATGATGTCATAATTAGTGTTGAGCATTCCGATACCGCAAGTATCGGGTATCGGCCGATATCAGCGGTATCGGAATTCCGATACTTAATTCCGATACTTTTGTCATATCGGATTCCGGGATCGGAATCGGAATAGGAAGTTCCCATCATGCTATGAGCCTGCTTGCTTTGATTAAGCCAATGGGAATCCTCCGAAGTGTGGGCACATCTTGTTAGGCATGTAGGCATGTTAACTATTGGCATGGCTGTGATTGGCTGCCGAAATGATGTCATGATGCACTATAAAAGCCACCGCAGCCGCCATTTCTGGTCACTCTGCTGTGAATTCAGTTAGGGACAGGCTGCTGTAGAAGACTGTGAGGGACAGTTAGAAATAGCGATTCTAAAAACAATATTGTGCTTTATCCAGGCTACATAAACCACCACTGTAGCTTGCTTTTCCCTAGCAGCGCTGTTTTCACAGCTGTCTGCAAGGGCTGTGTGAGTGCAGCTCACGCTGTGGAGTGGGTCCTGCAGCCACGTCAGGCTGTAGGCCACCCAGTGTGATCACTGCTGCCTCATACATCTTTTATTTTTTGAGCTGCATTTTTTAAATAATTTCAATCTAGTGTGCTTCCATCCGTATCCATATACGTTGGTTGCAAACACTAGTAGTAGACAGCGGAGCCTTTCTGCAGCCTTTCAGTGCTAGTGTCCACTTTGCTGCACTGTTCACGGCTGTCTGAGAGGTCTCTGACTGTGTGTGAGTGCAGCTCATGCTGAGTAGTGTGTCCTGCAGCTACGTCTGGCTGTAGGACGCTCAGCGTGCGTCACTGCCTCACACATATTTTTATTTGAGTGCAGCTCATTTTTTCTTCTATTAGTGTGCATCCATCCGTCTCCATCTACGGTGGTTGCAAACACTATATAGGAGTACACAGCGGAGCCTTTCTGCAGCCTGTCAGTGCCAGTGCCCACTTAGCTGCACTGTTGACGGCTGTCTGAGAGGTCTCTGACTGTGTGTGAGTGCAGCTCACGCTGAGTAGAGTGTCCTGCAGCTACGTCTGGTTGTAGGACGCTCAACGTGCGTCACTGCCTCACACATATTTGTCTCTGAGTGCAGCTCATTTTTTCTTCTCCTATTAGTGTGCATCTATCCGTATCCATCAACATTGGTTGGTTGCAAACACTATATAGGAGTAGATAGAGGAGCCTTTTTTTCTGGCTTGTGCCCTGCCGGCGCAGCCAGATTAGTATTACCCAATTTTTTTGGAGCCTCATCTTTTGCATTGTAGGTTACCTGCCTGCATTGTAATAGCTCCAAAAAGTTGGTGATACTATCAGTTTCAATTCTTTGTTCTCATACTTTGAGTTTGTTTCAAACAAAGAAACCACATAAAAAGTTCACCAAACACTACATTTTGAACTTGTGTAGGCCACATCAGCTCCTATTAAAGTCTAGTCCACACACACACACTTCATAAAATTAGTGTTTCTTGTACCTGTAACCAGCTGTTCAGGAATAAGCACACTAAGGCCCCCCTTTGTCCTTTTTTGCCTATCTTAAGCAGTCTTGCAAGATGAAGAAGGCAGGGAGTAAGGCGCGGGGGCGTGGGCGTGGGCGTGGAGTTTCAGCAGGGAGAGGACGTGGGGATTCTGCAGGGAGAGGACGTGGGGATTCTACAGGTAGAGGACGTGGGGATTCTGGGCCTGCTGCGGGCACCAGTGGATCAGCATCCCCCAGTTTTAGCAGGCAACAGTCCTTTATGCGCAGCTTTGTAGGACCTCAACGTACCCCACTGCTGCGGGAGGAACAAATTGAAGCCGTTGTCGGATGGATGGCAGCTAACGCATCGACTTCAATTACTTCCGCATCCTCTCAGGGTCAGAGCACCGAAGAGCAACCATCTGTCTCTTCACCACCTGCCAAAGTGCCCAGGCAGTCAGAGAGACATGGACAGGAGCCATCACAATCTCTACTTCTGTTCTCGGAATCTGTTGGCTTGGAAAGAGGGGGCCAGCCAAGCAGCATTCCTGAATGTGAAGAAGAGGGAGTATGCAGTGATGCGCAACTTCTTTGTCCCTCTGAATCTGAAGAGGCGAGTGGGCCAGTGCCTATGGTCAGCACACCTCAGTACGCATCAGATGATGACGAGACTCAGTTGCCACTTTCTGGTGCGTACGGTGCTGGCGAGACAACCCCGGAGAAGCAGCTGTTTGAAGAGGGGAGGGAAGATGATGAGGTCCTTGACCCATCATGGCGTGAGCAACAGGAAGGTGGTGGGAGCAGCTCGGAGGAAGAGATTCCCCTACCGGCCAAAACAGGAGGCAGAGGGAGGGGGAAGACTTGGTTGCCTGTACCCTCCACTTCGGCACCCGTTAGGAGCATTCCTCCTTCCAAAGGCAAACCGGGCGCTCACAAGAGTTGCAGTGCGTGGTCCTTTTTTGACACAGTTGCAGATGACATTTGCTTTGTCAAATGCAAGCTGTGTCATCAGAGAGTCAAAAGAGGGAGAAATGTCAGCAACCTCAATACCACAAATATGTGGAAACATGTGCGCACCAAGCACGAGTTGGAGTTGCATAGACACCCTCAAGACGTAGGCCAATGTACAGCACCACCTACCACCTCTTCAGTTCGTGTTGGGCCCTCTTCCTCCAGCTCACACACTGCTGGTTCGGCTTCCTCACAGGATCGCCAAGGAAGAACCTCTGCCACTGTTGTCCGGAGACCCTGTCAGATTCCACCCATAACAGCACGTTCCCATCCATCACAGCCATCGGTAGCACAGGCATGGGATAAAAGGCGCCCTTACTCGGCAAACCATCCCCGAGCACAGTCTCTGAATGCTGGCATTGCCAAACTTCTGGCAGTTGAAATGCTGTCATTCAGGCTGGTGGACACTGACACCTTCCGGGACTTAATGGCATTGGCAGTCCCCCAATACAACGTGCCCAGCCGCTTTTATTTCAGCAGGCGAGCCGTCCCTGCCCTGCAGAAACATGTTGAGGGCAAAATAAAACATGCGCTACTAAACGCCGTTAGTAGCAAGGTCCACCTGACCACCGATGCGTGGACCAGTAACCATGGACAGGGACGATACCTTTCCCTCACTGCCCACTGGGTCAATGTTGTGGAGCCGGGTACGGATCTGGAGAGTGGCGCTGTACGTGTTCTTCCAACGCCACGGATTGCAGGACTCCAGTCTGTACACATAGACTCCTCCTCCTACTCAAGTTCCTCAGAAACAGCAGAGCAGGAGCCTGTTACGACCGATATGAGCACAGCCGTGGCCAAACGTCAACAGGCTGTACTCAAATTAATTTCTTTGGGGAATCGAAGCCACACAGCGCAGGAGCTCTGGAATGCTATCAAGCTGGAGAGCGATGTGTGGTTTGGGCCAGCGAATCTCCAGCCGGGCTTGGTAGTGTGTGACAATGGCCGAAATCTGGTGGCAGCTCTTGGCCTAGGCAACCTCACACACATCCCATGTCTGGCACATGTTCTTAACTTGGTCGTGCAGAGCTTTCTGAGGGACTATCCGGATCTTGATGCACTGTTGCACAAGGTCCGCATAGAGTGCGCTCACTTGCGACGTTCCAGCACGGCAAGATCGCGCCTCGCTGCTCTGCAGCGACGATTTGGCCTTCCAGAACATCGCATCATATGTGACCTACCCACCCGGTGGAATTCAACGTTACATATGTTGGAGCGGTTGTGTGAGCAGCAGGCAGCAGTCATGGAGTACCAGCTGCATCAGGCGCAAACAAGTCGCACTGTGCGCCGTTCACACTTCAGCACCATTGAGTGGGCCTCTATGAAGGACATCTGCCTCGTTTTGCGTGCCTTCGATGAATCCACGCGGATGGCGAGTGCAGATGATGCACTAGTCAGCATGACTGTCCCCCTTATCTGCCTGCTTCAACAAACACTGCAAGCACTAAGGGATGAGGTTTCAGAAGAGGTGGAGGATGAGGAGTCCCAAATGCCATCTGCTTCTGGACAGTCTGCGCTACGTGTTTCCTCACAAAGGCCTAGGCAGGGGACACTTTGTGAGGAGGATGAGGAGGAGTCGATGGAGGAGGAAGACATCTCTCCAGAGGAGGGAGGTACACAAACCTCTACTCAGTATGTACAGCGAGGGTGGGGTGATGCAGAGCAGGTCGAGGTCACGCCTCAAACAGGGGACAGCGGTTCTTTGGCAGTTGGGAGTCTGCAGCACATGGTTGATTTCATGCTGCAGTGCCTGAGAAACGACCGCCGCATCGCCCACATTCTCGTCTCGGCTGATTATTGGGTGTACACCCTCCTAGATCCTCGCTACCGGGACAGCGTACAAAGGCTCATACCAACGTTGAACCGGGAGCGTAAAATGCGGGAGTACGAAGAGTCACTGGTGCAGTCCATAATGTTTTCCATTCCACCCGACAGCATTGTTGCAAGTGCTTTACAAAGCAGCTCTGTGCGTCGAGGCAGTGGAGGAAACTCTGCACAAAGAGGGAGCAGAGGCAGTGCCGCAGCACAAGGCAAGACCACTATGGCCCAAATGTGGCAAAGTTTTGTGTGTCCACCACAATTGTCTACACCATCAGCGACGCCTCGAGTCAGCAGGAGGCAACGCTTCCGTCAGATGGTGTCAGACTACATGTCTTGCCCTGTCGCTGTACTCCCAGATGGCTCTTCCCCCTTCAAGTTTTGGGTCTCTAAGCTGGATACATGGCCAGAGCTTAGCCAGTATGCATTGGAGGTGCTGGCTTGCCCTGCTGCCAGTGTATTATCGGAACGTGTCTTTAGTGCCGCAGGTGGTGTACTAACAGACCGTCGCACGCGACTATCTTCCGATAATGTTGACCGGCTGACTTTTCTGAAAATGAACAAGGCCTGGATCTCCAAAGACTTTGCCATTCCTCTTACAGACTAAATTAGTGGTTGGCAACTGTATCCAGGTCTGCTGGTGTGTTCATTTTTCTACCACCTGAACTATAATCCCTGTGCTTCAACACAGCCAGTTGTCGCTCAGATGTGTCGTCTGCACAGAGAAACACACTAGCTCCTGTGTTACTGGGGTTCAGTAATGCCAGCTGATCCCCTGCTGTGTGGACGGCAGAGTCACCAGCTCCATCAACATTCAAACCACTACTGATTTTTAACCGTGCCCAACTTAGGTCTCTGGCTCCACTGTCTCTACTATTTCCCCTGACCTCCAACCCCGCCATCTACATCTCTGAAGTGGCGTCAGCACAATCTACACTTGTTCCTGTGTTCCTGTGGCTCAGTCCCATCAGTTTATCCCCTGATGTGTGTCCGGCAAGGTCTCCTGCTCTGTCCACATTCCCATAACCAGTAGTGGGAATGAGGACAGAGCTGGCGAACTTGCCGGACAAACATCAGGGGATCAACTGATGGGACTGAGCACCAGTAACACAGGAACAAGTGTAGATTGTGCTGACGCCACTTCAGAGATGTAGCTGGCGGGGTTGGAGGCCAGGGTAAATAGTAGAGACAGTGGAGCCAGAGGCCTAAGTGGAGCATGGTTAGAATCAGTAGTAGTCCACAACCTCCATAAAAACCGCTGCCCATTGGCCTCTGCATGCGGCATGCGTAATCCTGGGCACCAACAGCGTCAGTTGGTGTTCAGAAGTGTCGTCTCCACAGAGCCAAACACATTCGTTCAAGTGTTAGTGGGGTTCAGCACTGCCAGCTGTTCCCCTGCTGTGGAGATGGCAAGTCTCCTGCTGCCTTCACCTGCCCAAATCCAGTAGGCCCCAGCCTGCTCCTCGCCTAATCCTGGGCTCCAACAGCGTCAGTTGGTGTTCAGAAGTGTCGTCTCCACAGAGCCAAACACATTCGTTCAAGTGTTAGTGGGGTTCAGCACTGCCAGCTGTTCCCCTGCTGTGGAGATGGCAAGTCTCCTGCTGCCTTCACCTGCCAAAATCCAGTAGGCCCCAGCCTGCTCCTCGCCTAATCCTGGGCTCCAACAGCGTCAGTTGGTGTTCAGAAGTGTCGTCTCCACAGAGCCAAACACATTCGTTCAAGTGTTAGTGGGGTTCAGCACTGCCAGCTGTTCCCCTGCTGTGGAGATGGCAGTCTCTCCTGCTGTCTCCACATTACAAAGACAGTAGGCCTCTGCCTACACCCTCCTATTTCCTGGGCTTCAACACAGCCAGTTGTAGTTCGGAAGTGCCGTCCACACGGAAAGAGATACTTGCTCCCGTGTCTCAGTGGGGTTCAGTAACGTCAGCTGATCCCCTGCTGTGTGGATGGCAGTCTCTCCTGCTGTAAACTCATTCAAAATACAGTAGGCCTCTGCCTACACCCTCCTATTTCCTGGGCTTCAACACAGCCAGTTGTAGTTCGGAAGTGCCGTCCACACGGAAAGAGACACTTGCTCCCGTGTCTCAGTGGGGTTCAGTAACGTCAGCTGATCCCCTGCTGTGTGGATGGCAGTCTCTCCTGCTGTAAACTCATTCAAAATACAGTAGGCCTCTGCCTACACCCTCCTATTTCCTGGGCTTCAACACAGCCAGTTGTAGTTCGGAAGTGCCGTCCACACGGAAAGAGACACTTGCTCCCGTGTCTCAGTGGGGTTCAGTAACGTCAGCTGATCCCCTGCTGTGTGGATGGCAGTCTCTCCTGCTGTAAACTCATTCAAAATACAGTAGGCCTCTGCCTACACCCTCCTATTTCCTGGGCTTCAACACAGCCAGTTGTAGTTCGGAAGTGCCGTCCACACGGAAAGAGACACTTGCTCCCGTGTCTCAGTGGGGTTCAGTAACGTCAGCTGATCCCCTGCTGTGTGGATGGCAGTCTCTCCTGCTGTAAACTCATTCAAAATACAGTAGGCCTCTGCCTACACCCTCCTATTTCCTGGGCTTCAACACAGCCAGTTGTAGTTCGGAAGTGCCGTCCACACGGAAAGAGATACTTGCTCCCGTGTCTCAGTGGGGTTCAGTAACGTCAGCTGATCCCCTGCTGTGTGGATGGCAGTCTCTCCTGCTGTCACCTCATTCAAAATTCAGTAGGCCTCTGCCTACACCCTCCTATTTCCTGGGCTTCAACACAGCCAGTTGTAGTTCGGAAGTGCCGTCCACACGGAAAGAGATACTTGCTCCCGTGTCTCAGTGGGGTTCAGTAACGTCAGCTGATCCCCTGCTGTGTGGATGGCAGTCTCTCCTGCTGTCACCTCATTCAAAATTCAGTAGGCCTCTGCCTACACCCTCCTATTTCCTGGGCTTCAACACAGCCAGTTGTAGTTCGGAAGTGCCGTCCACACGGAAAGAGATACTTGCTCCCGTGTCTCAGTGGGGTTCAGTAACGTCAGCTGATCCCCTGCTGTGTGGATGGCAGTCTCTCCTGCTGTAAACTCATTCAAAATACAGTAGGCCTCTGCCTACACCCTCCTATTTCCTGGGCTTCAACACAGCCAGTTGTAGTTCGGAAGTGCCGTCCACACGGAAAGAGACACTTGCTCCCGTGTCTCAGTGGGGTTCAGTAACGTCAGCTGATCCCCTGCTGTGTGGATGGCAGTCTCTCCTGCTGTAAACTCATTCAAAATACAGTAGGCCTCTGCCTACACCCTCCTATTTCCTGGGCTTCAACACAGCCAGTTGTAGTTCGGAAGTGCCGTCCACACGGAAAGAGATACTTGCTCCCGTGTCTCAGTGGGGTTCAGTAACGTCAGCTGATCCCCTGCTGTGTGGATGGCAGTCTCTCCTGCTGTAAACTCATTCAAAATACAGTAGGCCTCTGCCTACACCCTCCTATTTCCTGGGCTTCAACACAGCCAGTTGTAGTTCGGAAGTGCCGTCCACACGGAAAGAGACACTTGCTCCCGTGTCTCAGTGGGGTTCAGTAACGTCAGCTGATCCCCTGCTGTGTGGATGGCAGTCTCTCCTGCTGTAAACTCATTCAAAATACAGTAGGCCTCTGCCTACACCCTCCTATTTCCTGGGCTTCAACACAGCCAGTTGTAGTTCGGAAGTGCCGTCCACACGGAAAGAGATACTTGCTCCCGTGTCTCAGTGGGGTTCAGTAACGTCAGCTGATCCCCTGCTGTGTGGATGGCAGTCTCTCCTGCTGTCACCTCATTCAAAATTCAGTAGGCCTCTGCCTACACCCTCCTATTTCCTGGGCTTCAACACAGCCAGTTGTAGTTCGGAAGTGCCGTCCACACGGAAAGAGATACTTGCTCCCGTGTCTCAGTGGGGTTCAGTAACGTCAGCTGATCCCCTGCTGTGTGGATGGCAGTCTCTCCTGCTGTCACCTCATTCAAAATTCAGTAGGCCTCTGCCTACACCCTCCTATTTCCTGGGCTTCAACACAGCCAGTTGTAGTTCGGAAGTGCCGTCCACACGGAAAGAGACACTTGCTCCCGTGCCTCAGTGGGGTTCAGTAACGTCAGCTGATCCCCTGCTGTGTGGATGGCAGTCTCTCCTGCTGTCACCTCATTCAAAATTCAGTAGGCCTCTGCCTACACCCTCCTATTTCCTGGGCTTCAACACAGCCAGTTGTAGTTCGGAAGTGCCGTCCACACGGAAAGAGATACTTGCTCCCGTGTCTCAGTGGGGTTCAGTAACGTCAGCTGATCCCCTGCTGTGTGGATGGCAGTCTCTCCTGCTGTAAACTCATTCAAAATACAGTAGGCCTCTGCCTACACCCTCCTATTTCCTGGGCTTCAACACAGCCAGTTGTAGTTCGGAAGTGCCGTCCACACGGAAAGAGATACTTGCTCCCGTGTCTCAGTGGGGTTCAGTAACGTCAGCTGATCCCCTGCTTTGTGGATGGCAGTCTCTCCTGCTGTAAACTCATTCAAAATACAGTAGGCCTCTGCCTACACCCTCCTATTTCCTGGGCTTCAACACAGCCAGTTGTAGTTCGGAAGTGCCGTCCACACGGAAAGAGATACTTGCTCCCGTGTCTCAGTGGGGTTCAGTAATGTCAGCTGATCCCCTGCTGTGTGGATGGCAAAGTCTCCTGCTGCCTACACAGTCGTACCACTACTGATTTTTAACCGTGCTCCAATTAGGCCTGTGGCTCCACTGTCTCTCGTATTTCCCCTGTCCTCCAACCCTGCCAGTTACAGCTCCGAAGTGGCGTCTGCACAATCCACACTTGTTCCTGTGTTACAGGTGTTCAGTCCGATCAGTTAATCCCCTGATGTGTGTCCGGCAATGTCGCCTGCTCTGTCCACATTCCCATTATCGGAATGTGGACAGAGCAGGCGACATTGCCGGACACACATCAGGGGATTAACTGACCGGACTGAACACCTGTAACACAGGAACAAGTGTGGATTGTGCAGACGCCACTTCGGAGCTGTAACTGGCGGGGTTGGAGGACAGGGGAAATACGAAAATCAGTGAATCCACAGGCCTAAGTGGAGCTTGGTTCAAATTAGTAGTCTACAACCGATCTTAAAATTTCTTCAATGCAGCCTAAGCCTGCTCCGTGCTTGTCCCTGGGCGTCAACACAGCCAGTTGTTGCTCGGAAGTGCCGTCTTCACAGAGTAAAACACTAGCTCCTGTGTTTGTGGGGTTCAGTAACGTCAGCTGTTCCCCTGCTGTTTTGATGGCAATCTGTCCTGCTGCCTCCCAACTGGCAGCACATCAGGCCTCAGCCTGCTAAGTGCTTGTCCTGGGCTCCAACATCGCCAGTTGCTGCTCATAACTGACTTTGGCACGGGTACTCCCTCCTGCCCAGCTTGGTTCCAGCCCTGCCTGCTGTTTCCGGGAAGTGTCAATGTCAGTTTGCCACCCCAAGTTGCCATGTCGTGTTGCGGTTGGGTTAGCCGAGGCTAGGGTGCCAGCAGTTTAGGTGCTTCCTATGTGGACTGCGGGTTCTGGTAAGAAAGGTTTGTTCCATAGTGCCAGTAGGACAAGCACCCCCTGTAGGACTGTGTGATTCGGTAACTGCGGCCAGCTTGCGGCATGCCAACTTTGCTTTTCAGGGGTAACTTCTGATACCCCTCCGGGTTCCAGCACCGTCAGCTGGTTCTCATCAGAGCCTTTGGCCTAGGTGCCTCCATCTCGGTATCCGAGTTCCAGCAACGTCTGCTGGTCCTTGGTAGTGCTTTGTAGCACAGGTACCTCCTGCTTAGTAACCGGGTTCCAGCACCGTCAGCTGGTCCTCGGTTGTGCCATTGGCTCTTATTCCTTCTGCTGCCCCTCCGGGTGCCAGCACTGTCAGCTGGTCCTCGCTATTTCCATTTGCTCTTGCAGCTTATGCTACCCCTCCGGGTTCCAGCACCGTCAGCTGGTTCTCGTCAGAGCCTTTGGCCTAGGTGCCTCCATCTCGGTATCCGAGTTCCGGCAACGTCTGCTGGTCCTTGGTAGTGCTTTGTAGCACAGGTACCTCCTGCTTAGTAACCGGGTTCCAGCACCGTCAGCTGGTCCTCGGTTGTGCCATTGGCTCTTATTCCTTCTGCTGCCCCTCCGGGTGCCAGCACTGTCAGCTGGTCCTCGCTATTTCCATTTGCTCTTGCAGCTTATGCTACCCCTCCGGGTTCCAGCACCGTCAGCTGGTTCTCGTCAGAGCGTTTGGCCTAGGTGCCTCCATCTCGGTATCCGAGTTCCGGCAACGTCTGCTGGTCCTTGGTAGTGCTTTGTAGCACAGGTACCTCCTGCTTAGTAACCGGGTTCCAGCACCGTCAGCTGGTCCTCGGTAGTGCCATTGGCTCTTGTTCCTTCTGCTGCCCCTCCGGGTGCCAGTACCGTCAGCTGGTTCAAGAGGACAAAGAACAGGAAGACAACCACCAAGATGCAGAACAACAAGAGAGAGAAGACAAAGAAGCATAAAAAAAACAAAGCAGAAGAACATTAAGCATAAGACTAATACTCTGAGCAAATGATATTATCTTATTTATAAGCAGAAGAAGACTAAGCAGTGTATGGGGGTGAGTCCGTTCCTCCTCGTGGTGCCCCTGGAAAAGGCCTGCTTCTGCAGGCCAAACTGAACGCGGACAAATCCTGTTGTAAATCTTTTGTGACAGGCAGAACGGAAGGTGTAAACTTCTAACTTTTCTAGATAACAACTACAGGAATGCCTGACACAAACAAGAATATGATGAAGAAGAATAGGAAGAAGATGAAGAAGCTGAATATGTAGAATAATAATTGTTGAATAAGAAGAATATGAAGAATGTAAGAAAAGGAAGAAGAAGAAGAAGAAGAAGAAGAAGAAGAAGAAGAAGAAGAAGAAGAAGAAGAAGAAGAAGAAGAAGAATGTAAAAAAAGGAAGTAGAAGAAGAAGAAGAAGAATGTAAAAAAAGGAATAAGAAGAAGAATGTAAAAAAAGGAAGTAGAAGAAGAAGAAGAAGAATGTAAAAAAAGGAAGTAGAAGAAGAAGAAGAAGAATGTAAAAAAAGGAAGTAGAAGAAGAAGACATACATGTCTGGCAAAATATAAATGAGGCTAACATAGTCAATATCTTTGTAACTCCTAACATCTTTAAAAAAAAAAGTTTAATTCCTGCTATTCCATTTGATTGGGCTAAACCTCTATGGCTTTAATGTCTCCTCCACCTCCCACAATACATTCTACATTATTCTTAGTTGTTTTTCTTCATGTAGAATTAACCTACAAGGAAAGAAAGGTTTTTTTTTAATTCCGATATTTTGGCCCCATTGACTTGCATTGGTTCCCGGTATCGGAATCGGCGATACCGATACTTTTTTTTAAGATCGGCCGATCCATTCCGATCCGATATTTTCAAGTATCGGCTGGTATCGCTCAACTCTAGTCATAATCATTTTGTTGATGTCATAATCATTTGATGATGTCATAATCATTAGATGATGTCATAATCATTTTGTTGATGTCATAATCATTTGATGATGTCATAATCATTTGATGTCATAATCATCGGATGATGTCATAATCATTTTGTTGATGTCATAATCATTTGATAATGTCATAATCATTAGATGATGTCATATTCATTTTGTTGATGTCATAATCATTTTTTTGATGTCATAATCATTTGATGATGTCATAATCATTTGATGTCATAATCATTGGATGATGTCATAATCATTTTGTTGATGTCATAATCATTTTGTTGATGTCATAATCATTTGATGATGTCATAATCATTTTGATGATGTCATAATCATTTGATGATGTCATAATCATTTGATGTCATAATCATTGGATGATGTCATAATCATTTTGTTGATGTCATAATCATTTGATGATGTCATAATCATTAGATGATGTCATAATCATTTTGTTGATGTCATAATGATTTGATGATGTCATAATCATTGGATGATGTCATAATCATTGGATGATGTCATAATCATTTTGTTGATGTCATAATCATTTGATGATGTCATAATCATTAGATGATGTCATAATCATTTTGTTGATGTCATAATCATTTGATGATGTCATAATCATTAGATGATGTCATAATCATTTTGTTGATGTCATAATCATTTGATGATGTCATAATCATTTGATGTCATAATCATTGGATGATGACATAATCATTTTGTTGATGTCATAATCATTAGATGATGTCATAATCATTAGATGATGTCATAATCATTTTGTTGATGTAATAATCATTTGATGATGTCATAATCATTTTGTTGATGTCATAATCATTGGATGATGTCATAATCATTTTGTTGATGTCATAATCATTTGATGATGCCATAATCATTTTGTTGATGGCATAATCATTTGATGATGTCATAATCATTTGATGTCATAATCATTAGATGATGTCATAATCATTTTGTTGATGTCATAATGATTTGATGATGTCAAAATCATTGGATGATGTCATAATCATTTTGTTGATGTCATAATCATTTGATGTCACAATCATTGGAAGATGTCATAATCATTTTGTTGATGTCATAATCATTTGATGATGTCATAATCATTTGATGTCATAATCATTGGATGATGTCATAATCATTTTGTTGATGTCATAATCATTTGATGATGTCATAATCATTAGATGATGTCATAATAATTTTGTTGATGTCATAATGATTTGATGATGTCATAATCATTGGATGATGTCATAATCATTGGATGATGTCATAATCATTTTGTTGATGTCATAATCATTTGTTGATGTCATAATCACTTGATGATGTCATAATCATTAGATGATGTCATAATCATTTTGTTGATGTCATAATCATTTGATGATGTCATAATCATTAGATGATGTCATAATCATTTTGTGATGTCATAATCATTTGATGATGTCATAATCATTTGATGTCATAATCATTGGATGATGTCATAATCATTTTGTTGATGTCATAATCATTTGATAATGTCATAATCATTAGATGATGTCATAATCATTTTGTTGATGTCATAATCATTTTGTTGATGTCATAATCATTTGATGATGTCATAATCATTTTGGTGATGTCATAATCATTTGATGATGTCATAATCATTTGATGTCATAATCATTGGATGATGTCATAATCATTTTGTTGATGTCATAATCATTTGATGATGTCATAATCATTAGATGATGTCATAATGATTTTGTTGATGTCATAATCATTTGATGATGTCATAATCATTAGATGATGTCATAATCATTTTGTGATGTCATAATCATTTGATGATGTCATAATCATTTGATGTCATAATCATTGGATGATGTCATAATCATTTGATGTCATAATCATTGGATGATGTCATAATCATTTGATAATGTCATAATCATTAGATGATGTCATAATCATTTTGCTGATGTCATAATCATTTTGTTGATGTCATAATCATTTGATGATGTCATAATCATTTTGGTGATGTCATAATCATTTGATGATGTAATAATCATTTGATGTCATAATCATTGGATGATGTTATAATCATTTTGTTGATGTCATAATCATTTGATGATGTCATAATCATTAGATGATGTCATAATCATTTTGTTGATGTCATAATGATTTGATGATGTCAGAATCATTGGATGATATCATAATCATTGGATGATGTCATAATCATTTTGTTGATGTCATAATCATTTGATGATGTCATAATCATTAGATGATGTCATAATCATTTTGTTGATGTCATAATGATTTGATGATGTCGTAATCATTTGATGTCATAATCATTGGATGATGTCATAATCATTTTGTTGATGTCATAATCATTTGATGATGTCATAAACATTTGATGTCATAATCATTGGATGATGTCATAATCATTTTGTTGATGTCATAATCATTGGATGATGTCATAATCGTTTTGTTGATGTCATAATCATTTGATGATGTCATAATCATTAGATGATGTCATAATCATTTTGTTGATGTCATAATCATTTGAAGATGTCATAATCATTAGATGATGTCATAATCATTTTGTTGATGTCATAATCATTTGATGATGTCATAATCATTTGATGTCATAATCATCGGATGATGTCATAATCATTTTGTTGATGTCATAATCATTTGATAATGTCATAATCATTAGATGATGTCATAATCATTTTGTTGATGTCATAATCATTTTTTTGATGTCATAATCATTTGATGATGTCATAATCATTTTGTTGATGTCATAATCATTTGATGATGTCATAATCATTTGATGTCATAATCATTGGATGATGTCATAATCATTTTGTTGATGTCATAATCATTTGATGATGTCATAATCATTAGATTATGTCATAATCATTTTGATGATGTCATCATCATTTGATGATGTCATAATCATTGGATGATGTCATAATCATTGGATGATGTCATCATCATTTTGTTGATGTCATAATCATTTGATGTCATAATCATTTGATGATGTCATAATCATTTTGTTGATGTCATAATAATTTTGTTGATGTCATAATGATTTGATGATGTCAAAATCATTGGATGATGTCATAATCATTTTGTTGATGTCATAATCATTTGATGTCATAATCATTGGATGATGTCATAATCATTTTGTTGATGTCATAATCATTTGTTGATGTCATAATCATTTGATGTCATAATCATTGGATGATGTCATAATCATTTTTTGATGTCATAATCATTGGATGATGTCATAATCATTTTGTTGATGTCATAATCATTTGATGATGTCATAATCATTAGATGATGTCATAATCATTTTGTTGATGTCATAATCATTTGATGATGTCATAATCATTAGATGATGTCATAATCATTTTGTTGATGTCATAATCATTTGATAATGTCATAATCATTAGATGATGTCATAATCATTTTGTTGATGTCATAATCATTTTGTTGATGTCATAATCATTTGATGATGTCATAATCATTTTGGTGATGTCATAATCATTTGATGATGTCATAATCATTTGATGTCATAATCATTGGATGATGTCATAATCATTTTGTTGATGTCATAATCATTTGATGATGTCATAATCATTAGATGATGTCATAATCATTTTGTTGATGTCATAATGATTTGATGATGTAATAATCATTGGATGATGTCATAATCATTGGATGATGTCATAATCATTTTGTTGATGTCATAATCATTTGATGATGTCATAATCATTAGATGATGTCATAAACATTTGATGTCATAATCATTGGATGATGTCATAATCATTTTGTTGATGTCATAATCATTTGATGATGTCATAAACATTTGATGTCATAATCATTGGATGATGTCATAATCATTTTGTTGATGTCATAATCATTTGATGATGTCATAAACATTTGATGTCATAATCATTGGATGATGTCATAATCATTTTGTTGATGTCATAATCATTGGATGATGTCATAATCATTTTGTTGATGTCATAATCATTTGATGATGTCATAATCATTAGATGATGTCATAATCATTTTGTTGATGTCATAATCATTTGATGATGTCATAATCATTAGATGATGTCATAATCATTTTGTTGATGTCATAATCATTTGATGATGTCATAATCATTTGATGTCATAATCATCGGATGATGTCATAATCATTTTGTTGATGTCATAATCATTTGATAATGTCATAATCATTAGATGATGTCATATTCATTTTGTTGATGTCATAATCATTTTTTTGATGTCATAATCATTTGATGATGTCATAATCATTTGATGTCATAATCATTGGATGATGTCATAATCATTTTGTTGATGTCATAATCATTTTGTTGATGTCATAATCATTTGATGATGTCATAATCATTTTGATGATGTCATAATCATTTGATGATGTCATAATCATTTGATGTCATAATCATTGGATGATGTCATAATCATTTTGTTGATGTCATAATCATTTGATGATGTCATAATCATTAGATGATGTCATAATCATTTTGTTGATGTCATAATGATTTGATGATGTCATAATCATTGGATGATGTCATAATCATTGGATGATGTCATAATCATTTTGTTGATGTCATAATCATTTGATGATGTCATAATCATTAGATGATGTCATAAACATTTGATGTCATAATCATTGGATGATGTCATAATCATTTTGTTGATGTCATAATCATTTGATGATGTCATAAACATTTGATGTCATAATCATTGGATGATGTCATAATCATTTTGTTGATGTCATAATCATTTGATGATGTCATAAACATTTGATGTCATAATCATTGGATGATGTCATAATCATTTTGTTGATGTCATAATCATTGGATGATGTCATAATCATTTTGTTGATGTCATAATCATTTGATGATGTCATAATCATTAGATGATGTCATAATCATTTTGTTGATGTCATAATCATTTGATGATGTCATAATCATTAGATGATGTCATAATCATTTTGTTGATGTCATAATCATTTGATGATGTCATAATCATTTGATGTCATAATCATCGGATGATGTCATAATCATTTTGTTGATGTCATAATCATTTGATAATGTCATAATCATTAGATGATGTCATATTCATTTTGTTGATGTCATAATCATTTTTTTGATGTCATAATCATTTGATGATGTCATAATCATTTGATGTCATAATCATTGGATGATGTCATAATCATTTTGTTGATGTCATAATCATTTTGTTGATGTCATAATCATTTGATGATGTCATAATCATTTTGATGATGTCATAATCATTTGATGATGTCATAATCATTTGATGTCATAATCATTGGATGATGTCATAATCATTTTGTTGATGTCATAATCATTTGATGATGTCATAATCATTAGATGATGTCATAATCATTTTGTTGATGTCATAATGATTTGATGATGTCATAATCATTGGATGATGTCATAATCATTGGATGATGTCATCATCATTTTGTTGATGTCATAATCATTTGATGATGTCATAATCATTTGATGTCATAATCATTTGATGATGTCATAATCATTTTGTTGATGTCATAATCATTTTGTTGATGTCATAATGATTTGATGATGTCAAAATCATTGGATGATGTCATAATCATTTTGTTGATGTCATAATCATTTGATGTCATAATCATTGGATGATGTCATAATCATTTTGTTGATGTCATAATCATTTGATGATGTCATAATCATTTGATGTTATAATCATTGGATGATGTCATAATCATTTTGTTGATGTCATAATCATTTGATGATGTCATAATCATTAGATGATGTCATAATCATTTTGTTGATGTCATAATCATTTGATGATGTCATAATCATTAGATGATGTCATAATCATTTTGTGATGTCATAATCATTTGATGATGTCATAATCATTTGATGTCATAATCATTGGATGATGTCATAATCATTTTGTTGATGTCATAATCATTTGATAATGTCATAATCATTAGATGATGTCATAATCATTTTGTTGATGTCATAATCATTTTGTTGATGTCATAATCATTTGATGATGTCATAATCATTTTGGTGATGTCATAATCATTTGATGATGTCATAATCATTTGATGTCATAATCATTGGATGATGTCATAATCATTTTGTTGATGTCATAATCATTTGATGATGTCATAATCATTAGATGATGTCATAATCATTTTGTTGATGTCATAATCATTTGATGATGTCATAATCATTTGATGTCATAATCATTGGATGATGTCATAATCATTTTGTTGATGTCATAATCATTTGATAATGTCATAATCATTAGATGATGTCATAATCATTTTGTTGATGTCATAATCATTTGATGATGTCATAATCATTAGATGATGTCATAATCATTTTGATGATGTCATAATCATTTGATGATGTCATAATCATTTGATGTCATAATCATTGGATGATGTCATAATCATTTTGTCGATGTCATAATCATTTGATGATGTCATAATCATTAGATGATGTCATAATCATTTTGTTGATGTCATAATGATTTGATGATGTCATAATCATTGGATGATGTCATAATCATTGGATGATGTCATAATCATTTTGTTGATGTCATAATCATTTGATGATGTCATAATCATTAGATGATGTCATAATCATTTTGTTGATGTCATAATGATTTGATGATGTCATAATCATTAGATGATGTCATAATCATTTTGTTGATGTCATAATGATTTGATGATGTCATAATCATTTGATGTCATAATCATTGGATGATGTCATAATCGTTTTGTTGATGACATAATCATTTGATGATGTCATAATCATTGGATGTCATAATCATTTTGTTGATGTCATAATGATTTGATGATGTCATAATCATTGGATGATGTCATAATCATTGGATGATGTCATAATCATTTTGTTGATGTCATAATCATTTGATGATGTCATAATCATTAGATGATGTCATAATCATTTTGTTGATGTCATAATGATTTGATGATGTCATAATCATTTGATGTCATAATCATTGGATGATGTCATAATCATTTTGTTGATGACATAATCATTGGATGTCATAATCATTTTGTTGATGTCATAATCATTTGATGATGTCATAATCATTAGATGATGTCATAATCATTTGATGTCATAATCATTGGATGATGTCATATTCATTTTGTTGATGTCATAATCATTTGATGATGTCATAATCATTTGATGTCATAATCATTGGATGATGTCATAATCATTTTGTTGATGTCATAATCATTTGATGATGTCATAATCATTTGATGTCATAATCATTGGATGATGACATAATCATTTTGTTGATGTCATAATCATTAGATGATGTCATAATCATTAGATGATGTCATAATCATTTTGTTGATGTAATAATCATTTGATGATGTCATAATCATTTTGTTGATGTCATAATCATTGGATGATGTCATAATCATTTTGTTGATGTCATAATCATTTGATGATGCCATAATCATTTTGTTGATGGCATAATCATTTGATGATGTCATAATCATTTGATGTCATAATCATTAGATGATGTCATAATCATTTTGTTGATGTCATAATGATTTGATGATGTCAAAATCATTGGATGATGCCATAATCATTTTGTTGATGTCATAATCATTTGATGTCATAATCATTGGATGATGTCATAATCATTTTGGTGATGTCATAATCATTTGATGATGTCATAATCATTTTGGTGATGTCATAATCATTTGATGATGTCATAATCATTTTGGTGATGTCATAATCATTTGATGTCATAATCATTGGATGATGTCATAATCATTTTGTTGATGTCATAATCATTTGATGATGTCATAATCATTAGATGATGTCATAATGATTTTGTTGATGTCATAATCATTTGATGATGTCATAATCATTAGATGATGTCATAATCATTTTGTGATGTCATAATCATTTGATGATGTCATAATCATTTGATGTCATAATCATTGGATGATGTCATAATCATTTGATGTCATAATCATTGGATGATGTCATAATCATTTGATAATGTCATAATCATTAGATGATGTCATAATCATTTTGCTGATGTCATAATCATTTTGTTGATGTCATAATCATTTGATGATGTCATAATCATTTTGGTGATGTAATAATCATTTGATGATGTCATAATCATTTTGTTGATGTCATAATCATTGGATGATGTCATAATCATTTTGTTGATGTCATAATCATTTGATGATGCCATAATCATTTTGTTGATGGCATAATCATTTGATGATGTCATAATCATTTGATGTCATAATCATTAGATGATGTCATAATCATTTTGTTGATGTCATAATGATTTGATGATGTCAAAATCATTGGATGATGCCATAATCATTTTGTTGATGTCATAATCATTTGATGTCATAATCATTGGATGATGTCATAATCATTTTGGTGATGTCATAATCATTTGATGATGTCATAATCATTTTGGTGATGTCATAATCATTTGATGATGTCATAATCATTTTGGTGATGTCATAATCATTTGATGTCATAATCATTGGATGATGTCATAATCATTTTGTTGATGTCATAATCATTTGATGATGTCATAATCATTAGATGATGTCATAATGATTTTGTTGATGTCATAATCATTTGATGATGTCATAATCATTAGATGATGTCATAATCATTTTGTGATGTCATAATCATTTGATGATGTCATAATCATTTGATGTCATAATCATTGGATGATGTCATAATCATTTGATGTCATAATCATTGGATGATGTCATAATCATTTGATAATGTCATAATCATTAGATGATGTCATAATCATTTTGCTGATGTCATAATCATTTTGTTGATGTCATAATCATTTGATGATGTCATAATCATTTTGGTGATGTCATAATCATTTGATGATGTCATAATCATTTGATGTCATAATCAATGGATGATGTTATAATCATTTTGTTGATGTCATAATCATTTGATGATGTCATAATCATTAGATGATGTCATAATCATTTTGTTGATGTCATAATGATTTGATGATGTCAGAATCATTGGATGATATCATAATCATTGGATGATGTCATAATCATTTTGTTGATGTCATAATCATTTGATGATGTCATAATCAATAGATGATGTCATAATCATTTTGTTGATGTCATAATGATTTGATGATGTCATAATCATTTGATGTCATAATCATTGGATGATGTCATAATCATTTTGTTGATGTCATAATCATTTGATGATGTCATAAACATTTCATGTCTTAATCATTGGATGATGTCATAATCATTTTGTTGATGTCATAATAATTGGATGATGTCATAATCATTTTGTTGATGTCATAATCATTTGATGATGTCATAATCATTAGATGATGTCATAATCATTTTGTTGATGTCATAATCATTTGATGATGTCATAATCATTAGATGATGTCATAATCATTTTGTTGATGTCATAATCATTTGATGATGTCATAATCATTTGATGTCATAATCATCGGATGATGTCATAATCATTTTGTTGATGTCATAATCATTTGATAATGTCATAATCATTAGATGATGTCATAATCATTTTTTTGATGTCATAATCATTTGATGATGTCATAATCATTTGATGATGTCATAATCATTTGATGTCATAATCATTGGATGATGTCATAATCATTTTGTTGATGTCATAATCATTTTGTTGATGTCATAATCATTTGATGATGTCATAATCATTTTGATGATGTCATAATCATTTGATGATGTCATAATCATTTGATGTCATAATCATTGGATGATGTCATAATCATTTTGTTGATGTCATAATCATTTGATGATGTCATAATCATTAGATGATGTCATAATCATTTTGTTGATGTCATAATGATTTGATGATGTCATAATCATTGGATGATGTCATAATCATTGGATGATGTCATAATCATTTTGTTGATGTCATAATCATTTGATGATGTCATAATCATTAGATGATGTCATAATCATTTTGTTGATGTCATAATCATTTGATGATGTCATAATCATTAGATGATGTCATAATCATTTTGTTGATGTCATAATCATTTGATGATGTCATAATCATTTGATGTCATAATCATTGGATGATGACATAATCATTTTGTTGATGTCATAATCATTAGATGATGTCATAATCATTAGATGATGTCATAATCATTTTGTTGATGTAATAATCATTTGATGATGTCATAATCATTTTGTTGATGTCATAATCATTGGATGATGTCATAATCATTTTGTTGATGTCATAATCATTTGATGATGCCATAATCATTTTGTTGATGGCATAATCATTTGATGATGTCATAATCATTTGATGTCATAATCATTAGATGATGTCATAATCATTTTGTTGATGTCATAATGATTTGATGATGTCAAAATCATTGGATGATGTCATAATCATTTTGTTGATGTCATAATCATTTGATGTCATAATCATTGGATGATGTCATAATCATTTTGTTGATGTCATAATCATTTGATGATGTCATAATCATTTGATGTCATAATCATTGGATGATGTCATAATCATTTTGTTGATGTCATAATCATTTGATGATGTCATAATCATTAGATGATGTCATAATAATTTTGTTGATGTCATAATGATTTGATGATGTCATAATCATTGGATGATGTCATAATCATTGGATGATGTCATAATCATTTTGTTGATGTCATAATCATTTGTTGATGTCATAATCATTTGATGATGTCATAATCATTAGATGATGTCATAATCATTTTGTTGATGTCATAATCATTTGATGATGTCATAAACATTAGATGATGTCATAATCATTTTGTGATGTCATAATCATTTGATGATGTCATAATCATTTGATGTCATAATCATTGGATGATGTCATAATCATTTTGTTGATGTCATAATCATTTGATAATGTCATAATCATTAGATGATGTCATAATCATTTTGTTGATGTCATAATCATTTTGTTGATGTCATAATCATTTGATGATGTCATAATCATTTTGGTGATGTCATAATCATTTGATGATGTCATAATCATTTGATGTCATAATCATTGGATGATGTCATAATCATTTTGTTGATGTCATAATCATTTGATGATGTCATAATCATTAGATGATGTCATAATGATTTTGTTGATGTCATAATCATTTGATGATGTCATAATCATTAGATGATGTCATAATCTTTTTGTGATGTCATAATCATTTGATGATGTCATAATCATTTGATGTCATAATCATTGGATGATGTCATAATCATTTGATGTCATAATCATTGGATGATGTCATAATCATTTGATAATGTCATAATCATTAGATGATGTCATAATCATTTTGCTGATGTCATAATCATTTTGTTGATGTCATAATCATTTGATGATGTCATAATCATTTTGGTGATGTCATAATCATTTGATGATGTAATAATCATTTGATGTCATAATCATTGGATGATGTTATAATCATTTTGTTGATGTCATAATCATTGGATGATGTCATAATCATTTGATGTCATAATCATTGGATGATGTCATAATCATTTGATAATGTCATAATCATTAGATGATGTCATAATCATTTTGCTGATGTCATAATCATTTTGTTGATGTCATAATCATTTGATGATGTCATAATCATTTTGGTGATGTCATAATCATTTGATGATGTAATAATCATTTGATGTCATAATCATTGGATGATGTTATAATCATTTTGTTGATGTCATAATCATTTGATGATGTCATAATCATTAGATGATGTCATAATCATTTTGTTGATGTCATAATGATTTGATGATGTCAGAATCATTGGATGATATCATAATCATTGGATGATATCATAATCATTTTGTTGATGTCATAATCATTTGATGATGTCATAATCATTTTGTTGATGTCATAATCATTTGATGATGTCATAATCATTAGATGATGTCATAATCATTTTGTTGATGTCATAATCATTTGAAGATGTCATAATCATTAGATGATGTCATAATCATTTTGTTGATGTCATAATCATTTGATGATGTCATAATCATTTGATGTCATAATCATCGGATGATGTCATAATCATTTTGTTGATGTCATAATCATTTGATAATGTCATAATCATTAGATGATGTCATAATCATTTTGTTGATGTCATAATCATTTTTTTGATGTCATAATCATTTGATGATGTCATAATCATTTTGTTGATGTCATAATCATTTGATGATGTCATAATCATTTGATGACATAATCATTGGATGATGTCATAATCATTTTGTTGATGTCATAATCATTTGATGATGTCATAATCATTGGATTATGTCATAATCATTTTGATGATGTCATCATCATTTGATGATGTCATAATCATTGGATGATGTCATAATCATTGGATGATGTCATCATCATTTTGTTGATGTCATAATCATTTGATGTCATAATCATTTGATGATGTCATAATCATTTTGTTGATGTCATAATCATTTTGTTGATGTCATAATGATTTGATGATGTCAAAATCATTGGATGATGTCATAATCATTTTGTTGATGTCATAATCATTTGATGTCATAATCATTGGATGATGTCATAATCATTTTGTTGATGTCATAATCATTTGTTGATGTCATAATCATTTGATGTCATAATCTTTGGATGATGTAATAATCATTTTTTTGATGTCATAATCATTGGATGATGTCATAATCATTTTGTTGATGTCATAATCATTTGATGATGTCATAATCATTAGATGATGTCATAATCATTTTGTTGATGTCATAATCATTTGATGATGTCATAATCATTAGATGATGTCATAATCATTTTGTTGATGTCATAATCATTTGATAATGTCATAATCATTAGATGATGTCATAATCATTTTGTTGATGTCATAATCATTTTGTTGATGTCATAATCATTTGATGATGTCATAATCATTTTGGTGATGTCATAATCATTTGATGATGTCATAATCATTTGATGTCATAATCATTGGATGATGTCATAATCATTTTGTTGATGTCATAATCATTTGATGATGTCATAATCATTAGATGATGTCATAATCATTTTGTTGATGTCATAATGATTTGATGATGTAATAATCATTGGATGATGTCATAATCATTGGATGATGTCATAATCATTTTGTTGATGTCATAATCATTTGATGATGTCATAATCATTAGATGATGTCATAATCATTTTGTTGATGTCATAATGATTTGATGATGTCATAATCATTTGATGTCATAATCATTGGATGATGTCATAATCATTTTGTTGATGTCATAATCATTTGATGATGTCATAAACATTTGATGTCATAATCATTGGATGATGTCATAATCATTTTGTTGATGTCATAATCATTTGATGATGTCATAAACATTTGATGTCATAATCATTGGATGATGTCATAATCATTTTGTTGATGTCATAATCATTGGATGATGTCATAATCATTTTGTTGATGTCATAATCATTTGATGATGTCATAATCATTAGATGATGTCATAATCATTTTGTTGATGTCATAATCATTTGATGATGTCATAATCATTAGATGATGTCATAATCATTTTGTTGATGTCATAATCATTTGATGATGTCATAATCATTTGATGTCATAATCATCGGATGATGTCATAATCATTTTGTTGATGTCATAATCATTTGATAATGTCATAATCATTAGATGATGTCCTATTCATTTTGTTGATGTCATAATCATTTTTTTGATGTCATAATCATTTGATGATGTCATAATCATTTGATGTCATAATCATTGGATGATGTCATAATCATTTTGTTGATGTCATAATCATTTTGTTGATGTCATAATCATTTGATGATGTCATAATCATTTTGATGATGTCATAATCATTTGATGATGTCATAATCATTTGATGTCATAATCATTGGATGATGTCATAATCATTTTGTTGATGTCATAATCATTTGATGATGTCATAATCATTAGATGATGTCATAATCATTTTGTTGATGTCATAATGATTTGATGATGTCATAATCATTGGATGATGTCATAATCATTGGATGATGTCATCATCATTTTGTTGATGTCATAATCATTTGATGATGTCATAATCATTTGATGTCATAATCATTTGATGATGTCATAATCATTTTGTTGATGTCATAATCATTTTGTTGATGTCATAATGATTTGATGATGTCAAAATCATTGGATGATGTCATAATCATTTTGTTGATGTCATAATCATTTGATGTCATAATCATTGGATGATGTCATAATCATTTTGTTGATGTCATAATCATTTGATGATGTCATAATCATTTGATGTTATAATCATTGGATGATGTCATAATCATTTTGTTGATGTCATAATCATTTGATGATGTCATAATCATTAGATGATGTCATAATCATTTTGTTGATGTCATAATCATTTGATGATGTCATAATCATTAGATGATGTCATAATCATTTTGTGATGTCATAATCATTTGATGATGTCATAATCATTTGATGTCATAATCATTGGATGATGTCATAATCATTTTGTTGATGTCATAATCATTTGATAATGTCATAATCATTAGATGACGTCATAATCATTTTGTTGATGTCATAATCATTTTGTTGATGTCATAATCATTTGATGATGTCATAATCATTTTGGTGATGTCATAATCATTTGATGATGTCATAATCATTTGATGTCATAATCATTGGATGATGTCATAATCATTTTGTTGATGTCATAATCATTTGATGATGTCATAATCATTAGATGATGTCATAATCATTTTGTTGATGTCATAATCATTTGATGATGTCATAATCATTTGATGTCATAATCATTGGATGATGTCATAATCATTTGATGTCATAATCATTGGATGATGTCATAATCATTTTGTTGATGTCATAATCATTTGATAATGTCATAATCATTAGATGATGTCATAATCATTTTGTTGATGTCATAATCATTTTGTTGATGTCATAATCATTTTGATGATGTCATAATCATTTGATGATGTCATAATCATTTGATGTCATAATCATTGGATGATGTCATAATCATTTTGTCGATGTCATAATCATTTGATGATGTCATAATCATTAGATGATGTCATAATCATTTTGTTGATGTCATAATGATTTGATGATGTCATAATCATTGGATGATGTCATAATCATTGGATGATGTCATAATCATTTTGTTGATGTCATAATCATTTGATGATGTCATAATCATTAGATGATGTCATAATCATTTTGTTGATGTCATAATGATTTGATGATGTCATAATCATTTGATGTCATAATCATTGGATGATGTCATAATCATTTTGTTGATGACATAATCATTTGATGATGTCATAATCATTGGATGTCATAATCATTTTGTTGATGTCATAATCATTTGATGATGTCATAATCATTAGATGATGTCATAATCATTTGATGTCATAATCATTGGATGATGTCATAATCATTGGATGATGTCATAATCATTTTGTTGATGTCATAATCATTTGATGATGTCATAATCATTAGATGATGTCATAATCATTTTGTTGATGTCATAATCATTTGATGATGTCATAATCATTAGATGATGTCATAATCATTTTGTTGATGTCATAATCATTTGATAATGTCATAATCATTAGATGATGTCATAATCATTTTGTTGATGTCATAATCATTTTGTTGATGTCATAATCATTTGATGATGTCATAATCATTTTGGTGATGTCATAATCATTTGATGATGTCATAATCATTTGATGTCATAATCATTGGATGATGTCATAATCATTTTGTTGATGTCATAATCATTTGATGATGTCATAATCATTAGATGATGTCATAATCATTTTGTTGATGTCATAATGATTTGATGATGTAATAATCATTGGATGATGTCATAATCATTGGATGATGTCATAATCATTTTGTTGATGTCATAATCATTTGATGATGTCATAATCATTAGATGATGTCATAATCATTTTGTTGATGTCATAATGATTTGATGATGTCATAATCATTTGATGTCATAATCATTGGATGATGTCATAATCATTTTGTTGATGTCATAATCATTTGATGATGTCATAAACATTTGATGTCATAATCATTGGATGATGTCATAATCATTTTGTTGATGTCATAATCATTTGATGATGTCATAAACATTTGATGTCATAATCATTGGATGATGTCATAATCATTTTGTTGATGTCATAATCATTGGATGATGTCATAATCATTTTGTTGATGTCATAATCATTTGATGATGTCATAATCATTAGATGATGTCATAATCATTTTGTTGATGTCATAATCATTTGATGATGTCATAATCATTAGATGATGTCATAATCATTTTGTTGATGTCATAATCATTTGATGATGTCATAATCATTTGATGTCATAATCATCGGATGATGTCATAATCATTTTGTTGATGTCATAATCATTTGATAATGTCATAATCATTAGATGATGTCAGATTCATTTTGTTGATGTCATAATCATTTTTTTGATGTCATAATCATTTGATGATGTCATAATCATTTGATGTCATAATCATTGGATGATGTCATAATCATTTTGTTGATGTCATAATCATTTTGTTGATGTCATAATCATTTGATGATGTCATAATCATTTTGATGATGTCATAATCATTTGATGATGTCATAATCATTTGATGTCATAATCATTTTGTTGATGTCATAATCATTTGATGATGTCATAATCTTTAGATGATGTCATAATCATTTTGTTGATGTCATAATGATTTGATGATGTCATAATCATTGGATGATGTCATAATCATTGGATGATGTCATCATCATTTTGTTGATGTCATAATCATTTGATGATGTCATAATCATTTGATGTCATAATCATTTGATGATGTCATAATCATTTTGTTGATGTCATAATCATTTTGTTGATGTCATAATGATTTGATGATGTCAAAATCATTGGATGATGTCATAATCATTTTGTTGATGTCATAATCATTTGATGTCATAATCATTGGATGATGTCATAATCATTTTGTTGATGTCATAATCATTTGATGATGTCATAATCATTTGATGTTATAATCATTGGATGATGTCATAATCATTTTGTTGATGTCATAATCATTTGATGATGTCATAATCATTAGATGATGTCATAATCATTTTGTTGATGTCATAATCATTTGATGATGTCATAATCATTAGATGATGTCATAATCATTTTGTGATGTCATAATCATTTGATGATGTCATAATCATTTGATGTCATAATCATTGGATGATGTCATAATCATTTTGTTGATGTCATAATCATTTGATAATGTCATAATCATTAGATGATGTCATAATCATTTTGTTGATGTCATAATCATTTTGTTGATGTCATAATCATTTGATGATGTCATAATCATTTTGGTGATGTCATAATCATTTGATGATGTCATAATCATTTGATGTCATAATCATTGGATGATGTCATAATCATTTTGTTGATGTCATAATCATTTGATGATGTCATAATCATTAGATGATGTCATAATCATTTTGTTGATGTCATAATCATTTGATGATGTCATAATCATTTGATGTCATAATCATTGGATGATGTCATAATCATTTGATGTCATAATCATTGGATGATGTCATAATCATTTTGTTGATGTCATATTCATTTGATAATGTCATAATCATTAGATGATGTCATAATCATTTTGTTGATGTCATAATCATTTTGTTGATGTCATAATCATTTTGATGATGTCATAATCATTTGATGATGTCATAATCATTTGATGTCATAATCATTGGATGATGTCATAATCATTTTGTTGATGACATAATCATTTGATGATGTCATAATCATTGGATGTCATAATCATTTTGTTGATGTCATAATCATTTGATGATGTCATAATCATTAGATGATGTCATAATCATTTGATGTCATAATCATTGGATGATGTCATATTCATTTTGTTGATGTCATAATCATTTGATGATGTCATAATCATTTGATGTCATAATCATTGGATGATGTCATAATCATTTTGTTGATGTCATAATCATTTGATGATGTCATAATCATTTGATGTCATAATCATTGGATGATGACATAATCATTTTGTTGATGTCATAATCATTAGATGATGTCATAATCATTAGATGATGTCATAATCATTAGATGATGTCATAATCATTTTGTTGATGTAATAATCATTTGATGATGTCATAATCATTTTGTTGATGTCATAATCATTGGATGATGTCATAATCATTTTGTTGATGTCATAATCATTTGATGATGCCATAATCATTTTGTTGATGGCATAATCATTTGATGATGTCATAATCATTTGATGTCATAATCATTAGATGATGTCATAATCATTTTGTTGATGTCATAATGATTTGATGATGTCAAAATCATTGGATGATGCCATAATCATTTTGTTGATGTCATAATCATTTGATGTCATAATCATTGGATGATGTCATAATCATTTTGGTGATGTCATAATCATTTGATGATGTCATAATCATTTTGGTGATGTCATAATCATTTGATGATGTCATAATCATTTTGGTGATGTCATAATCATTTGATGATGTCATAATCATTTGATGTCATAATCATTGGATGATGTCATAATCATTTTGTTGATGTCATAATCATTTGATGATGTCATAATCATTAGATGATGTCATAATGATTTTGTTGATGTCATAATCATTTGATGATGTCATAATCATTAGATGATGTCATAATCATTTTGTGATGTCATAATCATTTGATGATGTCATAATCATTTGATGTCATAATCATTGGATGATGTCATAATCATTTGATGTCATAATCATTGGATGATGTCATAATCATTTGATAATGTCATAATCATTAGATGATGTCATAATCATTTTGCTGATGTCATAATCATTTTGTTGATGTCATAATCATTTGATGATGTCATAATCATTTTGGTGATGTCATAATCATTTGATGATGTCATAATCATTTGATGTCATAATCATTGGATGATGTTATAATCATTTTGTTGATGTCATAATCATTTGATGATGTCATAATCATTAGATGATGTCATAATCATTTTGTTGATGTCATAATGATTTGATGATGTCAGAATCATTGGATGATATCATAATCATTGGATGATGTCATAATCATTTTGTTGATGTCATAATCATTTGATGATGTCATAATCAATAGATGATGTCATAATCATTTTGTTGATGTCATAATGATTTGATGATGTCATAATCATTTGATGTCATAATCATTGGATGATGTCATAATCATTTTGTTGATGTCATAATCATTTGATGATGTCATAAACATTTGATGTCATAATCATTGGATGATGTCATAATCATTTTGTTGATGACATAATCATTGGATGATCTCATAATCGTTTTGTTGATGTCATAATCATTTGATGTCATAATCATTAGATGATGTCATAATCATTAGATGATGTCATAATCATTTTGTTGATGTAATGATCATTTGATGATGTCATAATCATTTTGTTGATGTCATAATCATTGGATGATGTCATAATCATTTTGTTGATGTCATAATCATTTGATGATGCCATAATCATTTTGTTGATGGCATAATCATTTGATGATGTCATAATCATTTGATGTCATAATCATTAGATGATGTCATAATCATTTTGTTGATGTCATAATGATTTGATGATGTCAAAATCATTGGATGATGCCATAATCATTTTGTTGATGTCATAATCATTTGATGTCATAATCATTGGATGATGTCATAATCATTTTGGTGATGTCATAATCATTTGATGATGTCATAATCATTTTAGTGATGTCATAATCATTTGATGATGTCATAATCATTTGATGTCATAATCATTGGATGATGTCATAATCATTTTGTTGATGTCATAATCATTTGATGATGTCATAATCATTAGATGATGTCATAATGATTTTGTTGATGTCATAATCATTTGATGATGTCATAATCATTAGATGATGTCATAATCATTTTGTGATGTCATAATCATTTGATGATGTCATAATCATTTGATGTCATAATCATTGGATGATGTCATAATCATTTGATGTCATAATCATTGGATGATGTCATAATCATTTGATAATGTCATAATCATTAGATGATGTCATAATCATTTTGCTGATGTCATAATCATTTTGTTGATGTCATAATCATTTGATGATGTCATAATCATTTTGGTGATGTCATAATCATTTGATGATGTCATAATCATTTGATGTCATAATCATTGGATGATGTTATAATCATTTTGTTGATGTCATAATCATTTGATGATGTCATAATCATTAGATGATGTCATAATCATTTTGTTGATGTCATAATGATTTGATGATGTCAGAATCATTGGATGATATCATAATCATTGGATGATGTCATAATCATTTTGTTGATGTCATAATCATTTGATGATGTCATAATCAATAGATGATGTCATAATCATTTTGTTGATGTCATAATGATTTGATGATGTCATAATCATTTGATGTCATAATCATTGGATGATGTCATAATCATTTTATTGATGTCATAATCATTTGATGATGTCATAAACATTTGATGTCATAATCATTGGATGATGTCATAATCATTTTGTTGATGACATAATCATTGGATGATCTCATAATCGTTTTGTTGATGTCATAATCATTTGATGATGTCATAATCATTAGATGATGTCATAATCATTTTGTTGATGTCATAATCATTTGATGATGTCATAATCATTAGATGATGTCATAATCATTTTGTTGATGTCATAATCATTTGATGATGTCATAATCATTTGATGTCATAATCATCGGATGATGTCATAATCATTTTGTTGATGTCATAATCATTTGATAATGTCATAATCATTAGATGATGTCATAATCATTTTGTTGATGTCATAATCATTTTTTTGATGTCATAATCATTTGATGATGTCATAATCATTTTGTTGATGTCATAATCATTTGATGATGTCATAATCATTTGATGTCATAATCATTGGATGATGTCATAATCATTTTGTTGATGTCATAATCATTTGATGATGTCATAATCATTAGATGATGTCATAATCATTTTGTTGATGTCATCATCATTTGATGATGTCATAATCATTGGATGATGTCATAATCATTGGAGGATGTCATCATCATTTTGTTGATGTCATAATCATTTGATGATGTCATAATCATTTTGTTGATGTCATAATCATTTTGTTGATGTCATAATGATTTGATGATGTCAAAATCATTGGATGATGTCATAATCATTTTGTTGATGTCATAATCATTTGATGTCATAATCATTGGATGATGTCATAATCATTTTGTTGATGTCATAATCATTTGATGATGTCATAATCATTTGATGTCATAATCATTGGATGATGTCATAATCATTTTTTGATGTCATAATCATTGGATGATGTCATAATCATTTTGTTGATGTCATAATCATTTGATGATGTCATAATCATTAGATGATGTCATAATCATTTTGTTGATGTCATAATCATTTGATGATGTCATAATCATTAGATGATGTCATAATCATTTTGTTGATGTCATAATCATTTGATAATGTCATAATCATTAGATGATGTCATAATCATTTTGTTGATGTCATAATCATTTTGTTGATGTCATAATCATTTGATGATGTCATAATCATTTTGGTGATGTCATAATCATTTGATGATGTCATAATCATTTGATGTCATAATCATTGGATGATGTCATAATCATTTTGTTGATGTCATAATCATTTGATGATGTCATAATCATTAGATGATGTCATAATCATTTTGTTGATGTCATAATGATTTGATGATGTCATAATCATTGGATGATGTCATAATCATTGGATGATGTCATCATCATTTTGTTGATGTCATAATCATTTGATGATGTCATAATCATTTGATGTCATAATCATTTGATGATGTCATAATCATTTTGTTGATGTCATAATCATTTTGTTGATGTCATAATGATTTGATGATGTCAAAATCATTGGATGATGTCATAATCATTTTGTTGATGTCATAATCATTTGATGTCATAATCATTGGATGATGTCATAATCATTTTGTTGATGTCATAATGATTTGATGATGTCATAATCATTGGATGATGTCATAATCATTGGATGATGTCATCATCATTTTGTTGATGTCATAATCATTTGATGATATCATAATCATTTGATGTCATAATCATTTGATGATGTCATAATCATTTTGTTGATGTCATAATCATTTTGTTGATGTCATAATGATTTGATGATGTCAAAATCATTGGATGATGTCATAATCATTTTGTTGATGTCATAATCATTTGATGTCATAATCATTGGATGATGTCATAATCATTTTGTTGATGTCATAATCATTTGATGATGTCATAATCATTTGATGTTATAATCATTGGATGATGTCATAATCATTTTGTTGATGTCATAATCATTTGATGATGTCATAATCATTAGATGATGTCATAATCATTAGATGATGTCATAATCATTTTGTGATGTCATAATCATTTGATGATGTCATAATCATTTGATGTCATAATCATTTGATGATGTCATAATCATTTGATGTCATAATCATTGGATGATGTCATAATCATTTTGTTGATGTCATAATCATTTGATAATGTCATAATCATTAGATGATGTCATAATCATTTTGTTGATGTCATAATCATTTTGTTGATGTCATAATCATTTGATGATGTCATAATCATTTTGGTGATGTCATAATCATTTGATGATGTCATAATCATTTGATGTCATAATCATTGGATGATGTCATAATCATTTTGTTGATGTCATAATCATTTGATGATGTCATAATCATTAGATGATGTCATAATCATTTTGTTGATGTCATAATCATTTGATGATGTCATAATCATTTGATGTCATAATCATTGGATGATGTCATAATCATTTGATGTCATAATCATTGGATGATGTCATAATCATTTTGTTGATGTCATAATCATTTGATAATGTCATAATCATTAGATGATGTCATAATCATTTTGTTGATGTCATAATCATTTTGTTGATGTCATAATCATTTTGGTGATGTCATAATCATTTGATGATGTCATAATCATTTGATGTCATAATCATTGGATGATGTCATAATCATTTTGTCGATGTCATAATCATTTGATGATGTCATAATCATTAGATGATGTCATAATCATTTTGTTGATGTCATAATGATTTCATGATGTCATAATGATTTGATGATGTCATAATCATTGGATGATGTCATAATCATTTTGTTGATGTCATAATCATTTGATGATGTCATAATCATTAGATGATGTCATAATCATTTTGTTGATGTCATAATGATTTGATGATGTCATAATCATTTGATGTCATAATCATTGGATGATGTCATAATCATTTTGTTGATGTCATAATCATTTTGTTGATGTCATAATCATTTGATGATGTCATAATCATTTGATGATGTCATAATCATTTGATGTCATAATCATTTGATGATGTCATAATCATTTTGTTGATGTCATAATCATTTTGTTGATGTCATAATGATTTGATGATGTCAAAATCATTGGATGATGTCATAATCATTTTGTTGATGTCATAATCATTTGATGTCATAATCATTGGATGATGTCATAATCATTTTGTTGATGTCATAATGATTTGATGATGTCATAATCATTGGATGATGTCATAATCATTGGATGATGTCATCATCATTTTGTTGATGTCATAATCATTTGATGATATCATAATCATTTGATGTCATAATCATTTGATGATGTCATAATCATTTTGTTGATGTCATAATCATTTGATGTCATAATCATTGGATGATGTCATAATCATTTTGTTGATGACATAATCATTGGATGTCATAATCATTTTGTTGATGTCATAATCATTTGATGATGTCATAATCATTAGATGATGTCATAATCATTTGATGTCATAATCATTGGATGATGTCATATTCATTTTGTTGATGTCATAATCATTTGATGATGTCATAATCATTTGATGTCATAATCATTGGATGATGTCATAATCATTTTGTTGATGTCATAATCATTTGATGATGTCATAATCATTTGATGTCATAATCATTGGATGATGACATAATCATTTTGTTGATGTCATAATCATTAGATGATGTCATAATCATTAGATGATGTCATAATCATTTTGTTGATGTAATAATCATTTGATGATGTCATAATCATTTTGTTGATGTCATAATCATTGGATGATGTCATAATCATTTTGTTGATGTCATAATCATTTGATGATGCCATAATCATTTTGTTGATGGCATAATCATTTGATGATGTCATAATCATTTGATGTCATAATCATTAGATGATGTCATAATCATTTTGTTGATGTCATAATGATTGGATGATGTCAAAATCATTGGATGATGCCATAATCATTTTGTTGATGTCATAATCATTTGATGTCATAATCATTGGATGATGTCATAATCATTTTGGTGATGTCATAATGATTTTGTTGATGTCATAATAATTTGATGATGTCATAATCATTAGATGATGTCATAATCATTTTGTGATGTCATAATCATTTGATGATGTCATAATCATTTGATGTCATAATCATTGGATGATGTCATAATCATTTGATGTCATAATCATTGGATGATGTCATAATCATTTGATAATGTCATAATCATTAGATGATGTCATAATCATTTTGCTGATGTCATAATCATTTTGTTGATGTCATAATCATTTGATGATGTCATAATCATTTTGGTGATGTCATAATCATTTGATGATGTCATAATCATTTGATGTCATAATCATTGGATGATGTTATAATCATTTTGTTGATGTCATAATCATTTGATGATGTCATAATCATTAGATGATGTCATAATCATTTTGTTGATGTCATAATGATTTGATGATGTCAGAATCATTGAATGATATCATAATCATTGGATGATGTCATAATCATTTTGTTGATGTCATAATCATTTGATGATGTCATAATCAATAGATGATGTCATAATCATTTTGTTGATGTCATAATGATTTGATGATGTCATAATCATTTGATGTCATAATCATTGGATGATGTCATAATCATTTTGTTGATGTCATAATCATTTGATGATGTCATAAACATTTCATGTCTTAATCATTGGATGATGTCAAAATCATTTTGTTGATGTCATAATCATTGGATGATGTCATAATCATTTTGTTGATGTCATAATCATTTGATGATGTCATAATCATTAGATGATGTCATAATCATTTTGTTGATGTCATAATCATTTGATGATTTCATAATCATTAGATGATGTCATAATCATTTTGTTGATGTCATAATCATTTGATGATGTCATAATCATTTGATGTCATAATCATCGGATGATGTCATAATCATTTTGTTGATGTCATAATCATTTGATAATGTCATAATCATTAGATGATGTCATATTCATTTTGTTGATGTCATAATCATTTTTTTGATGTCATAATCATTTGATGATGTCATAATCATTTGATGTCATAATCATTGGATGATGTCATAATCATTTTGTTGATGTCATAATCATTTTGTTGATGTCATAATCATTTTGATGATGTCATAATCATTTGATGATGTCATAATCATTTGATGTCATAATCATTGGATGATGTCATAATCATTTTGTTGATGTCATAATCATTTGATGATGTCATAATCATTAGATGATGTCATAATCATTTTGTTGATGTCATAATGATTTGATGATGTCATAATCATTGGATGATGTCATAATCATTGGATGATGTCATAATCATTTTGTTGATGTCATAATCATTTGATGATGTCATAATCATTAGATGATGTCATAATCATTTTGTTGATGTCATAATCATTTGATGATGTCATAATCATTAGATGATGTCATAATCATTTTGTTGATGTCATAATCATTTGATGATGTCATAATCATTTGATGTCATAATCATTGGATGATGACATAATCATTTTGTTGATGTCATAATCATTAGATGATGTCATAATCATTAGATGATGTCATAATCATTTTGTTGATGTAATAATCATTTGATGATGTCATAATCATTTTGTTGATGTCATAATCATTGGATGATGTCATAATCATTTTGTTGATGTCATAATCATTTGATGATGCCATAATCATTTTGTTGATGGCATAATCATTTGATGATGTCATAATCATTTGATGTCATAATCATTAGATGATGTCATAATCATTTTGTTGATGTCATAATGATTTGATGATGTCAAAATCATTGGATGATGTCATAATCATTTTGTTGATGTCATAATCATTTGATGATGTCATAATCATTTGATGTCATAATCATTGGATGATGTCATAATCATTTTGTTGATGTCATAATCATTTGATGATGTCATAATCATTAGATGATGTCATAATCATTTGATGTCATAATCATTGGATGATGTCATATTCATTTTGTTGATGTCATAATCATGTGATGATGTCATAATCATTTGATGTCATAATCATTGGATGATGTCATAATCATTTTGTTGATGTCATAATCATTTGATGATGTCATAATCATTTGATGTCATAATCATTGGATGATGACATAATCATTTTGTTGATGTCATAATCATTAGATGATGTCATAATCATTAGATGATGTCATAATCATTTTGTTGATGTCAAAATCATTGGATGATGCCATAATCATTTTGTTGATGTCATAATCATTTGATGTCATAATCATTGGATGATGTCATAATCATTTTGGTGATGTCATAATCATTTGATGATGTCATAATCATTTTGGTGATGTCATAATCATTTGATGATGTCATAATCATTTTGGTGATGTCATAATCATTTGATGATGTCATAATCATTTGATGTCATAATCATTGGATGATGTCATAATCATTTTGTTGATGTCATAATCATTTGATGATGTCATAATCATTAGATGATGTCATAATGATTTTGTTGATGTCATAATCATTTGATGATGTCATAATCATTAGATGATGTCATAATCATTTTGTGATGTCATAATCATTTGATGATGTCATAATCATTTGATGTCATAATCATTGGATGATGTCATAATCATTTGATGTCATAATCATTGGATGATGTCATAATCATTTGATAATGTCATAATCATTAGATGATGTCATAATCATTTTGCTGATGTCATAATCATTTTGTTGATGTCATAATCATTTGATGATGTCATAATCATTTTGGTGATGTCATAATCATTTGATGATGTCATAATCATTTGATGTCATAATCATTGGATGATGTTATAATCATTTTGTTGATGTCATAATCATTTGATGATGTCATAATCATTAGATGATGTCATTATCATTTTGTTGATGTCATAATGATTTGATGATGTCAGAATCATTGAATGATATCATAATCATTGGATGATGTCATAATCATTTTGTTGATGTCATAATCATTTGATGATGTCATAATCAATAGATGATGTCATAATCATTTTGTTGATGTCATAATGATTTGATGATGTCATAATCATTTGATGTCATAATCATTGGATGATGTCATAATCATTTTGTTGATGTCATAATCATTTGATGATGTCATAAACATTTCATGTCTTAATCATTGGATGATGTCATAATCATTTTGTTGATGTCATAATCATTGGATGATGTCATAATCATTTTGTTGATGTCATAATCATTTGATGATGTCATAATCATTAGATGATGTCATAATCATTTTGTTGATGTCATAATCATTTGATGATTTCATAATCATTAGATGATGTCATAATCATTTTGTTGATGTCATAATCATTTGATGATGTCATAATCATTTGATGTCATAATCATCGGATGATGTCATAATCATTTTGTTGATGTCATAATCATTTGATAATGTCATAATCATTAGATGATGTCATATTCATTTTGTTGATGTCATAATCATTTTTTTGATGTCATAATCATTTGATGATGTCATAATCATTTGATGTCATAATCATTGGATGATGTCATAATCATTTTGTTGATGTCATAATGATTTGATGATGTCATAATCATTGGATGATGTCATAATCATTGGATGATGTCATAATCATTTTGTTGATGTCATAATCATTTGATGATGTCATAATCATTAGATGATGTCATAATCATTTTGTTGATGTCATAATCATTTGATGATGTCATAATCATTAGATGATGTCATAATCATTTTGTTGATGTCATAATCATTTGATGATGTCATAATCATTTGATGTCATAATCATTGGATGATGACATAATCATTTTGTTGATGTCATAATCATTAGATGATGTCATAATCATTAGATGATGTCATAATCATTTTGTTGATGTAATAATCATTTGATGATGTCATAATCATTTTGTTGATGTCATAATCATTGGATGATGTCATAATCATTTTGTTGATGTCATAATCATTTGATGATGCCATAATCATTTTGTTGATGGCATAATCATTTGATGATGTCATAATCATTTGATGTCATAATCATTAGATGATGTCATAATCATTTTGTTGATGTCATAATGATTTGATGATGTCAAAATCATTGGATGATGTCATAATCATTTTGTTGATGTCATAATCATTTGATGTCATAATCATTGGATGATGTCATAATCATTTTGTTGATGTCATAATCATTTGATGATGTCATAATCATTTGATGTCATAATCATTGGATGATGTCATAATCATTTTGTTGATGTCATAATCATTTGATGATGTCATAATCATTAGATGATGTCATAATAATTTTGTTGATGTCATAATGATTTGATGATGTCATAATCATTGGATGATGTCATAATCATTTTGTTGATGTCATAATCATTTGTTGATGTCATAATCATTTGATGATGTCATAATCATTAGATGATGTCATAATCATTTTGTTGATGTCATAATCATTTGATGATGTCATAATCATTAGATGATGTCATAATCATTTTGTGATGTCATAATCATTTGATGATGTCATAATCATTGGATGATGTCATAATCATTTTGTTGATGTCATAATCATTTGATAATGTCATAATCATTAGATGATGTCATAATCATTTTGTTGATGTCATAATCATTTTGTTGATGTCATAATCATTTGATGATGTCATAATCATTTTGGTGATGTCATAATCATTTGATGATGTCATAATCATTTGATGTCATAATCATTGGATGATGTCATAATCATTTTGTTGATGTCATAATCATTTGATGATGTCATAATCATTAGATGATGTCATAATGATTTTGTTGATGTCATAATCATTTGATGATGTCATAATCATTTGATGTCATAATCATTGGATGATGTCATAATCATTTGATGTCATAATCATTGGATGATGTCATAATCATTTGATAATGTCATAATCATTAGATGATGTCATAATCATTTTGCTGATGTCATAATCATTTTGTTGATGTCATAATCATTTGATGATGTCATAATCATTTTGGTGATGTCATAATCATTTGATGATGTAATAATCATTTGATGTCATAATCATTGGATGATGTTATAATCATTTTGTTGATGTCATAATCATTTGATGATGTCATAATCATTAGATGATGTCATAATCATTTTGTTGATGTCATAATGATTTGATGATGTCAGAATCATTGGATGATATCATAATCATTGGATGATGTCATAATCATTTTGTTGATGTCATAATCATTTGATGATGTCATAATCATTAGATGATGTCATAATCATTTTGTTGATGTCATAATGATTTGATGATGTCATAATCATTTGATGTCATAATCATTGGATGATGTCATAATCATTTTGTTGATGTCATAATCATTTGATGATGTCATAAACATTTGATGTCATAATCATTGGATGATGTCATAATCATTTTGTTGATGTCATAATCATTGGATGATGTCATAATCGTTTTGTTGATGTCATAATCATTTGATGATGTCATAATCATTAGATGATGTCATAATCATTTTGTTGATGTCATAATCATTTGAAGATGTCATAATCATTAGATGATGTCATAATCATTTTGTTGATGTCATAATCATTTGATGATGTCATAATCATTTGATGTCATAATCATCGGATGATGTCATAATCATTTTGTTGATGTCATAATCATTTGATAATGTCATAATCATTAGATGATGTCATAATCATTTTGTTGATGTCATAATCATTTTTTTGATGTCATAATCATTTGATGATGTCATAATCATTTTGTTGATGTCATAATCATTTGATGATGTCATAATCATTTGATGACATAATCATTGGATGATGTCATAATCATTTTGTTGATGTCATAATCATTTGATGATGTCATAATCATTGGATTATGTCATAATCATTTTGATGATGTCATCATCATTTGATGATGTCATAATCATTGGATGATGTCATAATCATTGGATGATGTCATCATCATTTTGTTGATGTCATAATCATTTGATGTCATAATCATTTGATGATGTCATAATCATTTTGTTGATGTCATAATCATTTTGTTGATGTCATAATGATTTGATGATGTCAAAATCATTGGATGATGTCATAATCATTTTGTTGATGTCATAATCATTTGATGTCATAATCATTGGATGATGTCATAATCATTTTGTTGATGTCATAATCATTTGTTGATGTCATAATCATTTGATGTCATAATCATTGGATGATGTAATAATCATTTTTTTGATGTCATAATCATTGGATGATGTCATAATCATTTTGTTGATGTCATAATCATTTGATGATGTCATAATCATTAGATGATGTCATAATCATTTTGTTGATGTCATAATCATTTGATGATGTCATAATCATTAGATGATGTCATAATCATTTTGTTGATGTCATAATCATTTGATAAAGTCATAATCATTAGATGATGTCATAATCATTTTGTTGATGTCATAATCATTTTGTTGATGTCATAATCATTTGATGATGTCATAATCATTTTGGTGATGTCATAATCATTTTATGATGTCATAATCATTTGATGTCATAATCATTGGATGATGTCATAATCATTTTGTTGATGTCATAATCATTTGATGATGTCATAATCATTAGATGATGTCATAATCATTTTGTTGATGTCATAATGATTTGATGATGTAATAATCATTGGATGATGTCATAATCATTGGATGATGTCATAATCATTTTGTTGATGTCATAATCATTTGATGATGTCATAATCATTAGATGATGTCATAATCATTTTGTTGATGTCATAATGATTTGATGATGTCATAATCATTTGATGTCATAATCATTGGATGATGTCATAATCATTTTGTTGATGTCATAATCATTTGATGATGTCATAAACATTTGATGTCATAATCATTGGATGATGTCATAATCATTTTGTTGATGTCATAATCATTTGATGATGTCATAAACATTTGATGTCATAATCATTGGATGATGTCATAATCATTTTGTTGATGTCATAATCATTGGATGATGTCATAATCATTTTGTTGATGTCATAATCATTTGATGATGTCATAATCATTAGATGATGTCATAATCATTTTGTTGATGTCATAATCATTTGATGATGTCATAATCATTAGATTATATCATAATCATTTTGTTGATGTCATAATCATTTGATGATGTCATAATCATTTGATGTCATAATCATCGGATGATGTCATAATCATTTTGTTGATGTCATAATCATTTGATAATGTCATAATCATTAGATGATGTCCTATTCATTTTGTTGATGTCATAATCATTTTTTTGATGTCATAATCATTTGATGATGTCATAATCATTTGATGTCATAATCATTGGATGATGTCATAATCATTTTGTTGATGTCATAATCATTTTGTTGATGTCATAATCATTTGATGATGTCATAATCATTTTGATGATGTCATAATCATTTGATGATGTCATAATCATTTGATGTCATAATCATTGGATGATGTCATAATCATTTTGTTGATGTCATAATCATTTGATGATGTCATAATCATTAGATGATGTCATAATCATTTTGTTGATGTCATAATGATTTGATGATGTCATAATCATTGGATGATGTCATAATCATTGGATGATGTCATCATCATTTTGTTGATGTCATAATCATTTGATGATGTCATAATCATTTGATGTCATAATCATTTGATGATGTCATAATCATTTTGTTGATGTCATAATCATTTTGTTGATGTCATAATGATTTGATGATGTCAAAATCATTGGATGATGTCATAATCATTTTGTTGATGTCATAATTATTTGATGTCATAATCATTGGATGATGTCATAATCATTTTGTTGATGTCATAATCATTTGATGATGTCATAATCATTTGATGTTATAATCATTGGATGATGTCATAATCATTTTGTTGATGTCATAATCATTTGATGATGTCATAATCATTAGATGATGTCATAATCATTTTGTTGATGTCATAATCATTTGATGATGTCATAATCATTAGATGATGTCATAATCATTTTGTGATGTCATAATCATTTGATGATGTCATAATCATTTGATGTCATAATCATTGGATGATGTCATAATCATTTTGTTGATGTCATAATCATTTGATAATGTCATAATCATTAGATGACGTCATAATCATTTTGTTGATGTCATAATCATTTTGTTGATGTCATAATCATTTGATGATGTCATAATCATTTTGGTGATGTCATAATCATTTGATGATGTCATAATCATTTGATGTCATAATCATTGGATGATGTCATAATCATTTTGTTGATGTCATAATCATTTGATGATGTCATAATCATTAGATGATGTCATAATCATTTTGTTGATGTCATAATCATTTGATGATGTCATAATCATTTGATGTCATAATCATTGGATGATGTCATAATCATTTGATGTCATAATCATTGGATGATGTCATAATCATTTTGTTGATGTCATAATCATTTGATGATGTCATAATCATTAGATGATGTCATAATCATTTTGTTGATGTCATAATGATTTGATGATGTCATAATCATTTGATGTCATAATCATTGGATGATGTCATAATCATTTTGTTGATGACATAATCATTTGATGATGTCATAATCATTGGATGTCATAATCATTTTGTTGATGTCATAATCATTTGATGATGTCATAATCATTAGATGATGTCATAATCATTTGATGTCATAATCATTGGATGATGTCATAATCATTTTTTTGATGTCATAATCATTGGATGATGTCATAATCATTTTGTTGATGTCATAATCATTTGATGATGTCATAATCATTAGATGATGTCATAATCATTTTGTTGATGTCATAATCATTTGATGATGTCATAATCATTAGATGATGTCATAATCATTTTGTTGATGTCATAATCATTTGATAATGTCATAATCATTAGATGATGTCATAATCATTTTGTTGATGTCATAATCATTTTGTTGATGTCATAATCATTTGATGATGTCATAATCATTTTGGTGATGTCATAATCATTTGATGATGTCACAATCATTTGATGTCATAATCATTGGATGATGTCATAATCATTTTGTTGATGTCATAATCATTTGATGATGTCATAATCATTAGATGATGTCATAATCATTTTGTTGATGTCATAATGATTTGATGATGTAATAATCATTGGATGATGTCATAATCATTGGATGATGTCATAATCATTTTGTTGATGTCATAATCATTTGATGATGTCATAATCATTAGATGATGTCATAATCATTTTGTTGATGTCATAATGATTTGATGATGTCATAATCATTTGATGTCATAATCATTGGATGATGTCATAATCATTTTGTTGATGTCATAATCATTTGATGATGTCATAAACATTTGATGTCATAATCATTGGATGATATCATAATCATTTTGTTGATGTCATAATCATTTGATGATGTCATAAACATTTGATGTCATAATCATTGGATGATGTCATAATCATTTTGTTGATGTCATAATCATTGGATGATGTCATAATCATTTTGTTGATGTCATAATCATTTGATGATGTCATAATCATTAGATGATGTCATAATCATTTTGTTGATGTCATAATCATTTGATGATGTCATAATCATTAGATGATGTCATAATCATTTTGTTGATGTCATAATCATTTGATGATGTCATAATCATTTGATGTCATAATCATCGGATGATGTCATAATCATTTTGTTGATGTCATAATCATTTGATAATGTCATAATCATTAGATGATGTCATATTCATTTTGTTGATGTCATAATCATTTTTTTGATGTCATAATCATTTGATGATGTCATAATCATTTGATGTCATAATCATTGGATGATGTCATAATCATTTTGTTGATGTCATAATCATTTTGTTGATGTCATAATCATTTGATGATGTCATAATCATTTTGATGATGTCATAATCATTTGATGATGTCATAATCATTTGATGTCATAATCATTGGATGATGTCATAATCATTTTGTTGATGTCATAATCATTTGATGATGTCATAATCATTAGATGATGTCATAATCATTTTGTTGATGTCATAATGATTTGATGATGTCATAATCATTGGATGATGTCATAATCATTGGATGATGTCATCATCATTTTGTTGATGTCATAATCATTTGATGATGTCATAATCATTTGATGTCATAATCATTTGATGATGTCATAATCATTTTGTTGATGTCATAATCATTTTGTTGATGTCATAATGATTTGATGATGTCAAAATCATTGGATGATGTCATAATCATTTTGTTGATGTCATAATCATTTGATGTCATAATCATTGGATGATGTCATAATCATTTTGTTGATGTCATAATCATTTGATGATGTCATAATCATTTGATGTTATAATCATTGGATGATGTCATAATCATTTTGTTGATGTCATAATCATTTGATGATGTCATAATCATTAGATGATGTCATAATCATTTTGTTGATGTCATAATCATTTGATGATGTCATAATCATTAGATGATGTCATAATCATTTTGTGATGTCATAATCATTTGATGATGTCATAATCATTTGATGTCATAATCATTGGATGATGTCATAATCATTTTGTTGATGTCATAATCATTTGATAATGTCATAATCATTAGATGATGTCATAATCATTTTGTTGATGTCATAATCATTTTGTTGATGTCATAATCATTTGATGATGTCATAATCATTTTGGTGATGTCATAATCATTTGATGATGTCATAATCATTTGATGTCATAATCATTGGATGATGTCATAATCATTTTGTTGATGTCATAATCATTTGATGATGTCATAATCATTAGATGATGTCATAATCATTTTGTTGATGTCATAATCATTTGATGATGTCATAATCATTTGATGTCATAATCATTGGATGATGTCATAATCATTTGATGTCATAATCATTGGATGATGTCATAATCATTTTGTTGATGTCATAATCATTTGATAATGTCATAATCATTAGATGATGTCATAATCATTTTGTTGATGTCATAATCATTTTGTTGATGTCATAATCATTTTGATGATGTCATAATCATTTGATGATGTCATAATCATTTGATGTCATAATCATTGGATGATGTCATAATCATTTTGTCGATGTCATAATCATTTGATGATGTCATAATCATTAGATGATGTCATAATCATTTTGTTGATGTCATAATGATTTGATGATGTCATAATCATTGGATGATGTCATAATCATTGGATGATGTCATAATCATTTTGTTGATGTCATAATCATTTGATGATGTCATAATCATTAGATGATGTCATAATCATTTTGTTGATGTCATAATGATTTGATGATGTCATAATCATTTGATGTCATAATCATTGGATGATGTCATAATCATTTTGTTGATGACATAATCATTTGATGATGTCATAATCATTGGATGTCATAATCATTTTGTTGATGTCATAATCATTTGATGATGTCATAATCATTAGATGATGTCATAATCATTTGATGTCATAATCATTGGATGATGTCATAATCATTTTGTTGATGTCATAATCATTTGATGATGTCATAATCATTAGATGATGTCATAATCATTTTGTTGATGTCATAATCATTTGATGATGTCATAATCATTTGATGTCATAATCATTGGATGATGTCATAATCATTTTGTTGATGTCATAATCATTTGATGATGTCATAATCATTTGATGTCATAATCATTGGATGATGACATAATCATTTTGTTGATGTCATAATCATTAGATGATGTCATAATCATTAGATGATGTCATAATCATTTTGTTGATGTAATAATCATTTTGTGATGTCATAATCATTTGATGATGTCATAATCATTTGATGTCATAATCATTGGATGATGTCATAATCATTTTGTTGATGTCATAATCATTTGATAATGTCATAATCATTAGATGATGTCATAATCATTTTGTTGATGTCATAATCATTTTGTTGATGTCATAATCATTTGATGATGTCATAATCATTTTGGTGATGTCATAATCATTTGATGATGTCATAATCATTTGATGTCATAATCATTGGATGATGTCATAATCATTTTGTTGATGTCATAATCATTTGATGATGTCATAATCATTAGATGATGTCATAATGATTTTGTTGATGTCATAATCATTTGATGATGTCATAATCATTTGATGTCATAATCATTGGATGATGTCATAATCATTTGATGTCATAATCATTGGATGATGTCATAATCATTTGATAATGTCATAATCATTAGATGATGTCATAATCATTTTGCTGATGTCATAATCATTTTGTTGATGTCATAATCATTTGATGATGTCATAATCATTTTGGTGATGTCATAATCATTTGATGATGTAATAATCATTTGATGTCATAATCATTGGATGATGTTATAATCATTTTGTTGATGTCATAATCATTTGATGATGTCATAATCATTAGATGATGTCATAATCATTTTGTTGATGTCATAATGATTTGATGATGTCAGAATCATTGGATGATATCATAATCATTGGATGATGTCATAATCATTTTGTTGATGTCATAATCATTTGATGATGTCATAATCATTAGATGATGTCATAATCATTTTGTTGATGTCATAATGATTTGATGATGTCATAATCATTTGATGTCATAATCATTGGATGATGTCATAATCATTTTGTTGATGTCATAATCATTTGATGATGTCATAAACATTTGATGTCATAATCATTGGATGATGTCATAATCATTTTGTTGATGTCATAATCATTGGATGATGTCATAATCGTTTTGTTGATGTCATAATCATTTGATGATGTCATAATCATTAGATGATGTCATAATCATTTTGTTGATGTCATAATCATTTGAAGATGTCATAATCATTAGATGATGTCATAATCATTTTGTTGATGTCATAATCATTTGATGATGTCATAATCATTTGATGTCATAATCATCGGATGATGTCATAATCATTTTGTTGATGTCATAATCATTTGATAATGTCATAATCATTAGATGATGTCATAATCATTTTGTTGATGTCATAATCATTTTTTTGATGTCATAATCATTTGATGATGTCATAATCATTTTGTTGATGTCATAATCATTTGATGATGTCATAATCATTTGATGACATAATCATTGGATGATGTCATAATCATTTTGTTGATGTCATAATCATTTGATGATGTCATAATCATTGGATTATGTCATAATCATTTTGATGATGTCATCATCATTTGATGATGTCATAATCATTGGATGATGTCATAATCATTGGATGATGTCATCATCATTTTGTTGATGTCATAATCATTTGATGTCATAATCATTTGATGATGTCATAATCATTTTGTTGATGTCATAATCATTTTGTTGATGTCATAATGATTTGATGATGTCAAAATCATTGGATGATGTCATAATCATTTTGTTGATGTCATAATCATTTGATGTCATAATCATTGGATGATGTCATAATCATTTTGTTGATGTCATAATCATTTGTTGATGTCATAATCATTTGATGTCATAATCATTGGATGATGTAATAATCATTTTTTTGATGTCATAATCATTGGATGATGTCATAATCATTTTGTTGATGTCATAATCATTTGATGATGTCATAATCATTAGATGATGTCATAATCATTTTGTTGATGTCATAATCATTTGATGATGTCATAATCATTAGATGATGTCATAATCATTTTGTTGATGTCATAATCATTTGATAAAGTCATAATCATTAGATGATGTCATAATCATTTTGTTGATGTCATAATCATTTTGTTGATGTCATAATCATTTGATGATGTCATAATCATTTTGGTGATGTCATAATCATTTTATGATGTCATAATCATTTGATGTCATAATCATTGGATGATGTCATAATCATTTTGTTGATGTCATAATCATTTGATGATGTCATAATCATTAGATGATGTCATAATCATTTTGTTGATGTCATAATGATTTGATGATGTAATAATCATTGGATGATGTCATAATCATTGGATGATGTCATAATCATTTTGTTGATGTCATAATCATTTGATGATGTCATAATCATTAGATGATGTCATAATCATTTTGTTGATGTCATAATGATTTGATGATGTCATAATCATTTGATGTCATAATCATTGGATGATGTCATAATCATTTTGTTGATGTCATAATCATTTGATGATGTCATAAACATTTGATGTCATAATCATTGGATGATGTCATAATCATTTTGTTGATGTCATAATCATTTGATGATGTCATAAACATTTGATGTCATAATCATTGGATGATGTCATAATCATTTTGTTGATGTCATAATCATTGGATGATGTCATAATCATTTTGTTGATGTCATAATCATTTGATGATGTCATAATCATTAGATGATGTCATAATCATTTTGTTGATGTCATAATCATTTGATGATGTCATAATCATTAGATTATATCATAATCATTTTGTTGATGTCATAATCATTTGATGATGTCATAATCATTTGATGTCATAATCATCGGATGATGTCATAATCATTTTGTTGATGTCATAATCATTTGATAATGTCATAATCATTAGATGATGTCCTATTCATTTTGTTGATGTCATAATCATTTTTTTGATGTCATAATCATTTGATGATGTCATAATCATTTGATGTCATAATCATTGGATGATGTCATAATCATTTTGTTGATGTCATAATCATTTTGTTGATGTCATAATCATTTGATGATGTCATAATCATTTTGATGATGTCATAATCATTTGATGATGTCATAATCATTTGATGTCATAATCATTGGATGATGTCATAATCATTTTGTTGATGTCATAATCATTTGATGATGTCATAATCATTAGATGATGTCATAATCATTTTGTTGATGTCATAATGATTTGATGATGTCATAATCATTGGATGATGTCATAATCATTGGATGATGTCATCATCATTTTGTTGATGTCATAATCATTTGATGATGTCATAATCATTTGATGTCATAATCATTTGATGATGTCATAATCATTTTGTTGATGTCATAATCATTTTGTTGATGTCATAATGATTTGATGATGTCAAAATCATTGGATGATGTCATAATCATTTTGTTGATGTCATAATTATTTGATGTCATAATCATTGGATGATGTCATAATCATTTTGTTGATGTCATAATCATTTGATGATGTCATAATCATTTGATGTTATAATCATTGGATGATGTCATAATCATTTTGTTGATGTCATAATCATTTGATGATGTCATAATCATTAGATGATGTCATAATCATTTTGTTGATGTCATAATCATTTGATGATGTCATAATCATTAGATGATGTCATAATCATTTTGTGATGTCATAATCATTTGATGATGTCATAATCATTTGATGTCATAATCATTGGATGATGTCATAATCATTTTGTTGATGTCATAATCATTTGATAATGTCATAATCATTAGATGACGTCATAATCATTTTGTTGATGTCATAATCATTTTGTTGATGTCATAATCATTTGATGATGTCATAATCATTTTGGTGATGTCATAATCATTTGATGATGTCATAATCATTTGATGTCATAATCATTGGATGATGTCATAATCATTTTGTTGATGTCATAATCATTTGATGATGTCATAATCATTAGATGATGTCATAATCATTTTGTTGATGTCATAATCATTTGATGATGTCATAATCATTTGATGTCATAATCATTGGATGATGTCATAATCATTTGATGTCATAATCATTGGATGATGTCATAATCATTTTGTTGATGTCATAATCATTTGATGATGTCATAATCATTAGATGATGTCATAATCATTTTGTTGATGTCATAATGATTTGATGATGTCATAATCATTTGATGTCATAATCATTGGATGATGTCATAATCATTTTGTTGATGACATAATCATTTGATGATGTCATAATCATTGGATGTCATAATCATTTTGTTGATGTCATAATCATTTGATGATGTCATAATCATTAGATGATGTCATAATCATTTGATGTCATAATCATTGGATGATGTCATAATCATTTTTTTGATGTCATAATCATTGGATGATGTCATAATCATTTTGTTGATGTCATAATCATTTGATGATGTCATAATCATTAGATGATGTCATAATCATTTTGTTGATGTCATAATCATTTGATGATGTCATAATCATTAGATGATGTCATAATCATTTTGTTGATGTCATAATCATTTGATAATGTCATAATCATTAGATGATGTCATAATCATTTTGTTGATGTCATAATCATTTTGTTGATGTCATAATCATTTGATGATGTCATAATCATTTTGGTGATGTCATAATCATTTGATGATGTCACAATCATTTGATGTCATAATCATTGGATGATGTCATAATCATTTTGTTGATGTCATAATCATTTGATGATGTCATAATCATTAGATGATGTCATAATCATTTTGTTGATGTCATAATGATTTGATGATGTAATAATCATTGGATGATGTCATAATCATTGGATGATGTCATAATCATTTTGTTGATGTCATAATCATTTGATGATGTCATAATCATTAGATGATGTCATAATCATTTTGTTGATGTCATAATGATTTGATGATGTCATAATCATTTGATGTCATAATCATTGGATGATGTCATAATCATTTTGTTGATGTCATAATCATTTGATGATGTCATAAACATTTGATGTCATAATCATTGGATGATGTCATAATCATTTTGTTGATGTCATAATCATTTGATGATGTCATAAACATTTGATGTCATAATCATTGGATGATGTCATAATCATTTTGTTGATGTCATAATCATTGGATGATGTCATAATCATTTTGTTGATGTCATAATCATTTGATGATGTCATAATCATTAGATGATGTCATAATCATTTTGTTGATGTCATAATCATTTGATGATGTCATAATCATTAGATGATGTCATAATCATTTTGTTGATGTCATAATCATTTGATGATGTCATAATCATTTGATGTCATAATCATCGGATGATGTCATAATCATTTTGTTGATGTCATAATCATTTGATAATGTCATAATCATTAGATGATGTCATATTCATTTTGTTGATGTCATAATCATTTTTTTGATGTCATAATCATTTGATGATGTCATAATCATTTGATGTCATAATCATTGGATGATGTCATAATCATTTTGTTGATGTCATAATCATTTTGTTGATGTCATAATCATTTGATGATGTCATAATCATTTTGATGATGTCATAATCATTTGATGATGTCATAATCATTTGATGTCATAATCATTGGATGATGTCATAATCATTTTGTTGATGTCATAATCATTTGATGATGTCATAATCATTAGATGATGTCATAATCATTTTGTTGATGTCATAATGATTTGATGATGTCATAATCATTGGATGATGTCATAATCATTGGATGATGTCATCATCATTTTGTTGATGTCATAATCATTTGATGATGTCATAATCATTTGATGTCATAATCATTTGATGATGTCATAATCATTTTGTTGATGTCATAATCATTTTGTTGATGTCATAATGATTTGATGATGTCAAAATCATTGGATGATGTCATAATCATTTTGTTGATGTCATAATCATTTGATGTCATAATCATTGGATGATGTCATAATCATTTTGTTGATGTCACAATCATTTGATGATGTCATAATCATTTGATGTTATAATCATTGGATGATGTCATAATCATTTTGTTGATGTCATAATCATTTGATGATGTCATAATCATTAGATGATGTTATAATCATTTTGTTGATGTCATAATCATTTGATGATGTCATAATCATTAGATGATGTCATAATCATTTTGTGATGTCATAATCATTTGATGATGTCATAATCATTTGATGTCATAATCATTGGATGATGTCATAATCATTTTGTTGATGTCATAATCATTTGATAATGTCATAATCATTAGATGATGTCATAATCATTTTGTTGATGTCATAATCATTTTGTTGATGTCATAATCATTTGATGATGTCATAATCATTTTGGTGATGTCATAATCATTTGATGATGTCATAATCATTTGATGTCATAATCATTGGATGATGTCATAATCATTTTGTTGATGTCATAATCATTTGATGATGTCATAATCATTAGATGATGTCATAATCATTTTGTTGATGTCATAATCATTTGATGATGTCATAATCATTTGATGTCATAATCATTGGATGATGTCATAATCATTTGATGTCATAATCATTGGATGATGTCATAATCATTTTGTTGATGTCATAATCATTTGATAATGTCATAATCATTAGATGATGTCATAATCATTTTGTTGATGTCATAATCATTTTGTTGATGTCATAATCATTTTGATGATGTCATAATCATTTGATGATGTCATAATCATTTGATGTCATAATCATTGGATGATGTCATAATCATTTTGTCGATGTCATAATCATTTGATGATGTCATAATCATTAGATGATGTCATAATCATTTTGTTGATGTCATAATGATTTGATGATGTCATAATCATTGGATGATGTCATAATCATTGGATGATGTCATAATCATTTTGTTGATGTCATAATCATTTGATGATGTCATAATCATTAGATGATGTCATAATCATTTTGTTGATGTCATAATGATTTGATGATGTCATAATCATTTGATGTCATAATCATTGGATGATGTCATAATCATTTTGTTGATGACATAATCATTTGATGATGTCATAATCATTTTGATGATGTCATAATCATTTGATGATGTCATAATCATTTGATGTCATAATCATTGGATGATGTCATAATCATTTTGTTGATGTCATAATCATTTGATGATGTCATAATCATTAGATGATGTCATAATCATTTTGTTGATGTCATAATGATTTGATGATGTCATAATCATTGGATGATGTCATAATCATTGGATGATGTCATCATCATTTTGTTGATGTCATAATCATTTGATGATGTCATAATCATTTGATGTCATAATCATTTGATGATGTCATAATCATTTTGTTGATGTCATAATCATTTTGTTGATGTCATAATGATTTGATGATGTCAAAATCATTGGATGATGTCATAATCATTTTGTTGATGTCATAATTATTTGATGTCATAATCATTGGATGATGTCATAATCATTTTGTTGATGTCATAATCATTTGATGATGTCATAATCATTTGATGTTATAATCATTGGATGATGTCATAATCATTTTGTTGATGTCATAATCATTTGATGATGTCATAATCATTAGATGATGTCATAATCATTTTGTTGATGTCATAATCATTTGATGATGTCATAATCATTAGATGATGTCATAATCATTTTGTGATGTCATAATCATTTGATGATGTCATAATCATTTGATGTCATAATCATTGGATGATGTCATAATCATTTTGTTGATGTCATAATCATTTGATAATGTCATAATCATTAGATGACGTCATAATCATTTTGTTGATGTCATAATCATTTTGTTGATGTCATAATCATTTGATGATGTCATAATCATTTTGGTGATGTCATAATCATTTGATGATGTCATAATCATTTGATGTCATAATCATTGGATGATGTCATAATCATTTTGTTGATGTCATAATCATTTGATGATGTCATAATCATTAGATGATGTCATAATCATTTTGTTGATGTCATAATCATTTGATGATGTCATAATCATTTGATGTCATAATCATTGGATGATGTCATAATCATTTGATGTCATAATCATTGGATGATGTCATAATCATTTTGTTGATGTCATAATCATTTGATGATGTCATAATCATTAGATGATGTCATAATCATTTTGTTGATGTCATAATGATTTGATGATGTCATAATCATTTGATGTCATAATCATTGGATGATGTCATAATCATTTTGTTGATGACATAATCATTTGATGATGTCATAATCATTGGATGTCATAATCATTTTGTTGATGTCATAATCATTTGATGATGTCATAATCATTAGATGATGTCATAATCATTTGATGTCATAATCATTGGATGATGTCATAATCATTTTTTTGATGTCATAATCATTGGATGATGTCATAATCATTTTGTTGATGTCATAATCATTTGATGATGTCATAATCATTAGATGATGTCATAATCATTTTGTTGATGTCATAATCATTTGATGATGTCATAATCATTAGATGATGTCATAATCATTTTGTTGATGTCATAATCATTTGATAATGTCATAATCATTAGATGATGTCATAATCATTTTGTTGATGTCATAATCATTTTGTTGATGTCATAATCATTTGATGATGTCATAATCATTTTGGTGATGTCATAATCATTTGATGATGTCACAATCATTTGATGTCATAATCATTGGATGATGTCATAATCATTTTGTTGATGTCATAATCATTTGATGATGTCATAATCATTAGATGATGTCATAATCATTTTGTTGATGTCATAATGATTTGATGATGTAATAATCATTGGATGATGTCATAATCATTGGATGATGTCATAATCATTTTGTTGATGTCATAATCATTTGATGATGTCATAATCATTAGATGATGTCATAATCATTTTGTTGATGTCATAATGATTTGATGATGTCATAATCATTTGATGTCATAATCATTGGATGATGTCATAATCATTTTGTTGATGTCATAATCATTTGATGATGTCATAAACATTTGATGTCATAATCATTGGATGATGTCATAATCATTTTGTTGATGTCATAATCATTTGATGATGTCATAAACATTTGATGTCATAATCATTGGATGATGTCATAATCATTTTGTTGATGTCATAATCATTGGATGATGTCATAATCATTTTGTTGATGTCATAATCATTTGATGATGTCATAATCATTAGATGATGTCATAATCATTTTGTTGATGTCATAATCATTTGATGATGTCATAATCATTAGATGATGTCATAATCATTTTGTTGATGTCATAATCATTTGATGATGTCATAATCATTTGATGTCATAATCATCGGATGATGTCATAATCATTTTGTTGATGTCATAATCATTTGATAATGTCATAATCATTAGATGATGTCATATTCATTTTGTTGATGTCATAATCATTTTTTTGATGTCATAATCATTTGATGATGTCATAATCATTTGATGTCATAATCATTGGATGATGTCATAATCATTTTGTTGATGTCATAATCATTTTGTTGATGTCATAATCATTTGATGATGTCATAATCATTTTGATGATGTCATAATCATTTGATGATGTCATAATCATTTGATGTCATAATCATTGGATGATGTCATAATCATTTTGTTGATGTCATAATCATTTGATGATGTCATAATCATTAGATGATGTCATAATCATTTTGTTGATGTCATAATGATTTGATGATGTCATAATCATTGGATGATGTCATAATCATTGGATGATGTCATCATCATTTTGTTGATGTCATAATCATTTGATGATGTCATAATCATTTGATGTCATAATCATTTGATGATGTCATAATCATTTTGTTGATGTCATAATCATTTTGTTGATGTCATAATGATTTGATGATGTCAAAATCATTGGATGATGTCATAATCATTTTGTTGATGTCATAATCATTTGATGTCATAATCATTGGATGATGTCATAATCATTGTGTTGATGTCATAATCATTTGATGATGTCATAATCATTTGATGTTATAATCATTGGATGATGTCATAATCATTTTGTTGATGTCATAATCATTTGATGATGTCATAATCATTAGATGATGTCATAATCATTTTGTTGATGTCATAATCATTTGATGATGTCATAATCATTAGATGATGTCATAATCATTTTGTGATGTCATAATCATTTGATGATGTCATAATCATTTGATGTCATAATCATTGGATGATGTCATAATCATTTTGTTGATGTCATAATCATTTGATAATGTCATAATCATTAGATGATGTCATAATCATTTTGTTGATGTCATAATCATTTTGTTGATGTCATAATCATTTGATGATGTCATAATCATTTTGGTGATGTCATAATCATTTGATGATGTCATAATCATTTGATGTCATAATCATTGGATGATGTCATAATCATTTTGTTGATGTCATAATCATTTGATGATGTCATAATCATTAGATGATGTCATAATCATTTTGTTGATGTCATAATCATTTGATAATGTCATAATCATTAGATGATGTCATAATCATTTTGTTGATGTCATAATCATTTTGTTGATGTCATAATCATTTGATGATGTCATAATCATTTTGGTGATGTCATAATCATTTGATGATGTCACAATCATTTGATGTCATAATCATTGGATGATGTCATAATCATTTTGTTGATGTCATAATCATTTGATGATGTCATAATCATTAGATGATGTCATAATCATTTTGTTGATGTCATAATGATTTGATGATGTAATAATCATTGGATGATGTCATAATCATTGGATGATGTCATAATCATTTTGTTGATGTCATAATCATTTGATGATGTCATAATCATTAGATGATGTCATAATCATTTTGTTGATGTCATAATGATTTGATGATGTCATAATCATTTGATGTCATAATCATTGGATGATGTCATAATCATTTTGTTGATGTCATAATCATTTGATGATGTCATAAACATTTGATGTCATAATCATTGGATGATGTCATAATCATTTTGTTGATGTCATAATCATTTGATGATGTCATAAACATTTGATGTCATAATCATTGGATGATGTCATAATCATTTTGTTGATGTCATAATCATTGGATGATGTCATAATCATTTTGTTGATGTCATAATCATTTGATGATGTCATAATCATTAGATGATGTCATAATCATTTTGTTGATGTCATAATCATTTGATGATGTCATAATCATTAGATGATGTCATAATCATTTTGTTGATGTCATAATGATTTGATGATGTCATAATCATTGGATGATGTCATAATCATTGGATGATGTCATCATCATTTTGTTGATGTCATAATCATTTGATGATGTCATAATCATTTGATGTCATAATCATTTGATGATGTCATAATCATTTTGTTGATGTCATAATCATTTTGTTGATGTCATAATGATTTGATGATGTCAAAATCATTGGATGATGTCATAATCATTTTGTTGATGTCATAATCATTTGATGTCATAATCATTGGATGATGTCATAATCATTTTGTTGATGTCATAATCATTTGATGATGTCATAATCATTTGATGTTATAATCATTGGATGATGTCATAATCATTTTGTTGATGTCATAATCATTTGATGATGTCATAATCATTAGATGATGTCATAATCATTTTGTTGATGTCATAATCATTTGATGATGTCATAATCATTAGATGATGTCATAATCATTTTGTGATGTCATAATCATTTGATGATGTCATAATCATTTGATGTCATAATCATTGGATGATGTCATAATCATTTTGTTGATGTCATAATCATTTGATAATGTCATAATCATTAGATGATGTCATAATCATTTTGTTGATGTCATAATCATTTTGTTGATGTCATAATCATTTGATGATGTCATAATCATTTTGGTGATGTCATAATCATTTGATGATGTCATAATCATTTGATGTCATAATCATTGGATGATGTCATAATCATTTTGTTGATGTCATAATCATTTGATGATGTCATAATCATTAGATGATGTCATAATCATTTTGTTGATGTCATAATCATTTGATGATGTCATAATCATTTGATGTCATAATCATTGGATGATGTCATAATCATTTGATGTCATAATCATTGGATGATGTCATAATCATTTTGTTGATGTCATAATCATTTGATAATGTCATAATCATTAGATGATGTCATAATCATTTTGTTGATGTCATAATCATTTTGTTGATGTCATAATCATTTTGATGATGTCATAATCATTTGATGATGTCATAATCATTTGATGTCATAATCATTGGATGATGTCATAATCATTTTGTCGATGTCATAATCATTTGATGATGTCATAATCATTAGATGATGTCATAATCATTTTGTTGATGTCATAATGATTTGATGATGTCATAATCATTGGATGATGTCATAATCATTGGATGATGTCATAATCATTTTGTTGATGTCATAATCATTTGATGATGTCATAATCATTAGATGATGTCATAATCATTTTGTTGATGTCATAATGATTTGATGATGTCATAATCATTTGATGTCATAATCATTGGATGATGTCATAATCATTTTGTTGATGACATAATCATTTGATGATGTCATAATCATTGGATGTCATAATCATTTTGTTGATGTCATAATCATTTGATGATGTCATAATCATTAGATGATGTCATAATCATTTGATGTCATAATCATTGGATGATGTCATAATCATTTTGTTGATGTCATAATCATTTGATGATGTCATAATCATTAGATGATGTCATAATCATTTTGTTGATGTCATAATCATTTGATGATGTCATAATCATTTGATGTCATAATCATTGGATGATGTCATAATCATTTTGTTGATGTCATAATCATTTGATGATGTCATAATCATTTGATGTCATAATCATTGGATGATGACATAATCATTTTGTTGATGTCATAATCATTAGATGATGTCATAATCATTAGATGATGTCATAATCATTTTGTTGATGTAATAATCATTTTGTGATGTCATAATCATTTGATGATGTCATAATCATTTGATGTCATAATCATTGGATGATGTCATAATCATTTTGTTGATGTCATAATCATTTGATAATGTCATAATCATTAGATGATGTCATAATCATTTTGTTGATGTCATAATCATTTTGTTGATGTCATAATCATTTGATGATGTCATAATCATTTTGGTGATGTCATAATCATTTGATGATGTCATAATCATTTGATGTCATAATCATTGGATGATGTCATAATCATTTTGTTGATGTCATAATCATTTGATGATGTCATAATCATTAGATGATGTCATAATGATTTTGTTGATGTCATAATCATTTGATGATGTCATAATCATTTGATGTCATAATCATTGGATGATGTCATAATCATTTGATGTCATAATCATTGGATGATGTCATAATCATTTGATAATGTCATAATCATTAGATGATGTCATAATCATTTTGCTGATGTCATAATCATTTTGTTGATGTCATAATCATTTGATGATGTCATAATCATTTTGGTGATGTCATAATCATTTGATGATGTAATAATCATTTGATGTCATAATCATTGGATGATGTTATAATCATTTTGTTGATGTCATAATCATTTGATGATGTCATAATCATTAGATGATGTCATAATCATTTTGTTGATGTCATAATGATTTGATGATGTCAGAATCATTGGATGATATCATAATCATTGGATGATGTCATAATCATTTTGTTGATGTCATAATCATTTGATGATGTCATAATCATTAGATGATGTCATAATCATTTTGTTGATGTCATAATGATTTGATGATGTCATAATCATTTGATGTCATAATCATTGGATGATGTCATAATCATTTTGTTGATGTCATAATCATTTGATGATGTCATAAACATTTGATGTCATAATCATTGGATGATGTCATAATCATTTTGTTGATGTCATAATCATTGGATGATGTCATAATCGTTTTGTTGATGTCATAATCATTTGATGATGTCATAATCATTAGATGATGTCATAATCATTTTGTTGATGTCATAATCATTTGAAGATGTCATAATCATTAGATGATGTCATAATCATTTTGTTGATGTCATAATCATTTGATGATGTCATAATCATTTGATGTCATAATCATCGGATGATGTCATAATCATTTTGTTGATGTCATAATCATTTGATAATGTCATAATCATTAGATGATGTCATAATCATTTTGTTGATGTCATAATCATTTTTTTGATGTCATAATCATTTGATGATGTCATAATCATTTTGTTGATGTCATAATCATTTGATGATGTCATAATCATTTGATGACATAATCATTGGATGATGTCATAATCATTTTGTTGATGTCATAATCATTTGATGATGTCATAATCATTGGATTATGTCATAATCATTTTGATGATGTCATCATCATTTGATGATGTCATAATCATTGGATGATGTCATAATCATTGGATGATGTCATCATCATTTTGTTGATGTCATAATCATTTGATGTCATAATCATTTGATGATGTCATAATCATTTTGTTGATGTCATAATCATTTTGTTGATGTCATAATGATTTGATGATGTCAAAATCATTGGATGATGTCATAATCATTTTGTTGATGTCATAATCATTTGATGTCATAATCATTGGATGATGTCATAATCATTTTGTTGATGTCATAATCATTTGTTGATGTCATAATCATTTGATGTCATAATCATTGGATGATGTAATAATCATTTTTTTGATGTCATAATCATTGGATGATGTCATAATCATTTTGTTGATGTCATAATCATTTGATGATGTCATAATCATTAGATGATGTCATAATCATTTTGTTGATGTCATAATCATTTGATGATGTCATAATCATTAGATGATGTCATAATCATTTTGTTGATGTCATAATCATTTGATAAAGTCATAATCATTAGATGATGTCATAATCATTTTGTTGATGTCATAATCATTTTGTTGATGTCATAATCATTTGATGATGTCATAATCATTTTGGTGATGTCATAATCATTTTATGATGTCATAATCATTTGATGTCATAATCATTGGATGATGTCATAATCATTTTGTTGATGTCATAATCATTTGATGATGTCATAATCATTAGATGATGTCATAATCATTTTGTTGATGTCATAATGATTTGATGATGTAATAATCATTGGATGATGTCATAATCATTGGATGATGTCATAATCATTTTGTTGATGTCATAATCATTTGATGATGTCATAATCATTAGATGATGTCATAATCATTTTGTTGATGTCATAATGATTTGATGATGTCATAATCATTTGATGTCATAATCATTGGATGATGTCATAATCATTTTGTTGATGTCATAATCATTTGATGATGTCATAAACATTTGATGTCATAATCATTGGATGATGTCATAATCATTTTGTTGATGTCATAATCATTTGATGATGTCATAAACATTTGATGTCATAATCATTGGATGATGTCATAATCATTTTGTTGATGTCATAATCATTGGATGATGTCATAATCATTTTGTTGATGTCATAATCATTTGATGATGTCATAATCATTAGATGATGTCATAATCATTTTGTTGATGTCATAATCATTTGATGATGTCATAATCATTAGATTATATCATAATCATTTTGTTGATGTCATAATCATTTGATGATGTCATAATCATTTGATGTCATAATCATCGGATGATGTCATAATCATTTTGTTGATGTCATAATCATTTGATAATGTCATAATCATTAGATGATGTCCTATTCATTTTGTTGATGTCATAATCATTTTTTTGATGTCATAATCATTTGATGATGTCATAATCATTTGATGTCATAATCATTGGATGATGTCATAATCATTTTGTTGATGTCATAATCATTTTGTTGATGTCATAATCATTTGATGATGTCATAATCATTTTGATGATGTCATAATCATTTGATGATGTCATAATCATTTGATGTCATAATCATTGGATGATGTCATAATCATTTTGTTGATGTCATAATCATTTGATGATGTCATAATCATTAGATGATGTCATAATCATTTTGTTGATGTCATAATGATTTGATGATGTCATAATCATTGGATGATGTCATAATCATTGGATGATGTCATCATCATTTTGTTGATGTCATAATCATTTGATGATGTCATAATCATTTGATGTCATAATCATTTGATGATGTCATAATCATTTTGTTGATGTCATAATCATTTTGTTGATGTCATAATGATTTGATGATGTCAAAATCATTGGATGATGTCATAATCATTTTGTTGATGTCATAATTATTTGATGTCATAATCATTGGATGATGTCATAATCATTTTGTTGATGTCATAATCATTTGATGATGTCATAATCATTTGATGTTATAATCATTGGATGATGTCATAATCATTTTGTTGATGTCATAATCATTTGATGATGTCATAATCATTAGATGATGTCATAATCATTTTGTTGATGTCATAATCATTTGATGATGTCATAATCATTAGATGATGTCATAATCATTTTGTGATGTCATAATCATTTGATGATGTCATAATCATTTGATGTCATAATCATTGGATGATGTCATAATCATTTTGTTGATGTCATAATCATTTGATAATGTCATAATCATTAGATGACGTCATAATCATTTTGTTGATGTCATAATCATTTTGTTGATGTCATAATCATTTGATGATGTCATAATCATTTTGGTGATGTCATAATCATTTGATGATGTCATAATCATTTGATGTCATAATCATTGGATGATGTCATAATCATTTTGTTGATGTCATAATCATTTGATGATGTCATAATCATTAGATGATGTCATAATCATTTTGTTGATGTCATAATCATTTGATGATGTCATAATCATTTGATGTCATAATCATTGGATGATGTCATAATCATTTGATGTCATAATCATTGGATGATGTCATAATCATTTTGTTGATGTCATAATCATTTGATGATGTCATAATCATTAGATGATGTCATAATCATTTTGTTGATGTCATAATGATTTGATGATGTCATAATCATTTGATGTCATAATCATTGGATGATGTCATAATCATTTTGTTGATGACATAATCATTTGATGATGTCATAATCATTGGATGTCATAATCATTTTGTTGATGTCATAATCATTTGATGATGTCATAATCATTAGATGATGTCATAATCATTTGATGTCATAATCATTGGATGATGTCATAATCATTTTTTTGATGTCATAATCATTGGATGATGTCATAATCATTTTGTTGATGTCATAATCATTTGATGATGTCATAATCATTAGATGATGTCATAATCATTTTGTTGATGTCATAATCATTTGATGATGTCATAATCATTAGATGATGTCATAATCATTTTGTTGATGTCATAATCATTTGATAATGTCATAATCATTAGATGATGTCATAATCATTTTGTTGATGTCATAATCATTTTGTTGATGTCATAATCATTTGATGATGTCATAATCATTTTGGTGATGTCATAATCATTTGATGATGTCACAATCATTTGATGTCATAATCATTGGATGATGTCATAATCATTTTGTTGATGTCATAATCATTTGATGATGTCATAATCATTAGATGATGTCATAATCATTTTGTTGATGTCATAATGATTTGATGATGTAATAATCATTGGATGATGTCATAATCATTGGATGATGTCATAATCATTTTGTTGATGTCATAATCATTTGATGATGTCATAATCATTAGATGATGTCATAATCATTTTGTTGATGTCATAATGATTTGATGATGTCATAATCATTTGATGTCATAATCATTGGATGATGTCATAATCATTTTGTTGATGTCATAATCATTTGATGATGTCATAAACATTTGATGTCATAATCATTGGATGATGTCATAATCATTTTGTTGATGTCATAATCATTTGATGATGTCATAAACATTTGATGTCATAATCATTGGATGATGTCATAATCATTTTGTTGATGTCATAATCATTGGATGATGTCATAATCATTTTGTTGATGTCATAATCATTTGATGATGTCATAATCATTAGATGATGTCATAATCATTTTGTTGATGTCATAATCATTTGATGATGTCATAATCATTAGATGATGTCATAATCATTTTGTTGATGTCATAATCATTTGATGATGTCATAATCATTTGATGTCATAATCATCGGATGATGTCATAATCATTTTGTTGATGTCATAATCATTTGATAATGTCATAATCATTAGATGATGTCATATTCATTTTGTTGATGTCATAATCATTTTTTTGATGTCATAATCATTTGATGATGTCATAATCATTTGATGTCATAATCATTGGATGATGTCATAATCATTTTGTTGATGTCATAATCATTTTGTTGATGTCATAATCATTTGATGATGTCATAATCATTTTGATGATGTCATAATCATTTGATGATGTCATAATCATTTGATGTCATAATCATTGGATGATGTCATAATCATTTTGTTGATGTCATAATCATTTGATGATGTCATAATCATTAGATGATGTCATAATCATTTTGTTGATGTCATAATGATTTGATGATGTCATAATCATTGGATGATGTCATAATCATTGGATGATGTCATCATCATTTTGTTGATGTCATAATCATTTGATGATGTCATAATCATTTGATGTCATAATCATTTGATGATGTCATAATCATTTTGTTGATGTCATAATCATTTTGTTGATGTCATAATGATTTGATGATGTCAAAATCATTGGATGATGTCATAATCATTTTGTTGATGTCATAATCATTTGATGTCATAATCATTGGATGATGTCATAATCATTTTGTTGATGTCACAATCATTTGATGATGTCATAATCATTTGATGTTATAATCATTGGATGATGTCATAATCATTTTGTTGATGTCATAATCATTTGATGATGTCATAATCATTAGATGATGTTATAATCATTTTGTTGATGTCATAATCATTTGATGATGTCATAATCATTAGATGATGTCATAATCATTTTGTGATGTCATAATCATTTGATGATGTCATAATCATTTGATGTCATAATCATTGGATGATGTCATAATCATTTTGTTGATGTCATAATCATTTGATAATGTCATAATCATTAGATGATGTCATAATCATTTTGTTGATGTCATAATCATTTTGTTGATGTCATAATCATTTGATGATGTCATAATCATTTTGGTGATGTCATAATCATTTGATGATGTCATAATCATTTGATGTCATAATCATTGGATGATGTCATAATCATTTTGTTGATGTCATAATCATTTGATGATGTCATAATCATTAGATGATGTCATAATCATTTTGTTGATGTCATAATCATTTGATGATGTCATAATCATTTGATGTCATAATCATTGGATGATGTCATAATCATTTGATGTCATAATCATTGGATGATGTCATAATCATTTTGTTGATGTCATAATCATTTGATAATGTCATAATCATTAGATGATGTCATAATCATTTTGTTGATGTCATAATCATTTTGTTGATGTCATAATCATTTTGATGATGTCATAATCATTTGATGATGTCATAATCATTTGATGTCATAATCATTGGATGATGTCATAATCATTTTGTCGATGTCATAATCATTTGATGATGTCATAATCATTAGATGATGTCATAATCATTTTGTTGATGTCATAATGATTTGATGATGTCATAATCATTGGATGATGTCATAATCATTGGATGATGTCATAATCATTTTGTTGATGTCATAATCATTTGATGATGTCATAATCATTAGATGATGTCATAATCATTTTGTTGATGTCATAATGATTTGATGATGTCATAATCATTTGATGTCATAATCATTGGATGATGTCATAATCATTTTGTTGATGACATAATCATTTGATGATGTCATAATCATTTTGATGATGTCATAATCATTTGATGATGTCATAATCATTTGATGTCATAATCATTGGATGATGTCATAATCATTTTGTTGATGTCATAATCATTTGATGATGTCATAATCATTAGATGATGTCATAATCATTTTGTTGATGTCATAATGATTTGATGATGTCATAATCATTGGATGATGTCATAATCATTGGATGATGTCATCATCATTTTGTTGATGTCATAATCATTTGATGATGTCATAATCATTTGATGTCATAATCATTTGATGATGTCATAATCATTTTGTTGATGTCATAATCATTTTGTTGATGTCATAATGATTTGATGATGTCAAAATCATTGGATGATGTCATAATCATTTTGTTGATGTCATAATTATTTGATGTCATAATCATTGGATGATGTCATAATCATTTTGTTGATGTCATAATCATTTGATGATGTCATAATCATTTGATGTTATAATCATTGGATGATGTCATAATCATTTTGTTGATGTCATAATCATTTGATGATGTCATAATCATTAGATGATGTCATAATCATTTTGTTGATGTCATAATCATTTGATGATGTCATAATCATTAGATGATGTCATAATCATTTTGTGATGTCATAATCATTTGATGATGTCATAATCATTTGATGTCATAATCATTGGATGATGTCATAATCATTTTGTTGATGTCATAATCATTTGATAATGTCATAATCATTAGATGACGTCATAATCATTTTGTTGATGTCATAATCATTTTGTTGATGTCATAATCATTTGATGATGTCATAATCATTTTGGTGATGTCATAATCATTTGATGATGTCATAATCATTTGATGTCATAATCATTGGATGATGTCATAATCATTTTGTTGATGTCATAATCATTTGATGATGTCATAATCATTAGATGATGTCATAATCATTTTGTTGATGTCATAATCATTTGATGATGTCATAATCATTTGATGTCATAATCATTGGATGATGTCATAATCATTTGATGTCATAATCATTGGATGATGTCATAATCATTTTGTTGATGTCATAATCATTTGATGATGTCATAATCATTAGATGATGTCATAATCATTTTGTTGATGTCATAATGATTTGATGATGTCATAATCATTTGATGTCATAATCATTGGATGATGTCATAATCATTTTGTTGATGACATAATCATTTGATGATGTCATAATCATTGGATGTCATAATCATTTTGTTGATGTCATAATCATTTGATGATGTCATAATCATTAGATGATGTCATAATCATTTGATGTCATAATCATTGGATGATGTCATAATCATTTTTTTGATGTCATAATCATTGGATGATGTCATAATCATTTTGTTGATGTCATAATCATTTGATGATGTCATAATCATTAGATGATGTCATAATCATTTTGTTGATGTCATAATCATTTGATGATGTCATAATCATTAGATGATGTCATAATCATTTTGTTGATGTCATAATCATTTGATAATGTCATAATCATTAGATGATGTCATAATCATTTTGTTGATGTCATAATCATTTTGTTGATGTCATAATCATTTGATGATGTCATAATCATTTTGGTGATGTCATAATCATTTGATGATGTCACAATCATTTGATGTCATAATCATTGGATGATGTCATAATCATTTTGTTGATGTCATAATCATTTGATGATGTCATAATCATTAGATGATGTCATAATCATTTTGTTGATGTCATAATGATTTGATGATGTAATAATCATTGGATGATGTCATAATCATTGGATGATGTCATAATCATTTTGTTGATGTCATAATCATTTGATGATGTCATAATCATTAGATGATGTCATAATCATTTTGTTGATGTCATAATGATTTGATGATGTCATAATCATTTGATGTCATAATCATTGGATGATGTCATAATCATTTTGTTGATGTCATAATCATTTGATGATGTCATAAACATTTGATGTCATAATCATTGGATGATGTCATAATCATTTTGTTGATGTCATAATCATTTGATGATGTCATAAACATTTGATGTCATAATCATTGGATGATGTCATAATCATTTTGTTGATGTCATAATCATTGGATGATGTCATAATCATTTTGTTGATGTCATAATCATTTGATGATGTCATAATCATTAGATGATGTCATAATCATTTTGTTGATGTCATAATCATTTGATGATGTCATAATCATTAGATGATGTCATAATCATTTTGTTGATGTCATAATCATTTGATGATGTCATAATCATTTGATGTCATAATCATCGGATGATGTCATAATCATTTTGTTGATGTCATAATCATTTGATAATGTCATAATCATTAGATGATGTCATATTCATTTTGTTGATGTCATAATCATTTTTTTGATGTCATAATCATTTGATGATGTCATAATCATTTGATGTCATAATCATTGGATGATGTCATAATCATTTTGTTGATGTCATAATCATTTTGTTGATGTCATAATCATTTGATGATGTCATAATCATTTTGATGATGTCATAATCATTTGATGATGTCATAATCATTTGATGTCATAATCATTGGATGATGTCATAATCATTTTGTTGATGTCATAATCATTTGATGATGTCATAATCATTAGATGATGTCATAATCATTTTGTTGATGTCATAATGATTTGATGATGTCATAATCATTGGATGATGTCATAATCATTGGATGATGTCATCATCATTTTGTTGATGTCATAATCATTTGATGATGTCATAATCATTTGATGTCATAATCATTTGATGATGTCATAATCATTTTGTTGATGTCATAATCATTTTGTTGATGTCATAATGATTTGATGATGTCAAAATCATTGGATGATGTCATAATCATTTTGTTGATGTCATAATCATTTGATGTCATAATCATTGGATGATGTCATAATCATTGTGTTGATGTCATAATCATTTGATGATGTCATAATCATTTGATGTTATAATCATTGGATGATGTCATAATCATTTTGTTGATGTCATAATCATTTGATGATGTCATAATCATTAGATGATGTCATAATCATTTTGTTGATGTCATAATCATTTGATGATGTCATAATCATTAGATGATGTCATAATCATTTTGTGATGTCATAATCATTTGATGATGTCATAATCATTTGATGTCATAATCATTGGATGATGTCATAATCATTTTGTTGATGTCATAATCATTTGATAATGTCATAATCATTAGATGATGTCATAATCATTTTGTTGATGTCATAATCATTTTGTTGATGTCATAATCATTTGATGATGTCATAATCATTTTGGTGATGTCATAATCATTTGATGATGTCATAATCATTTGATGTCATAATCATTGGATGATGTCATAATCATTTTGTTGATGTCATAATCATTTGATGATGTCATAATCATTAGATGATGTCATAATCATTTTGTTGATGTCATAATCATTTGATAATGTCATAATCATTAGATGATGTCATAATCATTTTGTTGATGTCATAATCATTTTGTTGATGTCATAATCATTTGATGATGTCATAATCATTTTGGTGATGTCATAATCATTTGATGATGTCACAATCATTTGATGTCATAATCATTGGATGATGTCATAATCATTTTGTTGATGTCATAATCATTTGATGATGTCATAATCATTAGATGATGTCATAATCATTTTGTTGATGTCATAATGATTTGATGATGTAATAATCATTGGATGATGTCATAATCATTGGATGATGTCATAATCATTTTGTTGATGTCATAATCATTTGATGATGTCATAATCATTAGATGATGTCATAATCATTTTGTTGATGTCATAATGATTTGATGATGTCATAATCATTTGATGTCATAATCATTGGATGATGTCATAATCATTTTGTTGATGTCATAATCATTTGATGATGTCATAAACATTTGATGTCATAATCATTGGATGATGTCATAATCATTTTGTTGATGTCATAATCATTTGATGATGTCATAAACATTTGATGTCATAATCATTGGATGATGTCATAATCATTTTGTTGATGTCATAATCATTGGATGATGTCATAATCATTTTGTTGATGTCATAATCATTTGATGATGTCATAATCATTAGATGATGTCATAATCATTTTGTTGATGTCATAATCATTTGATGATGTCATAATCATTAGATGATGTCATAATCATTTTGTTGATGTCATAATCATTTGATGATGTCATAATCATTTGATGTCATAATCATCGGATGATGTCATAATCATTTTGTTGATGTCATAATCATTTGATAATGTCATAATCATTAGATGATGTCATATTCATTTTGTTGATGTCATAATCATTTTTTTGATGTCATAATCATTTGATGATGTCATAATCATTTGATGTCATAATCATTGGATGATGTCATAATCATTTTGTTGATGTCATAATCATTTTGTTGATGTCATAATCATTTGATGATGTCATAATCATTTTGATGATGTCATAATCATTTGATGATGTCATAATCATTTGATGTCATAATCATTGGATGATGTCATAATCATTTTGTTGATGTCATAATCATTTGATGATGTCATAATCATTAGATGATGTCATAATCATTTTGTTGATGTCATAATGATTTGATGATGTCATAATCATTGGATGATGTCATAATCATTGGATGATGTCATCATCATTTTGTTGATGTCATAATCATTTGATGATGTCATAATCATTTGATGTCATAATCATTTGATGATGTCATAATCATTTTGTTGATGTCATAATCATTTTGTTGATGTCATAATGATTTGATGATGTCAAAATCATTGGATGATGTCATAATCATTTTGTTGATGTCATAATCATTTGATGTCATAATCATTGGATGATGTCATAATCATTTTGTTGATGTCATAATCATTTGATGATGTCATAATCATTTGATGTTATAATCATTGGATGATGTCATAATCATTTTGTTGATGTCATAATCATTTGATGATGTCATAATCATTAGATGATGTCATAATCATTTTGTTGATGTCATAATCATTTGATGATGTCATAATCATTAGATGATGTCATAATCATTTTGTGATGTCATAATCATTTGATGATGTCATAATCATTTGATGTCATAATCATTGGATGATGTCATAATCATTTTGTTGATGTCATAATCATTTGATAATGTCATAATCATTAGATGATGTCATAATCATTTTGTTGATGTCATAATCATTTTGTTGATGTCATAATCATTTGATGATGTCATAATCATTTTGGTGATGTCATAATCATTTGATGATGTCATAATCATTTGATGTCATAATCATTGGATGATGTCATAATCATTTTGTTGATGTCATAATCATTTGATGATGTCATAATCATTAGATGATGTCATAATCATTTTGTTGATGTCATAATCATTTGATGATGTCATAATCATTTGATGTCATAATCATTGGATGATGTCATAATCATTTGATGTCATAATCATTGGATGATGTCATAATCATTTTGTTGATGTCATAATCATTTGATAATGTCATAATCATTAGATGATGTCATAATCATTTTGTTGATGTCATAATCATTTTGTTGATGTCATAATCATTTTGATGATGTCATAATCATTTGATGATGTCATAATCATTTGATGTCATAATCATTGGATGATGTCATAATCATTTTGTCGATGTCATAATCATTTGATGATGTCATAATCATTAGATGATGTCATAATCATTTTGTTGATGTCATAATGATTTGATGATGTCATAATCATTGGATGATGTCATAATCATTGGATGATGTCATAATCATTTTGTTGATGTCATAATCATTTGATGATGTCATAATCATTAGATGATGTCATAATCATTTTGTTGATGTCATAATGATTTGATGATGTCATAATCATTTGATGTCATAATCATTGGATGATGTCATAATCATTTTGTTGATGACATAATCATTTGATGATGTCATAATCATTGGATGTCATAATCATTTTGTTGATGTCATAATCATTTGATGATGTCATAATCATTAGATGATGTCATAATCATTTGATGTCATAATCATTGGATGATGTCATAATCATTTTGTTGATGTCATAATCATTTGATGATGTCATAATCATTAGATGATGTCATAATCATTTTGTTGATGTCATAATCATTTGATGATGTCATAATCATTTGATGTCATAATCATTGGATGATGTCATAATCATTTTGTTGATGTCATAATCATTTGATGATGTCATAATCATTTGATGTCATAATCATTGGATGATGACATAATCATTTTGTTGATGTCATAATCATTAGATGATGTCATAATCATTAGATGATGTCATAATCATTTTGTTGATGTAATAATCATTTTGTGATGTCATAATCATTTGATGATGTCATAATCATTTGATGTCATAATCATTGGATGATGTCATAATCATTTTGTTGATGTCATAATCATTTGATAATGTCATAATCATTAGATGATGTCATAATCATTTTGTTGATGTCATAATCATTTTGTTGATGTCATAATCATTTGATGATGTCATAATCATTTTGGTGATGTCATAATCATTTGATGATGTCATAATCATTTGATGTCATAATCATTGGATGATGTCATAATCATTTTGTTGATGTCATAATCATTTGATGATGTCATAATCATTAGATGATGTCATAATGATTTTGTTGATGTCATAATCATTTGATGATGTCATAATCATTTGATGTCATAATCATTGGATGATGTCATAATCATTTGATGTCATAATCATTGGATGATGTCATAATCATTTGATAATGTCATAATCATTAGATGATGTCATAATCATTTTGCTGATGTCATAATCATTTTGTTGATGTCATAATCATTTGATGATGTCATAATCATTTTGGTGATGTCATAATCATTTGATGATGTAATAATCATTTGATGTCATAATCATTGGATGATGTTATAATCATTTTGTTGATGTCATAATCATTTGATGATGTCATAATCATTAGATGATGTCATAATCATTTTGTTGATGTCATAATGATTTGATGATGTCAGAATCATTGGATGATATCATAATCATTGGATGATGTCATAATCATTTTGTTGATGTCATAATCATTTGATGATGTCATAATCATTAGATGATGTCATAATCATTTTGTTGATGTCATAATGATTTGATGATGTCATAATCATTTGATGTCATAATCATTGGATGATGTCATAATCATTTTGTTGATGTCATAATCATTTGATGATGTCATAAACATTTGATGTCATAATCATTGGATGATGTCATAATCATTTTGTTGATGTCATAATCATTGGATGATGTCATAATCGTTTTGTTGATGTCATAATCATTTGATGATGTCATAATCATTAGATGATGTCATAATCATTTTGTTGATGTCATAATCATTTGAAGATGTCATAATCATTAGATGATGTCATAATCATTTTGTTGATGTCATAATCATTTGATGATGTCATAATCATTTGATGTCATAATCATCGGATGATGTCATAATCATTTTGTTGATGTCATAATCATTTGATAATGTCATAATCATTAGATGATGTCATAATCATTTTGTTGATGTCATAATCATTTTTTTGATGTCATAATCATTTGATGATGTCATAATCATTTTGTTGATGTCATAATCATTTGATGATGTCATAATCATTTGATGACATAATCATTGGATGATGTCATAATCATTTTGTTGATGTCATAATCATTTGATGATGTCATAATCATTGGATTATGTCATAATCATTTTGATGATGTCATCATCATTTGATGATGTCATAATCATTGGATGATGTCATAATCATTGGATGATGTCATCATCATTTTGTTGATGTCATAATCATTTGATGTCATAATCATTTGATGATGTCATAATCATTTTGTTGATGTCATAATCATTTTGTTGATGTCATAATGATTTGATGATGTCAAAATCATTGGATGATGTCATAATCATTTTGTTGATGTCATAATCATTTGATGTCATAATCATTGGATGATGTCATAATCATTTTGTTGATGTCATAATCATTTGTTGATGTCATAATCATTTGATGTCATAATCATTGGATGATGTAATAATCATTTTTTTGATGTCATAATCATTGGATGATGTCATAATCATTTTGTTGATGTCATAATCATTTGATGATGTCATAATCATTAGATGATGTCATAATCATTTTGTTGATGTCATAATCATTTGATGATGTCATAATCATTAGATGATGTCATAATCATTTTGTTGATGTCATAATCATTTGATAAAGTCATAATCATTAGATGATGTCATAATCATTTTGTTGATGTCATAATCATTTTGTTGATGTCATAATCATTTGATGATGTCATAATCATTTTGGTGATGTCATAATCATTTTATGATGTCATAATCATTTGATGTCATAATCATTGGATGATGTCATAATCATTTTGTTGATGTCATAATCATTTGATGATGTCATAATCATTAGATGATGTCATAATCATTTTGTTGATGTCATAATGATTTGATGATGTAATAATCATTGGATGATGTCATAATCATTGGATGATGTCATAATCATTTTGTTGATGTCATAATCATTTGATGATGTCATAATCATTAGATGATGTCATAATCATTTTGTTGATGTCATAATGATTTGATGATGTCATAATCATTTGATGTCATAATCATTGGATGATGTCATAATCATTTTGTTGATGTCATAATCATTTGATGATGTCATAAACATTTGATGTCATAATCATTGGATGATGTCATAATCATTTTGTTGATGTCATAATCATTTGATGATGTCATAAACATTTGATGTCATAATCATTGGATGATGTCATAATCATTTTGTTGATGTCATAATCATTGGATGATGTCATAATCATTTTGTTGATGTCATAATCATTTGATGATGTCATAATCATTAGATGATGTCATAATCATTTTGTTGATGTCATAATCATTTGATGATGTCATAATCATTAGATTATATCATAATCATTTTGTTGATGTCATAATCATTTGATGATGTCATAATCATTTGATGTCATAATCATCGGATGATGTCATAATCATTTTGTTGATGTCATAATCATTTGATAATGTCATAATCATTAGATGATGTCCTATTCATTTTGTTGATGTCATAATCATTTTTTTGATGTCATAATCATTTGATGATGTCATAATCATTTGATGTCATAATCATTGGATGATGTCATAATCATTTTGTTGATGTCATAATCATTTTGTTGATGTCATAATCATTTGATGATGTCATAATCATTTTGATGATGTCATAATCATTTGATGATGTCATAATCATTTGATGTCATAATCATTGGATGATGTCATAATCATTTTGTTGATGTCATAATCATTTGATGATGTCATAATCATTAGATGATGTCATAATCATTTTGTTGATGTCATAATGATTTGATGATGTCATAATCATTGGATGATGTCATAATCATTGGATGATGTCATCATCATTTTGTTGATGTCATAATCATTTGATGATGTCATAATCATTTGATGTCATAATCATTTGATGATGTCATAATCATTTTGTTGATGTCATAATCATTTTGTTGATGTCATAATGATTTGATGATGTCAAAATCATTGGATGATGTCATAATCATTTTGTTGATGTCATAATTATTTGATGTCATAATCATTGGATGATGTCATAATCATTTTGTTGATGTCATAATCATTTGATGATGTCATAATCATTTGATGTTATAATCATTGGATGATGTCATAATCATTTTGTTGATGTCATAATCATTTGATGATGTCATAATCATTAGATGATGTCATAATCATTTTGTTGATGTCATAATCATTTGATGATGTCATAATCATTAGATGATGTCATAATCATTTTGTGATGTCATAATCATTTGATGATGTCATAATCATTTGATGTCATAATCATTGGATGATGTCATAATCATTTTGTTGATGTCATAATCATTTGATAATGTCATAATCATTAGATGACGTCATAATCATTTTGTTGATGTCATAATCATTTTGTTGATGTCATAATCATTTGATGATGTCATAATCATTTTGGTGATGTCATAATCATTTGATGATGTCATAATCATTTGATGTCATAATCATTGGATGATGTCATAATCATTTTGTTGATGTCATAATCATTTGATGATGTCATAATCATTAGATGATGTCATAATCATTTTGTTGATGTCATAATCATTTGATGATGTCATAATCATTTGATGTCATAATCATTGGATGATGTCATAATCATTTGATGTCATAATCATTGGATGATGTCATAATCATTTTGTTGATGTCATAATCATTTGATGATGTCATAATCATTAGATGATGTCATAATCATTTTGTTGATGTCATAATGATTTGATGATGTCATAATCATTTGATGTCATAATCATTGGATGATGTCATAATCATTTTGTTGATGACATAATCATTTGATGATGTCATAATCATTGGATGTCATAATCATTTTGTTGATGTCATAATCATTTGATGATGTCATAATCATTAGATTATGTCATAATCATTTGATGTCATAATCATTGGATGATGTCATAATCATTTTTTTGATGTCATAATCATTGGATGATGTCATAATCATTTTGTTGATGTCATAATCATTTGATGATGTCATAATCATTAGATGATGTCATAATCATTTTGTTGATGTCATAATCATTTGATGATGTCATAATCATTAGATGATGTCATAATCATTTTGTTGATGTCATAATCATTTGATAATGTCATAATCATTAGATGATGTCATAATCATTTTGTTGATGTCATAATCATTTTGTTGATGTCATAATCATTTGATGATGTCATAATCATTTTGGTGATGTCATAATCATTTGATGATGTCACAATCATTTGATGTCATAATCATTGGATGATGTCATAATCATTTTGTTGATGTCATAATCATTTGATGATGTCATAATCATTAGATGATGTCATAATCATTTTGTTGATGTCATAATGATTTGATGATGTAATAATCATTGGATGATGTCATAATCATTGGATGATGTCATAATCATTTTGTTGATGTCATAATCATTTGATGATGTCATAATCATTAGATGATGTCATAATCATTTTGTTGATGTCATAATGATTTGATGATGTCATAATCATTTGATGTCATAATCATTGGATGATGTCATAATCATTTTGTTGATGTCATAATCATTTGATGATGTCATAAACATTTGATGTCATAATCATTGGATGATGTCATAATCATTTTGTTGATGTCATAATCATTTGATGATGTCATAAACATTTGATGTCATAATCATTGGATGATGTCATAATCATTTTGTTGATGTCATAATCATTGGATGATGTCATAATCATTTTGTTGATGTCATAATCATTTGATGATGTCATAATCATTAGATGATGTCATAATCATTTTGTTGATGTCATAATCATTTGATGATGTCATAATCATTAGATGATGTCATAATCATTTTGTTGATGTCATAATCATTTGATGATGTCATAATCATTTGATGTCATAATCATCGGATGATGTCATAATCATTTTGTTGATGTCATAATCATTTGATAATGTCATAATCATTAGATGATGTCATATTCATTTTGTTGATGTCATAATCATTTTTTTGATGTCATAATCATTTGATGATGTCATAATCATTTGATGTCATAATCATTGGATGATGTCATAATCATTTTGTTGATGTCATAATCATTTTGTTGATGTCATAATCATTTGATGATGTCATAATCATTTTGATGATGTCATAATCATTTGATGATGTCATAATCATTTGATGTCATAATCATTGGATGATGTCATAATCATTTTGTTGATGTCATAATCATTTGATGATGTCATAATCATTAGATGATGTCATAATCATTTTGTTGATGTCATAATGATTTGATGATGTCATAATCATTGGATGATGTCATAATCATTGGATGATGTCATCATCATTTTGTTGATGTCATAATCATTTGATGATGTCATAATCATTTGATGTCATAATCATTTGATGATGTCATAATCATTTTGTTGATGTCATAATCATTTTGTTGATGTCATAATGATTTGATGATGTCAAAATCATTGGATGATGTCATAATCATTTTGTTGATGTCATAATCATTTGATGTCATAATCATTGGATGATGTCATAATCATTTTGTTGATGTCATAATCATTTGATGATGTCATAATCATTTGATGTTATAATCATTGGATGATGTCATAATCATTTTGTTGATGTCATAATCATTTGATGATGTCATAATCATTAGATGATGTTATAATCATTTTGTTGATGTCATAATCATTTGATGATGTCATAATCATTAGATGATGTCATAATCATTTTGTGATGTCATAATCATTTGATGATGTCATAATCATTTGATGTCATAATCATTGGATGATGTCATAATCATTTTGTTGATGTCATAATCATTTGATAATGTCATAATCATTAGATGATGTCATAATCATTTTGTTGATGTCATAATCATTTTGTTGATGTCATAATCATTTGATGATGTCATAATCATTTTGGTGATGTCATAATCATTTGATGATGTCATAATCATTTGATGTCATAATCATTGGATGATGTCATAATCATTTTGTTGATGTCATAATCATTTGATGATGTCATAATCATTAGATGATGTCATAATCATTTTGTTGATGTCATAATCATTTGATGATGTCATAATCATTTGATGTCATAATCATTGGATGATGTCATAATCATTTGATGTCATAATCATTGGATGATGTCATAATCATTTTGTTGATGTCATAATCATTTGATAATGTCATAATCATTAGATGATGTCATAATCATTTTGTTGATGTCATAATCATTTTGTTGATGTCATAATCATTTTGATGATGTCATAATCATTTGATGATGTCATAATCATTTGATGTCATAATCATTGGATGATGTCATAATCATTTTGTCGATGTCATAATCATTTGATGATGTCATAATCATTAGATGATGTCATAATCATTTTGTTGATGTCATAATGATTTGATGATGTCATAATCATTGGATGATGTCATAATCATTGGATGATGTCATAATCATTTTGTTGATGTCATAATCATTTGATGATGTCATAATCATTAGATGATGTCATAATCATTTTGTTGATGTCATAATGATTTGATGATGTCATAATCATTTGATGTCATAATCATTGGATGATGTCATAATCATTTTGTTGATGACATAATCATTTGATGATGTCATAATCATTGGATGTCATAATCATTTTGTTGATGTCATAATCATTTGATGATGTCATAATCATTAGATGATGTCATAATCATTTGATGTCATAATCATTGGATGATGTCATATTCATTTTGTTGATGTCATAATCATTTGATGATGTCATAATCATTTGATGTCATAATCATTGGATGATGTCATAATCATTTTGTTGATGTCATAATCATTTGATGATGTCATAATCATTTGATGTCATAATCATTGGATGATGACATAATCATTTTGTTGATGTCATAATCATTAGATGATGTCATAATCATTAGATGATGTCATAATCATTTTGTTGATGTAATAATCATTTGATGATGTCATAATCATTTTGTTGATGTCATAATCATTGGATGATGTCATAATCATTTTGTTGATGTCATAATCATTTGATGATGCCATAATCATTTTGTTGATGGCATAATCATTTGATGATGTCATAATCATTTGATGTCATAATCATTAGATGATGTCATAATAATTTTGTTGATGTCATAATGATTTGATGATGTCAAAATCATTGGATGATGCCATAATCATTTTGTTGATGTCATAATCATTTGATGTCATAATAATTGGATGATGTCATAATCATTTTGGTGATGTCATAATCATTTGATGATGTCATAATCATTTTGGTGATGTCATAATCATTTGATGATGTCATAATCATTTTGGTGATGTCATAATCATTTGATGATGTCATAATCATTTGATGTCATAATCATTGGATGATGTCATAATCATTTTGTTGATGTCATAATCATTTGATGATGTCATAATCATTAGATGATGTCATAATGATTTTGTTGATGTCATAATCATTTGATGATGTCATAATCATTAGATGATGTCATAATCATTTTGTGATGTCATAATCATTTGATGATGTCATAATCATTTGATGTTATAATCATTGGATGATGTCATAATCATTTGATGTCATAATCATTGGATGATGTCATAATCATTTGATAATGTCATAATCATTAGATGATGTCATAATCATTTTGCTGATGTCATAATCATTTTGTTGATGTCATAATCATTTGATGATGTCATAATCATTTTGGTGATGTCATAATCATTTGATGATGTCATAATCATTTGATGTCATAATCATTGGATGATGTTATAATCATTTTGTTGATGTCATAATCATTTGATGATGTCATAATCATTAGATGATGTCGTAATCATTTTGTTGATGTCATAATGATTTGATAATGTCAGAATCATTGGATGATATCATAATCATTGGATGATGTCATAATCATTTTGTTGATGTCATAATCATTTGATGATGTCATAATCAATAGATGATGTCATAATCATTTTGTTGATGTCATAATGATTTGATGATGTCATAATCATTTGATGTCATAATCATTGGATGATGTCATAATCATTTTGTTGATGTCATAATCATTTGATGATGTCATAAACATTTGATGTCATAATCATTGGATGATGTCATAATCATTTTGTTGATGTCATAATCATTGGATGATGTCATAATCGTTTTGTTGATGTCATAATCATTTGATGATGTCATAATCATTAGATGATGTCATAATCATTTTGTTGATGTCATAATCATTTGATGATGTCATAATCATTAGATGATGTCATAATCATTTTGTTGATGTCATAATCATTTGATGATGTCATAATCATTTGATGTCATAATCATCGGATGATGTCATAATCATTTTGTTGATGTCATAATCATTTGATAATGTCATAATCATTAGATGATGTCATAATCATTTTGTTGATGTCATAATCATTTTTTTGATGTCATAATCATTTGATGATGTCATAATCATTTTGTTGATGTCATAATCATTTGATGATGTCATAATCATTTGATGTCATAATCATTGGATGATGTCATAATCATTTTGTTGATGTCATAATCATTTGATGATGTCATAATCATTAGATGATGTCATAATCATTTTGTTGATGTCATCATCATTTGATGATGTCATAATCATTGGATGATGTCATAATCATTGGATGATGTCATCATCATTTTGTTGATGTCATAATCATTTGATGTCATAATCATTTGATGATGTCATAATCATTTTGTTGATGTCATAATGATTTGATGATGTCAAAATCATTGGATGATGTCATAATCATTTTGTTGATGTCATAATCATTTGATGTCATAATCATTGGATGATGTCATAATCATTTTGTTGATGTCATAATCATTTGATGATGTCAAAATCATTTGATGTCATAATCATTGGATGATGTCATAATCATTTTTTGATGTCATAATCATTGGATGATGTCATAATCATTTTGTTGATGTCATAATCATTTGATGATGTCATAATCATTAGATGATGTCATAATCATTTTGTTGATGTCATAATCATTTGATGATGTCATAATCATTAGATGATGTCATAATCATTTTGTTGATGTCATAATCATTAGATGATGTCATAATCATTTTGTTGATGTCATAATCATTTTGTTGATGTCATAATCATTTGATGATGTCATAATCATTTTGGTGATGTCATAATCATTTGATGATGTCATAATCATTTGATGTCATAATCATTGGATGATGTCATAATCATTTTGTTGATGTCATAATCATTTGATGATGTCATAATCATTAGATGATGTCATAATCATTTTGTTGATGTCATAATGATTTGATGATGTCATAATCATTGGATGATGTCATAATCATTGGATGATGTCATCATCATTTTGTTGATGTCATAATCATTTGATGATGTCATAATCATTTGATGTCATAATCATTTGATGATGTCATAATCATTTTGTTGATGTCATAATCATTTTGTTGATGTCATAATGATTTGATGATGTCAAAATCATTGGATGATGTCATAATCATTTGGTTGATGTCATAATCATTTGATGTCATAATCATTGGATGATGTCAGAATCATTTTGTTGATGTCATAATCATTTTGTTGATGTCATAATCATTTGATGATGTCATAATCATTTTGGTGATGTCATAATCATTTGATGATGTCATAATCATTTGATGTCATAATCATTGGATGATGTCATAATCATTTTGTTGATGTCATAATCATTTGATGATGTCATAATCATTAGATGATGTCATAATCATTTTGTTGATGTCATAATGATTTGATGATGTCATAATCATTGGATGATGTCATAATCATTGGATGATGTCATCATCATTTTGTTGATGTCATAATCATTTGATGATATCATAATCATTTGATGTCACAATCATTTGATGATGTCATAATCATTTTGTTGATGTCATAATCATTTTGTTGATGTCATAATGATTTGATGATGTCAAAATCATTGGATGATGTCATAATCATTTTGTTGATGTCATAATCATTTGATGTCATAATCATTGGATGATGTCATAATCATTTTGTTGATGTCATAATCATTTGATGATGTCATAATCATTTGATGTTATAATCCTTGGATGATGTCATAATCATTTTGTTGATGTCATAATCATTTGATGATGTCATAATCATTAGATGATGTCATAATCATTTTGTTGATGTCATAATCATTTGATGATGTCATAATCATTAGATGATGTCATAATCATTTTGTGATGTCATAATCATTTGATGATGTCATAATCATTTGATGTCATAATCATTGGATGATGTCATAATCATTTTGTTGATGTCATAATCATTTGATAATGTCATAATCATTAGATGATGTCATAATCATTTTGTTGATGTCATAATCATTTTGTTGATGTCATAATCATTTGATGATGTCATAATCATTTTGGTGATGTCATAATCATTTGATGATGTCATAATCATTTGATGTCATAATCATTGGATGATGTCATAATCATTTTGTTGATGTCATAATCATTTGATGATGTCATAATCATTAGATGATGCCATAATCATTTTGTTGATGTCATAATCATTTGATGATGTCATAATCATTTGATGTCATAATCATTGGATGATGTCATAATCATTTGATGTCATAATCATTGGATGATGTCATAATCATTTTGTTGATGTCATAATCATTTGATAATGTCATAATCATTAGATGATGTCATAATCATTTTGTTGATGTCATAATCATTTTGTTGATGTCATAATCATTTTGGTGATGTCATAATCATTTGATGATGTCATAATCATTTGATGTCATAATCATTGGATGATGTCATAATCATTTTGTCGATGTCATAATCATTTGATGATGTCATAATCATTAGATGATGTCATAATCATTTTGTTGATGTCATAATGATTTCATGATGTCATAATGATTTGATGATGTCATAATCATTGGATGATGTCATAATCATTTTGTTGATGTCATAATCATTTGATGATGTCATAATCATTAGATGATGTCATAATCATTTTGTTGATGTCATAATGATTTGATGATGTCATAATCATTTGATGTCATAATCATTGGATGATGTCATAATCATTTTGTTGATGTCATAATCATTTGATGATGTCATAATCATTGGATGTCATAATCATTTTGTTGATGTCATAATCATTTGATGATGTCATAATCATTAGATGATGTCATAATCATTTGATGTCATAATCATTGGATGATGTCATATTCATTTTGTTGATGTCATAATCATTTGATGATGTCATAATCATTTGATGTCATAATCATTGGATGATGTCATAATCATTTTGTTGATGTCATAATCATTTGATGATGTCATAATCATTTGATGTCATAATCATTGGATGATGACATAATCATTTTGTTGATGTCATAATCATTAGATGATGTCATAATCATTGGATGATGTCATAATCATTTTGTTGATGTCATAATCATTTGATGTCATAATCATTGGATGATGTCATAATCATTTTGTTGATGTCATAATCATTTGATGATGTCATAATCATTTGATGATGTCATAATCATTGGATGAAGTCATAATCATTTTGTTGATGTCATAATCATTGGATGATGTCATAATCATTTTGTTGATGTCATAATCATTTGTTGATGTCATAATCATTTGATGATGTCATAATCATTAGATGATGTCATAATCATTTTGTGATGTCATAATCATTTGATGATGTCATAATCATTTGATGTCATAATCATTGGATGATGTCATAATCATTTTGTTGATGTCATAATCATTTGATAATGTCATAATCATTAGATGATGTCATAATCATTTTGTTGATGTCATAATCATTTTGTTGATGTCATAATCATTTGATGATGTCATAATCATTTTGGTGATGTCATAATCATTTGATGATGTCATAATCATTTGATGTCATAATCATTGGATGATGTCATAATCATTTTGTTGATGTCATAATCATTTGATGATGTCATGATCATTAGATGATGTCATAATGATTTTGTTGATGTCATAATCATTTGATGATGTCATAATCATTAGATGATGTCATAATCATTTTGTGATGTCATAATCATTTGATGTCATAATCATTGGATGATGTCATAATCATTTGATGTCATAATCATTGGATGATGTCATAATCATTTGATAATGTCATAATCATTAGATGATGTCATAATCATTTTGCTGATGTCATAATCATTTTGTTGATGTCATAATCATTTTGTTGATGTCATAATCATTTGATGATGTCATAATCATTTTGGTGATGTCATAATCATTTGATGATGTCATAATCATTTGATGTCATAATCATTGGATGATGTCATAATCATTTTGTTGATGTCATAATCATTTGATGATGTCATAATCATTAGATGATGTCATAATCATTTTGTTGATGTCATAATCATTTGATGATGTCATAATCATTTGATGTCATAATCATTGGATGATGTCATAATCATTTGATGTCATAATCATTGGATGATGTCATAATCATTTTGTTGATGTCATAATCATTTGATAATGTCATAATCATTAGATGATGTCATAATCATTTTGTTGATGTCATAATCATTTTGTTGATGTCATAATCATTTTGATGATGTCATAATCATTTGATGATGTCATAATCATTTGATGTCATAATCATTTTGTCGATGTCATAATCATTTGATGATGTCATAATCATTTGATGTCATAATCATTGGATGATGTCATAATCATTTTGTTGATGTCATAATCATTTGATGATGTCATAATCATTAGATGATGTCATAATAATTTTGTTGATGTCATAATGATTTGATGGTGTCATAATGATTTGATGGTGTCATAATCATTGGATGATGTCATAATCATTGGATGAAGTCATAATCATTTTGTTGATGTCATAATCATTGGATGATGTCATAATCATTTTGTTGATGTCATAATCATTTGTTGATGTCATAATCATTTGATGATGTCATAATCATTAGATGATGTCATAATCATTTTGTTGATGTCATAATCATTTGATGATGTCATAATCATTAGATGATGTCATAATCATTTTGTGATGTCATAATCATTTGATGATGTCATAATCATTTGATGTCATAATCATTGGATGATGTCATAATCATTTTGTTGATGTCATAATCATTTGATAATGTCATAATCATTAGATGATGTCATAATCATTTTGTTGATGTCATAATCATTTTGGTGATGTCATAATCATTTGATGATGTCATAATCATTTTGGTGATGTCATAATCATTTGATGATGTCATAATCATTTGATGTCATAATCATTGGATGATGTCATAATCATTTTGTTGATGTCATAATCATTTGATGATGTCATGATCATTAGATGATGTCATAATGATTTTGTTGATGTCATAATCATTTGATGATGTCATAATCATTTTGTGATGTCATAATCATTTGGTGATGTCATAATCATTTGATGATGTCATAATCATTTGATGTCATAATCATTGGATGATGTCATAATCATTTGATGATGTCATAATCATTTGATAATGTCATAATCATTAGATGATGTCATAATCATTTTGCTGATGTCATAATCATTTTGTTGATGTCATAATCATTTTGTTGATGTCATAATCATTTGATGATGTCATAATCATTTTGGTGATGTCATAATCATTTGATGATGTCATAATCATTTGATGTCATAATCATTGGATGATGTCATAATCATTTTGTTGATGTCATAATCATTTGATGATGTCATAATCATTAGATGATGTCATAATCATTTTGTTGATGTCATAATCATTTGATGATGTCATAATCATTTGATGTCATAATCATTGGATGATGTCATAATCATTTGATGTCATAATCATTGGATGATGTCATAATCATTTTGTTGATGTCATAATCATTTGATAATGTCATAATCATTAGATGATGTCATAATCATTTTGTTGATGTCATAATCATTTTGATGATGTCATAATCATTTGATGATGTCATAATCATTTGATGTCATAATCATTGGATGATGTCATAATCATTTTGTCGATGTCATAATCATTTGATGATGTCATAATCATTAGATGATGTCATAATCATTTTGTTGATGTCATAATGATTTGATGATGTCATAATGATTTGATGATGTCATAATCATTGGATGATGTCATAATCATTTTGTTGATGTCATAATCATTTGATGATGTCATAATCATTAGATGATGTCATAATCATTTTGTTGATGTCATAATGATTTGATGATGTCATAATCATTTGATGTCATAATCATTGGATGATGTCATAATCATTTTGTTGATGACATAATCATTTGATGATGTCATAATCATTGGATGTCATAATCATTTTGTTGATGTCATAATCATTTGATGATGTCATAATCATTAGATGATGTCATAATCATTTGATGTCATAATCATTGGATGATGTCATATTCATTTTGTTGATGTCATAATCATTTGATGATGTCATAATCATTTGATGTCATAATCATTGGATGATGTCATAATCATTTTGTTGATGTCATAATCATTTGATGATGTCATAATCATTTGATGTCATAATCATTGGATGATGACATAATCATTTTGTTGATGTCATAATCATTAGATGATGTCATAATCATTAGATGATGTCATAATCATTTTGTTGATGTAATAATCATTTGATGATGTCATAATCATTTTGTTGATGTCATAATCATTGGATGATGTCATAATCATTTTGTTGATGTCATAATCATTTGATGATGTCATAATCATTTGATGTCATAATCATTGGATGATGTCATAATCATTTTGTTGATGTCATAATCATTTGATGATGTCATAATCATTAGATGATGTCATAATAATTTTGTTGATGTCATAATGATTTGATGGTGTCATAATCATTGGATGATGTCATAATCATTGGATGAAGTCATAATCATTTTGTTGATGTCATAATCATTGGATGATGTCATAATCATTTTGTTGATGTCATAATCATTTGTTGATGTCATAATCATTTGATGATGTCATAATCATTAGATGATGTCATAATCATTTTGTTGATGTCATAATCATTTGATGATGTCATAATCATTAGATGATGTCATAATCATTTTGTGATGTCATAATCATTTGATGATGTCATAATCATTTGATGTCATAATCATTGGATGATGTCATAATCATTTTGTTGATGTCATAATCATTTGATAATGTCATAATCATTAGATGATGTCATAATCATTTTGTTGATGTCATAATCATTTTGTTGATGTCATAATCATTTGATGATGTCATAATCATTTTGGTGATGTCATAATCATTTGATGATGTCATAATCATTTGATGTCATAATCATTGGATGATGTCATAATCATTTTGTTGATGTCATAATCATTTGATGATGTCATGATCATTAGATGATGTCATAATGATTTTGTTGATGTCATAATCATTTGATGATGTCATAATCATTAGATGATGTCATAATCATTTTGTGATGTCATAATCATTTGATGTCATAATCATTGGATGATGTCATAATCATTTGATGTCATAATCATTGGATGATGTCATAATCATTTGATAATGTCATAATCATTAGATGATGTCATAATCATTTTGCTGATGTCATAATCATTTTGTTGATGTCATAATCATTTTGTTGATGTCATAATCATTTGATGATGTCATAATCATTTTGGTGATGTCATAATCATTTGATGATGTCATAATCATTTGATGTCATAATCATTGGATGATGTCATAATCATTTTGTTGATGTCATAATCATTTGATGATGTCATAATCATTAGATGATGTCATAATCATTTTGTTGATGTCATAATCATTTGATGATGTCATAATCATTGGATGATGTCATAATCATTTGATGTCATAATCATTGGATGATGTCATAATCATTTTGTTGATGTCATAATCATTTGATAATGTCATAATCATTAGATGATGTCATAATCATTTTGTTGATGTCATAATCATTTTGTTGATGTCATAATCATTTTGATGATGTCATAATCATTTGATGATGTCATAATCATTTGATGTCATAATCATTGGATGATGTCATAATCATTTTGTCGATGTCATAATCATTTGATGATGTCATAATCATTTGATGTCATAATCATTGGATGATGTCATAATCATTTTGTTGATGTCATAATCATTTGATGATGTCATAATCATTAGATGATGTCATAATAATTTTGTTGATGTCATAATGATTTGATGGTGTCATAATCATTGGATGATGTCATAATCATTGGATGAAGTCATAATCATTTTGTTGATGTCATAATCATTGGATGATGTCATAATCATTTTGTTGATGTCATAATCATTTGTTGATGTCATAATCATTTGATGATGTCATAATCATTAGATGATGTCATAATCATTTTGTTGATGTCATAATCATTTGATGATGTCATAATCATTAGATGATGTCATAATCATTTTGTGATGTCATAATCATTTGATGATGTCATAATCATTTGATGTCATAATCATTGGATGATGTCATAATCATTTTGTTGATGTCATAATCATTTGATAATGTCATAATCATTAGATGATGTCATAATCATTTTGTTGATGTCATAATCATTTTGTTGATGTCATAATCATTTGATGATGTCATAATCATTTTGGTGATGTCATAATCATTTGATGATGTCATAATCATTTGATGTCATAATCATTGGATGATGTCATAATCATTTTGTTGATGTCATAATCATTTGATGATGTCATGATCATTAGATGATGTCATAATGATTTTGTTTATGTCATAATCATTTGATGATGTCATAATCATTAGATGATGTCATAATCATTTTGTGATGTCATAATCATTTGATGATGTCATAATCATTTGATGTCATAATCATTGGATGATGTCATAATCATTTGATGTCATAATCATTGGATGATGTCATAATCATTTGATAATGTCATAATCATTAGATGATGTCATAATCATTTTGCTGATGTCATAATCATTTTGTTGATGTCATAATCATTTTGTTGATGTCATAATCATTTGATGATGTCATAATCATTTTGGTGATGTCATAATCATTTGATGATGTCATAATCATTTGATGTCATAATCATTGGATGATGTCATAATCATTTTGATGATGTCATAATCATTTTGTTGATGTCATAATCATTTTGTTGATGTCATAATCATTTTGATGATGTCATAATCATTTGATGATGTCATAATCATTTGATGTCATAATCATTGGATGATGTCATAATCATTTTGTCGATGTCATAATCATTTGATGATGTCATTATCATTAGATGATGTCATAATCATTTTGTTGATGTCATAATGATTTGATGATGTCATAATCATTGGATGATGTCATAATCATTGGATGATGTCATAATCATTTTGTTGATGTCATAATCATTTGATGATGTCATAATCATTAGATGATGTCATAATCATTTTGTTGATGTCATAATGATTTGATGATGTCATAATCATTTGATGTCATAATCATTGGATGATGTCATAATCATTTTGTTGATGACATAATCATTTGATGATGTCATAATCATTGGATGTCATAATCATTTTGTTGATGTCATAATCATTTGATGATGTCATAATCATTAGATGATGTCATAATCATTTGATGTCATAATCATTGGATGATGTCATATTCATTTTGTTGATGTCATAATCATTTGATGATGTCATAATCATTTGATGTCATAATCATTGGATGATGTCATAATCATTTTGTTGATGTCATAATCATTTGATGATGTCATAATCATTTGATGTCATAATCATTGGATGATGACATAATCATTTTGTTGATGTCATAATCATTAGATGATGTCATAATCATTAGATGATGTCATAATCATTTTGTTGATGTAATAATCATTTGATGATGTCATAATTATTTTGTTGATGTCATAATCATTGGATGATGTCATAATCATTTTGTTGATGTCATAATCATTTGATGATGCCATAATCATTTTGTTGATGGCATAATCATTTGATGATGTCATAATCATTTGATGTCATAATCATTAGATGATGTCATAATCATTTTGTTGATGTCATAATGATTTGATGATGTCAAAATCATTGGATGATGCCATAATCATTTTGTTGATGTCATAATCATTTGATGTCATAATCATTGGATGATGTCATAATCATTTTGGTGATGTCATAATCATTTGATGATGTCATAATCATTTTGGTGATGTCATAATCATTTGATGATGTCATAATCATTTTGGTGATGTCATAATCATTTGATGATGTCATAATCATTTGATGTCATAATCATTGGATGATGTCATAATCATTTTGTTGATGTCATAATCATTTTATGATGTCATAATCATTTGATGATGTCATAATCATTTGATGTCATAATCATTGGATGATGTCATAATCATTTGATGTCATAATCATTGGATGATGTCATAATCATTTTGTTGATGTCATAATCATTTGATAATGTCATAATCATTAGATGATGTCATAATCATTTTGTTGATGTCATAATCATTTTGTTGATGTCATAATCATTTTGATGATGTCATAATCATTTGATGATGTCATAATCATTTGATGTCATAATCATTGGATGATGTCATAATCATTTTGTCGATGTCATAATCATTTGATGATGTCATAATCATTAGATGATGTCATAATCATTTTGTTGATGTCATAATGATTTGATGATGTCATAATCATTGGATGATGTCATAATCATTGGATGATGTCATAATCATTTTGTTGATGTCATAATCATTTGATGATGTCATAATCATTAGATGATGTCATAATCATTTTGTTGATGTCATAATGATTTGATGATGTCATAATCATTTGATGTCATAATCATTGGATGATGTCATAATCATTTTGTTGATGACATAATCATTTGATGATGTCATAATCATTGGATGTCATAATCATTTTGTTGATGTCATAATCATTTGATGATGTCATAATCATTAGATGATGTCATAATCATTTGATGTCATAATCATTGGATGATGTCATATTCATTTTGTTGATGTCATAATCATTTGATGATGTCATAATCATTTGATGTCATAATCATTGGATGATGTCATAATCATTTTGTTGATGTCATAATCATTTGATGATGTCATAATCATTTGATGTCATAATCATTGGATGATGACATAATCATTTTGTTGATGTCATAATCATTAGATGATGTCATAATCATTAGATGATGTCATAATCATTTTGTTGATGTAATAATCATTTGATGATGTCATAATTATTTTGTTGATGTCATAATCATTGGATGATGTCATAATCATTTTGTTGATGTCATAATCATTTGATGATGCCATAATCATTTTGTTGATGGCATAAACATTTGATGATGTCATAATCATTTGATGTCATAATCATTAGATGATGTCATAATCATTTTGTTGATGTCATAATGATTTGATGATGTCAAAATCATTGGATGATGCCATAATCATTTTGTTGATGTCATAATCATTTGATGTCATAATCATTGGATGATGTCATAATCATTTTGGTGATGTCATAATCATTTGATGATGTCATAATCATTTTGGTGATGTCATAATCATTTGATGATGTCATAATCATTTTGGTGATGTCATAATCATTTGATGATGTCATAATCATTTGATGTCATAATCATTGGATGATGTCATAATCATTTTGTTGATGTCATAATCATTTTATGATGTCATAATCATTAGATGATGTCATAATGATTTTGTTGATGTCATAATCATTTGATGATGTCATAATCATTAGATGATGTCATAATCATTTTGTGATGTCATAATCATTTGATGATGTCATAATCATTTGATGTCATAATCATTGGATGATGTCATAATCATTTGATGTCATAATCATTGGATGATGTCATAATCATTTGATAATGTCATAATCATTAGATGATGTCATAATCATTTTGCTGATGTCATAATCATTTTGTTGATGTCATAATCATTTGATGATGTCATAATCATTTTGGTGATGTCATAATCATTTGATGATGTCATAATCATTTGATGTCATAATCATTGGATGATGTTATAATCATTTTGTTGATGTCATAATCATTTGATGATGTCATAATCATTAGATGATGTCATAATCATTTTGTTGATGTCATAATGATTTGATGATGTCAGAATCATTGGATGATATCATAATCATTGGATGATGTCATAATCATTTTGTTGATGTCATAATCATTTGATGATGTCATAATCAATAGATGATGTCATAATCATTTTGTTGATGTCATAATGATTTGTTGATGTCATAATCATTTGATGTCATAATCATTGGATGATGTCATAATCATTTCGTTGATGTCATAATCATTTGATGATGTCATAAACATTTGATGTCATAATCATTGGATGATGTCATAATCGTTTTGTTGATGTCATAATCATTTGATGATGTCATAATCATTTTGTTGATGTCATAATCATTTGATGATGTCATAATCATTAGATGATGTCATAATCATTTTGTTGATGTCATAATCATTTGATGATGTCATAATCATTTGATGATGTCATAATCATTTGATGTCATAATCATCGGATGATGTCATAATCATTTTGTTGATGTCATAATCATTTTTTTGATGTCATAATCATTTGATGATGTCATAATCATTTTGTTAATGTCATAATCATTTGATGATGTCATAATCATTTGATGTCATAATCATTGGATGATGTCATAATCATTTTGTTGATGTCATAATCATTTGATGATGTCATAATCATTAGATGATGTCATAATCATTTTGTTGATGTCATCATCATTTGATGATGTCATAATCATTGGATGATGTCATAATCATTGGATGATGTCATCATCATTTTGTTGATGTCATAATGATTTGATGATGTCAAAATCATTGGATGATGTCATAATCATTTTGTTGATGTCATAATCATTTGATGTCATAATCATTGGATGATGTCATAATCATTTTGTTGATGTCATAATCATTTGATGATGTCATAATCATTTGATGTCATAATCATTGGATGATGTCATAATCATTTTTTGATGTCATAATCATTGGATGATGTCATAATCATTTTGTTGATGTCATAATCATTTGATGATGTCATAATCATTAGATGATGTCATAATCATTTTGTTGATGTCATAATCATTTGATGATGTCATAATCATTAGATGATGTCATAATCATTTTGTTGATGTCATAATCATTTGATAATGTCATAATCATTAGATGATGTCATAATCATTTTGTTGATGTCATAATCATTTTGTTGATGTCATAATCATTTGATGATGTCATAATCATTTTGGTGATGTCATAATCATTTGATGATGTCATAATCATTTGATGTCATAATCATTGGATGATGTCATAATCATTTTGTTGATGTCATAATCATTTGATGATGTCATAATCATTAGATGATGTCATAATCATTTTGTTGATGTCATAATGATTTGATGATGTCATAATCATTGGATGATGTCATAATCATTGGATGATGTCATCATCATTTTGTTGATGTCATCATCATTTGATGATGTCATAATCATTTGATGTCATAATCATTTGATGATGTCATAATCATTTTGTTGATGTCATAATCATTTTGTTGATGTCATAATGATTTGATGATGTCAAAATCATTGGATGATGTCATAATCATTTTGTTGATGTCATAATCATTTGATGTCATAATCATTGGATGATGTCATAATCATTTTGTTGATGTCATAATCATTTGATGATGTCATAATCATTTGATGTTATAATCATTGGATGATGTCATAATCATTTTGTTGATGTCATAATCATTTGATAATGTCATAATCATTAGATGATGTCATAATCATTTTGTTGATGTCATAATCATTTTGTTGATTGCATAATCATTTGATGATGTCATAATCATTAGATGATGTCATAATCATTTTGTTGATGTCATAATCATTTTGTTGATGTCATAATCATTTGATGATGTCATAATCATTTTGTTGATGTCATAATCATTTTGTTGATGTCATAATCATTTGATGATGTCATAATCATTTTGTTGATGTCATAATCATTTGATGATGTCATAATCATTAGATGATGTCATAATCATTTTGTGATGTCATAATCATTTGATGATGTCATAATCATTTGATGTCATAATCATTGGATGATGTCATAATCATTTTGTTGATGTCATAATCATTTGATAATGTCATAATCATTAGATGATGTCAGAATCATTTTGTTGATGTCATAATCATTTTGTTGATGTCATAATCATTTGATGATGTCATAATCATTTTGGTGATGTCATAATCATTTGATGATGTCATAATCATTTGATGTCATAATCATTGGATGATGTCATAATCATTTTGTTGATGTCATAATCATTTGATGATGTCATAATCATTAGATGATGTCATAATCATTTTGTTGATGTCATAATGATTTGATGATGTCATAATCATTGGATGATGTCATAATCATTGGATGATGTCATCATCATTTTGTTGATGTCATAATCATTTGATGATATCATAATCATTTGATGTCATAATCATTTGATGATGTCATAATCATTTTGTTGATGTCATAATCATTTTGTTGATGTCATAATGATTTGATGATGTCAAAATCATTGGATGATGTCATAATCATTTTGTTGATGTCATAATCATTTGATGTCATAATCATTGGATGATGTCATAATCATTTTGTTGATGTCATAATCATTTGATGATGTCATAATCATTTGATGTCATAATCATTGGATGATGTCATAATCATTTTGTTGATGTCATAATCATTTGATGATGTCATAATCATTAGATGATGTCATAATCATTTTGTTGATGTGATAATCATTTGATGATGTCATAATCATTTGATGTCATAATCATTGGATGATGTCATAATCATTTGATGTCATAATCATTGGATGATGTCATAATCATTTTGTTGATGTCATAATCATTTGATAATGTCATAATCATTAGATGATGTCTTAATCATTTTGTTGATGTCATAATCATTTTGTTGATGTCATAATCATTTTGGTGATGTCATAATCATTTGATGATGTCATAATCATTTGATGTCATAATCATTGGATGATGTCATAATCATTTTGTCGATGTCATAATCATTTGATGATGTCATAATCATTAGATGATGTCATAATCATTTTGTTGATGTCATAATGATTTGATGATGTCATAATGATTTGATGATGTCATAATCATTGGATGATGTCATAATCATTTTGTTGATGTCATAATCATTTGATGATGTCATAATCATTAGATGATGTCATAATCATTTTGTTGATGTCATAATGATTTGATGATGTCATAATCATTTGATGTCATAATCATTGGATGATGTCATAATCATTTTGTTGATGTCATAATCATTTGATGATGTCATAATCATTGGATGTCATAATCATTTTGTTGATGTCATAATCATTTGATGATGTCATAATCATTAGATGATGTCATAATCATTTGATGTCATAATCATTGGATGATGTCATATTCATTTTGTTGATGTCATAATCATTTGATGATGTCATAATCATTTGATGTCATAATCATTGGATGATGTCATAATCATTTTGTTGATGTCATAATCATTTGATGATGTCATAATCATTTGATGTCATAATCATTGGATGATGACATAATCATTTTGTTGATGTCATAATCATTAGATGATGTCATAATCATTGGATGATGTCATAATCATTTTGTTGATGTCATAATCATTTGATGTCATAATCATTGGATGATGTCATAATCATTTTGTTGATGTCATAATCATTTGATGATGTCATAATCATTTGATGTCATAATCATTGGATGATGTCATAATCATTTTGTTGATGTCATAATCATTGGATGATGTCATAATCATTTTGTTGATGTCATAATCATTTGTTGATGTCATAATCATTTGATGATGTCATAATCATTAGATGATGTCATAATCATTTTGTTGATCTCATAATCATTTGATGATGTCATAATCATTAGATGATGTCATAATCATTTTGTGATGTCATAATCATTTGATGATGTCATAATCATTTGATGTCATAATCATTGGATGATGTCGTAATCATTTTGTTGATGTTATAATCATTTGATAATGTCATAATCATTAGATGATGTCATAATCATTTTGTTGATGTCATAATCATTTTGTTGATGTCATAATCATTTGATGATGTCATAATCATTTTGGTGATGTCATAATCATTTGATGATGTCATAATCATTTGATGTCATAATCATTGGATGATGTCATAATCATTTTGTTGATGTCATAATCATTTGATGATGTCATGATCATTAGATGATGTCATAATGATTTTGTTGATGTCATTATCATTTGATGATGTCATAATCATTAGATGATGTCATAATCATTTTGTGATGTCATAATCATTGGATGATGTCATAATCATTTGATGTCATAATCATTGGATGATGTCATAATCATTTGATAACGTCATAATCATTAGATGATGTCATAATAATTTTGCTGATGTCATAATCATTTTGTTGATGTCATAATCATTTGATGATGTCATAATCATTTTGGTGATGTCATAATCATTTGATGATGTCATAATCATTTGATGTCATAATCATTGGATGATGTTATAATCATTTTGTTGATGTCATAATCATTTGATGATGTCAATCATTAGATGATGTCATAATCATTTTGTTGATGTCATAATGATTTGATGATGTCATAATCATTGGATGATATCATAATCATTGGATGATGTCATAATCATTTTGTTGATGTCATAATCATTTGATGATGTCATAATCATTAGATGATGTCATAATCATTTTGTTGATGTCATAATGATTTGATGATGTCATAATCATTTGATGTCATAATCATTGGATGATGTCATAATCATTTTGTTGATGTCATAATCATTTGATGATGTCATAAACATTTGATGTCATAATCATTGGATGATGTCATAATCATTTTGTTGATGTCATAATCATTGGATGATGTCATAATCATTTTGTTGATGTCATAATCATTTGATGATGTCATAATCATTAGATGATGTCATAATCATTTTGTTGATGTCATAATCATTTGATGATGTCATAATCATTAGATGATGTCATAATCATTTTGTTGATGTCATAATCATTTGATGATGTCATAATCATTTGATGTCATAATCATTGGATGATGACATAATCATTTTGTTGATGTCATAATCATTAGATGATGTCATAATCATTAGATGATGTCATAATCATTTTGTTGATGTAATAATCATTTGATGATGTCATAATCATTTTGTTGATGTCATAATCATTGGATGATGTCATAATCATTTTGTTGATGTCATAATCATTTGATGATGCCATAAACATTTTGTTGATGGCATAATCATTTGATGATGTCATAATCATTTGATGTCATAATCATTAGATGATGTCATAATCATTTTGTTGATGTCATAATGATTTGATGATGTCAAAATCATTGGATGATGTCATAATCATTTTGTTGATGTCATAATCATTTGATGTCATAATCATTGGATGATGTCATAATCATTTTGTTGATGTCATAATCATTTGATGATGTCATAATCATTTGATGTCATAATCATTGGATGATGTCATAATCATTTTGTTGATGTCATAATCATTTGATGATGTCATAATCATTAGATGATGTCATAATAATTTTGTTGATGTCATAATGATTTGATGATGTCATAATCATTGGATGATGTCATAATCATTGGATGATGTCATAATCATTTTGTTGATGTCATAATCATTTGTTGATGTCATAATCATTTGATGATGTCATAATCATTAGATGATGTCATAATCATTTTGTTGATGTCATAATCATTTGATGATGTCATAATCATTAGATGATGTCATAATCATTTTGTGATGTCATAATCATTTGATGATGTCATAATCATTTGATGTCATAATCATTGGATGATGTCATAATCATTTTGTTGATGTCATAATCATTTGATAATGTCATAATCATTAGATGATTTCATAATCATTTTGTTGATGTCATAATCATTTTGTTGATGTCATAATCATTTGATGATGTCATAATCATTTTGGTGATGTCATAATCATTTGATGATGTCATAATCATTTGATGTCATAATCATTGGATGATGTCATAATCATTTTGTTGATGTCATAATCGTTTGATGATGTCATAATCATTAGATGATCTCATAATGATTTTGTTGATGTCATAATCATTTGATGATGTCATAATCATTAGATGATGTCATAATCATTTTGTGATGTCATAATCATTTGATGATGTCATAATCATTTGATGTCATAATCATTGGATGATGTCATAATCATTTGATGTCATAATCATTGGATGATGTCATAATCATTTGATAATGTCATAATCATTAGTTGATGTCATAATCATTTTGCTGATGTCATAATCATTTTGTTGATGTCATAATCATTTGATGATGTCATAATCATTTTGGTGATGTCATAATCATTTGATGATGTAATAATCATTTGATGTCATAATCATTGGATGATGTTATAATCATTTTGTTGATGTCATAATCATTTGATGATGTCATAATCATTAGATGATGTCATAATCATTTTGTTGATGTCATAATGATTTGATGATGTCAGAATCATTGGATGATATCATAATCATTGGATGATGTCATAATCATTTTGTTGATGTCATAATCATTTGATGATGTCATAATCATTAGATGATGTCATAATCATTTTGTTGATGTCATAATGATTTGATGATGTCATAATCATTTGATGTCATAATCATTGGATGATGTCATAATCATTTTGTTGATGTCATAATCATTTGATGATGTCATAAACATTTGATGTCATAATCATTGGATGATGTCATAATCATTTTGTTGATGTCATAATCATTGGATGATGTCATAATCGTTTTGTTGATGTCATAATCATTTGATGATGTCATAATCATTAGATGATGTCATAATCATTTTGTTGATGTCGTAATCATTTGATGATGTCATAATCATTAGATGATGTCATAATCATTTTGTTGATGTCATAATCATTTGATGATGTCATAATCATTTGATGTCATAATCATCGGATGATGTCATAATCATTTTGTTGATGTCATAATCATTTGATAATGTCATAATCATTAGATGATGTCATAATCATTTTGTTGATGTCATAATCATTTTTCTGATGTCATAATCATTTGATGATGTCATAATCATTTTGTTGATGTCATAATCATTTGATGATGTCATAATCATTTGATGTCATAATCATTGGATGATGTCATAATCATTTTGTTGAAGTCATAATCATTTGATGATGTCATAATCATTAGATTATGTCATAATCATTTTGATGATGTCATCATCATTTGATGATGTCATAATCATTTGATGTCATCATCATTTTGTTGATGTCATAATCATTTGATGTCATAATCATTTGATGATGTCATAATCATTTTGTTGATGTCATAATCATTTTGTTGATGTCATAATGATTTGATGATGTCAAAATCATTGGATGATGTCATAATCATTTTGTTGATGTCATAATCATTTGATGTCATAATCATTGGATGATGTCATAATCATTTTGTTGATGTCATAATCATTTGATGATGTCATAATCATTTGATGTCATAATCATTGGATGATGTCATAATCATTTTTTTGATGTCATAATCATTGGATGATGTCATAATCATTTTGTTGATGTCATAATCATTTGATGATGTCATAATCATTAGATGATGTCATAATCATTTTGTTGATGTCATAATCATTTGATGATGTCATAATCATTAGATGATGTCATAATCATTTTGTTGATGTCATAATCATTTGATAATGTCATAATCATTAGATGATGTCATAATCATTTTGTTGATGACATAATCATTTTGTTGATGTCATAATCATTTGATGATGTCATAATCATTTTGGTGATGTCATAATCATTTGATGATGTCATAATCATTTGATGTCATAATCATTGGATGATGTCATAATCATTTTGTTGATGTCATAATCATTGGATGATGTCATAATCATTGGATGATGTCATAATCATTTTGTTGATGTCATAATCATTAGATTATGTCATAATCATTTTGTTGATGTCATAATGATTTGATGATGTCATAATCATTTGATGTCATAATCATTGGATGATGTCATAATCATTTTGTTGATGTCATAATCATTTGATGATGTCATAAACATTTCATGTCTTAATCATTGGATGATGTCATAATCATTTTGTTGATGTCATAATCATTGGATGATGTCATAATCATTTTGTTGATGTCATAATCATTTGATGATGTCATAATCATTAGATGATGTCATAATCATTTTGTTGATGTCATAATCATTTGATGATGTCATAATCATTAGATGATGTCATAATCATTTTGTTGATGTCATAATCATTTGATGATGTCATAATCATTTGATGTCATAATCATCGGATGATGTCATAATCATTTTGTTGATGTCATAATCATTTGATAATGTCATAATCATTAGATGATGTCATATTCATTTTGTTGATGTCATAATCATTTTTTTGATGTCATAATCATTTGATGATGTCATAATCATTTGATGTCATAATCATTGGATGATGTCATAATCATTTTGTTGATGTCATAATCATTTGATGATGTCATAATCATTAGATGATGTCATAATAATTTTGTTGATGTCATAATGATTTGATGATGTCATAATCATTGGATGATGTCATAATCATTGGATGATGTCATAATCATTTTGTTGATGTCATAATCATTTGTTGATGTCATAATCATTTGATGATGTCATAATCATTAGATGATGTCATAATCATTTTGTTGATGTCATAATCATTTGATGATGTCATAATCATTAGATGATGTCATAATCATTTTGTGATGTCATAATCATTTGATGATGTCATAATCATTTGATGTCATAATCATTGGATGATGTCATAATCATTTTGTTGATGTCATAATCATTTGATAATGTCATAATCATTAGATGATTTCATAATCATTTTGTTGATGTCATAATCATTTTGTTGATGTCATAATCATTTGATGATGTCATAATCATTTTGGTGATGTCATAATCATTTGATGATGTCATAATCATTTGATGTCATAATCATTGGATGATGTCATAATCATTTTGTTGATGTCATAATCGTTTGATGATGTCATAATCATTAGATGATCTCATAATGATTTTGTTGATGTCATAATCATTTGATGATGTCATAATCATTAGATGATGTCATAATCATTTTGTGATGTCATAATCATTTGATGATGTCATAATCATTTGATGTCATAATCATTGGATGATGTCATAATCATTTGATGTCATAATCATTGGATGATGTCATAATCATTTGATAATGTCATAATCATTAGTTGATGTCATAATCATTTTGCTGATGTCATAATCATTTTGTTGATGTCATAATCATTTGATGATGTCATAATCATTTTGGTGATGTCATAATCATTTGATGATGTAATAATCATTTGATGTCATAATCATTGGATGATGTTATAATCATTTTGTTGATGTCATAATCATTTGATGATGTCATAATCATTAGATGATGTCATAATCATTTTGTTGATGTCATAATGATTTGATGATGTCAGAATCATTGGATGATATCATAATCATTGGATGATGTCATAATCATTTTGTTGATGTCATAATCATTTGATGATGTCATAATCATTAGATGATGTCATAATCATTTTGTTGATGTCATAATGATTTGATGATGTCATAATCATTTGATGTCATAATCATTGGATGATGTCATAATCATTTTGTTGATGTCATAATCATTTGATGATGTCATAAACATTTGATGTCATAATCATTGGATGATGTCATAATCATTTTGTTGATGTCATAATCATTGGATGATGTCATAATCGTTTTGTTGATGTCATAATCATTTGATGATGTCATAATCATTAGATGATGTCATAATCATTTTGTTGATGTCATAATCATTTGATGATGTCATAATCATTTGATGTCATAATCATCGGATGATGTCATAATCATTTTGTTGATGTCATAATCATTTGATAATGTCATAATCATTAGATGATGTCATAATCATTTTGTTGATGTCATAATCATTTTTCTGATGTCATAATCATTTGATGATGTCATAATCATTTTGTTGATGTCATAATCATTTGATGATGTCATAATCATTTGATGTCATAATCATTGGATGATGTCATAATCATTTTGTTGAAGTCATAATCATTTGATGATGTCATAATCATTAGATTATGTCATAATCATTTTGATGATGTCATCATCATTTGATGATGTCATAATCATTTGATGTCATCATCATTTTGTTGATGTCATAATCATTTGATGTCATAATCATTTGATGATGTCATAATCATTTTGTTGATGTCATAATCATTTTGTTGATGTCATAATGATTTGATGATGTCAAAATCATTGGATGATGTCATAATCATTTTGTTGATGTCATAATCATTTGATGTCATAATCATTGGATGATGTCATAATCATTTTGTTGATGTCATAATCATTTGATGATGTCATAATCATTTGATGTCATAATCATTGGATGATGTCATAATCATTTTTTTGATGTCATAATCATTGGATGATGTCATAATCATTTTGTTGATGTCATAATCATTTGATGATGTCATAATCATTAGATGATGTCATAATCATTTTGTTGATGTCATAATCATTTGATGATGTCATAATCATTAGATGATGTCATAATCATTTTGTTGATGTCATAATCATTTGATAATGTCATAATCATTAGATGATGTCATAATCATTTTGTTGATGACATAATCATTTTGTTGATGTCATAATCATTTTGGTGATGTCATAATCATTTGATGATGTCATAATCATTTGATGTCATAATCATTGGATGATGTCATAATCATTTTGTTGATGTCATAATCATTGGATGATGTCATAATCATTGGATGATGTCATAATCATTTTGTTGATGTCATAATCATTTGATGATGTCATAATCATTAGATTATGTCATAATCATTTTGTTGATGTCATAATGATTTGATGATGTCATAATCATTTGATGTCATAATCATTGGATGATGTCATAATCATTTTGTTGATGTCATAATCATTTGATGATGTCATAAACATTTCATGTCTTAATCATTGGATGATGTCATAATCATTTTGTTGATGTCATAATCATTGGATGATGTCATAATCATTTTGTTGATGTCATAATCATTTGATGATGTCATAATCATTAGATGATGTCATAATCATTTTGTTGATGTCATAATCATTTGATGATGTCATAATCATTAGATGATGTCATAATCATTTTGTTGATGTCATAATCATTTGATGATGTCATAATCATTTGATGTCATAATCATCGGATGATGTCATAATCATTTTGTTGATGTCATAATCATTTGATAATGTCATAATCATTAGATGATGTCATATTCATTTTGTTGATGTCATAATCATTTTTTTGATGTCATAATCATTTGATGATGTCATAATCATTTTGTTGATGTCATAATCATTTTGTTGATGTCATAATCATTTGATGATGTCATAATCATTTTGATGATGTCATAATCATTTGATGATGTCATAATCATTTGATGTCATAATCATTGGATGATGTCATAATCATTTTGTTGATGTCATAATCATTTGATGATGTCATAATCATTAGATGATGTCATAATCATTTTGTTGATGTCATAATGATTTGATGATGTCATAATCATTGGATGATGTCATAATCATTGGATGATGTCATAATCATTTTGTTGATGTCATAATCATTTGATGATGTCATAATCATTAGATGATGTCATAATCATTTTGTTGATGTCATAATCATTTGATGATGTCATAATCATTAGATGATGTCATAATCATTTTGTTGATGTCATAATCATTTGATGATGTCATAATCATTTGATGTCATCATCATTGGATGATGACATAATCATTTTGTTGATGTCATAATCATTAGATGATGTCATAATCATTAGATGATGTCATAATCATTTTGTTGATGTAATAATCATTTGATGATGTCATAATCATTTTGTTGATGTCATAATCATTGGATGATGTCATAATCATTTTGTTGATGTCATAATCATTTGATGATGCCATAATCATTTTGTTGATGGCATAATCATTTGATGATGTCATAATCATTTGATGTCATAATCATTAGATGATGTCATAATCATTTTGTTGATGTCATAATGATTTGATGATGTCAAAATCATTGGATGATGTCATAATCATTTTGTTGATGTCATAATCATTGGATGATGTCATAATCATTTTGTTGATGTCATAATCATTTGATGATGTCATAATCATTTGATGTCATAATCATTGGATGATGTCATAATCATTTTGTTGATGTCATAATCATTTGATGATGTCATAATCATTAGATGATGTCATAATAATTTTGTTGATGTCATAATGATTTGATGATGTCATAATCATTGGATGATGTCATAATCATTGGATGATGTCATAATCATTAGATGATGTCATAATCATTTTGTGATGTCATAATCATTTGATGATGTCATAATCATTTGATGTCATAATCATTGGATGATGTCATAATCATTTGATGTCATAATCATTGGATGATGTCATAATCATTTGATAATGTCATAATCATTAGATGATGTCATAATCATTTTGCTGATGTCATAATCATTTTGTTGATGTCATAATCATTTGATGATGTCATAAACATTTTGGTGATGTCATAATCATTTGATGATGTCATAATCATTTGATGTCATAATCATTGGATGATGTTATAATCATTTTGTTGATGTCATAATCATTTGATGATGTCATAATCATTAGATGATGTCATAATCATTTTGTTGATGTCATAATGATTTGATGATGTCAGAATCATTGGATGATATCATAATCATTGGATGATGTCATAATCATTTTGTTGATGTCATAATCATTTGATGATGTCATAATCATTAGATGATGTCATAATCATTTTGTTGATGTCATAATGATTTGATGATGTCATAATCATTTGATGTCATAATCATTGGATGATGTCATAATCATTTTGTTGATGTCATAATCATTTGATGATGTCATAAACATTTGATGTCATAATCATTGGATGATGTCATAATCATTTTGTTGATGTCATAATCATTGGATGATGTCATAATCGTTTTGTTGATGTCATAATCATTTGATGATGTCATAATCATTAGATGATGTCATAATCATTTTGTTGATGTCATAATCATTTGAAGATGTCATAATCATTAGATGATGTCATAATCATTTTGTTGATGTCATAATCATTTGATGATGTCATAATCATTTGATGTCATAATCATCGGATGATGTCATAATCATTTTGTTGATGTCATAATCATTTGATAATGTCATAATCATTAGATGATGTCATAATCATTTTGTTGATGTCATAATCATTTTTTTGATGTCATAATCATTTGATGATGTCATAATCATTTTGTTGATGTCATAATCATTTTGTTGATGTCATAATCATTTGAAGATGTCATAATCATTAGATGATGTCATAATCATTTTGTTGATGTCATAATCATTTGATGATGTCATAATCATTTGATGTCATAATCATCGGATGATGTCATAATCATTTTGTTGATGTCATAATCATTTAATAATGTCATAATCATTAGATGATGTCATAATCATTTTGTTGATGTCATAATCATTTGAAGATGTCATAATCATTAGATGATGTCATAATCATTTTGTTGATGTCATAATCATTTGATGATGTCATAATCATTTGATGTCATAATCATCGGATGATGTCATAATCATTTTGTTGATGTCATAATCATTTGATAATGTCATAATCATTAGATGATGTCATAATCATTTTGTTGATGTCATAATCATTTTTTTGATGTCATAATCATTGGATGATGTCATAATCATTTTGTTGATGTCATAATCATTTGATGATGTCATAAACATTTCATGTCTTAATCATTGGATGATGTCATAATCATTTTGTTGATGTCATAATCATTGGATGATGTCATAATCATTTTGTTGATGTCATAATCATTTGATGATGTCATAATCATTAGATGATGTCATAATCATTTTGTTGATGTCATAATCATTTGATGATGTCATAATCATTAGATGATGTCATAATCATTTTGTTGATGTCATAATCATTTGATGATGTCATAATCATTTGATGTCATAATCATCGGATGATGTCATAATCATTTTGTTGATGTCATAATCATTTGATAATGTCATAATCATTAGATGATGTCATATTCATTTTGTTGATGTCATAATCATTTTTTTGATGTCATAATCATTTGATGATGTCATAATCATTTTGTTGATGTCATAATCATTTTGTTGATGTCATAATCATTTGATGATGTCATAATCATTTTGATGATGTCATAATCATTTGATGATGTCATAATCATTTGATGTCATAATCATTGGATGATGTCATAATCATTTTGTTGATGTCATAATCATTTGATGATGTCATAATCATTAGATGATGTCATAATCATTTTGTTGATGTCATAATGATTTGATGATGTCATAATCATTGGATGATGTCATAATCATTGGATGATGTCATAATCATTTTGTTGATGTCATAATCATTTGATGATGTCATAATCATTAGATGATGTCATAATCATTTTGTTGATGTCATAATCATTTGATGATGTCATAATCATTAGATGATGTCATAATCATTTTGTTGATGTCATAATCATTTGATGATGTCATAATCATTTGATGTCATCATCATTGGATGATGACATAATCATTTTGTTGATGTCATAATCATTAGATGATGTCATAATCATTAGATGATGTCATAATCATTTTGTTGATGTAATAATCATTTGATGATGTCATAATCATTTTGTTGATGTCATAATCATTGGATGATGTCATAATCATTTTGTTGATGTCATAATCATTTGATGATGCCATAATCATTTTGTTGATGGCATAATCATTTGATGATGTCATAATCATTTGATGTCATAATCATTAGATGATGTCATAATCATTTTGTTGATGTCATAATGATTTGATGATGTCAAAATCATTGGATGATGTCATAATCATTTTGTTGATGTCATAATCATTGGATGATGTCATAATCATTTTGTTGATGTCATAATCATTTGATGATGTCATAATCATTTGATGTCATAATCATTGGATGATGTCATAATCATTTTGTTGATGTCATAATCATTTGATGATGTCATAATCATTAGATGATGTCATAATAATTTTGTTGATGTCATAATGATTTGATGATGTCATAATCATTGGATGATGTCATAATCATTGGATGATGTCATAATCATTAGATGATGTCATAATCATTTTGTGATGTCATAATCATTTGATGATGTCATAATCATTTGATGTCATAATCATTGGATGATGTCATAATCATTTGATGTCATAATCATTGGATGATGTCATAATCATTTGATAATGTCATAATCATTAGATGATGTCATAATCATTTTGCTGATGTCATAATCATTTTGTTGATGTCATAATCATTTGATGATGTCATAATCATTTTGGTGATGTCATAATCATTTGATGATGTCATAATCATTTGATGTCATAATCATTGGATGATGTTATAATCATTTTGTTGATGTCATAATCATTTGATGATGTCATAATCATTAGATGATGTCATAATCATTTTGTTGATGTCATAATGATTTGATGATGTCAGAATCATTGGATGATATCATAATCATTGGATGATGTCATAATCATTTTGTTGATGTCATAATCATTTGATGATGTCATAATCATTAGATGATGTCATAATCATTTTGTTGATGTCATAATGATTTGATGATGTCATAATCATTTGATGTCATAATCATTGGATGATGTCATAATCATTTTGTTGATGTCATAATCATTTGATGATGTCATAAACATTTGATGTCATAATCATTGGATGATGTCATAATCATTTTGTTGATGTCATAATCATTGGATGATGTCATAATCGTTTTGTTGATGTCATAATCATTTGATGATGTCATAATCATTAGATGATGTCATAATCATTTTGTTGATGTCATAATCATTTGAAGATGTCATAATCATTAGATGATGTCATAATCATTTTGTTGATGTCATAATCATTTGATGATGTCATAATCATTTGATGTCATAATCATCGGATGATGTCATAATCATTTTGTTGATGTCATAATCATTTGATAATGTCATAATCATTAGATGATGTCATAATCATTTTGTTGATGTCATAATCATTTTTTTGATGTCATAATCATTTGATGATGTCATAATCATTTTGTTGATGTCATAATCATTTGATGATGTCATAATCATTTGATGTCATAATCATTGGATGATGTCATAATCATTTTGTTGATGTCATAATCATTTGATGATGTCATAATCATTAGATTATGTCATAATCATTTTGATGATGTCATCATCATTTGATGATGTCATAATCATTGGATGATGTCATAATCATTGGATGATGTCATCATCATTTTGTTGATGTCATAATCATTTGATGTCATAATCATTTGATGATGTCATAATCATTTTGTTGATGTCATAATCATTTTGTTGATGTCATAATGATTTGATGATGTCAAAATCATTGGATGATGTCATAATCATTTTGTTGATGTCATAATCATTTGATGTCATAATCATTGGATGATGTCATAATCATTTTGTTGATGTCATAATCATTTGTTGATGTCATAATCATTTGATGTCATAATCATTGGATGATGTCATAATCATTTTTTTGATGTCATAATCATTGGATGATGTCATAATCATTTTGTTGATGTCATAATCATTAGATGATGTCATAATCATTTTGTTGATGTCATAATCATTTGATGATGTCATAATCATTAGATGATGTCATAATCATTTTGTTGATGTCATAATCATTTGATAATGTCATAATCATTAGATGATGTCATAATCATTTTGTTGATGTCATAATCATTTTGTTGATGTCATAATCATTTGATGATGTCATAATCATTTTGGTGATGTCATAATCATTTGATGATGTCATAATCATTTGATGTCATAATCATTGGATGATGTCATAATCATTTTGTTGATGTCATAATCATTTGATGATGTCATAATCATTAGATGATGTCATAATCATTTTGTTGATGTCATAATGATTTGATGATGTAATAATCATTGGATGATGTCATAATCATTGGATGATGTCATAATCATTTTGTTGATGTCATAATCATTGGATGATGTCATAATCATTAGATGATGTCATAATCATTTTGTTGATGTCATAATGATTTGATGATGTCATAATCATTTGATGTCATAATCATTGGATGATGTCATAATCATTTTGTTGATGTCATAATCATTTGATGATGTCATAAACATTTGATGTCATAATCATTGGATGATGTCATAATCATTTTGTTGATGTCATAATCATTTGATGATGTCATAAACATTTGATGTCATAATCATTGGATGATGTCATAATTATTTTGTTGATGTCATAATCATTGGATGATGTCATAATCATTTTGTTGATGTCATAATCATTTGATGATGTCATAATCATTAGATGATGTCATAATCATTTTGTTGATGTCATAATCATTTGATGATGTCATAATCATTTGATGTCATAATCATCGGATGATGTCATAATCATTTTGTTGATGTCATAATCATTTGATAATGTCATAATCATTAGATGATGTCATATTCATTTTGTTGATGTCATAATCATTTTTTTGATGTCATAATCATTTGATGATGTCATAATCATTTGATGTCATAATCATTGGATGATGTCATAATTATTTTGTTGATGTCATAATCATTTTGTTGATGTCATAATCATTTGATGATGTCATAATCATTTTGATGATGTCATAATCATTTGATGATGTCATAATCATTTGATGTCATAATCATTGGATGATGTCATAATCATTTTGTTGATGTCATAATCATTTGATGATGTCATAATCATTAGATGATGTCATAATCATTTTGTTGATGTCATAATGATTTGATGATGTCATAATCATTGGATGATGTCATAATCATTGGATGATGTCATCATCATTTTGTTGATGTCATAATCATTTGATGATGTCATAATCATTTGATGTCATAATCATTTGATGATGTCATAATCATTTTGTTGATGTCATAATCATTTTGTTGATGTCATAATGATTTGATGATGTCAAAATCATTGGATGATGTCATAATCATTTTGTTGATGTCATAATCATTTGATGTCATAATCATTGGATGATGTCATAATCATTTTGTTGATGTCATAATCATTTGATGATGTCATAATCATTTGATGTTATAATCATTGGATGATGTCATAATCATTTTGTTGATGTCATAATCATTTGATGATGTCATAATCATTAGATGATGTCATAATCATTTTGTTGATGTCATAATCATTTGATGATGTCATAATCATTAGATGATGTCATAATCATTTTGTGATGTCATAATCATTTGATGATGTCATAATCATTTGATGTCATAATCATTGGATGATGTCATAATCATTTTGTTGATGTCATAATCATTTCATAATGTCATAATCATTAGATGATGTCATAATCATTTTGTTGATGTCATAATCATTTTGTTGATGTCATAATCATTTGATGATGTCATAATCATTTTGGTGATGTCATAATCATTTGATGATGTCATAATCATTTGATGTCATAATCATTGGATGATGTCATAATCATTTTGTTGATGTCATAATCATTTGATGATGTCATAATCATTAGATGATGTCATAATCATTTTGTTGATGTCATAATCATTTGATGATGTCATAATCATTTGATGTCATAATCATTGGATGATGTCATAATCATTTGATGTCATAATCATTGGATGATGTCATAATCATTTTGTTGATGTCATAATCATTTGATAATGTCATAATCATTAGATGATGTCATAATCATTTTGTTGATGTCATAATCATTTTGTTGATGTCATAATCATTTTGATGATGTCATAATCATTTGATGATGTCATAATCATTTGATGTCATAATCATTGGATGATGTCATAATCATTTTGTCGATGTCATAATCATTTGATGATGTCATAATCATTAGATGATGTCATAATCATTTTGTTGATGTCATAATGATTTGATGATGTCATAATCATTGGATGATGTCATAATCATTGGATGATGTCATAATCATTTTGTTGATGTCATAATCATTTGATGATGTCATAATCATTAGATGATGTCATAATCATTTTGTTGATGTCATAATGATTTGATGATGTCATAATCATTTGATGTCATAATCATTGGATGATGTCATAATCATTTTGTTGATGACATAATCATTTGATGATGTCATAATCATTGGATGTCATAATCATTTTGTTGATGTCATAATCATTAGATGATGTCATAATCATTTGATGTCATAATCATTGGATGATGTCATATTCATTTTGTTGATGTCATAATCATTTGATGATGTCATAATCATTTGATGTCATAATCATTGGATGATGTCATAATCATTTTGTTGATGTCATAATCATTTGATGATGTCATAATCATTTGATGTCATAATCATTGGATGATGACATAATCATTTTGTTGATGTCATAATCATTAGATGATGTCATAATCATTAGATGATGTCATAATCATTTTGTTGATGTAATAATCATTTGATGATGTCATAATAATTTTGTTGATGTCATAATCATTGGATGATGTCATAATCATTTTGTTGATGTCATAATCATTTGATGATGCCATAATCATTTTGTTGATGGCATAATCATTTTATGATGTCATAATCATTTGATGTCATAATCATTAGATGATGTCATAATCATTTTGTTGATGTCATAATGATTTGATGATGTCAAAATCATTGGATGATGCCATAATCATTTTGTTGATGTCATAATCATTTGATGTCATAATCATTGGATGATGTCATAATCATTTTGTTGATGTCATAATCATTTGATGTCATAATCATTGGATGATGTCATAATCATTTTGTTGATGTCATAATCATTTGATGATGTCATAATCATTTGATGTCATAATCATTGGATGATGTCATAATCATTTTTTGATGTCATAATCATTGGATGATGTCATAATCATTTTGTTGATGTCATAATCATTTGATGATGTCATAATCATTAGATGATGTCATAATCATTTTGTTGATGTCATAATCATTTGATGATGTCATAATCATTAGATGATGTCATAATCATTTTGTTGATGTCATAATCATTTGATAATGTCATAATCATTAGATGATGTCATAATCATTTTGTTGATGTCATAATCATTTTGTTGATGTCATAATCATTTGATGATGTCATAATCATTTTGGTGATGTCATAATCATTTGATGATGTCATAATCATTTGATGTCATAATCATTGGATGATGTCATAATCATTTTGTTGATGTCATAATCATTTGATGATGTCATAATCATTAGATGATGTCATAATCATTTTGTTGATGTCATAATGATTTGATGATGTCATAATCATTGGATGATGTCATAATCATTGGATGATGTCATCATCATTTTGTTGATGTCATAATCATTTGATGATGTCATAATCATTTGATGTCATAATCATTTGATGATGTCATAATCATTTTGTTGATGTCATAATCATTTTGTTGATGTCATAATGATTTGATGATGTCAAAATCATTGGATGGTGTCATAATCATTTTGTTGATGTCATAATCATTTGATGTCATAATCATTGGATGATGTCATAATCATTTGATGTTATAATCATTGGATGATGTCATAATCATTTTGTTGATGTCATAATCATTTGATAATGTCATAATCATTAGATGATGTCATAATCATTTTGTTGATGTCATAATCATTTTGTTGATTTCATAATCATTTGATGATGTCATAATCATTAGATGATGTCATAATCATTTTGTTGATGTCATAATCATTTTGTTGATGTCATAATCATTTGATGATGTCATAATCATTTTGTTGATGTCATAATCATTTTGTTGATGTCATAATCATTTGATGATGTCATAATCATTTTGTTGATGTCATAATCATTTGATGATGTCATAATCATTAGATGATGTCATAATCATTTTGTGATGTCATAATCATTTGATGATGTCATAATCATTTGATGTCATAATCATTGGATGATGTCATAATCATTTTGTTGATGTCATAATCATTTGATAATGTCATAATCATTAGATGATGTCAGAATCATTTTGTTGATGTCATAATCATTTTGTTGATGTCATAATCATTTGATGATGTCATAATCATTTTGGTGATGTCATAATCATTTGATGATGTCATAATCATTTGATGTCATAATCATTGGATGATGTCATAATCATTTTGTTGATGTCATAATCATTTGATGATGTCATAATCATTAGATGATGTCATAATCATTTTGTTGATGTCATAATGATTTGATGATGTCATAATCATTGGATGATGTCATAATCATTGGATGATGTCATCATCATTTTGTTGATGTCATAATCATTTGATGATATCATAATCATTTGATGTCATAATCATTTGATGATGTCATAATCATTTTGTTGATGTCATAATCATTTTGTTGATGTCATAATCATTTGATGATGTCAAAATCATTGGATGATGTCATAATCATTTTGTTGATGTTATAATCATTTGATGTCATAATCATTGGATGATGTCATAATCATTTTGTTGATGTCATAATCATTTGATGATGTCATAATCATTTGATGTTATAATCATTGGATGATGTCATAATCATTTTGTTGATGTAATAATCATTTGATGATGTCATAATCATTAGATGATGTCATAATCATTTTGTTGATGTCATAATCTTTTGATGATGTCATAATCATTAGATGATGTCATAATCATTTTGTGATGTCATAATCATTTGATGATGTCATAATCATTTGATGTCATAATCATTGGATGATGTCATAATCATTTTGTTGATGTCATAATCATTTGATAATGTCATAATCATTAGATGATGTCATAATCATTTTGTTGATGTCATAATCATTTTGTTGATGTCATAATCATTTGATGATGTCATAATCATTTTGGTGATGTCATAATCATTTGATGATGTCATAATCATTTGATGTCATAATCATTGGATGATGTCATAATCATTTTGTTGATGTCATAATCATTTGATGATGTCATAATCATTAGATGATGTCATAATCATTTTGTTGATGTCATAATTATTTGATGATGTCATAATCATTTGATGTCATAATCATTGGATGATGTCATAATCATTTGATGTCATAATCATTGGATGATGTCATAATCATTTTGTTGATGTCATAATCATTTGATAATGTCATAATCATTAGATGATGTCATAATCATTTTGTTGATGTCATAATCATTTTGTTGATGTCATAATCATTTTGGTGATGTCATAATCATTTGATGTCATAATCATTGGATGATGTCATAATCATTTTGTCGATGTCATAATCATTTGATGATGTCATAATCATTAGATGATGTCATAATCATTTTGTTGATGTCATAATGATTTGATGATGTCATAATGATTTGATGATGTCATAATCATTGGATGAAGTCATAATCATTTTGTTGATGTCATAATCATTTGATGATGTCATAATCATTAGATGATGTCATAATCATTTTGTTGATGTCATAATGATTTGATGATGTCATAATCATTTGATGTCATAATCATTGGATGATGTCATAATCATTTTGTTGATGTCATAATCATTTGATGATGTCATAATCATTGGATGTCATAATCATTTTGTTGATGTCATAATCATTTGATGATGTCATAATCATTAGATGATGTCATAATCATTTGATGTCATAATCATTGGATGATGTCATATTCATTTTGTTGATGTCATAATCATTTGATGATGTCATAATCATTTGATGTCATAATCATTGGATGATGTCATAATCATTTTGTTGATGTCATAATAATTTGATGATGTCATAATCATTTGATGTCATAATCATTGGATGATGACATAATCATTTTGTTGATGTCATAATCATTAGATGATGTCATAATCATTGGATGATGTCATAATCATTTTGTTGATGTCATAATCATTGGATGATGTCATAATCATTTTGTTGATGTCATAATCATTGGATGATGTCATAATCATTTTGTTGTTGTCATAATCATTGGATGATGTCATAATCATTTTGTTGATGTCATAATCATTGGATGATGTCATAATCATTTTGTTGATGTCATAATCATTTGATGATGTCATAATCATTAGATGATGTCATAATCATTTTGTTGATGTCATAATCATTTGATGATGTCATAATCATTAGATGATGTCATAATCATTTTGTTGATGTCATAATCATTTGATGATGTCATAATCATCTGATGTCATAATCATCGGATGATGTCATAATCATTTTGTTGATGTCATAATCATTTGATAATGTCATAATCATTAGATGATGTCATAATCATTTTGTTGATGTCATAATCATTTTTTTGATGTCATAATCATTTGATGATGTCATAATCATTTTGTTGATGTCATAATCATTTGATGATGTCATAATCATTTTGTTGATGTCATAATCATTTGATGATGCCATAATCATTTTGTTGATGGCATAATCATTTGATGATGTCATAATCATTTGATGTCATAATCATTAGATGATGTCATAATCATTTTGTTGATGTCATAATGATTTGATGATGTCATAATCATTGGATGATGCCATAATCATTTTGTTGATGTCATAATCATTTGATGTCATAATCATTGGATGATGTCATAATCATTTTGATGATGTCATAATCATTTGATGATGTCATAATCATTTTGGTGATGTCATAATCATTTGATGATGTCATAATCATTTTGGTGATGTCATAATCATTTGATGATGTCATAATCATTTGATGTCATAATCATTGGATGATGTCATAATCATTTTGTTGATGTCATAATCATTTGATGATGTCATAATCATTAGATGATGTCATAATGATTTTGTTGATGTCATAATCATTTGATGATGTCATAATCATTAGATGATGTCATAATCATTTTGTGATGTCATAATCATTTGATGATGTCATAATCATTTGATGTCATAATCATTGGATGATGTCATAATCATTTGATGTCATAATCATTGGATGATGTCATAATCATTTGATAATGTCATAATCATTAGATGATGTCGTAATCATTTTGCTGATGTCATAATCATTTTGTTGATGTCATAATCATTTGATGATGTCATAATCATTTTGGTGATGTCATAATCATTTGATGATGTCATAATCATTTGATGTCATAATCATTGGATGAAGTTATAATCATTTTGTTGATGTCATAATCATTTGATGATGTCATAATCATTAGATGATGTCATAATCATTTTGTTGATGTCATAATCATTTGATGATGTCATAATCATTAGATGATGTCATAATCATTTTGTTGATGTCATAATCATTTGATGATGTCATAATCATTAGATGATGTCATAATCATTTTGTTGATGTCATAATGATTTGATGATGTCATAATCATTTGATGTCATAATCATTGGATGATGTCATAATCATTTTGTTGATGTCATAATCATTTGATGATGTCATAAACATTTGATGTCATAATCATTGGATGATGTCATAATCATTTTGTTGATGTCATAATCATTGGATGATGTCATAATCATTTGATGATGTCATAATCATTAGATGATGTCATAATCATTTTGTTGATGTCATAATCATTTGATGATGTCATAATCATTAGATGATGTCATAATCATTTTGTTGATGTCATAATCATTTGATGATGTCATAATCATTTGATGTCATAATCATCGGATGATGTCATAATCATTTTGTTGATGTCATAATCATTTGATAATGTCATAATCATTAGATGATGTCATAATCATTTTGTTGATGTCATAATCATTTTTTTGATGTCATAATCATTTGATGATGTCATAATCATTTTGTTGATGTCATAATCATTTGATGATGTCATAATCATTTGATGTCATAATCATTGGATGATGTCATAATCATTTTGTTGATGTCATAATCATTTGATGATGTCATAATCATTAGATGATGTCATAATCATTTTGTTGATGTCATAATCATTTGATGATGTCATAATCATTAGGTGATGTCATAATCATTTTGTGATGTCATAATCATTTGATGATGTCATAATCATTTGATGTCATAATCATTGGATGATGTCATAATCATTTTGTTGATGTCATAATCATTTGATAATGTCATAATCATTAGATGATGTCATAATCATTTTGTTGATGTCATAATCATTTGATGATGTCATAATCATTTTGGTGATGTCATAATCATTTGATGATGTCATAATCATTTGATGTCATAATCATTTGATGATGTCATAATCATTTTGTTGATGTCATAATCATTTGATGATGTCATAATCATTAGATGATGTCATAATCATTTTGTTGATGTCATAATGATTTGATGATGTCATAATCATTGGATGATGTCATAATCATTGGATGATGTCATCATCATTTTGTTGATGTCATAATCATTTGATGATGTCATAATCATTTGATGTCATAATCATTTGATGATGTCATAATCATTTTGGTGATGTCATAATCATTTGATGATGTCATAATCATTTGATGTCATAATCATTGGATGATGTCATAATCATTTTGTTGATGTCATAATCATTTGATGATGTCATAATCATTAGATGATGTCATAATCATTTTGTTGATGTCATAATGATTTGATGATGTCATAATCATTGGATGATGTCATAATCATTGGATGATGTCATCATCATTTTGTTGATGTCATAATCATTTGATGATGTCATAATCATTTGATGTCATAATCATTTGATGATGTCATAATCATTTTGTTGATGTCATAATCATTTTGTTAATGTCATAATGATTTGATGATGTCAAAATCATTGGATGATGTCATAATCATTTTGTTGATGTCATAATCATTTGATGATGTCATAATCATTAGATGATGTCATAATCATTTTGTTGATGCCATAATGATTTGATGATGTCATAATCATTGGATGATGTCATAATCATTGGATGATGTCATAATCATTTGATGTCATAATCATTGGATGATGTCATAATCATTTTGTTGATGTCATAATCATTTGATGATGTCATAATCATTAGATGATGTCATAATCATTTTGTTGATGTCATAATCATTTGATGATGTCATAATCATTAGATGATGTCATAATCATTTTGTGATGTCATAATCATTTGATGATGTCATAATCATTGGATGATGTCATAATCATTGGATTATGTCATCATCATTTTGTTGATGTCATAATCATTTGATGATGTCATAATCATTTGATGTCATAATCATTTGATGATGTCATAATCATTTTGTTGATGTCATAATCATTTTGTTGATGTCATAATGATTTGATGATGTCAAAATCATTGGATGATGTCATAATCATTTTGTTGATGTCATAATCATTTGATGTCATAATCATTGGATGATGTCATAATCATTTTGTTGATGTCATAATCATTTGATGATGTAATAATCATTTGATGTCATAATCATTGGATGATGTCATAATCATTTTGTTGATGTCATAATCATTTGATGATGTCATAATCATTTTGTTGATGTCATAATCATTTGATGATGTCATAATCATTAGATGATGTCATAATCATTTTGTGATGTCATAATCATTTGATGATGTCATAATCATTTGATGTCATAATCATTGGATGATGTCATAATCATTTTGTTGATGTCATAATCATTTGATAATGTCATAATCATTAGATGATGTCATAATCATTTTGTTGATGTCATAATCATTTTGTTGATGTCATAATCATTTGATGATGTCATAATCATTTTGGTGATGTCATAATCATTTGATGATGTCATAATCATTTGATGTCATAATCATTGGATGATGTCATAATCATTTTGTTGATGTCATAATCATTTGATGATGTCATAATCATTAGATGATGTCATAATCATTTTGTTGATGTCATAATCATTAGATGATGTCATAATCATTTTGTGATGTCATAATCATTTGATGATGTCATAATCATTTGATGTCATAATCATTGGATGATGTCATAATCATTTTGTTGATGTCATAATCATTTGATAATGTCATAATCATTAGATGATGTCATAATCATTTTGCTGATGTCATAATCATTTTGTTGATGTCATAATCATTTGATGATGTCATAATCATTTGGTGATGTCATAATCATTTGATGATGTAATAATCATTTGATGTCATAATCATTGGATGATGTCATAATCATTTTGTTGATGTCATAATCATTTGATGATGTCATAATCATTAGATGATGTCATAATCATTTTGTTGATGTCATAATGATTTGATGATGTCATAATCATTGGATGATGTCATAATCATTTTGTTGATGTCATAATCATTTGATGATGTCATAATCATTAGATGATGTCATAATCATTTTGTTGATGTCATAATGATTTGATGATGTCATAATCATTTGATGTCATAATCATTGGATGATGTCATAATCATTTTGTTGATGTCATAATCATTTGATGATGTCATAAACATTTGATGTCATAATCATTGGATGATGTCATAATCATTTTGTTGATGTCATAATCATTGGATGATGTCATAATCATTTTGTTGATGTCATAATCATTTGATGATGTCATAATCATTAGATGATGTCATAATCATTTTGTTGATGTCATAATCATTTGATGATGTCATAATCATTAGATGATGTCATAATCATTTTGTTGATGTCATAATCATTTGATGATGTCATAATCATTTGATGTCATAATCATCGGATGATGTCATAATCATTTTGTTGATGTCATAATCATTTGATAATGTCATAATCATTAGATGATGTCATAATCATTTTGTTGATGTCATAATCATTTTTTTGATGTCATAATCATTTGATGATGTCATAATCATTTTGTTGATGTCATAATCATTTGATGATGTCATAATCATTTGATGTCATAATCATTGGATGATGTCATAATCATTTTGTTGATGTCATAATCATTGGATGATGTCATAATCATTGGATGATGTCATCATCATTTTGTTGATGTCATAATCATTTGATGTCATAATCATTTGATGATGTCATAATCATTGGATGATGTCATCATCATTTTGTTGATGTCATAATCATTTGATGTCATAATCATTTGATGATGTCAAAATCATTGGATGATGTCATAATCATTTTGTTGATGTCATAATGATTTGATGATGTCAAAATCATTGGATGATGTCATAATCATTTTGTTGATGTCATAATCATTTGATGTCATAATCATTGGATGATGTCATAATCATTTTGTTGATGTCATAATCATTTGATGATGTCATAATCATTTGATGTCATAATCATTGGATGATGTCATAATCATTTTGTTGATGTCATAATCATTGGATGATGTCATACTCATTTTGTTGATGTCATAATCATTTGATGATGTCATAATCATTAGATGATGTCATAATCATTTTGTTGATGTCATAATCATTTGATGATGTCATATTCATTAGATGATGTCATAATCATTTTGTTGATGTCATAATGATTTGATGATGTCATAATCATTGGATGATGTCATAATCATTGGATGATGTAATCATCATTTTGTTGATGTCATAATCATTTGATGATATCATAATCATTTGATGTCATAATCATTTGATGATGTCATAATCATTTTGTTGATGTCATAATCATTTTGTTGATGTCATAATGATTTGATGATGTCAAAATCATTGGATGATGTCATAATCATTTTGTTGATGTCATAATCATTTGATGTCATAATCATTGGATGATGTCATAATCATTTTGTTGATGTCATAATCATTTGATGATGTCATAATCATTTGATGTTATAATCATTGGATGATGTCATAATCATTTTGTTGATGTCATAATCATTTGATGATGTCATAATCATTAGATGATGTCATAATCATTTTCTTGATGTCATAATCATTTGATGATGTCATAATCATTAGATGATGTCATAATCATTTTGTGATGTCATAATCATTTGATGATGTCATAATCATTTGATGTCATAATCATTGGATGATGTCATAATCATTTTGTTGATGTCATAATCATTTGATAATGTCATAATCATTAGATGATGTCATAATCATTTTGTTGATGTCATAATCATTTTGTTGATGTCATAATCATTTGATGATGTCATAATCATTTTGGTGATGTCATAATCATTTGATGATGTCATAATCATTTGATGTCATAATCATTGGATGATGTCATAATCATTTTGTTGATGTCATAATCATTTGATGATGTCATAATCATTAGATGATGTCATAATCATTTTGTTGATGTCATAATCATTTGATGATGTCATAATCATTTGATGTCATAATCATTGGATGATGTCATAATCATTTTGTTGATGTCATAATCATTTGATGATGTCATAATCATTAGATGATGTCATAATCATTTTGTTGATGTCATAATCATTAGATGATGTCATAATCATTTTGTTGATGTCATAATGATTTGATGATGTAATAATCATTGGATGATGTCATAATCATTGGATGATGTCATAATCATTTTGTTGATGTCATAATCATTTGATGATGTCATAATCATTTGATGTCATAATCATTGGATGATGTCATAATCATTTGATGTCATAATCATTGGATGATGTCATAATCATTTTGTTGATGTCATAATCATTTGATAATGTCATAATCATTAGATGATGTCATAATCATTTTGTTGATGTCATAATCATTTTGTTGATGTCATAATCATTTTGGTGATGTCATAATCATTTGATGATGTCATAATCATTTGATGTCATAATCATTGGATGATGTCATAATCATTTTGTCGATGTCATAATCATTTGATGATGTCATAATCATTAGATGATGTCATAATCATTTTGTTGATGTCATAATGATTTGATGATGTCATAATGATTTGATGATGTCATAATCATTGGATGATGTCATAATCATTTTGTTGATGTCATAATCATTTGATGATGTCATAATCATTAGATGATGTCATAATCATTTTGTTGATGTCATAATGATTTGATGATGTCATAATCATTTGATGTCATAATCATTGGATGATGTCATAATCATTTTGTTGATGTCATAATCATTTGATGATGTCATAATCATTGGATGTCATAATCATTTTGTTGATGTCATAATCATTTGATGATGTCATAATCATTAGATGATGTCATAATCATTTGATGTCATAATCATTGGATGATGTCATATTCATTTTGTTGATGTCATAATCATTTGATGTCATAATCATTGGATGATGTCATAATCATTTTGTTGATGTCATAATCATTTGATGATGTCATAATCATTTGATGTCATAATCATTGGATGATGACATAATCATTTTGTTGATATCATAATCATTAGATGATGTCATAATCATTGGATGATGTCATAATCATTTTGTTGATGTCATAATCATTGGATGATGTCATAATCATTTTGTTGATGTCATAATCATTGGATGATGTCATAATCATTTTGTTGATGTCATAATCATTGGATGATGTCATAATCATTTTGTTGATGTCATAATCATTGGATGATGTCATAATGATTTTGTTGATGTCATAATCATTTGATGATGTCATAATAATTAGATGATGTCATAATCATTTTGTTGATGTCATAATCATTTGATGATGTCATAATCATTAGAAGATGTCATAATCATTTTGTTGATGTCATAATCATTTGATGATGTCATAATCATCTGATGTCATAATCATCGGATGATGTCATAATCATTTTGTTGATGTCATAATCATTTGATAATGTCATAATCATTAGATGATGTCATAATCATTTTGTTGATGTCATAATCATTTTTTTGATGTCATAATCATTTGATGATGTCATAATCATTTTGTTGATGTCATAATCATTTGATGATGTCATAATCATTTGATGTCATAATCATTGGATGATGTCATAATCATTTTGTTGATGTCATAATCATTTGTTGATGTCATAATCATTTGATGATGTCATAATCATTAGATGATGTCATAATCATTTTGTGATGTCATAATCATTTGATGATGTCATAATCATTTGATGTCATAATCATTGGATGATGTCATAATCATTTTGTTGATGTCATAATCATTTGATAATGTCATAATCATTAGATGATTTCATAATCATTTTGTTGATGTCATAATCATTTTGTTGATGTCATAATCATTTGATGATGTCATAATCATTTTGGTGATGTCATAATCATTTGATGATGTCATAATCATTTGATGTCATAATCATTGGATGATGTCATAATCATTTTGTTGATGTCATAATCATTTGATGATGTCATAATCATTAGATGATGTCATAATGATTTTGTTGATGTCATAATCATTTGATGATGTCATAATCATTAGATGATGTCATAATCATTTTGTGATGTCATAATCATTTGATGATGTCATAATCATTTGATGTCATAATCATTGGATGATGTCATAATCATTTGATGTCATAATCATTGGATGATGTCATAATCATTTGATAATGTCATAATCATTAGTTGATGTCATAATCATTTTGCTGATGTCATAATCATTTTGTTGATGTCATAATCATTTGATGATGTCATAATCATTTTGGTGATGTCATAATCATTTGATGATGTAATAATCATTTGATGTCATAATCATTGGATGATGTTATAATCATTTTGTTGATGTCATAATCATTTGATGATGTCATAATCATTAGATGATGTCATAATCATTTTGTTGATGTCATAATGATTTGATGATGTCAGAATCATTGGATGATATCATAATCATTGGATGATGTCATAATCATTTTGTTGATGTCATAATCATTTGATGATGTCATAATCATTAGATGATGTCATAATCATTTTGTTGATGTCATAATGATTTGATGATGTCATAATCATTTGATGTCATAATCATTGGATGATGTCATAATCATTTTGTTGATGTCATAATCATTGGATGATGTCATAATCGTGTTGTTGATGTCATAATCATTTGATGATGTCATAATCATTAGATGATGTCATAATCATTTTGTTGATGTCATAATCATTTGATGATGTCATAATCATTAGATGATGTCATAATCATTTTGTTGATGTCATAATCATTTGATGATGTCATAATCATTTGATGTCATAATCATCGGATGATGCCATAATCATTTTGTTGATGTCATAATCATTTGATAATGTCATAATCATTAGATGATGTCATAATCATTTTGTTGATGTCATAATCATTTTTTTGATGTCATAATCATTTGATGATGTCATAATCATTTTGTTGATGTCATAATCATTTGATGATGTCATAATCATTTGATGTCATAATCATTGGATGATGTCATAATCATTTTGTTGATGTCATAATCATTTGATGATGTCATAATCATTAGATTATGTCATAATCATTTTGATGATGTCATCATCATTTGATGATGTCATAATCATTGGATGATGTCATAATCATTGGATGATGTCATCATCATTTTGTTGATGTCATAATCATTTGATGTCATAATCATTTGATGATGTCATAATCATTTTGTTGATGTCATAATCATTTTGTTGATGTCATAATGATTTGATGATGTCAAAATCATTGGATGATGTCATAATCATTTTGTTGATGTCATAATCATTTGATGTCATAATCATTGGATGATGTTATAATCATTTTGTTGATGTCATAATCATTTGATGATGTCATAATCATTTGATGTCATAATCATTGGATGATGTCATAATCATTTTTTTGATGTCATAATCATTGGATGATGTCATAATCATTTTGTTGATGTCATAATCATTTGATGATGTCATAATCATTAGATGATGTCATAATCATTTTGTTGATGTCATAATCATTTGATGATGTCATAATCATTAGATGATGTCATAATCATTTTGTTGATGTCATAATCATTTGATAATGTCATAATCATTAGATGATGTCATAATCATTTTGTTGATGTCATAATCATTTTGTTGATGTCATAATCATTTGATGATGTCATAATCATTTTGGTGATGTCATAATCATTTGATGATTTCATAATCATTTGATGTCATAATCATTGGATGATGTCATAATCATTTTGTTGATGTCATAATCATTTGATGATGTCATAATCATTAGATGATGTCATAATCATTTTGTTGATGTCATAATGATTTGATGATGTAATAATCATTGGATGATGTCATAATCATTGGATGATGTCATAATCATTTTGTTGATGTCATAATCATTTGATGATGTCATAATCATTAGATGATGTCATAATCATTTTGTTGATGTCATAATGATTTGATGATGTCATAATCATTTGATGTCATAATCATTGGATGATGTCATAATCATTTTGTTGATGTCATAATCATTTGATGATGTCATAAACATTTCATGTCTTAATCATTGGATGATGTCATAATCATTTTGTTGATGTCATAATCATTGGATGATGTCATAATCATTTTGTTGATGTCATAATCATTTGATGATGTCATAATCATTAGATGATGTCATAATCATTTTGTTGATGTCATAATCATTTGATGATGTCATAAACATTTCATGTCTTAATCATTGGATGATGTCATAATCATTTTGTTGATGTCATAATCATTGGATGATGTCATAATCATTTTGTTGATGTCATAATCATTTGATGATGTCATAATCATTAGATGATGTCATAATCATTTTGTTGATGTCATAATCATTTGATGATGTCATAATCATTTGATGTCATAATCATTGGATGATGTCATCATCATTTTGTTGATGTCATAATCATTTGATGTCATAATCATTTGATGATGTCATAATCATTTTGTTGATGTCATAATCATTTTGTTGATGTCATAATGATTTGATGATGTCAAAATCATTGGATGATGTCATAATCATTTTGTTGATGTCATAATCATTTGATGTCATAATCATTGGATGATGTCATAATCATTTTGTTGATGTCATAATCATTTGATGATGTCATAATCATTTGATGTCATAATCATTGGATGATGTCATAATCATTTTTTTGATGTCATAATCATTGGATGATGTCATAATCATTTTGTTGATGTCATAATCATTTGATGATGTCATAATCATTAGATGATGTCATAATCATTTTGTTGATGTCATAATCATTTGATGATGTCATAATCATTAGATGATGTCATAATCATTTTGTTGATGTCATAATCATTTGATAATGTCATAATCATTAGATGATGTCATAATCATTTTGTTGATGTCATAATCATTTTGTTGATGTCATAATCATTTGATGATGTCATAATCATTTTGGTAATGTCATAATCATTTGATGATTTCATAATCATTTGATGTCATAATCATTGGATGATGTCATAATCATTTTGTTGATGTCATAATCATTTGATGATGTCATAATCATTAGATGATGTCATAATCATTTTGTTGATGTCATAATGTTTTGATGATGTAATAATCATTGGATGATGTCATAATCATTGGATGATGTCATAATCATTTTGTTGATGTCATAATCATTTGATGATGTCATAATCATTAGATGATATCATAATCATTTTGTTGATGTCATAATGATTTGATGATGTCATAATCATTTGATGTCATAATCATTGGATGATGTCATAATCATTTTGTTGATGTCATAATCATTTGATGATGTCATAAACATTTCATGTCTTAATCATTGGATGATGTCATAATCATTTAGTTGATGTCATAATCATTGGATGATGTCATAATCATTTTGTTGATGTCATAATCATTTGATGATGTCATAATCATTAGATGATGTCATAATCATTTTGTTGATGTCATAATCATTTGATGATGTCATAATCATTAGATGATGTCATAATCATTTTGTTGATGTCATAATCATTTGATGATGTCATAATCATTTGATGTCATAATCATCGGATGATGTCATAATCATTTTGTTGATGTCATAATCATTTGATAATGTCATAATCATTAGATGATGTCATATTCATTTTGTTGATGTCATAATCATTTTTTTGATGTCATAATCATTTGATGATGTCATAATGATTTGATGTCATAATCATTGGATGATGTCATAATCATTTTGTTGATGTCATAATCATTTTGTTGATGTCATAATCATTTGATGATGTCATAATCATTTTGATGATGTCATAATCATTTGATGATGTCATAATCATTTGATGTCATAATCATTGGATGATGGCATAATCATTTTGTTGATGTCATAATCATTTGATGATGTCATGATCATTAGATGATGTCATAATCATTTTGTTGATGTCATAATGATTTGATGATGTCATAATCATTGGATGATGTCATAATCATTGGATGATGTCATAATCATTTTGTTGATGTCATAATCATTTGATGATGTCATAATCATTAGATGATGTCATAATCATTTTGTTGATGTCATAATCATTTGATGATGTCATAATCATTAGATGATGTCATAATCATTTTGTTGATGTCATAATCATTTGATGATGTCATAATCATTTGATGTCATAATCATTGGATGATGACATAATCATTTTGTTGATGTCATAATCATTAGATGATGTCATAATCATTAGATGATGTCATAATCATTTTGTTGATGTAATAATCATTTGATGATGTCATAATCATTTTGTTGATGTCATAATCATTTGATGATGTCATAATCATTAGATGATGTCATAATCATTTTGTGATGTCATAATCATTTGATGATGTCATAATCATTTGATGTCATAATCATTGGATGATGTCATAATCATTTGATGTCATAATCATTGGATGATGTCATAATCATTTGATAATGTCATAATCATTAGATGATGTCATAATCATTTTGCTGATGTCATAATCATTTTGTTGATGTCATAATCATTTGATGATGTCATAATCATTTTGGTGATGTCATAATCATTTGATGATGTAATAATCATTTGATGTCATAATCATTGGATGATGTTATAATCATTTTGTTGATGTCATAATCATTTGATGATGTCATAATCATTAGATGATGTCATAATCATTTTGTTGATGTCATAATGATTTGATGATGTCAGAATCATTGGATGATATCATAATCATTGGATGATGTCATAATCATTTTGTTGATGTCATAATCATTTGATGATGTCATAATCATTAGATGATGTCATAATCATTTTGTTGATGTCATAATGATTTGATGATGTCATAATCATTTGATGTCATAATCATTGGATGATGTCATAATCATTTTGTTGATGTCATAATCATTTGATGATGTCATAAACATTTGATGTCATAATCATTGGATGATGTCATAATCATTTTGTTGATGTCATAATCATTGGATGATGTCATAATCGTTTTGTTGATGTCATAATCATTTGATGATGTCATAATCATTAGATGATGTCATAATCATTTTGTTGATGTCATAATCATTTGAAGATGTCATAATCATTAGATGATGTCATAATCATTTTGTTGATGTCATAATCATTTGATGATGTCATAATCATTTGATGTCATAATCATCGGATGATGTCATAATCATTTTGTTGATGTCATAATCATTTGATAATGTCATAATCATTAGATGATGTCATAATCATTTTGTTGATGTCATAATCATATTTTTGATGTCATAATCATTTTATGATGTCATAATCATTTTGTTGATGTCATAATCATTTGATGATGTCATAATCATTTGATGTCATAATCATTGGATGATGTCATAATCATTTTGTTGATGTCATAATCATTTGATGATGTCATAATCATTAGATTATGTCATAATCATTTTGATGATGTCATCATCATTTGATGATGTCATAATCATTGGATGATGTCATAATCATTGGATGATGTCATCATCATTTTGTTGATGTCATAATCATTTGATGTCATAATCATTTTGTTGATGTCATAATCATTGGATGATGTCATAATCATTTTGTTGATGTCATAATCATTGGATGATGTCATAATCATTTTGTTGATGTCATAATCATTGGATGATGTCATAATCATTTTGTTGATGTCATAATCATTTGATGATGTCATAATCATTAGATGATGTCATAATCATTTTGTTGATGTCATAATCATTTGATGATGTCATAATCATTAGAAGATGTCATAATCATTTTGTTGATGTCATAATCATTTGATGATGTCATAATCATCTGATGTCATAATCATCGGATGATGTCATAATCATTTTGTTGATGTCATAATCATTTGATAATGTCATAATCATTAGATGATGTCATAATCATTTTGTTGATGTCATAATCATTTTTTTGATGTCATAATCATTTGATGATGTCATAATCATTTTGTTGATGTCATAATCATTTGATGATGTCATAATCATTTGATGTCATAATCATTGGATGATGTCATAATCATTTTGTTGATGTCATAATCATTTGTTGATGTCATAATCATTTGATGATGTCATAATCATTAGATGATGTCATAATCATTTTGTGATGTCATAATCATTTGATGATGTCATAATCATTTGATGTCATAATCATTGGATGATGTCATAATCATTTTGTTGATGTCATAATCATTTGATAATGTCATAATCATTAGATGATTTCATAATCATTTTGTTGATGTCATAATCATTTTGTTGATGTCATAATCATTTGATGATGTCATAATCATTTTGGTGATGTCATAATCATTTGATGATGTCATAATCATTTGATGTCATAATCATTGGATGATGTCATAATCATTTTGTTGATGTCATAATCATTTGATGATGTCATAATCATTAGATGATGTCATAATGATTTTGTTGATGTCATAATCATTTGATGATGTCATAATCATTAGATGATGTCATAATCATTTTGTGATGTCATAATCATTTGATGATGTCATAATCATTTGATGTCATAATCATTGGATGATGTCATAATCATTTGATGTCATAATCATTGGATGATGTCATAATCATTTGATAATGTCATAATCATTAGTTGATGTCATAATCATTTTGCTGATGTCATAATCATTTTGTTGATGTCATAATCATTTGATGATGTCATAATCATTTTGGTGATGTCATAATCATTTGATGATGTAATAATCATTTGATGTCATAATCATTGGATGATGTTATAATCATTTTGTTGATGTCATAATCATTTGATGATGTCATAATCATTAGATGATGTCATAATCATTTTGTTGATGTCATAATGATTTGATGATGTCAGAATCATTGGATGATATCATAATCATTGGATGATGTCATAATCATTTTGTTGATGTCATAATCATTTGATGATGTCATAATCATTAGATGATGTCATAATCATTTTGTTGATGTCATAATGATTTGATGATGTCATAATCATTTGATGTCATAATCATTGGATGATGTCATAATCATTTTGTTGATGTCATAATCATTTGATGATGTCATAAACATTTGATGTCATAATCATTGGATGATGTCATAATCATTTTGTTGATGTCATAATCATTGGATGATGTCATAATCGTTTTGTTGATGTCATAATCATTTGATGATGTCATAATCATTAGATGATGTCATAATCATTTTGTTGATGTCATAATCATTTGATGATGTCATAATCATTAGATGATGTCATAATCATTTTGTTGATGTCATAATCATTTGATGATGTCATAATCATTTGATGTCATAATCATCGGATGATGCCATAATCATTTTGTTGATGTCATAATCATTTGATAATGTCATAATCATTAGATGATGTCATAATCATTTTGTTGATGTCATAATCATTTTTTTGATGTCATAATCATTTGATGATGTCATAATCATTTTGTTGATGTCATAATCATTTGATGATGTCATAATCATTTGATGTCATAATCATTGGATGATGTCATAATCATTTTGTTGATGTCATAATCATTTGATGATGTCATAATCATTAGATTATGTCATAATCATTTTGATGATGTCATCATCATTTGATGATGTCATAATCATTGGATGATGTCATAATCATTGGATGATGTCATCATCATTTTGTTGATGTCATAATCATTTGATGTCATAATCATTTGATGATGTCATAATCATTTTGTTGATGTCATAATCATTTTGTTGATGTCATAATGATTTGATGATGTCAAAATCATTGGATGATGTCATAATCATTTTGTTGATGTCATAATCATTTGATGTCATAATCATTGGATGATGTCATAATCATTTTGTTGATGTCATAATCATTTGATGATGTCATAATCATTTGATGTCATAATCATTGGATGATGTCATAATCATTTTTTTGATGTCATAATCATTGGATGATGTCATAATCATTTTGTTGATGTCATAATCATTTGATGATGTCATAATCATTAGATGATGTCATAATCATTTTGTTGATGTCATAATCATTTGATGATGTCATAATCATTAGATGATGTCATAATCATTTTGTTGATGTCATAATCATTTGATAATGTCATAATCATTAGATGATGTCATAATCATTTTGTTGATGTCATAATCATTTTGTTGATGTCATAATCATTTGATGATGTCATAATCATTTTGGTGATGTCATAATCATTTGATGATTTCATAATCATTTGATGTCATAATCATTTGATGATGTCATAATCATTAGATGATGTCATAATCATTTTGTTGATGTCATAATGATTTGATGATGTCAGAATCATTGGATGATATCATAATCATTGGATGATGTCATAATCATTTTGTTGATGTCATAATCATTTGATGATGTCATAATCATTAGATGATGTCATAATCATTTTGTTGATGTCATAATGATTTGATGATGTCATAATCATTTGATGTCATAATCATTGGATGATGTCATAATCATTTTGTTGATGTCATAATCATTGGATGATGTCATAATCGTTTTGTTGATGTCATAATCATTTGATGATGTCATAATCATTAGATGATGTCATAATCATTTTGTTGATGTCATAATCATTTGATGATGTCATAATCATTAGATGATGTCATAATCATTTTGTTGATGTCATAATCATTTGATGATGTCATAATCATTTGATGTCATAATCATCGGATGATGCCATAATCATTTTGTTGATGTCATAATCATTTGATAATGTCATAATCATTAGATGATGTCATAATCATTTTGTTGATGTCATAATCATTTTTTTGATGTCATAATCATTTGATGATGTCATAATCATTTTGTTGATGTCATAATCATTTGATGATGTCATAATCATTTGATGTCATAATCATTGGATGATGTCATAATCATTTTGTTGATGTCATAATCATTTGATGATGTCATAATCATTAGATTATGTCATAATCATTTTGATGATGTCATCATCATTTGATGATGTCATAATCATTGGATGATGTCATAATCATTGGATGATGTCATCATCATTTTGTTGATGTCATAATCATTTGATGTCATAATCATTTGATGATGTCATAATCATTTTGTTGATGTCATAATCATTTTGTTGATGTCATAATGATTTGATGATGTCAAAATCATTGGATGATGTCATAATCATTTTGTTGATGTCATAATCATTTGATGTCATAATCATTGGATGATGTTATAATCATTTTGTTGATGTCATAATCATTTGATGATGTCATAATCATTTGATGTCATAATCATTGGATGATGTCATAATCATTTTTTTGATGTCATAATCATTGGATGATGTCATAATCATTTTGTTGATGTCATAATCATTTGATGATGTCATAATCATTAGATGATGTCATAATCATTTTGTTGATGTCATAATCATTTGATGATGTCATAATCATTAGATGATGTCATAATCATTTTGTTGATGTCATAATCATTTGATAATGTCATAATCATTAGATGATGTCATAATCATTTTGTTGATGTCATAATCATTTTGTTGATGTCATAATCATTTGATGATGTCATAATCATTTTGGTGATGTCATAATCATTTGATGATTTCATAATCATTTGATGTCATAATCATTGGATGATGTCATAATCATTTTGTTGATGTCATAATCATTTGATGATGTCATAATCATTAGATGATGTCATAATCATTTTGTTGATGTCATAATGATTTGATGATGTAATAATCATTGGATGATGTCATAATCATTGGATGATGTCATAATCATTTTGTTGATGTCATAATCATTTGATGATGTCATAATCATTAGATGATGTCATAATCATTTTGTTGATGTCATAATGATTTGATGATGTCATAATCATTTGATGTCATAATCATTGGATGATGTCATAATCATTTTGTTGATGTCATAATCATTTGATGATGTCATAAACATTTCATGTCTTAATCATTGGATGATGTCATAATCATTTTGTTGATGTCATAATCATTGGATGATGTCATAATCATTTTGTTGATGTCATAATCATTTGATGATGTCATAATCATTAGATGATGTCATAATCATTTTGTTGATGTCATAATCATTTGATGATGTCATAAACATTTCATGTCTTAATCATTGGATGATGTCATAATCATTTTGTTGATGTCATAATCATTGGATGATGTCATAATCATTTTGTTGATGTCATAATCATTTGATGATGTCATAATCATTAGATGATGTCATAATCATTTTGTTGATGTCATAATCATTTGATGATGTCATAATCATTTGATGTCATAATCATTGGATGATGTCATCATCATTTTGTTGATGTCATAATCATTTGATGTCATAATCATTTGATGATGTCATAATCATTTTGTTGATGTCATAATCATTTTGTTGATGTCATAATGATTTGATGATGTCAAAATCATTGGATGATGTCATAATCATTTTGTTGATGTCATAATCATTTGATGTCATAATCATTGGATGATGTCATAATCATTTTGTTGATGTCATAATCATTTGATGATGTCATAATCATTTGATGTCATAATCATTGGATGATGTCATAATCATTTTTTTGATGTCATAATCATTGGATGATGTCATAATCATTTTGTTGATGTCATAATCATTTGATGATGTCATAATCATTAGATGATGTCATAATCATTTTGTTGATGTCATAATCATTTGATGATGTCATAATCATTAGATGATGTCATAATCATTTTGTTGATGTCATAATCATTTGATAATGTCATAATCATTAGATGATGTCATAATCATTTTGTTGATGTCATAATCATTTTGTTGATGTCATAATCATTTGATGATGTCATAATCATTTTGGTAATGTCATAATCATTTGATGATTTCATAATCATTTGATGTCATAATCATTGGATGATGTCATAATCATTTTGTTGATGTCATAATCATTTGATGATGTCATAATCATTAGATGATGTCATAATCATTTTGTTGATGTCATAATGTTTTGATGATGTAATAATCATTGGATGATGTCATAATCATTGGATGATGTCATAATCATTTTGTTGATGTCATAATCATTTGATGATGTCATAATCATTAGATGATATCATAATCATTTTGTTGATGTCATAATGATTTGATGATGTCATAATCATTTGATGTCATAATCATTGGATGATGTCATAATCATTTTGTTGATGTCATAATCATTTGATGATGTCATAATCATTAGATGATGTCATAATCATTTTGTTGATGTCATAATCATTTGATGATGTCATAATCATTAGATGATGTCATAATCATTTTGTTGATGTCATAATCATTTGATGATGTCATAATCATTTGATGTCATAATCATCGGATGATGTCATAATCATTTTGTTGATGTCATAATCATTTGATAATGTCATAATCATTAGATGATGTCATATTCATTTTGTTGATGTCATAATCATTTTTTTGATGTCATAATCATTTGATGATGTCATAATGATTTGATGTCATAATCATTGGATGATGTCATAATCATTTTGTTGATGTCATAATCATTTTGTTGATGTCATAATCATTTGATGATGTCATAATCATTTTGATGATGTCATAATCATTTGATGATGTCATAATCATTTGATGTCATAATCATTGGATGATGGCATAATCATTTTGTTGATGTCATAATCATTTGATGATGTCATGATCATTAGATGATGTCATAATCATTTTGTTGATGTCATAATGATTTGATGATGTCATAATCATTGGATGATGTCATAATCATTGGATGATGTCATAATCATTTTGTTGATGTCATAATCATTTGATGATGTCATAATCATTAGATGATGTCATAATCATTTTGTTGATGTCATAATCATTTGATGATGTCATAATCATTAGATGATGTCATAATCATTTTGTTGATGTCATAATCATTTGATGATGTCATAATCATTTGATGTCATAATCATTGGATGATGACATAATCATTTTGTTGATGTCATAATCATTAGATGATGTCATAATCATTAGATGATGTCATAATCATTTTGTTGATGTAATAATCATTTGATGATGTCATAATCATTTTGTTGATGTCATAATCATTGGATGATGTCATAATCATTTTGTTGATGTCATAATCATTTGATGATGCCATAATCATTTTGTTGATGGCATAATCATTTGATGATGTCATAATCATTTGATGTCATAATCATTAGATGATGTCATAATCATTTTGTTGATGTCATAATGATTTGATGATGTCAAAATCATTGGATGATGTCATAATCATTTTGTTGATGTCATAATCATTTGATGTCATAATCATTGGATGATGTCATAATCATTTTGTTGATGTCATAATCATTTGATGATGTCATAATCATTAGATGATGTCATAATGATTTTGTTGATGTCATAATCATTTGATGATGTCATAATCATTAGATGATGTCATAATCATTTTGTGATGTCATAATCATTTGATGATGTCATAATCATTTGATGTCATAATCATTGGATGATGTCATAATCATTTGATGTCATAATCATTGGATGATGTCATAATCATTTGATAATGTCATAATCATTAGATGATGTCATAATCATTTTGCTGATGTCATAATCATTTTGTTGATGTCATAATCATTTGATGATGTCATAATCATTTTGGTGATGTCATAATCATTTGATGATGTAATAATCATTTGATGTCATAATCATTGGATGATGTTATAATCATTTTGTTGATGTCATAATCATTTGATGATGTCATAATCATTAGATGATGTCATAATCATTTTGTTGATGTCATAATGATTTGATGATGTCAGAATCATTGGATGATATCATAATCATTGGATGATGTCATAATCATTTTGTTGATGTCATAATCATTTGATGATGTCATAATCATTAGATGATGTCATAATCATTTTGTTGATGTCATAATGATTTGATGATGTCATAATCATTTGATGTCATAATCATTGGATGATGTCATAATCATTTTGTTGATGTCATAATCATTTGATGATGTCATAAACATTTGATGTCATAATCATTGGATGATGTCATAATCATTTTGTTGATGTCATAATCATTGGATGATGTCATAATCGTTTTGTTGATGTCATAATCATTTGATGATGTCATAATCATTAGATGATGTCATAATCATTTTGTTGATGTCATAATCATTTGAAGATGTCATAATCATTAGATGATGTCATAATCATTTTGTTGATGTCATAATCATTTGATGATGTCATAATCATTTGATGTCATAATCATCGGATGATGTCATAATCATTTTGTTGATGTCATAATCATTTGATAATGTCATAATCATTAGATGATGTCATAATCATTTTGTTGATGTCATAATCATATTTTTGATGTCATAATCATTTTATGATGTCATAATCATTTTGTTGATGTCATAATCATTTGATGATGTCATAATCATTTGATGTCATAATCATTGGATGATGTCATAATCATTTTGTTGATGTCATAATCATTTGATGATGTCATAATCATTAGATTATGTCATAATCATTTTGATGATGTCATCATCATTTGATGATGTCATAATCATTGGATGATGTCATAATCATTGGATGATGTCATCATCATTTTGTTGATGTCATAATCATTTGATGTCATAATCATTTTGTTGATGTCATAATCATTGGATGATGTCATAATCATTTTGTTGATGTCATAATCATTGGATGATGTCATAATCATTTTGTTGATGTCATAATCATTGGATGATGTCATAATCATTTTGTTGATGTCATAATCATTTGATGATGTCATAATCATTAGATGATGTCATAATCATTTTGTTGATGTCATAATCATTTGATGATGTCATAATCATTAGAAGATGTCATAATCATTTTGTTGATGTCATAATCATTTGATGATGTCATAATCATCTGATGTCATAATCATCGGATGATGTCATAATCATTTTGTTGATGTCATAATCATTTGATAATGTCATAATCATTAGATGATGTCATAATCATTTTGTTGATGTCATAATCATTTTTTTGATGTCATAATCATTTGATGATGTCATAATCATTTTGTTGATGTCATAATCATTTGATGATGTCATAATCATTTGATGTCATAATCATTGGATGATGTCATAATCATTTTGTTGATGTCATAATCATTTGTTGATGTCATAATCATTTGATGATGTCATAATCATTAGATGATGTCATAATCATTTTGTGATGTCATAATCATTTGATGATGTCATAATCATTTGATGTCATAATCATTGGATGATGTCATAATCATTTTGTTGATGTCATAATCATTTGATAATGTCATAATCATTAGATGATTTCATAATCATTTTGTTGATGTCATAATCATTTTGTTGATGTCATAATCATTTGATGATGTCATAATCATTTTGGTGATGTCATAATCATTTGATGATGTCATAATCATTTGATGTCATAATCATTGGATGATGTCATAATCATTTTGTTGATGTCATAATCATTTGATGATGTCATAATCATTAGATGATGTCATAATGATTTTGTTGATGTCATAATCATTTGATGATGTCATAATCATTAGATGATGTCATAATCATTTTGTGATGTCATAATCATTTGATGATGTCATAATCATTTGATGTCATAATCATTGGATGATGTCATAATCATTTGATGTCATAATCATTGGATGATGTCATAATCATTTGATAATGTCATAATCATTAGTTGATGTCATAATCATTTTGCTGATGTCATAATCATTTTGTTGATGTCATAATCATTTGATGATGTCATAATCATTTTGGTGATGTCATAATCATTTGATGATGTAATAATCATTTGATGTCATAATCATTGGATGATGTTATAATCATTTTGTTGATGTCATAATCATTTGATGATGTCATAATCATTAGATGATGTCATAATCATTTTGTTGATGTCATAATGATTTGATGATGTCAGAATCATTGGATGATATCATAATCATTGGATGATGTCATAATCATTTTGTTGATGTCATAATCATTTGATGATGTCATAATCATTAGATGATGTCATAATCATTTTGTTGATGTCATAATGATTTGATGATGTCATAATCATTTGATGTCATAATCATTGGATGATGTCATAATCATTTTGTTGATGTCATAATCATTTGATGATGTCATAAACATTTGATGTCATAATCATTGGATGATGTCATAATCATTTTGTTGATGTCATAATCATTGGATGATGTCATAATCGTTTTGTTGATGTCATAATCATTTGATGATGTCATAATCATTAGATGATGTCATAATCATTTTGTTGATGTCATAATCATTTGATGATGTCATAATCATTAGATGATGTCATAATCATTTTGTTGATGTCATAATCATTTGATGATGTCATAATCATTTGATGTCATAATCATCGGATGATGCCATAATCATTTTGTTGATGTCATAATCATTTGATAATGTCATAATCATTAGATGATGTCATAATCATTTTGTTGATGTCATAATCATTTTTTTGATGTCATAATCATTTGATGATGTCATAATCATTTTGTTGATGTCATAATCATTTGATGATGTCATAATCATTTGATGTCATAATCATTGGATGATGTCATAATCATTTTGTTGATGTCATAATCATTTGATGATGTCATAATCATTAGATTATGTCATAATCATTTTGATGATGTCATCATCATTTGATGATGTCATAATCATTGGATGATGTCATAATCATTGGATGATGTCATCATCATTTTGTTGATGTCATAATCATTTGATGTCATAATCATTTGATGATGTCATAATCATTTTGTTGATGTCATAATCATTTTGTTGATGTCATAATGATTTGATGATGTCAAAATCATTGGATGATGTCATAATCATTTTGTTGATGTCATAATCATTTGATGTCATAATCATTGGATGATGTCATAATCATTTTGTTGATGTCATAATCATTTGATGATGTCATAATCATTTGATGTCATAATCATTGGATGATGTCATAATCATTTTTTTGATGTCATAATCATTGGATGATGTCATAATCATTTTGTTGATGTCATAATCATTTGATGATGTCATAATCATTAGATGATGTCATAATCATTTTGTTGATGTCATAATCATTTGATGATGTCATAATCATTAGATGATGTCATAATCATTTTGTTGATGTCATAATCATTTGATAATGTCATAATCATTAGATGATGTCATAATCATTTTGTTGATGTCATAATCATTTTGTTGATGTCATAATCATTTGATGATGTCATAATCATTTTGGTGATGTCATAATCATTTGATGATTTCATAATCATTTGATGTCATAATCATTGGATGATGTCATAATCATTTTGTTGATGTCATAATCATTTGATGATGTCATAATCATTAGATGATGTCATAATCATTTTGTTGATGTCATAATGATTTGATGATGTAATAATCATTGGATGATGTCATAATCATTGGATGATGTCATAATCATTTTGTTGATGTCATAATCATTTGATGATGTCATAATCATTAGATGATGTCATAATCATTTTGTTGATGTCATAATGATTTGATGATGTCATAATCATTTGATGTCATAATCATTGGATGATGTCATAATCATTTTGTTGATGTCATAATCATTTGATGATGTCATAAACATTTCATGTCTTAATCATTGGATGATGTCATAATCATTTTGTTGATGTCATAATCATTGGATGATGTCATAATCATTTTGTTGATGTCATAATCATTTGATGATGTCATAATCATTAGATGATGTCATAATCATTTTGTTGATGTCATAATCATTTGATGATGTCATAAACATTTCATGTCTTAATCATTGGATGATGTCATAGTCATTTTGTTGATGTCATAATCATTGGATGATGTCATAATCATTTTGTTGATGTCATAATCATTTGATGATGTCATAATCATTAGATGATGTCATAATCATTTTGTTGATGTCATAATCATTTGATGATGTCATAATCATTTGATGTCATAATCATTGGATGATGTCATCATCATTTTGTTGATGTCATAATCATTTGATGTCATAATCATTTGATGATGTCATAATCATTTTGTTGATGTCATAATCATTTTGTTGATGTCATAATGATTTGATGATGTCAAAATCATTGGATGATGTCATAATCATTTTGTTGATGTCATAATCATTTGATGTCATAATCATTGGATGATGTCATAATCATTTTGTTGATGTCATAATCATTTGATGATGTCATAATCATTTGATGTCATAATCATTGGATGATGTCATAATCATTTTTTTGATGTCATAATCATTGGATGATGTCATAATCATTTTGTTGATGTCATAATCATTTGATGATGTCATAATCATTAGATGATGTCATAATCATTTTGTTGATGTCATAATCATTTGATGATGTCATAATCATTAGATGATGTCATAATCATTTTGTTGATGTCATAATCATTTGATAATGTCATAATCATTAGATGATGTCATAATCATTTTGTTGATGTCATAATCATTTTGTTGATGTCATAATCATTTGATGATGTCATAATCATTTTGGTAATGTCATAATCATTTGATGATTTCATAATCATTTGATGTCATAATCATTGGATGATGTCATAATCATTTTGTTGATGTCATAATCATTTGATGATGTCATAATCATTAGATGATGTCATAATCATTTTGTTGATGTCATAATGATTTGATGATGTAATAATCATTGGATGATGTCATAATCATTGGATGATGTCATAATCATTTTGTTGATGTCATAATCATTTGATGATGTCATAATCATTAGATGATGTCATAATCATTTTGTTGATGTCATAATGATTTGATGATGTCATAATCATTTGATGTCATAATCATTGGATGATGTCATAATCATTTTGTTGATGTCATAATCATTTGATGATGTCATAAACATTTCATGTCTTAATCATTGGATGATGTCATAATCATTTAGTTGATGTCATAATCATTGGATGATGTCATAATCATTTTGTTGATGTCATAATCATTTGATGATGTCATAATCATTAGATGATGTCATAATCATTTTGTTGATGTCATAATCATTTGATGATGTCATAATCATTAGATGATGTCATAATCATTTTGTTGATGTCATAATCATTTGATGATGTCATAATCATTTGATGTCATAATCATCGGATGATGTCATAATCATTTTGTTGATGTCATAATCATTTGATAATGTCATAATCATTAGATGATGTCATATTCATTTTGTTGATGTCATAATCATTTTTTTTGATGTCATAATCATTTGATGATGTCATAATCATTTGATGTCATAATCATTGGATGATGTCATAATCATTTTGTTGATGTCATAATCATTTTGTTGATGTCATAATCATTTGATGATGTCATAATCATTTTGATGATGTCATAATCATTTGATGATGTCATAATCATTTGATGTCATAATCATTGGATGATGTCATAATCATTTTGTTGATGTCATAATCATTTGATGATGTCATGATCATTAGATGATGTCATAATCATTTTGTTGATGTCATAATGATTTGATGATGTCATAATCATTGGATGATGTCATAATCATTGGATGATGTCATAATCATTTTGTTGATGTCATAATCATTTGATGATGTCATAATCATTAGATGATGTCATAATCATTTTGTTGATGTCATAATCATTTGATGATGTCATAATCATTAGATGATGTCATAATCATTTTGTTGATGTCATAATCATTTGATGATGTCATAATCATTTGATGTCATAATCATTGGATGATGACATAATCATTTTGTTGATGTCATAATCATTAGATGATGTCATAATCATTAGATGATGTCATAATCATTTTGTTGATGTAATAATCATTTGATGATGTCATAATCATTTTGTTGATGTCATAATCATTGGATGATGTCATAATCATTTTGTTGATGTCATAATCATTTGATGATGCCATAATCATTTTGTTGATGGCATAATCATTTGATGATGTCATAATCATTTGATGTCATAATCATTAGATGATGTCATAATCATTTTGTTGATGTCATAATGATTTGATGATGTCAAAATCATTGGATGATGTCATAATCATTTTGTTGATGTCATAATCATTTGATGTCATAATCATTGGATGATGTCATAATCATTTTGTTGATGTCATAATGATTTGATGATGTCATAATCATTAGATGATGTCATAATGATTTTGTTGATGTCATAATCATTTGATGATGTCATAATCATTAGATGATGTCATAATCATTTTGTGATGTCATAATCATTTGATGATGTCATAATCATTTGATGTCATAATCATTTGATGATGTCATAATCATTTTGCTGATGTCATAATCATTTTGTTGATGTCATAATCATTTGATGATGTCATAATCATTTTGGTGATGTCATAATCATTTGATGATGTAATAATCATTTGATGTCATAATCATTGGATGATGTTATAATCATTTTGTTGATGTCATAATCATTTGATGATGTCATAATCATTAGATGATGTCATAATCATTTTGTTGATGTCATAATGATTTGATGATGTCAGAATCATTGGATGATATCATAATCATTGGATGATGTCATAATCATTTTGTTGATGTCATAATCATTTGATGATGTCATAATCATTAGATGATGTCATAATCATTTTGTTGATGTCATAATGATTTGATGATGTCATAATCATTTGATGTCATAATCATTGGATGATGTCATAATCATTTTGTTGATGTCATAATCATTTGATGATGTCATAAACATTTGATGTCATAATCATTGGATGATGTCATAATCATTTTGTTGATGTCATAATCATTGGATGATGTCATAATCGTTTTGTTGATGTCATAATCATTTGATGATGTCATAATCATTAGATGATGTCATAATCATTTTGTTGATGTCATAATCATTTGAAGATGTCATAATCATTAGATGATGTCATAATCATTTTGTTGATGTCATAATCATTTGATGATGTCATAATCATTTGATGTCATAATAATCGGATGATGTCATAATCATTTTGTTGATGTCATAATCATTTGATAATGTCATAATCATTAGATGATGTCATAATCATTTTGTTGATGTCATAATCATATTTTTGATGTCATAATCATTTGATGATGTCATAATCATTTTGTTGATGTCATAATCATTTGATGATGTCATAATCATTTGATGTCATAATCATTGGATGATGTCATAATCATTTTGTTGATGTCATAATCATTTGATGATGTCATAATCATTAGATTATGTCATAATCATTTTGATGATGTCATCATCATTTGATGATGTCATAATCATTGGATGATGTCATAATCATTGGATGATGTCATCATCATTTTGTTGATGTCATAATCATTTGATGTCATAATCATTTGATGATGTCATAATCATTTTGTTGATGTCATAATCATTTTGTTGATGTCATAATGATTTGATGATGTCAAAATCATTGGATGATGTCATAATCATTTTGTTGATGTCATAATCATTTGATGTCATAATCATTGGATGATGTCATAATCATTTTGTTGATGTCATAATCATTTGTTGATGTCATAATCATTTGATGTCATAATCATTGGATGATGTCATAATCATTTTTTTGATGTCATAATCATTGGATGATGTCATAATCATTTTGTTGATGTCATAATCATTTGATGATGTCATAATCATTAGATGATGTCATAATCATTTTGTTGATGTCATAATCATTTGATGATGTCATAATCATTAGATGATGTCATAATCATTTTGTTGATGTCATAATCATTTGATAATGTCATAATCATTAGATGATGTCATAATCATTTTGTTGATGTCATAATCATTTTGTTGATGTCATAATCATTTGATGATGTCATAATCATTTTGGTGATGTCATAATCATTTGATGATGTCATAATCATTTGATGTCATAATCATTGGATGATGTCATAATCATTTTGTTGATGTCATAATCATTTGATGATGTCATAATCATTAGATGATGTCATAATCATTTTGTTGATGTCATAATGATTTGATGATGTAATAATCATTGGATGATGTCATAATCATTGGATGATGTCATAATCATTTTGTTGATGTCATAATCATTTGATGATGTCATAATCATTAGATGATGTCATAATCATTTTGTTGATGTCATAATGATTTGATGATGTCATAATCATTTGATGTCATAATCATTGGATGATGTCATAATCATTTTGTTGATGTCATAATCATTTGATGATGTCATAAACATTTGATGTCATAATCATTGGATGATGTCATAATCATTTTGTTGATGTCATAATCATTTGATGATGTCATAAACATTTGATGTCATAATCATTGGATGATGTCATAATCATTTTGTTGATGTCATAATCATTGGATGATGTCATAATCATTTTGTTGATGTCATAATCATTAGATGATGTCATAATCATTTTGTTGATGTCATAATCATTTGATGATGTCATAATCATTAGATGATGTCATAATCATTTTGTTGATGTCATAATCATTTGATGATGTCATAATCATTTGATGTCATAATCATCGGATGATGTCATAATCATTTTGTTGATGTCATAATCATTTGATAATGTCATAATCATTAGATGATGTCATATTCATTTTGTTGATGTCATAATCATTTTTTTGATGTCATAATCATTGGATGATGTCATAATCATTTGATGTCATAATCATTGGATGATGTCATAATCATTTTGTTGATGTCATAATCATTTTGTTGATGTCATAATCATTTGATGATGTCATAATCATTTTGATGATGTCATAATCATTTGATGATGTCATAATCATTTGATGTCATAATCATTGGATGATGTCATAATCATTTTGTTGATGTCATAATCATTAGATGATGTCATAATCATTTTGTTGATGTCATAATGATTTGATGATGTCATAATCATTGGATGATGTCATAATCATTGGATGATGTCATCATCATTTTGTTGATGTCATAATCATTTGATGATGTCATAATCATTTGATGATGTCATAATCATTTTGTTGATGTCATAATCATTTTGTTGATGTCATAATGATTTGATGATGTCAAAATCATTGGATGATGTCATAATCATTTTGTTGATGTCATAATCATTTGATGTCATAATCATTGGATGATGTCATAATCATTTTGTTGATGTCATAATCATTTGATGATGTCATAATCATTTGATGTTATAATCATTGGATGATGTCATAATCATTTTGTTGATGTCATAATCATTTGATGATGTCATAATCATTAGATGATGTCATAATCATTTTGTGATGTCATAATCATTTGATGATGTCATAATCATTTGATGTCATAATCATTGGATGATGTCATAATCATTTTGTTGATGTCATAATCATTTGATAATGTCATAATCATTAGATGATGTCATAATCATTTTGTTGATGTCATAATCATTTTGTTGATGTCATAATCATTTGATGATGTCAAAATCATTTTGGTGATGTCATAATCATTTGATGATGTCATAATCATTTGATGTCATAATCATTGGATGATGTCATAATCATTTTGTTGATGTCATAATCATTTGATGATGTCATAATCATTAGATGATGTCATAATCATTTTGTTGATGTCATAATCATTTGATGATGTCATAATCATTTGATGTCATAATCATTGGATGATGTCATAATCATTTGATGTCATAATCATTGGATGATGTCATAATCATTTTGTTGATGTCATAATCATTTGATAATGTCATAATCATTAGATGATGTCATAATCATTTTGTTGATGTCATAATCATTTTGTTGATGTCATAATCATTTGATGATGTCATAATCATTTTGGTGATGTCATAATCATTTGATGATGTCATAATCATTTGATGTCATAATCATTGGATGATGTCATAATCATTTTGTTGATGTCATAATCATTTGATGATGTCATAATCATTAGATGATGTCATAATCATTTTGTTGATGTCATAATGATTTGATGATGTAATAATCATTGGATGATGTCATAATCATTGGATGATGTCATAATCATTTTGTTGATGTCATAATCATTTGATGATGTCATAATCATTAGATGATGTCATAATCATTTTGTTGATGTCATAATGATTTGATGATGTCATAATCATTTGATGTCATAATCATTGGATGATGTCATAATCATTTTGTTGATGTCATAATCATTTGATGATGTCATAAACATTTGATGTCATAATCATTGGATGATGTCATAATCATTTTGTTGATGTCCTAATCATTTGATGATGTCATAAACATTTGATGTCATAATCATTGGATGATGTCATAATCATTTTGTTGATGTCATAATCATTGGATGATGTCATAATCATTTTGTTGATGTCATAATCATTAGATGATGTCATAATCATTTTGTTGATGTCATAATCATTTGATGATGTCATAATCATTAGATGATGTCATAATCATTTTGTTGATGTCATAATCATTTGATGATGTCATAATCATTTGATGTCATAATCATCGGATGATGTCATAATCATTTTGTTGATGTCATAATCATTTGATAATGTCATAATCATTAGATGATGTCATATTCATTTTGTTGATGTCATAATCATTTTTTTGATGTCATAATCATTGGATGATGTCATAATCATTTGATGTCATAATCATTGGATGATGTCATAATCATTTTGTTGATGTCATAATCATTTTGTTGATGTCATAATCATTTGATGATGTCATAATCATTTTGATGATGTCATAATCATTTGATGATGTCATAATCATTTGATGTCATAATCATTGGATGATGTCATAATCATTTTGTTGATGTCATAATCATTAGATGATGTCATAATCATTTTGTTGATGTCATAATGATTTGATGATGTCATAATGATTTGATGATGTCATAATCATTGGATGATGTCATCATCATTTTGTTGATGTCATAATCATTTGATGATGTCATAATCATTTGATGTCATAATCATTTGATGATGTCATAATCATTTTGTTGATGTCATAATCATTTTGTTGATGTCATAATGATTTGATGATGTCAAAATCATTGGATGATGTCATAATCATTTTGTTGATGTCATAATCATTTGATGTCATAATCATTGGATGATGTCATAATCATTTTGTTGATGTCATAATCATTTGATGATGTCATAATCATTTGATGTTATAATCATTGGATGATGTCATAATCATTTTGTTGATGTCATAATCATTTGATGATGTCATAATCATTAGATGATGTCATAATCATTTTGTGATGTCATAATCATTTGATGATGTCATAATCATTTGATGTCATAATCATTGGATGATGTCATAATCATTTTGTTGATGTCATAATCATTTGATAATGTCATAATCATTAGATGATGTCATAATCATTTTGTTGATGTCATAATCATTTTGATGATGTCATAATCATTTGATGATGTCAAAATCATTTTGGTGATGTCATAATCATTTGATGATGTCATAATCATTTGATGTCATAATCATTGGATGATGTCATAATCATTTTGTTGATGTCATAATCATTTGATGATGTCATAATCATTAGATGATGTCATAATCATTTTGTTGATGTCATAATCATTTGATGATGTCATAATCATTTGATGTCATAATCATTGGATGATGTCATAATCATTTGATGTCATAATCATTGGATGATGTCATAATCATTTTGTTGATGTCATAATCATTTGATAATGTCATAATCATTAGATGATGTCATAATCATTTTGTTGATGTCATAATCATTTTGTTGATGTCATAATCATTTTGATGATGTCATAATCATTTGATGATGTCATAATCATTAGATGATGTCATAATCATTTTGTTGATGTCATAATCATTTTGTTGATGTCATAATCATTTTGATGATGTCATAATCATTTGATGATGTCATAATCATTTGATGTCATAATCATTGGATGATGTCATAATCATTTTGTCGATGTCATAATCATTTGATGATGTCATAATCATTAGATGATGTCATAATCATTTTGTTGATGTCATAATGATTTGATGATGTCATAATCATTGGATGATGTCATAATCATTGGATGATGTCATAATCATTTTGTTGATGTCATAATCATTTGATGATGTCATAATCATTAGATGATGTCATAATCATTTTGTTGATGTCATAATGATTTGATGATGTCATAATCATTTGATGTCATAATCATTGGATGATGTCATAATCATTTTGTTGATGACATAATCATTTGATGATGTCATAATCATTGGATGTCATAATCATTTTGTTGATGTCATAATCATTTGATGATGTCATAATCATTAGATGATGTCATAATCATTTGATGTCATAATCATTGGATGATGTCATATTCATTTTGTTGATGTCATAATCATTTGATGATGTCATAATCATTTGATGTCATAATCATTGGATGATGTCATAATCATTTTGTTGATGTCATAATCATTTGATGATGTCATAATCATTTGATGTCATAATCATTGGATGATGACATAATCATTTTGTTGATGTCATAATCATTAGATGATGTCATAATCATTAGATGATGTCATAATCATTTTGTTGATGTAATAATCATTTGATGATGTCATAATCATTTTGTTGATGTCATAATCATTGGATGATGTCATAATCATTTTGTTGATGTCATAAACATTTGATGATGCCATAATCATTTTGTTGATGGCATAATCATTTGATGATGTCATAATCATTTGATGTCATAATCATTAGATGATGTCATAATCATTTTGTTGATGTCATAATGATTTGATGATGTCAAAATCATTGGATGATGCCATAATCATTTTGTTGATGTCATAATCATTTGATGTCATAATCATTGGATGATGTCATAATCATTTTGGTGATGTCATAATCATTTGATGATGTCATAATCATTTTGGTGATGTCATAATCATTTGATGATGTCATAATCATTTGATGTCATAATCATTGGATGATGTCATAATCATTTTGTTGATGTCATAATCATTTGATGATGTCATAATCATTAGATGATGTCATAATGATTTTGTTGATGTCATAATCATTTGATGATGTCATAATCATTAGATGATGTCATAATCATTTTGTGATGTCATAATCATTTGATGATGTCATAATCATTTGATGTCATAATCATTGGATGATGTCATAATCATTTGATGTCATAATCATTGGATGATGTCATAATCATTTGATAATGTCATAATCATTAGATGATGTCATAATCATTTTGCTGATGTCATAATCATTTTGTTGATGTCATAATCATTTGATGATGTCATAATCATTTTGGTGATGTCATAATCATTTGATGATGTAATAATCATTTGATGTCATAATCATTGGATGATGTTATAATCATTTTGTTGATGTCATAATCATTTGATGATGTCATAATCATTAGATGATGTCATAATCATTTTGTTGATGTCATAATGATTTGATGATGTCAGAATCATTGGATGATATCATAATCATTGGATGATGTCATAATCATTTTGTTGATGTCATAATCATTTGATGATGTCATAATCAATAGATGATGTCATAATCATTTTGTTGATGTCATAATGATTTGATGATGTCATAATCATTTGATGTCATAATCATTGGATGATGTCATAATCATTTTGTTGATGTCATAATCATTTGATGATGTCATAAACATTTGATGTCATAATCATTGGATGATGTCATAATCATTTTGTTGATGTCATAATCATTGGATGATGTCATAATCGTTTTGTTGATGTCATAATCATTTGATGATGTCATAATCATTAGATGATGTCATAATCATTTTGTTGATGTCATAATCATTTGATGATGTCATAATCATTAGATGATGTCAAAATCATTTTGTTGATGTCATAATCATTTGATGATGTCATAATCATTTGATGTCATAATCATCGGATGATGTCATAATCATTTTGTTGATGTCATAATCATTTGATAATGTCATAATCATTAGATGATGTCATAATCATTTTGTTGATGTCATAATCATTTTTTTGATGTCATAATCATTTGATGATGTCATAATCATTTTGTTGATGTCATAATCATTTGATGATGTCATAATCATTTGATGTCATAATCATTGGATGATGTCATAATCATTTTGTTGATATCATAATCATTTGATGATGTCATAATCATTAGATGATGTCATAATCATTTTGTTGATGTCATCATCATTTGATGATGTCATAATCATTGGATGATGTCATAATCATTGGATGATGTCATCATCATTTTGTTGATGTCATAATCATTTGATGTCATAATCATTTGATGATGTCATAATCATTTTGTTGATGTCATAATCATTTTGTTGATGTCATAATGATTTGATGATGTCAAAATCATTGGATGATGTCATAATCATTTTGTTGATGTCATAATCATTTGATGTCATAATCATTGGATGATGTCATAATCATTTTGTTGATGTCATAATCATTTGATGATGTCATAATCATTTGATGTCATAATCATTGGATGATGTCATAATCATTTTTTGATGTCATAATCATTGGATGATGTCATAATCATTTTGTTGATGTCATAATCATTTGATGATGTCATAATCATTAGATGATGTCATAATCATTTTGTTGATGTCATAATCATTTGATGATGTCATAATCATTTGATGTCATAATCATCGGATGATGTCATAATCATTTTGTTGATGTCATAATCATATGATAATGTCATAATCATTAGATGATGTCATAATCATTTTGTTGATGTCATAATGATTTGATGATGTAATAATCATTGGATGATGTCATAATCATTGGATGATGTCATAATCATTTTGTTGATGTCATAATCATTTGATGATGTCATAATCATTTGATGTCATAATCATTGGATGATGTCATAATCATTTTGTTGATATCATAATCATTTGATGATGTCATAATCATTAGATGATGTCATAATCATTTTGTTAATGTCATCATCATTTGATGATGTCATAATCATTCGGATGATGTCATAATCATTGGATGATGTCATCATCATTTTGTTGATGTCATAATCATTTGATGTCATAATCATTTGATGATGTCATAATCATTTTGTTGATGTCATAATCATTTTGTTGATGTCATAATGATTTGATGATGTCAAAATCATTGGATGATGTCATAATCATTTTGTTGATGTCATAATCATTTGATGTCATAATCATTGGATGATGTCATAATCATTTTGTTGATGTCATAATCATTTGATGATGTCATAATCATTTGATGTCATAATCATTGGATGATGTCATAATCATTTTTTGATGTCATAATCATTGGATGATGTCATAATCATTTTGTTGATGTCATAATCATTTGATGATGTCATAATCATTAGATGATGTCATAATCATTTTGTTGATGTCATAATCATTTGATGATGTCATAATCATTAGATGATGTCATAATCATTTTGTTGATGTCATAATCATTTGATAATGTCATAATCATTAGATGATGTCATAATCATTTTGTTGATGTCATAATCATTTTGTTGATGTCATAATCATTTGATTATGTCATAATCATTTTGGTGATGTCATAATCATTTGATGATGTCATAATCATTTGATGTCATAATCATTGGATGATGTCATAATCATTTTGTTGATGTCATAATCATTTGATGATGTCATAATCATTAGATGATGTCATAATCATTTTGTTGATGTCATAATGATTTGATGATGTAATAATCATTGGATGATGTCACAATCATTGGATGATGTCATAATCATTTTGTTGATGTCATAATGATTTGATGATGTCATAATCATTGGATGATGTCATAATCATTGGATGATGTCATCATCATTTTGTTGATGTCATAATCATTTGATGTCATAATCATTTGATGATGTCATAATCATTTTGTTGATGTCATAATCATTTTGTTGATGTCATAATGATTTGATGATGTCAAAATCATTGGATGATGTCATAATCATTTTGTTGATGTCATAATCATTTGATGTCATAATCATTGGATGATGTCATAATCATTTTGTTGATGTCATAATCATTTGATGATGTCATAATCATTTGATGTCATAATCATTGGATGATGTCATAATCATTTTGTTGATGTCATAATCATTGGATGATGTCATAATCATTTTGTTGATGTCATAATCATTTGATGATGTCATAATCATTAGATGATGTCATAATCATTTTGTTGATGTCATAATCATTTGATGATGTCATAATCATTAGATGATGTCATAATCATTTTGTTGATGTCATAATCATTTGATAATGTCATAATCATTAGATGATGTCATAATCATTTTGTTGATGTCATAATCATTTTGTTGATGTCATAATCATTTGATGATGTCATAATCATTTTGGTGATGTCATAATCATTTGATGATGTCATAATCATTTGATGTCATAATCATTGGATGGTGTCATAATCATTTTGTTGATGTCATAATCATTTGATGATGTCATAATCATTAGATGATGTCATAATCATTTTGTTGATGTCATAATCATTTGATGATGTCATAATCATTTGATGTCATAATCATTGGATGATGTCATAATCATTTGATGTCATAATCATTGGATGATGTCATAATCATTTTGTTGATGTCATAATCATTTGATAATGTCATAATCATTAGATGATGTCATAATCATTTTGTTGATGTCATAATCATTTTGTTGATGTCATAATCATTTTGATGATGTCATAATCATTTGATGATGTCATAATCATTTGATGTCATAATCATTGGATGATGTCATAATCATTTTGTCGATGTCATAATCATTTGATGATGTCATAATCATTAGATGATGTCATAATCATTTTGTTGATGTCATAATGATTTGATGATGTCATAATCATTGGATGATGTCATAATCATTGGATGATGTCATAATCATTTTGTTGATGTCATAATCATTTGATGATGTCATAATCATTAGATGATGTCATAATCATTTTGTTGATGTCATAATGATTTGATGATGTCATAATCATTTGATGTCATAATCATTGGATGATGTCATAATCATTTTGTTGATGACATAATCATTTGATGATGTCATAATCATTGGATGTCATAATCATTTTGTTGATGTCATAATCATTTGATGATGTCATAATCATTAGATGATGTCATAATCATTTGATGTCATAATCATTGGATGATGTCATATTCATTTTGTTGATGTCATAATCATTTGATGATGTCATAATCATTTGATGTCATAATCATTGGATGATGTCATAATCATTTTGTTGATGTCATAATCATTTGATGATGTCATAATCATTTGATGTCATAATCATTGGATGATGACATAATCATTTTGTTGATGTCATAATCATTAGATGATGTCATAATCATTAGATGATGTCATAATCATTTTGTTGATGTAATAATCATTTGATGATGTCATAATCATTTTGTTGATGTCATAATCATTGGATGATGTCATAATCATTTTGGTGATGTCATAAACATTTGATGATGCCATAATCATTTTGTTGATGGCATAATCATTTGATGATGTCATAATCATTTGATGTCATAATCATTAGATGATGTCATAATCATTTTGTTGATGTCATAATGATTTGATGATGTCAAAATCATTGGATGATGCCATAATCATTTTGTTGATGTCATAATCATTTGATGTCATAATCATTGGATGATGTCATAATCATTTTGGTGATGTCATAATCATTTGATGATGTCATAATCGTTTTGGTGATGTCATAATCATTTGATGTCATAATCATTGGATGATGTCATAATCATTTTGTTGATGTCATAATCATTTGATGATGTCATAATCATTAGATGATGTCATAATGATTTTGTTGATGTCATAATCATTTGATGATGTCATAATCATTAGATGATGTCATAATCATTTTGTGATGTCATAATCATTTGATGATGTCATAATCATTTGATGTCATAATCATTGGATGATGTCATAATCATTTGATGTCATAATCATTGGATGATGTCATAATCATTTGATAATGTCATAATCATTAGATGATGTCATAATCATTTTGCTGATGTCATAATCATTTTGTTGATGTCATAATCATTTGATGATGTCATAATCATTTTGGTGATGTCATAATCATTTGATGATGTAATAATCATTTGATGTCATAATCATTGGATGATGTTATAATCATTTTGTTGATGTCATAATCATTTGATGATGTCATAATCATTAGATGATGTCATAATCATTTTGTTGATGTCATAATGATTTGATGATGTCAGAATCATTGGATGATATCATAATCATTGGATGATGTCATAATCATTTTGTTGATGTCATAATCATTTGATGATGTCATAATCAATAGATGATGTCATAATCATTTTGTTGATGTCATAATGATTTGATGATGTCATAATCATTTGATGTCATAATCATTGGATGATGTCATAATCATTTTGTTGATGTCATAATCATTTGATGATGTCATAAACATTTGATGTCATAATCATTGGATGATGTCATAATCATTTTGTTGATGTCATAATCATTGGATGATGTCATAATCGTTTTGTTGATGTCATAATCATTTGATGATGTCATAATCATTAGATGATGTCATAATCATTTTGTTGATGTCATAATCATTTGATGATGTCATAATCATTAGATGATGTCATAATCATTTTGTTGATGTCATAATCATTTGATGATGTCATAATCATTTGATGTCATAATCATCGGATGATGTCATAATCATTTTGTTGATGTCATAATCATTTGATAATGTCATAATCATTAGATGATGTCATAATCATTTTGTTGATGTCATAATCATTTTTTTGATGTCATAATCATTTGATGATGTCATAATCATTTTGTTGATGTCATAATCATTTGATGATGTCATAATCATTTGATGTCATAATCATTGGATGATGTCATAATCATTTTGTTGATATCATAATCATTTGATGATGTCATAATCATTAGATGATGTCATAATCATTTTGTTGATGTCATCATCATTTGATGATGTCATAATCATTGGATGATGTCATAATCATTGGATGATGTCATCATCATTTTGTTGATGTCATAATCATTTGATGTCATAATCATTTGATGATGTCATAATCATTTTGTTGATGTCATAATCATTTTGTTGATGTCATAATGATTTGATGATGTCAAAATCATTGGATGATGTCATAATCATTTTGTTGATGTCATAATCATTTGATGTCATAATCATTGGATGATGTCATAATCATTTTGTTGATGTCATAATCATTTGATGATGTCATAATCATTTGATGTCATAATCATTGGATGATGTCATAATCATTTTTTGATGTCATAATCATTGGATGATGTCATAATCATTTTGTTGATGTCATAATCATTTGATGATGTCATAATCATTAGATGATGTCATAATCATTTTGTTGATGTCATAATCATTTGATGATGTCATAATCATTTGATGTCATAATCATCGGATGATGTCATAATCATTTTGTTGATGTCATAATCATTTGATAATGTCATAATCATTAGATGATGTCATAATCATTTTGTTGATGTCATAATCATTTTTTTGATGTCATAATCATTTGATGATGTCATAATCATTTTGTTGATGTCATAATCATTTGATGATGTCATAATCATTTGATGTCATAATCATTGGATGATGTCATAATCATTTTGTTGATATCATAATCATTTGATGATGTCATAATCATTAGATGATGTCATAATCATTTTGTTGATGTCATCATCATTTGATGATGTCATAATCATTCGGATGATGTCATAATCATTGGATGATGTCATCATCATTTTGTTGATGTCATAATCATTTGATGTCATAATCATTTGATGATGTCATAATCATTTTGTTGATGTCATAATCATTTTGTTGATGTCATAATGATTTGATGATGTCAAAATCATTGGATGATGTCATAATCATTTTGTTGATGTCATAATCATTTGATGTCATAATCATTGGATGATGTCATAATCATTTTGTTGATGTCATAATCATTTGATGATGTCATAATCATTTGATGTCATAATCATTGGATGATGTCATAATCATTTTTTGATGTCATAATCATTGGATGATGTCATAATCATTTTGTTGATGTCATAATCATTTGATGATGTCATAATCATTTTGTTGATGTCATAATCATTGGATGATGTCATAATCATTTTGTTGATGTCATAATCATTTGATGATGCCATAATCATTTTGTTGATGGCATAATCATTTGATGATGTCATAATCATTTGATGTCATAATCATTAGATGATGTCATAATCATTTTGTTGATGTCATAATGATTTGATGATGTCAAAATCATTGGATGATGTCATAATCATTTTGTTGATGTCATAATCATTTGATGTCATAATCATTGGATGATGTCATAATCATTTTGTTGATGTCATAATCATTTGATGATGTCATAATCATTTGATGTCATAATCATTGGATGATGTCATAATCATTTTGTTGATGTCATAATCATTTGATGATGTCATAATCATTAGATGATGTCATAATCATTTTGTTGATGTCATAATGATTTGATGATGTCATAATCATTGGATGATGTCATAATCATTGGATGATGTCATCATCATTTTGTTGATGTCATAATCATTTGATGTCATAATCATTTGATGATGTCATAATCATTTTGTTGATGTCATAATCATTTTGTTGATGTCATAATGATTTGATGATGTCAAAATCATTGGATGATGTCATAATCATTTTGTTGATGTCATAATCATTTGATGTCATAATCATTGGATGATGTCATAATCATTTTGTTGATGTCATAATCATTTGATGATGTCATAATCATTTGATGTCATAATCATTGGATGATGTCATAATCATTTTGTTGATGTCATAATCATTGGATGATGTCATAATCATTTTGTTGATGTCATAATCATTTGATGATGTCATAATCATTAGATGATGTCATAATCATTTTGTTGATGTCATAATCATTTGATGATGTCATAATCATTAGATGATGTCATAATCATTTTGTTGATGTCATAATCATTTGATAATGTCATAATCATTAGATGATGTCATAATCATTTTGTTGATGTCATAATCATTTTGTTGATGTCATAATCATTTGATGATGTCATAATCATTTTGGTGATGTCATAATCATTTGATGTCATAATCATTGGATGGTGTCATAATCATTTTGTTGATGTCATAATCATTTGATGATGTCATAATCATTAGATGATGTCATAATCATTTTGTTGATGTCATAATGATTTGATGATGTAATAATCATTGGATGATGTCATAATCATTGGATGATGTCATAATCATTTTGTTGATGTCATAATCATTTGATGATGTCATAATCATTAGATGATGTCATAATCATTTTGTTGATGTCATAATGATTTGATGATGTCATAATCATTTGATGTCATAATCATTGGATGATGTCATAATCATTTTGTTGATGTCGTAATCATTTGATGATGTCATAAACATTTGATGTCATAATCATTGGATGATGTCATAATCATTTTGTTGATGTCATAATCATTTGATGATGTCATAATCATTAGATGATGTCATAATCATTTTGTTGATGTCATAATCATTTGATGATGTCATAATCATTAGATGATGTCATAATCATTTTGTTGATGTCATAATCATTTGATGATGTCATAATCATTTGATGTCATAATCATCGGATGATGTCATAATCATTTTGTTGATGTCATAATCATTTGATAATGTCATAATCATTAGATGATGTCATAATCATTTTGTTGATGTCATAATCATTTTTTTGATGTCATAATCATTTGATGATGTCATAATCATTTTGTTGATGTCATAATCATTTGATGATGTCATAATCATTTGATGTCATAATCATTGGATGATGTCATAATCATTTTGTTGATGTCATAATCATTTGATTATGTCATAATCATTAGATGATGTCATAATCATTTTGTTGATGTCATAATCATTTGATGATGTCATAATCATTAGATGATGTCATAATCATTTTGTGATGTCATAATCATTTGATGATGTCATAATCATTTGATGTCATAATCATTGGATGATGTCATAATCATTTTGTTGATGTCATAATCATTTGATAATGTCATAATCATTAGATGATGTCATAATCATTTTTTTGATGTCATAATCATTTTGTTGATGTCATAATGATTTGATGATGTCATAATCATTTTGTGATGTCATAATCATTTGATGATGTCAAAATCATTTGATGTCATAATCATTGGATGATGTCATAATCATTTTGTTGATGTCATAATCATTTGATGTCATAATCATTGGATGATGTCATAATCATTTTGTTGATGTCATAATCATTTGATGATGTCATAATCATTTGATGTTATAATCATTGGATGATGTCATAATCATTTTGTTGATGTCATAATCATTTGATGATGTCATAATCATTAGATGATGTCATAATCATTTTGTGATGTCATAATCATTTGATGATGTCATAATCATTTGATGTCATAATCATTGGATGATGTCATAATCATTTTGTTGATGTCATAATCATTTGATAATGTCATAATCATTAGATGATGTCATAATCATTTTGTTGATGTCATAATCATTTTGTTGATGTCATAATCATTTGATGATGTCAAAATCATTTTGGTGATGTCATAATCATTTGATGATGTCATAATCATTTGATGTCATAATCATTGGATGATGTCATAATCATTTTGTTGATGTCATAATCATTTGATGATGTCATAATCATTAGATGATGTCATAATCATTTTGTTGATGTCATAATCATTTGATGATGTCATAATCATTTGATGTCATAATCATTGGATGATGTCATAATCATTTGATGTCATAATCATTGGATGATGTCATAATCATTTTGTTGATGTCATAATCATTTGATAATGTCATAATCATTAGATGATGTCATAATCATTTTGTTGATGTCATAATCATTTTGTTGATGTCATAATCATTTTGATGATGTCATAATCATTTGATGATGTCATAATCATTTGATGTCATAATCATTGGATGATGTCATAATCATTTTGTCGATGTCATAATCATTTGATGATGTCATAATCATTAGATGATGTCATAATCATTTTGTTGATGTCATAATGATTTGATGATGTCATAATCATTGGATGATGTCATAATCATTGGATGATGTCATAATCATTTTGTTGATGTCATAATCATTTGATGATGTCATAATCATTAGATGATGTCATAATCATTTTGTTGATGTCATAATGATTTGATGATGTCATAATCATTTGATGTCATAATCATTGGATGATGTCATAATCATTTTGTTGATGACATAATCATTTGATGATGTCATAATCATTGGATGTCATAATCATTTTGTTGATGTCATAATCATTTGATGATGTCATAATCATTAGATGATGTCATAATCATTTTGTTGATGTCATAATCATTGGATGATGTCATATTCATTTTGTTGATGTCATAATCATTTGATGATGTCATAATCATTTGATGTCATAATCATTGGATGATGTCATAATCATTTTGTTGATGTCATAATCATTTGATGATGTCATAATCATTTGATGTCATAATCATTGGATGATGACATAATCATTTTGTTGATGTCATAATCATTAGATGATGTCATAATCATTAGATGATGTCATAATCATTTTGTTGATGTAATAATCATTTGATGATGTCATAATCATTTTGTTGATGTCATAATCATTGGATGATGTCATAATCATTTTGTTGATGTCATAATCATTTGATGATGCCATAATCATTTTGTTGATGGCATAATCATTTGATGATGTCATAATCATTTGATGTCATAATCATTAGATGATGTCATAATCATTTTGTTGATGTCATAATGATTTGATGATGTCAAAATCATTGGATGATGCCATAATCATTTTGTTGATGTCATAATCATTTGATGTCATAATCATTGGATGATGTCATAATCATTTTGATGATGTCATAATCATTTGATGATGTCATAATCATTTTGGTGATGTCATAATCATTTGATGATGTCATAATCATTTGATGTCATAATCATTGGATGATGTCATAATCATTTTGTTGATGTCATAATCATTTGATGATGTCATAATCATTAGATGATGTCATAATGATTTTGTTGATGTCATAATCATTTGATGATGTCATAATCATTAGATGATGTCATAATCATTTTGTGATGTCATAATCATTTGATGATGTCATAATCATTTGATGTCATAATCATTGGATGATGTCATAATCATTTGATGTCATAATCATTGGATGATGTCATAATCATTTGATAATGTCATAATCATTAGATGATGTCATAATCATTTTGCTGATGTCATAATCATTTTGTTGATGTCATAATCATTTGATGATGTCATAATCATTTTGGTGATGTCATAATCATTTGATGATGTAATAATCATTTGATGTCATAATCATTGGATGATGTTATAATCATTTTGTTGATGTCATAATCATTTGATGATGTCATAATCATTAGATGATGTCATAATCATTTTGTTGATGTCATAATGATTTGATGATGTCAGAATCATTGGATGATATCATAATCATTGGATGATGTCATAATCATTTTGTTGATGTCATAATCATTTGATGATATCATAATCAATAGATGATGTCATAATCATTTTGTTGATGTCATAATGATTTGATGATGTCATAATCATTTGATGTCATAATCATTGGATGATGTCATAATCATTTTGTTGATGTCATAATCATTTGAAGATGTCATAAACATTTGATGTCATAATCATTGGATGATGTCATAATCATTTTGTTGATGTCATAATCATTGGATGATGTCATAATCGTTTTGTTGATGTCATAATCATTTGATGATGTCATAATCATTAGATGATGTCATAATCATTTTGTTGATGTCATAATCATTTGATGATGTCATAATCATTAGATGATGTCATAATCATTTTGTTGATGTCATAATCATTTGATGATGTCATAATCATTTGATGTCATAATCATCGGATGATGTCATAATCATTTTGTTGATGTCATAATCATTTGATAATGTCATAATCATTAGATGATGTCATAATCATTTTGTTGATGTCATAATCATTTTTTTGATGTCATAATCATTTGATGATGTCATAATCATTTTGTTGATATCATAATCATTTGATGATGTCATAATCATTAGATGATGTCATAATCATTTTGTTGATGTCATCATCATTTGATGATGTCATAATCATTGGATGATGTCATAATCATTGGATGATGTCATCATCATTTTGTTGATGTCATAATCATTTGATGTCATAATCATTTGATGATGTCATAATCATTTTGTTGATGTCATAATCATTTTGTTGATGTCATAATGATTTGATGATGTCAAAATCATTGGATGATGTCATAATCATTTTGTTGATGTCATAATCATTTGATGTCATAATCATTGGATGATGTCATAATCATTTTGTTGATGTCATAATCATTTGATGATGTCATAATCATTTGATGTCATAATCATTGGATGATGTCATAATCATTTTGTTGATGTCATAATCATTGGATGATGTCATAATCATTTTGTTGATGTCATAATCATTTGATGATGTCATAATCATTAGATGATGTCATAATCATTTTGTTGATGTCATAATCATTTGATGATGTCATAATCATTAGATGATGTCATAATCATTTTGTTGATGTCATAATCATTTGATAATGTCATAATCATTAGATGATGTCATAATCATTTTGTTGATGTCATAATCATTTTGTTGATGTCATAATCATTTGATGATGTCATAATCATTTTGGTGATGTCATAATCATTTGATGATGTCATAATCATTTGATGTCATAATCATTGGATGGTGTCATAATCATTTTGTTGATGTCATAATCATTTGATGATGTCATAATCATTAGATGATGTCATAATCATTTTGTTGATGTCATAATGATTTGATGATGTAATAATCATTGGATGATGTCATAATCATTGGATGATGTCATAATCATTTTGTTGATGTCATAATCATTTGATGATGTCATAATCATTAGATGATGTCATAATCATTTTGTTGATGTCATAATGATTTGATGATGTCATAATCATTTGATTTCATAATCATTGGATGATGTCATAATCATTTTGTTGATGTCGTAATCATTTGATGATGTCATAAACATTTGATGTCATAATCATTGGATGATGTCATAATCATTTTGTTGATGTCATAATCATTTGATGATGTCATAATCATTAGATGATGTCATAATCATTTTGTTGATGTCATAATCATTTGATGATGTCATAATCATTAGATGATGTCATAATCATTTTGTTGATGTCATAATCATTTGATGATGTCATAATCATTTGATGTCATAATCATCGGATGATGTCATAATCATTTTGTTGATGTCATAATCATTTGATAATGTCATAATCATTAGATGATGTCATAATCATTTTGTTGATGTCATAATCATTTTTTTGATGTCATAATCATTTGATGATGTCATAATCATTTTGTTGATGTCATAATCATTTGATGATGTCATAATCATTTGATGTCATAATCATTGGATGATGTCATAATCATTTTGTTGATGTCATAATCATTTGATTATGTCATAATCATTAGATGATGTCATAATCATTTTGTTGATGTCATAATCATTTGATGATGTCATAATCATTAGATGATGTCATAATCATTTTGTGATGTCATAATCATTTGATGATGTCATAATCATTTGATGTCATAATCATTGGATGATGTCATAATCATTTTGTTGATGTCATAATCATTTGATAATGTCATAATCATTAGATGATGTCATAATCATTTTGTTGATGTCATAATCATTTTGTTGATGTCATAATGATTTGATGATGTCATAATCATTTTGTGATGTCATAATCATTTGATGATGTCATAATCATTTGATGTCATAATCATTGGATGATGTCATAATCATTTTGTTGATGTCATAATCATTTGATGTCATAATCATTGGATGATGTCATAATCATTTTGTTGATGTCATAATCATTTGATGATGTCATAATCATTTGATGTTATAATCATTGGATGATGTCATAATCATTTTGTTGATGTCATAATCATTTGATGATGTCATAATCATTAGATGATGTCATAATCATTTTGTGATGTCATAATCATTTGATGATGTCATAATCATTTGATGTCATAATCATTGGATGATGTCATAATCATTTTGTTGATGTCATAATCATTTGATGATGTCATAATCATTAGATGATGTCATAATCATTTTGTTGATGTCATAATCATTTGATGATGTCATAATCATTTGATGTCATAATCATTGGATGATGTCATAATCATTTGATGTCATAATCATTGGATGATGTCATAATCATTTTGTTGATGTCATAATCATTTGATAATGTCATAATCATTAGATGATGTCATAATCATTTTGTTGATGTCATAATCATTTTGTTGATGTCATAATCATTTTGATGATGTCATAATCATTTGATGATGTCATAATCATTTGATGTCATAATCATTGGATGATGTCATAATCATTTTGTCGATGTCATAATCATTTGATGATGTCATAATCATTAGATGATGTCATAATCATTTTGTTGATGTCATAATGATTTGATGATGTCATAATCATTGGATTATGTCATAATCATTGGATGATGTCATAATCATTTTGTTGATGTCATAATCATTTGATGATGTCATAATCATTAGATGATGTCATAATCATTTTGTTGATGTCATAATGATTTGATGATGTCATAATCATTTGATGTCATAATCATTGGATGATGTCATAATCATTTTGTTGATGACATAATCATTTGATGATGTCATAATCATTGGATGTCATAATCATTTTGTTGATGTCATAATCATTTGATGATGTCATAATCATTAGATGATGTCATAATCATTTGATGTCATAATCATTGGATGATGTCATATTCATTTTGTTGATGTCATAATCATTTGATGATGTCATAATCATTTGATGTCATAATCATTGGATGATGTCATAATCATTTTGTTGATGTCATAATCATTTGATGATGTCATAATCATTTGATGTCATAATCATTGGATGATGACATAATCATTTTGTTGATGTCATAATCATTAGATGATGTCATAATCATTAGATGATGTCATAATCATTTTGTTGATGTAATAATCATTTGATGATGTCATAATCATTTTGTTGATGTCATAATCATTGGATGATGTCATAATCATTTTGTTGATGTCATAATCATTTGATGATGCCATAATCATTTTGTTGATGGCATAATCATTTGATGATGTCATAATCATTTGATGTCATAATCATTAGATGATGTCATAATCATTTTGTTGATGTCATAATGATTTGATGATGTCAAAATCATTGGATGATGCCATAATCATTTTGTTGATGTCATAATCATTTGATGTCATAATCATTGGATGATGTCATAATCATTTTGGTGATGTCATAATCATTTGATGATGTCATAATCATTTTGGTGATGTCATAATCATTTGATGATGTCATAATCATTTGATGTCATAATCATTGGATGATGTCATAATCATTTTGTTGATGTCATAATCATTTGATGATTTCATAATCATTAGATGATGTCATAATGATTTTGTTGATGTCATAATCATTTGATGATGTCATAATCATTAGATGATGTCATAATCATTTTGTGATGTCATAATCATTTGATGATGTCATAATCATTTGATGTCATAATCATTGGATGATGTCATAATCATTTGATGTCATAATCATTGGATGATGTCATAATCATTTGATAATGTCATAATCATTAGATGATGTCATAATCATTTTGTTGATGTCATAATGATTTGATGATGTCAGAATCATTGGATGATATCATAATCATTGGATGATGTCATAATCATTTTGTTGATGTCATAATCATTTGATGATGTCATAATCATTTTGGTGATGTCATAATCATTTGATGATGTAATAATCATTTGATGTCATAATCATTGGATGATGTTATAATCATTTTGTTGATGTCATAATCATTTGATGATGTCATAATCATTAGATGATGTCATAATCATTTTGTTGATGTCATAATGATTTGATGATGTCAGAATCATTGGATGATATCATAATCATTGGATGATGTCATAATCATTTTGTTGATGTCATAATCATTTGATGATGTCATAATCAATAGATGATGTCATAATCATTTTGTTGATGTCATAATGATTTGATGATGTCATAATCATTTGATGTCATAATCATTGGATGATGTCATAATCATTTTGTTGATGTCATAATCATTTGATGATGTCATAAACATTTGATGTCATAATCATTGGATGATGTCATAATCATTTTGTTGATGTCATAATCATTGGATGATGTCATAATCGTTTTGTTGATGTCATAATCATTTGATGATGTCATAATCATTAGATGATGTCATAATCATTTTGTTGATGTCATAATCATTTGATGATGTCATAATCATTAGATGATGTCATAATCATTTTGTTGATGTCATAATCATTTGATGATGTCATAATCATTTGATGTCATAATCATCGGATGATGTCATAATCATTTTGTTGATGTCATAATCATTTGATAATGTCATAATCATTAGATGATGTCATAATCATTTTGTTGATGTCATAATCATTTTTTTGATGTCATAATCATTTGATGATGTCATAATCATTTTGTTGATGTCATAATCATTTGATGATGTCATAATCATTTGATGTCATAATCATTGGATGATGTCATAATCATTTTGTTGATATCATAATCATTTGATGATGTCATAATCATTAGATGATGTCATAATCATTTTGTTGATGTCATCATCATTTGATGATGTCATAATCATTGGATGATGTCATAATCATTGGATGATGTCATCATCATTTTGTTGATGTCATAATCATTTGATGTCATAATCATTTGATGATGTAATAATCATTTTGTTGATGTCATAATCATTTTGTTGATGTCATAATGATTTGATGATGTCAAAATCATTGGATGATGTCATAATCATTTTGTTGATGTCATAATCATTTGATGTCATAATCATTGGATGATGTCATAATCATTTTGTTGATGTCATAATCATTTGATGATGTCATAATCATTTGATGTCATAATCATTGGATGATGTCATAATCATTTTTTGATGTCATAATCATTGGATGATGTCATAATCATTTTGTTGATGTCATAATCATTTGATGATGTCATAATCATTAGATGATGTCATAATCATTTTGTTGATGTCATAATCATTTGATGATGTCATAATCATTAGATGATGTCATAATCATTTTGTTGATGTCATAATCATTTGATAATGTCATAATCATTAGATGATGTCATAATCATTTTGTTGATGTCATAATCATTTTGTTGATGTCATAATCATTTGATTATGTCATAATCATTTTGGTGATGTCATAATCATTTGATGATGTCATAATCATTTGATGTCATAATCATTGGATGATGTCATAATCATTTTGTTGATGTCATAATCATTTGATGATGTCATAATCATTAGATGATGTCATAATCATTTTGTTGATGTCATAATGATTTGATGATGTAATAATCATTGGATGATGTCATAATCATTGGATGATGTCATAATCATTTTGTTGATGTCATAATCATTTGATGATGTCATAATCATTAGATGATGTCATAATCATTTTGTTGATGTCATAATGATTTGATGATGTCATAATCATTGGATGATGTCATAATCATTGGATGATGTCATCATCATTTTGTTGATGTCATAATCATTTGATGATGTCATAATCATTTGATGTCAGAATCATTTGATGATGTCATAATCATTTTGTTGATGTCATAATCATTTGATGATGTCATAATCATTTTGGTGATGTCATAATCATTTGATGATGTCATAATCATTTGATGTCATAATCATTGGATGATGTCATAATCATTTTGTTGATGTCATAATCATTTGATGATGTCATAATCATTAGATTATGTCATAATCATTTTGTTGATGTCATAATGATTTGATGATGTCATAATCATTGGATGATGTCATCATCATTTTGTTGATGTCATAATCATTTGATGATATCATAATCATTTGATGTCATAATCATTTGATGATGTCATAATCATTTTGTTGATGTCATAATCATTTTGTTGATGTCATAATGATTTGATGATGTCAAAATCATTGGATGATGTCATAATCATTTTGTTGATGTCATAATCATTTGATGTCATAATCATTGGATGATGTCATAATCATTTTGTTGATGTCATAATCATTTGATGTTATAATCATTGGATGATGTCATAATCATTTTGTTGATGTCATAATCATTTGATGATGTCATAATCATTAGATGATGTCATAATCATTTTGTTGATGTCATAATCATTTGATGATGTCATAATCATTAGATGATGTCATAATCATTTTGTGATGTCATAATCATTTGATGATGTCATAATCATTTGATGTCATAATCATTGGATGATGTCATAATCATTTTGTTGATGTCATAATCATTTGATAATGTCATAATCATTAGATGATGTCATAATCATTTTGTTGATGTCATAATCATATTGTTGATGTCATAATCATTTGATGATGTCATAATCATTTTGGTGATGTCATAATCATTTGATGATGTCATAATCATTTGATGTCATAATCATTGGATGATGTCATAATCATTTTGTTGATGTCATAATCATTTGATGATGTCATAATCATTAGATGATGTCATAATCATTTTGTTGATGTCATAATCATTTGATGATGTCATAATCATTTGATGTCATAATCATTGGATGATGTCATAATCATTTGATGTCATAATCATTGGATGATGTCATAATCATTTTGTTGATGTCATAATCATTTGATAATGTCATAATCATTAGATGATGTCGTAATCATTTTGTTGATGTCATAATCATTTTGTTGATGTCATAATCATTTTGGTGATGTCATAATCATTTGATGATGTCATAATCATTTGATGTCATAATCATTGGATGATGTCATAATCATTTTGTCGATGTCATAATCATTTGATGATGTCATAATCATTAGATGATGTCATAATCATTTTGTTGATGTCATAATGATTTGATGATGTCATAATGATTTGATGATGTCATAATCATTGGATGATGTCATAATCATTTTGTTGATGTCATAATCATTTGATGATGTCATAATCATTAGATGATGTCATAATCATTTTGTTGATGTCATAATGATTTGATGATGTCATAATCATTTGATGTCATAATCATTGGATGATGTCATAATCATTTTGTTGATGTCATAATCATTTGATGATGTCATAATCATTGGATGTCATAATCATTTTGTTGATGTCATAATCATTTGATGATGTCATAATCATTAGATGATGTCATAATCATTTGATGTCATAATCATTGGATGATGTCATATTCATTTTGTTGATGTCATAATCATTTGATGATGTCATAATCATTTGATGTCATAATCATTGGATGATGTCATAATCATTTTGTTGATGTCATAATCATTTGATGATGTCATAATCATTTGATGTCATAATCATTGGATGATGACATAATCATTTTGTTGATGTCATAATCATTAGATGATGTCATAATCATTGGATGATGTCATAATCATTTTGTTGATGTCATAATCATTGGATGATGTCATAATCATTTTGTTGATGTCATAATCATTGGATGATGTCATAATCATTTTGTTGATGTCATAATCATTGGATGATGTCATAATCATTTTGTTGATGTCATAATCATTGGATGATGTCATAATCATTTTGTTGATGTCATAATCATTTGATGATGTCATAATCATTAGATGATGTCATAATCATTTTGTTGATGTCATAATCATTTGATGATGTCATAATCATTAGATGATGTCATAATCATTTTGTTGATGTCATAATCATTTGATGATGTCATAATCATCTGATGTCATAATCATCGGATGATGTCATAATCATTTTGTTGATGTCATAATCATTTGATAATGTCATAATCATTAGATGATGTCATAATCATTTTGTTGATGTCATAATCATTTTTTTGATGTCATAATCATTTGATGATGTCATAATCATTTTGTTGATGTCATAATCATTTGATGATGTCATAATCATTAGATGATGTCATCATCATTTTGTTGATGTCATAATGATTTGATGATGTCATAATCATTGGATGATGTCATAATCATTTTGTTGATGTCATAATCATTTGATGATGTCATAATCATTAGATGATGTCATCATCATTTTGTTGATGTCATAATGATTTGATGATGTCATAATCATTGGATGATGTCATAATCATTGGATGATGTCATCATCATTTTGTTGATGTCATAATCATTTGATGTCATAATCATTTGATGATGTCATAATCATTTTGTTGATGTCATAATCATTTTGTTGATGTCATAATGATTTGATGATGTCAAAATCATTGGATGATGTCATAATCATTTTGTTGATGTCATAATCATTTGATGTCATAATCATTGGATGATGTCATAATCATTTTGTTGATGTCATAATCATTTGATGATGTCATAATCATTTGATGTCATAATCATTGGATGATGTCATAATCATTTTGTTGATGTCATAATCATTGGATGATGTCATAATCATTTTGTTGATGTCATAATCATTTGATGATGTCATAATCATTAGATGATGTCATAATCATTTTGTTGATGTCATAATCATTTGATGATGTCATAATCATTAGATGATGTCATAATCATTTTGTTGATGTCATAATCATTTGATAATGTCATAATCATTACATGATGTCATAATCATTTTGTTGATGTCATAATCATTTTGTTGATGTCATAATCATTTGATGATGTCATAATCATTTTGGTGATGTCATAATCATTTGATGATGTCATAATCATTTGATGTCATAATCATTGGATGGTGTCATAATCATTTTGTTGATGTCATAATCATTTGATGATGTCATAATCATTAGATGATGTCATAATCATTTTGTTGATGTCATAATGATTTGATGATGTAATAATCATTGGATGATGTCATAATCATTGGATGATGTCATAATCATTTTGTTGATGTCATAATCATTTGATGATGTCATAATCATTAGATGATGTCATAATCATTTTGTTGATGTCATAATGATTTGATGATGTCATAATCATTTGATGTCATAATCATTGGATGATGTCATAATCATTTTGTTGATGTCGTAATCATTTGATGATGTCATAAACATTTGATGTCATAATCATTGGATGATGTCATAATCATTTTGTTGATGTCATAATCATTTGATGATGTCATAATCATTAGATGATGTCATAATCATTTTGTTGATGTCATAATCATTTGATGATGTCATAATCATTAGATGATGTCATAATCATTTTGTTGATGTCATAATCATTTGATGATGTCATAATCATTTGATGACATAATCATCGGATGATGTCATAATCATTTTGTTGATGTCATAATCATTTGATAATGTCATAATCATTAGATGATGTCATAATCATTTTGTTGATGTCATAATCATTTTTTTGATGTCATAATCATTTGATGATGTCATAATCATTTTGTTGATGTCATAATCATTTGATGATGTCATAATCATTTGATGTCATAATCATTGGATGATGTCATAATCATTTTGTTGATGTCATAATCATTTGATTATGTCATAATCATTAGATGATGTCATAATCATTTTGTTGATGTCATAATCATTTGATGATGTCATAATCATTAGATGATGTCATAATCATTTTGTGATGTCATAATCATTTGATGATGTCATAATCATTTGATGTCATAATCATTGGATGATGTCATAATCATTTTGTTGATGTCATAATCATTTGATAATGTCATAATCATTAGATGATGTCATAATCATTTTGTTGATGTCATAATCATTTTGTTGATGTCATAATCATTTGATGATGTCATAATCATTTTGGTGATGTCATAATCATTTGATGATGTCATAATCATTTGATTTCATAATCATTGGATGATGTCATAATCATTTTGTTGATGTCATAATCATTTGATGATGTCATAATCATTAGATGATGTCATAATCATTTTGTTGATGTCATAATGATTTGATGATGTCATAATCATTGGATGATGTCATCATCATTTTGTTGATGTCATAATCATTTGATGATGTCATAATCATTTGATGTCATTATCATTTGATGATGTCATAATCATTTTGGTGATGTCATAATCATTTGATGATGTCATAATCATTTGATGTCATAATCATTGGATGATGTCATAATCATTTTGTTGATGTCATAATCATTTGATGATGTCATAATCATTAGATGATGTCATAATCATTTTGTTGATGTCATAGTGATTTGATGATGTAATAATCATTGGATGATGTCATAATCATTGGATGATGTCATAATCATTTTGTTGATGTCATAATCATTTGATGATGTCATAATCATTTGATGTCATAATCATTGGATGATGTCATAATCATTTTGTTGATGTCATAATCATTTGATTATGTCATAATCATTAGATGATGTCATAATCATTTTGTTGATGTCATAATCATTTGATGATGTCATAATCATTAGATGATGTCATAATCATTTTGTTGATGTCATAATCATTTGATGATGTCATAATCATTTTGGTGATGTCATAATCATTTGATGATGTCATAATCATTTGATTTCATAATCATTGTATGATGTCATAATCATTTTGTTGATGTCATAATCATTTGATGATGTCATAATCATTAGATGATGTCATAATCATTTTGTTGATGTCATAATGATTTGATGATGTCATAATCATTGGATGATGTCATCGTCATTTTGTTGATGTCATAATCATTTGATGATGTCATAATCATTTGATGTCATTATCATTGGATGATGTCATAATCATTGGATGATGTCATAATCATTTTGTTGATGTCATAATCATTTGATGATGTCATAATCATTAGATGATGTCATAATCATTTTGTTGATGTCATAATGATTTGATGATGTCATAATCATTTGATGTCATAATCATTGGATGATGTCATAATCATTTTGTTGATGTCATAATCATTTGATGATGTCATAAACATTTGATGTCATAATCATTGGATGATGTCATAATCATTTTGTTGATGTCATAATCATTTGATGATGTCATAATCATTAGATGATGTCATAATCATTTTGTTGATGTCATAATCATTTGATGATGTCATAATCATTAGATGATGTCATAATCATTTTGTTGATGTCATAATCATTTGATGATGTCATAATCATTTGATGTCATAATCATCGGATGATGTCATAATCATTTTGTTGATGTCATAATCATTTGATAATGTCATAATCATTAGATGATGTCATAATCATTTTGTTGATGTCATAATCATTTTTTTGATGTCATAATCATTTGATGATGTCATAATCATTTTGTTGATGTCATAATCATTTGATGATGTCATAATCATTTGATGTCATAATCATTGGATGATGTCATAATCATTTTGTTGATGTCATAATCATTTGATGTCATAATCATTGGATGATGTCATAATCATTTTGTTGATGTCATAATCATTTGATGATGTCATAATCATTAGATGATGTCATAATCATTTTGTTGATGTCATAATGATTTGATGATGTCATAATCATTGGATGATGTCATAATCATTGGATGATGTCATCATCATTTTGTTGATGTCATAATCATTTGATGATGTCATAATCATTTTGTTGATGTCATAATCATTTTGTTGATGTCATAATGATTTGATGATGTCAAAATCATTGGATGATGTCATAATCATTTTGTTGATGTCATAATCATTTGATGTCATAATCATTGGATGATGTCATAATCATTTTGTTGATGTCATAATCATTTGATGATGTCATAATCATTTGATGTCATAATCATTGGATGATGTCATAATCATTTTGTTGATGTCATAATCATTGGATGATGTCATAATCATTTTGTTGATGTCATAATCATTTGATGATGTCATAATCATTAGATGATGTCATAATCATTTTGTTGATGTCATAATGATTTGATGATGTCATAATCATTGGATGATGTCATCATCATTTTGTTGATGTCATCATCATTTGATGATGTCATAATCATTTGATGTCATTATCATTTGATGATGTCATAATCATTTTGGTGATGTCATAATCATTTGATGATGTCATAATCATTTGATGTCATAATCATTGGATGATGTCATAATCATTTTGTTGATGTCATAATCATTTGATGATGTCATAATCATTAGATGATGTCATAATCATTTTGTTGATGTCATAATCATTTGATGATGTCATAATCATTTGATGTCATAATCATCGGATGATGTCATAATCATTTTGTTGATGTCATAATCATTTGATAATGTCATAATCATTAGATGATGTCATAATCATTTTGTTGATGTCATAATCATTTTTTTGATGTCATAATCATTTGATGATGTCATAATCATTTTGTTGATGTCATAATCATTTGATGATGTCATAATCATTTGATGTCATAATCATTTTGTTGATGTCATAATCATTTGATGATGTCATAATCATTAGATGATGTCATAATCATTTTGTTGATGTCATAATCATTGGATGATGTCATAATCATTTTGTTGATGTCATAATCATTGGATGATGTCATAATCATTTTGTTGATGTCATAATCATTTGATGATGTCATAATCATTTGATGTCATAATCATTGGATGATGTCATAATCATTTTGTTGATGTCATAATCATTTGATGATGTCATAATCATTAGATGATGTCATAATCATTTTGTTGATGTCATAATCATTTGATGATGTCATAATCATTAGATTATGTCATAATCATTTTGTGATGTCATAATCATTTGATGATGTCATAATCATTTGATGTCATAATCATTGGATGATGTCATAATCATTTTGTTGATGTCATAATCATTTGATAATGTCATAATCATTAGATGATGTCATAATCATTTTGTTGATGTCATAATCATTTTGTTGATGTCATAATCATTTGATGATGTCATAATCATTTTGGTGATGTCATAATCATTTGATGATGTCATAATCATTTGATGTCATAATCATTGGATGATGTCATAATCATTTTGTTGATGTCATAATCATTTGATGATGTCATAATCATTAGATTATGTCATAATCATTTTGTTTATGTCATAATCATTTGATGATGTCATAATCATTAGATGATGTCATAATCATTTTGTTGATGTCATCATCATTTGATGATGTCATAATAATTTTGTTGATGTCATAATCATTTGATGATGTCATAATCATTTGATGTGATAATCATTTGATGATGTCATAATCATTTGATGATGTCATAATCATTTTGTTGATGTCATAATATTTTGATGATGCCATAATCATTTTGTTGATGTCATAATTATTTGATGATGCCATAATCATTTTGTTGATGTCATAATCATTGGATGATGTCATAATCATTTTGTTGATGTCATAATCATTTGATGATGTCATAATCATTGGATGATGTCATATTCATTTTGTTGATGTCATAATCATTTTATGATGTCATAATCATTAGATCATGTCATAATCATTTGATGTCATAATCATTTTGTTGATGTCATAATGATTTGATGATGTCATAATCATTGGATGATGTCATAATCATTGGATGATGTCATCATCATTTTGTTGATGTCATAATCATTTGATGATGTCATAATCATTTGATGTCATAATCATTTGATGATGTCATAATCATTTTGTTGATGTCATAATCATTTTGTTGATGTCATAATGATTTGATGATGTCAAAATCATTGGATGATGTCATAATCATTTTGTTGATGTCATAATCATTTGATGTCATAATCATTGGATGATGTCATAATCATTTTGTTGATGTCATAATCATTTGATGATGTCATAATCATTTGATGTCATAATCATTGGATGATGTCATAATCATTTTGTTGATGTCATAATCATTTGATGATGTCATAATCATTTTGTTGATGTCATAATCATTTGATGATGTCGTAATCATTAGATGATGTCATAATCATTTTGTGATGTCATAATCATTTGATGATGTCATAATCATTTGATGTCATAATCATTGGATGATGTCATAATCATTTTGTTGATGTCATAATCATTTGATAATGTCATAATCATTAGATGATGTCATAATCATTTTGTTGATGTCATAATCATTTTGTTGATGTCATAATCATTTGATGATGTCATAATCATTTTGGTGATGTCATAATCATTTGATGATGTCATAACCATTTGATGTCATAATCATTGGATGATGTCATAATCATTTTGTTGATGTCATAATCATTTGATGATGTCATAATCATTTGATGATGTCATAATCATTAGATGATGTCATAATCATTTTGTTGATGTCATAATCATTTGATGATGTCATAATCATTAGATGATGTCATAATCATTTTGTGATGTCATAATCATTTGATGATGTCATAATCATTTGATGTCATAATCATTGGATGATGTCATAATCATTTTGTTGATGTCATAATCATTTGATAATGTCATAATCATTAGATGATGTCATAATCATTTTGCTGATGTCATAATCATTTTGTTGATGTCATAATCATTTGATGATGTCATAATCATTTGGTGATGTCATAATCATTTGATGATGTAATAATCATTTGATGTCATAATCATTGGATGATGTCATAATCATTTTGTTGATGTCATAATCATTTGATGATGTCATAATCATTAGATGATGTCATAATCATTTTGTTGATGTCATAATGATTTGATGATGTCATAATCATTGGATGATGTCATAATCATTTTGTTGATGTCATAATCATTTGATGATGTCATAATCATTAGATGATGTCATAATCATTTTGTTGATGTCATAATGATTTGATGATGTCATAATCATTTGATGTCATAATCATTGGATGATGTCATAATCATTTTGTTGATGTCATAATCATTTGATGATGTCATAAACATTTGATGTCATAATCATTGGATGATGTCATAATCATTTTGTTGATGTCATAATCATTGGATGATGTCATAATCATTTTGTTGATGTCATAATCATTTGATGATGTCATAATCATTAGATGATGTCATAATCATTTTGTTGATGTCATAATCATTTGATGATGTCATAATCATTAGATGATGTCATAATCATTTTGTTGATGTCATAATCATTTGATGATGTCATAATCATTTGATGTCATAATCATCGGATGATGTCATAATCATTTTGTTGATGTCATAATCATTTGATAATGTCATAATCATTAGATGATGTCATAATCATTTTGTTGATGTCATAATCATTTTTTTGATGTCATAATCATTTGATGATGTCATAATCATTTTGTTGATGTCATAATCATTTGATGATGTCATAATCATTTGATGTCATAATCATTGGATGATGTCATAATAATTTTGTTGATGTCATAATCATTGGATGATGTCATAATCATTGGATGATGTCATCATCATTTTGTTGATGTCATAATCATTTGATGTCATAATCATTTGATGATGTCATAATCATTGGATGATGTCATCATCATTTTGTTGATGTCATAATCATTTGATGTCATAATCATTTGATGATGTCAAAATCATTGGATGATGTCATAATCATTTTGTTGATGTCATAATGATTTGATGATGTCAAAATCATTGGATGATGTCATAATCATTTTGTTGATGTCATAATCATTTGATGTCATAATCATTGGATGATGTCATAATCATTTTGTTGATGTCATAATCATTTGATGATGTCATAATCATTTGATGTCATAATCATTGGATGATGTCATAATCATTTTGTTGATGTCATAATCATTGGATGATGTCATACTCATTTTGTTGATGTCATAATCATTTGATGATGTCATAATCATTAGATGATGTCATAATCATTTTGTTGATGTCATAATCATTTGATGATGTCATAATCATTAGATGATGTCATAATCATTTTGTTGATGTCATAATCATTTGATAAAGTCATAATCATTTTGTTGATGTCATAATCATTTTGTTGATGTCATAATCATTTGATGATGTCATAATCATTTTGGTGATGTCATAATCATTTGATGATGTCATAATCATTTGATGTCATAATCATTGGATGATGTCATAATCATTTTGTTGATGTCATAATCATTTGATGATGTCATAATCATTAGATGATGTCATAATCATTTTGTTGATGTCATAATGATTTGATGATGTAATAATCATTGGATGATGTCATAATCATTGGATGATGTCATAATCATTTTGTTGATGTCATAATCATTTGATGATGTCATAATCATTAGATGATGTCATAATCATTTTGTTGATGTCATAATCATTTGATTTCATAATCATTGGATCATGTCATAATCATTTTGTTGATGTCATAATCATTTGATGATGTTATAAACATTTGATGTCATAATCATTGGATGATGTCATAATCATTTTGTTGATGTCATAATCATTGGATGATGTCATAATCATTTTGTTGATGTCATAATCATTAGATGATGTCATAATCATTTTGTTGATGTCATAATCATTAGATGATGTCATAATCATTTTGTTGATGTCATAATCATTTGATGATGTCATAATCATTTGATGTCATAATCATCGGATGATGTCATAATCATTTTGTTGATGTCATAATCATTTGATGATGTCAAAATCATTGGATGATGTCATAATCATTTTGTTGATGTCATAATCATTTGATGTCATAATCATTGGATGATGTCATAATCATTTTGTTGATGTCATAATCATTTGATGATGTCATAATCATTTGATGTCATAATCATTGGATGATGTCATAATCATTTTGTTGATGTCATAATCATTGGATGATGTCATAATCATTTTGTTGATGTCATAATCATTTGATGATGTCATAATCATTAGATGATGTCATAATCATTTTGTTGATGTCATAATGATTTGATGATGTCATAATCATTGGATGATGTCATAATCATTTTGTTGATGTCATAATCATTTGATGATGTCATAATCATTAGATGATGTCATAATCATTTTGTTGATGTCATAATGATTTGATGATGTCATAATCATTAGATGATGTCATAATCATTTTGTTGATGTCATAATCATTGGATGATGTCATAATCATTTTGTTGATGTCATAATCATTTGATGATGTCATAATCATTTGATGTCATAATCATTGGATGATGTCATAATCATTTTGTTGATGTCATAATCATTGGATGATGTCATAATCATTTTGTTGATGTCATAATCATTTGATGATGTCATAATCATTAGATGATGTCATAATCATTTTGTTGATGTCATAATGATTTGATGATGTCATAATCATTGGATGATGTCATAATCATTTTGTTGATGTCATAATCATTTGATGATGTCATAATCATTAGATGATGTCATAATCATTTTGTTGATGTCATAATCATTTGATGATGTCATAATCATTAGATGATGTCATAATCATTTTGTTGATGTCATAATCATTAGATGATGTCATAATCATTTTGTTGATGTCATAATCATTTGATGATGTCATAATCATTTGATGTCATAATCATCGGATGATGTCATAATCATTTTGTTGATGTCATAATCATTTGATGATGTCAAAATCATTGGATGATGTCATAATCATTTTGTTGATGTCATAATCATTTGATGTCATAATCATTGGATGATGTCATAATCATTTTGTTGATGTCATAATCATTTGATGATGTCATAATCATTTGATGTCATAATCATTGGATGATGTCATAATCATTTTGTTGATGTCATAATCATTGGATGATGTCATAATCATTTTGTTGATGTCATAATCATTTGATGATGTCATAATCATTAGATGATGTCATAATCATTTTGTTGATGTCATAATGATTTGATGATGTCATAATCATTGGATGATGTCATCATCATTTTGTTGATGTCATAATCATTTGATGATGTCATAATCATTTGATGTCATTATCATTTGATGATGTCATAATCATTTTGGTGATGTCATAATCATTTGATGATGTCATAATCATTTGATGTCATAATCATTGGATGATGTCATAATCATTTTGTTGATATCATAATCATTTGATGATGTCATAATCATTAGATGATGTCATAATCATTTTGTTGATGTCATAATCATTTGATGATGTCATAATCATTTGATGTCATAATCATCGGATGATGTCATAATCATTTTGTTGATGTCATAATCATTTGATAATGTCATAATCATTAGATGATGTCATAATCATTTTGTTGATGTCATAATCATTTTTTTGATGTCATAATCATTTGATGATGTCATAATCATTTTGTTGATGTCATAATCATTTGATGATGTCATAATCATTTGATGTCATAATCATTTTGTTGATGTCATAATCATTTGATGATGTCATAATCATTAGATGATGTCATAATCATTTTGTTGATGTCATAATCATTGGATGATGTCATAATCATTTTGTTGATGTCATAATCATTGGATGATGTCATAATCATTTTGTTGATGTCATAATCATTTGATGATGTCATAATCATTTGATGTCATAATCATTGGATGATGTCATAATCATTTTGTTGATGTCATAATCATTTGATGATGTCATAATCATTAGATGATGTCATAATCATTTTGTTGATGTCATAATCATTTGATGATGTCATAATCATTAGATGATGTCATAATCATTTTGTGATGTCATAATCATTTGATGATGTCATAATCATTTGATGTCATAATCATTGGATGATGTCATAATCATTTTGTTGATGTCATAATCATTTGATAATGTCATAATCATTAGATGATGTCATAATCATTTTGTTGATGTCATAATCATTTTGTTGATGTCATAATCATTTGATGATGTCATAATCATTTTGGTGATGTCATAATCATTTGATGATGTCATAATCATTTGATGTCATAATCATTGGATGATGTCATAATCATTTTGTTGATGTCATAATCATTTGATGATGTCATAATCATTAGATGATGTCATAATTATTTTGTTGATGTCATAATGATTTGATGATGTAATAATCATTGGATGATGTCATAATCATTGGATGATGTCATAATCATTTTGTTGATGTCATAATCATTTGATGATGTCATAATCATTAGATGATGTCATAATCATTTTGTTGATGTCATAATCATTTGATTTCATAATCATTGGATGATGTCATAATCATTTTGTTGATGTCATAATCATTTGATGATGTCATAAACATTTGATGTCATAATCATTGGATGATGTCATAATCATTTTGTTGATGTCATAATCATTGGATGATGTCATAATCATTTTGTTGATGTCATAATCATTTGATGATGTCATAATCATTAGATGATGTCATAATCATTTTGTTGATGTCATAATCATTAGATGATGTCATAATCATTTTGTTGATGTCATAATCATTTGATGATGTCATAATCATTTGATGTCATAATCATCGGATGATGTCATAATCATTTTGTTGATGTCATAATCATTTGATGATGTCAAAATCATTGGATGATGTCATAATCATTTTGTTGATGTCATAATCATTTGATGTCATAATCATTGGATGATGTCATAATCATTTTGTTGATGTCATAATCATTTGATGATGTCATAATCATTTGATGTCATAATCATTGGATGATGTCATAATCATTTTGTTGATGTCATAATCATTGGATGATGTCATAATCATTTTGTTGATGTCATAATCATTTGATGATGTCATAATCATTAGATGATGTCATAATCATTTTGTTGATGTCATAATGATTTGATGATGTCATAATCATTGGATGATGTCATAATCATTTTGTTGATGTCATAATCATTTGATGATGTCATAATCATTAGATGATGTCATAATCATTTTGTTGATGTCATAATGATTTGATGATGTCATAATCATTAGATGATGTCATAATCATTTTGTTGATGTCATAATCATTGGATGATGTCATAATCATTTTGTTGATGTCATAATCATTTGATGATGTCATAATCATTTGATGTCATAATCATTGGATGATGTCATAATCATTTTGTTGATGTCATAATCATTGGATGATGTCATAATCATTTTGTTGATGTCATAATCATTTGATGATGTCATAATCATTAGATGATGTCATAATCATTTTGTTGATGTCATAATGATTTGATGATGTCATAATCATTGGATGATGTCATAATCATTTTGTTGATGTCATAATCATTTGATGATGTCATAATCATTAGATGATGTCATAATCATTTTGTTGATGTCATAATCATTTGATGATGTCATAATCATTAGATGATGTCATAATCATTTTGTTGATGTCATAATCATTAGATGATGTCATAATCATTTTGTTGATGTCATAATCATTTGATGATGTCATAATCATTTGATGTCATAATCATCGGATGATGTCATAATCATTTTGTTGATGTCATAATCATTTGATGATGTCAAAATCATTGGATGATGTCATAATCATTTTGTTGATGTCATAATCATTTGATGTCATAATCATTGGATGATGTCATAATCATTTTGTTGATGTCATAATCATTTGATGATGTCATAATCATTTGATGTCATAATCATTGGATGATGTCATAATCATTTTGTTGATGTCATAATCATTGGATGATGTCATAATCATTTTGTTGATGTCATAATCATTTGATGATGTCATAATCATTAGATGATGTCATAATCATTTTGTTGATGTCATAATGATTTGATGATGTCATAATCATTGGATGATGTCATCATCATTTTGTTGATGTCATAATCATTTGATGATGTCATAATCATTTGATGTCATTATCATTTGATGATGTCATAATCATTTTGGTGATGTCATAATCATTTGATGATGTCATAATCATTTGATGTCATAATCATTGGATGATGTCATAATCATTTTGTTGATATCATAATCATTTGATGATGTCATAATCATTAGATGATGTCATAATCATTTTGTTGATGTCATAATCATTTGATGATGTCATAATCATTTGATGTCATAATCATCGGATGATGTCATAATCATTTTGTTGATGTCATAATCATTTGATAATGTCATAATCATTAGATGATGTCATAATCATTTTGTTGATGTCATAATCATTTTTTTGATGTCATAATCATTTGATGATGTCATAATCATTTTGTTGATGTCATAATCATTTGATGATGTCATAATCATTTGATGTCATAATCATTTTGTTGATGTCATAATCATTTGATGATGTCATAATCATTAGATGATGTCATAATCATTTTGTTGATGTCATAATCATTGGATGATGTCATAATCATTTTGTTGATGTCATAATCATTGGATGATGTCATAATCATTTTGTTGATGTCATAATCATTTGATGATGTCATAATCATTTGATGTCATAATCATTGGATGATGTCATAATCATTTTGTTGATGTCATAATCATTTGATGATGTCATAATCATTAGATGATGTCATAATCATTTTGTTGATGTCATAATCATTTGATGATGTCATAATCATTAGATGATGTCATAATCATTTTGTGATGTCATAATCATTTGATGATGTCATAATCATTTGATGTCATAATCATTGGATGATGTCATAATCATTTTGTTGATGTCATAATCATTTGATAATGTCATAATCATTAGATGATGTCATAATCATTTTGTTGATGTCATAATCATTTTGTTGATGTCATAATCATTTGATGATGTCATAATCATTTTGGTGATGTCATAATCATTTGATGATGTCATAATCATTTGATGTCATAATCATTGGATGATGTCATAATCATTTTGTTGATGTCATAATCATTTGATGATGTCATAATCATTAGATGATGTCATAATCATTTTGTTGATGTCATAATGATTTGATGATGTCATAATCATTGGATGATGTCATAATCATTGGATGATGTCATCATCATTTTGTTGATGTCATAATCATTTGATGATGTCATAATCATTTGATGTCATAATCATTTGATGATGTCATAATCATTTTGTTGATGTCATAATCATTTTGTTGATGTCATAATGATTTGATGATGTCAAAATCATTGGATGATGTCATAATCATTTTGTTGATGTCATAATCATTTGATGTCATAATCATTGGATGATGTCATAATCATTTTGTTGATGTCATAATCATTTGATGATGTCATAATCATTTGATGTCATAATCATTGGATGATGTCATAATCATTTTGTTGATGTCATAATCATTTGATGATGTCATAATCATTTTGATGATGTCATAATCATTAGATGATGTCATAATCATTTTGTGATGTCATAATCATTTGATGATGTCATAATCATTTGATGTCATAATCATTGGATGATGTCATAATCATTTTGTTGATGTCATAATCATTTGATAATGTCATAATCATTAGATGATGTCATAATCATTTTGTTGATGTCATAATCATTTGATGATGTCATAATCATTTGATGTCATAATCATTGGATGATGTCATAATCATTTTGTTGATGTCATAATCATTTGATGATGTCATAATCATTAGATGATGTCATAATCATTTTGTTGATGTCATAATCATTTGATGATGTCATAATCATTAGATGATGTCATAATCATTTTGTGATGTCATAATCATTTGATGATGTAATAATCATTTGATGTCATAATCATTGGATGATGTCATAATCATTTTGTTGATGTCATAATCATTTGATGATGTCATAATCATTAGATGATGTCATAATCATTTTGTTGATGTCATAATGATTTGATGATGTCATAATCATTGGATGATGTCATAATCATTTTGTTGATGTCATAATCATTTGATGATGTCATAATCATTAGATGATGTCATAATCATTTTGTTGATGTCATAATGATTTGATGATGTCATAATCATTTGATGTCATAATCATTGGATGATGTCATAATCATTTTGTTGATGTCATAATCATTTGATGATGTCATAAACATTTGATGTCATAATCATTGGATGATGTCATAATCATTTTGTTGATGTCATATTCATTGGATGATGTCATAATCATTTTGTTGATGTCATAATCATTTGATGATGTCATAATCATTAGATGATGTCATAATCATTTTGTTGATGTCATAATCATTTGATGATGTCATAATCATTAGATGATGTCATAATCATTTTGTTGATGTCATAATCATTTGATGATGTCATAATCATTTGATGTCATAATCATCGGATGATGTCATAATCATTTTGTTGATGTCATAATCATTTGATAATGTCATAATCATTAGATGATGTCATAATCATTTTGTTGATGTCATAATCATTTTTTTGATGTCATAATCATTTGATGATGTCATAATCATTTTGTTGATGTCATAATCATTTGATGATGTCATAATCATTTGATGTCATAATCATTGGATGATGTCATAATCATTTTGTTGATGTCATAATCATTTTGTTGATGTCATAATCATTGGATGATGTCATAATCATTGGATGATGTCATCATCATTTTGTTGATGTCATAATCATTTGATGTCATAATCATTTGATGATGTCAAAATCATTGGATGATGTCATAATCATTTTGTTGATGTCATAATGATTTGATGATGTCAAAATCATTGGATGATGTCATAATCATTTTGTTGATGTCATAATCATTTGATGTCATAATCATTGGATGATGTCATAATCATTTTGTTGATGTCATAATCATTTGATGATGTCATAATCATTTGATGTCATAATCATTGGATGATGTCATAATCATTTTGTTGATGTCATAATCATTGGATGATGTCATACTCATTTTGTTGATGTCATAATCATTTGATGATGTCATAATCATTAGATGATGTCATAATCATTTTGTTGATGTCATAATCATTTGATGATGTCATAATCATTAGATGATGTCATAATCATTTTGTTGATGTCATAATCATTTGATAATGTCATAATCATTTTGTTGATGTCATAATCATTTTGTTGATGTCATAATCATTTGATGATGTCATAATCATTTTGGTGATGTCATAATCATTTTGTTGATGTCATAATCATTTGATAATGTCATAATCATTTTGTTGATGTCATAATCATTTTGTTGATGTCATAATCATTTGATGATGTCATAATCATTTTGGTGATGTCATAATCATTTGATGATGTCATAATCATTTGATGTCATAATCATTGGATGATGTCATAATCATTTTGTTGATGTCATAATCATTTGATGATGCCATAATCATTTTGTTGATGGCATAATCATTTGATGATGTCATAATAATTTGATGTCATAATCATTAGATGATGTCATAATCATTTTGTTGATGTCATAATGATTTGATGATGTCAAAATCATTGGATGATGCCATAATCATTTTGTTGATGTCATAATCATTTGATGTCATAATCATTGGATGATGTCATAATCATTTTGGTGATGTCATAATCATTTGATGATGTCATAATCATTTTGGTGATGTCATAATCATTTGATGATGTCATAATCATTTGATGTCATAATCATTGGATGATGTCATAATCATTTTGTTGATGTCATAATCATTTGATGATGTCATAATCATTAGATGATGTCATAATGATTTTGTTGATGTCATAATCATTTGATGATGTCATAATCATTAGATGATGTCATAATCATTTTGTGATGTCATAATCATTTGATGATGTCATAATCATTTGATGTCATAATCATTGGATGATGTCATAATCATTTGATGTCATCATCATTGGATGATGTCATAATCATTTGATAATGTCATAATCATTAGATGATGTCATAATCATTTTGCTGATGTCATAATCATTTTGTTGATGTCATAATCATTTGATGATGTCATAATCATTTTGGTGATGTCATAATCATTTGATGATGTAATAATCATTTGATGTCATAATCATTGGATGATGTTATAATCATTTTGTTGATGTCATAATCATTTGATGATGTCATAATCATTAGATGATGTCATAATCATTTTGTTGATGTCATAATGATTTGATGATGTCAGAATCATTGGATGATATCATAATCATTGGATGATGTCATAATCATTTTGTTGATGTCATAATCATTTGATGATATCATAATCAATAGATGATGTCATAATCATTTTGTTGATGTCATAATGATTTGATGATGTCATAATCATTTGATGTCATAATCATTGGATGATGTCATAATCATTTTGTTGATGTCATAATCATTTGATGATGTCATAAACATTTGATGTCATAATCATTTGATGATGTCATAATCATTTTGTTGATGTCATAATCATTGGATGATGTCATAATCGTTTTGTTGATGTCATAATCATTTGATGATGTCATAATCATTAGATGATGTCATAATCATTTTGTTGATGTCATAATCATTTGATGATGTCATAATCATTAGATGATGTCATAATCATTTTGTTGATGTCATAATCATTTGATGATGTCATAATCATTTGATGTCATAATCATCGGATGATGTCATAATCATTTTGTTGATGTCATAATCATTTGATAATGTCATAATCATTAGATGATGTCATAATCATTTTGTTGATGTCATAATCATTTTTTTGATGTCATAATCATTTGATGATGTCATAATCATTTTGTTGATGTCATAATCATTTGATGATGTCATAATCATTTGATGTCATAATCATTTGATGACGTCATAATCATTAGATGATGTCATAATCATTTTGTTGATGTCATCATCATTTGATGATGTCATAATCATTGGATGATGTCATAATCATTGGATGATGTCATCATCATTTTGTTGATGTCATAATCATTTGATGTCATAATCATTTGATGATGTCATAATCATTTTGTTGATGTCATAATCATTTTGTTGATGTCATAATGATTTGATGATGTCAAAATCATTGGATGATGTCATAATCATTTTGTTGATGTCATAATCATTTGATGTCATAATCATTGGATGATGTCATAATCATTTTGTTGATGTCATAATCATTTGATGATGTCATAATCATTTGATGTCATAATCATTGGATGATGTCATAATCATTTTGTTGATGTCATAATCATTGGATGATGTCATAATCATTTTGTTGATGTCATAATCATTTGATGATGTCATAATCATTAGATGATGTCATAATCATTTTGTTGATGTCATAATCATTTGATGATGTCATAATCATTAGATGATGTCATAATCATTTTGTTGATGTCATAATCATTTGATAATGTCATAATCATTAGATGATGTCATAATCATTTTGTTGATGTCATAATCATTTTGTTGATGTCATAATCATTTGATGATGTCATAATCATTTTGGTGATGTCATAATCATTTGATGATGTCATAATCATTTGATGTCATAATCATTGGATGGTGTCATAATCATTTTGTTGATGTCATAATCATTTGATGATGTCATAATCATTAGATGATGTCATAATCATTTTGTTTATGTCATAATGATTTGATGATGTAATAATCATTGGATGATGTCATAATCATTGGATGATGTCATAATCATTTTGTTGATGTCATAATCATTTGATGATGTCATAATCATTAGATGATGTCATAATCATTTTGTTGATGTCATAATGATTTGATGATGTCATAATCATTTGATGTCATAATCATTGGATGATGTCATAATCATTTTGTTGATGTCGTAATCATTTGATGATGTCATAAACATTTGATGTCATAATCATTGGATGATGTCATAATCATTTTGTTGATGTCATAATCATTTGATGATGTCATAATCATTAGATGATGTCATAATCATTTTGTTGATGTCATAATCATTTGATGATGTCATAATCATTAGATGATGTCATAATCATTTTGTTGATGTCATAATCATTTGATGATGTCATAATCATTTGATGTCATAATCATCGGATGATGTCATAATCATTTTGTTGATGTCATAATCATTTGATAATGTCATAATCATTAGATGATGTCATAATCATTTTGTTGATGTCATAATCATTTTTTTGATGTCATAATCATTTGATGATGTCATAATCATTTTGTTGATGTCATAATCATTTGATGATGTCATAATCATTTGATGTCATAATCATTGGATGATGTCATAATCATTTTGTTGATGTCATAATCATTTGATTATGTCATAATCATTAGATGATGTCATAATCATTTTGTTGATGTCATAATCATTTGATGATGTCATAATCATTAGAAGATGTCATAATCATTTTGTGATGTCATAATCATTTGATGATGTCATAATCATTTGATGTCATAATCATTGGATGATGTCATAATCATTTTGTTGATGTCATAATCATTTGATAATGTCATAATCATTAGATGATGTCATAATCATTTTGTTGATGTCATAATCATTTTGTTGATGTCATAATGATTTGATGATGTCATAATCATTTTGTGATGTCATAATCATTTGATGATGTCATAATCATTTGATGTCATAATCATTGGATGATGTCATAATTAGAGTTGAGCGATACCAGCCGATACTTGAAAATATCGGATCGGAATGGATCGGCCGATCTTAAAAAAAAGTATCGGTATCGCCGATTCCGATACCGGGAACCAATGCAAGTCAATGGGGCCAAAATATCGGAATTAAAAAAAACCCTTTCTTTCCTTGTAGGTTAATTCTACATGAAGAAAAACAACTAAGAATAATGTAGAATGTATTGTGGGAGGTGGAGGAGACATTAAAGCCATAGAGGTTTAGCCCAATCAAATGGAATAGCAGGAATTAAACTTTTTTTTTTAAAGATGTTAGGAGTTACAAAGATATTGACTATGTTAGCCTCATTTATATTTTGCCAGACATGTATGTCTTCTTCTTCTACTTCCTTTTTTTACATTCTTCTTCTTCTTCTTCTACTTCCTTTTTTTACATTCTTCTTCTTCTTCTTCTACTTCCTTTTTTTACATTCTTCTTCTTATTCCTTTTTTTACATTCTTCTTCTTCTTCTTCTACTTCCTTTTTTTACATTCTTCTTCTTCTTCTTCTTCTTCTTCTTCTTCTTCTTCTTCTTCCTTTTCTTACATTCTTCATATTCTTCTTATTCAACAATTACTATTCTACATATTCAGCTTCTTCATCTTCTTCCTATTCTTCTTCATCATATTCTTGTTTGTGTCAGGCATTCCTGTAGTTGTTATCTAGAAAAGTTAGAAGTTTACACCTTCCGTTCTGCCTGTCACAAAAGATTTACAACAGGATTTGTCCGCGTTCAGTTTGGCCTGCAGAAGCAGGCCTTTTCCAGGGGCACCACGAGGAGGAACGGACTCACCCCCATACACTGCTTAGTCTTCTTCTGCTTATAAATAAGATAATATCATTTGCTCAGAGTATTAGTCTTATGCTTAATGTTCTTCTGCTTTGTTTTTTTTATGCTTCTTTGTCTTCTCTCTCTTGTTGTTCTGCATCTTGGTGGTTGTCTTCCTGTTCTTTGTCCTCTTGAACCAGCTGACGGTACTGGCACCCGGAGGGGCAGCAGAAGGAACAAGAGCCAATGGCACTACCGAGGACCAGCTGACGGTGCTGGAACCCGGTTACTAAGCAGGAGGTACCTGTGCTACAAAGCACTACCAAGGACCAGCAGACGTTGCCGGAACTCGGATACCGAGATGGAGGCACTTAGGCCAAACGCTCTGACGAGAACCAGCTGACGGTGCTGGAACCCGGAGGGGTAGCATAAGCTGCAAGAGCAAATGGAAATAGCGAGGACCAGCTGACAGTGCTGGCACCCGGAGGGGCAGCAGAAGGAATAAGAGCCAATGGCACAACCGAGGACCAGCTGACGGTGCTGGAACCCGGTTACTAAGCAGGAGGTACCTGTGCTACAAAGCACTACCAAGGACCAGCAGACGTTGCCGGAACTCGGATACCGAGATGGAGGCACCTAGGCCAAAGGCTCTGACGAGAACCAGCTGACGGTGCTGGAACCCGGAGGGGTAGCATAAGCTGCAAGAGCAAATGGAAATAGCGAGGACCAGCTGACAGTGCTGGCACCCGGAGGGGCAGCAGAAGGAATAAGAGCCAATGGCACAACCGAGGACCAGCTGACGGTGCTGGAACCCGGTTACTAAGCAGGAGGTACCTGTGCTACAAAGCACTACCAAGGACCAGCAGACGTTGCTGGAACTCGGATACCGAGATGGAGGCACCTAGGCCAAAGGCTCTGATGAGAACCAGCTGACGGTGCTGGAACCCGGAGGGGTATCAGAAGTTACCCCTGAAAAGCAAAGTTGGCATGCCGCAAGCTGGCCGCAGTTACCGAATCACACAGTCCTACAGGGGGTGCTTGTCCTACTGGCACTATGGAACAAACCTTTCTTACCAGAACCCGCAGTCCACATAGGAAGCACCTAAACTGCTGGCACCCTAGCCTCGGCTAACCCAACCGCAACACGACATGGCAACTTGGGGTGGCAAACTGACATTGACACTTCCCGGAAACAGCAGGCAGGGCTGGAACCAAGCTGGGCAGGAGGGAGTAGCCGTGCCAAAGTCAGTTATGAGCAGCAACTGGCGATGTTGGAGCCCAGGACAAGCACTTAGCAGGCTGAGGCCTGATGTGCTGTCAATTGGGAGGCAGCAGGACAGATTGCCATCAAAACAGCAGGGGAACAGCTGACGTTACTGAACCCCACAAACACAGGAGCTAGTGTTTTACTCTGTGAAGACGGCACTTCCGAGCAACAACTGGCTGTGTTGAAGCCCAGGGACAAGCACGGAGCAGGCTTAGGCTGCATTGAAGAAATTTTAAGATCGGTTGTAGACTACTAATTTGAACCAAGCTCCACTTAGGCCTGTGGATTCACTGATTTTCGTATTTCCCCTGTCCTCCAACCCCGCCAGTTACAGCTCCGAAGTGGCGTCTGCACAATCCACACTTGTTCCTGTGTTACAGGTGTTCAGTCCGGTCAGTTAATCCCCTGATGTGTGTCCGGCAATGTCGCCTGCTCTGTCCACATTCCGATAATGGGAATGTGGACAGAGCAGGCGACATTGCCGGACACACATCAGGGGATTAACTGATCGGACTGAACACCTGTAACACAGGAACAAGTGTGGATTGTGCAGACGCCACTTCGGAGCTGTAACTGGCAGGGTTGGAGGACAGGGGAAATACGAGAGACAGTGGAGCCACAGGCCTAATTGGAGCACGGTTAAAAATCAGTAGTGGTACGACTGTGTAGGCAGCAGGAGACTTTGCCATCCACACAGCAGGGGATCAGCTGACATTACTGAACCCCACTGAGACACGGGAGCAAGTATCTCTTTCCGTGTGGACGGCACTTCCGAACTACAACTGGCTGTGTTGAAGCCCAGGAAATAGGAGGGTGTAGGCAGAGGCCTACTGTATTTTGAATGAGTTTACAGCAGGAGAGACTGCCATCCACACAGCAGGGGATCAGCTGACGTTACTGAACCCCACTGAGACACGGGAGCAAGTATCTCTTTCCGTGTGGACGGCACTTCCGAACTACAACTGGCTGTGTTGAAGCCCAGGAAATAGGAGGGTGTAGGCAGAGGCCTACTGAATTTTGAATGAGGTGACAGCAGGAGAGACTGCCATCCACACAGCAGGGGATCAGCTGACGTTACTGAACCCCACTGAGACACGGGAGCAAGTATCTCTTTCCGTGTGGACGGCACTTCCGAACTACAACTGGCTGTGTTGAAGCCCAGGAAATAGGAGGGTGTAGGCAGAGGCCTACTGTATTTTGAATGAGTTTACAGCAGGAGAGACTGCCATCCACACAGCAGGGGATCAGCTGACGTTACTGAACCCCACTGAGACACGGGAGCAAGTATCTCTTTCCGTGTGGACGGCACTTCCGAACTACAACTGGCTGTGTTGAAGCCCAGGAAATAGGAGGGTGTAGGCAGAGGCCTACTGAATTTTGAATGAGGTGACAGCAGGAGAGACTGCCATCCACACAGCAGGGGATCAGCTGACGTTACTGAACCCCACTGAGACACGGGAGCAAGTATCTCTTTCCGTGTGGACGGCACTTCCGAACTACAACTGGCTGTGTTGAAGCCCAGGAAATAGGAGGGTGTAGGCAGAGGCCTACTGAATTTTGAATGAGGTGACAGCAGGAGAGACTGCCATCCACACAGCAGGGGATCAGCTGACGTTACTGAACCCCACTGAGACACGGGAGCAAGTATCTCTTTCCGTGTGGACGGCACTTCCGAACTACAACTGGCTGTGTTGAAGCCCAGGGACAAGCACGGAGCAGGCTTAGGCTGCATTGAAGAAATTTTAAGATCGGTTGTAGACTACTAATTTGAACCAAGCTCCACTTAGGCCTGTGGATTCACTGATTTTCGTATTTCCCCTGTCCTCCAACCCCGCCAGTTACAGCTCCGAAGTGGCGTCTGCACAATCCACACTTGTTCCTGTGTTACAGGTGTTCAGTCCGGTCAGTTAATCCCCTGATGTGTGTCCGGCAATGTCGCCTGCTCTGTCCACATTGCGATAATGGGAATGTGGACAGAGCAGGCGACATTGCCGGACACACATCAGGGGATTAACTGATCGGACTGAACACCTGTAACACAGGAACAAGTGTGGATTGTGCAGACGCCACTTCGGAGCTGTAACTGGCAGGGTTGGAGGACAGGGGAAATACGAGAGACAGTGGAGCCACAGGCCTAATTGGAGCACGGTTAAAAATCAGTAGTGGTACGACTGTGTAGGCAGCAGGAGACTTTGCGATCCACACAGCAGGGGATCAGCTGACATTACTGAACCCCACTGAGACACGGGAGCAAGTATCTCTTTCCGTGTGGACGGCACTTCCGAACTACAACTGGCTGTGTTGAAGCCCAGGAAATAGGAGGGTGTAGGCAGAGGCCTACTGTATTTTGAATGAGTTTACAGCAGGAGAGACTGCCATCCACACAGCAGGGGATCAGCTGACGTTACTGAACCCCACTGAGACACGGGAGCAAGTATCTCTTTCCGTGTGGACGGCACTTTCGAACTACAACTGGCTGTGTTGAAGCCCAGGAAATAGGAGGGTGTAGGCAGAGGCCTACTGAATTTTGAATGAGGTGACAGCAGGAGAGACTGCCATCCACACAGCAGGGGATCAGCTGACGTTACTGAACCCCACTGAGACACGGGAGCAAGTATCTCTTTCCGTGTGGACGGCACTTCCGAACTACAACTGGCTGTGTTGAAGCCCAGGAAATAGGAGGGTGTAGGCAGAGGCCTACTGTATTTTGAATGAGTTTACAGCAGGAGAGACTGCCATCCACACAGCAGGGGATCAGCTGACGTTACTGAACCCCACTGAGACACGGGAGCAAGTATCTCTTTCCGTGTGGACGGCACTTCCGAACTACAACTGGCTGTGTTGAAGCCCAGGAAATAGGAGGGTGTAGGCAGAGGCCTACTGAATTTTGAATGAGGTGACAGCAGGAGAGACTGCCATCCACACAGCAGGGGATCAGCTGACGTTACTGAACCCCACTGAGACACGGGAGCAAGTATCTCTTTCCGTGTGGACGGCACTTCCGAACTACAACTGGCTGTGTTGAAGCCCAGGAAATAGGAGGGTGTAGGCAGAGGCCTACTGAATTTTGAATGAGGTGACAGCAGGAGAGACTGCCATCCACACAGCAGGGGATCAGCTGACGTTACTGAACCCCACTGAGACACGGGAGCAAGTGTCTCTTTCCGTGTGGACGGCACTTCCGAACTACAACTGGCTGTGTTGAAGCCCAGGAAATAGGAGGGTGTAGGCAGAGGCCTACTGTATTTTGAATGAGTTTACAGCAGGAGAGACTGCCATCCACACAGCAGGGGATCAGCTGACGTTACTGAACCCCACTGAGACACGGGAGCAAGTATCTCTTTCCGTGTGGACGGCACTTCCGAACTACAACTGGCTGTGTTGAAGCCCAGGAAATAGGAGGGTGTAGGCAGAGGCCTACTGTATTTTGAATGAGGTGACAGCAGGAGAGACTGCCATCCACACAGCAGGGGATCAGCTGACGTTACTGAACCCCACTGAGACACGGGAGCAAGTGTCTCTTTCCGTGTGGACGGCACTTCCGAACTACAACTGGCTGTGTTGAAGCCCAGGAAATAGGAGGGTGTAGGCAGAGGCCTACTGTATTTTGAATGAGTTTACAGCAGGAGAGACTGCCATCCACACAGCAGGGGATCAGCTGACGTTACTGAACCCCACTGAGACACGGGAGCAAGTATCTCTTTCCGTGTGGACGGCACTTCCGAACTACAACTGGCTGTGTTGAAGCCCAGGAAATAGGAGGGTGTAGGCAGAGGCCTACTGTATTTTGAATGAGTTTACAGCAGGAGAGACTGCCATCCACACAGCAGGGGATCAGCTGACGTTACTGAACCCCACTGAGACACGGGAGCAAGTATCTCTTTCCGTGTGGACGGCACTTCCGAACTACAACTGGCTGTGTTGAAGCCCAGGAAATAGGAGGGTGTAGGCAGAGGCCTACTGAATTTTGAATGAGGTGACAGCAGGAGAGACTGCCATCCACACAGCAGGGGATCAGCTGACGTTACTGAACCCCACTGAGACACGGGAGCAAGTATCTCTTTCCGTGTGGACGGCACTTCCGAACTACAACTGGCTGTGTTGAAGCCCAGGAAATAGGAGGGTGTAGGCAGAGGCCTACTGAATTTTGAATGAGGTGACAGCAGGAGAGACTGCCATCCACACAGCAGGGGATCAGCTGACATTACTGAACCCCACTGAGACACGGGAGCAAGTGTCTCTTTCCGTGTGGACGGCACTTCCGAACTACAACTGGCTGTGTTGAAGCCCAGGAAATAGGAGGGTGTAGGCAGAGGCCTACTGTATTTTGAATGAGTTTACAGCAGGAGAGACTGCCATCCACACAGCAGGGGATCAGCTGACGTTACTGAACCCCACTGAGACACGGGAGCAAGTATCTCTTTCCGTGTGGACGGCACTTCCGAACTACAACTGGCTGTGTTGAAGCCCAGGAAATAGGAGGGTGTAGGCAGAGGCCTACTGTATTTTGAATGAGTTTACAGCAGGAGAGACTGCCATCCACACAGCAGGGGATCAGCTGACGTTACTGAACCCCACTGAGACACGGGAGCAAGTGTCTCTTTCCGTGTGGACGGCACTTCCGAACTACAACTGGCTGTGTTGAAGCCCAGGAAATAGGAGGGTGTAGGCAGAGGCCTACTGTCTTTGTAATGCGGAGACAGCAGGAGAGACTGCCATCTCCACAGCAGGGGAACAGCTGGCAGTGCTGAACCCCACTAACACTTGAACGAACGTGTTTGGTTCTGTGGAGACGACACTTCTGAACACCAACTGACGCTGTTGGAGCCCAGGATTAGGCGAGGAGCAGGCTGGGGCCTACTGGATTTTGGCAGGTGAAGGCAGCAGGAGACTTGCCATCTCCACAGCAGGGGAACAGCTGGCAGTGCTGAACCCCACTAACACTTGAACGAACGTGTTTGGTTCTGTGGAGACGACACTTCTGAACACCAACTGACGCTGTTGGAGCCCAGGATTAGGCGAGGAGCAGGCTGGGGCCTACTGGATTTTGGCAGGTGAATGCAGCAGGAGACTTGCCATCTCCACAGCAGGGGAACAGCTGGCAGTGCTGAACCCCACTAACACTTGAACGAATGTGTTTGGTTCTGTGGAGACGACACTTCTGAACACCAACTGACGCTGTTGGAGCCCAGGATTAGGCGAGGAGCAGGCTGGGGCCTACTGGATTTTGGCAGGTGAAGGCAGCAGGAGACTTGCCATCTCCACAGCAGGGGAACAGCTGGCAGTGCTGAACCCCACTAACACTTGAACGAACGTGTTTGGTTCTGTGGAGACGACACTTCTGAACACCAACTGACGCTGTTGGAGCCCAGGATTAGGCGAGGAGCAGGCTGGGGCCTACTGGATTTTGGCAGGTGAATGCAGCAGGAGACTTGCCATCTCCACAGCAGGGGAACAGCTGGCAGTGCTGAACCCCACTAACACTTGAACGAATGTGTTTGGTTCTGTGGAGACGACACTTCTGAACACCAACTGACGCTGTTGGAGCCCAGGATTAGGCGAGGAGCAGGCTGGGGCCTACTGGATTTTGGCAGGTGAAGGCAGCAGGAGACTTGCCATCTCCACAGCAGGGGAACAGCTGGCAGTGCTGAACCCCACTAACACTTGAACGAATGTGTTTGTTTCTGTGGAGACGACACTTCTGAACACCAACTGACGCTGTTGGAGCCCAGGATTAGGCGAGGAGCAGGCTGGGGCCTACTGGATTTTGGCAGGTGAATGCAGCAGGAGACTTGCCATCTCCACAGCAGGGGAACAGCTGGCAGTGCTGAACCCCACTAACACTTGAACGAACGTGTTTGGCTCTGTGGAGACGACACTTCTGAACACCAACTGACGCTGTTGGAGCCCAGGATTAGGCGAGGAGCAGGCTGGGGCCTACTGGATTTTGGCAGGTGAAGGCAGCAGGAGACTTGCCATCTCCACAGCAGGGGAACAGCTGGCAGTGCTGAACCCCACTAACACTTGAACGAATGTGTTTGTTTCTGTGGAGACGACACTTCTGAACACCAACTGACGCTGTTGGAGCCCAGGATTAGGCGAGGAGCAGGCTGGGGCCTACTGGATTTTGGCAGGTGAATGCAGCAGGAGACTTGCCATCTCCACAGCAGGGGAACAGCTGGCAGTGCTGAACCCCACTAACACTTGAACGAACGTGTTTGGCTCTGTGGAGACGACACTTCTGAACACCAACTGACGCTGTTGGAGCCCAGGATTAGGCGAGGAGCAGGCTGGGGCCTACTGGATTTTGGCAGGTGAAGGCAGCAGGAGACTTGCCATCTCCACAGCAGGGGAACAGCTGGCAGTGCTGAACCCCACTAACACTTGAACGAATGTGTTTGGTTCTGTGGAGACGACACTTCTGAACACCAACTGACGCTGTTGGAGCCCAGGATTAGGCGAGGAGCAGGCTGGGGCCTACTGGATTTTGGCAGGTGAAGGCAGCAGGAGACTTGCCATCTCCACAGCAGGGGAACAGCTGGCAGTGCTGAACCCCACTAACACTTGAACAAATGTGTTTGTTTCTGTGGAGACGACACTTCTGAACACCAACTGACGCTGTTGGAGCCCAGGATTAGGCGAGGAGCAGGCTGGGGCCTACTGGATTTTGGCAGGTGAATGCAGCAGGAGACTTGCCATCTCCACAGCAGGGGAACAGCTGGCAGTGCTGAACCCCACTAACACTTGAACGAATGTGTTTGGCTCTGTGGAGACGACACTTCTGAACACCAACTGACGCTGTTGGTGCCCAGGATTACGCATGCCGCATGCAGAGGCCAATGGGCAGCGGTTTTTATGGAGGTTGTGGACTACTACTGATTCTAACCATGCTCCACTTAGGCCTCTGGCTCCACTGTCTCTACTATTTACCCTGGCCTCCAACCCCGCCAGCTACATCTCTGAAGTGGCGTCAGCACAATCTACACTTGTTCCTGTGTTACTGGTGCTCAGTCCCATCAGTTGATCCCCTGATGTTTGTCCGGCAAGTTCGCCAGCTCTGTCCTCATTCCCACTACTGGTTATGGGAATGTGGACAGAGCAGGAGACCTTGCCGGACACACATCAGGGGATAAACTGATGGGACTGAGCCACAGGAACACAGGAACAAGTGTAGATTGTGCTGACGCCACTTCAGAGATGTAGATGGCGGGGTTGGAGGTCAGGGGAAATAGTAGAGACAGTGGAGCCAGAGACCTAAGTTGGGCACGGTTAAAAATCAGTAGTGGTTTGAATGTTGATGGAGCTGGTGACTCTGCCGTCCACACAGCAGGGGATCAGCTGGCATTACTGAACCCCAGTAACACAGGAGCTAGTGTGTTTCTCTGTGCAGACGACACATCTGAGCGACAACTGGCTGTGTTGAAGCACAGGGATTATAGTTCAGGTGGTAGAAAAATGAACACACCAGCAGACCTGGATACAGTTGCCAACCACTAATTTAGTCTGTAAGAGGAATGGCAAAGTCTTTGGAGATCCAGGCCTTGTTCATTTTCAGAAAAGTCAGCCGGTCAACATTATCGGAAGATAGTCGCGTGCGACGGTCTGTTAGTACACCACCTGCGGCACTAAAGACACGTTCCGATAATACACTGGCAGCAGGGCAAGCCAGCACCTCCAATGCATACTGGCTAAGCTCTGGCCATGTATCCAGCTTAGAGACCCAAAACTTGAAGGGGGAAGAGCCATCTGGGAGTACAGCGACAGGGCAAGACATGTAGTCTGACACCATCTGACGGAAGCGTTGCCTCCTGCTGACTCGAGGCGTCGCTGATGGTGTAGACAATTGTGGTGGACACACAAAACTTTGCCACATTTGGGCCATAGTGGTCTTGCCTTGTGCTGCGGCACTGCCTCTGCTCCCTCTTTGTGCAGAGTTTCCTCCACTGCCTCGACGCACAGAGCTGCTTTGTAAAGCACTTGCAACAATGCTGTCGGGTGGAATGGAAAACATTATGGACTGCACCAGTGACTCTTCGTACTCCCGCATTTTACGCTCCCGGTTCAACGTTGGTATGAGCCTTTGTACGCTGTCCCGGTAGCGAGGATCTAGGAGGGTGTACACCCAATAATCAGCCGAGACGAGAATGTGGGCGATGCGGCGGTCGTTTCTCAGGCACTGCAGCATGAAATCAACCATGTGCTGCAGACTCCCAACTGCCAAAGAACCGCTGTCCCCTGTTTGAGGCGTGACCTCGACCTGCTCTGCATCACCCCACCCTCGCTGTACATACTGAGTAGAGGTTTGTGTACCTCCCTCCTCTGGAGAGATGTCTTCCTCCTCCATCGACTCCTCCTCATCCTCCTCACAAAGTGTCCCCTGCCTAGGCCTTTGTGAGGAAACACGTAGCGCAGACTGTCCAGAAGCAGATGGCATTTGGGACTCCTCATCCTCCACCTCTTCTGAAACCTCATCCCTTAGTGCTTGCAGTGTTTGTTGAAGCAGGCAGATAAGGGGGACAGTCATGCTGACTAGTGCATCATCTGCACTCGCCATCCGCGTGGATTCATCGAAGGCACGCAAAACGAGGCAGATGTCCTTCATAGAGGCCCACTCAATGGTGCTGAAGTGTGAACGGCGCACAGTGCGACTTGTTTGCGCCTGATGCAGCTGGTACTCCATGACTGCTGCCTGCTGCTCACACAACCGCTCCAACATATGTAACGTTGAATTCCACCGGGTGGGTAGGTCACATATGATGCGATGTTCTGGAAGGCCAAATCGTCGCTGCAGAGCAGCGAGGCGCGATCTTGCCGTGCTGGAACGTCGCAAGTGAGCGCACTCTATGCGGACCTTGTGCAACAGTGCATCAAGATCCGGATAGTCCCTCAGAAAGCTCTGCACGACCAAGTTAAGAACATGTGCCAGACATGGGATGTGTGTGAGGTTGCCTAGGCCAAGAGCTGCCACCAGATTTCGGCCATTGTCACACACTACCAAGCCCGGCTGGAGATTCGCTGGCCCAAACCACACATCGCTCTCCAGCTTGATAGCATTCCAGAGCTCCTGCGCTGTGTGGCTTCGATTCCCCAAAGAAATTAATTTGAGTACAGCCTGTTGACGTTTGGCCACGGCTGTGCTCATATCGGTCGTAACAGGCTCCTGCTCTGCTGTTTCTGAGGAACTTGAGTAGGAGGAGGAGTCTATGTGTACAGACTGGAGTCCTGCAATCCGTGGCGTTGGAAGAACACGTACAGCGCCACTCTCCAGATCCGTACCCGGCTCCACAACATTGACCCAGTGGGCAGTGAGGGAAAGGTATCGTCCCTGTCCATGGTTACTGGTCCACGCATCGGTGGTCAGGTGGACCTTGCTACTAACGGCGTTTAGTAGCGCATGTTTTATTTTGCCCTCAACATGTTTCTGCAGGGCAGGGACGGCTCGCCTGCTGAAATAAAAGCGGCTGGGCACGTTGTATTGGGGGACTGCCAATGCCATTAAGTCCCGGAAGGTGTCAGTGTCCACCAGCCTGAATGACAGCATTTCAACTGCCAGAAGTTTGGCAATGCCAGCATTCAGAGACTGTGCTCGGGGATGGTTTGCCGAGTAAGGGCGCCTTTTATCCCATGCCTGTGCTACCGATGGCTGTGATGGATGGGAACGTGCTGTTATGGGTGGAATCTGACAGGGTCTCCGGACAACAGTGGCAGAGGTTCTTCCTTGGCGATCCTGTGAGGAAGCCGAACCAGCAGTGTGTGAGCTGGAGGAAGAGGGCCCAACACGAACTGAAGAGGTGGTAGGTGGTGCTGTACGTTGGCCTACGTCTTGAGGGTGTCTATGCAACTCCAACTCGTGCTTGGTGCGCACATGTTTCCACATATTTGTGGTATTGAGGTTGCTGACATTTCTCCCTCTTTTGACTCTCTGATGACACAGCTTGCATTTGACAAAGCAAATGTCATCTGCAACTGTGTCAAAAAAGGACCACGCACTGCAACTCTTGTGAGCGCCCGGTTTGCCTTTGGAAGGAGGAATGCTCCTAACGGGTGCCGAAGTGGAGGGTACAGGCAACCAAGTCTTCCCCCTCCCTCTGCCTCCTGTTTTGGCCGGTAGGGGAATCTCTTCCTCCGAGCTGCTCCCACCACCTTCCTGTTGCTCACGCCATGATGGGTCAAGGACCTCATCATCTTCCCTCCCCTCTTCAAACAGCTGCTTCTCCGGGGTTGTCTCGCCAGCACCGTACGCACCAGAAAGTGGCAACTGAGTCTCGTCATCATCTGATGCGTACTGAGGTGTGCTGACCATAGGCACTGGCCCACTCGCCTCTTCAGATTCAGAGGGACAAAGAAGTTGCGCATCACTGCATACTCCCTCTTCTTCACATTCAGGAATGCTGTTTGGCTGGCCCCCTCTTTCCAAGCCAACAGATTCCGAGAACAGAAGTAGAGATTGTGATGGCTCCTGTCCATGTCTCTCTGACTGCCTGGGCACTTTGGCAGGTGGTGAAGAGACAGATGGTTGCTCTTCGGTGCTCTGACCCTGAGAGGATGCGGAAGTAATTGAAGTCGATGCGTTAGCTGCCATCCATCCGACAACGGCTTCAATTTGTTCCTCCCGCAGCAGTGGGGTACGTTGAGGTCCTACAAAGCTGCGCATAAAGGACTGTTGCCTGCTAAAACTGGGGGATGCTGATCCACTGGTGCCCGCAGCAGGCCCAGAATCCCCACGTCCTCTACCTGTAGAATCCCCACGTCCTCTCCCTGCAGAATCCCCACGTCCTCTCCCTGCTGAAACTCCACGCCCACGCCCACGCCCCCGCGCCTTACTCCCTGCCTTCTTCATCTTGCAAGACTGCTTAAGATAGGCAAAAAAGGACAAAGGGGGGCCTTAGTGTGCTTATTCCTGAACAGCTGGTTACAGGTACAAGAAACACTAATTTTATGAAGTGTGTGTGTGTGGACTAGACTTTAATAGGAGCTGATGTGGCCTACACAAGTTCAAAATGTAGTGTTTGGTGAACTTTTTATGTGGTTTCTTTGTTTGAAACAAACTCAAAGTATGAGAACAAAGAATTGAAACTGATAGTATCACCAACTTTTTGGAGCTATTACAATGCAGGCAGGTAACCTACAATGCAAAAGATGAGGCTCCAAAAAAATTGGGTAATACTAATCTGGCTGCGCCGGCAGGGCACAAGCCAGAAAAAAAGGCTCCTCTATCTACTCCTATATAGTGTTTGCAACCAACCAATGTTGATGGATACGGATGGATGCACACTAATAGGAGAAGAAAAAATGAGCTGCACTCAGAGACAAATATGTGTGAGGCAGTGACGCACGTTGAGCGTCCTACAACCAGACGTAGCTGCAGGACACTCTACTCAGCGTGAGCTGCACTCACACACAGTCAGAGACCTCTCAGACAGCCATCAACAGTGCAGCTAAGTGGGCACTGGCACTGACAGGCTGCAGAAAGGCTCCGCTGTGTACTCCTATATAGTGTTTGCAACCACCGTAGATGGAGACGGATGGATGCACACTAATAGAAGAAAAAATGAGCTGCACTCAAATAAAAATATGTGTGAGGCAGTGACGCACGCTGAGCGTCCTACAGCCAGACGTAGCTGCAGGACACACTACTCAGCGTGAGCTGCACTCACACACAGTCAGAGACCTCTCAGACAGCCGTGAACAGTGCAGCAAAGTGGACACTAGCACTGAAAGGCTGCAGAAAGGCTCCGCTGTCTACTACTAGTGTTTGCAACCAACGTATATGGATACGGATGGAAGCACACTAGATTGAAATTATTTAAAAAATGCAGCTCAAAAAATAAAAGATGTATGAGGCAGCAGTGATCACACTGGGTGGCCTACAGCCTGACGTGGCTGCAGGACCCACTCCACAGCGTGAGCTGCACTCACACAGCCCTTGCAGACAGCTGTGAAAACAGCGCTGCTAGGGAAAAGCAAGCTACAGTGGTGGTTTATGTAGCCTGGATAAAGCACAATATTGTTTTTAGAATCGCTATTTCTAACTGTCCCTCACAGTCTTCTACAGCAGCCTGTCCCTAACTGAATTCACAGCAGAGTGACCAGAAATGGCGGCTGCGGTGGCTTTTATAGTGCATCATGACATCATTTCGGCAGCCAATCACAGCCATGCCAATAGTTAACATGCCTACATGCCTAACAGGATGTGCCCACACTTCGGAGGATTCCCATTGGCTTAATCAAAGCAAGCAGGCTCATAGCATGATGGGAACTTCCTATTCCGATTCCGATCCCGGAATCCGATATGAAAAAAGTATCGGAATTAAGTATCGGAATTCCGATACCGCTGATATCGGCCGATACCCGATACTTGCGGTATCGGAATGCTCAACACTAGTCATAATCATTTTGTTGATGTCATAATCATTTGATGATGTCATAATCATTTGATGTTATAATCATTGGATGATGTCATAATCATTTTGTTGATGTCATAATCATTTGATGATGTCATAATCATTAGATGATGTCATAATCATTTTGTGATGTCATAATCATTTGATGATGTCATAATCATTTGATGTCATAATCATTGGATGATGTCATAATCATTTTGTTGATGTCATAATCATTTGATAATGTCATAATCATTAGATGATGTCATAATCATTTTGTTGATGTCATAATCATTTTGTTGATGTCATAATCATTTGATGATGTCAAAATCATTTTGGTGATGTCATAATCATTTGATGATGTCATAATCATTTGATGTCATAATCATTGGATGATGTCATAATCATTTTGTTGATGTCATAATCATTTGATGATGTCATAATCATTAGATGATGTCATAATCATTTTGTTGATGTCATAATCATTTGATGATGTCATAATCATTTGATGTCATAATCATTGGATGATGTCATAATCATTTGATGTCATAATCATTGGATGATGTCATAATCATTTTGTTGATGTCATAATCATTTGATAATGTCATAATCATTAGATGATGTCATAATCATTTTGTTGATGTCATAATCATTTTGTTGATGTCATAATCATTTTGATGATGTCATAATCATTTGATGATGTCATAATCATTTGATGTCATAATCATTGGATGATGTCATAATCATTTTGTCGATGTCATAATCATTTGATGATGTCATAATCATTAGATGATGTCATAATCATTTTGTTGATGTCATAATGATTTGATGATGTCATAATCATTGGATTATGTCATAATCATTGGATGATGTCATAATCATTTTGTTGATGTCATAATCATTTGATGATGTCATAATCATTAGATGATGTCATAATCATTTTGTTGATGTCATAATGATTTGATGATGTCATAATCATTTGATGTCATAATCATTGGATGATGTCATAATCATTTTGTTGATGACATAATCATTTGATGATGTCATAATCATTGGATGTCATAATCATTTTGTTGATGTCATAATCATTTGATGATGTCATAATCATTAGATGATGTCATAATCATTTGATGTCATAATCATTGGATGATGTCATATTCATTTTGTTGATGTCATAATCATTTGATGATGTCATAATCATTTGATGTCATAATCATTGGATGATGTCATAATCATTTTGTTGATGTCATAATCATTTGATGATGTCATAATCATTTGATGTCATAATCATTGGATGATGACATAATCATTTTGTTGATGTCATAATCATTAGATTATGTCATAATCATTAGATGATGTCATAATCATTTTGTTGATGTAATAATCATTTGATGATGTCATAATCATTTTGTTGATGTCATAATCATTGGATGATGTCATAATCATTTTGTTGATGTCATAATCATTTGATGATGCCATAATCATTTTGTTGATGGCATAATCATTTGATGATGTCATAATCATTTGATGTCATAATCATTAGATGATGTCATAATCATTTTGTTGATGTCATAATGATTTGATGATGTCAAAATCATTGGATGATGCCATAATCATTTTGTTGATGTCATAATCATTTGATGTCATAATCATTGGATGATGTCATAATCATTTTGGTGATATCATAATCATTTGATGATGTCATAATCATTTTGGTGATGTCATAATCATTTGATGATGTCATAATCATTTGATGTCATAATCATTGGATGATGTCATAATCATTTTGTTGATGTCATAATCATTTGATGATGTCATAATCATTAGATGATGTCATAATGATTTTGTTGATGTCATAATCATTTGATGATGTCATAATCATTAGATGATGTCATAATCATTTTGTGATGTCATAATCATTTGATGATGTCATAATCATTTGATGTCATAATCATTGGATGATGTCATAATCATTTGATGTCATAATCATTGGATGATGTCATAATCATTTGATAATGTCATAATCATTAGATGATGTCATAATCATTTTGCTGATGTCATAATCATTTTGTTGATGTCATAATCATTTGATGATGTCATAATCATTTTGTTGATGTCATAATCATTTGATGATGTCATAATCAATAGATGATGTCATAATCATTTTGTTGATGTCATAATGATTTGATGATGTCATAATCATTTGATGTCATAATCATTGGATGATGTCATAATCATTTTGTTGATGTCATAATCATTTGATGATGTCATAAACATTTGATGTCATAATCATTGGATGATGTCATAATCATTTTGTTGATGTCATAATCATTGGATGATGTCATAATCGTTTTGTTGATGTCATAATCATTTGATGATGTCATAATCATTAGATGATGTCATAATCATTTTGTTGATGTCATAATCATTTGATGATGTCATAATCATTAGATGATGTCATAATCATTTTGTTGATGTCATAATCATTTGATGATGTCATAATCATTTGATGTCATAATCATCGGATGATGTCATAATCATTTTGTTGATGTCATAATCATTTGATAATGTCATAATCATTAGATGATGTCATAATCATTTTGTTGATGTCATAATCATTTTTTGATGTCATAATCATTGGATGATGTCATAATCATTTTGTTGATGTCATAATCATTTGATGATGTCATAATCATTAGATGATGTCATAATCATTTTGTTGATGTCATAATCATTTGATGATGTCATAATCATTAGATGATGTCATAATCATTTTGTTGATGTCATAATCATTTGATAATGTCATAATCATTAGATGATGTCATAATCATTTTGTTGATGTCATAATCATTTTGTTGATGTCATAATCATTTGATTATGTCATAATCATTTTGGTGATGTCATAATCATTTGATGATGTCATAATCATTTGATGTCATAATCATTGGATGATGTCATAATCATTTTGTTGATGTCATAATCATTTGATGATGTCATAATCATTAGATGATGTCATAATCATTTTGTTGATGTCATAATGATTTGATGATGTAATAATCATTGGATGATGTCATAATCATTGGATGATGTCATAATCATTTTGTTGATGTCATAATCATTTGATGATGTCATAATCATTAGATGATGTCATAATCATTTTGTTGATGTCATAATGATTTGATGATGTCATAATCATTGGATGATGTCATAATCATTGGATGATGTCATCATCATTTTGTTGATGTCATAATCATTTGATGATGTCATAATCATTTGATGTCATAATCATTTGATGATGTCATAATCATTTTGTTGATGTCATAATCATTTGATGATGTCATAATCATTTTGGTGATGTCATAATCATTTGATGATGTCATAATCATTTGATGTCATAATCATTGGATGATGTCATAATCATTTTGTTGATGTCATAATCATTTGATGATGTCATAATCATTAGATTATGTCATAATCATTTTGTTGATGTCATAATGATTTGATGATGTCATAATCATTGGATGATGTCATCATCATTTTGTTGATGTCATAATCATTTGATGATATCATAATCATTTGATGTCATAATCATTTGATGATGTCATAATCATTTTGTTGATGTCATAATCATTTTGTTGATGTCATAATGATTTGATGATGTCAAAATCATTGGATGATGTCATAATCATTTTGTTGATGTCATAATCATTTGATGTCATAATCATTGGATGATGTCATAATTATTTTGTTGATGTCATAATCATTTGATGTTATAATCATTGGATGATGTCATAATCATTGTGTTGATGTCATAATCATTTGATGATGTCATAATCATTAGATGATGTCATAATCATTTTGTTGATGTCATAATCATTTGATGATGTCATAATCATTAGATGATGTCATAATCATTTTGTGATGTCATAATCATTTGATGATGTCATAATCATTTGATGTCATAATCATTGGATGATGTCATAATCATTTTGTTGATGTCATAATCATTTGATAATGTCATAATCATTAGATGATGTCATAATCATTTTGTTGATGTCATAATCATTTTGTTGATGTCATAATCATTTGATGATGTCATAATCATTTTGGTGATGTCATAATCATTTGATGATGTCATAATCATTTGATGTCATAATCATTGGATGATGTCATAATCATTTTGTTGATGTCATAATCATTTGATGATGTCATAATCATTAGATGATGTCATAATCATTTTGTTGATGTCATAATCATTTGATGATGTCATAATCATTTGATGTCATAATCATTGGATGATGTCATAATCATTTGATGTCATAATCATTGGATGATGTCATAATCATTTTGTTGATGTCATAATCATTTTATAATGTCATAATCATTAGATGATGTCATAATCATTTTGTTGATGTCATAATCATTTTGTTGATGTCATAATCATTTTGGTGATGTCATAATCATTTGATGATGTCATAATCATTTGATGTCATAATCATTGGATGATGTCATAATCATTTTGTCGATGTCATAATCATTTGATGATGTCATAATCATTAGATGATGTCATAATCATTTTGTTGATGTCATAATGATTTGATGATGTCATAATGATTTGATGATGTCATAATCATTGGATGATGTCATAATCATTTTGTTGATGTCATAATCATTTGATGATGTCATAATCATTAGATGATGTCATAATCATTTTGTTGATGTCATAATGATTTGATGATGTCATAATCATTTGATGTCATAATCATTGGATGATGTCATAATCATTTTGTTGATGTCATAATCATTTGATGATGTCATAATCATTGGATGTCATAATCATTTTGTTGATGTCATAATCATTTGATGATGTCATAATCATTAGATGATGTCATAATCATTTGATGTCATAATCATTGGATGATGTCATATTCATTTTGTTGATGTCATAATCATTTGATGATGTCATAATCATTTGATGTCATAATCATTGGATGATGTCATAATCATTTTGTTGATGTCATAATCATTTGATGATGTCATAATCATTTGATGTCATAATCATTGGATGATGACATAATCATTTTGTTGATGTCATAATCATTAGATGATGTCATAATCATTGGATGATGTCATAATCATTTTGTTGATGTCATAATCATTGGATGATGTCATAATCATTTTGTTGATGTCATAATCATTGGATGATGTCATAATCATTTTGTTGATGTCATAATCATTGGATGATGTCATAATCATTTTGTTGATGTCATAATCATTGGATGATGTCATAATCATTTTGTTGATGTCATAATCATTTGATGATGTCATAATCATTAGATGATGTCATAATCATTTTGTTGATGTCATAATCATTTGATGATGTCATAATCATTAGATGATGTCATAATCATTTTGTTGATGTCATAATCATTTGATGATGTCATAATCATCTGATGTCATAATCATCGGATGATGTCATAATCATTTTGTTGATGTCATAATCATTTGATAATGTCATAATCATTAGATGATGTCATAATCATTTTGTTGATGTCATAATCATTTTTTTGATGTCATAATCATTTGATGATGTCATAATCATTTTGTTGATGTCATAATCATTTGATGATGTCATAATCATTAGATTATGTCATCATCATTTTGTTGATATCATAATGATTTGATGATGTCATAATCATTGGATGATGTCATAATCATTTTGTTGATGTCATAATCATTTGATGATGACATAATCATTAGATGATGTCATCATCATTTTGTTGATGTCATAATGATTTGATGATGTCATAATCATTGGATGATGTCATAATCATTGGATGATGTCATCATCATTTTGTTGATGTCATAATCATTTGATGTCATAATCATTTGATGATGTCATAATCATTTTGTTGATGTCATAATAATTTTGTTGATGTCATAATGATTTGATGATGTCAAAATCATTGGATGATGTCATAATCATTTTGTTGATGTCATAATCATTTGATGTCATAATCATTGGATGATGTCATAATCATTTTGTTGATGTCATAATCATTTGACGATGTCATAATCATTTGATGTCATAATCATTGGATGATGTCATAATCATTTTGTTGATGTCATAATCATTGGATGATGTCATAATCATTTTGTTGATGTCATAATCATTTGATGATGTCATAATCATTAGATGATGTCATAATCATTTTGTTGATGTCATAATCATTTGATGATGTCATAATCATTAGATGATGTCATAATCATTTTGTTGATGTCATAATCATTTGATAATGTCATAATCATTAGATGATGTCATAATCATTTTGTTGATGTCATAATCATTTGATGATGTCATAATCATTTTGGTGATGTCATAATCATTTGATGATGTCATAATCATTTGATGTCATAATCATTGGATGGTGTCATAATCATTTTGTTGATGTCATAATCATTTGATGATGTCATAATCATTAGATGATGTCATAATCATTTTGTTGATGTCATAATGATTTGATGATGTAATAATCATTGGATGATGTCATAATCATTGGATGATGTCATAATCATTTTGTTGATGTCATAATCATTTGATGATGTCATAATCATTAGATGATGTCATAATCATTTTGTTGATGTCATAATGATTTGATGATGTCATAATCATTTGATGTCATAATCATTGGATGATGTCATAATCATTTTGTTGATGTCGTAATCATTTGATGATGTCATAAACATTTGATGTCATAATCATTGGATGATGTCATAATCATTTTGTTGATGTCATAATCATTTGATGATGTCATAATCATTAGATGATGTCATAATCATTTTGTTGATGTCATAATCATTTGATGATGTCATAATCATTAGATGATGTCATAATCATTTTGTTGATGTCATAATCATTTGATGATGTCATAATCATTTGATGACATAATCATCGGATGATGTCATAATCATTTTGTTGATGTCATAATCATTTGATAATGTCATAATCATTAGATGATGTCATAATCATTTTGTTGATGTCATAATCATTTTTTTGATGTCATAATCATTTGATGATGTCATAATCATTTTGTTGATGTCATAATCATTTGATGATGTCATAATCATTTGATGTCATAATCATTGGATGATGTCATAATCATTTTGTTGATGTCATAATCATTTGATTATGTCATAATCATTAGATGATGTCATAATCATTTTGTTGATGTCATAATCATTTGATGATGTCATAATCATTAGATGATGTCATAATCATTTTGTGATGTCATAATCATTTGATGATGTCATAATCATTTGATGTCATAATCATTGGATGATGTCATAATCATTTTGTTGATGTCATAATCATTTGATAATGTCATAATCATTAGATGATGTCATAATCATTTTGTTGATGTCATAATCATTTTGTTGATGTCATAATCATTTGATGATGTCATAATCATTTTGGTGATGTCATAATCATTTGACGATGTCATAATCATTTGATTTCATAATCATTGGATGATGTCATAATCATTTTGTTGATGTCATAATCATTTGATGATGTCATAATCATTAGATGATGTCATAATCATTTTGTTGATGTCATAATGATTTGATGATGTCATAATCATTGGATGATGTCATCATCATTTTGTTGATGTCATAATCATTTGATGATGTCATAATCATTTGATGTCATTATCATTTGATGATGTCATAATCATTTTGGTGATGTCATAATCATTTGATGATGTCATAATCATTTGATGTCATAATCATTGGATGATGTCATAATCATTTTGTTGATGTCATAATCATTTGATGATGTCATAATCATTAGATGATGTCATAATCATTTTGTTGATGTCATAGTGATTTGATGATGTAATAATCATTGGATGATGTCATAATCATTGGATGATGTCATAATCATTTTGTTGATGTCATAATCATTTGATGATGTCATAATCATTTGATGTCATAATCATTGGATGATGTCATAATCATTTTGTTGATGTCATAATCATTTGATTATGTCATAATCATTAGATGATGTCATAATCATTTTGTTGATGTCATAATCATTTGATGATGTCATAATCATTAGATGATGTCATAATCATTTTGTTGATGTCATAATCATTTGATGATGTCATAATCATTTTGGTGATGTCATAATCATTTGATGATGTCATAATCATTTGATTTCATAATCATTGTATGATGTCATAATCATTTTGTTGATGTCATAATCATTTGATGATGTCATAATCATTAGATGATGTCATAATCATTTTGTTGATGTCATAATGATTTGATGATGTCATAATCATTGGATGATGTCATCATCATTTTGTTGATGTCATAATCATTTGATGATGTCATAATCATTTGATGTCATTATCATTTGATGATGTCATAATCATTGGATGATGTCATAATCATTTTGTTGATGTCATAATCATTTGATGATGTCATAATCATTAGATGATGTCATAATCATTTTGTTGATGTCATAATGATTTGATGATGTCATAATCATTTGATGTCATAATCATTGGATGATGTCATAATCATTTTGTTGATGTCATAATCATTTGATGATGTCATAAACATTTGATGTCATAATCATTGGATGATGTCATAATCATTTTGTTGATGTCATAATCATTTGATGATGTCATAATCATTAGATGATGTCATAATCATTTTGTTGATGTCATAATCATTTGATGATGTCATAATCATTAGATGATGTCATAATCATTTTGTTGATGTCATAATCATTTGATGATGTCATAATCATTTGATGTCATAATCATCGGATGATGTCATAATCATTTTGTTGATGTCATAATCATTTGATAATGTCATAATCATTAGATGATGTCATAATCATTTTGTTGATGTCATAATCATTTTTTTGATGTCATAATCATTTGATGATGTCATAATCATTTTGTTGATGTCATAATCATTTGATGATGTCATAATCATTTGATGTCATAATCATTGGATGATGTCATAATCATTTTGTTGATGTCATAATCATTTGATGTCATAATCATTGGATGATGTCATAATCATTTTGTTGATGTCATAATCATTTGATGATGTCATAATCATTAGATGATGTCATAATCATTTTGTTGATGTCATAATGATTTGATGATGTCATAATCATTGGATGATGTCATAATCATTGGATGATGTCATCATCATTTTGTTGATGTCATAATCATTTGATGTCATAATCATTTGATGATGTCATAATCATTTTGTTGATGTCATAATCATTTTGTTGATGTCATAATGATTTGATGATGTCAAAATCATTGGATGATGTCATAATCATTTTGTTGATGTCATAATCATTTGATGTCATAATCATTGGATGATGTCATAATCATTTTGTTGATGTCATAATCATTTGATGATGTCATAATCATTTGATGTCATAATCATTGGATGATGTCATAATCATTTTGTTGATGTCATAATCATTGGATGATGTCATAATCATTTTGTTGATGTCATAATCATTTGATGATGTCATAATCATTAGATGATGTCATAATCATTTTGTTGATGTCATAATGATTTGATGATGTCATAATCATTGGATGATGTCATCATCATTTTGTTGATGTCATCATCATTTGATGATGTCATTATCATTTGATGTCATTATCATTTGATGATGTCATAATCATTTTGGTGATGTCATAATCATTTGATGATGTCATAATCATTTGATGTCATAATCATTGGATGATGTCATAATCATTTTGTTGATGTCATAATCATTTGATGATGTCATAATCATTAGATGATGTCATAATCATTTTGTTGATGTCATAATCATTTGATGATGTCATAATCATTTGATGTCATAATCATCGGATGATGTCATAATCATTTTGTTGATGTCATAATCATTTGATAATGTCATAATCATTAGATGATGTCATAATCATTTTGTTGATGTCATAATCATTTTTTTGATGTCATAATCATTTGATGATGTCATAATCATTTTGTTGATGTCATAATCATTTGATGATGTCATAATCATTTGATGTCATAATCATTTTGTTGATGTCATAATCATTTGATGATGTCATAATCATTAGATGATGTCATAATCATTTTGTTGATGTCATAATCATTGGATGATGTCATAATCATTTTGTTGATGTCATAATCATTGGATGATGTCATAATCATTTTGTTGATGTCATAATCATTTGATGATGTCATAATCATTTGATGTCATAATCATTGGATGATGTCATAATCATTTTGTTGATGTCATAATCATTTGATGATGTCATAATCATTAGATGATGTCATAATCATTTTGTTGATGTCATAATCATTTGATGATGTCATAATCATTAGATGATGTCATAATCATTTTGTGATGTCATAATCATTTGATGATGTCATAATCATTTGATGTCATAATCATTGGATGATGTCATAATCATTTTGTTGATGTCATAATCATTTGATAATGTCATAATCATTAGATGATGTCATAATCATTTTGTTGATGTCATAATCATTTTGTTGATGTCATAATCATTTGATGATGTCATAATCATTTTGGTGATGTCATAATCATTTGATGATGTCATAATCATTTGATGTCATAATCATTGGATGATGTCATAATCATTTTGTTGATGTCATAATCATTTGATGATGTCATAATCATTAGATTATGTCATAATCATTTTGTTTATGTCATAATCATTTGATGATGTCATAATCATTAGATGATGTCATAATCATTTTGTTGATGTCATCATCATTTGATGATGTCATAATAATTTTGTTGATGTCATAATCATTTGATGATGTCATAATCATTTGATGTGATAATCATTTGATGATGTCATAATCATTTGATGATGTCATAATCATTTTGTTGATGTCATAATATTTTGATGATGCCATAATCATTTTGTTGATGTCATAATTATTTGATGATGCCATAATCATTTTGTTGATGTCATAATCATTGGATGATGTCATAATCATTTTGTTGATGTCATAATCATTTGATGATGTCATAATCATTGGATGATGTCATATTCATTTTGTTGATGTCATAATCATTTTATGATGTCATAATCATTAGATCATGTCATAATCATTTGATGTCATAATCATTTTGTTGATGTCATAATGATTTGATGATGTCATAATCATTGGATGATGTCATAATCATTGGATGATGTCATCATCATTTTGTTGATGTCATAATCATTTGATGATGTCATAATCATTTGATGTCATAATCATTTGATGATGTCATAATCATTTTGTTGATGTCATAATCATTTTGTTGATGTCATAATGATTTGATGATGTCAAAATCATTGGATGATGTCATAATCATTTTGTTGATGTCATAATCATTTGATGTCATAATCATTGGATGATGTCATAATCATTTTGTTGATGTCATAATCATTTGATGATGTCATAATCATTTGATGTCATAATCATTGGATGATGTCATAATCATTTTGTTGATGTCATAATCATTTGATGATGTCATAATCATTTTGTTGATGTCATAATCATTTGATGATGTCGTAATCATTAGATGATGTCATAATCATTTTGTGATGTCATAATCATTTGATGATGTCATAATCATTTGATGTCATAATCATTGGATGATGTCATAATCATTTTGTTGATGTCATAATCATTTGATAATGTCATAATCATTAGATGATGTCATAATCATTTTGTTGATGTCATAATCATTTTGTTGATGTCATAATCATTTGATGATGTCATAATCATTTTGGTAATGTCATAATCATTTGATGATGTCATAATCATTTGATGTCATAATCATTGGATGATGTCATAATCATTTTGTTGATGTCATAATCATTTGATGATGTCATAATCATTAGATGATGTCATAATCATTTTGTTGATGTCATAATCATTTGATGATGTCATAATCATTAGATGATGTCATAATCATTTTGTGATGTCATAATCATTTGATGATGTCATAATCATTTGATGTCATAATCATTGGATGATGTCATAATCATTTTGTTGATGTCATAATCATTTGATAATGTCATAATCATTAGATGATGTCATAATCATTTTGCTGATGTCATAATCATTTTGTTGATGTCATAATCATTTGATGATGTCATAATCATTTGGTGATGTCATAATCATTTGATGATGTAATAATCATTTGATGTCATAATCATTGGATGATGTCATAATCATTTTGTTGATGTCATAATCATTTGATGATGTCATAATCATTAGATGATGTCATAATCATTTTGTTGATGTCATAATGATTTGATGATGTCATAATCATTGGATGATGTCATAATCATTTTGTTGATGTCATAATCATTTGATGATGTCATAATCATTAGATGATGTCATAATCATTTTGTTGATGTCATAATGATTTGATGATGTCATAAACATTTGATGTCATAATCATTGGATGATGTCAAAATCATTTTGTTGATGTCATAATCATTGGATGATGTCATAATCATTTTGTTGATGTCATAATCATTTGATGATGTCATAATCATTAGATGATGTCATAATCATTTTGTTGATGTCATAATCATTTGATGATGTCATAATCATTAGATGATGTCATAATCATTTTGTTGATGTCATAATCATTTGATGATGTCATAATCATTTGATGTCATAATCATCGGATGATGTCATAATCATTTTGTTGATGTCATAATCATTTGATAATGTCATAATCATTAGATGATGTCATAATCATTTTGTTGATGTCATAATCATTTTTTTGATGTCATAATCATTTGATGATGTCATAATCATTTTGTTGATGTCATAATCATTTGATGATGTCATAATCATTTGATGTCATAATCATTGGATGATGTCATAATAATTTTGTTGATGTCATAATCATTGGATGATGTCATAATCATTGGATGATGTCATCATCATTTTGTTGATGTCATAATCATTTGATGTCATAATCATTTGATGATGTCATAATCATTGGATGATGTCATCATCATTTTGTTGATGTCATAATCATTTGATGTCATAATCATTTGATGATGTCAAAATCATTGGATGATGTCATAATCATTTTGTTGATGTCATAATGATTTGATGATGTCAAAATCATTGGATGATGTCATAATCATTTTGTTGATGTCATAATCATTTGATGTCATAATCATTGGATGATGTCATAATCATTTTGTTGATGTCATAATCATTTGATGATGTCATAATCATTTGATGTCATAATCATTGGTTGATGTCATAATCATTTTGTTGATGTCATAATCATTGGATGATGTCATACTCATTTTGTTGATGTCATAATCATTTGATGATGTCATAATCATTAGATGATGTCATAATCATTTTGTTGATGTCATAATCATTTGATGATGTCATAATCATTAGATGATGTCATAATCATTTTGTTGATGTCATAATCATTTGATAAAGTCATAATCATTTTGTTGATGTCATAATCATTTTGTTGATGTCATAATCATTTGATGATGTCATAATCATTTTGGTGATGTCATAATCATTTGATGATGTCATAATCATTTGATGTCATAATCATTGGATGATGTCATAATCATTTTGTTGATGTCATAATCATTTGATGATGTCATAATCATTAGATGATGTCATAATCATTTTGTTGATGTCATAATGATTTGTTGATGTCATAATGATTTGATGATGTAATAATCATTGGATGATGTCATAATCATTTTGTTGATGTCATAATCATTTGATGATGTCATAATCATTAGATGATGTCATAATCATTTTGTTGATGTCATAATCATTTGATTTCATAATCATTGGATGATGTCATAATCATTTTGTTGATGTCATAATCATTTGATGATGTCATAAACATTTGATGTCATAATCATTGGATGATGTCATAATCATTTTGTTGATGTCATAATCATTGGATGATGTCATAATCATTTTGTTGATGTCATAATCATTTGATGATGTCATAATCATTAGATGATGTCATAATCATTTTGTTGATGTCATAATCATTAGATGATGTCATAATCATTTTGTTGATGTCATAATCATTTGATGATGTCATAATCATTTGATGTCATAATCATCGGATGATGTCATAATCATTTTGTTGATGTCATAATCATTTGATGATGTCAAAATCATTGGATGATGTCATAATCATTTTGTTGATGTCATAATCATTTGATGTCATAATCATTGGATGATGTCATAATCATTTTGTTGATGTCATAATCATTTGATGATGTCATAATCATTTGATGTCATAATCATTGGATGATGTCATAATCATTTTGTTGATGTCATAATCATTGGATGATGTCATAATCATTTTGTTGATGTCATTATCATTTGATGATGTCATAATCATTAGATGATGTCATAATCATTTTGTTGATGTCATAATCATTTGATGATGTCATAATCATTAGATGATGTCATAATCATTTTGTTGATGTCATAATCATTTGATGATGTCATAATCATTTGATGTCATGATCATCGGATGATGTCATAATCATTTTGTTGATGTCATAATCATTTGATAATGTCATAATCATTAGATGATGTCATAATCATTTTGTTGATGTCATAATCATTTTTTTGATGTCATAATCATTTGATGATGTCATAATCATTTTGTTGATGTCATAATCATTTGATGATGTCATAATCATTTGATGTCATAATCATTGGATGATGTCATAATCATTTTGTTGATGTCATAATCATTTTGTTGATGTCATAATCATTGGATGATGTCATAATCATTGGATGATGTCATCATCATTTTGTTGATGTCATAATCATTTGATGTCATAATCATTTGATGATGTCAAAATCATTGGATGATGTCATAATCATTTTGTTGATGTCATAATGATTTGATGATGTCAAAATCATTGGATGATGTCATAATCATTTTGTTGATGTCATAATCATTTGATGTCATAATCATTGGATGATGTCATAATCATTTTGTTGATGTCATAATCATTTGATGATGTCATAATCATTTGATGTCATAATCATTGGATGATGTCATAATCATTTTGTTGATGTCATAATCATTTGATGATGTCATAATCATTTGATGTCATAATCATTAGATGATGTCATAATCATTTTGTTGATGTCATAATCATTTGATGATGTCATAATCATTAGATGATGTCATAATCATTTTGTTGATGTCATAATCATTTGATAATGTCATAATCATTTTGTTGATGTCATAATCATTTTGTTGATGTCATAATCATTTGATGATGTCATAATCATTTTGGTGATGTCATAATCATTTGATGATGTCATAATCATTTGATGTCTTAATCATTGGATGATGTCATAATCATTTTGTTGATGTCATAATCATTTGATGATGTCATAATCATTAGATGATGTCATAATCATTTTGTTGATGTCATAATGATTTGATGATGTAATAATCATTGGATGATGTCATAATCATTGGATGATGTCATAATCATTTTGTTGATGTCATAATCATTTGATGATGTCATAATCATTAGATGATGTCATAATCATTTTGTTGATGTCATAATCATTTGATGTCATAATCATTGGATGATGTCATAATCATTTTGTTGATGTCATAATCATTTGATGATGTCATAAACATTTGATGTCATAATCATTGGATGATGTCATAATCATTTTGTTGATGTCATAATCATTGGATGATGTCATAATCATTTTGTTGATGTCATAATCATTTGATGATGTCATAATCATTAGATGATGTCATAATCATTTTGTTGATGTCATAATCATTTGATGATGTCATAATCATTAGATGATGTCATAATCATTTTGTTGATGTCATAATCATTTGATGATGTCATAATCATTTGATGTCATAATCATCGGATGATGTCATAATCATTTTGTTGATGTCATAATCATTTGATAATGTCATAATCATTAGATGATGTCATAATCATTTTGTTGATGTCATAATCATTTTGTTGATGTCATAATCATTTGATGATGTCATAATCATTTTGTTGATGTCATAATCATTTGATGATGTCATAATCATTTGACGTCATAATCATTGGATGATGTCACAATCATTTTGTTGATGTCATAATCATTTTGTTGATGTCATAATCATTTGATGATGTCATAATCATTTTGGTGATGTCATAATCATTTGGTGATGTCATAATCATTTGATGATGTCATAATCATTTGATGTCATAATCATTGGATGATGTCATAATCATTTTGTTGATGTCATAATCATTTGATGATGTCATAATCATTAGATGATGTCATAATCATTTTGTTGATGTCATAATGATTTGATGATGTCATAATCATTGGATGATGTCATAATCATTGGATGATGTCATCATCATTTTGTTGATGTCATAATCATTTGATGTCATAATCATTGGATGATGTCATAATCATTTTGTTGATGTCATAATCATTTGATGTCATAATCATTGGATGATGTCATAATCATTTTGTTGATGTCATAATCAATTGATGATGTCATAATCATTTGATGTTATAATCATTGGATGATGTCATAATCATTTTGTTGATGTCATAATCATTTGATGATGTCATAATCATTAGATGATGTCATAATCATTTTGTTGATGTCATAATCATTTGGTGATGTCATAATCATTAGATGATGTCATAATCATTTTGTGATGTCATAATCATTTGATGATGTCATAATCATTTGATGTCATAATCATTGGATGATGTCATAATCATTTTGTTGATGTCATAATCATTTGATAATGTCATAATCATTAGATGATGTCATAATCATTTTGTTGATGTCATAATCATTTTGTTGATGTCATAATCATTTTGGTGATGTCATAATCATTTGATGATGTCATAATCATTTGATGTCATAATCATTGGATGATGTCATAATCATTTTGTTGATGTCATAATCATTTGATGATGTCATACTCATTAGATGATGTCATAATCATTTTGTTGATGTCATAATGATTTGATGATGTCATAATCATTGGATGATGTCATAATCATTGGATGATGTCATAATCATTTTGTTGATGTCATAATCTTTTGATGATGTCATAATCATTAGAAGATGTCATAATCATTTTGTTGATGTCATAATGATTTGATGATGTCATAATCATTTGATGTCATAATCATTGGATGATGTCATAATCATTTTGTTGATGTCATAATCATTTGATGATGTCATAATCATTGGATGATGTCATTTTCATTTTGTTGATGTCATAATCATTTCGTGATGTCATAATCATTAGATCATGTCATAATCATTTGATGTCATAATCATTTTGTTGATGTCATAATCATTTGATGATGTCATAATCATTAGATGATGTCATAATCATTTGATGTCATAATCATTGAATGATGTCATATTCATTTTGTTGATGTCATAATCATTTGATGATGTCATAATCATTTGATGTCATAATCATTGGATGATGTCATAATCATTTTGTTGATGTCATAATCATTTGATGATGTCATAATCATTTGATGTCATAATCATTGGATGATGATCACATAATCATTTTGTTGATGTCATAATCATTAGATGATGTCATAATCATTAGATGATGTCATAATCATTTTGTTGATGTCATAATCATTTGATGATGTCATAATCATTTTGTTGATGTCATAATCATTGGATGATGTCATAATCATTTTGTTGATGTCGTAATCATTTGATGATGCCATAATCATTTTGTTGATGGCATAATCATTTGATGATGTCATAATCATTTGATGTCATAATCATTGGATGATGTCATAATCATTTTGTTGATGTCATAATCATTTGATGATGTCATAATAATTTGATGTCATAATCATTGGATGATGGCATAATCATTTGATGATGTCATAATCATTTTGTTGATGTCATAATCATTTGATGATGTCATAATCATTTTGTTGATGTCATAATCATTTGATGATGTCATAATCATTTTGTTGATGTCATAATCATTTTGTTGATGTCATAATGATTTGATGATGTCATAATCATTGGATGATGTCATAATCATTGGATGATGTCATAATCATTTTGTTGATGTCATAATCATTTGATGATGTCATAATCATTTGATGTCATAATCATTGGATGATGTCATAATCATTTTGTTGATGTCATAATCATTTGATGATGTCATAATCATTTTGTTGATGTCATAATCATTTTGTTGATGTCATAATGATTTGATGATGTCATAATCATTGGATGATGTCATAATCATTGGATGATGTCATAATCATTTTGTTGATGTCATAATCATTTGATGATGCCATAATCATTTTGTTGATGTCATAATCATTTTGTTGATGTCATAATGATTTGATGATGTTATAATCATTGGATGATGTCATAATCATTGGATGATGTCATAATCATTTTGTTGATGTCATAATCAATTGATGTCATAATCATTGGATGATGTCATAATCATTTTGTTGATGTCATAATCATTTGATGATGTCATAATCATTAGATGATGTCATAATCATTTTGTTGATGTCATAATCATTTGATGATGTCATAATCATTTGATGTCATAATCATTGGATGATGTCATAATCATTTTGTTGATGTCATAATCATTTGATGATGTCATAATCATTAGATGATGTCATAATCATTTTTTTGATGTCATAATCATTTGATGATGTCATAATCATTAGATGATGTCATAATCATTTTGTTGATGTCATAATCATTTGATGATGTCATAATCATTAGATGATGTCATAATCATTTTTTTGATGTCATAATTATTTGATGATGTCATAATCATTTGATGTCATAATCATCGGATGAGGTCATAATCATTTTGTTGATGTCATAATCATTTGATAATGTCATAATCATTAGATGATGTCATAATCATTTTGTTGATGTCATAATCATTTTTTTGATGTCATAATCATCTGATGATGTCATAATCATTTGATGATGTCATAATCATTTGATGTCATAATCATTGGATGATGTCATAATCATTTTGTTGATGTCATAATCATTTGATGATGTCATAATCATTAGATGATGTCATAATCATTTTGTTGATGTCATAATTATTTGATGATGTCATAATCATTGGATGATGTCATAATCATTGGATGACGTCATCATCATTTTGTTGATGTCATAATCATTTGATGATGTCATAATCATTTGATGTCATAATCATTTGATGATGTCATAATCATTTTGTTGATGTCATAATCATTTTGTTGATGTCATAATGATTTGATGATGTCATAATAATTGGATGATGTCATAATCATTTTGTTGATGTCATAATCATTTGATGATGCCATAATCATTTTGTTGATGTCATAATCATTTGATGATGCCATAATCATTTTGTTGATGTCATAATCATTTTATGATGTCATAATCATTTTGTTGATGTCATAATCATTTTGTTGATGTCATAATGATTTGATGATGTCATTATCATTTGATGTCATAATCCTTGGATGATGTCATAATCATTTTGTTGATGTCATAATCATTTGATGATGTCAATCATTTTGTTGATGTCATAATCATTTTGTTGATGTCATAATGATTTGATGATGTCATAATCATTGGATGATGTCATAATAATTTTGTTGATGTCATAATCAATTGATAATGTCATAATCATTAGATGATGTCATAATCATTTTGTTGATGTCATAATCATTTTTTTGATGTCATAATCATTTGATGATGTCATAATCATTTTGTTGATGTCATAATCATTTGATGATGTCATAATCATTTGATGTCATAATCACTGGATGATGTCATAATCATTTTGTTGATGTCATAATCATTTGATGATGTCATAATCATTAGATGATGTCATAATCATTTTGTTGATGTCATAATGATTTGATGATGTCATAATCATTGGATGATGTCATAATCATTGGATGATGTCATCATCATTTTGTTGATGTCATAATCATTTGATGATGTCATAATCATTTGATGTCATAATCATTTGATGATGTCATAATCATTAGATGATGTCATAATCATTTTGTTGATGTCATAATCATTTGATGATGTCATAATCATTAGATGATGTCATAATCATTTTGTTGATGTCATAATCATTTGATGATGTCATAATCATTTGATGTCATAATCATCGGATGATGTCATAATCATTTTGTTGATGTCATAATCATTTGATAATGTCATAATCATTAGATGATGTCATAATCATTTTGTTGATGTCATAATCATTTTGTTGATGTCATAATCATTTGATGATGTCATAATCATTTTGTTGATGTCATAATCATTTGATGATGTCATAATCATTTGACGTCATAATCATTGGATGATGTCACAATCATTTTGTTGATGTCATAATCATTTTGTTGATGTCATAATCATTTGATGATGTCATAATCATTTTGGTGATGTCATAATCATTTGGTGATGTCATAATCATTTGATGATGTCATAATCATTTGATGTCATAATCATTGGATGATGTCATAATCATTTTGTTGATGTCATAATCATTTGATGATGTCATAATCATTAGATGATGTCATAATCATTTTGTTGATGTCATAATGATTTGATGATGTCATAATCATTGGATGATGTCATAATCATTGGATGATGTCATCATCATTTTGTTGATGTCATAATCATTTGATGTCATAATCATTGGATGATGTCATAATCATTTTGTTGATGTCATAATCATTTGATGTCATAATCATTGGATGATGTCATAATCATTTTGTTGATGTCATAATCATTTGATGATGTCATAATCATTAGATGATGTCATAATCATTTTGTTGATGTCATAATCATTTGATTTCATAATCATTGGATGATGTCATAATCATTTTGTTGATGTCATAATCATTTGATGATGTCATAAACATTTGATGTCATAATCATTGGATGATGTCATAATCATTTTGTTGATGTCATAATCATTGGATGATGTCATAATCATTTTGTTGATGTCATAATCATTTGATGATGTCATAATCATTAGATGATGTCATAATCATTTTGTTGATGTCATAATCATTAGATGATGTCATAATCATTTTGTTGATGTCATAATCATTTGATGATGTCATAATCATTTGATGTCATAATCATCGGATGATGTCATAATCATTTTGTTGATGTCATAATCATTTGATGATGTCAAAATCATTGGATGATGTCATAATCATTTTGTTGATGTCATAATCATTTGATGTCATAATCATTGGATGATGTCATAATCATTTTGTTGATGTCATAATCATTTGATGATGTCATAATCATTTGATGTCATAATCATTGGATGATGTCATAATCATTTTGTTGATGTCATAATCATTGGATGATGTCATAATCATTTTGTTGATGTCATAATCATTTGATGATGTCATAATCATTAGATGATGTCATAATCATTTTGTTGATGTCATAATGATTTGATGATGTCATAATCATTGGATGATGTCATCATCATTTTGTTGATGTCATAATCATTTGATGATGTCATAATCATTTGATGTCATTATCATTTGAAGATGTCATAATCATTTTGGTGATGTCATAATCATTTGATGATGTCATAATCATTTGATGTCATAATCATTGGATGATGTCATAATCATTTTGTTGATATCATAATCATTTGATGATGTCATAATCATTAGATGATGTCATAATCATTTTGTTGATGTCATAATCATTTGATGATGTCATAATCATTTGATGTCATAATCATCGGATGATGTCATAATCATTTTGTTGATGTCATAATCATTTGATAATGTCATAATCATTAGATGATGTCATAATCATTTTGTTGATGTCATAATCATTTTTTTGATGTCATAATCATTTGATGATGTCATAATCATTTTGTTGATGTCATAATCATTTGATGATGTCATAATCATTTGATGTCATAATCATTTTGTTGATGTCATAATCATTTGATGATGTCATAATCATTAGATGATGTCATAATCATTTTGTTGATGTCATAATCATTGGATGATGTCATAATCATTTTGTTGATGTCATAATCATTGGATGATGTCATAATCATTTGATGTCATAATCATTGGATGATGTCATAATCATTTTGTTGATGTCATAATCATTTGATAATGTCATAATCATTAGATGATGTCATAATCATTTTGTTGATGTCATAATCATTTTGTTGATGTCATAATCATTTGATGATGTCATAATCATTTTGGTGATGTCATAATCATTTGATGATGTCATAATCATTTGATGTCATAATCATTGGATGATGTCATAATCATTTTGTTGATGTCATAATCATTTGATGATGTCATAATCATTAGATGATGTCATAATCATTTTGTTGATGTCATAATGATTTGATGATGTCATAATCATTGGATGATGTCATAATCATTGGATGATGTCATCATCATTTTGTTGATGTCATAATCATTTGATGATGTCATAATCATTTGATGTCATAATCATTTGATGATGTCATAATCATTTTGTTGATGTCATAATCATTTTGTTGATGTCATAATGATTTGATGATGTCAAAATCATTGGATGATGTCATAATCATTTTGTTGATGTCATAATCATTTGATGTCATAATCATTGGATGATGTCATAATCATTTTGTTGATGTCATAATCATTTGATGATGTCATAATCATTTGATGTCATAATCATTGGATGATGTCATAATCATTTTGTTGATGTCATAATCATTTGATGATGTCATAATCATTTTGATGATGTCATAATCATTAGATGATGTCATAATCATTTTGTGATGTCATAATCATTTGATGATGTCATAATCATTTGATGTCATAATCATTGGATGATGTCATAATCATTTTGTTGATGTCATAATCATTTGATAATGTCATAATCATTAGATGATGTCATAATCATTTTGTTGATGTCATAATCATTTGATGATGTCATAATCATTTGATGTCATAATCATTGGATGATGTCATAATCATTTTGTTGATGTCATAATCATTTGATGATGTCATAATCATTAGATGATGTCATAATCATTTTGTTGATGTCATAATCATTTGATGATGTCATAATCATTAGATGATGTCATAATCATTTTGTGATGTCATAATCATTTGATGATGTAATAATCATTTGATGTCATAATCATTGGATGATGTCATAATCATTTTGTTGATGTCATAATCATTTGATGATGTCATAATCATTAGATGATGTCATAATCATTTTGTTGATGTCATAATGATTTGATGATGTCATAATCATTGGATGATGTCATAATCATTTTGTTGATGTCATAATCATTTGATGATGTCATAATCATTAGATGATGTCATAATCATTTTGTTGATGTCATAATGATTTGACGATGTCATAATCATTTGATGTCATAATCATTGGATGATGTCATAATCATTTTGTTGATGTCATAATCATTTGATGATGTCATAAACATTTGATGTCATAATCATTGGATGATGTCATAATCATTTTGTTGATGTCATATTCATTGGATGATGTCATAATCATTTTGTTGATGTCATAATCATTTGATGATGTCATAATCATTAGATGATGTCATAATCATTTTGTTGATGTCATAATCATTTGATGATGTCATAATCATTAGATGATGTCATAATCATTTTGTTGATGTCATAATCATTTGATGATGTCATAATCATTTGATGTCATAATCATCGGATGATGTCATAATCATTTTGTTGATGTCATAATCATTTGATAACGTCATAATCATTAGATGATGTCATAATCATTTTGTTGATGTCATAATCATTTTTTTGATGTCATAATCATTTGATGATGTCATAATAATTTTGTTGATGTCATAATCATTTGATGATGTCATAATCATTTGATGTCATAATCATTGGATGATGTCATAATCATTTTGTTGATGTCATAATCATTTTGTTGATGTCATAATCATTGGATGATGTCATAATCATTGGATGATGTCATCATCATTTTGTTGATGTCATAATCATTTGATGTCATAATCATTTGATGATGTCAAAATCATTGGATGATGTCATAATCATTTTGTTGATGTCATAATGATTTGATGATGTCAAAATCATTGGATGATGTCATAATCATTTTGTTGATGTCATAATCATTTGATGTCATAATCATTGGATGATGTCATAATCATTTTGTTGATGTCATAATCATTTGATGATGTCATAATCATTTGATGTCATAATCATTAGATGATGTCATAATCATTTTGTTGATGTCATAATGATTTGATGATGTCATAATCATTTGATGTCATAATCATTGGATGATGTCATAATCATTTTGTTGATGTCATAATCATTTGATGATGTCATAATCATTGGATGATGTCATTTTCATTTTGTTGATGTCATAATCATTTCGTGATGTCATAATCATTAGATCATGTCATAATCATTTGATGTCATAATCATTTTGTTGATGTCATAATCATTTGATGATGTCATAATCATTAGATGATGTCATAATCATTTGATGTCATAATCATTGAATGATGTCATATTCATTTTGTTGATGTCATAATCATTTGATGATGTCATAATCATTTGATGTCATAATCATTGGATGATGTCATAATCATTTTGTTGATGTCATAATCATTTGATGATGTCATAATCATTAGATGATGTCATAATCATTTTGTTGATGTCATAATGATTTGATGATGTCATAATCATTTGATGTCATAATCATTGGATGATGTCATAATCATTTTGTTGATGTCATAATCATTTGATGATGTCATAAACATTTGATGTCATAATCATTGGATGATGTCATAATCATTTTGTTGATGTCATATTCATTGGATGATGTCATAATCATTTTGTTGATGTCATAATCATTTGATGATGTCATAATCATTTTGTTGATGTCATAATCATTTGATAATGTCATAATCATTTTGTTGATGTCATAATCATTTTGTTGATGTCATAATCATTTGATGATGTCATAATCATTTGATGTCATAATCATTGGATGATGTCATAATCATTTTGTTGATGTCATAATCATTTGATGATGTCATAATCATTAGATGATGTCATAATCATTTTGTTGATGTCATAATGATTTGATGATGTCATAATCATTTGATGTCATAATCATTGGATGATGTCATAATCATTTTGTTGATGTCATAATCATTTGATGATGTCATAAACATTTGATGTCATAATCATTGGATGATGTCATAATCATTTTGTTGATGTCATATTCATTGGATGATGTCATAATCATTTTGTTGATGTCATAATCATTTGATGATGTCATAATCATTTTGTTGATGTCATAATCATTTGATAATGTCATAATCATTTTGTTGATGTCATAATCATTTTGTTGATGTCATAATCATTTGATGATGTCATAATCATTTTGGTGATGTCATAATCATTTGATGATGTCATAATCATTTGATGTCTTAATCATTGGATGATGTCATAATCATTTTGTTGATGTCATAATCATTTGATGATGTCATAATCATTAGATGATGTCATAATCATTTTGTTGATGTCATAATGATTTGATGATGTAATAATCATTGGATGATGTCATAATCATTGGATGATGTCATAATCATTTTGTTGATGTCATAATCATTTGATGATGTCATAATCATTAGATGATGTCATAATCATTTTGTTGATGTCATAATCATTTGATGTCATAATCATTGGATGATGTCATAATCATTTTGTTGATGTCATAATCATTTGATGATGTCATAAACATTTGATGTCATAATCATTGGATGATGTCATAATCATTTTGTTGATGTCATAATCATTGGATGATGTCATAATCATTTTGTTGATGTCATAATCATTTGATGATGTCATAATCATTAGATGATGTCATAATCATTTTGTTGATGTCATAATCATTTGATGATGTCATAATCATTAGATGATGTCATAATCATTTTGTTGATGTCATAATCATTTGATGATGTCATAATCATTTGATGTCATAATCATCGGATGATGTCATAATCATTTTGTTGATGTCATAATCATTTGATAATGTCATAATCATTAGATGATGTCATAATCATTTTGTTGATGTCATAATCATTTTGTTGATGTCATAATCATTTGATGATGTCATAATCATTTTGTTGATGTCATAATCATTTGATGATGTCATAATCATTTGACGTCATAATCATTGGATGATGTCACAATCATTTTGTTGATGTCATAATCATTTTGTTGATGTCATAATCATTTGATGATGTCATAATCATTTTGGTGATGTCATAATCATTTGGTGATGTCATAATCATTTGATGATGTCATAATCATTTGATGTCATAATCATTGGATGATGTCATAATCATTTTGTTGATGTCATAATCATTTGATGATGTCATAATCATTAGATGATGTCATAATCATTTTGTTGATGTCATAATGATTTGATGATGTCATAATCATTGGATGATGTCATAATCATTGGATGATGTCATCATCATTTTGTTGATGTCATAATCATTTGATGTCATAATCATTGGATGATGTCATAATCATTTTGTTGATGTCATAATCATTTGATGTCATAATCATTGGATGATGTCATAATCATTTTGTTGATGTCATAATCATTTGATGATGTCATAATCATTTGATGTTATAATCATTGGATGATGTCATAATCATTTTGTTGATGTCATAATCATTTGATAATGTCATAATCATTAGATGATGTCATAATCATTTTGTTGATGTCATAATCATTTGGTGATGTCATAATCATTAGATGATGTCATAATCATTTTGTGATGTCATAATCATTTGATGATGTCATAATCATTTGATGTCATAATCATTGGATGATGTCATAATCATTTTGTTGATGTCATAATCATTTGATAATGTCATAATCATTAGATGATGTCATAATCATTTTGTTGATGTCATAATCATTTTGTTGATGTCATAATCATTTTGGTGATGTCATAATCATTTGATGATGTCATAATCATTTGATGTCATAATCATTGGATGATGTCATAATCATTTTGTTGATGTCATAATCATTTGATGATGTCATACTCATTAGATGATGTCATAATCATTTTGTTGATGTCATAATGATTTGATGATGTCATAATCATTGGATGATGTCATAATCATTGGATGATGTCATAATCATTTTGTTGATGTCATAATCTTTTGATGATGTCATAATCATTAGATGATGTCATAATCATTTTGTTGATGTCATAATGATTTGATGATGTCATAATCATTTGATGTCATAATCATTGGATGATGTCATAATCATTTTGTTGATGTCATAATCATTTGATGATGTCATAATCATTGGATGATGTCATTTTCATTTTGTTGATGTCATAATCATTTCGTGATGTCATAATCATTAGATCATGTCATAATCATTTGATGTCATAATCATTTTGTTGATGTCATAATCATTTGATGATGTCATAATCATTAGATGATGTCATAATCATTTGATGTCATAATCATTGAATGATGTCATATTCATTTTGTTGATGTCATAATCATTTGATGATGTCATAATCATTTGATGTCATAATCATTGGATGATGTCATAATCATTTTGTTGATGTCATAATCATTTGATGATGTCATAATCATTTGATGTCATAATCATTGGATGATGATCACATAATCATTTTGTTGATGTCATAATCATTAGATGATGTCATAATCATTAGATGATGTCATAATCATTTTGTTGATGTCATAATCATTTGATGATGTCATAATCATTTTGTTGATGTCATAATCATTGGATGATGTCATAATCATTTTGTTGATGTCGTAATCATTTGATGATGCCATAATCATTTTGTTGATGGCATAATCATTTGATGATGTCATAATCATTTGATGTCATAATCATTGGATGATGTCATAATCATTTTGTTGATGTCATAATCATTTGATGATGTCATAATAATTTGATGTCATAATCATTGGATGATGGCATAATCATTTGATGATGTCATAATCATTTTGTTGATGTCATAATCATTTGATGATGTCATAATCATTTTGTTGATGTCATAATCATTTGATGATGTCATAATCATTTTGTTGATGTCATAATCATTTTGTTGATGTCATAATGATTTGATGATGTCATAATCATTGGATGATGTCATAATCATTGGATGATGTCATAATCATTTTGTTGATGTCATAATCATTTGATGATGTCATAATCATTTGATGTCATAATCATTGGATGATGTCATAATCATTTTGTTGATGTCATAATCATTTGATGATGTCATAATCATTTTGTTGATGTCATAATCATTTTGTTGATGTCATAATGATTTGATGATGTCATAATCATTGGATGATGTCATAATCATTGGATGATGTCATAATCATTTTGTTGATGTCATAATCATTTGATGATGCCATAATCATTTTGTTGATGTCATAATCATTTTGTTGATGTCATAATGATTTGATGATGTTATAATCATTGGATGATGTCATAATCATTGGATGATGTCATAATCATTTTGTTGATGTCATAATCAATTGATGTCATAATCATTGGATGATGTCATAATCATTTTGTTGATGTCATAATCATTTGATGATGTCATAATCATTAGATGATGTCATAATCATTTTGTTGATGTCATAATCATTTGATGATGTCATAATCATTTGATGTCATAATCATTGGATGATGTCATAATCATTTTGTTGATGTCATAATCATTTGATGATGTCATAATCATTAGATGATGTCATAATCATTTTTTTGATGTCATAATCATTTGATGATGTCATAATCATTAGATGATGTCATAATCATTTTGTTGATGTCATAATCATTTGATGATGTCATAATCATTAGATGATGTCATAATCATTTTTTTGATGTCATAATTATTTGATGATGTCATAATCATTTGATGTCATAATCATCGGATGAGGTCATAATCATTTTGTTGATGTCATAATCATTTGATAATGTCATAATCATTAGATGATGTCATAATCATTTTGTTGATGTCATAATCATTTTTTTGATGTCATAATCATCTGATGATGTCATAATCATTTGATGATGTCATAATCATTTGATGTCATAATCATTGGATGATGTCATAATCATTTTGTTGATGTCATAATCATTTGATGATGTCATAATCATTAGATGATGTCATAATCATTTTGTTGATGTCATAATTATTTGATGATGTCATAATCATTGGATGATGTCATAATCATTGGATGACGTCATCATCATTTTGTTGATGTCATAATCATTTGATGATGTCATAATCATTTGATGTCATAATCATTTGATGATGTCATAATCATTTTGTTGATGTCATAATCATTTTGTTGATGTCATAATGATTTGATGATGTCATAATAATTGGATGATGTCATAATCATTTTGTTGATGTCATAATCATTTGATGATGCCATAATCATTTTGTTGATGTCATAATCATTTGATGATGCCATAATCATTTTGTTGATGTCATAATCATTTTATGATGTCATAATCATTTTGTTGATGTCATAATCATTTTGTTGATGTCATAATGATTTGATGATGTCATTATCATTTGATGTCATAATCCTTGGATGATGTCATAATCATTTTGTTGATGTCATAATCATTTGATGATGTCAATCATTTTGTTGATGTCATAATCATTTTGTTGATGTCATAATGATTTGATGATGTCATAATCATTGGATGATGTCATAATAATTTTGTTGATGTCATAATCAATTGATAATGTCATAATCATTAGATGATGTCATAATCATTTTGTTGATGTCATAATCATTTTTTTGATGTCATAATCATTTGATGATGTCATAATCATTTTGTTGATGTCATAATCATTTGATGATGTCATAATCATTTGATGTCATAATCACTGGATGATGTCATAATCATTTTGTTGATGTCATAATCATTTGATGATGTCATAATCATTAGATGATGTCATAATCATTTTGTTGATGTCATAATGATTTGATGATGTCATAATCATTGGATGATGTCATAATCATTGGATGATGTCATCATCATTTTGTTGATGTCATAATCATTTGATGATGTCATAATCATTTGATGTCATAATCATTTGATGATGTCATAATCATTAGATGATGTCATAATCATTTTGTTGATGTCATAATCATTTGATGATGTCATAATCATTAGATGATGTCATAATCATTTTGTTGATGTCATAATCATTTGATGATGTCATAATCATTTGATGTCATAATCATCGGATGATGTCATAATCATTTTGTTGATGTCATAATCATTTGATAATGTCATAATCATTAGATGATGTCATAATCATTTTGTTGATGTCATAATCATTTTGTTGATGTCATAATCATTTGATGATGTCATAATCATTTTGTTGATGTCATAATCATTTGATGATGTCATAATCATTTGACGTCATAATCATTGGATGATGTCACAATCATTTTGTTGATGTCATAATCATTTTGTTGATGTCATAATCATTTGATGATGTCATAATCATTTTGGTGATGTCATAATCATTTGGTGATGTCATAATCATTTGATGATGTCATAATCATTTGATGTCATAATCATTGGATGATGTCATAATCATTTTGTTGATGTCATAATCATTTGATGATGTCATAATCATTAGATGATGTCATAATCATTTTGTTGATGTCATAATGATTTGATGATGTCATAATCATTGGATGATGTCATAATCATTGGATGATGTCATCATCATTTTGTTGATGTCATAATCATTTGATGTCATAATCATTGGATGATGTCATAATCATTTTGTTGATGTCATAATCATTTGATGTCATAATCATTGGATGATGTCATAATCATTTTGTTGATGTCATAATCATTTGATGATGTCATAATCATTAGATGATGTCATAATCATTTTGTTGATGTCATAATCATTTGATTTCATAATCATTGGATGATGTCATAATCATTTTGTTGATGTCATAATCATTTGATGATGTCATAAACATTTGATGTCATAATCATTGGATGATGTCATAATCATTTTGTTGATGTCATAATCATTGGATGATGTCATAATCATTTTGTTGATGTCATAATCATTTGATGATGTCATAATCATTAGATGATGTCATAATCATTTTGTTGATGTCATAATCATTAGATGATGTCATAATCATTTTGTTGATGTCATAATCATTTGATGATGTCATAATCATTTGATGTCATAATCATCGGATGATGTCATAATCATTTTGTTGATGTCATAATCATTTGATGATGTCAAAATCATTGGATGATGTCATAATCATTTTGTTGATGTCATAATCATTTGATGTCATAATCATTGGATGATGTCATAATCATTTTGTTGATGTCATAATCATTTGATGATGTCATAATCATTTGATGTCATAATCATTGGATGATGTCATAATCATTTTGTTGATGTCATAATCATTGGATGATGTCATAATCATTTTGTTGATGTCATAATCATTTGATGATGTCATAATCATTAGATGATGTCATAATCATTTTGTTGATGTCATAATGATTTGATGATGTCATAATCATTGGATGATGTCATCATCATTTTGTTGATGTCATAATCATTTGATGATGTCATAATCATTTGATGTCATTATCATTTGATGATGTCATAATCATTTTGGTGATGTCATAATCATTTGATGATGTCATAATCATTTGATGTCATAATCATTGGATGATGTCATAATCATTTTGTTGATATCATAATCATTTGATGATGTCATAATCATTAGATGATGTCATAATCATTTTGTTGATGTCATAATCATTTGATGATGTCATAATCATTTGATGTCATAATCATCGGATGATGTCATAATCATTTTGTTGATGACATAATCATTTGATAATGTCATAATCATTAGATGATGTCATAATCATTTTGTTGATGTCATAATCATTTTTTTGATGTCATAATCATTTGATGATGTCATAATCATTTTGTTGATGTCATAATCATTTGATGATGTCATAATCATTTGATGTCATAATCATTTTGTTGATGTCATAATCATTTGATGATGTCATAATCATTAGATGATGTCATAATCATTTTGTTGATGTCATAATCATTGGATGATGTCATAATCATTTTGTTGATGTCATAATCATTGGATGATGTCATAATCATTTGATGTCATAATCATTGGATGATGTCATAATCATTTTGTTGATGTCATAATCATTTGATAATGTCATAATCATTAGATGATGTCATAATCATTTTGTTGATGTCATAATCATTTTGTTGATGTCATAATCATTTGATGATGTCATAATCATTTTGGTGATGTCATAATCATTTGATGATGTCATAATCATTTGATGTCATAATCATTGGATGATGTCATAATCATTTTGTTGATGTCATAATCATTTGATGATGTCATAATCATTAGATGATGTCATAATCATTTTGTTGATGTCATAATGATTTGATGATGTCATAATCATTGGATGATGTCATAATCATTGGATGATGTCATCATCATTTTGTTGATGTCATAATCATTTGATGATGTCATAATCATTTGATGTCATAATCATTTGATGATGTCATAATCATTTTGTTGATGTCATAATCATTTTGTTGATGTCATAATGATTTGATGATGTCAAAATCATTGGATGATGTCATAATCATTTTGTTGATGTCATAATCATTTGATGTCATAATCATTGGATGATGTCATAATCATTTTGTTGATGTCATAATCATTTGATGATGTCATAATCATTTGATGTCATAATCATTGGATGATGTCATAATCATTTTGTTGATGTCATAATCATTTGATGATGTCATAATCATTTTGATGATGTCATAATCATTAGATGATGTCATAATCATTTTGTGATGTCATAATCATTTGATGATGTCATAATCATTTGATGTCATAATCATTGGATGATGTCATAATCATTTTGTTGATGTCATAATCATTTGATAATGTCATAATCATTAGATGATGTCATAATCATTTTGTTGATGTCATAATCATTTGATGATGTCATAATCATTTGATGTCATAATCATTGGATGATGTCATAATCATTTTGTTGATGTCATAATCATTTGATGATGTCATAATCATTAGATGATGTCATAATCATTTTGTTGATGTCATAATCATTTGATGATGTCATAATCATTAGATGATGTCATAATCATTTTGTGATGTCATAATCATTTGATGATGTAATAATCATTTGATGTCATAATCATTGGATGATGTCATAATCATTTTGTTGATGTCATAATCATTTGATGATGTCATAATCATTAGATGATGTCATAATCATTTTGTTGATGTCATAATGATTTGATGATGTCATAATCATTGGATGATGTCATAATCATTTTGTTGATGTCATAATCATTTGATGATGTCATAATCATTAGATGATGTCATAATCATTTTGTTGATGTCATAATGATTTGATGATGTCATAATCATTTGATGTCATAATCATTGGATGATGTCATAATCATTTTGTTGATGTCATAATCATTTGATGATGTCATAAACATTTGATGTCATAATCATTGGATGATGTCATAATCATTTTGTTGATGTCATATTCATTGGATGATGTCATAATCATTTTGTTGATGTCATAATCATTTGATGATGTCATAATCATTAGATGATGTCATAATCATTTTGTTGATGTCATAATCATTTGATGATGTCATAATCATTAGATGATGTCATAATCATTTTGTTGATGTCATAATCATTTGATGATGTCATAATCATTTGATGTCATAATCATCGGATGATGTCATAATCATTTTGTTGATGTCATAATCATTTGATAACGTCATAATCATTAGATGATGTCATAATCATTTTGTTGATGTCATAATCATTTTTTTGATGTCATAATCATTTGATGATGTCATAATAATTTTGTTGATGTCATAATCATTTGATGATGTCATAATCATTTGATGTCATAATCATTGGATGATGTCATAATCATTTTGTTGATGTCATAATCATTTTGTTGATGTCATAATCATTGGATGATGTCATAATCATTGGATGATGTCATCATCATTTTGTTGATGTCATAATCATTTGATGTCATAATCATTTGATGATGTCAAAATCATTGGATGATGTCATAATCATTTTGTTGATGTCATAATGATTTGATGATGTCAAAATCATTGGATGATGTCATAATCATTTTGTTGATGTCATAATCATTTGATGTCATAATCATTGGATGATGTCATAATCATTTTGTTGATGTCATAATCATTTGATGATGTCATAATCATTTGATGTCATAATCATTGGATGATGTCATAATCATTTTGTTGATGTCATAATCATTGGATGATGTCATACTCATTTTGTTGATGTCATAATCATTTGATGATGTCATAATCATTAGATGATGTCATAATCATTTTGTTGATGTCATAATCATTTGATGATGTCATAATCATTAGATGATGTCATAATCATTTTGTTGATGTCATAATCATTTGATAATGTCATAATCATTTTGTTGATGTCATAATCATTTTGTTGATGTCATAATCATTTGATGATGTCATAATCATTTTGGTGATGTCATAATCATTTGATGATGTCATAATCATTTGATGTCATAATCATTGGATGATGTCATAATCATTTTGTTGATGCCATAATCATTTGATGATGTCATAATCATTAGATGATGTCATAATCATTTTGTTGATGTCATAATGATTTGATGATGTAATAATCATTGGATGATGTCATAATCATTGGATGATGTCATAATCATTTTGTTGATGTCATAATCATTTGATGATGTCATAATCATTAGATGATGTCATAATCATTTTGTTGATGTCATAATCATTTGATGTCATAATCATTGGATGATGTCATAATCATTTTGTTGATGTCATAATCATTTGATGATGTCATAAACATTTGATGTCATAATCATTGGATGATGTCATAATCATTTTGTTGATGTCATAATCATTGGATGATGTCATAATCATTTTGTTGATGTCATAATCATTTGATGATGTCATAATCATTAGATGATGTCATAATCATTTTGTTGATGTCATAATCATTTGATGATGTCATAATCATTAGATGATGTCATAATCATTTTGTTGATGTCATAATCATTTGATGATGTCATAATCATTTGATGTCATAATCATCGGATGATGTCATAATCATTTTGTTGATGTCATAATCATTTGATAATGTCATAATCATTAGATGATGTCATAATCATTTTGTTGATGTCATAATCATTTTGTTGATGTCATAATCATTTGATGATGTCATAATCATTTTGTTGATGTCATAATCATTTGATGATGTCATAATCATTTGACATCATAATCATTGGATGATGTCACAATCATTTTGTTGATGTCATAATCATTTGATGATGTCATAATCATTTTGGTGATGTCATAATCATTTGGTGATGTCATAATCATTTGATGATGTCATAATCATTTGATGTCATAATCATTGGATGATGTCATAATCATTTTGTTGATGTCATAATCATTTGATGATGTCATAATCATTAGATGATGTCATAATCATTTTGTTGATGTCATAATGATTTGATGATGTCATAATCATTGGATGATGTCATAATCATTGGATGATGTCATCATCATTTTGTTGATGTCATAATCATTTGATGTCATAATCATTGGATGATGTCATAATCATTTTGTTGATGTCATAATCATTTGATATCATAATCATTGGATGATGTCATAATCATTTTGTTGATGTCATAATCATTTGATGATGTCATAATCATTTGATGTTATAATCATTGGATGATGTCATAATCATTTTGTTGATGTCATAATCATTTGATGATGTCATAATCATTAGATGATGTCATAATCATTTTGTTGATGTCATAATCATTTGGTGATGTCATAATCATTAGATGATGTCATAATCATTTTGTGATGTCATAATCATTTGATGATGTCATAATCATTTGATGTCATAATCATTGGATGATGTCATAATCATTTTGTTGATGTCATAATCATTTGATAATGTCATAATCATTAGATGATGTCATAATCATTTTGTTGATGTCATAATCATTTTGTTGATGTCATAATCATTTTGGTGATGTCATAATCATTTGATGATGTCATAATCATTTGATGTCATAATCATTGGATGATGTCATAATCATTTTGTTGATGTCATAATCATTTGATGATGTCATACTCATTAGATGATGTCATAATCATTTTGTTGATGTCATAATGATTTGATGATGTCATAATCATTGGATGATGTCATAATCATTGGATGATGTCATAATCATTTTGTTGATGTCATAATCTTTTGATGATGTCATAATCATTAGATGATGTCATAATCATTTTGTTGATGTCATAATGATTTGATGATGTCATAATCATTTGATGTCATAATCATTGGATGATGTCATAATCATTTTGTTGATGTCATAATCATTTGATGATGTCATAATCATTGGATGATGTCATTTTCATTTTGTTGATGTCATAATCATTTCGTGATGTCATAATCATTAGAACATGTCATAATCATTTGATGTCATAATCATTTTGTTGATGTCATAATCATTTGATGATGTCATAATCATTAGATGATGTCATAATCATTTGATGTCATAATCATTGAATGATGTCATATTCATTTTGTTGATGTCATAATCATTTGATGATGTCATAATCATTTGATGTCATAATCATTGGATGATGTCATAATCATTTTGTTGATGTCATAATCATTTGATGATGTCATAATCATTTGATGTCATAATCATTGGATGATGATCACATAATCATTTTGTTGATGTCATAATCATTAGATGATGTCATAATCATTAGATGATGTCATAATCATTTTGTTGATGTCATAATCATTTGATGATGTCATAATCATTTTGTTGATGTCATAATCATTGGATGATGTCATAATCATTTTGTTGATGTCGTAATCATTTGATGATGCCATAATCATTTTGTTGATGGCATAATCATTTGATGATGTCATAATCATTTGATGTCATAATCATTGAATGATGTCATAATCATTTTGTTGATGTCATAATCATTTGATGATGTCATAATAATTTGATGTCATAATCATTGGATGATGGCATAATCATTTGATGATGTCATAATCATTTTGTTGATGTCATAATCATTTGATGATGTCATAATCATTTTGTTGATGTCATAATCATTTGATGATGTCATAATCATTTTGTTGATGTCATAATCATTTTGTTGATGTCATAATGATTTGATGATGTCATAATCATTGGATGATGTCATAATCATTGGATGATGTCATAATCATTTTTTGATGTCATAATCATTTGATGATGTCATAATCATTTGATGTCATAATCATTGGATGATGTCATAATCATTTTGTTGATGTCATAATCATTTGATGATGTCATAATCATTTTGTTGATGTCATAATCATTTTGTTGATGTCATAATGATTTGATGATGTCATAATCATTGGATGATGTCATAATCATTGGATGATGTCATAATCATTTTGTTGATGTCATAATCATTTGATGATGCCATAATCATTTTGTTGATGTCATAATCATTTTGTTGATGTCATAATGATTTGATGATGTTATAATCATTGGATGATGTCATAATCATTGGATGATGTCATAATCATTTTGTTGATGTCATAATCAATTGATGTCATAATCATTGGATGATGTCATAATCATTTTGTTGATGTCATAATCATTTGATGATGTCATAATCATTAGATGATGTCATAATCATTTTGTTGATGTCATAATCATTTGATGATGTCATAATCATTTGATGTCATAATCATTGGATGATGTCATAATCATTTTGTTGATGTCATAATCATTTGATGATGTCATAATCATTAGATGATGTCATAATCATTTTTTTGATGTCATAATCATTTGATGATGTCATAATCATTAGATGATGTCATAATCATTTTGTTGATGTCATAATCATTTGATGATGTCATAATCATTAGATGATGTCATAATCATTTTTTTGATGTCATAATTATTTGATGATGTCATAATCATTTGATGTCATAATCATCAGATGAGGTCATAATCATTTTGTTGATGTCATAATCATTTGATAATGTCATAATCATTAGATGATGTCATAATCATTTTGTTGATGTCATAATCATTTTTTTGATGTCATAATCATCTGATGATGTCATAATCATTTTATTGATGTCATAATCATTTGATGATGTCATAATCATTTGATGTCATAATCATTGGATGATGTCATAATCATTTTGTTGATGTCATAATCATTTGATGATGTCATAATCATTAGATGATGTCATAATCATTTTGTTGATGTCATAATTATTTGATGATGTCATAATCATTGGATGATGTCATAATCATTGGATGACGTCATCATCATTTTGTTGATGTCATAATCATTTGATGATGTCATAATCATTTGATGTCATAATCATTTGATGATGTCATAATCATTTTGTTGATGTCATAATCATTTTGTTGATGTCATAATGATTTGATGATGTCATAATAATTGGATGATGTCATAATCATTTTGTTGATGTCATAATCATTTGATGATGCCATAATCATTTTGTTGATGTCATAATCATTTGATGATGCCATAATCATTTTGTTGATGTCATAATCATTTTATGATGTCATAATCATTTTGTTGATGTCATAATCATTTTGTTGATGTCATAATGATTTGATGATGTCATTATCATTTGATGTCATAATCCTTGGATGATGTCATAATCATTTTGTTGATGTCATAATCATTTGATGATGTCAATCATTTTGTTGATGTCATAATCATTTTGTTGATGTCATAATGATTTGATGATGTCATAATCATTGGATGATGTCATAATAATTTTGTTGATGTCATAATCAATTGATAATGTCATAATCATTAGATGATGTCATAATCATTTTGTTGATGTCATAATCATTTTTTTGATGTCATAATCATTTGATGATGTCATAATCATTTTGTTGATGTCATAATCATTTGATGATGTCATAATCATTTGATGTCATAATCACTGGATGATGTCATAATCATTTTGTTGATGTCATAATCATTTGATGATGTCATAATCATTAGATGATGTCATAATCATTTTGTTGATGTCATAATCATTTGATGATGTCATAATCATTTGATGTCATAATCACTGGATGATGTCATAATCATTTTGTTGATGTCATAATGATTTGATGATGTCATAATCATTGGATGATGTCATCATCATTTTGATGATGTCATAATCATTTGATGATGTCATAATCATTTGATGTCATAATCATTTGATGATGTCATAATCATATTTTTGATGTCATAATCATTTTGTTGATGTCATAATGATTTGATGATGTCAAAATCATTGGATGATGTCATAATCATTTTGTTGATGTCATAATCATTTGATGATGTCATAATCCTTGGATGATGTCATAATCATTTTGTTGATGTCATAATCATTTGATGATGTCATAATCATTGGATGATGTCATAATCATTTTGTTGATGTCATAATCATTTGATGATGTCATAATCATTAGATGATGTCATAATCATTTTGTTGATGTCATAATCATTTGATGATGTCATAATCATTATATGATGTCATAATCATTTTGTTAATGTCATAATCATTTGATGATGTCATAATCATTTGATGTCATAATCATTGGATGATGTCATAATCATTTTGTTGATGTCATAATCATTTTGTTGATGTCATAATCATTTGATGATGTCATAATCATTTTGGTGATGTCATAATCATTTGATGATGTCATAATCATTTGATGTCATAATCATTGGATGATGTCATAATCATTTTGTTGATGTCATAATCATTTGATGATGTCATAATCATTAGATGATGTCATAATCATTTTGTTGATGTCATAATCATTTGATGATGTCATAATCATTAGATGATGTCATAATCATTTTGTGATGTCATAATCATTTGATGATGTCATAATCATTTGATGTCATAATCATTGGATGATGTCATAATCATTTTGTTGATGTCATAATCATTTGATAATGTCATAATCATTAGATGATGTCATAATCATTTTGTTGATGTCATAATCTTTTTGTTCATGTCATAATCATTTTGGTGATGTCATAATCATTGGATGATGTCATAATCATTTTGTTGATGTCATAATCATTTGATGATGCCATAATCATTTTGTTGATGGCATAATCATTTGATGATGTCATAATCATTTGATGTCATAATCATTGGATGATGTCATAATCATTTTGTTGATGTCATAATCATTTGATGATGTCATAATCATTTGATGTCATAATCATTGGATGATGTCATAATCATTTGATGATGTTATAATCATTTTGATGATGTCATAATCATTTGATGATGTCATAATCATTTTGTTGATGTCATAATCATTTTGTTGATGTCATAATCATTTGATGATGTCATAATCATTTTATGTCATAATCATTGGATGATGTCATAATCATTTTGTTGATGTCATAATCATTTGATGATGTCATAATCATTTTGTTGATGTCATAATCATTTTGTTGATGTCATAATGATTTGATGATGTCATAATCATTGGATGATGTCATAATCATTGGATGATGTCATAATCATTTTGTTGATGTCATAATCATTTGATGATGCCATAATCATTTTGATGATGTCATAATCATTTTGTTGATGTCATAATGATTTGATGATGTTATAATCATTGGATGATGTCATAATCATTGGATGATGTCATAATCATTTTGTTGATGTCATAATCATTTGATGTCATAATCATTGGATGATGTCATAATCATTTGATGAAGTCATAATCATTAGATGATGTCATAATCATTTTGTTGATGTCATAATCATTTGATGATGTCATAATCATTTGATGTCATAATCATTGGATGATGTCATAATCATTTTGTTGATGTCATAATCATTTGATGATGTCATAATCATTAGATGATGTCATAATCATTTTGTTGATGTCATAATCATTTGATGATGTCATAATCATTAGATGATGTCATAATCATTTTTTTGATGTCATAATCATTTGATGATGTCATAATCATTTGATGTCATAATCATCGGATGATGTCATTATCATTTTGTTGATGTCATAATCATTTGATAATGTCATAATCATTAGATGATGTCATTATCATTTTGTTGATGTCATAATCATTTTTTTGATGTCATAATCATTTTGTTGATGTCATAATGATTTGATGATGTTAAAATCATTGGATGATGTCATAATCATTGGATGATGTCATAATCATTTTGTTGATGTCATAATCAATTGATGTCATAATCATTGGATGATGTCATAATCATTTTGTTGATGTCATAATCATTTGATGATGTCATAATCATTAGATGATGTCATAATCATTTTGTTGATGTCATAATCATTTGATGATGTCATAATCATTTGATGTCATAATCATTGGATGATGTCATAATCATTTTGTTGATGTCATAATCATTTGATGATGTCATAATCATTAGATGATGACATAATCATTTTTTTGATGTCATAATCATTTGATGATGTCATAATCATTAGATGATGTCATAATCATTTTGTTGATGTCATAATCATTTGATGATGTCATAATCATTAGATGATGTCATAATCATTTTTTTGATGTCATAATTATTTGATGATGTCATAATCATTTGATGTCATAATCATCGGATGAGGTCATAATCATTTTGTTGATGTCATAATCATTTGATAATGTCATAATCATTAGATGATGTCATAATCATTTTGTTGATGTCATAATCATTTTTTTGATGTCATAATCATCTGATGATGTCATAATCATTTTATTGATGTCATAATCATTTGATGATGTCATAATCATTTGATGTCATAATCATTGGATGATGTCATAATCATTTTGTTGATGTCATAATCATTTGATGATGTCATAATCATTAGATGATGTCATAATCATTTTGTTGATGTCATAATTATTTGATGATGTCATAATCATTGGATGATGTCATAATCATTGGATGATGTCATCATCATTTTGTTGATGTCATAATCATTTGATGATGTCATAATCATTTGATGTCATAATCATTTGATGATGTCATAATCATTTTGTTGATGTCATAATCATTTTGTTGATGTCATAATGATTTGATGATGTCATAATAATTGGATGATGTCATAATCATTTTGTTGATGTCATAATCATTTGATGATGCCATAATCATTTTGTTGATGTCATAATCATTTGATGATGCCATAATCATTTTGTTGATGTCATAATCATTTTATGATGTCATAATCATTTTGTTGATGTCATAATCATTTTGTTGATGTCATAATGATTTGATGATGTCATTATCATTTGATGTCATAATCCTTGGATGATGTCATAATCATTTTGTTGATGTCATAATCATTTGATGATGTCAATCATTTTGTTGATGTCATAATCATTTTGTTGATGTCATAATGATTTGATGATGTCATAATCATTGGATGATGTCATAATAATTTTGTTGATGTCATAATCAATTGATAATGTCATAATCATTAGATGATGTCATAATCATTTTGTTGATGTCATAATCATTTTTTTGATGTCATAATCATTTGATGATGTCATAATCATTTTGTTGATGTCATAATCATTTGATGATGTCATAATCATTTGATGTCATAATCACTGGATGATGTCATAATCATTTTGTTGATGTCATAATCATTTGATGATGTCATAATCATTAGATGATGTCATAATCATTTTGTTGATGTCATAATGATTTGATGATGTCATAATCATTGGATGATGTCATAATCATTGGATGATGTCATCATCATTTTGTTGATGTCATAATCATTTGATGATGTCATAATCATTTGATGTCATAACCATTTGATGATGTCATAATCATTTTTTTGATGTCATAATCATTTTGTTGATGTCATAATGATTTGATGATGTCAAAATCATTGGATGATGTCATAATCATTTTGTTGATGTCATAATCATTTGATGTCATAATCATTGGATGATGTCATAATCATTTTGTTGATGTCATAATCATTTGATGATGTCATAATCCTTGGATGATGTCATAATCATTTTGTTGATGTCATAATCATTTGATGATGTCATAATCATTGGATGATGTCATAATCATTTTGTTGATGTCATAATCATTTGATGATGTCATAATCATGAGATGATGTCATAATCATTTTGTTGATGTCATAATCATTTGATGATGTCATAATCATTATATGATGTCATAATCATTTTGTTAATGTCATAATCATTTGATGATGTCATAATCATTTGATGTCATAATCATTGGATGATGTCATAATCATTTTGTTGATGTCATAATCATTTTGTTGATGTCATAATCATTTGATGATGTCATAATCATTTTGGTGATGTCATAATCATTTGATGATGTCATAATCATTTGATGTCATAATCATTGGATGATGTCATAATCATTTTGTTGATGTCATAATCATTTGATGATGTCATAATCATTAGATGATGTCATAATCATTTTGTTGATGTCATAATCATTTGATGATGTCATAATCATTAGATGATGTCATAATCATTTTGTGATGTCATAATCATTTGATGATGTCATAATCATTTGATGTCATAATCATTGGATGATGTCATAATCATTTTGTTGATGTCATAATCATTTGATAATGTCATAATCATTAGATGATGTCATAATCATTTTGTTGATGTCATAATCATTTTGTTGATGTCATAATCATTTTGGTGATGTCATAATCATTTGATGATGTCATAATCATTTGATGTCATAATCATTGGATGATGTCATAATCATTTTGTTGATGTCATAATAATTTGATGATGTCATAATAATTAGATGATGTCATAATCATTTTTTTGATGTCATAATGATTTGATGATGTCATAATCATTGGATGATGTCATAATCATTTTGTTGATGTCATAATCATTTGATGATGTCATAATCATTTTGTTGATGTCATAATCATTGGATGATGTCATAATCATTTTGTTGATGTCATAATCATTTGATGATGTCATAATCATTGGATGATGTCATATTCATTTTGTTGATGTCATAATCATTTCATGATGTCATAATCATTAGATCATGTCATAATCATTTGATGTCATAATCATTTTGTTGATGTCATAATCATTTGATGATGTCATAATCATTAGATAATGTCATAATCATTTGATGTCATAATCATTGGATGATGTCATATTCATTTTGTTGATGTCATAATCGTTTGATGATGTCATAATCATTTGATGTCATAATCATTGGATGATGTCATAATCATTTTGTTGATGTCATAATCATTTGATGATGTCATAATCATTTGATGTCATAATCATTGGATGATGACATAATCATTTTGTTGATGTCATAATCATTAGATGATGTCATAATAAATAAAAGATGATGTCATAATCATTTTGTTGATGTCATAATCAATTGATGATGTCATAATCATTTTGTTGATGTCATAATCATTGGATGATGTCATAATCATTTTGTTGATGTCATAATCATTTGATGATGTCATAATCATTTGATGTCATAATCATTGGATGATGTCATAATCATTTGATGATGTTATAATCATTTTGATGATGTCATAATCATTTGATGATGTCATAATCATTTTGTTGATGTCATAATCATTTTGTTGATGTCATAATCATTTGATGATGTCATAATCATTTTATGTCATAATCATTGGATGATGTCATAATCATTTTGTTGATGTCATAATCATTGGATGATGTCATAATCATTTTGTTGATGTCATAATCATTTGATGATGTCATAATCATTTTGTTGATGTCATAATCATTTTGTTGATGTCATAATGATTTGATGATGTCATAATCATTGGATGATGTCATAATCATTGGATGATGTCATAATCATTTTGTTGATGTCATAATCATTTGATGATGCCATAATCATTTTGATGATGTCATAATCATTTTGTTGATGTCATAATGATTTGATGATGTTATAATCATTGGATGATGTCATAATCATTGGATGATGTCATAATCATTTTGTTGATGTCATAATCATTTGATGTCATAATCATTGGATGATGTCATAATCATTTGATGAAGTCATAATCATTAGATGATGTCATAATCATTTTGTTGATGTCATAATCATTTGATGATGTCATAATCATTTGATGTCATAATCATTGGATGATGTCATAATCATTTTGTTGATGTCATAATCATTTGATGATGTCATAATCATTAGATGATGTCATAATCATTTTGTTGATGTCATAATCATTTGATGATGTCATAATCATTAGATGATGTCATAATCATTTTTTGATGTCATAATCATTTGATGATGTCATAATCATTTGATGTCATAATCATCGGATGATGTCATTATCATTTTGTTGATGTCATAATCATTTGATAATGTCATAATCATTAGATGATGTCATTATCATTTTGTTGATGTCATAATCATTTTTTTGATGTCATAATCATTTGATGATGTCATAATCATTTGATGATGTCATAATCATTTGATGTCATAATCATTGGATGATGTCATAATCATTTTGTTGATGTCATAATGATTTGATGATGTCATAATCATTAGATGATGTCATAATCATTTTGTTGATGTCATAATGATTTGATGATGTCATAATCATTGGATGATGTCATAATCATTGGATGATGTCATCATCATTTTGTTGATATCATAATCATTTGATGATGTCATAATCATTTGATGTCATAATCATTTGATGATGTCATAATCATTTTGTTGATGTCATAATCATTTTGTTGATGTCATAATGATTTGATGATGTCATAATCATTGGATGATGTCATAATCATTTTGTTGATGTCATAATCATTTGATGATGCCATAATCATTTTGTTGATGTCATAATCATTTTATGATGTCATAATCATTTTGTTGATGTCATAATCATTTTATTGATGTCATAATGATTTGATGATGTCATAATCATTTGATGTCATAATCATTGGATGATGTCATAATGATTTTGTTGATGTCATAATCATTTGATGATGTCATAATGATTTTGTTGATGTCATAATCATTTGATGATGCCATAATCATTTTGTTGATGTCATAATCATTTTGTTGATGTCATAATGATTTGATGATGTCATAATCATTTGATTTCATAATCCTTGGATGATGTCATAATCATTTGATGATGTCAATCATTTTGTTGATGTCATAATCATTTTGTTGATGTCATAATCATTGGATGATGTCATAATAATTTTGTTGATGTCATAATCATTTGATAATGTCATAATCATTAGATGATGTCATAATCATTTTGTTGATGTCATAATCATTATTTTGATGTCATAATCATTTGATGATGTCATAATCATTTTGTTGATGTCATAATCATTTGATGATGTCATAATCAGTTGATGTCATAATCATTGGATGATGTCATAATCATTTTGTTGATGTCATAATCATTTGATGATGTCATAATCATTAGATGATGTCATAATCATTTTGTTGATGTCATAATGATTTGATGATGTCATAATCATTGGATGATGTCATAATCATTGGATGATGTCATCATCATTTTGTTGATGTCATAATCATTTGATGATGTCATAATCATTTGATGTCATGATCATTTGATGATGTCATAATCATTTTGTTGATGTCATAATCATTTTGTTGATGTCATAATGATTTGATGATGTCAAAATCATTGGATGATGTCATAATCATTTTGTTGATGTCATAATCATTTGATGTCATAATCATTGGATGATGTCATAATCATTTTGTTGATGTCATAATCATTTGATGATGTCATAATCCTTGGATGATGTCATAATCATTGGATGATGTCATAATCATTTTGTTGATGTCATAATCATTTGATGATGTCATAATCATTTGATGTCATGATCATTTGATGATGTCATAATCATTTTGTTGATGTCATAATCATTTTGTTGATGTCATAATGATTTGATGATGTCAAAATCATTGGATGATGTCATAATCATTTTGTTGATGTCATAATCATTTGATGTCATAATCATTGGATGATGTCATAATCATTTTGTTGATGTCATAATCATTTGATGATGTCATAATCCTTGGATGATGTCATAATCATTTTGTTGATGTCATAATCATTTGATGATGTCATAATCATTTGATGTCATAATCATTGGATGATGTCATAATCATTGTGTTGATGTCATAATCATTTGATGATGTCATAATCATTAGATGATGTCATAATCATTTTGTTGATGTCATAATCATTTGATGATGTCATAATCATTAGATGATGTCATAATCATTTTGTGATGTCATAATCATTTGATGATGTCATAATCATTTGATGTCATAATCATTGGATGATGTCATAATCATTTGATGATGTCATAATCATTAGATGATGTCATAATCATTTTGTTGATGTCATAATCATTTTGTTGATGTCATAATCATTTGATGATGTCATAATCATTTTGGTGATGTCATAATCATTTGATGATGTCATAATCATTTGATGTCATAATCATTGGATGATGTCATAATCATTTTGTTGATGTCATAATCATTTGATGATGTCATAATCATTAGATGATGTCATAATCATTTTGTTGATGTCATAATGATTTGATGATGTCATAATCATTGGATGATGTCATAATCATTGGATGATGTCATAATCATTTTGTTGATGTCATAATCATTTGATGATGTCATAATCATTTTGTTGATGTCATAATCATTTTGTTGATGTCATAATCATTTGATGATGCCATTATCATTTTGTTGATGTCATAATCATTTTATGATGTCATAATCATTTTGTTGATGTCATAATGATTTGATGATGTCATAATCATTTGATGTCATAATCATTGGATGATGTCATAATCATTTTGTTGATGTCATAATCATTTGATGATTCCATAATCATTTTGTTGATGTCGTAATCATTTGATGATGCCATAATCATTTTGTTGATGTCATAATCATTTTATGATGTCATAATCATTTCGTTGATGTCATAATCATTTTGTTGATGTCATAATGATTTGATGATGTCATAATCATTGGATGATGTCATAATCATTGGATGATGTCATCATCATTTTGTTGATGTCATAATCATTTGATGATGTCATAATCATTTGATGTCATATTCATTGGATGATGTCATAATCATTTTGTTGATGTCATAATCATTTGATTATGTCATAATCATTTGATGTCATAATCATTGGATGATGTCATAATCATTTTGTTGATGTCATAATCATTAGATGATGTCATAATTATTTTGTTGATGTCATAATCATTTTGTTGATGTCATAATGATTTGATGATGTCATAATCATTTGATGTCATAATCATTGGATGATGTCATAATCATTTTGTTGATGTCATAATCATTTGATTATGTCATAATCATTTGATGTCATAATCATTGGATGATGTCATAATCATTTTGTTGATGTCATAATCATTTGATGTCATAATCATTAGATGATGTTATAATCATTTTGTTGATGTCATAATCATTAGATGATGTCATAATCATTTGATGATGTCATAATCATTTAATGTCATAATCATTTGATGATGTCATAATCATTTTGTTGATGTCATAATCATTTGATGATGTCATAATCATTAGATGATGTCATAATCATTTTGTTGATGTCATAATCATTTGATGATGTCATAATCATTTTGTTGATGTCATAATCATTTGATGATGTCATAATCATTTGATGTCACAATCATGGGATGCTGTCATAATCATTTTGTTGATGTCATAATCATTTGATGATGTCATAATCATTAGATGATGTCATAATCATTTTGTTTATGTCATAATGATTTGATGATGTCATAATCATTGGATGATGTCATAATCATTGGATGATGTCATCATCATTTTGTTGATGTCATAATCATTTGATGATGTCATAATCATTTGATGTCATAATCATTGGAAGATGTCATAATAATTTTGTTAATGTCATAATCATTTGATGATGTCATAATCATTTTGTTGATGTAATAATCATTTTGTTGATGTCATAATGATTTGATGATGTCATAATCATTGGATGATGTCATAATCATTTTGTTGATGTCATAATCATTTGATGATGCTATAATCATTTTGTTGATGTCATAATCATTTTATGATGTCATAATCATTTTGTTGATATCATAATCATTTTGTTGATGTCATAATGATTTGATGATGTCATAATCATTTGATGTCATAATCATTGGATGATGTCATAATCATTTTGTTTATGTCATAATGATTTGATGATGTCATAATCATTGGATGATGTCATAATCATTGGATGATGTCATCATCATTTTGTTGATGTCATAATCATTTGATGATGTCATAATCATTTGATGTCATAATCATTGGAAGATGTCATAATAATTTTGTTAATGTCATAATCATTTGATGATGTCATAATCATTTTGTTGATGTAATAATCATTTTGTTGATGTCATAATCATTGGATGATGTCATAATCATTTTGTTGATTTCATAATCATTTGATGATGTCATAATCATTATATGATGTCATAATCATTTTGTTGATGTCATAATCATTTGATGATGTCATAATCATTTTGTTGATGTCATATTCATTTTGTTGTTGTCATAATCATTTCATGATGTCATAATCATTAGATCATGTCATAATCATTTTATGTCATAATCATTTTGTTGATGTCATAATCATTTGATGATGTCATAATCATTAGATGCTGTCATAATCATTTGATGTCATAATCATTGGATGATGTCATATTCATTTTGTTGATGTCATAATCATTTGATGATGTCATAATCATTTGATGTCATAATCATTGGATGATGTCATAATCATTTTGATGATGTCATAATCATTTGATGATGTCATAATCATTTGATGTCATAATCATTGGATGATGACATAATCATTTTGTTGATGTCATAATCATTAGATGATGTCATAATCATTTAGTTGATGTCATAATCATTGGATGATGTCATAATCATTTTGTTGATGTCATAATCATTTGATGATGCCATAATCATTTTGTTGATGTCATAATCATTTGATGATGTCATAATCATTTGATGATGTCATAATCATTTTGTTGATGTCATAATCATTTGATGATGTCATAATCATTTTGTTGATGTCATAATCATTTGATGATGTCATAATCATTTTGTTGATGTCATAATCATTTTGTTGATGTCATAATGATTTGATGATGTCATAATCATTGGATGATGTCATAATCATTGGATGATGTCATAATCATTTTGTTGATGTCATAATCATTTGATGATGTCATAATCATTTGATATCATAATCATTGGATGATGTCATAATCATTTTGTTGATGTCATAATCATTTGATGATGTCATAATCATTTTGTTGATGTCATAATCATTTTGTTGATGTCATAATGATTTGATGATGTCATAATCATTGGATGATGTCATAATCATTGGATGATGTCATAATCATTTTGTTGATGTCATAATCATTTGATGATGTCATAATCATTTTGTTGATGTCATAATCATTGGATGATGTCATAATCATTTTGTTGATGTCATAATCATTTGATGATGCCATAATCATTTTGTTGATGTCATAATCATTTGATGATGTCATAATCATTTGATGATGTCATAATCATTTTGTTGATGTCATAATCATTTGATGATGTCATAATCATTGTGTTGATGTCATAATCATTTTGTTGATGTCATAATCATTTTGTTGATGTCATAATCATTTTGTTGATGTCATAATGATTTGATGATGTCATAATCATTGGATGATGTCATAATCATTGGATGATGTCATAATCATTTTGTTGATGTCATAATCATTTGATGATGTCATAATCATTTGATATCATAATCATTGGATGATGTCATAATCATTTTGTTGATGTCATAATCATTTGATGATGTCATAATCATTTTGTTGATGTCATAATCATTTTGTTGATGTCATAATGATTTGATGATGTCATAATGATTTGATGATGTTATAATCATTGGATGATGTCATAATCATTGGATGATGTCATAATCATTTTGTTGATGTCATAATCATTTGATGTCATAATCATTGGATGATGTCATAATCATTTTGTTGATGTCATAATCATTTGATGATGTCATAATCATTAGATGATGTCATAATCATTTTGTTGATGTCATAATCATTTGATGTCATAATCATTGGATGATGTCATAATCATTTTGTTGATGTCATAATCATTTGATGATGTCATAATCATTAGATGATGTCATAATCATTTTGTTTATGTCATAATCATTTGATGATGTCATAATCATTAGATGATGTCATAATCATTTTGTTGATGTCATAATCATTTGATGATGTCATAATCATTTGATGTCATAATCATCGGATGATGTCATAATCATTTTGTTGATGTCATAATCATTTGATAATGTCATATTCATTAGATGATGTCATAATCATTTTGTTGATGTCATAATCATTTTTTTGATGTCATAATCATTTGATGATGTCACAATCATTTTATTGATGTCATAATCATTTGATGATGTCATAATCATTTGATGTCATAATCATTGGATGATGTCATAATCATTTGATGATGTCATAATCATTAGATGATGTCATAATCATTTTGTTGATGTCATAATCATTTTGTTGATGTCATAATCATTTGATGATGTCATAATCATTTTGGTGATGTCATAATCATTTGATGATGTCATAATCATTTGATGTCATAATCATTGGATGATGTCATAATCATTTTGTTGATGTCATAATCATTTGATGATGTCATAATCATTAGATGATGTCATAATCATTTTGTCGATGTCATAATGATTTGATGATGTCATAATCATTGGATGATGTCATAATCATTGGATGATGTCATAATCATTTTGTTGATGTCATAATCATTTGATGATGTCATAATCATTTTGTTGATGTCATAATCATTTTGTTGATGTCATAATCATTTGATGATGCCATTATCATTTTGTTGATGTCATAATCATTTTATGATGTCATAATCATTTTGTTGATGTCATAATGATTTGATGATGTCATAATCATTTGATGTCATAATCATTGGATGATGTCATAATCATTTTGTTGATGTCATAATCATTTGATGATTCCATAATCATTTTGTTGATGTCGTAATCATTTGATGATGCCATAATCATTTTGTTGATGTCATAATCATTTTATGATGTCATAATCATTTCGTTGATGTCATAATCATTTTGTTGATGTCATAATGATTTGATGATGTCATAATCATTGGATGATGTCATAATCATTGGATGATGTCATCATCATTTTGTTGATGTCATAATCATTTGATGATGTCATAATCATTTGATGTCATAATCATTGGATGATGTCATAATCATTTTGTTGATGTCATAATCATTTGATTATGTCATAATCATTTGATGTCATAATCATTGGATGATGTCATAATCATTTTGTTGATGTCATAATCATTAGATGATGTCATAATTATTTTGTTGATGTCATAATCATTTTGTTGATGTCATAATGATTTGATGATGTCATAATCATTTGATGTCATAATCATTGGATGATGTCATAATCATTTTGTTGATGTCATAATCATTTGATTATGTCATAATCATTTGATGTCATAATCATTGGATGATGTCATAATCATTTTGTTGATGTCATAATCATTTGATGTCATAATCATTAGATGATGTTATAATCATTTTGTTGATGTCATAATCATTAGATGATGTCATAATCATTTGATGATGTCATAATCATTTGATGTCATAATCATTTGATGATGTCATAATCATTTTGTTGATGTCATAATCATTTGATGATGTCATAATCATTAGATGATGTCATAATCATTTTGTTGATGTCATAATCATTTGATGATGTCATAATCATTTTGTTGATGTCATAATCATTTGATGATGTCATAATCATTTGATGTCACAATCATGGGATGCTGTCATAATCATTTTGTTGATGTCATAATCATTTGATGATGTCATAATCATTAGATGATGTCATAATCATTTTGTTTATGTCATAATGATTTGATGATGTCATAATCATTGGATGATGTCATCATCATTTTGTTGATGTCATAATCATTTGATGATGTCATAATCATTTGATGTCATAATCATTGGATGATGTCATAATAATTTTGTTAATGTCATAATCATTTGATAATGTCATAATCATTTTGTTGATGTAATAATCATTTTGTTGATGTCATAATGATTTGATGATGTCATAATCATTGGATGATGTCATAATCATTTTGTTGATGTCATAATCATTTGATGATGCTATAATCATTTTGTTGATGTCATAATCATTTTATGATGTCATAATCATTTTGTTGATATCATAATCATTTTGTTGATGTCATAATGATTTGATGATGTCATAATCATTTGATGTCATAATCATTGGATGATGTCATAATCATTTTGTTGATGTCATAATCATTTGATGATGTCATAATGATTTTGTTGATGTCATAATCATTTGATGATGCCATAATCATTTTGTTGATGTCATAATCATTTTATAATGTCATAATCATTTTGTTGATGTCATAATCATTTTGTTGATGTCATAATGATTTGATGATGTCATAATCATTTTGTTGATGTCATAATCATTGGATGATGTCATAATCATTTTGTTGATTTCATAATCATTTGATGATGTCATAATCATTATATGATGTCATAATCATTTTGTTGATGTCATAATCATTTGATGATGTCATAATCATTTTGTTGATGTCATATTCATTTTGTTGTTGTCATAATCATTTCATGATGTCATAATCATTAGATCATGTCATAATCATTTTATGTCATAATCATTTTGTTGATGTCATAATCATTTGATGATGTCATAATCATTAGATGATGTCATAATCATTTGATGTCATAATCATTGGATGATGTCATATTCATTTTGTTGATGTCATAATCATTTGATGATGTCATAATCATTTGATGTCATAATCATTGGATGATGACATAATCATTTTGTTGATGTCATAATCATTAGATGATGTCATAATCATTTAGTTGATGTCATAATCATTTGATGATGTCATAATCATTTTGTTGATGTCATAATCATTGGATGATGTCATAATCATTTTGTTGATGTCATAATCATTTGATGATGCCATAATCATTTTGTTGATGTCATAATCATTTGATGATGTCATAATCATTTGATGATGTCATAATCATTTTGTTGATGTCATAATCATTTGATGATGTCATAATCATTTTGTTGATGTCATAATCATTTGATGATGTCATAATCATTTTGTTGATGTCATAATCATTTTGTTGATGTCATAATGATTTGATGATGTCATAATCATTGGATGATGTCATAATCATTGGATGATGTCATAATCATTTTGTTGATGTCATAATCATTTGATGATGTCATAATCATTTGATATCATAATCATTGGATGATGTCATAATCATTTTGTTGATGTCATAATCATTTGATGATGTCATAATCATTTTGTTGATGTCATAATCATTTTGTTGATGTCATAATGATTTGATGATGTCATAATCATTGGATGATGTCATAATCATTGGATGATGTCACAATCATTTTATTGATGTCATAATCATTTGATGATGTCATAATCATTTGATGTCATAATCATTGGATGATGTCATAATCATTTTGTTGATGTCATAATCATTTGATGATGTCATAATCATTTGATGTCATAATCATTTGATGATGTCATAATCATTTTGCTGATGTCATAATCATTTTGTTGATGTAATAATGATTTGATGATGTCATAATCATTGGATGATGTCATAATCATTTTGTTGATGTCATAATCATTTGATGATGCCATAATCATTTTGTTGATGTCATAATCATTTTATGATGTCATAATCATTTTGTTGATGTCATAATCATTTTGTTGATGTCATATTCATTTGATGATGTCATATTGATTTTGTTGATGTCATAATCATTTGATGATGCCATAATCATTTTGTTGATGTCATAATCATTTTGTTGATGTCATAATGATTTGATGATGTCATAATCATTTGATGTCATAATCCTTGGATGATGTCATAATCATTTTGTTGATGTCATAATCATTTGATGATGTCAATCATTTTGTTGATGTCATAATCATTTTGTTGATGTCATAATGATTTGATGATGTCATAATCATTGGATGATGTCATAACAATTTTGTTGATGTCATAATCATTTGATGTGATAATCATTGGATGATGTCATAATCATTTGATAATGTCATAATCATTTTGTTGATGTCATAATGATTTGATGATGTCATAATTATTGGATGATGTCATAATCATTGGATGATGTCATCATCATTTTGTTGATGTCATAATCATTTGATGATGTCATAATCATTTGATGTCATAATCATTGGATGATCTCATAATCATTTTGTTGATGTCATAATCATTTGATGATGTCATAATCATTAGATGATGTCATAATTATTTTGTTGATGTCATAATCATTTTGTTGATGTCATAATGATTTTATGATGTCATAATCATTTGATGTCATAATCATTGGATGATGTCATAATCATTTTGTTGATGTCATGATCATTTGATGATGTCATAATCATTTGATGTCATAATCATTGGATGATGTCATAATCATTTTGTTGATGTCATAATCATTTGATGTCATAATCATTAGATGATGTCATAATCATTTTGTTGATGTCATAATCATTAGATGATGTCATAATCATTTTGTTGATGTCATAATCATTTGATGATGTCATAATCATTTGATGTCATAATCATTGGATGATGTCATAATCATTTTGTTGATGTCATAATCATTTGATGATGTCATAATCATTAGATGATGTCATAATCATTTTGTTGATGTCATAATCATTTGATGATGTCATAATCATTAGATGATGTCATAATCATTTTGTTGATGTCATAATCATTTGATGATGTCATAATCATTAGATGATGTCATAATCATTTTGTTGATGTCATAATCATTTGATGATGTCATAATAATTAGATGATGTCATAATCATTTTGTTGATGTCATAATCATTAGATGATGTCATAATCATTTTGTTGATGTCATAATCATTTGATGATGCTATAATCATTTTGTTGATGTCATAATCATTTTATGATGTCATAATCATTTTGTTGATGTCATAATCATTTTGTTGATGTCATAATGATTTGATGATGTCATAATCATTTGATGTCATAATCATTGGATGATGTCATAATCATTTTGTTGATGTCATAATCATTTGATGATGTCATAATGATTTTGTTGATGTCATAATCATTTGATGATGCCATAATCATTTTGTTGATGTCATAATCATTTTATGATGTCATAATCATTTTGTTGATGTCATAATCATTTTGTTGATGTCATAATGATTTGATGATGTCATAATCATTTGATGTCATAATCATTGGATGATGTCATAATCATTGGATGATGTCATAATCATTTTGTTGATGTCATAATCATTTGATGATGTCATAATCATTATATGATGTCATAATCATTTTGTTGATGTCATAATCATTTGATGATGTCATAATCATTTTGTTGATGTCATAATCATTTGATGTCATAATCATTGGATGATGTCATAATCATTTTGTTGATGTCATAATCATTTGATGATGTCATAATCATTAGATGATGTCATAATCATTTTTTGATGTCATAATCATTTTGTTGATGTCATATTCATTTGATGATGTCAATCATTTTGTTGATGTCATATTCATTTTGTTGATGTCATAATGATTTGATGATGTCATAATCATTGGATGATGTCATAATCATTGGATGATGTCATAATAATTTTGTTGATGTCATAATCATTTGATGATGTCATAATCATTTGATGTGATAATCATTGGATGATGTCATAATCATTTGATGATGTCATAATCATTTTGTTGATGTCATAATCATTTGATGATGCCATAATCATTTTGTTGATGTCATAATTATTTGATGATGCCATAATCATTTTGTTGATGTCATAATCATTGGATGATGTCATAATCATTTTGTTGATGTCATAATCATTTGATGATGTCATAATCATTGGATGATGTCATATTCATTTTGTTGATGTCATAATCATTTCATGATGTCAAAATCATTAGATCATGTCATAATCATTTGATGTCATAATCATTTTGTTGATGTCATAATCATTTGATGATGTCATAATCATTAGATGATGTCATAATCATTTGATGTCATAATCATTGGATGATGTCATATTCATTTTGTTGATGTCATAATCATTTGATGATGTCATAATCATTTGATGTCATAATCATTGTATGATGTCATAATCATTTTGTTGATGTCATAATCATTTGATGATGTCATAATCATTTGATGTCATAATCATTGGATGATGACATAATCATTTTGTTGATGTCATAATCATTAGATGATGTCATAATCATTAGATGATGTCATAATCATTTTGTTGACATCATAAACATTTGATGATGTCATAATCATTTTGTTGATGTCATAATCATTGGATGATGTCATAATCATTTTGTTGATGTCATAATCATTTGATGATGCCATAATCATTTTGTTGATGGCATAATCATATGATGATGTCATAATCATTTGATGTCATAATCATTGGATGATGTCATAATCATTTTGTTGATGTCATAATCATTTGATGATGTCATAATCATTTGATGTCATAATCATTTGATGATGTCATAATATTTTTTGATGATGTCATAATCATTTTGTTGATGTCATAATCATTTGATGATGTCATAATCATTTTGTTGATGTCATAATCATTTGATGATGTCATAATCATTTTGTTGATGTCATAATCATTTTGTTGATGTCATAATGATTTGATGATGTCATAATCATTGGATGATGTCATAATCATTGGATGATGTCATAATCATTTTGTTGATGTCATAATCATTTGATGATGCCATAATCATTTTGTTGATGTCATAATCATTTTGTTGATGTCATAATGATTTGATGATGTTATAATCATTGGATGATGTCATAATCATTGGATGATGTCATAATCATTTTGTTGATGTCATAATCATTTGATGTCATAATCATTGGATGATGTCCTAATCATTTTGTTGATGTCATAATCATTTGATGATGTCATACTCATAAGATGATGTCATAATCATTTTGTTGATGTCATAATCATTTGATGATGTCATAATCATTTGATGTCATAATCATTGGATGATGTCATAATCATTTTGTTGATGTAATAATCATTTGATGATGTCATAATCATTAGATGATGTCATAATCATTTTGTTGATGTCATAATGATTTGATGATGTCATAGTCATTGGATGATGTCATAATCATTGGATGATGTCATCATCATTTTGTTGATGTCATAATCATTTGATGATGTCATAATCATTTGATGTCATAATCATTTGATGATGTCATAATCATTTTGTTGATGTCATAATCATTTTGTTGATGTCATAATGATTTGATGATGTCATAATCATTGGATGATGTCATAATCATTTTGTTGATGTCATAATCATTTGATGATGTCATAATCATTTGATGATGTCATAATCATTTTGTTGATGTCATAATCATTTTGTTGATGTCATAATGTTTTGATGATGTCATAGTCATTTGATGTCATAATCATTGGATGAAGTCATAATCATTTTGTTGATGTCATAATCATTTGATGATGTCATAATGATTTTGTTGATGTCATAATCATTTGATGATGCCATAATCATTTTGTTGATGTCATAATCATTTTGTTGATGTCATAATGATTTGATGATGTCATAATCATTTGATGTCATAATCCTTGGATGATGTCATAATCATTTTGTTGATGTCATAATCATTTGATGATGTCAATCATTTTGTTGATGTCATAATCATTTGATGTGATAATCATTGGATGATGTCATAATCATTTGATGATGTGATAATCATTTTGTTGATGTCATAATCATTTGATGATGCCATAATCATTTTGTTGATGTCATAATCATTGGATGATGCCATAATCATTTTGTTGATGTCATAATCATTAGATGATGTCATCATCATTTTGTTGATGTCATAATCATTTGATGATGTCATAATCATTTGATGTCATAATCATTGGATGATGTCATAATCATTTTGTTGATGTCATAATCATTTGATGATGTCATAATCCTTGGATGATGTCATAATCATTTTGTTGATGTCATAATCATTTGATGATGTCATAATCATTTGATGTCATAATCATTGGATGATGTCATAATCATTGTGTTGATGTCATAATCATTTGATGATGTCATAATCATTAGATGATGTCATAATCATTTTGTTGATGTCATAATCATTTTGTTGATGTCATAATGATTTGATGATGTCATAATCATTTGATGTCATAATCATTGGATGATGTCATAATCATTTTGTTGATGTCATAATCATTTGATGATGTCATAATGATTTTGTTGATGTCATAATCATTTGATGATGCCATAATCATTTTGTTGATGTCATAATCATTTTATGATGTCATAATCATTTTGTTGATGTCATAATCATTTTGTTGATGTCATAATGATTTGATGATGTCATAATCATTTGATGTCATAATCATTGGATGATGTCATAATCATTGGATGATGTCATAATCATTTTGTTGATGTCATAATCATTTGATGATGTCATAATCATTATATGATGTCATAATCATTTTGTTGATGTCATAATCATTTGATGATGTCATAATCATTTTGTTGATGTCATAATCATTTGATGTCATAATCATTGGATGATGTCATAATCATTTTGTTGATGTCATAATCATTTGATGATGTCATAATCATTAGATGATGTCATAATCATTTTTTGATGTCATAATCATTTTGTTGATGTCATATTCATTTGATGATGTCAATCATTTTGTTGATGTCATATTCATTTTGTTGATGTCATAATGATTTGATGATGTCATAATCATTGGATGATGTCATAATCATTGGATGATGTCATAATAATTTTGTTGATGTCATAATCATTTGATGATGTCATAATCATTTGATGTGATAATCATTGGATGATGTCATAATCATTTGATGATGTCATAATCATTTTGTTGATGTCATAATCATTTGATGATGCCATAATCATTTTGTTGATGTCATAATTATTTGATGATGCCATAATCATTTTGTTGATGTCATAATCATTGGATGATGTCATAATCATTTTGTTGATGTCATAATCATTTGATGATGTCATAATCATTGGATGATGTCATATTCATTTTGTTGATGTCATAATCATTTCATGATGTCAAAATCATTAGATCATGTCATAATCATTTGATGTCATAATCATTTTGTTGATGTCATAATCATTTGATGATGTCATAATCATTAGATGATGTCATAATCATTTGATGTCATAATCATTGGATGATGTCATATTCATTTTGTTGATGTCATAATCATTTGATGATGTCATAATCATTTGATGTCATAATCATTGTATGATGTCATAATCATTTTGTTGATGTCATAATCATTTGATGATGTCATAATCATTTGATGTCATAATCATTGGATGATGACATAATCATTTTGTTGATGTCATAATCATTAGATGATGTCATAATCATTAGATGATGTCATAATCATTTTGTTGACGTCATAATCATTTGATGATGTCATAATCATTTTGTTGATGTCATAATCATTGGATGATGTCATAATCATTTTGTTGATGTCATAATCATTTGATGATGCCATAAACATTTTGTTGATGGCATAATCATATGATGATGTCATAATCATTTGATGTCATAATCATTGGATGATGTCATAATCATTTTGTTGATGTCATAATCATTTGATGATGTCATAATCATTTGATGTCATAATCATTTGATGATGTCATAATATTTTTTGATGATGTCATAATCATTTTGTTGATGTCATAATCATTTGATGATGTCATAATCATTTTGTTGATGTCATAATCATTTGATGATGTCATAATCATTTTGTTGATGTCATAATCATTTTGTTGATGTCATAATGATTTGATGATGTCATAATCATTGGATGATGTCATAATCATTGGATGATGTCATAATCATTTTGTTGATGTCATAATCATTTGATGATGCCATAATCATTTTGTTGATGTCATAATCATTTTGTTGATGTCATAATGATTTGATGATGTTATAATCATTGGATGATGTCATAATCATTGGATGATGTCATAATCATTTTGTTGATGTCATAATCATTTGATGTCATAATCATTGGATGATGTCCTAATCATTTTGTTGATGTCATAATCATTTGATGATGTCATACTCATAAGATGATGTCATAATCATTTTGTTGATGTCATAATCATTTGATGATGTCATAATCATTTGATGTCATAATCATTGGATGATGTCATAATCATTTTGTTGATGTAATAATCATTTGATGATGTCATAATCATTAGATGATGTCATAATCATTTTGTTGATGTCATAATGATTTGATGATGTCATAGTCATTGGATGATGTCATAATCATTGGATGATGTCATCATCATTTTGTTGATGTCATAATCATTTGATGATGTCATAATCATTTGATGTCATAATCATTTGATGATGTCATAATCATTTTGTTGATGTCATAATCATTTTGTTGATGTCATAATGATTTGATGATGTCATAATCATTGGATGATGTCATAATCATTTTGTTGATGTCATAATCATTTGATGATGTCATAATCATTTTATGATGTCATAATCATTTTGTTGATGTCATAATCATTTTGTTGATGTCATAATGTTTTGATGATGTCATAATCATTTGATGTCATAATCATTGGATGAAGTCATAATCATTTTGTTGATGTCATAATCATTTGATGATGTCATAATGATTTTGTTGATGTCATAATCATTTGATGATGCCATAATCATTTTGTTGATGTCATAATCATTTTGTTGATGTCATAATGATTTGATGATGTCATAATCATTTGATGTCATAATCCTTGGATGATGTCATAATCATTTTGTTGATGTCATAATCATTTGATGATGTCAATCATTTTGTTGATGTCATAATCATTTGATGTGATAATCATTGGATGATGTCATAATCATTTGATGATGTGATAATCATTTTGTTGATGTCATAATCATTTGATGATGCCATAATCATTTTGTTGATGTCATAATCATTGGATGATGCCATAATCATTTTGTTGATGTCATAATCATTAGATGATGTCATCATCATTTTGTTGATGTCATAATCATTTGATGATGTCATAATCATTTGATGTCATAATCATTGGATGATGTCATAATCATTTTGTTGATGTCATAATCATTTGATGATGTCATAATCCTTGGATGATGTCATAATCATTTTGTTGATGTCATAATCATTTGATGATGTCATAATCATTTGATGTCATAATCATTGGATGATGTCATAATCATTGTGTTGATGTCATAATCATTTGATGATGTCATAATCATTAGATGATGTCATAATCATTTTGTTGATGTCATAATCATTTGATGATGTCATAATCATTAGATGATGTCATAATCATTTTGTGATGTCATAATCATTTGATGATGTCATAATCATTTGATGTCATAATCATTGGATGATGTCATAATCATTTTGTTGATGTCATAATCATTTGATCATGTCATAATCATTAGATGATGTCATAATCATTTTGTTGATGTCATAATCATTTTGTTGATGTCATAATCATTTTGGTGATGTCATAATCATTTGATGATGTCATAATCATTTGATGTCATAATCATTGGATGATGTCATAATCATTTTGTTGATGTCATAATCATTTGATGATGTCATACTCATTAGATGATGTCATAATCATTTTGTTGATGTCATAATGATTTGATGATGTCATAATCATTGGATGATGTCATAATCATTGGATGATGTCATAATCATTTTGTTGATGTCATAATCTTTTGATGATGTCATAATCATTAGATGATGTCATAATCATTTTGTTGATGTCATAATGATTTGATGATGTCATAATCATTTGATGTCATAATCATTGGATGATGTCATAATCATTTTGTTGATGTCATAATCATTTGATGATGTCATAATCATTGGATGATGTCATTTTCATTTTGTTGATGTCATAATCATTTCGTGATGTCATAATCATTAGAACATGTCATAATCATTTGATGTCATAATCATTTTGTTGATGTCATAATCATTTGATGATGTCATAATCATTAGATGATGTCATAATCATTTGATGTCATAATCATTGAATGATGTCATATTCATTTTGTTGATGTCATAATCATTTGATGATGTCATAATCATTTGATGTCATAATCATTGGATGATGTCATAATCATTTTGTTGATGTCATAATCATTAGATGATGTCATCATCATTTTGTTGATGTCATAATCATTTGATGATGTCATAATCATTTGATGTCATAATCATTGGATGATGTCATAATCATTTTGTTGATGTCATAATCATTTGATGATGTCATAATCCTTGGATGATGTCATAATCATTTTGTGATGTCATAATCATTTGATGATGTCATAATCATTTGATGTCATAATCATTGGATGATGTCATAATCATTTTGTTGATGTCATAATCATTTGATAATGTCATAATCATTAGATGATGTCATAATCATTTTGTTGATGTCATAATCATTTTGTTGATGTCATAATCATTTTGGTGATGTCATAATCATTTGATGATGTCATAATCATTTGATGTCATAATCATTGGATGATGTCATAATCATTTTGTTGATGTCATAATCATTTGATGATGTCATACTCATTAGATGATGTCATAATCATTTTGTTGATGTCATAATGATTTGATGATGTCATAATCATTGGATGATGTCATAATCATTGGATGATGTCATAATCATTTTGTTGATGTCATAATCTTTTGATGATGTCATAATCATTAGATGATGTCATAATCATTTTGTTGATGTCATAATGATTTGATGATGTCATAATCATTTGATGTCATAATCATTGGATGATGTCATAATCATTTTGTTGATGTCATAATCATTTGATGATGTCATAATCATTGGATGATGTCATTTTCATTTTGTTGATGTCATAATCATTTCGTGATGTCATAATCATTAGAACATGTCATAATCATTTGATGTCATAATCATTTTGTTGATGTCATAATCATTTGATGATGTCATAATCATTAGATGATGTCATAATCATTTGATGTCATAATCATTGAATGATGTCATATTCATTTTGTTGATGTCATAATCATTTGATGATGTCATAATCATTTGATGTCATAATCATTGGATGATGTCATAATCATTTTGTTGATGTCATAATCATTTGATGATGTCATAATCATTTGATGTCATAATCATTGGATGATGATCACATAATCATTTTGTTGATGTCATAATCATTAGATGATGTCATAATCATTAGATGATGTCATAATCATTTTGTTGATGTCATAATCATTTGATGATGTCATAATCATTTTGTTGATGTCATAATCATTGGATGATGTCATAATCATTTTGTTGATGTCGTAATCATTTGATGATGCCATAATCATTTTGTTGATGGCATAATCATTTGATGATGTCATAATCATTTGATGTCATAATCATTGGATGATGTCATAATCATTTTGTTGATGTCATAATCATTTGATGATGTCATAATAATTTGATGTCATAATCATTGGATGATGGCATAATCATTTGATGATGTCATAATCATTTTGTTGATGTCATAATCATTTGATGATGTCATAATCATTTTGTTGATGTCATAATCATTTGATGATGTCATAATCATTTTGTTGATGTCATAATCATTTTGTTGATGTCATAATGATTTGATGATGTCATAATCATTGGATGATGTCATAATCATTGGATGATGTCATAATCATTTTTTGATGTCATAATCATTTGATGATGTCATAATCATTTGATGTCATAATCATTGGATGATGTCATAATCATTTTGTTGATGTCATAATCATTTGATGATGTCATAATCATTTTGTTGATGTCATAATCATTTTGTTGATGTCATAATGATTTGATGATGTCATAATCATTGGATGATGTCATAATCATTGGATGATGTCATAATCATTTTGTTGATGTCATAATCATTTGATGATGCCATAATCATTTTGTTGATGTCATAATCATTTTGTTGATGTCATAATGATTTGATGATGTTATAATCATTGGATGATGTCATAATCATTGGATGATGTCATAATCATTTTGTTAATGTCATAATCAATTGATGTCATAATCATTGGATGATGTCATAATCATTTTGTTGATGTCATAATCATTTGATGATGTCATAATCATTAGATGATGTCATAATCATTTTGTTGATGTCATAATCATTTGATGATGTCATAATCATTTGATGTCATAATCATTGGATGATGTCATAATCATTTTGTTGATGTCATAATCATTTGATGATGTCATAATCATTAGATGATGTCATAATCATTTTTTTGATGTCATAATCATTTGATGATGTCATAATCATTAGATGATGTCATAATCATTTTGTTGATGTCATAATCATTTGATGATGTCATAATCATTAGATGATGTCATAATCATTTTTTTGATGTCATAATTATTTGATGATGTCATAATCATTTGATGTCATAATCATCGGATGAGGTCAAAATCATTTTGTTGATGTCATAATCATTTGATAATGTCATAATCATTAGATGATGTCATAATCATTTTGTTGATGTCATAATCATTTTTTTGATGTCATAATCATCTGATGATGTCATAATCATTTTATTGATGTCATAATCATTTGATGATGTCATAATCATTTGATGTCATAATCATTGGATGATGTCATAATCATTTTGTTGATGTCATAATCATTTGATGATGTCATAATCATTAGATGATGTCATAATCATTTTGTTGATGTCATAATTATTTGATGATGTCATAATCATTGGATGATGTCATAATCATTGGATGACGTCATCATCATTTTGTTGATGTCATAATCATTTGATGATGTCATAATCATTTGATGTCATAATCATTTGATGATGTCATAATCATTTTGTTGATGTCATAATCATTTTGTTGATGTCATAATGATTTGATGATGTCATAATAATTGGATGATGTCATAATCATTTTGTTGATGTCATAATCATTTGATGATGCCATAATCATTTTGTTGATGTCATAATCATTTGATGATGCCATAATCATTTTGTTGATGTCATAATCATTTTATGATGTCATAATCATTTTGTTGATGTCATAATCATTTTGTTGATGTCATAATGATTTGATGATGTCATTATCATTTGATGTCATAATCCTTGGATGATGTCATAATCATTTTGTTGATGTCATAATCATTTGATGATGTCAATCATTTTGTTGATGTCATAATCATTTTGTTGATGTCATAATGATTTGATGATGTCATAATCATTGGATGATGTCATAATAATTTTGTTGATGTCATAATCAATTGATAATGTCATAATCATTAGATGATGTCATAATCATTTTGTTGATGTCATAATCATTTTTTTGATGTCATAATCATTTGATGATGTCATAATCATTTTGTTGATGTCATAATCATTTGATGATGTCATAATCATTTGATGTCATAATCACTGGATGATGTCATAATCATTTTGTTGATGTCATAATCATTTGATGATGTCATAATCATTAGATGATGTCATAATCATTTTGTTGATGTCATAATCATTTGATGATGTCATAATCATTTGATGTCATAATCACTGGATGATGTCATAATCATTTTGTTGATGTCATAATGATTTGATGATGTCATAATCATTGGATGATGTCATAATCATTGGATGATGTCATCATCATTTTGATGATGTCATAATCATTTGATGATGTCATAATCATTTGATGTCATAATCATTTGATGATGTCATAATCATTTTTTTGATGTCATAATCATTTTGTTGATGTCATAATGATTTGATGATGTCAAAATCATTGGATGATGTCATAATCATTTTGTTGATGTCATAATCATTTGATGATGTCATAATCCTTGGATGATGTCATAATCATTTTGTTGATGTCATAATCATTTGATGATGTCATAATCATTGGATGATGTCATAATCATTTTGTTGATGTCATAATCATTTGATGATGTCATAATCATTAGATGATGTCATAATCATTTTGTTGATGTCATAATCATTTGATGATGTCATAATCATTATATGATGTCATAATCATTTTGTTAATGTCATAATCATTTGATGATGTCATAATCATTTGATGTCATAATCATTGGATGATGTCATAATCATTTTGTTGATGTCATAATCATTTTGTTGATGTCATAATCATTTGATGATGTCATAATCATTTTGGTGATGTCATAATCATTTGATGATGTCATAATCATTTGATGTCATAATCATTGGATGATGTCATAATCATTTTGTTGATGTCATAATCATTTGATGATGTCATAATCATTAGATGATGTCATAATCATTTTGTTGATGTCATAATCATTTGATGATGTCATAATCATTAGATGATGTCATAATCATTTTGTGATGTCATAATCATTTGATGATGTCATAATCATTTGATGTCATAATCATTGGATGATGTCATAATCATTTTGTTGATGTCATAATCATTTGATAATGTCATAATCATTAGATGATGTCATAATCATTTTGTTGATGTCATAATCTTTTTGTTCATGTCATAATCATTTTGGTGATGTCATAATCATTGGATGATGTCATAATCATTTTGTTGATGTCATAATCATTTGATGATGCCATAATCATTTTGTTGATGGCATAATCATTTGATGATGTCATAATCATTTGATGTCATAATCATTGGATGATGTCATAATCATTTTGTTGATGTCATAATCATTTGATGATGTCATAATCATTTGATGTCATAATCATTGGATGATGTCATAATCATTTGATGATGTTATAATCATTTTGATGATGTCATAATCATTTGATGATGTCATAATCATTTTGTTGATGTCATAATCATTTTGTTGATGTCATAATCATTTGATGATGTCATAATCATTTTATGTCATAATCATTGGATGATGTCATAATCATTTTGTTGATGTCATAATCATTTGATGATGTCATAATCATTTTGTTGATGTCATAATCATTTTGTTGATGTCATAATGATTTGATGATGTCATAATCATTGGATGATGTCATAATCATTGGATGATGTCATAATCATTTTGTTGATGTCATAATCATTTGATGATGCCATAATCATTTTGATGATGTCATAATCATTTTGTTGATGTCATAATGATTTGATGATGTTATAATCATTGGATGATGTCATAATCATTGGATGATGTCATAATCATTTTGTTGATGTCATAATCATTTGATGTCATAATCATTGGATGATGTCATAATCATTTGATGAAGTCATAATCATTAGATGATGTCATAATCATTTTGTTGATGTCATAATCATTTGATGATGTCATAATCATTTGATGTCATAATCATTGGATGATGTCATAATCATTTTGTTGATGTCATAATCATTTGATGATGTCATAATCATTAGATGATGTCATAATCATTTTGTTGATGTCATAATCATTTGATGATGTCATAATCATTAGATGATGTCATAATCATTTTTTTGATGTCATAATCATTTGATGATGTCATAATCATTTGATGTCATAATCATCGGATGATGTCATTATCATTTTGTTGATGTCATAATCATTTGATAATGTCATAATCATTAGATGATGTCATTATCATTTTGTTGATGTCATAATCATTTTTTTGATGTCATAATCATTTTGTTGATGTCATAATGATTTGATGATGTTAAAATCATTGGATGATGTCATAATCATTGGATGATGTCATAATCATTTTGTTGATGTCATAATCAATTGATGTCATAATCATTGGATGATGTCATAATCATTTTGTTGATGTCATAATCATTTGATGATGTCATAATCATTAGATGATGTCATAATCATTTTGTTGATGTCATAATCATTTGATGATGTCATAATCATTTGATGTCATAATCATTGGATGATGTCATAATCATTTTGTTGATGTCATAATCATTTGATGATGTCATAATCATTAGATGATGTCATAATCATTTTTTTGATGTCATAATCATTTGATGATGTCATAATCATTAGATGATGTCATAATCATTTTGTTGATGTCATAATCATTTGATGATGTCATAATCATTAGATGATGTCATAATCATTTTTTTGATGTCATAATTATTTGATGATGTCATAATCATTTGATGTCATAATCATCGGATGAGGTCATAATCATTTTGTTGATGTCATAATCATTTGATAATGTCATAATCATTAGATGATGTCATAATCATTTTGTTGATGTCATAATCATTTTTTTGATGTCATAATCATCTGATGATGTCATAATCATTTTATTGATGTCATAATCATTTGATGATGTCATAATCATTTGATGTCATAATCATTGGATGATGTCATAATCATTTTGTTGATGTCATAATCATTTGATGATGTCATAATCATTAGATGATGTCATAATCATTTTGTTGATGTCATAATTATTTGATGATGTCATAATCATTGGATGATGTCATAATCATTGGATGATGTCATCATCATTTTGTTGATGTCATAATCATTTGATGATGTCATAATCATTTGATGTCATAATCATTTGATGATGTCATAATCATTTTGTTGATGTCATAATCATTTTGTTGATGTCATAATGATTTGATGATGTCATAATAATTGGATGATGTCATAATAATTTTGTTGATGTCATAATCATTTGATGATGCCATAATCATTTTGTTGATGTCATAATCATTTGATGATGCCATAATCATTTTGTTGATGTCATAATCATTTTATGATGTCATAATCATTTTGTTGATGTCATAATCATTTTGTTGATGTCATAATGATTTGATGATGTCATTATCATTTGATGTCATAATCCTTGGATGATGTCATAATCATTTTGTTGATGTCATAATCATTTGATGATGTCAATCATTTTGTTGATGTCATAATCATTTTGTTGATGTCATAATGATTTGATGATGTCATAATCATTGGATGATGTCATAATAATTTTGTTGATGTCATAATCAATTGATAATGTCATAATCATTAGATGATGTCATAATCATTTTGTTGATGTCATAATCATTTTTTTGATGTCATAATCATTTGATGATGTCATAATCATTTTGTTGATGTCATAATCATTTGATGATGTCATAATCATTTGATGTCATAATCACTGGATGATGTCATAATCATTTTGTTGATGTCATAATCATTTGATGATGTCATAATCATTAGATGATGTCATAATCATTTTGTTGATGTCATAATGATTTGATGATGTCATAATCATTGGATGATGTCATAATCATTGGATGATGTCATCATCATTTTGTTGATGTCATAATCATTTGATGATGTCATAATCATTTGATGTCATAATCATTTGATGATGTCATAATCATTTTTTTGATGTCATAATCATTTTGTTGATGTCATAATGATTTGATGATGTCAAAATCATTGGATGATGTCATAATCATTTTGTTGATGTCATAATCATTTGATGTCATAATCATTGGATGATGTCATAATCATTTTGTTGATGTCATAATCATTTGATGATGTCATAATCCTTGGATGATGTCATAATCATTTTGTTGATGTCATAATCATTTGATGATGTCATAATCATTGGATGATGTCATAATCATTTTGTTGATGTCATAATCATTTGATGATGTCATAATCATGAGATGATGTCATAATCATTTTGTTGATGTCATAATCATTTGATGATGTCATAATCATTATATGATGTCATAATCATTTTGTTAATGTCATAATCATTTGATGATGTCATAATCATTTGATGTCATAATCATTGGATGATGTCATAATCATTTTGTTGATGTCATAATCATTTTGTTGATGTCATAATCATTTGATGATGTCATAATCATTTTGGTGATGTCATAATCATTTGATGATGTCATAATCATTTGATGTCATAATCATTGGATGATGTCATAATCATTTTGTTGATGTCATAATCATTTGATGATGTCATAATCATTAGATGATGTCATAATCATTTTGTTGATGTCATAATCATTTGATGATGTCATAATCATTAGATGATGTCATAATCATTTTGTGATGTCATAATCATTTGATGTCATAATCATTGGATGATGTCATAATCATTTTGTTGATGTCATAATCATTTGATAATGTCATAATCATTAGATGATGTCATAATCATTTTGTTGATGTCATAATCATTTTGTTGATGTCATAATCATTTTGGTGATGTCATAATCATTTGATGATGTCATAATCATTTGATGTCATAATCATTGGATGATGTCATAATCATTTTGTTGATGTCATAATAATTTGATGATGTCATAATAATTAGATGATGTCATAATCATTTTTTTGATGTCATAATGATTTGATGATGTCATAATCATTGGATGATGTCATAATCATTTTGTTGATGTCATAATCATTTGATGATGTCATAATCATTTTGTTGATGTCATAATGATTTGATGATGTCAAAATCATTTGATGTCATAATCATTGGATGATGTCATAATCATTTTGTTGATGTCATAATCATTTGATGATGTCATAATCATTGGATGATGTCATATTCATTTTGTTGATGTCATAATCATTTCATGATGTCATAATCATTAGATCATGTCATAATCATTTGATGTCATAATCATTTTGTTGATGTCATAATCATTTGATGATGTCATAATCATTAGATAATGTCATAATCATTTGATGTCATAATCATTGGATGATGTCATATTCATTTTGTTGATGTCATAATCGTTTGATGATGTCATAATCATTTGATGTCATAATCATTGGATGATGTCATAATCATTTTGTTGATGTCATAATCATTTGATGATGTCATAATCATTTGATGTCATAATCATTGGATGATGACATAATCATTTTGTTGATGTCATAATCATTAGATGATGTCATAATAAATAAAAGATGATGTCATAATCATTTTGTTGATGTCATAATCAATTGATGATGTCATAATCATTTTGTTGATGTCATAATCATTGGATGATGTCATAATCATTTTGTTGATGTCATAATCATTTGATGATGTCATAATCATTTGATGTCATAATCATTGGATGATGTCATAATCATTTGATGATGTTATAATCATTTTGATGATGTCATAATCATTTGATGATGTCATAATCATTTTGTTGATGTCATAATCATTTTGTTGATGTCATAATCATTTGATGATGTCATAATCATTTTATGTCATAATCATTGGATGATGTCATAATCATTTTGTTGATGTCATAATCATTGGATGATGTCATAATCATTTTGTTGATGTCATAATCATTTGATGATGTCATAATCATTTTGTTGATGTCATAATCATTTTGTTGATGTCATAATGATTTGATGATGTCATAATCATTGGATGATGTCATAATCATTGGATGATGTCATAATCATTTTGTTGATGTCATAATCATTTGATGATGCCATAATCATTTTGATGATGTCATAATCATTTTGTTGATGTCATAATGATTTGATGATGTTATAATCATTGGATGATGTCATAATCATTGGATGATGTCATAATCATTTTGTTGATGTCATAATCATTTGATGTCATAATCATTGGATGATGTCATAATCATTTGATGAAGTCATAATCATTAGATGATGTCATAATCATTTTGTTGATGTCATAATCATTTGATGATGTCATAATCATTTGATGTCATAATCATTGGATGATGTCATAATCATTTTGTTGATGTCATAATCATTTGATGATGTCATAATCATTAGATGATGTCATAATCATTTTGTTGATGTCATAATCATTTGATGATGTCATAATCATTAGATGATGTCATAATCATTTTTTGATGTCATAATCATTTGATGATGTCATAATCATTTGATGTCATAATCATCGGATGATGTCATTATCATTTTGTTGATGTCATAATCATTTGATAATGTCATAATCATTAGATGATGTCATTATCATTTTGTTGATGTCATAATCATTTTTTTGATGTCATAATCATTTGATGATGTCATAATCATTTGATGATGTCATAATCATTTGATGTCATAATCATTGGATGATGTCATAATCATTTTGTTGATGTCATAATGATTTGATGATGTCATAATCATTAGATGATGTCATAATCATTTTGTTGATGTCATAATGATTTGATGATGTCATAATCATTGGATGATGTCATAATCATTGGATGATGTCATCATCATTTTGTTGATATCATAATCATTTGATGATGTCATAATCATTTGATGTCATAATCATTTGATGATGTCATAATCATTTTGTTGATGTCATAATCATTTTGTTGATGTCATAATGATTTGATGATGTCATAATCATTGGATGATGTCATAATCATTTTGTTGATGTCATAATCATTTGATGATGTCATAATCATTTTGTTGATGTCATAATCATTTTATGATGTCATAATCATTTTGTTGATGTCATAATCATTTTATTGATGTCATAATGATTTGATGATGTCATAATCATTTGATGTCATAATCATTGGATGATGTCATAATGATTTTGTTGATGTCATAATCATTTGATGATGTCATAATGATTTTGTTGATGTCATAATCATTTGATGATGCCATAATCATTTTGTTGATGTCATAATCATTTTGTTGATGTCATAATGATTTGATGATGTCATAATCATTTGATTTCATAATCCTTGGATGATGTCATAATCATTTGATGATGTCAATCATTTTGTTGATGTCATAATCATTTTGTTGATGTCATAATCATTGGATGATGTCATAATAATTTTGTTGATGTCATAATCATTTGATAATGTCATAATCATTAGATGATGTCATAATCATTTTGTTGATGTCATAATCATTATTTTGATGTCATAATCATTTGATGATGTCATAATCATTTTGTTGATGTCATAATCATTTGATGATGTCATAATCATTTGATGTCATAATCATTGGATGATGTCATAATCATTTTGTTGATGTCATAATCATTTGATGATGTCATAATCATTAGATGATGTCATAATCATTTTGTTGATGTCATAATGATTTGATGATGTCATAATCATTGGATGATGTCATAATCATTGGATGATGTCATCATCATTTTGTTGATGTCATAATCATTTGATGATGTCATAATCATTTGATGTCATGATCATTTGATGATGTCATAATCATTTTGTTGATGTCATAATCATTTTGTTGATGTCATAATGATTTGATGATGTCAAAATCATTGGATGATGTCATAATCATTTTGTTGATGTCATAATCATTTGATGTCATAATCATTGGATGATGTCATAATCATTTTGTTGATGTCATAATCATTTGATGATGTCATAATCCTTGGATGATGTCATAATCATTGGATGATGTCATAATCATTTTGTTGATGTCATAATCATTTGATGATGTCATAATCATTTGATGTCATGATCATTTGATGATGTCATAATCATTTTGTTGATGTCATAATCATTTTGTTGATGTCATAATGATTTGATGATGTCAAAATCATTGGATGATGTCATAATCATTTTGTTGATGTCATAATCATTTGATGTCATAATCATTGGATGATGTCATAATCATTTTGTTGATGTCATAATCATTTGATGATGTCATAATCCTTGGATGATGTCATAATCATTTTGTTGATGTCATAATCATTTGATGATGTCATAATCATTTGATGTCATAATCATTGGATGATGTCATAATCATTGTGTTGATGTCATAATCATTTGATGATGTCATAATCATTAGATGATGTCATAATCATTTTGTTGATGTCATAATCATTTGATGATGTCATAATCATTAGATGATGTCATAATCATTTTGTGATGTCATAATCATTTGATGATGTCATAATCATTTGATGTCATAATCATTGGATGATGTCATAATCATTTGATGATGTCATAATCATTAGATGATGTCATAATCATTTTGTTGATGTCATAATCATTTTGTTGATGTCATAATCATTTGATGATGTCATAATCATTTTGGTGATGTCATAATCATTTGATGATGTCATAATCATTTGATGTCATAATCATTGGATGATGTCATAATCATTTTGTTGATGTCATAATCATTTGATGATGTCATAATCATTAGATGATGTCATAATCATTTTGTTGATGTCATAATGATTTGATGATGTCATAATCATTGGATGATGTCATAATCATTGGATGATGTCATAATCATTTTGTTGATGTCATAATCATTTGATGATGTCATAATCATTTTGTTGATGTCATAATCATTTTGTTGATGTCATAATCATTTGATGATGCCATTATCATTTTGTTGATGTCATAATCATTTTATGATGTCATAATCATTTTGTTGATGTCATAATGATTTGATGATGTCATAATCATTTGATGTCATAATCATTGGATGATGTCATAATCATTTTGTTGATGTCATAATCATTTGATGATTCCATAATCATTTTGTTGATGTCGTAATCATTTGATGATGCCATAATCATTTTGTTGATGTCATAATCATTTTATGATGTCATAATCATTTCGTTGATGTCATAATCATTTTGTTGATGTCATAATGATTTGATGATGTCATAATCATTGGATGATGTCATAATCATTGGACGATGTCATCATCATTTTGTTGATGTCATAATCATTTGATGTCATAATCATTGGATGATGTCATAATCATTTTGTTGATGTCATAATCATTTGATTATGTCATAATCATTTGATGTCATAATCATTGGATGATGTCATAATCATTTTGTTGATGTCATAATCATTAGATGATGTCATAATTATTTTGTTGATGTCATAATCATTTTGTTGATGTCATAATGATTTGATGATGTCATAATCATTTGATGTCATAATCATTGGATGATGTCATAATCATTTTGTTGATGTCATAATCATTTGATTATGTCATAATCATTTGATGTCATAATCATTGGATGATGTCATAATCATTTTGTTGATGTCATAATCATTTGATGTCATAATCATTAGATGATGTTATAATCATTTTGTTGATGTCATAATCATTAGATGATGTCATAATCATTTGATGATGTCATAATCATTTAATGTCATAATCATTTGATGATGTCATAATCATTTTGTTGATGTCATAATCATTTGATGATGTCATAATCATTAGATGATGTCATAATCATTTTGTTGATGTCATAATCATTTGATGATGTCATAATCATTTTGTTGATGTCATAATCATTTGATGATGTCATAATCATTTGATGTCACAATCATGGGATGCTGTCATAATCATTTTGTTGATGTCATAATCATTTGATGATGTCATAATCATTAGATGATGTCATAATCATTTTGTTTATGTCATAATGATTTGATGATGTCATAATCATTGGATGATGTCATAATCATTGGATGATGTCATCATCATTTTGTTGATGTCATAATCATTTGATGATGTCATAATCATTTGATGTCATAATCATTGGAAGATGTCATAATAATTTTGTTAATGTCATAATCATTTGATGATGTCATAATCATTTTGTTGATGTAATAATCATTTTGTTGATGTCATAATGATTTGATGATGTCATAATCATTGGATGATGTCATAATCATTTTGTTGATGTCATAATCATTTGATGATGCTATAATCATTTTGTTGATGTCATAATCATTTTATGATGTCATAATCATTTTGTTGATATCATAATCATTTTGTTGATGTCATAATGATTTGATGATGTCATAATCATTTGATGTCATAATCATTGGATGATGTCATAATCATTTTGTTGATGTCATAATCATTTGATGATGTCATAATGATTTTGTTGATGTCATAATCATTTGATGATGCCATAATCATTTTGTTGATGTCATAATCATTTTATAATGTCATAATCATTTTGTTGATGTCATAATCATTTTGTTGATGTCATAATGATTTGATGATGTCATAATCATTTTGTTGATGTCATAATCATTGGATGATGTCATAATCATTTTGTTGATTTCATAATCATTTGATGATGTCATAATCATTATATGATGTCATAATCATTTTGTTGATGTCATAATCATTTGATGATGTCATAATCATTTTGTTGATGTCATATTCATTTTGTTGTTGTCATAATCATTTCATGATGTCATAATCATTAGATCATGTCATAATCATTTTATGTCATAATCATTTTGTTGATGTCATAATCATTTGATGATGTCATAATCATTAGATGATGTCATAATCATTTGATGTCATAATCATTGGATGATGTCATATTCATTTTGTTGATGTCATAATCATTTGATGATGTCATAATCATTTGATGTCATAATCATTGGATGATGTCATAATCATTTTGATGATGTCATAATCATTTGATGATGTCATAATCATTTGATGTCATAATCATTGGATGATGACATAATCATTTTGTTGATGTCATAATCATTAGATGATGTCATAATCATTTAGTTGATGTCATAATCATTGGATGATGTCATAATCATTTTGTTGATGTCATAATCATTTGATGATGCCATAATCATTTTGTTGATGTCATAATCATTTGATGATGTCATAATCATTTGATGATGTCATAATCATTTTGTTGATGTCATAATCATTTGATGATGTCATAATCATTTTGTTGATGTCATAATCATTTGATGATGTCATAATCATTTTGTTGATGTCATAATCATTTTGTTGATGTCATAACGATTTGATGATGTCATAATCATTGGATGATGTCATAATCATTGGATGATGTCATAATCATTTTGTTGATGTCATAATCATTTGATGATGTCATAATCATTTGATATCATAATCATTGGATGATGTCATAATCATTTTGTTGATGTCATAATCATTTGATGATGTCATAATCATTTTGTTGATGTCATAATCATTTTGTTGATGTCATAATGATTTGATGATGTCATAATCATTGGATGATGTCATAATCATTGGATGATGTCATAATCATTTTGTTGATGTCATAATCATTTGATGATGTCATAATCATTTTGTTGATGTCATAATCATTGGATGATGTCATAATCATTTTGTTGATGTCATAATCATTTGATGATGCCATAATCATTTTGTTGATGTCATAATCATTTGATGATGTCATAATCATTTGATGATGTCATAATCATTTTGTTGATGTCATAATCATTTGATGATGTCATAATCATTGTGTTGATGTCATAATCATTTGATGATGTCATAATCATTTTGTTGATGTCATAATCATTTTGTTGATGTCATAATGATTTGATGATGTCATAATCATTGGATGATGTCATAATCATTGGATGATGTCATAATCATTTTGTTGATGTCATAATCATTTGATGATGTCATAATCATTTGATATCATAATCATTGGATGATGTCATAATCATTTTGTTGATGTCATAATCATTTGATGATGTCATAATCATTTTGTTGATGTCATAATCATTTTGTTGATGTCATAATGATTTGATGATGTCATAATGATTTGATGATGTTATAATCATTGGATGATGTCATAATCATTGGATGATGTCATAATCATTTTGTTGATGTCATAATCATTTGATGTCATAATCATTGGATGATGTCATAATCATTTTGTTGATGTCATAATCATTTGATGATGTCATAATCATTAGATGATGTCATAATCATTTTGTTGATGTCATAATCATTTGATGATGTCATAATCATTTGATGTCATAATCATTGGATGATGTCATAATCATTTTGTTGATGTCATAATCATTTGATGATGTCATAATCATTAGATGATGTCATAATCATTTTGTTTATGTCATAATCATTTGATGATGTCATAATCATTAGATGATGTCATAATCATTTTGTTGATGTCATAATCATTTGATGATGTCATAATCATTTGATGTCATAATCATCGGATGATGTCATAATCATTTTGTTGATGTCATAATCATTTGATAATGTCATATTCATTAGATGATGTCATAATCATTTTGTTGATGTCATAATCATTTTTTTGATGTCATAATCATTTGATGATGTCACAATCATTTTATTGATGTCACAATCATTTGATGATGTCATAATCATTTGATGTCATAATCATTGGATGATGTCATAATCATTTGATGATGTCATAATCATTAGATGATGTCATAATCATTTTGTTGATGTCATAATCATTTTGTTGATGTCATAATCATTTGATGATGTCATAATCATTTTGGTGATGTCATAATCATTTGATGATGTCATAATCATTTGATGTCATAATCATTGGATGATGTCATAATCATTTTGTTGATGTCATAATCATTTGATGATGTCATAATCATTAGATGATGTCATAATCATTTTGTCGATGTCATAATGATTTGATGATGTCATAATCATTGGATGATGTCATAATCATTGGATGATGTCATAATCATTTTGTTGATGTCATAATCATTTGATGATGTCATAATCATTTTGTTGATGTCATAATCATTTTGTTGATGTCATAATCATTTGATGATGCCATTATCATTTTGTTGATGTCATAATCATTTTATGATGTCATAATCATTTTGTTGATGTCATAATGATTTGATGATGTCATAATCATTTGATGTCATAATCATTGGATGATGTCATAATCATTTTGTTGATGTCATAATCATTTGATGATTCCATAATCATTTTGTTGATGTCGTAATCATTTGATGATGCCATAATCATTTTGTTGATGTCATAATCATTTTATGATGTCATAATCATTTCGTTGATGTCATAATCATTTTGTTGATGTCATAATGATTTGATGATGTCATAATCATTGGATGATGTCATAATCATTGGATGATGTCATCATCATTTTGTTGATGTCATAATCATTTGATGATGTCATAATCATTTGATGTCATAATCATTGGATGATGTCATAATCATTTTGTTGATGTCATAATCATTTGATTATGTCATAATCATTTGATGTCATAATCATTGGATGATGTCATAATCATTTTGTTGATGTCATAATCATTAGATGATGTCATAATTATTTTGTTGATGTCATAATCATTTTGTTGATGTCATAATGATTTGATGATGTCATAATCATTTGATGTCATAATCATTGGATGATGTCATAATCATTTTGTTGATGTCATAATCATTTGATTATGTCATAATCATTTGATGTCATAATCATTGGATGATGTCATAATCATTTTGTTGATGTCATAATCATTTGATGTCATAATCATTAGATGATGTTATAATCATTTTGTTGATGTCATAATCATTAGATGATGTCATAATCATTTGATGATGTCATAATCATTTGATGTCATAATCATTTGATGATGTCATAATCATTTTGTTGATGTCATAATCATTTGATGATGTCATAATCATTAGATGATGTCATAATCATTTTGTTGATGTCATAATCATTTGATGATGTCATAATCATTTTGTTGATGTCATAATCATTTGATGATGTCATAATCATTTGATGTCACAATCATGGGATGCTGTCATAATCATTTTGTTGATGTCATAATCATTTGATGATGTCATAATCATTAGATGATGTCATAATCATTTTGTTTATGTCATAATGATTTGATGATGTCATAATCATTGGATGATGTCATAATCATTGGATGATGTCATCATCATTTTGTTGATGTCATAATCATTTGATGATGTCATAATCATTTGATGTCATAATCATTGGATGATGTCATAATAATTTTGTTAATGTCATAATCATTTGATGATGTCATAATCATTTTGTTGATGTAATAATCATTTTGTTGATGTCATAATGATTTGATGATGTCATAATCATTGGATGATGTCATAATCATTTTGTTGATGTCATAATCATTTGATGATGCTATAATCATTTTGTTGATGTCATAATCATTTTATGATGTCATAATCATTTTGTTGATATCATAATCATTTTGTTGATGTCATAATGATTTGATGATGTCATAATCATTTGATGTCATAATCATTGGATGATGTCATAATCATTTTGTTGATGTCATAATCATTTGATGATGTCATAATGATTTTGTTGATGTCATAATCATTTGATGATGCCATAATCATTTTGTTGATGTCATAATCATTTTATAATGTCATAATCATTTTGTTGATGTCATAATCATTTTGTTGATGTCATAATGATTTGATGATGTCATAATCATTTTGTTGATGTCATAATCATTGGATGATGTCATAATCATTTTGTTGATTTCATAATCATTTGATGATGTCATAATCATTATATGATGTCATAATCATTAGATCATGTCATAATCATTTTATGTCATAATCATTTTGTTGATGTCATAATCATTTGATGATGTCATAATCATTAGATGATGTCATAATCATTTTGTTGATGTCATAATCATTTGATGATGTCATAATCATTTGATGTCATAATCATTGGATGATGTCATAAACATTTTGTTGATGTCATAATCATTTGATTATGTCATAATCATTTTGTTGATGTCATAATCATTTGATGATGTCATAATCATTAGATGATGTCATAATCATTTAGTTGATGTCATAATCATTTGATGATGTCATAATCATTTTGTTGATGTCATAATCATTGGATGATGTCATAATCATTTTGTTGATGTCATAATCATTTGATGATGCCATAATCATTTTGTTGATGTCATAATCATTTGATGATGTCATAATCATTTGATGATGTCATAATCATTTTGTTGATGTCATAATCATTTGATGATGTCATAATCATTTTGTTGATGTCATAATCATTTGATGATGTCATAATCATTTTGTTGATGTCATAATCATTTTGTTGATGTCATAATGATTTGATGATGTCATAATCATTGGATGATGTCATAATCATTGGATGATGTCATAATCATTTTGTTGATGTCATAATCATTTGATGATGTCATAATCATTTGATATCATAATCATTGGATGATGTCATAATCATTTTGTTGATGTCATAATCATTTGATGATGTCATAATCATTTTGTTGATGTCATAATCATTTTGTTGATGTCATAATGATTTGATGATGTCATAATCATTGGATGATGTCATAATCATTGGATGATGTCACAATCATTTTATTGATGTCATAATCATTTGATGATGTCATAATCATTTGATGTCATAATCATTGGATGATGTCATAATCATTTTGTTGATGTCATAATCATTTGATGATGTCATAATCATTTTGTTGATGTCATAATGATTTGATGATGTCATAGTTATTGGATGATGTCATAATCATTGGACGATGTCATCATTTTGTTGATGTCATAATCATTTGATGATGTCATAATCATTTGATGTCATAATCATTTGATGATGTCATAATCATTTTGCTGATGTCATAATCATTTTGTTGATGTAATAATGATTTGATGATGTCATAATCATTGGATGATGTCATAATCATTTTGTTGATGTCATAATCATTTGATGATGCCATAATCATTTTGTTGATGTCATAATCATTTTATGATGTCATAATCATTTTGTTGATGTCATAATCATTTTGTTGATGTCATATTCATTTGATGATGTCATATTGATTTTGTTGATGTCATAATCATTTGATGATGCCATAATCATTTTGTTGATGTCATAATCATTTTGTTGATGTCATAATGATTTGATGATGTCATAATCATTTGATGTCATAATCCTTGGATGATGTCATAATCATTTTGTTGATGTCATAATAATTTGATGATGTCAATCATTTTGTTGATGTCATAATCATTTTGTTGATGTCATAATGATTTGATGATGTCATAATCATTGGATGATGTCATAACAATTTTGTTGATGTCATAATCATTTGATGTGATAATCATTGGATGATGTCATAATCATTTGATAATGTCATAATCATTTTGTTGATGTCATAATGATTTGATGATGTCATAATTATTGGATGATGTCATAATCATTGGATGATGTCATCATCATTTTGTTGATGTCATAATCATTTGATGATGTCATAATCATTTGATGTCATAATCATTGGATGATCTCATAATCATTTTGTTGATGTCATAATCATTTGATGATGTCATAATCATTAGATGATGTCATAATTATTTTGTTGATGTCATAATCATTTTGTTGATGTCATAATGATTTTATGATGTCATAATCATTTGATGTCATAATCATTGGATGATGTCATAATCATTTTGTTGATGTCATGATCATTTGATGATGTCATAATCATTTGATGTCATAATCATTGGATGATGTCATAATCATTTTGTTGATGTCATAATCATTTGATGTCATAATCATTAGATGATGTCATAATCATTTTGTTGATGTCATAATCATTAGATGATGTCATAATCATTTTGTTGATGTCATAATCATTTGATGATGTCATAATCATTTGATGTCATAATCATTGGATGATGTCATAATCATTTTGTTGATGTCATAATCATTTGATGATGTCATAATCATTAGATGATGTCATAATCATTTTGTTGATGTCATAATCATTTGATGATGTCATAATCATTAGATGATGTCATAATCATTTTGTTGATGTCATAATCATTTGATGATGTCATAATCATTAGATGATGTCATAATCATTTTGTTGATGTCATAATCATTTGATGATGTCATAATAATTAGATGATGTCATAATCATTTTGTTGATGTCATAATCATTAGATGATGTCATAATCATTTTGTTGATGTCATAATCATTTGATGATGCTATAATCATTTTGTTGATGTCATAATCATTTTATGATGTCATAATCATTTTGTTGATGTCATAATCATTTTGTTGATGTCATAATGATTTGATGATGTCATAATCATTTGATGTCATAATCATTGGATGATGTCATAATCATTTTGTTGATGTCATAATCATTTGATGATGTCATAATGATTTTGTTGATGTCATAATCATTTGATGATGCCATAATCATTTTGTTGATGTCATAATCATTTTATGATGTCATAATCATTTTGTTGATGTCATAATGATTTTGTTGATGTCATAATGATTTGATGATGTCATAATCATTTGATGTCATAATCATTGGATGATGTCATAATCATTGGATGATGTCATAATCATTTTGTTGATGTCATAATCATTTGATGATGTCATAATCATTATATGATGTCATAATCATTTTGTTGATGTCATAATCATTTGATGATGTCATAATCATTTTTTTGATGTCATAATCATTTGATGTCATAATCATTGGATGATGTCATAATCATTTTGTTGATGTCATAATCATTTGATGATGTCATAATCATTAGATGATGTCATAATCATTTTTTGATGTCATAATCATTTTGTTGATGTCATATTCATTTGATGATGTCAATCATTTTGTTGATGTCATATTCATTTTGTTGATGTCATAATGATTTGATGATGTCATAATCATTGGATGATGTCATAATCATTTGATGATGTCATAATCATTTTGTTGATGTCATAATCATTTGATGATGCCATAATCATTTTGTTGATGTCATAATTATTTGATGATGCCATAATCATTTTGTTGATGTCATAATCATTGGATGATGTCATAATCATTTTGTTGATGTCATAATCATTTGATGATGTCATAATCATTGGATGATGTCATATTCATTTTGTTGATGTCATAATCATTTCATGATGTCAAAATCATTAGATCATGTCATAATCATTTGATGTCATAATCATTTTGTTGATGTCATAATCATTTGATGATGTCATAATCATTAGATGATGTCATAATCATTTGATGTCATAATCATTGGATGATGTCATATTCATTTTGTTGATGTCATAATCATTTGATGATGTCATAATCATTTGATGTCATAATCATTGTATGATGTCATAATCATTTTGTTGATGTCATAATCATTTGATGATGTCATAATCATTTGATGTCATAATCATTGGATGATGACATAATCATTTTGTTGATGTCATAATCATTAGATGATGTCATAATCATTAGATGATGTCATAATCATTTTGTTGACGTCATAAACATTTGATGATGTCATAATCATTTTGTTGATGTCATAATCATTGGATGATGTCATAATCATTTTGTTGATGTCATAATCATTTGATGATGCCATAATCATTTTGTTGATGGCATAATCATATGATGATGTCATAATCATTTGATGTCATAATCATTGGATGATGTCATAATCATTTTGTTGATGTCATAATCATTTGATGATGTCATAATCATTTGATGTCATAATCATTTGATGATGTCATAATATTTTTTGATGATGTCATAATCATTTTGTTGATGTCATAATCATTTGATGATGTCATAATCATTTTGTTGATGTCATAATCATTTGATGATGTCATAATCATTTTGTTGATGTCATAATCATTTTGTTGATGTCATAATGATTTGATGATGTCATAATCATTGGATGATGTCATAATCATTGGATGATGTCATAATCATTTTGTTGATGTCATAATCATTTGATGATGCCATAATCATTTTGTTGATGTCATAATCATTTTGTTGATGTCATAATGATTTGATGATGTTATAATCATTGGATGATGTCATAATCATTGGATGATGTCATAATCATTTTGTTGATGTCATAATCATTTGATGTCATAATCATTGGATGATGTCCTAATCATTTTGTTGATGTCATAATCATTTGATGATGTCATACTCATAAGATGATGTCATAATCATTTTGTTGATGTCATAATCATTTGATGATGTCATAATCATTTGATGTCATAATCATTGGATGATGTCATAATCATTTTGTTGATGTAATAATCATTTGATGATGTCATAATCATTAGATGATGTCATAATCATTTTGTTGATGTCATAATGATTTGATGATGTCATAGTCATTGGATGATGTCATAATCATTGGATGATGTCATCATCATTTTGTTGATGTCATAATCATTTGATGATGTCATAATCATTTGATGTCATAATCATTTGATGATGTCATAATCATTTTGTTGATGTCATAATCATTTTGTTGATGTCATAATGATTTGATGATGTCATAATCATTGGATGATGTCATAATCATTTTGTTGATGTCATAATCATTTGATGATGTCATAATCATTTTATGATGTCATAATCATTTTGTTGATGTCATAATCATTTTGTTGATGTCATAATGTTTTGATGATGTCATAATCATTTGATGTCATAATCATTGGATGAAGTCATAATCATTTTGTTGATGTCATAATCATTTGATGATGTCATAATGATTTTGTTGATGTCATAATCATTTGATGATGCCATGTTCATTTTGTTGATGTCATAATCATTTTGTTGATGTCATAATGATTTGATGATGTCATAATCATTTGATGTCATAATCCTTGGATGATGTCATAATCATTTTGTTGATGTCATAATCATTTGATGATGTCAATCATTTTGTTGATGTCATAATCATTTGATGTGATAATCATTGGATGATGTCATAATCATTTGATGATGTGATAATCATTTTGTTGATGTCATAATCATTTGATGATGCCATAATCATTTTGTTGATGTCATAATCATTGGATGATGCCATAATCATTTTGTTGATGTCATAATCATTAGATGATGTCATCATCATTTTGTTGATGTCATAATCATTTGATGATGTCATAATCATTTGATGTCATAATCATTGGATGATGTCATAATCATTTTGTTGATGTCATAATCATTTGATGATGTCATAATCCTTTGATGATGTCATAATCATTTTGTTGATGTCATAATCATTTGATGATGTCATAATCATTTGATGTCATAATCATTGGATGATGTCATAATCATTGTGTTGATGTCATAATCATTTGATGATGTCATAATCATTAGATGATGTCATAATCATTTTGTTGATGTCATAATCATTTTGTTGATGTCATAATGATTTGATGATGTCATAATCATTTGATGTCATAATCATTGGATGATGTCATAATCATTTTGTTGATGTCATAATCATTTGATGATGTCATAATGATTTTGTTGATGTCATAATCATTTGATGATGCCATAATCATTTTGTTGATGTCATAATCATTTTATGATGTCATAATCATTTTGTTGATGTCATAATCATTTTGTTGATGTCATAATGATTTGATGATGTCATAATCATTTGATGTCATAATCATTGGATGATGTCATAATCATTGGATGATGTCATAATCATTTTGTTGATGTCATAATCATTTGATGATGTCATAATCATTATATGATGTCATAATCATTTTGTTGATGTCATAATCATTTGATGATGTCATAATCATTTTGTTGATGTCATAATCATTTGATGTCATAATCATTGGATGATGTCATAATCATTTTGTTGATGTCATAATCATTTGATGATGTCATAATCATTAGATGATGTCATAATCATTTTTTGATGTCATAATCATTTTGTTGATGTCATATTCATTTGATGATGTCAATCATTTTGTTGATGTCATATTCATTTTGTTGATGTCATAATGATTTGATGATGTCATAATCATTGGATGATGTCATAATCATTGGATGATGTCATAATAATTTTGTTGATGTCATAATCATTTGATGATGTCATAATCATTTGATGTGATAATCATTGGATGATGTCATAATCATTTGATGATGTCATAATCATTTTGTTGATGTCATAATCATTTGATGATGCCATAATCATTTTGTTGATGTCATAATTATTTGATGATGCCATAATCATTTTGTTGATGTCATAATCATTGGATGATGTCATAATCATTTTGTTGATGTCATAATCATTTGATGATGTCATAATCATTGGATGATGTCATATTCATTTTGTTGATGTCATAATCATTTCATGATGTCAAAATCATTAGATCATGTCATAATCATTTGATGTCATAATCATTTTGTTGATGTCATAATCATTTGATGATGTCATAATCATTAGATGATGTCATAATCATTTGATGTCATAATCATTGGATGATGTCATATTCATTTTGTTGATGTCATAATCATTTGATGATGTCATAATCATTTGATGTCATAATCATTGTATGATGTCATAATCATTTTGTTGATGTCATAATCATTTGATGATGTCATAATCATTTGATGTCATAATCATTGGATGATGACATAATCATTTTGTTGATGTCATAATCATTAGATGATGTCATAATCATTAGATGATGTCATAATCATTTTGTTGACGTCATAATCATTTGATGATGTCATAATCATTTTGTTGATGTCATAATCATTGGATGATGTCATAATCATTTTGTTGATGTCATAATCATTTGATGATGCCATAATCATTTTGTTGACGTCATAATCATTTGATGATGTCATAATCATTTTGTTGATGTCATAATCATTGGATGATGTCATAATCATTTTGTTGATGTCATAATCATTTGATGATGTCATAATCATTTGATGTCATAATCATTGGATGATGTCATAATCATTTTGTTGATGTCATAATCATTTGATGATGTCATAATCATTTGATGTCATAATCAATTGATGATGTCATAATATTTTTTGATGATGTCATAATCATTTTGTTGATGTCATAATCATTTGATGATGTCATAATCATTTTGTTGATGTCATAATCATTTGATGATGTCATAATCATTTTGTTGATGTCATAATCATTTTGTTGATGTCATAATGATTTGATGATGTCATAATCATTGGATGATGTCATAATCATTGGATGATGTCATAATCATTTTGTTGATGTCATAATCATTTGATGATGCCATAATCATTTTGTTGATGTCATAATCATTTTGTTGATGTCATAATGATTTGATGATGTTATAATCATTGGATGATGTCATAATCATTGGATGATGTCATAATCATTTTGTTGATGTCATAATCATTTGATGATGTCATAATGATTTTGTTGATGTCATAATCATTTGATGATGCCATAATCATTTTGTTGATGTCATAATCATTTTGTTGATGTCATAATGATTTGATGATGTCATAATCATTTGATGTCATAATCCTTGGATGATGTCATAATCATTTTGTTGATGTCATAATCATTTGATGATGTCAATCATTTTGTTGATGTCATAATCATTTGATGTGATAATCATTGGATGATGTCATAATCATTTGATGATGTGATAATCATTTTGTTGATGTCATAATCATTTGATGATGCCATAATCATTTTGTTGATGTCATAATCATTGGATGATGCCATAATCATTTTGTTGATGTCATAATCATTAGATGATGTCATCATCATTTTGTTGATGTCATAATCATTTGATGATGTCATAATCATTTGATGTCATAATCATTGGATGATGTCATAATCATTTTGTTGATGTCATAATCATTTGATGATGTCATAATCCTTGGATGATGTCATAATCATTTTGTTGATGTCATAATCATTTGATGATGTCATAATCATTTGATGTCATAATCATTGGATGATGTCATAATCATTGTGTTGATGTCATAATCATTTGATGATGTCATAATCATTAGATGATGTCATAATCATTTTGTTGATGTCATAATCATTTGATGATGTCATAATCATTAGATGATGTCATAATCATTTTGTGATGTCATAATCATTTGATGATGTCATAATCATTGGATGATGTCATAATCATTGGATGATGTCATAATCATTAGATGATGTCATAATCATTAGATGATGTCATAATCATTTTGTTGATGTCATAATCATTTTGTTGATGTCATAATCATTTGATGATGTCATAATCATTTTGGTGATGTCATAATCATTTGATGATGTCATAATCATTTGATGTCATAATCATTGGATGATGTCATAATCATTTTGTTGATGTCATAATCATTTGATGATGTCATAATCATTAGATGATGTCATAATCATTTTGTTGATGTCATAATGATTTGATGATGTCATAATAATTGGATGATGTCATAATCATTGGATGATGTCATAATCATTTTGTTGATGTCATAATCATTTGATGATGTCATAATCATTTTGTTGATGTCATAATCATTTTGTTGATGTCATAATCATTTGATGATGCCATTATCATTTTGTTGATGTCATAATCATTTTATGATGTCATAATCTTTTTGTTGATGTCATAATGATTTGATGATGTCATAATCATTGGATGATGTCATAATCATTTTGTTGATGTCATAATCATTTGATGATTCCATAATCATTTTGTTGATGTCGTAATCATTTGATGATGCCATAATCATTTTGTTGATGTCATAATCATTTTATGATGTCATAATCATTTTGTTGATGTCATAATGATTTGATGAGGTCATAATCATTGGATGATGTCATAATCATTGGATGATGTCATCATCATTTTGTTGATGTCATAATCATTTGATGATGTCATAATCATTTGATGTCATAATCATTGGATGATGTCATAATCATTTTGTTGATGTCATAATCATTTGATTATGTCATAATCATTTGATGTCATAATCATTGGATGATGTCATAATCATTTTGTTGATGTCATAATCATTAGATGATGTCATAATTATTTTGTTGATGTCATAATCATTTTGTTGATGTCATAATGATTTGATGATGTCATAATCATTTGATGTCATAATCATTGGATGATGTCATAATCATTTTGTTGATGTCATAATCATTTGATTATGTCATAATCATTTGATGTCATAATCATTGGATGATGTCATAATCATTTTGTTGATGTCATAATCATTTGATGTCATAATCATTAGATGATGTCATAATCATTTTGTTGATGTCATAATCATTAGATGATGTCATAATCATTTGATGATGTCATAATCATTTGATGTCATAATCATTTGATGATGTCATAATCATTTTGTTGATGTCATAATCATTTGATGATGTCATAATCATTAGATGATGTCATAATCATTTTGTTGATGTCATAATCATTTGATGATGTCATAATCATTTTGTTGATGTCATAATCATTTGATGATGTCATAATCATTTGATGTCACAATCATGGGATGCTGTCATAATCATTTTGTTGATGTCATAATCATTTGATGATGTCATAATCATTAGATGATGTCATAATCATTTTGTTTATGTCATAATGATTTGATGATGTCATAATCATTGGATGATGTCATAATCATTGGATGATGTCATCATCATTTTGTTGATGTCATAATCATTTGATGATGTCATAATCATTTGATGTCATAATCATTGGATGATGTCATAATAATTTTGTTAATGTCATAATCATTTGATGATGTCATAATCATTTTGTTGATGTAATAATCATTTTGTTGATGTCATAATGATTTGATGATGTCATAATCATTGGATGATGTCATAATCATTTTGTTGATGTCATAATCATTTGATGATGCTATAATCATTTTGTTGATGTCATAATCATTTTATGATGTCATAATCTTTTTGTTGATATCATAATCATTTTGTTGATGTCATAATGATTTGATGATGTCATAATCATTTGATGTCATAATCATTGGATGATGTCATAATCATTTTGTTGATGTCATAATCATTTGATGATGTCATAATGATTTTGTTGATGTCATAATCATTTGATGATGCCATAATCATTTTGTTGATGTCATAATCATTTTATAATGTCATAATCATTTTGTTGATGTCATAATCATTGGATGATGTCATAATCATTTTGTTGATTTCATAATCATTTGATGATGTCATAATCATTATATGATGTCATAATCATTTTGTTGATGTCATAATCATTTGATGATGTCATAATCATTTTGTTGATGTCATAATCATTTGATGATGTCATAATCATTTGATGTCATAATCATTGGATGATGTCATAATCATTTTGTTGATGGCATAATCATTTGATGATGTCATAATCATTAGATGATGTCATAATCATTTTTTTGATGTCATAATCATTTTGTTGATGTCATATTGATTTGATGATGTCATAATCATTTGATGTCATAATCATTGGATGATGTCATAATCATTTTGTTGATGTCATAATCATTTGATGATGTCAATCATTTTGTTGATGTCATATTCATTTTGTTGATGTCATAATGATTTGATGATGTCATAATCATTGGATGATGTCATAATCATTGGATGATGTCATAATAATTTTGTTGATGTCATAATCATTTGATGATGTCATAATCATTTGATGTCATAATCATTGGATGATGTCATAATCATTTGATGATGTCATAATCATTTTGTTGATGTTATAATCATTTGATGATGCCATAATCATTTTGTTGATGTCATAATTATTTGATGATGCCATAATCATTTTGTTGATGTCATAATCATTGGATGATGTCATAATCATTTCTTTGATGTCATAATCATTTGATGATGTCATAATCATTGGATGATGTCATATTCATTTTGTTGTTGTCATAATCATTTCATGATGTCATAATCATTAGATCATGTCATAATCATTTTATGTCATAATCATTTTGTTGATGTCATAATCATTTGATGATGTCATAATCATTAGATGATGTCATAATCATTTGATGTCATAATCATTGGATGATGTCATATTCATTTTGTTGATGTCATAATCATTTGATGATGTCATAATCATTTGATGTCATAATCATTGGATGATGTCATAATCATTTTGATGATGTCATAATCATTTGATGATGTCATAATCATTTGATGTCATAATCATTGGATGATGACATAATCATTTTGTTGATGTCATAATCATTAGATGATGTCATAATCATTTTGTTGATGTCATAATCATTTGATGATGTCATAATCATTTTGTTGATGTCATAATCATTGGATGATGTCATAATCATTTTGTTGATGTCATAATCATTTGATGATGTCATAATCATTTTGTTGATGTCATAATCATTTGATGATGTCATAATCATTTGATGTCATAATCATTGGATGATGTCATAATCATTTTGTTGATGGCATAATCATTTGATGATGTCATAATCATTAGATGATGTCATAATCATTTTTTTGATGTCATAATCATTTTGTTGATGTCATATTGATTTGATGATGTCATAATCATTTGATGTCATAATCATTGGATGATGTCATAATCATTTTGTTGATGTCATAATCATTTGATGATGTCAATCATTTTGTTGATGTCATATTCATTTTGTTGATGTCATAATGATTTGATGATGTCATAATCATTGGATGATGTCATAATCATTGGATGATGTCATAATAATTTTGTTGATGTCATAATCATTTGATGATGTCATAATCATTTGATGTCATAATCATTGGATGATGTCATAATCATTTGATGATGTCATAATCATTTTGTTGATGTTATAATCATTTGATGATGCCATAATCATTTTGTTGATGTCATAATTATTTGATGATGCCATAATCATTTTGTTGATGTCATAATCATTGGATGATGTCATAATCATTTCTTTGATGTCATAATCATTTGATGATGTCATAATCATTGGATGATGTCATATTCATTTTGTTGTTGTCATAATCATTTCATGATGTCATAATCATTAGATCATGTCATAATCATTTTATGTCATAATCATTTTGTTGATGTCATAATCATTTGATGATGTCATAATCATTAGATGATGTCATAATCATTTGATGTCATAATCATTGGATGATGTCATATTCATTTTGTTGATGTCATAATCATTTGATGATGTCATAATCATTTGATGTCATAATCATTGGATGATGTCATAATCATTTTGATGATGTCATAATCATTTGATGATGTCATAATCATTTGATGTCATAATCATTGGATGATGACATAATCATTTTGTTGATGTCATAATCATTAGATGATGTCATAATCATTTTGTTGATGTCATAATCATTTGATGATGTCATAATCATTTTGTTGATGTCATAATCATTGGATGATGTCATAATCATTTTGTTGATGTCATAATCATTTGATGATGCCATAATCATTTTGTTGATGGCATAATCATTTGATGATGTCATAATCATTTGATGTCATAATCATTGGATGATGTCATAATCATTTTGTTGATGTCATAATCATTTGATGATGTCATAATCATTTGATGTCATAATCATTGGATGATGTCATAATCATTTGATGATGTCATAATCATTTTGTTGATGTAATAATCATTTGATGATGTCATAATCATTTTGTTGATGTCATAATCATTTGATGATGTCATAATCATTTTGTTGATGTCATAATCATTTTGTTGATGTCATAATGATTTGATGATGTCATAATCATTGGATGATGTCATAATCATTGGATGATGTCATAATCATTTTGTTGATGTCATAATCATTTGATGATGTCATAATCATTTGATGTCATAATCATTGGATGATGTCATAATCATTTTGTTGATGTCATAATCATTTGATGATGTCATAATCATTTTGTTGATGTCATAATCATTTTGTTGATGTCATAATGATTTGATGATGTCATAATCATTGGATGATGTCATAATCATTGGATGATGTCATAATCATTTTGTTGATGTCATAATCATTTGATGATGCCATAATCATTTTGTTGATGTCATAATCATTTTGCTGATGTCATAATGATTTGATGATGTTATAATCATTGGATGATGTCATAATCATTGGATGATGTCATAATCATTTTGTGGATGTCATAATCATTTGATGTCATAATCATTGGATGATGTCATAATCATTTTGTTGATGTCATAATCATTTGATGATGTCATAATCATTAGATGATGTCATAATCATTTTGTTGATGTCATAATCATTTGAGGATGTCATAATCATTTGATGTCATAATCATTGGATGATGTCATAATCATTTTGTTGATGTCATAATCATTTGATGATGTCATAATCATTAGATGATGTCATAATCATTTTGTTTATGTCATAATCATTTGATGATGTCATAATCATTAGATGATGTCATAATCATTTTGTTGATGTCATAATCATTTGATGATGTCATAATCATTTGATGTCATAATCATCGGATGATGTCATAATCATTTTGTTGATGTCATAATCATTTGATAATGTCATATTCATTAGATGATGTCATAATCATTTTGTTGATGTCATAATCATTTTTTTGATGTCATAATCATTTGATGATGTCATAATCATTTTATTGATGTCATAATCATTTGATGATGTCATAATCATTTGATGTCATAATAATTGGATGATGTCATAATCATTTTGTTGATGTCATAATCATTTGATGATGTCATAATCATTTTGTTGATGTCATAATGATTTGATGATGTCATAGTCATTGGATGATGTCATAATCATTGGATGATGTCATCATCATTTTGTTGATGTCATAATCATTTGATGATGTCATAATCATTTGATGTCATAATCATTTGATGATGTCATAATCATTTTGCTGATGTCATAATCATTTTGTTGATGTCATAATGATTTGATGATGTCATAATCATTGGATGATGTCATAATCATTTTGTTGATGTCATAATCATTTGATGATGCCATAATCATTTTGTTGATGTCATGATCATTTTATGATGTCATAATCATTTTGTTGATGTCATAATCATTTTGTTGATGTCATAATGTTTTGATGATGTCATAATCATTTGATGTCATAATCATTGGATGATGTCATAATCATTTTGTTGATGTCATATTCATTTGATGATGTCATAATGATTTTGTTGATGTCATAATCATTTGATGATGCCATAATCATTTTGTTGATGTCATAATCATTTTGTTGATGTCATAATGATTTGATGATGTCATAATCATTTGATGTCATAATCCTTGGATGATGTCATAATCATTTTGTTGATGTCATAATCATTTGATGATGTCAATCATTTTGTTGATGTCATAATCATTTTGTTGATGTCATAATGATTTGATGATGTCATAATCATTGGATGATGTCATAACAATTTTGTTGATGTCATAATCATTTGATGTGATAATCATTGGATGATGTCATAATCATTTGATAATGTCATAATCATTTTGTTGATGTCATAATGATTTGATGATGTCATAATCATTGGATGATGTCATAATCATTGGATGATGTCATCATCATTTTGTTGATGTCATAATCATTTGATGATGTCATAATCATTTGATGTCATAATCATTGGATGATCTCATAATCATTTTGTTGATGTCATAATCATTTGATGATGTCATAATCATTAGATGATGTCATAATTATTTTGTTGATGTCATAATCATTTTGTTGATGTCATAATGATTTTATGATGTCATAATCATTTGATGTCATAATCATTGGATGATGTCATAATCATTTTGTTGATGTCATAATCATTTGATGATGTCATAATCATTTGATGTCATAATCATTGGATGATGTCATAATCATTTTGTTGATGTCATAATCATTTGATGTCATAATCATTAGATGATGTCATAATCATTTTGTTGATGTCATAATCATTTGATGATGTCATAATCATTAGATGATGTCATAATCATTTTGTTGATGTCATAATCATTTGATGATGTCATAATCATTAGATGATGTCATAATCATTTTGTTGATGTCATAATCATTTGATGATGTCATAATCATTAGATGATGTCATAATCATTTTGTTGATGTCATAATCATTTAATGATGTCATAATCATTAGATGATGTCATAATCATTTTGTTGATGTCATAATCATTTGATGATGCTATAATCATTTTGTTGATGTCATAATCATTTTATGATGTCATAATCATTTTGTTGATGTCATAATCATTTTGTTGATGTCATAATGATTTGATGATGTCATAATCATTTGATGTCATAATCATTGGATGATGTCATAATCATTTTGTTGATGTCATAATCATTTGATGATGTCATAATGATTTTGTTGATGTCATAATCATTTGATGATGCCATAATCATTTTGTTGATGTCATAATCATTTTATGATGTCATAATCATTTTGTTGATGTCATAATCATTTTGTTGATGTCATAATGATTTGATGATGTCATAATCATTTGATGTCATAATCATTGGATGATGTCATAATCATTGGATGATGTCATAATCATTTTGTTGATGTCATAATCATTTGATGATGTCATAATCATTATATGATGTCATAATCATTTTGTTGATGTCATAATCATTTGATGATGTCATAATCATTTTGTTGATGTCATAATCATTTGATGTCATAATCATTGGATGATGTCATAATCATTTTGTTGATGTCATAATCATTTGATGATGTCATAATCATTAGATGATGTCATAATCATTTTTTGATGTCATAATCATTTTGTTGATGTCATATTCATTTGATGATGTCAATCATTTTGTTGATGTCATATTCATTTTGTTGATGTCATAATGATTTGATGATGTCATAATCATTGGATGATGTCATAATCATTGGATGATGTCATAATAATTTTGTTGATGTCATAATCATTTGATGATGTCATAATCATTTGATGTGATAATCATTGGATGATGTCATAATCATTTGATGATGTCATAATCAGTTTGTTGATGTCATAATCATTTGATGATGCCATAATCATTTTGTTGATGTCATAATTATTTGATGATGCCATAATCATTTTGTTGATGTCATAATCATTGGATGATGTCATAATCATTTTGTTGATGTCATAATCATTTGATGATGTCATAATCATTGGATGATGTCATATTCATTTTGTTGATGTCATAATCATTTCATGATGTCAAAATCATTAGATCATGTCATAATCATTTGATGTCATAATCATTTTGTTGATGTCATAATCATTTGATGATGTCATAATCATTAGATGATATCATAATCATTTGATGTCATAATCATTGGATGATGTCATATTCATTTTGTTGATGTCATAATCATTTGATGATGTCATAATCATTTGATGTCATAATCATTGGATGATGTCATAATCATTTTGTTGATGTCATAATCATTTGATGATGTCATAATCATTATATGATGTCATAATCATTTTGTTGATGTCATAATCATTTGATGATGTCATAATCATTTTGTTGATGTCATAATCATTTGATGATGTCATAATCATTATATGATGTCATAATCATTTTGTTGATGTCATAATCATTTGATGATGTCATAATCATTTTGTTGATGTCATAATCATTTGATGATGTCATAATCATTTGATGTAATAATCATTGGATGATGTCATAATCATTTTGTTGATGTCATAATCATTTGATGATGTCATAATCATTAGATGATGTCATAATCATTTTTTTGATGTCATAATCATTTTGTTGATGTCATATTGATTTGATGATGTCATAATCATTTGATGTCATAATCATTGGATGATGTCATAATCATTTTGTTGATGTCATAATCATTTGATGATGTCAATCATTTTGTTGATGTCATATTCATTTTGTTGATGTCATAATGATTTGATGATGTCATAATCATTGGATGATGTCATAATCATTGGATGATGTCATAATAATTTGGTTGATGTCATAATCATTTGATGATGTCATAATCATTTGATGTGATAATCATTGGATGATGTCATAATCATTTGATGATGTCATAATCATTTTGTTGATGTCATAATCATTTGATGATGCCATAATCATTTTGTTGATGTCATAATTATTTGATGATGCCATAATCATTTTGTTGATGTCATAATCATTGGATGATGTCATAATCATTTTGTTGATGTCATAATCATTTGATGATGTCATAATCATTGGATGATGTCATATTCATTTTGTTGATGTCATAATCATTTCATGATGTCATAATCATTTGATGTCATAATCATTGGATGATGTCATATTCATTTTGTTGATGTCATAATCATTTGATGATGTCATAATCATTTGATGTCATAATCATTGTATGATGTCATAATCATTTTGTTGATGTCATAATCATTTGATGATGTCATAATCATTTGATGTCATAATCATTGGATGATGACATAATCATTTTGTTGATGTCATAATCATTAGATGATGTCATAATCATTAGATGATGTCATAATCATTTTGTTGACGTCATAATCATTTGATGATGTCATAATCATTTTGTTGATGTCATAATCATTGGATGATGCCATAATCATTTTGTTGATGGCATAATCATATGATGATGTCATAATCATTTGATGTCATAATCATTGGATGATGTCATAATCATTTTGTTGATGTCATAATCATTTGATGATGTCATAATCATTTGATGTCATAATCATTTGATGATGTCATAATATTTTTTGATGATGTCATAATCATTTTGTTGATGTCATAATCATTTGATGATGTCATAATCATTTTGTTGATGTCATAATCATTTGATGATGTCATAATCATTTTGTTGATGTCATAATCATTTTGTTGATGTCATAATCATTTTGTTGATGTCATAATGATTTGATGATGTCATAATCATTTGATGTCATAATCATTGGATGATGTCATAATCATTTTGTTGATGTCATAATCATTTGATGATGTCATAATGATTTTGTTGATGTCATAATCATTTGATGATGCCATAATCATTTTGTTGATGTCATAATCATTTTATGATGTCATAATCATTTTGTTGATGTCATAATCATTTTGTTGATGTCATAATGATTTGATGATGTCATAATCATTTGATGTCATAATCATTGGATGATGTCATAATCATTGGATGATGTCATAATCATTTTGTTGATGTCATAATCATTTGATGATGTCATAATCATTATATGATGTCATAATCATTTTGTTGATGTCATAATCATTTCATGATGTCATAATCATTTTGTTGATGTCATAATCATTTGATGTCATAATCATTGGATGATGTCATAATCATTTTGTTGATGTCATAATCATTTGATGATGTCATAATCATTAGATGATGTCATAATCATTTTTTGATGTCATAATCATTTTGTTGATGTCATATTCATTTGATGATGTCAATCATTTTGTTGATGTCATATTCATTTTGTTGATGTCATAATGATTTGATGATGTCATAATCATTGGATGATGTCATAATCATTGGATGATGTCATAATAATTTTGTTGATGTCATAATCATTTGATGATGTCATAATCATTTGATGTGATAATCATTGGATGATGTCATAATCATTTGATGATGTCATAATCAGTTTGTTGATGTCATAATCATTTGATGATGCCATAATCATTTTGTTGATGTCATAATTATTTGATGATGCCATAATCATTTTGTTGATGTCATAATCATTGGATGATGTCATAATCATTTTGTTGATGTCATAATCATTTGATGATGTCATAATCATTGGATGATGTCATATTCATTTTGTTGATGTCATAATCATTTCATGATGTCAAAATCATTAGATCATGTCATAATCATTTGATGTCATAATCATTTTGTTGATGTCATAATCATTTGATGATGTCATAATCATTAGATGATATCATAATCATTTGATGTCATAATCATTGGATGATGTCATATTCATTTTGTTGATGTCATAATCATTTGATGATGTCATAATCATTTGATGTCATAATCATTGGATGATGTCATAATCATTTTGTTGATGTCATAATCATTTGATGATGTCATAATCATTATATGATGTCATAATCATTTTGTTGATGTCATAATCATTTGATGATGTCATAATCATTTTGTTGATGTCATAATCATTTGATGATGTCATAATCATTATATGATGTCATAATCATTTTGTTGATGTCATAATCATTTGATGATGTCATAATCATTTTGTTGATGTCATAATCATTTGATGATGTCATAATCATTTGATGTAATAATCATTGGATGATGTCATAATCATTTTGTTGATGTCATAATCATTTGATGATGTCATAATCATTAGATGATGTCATAATCATTTTTTGATGTCATAATCATTTTGTTGATGTCATATTGATTTGATGATGTCATAATCATTTGATGTCATAATCATTGGATGATGTCATAATCATTTTGTTGATGTCATAATCATTTGATGATGTCAATCATTTTGTTAATGTCATATTCATTTTGTTGATGTCATAATGATTTGATGATGTCATAATCATTGGATGATGTCATAATCATTGGATGATGTCATAATAATTTGGTTGATGTCATAATCATTTGATGATGTCATAATCATTTGATGTGATAATCATTGGATGATGTCATAATCATTTGATGATGTCATAATCATTTTGTTGATGTCATAATCATTTGATGATGCCATAATCATTTTGTTGATGTCATAATTATTTGATGATGCCATAATCATTTTGTTGATGTCATAATCATTGGATGATGTCATAATCATTTTGTTGATGTCATAATCATTTGATGATGTCATAATCATTGGATGATGTCATATTCATTTTGTTGATGTCATAATCATTTCATGATGTCATAATCATTTGATGTCATAATCATTGGATGATGTCATATTCATTTTGTTGATGTCATAATCATTTGATGATGTCATAATCATTTGATGTCATAATCATTGTATGATGTCATAATCATTTTGTTGATGTCATAATCATTTGATGATGTCATAATCATTTGATGTCATAATCATTGGATGATGACATAATCATTTTGTTGATGTCATAATCATTAGATGATGTCATAATCATTAGATGATGTCATAATCATTTTGTTGACGTCATAATCATTTGATGATGTCATAATCATTTTGTTGATGTCATAATCATTGGATGATGCCATAATCATTTTGTTGATGGCATAATCATATGATGATGTCATAATCATTTGATGTCATAATCATTGGATGATGTCATAATCATTTTGTTGATGTCATAATCATTTGATGATGTCATAATCATTTGATATCATAATCATTTGATGATGTCATAATATTTTTTGATGATGTCATAATCATTTTGTTGATGTCATAATCATTTGATGATGTCATAATCATTTTGTTGATGTCATAATCATTTGATGATGTCATAATCATTTTGTTGATGTCATAATCATTTTGTTGATGTCATAATCATTTTGTTGATGTCATAATGATTTGATGATGTCATAATCATTTGATGTCATAATCATTGGATGATGTCATAATCATTTTGTTGATGTCATAATCATTTGATGATGTCATAATGATTTTGTTGATGTCATAATCATTTGATGATGCCATAATCATTTTGTTGATGTCATAATCATTTTATGATGTCATAATCATTTTGTTGATGTCATAATCATTTTGTTGATGTCATAATGATTTGATGATGTCATAATCATTTGATGTCATAATCATTGGATGATGTCATAATCATTGGATGATGTCATAATCATTTTGTTGATGTCATAATCATTTGATGATGTCATAATCATTATATGATGTCATAATCATTTTGTTGATGTCATAATCATTTCATGATGTCATAATCATTTTGTTGATGTCATAATCATTTGATGTCATAATCATTGGATGATGTCATAATCATTTTGTTGATGTCATAATCATTTGATGATGTCATAATCATTAGATGATGTCATAATCATTTTTTGATGTCATAATCATTTTGTTGATGTCATATTCATTTGATGATGTCAATCATTTTGTTGATGTCATATTCATTTTGTTGATGTCATAATGATTTGATGATGTCATAATCATTGGATGATGTCATAATCATTGGATGATGTCATAATAATTTTGTTGATGTCATAATCATTTGATGATGTCATAATCATTTGATGTGATAATCATTGGATGATGTCATAATCATTTGATGATGTCATAATCAGTTTGTTGATGTCATAATCATTTGATGATGCCATAATCATTTTGTTGATGTCATAATTATTTGATGATGCCATAATCATTTTGTTGATGTCATAATCATTGGATGATGTCATAATCATTTTGTTGATGTCATAATCATTTGATGATGTCATAATCATTGGATGATGTCATATTCATTTTGTTGATGTCATAATCATTTCATGATGTCAAAATCATTAGATCATGTCATAATCATTTGATGTCATAATCATTTTGTTGATGTCATAATCATTTGATGATGTCATAATCATTAGATGATATCATAATCATTTGATGTCATAATCATTGGATGATGTCATATTCATTTTGTTGATGTCATAATCATTTGATGATGTCATAATCATTTGATGTCATAATCATTGGATGATGTCATAATCATTTTGTTGATGTCATAATCATTTGATGATGTCATAATCATTATATGATGTCATAATCATTTTGTTGATGTCATAATCATTTGATGATGTCATAATCATTTTGTTGATGTCATAATCATTTGATGATGTCATAATCATTATATGATGTCATAATCATTTTGTTGATGTCATAATCATTTGATGATGTCATAATCATTTTGTTGATGTCATAATCATTTGATGATGTCATAATCATTTGATGTAATAATCATTGGATGATGTCATAATCATTTTGTTGATGTCATAATCATTTGATGATGTCATAATCATTAGATGATGTCATAATCATTTTTTGATGTCATAATCATTTTGTTGATGTCATATTGATTTGATGATGTCATAATCATTTGATGTCATAATCATTGGATGATGTCATAATCATTTTGTTGATGTCATAATCATTTGATGATGTCAATCATTTTGTTGATGTCATATTCATTTTGTTGATGTCATAATGATTTGATGATGTCATAATCATTGGATGATGTCATAATCATTGGATGATGTCATAATAATTTGGTTGATGTCATAATCATTTGATGATGTCATAATCATTTGATGTGATAATCATTGGATGATGTCATAATCATTTGATGATGTCATAATCATTTTGTTGATGTCATAATCATTTGATGATGCCATAATCATTTTGTTGATGTCATAATTATTTGATGATGCCATAATCATTTTGTTGATGTCATAATCATTGGATGATGTCATAATCATTTTGTTGATGTCATAATCATTTGATGATGTCATAATCATTGGATGATGTCATATTCATTTTGTTGATGTCATAATCATTTCATGATGTCATAATCATTTGATGTCATAATCATTGGATGATGTCATATTCATTTTGTTGATGTCATAATCATTTGATGATGTCATAATCATTTGATGTCATAATCATTGTATGATGTCATAATCATTTTGTTGATGTCATAATCATTTGATGATGTCATAATCATTTGATGTCATAATCATTGGATGATGACATAATCATTTTGTTGATGTCATAATCATTAGATGATGTCATAATCATTAGATGATGTCATAATCATTTTGTTGACGTCATAATCATTTGATGATGTCATAATCATTTTGTTGATGTCATAATCATTGGATGATGCCATAATCATTTTGTTGATGGCATAATCATATGATGATGTCATAATCATTTGATGTCATAATCATTGGATGATGTCATAATCATTTTGTTGATGTCATAATCATTTGATGATGTCATAATCATTTGATGTCATAATCATTTGATGATGTCATAATATTTTTTGATGATGTCATAATCATTTTGTTGATGTCATAATCATTTGATGATGTCATAATCATTTTGTTGATGTCATAATCATTTGATGATGTCATAATCATTTTGTTGATGTCATAATCATTTTGTTGATGTCATAATCATTTGATGATGCCATAATCATTTTGTTGATGTCATAATCATTTTGTTGATGTCATAATGATTTGATGATGTTATAATCATTGGATGATGTCATAATCATTGGATGATGTCATAATCATTTTGTTGATGTCATAATCATTTGATGTCATAATCATTGGATGATGTCCTAATCATTTTGTTGATGTCATAATCATTTGATGATGTCATAATCATAAGATGATGTCATAATCATTTTGTTGATGTCATAATCATTTGATGATGTCATAATCATTTGATGTCATAATCATTGGATGATGTCATAATCATTTTGTTGATGTAATAATCATTTGATGATGTCATAATCATTAGATGATGTCATAATCATTTTGTTGATGTCATAATGATTTGATGATGTCATAGTCATTGGATGATGTCATAATCATTGGATGATGTCATCATCATTTTGTTGATGTCATAATCATTTGATGATGTCATAATCATTTGATGTCATAATCATTTGATGATGTCATAATCATTTTGTTGATGTCATAATCATTTTGTTGATGTCATAATGATTTGATGATGTCATAATCATTGGATGATGTCATAATCATTTTGTTGATGTCATAATCATTTGATGATGTCATAATCATTTTATGATGTCATAATCATTTTGTTGATGTCATAATCATTTTGTTGATGTCATAATGTTTTGATGATGTCATAATCATTTGATGTCATAATCATTGGATGAAGTCATAATCATTTTGTTGATGTCATAATCATTTGATGATGTCATAATGATTTTGTTGATGTCATAATCATTTGATGATGCCATAATCATTTTGTTGATGTCATAATCATTTTGTTGATGTCATAATGATTTGATGATGTCATAATCATTTGATGTCATAATCCTTGGATGATGTCATAATCATTTTGTTGATGTCATAATCATTTGATGATGTCAATCATTTTGTTGATGTCATAATCATTTTGTTGATGTCATAATGATTTGATGATGTCATAATCATTGGATGATGTCATAACAATTTTGTTGATGTCATAATCATTTGATGTGATAATCATTGGATGATGTCATAATCATTTGATGATGTGATAATCATTTTGTTGATGTCATAATCATTTGATGATGCCATAATCATTTTGTTGATGTCATAATCATTGGATGATGCCATAATCATTTTGTTGATGTCATAATCATTAGATGATGTCATCATCATTTTGTTGATGTCATAATCATTTGATGATGTCATAATCATTTGATGTCATAATCATTGGATGATGTCATAATCATTTTGTTGATGTCATAATCATTTGATGATGTCATAATCATTAGATGATGTCATAATCATTTTGTTGATGTCATAATGATTTGATGATGTCATAATCATTGGATGATGTCATAATCATTGGATGATGTCATCATCATTTTGTTGATGTCATAATGATTTTATGATGTCATAATCATTTGATGTCATAATCATTGGATGATGTCATAATCTTTTTGTTGATGTCATAATCATTTGATGATGTCATAATCATTTGATGTCATAATCATTGGATGATGTCATAATCATTTTGTTGATGTCATAATCATTTGATGTCATAATCATTAGATGATGTCATAATCATTTTGTTGATGTCATAATCATTAGATGATGTCATAATCATTTTGTTGATGTCATAATCATTTGATGATGTCATAATCATTTGATGTCATAATCATTGGATGATGTCATAATCATTTTGTTGATGTCATAATCATTTGATGATGTCATAATCATTAGATGATGTCATAATCATTTTGTTGATGTCATAATCATTTGATGATGTCATAATCATTAGATGATGTCATAATCATTTTGTTGATGTCATAATCATTTGATGATGTCATAATCATTAGATGATGTCATAATCATTTTGTTGATGTCATAATCATTTGATGATTTCATAATCATTAGATGATGTCATAATCATTTTGTTGATGTCATAATCATTTGATGATGTCATAATCATTTGATGTCATAATCATTGGATGATGTCATAAACATTTTGTTGATGTCATAATCATTTGATCATGTCATAATCATTTTGTTGATGTCATAATCATTTGATGATGTCATAATCATTAGATGATGTCATAATCATTTTGTTGATGTCATAATCATTTGACGATGTCATAATCATTTTGTTGATGTCATAATCATTTGATGATGTCATAATCATTTGATGTCACAATCATGGGATGCTGTCATAATCGTTTTGTTGATGTCATAATCATTTGATGATGTCATAATCATTAGATGATGTCATAATCATTTTGTTGATGTCATAATGCTTTGATGATGTCATAATCATTGGATGATGTCATAATCATTGGATGATGTCATCATCATTTTGTTGATGTCATAATCATTTGATGATGTCATAGTCATTTGATGTCAGAATCATTGGATGATGTCATAATCATTTTGTTAATGTCATAATCATTTGATGATGTCATAATCATTTTGTTGATGTAATAATCATTTTGTTGATGTCATAATGATTTGATGATGTCATAATCATTGGATGATGTCATAATCATTTTGTTGATGTCATAATCATTTGATGATGCTATAATCATTTTGTTGATGTCATAATCATTTTATGATGTCATAATCATTTTGTTGATGTCATAATCATTTTGTTGATGTCATAATGATTTGATGATGTCATAATCATTTGATGTCATAATCATTGGATGATGTCATCATCATTTTGTTGATGTCATAATCATTTGATGATGTCATAATCATTTGATGTCATAATCATTTGATGATGTCATAATCATTTTGTTGATGTCATAATCATTTTGTTGATGTCATAATGATTTGATGATGTCATAATCATTGGATGATGTCATAATCATTTTGTTGATGTCATAATCATTTGATGATGTCATAATCATTTTATGATGTCATAATCATTTTGTTGATGTCATAATCATTTTGTTGATGTCATAATGTTTTGATGATGTCATAATCATTTGATGTCATAATCATTGGATGAAGTCATAATCATTTTGTTGATGTCATAATCATTTGATGATGTCATAATGATTTTGTTGATGTCATAATCATTTGATGATGCCATAATCATTTTGTTGATGTCATAATCATTTTGTTGATGTCATAATGATTTGATGATGTCATAATCATTTGATGTCATAATCCTTGGATGATGTCATAATCATTTTGTTGATGTCATAATCATTTGATGATGTCAATCATTTTGTTGATGTCATAATCATTTTGTTGATGTCATAATGATTTGATGATGTCATAATCATTGGATGATGTCATAACAATTTTGTTGATGTCATAATCATTTGATGTGATAATCATTGGATGATGTCATAATCATTTGATGATGTGATAATCATTTTGTTGATGTCATAATCATTTGATGATGCCATAATCATTTTGTTGATGTCATAATCATTGGATGATGCCATAATCATTTTGTTGATGTCATAATCATTAGATGATGTCATCATCATTTTGTTGATGTCATAATCATTTGATGATGTCATAATCATTTGATGTCATAATCATTGGATGATGTCATAATCATTTTGTTGATGTCATAATCATTTGATGATGTCATAATCATTAGATGATGTCATAATCATTTTGTTGATGTCATAATGATTTGATGATGTCATAATCATTGGATGATGTCATAATCATTGGATGATGTCATCATCATTTTGTTGATGTCATAATGATTTTATGATGTCATAATCATTTGATGTCATAATCATTGGATGATGTCATAATCTTTTTGTTGATGTCATAATCATTTGATGATGTCATAATCATTTGATGTCATAATCATTGGATGATGTCATAATCATTTTGTTGATGTCATAATCATTTGATGTCATAATCATTAGATGATGTCATAATCATTTTGTTGATGTCATAATCATTAGATGATGTCATAATCATTTTGTTGATGTCATAATCATTTGATGATGTCATAATCATTTGATGTCATAATCATTGGATGATGTCATAATCATTTTGTTGATGTCATAATCATTTGATGATGTCATAATCATTAGATGATGTCATAATCATTTTGTTGATGTCATAATCATTTGATGATGTCATAATCATTAGATGATGTCATAATCATTTTGTTGATGTCATAATCATTTGATGATGTCATAATCATTAGATGATGTCATAATCATTTTGTTGATGTCATAATCATTTGATGATTTCATAATCATTAGATGATGTCATAATCATTTTGTTGATGTCATAATCATTTGATGATGTCATAATCATTTGATGTCATAATCATTGGATGATGTCATAAACATTTTGTTGATGTCATAATCATTTGATCATGTCATAATCATTTTGTTGATGTCATAATCATTTGATGATGTCATAATCATTAGATGATGTCATAATCATTTTGTTGATGTCATAATCATTTGACGATGTCATAATCATTTTGTTGATGTCATAATCATTTGATGATGTCATAATCATTTGATGTCACAATCATGGGATGCTGTCATAATCGTTTTGTTGATGTCATAATCATTTGATGATGTCATAATCATTAGATGATGTCATAATCATTTTGTTGATGTCATAATGCTTTGATGATGTCATAATCATTGGATGATGTCATAATCATTGGATGATGTCATCATCATTTTGTTGATGTCATAATCATTTGATGATGTCATAGTCATTTGATGTCAGAATCATTGGATGATGTCATAATCATTTTGTTAATGTCATAATCATTTGATGATGTCATAATCATTTTGTTGATGTAATAATCATTTTGTTGATGTCATAATGATTTGATGATGTCATAATCATTGGATGATGTCATAATCATTTTGTTGATGTCATAATCATTTGATGATGCTATAATCATTTTGTTGATGTCATAATCATTTTATGATGTCATAATCATTTTGTTGATGTCATAATCATTTTGTTGATGTCATAATGATTTGATGATGTCATAATCATTTGATGTCATAATCATTGGATGATGTCATAATCATTTTGTTGATGTCATAATCATTTGATGATGTCATAATGATTTTGTTGATGTCATAATCATTTGATGATGCCATAATCATTTTGTTGATGTCATAATCATTTTATGATGTCATAATCATTTTGTTGATGTCATAATCATTTTGTTGATGTCATAATGATTTGATGATGTCATAATCATTTGATGTCATAATCATTGGATGATGTCATAATCATTGGATGATGTCATAATCATTTTGTTGATGTCATAATCATTTGATGATGTCATAATCATTTTGTTGATGTCATAATCATTTGATGATGTCATAATCATTTGATGTCATAATCATTGGATGATGTCATAATCATTTTGTTGATGTCATAATCATTTGATGATGTCATAATCATTAGATGATGTCATAATCATTTTGTTGATGTCATAATCATTTGATGATGTCATAATCATTTTGTTGATGTCATAATCATTTGATGATGTCATAATCATTTGATGTCATAATCATTGGATGATGTCATAATCATTTTGTTGATGTCATAATCATTTGATGATGTCATAATCATTAGATGATGTCATAATCATTTTTTTGATGTCATAATCATTTTGTTGATGTCATATTGATTTGATGATGTCATAATCATTTGATGTCATAATCATTGGATGATGTCATAATCATTTTGTTGATGTCATAATCATTTGATGATGTCAATCATTTTGTTGATGTCATATTCATTTTGTTGATGTCATAATGATTTGATGATGTCATAATCATTGGATGATGTCATAATCATTGGATGATGTCATAATAATTTTGTAGATGTCATAATCATTGGATGATGTCATAATCATTTTGTTGATGTCATAATCATTTGATGTCATAATCATTAGATGATGTCATAATCATTTTGTTGATGTCATAATCATTTGATGATGTCATAATCATTTGATGTCATAATCATTGGATGATGTCATAATCATTTTGTTGATGTCATAATCATTTGATGATGTCATAATCATTAGATGATGTCATAATCATTTTGTTGATGTCATAATCATTAGATGATGTCATAATCATTTTGTTGATGTCATAATCATTTGATGATGTCATAATCATTAGATGATGTCATAATCATTTTGTTGATGTCATAATCATTTGATGATGTCATAATCATTAGATGATGTCATAATCATTTTGTTGATGTCATAATCATTTGATGATGTCATAATCATTTGATGTCATAATCATTGGATGATGTCATAAACATTTTGTTGATGTCATAATCATTTGATCATGTCATAATCATTTTGTTGATGTCATAATCATTTGATGATGTCATAATCATTAGATGATGTCATAATCATTTTGTTGATGTCATAATCATTTGACAATGTCATAATCATTTTGTTGATGTCATAATCATTTGATGATGTCATAATCATTTGATGTCACAATCATGGGATGCTGTCATAATCGTTTTGTTGATGTCATAATCATTTGATGATGTCATAATCATTAGATGATGTCATAATCATTTTGTTGATGTCATAATGCTTTGATGATGTCATAATCATTGGATGATGTCATAATCATTGGATGATGTCATCATCATTTTGTTGATGTCATAATCATTTGATGATGTCATAATCATTTGATGTCAGAATCATTGGATGATGTCATAATCATTTTGTTAATGCCATAATCATTTGATGATGTCATAATCATTTTGTTGATGTAATAATCATTTTGTTGATGTCATAATGATTTGATGATGTCATAATCATTGGATGATGTCATAATCATTTTGTTGATGTCATAATCATTTTATGATGTCATAATCATTTTGTTGATGTCATAATCATTTTGTTGATGTCATAATGATTTGATGATGTCATAATCATTTGATGTCATAATCATTGGATGATGTCATAATCATTTTGTTGATGTCATAATCATTTGATGATGTCATAATGATTTTGTTGATGTCATAATCATTTGATGATGCCATAATCATTTTGTTGATGTCATAATCATTTTATGATGTCATAATCATTTTGTTGATGTCATAATGATTTGATGATGTCATAATCATTTGATGTCATAATCATTGGATGATGTCATAATCATTGGATGATGTCATAATCATTTTGTTGATGTCATAATCATTTGATGATGTCATAATCATTATATGATGTCATAATCATTTTGTTGATGTCATAATCATTTGATGATGTCATAATCATTTTGTTGATGTCATAATCATTTGATGATGTCATAATCATTTGATGTCATAATCATTGGATGATGTCATAATCATTTTGTTGATGTCATAATCATTTGATGATGTCATAATCATTAGATGATGTCATAATCATTTTTTTGATGTCATCATCATTTTGTTGATGTCATATTGATTTGATGATGTCATAATCATTTGATGTCATAATCATTGGATGATGTCATAATCATTTTGTTGATGTCATAATCATTTGATGATGTCAATCATTTTGTTGATGTCATATTCATTTTGTTGATGTCATAATGATTTGATGATGTCATAATCATTGGATGATGTCATAATCATTGGATGATGTCATAATAATTTTGTTGATGTCATAATCATTTGATGATGTCATTATCATTTGATGTGATAATCATTGGATGATGTCATAATCATTTGATGATGTCATAATCATTTGATGATGTCATAATCATTTTGTTGATGTCATAATCATTTGATGATGCCATAATCATTGGATGATGTCATAATCATTTTGTTGATGTCATAATCATTTGATGATGTCATAATCATTATATGATGTCATAATCATTTTGTTGATGTCATAATCAGTTGATGATGTCATAATCATTGGATGATGTCATATTCATTTTGTTGATGTCATAATCATTTCATGATGTCATAATCATTAGATCATGTCATAATCATTTGATGTCATAATTATTTTGTTGATGTCATAATCATTTGATGATTTCATAATCATTAGATGATGTCATAATCATTTGATGTCATAATCATTGGATGATGTCATATTCATTTTGTTGATGTCATAATCATTTGATGATGTCATAATCATTTGATGTCATAATCATTGGATGATGTCATAATCATTTTGTTGATGTCATAATCATTTGATGATGTCATAATCATTTGATGTCATAATCATTGGATGATGTCATAATCATTGGATGATGTCATAATCATTTTGTTGATGTCATAATCATTTGATGATGTCATAATCATTATATGATGTCATAATCATTTTGTTGATGTCATAATCATTTGATGATGTCATAATCATTTTGTTGATGTCATAATCATTTGATGATGTCATAATCATTTGATGTCATAATCATTTGATGATGTCATAATCATTAGATGATGTCATAATCATTTTTTTGATGTCATAATCATTTTGTTGATGTCATATTGATTTGATGATGTCATAATCATTTGATGTCATAATCATTGGATGATGTCATAATCATTTTGTTGATGTCATAATCATTTGATGATGTCAATCATTTTGTTGATGTCATATTCATTTTGTTGATGTCATAATGATTTGATGATGTCATAATCATTGGATGATGTCATAATCATTGGATGATGTCATAATAATTTTGTTGATGTCATAATCATTTGATGATGTCATAATCATTTGATGTGATAATCATTTGATGATGTCATAATCATTTGATGATGTCATAATCATTTTGTTGATGTCATAATCATTAGATCATGTCATAATCATTTGATGTCATAATCATTTTGTTGATGTCATAATCATTTGATGATGTCATAATCATTAGATGATGTCATAATCATTTGATGTCATAATCATTGGATGATGTCATATTCATTTTGTTGATGTCATAATCATTTGATGATGTCATAATCATTTGATGTCATAATCATTGGATGATGTCATAATCATTTTGTTGATGTCATAATCATTTGATGATGTCATAATCATTTGATGTCATAATCATTGGATGATGACATAATCATTTTGTTGATGTCATAATCATTAGATGATGTCATAATCATTTTGTTGACGTCATAATCATTTGATGATGTCATAATCATTTTGTTGATGTCATAATCATTGGATGATGTTATAATCATTTTGTTGATGTCATAATCATTTGATGATGCCATAATCATTTTGTTGATAGCATAATCATTTGATGATGTCATAATCATTTGATGTCATAATCATTGGATGATGTCATAATCATTTTGTTGATGTCATAATCATTTGATGATGTCATAATCATTTGATGTCATAATCATTTGATGATGTCATAATCTTTTGATGATGTCATAATCATTTTGTTGATGTCATAATCATTTGATGATGTCATAATCATTTTGTTGATGTCATAATCATTTGATGATGTCATAATCATTTTGTTGATGTCATAATCATTTTGTTGATGTCATAATGATTTGATGATGTCATAATCATTGGATGATGTCATAATCATTGGATGATGTCATAATCATTTTGTTGATGTCATAATCATTTGATGATGTCATAATCATTTGATGTCATAATCATTGGATGATGTCATAATCATTTTGTTGATGTCATAATCATTTGATGATGTCATAATCATTTTGTTGATGTCATAATCATTTTGTTGATGTCATAATGATTTGATGATGTCATAATCATTGGATGATGTCATAATCATTGGATGATGTCATAATCATTTTGTTGATGTCATAATCATTTGATGATGCCATAATCATTTTGTTGATGTCATATTCATTTTGTTGATGTCATAATCATTTCATGATGTCATAATCATTAGATCATGTCATAATCATTTGATGTCATAATCATTTTGTTGATGTCATAATCATTTGATGATGTCATAATCATTAGATGATGTCATAATCATTTGATGTCATAATCATTGGATGATGTCATATTCATTTTGTTGATGTCATAATCATTTGATGATGTCATAATCACTGGATGATGTCATAATCATTTTGTTGATGTCATAATCATTTGATGATGTCATAATCATTTGATGATGTCATAATCATTAGATGATGTCATTATCATTTTGTTTATGTCATAATCATTTGATGATGTCGTAATCATTAGATGATGTCATAATCATTTTGTTGATGTCATAATCATTTGATGATGTCATAATCATTTGATGTCATAATCATCGGATGATGTCATAATCATTTTTTTGATGTCATAATCATTTGATGATGTCATAATCATTTTATTGATGTCATAATCATTTGATGATGTCATAATCATTTGATGTCATGATCATTGGATGATGTCATAATCATTTGATGATGTCATAATCATTAGATGATGTCATAATCATTTTGTTGATGTCATAATGATTTGATGATGTCATAATCATTGGATGATGTCATAATCATTGGATGATGTCATCATCATTTTGTTGATGTCATAATCATTTGATGATGTCATAATCATTTGATGTCATAATCATTTGATGATGTCATAATCATTTTGTTGATGTCATAATCATTTTGTTGATGTCATAATGATTTGATGATGTCATAATCATTGGATGATGTCATAATCATTTTGTTGATGTCATAATCATTTGATGATGCCATAATCATTTTGTTGATGTCATAATCATTTTATGATGTCATAATCATTTTGTTGATGTCATAATCATTTTGTTGATATCATAATGATTTGATGATGTCATAATCATTTGATGTCATAATCATTGGATGATGTTATAATCATTTTGTTGATGTCATAATCATTTGATGATGTCATAATGATTTTGTTGATGTCATAATCATTTGATGATGCCATAATCATTTTGTTGATGTCATAATCATTTTGTTGATGTCATAATGATTTGTTGATGTCATAATCATTTGATGTCATAATCCTTGGATGATGTCATAATCATTTTGTTGATGTCATAATCATTTGATGATGTCAATCATTTTGTTGATGTCATAATCATTTTGTTGATGTCATAATGATTTGATGATGTCATAATCATTGGATGATGTCATAATAATTTTGTTGATGTCATAATCATTTGATGTGATATTCATTGGATGATGTCATAATCATTTGATGATGTCATAATCATTTTGTTGATGTCATAATCATTTGATGATGCCATAATAATTTTGTTGATGTCATAATCATTGGATGATGCCATAATCATTTTGTTGATGTCATAATCATTAGATGATGTCATCATCATTTTGTTGATGTCATAATCATTTGATGTCATAATCATTGGATGATGTCATAATCATTTTGTTGATGTCATAATCATTTGATGATGTCATAATCATTGGATGATGTCATATTCATTTTGTTGATGTCATAATCATTTGATGATGTCATAATCATTAGATCATGTCATAATCATTTGATGTCATAATCATTTTGTTGATGTCATAATCATTTGATGATGTCATATTCATTAGATGATGTCATAATCATTTGATGTCATAATCATTGGATGATGTCATAATCATTTTGTTGATGTCATAATCATTTGATGATGCCATAATCATTTTGTTGATGGCATAATCATTTGATGATGTCATAATCATTTGATGTCATAATCATTGGATGATGTCATAAACATTTTGTTGATGTCATAATCATTTGATGATGTCATAATCATTTGATGTCATAATCATTGGATGATGTCATAATCATTTGATGATGTCATAATCATTTTGTTGATGTCATAATCATTTGATGATGTCATAATCATGTGATGTCATAATCATTGGATGATGTCATAATCATTTTGTTGATGTCATAATCATTTGATGATGTCATAATCATTAGATGATGTCATAATCATTTTGTTGATGTCATAATCATTTTGTTGATGTCATAATGATTTGATGATGTCATAATCATTTGATGTCATAATCATTGGATGATGTCATATTCATTTTGTTGATGTCATAATCATTTGATGATGTCATAATGATTTTGTTGATGTCATAATCATTTGATGATGCCATAATCATTTTGTTGATGTCATAATCATTTTGTTGATGTCATAATCATTTGATGATGTCATAATCATTTGATATCATAATCATTGGATGATGTCATAATCATTTTGTTGATGTCATAATCATTTGATGATGTCATCATCATTTTGTTGATGTCATAATCATTTTGTTGATGTCATAATGATTTGATGATGTCATAATGATTTGATGAAGTCATAATCATTGGATGATGTCATAATCATTTTGTTGATGTCATAATCATTTGATGATGCCATAATCATTTTGTTGATGTCATAATCATTTTGTTGATGTCATAATGATTTGATGATGTTATAATCATTGGATGATGTCATAATCATTGGATGATGTCATAATCATTTTGTTGATGTCATAATCATTTGATGTCATAATCATTGGATGATGTCATAATCATTTTGTTGATGTCATAATCATTTGATGATGTCATAATCATTAGATGATGTCATAATCATTTTGTTGATGTCATAATCATTTGATGATGTCATAATCATTTGATGTCATAATCATTGGATGATGTCATAATCATTTTGTTGATGTCATAATCATCGGATGATGTCATAATCATTTTGTTGATGTCATAATCATTTGATAATGTCATAATCATTAGATGATGTCATAATCATTTTGTTGATGTCATAATCATTTTTTTGATGTCATAATCATTTGATGATGTCATAATCATTTTATTGATGTCATAATCATTTGATGATGTCATAATCATTTGATGTCATAATCATTGGATGATGTCATAATCATTTTGTTGATGTCATAATCATTTGATGATGTCATAATCATTAGATGATGTCATAATCATTTTGTTGATGTCATAATGATTTGATGATGTCATAATCATTGGATGATGTCATAATCATTGGATGATGTCATCATCATTTTGTTGATGTCATAATCATTTGATGATGTCATAATCATTTGATGTCATAATCATTGGATGATGTCATAATCATTTGATGATGCCATAATCATTTTGTTGATGTCATAATCATTGGATGATGTCATAATCATTTTGTTGATGTCATAATCATTTGATGATGTCATAATCATTGGATGATGTCATATTCATTTTGTTGATGTCATAATCATTTGATGATGTCATAATCATTAGATCATGTCATAATCATTTGATGTCATAATCATTTTGTTGATGTCATAATCATTTGATGATGTCATAATCATTTGATGTCATAATCCTTGGATGATGTCATAATCATTTTGTTGATGTCATAATCATTTGATGATGTCAATCATTTTGTTGATGTCATAATCATTTTGTTGATGTCATAATGATTTGATGATGTCAAAATCATTGGATGATGTCATAATAATTTTGTTGATGTCATAATAATTTGATGATGCCAGAATCATTTTGTTGATGTCATAATCATTTGATGATGCCATAATCATTTTGTTGATGTCATAATCATTTGATGATGCCATAATCATTTTGTTGATGTCATAATCATTAGATGATGTCATCATCATTTTATTGATGTCATAATCATTTGATGATGTCATAATCATTTGATGTCATAATCATTGTATGATGTCATAATCATTTTGTTGATGTCATAATCATTTGATGATGTCATAATCATTAGATGATGTCATAATCATTTTGTTGATGTCATAATCATTTGATGATGTCATAATCATTAGATTATGTCATAATCATTTTGTTGATGTCATAATCATTTGATGATGTCATAATCATTAGATGATGTCATAATCATTTTGTTGATGTCATAATCATTTGATGATGTCATAATCATTAGATGATGTCATAATCATTTTGTTGATGTCATAATCATTTGTTGATGTCATAATCATTTGATGTCATAATCATTGGATGATGTCATAAACATTTTGTTGATGTCATAATCATTTGATGATGTCATAATCATTTTGTTGATGTCATAATCATTTGATGATGTCATAATCATTTTGTTGATGTCATAATCATTTGATGATGTCATAATCATTTGATGTCATAATCATGGGATGTTGTCATAATCATTTTGTTGATGTCATAATCATTTGATGATGTCATAATCATTAGATGATGTCATAATCATTTTGTTGATGTCATAATGATTTGATGATGTCATAATCATTGGATGATGTCATAATCATTGTATGATGTCATCATCATTTTGTTGATGTCATAATCATTTGATGATGTCATAATCATTTGATGTCATAATCATTGGATGATGTCATAATCATTTGATGATGTCATAATCATTTTGTTGATGTCATAATCATTTGATGATGCCATAATCATTTTGTTGATGTCATAATCATTGGATGATGTCATAATCATTTGATGTCATAATCATTGGATGATGTCATAATCATTTGATGATGTCATAATCATTTTGTTGATGTCATAATCATTTGATGATGCCATAATCATTTTGTTGATGTCATAATCATTTGATGATGTCATAATCATTTTGTTGATGTCATAATCATTTGATGATGCCATAATCATTTTGTTGATGTCATATTCATTTTGTTGATGTCATAATCATTTGATGATGTCATAATCATTAGATCATGTCATAATCATTTGATGTCATAATCATTTTGTTGATGTCATAATCATTTGATGATGTCATAATCATTTGATGTCATAATCCTTGGATGATGTCATAATCATTTTGTTGATGTCATAATCATTTGATGATGTCAATCATTTTGTTGATGTCATAATCATTTTGTTGATGTCATAATGATTTGATGATGTCAAAATCATTGGATGATGTCATAATAATTTTGTTGATGTCATAATAATTTGATGATGCCAGAATCATTTTGTTGATGTCATAATCATTTGATGATGCCATAATCATTTTGTTGATGTCATAATCATTTGATGATGCCATAATCATTTTGTTGATGTCATAATCATTAGATGATGTCATCATCATTTTATTGATGTCATAATCATTTGATGATGTCATAATCATTTGATGTCATAATCATTGTATGATGTCATAATCATTTTGTTGATGTCATAATCATTTGATGATGTCATAATCATTAGATGATGTCATAATCATTTTGTTGATGTCATAATCATTTGATGATGTCATAATCATTAGATTATGTCATAATCATTTTGTTGATGTCATAATCATTTGATGATGTCATAATCATTAGATGATGTCATAATCATTTTGTTGATGTCATAATCATTTGATGATGTCATAATCATTAGATGATGTCATAATCATTTTGTTGATGTCATAATCATTTGTTGATGTCATAATCATTTGATGTCATAATCATTGGATGATGTCATAAACATTTTGTTGATGTCATAATCATTTGATGATGTCATAATCATTTTGTTGATGTCATAATCATTTGATGATGTCATAATCATTTTGTTGATGTCATAATCATTTGATGATGTCATAATCATTTGATGTCATAATCATGGGATGTTGTCATAATCATTTTGATGATGTCATAATCATTTGATGATGTCATAATCATTAGATGATGTCATAATCATTTTGTTGATGTCATAATGATTTGATGATGTCATAATCATTGGATGATGTCATAATCATTGTATGATGTCATCATCATTTTGTTGATGTCATAATCATTTGATGATGTCATAATCATTTGATGTCATAATCATTGGATGATGTCATAATCATTTGATGATGTCATAATCATTTTGTTGATGTCATAATCATTTGATGATGCCATAATCATTTTGTTGATGTCATAATCATTGGATGATGTCATAATCATTTTGTTGATGTCATAATCATTTGATGATGTCATAATCATTGGATGATGTCATATTCATTTTGTTGATGTCATAATCATTTGATGATGTCATAATCATTAGATCATGTCATAATCATTTGATGTCATAATCATTTTGTTGATGTCATAATCATTTGATGATGTCATATTCATTAGATGATGTCATAATCATTTGATGTCATAATCATTGGATGATGTCATAATCATTTTGTTGATGTCATAATCATTTGATGATGCCATAATCATTTTGTTGATGGCATAATCATTTGATGATGTCATAATCATTGGATGATGTCATAATCATTTTGTTGATGTCATAATCATTTGATGATGTCATAATCATTTGATGTCATAATCATTGGATGATGTCATAATCATTTGATGATGTCATAATCATTTTGTTGATGTCATAATCATTTGATGATGTCATAATCATTTTGTTGATGTCATAATCATTTTGTTGATGTCATAATGATTTGATGATGTCATAATCATTGGATGATGTCATAATCATTGGATGATGTCATAATCATTTTGTTGATGTCATAATCATTTTGTTGATGTCATAATGATTTGATGATGTTATAATCATTGGATGATGTCATAATCATTGGATGATGTCATAATCATTTTGTTGATGTCATAATCATGTGATGTCATAATCATTGGATGATGTCATAATCATTTTGTTGATGTCATAATCATTTGATGATGTCATAATCATTAGATGATGTCATAATCATTTTGTTGATGTCATAATCATTTTGTTGATGTCATAATGATTTGATGATGTCATAATCATTTGATGTCATAATCATTTGATGATGCCATAATCATTTTGTTGATGTCATAATCATTTTGTTGATGTCATAATCATTTGATGATGTCATAATCATTTGATGTCATAATCATTGGATGATGTCATAATCATTTTGTTGATGTCATAATCATTTGATGATGTCATAATCATTTTGTTGATGTCATAATCATTTTGTTGATGTCATAATGATTTGATGATGTCATAATGATTTGATGATGTCATAATCATTGGATGATGTCATAATCATTTTGTTGATGTCATAATCATTTGATGATGCCATAATCATTTTGTTGATGTCATAATCATTTTGTTGATGTCATAATGATTTGATGATGTTATAATCATTGGATGATGTCATAATCATTGGATGATGTCATAATCATTTTGTTGATGTCATAATCATTTGATGTCATAATCATTGGATGATGTCATAATCATTTTGTTGATGTCATAATCATTTGATGATGTCATAATCATTAGATGATGTCATAATCATTTTGTTGATGTCATGATCATTTGATGATGTCATAATCATTTTGTTGATGTCATAATCATCGGATGATGTCATAATCATTTTGTTGATGTCATAATCATTTGATAATGTCATAATCATTAGATGATGTCATAATCATTTTGTTGATGTCATAATGATTTGATGATGTTATAATCATTGGATGATGTCATAATCATTGGATGATGTCATAATCATTTTGTTGATGTCATAATCATTTGATGTCATAATCATTGGATGATGTCATAATCATTTTGTTGATGTCATAATCATTTGATGATGTCATAATCATTAGATGATGTCATAATCATTTTGTTGATGTCATAATCATTTGATGATGTCATAATCATTTGATGTCATAATCATTGGATGATGTCATAATCATTTTGTTGATGTCATAATCATCGGATGATGTCATAATCATTTTGTTGATGTCATAATCATTTGATAATGTCATAATCATTAGATGATGTCATAATCATTTTGTTGATGTCATAATCATTTGATGATGTCATAATCATTTTATTGATGTCATAATCATTTGATGTCATAATCATTGGATGATGTCATAATCATTTTGTTGATGTCATAATCATTTGATGATGTCATAATCATTAGATGATGTCATAATCATTTTGTTGATGTCATAATGATTTGATGATGTCATAATCATTGGATGATGTCATAATCATTGGATGATGTCATCATCATTTTGTTGATGTCATAATCATTTGATGATGTCATAATCATTTGATGTCATAATCATTGGATGATGTCATAATCATTTGATGATGTCATAATCATTTTGTTGATGTCATAATCATTTTGTTGATGTCATAATCATTTGATGATGTCATAATCATTGGATGATGTCAAATTCATTTTGTTGATGTCATAGTCATTTGATGATGTCATAATCATTAGATCATGTCATAATCATTTGATGTCATAATCATTTTGTTGATGTCATAATCATTTGATGATGTCATAATCATTAGATGATGTCATAATCATTTGATGTCATAATCATTGGATGATGTCATAATCATTTTGTTGATGTCATAATCATTTGATGATGCCATAATCATTTTGTTGATGGCATAATCATTTGATGATGTCATAATCATTTGATGTCATAATCATTTGATGTCATAATCATTTTGTTGATGTCATAATCATTTGATGATGTCATAATCATTGGATGATGTCATAATCATTTGATGATGTCATAATCATTGGATGATGTCATAATCATTGGATGATGTCATCATCATTTTGTTGATGTCATAATCATTTGATGATGAAATAATCATTTGATGTCATAATCATTGGATGATTTCATAATCATTTGATGATGTCATAATCATTTTGTTGATGTCATAATCATTTGATGATGCCATAATCATTTTGTTGATGTCATAATCATTGGATGATGTCATAATCATTTTGTTGATGTCATAATCATTTGATGATGTCATAATCATTGGATGATGTCATATTCATTTTGTTGATGTCATAATCATTAGATCATGTCATAATCATTTGATGTCATAATCATTTTGTTGATGTCATAATCATTTGATGATGTCATATTCATTAGATGATGTCATAATCATTTGATGTCATAATCATTGGATGATGTCATAATCATTTTGTTGATGTCATAATCATTTGATGATGCCATAATCATTTTGTTGATGGCATAATCATTTGATGATGTCATAATCATTGGATGATGTCATAATCATTTTGTTGATGTCATAATCATTTGATGATGTCATAATCATTTGATGTCATAATCATTGGATGATGTCATAATCATTTGATGATGTCATAATCATTTTGTTGATGTCATAATCATTTGATGATGTCATAATCATTTTGTTGATGTCATAATCATTTTGTTGATGTCATAATGATTTGATGATGTCATAATCATTGGATGATGTCATAATCATTGGATGATGTCATAATCATTTTGTTGATGTCATAATCATTTTGTTGATGTCATAATGATTTGATGATGTTATAATCATTGGATGATGTCATAATCATTGGATGATGTCATAATCATTTTGTTGATGTCATAATCATGTGATGTCATAATCATTGGATGATGTCATAATCATTTTGTTGATGTCATAATCATTTGATGATGTCATAATCATTAGATGATGTCATAATCATTTTGTTGATGTCATAATCATTTTGTTGATGTCATAATGATTTGATGATGTCATAATCATTTGATGTCATAATCATTTGATGATGCCATAATCATTTTGTTGATGTCATAATCATTTTGTTGATGTCATAATCATTTGATGATGTCATAATCATTTGATGTCATAATCATTGGATGATGTCATAATCATTTTGTTGATGTCATAATCATTTGATGATGTCATAATCATTTTGTTGATGTCATAATCATTTTGTTGATGTCATAATGATTTGATGATGTCATAATGATTTGATGATGTCATAATCATTGGATGATGTCATAATCATTTTGTTGATGTCATAATCATTTGATGATGCCATAATCATTTTGTTGATGTCATAATCATTTTGTTGATGTCATAATGATTTGATGATGTTATAATCATTGGATGATGTCATAATCATTGGATGATGTCATAATCATTTTGTTGATGTCATAATCATTTGATGTCATAATCATTGGATGATGTCATAATCATTTTGTTGATGTCATAATCATTTGATGATGTCATAATCATTAGATGATGTCATAATCATTTTGTTGATGTCATGATCATTTGATGATGTCATAATCATTTTGTTGATGTCATAATCATCGGATGATGTCATAATCATTTTGTTGATGTCATAATCATTTGATAATGTCATAATCATTAGATGATGTCATAATCATTTTGTTGATGTCATAATGATTTGATGATGTTATAATCATTGGATGATGTCATAATCATTGGATGATGTCATAATCATTTTGTTGATGTCATAATCATTTGATGTCATAATCATTGGATGATGTCATAATCATTTTGTTGATGTCATAATCATTTGATGATGTCATAATCATTAGATGATGTCATAATCATTTTGTTGATGTCATAATCATTTGATGATGTCATAATCATTTGATGTCATAATCATTGGATGATGTCATAATCATTTTGTTGATGTCATAATCATCGGATGATGTCATAATCATTTTGTTGATGTCATAATCATTTGATAATGTCATAATCATTAGATGATGTCATAATCATTTTGTTGATGTCATAATCATTTGATGATGTCATAATCATTTTATTGATGTCATAATCATTTGATGTCATAATCATTGGATGATGTCATAATCATTTTGTTGATGTCATAATCATTTGATGATGTCATAATCATTAGATGATGTCATAATCATTTTGTTGATGTCATAATGATTTGATGATGTCATAATCATTGGATGATGTCATAATCATTGGATGATGTCATCATCATTTTGTTGATGTCATAATCATTTGATGATGTCATAATCATTTGATGTCATAATCATTGGATGATGTCATAATCATTTGATGATGTCATAATCATTTTGTTGATGTCATAATCATTTTGTTGATGTCATAATCATTTGATGATGTCATAATCATTGGATGATGTCAAATTCATTTTGTTGATGTCATAGTCATTTGATGATGTCATAATCATTAGATCATGTCATAATCATTTGATGTCATAATCATTTTGTTGATGTCATAATCATTTGATGATGTCATAATCATTAGATGATGTCATAATCATTTGATGTCATAATCATTGGATGATGTCATAATCATTTTGTTGATGTCATAATCATTTGATGATGCCATAATCATTTTGTTGATGGCATAATCATTTGATGATGTCATAATCATTTGATGTCATAATCATTTGATGTCATAATCATTTTGTTGATGTCATAATCATTTGATGATGTCATAATCATTGGATGATGTCATAATCATTTGATGATGTCATAATCATTGGATGATGTCATAATCATTGGATGATGTCATCATCATTTTGTTGATGTCATAATCATTTGATGATGAAATAATCATTTGATGTCATAATCATTGGATGATTTCATAATCATTTGATGATGTCATAATCATTTTGTTGATGTCATAATCATTTGATGATGCCATAATCATTTTGTTGATGTCATAATCATTGGATGATGTCATAATCATTTTGTTGATGTCATAATCATTTGATGATGTCATAATCATTGGATGATGTCATATTCATTTTGTTGATGTCATAATCATTAGATCATGTCATAATCATTTGATGTCATAATCATTTTGTTGATGTCATAATCATTTGATGATGTCATAATCATTAGATGATGTCATAATCATTTGATGTCATAATCATTGGATGATGTCATAATCATTTTGTTGATGTCATAATCATTTGATGATGCCATAATCATTTTGTTGATGGCATAATCATTTGATGATGTCATAATCATTTGATGTCATAATCATTGGATGATGTCATAATCATTTTGTTGATGTCATAATCATTTGATGATGTCATAATCATTTGATGTCATAATCATTGGATGATGTCATAATCATTTGATGATGTCATGATCATTTTGTTGATGTCATAATCATTTGATGATGTCATAATCATTTTGTTGATGTCATAATCATTTTGTTGATGTCATAATGATTTGATGATGTCATAATCATTGGATGATGTCATAATCATTGGATGATGTCATAATCATTTTGTTGATGTCATAATCATTTGATGATGTCATAATCATTTGATGTCATAATCATTGGATGATGTCATAATCATTTTGATGATGTCATAATCATTTTGTTGATGTCATAATGATTTGATGATGTCCTAATCATTGGATGATGTCATAATCATTTTGTTGATGTCATAATCATTTGATGATGCCATAATCATTTTGTTGATGTCATAATCATTTTGTTGATGTCATAATGATTTGATGATGTTATAATCATTGGATGATGTCATAATCATTGGATGATGTCATAATCATTTTGTTGATGTCATAATCATTTGATGTCATAATCATTGGATGATGTCATAATCATTTTGTTGATGTCATAATCATTTGATGATGTCATAATCATTAGATGATGTCATAATCATTTTGTTGATGTCATAATCATTTGATGATGTCATAATCATTTGATGTCATAATCATTGGATGATGTCATAATCATTTTGTTGATGTCATAATCATTTGATGATGTCATAATCATTAGATGATGTCATAATCATTTTGTTGATGTCATAATCATTTGATGATGTCATAATCATTAGATGATTTCATAATCATTTTGTTGATGTCATAATCATTTGATGATGTCATAATCATTTGATGTCATAATCATCGGATGATGTCATAATCATTTTGTTGATGTCATAATCATTTGATAATGTCATAATGATTAGATGATGTCATAATCATTTTGTTGATGTCATAATCGTTTTTTTGATGTCATAATCATTTGATGATGTCATAATCATTTTATTGATGTCATAATCATTTGATGATGTCATAATCATTAGATGATGTCATAATCATTTTGTTGATGTCATAATCATTTGATGATGTCATAATCATTTGATGTCATAATCATTGGATGATGTCATAATCATTTTGTTGATGTCATAATCATTTGATGATGTCATAATCATTAGATGATGTCATAATCATTTTGTTGATGTCATAATGATTTGATGATGTCATAATCATTGGATGATGTCATAATCATTGGATGATGTCATCATCATTTTGTTGATGTCATAATCATTTGATGATGTCATAATCATTTGATGTCATAATCATTTGATGATGTCATAATCATTTTGTTGATGTCATAATCATTTTGTTGATGTCATAATGATTTGATGATGTCATTATCATTGGATGATGTCATCATCATTTTGTTGATGTCATAATCATTTGATGATGTCATAATCATTTGATGTCATAATCATTTGATGATGTCATAATGATTTTGTTGATGTCATAATCATTTGATGATGCCATAATCATTTTGTTGATGTCATAATCATTTTGTTGATGTCATAATCATTTGATGATGTCATAATCATTTGATGTCATAATCATTGGATGATGTCATAATCATTTTGTTGATGTCATAATCATTTGATGATGTCATAATCATTTTGTTGATGTCATGATCATTTTGTTGATGTCATAATGATTTGATGATGTCATAATCATTGGATGATGTCATAATCATTGGATGATGTCATAATCATTTTGTTGATGTCATAATCATTTGATGATGCCATAATCATTTTGTTGATGTCATAATCATTTTGTTTATGTCATAATGATTTGATGATGTTATAATCATTGGATGATGTCATAATCATTGGATGATGTCATAATCATTTTGTTGATGTCATAATCATTTGAAGTCATAATCATTGGACGATGTCATAATCATTTTGTTGATGTCATAATCATTTGATGATGTCATAATCATTAGATGATGTCATAATCATTTTGTTGATGTCATAATCATTTGATGATGTCATAATCATTTGATGTCATAATCATTGGATGATGTCATAATCATTTTGTTGATGTCATAATCATCGGATGATGTCATAATCATTTTGTTGATGTCATAATCATTTGATAATGTCATAATCATTAGATGATGTCATAATCATTTTGTTGATGTCATAATCATTTTGTTGATGTCATAATCATTTGATGATGTCATAATCATTTTATTGATGTCATAATCATTTGATGATGTCATAATCATTTGATGTCATAATCATTGGATGATGTCATAATCATTTTGTTGATGTCATAATCATTTGATGATGTCATAATCATTAGATGATGTCATAATCATTTTGTTGATGTCATAATGATTTGATGATGTCATAATCATTGGATGATGTCATCATCATTTTGTTGATGTCATAATCATTTGATGATGTCATAATCACTTGATGTCATAATCATTTGATGATGTCATAATCATTTTGTTGATGTCATAATCATTTTGTTGATGTCATAATGATTTGATGATGTCATAATCATTGAATGATGTCATAATCATTTTGTTGATGTCATAATCATTTGATGATGCCATAATCATTTTGTTGATGTCATAATCATTTTATGATGTCATAATCATTTTGTTGATGTCATAATCATTTTGTTGATGTCATAATGATTTGATGATGTCATAATCATTGGATGATGTCATAATCATTTTGTTGATGTCATAATCATTTTGTTGATGTCATAATCATTTGATGATGTCATAATGATTTGATGATGCCATAATCATTTTGTTGATGCCATAATCATTTTGTTGATGTCATAATGATTTGATGATGTCATAATCATTTGATGTCATAATCCTTGGATGATGTCATAATCATTTTGTTGATGTCATAATCATTTGATGATGTCAATCATTTTGTTGATGTCATAATAATTTTGTTGATGTCATAATTATTTGATGATGTCATAATCATTGGATGATGTCATAATCATTTTATTGATGTCATAATCATTTTGTTGATGTCATAATTATTTGATGATGTCATAATCATTTGATGTCATAATCATTAGATGATTTCATAATCATTTTGTTGATGTCATAATCATTTGATGATGTCATAATCATTTGATGTCATAATCATTGGATGATGTCATAACCATTGGATGATGTCATAATCATTTTATTGATGTCATAATCATTTTGTTGATGTCATAATTATTTGATGATGTCATAATCATTTGATGTCATAATCATTAGATGATTTCATAATCATTTTGTTGATGTCATAATCATTTGATGATGTCATAATCATTTGATGTCATAATCATCGGATGATGTCATAATCATTTTGTTGATGTCATAATCATTTGATAATGTCATAATGATTAGATGATGTCATAATCATTTTGTTGATGTCATAATCGTTTTTTTGATGTCATAATCATTTGATGATGTCATAATCATTTTATTGATGTCATAATCATTTGATGATGTCATAATCATTTGATGTCATAATCATTGGATGATGTCATAATCATTTTGTTGATGTCATAATCATTTGATGATGTCATAATCATTAGATGATGTCATAATCATTTTGTTGATGTCATAATGATTTGATGATGTCATAATCATTGGATGATGTCATCATCATTTTGTTGATGTCATAATCATTTGATGATGTCATAATCATTTGATGTCATAATCATTTGATGATGTCATAATCATTTTGTTGATGTCATAATCATTTTGTTGATGTCATAATGATTTGATGATGTCATAATCATTGGATGATGTTATAATCATTTTGTTGATGTCATAATCATTTGAAGTCATAATCATTGGATGATGTCATAATCATTTTGTTGATGTCATAATCATTTTATGATGTCATAATCATTTTGTTGATGTCATAATCATTTTGTTGATGTCATAATGATTTGATGATGTCATAATCATTTGATGTCATAATCATTGGATGATGTCATAATCATTTTGTTGATGTCATAATCATTTGATGATGTCATAATGATTTGATGATGCCATAATCATTTTGTTGATGCCATAATCATTTTGTTGATGTCATAATGATTTGATGATGTCATAATCATTTGATGTCATAATCCTTGGATGATGTCATAATCATTTTGTTGATGTCATAATCATTTTGTTGATGTCATAATGATTTGATGATGTCATAATCATTTTGCTGATGTCATAATCATTTGATGATGTCATAATCATTTGATGTTGTCATAATCATTTTGTTGATGTCATAATCATTTGATGATGTCATAATCATTAGATGATGTCATAATCATTTTGTTGATGTCATAATGATTTGATGATGTCATAATCATTGGATGATGTCATAATCATTGTATGATGTCATCATCATTTTGTTGATGTCATAATCATTTGATGATGTCATAATCATTTGATGTCATAATCATTGGATGATGTCATAATCATTTGATGATGTCATAATCATTTTGTTGATGTCATAATCATTTGATGATGCCATAATCATTTTGTTGATGTCATAATCATTGGATGATGTCATAATCATTTTGTTGATGTCATAATCATTTGATGATGTCATAATCATTGGATGATGTCATATTCATTTTGTTGATGTCATAATCATTTGATGATGTCATAATCATTAGATCATGTCATAATCATTTGATGTCATAATCATTTTGTTGATGTCATAATCATTTGATGATGTCATATTCATTAGATGATGTCATAATCATTTGATGTCATAATCATTGGATGATGTCATAATCATTTTGTTGATGTCATAATCATTTGATGATGCCATAATCATTTTGTTGATGGCATAATCATTTGATGATGTCATAATCATTGGATGATGTCATAATCATTTTGTTGATGTCATAATCATTTGATGATGTCATAATCATTTGATGTCATAATCATTGGATGATGTCATAATCATTTGATGATGTCATAATCATTTTGTTGATGTCATAATCATTTGATGATGTCATAATCATTTTGTTGATGTCATAATCATTTTGTTGATGTCATAATGATTTGATGATGTCATAATCATTGGATGATGTCATAATCATTGGATGATGTCATAATCATTTTGTTGATGTCATAATCATTTTGTTGATGTCATAATGATTTGATGATGTTATAATCATTGGATGATGTCATAATCATTGGATGATGTCATAATCATTTTGTTGATGTCATAATCATGTGATGTCATAATCATTGGATGATGTCATAATCATTTTGTTGATGTCATAATCATTTGATGATGTCATAATCATTAGATGATGTCATAATCATTTTGTTGATGTCATAATCATTTTGTTGATGTCATAATGATTTGATGATGTCATAATCATTTGATGTCATAATCATTTGATGATGCCATAATCATTTTGTTGATGTCATAATCATTTTGTTGATGTCATAATCATTTGATGATGTCATAATCATTTGATGTCATAATCATTGGATGATGTCATAATCATTTTGTTGATGTCATAATCATTTGATGATGTCATAATCATTTTGTTGATGTCATAATCATTTTGTTGATGTCATAATGATTTGATGATGTCATAATGATTTGATGATGTCATAATCATTGGATGATGTCATAATCATTTTGTTGATGTCATAATCATTTGATGATGCCATAATCATTTTGTTGATGTCATAATCATTTTGTTGAAGTCATAATGATTTGATGATGTTATAATCATTGGATGATGTCATAATCATTGGATGATGTCATAATCATTTTGTTGATGTCATAATCATTTGATGTCATAATCATTGGATGATGTCATAATCATTTTGTTGATGTCATAATCATTTGATGATGTCATAATCATTAGATGATGTCATAATCATTTTGTTGATGTCATGATCATTTGATGATGTCATAATCATTTTGTTGATGTCATAATCATCGGATGATGTCATAATCATTTTGTTGATGTCATAATCATTTGATAATGTCATAATCATTAGATGATGTCATAATCATTTTGTTGATGTCATAATGATTTGATGATGTTATAATCATTGGATGATGTCATAATCATTTTGTTGATGTCATAATCATTTGATGTCATAATCATTGGATGATGTCATAATCATTTTGTTGATGTCATAATCATTTGATGATGTCATAATCATTAGATGATGTCATAATCATTTTGTTGATGTCATAATCATTTGATGATGTCATAATCATTTGATGTCATAATCATTGGATGATGTCATACTCATTTTGTTGATGTCATAATCATCGGATGATGTCATAATCATTTTGTTGATGTCATAATCATTTGATAATGTCATAATCATTAGATGATGTCATAATCATTTTGTTGATGTCATAATCATTTGATGATGTCATAATCATTTTATTGATGTCATAATCATTTGATGATGTCATAATCATTTGATGTCATAATCATTGGATGATGTCATAATCATTTTGTTGATGTCATAATCATTTGATGATGTCATAATCATTAGATGATGTCATAATCATTTTGTTGATGTCATAATGATTTGATGATGTCATAATCATTGGATGATGTCATAATCATTGGATGATGTCATCATCATTTTGTTGATGTCATAATCATTTGATGATGTCATAATCATTTGATGTCATAATCATTCGATGATGTCATAATCATTTGATGATGTCATAATCATTTTGTTGATGTCATAATCATTTTGTTGATGTCATAATCATTTGATAATGTCATAATCATTGGATGATGTCAAATTCATTTTGTTGATGTCATAATCATTTGATGATGTCATAATCATTAGATCATGTCATAATCATTTGATGTCATAATCATTTTGTTGATGTCATAATCATTTGATGATGTCATAATCATTAGATGATGTCATAATCATTTGATGTCATAATCATTGGATGATGTCATAATCATTTTGTTGATGTCATAATCATTTGATGATGCCATAATCATTTTGTTGATGGCATAATCATTTGATGATGTCATAATCATTTGATGTCATAATCATTTGATGTCATAATCATTTTGTTGATGTCATAATCATTTGATGATGTCATAATCATTTGATGTCATAATCATTGGATGATGTCATAATCATTTGATGATGTCATAATCATTTTGTTGATGTCATAATCATTTGATGATGTCATAATGATTTGATGATGTCATAATCATTGGATGATGTCATAATCATTGGATGATGTCATAATCATTTTGTTGATGTCATAATCATTTGATGATGTCATAATCATTTGATGTCATAATCATTGGATGATGTCATAATCATTTTGTTGATGTCATAATCATTTGATGATGTCATAATGATTTGATGATGTCATAATCATTGGATGATGTCATAATCATTTTGTTGATGTCATAATCATTTGATGATGCCATAATCATTTTGTTGATGTCATAATCATTTTGTTGATGTCATAATCATTTGATGTCATAATCATTGGATGATGTCATAATCATTTTGTTGATGTCATAATCATTTTGTTGATGTCATAATGATTTGATGATGTCATAATCATTGGATGATGTCATAATCATTTTGTTGATGTCATAATCATTTGATGATGCCATAATCATTTTGTTGATGTCATAATCATTTTGTTGATGTCATAATCATTTGATGTCATAATCATTGGATGATGTCATAATCATTTTGTTGATGTCATAATCATTTGATGATGTCATAATCATTAGATGATGTCATAATCATTTTGTTGATGTCATAATCATTTGATGATGTCATAATCATTTGATGTCATAATCATTGGATGATGTCATAATCATTTTGTTGATGTCATAATCATTTGATGATGTCATAATCATTAGATGATGTCATAATCATTTTGTTGATGTCATAATCATTTGATGATGTCATAATCATTGGATGATGTCATAATCATTGGATGATGTCATAATCATTTGATGATGTCATGATCATTTTGTTGATGTCATAATCATTTGATGATGTCATAATCATTTTGTTGATGTCATAATCATTTTGTTGATGTCATAATGATTTGATGATGTCATAATCATTGGATGATGTCATAATCATTGGATGATGTCATAATCATTTTGTTGATGTCATAATCATTTGATGATGTCATAATCATTTGATGTCATAATCATTGGATGATGTCATAATCATTTTGATGATGTCATAATCATTTTGTTGATGTCATAATCATTTTGTTGATGTCATAATGATTTGATGATGTCCTAATCATTGGATGATGTCATAATCATTTTGTTGATGTCATAATCATTTGATGATGCCATAATCATTTTGTTGATGTCATAATCATTTTGTTGATGTCATAATGATTTGATGATGTTATAATCATTGGATGATGTCATAATCATTGGATGATGTCATAATCATTTTGTTGATGTCATAATCATTTGATGTCATAATCATTGGATGATGTCATAATCATTTTGTTGATGTCATAATCATTTGATGATGTCATAATCATTAGATGATGTCATAATCATTTTGTTGATGTCATAATCATTTGATGATGTCATAATCATTTGATGTCATAATCATTGGATGATGTCATAATCATTTTGTTGATGTCATAATCATTTGATGATGTCATAATCATTAGATGATGTCATAATCATTTTGTTGATGTCATAATCATTTGATGATGTCATAATCATTAGATGATTTCATAATCATTTTGTTGATGTCATAATCATTTGATGATGTCATAATCATTTGATGTCATAATCATCGGATGATGTCATAATCATTTTGTTGATGTCATAATCATTTGATAATGTCATAATGATTAGATGATGTCATAATCATTTTGTTGATGTCATAATCGTTTTTTTGATGTCATAATCATTTGATGATGTCATAATCATTTTATTGATGTCATAATCATTTGATGATGTCATAATCATTTGATGTCATAATCATTGGATGATGTCATAATCATTTTGTTGATGTCATAATCATTTGATGATGTCATAATCATTAGATGATGTCATAATCATTTTGTTGATGTCATAATGATTTGATGATGTCATAATCATTGGATGATGTCATAATCATTGGATGATGTCATCATCATTTTGTTGATGTCATAATCATTTGATGATGTCATAATCATTTGATGTCATAATCATTTGATGATGTCATAATCATTTTGTTGATGTCATAATCATTTTGTTGATGTCATAATGATTTGATGATGTCATTATCATTGGATGATGTCATCATCATTTTGTTGATGTCATAATCATTTGATGATGTCATAATCATTTGATGTCATAATCATTTGATGATGCCATAATCATTTTGTTGATGTCATAATCATTTTGTTGATGTCATAATCATTTGATGATGTCATAATCATTTGATGTCATAATCATTGGATGATGTCATAATCATTTTGTTGATGTCATAATCATTTGATGATGTCATAATCATTTTGTTGATGTCATGATCATTTTGTTGATGTCATAATGATTTGATGATGTCATAATCATTGGATGATGTCATAATCATTGGATGATGTCATAATCATTTTGTTGATGTCATAATCATTTGATGATGCCATAATCATTTTGTTGATGTCATAATCATTTTGTTGATGTCATAATGATTTGATGATGTTATAATCATTGGATGATGTCATAATCATTGGATGATGTCATAATCATTTTGTTGATGTCATAATCATTTGAAGTCATAATCATTGGACGATGTCATAATCATTTTGTTGATGTCATAATCATTTGATGATGTCATAATCATTAGATGATGTCATAATCATTTTGTTGATGTCATAATCATTTGATGATGTCATAATCATTTGATGTCATAATCATTGGATGATGTCATAATCATTTTGTTGATGTCATAATCATCGGATGATGTCATAATCATTTTGTTGATGTCATAATCATTTGATAATGTCATAATCATTAGATGATGTCATAATCATTTTGTTGATGTCATAATCATTTTGTTGATGTCATAATCATTTGATGATGTCATAATCATTTTATTGATGTCATAATCATTTGATGATGTCATAATCATTTGATGTCATAATCATTGGATGATGTCATAATCATTTTGTTGATGTCATAATCATTTGATGATGTCATAATCATTAGATGATGTCATAATCATTTTGTTGATGTCATAATGATTTGATGATGTCATAATCATTGGATGATGTCATAATCATTGGATGATGTCATCATCATTTTGTTGATGTCATAATCATTTGATGATGTCATAATCACTTGATGTCATAATCATTTGAAGATGTCATAATCATTTTGTTGATGTCATAATCATTTTGTTGATGTCATAATGATTTGATGATGTCATAATCATTGAATGATGTCATAATCATTTTGTTGATGTCATAATCATTTGATGATGCCATAATCATTTTGTTGATGTCATAATCATTTTATGATGTCATAATCATTTTGTTGATGTCATAATCATTTTGTTGATGTCATAATGATTTGATGATGTCATAATCATTGGATGATGTCATAATCATTTTGTTGATGTCATAATCATTTTGTTGATGTCATAATCATTTGATGATGTCATAATGATTTGATGATGCCATAATCATTTTGTTGATGCCATAATCATTTTGTTGATGTCATAATGATTTGATGATGTCATAATCATTTGATGTCATAATCCTTGGATGATGTCATAATCATTTTGTTGATGTCATAATCATTTGATGATGTCAATCATTTTGTTGATGTCATAATCATTTTGTTGATGTCATAATGATTTGATGATGTCAAAATCATTGGATGATGTCATAATAATTTTGTTGATGTCATAATCATTTGATGTGATAATCATTGGATGATGTCATAATCATTTGATGATGTCATAATCATTTTGTTGATGTCATAATCATTTGATGATGCCATAATCATTTTGTTGATGTCATAATCATTTGATGATGCCATAATCATTTTGTTGATGTCATAATCATTAGATGATGTCATCATCATTTTATTGATGTCATAATCATTTGATGATGTCATAATCATTTGATGTCATAATCATTGGATGATGTCATAATCATTAGATGATGTCATAATCATTTTGTTGATGTCATAATCATTTGATGATGTCATAATCATTAGATGATGTCATAATCATTTTGTTGATGTCATAATCATTTGATGATGTCATAATCATTAGATGATGTCATAATCATTTTGTTGATGTCATAATCATTTGATGATGTCATAATCATTAGATGATGTCATAATCATTTTGTTGATGTCATAATCATTTGATGTCATAATCATTGGATGATGTCGTAAACATTTTGTTGATGTCATAATCATTTGATGATGTCATAATCATTTTGTTGAAGTCATAATCATTTGATGATGTCATAATCATTTTGTTGATGTCATAATCATTTGATGATGTCATAATCATTTGATATCATAATCATGGGATGTTGTCATAATCATTTTGTTGATGTCATAATCATTTGATGATGTCATAATCATTAGATGATGTCATAATCATTTTGTTGATGTCATAATGATTTGATGATGTCATAATCATTGGATGATGTCATCATCATTTTGTTGATGTCATAATCATTTGATGATGTCATAATCATTTGATGTCATAATCATTGGATGATGTCATAATCATTTTGTTAATGTCATAATCATTTGATGATGTCATTATCATTTTGTTGATGTAATAATCATTTTGTTGATGTCATAACGATTTGATGATGTCATAATCATTGGATGATGTCATAATTAGAGTTGAGCGATACCGTCCGATACTTCAAAGTATCGTATCGGATGGTATCGGCCGATCTTTAAAAAAAGTATCGGTATCGCCGATTCCGATACCGGAAGTCCCATTCAAGTCTATGGGACTTCCGGTATCGGAATAAGAAAAACCCTTTCCTGCCCTTGTACAGCCTCTCTGGGGTCTGTACGGGCCTTTCGGGGGGCTGTGCCGGCATGCCAGGGGGTCTGTGCAGGCTCCGGTGGTCTGTGCCGGCCTGCCGGGGGGCTGTGCCGGCCTGCCAGGGGGGCTGTGCAGGCTCCGGTGGGCTGTGCCGGCCTGCCGGGGGGCTGTGCAGGCTCCGGGGGGCTTTGCCGGCCTGCCGGTGGTCTGTGCAGGCTCCGGGGGTCTGTGCAGGCATCGTCCGATGGGACTACAAGTCCCATCGGGCGATGCCTGCTACCATGACAGTGATTGACACATTAGCCAATGATGGGACAGTAGTAGTCCCATCATCCGGCTAATGTGTTAAATGTAAAAAAAAAAAAAAAAAAAAAAAATTACATGCTACATACATACAACATGCATACTACATACATGCTACATTCATACTACATACTACATACATGCTACATTCATACTACATAAATACTACATGCAACATACATACTACATATATAATACATGCATGCTACATACATACTGCATGCTACATACATACCACATATATACTACATACATACTACATACATGCTACATGCATGCTACATGCTACATTCATAACATATATACTACATGCATGCTACATACATACTACATGCTACATACTACATATATACTACATGCATGCTACATACATACTACATACTACATACTACATATATACTACATGCATGCTACATACATACTACATGCTACATACATACTACATATATACTACATGCATGCTACATACATACTACATGCTACATACATACTACATATATACTACATACATACTACATACATACTACATGCATGCTACATGCATGCTACATACATACCACATACATAACACATATATACTACATGTATGCTACATACATACTACATGCTACATACATACTACATATATACTACATGCATGCTACATACTACATGCTACATACATACTACATATATACTACATGCATGCTACATACATACTGCATGCTACATGCATGCTACATACATACTACATACATACTACATGCTACATACATACCACATATATACTACATACATACAATACATTCATACAATACATACATAGACATACAGTACATATAACATAGAGTAACATACTTACCAATACTTGTCACATTGTTCCCCAAAGCCATTGTCTTTTCCGGAATAAATATTAACATAACAAACCACAAAAATACTCACCCACGATCCGAAGCAGTCCACGAGTGTGTCCCACGACGATCTTGGGTAGAGAACTGCAGCATCAGCTGTTGCTGCCGTTCTCTACGGGCTGCAGGAATCCAATGACGGAAGGTAGGTATCCTTCCGCACTGTATTCCTCCGCCACTTAAAAAAAAAAGTCCCTAGTCTCACTTTATGCCATTGCTGTGTGGGAATTTCCCACGCAGCAATGGCATAAAGTGAGACTAGGGACTTTTTTTTTTTTAAGTGGCGGAGGAATACAGTGCGGAAGGATACCTACCTTCCGTCATTGGATTCCTGCAGCCCGTAGAGAACGGCAGCATCATCTGATGCTGCCGTTCTCTACCCAAGATCGTCGTGGGACACACTCGTGGACTGCTTCGGATCGTGGGTGAGTATTTTTGTGGTTTGTTATGTTAATATTTATTCCGGAAAAGACAATGGCTTCGGGGAACAATGTGACAAGTATTGGTAAGTATGTTACTCTATGTTATATGTACTGTATGTCTATGTATGTATTGTATGAATGTATTGTATGTAGTATGTATGTAGTATATATGTGGTATGTATGTAGCATGTAGTATGTATGTAGTATGTATGTAGTATGTATGTAGCATGTGTTATGTATGTAGCATGCATGTAGTATATATGTAGTATGTATGTAGCATGCATGTAGTATGTATGTAGCATGTATGTAGTATGTATGTGGTATGTATGTAGCATGTAGTATGTATGTAGTATGTATGTAGCATGCATGTAGCATGCAGTATGTATGTAGCATGCATGTAGTATATATGTAGTATGTATGTATCATGTAGTATGTATGTAGTATGTATGTAGTATGTATGTGGTATGTATGTGGCATGTAGTATGTATGTAGCATGCATGTAGTATGTATGTAGCATGCATGTAGTATGTATGTAGTATGTATGTAGTATGTAGCATGTATGTAGTATGTATGTGGTATGTATGTAGCAAGTAGTATGTATGTAGCATGCATGTAGTATATATGTAGTATGTAGTATGTATGTAGTATGTATGTGGTATGTATGTAGCATGTAGTATGTATGTAGCATGCATGTAGCATGCATGTAGTATGTATGTAGCATGCATGTAGCATGCATGTAGTATGTATGTAGTATGTATGTAGTATGTATGTAGCATGCAGTATGTATGTAGCATGTATGTAGTATGTATGTAGTATATATGTAGTATGTATGTAGTATATATATGTAGTATGTATGTAGCATGTAGTATGTATGTAGCATGCATGTAGTATGTATGTAGCATGTAGTATGTATGTAGCATGCATGTAGTATGTATGTAGCATGTATGTAGTATATATATAGTATGTATGTAGCATGCATGTAGTATGTATGTAGTATTTTTTTTTTTTTTTTTACATTTAACACATTAGCCGGATGATGGGACTACTACTGTCCCATCATTGGCTAATGTGTCAATCACTGTCATGGTAGCAGGCATCGCCCGATGGGACTTGTAGTCCCATCGGACGATGCTTGCACAGACCCCCGGACATCAGCACAGCCCCCCGGCAGGCCGGCACAGCCCCCCGGCAGGCCGGTACAGACCCCCACAGGGTGCACAGACCACCGGCAGGCCGGCACAGCCCCCCGGCAGGCCGGTACAGACCCCCACAGGGTGCACAGACCACCGGCAGGCCGGCACAGCCCCCCGGCAGGCCGGTACAGACCCGGGCAGTCCACACAGCCCCCTGGCAGGCCTGCACAGCCCCCCGGCAGGCCGGCAGAGACCCCCGGAAGGCCCGAAATGACGGCGCATCATGATGCGCACACACCGCGCATCATGATGACGTCAGTCTGTCAATCAACTTTGAACTTCCGATTCCGATGACGAATTCCGATATTGAAAAAATATCGGAAGTCGGTATCGGAATTCCGATACAGCAAGTATCGGCCGATACCCGATACTTGCGGTATCGGAATGCTCAACACTAGTCATAATCATTTTGTTGATGTCATAATCATTTGATGATGCTATAATCATTTTGTTGATGTCATAATCATTTTATGATGTCATAATCATTTTGCTGATGTCATAATCATTTTGTTGATGTCATAATGATTTGATGATGTCATAATCATTTGATGTCATAATCATTGGATGATGTCATAATCATTTTGTTGATGTCATAATCATTTGATGATGTCATAATGATTTTGTTGATGTCATAATCATTTGATGATGCCATAATCATTTTGTTGATGTCATAATCATTTTATGATGTCATAATCATTTTGTTGATGTCATAATCATTTTGTTGATGTCATAATGATTTGATGATGTCATAATCATTTGATGTCATAATCATTGGATGATGTCATAACCATTGGATGATGTCATAATCATTTTATTGATGTCATAATCATTTGATGATGTCATAATCATTAGATGATGTCATAATCATTTTGTTGATGTCATAATCATTTGATGATGTCATAATCATTTTGTTGATGTCATGATCATTTGATGATGTCATAATCATTTGATGTCATAATCATTGGATGATGTCATAATCATTTTGTTGATGTCATAATAATTTGATGATGGCATAATCATTAGATGATGTCATAATCATTTTGTTGATGTCATAATCATTTTGTTGATGTCATAATCATTTAATGATGTCAATCATTTTGTTGATGTCATAATCATTTTGTTGATGTCATAATGATTTGATGAAGTCATAATCATTGGATGATGTCATAATCATTGGATGATGTCATAATAATTTTGTTGATGTCATAATCATTTGATGATGTCATAATCATTTGATGTGATAATCAGTGGATGATGTCATAATCATTTGATGATGTCATAATCATTTTGTTGATGTCATAATCATTTGATGATGCCATAATCATTTTGTTGATGTCATAATCATTTGATGATGCCATAATCATTTTGTTGATGTCATAATCATTGGATGATGTCATAATCATTTTGTTGATGTCATAATCATTTGATGATGTCATAATCATTGGATGATGTCATATTCATTTTGTTGATGTCATAATCATTTGATGATGTCATAATCATTAGATCATGTCATAATCATTTGATGTCATAATCATTTTGTTGATGTCATAATCATTTGATGATGTCATAATCATTAGATGATGTCATAATCATTTGATGTCATAATCATTGGATGATGTCATAATCATTTTGTTGATGTCATAATCATTTGATGATGCCATAATCACTTTGTTGATGGCATAATCATTTGATGATGTCATAATCATTTGATGTCATAATCATTGGATGATGTCATAATCATTTTGTTGATATCATAATCATTTGATGATGTCATAATCATTTGATGTCATAATCATTGGATGATGTCATAATCATTTGATGATGTCATAATCATTTTGTTGATGTCATAATCATTTGATGATATCATAATCATTTTGTTGATGTCATAATCATTTGATGATGTCATAATCATTTTGTTGATGTCATAATCATTTTGTTGATGTCATAATCATTGGATGATGTCATAATCATTGGATGATGTCATAATCATTTTGTTGATGTCATAATCATTTGATGATGTCATAATCATTTGATGTCATAATCATTGGATGATGTCATAATCATTTTGTTGATGTCATAATCATTTGATGATGTCATAATCATTTTGTTGATGTCATAATCATTTTGTTGATGTCATATTGATTTGATGATGTCATAATCATTGGATGATGTCATAATCATTGGAAGATGTCATAATCATTTTGTTGATGTCATAATCATTTGATGATGCCATAATCATTTTGTTGATGTCATAATCATTTTGTTGATGTCATAATGATTTGATGATGTTATAATCATTGGATGATGTCATAATCATTTTGTTGATGTCATAATCATTTGATGTCATAATCATTGGATGATGTCATAATCATTTTGTTGATGTCATAATCATTTGATGATGTCATAATCATTAGATGATGTCATAATCATTTTGTTGATGTCATAATCATTTGATGATGTCATAATCATTTGATGTCATAATCATTGGATGATGTCATAATCATTTTGTTGATGTCATAATCATTTGATGATGTCATAATCATTAGATGATGTCATAATCATTTTGTTGATGTCATAATCATTTGATGATGTCATAATCATTAGATGATGTCATAATCATTTTGTTGATGTCATAATCATTTGATAATGTCATAATCATTAGATGATGTCATAATCATTTTGTTGATGTCATAATCATTTTTTTGATGTCATAATCATTTGATGATGTCATAATCATTTTATTGATGTCATAATCATTTGATGATGTCATAATCATTTTATTGATGTCATAATCATTTGATGATGTCATAATCATTTGATGTCATAATCATTGGATGATGTCATAATCATTTTGTTGATGTCATAATCATTTGATGATGTCATAATCATTAGATGATGTCATAATCATTTTGTTGATGTCATAATCATTTGATGATGTCATAATCATTTGTTGTCATAATCATCGGATGATGTCATAATCATTTTGTTGATGTCATAATCATTTGATAATGTCATAATCATTAGATGATGTCATAATCATTTTGTTGATGTCATAATCATGTTTTTGATGTCATAATCATTTGATGATGTCATAATCATTTTATTGATGTCATAATCATTTGATGATGTCATAATCATTTGATGTCATAATCATTGGATGATGTCATAATCATTTTGTTGATGTCTAGAGTTGAGCGATACCGTCCGATACTTCAAAGTATCGTATCGGATGGTATCGGCCGATCTTTAAAAAAAGTATCGGTATCGCCGATTCCGATACCGGAAGTCCCATTCAAGTCTATGGGACTTCCGGTATCGGAATAAGAAAAACCCTTTCCTGCCCTTGTACAGCCTCTCTGGGGTCTGTACGGGCCTTTCGGGGGGCTGTGCCGGCCTGCCAGGGGGTCTGTGCAGGCTCCGGTGGTCTGTGCCGGCCTGCCGGTGGTCTGTGCAGGCTCCGGGGGGCTGTGCCGGCCTGCCGGGGGGCTGTGCCGGCCTGCCGGGGGGCTGTGCAGGCTCCGGGGGGCTGTGCCGGCCTGCCGGGGGGCTGTGCCGGCCTGCCGGGGGGCTGTGCAGGCTCCGGGGGTCTGTGCAGGCATCGTCCGATGGGACTACAAGTCCCATCGGGCGATGCCTGCTACCATGACAGTGATTGACACATTAGCCAATGATGGGACAGTAGTAGTCCCATCATCCGGCTAATGTGTTAAATGTAAAAAAAAAAAAAAAAAAAAAAATTACATGCTACATACATACAACATGCATACTACATACATACTACATACATACTACATACTACATACATGCTACATTCATACTACATGCAACATACATACTACATATATACTACATGCATGCTACATACATACTGCATGCTACATACATACTACATACATACTACATATATACTACATGCATGCTACATACATACTACATATATACTACATGCATGCTACATACATACTACATATATACTACATGCATGCTACATACATACCACATATATACTACATACATGCTACATACATACTGCATGCATGCTACATACATACTACATGCTACATACATACTACATATATACTACATACATACTACATACATGCTACATACATACTGCATGCTACATACATACTACATATATACTACATGCATGCTACATACATACTACATGCATGCTACATACATACTGCATGCTACATGCATGCTACATACATACTACAAACATACTACATACATACCACATATATACTACATACATACAATACATTCATACAATACATACATAGACATACAGTACATATAACATAGAGTAACATACTTACCAATACTTGTCACATTGTTCCCCGAAGCCATTGTCTTTCCGGAATAAATATTAACATAACAAACCACAAAAATACTCACCCACGATCCGAAGCAGTCCACGAGTGTGTCCCACGACGATCTTGGGTAGAGAACTGCAGCATCAGCTGTTGCTGCCGTTCTCTACTGGCTGCAGGAATCCAATGACGGAAGGTAGGTATCCTTCCGCACTGTATTCCTCCGCCACTTAAAAAAAAAAAAGTCTCTAGTCTCACTTTATGCCATTGCTGCGTGGGAAATTCCCACACAGCAATGGCATAAAGTGAGACTAGGGACTTTTTTTTTTTTAAGTGGCGGAGGAATACAGTGCGGAAGGATACCTACCTTCCGTCATTGGATTCCTGCAGCCCGTAGACAACGGCAGCATCATCTGATGCTGCAGTTCTCTACCCAAGATCGTCGTGGGACACACTCGTGGACTGCTTCGGATCGTGGGTGAGTATTTTTGTGGTTTGTTATGTTAATATTTATTCCGGAAAGACAATGGCTTCAGGGAACAATGTGACAAGTATTGGTAAGTATGTTACTCTATGTTATATGTACTGTATGTCTATGTATGTATTGTATGTATGTAGTATATATGTGGTATGTATGTAGTATGTATGTAGCATGCATGTAGTATATATGTAGTATGTATGTAGCATGCATGTAGTATATATGTAGCATGTATGTAGTATGTATGTAGCATGCAGTATGTATGTAGCATGTATGTAGTATGTATGTAGTATATATGTAGTATGTATGTAGCATGTAGTATGTATGTAGCATGTAGTATGTATGTAGCATGTAGTATGTATGTAGCATGTAGTATGTATGTAGCATGTAGTATGTATGTAGTATGTATGTAGTATATATGTAGTATGTATGTAGCATGCAGTATGTATGTAGCATGTAGTATATATGTAGTATGCATGTAGTATGTATGTAGCATGCATGTAGTATGTATGTAGCATGCATGTAGTATGTATGTAGCATGCAGTATGTATGTAGCATGCATGTAGTATGTATGTAGCATGCATGCAGTATGTATGTAGCATGTAGTATGTATGTAGCATGCATGTAGTATGTATGTAGCATGTATGTAGTATGTATGTAGTATATATGTAGTATGTATGTAGCATGTAGTATGTATGTAGCATGTAGTATGTATGTAGCATGCATGTAGTATGTATGTAGCATGTAGTATGTATGTAGCATGCATGTAGTATGTATGTAGCATGTATGTAGTATGTATGTAATATATATGTAGTATGTATGTAGCATGTAGTATGTATGTAGCATGTAGTATGTATGTAGCATGTAGTATGTATGTAGCATGTAGTATGTATGTAGTATATATGTGTTATGTAGTATGTATGTATGTAGTATGTATGTAGTATGTATGTAGTATGTATGTAGTATATATGTGTTATGTAGTATGTATGTATGTAGTATGTATGTAGCATGTAGTATGTATGTAGCATGCATGTAGTATGTATGTAGTATTTTTTTTTTTTTTTTAACATTTAACACATTAGCCGGATGATGGGACTACTACTGTCCCATCATTGGCTAATGTGTCAATCACTGTCATGGTAGCAGGCATCGCCCGATGGGACTTGTAGTCCCATCGGACGATGCTTGCACAGACCCCCGGACATCAGCACAGCCCCCCGGCAGGCCGGCACAGCCCCCCGGCAGGCCGGCACAGACCCCCACAGGGTGCACAGACCACCGGCAGGCCGGCACAGCCCCCCGGCAGGCCGGCAGAGACCCCGGGCAGTCCACACAGCCCCCCGGCAGGCCGGCACAGCCCCCCGGCAGGCCGGCAGAGACCCCCGGAAGGCCCGAAATGAGGGCGCATCATGATGCGCACACACCGCGCATCATGATGATGTCAGGCCGTCAATCAACTGAACTTCCGATTCCGATGCCGAATTCCGATATTGAAAAAATATCGGAAGTCGGTATCGGAATTCCGATACAGCAAGTATCGGCCGATACCCGATACTTGCGGTATCGGAATGCTCAACACTATTGATGTCATAATCATTTGATGTCATAATCATTTTGTTGATGTCATAATCATTTGATGATGTCATAATCATTAGATGATGTCATAATCATTTGATGTCATAATCATTGGATGATGTCATAATCATTTTGTTGATGTCATAAACATTTGATGATGCCATAATCATTTTGTTGATGGCATAATCATTTGATGATGTCATAATCATTTGATGTCATAATCATTGGATGATGTCATAATCATTTTGTTGATATCATAATCATTTGATGATGTCAAAATCATTTGATGTCATAATCATTGGATGATGTCATAATCATTTTGTTGATGTCATAATCATTTGATGATGTCATAATCATTTTGTTGATGTCATAATCATTTTGTTGATGTCATAATGATTTGATGATGTCATAATCATTGGATGATGTCATAATCATTGGATGATGTCATAATCATTTTGTTGATGTCATAATCATTTGATGATGTCATAATCATTTGATGTCATAATCATTGGATGATGTCATAATCATTTTGTTGATGTCATAATCATTTGATGATGTCATAATCATTTTGTTGATGTCATAATCATTTTGTTGATGTCATAATGATTTGATGATGTCATAATCATTGGATGATGTCATAATCATTGGATGATGTCATAATAATTTTGTTGATGTCATAATCATTTGATGATGACATAATCATTTTGTTGATGTCATAATCATTTTGTTGATGTCATAATGATTTGATGATGTTATAATCATTGGATGATGTCATAATCATTGGATGATGTCATAATCATTTTGTTGATGTCATAATCATTTGATGTCATAATCATTGGATGATGTCATAATCATTTTGTTGATGTCATAATCATTTGATTATGTCATAATCATTAGATGATGTCATAATCATTTTGTTGATGTCATAATCATTTGATGATGTCATAATCATTAGATGATGTCATAATCATTTTGTTGATGTCATAATCATTTGATGATGTCATAATCATTAGATGATGTCATAATAATTTTGTTGATGTTATAATCATTTGATGATGTCATAATCATTTGATGTCATAATCATTGGATGATGTCATAACCATTGGATGATGTCATAATCATTTTATTGATGTCATAATCATTAGATGATGTCATAATCATTTTGTTGATGTCATAATCATTTGATGATGTCATAATCATTTTGTTGATGTCATGATCATTTGATGATGTCATAATCATTTGATGTCATAATCATTGGATGATGTCATAATCATTTTGTTGATGTCATAATCATTTGATGATGTCAATCATTTTGTTGATGTCATAATCATTTTGTTGATGTCATAATGATTTGATGATGTCATAATCATTGGATGATGTCATAATCATTGGATGATGTCATAATAATTTTGTTGATGTCATAATCATTTGATGATGTCATAATCATTTGATGTGATAATCATTGGATGATGTCATAATCATTTGATGATGTCATAATCATTTTGTTGATGTCATAATCATTTGATGGTGCCATAATCATTTTGTTGATGTCATAATCATTTGATGATGCCATAATCATTTTGTTGATGTCATAATCATTGGATGATGTCATAATCATTTTGTTGATGTCATAATCATTTGATGATGTCATAATCATTGGATGATGTCATATTCATTTTGTTGATGTCATAATCATTTGATGATGTCATAATCATTAGATCATGTCATAATCATTTGATGTCATAATCATTTTGTTGATGTCATAATCATTTGATGATGTCATAATCATTAGATGATGTCATAATCATTTGATGTCATAATCATTGGATGATGTCATAATCATTTTGTTGATGTCATAATCATTTGATGATGCCATAATCATTTTGTTGATGGCATAATCATTTGATGATGTCATAATCATTTGATGTCATAATCATTGGATGATGTCATAATCATTTTGTTGATATCATAATCATTTGATGATGTCATAATCATTTGATGTCATAATCATTGGATGATGTCATAATCATTTGATGATGTCATAATCATTTTGTTGATGTCATAATCATTTGATGATATCATAATCATTTTGTTGATGTCATAATCATTTGATGATGTCATAATCATTTTGTTGATGTCATAATCATTTTGTTGATGTCATAATCATTGGATGATGTCATAATCATTGGATGATGTCATAATCATTTTGTTGATGTCATAATCATTTGATGATGTCATAATCATTTGATGTCATAATCATTGGATGATGTCATAATCATTTTGTTGATGTCATAATCATTTGATGATGTCATAATCATTTTGTTGATGTCATAATCATTTTGTTGATGTCATAATGATTTGATGATGTCATAATCATTGGATGATGTCATAATCATTGGATGATGTCATAATCATTTTGTTGATGTCATAATCATTTGATGATGCCATAATCATTTTGTTGATGTCATAATCATTTTGTTGATGTCATAATGATTTGATGATGTTATAATCATTGGATGATGTCATAATCATTTTGTTGATGTCATAATCATTTGATGTCATAATCATTGGATGATGTCATAATCATTTTGTTGATGTCATAATCATTTGATGATGTCGTCATCATCATTAGATGATGTCATAATCATTTTGTTGATGTCATAATCATTTGATGATGTCATAATCATTTGATGTCATAATCATTGGATGATGTCATAATCATTTTGTTGATGTCATAATCATTTGATGATGTCATAATCATTAGATGATGTCATAATCATTTTGTTGATGTCATAATCATTTGATGATGTCATAATCATTAGATGATGTCATAATCATTTTGTTGATGTCATAATCATTTGATAATGTCATAATCATTAGATGATGTCATAATCATTTTGTTGATGTCATAATCATTTTTTTGATGTCATAATCATTTGATGATGTCATAATCATTTTATTGATGTCATAATCATTTGATGATGTCATAATCATTTGATGTCATAATCATTGGATGATGTCATAATCATTTTGTTGATGTCATAATCATTTGATGATGTCATAATCATTAGATGATGTCATAATCATTTTGTTGATGTCATAATCATTTGATGATGTCATAATCATTTGTTGTCATAATCATCGGATGATGTCATAATCATTTTGTTGATGTCATAATCATTTGATAATGTCATAATCATTAGATGATGTCATAATCATTTTGTTGATGTCATAATCATTTTTTTGATGTCATAATCATTTGATGATGTCATAATCATTTTATTGATGTCATAATCATTTGATGATGTCATAATCATTTGATGTCATAATCATTGGATGATGTCATAATCATTTTGTTGATGTCATAATCATTTGATGTCATAATCATTTTGTTGATGTCATAATCATTTGATGATGTCATAATCATTAGATGATGTCATAATCATTTGATGTCATAATCATTGGATGATGTCATAATCATTTTGTTGATGTCATAATCATTTGATGATGCCATAATCATTTTGTTGATGGCATAATCATTTGATGATGTCATAATCATTTGATGTCATAATCATTGGATGATGTCATAATCATTTTGTTGATATCATAATCATTTGATGATGTCAAAATCATTTGATGTCATAATCATTGGATGATGTCATAATCATTTGATGATGTCATAATCATTTTGTTGATGTCATAATCATTTGATGATGTCATAATCATTTTGTTGATGTCATAATCATTTTGTTGATGTCATAATGATTTGATGATGTTATAATCATTGGATGATGTCATAATCATTGGATGATGTCATAATCATTTTGTTGATGTCATAATCATTTGATGTCATAATCATTGGATGATGTCATAATCATTTTGTTGATGTCATAATCATTTGATGATGTCATAATCATTAGATGATGTCATATTCATTTTGTTGATGTCATAATCATTTGATGATGTCATAATCATTTGATGTCATAATCATTGGATGATGTCATAATCACTTAGTTGATGTCATAATCATTTGATGATGTCATAATCATTAGATGATGTCATAATCATTTTGTTGATGTCATAATCATTTGATGATGTCATAATCATTTGATGATGTCATAATCAATTTGTTGATGTCATAATCATTTGATGATGTCATAATCATTTGTTGTCATAATCATCGGATGATGTCATAATCATTTTGTTGATGTCATAATCATTTGATAATGTCATAATCATTAGATGATGTCATAATCATTTTGTTGATGCCATAATCATTTTTTTGATGTCATAATCATTTGATGATGTTATAATCATTTTATTGATGTCATAATCATTTGATGATGTCATAATCATTTGATGTCATAATCATTGGATGATGTCATAATCATTTTGTTGATGTCATAATCATTTGATGATGTCATAATCATTAGATGATGTCATAATCATTTTGTTGATGTCATAATGATTTGATGATGTCATAATCATTGGATGATGTCATAATCATTGGATGATGTCATCATCATTTTGTTGATGTCATAATCATTTGATGATGTCATAATCATTTGATGTCATAATCATTTGATGATGTCATAATCATTTTGTTGATGTCATAATCATTTTGTTGATGTCATAATGATTTGATGATGTCATAATCATTGGATGATGTCATAATCATTTTGTTGATGTCATAATCATTTGATGATGCCATAATCATTTTGTTGATGTCATAATCATTTTATGATGTCATAATCATTTTGTTGATGTCATAATCATTTTGTTGATGTCATAATGATTTGATGATGTCATAATCATTTGATGTCATAATCATTGGATGATGTCATAATCATTTTGTTGATGTCTTAATCATTTGATGATGTCATAATGATTTTGTTGATGTCATAATCATTTGATGATGCCATAATCATTTTGTTGATGTCATAATCATTTGATGATGTCATAATCATTAGATGATGTCATAATCATTTTGTTGATGTCATAATCATTTGATGATGTCATAATCATTAGATGATGTCATAATCATTTTGTTGATGTCATAATCATTTGATGATGTCATAATCATTAGATGATGTCATAATCATTTTGTTGATGTCATAATCATTTGATGATGTCATAATCATTTGATGTCATAATCATTGGATGATGTCATAACCATTGGATGATGTCATAATCATTTTATTGATGTCATAATCATTAGATGATGTCATAATCATTTTGTTGATGTCATAATCATTTGATGATGTCATAATCATTTTGTTGATGTCATGATCATTTGATGATGTCATAATCATTTGATGTCATAATCATTGGATGATGTCATAATCATTTTGTTGATGTCATAATAATTTGATGATGTCATAATCATTTGATGATGTCATAATCATTTTGTTGATGTCATAATCATTTGATGATGTCATAATCATTTTGTTGATGGCATAATCATTTGATGATGTCATAATCATTTGATGTCATAATCATTGGATGATGTCATAATCATTTTGTTGATGTCATAATCATTTGATGATGTCAATCATTTTGTTGATGTCATAATCATTTTGTTGATGTCATAATGATTTGATGATGTCATAATCATTGGATGATGTCATAATCATTGGATGATGTCATAATAATTTTGTTGATGTCATAATCATTTGATGATGTCATAATCATTTGATATGATAATCATTGGATGATGTCATAATCATTTGATGATGTCATAATCATTTTGTTGATGTCATAATCATTTGATGATGCCATAATCATTTTGTTGATGTCATAATCATTTGATGATGCCATAATCATTTTGTTGATGTCATAATCATTGGATGATGTCATAATCATTTTGTTGATGTCATAATCATTTGATGATGTCATAATCATTGGATGATGTCATATTCATTTTGTTGATGTCATAATCATTTGATGATGTCATAATCATTAGATCATGTCATAATCATTTGATGTCATAATCATTTTGTTGATGTCATAATCATTTGATGATGTCATAATCATTAGATGATGTCATAATCATTTGATGTCATAATCATTGGATGATGTCATAATCATTTTGTTGATGTCATAATCATTTGATGATGCCATAATCATTTTGTTGATGGCATAATCATTTGATGATGTCATAATCATTTGATGTCATAATCATTGGATGATGTCATAATCATTTTGTTGATATCATAATCATTTGATGATGTCATAATCATTTGATGTCATAATCATTGGATGATGTCATAATCATTTGATGATGTCATAATCATTTTGTTGATGTCATAATCATTTGATGATATCATAATCATTTTGTTGATGTCATAATCATTTGATGATGTCATAATCATTTTGTTGATGTCATAATCATTTTGTTGATGTCATAATCATTGGATGATGTCATAATCATTGGATGATGTCATAATCATTTTGTTGATGTCATAATCATTTGATGATGTCATAATCATTTGATGTCATAATCATTGGATGATGTCATAATCATTTTGTTGATGTCATAATCATTTGATGATGTCATAATCATTTTGTTGATGTCATAATCATTTTGTTGATGTCATAATGATTTGATGATGTCATAATCATTGGATGATGTCATAATCATTGGATGATGTCATAATCATTTTGTTGATGTCATAATCATTTGATGATGCCATAATCATTTTGTTGATGTCATAATCATTTGATAATGTCATAATCATTAGATGATGTCATAATCATTTTGTTGATGTCATAATCATTTTTTTGATGTCATAATCATTTGATGATGTCATAATCATTTTATTGATGTCATAATCATTTGATGATGTCATAATCATTTGATGTCATAATCATTGGATGATGTCATAATCATTTTGTTGATGTCATAATCATTTGATGATGTCATAATCATTAGATGATGTCATAATCATTTTGTTGATGTCATAATCATTTGATGATGTCATAATCATTTGTTGTCATAATCATCGGATGATGTCATAATCATTTTGTTGATGTCATAATCATTTGATAATGTCATAATCATTAGATGATGTCATAATCATTTTGTTGATGTCATAATCATTTTTTTGATGTCATAATCATTTGATGATGTCATAATCATTTTATTGATGTCATAATCATTTGATGATGTCATAATCATTTGATGTCATAATCATTGGATGATGTCATAATCATTTTGTTGATGTCATAATCATTTGATGTCATAATCATTTTGTTGATGTCATAATCATTTGATGATGTCATAATCATTAGATGATGTCATAATCATTTGATGTCATAATCATTGGATGATGTCATAATCATTTTGTTGATGTCATAATCATTTGATGATGCCATAATCATTTTGTTGATGGCATAATCATTTGATGATGTCATAATCATTTGATGTCATAATCATTGGATGATGTCATAATCATTTTGTTGATATCATAATCATTTGATGATGTCAAAATCATTTGATGTCATAATCATTGGATGATGTCATAATCATTGGATGATGTCATAATCATTTTGTTGATGTCATAATCATTTGATGATGTCATAATCATTTTGTTGATGTCATAATCATTTGATGATGTCATAATCATTTTGTTGATGTCATAATCATTTTGTTGATGTCATAATGATTTGATGATGTTATAATCATTGGATGATGTCATAATCATTGAATGATGTCATAATCATTTTGTTGATGTCATAATCATTTGATGTCATAATCATTGGATGATGTCATAATCATTTTGTTGATGTCATAATCATTTGATGATGTCATAATCATTAGATGATGTCATATTCATTTTGTTGATGTCATAATCATTTGATGATGTCATAATCAGTTGATGTCATAATCATTGGATGATGTCATAATCATTTTGTTGATGTCATAATCATTTGATGATGTCATAATCATTAGATGATGTCATAATCATTTTGTTGATGTCATAATCATTTGATGATGTCATAATCATTAGATGATGTCATAATCAATTTGTTGATGTCATAATCATTTGATGATGTCATAATCATTTGTTGTCATAATCATCGGATGATGTCATAATCATTTTGTTGATGTCATAATCATTTGATAATGTCATAATCATTAGATGATGTCATAATCATTTTGTTGATGCCATAATCATTTTTTTGATGTCATAATCATTTGATGATGTCATAATCATTTTATTGATGTCATAATCATTTGATGATGTCATAATCATTTGATGTCATAATCATTGGATGATGTCATAATCATTTTGTTGATGTCATAATCATTGGATGATGTCATAACCATTGGATGATGTCATAATCATTTTATTGATGTCATAATCATTAGATGATGTCATAATCATTTTGTTGATGTCATAATCATTTGATGATGTCATAATCATTTTGTTGATGTCATGATCATTTGATGATGTCATAATCATTTGATGTCATAATCATTGGATGATGTCATAATCATTTTGTTGATGTCATAATAATTTGATGATGGCATAATCACTAGATGATGTCATAATCATTTTGTTGATGTCATAATCATTTGATGATGTCATAATCATTTTGTTGATGGCATAATCATTTGATGATGTCATAATCATTTGATGTCATAATCATTGGATGATGTCATAATCATTTTGTTGATGTCATAATCATTTGATGATGTCAATCATTTTGTTGATGTCATAATCATTTTGTTGATGTCATAATGATTTGATGATGTCATAATCATTGGATGATGTCATAATCATTGGATGATGTCATAATAATTTTGTTGATGTCATAATCATTTGATGATGTCATAATCATTTGATGTGATAATCATTGGATGATGTCATAATCATTTGATGATGTCATAATCATTTTGTTGATGTCATAATCATTTGATGGTGCCATAATCATTTTGTTGATGTCATAATCATTTGATGATGCCATAATCATTTTGTTGATGTAATAATCATTGGATGATGTCATAATCATTTTGTTGATGTCATAATCATTTGATGATGTCATAATCATTGGATGATGTCATATTCATTTTGTTGATGTCATAATCATTTGATGATGTCATAATCATTAGATCATGTCATAATCATTTGATGTCATAATCATTTTGTTGATGTCATAATCATTTGATGATGTCATAATCATTAGATGATGTCATAATCATTTGATGTCATAATCATTGGATGATGTCATAATCATTTTGTTGATGTCATAATCATTTGATGATGCCATAATCATTTTGTTGATGGCATAATCATTTGATGATGTCATAATCATTTGATGTCATAATCATTGGATGATGTCATAATCATTTTGTTGATATCATAATCATTTGATGATGTCATAATCATTTGATGTCATAATCATTGGATGATGTCATAATCATTTGATGATGTCATAATCATTTTGTTGATGTCATAATCATTTGATGATATCATAATCATTTTGTTGATGTCATAATCATTTGATGATGTCATAATCATTTTGTTGATGTCATAATCATTTTGTTGATGTCATAATCATTGGATGATGTCATAATCATTGGATGATGTCATAATCATTTTGTTGATGTCATAATCATTTGATGATGTCATAATCATTTGATGTCATAATCATTGGATGATGTCATAATCATTTTGTTGATGTCATAATCATTTGATGATGTCATAATCATTTTGTTGATGTCATAATCATTTTGTTGATGTCATAATGATTTGATGATGTCATAATCATTGGATAATGTCATAATCATTGGATGATGTCATAATCATTTTGTTGATGTCATAATCATTTGATGATGCCATAATCATTTTGTTGATGTCATAATCATTTTGTTGATGTCATAATGATTTGATGATGTTATAATCATTGGATGATGTCATCATCATTTTGTTGATGTCATAATCATTTGATGTCATAATCATTGGATGATGTCATAATCATTTTGTTGATGTCATAATCATTTGATGATGTCATAATCATTAGATGATGTCATAATCATTTTGTTGATGTCATAATCATTTGATGATGTCATAATCATTTGATGTCATAATCATTGGATGATGTCATAATCATTTTGTTGATGTCATAATCATTTGATGATGTCATAATCATTAGATGATGTCATAATCATTTTGTTGATGTCATAATCATTTGATGATGTCATAATCATTAGATGATGTCATAATCATTTTGTTGATGTCATAATCATTTGATAATGTCATAATCATTAGATGATGTCATAATCATTTTGTTGATGTCATAATCATTTTTTTTATGTCATAATCATTTGATGATGTCATAATCATTTTATTGATGTCATAATCATTTGATGATGTCATAATCATTTGATGTCATAATCATTGGATGATGTCATAATCATTTTGTTGATGTCATAATCATTGGATGATGTCATAACCATTGGATGATGTCATAATCATTTTGTTGATGTCATAATCATTTTTTTGATGTCATAATCATTTGATGATGTCATAATCATTTTATTGATGTCATAATCATTTGATGATGTCATAATCATTTGATGTCATAATCATTGGATGATGTCATAATCATTTTGTTGATGTCATAATCATTTGATGTCATAATCATTTTGTTGATGTCATAATCATTTGATGATGTCATAATCATTAGATGATGTCATAATCATTTGATGTCATAATCATTGGATGATGTCATAATCATTTTGTTGATGTCATAATCATTTGATGATGCCATAATCATTTTGTTGATGGCATAATCATTTGATGATGTCATAATCATTTGATGTCATAATCATTGGATGATGTCATAATCATTTTGTTGATATCATAATCATTTGATGATGTCAAAATCATTTGATGTCATAATCATTGGATGATGTCATAATCATTTGATGATGTCATAATCATTTTGTTGATGTCATAATCATTTGATGATGTCATAATCATTTTGTTGATGTCATAATCATTTGATGATGTCATAATCATTTTGTTGATGTCATAATCATTTTGTTGATGTCATAATGATTTGATGATGTTATAATCATTGGATGATGTCATAATCATTGGATGATGTCATAATCATTTTGTTGATGTCATAATCATTTGATGTCATAATCATTGGATGATGTCATAATCATTTTGTTGATGTCATAATCATTTGATGATGTCATAATCATTAGATGATGTCATATTCATTTTGTTGATGTCATAATCATTTGATGATGTCATAATCATTTGATGTCATAATCATTGGATGATGTCATAATCATTTTGTTGATGTCATAATCATTTGATGATGTCATAATCATTTGTTGTCATAATCATCGGATGATGTCATAATCATTTTGTTGATGTCATAATCATTTGATAATGTCATTATCATTAGATGATGTCATAATCATTTTGTTGATGCCATAATCATTTTTTTGATGTCATAATCATTTGATGATGTTATAATCATTTTATTGATGTCATAATCATTTGATGATGTCATAATCATTTGATGTCATAATCATTGGATGATGTCATAATCATTTTGTTGATGTCATAATCATTTGATGATGTCATAATCATTAGATGATGTCATAATCATTTTGTTGATGTCATAATGATTTGATGATGTCATAATCATTGGATGATGTCATAATCATTGGATGATGTCATCATCATTTTGTTGATGTCATAATCATTTGATGATGTCATAATCATTTGATGTCATAATCATTTGATGATGTCATAATCATTTTGTTGATGTCATAATCATTTTGTTGATGTCATAATGATTTGATGATGTCATAATCATTGGATGATGTCATAATCATTTTGTTGATGTCATAATCATTTGATGATGCCATAATCATTTTGTTGATGTCATAATCATTTTATGATGTCATAATCATTTTGTTGATGTCATAATCATTTTGTTGATGTCATAATGATTTGATGATGTCATAATCATTTGATGTCATAATCATTGGATGATGTCATAATCATTTTGTTGATGTCTTAATCATTTGATGATGTCATAATGATTTTGTTGATGTCATAATCATTTGATGAAGCCATAATCATTTTGTTGATGTCATAATCATTTGATGATGTCATAATCATTAGATGATGTCATAATCATTTTGTTGATGTCATAATCATTTGATGATGTCATAATCATTAGATGATGTCATAATCATTTTGTTGATGTCATAATCATTTGATGATGTCATAATCATTAGATGATGTCATAATCATTTTGTTGATGTCATAATCATTTGATGATGTCATAATCATTTGATGTCATAATCATTGGATGATGTCATAACCATTGGATGATGTCATAATCATTTTATTGATGTCATAATCATTAGATGATGTCATAATCATTTTGTTGATGTCATAATCATTTGATGATGTCATAATCATTTTGTTGATGTCATGATCATTTGATGATGTCATAATCATTTGATGTCATAATCATTGGATGATGTCATAATCATTTTGTTGATGTCATAATAATTTGATGATGGCATAATCATTAGATGATGTCATAATCATTTTGTTGATGTCATAATCATTTGATGATGTCATAATCATTTTGTTGATGGCATAATCATTTGATGATGTCATAATCATTTGATGTCATAATCATTGGATGATGTCATAATCATTTTGTTGATGTCATAATCATTTGATGATGTCAATCATTTTGTTGATGTCATAATCATTTTGTTGATGTCATAATGATTTGATGATGTCATAATCATTGGATGATGTCATAATCATTGGATGATGTCATAATAATTTTGTTGATGTCATAATCATTTGATGATGTCATAATCATTTGATGTGATAATCATTGGATGATGTCATAATCATTTGATGATGTCATAATCATTTTGTTGATGTCATAATCATTTGATGATGCCATAATCATTTTTTTTGATGTCATAATCATTTGATGATGCCATAATCATTTTGTTGATGTCATAATCATTTAATGATGTCATAATCATTTTGTTGATGTCATAATCATTTGATGATGTCATAATCATTGGATGATGTCATATTCATTTTGTTGATGTCATAATCATTTGATGATGTCATAATCATTAGATCATGTCATAATCATTTGATGTCATAATCATTTTGTTGATGTCATAATCATTTGATGATGTCATAATCATTAGATGATGTCATAATCATTTGATGTCATAATCATTGGATGATGTCATAATCATTTTGTTGATGTCATAATCATTTGATGATGCCATAATCATTTTGTTGATGGCATAATCATTTGATGATGTCATAATCATTTGATGTCATAATCATTGGATGATGTCATAATCATTTTGTTGATATCATAATCATTTGATGATGTCATAATCATTTGATGTCATAATCATTGGATGATGTCATAATCATTTGATGATGTCATAATCATTTTGTTGATGTCATAATCATTTGATGATATCATAATCATTTTGTTGATGTCATAATCATTTGATGATGTCATAATCATTTTGTTGATGTCATAATCATTTTGTTGATGTCATAATCATTGGATGATGTCATAATCATTGGATGATGTCATAATCATTTTGTTGATGTCATAATCATTTGATGATGTCATAATCATTTGATGTCATAATCATTGGATGATGTCATAATCATTTTGTTGATGTCATAATCATTTGATGATGTCATAATCATTTTGTTGATGTCATAATCATTTTGTTGATGTCATAATGATTTGATGATGTCATAATCATTGGATGATGTCATAATCATTGGATGATGTCATAATCATTTTGTTGATGTCATAATCATTTGATGATGCCATAATCATTTTGTTGATGTCATAATCATTTTGTTGATGTCATAATGATTTGATGATGTTATAATCATTGGATGATGTCATAATCATTTTGTTGATGTCATAATCATTTGATGTCATAATCATTGGATGATGTCATAATCATTTTGTTGATGTCATAATCATTTGATGATGTCATAATCATTAGATGATGTCATAATCATTTTGTTGATGTCATAATCATTTGATGATGTCATAATCATTTGATGTCATAATCAATGGATGATGTCATAATCATTTTGTTGATGTCATAATCATTTGATGATGTCATAATCATTAGATGATGTCATAATCATTTTGTTGATGTCATAATCATTTGATGATGTCATAATCATTAGATGATGTCATAATCATTTTGTTGATGTCATAATCATTTGATAATGTCATAATCATTAGATGATGTCATAATCATTTTGTTGATGTCATAATCATTTTTTGATGTCATAATCATTTGATGATGTCATAATCATTTTATTGATGTCATAATCATTTGATGATGTCATAATCATTTGATGTCATAATCATTGGATGATGTCATAATCATTTTGTTGATGTCATAATCATTTGATGATGTCATAATCATTAGATGATGTCATAATCATTTTGTTGATGTCATAATCATTTGATGATGTCATAATCATTTGTTGTCATAATCATCGGATGATGTCATAATCATTTTGTTGATGTCATAATCATTTGATAATGTCATAATCATTAGATGATGTCATAATCATTTTGTTGATGTCATAATCATTTTTTTGATGTCATAATCATTTGATGATGTCATAATCATTTGATGTCATAATCATTGGATGATGTCATAATCATTTTGTTGATGTCATAATCATTTGATGTCATAATCATTTTGTTGATGTCATAATCATTTGATGATGTCATAATCATTAGATGATGTCATAATCATTTGATGTCATAATCATTGGATGATGTCATAATCATTTTGTTGATGTCATAATCATTTGATGATGCCATAATCATTTTGTTGATGGCATAATCATTTGATGATGTCATAATCATTTGATGTCATAATCATTGGATGATGTCATAATCATTTTGTTGATATCATAATCATTTGATGATGTCAAAATCATTTGATGTCATAATCATTGGATGATGTCATAATCATTGGATGATGTCATAATCATTTTGTTGATGTCATAATCATTTGATGATGTCATAATCATTTTGTTGATGTCATAATCATTTGATGATGTCATAATCATTTTGTTGATGTCATAATCATTTTGTTGATGTCATAATGATTTGATTATGTTATAATCATTGGATGATGTCATAATCATTGGATGATGTCATAATCATTTTGTTGATGTCATAATCATTTGATGTCATAATCATTGGATGATGTCATAATCATTTTGTTGATGTCATAATCATTTGATGATGTCATAATCATTAGATGATGTCATATTCATTTTGTTGATGTCATAATCATTTGATGATGTCATAATCATTTGATGTCATAATCATTGGATGATGTCATAATCATTTTGTTGATGTCATAATCATTTGATGATGTCATAATCATTAGATGATGTCATAATCATTTTGTTGATGTCATAATCATTTGATGATGTCATAATCATTAGATGATGTCATAATCAATTTGTTGATGTCATAATCATTTGATGATGTCATAATCATTTGTTGTCATAATCATCGGATGATGTCATAATCATTTTGTTGATGTCATAATCATTTGATAATGTCATAATCATTAGATGATGTCATAATCATTTTGTTGATGCCATAATCATTTTTTTGATGTCATAATCATTTGATGATGTCATAATCATTTTATTGATGTCATAATCATTTGATGATGTCATAATCATTTGATGTCATAATCATTGGATGATGTCATAATCATTTTGTTGATGTCATAATCATTTGATGATGTCATAATCATTAGATGATGTCATAATCATTTTGTTGATGTCATAATGATTTGATGATGTCATAATCATTGGATGATGTCATAATCATTGGATGATGTCATCATCATTTTGTTGATGTCATAATCATTTGATGATGTCATAATCATTTGATGTCATAATCATTTGATGATGTCATAATCATTTTGTTGATGTCATAATCATTTTGTTGATGTCATAATGATTTGATGATGTCATAATCATTGGATGATGTCATAATCATTTTGTTGATGTCATAATCATTTGATGATGCCATAATCATTTTGTTGATGTCATAATCATTTTATGATGTCATAATCATTTTGTTGATGTCATAATCATTTTGTTGATGTCATAATGATTTGATGATGTCATAATCATTTGATGTCATAATCATTGGATGATGTCATAATCATTTTGTTGATGTCTTAATCATTTGATGATGTCATAATGATTTTGTTGATGTCATAATCATTTGATGATGCCATAATCATTTTGTTGATGTCATAATCATTTTGTTGATGTCATAATGATTTGATGATGTCATAATCATTTCATGTCATAATCATTGGATGATGTCATAATCATTTTGTTGATGTCATAATCATTTGATGATGTCAATCATTTTGTTGATGTCATAATAATTTTGTTGATGTCATAATCATTTGATGTGATAATCATTGGATGATGTCATAATCATTTGATGATGTCATAATCATTTTGTTGATGTCATAATCATTTGATGATGCCTTAATCCTTTTGTTGATGTCATAATCATTTGATGATGCCATAATCATTTTGTTGATGTCATAATCATTGGATGATGTCATAATCATTTTGTTGATGTCATAATCATTTGTTGATGTCATAATAATTGGATGATGTCATAATCATTTTGTTGATGTCATAATCATTTGATGATGTCATAATCATTAGATGATGTCATAATCATTTGATGTCATAATCATTTGATGATGTCATAATCATTAGATGATGTCATAATTATTTTGTTGATGTCATAATAATTTTGTTGATGTCATAATGATTTGATGATGTCATAATCATTTGATGTCATAATCATTGGATGATGTCATAATCATTTTGTTGATGTCATAATCATTTGATGATGTCATAATCATTTGATGTCATAATCATTGGATGATGTCATAATCATTTTGTTGATGTCATAATCATTTGATGTCATAATCATTAGATGATGTCATAATCATTTTGTTGATGTCATAATCATTTTGTTGATGTCATAATGATTTGATGATGTCATAATCATTTGATGTCATAATCATTGGATGATGTCATAATCATTTTGTTGATGTCATAATCATTTGATGATGTCATAATCATTAGATGATGTCATAATTATTTTGTTGATGTCATAATCATTTTGTTGATGTCATAATGATTTGATGATGTCATAATCATTTGATGTCATAATCATTGGATGATGTCATAATCATTTTGTTGATGTCATAATCATTTGATGATGTCATAATCATTTGATGTCATAATCATTGGATGATGTCATAATCATTTTGTTGATGTCATAATCATTTTGTTGATGTCATAATGATTTGATGATGTCATAATCATTTGATGTCATAATCATTTGATGATGTCATAATCATTAGATGATGTCATAATCATTTTGTTGATGTCATAATCATTTGATGATGTCATAATCATTTTGTTGATGTCATAATCATTTGATGATGTCATAATCATTAGATGATGTCATAATCATTTGATGTCATAATCATTGGATGATGTCATAACCATTTTGTTGATGTCATAAACATTTGATGATGTCTTAATCATTGGATGATGTCATAATCATTTTGTTGATGTCATAATCATTTGATGATGTCATAATCATTTGATGTCATAATCATTGGATGATGTCATAATCATTTTGTTGATGTCATAATCATTTGATGATGTCATAATCATTTGATGTCATAATCATTGGATGATGTCATAATCATTTTGTTGATGTCATAATCATTAGATTATGTCATAATCATTAGATGATGTCATAATCATTTTGTTGATGTCATAATCATTTGATGATGTCATAATCATTTTGTTGATGTCATAATCATTGGATGATGTCATAATCATTTTGTTGATGTCATAATCATTTGATGATGCCATAATCATTTTGTTGATGGCATAATCATTTGATGATGTCATAATCATTTGATGTCATAATCATTGGATGATGTCATAATCATTTTGTTGATGTCATAATCATTTGATGATGTCATAATCATTTGATGTCATAATCTTTGGATGTCGTCATAATCAGTTGATGATGTCATAATCATTTTGTTGATGTCATAATCATTTTGTTGATGTCATAATGATTTGATGATGTCATAATCATTGGATGATGTCATAATCATTGGATGATGTCATAATCATTTTGTTGATGTCATAATCATTTGATGATGTCATAATCATTTGATGTCATAATCATTGGATGATGTCATAATCATTTTGTTGATTGTATAATCATTTGATGATGTCATAATCATTTTGTTGATGTCATAATCATTTTGTTGATGTCATAATGATTTGATGATGTCATAATCATTGGATGATGTCATAATCATTGGATGATGTCATAATCATTTTTTGATGTCATAATCATTTGATGATGCCATAATCATTTTGTTGATGTCATAATCATTTTGTTGATGTCATAATGATTTGATGATGTTATAATCATTGGATGATGTCATAATCATTGGATGATGTCATAATTATTTTGTTGATGTCATAATCATTTGATGTCATAATCATTGGATGATGTCATAATCATTTTGTTGATGTCATAATCATTTGATGATGTCATAAACATTAGATGATGTCATAATCATTTGATGATGTCATAATCATTAGATGTCATAATCATTGGATGATGTCATAATCATTTTGTTGATGTCATAATCATTTTGTTGATGTCATAATGATTTGATGATGTCATAATCATTTGATGTCATAATCATTTGATGATGTCATAATCATTAGATGATGTCATAATCATTTTGTTGATGTCATAATCATTTGATGATGTCATAATCATTTTGTTGATGTCATAATCATTTGATGATGTCATAATCATTAGATGATGTCATAATCATTTGATGTCATAATCATTTTGTTGATGTCATAATCATTTGATGATGTCATAATCATTAGATGATGTCATAATCATTTGATGTCATAATCATTGGATGATGTCATAACCATTTTGTTGATGTCATAAACATTTGATGATGTCTTAATCATTGGATGATGTCATAATCATTTTGTTGATGTCATAATCATTTGATGATGTCATAATCATTTTGTTGATGTCATAATCATTTGATGATGCCATAATCATTTTGTTGATGGCATAATCATTTTGTTGATGTCATAATCATTTGATGATGTCATAATCATTTGATGTCATAATCTTTGGATGATGTCATAATCATTTGATGATGTCATAATCATTTTGTTGATGTCATAATCATTTTGTTGATGTCATAATGATTTGATGATGTCATAATCATTGGATGATGTCATAATCATTGGATGATGTCATAATCATTTTGTTGATGTCATAATCATTTGATGATGTCATAATCATTTGATGTCATAATCATTGGATGATGTCATAATCATTTTGTTGATTGTATAATCATTTGATGATGTCATAATCATTTTGTTGATGTCATAATCATTTTGTTGATGTCATAATGATTTGATGATGTCATAATCATTGGATGATGTCATAATCATTGGATGATGTCATAATCATTTTTTGATGTCATAATCATTTGATGATGCCATAATCATTTTGTTGATGTCATAATCATTTTGTTGATGTCATAATGATTTGATGATGTTATAATCATTGGATGATGTCATAATCATTGGATGATGTCATAATTATTTTGTTGATGTCATAATCATTTGATGTCATAATCATTGGATGATGTCATAATCATTTTGTTGATGTCATAATCATTTGATGATGTCATAATCATTAGATGATGTCATAATCATTTGATGATGTCATAATCATTTGATGTCATAATCATTGGATGATGTCATAATCATTTTGTTGATGTCATAATCATTTGATGATGTCATAATCATTAGATGATGTCATAATCATTTTGTTGATGTCATAATCATTTGATGATGTCATAATCATTAGATGATGTCATAATCATTTTGTTGATGTCATAATCATTTGATGATGTCATAATCATTTGATGTCATAATCACCGGATGATGTCATAATCATTTTGTTGATGTCATAATCATTTGATAATGTCATAATCATTTGATGATGCCATAATCATTTTGTTGATGGCATAATCATTTGATGAAGTCATAATCATTTGGTGTCATAATCATTGGATGATGTCATAAACATTTTGTTGATGTCATAATCATTTGATGATGTCATAATCATTTGATGTCATAATCATTTGATGATGTCATAATCATTTTGTTGATGTAATAATCATTTTGTTGATGTCATAATGATTTGATGATGTCATAATCATTGGATGATGTCATAATCATTTTGTTGATGTCATAATCATTTGATGATGTCATAATCATTTTGTTGATGTCATAATCATTTTGTTGATGTCATAATGATTTGATGATGTCATAATCATTGGATGATGTCATAATCATTGGATGATGTCATAATCATTTTGTTGATGTCATAATCATTTGATGATGTCATAATCATTTTGTTGATGTCATAATCATTTTGTTGATGTCATAATGATTTGATGATGTCATAATCATTGGATGATGTCATAATCATTGGATGATGTCATCATCATTTTGTTGATGTCATAATCATTTGATGATGTCATAATCATTTGATGTCATAATCATTGGATGATGTCAAAATCATTTTGTTGATGTCATAATCATTTGATGATGTCATAATCATTAGATGATGTCATAATCATTGGATGATGTCATAATCATTTTGTTGATGTCATAATCATTTGATGATGTCATAATCATTTGATGATGTCATAATCATTTGATGTCATAATCATTGGATGATGTCATAATCATTTTGTTGATGTCATAATCATTTGATGTCATAATCATTAGATGATGTCATAATCATTTTGTTGATGTCATAATCATTAGATGATGTCATAATCATTTTGTTGATGTCATAATCATTTGATGTCATAATCATTGGATGATGTCATAAACATTTTGTTGATGTCATAATCATTTGATGATGTCATAATCATTAGATGATGTCATAATCATTTTGTTGATGTCATAATCATTTGATGATGTCATAATCATTTTGTTGATGTCATAATCATTTGATGATGTCATAATCATTAGATGATGTCATAATCATTTTGTTGATGTCATAATCATTAGATGATGTCATAATCATTTTGTTGATGTCATAATCATTTGATGTCATAATCATTTGATGATGTCATAATCATTTTGTTGATGTCATAATCATTTGATGATGTCATAATCATTAGATGATGTCATAATCATTTTGTTGATGTCATAATCATTTGATGATGTCATAATCATTTTGTTGATGTCATAATCATTTGATGATGTCATAATCATTTGATGTCATAATCATGGGATGATGTCATAATCATTTTGTTGATGTCATAATCATTTGATGATGTCATAATCATTAGATGATGTCATAATCATTTTGTTGATGTCATAATCATTTGATGATGTCATAATCATTAGATGATGTCATAATCATTTTGTTGATGTCATAATCATTTGATGATGTCATAATCATTAGATGATGTCATAATCATTTTGTTGATGTCATAATCATTTGATGATGTCATAATCATTTGATGTCATAATCATTGGATGATGTCATAAACATTTTGTTGATGTCATAATCATTTGATTATGTCATTATCATTTTGTTGATGTCATAATCATTTGATGAAGTCATAATCATTAGATGATGTCATAATCATTTTGTTGATGTCATAATCATTTGATGATGTCATAATCATTTTGTTGATGTCATAATCATTTGATGATGTCATAATCATTTGATGTCATAATCATTGGATGATGTCATAATCATTGGATGATGTCATAATCATTTTGTTGATGTCATAATCATTTGATGATGTCATAATCATTAGATGATGTCATAATCATTTTGTTGATGTCATAATCATTTGATGATGTCATAATCATTTTGTTGATGTCATAATCATTTGATGATGTCATAATCATTTGATGTCATAATCATTGGATGATGTCATAATCATTGGATGATGTCATAATCATTTTGTTGATGTCATAATCATTTGATGATGTCATAATCATTTGATGTCATAATCATTTTATGATGTCATAATCATTTTGTTGATGTCATAATCATTTGATGTCATAATCATTAGATGATGTCATAATCATTTTGTTGATGTCATAATCATTTGATGATGTCATAATCATTTGATGTCATAATCATTGGATGATGTCATAATCATTTTGTTGATGTCATAATCATTTGATGTCATAATCATTGGATGATGTCATAATCATTTTGTTGATGTCATAATCATTTGATGTCATAATCATTAGATGATGTCATAATCATTTTGTTGATGTCATAATCATTAGATGATGTCATAATCATTTTGTTGATGTCATAATCATTTGATGATGTCATAATCATTTGATGTCATAATCATTGGATGATGTCATAATCATTTTGTTGATGTCATAATCATTTGATGATGTCATAATCATTAGATGATGTCATAATCATTTTGTTGATGTCATAATCATTTGATGATGTCATAATCATTAGATGATGTCATAATCATTTTGTTGATGTCATAATCATTTGATGATGTCATAATCATTAGATGATGTCATAATCATTTTGTTGATGTCATAATCATTTGATGATGCCATAATCATTAGATCATGTCATAATCATTTTGTTGATGTCATAATCATTTGATGATGTCATAATCATTTGATGTCATAATCATTGGATGATGTAATAAACATTTTGTTGATGTCATAATCATTTGATGATGTCATAATCATTTTGTTGATGTCATAATCATTTGATGATGTCATAATCATTAGATGATGTCATAAACATTTTGTTGATGTCATAATCATTTGATTATGTCATAATCATTTTGTTGATGTCATAATCATTTGATGATGTCATAATCATTAGATGATGTCATAATCATTTTGTTGATGTCATAATCATTTGATGATGTCATAATCATTTTGTTGATGTCATAATCATTTGATGATGTCATAATCATTTGATGTCATAATCATTGGATGATGTCATAATCATTGGATGATGTCATAATCATTTTGCTGATGTCATAATCATTTGATGATGTCATAATCATTAAATGATGTCATAATCATTTTGTTGATGTCATAATCATTTGATGATGTCATAATCATTTTGTTGATGTCATAATCATTTGATGATGTCATAATCATTTGATGTCATAATCATTGGATGATGTCATAATCATTGGATGATGTCATAATCATTTTGTTGATGTCATAATCATTTGATGATGTCATAATCATTAGATGATGTCATAATCATTTTGTTGATGTCATAATCATTTTGTTGATGTCATAATCATTTGATGATGCTATAATCATTTTGTTGTTGTCATAATCATTTTATGATGTCATAATCATTTTGTTGATGTCATAATCATTTTGTTGATGTCATAAAGATTTGATGATGTCATAATCATTTGATGTCATAATCATTGGATGATGTCATAATCATTTTGTTGATGTCATAATCATTTGATGATGTCATAATCATTTTGTTGATGTCATAATCATTTTGTTGATGTCATAATGATTTGATGATGTCATAATCATTGGATGATGTCATAATCATTTGATGATGTCATAATCATTTTGTTGATGTCATAAACATTTTGTTGATGTCATAATCATTTGATGATGTCATAATCATTGGCTGATGTCATAATCATTGGATGATGTCATAATCATTTTGTTGATGTCATAATCATTTGATGATGTCATAATCATTTTGTTGATGTCATAATCATTTTGTTTATGTCATAATGATTTGATGATGTCATAATCATTGGATGATGTCATAATCATTTGATGATGTCATAATCATTTTGTTGATGTCATAATCATTTTGTTGATGTCATAATCATTTGATGATGTCATAATCATTGGCTGATGTCATAATCATTGGATGATGTCATAATCATTTTGTTGATGTCATAATCATTTGATGATGTCATAATCATTTGATGTCATAATCATTGGATGATGTCATAATCATTTTGTTGATGTCATAATCATTTGATGATGTCATAATCATTTTGTTGATGTCATAATCATTTTGTTGATGTCATAATGATTTGATGATGTCATAATCATTGGATGATGTCATAATCATTGGATGATGTCATAATCATTGGATGATGTCATAATCATTTGATGATGCCATAATCATTTTGTTGATGTCATAATCATTTTGTTGATGTCATAATGATTTGATGATGTTATAATCATTGGATGATGTCATAATCATTGGATGATGTCATAATCATTTTGTGGATGTCATAATCATTTGATGTCATAATCATTGGATGATGTCATAATCATTTTGTTGATGTCATAATCATTTGATGATGTCATAATCATTAGATGATGTCATAATCATTTTGTTGATGTCATAATCATTTGATGATGTCATAATCATTTGATGTCATAATCATTGGATGATGTCATAATCATTTTGTTGATGTCATAATCATTTGATGATGTCATAATCATTAGATGATGTCATAATCATTTTGTTGATGTCATAATCATTTGATGATGTCATAATCATTAGATGATGTCATAATCATTTTGATGATGTCATAATCATTTGACGATGTCATAATCATTTGATGTCATAATCATCGGATGATGTCATAATCATTTTGTTGATGTCATAATCATTTGATAATGTCATAATCATTTGATGATGCCATAATCATTTTGTTGATGGCATAATCATTTGATGATGTCATAATCATTTGATGTCATAATCATTGGATGATGTCATAAACATTTTGTTGATGTCATAATCATTTGATGATGTCATAATCATTTGATGTCATAATCATTTGATGATGTCATAATCATTTTGTTGATGTCATAATCATTTTGTTGATGTCATAATGATTTGATGATGTCATAATCATTGGATGATGTCATAATCATTTTGTTGATGTCATAATCATTTGATGATGTCATAATCATTTTGTTGATGTCATAATCATTTTGTTGATGTCATAATGATTTGATGATGTCATAATCATTGGATGATTTCATAATCATTGGATGATGTCATAATCATTTTGTTGATGTCATAATGAATTGATGATGTCATAATCATTGGATGATGTCATAATCATTGGATGATGTCAAAATCATTTTGTTGATGTCATAATCATTTGAAGATGCCATAATCATTTTGTTGATGTCATAATCATTTTATGATGTCAGAATCATTTTGTTGATGTCATAATGATTTGATGATGTCATAATCATTTGATGTCATAATCATTGGATGATGTCATAATCATTTTGTTGATGTCATAATCATTTGATGATGCCATAATCATTTTGTTGATGTTGTAATCATTTGATGATGCCATAATCATTTTGTTGATGTCATAATCATTTTATGATGTCATAATCATTTTGTTGATGTCATAATCATTTTGTTGATGTCATAATGATTTGATGATGTCATAATCATTGGATGATGTCATAATCATTGGATGATGTCATCATCATTTTGTTGATGTCATAACCATTTGATGATGTCATAATCATTTGATGTCATAATCATTGGATGATGTCATAATCATTTTGTTGATGTCATAATCATTTGATGATGTCATAATCATTAGATGATGTCATAATTATTTTGTTGATGTCATAATCATTTTGTTGATGTCATAATCATTTGATGATGTCATAATCATTTGATGTCATAATCATTGGATGATGTCATAATCATTTTGTTGATGTCATAATCATTTGATGATGTCATAATCATTTGATGTCATAATCATTGGATGATGTCATAATCATTTTGTTGATGTCATAATCATTTGATGTCATAATCATTAGATGATGTCATAATCATTTTGTTGATGTCATAATCATTAGATGATGTCATAATCATTTTGTTGATGTCATAATCATTTGATGATGTCATAATCATTTGATGATGTCATAATCATTTTGTTGATGTCATAATCATTTTGTTGATGTCATAATCATTTGATGAGTTCATAATCGTTAGATGATGTCATAATCATTTTGTTGATGTCATAATCATTTGATGATGTCATAATCATTTGATGTCATAATCATGGGATGATGTCATAATAATTTTGTTGATGTCATAATCATTTGATGATGTCATAATCATTAGATGATGTCATAATCATTTTGTTGATGTCATAATGATTTGATGATGTCATAATCATTGGATGATGTCATAATCATTGGATGATGTCATCATCATTTTGTTGATGTCATAATCATTTGATGATGTCATAATCATTGGCTGATGTCATAATCATTGGATGATGTCATAATCATTTTGTTGATGTCATAATCATTTGATGATGTCATAATCATTTTGTTGATGTCATAATCATTTTGTTGATGTCATAATGATTTGATGATGTCATAATCATTGGATGATGTCATAATCATTGGATGATGTCATAATCATTTGATGATGTCATAATCATTTTGTTGATGTCATATTCATTTTGTTGATGTCATAATCATTTGATGATGTCATAATCATTGGCTGATGTCATAATCATTGGATGATGTCATAATCATTTTGTTGATGTCATAATCATTTGATGATGTCATAATCATTTGATGTCATAATCATTGGATGATGTCCTAATCATTTTGTTGATGTCATAATCATTTGATGATGTCATAATCATTTTGTTGATGTCATAATCATTTTGTTGATGTCATAATGATTTGATGATGTCATAATCATTGGATGATGTCATAATCATTGGATGATGTCATAATCATTGGATGATGTCATAATCATTTGATGATGCCATAATCATTTTGTTGATGTCATAATCATTTTGTTGATGTCATAATGATTTGATGATGTTATAATCATTGGATGATGTCATAATCATTGGATGATGTCATAATCATTTTGTGGATGTCATAATCATTTGATGTCATAATCATTGGATGATGTCATAATCATTTTGTTGATGTCATAATCATTTGATGAGGTCATAATCATTAGATGATGTCATAATCATTTTGTTGATGTCATAATCTTTTGATGATGTCATAATCATTTGATGTCATAATCATTGGATGATGTCATAATCATTTTGTTGATGTCATAATCATTTGATGATGTCATAATCATTAGATGATGTCATAATCATTTTGTTGATGTCATAATCATTTGATGATGTCATAATCATTAGATGATGTCATAATCATTTTGATGATGTCATAATCATTTGATGTCATAATCATTGGATGATGTCATAATCATTTTGTTGATGTCATAATCATTTGATGTCATAATCATTGGATGATGTCATAATCATTTTGTTGATGTCATAATCATTTGATGTCATAATCATTAGATGATGTCATAATCATTTTGTTGATGTCATAATCATTAGATGATGTCATAATCATTTTGTTGATGTCATAATCATTTGATGATGTCATAATCATTTGATGTCATAATCATTGGATGATGTCATAATCATTTTGTTGATGTCATAATCATTTGATGATGTCATAATCATTAGATGATGTCATAATCATTTTGTTGATGTCATAATCATTTGATGATGTCATAATCATTTTGTTGATGTCATAATCATTTGATGATGTCATAATCATTAGATGATGTCATAATCATTTTGTTGATGTCATAATCATTTGATGATGCCATAATCATTAGATGATGTCATAATCATTTTGTTGATGTCATAATCATTTGATGATGTCATAATCATTTGATGTCATAATCATTGGATGATGTAATAAACATTTTGTTGATGTCATAATCATTGGATGATGTCATAATCATTGGATGATGTCATAATCATTTGATGATGCCATAATCATTTTGTTGATGTCATAATCATTTTGTTGATGTCATAATGATTTGATGATGTTATAATCATTGGATGATGTCATAATCATTGGATGATGTCATAATCATTTTGTGGATGTCATAATCATTTGATGTCATAATCATTGGATGATGTCATAATCATTTTGTTGATGTCATAATTATTTGATGAGGTCATAATCATTAGATGATGTCATAATCATTTTGTTGATGTCATAATCATTTGATGATGTCATAATCATTTGATGTCATAACCATTGGATGATGTCATAATCATTTTGTTGATGTCATAATCATTTGATGATGTCATAATCATTAGATGATGTCATAATCATTTTGTTGATGTCATAATCATTTGATGATGTCATAATCATTAGATGATGTCATAATCATTTTGATGATGTCATAATCATTTGATGTCATAATCATTGGATGATGTCATAATCATTTTGTTGATGTCATAATCATTTGATGTCATAATCATTGGATGATGTCATAATCATTTTGTTGATGTCATAATCATTTGATGTCATAATCATTAGATGATGTCATAATCATTTTGTTGATGTCATAATCATTAGATGATGTCATAATCATTTTGTTGATGTCATAATCATTTGATGATGTCATAATCATTTGATGTCATAATCATTGGATGATGTCATAATCATTTTGTTGATGTCATAATCATTTGATGATGTCATAATCATTAGATGATGTCATAATCATTTGATGATGTCATAATCATTAGATGATGTCATAATCATTTTGTTGATGTCATAATCATTTGATGATGTCATAATCATTAGATGATGTCATAATCATTTTGTTGATGTCATAATCATTTGATGATGCCATAATCATTAGATGATGTCATAATCATTTTGTTGATGTCATAATCATTTGATGATGTCATAATCATTTGATGTCATAATCATTGGATGATGTAATAAACATTTTGTTGATGTCATAATCATTTGATGATGTCATAATCATTTTGTTGATGTCATAATCATTTGATGATGTCATAATCATTAGATGATGTCATAAACATTTTGTTGATGTCATAATCATTTGATTATGTCATAATCATTTTGTTGATGTCATAATCATTTGATGATGTCATAATCATTAGATGATGTCATAATCATTTTGTTGATGTCATAATCATTTGATGATGTCATAATCATTTTGTTGATGTCATAATCATTTGATGATGTCATAATCATTTGATGTCATAATCATTGGATGATGTCATAATCATTGGATGATGTCATAATCATTTTGTTGATGTCATAATCATTTGATGATGTCATAATCATTAAATGATGTCATAATCATTTTGTTGATGTCATAATCATTTGATGATGTCATAATCATTTTGTTGATGTCATAATCATTTGATGATGTCATAATCATTTGATGTCATAATCATTGGATGATGTCATAATCATTGGATGATGTCATAATCATTTTGTTGATGTCATAATCATTTGATGATGTCATAATCATTAGATGATGTCATAATCATTTTGTTGATGTCATAATCATTTTGTTGATGTCATAATCATTTGATGATGCTATAATCATTTTGTTGTTGTCATAATCATTTTATGATGTCATAATCATTTTGTTGATGTCATAATCATTTTGTTGATGTCATAAAGATTTGATGATGTCATAATCATTTGATGTCATAATCATTGGATGATGTCATAATCATTTTGTTGATGTCATAATCATTTGATGATGTCATAATCATTTTGTTGATGTCATAATCATTTTGTTGATGTCATAATGATTTGATGATGTCATAATCATTGGATGATGTCATAATCATTTGATGATGTCATAATCATTTTGTTGATGTCATAAACATTTTGTTGATGTCATAATCATTTGATGATGTCATAATCATTGGCTGATGTCATAATCATTGGATGATGTCATAATCATTTTGTTGATGTCATAATCATTTGATGATGTCATAATCATTTTGTTGATGTCATAATCATTTTGTTGATGTCATAATGATTTGATGATGTCATAATCATTGGATGATGTCATAATCATTGGATGATGTCATAATCATTTGATGATGTCATAATCATTTTGTTGATGTCATAATCATTTTGTTGATGTCATAATCATTTGATGATGTCATAATCATTGGCTGATGTCATAATCATTGGATGATGTCATAATCATTTTGTTGATGTCATAATCATTTGATGATGTCATAATCATTTGATGTCATAATCATTGGATGATGTCCTAATCATTTTGTTGATGTCATAATCATTTGATGATGTCATAATCATTTTGTTGATGTCATAATCATTTTGTTGATGTCATAATGATTTGATGATGTCATAATCATTGGATGATGTCATAATCATTGGAAGATGTCATAATCATTTGATGATGCCATAATCATTTTGTTGATGTCATAATCATTTTGTTGATGTCATAATGATTTGATGATGTTATAATCATTGGATGATGTCATAATCATTGGATTATGTCATAATCATTTTGTGGATGTCATAATCATTTGATGTCATAATCATTGGATGATGTCATAATCATTTTGTTGATGTCATAATCATTTGATGATGTCATAATCATTAGATGATGTCATAATCATTTTGTTGATGTCATAATCATTTGATGATGTCATAATCATTTGATGTCATAATCATTGGATGATGTCATAATCATTTTGTTGATGTCATAATCATTTGATGATGTCATAATCATTAGATGATGTCATAATCATTTTGTTGATGTCATAATCATTTGATGATGTCATAATCATTAGATGATGTCATAATCATTTTGATGATGTCATAATCATTTGATGATGTCCTAATCATTTGATGTCATAATCATCGGATGATGTCATAATCATTTTGTTGATGTCATAATCATTTGATGTCATAATCATTGGATGATGTCATAAACATTTTGTTGATGTCATAATCATTTGATGATGTCATAATCATTTTGTTGATGTCATAATCATTTTGTTGATGTCATAATCATTTGATGATGTCATAATCATTGGATGATGTCATAATCATTTTGTTGATGTCATAATCATTTGATGATGTCATAATCATTTTGTTGATGTCATAATCATTTTGTTGATGTCATAATGATTTGATGATGTCATAATCATTGGATGATTTCATAATCATTGGATGATGTCATAATCATTTTGTTGATGTCATAATGAATTGATGATGTCATAATCATTGGATGATGTCATAATCATTGGATGATGTCATAATCATTTTGTTGATGTCATAATCATTTGATGATGCCATAATCATTTTGTTGATGTCATAATCATTTTATGATGTCAGAATCATTTTGTTGATGTCATAATGATTTGATGATGTCATAATCATTTGGTGTTATAATCATTGGATGATGTCATAATCATTTTGTTGATGTCATAATCATTTGATGATGCCATAATCATTTTGTTGATGTTGTAATCATTTGATGATGCCATAATCATTTTGTTGATGTCATAATCATTTTATGATGTCATAATCATTTTGTTGATGTCATAATCATTTTGTTGATGTCATAATGATTTGATGATGTCATAATCATTGGATGATGTCATAATCATTGTATGATGTCATCATCATTTTGTTGATGTCATAACCATTTGATGATGTCATAATCATTTGATGTCATAATCATTGGATGATGTCATAATCATTTTGTTGATGTCATAATCATTTGATGATGTCATAATCATTAGATGATGTCATAATTATTTTGTTGATGTCATAATCATTTTGTTGATGTCATAATGATTTGATGATGTCATAATCATTTGATGTCATAATCATTGGATGATGTCATAATCATTTTGTTGATGTCATAATCATTTGATGATGTCATAATCATTTGATGTCATAATCATTGGATGATGTCATAATCATTTTGTTGATGTCATAATCATTTTGTTGATGTCATAATCATTTGATGATGTCATAATCATTTGATGTCATAATCATTGGATGATGTCATAATCATTTTGTTGATGTCATAATCATTTGATGTCATAATCATTAGATGATGTCATAATCATTTTGTTGATGTCATAATCATTAGATGATGTCATAATCATTTTGTTGATGTCATAATCATTTGATGATGTCATAATCATTTGATGATGTCATAATCATTTTGTTGATGTCATAATCATTTTGTTGATGTCATAATCATTTGATGATGTCATAATCGTTAGATGATGTCATAATCATTTTGTTGATGTCATAATCATTTGATGATGTCATAATCATTTGATGTCATAATCATGGGATGATGTCATAATAATTTTGTTGATGTCATAATCATTTGATGATGTCATAATCATTAGATGATGTCATAATCATTTTGTTGATGTCATAATGATTTGATGATGTCATAATCATTGGATGATGTCATAATCATTGGATGATGTCATCATCATTTTGTTGATGTCATAATCATTTGATGATGTCATAATCATTGGCTGATGTCATAATCATTGGATTATGTCATAATCATTTTGTTGATGTCATAATCATTTGATGATGTCATAATCATTTTGTTGATGTCATAATCATTTTGTTGATGTCATAATGATTTGATGATGTCATAATCATTGGATGATGTCATAATCATTGGATGATGTCATAATCATTTGATGATGTCATAATCATTTTGTTGATGTCATAATCATTTTGTTGATGTCATAATCATTTGATGATGTCATAATCATTGGCTGATGTCATAATCATTGGATGATGTCATAATCATTGGATGATGTCATAATCATTTTGTTGATGTCATAATCATTTGATGATGTCATAATCATTAGATGATGTCATAATCATTTTGTTGATGTCATAATCATTTGATGATGTCATAATCATTAGATGATGTCATAATCATTTTGATGATGTCATAATCATTTGATGATGTCATAATCATTTGATGTCATAATCATCGGATGATGTCATAATCATTTTGTTGATGTCATAATCATTTGATAATGTCATAATCATTTGATGATGCCATAATCATTTTGTTGATTGCATAATCATTTGATGATGTCATAATCATTTGATGTCATAATCATTGGATGATGTCATAAACATTTTGTTGATGTCATAATCATTTGATGATGTCATAATCATTTGATGTCATAATCATTTGATGATGTCATAATCATTTTGTTGATGTCATAATCATTTTGTTGATGTCATAATGATTTGATGATGTCATAATCATTGGATGATGTCATAATCATTTTGTTGATGTCATAATCATTAGATGATGTCATAATCATTTTGTTGATGTCATAATCATTTGATGATGTCATAATCATTTGATGATGTCATAATCATTTTGTTGATGTCATAATCATTTTGTTGATGTCATAATCATTTGATGATGTCATAATCGTTAGATGATGTCATAATCATTTTGTTGATGTCATAATCATTTGATGATGTCATAATCATTTGATGTCATAATCATGGGATGATGTCATAATAATTTTGTTGATGTCATAATCATTTGATGATGTCATAATCATTAGATGATGTCATAATCATTTTGTTGATGTCATAATGATTTGATGATGTCATAATCATTGGATGATGTCATAATCATTGGATGATGTCATCATCATTTTGTTGATGTCATAATCATTTGATGATGTCATAATCATTGGCTGATGTCATAATCATTGGATGATGTCATAATCATTTTGTTGATGTCATAATCATTTGATGATGTCATAATCATTTTGTTGATGTCATAATCATTTTGTTGATGTCATAATGATTTGATGATGTCATAATCATTGGATGATGTCATAATCATTGGATGATGTCATAATCATTTGATGATGTCATAATCATTTTGTTGATGTCATAATCATTTTGTTGATGTCATAATCATTTGATGATGTCATAATCATTGGCTGATGTCATAATCATTGGATGATGTCATAATCATTGGATGATGTCATAATCATTTTGTTGATGTCATAATCATTTGATGATGTCATAATCATTAGATGATGTCATAATCATTTTGTTGATGTCATAATCATTTGATGATGTCATAATCATTAGATGATGTCATAATCATTTTGATGATGTCATAATCATTTGATGATGTCATAATCATTTGATGTCATAATCATCGGATGATGTCATAATCATTTTGTTGATGTCATAATCATTTGATAATGTCATAATCATTTGATGATGCCATAATCATTTTGTTGATTGCATAATCATTTGATGATGTCATAATCATTTGATGTCATAATCATTGGATGATGTCATAAACATTTTGTTGATGTCATAATCATTTGATGATGTCATAATCATTTGATGTCATAATCATTTGATGATGTCATAATCATTTTGTTGATGTCATAATCATTTTGTTGATGTCATAATGATTTGATGATGTCATAATCATTGGATGATGTCATAATCATTTTGTTGATGTCATAATCATTTGATGATGTCATAATCATTTTGTTGATGTCATAATCATTTTGTTGATGTCATAATGATTTGATGATGTCATAATCATTGGATGATTTCATAATCATTGGATGATGTCATAATCATTTTGTTGATGTCATAATGAATTGATGATGTCATAATCATTGGATGATGTCATAATCATTGGATGATGTCATAATCATTTTGTTGATGTCATAATCATTTGATGATGCCATAATCATTTTGTTGATGTCATAATCATTTTATGATGTCAGAATCATTTTGTTGATGTCATAATGATTTGATGATGTCATAATCATTTGATGTCATAATCATTGGATGATGTCATAATCATTTTGTTGATGTCATAATCATTTGATGATGCCATAATCATTTTGTTGATGTTGTAATCATTTGATGATGCCATAATCATTTTGTTGATGTCATAATCATTTTATGATGTCATAATCATTTTGTTGATGTCATAATCATTTTGTTGATGTCATAATGATTTGATGATGTCATAATCATTGGATGATGTCATCATCATTGGATGATGTCATCATCATTTTGTTGATGTCATAACCATTTGATGATGTCATAATCATTTGATGTCATAATCATTGGATGATGTCATAATCATTTTGTTGATGTCATAATCATTTGATGATGTCATAATCTTTAGATGATGTCATAATTATTTTGTTGATGTCATAATCATTTTGTTGATGTCATAATGATTTGATGATGTCATAATCATTTGATGTCATAATCATTGGATGATGTCATAATCATTTTGTTGATGTCATAATCATTTGATGATGTCATAATCATTTGATGTCATAATCATTAGATGATGTCATAATCATTTTGTTGATGTCATAATCATTAGATGATGTCATAATCATTTTGTTGATGTCATAATCATTTGATGATGTCATAATCATTTGATGATGTCATAATCATTTTGTTGATGTCATAATCATTTTGTTGATGTCATAATCATTTGATGATGTCATAATCGTTAGATGATGTCATAATCATTTTGTTGATGTCATAATCGTTTGATGATGTCATAATCATTTGATGTCATAATCATGGGATGATGTCATAATAATTTTGTTGATGTCATAATCATTTGATGATGTCATAATCATTTGATGATGTCATAATCATTTTGTTGATGTCATAATGATTTGATGATGTCATAATCATTGGATGATGTCATAATCATTGGATGATGTCATCATCATTTTGTTGATGTCATAATCATTTGATGATGTCATAATCATTTGATGTCATAATCATTGGATGATGTCATAATCATTTTGTTGATGTCATAATCATTTGATGATGTCATAATCATTAGATGATGTCATAATCATTTTGTTGATGTCATAATCATTTGATGATGTCATAATCATTTGATGTCATAATCATTGGATGATGTCATAAACATTTTGTTGATGTCATAATCATTTGATGATGTCATAATCATTTTGTTGATGTCATAATCATTTGATGATGTCATAATCATTTGATGTCATAATCATGGGATGATGTCATAATCATTTTGTTGATGTCATAATCATTTGATGATGTCATAATCATTAGATGATGTCATAATCATTTTGTTGATGTCATAATCATTTGATGATGTCATAATCATTAGATGATGTCATAATCATTTTGTTGATGTCATAATCATTTGATGATGTCATAATCATTAGATGATGTCATAATCATTTTGTTGATGTCATAATCATTTGATGATGTCATAATCATTAGATGATGTCATAATCATTTTGTTGATGTCATAATCATTTGATGATGTCATAATCATTTGATGTCATAATCATTGGATGATGTCATAAACATTTTGTTGATGTCATAATCATTTGATGATGTCATAATCATTTTGTTGATGTCATAATCATTTGATGATGTCATAATCATTTTGTTGATGTCATAATCATTTGATGATGTCATAATCATTAGATGATGTCATAATCATTTTGTTGATGTCATAATCATTTGATGATGTCATAATCATTTTGTTGATGTCATAATCATTTGATGATGTCATAATCATTTGATGTCATAATCATTGGATGATGTCATAATCATTTTGTTGATGTCATAATCATTTGATGATGTCATAATCATTAGATGATGTCATAATCATTTTGTTGATGTCATAATCATTTGATGATGTCATAATCATTTTGTTGATGTCATAATCATTTGATGATGTCATAATCATTTTGTTGATGTCATAATCATTTGATGATGTCATAATCATTAGATGATGTCATAATCATTTTGTTGATGTCATAATCATTTGATGATGTCATAATCATTAGATGATGTCATAATCATTTTGTTGATGTCATAATCATTTGATGATGTCATAATCATTTGATGTCATAATCATTTGATGTCATAAACATTTTGTTGATGTCATAATCATTTGATGATGTCATAATCATTTTGTTGATGTCATAATCATTTGATGATGTCATAATCATTAGATGATGTCATAATCATTTTGTTGATGTCAAAATCATTTGATGATGTCATAATCATTTTGTTGATGTCATAATCATTTGATGATGTCATAATCATTTGATGTCATAATCATGGGATGATGTCATAATCATTTTGTTGATGTCATAATCATTTGATGATGTCATAATCATTAGATGATGTCATAATCATTTTGTTGATGTCATAATGATTTGATGATGTCATAATCATTGGATGATGTCATAATCATTGGATGATGTCATAATCATTTTGTTGATGTCATAATCATTTGATGATTTCATAATCATGGGATGATGTCATAATCATTTTGTTGATGTCATAATCATTTGATGATGTCATAATCATTAGATGATGTCATAATCATTTTGTTGATGTCATAATCATTTGATGATGTCATAATCATTAGATTATGTCATAATCATTTTGTTGATGTCATAATCATTTGATGATGTCATAATCATTAGATGATGTCATAATCATTTTGTTGATGTCATAATCATTTGATGATGTCATAATCATTTGATGTCATAATCATTGGATGATGTCATAAACATTTTGTTGATGTCATAATCATTAGATGATGTCATAATCATTTTGTTGATGTCATAATCATTTGATGATGTCATAATCATTTTGTTGATGTCATAATCATTTGATGATGTCATAATCATTTGTTGATGTCATAATCATTTTGTTGATGTCATAATCATTTTGTTGATGTCATAATCATTTGATGATGTCATAATCATTAGATGATGTCATAATCATTTTGTTGATGTCATAATCATTTGATGATGTCATAATCATTAGATGATGTCATAATCATTTTGTTGATGTCATAATCATTTGATGATGTCATAATCATTAGATGATGTCATAATCATTTTGTTGATGTCATAATCATTTGATGATGTCATAATGATTTGATGATGTCATAATCATTTGATGTGATAATCATTGGATGATGTCATAATCATTTGATGATGTCATAATCATTTTGTTGATGTCATAATCATTTGATGATGCCATAATCATTTTGTTGATGTCATAATCATTGGATGATGCCATAATCATTTTGTTGATGTCATAATCATTAGATGATGTCATCATCATTTTGTTGATGTCATAATCATTGGATGATGTCATAATCATTTTGTTGATGTCATAATCATTTGATGATGTCATAATCATTAGATGATGTCATAATCATTTTGTTGATGTCATAATGATTTGATGATGTCATAATCATTGGATGATGTCATAATCATTGGATGATGTCATCATCATTTTGTTGATGTCATAATCATTTGATGATGTCATAATCATTTGATGTCATAATCATTGGATGATGTCATAATCATTTTGTTGATGTCATAATCATTTGATGATGTCATAATCATTAGATGATGTCATAATTATTTTGTTGATGTCATAATCATTTTGTTGATGTCATAATGATTTTAAGATGTCATAAACATTTGATGATGTCATAATCATTTTGTTGATGTCATAATCATTAGATGATGTCATAATCATTTTGTTGATGTCATAATCATTTGATGATGTCATAATCATTAGATGATGTCATAATCATTTTGTTGATGTCATAATCATTTGATGATGTCATAATCATTTGATGTCATAATCATTGGATGATGTCATAAACATTTTGTTGATGTCATAATCATTTGATTATGTCATAATCATTTTGTTGATGTCATAATCATTTGATGATGCCATAATCATTAGATGATGTCATAATCATTTTGTTGATGTCATAATCATTTGATGATGTCATAATCATTTTGTTGATGTCATAATCATTTGATGATGTCATAATCATTTGATGTCATAATCATTGGATGATGTCATAATCATTTTGTTGATGTCATAATCATTAGATGATGTCATAATCATTAGATGATGTCATAATCATTTTGTTGATGTCATAATCATTTGATGATGTCATAATCATTTTGTTGATGTCATAATCATTTGATGATGTCATAATCATTTGATGTCATAATCATTGGATGATGTCATAATCATTGGATGATGTCATAATCATTTTGTTGATGTCATAATCATTTGATGATGTCATAATCATTAGATGATGTCATAATCATTTTGTTGATGTCATAATCATTTTGTTGATGTCATAATCATTTGATGATGCTATAATTATTTTGTTGATGTCATAATCATTTTATGATGTCATAATCATTTTGTTGATGTCATAATCATTTTGTTGATGTCATAATGATTTGATGATGTCATAATCATTTGATGTCATAATCATTGGATGATGTCATAATCATTTTGTTGATGTCATAATCATTTGATGATGTCATAATGATTTTGTTGATGTCATAATCATTTGATGATGCCATAATCATTTTGTTGATGTCATAATCATTTTATGATGTCATAATCATTTTGTTGATGTCATAATCATTTTGTTGATGTCATAATGATTTGATGATGTCATAATCATTTGATGTCATAATCATTGGATGATGTCATAATCATTGGATGATGTCATAATCATTTTGTTGATGTCATAATCATTTGATGATGTCATAATCATTTTGTTGATGTCATAATCATTTGATGATGTCATAATCATTAGATGATGTCATAATCATTTTGTTGATGTCATAATCATTTTGTTGATATCATATTGATTTGATGATGTCATAATCATTTGATGTCATAATCATTGGATGATTTCATAATCATTTTGTTGATGTCATAATCATTTGATGATGTCAATCATTTTGTTGATGTCATAATCATTTTGTTGATGTCATAATGATTTGATGATGTCATAATCATTGGTTGATGTCATAATCATTGGATGATGTCATAATAATTTTGTTGATGTCATAATCATTTGATGATGTCATAATCATTTGATGATGTCATAATCATTTTGTTGATGTCATAATCATTGGATGATGTCATAATCATTTTGTTGATGTCATAATCATTGGATGATGTCATAATCATTGGATGATGTCATATTCATTTTGTTGATGTCATAATCATTTGATGATGTCATAATCATTAGATGATGTCATAATCATTTGATGTCATAATCATTTTGTTGATGTCATAATCATTTGATGATGTCATAATCATTAGAAGATGTCATAATCATTTGATGTCATAATCATTGGATGATGTCATAACCATTTTGTTGATGTCATAAACATTTGATGATGTCATAATCATTGGATGATGTCATAATCATTTTGTTGATGTCATAATCATTTGATGATGTCATAATCATTTGATGTCATAATCATTGGATGATGTCATAATCATTTTGTTGATGTCATAATCATTTGATGATGTCATAATCATTTGATGTCATAATCATTGGATGATGTCATAATCATTTTGTTGATGTCATAATCATTAGATGATGTCATAATCATTAGATGATGTCATAATCATTTTGTTGATGTCATAATCATTTGATGATGTCATAATCATTTTGTTGATGTCATAATCATTTGATGATGTCATAATCATTTTGTTGATGTCATAATCATTTGATGATGTCATAATCATTTTGTTGATGTCATAATCATTTTGTTGATGTCATAATGATTTGATGATGTCATAATCATTTTGTTGATGTCATAATCATTTGATGATGTCATAATCATTTTGTTGATGTCATAATCATTTGATGATGTCATAATCATTTTGTTGATGTCATAATCATTTTGTTGATGTCATAATGATTTGATGATGTCATAATCATTGGATGATGTCATAATCATTGGATGATGTCATAATCATTTTGTTGATGTCATAATCATTTCATGATGTCATAATCATTTGATGTCATAATCATTGGATGATGTCATAATCATTTTGTTGATGTCATAATCATTTGATGATGTCATCATCATTTTGTTGATGTCATAATCATTTTGTTGATGTCATAATCATTGGATGATGTCATAATCATTAGATGATGTCATAATCATTTGATGATGTCATAATCATTTTGATGATGTCATAATCATTTTGTTGATGTCATAATGATTTGATGATGTCATAATCATTGGATGATGTCATAATCATTGGATGATGTCATAATCATTTTGTTGATGTCATAATCATTTGATGATGTCATAATCATTTGATGTCATAATCATTGGATGATGTCATAATCATTTTGTTGATGTCATAATCATTTGATGATGTCATAATCATTTTGTTGATGTCATAATCATTTTGTTGATGTCATAATGATCTGATGATGTCATAATCATTGGATGATGTCATAATCATTTTGTTGATGTCATAATCATTTGATGATGCCATAATCATTTTGTTGATGTCATAATCATTTTGTTGATGTCATAATGATTTGATGATGTTAAAATCATTTTGTTGATGTCATAATCATTGGATGATGTCATAATCATTGGATGATGTCATAATCATTTGATGATGTCATAATCATTTTGATGATGTCATAATCATTTTGTTGATGTCATAATGATTTGATGATGTCATAATCATTTGATGATGTCATAATCATTTTGTTGATGTCATAATCATCTGATGATGTCATAATCATTTGATGTCATAATCATTGGATGATGTCATAATCATTTTGTTGATGTCATAATCATTTGATGATGTCATAATCATTAGATGATGTCATAATCATTTTGTTGATGTCATAATCATTTGATGATGTCATAATCATTAGATGATGTCATAATCATTTTGTTGATGTCATAATCATTTGATGAAGTCATAATCATTTGATGTCATAATCATTTTGTTGATGTCATAATCATTTGATAATGTCATAATCATTTGATGATGCCATAATCATTTTGTTGATGGCATAATCATTTGATGATGTCATAATCATTTGATGTCATAATCATTGGATGATGTCATAAACATTTTGTTGATGTCATAATCATTTGATGTCATAATCATTTGATGATGTCATAATCATTTTGTTGATGTCATAATCATTTTGTTGATGTCATAATGATTTGATGATGTCATAATCATTGGATGATGTCATAATCATTTTGTTGATGTCATAATCATTTGATGATGTCATAATCATTTTGTTGATGTCATAATCATTTGATGATGTCATAATCATTTGATGTCATAATCATCGGATGATGTCATAATCATTTTGTTGATGTCATAATCATTTGATAATGTCATAATCATTTGATGATGCCATAATCATTTTGTTGATGGCATAATCATTTGATGATGTCATAATCATTTGATGTCATAATCATTGGATGATGTCATAAACATTTTGTTGATGTCATAATCATTTGATGTCATAATCATTTGATGATGTCATAATCATTTTGTTGATGTCATAATCATTTTGTTGATGTCATAATTATTTGATGATGTCATCATCATTGGATGATGTCATAATCATTTTGTTGATGTCATAATCATTTGATTATGTCATAATCATTTTGTTGATGTCATAATCATTTTGTTGATGTCATAATGATTTGATGATGTCATAATCATTGGATGATGTCATAATCATTGGATGATGTCATAATCATTTTGTTGATGTCATAATGATTTGATGATGTCATAATCATTGGATGATGTCATAATCATTGGATGTTGTCATAATCATTTTGTTGATGTCATAATCATTTGATGATGCCATAATCATTTTGTTGATTTCATAATCATTTTATGATGTCATAATCATTTTGTTGATGTCATAATGATTTGATGATGTCATAATCATTTGATGTCATAATCATTGGATGATGTCATAATCATTTTGTTGATGTCATAATCATTTGATGATGCCATAATCATTTTGTTGATGTCATAATCATTTGATGTCATAATCATTGGATGATGTCATAATCATTTTGTTGATGTCATAATCATTTGATGATGTCATAATCTTTAGATGATGTCATAATTATTTTGTTGATGTCATAATCATTTTGTTGATGTCATAATGATTTGATGATGTCATAATCATTTGATGTCATAATCATTGGATGATGTCATAATCATTTTGTTGATGTCATAATCATTTGATGATGTCATAATCATTTGATGTCATAATCATTGGATGATGTCATAATCATTTTGTTGATGTCATAATCATTTGATGTCATAATCATTAGATGATGTCATAATCATTTTGTTGATGTCATAATCATTAGATGATGTCATAATCATTTTGTTGATGTCATAATCATTTGATGATGTCATAATCATTTGATGATGTCATAATCATTTTGTTGATGTCATAATCATTTTGTTGATGTCATAATCATTTGATGATGTCATAATCGTTAGATGATGTCATAATCATTTTGTTGATGTCATAATCATTTGATGATGTCATAATCATTTGATGTCATAATCATGGGATGATGTCATAATAATTTTGTTGATGTCATAATCATTTGATGATGTCATAATCATTAGATGATGTCATAATCATTTTGTTGATGTCATAATGATTTGATGATGTCATAATCATTGGATTATGTCATAATCATTGGATGATGTCATCATCATTTTGTTGATGTCATAATCATTTGATGATGTCATAATCATTTGATGTAATAATCATTGGATGATGTCATAATCATTTTGTTGATGTCATAATCATTTGATGATGTCATAATCATTAGATGATGTCATAATCATTTTGTTGATGTCATAATCATTTGATAATATCATAATCATTAGATGATGTCATAATCATTTTGTTGATGTCATAATCATTTGATGATGTCATAATCATTAGATGATGTCATAATCATTTTGTTGATGTCATAATCATTTGATGATGTCATAATCATTAGATGATGTCATAATCATTTTGTTGATGTCATAATCATTTGATGATGTCATAATCATTTGATGTCATAATCATTGGATGATGTCATAAACATTTTGTTGATGTCATAATCATTTGATGATGTCATAATCATTTTGTTGATGTCATAATCATTTGATGATGTCATAATCATTTGATGTCATAATCATGGGATGATGTCATAATCATTTTGTTGATGTCATAATCATTTGATGATGTCATAATCATTAGATGATGTCATAATCATTTTGTTGATGTCATAATCATTTGATGATGTCATAATCATTAGATGATGTCATAATCATTTTGTTGATGTCATAATCATTTGATGATGTCATAATCATTAGATGATGTCATAATCATTTTGTTGATGTCATAATCATTTGATGATGTCATAATCATTAGATGATGTCATAATCATTTTGTTGATGTCATAATCATTTGATGATGTCATAATCATTTGATGTCATAATAATTGGATGATGTCATAAACATTTTGTTGATGTCATAATCATTTGATGATGTCATAATCATTTTGTTGATGTCATAATCATTTGATGATGTCATAATCATTTTGTTGATGTCATAATCATTTGATGATGTCATAATCATTAGATGATGTCATAATCATTTTGTTGATGTCATAATCATTTGATGATGTCATAATCATTTTGTTGATGTCATAATCATTTGATGATGTCATAATCATTTGATGTCATAATCATTGGATGATGTCATAATCATTTTGTTGATGTCATAATCATTAGATGATGTCATAATCATTAGATGATGTCATAATCATTTTGTTGATGTCATAATCATTTGATGATGTCATAATCATTTTGTTGATGTCATAATCATTTGATGATGTCATAATCATTTTGTTGATGTCATAATCATTTGATGATGTCATAATCATTAGATGATGTCATAATCATTTTGTTGATGTCATAATCATTTGATGATGTCATAATCATTAGATGATGTCATAATCATTTTGTTGATGTCATAATCATTTGATGATGTCATAATCATTTGATGTCATAATCATTTGATGTCATAAACATTTTGTTGATGTCATAATCATTTGATGATGTCATAATCATTTTGTTGATGTCATAATCATTTGATGATGTCATAATCATTAGATGATGTCATAATCATTTTGTTGATGTCATAATCATTTGATGATGTCATAATCATTAGATGATGTCATAATCATTTTGTTGATGTCATAATCATTTGATGATGTCATAATCATTTGATGTCATAATCATTTGATGTCATAATCATTTGATGATGTCATAATCATTTTGTTGATGTCATAATCATTTGATGATGTCATAATCATTAGATGATGTCATAATCATTTTGTTGATGTCAAAATCATTTGATGATGTCATAATCATTTTGTTGATGTCATAATCATTTGATGATGTCATAATCATTTGATGTCATAATCATGGGATGATGTCATAATCATTTTGTTGATGTCATAATCATTTGATGATGTCATAATCATTAGATGATGTCATAATCATTTTGTTGATGTCATAATGATTTGATGATGTCATAATCATTGGATGATGTCATAATCATTGGATGATGTCATCATCATTTTGTTGATGTCATAATCATTTGATGATGTCATAATCATTTGATGTCATAATCATTGGATGATGTCATAATCATTTTGTTGATGTCATAATCATTTGATGATGTCATAATCATGGGATGATGTCATAATCATTTTGTTGATGTCATAATCATTTGATGATGTCATAATCATTAGATGATGTCATAATCATTTTGTTGATGTCATAATCATTTGATGATGTCATAATCATTAGATTATATCATAATCATTTTGTTGATGTCATAATCATTTGATGATGTCATAATCATTAGATGATGTCATAATCATTTTGTTGATGTCATAATCATTTGATGATGTCATAATCATTTGATGTCATAATCATTGGATGATGTCATAAACATTTTGTTGATGTCATAATCATTAGATGATGTCATAATCATTTTGTTGATGTCATAATCATTTGATGATGTCATAATCATTTTGTTGATGTCATAATCATTTGATGATGTCATAATCATTTGATGATGTCATAATCATTTTGTTGATGTCATAATCATTTTGTTGATGTCATAATCATTTGATGATGTCATAATCATTAGATGATGTCATAATCATTTTGTTGATGTCATAATCATTTGATGATGTCATAATCATTAGATGATGTCATAATCATTTTGTTGATGTCATAATCATTTGATGATGTCATAATCATTAGATGATGTCATAATCATTTTGTTGATGTCATAATCATTTGATGATGTCATAATGATTTGATGATGTCATAATCATTTGATGTGATAATCATTGGATGATGTCATAATCATTTGATGATGTCATAATCATTTTGTTGATGTCATAATCATTTGATGATGCCATAATCATTTTGTTGATGTCATAATCATTGGATGATGCCATAATCATTTTGTTGATGTCATAATCATTAGATGATGTCATCATCATTTTGTTGATGTCATAATCATTTGATGATGTCATAATCATTTGATGTCATAATCATTGGATGATGTCATAATCATTTTGTTGATGTCATAATCATTTGATGATGTCATAATCATTAGATGATGTCATAATCATTTTGTTGATGTCATAATGATTTGATGATGTCATAATCATTGGATGATGTCATAATCATTGGATGATGTCATCATCATTTTGTTGATGTCATAATCATTTGATGATGTCATAATCATTTGATGTCATAATCATTGGATGATGTCATAATCATTTTGTTGATGTCATAATCATTTGATGATGTCATAATCATTAGATGATGTCATAATTATTTTGTTGATGTCATAATCATTTTGTTGATGTCATAATGATTTTAAGATGTCATAAACATTTGATGATGTCATAATCATTAGATGATGTCATAATCATTTTGTTGATGTCATAATCATTTGATGATGTCATAATCATTAGATGATGTCATAATCATTTTGTTGATGTCATAATCATTTGATGATGTCATAATCATTTGATGTCATAATCATTGGATGATGTCATAAACATTTTGTTGATGTCATAATCATTTGATTATGTCATAATCATTTTGTTGATGTCATAATCATTTGATGATGCCATAATCATTAGATGATGTCATAATCATTTTGTTGATGTCATAATCATTTGATGATGTCATAATCATTTTGTTGATGTCATAATCATTTGATGATGTCATAATCATTTGATGTCATAATCATTGGATGATGTCATAATCATTTTGTTGATGTCATAATCATTAGATGATGTCATAATCATTAGATGATGTCATAATCATTTTGTTGATGTCATAATCATTTGATGATGTCATAATCATTTTGTTGATGTCATAATCATTAGATGATGTCATAATCATTTTGTTGATGTCATAATCATTTGATGATGTCATAATCATTTGATGATGTCATAATCATTTTGTTGATGTCATAATCATTTTGTTGATGTCATAATCATTTGATGATGTCATAATCGTTAGATGATGTCATAATCATTTTGTTGATGTCATAATCATTTGATGATGTCATAATCATTTGATGTCATAATCATGGGATGATGTCATAATAATTTTGTTGATGTCATAATCATTTGATGATGTCATAATCATTAGATGATGTCATAATCATTTTGTTGATGTCATAATGATTTGATGATGTCATAATCATTGGATGATGTCATAATCATTGGATGATGTCATCATCATTTTGTTGATGTCATAATCATTTGATGATGTCATAATCATTGGCTGATGTCATAATCATTGGATGATGTCATAATCATTTTGTTGATGTCATAATCATTTGATGATGTCATAATCATTTTGTTGATGTCATAATCATTTTGTTGATGTCATAATGATTTGATGATGTCATAATCATTGGATGATGTCATAATCATTGGATGATGTCATAATCATTTGATGATGTCATAATCATTTTGTTGATGTCATAATCATTTTGTTGATGTCATAATCATTTGATGATGTCATAATCATTGGCTGATGTCATAATCATTGGATGATGTCATAATCATTGGATGATGTCATAATCATTTTGTTGATGTCATAATCATTTGATGATGTCATAATCATTAGATGATGTCATAATCATTTTGTTGATGTCATAATCATTTGATGATGTCATAATCATTAGATGATGTCATAATCATTTTGATGATGTCATAATCATTTGATGATGTCATAATCATTTGATGTCATAATCATCGGATGATGTCATAATCATTTTGTTGATGTCATAATCATTTGATAATGTCATAATCATTTGATGATGCCATAATCATTTTGTTGATTGCATAATCATTTGATGATGTCATAATCATTTGATGTCATAATCATTGGATGATGTCATAAACATTTTGTTGATGTCATAATCATTTGATGATGTCATAATCATTTGATGTCATAATCATTTGATGATGTCATAATCATTTTGTTGATGTCATAATCATTTTGTTGATGTCATAATGATTTGATGATGTCATAATCATTGGATGATGTCATAATCATTTTGTTGATGTCATAATCATTTGATGATGTCATAATCATTTTGTTGATGTCATAATCATTTTGTTGATGTCATAATGATTTGATGATGTCATAATCATTGGATGATTTCATAATCATTGGATGATGTCATAATCATTTTGTTGATGTCATAATGAATTGATGATGTCATAATCATTGGATGATGTCATAATCATTGGATGATGTCATAATCATTTTGTTGATGTCATAATCATTTGATGATGCCATAATCATTTTGTTGATGTCATAATCATTTTATGATGTCAGAATCATTTTGTTGATGTCATAATGATTTGATGATGTCATAATCATTTGATGTCATAATCATTGGATGATGTCATAATCATTTTGTTGATGTCATAATCATTTGATGATGCCATAATCATTTTGTTGATGTTGTAATCATTTGATGATGCCATAATCATTTTGTTGATGTCATAATCATTTTATGATGTCATAATCATTTTGTTGATGTCATAATCATTTTGTTGATGTCATAATGATTTGATGATGTCATAATCATTGGATGATGTCATAATCATTGGATGATGTCATCATCATTTTGTTGATGTCATAACCATTTGATGATGTCATAATCATTTGATGTCATAATCATTGGATGATGTCATAATCATTTTGTTGATGTCATAATCATTTGATGATGTCATAATCTTTAGATGATGTCATAATTATTTTGTTGATGTCATAATCATTTTGTTGATGTCATAATGATTTGATGATGTCATAATCATTTGATGTCATAATCATTGGATGATGTCATAATCATTTTGTTGATGTCATAATCATTTGATGATGTCATAATCATTTGATGTCATAATCATTGGATGATGTCATAATCATTTTGTTGATGTCATAATCATTTGATGTCATAATCATTAGATGATGTCATAATCATTTTGTTGATGTCATAATCATTAGATGATGTCATAATCATTTTGTTGATGTCATAATCATTTGATGATGTCATAATCATTTGATGATGTCATAATCATTTTGTTGATGTCATAATCATTTTGTTGATGTCATAATCATTTGATGATGTCATAATCGTTAGATGATGTCATAATCATTTTGTTGATGTCATAATCATTTGATGATGTCATAATCATTAGATGATGTCATAATCATTTTGTTGATGTCATAATCATTTGATGATATCATAATCATTTGATGTCATAATCATTGGATGATGTCATAAACATTTTGTTGATGTCATAATCATTTGATTATGTCATAATCATTTTGTTGATGTCATAATCATTTGATGATGCCATAATCATTAGATGATGTCATAATCATTTTGTTGATGTCATAATCATTTGATGATGTCATAATCATTTTGTTGATGTCATAATCATTTGATGATGTCATAATCATTTGATGTCATAATCATTGGATGATGTCATAATCATTTTGTTGATGTCATAATCATTAGATGATGTCATAATCATTAGATGATGTCATAATCATTTTGTTGATGTCATAATCATTTGATGATGTCATAATCATTTTGTTGATGTCATAATCATTAGATGATGTCATAATCATTTTGTTGATGTCATAATCATTTGATGATGTCATAATCATTTGATGATGTCATAATCATTTTGTTGATGTCATAATCATTTTGTTGATGTCATAATCATTTGATGATGTCATAATCGTTAGATGATGTCATAATCATTTTGTTGATGTCATAATCATTTGATGATGTCATAATCATTTGATGTCATAATCATGGGATGATGTCATAATAATTTTGTTGATGTCATAATCATTTGATGATGTCATAATCATTAGATGATGTCATAATCATTTTGTTGATGTCATAATGATTTGATGATGTCATAATCATTGGATGATGTCATAATCATTGGATGATGTCATCATCATTTTGTTGATGTCATAATCATTTGATGATGTCATAATCATTGGCTGATGTCATAATCATTGGATGATGTCATAATCATTTTGTTGATGTCATAATCATTTGATGATGTCATAATCATTTTGTTGATGTCATAATCATTTTGTTGATGTCATAATGATTTGATGATGTCATAATCATTGGATGATGTCATAATCATTGGATGATGTCATAATCATTTGATGATGTCATAATCATTTTGTTGATGTCATAATCATTTTGTTGATGTCATAATCATTTGATGATGTCATAATCATTGGCTGATGTCATAATCATTGGATGATGTCATAATCATTGGATGATGTCATAATCATTTTGTTGATGTCATAATCATTTGATGATGTCATAATCATTAGATGATGTCATAATCATTTTGTTGATGTCATAATCATTTGATGATGTCATAATCATTAGATGATGTCATAATCATTTTGATGATGTCATAATCATTTGATGATGTCATAATCATTTGATGTCATAATCATCGGATGATGTCATAATCATTTTGTTGATGTCATAATCATTTGATAATGTCATAATCATTTGATGATGCCATAATCATTTTGTTGATTGCATAATCATTTGATGATGTCATAATCATTTGATGTCATAATCATTGGATGATGTCATAAACATTTTGTTGATGTCATAATCATTTGATGATGTCATAATCATTTGATGTCATAATCATTTGATGATGTCATAATCATTGGATGATGTCATAATCATTTTGTTGATGTCATAATCATTTGATGATGTCATAATCATTTTGTTGATGTCATAATCATTTTGTTGATGTCATAATGATTTGATGATGTCATAATCATTGGATGATTTCATAATCATTGGATGATGTCATAATCATTTTGTTGATGTCATAATGAATTGATGATGTCATAATCATTGGATGATGTCATAATCATTGGATGATGTCATAATCATTTTGTTGATGTCATAATCATTTGATGATGCCATAATCATTTTGTTGATGTCATAATCATTTTATGATGTCAGAATCATTTTGTTGATGTCATAATGATTTGATGATGTCATAATCATTTGATGTCATAATCATTGGATGATGTCATAATCATTTTGTTGATGTCATAATCATTTGATGATGCCATAATCATTTTGTTGATGTTGTAATCATTTGATGATGCCATAATCATTTTGTTGATGTCATAATCATTTTATGATGTCATAATCATTTTGTTGATGTCATAATCATTTTGTTGATGTCATAATGATTTGATGATGTCATAATCATTGGATGATGTCATAATCATTGGATGATGTCATCATCATTTTGTTGATGTCATAACCATTTGATGATGTCATAATCATTTGATGTCATAATCATTGGATGATGTCATAATCATTTTGTTGATGTCATAATCATTTGATGATGTCATAATCTTTAGATGATGTCATAATTATTTTGTTGATGTCATAATCATTTTGTTGATGTCATAATGATTTGATGATGTCATAATCATTTGATGTCATAATCATTGGATGATGTCATAATCATTTTGTTGATGTCATAATCATTTGATGATGTCATAATCATTTGATGTCATAATCATTGGATGATGTCATAATCATTTTGTTGATGTCATAATCATTTGATGTCATAATCATTAGATGATGTCATAATCATTTTGTTGATGTCATAATCATTAGATGATGTCATAATCATTTTGTTGATGTCATAATCATTTGATGATGTCATAATCATTTGATGTAATAATCATTGGATGATGTCATAATCATTTTGTTGATGTCATAATCATTTGATGATGTCATAATCATTAGATGATGTCATAATCATTTTGTTGATGTCATAATCATTTGATAATATCATAATCATTAGATGATGTCATAATCATTTTGTTGATGTCATAATCATTTGATGATGTCATAATCATTAGATGATGTCATAATCATTTTGTTGATGTCATAATCATTTGATGATGTCATAATCATTAGATGATGTCATAATCATTTTGTTGATGTCATAATCATTTGATGATGTCATAATCATTTGATGTCATAATCATTGGATGATGTCATAAACATTTTGTTGATGTCATAATCATTTGATGATGTCATAATCATTTTGTTGATGTCATAATCATTTGATGATGTCATAATCATTTGATGTCATAATCATGGGATGATGTCATAATCATTTTGTTGATGTCATAATCATTTGATGATGTCATAATCATTAGATGATGTCATAATCATTTTGTTGATGTCATAATCATTTGATGATGTCATAATCATTAGATGATGTCATAATCATTTTGTTGATGTCATAATCATTTGATGATGTCATAATCATTAGATGATGTCATAATCATTTTGTTGATGTCATAATCATTTGATGATGTCATAATCATTAGATGATGTCATAATCATTTTGTTGATGTCATAATCATTTGATGATGTCATAATCATTTGATGTCATAATAATTGGATGATGTCATAAACATTTTGTTGATGTCATAATCATTTGATGATGTCATAATCATTTTGTTGATGTCATAATCATTTGATGATGTCATAATCATTTTGTTGATGTCATAATCATTTGATGATGTCATAATCATTAGATGATGTCATAATCATTTTGTTGATGTCATAATCATTTGATGATGTCATAATCATTTTGTTGATGTCATAATCATTTGATGATGTCATAATCATTTGATGTCATAATCATTGGATGATGTCATAATCATTTTGTTGATGTCATAATCATTAGATGATGTCATAATCATTAGATGATGTCATAATCATTTTGTTGATGTCATAATCATTTGATGATGTCATAATCATTTTGTTGATGTCATAATCATTTGATGATGTCATAATCATTTTGTTGATGTCATAATCATTTGATGATGTCATAATCATTAGATGATGTCATAATCATTTTGTTGATGTCATAATCATTTGATGATGTCATAATCATTAGATGATGTCATAATCATTTTGTTGATGTCATAATCATTTGATGATGTCATAATCATTTGATGTCATAATCATTTGATGTCATAAACATTTTGTTGATGTCATAATCATTTGATGATGTCATAATCATTTTGTTGATGTCATAATCATTTGATGATGTCATAATCATTAGATGATGTCATAATCATTTTGTTGATGTCATAATCATTTGATGATGTCATAATCATTAGATGATGTCATAATCATTTTGTTGATGTCATAATCATTTGATGATGTCATAATCATTTGATGTCATAATCATTTGATGTCATAAACATTTTGTTGATGTCATAATCATTTGATGATGTCATAATCATTTTGTTGATGTCATAATCATTTGATGATGTCATAATCATTAGATGATGTCATAATCATTTTGTTGATGTCAAAATCATTTGATGATGTCATAATCATTTTGTTGATGTCATAATCATTTGATGATGTCATAATCATTTGATGTCATAATCATGGGATGATGTCATAATCATTTTGTTGATGTCATAATCATTTGATGATGTCATAATCATTAGATGATGTCATAATCATTTTGTTGATGTCATAATGATTTGATGATGTCATAATCATTGGATGATGTCATAATCATTGGATGATGTCATCATCATTTTGTTGATGTCATAATCATTTGATGATGTCATAATCATTTGATGTCATAATCATTGGATGATGTCATAATCATTTTGTTGATGTCATAATCATTTGATGATGTCATAATCATGGGATGATGTCATAATCATTTTGTTGATGTCATAATCATTTGATGATGTCATAATCATTAGATGATGTCATAATCATTTTGTTGATGTCATAATCATTTGATGATGTCATAATCATTAGATTATATCATAATCATTTTGTTGATGTCATAATCATTTGATGATGTCATAATCATTAGATGATGTCATAATCATTTTGTTGATGTCATAATCATTTGATGATGTCATAATCATTTGATGTCATAATCATTGGATGATGTCATAAACATTTTGTTGATGTCATAATCATTAGATGATGTCATAATCATTTTGTTGATGTCATAATCATTTGATGATGTCATAATCATTTTGTTGATGTCATAATCATTTGATGATGTCATAATCATTTGATGATGTCATAATCATTTTGTTGATGTCATAATCATTTTGTTGATGTCATAATCATTTGATGATGTCATAATCATTAGATGATGTCATAATCATTTTGTTGATGTCATAATCATTTGATGATGTCATAATCATTAGATGATGTCATAATCATTTTGTTGATGTCATAATCATTTGATGATGTCATAATCATTAGATGATGTCATAATCATTTTGTTGATGTCATAATCATTTGATGATGTCATAATGATTTGATGATGTCATAATCATTTGATGTGATAATCATTGGATGATGTCATAATCATTTGATGATGTCATAATCATTTTGTTGATGTCATAATCATTTGATGATGCCATAATCATTTTGTTGATGTCATAATCATTGGATGATGCCATAATCATTTTGTTGATGTCATAATCATTAGATGATGTCATCATCATTTTGTTGATGTCATAATCATTTGATGATGTCATAATCATTTGATGTCATAATCATTGGATGATGTCATAATCATTTTGTTGATGTCATAATCATTTGATGATGTCATAATCATTAGATGATGTCATAATCATTTTGTTGATGTCATAATGATTTGATGATGTCATAATCATTGGATGATGTCATAATCATTGGATGATGTCATCATCATTTTGTTGATGTCATAATCATTTGATGATGTCATAATCATTTGATGTCATAATCATTGGATGATGTCATAATCATTTTGTTGATGTCATAATCATTTGATGATGTCATAATCATTAGATGATGTCATAATTATTTTGTTGATGTCATAATCATTTTGTTGATGTCATAATGATTTTAAGATGTCATAAACATTTGATGATGTCATAATCATTAGATGATGTCATAATCATTTTGTTGATGTCATAATCATTTGATGATGTCATAATCATTAGATGATGTCATAATCATTTTGTTGATGTCATAATCATTTGATGATGTCATAATCATTTGATGTCATAATCATTGGATGATGTCATAAACATTTTGTTGATGTCATAATCATTTGATTATGTCATAATCATTTTGTTGATGTCATAATCATTTGATGATGCCATAATCATTAGATGATGTCATAATCATTTTGTTGATGTCATAATCATTTGATGATGTCATAATCATTTTGTTGATGTCATAATCATTTGATGATGTCATAATCATTTGATGTCATAATCATTGGATGATGTCATAATCATTTTGTTGATGTCATAATCATTAGATGATGTCATAATCATTTTGTTGATGTCATAATCATTTGATGATGTCATAATCATTTTGTTGATGTCATAATCATTAGATGATGTCATAATCATTTTGTTGATGTCATAATCATTTGATGATGTCATAATCATTTGATGATGTCATAATCATTTTGTTGATGTCATAATCATTTTGTTGATGTCATAATCATTTGATGATGTCATAATCGTTAGATGATGTCATAATCATTTTGTTGATGTCATAATCATTTGATGATGTCATAATCATTTGATGTCATAATCATGGGATGATGTCATAATAATTTTGTTGATGTCATAATCATTTGATGATGTCATAATCATTAGATGATGTCATAATCATTTTGTTGATGTCATAATGATTTGATGATGTCATAATCATTGGATGATGTCATAATCATTGGATGATGTCATCATCATTTTGTTGATGTCATAATCATTTGATGATGTCATAATCATTGGCTGATGTCATAATCATTGGATGATGTCATAATCATTTTGTTGATGTCATAATCATTTGATGATGTCATAATCATTTTGTTGATGTCATAATCATTTTGTTGATGTCATAATGATTTGATGATGTCATAATCATTGGATGATGTCATAATCATTGGATGATGTCATAATCATTTGATGATGTCATAATCATTTTGTTGATGTCATAATCATTTTGTTGATGTCATAATCATTTGATGATGTCATAATCATTGGCTGATGTCATAATCATTGGATGATGTCATAATCATTGGATGATGTCATAATCATTTTGTTGATGTCATAATCATTTGATGATGTCATAATCATTAGATGATGTCATAATCATTTTGTTGATGTCATAATCATTTGATGATGTCATAATCATTAGATGATGTCATAATCATTTTGATGATGTCATAATCATTTGATGATGTCATAATCATTTGATGTCATAATCATCGGATGATGTCATAATCATTTTGTTGATGTCATAATCATTTGATAATGTCATAATCATTTGATGATGCCATAATCATTTTGTTGATTGCATAATCATTTGATGATGTCATAATCATTTGATGTCATAATCATTGGATGATGTCATAAACATTTTGTTGATGTCATAATCATTTGATGATGTCATAATCATTTGATGTCATAATCATTTGATGATGTCATAATCATTTTGTTGATGTCATAATCATTTTGTTGATGTCATAATGATTTGATGATGTCATAATCATTGGATGATGTCATAATCATTTTGTTGATGTCATAATCATTTGATGATGTCATAATCATTTTGTTGATGTCATAATCATTTTGTTGATGTCATAATGATTTGATGATGTCATAATCATTGGATGATTTCATAATCATTGGATGATGTCATAATCATTTTGTTGATGTCATAATGAATTGATGATGTCATAATCATTGGATGATGTCATAATCATTGGATGATGTCATAATCATTTTGTTGATGTCATAATCATTTGATGATGCCATAATCATTTTGTTGATGTCATAATCATTTTATGATGTCAGAATCATTTTGTTGATGTCATAATGATTTGATGATGTCATAATCATTTGATGTCATAATCATTGGATGATGTCATAATCATTTTGTTGATGTCATAATCATTTGATGATGCCATAATCATTTTGTTGATGTTGTAATCATTTGATGATGCCATAATCATTTTGTTGATGTCATAATCATTTTATGATGTCATAATCATTTTGTTGATGTCATAATCATTTTGTTGATGTCATAATGATTTGATGATGTCATAATCATTGGATGATGTCATAATCATTGGATGATGTCATCATCATTTTGTTGATGTCATAACCATTTGATGATGTCATAATCATTTGATGTCATAATCATTGGATGATGTCATAATCATTTTGTTGATGTCATAATCATTTGATGATGTCATAATCTTTAGATTATGTCATAATTATTTTGTTGATGTCATAATCATTTTGTTGATGTCATAATGATTTGATGATGTCATAATCATTTGATGTCATAATCATTGGATGATGTCATAATCATTTTGTTGATGTCATAATCATTTGATGATGTCATAATCATTTGATGTCATAATCATTGGATGATGTCATAATCATTTTGTTGATGTCATAATCATTTGATGTCATAATCATTAGATGATGTCATAATCATTTTGTTGATGTCATAATCATTAGATGATGTCATAATCATTTTGTTGATGTCATAATCATTTGATGATGTCATAATCATTTGATGATGTCATAATCATTTTGTTGATGTCATAATCATTTTGTTGATGTCATAATCATTTGATGATGTCATAATCGTTAGATGATGTCATAATCATTTTGTTGATGTCATAATCATTTGATGATGTCATAATCATTAGATGATGTCATAATCATTTTGTTGATGTCATAATCATTTGATGATATCATAATCATTTGATGTCATAATCATTGGATGATGTCATAAACATTTTGTTGATGTCATAATCATTTGATTATGTCATAATCATTTTGTTGATGTCATAATCATTTGATGATGCCATAATCATTAGATGATGTCATAATCATTTTGTTGATGTCATAATCATTTGATGATGTCATAATCATTTTGTTGATGTCATAATCATTTGATGATGTCATAATCATTTGATGTCATAATCATTGGATGATGTCATAATCATTTTGTTGATGTCATAATCATTAGATGATGTCATAATCATTAGATGATGTCATAATCATTTTGTTGATGTCATAATCATTTGATGATGTCATAATCATTTTGTTGATGTCATAATCATTAGATGATGTCATAATCATTTTGTTGATGTCATAATCATTTGATGATGTCATAATCATTTGATGATGTCATAATCATTTTGTTGATGTCATAATCATTTTGTTGATGTCATAATCATTTGATGATGTCATAATCGTTAGATGATGTCATAATCATTTTGTTGATGTCATAATCATTTGATGATGTCATAATCATTTGATGTCATAATCATGGGATGATGTCATAATAATTTTGTTGATGTCATAATCATTTGATGATGTCATAATCATTAGATAATGTCATAATCATTTTGTTGATGTCATAATGATTTGATGATGTCATAATCATTGGATGATGTCATAATCATTGGATGATGTCATCATCATTTTGTTGATGTCATAATCATTTGATGATGTCATAATCATTGGCTGATGTCATAATCATTGGATGATGTCATAATCATTTTGTTGATGTCATAATCATTTGATGATGTCATAATCATTTTGTTGATGTCATAATCATTTTGTTGATGTCATAATGATTTGATGATGTCATAATCATTGGATGATGTCATAATCATTGGATGATGTCATAATCATTTGATGATGTCATAATCATTTTGTTGATGTCATAATCATTTTGTTGATGTCATAATCATTTGATGATGTCATAATCATTGGCTGATGTCATAATCATTGGATGATGTCATAATCATTGGATGATGTCATAATCATTTTGTTGATGTCATAATCATTTGATGATGTCATAATCATTAGATGATGTCATAATCATTTTGTTGATGTCATAATCATTTGATGATGTCATAATCATTAGATGATGTCATAATCATTTTGATGATGTCATAATCATTTGATGATGTCATAATCATTTGATGTCATAATCATCGGATGATGTCATAATCATTTTGTTGATGTCATAATCATTTGATAATGTCATAATCATTTGATGATGCCATAATCATTTTGTTGATTGCATAATCATTTGATGATGTCATAATCATTTGATGTCATAATCATTGGATGATGTCATAAACATTTTGTTGATGTCATAATCATTTGATGATGTCATAATCATTTGATGTCATAATCATTTGATGATGTCATAATCATTGGATGATGTCATAATCATTTTGTTGATGTCATAATCATTTGATGATGTCATAATCATTTTGTTGATGTCATAATCATTTTGTTGATGTCATAATGATTTGATGATGTCATAATCATTGGATGATTTCATAATCATTGGATGATGTCATAATCATTTTGTTGATGTCATAATGAATTGATGATGTCATAATCATTGGATGATGTCATAATCATTGGATGATGTCATAATCATTTTGTTGATGTCATAATCATTTGATGATGCCATAATCATTTTGTTGATGTCATAATCATTTTATGATGTCAGAATCATTTTGTTGATGTCATAATGATTTGATGATGTCATAATCATTTGATGTCATAATCATTGGATGATGTCATAATCATTTTGTTGATGTCATAATCATTTGATGATGCCATAATCATTTTGTTGATGTTGTAATCATTTGATGATGCCATAATCATTTTGTTGATGTCATAATCATTTTATGATGTCATAATCATTTTGTTGATGTCATAATCATTTTGTTGATGTCATAATGATTTGATGATGTCATAATCATTGGATGATGTCATAATCATTGGATGATGTCATCATCATTTTGTTGATGTCATAACCATTTGATGATGTCATAATCATTTGATGTCATAATCATTGGATGATGTCATAATCATTTTGTTGATGTCATAATCATTTGATGATGTCATAATCTTTAGATGATGTCATAATTATTTTGTTGATGTCATAATCATTTTGTTGATGTCATAATGATTTGATGATGTCATAATCATTTGATGTCATAATCATTGGATGATGTCATAATCATTTTGTTGATGTCATAATCATTTGATGATGTCATAATCATTTGATGTCATAATCATTGGATGATGTCATAATCATTTTGTTGATGTCATAATCATTTGATGTCATAATCATTTGATGTCATAATCATTTTGTTGATGTCATAATCATTAGATGATGTCATAATCATTTTGTTGATGTCATAATCATTTGATGATGTCATAATCATTTGATGATGTCATAATCATTTTGTTGATGTCATAATCATTTGATGATGTCATAATCATTTTGTTGATGTCATAATCATTAGATGATGTCATAATCATTTTGTTGATGTCATAATCATTTGATGATGTCATAATCATTTGATGATGTCATAATCATTTTGTTGATGTCATAATCATTTTGTTGATGTCATAATCAATTGATGATGTCATTATCGTTAGATGATGTCATAATCATTTTGTTGATGTCATAATCATTTGATGATGTCATAATCATTTGATGTCATAATCATGGGATGATGTCATAATAATTTTGTTGATGTCATAATCATTTGATGATGTCATAATCATTAGATGATGTCATAATCATTTTGTTGATGTCATAATGATTTGATGATGTCATAATCATTGGATGATGTCATAATCATTGGATGATGTCATCATCATTTTGTTGATGTCATAATCATTTGATGATGTCATAATCATTGGCTGATGTCATAATCATTGGATGATGTCATAATCATTTTGTTGATGTCATAATCATTTGATGATGTCATAATCATTTTGTTGATGTCATAATCATTTTGTTGATGTCATAATGATTTGATGATGTCATAATCATTGGATGATGTCATAATCATTGGATGATGTCATAATCATTTGATGATGTCATAATCATTTTGTTGATGTCATAATCATTTTGTTGATGTCATAATCATTTGATGATGTCATAATCATTGGCTGATGTCATAATCATTGGATGATGTCATAATCATTGGATGATGTCATAATCATTTTGTTGATGTCATAATCATTTGATGATGTCATAATCATTTTGTTGATGTCTTAATCATTTGATGATGTCATAATGATTTTGTTGATGTCATAATCATTTGATGATGCCATAATCATTTTGTTGATGTCATAATCATTTGATGATGTCATAATCATTAGATGATGTCATAATCATTTTGTTGATGTCATAATCATTTGATGATGTCATAATCATTAGATGATGTCATAATCATTTTGTTGATGTCATAATCATTTGATGATGTCATAATCATTAGATGATGTCATAATCATTTTGTTGATGTCATAATCATTTGATGATGTCATAATCATTTGATGTCATAATCATTGGATGATGTCATAACCATTGGATGATGTCATAATCATTTTATTGATGTCATAATCATTAGATGATGTCATAATCATTTTGTTGATGTCATAATCATTTGATGATGTCATAATCATTTTGTTGATGTCATGATCATTTGATGATGTCATAATCATTTGATGTCATAATCATTGGATGATGTCATAATCATTTTGTTGATGTCATAATAATTTGATGATGTCATAATCATTTGATGATGTCATAATCATTTTGTTGATGTCATAATCATTTGATGATGTCATAATCATTTTGTTGATGGCATAATCATTTGATGATGTCATAATCATTTGATGTCATAATCATTGGATGATGTCATAATCATTTTGTTGATGTCATAATCATTTGATGATGTCAATCATTTTGTTGATGTCATAATCATTTTGTTGATGTCATAATGATTTGATGATGTCATAATCATTGGATGATGTCATAATCATTGGATGATGTCATAATAATTTTGTTGATGTCATAATCATTTGATGATGTCATAATCATTTGATATGATAATCATTGGATGATGTCATAATCATTTGATGATGTCATAATCATTTTGTTGATGTCATAATCATTTGATGATGCCATAATCATTTTGTTGATGTCATAATCATTTGATGATGCCATAATCATTTTGTTGATGTCATAATCATTGGATGATGTCATAATCATTTTGTTGATGTCATAATCATTTGATGATGTCATAATCATTGGATGATGTCATATTCATTTTGTTGATGTCATAATCATTTGATGATGTCATAATCATTAGATCATGTCATAATCATTTGATGTCATAATCATTTTGTTGATGTCATAATCATTTGATGATGTCATAATCATTAGATGATGTCATAATCATTTGATGTCATAATCATTGGATGATGTCATAATCATTTTGTTGATGTCATAATCATTTGATGATGCCATAATCATTTTGTTGATGGCATAATCATTTGATGATGTCATAATCATTTGATGTCATAATCATTGGATGATGTCATAATCATTTTGTTGATATCATAATCATTTGATGATGTCATAATCATTTGATGTCATAATCATTGGATGATGTCATAATCATTTGATGATGTCATAATCATTTTGTTGATGTCATAATCATTTGATGATATCATAATCATTTTGTTGATGTCATAATCATTTGATGATGTCATAATCATTTTGTTGATGTCATAATCATTTTGTTGATGTCATAATCATTGGATGATGTCATAATCATTGGATGATGTCATAATCATTTTGTTGATGTCATAATCATTTGATGATGTCATAATCATTTGATGTCATAATCATTGGATGATGTCATAATCATTTTGTTGATGTCATAATCATTTGATGATGTCATAATCATTTTGTTGATGTCATAATCATTTTGTTGATGTCATAATGATTTGATGATGTCATAATCATTGGATGATGTCATAATCATTGGATGATGTCATAATCATTTTGTTGATGTCATAATCATTTGATGATGCCATAATCATTTTGTTGATGTCATAATCATTTTGTTGATGTCATAATGATTTGATGATGTTATAATCATTGGATGATTTCATAATCATTTTGTTGATGTCATAATCATTTGATGTCATAATCATTGGATGATGTCATAATCATTTTGTTGATGTCATAATCATTTGATGATGTCATAATCATTAGATGATGTCATAATCATTTTGTTGATGTCATAATCATTTGATGATGTCATAATCATTTGATGTCATAATCATTGGATGATGTCATAATCATTTTGTTGATGTCATAATCATTTGATGATGTCATAATCATTAGATGATGTCATAATCATTTTGTTGATGTCATAATCATTTGATGATGTCATAATCATTAGATGATGTTATAATCATTTTGTTGATGTCATAATCATTTGATAATGTCATAATCATTAGATGATGTCATAATCATTTTGTTGATGTCATAATCATTTTTTTGATGTCATAATCATTTGATGATGTCATAATCATTTTATTGATGTCATAATCATTTGATGATGTCATAATCATTTGATGTCATAATCATTGGATGATGTCATAATCATTTTGTTGATGTCATAATCATTTGATGATGTCATAATCATTAGATGATGTCATAATCATTTTGTTGATGTCATAATCATTTGATGATGTCATAATCATTTGTTGTCATAATCATCGGATGATGTCATAATCATTTTGTTGATGTCATAATCATTTGATAATGTCATAATCATTAGATGATGTCATAATCATTTTGTTGATGTCATAATCATTTTTTTGATGTCATAATCATTTGATGATGTCATAATCATTTTATTGATGTCATAATCATTTGATGATGTCATAATCATTTGATGTCATAATCATTGGATGATGTCATAATCATTTTGTTGATGTCATAATCATTTGATGTCATAATCATTTTGTTGATGTCATAATCATTTGATGATGTCATAATCATTAGATGATGTCATAATCATTTGATGTCATAATCATTGGATGATGTCATAATCATTTTGTTGATGTCATAATCATTTGATGATGCCATAATCATTTTGTTGATGGCATAATCATTTGATGATGTCATAATCATTTGATGTCATAATCATTGGATGATGTCATAATCATTTTGTTGATATCATAATCATTTGATGATGTCAAAATCATTTGATGTCATAATCATTGGATGATGTCATAATCATTGGATGATGTCATAATCATTTTGTTGATGTCATAATCATTTGATGATGTCATAATCATTTTGTTGATGTCATAATCATTTGATGATGTCATAATCATTTTGTTGATGTCATAATCATTTTGTTGATGTCATAATGATTTGATGATGTTATAATCATTGGATGATGTCATAATCATTGAATGATGTCATAATCATTTTGTTGATGTCATAATCATTTGATGTCATAATCATTGGATGATGTCATAATCATTTTGTTGATGTCATAATCATTTGATGATGTCATAATCATTAGATGATGTCATATTCATTTTGTTGATGTCATAATCATTTGATGATGTCATAATCATTTGATGTCATAATCATTGGATGATGTCATAATCATTTTGTTGATGTCATAATCATTTGATGATGTCATAATCATTAGATGATGTCATAATCATTTTGTTGATGTCATAATCATTTGATGATGTCATAATCATTAGATGATGTCATAATCAATTTGTTGATGTCATAATCATTTGATGATGTCATAATCATTTGTTGTCATAATCATCGGATGATGTCATAATCATTTTGTTGATGTCATAATCATTTGATAATGTCATAATCATTAGATGATGTCATAATCATTTTGTTGATGCCATAATCATTTTTTTGATGTCATAATCATTTGATGATGTCATAATCATTTTATTGATGTCATAATCATTTGATGATGTCATAATCATTTGATGTCATAATCATTGGATGATGTCATAATCATTTTGTTGATGTCATAATCATTTGATGATGTCATAACCATTGGATGATGTCATAATCATTTTATTGATGTCATAATCATTAGATGATGTCATAATCATTTTGTTGATGTCATAATCATTTGATGATGTCATAATCATTTTGTTGATGTCATGATCATTTGATGATGTCATAATCATTTGATGTCATAATCATTGGATGATGTCATAATCATTTTGTTGATGTCATAATAATTTGATGATGGCATAATCACTAGATGATGTCATAATCATTTTGTTGATGTCATAATCATTTGATGATGTCATAATCATTTTGTTGATGGCATAATCATTTGATGATGTCATAATCATTTGATGTCATAATCATTGGATGATGTCATAATCATTTTGTTGATGTCATAATCATTTGATGATGTCAATCATTTTGTTGATGTCATAATCATTTTGTTGATGTCATAATGATTTGATGATGTCATAATCATTGGATGATGTCATAATCATTGGATGATGTCATAATAATTTTGTTGATGTCATAATCATTTGATGATGTCATAATCATTTGATGTGATAATCATTGGATGATGTCATAATCATTTGATGATGTCATAATCATTTTGTTGATGTCATAATCATTTGATGGTGCCATAATCATTTTGTTGATGTCATAATCATTTGATGATGCCATAATCATTTTGTTGATGTAATAATCATTGGATGATGTCATAATCATTTTGTTGATGTCATAATCATTTGATGATGTCATAATCATTGGATGATGTCATATTCATTTTGTTGATGTCATAATCATTTGATGATGTCATAATCATTAGATCATGTCATAATCATTTGATGTCATAATCATTTTGTTGATGTCATAATCATTTGATGATGTCATAATCATTAGATGATGTCATAATCATTTGATGTCATAATCATTGGATGATGTCATAATCATTTTGTTGATGTCATAATCATTTGATGATGCCATAATCATTTTGTTGATGGCATAATCATTTGATGATGTCATAATCATTTGATGTCATAATCATTGGATGATGTCATAATCATTTTGTTGATATCATAATCATTTGATGATGTCATAATCATTTGATGTCATAATCATTGGATGATGTCATAATCATTTGATGATGTCATAATCATTTTGTTGATGTCATAATCATTTGATGATATCATAATCATTTTGTTGATGTCATAATCATTTGATGATGTCATAATCATTTTGTTGATGTCATAATCATTTTGTTGATGTCATAATCATTGGATGATGTCATAATCATTGGATGATGTCATAATCATTTTGTTGATGTCATAATCATTTGATGATGTCATAATCATTTGATGTCATAATCATTGGATGATGTCATAATCATTTTGTTGATGTCATAATCATTTGATGATGTCATAATCATTTTGTTGATGTCATAATCATTTTGTTGATGTCATAATGATTTGATGATGTCATAATCATTGGATGATGTCATAATCATTGGATGATGTCATAATCATTTTGTTGATGTCATAATCATTTGATGATGCCATAATCATTTTGTTGATGTCATAATCATTTTGTTGATGTCATAATGATTTGATGATGTTATAATCATTGGATGATGTCATAATCATTTTGTTGATGTCATAATCATTTGATGTCATAATCATTGGATGATGTCATAATCATTTTGTTGATGTCATAATCATTTGATGATGTCATAATCATTAGATGATGTCATAATCATTTTGTTGATGTCATAATCATTTGATGATGTCATAATCATTTGATGTCATAATCAATGGATGATGTCATAATCATTTTGTTGATGTCATAATCATTTGATGATGTCATAATCATTAGATGATGTCATAATCATTTTGTTGATGTCATAATCATTTGATGATGTCATAATCATTAGATGATGTCATAATCATTTTGTTGATGTCATAATCATTTGATAATGTCATAATCATTAGATGATGTCATAATCATTTTGTTGATGTCATAATCATTTTTTTGATGTCATAATCATTTGATGATGTCATAATCATTTTATTGATGTCATAATCATTTGATGATGTCATAATCATTTGATGTCATAATCATTGGATGATGTCATAATCATTTTGTTGATGTCATAATCATTTGATGATGTCATAATCATTAGATGATGTCATAATCATTTTGTTGATGTCATAATCATTTGATGATGTCATAATCATTTGTTGTCATAATCATCGGATGATGTCATAATCATTTTGTTGATGTCATAATCATTTGATAATGTCATAATCATTAGATGATGTCATAATCATTTTGTTGATGTCATAATCATTTTTTTGATGTCATAATCATTTGATGATGTCATAATCATTTTATTGATGTCATAATCATTTGATGATGTCATAATCATTTGATGTCATAATCATTGGATGATGTCATAATCATTTTGTTGATGTCATAATCATTTGATGTCATAATCATTTTGTTGATGTCATAATCATTTGATGATGTCATAATCATTAGATGATGTCATAATCATTTGATGTCATAATCATTTTGTTGATGTCATAATCTTTTGATGATGCCATAATCATTTTGTTGATGGCATAATCATTTGATGATGTCATAATCATTTGATGTCATAATCATTGGATGATGTCATAATCATTTTGTTGATATCATAATCATTTGATGATGTCAAAATCATTTGATGTCATAATCATTGGATGATGTCATAATCATTGGATGATGTCATAATCATTTTGTTGATGTCATAATCATTTGATGATGTCATAATCATTTTGTTGATGTCATAATCATTTGATGATGTCATAATCATTTTGTTGATGTCATAATCATTTTGTTGATGTCATAATGATTTGATGATGTTATAATCATTGGATGATGTCATAATCATTGGATGATGTCATAATCATTTTGTTGATGTCATAATCATTTGATGTCATAATCATTGGATGATGTCATAATCATTTTGTTGATGTCATAATCATTTGATGATGTCATAATCATTAGATGATGTCATATTCATTTTGTTGATGTCATAATCATTTGATGATGTCATAATCATTTGATGTCATAATCATTGGATGATGTCATAATCATTTTGTTGATGTCATAATCATTTGATGATGTCATAATCATTAGATGATGTCATAATCATTTTGTTGATGTCATAATCATTTGATGATGTCATAATCATTAGATGATGTCATAATCAATTTGTTGATGTCATAATCATTTGATGATGTCATAATCATTTGTTGTCATAATCATCGGATGATGTCATAATCATTTTGTTGATGTCATAATCATTTGATAATGTCATAATCATTAGATGATGTCATAATCATTTTGTTGATGCCATAATCATTTTTTTGATGTCATAATCATTTGATGATGTCATAATCATTTTATTGATGTCATAATCATTTGATGATGTCATAATCATTTGATGTCATAATCATTGGATGATGTCATAATCATTTTGTTGATGTCATAATCATTTGATGATGTCATAATCATTAGATGATGTCATAATCATTTTGTTGATGTCATAATGATTTGATGATGTCATAATCATTGGATGATGTCATAATCATTGGATGATGTCATCATCATTTTGTTGATGTCATAATCATTTGATGATGTCATAATCATTTGATGTCATAATCATTTGATGATGTCATAATCATTTTGTTGATGTCATAATCATTTTGTTGATGTCATAATGATTTGATGATGTCATAATCATTGGATGATGTCATAATCATTTTGTTGATGTCATAATCATTTGATGATGTCATAATCATTTTGTTGATGTCATAATCATTTTGTTGATGTCATAATGATTTGATGATGTCATAATCATTGGATGATTTCATAATCATTGGATGATGTCATAATCATTTTGTTGATGTCATAATGAATTGATGATGTCATAATCATTGGATGATGTCATAATCATTGGATGATGTCATAATCATTTTGTTGATGTCATAATCATTTGATGATGCCATAATCATTTTGTTGATGTCATAATCATTTTATGATGTCAGAATCATTTTGTTGATGTCATAATGATTTGATGATGTCATAATCATTTGATGTCATAATCATTGGATGATGTCATAATCATTTTGTTGATGTCATAATCATTTGATGATGCCATAATCATTTTGTTGATGTTGTAATCATTTGATGATGCCATAATCATTTTGTTGATGTCATAATCATTTTATGATGTCATAATCATTTTGTTGATGTCATAATCATTTTGTTGATGTCATAATGATTTGATGATGTCATAATCATTGGATGATGTCATAATCATTGGATGATGTCATCATCATTTTGTTGATGTCATAACCATTTGATGATGTCATAATCATTTGATGTCATAATCATTGGATGATGTCATAATCATTTTGTTGATGTCATAATCATTTGATGATGTCATAATCTTTAGATGATGTCATAATTATTTTGTTGATGTCATAATCATTTTGTTGATGTCATAATGATTTGATGATGTCATAATCATTTGATGTCATAATCATTGGATGATGTCATAATCATTTTGTTGATGTCATAATCATTTGATGATGTCATAATCATTTGATGTCATAATCATTGGATGATGTCATAATCATTTTGTTGATGTCATAATCATTTGATGTCATAATCATTAGATGATGTCATAATCATTTTGTTGATGTCATAATCATTAGATGATGTCATAATCATTTTGTTGATGTCATAATCATTTGATGATGTCATAATCATTTGATGATGTCATAATCATTTTGTTGATGTCATAATCATTTTGTTGATGTCATAATCATTTGATGATGTCATAATCGTTAGATGATGTCATAATCATTTTGTTGATGTCATAATCATTTGATGATGTCATAATCATTAGATGATGTCATAATCATTTTGTTGATGTCATAATCATTTGATGATATCATAATCATTTGATGTCATAATCATTGGATGATGTCATAAACATTTTGTTGATGTCATAATCATTTGATTATGTCATAATCATTTTGTTGATGTCATAATCATTTGATGATGCCATAATCATTAGATGATGTCATAATCATTTTGTTGATGTCATAATCATTTGATGATGTCATAATCATTTTGTTGATGTCATAATCATTTGATGATGTCATAATCATTTGATGTCATAATCATTGGATGATGTCATAATCATTTTGTTGATGTCATAATCATTAGATGATGTCATAATCATTAGATGATGTCATAATCATTTTGTTGATGTCATAATCATTTGATGATGTCATAATCATTTTGTTGATGTCATAATCATTAGATGATGTCATAATCATTTTGTTGATGTCATAATCATTTGATGATGTCATAATCATTTGATGATGTCATAATCATTTTGTTGATGTCATAATCATTTTGTTGATGTCATAATCATTTGATGATGTCATAATCGTTAGATGATGTCATAATCATTTTGTTGATGTCATAATCATTTGATGATGTCATAATCATTTGATGTCATAATCATGGGATGATGTCATAATAATTTTGTTGATGTCATAATCATTTGATGATGTCATAATCATTAGATGATGTCATAATCATTTTGTTGATGTCATAATGATTTGATGATGTCATAATCATTGGATGATGTCATAATCATTGGATGATGTCATCATCATTTTGTTGATGTCATAATCATTTGATGATGTCATAATCATTGGCTGATGTCATAATCATTGGATGATGTCATAATCATTTTGTTGATGTCATAATCATTTGATGATGTCATAATCATTTTGTTGATGTCATAATCATTTTGTTGATGTCATAATGATTTGATGATGTCATAATCATTGGATGATGTCATAATCATTGGATGATGTCATAATCATTTGATGATGTCATAATCATTTTGTTGATGTCATAATCATTTTGTTGATGTCATAATCATTTGATGATGTCATAATCATTGGCTGATGTCATAATCATTGGATGATGTCATAATCATTGGATGATGTCATAATCATTTTGTTGATGTCATAATCATTTGATGATGTCATAATCATTAGATGATGTCATAATCATTTTGTTGATGTCATAATCATTTGATGATGTCATAATCATTAGATGATGTCATAATCATTTTGATGATGTCATAATCATTTGATGATGTCATAATCATTTGATGTCATAATCATCGGATGATGTCATAATCATTTTGTTGATGTCATAATCATTTGATAATGTCATAATCATTTGATGATGCCATAATCATTTTGTTGATTGCATAATCATTTGATGATGTCATAATCATTTGATGTCATAATCATTGGATGATGTCATAAACATTTTGTTGATGTCATAATCATTTGATGATGTCATAATCATTTGATGTCATAATCATTTGATGATGTCATAATCATTGGATGATGTCATAATCATTTTGTTGATGTCATAATCATTTGATGATGTCATAATCATTTTGTTGATGTCATAATCATTTTGTTGATGTCATAATGATTTGATGATGTCATAATCATTGGATGATTTCATAATCATTGGATGATGTCATAATCATTTTGTTGATGTCATAATGAATTGATGATGTCATAATCATTGGATGATGTCATAATCATTGGATGATGTCATAATCATTTTGTTGATGTCATAATCATTTGATGATGCCATAATCATTTTGTTGATGTCATAATCATTTTATGATGTCAGAATCATTTTGTTGATGTCATAATGATTTGATGATGTCATAATCATTTGATGTCATAATCATTGGATGATGTCATAATCATTTTGTTGATGTCATAATCATTTGATGATGCCATAATCATTTTGTTGATGTTGTAATCATTTGATGATGCCATAATCATTTTGTTGATGTCATAATCATTTTATGATGTCATAATCATTTTGTTGATGTCATAATCATTTTGTTGATGTCATAATGATTTGATGATGTCATAATCATTGGATGATGTCATAATCATTGGATGATGTCATCATCATTTTGTTGATGTCATAACCATTTGATGATGTCATAATCATTTGATGTCATAATCATTGGATGATGTCATAATCATTTTGTTGATGTCATAATCATTTGATGATGTCATAATCTTTAGATGATGTCATAATTATTTTGTTGATGTCATAATCATTTTGTTGATGTCATAATGATTTGATGATGTCATAATCATTTGATGTCATAATCATTGGATGATGTCATAATCATTTTGTTGATGTCATAATCATTTGATGATGTCATAATCATTTGATGTCATAATCATTGGATGATGTCATAATCATTTTGTTGATGTCATAATCATTTGATGTCATAATCATTAGATGATGTCATAATCATTTTGTTGATGTCATAATCATTAGATGATGTCATAATCATTTTGTTGATGTCATAATCATTTGATGATGTCATAATCATTTGATGATGTCATAATCATTTTGTTGATGTCATAATCATTTGATGATGTCATAATCATTTTGTTGATGTCATAATCATTAGATGATGTCATAATCATTTTGTTGATGTCATAATCATTTGATGATGTCATAATCATTTGATGATGTCATAATCATTTTGTTGATGTCATAATCATTTTGTTGATGTCATAATCATTTGATGATGTCATTATCGTTAGATGATGTCATAATCATTTTGTTGATGTCATAATCATTTGATGATGTCATAATCATTTGATGTCATAATCATGGGATGATGTCATAATAATTTTGTTGATGTCATAATCATTTGATGATGTCATAATCATTAGATGATGTCATAATCATTTTGTTGATGTCATAATGATTTGATGATGTCATAATCATTGGATGATGTCATAATCATTGGATGATGTCATCATCATTTTGTTGATGTCATAATCATTTGATGATGTCATAATCATTGGCTGATGTCATAATCATTGGATGATGTCATAATCATTTTGTTGATGTCATAATCATTTGATGATGTCATAATCATTTTGTTGATGTCATAATCATTTTGTTGATGTCATAATGATTTGATGATGTCATAATCATTGGATGATGTCATAATCATTGGATGATGTCATAATCATTTGATGATGTCATAATCATTTTGTTGATGTCATAATCATTTTGTTGATGTCATAATCATTTGATGATGTCATAATCATTGGCTGATGTCATAATCATTGGATGATGTCATAATCATTGGATGATGTCATAATCATTTTGTTGATGTCATAATCATTTGATGATGTCATAATCATTTTGTTGATGTCTTAATCATTTGATGATGTCATAATGATTTTGTTGATGTCATAATCATTTGATGATGCCATAATCATTTTGTTGATGTCATAATCATTTGATGATGTCATAATCATTAGATGATGTCATAATCATTTTGTTGATGTCATAATCATTTGATGATGTCATAATCATTAGATGATGTCATAATCATTTTGTTGATGTCATAATCATTTGATGATGTCATAATCATTAGATGATGTCATAATCATTTTGTTGATGTCATAATCATTTGATGATGTCATAATCATTTGATGTCATAATCATTGGATGATGTCATAACCATTGGATGATGTCATAATCATTTTATTGATGTCATAATCATTAGATGATGTCATAATCATTTTGTTGATGTCATAATCATTTGATGATGTCATAATCATTTTGTTGATGTCATGATCATTTGATGATGTCATAATCATTTGATGTCATAATCATTGGATGATGTCATAATCATTTTGTTGATGTCATAATAATTTGATGATGTCATAATCATTTGATGATGTCATAATCATTTTGTTGATGTCATAATCATTTGATGATGTCATAATCATTTTGTTGATGGCATAATCATTTGATGATGTCATAATCATTTGATGTCATAATCATTGGATGATGTCATAATCATTTTGTTGATGTCATAATCATTTGATGATGTCAATCATTTTGTTGATGTCATAATCATTTTGTTGATGTCATAATGATTTGATGATGTCATAATCATTGGATGATGTCATAATCATTGGATGATGTCATAATAATTTTGTTGATGTCATAATCATTTGATGATGTCATAATCATTTGATATGATAATCATTGGATGATGTCATAATCATTTGATGATGTCATAATCATTTTGTTGATGTCATAATCATTTGATGATGCCATAATCATTTTGTTGATGTCATAATCATTTGATGATGCCATAATCATTTTGTTGATGTCATAATCATTGGATGATGTCATAATCATTTTGTTGATGTCATAATCATTTGATGATGTCATAATCATTGGATGATGTCATATTCATTTTGTTGATGTCATAATCATTTGATGATGTCATAATCATTAGATCATGTCATAATCATTTGATGTCATAATCATTTTGTTGATGTCATAATCATTTGATGATGTCATAATCATTAGATGATGTCATAATCATTTGATGTCATAATCATTGGATGATGTCATAATCATTTTGTTGATGTCATAATCATTTGATGATGCCATAATCATTTTGTTGATGGCATAATCATTTGATGATGTCATAATCATTTGATGTCATAATCATTGGATGATGTCATAATCATTTTGTTGATATCATAATCATTTGATGATGTCATAATCATTTGATGTCATAATCATTGGATGATGTCATAATCATTTGATGATGTCATAATCATTTTGTTGATGTCATAATCATTTGATGATATCATAATCATTTTGTTGATGTCATAATCATTTGATGATGTCATAATCATTTTGTTGATGTCATAATCATTTTGTTGATGTCATAATCATTGGATGATGTCATAATCATTGGATGATGTCATAATCATTTTGTTGATGTCATAATCATTTGATGATGTCATAATCATTTGATGTCATAATCATTGGATGATGTCATAATCATTTTGTTGATGTCATAATCATTTGATGATGTCATAATCATTTTGTTGATGTCATAATCATTTTGTTGATGTCATAATGATTTGATGATGTCATAATCATTGGATGATGTCATAATCATTGGATGATGTCATAATCATTTTGTTGATGTCATAATCATTTGATGATGCCATAATCATTTTGTTGATGTCATAATCATTTTGTTGATGTCATAATGATTTGATGATGTTATAATCATTGGATGATTTCATAATCATTTTGTTGATGTCATAATCATTTGATGTCATAATCATTGGATGATGTCATAATCATTTTGTTGATGTCATAATCATTTGATGATGTCATAATCATTAGATGATGTCATAATCATTTTGTTGATGTCATAATCATTTGATGATGTCATAATCATTTGATGTCATAATCATTGGATGATGTCATAATCATTTTGTTGATGTCATAATCATTTGATGATGTCATAATCATTAGATGATGTCATAATCATTTTGTTGATGTCATAATCATTTGATGATGTCATAATCATTAGATGATGTTATAATCATTTTGTTGATGTCATAATCATTTGATAATGTCATAATCATTAGATGATGTCATAATCATTTTGTTGATGTCATAATCATTTTTTTGATGTCATAATCATTTGATGATGTCATAATCATTTTATTGATGTCATAATCATTTGATGATGTCATAATCATTTGATGTCATAATCATTGGATGATGTCATAATCATTTTGTTGATGTCATAATCATTTGATGATGTCATAATCATTAGATGATGTCATAATCATTTTGTTGATGTCATAATCATTTGATGATGTCATAATCATTTGTTGTCATAATCATCGGATGATGTCATAATCATTTTGTTGATGTCATAATCATTTGATAATGTCATAATCATTAGATGATGTCATAATCATTTTGTTGATGTCATAATCATTTTTTTGATGTCATAATCATTTGATGATGTCATAATCATTTTATTGATGTCATAATCATTTGATGATGTCATAATCATTTGATGTCATAATCATTGGATGATGTCATAATCATTTTGTTGATGTCATAATCATTTGATGTCATAATCATTTTGTTGATGTCATAATCATTTGATGATGTCATAATCATTAGATGATGTCATAATCATTTGATGTCATAATCATTGGATGATGTCATAATCATTTTGTTGATGTCATAATCATTTGATGATGCCATAATCATTTTGTTGATGGCATAATCATTTGATGATGTCATAATCATTTGATGTCATAATCATTGGATGATGTCATAATCATTTTGTTGATATCATAATCATTTGATGATGTCAAAATCATTTGATGTCATAATCATTGGATGATGTCATAATCATTGGATGATGTCATAATCATTTTGTTGATGTCATAATCATTTGATGATGTCATAATCATTTTGTTGATGTCATAATCATTTGATGATGTCATAATCATTTTGTTGATGTCATAATCATTTTGTTGATGTCATAATGATTTGATGATGTTATAATCATTGGATGATGTCATAATCATTGAATGATGTCATAATCATTTTGTTGATGTCATAATCATTTGATGTCATAATCATTGGATGATGTCATAATCATTTTGTTGATGTCATAATCATTTGATGATGTCATAATCATTAGATGATGTCATATTCATTTTGTTGATGTCATAATCATTTGATGATGTCATAATCATTTGATGTCATAATCATTGGATGATGTCATAATCATTTTGTTGATGTCATAATCATTTGATGATGTCATAATCATTAGATGATGTCATAATCATTTTGTTGATGTCATAATCATTTGATGATGTCATAATCATTAGATGATGTCATAATCAATTTGTTGATGTCATAATCATTTGATGATGTCATAATCATTTGTTGTCATAATCATCGGATGATGTCATAATCATTTTGTTGATGTCATAATCATTTGATAATGTCATAATCATTAGATGATGTCATAATCATTTTGTTGATGCCATAATCATTTTTTTGATGTCATAATCATTTGATGATGTCATAATCATTTTATTGATGTCATAATCATTTGATGATGTCATAATCATTTGATGTCATAATCATTGGATGATGTCATAATCATTTTGTTGATGTCATAATCATTTGATGATGTCATAACCATTGGATGATGTCATAATCATTTTATTGATGTCATAATCATTAGATGATGTCATAATCATTTTGTTGATGTCATAATCATTTGATGATGTCATAATCATTTTGTTGATGTCATGATCATTTGATGATGTCATAATCATTTGATGTCATAATCATTGGATGATGTCATAATCATTTTGTTGATGTCATAATAATTTGATGATGGCATAATCACTAGATGATGTCATAATCATTTTGTTGATGTCATAATCATTTGATGATGTCATAATCATTTTGTTGATGGCATAATCATTTGATGATGTCATAATCATTTGATGTCATAATCATTGGATGATGTCATAATCATTTTGTTGATGTCATAATCATTTGATGATGTCAATCATTTTGTTGATGTCATAATCATTTTGTTGATGTCATAATGATTTGATGATGTCATAATCATTGGATGATGTCATAATCATTGGATGATGTCATAATAATTTTGTTGATGTCATAATCATTTGATGATGTCATAATCATTTGATGTGATAATCATTGGATGATGTCATAATCATTTGATGATGTCATAATCATTTTGTTGATGTCATAATCATTTGATGGTGCCATAATCATTTTGTTGATGTCATAATCATTTGATGATGCCATAATCATTTTGTTGATGTAATAATCATTGGATGATGTCATAATCATTTTGTTGATGTCATAATCATTTGATGATGTCATAATCATTGGATGATGTCATATTCATTTTGTTGATGTCATAATCATTTGATGATGTCATAATCATTAGATCATGTCATAATCATTTGATGTCATAATCATTTTGTTGATGTCATAATCATTTGATGATGTCATAATCATTAGATGATGTCATAATCATTTGATGTCATAATCATTGGATGATGTCATAATCATTTTGTTGATGTCATAATCATTTGATGATGCCATAATCATTTTGTTGATGGCATAATCATTTGATGATGTCATAATCATTTGATGTCATAATCATTGGATGATGTCATAATCATTTTGTTGATATCATAATCATTTGATGATGTCATAATCATTTGATGTCATAATCATTGGATGATGTCATAATCATTTGATGATGTCATAATCATTTTGTTGATGTCATAATCATTTGATGATATCATAATCATTTTGTTGATGTCATAATCATTTGATGATGTCATAATCATTTTGTTGATGTCATAATCATTTTGTTGATGTCATAATCATTGGATGATGTCATAATCATTGGATGATGTCATAATCATTTTGTTGATGTCATAATCATTTGATGATGTCATAATCATTTGATGTCATAATCATTGGATGATGTCATAATCATTTTGTTGATGTCATAATCATTTGATGATGTCATAATCATTTTGTTGATGTCATAATCATTTTGTTGATGTCATAATGATTTGATGATGTCATAATCATTGGATAATGTCATAATCATTGGATGATGTCATAATCATTTTGTTGATGTCATAATCATTTGATGATGCCATAATCATTTTGTTGATGTCATAATCATTTTGTTGATGTCATAATGATTTGATGATGTTATAATCATTGGATGATGTCATCATCATTTTGTTGATGTCATAATCATTTGATGTCATAATCATTGGATGATGTCATAATCATTTTGTTGATGTCATAATCATTTGATGATGTCATAATCATTAGATGATGTCATAATCATTTTGTTGATGTCATAATCATTTGATGATGTCATAATCATTTGATGTCATAATCATTGGATGATGTCATAATCATTTTGTTGATGTCATAATCATTTGATGATGTCATAATCATTAGATGATGTCATAATCATTTTGTTGATGTCATAATCATTTGATGATGTCATAATCATTAGATGATGTCATAATCATTTTGTTGATGTCATAATCATTTGATAATGTCATAATCATTAGATGATGTCATAATCATTTTGTTGATGTCATAATCATTTTTTTATGTCATAATCATTTGATGATGTCATAATCATTTTATTGATGTCATAATCATTTGATGATGTCATAATCATTTGATGTCATAATCATTGGATGATGTCATAATCATTTTGTTGATGTCATAATCATTTGATGATGTCATAATCATTAGATGATGTCATAATCATTTTGTTGATGTCATAATCATTTGATGATGTCATAATCATTTGTTGTCATAATCATCGGATGATGTCATAATCATTTTGTTGATGTCATAATCATTTGATAATGTCATAATCATTAGATGATGTCATAATCATTTTGTTGATGTCATAATCATTTTTTTGATGTCATAATCATTTGATGATGTCATAATCATTTTATTGATGTCATAATCATTTGATGATGTCATAATCATTTGATGTCATAATCATTGGATGATGTCATAATCATTTTGTTGATGTCATAATCATTTGATGTCATAATCATTTTGTTGATGTCATAATCATTTGATGATGTCATAATCATTAGATGATGTCATAATCATTTGATGTCATAATCATTGGATGATGTCATAATCATTTTGTTGATGTCATAATCATTTGATGATGCCATAATCATTTTGTTGATGGCATAATCATTTGATGATGTCATAATCATTTGATGTCATAATCATTGGATGATGTCATAATCATTTTGTTGATATCATAATCATTTGATGATGTCAAAATCATTTGATGTCATAATCATTGGATGATGTCATAATCATTTGATGATGTCATAATCATTTTGTTGATGTCATAATCATTTGATGATGTCATAATCATTTTGTTGATGTCATAATCATTTGATGATGTCATAATCATTTTGTTGATGTCATAATCATTTTGTTGATGTCATAATGATTTGATGATGTTATAATCATTGGATGATGTCATAATCATTGGATGATGTCATAATCATTTTGTTGATGTCATAATCATTTGATGTCATAATCATTGGATGATGTCATAATCATTTTGTTGATGTCATAATCATTTGATGATGTCATAATCATTAGATGATGTCATATTCATTTTGTTGATGTCATAATCATTTGATGATGTCATAATCATTTGATGTCATAATCATTGGATGATGTCATAATCATTTTGTTGATGTCATAATCATTTGATGATGTCATAATCATTAGATGATGTCATAATCATTTTGTTGATGTCATAATCATTTGATGATGTCATAATCATTAGATGATGTCATAATCAATTTGTTGATGTCATAATCATTTGATGATGTCATAATCATTTGTTGTCATAATCATCGGATGATGTCATAATCATTTTGTTGATGTCATAATCATTTGATAATGTCATTATCATTAGATGATGTCATAATCATTTTGTTGATGCCATAATCATTTTTTTGATGTCATAATCATTTGATGATGTTATAATCATTTTATTGATGTCATAATCATTTGATGATGTCATAATCATTTGATGTCATAATCATTGGATGATGTCATAATCATTTTGTTGATGTCATAATCATTTGATGATGTCATAATCATTAGATGATGTCATAATCATTTTGTTGATGTCATAATGATTTGATGATGTCATAATCATTGGATGATGTCATAATCATTGGATGATGTCATCATCATTTTGTTGATGTCATAATCATTTGATGATGTCATAATCATTTGATGTCATAATCATTTGATGATGTCATAATCATTTTGTTGATGTCATAATCATTTTGTTGATGTCATAATGATTTGATGATGTCATAATCATTGGATGATGTCATAATCATTTTGTTGATGTCATAATCATTTGATGATGCCATAATCATTTTGTTGATGTCATAATCATTTTATGATGTCATAATCATTTTGTTGATGTCATAATCATTTTGTTGATGTCATAATGATTTGATGATGTCATAATCATTTGATGTCATAATCATTGGATGATGTCATAATCATTTTGTTGATGTCTTAATCATTTGATGATGTCATAATGATTTTGTTGATGTCATAATCATTTGATGAAGCCATAATCATTTTGTTGATGTCATAATCATTTGATGATGTCATAATCATTAGATGATGTCATAATCATTTTGTTGATGTCATAATCATTTGATGATGTCATAATCATTAGATGATGTCATAATCATTTTGTTGATGTCATAATCATTTGATGATGTCATAATCATTAGATGATGTCATAATCATTTTGTTGATGTCATAATCATTTGATGATGTCATAATCATTTGATGTCATAATCATTGGATGATGTCATAACCATTGGATGATGTCATAATCATTTTATTGATGTCATAATCATTAGATGATGTCATAATCATTTTGTTGATGTCATAATCATTTGATGATGTCATAATCATTTTGTTGATGTCATGATCATTTGATGATGTCATAATCATTTGATGTCATAATCATTGGATGATGTCATAATCATTTTGTTGATGTCATAATAATTTGATGATGGCATAATCATTAGATGATGTCATAATCATTTTGTTGATGTCATAATCATTTGATGATGTCATAATCATTTTGTTGATGGCATAATCATTTGATGATGTCATAATCATTTGATGTCATAATCATTGGATGATGTCATAATCATTTTGTTGATGTCATAATCATTTGATGATGTCAATCATTTTGTTGATGTCATAATCATTTTGTTGATGTCATAATGATTTGATGATGTCATAATCATTGGATGATGTCATAATCATTGGATGATGTCATAATAATTTTGTTGATGTCATAATCATTTGATGATGTCATAATCATTTGATGTGATAATCATTGGATGATGTCATAATCATTTTGTTGATGTCATAATCATTTGATGATGCCATAATCATTTTTTTTGATGTCATAATCATTTGATGATGCCATAATCATTTTGTTGATGTCATAATCATTGGATGATGTCATAATCATTTTGTTGATGTCATAATCATTTGATGATGTCATAATCATTGGATGATGTCATATTCATTTTGTTGATGTCATAATCATTTGATGATGTCATAATCATTAGATCATGTCATAATCATTTGATGTCATAATCATTTTGTTGATGTCATAATCATTTGATGATGTCATAATCATTAGATGATGTCATAATCATTTGATGTCATAATCATTGGATGATGTCATAATCATTTTGTTGATGTCATAATCATTTGATGATGCCATAATCATTTTGTTGATGGCATAATCATTTGATGATGTCATAATCATTTGATGTCATAATCATTGGATGATGTCATAATCATTTTGTTGATATCATAATCATTTGATGATGTCATAATCATTTGATGTCATAATCATTGGATGATGTCATAATCATTTGATGATGTCATAATCATTTTGTTGATGTCATAATCATTTGATGATATCATAATCATTTTGTTGATGTCATAATCATTTGATGATGTCATAATCATTTTGTTGATGTCATAATCATTTTGTTGATGTCATAATCATTGGATGATGTCATAATCATTGGATGATGTCATAATCATTTTGTTGATGTCATAATCATTTGATGATGTCATAATCATTTGATGTCATAATCATTGGATGATGTCATAATCATTTTGTTGATGTCATAATCATTTGATGATGTCATAATCATTTTGTTGATGTCATAATCATTTTGTTGATGTCATAATGATTTGATGATGTCATAATCATTGGATGATGTCATAATCATTGGATGATGTCATAATCATTTTGTTGATGTCATAATCATTTGATGATGCCATAATCATTTTGTTGATGTCATAATCATTTTGTTGATGTCATAATGATTTGATGATGTTATAATCATTGGATGATGTCATAATCATTTTGTTGATGTCATAATCATTTGATGTCATAATCATTGGATGATGTCATAATCATTTTGTTGATGTCATAATCATTTGATGATGTCATAATCATTAGATGATGTCATAATCATTTTGTTGATGTCATAATCATTTGATGATGTCATAATCATTTGATGTCATAATCAATGGATGATGTCATAATCATTTTGTTGATGTCATAATCATTTGATGATGTCATAATCATTAGATGATGTCATAATCATTTTGTTGATGTCATAATCATTTGATGATGTCATAATCATTAGATGATGTCATAATCATTTTGTTGATGTCATAATCATTTGATAATGTCATAATCATTAGATGATGTCATAATCATTTTGTTGATGTCATAATCATTTTTTTGATGTCATAATCATTTGATGATGTCATAATCATTTTATTGATGTCATAATCATTTGATGATGTCATAATCATTTGATGTCATAATCATTGGATGATGTCATAATCATTTTGTTGATGTCATAATCATTTGATGATGTCATAATCATTAGATGATGTCATAATCATTTTGTTGATGTCATAATCATTTGATGATGTCATAATCATTTGTTGTCATAATCATCGGATGATGTCATAATCATTTTGTTGATGTCATAATCATTTGATAATGTCATAATCATTAGATGATGTCATAATCATTTTGTTGATGTCATAATCATTTTTTTGATGTCATAATCATTTGATGATGTCATAATCATTTTATTGATGTCATAATCATTTGATGATGTCATAATCATTTGATGTCATAATCATTGGATGATGTCATAATCATTTTGTTGATGTCATAATCATTTGATGTCATAATCATTTTGTTGATGTCATAATCATTTGATGATGTCATAATCATTAGATGATGTCATAATCATTTGATGTCATAATCATTGGATGATGTCATAATCATTTTGTTGATGTCATAATCATTTGATGATGCCATAATCATTTTGTTGATGGCATAATCATTTGATGATGTCATAATCATTTGATGTCATAATCATTGGATGATGTCATAATCATTTTGTTGATATCATAATCATTTGATGATGTCAAAATCATTTGATGTCATAATCATTGGATGATGTCATAATCATTGGATGATGTCATAATCATTTTGTTGATGTCATAATCATTTGATGATGTCATAATCATTTTGTTGATGTCATAATCATTTGATGATGTCATAATCATTTTGTTGATGTCATAATCATTTTGTTGATGTCATAATGATTTGATTATGTTATAATCATTGGATGATGTCATAATCATTGGATGATGTCATAATCATTTTGTTGATGTCATAATCATTTGATGTCATAATCATTGGATGATGTCATAATCATTTTGTTGATGTCATAATCATTTGATGATGTCATAATCATTAGATGATGTCATATTCATTTTGTTGATGTCATAATCATTTGATGATGTCATAATCATTTGATGTCATAATCATTGGATGATGTCATAATCATTTTGTTGATGTCATAATCATTTGATGATGTCATAATCATTAGATGATGTCATAATCATTTTGTTGATGTCATAATCATTTGATGATGTCATAATCATTAGATGATGTCATAATCAATTTGTTGATGTCATAATCATTTGATGATGTCATAATCATTTGTTGTCATAATCATCGGATGATGTCATAATCATTTTGTTGATGTCATAATCATTTGATAATGTCATAATCATTAGATGATGTCATAATCATTTTGTTGATGCCATAATCATTTTTTTGATGTCATAATCATTTGATGATGTCATAATCATTTTATTGATGTCATAATCATTTGATGATGTCATAATCATTTGATGTCATAATCATTGGATGATGTCATAATCATTTTGTTGATGTCATAATCATTTGATGATGTCATAATCATTAGATGATGTCATAATCATTTTGTTGATGTCATAATGATTTGATGATGTCATAATCATTGGATGATGTCATAATCATTGGATGATGTCATCATCATTTTGTTGATGTCATAATCATTTGATGATGTCATAATCATTTGATGTCATAATCATTTGATGATGTCATAATCATTTTGTTGATGTCATAATCATTTTGTTGATGTCATAATGATTTGATGATGTCATAATCATTGGATGATGTCATAATCATTTTGTTGATGTCATAATCATTTGATGATGCCATAATCATTTTGTTGATGTCATAATCATTTTATGATGTCATAATCATTTTGTTGATGTCATAATCATTTTGTTGATGTCATAATGATTTGATGATGTCATAATCATTTGATGTCATAATCATTGGATGATGTCATAATCATTTTGTTGATGTCTTAATCATTTGATGATGTCATAATGATTTTGTTGATGTCATAATCATTTTGTTGATGTCATAATGATTTGATGATGTCATAATCATTTCATGTCATAATCATTGGATGATGTCATAATCATTTTGTTGATGTCATAATCATTTGATGATGTCAATCATTTTGTTGATGTCATAATAATTTTGTTGATGTCATAATCATTTGATGTGATAATCATTGGATGATGTCATAATCATTTGATGATGTCATAATCATTTTGTTGATGTCATAATCATTTGATGATGCCTTAATCCTTTTGTTGATGTCATAATCATTTGATGATGCCATAATCATTTTGTTGATGTCATAATCATTGGATGATGTCATAATCATTTTGTTGATGTCATAATCATTTGTTGATGTCATAATAATTGGATGATGTCATAATCATTTTGTTGATGTCATAATCATTTGATGATGTCATAATCATTAGATGATGTCATAATCATTTGATGTCATAATCATTTGATGATGTCATAATCATTAGATGATGTCATAATTATTTTGTTGATGTCATAATAATTTTGTTGATGTCATAATGATTTGATGATGTCATAATCATTTGATGTCATAATCATTGGATGATGTCATAATCATTTTGTTGATGTCATAATCATTTGATGATGTCATAATCATTTGATGTCATAATCATTGGATGATGTCATAATCATTTTGTTGATGTCATAATCATTTGATGTCATAATCATTAGATGATGTCATAATCATTTTGTTGATGTCATAATCATTTTGTTGATGTCATAATGATTTGATGATGTCATAATCATTTGATGTCATAATCATTGGATGATGTCATAATCATTTTGTTGATGTCATAATCATTTGATGATGTCATAATCATTAGATGATGTCATAATTATTTTGTTGATGTCATAATCATTTTGTTGATGTCATAATGATTTGATGATGTCATAATCATTTGATGTCATAATCATTGGATGATGTCATAATCATTTTGTTGATGTCATAATCATTTGATGATGTCATAATCATTTGATGTCATAATCATTGGATGATGTCATAATCATTTTGTTGATGTCATAATCATTTTGTTGATGTCATAATGATTTGATGATGTCATAATCATTTGATGTCATAATCATTTGATGATGTCATAATCATTAGATGATGTCATAATCATTTTGTTGATGTCATAATCATTTGATGATGTCATAATCATTTTGTTGATGTCATAATCATTTGATGATGTCATAATCATTAGATGATGTCATAATCATTTGATGTCATAATCATTTTGTTGATGTCATAATCATTTGATGATGTCATAATCATTAGATGATGTCATAATCATTTGATGTCATAATCATTGGATGATGTCATAACCATTTTGTTGATGTCATAAACATTTGATGATGTCTTAATCATTGGATGATGTCATAATCATTTTGTTGATGTCATAATCATTTGATGATGTCATAATCATTTGATGTCATAATCATTGGATGATGTCATAATCATTTTGTTGATGTCATAATCATTTGATGATGTCATAATCATTTGATGTCATAATCATTGGATGATGTCATAATCATTTTGTTGATGTCATAATCATTAGATTATGTCATAATCATTAGATGATGTCATAATCATTTTGTTGATGTCATAATCATTTGATGATGTCATAATCATTTTGTTGATGTCATAATCATTGGATGATGTCATAATCATTTTGTTGATGTCATAATCATTTGATGATGCCATAATCATTTTGTTGATGGCATAATCATTTGATGATGTCATAATCATTTGATGTCATAATCATTGGATGATGTCATAATCATTTTGTTGATGTCATAATCATTTGATGATGTCATAATCATTTGATGTCATAATCTTTGGATGTCGTCATAATCAGTTGATGATGTCATAATCATTTTGTTGATGTCATAATCATTTTGTTGATGTCATAATGATTTGATGATGTCATAATCATTGGATGATGTCATAATCATTGGATGATGTCATAATCATTTTGTTGATGTCATAATCATTTGATGATGTCATAATCATTTGATGTCATAATCATTGGATGATGTCATAATCATTTTGTTGATTGTATAATCATTTGATGATGTCATAATCATTTTGTTGATGTCATAATCATTTTGTTGATGTCATAATGATTTGATGATGTCATAATCATTGGATGATGTCATAATCATTGGATGATGTCATAATCATTTTTTGATGTCATAATCATTTGATGATGCCATAATCATTTTGTTGATGTCATAATCATTTTGTTGATGTCATAATGATTTGATGATGTTATAATCATTGGATGATGTCATAATCATTGGATGATGTCATAATTATTTTGTTGATGTCATAATCATTTGATGTCATAATCATTGGATGATGTCATAATCATTTTGTTGATGTCATAATCATTTGATGATGTCATAATCATTAGATGATGTCATAATCATTTGATGATGTCATAATCATTAGATGTCATAATCATTGGATGATGTCATAATCATTTTGTTGATGTCATAATCATTTTGTTGATGTCATAATGATTTGATGATGTCATAATCATTTGATGTCATAATCATTTGATGATGTCATAATCATTAGATGATGTCATAATCATTTTGTTGATGTCATAATCATTTGATGATGTCATAATCATTTTGTTGATGTCATAATCATTTGATGATGTCATAATCATTAGATGATGTCATAATCATTTGATGTCATAATCATTTTGTTGATGTCATAATCATTTGATGATGTCATAATCATTAGATGATGTCATAATCATTTGATGTCATAATCATTGGATGATGTCATAACCATTTTGTTGATGTCATAAACATTTGATGATGTCTTAATCATTGGATGATGTCATAATCATTTTGTTGATGTCATAATCATTTGATGATGTCATAATCATTTGATGTCATAATCATTGGATGATGTCATAATCATTTTGTTGATGTCATAATCATTTGATGATGTCATAATCATTTGATGTCATAATCATTGGATGATGTCATAATCATTTTTTGATGTCATAATCATTAGATGATGTCATAATCATTAGATGATGTCATAATCATTTTGTTGATGTCATAATCATTTGATGATGTCATAATCATTTTGTTGATGTCATAATCATTTGATGATGCCATAATCATTTTGTTGATGGCATAATCATTTTGTTGATGTCATAATCATTTGATGATGTCATAATCATTTGATGTCATAATCTTTGGATGATGTCATAATCATTTGATGATGTCATAATCATTTTGTTGATGTCATAATCATTTTGTTGATGTCATAATGATTTGATGATGTCATAATCATTGGATGATGTCATAATCATTGGATGATGTCATAATCATTTTGTTGATGTCATAATCATTTGATGATGTCATAATCATTTGATGTCATAATCATTGGATGATGTCATAATCATTTTGTTGATTGTATAATCATTTGATGATGTCATAATCATTTTGTTGATGTCATAATCATTTTGTTGATGTCATAATGATTTGATGATGTCATAATCATTGGATGATGTCATAATCATTGGATGATGTCATAATCATTTTTTGATGTCATAATCATTTGATGATGCCATAATCATTTTGTTGATGTCATAATCATTTTGTTGATGTCATAATGATTTGATGATGTTATAATCATTGGATGATGTCATAATCATTGGATGATGTCATAATTATTTTGTTGATGTCATAATCATTTGATGTCATAATCATTGGATGATGTCATAATCATTTTGTTGATGTCATAATCATTTGATGATGTCATAATCATTAGATGATGTCATAATCATTTGATGATGTCATAATCATTTGATGTCATAATCATTGGATGATGTCATAATCATTTTGTTGATGTCATAATCATTTGATGATGTCATAATCATTAGATGATGTCATAATCATTTTGTTGATGTCATAATCATTTGATGATGTCATAATCATTAGATGATGTCATAATCATTTTGTTGATGTCATAATCATTTGATGATGTCATAATCATTTGATGTCATAATCACCGGATGATGTCATAATCATTTTGTTGATGTCATAATCATTTGATAATGTCATAATCATTTGATGATGCCATAATCATTTTGTTGATGGCATAATCATTTGATGAAGTCATAATCATTTGGTGTCATAATCATTGGATGATGTCATAAACATTTTGTTGATGTCATAATCATTTGATGATGTCATAATCATTTGATGTCATAATCATTTGATGATGTCATAATCATTTTGTTGATGTAATAATCATTTTGTTGATGTCATAATGATTTGATGATGTCATAATCATTGGATGATGTCATAATCATTTTGTTGATGTCATAATCATTTGATGATGTCATAATCATTTTGTTGATGTCATAATCATTTTGTTGATGTCATAATGATTTGATGATGTCATAATCATTGGATGATGTCATAATCATTGGATGATGTCATAATCATTTTGTTGATGTCATAATCATTTGATGATGTCATAATCATTTTGTTGATGTCATAATCATTTTGTTGATGTCATAATGATTTGATGATGTCATAATCATTGGATGATGTCATAATCATTGGATGATGTCATCATCATTTTGTTGATGTCATAATCATTTGATGATGTCATAATCATTTGATGTCATAATCATTGGATGATGTCAAAATCATTTTGTTGATGTCATAATCATTTGATGATGTCATAATCATTAGATGATGTCATAATCATTGGATGATGTCATAATCATTTTGTTGATGTCATAATCATTTGATGATGTCATAATCATTTGATGATGTCATAATCATTTGATGTCATAATCATTGGATGATGTCATAATCATTTTGTTGATGTCATAATCATTTGATGTCATATTCATTAGATGATGTCATAATCATTTTGTTGATGTCATAATCATTAGATGATGTCATAATCATTTTGTTGATGTCATAATCATTTGATGTCATAATCATTGGATGATGTCATAAACATTTTGTTGATGTCATAATCATTTGATGATGTCATAATCATTAGATGATGTCATAATCATTTTGTTGATGTCATAATCATTTGATGATGTCATAATCATTTTGTTGATGTCATAATCATTTGATGATGTCATAATCATTAGATGATGTCATAATCATTTTGTTGATGTCATAATCATTAGATGATGTCATAATCATTTTGTTGATGTCATAATCATTTGATGTCATAATCATTTGATGATGTCATAATCATTTTGTTGATGTCATAATCATTTGATGATGTCATAATCATTAGATGATGTCATAATCATTTTGTTGATGTCATAATCATTTGATGATGTCATAATCATTTTGTTGATGTCATAATCATTTGATGATGTCATAATCATTTGATGTCATAATCATGGGATGATGTCATAATCATTTTGTTGATGTCATAATCATTTGATGATGTCATAATCATTAGATGATGTCATAATCATTTTGTTGATGTCATAATCATTTGATGATGTCATAATCATTAGATGATGTCATAATCATTTTGTTGATGTCATAATCATTTGATGATGTCATAATCATTAGATGATGTCATAATCATTTTGTTGATGTCATAATCATTTGATGATGTCATAATCATTTGATGTCATAATCATTGGATGATGTCATAAACATTTTGTTGATGTCATAATCATTTGATTATGTCATTATCATTTTGTTGATGTCATAATCATTTGATGAAGTCATAATCATTAGATGATGTCATAATCATTTTGTTGATGTCATAATCATTTGATGATGTCATAATCATTTTGTTGATGTCATAATCATTTGATGATGTCATAATCATTTGATGTCATAATCATTGGATGATGTCATAATCATTGGATGATGTCATAATCATTTTGTTGATGTCATAATCATTTGATGATGTCATAATCATTAGATGATGTCATAATCATTTTGTTGATGTCATAATCATTTGATGATGTCATAATCATTTTGTTGATGTCATAATCATTTGATGATGTCATAATCATTTGATGTCATAATCATTGGATGATGTCATAATCATTGGATGATGTCATAATCATTTTGTTGATGTCATAATCATTTGATGATGTCATAATCATTTGATGTCATAATCATTTTATGATGTCATAATCATTTTGTTGATGTCATAATCATTTGATGTCATAATCATTAGATGATGTCATAATCATTTTGTTGATGTCATAATCATTTGATGATGTCATAATCATTTGATGTCATAATCATTGGATGATGTCATAATCATTTTGTTGATGTCATAATCATTTGATGTCATAATCATTGGATGATGTCATAATCATTTTGTTGATGTCATAATCATTTGATGTCATAATCATTAGATGATGTCATAATCATTTTGTTGATGTCATAATCATTAGATGATGTCATAATCATTTTGTTGATGTCATAATCATTTGATGATGTCATAATCATTTGATGTCATAATCATTGGATGATGTCATAATCATTTTGTTGATGTCATAATCATTTGATGATGTCATAATCATTAGATGATGTCATAATCATTTTGTTGATGTCATAATCATTTGATGATGTCATAATCATTAGATGATGTCATAATCATTTTGTTGATGTCATAATCATTTGATGATGTCATAATCATTAGATGATGTCATAATCATTTTGTTGATGTCATAATCATTTGATGATGCCATAATCATTAGATGATGTCATAATCATTTTGTTGATGTCATAATCATTTGATGATGTCATAATCATTTGATGTCATAATCATTGGATGATGTAATAAACATTTTGTTGATGTCATAATCATTTGATGATGTCATAATCATTTTGTTGATGTCATAATCATTTGATGATGTCATAATCATTAGATGATGTCATAAACATTTTGTTGATGTCATAATCATTTGATTATGTCATAATCATTTTGTTGATGTCATAATCATTTGATGATGTCATAATCATTAGATGATGTCATAATCATTTTGTTGATGTCATAATCATTTGATGATGTCATAATCATTTTGTTGATGTCATAATCATTTGATGATGTCATAATCATTTGATGTCATAATCATTGGATGATGTCATAATCATTGGATGATGTCATAATCATTTTGCTGATGTCATAATCATTTGATGATGTCATAATCATTAAATGATGTCATAATCATTTTGTTGATGTCATAATCATTTGATGATGTCATAATCATTTTGTTGATGTCATAATCATTTGATGATGTCATAATCATTTGATGTCATAATCATTGGATGATGTCATAATCATTGGATGATGTCATAATCATTTTGTTGATGTCATAATCATTTGATGATGTCATAATCATTAGATGATGTCATAATCATTTTGTTGATGTCATAATCATTTTGTTGATGTCATAATCATTTGATGATGCTATAATCATTTTGTTGTTGTCATAATCATTTTATGATGTCATAATCATTTTGTTGATGTCATAATCATTTTGTTGATGTCATAAAGATTTGATGATGTCATAATCATTTGATGTCATAATCATTGGATGATGTCATAATCATTTTGTTGATGTCATAATCATTTGATGATGTCATAATCATTTTGTTGATGTCATAATCATTTTGTTGATGTCATAATGATTTGATGATGTCATAATCATTGGATGATGTCATAATCATTGGATGATGTCATAATCATTTGATGATGTCATAATCATTTTGTTGATGTCATAAACATTTTGTTGATGTCATAATCATTTGATGATGTCATAATCATTGGCTGATGTCATAATCATTGGATGATGTCATAATCATTTTGTTGATGTCATAATCATTTGATGATGTCATAATCATTTTGTTGATGTCATAATCATTTTGTTGATGTCATAATGATTTGATGATGTCATAATCATTGGATGATGTCATAATCATTTGATGATGTCATAATCATTTTGTTGATGTCATAATCATTTTGTTGATGTCATAATCATTTGATGATGTCATAATCATTGGCTGATGTCATAATCATTGGATGATGTCATAATCATTTTGTTGATGTCATAATCATTTGATGATGTCATAATCATTTGATGTCATAATCATTGGATGATGTCATAATCATTTTGTTGATGTCATAATCATTTGATGATGTCATAATCATTTTGTTGATGTCATAATCATTTTGTTGATGTCATAATGATTTGATGATGTCATAATCATTGGATGAAGTCATAATCATTGGATGATGTCATAATCATTGGATGATGTCATAATCATTTGATGATGCCATAATCATTTTGTTGATGTCATAATCATTTTGTTGATGTCATAATGATTTGATGATGTTATAATCATTGGATGATGTCATAATCATTGGATGATGTCATAATCATTTTGTGGATGTCATAATCATTTGATGTCATAATCATTGGATGATGTCATAATCATTTTGTTGATGTCATAATCATTTGATGATGTCATAATCATTAGATGATGTCATAATCATTTTGTTGATGTCATAATCATTTGATGATGTCATAATCATTTGATGTCATAATCATTGGATGATGTCATAATCATTTTGTTGATGTCATAATCATTTGATGATGTCATAATCATTAGATGATGTCATAATCATTTTGTTGATGTCATAATCATTTGATGATGTCATAATCATTAGATGATGTCATAATCATTTTGATGATGTCATAATCATTTGACGATGTCATAATCATTTGATGTCATAATCATCGGATGATGTCATAATCATTTTGTTGATGTCATAATCATTTGATAATGTCATAATCATTTGATGATGCCATAATCATTTTGTTGATGGCATAATCATTTGATGATGTCATAATCATTTGATGTCATAATCATTGGATGATGTCATAAACATTTTGTTGATGTCATAATCATTTGATGATGTCATAATCATTTGATGTCATAATCATTTGATGATGTCATAATCATTTTGTTGATGTCATAATCATTTTGTTGATGTCATAATGATTTGATGATGTCATAATCATTGGATGATGTCATAATCATTTTGTTGATGTCATAATCATTTGATGATGTCATAATCATTTTGTTGATGTCATAATCATTTTGTTGATGTCATAATGATTTGATGATGTCATAATCATTGGATGATTTCATAATCATTGGATGATGTCATAATCATTTTGTTGATGTCATAATGAATTGATGATGTCATAATCATTGGATGATGTCATAATCATTGGATGATGTCAAAATCATTTTGTTGATGTCATAATCATTTGAAGATGCCATAATCATTTTGTTGATGTCATAATCATTTTATGATGTCAGAATCATTTTGTTGATGTCATAATGATTTGATGATGTCATAATCATTTGATGTCATAATCATTGGATGATGTCATAATCATTTTGTTGATGTCATAATCATTTGATGATGCCATAATCATTTTGTTGATGTTGTAATCATTTGATGATGCCATAATCATTTTGTTGATGTCATAATCATTTTATGATGTCATAATCATTTTGTTGATGTCATAATCATTTTGTTGATGTCATAATGATTTGATGATGTCATAATCATTGGATGATGTCATAATCATTGGATGATGTCATCATCATTTTGTTGATGTCATAACCATTTGATGATGTCATAATCATTTGATGTCATAATCATTGGATGATGTCATAATCATTTTGTTGATGTCATAATCATTTGATGATGTCATAATCATTAGATGATGTCATAATTATTTTGTTGATGTCATAATCATTTTGTTGATGTCATAATGATTTGATGATGTCATAATCATTTGATGTCATAATCATTGGATGATGTCATAATCATTTTGTTGATGTCATAATCATTTGATGATGTCATAATCATTTGATGTCATAATCATTGGATGATGTCATAATCATTTTGTTGATGTCATAATCATTTGATGTCATAATCATTAGATGATGTCATAATCATTTTGTTGATGTCATAATCATTAGATGATGTCATAATCATTTTGTTGATGTCATAATCATTTGATGATGTCATAATCATTTGATGATGTCATAATCATTTTGTTGATGTCATAATCATTTTGTTGATGTCATAATCATTTGATGATGTCATAATCGTTAGATGATGTCATAATCATTTTGTTGATGTCATAATCATTTGATGATGTCATAATCATTTGATGTCATAATCATGGGATGATGTCATAATAATTTTGTTGATGTCATAATCATTTGATGATGTCATAATCATTAGATGATGTCATAATCATTTTGTTGATGTCATAATGATTTGATGATGTCATAATCATTGGATGATGTCATAATCATTGGATGATGTCATCATCATTTTGTTGATGTCATAATCATTTGATGATGTCATAATCATTGGCTGATGTCATAATCATTGGATGATGTCATAATCATTTTGTTGATGTCATAATCATTTGATGATGTCATAATCATTTTGTTGATGTCATAATCATTTTGTTGATGTCATAATGATTTGATGATGTCATAATCATTGGATGATGTCATAATCATTGGATGATGTCATAATCATTTGATGATGTCATAATCATTTTGTTGATGTCATAATCATTTTGTTGATGTCATAATCATTTGATGATGTCATAATCATTGGCTGATGTCATAATCATTGGATGATGTCATAATCATTTTGTTGATGTCATAATCATTTGATGATGTCATAATCATTTGATGTCATAATCATTGGATGATGTCCTAATCATTTTGTTGATGTCATAATCATTTGATGATGTCATAATCATTTTGTTGATGTCATAATCATTTTGTTGATGTCATAATGATTTGATGATGTCATAATCATTGGATGATGTCATAATCATTGGATGATGTCATAATCATTGGATGATGTCATAATCATTTGATGATGCCATAATCATTTTGTTGATGTCATAATCATTTTGTTGATGTCATAATGATTTGATGATGTTATAATCATTGGATGATGTCATAATCATTGGATGATGTCATAATCATTTTGTGGATGTCATAATCATTTGATGTCATAATCATTGGATGATGTCATAATCATTTTGTTGATGTCATAATCATTTGATGAGGTCATAATCATTAGATGATGTCATAATCATTTTGTTGATGTCATAATCTTTTGATGATGTCATAATCATTTGATGTCATAATCATTGGATGATGTCATAATCATTTTGTTGATGTCATAATCATTTGATGATGTCATAATCATTAGATGATGTCATAATCATTTTGTTGATGTCATAATCATTTGATGATGTCATAATCATTAGATGATGTCATAATCATTTTGATGATGTCATAATCATTTGATGTCATAATCATTGGATGATGTCATAATCATTTTGTTGATGTCATAATCATTTGATGTCATAATCATTGGATGATGTCATAATCATTTTGTTGATGTCATAATCATTTGATGTCATAATCATTAGATGATGTCATAATCATTTTGTTGATGTCATAATCATTAGATGATGTCATAATCATTTTGTTGATGTCATAATCATTTGATGATGTCATAATCATTTGATGTCATAATCATTGGATGATGTCATAATCATTTTGTTGATGTCATAATCATTTGATGATGTCATAATCATTAGATGATGTCATAATCATTTTGTTGATGTCATAATCATTTGATGATGTCATAATCATTTTGTTGATGTCATAATCATTTGATGATGTCATAATCATTAGATGATGTCATAATCATTTTGTTGATGTCATAATCATTTGATGATGCCATAATCATTAGATGATGTCATAATCATTTTGTTGATGTCATAATCATTTGATGATGTCATAATCATTTGATGTCATAATCATTGGATGATGTAATAAACATTTTGTTGATGTCATAATCATTGGATGATGTCATAATCATTGGATGATGTCATAATCATTTGATGATGCCATAATCATTTTGTTGATGTCATAATCATTTTGTTGATGTCATAATGATTTGATGATGTTATAATCATTGGATGATGTCATAATCATTGGATGATGTCATAATCATTTTGTGGATGTCATAATCATTTGATGTCATAATCATTGGATGATGTCATAATCATTTTGTTGATGTCATAATCATTTGATGAGGTCATAATCATTAGATGATGTCATAATCATTTTGTTGATGTCATAATCATTTGATGATGTCATAATCATTTGATGTCATAACCATTGGATGATGTCATAATCATTTTGTTGATGTCATAATCATTTGATGATGTCATAATCATTAGATGATGTCATAATCATTTTGTTGATGTCATAATCATTTGATGATGTCATAATCATTAGATGATGTCATAATCATTTTGATGATGTCATAATCATTTGATGTCATAATCATTGGATGATGTCATAATCATTTTGTTGATGTCATAATCATTTGATGTCATAATCATTGGATGATGTCATAATCATTTTGTTGATGTCATAATCATTTGATGTCATAATCATTAGATGATGTCATAATCATTTTGTTGATGTCATAATCATTAGATGATGTCATAATCATTTTGTTGATGTCATAATCATTTGATGATGTCATAATCATTTGATGTCATAATCATTGGATGATGTCATAATCATTTTGTTGATGTCATAATCATTTGATGATGTCATAATCATTAGATGATGTCATAATCATTTGATGATGTCATAATCATTAGATGATGTCATAATCATTTTGTTGATGTCATAATCATTTGATGATGTCATAATCATTAGATGATGTCATAATCATTTTGTTGATGTCATAATCATTTGATGATGCCATAATCATTAGATGATGTCATAATCATTTTGTTGATGTCATAATCATTTGATGATGTCATAATCATTTGATGTCATAATCATTGGATGATGTAATAAACATTTTGTTGATGTCATAATCATTTGATGATGTCATAATCATTTTGTTGATGTCATAATCATTTGATGATGTCATAATCATTAGATGATGTCATAAACATTTTGTTGATGTCATAATCATTTGATTATGTCATAATCATTTTGTTGATGTCATAATCATTTGATGATGTCATAATCATTAGATGATGTCATAATCATTTTGTTGATGTCATAATCATTTGATGATGTCATAATCATTTTGTTGATGTCATAATCATTTGATGTCATAATCATTGGATGATGTCATAATCATTGGATGATGTCATAATCATTTTGTTGATGTCATAATCATTTGATGATGTCATAATCATTAAATGATGTCATAATCATTTTGTTGATGTCATAATCATTTGATGATGTCATAATCATTTTGTTGATGTCATAATCATTTGATGATGTCATAATCATTTGATGTCATAATCATTGGATGATGTCATAATCATTGGATGATGTCATAATCATTTTGTTGATGTCATAATCATTTGATGATGTCATAATCATTAGATGATGTCATAATCATTTTGTTGATGTCATAATCATTTTGTTGATGTCATAATCATTTGATGATGCTATAATCATTTTGTTGTTGTCATAATCATTTTATGATGTCATAATCATTTTGTTGATGTCATAATCATTTTGTTGATGTCATAAAGATTTGATGATGTCATAATCATTTGATGTCATAATCATTGGATGATGTCATAATCATTTTGTTGATGTCATAATCATTTGATGATGTCATAATCATTTTGTTGATGTCATAATCATTTTGTTGATGTCATAATGATTTGATGATGTCATAATCATTGGATGATGTCATAATCATTTGATGATGTCATAATCATTTTGTTGATGTCATAAACATTTTGTTGATGTCATAATCATTTGATGATGTCATAATCATTGGCTGATGTCATAATCATTGGATGATGTCATAATCATTTTGTTGATGTCATAATCATTTGATGATGTCATAATCATTTTGTTGATGTCATAATCATTTTGTTGATGTCATAATGATTTGATGATGTCATAATCATTGGATGATGTCATAATCATTGGATGATGTCATAATCATTTGATGATGTCATAATCATTTTGTTGATGTCATAATCATTTTGTTGATGTTATAAACATTTGATGATGTCATAATCATTGGCTGATGTCATAATCATTGGATGATGTCATAATCATTTTGTTGATGTCATAATCATTTGATGATGTCATAATCATTTGATGTCATAATCATTGGATGATGTCCTAATCATTTTGTTGATGTCATAATCATTTGATGATGTCATAATCATTTTGTTGATGTCATAATCATTTTGTTGATGTCATAATGATTTGATGATGTCATAATCATTGGATGATGTCATAATCATTGGAAGATGTCATAATCATTTGATGATGCCATAATCATTTTGTTGATGTCATAATCATTTTGTTGATGTCATAATGATTTGATGATGTTATAATCATTGGATGATGTCATAATCATTGGATTATGTCATAATCATTTTGTGGATGTCATAATCATTTGATGTCATAATCATTGGATGATGTCATAATCATTTTGTTGATGTCATAATCATTTGATGATGTCATAATCATTAGATGATGTCATAATCATTTTGTTGATGTCATAATCATTTGATGATGTCATAATCATTTGATGTCATAATCATTGGATGATGTCATAATCATTTTGTTGATGTCATAATCATTTGATGATGTCATAATCATTAGATGATGTCATAATCATTATGTTGATGTCATAATCATTTGATGATGTCATAATCATTAGATGATGTCATAATCATTTTGATGATGTCATAATCATTTGATGATGTCCTAATCATTTGATGTCATAATCATCGGATGATGTCATAATCATTTTGTTGATGTCATAATCATTTGATGTCATAATCATTGGATGATGTCATAAACATTTTGTTGATGTCATAATCATTTGATGATGTCATAATCATTTTGTTGATGTCATAATCATTTTGTTGATGTCATAATCATTTGATGATGTCATAATCATTGGATGATGTCATAATCATTTTGTTGATGTCATAATCATTTGATGATGTCATAATCATTTTGTTGATGTCATAATCATTTTGTTGATGTCATAATGATTTGATGATGTCATAATCATTGGATGATTTCATAATCATTGGATGATGTCATAATCATTTTGTTGATGTCATAATGAATTGATGATGTCATAATCATTGGATGATGTCATAATCATTGGATGATGTCATAATCATTTTGTTGATGTCATAATCATTTGATGATGCCATAATCATTTTGTTGATGTCATAATCATTTTATGATGTCAGAATCATTTTGTTGATGTCATAATGATTTGATGATGTCATAATCATTTGGTGTTATAATCATTGGATGATGTCATAATCATTTTGTTGATGTCATAATCATTTGATGATGCCATAATCATTTTGTTGATGTTGTAATCATTTGATGATGCCATAATCATTTTGTTGATGTCATAATCATTTTATGATGTCATAATCATTTTGTTGATGTCATAATCATTTTGTTGATGTCATAATGATTTGATGATGTCATAATCATTGGATGATGTCATAATCATTTTGTTGATGTCATAATCATTTTGTTGATGTCATAATCATTTGATGATGTCATAATCATTTGATGTCATAATCATTGGATGATGTCATAATCATTTTGTTGATGTCATAATCATTTGATGTCATAATCATTAGATGATGTCATAATCATTTTGTTGATGTCATAATCATTAGATGATGTCATAATCATTTTGTTGATGTCATAATCATTTGATGATGTCATAATCATTTGATGATGTCATAATCATTTTGTTGATGTCATAATCATTTTGTTGATGTCATAATCATTTGATGATGTCATAATCGTTAGATGATGTCATAATCATTTTGTTGATGTCATAATCATTTGATGATGTCATAATCATTTGATGTCATAATCATGGGATGATGTCATAATAATTTTGTTGATGTCATAATCATTTGATGATGTCATAATCATTAGATGATGTCATAATCATTTTGTTGATGTCATAATGATTTGATGATGTCATAATCATTGGATGATGTCATAATCATTGGATGATGTCATCATCATTTTGTTGATGTCATAATCATTTGATGATGTCATAATCATTGGCTGATGTCATAATCATTGGATTATGTCATAATCATTTTGTTGATGTCATAATCATTTGATGATGTCATAATCATTTTGTTGATGTCATAATCATTTTGTTGATGTCATAATGATTTGATGATGTCATAATCATTGGATGATGTCATAATCATTGGATGATGTCATAATCATTTGATGATGTCATAATCATTTTGTTGATGTCATAATCATTTTGTTGATGTCATAATCATTTGATGATGTCATAATCATTGGCTGATGTCATAATCATTGGATGATGTCATAATCATTGGATGATGTCATAATCATTTTGTTGATGTCATAATCATTTGATGATGTCATAATCATTAGATGATGTCATAATCATTTTGTTGATGTCATAATCATTTGATGATGTCATAATCATTAGATGATGTCATAATCATTTTGATGATGTCATAATCATTTGATGATGTCATAATCATTTGATGTCATAATCATCGGATGATGTCATAATCATTTTGTTGATGTCATAATCATTTGATAATGTCATAATCATTTGATGATGCCATAATCATTTTGTTGATTGCATAATCATTTGATGATGTCATAATCATTTGATGTCATAATCATTGGATGATGTCATAAACATTTTGTTGATGTCATAATCATTTGATGATGTCATAATCATTTGATGTCATAATCATTTGATGATGTCATAATCATTTTGTTGATGTCATAATCATTTTGTTGATGTCATAATGATTTGATGATGTCATAATCATTGGATGATGTCATAATCATTTTGTTGATGTCATAATCATTAGATGATGTCATAATCATTTTGTTGATGTCATAATCATTTGATGATGTCATAATCATTTGATGATGTCATAATCATTTTGTTGATGTCATAATCATTTTGTTGATGTCATAATCATTTGTTGATGTCATAATCGTTAGATGATGTCATAATCATTTTGTTGATGTCATAATCATTTGATGATGTCATAATCATTTGATGTCATAATCATGGGATGATGTCATAATAATTTTGTTGATGTCATAATCATTTGATGATGTCATAATCATTAGATGATGTCATAATCATTTTGTTGATGTCATAATGATTTGATGATGTCATAATCATTGGATGATGTCATAATCATTGGATGATGTCATCATCATTTTGTTGATGTCATAATCATTTGATGATGTCATAATCATTGGCTGATGTCATAATCATTGGATGATGTCATAATCATTTTGTTGATGTCATAATCATTTGATGATGTCATAATCATTTTGTTGATGTCATAACCATTTTGTTGATGTCATAATGATTTGATGATGTCATAATCATTGGATGATGTCATAATCATTGGATGATGTCATAATCATTTGATGATGTCATAATCATTTTGTTGATGTCATAATCATTTTGTTGATGTCATAATCATTTGATGATGTCATAATCATTGGCTGATGTCATAATCATTGGATGATGTCATAATCATTGGATGATGTCATAATCATTTTGTTGATGTCATAATCATTTGATGATGTCATAATCATTAGATGATGTCATAATCATTTTGTTGATGTCATAATCATTTGATGATGTCATAATCATTAGATGATGTCATAATCATTTTGATGATGTCATAATCATTTGATGATGTCATAATCATTTGATGTCATAATCATCGGATGATGTCATAATCATTTTGTTGATGTCATAATCATTTGATAATGTCATAATCATTTGATGATGCCATAATCATTTTGTTGATTGCATAATCATTTGATGATGTCATAATCATTTGATGTCATAATCATTGGATGATGTCATAAACATTTTGTTGATGTCATAATCATTTGATGATGTCATAATCATTTGATGTCATAATCATTTGATGATGTCATAATCATTTTGTTGATGTCATAATCATTTTGTTGATGTCATAATGATTTGATGATGTCATAATCATTGGATGATGTCATAATCATTTTGTTGATGTCATAATCATTTGATGATGTCATAATCATTTTGTTGATGTCATAATCATTTTGTTGATGTCATAATGATTTGATGATGTCATAATCATTGGATGATTTCATAATCATTGGATGATGTCATAATCATTTTGTTGATGTCATAATGAATTGATGATGTCATAATCATTGGATGATGTCATAATCATTGGATGATGTCATAATCATTTTGTTGATGTCATAATCATTTGATGATGCCATAATCATTTTGTTGATGTCATAATCATTTTATGATGTCAGAATCATTTTGTTGATGTCATAATGATTTGATGATGTCATAATCATTTGATGTCATAATCATTGGATGATGTCATAATCATTTTGTTGATGTCATAATCATTTGATGATGCCATAATCATTTTGTTGATGTTGTAATCATTTGATGATGCCATAATCATTTTGTTGATGTCATAATCATTTTATGATGTCATAATCATTTTGTTGATGTCATAATCATTTTGTTGATGTCATAATGATTTGATGATGTCATAATCATTGGATGATGTCATAATCATTGGATGATGTCATCATCATTTTGTTGATGTCATAACCATTTGATGATGTCATAATCATTTGATGTCATAATCATTGGATGATGTCATAATCATTTTGTTGATGTCATAATCATTTGATGATGTCATAATCTTTAGATGATGTCATAATTATTTTGTTGATGTCATAATCATTTTGTTGATGTCATAATGATTTGATGATGTCATAATCATTTGATGTCATAATCATTGGATGATGTCATAATCATTTTGTTGATGTCATAATCATTTGATGATGTCATAATCATTTGATGTCATAATCATTGGATGATGTCATAATCATTTTGTTGATGTCATAATCATTTGATGTCATAATCATTAGATGATGTCATAATCATTTTGTTGATGTCATAATCATTTGATGATGTCATAATCATTTGATGATGTCATAATCATTTTGTTGATGTCATAATCATTTTGTTGATGTCATAATCATTTGATGATGTCATAATCGTTAGATGATGTCATAATCATTTTGTTGATGTCATAATCATTTGATGATGTCATAATCATTTGATGTCATAATCATGGGATGATGTCATAATAATTTTGTTGATGTCATAATCATTTGATGATGTCATAATCATTTGATGATGTCATAATCATTTTGTTGATGTCATAATGATTTGATGATGTCATAATCATTGGATGATGTCATAATCATTGGATGATGTCATCATCATTTTGTTGATGTCATAATCATTTGATGATGTCATAATCATTTGATGTCATAATCATTGGATGATGTCATAATCATTTTGTTGATGTCATAATCATTTGATGATGTCATAATCATTAGATGATGTCATAATCATTTTGTTGATGTCATAATCATTTGATAATATCATAATCATTAGATGATGTCATAATCATTTTGTTGATGTCATAATCATTTGATGATGTCATAATCATTAGATGATGTCATAATCATTTTGTTGATGTCATAATCATTTGATGATGTCATAATCATTAGATGATGTCATAATCATTTTGTTGATGTCATAATCATTTGATGATGTCATAATCATTTGATGTCATAATCATTGGATGATGTCATAAACATTTTGTTGATGTCATAATCATTTGATGATGTCATAATCATTTTGTTGATGTCATAATCATTTGATGATGTCATAATCATTTGATGTCATAATCATGGGATGATGTCATAATCATTTTGTTGATGTCATAATCATTTGATGATGTCATAATCATTAGATGATGTCATAATCATTTTGTTGATGTCATAATCATTTGATGATGTCATAATCATTAGATGATGTCATAATCATTTTGTTGATGTCATAATCATTTGATGATGTCATAATCATTAGATGATGTCATAATCATTTTGTTGATGTCATAATCATTTGATGATGTCATAATCATTAGATGATGTCATAATCATTTTGTTGATGTCATAATCATTTGATGATGTCATAATCATTTGATGTCATAATCATTGGATGATGTCATAAACATTTTGTTGATGTCATAATCATTTGATGATGTCATAATCATTTTGTTGATGTCATAATCATTTGATGATGTCATAATCATTTTGTTGATGTCATAATCATTTGATGATGTCATAATCATTAGATGATGTCATAATCATTTTGTTGATGTCATAATCATTTGATGATGTCATAATCATTTTGTTGATGTCATAATCATTTGATGATGTCATAATCATTTGATGTCATAATCATTGGATGATGTCATAATCATTTTGTTGATGTCATAATCATTTGATGATGTCATAATCATTAGATGATGTCATAATCATTTTGTTGATGTCATAATCATTTGATGATGTCATAATCATTTTGTTGATGTCATAATCATTTGATGATGTCATAATCATTTTGTTGATGTCATAATCATTTGATGATGTCATAATCATTAGATGATGTCATAATCATTTTGTTGATGTCATAATCATTTGATGATGTCATAATCATTAGATGATGTCATAATCATTTTGTTGATGTCATAATCATTTGATGATGTCATAATCATTTGATGTCATAATCATTTGATGTCATAAACATTTTGTTGATGTCATAATCATTTGATGATGTCATAATCATTTTGTTGATGTCATAATCATTTGATGATGTCATAATCATTAGATGATGTCATAATCATTTTGTTGATGTCAAAATCATTTGATGATGTCATAATCATTTTGTTGATGTCATAATCATTTGATGATGTCATAATCATTTGATGTCATAATCATGGGATGATGTCATAATCATTTTGTTGATGTCATAATCATTTGATGATGTCATAATCATTAGATGATGTCATAATCATTTTGTTGATGTCATAATGATTTGATGATGTCATAATCATTGGATGATGTCATAATCATTGGATGATGTCATCATCATTTTGTTGATGTCATAATCATTTGATGATGTCATAATCATTTGATGTCATAATCATTGGATGATGTCATAATCATTTTGTTGATGTCATAATCATTTGATGATTTCATAATCATGGGATGATGTCATAATCATTTTGTTGATGTCATAATCATTTGATGATGTCATAATCATTAGATGATGTCATAATCATTTTGTTGATGTCATAATCATTTGATGATGTCATAATCATTAGATTATGTCATAATCATTTTGTTGATGTCATAATCATTTGATGATGTCATAATCATTAGATGATGTCATAATCATTTTGTTGATGTCATAATCATTTGATGATGTCATAATCATTTGATGTCATAATCATTGGATGATGTCATAAACATTTTGTTGATGTCATAATCATTAGATGATGTCATAATCATTTTGTTGATGTCATAATCATTTGATGATGTCATAATCATTTTGTTGATGTCATAATCATTTGATGATGTCATAATCATTTGATGATGTCATAATCATTTTATTGATGTCATAATCATTTTGTTGATGTCATAATCATTTGATGATGTCATAATCATTAGATGATGTCATAATCATTTTGTTGATGTCATAATCATTTGATGATGTCATAATCATTAGATGATGTCATAATCATTTTGTTGATGTCATAATCATTTGATGATGTCATAATCATTAGATGATGTCATAATCATTTTGTTGATGTCATAATCATTTGATGATGTCATAATGATTTGATGATGTCATAATCATTTGATGTGATAATCATTGGATGATGTCATAATCATTTGATGATGTCATAATCATTTTGTTGATGTCATAATCATTTGATGATGCCATAATCATTTTGTTGATGTCATAATCATTGGATGATGCCATAATCATTTTGTTGATGTCATAATCATTAGATGATGTCATCATCATTTTGTTGATGTCATAATCATTTGATGATGTCATAATCATTTGATGTCATAATCATTGGATGATGTCATAATCATTTTGTTGATGTCATAATGATTTGATGATGTCATAATCATTGGATGATGTCATAATCATTGGATGATGTCATCATCATTTTGTTGATGTCATAATCATTTGATGATGTCATAATCATTTGATGTCATAATCATTGGATGATGTCATAATCATTTTGTTGATGTCATAATCATTTGATGATGTCATAATCATTAGATGATGTCATAATTATTTTGTTGATGTCATAATCATTTTGTTGATGTCATAATGATTTTAAGATGTCATAAACATTTGATGATGTCATAATCATTTTGTTGATGTCATAATCATTAGATGATGTCATAATCATTTTGTTGATGTCATAATCATTTGATGATGTCATAATCATTAGATGATGTCATAATCATTTTGTTGATGTCATAATCATTTGATGATGTCATAATCATTTGATGTCATAATCATTGGATGATGTCATAAACATTTTGTTGATGTCATAATCATTTGATTATGTCATAATCATTTTGTTGATGTCATAATCATTTGATGATGCCATAATCATTAGATGATGTCATAATCATTTTGTTGATGTCATAATCATTTGATGATGTCATAATCATTTTGTTGATGTCATAATCATTTGATGATGTCATAATCATTTGATGTCATAATCATTGGATGATGTCATAATCATTTTGTTGATGTCATAATCATTAGATGATGTCATAATCATTAGATGATGTCATAATCATTTTGTTGATGTCATAATCATTTGATGATGTCATAATCATTTTGTTGATGTCATAATCATTTGATGATGTCATAATCATTTGATGTCATAATCATTGGATGATGTCATAATCATTGGATGATGTCATAATCATTTTGTTGATGTCATAATCATTTGATGATGTCATAATCATTAGATGATGTCATAATCATTTTGTTGATGTCATAATCATTTTGTTGATGTCATAATCATTTGATGATGCTATAATTATTTTGTTGATGTCATAATCATTTTATGATGTCATAATCATTTTGTTGATGTCATAATCATTTTGTTGATGTCATAATGATTTGATGATGTCATAATCATTTGATGTCATAATCATTGGATGATGTCATAATCATTTTGTTGATGTCATAATCATTTGATGATGTCATAATGATTTTGTTGATGTCATAATCATTTGATGATGCCATAATCATTTTGTTGATGTCATAATCATTTTATGATGTCATAATCATTTTGTTGATGTCATAATCATTTTGTTGATGTCATAATGATTTGATGATGTCATAATCATTTGATGTCATAATCATTGGAAGATGTCATAATCATTGGATGATGTCATAATCATTTTGTTGATGTCATAATCATTTGATGATGTCATAATCATTTTGTTGATGTCATAATCATTTGATGATGTCATAATCATTAGATGATGTCATAATCATTTTGTTGATGTCATAATCATTTTGTTGATATCATATTGATTTGATGATGTCATAATCATTTGATGTCATAATCATTGGATGATTTCATAATCATTTTGTTGATGTCATAATCATTTGATGATGTCAATCATTTTGTTGATGTCATAATCATTTTGTTGATGTCATAATGATTTGATGATGTCATAATCATTGGTTGATGTCATAATCATTGGATGATGTCATAATAATTTTGTTGATGTCATAATCATTTGATGATGTCATAATCATTTGATGATGTCATAATCATTTTGTTGATGTCATAATCATTGGATGATGTCATAATCATTTTGTTGATGTCATAATCATTGGATGATGTCATAATCATTGGATGATGTCATATTCATTTTGTTGATGTCATAATCATTTGATGATGTCATAATCATTAGATGATGTCATAATCATTTGATGTCATAATCATTTTGTTGATGTCATAATCATTTGATGATGTCATAATCATTAGAAGATGTCATAATCATTTGATGTCATAATCATTGGATGATGTCATAACCATTTTGTTGATGTCATAAACATTTGATGATGTCATAATCATTGGATGATGTCATAATCATTTTGTTGATGTCATAATCATTTGATGATGTCATAATCATTTGATGTCATAATCATTGGATGATGTCATAATCATTTTGTTGATGTCATAATCATTTGATGATGTCATAATCATTTGATGTCATAATCATTGGATGATGTCATAATCATTTTGTTGATGTCATAATCATTAGATGATGTCATAATCATTAGATGATGTCATAATCATTTTGTTGATGTCATAATCATTTGATGATGTCATAATCATTTTGTTGATGTCATAATCATTTGATGATGTCATAATCATTTTGTTGATGTCATAATCATTTGATGATGTCATAATCATTTTGTTGATGTCATAATCATTTTGTTGATGTCATAATGATTTGATGATGTCATAATCATTTTGTTGATGTCATAATCATTTGATGATGTCATAATCATTTTGTTGATGTCATAATCATTTGATGATGTCATAATCATTTTGTTGATGTCATAATCATTTTGTTGATGTCATAATGATTTGATGATGTCATAATCATTGGATGATGTCATAATCATTGGATGATGTCATAATCATTTTGTTGATGTCATAATCATTTCATGATGTCATAATCATTTGATGTCATAATCATTGGATGATGTCATAATCATTTTGTTGATGTCATAATCATTTGATGATGTCATCATCATTTTGTTGATGTCATAATCATTTTGTTGATGTCATAATCATTGGATGATGTCATAATCATTGGATGATGTCATAATCATTTGATGATGTCATAATCATTTTGATGATGTCATAATCATTTTGTTGATGTCATAATGATTTGATGATGTCATAATCATTGGATGATGTCATAATCATTGGATGATGTCATAATCATTTTGTTGATGTCATAATCATTTGATGATGTCATAATCATTTGATGTCATAATCATTGGATGATGTCATAATCATTTTGTTGATGTCATAATCATTTGATGATGTCATAATCACATCTTCCAATGATTATGACATCAAATGATTATGACATCATCAAATCATTATGACATCAACAAAATGATTATGACATCATCTAATGATTATGACATCATCAAATGATTATGACATCAACAAAATGATTATGACATCATCCAATGATTATGACATCAAATGATTATGACATCATCAAATGATTACGACATCAACAAAATGATTATGGCATCATCAAATGATTATGACATCAACAAAATGATTATGACATCATCCAATGATTATGACATCATCAAATGATTATGACATCATCAAATGATTATGACATCAACAAAATGATTATGACATCTTCCAATGATTATGACATCAAATGATTATGACATCATCAAATGATTATGACATCACCAAAATGATTATGACATCATCAAATGATTATGACATCAACAAAATGATAATGGCATCATCAAATGATTATGACATCAACAAAATGATTATGACATCATCAAATGATTATGACATCATCAAATGATTATGACATCAACAAAATGATTATGACATCATCCAATGATTATGACATCAAATGATTATGACATCATCAAATGATTATGACATCACCAAAATGATTATGACATCATCAAATGATTATGACATCAACAAAATGATTATGACATCAACAAAATGATTATGACATCATCTAATGATTATGACATTATCAAATGATTATGACATCAACAAAATGATTATGACATCATCCAATGATTATGACATCAAATGATTATGACATCATCAAATGATTATGACATCAACAAAATGATTATGACATCATCCAATGATTATGACATCAAATGATTATGACATCAACAAAATGATTATGACATCATCCAATGATTTTGACATCATCAAATCATTATGACATCAACAAAATGATTATGACATCAACAAAATGATTATGACATCATCAAATGATTATGACATCAAATGATTATGACATCATCAAATGATTATGACATCAACAAAATGATGATGACATCATCCAATGATTATGACATCATCAAATCATTATGACATCAACAAAATGATTATGACATCATCTAATGATTATGACATCATCAAATGATTATGACATCACAAAATGATTATGACATCATCAAATGATTATGACATCAACAAAATGATTATGACATCATCTAATGATTATGACATCATCAAATGATTATGACATCAACAAAATGATTATGACATCATCCAATGATTATGACATCAAATGATTATGACATCATCAAAATGATTATGACATCAGCAAAATGATTATGACATCATCCAATGATTATGACATCAACAAAATGATTATGACATCATCCAATGATTTTGACATCATCAAATCATTATGACATCAACAAAATGATTATGACATCATCAAATGATTATGACATCAAATGATTATGACATCATCAAATGATTATGACATCAACAAAATGATGATGACATCATCCAATGATTATGACATCATCCAATGATTATGACATCATCAAATCATTATGACATCAACAAAATGATTATGACATCATCTAACGATTATGACATCATCAAATGATTATGACATCAACAAAATGATTATGACATCATCCAATGATTATGACGTCAAATGATTATGACATCATCAAATGATTATGACATCATCCAATGATTATGACATCACAAAATGATTATGACATCATCTAATGATTATGACATCATCAAATGATTATGACATCAACAAAATGATTATGACATCATCTAATGATTATGACATCATCAAATGATTATGACATCAACAAAATGATGATGACATCATCCAATGATTATGACATCATCCAATGATTATGACATCATCAAATCATTATGACATCAACAAAATGATTATGACATCATCTAATGATTATGACATCATCAAATGATTATGACATCAACAAAATGATTATGACATCATCCAATGATTATGACATCAAATGATTATGACATCATCAAATGATTATGACATCAACAAAATGATTATGACATCATCCAATGATTATGACATCAAATGATTATGACATCATCCAATGATTATGACATCAAATGATTATGACATCAACAAAATGATTATGACATCATCCAATGAATTTGACATCATCAAATCATAATGACTTCAACAAAATGATTATGACATCAACAAAATGATTATGACATCATCAAATGATTATGACATCAAATGATTATGACATCATCAAATGATTATGACATCAACAAAATGATGATGACATCATCCAATGATTATGACATCATCCAATGATTATGACATAATCAAATCATTATGACATCAACAAAATGATTATGACATCATCTAATGATTATGACATCATCAAATGATTATGACATCACAAAATGATTATGACATCATCTAATGATTATGACATCATCAAATGATTATGACATCAACAAAATGATTATGACATCATCTAATGATTATGACATCAACAAATGATTATGACATCAACAAAATGATTATGACATCATCCAATGATTATGACATCAAATGATTATGACATCATCAAATGATTATGACATCAACAAAATGATTATGACATCAACAAAATGATTATGACATCATCCAATGATTATGACATCATCAAATCATTATGACATCAACAAAATGATTATGACATCAACAAAATGATTATGACATCATCAAATGATTATGACATCAAATGATTATGACATCATCAAATGATTATGACATCAACAAAATGATGATGACATCATCCAATGATTATGACATGATCCAATGATTATGACATCATCAAATCATTATGACATCAACAAAATGATTATGACATCATCTAATGATTATGACATCATCAAATGATTATGACATCAACAAAATGATTATGACATCATCCAATGATTATGACTTCAAATGATTATGACATCATCAAATGATTATGACATCAACAAAATGATTATGACATCATCCAATGATTATGACATCAAATGATTATGACATCATCAAATCATTATGACATCAACAAAATGATTATGACATCATCTAATGATTATGACATCGTCAAATGATTATGACATCAACAAAATGATTATGACATCATCGGATGATTATGACATCAAATGATTATGACATCATCAAATGATTATGACATCAACAAAATGATTATGACATCATCCAATGATTTTGACATCATCAAATCATTATGACATCAACAAAATGATTATGACATCAACAAAATGATTATGACATCATCAAATGATTATGACATCAAATGATTATGACATCATCAAATGATTATGACATCAACAAAATGATGATGACATCATCCAATGATTATGACATCATCAAATCATTATGACATCAGCAAAATGATTATGACATCATCTAATGATTATGACATCATCAAATGATTATGACATCACAAAATGATTATGACATCATCTAATGATTATGACATCATCAAATGATTATGACATCAACAAAATGATTATGACATCATCCAATGATTATGACATCATCAAATCATTATGACATCAACAAAATGATTATGACATCATCTAATGATTATGACATCATCAAATGATTATGACATCAACAAAATGATTATGACATCATCCAATGATTATGACATCAAATGATTATGACATCATCAAATGATTATGACATCACCAAAATGATTATGACATCATCAAATGATTATGACATCAACAAAATGATTATGACATCAACAAAATGATTATGACATCATCTAATGATTATGACATTATCAAATAATTATGACATCAACAAAATGATTATGACATCATCCAATGATTATGACATCAAATGATTATGACATCATCAAATGATTATGACATCACAAAATGATTATGACATCATCTAATGATTATGACATCATCAAATGATTATGACATCAACAAAATGATTATGACATCATCTAATGATTATGACATCATCAAATGATTATGACATCAACAAAATGATTATGACATCATCCAATGATTATGACATCAAATGATTATGACATCAACAAAATGATTATGACATCATCCAATGATTTTGACATCATCAAATCATTATGACATCAACAAAATGATTATGACATCATCCAATGATTATGACATCAAATGATTATGACATCATCAAATGATTATGACATCAACAAAATTATGATGACATCATCCAATGATTATGACATCATCCAATGATTATGACATCATCAAATCATTATGACATCAACAAAATGATTATGACATCATCTAATGATTATGACATCATCAAATGATTATGACATCACAAAATGATTATGACATCATCTAATGATTATGACATCATCAAATGATTATGACATCAACAAAATGATTATGACATCATCCAATGATTATGACATCATCCAATGATTATGACATCATCAAATCATTATGACATCAACAAAATGATTATGACATCATCTAATGATTATGACATCATCAAATGATTATGACATCAACAAAATGATTATGACATCATCAAATGATTATGACATCAAATGATTTATGACATCATCAAATGATTATGACATCACCAAAATGATTATGACATCATCAAATGATTATGACATCAACAAAATGATTATGACATCAACAAAATGATTATGACATCATCTAATGATTATGACATTATCAAATGATTATGACATCAACAAAATGATTATGACATCATCCAATGATTATGACATCAAATGATTATGACATCATCAAATGATTATGACATCACAAAATGATTATGACATCATCTAATGATTATGACATCATCAAATGATTATGACATCAACAAAATGATTATGACATCATCTAATGATTATGACATCATCAAATGATTATGACATCAACAAAATGATTATGAGATCATCCAATGATTATGATATCAAATGATTATGACATCATCAAATGATTATGACATCAACAAAATGATTATGACATCATCCAATGATTATGACATCAAATGATTATGACATCAACAAAATGATTATGACATCAGCCAATGATTTTGACATCATCAAATCATTATGACATCAACAAAATGATTATGACATCAACAAAATGATTATGACATCATCAAATGATTATGACATCAAATGATTATGACATCATCAAATGATTATGACATCAACAAAATGATGATGACATCATCCAATGATTATGACATCATCAAATGATTATGACATCATCCAATGATTATGACATCAAATGATTATGACATCATCAAATGATTATGACATCAACAAAATGATTATGACATCATACAATGATTATGACATCATCAAATCATTATGACATCTACAAAATGATTATGACATCATCTAATGATTATGACATCATCAAATGATTATGACATCAACAAAATGATTATGACATCATCCAATGATTATGACATCAAATGATTATGACATCATCAAATGATTACGACATCAACAAAATGATTATGACATCATCCAATGATTATGACATCAAATGATTATGACATCAACAAAATGATTATGACATCATCCAATGATTTTGACATCATCAAATCATTATGACATCAACAAAATGATTATGACATCAACAAAATGATTATGACATCATCAAATGATTATGACATCATCAAATGATTATGACATCAACAAAATGATGATGACATTATCCAATGATTATGACATCATCCAATGATTATGACATCATCAAATCATTATGACATCAACAAAATGATTATGGCATCATCAAATGATTATGACATCAACAAAATGATTATGACATCATCCAATGATTATGACATCAAATGATTATGACATCATCAAATCATTATGACATCAACAAAATGATTATGACATCATAAAATGATTATGACATCAACAAAATGATAATGGCATCATCAAATGATTATGACATCAACAAAATGATTATGACATCAACAAAATGATTATGACATCATCAAATGATTATGACATCATCTAATGATTATGACATCATCAAATGATTATGACATCAAATGATTATGACATCATCAAATGATTATGACATCACCAAAATGATTATGACATCATCAAATGATTATGACATCAACAAAATGATTATGACATCAACAAAATGATTATGACATCATCTAATGATTATGACATTATCAAATGATTATGACATCAACAAAATGATTATGACATCATCCAATGATTATGACATCAAATGATTATGACATCATCAAATCATTATGACATCAACAAAATGATTATGACATCATAAAATGATTATGACATCAAATGATTATGACATCAACAAAATGATTATGACATCATCCAATGATTATGACATCAAATGATTATGACATCATCAAATCATTATGACATCAACAAAATGATTATGACATCAACAAAATGATTATGACATCATCAAATGATTATGACATCAAATGATTATGACATCAACAAAATGATTATGACATCATCCAATGATTATGACATCATCAAATCATTATGACATCAACAAAATGATTATGACATCATCTAATGATTATGACATCATCAAATGATTATGACATCAACAAAATGATTATGACATCATCCAATGATTATGACATCAAATGATTATGACATCATCAAATGATTATGACATCACCAAAATGATTATGACATCATCAAATGATTATGACATCAACAAAATGATTATGACATCAACAAAATGATTATGACATCATCTAATGATTATGACATTATCAAATGATTATGACATCAACAAAATGATTATGACATCATCCAATGATTATGACATCAAATGATTATGACATCATCAAATGATTATGACATCACAAAATGATTATGACATCATCTAATGATTATGACATCATCAAATGATTATGACATCAACAAAATGATTATGACATCATCTAATGATTATGACATCATCAAATGATTATGACATCAACAAAATGATTATGACATCATCCAATGATTATGACATCAAATGATTATGACATCAACAAAATGATTATGACATCATCCAATGATTTTGACATCATCAAATCATTATGACATCAACAAAATGATTATGACATCATCCAATGATTATGACATCAAATGATTATGACATCATCAAATGATTATGACATCAACAAAATGATGATGACATCATCCAATGATTATGACATCATCAAATGATTATGACATCATCCAATGATTATGACATCATCAAATGATTATGACATCAACAAAATGATTATGACATCATACAATGATTATGACATCATCAAATCATTATGACATCTACAAAATGATTATGACATCATCTAATGATTATGACATCATCAAATGATTATGACATCAACAAAATGATTATGACATCATCCAATGATTATGACATCAAATGATTATGACATCATCAAATGATTACGACATCAACAAAATGATTATGACATCATCCAATGATTATGACATCAAATGATTATGACATCAACAAAATGATTATGACATCATCCAATGATTTTGACATCATCAAATCATTATGACATCAACAAAATGATTATGACATCAACAAAATGATTATGACATCATCAAATGATTATGACATCATCAAATGATTATGACATCAACAAAATGATGATGACATTATCCAATGATTATGACATCATCCAATGATTATGACATCATCAAATCATTATGACATCAACAAAATGATTATGACATCATCAAATGATTATGACATCATCAAATGATTATGACATCATCCAATGATTATGACATCAAATGATTGTGACATCATCAAATGATTATGACATCAACAAAATGATTATGGCATCATCAAATGATTATGACATCAACAAAATGATTATGACATCATCCAATGATTATGACATCAAATGATTATGACATCATCAAATCATTATGACATCAACAAAATGATTATGACATCATAAAATGATTATGACATCAACAAAATGATAATGGCATCATCAAATGATTATGACATCAACAAAATGATTATGACATCAACAAAATGATTATGACATCATCAAATGATTATGACATCATCTAATGATTATGACATCATCAAATGATTATGACATCAAATGATTATGACATCATCAAATGATTATGACATCACCAAAATGATTATGACATCATCAAATGATTATGACATCAACAAAATGATTATGACATCAACAAAATGATTATGACATCATCTAATGATTATGACATTATCAAATGATTATGACATCAACAAAATGATTATGACATCATCCAATGATTATGACATCAAATGATTATGACATCATCAAATCATTATGACATCAACAAAATGATTATGACATCATAAAATGATTATGACATCAAATGATTATGACATCAACAAAATGATTATGACATCATCCAATGATTATGACATCAAATGATTATGACATCATCAAATCATTATGACATCAACAAAATGATTATGACATCAACAAAATGATTATGACATCATCAAATGATTATGACATCAAATGATTATGACATCAAATGATTATGACATCAACAAAATGATTATGACATCATCCAATGATTATGACATCATCAAATCATTATGACATCAACAAAATGATTATGACATCATCTAATGATTATGACATCATCAAATGATTATGACATCAACAAAATGATTATGACATCATCCAATGATTATGACATCAAATGATTATGACATCATCAAATGATTATGACATCACCAAAATGATTATGACATCATCAAATGATTATGACATCAACAAAATGATTATGACATCAACAAAATGATTATGACATCATCTAATGATTATGACATTATCAAATGATTATGACATCAACAAAATGATTATGACATCATCCAATGATTATGACATCAAATGATTATGACATCATCAAATGATTATGACATCACAAAATGATTATGACATCATCTAATGATTATGACATCATCAAATGATTATGACATCAACAAAATGATTATGACATCATCTAATGATTATGACATCATCAAATGATTATGACATCAACAAAATGATTATGACATCATCCAATGATTATGACATCAAATGATTATGACATCAACAAAATGATTATGACATCATCCAATGATTTTGACATCATCAAATCATTATGACATCAACAAAATGATTATGACATCATCCAATGATTATGACATCAAATGATTATGACATCATCAAATGATTATGACATCAACAAAATTATGATGACATCATCCAATGATTATGACATCATCCAATGATTATGACATCATCAAATCATTATGACATCAACAAAATGATTATGACATCATCTAATGATTATGACATCATCAAATGATTATGACATCACAAAATGATTATGACATCATCTAATGATTATGACATCATCAAATGATTATGACATCAACAAAATGATTATGACATCATCCAATGATTATGACATCATCAAATCATTATGACATCAACAAAATGATTATGACATCATCTAATGATTATGACATCATCAAATGATTATGACATCAACAAAATGATTATGACATCATCAAATGATTATGACATCAAATGATTTATGACATCATCAAATGATTATGACATCACCAAAATGATTATGACATCATCAAATGATTATGACATCAACAAAATGATTATGACATCAACAAAATGATTATGACATCATCTAATGATTATGACATTATCAAATGATTATGACATCAACAAAATGATTATGACATCATCCAATGATTATGACATCAAATGATTATGACATCATCAAATGATTATGACATCACAAAATGATTATGACATCATCTAATGATTATGACATCATCAAATGATTATGACATCAACAAAATGATTATGACATCATCTAATGATTATGACATCATCAAATGATTATGACATCAACAAAATGATTATGAGATCATCCAATGATTATGATATCAAATGATTATGACATCATCAAATGATTATGACATCAACAAAATGATTATGACATCATCCAATGATTATGACATCAAATGATTATGACATCAACAAAATGATTATGACATCAGCCAATGATTTTGACATCATCAAATCATTATGACATCAACAAAATGATTATGACATCAACAAAATGATTATGACATCATCAAATGATTATGACATCAAATGATTATGACATCATCAAATGATTATGACATCAACAAAATGATGATGACATCATCCAATGATTATGACATCATCAAATGATTATGACATCATCCAATGATTATGACATCAAATGATTATGACATCATCAAATGATTATGACATCAACAAAATGATTATGACATCATACAATGATTATGACATCATCAAATCATTATGACATCTACAAAATGATTATGACATCATCTAATGATTATGACATCATCAAATGATTATGACATCAACAAAATGATTATGACATCATCCAATGATTATGACATCAAATGATTATGACATCATCAAATGATTACGACATCAACAAAATGATTATGACATCATCCAATGATTATGACATCAAATGATTATGACATCAACAAAATGATTATGACATCATCCAATGATTTTGACATCATCAAATCATTATGACATCAACAAAATGATTATGACATCAACAAAATGATTATGACATCATCAAATGATTATGACATCATCAAATGATTATGACATCAACAAAATGATGATGACATTATCCAATGATTATGACATCATCCAATGATTATGACATCATCAAATCATTATGACATCAACAAAATGATTATGACATCATCAAATGATTATGACATCATCAAATGATTATGACATCATCCAATGATTATGACATCAAATGATTGTGACATCATCAAATGATTATGACATCAACAAAATGATTATGGCATCATCAAATGATTATGACATCAACAAAATGATTATGACATCATCCAATGATTATGACATCAAATGATTATGACATCATCAAATCATTATGACATCAACAAAATGATTATGACATCATAAAATGATTATGACATCAACAAAATGATAATGGCATCATCAAATGATTATGACATCAACAAAATGATTATGACATCAACAAAATGATTATGACATCATCAAATGATTATGACATCATCTAATGATTATGACATCATCAAATGATTATGACATCAAATGATTATGACATCATCAAATGATTATGACATCACCAAAATGATTATGACATCATCAAATGATTATGACATCAACAAAATGATTATGACATCAACAAAATGATTATGACATCATCTAATGATTATGACATTATCAAATGATTATGACATCAACAAAATGATTATGACATCATCCAATGATTATGACATCAAATGATTATGACATCATCAAATCATTATGACATCAACAAAATGATTATGACATCATAAAATGATTATGACATCAAATGATTATGACATCAACAAAATGATTATGACATCATCCAATGATTATGACATCAAATGATTATGACATCATCAAATCATTATGACATCAACAAAATGATTATGACATCAACAAAATGATTATGACATCATCAAATGATTATGACATCAAATGATTATGACATCAAATGATTATGACATCAACAAAATTATGATGACATCATCCAATGATTATGACATCATCCAATGATTATGACATCATCAAATCATTATGACATCAACAAAATGATTATGACATCATCTAATGATTATGACATCATCAAATGATTATGACATCACAAAATGATTATGACATCATCTAATGATTATGACATCATCAAATGATTATGACATCAACAAAATGATTATGACATCATCCAATGATTATGACATCATCCAATGATTATGACATCATCAAATCATTATGACATCAACAAAATGATTATGACATCATCTAATGATTATGACATCATCAAATGATTATGACATCAACAAAATGATTATGACATCATCAAATGATTATGACATCATCAAATGATTATGACATCATCAAATGATTATGACATCACCAAAATGATTATGACATCATCAAATGATTATGACATCAACAAAATGATTATGACATCAACAAAATGATTATGACATCATCTAATGATTATGACATTATCAAATGATTATGACATCAACAAAATGATTATGACATCATCCAATGATTATGACATCAAATGATTATGACATCATCAAATGATTATGACATCACAAAATGATTATGACATCATCTAATGATTATGACATCATCAAATGATTATGACATCAACAAAATGATTATGACATCATCTAATGATTATGACATCATCAAATGATTATGACATCAACAAAATGATTATGACATCATCCAATGATTATGATATCAAATGATTATGACATCATCAAATGATTATGACATCAACAAAATGATTATGACATCATCCAATGATTATGACATCAAATGATTATGACATCAACAAAATGATTATGACATCAACAAAATGATTATGACACCATCAAATGATTATGACATCAAATGATTATGACATCATCAAATGATTATGACATCAACAAGATGATGATGACATCATCCAATGATTATGACATCATACAATGATTATGACATCATCAAATCATTATGACATCAACAAAATGATTATGACATCATCTAATGATTATGACATCATCAAATGATTATGACATCAACAAAATGATTATGACATCATCCAATGATTATGACATCAAATGATTATGACATCAACAAAATGATTATGACATCATCCAATGATTATGACATCAAATGATTATGACATCAACAAAATGATTATGACATCATCCAATGATTTTGACATCATCAAATCATTATGACATCAACAAAATGATTATGACATCAACAAAATGATTATGACATCATCAAATGATTATGACATCAAATGATTATGACATCAAATGATTATGACATCAACAAATGATTATGACATCAAAAAAATGATTATGACATCAACAAAATGATTATGACATCATCTAATGATTATGACATTATCAAATGATTATGACATCAACAAAATGATTATGACATCATCCGATGATTATGACATCAAATGATTATGACATCATCAAATGATTATGACATCAACAAAATGATTATGACATCATCTAATGATTATGACATCATCAAATGATTATGACATCAACAAAATGATTATGACATCATCTAATGATTATGACATCATCAAATGATTATGACATCAACAAAATGATTATGACATCATCCAATGATTATGACATCAACAAAATGATTATGACATAATCCAATGATTATGACATCAAATGTTTATGACATCATCAAATGATTATGACATCAACAAAATGATTATGACATCATCCAATGATTATGACATCAAATGATTATGACATCATCAAATCATTATGACATCAACAAAATGATTATGACATCATCTAATGATTATGACATCATCAAATTATTATGACATCAACAAAATGATTATGACATCATCCAATGATTATGACATCAAATGATTATGACATCATCAAATGATTACGACATCAACAAAATGACTATGACATCAAATGATTATGACATCATCAAATCATTATGACATCAACAAAATGATTATGACATCATAAAATGATTATGACATCAACAAAATGATAATGGCATCATCAAATGATTATGACATCAACAAAATGATTATGACATCAACAAAATGATTATGACATCATCAAATGATTATGACATCAACAAAATGATTATGACATCAACAAAATGATTATGACATCATCTAATGATTATGACATTATCAAATGATTATGACATCAACAAAATGATTATGACATCATCCAATGATTATGACATCAAATGATTATGACATCATCAAATGATTATGACATCAACAAAATGATTATGACATCATCCAATGATTATGACATCAAATGATTATGACATCAACAAAATGATTATGACATCATCCAATGATTTTGACATCATCAAATCATTATGACATCAACAAAATGATTATGACATCAACAAAATGATTATGACATCATCAAATGATTATGACATCAAATGATTATGACATCATCAAATGATTATGACATCAACAAAATGATGATGACATCATCCAATGATTATGACATCATCAAATCATTATGACATCAACAAAATGATTATGACATCATCTAATGATTATGACATCATCAAATGATTATGACATCACAAAATGATTATGACATCATCTAATGATTATGACATCATCAAATGATTATGACATCAACAAAATGATTATGACATCATCTAATGATTATGACATCATCAAATGATTATGACATCAACAAAATGATTATGACATCATCCAATGATTATGACATCAAATGATTATGACATCATCAAATGATTATGACATCAACAAAATGATTATGACATCATCCAATGATTATGACATCAACAAAATGATTATGACATCATCCAATGATTTTGACATCATCAAATCATTATGACATCAACAAAATGATTATGACATCATCAAATGATTATGACATCAAATGATTATGACATCATCAAATGATTATGACATCAACAAAATGATGATGACATCATCCAATGATTATGACATCATCCAATGATTATGACATCATCAAATCATTATGACATCAACAAAATGATTATGACATCATCTAATGATTATGACATCATCAAATGATTATGACATCAACAAAATGATTATGACATCATCCAATGATTATGACGTCAAATGATTATGACATCATCAAATGATTATGACATCATCCAATGATTATGACATCACAAAATGATTATGACATCATCTAATGATTATGACATCATCAAATGATTATGACATCAACAAAATGATTATGACATCATCTAATGATTATGACATCATCAAATGATTATGACATCAACAAAATGATTATGATATCATCCAATGATTATGACATCAAATGATTATGACATCATCAAATGATTATGACATCAACAAAATGATTATGACATCATCCAATGATTATGACATCAAATGATTATGACATCAACAAAATGATGATGACATCATCCAATGATTATGACATCATCCAATGATTATGACATCATCAAATCATTATGACATCAACAAAATGATTATGACATCATCTAATGATTATGACATCATCAAATGATTATGACATCAACAAAATGATTATGACATCATCCAATGATTATGACATCAAATGATTATGACATCATCAAATGATTATGACATCAACAAAATGATTATGACATCATCCAATGATTATGACATCAAATGATTATGACATCATCCAATGATTATGACATCAAATGATTATGACATCAACAAAATGATTATGACATCATCCAATGAATTTGACATCATCCAATCATTATGACATCAACAAAATGATTATGACATCAACAAAATGATTATGACATCATCAAATGATTATGACATCAAATGATTATGACATCATCAAATGATTATGACATCAACAAAATGATGAAGACATCATCCAATGATTATGACATCATCCAATGATTATGACATCATCAAATCATTATGACATCAACAAAATGATTATGACATCATCTAATGATTATGACATCATCAAATGATTATGACATCACAAAATGATTATGACATCATCTAATGATTATGACATCATCAAATGATTATGACATCAACAAAATGATTATGACATTATCTAATGATTATGACATCAACAAATGATTATGACATCAACAAAATGATTATGACATCATCCAATGATTATGACATCAAATGATTATGACATCATCAAATGATTATGACATCAACAAAATGATTATGACATCATCCAATGATTTTGACATCATCAAATCATTATGACATCAACAAAATGATTATGACATCAACAAAATGATTATGACATCATCAAATGATTATGACATCAAATGATTATGACATCATCAAATGATTATGACATCAACAAAATGATGATGACATCATCCAATGATTATGACATCATCCAATGATTATGACATCATCAAATCATTATGACATCAACAAAATGATTATGACATCATCTAATGATTATGACATCGTCAAATGATTATGACATCAACAAAATGATTATGACATCATCCGATGATTATGACATCAAATGATTATGACATCATCAAATGATTATGACATCAACAAAATGATTATGACATCATCCAATGATTTTGACATCATCAAATCATTATGACATCAACAAAATGATTATGACATCAACAAAATGATTATGACATCATCAAATGATTATGACATCAAATGATTATGACATCATCAAATGATTATGACATCAACAAAATGATGATGACATCATCCAATGATTATGACATCATCAAATCATTATGACATCAACAAAATGATTATGACATCATCTAATGATTATGACATCATCAAATGATTATGACATCACAAAATGATTATGACATCATCTAATGATTATGACATCATCAAATGATTATGACATCAACAAAATGATTATGACATCATCCAATGATTATTTCATCATCCAATAATTATGACATCATCAAATCATTATGACATCAACAAAATGATTATGACATCATCTAATGATTATGACATCATCAAATGATTATGACATCAACAAAATGATTATGACATCATCCAATGATTATGACATCAAATGATTATGACATCATCAAATGATTATGACATCACCAAAATGATTATGACATCATCAAATGATTATGACATCAACAAAATGATTATGACATCAACAAAATGATTATGACATCAACAAAATGATTATGACATCATCTAATGATTATGACATTATCAAATGATTATGACATCAACAAAATGATTATGACATCATCCAATGATTATGACATCAAATGATTATGACATCACCAAATGATTATGACATCACAAAATGATTATGACATCATCTAATGATTATGACATCATCAAATGATTATGACATCAACAAAATGATTATGACATCATCTAATGATTATGACATCAAATGATTATGACATCAACAAAATGATTATGACATCATCCAATGATTTTGACATCATCAAATCATTATGACATCAACAAAATGATTATGACATCATCCAATGATTATGACATCAAATGATTATGACATCATCAAATGATTATGACATCAACAAAATTATGATGACATCATCCAATGATTATGACATCATCCAATTATTATGACATCATCAAATCATTATGACATCAACAAAATGATTATGACATCATCTAATGATTATGGCATCATCAAATGATTATGACATCACAAAATGATTATGGCATCATCTAATGATTATGACATCATCAAATGATTATGACATCAACAAAATGATTATGACATCATCCAATGATTATGACATCATCCAATGATTATGACATCATCAAATCATTATGACATCAACAAAATGATTATGACATCATCTAATGATTATGACATCATCAAATGATTATGACATCAACAAAATGATTATGACATCATCAAATGATTATGACATCAAATGATTATGACAACATCAAATGATTATGACATCACCAAAATGATTATGACATCATCAAATGATTATGACATCAACAAAATGATTATGACATCAACAAAATGATTATGACATCATCTAATGATTATGACATTATCAAATGATTATGACATCAACAAAATGATTATGACATCATCCAATGATTATGACATCAAATGATTATGACATCATCAAATGATTATGACATCACAAAATGATTATGACATCATCTAATGATTATGACATCATCAAATGATTATGACATCAACAAAATGATTATGACATCATCTAATGATTATGACATCATCAAATGATTATGACATCAACAAAATGATTATGAGATCATCCAATGATTATGATATCAAATGATTATGACATCATCAAATGATTATGACATCAACAAAATGATTATGACATCATCCAATGATTATGACATCAAATGATTATGACATCAACAAAATGATTATGACATCATCCAATGATTTTGACATCATCAAATCATTATGACATCAACAAAATGATTATGACATCAACAAAATGATTATGACATCATCAAATGATTATGACATCAAATGATTATGACATCATCAAATGATTATGACATCAACAAAATGATGATGACATCATCCAATGATTATGACATCATACAATGATTATGACATCATCAAATCATTATGACATCAACAAAATGATTATGACATCATCTAATGATTATGACATCATCAAATGATTATGACATCAACAAAATGATTATGACATCATCCAATGATTATGACATCAAATGATTATGACATCATCAAATGATTATGACATCAACAAAATGATTATGACATCATCCAATGATTATGACATCAAATGATTATGACATCAACAAAATGATTATGACATCATCCAATGATTTTGACATCATCAAATCATTATGACATCAACAAAATGATTATGACATCAACAAAATGATTATGACATCATCAAATGATTATGACATCAAATGATTATGACATCATCAAATCATTATGACATCAACAAAATGATTATGACATCATCAAATGATTATGACATCAAAAAATGATTATGACATCAACAAAATGATTATGACATCATATAATGATTATGACATTATCAAATGATTATGACATCAACAAAATGATTATGACATCATCCGATGATTATGACATCAAATGATTATGACATCATCAAATGATTATGACATCAACAAAATGATTATGACATCATCTAATGATTATGACATCATCAAATGATTATGACATCAACAAAATGATTATGACATCATCTAATGATTATGACATCATCAAATGATTAAGACATCAACAAAATGATTATGACATCATCCAATGATTATGACATCAACAAAATGATTATGACATCATCCAATGATTATGACATCAAATGTTTATGACATCATCAAATGATTATGACATCAACAAAATTATTATGACATCATCCAATGATTATGACATCAAATGTTTATGACATCATCAAATCATTATGACATCAACAAAATGATTATGACATCATCTAATGATTATGACATCATCAAATGATTATGACATCAACAAAATGATTATGACATCATCCAATGATTATGACATCAAATGATTATGACATCATCAAATGATTACGACATCAACAAAATGATTATGGCATCATCAAATGATTATGACATCAACAAAATGATTATGACATCATCCAATGATTATGACATCAAATGATTATGACATCATCAAATCATTATGACATCAACAAAATGATTATGACATCATAAAATGATTATGACATCAACAAAATGATAATGGCATCATCAAATGATTATGACTTCAACAAAATGATTATGACATCAACAAAATGATTATGACATCATCAAATGATTATGACATCATCCAATGATTATGACATCAAATGATTATGACATCATCAAATGATTATGACATCACCAAAATGATTATGACATCATCAAATGATTATGACATCAACAAAATGATTATGACATCAACAAAATGATTATGACATCATCTAATGATTATGACATTATCAAATGATTATGACATCAACAAAATGATTATGACATCATCCAATGATTATGACATCAAATGATTATGACATCATCAAATGATTATGACATCAACAAAATGATTATGACATCATCCAATGATTATGACATCAAATGATTATGACATCACCAAAATGATTATGACATCATCAAATGATTATGACATCAACAAAATGATTATGACATCAACAAAATGATTATGACATCATCTAATGATTATGACATTATCAAATGATTATGACATCAACAAAATGATTATGACATCATCCAATGATTATGACATCAAATGATTATGACATCATCAAATGATTATGACATCACAAAATGATTATGACATCATCTAATGATTATGACATCATCAAATGATTATGACATCAACAAAATGATTATGACATCATCAAATGATTATGACATCAACAAAATGATTATGACATCATCCAATGATTATGATATCAAATGATTATGACATCATCAAATGATTATGACATCAACAAAGTGATTATGACATCATCCAATGATTATGACATCAAATGATTATGACATCAACAAAATGATTATGACATCATCCAATGATTTTGACATCACCAAATCATTATGACATCAACAAAATGATTATGACATCAACAAAATGATTATGACATCATCAAATGATTATGACATCAAATGATTATGACATCATCAAATGATTATGACATCAACAAAATGATGATGACATCATCCAATGATTATGACATCATACAATGATTATGACATCATCAAATGATTATGACATCAACAAAATGATTATGACATCATCTAATGATTATGACATCATCAAATGATTATTACATCAACAAAATGATTATGACATCATCCAATGATTATGACATCAAATGATTATGACATCATCAAATGATTATGACATCAACAAAATGATTATGACATCATCCAATGATTATGACATAAAATGATTATGACATCAACAAAATGATTATGACATCATCCAATGATTTTGACATCATCAAATCATTATGACATCAACAAAATGATTATGACATCAACAAAATGATTATGACATCATCAAATGATTATGACATCATCAAATGATTATGACATCAACAAAATGATGATGACATCATCCAATGATTATGACATCATCCAATGATTATGACATCATCAAATCATTATGACATCAACAAAATGATTATGACATCATCAAATGATTATGACATCATCAAATGATTATGACATCATCCAATGATTATGACATCAAATGATTATGACATCATCAAATGATTATGACATCAACAAAATGATTATGACATCATCAAATGATTATGACATCAAAAAAATGATTATTACATCAACAAAATGATTATGACATCATCTAATGATTATGACATTATCAAATGATTATGACATCAACAAAATGATTATGACATCATCTGATGATTATGACATCAAATGATTATGACATCATCAAATGATTATGACATCAACAAAATGATTATGACATCATCTAATGATTATGACATCATCAAATGATTATGACATCAACAAAATGTTTATGACATCATCTAATGATTATGACATCATCAAATGATTATGACATCAACAAAATGATTATGACATCATCCAATGATTATGACATCAAATGTTTATGACATCATCAAATGATTATGACATCAACAAAATGATTATGACATCATCCAATGATTATGACATCAAATGATTATGACATCATCAAATCATTATGACATCAACAAAATGATTATGACATCATCTAATGATTATGACATCATCAAATGATTATGACATCAACAAAATGATTATGACATCATCCAATGATTATGACATCAAATGATTATGACATCATCAAATGATTACGACATCAACAAAATGATTATGGCATCATCAAATGATTATGACATCAACAAAATGATTATGACATCATCCAATGATTATGACATCAAATGATTATGACATCATCAAATCATTATGACATCAACAAAATGATTATGACATCATAAAATGATTATGACATCAACAAAATGATAATGGCATCATCAAATGATTATGACATCAACAAAATGATTATGACATCAACAAAATGATTATGACATCATCAAATGATTATGACATCATCTAATGATTATGACATCATCAAATGATTATGACATCAACAAAATGATTATGACATCATTCAATGATTATGACATCAAATGATTATGACATCATCAAATGATTATGACATCACCAAAATGATTATGACATCATCAAATGATTATGACATCAACAAAATGATTATGACATCAACAAAATGATTATGACATCATCTAATGATTATGACATCATCCAATGATTATGACATCAAATGATTATGACATCATCAAATGATTATGACATCAACAAAATGATTATGACATCATCCAATGATTATGACATCAAATGATTATGACATCAACAAAATGATTATGACATCATCCAATGATTTTGACATCATCAAATCATTATGACATCAACAAAATGATTATGACATCAACAAAATGATTATGACATCATCAAATGATTATGACATCAAATGATTATGACATCATCAAATGATTATGACATCAACAAAATGATGATGACATCATCCAATGATTATGACATCATCAAATCATTATGACATCAACAAAATGATTATGACATCATCTAATGATTATGACATCATCAAATGATTATGACATCAACAAAATGATTATGACATCATCTAATGATTATGACATCATCAAATGATTATGACATCAACAAAATGATTATGACATCATCCAATGATTATGACATCAAATGATTATGACATCATCAAATGATTATGACATCAACAAAATGATTATGACATCATCCAATGATTATGACATCAACAAAATGATTATGACATCATCCAATGATTTTGACATCATCAAATCATTATGACATCAACAAAATGATTATGACATCATCAAATGATTATGACATCAAATGATTATGACATCATCAAATGATTATGACATCAACAAAATGTTGATGACATCATCCAATGATTATGACATCATCCAATGATTATGACATCATCAAATCATTATGACATCAACAAAATGATTATGACATCATCTAATGATTATGACATCATCAAATGATTATGACATCAACAAAATGATTATGACATCATCCAATGATTATGACGTCAAATGATTATGACATCATCAAATGATTATGACATCATCCAATGATTATGACATCAAATGATTATGACATCATCAAATGATTATGACATCACAAAATGATTATGACATCATCTAATGATTATGACATCAAATGATTATGACATCAACAAAATGATTATGACATCATCTAATGATTATGACATCATCAAATGATTATGACATCAACAAAATGATTATGACATCATCCAATGATTATGACATCAAATGATTATGACATCATCAAATGATTATGACATCAACAAAATGATTATGACATCATCCAATGATTATGACATCAAATGATTATGACATCAACAAAATGATTATGACATCATCCAATGATTTTGACATCATCAAATCATTAAGACATCAACAAAATGATTATGACATCATCCAATGATTATGACATCAAATGATTATGACATCATCAAATGATTATGACATCAACAAAATGATGATGACATCATCCAATGATTATGACATCATCCAATGATTATGACATCATCAAATGATTATGACATCAACAAAATGATTATGACATCATCTAATGATTATGACATCATCAAATGATTATGACATCAACAAAATGATTATGACATCATCCAATGATTATGACATCAAATGATTATGACATCATCAAATGATTATGACATCATCAAATCATTATGACATCAACAAAATGATTATGACATCATCAAATGATTATGACATCAACAAAATGATTATGACATCATCCAATGATTATGACATCAAATGATTATGACATCATCAAATGATTATGACATCAAAAAAATGATTATGACATCAACAAAATGATTATGACATCATCTAATGATTATGACATTATCAAATGATTATGACATCAACAAAATGATTATGACATCATCCGATGATTATGACATCAAATGATTATGACATCATCAAATGATTATGACATCAACAAAATGATTATGACATCATCTAATGATTATGACATCATCAAATGATTATGACATCAACAAAATGATTATGACATCATCTAATTATTATGACAATATCAAATGATTATGACATCAACAAAATGATTATGACATCATCCAATGATTATGACATCAACAAAATGATTATGACATCATCCAATGATTATGACATCAAATGTTTATGACATCATCAAATGATTATGACATCAACAAAATGATTATGACATCATCAAATGATTATGACATCATCAAATGATTATGATATCAACAAAATGATGATGACATCATCCAATGATTATGACATCATCCAATGATTATGACATCATCAAATAATTATGACATCAACAAAATAATTATGACATCATCTAATGATTATGACATCATCAAATGATTATGACATCAACAAAATGATTATGACATCATCCAATGATTATGACGTCAAATGATTATGACATCATCAAATGATTATGACATCATCCAATGATTATGACATCAAATGATTATGACATCATCAAATGATTATGACATCACAAAATGATTATGACATCATCTAATGATTATGACATCATCAAATGATTATGACATCAACAAAATGATTATGACATCATCTAATGATTATGACATCATCAAATGATTATGACATCAACAAAATGATTATGACATCATCCAATGATTATGACATCAAATGATTATGACATCATCAAATGATTATGACATCAACAAAATGATTATGGCATCATCAAATGATTATGACATCAACAAAATGATTATGACATCATCCAATGATTATGACATGAAATGATTATGACATCATCAAATCATTATGACATCAACAAAATGATTATGACATCATAAAATGATTATGACATCAACAAAATGATAATGGCATCATCAAATGATTATGACATCAACAAAATGATTATGACATCAACAAAATGATTATGACATCATCAAATGATTATGACATCATCTAATGATTATGACATCATCAAATGATTATGACATCAACAAAATGATTATGACATCATCCAATGATTATGACATCAAATGATTATGACATCATCAAATGATTATGACATCACCAAAATGATTATGACATCATCAAATGATTATGACATCAACAAAATGATTATGACATCAACAAAATGATTATGACATCATCTAATGATTATGACATTATCAAATGATTATGACATCAACAAAATGATTATGACATCATCCAATGATTATGACATCAAATGATTATGACATCATCAAATCATTATGACATCAACAAAATGATTATGACATCATCAAATGATTATGACATCAAATGATTATGACATCATCAAATGATTATGACATCAACAAAATGATGATGACATCATCCAATGATTATGACATCATCAAATCATTGTGACATCAACAAAATGATTATGACATCATCTAATGATTATGACATCATCAAATGATTATGACATCACAAAATGATTATGACATCATCTAATGATTATGACATCATCAAATGATTATGACATCAACAAAATGATTATGACATCATCTAATGATTATGACATCATCAAATGATTATGACATCAACAAAATGATTATGACATCATCCAATGATTATGACATCAAATGATTATGACATCATCAAATGATTATGACATCAACAAAATGATTATGACATCATCCAATGATTATGACATCAACAAAATGATTATGACATCATCCAATGATTTTGACATCATCAAATCATTATGACATCAACAAAATGATTATGACATCAACAAAATGATTATGACATCATCAACTGATTATGACATCAAATGATTATGACATCATCAAATGATTATGACATCAACAAAATGATGATGACATCATCCAATGATTATGACATCATCCAATGATTATGACATCATCAAATCATTATGACATCAACAAAATGATTATGACATCATCTAATGATTATGACATCATCAAATGATTTTGACATCAACAAAATGATTATGACATCATCCAATGATTTTGACGTCAAATGATTATGACATCATCAAATGATTATGACATCAACAAAATGATTATGACATCATCCAATTATTATGACATCAAATGTTTATGACATCATCAAATGATTATGACATCAACAAAATGATTATGACATCATCCAATGATTATGACATCAAATGATTATGACATCATCATATCATTATGACATCAACAAAATGATTATGACATCATCTAATGATTATGACATCATCAAATGATTATGACATCAACAAAATGATTATGACATCATCCGATGATTATGACATCAAATGATTATGACATCATCAAATGATTATGACATCAACAAAATGATTATGACATCATCCAATGATTTTGACATCATCAAATCATTATGACATCAACAAAATGATTATGACATCATCAAATGATTATGACATCATCAAATGATTATGACATCACAAAATGATTATGACATCATCTAATGATTATGACATCATCAAATGATTATGACATCACAAAATGATTATGACATCATCTAATGATTATGACATCATCAAATGATTATGACATCAACAAAATGATTATGACATCATCCAATGATTATTTCATCATCCAATGATTATGACATCATCAAATGATTATGACATCAACAAAATGATTATGACATCATCTAATGATTATGACATCATCAAATGATTATGACATCAACAAAATGATTATGACATCATCCGATGATTATGACATCAAATGATTATGACATCATCAAATGATTATGACATCAACAAAATGATTATGACATCATCCAATGATTTTGACATCATCAAATCATTATGACATCAACAAAATGATTATGACATCATCTAATGATTATGACATCATCAAATGATTATGACATCACAAAATGATTATGACATCATCTAATGATTATGACATCATCAAATGATTATGACATCAACAAAATGATTATGACATCATCCGATGATTATGACATCAAATGATTATGACATCATCAAATGATTATGACATCAACAAAATGATTATGACATCATCCAATGATTTTGACATCATCAAATCATTATGACATCAACAAAATGATTATGACATCATCAAATGATTATGACATCAACAAAATGATTATGACATCATCCAATGATTATGACATCAAATGATTATGACATCATCATATCATTATGACATCAACAAAATGATTATGACATCATCTAATGATTATGACATCATCAAATGATTATGACATCAACAAAATGATTATGACATCATCCGATGATTATGACATCAAATGATTATGACATCATCAAATGATTATGACATCAACAAAATGATTATGACATCATCCAATGATTTTGACATCATCAAATCATTATGACATCAACAAAATGATTATGACATCATCTAATGATTATGACATCATCAAATGATTATGACATCACAAAATGATTATGACATCATCTAATGATTATGACATCATCAAATGATTATGACATCAACAAAATGATTATGACATCATCCGATGATTATGACATCAAATGATTATGACATCATCAAATGATTATGACATCAACAAAATGATTATGACATCATCCAATGATTTTGACATCATTAAATCATTATGACATCAACAAAATGTTTATGACATCATCAAATGATTATGACATCAACAAAATGATTATGACATCATCCAATGATTATGACATCAAATGATTATGACATCATCATATCATTATGACATCAACAAAATGATTATGACATCATCTAATGATTATGACATCATCAAATGATTATGACATCAACAAAATGATTATGACATCATCCGATGATTATGACATCAAATGATTATGACATCATCAAATGATTATGACATCAACAAAATGATTATGACATCATCCAATGATTTTGACATCATCAAATCATTATGACATCAACAAAATGATTATGACATCATCTAATGATTATGACATCATCAAATGATGATGACATCATCCAATGATTATGACATCATCCAATGATTATGACATCATCAAATCATTATGACATCAACAAAATGATTATGACATCATCTAATGATTATGACATCATCAAATGATTATGACATCACAAAATAATTATGACATCATCTAATGATTATGACATCATCAAATGATTATGACATCAACAAAATGATTATGACATCATCCAATGATTATTTCATCATCCAATGATTATGACATCATCAAGTCATTATGACATCAACAAAATGATTATGACATCATCTAATGATTATGACATCATCAAATGATTATGACATCAACAAAATGATTATGACATCATTCAATGATTATGACATCAAATGATTATGACATCATCAAATGATTATGACATCACCAAAATGATTATGACATCATCAAATGATTATGACATCAACAAAATGATTATGACATCAACAAAATGATTATGACATCATCTAATGATTATGACATTATCAAATGATTATGACATCAACAAAATGATTATGACATCATCCAATGATTATGACATCAAATGATTATGACATCATCAAATGATTATGACATCACAAAATGATTATGACATCATCTAATGATTATGACATCATCAAATGATTATGACATCAACAAAATGATTATGACATCATCTAATGATTATGACATCATCAAATGATTATGACATCAACAAAATGATTATGACATCATCCAATGATTATGACATCAAATGATTATGACATCATCAAATGATTATGACATCAACAAAATGATTATGACATCATCCAATGATTATGACATCAAATGATTATGACATCAACAAAATGATTATGACATCATCCAATGATTTTGACATCATCAAATCATTATGACATCAACAAAATATTTATGACATCATCCAATGATTATGACATCAAATGATTATGACATCATCCAATGATTATGACATCATCAAATCATTATGACATCAACAAAATGATTATGACATCATCTAATGATTATGACATCATCAAATGATTATGACATCACAAAATGATTATGACATCATCTAATGATTATGACATCATCAAATGATTATGACATCAACAAAATGATTATGACATCATCCAATGATTATGACATCATCCAATGATTATGACATCACCAAATCATTATGACATCAACAAAATGATTATGACATCATCTAATGATTATGACATCATCAAATGATTATGACATCAACAAAATGATTATGACATCATCAAATGATTATGACATCAAATGATTATGACATCATCAAATGATTATGACATCACCAAAATGATTATGACATCATCAAATGATTATGACATCAACAAAATGATTATGACATCAACAAAATGATTATGACATCATCTAATGATTATGACATTATCAAATGATTATGACATCAACAAAATGATTATGACATCATCCAATGATTATGACATCAAATGATTATGACATCATCAAATGATTATGACATCACAACATGATTATGACATCATCTAATGATTATGACATCATCAAATGATTATGACATCAACAAAATGATTATGACATCATCTAATGATTATGACATCATCAAATGATTATGACATCAACAAAATGATTATGACATCATCCAATGATTATGATATCAAATGATTATGACATCAACAAAATGATGATGACATCATCCAATGATTATGACATCATACAATGATTATGACATCATCAAATCATTATGACATCAACAAAATGATTATGACATCATCTAATGATTATGACATCATCAAATGATTATGACATCAACAAAATGATTATGACATCATCCAATGATTATGACATCAAATGATTATGACATCATCAAATGATTATGACATCATCCAATGATTATGACATCAAATGATTATGACATCAACAAAATGATTATGACATCATCCAATGATTTTGACATCATCAAATCATTATGACATCAACAAAATGATTATGACATCAACAAAATGATTATGACATCATCAAATGATTATGACATCAAATGATTATGACATCATCAAATGATTATGACATCAACAAAATGATGATGACATCATCCAATGATTATGACATCATCCAATGATTATGACATCATCAAATCATTATGACATCAACAAAATGATTATGACATCATCAAATGATTATGACATCAACAAAATGATTATGACATCATCCAATGATTATGACATCAAATGATTATGACATCATCAAATGATTATGACATCAACAAAATGATTATGACATCATCAAATGATTATGACATCAAAAAAATGATTATGACATCAACAAAATGATTATGACATCATCTAATGATTATGACATTATCAAATGATTATGACATCAACAAAATGATTATGACATCATCCGATGATTATGACATCAAATGATTATGACATCATCAAATGATTATGACATCAACAAAATGATTATGACATCATCTAATGATTATGACATCATCAAATGATTATGACATCAACAAAATGATTATGACATCATCTAATGTTTATGACATCATCAAATGATTATGACATCAACAAAATGATTATGACATCATCCAATGATTATGACATCAACAAAATGATTATGACATCATCCAATGATTATGACATCAAATGTTTATGACATCATCAAATGATTATGACATCAACAAAATGATTATGACATCATCCAATGATTATGACATCAAATGATTATGACATCATCAAATCATTATGACATCAACAAAATGATTATGACATCATCTAATGATTATGACATCATCAAATGATTATGACATCAACAAAATGATTATGACATCATCCAATGATTATGACATCAAATGATTATGACATCATCAAATGATTACGACATCAACAAAATGATTATGGCATCATCAAATGATTATGACATCAACAAAATGATTATGACATCATCCAATGATTATGACATCAAATGATTATGACATCATCAAATCATTATGACATCAACAAAATGATTATGACATCATAAAATGATTATGACATCAACAAAATGATAATGGCATCATCAAATGATTATGACATCAACAAAATGATTATGACATCAACAAAATGATTATGACATCATCAAATGATTATGACATCATCTAATGATTATGACATCATCAAATGATTATGACATCAACAAAATGATTATGACATCATCCAATGATTATGACATCAAATGATTATGACATCATCAAATGATTATGACATCACCAAAATGATTATGACATCATCAAATGATTATGACATCAACAAAATGATTATGACATCAACAAAATGATTATGACATCATCTAATGATTATGACATTATCAAATGATTATGACATCAACAAAATGATTATGACATCAAATGATTATGACATCAAATGATTATGACATCATCAAATGATTATGACATCAACAAAATGATTATGACATCATCCAATGATTATGACATCAAATGATTATGACATCAACAAAATGATTATGACATCATCCAATGATTTTGACATCATCAAATCATTATGACATCAACAAAATGATTATGACATCAACAAAATGATTATGACATCATCCAATGATTATGACATCAAATGATTATGACATCATCAAATGATTATGACATCACAAAATGATTATGACATCATCTAATGATTATGACATCAACAAAATGATTATGACATCAACAAAATGATTATGACATCATCTAATGATTATGACATCATCAAATGATTATGACATCAACAAAATGATTATGACATCATCCAATGATTATGATATCAAATGATTATGACATCAACAAAATGATGATGACATCATCCAATGATTATGACATCATACAATGATTATGACATCATCAAATCATTATGACATCAACAAAATGATTATGACATCATCTAATGATTATGACATCATCAAATGATTATGACATCAACAAAATGATTATGACATCATCCAATGATTATGACATCAAATGATTATGACATCATCAAATGATTATGACATCAACAAAATGATTATGACATCATCCAATGATTATGACATCAAATGATTATGACATCAACAAAATGATTATGACATCATCCAATGATTTTGACATCATCAAATCATTATGACATCAACAAAATGATTATGACATCAACAAAATGATTATGACATCATCAAATGATTATGACATCAAATGATTATGACATCATCAAATGATTATGACATCAACAAAATGATGATGACATCATCCAATGATTATGACATCAAATGATTATGACATCATCAAATGATTATGACATCACCAAAATGATTATGACATCATCAAATGATTATGACATCAACAAAATGATTATGACATCAACAAAATGATTATGACATCATCTAATGATTATGACATTATCAAATGATTATGACATCAACAAAATGATTATGACATCATCCAATGATTATGACATCAAATGATTATGACATCATCAAATGATTATGACATCACAAAATGATTATGACATCATCTAATGATTATGACATCATCAAATGATTATGACATCAACAAAATGATTATGACATCATCTAATGATTATGACATCATCAAATGATTATGACATCAACAAAATGATTATGACATCATCCAATGACTATGACATCAAATGATTATGACATCATCAAATGATTATGACATCAACAAAATGATTATGACATCATCCAATGATTATGACATCAAATGATTATGACATCAACAAAATGATTATGACATCATCCAATGATTTTGACATCATCAAATCATTATGACATCAACAAAATATTTATGACATCATCCAATGATTATGACATCAAATGATTATGACATCATCCAATGATTATGACATCATCAAATCATTATGACATCAACAAAATGATTATGACATCATCTAATGATTATGACATCATCAAATGATTATGACATCACAAAATGATTATGACATCATCTAATGATTATGACATCATCAAATGATTATGACATCAACAAAATGATTATGACATCATCCAATGATTATGACATCATCCAATGATTATGACATCACCAAATCATTATGACATCAACAAAATGATTATGACATCATCTAATGATTATGACATCATCAAATGATTATGACATCAACAAAATGATTATGACATCATCAAATGATTATGACATCATCAAATGATTATGACATCATCAAATGATTATGACATCACCAAAATGATTATGACATCATCAAATGATTATGACATCAACAAAATGATTATGACATCAACAAAATGATTATGACATCATCTAATGATTATGACATTATCAAATGATTATGACATCAACAAAATGATTATGACATCATCCAATGATTATGACATCAAATGATTATGACATCATCAAATGATTATGACATCACAAAATGATTATGACATCATCTAATGATTATGACATCATCAAATGATTATGACATCAACAAAATGATTATGACATCATCTAATGATTATGACATCATCAAATGATTATGACATCAACAAAATGATTATGACATCATCCAATGACTATGACATCAAATGATTATGACATCATCAAATGATTATGACATCAACAAAATGATTATGACATCATCCAATGATTATGACATCAAATGATTATGACATCAACAAAATGATTATGACATCATCCAATGATTTTGACATCATCAAATCATTATGACATCAACAAAATATTTATGACATCATCCAATGATTATGACATCAAATGATTATGACATCATCCAATGATTATGACATCATCAAATCATTATGACATCAACAAAATGATTATGACATCATCTAATGATTATGACATCATCAAATGATTATGACATCAACAAAATGATTATGACATCATCAAATGATTATGACATCATCAAATGATTATGACATCATCAAATGATTATGACATCACCAAAATGATTATGACATCATCAAATGATTATGACATCAACAAAATGATTATGACATCAACAAAATGATTATGACATCATCTAATGATTATGACATTATCAAATGATTATGACATCAACAAAATGATTATGACATCATCCAATGATTATGACATCAAATGATTATGACATCATCAAATGATTATGACATCACAAAATGATTATGACATCATCTAATGATTATGACATCATCAAATGATTATGACATCAACAAAATGATTATGACATCATCTAATGATTATGACATCATCAAATGATTATGACATCAACAAAATGATTATGACATCATCCAATGATTATGATATCAAATGATTATGACATCAACAAAATGATGATGACATCATCCAATGATTATGACATCATACAATGATTATGACATCATCAAATCATTATGACATCAACAAAATGATTATGACATCATCTAATGATTATGACATCATCAAATGATTATGACATCAACAAAATGATTATGACATCATCCAATGATTATGACATCAAATGATTATGACATCATCAAATGATTATGACATCAACAAAATGATTATGACATCATCCAATGATTATGACATCAAATGATTATGACATCAACAAAATGATTATGACATCATCCAATGATTTTGACATCATCAAATCATTATGACATCAACAAAATGATTATGACATCAACAAAATGATTATGACATCATCAAATGATTATGACATCAAATGATTATGACATCATCAAATGATTATGACATCAACAAAATGATGATGACATCATCCAATGATTATGACATCATCCAATGATTATGACATCATCAAATCATTATGACATCAACAAAATGATTATGACATCATCAAATGATTATGACATCAACAAAATGATTATGACATCATCCAATGATTATGACATCAAATGATTATGACATCATCAAATGATTATGACATCAACAAAATGATTATGACATCATCAAATGATTATGACATCAAAAAAATGATTATGACATCAACAAAATGATTATGACATCATCTAATGATTATGACATTATCAAATGATTATGACATCAACAAAATGATTATGACATCATCCGATGATTATGACATCAAATGATTATGACATCATCAAATGATTATGACATCACAAAATGATTATGACATCATCTAATGATTATGACATCATCAAATGATTATGACATCAACAAAATGATTATGACATCATCTAATGATTATGACATTATCAAATGATTATGACATCAACAAAATGATTATGACATCATCCAATGATTATGACATCAAATGATTATGACATCATCAAATGATTATGACATCACAAAATGATTATGACATCATCTAATGATTATGACATCATCAAATGATTATGACATCAACAAAATGATTATGACATCATCTAATGATTATGACATCATCAAATGATTATGACATCAACAAAATGATTATGACATCATCCAATGACTATGACATCAAATGATTATGACATCATCAAATGATTATGACATCAACAAAATGATTATGACATCATCCAATGATTATGACATCAAATGATTATGACATCAACAAAATGATTATGACATCATCCAATGATTTTGACATCATCAAATCATTATGACATCAACAAAATATTTATGACATCATCCAATGATTTTGACATCATCAAATCATTATGACATCAACAAAATATTTATGACATCATCCAATGATTATGACATCAAATGATTATGACATCATCCAATGATTATGACATCATCAAATCATTATGACATCAACAAAATGATTATGACATCATCTAATGATTATGACATCATCAAATGATTATGACATCACAAAATGATTATGACATCATCTAATGATTATGACATCATCAAATGATTATGACATCAACAAAATGATTATGACATCATCCAATGATTATGACATCATCCAATGATTATGACATCACCAAATCATTATGACATCAACAAAATGATTATGACATCATCTAATGATTATGACATCATCAAATGATTATGACATCAACAAAATGATTATGACATCATCAAATGATTATGACATCATCAAATGATTATGACATCATCAAATGATTATGACATCACCAAAATGATTATGACATCATCAAATGATTATGACATCAACAAAATGATTATGACATCAACAAAATGATTATGACATCATCTAATGATTATGACATTATCAAATGATTATGACATCAACAAAATGATTATGACATCATCCAATGATTATGACATCAAATGATTATGACATCATCAAATGATTATGACATCACAAAATGATTATGACATCATCTAATGATTATGACATCATCAAATGATTATGACATCAACAAAATGATTATGACATCATCTAATGATTATGACATCATCAAATGATTATGACATCAACAAAATGATTATGACATCATCCAATGACTATGACATCAAATGATTATGACATCATCAAATGATTATGACATCAACAAAATGATTATGACATCATCCAATGATTATGACATCAAATGATTATGACATCAACAAAATGATTATGACATCATCCAATGATTTTGACATCATCAAATCATTATGACATCAACAAAATATTTATGACATCATCCAATGATTATGACATCAAATGATTATGACATCATCCAATGATTATGACATCATCAAATCATTATGACATCAACAAAATGATTATGACATCATCTAATGATTATGACATCATCAAATGATTATGACATCAACAAAATGATTATGACATCATCAAATGATTATGACATCATCAAATGATTATGACATCATCAAATGATTATGACATCACCAAAATGATTATGACATCATCAAATGATTATGACATCAACAAAATGATTATGACATCAACAAAATGATTATGACATCATCTAATGATTATGACATTATCAAATGATTATGACATCAACAAAATGATTATGACATCATCCAATGATTATGACATCAAATGATTATGACATCATCAAATGATTATGACATCACAAAATGATTATGACATCATCTAATGATTATGACATCATCAAATGATTATGACATCAACAAAATGATTATGACATCATCTAATGATTATGACATCATCAAATGATTATGACATCAACAAAATGATTATGACATCATCCAATGATTATGACATCAAATGATTATGACATCATCAAATGATTATGACATCAACAAAATGATTATGACATCATCCAATGATTATGACATCAAATGATTATGACATCAACAAAATGATTATGACATCATCCAATGATTTTGACATCATCAAATCATTATGACATCAACAAAATGATTATGACATCAACAAAATGATTATGACATCATCAAATGATTATGACATCAAATGATTATGACATCATCAAATGATTATGACATCAACAAAATGATGATGACATCATCCAATGATTATGACATCATCCAATGATTATGACATCATCAAATCATTATGACATCAACAAAATGATTATGACATCATCAAATGATTATGACATCAACAAAATGATTATGACATCATCCAATGATTATGACATCAAATGATTATGACATCATCAAATGATTATGACATCAACAAAATGATTATGACATCATCAAATGATTATGACATCAAAAAAATGATTATGACATCAACAAAATGATTATGACATCATCTAATGATTATGACATTATCAAATGATTATGACATCAACAAAATGATTATGACATCATCCGATGATTATGACATCAAATGATTATGACATCATCAAATGATTATGACATCACAAAATGATTATGACATCATCTAATGATTATGACATCATCAAATGATTATGACATCAACAAAATGATTATGACATCATCTAATGATTATGACATTATCAAATGATTATGACATCAACAAAATGATTATGACATCATCCAATGATTATGACATCAAATGATTATGACATCATCAAATGATTATGACATCACAAAATGATTATGACATCATCTAATGATTATGACATCATCAAATGATTATGACATCAACAAAATGATTATGACATCATCTAATGATTATGACATCATCAAATGATTATGACATCAACAAAATGATTATGACATCATCCAATGACTATGACATCAAATGATTATGACATCATCAAATGATTATGACATCAACAAAATGATTATGACATCATCCAATGATTATGACATCAAATGATTATGACATCAACAAAATGATTATGACATCATCCAATGATTTTGACATCATCAAATCATTATGACATCAACAAAATATTTATGACATCATCCAATGATTATGACATCAAATGATTATGACATCATCCAATGATTATGACATCATCAAATCATTATGACATCAACAAAATGATTATGACATCATCTAATGATTATGACATCATCAAATGATTATGACATCACAAAATGATTATGACATCATCTAATGATTATGACATCATCAAATGATTATGACATCAACAAAATGATTATGACATCATCCGATGATTATGACATCAAATGATTATGACATCATCAAATGATTATGACATCACAAAATGATTATGACATCATCTAATGATTATGACATCATCAAATGATTATGACATCAACAAAATGATTATGACATCATCTAATGATTATGACATTATCAAATGATTATGACATCAACAAAATGATTATGACATCATCCAATGACTATGACATCAAATGATTATGACATCATCAAATGATTATGACATCAACAAAATGATTATGACATCATCCAATGATTATGACATCAAATGATTATGACATCAACAAAATGATTATGACATCATCCAATGATTTTGACATCATCAAATCATTATGACATCAACAAAATATTTATGACATCATCCAATGATTATGACATCAAATGATTATGACATCATCCAATGATTATGACATCATCAAATCATTATGACATCAACAAAATGATTATGACATCATCTAATGATTATGACATCATCAAATGATTATGACATCACAAAATGATTATGACATCATCTAATGATTATGACATCATCAAATGATTATGACATCAACAAAATGATTATGACATCATCCAATGATTATGACATCATCCAATGATTATGACATCACCAAATCATTATGACATCAACAAAATGATTATGACATCATCTAATGATTATGACATCATCAAATGATTATGACATCAACAAAATGATTATGACATCATCAAATGATTATGACATCATCAAATGATTATGACATCATCAAATGATTATGACATCACCAAAATGATTATGACATCATCAAATGATTATGACATCAACAAAATGATTATGACATCAACAAAATGATTATGACATCATCTAATGATTATGACATTATCAAATGATTATGACATCAACAAAATGATTATGACATCATCCAATGATTATGACATCAAATGATTATGACATCATCAAATGATTATGACATCACAAAATGATTATGACATCATCTAATGATTATGACATCATCAAATGATTATGACATCAACAAAATGATTATGACATCAACAAAATGATTATGACATCATCTAATGATTATGACATCATCAAATGATTATGACATCAACAAAATGATTATGACATCATCCAATGATTATGATATCAAATGATTATGACATCAACAAAATGATGATGACATCATCCAATGATTATGACATCATACAATGATTATGACATCATCAAATCATTATGACATCAACAAAATGATTATGACATCATCTAATGATTATGACATCATCAAATGATTATGACATCAACAAAATGATTATGACATCATCCAATGATTATGACATCAAATGATTATGACATCATCAAATGATTATGACATCAACAAAATGATTATGACATCATCCAATGATTATGACATCAAATGATTATGACATCAACAAAATGATTATGACATCATCCAATGATTTTGACATCATCAAATCATTATGACATCAACAAAATGATTATGACATCAACAAAATGATTATGACATCATCAAATGATTATGACATCAAATGATTATGACATCATCAAATGATTATGACATCAACAAAATGATGATGACATCATCCAATGATTATGACATCATCCAATGATTATGACATCATCAAATCATTATGACATCAACAAAATGATTATGACATCATCAAATGATTATGACATCAACAAAATGATTATGACATCATCCAATGATTATGACATCAAATGATTATGACATCATCAAATGATTATGACATCAACAAAATGATTATGACATCATCAAATGATTATGACATCAAAAAAATGATTATGACATCAACAAAATGATTATGACATCATCTAATGATTATGACATTATCAAATGATTATGACATCAACAAAATGATTATGACATCATCCGATGATTATGACATCAAATGATTATGACATCATCAAATGATTATGACATCAACAAAATGATTATGACATCATCTAATGATTATGACATCATCAAATGATTATGACATCAACAAAATGATTATGACATCATCTAATGTTTATGACATCATCAAATGATTATGACATCAACAAAATGATTATGACATCATCCAATGATTATGACATCAACAAAATGATTATGACATCATCCAATGATTATGACATCAAATGTTTATGACATCATCAAATGATTATGACATCAACAAAATGATTATGACATCATCCAATGATTATGACATCAAATGATTATGACATCATCAAATCATTATGACATCAACAAAATGATTATGACATCATCTAATGATTATGACATCATCAAATGATTATGACATCAACAAAATGATTATGACATCATCCAATGATTATGACATCAAATGATTATGACATCATCAAATGATTACGACATCAACAAAATGATTATGGCATCATCAAATGATTATGACATCAACAAAATGATTATGACATCATCCAATGATTATGACATCAACAAAATGATAATGGCATCAACAAAATGATTATGACATCAACAAAATGATTATGACATCATCAAATGATTATGACATCATCTAATGATTTTGACATCATCAAATGATTATGACATCAACAAAATGATTATGACATCATCCAATGATTATGACATCAAATGATTATGACATCATCAAATGATTATGACATCAACAAAATGATTATGACATCATCCAATGATTATGACATCAAATGATTATGACATCAACAAAATGATTATGACATCATCCAATGATTTTGACATCATCAAATCATTATGACATCAACAAAATGATTATGACATCAACAAAATGATTATGACATCATCAAATGATTATGACATCAAATGATTATGACATCATCAAATGATTATGACATCAACAAAATGATGATGACATCATCCAATGATTATGACATCAAATGATTATGACATCATCAAATGATTATGACATCACCAAAATGATTATGACATCATCAAATGATTATGACATCAACAAAATGATTATGACATCAACAAAATGATTATGACATCATCTAATGATTATGACATTATCAAATGATTATGACATATGACATCAACAAAATGATTATGACATCATCCAATGATTATGACATCAAATGATTATGACATCATCAAATGATTATGACATCACAAAATGATTATGACATCATCTAATGATTATGACATCATCAAATGATTATGACATCAACAAAATGATTATGACATCATCTAATGATTATGACATCATCAAATGATTATGACATCAACAAAATGATTATGACATCATCCAATGACTATGACATCAAATGATTATGACATCATCAAATGATTATGACATCAACAAAATGATTATGACATCATCCAATGATTATGACATCAAATGATTATGACATCAACAAAATGATTATGACATCATCCAATGATTTTGACATCATCAAATCATTATGACATCAACAAAATATTTATGACATCATCCAATGATTATGACATCAAATGATTATGACATCATCCAATGATTATGACATCATCAAATCATTATGACATCAACAAAATGATTATGACATCATCTAATGATTATGACATCATCAAATGATTATGACATCACAAAATGATTATGACATCATCTAATGATTATGACATCATCAAATGATTATGACATCAACAAAATGATTATGACATCATCCAATGATTATGACATCATCCAATGATTATGACATCACCAAATCATTATGACATCAACAAAATGATTATGACATCATCTAATGATTATGACATCATCAAATGATTATGACATCAACAAAATGATTATGACATCATCAAATGATTATGACATCATCAAATGATTATGACATCATCAAATGATTATGACATCACCAAAATGATTATGACATCATCAAATGATTATGACATCAACAAAATGATTATGACATCAACAAAATGATTATGACATCATCTAATGATTATGACATTATCAAATGATTATGACATCAACAAAATGATTATGACATCCAATGATTATGACATCATCAAATGATTATGACATCACAAAATGATTATGACATCATCTAATGATTATGACATCATCAAATGATTATGACATCAACAAAATGATTATGACATCATCTAATGATTATGACATCATCAAATGATTATGACATCAACAAAATGATTATGACATCATCCAATGATTATGATATCAAATGATTATGACATCAACAAAATGATGATGACATCATCCAATGATTATGACATCATACAATGATTATGACATCATCAAATCATTATGACATCAACAAAATGATTATGACATCATCTAATGATTATGACATCATCAAATGATTATGACATCAACAAAATGATTATGACATCATCCAATGATTATGACATCAAATGATTATGACATCATCAAATGATTATGACATCAACAAAATGATTATGACATCAACAAAATGATTATGACATCATCCAATGATTATGACATCAACAAAATGATTATGACATCATCCAATGATTTTGACATCATCAAATCATTATGACATCAACAAAATGATTATGACATCAACAAAATGATTATGACATCATCAAATGATTATGACATCAAATGATTATGACATCATCAAATGATTATGACATCAACAAAATGATGATGACATCATCCAATGATTATGACATCAAATGATTATGACATCATCAAATGATTATGACATCACCAAAATGATTATGACATCATCAAATGATTATGACATCAACAAAATGATTATGACATCAACAAAATGATTATGACATCATCTAATGATTATGACATTATCAAATGATTATGACATCAACAAAATGATTATGACATCATCCAATGATTATGACATCAAATGATTATGACATCATCAAATGATTATGACATCACAAAATGATTATGACATCATCTAATGATTATGACATCATCAAATGATTATGACATCAACAAAATGATTATGACATCATCTAATGATTATGACATCATCAAATGATTATGACATCAACAAAATGATTATGACATCATCCAATGACTATGACATCAAATGATTATGACATCATCAAATGATTATGACATCAACAAAATGATTATGACATCATCCAATGATTATGACATCAAATGATTATGACATCAACAAAATGATTATGACATCATCCAATGATTTTGACATCATCAAATCATTATGACATCAACAAAATATTTATGACATCATCCAATGATTATGACATCAAATGATTATGACATCATCCAATGATTATGACATCATCAAATCATTATGACATCAACAAAATGATTATGACATCATCTAATGATTATGACATCATCAAATGATTATGACATCACAAAATGATTATGACATCATCTAATGATTATGACATCATCAAATGATTATGACATCAACAAAATGATTATGACATCATCCAATGATTATGACATCATCCAATGATTATGACATCACCAAATCATTATGACATCAACAAAATGATTATGACATCATCTAATGATTATGACATCATCAAATGATTATGACATCAACAAAATGATTATGACATCATCAAATGATTATGACATCATCAAATGATTATGACATCATCAAATGATTATGACATCACCAAAATGATTATGACATCATCAAATGATTATGACATCAACAAAATGATTATGACATCAACAAAATGATTATGACATCATCTAATGATTATGACATTATCAAATGATTATGACATCAACAAAATGATTATGACATCATCCAATGATTATGACATCAAATGATTATGACATCATCAAATGATTATGACATCACAAAATGATTATGACATCATCTAATGATTATGACATCATCAAATGATTATGACATCAACAAAATGATTATGACATCATCTAATGATTATGACATCATCAAATGATTATGACATCAACAAAATGATTATGACATCATCCAATGATTATGATATCAAATGATTATGACATCAACAAAATGATGATGACATCATCCAATGATTATGACATCATACAATGATTATGACATCATCAAATCATTATGACATCAACAAAATGATTATGACATCATCTAATGATTATGACATCATCAAATGATTATGACATCAACAAAATGATTATGACATCATCCAATGATTATGACATCAAATGATTATGACATCATCAAATGATTATGACATCAACAAAATGATTATGACATCATCCAATGATTATGACATCAAATGATTATGACATCAACAAAATGATTATGACATCATCCAATGATTTTGACATCATCAAATCATTATGACATCAACAAAATGATTATGACATCAACAAAATGATTATGACATCATCAAATGATTATGACATCAAATGATTATGACATCATCAAATGATTATGACATCAACAAAATGATGATGACATCATCCAATGATTATGACATCATCCAATGATTATGACATCATCAAATCATTATGACATCAACAAAATGATTATGACATCATCAAATGATTATGACATCAACAAAATGATTATGACATCATCCAATGATTATGACATCAAATGATTATGACATCATCAAATGATTATGACATCAACAAAATGATTATGACATCATCAAATGATTATGACATCAAAAAAATGATTATGACATCAACAAAATGATTATGACATCATCTAATGATTATGACATTATCAAATGATTATGACATCAACAAAATGATTATGACATCATCCGATGATTATGACATCAAATGATTATGACATCATCAAATGATAATGACATCACAAAATGATTATGACATCATCTAATGATTATGACATCATCAAATGATTATGACATCAACAAAATGATTATGACATCATCTAATGATTATGACATTATCAAATGATTATGACATCAACAAAATGATTATGACATCATCCAATGATTATGACATCAAATGATTATGACATCATCAAATGATTATGACATCACAAAATGATTATGACATCATCTAATGATTATGACATCATCAAATGATTATGACATCAACAAAATGATTATGACATCATCTAATGATTATGACATCATCAAATGATTATGACATCAACAAAATGATTATGACATCATCCAATGACTAAGACATCAAATGATTATGACATCATCAAATGATTATGACATCAACAAAATGATTATGACATCATCCAATGATTATGACATCAAATGATTATGACATCAACAAAATGATTATGACATCATCCAATGATTTTGACATCATCAAATCATTATGACATCAACAAAATATTTATGACATCATCCAATGATTATGACATCAAATGATTATGACATCATCCAATGATTATGACATCATCAAATCATTATGACATCAACAAAATGATTATGACATCATCTAATGATTATGACATCATCAAATGATTATGACATCACAAAATGATTATGACATCATCTAATGATTATGACATCATCAAATGATTATGACATCAACAAAATGATTATGACATCATCCAATGATTATGACATCATCCAATGATTATGACATCACCAAATCATTATGACATCAACAAAATGATTATGACATCATCTAATGATTATGACATCATCAAATGATTATGACATCAACAAAATGATTATGACATCATCAAATGATTATGACATCATCAAATGATTATGACATCATCAAATGATTATGACATCACCAAAATGATTATGACATCATCAAATGATTATGACATCAACAAAATGATTATGACATCAACAAAATGATTATGACATCATCTAATGATTATGACATTATCAAATGATTATGACATCAACAAAATGATTATGACATCATCCAATGATTATGACATCAAATGATTATGACATCATCAAATGATTATGACATCACAAAATGATTATGACATCATCTAATGATTATGACATCATCAAATGATTATGACATCAACAAAATGATTATGACATCAACAAAATGATTATGACATCATCTAATGATTATGACATCATCAAATGATTATGACATCAACAAAATGATTATGACATCATCCAATGATTATGATATCAAATGATTATGACATCAACAAAATGATGATGACATCATCCAATGATTATGACATCATACAATGATTATGACATCATCAAATCATTATGACATCAACAAAATGATTATGACATCATCTAATGATTATGACATCATCAAATGATTATGACATCAACAAAATGATTATGACATCATCCAATGATTATGACATCAAATGATTATGACATCATCAAATGATTATGACATCAACAAAATGATTATGACATCATCCAATGATTATGACATCAAATGATTATGACATCAACAAAATGATTATGACATCATCCAATGATTTTGACATCATCAAATCATTATGACATCAACAAAATGATTATGACATCAACAAAATGATTATGACATCATCAAATGATTATGACATCAAATGATTATGACATCATCAAATGATTATGACATCAACAAAATGATGATGACATCATCCAATGATTATGACATCATCCAATGATTATGACATCATCAAATCATTATGACATCAACAAAATGATTATGACATCATCAAATGATTATGACATCAACAAAATGATTATGACATCATCCAATGATTATGACATCAAATGATTATGACATCATCAAATGATTATGACATCAACAAAATGATTATGACATCATCAAATGATTATGACATCAAAAAAATGATTATGACATCAACAAAATGATTATGACATCATCTAATGATTATGACATTATCAAATGATTATGACATCAACAAAATGATTATGACATCATCCGATGATTATGACATCAAATGATTATGACATCATCAAATGATTATGACATCAACAAAATGATTATGACATCATCTAATGATTATGACATCATCAAATGATTATGACATCAACAAAATGATTATGACATCATCTAATGTTTATGACATCATCAAATGATTATGACATCAACAAAATGATTATGACATCATCCAATGATTATGACATCAAATGTTTATGACATCATCAAATGATGATGACATCAACAAAATGATTATGACATCATCCAATGATTATGACATCAAATGATTATGACATCATCAAATCATTATGACATCAACAAAATGATTATGACATCATCTAATGATTATGACATCATCAAATGATTATGACATCAACAAAATGATTATGACATCATCCAATGATTATGACATCAAATGATTATGACATCATCAAATGATTACGACATCAACAAAATGATTATGGCATCATCCAATGATTATGACATCAACAAAATGATTATGACATCATCCAATGATTTTGACATCATCAAATCATTATGACATCAACAAAATGATTATGACATCAACAAAATGATTATGACATCATCCAATGATTATGACATCAAATGATTATGACATCATCAAATGATTATGACATCACAAAATGATTATGACATCATCTAATGATTATGACATCATCAAATGATTATGACATCAACAAAATGATTATGACATCATCTAATGATTATGACATCATCAAATGATTATGACATCAACAAAATGATTATGACATCATCCAATGATTATGATATCAAATGATTATGACATCAACAAAATGATGATGACATCATCCAATGATTATGACATCATACAATGATTATGACATCATCAAATGATTATGACATCAACAAAATGATTACGACATCATCTAATGATTATGACATCATCAAATGATTATGACATCAACAAAATGATTATGACATCATCCAATGATTATGACATCAAATGATTATGACATCATCAAATGATTATGACATCAACAAAATGATTATGACATCATCCAATGATTATGACATCAAATGATTATGACATCAACAAAATGATTATGACATCATCCAATGATTTTGACATCATCAAATCATTATGACATCAACAAAATGATTATGACATCAACAAAATGATTATGACATCATCAAATGATTATGACATCAAATGATTATGACATCATCAATTGATTATGACATCAACAAAATGATGATGACATCATCCAATGATTATGACATCATCCAATGATTATGACATCATCAAATCATTATGACATCAACAAAATGATTATGACATCATCAAATGATTATGACATCAACAAAATGATTATGACATCATCCAATGATTATGACATCAAATGATTATGACATCATCAAATGATTATGACATCAACAAAATGATTATGACATCATCAAATGATTATGACATCAAAAAAATGATTATGACATCAACAAAATGATTATGACATCATCTAATGATTATGACATTATCAAATGATTATGACATCAACAAAATGATTATGACATCATCCGATGATTATGACATCAAATGATTATGACATCATCAAATGATTATGACATCAACAAAATGATTATGACATCATCTAATGATTATGACATCATCAAATGATTATGACATCATCAAATGATTATGACATCAACAAAATGATTATGACATCATCTAATGTTTATGACATCATCAAATGATTATGACATCAACAAAATGATTATGACATCATCCAATGATTATGACATCAACAAAATGATTATGACATCATCCAATGATTATGACATCAAATGTTTATGACATCATCAAATGATTATGACATCAACAAAATGATTATGACATCATCCAATGATTATGACATCAAATGATTATGACATCATCAAATGATTATGACATCAACAAAATGATTATGACATCATCTAATGATTATGACATCATCAAATGATTATGATATCAACAAAATGATTATGACATCATCCAATGATTATGACATCAAATGATTATGACATCATCCAATGATTATGACATCAAATGATTATGACATCATCAAATGATTACGACATCAACAAAATGATTATGGCATCATCAAATGATTATGACATCAACAAAATGATTATGACATCATCCAATGATTATGACATCAAATGATTATGACATCATCAAATCATTATGACATCAACAAAATGATTATGACATCATAAAATGATTATGACATCAACAAAATGATAATGGCATCATCAAATGATTATGACATCAACAAAATGATTATGACATCATCCAATGATTATGACATCAAATGATTATGACATCATCAAATCATTATGACATCAACAAAATGATTATGACATCATAAAATGATTATGACATCAACAAAATGATAATGGCATCATCAAATGATTATGACATCAACAAAATGATTATGGCATCAACAAAATGATTATGACATCATCAAATGATTATGACATCATCTAATGATTATGACATCATCAAATGATTATGACATCAACAAAATGATTATGACATCATCCAATGATTATGACATCAAATGATTATGACATCATCAAATGATTATGACATCACCAAAATGATTATGACATCATCAAATGATTATGACATCAACAAAATGATTATGACATCAACAAAATGATTATGACATCATCTAATGATTATGACATCATCAAATGATTATGACATCAACAAAATGATTATGACATCATCCAATGATTATGATATCAAATGATTATGACATCAACAAAATGATGATGACATCATCCAATGATTATGACATCATACAATGATTATGACATCATCAAATCATTATGACATCAACAAAATGATTATGACATCATCTAATGATTATGACATCATCAAATGATTATGACATCAACAAAATGATTATGACATCATCCAATGATTATGACATCAAATGATTATGACATCATCAAATGATTATGACATCAACAAAATGATTATGACATCATCCAATGATTATGACATCAAATGATTATGACATCAACAAAATGATTATGACATCATCCAATGATTTTGACATCATCAAATCATTATGACATCAACAAAATGATTATGACATCAACAAAATGATTATGACATCATCAAATGATTATGACATCAAATGATTATGACATCATCAAATGATTATGACATCAACAAAATGATGATGACATCATCCAATGATTATGACATCAAATGATTATGACATCATCAAATGATTATGACATCACCAAAATGATTATGACATCATCAAATGATTATGACATCAACAAAATGATTATGACATCAACAAAATGATTATGACATCATCTAATGATTATGACATTATCAAATGATTATGACATCAACAAAATGATTATGACATCATCCAATGATTATGACATCAAATGATTATGACATCATCAAATGATTATGACATCAGAAAATGATTATGACATCATCTAATGATTATGACATCATCAAATGATTATGACATCAACAAAATGATTATGACATCATCTAATGATTATGACATCATCAAATGATTATGACATCAACAAAATGATTATGACATCATCCAATGATTATGACATCAAATGATTATGACATCATCAAATGATTATGACATCAACAAAATGATTATGACATCATCCAATGATTATGACATCAAATGATTATGACATCAACAAAATGATTATGACATCATCCAATGATTTTGACATCATCAAATCATTATGACATCAACAAAATATTTATGACATCATCCAATGATTATGACATCAAATGATTATGACATCATCCAATGATTATGACATCATCAAATCATTATGACATCAACAAAATGATTATGACATCATCTAATGATTATGACATCATCAAATGATTATGACATCACAAAATGATTATGACATCATCTAATGATTATGACATCATCAAATGATTATGACATCAACAAAATGATTATGACATCATCCAATGATTATGACATCATCCAATGATTATGACATCACCAAATCATTATGACATCAACAAAATGATTATGACATCATCTAATGATTATGACATCATCAAATGATTATGACATCAACAAAATGATTATGACATCATCAAATGATTATGACATCAAATGATTATGACATCATCAAATGATTATGACATCACCAAAATGATTATGACATCATCAAATGATTATGACATCAACAAAATGATTATGACATCAACAAAATGATTATGACATCATCTAATGATTATGACATTATCAAATGATTATGACATCAACAAAATGATTATGACATCATCCAATGATTATGACATCAAATGATTATGACATCATCAAATGATTATGACATCACAAAATGATTATGACATCATCTAATGATTATGACATCATCAAATGATTATGACATCAACAAAATGATTATGACATCATCTAATGATTATGACATCATCAAATGATTATGACATCAACAAAATGATTATGACATCATCCAATGATTATGATATCAAATGATTATGACATCAACAAAATGATGATGACATCATCCAATGATTATGACATCATACAATGATTATGACATCATCAAATCATTATGACATCAACAAAATGATTATGACATCATCTAATGATTATGACATCATCAAATGATTATGACATCAACAAAATGATTATGACATCATCCAATGATTATGACATCAAATGATTATGATATCATCAAATGATTATGACATCAACAAAATGATTATGACATCATCCAATGATTATGACATCAAATGATTATGACATCAACAAAATGATTATGACATCATCCAATGATTTTGACATCATCAAATCATTATGACATCAACAAAATGATTATGACATCAACAAAATGATTATGACATCATCAAATGATTATGACATCAAATGATTATGACATCATCAAATGATTATGACATCAACAAAATGATGATGACATCATCCAATGATTATGACATCATCCAATGATTATGACATCATCAAATCATTATGACATCAACAAAATGATTATGACATCATCAAATGATTATGACATCAACAAAATGATTATGACATCATCCAATGATTATGACATCAAATGATTATGACATCATCAAATGATTATGACATCAACAAAATGATTATGACATCATCAAATGATTATGACATCAAAAAAATGATTATGACATCAACAAAATGATTATGACATCATCTAATGATTATGACATTATCAAATGATTATGACATCAACAAAATGATTATGACATCATCCGATGATTATGACATCAAATGATTATGACATCATCAAATGATTATGACATCAACAAAATGATTATGACATCATCTAATGATTATGACATCATCAAATGATTATGACATCAACAAAATGATTATGACATCATCTAATGTTTATGACATCATCAAATGATTATGACATCAACAAAATGATTATGACATCATCCAATGATTATGACATCAACAAAATGATTATGACATCATCCAATGATTATGACATCATCAAATCATTATGACATCAACAAAATGATTATGGCATCATCTAATGATTATGACATCATCAAATGATTATGACATCAACAAAATGATAATGACATCATCCCATGATTATGACATCAAATGATTATGACATCAACAAAATGATTATGACATCATCTAATGATTATGACATCATCAAATGATTATGACATCAACAAAATGATTATGACATCATCCAATGATTATTATATCAAATGATTATGACATCAACAAAATGATGATGACATCATCCAATGATTATGACATCATACAATGATTATGACATCATCAAATCATTATGACATCAACAAAATGATTATGACATCATCTAATGATTATGACATCATCAAATTATTATGACATCAACAAAATGATTATGACATCATCCAATGATTATGACATCAAATGATTATGACATCATCAAATGATTATGACATCAACAAAATGATTATGACATCATCCAATGATTATGACATCAAATGATTATGACATCATCAAATGATTATGACATCACAAAATGATTATGACATCATCTAATGATTATGACATCATCAAATGATTATGACATCAACAAAATGATTATGACATCATCTAATGATTATGACATCATCAAATGATTATGACATCAACAAAATGATTATGACATCATCCAATGATTATGATATCAAATGATTATGACATCAACAAAATGATGATGACATCATCCAATGATTATGACATCATACAATGATTATGACATCATCAAATCATTATGACATCAACAAAATGATTATGACATCATCTAATGATTATGACATCATCAAATGATTATGACATCAACAAAATGATTATGACATCATCCAATGATTATGACATCAAATGATTATGACATCATCAAATGATTATGACATCAACAAAATGATTATGACATCATCCAATGATTATGACATCAAATGATTATGACATCAACAAAATGATTATGACATCATCCAATGATTTTGACATCATCAAATCATTATGACATCAACAAAATGATTATGACATCAACAAAATGATTATGACATCATCAAATGATTATGACATCAAATGATTATGACATCATCAAATGATTATGACATCAACAAAATGATGATGACATCATCCAATGATTATGACATCAAATGATTATGACATCATCAAATGATTATGACATCACCAAAATGATTATGACATCATCAAATGATTATGACATCAACAAAATGATTATGACATCAACAAAATGATTATGACATCATCTAATGATTATGACATTATCAAATGATTATGACATCAACAAAATGATTATGACATCATCCAATGATTATGACATCAAATGATTATGACATCATCAAATGATTATGACATCACAAAATGATTATGACATCATCTAATGATTATGACATCATCAAATGATTATGACATCAACAAAATGATTATGACATCATCTAATGATTATGACATCATCAAATGATTATGACATCAACAAAATGATTATGACATCATCCAATGACTATGACATCAAATGATTATGACATCATCAAATGATTATGACATCAACAAAATGATTATGACATCATCCAATGATTATGACATCAAATGATTATGACATCAACAAAATGATTATGACATCATCCAATGATTTTGACATCATCAAATCATTATGACATCAACAAAATATTTATGACATCATCCAATGATTATGACATCAAATGATTATGACATCATCCAATGATTATGACATCATCAAATCATTATGACATCAACAAAATGATTATGACATCATCTAATGATTATGACATCATCAAATGATTATGACATCACAAAATGATTATGACATCATCTAATGATTATGACATCATCAAATGATTATGACATCAACAAAATGATTATGACATCATCCAATGATTATGACATCATCCAATGATTATGACATCACCAAATCATTATGACATCAACAAAATGATTATGACATCATCTAATGATTATGACATCATCAAATGATTATGACATCAACAAAATGATTATGACATCATCAAATGATTATGACATCAAATGATTATGACATCATCAAATGATTATGACATCACCAAAATGATTATGACATCATCAAATGATTATGACATCAACAAAATGATTATGACATCAACAAAATGATTATGACATCATCTAATGATTATGACATTATCAAATGATTATGACATCAACAAAATGATTATGACATCATCCAATGATTATGACATCAAATGATTATGACATCATCAAATGATTATGACATCACAAAATGAATATGACATCATCTAATGATTATGACATCATCAAATGATTATGACATCAACAAAATGATTATGACATCATCTAATGATTATGACATCATCAAATGATTATGACATCAACAAAATGATTATGACATCATCCAATGATTATTATATCAAATGATTATGACATCAACAAAATGATGATGACATCATCCAATGATTATGACATCATACAATGATTATGACATCATCAAATCATTATGACATCAACAAAATGATTATGACATCATCTAATGATTATGACATCATCAAATTATTATGACATCAACAAAATGATTATGACATCATCCAATGATTATGACATCAAATGATTATGACATCATCAAATGATTATGACATCAACAAAATGATTATGACATCATCCAATGATTATGACATCAAATGATTATGACATCAACAAAATGATTATGACATCATCCAATGATTTTGACATCATCAAATCATTATGACATCAACAAAATGATTATGACATCAACAAAATGATTATGACATCATCAAATGATTATGACATCAAATGATTATGACATCATCAAATGATTATGACATCAACAAAATGATGATGACATCATCCAATGATTATGACATCATCCAATGATTATGACATCATCAAATCATTATGACATCAACAAAATGATTATGACATCATCAAATGATTATGACATCAACAAAATGATTATGACATCATCCAATGATTATGACATCAAATGATTATGACATCATCAAATGATTATGACATCAACAAAATGATTATGACATCATCAAATGATTATGACATCAAAAAAATGATTATGACATCAACAAAATGATTATGACATCATCTAATGATTATGACATTATCAAATGATTATGACATCAACAAAATGATTATGACATCATCCGATGATTATGACATCAAATGATTATGACATCATCAAATGATTATGACATCAACAAAATGATTATGACATCATCTAATGATTATGACATCATCAAATGATTATGACATCAACAAAATGATTATGACATCATCTAATGTTTATGACATCATCAAATGATTATGACATCAACAAAATGATTATGACATCATCCAATGATTATGACATCAACAAAATGATTATGACATCATCCAATGATTATGACATCAAATGTTTATGACATCATCAAATGATTATGACATCAACAAAATGATTATGACATCATCCAATGATTATGACATCAAATGATTATGACATCATCAAATCATTATGACATCAACAAAATGATTATGACATCATCTAATGATTATGACATCATCAAATGATTATGACATCAACAAAATGATTATGACATCATCCAATGATTATGACATCAAATGATTATGACATAATCAAATGATTACGACATCAACAAAATGATTATGGCATCATCAAATGATTATGACATCAACAAAATGATTATGACATCATCCAATGATTATGACATCAAATGATTATGACATCATCAAATCATTATGACATCAACAAAATGATTATGACATCATAAAATGATTATGACATCAACAAAATGATAATGGAATCATCAAATGATTATGACATCAACAAAATGATTATGACATCAACAAAATGATTATGACATCATCAAATGATTATGACATCATCTAATGATTATGACATCATCAAATGATTATGACATCAACAAAATGATTATGACATCATCCAATGATTATGACATCAAATGATTATGACATCATCAAATGATTATGACATCACCAAAATGATTATGACATCATCAAATGATTATGACATCAACAAAATGATTATGACATCAACAAAATGATTATGACATCATCTAATGATTATGACATCAACAAAATGATTATGACATCAAATGATTATGACATCAAATGATTATGACATCATCAAATGATTATGACATCAACAAAATGATTATGACATCATCCAATGATTATGACATCAAATGATTATGACATCAACAAAATGATTATGACATCATCCAATGATTTTGACATCATCAAATCATTATGACATCAACAAAATGATTATGACATCAACAAAATGATTATGACATCATCCAATGATTATGACATCAAATGATTATGACATCATCAAATGATTATGACATCACAAAATGATTATGACATCATCTAATGATTATGACATCATCAAATGATTATGACATCAACAAAATGATTATGACATCATCTAATGATTATGACATCATCAAATGATTATGACATCAACAAAATGATTATGACATCATCCAATGATTATGATATCAAATGATTATGACATCAACAAAATGATGATGACATCATCCAATGATTATGACATCATACAATGATTATGACATCATCAAATCATTATGACATCAACAAAATGATTATGACATCATCTAATGATTATGACATCATCAAATGATTATGACATCAACAAAATGATTATGACATCATCCAATGATTATGACATCAAATGATTATGACATCATCAAATGATTATGACATCAACAAAATGATTATGACATCATCCAATGATTATGACATCAAATGATTATGACATCAACAAAATGATTATGACATCATCCAATGATTTTGACATCATCAAATCATTATGACATCAACAAAATGATTATGACATCAACAAAATGATTATGACATCATCAAATGATTATGACATCAAATGATTATGACATCATCAATTGATTATGACATCAACAAAATGATGATGACATCATCCAATGATTATGACATCATCCAATGATTATGACATCATCAAATCATTATGACATCAACAAAATGATTATGACATCATCAAATGATTATGACATCAACAAAATGATTATGACATCATCCAATGATTATGACATCAAATGATTATGACATCATCAAATGATTATGACATCATCAAAATGATTATGACATCATCAAATGATTATGACATAAAAAAAAATGATTATGACATCAACAAAATGATTATGACATCATCTAATGATTATGACATTATCAAATGATTATGACATCAACAAAATGATTATGACATCATCCGATGATTATGACATCAAATGATTATGACATCATCAAATGATTATGACATCAACAAAATGATTATGACATCATCTAATGATTATGACATCATCAAATGATTATGACATCAACAAAATGATTATGACATCATCTAATGTTTATGACATCATCAAATGATTATGACATCAACAAAATGATTATGACATCATCCAATGATTATGACATCAACAAAATGATTATGACATCATCCAATGATTATGACATCAAATGTTTATGACATCATCAAATGATTATGACATCAACAAAATGATTATGACATCATCCAATGATTATGACATCAAATGATTATGACATCATCAAATCATTATGACATCAACAAAATGATTATGACATCATCTAATGATTATGACATCATCAAATGATTATGACATCAACAAAATGATTATGACATCATCCAATGATTATGACATCAAATGATTATGACATCATCAAATGATTACGACATCAACAAAATGATTATGGCATCATCAAATGATTATGACATCAACAAAATGATTATGACATCATCCAATGATTATGACATCAAATGATTATGACATCATCAAATCATTATGACATCAACAAAATGATTATGACATCATAAAATGATTATGACATCAACAAAATGATAATGGCATCATCAAATGATTATGACATCAACAAAATGATTATGACATCAACAAAATGATTATGACATCATCAAATGATTATGACATCATCTAATGATTATGACATCATCAAATGATTATGACATCAACAAAATGATTATGACATCATCCAATGATTATGACATCAAATGATTATGACATCATCAAATGATTATGACATCACCAAAATGATTATGACATCATCAAATGATTATGACATCAACAAAATGATTATGACATCAACAAAATGATTATGACATCATCTAATGATTATGACATTATCAAATGATTATGACATCAACAAAATGATTATGACATCAAATGATTATGACATCAAATGATTATGACATCATCAAATGATTATGACATCAACAAAATGATTATGACATCATCCAATGATTATGACATCAAATGATTATGACATCAACAAAATGATTATGACATCATCCAATGATTTTGACATCATCAAATCATTATGACATCAACAAAATGATTATGACATCAACAAAATGATTATGACATCATCAAATGATTATGACATCAAATGATTATGACATCATCAAATGATTATGACATCAACAAAATGATGATGACATCATCCAATGATTATGACATCATCAAATCATTATGACATCAACAAAATGATTATGACATCATCTAATGATTATGACATCATCAAATGATTATGACATCATCTAATGATTATGACATCATCAAATGATTATGACATCACAAAATGATTATGACATCATCTAATGATTATGACATCATCAAATGATTATGACATCAACAAAATGATTATGACATCATCTAATGATTATGACATCATCAAATGATTATGACATCAACAAAATGATTATGACATCATCTAATGATTATGACATCATCAAATGATTATGACATCAACAAAATGATTATGACATCATCCAATGATTATGACATCAAATGATTATGACATCATCAAATGATTATGACATCAACAAAATGATTATGACATCAACAAAATGATTATGACATCATCCAATGATTATGACATCAACAAAATGATTATGACATCATCCAATGATTTTGACATCATCAAATCATTATGACATCAACAAAATGATTATGACATCATCAAATGATTATGACATCAAATGATTATGACATCATCAAATGATTATGACATCAACAAAATGATGATGACATCATCCAATGATTATGACATCATCCAATGATTATGACATCATCAAATCATTATGACATCAACAAAATGATTATGACATCATCTAATGATTATGACATCATCAAATGATTATGACATCAACAAAATGATTATGACATCATACAATGATTATGACGTCAAATCATTATGACATCATTAAATGATTATGACATCAACAAAATGATTATGACATCATCCAATGATTATGACATCAAATGTTTATGACATCATCAAATGATTATGACATCAACAAAATGATTATGACATCATCCAATGATTATGACATCAAATGATTATGACATCATCAAATCATTATGACATCAACAAAATGATTATGACATCATCTAATGATTATGACATCATCAAATGATTATGACATCAACAAAATGATTATGACATCATCCGATGATTATGACATCAAATGATTATGACATCATCAAATGATTATGACATCAACAAAATGATTATGACATCATCCAATGATTTTGACATCATCAAATCATTATGACATCAACAAAATGATTATGACATCAACAAAATGATTATGACATCATCAAATGATTATGACATCAAATGATTATGACATCAACAAAATGATGATGACATCATCCAATGATTATGACATCATCCAATGATTATGACATCATCAAATCATTATGACATCAACAAAATGATTATGACATCATCTAATGATTATGACATCATCAAATGATTATGACATCACAAAATGATTATGACATCATCTAATGATTATGACATCATCAAATGATTATGACATCAACAAAATGATTATGACATCATCCAATGATTATGACATCATCCAATGATTATGACATCATCAAATCATTATGACATCAACAAAATGATTATGACATCATCTAATGATTATGACATCATCAAATGATTATGACATCAACAAAATGATTATGACATCATCCAATGATTATGACATCAAATGATTATGACATCATCAAATAATTATGACATCACCAAAATGATTATGACATCATCAAATGATTATGACATCAACAAAATGATTATGACATCAACAAAATGATTATGACATTATCTAATGATTATGACATTATCAAATGATTATGACATCAACAAAATGATTATGACATCATCCAATGATTATGACATCAAATGATTACGACATCATCAAATGATTATGACATCACAAAATGATTATGACATCATCTAATGATTATGACATCATCAAATGATTATGACATCAACAAAATGATTATGACATCATCTAATGATTATGACATCATCAAATGATTATGACATCAACAAAATGATTATGACATCATCCAATGATTATGACATCAAATGATTATGACATCATCAAATGATTATGACATCAACAAAATGATTATGACATCATCCAATGATTATGACATCAAATGATTATGACATCAACAAAATGATTATGACATCATCCAATGATTATGACATCAAATGATTATGACATCATCAAATGATTATGACATCAACAAAATTATGATGACATCATCCAGTGATTATGACATCATCCAATGATTATGACATCATCAAATCATTATGACATCAACAAAATGATTATGACATCATCTAATGATTATGACATCATCAAATGATTATGACATCACAAAATGATTATGACATCATCTAATGATTATGACATCATCAAATGATTATGACATCAACAAAATGATTATGACATCATCCAATGATTATGACATCATCAAATGATTATGACATCAACAAAATGATTATGACATCATCCAATGATTTTGACATCATCAAATCATTATGACATCAACAAAATGATTATGACATCAACAAAATGATTATGACATTATCAAATGATTTTGACATCAAATGATTATGACATCATCAAATGATTATGACATCAACAAAATGATGATGACATCATCCAATGATTATGACATCATCCAATGATTATGACATCTTCAAATCATTATGACATCAACAAAACGATTATGACATCATCTAATGATTATGACATCATCAAATGATTATGACATCACAAAATGATTATGACATCATCTAATGATTATGACATCATCAAATGATTATGACATCAACAAAATGATTATGACATCATCTAATGATTATGACATCATCAAATGATTATGACATCAACAAAATGATTATGACATCATCCAATGATTATGACATCAAATGATTATGACATCATCAAATGATTATGACATCAACAAAATGATGATGACATCATCCAATGATTATGACATCATCCAATGATTATGACATCATCAAATCATTATGACATCAACAAAATTATTATGACATCATCTAATGATTATGACATCATCAAATGATTATGACATCAACAAAATGATTATGACATCATCCAATGATTATGACATCAAATGATTATGACATCATCAAATGATTATGACATCAACAAAATGATTATGACATCATCCAATGATTATGACATCAAATGATTATGACATCATCCAATGATTATGACATCAACAAAATGATTATGACATCATCCAATGATTATGACATCAAATGATTATGACATCATCAAATCATTATGACATCAACAAAATGATTATGACATCATCTAATGATTATGACATCATCAAATGATTATGACATCAACAAAATGATTATGACATCATCCAATGATTATGACATCATCCAATGATTATGACATCATCAAATCATTATGACATCAACAAAATGATTATGACATCATCTAATGATTATGACATCATCAAATGATTATGACATCAACAAAATGATTATGACATCATCCAATGATTATGACATCAAATGATTATGACATCACCAAAATGATTATGACATCATCAAATGATTATGACATCAACAAAATGATTATGACATCAACAAAATGATTATGACATCATCAAATGATTATGACATCATCAAATGATTATGACATCAACAAAATGATTATGACATCATCCAATGATTATGACATCAAATGATTATGACATCAACAAAATGATTATGACATCATCCAATGATTTTGACATCATCAAATCATTATGACATCAACAAAATGATTATGACATCAACAAAATGATTATGACATCATCAAATGATTATGACATCAAATTATTATGACATCATCAAATGATTATGACATCAACAAAATGATGATGACATCATCCAAAGATTATGACATCATCCAATGATTATGACATCATCAAATCATTATGACATCAACAAAACGATTATGACATCATCTAATGATTATGACATCATCAAATGATTATGACATCACAAAATGATTATGACATCATCTAATGATTATGACATCATCAAATGATTATGACATCAACAAAATGATTATGACATCATCCAATTATTATGACATCAAATGATTATGACATCATCAAATGATTATGACATCAACAAAATGATTATGACATCATCCAATGATTATGACATCAAATGATTATGACATCAACAAAATGATTATGACATCATCCAATGATTTTGACATCATCAAATCATTATGACATCAACAAAATGATTATGACATCAACAAAATGATTATGACATCATCAAATGATTATGACATCAAATGATTATGACATCATCAAATGATTATGACATCAACAAAATGATGATGACATCATCCAATGATTATGACATCATCCAATGATTATGACATCATCAAATCATTATGACATCAACAAAATGATTACGACATCATCTAATGATTATGACATCAACAAAATGATTATGACATCATCCAATGATTATGACATCAAATGATTATGACATCATCAAATTATTATGACATCAACAAAATGATTATGACATCATCCAATGATTATGACATCAAATGATTATGACATCATCCAATGATTATGACATCAACAAAATGATTATGACATCATCCAATGATTATGACATCAAATGTTTATGACATCATCAAATGATTATGACATCAACAAAATGATTATGACTTCATTCAATGATTATGACATCAAATGATTATGACATCATCAAATCATTATGACATCAACAAAATGATTATGACATCATCTAATGATTATGACATCATCAAATGATTATGACATCAACAAAATGATTATGACATCATCCAATGATTATGACATCAAATGATTATGACATCATCAAATGATTATGACATCACCAAAATGATTATGACATCATCAAATGATTATGACATCAACAAAATGATTATGACATCAACAAAATGATTATGACATCATCTAATGATTATGACATTATCAAATGATTATGACATCAACAAAATGATTATGACATCATCCAATTATTATGACATCAAATGATTATGACATCATCAAATGATTATGACATCACAAAATGATTATGACATCATCTAATGATTATGACATCATCAAATGATTATGACATCAACAAAATGATTATGACATCATCTAATGATTATGACATCATCAAATGATTATGACATCAACAAAATGATTATGACATCATCCAATGATTATGACATCAAATGATTATGACATCATCAATTGATTATGACATCAACAAAATGATTATGACATCATCCAATGATTATGACATCAAATGATTATGACATCAACAAAATGATTATGACATCATCCAATGATTTTGACATCATCAAATCATTATGACATCAACAAAATGATTATGACATCAACAAAATGATTATGACATCATCAAATGATTATGACATCAAATGATTATGACATCATCAAATGATTATGACATCAACAAAATGATGATGACATCATCCAATGATTATGACATCATCCAATGATTATGACATCATCAAATCATTATGACATCAACAAAATGATTATGACATCATCTAATGATTATGACATCATCAAATGATTATGACATCACAAAATGATTATGACATCATCAAATGATTATGACATCAAATGATTATGACATCATCAAATCATTATGACATCAACAAAATGATTATGACATCATCTAATGATTATGACATCATCAAATGATTATGACATCAACAAAATGATTATGACATCATCCAATGATTATGACATCAAATGATTATGACATCATCAAATGATTACGACATCAACAAAATGATTATGGCATCATCAAATGATTATGACATCAACAAAATGATTATGACATCATCCAATGATTATGACATCAAATGATTATGACATCATCAAATCATTATGACATCAACAAAATGATTATGACATCATAAAATGATTATGACATCAACAAAATGATTATGACATCAACAAAATGATTATGACATCATCTAATGATTATTACATTATCAAATGATTATGACATCAACAAAATGATTATGACATCATCCAATGATTATGACATCAAATGATTATGACATCATCAAATGATTATGACATCAACAAAATGATTATGACATCATCCAATGATTATGACATCAAATGATTATGACATCAACAAAATGATTATGACATCATCCAATGATTTTGACATCATCAAATCATTATGACATCAACAAAATGATTATGACATCAACAAAATGATTATGACATCATCAAATGATTATGACATCAAATGATTATGACATCATCAAATGATTATGACATCATCCAATGATTATGACATCATCAAATCATTATGACATCGACAAAATGATTATGACATCATCTAATGATTATGACATCATCAAATGATTATGACATCACAAAATGATTATGACATCATCTAATGATTATGACATCATCAAATGATTATGACATCAACAAAATGATTATGACATCATCTAATGATTATGACATCATCAAATGATTATGACATCAACAAAATGATTATGACATCATCCAATGATTATGACATCAAATGATTATGACATCATCAAATGATTATGACATCAACAAAATGATTATGACATCAACAAAATGATTATGACATCATCCAATGATTATGACATCAACAAAATGATTATGACATCATCCAATGATTTTGACATCATCAAATCATTATGACATCAACAAAATGATTATGACATCATCAAATGATTATGACATCAAATGATTATGACATCATCAAATGATTATGACATCAACAAAATGATGATGACATCATCCAATGATTATGACATCATCCAATGATTATGACATCATCAAATCATTATGACATCAACAAAATGATTATGACATCATCTAATGGTTATGACATCATCAAATGATTATGACATCAACAAAATGATTATGACATCATACAATGATTATGACGTCAAATGATTATGACATCATCAAATGATTATGACATCACCAAAATGATTATGACATCATCAAATGATTATGACATCAACAAAATGATTATGACATCAACAAAATGATTATGACATCATCTAATGATTATGACATTATCAAATGATTATGACATCAACAAAATGATTATGACATCAAATGATTATGCCATCAAATGATTATGACATCATCAAATGATTATGACATCAACAAAATGATTATGACATCATCCAATGATTATGACATCAAATGATTATGACATCAACAAAATGATTATGACATCATCCAATGATTTTGACATCATCAAATCATTATGACATCAACAAAATGATTATGACATCAACAAAATGATTATGACATCATCAAATGATTATGACATCAAATGATTATGACATCATCAAATGATTATGACATCAACAAAATGATGATGACATCATCCAATGATTATGACATCATCAAATCATTATGACATCAACAAAATGATTATGACATCATCTAATGATTATGACATCATCAAATGATTATGACATCATCTAATGATTATGACATCATCAAATGATTATGACATCACAAAATGATTATGACATCATCTAATGATTATGACATCATCAAATGATTATGACATCAACAAAATGATTATGACATCATCTAATGATTATGACATCATCAACTGATTATGACATCAACAAAATGATTATGACATCATCTAATGATTATGACATCATCAAATGATTATGACATCAACAAAATGATTATGACATCATCCAATGATTATGACATCAAATGATTATGACATCATCAAATGATTATGACATCAACAAAATGATTATGACATCAACAAAATGATTATGACATCATCCAATGATTATGACATCAACAAAATGATTATGACATCATCCAATGATTTTGACATCATCAAATCATTATGACATCAACAAAATGATTATGACATCATCAAATGATTATGACATCAAATGATTATGACATCATCAAATGATTATGACATCAACAAAATGATGATGACATCATCCAATGATTATGACATCATCCAATGATTATGACATCATCAAATCATTATGACATCAACAAAATGATTATGACATCATCTAATGGTTATGACATCATCAAATGATTATGACATCAACAAAATGATTATGACATCATACAATGATTATGACGTCAAATGATTATGACATCATCAAATGATTATGACATCACCAAAATGATTATGACATCATCAAATGATTATGACATCAACAAAATGATTATGACATCAACAAAATGATTATGACATCATCTAATGATTATGACATTATCAAATGATTATGACATCAACAAAATGATTATGACATCAAATGATTATGCCATCAAATGATTATGACATCATCAAATGATTATGACATCAACAAAATGATTATGACATCATCCAATGATTATGACATCAAATGATTATGACATCAACAAAATGATTATGACATCATCCAATGATTTTGACATCATCAAATCATTATGACATCAACAAAATGATTATGACATCAACAAAATGATTATGACATCATCAAATGATTATGACATCAAATGATTATGACATCATCAAATGATTATGACATCAACAAAATGATGATGACATCATCCAATGATTATGACATCATCAAATCATTATGACATCAACAAAATGATTATGACATCATCTAATGATTATGACATCATCAAATGATTATGACATCATCTAATGATTATGACATCATCAAATGATTATGACATCACAAAATGATTATGACATCATCTAATGATTATGACATCATCAAATGATTATGACATCAACAAAATGATTATGACATCATCTAATGATTATGACATCATCAAATGATTATGACATCAACAAAATGATTATGACATCATCTAATGATTATGACATCATCAAATGATTATGACATCAACAAAATGATTATGACATCATCCAATGATTATGACATCAAATGATTATGACATCATCAAATGATTATGACATCAACAAAATGATTATGACATCAACAAAATGATTATGACATCATCCAATGATTATGACATCAACAAAATGATTATGACATCATCCAATGATTTTGACATCATCAAATCATTATGACATCAACAAAATGATTATGACATCATCAAATGATTATGACATCAAATGATTATGACATCATCAAATGATTATGACATCAACAAAATGATGATGACATCATCCAATGATTATGACATCATCCAATGATTATGACATCATCAAATCATTATGACATCAACAAAATGATTATGACATCATCTAATGATTATGACATCATCAAATGATTATGACATCAACAAAATGATTATGACATCATACAATGATTATGACGTCAAATCATTTTGACATCATCAAATGATTATGACATCAACAAAATGATTATGACATCATCCAATGATTATGACATCAAATGTTTATGACATCATCAAATGATTATGACATCAACAAAAAGATTATGACATCATCCAATGATTATGACATCAAATGATTATGACATCATCAAATCATTATGACATCAACAAAATGATTATGACATCATCTAATGATTATGACATCATCAAATGATTATGACATCAACAAAATGATTATGACATCATCCGATGATTATGACATCAAATGATTATGACATCATCAAATGATTATGACATCAACAAAATGATTATGACATCATCCAATGATTTTGACATCATCAAATCATTATGACATCAACAAAATGATTATGACATCAACAAAATGATTATGACATCATCAAATGATTATGACATCAAATGATTATGACATCATCAAATGATTATGACATCAACAAAATGATGATGACATCATCCAATGATTATGACATCATCCAATGATTATGACATCATCAAATCATTATGACATCAACAAAATGATTATGACATCATCTAATGATTATGACATCATCAAATGATTATGACATCACAAAATGATTATGACATCATCTAATGATTATGACATCATCAAATGATTATGACATCAACAAAATGATTATGACATCATCCAATGATTATGACATCATCCAATGATTATGACATCATCAAATCATTATGACATCAACAAAATGATTATGACATCATCTAATGATTATGACATCATCAAATGATTATGACATCAACAAAATGATTATGACATCATCCAATGATTATGACATCAAATGATTATGACATCATCAAATAATTATGACATCACCAAAATGATTATGACATCATCAAATGATTATGACATCAACAAAATGATTATGACATCAACAAAATGATTATGACATCATCTAATGATTATGACATTATCAAATGATTATGACATCAACAAAATGATTATGACATCATCCAATGATTATGACATCAAATGATTACGACATCATCAAATGATTATGACATCACAAAATGATTATGACATCATCTAATGATTATGACATCATCAAATGATTATGACATCAACAAAATGATTATGACATCATCTAATGATTATGACATCATCAAATGATTATGACATCAACAAAATGATTATGACATCATCCAATGATTATGACATCAAATGATTATGACATCATCAAATGATTATGACATCAACAAAATGATTATGACATCATCCAATGATTATGACATCAAATGATTATGACATCAACAAAATGATTATGACATCATCCAATGATTATGACATCAAATGATTATGACATCATCAAATGATTATGACATCAACAAAATTATGATGACATCATCCAATGATTATGACATCATCCAATGATTATGACATCATCAAATCATTATGACATCAACAAAATGATTATGACATCATCTAATGATTATGACATCATCAAATGATTATGACATCACAAAATGTTTATGACATCATCTAATGATTATGACATCATCAAATGATTATGACATCAACAAAATGATTATGACATCATCCAATGATTATGACATCATCAAATGATTATGACATCAACAAAATGATTATGACATCATCCAATGATTATGACATCATCAAATGATTATGACATCAACAAAATGATTATGACATCATCCAATGATTTTGACATCATCAAATCATTATGACATCAACAAAATGATTATGACATCAACAAAATGATTATGACATTATCAAATGATTTTGACATCAAATGATTATGACATCATCAAATGATTATGACATCAACAAAATGATGATGACATCATCCAATGATTATGACATCATCCAATGATTATGACATCTTCAAATCATTATGACATCAACAAAACGATTATGACATCATCTATTGATTATGACATCATCAAATGATTATGACATCATCAAATGATTATGACATCAACAAAATGATGATGACATCATCCAATGATTATGACATCATCCAATGATTATGACATCATCAAATCATTATGACATCAACAAAATTATTATGACATCATCTAATGATTATGACATCATCAAATGATTATGACATCAACAAAATGATTATGACATCATCCAATGATTATGACATCAAATGATTATGACATCATCAAATGATTATGACATCAACAAAATGATTATGACATCATCCAATGATTATGACATCAAATGATTATGACATCATCCAATGATTATGACATCAACAAAATGATTATGACATCATCCAATGATTATGACATCAAATGATTATGACATCATCAAATCATTATGACATCAACAAAATGATTATGACATCATCTAATGATTATGACATCATCAAATGATTATGACATCAACAAAATGATTATGAGATCATCCAATGATTATGACATCATCCAATGATTATGACATCATCAAATCATTATGACATCAACAAAATGATTATGACATCATCTAATGATTATGACATCATCAAATGATTATGACATCAACAAAATGATGATGACATCATCCAAAGATTATGACATCATCCAATGATTATGACATCATCAAATCATTATGACATCAACAAAACGATTATGACATCATCTAATGATTATGACATCATCAAATGATTATGACATCACAAAATGATTATGACATCATCTAATGATTAAGACATCATCAAATGATTATGACATCAACAAAATGATTATGACATCATCCAATTATTATGACATCAAATGATTATGACATCATCAAATGATTATGACATCAACAAAATGATTATGACATCATCCAATGATTATGACATCAAATGATTATGACATCAACAAAATGATTATGACATCATCCAATGATTTTGACATCATCAAATCATTATGACATCAACAAAATGATTATGACATCAACAAAATGATTATGACATCATCAAATGATTATGACATCAAATGATTATGACATCATCAAATGATTATGACATCAACAAAATGATGATAACATCATCCAATGATTATGACATCATCCAATGATTATGACATCATCAAATCATTATGACATCAACAAAATGATTATGACATCATCTAATGATTATGACATCATCAACTGATTATGACATCAACAAAATGATTATGACATCATCCAATGATTATGACATCAAATGATTATGACATCATCAAATTATTATGACATCAACAAAATGATTATGACATCATCCAATGATTATGACATCAAATGATTATGACATCATCCAATGATTATGACATCAACAAAATGATTATGACATCATCCAATGATTATGACATCAAACGTTTATGACATCATCAAATGATTATGACATCAACAAAATGATTATGACTTCATTCAATGATTATGACATCAAATGATTATGACATCATCAAATCATTATGACATCAACAAAATGATTATGACATCATCTAATGATTATGACATCATCAAATGATTATGACATCAACAAAATGATTATGACATCATCCAATGATTATGACATCAAATGATTATGACATCATCAAATGATTATGACATCACCAAAATGATTATGACATCATCAAATGATTATGACATCAACAAAATGATTATGACATCAACAAAATGATTATGACATCATCTAATGATTATGACATTATCAAATGATTATGACATCAACAAAATGATTATGACATCATCCAATTATTATGACATCAAATGATTATGACATCATCAAATGATTATGACATCACAAAATGATTATGACATCATCTAATGATTATGACATCATCAAATGATTATGACATCAACAAAATGATTATGACATCATCTAATGATTATGACATCATCAAATGATTATGACATCAACAAAATGATTATGACATCATCCAATGATTATGACATCAAATGATTATGACATCATCAATTGATTATGACATCAACAAAATGATTATGACATCATCCAATGATTATGACATCAAATGATTATGACATCAACAAAATGATTATGACATCATCCAATGATTTTGACATCATCAAATCATTATGACATCAACAAAATGATTATGACATCAACAAAATGATTATGACATCATCAAATGATTATGACATCAAATGATTATGACATCATCAAATGATTATGACATCAACAAAATGATGATGACATCATCCAATGATTATGACATCATCCAATGATTATGACATCATCAAATCATTATGACATCAACAAAATGATTATGACATCATCTAATGATTATGACATCATCAAATGATTATGACATAAAAAAATGATTATGACATCATCAAATGATTATGACATCAAATGATTATGACATCATCAAATCATTATGACATCAACAAAATGATTATGACATCATCTAATGATTATGACATCATCAAATGATTATGACATCAACAAAATGATTATGACATCATCCAATGATTATGACATCAAATGATTATGACATCATCAAATGATTACGACATCAACAAAATGATTATGGCATCATCAAATGATTATGACATCAACAAAATGATTATGACATCATCCAATGATTATGACATCAAATGATTATAACATCATCAAATCATTATGACATCAACAAAATGATTATGACATCATAAAATGATTATGACATCAACAAAATGATTATGACATCAACAAAATGATTATGACATCATCTAATGATTATGACATTATCAAATGATTATGACATCAACAAAATGATTATGACATCATCCAATGATTATGACATCAAATGATTATGACATCATCAAATGATTATGACATCAACAAAATGATTATGACATCATCCAATGATTATGACATCAAATGATTATGACATCAACAAAATGATTATGACATCATCCAATGATTTTGACATCATCAAATCATTATGACATCAACAAAATGATTATGACATCAACAAAATGATTATGACATCATCAAATGATTATGACATCAAATGATTATGACATCATCAAATGATTATGACATCAACAAAATGATGATGACATCATCCAATGATTATGACATCATCAAATCATTATGACATCAACAAAATGATTATGACATCATCTAATGATTATGACATCATCAAATGATTATGACATCACAAAATGATTATGACATCATCTAATGATTATGACATCATCAAATGATTATGACATCAACAAAATGATTATGACATCATCTAATGATTATGACATCATCAAATGATTATGACATCATCAAATGATTATGACATCAACAAAATGATTATGACATCATCCAATGATTATGACATCAAATGATTATGACATCAACAAAATGATTATGACATCATCCAATGATTTTGACATCATCAAATCATTATGACATCAACAAAATGATTATGACATCAACAAAATGATTATGACATCATCAAATGATTATGACATCAAATGATTATGACATCATCAAATGATTATGACATCAACAAAATGATGATGACATCATCCAATGATTATGACATCATCAAATCATTATGACATCAACAAAATGATTATGACATCATCTAATGATTATGACATCATCAAATGATTATGACATCACAAAATGATTATGACATCATCTAATGATTATGACATCATCAAATGATTATGACATCAACAAAATGATTATGACATCATCTAATGATTATGACATCATCAAATGATTATGACATCAACAAAATGATTATGACATCATCCAATGATTATGACATCAAATGATTATGACATCATCAAATGATTATGACATCAACAAAATGATTATGACATCAACAAAATAATTATGACATCATCCAATGATTATGACATCAACAAAATGATTATGACATCATCCAATGATTTTGACATCATCAAATCATTATGACATCAACAAAATGATTATGACATCATCAAATGATTATGACATCAAATGATTATGACATCATCAAATGATTATGACATCAACAAAATGATGATGACATCATCCAATGATTATGACATCATCCAATGATTATGACATCATCAAATCATTATGACATCAACAAAATGATTATGACATCATCTAATGGTTATGACATCATCAAATGATTATGACATCAACAAAATGATTATGACATCATACAATGATTATGACGTCAAATGATTATGACATCATCAAATGATTATGACATCAACAAAATGATTATGACATCATCCAATGATTATGACATCAAATGTTTATGACATCATCAAATGATTATGACATTAACAAAATGATTATGACATCATCCAATGATTATGACATCAAATGATTATGACATCATCAAATCATTATGACATCAACAAAATGATTATGACATCATCTAATGATTATGACATCATCAAATGATTATGACATCAACAAAATGATTATGACATCATCCGATGATTATGACATCAAATGATTATGACATCATCAAATGATTATGACATCAACAAAATGATTATGACATCATCCAATGATTTTGACATCATCAAATCATTATGACATCAACAAAATGATTATGACATCAACAAAATGATTATGACATCATCAAATGATTATGACACAAATGATTATGACATCATCAAATGATTATGACATCAACAAAATGATGATGACATCATCCAATGATTATGACATCATCCAATGATTATGACATCATCAAATCATTATGACATCAACAAAATGATTATGACATCATCTAATGATTATGACATCATCAAATGATTATGACATCACAAAATGATTATGACATCATCTAATGATTATGACATCATCAAATGATTATGACATCAACAAAATGATTATGACATCATCCAATGATTATGACATCATCCAATGATTATGACATCATCAAATCATTATGACATCAACAAAATGATTATGACATCATCCAATGATTATGACATCAAATGATTATGACATCATCAAATAATTATGACATCACCAAAATGATTATGACATCATCAAATGATTATGACATCAACAAAATGATTATGACATCAACAAAATGATTATGACATCATCTAATGATTATGACATTATCAAATGATTATGACATCAACAAAATGATTATGACATCATCCAATGATTATGACATCAAATGATTATGACATCATCAAATGATTATGACATCACAAAATGATTATGACATCATCTAATGATTATGACATCATCAAATGATTATGACATCAACAAAATGATTATGACATCATCTAATGATTATGACATCATCAAATGATTATGACATCAACAAAATGATTATGACATCATCCAATGATTATGACATCAACAAAATGATTATGACATCATCCAATGATTATGACATCAAATGATTATGACATCAACAAAATGATTATGACATCATCCAATGATTATGACATCAAATGATTATGACATCATCAAATGATTATGACATCAACAAAATTATGATGACATCATCCAATGATTATGACATCATCCAATGATTATGACATCATCAAATCATTATGACATCAACAAAATGATTATGACATCATCTAATGATTATGACATCATCAAATGATTATGACATCACAAAATGATTATGACATCATCTAATGATTATGACATCATCAAATGATTATGACATCAACAAAATGATTATGACATCATCCAATGATTATGACATCATCCAATGATTATGACATCATCAAATCATTATGACATCAACAAAATGATTATGACATCATCTAATGATTATGACATCATCAAATGATTATGACATCAACAAAATGATTATGACATCATCAAATGATTATGACATCAAATGATTATGACATCATCAAATGATTATGACATCACCAAAATGATTATGACATCATCAAATGATTATGACATCAACAAAATGATTATGACATCAACAAAATGATTATGACATCATCTAATGATTATGACATTATCAAATGATTATGACATCAACAAAATGATTATGACATCATCCAATGATTATGACATCAAATGATTATGACATCATCAAATGATTATGACATCAACAAAATTATGATGACATCATCCAATGATTATGACATCATCCAATGATTATGACATCATCAAATCATTATGACATCAACAAAATGATTATGACATCATCTAATGATTATGACATCATCAAATGATTATGACATCACAAAATGATTATGACATCATCTAATGATTATGACATCATCAAATGATTATGACATCAACAAAATGATTATGACATCATCCAATGATTCTGACATCATCCAATGATTATGACATCATCAAATCATTATGACATCAACAAAATGATTATGACATCATCTAATGATTATGACATCATCAAATGATTATGACATCAACAAAATGATTATGACATCATCAAATGATTATGACATCAAATGATTATGACATCATCAAATGATTATGACATCACCAAAATGATTATGACATCATCAAATGATTATGACATCAACAAAATGATTATGACATCAACAAAATGATTATGACATCATCTAATGATTATGAAATTATCAAATGATTATGACATCAACAAAATGATTATGACATCATCCAATGATTATGACATCAAATGATTATGACATCATCAAATGATTATGACATCATCAAATGAATATGACATCATCTAATGATTATGACATCATCAAATGATTATGACATCAACAAAATGATTATGACATCATCTAATGATTATAACATCATCAAATGATTATGACATCAACAAAATGATTATGGCATCATCCAATGATTATGACATCAAATGATTATGACATCATCAAATGATTATGACATCAACAAAATGATTATGACATCCTCAAATCATTATGATATCAACAAAATGATTATGACATCAACAAAATGATTATGACATCATCAAATGATTATGACATCAAATGATTATGACATCATCAAATGATTATGATATCAACAAAATGATGATGACATCATCCAATGATTATGACATCATACAATGATTATGACATCATCAAATAATTATGAAATCAACAAAATGATTATGACATCATCTAATGATTATGACATCATCAAATTATTATGACATCAACAAAATGATTATGACATCATCCAATGATTATGACATCAAATGATTATGACATCATCAAATGATTATGACATCAACAACATGATTATGACATCATCAAATGATTATGACATCAAAAAAATGATTATGACATCAACAAAATGATTATGACATCATCTAATGATTATGACATTATCAAATGATTATGACATCAACAAAATGATTATGACATCATCCGATGATTATGACATCAATTGATTATGACATCAACAAAATGATTATGACATCATCTAATGATTATGACATCATCAAATGATTATGACATCAAATGATTATGACATCATCAAATCATTATGACATCAACAAAATGATTATGACATCATCTAATGATTATGACATCATCAAATGATTATGACATCAACAAAATGATTATGACATCATCCAATGATTATGACATCAAATGATTATGACATCATCAAATGATTACGACATCAACAAAATGATTATGGCATCATCAAATGATTATGACATCAACAAAATGATTATGACATCATCCAATGATTATGACATCAAATGATTATAACATCATCAAATCATTATGACATCAACAAAATGATTATGACATCATAAAATGATTATGACATCAACAAAATGATTATGACATCAACAAAATGATTATGACATCATCTAATGATTATGACATTATCAAATGATTATGACATCAACAAAATGATTATGACATCATCCAATGATTATGACATCAAATGATTATGACATCATCAAATGATTATGACATCAACAAAATGATTATGACATCATCCAATGATTATGACATCAAATGATTATGACATCAACAAAATGATTATGACATCATCCAATGATTTTGACATCATCAAATCATTATGACATCAACAAAATGATTATGACATCAACAAAATGATTATGACATCATCAAATGATTATGACATCAAATGATTATGACATCATCAAATGATTATGACATCAACAAAATGATGATGACATCATCCAATGATTATGACATCATCAAATCATTATGACATCAACAAAATGATTATGACATCATCTAATGATTATGACATCATCAAATGATTATGACATCACAAAATGATTATGACATCATCTAATGATTATGACATCATCAAATGATTATGACATCAACAAAATGATTATGACATCATCTAATGATTATGACATCATCAAATGATTATGACATCATCAAATGATTATGACATCAACAAAATGATTATGACATCATCCAATGATTATGACATCAAATGATTATGACATCAACAAAATGATTATGACATCATCCAATGATTTTGACATCATCAAATCATTATGACATCAACAAAATGATTATGACATCAACAAAATGATTATGACATCATCAAATGATTATGACATCAAATGATTATGACATCATCAAATGATTATGACATCAACAAAATGATGATGACATCATCCAATGATTATGACATCATCAAATCATTATGACATCAACAAAATGATTATGACATCATCTAATGATTATGACATCATCAAATGATTATGACATCACAAAATGATTATGACATCATCTAATGATTATGACATCATCAAATGATTATGACATCAACAAAATGATTATGACATCATCTAATGATTATGACATCATCAAATGATTATGACATCAACAAAATGATTATGACATCATCCAATGATTATGACATCAAATGATTATGACATCATCAAATGATTATGACATCAACAAAATGATTATGACATCAACAAAATAATTATGACATCATCCAATGATTATGACATCAACAAAATGATTATGACATCATCCAATGATTTTGACATCATCAAATCATTATGACATCAACAAAATGATTATGACATCATCAAATGATTATGACATCAAATGATTATGACATCATCAAATGATTATGACATCAACAAAATGATGATGACATCATCCAATGATTATGACATCATCCAATGATTATGACATCATCAAATCATTATGACATCAACAAAATGATTATGACATCATCTAATGGTTATGACATCATCAAATGATTATGACATCAACAAAATGATTATGACATCATACAATGATTATGACGTCAAATGATTATGACATCATCAAATGATTATGACATCAACAAAATGATTATGACATCATCCAATGATTATGACATCAAATGTTTATGACATCATCAAATGATTATGACATTAACAAAATGATTATGACATCATCCAATGATTATGACATCAAATGATTATGACATCATCAAATCATTATGACATCAACAAAATGATTATGACATCATCTAATGATTATGACATCATCAAATGATTATGACATCAACAAAATGATTATGACATCATCCGATGATTATGACATCAAATGATTATGACATCATCAAATGATTATGACATCAACAAAATGATTATGACATCATCCAATGATTTTGACATCATCAAATCATTATGACATCAACAAAATGATTATGACATCAACAAAATGATTATGACATCATCAAATGATTATGACACAAATGATTATGACATCATCAAATGATTATGACATCAACAAAATGATGATGACATCATCCAATGATTATGACATCATCCAATGATTATGACATCATCAAATCATTATGACATCAACAAAATGATTATGACATCATCTAATGATTATGACATCATCAAATGATTATGACATCACAAAATGATTATGACATCATCTAATGATTATGACATCATCAAATGATTATGACATCAACAAAATGATTATGACATCATCCAATGATTATGACATCATCCAATGATTATGACATCATCAAATCATTATGACATCAACAAAATGATTATGACATCATCCAATGATTATGACATCAAATGATTATGACATCATCAAATAATTATGACATCACCAAAATGATTATGACATCATCAAATGATTATGACATCAACAAAATGATTATGACATCAACAAAATGATTATGACATCATCTAATGATTATGACATTATCAAATGATTATGACATCAACAAAATGATTATGACATCATCCAATGATTATGACATCAAATGATTATGACATCATCAAATGATTATGACATCACAAAATGATTATGACATCATCTAATGATTATGACATCATCAAATGATTATGACATCAACAAAATGATTATGACATCATCTAATGATTATGACATCATCAAATGATTATGACATCAACAAAATGATTATGACATCATCCAATGATTATGACATCAACAAAATGATTATGACATCATCCAATGATTATGACATCAAATGATTATGACATCAACAAAATGATTATGACATCATCCAATGATTATGACATCAAATGATTATGACATCATCAAATGATTATGACATCAACAAAATTATGATGACATCATCCAATGATTATGACATCATCCAATGATTATGACATCATCAAATCATTATGACATCAACAAAATGATTATGACATCATCTAATGATTATGACATCATCAAATGATTATGACATCACAAAATGATTATGACATCATCTAATGATTATGACATCATCAAATGATTATGACATCAACAAAATGATTATGACATCATCCAATGATTATGACATCATCCAATGATTATGACATCATCAAATCATTATGACATCAACAAAATGATTATGACATCATCTAATGATTATGACATCATCAAATGATTATGACATCAACAAAATGATTATGACATCATCAAATGATTATGACATCAAATGATTATGACATCATCAAATGATTATGACATCACCAAAATGATTATGACATCATCAAATGATTATGACATCAACAAAATGATTATGACATCAACAAAATGATTATGACATCATCTAATGATTATGACATTATCAAATGATTATGACATCAACAAAATGATTATGACATCATCCAATGATTATGACATCAAATGATTATGACATCATCAAATGATTATGACATCAACAAAATTATGATGACATCATCCAATGATTATGACATCATCCAATGATTATGACATCATCAAATCATTATGACATCAACAAAATGATTATGACATCATCTAATGATTATGACATCATCAAATGATTATGACATCACAAAATGATTATGACATCATCTAATGATTATGACATCATCAAATGATTATGACATCAACAAAATGATTATGACATCATCCAATGATTCTGACATCATCCAATGATTATGACATCATCAAATCATTATGACATCAACAAAATGATTATGACATCATCTAATGATTATGACATCATCAAATGATTATGACATCAACAAAATGATTATGACATCATCAAATGATTATGACATCAAATGATTATGACATCATCAAATGATTATGACATCACCAAAATGATTATGACATCATCAAATGATTATGACATCAACAAAATGATTATGACATCAACAAAATGATTATGACATCATCTAATGATTATGAAATTATCAAATGATTATGACATCAACAAAATGATTATGACATCATCCAATGATTATGACATCAAATGATTATGACATCATCAAATGATTATGACATCATCAAATGAATATGACATCATCTAATGATTATGACATCATCAAATGATTATGACATCAACAAAATGATTATGACATCATCTAATGATTATAACATCATCAAATGATTATGACATCAACAAAATGATTATGGCATCATCCAATGATTATGACATCAAATGATTATGACATCATCAAATGATTATGACATCAACAAAATGATTATGACATCCTCAAATCATTATGATATCAACAAAATGATTATGACATCAACAAAATGATTATGACATCATCAAATGATTATGACATCAAATGATTATGACATCATCAAATGATTATGATATCAACAAAATGATGATGACATCATCCAATGATTATGACATCATACAATGATTATGACATCATCAAATAATTATGAAATCAACAAAATGATTATGACATCATCTAATGATTATGACATCATCAAATTATTATGACATCAACAAAATGATTATGACATCATCCAATGATTATGACATCAAATGATTATGACATCATCAAATGATTATGACATCAACAACATGATTATGACATCATCAAATGATTATGACATCAAAAAAATGATTATGACATCAACAAAATGATTATGACATCATCTAATGATTATGACATTATCAAATGATTATGACATCAACAAAATGATTATGACATCATCCGATGATTATGACATCAATTGATTATGACATCAACAAAATGATTATGACATCATCTAATGATTATGACATCATCAAATGATTATGACATCAACAAAATGATTATGACATCATCTAATGATTATGACATCATCAAATGATTATGACATCAACAAAATGATTATGACATCATCCAATGATTATGACATCAACAAAATGATTATGACATCATCCAATGATTATGACATCAAATGTTTATGACATCATCAAATGATTATGACATCAACAAAATGATTATGACATCATCCAATGATTATGACATCAAATGATTATGACATCATCAAATCATTATGACATCAACAAAATGATTATGACATCATCTAATGATTATGACATCATCAAATGATTATGACATCAACAAAATGATTATGGCATCATCCAATGATTATGACATCAAATGATTATGACATCATCAAATGATTACGACATCAACAAAATGATTATGGCATCATCAAATGATTATGACATCAACAAAATGATTATGACATCATCCAATGATTATGACATCAAATGATTATGATATCATCAAATCATTATGACATCACCAAAATGATTATGACATCATCAAATGATTATGACATCAACAAAATGATTATGACATCAACAAAATGATTATGACATCATCTAATGATTATGACATTATCAAATGATTATGACATCAACAAAATGATTATGACATCATCCAATGATTATGACATCAAATGATTATGACATCATCAAATGATTATGACATCAACAAAATGACTATGACATCATCCAATGATTATGACATCAAATGATTATGACATCAACAAAATGATTATGACATCATCCAATGATTTTGACATCATCAAATTATTATGACATCAACAAAATGATTATGACATCAACAAAATGATTATGACATCATCAAATGATTATGACATCAAATGATTATGACATCATCAAATGATTATGATATCAACAAAATGATGATGACATCATCCAATGATTATGACATCATACAATGATTATGACATCATCAAATCATTATGACATCAACAAAATGATTATGACATCATCTAATGATTATGACATCATCAAATGATTATGACATCAACAAAATGATTATGACATCATCCAAAGATTATGACATCAAATGATTATGACATCATCAAATGATTGTGACATCAACAAAATGATTATGACATCATCAAATGATTATGACATCAAAAAAATGATTATGACATCAACAAAATGATTATGACATCATCTAATGATTATGACATTATCAAATGATTATGACATCAACAAAATGATTATGACATCATCCGATGATTATGACATCAAATGATTATGACATCATCAAATGATTATGACATCAACAAAATGATTATGACATCATCTAATGATTATGACATCATCAAATGATTATGACATCAACAAAATGATTATGACATCATCTAATGATTATGACATCATCAAATGATTATGACATCAACAAAATGATTATGACATCATCCAATGATTATGACATCAACAAAATGATTATGACATCATCCAATGATTATGACATCAAATGTTTATGACATCATCAAATGATTATGACATCAACAAAATGATTATGACATCATCCAATGATTATGACATCAAATGATTATGACATCATCAAATGATTATGACATCAACAAAATGATTATGGCATCATCAAATGATTATGACATCAACAAAATGATTATGACATCATCCAATGATTATGACATCAAATGATTATGACATCATCAAATCATTATGACATCAACAAAATGATTATGACATCATAAAATGATTATGACATCAACAAAATGATAATGGCATTATCAAATGATTATGACATCAACAAAATGATTATGACATCAACAAAATGATTATGACATCATCAAATGATTATGACTTCATCTAATGATTATGACATCATCAAATGATTATGACATCACCAAAATGATTATGACATCATCAAATGATTATGACATCAACAAAATGATTATGACATCAACAAAATGATTATGACATCATCTAATGATTATGACATTATCAAATGATTATGACATCAACAAAATGATTATGACATCATCCAATGATTATGACATCAAATGATTATGACATCAACAAAATGATTATGACATCATCCAATGATTTTGACATCATCAAATCATTATGACATCAACAAAATGATTATGACAGCAACAAAATGATTATGACATCATCAAATGATTATGACATCAAATGATTATGACATCATCAAATGATTATGACATCAACAAAATGATGATGACATCATCCAATGATTATGACATCATCCAATGATTATGACATCATCAAATCATTATGACATCATCAAATCATTATGACATCAACAAAATGATTATGACATCATCAAATGATTATGACATCACAAAATGATTATGACATCATCTAATGATTATGACATCATCAAATGATTATGACATCAACAAAATGATTATGACATCATCTAATGATTATGACATCATCAAATGATTATGACATCAACAAAATTATGATGACATCATCCAATGATTATGACATCATCCAATGATTATGACATCATCAAATCATTATGACATCAACAAAATGATTATGACATCATCTAATGATTATGACATCATCAAATGATTATGACATCACAAAATGATTATGACATCATCTAATGATTATGACATCATCAAATGATTATGACATCAACAAAATGATTATGACATCATCCAATGATTATGACATCATCAAATCATTATGACATCAACAAAATGATTATGACATCATCAAATGATTATGACATCATCAAATGATTATGACATCAACAAAATGATTATGACATCATCAAATGATTATGACATCAAATGATTATGACATCATCAAATGATTATGACATCACCAAAATGATTATGACATCATCAAATGATTATGACATCAACAAAATGATTATGACATCAACAAAATGATTATGACATCATCTAATGATTATGACATTATCAAATGATTATGACATCAACAAAATGATTATGACATCATCCAATGATTATGACATCAAATGATTATGACATCATCAAATGATTATGACATCATCAAATGATTATGACATCATCTAATGATTATGACATCATCAAATGATTATGACTTCAACAAAATGATTATGACATCATCTAATGATTATAACATCATCAAATGATTATGACATCAACAAAATGATTATGACATCATCCAATGATTATGACATCAAATGATTATGACATCATCAAATGATTATGACATCAACAAAATGATTATGACATTCTCAAATCATTATGACATCAACAAAATGATTATGACATCAACAAAATGATTATGACATCATCAAATGATTATGACATCAAATGATTATGACATCATCAAATGATTATGATATCAACAAAATGATGATGACATCATCCAATGATTATGACATCATACAATGATTATGACATCATCAAATAATTATGAAATCAACAAAATGATTATGACATCATCTAATGATTATGACATCATCAAATGATTATGACATCAACAAAATGATTATGACATCATCCAATGATTATGACATCAAATGATTATGACATCATCAAATGATTATGACATCAACAAAATGATTATGACATCATCAAATGATTATGACATCAAAAAAATGATTATGACATCAACAAAATGATTATGACATCATCTAATGATTATGACATTATCAAATGATTATGACATCAACAAAATGATTATGACATCATCCGATGATTATGACATCAAATGATTATGACATCAACAAAATGATTATGACATCATCTAATGATTATGACATCATCAAATGATTATGACATCAACAAAATGATTATGACATCATCTAATGATTATGACATCATCAAATGATTATGACATCAACAAAATGATTATGACATCATCCAATGATTATGACATCAACAAAATGATTATGACATCATCCAATGATTATGACATCAAATGTTTATGACATCATCAAATGATTATGACATCAACAAAATGATTATGACATCATCCAATGATTATGACATCAAATGATTATGACATCATCAAATCATTATGACATCAACAAAATGATTATGACATCATCTAATGATTATGACATCATAAAATGATTATGACATCAACAAAATGATTATGACATCATCCAATGATTATGACATCAAATGATTATGACATCATCAAATGATTATGACATCACCAAAATGATTATGACATCATCAAATGATTATGACATCAACAAAATGATTATGACATCAACAAAATGATTATGACATCATCTAATGATTATGACATTATCAAATGATTATGACATCAACAAAATGATTATGACATCATCCAATGATTATGACATCAAATGATTATGACATCATCAAATGATTATGACATCAACAAAATGATTATGACATCATCCAATGATTATGACATCAAATGATTATGACATCAACAAAATGATTATGACATCATCCAATGATTTTGACATCATCAAATCATTATGACATCAACAAAATGATTATGACATCAACAAAATGATTATGACATCATCAAATGATTATGACATCAAATGATTATGACATCATCAAATGATTATGACATCAACAAAATGATGATGACATCATCCAATGATTATGACATCATCCAATGATTATGACATCATCAAATCATTATGACATCAACAAAATGATTATGACATCATCTAATGATTATGACATCATCAAATGATTATGACATCACAAAATGATTATGACATCATCAAATGATTATGACATCAAATGATTATGACATCATCAAATGATTATGACATCACCAAAATGATTATGACATCATCAAATGATTATGACATCAACAAAATGATTATGACATCAACAAAATGATTATGACATCATCTAATGATTATGACATTATCAAATGATTATGACATCAACAAAATGATTATGACATCATCCAATGATTATGACATCAAATGATTATGACATCATCAAATGATTATGACATCACAAAATGATTATGACATCATCTAATGATTATGACATCATCAAATGATTATGACATCAACAAAATGATTATGACATCATCTAATGATTATGACATCATCAAATGATTATGACATCAACAAAATGATTATGACATCATCCAATGATTATGACATCAAATGATTATGATATCATCAAATGATTATGACATCAACAAAATGATTATGACATCATCCAATGATTATGACATCAAATGATTATGACATCAACAAAATGATTATGACATCATCCAATGATTTTGACATCATCAAATCATTATGACATCAACAAAATGATTATGACATCAACAAAATGATTATGACATCATCAAATGATTATGACATCAAATGATTATGACATCATCAAATGATTATGATATCAACAAAATGATGATGACATCATCCAATGATTATGACATCATACAATGATTATGACATCATCAAATCATTATGACATCAACAAAATGATTATGACATCATCTAATGATTATGACATCATCAAATGATTATGACATCAACAAAATGATTATGACATCATCCAATGATTATGACATCAAATGATTATGACATCATCAAATGATTGTGACATCAACAAAATGATTATGACATCATCAAATGATTATGACATCAAAAAAATGATTATGGCATCAACAAAATGATTATGACATCATCTAATGATTATGACATTATCAAATGATTATGACATCAACAAAATGATTATGACATCATCCGATGATTATGACATCAAATGATTATGACATCATCAAATGATTATGACATCAACAAAATGATTATGACATCATCTAATGATTATGACATCATCAAATGATTATGACATCAACAAAATGATTATGACATCATCTAATGATTATGACATCATCAAATGATTATGACATCAACAAAATGATTATGACATCATCCAATGATTATGACATCAACAAAATGATTATGACATCATCCAATGATTATGACATCAAATGTTTATGACATCATCAAATGATTATGACATCAACAAAATGATTATGACATCATCCAATGATTATGACATCAAATGATTATGACATCATCAAATGATTACGACATCAACAAAATGATTATGGCATCATCAAATGATTATGACATCAACAAAATGATTATGACATCATCCAATGATTATGACATCAAATGATTATGACATCATCAAATCATTATGACATCAACAAAATGATTATGACATCATAAAATGATTATGACATCAACAAAATGATAATGGCATTATCAAATGATTATGACATCAACAAAATGATTATGACATCAACAAAATGATTATGACATCATCAAATGATTATGACATCATCTAATGATTATGACATCATCAAATGATTATGACATCAACAAAATGATTATGACATCATCCAATGATTATGACATCAAATGATTATGACATCATCAAATGATTATGACATCACCAAAATGATTATGACATCATCAAATGATTATGACATCAACAAAATGATTATGACATCATCTAATGATTATGACATTATCAAATGATTATGACATCAACAAAATGATTATGACATCATCCAATGATTATGACATCAAATGATTATGACATCAACAAAATGATTATGACATCATCCAATGATTTTGACATCATCAAAATGATTATGACAGCAACAAAATGATTATGACATCATCAAATGATTATGACATCAAATGATTATGACATCATCAAATGATTATGACATCAACAAAATGATGATGACATCATCCAATGATTATGACATCATCCAATGATTATGACATCATCAAATCATTATGACATCATCAAATCATTATGACATCAACAAAATGATTATGACATCATCAAATGATTATGACATCACAAAATGATTATGACATCATCTAATGATTATGACATCATCAAATGATTATGACATCAACAAAATGATTATGACATCATCTAATGATTATGACATCATCAAATGATTATGACATCAACAAAATGATTATGACATCATCCAATGATTATGACATCAAATGATTATGACATCATCAAATGATTATGACATCAACAAAATGATTATGACATCAACAAAATGATTATGACATCATCCAATGATTATGACATCAACAAAATGATTATGACATCATCCAATGATTTTGACATCATCAAATCATTATGACATCAACAAAATGATTATGACATCAACAAAATGATTATGACATCATCAAATGATTATGACATCAAATGATTATGACATCATCAAATGATTATGACATCAACAAAATGATGATGACATCTTCCAATGATTATGACATCATCCAATGATTATGACATCATCAAATCATTATGACATCAACAAAATGATTATGACATCATCTAATGATTATGACATCATCAAATGATTATGACATCAACAAAATGATTATGACATCATCCAATGATTATGACGTCAAATGATTATGACATCATCAAATGATCATGACATCAACAAAATGATTATGACATCATCAAATGATTATGACATCAAAAAAATGTTTATGACATCAACAAAATGATTATGACATCATCCAATGATTATGACATCAAATGATTATGACATCATCCAATGATTATGACATCAACAAAATGATTATGACATCATCCAATGATTATGACATCAACAAAATGATTATGACATCATCCAATGATTATGACATCAAATGATTATGACATCATCAAATCATTATGACATCAACAAAATGATTATGACATCATCTAATGATTATGACATCATCAAATGATTATGACATCAACAAAATGATTATGACATCATCCGATGATTATGACATCAAATGATTATGACATCATCAAATGATTATGACATCAACAAAATGATTATGACATCATTCAATGATTTTGACATCATCAAATCATTATGACATCAACAAAATGATTATGACATCAACAAAATGATTATGACATCATCAAATGATTATGACATCAAATGATTATGACATCATCAAATGATTATGACATCAACAAAATGATGATGACATCATCCAATGATTATGATATCATCCAATGATTATGACATCATCAAATCATTATGACATCAACAAAATGATTATGACATCATCTAATGATTATGACATCATCAAATGATTATGACATCACAAAATGATTATGACATCATCTAATGATTATGACATCATCAAATGATTATGACATCAACAAAATGATTATGACATCATCCAATGATTATGACATCATCCAATGATTATGACATCATCAAATCATTATGACATCAACAAAATGATTATGACATCATCTAATGATTATGACATCATCAAATGATTATGACATCAACAAAATTATTATGACATCATCCAATGATTATGACATCAAATGATTATGACATCATCAAATGATTATGACATCACCAAAATGATTATGACATCATCAAATGATTATGACATCAACAAAATGATTATGACATCAACAAAATGATTATGACATCATCTAATGATTATGACATTATCAAATGATTATGACATCAACAAAATGATTATGACATCATCCAATGATTATGACATCAAATGATTATGACATCATCAAATGATTATGACATCACAAAATGATTATGACATCATCTAATGATTATGACATCATCAAATGATTATGACATCAACAAAATGATTATGACATCATCTAATGATTATGACATCATCAAATGATTATGACATCAACAAAATGATTATGACATCATCCAATGATTATGACATCAAATGATTATGACATCAACAAAATGATTATGACATCATCCAATGATTTTGACATCATCAAATCATTATGACATCAACAAAATGATTATGACATCAAATGATTATGACATCATCAAATGATTATGACATCAACAAAATGATGATGACATCATCCAATGATGATGACATCATCCAATGATTATGACATCATCAAATCATTATGACATCAACAAAATGATTATGACATCATCTAATGATTATGACATCATCAAATGATTATGAAATCACAAAATGATTATGACATCATCTAATGATTATGACATCATCAAATGATTATGACATCAACAAAATGATTATGACATCATCCAATGATTATGACATCATCAAATGATTATGACATCAACAAAATGATTATGACATCATCCAATGATTATGACATCATCAAATGATTATGACATCAACAAAATGATTATGACATCATCCAATGATTTTGACATCATCAAATCATTATGACATCAACAAAATGATTATGACATCAACAAAATGATTATGACATTATCAAATGATTTTGACATCAAATGATTATGACATCATCAAATGATTATGACATCAACAAAATGATGATGACATCATCCAATGATTATGACATCATCCAATGATTATGACATCTTCAAATCATTATGACATCAACAAAACGATTATGACATCATCTAATGATTATGACATCATCAAATGATTATGACATCACAAAATGATTATGGCATCATCTAATGATTATGACATCATCAAATTATTATGACATCAACAAAATGATTATGACATCATCTAATGATTATGACATCATCAAATGATTATGACATCAACAAAATGATTATGACATCATCCAATGATTATGACATCAAATGATTATGACATCATCAAATGATTATGACATCAACAAAATGATGATGACATCATCCAATGATTATGACATCATCCAATGATTATGACATCATCAAATCATTATGACATCAACAAAATGATTATGACATCATCTAATGATTATGACATCATCAAATGATTATGACATCAACAAAATGATTATGACATCATCCAATGATTATGACATCAAATGATTATGACATCATCAAATGATTATGACATCAACAAAATGATTATGACATCATCCAATGATTATGACATCAAATGATTATGACATCATCCAATGATTATGACATCAACAAAATGATTATGACATCATCCAATGATTATGACATCAAATGATTATGACATCATCAAATCATTATGACATCAACAAAATGATTATGACATCATCTAATGATTATGACATCATCAAATGATTATGACATCATCCAATGATTATGACATCATCCAATGATTATGACATCATCAAATCATTATGACATCAACAAAATGATTATGACATCATCTAATGATTATGACATCATCAAATGATTATGACATCAACAAAATGATTATGACATCATCCAATGATTATGACATCAAATGATTATGACATCATCAAATGATTATGACATCACCAAAATGATTATGACATCATCAAATGATTATGACATCAACAAAATGATTATGACATCAACAAAATGATTATGACATCATCAAATGATTATGACATCAAATGATTATGACATCATCAAATGATTATGACATCAACAAAATGATTATGACATCATCCAATGATTATGACATCATCAAATGATTATGACATCAACAAAATGATTATGACATCATCCAATGATTATGACATCAAATGATTATGACATCAACAAAATGATTATGACATCATCCAATGATTTTGACATCATCAAATCATTATGACATCAACAAAATGATTATGACATCAACAAAATGATTATGACATCATCAAATGATTATGACATCAAATGATTATGACATCATCAAATGATTATGACATCAACAAAATGATGATGACATCATCCAAAGATTATGACATCATCCAATGATTATGACATCATCAAATCATTATGACATCAACAAAACGATTATGACATCATCTAATGATTATGACATCATCCAATGATTATGACATCAAATGATTATGACATCATCAAATGATTATGACATCACAAAATGATTATGACATCATCTAATGATTATGACATCATCAAATGATTATGACATCAACAAAATGATTATGACATCATCTAATGATTATGACATCATCAAATGATTATGACATCAACAAAATGATTATGACATCATCCAATGATTATGACATCAAATGATTATGATATCATCAAATGATTATGACATCAACAATATGATTATGACATCATCCAATGATTATGACATCAAATGATTATGACATCAACAAAATGATTATGACATCATCCAATGATTTTGACATCATCAAATCATTATGACATCAACAAAATGATTATGACATCAACAAAATGATTATGACATCATCAAATGATTATGACATCAAATGATTATGACATCATCAAATGATTATGATATCAACAAAATGATTATGACATCATCTAATGATTATGACATCATCAAATGATTATGACATCAACAAAATGATTATGACATCATCCAATGATTATGACATCAAATGATTATGACATCATCAAATGATTGTGACATCAACAAAATGATTATGACATCATCAAATGATTATGACATCAAAAAAATGATTATGACATCAACAAAATGATTATGACATCATCTAATGATTATGACATTATCAAATGATTATGACATCAACAAAATGATTATGACATCATCCGATGATTATGACATCAAATGATTATGACATCATCAAATGATTATGACATCAACAAAATGATTATGACATCATCTAATGATTATGACATCATCAAATGATTATGACATCAACAAAATGATTATGACATCATCTAATGATTATGACATCATCAAATGATTATGACATCAACAAAATGATTATGACATCATCCAATGATTATGACATCAACAAAATGATTATGACATCATCCAATGATTATGACATCAAATGTTTATGACATCATCAAATGATTATGACATCAACAAAATGATTATGACATCATCCAATGATTATGACATCAAATGATTATGACATCATCAAATGATTATGACATCAACAAAATGATTATGGCATCATCAAATGATTATGACATCAACAAAATGATTATGACATCATCCAATGATTATGACATCAAATGATTATGACATCATCAAATCATTATGACATCAACAAAATGATTATGACATCATAAAATGATTATGACATCAACAAAATGATAATGGCATTATCAAATGATTATGACATCAACAAAATGATTATGACATCAACAAAATGATTATGACATCATCAAATGATTATGACTTCATCTAATGATTATGACATCATCAAATGATTATGACATCAACAAAATGATTATGACATCATCCAATGATTATGACATCAAATGATTATGACATCAACAAAATGATTATGACATCATCCAATGATTTTGACATCATCAAATCATTATGACATCAACAAAATGATTATGACAGCAACAAAATGATTATGACATCATCAAATGATTATGACATCAAATGATTATGACATCATCAAATGATTATGACATCAACAAAATGATGATGACATCATCCAATGATTATGACATCATCCAATGATTATGACATCATCAAATCATTATGACATCATCAAATCATTATGACATCAACAAAATGATTATGACATCATCAAATGATTATGACATCACAAAATGATTATGACATCATCTAATGATTATGACATCATCAAATGATTATGACATCAACAAAATGATTATGACATCATCTAATGATTATGACATCATCAAATGATTATGACATCAACAAAATTATGATGACATCATCCAATGATTATGACATCATCCAATGATTATGACATCATCAAATCATTATGACATCAACAAAATGATTATGACATCATCTAATGATTATGACATCATCAAATGATTATGACATCACAAAATGATTATGACATCATCTAATGATTATGACATCATCAAATGATTATGACATCAACAAAATGATTATGACATCATCCAATGATTATGACATCATCAAATCATTATGACATCAGCAAAATGATTATGACATCATCAAATGATTATGACATCATCAAATGATTATGACATCAACAAAATGATTATGACATCATCAAATGATTATGACATCAAATGATTATGACATCATCAAATGATTATGACATCACCAAAATGATTATGACATCATCAAATGATTATGACATCAACAAAATGATTATGACATCAACAAAATGATTATGACATCATCTAATGATTATGACATTATCAAATGATTATGACATCATCTAATGATTATGACATCATCAAATGATTATGACATCATCTAATGATTATGACATCATCAAATGATTATGACATCAACAAAATGATTATGACATCATCTAATGATTATAACATCATCAAATGATTATGACATCAACAAAATGATTATGACATCATCCAATGATTATGACATCAAATGATTATGACATCATCAAATGATTATGACATCAACAAAATGATTATGACATCCTCAAATCATTATGACATCAACAAAATGATTATGACATCAACAAAATGATTATGACATCATCAAATGATTATGACATCAAATGATTATGACATCATCAAATGATTATGATATCAACAAAATGATGATGACATCATCCAATGATTATGACATCATACAATGATTATGACATCATCAAATAATTATGAAATCAACAAAATGATTATGACATCATCTAATGATTATGACATCATCAAATGATTATGACATCAACAAAATGATTATGACATCATCCAATGATTATGACATCAAATGATTATGACATCATCAAATGATTATGACATCAACAAAATGATTATGACATCATCAAATGATTATGACATCAAAAAAATGATTATGACATCAACAAAATGATTATGACATCATCTAATGATTATGACATTATCAAATGATTATGACATCAACAAAATGATTATGACATCATCCGATGATTATGACATCAAATGATTATGACATCAACAAAATGATTATGACATCATCTAATGATTATGACATCATCAAATGATTATGACATCAACAAAATGATTATGACATCATCTAATGATTATGACATCATCAAATGATTATGACATCAACAAAATGATTATGACATCATCCAATGATTATGACATCAACAAAATGATTATGACATCATCAAATGATTATGACATCAACAAAATGATTATGACATCATCCAATGATTATGACATCAAATGATTATGACATCATCAAATCATTATGACATCAACAAAATGATTATGACATCATCTAATGATTATGACATCATCAAATGATTATGACATCAACAAAATGATTATGACATCATCCAATGATTATGACATCAAATGATTATGACATCATCAAATGATTATGACATCACCAAAATGATTATGACATCATCAAATGATTATGACATCAACAAAATGATTATGACATCAACAAAATGATTATGACATCATCTAATGATTATGACATTATCAAATGATTATGACATCAACAAAATGATTATGACATCATCCAATGATTATGACATCAAATGATTATGACATCATCAAATGATTATGACATCAACAAAATGATTATGACATCATCCAATGATTATGACATCAAATGATTATGACATCAACAAAATGATTATGACATCATCCAATGATTTTGACATCATCAAATCATTATGACATCAACAAAATGATTATGACATCAACAAAATGATTATGACATCATCAAATGATTATGACATCAAATGATTATGACATCATCAAATGATTATGACATCAACAAAATGATGATGACATCATCCAATGATTATGACATCATCCAATGATTATGACATCATCAAATCATTATGACATCAACAAAATGATTATGACATCATCTAATGATTATGACATCATCAAATGATTATGACATCACAAAATGATTATGACATCATCAAATGATTATGACATCAAATGATTATGACATCATCAAATGATTATGACATCACCAAAATGATTATGACATCATCAAATGATTATGACATCAACAAAATGATTATGACATCAACAAAATGATTATGACATCATCTAATGATTATGACATTATCAAATGATTATGACATCAACAAAATGATTATGACATCATCCAATGATTATGACATCAAATGATTATGACATCATCAAATGATTATGACATCACAAAATGATTATGACATCATCTAATGATTATGACATCATCAAATGATTATGACATCAACAAAATGATTATGACATCATCTAATGATTATGACATCATCAAATGATTATGACATCAACAAAATGATTACGACATCATCCAATGATTATGACATCAAATGATTATGATATCATCAAATGATTATGACATCAACAAAATGATTATGACATCATCCAATGATTATGACATCAAATGATTATGACATCAACAAAATGATTATGACATCATCCAATGATTTTGACATCATCAAATCATTATGACATCAACAAAATGATTATGACATCAACAAAATGATTATGACATCATCAAATGATTATGACATCAAATGATTATGACATCATCAAATGATTATGATATCAACAAAATGATGATGACATCATCCAATGATTATGACATCATACAATGATTATGACATCATCAAATCATTATGACATCAACAAAATGATTATGACATCATCTAATGATTATGACATCATCACATGATTATGACATCAACAAAATGATTATGACATCATCCAATGATTATGACATCAAATGATTATGACATCATCAAATGATTGTGACATCAACAAAATGATTATGACATCATCAAATGATTATGACATCAAAAAAATGATTATGACATCAACAAAATGATTATGACATCATCTAATGATTATGACATTATCAAATGATTATGACATCAACAAAATGATTATGACATCATCCGATGATTATGACATCAAATGATTATGACATCATCAAATGATTATGACATCAACAAAATGATTATGACATCCTCTAATGATTATGACATCATCAAATGATTATGACATCAACAAAATGATTATGACATCATCTAATGATTATGACATCATCAAATGATTATGACATCAACAAAATGATTATGACATCATCCAATGATTATGACATCAACAAAATGATTATGACATCATCCAATGATTATGACATCAAATGTTTATGACATCATCAAATGATTATGACATCAACAAAATGATTATGACATCATCCAATGATTATGACATCAAATGATTATGACATCATCAAATGATTACGACATCAACAAAATGATTATGGCATCATCAAATGATTATGACATCAACAAAATGATTATGACATCATCCAATGATTATGACATCAAATGATTATGACATCATCAAATCATTATGACATCAACAAAATGATTATGACATCATAAAATGATTATGACATCAACAAAATGATAATGGCATTATCAAATGATTATGACATCAACAAAATGATTATGACATCAACAAAATGATTATGACATCATCAAATGATTATGACATCATCTAATGATTATGACATCATCAAATGATTATGACATCAACAAAATGATTATGACATCATCCAATGATTATGACATCAAATGATTATGACATCATCAAATGATTATGACATCACCAAAATGATTATGGCATCATCAAATGATTATGACATCAACAAAATGATTATGACATCAACAAAATGATTATGACATCATCTAATGATTATGACATTATCAAATGATTATGACATCAACAAAATGATTATGACATCATCCAATGATTATGACATCAAATGATTATGACATCAACAAAATGATTATGACATCATCCAATGATTTTGACATCATCAAATCATTATGACATCAACAAAATGATTATGACAGCAACAAAATGATTATGACATCATCAAATGATTATGACATCAAATGATTATGACATCATCAAATGATTATGACATCAACAAAATGATGATGACATCATCCAATGATTATGACATCATCCAATGATTATGACATCATCAAATCATTATGACATCATCAAATCATTATGACATCAACAAAATGATTATGACATCATCAAATGATTATGACATCACAAAATGATTATGACATCATCTAATGATTATGACATCATCAAATGATTATGACATCAACAAAATGATTATGACATCATCTAATGATTATGACATCATCAAATGATTATGACATCAACAAAATGATTATGACATCATCCAATGATTATGACATCAAATGATTATGACATCATCAAATGATTATGACATCAACAAAATGATTATGACATCAACAAAATGATTATGACATCATCCAATGATTATGACATCAACAAAATGATTATGACATCATCCAATGATTTTGACATCATCAAATCATTATGACATCAACAAAATGATTATGACATCAACAAAATGATTATGACATCATCAAATGATTATGACATCAAATGATTATGACATCATCAAATGATTATGACATCAACAAAATGATGATGACATCTTCCAATGATTATGACATCATCCAATGATTATGACATCATCAAATCATTATGACATCAACAAAATGATTATGACATCATCTAATGATTATGACATCATCAAATGATTATGACATCAACAAAATGATTATCACATCATCCAATGATTATGACGTCAAATGATTATGACATCATCAAATGATCATGACATCAACAAAATGATTATGACATCATCAAATGATTATGACATCAAAAAAATGTTTATGACATCAACAAAATGATTATGACATCATCCAATGATTATGACATCAAATGATTATGACATCATCCAATGATTATGACATCAACAAAATGATTATGACATCATCCAATGATTATGACATCATCAAATGATTATGACATCAACAAAATGATTATGACATCATCCAATGATTATGACATCAAATGATTATGACATCATCAAATCATTATGACATCAACAAAATGATTATGACATCATCTAATGATTATGACATCATCAAATGATTATGACATCAACAAAATGATTATGACATCATCCGATGATTATGACATCAAATGATTATGACATCATCAAATGATTATGACATCAACAAAATGATTATGACATCATTCAATGATTTTGACGTCAAATGATTATGACATCATCAAATGATCATGACATCAACAAAATGATTATGACATCAACAAAATGATTATCACATCATCCAATGATTATGACGTCAAATGATTATGACATCATCAAATGATCATGACATCAACAAAATGATTATGACATCATCAAATGATTATGACATCAACAAAATGATTATGACATCAACAAAATGATTATGACATCATCAAATGATTATGACATCAAATGATTATGACATCATCAAATGATTATGACATCAACAAAATGATGATGACATCATCAAATGATTATGATATCATCCAATGATTATGACATCATCAAATCATTATGACATCAACAAAATGATTATGACATCATCTAATGATTATGACATCATCAAATGATTATGACATCACAAAATGATTATGACATCATCTAATGATTATGACATCATCAAATGATTATGACATCAACAAAATGATTATGACATCATCCAATGATTATGACATCATCCAATGATTATGACATCATCAAATCATTATGACATCAACAAAATGATTATGACATCATCTAATGATTATGACATCATCAAATGATTATGACATCAACAAAATTATTATGACATCATCCAATGATTATGACATCAAATGATTATGACATCATCAAATGATTATGACATCACCAAAATGATTATGACATCATCAAATGATTATGACATCAACAAAATGATTATGACATCAACAAAATGATTATGACATCATCTAATGATTATGACATTATCAAATGATTATGACATCAACAAAATGATTATGACATCATCCAATGATTATGACATCAAATGATTATGACATCATCAAATGATTATGACATCACAAAATGATTATGACATCATCTAATGATTATGACATCATCAAATAATTATGACATCAACAAAATGATTATGACATCATCTAATGATTATGACATCATCAAATGATTATGACATCAACAACATGATTATGACATCATCCAATGATTATGACATCAAATGATTATGACATCATCAAATGATTATGACATCAACAAAATGATTATGACATCATCCAATGATTATGACATCAAATGATTATGACATCAACAAAATGATTATGACATCATCCAATGATTTTGACATCATCAAATCATTATGACATCAACAAAATGATTATGACATCAAATGATTATGACATCATCAAATGATTATGACATCAACAAAATGATGATGACATCATCCAATGATGATGACATCATCCAATGATTATGACATCATCAAATCATTATGACATCAACAAAATGATTATGACATCATCTAATGATTATGACATCATCAAATGATTATGAAATCACAAAATGATTATGACATCATCTAATGATTATGACATCATCAAATGATTATGACATCAACAAAATGATTATGACATCATCCAATGATTATGACATCATCAAATGATTATGACATCAACAAAATGATTATGACATCATCCAATGATTATGACATCATCAAATGATTATGACATCAACAAAATGATTATGACATCATCCAATGATTTTGACATCATCAAATCATTATGACATCAACAAAATGATTATGACATCATCTAATGATTATGACATTATCAAATGATTATGACATCAACAAAATGATTATGACATCATCCAATGATTATGACATCAAATGATTATGACATCATCAAATGATTATGACATCAACAAAATGATTATGACATCATCCAATGATTATGACATCAAATGATTATGACATCAACAAAATGATTATGACATCATCCAATGATTTTGACATCATCAAATCATTATGACATCAACAAAATGATTATGACATCAACAAAATGATTATGACATCATCAAATGATTATGACATCAAATGATTATGACATCATCAAATGATTATGACATCAACAAAATGATGATGACATCATCCAATGATTATGACATCATCCAATGATTATGACATCATCAAATCATTATGACATCAACAAAATGATTATGACATCATCTAATGATTATGACATCATCAAATGATTATGACATCACAAAATGATTATGACATCATCAAATGATTATGACATCAAATGATTATGACATCATCAAATGATTATGACATCACCAAAATGATTATGACATCATCAAATGATTATGACATCAACAAAATGATTATGACATCAACAAAATGATTACGACATCATCCAATGATTATGACATCAAATGATTATGACATCATCAAATGATTACGACATCAACAAAATGATTATGGCATCATCAAATGATTATGACATCAACAAAATGATTATGACATCATCCAATGATTATGACATCAAATGATTATGACATCATCAAATCATTATGACATCAACAAAATGATTATGACATCATAAAATGATTATGACATCAACAAAATGATAATGGCATTATCAAATGATTATGACATCAACAAAATGATTATGACATCAACAAAATGATTATGACATCATCAAATGATTATGACATCATCTAATGATTATGACATCATCAAATGATTATGACATCAACAAAATGATTATGACATCATCCAATGATTATGACATCAAATGATTATGACATCATCAAATGATTATGACATCACCAAAATGATTATGGCATCATCAAATGATTATGACATCAACAAAATGATTATGACATCAACAAAATGATTATGACATCATCTAATGATTATGACATTATCAAATGATTATGACATCAACAAAATGATTATGACATCATCCAATGATTATGACATCAAATGATTATGACATCAACAAAATGATTATGACATCATCCAATGATTTTGACATCATCAAATCATTATGACATCAACAAAATGATTATGACAGCAACAAAATGATTATGACATCATCAAATGATTATGACATCAAATGATTATGACATCATCAAATGATTATGACATCAACAAAATGATGATGACATCATCCAATGATTATGACATCATCCAATGATTATGACATCATCAAATCATTATGACATCATCAAATCATTATGACATCAACAAAATGATTATGACATCATCAAATGATTATGACATCACAAAATGATTATGACATCATCTAATGATTATGACATCATCAAATGATTATGACATCAACAAAATGATTATGACATCATCTAATGATTATGACATCATCAAATGATTATGACATCAACAAAATGATTATGACATCATCCAATGATTATGACATCAAATGATTATGACATCATCAAATGATTATGACATCAACAAAATGATTATGACATCAACAAAATGATTATGACATCATCCAATGATTATGACATCAACAAAATGATTATGACATCATCCAATGATTTTGACATCATCAAATCATTATGACATCAACAAAATGATTATGACATCAACAAAATGATTATGACATCATCAAATGATTATGACATCAAATGATTATGACATCATCAAATGATTATGACATCAACAAAATGATGATGACATCTTCCAATGATTATGACATCATCCAATGATTATGACATCATCAAATCATTATGACATCAACAAAATGATTATGACATCATCTAATGATTATGACATCATCAAATGATTATGACATCAACAAAATGATTATGACATCATCCAATGATTATGACGTCAAATGATTATGACATCATCAAATGATCATGACATCAACAAAATGATTATGACATCATCAAATGATTATGACATCAAAAAAATGTTTATGACATCAACAAAATGATTATGACATCATCCAATGATTATGACATCAAATGATTATGACATCATCCAATGATTATGACATCAACAAAATGATTATGACATCATCCAATGATTATGACATCATCAAATGATTATGACATCAACAAAATGATTATGACATCATCCAATGATTATGACATCAAATGATTATGACATCATCAAATCATTATGACATCAACAAAATGATTATGACATCATCTAATGATTATGACATCATCAAATGATTATGACATCAACAAAATGATTATGACATCATCCGATGATTATGACATCAAATGATTATGACATCATCAAATGATTATGACATCAACAAAATGATTATGACATCATTCAATGATTTTGACATCATCAAATCATTATGACATCAACAAAATGATTATGACATCAACAAAATGATTATGACATCATCAAATGATTATGACATCAAATGATTATGACATCATCAAATGATTATGACATCAACAAAATGATGATGACATCATCAAATGATTATGATATCATCCAATGATTATGACATCATCAAATCATTATGACATCAACAAAATGATTATGACATCATCTAATGATTATGACATCATCAAATGATTATGACATCACAAAATGATTATGACATCATCTAATGATTATGACATCATCAAATGATTATGACATCAACAAAATGATTATGACATCATCCAATGATTATGACATCATCCAATGATTATGACATCATCAAATCATTATGACATCAACAAAATGATTATGACATCATCTAATGATTATGACATCATCAAATGATTATGACATCAACAAAATTATTATGACATCATCCAATGATTATGACATCAAATGATTATGACATCATCAAATGATTATGACATCACCAAAATGATTATGACATCATCAAATGATTATGACATCAACAAAATGATTATGACATCAACAAAATGATTATGACATCATCTAATGATTATGACATTATCAAATGATTATGACATCAACAAAATGATTATGACATCATCCAATGATTATGACATCAAATGATTATGACATCATCAAATGATTATGACATCACAAAATGATTATGACATCATCTAATGATTATGACATCATCAAATAATTATGACATCAACAAAATGATTATGACATCATCTAATGATTATGACATCATCAAATGATTATGACATCAACAAAATGATTATGACATCATCCAATGATTATGACATCAAATGATTATGACATCAACAAAATGATTATGACATCATCCAATGATTTTGACATCATCAAATCATTATGACATCAACAAAATGATTATGACATCAAATGATTATGACATCATCAAATGATTATGACATCAACAAAATGATGATGACATCATCCAATGATGATGACATCATCCAATGATTATGACATCATCAAATCATTATGACATCAACAAAATGATTATGACATCATCTAATGATTATGACATCATCAAATGATTATGAAATCACAAAATGATTATGACATCATCTAATGATTATGACATCATCAAATGATTATGACATCAACAAAATGATTATGACATCATCCAATGATTATGACATCATCAAATGATTATGACATCAACAAAATGATTATGACATCATCCAATGATTATGACATCATCAAATGATTATGACATCAACAAAATGATTATGACATCATCCAATGATTTTGACATCATCAAATCATTATGACATCAACAAAATGATTATGACATCATCTAATGATTATGACATTATCAAATGATTATGACATCAACAAAATGATTATGACATCATCCAATGATTATGACATCAAATGATTATGACATCATCAAATGATTATGACATCAACAAAATGATTATGACATCATCCAATGATTATGACATCAAATGATTATGACATCAACAAAATGATTATGACATCATCCAATGATTTTGACATCATCAAATCATTATGACATCAACAAAATGATTATGACATCAACAAAATGATTATGACATCATCAAATGATTATGACATCAAATGATTATGACATCATCAAATGATTATGACATCAACAAAATGATGATGACATCATCCAATGATTATGACATCATCCAATGATTATGACATCATCAAATCATTATGACATCAACAAAATGATTATGACATCATCTAATGATTATGACATCATCAAATGATTATGACATCACAAAATGATTATGACATCATCAAATGATTATGACATCAAATGATTATGACATCATCAAATGATTATGACATCACCAAAATGATTATGACATCATCAAATGATTATGACATCAACAAAATGATTATGACATCAACAAAATGATTATGACATCATCTAATGATTATGACATTATCAAATGATTATGACATCAACAAAATGATTATGACATCATCCAATGATTATGACATTAAATGATTATGACATCATCAAATGATTATGACATCACAAAATGATTATGACATCATCTAATGATTATGACATCATCAAATGATTATGACATCAACAAAATGATTATGACATCATCTAATGATTATGACATCATCAAATGATTATGACATCAACAAAATGATTACGACATCATCCAATGATTATGACATCAAATGATTATGATATCATCAAATGATTATGACATCAACAAAATGATTATGACATCATCCAATGATTATGACATCAAATGATTATGACATCAACAAAATGATTATGACATCATCCAATGATTTTGACATCAACAAAATGATGATGACATCAACAAAATGATTATGACATCAACAAAATGATTATGACATCATCAAATCATTATGACATCATCAAATCATTATGACATCAACAAAATGATTATGACATCATCAAATGATTATGACATCACAAAATGATTATGACATCATCTAATGATTATGACATCATCAAATGATTATGACATCAACAAAATGATTATGACATCATCTAATGATTATGACATCATCAAATGATTATGACATCAACAAAATTATGATGACATCATCCAATGATTATGACATCATCCAATGATTATGACATCATCAAATCATTATGACATCAACAAAATGATTATGACATCATCTAATGATTATGACATCATCAAATGATTATGACATCACAAAATGATTATGACATCATCTAATGATTATGACATCATCAAATGATTATGACATCAACAAAATGATTATGACATCATCCAATGATTATGACATCATCAAATCATTATGACATCAACAAAATGATTATGACATCATCAAATGATTATGACATCATCAAATGATTATGACATCAACAAAATGATTATGACATCATCAAATGATTATGACATCAAATGATTATGACATCATCAAATGATTATGACATCACCAAAATGATTATGACATCATCAAATGATTATGACATCAACAAAATGATTATGACATCAACAAAATGATTATGACATCATCTAATGATTATGACATTATCAAATGATTATGACATCATCTAATGATTATGACATCATCAAATGATTATGACATCATCAAATGATTATGACATCATCTAATGATTATGACATCATCAAATGATTATGACATCAACAAAATGATTATGACATCATCTAATGATTATAACATCATCAAATGATTATGACATCAACAAAATGATTATGACATCATCCAATGATTATGACATCAAATGATTATGACATCATCAAATGATTATGACATCAACAAAATGATTATGACATCCTCAAATCATTATGACATCAACAAAATGATTATGACATTAACAAAATGATTATGACATCATCAAATGATTATGACATCAAATGATTATGACATCATCAAATGATTATGATATCAACAAAATGATGATGACATCATCCAATGATTATGACATCATACAATGATTATGACATCATCAAATAATTATGAAATCAACAAAATGATTATGACATCATCTAATGATTATGACATCATCAAATGATTATGACATCAACAAAATGATTATGACATCATCCAATGATTATGACATCAAATGATTATGACATCATCAAATGATTATGACATCAACAAAATGATTATGACATCATCAAATGATTATGACATCAAAAAAATGATTATGACATCAACAAAATGATTATGACATCATCTAATGATTATGACATTATCAAATGATTATGACATCAACAAAATGATTATGACATCATCCGATGATTATGACATCAAATGATTATGACATCAACAAAATGATTATGACATCATCTAATGATTATGACATCATCAAATGATTATGACATCAACAAAATGATTATGACATCATCTAATGATTATGACATCATCAAATGATTATGACATCAACAAAATGATCATGACATCATCCAATGATTATGACATCAACAAAATGATTATGACATCATCCAATGATTATGACATCAAATGTTTATGACATCATCAAATGATTATGACATCAACAAAATGATTATGACATCATCCAATGATTATGACATCAAATGATTATGACATCATCAAATCATTATGACATCAACAAAATGATTATGACATCATCTAATGATTATGACATCATCAAATGATTATGACATCAACAAAATGATTATGACATCATCCAATGATTATGACATCAAATGATTATGACATCATCAAATGATTATGACATCACCAAAATGATTATGACATCATCAAATGATTATGACATCAACAAAATGATTATGACATCAACAAAATGATTATGACATCATCTAATGATTATGACATTATCAAATGATTATGACATCAACAAAATGATTATGACATCATCCAATGATTATGACATCAAATGATTATGACATCATCAAATGATTATGACATCAACAAAATGATTATGACATCATCCAATGATTATGACATCAAATGATTATGACATCAACAAAATGATTATGACATCATCCAATGATTTTGACATCATCAAATCATTATGACATCAACAAAATGATTATGACATCAACAAAATGATTATGACATCATCAAATGATTATGACATCAAATGATTATGACATCATCAAATGATTATGACATCAACAAAATGATGATGACATCATCCAATGATTATGACATCATCCAATGATTATGACATCATCAAATCATTATGACATCAACAAAATGATTATGACATCATCTAATGATTATGACATCATCAAATGATTATGACATCACAAAATGATTATGACATCATCAAATGATTATGACATCAAATGATTATGACATCATCAAATGATTATGACATCACCAAAATGATTATGACATCATCAAATGATTATGACATCAACAAAATGATTATGACATCAACAAAATGATTATGACATCATCTAATGATTATGACATTATCAAATGATTATGACATCAACAAAATGATTATGACATCATCCAATGATTATGACATCAAATGATTATGACATCATCAAATGATTATGACATCACAAAATGATTATGACATCATCTAATGATTATGACATCATCAAATGATTATGACATCAACAAAATGATTATGACATCATCTAATGATTATGACATCATCAAATGATTATGACATCAACAAAATGATTACGACATCATCCAATGATTATGACATCAAATGATTATGATATCATCAAATGATTATGACATCAACAAAATGATTATGACATCATCCAATGATTATGACATCAAATGATTATGACATCAACAAAATGATTATGACATCATCCAATGATTTTGACATCATCAAATCATTATGACATCAACAAAATGATTATGACATCAACAAAATGATTATGACATCATCAAATGATTATGACATCAAATGATTATGACATCATCAAATGATTATGATATCAACAAAATGATGATGACATCATCCAATGATTATGACATCATACAATGATTATGACATCATCAAATCATTATGACATCAACAAAATGATTATGACATCATCTAATGATTATGACATCATCAAATGATTATGACATCAACAAAATGATTATGACATCATCAAATGATTATGACATCAACAAAATGATTATGACATCCTCTAATGATTATGACATCATCAAATGATTATGACATCAACAAAATGATTATGACATCATCTAATGATTATGACATCATCAAATGATTATGACATCAACAAAATGATTATGACATCATCCAATGATTATGACATCAACAAAATGATTATGACATCATCCAATGATTATGACATCAAATGTTTATGACATCATCAAATGATTATGACATCAACAAAATGATTATGACATCATCCAATGATTATGACATCAAATGATTATGACATCATCAAATGATTACGACATCAACAAAATGATTATGGCATCATCAAATGATTATGACATCAACAAAATGATTATGACATCATCCAATGATTATGACATCAAATGATTATGACATCATCAAATCATTATGACATCAACAAAATGATTATGACATCATAAAATGATTATGACATCAACAAAATGATAATGGCATTATCAAATGATTATGACATCAACAAAATGATTATGACATCAACAAAATGATTATGACATCATCAAATGATTATGACATCATCTAATGATTATGACATCATCAAATGATTATGACATCAACAAAATGATTATGACATCATCCAATGATTATGACATCAAATGATTATGACATCATCAAATGATTATGACATCACCAAAATGATTATGGCATCATCAAATGATTATGACATCAACAAAATGATTATGACATCAACAAAATGATTATGACATCATCTAATGATTATGACATTATCAAATGATTATGACATCAACAAATGATTATGACATCAACAAAATGATTATGACATCATCCAATGATTATGACATTATCTAATGATTATGACATCATCAAATGATTATGACATCAACAAAATGATTATGACATCATCCAATGATTATGACATCAAATGATTATGACATCATCAAATGATTATGACATCAACAAAATGATTATGACATCAACAAAATGATTATGACATCAACAAAATGATTATGACATCATCAAATGATTATGACATCAAATGATTATGACATCATCAAATGATTATGACATCAACAAAATGATGATGACATCTTCCAATGATTATGACATCATCCAATGATTATGACATCATCAAATCATTATGACATCAACAAAATGATTATGACATCATCTAATGATTATGACATCATCAAATGATTATGACATCAACAAAATGATTATGACATCATCCAATGATTATGACGTCAAATGATTATGACATCATCAAATGATCATGACATCAACAAAATGATTATGACATCATCAAATGATTATGACATCAAAAAAATGTTTATGACATCAACAAAATGATTATGACATCATCCAATGATTATGACATCAAATGATTATGACATCATCCAATGATTATGACATCAACAAAATGATTATGACATCATCCAATGATTATGACATCATCAAATGATTATGACATCAACAAAATGATTATGACATCATCCAATGATTATGACATCAAATGATTATGACATCATCAAATCATTATGACATCAACAAAATGATTATGACATCATCTAATGATTATGACATCATCAAATGATTATGACATCAACAAAATGATTATGACATCATCCGATGATTATGACATCATCAAATCATTATGACATCATCAAATGATTATGACATCAACAAAATGATTATGACATCATTCAATGATTTTGACATCATCAAATCATTATGACATCATCCGATGATTATGACATCAAATGATTATGACATCATCAAATGATTATGACATCAACAAAATGATTATGACATCATTAAATGATTATGACATCAACAAAATGATGATGACATCATCAAATGATTATGATATCATCCAATGATTATGACATCATCAAATCGATTATGACATCAACAAAATGATTATGACATCATCTAATGATTATGACATCATCAAATGATTATGACATCATCTAATGATTATGACATCATCAAATGATTATGACATCAACAAAATGATTATGACATCATCCAATGATTATGACATCATCCAATGATTATGACATCATCAAATCATTATGACATCAACAAAATGATTATGACATCATCTAATGATTATGACATCATCAAATGATTATGACATCAACAAAATTATTATGACATCATCCAATGATTATGACATCAAATGATTATGACATCATCAAATGATTATGACATCACCAAAATGATTATGACATCATCAAATGATTATGACATCAACAAAATGATTATGACATCAACAAAATGATTATGACATCATCTAATGATTATGACATTATCAAATGATTATGACATCAACAAAATGATTATGACATCATCCAATGATTATGACATCAAATGATTATGACATCATCAAATGATTATGACATCACAAAATGATTATGACATCATCTAATGATTATGACATCATCAAATGATTATGACATCAACAAAATGATTATGACATCATCTAATGATTATGACATCAAATGATTATGACATCATCAAATGATTATGACATCAACAAAATGATTATGACATCATCCAATGATTATGACATCAAATGATTATGACATCAACAAAATGATTATGACATCATCCAATGATTTTGACATCATCAAATCATTATGACATCAACAAAATGATTATGACATCAAATGATTATGACATCATCAAATGATTATGACATCAACAAAATGATGATGACATCATCCAATGATGATGACATCATCAAATGATTATGAAATCACAAAATGATTATGACATCATCTAATGATTATGACATCATCAAATGATTATGACATCAACAAAATGATTATGACATCATCCAATGATTATGACATCATCAAATGATTATGACATCAACAAAATGATTATGACATCATCCAATGATTATGACATCATCAAATGATTATGACATCAACAAAATGATTATGACATCATCCAATGATTTTGACATCATCAAATCATTATGACATCAACAAAATGATTATGACATCAACAAAATGATTATGACATTATCAAATGATTTTGACATCAAATGATTATGACATCATCAAATGATTATGACATCAACAAAATGATGATGACATCATCCAATGATTATGACATCATCCAATGATTATGACATCTTCAAATCATTATGACATCAACAAAACGATTATGACATCATCTAATGATTATGACATCATCAAATGATTATGACATCACAAAATGATTATGACATCATCTAATGATTATGACATCATCAAATGATTATGACATCAACAAAATGATTATGACATCATCTAATGATTATGACATCATCAAATGATTATGACATCAACAAAATGATTATGACATCATCCAATGATTATGACATCAAATGATTATGACATCATCAAATGATTATGACATCAACAAAATGATGATGACATCATCCAATGATTATGACATCATCCAATGATTATGACATCATCAAATCATTATGACATCAACAAAATGATTATGACATCATCTAATGATTATGACATCATCAAATGATTATGACATCAACAAAATGATTATGACATCATCCAATGATTATGACATCAAATGATTATGACATCATCAAATGATTATGACATCAACAAAATGATTATGACATCATCCAATGATTATGACATCAAATGATTATGACATCATCCAATGATTATGACATCAACAAAATGATTATGACATCTTCCAATGATTATGACATCAAATGATTATGACATCATCAAATCATTATGACATCAACAAAATGATTATGACATCATCTAATGATTATGACATCATCAAATGATTATGACATCAACAAAATGATTATGACATCATCCAATGATTATGACATCATCCAATGATTATGACATCATCAAATCATTATGACATCAACAAAATGATTATGACATCATCTAATGATTATGACATCATCAAATGATTATGACATCAACAAAATGATTATGACATCATCCAATGATTATGACATCAAATGATTATGACATCATCAAATGATTATGACATCACCAAAATGATTATGACATCATCAAATGATTATGACATCAACAAAATGATTATGACATCAACAAAATGATTATGACATCATCAAATGATTATGACATCAAATGATTATGACATCATCAAATGATTATGACATCAACAAAATGATTATGACATCATCCAATGATTATGACATCATCAAATGATTATGACATCAACAAAATGATTATGACATCATCCAATGATTATGACATCAAATGATTATGACATCAACAAAATGATTATGACATCATCCAATGATTTTGACATCATCAAATCATTATGACATCAACAAAATGATTATGACATCAACAAAATGATTATGACATCATCAAATGATTATGACATCAAATGATTATGACATCATCAAATGATTATGACATCAACAAAATGATGATGACATCATCCAAAGATTATGACATCATCCAATGATTATGACATCATCAAATCATTATGACATCAACAAATCGATTATGACATCATCTAATGATTATGACATCATCAAATGATTATGACATCAAATGATTATGACATCATCAAATGATTATGACATCAACAAAATGATGATGACATCATCCAATGATTATGACAACAAATGATTATGACATCATCAAATGATTATGACATCACAAAATGATTATGACATCATCTAATGATTATGACATCATCAAATGATTATGACATCAACAAAATGATTATGACATCATCTAATGATTATGACATCATCAAATGATTATGACATCAACAAAATGATTATGACATCATCCAATGATTATGACATCAAATGATTATGATATCATCAAATGATTATGACATCAACAAAATGATTATGACATCATCCAATGATTATGACATCAAATGATTATGACATCAACAAAATGATTATGACATCATCCAATGATTTTGACATCATCAAATCATTATGACATCAACAAAATGATTAAGACATCAACAAAATGATTATGACATCATCAAATGATTATGACATCAAATGATTATGACATCATCAAATGATTATGATATCAACAAAATGATGATGACATCATACAATGATTATGACATCATACAATGATTATGACATCATCAAATCATTATGACATCAACAAAATGATTATGACATCATCTAATGATTATGACATCATCAAATGATTATGACATCAACAAAATGATTATGACATCATCCAATGATTATGACATCAAATGATTATGACATCATCAAATGATTATGACATCAACAACATGATTATGACATCATCAAATGATTATGACATCAAAAAAATGATTATGACATCAACAAAATGATTATGACATCATCTAATGATTATGACATTATCAAATGATTATGACATCAACAAAATGATTATGACATCATCCGATGATTATGACATCAATTGATTATGACATCAACAAAATGATTATGACATCATCTAATGATTATGACATCATCAAATGATTATGACATCAACAAAATGATTATGACATCATCTAATGATTATGACATCATCAAATGATTATGACATCAACAAAATGATTATGACATCATCCAATGATTATGACATCAACAAAATGATTATGACATCATCCAATGATTATGACATCAAATGTTTATGACATCATCAAATGATTATGACATCAACAAAATGATTATGACATCATCCAATGATTATGACATCAAATGATTATGACATCATCAAATCATTATGACATCAACAAAATGATTATGACATCATCTAATGATTATGACATCATCAAATGATTATGACATCAACAAAATGATTATGGCATCATCCAATGATTATGACATCAAATGATTATGACATCATCAAATGATTACGACATCAACAAAATGATTATGGCATCATCAAATGATTATGACATCAACAAAATGATTATGACATCATCCAATGATTATGACATCAAATGATTATGATATCATCAAATCATTATGACATCACCAAAATGATTATGACATCATCAAATGATTATGACATCAACAAAATGATTATGACATCAACAAAATGATTATGACATCATCTAATGATTATGACATTATCAAATGATTATGACATCAACAAAATGATTATGACATCATCCAATGATTATGACATCAAATGATTATGACATCATCAAATGATTATGACATCAACAAAATGACTATGACATCATCCAATGATTATGACATCAAATGATTATGACATCAACAAAATGATTATGACATCATCCAATGATTTTGACATCATCAAATTATTATGACATCAACAAAATGATTATGACATCAACAAAATGATTATGACATCATCAAATGATTATGACATCAAATGATTATGACATCATCAAATGATTATGACATCAACAAAATGATGATGACATCATCCAATGATTATGACATCATACAATGATTATGACATCATCAAATCATTATGACATCAACAAAATGATTATGACATCATCTAATGATTATGACATCATCAAATGATTATGACATCAACAAAATGATTATGACATCATCCAAAGATTATGACATCAAATGATTATGACATCATCAAATGATTGTGACATCAACAAAATGATTATGACATCATCAAATGATTATGACATCAAAAAAATGATTATGACATCAACAAAATGATTATGACATCATCTAATGATTATGACATTATCAAATGATTATGACATCAACAAAATGATTATGACATCATCCGATGATTATGACATCAAATGATTATGACATCATCAAATGATTATGACATCAACAAAATGATTATGACATCATCTAATGATTATGACATCATCAAATGATTATGACATCAACAAAATGATTATGACATCATCTAATGATTATGACATCATCAAATGATTATGACATCAACAAAATGATTATGACATCATCCAATGATTATGACATCAACAAAATGATTATGACATCATCCAATGATTATGACATCAAATGTTTATGACATCATCAAATGATTATGACATCAACAAAATGATTATGACATCATCCAATGATTATGACATCAAATGATTATGACATCATCAAATGATTATGACATCAACAAAATGATTATGGCATCATCAAATGATTATGACATCAACAAAATGATTATGACATCATCCAATGATTATGACATCAAATGATTATGACATCATCAAATCATTATGACATCAACAAAATGATTATGACATCATAAAATGATTATGACATCAACAAAATGATAATGGCATTATCAAATGATTATGACATCAACAAAATGATTATGACATCAACAAAATGATTATGACATCATCAAATGATTATGACTTCATCTAATGATTATGACATCATCAAATGATTATGACATCACCAAAATGATTATGACATCATCAAATGATTATGACATCAACAAAATGATTATGACATCAACAAAATGATTATGACATCATCTAATGATTATGACATTATCAAATGATTATGACATCAACAAAATGATTATGACATCATCCAATGATTATGACATCAAATGATTATGACATCAACAAAATGATTATGACATCATCCAATGATTTTGACATCATCAAATCATTATGACATCAACAAAATGATTATGACAGCAACAAAATGATTATGACATCATCAAATGATTATGACATCAAATGATTATGACATCATCAAATGATTATGACATCAACAAAATGATGATGACATCATCCAATGATTATGACATCATCCAATGATTATGACATCATCAAATCATTATGACATCATCAAATCATTATGACATCAACAAAATGATTATGACATCATCAAATGATTATGACATCACAAAATGATTATGACATCATCTAATGATTATGACATCATCAAATGATTATGACATCAACAAAATGATTATGACATCATCTAATGATTATGACATCATCAAATGATTATGACATCAACAAAATTATGATGACATCATCCAATGATTATGACATCATCCAATGATTATGACATCATCAAATCATTATGACATCAACAAAATGATTATGACATCATCTAATGATTATGACATCATCAAATGATTATGACATCACAAAATGATTATGACATCATCTAATGATTATGACATCATCAAATGATTATGACATCAACAAAATGATTATGACATCATCCAATGATTATGACATCATCAAATCATTATGACATCAACAAAATGATTATGACATCATCAAATGATTATGACATCATCAAATGATTATGACATCAACAAAATGATTATGACATCATCAAATGATTATGACATCAAATGATTATGACATCATCAAATGATTATGACATCACCAAAATGATTATGACATCATCAAATGATTATGACATCAACAAAATGATTATGACATCAACAAAATGATTATGACATCATCTAATGATTATGACATTATCAAATGATTATGACATCAACAAAATGATTATGACATCATCCAATGATTATGACATCAAATGATTATGACATCATCAAATGATTATGACATCATCAAATGATTATGACATCATCTAATGATTATGACATCATCAAATGATTATGACTTCAACAAAATGATTATGACATCATCTAATGATTATAACATCATCAAATGATTATGACATCAACAAAATGATTATGACATCATCCAATGATTATGACATCAAATGATTATGACATCATCAAATGATTATGACATCAACAAAATGATTATGACATTCTCAAATCATTATGACATCAACAAAATGATTATGACATCAACAAAATGATTATGACATCATCAAATGATTATGACATCAAATGATTATGACATCATCAAATGATTATGATATCAACAAAATGATGATGACATCATCCAATGATTATGACATCATACAATGATTATGACATCATCAAATAATTATGAAATCAACAAAATGATTATGACATCATCTAATGATTATGACATCATCAAATGATTATGACATCAACAAAATGATTATGACATCATCCAATGATTATGACATCAAATGATTATGACATCATCAAATGATTATGACATCAACAAAATGATTATGACATCATCAAATGATTATGACATCAAAAAAATGATTATGACATCAACAAAATGATTATGACATCATCTAATGATTATGACATTATCAAATGATTATGACATCAACAAAATGATTATGACATCATCCGATGATTATGACATCAAATGATTATGACATCAACAAAATGATTATGACATCATCTAATGATTATGACATCATCAAATGATTATGACATCAACAAAATGATTATGACATCATCTAATGATTATGACATCATCAAATGATTATGACATCAACAAAATGATTATGACATCATCCAATGATTATGACATCAACAAAATGATTATGACATCATCCAATGATTATGACATCAAATGTTTATGACATCATCAAATGATTATGACATCAACAAAATGATTATGACATCATCCAATGATTATGACATCAACAAAATGATTATGACATCATCCAATGATTATGACATCAAATGTTTATGACATCATCAAATGATTATGACATCAACAAAATGATTATGACATCATCCAATGATTATGACATCAAATGATTATGACATCATCAAATCATTATGACATCAACAAAATGATTATGACATCATCTAATGATTATGACATCATAAAATGATTATGACATCAACAAAATGATTATGACATCATCCAATGATTATGACATCAAATGATTATGACATCATCAAATGATTATGACATCACCAAAATGATTATGACATCATCAAATGATTATGACATCAACAAAATGATTATGACATCATCTAATGATTATGACATCATCAAATGATTATGACATCAACAAAATGATTATGACATCATCCAATGATTATGACATCAACAAAATGATTATGACATCATCCAATGATTATGACATCAAATGTTTATGACATCATCAAATGATTATGACATCAACAAAATGATTATGACATCATCCAATGATTATGACATCAAATGATTATGACATCATCAAATCATTATGACATCAACAAAATGATTATGACATCATCTAATGATTATGACATCATAAAATGATTATGACATCAACAAAATGATTATGACATCATCCAATGATTATGACATCAAATGATTATGACATCATCAAATGATTATGACATCACCAAAATGATTATGACATCATCAAATGATTATGACATCAACAAAATGATTATGACATCAACAAAATGATTATGACATCATCTAATGATTATGACATTATCAAATGATTATGACATCAACAAAATGATTATGACATCATCCAATGATTATGACATCAAATGATTATGACATCATCAAATGATTATGACATCAACAAAATGATTATGACATCATCCAATGATTATGACATCAAATGATTATGACATCAACAAAATGATTATGACATCATCCAATGATTTTGACATCATCAAATCATTATGACATCAACAAAATGATTATGACATCAACAAAATGATTATGACATCATCAAATGATTATGACATCAAATGATTATGACATCATCAAATGATTATGACATCAACAAAATGATGATGACATCATCCAATGATTATGACATCATCCAATGATTATGACATCATCAAATCATTATGACATCAACAAAATGATTATGACATCATCTAATGATTATGACATCATCAAATGATTATGACATCACAAAATGATTATGACATCATCAAATGATTATGACATCAAATGATTATGACATCATCAAATGATTATGACATCACCAAAATGATTATGACATCATCAAATGATTATGACATCAACAAAATGATTATGACATCAACAAAATGATTATGACATCATCTAATGATTATGACATTATCAAATGATTATGACATCAACAAAATGATTATGACATCATCCAATGATTATGACATCAAATGATTATGACATCATCAAATGATTATGACATCACAAAATGATTATGACATCATCTAATGATTATGACATCATCAAATGATTATGACATCAACAAAATGATTATGACATCATCTAATGATTATGACATCATCAAATGATTATGACATCAACAAAATGATTATGACATCATCCAATGATTATGACATCAAATGATTATGATATCATCAAATGATTATGACATCAACAAAATGATTATGACATCATCCAATGATTATGACATCAAATGATTATGACATCAACAAAATGATTATGACATCATCCAATGATTTTGACATCATCAAATCATTATGACATCAACAAAATGATTATGACATCAACAAAATGATTATGACATCATCAAATGATTATGACATCAAATGATTATGACATCATCAAATGATTATGATATCAACAAAATGATGATGACATCATCCAATGATTATGACATCATACAATGATTATGACATCATCAAATCATTATGACATCAACAAAATGATTATGACATCATCTAATGATTATGACATCATCAAATGATTATGACATCAACAAAATGATTATGACATCATCCAATGATTATGACATCAAATGATTATGACATCATCAAATGATTGTGACATCAACAAAATGATTATGACATCATCAAATGATTATGACATCAAAAAAATGATTATGACATCAACAAAATGATTATGACATCATCTAATGATTATGACATTATCAAATGATTATGACATCAACAAAATGATTATGACATCATCCGATGATTATGACATCAAATGATTATGACATCATCAAATGATTATGACATCAACAAAATGATTATGACATCATCTAATGATTATGACATCATCAAATGATTATGACATCAACAAAATGATTATGACATCATCTAATGATTATGACATCATCAAATGATTATGACATCAACAAAATGATTATGACATCATCCAATGATTATGACATCAACAAAATGATTATGACATCATCCAATGATTATGACATCAAATGTTTATGACATCATCAAATGATTATGACATCAACAAAATGATTATGACATCATCCAATGATTATGACATCAAATGATTATGACATCATCAAATGATTACGACATCAACAAAATGATTATGTCATCATCAAATGATTATGACATCAACAAAATGATTATGACATCATCCAATGATTATGACATCAAATGATTATGACATCATCAAATCATTATGACATCAACAAAATGATTATGACATCATAAAATGATTATGACATCAACAAAATGATAATGGCATTATCAAATGATTATGACATCAACAAAATGATTATGACATCAACAAAATGATTATGACATCATCAAATGATTATGACATCATCTAATGATTATGACATCATCAAATGATTATGACATCAACAAAATGATTATGACATCATCCAATGATTATGACATCAAATGATTATGACATCATCAAATGATTATGACATCACCAAAATGATTATGACATCATCAAATGATTATGACATCAACAAAATGATTATGACATCATCTAATGATTATGACATTATCAAATGATTATGACATCAACAAAATGATTATGACAGCAACAAAATGATTATGACATCATCAAATGATTATGACATCAAATGATTATGACATCATCAAATGATTATGACATCAAATGATTATGACATCAACAAAATGATTATGACATCATCCAATGATTTTGACATCATCAAATCATTATGACATCAACAAAATGATTATGACAGCAACAAAATGATTATGACATCATCAAATGATTATGACATCAAATGATTATGACATCATCAAATGATTATGACATCAACAAAATGATGATGACATCATCCAATGATTATGACATCATCCAATGATTATGACATCATCAAATCATTATGACATCATCAAATCATTATGACATCAACAAAATGATTATGACATCATCAAATGATTATGACATCACAAAATGATTATGACATCATCTAATGATTATGACATCATCAAATGATTATGACATCAACAAAATGATTATGACATCATCTAATGATTATGACATCATCAAATGATTATGACATCAACAAAATGATTATGACATCATCCAATGATTATGACATCAAATGAATATGACATCATCAAATGATTATGACATCAACAAAATGATTATGACATCAACAAAATGATTATGACATCATCCAATGATTATGACATCAACAAAATGATTATGACATCATCCAATGATTTTGACATCATCAAATCATTATGACATCAACAAAATGATTATGACATCAACAAAATGATTATGACATCATCAAATGATTATGACATCAAATGATTATGACATCATCAAATGATTATGACATCAACAAAATGATGATGACATCTTCCAATGATTATGACATCATCCAATGATTATGACATCATCAAATCATTATGACATCAACAAAATGATTATGACATCATCTAATGATTATGACATCATCAAATGATTATGACATCAACAAAATGATTATGACATCATCCAATGATTATGACGTCAAATGATTATGACATCATCAAATGATCATGACATCAACAAAATGATTATGACATCATCAAATGATTATGACATCAAAAAAATGTTTATGACATCAACAAAATGATTATGACATCATCCAATGATTATGACATCAAATGATTATGACATCATCCAATGATTATGACATCAACAAAATGATTATGACATCATCCAATGATTATGACATCAACAAAATGATTATGACATCATCCAATGATTATGACATCAAATGATTATGACATCATCAAATCATTATGACATCAACAAAATGATTATGACATCATCTAATGATTATGACATCATCAAATGATTATGACATCAACAAAATGATTATGACATCATCCGATGATTATGACATCAAATGATTATGACATCATCAAATGATTATGACATCAACAAAATGATTATGACATCATTCAATGATTTTGACATCATCAAATCATTATGACATCAACAAAATGATTATGACATCAACAAAATGATTATGACATCATCAAATGATTATGACATCAAATGATTATGACATCATCAAATGATTATGACATCAACAAAATGATGATGACATCATCCAATGATTATGATATCATCCAATGATTATGACATCATCAAATCATTATGACATCAACAAAATGATTATGACATCATCTAATGATTATGACATCATCAAATGATTATGACATCACAAAATGATTATGACATCATCTAATGATTATGACATCATCAAATGATTATGACATCAACAAAATGATTATGACATCATCCAATGATTATGACATCATCCAATGATTATGACATCATCAAATCATTATGACATCAACAAAATGATTATGACATCATCTAATGATTATGACATCATCAAATGATTATGACATCAACAAAATTATTATGACATCATCCAATGATTATGACATCAAATGATTATGACATCATCAAATGATTATGACATCACCAAAATGATTATGACATCATCAAATGATTATGACATCAACAAAATGATTATGACATCAACAAAATGATTATGACATCATCTAATGATTATGACATTATCAAATGATTATGACATCAACAAAATGATTATGACATCATCCAATGATTATGACATCAAATGATTATGACATCATCAAATGATTATGACATCACAAAATGATTATGACATCATCTAATGATTATGACATCATCAAATGATTATGACATCAACAAAATGATTATGACATCATCTAATGATTATGACATCATCAAATGATTATGACATCAACAAAATGATTATGACATCATCCAATGATTATGACATCAAATGATTATGACATCAACAAAATGATTATGACATCATCCAATGATTTTGACATCATCAAATCATTATGACATCAACAAAATGATTATGACATCAAATGATTATGACATCATCAAATGATTATGACATCAACAAAATGATGATGACATCATCCAATGATGATGACATCATCCAATGATTATGACATCATCAAATCATTATGACATCAACAAAATGATTATGACATCATCTAATGATTATGACATCATCAAATGATTATGAAATCACAAAATGATTATGACATCATCTAATGATTATGACATCATCAAATGATTATGACATCAACAAAATGATTATGACATCATCCAATGATTATGACATCATCAAATGATTATGACATCAACAAAATGATTATGACATCATCCAATGATTATGACATCATCAAATGATTATGACATCAACAAAATGATTATGACATCATCCAATGATTTTGACATCATCAAATCATTATGACATCAACAAAATGATTATGACATCAACAAAATGATTATGACATTATCAAATGATTTTGACATCAAATGATTATGACATCATCAAATGATTATGACATCAACAAAATGATGATGACATCATCCAATGATTATGACATCATCCAATGATTATGACATCTTCAAATCATTATGACATCAACAAAACGATTATGACATCATCTAATGATTATGACATCATCAAATGATTATGACATCACAAAATGATTATGGCATCATCTAATGATTATGACATCATCAAATTATTATGACATCAACAAAATGATTATGACATCATCTAATGATTATGACATCATCAAATGATTATGACATCAACAAAATGATTATGACATCATCCAATGATTATGACATCAAATGATTATGACATCATCAAATGATTATGACATCAACAAAATGATGATGACATCATCCAATGATTATGACATCATCCAATGATTATGACATCATCAAATCATTATGACATCAACAAAATGATTATGACATCATCTAATGATTATGACATCATCAAATGATTATGACATCAACAAAATGATTATGACATCATCCAATGATTATGACATCAAATGATTATGACATCATCAAATGATTATGACATCAACAAAATGATTATGACATCATCCAATGATTATGACATCAAATGATTATGACATCATCCAATGATTATGACATCAACAAAATGATTATGACATCATCCAATGATTATGACATCAAATGATTATGACATCATCAAATCATTATGACATCAACAAAATGATTATGACATCATCTAATGATTATGACATCATCAAATGATTATGACATCATCCAATGATTATGACATCATCCAATGATTATGACATCATCAAATCATTATGACATCAACAAAATGATTATGACATCATCTAATGATTATGACATCATCAAATGATTATGACATCAACAAAATGATTATGACATCATCCAATGATTATGACATCAAATGATTATGACATCATCAAATGATTATGACATCACCAAAATGATTATGACATCATCAAATGATTATGACATCAACAAAATGACTATGACATCAACAAAATGATTATGACATCATCAAATGATTATGACATCAAATGATTATGACATCATCAAATGATTATGACATCAACAAAATGATTATGACATCATCCAATGATTATGACATCATCAAATGATTATGACATCAACAAAATGATTATGACATCATCCAATGATTATGACATCAAATGATTATGACATCAACAAAATGATTATGACATCATCCAATGATTTTGACATCATCAAATCATTATGACATCAACAAAATGATTATGACATCAACAAAATGATTATGACATCATCAAATGATTATGACATCAAATGATTATGACATCATCAAATGATTATGACATCAACAAAATGATGATGACATCATCCAAAGATTATGACATCATCCAATGATTATGACATCATCAAATCATTATGACATCAACAAAACGATTATGACATCATCTAATGATTATGACATCATCCAATGATTATGACATCAAATGATTATGACATCATCAAATGATTATGACATCACAAAATGATTATGACATCATCTAATGATTATGACATCATCAAATGATTATGACATCAACAAAATGATTATGACATTATCTAATGATTATGACATCATCAAATGATTATGACATCAACAAAATGATTATGACATCATCCAATGATTATGACATCAAATGATTATGATATCATCAAATGATTATGACATCAACAATATGATTATGACATCATCCAATGATTATGACATCAAATGATTATGACATCAACAAAATGATTATGACATCATCCAATGATTTTGACATCATCAAATCATTATGACATCAACAAAATGATTATGACATCAACAAAATGATTATGACATCATCAAATGATTATGACATCAAATGATTATGACATCATCAAATGATTATGATATCAACAAAATGATTATGACATCATCTAATGATTATGACATCATCAAATGATTATGACATCAACAAAATGATTATGACATCATCCAATGATTATGACATCAAATGATTATGACATCATCAAATGATTGTGACATCAACAAAATGATTATGACATCATCAAATGATTATGACATCAAAAAAATGATTATGACATCAACAAAATGATTATGACATCATCTAATGATTATGACATTATCAAATGATTATGACATCAACAAAATGATTATGACATCATCCGATGATTATGACATCAAATGATTATGACATCATCAAATGATTATGACATCAACAAAATGATTATGACATCATCTAATGATTATGACATCATCAAATGATTATGACATCAACAAAATGATTATGACATCATCTAATGATTATGACATCATCAAATGATTATGACATCAACAAAATGATTATGACATCATCCAATGATTATGACATCAACAAAATGATTATGACATCATCCAATGATTATGACATCAAATGTTTATGACATCATCAAATGATTATGACATCAACAAAATGATTATGACATCATCCAATGATTATGACATCAAATGATTATGACATCATCAAATGATTATGACATCAACAAAATGATTATGGCATCATCAAATGATTATGACATCAACAAAATGATTATGACATCATCCAATGATTATGACATCAAATGATTATGACATCATCAAATCATTATGACATCAACAAAATGATTATGACATCATAAAATGATTATGACATCAACAAAATGATAATGGCATTATCAAATGATTATGACATCAACAAAATGATTATGACATCAACAAAATGATTATGACATCATCAAATGATTATGACTTCATCTAATGATTATGACATCATCAAATGATTATGACATCAACAAAATGATTATGACATCATCCAATGATTATGACATCAAATGATTATGACATCAACAAAATGATTATGACATCATCCAATGATTTTGACATCATCAAATCATTATGACATCAACAAAATGATTATGACAGCAACAAAATGATTATGACATCATCAAATGATTATGACATCAAATGATTATGACATCATCAAATGATTATGACATCAACAAAATGATGATGACATCATCCAATGATTATGACATCATCCAATGATTATGACATCATCAAATCATTATGACATCATCAAATCATTATGACATCAACAAAATGATTATGACATCATCAAATGATTATGACATCACAAAATGATTATGACATCATCTAATGATTATGACATCATCAAATGATTATGACATCAACAAAATGATTATGACATCATCTAATGATTATGACATCATCAAATGATTATGACATCAACAAAATTATGATGACATCATCCAATGATTATGACATCATCCAATGATTATGACATCATCAAATCATTATGACATCAACAAAATGATTATGACATCATCTAATGATTATGACATCATCAAATGATTATGACATCACAAAATGATTATGACATCATCTAATGATTATGACATCATCAAATGATTATGACATCAACAAAATGATTATGACATCATCCAATGATTATGACATCATCAAATCATTATGACATCAACAAAATGATTATGACATCATCAAATGATTATGACATCATCAAATGATTATGACATCAACAAATGATTATGACATCATCAAATGATTATGACATCAAATGATTATGACATCATCAAATGATTATGACATCACCAAAATGATTATGACATCATCAAATGATTATGACATCAACAAAATGATTATGACATCAACAAAATGATTATGACATCATCTAATGATTATGACATTATCAAATGATTATGACATCATCTAATGATTATGACATCATCAAATGATTATGACATCATCTAATGATTATGACATCATCAAATGATTATGACATCAACAAAATGATTATGACATCATCTAATGATTATAACATCATCAAATGATTATGACATCAACAAAATGATTATGACATCATCCAATGATTATGACATCAAATGATTATGACATCATCAAATGATTATGACATCAACAAAATGATTATGACATCCTCAAATCATTATGACATCAACAAAATGATTATGACATCAACAAAATGATTATGACATCATCAAATGATTATGACATCAAATGATTATGACATCATCAAATGATTATGATATCAACAAAATGATGATGACATCATCCAATGATTATGACATCATACAATGATTATGACATCATCAAATAATTATGAAATCAACAAAATGATTATGACATCATCTAATGATTATGACATCATCAAATGATTATGACATCAACAAAATGATTATGACATCATCCAATGATTATGACATCAAATGATTATGACATCATCAAATGATTATGACATCAACAAAATGATTATGACATCATCAAATGATTATGACATCAAAAAAATGATTATGACATCAACAAAATGATTATGACATCATCTAATGATTATGACATTATCAAATGATTATGACATCAACAAAATGATTATGACATCATCCGATGATTATGACATCAAATGATTATGACATCAACAAAATGATTATGACATCATCTAATGATTATGACATCATCAAATGATTATGACATCAACAAAATGATTATGACATCATCTAATGATTATGACATCATCAAATGATTATGACATCAACAAAATGATTATGACATCATCCAATGATTATGACATCAACAAAATGATTATGACATCATCAAATGATTATGACATCAACAAAATGATTATGACATCATCCAATGATTATGACATCAAATGATTATGACATCATCAAATCATTATGACATCAACAAAATGATTATGACATCATCTAATGATTATGACATCATCAAATGATTATGACATCAACAAAATGATTATGACATCATCCAATGATTATGACATCAAATGATTATGACATCATCAAATGATTATGACATCACCAAAATGATTATGACATCATCAAATGATTATGACATCAACAAAATGATTATGACATCAACAAAATGATTATGACATCATCTAATGATTATGACATTATCAAATGATTATGACATCAACAAAATGATTATGACATCATCCAATGATTATGACATCAAATGATTATGACATCATCAAATGATTATGACATCAACAAAATGATTATGACATCATCCAATGATTATGACATCAAATGATTATGACATCAACAAAATGATTATGACATCATCCAATGATTTTGACATCATCAAATCATTATGACATCAACAAAATGATTATGACATCAACAAAATGATTATGACATCATCAAATGATTATGACATCAAATGATTATGACATCATCAAATGATTATGACATCAACAAAATGATGATGACATCATCCAATGATTATGACATCATCCAATGATTATGACATCATCAAATCATTATGACATCAACAAAATGATTATGACATCATCTAATGATTATGACATCATCAAATGATTATGACATCACAAAATGATTATGACATCATCAAATGATTATGACATCAAATGATTATGACATCATCAAATGATTATGACATCACCAAAATGATTATGACATCATCAAATGATTATGACATCAACAAAATGATTATGACATCAACAAAATGATTATGACATCATCTAATGATTATGACATTATCAAATGATTATGACATCAACAAAATGATTATGACATCATCCAATGATTATGACATCAAATGATTATGACATCATCAAATGATTATGACATCACAAAATGATTATGACATCATCTAATGATTATGACATCATCAAATGATTATGACATCAACAAAATGATTATGACATCATCTAATGATTATGACATCATCAAATGATTATGACATCAACAAAATGATTACGACATCATCCAATGATTATGACATCAAATGATTATGATATCATCAAATGATTATGACATCAACAAAATGATTATGACATCATCCAATGATTATGACATCAAATGATTATGACATCAACAAAATGATTATGACATCATCCAATGATTTTGACATCATCAAATCATTATGACATCAACAAAATGATTATGACATCAACAAAATGATTATGACATCATCAAATGATTATGACATCAAATGATTATGACATCATCAAATGATTATGATATCAACAAAATGATGATGACATCATCCAATGATTATGACATCATACAATGATTATGACATCATCAAATCATTATGACATCAACAAAATGATTATGACATCATCTAATGATTATGACATCATCACATGATTATGACATCAACAAAATGATTATGACATCATCCAATGATTATGACATCAAATGATTATGACATCATCAAATGATTGTGACATCAACAAAATGATTATGACATCATCAAATGATTATGACATCAAAAAAATGATTATGACATCAACAAAATGATTATGACATCATCAAATGATTATGACATCAAAAAAATGATTATGACATCAACAAAATGATTATGACATCATCTAATGATTATGACATCATCAAATGATTATGACATCAACAAAATGATTATGACATCATCCAATGATTATGACATCAAATGATTATGACATCATCAAATCATTATGACATCAACAAAATGATTATGACATCATAAAATGATTATGACATCAACAAAATGATAATGGCATTATCAAATGATTATGACATCAACAAAATGATTATGACATCAACAAAATGATTATGACATCATCAAATGATTATGACATCATCTAATGATTATGACATCATCAAATGATTATGACATCAACAAAATGATTATGACATCATCCAATGATTATGACATCAAATGATTATGACATCATCAAATGATTATGACATCACCAAAATGATTATGGCATCATCAAATGATTATGACATCAACAAAATGATTATGACATCAACAAAATGATTATGACATCATCTAATGATTATGACATTATCAAATGATTATGACATCAACAAAATGATTATGACATCATCCAATGATTATGACATCAAATGATTATGACATCAACAAAATGATTATGACATCATCCAATGATTTTGACATCATCAAATCATTATGACATCAACAAAATGATTATGACAGCAACAAAATGATTATGACATCATCAAATGATTATGACATCAAATGATTATGACATCATCAAATGATTATGACATCAACAAAATGATGATGACATCATCCAATGATTATGACATCATCCAATGATTATGACATCATCAAATCATTATGACATCATCAAATCATTATGACATCAACAAAATGATTATGACATCATCAAATGATTATGACATCACAAAATGATTATGACATCATCTAATGATTATGACATCATCAAATGATTATGACATCAACAAAATGATTATGACATCATCTAATGATTATGACATCATCAAATGATTATGACATCAACAAAATGATTATGACATCATCCAATGATTATGACATCAAATGATTATGACATCATCAAATGATTATGACATCAACAAAATGATTATGACATCAACAAAATGATTATGACATCATCCAATGATTATGACATCAACAAAATGATTATGACATCATCCAATGATTTTGACATCATCAAATCATTATGACATCAACAAAATGATTATGACATCAACAAAATGATTATGACATCATCAAATGATTATGACATCAAATGATTATGACATCATCAAATGATTATGACATCAACAAAATGATGATGACATCTTCCAATGATTATGACATCATCCAATGATTATGACATCATCAAATCATTATGACATCAACAAAATGATTATGACATCATCTAATGATTATGACATCATCAAATGATTATGACATCAACAAAATGATTATGACATCATCCAATGATTATGACGTCAAATGATTATGACATCATCAAATGATCATGACATCAACAAAATGATTATGACATCATCAAATGATTATGACATCAAAAAAATGTTTATGACATCAACAAAATGATTATGACATCATCCAATGATTATGACATCAAATGATTATGACATCATCCAATGATTATGACATCAACAAAATGATTATGACATCATCCAATGATTATGACATCATCAAATGATTATGACATCAACAAAATGATTATGACATCATCCAATGATTATGACATCAAATGATTATGACATCATCAAATCATTATGACATCAACAAAATGATTATGACATCATCTAATGATTATGACATCATCAAATGATTATGACATCAACAAAATGATTATGACATCATCCGATGATTATGACATCAAATGATTATGACATCATCAAATGATTATGACATCAACAAAATGATTATGACATCATTCAATGATTTTGACATCATCAAATCATTATGACATCAACAAAATGATTATGACATCAACAAAATGATTATGACATCATCAAATGATTATGACATCAAATGATTATGACATCATCAAATGATTATGACATCAACAAAATGATGATGACATCATCAAATGATTATGATATCATCCAATGATTATGACATCATCAAATCATTATGACATCAACAAAATGATTATGACATCATCTAATGATTATGACATCATCAAATGATTATGACATCACAAAATGATTATGACATCATCTAATGATTATGACATCATCAAATGATTATGACATCAACAAAATGATTATGACATCATCCAATGATTATGACATCATCCAATGATTATGACATCATCAAATCATTATGACATCAACAAAATGATTATGACATCATCTAATGATTATGACATCATCAAATGATTATGACATCAACAAAATTATTATGACATCATCCAATGATTATGACATCAAATGATTATGACATCATCAAATGATTATGACATCACCAAAATGATTATGACATCATCAAATGATTATGACATCAACAAAATGATTATGACATCAACAAAATGATTATGACATCATCTAATGATTATGACATTATCAAATGATTATGACATCAACAAAATGATTATGACATCATCCAATGATTATGACATCAAATGATTATGACATCATCAAATGATTATGACATCACAAAATGATTATGACATCATCTAATGATTATGACATCATCAAATAATTATGACATCAACAAAATGATTATGACATCATCTAATGATTATGACATCATCAAATGATTATGACATCAACAAAATGATTATGACATCATCCAATGATTATGACATCAAATGATTATGACATCATCAAATGATTATGACATCAACAAAATGATTATGACATCATCCAATGATTATGACATCAAATGATTATGACATCAACAAAATGATTATGACATCATCCAATGATTTTGACATCATCAAATCATTATGACATCAACAAAATGATTATGACATCAAATGATTATGACATCATCAAATGATTATGACATCAACAAAATGATGATGACATCATCCAATGATGATGACATCATCCAATGATTATGACATCATCAAATCATTATGACATCAACAAAATGATTATGACATCATCTAATGATTATGACATCATCAAATGATTATGAAATCACAAAATGATTATGACATCATCTAATGATTATGACATCATCAAATGATTATGACATCAACAAAATGATTATGACATCATCCAATGATTATGACATCATCAAATGATTATGACATCAACAAAATGATTATGACATCATCCAATGATTATGACATCATCAAATGATTATGACATCAACAAAATGATTATGACATCATCCAATGATTTTGACATCATCAAATCATTATGACATCAACAAAATGATTATGACATCATCTAATGATTATGACATTATCAAATGATTATGACATCAACAAAATGATTATGACATCATCCAATGATTATGACATCAAATGATTATGACATCATCAAATGATTATGACATCAACAAAATGATTATGACATCATCCAATGATTATGACATCAAATGATTATGACATCAACAAAATGATTATGACATCATCCAATGATTTTGACATCATCAAATCATTATGACATCAACAAAATGATTATGACATCAACAAAATGATTATGACATCATCAAATGATTATGACATCAAATGATTATGACATCATCAAATGATTATGACATCAACAAAATGATGATGACATCATCCAATGATTATGACATCATCCAATGATTATGACATCATCAAATCATTATGACATCAACAAAATGATTATGACATCATCTAATGATTATGACATCATCAAATGATTATGACATCACAAAATGATTATGACATCATCAAATGATTATGACATCAAATGATTATGACATCATCAAATGATTATGACATCACCAAAATGATTATGACATCATCAAATGATTATGACATCAACAAAATGATTATGACATCAACAAAATGATTATGACATCATCTAATGATTATGACATTATCAAATGATTATGACATCAACAAAATGATTATGACATCATCCAATGATTATGACATTAAATGATTATGACATCATCAAATGATTATGACATCACAAAATGATTATGACATCATCTAATGATTATGACATCATCAAATGATTATGACATCAACAAAATGATTATGACATCATCTAATGATTATGACATCATCAAATGATTATGACATCAACAAAATGATTACGACATCATCCAATGATTATGACATCAAATGATTATGATATCATCAAATGATTATGACATCAACAAAATGATTATGACATCATCCAATGATTATGACATCAAATGATTATGACATCAACAAAATGATTATGACATCATCCAATGATTTTGACATCAACAAAATGATGATGACATCAACAAAATGATTATGACATCAACAAAATGATTATGACATCATCAAATCATTATGACATCATCAAATCATTATGACATCAACAAAATGATTATGACATCATCAAATGATTATGACATCACAAAATGATTATGACATCATCTAATGATTATGACATCATCAAATGATTATGACATCAACAAAATGATTATGACATCATCTAATGATTATGACATCATCAAATGATTATGACATCAACAAAATTATGATGACATCATCCAATGATTATGACATCATCCAATGATTATGACATCATCAAATCATTATGACATCAACAAAATGATTATGACATCATCTAATGATTATGACATCATCAAATGATTATGACATCACAAAATGATTATGACATCATCTAATGATTATGACATCATCAAATGATTATGACATCAACAAAATGATTATGACATCATCCAATGATTATGACATCATCAAATCATTATGACATCAACAAAATGATTATGACATCATCAAATGATTATGACATCATCAAATGATTATGACATCAACAAAATGATTATGACATCATCAAATGATTATGACATCAAATGATTATGACATCATCAAATGATTATGACATCACCAAAATGATTATGACATCATCAAATGATTATGACATCAACAAAATGATTATGACATCAACAAAATGATTATGACATCATCTAATGATTATGACATTATCAAATGATTATGACATCATCTAATGATTATGACATCATCAAATGATTATGACATCATCAAATGATTATGACATCATCTAATGATTATGACATCATCAAATGATTATGACATCAACAAAATGATTATGACATCATCTAATGATTATAACATCATCAAATGATTATGACATCAACAAAATGATTATGACATCATCCAATGATTATGACATCAAATGATTATGACATCATCAAATGATTATGACATCAACAAAATGATTATGACATCCTCAAATCATTATGACATCAACAAAATGATTATGACATCAACAAAATGATTATGACATCATCAAATGATTATGACATCAAATGATTATGACATCATCAAATGATTATGATATCAACAAAATGATGATGACATCATCCAATGATTATGACATCATACAATGATTATGACATCATCAAATAATTATGAAATCAACAAAATGATTATGACATCATCTAATGATTATGACATCATCAAATGATTATGACATCAACAAAATGATTATGACATCATCCAATGATTATGACATCAAATGATTATGACATCATCAAATGATTATGACATCAACAAAATGATTATGACATCATCAAATGATTATGACATCAAAAAAATGATTATGACATCAACAAAATGATTATGACATCATCTAATGATTATGACATTATCAAATGATTATGACATCAACAAAATGATTATGACATCATCCGATGATTATGACATCAAATGATTATGACATCAACAAAATGATTATGACATCATCTAATGATTATGACATCATCAAATGATTATGACATCAACAAAATGATTATGACATCATCTAATGATTATGACATCATCAAATGATTATGACATCAACAAAATGATCATGACATCATCCAATGATTATGACATCAACAAAATGATTATGACATCATCCAATGATTATGACATCAAATGTTTATGACATCATCAAATGATTATGACATCAACAAAATGATTATGACATCATCCAATGATTATGACATCAAATGATTATGACATCATCAAATCATTATGACATCAACAAAATGATTATGACATCATCTAATGATTATGACATCATCAAATGATTATGACATCAACAAAATGATTATGACATCATCCAATGATTATGACATCAAATGATTATGACATCATCAAATGATTATGACATCACCAAAATGATTATGACATCATCAAATGATTATGACATCAACAAAATGATTATGACATCAACAAAATGATTATGACATCATCTAATGATTATGACATTATCAAATGATTATGACATCAACAAAATGATTATGACATCATCCAATGATTATGACATCAAATGATTATGACATCATCAAATGATTATGACATCAACAAAATGATTATGACATCATCCAATGATTATGACATCAAATGATTATGACATCAACAAAATGATTATGACATCATCCAATGATTTTGACATCATCAAATCATTATGACATCAACAAAATGATTATGACATCAACAAAATGATTATGACATCATCAAATGATTATGACATCAAATGATTATGACATCATCAAATGATTATGACATCAACAAAATGATGATGACATCATCCAATGATTATGACATCATCCAATGATTATGACATCATCAAATCATTATGACATCAACAAAATGATTATGACATCATCTAATGATTATGACATCATCAAATGATTATGACATCACAAAATGATTATGACATCATCAAATGATTATGACATCAAATGATTATGACATCATCAAATGATTATGACATCACCAAAATGATTATGACATCATCAAATGATTATGACATCAACAAAATGATTATGACATCAACAAAATGATTATGACATCATCTAATGATTATGACATTATCAAATGATTATGACATCAACAAAATGATTATGACATCATCCAATGATTATGACATCAAATGATTATGACATCATCAAATGATTATGACATCACAAAATGATTATGACATCATCTAATGATTATGACATCATCAAATGATTATGACATCAACAAAATGATTATGACATCATCTAATGATTATGACATCATCAAATGATTATGACATCAACAAAATGATTACGACATCATCCAATGATTATGACATCAAATGATTATGATATCATCAAATGATTATGACATCAACAAAATGATTATGACATCATCCAATGATTATGACATCAAATGATTATGACATCAACAAAATGATTATGACATCATCCAATGATTTTGACATCATCAAATCATTATGACATCAACAAAATGATTATGACATCAACAAAATGATTATGACATCATCAAATGATTATGACATCAAATGATTATGACATCATCAAATGATTATGATATCAACAAAATGATGATGACATCATCCAATGATTATGACATCATACAATGATTATGACATCATCAAATCATTATGACATCAACAAAATGATTATGACATCATCTAATGATTATGACATCATCAAATGATTATGACATCAACAAAATGATTATGACATCATCAAATGATTATGACATCAACAAAATGATTATGACATCCTCTAATGATTATGACATCATCAAATGATTATGACATCAACAAAATGATTATGACATCATCTAATGATTATGACATCATCAAATGATTATGACATCAACAAAATGATTATGACATCATCCAATGATTATGACATCAACAAAATGATTATGACATCATCCAATGATTATGACATCAAATGTTTATGACATCATCAAATGATTATGACATCAACAAAATGATTATGACATCATCCAATGATTATGACATCAAATGATTATGACATCATCAAATGATTACGACATCAACAAAATGATTATGGCATCATCAAATGATTATGACATCAACAAAATGATTATGACATCATCCAATGATTATGACATCAAATGATTATGACATCATCAAATCATTATGACATCAACAAAATGATTATGACATCATAAAATGATTATGACATCAACAAAATGATAATGGCATTATCAAATGATTATGACATCAACAAAATGATTATGACATCAACAAAATGATTATGACATCATCAAATGATTATGACATCATCTAATGATTATGACATCATCAAATGATTATGACATCAACAAAATGATTATGACATCATCCAATGATTATGACATCAAATGATTATGACATCATCAAATGATTATGACATCACCAAAATGATTATGGCATCATCAAATGATTATGACATCAACAAAATGATTATGACATCAACAAAATGATTATGACATCATCTAATGATTATGACATTATCAAATGATTATGACATCAACAAATGATTATGACATCAACAAAATGATTATGACATCATCCAATGATTATGACATTATCTAATGATTATGACATCATCAAATGATTATGACATCAACAAAATGATTATGACATCATCCAATGATTATGACATCAAATGATTATGACATCATCAAATGATTATGACATCAACAAAATGATTATGACATCAACAAAATGATTATGACATCAACAAAATGATTATGACATCATCAAATGATTATGACATCAAATGATTATGACATCATCAAATGATTATGACATCAACAAAATGATGATGACATCTTCCAATGATTATGACATCATCCAATGATTATGACATCATCAAATCATTATGACATCAACAAAATGATTATGACATCATCTAATGATTATGACATCATCAAATGATTATGACATCAACAAAATGATTATGACATCATCCAATGATTATGACGTCAAATGATTATGACATCATCAAATGATCATGACATCAACAAAATGATTATGACATCATCAAATGATTATGACATCAAAAAAATGTTTATGACATCAACAAAATGATTATGACATCATCCAATGATTATGACATCAAATGATTATGACATCATCCAATGATTATGACATCAACAAAATGATTATGACATCATCCAATGATTATGACATCATCAAATGATTATGACATCAACAAAATGATTATGACATCATCCAATGATTATGACATCAAATGATTATGACATCATCAAATCATTATGACATCAACAAAATGATTATGACATCATCTAATGATTATGACATCATCAAATGATTATGACATCAACAAAATGATTATGACATCATCCGATGATTATGACATCATCAAATCATTATGACATCATCAAATGATTATGACATCAACAAAATGATTATGACATCATTCAATGATTTTGACATCATCAAATCATTATGACATCATCCGATGATTATGACATCAAATGATTATGACATCATCAAATGATTATGACATCAACAAAATGATTATGACATCATTAAATGATTATGACATCAACAAAATGATGATGACATCATCAAATGATTATGATATCATCCAATGATTATGACATCATCAAATCATTATGACATCAACAAAATGATTATGACATCATCTAATGATTATGACATCATCAAATGATTATGACATCACAAAATGATTATGACATCATCTAATGATTATGACATCATCAAATGATTATGACATCAACAAAATGATTATGACATCATCCAATGATTATGACATCATCCAATGATTATGACATCATCAAATCATTATGACATCAACAAAATGATTATGACATCATCTAATGATTATGACATCATCAAATGATTATGACATCAACAAAATTATTATGACATCATCCAATGATTATGACATCAAATGATTATGACATCATCAAATGATTATGACATCACCAAAATGATTATGACATCATCAAATGATTATGACATCAACAAAATGATTATGACATCAACAAAATGATTATGACATCATCTAATGATTATGACATTATCAAATGATTATGACATCAACAAAATGATTATGACATCATCCAATGATTATGACATCAAATGATTATGACATCATCAAATGATTATGACATCACAAAATGATTATGACATCATCTAATGATTATGACATCATCAAATGATTATGACATCAACAAAATGATTATGACATCATCTAATGATTATGACATCAAATGATTATGACATCATCAAATGATTATGACATCAACAAAATGATTATGACATCATCCAATGATTATGACATCAAATGATTATGACATCAACAAAATGATTATGACATCATCCAATGATTTTGACATCATCAAATCATTATGACATCAACAAAATGATTATGACATCAAATGATTATGACATCATCAAATGATTATGACATCAACAAAATGATGATGACATCATCCAATGATGATGACATCATCAAATGATTATGAAATCACAAAATGATTATGACATCATCTAATGATTATGACATCATCAAATGATTATGACATCAACAAAATGATTATGACATCATCCAATGATTATGACATCATCAAATGATTATGACATCAACAAAATGATTATGACATCATCCAATGATTATGACATCATCAAATGATTATGACATCAACAAAATGATTATGACATCATCCAATGATTTTGACATCATCAAATCATTATGACATCAACAAAATGATTATGACATCAACAAAATGATTATGACATTATCAAATGATTTTGACATCAAATGATTATGACATCATCAAATGATTATGACATCAACACAATGATGATGACATCATCCAATGATTATGACATCATCCAATGATTATGACATCTTCAAATCATTATGACATCAACAAAACGATTATGACATCATCTAATGATTATGACATCATCAAATGATTATGACATCACAAAATGATTATGACATCATCTAATGATTATGACATCATCAAATGATTATGACATCAACAAAATGATTATGACATCATCTAATGATTATGACATCATCAAATGATTATGACATCAACAAAATGATTATGACATCATCCAATGATTATGACATCAAATGATTATGACATCATCAAATGATTATGACATCAACAAAATGATGATGACATCATCCAATGATTATGACATCATCCAATGATTATGACATCATCAAATCATTATGACATCAACAAAATGATTATGACATCATCTAATGATTATGACATCATCAAATGATTATGACATCAACAAAATGATTATGACATCATCCAATGATTATGACATCAAATGATTATGACATCATCAAATGATTATGACATCAACAAAATGATTATGACATCATCCAATGATTATGACATCAAATGATTATGACATCATCCAATGATTATGACATCAACAAAATGATTATGACATCTTCCAATGATTATGACATCAAATGATTATGACATCATCAAATCATTATGACATCAACAAAATGATTATGACATCATCTAATGATTATGACATCATCAAATGATTATGACATCAACAAAATGATTATGACATCATCCAATGATTATGACATCATCCAATGATTATGACATCATCAAATCATTATGACATCAACAAAATGATTATGACATCATCTAATGATTATGACATCATCAAATGATTATGACATCAACAAAATGATTATGACATCATCCAATGATTATGACATCAAATGATTATGACATCATCAAATGATTATGACATCACCAAAATGATTATGACATCATCAAATGATTATGACATCAACAAAATGATTATGACATCAACAAAATGATTATGACATCATCAAATGATTATGACATCAAATGATTATGACATCATCAAATGATTATGACATCAACAAAATGATTATGACATCATCCAATGATTATGACATCATCAAATGATTATGACATCAACAAAATGATTATGACATCATCCAATGATTATGACATCAAATGATTATGACATCAACAAAATGATTATGACATCATCCAATGATTTTGACATCATCAAATCATTATGACATCAACAAAATGATTATGACATCAACAAAATGATTATGACATCATCAAATGATTATGACATCAAATGATTATGACATCATCAAATGATTATGACATCAACAAAATGATGATGACATCATCCAAAGATTATGACATCATCCAATGATTATGACATCATCAAATCATTATGACATCAACAAATCGATTATGACATCATCTAATGATTATGACATCATCAAATGATTATGACATCAAATGATTATGACATCATCAAATGATTATGACATCAACAAAATGATGATGACATCATCCAATGATTATGACAACAAATGATTATGACATCATCAAATGATTATGACATCACAAAATGATTATGACATCATCTAATGATTATGACATCATCAAATGATTATGACATCAACAAAATGATTATGACATCATCTAATGATTATGACATCATCAAATGATTATGACATCAACAAAATGATTATGACATCATCCAATGATTATGACATCAAATGATTATGATATCATCAAATGATTATGACATCAACAAAATGATTATGACATCATCCAATGATTATGACATCAAATGATTATGACATCAACAAAATGATTATGACATCATCCAATGATTTTGACATCATCAAATCATTATGACATCAACAAAATGATTAAGACATCAACAAAATGATTATGACATCATCAAATGATTATGACATCAAATGATTATGACATCATCAAATGATTATGATATCAACAAAATGATGATGACATCATACAATGATTATGACATCATACAATGATTATGACATCATCAAATCATTATGACATCAACAAAATGATTATGACATCATCTAATGATTATGACATCATCAAATGATTATGACATCAACAAAATGATTATGACATCATCCAATGATTATGACATCAAATGATTATGACATCATCAAATGATTGTGACATCAACAAAATGATTATGACATCATCAAATGATTATGACATCAACAAAATGATTATGACATCATCTAATGATTATGACATTATCAAATGATTATGACATCAACAAAATGATTATGACATCATCCGATGATTATGACATCAAATGATTATGACATCATCAAATGATTATGACATCAACAAAATGATTATGACATCATCTAATGATTATGACATCATCAAATGATTATGACATCAACAAAATGATTATGACATCATCTAATGATTATGACATCATCAAATGATTATGACATCAACAAAATGATTATGACATCATCCAATGATTATGACATCAACAAAATGATTATGACATCATCCAATGATTATGACATCAAATGTTTATGACATCATCAAATGATTATGACATCAACAAAATGATTATGACATCATCCAATGATTATGACATCAAATGATTATGACATCATCAAATGATTACAACATCAACAAAATGATTATGGCATCATCAAATGATTATGACATCAACAAAATGATTATGACATCATCCAATGATTATGACATCAAATGATTATGACATCATCAAATCATTATGACATCAACAAAATGATTATGACATCATAAAATGATTATGACATCAACAAAATGATAATGGCATTATCAAATGATTATGACATCAACAAAATGATTATGACATCAACAAAATGATTATGACATCATCAAATGATTATGACATCATCTAATGATTATGACATCATCAAATGATTATGACATCAACAAAATGATTATGACATCATCCAATGATTATGACATCAAATGATTATGACATCATCAAATGATTATGACATCACCAAAATGATTATGACATCATCAAATGATTATGACATCAACAAAATGATTATGACATCAACAAAATGATTATGACATCATCTAATGATTATGACATTATCAAATGATTATGACATCAACAAAATGATTATGACATCATCCAATGATTATGACATCAAATGATTATGACATCAACAAAATGATTATGACATCATCCAATGATTTTGACATCATCAAATCATTATGACATCAACAAAATGATTATGACAGCAACAAAATGATTATGACATCAAATGATTATGACATCATCAAATGATTATGACATCAACAAAATGATGATGACATCATCCAATGATTATGACATCATCCAATGATTATGACATCATCAAATCATTATGACATCATCAAATCATTATGACATCAACAAAATGATTATGACATCATCAAATGATTATGACATCACAAAATGATTATGACATCATCTAATGATTATGACATCATCAAATGATTATGACATCAACAAAATGATTATGACATCATCTAATGATTATGACATCATCAAATGATTATGACATCAACAAAATGATTATGACATCATCCAATGATTATGACATCAAATGATTATGACATCATCAAATGATTATGACATCAACAAAATGATTATGACATCATCCAATGATTATGACATCAACAAAATGATTATGACATCATCCAATGATTTTGACATCATCAAATCATTATGACATCAACAAAATGATTATGACATCAACAAAATGATTATGACATCATCAAATGATTATGACATCAAATGATTATGACATCATCAAATGATTATGACATCAACAAAATGATGATGACATCTTCCAATGATTATGACATCATCCAATGATTATGACATCATCAAATCATTATGACATCAACAAAATGATTATGACATCATCTAATGATTATGACATCATCAAATGATTATGACATCAACAAAATGATTATGACATCATCCAATGATTATGACGTCAAATGATTATGACATCATCAAATGATCATGACATCAACAAATTGATTATGACATCATCAAATGATTATGACATCAAAAAAATGTTTATGACATCAACAAAATGATTATGACATCATCCAATGATTATGACATCAAATGATTATGACATCATCCAATGATTATGACATCAACAAAATGATTATGACATCATCCAATGATTATGACATCATCAAATGATTATGACATCAACAAAATGATTATGACATCATCCAATGATTATGACATCAAATGATTATGACATCATCAAATCATTATGACATCAACAAAATGATTATGACATCATCTAATGATTATGACATCATCAAATGATTATGACATCAACAAAATGATTATGACATCATCCGATGATTATGACATCAAATGATTATGACATCATCAAATGATTATGACATCAACAAAATGATTATGACATCATTCAATGATTTTGACATCATCAAATCATTATGACATCAACAAAATGATTATGACATCAACAAAATGATTATGACATCATCAAATGATTATGACATCAAATGATTATGACATCATCAAATGATTATGACATCAACAAAATGATGATGACATCATCCAATGATTATGATATCATCCAATGATTATGACATCAACAAAATGATTATGACATCATCTAATGATTATGACATCATCAAATGATTATGACATCAACAAAATGATTATGACATCATCCGATGATTATGACATCAAATGATTATGACATCATCAAATGATTATGACATCAACAAAATGATTATGACATCATTCAATGATTTTGACATCATCAAATCATTATGACATCAACAAAATGATTATGACATCAACAAAATGATTATGACATCATCTAATGATTATGACATCATCAAATGATTATGACATCAACAAAATTATTATGACATCATCCAATGATTATGACATCAAATGATTATGACATCATCAAATGATTATGACATCACCAAAATGATTATGACATCATCAAATGATTATGACATCAACAAAATGATTATGACATCAACAAAATGATTATGACATCATCTAATGATTATGACATTATCAAATGATTATGACATCAACAAAATGATTATGACATCATCCAATGATTATGACATCAAATGATTATGACATCATCAAATGATTATGACATCACAAAATGATTATGACATCATCTAATGATTATGACATCATCAAATGATTATGACATCAACAAAATGATTATGACATCATCTAATGATTATGACATCATCAAATGATTATGACATCAACAAAATGATTATGACATCATCCAATGATTATGACATCAAATGATTATGACATCATCAAATGATTATGACATCAACAAAATGATTATGACATCATCCAATGATTATGACATCAAATGATTATGACATCAACATAATGATTATGACATCATCCAATGATTTTGACATCATCAAATCATTATGACATCAACAAAATGATTATGACTTCAAATGATTATGACATCATCAAATGATTATGACATCAACAAAATGATTATGACATCATCTAATGATTATGACATCATCAAATGATTATGAAATCACAAAATGATTATGACATCATCTAATGATTATGACATCATCAAATGATTATGACATCAACAAAATGATTATGACATCATCCAATGATTATGACATCATCAAATGATTATGACATCAACAAAATGATTATGACATCATCCAATGATTATGACATCATCAAATGATTATGACATCAACAAAATGATTATGACATCATCCAATGATTTTGACATCATCAAATAATTATGACATCAACAAAATGATTATGACATCAACAAAATGATTATGACATTATCAAATGATTTTGACATCAAATGATTATGACATCATCAAATGATTATGACATCAACAAAATGATGATGACATCATCCAATGATTATGACATCATCCAATGATTATGACATCTTCAAATCATTATGACATCAACAAAATGATTATGACATCATCTAATGATTATGACATCATCAAATGATTATGACATCACAAAATGATTATGACATCATCTAATGATTATGACATCATCAAATGATTATGACATCAACAAAATGATTATGACATCATCTAATGATTATGACATCATCAAATGATTATGACATCAACAAAATGATTATGACATCATCCAATGATTATGACATCAAATGATTATGACATCATCAAATGATTATGACATCAACAAAATGATGATGACATCATCCAATGATTATGACATCAAATGATTATGACATCATCCAATGATTTTGACATCAACAAAATGATTATGACATCATCCAATGATTATGACATCAAATGATTATGACATCATCAAATCATTATGACATCAACAAAATGATTATGACATCATCTAATGATTATGACATCATCAAATGATTATGACATCAACAAAATGATTATGACATCATCCAATGATTATGACATCATCCAATGATTATGACATCATCAAATCATTATGACATCAACAAAATGATTATGACATCATCTAATGATTATGACATCATCAAATGATTATGACATCAACAAAATGATTATGACATCATCCAATGATTATGACATCATCAAATGATTATGACATCAACAAAATGATTATGACATCATCCAATGATTATGACATCAAATGATTATGACATCAACAAAATGATTATGACATCATCCAATGATTTTGACATCATCAAATCATTATGACATCAACAAAATGATTATGACATCAACAAAATGATTATGACATCATCAAATGATTATGACATCAAATGATTATGACATCATCAAATGATTATGACATCAACAAAATGATGATGACATCATCCAAAGATTATGACATCATCCAATGATTATGACATCATCAAATCATTATGACATCAACAAAACGATTATGACATCATCTAATGATTATGACATCATCAAATGATTATGACATCACAAAATGATTATGACATCATCTAATGATTATGACATCATCAAATGATTATGACATCAACAAAATGATTATGACATCATCCAATTATTATGACATCAAATGATTATGACATCATCAAATGATTATGACATCAACAAAATGATTATGACATCATCCAATGATTATGACATCAAATGATTATGACATCAACAAAATGATTATGACATCATCCAATGATTTTGACATCATCAAATCATTATGACATCAACAAAATGATTATGACATCAACAAAATGATTATGACATCATCAAATGATTATGACATCAAATGATTATGACATCATCAAATGATTATGACATCAACAAAATGATGATGACATCATCCAATGATTATGACATCATCCAATGATTATGACATCATCAAATCATTATGACATCAACAAAATGATTATGACATCATCCAATGATTATGACATCAAATGATTATGACATCATCAAATGATTATGACATCAACAAAATGATTATGACATCATCCAATGATTATGACATCAAATGATTATGACATCATCCAATGATTATGACATCAACAAAATGATTATGACATCATCCAATGATTATGACATCAAATGTTTATGACATCATCAAATGATAATGACATCAACAAAATGATTATGACTTCATTCAATGATTATGACATCAAATGATTATGACATCATCAAATCATTATGACATCAACAAAATGATTATGACATCATCTAATGATTATGACATCATCAAATGATTATGACATCAACAAAATGATTATGACATCATCCAATGATTATGACATCAAATGATTATGACATCATCAAATGATTATGACATCACCAAAATGATTATGACATCATCAAATGATTATGACATCAACAAAATGATTATGACATCAACAAAATGATTATGACATCATCTAATGATTATGACATTATCAAATGATTATGACATCAACAAAATGATTATGACATCATCCAATTATTATGACATCAAATGATTATGACATCATCAAATGATTATGACATCACAAAATGATTATGACATCATCTAATGATTATGACATCATCAAATGATTATGACATCAACAAAATGATTATGACATCATCTAATGATTATGACATCATCAAATGATTATGACATCAACAAAATGATTATGCCATCATCCAATGATTATGACATCAAATGATTATGACATCATCAAATGATTATGACATCAACAAAATGATTATGACATCAACAAAATGATTATGACATCATCAAATGATTATGACATCATCTAATGATTATGACATCATCAAATGATTATGACATCAACAAAATGATTATGACATCATCCAATGATTATGACATCAAATGATTATGACATCATCAAATGATTATGACATCACCAAAATGATTATGACATCATCAAATGATTATGACATCAACAAAATGATTATGACATCAACAAAATGATTATGACATCATCTAATGATTATGACATTATCAAATGATTATGACGTCAACAAAATGATTATGACATCATCCAATGATTATGACATCAAATGATTATGACATCAACAAAATGATTATGACATCATCCAATGATTTTGACATCATCAAATCATTATGACATCAACAAAATGATTATGACAGCAACAAAATGATTATGACATCATCAAATGATTATGACATCAAATGATTATGACATCATCAAATGATTATGACATCAACAAAATGATGATGACATCATCCAATGATTATGACATCATCCAATGATTATGACATCATCAAATCATTATGACATCATCAAATCATTATGACATCAACAAAATGATTATGACATCATCAAATGATTATGACATCACAAAATGATTATGACATCATCTAATGATTATGACATCATCAAATGATTATGACATCAACAAAATGATTATGACATCATCTAATGATTATGACATCATCAAATGATTATGACATCAACAAAATGATTATGACATCATCCAATGATTATGACATCAAATGATTATGACATCATCAAATGATTATGACATCAACAAAATGATTATGACATCAACAAAATGATTATGACATCATCCAATGATTATGACATCAACAAAATGATTATGACATCATCCAATGATTTTGACATCATCAAATCATTATGACATCAACAAAATGATTATGACATCAACAAAATGATTATGACATCATCAAATGATTATGACATCAAATGATTATGACATCATCAAATGATTATGACATCAACAAAATGATGATGACATCTTCCAATGATTATGACATCATCCAATGATTATGACATCATCAAATCATTATGACATCAACAAAATGATTATGACATCATCTAATGATTATGACATCATCAAATGATTATGACATCAACAAAATGATTATGACATCATCCAATGATTATGACGTCAAATGATTATGACATCATCAAATGATCATGACATCAACAAAATGATTATGACATCATCAAATGATTATGACATCAAAAAAATGTTTATGACATCAACAAAATGATTATGACATCATCCAATGATTATGACATCAAATGATTATGACATCATCCAATGATTATGACATCAACAAAATGATTATGACATCATCCAATGATTATGACATCAACAAAATGATTATGACATCATCCAATGATTATGACATCAAATGATTATGACATCATCAAATCATTATGACATCAACAAAATGATTATGACATCATCTAATGATTATGACATCATCAAATGATTATGACATCAACAAAATGATTATGACATCATCCGATGATTATGACATCAAATGATTATGACATCATCAAATGATTATGACATCAACAAAATGATTATGACATCATTCAATGATTTTGACATCATCAAATCAATATGACATCAACAAAATGATTATGACATCAACAAAATGATTATGACATCATCAAATGATTATGACATCAAATGATTATGACATCATCAAATGATTATGACATCAACAAAATGATGATGACATCATCCAATGATTATGATATCATCCAATGATTATGACATCATCAAATCATTATGACATCAACAAAATGATTATGACATCATCTAATGATTATGACATCATCAAATGATTATGACATCACAAAATGATTATGACATCATCTAATGATTATGACATCATCAAATGATTATGACATCAACAAAATGATTATGACATCATCCAATGATTATGACATCATCCAATGATTATGACATCATCAAATCATTATGACATCAACAAAATGATTATGACATCATCTAATGATTATGACATCATCAAATGATTATGACATCAACAAAATTATTATGACATCATCCAATGATTATGACATCAAATGATTATGACATCATCAAATGATTATGACATCACCAAAATGATTATGACATCATCAAATGATTATGACATCAACAAAATGATTATGACATCAACAAAATGATTATGACATCATCTAATGATTATGACATTATCAAATGATTATGACATCAACAAAATGATTATGACATCATCCAATGATTATGACATCAAATGATTATGACATCATCAAATGATTATGACATCACAAAATGATTATGACATCATCTAATGATTATGACATCATCAAATGATTATGACATCAACAAAATGATTATGACATCATCTAATGATTATGACATCATCAAATGATTATGACATCAACAAAATGATTATGACATCATCCAATGATTATGACATCAAATGATTATGACATCATCAAATGATTATGACATCAACAAAATGATTATGACATCATCCAATGATTATGACATCAAATGATTATGACATCAACAAAATGATTATGACATCATCCAATGATTTTGACATCATCAAATCATTATGACATCAACAAAATGATTATGACATCAAATGATGATGACATCATCAAATGATTATGACATCAACAAAATGATGATGACATCATCCAATGATGATGACATCATCCAATGATTATGACATCATCAAATCATTATGACATCAACAAAATGATTATGACATCATCTAATGATTATGACATCATCAAATGATTATGAAATCACAAAATGATTATGACATCATCTAATGATTATGACATCATCAAATGATTATGACATCAACAAAATGATTATGACATCATCCAATGATTATGACATCATCAAATGATTATGACATCAACAAAATGATTATGACATCATCCAATGATTATGACATCATCAAATGATTATGACATCAACAAAATGATTATGACATCATCCAATGATTTTGACATCATCAAATCATTATGACATCAACAAAATGATTATGACATCAACAAAATGATTATGACATTATCAAATGATTTTGACATCAAATGATTATGACATCATCAAATGATTATGACATCAACAAAATGATGATGACATCATCCAATGATTATGACATCATCCAATGATTATGACATCTTCAAATCATTATGACATCAACAAAACGATTATGACATCATCTAATGATTATGACATCATCAAATGATTATGACATCACAAAATGATTATGACATCATCTAATGATTATGACATCATCAAATTATTATGACATCAACAAAATGATTATGACATCATCTAATGATTATGACATCATCAAATGATTATGACATCAACAAAATGATTATGACATCATCCAATGATTATGACATCAAATGATTATGACATCATCAAATGATTATGACATCAACAAAATGATGATGACATCATCCAATGATTATGACATCATCCAATGATTATGACATCATCAAATCATTATGACATCAACAAAATGATTATGACATCATCTAATGATTATGACATCATCAAATGATTATGACATCAACAAAATGATTATGACATCATCCAATGATTATGACATCAAATGATTATGACATCATCAAATGATTATGACATCAACAAAATGATTATGACATCATCCAATGATTATGACATCAAATGATTATGACATCATCCAATGATTATGACATCAACAAAATGATTATGACATCATCCAATGATTATGACATCAAATGATTATGACATCATCAAATCATTATGACATCAACAAAATGATTATGACATCATCTAATGATTATGACATCATCAAATGATTATGACATCAACAAAATGATTATGACATCATCCAATGATTATGACATCATCCAATGATTATGACATCATCAAATCATTATGACATCAACAAAATGATTATGACATCATCTAATGATTATGACATCATCAAATGATTATGACATCAACAAAATGATTATGACATCATCCAATGATTATGACATCAAATGATTATGACATCATCAAATGATTATGACATCACCAAAATGATTATGACATCATCAAATGATTATGACATCAACAAAATGACTATGACATCAACAAAATGATTATGACATCATCAAATGATTATGACATCAAATGATTATGACATCATCAAATGATTATGACATCAACAAAATGATTATGACATCATCCAATGATTATGACATCATCAAATGATTATGACATCAACAAAATGATTATGACATCATCCAATGATTATGACATCAAATGATTATGACATCAACAAAATGATTATGACATCATCCAATGACTTTGACATCATCAAATCATTATGACATCAACAAAATGATTATGACATCAACAAAATGATTATGACATCATCAAATGATTATGACATCAAATGATTATGACATCATCAAATGATTATGACATCAACAAAATGATGATGACATCATCCAAAGATTATGACATCATCCAATGATTATGACATCATCAAATCATTATGACATCAACAAAACGATTATGACATCATCTAATGATTATGACATCATCCAATGATTATGACATCAAATGATTATGACATCATCAAATGATTATGACATCACAAAATGATTATGACATCATCTAATGATTATGACATCATCAAATGATTATGACATCAACAAAATGATTATGACATCATCTAATGATTATGACATCATCAAATGATTATGACATCAACAAAATGATTATGACATCATCCAATGATTATGACATCAAATGATTATGATATCATCAAATGATTATGACATCAACAATATGATTATGACATCATCCAATGATTATGACATCAAATGATTATGACATCAACAAAATGATTATGACATCATCCAATGATTTTGACATCATCAAATCATTATGACATCAACAAAATGATTATGACATTAACAAAATGATTATGACATCATCAAATGATTATGACATCAAATGATTATGACATCATCAAATGATTATGATATCAACAAAATGATGATGACATCATCCAATGATTATGACATCATACAATGATTATGACATCATCAAATCATTATGACATCAACAAAATGATTATGACATCATCTAATGATTATGACATCATCAAATGATTATGGCATCAACAAAATGATTATGACATCATCCAATGATTATGACATCAAATGATTATGACATCATCAAATGATTGTGACATCAACAAAATGATTATGACATCATCAAATGATTATGACATCAAAAAAATGATTATGACATCAACAAAATGATTATGACATCATCTAATGATTATGACATTATCAAATGATTATGACATCAACAAAAAGATTATGACATCATCCGATGATTATGACATCAAATGATTATGACATCATCAAATGATTATGACATCAACAAAATGATTATGACATCATCTAATGATTATGACATCATCAAATGATTATGACATCAACAAAATGATTATGACATCATCTAATGATTATGACATCATCAAATGATTATGACATCAACAAAATGATTATGACATCATCCAATGATTATGACATCAACAAAATGATTATGACATCATCCAATGATTATGACATCAAATGTTTATGACATCATCAAATGATTATGACATCAACAAAATGATTATGACATCATCCAATGATTATGACATCAAATGATTATGACATCATCAAATGATTATGACATCAACAAAATGATTATGGCATCATCAAATGATTATGACATCAACAAAATGATTATGACATCATCCAATGATTATGACATCAAATGATTATGACATCATCAAATCATTATGACATCAACAAAATGATTATGACATCATAAAATGATTATGACATCAACAAAATGATAATGGCATTATCAAATGATTATGACATCAACAAAATGATTATGACATCAACAAAATGATTATGACATCATCAAATGATTATGACTTCATCTAATGATTATGACATCATCAAATGATTATGACATCAACAAAATGATTATGACATCATCCAATGATTATGACATCAAATGATTATGACATCAACAAAATGATTATGACATCATCCAATGATTTTGACATCATCAAATCATTATGACATCAACAAAATGATTATGACAGCAACAAAATGATTATGACATCATCAAATGATTATGACATCAAATGATTAAGACATCATCAAATGATTATGACATCAACAAAATGATGATGACATCATCCAATGATTATGACATCATCCAATGATTATGATATCATCAAATCATTATGACATCATCAAATCATTATGACATCAACAAAATGATTATGACATCATCAAATGATTATGACATCACAAAATGATTATGACATCATCTAATGATTATGACATCATCAAATGATTATGACATCAACAAAATGATTATGACATCATCTAATGATTATGACATCATCAAATGATTATGACATCAACAAAATTATGATGACATCATCCAATGATTATGACATCATCCAATGATTATGACATCATCAAATCATTATGACATCAACAAAATGATTATGACATCATCTAATGATTATGACATCATCAAATGATTATGACATCACAAAATGATTATGACATCATCTAATGATTATGACATCATCAAATGATTATGACATCAACAAAATGATTATGACATCATCCAATGATTATGACATCATCAAATCATTATGACATCAACAAAATGATTATGACATCATCAAATGATTATGACATCATCAAATGATTATGACATCAACAAAATGATTATGACATCATCAAATGATTATGACATCAAATGATTATGACATCATCAAATGATTATGACATCACCAAAATGATTATGACATCATCAAATGATTATGACATCAACAAAATGATTATGACATCAACAAAATGATTATGACATCATCTAATGATTATGACATTATCAAATGATTATGACATCATCTAATGATTATGACATCATCAAATGATTATGACATCATCAAATGATTATGACATCATCTAATGATTATGACATCATCAAATGATTATGACATCAACAAAATGATTATGACATCATCTAATGATTATAACATCATCAAATGATTATGACATCAACAAAATGATTATGACATCATCCAATGATTATGACATCAAATGATTATGACATCATCAAATGATTATGACATCAACAAAATGATTATGACATCCTCAAATCATTATGACATCAACAAAATGATTATGACATCAACAAAATGATTATGACATCATCAAATGATTATGACATCAAATGATTATGACATCATCAAATGATTATGATATCAACAAAATGATGATGACATCATCCAATGATTATGACATCATACAATGATTATGACATCATCAAATAATTATGAAATCAACAAAATGATTATGACATCATCTAATGATTATGACATCATCAAATGATTATGACATCAACAAAATGATTATGACATCATCCAATGATTATGACATCAAATGATTATGACATCATCAAATGATTATGACATCAACAAAATGATTATGACATCATCAAATGATTATGACATCAAAAAAATGATTATGACATCAACAAAATGATTATGACATCATCTAATGATTATGACATTATCAAATGATTATGACATCAACAAAATGATTATGACATCATCCGATGATTATGACATCAAATGATTATGACATCAACAAAATGATTATGACATCATCTAATGATTATGACATCATCAAATGATTATGACATCAACAAAATGATTATGACATCATCTAATGATTATGACATCATCAAATGATTATGACATCAACAAAATGATTATGACATCATCCAATGATTATGACATCAACAAAATGATTATGACATCATCCAATGATTATGACATCAAATGTTTATGACATCATCAAATGATTATGACATCAACAAAATGATTATGACATCATCCAATGATTATGACATCAAATGATTATGACATCATCAAATCATTATGACATCAACAAAATGATTATGACATCATCTAATGATTATGACATCATCAAATGATTATGACATCAACAAAATGATTATGACATCATCCAATGATTATGACATCAAATGATTATGACATCATCAAATGATTATGACATCACCAAAATGATTATGACATCATCAAATGATTATGACATCAACAAAATGATTATGACATCAACAAAATGATTATGACATCATCTAATGATTATGACATTATCAAATGATTATGACATCAACAAAATGATTATGACATCATCCAATGATTATGACATCAAATGATTATGACATCATCAAATGATTATGACATCAACAAAATGATTATGACATCATCCAATGATTATGACATCAAATGATTATGACATCAACAAAATGATTATGACATCATCCAATGATTTTGACATCATCAAATCATTATGACATCAACAAAATGATTATGACATCAACAAAATGATTATGACATCATCAAATGATTATGACATCAAATGATTATGACATCATCAAATGATTATGACATCAACAAAATGATGATGACATCATCCAATGATTATGACATCATCCAATGATTATGACATCATCAAATCATTATGACATCAACAAAATGATTATGACATCATCTAATGATTATGACATCATCAAATGATTATGACATCACAAAATGATTATGACATCATCAAATGATTATGACATCAAATGATTATGACATCATCAAATGATTATGACATCACCAAAATGATTATGACATCATCAAATGATTATGACATCAACAAAATGATTATGACATCAACAAAATGATTATGACATCATCTAATGATTATGACATTATCAAATGATTATGACATCAACAAAATGATTATGACATCATCCAATGATTATGACATCAAATGATTATGACATCATCAAATGATTATGACATCACAAAATGATTATGACATCATCTAATGATTATGACATCATCAAATGATTATGACATCAACAAAATGATTATGACATCATCTAATGATTATGACATCATCAAATGATTATGACATCAACAAAATGATTACGACATCATCCAATGATTATGACATCAAATGATTATGATATCATCAAATGATTATGACATCAACAAAATGATTATGACATCATCCAATGATTATGACATCAAATGATTATGACATCAACAAAATGATTATGACATCATCCAATGATTTTGACATCATCAAATCATTATGACATCAACAAAATGATTATGACATCAACAAAATGATTATGACATCATCAAATGATTATGACATCAAATGATTATGACATCATCAAATGATTATGATATCAACAAAATGATGATGACATCATCCAATGATTATGACATCATACAATGATTATGACATCATCAAATCATTATGACATCAACAAAATGATTATGACATCATCTAATGATTATGACATCATCAAATGATTATGACATCAACAAAATGATTATGACATCATCCAATGATTATGACATCAAATGATTATGACATCATCAAATGATTGTGACATCAACAAAATGATTATGACATCATCAAATGATTATGACATCAAAAAAATGATTATGACATCAACAAAATGATTATGACATCATCTAATGATTATGACATCATCAAATGATTATGACATCAACAAAATGATTATGACATCATCCGATGATTATGACATCAAATGATTATGACATCATCAAATGATTATGACATCAACAAAATGATTATGACATCCTCTAATGATTATGACATCATCAAATGATTATGACATCAACAAAATGATTATGACATCATCTAATGATTATGACATCATCAAATGATTATGACATCAACAAAATGATTATGACATCATCCAATGATTATGACATCAACAAAATGATTATGACATCATCCAATGATTATGACATCAAATGTTTATGACATCATCAAATGATTATGACATCAACAAAATGATTATGACATCATCCAATGATTATGACATCAAATGATTATGACATCATCAAATGATTACGACATCAACAAAATGATTATGGCATCATCAAATGATTATGACATCAACAAAATGATTATGACATCATCCAATGATTATGACATCAAATGATTATGACATCATCAAATCATTATGACATCAACAAAATGATTATGACATCATAAAATGATTATGACATCAACAAAATGATAATGGCATTATCAAATGATTATGACATCAACAAAATGATTATGACATCAACAAAATGATTATGACATCATCAAATGATTATGACATCATCTAATGATTATGACATCATCAAATGATTATGACATCAACAAAATGATTATGACATCATCCAATGATTATGACATCAAATGATTATGACATCATCAAATGATTATGACATCACCAAAATGATTATGGCATCATCAAATGATTATGACATCAACAAAATGATTATGACATCAACAAAATGATTATGACATCATCTAATGATTATGACATTATCAAATGATTATGACATCAACAAAATGATTATGACATCATCCAATGATTATGACATCAAATGATTATGACATCAACAAAATGATTATGACATCATCCAATGATTTTGACATCATCAAATCATTATGACATCAACAAAATGATTATGACAGCAACAAAATGATTATGACATCATCAAATGATTATGACATCAAATGATTATGACATCATCAAATGATTATGACATCAACAAAATGATGATGACATCATCCAATGAATATGACATCATCCAATGATTATGACATCATCAAATCATTATGACATCATCAAATCATTATGACATCAACAAAATGATTATGACATCATCAAATGATTATGACATCACAAAATGATTATGACATCATCTAATGATTATGACATCATCAAATGATTATGACATCAACAAAATGATTATGACATCATCTAATGATTATGACATCATCAAATGATTATGACATCAACAAAATGATTATGACATCATCCAATGATTATGACATCAAATGATTATGACATCATCAAATGATTATGACATCAACAAAATGATTATGACATCAACAAAATGATTATGACATCATCCAATGATTATGACATCAACAAAATGATTATGACATCATCCAATGATTTTGACATCATCAAATCATTATGACATCAACAAAATGATTATGACATCAACAAAATGATTATGACATCATCAAATGATTATGACATCAAATGATTATGACATCATCAAATGATTATGACATCAACAAAATGATGATGACATCTTCCAATGATTATGACATCATCCAATGATTATGACATCATCAAATCATTATGACATCAACAAAATGATTATGACATCATCTAATGATTATGACATCATCAAATGATTATGACATCAACAAAATGATTATGACATCATCCAATGATTATGACGTCAAATGATTATGACATCATCAAATGATCATGACATCAACAAAATGATTATGACATCATCAAATGATTATGACATCAAAAAAATGTTTATGACATCAACAAAATGATTATGACATCATCCAATGATTATGACATCAAATGATTATGACATCATCCAATGATTATGACATCAACAAAATGATTATGACATCATCCAATGATTATGACATCATCAAATGATTATGACATCAACAAAATGATTATGACATCATCCAATGATTATGACATCAAATGATTATGACATCATCAAATCATTATGACATCAACAAAATGATTATGACATCATCTAATGATTATGACATCATCAAATGATTATGACATCAACAAAATGATTATGACATCATCCGATGATTATGACATCAAATGATTATGACATCATCAAATGATTATGACATCAACAAAATGATTATGACATCATTCAATGATTTTGACATCATCAAATCATTATGACATCAACAAAATGATTATGACATCAACAAAATGATTATGACATCATCAAATGATTATGACATCAAATGATTATGACATCATCAAATTATTATGACATCAACAAAATGATGATGACATCATCAAATGATTATGATATCATCCAATGATTATGACATCATCAAATCATTATGACATCAACAAAATGATTATGACATCATCTAATGATTATGACATCATCAAATGATTATGACATCACAAAATGATTATGACATCATCTAATGATTATGACATCATCAAATGATTATGACATCAACAAAATGATTATGACATCATCCAATGATTATGACATCATCCAATGATTATGACATCATCAAATCATTATGACATCAACAAAATGATTATGACATCATCTAATGATTATGACATCATCAAATGATTATGACATCAACAAAATTATTATGACATCATCCAATGATTATGACATCAAATGATTATGACATCATCAAATGATTATGACATCACCAAAATGATTGTGACATCATCAAATGATTATGACATCAACAAAATGATTATGACATCAACAAAATGATTATGACATCATCTAATGATTATGACATTATCAAATGATTATGACATCAACAAAATGATTATGACATCATCCAATGATTATGACATCAAATGATTATGACATCATCAAATGATTATGACATCACAAAATGATTATGACATCATCTAATGATTATGACATCATCAAATGATTATGACATCAACAAAATGATTATGACATCATCTAATGATTATGACATCATCAAATGATTATGACATCAACAAAATGATTATGACATCATCCAATGATTATGACATCAAATGATTATGACATCATCAAATGATTATGACATCAACAAAATGATTATGACATCATCCAATGATTATGACATCAAATGATTATGACATCAACAAAATGATTATGACATCATCCAATGATTTTGACATCATCAAATCATTATGACATCAACAAAATGATTATGACATCAAATGATTATGACATCATCAAATGATTATGACATCAACAAAATGATGATGACATCATCCAATGATGATGACATCATCCAATGATTATGACATCATCAAATCATTATGACATCAACAAAATGATTATGACATCATCTAATGATTATGACATCATCAAATGATTATGAAATCACAAAATGATTATGACATCATCTAATGATTATGACATCATCAAATGATTATGACATCAACAAAATGATTATGACATCATCCAATGATTATGACATCATCAAATGATTATGACATCAACAAAATGATTATGACATCATCCAATGATTATGACATCATCAAATGATTATGACATCAACAAAATGATTATGACATCATCCAATGATTTTGACATCATCAAATCATTATGACATCAACAAAATGATTATGACATCAACAAAATGATTATGACATTATCAAATGATTTTGACATCAAATGATTATGACATCATCAAATGATTATGACATCAACAAAATGATGATGACATCATCCAATGATTATGCCATCATCCAATGATTATGACATCTTCAAATCATTATGACATCAACAAAACGATTATGACATCATCTAATGATTATGACATCATCAAATGATTATGACATCACAAAATGATTATGACATCATCTAATGATTATGACATCATCAAATGATTATGACATCAACAAAATGATTATGACATCATCTAATGATTATGACATCATCAAATGATTATGACATCAACAAAATGATTATGACATCATCCAATGATTATGACATCAAATGATTATGACATCATCAAATGATTATGACATCAACAAAATGATGATGACATCATCCAATGATTATGACATCATCCAATGATTATGACATCATCAAATCATTATGACATCAACAAAATGATTATGACATCATCTAATGATTATGACATCATCAAATGATTATGACATCAACAAAATGATTATGACATCATCCAATGATTATGACATCAAATGATTATGACATCATCAAATGATTATGACATCAACAAAATGATTATGACATCATCCAATGATTATGACATCAAATGATTATGACATCATCTAATGATTATGACATCATCAAATGATTATGACATCAACAAAATGATTATGACATCATCTAATGATTATGACATCATCAAATGATTATGACATCAACAAAATGATTATGACATCATCCAATGATTATGACATCAAATGATTATGACATCATCAAATGATTATGACATCAACAAAATGATTATGACATCAACAAAATGATTATGACATCATCCAATGATTATGACATCAACAAAATGATTATGACATCATCCAATGATTTTGACATCATCAAATCATTATGACATCAACAAAATGATTATGACATCAACAAAATGATTATGACATCATCAAATGATTATGACATCAAATGATTATGACATCATCAAATGATTATGACATCAACAAAATGATGATGACATCTTCCAATGATTATGACATCATCCAATGATTATGACATCATCAAATCATTATGACATCAACAAAATGATTATGACATCATCTAATGATTATGACATCATCAAATGATTATGACATCAACAAAATGATTATGACATCATCCAATGATTATGACGTCAAATGATTATGACATCATCAAATGATCATGACATCAACAAAATGATTATGACATCATCAAATGATTATGACATCAAAAAAATGTTTATGACATCAACAAAATGATTATGACATCATCCAATGATTATGACATCAAATGATTATGACATCATCCAATGATTATGACATCAACAAAATGATTATGACATCATCCAATGATTATGACATCATCAAATGATTATGACATCAACAAAATGATTATGACATCATCCAATGATTATGACATCAAATGATTATGACATCATCAAATCATTATGACATCAACAAAATGATTATGACATCATCTAATGATTATGACATCATCAAATGATTATGACATCAACAAAATGATTATGACATCATCCGATGATTATGACATCAAATGATTATGACATCATCAAATGATTATGACACCAACAAAATGATTATGACATCATTCAATGATTTTGACATCATCAAATCATTATGACATCAACAAAATGATTATGACATCAACAAAATGATTATGACATCATCAAATGATTATGACATCAAATGATTATGACATCATCAAATGATTATGACATCAACAAAATGATGATGACATCATCAAATGATTATGATATCATCCAATGATTATGACATCATCAAATCATTATGACATCAACAAAATGATTATGACATCATCTAATGATTATGACATCATCAAATGATTATGACATCACAAAATGATTATGACATCATCTAATGATTATGACATCATCAAATGATTATGACATCAACAAAATGATTATGACATCATCCAATGATTATGACATCATCCAATGATTATGACATCATCAAATCATTATGACATCAACAAAATGATTATGACATCATCTAATGATTATGACATCATCAAATGATTATGACATCAACAAAATTATTATGACATCATCCAATGATTATGACATCAAATGATTATGACATCATCAAATGATTATGACATCACCAAAATGATTGTGACATCATCAAATGATTATGACATCAACAAAATGATTATGACATCAACAAAATGATTATGACATCATCTAATGATTATGACATTATCAAATGATTATGACATCAACAAAATGATTATGACATCATCCAATGATTATGACATCAAATGATTATGACATCATCAAATGATTATGACATCACAAAATGATTATGACATCATCTAATGATTATGACATCATCAAATGATTATGACATCAACAAAATGATTATGACATCATCTAATGATTATGACATCATCAAATGATTATGACATCAACAAAATGATTATGACATCATCCAATGATTATGACATCAAATGATTATGACATCATCAAATGATTATGACATCAACAAAATGATTATGACATCATCCAATGATTATGACATCAAATGATTATGACATCAACAAAATGATTATGACATCATCCAATGATTTTGACATCATCAAATCATTATGACATCAACAAAATGATTATGACATCAAATGATTATGACATCATCAAATGATTATGACATCAACAAAATGATGATGACATCATCCAATGATGATGACATCATCCAATGATTATGACATCATCAAATCATTATGACATCAACAAAATGATTATGACATCATCTAATGATTATGACATCATCAAATGATTATGAAATCACAAAATGATTATGACATCATCTAATGATTATGACATCATCAAATGATTATGACATCAACAAAATGATTATGACATCATCCAATAATTATGACATCATCAAATGATTATGACATCAACAAAATGATTATGACATCATCCAATGATTATGACATCATCAAATGATTATGACATCAACAAAATGATTATGACATCATCCAATGATTTTGACATCATCAAATCATTATGACATCAACAAAATGATTATGACATCAACAAAATGATTATGACATTATCAAATGATTTTGACATCAAATGATTATGACATCATCAAATGATTATGACATCAACAAAATGATGATGACATCATAAAATGATTATGACATCATCCAATGATTATGACATCTTCAAATCATTATGACATCAACAAAACGATTATGACATCATCTAATGATTATGACATCATCAAATGATTATGACATCACAAAATGATTATGACATCATCTAATGATTATGACATCATCAAATGATTATGACATCAACAAAATGATTATGACATCATCTAATGATTATGACATCATCAAATGATTATGACATCAACAAAATGATTATGACATCATCCAATGATTATGACATCAAATGATTATGACATCATCAAATGATTATGACATCAACAAAATGATGATGACATCATCCAATGATTATGACATCATCCAATGATTATGACATCATCAAATCATTATGACATCAACAAAATGATTATGACATCATCTAATGATTATGACATCATCAAATGATTATGACATCAACAAAATGATTATGACATCATCCAATGATTATGACATCAAATGATTATGACATCATCAAATGATTATGACATCAACAAAATGATTATGACATCATCCAATGATTATGACATCAAATGATTATGACATCATCCAATGATTATGACATCAACAAAATGATTATGACATCTTCCAATGATTATGACATCAAATGATTATGACATCATCAAATCATTATGACATCAACAAAATGATTATGACATCATCTAATGATTATGACATCATCAAATGATTATGACATCAACAAAATGATTATGACATCATCCAATGATTATGACATCATCCAATGATTATGACATCATCAAATCATTATGACATCAACAAAATGATTATGACATCATCTAATGATTATGACATCATCAAATGATTATGACATCAACAAAATGATTATGACATCATCCAATGATTATGACATCAAATGATTATGACATCATCAAATGATTATGACATCACCAAAATGATTATGACATCATCAAATGATTATGACATCAACAAAATGATTATGACATCAACAAAATGATTATGACATCATCAAATGATTATGACATCAAATGATTATGACATCATCAAATGATTATGACATCAACAAAATGATTATGACATCATCCAATGATTATGACATCATCAAATGATTATGACATCAACAAAATGATTATGACATCATCCAATGATTATGACATCAAATGATTATGACATCAACAAAATGATTATGACATCATCCAATGATTTTGACATCATCAAATCATTATGACATCAACAAAATGATTATGACATCAACAAAATGATTATGACATCATCAAATGATTATGACATCAAATGATTATGACATCATCAAATGATTATGACATCAACAAAATGATGATGACATCATCCAAAGATTATGACATCATCCAATGATTATGACATCATCAAATCATTATGACATCAACAAATCGATTATGACATCATCTAATGATTATGACATCATCAAATGATTATGACATCAAATGATTATGACATCATCAAATGATTATGACATCAACAAAATGATGATGACATCATCCAATGATTATGACAACAAATGATTATGACATCATCAAATGATTATGACATCACAAAATGATTATGACATCATCTAATGATTATGACATCATCAAATGATTATGACATCAACAAAATGATTATGACATCATCTAATGATTATGACATCATCAAATGATTATGACATCAACAAAATGATTATGACATCATCCAATGATTATGACATCAAATGATTATGATATCATCAAATGATTATGACATCAACAAAATGATTATGACATCATCCAATGATTATGACATCAAATGATTATGACATCAACAAAATGATTATGACATCATCCAATGATTTGACATCATCAAATCATTATGACATCAACAAAATGATTATGACATCAACAAAATGATTATGACATCATCAAATGATTATGACATCAAATGATTATGACATCATCAAATGATTATGATATCAACAAAATGATGATGACATCATACAATGATTATGACATCATACAATGATTATGACATCATCAAATCATTATGACATCAACAAAATGATTATGACATCATCTAATGATTATGACATCATCAAATGATTATGACATCAACAAAATGATTATGACATCATCCAATGATTATGACATCAAATGATTATGAAATCATCAAATGATTGTGACATCAACAAAATGATTATGACATCATCAAATGATTATGACATCAACAAAATGATTATGACATCATCTAATGATTATGACATTATCAAATGATTATGACATCAACAAAATGATTATGACATCATCCGATGATTATGACATCAAATGATTATGACATCATCAAATGATTATGACATCAACAAAATGATTATGACATCATCTAATGATTATGACATCATCAAATGATTATGACATCAACAAAATGATTATGACATCATCTAATGATTATGACATCATCAAATGATTATGACATCAACAAAATGATTATGACATCATCCAATGATTATGACATCAACAAAATGATTATGACATCATCCAATGATTATGACATCAAATGTTTATGACATCATCAAATGATTATGACATCAACAAAATGATTATGACATCATCCAATGATTATGACATCAAATGATTATGACATCATCAAATGATTACAACATCAACAAAATGATTATGGCATCATCAAATGATTATGACATCAACAAAATGATTATGACATCATCCAATGATTATGACATCAAATGATTATGACATCATCAAATCATTATGACATCAACAAAATGATTATGACATCATAAAATGATTATGACATCAACAAAATGATAATGGCATTATCAAATGATTATGACATCAACAAAATGATTATGACATCAACAAAATGATTATGACATCATCAAATGATTATGACATCAACAAAATGATTATGACATCATCTAATGATTATGACATTATCAAATGATTATGACATCATCAAATGATTATGACATCACCAAAATGATTATGACATCATCAAATGATTATGACATCAACAAAATGATTATGACATCAACAAAATGATTATGACATCATCTAATGATTATGACATTATCAAATGATTATGACATCAACAAAATGATTATGACATCATCCAATGATTATGACATCAAATGATTATGACATCAACAAAATGATTATGACATCATCCAATGATTTTGACATCATCAAATCATTATGACATCAACAAAATGATTATGACAGCAACAAAATGATTATGACATCAAATGATTATGACATCATCAAATGATTATGACATCAACAAAATGATGATGACATCATCCAATGATTATGACATCATCCAATGATTATGACATCATCAAATCATTATGACATCATCAAATCATTATGACATCAACAAAATGATTATGACATCATCAAATGATTATGACATCACAAAATGATTATGACATCATCTAATGATTATGACATCATCAAATGATTATGACATCAACAAAATGATTATGACATCATCTAATGATTATGACATCATCAAATGATTATGACATCAACAAAATGATTATGACATCATCCAATGATTATGACATCAAATGATTATGACATCATCAAATGATTATGACATCAACAAAATGATTATGACATCAACAAAATGATTATGACATCATCCAATGATTATGACATCAACAAAATGATTATGACATCATCCAATGATTTTGACATCATCAAATCATTATGACATCAACAAAATGATTATGACATCAACAAAATGATTATGACATCATCAAATGATTATGACATCAAATGATTATGACATCATCAAATGATTATGACATCAACAAAATGATGATGACATCTTCCAATGATTATGACATCATCCAATGATTATGACATCATCAAATCATTATGACATCAACAAAATGATTATGACATCATCTAATGATTATGACATCATCAAATGATTATGACATCAACAAAATGATTATGACATCATCCAATGATTATGACGTCAAATGATTATGACATCATCAAATGATCATGACATCAACAAATTGATTATGACATCATCAAATGATTATGACATCAAAAAAATGTTTATGACATCAACAAAATGATTATGACATCATCCAATGATTATGACATCAAATGATTATGACATCATCCAATGATTATGACATCAACAAAATGATTATGACATCATCCAATGATTATGACATCATCAAATGATTATGACATCAACAAAATGATTATGACATCATCCAATGATTATGACATCAAATGATTATGACATCATCAAATCATTATGACATCAACAAAATGATTATGACATCATCTAATGATTATGACATCATCAAATGATTATGACATCAACAAAATGATTATGACATCATCCGATGATTATGACATCAAATGATTATGACATCATCAAAGATTATGACATCAACAAAATGATTATGACATCATTCAATGATTTTGACATCATCAAATCATTATGACATCAACAAAATGATTATGACATCAACAAAATGATTATGACATCTTCAAATGATTATGACATCAAATGATTATGACATCATCAAATGATTATGACATCAACAAAATGATGATGACATCATCCAATGATTATGATATCATCCAATGATTATGACATCATCAAATCATTATGACATCAACAAAATGATTATGACATCATCTAATGATTATGACATCATCAAATGATTATGACATCACAAAATGATTATGACATCATCTAATGATTATGACATCATCAAATGATTATGACATCAACAAAATGATTATGACATCATCCAATGATTATGACATCATCCAATGATTATGACATCATCAAATCATTATGACATCAACAAAATGATTATGACATCATCTAATGATTATGACATCATCAAATGATTATGACATCAACAAAATTATTATGACATCATCCAATGATTATGACATCAAATGATTATGACATCATCAAATGATTATGACATCACCAAAATGATTATGACATCATCAAATGATTATGACATCAACAAAATGATTATGACATCAACAAAATGATTATGACATCATCTAATGATTATGACATTATCAAATGATTATGACATCAACAAAATGATTATGACATCATCCAATGATTATGACATCAAATGATTATGACATCATCAAATGATTATGACATCACAAAATGATTATGACATCATCTAATGATTATGACATCATCAAATGATTATGACATCAACAAAATGATTATGACATCATCTAATGATTATGACATCATCAAATGATTATGACATCAACAAAATGATTATGACATCATCCAATGATTATGACATCAAATGATTATGACATCATCAAATGATTATGACATCAACAAAATGATTATGACATCATCCAATGATTATGACATCAAATGATTATGACATCAACATAATGATTATGACATCATCCAATGATTTTGACATCATCAAATCATTATGACATCAACAAAATGATTATGACTTCAAATGATTATGACATCATCAAATGATTATGACATCAACAAAATGATTATGACATCATCTAATGATTATGACATCATCAAATGATTATGAAATCACAAAATGATTATGACATCATCTAATGATTATGACATCATCAAATGATTATGACATCAACAAAATGATTATGACATCATCCAATGATTATGACATCATCAAATGATTATGACATCAACAAAATGATTATGACATCATCCAATGATTATGACATCATCAAATGATTATGACATCAACAAAATGATTATGACATCATCCAATGATTTTGACATCATCAAATAATTATGACATCAACAAAATGATTATGACATCAACAAAATGATTATGACATTATCAAATGATTTTGACATCAAATGATTATGACATCATCAAATGATTATGACATCAACAAAATGATGATGACATCATCCAATGATTATGACATCATCCAATGATTATGACATCTTCAAATCATTATGACATCAACAAAACGATTATGACATCATCTAATGATTATGACATCATCAAATGATTATGACATCACAAAATGATTATGACATCATCTAATGATTATGACATCATCAAATGATTATGACATCAACAAAATGATTATGACATCATCTAATGATTATGACATCATCAAATGATTATGACATCAACAAAATGATTATGACATCATCCAATGATTATGACATCAAATGATTATGACATCATCAAATGATTATGACATCAACAAAATGATGATGACATCATCCAATGATTATGACATCAAATGATTATGACATCATCCAATGATTATGACATCAACAAAATGATTATGACATCATCCAATGATTATGACATCAAATGATTATGACATCATCAAATCATTATGACATCAACAAAATGATTATGACATCATCTAATGATTATGACATCATCAAATGATTATGACATCAACAAAATGATTATGACATCATCCAATGATTATGACATCATCCAATGATTATGACATCATCAAATCATTATGACATCAACAAAATGATTATGACATCATCTAATGATTATGACATCATCAAATGATTATGACATCAACAAAATGATTATGACATCATCCAATGATTATGACATCATCAAATGATTATGACATCAACAAAATGATTATGACATCATCCAATGATTATGACATCAAATGATTATGACATCAACAAAATGATTATGACATCATCCAATGATTTTGACATCATCAAATCATTATGACATCAACAAAATGATTATGACATCAACAAAATGATTATGACATCATCAAATGATTATGACATCAAATGATTATGACATCATCAAATGATTATGACATCAACAAAATGATGATGACATCATCCAAAGATTATGACATCATCCAATGATTATGACATCATCAAATCATTATGACATCAACAAAACGATTATGACATCATCTAATGATTATGACATCATCAAATGATTATGACATCACAAAATGATTATGACATCATCTAATGATTATGACATCATCAAATGATTATGACATCAACAAAATGATTATGACATCATCCAATTATTATGACATCAAATGATTATGACATCATCAAATGATTATGACATCAACAAAATGATTATGACATCATCCAATGATTATGACATCAAATGATTATGACATCAACAAAATGATTATGACATCATCCAATGATTTTGACATCATCAAATCATTATGACATCAACAAAATGATTATGACATCAACAAAATGATTATGACATCATCAAATGATTATGACATCAAATGATTATGACATCATCAAATGATTATGACATCAACAAAATGATGATGACATCATCCAATGATTATGACATCATCCAATGATTATGACATCATCAAATCATTATGACATCAACAAAATGATTATGACATCATCCAATGATTATGACATCAAATGATTATGACATCATCAAATGATTATGACATCAACAAAATGATTATGACATCATCCAATGATTATGACATCAAATGATTATGACATCATCCAATGATTATGACATCAACAAAATGATTATGACATCATCCAATGATTATGACATCAAATGTTTATGACATCATCAAATGATTATGACATCAACAAAATGATTATGACTTCATTCAATGATTATGACATGAAATGATTATGACATCATCAAATCATTATGACATCAACAAAATGATTATGACATCATCTAATGATTATGACATCATCAAATGATTATGACATCAACAAAATGATTATGACATCATCCAATGATTATGACATCAAATGATTATGACATCATCAAATGATTATGACATCACCAAAATGATTATGACATCATCAAATGATTATGACATCAACAAAATGATTATGACATCAACAAAATGATTATGACATCATCTAATGATTATGACATTATCAAATGATTATGACATCAACAAAATGATTATGACATCATCCAATTATTATGACATCAAATGATTATGACATCATCAAATGATTATGACATCACAAAATGATTATGACATCATCTAATGATTATGACATCATCAAATGATTATGACATCAACAAAATGATTATGACATCATCTAATGATTATGACATCATCAAATGATTATGACATCAACAAAATGATTATGCCATCATCCAATGATTATGACATCAAATGATTATGACATCATCAAATGATTATGACATCAACAAAATGATTATGACATCATCCAATGATTATGACATCAAATGATTATGACATCAACAAAATGATTATGACATCATCCAATGATTTTGACATCATCAAATCATTATGACATCAACAAAATGATTATGACATCAACAAAATGATTATGACATCATCAAATGATTATGACATCAAATGATTATGACATCATCAAATGATTATGACATCAACAAAATGATGATGACATCATCCAATGATTATGACATCATCCAATGATTATGACATCATCAAATCATTATGACATCAACAAAACGATTATGACATCATCTAATGATTATGACATCATCAAATGATTATGACATCACAAAATGATTATGACATCATCTAATGATTTTGACATCATCAAATGATTGTGACATCAACAAAATGATTATGACATCATCTAATGATTATGACATCATCAAATGATTATGACATCAACAAAATGATTATGACATCATCCAATGATTATGACATCAAATGATTATGACATCATCAAATGATTATGACATCAACAAAATGATTATGACATCATCCAATGATTATGACATCAAATGATTATGACATCAACAAAATGATTATGACATCATCCAATGATTTTGACATCATCAAATCATTATGACATCAACAAAATGATTATGACATCAACAAAATGATTATGACATCATCAAATGATTATGACATCAAATGATTATGACATCATCAAATGATTATGACATCAACAAAATGATGATGACATCATCCAATGATTATGACATCATCCAATGATTATGACATCATCAAATCATTATGACATCAACAAAATGATTATGACATCATCTAATGATTATAACATCATCAAATGATTATGACATCAACAAAATGATTATGACATCATCCAATGATTATGACATCAAATGATTATGACATCATCAAATGATTATGACATCAACAAAATGATTATGACATCATCCAATGATTATGACATCAAATGATTATGACATCATCCAATGATTATGACATCAACAAAATGATTATGACATCATCCAATGATTATGACATCAAATGTTTATGACATCATCAAATGATTATGACATCAACAAAATGATTATGACATCATCCAATGATTATGACATCAAATGATTATGACATCATCAAATCATTATGACATCAACAAAATGATTATGACATCATCTAATGATTATGACATCATCAAATGATTGTCATAATTATGGGAATGTGGACAGAGCAGGCGACATTGCCGGACACACATCAGGGGATTAACTGACCGGACTGAACACCTGTAACACAGGAACAAGTGTGGATTGTGCAGACGCCACTTCGGAGCTGTAACTGGCGGGGTTGGAGGACAGGGGAAATACGAAAATCAGTGAAGCCACAGGCCTAAGTGGAGCTTGGTTCAAATTAGTAGTCTACAACCGACCTTAAAATTTCTTCAATGCAGCCTCAGCCTGCTCCGTGCTTGTCCCTGGGCTTCAACACAGCCAGTTGTTGCTCGGAAGTGCCGTCTTCACAGAGTAAAACACTAGCTCCTGTGTTTGTGGGGTTCAGTAACGTCAGCTGTTCCCCTGCTGTTTTGATGGCAATCTGTCCTGCTGCCTCCCAATTGACAGCACATCAGGCCTCAGCCTGCTAAGTGCTTGTCCTGGGCTCCAACATCGCCAGTTGCTGCTCATAACTGACTTTGGCACGGATACTCCCTCCTGCCCAGCTTGGTTCCAGCCCTGCCTGCTGTTTCCGGGAAGTGTCAATGTCAGTTTGCCACCCCAAGTTGCCATGTCGTGTTGCGGTTGGGTTAGCCGAGGCTAGGGTGCCAGCAGTTTAGGTGCTTCCTATGTGGACTGCGGGTTCTGGTAAGAAAGGTTTGTTCCATAGTGCCAGTAGGACAAGCACCCCCTGTAGGACTGTGTGATTCGGTAACTGCGGCCAGCTTGCGGCATGCCAACTTTGCTTTTCAGGGGTAACTTCTGATACCCCTCCGGGTTCCAGCACCGTCAGCTGGTTCTCATCAGAGCCTTTGGCCTAGGTGCCTCCATCTCGGTATCCGAGTTCCGGCAACGTCTGCTGGTCCTTGGTAGTGCTTTGTAGCACAGGTACCTCCTGCTTAGTAACCGGGTTCCAGCACCGTCAGCTGGTCCTCGGTTGTGCCATTGGCTCTTATTCCTTCTGCTGCCCCTCCGGGTGCCAGCACTGTCAGCTGGTCCTCGCTATTTCCATTTGCTCTTGCAGCTTATGCTACCCCTCCGGGTTCCAGCACCGTCAGCTGGTTCTCGTCAGAGCCTTTGGCCTAGGTGCCTCCATCTCGGTATCCGAGTTCCGGCAACGTCTGCTGGTCCTTGGTAGTGCTTTGTAGCACAGGTACCTCCTGCTTAGTAACCGGGTTCCAGCACCTTCAGCTGGTCCTCGGTAGTGCCATTGGCTCTTGTTCCTTCTGCTGCCCCTCCGGGTGCCAGTACCGTCAGCTGGTTCAAGAGGACAAAGAACAGGAAGACAACCACCAAGATGCAGAACAACAAGAGAGAGAAGACAAAGAAGCATAAAAAAAAAAAGCAGAAGAACATTAAGCATAAGACTAATACTCTGAGCAAATGATATTATCTTATTTATAAGCAGAAGAAGACTAAGCAGTGTATGGGGGTGAGTCCGTTCCTCCTCGTGGTGCCCCTGGAAAAGGCCTGCTGCTGCAGGCCAAACTGAACGCGGACAAATCCTGTTGTAAATCTTTTGTGACAGGCAGAACGGAAGGTGTAAACTTCTAACTTTTCTAGATAACAACTACAGGAATGCCTGACACAAACAAGAATATGATGAAGAAGAATAGGAAGAAGATGAATAAGCTGAATATGTAGAATAATAATTGTTGAATAAGAAGAATATGAAGAATGTAAGAAAAGGAAGAAGAAGAAGAAGAAGAAGAAGAAGAAGAATGTAAAAAAAGGAAGTAGAAGAAGAAGAAGAAGAATGTAAAAAAAGGAATAAGAAGAAGAATGTAAAAAAAGGAAGTAGAAGAAGAAGAAGAAGAAGAATGTAAAAAAAGGAAGTAGAAGAAGAAGAAGAAGAATGTAAAAAAAGGAAGTAGAAGAAGAAGAAGAATGTAAAAAAATAAAGTAGAAGAAGAAGACATACATGTCTGGCAAAATATAAATGAGGCTAACATAGTCAATATCTTTGTAACGCCTAACATCTTTAAAAAAAAAGTTTAATTCCTGCTATTCCATTTGATTGGGCTAAACCTCTATGGCTTTAATGTCTCCTCCACCTCCCACAATACATTCTACATTATTCTTAGTTGTTTTTCTTCATGTAGAATTAACCTACAAGGAAAGAAAGGGTTTTTTTAATTCCGATAATTTGGCCCCGTTGACTTGCATTGGTTCCCGGTATCGGAATCGGCGATACCGATACTTTTTTTAAAGATCGGCCGATCCATTCCGATCTGAAATTTTCAAGTATCGGCTGGTATCGCTCAACTCTAGTCATAATCATTTGATGTCATAATCATTGGATGATGTCATAATCATTTTGTTGATGTCATAATCATTTGATTATGTCATAATCATTAGATGATGTCATAATCATTTTGTTGATGTCATAATCATTTGATGATGTCATAATCATTTGTTGTCATAATCATTGGATGATGTCATAATCATTTTGTTGATGTCATAATCATTTGATGATGTCATAATCATTAGATGATGTCATAATCATTTTGTTGATGTCATAATCATTTGATGATGTCATAATCATTTGATGTCATAATCATTGGATGATGACATAATCATTTTGTTGATGTCATAATCATTTGATGATGTCTTAATCATTTTGTTGATGTAATAATCATTTTGTTGATGTCACAATGATTGGATGATGACATAATCATTTGATGTCATAATCATTAGATGATGTCATAATCATTTTGTTGATATCATAATCATTTGATGTCATAATCAATAGATGATGTCATAATCATTTTGTTGATGTCATAGTCATTTGATGATGTCATAATCATTTTGTTGATGTCATAATCATTTGATGATGTCATAATCATTTGGTGTCATAATCATTGGATGATGACATAATCATTTTGTTGATGTCATAATCATTTGATGATGTCATAATCATTTTGTTGATGTAATAATCATTTTGTTGATGTCATAATCATTTTGTTGATGTCATAATGATTGGATGATGACATAATCATTTGATGTCTTAATCATTAGATGATGTCATAATCATTTTGTTGATGTAATAATCATTTTGTTGATGTAATAATCATTTTGTTGATGTCATAATGATTGGATGATGACATAATCATTTGATGTCATAATCATTAGATGATGTCATAATCATTTTGTTGATGTCATAATCATTTGATGTCAAAATCAATAGATGATGTCATAATCATTTTGTTGATGTCATAGTCATTTGATGATGTCATAATCATTTTGTTGATGTCATAATCATTTGATGTCATAATCATTGGATGATGACATAATCATTTTGTTGATGTCATAATCATTTTGTTGATGTAATAATCATTTTGTTGATGTCATAATCATTTGATGATGTCATAATCATTTGATGTCATAATCAATGGATGATGTCATAATCATTTTGTTGATGTCATAATCATTTGATGATGTCATAATCATTAGATGATGTCATAATCATTTTTTTGATGTCATAATCATTTGATGATGTCATAATCATTTGATGATGTGATAATCATTTTGTTGATGTCATACTCATTTGATGATGTCTTAATCATTTTGTTGATGTCATAATCATTTGATGATGTCATAATCATTTGATTTCATAATCATTGGATAATGTCATAATCATTTTGTTGATGTCATAATCATTTGATGATGTCATAATCATTTGATGATGTCATAATCATTTTGTTGATGTCATAATCATTTGATGATGTCATAATCATTTGATGTCATAATCATTGGATGATGTCATAATCATTTTGTTGATGTCATAATCATTTGATGATGTCATAATCATTTGATGTCATAATCATTGGATGATGTCATAATCATTTTGTTGATGTCATAATCATTTGATGATGTCATAGTCATTTGATGTCATAATCATTGGATGATGTCATAATCATTTTGTTGATGTCATAATCATTTGATTATGTCATTATCATTAGATGATGTCATAATCATTTTGTTGATGTCATAATCCTTTGATGATGTCATAATCATTTGATGTCATAATCATTGGATGATGTCATAATCATTTTGTTGAAGTCATAATCATTTGATGATGTCATAATCATTAGATGATGTCATAATCATTTTGTTGATGTCATAATCATTTGATGATGTCATAATCATTTGATGTCATAATCATTGGATGATGACATAATAATTTTGTTGATGTCATAATCATTTGATGATGTCTTAATCATTTTGTTGATGTCATAATCATTAGATGATGTCATAATCATTTGATGTCATAATCATTGGATGATGTCATAATCATTTTGTTGATGTCATAATCATTTGATGATGTCATAATCATTTTGTTGATGTAATAATCATTTTGTTGATGTCACAATCATTTGATGATGTCATAATCATTTGATGTCATAATCATTGGATGATGTCATACTCATTTTGTTGATGTCATAATCATTTGATGTTGTCATAATCATTAGATGATGTCATAATCATTTTGTTGATGTCATAATCATTTGATGTCATAATCATTAGATGATGTCATAATCATTTTGTTGATGTCATAATCATTTTGTTGATGTCATAATCATTTGATGATGTCATAATCGTTTGATGTCATAATCATTAGATGATGTCATAATCATTTTGTTGATGTCATAATCATTTGATGTCATAATCATTAGATGATGTCATAATCATTTTGTTGATGTCATAATCATTTTGTTGATGTCATAATCATTTGATGATGTCATAATCGTTTGATGTCATAATCATTAGATGATGTCATAATCATTTTGTTGATGTCATAATCATTTGATGTCATAATCATTTGGTGATGTCATAATCATTTTGTTGATGTCATAATCATTTTGTTGATGTCATAATGATTTGATGATGTCATAATCATTTGATGTCATAATCATTGGATGATGTCATAATCATTTTGTTGATGTCATAATCATTTGATGATGTTATAATCATTTGATGTCATAATCATTGGATGATGTCATAATCATTTTGTTGATGTCATAATCATTTGATGATGTCATAATCATTAGATGACGTCGTAATCATTTTGTTGATGTCATAATCATTTGATGATGTCATAATCATTGGATGATGTCATAATCATTTTGTTGATGTCATAATCATTTGTTGATGTCATAATCATTTGATGATGTCATAATCATTTTGTTGATGTCATAATCATTTGATGATGTCATAATCATTTTATGTCATAATCATTGGATAATGTCATAATCATTTTGTTGATGTCATAATCATTTGATGATGTCATAATCATTAGATGATGTCATAATCATTTTGTTGATGTCATAATCATTTGATGATGTCATAATCATTTTGTTGATGTCATAATCATTTTGTTGATGTCATAATGATTTGATGATGTCATAATGATTTGATGATGCCATAATCATTGGATGATGTCATAATCGTTTGATGTCATAATCATTAGATGATGTCATAATCATTTTGTTGATGCCATAATCATTTGATGATGTCATAATCATTAGATGATGTCATCATCATTTTGTTGATGTCATAATCATTTTGTTGATGTCATTATCATTTGATGTCATAATCATTGGCTGATGTCATTATCATTTTGTTGATGTCATAATCATTTGATGATGTCATAATCATTAGATGATGTCATAATCATTTTGTTGATGTCATAATCATTTGATGATGTCATAATCATTAGATGATGTCATAATCATTTTGTTGATGTCATAATCATTTGATGATGTCATAATCATTTTGTTGATGTCATAATCATTTGAAGATGTCATAATCGTTTGTTGTCATAATCATTAGATGATGTCATAATCATTTTGTTGATGTCATAATCATTTGATGTCATAATCATTAGATGATGTCATAATCATTTTGTTGATGTCATAATCATTTTGTTGATGTCATAATCATTTGATGATGTCATAATCATTTGATGTCATAATCATTGGATGATGTCATAATCATTTTGTTGATGTCATAATCATTTGATGAAGTCATAATCATTAGATGATGTCATAATCATTTTCTTGATGTCATAATCATTTGATGATGTCATAATCATTTGATGTCATAATCATTGGATGATGACATAATCATTTTGTTGATGTCATAATCATTTGATGATGTCATAATCATTTTGTTGATGTAATAATCATTTTGTTGATGTCATAATGATTTGATGATGTCATAATCATTAGATGATGTCATAATCATTTTGATGATGTCATAATCATTTGATGTCATAATCATTAGATTATGTCATAATCATTTTGTTGATGTCATAGTCATTTTGTTGATGTCATAATCATTTGATGATGTCATAATCATTTGATGTCATAATCATTTGATTATGTCATAATCATTTGATTATGTCATAATCATTTTGTTGATGTCATAATCATTTTGTTGATGTCATAATCATTTGATGTCATAATCATTTGATGTCATAATCATTGGATGATGTCATAATCATTTTGTTGATGTCATAATCATTTGATGATGTCATAATCATTAGATGATGTCATAATCATTTTGTTGATGTCATAATCATTTGATGATGTCATAATCATTTGATGTCATAATCATTTGATGATGTCATAATCATTTGATGTCATAATGATTTGATGATGTCATAATCATTTGATGTCATAATCATTGGATGATGTCATAATCATTTTGTTGATGTCATAATCATTTGATGATGTCATAATCATTTGATGTCATAATCATTGGATGATGTCATAATCATTTTGTTGATGTCATAATCATTTGATGATGTCATAATCATTAGATGATGTCATAATCATTTTGTTGATGTCATAATCATTTGATGATGTCATAATCATTTGATGTCATAATCATTGGATGATGTCATAATCATTTTGTTGATGTCATAATCATTTGATGATGTCATAATCATTAGATGATGTCATAAGCATTTTGTTGATGTCATAATCATTTGCTGATGTCATAATCATTAGATGATGTCATAATCATTTTGTTGATGTCAGAATCATTTGATGATGTCATAATCATTTTGTTGATGTCATAATCATTTGATGATGTCATAATCATTTGATGTCATAATCATTGGATAATGTCATAATCATTTTGTTGATATCATAATCACTTGATGATGTCATAATCATTAGATGATGTCATAATCATTTTGTTGATGTCATAATCATTTTGTTGATGTCATAATCATTTGATGATGTCATAATCATTAGATGATGTCATAATCATTTTGTTGATGTCATAATCATTTGATGATGTCATAATCATTTGATGATGTCATAATCATTTTGTTGATGTCATAATCATCAAATCATTATGACATCAACAAAATGATTATGACATCATAAAATGATTATGACATCAACAAAATGATAATGGCATTATCAAATGATTATGACATCAACAAAATGATTATGACATCAACAAAATGATTATGACATCATCAAATGATTATGACTTCATCTAATGATTATGACATCATCAAATGATTATGACATCAACAAAATGATTATGACATCATCCAATGATTATGACATCAAATGATTATGACATCAACAAAATGATTATGACATCATCCAATGATTTTGACATCATCAAATCATTATGACATCAACAAAATGATTATGACAGCAACAAAATGATTATGACATCATCAAATGATTATGACATCAAATGATTATGACATCATCAAATGATTATGACATCAACAAAATGATGATGACATCATCCAATGATTATGACATCATCCAATGATTATGATATCATCAAATCATTATGACATCATCAAATCATTATGACATCAACAAAATGATTATGACATCATCAAATGATTATGACATCACAAAATGATTATGACATCATCTAATGATTATGACATCATCAAATGATTATGACATCAACAAAATGATTATGACATCATCTAATGATTATGACATCATCAAATGATTATGACATCAACAAAATTATGATGACATCATCCAATGATTATGACATCATCCAATGATTATGACATCATCAAATCATTATGACATCAACAAAATGATTATGACATCATCTAATGATTATGACATCATCAAATGATTATGACATCACAAAATGATTATGACATCATCTAATGATTATGACATCATCAAATGATTATGACATCAACAAAATGATTATGACATCATCCAATGATTATGACATCATCAAATCATTATGACATCAACAAAATGATTATGACATCATCAAATGATTATGACATCATCAAATGATTATGACATCAACAAAATGATTATGACATCATCAAATGATTATGACATCAAATGATTATGACATCATCAAATGATTATGACATCACCAAAATGATTATGACATCATCAAATGATTATGACATCAACAAAATGATTATGACATCAACAAAATGATTATGACATCATCTAATGATTATGACATTATCAAATGATTATGACATCATCTAATGATTATGACATCATCAAATGATTATGACATCATCAAATGATTATGACATCATCTAATGATTATGACATCATCAAATGATTATGACATCAACAAAATGATTATGACATCATCTAATGATTATAACATCATCAAATGATTATGACATCAACAAAATGATTATGACATCATCCAATGATTATGACATCAAATGATTATGACATCATCAAATGATTATGACATCAACAAAATGATTATGACATCCTCAAATCATTATGACATCAACAAAATGATTATGACATCAACAAAATGATTATGACATCATCAAATGATTATGACATCAAATGATTATGACATCATCAAATGATTATGATATCAACAAAATGATGATGACATCATCCAATGATTATGACATCATACAATGATTATGACATCATCAAATAATTATGAAATCAACAAAATGATTATGACATCATCTAATGATTATGACATCATCAAATGATTATGACATCAACAAAATGATTATGACATCATCCAATGATTATGACATCAAATGATTATGACATCATCAAATGATTATGACATCAACAAAATGATTATGACATCATCAAATGATTATGACATCAAAAAAATGATTATGACATCAACAAAATGATTATGACATCATCTAATGATTATGACATTATCAAATGATTATGACATCAACAAAATGATTATGACATCATCCGATGATTATGACATCAAATGATTATGACATCAACAAAATGATTATGACATCATCTAATGATTATGACATCATCAAATGATTATGACATCAACAAAATGATTATGACATCATCTAATGATTATGACATCATCAAATGATTATGACATCAACAAAATGATTATGACATCATCCAATGATTATGACATCAACAAAATGATTATGACATCATCCAATGATTATGACATCAAATGTTTATGACATCATCAAATGATTATGACATCAACAAAATGATTATGACATCATCCAATGATTATGACATCAAATGATTATGACATCATCAAATCATTATGACATCAACAAAATGATTATGACATCATCTAATGATTATGACATCATCAAATGATTATGACATCAACAAAATGATTATGACATCATCCAATGATTATGACATCATCAAATGATTATGACATCATCAAATGATTATGACATCACCAAAATGATTATGACATCATCAAATGATTATGACATCAACAAAATGATTATGGCATCAACAAAATGATTATGACATCATCTAATGATTATGACATTATCAAATGATTATGACATCAACAAAATGATTATGACATCATCCAATGATTATGACATCAAATGATTATGACATCATCAAATGATTATGACATCAACAAAATGATTATGACATCATCCAATGATTATGACATCAAATGATTATGACATCAACAAAATGATTATGACATCATCCAATGATTTTGACATCATCAAATCATTATGACATCAACAAAATGATTATGACATCAACAAAATGATTATGACATCATCAAATGATTATGACATCAAATGATTATGACATCATCAAATGATTATGACATCAACAAAATGATGATGACATCATCCAATGATTATGACATCATCCAATGATTATGACATCATCAAATCATTATGACATCAACAAAATGATTATGACATCATCTAATGATTATGACATCATCAAATGATTATGACATCACAAAATGATTATGACATCATCAAATGATTATGACATCAAATGATTATGACATCATCAAATGATTATGACATCACCAAAATGATTATGACATCATCAAATGATTATGACATCAACAAAATGATTATGACATCAACAAAATGATTATGACATCATCTAATGATTATGACATTATCAAATGATTATGACATCAACAAAATGATTATGACATCATCCAATGATTATGACATCAAATGATTATGACATCATCAAATGATTATGACATCACAAAATGATTATGACATCATCTAATGATTATGACATCATCAAATGATTATGACATCAACAAAATGATTATGACATCATCTAATGATTATGACATCATCAAATGATTATGACATCAACAAAATGATTACGACATCATCCAATGATTATGACATCAAATGATTATGATATCATCAAATGATTATGACATCAACAAAATGATTATGACATCATCCAATGATTATGACATCAAATGATTATGACATCAACAAAATGATTATGACATCATCCAATGATTTTGACATCATCAAATCATTATGACATCAACAAAATGATTATGACATCAACAAAATGATTATGACATCATCAAATGATTATGACATCAAATGATTATGACATCATCAAATGATTATGATATCAACAAAATGATGATGACATCATCCAATGATTATGACATCATACAATGATTATGACATCATCAAATCATTATGACATCAACAAAATGATTATGACATCATCTAATGATTATGACATCATCAAATGATTATGACATCAACAAAATGATTATGACATCATCCAATGATTATGACATCAAATGATTATGACATCATCAAATGATTGTGACATCAACAAAATGATTATGACATCATCAAATGATTATGACATCAAAAAAATGATTATGACATCAACAAAATGATTATGACATCATCTAATGATTATGACATTATCAAATGATTATGACATCAACAAAATGATTATGACATCATCCGATGATTATGACATCAAATGATTATGACATCATCAAATGATTATGACATCAACAAAATGATTATGACATCCTCTAATGATTATGACATCATCAAATGATTATGACATCAACAAAATGATTATGACATCATCTAATGATTATGACATCATCAAATGATTATGACATCAACAAAATGATTATGACATCATCCAATGATTATGACATCAACAAAATGATTATGACATCATCCAATGATTATGACATCAAATGTTTATGACATCATCAAATGATTATGACATCAACAAAATGATTATGACATCATCCAATGATTATGACATCAAATGATTATGACATCATCAAATGATTACGACATCAACAAAATGATTATGGCATCATCAAATGATTATGACATCAACAAAATGATTATGACATCATCCAATGATTATGACATCAAATGATTATGACATCATCAAATCATTATGACATCAACAAAATGATTATGACATCATAAAATGATTATGACATCAACAAAATGATAATGGCATTATCAAATGATTATGACATCAACAAAATGATTATGACATCAACAAAATGATTATGACATCATCAAATGATTATGACATCATCTAATGATTATGACATCATCAAATGATTATGACATCAACAAAATGATTATGACATCATCCAATGATTATGACATCAAATGATTATGACATCATCAAATGATTATGACATCACCAAAATGATTATGGCATCATCAAATGATTATGACATCAACAAAATGATTATGACATCAACAAAATGATTATGACATCATCTAATGATTATGACATTATCAAATGATTATGACATCAACAAAATGATTATGACATCATCCAATGATTATGACATCAAATGATTATGACATCAACAAAATGATTATGACATCATCCAATGATTTTGACATCATCAAATCATTATGACATCAACAAAATGATTATGACAGCAACAAAATGATTATGACATCATCAAATGATTATGACATCAAATGATTATGACATCATCAAATGATTATGACATCAACAAAATGATGATGACATCATCCAATGAATATGACATCATCCAATGATTATGACATCATCAAATCATTATGACATCATCAAATCATTATGACATCAACAAAATGATTATGACATCATCAAATGATTATGACATCACAAAATGATTATGACATCATCTAATGATTATGACATCATCAAATGATTATGACATCAACAAAATGATTATGACATCATCTAATGATTATGACATCATCAAATGATTATGACATCAACAAAATGATTATGACATCATCCAATGATTATGACATCAAATGATTATGACATCATCAAATGATTATGACATCAACAAAATGATTATGACATCAACAAAATGATTATGACATCATCCAATGATTATGACATCAACAAAATGATTATGACATCATCCAATGATTTTGACATCATCAAATCATTATGACATCAACAAAATGATTATGACATCAACAAAATGATTATGACATCATCAAATGATTATGACATCAAATGATTATGACATCATCAAATGATTATGACATCAACAAAATGATGATGACATCTTCCAATGATTATGACATCATCCAATGATTATGACATCATCAAATCATTATGACATCAACAAAATGATTATGACATCATCTAATGATTATGACATCATCAAATGATTATGACATCAACAAAATGATTATGACATCATCCAATGATTATGACGTCAAATGATTATGACATCATCAAATGATCATGACATCAACAAAATGATTATGACATCATCAAATGATTATGACATCAAAAAAATGTTTATGACATCAACAAAATGATTATGACATCATCCAATGATTATGACATCAAATGATTATGACATCATCCAATGATTATGACATCAACAAAATGATTATGACATCATCCAATGATTATGACATCATCAAATGATTATGACATCAACAAAATGATTATGACATCATCCAATGATTATGACATCAAATGATTATGACATCATCAAATCATTATGACATCAACAAAATGATTATGACATCATCTAATGATTATGACATCATCAAATGATTATGACATCAACAAAATGATTATGACATCATCCGATGATTATGACATCAAATGATTATGACATCATCAAATGATTATGACATCAACAAAATGATTATGACATCATTCAATGATTTTGACATCATCAAATCATTATGACATCAACAAAATGATTATGACATCAACAAAATGATTATGACATCATCAAATGATTATGACATCAAATGATTATGACATCATCAAATGATTATGACATCAACAAAATGATGATGACATCATCAAATGATTATGATATCATCCAATGATTATGACATCATCAAATCATTATGACATCAACAAAATGATTATGACATCATCTAATGATTATGACATCATCAAATGATTATGACATCACAAAATGATTATGACATCATCTAATGATTATGACATCATCAAATGATTATGACATCAACAAAATGATTATGACATCATCCAATGATTATGACATCATCCAATGATTATGACATCATCAAATCATTATGACATCAACAAAATGATTATGACATCATCTAATGATTATGACATCATCAAATGATTATGACATCAACAAAATTATTATGACATCATCCAATGATTATGACATCAAATGATTATGACATCATCAAATGATTATGACATCACCAAAATGATTGTGACATCATCAAATGATTATGACATCAACAAAATGATTATGACATCAACAAAATGATTATGACATCATCTAATGATTATGACATTATCAAATGATTATGACATCAACAAAATGATTATGACATCATCCAATGATTATGACATCAAATGATTATGACATCATCAAATGATTATGACATCACAAAATGATTATGACATCATCTAATGATTATGACATCATCAAATGATTATGACATCAACAAAATGATTATGACATCATCTAATGATTATGACATCATCAAATGATTATGACATCAACAAAATGATTATGACATCATCCAATGATTATGACATCAAATGATTATGACATCATCCAATGATTATGACATCAACAAAATGATTATGACATCATCCAATGATTATGACATCAAATGATTATGACATCAACAAAATGATTATGACATCATCCAATGATTTTGACATCATCAAATCATTATGACATCAACAAAATGATTATGACATCAAATGATTATGACATCATCAAATGATTATGACATCAACAAAATGATGATGACATCATCCAATGATGATGACATCATCCAATGATTATGACATCATCAAATCATTATGACATCAACAAAATGATTATGACATCATCTAATGATTATGACATCATCAAATGATTATGAAATCACAAAATGATTATGACATCATCTAATGATTATGACATCATCAAATGATTATGACATCAACAAAATGATTATGACATCATCCAATGATTATGACATCATCAAATGATTATGACATCAACAAAATGATTATGACATCATCCAATGATTATGACATCATCAAATGATTATGACATCAGCAAAATGATTATGACATCATCCAATGATTTTGACATCATCAAATCATTATGACATCAACAAAATGATTATGACATCAACAAAATGATTATGACATTATCAAATGATTTTGACATCAAATGATTATGACATCATCAAATGATTATGACATCAACAAAATGATGATGACATCATCCAATGATTATGACATCATCCAATGATTATGACATCTTCAAATCATTATGACATCAACAAAACGATTATGACATCATCTAATGATTATGACATCATCAAATGATTATGACATCACAAAATGATTATGACATCATCTAATGATTATGACATCATCAAATGATTATGACATCAACAAAATGATTATGACATCATCTAATGATTATGACATCATCAAATGATTATGACATCAACAAAATGATTATGACATCATCCAATGATTATGACATCAAATGATTATGACATCATCAAATGATTATGACATCAACAAAATGATGATGACATCATCCAATGATTATGACATCATCCAATGATTATGACATCATCAAATCATTATGACATCAACAAAATGATTATGACATCATCTAATGATTATGACATCATCAAATGATTATGACATCAACAAAATGATTATGACATCATCCAATGATTATGACATCAAATGATTATGACATCATCTAATGATTATGACATCATCAAATGATTATGACATCAACAAAATGATTATGACATCATCTAATGATTATGACATCATCAAATGATTATGACATCAACAAAATGATTATGACATCATCCAATGATTATGACATCAAATGATTATGACATCATCAAATGATTATGACATCAACAAAATGATTATGACATCAACAAAATGATTATGACATCATCCAATGATTATGACATCAACAAAATGATTATGACATCATCCAATGATTTTGACATCATCAAATCATTATGACATCAACAAAATGATTATGACATCAACAAAATGATTATGACATCATCAAATGATTATGACATCAAATGATTATGACATCATCAAATGATTATGACATCAACAAAATGATGATGACATCTTCCAATGATTATGACATCATCCAATGATTATGACATCATCAAATCATTATGACATCAACAAAATGATTATGACATCATCTAATGATTATGACATCATCAAATGATTATGACATCAACAAAATGATTATGACATCATCCAATGATTATGACGTCAAATGATTATGACATCATCAAATGATCATGACATCAACAAAATGATTATGACATCATCAAATGATTATGACATCAAAAAAATGTTTATGACATCAACAAAATGATTATGACATCATCCAATGATTATGACATCAAATGATTATGACATCATCCAATGATTATGACATCAACAAAATGATTATGACATCATCCAATGATTATGACATCATCAAATGATTATGACATCAACAAAATTATTATGACATCATCCAATGATTATGACATCAAATGATTATGACATCATCAAATCATTATGACATCAACAAAATGATTATGACATCATCTAATGATTATGACATCATCAAATGATTATGACATCAACAAAATGATTATGACATCATCCGATGATTATGACATCAAATGATTATGACATCATCAAATGATTATGACACCAACAAAATGATTATGACATCATTCAATGATTTTGACATCATCAAATCATTATGACATCAACAAAATGATTATGACATCAACAAAATGATTATGACATCATCAAATGATTATGACATCAAATGATTATGACATCATCAAATGATTATGACATCAACAAAATGATGATGACATCATCAAATGATTATGATATCATCCAATGATTATGACATCATCAAATCATTATGACATCAACAAAATGATTATGACATCATCTAATGATTATGACATCATCAAATGATTATGACATCACAAAATGATTATGACATCATCTAATGATTATGACATCATCAAATGATTATGACATCAACAAAATGATTATGACATCATCCAATGATTATGACATCATCCAATGATTATGACATCATCAAATCATTATGACATCAACAAAATGATTATGACATCATCTAATGATTATGACATCATCAAATGATTATGACATCAACAAAATTATTATGACATCATCCAATGATTATGACATCAAATGATTATGACATCATCAAATGATTATGACATCAACAAAATGATTATGACATCATCTAATGATTATGACATTATCAAATGATTATGACATCAACAAAATGATTATGACATCATCCAATGATTATGACATCAAATGATTATGACATCATCAAATGATTATGACATCACAAAATGATTATGACATCATCTAATGATTATGACATCATCAAATGATTATGACATCAACAAAATGATTATGACATCATCTAATGATTATGACATCATCAAATGATTATGACATCAACAAAATGATTATGACATCATCCAATGATTATGACATCAAATGATTATGACATCATCAAATGATTATGACATCAACAAAATGATTATGACATCATCCAATGATTATGACATCAAATGATTATGACATCAACAAAATGATTATGACATCATCCAATGATTTTGACATCATCAAATCATTATGACATCAACAAAATGATTATGACATCAAATGATTATGACATCATCAAATGATTATGACATCAACAAAATGATGATGACATCATCCAATGATGATGACATCATCCAATGATTATGACATCATCAAATCATTATGACATCAACAAAATGATTATGACATCATCTAATGATTATGACATCATCAAATGATTATGAAATCACAAAATGATTATGACATCATCTAATGATTATGACATCATCAAATGATTATGACATCAACAAAATGATTATGACATCATCCAATGATTATGACATCATCAAATGATTATGACATCAACAAAATGATTATGACATCATCCAATGATTATGACATCATCAAATGATTATGACATCAACAAAATGATTATGACATCATCCAATGATTTTGACATCATCAAATCATTATGACATCAACAAAATGATTATGACATCAACAAAATGATTATGACATTATCAAATGATTTTGACATCAAATGATTATGACATCATCAAATGATTATGACATCAACAAAATGATGATGACATCATCCAATGATTATGACATCATCCAATGATTATGACATCTTCAAATCATTATGACATCAACAAAACGATTATGACATCATCTAATGATTATGACATCATCAAATGATTATGACATCACAAAATGATTATGACATCATCTAATGATTATGACATCATCAAATGATTATGACATCAACAAAATGATTATGACATCATCTAATGATTATGACATCATCAAATGATTATGACATCAACAAAATGATTATGACATCATCCAATGATTATGACATCAAATGATTATGACATCATCAAATCATTATGACATCAACAAAATGATGATGACATCATCCAATGATTATGACATCATCCAATGATTATGACATCATCAAATCATTATGACATCAACAAAATGATTATGACATCATCTAATGATTATGACATCATCAAATGATTATGACATCAACAAAATGATTATGACATCATCCAATGATTATGACATCAAATGATTATGACATCATCAAATGATTATGACATCAACAAAATGATTATGACATCATCCAATGATTATGACATCAAATGATTATGACATCATCCAATGATTATGACATCAACAAAATGATTATGACATCTTCCAATGATTATGACATCAAATGATTATGACATCATCAAATCATTATGACATCAACAAAATGATTATGACATCATCTAATGATTATGACATCAACAAAATGATTATGACATCATCCAATGATTATGACATCATCCAATGATTATGACATCATCAAATCATTATGACATCAACAAAATGATTATGACATCATCTAATGATTATGACATCATCAAATGATTATGACATCAACAAAATGATTATGACATCATCCAATGATTATGACATCAAATGATTATGACATCATCAAATGATTATGACATCACCAAAATGATTATGACATCATCAAATGATTATGACATCAACAAAATGATTATGACATCAACAAAATGATTATGACATCATCAAATGATTATGACATCAAATGATTATGACATCATCAAATGATTATGACATCAACAAAATGATTATGACATCATCCAATGATTATGACATCATCAAATGATTATGACATCAACAAAATGATTATGACATCATCCAATGATTATGACATCAAATGATTATGACATCAACAAAATGATTATGACATCATCCAATGATTTTGACATCATCAAATCATTATGACATCAACAAAATGATTATGACATCAACAAAATGATTATGACATCATCAAATGATTATGACATCAAATGATTATGACATCATCAAATGATTATGACATCAACAAAATGATGATGACATCATCCAAAGATTATGACATCATCCAATGATTATGACATCATCAAATCATTATGACATCAACAAATCGATTATGACATCATCTAATGATTATGACATCATCAAATGATTATGACATCAAATGATTATGACATCATCAAATGATTATGACATCAACAAAATGATGATGACATCATCCAATGATTATGACAACAAATGATTATGACATCATCAAATGATTATGACATCACAAAATGATTATGACATCATCTAATGATTATGACATCATCAAATGATTATGACATCAACAAAATGATTATGACATCATCTAATGATTATGACATCATCAAATGATTATGACATCAACAAAATGATTATGACATCATCCAATGATTATGACATCAAATGATTATGATATCATCAAATGATTATGACATCAACAAAATGATTATGACATCATCCAATGATTATGACATCAAATGATTATGACATCAACAAAATGATTATGACATCATCCAATGATTTTGACATCATCAAATCATTATGACATCAACAAAATGATTATGACATCAACAAAATGATTATGACATCATCAAATGATTATGACATCAAATGATTATGACATCATCAAATGATTATGATATCAACAAAATGATGATGACATCATACAATGATTATGACATCATACAATGATTATGACATCATCAAATCATTATGACATCAACAAAATGATTATGACATCATCTAATGATTATGACATCATCAAATGATTATGACATCAACAAAATGATTATGACATCATCCAATGATTATGACATCAAATGATTATGACATCATCAAATGATTGTGACATCAACAAAATGATTATGACATCATCAAATGATTATGACATCAACAAAATGATTATGACATCATCTAATGATTATGACATTATCAAATGATTATGACATCAACAAAATGATTATGACATCATCCGATGATTATGACATCAAATGATTATGACATCATCAAATGATTATGACATCAACAAAATGATTATGACATCATCTAATGATTATGACATCATCAAATGATTATGACATCAACAAAATGATTATGACATCATCTAATGATTATGACATCATCAAATGATTATGACATCAACAAAATGATTATGACATCATCCAATGATTATGACATCAACAAAATGATTATGACATCATCCAATGATTATGACATCAAATGTTTATGACATCATCAAATGATTATGACATCAACAAAATGATTATGACATCATCCAATGATTATGACATCAAATGATTATGACATCATCAAATGATTACAACATCAACAAAATGATTATGGCATCATCAAATGATTATGACATCAACAAAATGATTATGACATCATCCAATGATTATGACATCAAATGATTATGACATCATCAAATCATTATGACATCAACAAAATGATTATGACATCATAAAATGATTATGACATCAACAAAATGATAATGGCATTATCAAATGATTATGACATCAACAAAATGATTATGACATCAACAAAATGATTATGACATCATCAAATGATTATGACATCAACAAAATGATTATGACATCATCTAATGATTATGACATTATCAAATGATTATGACATCATCAAATGATTATGACATCACCAAAATGATTATGACATCATCAAATGATTATGACATCAACAAAATGATTATGACATCAACAAAATGATTATGACATCATCTAATGATTATGACATTATCAAATGATTATGACATCAACAAAATGATTATGACATCATCCAATGATTATGACATCAAATGATTATGACATCAACAAAATGATTATGACATCATCCAATGATTTTGACATCATCAAATCATTATGACATCAACAAAATGATTATGACAGCAACAAAATGATTATGACATCAAATGATTATGACATCATCAAATGATTATGACATCAACAAAATGATGATGACATCATCCAATGATTATGACATCATCCAATGATTATGACATCATCAAATCATTATGACATCATCAAATCATTATGACATCAACAAAATGATTATGACATCATCAAATGATTATGACATCACAAAATGATTATGACATCATCTAATGATTATGACATCATCAAATGATTATGACATCAACAAAATGATTATGACATCATCTAATGATTATGACATCATCAAATGATTATGACATCAACAAAATGATTATGACATCATCCAATGATTATGACATCAAATGATTATGACATCATCAAATGATTATGACATCAACAAAATGATTATGACATCAACAAAATGATTATGACATCATCCAATGATTATGACATCAACAAAATGATTATGACATCATCCAATGATTTTGACATCATCAAATCATTATGACATCAACAAAATGATTATGACATCAACAAAATGATTATGACATCATCAAATGATTATGACATCAAATGATTATGACATCATCAAATGATTATGACATCAACAAAATGATGATGACATCTTCCAATGATTATGACATCATCCAATGATTATGACATCATCAAATCATTATGACATCAACAAAATGATTATGACATCATCTAATGATTATGACATCATCAAATGATTATGACATCAACAAAATGATTATGACATCATCCAATGATTATGACGTCAAATGATTATGACATCATCAAATGATCATGACATCAACAAATTGATTATGACATCATCAAATGATTATGACATCAAAAAAATGTTTATGACATCAACAAAATGATTATGACATCATCCAATGATTATGACATCAAATGATTATGACATCATCCAATGATTATGACATCAACAAAATGATTATGACATCATCCAATGATTATGACATCATCAAATGATTATGACATCAACAAAATGATTATGACATCATCCAATGATTATGACATCAAATGATTATGACATCATCAAATCATTATGACATCAACAAAATGATTATGACATCATCTAATGATTATGACATCATCAAATGATTATGACATCAACAAAATGATTATGACATCATCCGATGATTATGACATCAAATGATTATGACATCATCAAATGATTATGACATCAACAAAATGATTATGACATCATTCAATGATTTTGACATCATCAAATCATTATGACATCAACAAAATGATTATGACATCAACAAAATGATTATGACATCATCAAATGATTATGACATCAAATGATTATGACATCATCAAATGATTATGACATCAACAAAATGATGATGACATCATCCAATGATTATGATATCATCCAATGATTATGACATCATCAAATCATTATGACATCAACAAAATGATTATGACATCATCTAATGATTATGACATCATCAAATGATTATGACATCACAAAATGATTATGACATCATCTAATGATTATGACATCATCAAATGATTATGACATCAACAAAATGATTATGACATCATCCAATGATTATGACATCATCCAATGATTATGACATCATCAAATCATTATGACATCAACAAAATGATTATGACATCATCTAATGATTATGACATCATCAAATGATTATGACATCAACAAAATTATTATGACATCATCCAATGATTATGACATCAAATGATTATGACATCATCAAATGATTATGACATCACCAAAATGATTATGACATCATCAAATGATTATGACATCAACAAAATGATTATGACATCAACAAAATGATTATGACATCATCTAATGATTATGACATTATCAAATGATTATGACATCAACAAAATGATTATGACATCATCCAATGATTATGACATCAAATGATTATGACATCATCAAATGATTATGACATCACAAAATGATTATGACATCATCTAATGATTATGACATCATCAAATGATTATGACATCAACAAAATGATTATGACATCATCTAATGATTATGACATCATCAAATGATTATGACATCAACAAAATGATTATGACATCATCCAATGATTATGACATCAAATGATTATGACATCATCAAATGATTATGACATCAACAAAATGATTATGACATCATCCAATGATTATGACATCAAATGATTATGACATCAACATAATGATTATGACATCATCCAATGATTTTGACATCATCAAATCATTATGACATCAACAAAATGATTATGACTTCAAATGATTATGACATCATCAAATGATTATGACATCAACAAAATGATTATGACATCATCTAATGATTATGACATCATCAAATGATTATGAAATCACAAAATGATTATGACATCATCTAATGATTATGACATCATCAAATGATTATGACATCAACAAAATGATTATGACATCATCCAATGATTATGACATCATCAAATGATTATGACATCAACAAAATGATTATGACATCATCCAATGATTATGACATCATCAAATGATTATGACATCAACAAAATGATTATGACATCATCCAATGATTTTGACATCATCAAATAATTATGACATCAACAAAATGATTATGACATCAACAAAATGATTATGACATTATCAAATGATTTTGACATCAAATGATTATGACATCATCAAATGATTATGACATCAACAAAATGATGATGACATCATCCAATGATTATGACATCATCCAATGATTATGACATCTTCAAATCATTATGACATCAACAAAACGATTATGACATCATCTAATGATTATGACATCATCAAATGATTATGACATCACAAAATGATTATGACATCATCTAATGATTATGACATCATCAAATGATTATGACATCAACAAAATGATTATGACATCATCTAATGATTATGACATCATCAAATGATTATGACATCAACAAAATGATTATGACATCATCCAATGATTATGACATCAAATGATTATGACATCATCAAATGATTATGACATCAACAAAATGATGATGACATCATCCAATGATTATGACATCAAATGATTATGACATCATCCAATGATTATGACATCAACAAAATGATTATGACATCATCCAATGATTATGACATCAAATGATTATGACATCATCAAATCATTATGACATCAACAAAATGATTATGACATCATCTAATGATTATGACATCATCAAATGATTATGACATCAACAAAATGATTATGACATCATCCAATGATTATGACATCATCCAATGATTATGACATCATCAAATCATTATGACATCAACAAAATGATTATGACATCATCTAATGATTATGACATCATCAAATGATTATGACATCAACAAAATGATTATGACATCATCCAATGATTATGACATCATCAAATGATTATGACATCAACAAAATGATTATGACATCATCCAATGATTATGACATCAAATGATTATGACATCAACAAAATGATTATGACATCATCCAATGATTTTGACATCATCAAATCATTATGACATCAACAAAATGATTATGACATCAACAAAATGATTATGACATCATCAAATGATTATGACATCAAATGATTATGACATCATCAAATGATTATGACATCAACAAAATGATGATGACATCATCCAAAGATTATGACATCATCCAATGATTATGACATCATCAAATCATTATGACATCAACAAAACGATTATGACATCATCTAATGATTATGACATCATCAAATGATTATGACATCACAAAATGATTATGACATCATCTAATGATTATGACATCATCAAATGATTATGACATCAACAAAATGATTATGACATCATCCAATTATTATGACATCAAATGATTATGACATCATCAAATGATTATGACATCAACAAAATGATTATGACATCATCCAATGATTATGACATCAAATGATTATGACATCAACAAAATGATTATGACATCATCCAATGATTTTGACATCATCAAATCATTATGACATCAACAAAATGATTATGACATCAACAAAATGATTATGACATCATCAAATGATTATGACATCAAATGATTATGACATCATCAAATGATTATGACATCAACAAAATGATGATGACATCATCCAATGATTATGACATCATCCAATGATTATGACATCATCAAATCATTATGACATCAACAAAATGATTATGACATCATCCAATGATTATGACATCAAATGATTATGACATCATCAAATGATTATGACATCAACAAAATGATTATGACATCATCCAATGATTATGACATCAAATGATTATGACATCATCCAATGATTATGACATCAACAAAATGATTATGACATCATCCAATGATTATGACATCAAATGTTTATGACATCATCAAATGATTATGACATCAACAAAATGATTATGACTTCATTCAATGATTATGACATGAAATGATTATGACATCATCAAATCATTATGACATCAACAAAATGATTATGACATCATCTAATGATTATGACATCATCAAATGATTATGACATCAACAAAATGATTATGACATCATCCAATGATTATGACATCAAATGATTATGACATCATCAAATGATTATGACATCACCAAAATGATTATGACATCATCAAATGATTATGACATCAACAAAATGATTATGACATCAACAAAATGATTATGACATCATCTAATGATTATGACATTATCAAATGATTATGACATCAACAAAATGATTATGACATCATCCAATTATTATGACATCAAATGATTATGACATCATCAAATGATTATGACATCACAAAATGATTATGACATCATCTAATGATTATGACATCATCAAATGATTATGACATCAACAAAATGATTATGACATCATCTAATGATTATGACATCATCAAATGATTATGACATCAACAAAATGATTATGCCATCATCCAATGATTATGACATCAAATGATTATGACATCATCAAATGATTATGACATCAACAAAATGATTATGACATCATCCAATGATTATGACATCAAATGATTATGACATCAACAAAATGATTATGACATCATCCAATGATTTTGACATCATCAAATCATTATGACATCAACAAAATGATTATGACATCAACAAAATGATTATGACATCATCAAATGATTATGACATCAAATGATTATGACATCATCAAATGATTATGACATCAACAAAATGATGATGACATCATCCAATGATTATGACATCATCCAATGATTATGACATCATCAAATCATTATGACATCAACAAAACGATTATGACATCATCTAATGATTATGACATCATCAAATGATTATGACATCACAAAATGATTATGACATCATCTAATGATTTTGACATCATCAAATGATTGTGACATCAACAAAATGATTATGACATCATCTAATGATTATGACATCATCAAATGATTATGACATCAACAAAATGATTATGACATCATCCAATGATTATGACATCAAATGATTATGACATCATCAAATGATTATGACATCAACAAAATGATTATGACATCATCCAATGATTATGACATCAAATGATTATGACATCAACAAAATGATTATGACATCATCCAATGATTTTGACATCATCAAATCATTATGACATCAACAAAATGATTATGACATCAACAAAATGATTATGACATCATCAAATGATTATGACATCAAATGATTATGACATCATCAAATGATTATGACATCAACAAAATGATGACATCATCCAATGATTATGACATCATCCAATGATTATGACATCATCAAATCATTATGACATCAACAAAATGATTATGACATCATCTAATGATTATAACATCATCAAATGATTATGACATCAACAAAATGATTATGACATCATCCAATGATTATGACATCAAATGATTATGACATCATCAAATGATTATGACATCAACAAAATGATTATGACATCATCCAATGATTATGACATCAAATGATTATGACATCATCCAATGATTATGACATCAACAAAATGATTATGACATCATCCAATGATTATGACATCAAATGTTTATGACATCATCAAATGATTATGACATCAACAAAATGATTATGACATCATCCAATGATTATGACATCAAATGATTATGACATCATCAAATCATTATGACATCAACAAAATGATTATGACATCATCTAATGATTATGACATCATCAAATGATTGTCATAATTATGGGAATGTGGACAGAGCAGGCGACATTGCCGGACACACATCAGGGGATTAACTGACCGGACTGAACACCTGTAACACAGGAACAAGTGTGGATTGTGCAGACGCCACTTCGGAGCTGTAACTGGCGGGGTTGGAGGACAGGGGAAATACGAAAATCAGTGAAGCCACAGGCCTAAGTGGAGCTTGGTTCAAATTAGTAGTCTACAACCGACCTTAAAATTTCTTCAATGCAGCCTCAGCCTGCTCCGTGCTTGTCCCTGGGCTTCAACACAGCCAGTTGTTGCTCGGAAGTGCCGTCTTCACAGAGTAAAACACTAGCTCCTGTGTTTGTGGGGTTCAGTAACGTCAGCTGTTCCCCTGCTGTTTTGATGGCAATCTGTCCTGCTGCCTCCCAATTGACAGCACATCAGGCCTCAGCCTGCTAAGTGCTTGTCCTGGGCTCCAACATCGCCAGTTGCTGCTCATAACTGACTTTGGCACGGGTACTCCCTCCTGCCCAGCTTGGTTCCAGCCCTGCCTGCTGTTTCCGGGAAGTGTCAATGTCAGTTTGCCACCCCAAGTTGCCATGTCGTGTTGCGGTTGGGTTAGCCGAGGCTAGGGTGCCAGCAGTTTAGGTGCTTCCTATGTGGACTGCGGGTTCTGGTAAGAAAGGTTTGTTCCATAGTGCCAGTAGGACAAGCACCCCCTGTAGGACTGTGTGATTCGGTAACTGCGGCCAGCTTGCGGCATGCCAACTTTGCTTTTCAGGGGTAACTTCTGATACCCCTCCGGGTTCCAGCACCGTCAGCTGGTTCTCATCAGAGCCTTTGGCCTAGGTGCCTCCATCTCGGTATCCGAGTTCCGGCAACGTCTGCTGGTCCTTGGTAGTGCTTTGTAGCACAGGTACCTCCTGCTTAGTAACCGGGTTCCAGCACCGTCAGCTGGTCCTCGGTTGTGCCATTGGCTCTTATTCCTTCTGCTGCCCCTCCGGGTGCCAGCACTGTCAGCTGGTCCTCGCTATTTCCATTTGCTCTTGCAGCTTATGCTACCCCTCCGGGTTCCAGCACCGTCAGCTGGTTCTCGTCAGAGCCTTTGGCCTAGGTGCCTCCATCTCGGTATCCGAGTTCCGGCAACGTCTGCTGGTCCTTGGTAGTGCTTTGTAGCACAGGTACCTCCTGCTTAGTAACCGGGTTCCAGCACCTTCAGCTGGTCCTCGGTAGTGCCATTGGCTCTTGTTCCTTCTGCTGCCCCTCCGGGTGCCAGTACCGTCAGCTGGTTCAAGAGGACAAAGAACAGGAAGACAACCACCAAGATGCAGAACAACAAGAGAGAGAAGACAAAGAAGCATAAAAAAAAAAAGCAGAAGAACATTAAGCATAAGACTAATACTCTGAGCAAATGATATTATCTTATTTATAAGCAGAAGAAGACTAAGCAGTGTATGGGGGTGAGTCCGTTCCTCCTCGTGGTGCCCCTGGAAAAGGCCTGCTGCTGCAGGCCAAACTGAACGCGGACAAATCCTGTTGTAAATCTTTTGTGACAGGCAGAACGGAAGGTGTAAACTTCTAACTTTTCTAGATAACAACTACAGGAATGCCTGACACAAACAAGAATATGATGAAGAAGAATAGGAAGAAGATGAATAAGCTGAATATGTAGAATAATAATTGTTGAATAAGAAGAATATGAAGAATGTAAGAAAAGGAAGAAGAAGAAGAAGAAGAAGAAGAAGAAGAATGTAAAAAAAGGAAGTAGAAGAAGAAGAAGAAGAATGTAAAAAAAGGAATAAGAAGAAGAATGTAAAAAAAGGAAGTAGAAGAAGAAGAAGAAGAAGAATGTAAAAAAAGGAAGTAGAAGAAGAAGAAGAAGAATGTAAAAAAAGGAAGTAGAAGAAGAAGAAGAATGTAAAAAAATAAAGTAGAAGAAGAAGACATACATGTCTGGCAAAATATAAATGAGGCTAACATAGTCAATATCTTTGTAACGCCTAACATCTTTAAAAAAAAAGTTTAATTCCTGCTATTCCATTTGATTGGGCTAAACCTCTATGGCTTTAATGTCTCCTCCACCTCCCACAATACATTCTACATTATTCTTAGTTGTTTTTCTTCATGTAGAATTAACCTACAAGGAAAGAAAGGGTTTTTTTAATTCCGATAATTTGGCCCCGTTGACTTGCATTGGTTCCCGGTATCGGAATCGGCGATACCGATACTTTTTTTAAAGATCGGCCGATCCATTCCGATCTGAAATTTTCAAGTATCGGCTGGTATCGCTCAACTCTAGTCATAATCATTTGATGTCATAATCATTGGATGATGTCATAATCATTTTGTTGATGTCATAATCATTTGATTATGTCATAATCATTAGATGATGTCATAATCATTTTGTTGATGTCATAATCATTTGATGATGTCATAATCATTTGTTGTCATAATCATTGGATGATGTCATAATCATTTTGTTGATGTCATAATCATTTGATGATGTCATAATCATTAGATGATGTCATAATCATTTTGTTGATGTCATAATCATTTGATGATGTCATAATCATTTGATGTCATAATCATTGGATGATGACATAATCATTTTGTTGATGTCATAATCATTTGATGATGTCTTAATCATTTTGTTGATGTAATAATCATTTTGTTGATGTCACAATGATTGGATGATGACATAATCATTTGATGTCATAATCATTAGATGATGTCATAATCATTTTGTTGATATCATAATCATTTGATGTCATAATCAATAGATGATGTCATAATCATTTTGTTGATGTCATAGTCATTTGATGATGTCATAATCATTTTGTTGATGTCATAATCATTTGATGATGTCATAATCATTTGGTGTCATAATCATTGGATGATGACATAATCATTTTGTTGATGTCATAATCATTTGATGATGTCATAATCATTTTGTTGATGTAATAATCATTTTGTTGATGTCATAATCATTTTGTTGATGTCATAATGATTGGATGATGACATAATCATTTGATGTCTTAATCATTAGATGATGTCATAATCATTTTGTTGATGTAATAATCATTTTGTTGATGTAATAATCATTTTGTTGATGTCATAATGATTGGATGATGACATAATCATTTGATGTCATAATCATTAGATGATGTCATAATCATTTTGTTGATGTCATAATCATTTGATGTCAAAATCAATAGATGATGTCATAATCATTTTGTTGATGTCATAGTCATTTGATGATGTCATAATCATTTTGTTGATGTCATAATCATTTGATGTCATAATCATTGGATGATGACATAATCATTTTGTTGATGTCATAATCATTTTGTTGATGTAATAATCATTTTGTTGATGTCATAATCATTTGATGATGTCATAATCATTTGATGTCATAATCAATGGATGATGTCATAATCATTTTGTTGATGTCATAATCATTTGATGATGTCATAATCATTAGATGATGTCATAATCATTTTTTTGATGTCATAATCATTTGATGATGTCATAATCATTTGATGATGTGATAATCATTTTGTTGATGTCATACTCATTTGATGATGTCTTAATCATTTTGTTGATGTCATAATCATTTGATGATGTCATAATCATTTGATTTCATAATCATTGGATAATGTCATAATCATTTTGTTGATGTCATAATCATTTGATGATGTCATAATCATTTGATGATGTCATAATCATTTTGTTGATGTCATAATCATTTGATGATGTCATAATCATTTGATGTCATAATCATTGGATGATGTCATAATCATTTTGTTGATGTCATAATCATTTGATGATGTCATAATCATTTGATGTCATAATCATTGGATGATGTCATAATCATTTTGTTGATGTCATAATCATTTGATGATGTCATAATCATTTGATGTCATAATCATTGGATGATGTCATAATCATTTTGTTGATGTCATAATCATTTGATTATGTCATTATCATTAGATGATGTCATAATCATTTTGTTGATGTCATAATCCTTTGATGATGTCATAATCATTTGATGTCATAATCATTGGATGATGTCATAATCATTTTGTTGAAGTCATAATCATTTGATGATGTCATAATCATTAGATGATGTCATAATCATTTTGTTGATGTCATAATCATTTGATGATGTCATAATCATTTGATGTCATAATCATTGGATGATGACATAATAATTTTGTTGATGTCATAATCATTTGATGATGTCTTAATCATTTTGTTGATGTCATAATCATTAGATGATGTCATAATCATTTGATGTCATAATCATTGGATGATGTCATAATCATTTTGTTGATGTCATAATCATTTGATGATGTCATAATCATTTTGTTGATGTAATAATCATTTTGTTGATGTCACAATCATTTGATGATGTCATAATCATTTGATGTCATAATCATTGGATGATGTCATACTCATTTTGTTGATGTCATAATCATTTGATGTTGTCATAATCATTAGATGATGTCATAATCATTTTGTTGATGTCATAATCATTTGATGTCATAATCATTAGATGATGTCATAATCATTTTGTTGATGTCATAATCATTTTGTTGATGTCATAATCATTTGATGATGTCATAATCGTTTGATGTCATAATCATTAGATGATGTCATAATCATTTTGTTGATGTCATAATCATTTGATGTCATAATCATTAGATGATGTCATAATCATTTTGATGATGTCATAATCATTTTGTTGATGTCATAATCATTTGATGATGTCATAATCGTTTGATGTCATAATCATTAGATGATGTCATAATCATTTTGTTGATGTCATAATCATTTGATGTCATAATCATTTGGTGATGTCATAATCATTTTGTTGATGTCATAATCATTTTGTTGATGTCATAATGATTTGATGATGTCATAATCATTTGATGTCATAATCATTGGATGATGTCATAATCATTTTGTTGATGTCATAATCATTTGATGATGTTATAATCATTTGATGTCATAATCATTGGATGATGTCATAATCATTTTGTTGATGTCATAATCATTTGATGATGTCATAATCATTAGATGACGTCGTAATCATTTTGTTGATGTCATAATCATTTGATGATGTCATAATCATTGGATGATGTCATAATCATTTTGTTGATGTCATAATCATTTGTTGATGTCATAATCATTTGATGATGTCATAATCATTTTGTTGATGTCATAATCATTTGATGATGTCATAATCATTTTATGTCATAATCATTGGATAATGTCATAATCATTTTGTTGATGTCATAATCATTTGATGATGTCATAATCATTAGATGATGTCATAATCATTTTGTTGATGTCATAATCATTTGATGATGTCATAATCATTTTGTTGATGTCATAATCATTTTGTTGATGTCATAATGATTTGATGATGTCATAATGATTTGATGATGCCATAATCATTGGATGATGTCATAATCGTTTGATGTCATAATCATTAGATGATGTCATAATCATTTTGTTGATGCCATAATCATTTGATGATGTCATAATCATTAGATGATGTCATCATCATTTTGTTGATGTCATAATCATTTTGTTGATGTCATTATCATTTGATGTCATAATCATTGGCTGATGTCATTATCATTTTGTTGATGTCATAATCATTTGATGATGTCATAATCATTAGATGATGTCATAATCATTTTGTTGATGTCATAATCATTTGATGATGTCATAATCATTAGATGATGTCATAATCATTTTGTTGATGTCATAATCATTTGATGATGTCATAATCATTTTGTTGATGTCATAATCATTTGAAGATGTCATAATCGTTTGTTGTCATAATCATTAGATGATGTCATAATCATTTTGTTGATGTCATAATCATTTGATGTCATAATCATTAGATGATGTCATAATCATTTTGTTGATGTCATAGTCATTTGATGATGTCATAATCATTTTGTTGATGTCATAATCATTTGATGATGTCATAATCATTTGATGTCATAATCATTGGATGATGTCATAATCATTTTGTTGATGTCATAATCATTTGATGAAGTCATAATCATTAGATGATGTCATAATCATTTTCTTGATGTCATAATCATTTGATGATGTCATAATCATTTGATGTCATAATCATTGGATGATGACATAATCATTTTGTTGATGTCATAATCATTTGATGATGTCATAATCATTTTGTTGATGTAATAATCATTTTGTTGATGTCATAATGATTTGATGATGTCATAATCATTAGATGATGTCATAATCATTTTGATGATGTCATAATCATTTGATGTCATAATCATTAGATTATGTCATAATCATTTTGTTGATGTCATAGTCATTTTGTTGATGTCATAATCATTTGATGATGTCATAATCATTTGATGTCATAATCATTTGATTATGTCATAATCATTTGATTATGTCATAATCATTTTGTTGATGTCATAATCATTTTGTTGATGTCATAATCATTTGATGTCATAATCATTTGATGTCATAATCATTGGATGATGTCATAATCATTTTGTTGATGTCATAATCATTTGATGATGTCATAATCATTAGATGATGTCATAATCATTTTGTTGATGTCATAATCATTTGATGATGTCATAATCATTTGATGTCATAATCATTTGATGATGTCATAATCATTTGATGTCATAATCATTTGATGATGTCATAATCATTTGATGTCATAATCATTGGATGATGTCATAATCATTTTGTTGATGTCATAATCATTTGATGATGTCATAATCATTTGATGTCATAATCATTGGATGATGTCATAATCATTTTGTTGATGTCATAATCATTTGATGATGTCATAATCATTAGATGATGTCATAATCATTTTGTTGATGTCATAATCATTTGATGATGTCATAATCATTTGATGTCATAATCATTGGATGATGTCATAATCATTTTGTTGATGTCATAATCATTTGATGATGTCATAATCATTAGATGATGTCATAATCATTTTGTTGATGTCATAATCATTTGCTGATGTCATAATCATTAGATGATGTCATAATCATTTTGTTGATGTCAGAATCATTTGATGATGTCATAATCATTTTGTTGATGTCATAATCATTTGATGATGTCATAATCATTTGATGTCATAATCATTGGATAATGTCATAATCATTTTGTTGATATCATAATCACTTGATGATGTCATCATCATTAGATGATGTCATAATCATTTTGTTGATGTCATAATCATTTTGTTGATGTCATAATCATTTGATGATGTCATAATCATTTGATGTCATAATCATTGGATGATGTCATAATAATTTTGTTGATGTCATAATCATTTGATGATGTCATAATCATTTGATGTCATAATCATTGGATGATGTCATAATCATTTTGTTGATGTCATAATCATTTGATGATGTCATAATCATTAGATGATGTCATAATCATTTTGTTGATGTCATAATCATTTTGTTGATGTCATAATCATTTGATGATGTCATAATCATTAGATGATGTCATAATCATTTTGTTGATGTCATAATCATTTGATGATGTCATAATCATTTGATGATGTCATAATCATTTTGTTGATGTCATAATCATTTGGTGATGTCATAATCATTAGATGATGTCATAATCATTTTGTTGATGTCATAATCATTTGATGATGTCATAATCATTTTGTTGATGTCATAATCATTTGAAGATGTCATAATCGTTTGATGTCATAATCATTAGATGATGTCATAATCATTTTGTTGATGTCATAATCATTTGATGTCATAATCAATAGATGATGTCATAATCATTTTGTTGATGTCATAGTCATTTGATGATGTCATAATCATTTGATGATGTCATAATCATTTGATGTCATAATCATTGGATGATGTCATAATCATTTTGTTGATGTCATAATCATTTGATGATGTCATAATCATTAGATGATGTCATAATCATTTTGTTGATGTCATAATCATTTGATGATGTCATAATCATTTGATGTCATAATCATTGGATGATGACATAATCATTTTGTTGATGTCATTATCATTTGATGATGTCATAATCATTTTGTTGATGTAATAATCATATTGTTGATGTCATAATCATTTGATGATGTCATAGTCATTTGATGTCATAATCAATGGATGATGTCATAATCATTTTGTTGATGTCATAATCATTTGATGATGTCACAATCATTAGATGATGTCATAATCATTTTTTTGATGTCATAATCATTTGATGATGTCATAATCATTTTGTTGATGTCATAATCATTTGATGATGTCATAATCATTTGATTTCGTAATCATTGGATAATGTCATAATCATTTTGTTGATGTCATAATCATTTGATGATGTCATAATCATTAGATGATGTCATAATCATTTTGTTGATGTTACAATCATTTGATGATGTCATAATCATTTTGTTGATGTCATAATCATTTTGTTGATGTCATAATCATTTGATGATGTCATAATCATTTGATGTCATAATCATTGGATGATGTCATAATCATTTTGTTGATGTCATAATCATTTGATGATGTCATAATCATTTGATGTCATAATCATTGGATGATGTCATAATCATTTTGTTGATGTCATAATCATTTGATGATGTCATAATCATTAGATGATGTCATAATCATTTTGTTGATGTCATAATCATTTTGTTGATGTCATAATCATTTGATGTCATAATCATTGGATGATGTCATAATCATTTTGTTGATGTCATAATCATTTGATGATGTCATAATCATTAGATGATGTCATAATCATTTTGTTGATGTCATAATCATTTGATGTCATAATCATTAGATGATGTCATAATCATTTTTTTGATGTCATAATCATTTTGTTGATGTCATAATCATTTGATGATGTCATAATCGTTTGATGTCATAATCATTAGATGATGTCATAATCATTTTGTTGATGTCATAATCATTTGATGTCATAATCATTTGGTGATGTCATAATCATGTTGTTGATGTCATAATCATTTTGTTGATGTCATAATGATTTGATGATGTCATAATCATTTGATGTCATAATCATTTGATGATGTCATAATCATTTTGTTGATGTCATAATCATTTGATGATGTCATAATCATTTGATGTCATAATCATTGGATGATGTCATAATCATTTTGTTGATGTCATAATCATTTGATGATGTCATAATCATTTGATGTCATAATCATTGGATGATGTCACAATCATTTTGTTGATGTCATAATCATTTGATGATGTCATAATCATTAGATGATGTCATAATCATTTTGTTGATGTCATAATCATTAGATGATGTCATAATCATTTTGTTGATGTCAGAATCATTTGATGATGTCATAATCATTTTGTTGATGTCATAATCATTTGATGATGTCATAATCATTTTGTTGATGTCATAATCATTTGATGATGTCATAATCATTTTGTTGATGTCATAATCATTTTGTTGATGTCATATGATTTGATGATGTCATAATCATTTGATGTCATAATCATTGGATGATGTCATAATCATTTTGTTGATGTCATAATCATTTGATGATGTCATAATCATTTTGTTGATGTCATAATCATTTGATGATGTCATAATCATTTGATGTCATAATCATTGGATAATGTCATAATCATTTTGTTGATGTCATAATCATTTGATGATGTCATAATCATTAGATGATGTCATAATCATTTTGTTGATGTTATAATCATTTGATGATGTCATAATCATTTTGTTGATGTTATAATCATTTGATGATGTCATAATCATTTTGTTGATGTCATAATCATTTGATGATGTCATAATCATTTTGTTGATGTCATAATCATTTGAAGATGTCATAATCGTTTGATGTCATAATCATTAGATGATGTCATAATCATTAGATGATGTCATAATCATTTGATGTCATAATCAATAGATGATGTCATAATCATTTTGTTGATGTCATAGTCATTTGATGATGTCATAATCATTTTGTTGATGTCATAATCATTTGATGATTTCATAATCATTTGATGTCATAATCATTGGATGATGTCATAATCATTTTGTTGATGTCATAATCATTTGATGATGTCATAATCATTAGATGATGTCATAATCATTTTGTTGATGTCATAATCATTTGATGATGCCATAATCATTTGAGGTCATAATCATTGGATGATGACATAATCATTTTGTTGATGTCATTATCATTTGATGATGTCATAATCATTTTGTTGATGTAATAATCATTTTGTTGATGTCATAATCATTTGATGATGTCACAATCATTAGATGATGTCATAATCATTTTTTTGATGTCATAATCATTTGATGATGTCATAATCATTTGATGATGTCATAATCATTTTGTTGATGTCATAATCATTTGATTTCATAATCATTGGATAATGTCATAATCATTTTGTTGATGTCATAATCATTTGATGATGTCATAATCATTAGATGATGTCATAATCATTTTGTTGATGTTACAATCATTTGATGATGTCATAATCATTTTGTTGATGTCATAATCATTTTGTTGATGTCATAATCATTTGATGATGTCATAATCATTTGATGTCATAATCATTGGTTGATGTCATAATCATTTTGTTGATGTCATAATCATTTGATGATGTCATAATCATTTGATGTCATAATCATTGGATGATGTCGTAATCATTTTGTTGATGTCATAATCATTTGATGATGTCATAATCATTAGATGATGTCATAATCATTTTGTTGATGTCATAATCATTTTGTTGATGTCATAATCATTTGATGTCATAATCATTGGATGATGTCATAATCATTTTGTTGATGTCATAATCATTTGATGATGTCATAATCATTAGATGATGTCATAATCATTTTGTTGATGTCATAATCATTTGATGTCATAATCATTAGATGATGTCATAATCATTTTTTGATGTCATAATCATTTTGTTGATGTCATAATCATTTGATGATGTCATAATCGTTTGATGTCATAATCATTAGATGATGTCATAATCATTTTGTTGATGTCATAATCATTTGATGTCATAATCATTTGGTGATGTCATAATCATGTTGTTGATGTCATAATCATTTTGTTGATGTCATAATGATTTGATGATGTCATAGTCATTTGATGTCATAATCATTTGATGATGTCATAATCATTTTGTTGATGTCATAATCATTTGATGATGTCATAATCATTTGATGTCATAATCATTGGATGATGTCATAATCATTTTGTTGATGTCATAATCATTTGATGATGTCATAATCATTTGATGTCATAATCATTGGATGATGTCATAATCATTTTGTTGATGTCATAATCATTTGATGATGTCATAATCATTAGATGATGTCATAATCATTTTGTTGATGTCATAATCATTTTGTTGATGTCATAATCATTTGATGTCATAATCATTGGATGATGTCATAATCATTTTGTTGATGTCATAATCATTTGTTGATGTCATAATCATTTGATGATGTCATAATCATTTTGTTGATGTAATAATCATTTTGTTGATGTCATAATGATTTGATGATGTCATAATCATTAGATGATGTCATAATCATTTTGATGATGTCATAATCATTGGATGATGTCATAATCATTTTGTTGATGTCATAATCATTTGATGATGTCATAATCATTAGATGATGTCATAATCATTTTGTTGATGTCATAATCATTTGATGATGTCATAATCATTTGATGTCATAATCATTGGATGATGTCATAATCATTTTGTTGATGTCATAATCATTTGATGTCATAATCATTAGATTATGTCATAATCATTTTGTTGATGTCATAGTCATTTTGTTGATGTCATAATCATTTGATGATGTCATAATCATTTGATGTCATAATCATTTGATTATGTCATAATCATTTTGTTGATGTAATAATCATTTTGTTGATGTCATAATCATTTGATGATGTCATAATCATTTGATGATGTCATAATCATTGGATGATGTCATAATCATTTTGTTGATGTCATAATCATTTGATGATGTCATAATCATTAGATGATGTCATAATCATTTTGTTGATGTCATAATCATTTGATGATGTCATAATCATTTGATGTCATAATCATTGGATGATGTCATAATCATTTTGTTGATGTCATAATCATTTGATGTCATAATCATTAGATTATGTCATAATCATTTTGTTGATGTCATAATCATTTGATGATGTCATAATCATTTGATGTCATAATGGTTTGATGATGTCATAATCATTGGATGATGTCATAATCATTTTGTTGATGTCATAATCATTTGATGATGTCATAATCATTTGATGTCATAATCATTGGATGATGTCATAATCATTTTGTTGATGTCATAATCATTTGATGATGTCATAATCATTAGATGATGTCATAATCATTTTGTTGATGTCATAATCATTGGATGATGTCATAATCATTTTGTTGATGTCATAATCATTTGACGATGTCATAATCATTAGATGATGTCATAATCATTTTGTTGATGTCATAATCATTTGATGATGTCATAATCATTTGATGTCATAATCATTGGATGATGTCATAATCATTTTATTGATGTCATAATCATTTGATGATGTCATAATCATTAGATGATGTCATAATCATTTTGTTGATGTCATAATCATTTGCTGATGTCATAATCATTAGATGATGTCATAATCATTTTGTTGATGTCAGAATCATTTGATGATGTCATAATCATTTTGTTGATGTCATAATCATTTGATGATGTCATGATCATTTGATGTCATAATCATTGGATAATGTCATAATCATTTTGTTGATATCATAATCATTTGATGATGTCATCATCATTAGATGATGTCATAATCATTTTGTTGATGTCATAATCATTTGATGATGTCATAATCATTTTGTTGATGTCATAATCATTGGATGATGTCATAATCATTTTGTTGATGTCATAATCATTTGACGATGTCATAATCATTAGATGATGTCATAATCATTTTGTTGATGTCATAATCATTTGATGATGTCATAATCATTTGATGTCATAATCATTGGATGATGTCATAATCATTTTATTGATGTCATAATCATTTGATGATGTCATAATCATTAGATGATGTCATAATCATTTTGTTGATGTCATAATCATTTGCTGATGTCATAATCATTAGATGATGTCATAATCATTTTGTTGATGTCAGAATCATTTGATGATGTCATAATCATTTTGTTGATGTCATAATCATTTGATGATGTCATGATCATTTGATGTCATAATCATTGGATAATGTCATAATCATTTTGTTGATATCATAATCATTTGATGATGTCATCATCATTAGATGATGTCATAATCATTTTGTTGATGTCATAATCATTTGATGATGTCATAATCATTTTGTTGATGTCATAATCATTTTGTTGATGTCATAATCATTTGATGATGTCATAATCATTTGATGTCATAATCATTGGATGATGTCATAATCATTTTGTTGATGTCATAATCATTTGATGATGTCATAATCATTTGATGTCATAATCATTGGATGATGTCATAATCATTTTGTTGATGTCATAATCATTTGATGATGTCATAATCATTAGATGATGTCATAATCATTTTGTTGATGTCATAATCATTTGATGTCATAATCATTTGGTGATGTCATAATCATGTTGTTGATGTCATAATCATATTGTTGATGTCATAATGATTTGATGATGTCATAATCATTTGATGTCATAATCATTTGATGATGTCATAATCATTTTGTTGATGTCATAATCATTTGATGATGTCATAATCATTTGATGTCATAATCATTTTGTTGATGTCATAATCATTTGATGATGTCATAATCATTTGATGTCATAATCATTGGATGATGTCATAATCATTTTGTTGATGTCATAATCATTTGATGAAGTCATAATCATTAGATGATGTCATAATCATTTTCTTGATGTCATAATCATTTGATGATGTCATAATCATTTGATGTCATAATCATTGGATGATGACATAATCATTTTGTTGATGTCATAATCATTTGATGATGTCATAATCATTTTGTTGATGTAATAATCATTTTGTTGATGTCATAATGATTTGATGATGTCATAATCATTAGATGATGTCATAATCATTTTGATGATGTCATAATCATTTGATGTAATAATCATTAGATTATGTCATAATCATTTTGTTGATGTCATAGTCATTTTGTTGATGTCATAATCATTTGATGATGTCATAATCATTTGATATCATAATCATTTGATTATGTCATAATCATTTTGTTGATGTAATAATCATTTTGTTGATGTCATAATCATTTGATGATGTCATAATCATTTGATGTCATAATCATTGGATGATGTCATAATCATTTTGTTGATGTCATAATCATTTGATGATGTCATAATCATTAGATGATGTCATAATCATTTTGTTGATGTCATAATCATTTGATGATGTCATAATCATTTGATGTCATAATCATTGGATGATGTCATAATCATTTTGTTGATGTCATAATCATTTGATGTCATAATCATTAGATTATGTCATAATCATTTTGTTGATGTCATAGTCATTTTGTTGATGTCATAATCATTTGATGATGTCATAATAATTTGATGTCATAATGGTTTGATGATGTCATAATCATTGGATGATGTCATAATCATTTTGTTGATGTCATAATCATTTGATGATGTCATAATCATTTGATGTCATAATCATTGGATGATGTCATAATCATTTTGTTGATGTCATAATCATTTGACGATGTCATAATCATTAGATGATGTCATAATCATTTTGTTGATGTCATAATCATTTGATGATGTCATGATCATTTGATGTCATAATCATTGGATAATGTCATAATCATTTTGTTGATATCATAATCATTTGATGATGTCATCATCATTAGATGATGTCATAATCATTTTGTTGATGTCATAATCATTTGATGATGTCATAATCATTTTGTTGATGTCATAATCATTTTGTTGATGTCATAATCATTTGATGATGTCATAATCATTTGATGTCATAATCATTGGATGATGTCATAATCATTTTGTTGATGTCATAATCATTTGATGATGTCATAATCATTTGATGTCATAATCATTGGATGATGTCATAATCATTTTGTTGATGTCATAATCATTTGATGATGTCATAATCATTAGATGATGTCATAATCATTTTGTTGATGTCATAATCATTTTGTTGATGTCATAATCATTTTGTTGATGTCATAATCATTTGATGATGTCATAATCATTAGATGATGTCATAATCATTTTGTTGATGTCATAATCATTTGATGATGTCATAATCATTTTATGTCATAATCATTGGATAATGTCATAATCATTTTGTTGATGTCATAATCATTTGATGATGTCATAATCATTAGATGATGTCATAATCATTTTGTTGATGTCATAAACATTTGATGATGTCATAATCATTTTGTTGATGTCATAATGATTTGATGATGTCATAATGATTTGATGATGCCATAATCATTGGATGATGTCATAATCGTTTGATGTCATAATCATTAGATGATGTCATAATCATTTTGTTGATGCCATAATCATTTGATGATGTCATAATCATTTTGTTGATGTCATAATTATTTGATGATGTCATAATCATTAGATGATGTCATAATCATTTTGTTGATGTCATAATCATTTGATGATGTCATAATCATTTTGTTGATGTCATAATCATTTGAAGATGTCATAATCGTTTGTTGTCATAATCATTAGATGATGTCATAATCATTTTGTTGATGTCATAATCATTTGATGTCATAATCATTAGATGATGTCATAATCATTTTGTTGATGTCATAGTCATTTGATGATGTCATAATCATTTTGTTGATGTCATAATCATTTGATAATGTCATAATCATTTGATGTCATAATCATTGGATGATGTCATAATCATTTGATGATGTCATAATCATTAGATGATGTCATAATCATTTTCTTGATGTCATAATCATTTGATGATGTCATAATCATTTGATGTCATGATCATTGGATGATGACATAATCATTTTGTTGATGTCATAATCATTTGATGATGTCATAATCATTTTGTTGATGTAATAATCATTTTGTTGATGTCATAATGATTTGATGATGTCATAATCATTAGATGATGTCATAATCATTTTGATGATGTCATAATCATTTGATGTCATAATCATTAGATTATGTCATAATCATTTTGTTGATGTCATAGTCATTTTGTTGATGTCATAATCATTTGATGATGTCATAATCATTTGATATCATAATCATTTGATTATGTCATAATCATTTTGTTGATGTAATAATCATTTTGTTGATGTCATAATGATTTGATGATGTCATAATCATTTTGTTGATGTCATAATGATTTGATGATGTCATAATCATTTGATGTCATAATCATTGGATGATGTCATAATCATTTTGTTGATGTCATAATCATTTGATGATGTCATAATCATTTGATGTCATAATCATTGGATGATGTCATAATCATTTTGTTGATGTCATAATCATTTGATGATGTCATAATCATTTTGTTGATGTCATAATCATTTGATGATGTCATAATCATTTGATGTCATAATCATTGGATGATGTCATAATCATTTTGTTGATGTCATAATCATTTGATGATGTCATAATCATTTGATGTCATAATCATTGGATGATGTCATAATCATTTTGTTGATGTCATAATCATTTGATGATGTCATAATCATTAGATGATGTCATAATCATTTTGTTGATGTCATAATCATTTGATGATGTCATAATCATTTGATGTCATAATCATTGGATGATGTCATAATCATTTTGTTGATGTCATAATCATTTGATGTCATAATCATTAGATTATGTCATAATCATTTTGTTGATGTCATAGTCATTTTGTTGATGTCATAATCATTTGATGATGTCATAATCATTTGATGTCATAATGATTTGATGATGTCATAATCATTTGATGTCATAATCATTGGATGATGTCATAATCATTTTGTTGATGTCATAATCATTTGATGATGTCATAATCATTAGATGATGTCATAATCATTTTGTTGATGTCATAATCATTTGATGATGTCATAATCATTTGATGTCATAATCATTTGATGATGTCATAATCATTTTGTTGATGTCATAATCATTTGATGATGTCATAATCATTAGATGATGTCATAATCATTTTGTTGATGTCATAATCATTTGCTGATGTCATAATCATTAGATGATGTCATAATCATTTTGTTGATGTCAGAATCATTTGATGATGTCATAATCATTTTGTTGATGTCATAATCATTTGATGATGTCATAATCATTTGATGTCATAATCATTGGATAATGTCATAATCATTTTGTTGATATCATAATCATTTGATGATGTCATCATCATTAGATGATGTCATAATCATTTTGTTGATGTCATAATCATTTGATGATGTCATAATCATTTTGTTGATGTCATAATCATTTTGTTGATGTTATAATCATTTGATGATGTCATAATCATTTGATGTCATAATCATTGGATGATGTCATAATCATTTTGTTGATGTCATAATCATTTGATGATGTCATAATCATTTGATGTCATAATCATTGGATGATGTCATAATCATTTTGTTGATGTCATAATCATTTGATGATGTCATAATCATTAGATGATGTCATAATCATTTTGTTGATGTCATAATCATTTGATGATGTCATAATCATTTTATGTCATAATCATTGGATAATGTCATAATCATTTTGTTGATGTCATAATCATATGATGATGTCATAATCATTAGATGATGTCATAATCATTTTGTTGATGTCATAATCATTTGATGATGTCATAATCATTTTGTTGATGTCATAATCATTTTGTTGATGTCATAATGATTTGATGATGTCATAATGATTTGATGATGCCATAATCATTGGATGATGTCATATTCGTTTGATGTCATAATCATTAGATAATGTCATAATCATTTTCTTGATGCCATAATCATTTGATGATGTCATAATCATTTTGTTGATGTCATAATCATTTGATGATGTCATAATCATTAGATGATGTCATAATCATTTTGTTGATGTCATAATCATTTGATGATGTCATAAACATTCTGTTGATGTCATAATCATTTGAAGATGTCATAATCGTTTGTTGTCATAATCATTAGATAATGTCATAATCATTTTGTTGATGTCATAATCATTTGATGTCATAATCATTAGATGATGTCATAATCATTTTGTTGATGTCATAGTCATTTGATGATGTCATAATCATTTTGTTGATGTCATAATCATTTGATAATGTCATAATCATTTGATGTCATAATCATTGGATGATGTCATAATCATTTTGTTGATGTCATAATCATTTGATGATGTCATAATCATTAGATGATGTCATAATCATTTTCTTGATGTCATAATCATTTGATGTCATAATGGTTTGATGATGTCATAATCATTGGATGATGTCATAATCATTTGTTGATGTCATAATCATTTGATGATGTCATAATCATTTGATGTCATAATCATTGGATGATGTCATAATCATTTTGTTGATGTCATAATCATTTGACGATGTCATAATCATTAGATGATGTCATAATCATTTTGTTGATGTCATAATCATTTGATGATGTCATAATCATTTGATGTCATAATCATTGGATGATGTCATAATCATTTTGTTGATGTCATAATCATTTGATGATGTCATAATCATTAGATGATGTCATAATCATTTTGTTGATGTCATAATCATTTGATGATGTCATAATCATTTGATGTCATAATCATTGGATGATGTCATAATCATTTTGTTGATGTCATAATCATTTGATGTCATAATCATTAGATTATGTCATAATCATTTTGTTGATGTCATAGTCATTTTGTTGATGTCATAATCATTTGATGATGTCATAATCATTTGATGTCATAATGATTTGATGATGTCATAATCATTTGATGTCATAATCATTGGATGATGTCATAATCATTTTGTTGATGTCATAATCATTTGATGATGTCATAATCATTAGATGATGTCATAATCATTTTGTTGATGTCATAATCATTTGATGATGTCATAATCATTTGATGTCATAATCATTTGATGATGTCATAATCATTTTGTTGATGTCATAATCATTTGATGATGTCATAATCATTAGATGATGTCATAATCATTTTGTTGATGTCATAATCATTTGCTGATGTCATAATCATTAGATGATGTCATAATCATTTTGTTGATGTCAGAATCATTTGATGATGTCATAATCATTTTGTTGATGTCAGAATCATTTGATGATGTCATAATCATTTGATGTCATAATCATTGGATAATGTCATAATCATTTTGTTGATATCATAATCATTTGATGATGTCATCATCATTAGATGATGTCATAATCATTTTGTTGATGTCATAATCATTTGATGATGTCATAATCATTTTGTTGATGTCATAATCATTTTGTTGATGTTATAATCATTTGATGATGTCATAATCATTTGATGTCATAATCATTGGATGATGTCATAATCATTTTGTTGATGTCATAATCATTTGATGATGTCATAATCATTTGATGTCATAATCATTGGATGATGTCATAATCATTTTGTTGATGTCATAATCATTTGATGATGTCATAATCATTAGATGATGTCATAATCATTTTGTTGATGTCATAATCATTTGATGATGTCATAATCATTTTATGTCATAATCATTGGATAATGTCATAATCATTTTGTTGATGTCATAATCATATGATGATGTCATAATCATTAGATGATGTCATAATCATTTTGTTGATGTCATAATCATTTGATGATGTCATAATCATTTTGTTGATGTCATAATCATTTTGTTGATGTCATAATGATTTGATGATGTCATAATGATTTGATGATGCCATAATCATTGGATGATGTCATAATCGTTTGATGTCATAATCATTAGATAATGTCATAATCATTTTCTTGATGCCATAATCATTTGATGATGTCATAATCATTTTGTTGATGTCATAATCATTTGATGATGTCATAATCATTAGATGATGTCATAATCATTTTGTTGATGTCATAATCATTTGATGATGTCATAAACATTCTGTTGATGTCATAATTATTTGAAGATGTCATAATCGTTTGTTGTCATAATCATTAGATGATGTCATAATCATTTTGTTGATGTCATAATCATTTGATGTCATAATCATTAGATGATGTCATAATCATTTTGTTGATGTCATAGTCATTTGATGATGTCATAATCATTTTGTTGATGTCATAATCATTTGATAATGTCATAATCATTTGATGTCATAATCATTGGATGATGTCATAATCATTTTGTTGATGTCATAATCATTTGATGATGTCATAATCATTAGATGATGTCATAATCATTTTCTTGATGTCATAATCATTTGATGTCATAATGGTTTGATGATGTCATAATCATTGGATGATGTCATAATCATTTGTTGATGTCATAATCATTTGATGATGTCATAATCATTTGATGTCATAATCATTGGATGATGTCATAATCATTTTGTTGATGTCATAATCATTTGACGATGTCATAATCATTAGATGATGTCATAATCATTTTGTTGATGTCATAATCATTTGATGATGTCATAATCATTTGATGTCATAATCATTGGATGATGTCATAATCATTTTGTTGATGTCATAATCATTTGATGATGTCATAATCATTAGATGATGTCATAATCATTTTGTTGATGTCATAATCATTTTGTTGATGTCATAATCATTTGATGATGTCATAATCATTAGATGATGTCATAATCATTTTGTTGATGTCATAATCATTTGATGATGTCATAATCATTTGATGTCATAATCATTGGATAATGTCATAATCATTTTGTTGATGTCATAATCATTTGATGATGTCATAATCATTAGATGATGTCATAATCATTTTGTTGATGTCATAATCATTTGATGATGTCATAATCATTTTGTTGATGTCATAATCATTTTGTTGATGTCATAATGATTTGATGATGTCATAATGATTTGATGATGCCATAATCATTGGATGATGTCATAATCGTTTGATGTCATAATCATTAGATGATGTCATAATCATTTTGTTGATGCCATAATCATTTGATGATGTCATAATCATTTTGTTGATGTCATAATTATTTGATGATGTCATAATCATTAGATGATGTCATAATCATTTTGTTGATGTCATAATCATTTGATGATGTCATAATCATTTTGTTGATGTCATAATCATTTGAAGATGTCATAATCGTTTGTTGTCATAATCATTAGATGATGTCATAATCATTTTGTTGATGTCATAATCATTTGATGTCATAATCATTAGATGATGTCATAATCATTTTGTTGATGTCATAGTCATTTGATGATGTCATAATCATTTTGTTGATGTCATAATCATTTGATAATGTCATAATCATTTGATGTCATAATCATTGGATGATGTCATAATCATTTGATGATGTCATAATCATTAGATGATGTCATAATCATTTTCTTGATGTCATAATCATTTGATGATGTCATAATCATTTGATGTCATAATCATTGGATGATGACATAATCATTTTGTTGATGTCATAATCATTTGATGATGTCATAATCATTTTGTTGATGTAATAATCATTTTGTTGATGTCATAATGATTTGATGATGTCATAATCATTAGATGATGTCATAATCATTTTGATGATGTCATAATCATTTGATGTCATAATCATTAGATAATGTCATAATCATTTTGTTGATGTCATAGTCATTTTGTTGATGTCATAATCATTTGATGATGTCATAATCATTTGATATCATAATCATTTGATTATGTCATAATCATTTTGTTGATGTAATAATCATTTTGTTGATGTCATAATGATTTGATGATGTCATAATCATTAGATGATGTCATAATCATTTTGTTGATGTCATAATGATTTGATGATGTCATAATCATTTGATGTCATAATCATTGGATGATGTCATAATCATTTTGTTGATGTCATAATCATTTGATGATGTCATAATCATTTGATGTCATAATCATTGGATGATGTCATAATCATTTTGTTGATGTCATAATCATTTGATGATGTCATAATCATTTTGTTGATGTCATAATCATTTGATGATGTCATAATCATTTGATGTCATAATCATTGGATGATGTCATAATCATTTTGTTGATGTCATAATCATTTGATGATGTCATAATCATTTGATGTCATAATCATTGGATGATGTCATAATCATTTTGTTGATGTCATAATCATTTGATGATGTCATAATCATTAGATGATGTCATAATCATTTTGTTGATGTCATAATCATTTGATGATGTCATAATTATTTGATGTCATAATCATTGGATGATGTCATAATCATTTTGTTGATGTCATAATCATTTGATGTCATAATCATTAGATTATGTCATAATCATTTTGTTGATGTCATAGTCATTTTGTTGATGTCATAATCATTTGATGATGTCATAATCATTTGATGTCATAATGATTTGATGATGTCATAATCATTTGATGTCATAATCATTGGATGATGTCATAATCATTTTGTTGATGTCATAATCATTTGATGATGTCATAATCATTTGATGTCATAATCATTGGATGATGTCATAATCATTTTGTTGATGTCATAATCATTTGATGATGTCATAATCATTAGATGATGTCATAATCATTTTGTTGATGTCATAATCATTTGATGATGTCATAATCATTTGATGTCATAATCATTTGATGATGTCATAATCATTTTGTTGATGTCATAATCATTTGATGATGTCATAATCATTAGATGATGTCATAATCATTTTGTTGATGTCATAATCATTTGCTGATGTCATAATCATTAGATGATGTCATAATCATTTTGTTGATGTCAGAATCATTTGATGATGTCATAATCATTTTGTTGATGTCATAATCATTTGATGATGTCATAATCATTTGATGTCATAATCATTGGATAATGTCATAATCATTTTGTTGATATCATAATCATTTGATGATGTCATCATCATTAGATGATGTCATAATCATTTTGTTGATGTCATAATCATTTGATGATGTCATAATCATTTTGTTGATGTCATAATCATTTGATGATGTCATAATCATTTGATGTCATAATCATTGGATGATGTCATAATCATTTTGTTGATGTCATAATCATTTGATGATGTCATAATCATTTGATGTCATAATCATTGGATGATGTCATAATCATTTTGTTGATGTCATAATAATTTGATGATGTCATAATCATTAGATGATGTCATAATCATTTTGTTGATGTCATAATCATTTGATGATGTCATAATCATTTTATGTCATAATCATTGGATAATGTCATAATCATTTTGTTGATGTCATAATCATTTGATGATGTCATAATCATTAGATGATGTCATAATCATTTTGTTGATGTCATAATCATTTGATGATGTCATAATCATTTTGTTGATGTCATAATCATTTTGTTGATGTCATAATGATTTGATGATGTCATAATGATTTGATGATGCCATAATCATTGGATGATGTCATAATCGTTTGATGTCATAATCATTAGATAATGTCATAATCATTTTCTTGATGCCATAATCATTTGATGATGTCATAATCATTTTGTTGATGTCATAATCATTTGATGATGTCATAATCATTAGATGATGTCATAATCATTTTGTTGATGTCATAATCATTTGATGATGTCATAATCATTTTGTTGATGTCATAATCATTTGAAGATGTCATAATCGTTTGTTGTCATAATCATTAGATGATGTCATAATCATTTTGTTGATGTCATAATCATTTGATGTCATAATCATTAGATGATGTCATAATCATTTTGTTGATGTCATAGTCATTTGATGATGTCATAATCATTTTGTTGATGTCATAATCATTTGATAATGTCATAATCATTTGATGTCATAATCATTGGATGATGTCATAATCATTTTGTTGATGTCATAATCATTTGATGATGTCATAATCATTAGATGATGTCATAATCATTTTCTTGATGTCATAATCATTTGATGTCATAACGGTTTGATGATGTCATAATCATTGGATGATGTCATAATCATTTTGTTGATGTCATAATCATTTGATGATGTCATAATCATTTGATGTCATAATCATTGGATGATGTCATAATCATTTTGTTGATGTCATAATCATTTGACAATGTCATAATCATTAGATGATGTCATAATCATTTTGTTGATGTCATAATCATTTGATGATGTCATAATCATTTGATGTCATAATCATTGGATGATGTCATAATCATTTTGTTGATGTCATAATCATTTGATGATGTCATAATCATTAGATGATGTCATAATCATTTTGTTGATGTCATAATCATTTGCTGATGTCATAATCATTAGATGATGTCATAATCATTTTGTTGATGTCAGAATCATTTGATGATGTCATAATCATTTTGTTGATGTCATAATCATTTGATGATGTCATGATCATTTGATGTCATAATCATTGGATAATGTCATAATCATTTTGTTGATATCATAATCATTTGATGATGTCATCATCATTAGATGATGTCATAATCATTTTGTTGATGTCATAATCATTTGATGATGTCATAATCATTTTGTTGATGTCATAATCATTTGATGATGTCATAATCATTTGATGTCATAATCATTGGATGATGTCATAATCATTTTGTTGATGTCATAATCATTTGATGATGTCATAATCATTTGATGTCATAATCATTGGATGATGTCATAATCATTTTGTTGATGTCATAATCATTTGATGATGTCATAATCATTTGATGTCATAATCATTGGATGATGTCATAATCATTTTGTTGATGTCATAATCATTTGATGATGTCATAATCATTAGATGATGTCATAATCATTTTGTTGATGTCATAATCATTTGATGTCATAATCATTTGGTGATGTCATAATCATGTTGTTGATGTCATAATCATTTTGTTGATGTCATAATGATTTGATGATGTCATAATCATTTGATGTCATAATCATTTGATGATGTCATAATCATTTTGTTGATGTCATAATCATTTGATGATGTCATAATCATTTGATGTCATAATCATTGGATGATGTCATAATCATTTTGTTGATGTCATAATCATTTGATGATGTCATAATCATTTGATGTCATAATCATTGGATGATGTCATAATCATTTTGTTGATGTCATAATCATTTGATGAAGTCATAATCATTAGATGATGTCATAATCATTTTCTTGATGTCATAATCATTTGATGACGTCATAATCATTTGATGTCATAATCATTGGATGATGACATAATCATTTTGTTGATGTCATAATCATTTGATGATGTCATAATCATTTTGTTGATGTAATAATCATTTTGTTGATGTCATAATGATTTGATGATGTCATAATCATTAGATGATGTCATAATCATTTTGATGATGTCATAATCATTTGATGTCATAATCATTAGATTATGTCATAATCATTTTGTTGATGTCATAGTCATTTTGTTGATGTCATAATCATTTGATGATGTCATAATCATTTGATGTCATAATCATTTGATTATGTCATAATCATTTTGTTGATGTAATAATCATTTTGTTGATGTCATAATCATTTGATGATGTCATAATCATTTGATGTCATAATCATTGGATGATGTCATAATCATTTTGTTGATGTCATAATCATTTGATGATGTCATAATCATTAGATGATGTCATAATCATTTTGTTGATGTCATAATCATTTGATGATGTCATAATCATTTGATGTCATAATCATTGGATGATGTCATAATCATTTTGTTGATGTCATAATCATTTGATGTCATAATCATTAGATTATGTCATAATCATTTTGTTGATGTCATAGTCATTTTGTTGATGTCATAATCATTTGATGATGTCATAATCATTTGATGTCATAATGGTTTGATGATGTCATAATCATTGGATGATGTCATAATCATTTTGTTGATGTCATAATCATTTGATGATGTCATAATCATTTGATGTCATAATCATTGGATGATGTCATAATCATTTTGTTGATGTCATAATCATTTGACGATGTCATAATCATTAGATGATGTCATAATCATTTTGTTGATGTCATAATCATTTGATGATGTCATAATCATTTGATGTCATAATCATTGGATGATGTCATAATCATTTTGTTGATGTCATAATCATTTGATGATGTCATAATCATTAGATGATGTCATAATCATTTTGTTGATGTCATAATCATTTGCTGATGTCATAATCATTAGATGATGTCATAATCATTTTGTTGATGTCAGAATCATTTGATGATGTCATAATCATTTTGTTGATGTCATAATCATTTGATGATGTCATGATCATTTGATGTCATAATCATTGGATAATGTCATAGTCATTTTGTTGATATCATAATCATTTGATGATGTCATCATCATTAGATGATGTCATAATCATTTTGTTGATGTCATAATCATTTGATGATGTCATAATCATTTTGTTGATGTCATAATCATTTTGTTGATGTCATAATCATTTGATGATGTCATAATCATTTGATGTCATAATCATTGGATGATGTCATAATCATTTTGTTGATGTCATAATCATTTGATGATGTCATAATCATTTGATGTCATAATCATTGGATGATGTCATAATCATTTTGTTGATGTCATAATCATTTGATGATGTCATAATCATTAGATGATGTCATAATCATTTTGTTGATGTCATAATCATTTTGTTGATGTCATAATCATTTTGTTGATGTCATAATCATTTGATGATGTCATAATCATTAGATGATGTCATAATCATTTTGTTGATGTCATAATCATTTGATGATGTCATAATCATTTTATGTCATAATCATTGGATAATGTCATAATCATTTTGTTGATGTCATAATCATTTGATGATGTCATAATCATTAGATGATGTCATAATCATTTTGTTGATGTCATAATCATTTGATGATGTCATATTCATTTTGTTGATGTCATAATCATTTTGTTGATGTCATAATGATTTGATGATGTCATAATGATTTGATGATGCCATAATCATTGGATGATGTCATAATCGTTTGATGTCATAATCATTAGATGATGTCATAATCATTTTGTTGATGCCATAATCATTTGATGATGTCATAATCATTTTGTTGATGTCACAATTATTTGATGATGTCATAATCATTAGATGATGTCATAATCATTTTGTTGATGTCATAATCATTTGATGATGTCATAATCATTTTGTTGATGTCATAATCATTTGAAGATGTCATAATCATTTGTTGTCATAATCATTAGATGATGTCATAATCATTTTGTTGATGTCATAATCATTTGATGTCATAATCATTAGATGATGTCATAATCATTTTGTTGATGTCATAGTCATTTGATGATGTCATAATCATTTTGTTGATGTCATAATCATTTGATAATGTCATAATCATTTGATGTCATAATCATTGGATGATGTCATAATCATTTGATGATGTCATAATCATTAGATGATGTCATAATCATTTTCTTGATGTCATAATCATTTGATGATGTCATAATCATTTGATGTCATAATCATTGGATGATGACATAATCATTTTGTTGATGTCATAATCATTTGATGATGTCATAATCATTTTGTTGATGTAATAATCATTTTGTTGATGTCATAATGATTTGATGATGTCATAATCATTAGATGATGTCATAATCATTTTGATGATGTCATAATCATTTGATGTCATAATCATTAGATTATGTCATAATCATTTTGTTGATGTCATAGTCATTTTGTTGATGTCATAATCATTTGATGATGTCATAATCATTTGATATCATAATCATTTGATTATGTCATAATCATTTTGTTGATGTAATAATCATTTTGTTGATGTCATAATGATTTGATGATGTCATAATCATTAGATGATGTCATAATCATTTTGTTGATGTCATAATGATTTGATGATGTCATAATCATTTGATGTCATAATCATTGGATGATGTCATAATCATTTTGTTGATGTCATAATCATTTGATGATGTCATAATCATTTGATGTCATAATCATTGGATGATGTCATAATCATTTTGTTGATGTCATAATCATTTGATGATGTCATAATCATTTTGTTGATGTCATAATCATTTGATGATGTCATAATCATTTGATGTCATAATCATTGGATGATGTCATAATCATTTTGTTGATGTCATAATCATTTGATGATGTCATAATCATTTGATGTCATAATCATTGGATGATGTCATAATCATTTTGTTGATGTCATAATCATTTGATGATGTCATAATCATTTTGTTGATGTCATAATCATTTGAAGATGTCATAATCGTTTGTTGTCATAATCATTAGATGATGTCATAATCATTTTGTTGATGTCATAATCATTTGATGTCATAATCATTAGATGATGTCATAATCATTTTGTTGATGTCATAATCATTTGATGATGTCATAATCATTTGATGTCATAATCATTGGATGATGTCATAATCATTTTGTTGATGTCATAATCATTTGATGTCATAATCATTAGATTATGTCATAATCATTTTGTTGATGTCATAGTCATTTTGTTGATGTCATAATCATTTGATGATGTCATAATCATTTGATGTCATAATGATTTGATGATGTCATAATCATTTGATGTCATAATCATTGGATGATGTCATAATCATTTTGTTGATGTCATAATCATTTGATGATGTCATAATCATTTGATGTCATAATCATTGGATGATGTCATAATCATTTTGTTGATGTCATAATCATTTGATGATGTCATAATCATTAGATGATGTCATAATCATTTTGTTGATGTCATAATCATTTGATGATGTCATAATCATTTGATGTCATAATCATTTGATGATGTCATAATCATTTTGTTGATGTCATAATCATTTGATGATGTCATAATCATTAGATGATGTCATAATCATTTTGTTGATGTCATAATCATTTGCTGATGTCATAATCATTAGATGATGTCATAATCATTTTGTTGATGTCAGAATCATTTGATGATGTCATAATCATTTTGTTGATGTCATAATCATTTGATGATGTCATAATCATTTGATGTCATAATCATTGGATAATGTCATAATCATTTTGTTGATATCATAATCATTTGATGATGTCATCATCATTAGATGATGTCATAATCATTTTGTTGATGTCATAATCATTTGATGATGTCATAATCATTTTGTTGATGTCATAATCATTTGATGATGTCATAATCATTTGATGTCATAATCATTGGATGATGTCATAATCATTTTGTTGATGTCATAATCATTTGATGATGTCATAATCATTTGATGTCATAATCATTGGATGATGTCATAATCATTTTGTTGATGTCATAATAATTTGATGATGTCATAATCATTAGATGATGTCATAATCATTTTGTTGATGTCATAATCATTTGATGATGTCATAATCATTTTATGTCATAATCATTGGATAATGTCATAATCATTTTGTTGATGTCATAATCATTTGATGATGTCATAATCATTAGATGATGTCATAATCATTTTGTTGATGTCATAATCATTTGATGATGTCATAATCATTTTGTTGATGTCATAATCATTTTGTTGATGTCATAATGATTTGATGATGTCATAATGATTTGATGATGCCATAATCATTGGATGATGTCATAATCGTTTGATGTCATAATCATTAGATAATGTCATAATCATTTTCTTGATGCCATAATCATTTGATGATGTCATAATCATTTTGTTGATGTCATAATCATTTGATGATGTCATAATCATTAGATGATGTCATAATCATTTTGTTGATGTCATAATCATTTGATGATGTCATAATCATTTTGTTGATGTCATAATCATTTGAAGATGTCATAATCGTTTGTTGTCATAATCATTAGATGATGTCATAATCATTTTGTTGATGTCATAATCATTTGATGTCATAATCATTAGATGATGTCATAATCATTTTGTTGATGTCATAGTCATTTGATGATGTCATAATCATTTTGTTGATGTCATAATCATTTGATAATGTCATAATCATTTGATGTCATAATCATTGGATGATGTCATAATCATTTTGTTGATGTCATAATCATTTGATGATGTCATAATCATTAGATGATGTCATTATCATTTTCTTGATGTCATAATCATTTGATGTCATAATGGTTTGATGATGTCATAATCATTGGATGATGTCATACTCATTTTGTTGATGTCATAATCATTTGATGATGTCATAATCATTTGATGTCATAATCATTGGATGATGTCATAATCATTTTGTTGATGTCATAATCATTTGACGATGTCATAATCATTAGATGATGTCATAATCATTTTGTTGATGTCATAATCATTTGATGATGTCATAATCATTTGATGTCATAATCATTGGATGATGTCATAATCATTTTGTTGATGTCATAATCATTTGATGATGTCATAATCATTAGATGATGTCATAATCATTTTGTTGATGTCATAATCATTTGCTGATGTCATAATCATTAGATGATGTCATAATCATTTTGTTGATGTCAGAATCATTTGATGATGTCATAATCATTTTGTTGATGTCATAATCATTTGATGATGTCATGATCATTTGATGTCATAATCATTGGATAATGTCATAATCATTTTGTTGATATCATAATCATTTGATGATGTCATCATCATTAGATGATGTCATAATCATTTTGTTGATGTCATAATCATTTGATGATGTCATAATCATTTTGTTGATGTCATAATCATTTTGTTGATGTCATAATCATTTGATGATGTCATAATCATTTGATGTCATAATCATTGGATGATGTCATAATCATTTTGTTGATGTCATAATCATTTGATGATGTCATAATCATTTGATGTCATAATCATTGGATGATGTCATAATCATTTTGTTGATGTCATAATCATTTGATGATGTCATAATCATTTGATGTCATAATCATTGGATGATGTCATAATCATTTTGTTGATGTCATAATCATTTGATGATGTCATAATCATTAGATGATGTCATAATCATTTTGTTGATGTCATAATCATTTGATGTCATAATCATTTGGTGATGTCATAATCATGTTGTTGATGTCATAATCATTTTGTTGATGTCATAATGATTTGATGATGTCATAATCATTTGATGTCATAATCATTTGATGATGTCATAATCATTTTGTTGATGTCATAATCATTTGATGATGTCATAATCATTTGATGTCATAATCATTGGATGATGTCATAATCATTTTGTTGATGTCATAATAATTTGATGATGTCATAATCATTAGATGATGTCATAATCATTTTGTTGATGTCATAATCATTTGATGATGTCATAATCATTTTATGTCATAATCATTGGATAATGTCATAATCATTTTGTTGATGTCATAATCATTTGATGATGTCATAATCATTAGATGATGTCATAATCATTTTGTTGATGTCATAATCATTTGATGATGTCATAATCATTTTGTTGATGTCATAATCATTTTGTTGATGTCATAATGATTTGATGATGTCATAATGATTTGATGATGCCATAATCATTGGATGATGTCATAATCGTTTGATGTCATAATCATTAGATAATGTCATAATCATTTTCTTGATGCCATAATCATTTGATGATGTCATAATCATTTTGTTGATGTCATAATCATTAGATGATGTCATAATCATTAGATGATGTCATAATCATTTTGTTGGTGTCATAATCATTTGATGATGTCATAATCATTTTGTTGATGTCATAATCATTTGAAGATGTCATAATCGTTTGTTGTCATAATCATTAGATGATGTCATAATCATTTTGTTGATGTCATAATCATTTGATGTCATAATCATTAGATGATGTCATAATCATTTTGTTGATGTCATAGTCATTTGATGATGTCATAATCATTTTGTTGATGTCATAATCATTTGATAATGTCATAATCATTTGATGTCATAATCATTGGATGATGTCATAATCATTTTGTTGATGTCATAATCATTTGATGATGTCATAATCATTAGATGATGTCATAATCATTTTCTTGATGTCATAATCATTTGATGTCATAATGGTTTGATGATGTCATAATCCTTGGATGATGTCATAATCATTTTGTTGATGTCATAATCATTTGATGATGTCATAATCATTTGATGTCATAATCATTGGATGATGTCATAATCATTTTGTTGATGTCATAATCATTTGACGATGTCATAATCATTAGATGATGTCATAATCATTTTGTTGATGTCATAATCATTTGATGATGTCATAATCATTTGATGTCATAATCATTGGATGATGTCATAATCATTTTGTTGATGTCATAATCATTTGATGATGTCATAATCATTAGATGATGTCATAATCATTTTGTTGATGTCATAATCATTTGCTGATGTCATAATCATTAGATGATGTCATAATCATTTTGTTGATGTCAGAATCATTTGATGATGTCATAATCATTTTGTTGATGTCATAATCATTTGATGATGTCATGATCATTTGATGTCATAATCATTGGATAATGTCATAATCATTTTGTTGATATCATAATCATTTGATGATGTCATCATCATTAGATGATGTCATAATCATTTTGTTGATGTCATAATCATTTGATGATGTCATAATCATTTTGTTGATGTCATAATCATTTTGTTGATGTCATAATCATTTGATGATGTCATAATCATTTGATGTCATAATCATTGGATGATGTCATAATCATTTTGTTGATGTCATAATCATTTGATGATGTCATAATCATTTGATGTCATAATCATTGGATGATGTCATAATCATTTTGTTGATGTCATAATCATTTGATGATGTCATAATCATTTGATGTCATAATCATTGGATGATGTCATGATCATTTTGTTGATGTCATAATCATTTGATGATGTCATAATCATTAGATGATGTCATAATCATTTTGTTGATGTCATAATCATTTGATGTCATAATCATTTGATGATGTCATAATCATGTTGTTGATGTCATAATCATTTTGTTGATGTCATAATGATTTGATGATGTCATAATCATTTGATGTCATAATCATTTGATGATGTCATAATCATTTTGTTGATGTCATAATCATTTGATGATGTCATAATCATTTGATGTCATAATCATTGGATGATGTCATAATCATTTTGTTGATGTCATAATCATTTGATGATGTCATAATCATTTGATGTCATAATCATTGGATGATGTCATAATCATTTTGTTGATGTCATAATCATTTGATGAAGTCATAATCATTAGATGATGTCATAATCATTTTCTTGATGTCATAATCATTTGATGATGTCATAATCATTTGATGTCATAATCATTGGATGATGACATAATCATTTTGTTGATGTCATAATCATTTGATGATGTCATATTCATTTTGTTGATGTAATAATCATTTTGTTGATGTCATAATGATTTGATGATGTCATAATCATTAGATGATGTCATAATCATTTTGATGATGTCATAATCATTTGATGTCATAATCATTAGATTATGTCATAATCATTTTGTTGATGTCATAGTCATTTTGTTGATGTCATAATCATTTGATGATGTCATAATCATTTGATGTCATAATCATTTGATTATGTCATAATCATTTTGTTGATGTAATAATCATTTTGTTGATGTCATAATCATTTGATGATGTCATAATCATTTGATGTCATAATCATTGGATGATGTCATAATCATTTTGTTGATGTCATAATCATTTGATGATGTCATAATCATTAGATGATGTCATAATCATTTTGTTGATGTCATAATCATTTGATGATGTCATAATCATTTGATGTCATAATCATTGGATGATGTCATAATCATTTTGTTGATGTCATAATCATTTGATGTCATAATCATTGGATTATGTCATAATCATTTTGTTGATGTCATAGTCATTTTGTTGATGTCATAATCATTTGATGATGTCATAATCATTTGATGTCATAATGGTTTGATGAAGTCATAATCATTGGATGATGTCATAATCATTTTGTTGATGTCATAATCATTTGATGATGTCATAATCATTTGATGTCATAATCATTGGATGATGTCATAATCATTTTGTTGATGTCATAATCATTTGACGATGTCATAATCATTAGATGATGTCATAATCATTTTGTTGATGTCATAATCATTTGATGATGTCATAATCATTTGATGTCATAATCATTGGATGATGTCATAATCATTTTGTTGATGTCATAATCATTTGATGATGTCATAATCATTAGATGATGTCATAATCATTTTGTTGATGTCATAATCATTTGCTGATGTCATAATCATTAGATGATGTCATAATCATTTTGTTGATGTCAGAATCATTTGATGATGTCATAATCATTTTGTTGATGTCATAATCATTTGATGATGTCATGATCATTTGATGTCATAATCATTGGATAATGTCATAATCATTTTGTTGATATCATAATCATTTGATGATGTCATCATCATTAGATGATGTCATAATCATTTTGTTGATGTCATAATCATTTGATGATGTCATAATCATTTTGTTGATGTCATAATCATTTTGTTGATGTCATAATCATTTGATGATGTCATAATCATTTGATGTCATAATCATTGGATGATGTCATAATCATTTTGTTGATGTCATAATCATTTGATGATGTCATAATCATTTGATGTCATAATCATTGGATGATGTCATAATCATTTTGTTGATGTCATAATCATTTGATGATGTCATAATCATTAGATGATGTCATAATCATTTTGTTGATGTCATAATCATTTTGTTGATGTCATAATCATTTTGTTGATGTCATAATCATTTGATGATGTCATAATCATTAGATGATGTCATAATCATTTTGTTGATGTCATAATCATTTGATGATGTCATAATCATTTTATGTCATAATCATTGGATAATGTCATAATCATTTTGTTGATGTCATAATCATTTGATGATGTCATAATCATTAGATGATGTCATAATCATTTTGTTGATGTCATAATCATTTGATGATGTCATATTCATTTTGTTGATGTCATAATCATTTTGTTGATGTCATAATGATTTGATGATGTCATAATGATTTGATGATGCCATAATCATTGGATGATGTCATAATCGTTTGATGTCATAATCATTAGATGATGTCATAATCATTTTGTTGATGCCATAATCATTTGATGATGTCATAATCATTTTGTTGATGTCATAATTATTTGATGATGTCATAATCATTAGATGATGTCATAATCATTTTGTTGATGTCATAATCATTTGATGATGTCATAATCATTTTGTTGATGTCATAATCATTTGAAGATGTCATAATCGTTTGTTGTCATAATCATTAGATGATGTCATAATCATTTTGTTGATGTCATAATCATTTGATGTCATAATCATTAGATGATGTCATAATCATTTTGTTGATGTCATAGTCATTTGATGATGTCATAATCATTTTGTTGATGTCATAATCATTTGATAATGTCATAATCATTTGATGTCATAATCATTGGATGATGTCATAATCATTTGATGATGTCATAATCATTAGATGATGTCATAATCATTTTCTTGATGTCATAATCATTTGATGATGTCATAATCATTTGATGTCATAATCATTGGATGATGACATAATCATTTTGTTGATGTCATAATCATTTGATGATGTCATAATCATTTTGTTGATGTAATAATCATTTTGTTGATGTCATAATGATTTGATGATGTCATAATCATTAGATGATGTCATAATCATTTTGATGATGTCATAATCATTTGATGTCATAATCATTAGATTATGTCATAATCATTTTGTTGATGTCATAGTCATTTTGTTGATGTCATAATCATTTGATGATGTCATAATCATTTGATATCATAATCATTTGATTATGTCATAATCATTTTGTTGATGTAATAATCATTTTGTTGATGTCATAATGATTTGATGATGTCATAATCATTAGATGATGTCATAATCATTTTGTTGATGTCATAATGATTTGATGATGTCATAATCATTTGATGTCATAATCATTGGATGATGTCATAATCATTTTGTTGATGTCATAATCATTTGATGATGTCATAATCATTTGATGTCATAATCATTGGATGATGTCATAATCATTTTGTTGATGTCATAATCATTTGATGATGTCATAATCATTTTGTTGATGTCATAATCATTTGATGATGTCATAATCATTTGATGTCATAATCATTGGATGATGTCATAATCATTTTGTTGATGTCATAATCATTTGATGATGTCATAATCATTTGATGTCATAATCATTGGATGATGTCATAATCATTTTGTTGATGTCATAATCATTTGATGATGTCATAATCATTAGATGATGTCATAATCATTTTGTTGATGTCATAATCATTTGATGATGTCATAATCATTTGATGTCATAATCATTGGATGATGTCATAATCATTTTGTTGATGTCATAATCATTTGATGTCATAATCATTAGATTATGTCATAATCATTTTGTTGATGTCATAGTCATTTTGTTGATGTCATAATCATTTGATGATGTCATAATCATTTGATGTCATAATGATTTGATGATGTCATAATCATTTTGTTGATGTCATAGTCATTTTGTTGATGTCATAATCATTTGATAATGTCATAATCATTTGATGTCATAATCATTGGATGATGTCATAATCATTTGATGTCATAATGATTTGATGATGTCATAATAATTTGATGTCATAATCATTGGATGATGTCATAATCATTTTGTTGATGTCATAATCATTTGATGATGTCATAATCATTTGATGTCATAATCATTGGATGATGTCATAATCATTTTGTTGATGTCATAATCATTTGATGATGTCATAATCATTAGATGATGTCATAATCATTTTGTTGATGTCATAATCATTTGATGATGTCATAATCATTTGATGTCATAATCATTTGATGATGTCATAATCATTTTGTTGATGTCATAATCATTTGATGATGTCATAATCATTAGATGATGTCATAATCATTTTGTTGATGTCATAATCATTTGCTGATGTCATAATCATTAGATGATGTCATAATCATTTTGTTGATGTCAGAATCATTTGATGATGTCATAATCATTTTGTTGATGTCATAATCATTTGATGATGTCATAATCATTTGATGTCATAATCATTGTATAATGTCATAATCATTTTGTTGATATCATAATCATTTGATGATGTCATCATCATTAGATGATGTCATAATCATTTTGTTGATGTCATAATCATTTGATGATGTCATAATCATTTTGTTGATGTCATAATCATTTGATGATGTCATAATCATTTGATGTCATAATCATTGAATGATGTCATAATCATTTTGTTGATGTCATAATCATTTGATGATGTCATAATCATTTGATGTCATAATCATTGGATGATGTCATAATCATTTTGTTGATGTCATAATAATTTGATGATGTCATAATCATTAGATGATGTCATAATCATTTTGTTGATGTCATAATCATTTGATGATGTCATAATCATTTTATGTCATAATCATTGGATAATGTCATAATCATTTTGTTGATGTCATAATCATTTGATGATGTCATAATCATTAGATGATGTCATAATCATTTTGTTGATGTCATAATCATTTGATGATGTCATAATCATTTTGTTGATGTCATAATCATTTTGTTGATGTCATAATGATTTGATGATGTCATAATGATTTGATGATGCCATAATCATTGGATGATGTCATAATCGTTTGATGTCATAATCATTAGATAATGTCATAATCATTTTCTTGATGCCATAATCATTTGATGATGTCATAATCATTTTGTTGATGTCATAATCATTTGATGATGTCATAATCATTAGATGATGTCATAATCATTTTGTTGATGTCATAATCATTTGATGATGTCATAATCATTTTGTTGATGTCATAATCATTTGAAGATGTCATAATCGTTTGTTGTCATAATCATTAGATGATGTCATAATCATTTTGTTGATGTCATAATCATTTTGTTGATGTCATAGTCATTTGATGATGTCATAATCATTTTGTTGATGTCATAATCATTTGATAATGTCATAATCATTTGATGTCATAATCATTGGATGATGTCATAATCATTTTGTTGATGTCATAATCATTTGATGATGTCATAATCATTAGATGATGTCATTATCATTTTCTTGATGTCATAATCATTTGATGTCATAATGGTTTGATGATGTCATAATCATTTGATGTCATAATGGTTTGATGATGTCATAATCATTGGATGATGTCATACTCATTTTGTTGATGTCATAATCATTTGATGATGTCATAATCATTTGATGTCATAATCATTGGATGATGTCATAATCATTTTGTTGATGTCATAATCATTTGACGATGTCATAATCATTAGATGATGTCATAATCATTTTGTTGATGTCATAATCATTTGATGATGTCATAATCATTTGATGTCATAATCATTGGATGATGTCATAATCATTTTGTTGATGTCATAATCATTTGATGATGTCATAATCATTAGATGATGTCATAATCATTTTGTTGATGTCATAATCATTTGCTGATGTCATAATCATTAGATGATGTCATAATCATTTTGTTGATGTCATAATCATTTGATGATGTCATAATCATTTTGTTGATGTCATAATGATTTGATGAAGTCATAATCACTGGATGATGTCATAATCATTGGATGATGTCATAATCATTTTGTTGATGTCATAATCATTTGATGATGTCATGATCATTTGATGTCATAATCATTGGATAATGTCATAATCATTTTGTTGATATCATAATCATTTGATGATGTCATCATCATTAGATGATGTCATAATCATTTTGTTGATGTCATAATCATTTGATGATGTCATAATCATTTTGTTGATGTCATAATCATTTTGTTGATGTCATAATCATTTGATGATGTCATAATCATTTGATGTCATAATCATTGGATGATGTCATAATCATTTTGTTGATGTCATAATCATTTGATGATGTCATAATCATTTGATGTCATAATCATTGGATGATGTCATAATCATTTTGTTGATGTCATAATCATTTGATGATGTCATAATCATTTGATGTCATAATCATTGGATGATGTCATAATCATTTTGTTGATGTCATAATCATTTGATGATGTCATAATCATTAGATGATGTCATAATCATTTTGTTGATGTCATAATCATTTGGTGATGTCATAATCATGTTGTTGATGTCATAATCATTTTGTTGATGTCATAATGATTTGATGATGTCATAATCATTTGATGTCATAATCATTTGATGATGTCATAATCATTTTGTTGATGTCATAATCATTTGATGATGTCATAATCATTTGATGTCATAATCATTGGATGATGTCATAATCATTTTGTTGATGTCATAATCATTTGATGATGTCATAATCATTTGATGTCATAATCATTTGATGAAGTCATAATCATTAGATGATGTCATAATCATTTTCTTGATGTCATAATCATTTGATGATGTCATAATCATTTGATGTCATAATCATTGGATGATGACATAATCATTTTGTTGATGTCATAATCATTTGATGATGTCATAATCATTTTGTTGATGTAATAATCATTTTGTTGATGTCATAATGATTTGATGATGTCATAATCTTTAGATGATGTCATAATCATTTTGATGATGTCATAATCATTTGATGTCATAATCATTAGATTATGTCATAATCATTTTGTTGATGTCATAGTCATTTTGTTGATGTCATAATCATTTGATGATGTCATAATCATTTGATGTCATAATCATTTGATTATGTCATAATCATTTTGTTGATGTAATAATCATTTTGTTGATGTCATAATCATTTGATGATGTCATAATCATTTGATGTCATAATCATTGGATGATGTCATAATCATTTTGTTGATGTCATAATCATTTGATGATGTCATAATCATTAGATGATGTCATAATCATTTTGTTGATGTCATAATCATTTGATGATGTCATAATCATTTGATGTCATAATCATTGGATGATGTCATAATCATTTTGTTGATGTCATAATCATTTGATGTCATAATCATTAGATTATGTCATAATCATTTTGTTGATGTCATAGTCATTTTGTTGATGTCATAATCATTTGATGATGTCATAATCATTTGATGTCATAATGGTTTGATGATGTCATAATCATTGGATGATGTCATAATCATTTTGTTGATGTCATAATCATTTGATGATGTCATAATCATTTGATGTCATAATCATTGGATGATGTCATAATCATTTTGTTGATGTCATAATCATTTGACGATGTCATAATCATTAGATGATGTCATAATCATTTTGTTGATGTCATAATCATTTGATGATGTCATAATCATTTGATGTCATAATCATTGGATGATGTCATAATCATTTTGTTGATGTCATAATCATTTGATGATGTCATAATCATTAGATGATGTCATAATCATTTTGTTGATGTCATAATCATTTGCTGATGTCATAATCATTAGATGATGTCATAATCATTTTGTTGATGTCAGAATCATTTGATGATGTCATAATCATTTTGTTGATGTCATAATCATTTGATGATGTCATGATCATTTGATGTCATAATCATTGGATAATGTCATAATCATTTTGTTGATATCATAATCATTTGATGATGTCATCATCATTAGATGATGTCATAATCATTTTGTTGATGTCATAATCATTTGATGATGTCATAATCATTTTGTTGATGTCATAATCATTTTGTTGATGTCATAATCATTTGATGATGTCATAATCATTTGATGTCATAATCATTGGATGATGTCATAATCATTTTGTTGATGTCATAATCATTTGATGATGTCATAATCATTTGATGTCATAATCATTGGATGATGTCATAATCATTTTGTTGATGTCATAATCATTTGATGATGTCATAATCATTAGATGATGTCATAATCATTTTGTTGATGTCATAGTCATTTGATGATGTCATAATCATTTGATGTCATAATCATTGGATAATGTCATAATCATTTTGTTGATGTCATAATCATTTGATGATGTCATAATCATTAGATGATGTCATAATCATTTTGTTGATGTCATAATCATTTGATGATGTCATAATCATTTTGTTGATGTCATAATCATTTTGTTGATGTCATAATGATTTGATGATGTCATAATGATTTGATGATGCCATAATCATTGGATGATGTCATAATCGTTTGATGTCATAATCATTAGATGATGTCATAATCATTTTGTTGATGCCATAATCATTTGATGATGTCATAATAATTTTGTTGATGTCATAATTATTTGATGATGTCATAATCATTAGATGATGTCATAATCATTTTGTTGATGTCATAATCATTTGATGATGTCATAATCATTTTGTTGATGTCATAATCATTTGAAGATGTCATAATCGTTTGTTGTCATAATCATTAGATGATGTCATAATCATTTTGTTGATGTCATAATCATTTGATGTCATAATCATTAGATGATGTCATAATCATTTTGTTGATGTCATAGTCATTTGATGATGTCATAATCATTTTGTTGATGTCATAATCATTTGATAATGTCATAATCATTTGATGTCATAATCATTGGATGATGTCATAATCATTTGATGATGTCATAATCATTAGATGATGTCATAATCATTTTCTTGATGTCATAATCATTTGATGATGTCATAATCATTTGATGTCATAATCATTGGATGATGACATAATCATTTTGTTGATGTCATAATCATTTGATGATGTCATAATCATTTTGTTGATGTAATAATCATTTTGTTGATGTCATAATGATTTGATGATGTCATAATCATTAGATGATGTCATAATCATTTTGATGATGTCATAATCATTTGATGTCATAATCATTAGATTATGTCATAATCATTTTGTTGATGTCATAGTCATTTTGTTGATGTCATAATCATTTGATGATGTCATAATCATTTGATGTCATAATCATTTGATTATGTCATAATCATTTTGTTGATGTAATAATCATTTTGTTGATGTCATAATGATTTGATGATGTCATAATCATTAGATGATGTCATAATCATTTTGTTGATGTCATAATGATTTGATGATGTCATAATCATTTGATGTCATAATCATTGGATGATGTCATAATCATTTTGTTGATGTCATAATCATTTGATGATGTCATAATCATTTGATGTCATAATCATTGGATGATGTCATAATCATTTTGTTGATGTCATAATCATTTGATGATGTCATAATCATTTTGTTGATGTCATAATCATTTGATGATGTCATAATCATTTGATGTCATAATCATTGGATGATGTCATAATCATTTTGTTGATGTCATAATCATTTGATGATGTCATAATCATTTGATGTCATAATCATTGGATGATGTCATAATCATTTTGTTGATGTCATAATCATTTGATGATGTCATAATCATTAGATGATGTCATAATCATTTTGTTGATGTCATAATCATTTGATGATGTCATAATTATTTGATGTCATAATCATTGGATGATGTCATAATCATTTTGTTGATGTCATAATCATTTGATGTCATAATCATTAGATTATGTCATAATCATTTTGTTGATGTCATAGTCATTTTGTTGATGTCATAATCATTTGATGATGTCATAATCATTTGATGTCATAATGATTTGATGATGTCATAATCATTTGATGTCATAATCATTGGATGATGTCATAATCATTTTGTTGATGTCATAATCATTTGATGATGTCATAATCATTTGATGTCATAATCATTGGATGATGTCATAATCATTTTGTTGATGTCATAATCATTTGATGATGTCATAATCATTAGATGATGTCATAATCATTTTGTTGATGTCATAATCATTTGATGATGTCATAATCATTTGATGTCATAATCATTTGATGATGTCATAATCATTTTGTTGATGTCATAATCATTTGATGATGTCATAATCATTAGATGATGTCATAATCATTTTGTTAATGTCATAATCATTTGCTGATGTCATAATCATTAGATGATGTCATAATCATTTTGTTGATGTCAGAATCATTTGATGATGTCATAATCATTTTGTTGATGTCATAATCATTTGATGATGTCATAATCATTTGATGTCATAATCATTGGATAATGTCATAATCATTTTGTTGATATCATAATCATTTGATGATGTCATCATCATTAGATGATGTCATAATCATTTTGTTGATGTCATAATCATTTGATGATGTCATAATCATTTTGTTGATGTCATAATCATTTGATGATGTCATAATCATTTGATGTCATAATCATTGGATGATGTCATAATCATTTTGTTGATGTCATAATCATTTGATGATGTCATAATCATATGATGTCATAATCATTGGATGATGTCATAATCATTTTGTTGATGTCATAATAATTTGATGATGTCATAATCATTAGATGATGTCATAATCATTTTGTTGATGTCATAATCATTTGATGATGTCATAATCATTTTATGTCATAATCATTGGATAATGTCATAATCATTTTGTTGATGTCATAATCATTTGATGATGTCATAATCATTAGATGATGTCATAATCATTTTGTTGATGTCATAATCATTTGATGATGTCATAATCATTTTGTTGATGTCATAATCATTTTGTTGATGTCATAATGATTTGATGATGTCATAATGATTTGATGATGCCATAATCATTGGATGATGTCATAATCGTTTGATGTCATAATCATTAGATAATGTCATAATCATTTTCTTGATGCCATAATCATTTGATGATGTCATAATCATTTTGTTGATGTCATAATCATTTGATGATGTCATAATCATTAGATGATGTCATAATCATTTTGTTGATGTCATAATCATTTGATGATGTCATAATCATTTTGTTGATGTCATAATCATTTGAAGATGTCATAATCGTTTGTTGTCATAATCATTAGATGATGTCATAATCATTTTGTTGATGTCATAATCATTTGATGTCATAATCATTAGATGATGTCATAATCATTTTGTTGATGTCATAGTCATTTGATGATGTCATAATCATTTTGTTGATGTCATAATCATTTGATAATGTCATAATCATTTGATGTCATAATCATTGGATGATGTCATAATCATTTTGTTGATGTCATAATCATTTGATGATGTCATAATCATTAGATGATGTCATAATCATTTTCTTGATGTCATAATCATTTGATGTCATAATGGTTTGATGATGTCATAATCATTGGATGATGTCATAATCATTTTGTTGATGACATAATCATTTGATGATGTCATAATCATTTGATGTCATAATCATTGGATGATGTCATAATCATTTTGTTGATGTCATAATCATTTGACGATGTCATAATCATTAGATGATGTCATAATCATTTTGTTGATGTCATAATCATTTGATGATGTCATAATCATTTGATGTCATAATCATTGGATGATGTCATAATCATTTTGTTGATGTCATAATCATTTGATGATGTCATAATCATTAGATGATGTCATAATCATTTTGTTGATGTCATAATCATTTGCTGATGTCATAATCATTAGATGATGTCATAATCATTTTGTTGATGTCAGAATCATTTGATGATGTCATGATCATTTGATGTCATAATCATTGGATAATGTCATAATCATTTTGTTGATATCATAATCATTTGATGATGTCATCATCATTAGATGATGTCATAATCATTTTGTTGATGTCATAATCATTTGATGATGTCATAATCATTTTGTTGATGTCATAATCATTTTGTTGATGTCATAATCATTTGATGATGTCATAATCATTTGATGTCATAATCATTGGATGATGTCATAATCATTTTGTTGATGTCATAATCATTTGATGATGTCATAATCATTTGATGTCATAATCATTGGATGATGTCATAATCATTTTGTTGATGTCATAATCATTTGATGATGTCATAATCATTGGATGATGTCATAATCATTTTGTTGATGTCATAATCATTTGATGATGTCATAATCATTAGATGATGTCATAATCATTTTGTTGATGTCATAATCATTTGATGTCATAATCATTTGGTGATGTCATAATCATGTTGTTGATGTCATAATCATTTTGTTGATGTCATAATGATTTGATGATGTCATAATCATTTGATGTCATAATCATTTGATGATGTCATAATCATTTTGTTGATGTCATAATCATTTGATGATGTCATAATCATTGGATGTCATAATCATTGGATGATGTCATAATCATTTTGTTGATGTCATAATCATTTGATGATGTCATAATCATTTGATGTCATAATCATTGGATGATGTCATAATCATTTTGTTGATGTCATAATCATTTGATGATGTCATAATCATTTGATGTCATAATCATTGGATGATGTCATAATCATTTTGTTGATGTCATAATCATTTGATGAAGTCATAATCATTAGATGATGTCATAATCATTTTCTTGATGTCATAATCATTTGATGATGTCATAATCATTTTGATGATGTAATAATCATTTTGTTGATGTCATAATGATTTGATGATGTCATAATCATTAGATGATGTCATAATCATTTTGATGATGTCATAATCATTTGATGTCATAATCATTAGATTATGTCATAATCATTTTGTTGATGTCATAGTCATTTTGTTGATGTCATAATCATTTGATGATGTCATAATCATTTGATGTCATAATCATTTGATTATGTCATAATCATTTTGTTGATGTAATAATCATTTTGTTGATGTCATAATCATTTGATGATGTCATAATCATTTGATGTCATAATCATTGGATGATGTCATAATCATTTTGTTGATGTCATAATCATTTGATGATGTCATAATCATTAGATGATGTCATAATCATTTTGTTGATGTCATAATCATTTGATGATGTCATAATCATTTGATGTCATAATCATTGGATGATGTCATAATCATTTTGTTGATGTCATAATCATTTGATGTCATAATCATTAGATTATGTCATAATCATTTTGTTGATGTCATAGTCATTTTGTTGATGTCATAATCATTTGATGATGTCATAATCATTTGATGTCATAATGGTTTGATGATGTCATAATCATTGGATGATGTCATAATCATTTTGTTGATGTCATAATCATTTGATGATGTCATAATCATTTGATGTCATAATCATTGGATGATGTCATAATCATTTTGTTGATGTCATAATCATTTGACGATGTCATAATCATTAGATGATGTCATAATCATTTTGTTGATGTCATAATCATTTGATGATGTCATAATCATTTGATGTCATAATCATTGGATGATGTCATAATCATTTTGTTGATGTCATAATCATTTGATGATGTCATAATCATTAGATGATGTCATAATCATTTTGTTGATGTCATAATCATTTGCTGATGTCATAATCATTAGATGATGTCATAATCATTTTGTTGATGTCAGAATCATTTGATGATGTCATAATCATTTTGTTGATGTCATAATCATTTGATGATGTCATGATCATTTGATGTCATAATCATTGGATAATGTCATAATCATTTTGTTGATATCATAATCATTTGATGATGTCATAATCATTTTGTTGATGTCATAATCATTTTGTTGATGTCATAATCATTTGATGATGTCATAATCATTTGATGTCATAATCATTGGATGATGTCATAATCATTTTGTTGATGTCATAATCATTTGATGATGTCATAATCATTTGATGTCATAATCATTGGATGATGTCATAATCATTTTGTTGATGTCATAATCATTTGATGATGTCATAATCATTTTGTTGATGTCATAATCATTTTGTTGATGTCATAATCATTTGATGATGTCATAATCATTTGATGTCATAATCATTGGATGATGTCATAATCATTTTGTTGATGTCATAATCATTTGATGTCATAATCATTAGATTATGTCATAATCATTTTGTTGATGTCATAGTCATTTTGTTGATGTCATAATCATTTGATGATGTCATAATCATTTGATGTCATAATGGTTTGATGATGTCATAATCATTGGATGATGTCATAATCATTTTGTTGATGTCATAATCATTTGATGATGTCATAATCATTTGATGTCATAATCATTGGATGATGTCATAATCATTTTGTTGATGTCATAATCATTTGACGATGTCATAATCATTAGATGATGTCATAATCATTTTGTTGATGTCATAATCATTTGATGATGTCATAATCATTTGATGTCATAATCATTGGATGATGTCATAATCATTTTGTTGATGTCATAATCATTTGATGATGTCATAATCATTAGATGATGTCATAATCATTTTGTTGATGTCATAATCATTTGCTGATGTCATAATCATTAGATGATGTCATAATCATTTTGTTGATGTCAGAATCATTTGATGATGTCATAATCATTTTGTTGATGTCATAATCATTTGATGATGTCATGATCATTTGATGTCATAATCATTGGATAATGTCATAATCATTTTGTTGATATCATAATCATTTGATGATGTCATCATCATTAGATGATGTCATAATCATTTTGTTGATGTCATAATCATTTGATGATGTCATAATCATTAGATGATGTCATAATCATTTTGTTGATGTCATAATCATTTGGTGATGTCATAATCATGTTGTTGATGTCATAATCATTTTGTTGATGTCATAATGATTTGATGATGTCATAATCATTTGATGTCATAATCATTTGATGATGTCATAATCATTTTGTTGATGTCATAATCATTTGATGATGTCATAATCATTTGATGTCATAATCATTGGATGATGTCATAATCATTTTGTTGATGTCATAATCATTTGATGATGTCATAATCATTTGATGTCATAATCATTTGATGAAGTCATAATCATTAGATGATGTCATAATCATTTTCTTGATGTCATAATCATTTGATGATGTCATAATCATTTGATGTCATAATCATTGGATGATGACATAATCATTTTGTTGATGTCATAATCATTTGATGATGTCATAATCATTTTGTTGATGTAATAATCATTTTGTTGATGTCATAATGATTTGATGATGTCATAATCTTTAGATGATGTCATAATCATTTTGATGATGTCATAATCATTTGATGTCATAATCATTAGATTATGTCATAATCATTTTGTTGATGTCATAGTCATTTTGTTGATGTCATAATCATTTGATGATGTCATAATCATTTGATGTCATAATCATTTGATTATGTCATAATCATTTTGTTGATGTAATAATCATTTTGTTGATGTCATAATCATTTGATGATGTCATAATCATTTGATGTCATAATCATTGGATGATGTCATAATCATTTTGTTGATGTCATAATCATTTGATGATGTCATAATCATTAGATGATGTCATAATCATTTTGTTGATGTCATAATCATTTGATGATGTCATAATCATTTGATGTCATAATCATTGGATGATGTCATAATCATTTTGTTGATGTCATAATCATTTGATGTCATAATCATTAGATTATGTCATAATCATTTTGTTGATGTCATAGTCATTTTGTTGATGTCATAATCATTTGATGATGTCATAATCATTTGATGTCATAATGGTTTGATGATGTCATAATCATTGGATGATGTCATAATCATTTTGTTGATGTCATAATCATTTGATGATGTCATAATCATTTGATGTCATAATCATTGGATGATGTCATAATCATTTTGTTGATGTCATAATCATTTGACGATGTCATAATCATTAGATGATGTCATAATCATTTTGTTGATGTCATAATCATTTGATGATGTCATAATCATTTGATGTCATAATCATTGGATGATGTCATAATCATTTTGTTGATGTCATAATCATTTGATGATGTCATAATCATTAGATGATGTCATAATCATTTTGTTGATGTCATAATCATTTGCTGATGTCATAATCATTAGATGATGTCATAATCATTTTGTTGATGTCAGAATCATTTGATGATGTCATAATCATTTTGTTGATGTCATAATCATTTGATGATGTCATGATCATTTGATGTCATAATCATTGGATAATGTCATAATCATTTTGTTGATATCATAATCATTTGATGATGTCATCATCATTAGATGATGTCATAATCATTTTGTTGATGTCATAATCATTTGATGATGTCATAATCATTTTGTTGATGTCATAATCATTTTGTTGATGTCATAATCATTTGATGATGTCATAATCATTTGATGTCATAATCATTGGATGATGTCATAATCATTTTGTTGATGTCATAATCATTTGATGATGTCATAATCATTTGATGTCATAATCATTGGATGATGTCATAATCATTTTGTTGATGTCATAATCATTTGATGATGTCATAATCATTAGATGATGTCATAATCATTTTGTTGATGTCATAGTCATTTGATGATGTCATAATCATTTGATGTCGTAATCATTGGATAATGTCATAATCATTTTGTTGATGTCATAATCATTTGATGATGTCATAATCATTAGATGATGTCATAATCATTTTGTTGATGTCATAATCATTTGATGATGTCATAATCATTTTGTTGATGTCATAATCATTTTGTTGATGTCATAATGATTTGATGATGTCATAATGATTTGATGATGCCATAATCATTGGATGATGTCATAATCGTTTGATGTCATAATCATTAGATGATGTCATAATCATTTTGTTGATGCCATAATCATTTGATGATGTCATAATAATTTTGTTGATGTCATAATTATTTGATGATGTCATAATCATTAGATGATGTCATAATCATTTTGTTGATGTCATAATCATTTGATGATGTCATAATCATTTTGTTGATGTCATAATCATTTGAAGATGTCATAATCGTTTGTTGTCATAATCATTAGATGATGTCATAATCATTTTGTTGATGTCATAATCATTTGATGTCATAATCATTAGATGATGTCATAATCATTTTGTTGATGTCATAGTCATTTGATGATGTCATAATCATTTTGTTGATGTCATAATCATTTGATAATGTCATAATCATTTGATGTCATAATCATTGGATGATGTCATAATCATTTGATGATGTCATAATCATTAGATGATGTCATAATCATTTTCTTGATGTCATAATCATTTGATGATGTCATAATCATTTGATGTCATAATCATTGGATGATGACATAATCATTTTGTTGATGTCATAATCATTTGATGATGTCATAATCATTTTGTTGATGTAATAATCATTTTGTTGATGTCATAATGATTTGATGATGTCATAATCATTAGATGATGTCATAATCATTTTGATGATGTCATAATCATTTGATGTCATAATCATTAGATTATGTCATAATCATTTTGTTGATGTCATAGTCATTTTGTTGATGTCATAATCATTTGATGATGTCATAATCATTTGATGTCATAATCATTTGATTATGTCATAATCATTTTGTTGATGTAATAATCATTTTGTTGATGTCATAATGATTTGATGATGTCATAATCATTAGATGATGTCATAATCATTTTGTTGATGTCATAATGATTTGATGATGTCATAATCATTTGATGTCATAATCATTGGATGATGTCATAATCATTTTGTTGATGTCATAATCATTTGATGATGTCATAATCATTTGATGTCATAATCATTGGATGATGTCATAATCATTTTGTTGATGTCATAATCATTTGATGATGTCATAATCATTTTGTTGATGTCATAATCATTTGATGATGTCATAATCATTTGATGTCATAATCATTGGATGATGTCATAATCATTTTGTTGATGTCATAATCATTTGATGATGTCATAATCATTTGATGTCATAATCATTGGATGATGTCATAATCATTTTGTTGATGTCATAATCATTTGATGATGTCATAATCATTAGATGATGTCATAATCATTTTGTTGATGTCATAATCATTTGATGATGTCATAATTATTTGATGTCATAATCATTGGATGATGTCATAATCATTTTGTTGATGTCATAATCATTTGATGTCATAATCATTAGATTATGTCATAATCATTTTGTTGATGTCATAGTCATTTTGTTGATGTCATAATCATTTGATGATGTCATAATCATTTGATGTCATAATGATTTGATGATGTCATAATCATTTGATGTCATAATCATTGGATGATGTCATAATCATTTTGTTGATGTCATAATCATTTGATGATGTCATAATCATTTGATGTCATAATCATTGGATGATGTCATAATCATTTTGTTGATGTCATAATCATTTGATGATGTCATAATCATTAGATGATGTCATAATCATTTTGTTGATGTCATAATCATTTGATGATGTCATAATCATTTGATGTCATAATCATTTGATGATGTCATAATCATTTTGTTGATGTCATAATCATTTGATGATGTCATAATCATTAGATGATGTCATAATCATTTTGTTAATGTCATAATCATTTGCTGATGTCATAATCATTAGATGATGTCATAATCATTTTGTTGATGTCAGAATCATTTGATGATGTCATAATCATTTTGTTGATGTCATAATCATTTGATGATGTCATAATCATTTGATGTCATAATCATTGGATAATGTCATAATCATTTTGTTGATATCATAATCATTTGATGATGTCATCATCATTAGATGATGTCATAATCATTTTGTTGATGTCATAATCATTTGATGATGTCATAATCATTTTGTTGATGTCATAATCATTTGATGATGTCATAATCATTTGATGTCATAATCATTGGATGATGTCATAATCATTTTGTTGATGTCATAATCATTTGATGATGTCATAATCATATGATGTCATAATCATTGGATGATGTCATAATCATTTTGTTGATGTCATAATAATTTGATGATGTCATAATCATTAGATGATGTCATAATCATTTTGTTGATGTCATAATCATTTGATGATGTCATAATCATTTTATGTCATAATCATTGGATAATGTCATAATCATTTTGTTGATGTCATAATCATTTGATGATGTCATAATCATTAGATGATGTCATAATCATTTTGTTGATGTCATAATCATTTGATGATGTCATAATCATTTTGTTGATGTCATAATCATTTTGTTGATGTCATAATGATTTGATGATGTCATAATGATTTGATGATGCCATAATCATTGGATGATGTCATAATCGTTTGATGTCATAATCATTAGATAATGTCATAATCATTTTCTTGATGCCATAATCATTTGATGATGTCATAATCATTTTGTTGATGTCATAATCATTTGATGATGTCATAATCATTAGATGATGTCATAATCATTTTGTTGATGTCATAATCATTTGATGATGTCATAATCATTTTGTTGATGTCATAATCATTTGAAGATGTCATAATCGTTTGTTGTCATAATCATTAGATGATGTCATAATCATTTTGTTGATGTCATAATCATTTGATGTCATAATCATTAGATGATGTCATAATCATTTTGTTGATGTCATAGTCATTTGATGATGTCATAATCATTTTGTTGATGTCATAATCATTTGATAATGTCATAATCATTTGATGTCATAATCATTGGATGATGTCATAATCATTTTGTTGATGTCATAATCATTTGATGATGTCATAATCATTAGATGATGTCATAATCATTTTCTTGATGTCATAATCATTTGATGTCATAATGGTTTGATGATGTCATAATCATTGGATGATGTCATAATCATTTTGTTGATGTCATAATCATTTGATGATGTCATAATCATTTGATGTCATAATCATTGGATGATGTCATAATCATTTTGTTGATGTCATAATCATTTGACGATGTCATAATCATTAGATGATGTCATAATCATTTTGTTGATGTCATAATCATTTGATGATGTCATAATCATTTGATGTCATAATCATTGGATGATGTCATAATCATTTTGTTGATGTCATAATCATTTGATGATGTCATAATCATTAGATGATGTCATAATCATTTTGTTGATGTCATAATCATTTGCTGATGTCATAATCATTAGATGATGTCATAATCATTTTGTTGATGTCAGAATCATTTGATGATGTCATGATCATTTGATGTCATAATCATTGGATAATGTCATAATCATTTTGTTGATATCATAATCATTTGATGATGTCATCATCATTAGATGATGTCATAATCATTTTGTTGATGTCATAATCATTTGATGATGTCATAATCATTTTGTTGATGTCATAATCATTTTGTTGATGTCATAATCATTTGATGATGTCATAATCATTTGATGTCATAATCATTGGATGATGTCATAATCATTTTGTTGATGTCATAATCATTTGATGATGTCATAATCATTTGATGTCATAATCATTGGATGATGTCATAATCATTTTGTTGATGTCATAATCATTTGATGATGTCATAATCATTGGATGATGTCATAATCATTTTGTTGATGTCATAATCATTTGATGATGTCATAATCATTAGATGATGTCATAATCATTTTGTTGATGTCATAATCATTTGATGTCATAATCATTTGGTGATGTCATAATCATGTTGTTGATGTCATAATCATTTTGTTGATGTCATAATGATTTGATGATGTCATAATCATTTGATGTCATAATCATTTGATGATGTCATAATCATTTTGTTGATGTCATAATCATTTGATGATGTCATAATCATTTGATGTCATAATCATTGGATGATGTCATAATCATTTTGTTGATGTCATAATCATTTGATGATGTCATAATCATTTGATGTCATAATCATTGGATGATGTCATAATCATTTTGTTGATGTCATAATCATTTGATGATGTCATAATCATTTGATGTCATAATCATTGGATGATGTCATAATCATTTTGTTGATGTCATAATCATTTGATGAAGTCATAATCATTAGATGATGTCATAATCATTTTCTTGATGTCATAATCATTTGATGATGTCATAATCATTTTGATGATGTAATAATCATTTTGTTGATGTCATAATGATTTGATGATGTCATAATCATTAGATGATGTCATAATCATTTTGATGATGTCATAATCATTTGATGTCATAATCATTAGATTATGTCATAATCATTTTGTTGATGTCATAGTCATTTTGTTGATGTCATAATCATTTGATGATGTCATAATCATTTGATGTCATAATCATTTGATTATGTCATAATCATTTTGTTGATGTAATAATCATTTTGTTGATGTCATAATCATTTGATGATGTCATAATCATTTGATGTCATAATCATTGGATGATGTCATAATCATTTTGTTGATGTCATAATCATTTGATGATGTCATAATCATTAGATGATGTCATAATCATTTTGTTGATGTCATAATCATTTGATGATGTCATAATCATTTGATGTCATAATCATTGGATGATGTCATAATCATTTTGTTGATGTCATAATCATTTGATGTCATAATCATTAGATTATGTCATAATCATTTTGTTGATGTCATAGTCATTTTGTTGATGTCATAATCATTTGATGATGTCATAATCATTTGATGTCATAATGGTTTGATGATGTCATAATCATTGGATGATGTCATAATCATTTTGTTGATGTCATAATCATTTGATGATGTCATAATCATTTGATGTCATAATCATTGGATGATGTCATAATCATTTTGTTGATGTCATAATCATTTGACGATGTCATAATCATTAGATGATGTCATAATCATTTTGTTGATGTCATAATCATTTGATGATGTCATAATCATTTGATGTCATAATCATTGGATGATGTCATAATCATTTTGTTGATGTCATAATCATTTGATGATGTCATAATCATTAGATGATGTCATAATCATTTTGTTGATGTCATAATCATTTGCTGATGTCATAATCATTAGATGATGTCATAATCATTTTGTTGATGTCAGAATCATTTGATGATGTCATAATCATTTTGTTGATGTCATAATCATTTGATGATGTCATGATCATTTGATGTCATAATCATTGGATAATGTCATAATCATTTTGTTGATATCATAATCATTTGATGATGTCATAATCATTTTGTTGATGTCATAATCATTTTGTTGATGTCATAATCATTTGATGATGTCATAATCATTTGATGTCATAATCATTGGATGATGTCATAATCATTTTGTTGATGTCATAATCATTTGATGATGTCATAATCATTTGATGTCATAATCATTGGATGATGTCATAATCATTTTGTTGATGTCATAATCATTTGATGATGTCATAATCATTTTGTTGATGTCATAATCATTTTGTTGATGTCATAATCATTTGATGATGTCATAATCATTTGATGTCATAATCATTGGATGATGTCATAATCATTTTGTTGATGTCATAATCATTTGATGTCATAATCATTAGATTATGTCATAATCATTTTGTTGATGTCATAGTCATTTTGTTGATGTCATAATCATTTGATGATGTCATAATCATTTGATGTCATAATGGTTTGATGATGTCATAATCATTGGATGATGTCATAATCATTTTGTTGATGTCATAATCATTTGATGATGTCATAATCATTTGATGTCATAATCATTGGATGATGTCATAATCATTTTGTTGATGTCATAATCATTTGACGATGTCATAATCATTAGATGATGTCATAATCATTTTGTTGATGTCATAATCATTTGATGATGTCATAATCATTTGATGTCATAATCATTGGATGATGTCATAATCATTTTGTTGATGTCATAATCATTTGATGATGTCATAATCATTAGATGATGTCATAATCATTTTGTTGATGTCATAATCATTTGCTGATGTCATAATCATTAGATGATGTCATAATCATTTTGTTGATGTCAGAATCATTTGATGATGTCATAATCATTTTGTTGATGTCATAATCATTTGATGATGTCATGATCATTTGATGTCATAATCATTGGATAATGTCATAATCATTTTGTTGATATCATAATCATTTGATGATGTCATCATCATTAGATGATGTCATAATCATTTTGTTGATGTCATAATCATTTGATGATGTCATAATCATTTTGTTGATGTCATAATCATTTTGTTGATGTCATAATCATTTGATGATGTCATAATCATTTGATGTCATAATCATTGGATGATGTCATAATCATTTTGTTGATGTCATAATCATTTGATGATGTCATAATCATTTGATGTCATAATCATTGGATGATGTCATAATCATTTTGTTGATGTCATAATCATTTGATGATGTCATAATCATTAGATGATGTCATAATCATTTTGTTGATGTCATAATCATTTTGTTGATGTCATAATCATTTTGTTGATGTCATAATCATTTGATGATGTCATAATCATTAGATGATGTCATAATCATTTTGTTGATGTCATAATCATTTGATGATGTCATAATCATTTTATGTCATAATCATTGGATAATGTCATAATCATTTTGTTGATGTCATAATCATTTGATGATGTCATAATCATTAGATGATGTCATAATCATTTTGTTGATGTCATAATCATTTGATGATGTCATATTCATTTTGTTGATGTCATAATCATTTTGTTGATGTCATAATGATTTGATGATGTCATAATGATTTGATGATGCCATAATCATTGGATGATGTCATAATCGTTTGATGTCATAATCATTAGATGATGTCATAATCATTTTGTTGATGCTATAATCATTTGATGATGTCATAATCATTTTGTTGATGTCATAATTATTTGATGATGTCATAATCATTAGATGATGTCATAATCATTTTGTTGATGTCATAATCATTTGATGATGTCATAATCATTTTGTTGATGTCATAATCATTTGAAGATGTCATAATCGTTTGTTGTCATAATCATTAGATGATGTCATAATCATTTTGTTGATGTCATAATCATTTGATGATGTCATAATCATTTGATGTCATAATCATTGGATGATGACATAATCATTTTGTTGATGTCATAATCATTTGATGATGTCATAATCATTTTGTTGATGTAATAATCATTTTGTTGATGTCATAATGATTTGATGATGTCATAATCATTAGATGATGTCATAATCATTTTGATGATGTCATAATCATTTGATGTCATAATCATTAGATTATGTCATAATCATTTTGTTGATGTCATAGTCATTTTGTTGATGTCATAATCATTTGATGATGTCATAATCATTTGATGTCATAATCATTTGATTATGTCATAATCATTTTGTTGATGTAATAATCATTTTGTTGATGTCATAATCATTTGATGATGTCATAATCATTTGATGTCATAATCATTGGATGATGTCATAATCATTTTGTTGATGTCATAATCATTTGATGATGTCATAATCATTAGATGATGTCATAATCATTTTGTTGATGTCATAATCATTTGATGATGTCATAATCATTTGATGTCATAATCATTGGATGATGTCATAATCATTTTGTTGATGTCATAATCATTTGATGTCATAATCATTAGATTATGTCATAATCATTTTGTTGATGTCATAGTCATTTTGTTGATGTCATAATCATTTGATGATGTCATAATCATTTGATGTCATAATGGTTTGATGATGTCATAATCATTGGATGATGTCATAATCATTTTGTTGATGTCATAATCATTTGATGATGTCATAATCATTTGATGTCATAATCATTGGATGATGTCATAATCATTTTGTTGATGTCATAATCATTTGACGATGTCATAATCATTAGATGATGTCATAATCATTTTGTTGATGTCATAATCATTTGATGATGTCATAATCATTTGATGTCATAATCATTGGATGATGTCATAATCATTTTGTTGATGTCATAATCATTTGATGATGTCATAATCATTAGATGATGTCATAATCATTTTGTTGATGTCATAATCATTTGCTGATGTCATAATCATTAGATGATGTCATAATCATTTTGTTGATGTCAGAATCATTTGATGATGTCATAATCATTTTGTTGATGTCATAATCATTTGATGATGTCATGATCATTTGATGTCATAATCATTGGATAATGTCATAATCATTTTGTTGATATCATAATCATTTGATGATGTCATCATCATTAGATGATGTCATAATCATTTTGTTGATGTCATAATCATTTGATGATGTCATAATCATTTTGTTGATGTCATAATCATTTTGTTGATGTCATAATCATTTGATGATGTCATAATCATTTGATGTCATAATCATTGGATGATGTCATAATCATTTTGTTGATGTCATAATCATTTGATGATGTCATAATCATTTGATGTCATAATCATTGGATGATGTCATAATCATTTTGTTGATGTCATAATCATTTGATGATGTCATAATCATAAGATGATGTCATAATCATTTTGTTGATGTCATAATCATTTTGTTGATGTCATAATCATTTTGTTGATGTCATAATCATTTGATGATGTCATAATCATTAGATGATGTCATAATCATTTTGTTGATGTCATAATCATTTGATGATGTCATAATCATTTTATGTCATAATCATTGGATAATGTCATAATCATTTTGTTGATGTCATAATCATTTGATGATGTCATAATCATTAGATGATGTCATAATCATTTTGTTGATGTCATAATCATTTGATGATGTCATATTCATTTTGTTGATGTCATAATCATTTTGTTGATGTCATAATGATTTGATGATGTCATAATGATTTGATGATGCCATAATCATTGGATGATGTCATAATCGTTTGATGTCATAATCATTAGATGATGTCATAATCATTTTGTTGATGCTATAATCATTTGATGATGTCATAATCATTTTGTTGATGTCATAATTATTTGATGATGTCATAATCATTAGATGATGTCATAATCATTTTGTTGATGTCATAATCATTTGATGATGTCATAATCATTTTGTTGATGTCATAATCATTTGAAGATGTCATAATCGTTTGTTGTCATAATCATTAGATGATGTCATAATCATTTTGTTGATGTCATAATCATTTGATGTCATAATCATTAGATGATGTCATAATCATTTTGTTGATGTCATAGTCATTTGATGATGTCATAATCATTTTGTTGATGTCATAATCATTTGATAATGTCATAATCATTTGATGTCATAATCATTGGATGATGTCATAATCATTTGATGATGTCATAATCATTAGATGATGTCATAATCATTTTCTTGATGTCATAATCATTTGATGATGTCATAATCATTTGATGTTATAATCATTGGATGATGACATAATCATTTTGTTGATGTCATAATCATTTGATGATGTCATAATCATTTTGTTGATGTAATAATCATTTTGTTGATGTCATAATGATTTGATGATGTCATAATCATTAGATGATGTCATAATCATTTTGATGATGTCATAATCATTTGATGTCATAATCATTAGATTATGTCATAATCATTTTGTTGATGTCATAGTCATTTTGTTGATGTCATAATCATTTGATGATGTCATAATCATTTGATATCATAATCATTTGATTATGTCATAATCATTTTGTTGATGTAATAATCATTTTGTTGATGTCATAATGATTTGATGATGTCATAATCATTAGATGATGTCATAATCATTTTGTTGATGTCATAATGATTTGATGATGTCATAATCATTTGATGTCATAATCATTGGATGATGTCATAATCATTTTGTTGATGTCATAATCATTTGATGATGTCATAATCATTTGATGTCATAATCATTGGATGATGTCATAATCATTTTGTTGATGTCATAATCATTTGATGATGTCATAATCATTTTGTTGATGTCATAATCATTTGATGATGTCATAATCATTTGATGTCATAATCATTGGATGATGTCATAATCATTTTGTTGATGTCATAATCATTTGATGATGTCATAATCATTTGATGTCATAATCATTGGATGATGTCATAATCATTTTGTTGATGTCATAATCATTTGATGATGTCATAATCATTAGATGATGTCATAATCATTTTGTTGATGTCATAATCATTTGATGATGTCATAATCATTTGATGTCATAATCATTGGATGATGTCATAATCATTTTGTTGATGTCATAATCATTTGATGTCATAATCATTAGATTATGTCATAATCATTTTGTTGATGTCATAGTCATTTTGTTGATGTCATAATCATTTGATGATGTCATAATCATTTGATGTCATAATGATTTGATGATGTCATAATCATTTGATGTCATAATCATTGGATGATGTCATAATCATTTTGTTGATGTCATAATCATTTGATGATGTCATAATCATTTGATGTCATAATCATTGGATGATGTCATAATCATTTTGTTGATGTCATAATCATTTGATGATGTCATAATCATTAGATGATGTCATAATCATTTTGTTGATGTCATAATCATTTGATGATGTCATAATCATTTGATGTCATAATCATTTGATGATGTCATAATCATTTTGTTGATGTCATAATCATTTGATGATGTCATAATCATTAGATGATGTCATTATCATTATGTTGATGTCATAATCATTTGCTGATGTCATAATCATTAGATGATGTCATAATCATTTTGTTGATGTCAGAATCATTTGATGATGTCATAATCATTTTGTTGATGTCATAATCATTTGATGATGTCATAATCATTTGATGTCATAATCATTGGATAATGTCATAATCATTTTGTTGATATCATAATCATTTGATGATGTCATAATCATTAGATGATGTCATTATCATTTTGTTGATGTCATAATCATTTGCTGATGTCATAATCATTAGATGATGTCATAATCATTTTGTTGATGTCAGAATCATTTGATGATGTCATAATCATTTTGTTGATGTCATAATCATTTGATGATGTCATAATCATTTGATGTCATAATCATTGGATAATGTCATAATCATTTTGTTGATGTCATAATCATTTGATGATGTCATAATCATTTTGTTGATGTCATAATCATTTGATGATGTCATAATCATTTGATGTCATAATCATTGGATGATGTCATAATCATTTTGTTGGTGTCATAATCATTTGATGATGTCATAATCATTTTGTTGATGTCATAATCATTTGATAATGTCATAATCATTTGATGTCATAATAATTTGATGATGTCATAATCATTAGATGATGTCATAATCATTTTGTTGATGTCATAATCATTTGATGATGTCATAATCATTTTATGTCATAATCATTGGATAATGTCATAATCATTTTGTTGATGTCATAATCATTTGATGATGTCATAATCATTAGATGATGTCATAATCATTTTGTTGATGTCATAATCATTTGATGATGTCATAATCATTTTGTTGATGTCATAATCATTTTGTTGATGTCATAATGATTTGATGATGTCATAATGATTTGATGATGCCATAATCATTGGATGATGTCATAATCGTTTGATGTCATAATCATTAGATAATGTCATAATCATTTTCTTGATGCCATAATCATTTGATGATGTCATAATCATTTTGTTGATGTCATAATCATTTGATGATGTCATAATCATTAGATGATGTCATAATCATTTTCTTGATGTCATAATCATTTGATGTCATAATGGTTTGATGATGTCATAATCATTGGATGATGTCATAATCATTTTGTTGATGTCATAATCATTTGATGATGTCATAATCATTTGATGTCATAATCATTGGATGATGTCATAATCATTTTGTTGATGTCATAATCATTTGACGATGTCATAATCATTAGATGATGTCATAATCATTTTGTTGATGTCATAATCATTTGATGATGTCATAATCATTTGATGTCATAATCATTGGATGATGTCATAATCATTTTGTTGATGTCATAATCATTTGATGATGTCATAATCATTAGATGATGTCATAATCATTTTGTTGATGTCATAATCATTTGCTGATGTCATAATCATTAGATGATGTCATAATCATTTTGTTGATGTCAGAATCATTTGATGATGTCATAATCATTTTGTTGATGTCATAATCATTTGATGATGTCATGATCATTTGATGTCATAATCATTGGATAATGTCATAATCATTTTGTTGATATCATAATCATTTGATGATGTCATCATCATTAGATGATGTCATAATCATTTTGTTGATGTCATAATCATTTGATGATGTCATAATCATTTTGTTGATGTCATAATCATTTTGTTGATGTCATAATCATTTGATGATGTCATAATCATTTGATGTCATAATCATTGGATGATGTCATAATCATTTTGTTGATGTCATAATCATTTGATGATGTCATAATCATTTGATGTCATAATCATTGGATGATGTCATAATCATTTTGTTGATGTCATAATCATTTGATGATGTCATAATCATTTGATGTCATAATCATTGGATGATGTCATAATCATTTTGTTGATGTCATAATCATTTGATGATGTCATAATCATTAGATGATGTCATAATCATTTTGTTGATGTCATAATCATTTGATGTCATAATCATTTGGTGATGTCATAATCATGTTGTTGATGTCATAATCATTTTGTTGATGTCATAATGATTTGATGATGTCATAATCATTTGATGTCATAATCATTTGATGATGTCATAATCATTTTGTTGATGTCATAATCATTTGATGATGTCATAATCATTTGATGTCATAATCATTGGATGATGTCATAATCATTTTGTTGATGTCATAATCATTTGATGATGTCATAATCATTTGATGTCATAATCATTGGATGATGTCATAATCATTTTGTTGATGTCATAATCATTTGATGAAGTCATAATCATTAGATGATGTCATAATCATTTTCTTGATGTCATAATCATTTGATGATGTCATAATCATTTGATGTCATAATCATTGGATGATGACATAATCATTTTGTTGATGTCATAATCATTTGATGATGTCATAATCATTTTGTTGATGTAATAATCATTTTGTTGATGTCATAATGATTTGATGATGTCATAATCATTAGATGATGTCATAATCATTTTGATGATGTCATAATCATTTGATGTCATAATCATTAGATTATGTCATAATCATTTTGTTGATGTCATAGTCATTTTGTTGATGTCATAATCATTTGATGATGTCATAATCATTTGATGTCATAATCATTTGATTATGTCATAATCATTTTGTTGATGTAATAATCATTTTGTTGATGTCATAATCATTTGATGATGTCATAATCATTTGATGTCATAATCATTGGATGATGTCATAATCATTTTGTTGATGTCATAATCATTTGATGATGTCATAATCATTTGATGTCATAATCATTGGATGATGTCATAATCATTTTGTTGATGTCATAATCATTTGATGATGTCATAATCATTAGATGATGTCATAATCATTTTGTTGATGTCATAATCATTTGATGTCATAATCATTTGGTGATGTCATAATCATGTTGTTGATGTCATAATCATTTTGTTGATGTCATAATGATTTGATGATGTCATAATCATTTGATGTCATAATCATTTGATGATGTCATAATCATTTTGTTGATGTCATAATCATTTGATGATGTCATAATCATTTGATGTCATAATCATTGGATGATGTCATAATCATTTTGTTGATGTCATAATCATTTGATGATGTCATAATCATTTGATGTCATAATCATTGGATGATGTCATAATCATTTTGTTGATGTCATAATCATTTGATGAAGTCATAATCATTAGATGATGTCATAATCATTTTCTTGATGTCATAATCATTTGATGATGTCATAATCATTTGATGTCATAATCATTGGATGATGACATAATCATTTTGTTGATGTCATAATCATTTGATGATGTCATAATCATTTTGTTGATGTAATAATCATTTTGTTGATGTCATAATGATTTGATGATGTCATAATCATTAGATGATGTCATAATCATTTTGATGATGTCATAATCATTTGATGTCATAATCATTAGATTATGTCATAATCATTTTGTTGATGTCATAGTCATTTTGTTGATGTCATAATCATTTGATGATGTCATAATCATTTGATGTCATAATCATTTGATTATGTCATAATCATTTTGTTGATGTAATAATCATTTTGTTGATGTCATAATCATTTGATGATGTCATAATCATTTGATGTCATAATCATTGGATGATGTCATAATCATTTTGTTGATGTCATAATCATTTGATGATGTCATAATCATTAGATGATGTCATAATCATTTTGTTGATGTCATAATGATTTGATGATGTCATAATCATTTGATGTCATAATCATTGGATGATGTCATAATCATTTTGTTGATGTCATAATCATTTGATGTCATAATCATTAGATTATGTCATAATCATTTTGTTGATGTCATAGTCATTTTGTTGATGTCATAATCATTTGATGATGTCATAATCATTTGATGTCATAATGGTTTGATGATGTCATAATCATTGGATGATGTCATAATCATTTTGTTGATGTCATAATCATTTGATGATGTCATAATCATTTGATGTCATAATCATTGGATGATGTCATAATCATTTTGTTGATGTCATAATCATTTGACGATGTCATAATCATTAGATGATGTCATAATCATTTTGTTGATGTCATAATCATTTGATGATGTCATAATCATTTGATGTCATAATCATTGGATGATGTCATAATCATTTTGTTGATGTCATAATCATTTGATGATGTCATAATCATTAGATGATGTCATAATCATTTTGTTGATGTCATAATCATTTGCTGATGTCATAATCATTAGATGATGTCATAATCATTTTGTTGATGTCAGAATCATTTGATGATGTCATAATCATTTTGTTGATGTCATAATCATTTGATGATGTCATGATCATTTGATGTCATAATCATTGGATAATGTCATAATCATTTTGTTGATATCATAATCATTTGATGATGTCATAATCATTTTGTTGATGTCATAATCATTTTGTTGATGTCATAATCATTTGATGATGTCATAATCATTTGATGTCATAATCATTGGATGATGTCATAATCATTTTGTTGATGTCATAATCATTTGATGATGTCATAATCATTTGATGTCATAATCATTGGATGATGTCATAATCATTTTGTTGATGTCATAATCATTTGATGATGTCATAATCATTAGATGATGTCATAATCATTTTGTTGATGTCATAATCATTTTGTTGATGTCATAATCATTTTGTTGATGTCATAATCATTTGATGATGTCATAATCATTAGATGATGTCATAATCATTTTGTTGATGTCATAATCATTTGATGATGTCATAATCATTTTATGTCATAATCATTGGATAATGTCATAATCATTTTGTTGATGTCATAATCATTTGATGATGTCATAATCATTAGATGATGTCATAATCATTTTGTTGATGTCATAATCATTTGATGATGTCATATTCATTTTGTTGATGTCATAATCATTTTGTTGATGTCATAATGATTTGATGATGTCATAATGATTTGATGATGCCATAATCATTGGATGATGTCATAATCGTTTGATGTCATAATCATTAGGTGATGTCATAATCATTTTGTTGATGCCATAATCATTTGATGATGTCATAATCATTTTGTTGATGTCATAATTATTTGATGATGTCATAATCATTAGATGATGTCATAATCATTTTGTTGATGTCATAATCATTTGATGATGTCATAATCATTTTGTTGATGTCATAATCATTTGAAGATGTCATAATCGTTTGTTGTCATAATCATTAGATGATGTCATAATCATTTTGTTGATGTCATAATCATTTGATGTCATAATCATTAGATGATGTCATAATCATTTTGTTGATGTCATAGTCATTTGATGATGTCATAATCATTTTGTTGATGTCATAATCATTTGATAATGTCATAATCATTTGATGTCATAATCATTGGATGATGTCATAATCATTTGATGATGTCATAATCATTAGATGATGTCATAATCATTTTCTTGATGTCATAATCATTTGATGATGTCATAATCATTTGATGTCATAATCATTGGATGATGACATAATCATTTTGTTGATGTCATAATCATTTGATGATGTCATAATCATTTTGTTGATGTAATAATCATTTTGTTGATGTCATAATGATTTGATGATGTCATAATCATTAGATGATGTCATAATCATTTTGATGATGTCATAATCATTTGATGTCATAATCATTAGATTATGTCATAATCATTTTGTTGATGTCATAGTCATTTTGTTGATGTCATAATCATTTGATGATGTCATAATCATTTGATATCATAATCATTTGATGATGTCATAATCATTTTGTTGATGTAATAATCATTTTGTTGATGTCATAATGATTTGATGATGTCATAATCATTAGATGATGTCATAATCATTTTGTTGATGTCATAATGATTTGATGATGTCATAATCATTTGATGTCATAATCATTGGATGATGTCATAATCATTTTGTTGATGTCATAATCATTTGATGATGTCATAATCATTTGATGTCATAATCATTGGATGATGTCATAATCATTTTGTTGATGTCATAATCATTTGATGATGTCATAATCATTTTGTTGATGTCATAATCATTTGATGATGTCATAATCATTTGATGTCATAATCATTGGATGATGTCATAATCATTTTGTTGATGTCATAATCATTTGATGATGTCATAATCATTTGATGTCATAATCATTGGATGATGTCATAATCATTTTGTTGATGTCATAATCATTTGATGATGTCATAATCATTAGATGATGTCATAATCATTTTGTTGATGTCATAATCATTTGATGATGTCATAATCATTTGATGTCATAATCATTGGATGATGTCATAATCATTTTGTTGATGTCATAATCATTTGATGTCATAATCATTAGATTATGTCATAATCATTTTGTTGATGTCATAGTCATTTTGTTGATGTCATAATCATTTGATGATGTCATAATCATTTGATGTCATAATGATTTGATGATGTCATAATCATTTGATGTCATAATCATTGGATGATGTCATAATCATTTTGTTGATGTCATAATCATTTGTTGATGTCATAATCATTTGATGTCATAATCATTGGATGATGTCATAATCATTTTGTTGATGTCATAATCATTTGATGATGTCATAATCATTAGATGATGTCATAATCATTTTGTTGATGTCATAATCATTTGATGATGTCATAATCATTTGATGTCATAATCATTTGATGATGTCATAATCATTTTGTTGATGTCATAATCATTTGATGATGTCATAATCATTAGATGATGTCATAATCATTTTGTTGATGTCATAATCATTTGCTGATGTCATAATCATTAGATGATGTCATAATCATTTTGTTGATGTCAGAATCATTTGATGATGTCATAATCATTTTGTTGATGTCATAATCATTTGATGATGTCATAATCATTTGATGTCATAATCATTGGATAATGTCATAATCATTTTGTTGATATCATAATCATTTGATGATGTCATCATCATTAGATGATGTCATAATCATTTTGTTGATGTCATAATCATTTGATGATGTCATAATCATTTTGTTGATGTCATAATCATTTTGTTGATGTCATAATCATTTGATGATGTCATAATCATTTGATGTCATAATCATTGGCTGATGTCATAATCATTTTGTTGATGTCATAATCATTTGATGATGTCATAATCATTTGATGTCATAATCATTGGATGATGTCATAATCATTTTGTTGATGTCATAATCATTTGATGATGTCATAATCATTAGATGATGTCATAATCATTTTGTTGATGTCATAATCATTTGATGATGTCATAATCATTTTATGTCATAATCATTGGATAATGTCATAATCATTTTGTTGATGTCATAATCATTTGATGATGTCATAATCATTAGATGATGTCATAATCATTTTGTTGATGTCATAATCATTTGATGATGTCATAATCATTTTGTTGATGTCATAATGATTTGATGATGTCATAATGATTTGATGATGCCATAATCATTGGATGATGTCATAATCGTTTGATGTCATAATCATTAGATAATGTCATAATCATTTTCTTGATGCCATAATCATTTGATGATGTCATAATCATTTTGTTGATGTCATAATCATTAGATGATGTCATAATCATTTTCTTGATGTCATAATCATTTGATGTCATAATGGTTTGATGATGTCATAATCATTGGATGATGTCATAATCATTTTGTTGATGTCATAATCATTTGATGATGTCATAATCATTTGATGTCATAATCATTGGATGATGTCATAATCATTTTGTTGATGTCATAATCATTTGACGATGTCATAATCATTAGATGATGTCATAATCATTTTGTTGATGTCATAATCATTTGATGATGTCATAATCATTTGATGTCATAATCATTGGATGATGTCATAATCATTTTGTTGATGTCATAATCATTTGATGATGTCATAATCATTAGATGATGTCATAATCATTTTGTTGATGTCATAATCATTTGCTGATGTCATAATCATTAGATGATGTCATAATCATTTTGTTGATGTCAGAATCATTTGATGATGTCATAATCATTTTGTTGATGTCATAATCATTTGATGATGTCATGATCATTTGATGTCATAATCATTGGATAATGTCATAATCATTTTGTTGATATCATAATCATTTGATGATGTCATCATCATTAGATGATGTCATAATCATTTTGTTGATGTCATAATCATTTGATGATGTCATAATCATTTTGTTGATGTCATAATCATTTTGTTGATGTCATAATCATTTGATGATGTCATAATCATTTGATGTCATAATCATTGGATGATGTCATAATCATTTTGTTGATGTCATAATCATTTGATGATGTCATAATCATTTGATGTCATAATCATTGGATGATGTCATAATCATTTTGTTGATGTCATAATCATTTGATGATGTCATAATCATTAGATGATGTCATAATCATTTTGTTGATGTCATAATCATTTTGTTGATGTCATAATCATTTTGTTGATGTCATAATCATTTGATGATGTCATAATCATTAGATGATGTCATAATCATTTTGTTGATGTCATAATCATTTGATGATGTCATAATCATTTTATGTCATAATCATTGGATAATGTAATAATCATTTTGTTGATGTCATAATCATTTGATGATGTCATAATCATTAGATGATGTCATAATCATTTTGTTGATGTCATAATCATTTGATGATGTCATAATCATTTTGTTGATGTCATAATCATTTTGTTGATGTCATAATGATTTGATGATGTCATAATGATTTGATGATGCCATAATCATTGGATGATGTCATAATCGTTTGATGTCATAATCATTAGATGATGTCATAATCATTTTGTTGATGCCATAATCATTTGATGATGTCATAATCATTTTTTTGATGTCATAATTATTTGATGATGTCATAATCATTAGATGATGTCATAATCATTTTGTTGATGTCATAATCATTTGATGATGTCATAATCATTTTGTTGATGTCATAATCATTTGAAGATGTCATAATCGTTTGTTGTCATAATCATTAGATGATGTCATAATCATTTTGTTGATGTCATAATCATTTGATGTCATAATCATTAGATGATGTCATAATCATTTTGTTGATGTCATAGTCATTTGATGATGTCATAATCATTTTGTTGATGTCATAATCATTTGATAATGTCATAATCATTTGATGTCATAATCATTGGATGATGTCATAATCATTTGATGATGTCATAATCATTAGATGATGTCATAATCATTTTCTTGATGTCATAATCATTTGATGATGTCATAATCATTTGATGTCATAATCATTGGATGATGACATAATCATTTTGTTGATGTCATAATCATTTGATGATGTCATAATCATTTTGTTGATGTAATAATCATTTTGTTGATGTCATAATGATTTGATGATGTCATAATCATTAGATGATGTCATAATCATTTTGATGATGTCATAATCATTTGATGTCATAATCATTAGATTATGTCATAATCATTTTGTTGATGTCATAATCATTTGATGATGTCATAATCATTTGATATCATAATCATTTGATTATGTCATAATCATTTTGTTGATGTAATAATCATTTTGTTGATGTCATAATGATTTGATGATGTCATAATCATTAGATGATGTCATAATCATTTTGTTGATGTCATAATGATTTGATGATGTCATAATCATTTGATGTCATAATCATTGGATGATGTCATAATCATTTTGTTGATGTCATAATCATTTGATGATGTCATAATCATTTGATGTCATAATCATTGGATGATGTCATAATCATTTTGTTGATGTCATAATCATTTGATGATGTCATAATCATTTTGTTGATGTCATAATCATTTGATGATGTCATAATCATTTGATGTCATAATCATTGGATGATGTCATAATCATTTTGTTGATGTCATAATCATTTGATGATGTCATAATCATTTGATGTCATAATCATTGGATGATGTCATAATCATTTTGTTGATGTCATAATCATTTGATGATGTCATAATCATTAGATGATGTCATAATCATTTTGTTGATGTCATAATCATTTGATGATGTCATAATCATTTGATGTCATAATCATTGGATGATGTCATAATAATTTTGTTGATGTCATAATCATTTGATGTCATAATCATTAGATTATGTCATAATCATTTTGTTGATGTCATAGTCATTTTGTTGATGTCATAATCATTTGATGATGTCATAATCATTTGATGTCATAATGATTTGATGATGTCATAATCATTTGATGTCATAATCATTGGATGATGTCATAATCATTTTGTTGATGTCATAATCATTTGATGATGTCATAATCATTTGATGTCATAATCATTGGATGATGTCATAATCATTTTGTTGATGTCATAATCATTTGATGATGTCATAATCATTAGATGATGTCATAATCATTTTGTTGATGTCATAATCATTTGATGATGTCATAATCATTTGATGTCATAATCATTTGATGATGTCATAATCATTTTGTTGATGTCATAATCATTTGATGATGTCATAATCATTAGATGATGTCATAATCATTTTGTTGATGTCATAATCATTTGCTGATGTCATAATCATTAGATGATGTCATAATCATTTTGTTGATGTCAGAATCATTTGATGATGTCATAATCATTTTGTTGATGTCATAATAATTTGATGATGTCATAATCATTTGATGTCATAATCATTGGATAATGTCATAATCATTTTGTTGATATCATAATCATTTGATGATGTCATCATCATTAGATGATGTCATAATCATTTTGTTGATGTCATAATCATTTGATGATGTCATAATCATTTTGTTGATGTCATAATCATTTTGTTGATGTCATAATCATTTGATGATGTCATAATCATTTGATGTCATAATCAGTGGATGATGTCATAATCATTTTGTTGATGTCATAATCATTTGATGATGTCATAATCATTTGATGTCATAATCATTGGATGATGTCATAATCATTTTGTTGATGTCATAAACATTTGATGATGTCATAATCATTAGATGATGTCATAATCATTTTGTTGATGTCATAATCATTTTGTTGATGTCATAATCATTTTGTTGATGTCATAATCATTTGATGATGTCATAATCATTAGATGATGTCATAATCATTTTGTTGATGTCATAATCATTTGATGATGTCATAATCATTTTATGTCATAATCATTGGATAATGTCATAATCATTTTGTTGATGTCATAATCATTTGATGATGTCATAATCATTAGATGATGTCATAATCATTTTGTTGATGTCATAATCATTTGATGATGTCATAATCATTTTGTTGATGTCATAATCATTTTGTTTATGTCATAATGATTTGATGATGTCATAATGATTTGATGATGCCATAATCATTGGATGATGTCATAATCGTTTGATGTCATAATCATTAGATAATGTCATAATCATTTTCTTGATGCCATAATCATTTGATGATGTCATAATCATTTTGTTGATGTCATAATCATTTGATGATGTCATAATCATTAGATGATGTCATAATCATTTTGTTGATGTCATAATCATTTGATGATGTCATAATCATTTTGTTGATGTCATAATCATTTGAAGATGTCATAATCGTTTGTTGTCATAATCATTAGATGATGTCATAATCATTTTGTTGATGTCATAATCATTTGATGTCATAATCATTAGATGATGTCATAATCATTTTGTTGATGTCATAGTCATTTGATGATGTCATAATCATTTTGTTGATGTCATAATCATTTGATAATGTCATAATCATTTGATGTCATAATCATTGGATGATGTCATAATCATTTTGTTGATGTCATAATCATTTGATGATGTCATAATCATTAGATGATGTCATAATCATTTTCTTGATGTCATAATCATTTGATGATGTCATAATCATTTGATGTCATAATCATTGGATGATGTCATAATCATTTTGTTGATGTCATAATCATTTGATGATGTCATAATCATTAGATGATGTCATAATCATTTTGTTGATGTCATAATCATTTGCTGATGTCATAATCATTAGATGATGTCATAATCATTTTGTTGATGTCAGAATCATTTGATGATGTCATAATCATTTTGTTGATGTCATAATCATTTGATGATGTCATAATCATTTGATGTCATAATCATTGGATAATGTCATAATCATTTTGTTGATATCATAATCATTTGATGATGTCATCATCATTAGATGATGTCATAATCATTTTGTTGATGTCATAATCATTTGATGATGTCATAATCATTTTGTTGATGTCATAATCATTTTGTTGATGTCATAATCATTTGATGATGTCATAATCATTTGATGTCATAATCATTGGCTGATGTCATAATCATTTTGTTGATGTCATAATCATTTGATGATGTCATAATCATTTGATGTCATAATCATTGGATGATGTCATAATCATTTTGTTGATGTCATAATCATTTGATGATGTCATAATCATTAGATGATGTCATAATCATTTTGTTGATGTCATAATCATTTGATGATGTCATAATCATTTTATGTCATAATCATTGGATAATGTCATAATCATTTTGTTGATGTCATAATCATTTGATGATGTCATAATCATTAGATGATGTCATAATCATTTTGTTGATGTCATAATCATTTGATGATGTCATAATCATTTTGTTGATGTCATAATGATTTGATGATGTCATAATGATTTGATGATGCCATAATCATTGGATGATGTCATAATCGTTTGATGTCATAATCATTAGATAATGTCATAATCATTTTCTTGATGCCATAATCATTTGATGATGTCATAATCATTTTGTTGATGTCATAATCATTAGATGATGTCATAATCATTTTCTTGATGTCATAATCATTTGATGTCATAATGGTTTGATGATGTCATAATCATTGGATGATGTCATAATCATTTTGTTGATGTCATAATCATTTGATGATGTCATAATCATTTGATGTCATAATCATTGGATGATGTCATAATCATTTTGTTGATGTCATAATCATTTGACGATGTCATAATCATTAGATGATGTCATAATCATTTTGTTGATGTCATAATCATTTGATGATGTCATAATCATTTGATGTCATAATCATTGGATGATGTCATAATCATTTTGTTGATGTCATAATCATTTGATGATGTCATAATCATTAGATGATGTCATAATCATTTTGTTGATGTCATAATCATTTGCTGATGTCATAATCATTAGATGATGTCATAATCATTTTGTTGATGTCAGAATCATTTGATGATGTCATAATCATTTTGTTGATGTCATAATCATTTGATGATGTCATGATCATTTGATGTCATAATCATTGGATAATGTCATAATCATTTTGTTGATATCATAATCATTTGATGATGTCATCATCATTAGATGATGTCATAATCATTTTGTTGATGTCATAATCATTTGATGATGTCATAATCATTTTGTTGATGTCATAATCATTTTGTTGATGTCATAATCATTTGATGATGTCATAATCATTTGATGTCATAATCATTGGATGATGTCATAATCATTTTGTTGATGTCATAATCATTTGATGATGTCATAATCATTTGATGTCATAATCATTGGATGATGTCATAATCATTTTGTTGATGTCATAATCATTTGATGATGTCATAATCATTAGATGATGTCATAATCATTTTGTTGATGTCATAATCATTTTGTTGATGTCATAATCATTTTGTTGATGTCATAATCATTTGATGATGTCATAATCATTAGATGATGTCATAATCATTTTGTTGATGTCATAATCATTTGATGATGTCATAATCATTTTATGTCATAATCATTGGATAATGTAATAATTATTTTGTTGATGTCATAATCATTTGATGATGTCATAATCATTAGATGATGTCATAATCATTTTGTTGATGTCATAATCATTTGATGATGTCATAATCATTTTGTTGATGTCATAATCATTTTGTTGATGTCATAATGATTTGATGATGTCATAATGATTTGATGATGCCATAATCATTGGATGATGTCATAATCGTTTGATGTCATAATCATTAGATGATGTCATAATCATTTTGTTGATGCCATAATCATTTGATGATGTCATAATCATTTTTTTGATGTCATAATTATTTGATGATGTCATAATCATTAGATGATGTCATAATCATTTTGTTGATGTCATAATCATTTGATGATGTCATAATCATTTTGTTGATGTCATAATCATTTGAAGATGTCATAATCGTTTGTTGTCATAATCATTAGATGATGTCATAATCATTTTGTTGATGTCATAATCATTTGATGTCATAATCATTAGATGATGTCATAATCATTTTGTTGATGTCATAGTCATTTGATGATGTCATAATCATTTTGTTGATGTCATAATCATTTGATAATGTCATAATCATTTGATGTCATAATCATTGGATGATGTCATAATCATTTGATGATGTCATAATCATTAGATGATGTCATAATCATTTTCTTGATGTCATAATCATTTGATGATGTCATAATCATTTGATGTCATAATCATTGGATGATGACATAATCATTTTGTTGATGTCATAATCATTTGATGATGTCATAATCATTTTGTTGATGTAATAATCATTTTGTTGATGTCATAATGATTTGATGATGTCATAATCATTAGATGATGTCATAATCATTTTGATGATGTCATAATCATTTGATGTCATAATCATTAGATTATGTCATAATCATTTTGTTGATGTCATAATCATTTGATGATGTCATAATCATTTGATATCATAATCATTTGATTATGTCATAATCATTTTGTTGATGTAATAATCATTTTGTTGATGTCATAATGATTTGATGATGTCATAATCATTAGATGATGTCATAATCATTTTGTTGATGTCATAATGATTTGATGATGTCATAATCATTTGATGTCATAATCATTGGATGATGTCATAATCATTTTGTTGATGTCATAATCATTTGATGATGTCATAATCATTTGATGTCATAATCATTGGATGATGTCATAATCATTTTGTTGATGTCATAATCATTTGATGATGTCATAATCATTTTGTTGATGTCATAATCATTTGATGATGTCATAATCATTTGATGTCATAATCATTGGATGATGTCATAATCATTTTGTTGATGTCATAATCATTTGATGATGTCATAATCATTAGATGATGTCATAATCATTTTGTTGATGTCATAATCATTTGATGATGTCATAATCATTTGATGTCATAATCATTGGATGATGTCATAATAATTTTGTTGATGTCATAATCATTTGATGTCATAATCATTAGATTATGTCATAATCATTTTGTTGATGTCATAGTCATTTTGTTGATGTCATAATCATTTGATGATGTCATAATCATTTGATGTCATAATGATTTGATGATGTCATAATCATTTGATGTCATAATCATTGGATGATGTCATAATCATTTTGTTGATGTCATAATCATTTGATGATGTCATAATCATTTGATGTCATAATCATTGGATGATGTCATAATCATTTTGTTGATGTCATAATCATTTGATGATGTCATAATCATTAGATGATGTCATAATCATTTTGTTGATGTCATAATCATTTGATGATGTCATAATCATTTGATGTCATAATCATTTGATGATGTCATAATCATTTTGTTGATGTCATAATCATTTGATGATGTCATAATCATTAGATGATGTCATAATCATTTTGTTGATGTCATAATCATTTGCTGATGTCATAATCATTAGATGATGTCATAATCATTTTGTTGATGTCAGAATCATTTGATGATGTCATAATCATTTTGTTGATGTCATAATAATTTGATGATGTCATAATCATTTGATGTCATAATCATTGGATAATGTCATAATCATTTTGTTGATATCATAATCATTTGATGATGTCATCATCATTAGATGATGTCATAATCATTTTGTTGATGTCATAATCATTTGATGATGTCATAATCATTTTGTTGATGTCATAATCATTTTGTTGATGTCATAATCATTTGATGATGTCATAATCATTTGATGTCATAATCAGTGGATGATGTCATAATCATTTTGTTGATGTCATAATCATTTGATGATGTCATAATCATTTGATGTCATAATCATTGGATGATGTCATAATCATTTTGTTGATGTCATAAACATTTGATGATGTCATAATCATTAGATGATGTCATAATCATTTTGTTGATGTCATAATCATTTTGTTGATGTCATAATCATTTTGTTGATGTCATAATCATTTGATGATGTCATAATCATTAGATGATGTCATAATCATTTTGTTGATGTCATAATCATTTGATGATGTCATAATCATTTTATGTCATAATCATTGGATAATGTCATAATCATTTTGTTGATGTCATAATCATTTGATGATGTCATAATCATTAGATGATGTCATAATCATTTTGTTGATGTCATAATCATTTGATGATGTCATAATCATTTTGTTGATGTCATAATCATTTTGTTTATGTCATAATGATTTGATGATGTCATAATGATTTGATGATGCCATAATCATTGGATGATGTCATAATCGTTTGATGTCATAATCATTAGATAATGTCATAATCATTTTCTTGATGCCATAATCATTTGATGATGTCATAATCATTTTGTTGATGTCATAATCATTTGATGATGTCATAATCATTAGATGATGTCATAATCATTTTGTTGATGTCATAATCATTTGATGATGTCATAATCATTTTGTTGATGTCATAATCATTTGAAGATGTCATAATCGTTTGTTGTCATAATCATTAGATGATGTCATAATCATTTTGTTGATGTCATAATCATTTGATGTCATAATCATTAGATGATGTCATAATCATTTTGTTGATGTCATAGTCATTTGATGATGTCATAATCATTTTGTTGATGTCATAATCATTTGATAATGTCATAATCATTTGATGTCATAATCATTGGATGATGTCATAATCATTTTGTTGATGTCATAATCATTTGATGATGTCATAATCATTAGATGATGTCATAATCATTTTCTTGATGTCATAATCATTTGATGATGTCATAATCATTTGATGTCATAATCATTGGATGATGTCATAATCATTTTGTTGATGTCATAATCATTTGATGATGTCATAATCATTAGATGATGTCATAATCATTTTGTTGATGTCATAATCATTTGCTGATGTCATAATCATTAGATGATATCATAATCATTTTGTTGATGTCATAATGATTTGATGATGTCATAATCATTTGATGTCATAATCATTTGATGATGTCATAATCATTTTGTTGATGTCATAATCATTTGATGATGTCATAATCATTTGATGTCATAATCATTGGATGATGTCATAATCATTTTGTTGATGTCATAATCATTTGATGATGTCATAATCATTTGATGTCATAATCATTGGATGATGTCATAATCATTTTGTTGATGTCATAATCATTTGATGAAGTCATAATCATTAGATGATGTCATAATCATTTTCTTGATGTCATAATCATTTGATGATGTCATAATCATTTGATGTCATAATCATTGGATGATGACATAATCATTTTGTTGATGTCATAATCATTTGATGATGTCATAATCATTTTGTTGATGTAATAATCATTTTGTTGATGTCATAATGATTTGATGATGTCATAATCATTAGATGATGTCATAATCATTTTGATGATGTCATAATCATTTGATGTCATAATCATTAGATCATGTCATAATCATTTTGTTGATGTCATAGTCATTTTGTTGATGTCATAATCATTTGATGATGTCATAATCATTTGATGTCATAATCATTTGATTATGTCATAATCATTTTGTTGATGTAATAATCATTTTGTTGATGTCATAATCATTTGATGATGTCATAATCATTTGATGTCATAATCATTGGATGATGTCATAATCATTTTGTTGATGTCATAATCATTTGATGATGTCATAATCATTAGATGATGTCATAATCATTTTGTTGATGTCATAATCATTTGATGATGTCATAATCATTTGATGTCATAATCATTGGATGATGTCATAATCATTTTGTTGATGTCATAATCATTTGATGTCATAATCATTAGATTATGTCATAATCATTTTGTTGATGTCATAGTCATTTTGTTGATGTCATAATCATTTGATGATGTCATAATCATTTGATGTCATAATGGTTTGATGATGTCATAATCATTGGATGATGTCATAATCATTTTGTTGATGTCATAATCATTTGATGATGTCATAATCATTTGATGTCATAATCATTGGATGATGTCATAATCATTTTGTTGATGTCATAATCATTTGACGATGTCATAATCATTAGATGATGTCATAATCATTTTGTTGATGTCATAATCATTTGATGATGTCATAATCATTTGATGTCATAATCATTGGATGATGTCATAATCATTTTGTTGATGTCATAATCATTTGATGATGTCATAATCATTAAATGATGTCATAATCATTTTGTTGATGTCATAATCATTTGCTGATGTCTTAATCATTAGATGATGTCATAATCATTTTGTTGATGTCAGAATCATTTGATGATGTAATAATCATTTTGTTGATGTCATAATCATTTGATGATGTCATAATCATTTGATGTCATAATCATTGGATAATGTCATAATCATTTTGTTGATATCATAATCATTTGATGATGTCATCATCATTAGATGATGTCATAATCATTTTGTTGATGTCATAATCATTTGATGATGTCATAATCATTTTGTTGATGTCATAATCATTTTGTTGATGTCATAATCATTTGATGATGTCATAATCATTTGATGATGTCATAATCATTTGATGTCATAATCATTTGGTGATGTCATAATCATGTTGATGTCATAATCATTTTGTTGATGTCATAATCATTTGATGTCATAATCATTGGATGATGTCATAATCATTTTGTTGATGTCATAATCATTTGATGATGTCATAATCATTTGATGTCATAATCATTGGATGATGTCATAATCATTTTGTTGATGTCATAATCATTTGATTATGTCATAATCATTAGATGATGTCATAATCATTTTGTTGATGTCATAATCATTTTGTTGATGTCATAATCATTTTGTTGATGTCATAATCATTTGATGATGTCATAATCATTAGATGATGTCATAATCATTTTGTTGATGTCATAATCATTTGATGATGTCATAATCATTTTATGTCATAATCATTGGATAATGTCATAATCATTTTGTTGATGTCATAATCATTTGATGATGTCATAATCATTAGATGATGTCATAATCATTTTGTTGATGTCATAATCATTTGATGATGTCATAATCATTTTGTTGATGTCATAATCATTTTGTTGATGTCATAATGATTTGATGATGTCATAATGATTTGATGATGCCATAATCATTGGATGATGTCATAATCGTTTGAAGTCATAATCATTAGATGATGTCATAATCATTTTGTTGAAGCCATAATCATTTGATGATGTCATAATCATTTTGTTGATGTCATAATCATTTGATGATGTCATAATCATTAGATGATGTCATAATCATTTTGTTGATGTCATAATCATTTGATGATGTCATAATCATTTTGTTGATGTCATAATCATTTGAAGATGTCATAATCGTTTGTTGTCATAATCAGTAGATGATGTCATAATCATTTTGTTGATGTCATAATCATTTGATGTCATAATCATTAGATGATGTCATAATCATTTTGTTGATGTCATAGTCATTTGATGATGTCATAATCATTTTGTTGATGTCATAATCATTTGATAATGTCATAATCATTTGATGTCATAATCATTGGATGATGTCATAATCATTTTGATGATGTCATAATCATTTGATGATGTCATAATCATTAGATGATGTCATAATCATTTTCTTGATGTCATAATCATTTGATGATGTCATAATCATTTGATGTCATAATCATTGGATGATGTCATAATCATTAGATGATGTCATAATCATTTTGTTGATGTCATAATCATTTTGTTGATGTCATAATCATTTGATGATGTCATAATGATTTGATGATGTCATAATCATTAGATGATGTCATAATCATTTTGATGATGTCATAATCATTTGATGTCATAATCATTAGATTATGTCATAATCATTTGATGATGTCATAGTCATTTTGTTGATGTCATAATCATTTGATGATGTCATAATCATTTGATGTCATAATCATTGGATGATGTCATAATCATTTTGTTGATGTCATAATCATTTGATGATGTCATAATCATTTGATGTCATAATCATTGGATGATGTCATAATCATTTTGTTGATGTCATAATCATTTGATGATGTCATAATCATTAGATGATGTCATAATCATTTTGTTGATGTCATAATCATTTGATGATGTCATAATCATTTGATGTCATAATCATTGGATGATGTCATAATCATTTTGTTGATGTCATAATCATTTGATGTCATAATCATTAGATTATGTCATAATCATTTTGTTGATGTCATAGTCATTTTGTTGATGTCATAATCATTTGATGATGTCATAATCATTTGATGTCATAATGATTTGATGATGTCATAATCATTTGATGTCATAATCATTGGATGATGTCATAATCATTTTGTTGATGTCATAATCATTTGATGATGTCATAATCATTGGATGTCATAATCATTGGATGATGTCATAATCATTTTGTTGATGTCATAATCATTTGATGATGTCATAATCATTAGATGATGTCATAATCATTTTGTTGATGTCATAATCATTTGATGATGTCATAATCATTTGATGTCATAATCATTGGATGATGTCATAATCATTTTGTTGATGTCATAATCATTTGATGTCATAATCATTAGATTATGTCATAATCATTTTGTTGATGTCATAGTCATTTTGTTGATGTCATAATCATTTGATGATGTCATAATCATTTGATGTCATAATGATTTGATGATGTCATAATCATTTGATGTCATAATCATTGGATGATGTCATAATCATTTTGTTGATGTCATAATCATTTGATGATGTCATAATCATTTGATGTCATAATCATTGGATGATGTCATAATCATTTTGTTGATGTCATAATCATTTGATGATGTCATAATCATTAGATGATGTCATAATCATTTTGTTGATGTCATAATCATTTGCTGATGTCATAATCATTAGATGATGTCATAATCATTTTGTTGATGTCAGAATCATTTGATGATGTCATAATCATTTTGTTGATGTCATAATCATTTGATGATGTCATAATCATTTGATGTCATAATCATTGGATAATGTCATAATCATTTTGTTGATATCATAATCATTTGATGATGTCATCATCATTAGATGATGTCATAATCATTTTGTTGATGTCATAATCATTTGATGATGTCATAATCATTTTGTTGATGTCATAATCATTTTGTTGATGTCATAATCATTTGATGATGTCATAATCATTTGATGTCATAATCATTGGATGATGTCATAATCATTTTGTTGATGTCATAATCATTTGATGATGTCATAATCATTTGATGTCATAATCATTGGATGATGTCATAATCATTTTGTTGATGTCATAATCATTTGATGATGTCATAATCATTAGATGATGTCATAATCATTTTGTTGATGTCATAATCATTTTGTTGATGTCATAATCATTTGATGATGTCATAATCATTGGATAATGTCATAATCATTTTGTTGATGTCATAATCATTTGATGATGTCATAATCATTAGATGATGTCATAATCATTTTGTTGATGTCATAATCATTTGATGATGTCATAATCATTTGATGTCATAATCATTGGATGATGTCATAATCATTTTGTTGATGTCATAATCATTTGATGTCATAATCATTAGATTATGTCATAATCATTTTGTTGATGTCATAGTCATTTTGTTGATGTCATAATCATTTGATGATGTCATAATCATTTGATGTCATAATGGTTTGATGATGTCATAATCATTGGATGATGTCATAATCATTTTGTTGATGTCATAATCATTTGATGATGTCATAATCATTTGATGTCATAATCATTGGATGATGTCATAATCATTTTGTTGATGTCATAATCATTTGACGATGTCATAATCATTAGATGATGTCATAATCATTTTGTTGATGTCATAATCATTTGATGATGTCATAATCATTTGATGTCATAATCATTGGATGATGTCATAATCATTTTGTTGATGTCATAATCATTTGATGATGTCATAATCATTAAATGATGTCATAATCATTTTGTTGATGTCATAATCATTTGCTGATGTCTTAATCATTAGATGATGTCATAATCATTTTGTTGATGTCAGAATCATTTGATGATGTAATAATCATTTTGTTGATGTCATAATCATTTGATGATGTCATAATCATTTGATGTCATAATCATTGGATAATGTCATAATCATTTTGTTGATATCATAATCATTTGATGATGTCATCATCATTAGATGATGTCATAATCATTTTGTTGATGTCATAATCATTTGATGATGTCATAATCATTTTGTTGATGTCATAATCATTTTGTTGATGTCATAATCATTTGATGATGTCATAATCATTTGATGATGTCATAATCATTTGATGTCATAATCATTTGGTGATGTCATAATCATGTTGATGTCATAATCATTTTGTTGATGTCATAATCATTTGATGTCATAATCATTGGATGATGTCATAATCATTTTGTTGATGTCATAATCATTTGATGATGTCATAATCATTTGATGTCATAATCATTGGATGATGTCATAATCATTTTGTTGATGTCATAATCATTTGATTATGTCATAATCATTAGATGATGTCATAATCATTTTGTTGATGTCATAATCATTTTGTTGATGTCATAATCATTTTGTTGATGTCATAATCATTTGATGATGTCATAATCATTAGATGATGTCATAATCATTTTGTTGATGTCATAATCATTTGATGATGTCATAATCATTTTATGTCATAATCATTGGATAATGTCATAATCATTTTGTTGATGTCATTATCATTTGATGATGTCATAATCATTAGATGATGTCATAATCATTTTGTTGATGTCATAATCATTTGATGATGTCATAATCATTTTGTTGATGTCATAATCATTTTGTTGATGTCATAATGATTTGATGATGTCATAATGATTTGATGATGCCATAATCATTGGATGATGTCATAATCGTTTGAAGTCATAATCATTAGATGATGTCATAATCATTTTGTTGATGCCATAATCATTTGATGATGTCATAATCATTTTGTTGATGTCATAATCATTTGATGATGTCATAATCATTAGATGATGTCATAATCATTTTGTTGATGTCATAATCATTTGATGATGTCATAATCATTTTGTTGATGTCATAATCATTTGAAGATGTCATAATCGTTTGTTGTCATAATCAGTAGATGATGTCATAATCATTTTGTTGATGTCATAATCATTTGATGTCATAATCATTAGATGATGTCATAATCATTTTGTTGATGTCATAGTCATTTGATGATGTCATAATCATTTTGTTGATGTCATAATCATTTGATAATGTCATAATCATTTGATGTCATAATCATTGGATGATGTCATAATCATTTTGATGATGTCATAATCATTTGATGATGTCATAATCATTAGATGATGTCATAATCATTTGATGTCATAATCATTGGATGATGTCATAATCATTAGATGATGTCATAATCATTTTGTTGATGTCATAATCATTTTGTTGATGTCATAATCATTTGATGATGTCATAATGATTTGATGATGTCATAATCATTAGATGATGTCATAATCATTTTGATGATGTCATAATCATTTGATGTCATAATCATTAGATTATGTCATAATCATTTGATGATGTCATAGTCATTTTGTTGATGTCATAATCATTTGATGATGTCATAATCATTTGATGTCATAATCATTGGATGATGTCATAATCATTTTGTTGATGTCATAATCATTTGATGATGTCATAATCATTTGATGTCATAATCATTGGATGATGTCATAATCATTTTGTTGATGTCATAATCATTTGATGATGTCATAATCATTAGATGATGTCATAATCATTTTGTTGATGTCATAATCATTTGATGATGTCATAATCATTTGATGTCATAATCATTGGATGATGTCATAATCATTTTGTTGATGTCATAATCATTTGATGTCATAATCATTAGATTATGTCATAATCATTTTGTTGATGTCATAGTCATTTTGTTGATGTCATAATCATTTGATGATGTCATAATCATTTGATGTCATAATGATTTGATGATGTCATAATCATTTGATGTCATAATCATTGGATGATGTCATAATCATTTTGTTGATGTCATAATCATTTGATGATGTCATAATCATTGGATGTCATAATCATTGGATGATGCCATAATCATTTTGTTGATGTCATAATCATTTGATGATGTCATAATCATTAGATGATGTCATAATCATTTTGTTGATGTCATAATCATTTGATGATGTCATAATCATTTGATGTCATAATCATTGGATGATGTCATAATCATTTTGTTGATGTCATAATCATTTGATGTCATAATCATTAGATTATGTCATAATCATTTTGTTGATGTCATAGTCATTTTGTTGATGTCATAATCATTTGATGATGTCATAATCATTTGATGTCATAATGATTTGATGATGTCATAATCATTTGATGTCATAATCATTGGATGATGTCATAATCATTTTGTTGATGTCATAATCATTTGATGATGTCATAATCATTTGATGTCATAATCACTGGATGATGTCATAATCATTTTGTTGATGTCATAATCATTTGATGATGTCATAATCATTAGATGATGTCATAATCATTTTGTTGATGTCATAATCATTTGCTGATGTCATAATCATTAGATGATGTCATAATCATTTTGTTGATGTCAGAATCATTTGATGATGTCATAATCATTTTGTTGATGTCATAATCATTTGATGATGTCATAATCATTTGATGTCATAATCATTGGATAATGTCATAATCATTTTGTTGATATCATAATCATTTGATGATGTCATCATCATTAGATGATGTCATAATCATTTTGTTGATGTCATAATCATTTGATGATGTCATAATCATTTTGTTGATGTCATAATCATTTTGTTGATGTCATAATCATTTGATGATGTCATAATCATTTGATGTCATAATCATTGGATGATGTCATAATCATTTTGTTGATGTCATAATCATTTGATGATGTCATAATCATTTGATGTCATAATCATTGGATGATGTCATAATCATTTTGTTGATGTCATAATCATTTGATGATGTCATAATCATTAGATGATGTCATAATCATTTTGTTGATGTCATAATCATTTTGTTGATGTCATAATCATTTGATGATGTCATAATCATTGGATAATGTCATAATCATTTTGTTGATGTCATAATCATTTGATGATGTCATAATCATTAGATGATGTCATAATCATTTTGTTGATGTCATAATCATTTGATGATGTCATAATCATTTTGTTGATGTCATAATCATTTTGTTGATGTCATAATGATTTGATGATGTCATAATGATTTGATGATGCCATAATCATTGGATGATGTCATAATCGTTTGATGTCATAATCATTAGATAATGTCATAATCATTTTCTTGATGCCATAATCATTTGATGATGTCATAATCATTTTGTTGATGTCATAATCATTTGATGATGTCATAATCATTAGATGATGTCATAATCATTTTGTTGATGTCATAATCATTTGATGATGTCATAATCATTTTGTTGATGTCATAATCATTTGAAGATGTCATAATCGTTTGTTGTCATAATCATTAGATGATGTCATAATCATTTTGTTGATGTCATAATCATTTGATGTCATAATCATTTGATGATGTCATAATCATTTTGTTGATGTCATAGTCATTTGATGATGTCATAATCATTTTGTTGATGTCATAATCATTTGATAATGTCATAATCATTTGATGTCATAATCATTGGATGATGTCATAATCATTTTGTTGATGTCATAATCATTTGATGATGTCATAATCATTAGATGATGTCATAATCATTTTCTTGATGTCATAATCATTTGATGATGTCATAATCATTTGATGTCATAATTATTGGATGATGTCATAATCATTTTGTTGATGTCATAATCATTTGATGATGTCATAATCATTAGATGATGTCATAATCATTTTGTTGATGTCATAATCATTTGCTGATGTCATAATCATTAGATGATATCATAATCATTTTGTTGATGTCATAATGATTTGATGATGTCATAATCATTTGATGTCATAATCATTTGATGATGTCATAATCATTTTGTTGATGTCATAATCATTTGATGATGTCATATTCATTTGATGTCATAATCATTGGATGATGTCATAATCATTTTGTTGATGTCATAATCATTTGATGATGTCATAATCATTTGATGTCATAATCATTGGATGATGTCATAATCATTTTGTTGATGTCATAATCATTTGATGAAGTCATAATCATTAGATGATGTCATAATCATTTTCTTGATGTCATAATCATTTGATGATGTCATAATCATTTGATGTCATAATCATTGGATGATGACATAATCATTTTGTTGATGTCATAATCATTTGATGATGTCATAATCATTTTGTTGATGTAATAATCATTTTGTTGATGTCATAATGATTTGATGATGTCATAATCATTGGATGATGTCATAATCGTTTGAAGTCATAATCATTAGATGATGTCATAATCATTTTGTTGATGCCATAATCATTTGATGATGTCATAATCATTTTGTTGATGTCATAATCATTTGATGATGTCATAATCATTATATGATGTCATAATCATTTTGTTGATGTCATAATCATTTGATGATGTCATAATCATTTTGTTGATGTCATAATCATTTGAAGATGTCATAATCGTTTGTTGTCATAATCAGTAGATGATGTCATAATCATTTTGTTGATGTCATAATCATTTGATGTCATAATCATTAGATGATGTCATAATCATTTTGTTGATGTCATAGTCATTTGATGATGTCATAATCATTTTGTTGATGTCATAATCATTTGATAATGTCATAATCATTTGATGTCATAATCATTGGATGATGTCATAATCATTTTGATGATGTCATAATCATTTGATGATGTCATAATCATTAGATGATGTCATAATCATTTGATGATGTCATAATCATTTGATGTCATAATCATTGGATGATGACATAATCATTTTGTTGATGTCATAATCATTTGATGATGTCATAATCATTTTGTTGATGTAATAATCATTTTGTTGATGTCATAATGATTTGATGATGTCATAATCATTAGATGATGTCATAATCATTTTGATGATGTCATAATCATTTGATGTCATAATCATTAGATTATGTCATAATCATTTTGTTGATGTCATAGTCATTTTGTTGATGTCATAATCATTTGATGATGTCATAATCATTTGATATCATAATCATTTGATTATGTCATAATCATTTTGTTGATGTAATAATCATTTTGTTGATGTCATAATGATTTGATGATGTCATAATCAATAGATGATGTCATAATCATTTTGTTGATGTCATAATGATTTGATGATGTCATAATCATTTGATGTCATAATCATTGGATGATGTCATAATCATTTTGTTGATGTCATAATCATTTGATGATGTCATAATCATTTGATGTCATAATCATTGGATAATGTCATAATCATTTTGTTGATATCATAATCATTTGATGATGTCATCATCATTAGATGATGTCATAATCATTTTGTTGATGTCATAATCATTTGATGATGTCATAATCATTTTGTTGATGTCATAATCATTTTGTTGATGTCATAATCATTTGATGATGTCATAATCATTTGATGATGTCATAATCATTTGATGTCATAATCATTTGGTGATGTCATAATCATGTTGATGTCATAATCATTTTGTTGATGTCACAATCATTTGATGTCATAATCATTGGATGATGTCATAATCATTTTGTTGATGTCATAATCATTTGATGATGTCATAATCATTTGATGTCATAATCATTGGATGATGTCATAATCATTTTGTTGATGTCATAATCATTTGATTATGTCATAATCATTAGATGATGTCATAATCATTTTGTTGATGTCATAATCATTTTGTTGATGTCATAATCATTTTGTTGATGTCATAATCATTTGATGATGTCATAATCATTAGATGATGTCATAATCATTTTGTTGATGTCATAATCATTTGATGATGTCATAATCATTTTATGTCATAATCATTGGATAATGTCATAATCATTTTGTTGATGTCATAATCATTTGATGATGTCATAATCATTAGATGATGTCATAATCATTTTGTTGATGTCATAATCATTTGATGATGTCATAATCATTTTGTTGATGTCATAATCATTTTGTTGATGTCATAATGATTTGATGATGTCATAATGATTTGATGATGCCATAATCATTGGATGATGTCATAATCGTTTGAAGTCATAATCATTAGATGATGTCATAATCATTTTGTTGATGCCATAATCATTTGATGATGTCATAATCATTTTGTTGATGTCATAATCATTTGATGATGTCATAATCATTAGATGATGTCATAATCATTTTGTTGATGTCATAATCATTTGATGATGTCATAATCATTTTGTTGATGTCATAATCATTTGAAGATGTCATAATCGTTTGTTGTCATAATCAGTAGATGATGTCATAATCATTTTGTTGATGTCATAATCATTTGATGTCATAATCATTAGATGATGTCATAATCATTTTGTTGATGTCATAGTCATTTGATGATGTCATAATCATTTTGTTGATGTCATAATCATTTGATAATGTCATAATCATTTGATGTCATAATCATTGGATGATGTCATAATCATTTTGATGATGTCATAATCATTTGATGATGTCATAATCATTAGATGATGTCATAATCATTTTCTTGATGTCATAATCATTTGATGATGTCATAATCATTTGATGTCATAATCATTGGATGATGTCATAATCATTAGATGATGTCATAATCATTTTGTTGATGTCATAATCATTTTGTTGATGTCATAATCATTTGATGATGTCATAATGATTTGATGATGTCATAATCATTAGATGATGTCATAATCATTTTGATGATGTCATAATCATTTGATGTCATAATCATTAGATTATGTCATAATCATTTGATGATGTCATAGTCATTTTGTTGATGTCATAATCATTTGATGATGTCATAATCATTTGATGTCATAATCATTGGATGATGTCATAATCATTTTGTTGATGTCATAATCATTTGATGATGTCATAATCATTTGATGTCATAATCATTGGATGATGTCATAATCATTTTGTTGATGTCATAATCATTTGATGATGTCATAATCATTAGATGATGTCATAATCATTTTGTTGATGTCATAATCATTTGATGATGTCATAAACATTTGATGTCATAATCATTGGATGATGTCATAATCATTTTGTTGATGTCATAATCATTTGATGTCATAATCATTAGATTATGTCATAATCATTTTGTTGATGTCATAGTCATTTTGTTGATGTCATAATCATTTGATGATGTCATAATCATTTGATGTCATAATGATTTGATGATGTCATAATCATTTGATGTCATAATCATTGGATGATGTCATAATCATTTTGTTGATGTCATAATCATTTGATGATGTCATAATCATTGGATGTCATAATCATTGGATGATGTCATAATCATTTTGTTGATGTCATAATCATTTGATGATGTCATAATCATTAGATGATGTCATAATCATTTTGTTGATGTCATAATCATTTGATGATGTCATAATCATTTGATGTCATAATCATTGGATGATGTCATAATCATTTTGTTGATGTCATAATCATTTGATGTCATAATCATTAGATTATGTCATAATCATTTTGTTGATGTCATAGTCATTTTGTTGATGTCATAATCATTTGATGATGTCATAATCATTTGATGTCATAATGATTTGATGATGTCATAATCATTTGATGTCATAATCATTGGATGATGTCATAATCATTTTGTTGATGTCATAATCATTTGATGATGTCATAATCATTTGATGTCATAATCATTGGATGATGTCATAATCATTTTGTTGATGTCATAATCATTTGATGATGTCATAATCATTAGATGATGTCATAATCATTTTGTTGATGTCATAATCATTTGCTGATGTCATAATCATTAGATGATGTCATAATCATTTTGTTGATGTCAGAATCATTTGATGATGTCATAATCATTTTGTTGATGTCATAATCATTTGATGATGTCATAATCATTTGATGTCATAATCATTGGATAATGTCATAATCATTTTGTTGATATCATAATCATTTGATGATGTCATCATCATTAGATGATGTCATAATCATTTTGTTGATGTCATAATCATTTGATGATGTCATAATCATTTTGTTGATGTCATAATCATTTTGTTGATGTCATAATCATTTGATGATGTCATAATCATTTGATGTCATAATCATTGGATGATGTCATAATCATTTTGTTGATGTCATAATCATTTGATGATGTCATAATCATTTGATGTCATAATCATTGGATGATGTCATAATCATTTTGTTGATGTCATAATCATTTGATGATGTCATAATCATTAGATGATGTCATAATCATTTTGTTGATGTCATAATCATTTTGTTGATGTCATAATCATTTGATGATGTCATAATCATTGGATAATGTCATAATCATTTTGTTGATGTCATAATCATTTGATGATGTCATAATCATTAGATGATGTCATAATCATTTTGTTGATGTCATAATCATTTGATGATGTCATAATCATTTTGTTGATGTCATAATCATTTTGTTGATGTCATAATGATTTGATGATGTCATAATGATTTGATGATGCCATAATCATTGGATGATGTCATAATCGTTTGATGTCATAATCATTAGATAATGTCATAATCATTTTCTTGATGCCATAATCATTTGATGATGTCATAATCATTTTGTTGATGTCATAATCATTTGATGATGTCATAATCATTAGATGATGTCATAATCATTTTGTTGATGTCATAATCATTTGATGATGTCATAATCATTTTGTTGATGTCATAATCATTTGAAGATGTCATAATCGTTTGTTGTCATAATCATTAGATGATGTCATAATCATTTTGTTGATGTCATAATCATTTGATGTCATAATCATTAGATGATGTCATAATCATTTTGTTGATGTCATAGTCATTTGATGATGTCATAATCATTTTGTTGATGTCATAATCATTTGATAATGTCATAATCATTTGATGTCATAATCATTGGATGATGTCATAATCATTTTGTTGATGTCATAATCATTTGATGATGTCATAATCATTAGATGATGTCATAATCATTTTCTTGATGTCATAATCATTTGATGATGTCATAATCATTTGATGTCATAATTATTGGATGATGTCATAATCATTTTGTTGATGTCATAATCATTTGATGATGTCATAATCATTAGATGATGTCATAATCATTTTGTTGATGTCATAATCATTTGCTGATGTCATAATCATTAGATGATATCATAATCATTTTGTTGATGTCATAATGATTTGATGATGTCATAATCATTTGATGTCATAATCATTTGATGATGTCATAATCATTTTGTTGATGTCATAATCATTTGATGATGTCATAATCATTTGATGTCATAATCATTGGATGATGTCATAATCATTTTGTTGATGTCATAATCATTTGATGATGTCATAATCATTTGATGTCATAATCATTGGATGATGTCATAATCATTTTGTTGATGTCATAATCATTTGATGAAGTCATAATCATTAGATGATGTCATAATCATTTTCTTGATGTCATAATCATTTGATGATGTCATAATCATTTGATGTCATAATCATTGGATGATGACATAATCATTTTGTTGATGTCATAATCATTTGATGATGTCATAATCATTTTGTTGATGTAATAATCATTTTGTTGATGTCATAATGATTTGATGATGTCATAATCATTGGATGATGTCATAATCGTTTGAAGTCATAATCATTAGATGATGTCATAATCATTTTGTTGATGCCATAATCATTTGATGATGTCATAATCATTTTGTTGATGTCATAATCATTTGATGATGTCATAATCATTATATGATGTCATAATCATTTTGTTGATGTCATAATCATTTGATGATGTCATAATCATTTTGTTGATGTCATAATCATTTGAAGATGTCATAATCGTTTGTTGTCATAATCAGTAGATGATGTCATAATCATTTTGTTGATGTCATAATCATTTGATGTCATAATCATTAGATGATGTCATAATCATTTTGTTGATGTCATAGTCATTTGATGATGTCATAATCATTTTGTTGATGTCATAATCATTTGATAATGTCATAATCATTTGATGTCATAATCATTGGATGATGTCATAATCATTTTGATGATGTCATAATCATTTGATGATGTCATAATCATTAGATGATGTCATAATCATTTGATGATGTCATAATCATTTGATGTCATAATCATTGGATGATGACATAATCATTTTGTTGATGTCATAATCATTTGATGATGTCATAATCATTTTGTTGATGTAATAATCATTTTGTTGATGTCATAATGATTTGATGATGTCATAATCATTAGATGATGTCATAATCATTTTGATGATGTCATAATCATTTGATGTCATAATCATTAGATTATGTCATAATCATTTTGTTGATGTCATAGTCATTTTGTTGATGTCATAATCATTTGATGATGTCATAATCATTTGATATCATAATCATTTGATTATGTCATAATCATTTTGTTGATGTAATAATCATTTTGTTGATGTCATAATGATTTGATGATGTCATAATCATTAGATGATGTCATAATCATTTTGTTGATGTCATAATGATTTGATGATGTCATAATCATTTGATGTCATAATCATTGGATGATGTCATAATCATTTTGTTGATGTCATAATCATTTGATGATGTCATAATCATTTGATGTCATAATCATTGGATGATGTCATAATCATTTTGTTGATGTCATAATCATTTGATGATGTCATAATCATTTTGTTGATGTCATAATCATTTGATGATGTCATAATCATTTGATGTCATAATCATTGGATGATGTCATAATCATTTTGTTGATGTCATAATCATTTGATGATGTCATAATCATTTGATGTCATAATCATTGGATGATGTCATAATCATTTTGTTGATGTCATAATCATTTGATGATGTCATAATCATTAGATGATGTCATAATCATTTTGTTGATGTCATAATCATTTGATGATGTCATAATCATTTGATGTCATAATCATTGGATGATGTCATATTCATTTTGTTGATGTCATAATCATTTGATGTCATAATCATTAGATTATGTCATAATCATTTTGTTGATGTCATAGTCATTTTGTTGATGTCATAATCATTTGATGATGTCATAATCATTTGATGTCATAATGATTTGATGATGTCATAATCATTTGATGTCATAATCATTGGATGATGTCATAATCATTTTGTTGATGTCATAATCATTTGATGATGTCATAATCATTGGATGTCATAATCATTGGATGATGTCATAATCATTTTGTTGATGTCATAATCATTTGATGATGTCATAATCATTAGATGATGTCATAATCATTTTGTTGATGTCATAATCATTTGATGATGTCATAATCATTTGATGTCATAATCATTGGATGATGTCATAATCATTTTGTTGATGTCATAATCATTTGATGTCATAATCATTAGATTATGTCATAATCATTTTGTTGATGTCATAGTCATTTTGTTGATGTCATAATCATTTGATGATGTCATAATCATTTGATGTCATAATGATTTGATGATGTCATAATCATTTGATGTCATAATCATTGGATGATGTCATAATCATTTTGTTGATGTCATAATCATTTGATGATGTCATAATCATTTGATCTCATAATCATTGGATGATGTCATAATCATTTTGTTGATGTCATAATCATTTGATGATGTCATAATCATTAGATGATGTCATAATCATTTTGTTGATGTCATAATCATTTGCTGATGTCATAATCATTAGATGATGTCATAATCATTTTGTTGATGTCAGAATCATTTGATGATGTCATAATCATTTTGTTGATGTCATAATCATTTGATGATGTCATAATCATTTGATGTCATAATCATTGGATAATGTCATAATCATTTTGTTGATATCATAATCATTTGATGATGTCATCATCATTAGATGATGTCATAATCATTTTGTTGATGTCATAATCATTTGATGATGTCATAATCATTTTGTTGATGTCATAATCATTTTGTTGATGTCATAATCATTTGATGATGTCATAATCATTTGATGTCATAATCATTGGATGATGTCATAATCATTTTGTTGATGTCATAATCATTTGATGATGTCATAATCATTTGATGTCATAATCATTGGATGATGTCATAATCATTTTGTTGATGTCATAATCATTTGATGATGTCATAATCATTAGATGATGTCATAATCATTTTGTTGATGTCATAATCATTTTGTTGATGTCATAATCATTTTGTTGATGTCATAATCATTTGATGATGTCATAATCATTAGATGATGTCATAATCATTTTGTTGATGTCATAATCATTTGATGTCATAATCATTAGATTATGTCATAATCATTTTGTTGATGTCATAGTCATTTTGTTGATGTCATAATCATTTGATGATGTCATAATCATTTGATGTCATAATGGTTTGATGATGTCATAATCATTGGATGATGTCATAATCATTTTGTTGATGTCATAATCATTTGATGATGTCATAATCATTTGATGTCATAATCATTGGATGATGTCATAATCATTTTGTTGATGTCATAATCATTTGACGATGTCATAATCATTAGATGATGTCATAATCATTTTGTTGATGTCATAATCATTTGATGATGTCATAATCATTTGATGTCATAATCATTGGATGATGTCATAATCATTTTGTTGATGTCATAATCATTTGATGATGTCATAATCATTAAATGATGTCATAATCATTTTGTTGATGTCATAATCATTTGCTGATGTCTTAATCATTAGATGATGTCATAATCATTTTGTTGATGTCAGAATCATTTGATGATGTAATAATCATTTTGTTGATGTCATAATCATTTGATGATGTCATAATCATTTGATGTCATAATCATTGGATAATGTCATAATCATTTTGTTGATATCATAATCATTTGATGATGTCATCATCATTAGATGATGTCATAATCATTTTGTTGATGTCATAATCATTTGATGATGTCATAATCATTTTGTTGATGTCATAATCATTTTGTTGATGTCATAATCATTTGATGATGTCATAATCATTTGATGTCATAATCATTGGATGATGTCATAATCATTTTGTTGATGTCATAATCATTTGATGATGTCATAATCATTTGATGTCATAATCATTGGATGATGTCATAATCATTTTGTTGATGTCATAATCATTTGATGATGTCATAATCATTTGATGATGTCATAATCATTTTATGTCATAATCATTGGATAATGTCATAATCATTTTGTTGATGTCATAATCATTTGATGATGTCATAATCATTAGATGATGTCATAATCATTTTGTTGATGTCATAATCATTTGATGATGTCATAATCATTTTGTTGATGTCATAATCATTTTGTTGATGTCATAATGATTTGATGATGTCATAATGATTTGATGATGCCATAATCATTGGATGATGTCATAATCGTTTGAAGTCATAATCATTAGATGATGTCATAATCATTTTGTTGATGCCATAATCATTTGATGATGTCATAATCATTTTGTTGATGTCATAATCATTTGATGATGTCATAATCATTAGATGACGTCATAATCATTTTGTTGATGTCATAATCATTTGATGATGTCATAATCATTTGATGTCATAATCATTGGATGATGTCATAATCATTTTGTTGATGTCATAATCATTTGATGTCATAATCATTAGATTATGTCATAATCATTTTGTTGATGTCATAGTCATTTTGTTGATGTCATAATCATTTGATGATGTCATAATCATTTGATGTCATAATGATTTGATGATGTCATAATCATTTGATGTCATAATCATTGGATGATGTCATAATCATTTTGTTGATGTCATAATCATTTGATGATGTCATAATCATTTGATCTCATAATCATTGGATGATGTCATAATCATTTTGTTGATGTCATAATCATTTGATGATGTCATAATCATTAGATGATGTCATAATCATTTTGTTGATGTCATAATCATTTGCTGATGTCATAATCATTAGATGATGTCATAATCATTTTGTTGATGTCAGAATCATTTGATGATGTCATAATCATTTTGTTGATGTCATAATCATTTGATGATGTCATAATCATTTGATGTCATAATCATTGGATAATGTCATAATCATTTTGTTGATATCATAATCATTTGATGATGTCATCATCATTAGATGATGTCATAATCATTTTGTTGATGTCATAATCATTTGATGATGTCATAATCATTTTGTTGATGTCATAATCATTTTGTTGATGTCATAATCATTTGATGATGTCATAATCATTTGATGTCATAATCATTGGATGATGTCATAATCATTTTGTTGATGTCATAATCATTTGATGATGTCATAATCATTTGATGTCATAATCATTGGATGATGTCATAATCATTTTGTTGATGTCATAATCATTTGATGATGTCATAATCATTAGATGATGTCATAATCATTTTGTTGATGTCATAATCATTTTGTTGATGTCATAATCATTTTGTTGATGTCATAATCATTTGATGATGTCATAATCATTAGATGATGTCATAATCATTTTGTTGATGTCATAATCATTTGATGTCATAATCATTAGATTATGTCATAATCATTTTGTTGATGTCATAGTCATTTTGTTGATGTCATAATCATTTGATGATGTCATAATCATTTGATGTCATAATGGTTTGATGATGTCATAATCATTGGATGATGTCATAATCATTTTGTTGATGTCATAATCATTTGATGATGTCATAATCATTTGATGTCATAATCATTGGATGATGTCATAATCATTTTGTTGATGTCATAATCATTTGACGATGTCATAATCATTAGATGATGTCATAATCATTTTGTTGATGTCATAATCATTTGATGATGTCATAATCATTTGATGTCATAATCATTGGATGATGTCATAATCATTTTGTTGATGTCATAATCATTTGATGATGTCATAATCATTAAATGATGTCATAATCATTTTGTTGATGTCATAATCATTTGCTGATGTCTTAATCATTAGATGATGTCATAATCATTTTGTTGATGTCAGAATCATTTGATGATGTAATAATCATTTTGTTGATGTCATAATCATTTGATGATGTCATAATCATTTGATGTCATAATCATTGGATAATGTCATAATCATTTTGTTGATATCATAATCATTTGATGATGTCATCATCATTAGATGATGTCATAATCATTTTGTTGATGTCATAATCATTTGATGATGTCATAATCATTTTGTTGATGTCATAATCATTTTGTTGATGTCATAATCATTTGATGATGTCATAATCATTTGATGTCATAATCATTGGATGATGTCATAATCATTTTGTTGATGTCATAATCATTTGATGATGTCATAATCATTAGATGATGTCATAATCATTTTGTTGATGTCATAATCATTTGCTGATGTCATAATCATTAGATGATGTCATAATCATTTTGTTGATGTCAGAATCATTTGATGATGTCATAATCATTTTGTTGATGTCATAATCATTTGATGATGTCATAATCATTTGATGTCATAATCATTGGATAATGTCATAATCATTTTGTTGATATCATAATCATTTGATGATGTCATCATCATTAGATGATGTCATAATCATTTTGTTGATGTCATAATCATTTGATGATGTCATAATCATTTTGTTGATGTCATAATCATTTTGTTGATGTCATAATCATTTGATGATGTCATAATCATTTGATGTCATAATCATTGGATGATGTCATAATCATTTTGTTGATGTCATAATCATTTGATGATGTCATAATCATTTGATGTCATAATCATTGGATGATGTCATAATCATTTTGTTGATGTCATAATCATTTGATGATGTCATAATCATTAGATGATGTCATAATCATTTTGTTGATGTCATAATCATTTTGTTGATGTCATAATCATTTTGTTGATGTCATAATCATTTGATGATGTCATAATCATTAGATGATGTCATAATCATTTTGTTGATGTCATAATCATTTGATGTCATAATCATTAGATTATGTCATAATCATTTTGTTGATGTCATAGTCATTTTGTTGATGTCATAATCATTTGATGATGTCATAATCATTTGATGTCATAATGGTTTGATGATGTCATAATCATTGGATGATGTCATAATCATTTTGTTGATGTCATAATCATTTGATGATGTCATAATCATTTGATGTCATAATCATTGGATGATGTCATAATCATTTTGTTGATGTCATAATCATTTGACGATGTCATAATCATTAGATGATGTCATAATCATTTTGTTGATGTCATAATCATTTGATGATGTCATAATCATTTGATGTCATAATCATTGGATGATGTCATAATCATTTTGTTGATGTCATAATCATTTGATGATGTCATAATCATTAAATGATGTCATAATCATTTTGTTGATGTCATAATCATTTGCTGATGTCTTAATCATTAGATGATGTCATAATCATTTTGTTGATGTCAGAATCATTTGATGATGTAATAATCATTTTGTTGATGTCATAATCATTTGATGATGTCATAATCATTTGATGTCATAATCATTGGATAATGTCATAATCATTTTGTTGATATCATAATCATTTGATGATGTCATCATCATTAGATGATGTCATAATCATTTTGTTGATGTCATAATCATTTGATGATGTCATAATCATTTTGTTGATGTCATAATCATTTTGTTGATGTCATAATCATTTGATGATGTCATAATCATTTGATGTCATAATCATTGGATGATGTCATAATCATTTTGTTGATGTCATAATCATTTGATGATGTCATAATCATTTGATGTCATAATCATTGGATGATGTCATAATCATTTTGTTGATGTCATAATCATTTGATGATGTCATAATCATTTGATGATGTCATAATCATTTTATGTCATAATCATTGGATAATGTCATAATCATTTTGTTGATGTCATAATCATTTGATGATGTCATAATCATTAGATGATGTCATAATCATTTTGTTGATGTCATAATCATTTGATGATGTCATAATCATTTTGTTGATGTCATAATCATTTTGTTGATGTCATAATGATTTGATGATGTCATAATGATTTGATGATGCCATAATCATTGGATGATGTCATAATCGTTTGAAGTCATAATCATTAGATGATGTCATAATCATTTTGTTGATGCCATAATCATTTGATGATGTCATAATCATTTTGTTGATGTCATAATCATTTGATGATGTCATAATCATTAGATGACGTCATAATCATTTTGTTGATGTCATAATCATTTGAAGATGTCATAATCGTTTGTTGTCATAATCAGTAGATGATGTCATAATCATTTTGTTGATGTCATAATCATTTGATGTCATAATCATTAGATGATGTCATAATCATTTTGTTGATGTCATTGTCATTTGATGATGTCATAATCATTTTGTTGATGTCATAATCATTTGATAATGTCATAATCATTTGATGTCATAATCATTGGATGATGTCATAATCATTTTGATGATGTCATAATCATTTGATGATGTCATAATCATTAGATGATGTCATAATCATTTTCTTGATGTCATAATCATTTGATGATGTCATAATCATTTGATGTCATAATCATTGGATGATGACATAATCATTTTGTTGATGTCATAATCATTTGATGATGTCATAATCATTTTGTTGATGTAATAATCATTTTGTTGATGTCATAATGATTTGATGATGTCATAATCATTAGATGATGTCATAATCATTTTGATGATGTCATAATCATTTGATGTCATAATCATTAGATTATGTCATAATCATTTTGTTGATGTCATAGTCATTTTGTTGATGTCATAATCATTTGATGATGTCATAATCATTTGATATCATAATCATTTGATTATGTCATAATCATTTTGTTGATGTAATAATCATTTTGTTGATGTCATAATGATTTGATGATGTCATAATCATTAGATGATGTCATAATCATTTTGTTGATGTCATAATGATTTGATGATGTCATAATCATTTGATGTCATAATCATTGGATGATGTCATAATCATTTTGTTGATGTCATAATCATTTGATGATGTCATAATCATTTGAAGTCATAATCATTGGATGATGTCATAATCATTTTGTTGATGTCATAATCATTTGATGATGTCATAATCATTTTGTTGATGTCATAATCATTTGATGATGTCATAATCATTTGATGTCATAATCATTGGATGATGTCATAATCATTTTGTTGATGTCATAATCATTTGATGATGTCATAATCATTTGATGTCATAATCATTGGATGATGTCATAATCATTTTGTTGATGTCATAATCATTTGATGATGTCATAATCATTTTGTTGATGTCATAATCATTTTGTTGATGTCATAATGATTTGATGATGTCATAATGATTTGATGATGCCATAATCATTGGATGATGTCATAATCGTTTGAAGTCATAATCATTAGATGATGTCATAATCATTTTGTTGATGCCATAATCATTTGATGATGTCATAATCATTTTGTTGATGTCATAATCATTTGATGATGTCATAATCATTAGATGACGTCATAATCATTTTGTTGATGTCATAATCATTTGAAGATGTCATAATCGTTTGTTGTCATAATCAGTAGATGATGTCATAATCATTTTGTTGATGTCATAATCATTTGATGTCATAATCATTAGATGATGTCATAATCATTTTGTTGATGTCATTGTCATTTGATGATGTCATAATCATTTTGTTGATGTCATAATCATTTGATAATGTCATAATCATTTGATGTCATAATCATTGGATGATGTCATAATCATTTTGATGATGTCATAATCATTTGATGATGTCATAATCATTAGATGATGTCATAATCATTTTCTTGATGTCATAATCATTTGATGATGTCATAATCATTTGATGTCATAATCATTGGATGATGACATAATCATTTTGTTGATGTCATAATCATTTGATGATGTCATAATCATTTTGTTGATGTAATAATCATTTTGTTGATGTCATAATGATTTGATGATGTCATAATCATTAGATGATGTCATAATCATTTTGATGATGTCATAATCATTTGATGTCATAATCATTAGATTATGTCATAATCATTTTGTTGATGTCATAGTCATTTTGTTGATGTCATAATCATTTGATGATGTCATAATCATTTGATATCATAATCATTTGATTATGTCATAATCATTTTGTTGATGTAATAATCATTTTGTTGATGTCATAATGATTTGATGATGTCATAATCATTAGATGATGTCATAATCATTTTGTTGATGTCATAATGATTTGATGATGTCATAATCATTTGATGTCATAATCATTGGATGATGTCATAATCATTTTGTTGATGTCATAATCATTTGATGATGTCATAATCATTTGATGTCATAATCATTGGATGATGTCATAATCATTTTGTTGATGTCATAATCATTTGATGATGTCATAATCATTTTGTTGATGTCATAATCATTTGATGATGTCATAATCATTTGATGTCATAATCATTGGATGATGTCATAATCATTTTGTTGATGTCATAATCATTTGATGATGTCATAATCATTTGATGTCATAATCATTGGATGATGTCATAATCATTTTGTTGATGTCATAATCATTTGATGATGTCATAATCATTAGATGATGTCATAATCATTTTGTTGATGTCATAATCATTTGCTGATGTCATAATCATTAGATGATGTCATAATCATTTTGTTGATGTCAGAATCATTTGATGATGTCATAATCATTTTGTTGATGTCATAATCATTTGATGATGTCATAATCATTTGATGTCATAATCATTGGATAATGTCATAATCATTTTGTTGATATCATAATCATTTGATGATGTCATCATCATTAGATGATGTCATAATCATTTTGTTGATGTCATAATCATTTGATGATGTCATAATCATTTTGTTGATGTCATAATCATTTTGTTGATGTCATAATCATTTGATGATGTCATAATCATTTGATGTCATAATCATTGGATGATGTCATAATCATTTTGTTGATGTCATAATCATTTGATGATGTCATAATCATTTGATGTCATAATCATTGGATGATGTCATAATCATTTTGTTGATGTCATAATCATTTGGTGATGTCATAATCATTAGATGATGTCATAATCATTTTGTTGATGTCATAATCATTTTGTTGATGTCATAATCATTTTGTTGATGTCATAATCATTTGATGATGTCATAATCATTAGATGATGTCATAATCATTTTGTTGATGTCATAATCATTTGATGTCATAATCATTAGATTATGTCATAATCATTTTGTTGATGTCATAGTCATTTTGTTGATGTCATAATCATTTGATGATGTCATAATCATTTGATGTCATAATGGTTTGATGATGTCATAATCATTGGATGATGTCATAATCATTTTGTTGATGTCATAATCATTTGATGATGTCATAATCATTTGATGTCATAATCATTGGATGATGTCATAATCATTTTGTTGATGTCATAATCATTTGACGATGTCATAATCATTAGATGATGTCATAATCATTTTGTTGATGTCATAATCATTTGATGATGTCATAATCATTTGATGTCATAATCATTGGATGATGTCATAATCATTTTGTTGATGTCATAATCATTTGATGATGTCATAATCATTAAATGATGTCATAATCATTTTGTTGATGTCATAATCATTTGCTGATGTCTTAATCATTAGATGATGTCATAATCATTTTGTTGATGTCAGAATCATTTGATGATGTAATAATCATTTTGTTGATGTCATAATCATTTGATTATGTCATAATCATTTGATGTCATAATCATTGGATAATGTCATAATCATTTTGTTGATATCATAATCATTTGATGATGTCATCATCATTAGATGATGTCATAATCATTTTGTTGATGTCATAATCATTTGATGATGTCATAATCATTTTGTTGATGTCATAATCATTTTGTTGATGTCATAATCATTTGATGATGTCATAATCATTTGATGTCATAATCATTGGATGATGTCATAATCATTTTGTTGATGTCATAATCATTTGATGATGTCATAATCATTTGATGTCATAATCATTGGATGATGTCATAATCATTTTGTTGATGTCATAATCATTTGATGATGTCATAATCATTAGATGATGTCATAATCATTTTGTTGATGTCATAATCATTTGATGATGTCATAATCATTTTATGTCATAATCATTGGATAATGTCATAATCATTTTGTTGATGTCATAATCATTTGATGATGTCATAATCATTAGATGATGTCATAATCATTTTGTTGATGTCATAATCATTTGATGATGTCATAATCATTTTGTTGATGTCATAATCATTTTGTTGATGTCATAATGATTTGATGATGTCATAATGATTTGATGATGCCATAATCATTGGATGATGTCATAATCGTTTGAAGTCATAATCATTAGATGATGTCATAATCATTTTGTTGATGCCATAATCATTTGATGATGTCATAATCATTTTGTTGATGTCATAATCATTTGATGATGTCATAATCATTAGATGATGTCATAATCATTTTGTTGATGTCATAATCATTTGATGATGTCATAATCATTTTGTTGATGTCATAATCATTTGAAGATGTCATAATCGTTTGTTGTCATAATCAGTAGATGATGTCATAATCATTTTGTTGATGTCATAATCATTTGATGTCATAATCATTAGATGATGTCATAATCATTTTGTTGATGTCATAGTCATTTGATGATGTCATAATCATTTTGTTGATGTCATAATCATTTGATAATGTCATAATCATTTGATGTCATAATCATTGGATGATGTCATAATCATTTTGATGATGTCATAATCATTTGATGATGTCATAATCATTAGATGATGTCATAATCATTTTCTTGATGTCATAATCATTTGATGATGTCATAATCATTTGATGTCATAATCATTGGATGATGACATAATCATTTTGTTGATGTCATAATCATTTGATGATGTCATAATCATTTTGTTGATGTAATAATCATTTTGTTGATGTCATAATGATTTGATGATGTCATAATCATTAGATGATGTCATAATCATTTTGATGATGTCATAATCATTTGATGTCATAATCATTAGATTATGTCATAATCATTTTGTTGATGTCATAATCATTTGATGATGTCATAATCATTTGATGATGTCATAATCATTTGATATCATAATCATTTGATTATGTCATAATCATTTTGTTGATGTAATAATCATTTTGTTGATGTCATAATGATTTGATGATGTCATAATCATTAGATGATGTCATAATCATTTTGTTGATGTCATAATGATTTGATGATGTCATAATCATTTGATGTCATAATCATTGGATGATGTCATAATCATTTTGTTGATGTCATAATCATTTGATGATGTCATAATCATTTGATGTCATAATCATTGGATGATGTCATAATCATTTTGTTGATGTCATAATCATTTGATGATGTCATAATCATTTTGTTGATGTCATAATCATTTGATGATGTCATAATCATTTGATGTCATAATCATTGGATGATGTCATAATCATTTTGTTGATGTCATAATCATTTGATGATGTCATAATCATTTGATGTCATAATCATTGGATGATGTCATAATCATTTTGTTGATGTCATAATCATTTGATGATGTCATAATCATTAGATGATGTCATAATCATTTTGTTGATGTCATAATCATTTGATGATGTCATAATCATTTGATGTCATAATCATTGGATGATGGCATAATCATTTTGTTGATGTCATAATCATTTGATGTCATAATCATTAGATTATGTCATAATCATTTTGTTGATGTCATAGTCATTTTGTTGATGTCATAATCATTTGATGATGTCATAATCATTTGATGTCATAATGATTTGATGATGTCATAATCATTTGATGTCATAATCATTGGATGATGTCATAATCATTTTGTTGATGTCATAATCATTTGATGATGTCATAATCATTGGATGTCATAATCATTGGATGATGTCATAATCATTTTGTTGATGTCATAATCATTTGATGATGTCATAATCATTAGATGATGTCATAATCATTTTGTTGATGTCATAATCATTTGATGATGTCATAATCATTTGATGTCATAATCATTGGATGATGTCATAATCATTTTGTTGATGTCATAATCATTTGATGATGTCATAATCATTTGATGTCATAATCATTGGATAATGTCATAATCATTTTGTTGATATCATAATCATTTGATGATGTCATCATCATTAGATGATGTCATAATCATTTTGTTGATGTCATAATCATTTGATGATGTCATAATCATTTTGTTGATGTCATAATCATTTTGTTGATGTCATAATCATTTGATGATGTCATAATCATTTGATGTCATAATCATTGGATGATGTCATAATCATTTTGTTGATGTCATAATCATTTGATGATGTCATAATCATTTGATGTCATAATCATTGGATGATGTCATAATCATTTTGTTGATGTCATAATCATTTGATGATGTCATAATCATTAGATGATGTCATAATCATTTTGTTGATGTCATAATCATTTTGTTGATGTCATAATCATTTTGTTGATGTCATAATCATTTGATGATGTCATAATCATTAGATGATGTCATAATCATTTTGTTGATGTCATAATCATTTGATGATGTCATAATCATTTTATGTCATAATCATTGGATAATGTCATAATCATTTTGTTGATGTCATAATCATTTGATGATGTCATAATCATTAGATGATGTCATAATCATTTTGTTGATGTCATAATCATTTGATGATGTCATAATCATTTTGTTGATGTCATAATCATTTTGTTGATGTCATAATGATTTGATGATGTCATAATGATTTGATGATGCCATAATCATTGGATGATGTCATAATCGTTTGATGTCATAATCATTAGATAATGTCATAATCATTTTCTTGATGCCATAATCATTTGATGATGTCATAATCATTTTGTTGATGTCATAATCATTTGATGATGTCATAATCATTAGATGATGTCATAATCATTTTGTTGATGTCATAATCATTTGATGATGTCATAATCATTTTGTTGATGTCATAATCATTTGAAGATGTCATAATCGTTTGTTGTCATAATCATTAGATGATGTCATAATCATTTTGTTGATGTCATAATTAGTGTTGAGCATTCCGATACCGCAAGTATCGGGTATCGGCCGATATCAGCGGTATCGGAATTCCGATACTTAATTCCGATACTTTTTTCATATCGGATTCCGGGATCGGAATCGGAATAGGAAGTTCCCATCATGCTATGAGCCTGCTTGCTTTGATTAAGCCAATGGGAATCCTCCGAAGTGTGGGCACATCCTGTTAGGCATGTAGGCATGTTAACTATTGGCATGGCTGTGATTGGCTGCCGAAATGATGTCATGATGCACTATAAAAGCCACCGCAGCCGCCATTTCTGGTCACTCTGCTGTGAATTCAGTTAGGGACAGGCTGCTGTAGAAGACTGTGAGGGACAGTTAGAAATAGCGATTCTAAAAACAATATTGTGCTTTATCCAGGCTACATAAACCACCACTGTAGCTTGCTTTTCCCTAGCAGCGCTGTTTTCACAGCTGTCTGCAAGGGCTGTGTGAGTGCAGCTCACGCTGTGGAGTGGGTCCTGCAGCCACGTCAGGCTGTAGGCCACCCAGTGTGATCACTGCTGCCTCATACATCTTTTATTTTTTGAGCTGCATTTTTTAAATAATTTCAATCTAGTGTGCTTCCATCCGTATCCATATACGTTGGTTGCAAACACTAGTAGTAGACAGCGGAGCCTTTCTGCAGCCTTTCAGTGCTAGTGTCCACTTTGCTGCACTGTTCACGGCTGTCTGAGAGGTCTCTGACTGTGTGTGAGTGCAGCTCACGCTGAGTAGTGTGTCCTGCAGCTACGTCTGGCTGTAGGACGCTCAGCGTGCGTCACTGCCTCACACATATTTTTATTTGAGTGCAGCTCATTTTTTCTTCTATTAGTGTGCATCCATCCATCTCCATCTACGGTGGTTGCAAACACTATATAGGAGTACACAGCGGAGCCTTTCTGCAGCCTGTCAGTGCCAGTGCCCACTTAGCTGCACTGTTGACGGCTGTCTGAGAGGTCTCTGACTGTGTGTGAGTGCAGCTCACGCTGAGTAGAGTGTCCTGCAGCTACGTCTGGTTGTAGGACGCTCAACGTGCGTCACTGCCTCACACATATTTGTCTCTGAGTGCAGCTCATTTTTTCTTCTCCTATTAGTGTGCATCCATCCGTATCCATCAACATTGGTTGGTTGCAAACACTATATAGGAGTAGATAGAGGAGCCTTTTTTTCTGGCTTGTGCCCTGCCGGCGCAGCCAGATTAGTATTACCCAATTTTTTTGGAGCCTCATCTTTTGCATTGTAGGTTACCTGCCTGCATTGTAATAGCTCCAAAAAGTTGGTGATACTATCAGTTTCAATTCTTTGTTCTCATACTTTGAGTTTGTTTCAAACAAAGAAACCACATAAAAAGTTCACCAAACACTACATTTTGAACTTGTGTAGGCCACATCAGCTCCTATTAAAGTCTAGTCCACACACACACACTTCATAAAATTAGTGTTTCTTGTACCTGTAACCAGCTGTTCAGGAATAAGCACACTAAGGCCCCCCTTTGTCCTTTTTTGCCTATCTTAAGCAGTCTTGCAAGATGAAGAAGGCAGGGAGTAAGGCGCGGGGGCGTGGGCGTGGGCGTGGAGTTTCAGCAGGGAGAGGACGTGGGGATTCTGCAGGGAGAGGACGTGGGGATTCTACAGGTAGAGGACGTGGGGATTCTGGGCCTGCTGCGGGCACCAGTGGATCAGCATCCCCCAGTTTTAGCAGGCAACAGTCCTTTATGCGCAGCTTTGTAGGACCTCAACGTACCCCACTGCTGCGGGAGGAACAAATTGAAGCCGTTGTCGGATGGATGGCAGCTAACGCATCGACTTCAATTACTTCCGCATCCTCTCAGGGTCAGAGCACCGAAGAGCAACCATCTGTCTCTTCACCACCTGCCAAAGTGCCCAGGCAGTCAGAGAGACATGGACAGGAGCCATCACAATCTCTACTTCTGTTCTCGGAATCTGTTGGCTTGGAAAGAGGGGGCCAGCCAAGCAGCATTCCTGAATGTGAAGAAGAGGGAGTATGCAGTGATGCGCAACTTCTTTGTCCCTCTGAATCTGAAGAGGCGAGTGGGCCAGTGCCTATGGTCAGCACACCTCAGTACGCATCAGATGATGACGAGACTCAGTTGCCACTTTCTGGTGCGTACGGTGCTGGCGAGACAACCCCGGAGAAGCAGCTGTTTGAAGAGGGGAGGGAAGATGATGAGGTCCTTGACCCATCATGGCGTGAGCAACAGGAAGGTGGTGGGAGCAGCTCGGAGGAAGAGATTCCCCTACCGGCCAAAACAGGAGGCAGAGGGAGGGGGAAGACTTGGTTGCCTGTACCCTCCACTTCGGCACCCGTTAGGAGCATTCCTCCTTCCAAAGGCAAACCGGGCGCTCACAAGAGTTGCAGTGCGTGGTCCTTTTTTGACACAGTTGCAGATGACATTTGCTTTGTCAAATGCAAGCTGTGTCATCAGAGAGTCAAAAGAGGGAGAAATGTCAGCAACCTCAATACCACAAATATGTGGAAACATGTGCGCACCAAGCACGAGTTGGAGTTGCATAGACACCCTCAAGACGTAGGCCAACGTACAGCACCACCTACCACCTCTTCAGTTCGTGTTGGGCCCTCTTCCTCCAGCTCACACACTGCTGGTTCGGCTTCCTCACAGGATCGCCAAGGAAGAACCTCTGCCACTGTTGTCCGGAGACCCTGTCAGATTCCACCCATAACAGCACGTTCCCATCCATCACAGCCATCGGTAGCACAGGCATGGGATAAAAGGCGCCCTTACTCGGCAAACCATCCCCGAGCACAGTCTCTGAATGCTGGCATTGCCAAACTTCTGGCAGTTGAAATGCTGTCATTCAGGCTGGTGGACACTGACACCTTCCGGGACTTAATGGCATTGGCAGTCCCCCAATACAACGTGCCCAGCCGCTTTTATTTCAGCAGGCGAGCCGTCCCTGCCCTGCAGAAACATGTTGAGGGCAAAATAAAACATGCGCTACTAAACGCCGTTAGTAGCAAGGTCCACCTGACCACCGATGCGTGGACCAGTAACCATGGACAGGGACGATACCTTTCCCTCACTGCCCACTGGGTCAATGTTGTGGAGCCGGGTACGGATCTGGAGAGTGGCGCTGTACGTGTTCTTCCAACGCCACGGATTGCAGGACTCCAGTCTGTACACATAGACTCCTCCTCCTACTCAAGTTCCTCAGAAACAGCAGAGCAGGAGCCTGTTACGACCGATATGAGCACAGCCGTGGCCAAACGTCAACAGGCTGTACTCAAATTAATTTCTTTGGGGAATCGAAGCCACACAGCGCAGGAGCTCTGGAATGCTATCAAGCTGGAGAGCGATGTGTGGTTTGGGCCAGCGAATCTCCAGCCGGGCTTGGTAGTGTGTGACAATGGCCGAAATCTGGTGGCAGCTCTTGGCCTAGGCAACCTCACACACATCCCATGTCTGGCACATGTTCTTAACTTGGTCGTGCAGAGCTTTCTGAGGGACTATCCGGATCTTGATGCACTGTTGCACAAGGTCCGCATAGAGTGCGCTCACTTGCGACGTTCCAGCACGGCAAGATCGCGCCTCGCTGCTCTGCAGCGACGATTTGGCCTTCCAGAACATCGCATCATATGTGACCTACCCACCCGGTGGAATTCAACGTTACATATGTTGGAGCGGTTGTGTGAGCAGCAGGCAGCAGTCATGGAGTACCAGCTGCATCAGGCGCAAACAAGTCGCACTGTGCGCCGTTCACACTTCAGCACCATTGAGTGGGCCTCTATGAAGGACATCTGCCTCGTTTTGCGTGCCTTCGATGAATCCACGCGGATGGCGAGTGCAGATGATGCACTAGTCAGCATGACTGTCCCCCTTATCTGCCTGCTTCAACAAACACTGCAAGCACTAAGGGATGAGGTTTCAGAAGAGGTGGAGGATGAGGAGTCCCAAATGCCATCTGCTTCTGGACTGTCTGCGCTACGTGTTTCCTCACAAAGGCCTAGGCAGGGGACACTTTGTGAGGAGGATGAGGAGGAGTCGATGGAGGAGGAAGACATCTCTCCAGAGGAGGGAGGTACACAAACCTCTACTCAGTATGTACAGCGAGGGTGGGGTGATGCAGAGCAGGTCGAGGTCACGCCTCAAACAGGGGACAGCGGTTCTTTGGCAGTTGGGAGTCTGCAGCACATGGTTGATTTCATGCTGCAGTGCCTGAGAAACGACCGCCGCATCGCCCACATTCTCGTCTCGGCTGATTATTGGGTGTACACCCTCCTAGATCCTCGCTACCGGGACAGCGTACAAAGGCTCATACCAACGTTGAACCGGGAGCGTAAAATGCGGGAGTACGAAGAGTCACTGGTGCAGTCCATAATGTTTTCCATTCCACCCGACAGCATTGTTGCAAGTGCTTTACAAAGCAGCTCTGTGCGTCGAGGCAGTGGAGGAAACTCTGCACAAAGAGGGAGCAGAGGCAGTGCCGCAGCACAAGGCAAGACCACTATGGCCCAAATGTGGCAAAGTTTTGTGTGTCCACCACAATTGTCTACACCATCAGCGACGCCTCGAGTCAGCAGGAGGCAACGCTTCCGTCAGATGGTGTCAGACTACATGTCTTGCCCTGTCGCTGTACTCCCAGATGGCTCTTCCCCCTTCAAGTTTTGGGTCTCTAAGCTGGATACATGGCCAGAGCTTAGCCAGTATGCATTGGAGGTGCTGGCTTGCCCTGCTGCCAGTGTATTATCGGAACGTGTCTTTAGTGCCGCAGGTGGTGTACTAACAGACCGTCGCACGCGACTATCTTCCGATAATGTTGACCGGCTGACTTTTCTGAAAATGAACAAGGCCTGGATCTCCAAAGACTTTGCCATTCCTCTTACAGACTAAATTAGTGGTTGGCAACTGTATCCAGGTCTGCTGGTGTGTTCATTTTTCTACCACCTGAACTATAATCCCTGTGCTTCAACACAGCCAGTTGTCGCTCAGATGTGTCGTCTGCACAGAGAAACACACTAGCTCCTGTGTTACTGGGGTTCAGTAATGCCAGCTGATCCCCTGCTGTGTGGATGGCAGAGTCACCAGCTCCATCAACATTCAAACCACTACTGATTTTTAACCGTGCCCAACTTAGGTCTCTGGCTCCACTGTCTCTACTATTTCCCCTGACCTCCAACCCCGCCATCTACATCTCTGAAGTGGCGTCAGCACAATCTACACTTGTTCCTGTGTTCCTGTGGCTCAGTCCCATCAGTTTATCCCCTGATGTGTGTCCGGCAAGGTCTCCTGCTCTGTCCACATTCCCATAACCAGTAGTGGGAATGAGGACAGAGCTGGCGAACTTGCCGGACAAACATCAGGGGATCAACTGATGGGACTGAGCACCAGTAACACAGGAACAAGTGTAGATTGTGCTGACGCCACTTCAGAGATGTAGCTGGCGGGGTTGGAGGCCAGGGTAAATAGTAGAGACAGTGGAGCCAGAGGCCTAAGTGGAGCATGGTTAGAATCAGTAGTAGTCCACAACCTCCATAAAAACCGCTGCCCATTGGCCTCTGCATGCGGCATGCGTAATCCTGGGCACCAACAGCGTCAGTTGGTGTTCAGAAGTGTCGTCTCCACAGAGCCAAACACATTCGTTCAAGTGTTAGTGGGGTTCAGCACTGCCAGCTGTTCCCCTGCTGTGGAGATGGCAAGTCTCCTGCTGCATTCACCTGCCAAAATCCAGTAGGCCCCAGCCTGCTCCTCGCCTAATCCTGGGCTCCAACAGCGTCAGTTGGTGTTCAGAAGTGTCGTCTCCACAGAAACAAACACATTCGTTCAAGTGTTAGTGGGGTTCAGCACTGCCAGCTGTTCCCCTGCTGTGGAGATGGCAAGTCTCCTGCTGCCTTCACCTGCCAAAATCCAGTAGGCCCCAGCCTGCTCCTCGCCTAATCCTGGGCTCCAACAGCGTCAGTTGGTGTTCAGAAGTGTCGTCTCCACAGAACCAAACACATTCGTTAAAGTGTTAGTGGGGTTCAGCACTGCCAGCTGTTCCCCTGCTGTGGAGATGGCAAGTCTCCTGCTGCCTTCACCTGCCAAAATCCAGTAGGCCCCAGCCTGCTCCTCGCCTAATCCTGGGCTCCAACAGCGTCAGTTGGTGTTCAGAAGTGTCGTCTCCACAGAGCCAAACACGTTCGTTCAAGTGTTAGTGGGGTTCAGCACTGCCAGCTGTTCCCCTGCTGTGGAGATGGCAAGTCTCCTGCTGCATTCACCTGCCAAAATCCAGTAGGCCCCAGCCTGCTCCTCGCCTAATCCTGGGCTCCAACAGCGTCAGTTGGTGTTCAGAAGTGTCGTCTCCACAGAAACAAACACATTCGTTCAAGTGTTAGTGGGGTTCAGCACTGCCAGCTGTTCCCCTGCTGTGGAGATGGCAAGTCTCCTGCTGCCTTCACCTGCCAAAATCCAGTAGGCCCCAGCCTGCTCCTCGCCTAATCCTGGGCTCCAACAGCGTCAGTTGGTGTTCAGAAGTGTCGTCTCCACAGAGCCAAACACGTTCGTTCAAGTGTTAGTGGGGTTCAGCACTGCCAGCTGTTCCCCTGCTGTGGAGATGGCAAGTCTCCTGCTGCATTCACCTGCCAAAATCCAGTAGGCCCCAGCCTGCTCCTCGCCTAATCCTGGGCTCCAACAGCGTCAGTTGGTGTTCAGAAGTGTCGTCTCCACAGAAACAAACACATTCGTTCAAGTGTTAGTGGGGTTCAGCACTGCCAGCTGTTCCCCTGCTGTGGAGATGGCAAGTCTCCTGCTGCCTTCACCTGCCAAAATCCAGTAGGCCCCAGCCTGCTCCTCGCCTAATCCTGGGCTCCAACAGCGTCAGTTGGTGTTCAGAAGTGTCGTCTCCACAGAACCAAACACATTCGTTCAAGTGTTAGTGGGGTTCAGCACTGCCAGCTGTTCCCCTGCTGTGGAGATGGCAAGTCTCCTGCTGCATTCACCTGCCAAAATCCAGTAGGCCCCAGCCTGCTCCTCGCCTAATCCTGGGCTCCAACAGCGTCAGTTGGTGTTCAGAAGTGTCGTCTCCACAGAACCAAACACGTTCGTTCAAGTGTTAGTGGGGTTCAGCACTGCCAGCTGTTCCCCTGCTGTGGAGATGGCAAGTCTCCTGCTGCCTTCACCTGCCAAAATCCAGTAGGCCCCAGCCTGCTCCTCGCCTAATCCTGGGCTCCAACAGCGTCAGTTGGTGTTCAGAAGTGTCGTCTCCACAGAACCAAACACATTCGTTCAAGTGTTAGTGGGGTTCAGCACTGCCAGCTGTTCCCCTGCTGTGGAGATGGCAAGTCTCCTGCTGCATTCACCTGCCAAAATCCAGTAGGCCCCAGCCTGCTCCTCGCCTAATCCTGGGCTCCAACAGCGTCAGTTGGTGTTCAGAAGTGTCGTCTCCACAGAACCAAACACGTTCGTTCAAGTGTTAGTGGGGTTCAGCACTGCCAGCTGTTCCCCTGCTGTGGAGATGGCAAGTCTCCTGCTGCCTTCACCTGCCAAAATCCAGTAGGCCCCAGCCTGCTCCTCGCCTAATCCTGGGCTCCAACAGCGTCAGTTGGTGTTCAGAAGTGTCGTCTCCACAGAACCAAACACGTTCGTTCAAGTGTTAGTGGGGTTCAGCACTGCCAGCTGTTCCCCTGCTGTGGAGATGGCAGTCTCTCCTGCTGTCTCCACATTACAAAGACAGTAGGCCTCTGCCTACACCCTCCTATTTCCTGGGCTTCAACACAGCCAGTTGTAGTTCGGAAGTGCCGTCCACACGGAAAGAGACACTTGCTCCCGTGTCTCAGTGGGGTTCAGTAACGTCAGCTGATCCCCTGCTGTGTGGATGGCAGTCTCTCCTGCTGTAAACTCATTCAAAATACAGTAGGCCTCTGCCTACACCCTCCTATTTCCTGGGCTTCAACACAGCCAGTTGTAGTTCGGAAGTGCCGTCCACACGGAAAGAGATACTTGCTCCCGTGTCTCAGTGGGGTTCAGTAACGTCAGCTGATCCCCTGCTGTGTGGATGGCAGTCTCTCCTGCTGTAAACTCATTCAAAATACAGTAGGCCTCTGCCTACACCCTCCTATTTCCTGGGCTTCAACACAGCCAGTTGTAGTTCGGAAGTGCCGTCCACACGGAAAGAGACACTTGCTCCCGTGTCTCAGTGGGGTTCAGTAACGTCAGCTGATCCCCTGCTGTGTGGATGGCAGTCTCTCCTGCTGTCACCTCATTCAAAATTCAGTAGGCCTCTGCCTACACCCTCCTATTTCCTGGGCTTCAACACAGCCAGTTGTAGTTCGGAAGTGCCGTCCACACGGAAAGAGATACTTGCTCCCGTGTCTCAGTGGGGTTCAGTAACGTCAGCTGATCCCCTGCTGTGTGGATGGCAGTCTCTCCTGCTGTCACCTCATTCAAAATTCAGTAGGCCTCTGCCTACACCCTCCTATTTCCTGGGCTTCAACACAGCCAGTTGTAGTTCGGAAGTGCTGTCCACACGGAAAGAGATACTTGCTCCCGTGTCTCAGTGGGGTTCAGTAACGTCAGCTGATCCCCTGCTGTGTGGATGGCAGTCTCTCCTGCTGTAAACTCATTCAAAATACAGTAGGCCTCTGCCTACACCCTCCTATTTCCTGGGCTTCAACACAGCCAGTTGTAGTTCGGAAGTGCCGTCCACACGGAAAGAGATACTTGCTCCCGTGTCTCAGTGGGGTTCAGTAATGTCAGCTGATCCCCTGCTGTGTGGATGGCAAAGTCTCCTGCTGCCTACACAGTCGTACCACTACTGATTTTTAACCGTGCTCCAATTAGGCCTGTGGCTCCACTGTCTCTCGTATTTCCCCTGTCCTCCAACCCTGCCAGTTACAGCTCCGAAGTGGCGTCTGCACAATCCACACTTGTTCCTGTGTTACAGGTGTTCAGTCCGATCAGTTAATCCCCTGATGTGTGTCCGGCAATGTCGCCTGCTCTGTCCACATTCCCATTATCGGAATGTGGACAGAGCAGGCGACATTGCCGGACACACATCAGGGGATTAACTGACCGGACTGAACACCTGTAACACAGGAACAAGTGTGGATTGTGCAGACGCCACTTCGGAGCTGTAACTGGCGGGGTTGGAGGACAGGGGAAATACGAAAATCAGTGAATCCACAGGCCTAAGTGGAGCTTGGTTCAAATTAGTAGTCTACAACCGATCTTAATATTTCTTCAATGCAGCCTAAGCCTGCTCCGTGCTTGTCCCTGGGCTTCAACACAGCCAGTTGTTGCTCGGAAGTGCCGTCTTCACAGAGTAAAACACTAGCTCCTGTGTTTGTGGGGTTCAGTAACGTCAGCTGTTCCCCTGCTGTTTTGATGGCAATCTGTCCTGCTGCCTCCCAATTGACAGCACATCAGGCCTCAGCCTGCTAAGTGCTTGTCCTGGGCTCCAACATCGCCAGTTGCTGCTCATAACTGACTTTGGCACGGCTACTCCCTCCTGCCCAGCTTGGTTCCAGCCCTGCCTGCTGTTTCCGGGAAGTGTCAATGTCAGTTTGCCACCCCAAGTTGCCATGTCGTGTTGCGGTTGGGTTAGCCGAGGCTAGGGTGCCAGCAGTTTAGGTGCTTCCTATGTGGACTGCGGGTTCTGGTAAGAAAGGTTTGTTCCATAGTGCCAGTAGGACAAGCACCCCCTGTAGGACTGTGTGATTCGGTAACTGCGGCCAGCTTGCGGCATGCCAACTTTGCTTTTCAGGGGTAACTTCTGATACCCCTCCGGGTTCCAGCACCGTCAGCTGGTTCTCATCAGAGCCTTTGGCCTAGGTGCCTCCATCTCGGTATCCGAGTTCCAGCAACGTCTGCTGGTCCTTGGTAGTGCTTTGTAGCACAGGTACCTCCTGCTTAGTAACCGGGTTCCAGCACCGTCAGCTGGTCCTCGGTTGTGCCATTGGCTCTTATTCCTTCTGCTGCCCCTCCGGGTGCCAGCACTGTCAGCTGGTCCTCGCTATTTCCATTTGCTCTTGCAGCTTATGCTACCCCTCCGGGTTCCAGCACCGTCAGCTGGTTCTCGTCAGAGCCTTTGGCCTAGGTGCCTCCATCTCGGTATCCGAGTTCCGGCAACGTCTGCTGGTCCTTGGTAGTGCTTTGTAGCACAGGTACCTCCTGCTTAGTAACCGGGTTCCAGCACCGTCAGCTGGTCCTCGGTTGTGCCATTGGCTCTTATTCCTTCTGCTGCCCCTCCGGGTGCCAGCACTGTCAGCTGGTCCTCGCTATTTCCATTTGCTCTTGCAGCTTATGCTACCCCTCCGGGTTCCAGCACCGTCAGCTGGTTCTCGTCAGAGCGTTTGGCCTAGGTGCCTCCATCTCGGTATCCGAGTTCCGGCAACGTCTGCTGGTCCTTGGTAGTGCTTTGTAGCACAGGTACCTCCTGCTTAGTAACCGGGTTCCAGCACCGTCAGCTGGTCCTCGGTAGTGCCATTGGCTCTTGTTCCTTCTGCTGCCCCTCCGGGTGCCAGTACCGTCAGCTGGTTCAAGAGGACAAAGAACAGGAAGACAACCACCAAGATGCAGAACAACAAGAGAGAGAAGACAAAGAAGCATAAAAAAAACAAAGCAGAAGAACATTAAGCATAAGACTAATACTCTGAGCAAATGATATTATCTTATTTATAAGCAGAAGAAGACTAAGCAGTGTATGGGGGTGAGTCCGTTCCTCCTCGTGGTGCCCCTGGAAAAGGCCTGCTTCTGCAGGCCAAACTGAACGCGGACAAATCCTGTTGTAAATCTTTTGTGACAGGCAGAACGGAAGGTGTAAACTTCTAACTTTTCTAGATAACAACTACAGGAATGCCTGACACAAACAAGAATATGATGAAGAAGAATAGGAAGAAGATGAAGAAGCTGAATATGTAGAATAATAATTGTTGAATAAGAAGAATATGAAGAATGTAAGAAAAGGAAGAAGAAGAAGAAGAAGAAGAAGAAGAAGAAGAATGTAAAAAAAGGAAGTAGAAGAAGAAGAAGAATGTAAAAAAAGGAATAAGAAGAAGAATGTAAAAAAAGGAAGTAGAAGAAGAAGAAGAAGAATGTAAAAAAAGGAAGTAGAAGAAGAAGAAGAAGAATGTAAAAAAAGGAAGTAGAAGAAGAAGACATACATGTCTGGCAAAATATAAATGAGGCTAACATAGTCAATATCTTTGTAACTCCTAACATCTTTAAAAAAAAAAGTTTAATTCCTGCTATTCCATTTGATTGGGCTAAACCTCTATGGCTTTAATGTCTCCTCCACCTCCCACAATACATTCTACATTATTCTTAGTTGTTTTTCTTCATGTAGAATTAACCTACAAGGAAAGAAAGGGTTTTTTTTAATACCGATATTTTGGCCCCATTGACTTGCATTGGTTCCCGGTATCGGAATCGGCGATACCGATACTTTTTTTTAAGATCGGCCGATCCATTCCGATCCGATATTTTCAAGTATCGGCTGGTATCGCTCAACTCTAGTCATAATCATTTGATGTCATAATCATTAGATGATGTCATAATCATTTTGTTGATGTCATAGTCATTTGATGATGTCATAATCATTTTGTTGATGTCATAATCATTTGATAATGTCATAATCATTTGATGTCATAATCATTGGATGATGTCATAATCATTTTGTTGATGTCATAATCATTTGATGATGTCATAATCATTAGATGATGTCATAATCATTTTCTTGATGTCATAATCATTTGATGATGTCATAATCATTTGATGTCATAATCATTGGATGATGTCATAATCATTTTGTTGATGTCATAATCATTTGATGATGTCATAATCATTAGATGATGTCATAATCATTTTGTTGATGTCATAATCATTTGCTGATGTCATAATCATTAGATGATATCATAATCATTTTGTTGATGTCATAATGATTTGATGATGTCATAATCATTTGATGTCATAATCATTTGATGATGTCATAATCATTTTGTTGATGTCATAATCATTTGATGATGTCATAATCATTTGATGTCATAATCATTGGATGATGTCATAATCATTTTGTTGATGTCATAATCATTTGATGATGTCATAATCATTTGATGTCATAATCATTGGATGATGTCATAATCATTTTGTTGATGTCATAATCATTTGATGAAGTCATAATCATTAGATGATGTCATAATCATTTTCTTGATGTCATAATCATTTGATGATGTCATAATCATTTGATGTCATAATCATTGGATGATGACATAATCATTTTGTTGATGTCATAATCATTTGATGATGTCATAATCATTTTGTTGATGTAATAATCATTTTGTTGATGTCATAATGATTTGATGATGTCATAATCATTGGATGATGTCATAATCGTTTGAAGTCATAATCATTAGATGATGTCATAATCATTTTGTTGATGCCATAATCATTTGATGATGTCATAATCATTTTGTTGATGTCATAATCATTTGATGATGTCATAATCATTAGATGATGTCATAATCATTTTGTTGATGTCATAATCATTTGATGATGTCATAATCATTTTGTTGATGTCATAATCATTTGAAGATGTCATAATCGTTTGTTGTCATAATCAGTAGATGATGTCATAATCATTTTGTTGATGTCATAATCATTTGATGTCATAATCATTAGATGATGTCATAATCATTTTGTTGATGTCATAGTCATTTGATGATGTCATAATCATTTTGTTGATGTCATAATCATTTGATAATGTCATAATCATTTGATGTCATAATCATTGGATGATGTCATAATCATTTTGATGATGTCATAATCATTTGATGATGTCATAATCATTAGATGATGTCATAATCATTTGATGATGTCATAATCATTTGATGTCATAATCATTGGATGATGACATAATCATTTTGTTGATGTCATAATCATTTGATGATGTCATAATCATTTTGTTGATGTAATAATCATTTTGTTGATGTCATAATGATTTGATGATGTCATAATCATTAGATGATGTCATAATCATTTTGATGATGTCATAATCATTTGATGTCATAATCATTAGATTATGTCATAATCATTTTGTTGATGTCATAGTCATTTTGTTGATGTCATAATCATTTGATGATGTCATAATCATTTGATATCATAATCATTTGATTATGTCATAATCATTTTGTTGATGTAATAATCATTTTGTTGATGTCATAATGATTTGATGATGTCATAATCATTAGATGATGTCATAATCATTTTGTTGATGTCATAATGATTTGATGATGTCATAATCATTTGATGTCATAATCATTGGATGATGTCATAATCATTTTGTTGATGTCATAATCATTTGATGATGTCATAATCATTTGATGTCATAATCATTGGATGATGTCATAATCATTTTGTTGATGTCATAATCATTTGATGATGTCATAATCATTTTGTTGATGTCATAATCATTTGATGATGTCATAATCATTTGATGTCATAATCATTGGATGATGTCATAATCATTTTGTTGATGTCATAATCATTTGATGATGTCATAATCATTTGATGTCATAATCATTGGATGATGTCATAATCATTTTGTTGATGTCATAATCATTTGATGATGTCATAATCATTAGATGATGTCATAATCATTTTGTTCATGTCATAATCATTTGATGATGTCATAATCATTTGATGTCATAATCATTGGATGATGTCATAATCATTTTGTTGATGTCATAATCATTTGATGTCATAATCATTAGATTATGTCATAATCATTTTGTTGATGTCATAGTCATTTTGTTGATGTCATAATCATTTGATGATGTCATAATCATTTGATGTCATAATGATTTGATGATGTCATAATCATTTGATGTCATAATCATTGGATGATGTCATAATCATTTTGTTGATGTCATAATCATTTGATGATGTCATAATCATTGGATGTCATAATCATTGGATGATGTCATAATCATTTTGTTGATGTCATAATCATTTGATGATGTCATAATCATTAGATGATGTCATAATCATTTTGTTGATGTCATAATCATTTGATGATGTCATAATCATTTGATGTCATAATCATTGGATGATGACATAATCATTTTGTTGATGTCATAATCATTTGATGATGTCATAATCATTTTGTTGATGTAATAATCATTTTGTTGATGTCATAATGATTTGATGATGTCATAATCATTAGATGATGTCATAATCATTTTGATGATGTCATAATCATTTGATGTCATAATCATTAGATTATGTCATAATCATTTTGTTGATGTCATAGTCATTTTGTTGATGTCATAATCATTTGATGATGTCATAATCATTTGATATCATAATCATTTGATTATGTCATAATCATTTTGTTGATGTAATAATCATTTTGTTGATGTCATAATGATTTGATGATGTCATAATCATTAGATGATGTCATAATCATTTTGTTGATGTCATAATGATTTGATGATGTCATAATCATTTGATGTCATAATCATTGGATGATGTCATAATCATTTTGTTGATGTCATAATCATTTGATGATGTCATAATCATTTGATGTCATAATCATTGGATGATGTCATAATCATTTTGTTGATGTCATAATCATTTGATGATGTCATAATCATTTTGTTGATGTCATAATCATTTGATGATGTCATAATCATTTGATGTCATAATCATTGGATGATGTCATAATCATTTTGTTGATGTCATAATCATTTGATGATGTCATAATCATTTGATGTCATAATCATTGGATGATGTCATAATCATTTTGTTGATGTCATAATCATTTGATGATGTCATAATCATTAGATGATGTCATAATCATTTTGTTCATGTCATAATCATTTGATGATGTCATAATCATTTGATGTCATAATCATTGGATGATGTCATAATCATTTTGTTGATGTCATAATCATTTGATGTCATAATCATTAGATTATGTCATAATCATTTTGTTGATGTCATAGTCATTTTGTTGATGTCATAATCATTTGATGATGTCATAATCATTTGATGTCATAATGATTTGATGATGTCATAATCATTTGATGTCATAATCATTGGATGATGTCATAATCATTTTGTTGATGTCATAATCATTTGATGATGTCATAATCATTGGATGTCATAATCATTGGATGATGTCATAATCATTTTGTTGATGTCATAATCATTTGATGATGTCATAATCATTAGATGATGTCATAATCATTTTGTTGATGTCATAATCATTTGATGATGTCATAATCATTTGATGTCATAATCATTGGATGATGTCATAATCATTTTGTTGATGTCATAATCATTTGATGTCATAATCATTAGATTATGTCATAATCATTTTGTTGATGTCATAGTCATTTTGTTGATGTCATAATCATTTGATGATGTCATAATCATTTGATGTCATAATGATTTGATGATGTCATAATCATTTGATGTCATAATCATTGGATGATGTCATAATCATTTTGTTGATGTCATAATCATTTGATGATGTCATAATCATTTGATGTCATAATCATTGGATGATGTCATAATCATTTTGTTGATGTCATAATCATTTGATGATGTCATAATCATTAGATGATGTCATAATCATTTTGTTGATGTCATAATCATTTGCTGATGTCATAATCATTAGATGATGTCATAATCATTTTGTTGATGTCAGAATCATTTGATGATGTCATAATCATTTTGTTGATGTCATAATCATTTGATGATGTCATAATCATTTGATGTCATAATCATTGGATAATGTCATAATCATTTTGTTGATATCATAATCATTTGATGATGTCATCATCATTAGATGATGTCATAATCATTTTGTTGATGTCATAATCATTTGATGATGTCATAATCATTTTGTTGATGTCATAATCATTTTGTTGATGTCATAATCATTTGATGATGTCATAATCATTTGATGTCATAATCATTGGATGATGTCATAATCATTTTGTTGATGTCATAATCATTTGATGATGTCATAATCATTTGATGTCATAATCATTGGATGATGTCATAATCATTTTGTTGATGTCATAATCATTTGATGATGTCATAATCATTAGATGATGTCATAATCATTTTGTTGATGTCATAATCATTTTGTTGATGTCATAATCATTTTGTTGATGTCATAATCATTAGATGATGTCATAATCATTTTGTTGATGTCATAATCATTTTGTTGATGTCATAATGATTTGATGATGTCATAATGATTTGATGATGCCATAATCATTGGATGATGTCATAATCGTTTGATGTCATAATCATTAGATAATGTCATAATCATTTTCTTGATGCCATAATCATTTGATGATGTCATAATCATTTTGTTGATGTCATAATCATTTGATGATGTCATAATCATTAGATGATGTCATAATCATTTTGTTGATGTCATAATCATTAGATGATGTCATAATCATTTTGTTGATGTCATAATCATTTTGTTGATGTCATAATCATTTTGTTGATGTCATAATCATTTGATGATGTCATAATCATTAGATGATGTCATAATCATTTTGTTGATGTCATAATCATTTGATGATGTCATAATCATTTTATGTCATAATCATTGGATAATGTCATAATCATTTTGTTGATGTCATAATCATTTGATGATGTCATAATCATTAGATGATGTCATAATCATTTTGTTGATGTCATAATCATTTGATGATGTCATAATCATTTTGTTGATGTCATAATCATTTTGTTGATGTCATAATGATTTGATGATGTCATAATGATTTGATGATGCCATAATCATTGGATGATGTCATAATCGTTTGATGTCATAATCATTAGATAATGTCATAATCATTTTCTTGATGCCATAATCATTTGATGATGTCATAATCATTTTGTTGATGTCATAATCATTTGATGATGTCATAATCATTAGATGATGTCATAATCATTTTGTTGATGTCATAATCATTTGATGATGTCATAATCATTTTGTTGATGTCATAATCATTTGAAGATGTCATAATCGTTTGTTGTCATAATCATTAGATGATGTCATAATCATTTTGTTGATGTCATAATCATTTGATGTCATAATCATTAGATGATGTCATAATCATTTTGTTGATGTCATAGTCATTTGATGATGTCATAATCATTTTGTTGATGTCATAATCATTTGATAATGTCATAATCATTTGGTGTCATAATCATTGGATGATGTCATAATCATTTTGTTGATGTCATAATCATTTGATGATGTCATAATCATTAGATGATGTCATAATCATTTTCTTGATGTCATAATCATTTGATGATGTCATAATCATTTGATGTCATAATCATTGGATGATGACATAATCATTTTGTTGATGTCATAATCATTTGATGATGTCATAATCATTTTGTTGATGTAATAATCATTTTGTTGATGTCATAATGATTTGATGATGTCATAATCATTAGATGATGTCATAATCATTTTGATGATGTCATAATCATTTGATGTCGTAATCATTAGATTATGTCATAATCATTTTGTTGATGTCATAGTCATTTTGTTGATGTCATAATCATTTGATGATGTCATAATCATTTGATGTCATAATCATTTGATTATGTCATAATCATTTTGTTGATGTAATAATCATTTTGTTGATGTCATAATGATTTGATGATGTCATAATCATTAGATGATGTCATAATCATTTTGTTGATGTCATAATGATTTGATGACGTCATAATCATTTGATGTCATAATCATTGGATGATGTCATAATCATTTTGTTGATGTCATAATCATTTGATGATGTCATAATCATTTGATGTCATAATCATTGGATGATGTCATAATCATTTTGTTGATGTCATAATCATTTGATGATGTCATAATCATTTTGTTGATGTCATAATCATTTGATGATGTCATAATCATTTGATGTCATAATCATTGGATGATGTCATAATCATTTTGTTGATGTCATAATCATTTAATGATGTCATAATCATTAGATGATGTCATAATCATTTTGTTGATGTCATAATCATTTGCTGATGTCATAATCATTAGATGATGTCATAATCATTTTGTTGATGTCAGAATCATTTGATGATGTCATAATCATTTTGTTGATGTCATAATCATTTGATGATGTCATAATCATTTGATGTCATAATCATTGGATAATGTCATAATCATTTTGTTGATATCATAATCATTTGATGATGTCATAATCTTTAGATGATGTCATAATCATTTTGATGATGTCATAATCATTTGATGTCATAATCATTAGATTATGTCATAATCATTTTGTTGATGTCATAGTCATTTTGTTGATGTCATAATCATTTGATGATGTCATAATCATTTGATGTCATAATCATTTGATTATGTCATAATCATTTTGTTGATGTAATAATCATTTTGTTGATGTCATAATGATTTGATGATGTCATAATCATTAGATGATGTCATAATCATTTTGTTGATGTCATAATGATTTGATGACGTCATAATCATTTGATGTCATAATCATTGGATGATGTCATAATCATTTTGTTGATGTCATAATCATTTGATGATGTCATAATCATTTGATGTCATAATCATTGGATGATGTCATAATCATTTTGTTGATGTCATAATCATTTGATGATGTCATAATCATTTTGTTGATGTCATAATCATTTGATGATGTCATAATCATTTGATGTCATAATCATTGGATGATGTCATAATCATTTTGTTGATGTCATAATCATTTAATGATGTCATAATCATTAGATGATGTCATAATCATTTTGTTGATGTCATAATCATTTGCTGATGTCATAATCATTAGATGATGTCATAATCATTTTGTTGATGTCAGAATCATTTGATGATGTCATAATCATTTTGTTGATGTCATAATCATTTGATGATGTCATAATCATTTGATGTCATAATCATTGGATAATGTCATAATCATTTTGTTGATATCATAATCATTTGATGATGTCATAATCATTAGATGATGTCATAATCATTTTGTTGATGTCATAATCATTTGATGATGTCATAATCATTTGATGTCATAATCATTGGATGATGACATAATCATTTTGTTGATGTCATTATCATTTGATGATGTCATAATCATTTTGTTGATGTAATAATCATTTTGTTGATGTCATAATCATTTGATGATGTCATAGTCATTTGATATCATAATCAATGGATGATGTCATAATCATTTTGTTGATGTCATAATCATTTGATGATGTCACAATCATTAGATGATGTCATAATCATTTTTTTGATGTCATAATCATTTGATGATGTCATAATCATTTGATGACGTCATAATCATTTTGTTGATGTCATAATCATTTGATGATGTCATAATCATTTGATTTCATAATCATTGGATATTGTCATAATCATTTTGTTGATGTCATAATCATTTGATGATGTCATAATCATTAGATGATGTCATAATCATTTTGTTGATGTTACAATCATTTGATGATGTCATAATCATTTTGTTGATGTCATAATCATTTGATGATGTCATAATCATTTGATGTCATAATCATTGGATGATGTCATAATCATTTTGTTGATGTCATAATCATTTGATGATGTCATAATCATTTTGTTGATGTCATAATCATTTGATGATGTCATAATCATTTGATGTCATAATCATTGGATGATGTCATAATCATTTTGTTGATGTCATAATCATTTAATGATGTCATAATCATTAGATGATGTCATAATCATTTTGTTGATGTCATAATCATTTGCTGATGTCATAATCATTAGATGATGTCATAATCATTTTGTTGATGTCAGAATCATTTGATGATGTCATAATCATTTTGTTGATGTCATAATCATTTGATGATGTCATAATCATTTGATGTCATAATCATTGGATAATGTCATAATCATTTTGTTGATATCATAATCATTTGATGATGTCATAATCATTAGATGATGTCATAATCATTTTGTTGATGTCATAATCATTTGATGATGTCATAATCATTTGATGTCATAATCATTGGATGATGACATAATCATTTTGTTGATGTCATTATCATTTGATGATGTCATAATCATTTTGTTGATGTAATAATCATTTTGTTGATGTCATAATCATTTGATGATGTCATAGTCATTTGATGTCATAATCAATGGATGATGTCATAATCATTTTGTTGATGTCATAATCATTTGATGATGTCACAATCATTAGATGATGTCATAATCATTTTTTGATGTCATAATCATTTGATGATGTCATAATCATTTGATGATGTCATAATCATTTTGTTGATGTCATAATCATTTGATGATGTCATAATCATTTGATTTCATAATCATTGGATATTGTCATAATCATTTTGTTGATGTCATAATCATTTGATGATGTCATAATCATTAGATGATGTCATAATCATTTTGTTGATGTTACAATCATTTGATGATGTCATAATCATTTTGTTGATGTCATAATCATTTTGTTGATGTCATAATCATTTGATGATGTCATAATCATTTGATGTCATAATCATTGGATGATGTCATAATCATTTTGTTGATGTCATAATCATTTGATGATGTCATAATCATTTGATGTCATAATCATTGGATGATGTCATAATCATTTTGTTGATGTCATAATCATTTGATGATGTCATAATCATTAGATGATATCATAATCATTTTGTTGATGTCATAATCATTTTGTTGATGTCATAATCATTTGATGTCATAATCATTGGATGATGTCATAATCATTTTGTTGATGTCATAATCATTTGATGATGTCATAATCATTAGATGATGTCATAATCATTTTGTTGATGTCATAATCATTTGATGTCATAATCATTAGATGATGTCATAATCATTTTTTTGATGTCATAATCATTTTGTTGATGTCATAATCATTTGATGATGTCATAATCGTTTGATGTCATAATCATTAGATGATGTCATAATCATTTTGTTGATGTCATAATCATTTGATGTCATAATCATTTGATGATGTCATAATCATTTTGTTGATGTCATAATCATTTGATGATGTCATAATCATTTGATGTCATAATCATTGGATGATGTCATAATCATTTTGTTGATGTCATAATCATTTGATGATGTCATAATCATTTGATGTCATAATCATTGGATGATGTCATAATCATTTTGTTGATGTCATAATCATTTGATGATGTCATAATCATTAGATGATGTCATAATCATTTTGTTGATGTCATAATCATTAGATGATGTCATAATCATTTTGTTGATGTCAGAATCATTTGATGATGTCATAATCATTTTGTTGATGTCATAATCATTTGATGATGTCATAATCATTTTGTTGATGTCATAATCATTTTGTTGATGTCATATGATTTGATGATGTCATAATCATTTGATGTCATAATCATTGGATGATGTCATAATCATTTTGTTGATGTCATAATCATTTGATGATGTCATAATCATTTTGTTGATGTCATAATCATTTGATGATGTCATAATCATTTGATGTCATAATCATTGGATGATGTCATAATCATTAGATGATGTCATAATCATTTTGTTGATGTCATAATCATTTGATGATGTCATAATCATTTTGTTGATGTCATAATCATTTGAAGATGTCATAATCGTTTGATGTCATAATCATTAGATGATGTCATAATCGTTTTGTTGATGTCATAATCATTTGATGTCTTAATCAATAGTTGATGTCATAATCATTTTGTTGATGTCATAGTCATTTGATGATGTCATAATCATTTTGTTGATGTCATAATCATTTGATGATGTCATAATCATTTGATGTCATAATCATTGGATGATGTCATAATCATTTTGTTGATGTCATAATCATTTGATGATGTCATAATCATTAGATGATGTCATAATCATTTGATGATGTCATAATCATTTGATGTCACAATCATTAGATGATGTCATAATCATTTGATGATGTCATAATCATTTAATGATGTCATAATCATTTGATGATGTCATAATCATTTTGTTGATGTCATAATCATTTGATGATGTCATAATCATTAGATGATGTCATAATCATTTTGTTGATGTTACAATCATTTGATGATGTCATAATCATTTTGTTGATGTCATAATCATTTTGTTGATGTCTTAATCATTTGATGATGTCATAATCATTTGATGTCATAATCATTGGATGATGTCATAATCATTTGATGATGTCATAATCATTTGATGTCATAATCATTGGATGATGTCATAATCATTTTGTTGATGTCATAATCATTTGATGATGTCATAATCATTAGATGATGTCATAATCATTTTGTTGATGTCATAATCATTTTGTTGATGTCATAATCATTTGATGTCATAATCATTGGATGATGTCATAATCATTTTGTTGATGTCATAATCATTTGATGATGTCATAATCATTAGATGATGTCATAATCATTTGATGATGTCATAATCATTTGATGTCATAATCATTGGATGATGACATAATCATTTTGTTGATGTCATTATCATTTGATGATGTCATAATCATTTTGTTGATGTAATAATCATTTTTTTGATGTCATAATCATTTGATGATGTCATAGTCATTTGATGTCATAATCAATGGATGATGTCATAATCATTTTGTTGATGTCATAATCATTTGATGATGTCACAATCATTAGATGATGTCATAATCATTTGATGATGTCATAATCATTTAATGATGTCATAATCATTTGATGATGTCATAATCATTTTGTTGATGTCATAATCATTTGATGATGTCATAATCATTTGATTTCATAATCATTGGATAATGTCATAATCATTTTGTTGATGTCATAATCATTTGATGATGTCATAATCATTAGATGATGTCATAATCATTTTGTTGATGTTACAATCATTTGATGATGTCATAATCATTTTGTTGATGTCATAATCATTTTGTTGATGTCTTAATCATTTGATGATGTCATAATCATTTGATGTCATAATCATTGGATGATGTCATAATCATTTGATGATGTCATAATCATTTGATGTCATAATCATTGGATGATGTCATAATCATTTTGTTGATGTCATAATCATTTGATGATGTCATAATCATTAGATGATGTCATAATCATTTTGTTGATGTCATAATCATTTTGTTGATGTCATAATCATTTGATGTCATAATCATTGGATGATGTCATAATCATTTTGTTGATGTCATAATCATTTGATGATGTCATAATCATTAGATGATGTCATAATCATTTTGTTGATGTCATAATCATTTGATGTCATAATCATTAGATGATGTCATAATCATTTTTTTGATGTCATAATCATTTTGTTGATGTCATAATCATTTGATGATGTCATAATCGTTTGATGTCATAATCATTAGATGATGTCATAATCATTTTGTTGATGTCATAATCATTTGATGTCATAATCATTTGGTGATGTCATAATCATGTTGTTGATGTCATAATCATTTTGTTGATGTCATAATGATTTGATGATGTCATAATCATTTGATGTCATAATCATTTGATGATGTCATAATCATTTTGTTGATGTCATAATCATTTGATGATGTCATAATCATTTGATGTCATAATCATTGGATGATGTCATAATCATTTTGTTGATGTCATAATCATTTGATGATGTCATAATCATTTGATGTCATAATCATTGGATGATGTCATAATCATTTTGTTGATGTCATAATCATTTGATGATGTCATAATCATTAGATGATGTCATAATCATTTTGTTGATGTCATAATCATTAGATGATGTCATAATCATTTTGTTGATGTCAGAATCATTTGATGATGTCATAATCATTTTGTTGATGTCATAATCATTTGATAATGTCATAATCATTTTGTTGATGTCATATGATTTGATGATGTCATAATCATTTGATGTCATAATCATTGGATGATGTCATAATCATTTTGTTGATGTCATAATCATTTGATGATGTCATAATCATTAGATGATGTCATAATCATTTTGTTGATGTCATAATCATTTGATTATGTCATAATCATTAGATGATGTCATAATCATTTTGTTGATGTCATAATCATTTGATGATGTCATAATCATTTGATGTCATAATCATTGGATGATGTCATAATCATTTTGTTGATGTCATAATCATTTGATGATGTCATAATCATTAGATGATGTCATAATCATTTTGTTGATGTCATAATCATTTGATGATGTCATAATCATTTGATGTCATAATCATTGGATGATGACATAATCATTTTGTTGATGTCATAATCATTTCATGATGTCTTAATCATTTTGTTGATGTAATAATCATTTTGTTGATGTCATAATGATTGGATGATGACATAATCATTTGAAGTCATAATCATTAGATGATGTCATAATCATTTTGTTGATGACATAATCATTTGATGTCATAATCATTAGATGATGTCATAATCATTTTGTTGATGTCATAGTCATTTGATGATGTCATAATCATTTTGTTGATGTCATAATCATTAGATGATGTCATAATCATTTGATGTCATAATCATTGGATGATGTCATAATCATTTTGTTGATGTCATAATCATTTGATGTTGTCATAATCATTTGATGTCATAATCATTGGATGATGTCATAATCATTTGATGATGTCATAATCATTTGATGTCATAATCATTGGATGATGACATAATCATTTTGTTGATGTCATAATCATTTGATGATGTCTTAATCATTTTGTTGATGTAATAATCATTTTGTTGATGTCATAATGATTGGATGATGACATAATCATTTGATGTCATAATCATTAGATGATGTCATAATCATTTTGTTGATGACATAATCATTTGATGTCATAATCATTAGATGATGTCATAATCATTTTGTTGATGTCATAGTCATTTGATGATGGCATAATCTTTTTGTTGATGTCATAATCATTAGATGATGTCATAATCATTTGATGTCATAATCATTGGATGATGTCATAATCATTTTGTTGATGTCATAATCATTTGATGATGTCATAATCATTAGATGATGTCATAATCATTTTGTTGATGTCATAATCATTTGATGATGTCATAATCATTTGATGTCATAATCATTGGATGATTACATAATCATTTTGTTGATGTCATAATCATTTGATGATGTCATAATCATTTTGTTGATGTAATAATCATTTTGTTGATGTCATAATCATTTGATGATGTCATAATCATTTGATGTCATAATCATTGGATGATGTCATACTCATTTTGTTGATGTCATAATCATTTGATGATGTCATAATCATTAGATGATGTCATAATCATTTTGTTGATGTCATAATCATTTGATGTCATAATCATTAGATGATGTCATAATCATTTTGTTGATGTCATAATCATTTTGTTGATGTCATAATCATTTGATGATGTCATAATCATTTGATGTCATAATCATTGGATGATGTCATAATCATTTTGTTGATGTCATAATCATTTGATGATGTCATAATCATTAGATGATGTCATAATCATTTTGTTGATGTCATAATCATTAGATGATGTCATAATCATTTTGTTGATGTCAGAATCATTTGATGATGTCATAATCATTTTGTTGATGTCATAATCATTTGATAATGTCATAATCATTTTGTTGATGTCATATGATTTGATGATGTCATAATCATTTGATGTCATAATCATTGGATGATGTCATAATCATTTTGTTGATGTCATAATCATTTGATGATGTCATAATCATTAGATGATGTCATAATCATTTTGTTGATGTCATAATCATTTGATTATGTCATAATCATTAGATGATGTCATAATCATTTTGTTGATGTCATAATCATTTGATGATGTCATAATCATTTGATGTCATAATCATTGGATGATGTCATAATCATTTTGTTGATGTCATAATCATTTGATGATGTCATAATCATTAGATGATGTCATAATCATTTTGTTGATGTCATAATCATTTGATGATGTCATAATCATTTGATGTCATAATCATTGGATGATGACATAATCATTTTGTTGATGTCATAATCATTTCATGATGTCTTAATCATTTTGTTGATGTAATAATCATTTTGTTGATGTCATAATGATTGGATGATGACATAATCATTTGAAGTCATAATCATTAGATGATGTCATAATCATTTTGTTGATGACATAATCATTTGATGTCATAATCATTAGATGATGTCATAATCATTTTGTTGATGTCATAGTCATTTGATGATGTCATAATCATTTTGTTGATGTCATAATCATTAGATGATGTCATAATCATTTGATGTCATAATCATTGGATGATGTCATAATCATTTTGTTGATGTCATAATCATTTGATGTTGTCATAATCATTTGATGTCATAATCATTGGATGATGTCATAATCATTTGATGATGTCATAATCATTTGATGTCATAATCATTGGATGATGACATAATCATTTTGTTGATGTCATAATCATTTGATGATGTCTTAATCATTTTGTTGATGTAATAATCATTTTGTTGATGTCATAATGATTGGATGATGACATAATCATTTGATGTCATAATCATTAGATGATGTCATAATCATTTTGTTGATGACATAATCATTTGATGTCATAATCATTAGATGATGTCATAATCATTTTGTTGATGTCATAGTCATTTGATGATGGCATAATCTTTTTGTTGATGTCATAATCATTAGATGATGTCATAATCATTTGATGTCATAATCATTGGATGATGTCATAATCATTTTGTTGATGTCATAATCATTTGATGATGTCATAATCATTAGATGATGTCATAATCATTTTGTTGATGTCATAATCATTTGATGATGTCATAATCATTTGATGTCATAATCATTGGATGATTACATAATCATTTTGTTGATGTCATAATCATTTGATGATGTCATAATCATTTTGTTGATGTAATAATCATTTTGTTGATGTCATAATCATTTGATGATGTCATAATCATTTGATGTCATAATCATTGGATGATGTCATACTCATTTTGTTGATGTCATAATCATTTGATGATGTCATAATCATTAGATGATGTCATAATCATTTTGTTGATGTCATAATCATTTGATGTCATAATCATTAGATGATGTCATAATCATTTTGTTGATGTCATAATCATTTTGTTGATGTCATAATCATTTGATGATGTCATAATCATTTGATGTCATAATCATTAGATGATGTCATAATCATTTTGTTGATGTCATAATCATTTGATGTCATAATCATTTGGTGATGTCATAATCATTTTGTTGATGTCATATTCATTTTGTTGATGTCATAATGATTTGATGATGTCATAATCATTTGATGTCATAATCATTGGATGATGTCATAATCATTTTGTTGATGTCATAATCATTTTGTTGATGTCATATGATTTGATGATGTCATAATCATTTGATGATGTCATAATCATTTGATGTCATAATCATTGGATGATGTCATAATCATTTTGTTGATGTCATAATCATTTGTTGATGTCATAATCATTTGATGATGTCATAATCATTTTGTTGATGTCATAATCATTTGATGATGTCATAATCATTTGATGTCATAATCATTGGATAATGTCATAATCATTTTGTTGATGTCATAATCATTTGATGATGTCATAATCATTAGATGATGTCATAATCATTTTGTTGATGTCATAATCATTTGATGATGTCATAATAATTTTGTTGATGTCATAATCATTTTGTTGATGTCATAATCATTTGATGATGTCATAATCATTAGATGATGTCATAATCATTTTGTTGATGTCATAATCATTTGATGATGTCATAATCATTTGATGTCATAATCATTGGATGATGTCATAATCATTTTGTTGATGTCATAATCATTTGTTGATGTCATAATCATTTGATGATGTCATAATCATTTTGTTGATGTCATAATCATTTGATGATGTCATAATCATTTGATGTCATAATCATTGGATAATGTCATAATCATTTTGTTGATGTCATAATCATTTGATGATGTCATAATCATTTTGTTGATGTCATAATCATTTGTTGATGTCATAATCATTTGATGATGTCATAATCATTTTGTTGATGTCATAATCATTTGATGATGTCACAATCATTTGATGTCATAATCATTGGATAATGTCATAATCATTTTATTGATGTCATAATCATTTGATGATGTCATAATCATTAGATGATGTCATAATCATTTTGTTGATGTCATAATCATTTGATGATGTCATAATCATTTTGTTGATGTCATAATCATTTTGTTGATGTCATATGATTTGATGATGTCATAATCATTTGATGTCATAATCATTGGATGATGTCATAATCATTTTCTTGATGTCATAATCATTTGATGATGTTATAATCATTAGATAATGTCATAATCATTTTGTTGATGTCATAATCATTTGATTATGTCATAATCATTAGATGATGTCATAGTCATTTTGTTGATGTCATAATCATTTGATGATGTCATAATCATTTGATGTCATAATCATTGGATGATGTCATAATCATTTTGTTGATGTCATAATCATTTGATGATGTCATAATCATTAGATGATGTCATAATCATTTTGTTGATGTCATAATCATTTGATGATGTCATAATCATTTGATGTCATAATCATTGGATGATGACATAATCTTTTTGTTGATGTAATAATCATTTTGTTGATGTCATAATGATTGGATGATGACATAATCATTTGATGTCATAATCATTAGATGATGTCATAATCATTTTGTTGATGACATAATCATTTGATGTCATAATCATTAGATGATGTCATAATCATTTTGTTGATGTCATAGTCATTTGATGATGTCATAATCATTTTGTTGATGTCATAATCATTAGATGATGTCATAATCATTTGATGTCATAATCATTGGATGATGTCATAATCATTTTGTTGATGTCATAATCATTTGATGATGTTATAATCATTAGATGATGTCATAATCATTTTGTTGATGTCATAATCATTTGATGATGTCATAATCATTTGATGTCATACTCATTGGATGATGACATAATCATTTTGTTGATGTCATAATCATTTGGTGATGTCATAATCATTTTGTTGATGTAATAATCATTTTGTTGATGTCATAATCATTTGATGATGTCATAATCATTTGATGTCATAATCATTGGATGATGTCATACTCATTTTGTTGATGTCATAATCATTTGATGATGTCATAATCATTAGATGATGTCATAATCATTTTGTTAATGTCATAATCATTTGATGTCATAATCATTAGATGATGTCATAATCATTTTGTTGATGTCATAATCATTTTGTTGATGTCATAATCATTTGATGATGTCATAATCGTTTGATGTCATAATCATTAGATGATGTCATAATCATTTTGTTGATGTCATAATCATTTGATGTCATAATCATTTGGTGATGTCATAATCATTTTGTTGATGTCATAATCATTTTGTTGATGTCATAATGATTTGATGATGTCATAATCATTTGATGTCATAATCATTGGATGATGTCATAATCATTTTGTTGATGTCATAATCATTTGATGATGTTATAATCATTTGATGTCATAATCATTTTGTTGATGTCATAATCATTTGTTGATGTCATAATCATTTGATGATGTCATAATCATTTTGTTGATGTCATAATCATTTGATGATGTCATAATCATGTTATGTCATAATCATTGGATAATATCATAATCATTTTGTTGATGTCATAATCATTAGATGATGTAATAATCATTTTGTTGATGTCATAATCATTTGATGATGTCATAATCATTTTGTTGATGTCATAATCATTTTGTTGATGTCATAATGATTTGATGATGTCATAATGATTTGATGATGCCATAATCATTGGATGATGTCATAATCGTTTGATGTCATAATCATTAGATGATGTCATAATCATTTTGTTGATGCCATAATCATTTGATGATGTCATAATCATTAGATGATGTCATCATCATTTTGTTGATGTCATAATCATTTTGTTGATGTCATTATCATTTGATGTCATAATCATTGGATGATGTCATTATCATTTTGTTGATGTCATAATCATTTGATGATGTCATAATCATTAGATGATGTCATAATCATTTTGTTGATGTCATAATCATTTGATGATGTCATAATCATTAGATGATGTCATAATCATTTTGTTGATGTCATAATCATTTGATGATGTCATAATCATTTTGTTGATGTCATAATCATTTGAAGATGTCATAATCGTTTGTTGTCATAATCATTTGATGATGTCATAATCATTTTGTTGATGTCATAATCATTTGATGATGTCATAATCATTTGATGTCATAATCATTGGATGATGTCATAATCATTTTGTTGATGTCATAATCATTTGATGATGTCATAATCATTAGATGATGTCATAATCATTTTCTTGATGTCATAATCATTTGATGATGTCATAATCATTTGATGTCATAATCATTGGATGATGACATAATCATTTTGTTGATGTCATAATCATTTGATGATGTCATAATCATTTTGTTGATGTAATAATCATTTTGTTGATGTCATAATGATTTGATGATGTCATAATCATTACATGATGTCATAATCATTTTGATGATGTCATAATCATTTGATGTCATAATCATTAGATTATGTCATAATCATTTTGTTGATGTCATAGTCATTTTGTTGATGTCATAATCATTTGATGATGTCATAATCATTTGATGTCATAATCATTTGATTATGTCATAATCATTTGATTATGTCATAATCATTTTGTTGATGTAATAATCATTTTGTTGATGTCATAATGATTTGATGATGTCATAATCATTAGATGAAGTCATAATCATTTTGTTGATGTCATAATCATTTGATGATGTCATAATCATTTTATGTCATAATCATTGGATAATGTCATAATCATTTTGTTGATGTCATAATCATTTGATGATGTCATAATCATTAGATGATGTCATAATCATTTTGTTGATGTCATAATCATTTTGTTGATGTCATAATCATTTGATGATGTCATAATCATTAGATGATGTCATAATCATTTTGTTGATGTCATAATCATTTGATGATGTCATAATCTTTTGATGTCATAATCATTGGATGATGACATAATCTTTTTGTTGATGTAATAATCATTTTGTTGATGTCATAATGATTGGATGATGACATAATCATTTGATGTCATAATCATTAGATGATGTCATAATCATTTTGTTGATGACATAATCATTTGATGTCATAATCATTAGATGATGTCATAATCATTTTGTTGATGTCATAGTCATTTGATGATGTCATAATCATTTTGTTGATGTCATAATCATTAGATGATGTCATAATCATTTGATGTCATAATCATTGGATGATGTCATAATCATTTTGTTGATGTCATAATCATTTGATGATGTCATAATCATTAGATGATGTCATAATCATTTTGTTGATGTCATAATCATTTGATGATGTCATAATCATTTGATGTCATACTCATTGGATGATGACATAATCATTTTGTTGATGTCATAATCATTTGATGATGTCATAATCATTTTGTTGATGTAATAATCATTTTGTTGATGTCATAATCATTTGATGATGTCATAATCATTTGATGTCATAATCATTGGATGATGTCATACTCATTTTGTTGATGTCATAATCATTTGATGATGTCATAATCATTAGATGATGTCATAATCATTTTGTTAATGTCATAATCATTTGATGTCATAATCATTAGATGATGTCATAATCGTTTTGTTGATGTCATAATCATTTTGTTGATGTCATAATCATTTGATGATGTCATAATCGTTTGATGTCATAATCATTAGATGATGTCATAATCATTTTGTTGATGTCATAATCATTTGATGTCATAATCATTTGGTGATGTCATAATCATTTTGTTGATGTCATAATCATTTTGTTGATGTCATAATGATTTGATGATGTCATAATCATTTGATGTCATAATCATTGGATGATGTCATAATCATTTTTTTGATGTCATAATCATTTGATGATGTTATAATCATTTGATGTCATAATCATTTTGTTGATGTCATAATCATTTGTTGATGTCATAATCATTTGATGATGTCATAATCATTTTGTTGATGTCAAAATCATTTGATGATGTCATAATCATTTTATGTCATAATCATTGGATAATGTCATAATGATTTTGTTGATGTCATAATCATTTGATGATGTCATAATCATTAGATGATGTCATAATCATTTGATGATGTCATAATCATTTTGTTGATGTCATAATCATTTTGTTGATGTCATAATGATTTGATGATGTCATAATGATTTGATGATGCCATAATCATTGGATGATGTCATAATCGTTTGATGTCATAATCATTAGATGATGTCATAATCATTTTGTTGATGCCATAATCATTTGATGATGTCATAATCATTAGATGATGTCATCATCATTTTGTTGATGTCAAAATCATTTTGTTGATGTCATTATCATTTGATGTCATAATCATTGGATGATGTCATTATCATTTTGTTGATGTCATAATCATTTGATGATGTCATAATCATTAGATGATGTCATAATCATTTTGTTGATGTCATAATCATTTGATGATGTCATAATCATTTTGTTGATGTCATAATCATTTGAAGATGTCATAATCGTTTGTTGTCATAATCATTTGATGATGTCATAATCATTTTGTTGATGTCATAATCATTTGATGATGTCATAATCATTTGATGTCATAATCATTGGATGATGTCATAATCATTTTGTTGATGTCATAATCATTTGATGATGTCATAATCATTAGATGATGTCATAATCATTTTCTTGATGTCATAATCATTTGATGATGTCATAATCATTTGATGTCATAATCATTGGATGATGACATAATCATTTTGTTGATGTCATAATCATTTGATGATGTCATAATCATTTTGTTGATGTAATAATCATTTTGTTGATGTCATGATGATTTGATGATGTCATAATCATTAGATGATGTCATAATCATTTTGATGATGTCATAATCATTTGATGTCATAATCATTAGATTATGTCATAATCATTTTGTTGATGTCATAGTCATTTTGTTGATGTCATAATCATTTGATGATGTCATAATCATTTGATGTCATAATCATTTGATTATGTCATAATCATTTGATTATGTCATAATCATTTTGTTGATGTAATAATCATTTTGTTGATGTCATAATGATTTGATGATGTCATAATCATTAGATGATGTCATAATCATTTTGTTGATGTCATAATGATTTGATGATGTCATAATCATTTGATGTCATAATCATTGGATGATGTCATAATCATTTTGTTGATGTCATAATCATTTGATGATGTCATAATCATTTGATGTCATAATCATTGGATGATGTCATAATCATTTTGTTGATGTCATAATCATTTGATGATGTCATAATCATTAGATGATGTCATAATCATTTTGTTGATGTCATAATCATTTGATGATGTCATAATCATTTGATGTCATAATCATTGGATGATGTCATAATCATTTTGTTGATGTCATAATCATTAGATGATGTCATAATCATTAGATGATGTCATAATCATTTTGTTGATGTCATAATCATTTGCTGATGTCATAATCATTAGATGATGTCATAATCATTTTGTTGATGTCAGAATCATTTGATGATGTCATAATCATTTTGTTGATGTCATAATCATTTGATGATGTCATAATCATTTGATGTCATAATCATTGGATAATGTCATAATCATTTTGTTGATATCATAATCATTTGATGATGTCATCATCATTAGATGATGTCATAATCATTTTGTTGATGTCATAATCATTTGATGATGTCATAATCATTTTGTTGATGTCATAATCATTTTGTTGATGTCATAATCATTTGATGATGTCATAATCATTTGATGTCATAATCATTGGATGATGTCATAATCATTTTGTTGATGTCATAATCATTTGATGATGTCATAATCATTTGATGTCATAATCATTGGATGATGTCATAATCATTTGATGTCATAATCATTGGATGATGTCATAATCATTTTGTTGATGTCATAATCATTTGATGATGTCATTATCATTAGATGATGTCATAATCATTTGATGATGTCATAATCATTAGATGATGTCATAATCATTTTGTTGATGTCATAATCATTTGATGATGTCATAATCATTTGATGATGTCATAATCATTTTGTTGATGTCATAATCATTTGGTGATGTCATAATCATTAGATGATGTCATAATCATTTTGTTGATGTCATAATCATTTGATGATGTCATAATCATTTTGTTGATGTCATAATCATTTGAAGATGTCATAATCGTTTGATGTCATAATCATTAGATGATGTCATAATCATTTTGTTGATGTCATAATCATTTGATGTCATAATCAATAGATGATGTCATAATCATTTTGTTGATGTCATAGTCATTTGATGATGTCATAATCATTTTGTTGATGTCATAATCATTTGATGATGTCATAATCATTTGATGTCATAATCATTGGATGATGTCATAATCATTTTGTTGATGTCATAATCATTTGATGATGTCATAATCATTTTGTTGATGTCATAATCATTTGATGATGTCATAATCATTTGATGTCATAATCATTGGATGATGACATAATCATTTTGTTGATGTCATAATCATTTGATGATGTCATAATCATTTTGTTGATGTAATAATCATTTTGTTGATGTCATAGTCATTTGATGATGTCATAGTCATTTGATGTCATAATCAATGGATGATGTCATAATCATTTTGTTGATGTCATAGTGATTTGATGATGTCACAATCATTAGATGATGTCATAATCATTTTTTTGATGTCATAATCATTGGATGATGTCATAATCATTTGATGATGTCATAATCATTTTGTTGATGTCATAATCATTTGATGATGTCATAATCATTTTGTTGATGTCATAATCATTTGATGATGTCATAATCATTTGATTTCATAATCATTGGATAATGTCATAATCATTTTGTTGATGTCATAATCATTTGATGTCATAATCATTAGATGATGTCATAATCATTTTGTTGATGTCATAATCATTTTGTTGATGTCATAATCATTTGATGATGTCATAATCGTTTGATGTCACAATCATTAGATGATGTCATAATCATTTTGTTGATGTCATAATCATTTGATGTCATAATCATTTGGTGATGTCATAATCATTTTGTTGATGTCATAATCATTTTGTTGATGTCATAATGATTTGATGATGTCATAATCATTTGATGTCATAATCATTGGATGATGTCATAATCATTTTGTTGATGTCATAATCATTTGATGATGTTATAATCATTTGATGTCATAATCATTGGATGATGTCATAATCATTTTGTTGATGTCATAATCATTTGATGATGTCATAATCATTAGATGATGTCATAATCATTTTGTTGATGTCATAATCATTTGATAATGTCATAATCATTTGATGTCATAATCATTGGATGATGTCATAATCATTTTGTTGATGTCATAATCATTTGTTGATGTCATAATCATTTGATGATGTCATAATCATTTTGTTGATGTCATAATCATTTGATGATATCATAATCATTTGATGTCATAATCATTGGATAATGTCATAATCATTTTGTTGATGTCATAATCATTTGATGATGTCATAATCATTAGATGATGTCATAATCATTTTGTTGATGTCATAATCATTTGATGATGTCATAATCATTTTGTTGATGTCATAATCATTTGTTGATGTCATAATCATTTGATGATGTCATAATCATTTTGTTGATGTCATAATCATTTGATGATGTCATAATCATTTGATGTCATAATCATTGGATAATGTCATAATCATTTTGTTGATGTCATAATCATTTGATGATGTCATAATCATTAGATGATGTCATAATCATTTTGTTGATGTCATAATCATTTGATGATGTCATAATCATTTTGTTGATGTCATAATCATTTTGTTGATGTCATATGATTTGATGATGTCATAATCATTTGATGTCATAATCATTGGATGATGTCATAATCATTTTGTTGATGTCATAATCATTTGATGATGTTATAATCATTAGATGATGTCATAATCATTTTGTTGATGTCATAATCATTTGATTATGTCATAATCATTAGATGATGTCATAATCATTTTGTTGATGTCATAATCATTTGATGATGTCATAATCATTTGATGTCATAATCATTGGATGATGTCATAATCATTTTGTTGATGTCATAATCATTTGATGATGTCATAATCATTAGATGATGTCATATTCATTTTGTTGATGTCATAATCATTTGATGATGTCATAATCATTTGATGTCATAATCATTGGATGATGACATAATCATTTTGTTGATGTCATAATCATTTGATGATGTCTTAATCATTTTGTTGATGTAATAATCATTTTGTTGATGTCATAATGATTGGATGATGACATAATCATTTGATGTCATAATCATTAGATGATGTCATAATCATTTTGTTGATGACATAATCATTTGATGTCATAATCATTAGATGATGTCATAATCATTTTGTTGATGTCATAGTCATTTGATGATGTCATAATCATTTTGTTGATGTCATAATCATTAGATGATGTCATAATCATTTGATGTCATAATCATTGGATGATGTCATAATCATTTTGTTGATGTCATAGTCATTTGATGATGTCACAATCATTAGATGATGTCATAATCATTCTTTTGTTGTCATAATCATTTGATGATGTCATAATCATTTGATGATGTCATAATCATTTTGTTGATGTCATAATCATTTGATGATGTCATAATCATTTTGTTGATGTCATAATCATTTGATGTCATAATCATTAGATGATGTCATAATCATTTTGTTGATGTCATAATCATTTTGTTGATGTCATAATCATTTGATGATGTCATAATCATTTGATGATGTCATAATCATTTTGTTGATGTCATAATCATTTGGTGATGTCATAATCATTAGATGATGTCATAATCATTTTGTTGATGTCATAATCATTTGATGATGTCATAATCATTTTGTTGATGTCATAATCATTTGAAGATGTCATAATCGTTTGATGTCATAATCATTAGATGATGTCATAATCATTTTGTTGATGTCATAATCATTTGATGTCATAATCAATAGATGATGTCATAATCATTTTGTTGATGTCATAGTCATTTGATGATGTCATAATCATTTTGTTGATGTCATAATCATTTGATGATGTCATAATCATTTGATGTCATAATCATTGGATGATGTCATAATCATTTTGTTGATGTCATAATCATTTGATGATGTCATAATCATTAGATGATGTCATAATCATTTTGTTGATGTCATAATCATTTGATGATGTCATAATCATTTGATGTCATAATCATTGGATGATGACATAATCATTTTGTTGATGTCATAATCATTTGATGATGTCATAATCATTAGATGATGTCATAATCATTTTGTTGATGTCATAATCATTTGATGATGTCATAATCATTTGATGTCATAATCATTAGATGATGTCATAATCATTTTGTTGATGACATAATCATTTGATGTCATAATCATTAGATGATGTCATAATCATTTTGTTGATGTCATAGTCATTTGATGATGTCATAATCATTTTGTTGATGTCATAATCATTAGATGATGTCATAATCATTTGATGTCATAATCATTGGATGATGTCATAATCATTTTGTTGATGTCATAGTCATTTGATGATGTCACAATCATTAGATGATGTCATAATCATTTTTTTGATGTTATAATCATTTGATGATGTCATAATCATTTGATGATGTCATAATCATTTTGTTGATGTCATAATCATTTGATGATGTCATAATCATTTTGTTGATGTCATAATCATTTGATGATGTCATAATCATTTGATTTCATAATCATTGGATAATGTCATAATCATTTTGTTGATGTCATAATCATTTGATGTCATAATCATTAGATGATGTCATAATCATTTTGTTGATGTCATAATCATTTTGTTGATGTCATAATCATTTGATGATGTCATAATCATTTGATGATGTCATAATCATTTTGTTGATGTCATAATCATTTGGTGATGTCATAATCATTAGATGATGTCATAATCATTTTGTTGATGTCATAATCATTTGATGATGTCATAATCATTTTGTTGATGTCATAATCATTTGAAGATGTCATAATCGTTTGATGTCATAATCATTAGATGATGTCATAATCATTTTGTTGATGTCATAATCATTTGATGTCATAATCAATAGATGATGTCATAATCATTTTGTTGATGTCATAGTCATTTGATGATGTCATAATCATTTTGTTGATGTCATAATCATTTGATGATGTCATAATCATTTGATGTCATAATCATTGGATGATGTCATAATCATTTTGTTGATGTCATAATCATTTGATGATGTCATAATCATTAGATGATGTCATAATCATTTTGTTGATGTCATAATCATTAGATGATGTCATAATCATTTTTTTGATGTCATAATCATTTTGTTGATGTCATAATCATTTGATGATGTCATAATCATTTTGTTGATGTCATAATCATTTGATGATGTCATAATCATTTTGTTGATGTCATAATCATTTGATGATGTCATTATCATTTGATTTCATAATCATTGGATAATGTCATAATCATTTTGTTGATGTCATAATCATTTGATGTCATAATCATTAGATGATGTCATAATCATTTTGTTGATGTCATAATCATTTTGTTGATGTCATAATCATTTGATGATGTCATAATCGTTTGATGTCATAATCATTAGATGATGTCATAATCATTTTGTTGATGTCATAATCATTTGGTGATGTCATAATCATTTTGTTGATGTCATAATCATTTTGTTGATGTCATAATGATTTGATGATGTCATAATCATTTGATGTCATAATCATTGGATGATGTCATAATCATTTTGTTGATGTCATAATCATTTGATGATGTTATAATCATTTGATGTCATAATCATTGGATGATGTCATAATCATTTTGTTGATGTCATAATCATTTGATGATGTCATAATCATTAGATGATGTCATAATCATTTTGTTGATGTCATAATCATTTGATGATGTCATAATCATTTGATGTCATAATCATTGGATGATGTCATAATCATTTTGTTGATGTCATAATCATTTGTTGATGTCATAATCATTTGATGATGTCATAATCATTTTGTTGATGTCATAATCATTTGATGATGTCATAATCATTTGATGTCATAATCATTGGATAATGTCATAATCATTTTGTTGATGTCATAATCATTTGATGATGTCATAATCATTAGATGATGTCATAATCATTTTGTTGATGTCATAATCATTTGATGATGTCATAATCATTTTGTTGATGTCATAATCATTTGATGATGTCATAATCATTTGATTATGTCATAATCATTTTGTTGATGTAATAATCATTTTGTTGATGTCATAATGATTTGATGATGTCATAATCATTAGATGAAGTCATAATCATTTTGTTGATGTCATAATCATTTGATGATGTCATAATCATTTTATGTCATAATCATTGGATAATGTCATAATCATTTTGTTGATGTCATAATCATTTGATGATGTCATAATCATTAGATGATGTCATAATCATTTTGTTGATGTCATAATCATTTTGTTGATGTCATAATCATTTGATGATGTCATAATCATTAGATGATGTCATAATCATTTTGTTGATGTCATAATCATTTGATGATGTCATAATCATTTGATGTCATAATCATTGGATGATGACATAATCTTTTTGTTGATGTAATAATCATTTTGTTGATGTCATAATGATTGGATGATGACATAATCATTTGATGTCATAATCATTAGATGATGTCATAATCATTTTGTTGATGACATAATCATTTGATGTCATAATCATTAGATGATGGCATAATCATTTTGTTGATGTCATAGTCATTTCATGATGTCATAATCATTTTGTTGATGTCATAATCATTAGATGAAGTCATAATCATTTGATGTCATAATCATTGGATGATGTCATAATCATTTTGTTGATGTCATAATCATTTGATGATGTCATAATCATTAGATGATGTCATAATCATTTTGTTGATGTCATAATCATTTGATGATGTCATAATCATTTGATGTCATACTCATTGGATGATGACATAATCATTTTGTTGATGTCATAATCATTTGATGATGTCATAATCATTTTGTTGATGTAATAATCATTTTGTTGATGTCATAATCATTTGATGATGTCATAATCATTTGATGTCATAATCATTGGATGATGTCATACTCATTTTGTTGATGTCATAATCATTTGATGATGTCATAATCATTAGATGATGTCATAATCATTTTGTTAATGTCATAATCATTTGATGTCATAATCATTAGATGATGTCATAATCGTTTTGTTGATGTCATAATCATTTTGTTGATGTCATAATCATTTGATGATGTCATAATCGTTTGATGTCATAATCATTAGACGATGTCATAATCATTTTGTTGATGTCATAATCATTTGATGTCATAATCATTTGGTGATGTCATAATCATTGTGTTGATGTCATAATCATTTTGTTGATGTCATAATGATTTGATGATGTCATAATCATTTGATGTCATAATCATTGGATGATGTCATAATCATTTTGTTGATGTCATAATCATTTGATGATGTTATAATCATTTGATGTCATAATCATTTTGTTGATGTCATAATCATTTGTTGATGTCATAATCATTTGATGATGTCATAATCATTTTGTTGATGTCATAATCATTTGATGATGTCATAATCATTTTATGTCATAATCATTGGATAATGTCATAATGATTTTGTTGATGTCATAATCATTTGATGATGTCATAATCATTAGATGATGTCATAATCATTTTGTTGATGTCATAATCATTTGATGATGTCATAATCATTTTGTTGATGTCATAATCATTTTGTTGATGTCATAATGATTTGATGATGTCATAATGATTTGATGATGCCATAATCATTGGATGATGTCATAATCGTTTGATGTCATAATCATTAGATGATGTCATAATCATTTTGTTGATGCCATAATCATTTGATGATGTCATAATCATTAGATGATGTCATCATCATTTTGTTGATGTCAAAATCATTTTGTTGATGTCATTATCATTTGATGTCATAATCATTGGATGATGTCATTATCATTTTGTTGATGTCATAATCATTTGATGATGTCATAATCATTAGATGATGTCATAATCATTTTGTTGATGTCATAATCATTTGATGATGTCATAATCATTAGATGATGTCATAATCATTTTGTTGATGTCATAATCATTTGATGATGTCATAATCATTTTGTTGATGTCATAATCATTTGAAGATGTCATAATCGTTTGTTGTCATAATCATTTGATGATGTCATAATCATTTTGTTGATGTCATAATCATTTGATGATGTCATAATCATTTGATGTCATAATCATTGGATGATGTCATAATCATTTTGTTGATGTCATAATCATTTGATGATGTCATAATCATTAGATGATGTCATAATCATTTTCTTGATGTCATAATCATTTGATGATGTCATAATCATTTGATGTCATAATCATTGGATGATGACATAATCATTTTGTTGATGTCATAATCATTTGATGATGTCATAATCATTTTGTTGATGTAATAATCATTTTGTTGATGTCATGATGATTTGATGATGTCATAATCATTAGATGATGTCATAATCATTTTGATGATGTCATAATCATTTGATGTCATAATCATTAGATTATGTCATAATCATTTTGTTGATGTCATAGTCATTTTGTTGATGTCATAATCATTTGATGATGTCATAATCATTTGATGTCATAATCATTTGATTATGTCATAATCATTTGATTATGTCATAATCATTTTGTTGATGTAATAATCATTTTGTTGATGTCATAATGATTTGATGATGTCATAATCATTAGATGATGTCATAATCATTTTGTTGATGTCATAATGATTTGATGATGTCATAATCATTTGATGTCATAATCATTGGATGATGTCATAATCATTTTGTTGATGTCATAATCATTTGATGATGTCATAATCATTTGATGTCATAATCATTTTGTTGATGTCATAATCATTTGATGATGTCATAATCATTAGATGATGTCATAATCATTTTGTTGATGTCATAATCATTTGATGATGTCATAATCATTTGATGTCATAATCATTGGATGATGTCATAATCATTTTGTTGATGTCATAATCATTTGATGATGTCATAATCATTAGATGATGTCATAATCATTTTGTTGATGTCATAATCATTTGCTGATGTCATAATCATTAGATGATGTCATAATCATTTTGTTGATGTCAGAATCATTTGATGATGTCATAATCATTTTGTTGATGTCATAATCATTTGATGATGTCATAATCATTTGATGTCATAATCATTGGATAATGTCATAATCATTTTGTTGATATCATAATCATTTGATGATGTCATCATCATTAGATGATGTCATAATCATTTTGTTGATGTCATAATCATTTGATGATGTCATAATCATTTTGTTGATGTCATAATCATTTTGTTGATGTCATAATCATTTGATGATGTCATAATCATTTGATGTCATAATCATTGGATGATGTCATAATCATTTTGTTGATGTCATAATCATTTGATGATGTCATAATCATTTGATGTCATAATCATTGGATGATGTCATAATCATTTGATGTCATAATCATTGGATGATGTCATAATCATTTTGTTGATGTCATAATCATTTGATGATGTCATTATCATTAGATGATGTCATAATCATTTGATGATGTCATAATCATTAGATGATGTCATAATCATTTTGCTGATGTCATAATCATTTGATGATGTCATAATCATTGGATGATGTCATAATCATTTTGTTGATGTCATAATCATTTGGTGATGTCATAATCATTAGATGATGTCATAATCATTTTGTTGATGTCATAATCATTTGATGATGTCATAATCATTTTGTTGATGTCATAATCATTTGAAGATGTCATAATCGTTTGATGTCATAATCATTAGATGATGTCATAATCATTTTGTTGATGTCATAATCATTTGATGTCATAATCAATAGATGATGTCATAATCATTTTGTTGATGTCATAGTCATTTGATGATGTCATAATCATTTTGTTGATGTCATAATCATTTGATGATGTCATAATCATTTGATGTCATAATCATTGGATGATGTCATAATCATTTTGTTGATGTAATAATCATTTTGTTGATGTCATAATGATTTGATGATGTCATAATCATTAGATGATGTCATAATCATTTTGTTGATGTCATAATGATTTGATGATGTCATAATCATTTGATGTCATAATCATTGGATGATGTCATAATCATTTTGTTGATGTCATAATCATTTGATGATGTCATAATCATTTGATGTCATAATCATTTTGTTGATGTCATAATCATTTGATGATGTCATAATCATTAGATGATGTCATAATCATTTTGTTGATGTCATAATCATTTGATGATGTCATAATCATTTGATGTCATAATCATTGGATGATGTCATAATCATTTTGTTGATGTCATAATCATTTGATGATGTCATAATCATTAGATGATGTCATAATCATTTTGTTGATGTCATAATCATTTGCTGATGTCATAATCATTAGATGATGTCATAATCATTTTGTTGATGTCAGAATCATTTGATGATGTCATAATCATTTTGTTGATGTCATAATCATTTGATGATGTCATAATCATTTGATGTCATAATCATTGGATAATGTCATAATCATTTTGTTGATATCATAATCATTTGATGATGTCATCATCATTAGATGATGTCATAATCATTTTGTTGATGTCATAATCATTTGATGATGTCATAATCATTTTGTTGATGTCATAATCATTTTGTTGATGTCATAATCATTTGATGATGTCATAATCATTTGATGTCATAATCATTGGATGATGTCATAATCATTTTGTTGATGTCATAATCATTTGATGATGTCATAATCATTTGATGTCATAATCATTGGATGATGTCATAATCATTTGATGTCATAATCATTGGATGATGTCATAATCATTTTGTTGATGTCATAATCATTTGATGATGTCATTATCATTAGATGATGTCATAATCATTTGATGATGTCATAATCATTAGATGATGTCATAATCATTTTGCTGATGTCATAATCATTTGATGATGTCATAATCATTTGATGATGTCATAATCATTTTGTTGATGTCATAATCATTTGGTGATGTCATAATCATTAGATGATGTCATAATCATTTTGTTGATGTCATAATCATTTGATGATGTCATAATCATTTTGTTGATGTCATAATCATTTGAAGATGTCATAATCGTTTGATGTCATAATCATTAGATGATGTCATAATCATTTTGTTGATGTCATAATCATTTGATGTCATAATCAATAGATGATGTCATAATCATTTTGTTGATGTCATAGTCATTTGATGATGTCATAATCATTTTGTTGATGTCATAATCATTTGATGATGTCATAATCATTTGATGTCATAATCATTGGATGATGTCATAATCATTTTGTTGATGTCATAATCATTTGATGATGTCATAATCATTAGATGATGTCATAATCATTTTGTTGATGTCATAATCATTTGATGATGTCATAATCATTTGATGTCATAATCATTGGATGATGACATAATCATTTTGTTGATGTCATAATCATTTGATGATGTCATAATCATTTTGTTGATGTAATAATCATTTTGTTGATGTCATAGTCATTTGATGATGTCATAGTCATTTGATGTCATAATCAATGGATGATGTCATAATCATTTTGTTGATGTCATAGTCATTTGATGATGTCACAATCATTAGATGATGTCATAATCATTTTTTTGATGTCATAATCATTTGATGATGTCATAATCATTTGATGATGTCATAATCATTTTGTTGATGTCATAATCATTTGATGATGTCATAATCATTTTGTTGATGTCATAATCATTTGATGATGTCATAATCATTTGATTTCATAATCATTGGATAATGTCATAATCATTTTGTTGATGTCATAATCATTTGATGTCATAATCATTAGATGATGTCATAATCATTTTGTTGATGTCATAATCATTTTGTTGATGTCATAATCATTTGATGATGTCATAATCGTTTGATGTCATAATCATTAGATGATGTCATAATCATTTTGTTGATGTCATAATCATTTGATGTCATAATCATTTGGTGATGTCATAATCATTTTGTTGATGTCATAATCATTTTGTTGATGTCATAATGATTTGATGATGTCATAATCATTTGATGTCATAATCATTGGATGATGTCATAATCATTTTGTTGATGTCATAATCATTTGATGATGTTATAATCATTTGATGTCATAATCATTGGATGATGTCATAATCATTTTGTTGATGTCATAATCATTTGATGATGTCATAATCATTAGATGATGTCATAATCATTTTGCTGATGTCATAATCATTTGATGATGTCATAATCATTTGATGATGTCATAATCATTTTGTTGATGTCATAATCATTTGGTGATGTCATAATCATTAGATGATGTCATAATCATTTTGTTGATGTCATAATCATTTGATGATGTCATAATCATTTTGTTGATGTCATAATCATTTGAAGATGTCATAATCGTTTGATGTCATAATCATTAGATGAAGTCATAATCATTTTGTTGATGTCATAATCATTTGATGTCATAATCAATAGATGATGTCATAATCATTTTGTTGATGTCATAGTCATTTGATGATGTCATAATCATTTTGTTGATGTCATAATCATTTGATGATGTCATAATCATTTGATGTCATAATCATTGGATGATGTCATAATCATTTTGTTGATGTAATAATCATTTTGTTGATGTCATAATGATTTGATGATGTCATAATCATTAGATGATGTCATAATCATTTTGTTGATGTCATAATGATTTGATGATGTCATAATCATTTGATGTCATAATCATTGGATGATGTCATAATCATTTTGTTGATGTCATAATCATTTGATGATGTCATAATCATTTGATGTCATAATCATTTTGTTGATGTCATAATCATTTGATGATGTCATAATCATTAGATGATGTCATAATCATTTTGTTGATGTCATAATCATTTGATGATGTCATAATCATTTGATGTCATAATCATTGGATGATGTCATAATCATTTTGTTGATGTCATAATCATTTGATGATGTCATAATCATTAGATGATGTCATAATCATTTTGTTGATGTCATAATCATTTGCTGATGTCATAATCATTAGATGATGTCATAATCATTTTGTTGATGTCAGAATCATTTGATGATGTCATAATCATTTTGTTGATGTCATAATCATTTGATGATGTCATAATCATTTGATGTCATAATCATTGGATAATGTCATAATCATTTTGTTGATATCATAATCATTTGATGATGTCATCATCATTAGATGATGTCATAATCATTTTGTTGATGTCATAATCATTTGATGATGTCATAATCATTTTGTTGATGTCATAATCATTTTGTTGATGTCATAATCATTTGATGATGTCATAATCATTTGATGTCATAATCATTGGATGATGTCATAATCATTTTGTTGATGTCATAATCATTTGATGATGTCATAATCATTTGATGTCATAATCATTGGATGATGTCATAATCATTTGATGTCATAATCATTGGATGATGTCATAATCATTTTGTTGATGTCATAATCATTTGATGATGTCATTATCATTAGATGATGTCATAATCATTTGATGATGTCATAATCATTAGATGATGTCATAATCATTTTGCTGATGTCATAATCATTTGATGATGTCATAATCATTTGATGATGTCATAATCATTTTGTTGATGTCATAATCATTTGGTGATGTCATAATCATTAGATGATGTCATAATCATTTTGTTGATGTCATAATCATTTGATGATGTCATAATCATTTTGTTGATGTCATAATCATTTGAAGATGTCATAATCGTTTGATGTCATAATCATTAGATGATGTCATAATCATTTTGTTGATGTCATAATCATTTGATGTCATAATCAATAGATGATGTCATAATCATTTTGTTGATGTCATAGTCATTTGATGATGTCATAATCATTTTGTTGATGTCATAATCATTTGATGATGTCATAATCATTTGATGTCATAATCATTGGATGATGTCATAATCATTTTGTTGATGTCATAATCATTTGATGATGTCATAATCATTAGATGATGTCATAATCATTTTGTTGATGTCATAATCATTTGATGATGTCATAATCATTTGATGTCATAATCATTGGATGATGACATAATCATTTTGTTGATGTCATAATCATTTGATGATGTCATAATCATTTTGTTGATGTAATAATCATTTTGCTGATGTCATAGTCATTTGATGATGTCATAGTCATTTGATGTCATAATCAATGGATGATGTCATAATCATTTTGTTGATGTCATAGTCATTTGATGATGTCACAATCAGTAGATGATGTCATAATCATTTTTTTGATGTCATAATCATTTGATGATGTCATAATCATTTGATGATGTCATAATCATTTTGTTGATGTCATAATCATTTGATGATGTCATAATCATTTTGTTGATGTCATAATCATTTGATGATGTCATAATCATTTGATTTCATAATCATTGGATAATGTCATAATCATTTTGTTGATGTCATAATCATTTGATGTCATAATCATTAGATGATGTCATAATCATTTTGTTGATGTCATAATCATTTTGTTGATGTCATAATCATTTGATGATGTCATAATCGTTTGATGTCATAATCATTAGATGATGTCATAATCATTTTGTTGATGTCATAATCATTTGATGTCATAATCATTTGGTGATGTCATAATCATTTTGTTGATGTCATAATCATTTTGTTGATGTCATAATGATTTGATGATGTCATAATCATTTGATGTCATAATCATTGGATGATGTCATAATCATTTTGTTGATGTCATAATCATTTGATGATGTTATAATCATTTGATGTCATAATCATTGGATGATGTCATAATCATTTTGTTGATGTCATAATCATTTGATGATGTCATAATCATTAGATGATGTCATAATCATTTTGTTGATGTCATAATCATTTGATAATGTCATAATCATTTGATGTCATAATCATTGGATGATGTCATAATCATTTTGTTGATGTCATAATCATTTGTTGATGTCATAATCATTTGATGATGTCATAATCATTTTGTTGATGTCATAATCATTTGATGATGTCATAATCATTTGATGTCATAATCATTGGATAATGTCATAATCATTTTGTTGATGTCATAATCATTTGATGATGTCATAATCATTAGATGATGTCATAATCATTTTGTTGATGTCATAATCATTTGATGATGTCATAATCATTTTGTTGATGTCATAATCATTTGTTGATGTCATAATCATTTGATGATGTCATAATCATTTTGTTGATGTCATAATCATTTGATGATGTCATAATCATTTGATGTCATAATCATTGGATAATGTCATAATCATTTTGTTGATGTCATAATCATTTGATGATGTCATAATCATTAGATGATGTCATAATCATTTTGTTGATGTCATAATCATTTGATGATGTCATAATCATTTTGTTGATGTCATAATCATTTTGTTGATGTCATATGATTTGATGATGTCATAATCATTTGATGTCATAATCATTGGATGATGTCATAATCATTTTGTTGATGTCATAATCATTTGATGATGTTATAATCATTAGATGATGTCATAATCATTTTGTTGATGTCATAATCATTTGATTATGTCATAATCTTTAGATGATGTCATAATCATTTTGTTGATGTCATAATCATTTGATGATGTCATAATCATTTGATGTCATAATCATTGGATGATGTCATAATCATTTTGTTGATGTCATAATCATTTGATGATGTCATAATCATTAGATGATGTCTTATTCATTTTGTTGATGTCATAATCATTTGATGATGTCATAATCATTAGATGATGTCATAATCATTTTGTTAATGTCATAATCATTTGATGTCATAATCATTAGATGATGTCATAATCGTTTTGTTGATGTCATAATCATTTTGTTGATGTCATAATGATTGGATGATGACATAATCATTTGATGTCATAATCATTAGATGATGTCATAATCATTTTGTTGATGTCATAGTCATTTGATGATGTCATAATCATTTTGTTGATGTCATAATCATTAGATGATGTCATAATCATTTGATGTCATAATCATTGGATGATGTCATAATCATTTTGTTGATGTCATAGTCATTTGATGATGTCACAATCATTAGATGATGTCATAATCATTTTTTTGATGTCATAATCATTTGATGATGTCATAATCATTTGATGATGTCATAATCATTTTGTTGATGTCATAATCATTTGATGATGTCATAATCATTTTGTTGATGTCATAATCATTTGATGTCATAATCATTAGATGATGTCATAATCATTTTGTTGATGTCATAATCATTTTGTTGATGTCATAATCATTTGATGATGTCATAATCATTTGATGATGTCATAATCATTTTGTTGATGTCATAATCATTTGGTGATGTCATAATCATTAGATGATGTCATAATCATTTTGTTGATGTCATAATCATTTGATGATGTCATAATCATTTTGTTGATGTCATAATCATTTGAAGATGTCATAATCGTTTGATGTCATAATCATTAGATGATGTCATAATCATTTTGTTGATGTCATAATCATTTGATGTCATAATCAATAGATGATGTCATAATCATTTTGTTGATGTCATAGTCATTTGATGATGTCATAATCATTTTGTTGATGTCATAATCATTTGATGATGTCATAATCATTTGATGTCATAATCATTGGATGATGTCATAATCATTTTGTTGATGTCATAATCATTTGATGATGTCATAATCATTAGATGATGTCATAATCATTTTGTTGATGTCATAATCATTTGATGATGTCATAATCATTTGATGTCATAATCATTGGATGATGACATAATCATTTTGTTGATGTCATAATCATTTGATGATGTCATAATCATTAGATGATGTCATAATCATTTTGTTGATGTCATAATCATTTGATGATGTCATAATCATTTGATGTCATAATCATTAGATGATGTCATAATCATTTTGTTGATGACATAATCATTTGATGTCATAATCATTAGATGATGTCATAATCATTTTGTTGATGTCATAGTCATTTGATGATGTCATAATCATTTTGTTGATGTCATAATCATTAGATGATGTCATAATCATTTGATGTCATAATCATTGGATGATGTCATAATCATTTTGTTGATGTCATAGTCATTTGATGATGTCACAATCATTAGATGATGTCATAATCATTTTTTTGATGTCATAATCATTTGATGATGTCATAATCATTTGATGATGTCATAATCATTTTGTTGATGTCATAATCATTTGATGATGTCATAATCATTTTGTTGATGTCATAATCATTTGATGATGTCATAATCATTTGATTTCATAATCATTGGATAATGTCATAATCATTTTGTTGATGTCATAATCATTTGATGTCATAATCATTAGATGATGTCATAATCATTTTGTTGATGTCATAATCATTTTGTTGATGTCATAATCATTTGATGATGTAATAATCATTTGATGATGTCATAATCATTTTGTTGATGTCATAATCATTTGGTGATGTCATAATCATTAGATGATGTCATAATCATTTTGTTGATGTCATAATCATTTGATGATGTCATAATCATTTTGTTGATGTCATAATCATTTGAAGATGTCATAATCGTTTGATGTCATAATCATTAGATGATGTCATAATCATTTTGTTGATGTCATAATCATTTGATGTCATAATCAATAGATGATGTCATAATCATTTTGTTGATGTCATAGTCATTTGATGATGTCATAATCATTTTGTTGATGTCATAATCATTTGATGATGTCATAATCATTTGATGTCATAATCATTGGATGATGTCATAATCATTTTGTTGATGTCATAATCATTTGATGATGTCATAATCATTAGATGATGTCATAATCATTTTGTTGATGTCATAATCATTTGATGATGTCATAATCATTTGATGTCATAATCATTGGATGATGACATAATCATTTTGTTGATGTCATAATCATTTGGTGATGTCATAATCATTTTGTTGATGTAATAATCATTTTGTTGATGTCATAGTCATTTGATGATGTCATAGTCATTTGATGTCATAATCAATGGATGATGTCATAATCATTTTGTTGATGTCATAGTCATTTGATGATGTCACAATCATTAGATGATGTCATAATCATTTTTTTGATGTCATAATCATTTTGTTGATGTCATAATCATTTGATGATGTCATAATCATTTTGTTGATGTCATAATCATTTGATGATGTCATAATCATTTTGTTGATGTCATAATCATTTGATGATGTCATAATCATTTGATTTCATAATCATTGGATAATGTCATATTCATTTTGTTGATGTCATAATCATTTGATGTCATAATCATTAGATGATGTCATAATCATTTTGTTGATGTCATAATCATTTTGTTGATGTCATAATCATTTGATGATGTCATAATCGTTTGATGTCATAATCATTAGATGATGTCATAATCATTTTGTTGATGTCATAATCATTTGGTGATGTCATAATCATTTTGTTGATGTCATAATCATTTTGTTGATGTCATAATGATTTGATGATGTCATAATCATTTGATGTCATAATCATTGGATGATGTCATAATCATTTTGTTGATGTCATAATCATTTGATGATGTTATAATCATTTGATGTCATAATCATTGGATGATGTCATAATCATTTTGTTGATGTCATAATCATGTGATGATGTCATAATCATTAGATGATGTCATAATCATTTTGTTGATGTCATAATCATTTGATGATGTCATAATCATTTGATGTCATAATCATTGGATGATGTCATAATCATTTTGTTGATGTCATAATCATTTGTTGATGTCATAATCATTTGATGATGTCATAATCATTTTGTTGATGTCATAATCATTTGATGATGTCATAATCATTTGATGTCATAATCATTGGATAATGTCATAATCATTTTGTTGATGTCATAATCATTTGATGATGTCATAATCATTAGATGATGTCATAATCATTTTGTTGATGTCATAATCATTTGATGATGTCATAATCATTTTGTTGATGTCATAATCATTTGTTGATGTCATAATCATTTGATGATGTCATAATCATTTTGTTGATGTCATAATCATTTGATGATGTCATAATCATTTGATGTCATAATCATTGGATAATGTCATAATCATTTTGTTGATGTCATAATCATTTGATGATGTCATAATCATTAGATGATGTCATAATCATTTTGTTGATGTCATAATCATTTGATGATGTCATAATCATTTTGTTGATGTCATAATCATTTTGTTGATGTCATATGATTTGATGATGTCATAATCATTGGATGATGTCATAATCATTTTGTTGATGTCATAATCATTTGATGATGTTATAATCATTAGATGATGTCATAATCATTTTGTTGATGTCATAATCATTTGATGTCATAATCAATAGATGATGTCATAATCATTTTGTTGATGTCATAGTCATTTGATGATGTCATAATCATTTTGTTGATGTCATAATCATTTGATGTCATAATCATTGGATGATGTCATAATCATTTTGTTGATGTCATAATCATTTGATGATGTCATAATCATTAGATGATGTCATAATCATTTTGTTGATGTCATAATCATTTGATGATGTCATAATCATTTTGTTGATGTCATAATCATTTGAAGATGTCATAATCGTTTGATGTCATAATCATTAGATGATGTCATAATCATTTTGTTGATGTCATAATCATTTGATGTCATAATCAATAGATGATGTCATAATCATTTTGTTGATGTCATAGTCATTTGATGATGTCATAATCATTTTGTTGATGTCATAATCATTTGATGATGTCATAATCATTTGATGACATAATCATTGGATGATGTCATAATCATTTTGTTGATGTCATAATCATTTGATGATGTCATAATCATTAGATGATGTCATAATCATTTTGTTGATGTCATAATCATTTGATGATGTCATAATCATTTGATGTCATAATCATTGGATGATGACATAATCATTTTGTTGATGTCATAATCATTTGATGATGTCATAATCATTAGATGATGTCATAATCATTTTGTTGATGTCATAATCATTTGATGATGTCATAATCATTTGATGTCATAATCATTAGATGATGTCATAATCATTTTGTTGATGACATAATCATTTGATGTCATAATCATTAGATGATGTCATAATCATTTTGTTGATGTCATAGTCATTTGATGATGTCATAATCATTTTGTTGATGTCATAATCATTAGATGATGTCATAATCATTTGATGTCATAATCATTGGATGATGTCATAATCATTTTGTTGATGTCATAGTCATTTGATGATGTCACAATCATTAGATGATGTCATAATCATTTTTTTGATGTCATAATCATTTGATGATGTCATAATCATTTGATGATGTCATAATCATTTTGTTGATGTCATAATCATTTGATGATGTCATAATCATTTTGTTGATGTCATAATCATTTGATGATGTCATAATCATTTGATTTCATAATCATTGGATAATGTCATAATCATTTTGTTGATGTCATAATCATTTGATGTCATAATCATTAGATGATGTCATAATCATTTTGTTGATGTCATAATCATTTTGTTGATGTCATAATCATTTGATGATGTCATAATCGTTTGATGTCATAATCATTAGATGATGTCATAATCATTTTGTTGATGTCATAATCATTTGATGTCATAATCATTTGGTGATGTCATAATCATTTTGTTGATGTCATAATCATTTTGTTGATGTCATAATGATTTGATGATGTCATAATCATTTGATGTCATAATCATTGGATGATGTCATAATCATTTTGTTGATGTCATAATCATTTGATGATGTTATAATCATTTGATGTCATAATCATTGGATGATGTCATAATCATTTTGTTGATGTCATAATCATTTGATGATGTCATAATCATTAGATGATGTCATAATCATTTTGTTGATGTCATAATCATTTGATAATGTCATAATCATTTGATGTCATAATCATTGGATGATGTCATAATCATTTTGTTGATGTCATAATCATTTGATGATGTCATAATCATTAGATGATGTCATAATCATTTTGCTGATGTCATAATCATTTGATGATGTCATAATCATTTGATGATGTCATAATCATTTTGTTGATGTCATAATCATTTGGTGATGTCATAATCATTAGATGATGTCATAATCATTTTGTTGATGTCATAATCATTTGATGATGTCATAATCATTTTGTTGATGTCATAATCATTTGAAGATGTCATAATCGTTTGATGTCATAATCATTAGATGAAGTCATAATCATTTTGTTGATGTCATAATCATTTGATGTCATAATCAATAGATGATGTCATAATCATTTTGTTGATGTCATAGTCATTTGATGATGTCATAATCATTTTGTTGATGTCATAATCATTTGATGATGTCATAATCATTTGATGTCATAATCATTGGATGATGTCATAATCATTTTGTTGATGTAATAATCATTTTGTTGATGTCATAATGATTTGATGATGTCATAATCATTAGATGATGTCATAATCATTTTGTTGATGTCATAATGATTTGATGATGTCATAATCATTTGATGTCATAATCATTGGATGATGTCATAATCATTTTGTTGATGTCATAATCATTTGATGATGTCATAATCATTTGATGTCATAATCATTTTGTTGATGTCATAATCATTTGATGATGTCATAATCATTAGATGATGTCATAATCATTTTGTTGATGTCATAATCATTTGATGATGTCATAATCATTTGATGTCATAATCATTGGATGATGTCATAATCATTTTGTTGATGTCATAATCATTTGATGATGTCATAATCATTAGATGATGTCATAATCATTTTGTTGATGTCATAATCATTTGCTGATGTCATAATCATTAGATGATGTCATAATCATTTTGTTGATGTCAGAATCATTTGATGATGTCATAATCATTTTGTTGATGTCATAATCATTTGATGATGTCATAATCATTTGATGTCATAATCATTGGATAATGTCATAATCATTTTGTTGATATCATAATCATTTGATGATGTCATCATCATTAGATGATGTCATAATCATTTTGTTGATGTCATAATCATTTGATGATGTCATAATCATTTTGTTGATGTCATAATCATTTTGTTGATGTCATAATCATTTGATGATGTCATAATCATTTGATGTCATAATCATTGGATGATGTCATAATCATTTTGTTGATGTCATAATCATTTGATGATGTCATAATCATTTGATGTCATAATCATTGGATGATGTCATAATCATTTGATGTCATAATCATTGGATGATGTCATAATCATTTTGTTGATGTCATAATCATTTGATGATGTCATTATCATTAGATGATGTCATAATCATTTGATGATGTCATAATCATTAGATGATGTCATAATCATTTTGCTGATGTCATAATCATTTGATGATGTCATAATCATTTGATGATGTCATAATCATTTTGTTGATGTCATAATCATTTGGTGATGTCATAATCATTAGATGATGTCATAATCATTTTGTTGATGTCATAATCATTTGATGATGTCATAATCATTTTGTTGATGTCATAATCATTTGAAGATGTCATAATCGTTTGATGTCATAATCATTAGATGATGTCATAATCATTTTGTTGATGTCATAATCATTTGATGTCATAATCAATAGATGATGTCATAATCATTTTGTTGATGTCATAGTCATTTGATGATGTCATAATCATTTTGTTGATGTCATAATCATTTGATGATGTCATAATCATTTGATGTCATAATCATTGGATGATGTCATAATCATTTTGTTGATGTCATAATCATTTGATGATGTCATAATCATTAGATGATGTCATAATCATTTTGTTGATGTCATAATCATTTGATGATGTCATAATCATTTGATGTCATAATCATTGGATGATGACATAATCATTTTGTTGATGTCATAATCATTTGATGATGTCATAATCATTTTGTTGATGTAATAATCATTTTGCTGATGTCATAGTCATTTGATGATGTCATAGTCATTTGATGTCATAATCAATGGATGATGTCATAATCATTTTGTTGATGTCATAGTCATTTGATGATGTCACAATCAGTAGATGATGTCATAATCATTTTTTTGATGTCATAATCATTTGATGATGTCATAATCATTTGATGATGTCATAATCATTTTGTTGATGTCATAATCATTTGATGATGTCATAATCATTTTGTTGATGTCATAATCATTTGATGATGTCATAATCATTTGATTTCATAATCATTGGATAATGTCATAATCATTTTGTTGATGTCATAATCATTTGATGTCATAATCATTAGATGATGTCATAATCATTTTGTTGATGTCATAATCATTTTGTTGATGTCATAATCATTTGATGATGTCATAATCGTTTGATGTCATAATCATTAGATGATGTCATAATCATTTTGTTGATGTCATAATCATTTGATGTCATAATCATTTGGTGATGTCATAATCATTTTGTTGATGTCATAATCATTTTGTTGATGTCATAATGATTTGATGATGTCATAATCATTTGATGTCATAATCATTGGATGATGTCATAATCATTTTGTTGATGTCATAATCATTTGATGATGTTATAATCATTTGATGTCATAATCATTGGATGATGTCATAATCATTTTGTTGATGTCATAATCATTTGATGATGTCATAATCATTAGATGATGTCATAATCATTTTGTTGATGTCATAATCATTTGATAATGTCATAATCATTTGATGTCATAATCATTGGATGATGTCATAATCATTTTGTTGATGTCATAATCATTTGTTGATGTCATAATCATTTGATGATGTCATAATCATTTTGTTGATGTCATAATCATTTGATGATGTCATAATCATTTGATGTCATAATCATTGGATAATGTCATAATCATTTTGTTGATGTCATAATCATTTGATGATGTCATAATCATTAGATGATGTCATAATCATTTTGTTGATGTCATAATCATTTGATGATGTCATAATCATTTTGTTGATGTCATAATCATTTGTTGATGTCATAATCATTTGATGATGTCATAATCATTTTGTTGATGTCATAATCATTTGATGATGTCATAATCATTTGATGTCATAATCATTGGATAATGTCATAATCATTTTGTTGATGTCATAATCATTTGATGATGTCATAATCATTAGATGATGTCATAATCATTTTGTTGATGTCATAATCATTTGATGATGTCATAATCATTTTGTTGATGTCATAATCATTTTGTTGATGTCATATGATTTGATGATGTCATAATCATTTGATGTCATAATCATTGGATGATGTCATAATCATTTTGTTGATGTCATAATCATTTGATGATGTTATAATCATTAGATGATGTCATAATCATTTTGTTGATGTCATAATCATTTGATTATGTCATAATCTTTAGATGATGTCATAATCATTTTGTTGATGTCATAATCATTTGATGATGTCATAATCATTTGATGTCATAATCATTGGATGATGTCATAATCATTTTGTTGATGTCATAATCATTTGATGATGTCATAATCATTAGATGATGTCTTATTCATTTTGTTGATGTCATAATCATTTGATGATGTCATAATCATTAGATGATGTCATAATCATTTTGTTAATGTCATAATCATTTGATGTCATAATCATTAGATGATGTCATAATCGTTTTGTTGATGTCATAATCATTTTGTTGATGTCATAATGATTGGATGATGACATAATCATTTGATGTCATAATCATTAGATGATGTCATAATCATTTTGTTGATGTCATAGTCATTTGATGATGTCATAATCATTTTGTTGATGTCATAATCATTAGATGATGTCATAATCATTTGATGTCATAATCATTGGATGATGTCATAATCATTTTGTTGATGTCATAGTCATTTGATGATGTCACAATCATTAGATGATGTCATAATCATTTTTTTGATGTCATAATCATTTGATGATGTCATAATCATTTGATGATGTCATAATCATTTTGTTGATGTCATAATCATTTGATGATGTCATAATCATTTTGTTGATGTCATAATCATTTGATGTCATAATCATTAGATGATGTCATAATCATTTTGTTGATGTCATAATCATTTTGTTGATGTCATAATCATTTGATGATGTCATAATCATTTGATGATGTCATAATCATTTTGTTGATGTCATAATCATTTGGTGATGTCATAATCATTAGATGATGTCATAATCATTTTGTTGATGTCATAATCATTTGATGATGTCATAATCATTTTGTTGATGTCATAATCATTTGAAGATGTCATAATCGTTTGATGTCATAATCATTAGATGATGTCATAATCATTTTGTTGATGTCATAATCATTTGATGTCATAATCAATAGATGATGTCATAATCATTTTGTTGATGTCATAGTCATTTGATGATGTCATAATCATTTTGTTGATGTCATAATCATTTGATGATGTCATAATCATTTGATGTCATAATCATTGGATGATGTCATAATCATTTTGTTGATGTCATAATCATTTGATGATGTCATAATCATTAGATGATGTCATAATCATTTTGTTGATGTCATAATCATTTGATGATGTCATAATCATTTGATGTCATAATCATTGGATGATGACATAATCATTTTGTTGATGTCATAATCATTTGATGATGTCATAATCATTAGATGATGTCATAATCATTTTGTTGATGTCATAATCATTTGATGATGTCATAATCATTTGATGTCATAATCATTAGATGATGTCATAATCATTTTGTTGATGACATAATCATTTGATGTCATAATCATTAGATGATGTCATAATCATTTTGTTGATGTCATAGTCATTTGATGATGTCATAATCATTTTGTTGATGTCATAATCATTAGATGATGTCATAATCATTTGATGTCATAATCATTGGATGATGTCATAATCATTTTGTTGATGTCATAGTCATTTGATGATGTCACAATCATTAGATGATGTCATAATCATTTTTTTGATGTCATAATCATTTGATGATGTCATAATCATTTGATGATGTCATAATCATTTTGTTGATGTCATAATCATTTGATGATGTCATAATCATTTTGTTGATGTCATAATCATTTGATGATGTCATAATCATTTGATTTCATAATCATTGGATAATGTCATAATCATTTTGTTGATGTCATAATCATTTGATGTCATAATCATTAGATGATGTCATAATCATTTTGTTGATGTCATAATCATTTTGTTGATGTCATAATCATTTGATGATGTAATAATCATTTGATGATGTCATAATCATTTTGTTGATGTCATAATCATTTGGTGATGTCATAATCATTAGATGATGTCATAATCATTTTGTTGATGTCATAATCATTTGATGATGTCATAATCATTTTGTTGATGTCATAATCATTTGAAGATGTCATAATCGTTTGATGTCATAATCATTAGATGATGTCATAATCATTTTGTTGATGTCATAATCATTTGATGTCATAATCAATAGATGATGTCATAATCATTTTGTTGATGTCATAGTCATTTGATGATGTCATAATCATTTTGTTGATGTCATAATCATTTGATGATGTCATAATCATTTGATGTCATAATCATTGGATGATGTCATAATCATTTTGTTGATGTCATAATCATTTGATGATGTCATAATCATTAGATGATGTCATAATCATTTTGTTGATGTCATAATCATTTGATGATGTCATAATCATTTGATGTCATAATCATTGGATGATGACATAATCATTTTGTTGATGTCATAATCATTTGGTGATGTCATAATCATTTTGTTGATGTAATAATCATTTTGTTGATGTCATAGTCATTTGATGATGTCATAGTCATTTGATGTCATAATCAATGGATGATGTCATAATCATTTTGTTGATGTCATAGTCATTTGATGATGTCACAATCATTAGATGATGTCATAATCATTTTTTTGATGTCATAATCATTTTGTTGATGTCATAATCATTTGATGATGTCATAATCATTTTGTTGATGTCATAATCATTTGATGATGTCATAATCATTTTGTTGATGTCATAATCATTTGATGATGTCATAATCATTTGATTTCATAATCATTGGATAATGTCATATTCATTTTGTTGATGTCATAATCATTTGATGTCATAATCATTAGATGATGTCATAATCATTTTGTTGATGTCATAATCATTTTGTTGATGTCATAATCATTTGATGATGTCATAATCGTTTGATGTCATAATCATTAGATGATGTCATAATCATTTTGTTGATGTCATAATCATTTGGTGATGTCATAATCATTTTGTTGATGTCATAATCATTTTGTTGATGTCATAATGATTTGATGATGTCATAATCATTTGATGTCATAATCATTGGATGATGTCATAATCATTTTGTTGATGTCATAATCATTTGATGATGTTATAATCATTTGATGTCATAATCATTGGATGATGTCATAATCATTTTGTTGATGTCATAATCATGTGATGATGTCATAATCATTAGATGATGTCATAATCATTTTGTTGATGTCATAATCATTTGATGATGTCATAATCATTTGATGTCATAATCATTGGATGATGTCATAATCATTTTGTTGATGTCATAATCATTTGTTGATGTCATAATCATTTGATGATGTCATAATCATTTTGTTGATGTCATAATCATTTGATGATGTCATAATCATTTGATGTCATAATCATTGGATAATGTCATAATCATTTTGTTGATGTCATAATCATTTGATGATGTCATAATCATTAGATGATGTCATAATCATTTTGTTGATGTCATAATCATTTGATGATGTCATAATCATTTTGTTGATGTCATAATCATTTGTTGATGTCATAATCATTTGATGATGTCATAATCATTTTGTTGATGTCATAATCATTTGATGATGTCATAATCATTTGATGTCATAATCATTGGATAATGTCATAATCATTTTGTTGATGTCATAATCATTTGATGATGTCATAATCATTAGATGATGTCATAATCATTTTGTTGATGTCATAATCATTTGATGATGTCATAATCATTTTGTTGATGTCATAATCATTTTGTTGATGTCATATGATTTGATGATGTCATAATCATTGGATGATGTCATAATCATTTTGTTGATGTCATAATCATTTGATGATGTTATAATCATTAGATGATGTCATAATCATTTTGTTGATGTCATAATCATTTGATGTCATAATCAATAGATGATGTCATAATCATTTTGTTGATGTCATAGTCATTTGATGATGTCATAATCATTTTGTTGATGTCATAATCATTTGATGTCATAATCATTGGATGATGTCATAATCATTTTGTTGATGTCATAATCATTTGATGATGTCATAATCATTAGATGATGTCATAATCATTTTGTTGATGTCATAATCATTTGATGATGTCATAATCATTTTGTTGATGTCATAATCATTTGAAGATGTCATAATCGTTTGATGTCATAATCATTAGATGATGTCATAATCATTTTGTTGATGTCATAATCATTTGATGTCATAATCAATAGATGATGTCATAATCATTTTGTTGATGTCATAGTCATTTGATGATGTCATAATCATTTTGTTGATGTCATAATCATTTGATGATGTCATAATCATTTGATGACATAATCATTGGATGATGTCATAATCATTTTGTTGATGTCATAATCATTTGATGATGTCATAATCATTAGATGATGTCATAATCATTTTGTTGATGTCATAATCATTTGATGATGTCATAATCATTTGATGTCATAATCATTGGATGATGACATAATCATTTTGTTGATGTCATAATCATTTGATGATGTCATAATCATTAGATGATGTCATAATCATTTTGTTGATGTCATAATCATTTGATGATGTCATAATCATTTGATGTCATAATCATTAGATGATGTCATAATCATTTTGTTGATGACATAATCATTTGATGTCATAATCATTAGATGATGTCATAATCATTTTGTTGATGTCATAGTCATTTGATGATGTCATAATCATTTTGTTGATGTCATAATCATTAGATGATGTCATAATCATTTGATGTCATAATCATTGGATGATGTCATAATCATTTTGTTGATGTCATAGTCATTTGATGATGTCACAATCATTAGATGATGTCATAATCATTTTTTTGATGTCATAATCATTTGATGATGTCATAATCATTTGATGATGTCATAATCATTTTGTTGATGTCATAATCATTTGATGATGTCATAATCATTTTGTTGATGTCATAATCATTTGATGATGTCATAATCATTTGATTTCATAATCATTGGATAATGTCATAATCATTTTGTTGATGTCATAATCATTTGATGTCATAATCATTAGATGATGTCATAATCATTTTGTTGATGTCATAATCATTTTGTTGATGTCATAATCATTTGATGATGTCATAATCGTTTGATGTCATAATCATTAGATGATGTCATAATCATTTTGTTGATGTCATAATCATTTGATGTCATAATCATTTGGTGATGTCATAATCATTTTGTTGATGTCATAATCATTTTGTTGATGTCATAATGATTTGATGATGTCATAATCATTTGATGTCATAATCATTGGATGATGTCATAATCATTTTGTTGATGTCATAATCATTTGATGATGTTATAATCATTTGATGTCATAATCATTGGATGATGTCATAATCATTTTGTTGATGTCATAATCATTTGATGATGTCATAATCATTAGATGATGTCATAATCATTTTGTTGATGTCATAATCATTTGATAATGTCATAATCATTTGATGTCATAATCATTGGATGATGTCATAATCATTTTGTTGATGTCATAATCATTTGTTGATGTCATAATCATTTGATGATGTCATAATCATTTTGTTGATGTCATAATCATTTGATGTCATAATCATTAGATGATGTCATAATCATTTTGTTGATGTCATAATCATTTTGTTGATGTCATAATCATTTGATGATGTCATAATCGTTTGATGTCATAATCAATAGATGATGTCATAATCATTTTGTTGATGTCACAATCATTTGATGTCATAATCATTTGGTGATGTCATAATCATTTTGTTGATGTCATAATCATTTTGTTGATGTCATAATGATTTGATGATGTCATAATCATTTGATGTCATAATCATTGGATGATGTCATAATCATTTTGTTGATGTCATAATCATTTGATGATGTTATAATCATTTGATGTCATAATCATTGGATGATGTCATAATCATTTTGTTGATGTCATAATCATTTGATGATGTCATAATCATTAGATGATGTCATAATCATTTTGTTGATGTCATAATCATTTGATAATGTCATAATCATTTGATGTCATAATCATTGGATGATGTCATAATCATTTTGTTGATGTCATAATCATTTGTTGATGTCATAATCATTTGATGATGTCATAATCATTTTGTTGATGTCATAATCATTTGATGATGTCATAATCATTTGATGTCATAATCATTGGATAATGTCATAATCATTTTGTTGATGTCATAATCATTTGATGATGTCATAATCATTAGATGATGTCATAATCATTTTGTTGATGTCATAATCATTTGATGATGTCATAATCATTTTGTTGATGTCATAATCATTTGTTGATGTCATAATCATTTGATGATGTCATAATCATTTTGTTGATGTCATAATCATTTGATGATGTCATAATCATTTGATGTCATAATCATTGGATAATGTCATAATCATTTTGTTGATGTCATAATCATTTGATGATGTCATAATCATTAGATGATGTCATAATCATTTTGTTGATGTCATAATCATTTGATGATGTCATAATCATTTTGTTGATGTCATAATCATTTTGTTGATGTCATATGATTTGATGATGTCATAATCATTTGATGTCATAATCATTGGATGATGTCATAATCATTTGATGATGTCATAATCATTAGATGATGTCATAATCATTTTGTTGATGTCATAATCATTTGATGATGTCATAATCATTTTGTTGATGTCATAATCATTTTGTTGATGTCATATGATTTGATGATGTCATAATCATTTGATGTCATAATCATTGGATGATGTCATAATCATTTTGTTGATGTCATAATCATTTGATGATGTTATAATCATTAGATGATGTCATAATCATTTTGTTGATGTCATAATCATTTGATTATGTCATAATCATTAGATGATGTCATAATCATTTTGTTGATGTCATAATCATTTGATGATGTCATAATCATTTGATGTCATAATCATTGGATGATGTCATAATCATTTTGTTGATGTCATAATCATTTGATGATGTCATAATCATTAGATGATGTCATATTCATTTTGTTGATGTCATAATCATTTGATGATGTCATAATCATTTGATGTCATAATCATTGGATGATGACATAATCATTTTGTTGATGTCATAATCATTTGATGATGTCTTAATCATTTTGTTGATGTAATAATCATTTTGTTGATGTCATAATGATTGGATGATGACATAATCATTTGATGTCATAATCATTAGATGATGTCATAATCATTTTGTTGATGACATAATCATTTGATGTCATAATCATTAGATGATGTCATAATCATTTTGTTGATGTCATAGTCATTTGATGATGTCATAATCATTTTGTTGATGTCATAATCATTAGATGATGTCATAATCATTTGATGTCATAATCATTGGATGATGTCATAATCATTTTGTTGATGTCATAGTCATTTGATGATGTCACAATCATTAGATGATGTCATAATCATTTTTTTGATGTCATAATCATTTGATGATGTCATAATCATTTGATGATGTCATAATCATTTTGTTGATGTCATAATCATTTGATGATGTCATAATCATTTTGTTGATGTCATAATCATTTGATGTCATAATCATTAGATGATGTCATAATCATTTTGTTGATGTCATAATCATTTTGTTGATGTCATAATCATTTGATGATGTCATAATCATTTGATGATGTCATAATCATTTTGTTGATGTCATAATCATTTGGTGATGTCATAATCATTAGATGATGTCATAATCATTTTGTTGATGTCATAATCATTTGATGATGTCATAATCATTTTGTTGATGTCATAATCATTTGAAGATGTCATAATCGTTTGATGTCATAATCATTAGATGATGTCATAATCATTTTGTTGATGTCATAATCATTTGATGTCATAATCAATAGATGATGTCATAATCATTTTGTTGATGTCATAGTCATTTGATGATGTCATAATCATTTTGTTGATGTCATAATCATTTGATGATGTCATAATCATTTGATGTCATAATCATTGGATGATGTCATAATCATTTTGTTGATGTCATAATCATTTGATGATGTCATAATCATTAGATGATGTCATAATCATTTTGTTGATGTCATAATCATTTGATGATGTCATAATCATTTGATGTCATAATCATTGGATGATGACATAATCATTTTGTTGATGTCATAATCATTTGATGATGTCATAATCATTAGATGATGTCATAATCATTTTGTTGATGTCATAATCATTTGATGATGTCATAATCATTTGATGTCATAATCATTAGATGATGTCATAATCATTTTGTTGATGACATAATCATTTGATGTCATAATCATTAGATGATGTCATAATCATTTTGTTGATGTCATAGTCATTTGATGATGTCATAATCATTTTGTTGATGTCATAATCATTAGATGATGTCATAATCATTTGATGTCATAATCATTGGATGATGTCATAATCATTTTGTTGATGTCATAGTCATTTGATGATGTCACAATCATTAGATGATGTCATAATCATTTTTTTGATGTCATAATCATTTGATGATGTCATAATCATTTGATGATGTCATAATCATTTTGTTGATGTCATAATCATTTGATGATGTCATAATCATTTTGTTGATGTCATAATCATTTGATGATGTCATAATCATTTGATTTCATAATCATTGGATAATGTCATAATCATTTTGTTGATGTCATAATCATTTGATGTCATAATCATTAGATGATGTCATAATCATTTTGTTGATGTCATAATCATTTTGTTGATGTCATAATCATTTGATGATGTAATAATCATTTGATGATGTCATAATCATTTTGTTGATGTCATAATCATTTGGTGATGTCATAATCATTAGATGATGTCATAATCATTTTGTTGATGTCATAATCATTTGATGATGTCATAATCATTTTGTTGATGTCATAATCATTTGAAGATGTCATAATCGTTTGATGTCATAATCATTAGATGATGTCATAATCATTTTGTTGATGTCATAATCATTTGATGTCATAATCAATAGATGATGTCATAATCATTTTGTTGATGTCATAGTCATTTGATGATGTCATAATCATTTTGTTGATGTCATAATCATTTGATGATGTCATAATCATTTGATGTCATAATCATTGGATGATGTCATAATCATTTTGTTGATGTCATAATCATTTGATGATGTCATAATCATTAGATGATGTCATAATCATTTTGTTGATGTCATAATCATTTGATGATGTCATAATCATTTGATGTCATAATCATTGGATGATGACATAATCATTTTGTTGATGTCATAATCATTTGATGATGTCATAATCATTTTGTTGATGTAATAATCATTTTGTTGATGTCATAGTCATTTGATGATGTCATAGTCATTTGATGTCATAATCAATGGATGATGTCATAATCATTTTGTTGATGTCATAGTCATTTGATGATGTCACAATCATTAGATGATGTCATAATCATTTTTTTGATGTCATAATCATTTTGTTGATGTCATAATCATTTGATGATGTCATAATCATTTTGTTGATGTCATAATCATTTGATGATGTCATAATCATTTGATTTCATAATCATTGGATAATGTCATATTCATTTTGTTGATGTCATAATCATTTGATGTCATAATCATTAGATGATGTCATAATCATTTTGTTGATGTCATAATCATTTTGTTGATGTCATAATCATTTGATGATGTCATAATCGTTTGATGTCATAATCATTAGATGATGTCATAATCATTTTGTTGATGTCATAATCATTTGGTGATGTCATAATCATTTTGTTGATGTCATAATCATTTTGTTGATGTCATAATGATTTGATGATGTCATAATCATTTGATGTCATAATCATTGGATGATGTCATAATCATTTTGTTGATGTCATAATCATTTGATGATGTTATAATCATTTGATGTCATAATCATTGGATGATGTCATAATCATTTTGTTGATGTCATAATCATTTGATGATGTCATAATCATTAGATGATGTCATAATCATTTTGTTGATGTCATAATCATTTGATGATGTCATAATCATTTGATGTCATAATCATTGGATGATGTCATAATCATTTTGTTGATGTCATAATCATTTGTTGATGTCATAATCATTTGATGATGTCATAATCATTTTGTTGATGTCATAATCATTTGATGATGTCATAATCATTTGATGTCATAATCATTGGATAATGTCATAATCATTTTGTTGATGTCATAATCATTTGATGATGTCATAATCATTAGATGATGTCATAATCATTTTGTTGATGTCATAATCATTTGATGATGTCATAATCATTTTGTTGATGTCATAATCATTTGTTGATGTCATAATCATTTGATGATGTCATAATCATTTTGTTGATGTCATAATCATTTGATGATGTCATAATCATTTGATGTCATAATCATTGGATAATGTCATAATCATTTTGTTGATGTCATAATCATTTGATGATGTCATAATCATTAGATGATGTCATAATCATTTTGTTGATGTCATAATCATTTGATGATGTCATAATCATTTTGTTGATGTCATAATCATTTTGTTGATGTCATATGATTTGATGATGTCATAATCATTGGATGATGTCATAATCATTTTGTTGATGTCATAATCATTTGATGATGTTATAATCATTAGATGATGTCATAATCATTTTGTTGATGTCATAATCATTTGATGTCATAATCAATAGATGATGTCATAATCATTTTGTTGATGTCATAGTCATTTGATGATGTCATAATCATTTTGTTGATGTCATAATCATTTGATGTCATAATCATTGGATGATGTCATAATCATTTTGTTGATGTCATAATCATTTGATGATGTCATAATCATTAGATGATGTCATAATCATTTTGTTGATGTCATAATCATTTGATGATGTCATAATCATTTTGTTGATGTCATAATCATTTGAAGATGTCATAATCGTTTGATGTCATAATCATTAGATGATGTCATAATCATTTTGTTGATGTCATAATCATTTGATGTCATAATCAATAGATGATGTCATAATCATTTTGTTGATGTCATAGTCATTTGATGATGTCATAATCATTTTGTTGATGTCATAATCATTTGATGATGTCATAATCATTTGATGTCATAATCATTGGATGATGTCATAATCATTTTGTTGATGTCATAATCATTTGATGATGTCATAATCATTAGATGATGTCATAATCATTTTGTTGATGTCATAATCATTTGATGATGTCATAATCATTTGATGTCATAATCATTGGATGATGACATAATCATTTTGTTGATGTCATAATCATTTGATGATGTCATAATCATTAGATGATGTCATAATCATTTTGTTGATGTCATAATCATTTGATGATGTCATAATCATTTGATGTCATAATCATTAGATGATGTCATAATCATTTTGTTGATGACATAATCATTTGATGTCATAATCATTGGATGATGTCATAATCATTTTGTTGATGTCATAATCATTTGATGATGTCATAATCATTAGATGATGTCATAATCATTTTGTTGATGTCATAATCATTTGATGATGTCATAATCATTTGATGTCATAATCATTGGATGATGACATAATCATTTTGTTGATGTCATAATCATTTGATGATGTCATAATCATTTTGTTGATGTAATAATCATTTTGTTGATGTCATAGTCATTTGATGATGTCATAGTCATTTGATGTCATAATCAATGGATGATGTCATAATCATTTTGTTGATGTCATAGTCATTTGATGATGTCACAATCATTAGATGATGTCATAATCATTTTTTTGATGTCATAATCATTTTGTTGATGTCATAATCATTTGATGATGTCATAATCATTTTGTTGATGTCATAATCATTTGATGATGTCATAATCATTTTGTTGATGTCATAATCATTTGATGATGTCATAATCATTTGATTTCATAATCATTGGATAATGTCATATTCATTTTGTTGATGTCATAATCATTTGATGTCATAATCATTAGATGATGTCATAATCATTTTGTTGATGTCATAATCATTTTGTTGATGTCATAATCATTTGATGAAGTCATAATCGTTTGATGTCATAATCATTAGATGATGTCATAATCATTTTGTTGATGTCATAATCATTTGGTGATGTCATAATCATTTTGTTGATGTCATAATCATTTTGTTGATGTCATAATGATTTGATGATGTCATAATCATTTGATGTCATAATCATTGGATGATGTCATAATCATTTTGTTGATGTCATAATCATTTGATGATGTTATAATCATTTGATGTCATAATCATTGGATGATGTCATAATCATTTTGTTGATGTCATAATCATTTGATGATGTCATAATCATTAGATGATGTCATAATCATTTTGTTGATGTCATAATCATTTGATGATGTCATAATCATTTGATGTCATAATCATTGGATGATGTCATAATCATTTTGTTGATGTCATAATCATTTGTTGATGTCATAATCATTTGATGATGTCATAATCATTTTGTTGATGTCATAATCATTTGATGATGTCATAATCATTTGATGTCATAATCATTGGATAATGTCATAATCATTTTGTTGATGTCATAATCATTTGATGATGTCATAATCATTAGATGATGTCATAATCATTTTGTTGATGTCATAATCATTTGATGATGTCATAATCATTTTGTTGATGTCATAATCATTTGTTGATGTCATAATCATTTGATGATGTCATAATCATTTTGTTGATGTCATAATCATTTGATGATGTCATAATCATTTGATGTCATAATCATTGGATAATGTCATAATCATTTTGTTGATGTCATAATCATTTGATGATGTCATAATCATTAGATGATGTCATAATCATTTTGTTGATGTCATAATCATTTGATGATGTCATAATCATTTTGTTGATGTCATAATCATTTTGTTGATGTCATATGATTTGATGATGTCATAATCATTGGATGATGTCATAATCATTTTGTTGATGTCATAATCATTTGATGATGTTATAATCATTAGATGATGTCATAATCATTTTGTTGATGTCATAATCATTTGATGTCATAATCAATAGATGATGTCATAATCATTTTGTTGATGTCATAGTCATTTGATGATGTCATAATCATTTTGTTGATGTCATAATCATTTGATGTCATAATCATTGGATGATGTCATAATCATTTTGTTGATGTCATAATCATTTGATGATGTCATAATCATTAGATGATGTCATAATCATTTTGTTGATGTCATAATCATTTGATGATGTCATAATCATTTTGTTGATGTCATAATCATTTGAAGATGTCATAATCGTTTGATGTCATAATCATTAGATGATGTCATAATCATTTTGTTGATGTCATAATCATTTGATGTCATAATCAATAGATGATGTCATAATCATTTTGTTGATGTCATAGTCATTTGATGATGTCATAATCATTTTGTTGATGTCATAATCATTTGATGATGTCATAATCATTTGATGTCATAATCATTGGATGATGTCATAATCATTTTGTTGATGTCATAATCATTTGATGATGTCATAATCATTAGATGATGTCATAATCATTTTGTTGATGTCATAATCATTTGATGATGTCATAATCATTTGATGTCATAATCATTGGATGATGACATAATCATTTTGTTGATGTCATAATCATTTGATGATGTCATAATCATTAGATGATGTCATAATCATTTTGTTGATGTCATAATCATTTGATGATGTCATAATCATTTGATGTCATAATCATTAGATGATGTCATAATCATTTTGTTGATGTCATAATCATTTGATGTCATAATCATTAGATGATGTCATAATCATTTTGTTGATGTCATAGTCATTTGATGATGTCATAATCATTTTGTTGATGTCATAATCATTAGATGATGTCATAATCATTTGATGTCATAATCATTGGATGATGTCATAATCATTTTGTTGATGTCATAGTCATTTGATGATGTCACAATCATTAGATGATGTCATAATCATTTTTTTGATGTCATAATCATTTGATGATGTCATAATCATTTGATGATGTCATAATCATTTTGTTGATGTCATAATCATTTGATGATGTCATAATCATTTTGTTGATGTCATAATCATTTGATGATGTCATAATCATTTGATTTCATAATCATTGGATAATGTCATAATCATTTTGTTGATGTCATAATCATTTGATGTCATAATCATTAGATGATGTCATAATCATTTTGTTGATGTCATAATCATTTTGTTGATGTCATAATCATTTGATGATGTAATAATCATTTGATGATGTCATAATCATTTTGTTGATGTCATAATCATTTGGTGATGTCATAATCATTAGATGATGTCATAATCATTTTGTTGATGTCATAATCATTTGATGATGTCATAATCATTTTGTTGATGTCATAATCATTTGAAGATGTCATAATCGTTTGATGTCATAATCATTAGATGATGTCATAATCATTTTGTTGATGTCATAATCATTTGATGTCATAATCAATAGATGATGTCATAATCATTTTGTTGATGTCATAGTCATTTGATGATGTCATAATCATTTTGTTGATGTCATAATCATTTGATGATGTCATAATCATTTGATGTCATAATCATTGGATGATGTCATAATCATTTTGTTGATGTCATAATCATTTGATGATGTCATAATCATTAGATGATGTCATAATCATTTTGTTGATGTCATAATCATTTGATGATGTCATAATCATTTGATGTCATAATCATTGGATGATGACATAATCATTTTGTTGATGTCATAATCATTTGATGATGTCATAATCATTTTGTTGATGTAATAATCATTTTGTTGATGTCATAGTCATTTGATGATGTCATAGTCATTTGATGTCATAATCAATGGATGATGTCATAATCATTTTGTTGATGTCATAGTCATTTGATGATGTCACAATCATTAGATGATGTCATAATCATTTTTTTGATGTCATAATCATTTTGTTGATGTCATAATCATTTGATGATGTCATAATCATTTTGTTGATGTCATAATCATTTGATGATGCCATAATCAATTTGTTGATGTCATAATCATTTGATGATGTCATAATCATTTGATTTCATAATCATTGGATAATGTCATAATCATTTTGTTGATGTCATAATCATTTGATGTCATAATCATTAGATGATGTCATAATCATTTTGTTGATGTCATAATCATTTGATGATGTCATAATCGTTTGATGTCATAATCATTAGATGATGTCATAATCATTTTGTTGATGTCATAATCATTTGGTGATGTCATAATCATTTTGTTGATGTCATAATCATTTTGTTGATGTCATAATGATTTGATGATGTCATAATCATTTGATGTCATAATCATTGGATGATGTCATAATCATTTTGTTGATGTCATAATCATTTGATGATGTTATAATCATTTGATGTCATAATCATTGGATGATGTCATAATCATTTTGTTGATGTCATAATCATTTGATGATGTCATAATCATTAGATGATGTCATAATCATTTTGTTGATGTCATAATCTTTTGATGATGTCATAATCATTTGATTTCATAATCATTGGATAATGTCATATTCATTTTGTTGATGTCATAATCATTTGATGTCATAATCATTAGATGATGTCATAATCATTTTGTTGATGTCATAATCATTTTGTTGATGTCATAATCATTTGATGATGTCATAATCGTTTGATGTCATAATCATTAGATGATGTCATAATCATTTTGTTGATGTCATAATCATTTGGTGATGTCATAATCATTTTGTTGATGTCATAATCATTTTGTTGATGTCATAATGATTTGATGATGTCATAATCATTTGATGTCATAATCATTGGATGATGTCATAATCATTTTGTTGATGTCATAATCATTTGATGATGTTATAATCATTTGATGTCATAATCATTGGATGATGTCATAATCATTTTGTTGATGTCATAATCATTTGATGATGTCATAATCATTAGATGATGTCATAATCATTTTGTTGATGTCATAATCATTTGATGATGTCATAATCATTTGATGTCATAATCATTGGATGATGTCATAATCATTTTGTTGATGTCATAATCATTTGTTGATGTCATAATCATTTGATGATGTCATAATCATTTTGTTGATGTCATAATCATTTGATGATGTCATAATCATTTGATGTCATAATCATTGGATAATGTCATAATCATTTTGTTGATGTCATAATCATTTGATGATGTCATAATCATTAGATGATGTCATAATCATTTTGTTGATGTCATAATCATTTGATGATGTCATAATCATTTTGTTGATGTCATAATCATTTGTTGATGTCATAATCATTTGATGATGTCATAATCATTTTGTTGATGTCATAATCATTTGATGATGTCATAATCATTTGATGTCATAATCATTGGATAATGTCATAATCATTTTGTTGATGTCATAATCATTTGATGATGTCATAATCATTAGATGATGTCATAATCATTTTGTTGATGTCATAATCATTTGATGATGTCATAATCATTTTGTTGATGTCATAATCATTTTGTTGATGTCATATGATTTGATGATGTCATAATCATTGGATGATGTCATAATCATTTTGTTGATGTCATAATCATTTGATGATGTTATAATCATTAGATGATGTCATAATCATTTTGTTGATGTCATAATCATTTGATGTCATAATCAATAGATGATGTCATAATCATTTTGTTGATGTCATAGTCATTTGATGATGTCATAATCATTTTGTTGATGTCATAATCATTTGATGTCATAATCATTGGATGATGTCATAATCATTTTGTTGATGTCATAATCATTTGATGATGTCATAATCATTAGATGATGTCATAATCATTTTGTTGATGTCATAATCATTTGATGATGTCATAATCATTTTGTTGATGTCATAATCATTTGAAGATGTCATAATCGTTTGATGTCATAATCATTAGATGATGTCATAATCATTTTGTTGATGTCATAATCATTTGATGTCATAATCAATAGATGATGTCATAATCATTTTGTTGATGTCATAGTCATTTGATGATGTCATAATCATTTTGTTGATGTCATAATCATTTGATGATGTCATAATCATTTGATGTCATAATCATTGGATGATGTCATAATCATTTTGTTGATGTCATAATCATTTGATGATGTCATAATCATTAGATGATGTCATAATCATTTTGTTGATGTCATAATCATTTGATGATGTCATAATCATTTGATGTCATAATCATTGGATGATGACATAATCATTTTGTTGATGTCATAATCATTTGATGATGTCATAATCATTAGATGATGTCATAATCATTTTGTTGATGTCATAATCATTTGATGATGTCATAATCATTTGATGTCATAATCATTAGATGATGTCATAATCATTTTGTTGATGACATAATCATTTGATGTCATAATCATTGGATGATGTCATAATCATTTTGTTGATGTCATAATCATTTGATGATGTCATAATCATTAGATGATGTCATAATCATTTTGTTGATGTCATAATCATTTGATGATGTCATAATCATTTGATGTCATAATCATTGGATGATGACATAATCATTTTGTTGATGTCATAATCATTTGATGATGTCATAATCATTTTGTTGATGTAATAATCATTTTGTTGATGTCATAGTCATTTGATGATGTCATAGTCATTTGATGTCATAATCAATGGATGATGTCATAATCATTTTGTTGATGTCATAGTCATTTGATGATGTCACAATCATTAGATGATGTCATAATCATTTTTTTGATGTCATAATCATTTTGTTGATGTCATAATCATTTGATGATGTCATAATCATTTTGTTGATGTCATAATCATTTGATGATGTCATAATCATTTTGTTGATGTCATAATCATTTGATGATGTCATAATCATTTGATTTCATAATCATTGGATAATGTCATATTCATTTTGTTGATGTCATAATCATTTGATGTCATAATCATTAGATGATGTCATAATCATTTTGTTGATGTCATAATCATTTTGTTGATGTCATAATCATTTGATGATGTCATAATCGTTTGATGTCATAATCATTAGATGATGTCATAATCATTTTGTTGATGTCATAATCATTTGGTGATGTCATAATCATTTTGTTGATGTCATAATCATTTTGTTGATGTCATAATGATTTGATGATGTCATAATCATTTGATGTCATAATCATTGGATGATGTCATAATCATTTTGTTGATGTCATAATCATTTGATGATGTTATAATCATTTGATGTCATAATCATTGGATGATGTCATAATCATTTTGTTGATGTCATAATCATTTGATGATGTCATAATCATTAGATGATGTCATAATCATTTTGTTGATGTCATAATCATTTGATGATGTCATAATCATTTGATGTCATAATCATTGGATGATGTCATAATCATTTTGTTGATGTCATAATCATTTGTTGATGTCATAATCATTTGATGATGTCATAATCATTTTGTTGATGTCATAATCATTTGATGATGTCATAATCATTTGATGTCATAATCATTGGATAATGTCATAATCATTTTGTTGATGTCATAATCATTTGATGATGTCATAATCATTAGATGATGTCATAATCATTTTGTTGATGTCATAATCATTTGATGATGTCATAATCATTTTGTTGATGTCATAATCATTTGTTGATGTCATAATCATTTGATGATGTCATAATCATTTTGTTGATGTCATAATCATTTGATGATGTCATAATCATTTGATGTCATAATCATTGGATAATGTCATAATCATTTTGTTGATGTCATAATCATTTGATGATGTCATAATCATTAGATGATGTCATAATCATTTTGTTGATGTCATAATCATTTGATGATGTCATAATCATTTTGTTGATGTCATAATCATTTTGTTGATGTCATATGATTTGATGATGTCATAATCATTGGATGATGTCATAATCATTTTGTTGATGTCATAATCATTTGATGATGTTATAATCATTAGATGATGTCATAATCATTTTGTTGATGTCATAATCATTTGATGTCATAATCAATAGATGATGTCATAATCATTTTGTTGATGTCATAGTCATTTGATGATGTCATAATCATTTTGTTGATGTCATAATCATTTGATGTCATAATCATTGGATGATGTCATAATCATTTTGTTGATGTCATAATCATTTGATGATGTCATAATCATTAGATGATGTCATAATCATTTTGTTGATGTCATAATCATTTGATGATGTCATAATCATTTTGTTGATGTCATAATCATTTGAAGATGTCATAATCGTTTGATGTCATAATCATTAGATGATGTCATAATCATTTTGTTGATGTCATAATCATTTGATGTCATAATCAATAGATGATGTCATAATCATTTTGTTGATGTCATAGTCATTTGATGATGTCATAATCATTTTGTTGATGTCATAATCATTTGATGATGTCATAATCATTTGATGTCATAATCATTGGATGATGTCATAATCATTTTGTTGATGTCATAATCATTTGATGATGTCATAATCATTAGATGATGTCATAATCATTTTGTTGATGTCATAATCATTTGATGATGTCATAATCATTTGATGTCATAATCATTGGATGATGACATAATCATTTTGTTGATGTCATAATCATTTGATGATGTCATAATCATTAGATGATGTCATAATCATTTTGTTGATGTCATAATCATTTGATGATGTCATAATCATTTGATGTCATAATCATTAGATGATGTCATAATCATTTTGTTGATGACATAATCATTTGATGTCATAATCATTAGATGATGTCATAATCATTTTGTTGATGTCATAGTCATTTGATGATGTCATAATCATTTTGTTGATGTCATAATCATTAGATGATGTCATAATCATTTGATGTCATAATCATTGGATGATGTCATAATCATTTTGTTGATGTCATAGTCATTTGATGATGTCACAATCATTAGATGATGTCATAATCATTTTTTGATGTCATAATCATTTGATGATGTCATAATCATTTGATGATGTCATAATCATTTTGTTGATGTCATAATCATTTGATGATGTCATAATCATTTTGTTGATGTCATAATCATTTGATGATGTCATAATCATTTGATTTCATAATCATTGGATAATGTCATAATCATTTTGTTGATGTCATAATCATTTGATGTCATAATCATTAGATGATGTCATAATCATTTTGTTGATGTCATAATCATTTTGTTGATGTCATAATCATTTGATGATGTAATAATCATTTGATGATGTCATAATCATTTTGTTGATGTCATAATCATTTGGTGATGTCATAATCATTAGATGATGTCATAATCATTTTGTTGATGTCATAATCATTTGATGATGTCATAATCATTTTGTTGATGTCATAATCATTTGAAGATGTCATAATCGTTTGATGTCATAATCATTAGATGATGTCATAATCATTTTGTTGATGTCATAATCATTTGATGTCATAATCAATAGATGATGTCATAATCATTTTGTTGATGTCATAGTCATTTGATGATGTCATAATCATTTTGTTGATGTCATAATCATTTGATGATGTCATAATCATTTGATGTCATAATCATTGGATGATGTCATAATCATTTTGTTGATGTCATAATCATTTGATGATGTCATAATCATTAGATGATGTCATAATCATTTTGTTGATGTCATAATCATTTGATGATGTCATAATCATTTGATGTCATAATCATTGGATGATGACATAATCATTTTGTTGATGTCATAATCATTTGATGATGTCATAATCATTTTGTTGATGTAATAATCATTTTGTTGATGTCATAGTCATTTGATGATGTCATAGTCATTTGATGTCATAATCAATGGATGATGTCATAATCATTTTGTTGATGTCATAGTCATTTGATGATGTCACAATCATTAGATGATGTCATAATCATTTTTTTGATGTCATAATCATTTTGTTGATGTCATAATCATTTGATGATGTCATAATCATTTTGTTGATGTCATAATCATTTGATGATGCCATAATCAATTTGTTGATGTCATAATCATTTGATGATGTCATAATCATTTGATTTCATAATCATTGGATAATGTCATAATCATTTTGTTGATGTCATAATCATTTGATGTCATAATCATTAGATGATGTCATAATCATTTTGTTGATGTCATAATCATTTGATGATGTCATAATCGTTTGATGTCATAATCATTAGATGATGTCATAATCATTTTGTTGATGTCATAATCATTTGATGATGTCATAATCATTTTGTTGATGTCATAATCATTTGTTGATGTCATAATCATTTGATGATGTCATAATCATTTTGTTGATGTCATAATCATTTGATGATGTCATAATCATTTGATGTCATAATCATTGGATAATGTCATAATCATTTTGTTGATGTCATAATCATTTGATGATGTCATAATCATTAGATGATGTCATAATCATTTTGTTGATGTCATAATCATTTGATGATGTCATAATCATTTTGTTGATGTCATAATCATTTTGTTGATGTCATATGATTTGATGATGTCATAATCATTGGATGATGTCATAATCATTTTGTTGATGTCATAATCATTTGATGATGTTATAATCATTAGATGATGTCATAATCATTTTGTTGATGTCATAATCATTTGATGTCATAATCAATAGATGATGTCATAATCATTTTGTTGATGTCATAGTCATTTGATGATGTCATAATCATTTTGTTGATGTCATAATCATTTGATGTCATAATCATTGGATGATGTCATAATCATTTTGTTGATGTCATAATCATTTGATGATGTCATAATCATTAGATGATGTCATAATCATTTTGTTGATGTCATAATCATTTGATGATGTCATAATCATTTGATGTCATAATCATTGGATGATGACATAATCATTTTGTTGATGTCATAATCATTTGATGATGTCATAATCATTTTGTTGATGTAATATTCATTTTGTTGATGTCATAGTCATTTGATGATGTCATAGTCATTTGATGTCATAATCAATGGATGATGTCATAATCATTTTGTTGATGTCATAGTCATTTGATGATGTCACAATCATTAGATGATGTCATAATTATTTTTTTTTATGTCATAATCATTTGATGATGTCATAATTATTTGATGATGTCATAATCATTTTGTTGATGTCATAATCATTTGATGATGTCATAATCATTTTGTTGATGTCATAATCATTTGATGATGTCATAATCATTTGATTTCATAATCATTGGATAATGTCATAATCATTTTGTTGATGTCATAATCATTTGATGTCATAATCATTAGATGATGTCATAATCATTTTGTTGATGTCATAATCATTTTGTTGATGTCATAATCATTTGATGATGTCATAATCGTTTGATGTCATAATCATTAGATGATGTCATAATCATTTTGTTGATGTCATAATCATTTGATGTCATAATCATTTGGTGATGTCATAATCATTTTGTTGATGTCATAATCATTTTGTTGATGTCATAATGATTTGATGATGTCATAATCATTTGATGTCATAATCATTGGATGATGTCATAATCATTTTGTTGATGTCATAATCATTTGATGATGTTATAATCATTTGATGTCATAATCATTGGATGATGTCATAATCATTTTGTTGATGTCATAATCATTTGATGATGTCATAATCATTAGATGATGTCATAATCATTTTGTTGATGTCATAATCATTTGATGATGTCATAATCATTTGATGTCATAATCATTGGATGATGTCATAATCATTTCGTTGATGTCATAATCATTTGTTGATGTCATAATCATTTGATGATGTCATAATCATTTTGTTTATGTCATAATCATTTGATGATGTCATAATCATTTGATGTCATAATCATTGGATAATGTCATAATCATTTTGTTGATGTCATAATCATTTGATGATGTCATAATCATTAGATGATGTCATAATCATTTTATTGATGTCATAATCATTTGATGATGTCATAATCATTTTGTTGATGTCATAATCATTTGTTGATGTCATAATCATTTGATGATGTCATAATCATTTTGTTGATGTCATAATCATTTGATGATGTCATAATCATTTGATGTCATAATCATTGGATAATGTCATAATCATTTTGTTGATGTCATAATCATTTGATGATGTCATAATCATTAGATGATGTCATAATCATTTTGTTGATGTCATAATCATTTGATGATGTCATAATCATTTTGTTGATGTCATAATCATTTTGTTGATGTCATATGATTTGATGATGTCATAATCATTTGATGTCATAATCATTGGATGATGTCATAATCATTTTGTTGATGTCATAATCATTTGATGATGTCATAATCATTTGATGTCATAATCATTGGATGATGTCATAATCATTTTGTTGATGTCATAATCATTTGATGATGTCATAATCATTTGATGTCATAATCATTGGATGATGTCATAATCATTTGATGTCATAATCATTGGATGATGTCATAATCATTTTGTTGATGTCATAATCATTTGATGATGTCATTATCATTAGATGATGTCATAATCATTTGATGATGTCATAATCATTAGATGATGTCATAATCATTTTGTTGATGTCATAATCATTTGATGATGTCATAATCATTTGATGATGTCATAATCATTTTGTTGATGTCATAATCATTTGGTGATGTCATAATCATTAGATGATGTCATAATCATTTTGTTGATGTCATAATCATTTGATGATGTCATAATCATTTTGTTGATGTCATAATCATTTGAAGATGTCATAATCGTTTGATGTCATAATCATTAGATGATGTCATAATCATTTTGTTGATGTCATAATCATTTGATGTCATAATCAATAGATGATGTCATAATCATTTTGTTGATGTCATAGTCATTTGATGATGTCATAATCATTTTGTTGATGTCATAATCATTTGATGATGTCATAATCATTTGATGTCATAATCATTGGATGATGTCATAATCATTTTGTTGATGTCATAATCATTTGATGATGTCATAATCATTAGATGATGTCATAATCATTTTGTTGATGTCATAATCATTTGATGATGTCATAATCATTTGATGTCATAATCATTGGATGATGACATAATCATTTTGTTGATGTCATAATCATTTGATGATGTCATAATCATTTTGTTGATGTAATAATCATTTTGTTGATGTCATAGTCATTTGATGATGTCATAGTCATTTGATGTCATAATCAATGGATGATGTCATAATCATTTTGTTGATGTCATAGTCATTTGATGATGTCACAATCATTAGATGATGTCATAATCATTTTTTTGATGTCATAATCATTTGATGATGTCATAATCATTTGATGATGTCATAATCATTTTGTTGATGTCATAATCATTTGATGATGTCATAATCATTTTGTTGATGTCATAATCATTTGATGATGTCATAATCATTTGATTTCATAATCATTGGATAATGTCATAATCATTTTGTTGATGTCATAATCATTTGATGTCATAATCATTAGATGATGTCATAATCATTTTGTTGATGTCATAATCATTTTGTTGATGTCATAATCATTTGATGATGTCATAATCGTTTGATGTCATAATCATTAGATGATGTCATAATCATTTTGTTGATGTCATAATCATTTGATGTCATAATCATTTGGTGATGTCATAATCATTTTGTTGATGTCATAATCATTTTGTTGATGTCATAATGATTTGATGATGTCATAATCATTTGATGTCATAATCATTGGATGATGTCATAATCATTTTGTTGATGTCATAATCATTTGATGATGTTATAATCATTTGATGTCATAATCATTGGATGATGTCATAATCATTTTGTTGATGTCATAATCATTTGATGATGTCATAATCATTAGATGATGTCATAATCATTTTGTTGATGTCATAATCATTTGATAATGTCATAATCATTTGATGTCATAATCATTGGATGATGTCATAATCATTTTGTTGATGTCATAATGATTTGTTGATGTCATTATCATTTGATGATGTCATAATCATTTTGTTGATGTCATAATCATTTGATGATGGCATAATCATTTGATGTCATAATCATTGGATAATGTCATAATCATTTTGTTGATGTCATAATCATTTGATGATGTCATAATCATTAGATGATGTCATAATCATTTTGTTGATGTCATAATCATTTGATGATGTCATAATCATTTTGTTGATGTCATAATCATTTGTTGATGTCATAATCATTTGATGATGTCATAATCATTTTGTTGATGTCATAATCATTTGATGATGTCATAATCATTTGATGTCATAATCATTGGATAATGTCATAATCATTTTGTTGATGTCATAATCATTTGATGATGTCATAATCATTAGATGATGTCATAATCATTTTGTTGATGTCATAATCATTTGATGATGTCATAATCATTTTGTTGATGTCATAATCATTTTGTTGATGTCATATGATTTGATGATGTCATAATCATTTGATGTCATAATCATTGGATGATGTCATAATCATTTTGTTGATGTCATAATCATTTGATGATGTTATAATCATTAGATGATGTCATAATCATTTTGTTGATGTCATAATCATTTGATTATGTCATAATCATTAGATGATGTCATAATCATTTTGTTGATGTCATAATCATTTGATGATGTCATAATCATTTGATGTCATAATCATTGGATGATGTCATAATCATTTTGTTGATGTCATAATCATTTGATGATGTCATAATCATTAGATGATGTCATATTCATTTTGTTGATGTCATAATCATTTGATGATGTCATAATCATTTGATGTCATAATCATTGGATGATGACATAATCATTTTGTTGATGTCATAATCATTTGATGATGTCTTAATCATTTTGTTGATGTAATAATCATTTTGTTGATGTCATAATGATTGGATGATGACATAATCATTTGATGTCATAATCATTAGATGATGTCATAATCATTTTGTTGATGACATAATCATTTGATGTCATAATCATTAGATAATGTCATAATCATTTTGTTGATGTCATAGTCATTTGATGATGTCATAATCATTTTGTTGATGTCATAATCATTAGATGATGTCATAATCATTTGATGTCATAATCATTGGATGATGTCATAATCATTTTGTTGATGTCATAGTCATTTGATGATGTCACAATCATTAGATGATGTCATAATCATTTTTTTGATGTCATAATCATTTGATGATGTCATAATCATTTGATGATGTCATAATCATTTTGTTGATGTCATAATCATTTGATGATGTCATAATCATTTTGTTGATGTCATAATCATTTGATGTCATAATCATTAGATGATGTCATAATCATTTTGTTGATGTCATAATCATTTTGTTGATGTCATAATCATTTGATGATGTCATAATCATTTGATGATGTCATAATCATTTTGTTGATGTCATAATCATTTGGTGATGTCATAATCATTAGATGATGTCATAATCATTTTGTTGATGTCATAATCATTTGATGATGTCATAATCATTTTGTTGATGTCATAATCATTTGAAGATGTCATAATCGTTTGATGTCATAATCATTAGATGATGTCATAATCATTTTGTTGATGTCATAATCATTTGATGTCATAATCAATAGATGATGTCATAATCATTTTGTTGATGTCATAGTCATTTGATGATGTCATAATCATTTTGTTGATGTCATAATCATTTGATGATGTCATAATCATTTGATGTCATAATCATTGGATGATGTCATAATCATTTTGTTGATGTCATAATCATTTGATGATGTCATAATCATTAGATGATGTCATAATCATTTTGTTGATGTCATAATCATTTGATGATGTCATAATCATTTGATGTCATAATCATTGGATGATGACATAATCATTTTGTTGATGTCATAATCATTTGATGATGTCATAATCATTAGATGATGTCATAATCATTTTGTTGATGTCATAATCATTTGATGATGTCATAATCATTTGATGTCATAATCATTAGATGATGTCATAATCATTTTGTTGATGACATAATCATTTGATGTCATAATCATTAGATGATGTCATAATCATTTTGTTGATGTCATAGTCATTTGATGATGTCATAATCATTTTGTTGATGTCATAATCATTAGATGATGTCATAATCATTTGATGTCATAATCATTGGATGATGTCATAATCATTTTGTTGATGTCATAATCATTTGATGATGTCATAATCATTTTGTTGATGTCATAATCATTTGAAGATGTCATAATCGTTTGATGTCATAATCATTAGATGATGTCATAATCATTTTGTTGATGTCATAATCATTTGATGTCATAATCAATAGATGATGTCATAATCATTTTGTTGATGTCATAGTCATTTGATGATGTCATAATCATTTTGTTGATGTCATAATCATTTGATGATGTCATAATCATTTGATGTCATAATCATTGGATGATGTCATAATCATTTTGTTGATGGCATAATCATTTGATGATGTCATAATCATTAGATGATGTCATAATCATTTTGTTGATGTCATAATCATTTGTTGATGTCATAATCATTTGGTGATGTCATAATCATTGGATGATGTCATAATCATTTTGTTGATGTCATAATCATTTGATGATGTCATAATCATTTTGTTGATGTCATAATCATTTGAAGATGTCATAATCGTTTGATGTCATAATCATTAGATGATGTCATAATCATTTTGTTGATGTCATAATCATTTGATGTCATAATCAATAGATGATGTCATAATCATTTTGTTGATGTCATAGTCATTTGATGATGTCATAATCATTTTGTTGATGTCATAATCATTTGATGATGTCATAATCATTTGATGTCATAATCATTGGATGATGTCATAATCATTTTGTTGATGTCATAATCATTTGATGATGTCATAATCATTAGATGATGTCATAATCATTTTGTTGATGTCATAATCATTTGATGATGTCATAATCATTTGATGTCATAATCATTGGATGATGACATAATCATTTTGTTGATGTCATAATCATTTGATGATGTCATAATCATTTTGTTGATGTAATAATCATTTTGTTGATGTCATAGTCATTTGATGATGTCACAATCATTAGATGATGTCATAATCATTTTTTTGATGTCATAATCATTTTGTTGATGTCATAATCATTTGATGATGTCATAATCATTTTGTTGATGTCATAATCATTTGATGATGTCATAATCATTTTGTTGATGTCATAATCATTTGATGATGTCATAATCATTTGATTTCATAATCATTGGATAATGTCATAATCATTTTGTTGATGTCATAATCATTTGATGTCATAATCATTAGATGATGTCATAATCATTTTGTTGATGTCATAATCATTTTGTTGATGTCATAATCATTTGATGATGTCATAATCATTAGATGATGTCATAATCATTTTGTTGATGTCATAATCATTTGATGATGTCATAATCATTTGATGTCATAATCATTGGATGATGTCATAATCATTTTGTTGATGTCATAATCATTTGTTGATGTCATAATCATTTGATGATGTCATAATCATTTTGTTGATGTCATAATCATTTGATGATGTCATAATCATTTGATGTCATAATCATTGGATAATGTCATAATCATTTTGTTGATGTCATAATCATTTGATGATGTCATAATCATTAGATGATGTCATAATCATTTTGTTGATGTCATAATCATTTGATGATGTCATAATCATTTTGTTGATGTCATAATCATTTGTTGATGTCATAATCATTTGATGATGTCATAATCATTTGATGATGTCATAATCATTTGATTTCATAATCATTGGATAATGTCATAATCATTTTGTTGATGTCATAATCATTTGATGTCATAATCATTAGATGATGTCATAATCATTTTGTTGATGTCATAATCATTTTGTTGATGTCATAATCATTTGATGATGTCATAATCGTTTGATGTCATAATCATTAGATGATGTCATAATCATTTTGTTGATGTCATAATCATTTGGTGATGTCATAATCATTTTGTTGATGTCATAATCATTTTGTTGATGTCATACTGATTTGATGATGTCATAATCATTTGATGTCATAATCATTGGATGATGTCATAATCATTTTGTTGATGTCATAATCATTTGATGATGTTATAATCATTTGATGTCATAATCATTGGATGATGTCATAATCATTTTGTTGATGTCATAATCATTTGATGATGTCATAATCATTAGATGATGTCATAATCATTTTGTTGATGTCATAATCATTTGATGATGTCATAATCATTTGATGTCATAATCATTGGATGATGTCATAATCATTTTGTTGATGTCATAATCATTTGTTGATGTCATAATCATTTGATGATGTCATAATCATTTTGTTGATGTCATAATCATTTGATGATGTCATAATCATTTGATGTCATAATCATTGGATAATGTCATAATCATTTTGTTGATGTCATAATCATTTGATGATGTCATAATCATTAGATGATGTCATAATCATTTTGTTGATGTCATAATCATTTGATGATGTCATAATCATTTTGTTGATGTCATAATCATTTGTTGATGTCATAATCATTTGATGATGTCATAATCATTTTGTTGATGTCATAATCATTTGATGATGTCATAATCATTTGATGTCATAATCATTGGATAATGTCATAATCATTTTGTTGATGTCATAATCATTTGATGATGTCATAATCATTAGATGATGTCATAATCATTTTGTTGATGTCATAATCATTTGATGATGTCATAATCATTTTGTTGATGTCATAATCATTTTGTTGATGTCATATGATTTGATGATGTCATAATCATTGGATGATGTCATAATCATTTTGTTGATGTCATAATCATTTGATGATGTTATAATCATTAGATGATGTCATAATCATTTTGTTGATGTCATAATCATTTGATGTCATAATCAATAGATGATGTCATAATCATTTTGTTGATGTCATAGTCATTTGATGATGTCATAATCATTTTGTTGATGTCATAATCATTTGATGTCATAATCATTGGATGATGTCATAATCATTTTGTTGATGTCATAATCATTTGATGATGTCATAATCATTAGATGATGTCATAATCATTTTGTTGATGTCATAATCATTTGATGATGTCATAATCATTTGATGTCATAATCATTGGATGATGACATAATCATTTTGTTGATGTCATAATCATTTGATGATGTCATAATCATTTTGTTGATGTAATATTCATTTTGTTGATGTCATAGTCATTTGATGATGTCATAGTCATTTGATGTCATAATCAATGGATGATGTCATAATCATTTTGTTGATGTCATAGTCATTTGATGATGTCACAATCATTAGATGATGTCATAATTATTTTTTTTTATGTCATAATCATTTGATGATGTCATAATCATTTGATGATGTCATAATCATTTTGTTGATGTCATAATCATTTGATGATGTCATAATCATTTTGTTGATGTCATAATCATTTGATGATGTCATAATCATTTGATTTCATAATCATTGGATAATGTCATAATCATTTTGTTGATGTCATAATCATTTGATGTCATAATCATTAGATGATGTCATAATCATTTTGTTGATGTCATAATCATTTTGTTGATGTCATAATCATTTGATGATGTCATAATCGTTTGATGTCATAATCATTAGATGATGTCATAATCATTTTGTTGATGTCATAATCATTTGATGTCATAATCATTTGGTGATGTCATAATCATTTTGTTGATGTCATAATCATTTTGTTGATGTCATAATGATTTGATGATGTCATAATCATTTGATGTCATAATCATTGGATGATGTCATAATCATTTTGTTGATGTCATAATCATTTGATGATGTTATAATCATTTGATGTCATAATCATTGGATGATGTCATAATCATTTTGTTGATGTCATAATCATTTGATGATGTCATAATCATTAGATGATGTCATAATCATTTTGTTGATGTCATAATCATTTGATGATGTCATAATCATTTGATGATGTCATAATCATTTTGTTGATGTCATAATCATTTGTTGATGTCATAATCATTTGATGATGTCATAATCATTTTGTTTATGTCATAATCATTTGATGATGTCATAATCATTTGATGTCATAATCATTGGATAATGTCATAATCATTTTGTTGATGTCATAATCATTTGATGATGTCATAATCATTAGATGATGTCATAATCATTTTGTTGATGTCATAATCATTTGATGATGTCATAATCATTTTGTTGATGTCATAATCATTTGTTGATGTCATAATCATTTGATGATGTCATAATCATTTTGTTGATGTCATAATCATTTGATGATGTCATAATCATTTGATGTCATAATCATTGGATAATGTCATAATCATTTTGTTGATGTCATAATCATTTGATGATGTCATAATCATTAGATGATGTCATAATCATTTTGTTGATGTCATAATCATTTGATGATGTCATAATCATTTTGTTGATGTCATAATCATTTTGTTGATGTCATATGATTTGATGATGTCATTATCATTTGATGTCATAATCATTGGATGATGTCATAATCATTTTGTTGATGTCATAATCATTTGATGATGTTATAATCATTAGATGATGTCATAATCATTTTGTTGATGTCATAATCATTTGATTATGTCATAATCATTAGATGATGTCATAATCATTTTGTTGATGTCATAATCATTTGATGATGTCATAATCATTTGATGTCATAATCATTGGATGATGTCATTATCATTTTGTTGATGTCATAATCATTTGATGATGTCATAATCAATAGATGATGTCATATTCATTTTGTTGATGTCATAATCATTGGATGATGTCATTATCATTTGATGTCATAATCATTGGATGATGACATAATCATTTTGTTGATGTCATAATCATTTGATGATGTCTTAATCATTTTGTTGATGTAATAATCATTTTGTTGATGTCATAATGATTGGATGATGACATAATCATTTGATGTCATAATCATTAGATGATGTCATAATCATTTTGTTGATGACATAATCATTTGATGTCATAATCATTAGATGATGTCATAATCATTTTGTTGATGTCATAGTCATTTGATGATGTCATAATCATTTTGTTGATGTCATAATCATTAGATGATGTCATAATCATTTGATGTCATAATCATTGGATGATGTCATAATCATTTTGTTGATGTCATAATCATTTGATGATGTCATAATCATTAGATGATGTCATAATCATTTTGTTGATGTCATAATCATTTGATGATGTCATAATCATTTGATGTCATAATCATTGGATGATGTCATAATCATTTTGTTGATGTCATAATCATTTGTTGATGTCATAATCATTTGATGATGTCATAATCATTTTGTTTATGTGATAATCATTTGATGATGTCATAATCATTTGATGTCATAATCATTGGATAATGTCATAATCATTTTGTTGATGTCATAATCATTTGATGATGTCATAATCATTAGATGATGTCATAATCATTTTGTTGATGTCATAATCATTTGATGATGTCATAATCATTTTGTTGATGTCATAATCATTTGTTGATGTCATAATCATTTGATGATGTCATAATCATTTTGTTGATGTCATAATCATTTGATGATGTCATAATCATTTGATGTCATAATCATTGGATAATGTCATAATCATTTTGTTGATGTCATAATCATTTGATGATGTCATAATCATTAGATGATGTCATAATCATTTTGTTGATGTCATAATCATTTGATGATGTCATAATCATTTTGTTGATGTCATAATCATTTTGTTGATGTCATATGATTTGATGATGTCATTATCATTTGATGTCATAATCATTGGATGATGTCATAATCATTTTGTTGATGTCATAATCATTTGATGATGTTATAATCATTAGATGATGTCATAATCATTTTGTTGATGTCATAATCATTTGATTATGTCATAATCATTAGATGATGTCATAATCATTTTGTTGATGTCATAATCATTTGATGATGTCATAATCATTTGATGTCATAATCATTGGATGATGTCATTATCATTTTGTTGATGTCATAATCATTTGATGATGTCATAATCATTAGATGATGTCATATTCATTTTGTTGATGTCATAATCATTTGATGATGTCATAATCATTTGATGTCATAATCATTGGATGATGACATAATCATTTTGTTGATGTCATAATCATTTGATGATGTCTTAATCATTTTGTTGATGTAATAATCATTTTGTTGATGTCATAATGATTGGATGATGACATAATCATTTGATGTCATAATCATTAGATGATGTCATAATCATTTTGTTGATGACATAATCATTTGATGTCATAATCATTAGATGATGTCATAATCATTTTGTTGATGTCATAGTCATTTGATGATGTCATAATCATTTTGTTGATGTCATAATCATTAGATGATGTCATAATCATTTGATGTCATAATCATTGGATGATGTCATAATCATTTTGTTGATGTCATAATCATTTGATGATGTCATAATCATTAGATGATGTCATAATCATTTTGTTGATGTCATAATCATTTGATGATGTCATAATCATTTGATGTCATAATCATTAGATGATGTCATAATCATTTTGTTGATGTCATAATCATTTTGTTGATGTCATAATCATTTGATGATGTCATAATCGTTTGATGTCATAATCATTAGATGATGTCATAATCATTTTGTTGATGTCATAATCATTTGATGTCATAATCATTTGGTGATGTCATAATCATTTTGTTGATGTCATAATCATTTTGTTGATGTCATAATGATTTGATGATGTCATAATCATTTGATGTCATAATCATTGGATGATGTCATAATCATTTTGTTGATGTCATAATCATTTGATGATGTTATAATCATTTGATGTCATAATCATTGGATGATGTCATAATCATTTTGTTGATGTCATAATCATTTGATGATGTCATAATCATTAGATGATGTCATAATCATTTTGTTGATGTCATAATCATTTGATGATGTCATAATCATTTGATGTCATAATCATTGGATGATGTCATAATCATTTTGTTGATGTCATAATCATTTGTTGATGTCATAATCATTTGATGATGTCATAATCATTTTGTTTATGTCATAATCATTTGATGATGTCATAATCATTTGATGTCATAATCATTGGATAATGTCATAATCATTTTGTTGATGTCATAATCATTTGATGATGTCATAATCATTAGATGATGTCATAATCATTTTGTTGATGTCATAATCATTTGATGATGTCATAATCATTTTGTTGATGTCATAATCATTTGTTGATGTCATAATCATTTGATGATGTCATAATCATTTTGTTGATGTCATAATCATTTGATGATGTCATAATCATTTGATGTCATAATCATTGGATAATGTCATAATCATTTTGTTGATGTCATAATCATTTGATGATGTCATAATCATTAGATGATGTCATAATCATTTTGTTGATGTCATAATCATTTGATGATGTCATAATCATTTTGTTGATGTCATAATCATTTTGTTGATGTCATATGATTTGATGATGTCATTATCATTTGATGTCATAATCATTGGATGATGTCATAATCATTTTGTTGATGTCATAATCATTTGATGATGTTATAATCATTAGATGATGTCATAATCATTTTGTTGATGTCATAATCATTTGATTATGTCATAATCATTAGATGATGTCATAATCATTTTGTTGATGTCATAATCATTTGATGATGTCATAATCATTTGATGTCATAATCATTGGATGATGTCATTATCATTTTGTTGATGTCATAATCATTTGATGATGTCATAATCATTAGATGATGTCATAATCATTTTGTTGATGTCATAATCATTTGATTATGTCATAATCATTAGATGATGTCATAATCATTTTGTTGATGTCATAATCATTTGATGATGTCATAATCATTTGATGTCATAATCATTGGATGATGACATAATCATTTTGTTGATGTCATAATCATTTGATGATGTCTTAATCATTTTGTTGATGTAATAATCATTTTGTTGATGTCATAATGATTGGATGATGACATAATCATTTGATGTCATAATCATTAGATGATGTCATAATCATTTTGTTGATGACATAATCATTTGATGTCATAATCATTAGATGATGTCATAATCATTTTGTTGATGTCATAGTCATTTGATGATGTCATAATCATTTTGTTGATGTCATAATCATTAGATGATGTCATAATCATTTGATGTCATAATCATTGGATGATGTCATAATCATTTTGTTGATGTCATAATCATTTGATGATGTCATAATCATTAGATGATGTCATAATCATTTTGTTGATGTCATAATCATTTGATGATGTCATAATCATTTGATGTCATACTCATTGGATGATGACATAATCATTTTGTTGATGTCATAATCATTTGATGATGTCATAATCATTTTGTTGATGTAATAATCATTTTGTTGATGTCATAATCATTTGATGATGTCATAATCATTTGATGTCATAATCATTGGATGATGTCATACTCATTTTGTTGATGTCATAATCATTTGATGATGTCATAATCATTAGATGATGTCATAATCATTTTGTTGATGTCATAATCATTTGATGATGTCATAATCATTTGATGTCATAATCATTGGATGATGTCATAATCATTTTGTTGATGTCATAATCATTTGATGATGTCATAATCATTAGATGATGTCATAATCATTTTGTTGATGTCATAATCATTTGATGATGTCATAATCATTTGATGTCATAATCATTGGATGATGACATAATCATTTTGTTGATGTCATAATCATTTGATGATGTCTTAATCATTTTGTTGATGTAATAATCATTTTGTTGATGACATAATCATTTGATGTCATAATCATTAGATGATGTCATAATCATTTTGTTGATGTCATAGTCATTTGATGATGGCATAATCTTTTTGTTGATGTCATAATCATTAGATGATGTCATAATCATTTGATGTCATAATCATTGGATGATGTCATAATCATTTTGTTGATGTCATAATCATTTGATGATGTCATAATCATTAGATGATGTCATAATCATTTTGTTGATGTCATAATCATTTGATGATGTCATAATCAATTGATGTCATAATCATTGGATGATTACATAATCATTTTGTTGATGTCATAATCATTTGATGATGTCATAATCATTTTGTTGATGTAATAATCATTTTGTTGATGTCATAATCATTTGATGATGTCATAATCATTTGATGTCATAATCATTGGATGATGTCATACTCATTTTGTTGATGTCATAATCATTTGATGATGTCATAATCATTAGATGATGTCATAATCATTTTGTTGATGTCATAATCATTTGATGTCATAATCATTAGATGATGTCATAATCATTTTGTTGATGTCATAATCATTTTGTTGATGTCATAATCATTTGATGATGTCATAATCGTTTGATGTCATAATCATTAGATGGTGTCATAATCATTTTGTTGATGTCATAATCATTTGATGTCATAATCATTTGGTGATGTCATAATCATTTTGTTGATGTCATATTCATTTTGTTGATGTCATAATGATTTGATGATGTCATAATCATTTGATGTCATAATCATTGGATGATGTCATAATCATTTTGTTGATGTCATAATCATTTTGTTGATGTCATATGATTTGATGATGTCATAATCATTTGATGATGTCATAATCATTTGATGTCATAATCATTGGATGATGTCATAATCATTTTGTTGATGTCATAATCATTTGTTGATGTCATAATCATTTGATGATGTCATAATCATTTTGTTGATGTCATAATCATTTGATGATGTCATAATCATTTGATGTCATAATCATTAGATAATGTCATAATCATTTTGTTGATGTCATAATCATTTGATGATGTCATAATCATTAGATGATGTCATAATCATTTTGTTGATGTCATAATCATTTGATGATGTCATAATAATTTTGTTGATGTCATAATCATTTTGTTGATGTCATAATCATTTGATGATGTCATAATCATTAGATGATGTCATAATCATTTTGTTGATGTCATAATCATTTGATGATGTCATAATCATTTGATGTCATAATCATTGGATGATGTCATAATCATTTTGTTGATGTCATAATCATTTGTTGATGTCATAATCATTTGATGATGTCATAATCATTTTGTTGATGTCATAATCATTTGATGATGTCATAATCATTTGATGTCATAATCATTGGATAATGTCATAATCATTTTGTTGATGTCATAATCATTTGATGATGTCATAATCATTTTGTTGATGTCATAATCATTTGTTGATGTCATAATCATTTGATGATGTCATAATCATTTTGTTGATGTCATAATCATTTGATGATGTCACAATCATTTGATGTCATAATCATTGGATAATGTCATAATCATTTTATTGATGTCATAATCATTTGATGATGTCATAATCATTAGATGATGTCATAATCATTTTGTTGATGTCATAATCATTTTGTTGATGTCATAATCATTTTGTTGATGTCATATGATTTGATGATGTCATAATCATTTGATGTCATAATCATTGGATGATGTCATAATCATTTTCTTGATGTCATAATCATTTGATGATGTTATAATCATTAGATAATGTCATAATCATTTTGTTGATGTCATAATCATTTGATTATGTCATAATCATTAGATGATGTCATAGTCATTTTGTTGATGTCATAATCATTTGATGATGTCATAATCATTTGATGTCATAATCATTGGATGATGTCATAATCATTTTGTTGATGTCATAATCATTTGATGATGTCATAATCATTAGATGATGTCATAATCATTTTGTTGATGTCATAATCATTTGATGATGTCATAATCATTTGATGTCATAATCATTGGATGATGACATAATCTTTTTGTTGATGTAATAATCATTTTGTTGATGTCATAATGATTGGATGATGACATAATCATTTGATGTCATAATCATTAGATGATGTCATAATCATTTTGTTGATGACATAATCATTTGATGTCATAATCATTAGATGATGTCATAATCATTTTGTTGATGTCATAGTCATTTGATGATGTCATAATCATTTTGTTGATGTCATAATCATTAGATGATGTCATAATCATTTGATGTCATAATCATAAAATGATGTCATAATCATTTTGTTGATGTCATAATCATTTGATGATGTTATAATCATTAGATGATGTCATAATCATTTTGTTGATGTCATAATCATTTGATGATGTCATAATCATTTGATGTCATACTCATTGGATGATGACATAATCATTTTGTTGATGTCATAATCATTTGATGATGTCATAATCATTTTGTTGATGTAATAATCATTTTGTTGATGTCATAATCATTTGATGATGTCATAATCATTTGATGTCATAATCATTGGATGATGTCATACTCATTTTGATGATGTCATAATCATTTGATGATGTCATAATCATTAGATGATGTCATAATCATTTTGTTAATGTCATAATCATTTGATGTCATAATCATTAGATGATGTCATAATCATTTTGTTGATGTCATAATCATTTTGTTGATGTCATAATCATTTGATGATGTCATAATCGTTTGATGTCATAATCATTAGATGATGTCATAATCATTTTGTTGATGTCATAATCATTTGATGTCATAATCATTTGGTGATGTCATAATCATTTTGTTGATGTCATAATGATTTGATGATGTCATAATCATTTGATGTCATAATCATTGGATGATGTCATAATCATTTTGTTGATGTCATAATCATTTGATGATGTTATAATCATTTGATGTCATAATCATTTTGTTGATGTCATAATCATTTGTTGATGTCATAATCATTTGATGATGTCATAATCATTTTGTTGATGTCATAATCATTTGATGATGTCATAATCATTTTATGTCATAATCATTGGATAATGTCATAATCATTTTGTTGATGTCATAATCATTTGATGATGTCATAATCATTAGATGATGTCATAATCATTTTGTTGATGTCATAATCATTTGATGATGTCATAATCATTTTGTTGATGTCATAATCATTTTGTTGATGTCATAATGATTTGATGATGTCATAATGATTTGATGATGCCATAATCATTGGATGATGTCATAATCGTTTGATGTCATAATCATTAGATGATGTCATAATCATTTTGTTGATGCCATAATCATTTGATGATGTCATAATCATTAGATGATGTCATCATCATTTTGTTGATGTCATAATCATTTTGTTGATGTCATTATCATTTGATGTCATAATCATTGGATGATGTCATTATCATTTTGTTGATGTCATAATCATTTGATGATGTCATATTCATTAGATGATGTCATAATCATTTTGTTGATGTCATAATCATTTGATGATGTCATAATCATTAGATGATGTCATAATCATTTTGTTGATGTCATAATCATTTGATGATGTCATAATCATTTTGTTGATGTCATAATCATTTGATGATGTCATAATCATTTGATGTCATAATCATTGGATGATGTCATAATCATTTTGTTGATGTCATAATCATTTGATGATGTCATAATCATTAGATGATGTCATAATCATTTTCTTGATGTCATAATCATTTGATGATGTCATAATCATTTGATGTCATAATCATTGGATGATGACATAATCATTTTGTTGATGTCATAATCATTTGATGATGTCATAATCATTTTGTTGATGTAATAATCATTTTGTTGATGTCATAATGATTTGATGATGTCATAATCATTAGATGATGTCATAATCATTTTGATGATGTCATAATCATTTGATGTCATAATCATTAGATTATGTCATAATCATTTTGTTGATGTCATAATCATTTGATGATGTCATAATCATTTGATGTCATAATCATTTGATTATGTCATAATCATTTGATTATGTCATAATCATTTTGTTGATGTAATAATCATTTTGTTGATGTCATAATGATTTGATGATGTCATAATCATTAGATGAAGTCATAATCATTTTGTTGATGTCATAATCATTTGATGATGTCATAATCATTTTATGTCATAATCATTGGATAATGTCATAATCATTTTGTTGATGTCATAATCATTTGATGATGTCATAATCATTAGATGATGTCATAATCATTTGATGATGTCATAATCATTAGATGATGTCATAATCATTTTGTTGATGTCATAATCATTTGATGATGTCATAATCATTTGATGTCATAATCATTGGATGATGACATAATCTTTTTGTTGATGTAATAATCATTTTGTTGATGTCATAATGATTGGATGATGACATAATCATTTGATGTCATAATCATTAGATGATGTCATAATCATTTTGTTGATGACATAATCATTTGATGTCATAATCATTAGATGATGTCATAATCATTTTGTTGATGTCATAGTCATTTGATGATGTCATAATCATTTTGTTGATGTCATAATCATTAGATGATGTCATAATCATTTGATGTCATAATCATTGGATGATGTCATAATCATTTTGTTGATGTCATAATCATTTGATGATGTCATAATCATTAGATGATGTCATAATCATTTTTTTGATGTCATAATCATTTGATGATGTCATAATCATTTGATGTCATACTCATTGGATGATGACATAATCATTTTGTTGATGTCATAATCATTTGATGATGTCATAATCATTTTGTTGATGTAATAATCATTTTGTTGATGTCATAATCATTTGATGATGTCATAATCATTTGATGTCATAATCATTGGATGATGTCATACTCATTTTGTTGATGTCATAATCATTTGATGATGTCATAATCATTAGATGATGTCATAATCATTTTGTTAATGTCATAATCATTTGATGTCATAATCATTAGATGATGTCATAATCGTTTTGTTGATGTCATAATCATTTTGTTGATGTCATAATCATTTGATGATGTCATAATCGTTTGATGTCATAATCATTAGATGATGTCATAATCATTTTGTTGATGTCATAATCATTTGATGTCATAATCATTTGGTGATGTCATAATCATTTTGTTGATGTCATAATCATTTTGTTGATGTCATAATGATTTGATGATGTCATAATCATTTGATGTCATAATCATTGGATGATGTCATAATCATTTTGTTGATGTCATAATCATTTGATGATGTTATAATCATTTGATGTCATAATCATTTTGTTGATGTCATAATCATTTGTTGATGTCATAATCATTTGATGATGTCATAATCATTTTGTTGATGTCATAATCATTTGATGATGTCATAATCATTTTATGTCATAATCATTGGATAATGTCATAATCATTTTGTTGATGTCATAATCATTTGATGATGTCATAATCATTAGATGATGTCATAATCATTTTGTTGATGTCATAATCATTTGATGATGTCATAATCATTTTGTTGATGTCATAATCATTTTGTTGATGTCATAATGATTTGATGATGTCATAATGATTTGATGATGCCATAATCATTGGATGATGTCATAATCGTTTGATGTCATAATCATTAGATGATGTCATAATCATTTTGTTGATGCCATAATCATTTGATGATGTCATAATCATTAGATGATGTCATCATCATTTTGTTGATGTCAAAATCATTTTGTTGATGTCATTATCATTTGATGTCATAATCATTGGATGATGTCATTATCATTTTGTTGATGTCATAATCATTTGATGATGTCATAATCATTAGATGATGTCATAATCATTTTGTTGATGTCATAATCATTTGATGATGTCATAATCATTAGATGATGTCATAATCATTTTGTTGATGTCATAATCATTTGATGATGTCATAATCATTTTGTTGATGTCATAATCATTTGAAGATGTCATAATCGTTTGTTGTCATAATCATTTGATGATGTCATAATCATTTTGTTGATGTCATAATCATTTGATGATGTCATAATCATTTGATGTCATAAACATTGGATGATGTCATAATCATTTTGTTGATGTCATAATCATTTGATGATGTCATAATCATTAGATGATGTCATAATCATTTTCTTGATGTCATAATCATTTGATGATGTCATAATCATTTGATGTCATAATCATTGGATGATGACATAATCATTTTGTTGATGTCATAATCATTTGATGATGTCATAATCATTTTGTTGATGTAATAATCATTTTGTTGATGTCATAATGATTTGATGATGTCATAATCATTAGATGATGTCATAATCATTTTGATGATGTCATAATCATTTGATGTCATAATCATTAGATTATGTCATAATCATTTTGTTGATGTCATAGTCATTTTGTTGATGTCATAATCATTTGATGATGTCATAATCATTTGATGTCATAATCATTTGATTATGTCATAATCATTTGATTATGTCATAATCATTTTGTTGATGTCATAATCATTTTGTTGATGTCATAATGATTTGATGATGTCATAATCATTAGATGATGTCATAATCATTTTGTTGATGTCATAATGATTTGATGATGTCATAATCATTTGATGTCATAATCATTGGATGATGTCATAATCATTTTGTTGATGTCATAATCATTTGATGATGTCATAATCATTTGATGTCATAATCATTGGATGATGTCATAATCATTTTGTTGATGTCATAATCATTTGATGATGTCATAATCATTAGATGATGTCATAATCATTTTGTTGATGTCATAATCATTTGATGATGTCATAATCATTTGATGTCATAATCATTGGATGATGTCATAATCATTTTGTTGATGTCATAATCATTTGATGATGTCATAATCATTAGATGATGTCATAATGATTTTGTTGATGTCATAATCATTTTGTTGATGTCATAATCATTTGATGATGTCATAATCATTAGATGATGTCATAATCATTTTGTTGATGTCATAATCATTTGATGATGTCATAATCATTTGATGTCATAATCATTGGATGATGACATAATCTTTTTGTTGATGTAATAATCATTTTGTTGATGTCATAATGATTGGATGATGACATAATCATTTGATGTCATAATCATTAGATGATGTCATAATCATTTTGTTGATGACATAATCATTTGATGTCATAATCATTAGATGATGTCATAATCATTTTGTTGATGTCATAGTCATTTGATGATGTCATAATCATTTTGTTGATGTCATAATCATTAGATGATGTCATAATCATTTGATGTCATAATCATTGGATGATGTCATAATCATTTGATGATGTCATAATCATTTGATGATGTCATAATCATTAGATGATGTCATAATCATTTTTTTGATGTCATAATCATTTGATGATGTCATAATCATTTGATGTCATACTCATTGGATGATGACATAATCATTTTGTTGATGTCATAATCATTTGATGATGTCATAATCATTTTGTTGATGTAATAATCATTTTATTGATGTCATAATCATTTGATGATGTCATAATCATTTGATGTCATAATCATTGGATGATGTCATACTCATTTTGTTGATGTCATAATCATTTGATGATGTCATAATCATTAGATGATGTCATAATCATTTTGTTAATGTCATAATCATTTGATGTCATAATCATTAGATGATGTCATAATCGTTTTGTTGATGTCATAATCATTTTGTTGATGTCATAATCATTTGATGATGTCATAATCGTTTGATGTCATAATCATTAGATGATGTCATAATCATTTTGTTGATGTCATAATCATTTGATGTCATAATCATTTGGTGATGTCATAATCATTTTGTTGATGTCATAATCATTTTGTTGATGTCATAATGATTTGATGATGTCATAATCATTTGATGTCATAATCATTGGATGATGTCATAATCATTTTGTTGATGTCATAATCATTTGATGATGTTATAATCATTTGATGTCATAATCATTTTGTTGATTTCATAATCATTTGTTGATGTCATAATCATTTGATGATGTCATAATCATTTTGTTGATGTCATAATCATTTGATGATGTCATAATCATTTTATGTCATAATCATTGGATAATGTCATAATCATTTTGTTGATGTCATAATCATTTGATGATGTCATAATCATTAGATGATGTCATAATCATTTTGTTGATGTCATAATCATTTGATGATGTCATAATCATTTTGTTGATGTCATAATCATTTTGTTGATGTCATAATGATTTGATGATGTCATAATGATTTGATGATGCCATAATCATTGGATGATGTCATAATCGTTTGATGTCATAATCATTAGATGATGTCATAATCATTTTGTTGATGCCATAATCATTTGATGATGTCATAATCATTAGATGATGTCATCATCATTTTGTTGATGTCAAAATCATTTTGTTGATGTCATTATCATTTGATGTCATAATCATTGGATGATGTCATTATCATTTTGTTGATGTCATAATCATTTGATGATGTCATAATCATTAGATGATGTCATAATCATTTTGTTGATGTCATAATCATTTGATGATGTCATAATCATTAGATGATGTCATAATCATTTTGTTGATGTCATAATCATTTGATGATGTCATAATCATTTTGTTGATGTCATAATCATTTGAAGATGTCATAATCGTTTGTTGTCATAATCATTTGATGATGTCATAATCATTTTGTTGATGTCATAATCATTTGATGATGTCATAATCATTTGATGTCATAATCATTGGATGATGTCATAATCATTTTGTTGATGTCATAATCATTTGATGATGTCATAATCATTAGATGATGTCATAATCATTTTCTTGATGTCATAATCATTTGATGATGTCATAATCATTTGATGTCATAATCATTGGATGATGACATAATCATTTTGTTGATGTCATAATCATTTGATGATGTCATAATCATTTTGTTGATGTAATAATCATTTTGTTGATGTCATAATGATTTGATGATGTCATAATCATTAGATGATGTCATAATCATTTTGATGATGTCATAATCATTTGATGTCATAATCATTAGATTATGTCATAATCATTTTGTTGATGTCATAGTCATTTTGTTGATGTCATAATCATTTGATGATGTCATAATCATTTGATGTCATAATCATTTGATTATGTCATAATCATTTGATTATGTCATAATCATTTTGTTGATGTCATAATCATTTTGTTGATGTCATAATGATTTGATGATGTCATAATCATTAGATGATGTCATAATCATTTTGTTGATGTCATAATGATTTGATGATGTCATAATCATTTGATGTCATAATCATTGGATGATGTCATAATCATTTTGTTGATGTCATAATCATTTGATGATGTCATAATCATTTGATGTCATAATCATTGGATGATGTCATAATCATTTTGTTGATGTCATAATCATTTGATGATGTCATGATCATTAGATGATGTCATAATCATTTTGTTGATGTCATAATCATTTGATGATGTCATAATCATTTGATGTCATAATCATTGGATGATGTCATAATCATTTTGTTGATGTCATAATCATTTGATGATGTCATAATCATTAGATGATGTCATAATCATTTTGTTGATGTCATAATCATTTGCTGATGTCATAATCATTAGATGATGTCATAATCATTTTGTTGATGTCAGAATCATTTGATGATGTCATAATCATTTTGTTGATGTCATAATCATTTGATGATGTCATAATCATTTGATGTCATAATCATTGGATAATGTCATAATCATTTTGTTGATATCATAATCATTTGATGATGTCATCATCATTAGATGATGTCATAATCATTTTGTTGATGTCATAATCATTTGATGATGTCATAATCATTTTGTTGATGTCATAATCATTTTGTTGATGTCATAATCATTTGATGATGTCATAATCATTTGATGTCATAATCATTGGATGATGTCATAATCATTTTGTTGATGTCATAATCATTTGATGATGTCATAATCATTTGATGTCATAATCATTGGATGATGTCATAATCATTTTGTTGATGTCATAATCATTTGATGATGTCATTATCATTAGATGATGTCATAATCATTTGATGATGTCATAATCATTAGATGATGTCATAATCATTTTGTTGATGTCATAATCATTTGATGATGTCATAATCATTTGATGATGTCATAATCATTTTGTTGATGTCATAATCATTTGGTGATGTCATAATCATTAGATGATGTCATAATCATTTTGTTGATGTCATAATCATTTGATGATGTCATAATCATTTTGTTGATGTCATAATCATTTGAAGATGTCATAATCGTTTGATGTCATAATCATTTTGTTGATGTCATAATCATTTGATGATGTCATAATCATTTGATGTCATAATCATTGGATGATGTCATAATCATTTTGTTGATGTCATAATCATTTGATGATGTCATAATCATTAGATGATGTCATAATCATTTTGTTGATGTCATAATCATTTGATGATGTCATAATCATTTGATGTCATAATCATTGGATGATGACATAATCATTTTGTTGATGTCATAATCATTTGATGATGTCATAATCATTTTGTTGATGTAATAATCATTTTGTTGATGTCATAGTCATTTGATGATGTCATAGTCATTTGATGTCATAATCAATGGATGATGTCATAATCATTTTGTTGATGTCATAGTCATTTGATGATGTCACAATCATTAGATGATGTCATAATCATTTTTTTGATGTCATAATCATTTGATGATGTCATAATCATTTGATGATGTCATAATCATTTTGTTGATGTCATAATCATTTGATGATGTCATAATCATTTTGTTGATGTCATAATCATTTGATGATGTCATAATCATTTGATTTCATAATCATTGGATAATGTCATAATCATTTTGTTGATGTCATAATCATTTGATGTCATAATCATTAGATGATGTCATAATCATTTTGTTGATGTCATAATCATTTTGTTGATGTCATAATCATTTGATGATGTCATAATCGTTTGATGTCATAATCATTAGATGATGTCATAATCATTTTGTTGATGTCATAATCATTTGATGTCATAATCATTTGGTGATGTCATAATCATTTTGTTGATGTCATAATTATTTGATGATGTCATAATCATTAGATGATGTCATAATCATTTTGTTGATGTCATAATCATTTGATGATGTCATAATCATTAGATGATGTCATAATCATTTTGTTGATGTCATAATCATTTGCTGATGTCATAATCATTAGATGATGTCATAATCATTTTGTTGATGTCAGAATCATTTGATGATGTCATAATCATTTTGTTGATGTCATAATCATTTGATGATGTCATAATCATTTGATGTCATAATCATTGGATAATGTCATAATCATTTTGTTGATATCATAATCATTTGATGATGTCATCATCATTAGATGATGTCATAATCATTTTGTTGATGTCATAATCATTTGATGATGTCATAATCATTTTGTTGATGTCATAATCATTTTGTTGATGTCATAATCATTTGATGATGTCATAATCATTTGATGTCATAATCATTGGATGATGTCATAATCATTTTGTTGATGTCATAATCATTTGATGATGTCATAATCATTTGATGTCATAATCATTGGATGATGTCATAATCATTTTGTTGATGTCATAATCATTTGATGATGTCATTATCATTAGATGATGTCATAATCATTTGATGTCATAATCATTGGATGATGTCATAATCATTTTGTTGATGTCATAATCATTTGATGATGTTATAATCATTTGATGTCATAATCATTTTGTTGATGTCATAATCATTTGTTGATGTCATAATCATTTGATGATGTCATAATCATTTTGTTGATGTCATAATCATTTGATGATGTCATAATAATTTTATGTCATAATCATTGGATAATGTCATAATCATTTTGTTGATGTCATAATCATTTGATGATGTCATAATCATTAGATGATGTCATAATCATTTTGTTGATGTCATAATCATTTGATGATGTCATAATCATTTTGTTGATGTCATAATCATTTTGTTGATGTCATAATGATTTGATGATGTCATAATGATTTGATGATGCCATAATCATTGGATGATGTCATAATCGTTTGATGTCATAATCATTAGATGATGTCATAATCATTTTGTTGATGCCATAATCATTTGATGATGTCATAATCATTAGATGATGTCATCATCATTTTGTTGATGTCAAAATCATTTTGTTGATGTCATTATCATTTGATGTCATAATCATTGGATGATGTCATTATCATTTTGTTGATGTCATAATCATTTGATGATGTCATAATCATTAGATGATGTCATAATCATTTTGTTGATGTCATAATCATTTGATGATGTCATAATCATTAGATGATGTCATAATCATTTTGTTGATGTCATAATCATTTTGTTGATGTCATAATCATTTGAAGATGTCATAATCGTTTGTTGTCATAATCATTTGATGATGTCATAATCATTTTGTTGATGTCATAATCATTTGATGATGTCATAATCATTTGATGTCATAATCATTGGATGATGTCATAATCATTTTGTTGATGTCATAATCATTTGATGATGTCATAATCATTAGATGATGTCATAATCATTTTCTTGATGTCATAATCATTTGATGATGTCATAATCATTTGATGTCATAATCATTGGATGATGACATAATCATTTTGTTGATGTCATAATCATTTGATGATGTCATAATCATTTTGTTGATGTAATAATCATTTTGTTGATGTCATAATGATTTGATGATGTCATAATCATTAGATGATGTCATAATCATTTTGATGATGTCATAATCATTTGATGTCATAATCATTAGATTATGTCATAATCATTTTGTTGATGTCATAGTCATTTTGTTGATGTCATAATCATTTGATGTCATAATCATTTGATTATGTCATAATCATTTGATTATGTCATAATCATTTTGTTGATGTCATAATCATTTTGTTGATGTCATAATGATTTGATGATGTCATAATCATTAGATGATGTCATAATCATTTTGTTGATGTCATAATGATTTGATGATGTCATAATCATTTGATGTCATAATCATTGGATGATGTCATAATCATTTTGTTGATGTCATAATCATTTGATGATGTCATAATCATTTGATGTCATAATCATTGGATGATGTCATAATCATTTTGTTGATGTCATAATCATTTGATGATGTCATAATCATTAGATGATGTCATAATCATTTTGTTGATGTCATAATCATTTGATGATGTCATAATCATTTGATGTCATAATCATTGGATGATGTCATAATCATTTTGTTGATGTCATAATCATTTGATGATGTCATAATCATTAGATGATGTCATAATCATTTTGTTGATGTCATAATCATTTGCTGATGTCATAATCATTAGATGATGTCATAATCATTTTGTTGATGTCAGAATCATTTGATGATGTCATAATCATTTTGTTGATGTCATAATCATTTGATGATGTCATAATCATTTGATGTCATAATCATTGGATAATGTCATAATCATTTTGTTGATATCATAATCATTTGATGATGTCATCATCATTAGATGATGTCATAATCATTTTGTTGATGTCATAATCATTTGATGATGTCATAATCATTTTGTTGATGTCATAATCATTTTGTTGATGTCATAATCATTTGATGATGTCATAATTATTTGATGTCATAATCATTGGATGATGTCATAATCATTTTGTTGATGTCATAATCATTTGATGATGTCATAATCATTTGATGTCATAATCATTGGATGATGTCATAATCATTTTGTTGATGTCATAATCATTTGATGATGTCATTATCATTAGATGATGTCATAATCATTTGATGATGTCATAATCATTAGATGATGTCATAATCATTTTGTTGATGTCATAATCATTTGATGATGTCATAATCATTTGATGATGTCATAATCATTTTGTTGATGTCATAATCATTTGGTGATGTCATAATCATTAGATGATGTCATAATCATTTTGTTGATGTCATAATCATTTGATGATGTCATAATCATTTTGTTGATGTCATAATCATTTGAAGATGTCATAATCGTTTGATGTCATAATCATTAGATGATGTCATAATCATTTTGTTGATGTCATAATCATTTGATGATGTCATAATCATTTGATGTCATAATCATTGGATGATGTCATAATCATTTTGTTGATGTCATAATCATTTGATGATGTCATAATCATTAGATGATGTCATAATCATTTTGTTGATGTCATAATCATTTGATGATGTCATAATCATTTGATGTCATAATCATTGGATGATGACATAATCATTTTGTTGATGTCATAATCATTTGATGATGTCATAATCATTTTGTTGATGTAATAATCATTTTGTTGATGTCATAGTCATTTGATGATGTCATAGTCATTTGATGTCATAATCAATGGATGATGTCATAATCATTTTGTTGATGTCATAGTCATTTGATGATGTCACAATCATTAGACGATGTCATAATCATTTTTTTGATGTCATAATCATTTGATGATGTCATAATCATTTGATGATGTCATAATCATTTTGTTGATGTCATAATCATTTGATGATGTCATAATCATTTGATGATGTCATAATCATTGGATAATGTCATAATCATTTTGTTGATGTCATAATCATTTGATGTCATAATCATTAGATGATGTCATAATCATTTTGTTGATGTCATAATCATTTTGTTGATGTCATAATCATTTGATGATGTCATAATCGTTTGATGTCATAATCATTAGATGATGTCATAATCATTTTGTTGATGTCATAATCATTTGATGTCATAATCATTTGGTGATGTCATAATCATTTTGTTGATGTCATAATTATTTGATGATGTCATAATCATTAGATGATGTCATAATCATTTTGTTGATGTCATAATCATTTGATGATGTCATAATCATTAGATGATGTCATAATCATTTTGTTGATGTCATAATCATTTGCTGATGTCATAATCATTAGATGATGTCATAATCATTTTGTTGATGTCAGAATCATTTGATGATGTCATAATCATTTTGTTGATGTCATAATCATTTGATGATGTCATAATCATTTGATGTCATAATCATTGGATAATGTCATAATCATTTTGTTGATATCATAATCATTTGATGATGTCATCATCATTAGATGATGTCATAATCATTTTGTTGATGTCATAATCATTTGATTATGTCATAATCATTTTGTTGATGTCATAATCATTTTGTTGATGTCATAATCATTTGATGATGTCATAATCATTTGATGTCATAATCATTGGATGATGTCATAATCATTTTGTTGATGTCATAATCATTTGATGATGTCATAATCATTTGATGTCATAATCATTGGATGATGTCATAATCATTTTGTTGATGTCATAATCATTTGATGATGTCATTATCATTAGATGATGTCATAATCATTTGATGATGTCATAATCATTAGATGATGTCATAATCATTTTGTTGATGTCATAATCATTTGATGATGTCATAATCATTTGATGATGTCATAATCATTTTGTTGATGTCATAATCATTTGGTGATGTCATAATCATTAGATGATGTCATAATCATTTTGTTGATGTCATAATCATTTGATGATGTCATAATCATTTTGTTGATGTCATAATCATTTGAAGATGTCATAATCGTTTGATGTCATAATCATTAGATGATGTCATAATCATTTTGTTGATGTAATAATCATTTGATGATGTCATAATCATTTGATGTCATAATCATTGGATGATGTCATAATCATTTTGTTGATGTCATAATCATTTGATGATGTCATAATCATTTTGTTGATGTCATAATCATTTGAAGATGTCATAATCGTTTGATGTCATAATCATTTTGTTGATGTCATAATCATTTGATGATGTCATAATCATTTGATGTCATAATCATTGGATGATGTCATAATCATTTTGTTGATGTCATAATCATTTGATGATGTCATAATCATTAGATGATGTCATAATCATTTTGTTGATGTCATAATCATTTGATGATGTCATAATCATTTGATGTCATAATCATTGGATGATGACATAATCATTTTGTTGATGTCATAATCATTTAATGATGTCATAATCATTTTGTTGATGTAATAATCATTTTGTTGATGTCATAGTCATTTGATGATGTCATAGTCATTTGATGTCATAATCAATGGATGATGTCATAATCATTTTGTTGATGTCATAGTCATTTGATGATGTCACAATCATTAGATGATGTCATAATCATTTTTTTGATGTCATAATCATTTGATGATGTCATAATCATTTGATGATGTCATAATCATTTTGTTGATGTCATAATCATTTGATGATGTCATAATCATTTTGTTGATGTCATAATCATTTGATGATGTCATAATCATTTGATTTCATAATCATTGGATAATGTCATAATCATTTTGTTGATGTCATAATCATTTGATGTCATAATCATTAGATGATGTCATAATCATTTTGTTGATGTCATAATCATTTTGTTGATGTCATAATCATTTGATGATGTCATAATCGTTTGATGTCATAATCATTAGATGATGTCATAATCATTTTTTTGATGTCATAATCATTTGATGATGTCATAATCATTTGATGATGTCATAATCATTTTGTTGATGTCATAATCATTTGATGATGTCATAATCATTTTGTTGATGTCATAATCATTTGATGATGTCATAATCATTTGATTTCATAATCATTGGATAATGTCATAATCATTTTGTTGATGTCATAATCATTTGATGTCATAATCATTAGATGATGTCATAATCATTTTGTTGATGTCATAATCATTTTGTTGATGTCATAATCATTTGATGATGTCATAATCGTTTGATGTCATAATCATTAGATGATGTCATAATCATTTTGTTGATGTCATAATCATTTGATGTCATAATCATTTGGTGATGTCATAATCATTTTGTTGATGTCATAATTATTTGATGATGTCATAATCATTAGATGATGTCATAATCATTTTGTTGATGTCATAATCATTTGATGATGTCATAATCATTAGATGATGTCATAATCATTTTGTTGATGTCATAATCATTTGCTGATGTCATAATCATTAGATGATGTCATAATCATTTTGTTGATGTCAGAATCATTTGATGATGTCATAATCATTTTGTTGATGTCATAATCATTTGATGATGTCATAATCATTTGATGTCATAATCATTGGATAATGTCATAATCATTTTGTTGATATCATAATCATTTGATGATGTCATCATCATTAGATGATGTCATAATCATTTTGTTGATGTCATAATCATTTGATGATGTCATAATCATTTTGTTGATGTCATAATCATTTTGTTGATGTCATAATCATTTGATGATGTCATAATCATTTGATGTCATAATCATTGGATGATGTCATAATCATTTTGTTGATGTCATAATCATTTGATGATGTCATAATCATTTGATGTCATAATCATTGGATGATGTCATAATCATTTTGTTGATGTCATAATCATTTGATGATGTCATTATCATTAGATGATGTCATAATCATTTGATGATGTCATAATCATTAGATGATGTCATAATCATTTTGTTGATGTCAAAATCATTTGATGATGTCATAATCATTTGATGATGTCATAATCATTTTGTTGATGTCATAATCATTTGGTGATGTCATAATCATTAGATGATGTCATAATCATTTTGTTGATGTCATAATCATTTGATGATGTCATAATCATTTTGTTGATGTCATAATCATTTGAAGATGTCATAATCGTTTGATGTCATAATCATTAGATGATGTCATAATCATTTTGTTGATGTTATAATCATTTGATGATGTCATAATCATTTGATGTCATAATCATTGGATGATGTCATAATCATTTTGTTGATGTCATAATCATTTGATGATGTCATAATCATTAGATGATGTCATAATCATTTTGTTGATGTCATAATCATTTGATGATGTCATAATCATTTGATGTCATAATCATTGGATGATGACATAATCATTTTGTTGATGTCATAATCATTTGATGATGTCATAATCATTTTGTTGATGTAATAATCATTTTGTTGATGTCATAGTCATTTGATGATGTCATAGTCATTTGATGTCATAATCAATGGATGATGTCATAATCATTTTGTTGATGTCATAGTCATTTGATGATGTCACAATCATTAGACGATGTCATAATCATTTTTTTGATGTCATAATCATTTGATGATGTCATAATCATTTGATGATGTCATAATCATTTTGTTGATGTCATAATCATTTGATGATGTCATAATCATTTTGTTGATGTCATAATCATTTGATGATGTCATAATCATTTGATTTCATAATCATTGGATAATGTCATAATCATTTTGTTGATGTCATAATCATTTGATGTCATAATCATTAGATGATGTCATAATCATTTTGTTGATGTCATAATCATTTTGTTGATGTCATAATCATTTGATGATGTCATAATCGTTTGATGTCATAATCATTAGATGATGTCATAATCATTTTGTTGATGTCATAATCATTTGATGTCATAATCATTTGGTGATGTCATAATCATTTTGTTGATGTCATAATTATTTGATGATGTCATAATCATTAGATGATGTCATAATCATTTTGTTGATGTCATAATCATTTGATGATGTCATAATCATTTGATGTCATAATCATTGGATGATGTCATAATCATTTTGTTGATGTCATAATCATTTGTTGATGTCATAATCATTTGATGATGTCATAATCATTTTGTTGATGTCATAATCATTTGATGATGTCATAATCATTTGATGTCATAATCATTGGATAATGTCATAATCATTTTGTTGATGTCATAATCATTTGATGATGTCATAATCATTAGATGATGTCATAATCATTTTGTTGATGTCATAATCATTTGATGATGTCATAATCATTTTGTTGATGTCATAATCATTTGTTGATGTCATAATCATTTGATGATGTCATAATCATTTTGTCGATGTCATAATCATTTGATGATGTCATAATCATTTGATGTCATAATCATTGGATAATGTCATAATCATTTTGTTGATGTCATAATCATTTGATGATGTCATAATCATTAGATGATGTCATAATCATTTTGTTGATGTCATAATCATTTGATGATGTCATAATCATTTTGTTGATGTCATAATCATTTTGTTGATGTCATATGATTTGATGATGTCATAATCATTTGATGTCATAATCATTGGATGATGTCATAATCATTTTGTTGATGTCATAATCATTTGATGATGTTATAATCATTAGATGATGTCATAATCATTTTGTTGATGTCATAATCATTTGATTATGTCATAATCATTAGATGATGTCATAATCATTTTGTTGATGTCATAATCATTTGATGATGTCATAATCATTTGATGTCATAATCATTGGATGATGTCATAATCATTTTGTTGATGTCATAATCATTTGATGATGTCATAATCATTAGATGATGTCATATTCTTTTTGTTGATGTCATAATCATTTGATGATGTCATAATCATTTGATGTCATAATCATTGGATGATGACATAATCATTTTGTTGATGTCATAATCATTTGATGATGTCTTAATCATTTTGTTGATGTAATAATCATTTTGTTGATGTCATAATGATTGGATGATGACATAATCATTTGATGTCATAATCATTAGATGATGTCATAATCATTTTGTTGATGACATAATCATTTGATGTCATAATCATTAGATGATGTCATAATCATTTTGTTGATGTCATAGTCATTTGATGATGTCATAATCATTTTGTTGATGTCATAATCATTAGATGATGTCATAATCATTTGATGTCATAATCATTGGATGATGTCATAATCATTTTGTTGATGTCATAGTCATTTGATGATGTCACAATCATTAGATGATGTCATAATCATTTTTTTGATGTCATAATCATTTGATGATGTCATAATCATTTGATGATGTCATAATCATTTTGTTGATGTCATAATCATTTGATGATGTCATAATAATTTTGTTGATGTCATAAACATTTGATGATGTCATAATCATTTGATTTCATAATCATTGGATAATGTCATAATCATTTTGTTGATGTCATAATCATTTGATGTCATAATCATTAGATGATGTCATAATCATTTTGTTGATGTCATAATCATTTTGTTGATGTCATAATCATTTGATGATGTCATAATCATTTGATGATGTCATAATCATTTTGTTGATGTCATAATCATTTGGTGATGTCATAATCATTAGATGATGTCATAATCATTTTGTTGATGTCATAATCATTTGATGATGTCATAATCATTTTGTTGATGTCAATATCATTTGAAGATGTCATAATCGTTTGATGTCATAATCATTAGATGATGTCATAATCATTTTGTTGATGTCATAATCATTTGATGTCATAATCAATAGATGATGTCATAATCATTTTGTTGATGTCATAGTCATTTGATGATGTCATAATCATTTTGTTGATGTCATAGTCATTTGATGATGTCATAATCATTTTGTTGATGTCATAATCATTTGATGATGTCATAATCATTTGATGTCATAATCATTGGATGATGTCATAATCATTTTGTTGATGTCATAATCATTTGATGATGTCATAATCATTAGATGATGTCATAATCATTTTGTTGATGTCATAATCATTTGATGATGTCATAATCATTTGATGTCATAATCATTGGATGATGTCATAATCATTTTGTTGATGTCATAATCATTTGTTGATGTCAAAATCATTTGATGTCATAATCATTGGATGATGACATAATCATTTTGTTGATGTCATAATCATTTTGTTGATGTAATAATCATTTTGTTGATGTCATAGTCATTTGATTATGTCATAGTCATTTGATGTCATAATCAATGGATGATGTCATAATCATTTTGTTGATGTCATAGTCATTTGATGATGTCACAATCATTAGATGATGTCATAATCATTTTTTTGATGTCATAATCATTTGATGATGTCATAATCATTTGATGATGTCATAATCATTTTGTTGATGTCATAATCATTTGATGATGTCATAATCATTTTGTTGATGTCATAATCATTTGATGATGTCATAATCATTTGATTTCATAATCATTGGATAATGTCATAATCATTTTGTTGATGTCATAATCATTTGATGTCATAATCATTAGATGATGTCATAATCATTTTGTTGATGTCATAATCATTTTGTTGATGTCATAATCATTTGATGATGTCATAATCGTTTGATGTCATAATCATTAGATGATGTCATAATCATTTTGTTGATGTCATAATCATTTGATGTCATAATCATTTGGTGATGTCATAATCATTTTGTTGATGTCATAATCATTTGATGATGTCATAATCATTAGATGATGTCATTATCATTTTGTTGATGTCATAATCATTTGATGATGTCATAATCATTTTGTTGATGTCATAATCATTTGAAGATGTCATAATCATTAGATGATGTCATTATCATTTTGTTGATGTCATAATCATTTGATGATGTCATAATCATTTTGTTGATGTCATAATCATTTGAAGATGTCATAATCATTAGATGATGTCATTATCATTTTGTTGATGTCATAATTAGAGTTGAGCGATACCATCCGATACTTCAAAGTATCGTATCGGATGGTATCGGCCGATCTTTAAAAAAAGTATCGGTATCGCCGATTCCGATACCGGAAGTCCCATTCAAGTCTATGGGACTTCCGGTATCGGAATAAGAAAAACCCTTTCCTGCCCTTGTACAGCCTCTCTGGGGTCTGTACGGGCCTTTCGGGGGGCTGTGCCGGCCTGCCAGGGGGTCTGTGCAGGCTCCGGTGGTCTGTGCCGGCCTGCCGGTGGTCTGTGCAGGCTCCGGGGGGCTGTGCCGGCCTGCCGGGGGGCTGTGCCGGCCTGCCAGGGGGTCTGTGCAGGCTCCGGTGGTCTGTGCCGGCCTGCCGGTGGTCTGTGCAGGCTCCGGGGGGCTGTGCCGGCCTGCCGGGGGGCTGTGCCGGCCTGCCGGGGGGCTGTGCCGGCCTGCCGGTGGTCTGTGCAGGCTCCGGGGGTCTGTGCAGGCATCGTCCGATGGGACTACAAGTCCCATCTGGCGATGCCTGCTACCATGACAGTGATTGACACATTAGCCAATGATGGGACAGTAGTAGTCCCATCATCCGGCTAATGTGTTAAATGTAAAAAAAAAAAAAAAAAAAAAAAATACATGCTACATTCATACTACATACTACATACATGCTACATTCATACTACATACTACATACATGCTACATTCATACTACATGCAACATACATACTACATATATACTACATGCATGCTACATATATACTACATGCATGCTACATACATACTACATGATACATACTACATATATACTACATGCATGCTACATACATACTACATATATACTACATGCATGCTACATACATACTACATGCTACATGCATGCTACATACATACTACATGCTACATGCATGCTACATACATACTACATACATGCTACATATATACTACATACATACTACATATATACTACATTCATGCTACATATATACTACATGCATGCTACATACATACTACATATATACTACATGCATGCTACATACATACTACATGCTACATGCATGCTACATATATACTACATACATGCTACATATATACTACATACATACTACATATATACTACATGCATGCTACATACATACTACATATATACTACATGCATGCTACATACATACTACATGCTACATGCATGCTACATACATACTACATACATGCTACATATATACTACATACATACTACATATATACTACATACATACCACATACATACTACATGCATGCTACATATATACTACATGCATGCTACATACATACTACATATATACTACATGCATGCTACATACATACTACATGCTACATGCATGCTACATACATACTACATGCTACATACATACCACATATATACTACATACATACAATACATTCATACAATACATACATAGACATACAGTACATATAACATAGAGTAACATACTTACCAATACTTGTCACATTGTTCCCCGAAGCCATTGTCGTCTACGGAATAAATATTAACATAACAAACCACAAAAATACTCACCCACGATCCGAAGCAGTCCACGAGTGTGTCCCACGACGATCTTGGGTAGAGAACTGCAGCATCAGCTGATGCTGCCGTTCTCTACGGGCTGCAGGAATCCAATGACGGAAGGTAGGTATCCTTCCGCACTGTATTCCTCCGCCACTTAAAAAAAAAAAAAGTCCCTAGTCTCACTTTATGCCATTGCTGTGTGGGAATTTCCCACACAGCAATGGCATAAAGTGAGACTAGGGACTTTTTTTTTTTTAAGTGGCGGAGGAATACAGTGCGGAAGGATACCTACCTTCCGTCATTGGATTCCTGCAGCCCGTAGAGAACGGCAGCATCATCTGATGCTGCAGTTCTCTACCCAAGATCGTCGTGGGACACACTCGTGGACTGCTTCGGATCGTGGGTGAGTATTTTTGTGGTTTGTTATGTTAATATTTATTCCGGAAAGACAATGGCTTCGGGGAACAATGTGACAAGTATTGGTAAGTATGTTACTCTATGTTATATGTACTGTATGTCTATGTATGTATTGTATGAATGTATTGTATGTATGTAGTATATATGTGGTATGTATGTAGCATGTAGTATGTATGTAGTATGTATGTAGCATGCATGTAGCATGTAGTATGTATGTAGCATGCATGTAGTATATATGTAGTATGTATGTAGCATGCATGTAGTATATATGTAGCATGTATGTAGTATGTATGTGGTATGTATGTAGCATGTAGTATATATGTAGCATGCATGTAGTATATATGTAGTATGTATGTAGTATGTATGTAGCATGTATGTAGTATATATGTAGTATGTATGTAGTATATATGTAGCATGTATGTAGTATATATGTAGTATGTATGTAGTATATATGTAGCATGCATGTAGTATATATGTAGTATGTATGTAGTATATATGTAGCATGCATGTAGTATATATGTAGTATGTATGTAGTATATATGTAGCATGTATGTAGTATGTATGTAGCATGCATGTAGCATGTAGTATGTATGTAGCATGCATGTAGTATATATGTAGTATGTATGTAGCATGCATGTAGTATATATGTAGCATGCATGTAGTATGTATGTGGTATGTATGTAGCATGTAGTATATATGTAGCATGCATGTAGTATGTATGTAGTATGTATGTAGTATGTATGTAGCATGCAGTATGTATGTAGTATGTATGTAGTATATATGTAGTATGTATGTAGCATGCATGTAGTATGTATGTAGTATGTATGTAGTATATATGTAGTATGTATGTAGCATGTAGTATGTATGTAGTATTTTTTTTTTTTTTTTTTTTTAACATTTAACACATTAGCCGGATGATGGGACTACTACTGTCCCATCATTGGCTAATGTGTCAATCACTGTCATGGTAGCAGGCATCGCCCGATGGGACTTGTAGTCCCATCGGACGATGCTTGCACAGACCCCCGGACATCAGCACAGCCCCCCGGCAGGCCGGCACAGCCCCCCGGCAGGCCGGTACAGACCCCCACAGGGTGCACAGCCCCCCGGCAGGCCGGCACAGCCCCCCGGCAGGCCGGCAGAGACCCCGGGAAGTCCACACAGCCCCCCGGCAGGCCGGCACAGCCCCCCGGCAGGCCGGCAGAGACCCCCGGAAGGCCCGAAATGACGGCGCATCATGATGCGCACACACCGCGCATCATGATGACGTCAGGCCGTCAATCAACTGAACTTCCGATTCCGATGCCGAATTCCGATATTGAAAAAATATCGGAAGTCGGTATCGGAATTCCGATACAGCAAGTATCGGCCGATACCCGATACTTGCGGTATCGGAATGCTCAACACTAGTCATAATCATTAGATGATGTCATAATCATTTTGTTGATGTCATAATCATTTGATGTCATAATCATTAGATGATGTCATAATCATTTTGTTGATGTCATAGTCATTTGATGATGTCATAATCATTTTGTTGATGTCATAATCATTTGATGATGTCATAATCATTTGATGTCATAATCATTGGATGATGTCATAATCATTTTGTTGATGTCATAATCATTTGATGATGTCATAATCATTAGATGATGTCATAATCATTTTCTTGATGTCATAATCATTTGATGATGTCATAATCATTTGATGTCATAATCATTGGATGATGACATAATCATTTTGTTGATGTCATAATCATTTGATGATGTCATAATCATTAGATGATGTCATAATCATTTTGTTGATGTCATAATGATTTGATGATGTCATAATCATTAGATGATGTCATAATCATTTTGATGATGTCATAATCATTTGATGTCATAATCATTAGATTATGTCATAATCATTTTGTTGATGTCATAGTCATTTTGTTGATGTCATAACCATTTGATGATGTCATAATCATTTGATGTCATAATCATTTGATTATGTCATAATCATTTGATTATGTCATAATCATTTTGTTGATGTAATAATCATTTTGTTGATGTCATAATGATTTGATGATGTCATAATCATTTGATGTCATAATCATTGGATGATGTCATAATCATTTTGTTGATGTCATAATCATTTGATGATGTCATAATCATTTGATGTCATAATCATTGGATGATGTCATAATCATTAGATGATGTCATAATCATTTTGTTGATGTCATAATCATTTGATGATGTCATAATCATTTGATGTCATAATCATTACATGATGTCATAATCATTTTGTTGATGTCATAATCATTTGATGATGTCATAATCATTAGATGATGTCATAATCATTTTGTTGATGTCATAATCATTTGCTGATGTCATAATCATTAGATGATGTCATAATCATTTTGTTGATGTCAGAATCATTTGATGATGTCATAATCATTTTGTTGATGTCATAATCATTTGATGATGTCATAATCATTTGATGTCATAATCATTGGATAATGTCATAATCATTTTGTTGATATCATAATCATTTGATGATGTCATCATCATTAGATGATGTCATAATCATTTTGTTGATGTCATAATCATTTGATGATGTCATAATCATTTTGTTGATGTCATAATCATTTTGTTGATGTCATAATCATTTGATGATGTCATAATCATTTGATGTCATAATCATTGGATGATGTCATAATCATTTTGTTGATGTCATAATCATTTGATGATGTCATAATCATTTGATGTCATAATCATTGGATGATGTCATAATCATTTTGTTGATGTCATAATCATTTGATGATGTCATAATCATTAGATGATGTCATAATCATTTTGTTGATGTCATAATCATTTTGTTGATGTCATAATCATTTTGTTGATGTCATAATCATTTGATGATGTCATAATCATTAGATGATGTCATAATCATTTTGTTGATGTAATAATCATTTGATGATGTCATAATCATTTGATGATGTCATAATCATTTTGTTGATGTCATAATCATTTGGTGATGTCATAATCATTAGATGATGTCACAATCATTTTGTTGATGTCATAATCATTTGATGATGTCATAATCATTTTGTTGATGTCATAATCATTTGAAGATGTCATAATCGTTTGATGTCATAATCATTAGATGATGTCATAATCATTTTGTTGATGTCATAATAATTTGATGTCATAATCAATAGATGATGTCATAATCATTTTGTTGATGTCAGTCATTTGATGATGTCATAATCATTTGATGTCATAATCATTGGATGATGTCATAATCATTTTGTTGATGTCATAATCATTTGATGATGTCATAATCATTAGATGATGTCATAATCATTTTGTTGATGTCATAATCATTTTGTTGATGTCATAATCATTTGATGTCATAATCATTGGATGATGACATAATCATTTTGTTGATGTCATAATCATTTGATGATGTCATAATCATTTTGTTGATGTAATAATCATTTTGTTGATGTCATAATCATTTGATGATGTCATAGTCATTTGATGTCATAATCAATGGATGATGTCATAATCATTTTGTTGATGTCATAATCATTTGATGATGTCACAATCATTAGATGATGTCATAATCATTTTTTTGATGTCATAATCATTTGATGATGTCATAATCATTTGATGATGTCATAATCATTTTGTTGATGTCATAATCATTTGATGATGTCATAATCATTTTGTTGATGTCATAATCATTTGATGATGTCATAATCATTTGATTTCATAATCATTGGATAATGTCATAATCATTTTGTTGATGTCATAATCATTTGATGATGTCATAATCATTAGATGATGTCATAATCATTTTGTTGATGTTACAATCATTTGATGATGTCATAATCATTTTGTTGATGTCATAATCATTTTGTTGAAGTCATAATCATTTGATGATGTCATAATCATTTGATGTCATTATCATTGGATGATGTCATAATCATTTTGTTGATGTCATAATCATTTGATGATGTCATAATCATTTGATGTCATAATCATTGGATGATGTCATAATCATTTTGTTGATGTCATAATCATTTGATGATGTCATAATCATTAGATGATGTCATATTCATTTTGTTGATGTCATAATCATTTTGTTGATGTCATAATCATTTGATGTCATAATCATTAGATGATGTCATAATCATTTTGTTGATGTCATAATCATTTGATGTCATAATCATTAGATGATGTCATAATCATTTTTTTGATGTCATAATCATTTTGTTGATGTCATAATCATTTGATGATGTCATAATCGTTTGATGTCATAATCATTAGATGATGTCATAATCATTTTGTTGATGTCATAATCATTTGATGTCATAATCATTTGGTGATGTCATAATCATGTTGTTGATGTCATAATCATTTTGTTGATGTCATAATGATTTGATGATGTCATAATCATTTGATGTCATAATCATTTGACGATGTCATAATCATTTTGTTGATGTCATAATCATTTGATGATGTCATAATCATTTGATGTCATAATCATTGGATGATGTCATAATCATTTTGTTGATGTCATAATCATTTGATGATGTCATAATCATTTGATGTCATAATCATTGGATGATGTCATAATCATTTTGTTGATGTCATAATCATTTGATGATGTCATAATCATTTGATGATGTCATAATCATTAGATGATGTCATAATCATTTTGTTGATGTCATAATCATTAGATGATGTCATAATCATTTTGTTGATGTCATAATCATTGGATGATGTCATAATCATTTTGTTGATGTCATAATCATTTGATGATGTCATAATCATTTTGTTGATGTCATAATCATTTTGTTGATGTCATATGATTTGATGATGTCATAATCATTTGATGTCATAATCATTGGATGATGTCATAATCATTTTGTTGATGTCATAATCATTTGATGATGTCATAATCATTAGATGATGTCATAATCATTTTGTTGATGTCATAATCATTTGATTATGTCATAATCATTAGATGATGTCATAATCATTTTGTTGATGTCATAATCATTTGATGATGTCATAATCATTTGATGTCATTATCATTGGATGATGTCATAATCATTTTGTTGATGTCATAATCATTTGATGATGTCATAATCATTAGATGATGTCATAATCATTTTGTTGATGTCATAATCATTTGATGATGTCATAATCATTAGATGATGTCATAATCATTTTGTTGATGTCATAATCATTTTGTTGATGTCATAATCATTTTATGTCATAATCATTGGATGATGACATAATCATTTTGTTGATGTCATAATGATTGGATGATGTCTTAATCATTTTGTTGATGTAATAATCATTTTGTTGATGTCATAATGATTGGATGATGACATAATCATTTGATGTCATAATCATTAGATGATGTCATAATCATTTTGTTGATGACATAATCATTTGATGTCATAATCATTAGATGATGTCATAATCATTTTGTTGATGTCATAGTCATTTGATGATGTCATAATCATTTTGTTGATGTCATAATCATTAGATGATGTCATAATCATTTGATGTCATAATCATTGGATGATGTCATAATCATTTTGTTGATGTCATAATCATTTGATGATGTCATAATCATTAGATGATGTCATAATCATTTTGTTGATGTCATAATCATTTGATGATGTCATAACCATTTGATGTCATAATCATTGGATGATGACATAATCATTTTGTTGATGTCATAATCATTTGATGATGTCATAATCATTTTGTTGATGTAATAATCATTTTGTTGATGTCATAATTATTTGATGATGTCATAATCATTTGATGTCATAATCATTGGTTGATGTCATACTCATTTTGTTGATGTCATAATCATTTGATGATGTCATAATCATTAGATGATGTCATAATCATTTTGTTGATGTCATAATCATTTGATGTCATAATCATTAGATGATGTCATAATCATTTTGTTGATGTCATAATCATTTGATGATGTCATAATCGTTTGATGTCATAATCATTAGATGATGTCATAATCATTTTGTTGATGTCATAATCATTTGATGTCATAATCATTTGGTGATGTCATAATCATTTTGTTGATGTCATAATCATTTTGTTGATGTCATAATGATTTGATGATGTCATAATCATTTGATGTCATAATCATTGGATGATGTCATAATCATTTTGTTGATGTCATAATCATTTGATGATGTTATAATCATTTGATGTCATAATCATTGGATGATGTCATAATCATTTTGTTGATGTCATAATCATTTGATGATGTCATAATCATTAGATGATGTCATAATCATTTTGTTGATGTCATAATCATTTGATGATGTCATAATCATTTGATGTCATAATCATTGGATGATGTCATAATCATTTTGTTGATGTCATAATCATTTGTTGATGTCATAGTCATTTGATGATGTCATAATCATTTTGTTGATGTCATAATCATTTGATGTCATAATCATTTGATGATGTCATAATCATTTTGTTGATGTCATAATCATTTGATGATGTCATAATCATTAGATGATGTCATAATCATTTTGTTGATGTCATAATCATTTGATGATGTCATAACCATTTGATGTCATAATCATTGGATGATGACATAATCATTTTGTTGATGTCATAATCATTTGATGATGTCATAATCATTTTGTTGATGTAATAATCATTTTGTTGATGTCATAATTATTTGATGATGTCATAATCATTTGATGTCATAATCATTGGTTGATGTCATACTCATTTTGTTGATGTCATAATCATTTGATGATGTCATAATCATTAGATGATGTCATAATCATTTTGTTGATGTCATAATCATTTGATGTCATAATCATTAGATGATGTCATAATCATTTTGTTGATGTCATAATCATTTGATGATGTCATAATCGTTTGATGTCATAATCATTAGATGATGTCATAATCATTTTGTTGATGTCATAATCATTTGATGTCATAATCATTTGGTGATGTCATAATCATTTTGTTGATGTCATAATCATTTTGTTGATGTCATAATGATTTGATGATGTCATAATCATTTGATGTCATAATCATTGGATGATGTCATAATCATTTTGTTGATGTCATAATCATTTGATGATGTTATAATCATTTGATGTCATAATCATTGGATGATGTCATAATCATTTTGTTGATGTCATAATCATTTGATGATGTCATAATCATTAGATGATGTCATAATCATTTTGTTGATGTCATAATCATTTGATGATGTCATAATCATTTGATGTCATAATCATTGGATGATGTCATAATCATTTTGTTGATGTCATAATCATTTGTTGATGTCATAATCATTTGATGATGTCATAATCATTTTGTTGATGTCATAATCGTTTGATGATGTCATAATCATTTGATGTCATAATCATTGGATAATGTCATAATCATTTTGTTGATGTCATAATCATTTGATGATGTCATAATCATTAGATGATGTCATAATCATTTTGTTGATGTCATAATCATTTGATGATGTCATAATCATTTTGTTGATGTCATAATCATTTGTTGATGTCATAATCATTTGATGATGTCATAATCATTTTGTTGATGTCATAATCATTTGATGATGTCATAATCATTTGATGTCATAATCATTGGATAATGTCATAATCATTTTGTTGATGTCATAATCATTTGATGATGTCATAATCATTAGATGATGTCATAATCATTTTGTTGATGTCATAATCATTTGATGATGTCATAATCATTTTGTTGATGTCATAATCATTTTGTTGATGTCATATGATTTGATGATGTCATAATCATTTGATGTCATAATCATTGGATGATGTCATAATCATTTTGTTGATGTCATAATCATTTGATGATGTCATAATCATTAGATGATGTCATAATCATTTTGTTGATGTCATAATCATTTGATGATGTCATAATCATTTGATGTCATAATCATTGGATGATGACATAATCATTTTGTTGATGTCATAATCATTTGATGATGTCTTAATCATTTTGTTGATGTAATAATCATTTTGTTGATGTCATAATGATTGGATGATGACATAATCATTTGATGTCATAATCATTAGATGATGTCATAATCATTTTGTTGATGACATAATCATTTGATGTCATAATCATTAGATGATGTCATAATCATTTTGTTGATGTCATAGTCATTTGATGATGTCATAATCATTTTGTTGAAGTCATAATCATTAGATGATGTCATAATCATTTGATGTCATAATCATTGGATGATGTCATAATCATTTTGTTGATGTCATAATCATTTGATGATGTCATAATCATTAGATGATGTCATAATCATTTTGTTGATGTCATAATCATTTGATGATGTCATAATCATTTGATGTCATAATCATTGGATGATGTCATACTCATTTTGTTGATGTCATAATCATTTGATGATGTCATAATCATTAGATGATGTCATAATCATTTTGTTGATGTCATAATCATTTGATGTCATAATCATTAGATGATGTCATAATCATTTTGTTGATGTCATAATCATTTTGTTGATGTCATAATCATTTGGTGATGTCATAATCATTTTGTTGATGTCATAATCATTTTGTTGATGTCATAATGATTTGATGATGTCATAATCATTTGATGTCATAATCATTGGATGATGTCATAATCATTTTGTTGATGTCATAATCATTTGACGATGTTATAATCATTTGATGTCATAATCATTGGATGATGTCATAATCATTTTGTTGATGTCATAATCATTTGATGATGTCATAATCATTAGATGACGTCATAATCATTTTGTTGATGTCATAATCATTTGATGATGTCATAATCATTTGATGTCATAATCATTGGATGATGTCATAATCATTTTGTTGATGTCATAATCATTTGTTGATGTCATAATCATTTGATGATGTCATAATCATTTTGTTGATGTCATAATCATTTGATGATGTCATAATCATTTTATGTCATAATCATTGGAAAATGTCATAATCATTTTGTTGATGTCATAATCATTTGATGATGTCATAATCATTAGATGATGTCATAATCATTTTGTTGATGTCATAATCATTTGATGATGTCATAATCATTTTGTTGATGTCATAATGATTTGATGATGTCATAATGATTTGATGATGCCATAATCATTGGATGATGTCATAATCGTTTGATGTCATAATCATTAGATGATGTCATAATCATTTTGTTGATGCCATAATCATTTGATGATGTCATAATCATTAGATGATGTCATCATCATTTTGTTGATGTCATAATCATTTTGTTGATGTCATTATCATTTGATGTCATAATCATTGGATGATGTCATTATCATTTTGTTGATGTCATAATCATTTGATGATGTCATAATCATTAGATGATGTCATAATCATTTTGTTGATGTCATAATCATTTGATGATGTCATAATCATTAGATGATGTCATAATCATTTTGTTGATGTCATAATCATTTGATGATGTCATAATCATTTTGTTGATGTCACAATCATTTGAAGATGTCATAATCGTTTGTTGTCATAATCATTAGATGATGTCATAATCATTTTGTTGATGTCATAATCATTTGATGTCATAATCATTAGATGAAGTCATAATCATTTTGTTGATGTCATAGTCATTTGATGATGTCATAATCATTTTGTTGATGTCATAATCATTTGATGATGTCATAATCATTTGATGTCATAATCATTTGATGTCATAATCATTGGATGATGTCATAATCATTTTGTTGATGTCATAATCATTTGATGATGTCATAATCATTAGATGATGTCATAATCATTTTCTTGATGTCATAATCATTTGATGATGTCATAATCATTTGATGTCATAATCATTGGATGATGACATAATCATTTTGTTGATGTCATAATCATTTGATGAATTCATAATCATTTTGTTGATGTAATAATCATTTTGTTGATGTCATAATGATTTGATGATGTCATAATCATTAGATGATGTCATAATCATTTTGATGATGTCATAATCATTTGATGTCATAATCATTAGATTATGTCATAATCATTTTGTTGATGTCATAGTCATTTTGTTGATGTCATAATCATTTGATGATGTCATAATCATTTGATGTCATAATCATTTGATTATGTCATAATCATTTGATTATGTCATAATCATTTTGTTGATGTAATAATCATTTTGTTGATGTCAGAATGATTTGATGATGTCATAATCATTAGATGATGTCATAATCATTTTGTTGATGTCATAATGATTTGATGATGTCATAATCATTTGATGTCATAATCATTGGATGATGTCATAATCATTTTGTTGATGTCATAATCATTTGATGATGTCATAATCATTTGATGTCATAATCATTGGATGATGTCATAATCATTTTGTTGATGTCATAATCATTTGATGATGTCATAATCATTATATGATGTCATAATCATTTTGTTGATGTCATAATCATTTGATGATGTCATAATCATTTGATGTCATAATCATTGGATGATGTCATAATCATTTTGTTGATGTCATAATCATTTTATGATGTCATAATCATTAGATGATGTCATAATCATTTTGTTGATGTCATAATCATTTGCTGATGTCATAATCATTAGATGATGTCATAATCATTTTGTTGATGTCAGAATCATTTGATGATGTCATAATCATTTTGTTGATGTCATAATCATTTGATGATGTCAGAATCATTTGATGTCATAATCATTGGATAATGTCATAATCATTTTGTTGATATCATAATCATTTGATGATGTCATCATCATTAGATGATGTCATAATCATTTTGTTGATGTCATAATCATTTGATGATGTCATAATCATTTGATGTCATAATCATTGGATGATGACATAATCATTTTGTTGATGTCATAATCATTTGATGATGTCATAATCATTAGATGATGTCATAATCATTTTGTTGATGTCATAATGATTTGATGATGTCATAATCATTAGATGATGTCATAATCATTTTGATGATGTCATAATCATTTGATGTCATAATCATTAGATTATGTCATAATCATTTTGTTGATGTCATAGTCATTTTGTTGATGTCATAACCATTTGATGATGTCATAATCATTTGATGTCATAATCATTTGATTATGTCATAATCATTTGATTATGTCATAATCATTTTGTTGATGTAATAATCATTTTGTTGATGTCATAATGATTTGATGATGTCATAATCATTTGATGTCATAATCATTGGATGATGTCATAATCATTTTGTTGATGTCATAATCATTTGATGATGTCATAATCATTTGATGTCATAATCATTGGATGATGTCATAATCATTAGATGATGTCATAATCATTTTGTTGATGTCATAATCATTTGATGATGTCATAATCATTTGATGTCATAATCATTACATGATGTCATAATCATTTTGTTGATGTCATAATCATTTGATGATGTCATAATCATTACATGATGTCATAATCATTTTGTTGATGTCATAATCATTTGCTGATGTCATAATCATTAGATGATGTCATAATCATTTTGTTGATGTCAGAATCATTTGATGATGTCATAATCATTTTGTTGATGTCATAATCATTTGATGATGTCATAATCATTTGATGTCATAATCATTGGATAATGTCATAATCATTTTGTTGATATCATAATCATTTGATGATGTCATCATCATTAGATGATGTCATAATCATTTTGTTGATGTCATAATCATTTGATGATGTCATAATCATTTTGTTGATGTCATAATCATTTTGTTGATGTCATAATCATTTGATGATGTCATAATCATTTGATGTCATAATCATTGGATGATGTCATAATCATTTTGTTGATGTCATAATCATTTGATGATGTCATAATCATTTGATGTCATAATCATTGGATGATGTCATAATCATTTTGTTGATGTCATAATCATTTGATGATGTCATAATCATTAGATGATGTCATAATCATTTTGTTGATGTCATAATCATTTTGTTGATGTCATAATCATTTTGTTGATGTCATAATCATTTGATGATGTCATAATCATTAGATGATGTCATAATCATTTTGTTGATGTAATAATCATTTGATGATGTCATAATCATTTGATGATGTCATAATCATTTTGTTGATGTCATAATCATTTGGTGATGTCATAATCATTAGATGATGTCACAATCATTTTGTTGATGTCATAATCATTTGATGATGTCATAATCATTTTGTTGATGTCATAATCATTTGAAGATGTCATAATCGTTTGATGTCATAATCATTAGATGATGTCATAATCATTTTGTTGATGTCATAATAATTTGATGTCATAATCAATAGATGATGTCATAATCATTTTGTTGATGTCAGTCATTTGATGATGTCATAATCATTTGATGTCATAATCATTGGATGATGTCATAATCATTTTGTTGATGTCATAATCATTTGATGATGTCATAATCATTAGATGATGTCATAATCATTTTGTTGATGTCATAATCATTTTGTTGATGTCATAATCATTTGATGTCATAATCATTGGATGATGACATAATCATTTTGTTGATGTCATAATCATTTGATGATGTCATAATCATTTTGTTGATGTAATAATCATTTTGTTGATGTCATAATCATTTGATGATGTCATAGTCATTTGATGTCATAATCAATGGATGATGTCATAATCATTTTGTTGATGTCATAATCATTTGATGATGTCACAATCATTAGATGATGTCATAATCATTTTTTTGATGTCATAATCATTTGATGATGTCATAATCATTTGATGATGTCATAATCATTTTGTTGATGTCATAATCATTTGATGATGTCATAATCATTTTGTTGATGTCATAATCATTTGATGATGTCATAATCATTTGATTTCATAATCATTGGATAATGTCATAATCATTTTGTTGATGTCATAATCATTTGATGATGTCATAATCATTAGATGATGTCATAATCATTTTGTTGATGTTACAATCATTTGATGATGTCATAATCATTTTGTTGATGTCATAATCATTTTGTTGAAGTCATAATCATTTGATGATGTCATAATCATTTGATGTCATTATCATTGGATGATGTCATAATCATTTTGTTGATGTCATAATCATTTGATGATGTCATAATCATTTGATGTCATAATCATTGGATGATGTCATAATCATTTTGTTGATGTCATAATCATTTGATGATGTCATAATCATTAGATGATGTCATAATCATTTTGTTGATGTCATAATCATTTTGTTGATGTCATAATCATTTGATGTCATAATCATTAGATGATGTCATAATCATTTTGTTGATGTCATAATCATTTGATGTCATAATCATTAGATGATGTCATAATCATTTTTTTGATGTCATAATCATTTTGTTGATGTCATAATCATTTGATGATGTCATAATCGTTTGATGTCATAATCATTAGATGATGTCATAATCATTTTGTTGATGTCATAATCATTTGATGTCATAATCATTTGGTGATGTCATAATCATGTTGTTGATGTCATAATCATTTTGTTGATGTCATAATGATTTGATGATGTCATAATCATTTGATGTCATAATCATTTGACGATGTCATAATCATTTTGTTGATGTCATAATCATTTGATGATGTCATAATCATTTGATGTCATAATCATTGGATGATGTCATAATCATTTTGTTGATGTCATAATCATTTGATGATGTCATAATCATTTGATGTCATAATCATTGGATGATGTCATAATCATTTTGTTGATGTCATAATCATTTGATGATGTCATAATCATTTGATGATGTCATAATCATTAGATGATGTCATAATCATTTTGTTGATGTCATAATCATTAGATGATGTCATAATCATTTTGTTGATGTCATAATCATTGGATGATGTCATAATCATTTTGTTGATGTCATAATCATTTGATGATGTCATAATCATTTTGTTGATGTCATAATCATTTTGTTGATGTCATATGATTTGATGATGTCATAATCATTTGATGTCATAATCATTGGATGATGTCATAATCATTTTGTTGATGTCATAATCATTTGATGATGTCATAATCATTAGATGATGTCATAATCATTTTGTTGATGTCATAATCATTTGATTATGTCATAATCATTAGATGATGTCATAATCATTTTGTTGATGTCATAATCATTTGATGATGTCATAATCATTTGATGTCATTATCATTGGATGATGTCATAATCATTTTGTTGATGTCATAATCATTTGATGATGTCATAATCATTAGATGATGTCATAATCATTTTGTTGATGTCATAATCATTTGATGATGTCATAATCATTAGATGATGTCATAATCATTTTGTTGATGTCATAATCATTTTGTTGATGTCATAATCATTTTATGTCATAATCATTGGATGATGACATAATCATTTTGTTGATGTCATAATGATTGGATGATGTCTTAATCATTTTGTTGATGTAATAATCATTTTGTTGATGTCATAATGATTGGATGATGACATAATCATTTGATGTCATAATCATTAGATGATGTCATAATCATTTTGTTGATGACATAATCATTTGATGTCATAATCATTAGATGATGTCATAATCATTTTGTTGATGTCATAGTCATTTGATGATGTCATAATCATTTTGTTGATGTCATAATCATTAGATGATGTCATAATCATTTGATGTCATAATCATTGGATGATGTCATAATCATTTTGTTGATGTCATAATCATTTGATGATGTCATAATCATTAGATGATGTCATAATCATTTTGTTGATGTCATAATCATTTGATGATGTCATAACCATTTGATGTCATAATCATTGGATGATGACATAATCATTTTGTTGATGTCATAATCATTTGATGATGTCATAATCATTTTGTTGATGTAATAATCATTTTGTTGATGTCATAATTATTTGATGATGTCATAATCATTTGATGTCATAATCATTGGTTGATGTCATACTCATTTTGTTGATGTCATAATCATTTGATGATGTCATAATCATTAGATGATGTCATAATCATTTTGTTGATGTCATAATCATTTGATGTCATAATCATTAGATGATGTCATAATCATTTTGTTGATGTCATAATCATTTGATGATGTCATAATCGTTTGATGTCATAATCATTAGATGATGTCATAATCATTTTGTTGATGTCATAATCATTTGATGTCATAATCATTTGGTGATGTCATAATCATTTTGTTGATGTCATAATCATTTTGTTGATGTCATAATGATTTGATGATGTCATAATCATTTGATGTCATAATCATTGGATGATGTCATAATCATTTTGTTGATGTCATAATCATTTGATGATGTTATAATCATTTGATGTCATAATCATTGGATGATGTCATAATCATTTTGTTGATGTCATAATCATTTGATGATGTCATAATCATTAGATGATGTCATAATCATTTTGTTGATGTCATAATCATTTGATGATGTCATAATCATTTGATGTCATAATCATTGGATGATGTCATAATCATTTTGTTGATGTCATAATCATTTGTTGATGTCATAATCATTTGATGATGTCATAATCATTTTGTTGATGTCATAATCATTTGATGTCATAATCATTTGATGATGTCATAATCATTTTGTTGATGTCATAATCATTTGATGATGTCATAATCATTAGATGATGTCATAATCATTTTGTTGATGTCATAATCATTTGATGATGTCATAACCATTTGATGTCATAATCATTGGATGATGACATAATCATTTTGTTGATGTCATAATCATTTGATGATGTCATAATCATTTTGTTGATGTAATAATCATTTTGTTGATGTCATAATTATTTGATGATGTCATAATCATTTGATGTCATAATCATTGGTTGATGTCATACTCATTTTGTTGATGTCATAATCATTTGATGATGTCATAATCATTAGATGATGTCATAATCATTTTGTTGATGTCATAATCATTTGATGTCATAATCATTAGATGATGTCATAATCATTTTGTTGATGTCATAATCATTTGATGATGTCATAATCGTTTGATGTCATAATCATTAGATGATGTCATAATCATTTTGTTGATGTCATAATCATTTGATGTCATAATCATTTGGTGATGTCATAATCATTTTGTTGATGTCATAATCATTTTGTTGATGTCATAATGATTTGATGATGTCATAATCATTTGATGTCATAATCATTGGATGATGTCATAATCATTTTGTTGATGTCATAATCATTTGATGATGTTATAATCATTTGATGTCATAATCATTGGATGATGTCATAATCATTTTGTTGATGTCATAATCATTTGATGATGTCATAATCATTAGATGATGTCATAATCATTTTGTTGATGTCATAATCATTTGATGATGTCATAATCATTTGATGTCATAATCATTGGATGATGTCATAATCATTTTGTTGATGTCATAATCATTTGTTGATGTCATAATCATTTGATGATGTCATAATCATTTTGTTGATGTCATAATCGTTTGATGATGTCATAATCATTTGATGTCATAATCATTGGATAATGTCATAATCATTTTGTTGATGTCATAATCATTTGATGATGTCATAATCATTAGATGATGTCATAATCATTTTGTTGATGTCATAATCATTTGATGATGTCATAATCATTTTGTTGATGTCATAATCATTTGTTGATGTCATAATCATTTGATGATGTCATAATCATTTTGTTGATGTCATAATCATTTGATGATGTCATAATCATTTGATGTCATAATCATTGGATAATGTCATAATCATTTTGTTGATGTCATAATCATTTGATGATGTCATAATCATTAGATTATGTCATAATCATTTTGTTGATGTCATAATCATTTGATGATGTCATAATCATTTTGTTGATGTCATAATCATTTTGTTGATGTCATATGATTTGATGATGTCATAATCATTTGATGTCATAATCATTGGATGATGTCATAATCATTTTGTTGATGTCATAATCATTTGATGATGTCATAATCATTAGATGATGTCATAATCATTTTGTTGATGTCATAATCATTTGATGATGTCATAATCATTTGATGTCATAATCATTGGATGATGACATAATCATTTTGTTGATGTCATAATCATTTGATGATGTCTTAATCATTTTGTTGATGTAATAATCATTTTGTTGATGTCATAATGATTGGATGATGACATAATCATTTGATGTCATAATCATTAGATGATGTCATAATCATTTTGTTGATGACATAATCATTTGATGTCATAATCATTAGATGATGTCATAATCATTTTGTTGATGTCATAGTCATTTGATGATGTCATAATCATTTTGTTGAAGTCATAATCATTAGATGATGTCATAATCATTTGATGTCATAATCATTGGATGATGTCATAATCATTTTGTTGATGTCATAATCATTTGATGATGTCATAATCATTAGATGATGTCATAATCATTTTGTTGATGTCATAATCATTTGATGATGTCATAATCATTTGATGTCATAATCATTGGATGATGTCATACTCATTTTGTTGATGTCATAATCATTTGATGATGTCATAATCATTAGATGATGTCATAATCATTTTGTTGATGTCATAATCATTTGATGTCATAATCATTAGATGATGTCATAATCATTTTGTTGATGTCATAATCATTTTGTTGATGTCATAATCATTTGGTGATGTCATAATCATTTTGTTGATGTCATAATCATTTTGTTGATGTCATAATGATTTGATGATGTCATAATCATTTGATGTCATAATCATTGGATGATGTCATAATCATTTTGTTGATGTCATAATCATTTGATGATGTTATAATCATTTGATGTCATAATCATTGGATGATGTCATAATCATTTTGTTGATGTCATAATCATTTGATGATGTCATAATCATTAGATGACGTCATAATCATTTTGTTGATGTCATAATCATTTGATGATGTCATAATCATTTGATGTCATAATCATTGGATGATGTCATAATCATTTTGTTGATGTCATAATCATTTGTTGATGTCATAATCATTTGATGATGTCATAATCATTTTGTTGATGTCATAATCATTTGATGATGTCATAATCATTTTATGTCATAATCATTGGAAAATGTCATAATCATTTTGTTGATGTCATAATCATTTGATGATGTCATAATCATTAGATGATGTCATAATCATTTTGTTGATGTCATAATCATTTGATGATGTCATAATCATTTTGTTGATGTCATAATCATTTTGTTGATGTCATAATGATTTGATGATGTCATAATGATTTGATGATGCCATAATCATTGGATGATGTCATAATCGTTTGATGTCATAATCATTAGATGATGTCATAATCATTTTGTTGATGCCATAATCATTTGATGATGTCATAATCATTAGATGATGTCATCATCATTTTGTTGATGTCATAATCATTTTGTTGATGTCATTATCATTTGATGTCATAATCATTGGATGATGTCATTATCATTTTGTTGATGTCATAATCATTTGATGATGTCATAATCATTAGATGATGTCATAATCATTTTGTTGATGTCATAATCATTTGATGATGTCATAATCATTAGATGATGTCATAATCATTTTGTTGATGTCATAATCATTTGATGATGTCATAATCATTTTGTTGATGTCATAATCATTTGAAGATGTCATAATCGTTTGTTGTCATAATCATTAGATGATGTCATAATCATTTTGTTGATGTCATAATCATTTGATGTCATAATCATTAGATGAAGTCATAATCATTTTGTTGATGTCATAGTCATTTGATGATGTCATAATCATTTTGTTGATGTCATAATCATTTGATGATGTCATAATCATTTGATGTCATAATCATTTGATGTCATAATCATTGGATGATGTCATAATCATTTTGTTGATGTCATAATCATTTGATGATGTCATAATCATTAGATGATGTCATAATCATTTTCTTGATGTCATAATCATTTGATGATGTCATAATCATTTGATGTCATAATCATTGGATGATGACATAATCATTTTGTTGATGTCATAATCATTTGATGAATTCATAATCATTTTGTTGATGTAATAATCATTTTGTTGATGTCATAATGATTTGATGATGTCATAATCATTAGATGATGTCATAATCATTTTGATGATGTCATAATCATTTGATGTCATAATCATTAGATTATGTCATAATCATTTTGTTGATGTCATAGTCATTTTGTTGATGTCATAATCATTTGATGATGTCATAATCATTTGATGTCATAATCATTTGATTATGTCATAATCATTTGATTATGTCATAATCATTTTGTTGATGTAATAATCATTTTGTTGATGTCAGAATGATTTGATGATGTCATAATCATTAGATGATGTCATAATCATTTTGTTGATGTCATAATGATTTGATGATGTCATAATCATTTGATGTCATAATCATTGGATGATGTCATAATCATTTTGTTGATGTCATAATCATTTGATGATGTCATAATCATTTGATGTCATAATCATTGGATGATGTCATAATCATTTTGTTGATGTCATAATCATTTGATGATGTCATAATCATTATATGATGTCATAATCATTTTGTTGATGTCATAATCATTTGATGATGTCATAATCATTTGATGTCATAATCATTGGATGATGTCATAATCATTTTGTTGATGTCATAATCATTTGATGATGTCATAATCATTAGATGATGTCATAATCATTTTGTTGATGTCATAATCATTTGCTGATGTCATAATCATTAGATGATGTCATAATCATTTTGTTGATGTCAGAATCATTTGATGATGTCATAATCATTTTGTTGATGTCATAATCATTTGATGATGTCAGAATCATTTGATGTCATAATCATTGGATAATGTCATAATCATTTTGTTGATATCATAATCATTTGATGATGTCATCATCATTAGATGATGTCATAATCATTTTGTTGATGTCATAATCATTTGATGATGTCATAATCATTTTGTTGATGTCATAATCATTTTGTTGATGTCATAATCATTTGATGATGTCATAATCATTTGATGTCATAATCATTGGATGATGTCATAATCATTTTGTTGATGTCATAATCATTTGATGATGTCATAATCATTTGATGTCATAATCAGTGGATGATGTCATAATCATTTTGTTGATGTCATAATCATTTGGTGATGTCATAATCATTAGATGATGTCATAATCATTTTGTTGATGTCATAATCATTTTGTTGATGTCATAATCATTTGATGATGTCATAATCATTTGATGATGTCATAATCATTTGATGTCATAATCATTTGATTATGTCATAATCATTTTGTTGATGTAATAATCTTTTTTTTGTAGTCATAATGATTTGATGATGTCATAATCATTAGATGATGTCATAATCATTTTGTTGATGTCATAATGATTTGATGATGTCATAATCATTTGATGTCATAATCATTGGATGATGTCATAATCATTTTGTTGATGTCATAATCATTTGATGATGTCATAATCATTTGATGTCATAATCATTGGATGATGTCATAATCATTTTGTTGATGTCATAATCATTTGATGATGTCATAATCATTAGATGATGTCATAATCATTTTGTTGATGTCATAATCATTTGATGATGTCATAATCATTTGATGTCATAATCATTGGATGATGTCATAATCATTTTGTTGATGTCATAATCATTTGATGATGTCATAATCATTAGATGATGTCATAATCATTTTGTTGATGTCATAATCATTTGCTGATGTCATAATCATTAGATGATGTCATAATCATTTTGTTGATGTCAGAATCATTTGATGATGTCATAATCATTTTGTTGATGTCATAATCATTTGATGATGTCATAATAATTTGATGTCATAATCATTGGATAATGTCATAATCATTTTGTTGATATCATAATCATTTGATGATGTCATCATCATTAGATGATGTCATAATCATTTTGTTGATGTCATAATCATTTTGTTGATGTCATAATCATTTGATGATGTCATAATCATTTGATGTCATAATCATTGGATGATGTCATAATCATTTTGTTGATGTCATAATCATTTGATGATGTCATAATCATTTGATGTCATAATCATTGGATGATGTCATAATCATTTTGTTGATGTCATAATCATTTGATGATGTCATAATCATTAGATGATGTCATAATCATTTTGTTGATGTCATAATCATTTTGTTGATGTCATAATCATTTGATGATGTCATAATCATTAGATGATGTCATAATCATTTTGTTGATGTCATAATCATTTGATGATGTCATAATCATTTGATGATGTCATAATCATTTTGTTGATGTCATAATCATTTGGTGATGTCATAATCATTAGATGATGTCATAATCATTTTGTTGATGTCATAATCATTTGATGATGTCATAATCATTTTGTTGATGTCATAATCATTTGAAGATGTCATAATCGTTTGATGTCATAATCATTAGATGATGTCATAATCATTTTGTTGATGTCATAATCATTTGATGTCATAATCAATAGATGATGTCATAATCATTTTGTTGATGTCATAGTCATTTGATGATGTCATAATCATTTTGTTGATGTCATAATCATTTGATGATGTCATAATCATTTGATGTCATAATCATTGGATGATGTCATAATCATTTTGTTGATGTCATAATCATTTGATGATGTCATAATCATTAGATGATGTCATAATCATTTTGTTGATGTCATAATCATTTGATGATGTCATAATCATTTGATGTCATAATCATTGGATGATGACATAATCATTTTGTTGATGTCATAATCATTTGATGATGTCATAATCATTTTGTTGATGTAATAATCATTTTGTTGATGTCATAATCATTTGATGATGTTATAGTCATTTGATGGCATAATCAATGGATGATGTCATAATCATTTTGTTGATGTCATAATCATTTGATGATGTCACAATCATTAGATGATGTCATAATCATTTTTTTGATGTCATAATCATTTGATGATGTCATAATCATTTGATGATGTCATAATCATTTTGTTGATGTCATAATCATTTGATGATGTCATAATCATTTTGTTGATGTCATAATCATTTGATGATGTCATAATCATTTGATTTCATAATCATTGGATAATGTCATAATCATTTTGTTGATGTCATAATCATTTGATGATGTCATAATCATTAGATGATGTAATAATCATTTTGTTGATGTTACAATCACTTGATGATGTCATAATCATTTTGTTGATATCATAATCATTTTGTTGATGTCATAATCATTTGATGATGTCATAATCATTTGATGTCATAATCATTGGATGATGTCATAATCATTTTGTTGATGTCATAATCATTTGATGATGTCATAATCATTTGATGTCATAATCATTGGATGATGTCATAATCATTTTGTTGATGTCATAATCATTTGATGATGTCATAATCATTAGATGATGTCATAATCATTTTGTTGATGTCATAATCATTTGATGTCATAATCATTGGATGATGTCATAATCATTTTGTTGATGTCATAATCATTTGATGATGTCATAATCATTAGATGATGTCATAATCATTTTGTTGATGTCATAATCATTTGATGTCATAATCATTAGATGATGTCATAATCTTTTTTTGATGTCATAATCATTTTGTTGATGTCATAATCATTTGATGATGTCATAATCGTTTGATGTCATAATCATTAGATGATGTCATAATCATTTTGTTGAGGTCATAATCATTTGATGATGTCATAATCATTAGATGATGTCATAATCATTTTGTTGATGTCATAATCATTAGATGATGTCATAATCATTTTGTTGATGTCATAATCATTTGATGATGTCATAATCATTTTGTTGATGTCATAATCATTTGATGATGTCATAATCATTTTGTTGATGTCATAATCATTTTGTTGATGTCATATGATTTGATGATGTCATAATCATTTGATGTCATAATCATTGGATGATGTCATAATCATTTTGTTTATGTCATAATCATTTGATGATGTCATAATCATTAGATGATGTCATAATCATTTTGTTGATGTCATAATCATTTGATTATGTCATAATCATTAGATGATGTCATAATCATTTTGTTGATGTCATAATCATTTGATGATGTCATAATCATTTGATGTCATAATCATTGGATGATGTCATAATCATTTTGTTGATGTCATAATCATTTGATGATGTCATAATCATTAGATGATGTCATAATCATTTTGTTGATGTCATAATCATTTGATGATGTCATAATCATTTGATGTCATAATCATTGGATGATGACATAATCATTTTGTTGATGTCATAATCATTTGATGATGTCTTAATCATTTTGTTGATGTAATAATCATTTTGTTGATGTCATAATGATTGGATGATGACATAATCATTTGAAGTCATAATCATTAGATGATGTCATAATCATTTTGTTGATGACATAATCATTTGATGTCATAATCATTAGATGATGTCATAATCATTTTGTTGATGTCATAGTCATTTGATGATGTCATAATCATTTTGTTGATGTCATAATCATTAGATGATGTCATAATCATTTGATGTCATAATCATTGGATGATGTCATAATCATTTTGTTGATGTCATAATCATTTGATGATGTCATAATCATTAGATGATGTCATAATCATTTTGTTGATGTCATAATCATTTGATGATGTCATAATCATTTGATGTCATAATCATTGGATGATGACATAATCATTTTGTTGATGTCATAATCATTTGATGATGTCATAATCATTTTGTTGATGTAATAATCATTTTGTTGATGTCATAATCATTTGATGATGTCATAATCATTTGATGTCATAATAATTGGATGATGTCATAATCATTTTGTTGATGTCATAATCATTTGATGATGTCATAATCATTAGATGATGTCATAATCATTTTGTTGATGTCATAATCATTTGATGTCATAATCATTAGATGATGTCATAATCATTTTGTTGATGTCATAATCATTTTGTTGATGTCATAATCATTTGATGATGTCATAATCGTTTGATGTCATAATCATTAGATGATGTCATAATCATTTTGTTGATGTCATAATCATTTGATGTCATAATCATTTGGTGATGTCATAATCATTTTGTTGATGTCATAATCATTTTGTTGATGTCATAATGATTTGATGATGTCATAATCATTTGATGTCATAATCATTGGATGATGTCATAATCATTTTGTTGATGTCATAATCATTTGATGATGTTATAATCATTTGATGTCATAATCATTGGATGATGTCATAATCATTTTGTTGATGTCATAATCATTTGATGATGTCATAATCATTAGATGATGTCATAATCATTTTGTTGATGTCATAATCATTTGATGATGTCATAATCATTTGATGTCATAATTAGTGTTGAGCATTCCGATACCGCAAGTATCGGGTATCGGCCGATATTAGCGGTATCGGAATTCCGATACTTAGTTCCGATACTTTTTTCATATCGGATTCCGGAATCGGAATCGGAATAGGAAGTTCCCATCATGCTATGAGCCTGCTTGCTTTGATTAAGCCAATGGGAATCCTCCGAAGTGTGGGCACATCCTGTTAGGCATGTAGGCATGTTAACTATTGGCATGGCTGTGATTGGCTGCCGAAATGATGTCATGATGCACTATAAAAGCCACCGCAGCCGCCATTTCTGGTCACTCTGCTGTGAATTCAGTTAGGGACAGGCTGCTGTAGAAGACTGTGAGGGACAGTTAGAAATAGCGATTCCACCAAACATCTAGTGCTTTACCCAGGCTACATAAACCACCACTGTAGCCTTCTTTGCCCTAGCAGCAGTGTTCACAGCTGTCTGCAAGGGCTGTGTGAGTGCAGCTCACGCTGTGGAGTGGGTCCTGCAGCCACGTCAGGCTGTAGGCCACCCAGTGTGATCACTGCTGCCTCATACATCTTTTATTTTTTGAGCTGCATTTTTTACATAATTTCAATCTAGTGTGCTTCCATCCGTATCCATATACGTTGGTTGCAAACACTAGTAGTAGACAGTGGAGCCTTTCTGCAGCCTTTCAGTGCTAGTGTTCACTTTGCTGCACTGTTCACGGCTGTCTGAGAGGTCTCTGACTGTGTGTGAGTGCAGCTCACGCTGAGTAGTGTGTCCTGCAGCTACGTCTGGCTGCAGGACGCTCAGCGTGCGTCAGTGCCTCACACATATTTTTATTTGAGTGCAGCTCATTTTTTCTTCTATTAGTGTGCATCCATCCGTCTCCATCTACGGTGGTTGCAAACACTATAAAGGAGTACACAGCGGAGCCTTTCTGCAGCCTGTCAGTGCCAGTGCCCACTTAGCTGCACTGTTGACGGCTGTCTGAGAGGCCTCTGACTGTGTGTGAGTGCAGCTCACGCTGAGTAGAGTGTCCTGCAGCTACGTCTGGTTGTAGGACGCTCAACGTGCGTCACTGCCTCACACATATTTGTCTTTGAGTGCAGCTCATTTTTTCTTCTCCTATTAGTGTGCATCCATCCTTATCCATCAACATTGGTTGGTTGCAAACACTATATAGGAGTAGATAGAGGAGCCTTTTTTTCTGGCTTGTGCCCTGCCGGCGCAGCCAGATTAGTATTACCCAATTTTTTTGGAGCCTCATCTTTTGCATTGTAGGTTACCTGCCTGCATTGTAATAGCTCCAAAAAGTTGGTGATACTATCAGTTTCAATTCTTTGTTCACATACTTTGAGTTTGTTTCCAACAAAGAAACCACAAAAAAAGTTCACCAAACACTACATTTTGAACTTGTGTAGGCCACATCAGCTCCTATTAAAGTCTAGTCCACACACACACACACTTCATAAAATTAGTGTTTCTTGTACCTGTAACCAGCTGTTCAGGAATAAGCACACTAAGGCCCCCCTTTGTACTTTTTTGCCTATCTTAAGCAGTCTTGCAAGATGAAGAAGGCAGGGAGTAAGGCGCGTGGGCGTGGGCGTGGGCGTGGAGTTTCAGCAGGGAGAGGACGTGGGGATTCTGCAGGGAGAGGACGTGGGGATTCTACAGGTAGAGGACGTGGGGATTCTGGGCCTGCTGCGGGCACCAGTGGATCAGCATCCCCCAGTTTTAGCAGGCAACAGTCCTTTATGCGCAGCTTTGTAGGACCTCAACGTACCCCACTGCTGCGGGAGGAACAAATTGAAGCCGTTGTCGGATGGATGGCAGCTAACGCATCGACTTCAATTACTTCCGCATCCTCTCAGGGTCAGAGCACCGAAGAGCAACCATCTGTCTCTTCACCACCTGCCAAAGTGCCCAGGCAGTCAGAGAGACATGGACAGGAGCCATCACAGTCTCTACTTCTGTTCTCGGAATCTGTTGGCTTGGAAAGAGGGGGCCAGCCAAGCAGCATTCCTGAATGTGAAGAAGAGGGAGTATGCAGTGATGCGCAACTTCTTTGTCCCTCTGAATCTGAAGAGGCGAGTGGGCCAGTGCCTATGGTCAGCACACCTCAGTACGCATCAGATGATGACGAGACTCAGTTGCCACTTTCTGGTGTGTACGGTGCTGGCGAGACAACCCCGGAGAAGCAGCTGTTTGAAGAGGGGAGGGAAGATGATGAGGTCCTTGACCCATCATGGCGTGAGCAACAGGAAGGTGGTGGGAGCAGCTCGGAGGAAGAGATTCCCCTACCGGCCAAAACAGGAGGCAGAGGGAGGGGGAAGACTTGGTTGCCTGTACCCTCCACTTCGGCACCCATTAGGAGCATTCCTCCTTCCAAAGGCAAACCGGGCGCTCACAAGAGTTGCAGTGCGTGGTCCTTTTTTGACACAGTTGCAGATGACATTTGCTTTGTCAAATGCAAGCTGTGTCATCAGAGAGTCAAAAGAGAGAGAAATGTCAGCAACCTCAATACCACAAATATGTGGAAACATGTGCGCACCAAGCACGAGTTGGAGTTGCAGAGACACCCTGAAGACGTAGGCCAACGTACAGCACCACCTACCACCTCTTCAGTTCGTGTTGGGCCCTCTTCCTCCAGCTCACACACTGCTGGTTCGGCTTCCTCACAGGATCGCCAAGGAAGAACCTCTGCCACTGTTGTCCAGAGACCCTGTCAGATTACACCCATAGCAGCACGTTCCCATCCATCACAGCCATCGGTAGCACAGGCATGGGATAAAAGGCGCCCTTACTCGGCAAACCATCCCCGAGCACAGTCTCTGAATGCTGGCATTGCCAAACTTCTGGCAGTTGAAATGCTGTCATTCAGGCTGGTGGACACTGACACCTTCCGGGACTTAATGGCATTGACAGTCCCCCAATACAACGTGCCCAGCCGCTTTTATTTCAGCAGGCGAGCCGTCCCTGCCCTGCAGAAACATGTTGAGGGCAAAATAAAACATGCGCTACTAAACGCCGTTAGTAGCAAGGTCCACCTGACCACCGATGCGTGGACCAGTAACCATGGACAGGGACGATACCTTTCCCTCACTGCCCACTGGGTCAATGTTGTGGAGCCGGGTACGGATCTGGAGAGTGGCGCTGTACGTGTTCTTCCAACGCCACGGATTGCAGGACTCCAGTCTGTACACATAGACTCCTCCTCCTACTCAAGTTCCTCAGAAACAGCAGAGCAGGAGCCTGTTACGACCGATATGAGCACAGCCGTGGCCAAACGTCAACAGGCTGTACTCAAATTAATTTCTTTGGGGAATCGAAGCCACACAGCGCAGGAGCTCTGGAATGCTATCAAGCTGGAGAGCGATGTGTGGTTTGGGCCAGCGAATCTCCAGCCGGGCTTGGTAGTGTGTGACAATGGCCGAAATCTGGTGGCAGCTCTTGGCCTAGGCAACCTCACACACATCCCATGTCTGGCACATGTTCTTAACTTGGTCGTGCAGAGCTTTCTGAGGGACTATCCGGATCTTGCTGCACTGTTGCACAAGGTCCGCATAGAGTGCGCTCACTTGCGACGTTCCAGCACGGCAAGATCGCGCCTCGCTGCTCTGCAGCGACGATTTGGCCTTCCGGAACATCGCATCATATGTGACCTACCCACCCGGTGGAATTCAACGTTACATATGTTGGAGCGGTTGTGTGAGCAGCAGGCAGCAGTCATGGAGTACCAGCTGCATCAGGCGCAAACAAGTCGCACTGTGCGCCGTTCACACTTCAGCACCATTGAGTGGGCCTCTATGAAGGACATCTGCCTCGTTTTGCGTGCCTTCGATGAATCCACGCGGATGGCGAGTGCAGATGATGCACTAGTCAGCATGACTGTCCCCCTTATCTGCCTGCTTCAACAAACACTGCAAGCACTAAGGGATGAGGTTTCAGAAGAGGTGGAGGATGAGGAGTCCCAAATGCCATCTGCTTCTGGACAGTCTGCGCTACGTGTTTCCTCACAAAGGCCTAGGCAGGGGACACTTTGTGAGGAGGATGAGGAGGAGTCGATGGAGGAGGAAGACATCTCTCCAGAGGAGGGAGGTACACAAACCTCTACTCAGTATGTACAGCGAGGGTGGGGTGATGCAGAGCAGGCCGAGGTCACGCCTCAAACAGGGGACAGCGGTTCTTTGGCAGTTGGGAGTCTGCAGCACATGGTTGATTTCATGCTGCAGTGCCTGAGAAACGACCGCCGCATCGCCCACATTCTCGTCTCGGCTGATTATTGGGTGTACACCCTCCTAGATCCTCGCTACCGGGACAGCGTACAAAGGCTCATACCAACGTTGAACCGGGAGCGTAAAATGCGGGAGTACGAAGAGTCACTGGTGCAGTCCATAATGTTTTCCATTCCACCCGACAGCATTGTTGCTAGTGCTTTACAAAGCAGCTCTGTGCGTCGAGGCAGTGGAGGAAACTCTGCACAAAGAGGGAGCAGAGGCAGCGCCGCAGCACAAGGCAAGACCACTATGGCCCAAATGTGGCAAAGTTTTGTGTGTCCACCACAATTGTCTACACCATCAGCGACGCCTCGAGTCAGCAGGAGGCAACGCTTCCGTCAGATGGTGTCAGACTACATGTCTTGCCCTGTCGCTGTACTCCCAGATGGCTCTTCCCCCTTCAAGTTTTGGGTCTCTAAGCTGGATACATGGCCAGAGCTTATCCAGTATGCATTGGAGGTGCTGGCTTGCCCTGCTGCCAGTGTATTATCGGAACGTGTCTTTAGTGCCGCAGGTGGTGTACTAACAGACCGTCGCACGCGACTATCTTCCGATAATGTTGACCGGCTGACTTTTCTGAAAATGAACAAGGCCTGGATCTCCAAAGACTTTGCCATTCCTCTTACAGACTAAATTAGTGGTTGGCAACTGTATCCAGGTCTGCTGGTGTGTTCATTTTTCTACCACCTGAACTATAATCCCTTTGCTTCAACACAGCCAGTTGTCGCTCAGATGTGTCGTCTGCACAGAGAAACACACTAGCTCCTGTGTTAGTGGGGTTCAGTAATGCCAGCTGATCCCCTGCTGTGTGGACGGCAAAGTCACCAGCTCCATCAACATTCAAACCACTACTGATTTTTAACCGTGCCCAACTTAGGTCTCTGGCTCCACTGTCTCTACTATTTCCCCTGACCTCCAACCCCGCCATCTACATCTCTGAAGTGGCGTCAGCACAATCTACACTTGTTCCTGTGTTCCTGTGGCTCAGTCCCATCAGTTTATCCCCTGATGTGTGTCCGGCAAGGTCTCCTGCTCTGTCCACATTCCCATAACCAGTAGTGGGAATGAGGACAGAGCTGGCGAACTTGCCGGACAAACATCAGGGGATCAACTGACGGGACTGAGCACCAGTAACACAGGAACAAGTGTAGATTGTGCTGACGCCACTTCAGAGATGTAGCTGGCGGGGTTGGAGGCCAGGGTAAATAGTAGAGACAGTGGAGCCAGAGGCCTAAGTGGAGCATGGTTAGAATCAGTAGTAGTCCACAACCTCCATAAAAACCGCTGCCCATTGGCCTCTGCATGCGGCATGCGTAATCCTGGGCTCCAACAGCTTCAGTTGGTGTTCAGAAGTGTCGTCTCCACAGAGCCAAACACATTCGTTAGAGTGTTAGTGGGGTTCAGCACTGCCAGCTGTTCCCCTGCTGTGGAGATGGCAAGTCTCCTGCTGCCTTCACCTGCCAAAATCCAGTAGGCCCCAGCCTGCTCCTCGCCTAATCCTGGGCTCCAACAGCGTCAGTTGGTGTTCAGAAGTGTCGTCTCCACAGAGCCAAACACCTTCGTTAGAGTGTTAGTGGGGTTCAGCACTGCCAGCTGTTCCCCTGCTGTGGAGATGGCAAGTCTCCTGCTGCCTTCACCTGCCAAAATCCAGTAGGCCCCAGCCTGCTCCTCGCCTAATCCTGGGCTCCAACAGCGTCAGTTGGTGTTCAGAAGTGTCGTCTCCACAGAGCCAAACACCTTCGTTAGAGTGTTAGTGGGGTTCAGCACTGCCAGCTGTTCCCCTGCTGTGGAGATGGCAAGTCTCCTGCTGCCTTCACCTGCCAAAATCCAGTAGGCCACAGCCTGCTCCTCGCCTAATCCTGGGCTCCAACAGCGTCAGTTGGTGTTCAGAAGTGTCGTCTCCACAGAGCCAAACACCTTCGTTAGAGTGTTAGTGGGGTTCAGCACTGCCAGCTGTTCCCCTGCTGTGAAGATGGCAAGTCTCCTGCTGCCTTCACCTGCCAAAATCCAGTAGGCCACAGCCTGCTCCTCGCCTAATCCTGGGCTCCAACAGCGTCATTTGGTGTTCAGAAGTGTCGTCTCCACAGAGCCAAACACCTTCGTTAGAGTGTTAGTGGGGTTCAGCACTGCCAGCTGTTCCCTGCTGTGGAGATGGCAGTCTCTCCTGCTGTCTCCGCATTACAAAGACAGTAGGCCTCTGCCTACACCCTCCTATTTCCTGGGCTTCAACACAGCCAGTTGTAGTTCGGAAGTGCCGTCCACACGGAAAGAGATACTTGCTCCCGTGTCTCAGTGGGGTTCAGTAACGTCAGCTGATCCCCTGCTGTGTGGATGGCAGTCTCTCCTGCTGTCACCTCATTCATAATACAGTAGGCCTCTGCCTACACCCTCCTATTTCCTGGGCTTCAACACAGCCAGTTGTAGTTCGGAAGTGCCGTCCACACGGAAAGAGATACTTGCTCCCGTGTCTCAGTGGGGTTCAGTAACGTCAGCTGATCCCCTGCTGTGTGGATGGCAGTCTCTCCTGCTGTCACCTCATTCTTAATACAGTAGGCCTCTGCCTACACCCTCCTATTTCCTGGGCTTCAACACAGCCAGTTGTAGTTCGGAAGTGCCGTCCACACGGAAAGAGATACTTGCTCCCGTGTCTCAGTGGGGTTCAGTAACGTCAGCTGATCCCCTGCTGTGTGGATGGCAGTCTCTCCTGCTGTAAACTCATTCAAAATACAGTAGGCCTCTGCCTACACCCTCCTATTTCCTGGGCTTCAACACAGCCAGTTGTAGTTCGGAAGTGCCGTCCACACGGAAAGAGATACTTGCTCCCGTGTCTCAGTGGGGTTCAGTAATGTCAGCTGATCCCCTGCTGTGTGGATGGCAGTCTCTCCTGCTGTCACCTCATTCAAAATACAGTAGGCCTCTGCCTACACCCTCCTATTTCCTGGGCTTCAACACAGCCAGTTGTAGTTCGGAAGTGCCGTCCACACGGAAAGAGATACTTGCTCCCGTGTCTCAGTGGGGTTCAGTAACGTCAGCTGATCCCCTGCTGTGTGGATGGCAGTCTCTCCTGCTGTAAACTCATTCAAAATACAGTAGGCCTCTGCCTACACCCTCCTATTTCCTGGGCTTCAACACAGCCAGTTGTAGTTCGGAAGTGCCGTCCACACGGAAAGAGATACTTGCTCCCGTGTCTCAGTGGGGTTCAGTAATGTCAGCTGATCCCCTGCTGTGTGGATGGCAGTCTCTCCTGCTGTCACCTCATTCAAAATTCAGTAGGCCTCTGCCTACACCCTCCTATTTCCTGGGCTTCAACACAGCCAGTTGTAGTTCGGAAGTGCCGTCCACACGGAAAGAGATACTTGCTCCCGTGTCTCAGTGGGGTTCAGTAATGTCAGCTGATCCCCTGCTGTGTGGATGGCAGTCTCTCCTGCTGTCACCTCATTCAAAATACAGTAGGCCTCTGCCTACACCCTCCTATTTCCTGGGCTTCAACACAGCCAGTTGTAGTTCGGAAGTGCCGTCCACACGGAAAGAGATACTTGCTCCCGTGTCTCAGTGGGGTTCAGTAACGTCAGCTGATCCCCTGCTGTGTGGATGGCAGTCTCTCCTGCTGTAAACTCATTCAAAATACAGTAGGCCTCTGCCTACACCCTCCTATTTCCTGGGTTTCAACACAGCCAGTTGTAGTTCGGAAGTGCCGTCCACACGGAAAGAGATACTTGCTCCCGTGTCTCAGTGGGGTTCAGTAATGTCAGCTGATCCCCTGCTGTGTGGATCGCAGTCTCTCCTGCTGTCACCTCATTCAAAATACAGTAGGCCTCTGCCTTCACCCTCCTATTTCCTGGGCTTCAACACAGCCAGTTGTAGTTCGGAAGTGCCGTCCACACGGAAAGAGATACTTGCTCCCGTGTCTCAGTGGGGTTCAGTAATGTCAGCTGATCCCCTGCTGTGTGGATGGCAGTCTCTCCTGCTGTCACCTCATTCAAAATACAGTAGGCCTCTGCCTACACCCTCCTATTTCCTGGGCTTCAACACAGCCAGTTGTAGTTCGGAAGTGCCGTCCACACGGAAAGAGATACTTGCTCCCGTGTCTCAGTGGGGTTCAGTAATGTCAGCTGATCCCCTGCTGTGTGGATGGCAGTCTCTCCTGCTGTCACCTCATTCAAAATACAGTAGGCCTCTGCCTACACCCTCCTATTTCCTGGGCTTCAACACAGCCAGTTGTAGTTCGGAAGTGCCGTCCACACGGAAAGAGATACTTGCTCCCGTGTCTCAGTGGGGTTCAGTAACGTCAGCTGATCCCCTGCTGTGTGGATGGCAGTCTCTCCTGCTGTAAACTCATTCAAAATACAGTAGGCCTCTGCCTACACCCTCCTATTTCCTGGGTTTCAACACAGCCAGTTGTAGTTCGGAAGTGCCGTCCACACGGAAAGAGATACTTGCTCCCGTGTCTCAGTGGGGTTCAGTAATGTCAGCTGATCCCCTGCTGTGTGGATGGCAGTCTCTCCTGCTGTCACCTCATTCAAAATACAGTAGGCCTCTGCCTTCACCCTCCTATTTCCTGGGCTTCAACACAGCCAGTTGTAGTTCGGAAGTGCCGTCCACACGGAAAGAGATACTTGCTCCCGTGTCTCAGTGGGGTTCAGTAATGTCAGCTGATCCCCTGCTGTGTGGATGGCAGTCTCTCCTGCTGTCACCTCATTCAAAATACAGTAGGCCTCTGCCTACACCCTCCTATTTCCTGGGCTTCAACACAGCCAGTTGTAGTTCGGAAGTGCCGTCCACACGGAAAGAGATACTTGCTCCCGTGTCTCAGTGGGGTTCAGTAATGTCAGCTGATCCCCTGCTGTGTGGATGGCAAAGTCTCCTGCTGCCTACACAGTCGTACCACTACTGATTTTTAACCGTGCTCCAATTAGGAATGTGGCTCCACTGTCTCTCGTATTTCCCCTGTCCTCCAACCCTGCCAGTTACAGCTCCGAAGTGGCGTCTGCACAATCCACACTTGTTCCTGTGTTACAGGTGTTCAGTCCGGTCAGTTAATCCCCTGATGTGTGTCCGGCAATGTCGCCTGCTCTGTCCACATTCCCACACAGCACAGCCAGTTGTTGCTCGGAAGTGCCGCCTTCACAGAGTAAAACACTAGCTCCTGTGTTTGTGGGGTTCAGTAACGTCAGCTGTTCCCCTGCTGTTTTGATGGCAATCTGTCCTGCTGCCTCCCAATTGACAGCACATCAGGCCTCAGCCTGCTAAGTGCTTGTCCTGGGCTCCAACATCGCCAGTTGCTGCTCATAACTGACTTTGGCATGGGTACTCCCTCCTGCCCAGCTTGGTTCCAGCCCTGCCTGCTGTTTCCGGGAAGTGTCAATGTCAGTTTGCCACCCCAAGTTGCCATGTTGTGTTGCGGTTGGGTTAGCCGAGGCTAGGGTGCCAGCAGTTTAGGTGCTTCCTATGTGGACTGCGGGTTCTGGTAAGAAAGGTTTGTTCCATTGTGCCAGTAGGACATGCACCCCCTGTAGGACTGTGTGATTCGGTAACTGCGGCCAGCTTGCGGCATGCCAACTTTGCTTTTCAGGGGTAACTTCTGATACCCCTCCGGGTTCGAGCACCGTCAGCTGGTTCTCATCAGAGCCTTTGGCCTAGGTGCCTCCATCTCGGTATCCGAGTTCCGGCAACGTCTGCTGGTCCTTGGTAGTGCTTTGTAGCACAGGTACCTCCTGCTTAGTAACCGGGTTACAGCACCGTCAGCTGGTTCTCGGTTGTGCCATTGGCTCTTATTCCTTCTGCTGCCCCTCCGGGTGCCAGCACTGTCAGCTGGTCCTCGCTATTTCCATTTGCTCTTGCAGCTTATGCTACCCCTCCGGGTTCCAGCACCGTCAGCTGGTTCTCGTCAGAGCCTTTGGCCTAGGTGCCTCCATCTCGGTATCCGAGTTCCGGCAACGTCTGCTGGTCCTTGGTAGTGCTTTGTAGCACAGGTACCTCCTGCTTAGTAACCGGGTTCCAGCACCGTCAGCTGGTCCTCGGTAGTGCCATTGGCTCTTGTTCCTTCTGCTGCCCCTCCGGGTGCCAGTACCGTCAGCTGGTTCAAGAGGACAAAGAACAGGAAGACAACCACCAAGATGCAGAACAACAAGAGAGAGAAGACAAAGAAGCATAAAAAAAAAGCAGAAGAACATTAAGCATAAGACTAATACTCTGAGCAAATGATATTATCTTATTTATAAGCAGAAGAAGACTAAGCAGTGTATGGGGGTGAGTCCGTTCCTCCTCGTGGTGCCCCTGGAAAAGGCCTGCTGCTGCAGGCCAAACTGAACGCGGACAAATCCTGTTGTAAATCTTTTGTGACAGGCAGAACGGAAGGTGTAAACTTCTAACTTTTCTAGATAACAACTACAGGAATGCCTGACACAAACAAGAATATGATGAAGAAGAATAGGAAGAAGATGAAGAAGCTGAATATGTAGAATAATAATTGTTGAATAAGAAGAATATGAAGAATGTAAGAAAAGGAAGAAGAAGAAGAAGAAGAAGAAGAATGTAAAAAAAGGAAGTAGAAGAAGAAGAAGAAGAATGTAAAAAAAGGAATAAGAAGAAGAATGTAAAAAAAGGAAGTAGAAGAAGAAGAAGAAGAATGTAAAAAAAGGAAGTAGAAGAAGAAGAATGTAAAAAAAGGAAGTAGAAGAAGAAGAAGAAGAATGTAAAAAAAGGAAGTAGAAGAAGAAGAAGAAGAATGTAAAAAAAGGAAGTAGAAGAAGAAGAAGAATGTAAAAAAAGGAAGTAGAAGAAGAAGAAGAAGAAAGAAGAAAGAAGAAGAAGACATACATGTCTGGCAAAATATAAATGAGGCTAACATAGTCAATATCTTTGTAACTCCTAACATCTTTAAAAAAAAAGTTTAATTCCTGCTATTCCATTTGATTGGGCTAAACCTCTATGGCTTTAATGTCTCCTCCACCTCCCACAATACATTCTACATTATTCTTAGTTGTTTTTCTTCATGTAGAATTAACCTACAAGGAAAGAAAGGTTTTTTTTTAATTCCGATATTTTGGCCCCATTGACTTGCATTGGTTCCCGGTATCGGAATCGGCGATACCGATACTTTTTTTTAAGATCGGCCGATCCATTCCGATCCGATATTTTCAAGTATCGGCTGGTATCGCTCAACTCTAGTCATAATCATTGGATGATGTCATAATCATTTTGTTGATGTCATAATCATTTGATGATGTCATAATCATTAGATGATGTCATAATCATTTTGTTGATGTCATAATCATTTGATGATGTCATAATCATTAGATGATGTCATAATCATTTTGTTGATGTCAGAATCATTTGATGATGTCATAATCATTTTGTTGATGTCATAATCATTTGATGAAGTCATAATCATTTTGTTGATGTCATAATCATTTTGCTGATGTCATATGATTTGATGATGTCATAATCTTTTGATGTCATAATCATTGGATGATGTCATAATCATTTTGTTGATGTCATAATCATTTGATGATGTTATAATCATTAGATGATGTCATAATCATTTTGTTGATGTCATAATCATTTGATTATGTCATAATCATTAGATGATGTCATAATCATTTTGTTGATGTCATAATCATTTGATGATGTCATAATCATTTTGTTGATGTCATAATCATTTGATGATGTCATAATCATTTGATGTCATAATCATTGGATGATGTCATAATCATTTTGTTGATGTCATAATCATTTGATGATGTCATAATCATTAGATGATGTCATAATCATTTTGTTGATGTCATGATCATTTGATGATGTCATAATCATTTGATGTCATAATCATTGGATGATGACATAATCATATTGTTGATGTCATAATCATATGATGATGTCATAATCATTTTGTTGATGTAATAATCATTTTTTTGATGTCATAATGATTGGATGATGACATAATCATTTGATGTCATAATCATTGGATGATGTCATAATCTTTTTGTTGATGTCATAATCATTTGATGATGCCATAAACATTTGATGATGTCATAATCATTAGATGATGTCATAATCATTTTGTTGATGTCATAATCATTTGATGATGTCATAATCATTTTGTTGATGTCATAATCATTTGATGATGTCATCATCATTAGATGATGTCATAATCATTTTGTTGATGTCATAATCATTTGATGATGTCATAATCATTTTGTTGATGTCATAATCATTTTGTTGATGTCATAATGATTTGATGATGTCATAATCATTTGATGTCATAATCTTTGGATGATGTCATAATCATTTTGTTGATGTCATAATCATTTGATGATGTCATAATCATTTTGTTGATGTCATAATCATTTGATGATGTCATAATCATTAGATGATGTCATAATAATTGTGTTGATGTCATAATCATTTGATGATGTCATAATCATTTTGTTGATGTCATAATCATTTGATGATGTCATAATCATTTGATGTCATAATCATTGGATGATGTCATAATCATTTTGTTGATGTCATAATCATTTGATGATGTCATAATCATTAGATGATGTCATAATCATTTTGTTGATGTCATAATCATTTGATGATGTCATAATCATTTGATGTCATAATCATTGGATGATGACATAATCATTTTGTTGATGTCATAATCATTTGATGATGTCATAATCATTTTGTTGATGTAATAATCATTTTGTTGATGTCATAATCATTTGATGATGTCATAATCATTTGATGTCATAATCATTGGATGATGTCATAATCATTTTGTTGATGTCATAATCATTTGATGATGTCATAATCATTAGATGATGTCATAATCATTTTTTTGATGTCATAATCATTTGATGATGTCATAATCATTTGATGATGTCATAATCATTTTGTTGATGTCATAATCATTTGATGATGTCATAATCATTTGATTTCATAATCATTGGATAATGTCATAATCATTTTGTTGATGTCATAATCATTTGATGATGTCATAATCATTAGATGATGTCATAATCATTTTGTTGATGTTACAATCATTTGATGATGTCATAATCATTTTGTTGATGTCATAATCATTTTGTTGATGTCATAATGATTTGATGATGTCATAATCATTTGATGTCATAATCATTGGATGATGTCATAATCATTTTGTTGATGTCATAATCATTTGATGATGTCATAATCATTTGATGTCATAATCATTGGATGATGTCATAATCATTTTGTTGATGTCATAATCATTTGATGATGTCATAATCATTAGATGATGTCATAATCATTTTGTTGATGTCATAATCATTTGATGTCATAATCATTGGATGATGTCATAATCATTTTGTTGATGTCATAATCATTTGATGATGTCATAATCATTAGATGATGTCATAATCATTTTGTTGATGTCATAATCATTTGATGTCATAATCAATGGATGATGTCATAATCATTTTGTTGATGTCATAATCATTTGATGATGTCATAATCGTTTGATGTCATAATCATTAGATGATGTCATAATCATTTTGTTGATGTCATAATCATTTGATGTCATAATCATTTGGTGATGTCATAATCATGTTGTTGATGTCATAATCATTTTGTTGATGTCATAATGATTTGATGATGTCATAATCATTGGATGATGTCATAATCATTTTGTTGATGTCATAATCTTTTGATGATGTCATAATCATTTGATGTCATAATCATTGGATGATGTCATAATCATTTTGTTGATGTCATAATCATTTGATGATGTCATAATCATTAGATGATGTCATAATCATTTTGTTGATGTCATAATCATTTGATGATGTCATAATCATTTGATGTCATAATCATTGGATGATGTCATAATCATTTTGTTGATGTTATAATCATTTGATGATGTCATAATCATTTGATGTAATAATCATTGGATGATGTCATAATCATTTTGTTGATGTCATAATCATTTGATGTCATAATCATTAGATGATGTCATAATCATTTTGTTGATGTCATAATCATTAGATGATGTCATAATCATTTTGTTGATGTCATAATCATTTGATGATGTCATAATCATTTTGTTGATGTCATAATCATTTTGTTGATGTCATATGATTTGATGATGTCATAATCATTTGATGTGATAATCATTGGATGATGTCATAATCATTTTGTTGATGTCATAATCATTTGATGATGTTATAATCATTAGATGATGTCATAATCATTTTGTTGATGTCATAATCATTTGATGATGTCATAATCATTTGATGTCATAATCATTGGATGATGTCATAATCATTTTGTTGATGTCATAATCATTTGATGATGTCATAATCATTAGATGATGTCATAATCATTTTGTTGATGTCATAATCATTTGATGATGTCATAATCATTTGATGTCACAATCATTGGATGATGACATAATCATTTTGTTGATGTTATAATCATTTGATGATGTCTTAATCATTTTGATGATGTAATAATCATTTTGTTGATGTCATAATGATTGGAAGATGACATAATCATTTGATGTCATAATCATTAGATGATGTCATAATCATTTTGTTGATGACATAATCATTTGATGTCAGAATCATTAGATGATGTCATAATCATTTTGTTGATGTCATAGTCATTTGATGATGTCATAATCATTTTGTTGATGTCATAATCATTAGATGATGTCATAATCATTTGATGTCATAATCATTGGATGATGTCATAATCATTTTGTTGATGTCATAATCATTTGATGATGTCATAATCATTTGATGTCATAATCATTGGAAGATGACATAATCATTTTGTTGATGTCATAATCATTTGATGATGTCATAATCATTTTGTTGATGTAATAATCATTTTGTTGATGTCATAATCATTTGATGATGTCATAATCATTTGATGTCATAATCATTGGATGATGTCATAATCATTTTGTTAATGTCATAATCATTTGATGATGTCATAATCATTAGATGATGTCATAATCATTTTGTTGATGTCATAATCATTTGATGTCATAATTATTAGATGATGTCATAATCATTTTGTTGATGTCATAATCATTTTCTTGATGTCATAATCATTTGATGATGTCATAATCGTTTGATGTCATAATCATTAGATGATGTCATAATCATTTTGTTGATGTCATAATCATTTGAAGTCATAATCATTTGGTGATGTCATAATCATTTTGTTGATGTCATAATCATTTTGTTGATGTCATAATGATTTGATGATGTCATAATCATTTGATGTCATAATCATTGGATGATGTCATAATCATTTTGTTGATGTCATAATCATTTGATGATGTTATAATCATTTGATGTCATAATCATTGGATGATGTCATAATCATTTTGTTGATGTCATAATCATTTGATGATGTCATAATCATTAGATGATGTCATAATCATTTTGTTGATGTCATAATCATTTGTTGATGTCATAATCATTTGATGTCATAATCATTGGATGATGTCATAATGATTTTGTTGATGTCATAATCATTTGATGATGTCATAATCATTAGATGATGTCATAATCATTTTGTTGATGTCATAATCATTTGATGATGTCATAATCATTTTGTTGATGTCATAATCATTTGATGATGTCGTAATCATTTTGTTGATGTCATAATCATTTTGCTGATGTCATATGATTTGATGATGTCATAATCTTTTGATGTCATAATCATTGGATGATGTCATAATCATTTTGTTGATGTCATAATCCTTTGATGATGTTGTAATCATTAGATGATGTCATAATCATTTTGTTGATGTCATAATCATTTGATTATGTCATAATCATTAGATGATGTCATAATCATTTTGTTGATGTCATAATCATTTGATGATGTCATAATCATTTTGTTGATGTCATAATCATTTGATGATGTCATAATCATTAGATGATGTCATAATCATTTTGTTGATGTTACAATCATTTGATGATGTCATAATCATTTTGTTGATGTCATAATCATTTTGTTGATGTCATAATGATTTGATGATGTCATAATCATTTGATGTCATAATCATTGGATGATGTCATAATCATTTTGTTGATGTCATAATCATTTGATGATGTCATAATCATTTGATGTCATAATCATTGGATGATGTCATAATCATTTTGTTGATGTCATAATCATTTGATGATGTCATAATCATTAGATGATGTCATAATCATTTTGTTGATGTCATAATCATTTGATGTCATAATCATTGGATGATGTCATAATCATTTTGTTGATGTCATAATCATTTGATGATGTCATAATCATTAGATGATGTCATAATCATTTTGTTGATGTCATAATCATTTGATGTCATAATCAATGGATGATGTCATAATCATTTTGTTGATGTCATAATCATTTGATGATGTCATAATCGTTTGATGTCATAATCATTAGATGATGTCATAATCATTTTGTTGATGTCATAATCATTTGATGTCATAATCATTTGGTGATGTCATAATCATGTTGTTGATGTCATAATCATTTTGTTGATGTCATAATGATTTGATGATGTCATAATCATTGGATGATGTCATAATCATTTTGTTGATGTCATAATCTTTTGATGATGTCATAATCATTTGATGTCATAATCATTGGATGATGTCATAATCATTTTGTTGATGTCATAATCATTTGATGATGTCATAATCATTAGATGATGTCATAATCATTTTGTTGATGTCATAATCATTTGATGATGTCATAATCATTTGATGTCATAATCATTGGATATTGTCATAATCATTTTGTTGATGTTATAATCATTTGATGATGTCATAATCATTTGATGTAATAATCATTGGATGATGTCATAATCATTTTGTTGATGTCATAATCATTTGATGTCATAATCATTAGATGATGTCATAATCATTTTGTTGATGTCATAATCATTAGATGATGTCATAATCATTTTGTTGATGTCATAATCATTTGATGATGTCATAATCATTTTGTTGATGTCATAATCATTTTGTTGATGTCATATGATTTGATGATGTCATAATCATTTGATGTGATAATCATTGGATGATGTCATAATCATTTTGTTGATGTCATAATCATTTGATGATGTTATAATCATTAGATGATGTCATAATCATTTTGTTGATGTCATAATCATTTGATGATGTCATAATCATTTGATGTCATAATCATTGGATGATGTCATAATCATTTTGTTGATGTCATAATCATTTGATGATGTCATAATCATTAGATGATGTCATAATCATTTTGTTGATGTCATAATCATTTGATGATGTCATAATCATTTGATGTCACAATCATTGGATGATGACATAATCATTTTGTTGATGTCATAATCATTTGATGATGTCTTAATCATTTTGATGATGTAATAATCATTTTGTTGATGTCATAATGATTGGAAGATGACATAATCATTTGATGTCATAATCATTAGATGATGTCATAATCATTTTGTTGATGACATAATCATTTGATGTCAGAATCATTAGATGATGTCATAATCATTTTGTTGATGTCATAGTCATTTGATGATGTCATAATCATTTTGTTGATGTCATAATCATTAGATGATGTCATAATCATTTGATGTCATAATCATTGGATGATGTCATAATCATTTTGTTGATGTCATAATCATTTGATGATGTCATAATCATTAGATGATGTCATAATAATTTTGTTGATGTCATAATCATTTGATGATGTCATAATCATTTGATGTCATAATCATTGGAAGATGACATAATCATTTTGTTGATGTCATAATCATTTGATGATGTCATAATCATTTTGTTGATGTAATAATCATTTTGTTGATGTCATAATCATTTGATGATGTCATAATCATTTGATGTCATAATCATTGGATGATGTCATAATCATTTTGTTAATGTCATAATCATTTGATGATGTCATAATCATTAGATGATGTCATAATCATTTTGTTGATGTCATAATCATTTGATGTCATAATTATTAGATGATGTCATAATCATTTTGTTGATGTCATAATCATTTTCTTGATGTCATAATCATTTGATGATGTCATAATCGTTTGATGTCATAATCATTAGATGATGTCATAATCATTTTGTTGATGTCATAATCATTTGAAGTCATAATCATTTTGGTGATGTCATAATCATTTTGTTGATGTCATAATCATTTTGTTGATGTCATAATGATTTGATGATGTCATAATCATTTGATGTCATAATCATTGGATGATGTCATAATCATTTTGTTGATGTCATAATCATTTGATGATGTTATATTCATTTGATGTCATAATCATTGGATGATGTCATAATCATTTTGTTGATGTCATAATCATTTGATGATGTCATAATCATTTTGTTGATGTCATAATCATTTTGCTGATGTCATATGATTTGATGATGTCATAATCTTTTGATGTCATAATCATTGGATGATGTCATAATCATTTTGTTGATGTCATAATCCTTTGATGATGTTGTAATCATTAGATGATGTCATAATCATTTTGTTGATGTCATAATCATTTGATTATGTCATAATCATTTGATTATGTCATAATCATTAGATGATGTCATAATCATTTTGTTGATGTCATAATCATTTGATGATGTCATAATCATTTTGTTGATGTCATAATCATTTGATGATGTCATAATCATTAGATGATGTCATAATCATTTTGTTGATGTCATAATCATTTGATGATGTCATAATCATTTGATGTCATAATCATTGGATGATGACATAATCATTTTGTTGATGTCATAATCATTTGATGATGTCATAATCATTTTGTTGATGTAATAATCATTTTGTTGATGTCATAATGATTGGATGATGACATAATCATTTGATGTCATAATCATTGGATGATGTCATAATCTTTTTGTTGATGTCATAATCATTTGATGATGCCATAAACATTTGATGATGTCATAATCATTAGATGATGTCATAATCATTTTGTTGATGTCATAATCATTTGATGATGTCATAATCATTTTGTTGATGTCATAATCATTTGATGATGTCATCATCATTAGATGATGTCATAATCATTTTGTTGATGTCATAATCATTTTGTTGATGTCATAATCATTTTGTTGATGTCATAATGATTTGATGATGTCATAATCATTTGATGTCATAATCATTGGATGATGTCATAATCATTTTGTTGATGTCATAATCATTTGATGATGTCATAATCATTTGATGTCATAATCATTGGATGATGTCATAATCATTTTGTTGATGTCATAATCATTTGATGATGTCATAATCATTAGATGATGTCATAATTAGAGTTGAGCGATACCAGCCGATACTTGAAAATATCGGATCGGAATGGATCGGCCGATCTTTAAAAAAAGTATCGGTATCGCCGATTCCGATACCGGGAACCAATGCAAGTCAATGGGGCCAAAATATCGGAATTAAAAAAAACCCTTTCTTTCCTTGTAGGCTAATTCTACATGAAGAAAAACAACTAAGAATAATGTAGAATGTATTGTGGGAGGTGGAGGAGACATTAAAGCCATAGAGGTTTAGCCCAATCAAATGGAATAGCAGGAATTAAACTTTTTTTTTTAAAGATGTTAGGAGTTACAAAGATATTGACTATGTTAGCCTCATTTATATTTTGCCAGACATGTATGTCTTCTTCTTCTACTTCCTTTTTTTACATTCTTCTTCTTCTTCTTCTTCTACTTCCTTTTTTTACATTCTTCTTCTTCTTCTTCTACTTCCTTTTTTTACATTCTTCTTCTTCTTCTTCTACTTCCTTTTTTTACATTCTTCTTCTTATTCCTTTTTTTACATTCTTCTTCTTCTTCTTCTACTTCCTTTTTTTACATTCTTCTTCTTCTTCTACTTCCTTTTTTTACATTCTTCTTCTTCTTCTTCTACTTCCTTTTTATACATTCTTCTTCTTCTACTTCCTTTTTTTACATTCTTCTTCTTCTTCTTCTACTTCCTTTTTTTACATTCTTCTTCTTCTTCTTCTTCTTCTTCCTTTTCTTACATTCTTCATATTCTTCTTATTCAACAATTATTATTCTACATATTCAGCTTCTTCATCTTCTTCCTATTCTTCTTCATCATATTCTTGTTTGTGTCAGGCATTCCTGTAGTTGTTATCTAGAAAAGTTAGAAGTTTACACCTTCCGTTCTGCCTGTCACAAAAGATTTACAACAGGATTTGTCCGCGTTCAGTTTGGCCTGCAGAAGCAGGCCTTTTCCAGGGGCACCACGAGGAGGAACGGACTCACCCCCATACACTGCTTAGTCTTCTTCTGCTTATAAATAAGATAATATCATTTGCTCAGAGTATTAGTCTTATGCTTAATGTTCTTCTGCTTTGTTTTTTTTATGCTTCTTTGTCTTCTCTCTCTTGTTGTTCTGCATCTTGGTGGTTGTCTTCCTGTTCTTTGTCCTCTTGAACCAGCTGACGGTACTGGCACCCGGAGGGGCAGCAGAAGGAACAAGAGCCAATGGCACTACCGAGGACCAGCTGACGGTGCTGGAACCCGGTTACTAAGCAGGAGGTACCTGTGCTACAAAGCACTACCAAGGACCAGCAGACGTTGCCGGAACTCGGATACCGAGATGGAGGCACCTAGGCCAAAGGCTCTGACGAGAACCAGCTGACGGTGCTGGAACCCGGAGGGGTAGCATAAGCTGCAAGAGCAAATGGAAATAGCGAGGACCAGCTGACAGTGCTGGCACCCGGAGGGGCAGCAGAAGGAATAAGAGCCAATGGCACAACCGAGGACCAGCTGACGGTGCTGGAACCCGGTTACTAAGCAGGAGGTACCTGTGCTACAAAGCACTACCAAGGACCAGCAGACGTTGCCGGAACTCGGATACCGAGATGGAGGCACCTAGGCCAAAGGCTCTGACGAGAACCAGCTGACGGTGCTGGAACCCGGAGGGGTAGCATAAGCTGCAAGAGCAAATGGAAATAGCGAGGACCAGCTGACAGTGCTGGCACCCGGAGGGGCAGCAGAAGGAATAAGAGCCAATGGCACAACCGAGGACCAGCTGACGGTGCTGGAACCCGGTTACTAAGCAGGAGGTACCTGTGCTACAAAGCACTACCAAGGACCAGCAGACGTTGCCGGAACTCGGATACCGAGATGGAGGCACCTAGGCCAAAGGCTCTGATGAGAACCAGCTGACGGTGCTGGAACCCGGAGGGGTATCAGAAGTTACCCTTGAAAAGCAAAGTTGGCATGCCGCAAGCTGGCCGCAGTTACCGAATCACACAGTCCTACAGGGGGTGCTTGTCCTACTGGCACTATGGAACAAACCTTTCTTACCAGAACCCGCAGTCCACATAGGAAGCACCTAAACTGCTGGCACCCTAGCCTCGGCTAACCCAACCGCAACACGACATGGCAACTTGGGGTGGCAAACTGACATTGACACTTCCCGGAAACAGCAGGCAGGGCTGGAACCAAGCTGGGCAGGAGGGAGTACCCGTGCCAAAGTCAGTTATGAGCAGCAACTGGCGATGTTGGAGCCCAGGACAAGCACTTAGCAGGCTGAGGCCTGATGTGCTGTCAATTGGGAGGCAGCAGGACAGATTGCCATCAAAACAGCAGGGGAACAGCTGACGTTACTGAACCCCACAAACACAGGAGCTAGTGTTTTACTCTGTGAAGACGGCACTTCCGAGCAACAACTGGCTGTGTTGACGCCCAGGGACAAGCACGGAGAAGGCTTAGGCTGCATTGAAGAAATTTTAAGATCGGTTGTAGACTACTAATTTGAACCAAGCTCCACTTAGGCCTGTGGCTTCACTGATTTTCGTATTTCCCCTGTCCTCCAACCCCGCCAGTTACAGCTCCGAAGTGGCGTCTGCACAATCCACACTTGTTCCTGTGTTACAGGTGTTCAGTCCGGTCAGTTAATCCCCTGATGTGTATCCGGCAATGTCGCCTGCTCTGTCCACATTCCGATAATGGGAATGTGGACAGAGCAGGCGACATTGCCGGACACACATCAGGGGATTAACTGACCGGACTGAACACCTGTAACACAGGAACAAGTGTGGATTGTGCAGACGCCACTTCGGAGCTGTAACTGGCGGGGTTGGAGGACAGGGGAAATACGAGAGACAGTGTAGCCACAGGCCTAATTGGAGCACGGTTAAAAATCAGTAGTGGTACGACTGTGTAGGCAGCAGGAGACTTTGCCATCCACACAGCAGGGGATCAGCTGACATTACTGAACCCCACTGAGACACGGGAGCAAGTGTCTCTTTCCGTGTGGACGGCACTTCCGAACTACAACTGGCTGTGTTGAAGTCCAGGAAATAGGAGGGTGTAGGCAGAGGCCTACTGTATTTTGAATGAGTTTATAGCAGGAGAGACTGCCATCCACACAGCAGGGGATCAGCTGACGTTACTGAACCCCACTGAGACACGGGAGCAAGTATCTCTTTACGTGTGGACGGCACTTCCGAACTACAACTGGCTGTGTTGAAGCCCAGGAAATAGGAGGGTGTAGGCAGAGGCCTACTGTATTTTGAATGAGGTGACAGCAGGAGAGACTGCCATCCACACAGCAGGGGATCAGCTGACGTTACTGAACCCCACTGAGACACGGGAGCAAGTGTCTCTTTCCGTGTGGACGGCACTTCCGAACTACAACTGGCTGTGTTGAAGCCCAGGAAATAGGAGGGTGTAGGCAGAGGCCTACTGTATTTTGAATGAGGTGACAGCAGGAGAGACTGCCATCCACACAGCAGGGGATCAGCTGACATTACTGAACCCCACTGAGACACGGGAGCAAGTATCTCTTTCCGTGTGGACGGCACTTCCGAACTACAACTGGCTGTGTTGAAGCCCAGGAAATAGGAGGGTGTAGGCAGAGGCCTACTGAATTTTGAATGAGTTTACAGCAGGAGAGACTGCCATCCACACAGCAGGGGATCAGCTGACGTTACTGAACCCCACTGAGACACGGGAGCAAGTGTCTCTTTCCGTGTGGACGGCACTTCCGAACTACAACTGGCTGTGTTGAAGCCCAGGAAATAGGAGGGTGTAGGCAGAGGCCTACTGAATTTTGAATGAGGTGAAAGCAGGAGAGACTGCCATCCACACAGCAGGGGATCAGCTGACGTTACTGAACCCCACTGAGACACGGGAGCAAGTGTCTCTTTCCGTGTGGACGGCACTTCCGAACTACAACTGGCTGTGTTGAAGCCCAGGAAATAGGAGGGTGTAGGCAGAGGCCTACTGAATTTTGAATGAGGTGACAGCAGGAGAGACTGCCATCCACACAGCAGGGGATCAGCTGACGTTACTGAACCCCACTGAGACACGGGAGCAAGTATCTCTTTCCGTGTGGACGGCACTTCCGAACTACAACTGGCTGTGTTGAAGCCCAGGAAATAGGAGGGTGTAGGCAGAGGCCTACTGAATTTTGAATGAGGTGACAGCAGGAGAGACTGCCATCCACACAGCAGGGGATCAGCTGACGTTACTGAACCCCACTGAGACACGGGAGCAAGTATCTCTTTCCGTGTGGACGGCACTTCCGAACTACAACTGGCTGTGTTGAAGCCCAGGAAATAGGAGGGTGTAGGCAGAGGCCTACTGTATTTTGAATGAGTTTACAGCAGGAGAGACTGCCATCCACACAGCAGGGGATCAGCTGACGTTACTGAACCCCACTGAGACACGGGAGCAAGTGTCTCTTTCCGTGTGGACGGCACTTCCGAACTACAACTGGCTGTGTTGAAGCCCAGGAAATAGGAGGGTGTAGGCAGAGGCCTACTGTATTTTGAATGAGGTGACAGCAGGAGAGACTGCCATCCACACAGCAGGGGATCAGCTGACGTTACTGAACCCCACTGAGACACGGGAGCAAGTATCTCTTTCCGTGTGGACGGCACTTCCGAACTACAACTGGCTGTGTTGAAGCCCAGGAAATAGGAGGGTGTAGGCAGAGGCCTACTGAATTTTGAATGAGGTGACAGCAGGAGAGACTGCCATCCACACAGCAGGGGATCAGCTGACGTTACTGAACCCCACTGAGACACGGGAGCAAGTATCTCTTTCCGTGTGGACGGCACTTCCGAACTACAACTGGCTGTGTTGAAGCCCAGGAAATAGGAGGGTGTAGGCAGAGGCCTACTGTATTTTGAATGAGTTTACAGCAGGAGAGACTGCCATCCACACAGCAGGGGATCAGCTGACGTTACTGAACCCCACTGAGACACGGGAGCAAGTATCTCTTTCCGTGTGGACGGCACTTCCGAACTACAACTGGCTGTGTTGAAGCCCAGGAAATAGGAGGGTGTAGGCAGAGGCCTACTGTATTTTGATTGAGTTTACAGCAGGAGAGACTGCCATCCACACAGCAGGGGATCAGCTGACGTTACTGAACCCCACTGAGACACGGGAGCAAGTGTCTCTTTCCGTGTGGACGGCACTTCCGAACTACAACTGGCTGTGTTGAAGCCCAGGAAATAGGAGGGTGTAGGCAGAGGCCTACTGTATTTTGAATGAGGTGACAGCAGGAGAGACTGCCATCCACACAGCAGGGGATCAGCTGACGTTACTGAACCCCACTGAGACACGGGAGCAAGTGTCTCTTTCCGTGTGGACGGCACTTCCGAACTACAACTGGCTGTGTTGAAGCCCAGGAAATAGGAGGGTGTAGGCAGAGGCCTACTGTATTTTGAATGAGTTTACAGCAGGAGAGACTGCCATCCACACAGCAGGGGATCAGCTGACGTTACTGAACCCCACTGAGACACGGGAGCAAGTGTCTCTTTCCGTGTGGACGGCACTTCCGAACTACAACTGGCTGTGTTGAAGCCCAGGAAATAGGAGGGTGTAGGCAGAGGCCTACTGTATTTTGAATGAGTTTACAGCAGGAGAGACTGCCATCCACACAGCAGGGGATCAGCTGACGTTACTGAACCCCACTGAGACACGGGAGCAAGTATCTCTTTCCGTGTGGACGGCACTTCCGAACTACAACTGGCTGTGTTGAAGCCCAGGAAATAGGAGGGTGTAGGCAGAGGCCTACTGTCTTTGTAATGCGGAGACAGCAGGAGAGACTGCCATCTCCACAGCAGGGGAACAGCTGGCAGTGCTGAACCCCACTAACACTTGAACGAATGTGTTTGGCTCTGTGGAGACGACACTTCTGAACACCAACTGACGTTGTTGGAGCCCAGGATTAGGCGAGGAGCAGGCTGGGGCCTACTGGATTTTGGCAGGTGAATGCAGCAGGAGACTTGCCATCTCCACAGCAGGGGAACAGCTGGCAGTGCTGAACCCCACTAACACTTGAACGAATGTGTTTGGCTCTATGGAGACGACACTTCTGAACACCAACTGACGTTGTTGGAGCCCAGGATTAGGCGAGGAGCAGGCTGGGGCCTACTGGATTTTGGCAGGTGAATGCAGCAGGAGACTTGCCATCTCCACAGCAGGGGAACAGCTGGCAGTGCTGAACCCCACTAACACTTGAACGAATGTGTTTGGCTCTGTGGAGACGACACTTCTGAACACCAACTGACGTTGTTGGAGCCCAGGATTAGGCGAGGAGCAGGCTGGGGCCTACTGGATTTTGGCAGGTTAATGCAGCAGGAGACTTGCCATCTCCACAGCAGGGGAACAGCTGGCAGTGCTGAACCCCACTAACACTTGAACGAATGTGTTTGGCTCTGTGGAGACGACACTTCTGAACACCAACTGACGTTGTTGGAGCCCAGGATTAGGCGAGGAGCAGGCTGGGGCCTACTGGATTTTGGCAGGTGAATGCAGCAGGAGACTTGCCATCTCCACAGCAGGGGAACAGCTGGCAGTGCTGAACCCCACTAACACTTGAACGAATGTGTTTGGCTCTGTGGAGACGACACTTCTGAACACCAACTGACGCTGTTGGAGCCCAGGATTAGGCGAGGAGCAGGCTGGGGCCTACTGGATTTTGGCAGGTGAATGCAGCAGGAGACTTGCCATCTCCACAGCAGGGGAACAGCTGGCAGTGCTGAACCCCACTAACACTTGAACGAATGTGTTTGGCTCTGTGGAGACGACACTTCTGAACACCAACTGACGCTGTTGGAGCCCAGGATTACGCATGCCACATGCAGAGGCCAATGGGCATCGGTTTTTATGGAGGTTGTGGACTACTACTGATTCTAACCATGCTCCACTTAGGCCTCTGGCTCCACTGTCTCTACTATTTACCCTGGTCTCCAACCCCGCCAGCTACATCTCTGAAGTGGCGTCAGCACAATCTACACTTGTTCCTGTGTTACTGGTGCTCAGTCCCATCAGTTGATCCCCTGATGTTTGTCCGGCAAGTTCGCCAGCTCTGTCCTCATTCCCACTACTGGTTATGGGAATGTGGACAGAGCAGGAGACCTTGCCGGACACACATCAGGGGATAAACTGATGGGACTGAGCCACAGGAACACAGGAACAAGTGTAGATTGTGCTGACGCCACTTCAGAGATGTAGATGGCGGGGTTGGAGGTCAGGGGAAATAGTAGAGACAGTGGAGCCAGAGACCTAAGTTGGGCACGGTTAAAAATCAGTAGTGGTTTGAATGTTGATGGAGCTGGTGACTCTGCCGTCCACACAGCAGGGGATCAGCTGGCATTACTGAACCCCAGTAACACAGGAGCTAGTGTGTTTCTCTGTGCAGACGACACATCTGAGCGACAGCTGGCTGTGTTGAAGCACAGGGATTATAGTTTAGGTGGTAGAAAAATGAACACACCAGCAGACCTGGATACAGTTGCCAACCACTAATTTAGTCTGTAAGAGGAATGGCAAAGTCTTTGGAGATCCAGGCTTTGTTCATTTTCAGAAAAGTCAGCCGGTCAACATTATCGGAAGATAGTCGCGTGCGACGGTCTGTTAGTACACCACCTGCGGCACTAAAGACACGTTCCGATAATACACTGGCAGCAGGGCAAGCCAGCACCTCCAATGCATACTGGCTAAGCTCTGGCCATGTATCCAGCTTAGAGACCCAAAACTTGAAGGGGGAAGAGCCATCTGGGAGTACAGCGACAGGGCAAGACATGTAGTCTGACACCATCTGACGGAAGCGTTGCCTCCTGCTGACTCGAGGCGTCGCTGATGGTGTAGACAATTGTGGTGGACACACAAAACTTTGCCACATTTGGGCCATAGTGGTCTTGCCTTGTGCTGCGGCACTGCCTCTGCTCCCTCTTTGTGCAGAGTTTCCTCCACTGCCTCGACGCACAGAGCTGCTTTGTAAAGCACTAGCAACAATGCTGTCGGGTGGAATGGAAAACATTATGGACTGCACCAGTGACTCTTCGTACTCCCGCATTTTACGCTCCCGGTTCAACGTTGGTATGAGCCTTTGTACGCTGTCCCGGTAGCGAGGATCTAGGAGGGTGTACACCCAATAATCAGCCGAGACGAGAATGTGGGCGATGCGGCGGTCGTTTCTCAGGCACTGCAGCATGAAATCAACCATGTGCTGCAGACTCCCAACTGCCAAAGAACCGCTGTCCCCTGTTTGAGGCGTGACCTCGACCTGCTCTGCATCACCCCACCCTCGCTGTACATACTGAGTAGAGGTTTGTGTACCTCCCTCCTCTGGAGAGATGTCTTCCTCCTCCATCGACTCCTCCTCATCCTCCTCACAAAGTGTCCCCTGCCTAGGCCTTTGTGAGGAAACACGTAGCGCAGACTGTCCAGAAGCAGATGGCATTTGGGACTCCTCATCCTCCACCTCTTCTGAAACCTCATCCCTTAGTGCTTGCAGTGTTTGTTGAAGCAGGCAGATAAGGGGGACAGTCATGCTGACTAGTGCATCGTCTGCACTCGCCATCCGCGTGGATTCATCGAAGGCACGCAAAACGAGGCAGATGTCCTTCATAGAGGCCCACTCAATGGTGCTGAAGTGTGAACGGCGCACAGTGTGACTTGTTTGCGCCTGATGCAGCTGGTACTCCATGACTGCTGCCTGCTGCTCACACAACCGCTCCAACATATGTAACGTTGAATTCCACCGGGTGGGTAGGTCACATATGATGCGATGTTCCGGAAGGCCAAATCGTCGCTGCAGAGCAGCGAGGCGCGATCTTGCCGTGCTGGAACGTCGCAAGTGAGCGCACTCTATGCGGACCTTGTGCAACAGTGCAGCAAGATCCGGATAGTCCCTCAGAAAGCTCTGCACGACCAAGTTAAGAACATGTGCCAGACATGGGATGTGTGTGAGGTTGCCTAGGCCAAGAGCTGCCACCAGATTTCGGCCATTGTCACACACTACCAAGCCCGGCTGGAGATTCGCTGGCCCAAACCACACATCGCTCTCCAGCTTGATAGCATTCCAGAGCTCCTGCGCTGTGTGGCTTCGATTCCCCAAAGAAATTAATTTGAGTACAGCCTGTTGACGTTTGGCCACGGCTGTGCTCATATCGGTCGTAACAGGCTCCTGCTCTGCTGTTTCTGAGGAACTTGAGTAGGAGGAGGAGTCTATGTGTACAGACTGGAGTCCTGCAATCCGTGGCGTTGGAAGAACATGTACAGCGCCACTCTCCAGATCCGTACCCGGCTCCACAACATTGACCCAGTGGGCAGTGAGGGAAAGGTATCGTCCCTGTCCATGGTTACTGGTCCACGCATCGGTGGTCAGGTGGACCTTGCTACTAACGGCGTTTAGTAGCGCATGTTTTATTTTGCCCTCAACATGTTTCTGCAGGGCAGGGACGGCTCGCCTGCTGAAATAAAAGCGGCTGGGCACGTTGTATTGGGGGACTGCCAATGCCATTAAGTTCCGGAAGGTGTCAGTGTCCACCAGCCTGAATGACAGCATTTCAACTGCCAGAAGTTTGGCAATGCCAGCATTCAGAGACTGTGCTCGGGGATGGTTTGCCGAGTAAGGGCGCCTTTTATCCCATGCCTGTGCTACCGATGGCTGTGATGGATGGGAACGTGCTGTTATGGGTGGAATCTGACAGGGTCTCCGGACAACAGTGGCAGAGGTTCTTCCTTGGCGATCCTGTGAGGAAGCCGAACCAGCAGTGTGTGAGCTGGAGGAAGAGGGCCCAACACGAACTGAAGAGGTGGTAGGTGGTGCTGTATGTTGGCCTACGTCTTCAGGGTGTCTCTGCAACTCCAACTCGTGCTTGGTGCGCACATGTTTCCACATATTTGTGGTATTGAGGTTGCTGACATTTCTCCCTCTTTTGACTCTCTGATGACACAGCTTGCATTTGACAAAGCAAATGTCATCTGCAACTGTGTCAAAAAAGGACCACGCACTGCAACTCTTGTGAGCGCCCGGTTTGCCTTTGGAAGGAGGAATGCTCCTAACGGGTGCCGAAGTGGAGGGTACAGGCAACCAAGTCTTCCCCCTCCCTCTGCCTCCTGTTTTGGCCGGTAGGGGAATCTCTTCCTCCGAGCTGCTCCCACCACCTTCCTGTTGTTCACGCCATGATGGGTCAAGGACCTCATCATCTTCCCTCCCCTCTTCAAACAGCTGCTTCTCCGGGGTTGTCTCGCCAGCACCGTACGCACCAGAAAGTGGCAACTGAGTCTCGTCATCATCTGATGCGTACTGAGGTGTGCTGACCATAGGCACTGGCCCACTCGCCTCTTCAGATTCAGAGGGACAAAGAAGTTGCGCATCACTGCATACTCCCTCTTCTTCACATTCAGGAATGCTGCTTGGCTGGCCCCCTCTTTCCAAGCCAACAGATTCCGAGAACAGAAGTAGAGACTGTGATGGCTCCTGTCCATGTCTCTCTGACTGCCTGGGCACTTTGGCAGGTGGTGAAGAGACAGATGGTTGCTCTTCGGTGCTCTGACCCTGAGAGGATGCGGAAGTAATTGAAGTCGATGCGTTAGCTGCCATCCATCCGACAACGGCTTCAATTTGTTCCTCCCGCAGCAGTGGGGTACGTTGAGGTCCTACAAAGCTGCGCATAAAGGACTGTTGCCTGCTAAAACTGGGGGATGCTGATCCACTGGTGCCCGCAGCAGGCCCAGAATCCCCACGTCCTCTACCTGTAGAATCCCCACGTCCTCTCCCTGCAGAATCCCCACGTCCTCTCCCTGCTGAAACTCCACGCCCACGCCCACGCCCCCGCGCCTTACTCCCTGCCTTCTTCATCTTGCAAGACTGCTTAAGATAGGCAAAAAAGTACAAAGGGGGGCCTTAGTGTGCTTATTCCTGAACAGCTGGTTACAGGTACAAGAAACACTAATTTTATGAAGTGTGTGTGTGTGGACTAGACTTTAATAGGAGCTGATGTGGCCTACACAAGTTCAAAATGTAGTGTTTGGTGAACTTTTTATGTGGTTTCTTTGTTTGAAACAAACTCAAAGTATGAGAACAAAGAATTGAAACTGATAGTATCACCAACTTTTTGGAGCTATTACAATGCAGACAGGTAACCTACAATGCAAAAGATGAGGCTCCAAAAAAATTGGGTAATACTAATCTGGCTGCGCCGGCAGGGCACAAGCCAGAAAAAAAGGCTCCTCTATCTACTCCTATATAGTGTTTGCAACCAACCAATGTTGATGGATACGGATGGATGCACACTGATAGGAGAAGAAAAAATGAGCTGCACTCAGAGACAAATATGTGTGAGGCAGTGACGCACGTTGAGCGTCCTACAACCAGACGTAGCTGCAGGACACTCTACTCAGCGTGAGCTGCACTCACACACAGTCAGAGACCTCTCAGACAGCCGTCAACAGTGCAGCTAAGTGGGCACTGGCACTGACAGGCTGCAGAAAGGCTCCGCTGTGTACTCCTATATAGTGTTTGCAACCACCGTAGATGGAGACGGATGGATGCACACTAATAGAAGAAAAAATGAGCTGCACTCAAATAAAAATATGTGTGAGGCAGTGACGCACGCTGAGCGTCCTACAGCCAGACGTAGCTGCAGGACACACTACTCAGCGTGAGCTGCACTCACACACAGTCAGAGACCTCTCAGACAGCCGTGAACAGTGCAGCAAAGTGGACACTAGCACTGAAAGGCTGCAGAAAGGCTCCGCTGTCTACTACTAGTGTTTGCAACCAACGTATATGGATACGGATGGAAGCACACTAGATTGAAATTATTTAAAAAATGCAGCTCAAAAAATAAAAGATGTATGAGGCAGCAGTGATCACACTGGGTGGCCTACAGCCTGACGTGGCTGCAGGACCCACTCCACAGCGTGAGCTGCACTCACACAGCCCTTGCAGACAGCTGTGAACACTGCTGCTAGGGCAAAGAAGGCTACAGTGGTGGTTTATGTAGCCTGGGTAAAGCACTAGATGTTTGGTGGAATCGCTATTTCTAACTGTCCCTCACAGTCTTCTACAGCAGCCTGTCCCTAACTGAATTCACAGCAGAGTGACCAGAAATGGCGGCTGCGGTGGCTTTTATAGTGCATCATGACATCATTTCGGCAGCCAATCACAGCCATGCCAATAGTTAACATGCCTACATGCCTAACAGGATGTGCCCACACTTCGGAGGATTCCCATTGGCTTAATCAAAGCAAGCAGGCTCATAGCATGATGGGAACTTCCTATTCCGATTCCGATCCCGGAATCCGATATGAAAAAAGTATCGGAATTAAGTATCGGAATTCCGATACCGCTAATATCGGCCGATACCCGATACTTGCGGTATCGGAATGCTCAACACTAGTCATAATCATTTTGTTGATGTCATAATCATTTGATGATGTCATAATCATTTGATGTCATAATCATTGGATGATGTCATAATCATTTTGTTGATGTCATAATCATTTGATGATGTCATAATCATTTGATGATGTCATAATCATTTGATGTCATAATCATTGGATAATGTCATAATCATTTTGTTGATGTCATAATCATTTGATGATGTCATAATCATTAGATGATGTCATAATCATTTTGTTGATGTTATAATCATTTGATGATGTCATAATCATTTTGTTGATGTTATAATCATTTGATGATGTCATAATCATTTTGTTGATGTCATAATCATTTGATGATATCATAATCATTTTGTTGATGTCATAATCATTTGATGATGTCATAATCGTTTGATGTCATAATCATTAGATGATGTCATAATCATTTTGTTGATGTCATAATCATTTGATGATGTCATAATCATTTGATGTCATATTCATTGGATGATGTCATAATCATTTTGTTGATGTCATAGTCATTTGATGATGTCATACTCATTTTGTTGATGTCATAATCATTTGATGATGTCATAATCATTTGATGTCATAATCATTGGATGATGTCATAATCATTTTGTTGATGTCATAATCATTTGATGATGTCATAATCATTAGACGATGTCATAATCATTTTGTTGATGTCATAATCATTTGATGATGTCATAATCATTTGATGTCATATTCATTGGATGATGTCATAATCATTTTGTTGATGTCATAATCATTTGATGATGTCATAATTATTTGATGTCATAATCATTGGATGATATCATAATAATTTTGTTGATGTCATAATCATTTGATGATGTCATAATCATTAGATGATGTCATAATCATTTTGTTGATGTCATAATCATTTGATGATGTCATAATCATTTTGTTGATGTCATAATCATTTTGTTGATGTCATAATGATTTGATGATGTCATAATCATTTGATGTCATAAATATTGGATGATGTCATAATCATTTTGTTGATGTCATAATCATTGGATGACGTCATAATAATTTTGTTGATGTCATAATCATTTGATGATGTCATAATCATTTGATGTCATAATCATTGGATGATGACATAATCATTTTGTTGATGTCATAATCATTTGATGATGTCATATTCATTTTGCTGATGTCATAATCATTTTGTTGATGTCATAATCATTTGATGATGTCATAATCATTTTGTTGATGTCATAATCATTTGATGATGTCATAATCATTAGATGATGTCATAATCATTTTGTTGATGTCATAATCATTTGATGTCATAATCATTAGATGATGTCATAATCATTTTGTTGATGTCATAATCATTTTGTTGATGCCATAATCATTTGATGATGTCATAATCGTTTGATGTCATAATCATTAGATGATGTCATAATCATTTTGTTGATGTCAAAATCATTTGAAGTCATAATCATTTGGTGATGTCATAATCATTTTGTTGATGTCATAATCATTTTGTTGATGTCATAATGATTTGATGATGTCATAATCATTTGATGTCATAATCATTGGATGATGTCATAATCATTTTGTTGATGTCATAATCATTTGATGATGTTATAATCATTTGATGTCATAATCATTGGATGATGTCATAATCATTTTGTTGATGTCATAATCATTTGATGATGTCATAATCATTAGATGATGTCATAATCATTTTGTTGATGTCATAATCATTTGTTGATGTCATAATCATTTGATGTCATAATCATTGGATGATGTCATAATCATTTTGTTGATGTCATAGTCATTTGATGATGTCATAATCATTAGATGATGTCATAATCATTTTGTTGATGTCATAATCATTTGATGATGTCATAATCATTTTGTTGATGTCATAATCATTTGATGATGTCATAATCATTTTGTTGATGTCATAATCATTTTGCTGATGTCATATGATTTGATGATGTCATAATCATTTGATGTCATATTCATTGGATGATGTCATAATCATTTTGTTGATGTCATAATCATTTGATGATGTCGTAATCATTTTGTTGATGTCATAATCATTTGATGTCATAATCATTAGATGATGTCATAATCATTTTGTTGATGTCATAATCATTTTGTTGATGTCATAATCATTTGATGATGTCATAATCGTTTGATATCATAATCATTAGATGATGTCATAATCATGTTGTTGATGTCATAATCATTTGATGTCATAATCATTTGGTGATGTCATAATCATGTTGTTGATGTCATAATCATTTTGTTGATGTCATAAAGATTTGATGATGTCATAATCATTGGATGATGTCATAATCATTTTGTTGATGTCATAATCATTTGATGATGTCATAATCATTTGATGTCATAATCATTGGATGATGTAATAATCATTTTGTTGATGTCATAATCATTTGATGATGTCATAATCATTAGATGATGTCATAATCATTTTGTTGATGTCATAATCATTTGATGATGTCATAATCATTTGATGTCATAATCATTGGATGATGTCATAATCATTTTGATGATGTTATAATCATTTGATGATGTCATAATCATTTGATGTCATAATCATTGAATGATGTCATAATCATTTTGTTGATGTCATAATCATTTGATGATGTCATAATCATTAGATGATGTCATAATCATTTTGTTGATGTCATAATCATTAGATGATGTCATAATCATTTTGTTGATGTCAGAATCATTTGATGATGTCATAATCATTTTGTTGATGTCATAATCATTTGATGATGTCATAATCATTTTGTTGATGTCATAATCATTTTGTTGATGTCATATGATTTGATGATGTCATAATCATTTGATGTCATAATCATTGGATGATGTCATAATCATTTTGTTGATGTCATAATCATTTGATGATGTTATAATCATTAGATGATGTCATAATCATTTTGTTGATGTCATAATCATTTGATGATGTCATAATCATTTGATGTCATAATCATTGGATGATGTCATAATCATTTTGTTGATGTCATAATCATTTGATGATGTCATAATCATTAGATGATGTCATAATCATTTTGTTGATGTCATAATCATTTGATGATGTCATAATCATTTGATGTCATAATCATTGGATGATGACATAATCATTTTGTTGATGTCATAATCATTTGATGATGTCTTAATCATTTTGATGATGTAATAATCATTTTGTTGATGTCATAATGATTGGAAGATGACATAATCATTTGATGTCATAATCATTAGATGATGTCATAATCATTTTGTTGATGACATAATCATTTGATGTCATAATCATTAGATGATGTCATAATCATTTTGTTGATGTCATAGTCATTTGATGATGTCATAATCATTTTGTTGATGTCATAATCATTAGATGATGTCATAATCATTTGATGTCATAATCATTGGATGATGTCATAATCATTTTGTTGATGTCATAATCATTTGATGATGTCATAATCATTAGATGATGTCATAATCATTTTGTTGATGTCATAATCATTTGATGATGCCATAATCATTTGATGTCATAATCATTGGATGATGACATAATCATTTTGTTGATGTCATAATCATTTGATGATGTTATAATCATTAGATGATGTCATAATCATTTTGTTGATGTCATAATCATTTGATGATGTCATAATCATTTGATGTCATAATCATTGGATGATGTCATAATCATTTTGTTGATGTAATAATCATTTGATGATGTCAAAATCATTTGATGTCATAATCATTGTATAATGTCATATTCATTTTGTTGATATCATAATCATTTGATGATGTCATCATCATTAGATGATGTCATAATCATTTTGTTGATGTCATAATCATTTGATGATGTCATAATCATTTTGTTGATGTCATAATCATTTTGTTGATGTCATAATCATTTGATGATGTCATAATCATTTGATGTCATAATCATTGGATGATGTCATAATCATTTTGTTGATGTCATAATCATTTGATGATGTCATAATCATTAGATGATGTCATAATCATTTTGTTGATGTCATAATCATTTTGTTGATGTCATAATCATTTGATGATGTCATAATCATTACATGATGTCATAATCATTTTGTTGATGTCATAATCATATGATGATGTCATAATCATTTTGTTGATGTCATAATCATTTGATGATGTCATAATCATTTGATGTCATAATCATTGGATGATGTCATAATCATTTTGTTGATGTCATAATCATTTGATGATGTCATAATCATTAGATGATGTCATAATCATTTTCTTGATGTCATAATCATTTGATGATGTCATAATCATTTGATGTCATAATCATTGGATGATGACATAATAATTTTGTTGATGTCATAATCATTTGATGATGTCATAATCATTTTGTTGATGTAATAATCATTTTGTTGATGTCATAATGATTTGATGATGTCATAATCATTAGATGATGTCATAATCATGTTGATGATGTCATAATCATTTGATGTCATAATCATTAGATGATGTCATAATCATTTTGTTGATTTCATAGTCATTTGATGATGTCATAATCATTTTGTTGATGTCATAATCATTTGATGATGTCATAATCATTTGATGTCATAATCATTTGAATATGTCATAATCATTAGATGATGTCATAATCATTTGATTATGTCATAATCATTAGATGATGTCATAATCATTTTGTTGATGTCATAATCATTTCATGATGTCATAATCATTTTGTTGATGTCATAATCATTTTGTTGATGTCATAATCATTTGATGATGTCATAATCGTTTGATGTCATAATCATTAGATGATGTCATAATCATTTTGTTGATGTCATAATCATTTGAAGTCATAATCATTTGGTGATGTCATAATCATTTTGTTGATGTCATAATCTTTAGATGATGTCATAATCAATTTGTTGATGTCATAATCATTTGATGATGTCATAATCATTTGATGTCATAATCATTGGATGATGTCATAATCATTTTGTTGATGTCATAATCATTTGATGATGTCATAATCATTTTGTTGATGTCATAATGATTTGATGATGTCATAATCATTTGATGTCATAATCATTGAATGATGTCATAATCATTTTGTTGATGTCATAATCATTTGATGATGTCATAATCATTAGATGATGTCATAATCATTGGATGATGTCATAATCATTTTGTTGATGTCATAATCATTAGATGATGTCATAATCATTTTGTTGATGTCAGAATCATTTGATGATGTCATAATCATTTTGTTGATGTAATAATCATTTGATGATGTCAAAATCATTTGATGTCATAATCATTGTATAATGTCATATTCATTTTGTTGATATCATAATCATTTGATGATGTCATCATCATTAGATGATGTCATAATCATTTTGTTGATGTCATAATCATTTGATGATGTCATAATCATTTTGTTGATGTCATAATCATTTTGTTGATGTCATAATCATTTGATGATGTCATAATCATTTGATGTCATAATCATTGGATGATGTCATAATCATTTTGTTGATGTCATAATCATTTGATGATGTCATAATCATTAGATGATGTCATAATCATTTTGTTGATGTCATAATCATTTTGTTGATGTCATAATCATTTTGTTGATGTCATAATCATTTGATGATGTCATCATCATTAGATGATGTCATAATCATTTTGTTGATGTCATAATCATTTGATGATGTCATAATCATTAGATGATGTCATAATCATTTTGTTGATGTCATAATCATTTGATGATGTCATAATCATTTGATGTCATAATCATTGGATGATGTCATAATCATTTTGTTGATGTCATAATCATTTGATGATGTCATAATCATTAGATGATGTCATAATCATTTTGTTGATGTCATAATCATTTGATGATGTCATAATCATTTGATGTCACAATCATTGGATGATGACATAATCATTTTGTTGATGTCAAAATCATTTGATGATGTCTTAATCATTTTGATGATGTAATAATCATTTTGTTGATGTCATAATGATTGGAAGATGACATAATCATTTGATGTCATAATCATTAGATGATGTCATAATCATTTTGTTGATGACATAATCATTTGATGTCATAATAATTAGATGATGTCATAATCATTTTGTTGATGTCATAGTCATTTGATGATGTCATAATCATTTTGTTGATGTCATAATCATTAGATGATGTCATAATCATTTGATGTCATAATCATTGGATGATGTCATAATCATTTTGTTGATGTCATAATCATTTGATGATGTCATAATCATTAGATGATGTCATTATAATTTTGTTGATGTCATAATCATTTGATGATGTCATAATCATTTGATGTCATAATCATTGGATGATGACATAATCATTTTGTTGATGTCATAATCATTTGATGATGTCATAATCATTTTGTTGATGTAATAATCATTTTGTTGATGTCATAATCATTTGATGATGTCATAATCATTTGATGTCATAATCATTGGATGATGTCATAATCATTTTGTTGATGTCATAATCATTTGATGATGTCATAATCATTAGATGATGTCATAATCATTTTGTTGATGTCATAATCATTTGATGTCATAATTATTAGATGATGTCATAATCATTTTGTTGATGTCATAATCATTTTGTTGATGTCATAATCATTTGATGATGTCATAATCGTTTGATGTCATAATCATTAGATGATGTCATAATCATTTTGTTGATGTCATAATCATTTGAAGTCATAATCATTTGGTGATGTCATAATCATTTTGTTGATGTCATAATCATTTTGTTGATGTCATAATGATTTGATGATGTCATAATCATTTGATGTCATAATCATTGGATGATGTCATAATCATTTTGTTGATGTCATAATCATTTGATGATGTTATAATCATTTGATGTCATAATCATTGGATGATGTCATAATCATTTTGTTGATGTCATAATCATTTGATGATGTCATAATCATTAGATGATGTCATAATCATTTTGTTGATGTCATAATCATTTGTTGATGTCATAATCATTTGATGTCATAATCATTGGATGATGTCATAATGATTTTGTTGATGTCATAATCATTTGATGATGTCATAATCATTAGATGATGTCATAATCATTTTGTTGATGTCATAATCATTTGATGATGTCATAATCATTTTGTTGATGTCATAATCATTTGATGATGTCATAATAATTAGATGATGTCTTAATCATTTTGTTGATGTCATAATCATTTGATGATGTCATAATCATTTGATGTCATAATCATTGGATGATGACATAATCATTTTGTTGATGTCATAATCATTTGATGATGTCATAATCATTTTGTTGATGTAATAATCATTTTGTTGATGTCATAATCATTTGATGATGTCATAATCATTTGATGTCATAATCATTGGATGATGTCATAATCATTTTGTTGATGTCATAATCATTTGATGATGTCATAATCATTAGATGATGTCATAATCATTTTGTTGATGTCATAATCATTTGATGTCATAATTATTAGATGATGTCATAATCATTTTGTTGATGTCATAATCATTTTGTTGATGTCATAATCATTTGATGATGTCATAATCGTTTGATGTCATAATCATTAGATGATGTCATAATCATTTTGTTGATGTCATAATCATTTGAAGTCATAATCATTTGGTGATGTCATAATCATTTTGTTGATGTCATAATCATTTTGTTGACGTCATAATGATTTGATGATGTCATAATCATTTGATGTCATAATCATTGGATGATGTCATAATCATTTTGTTGATGTCATAATCATTTGATGATGTTATAATCATTTGATGTCATAATCATTTTGTTGATGTCATAATCATTTGTTGATGTCATAATCATTTGATGATGTCATAATCATTAGATGATGTCATAATCATTTTGTTGATGTCATAATCATTTGTTGATGTCATAATCATTTGATGTCATAATCATTGGATGATGTAATAATGATTTTGTTGATGTCATAATCATTTGATGATGTCATAATCATTAGATGATGTCATAATCATTTTGTTGATGTCATAATCATTTGATGATGTCATAATCATTTTGTTGATGTCATAATCATTTGATGATGTCATAATAATTAGATGATGTCTTAATCATTTTGGTGATGTCATAATCATTTGATGATGTCATAATCATTTGATGTCATAATCATTGGATGATGACATAATCATTTTGTTGATGTCATAATCATTTGATGATGTCATAATCATTTTGTTGATGTAATAATCATTTTGTTGATGTCATAATGATTGGATGATGACATAATCATTTGATGTCATAATCATTGGATGATGTCATTATCTTTTTGTTGATGTCATAATCATTTGATGATGCCATAAACATTTGATGATGTCATAATCATTAGATGATGTCATAATCATTTTGTTGATGTCATAATCATTTGATGATATCATAATCATTTTGTTGATGTCATAATCATTTGATGATGTCATCATCATTAGATGATGTCATAATCATTTTGTTGATGTCATAATCATTTGATGATGTCATAATCATTTTGTTGATGTCATAATCATTTTGTTGATGTCATAATGATTTGATGATGTCATAATCATTTGATGTCATAATCATTGGATGATGTCATAATCATTTTGTTGATGTCATAATCATTTGATGATGTCATAATCATTTGATGTCATAATCATTGGATGATGTCATAATCATTTTGTTGATGTCATAATCATTTGATGTCATAATCATTAGATGATGTCATAATCATTTTGTTGATGTCATAGTCATTTGATGATGTCATACTCATTTTGTTGATGTCATAATCATTTGATGATGTCATAATCATTTGATGTCATAATCATTGGATGATGTCATAATCATTTTGTTGATGTCATAATCATTTGATGATGTCATAATCATTAGACGATGTCATAATCATTTTGTTGATGTCATAATCATTTGATGATGTCATAATCATTTGATGTCATATTCATTGGATGATGTCATAATCATTTTGTTGATGTCATAATCATTTGATGATGTCATAATTATTTGATGTCATAATCATTGGATGATATCATAATAATTTTGTTGATGTCATAATCATTTGATGATGTCATAATCATTAGATGATGTCATAATCATTTTGTTGATGTCATAATCATTTGATGATGTCATAATCATTTTGTTGATGTCATAATCATTTTGATGATGTCATAATGATTTGATGATGTCATAATCATTTGATGTCATAAATATTGGATGATGTCATAATCATTTTGTTGATGTCATAATCATTGGATGATGTCATAATAATTTTGTTGATGTCATAATCATTTGATGATGTCATAATCATTTGATGTCATAATCATTGGATGATGACATAATCATTTTGTTGATGTCATAATCATTTGATGATGTCATAATCATTTTGCTGATGTCATAATCATTTTGTTGATGTCATAATCATTTGATGATGTCATAATCATTTTGTTGATGTCATAATCATTTGATGATGTCATAATCATTAGATGATGTCATAATCATTTTGTTGATGTCATAATCATTTGATGTCATAATCATTAGATGATGTCATAATCATTTTGTTGATGTCATAATCATTTTGTTGATGTCATAATGATTTGATGATGTCATAATCATTTGATGTCATAATCATTGGATGATGTCATAATCATTTTGTTGATGTCATAATCATTTGATGATGTTATAATCATTTGATGTCATAATCATTGGATGATGTCATAATCATTTTGTTGATGTCATAATCATTTGATGATGTCATAATCATTAGATGATGTCATAATCATTTTGTTGATGTCATAATCATTTGTTGATGTCATAATCATTTGATGTCATAATCATTGGATGATGTCATAATCATTTTGTTGATGTCATAGTCATTTGATGATGTCATAATCATTAGATGATGCCATAATCATTTTGTTGATGTCATAATCATTTGATGATGTCATAATCATTTTGTTGATGTCATAATCATTTGATGATGTCATAATCATTTTGTTGATGTCATAATCATTTTGCTGATGTCATATGATTTGATGATGTCATAATCATTTGATGTCATAATCATTGGATGATGTCATAATCATTTTGTTGATGTCATAATCATTTGATGATGTCGTAATCATTTTGTTGATGTCATAATCATTTGATGTCATAATCATTAGATGATGTCATAATCATTTTGTTGATGTCATAATCATTTGATGATGTCATAATCATTTGATGTCATAATCATTGGATGATGTCATAATCATTTTGTTGATGTCATAATCATTTGATGATGTCATAATCATTAGACGATGTCATAATCATTTTGTTGATGTCATAATCATTTGATGATGTCATAATCATTTGATGTCATATTCATTGGATGATGTCATAATCATTTTGTTGATGTCATAATCATTTGATGATGTCATAATTATTTGATGTCATAATCATTGGATGATATCATAATAATTTTGTTGATGTCATAATCATTTGATGATGTCATAATCATTAGATGATGTCATAATCATTTTGTTGATGTCATAATCATTTGATGATGTCATAATCATTTTGTTGATGTCATAATCATTTTGTTGATGTCATAATGATTTGATGATGTCATAATCATTTGATGTCATAAATATTGGATGATGTCATAATCATTTTGTTGATGTCATAATCATTGGATGACGTCATAATAATTTTGTTGATGTCATAATCATTTGATGATGTCATAATCATTTGATGTCATAATCATTGGATGATGACATAATCATTTTGTTGATGTCATAATCATTTGATGATGTCATAATCATTTTGCTGATGTCATAATCATTTTGTTGATGTCATAATCATTTGATGATGTCATAATCATTTTGTTGATGTCATAATCATTTGATGATGTCATAATCATTAGATGATGTCATAATCATTTTGTTGATGTCATAATCATTTGATGTCATAATCATTAGATGATGTCATAATCATTTTGTTGATGTCATAATCATTTTGTTGATGCCATAATCATTTGATGATGTCATAATCGTTTGATGTCATAATCATTAGATGATGTCATAATCATTTTGTTGATGTCAAAATCATTTGAAGTCATAATCATTTGGTGATGTCATAATCATTTTGTTGATGTCATAATCATTTTGTTGATGTCATAATGATTTGATGATGTCATAATCATTTGATGTCATAATCATTGGATGATGTCATAATCATTTTGTTGATGTCATAATCATTTGATGATGTTATAATCATTTGATGTCATAATCATTGGATGATGTCATAATCATTTTGTTGATGTCATAATCATTTGATGATGTCATAATCATTAGATGATGTCATAATCATTTTGTTGATGTCATAATCATTTGTTGATGTCATAATCATTTGATGTCATAATCATTGGATGATGTCATAATCATTTTGTTGATGTCATAGTCATTTGATGATGTCATAATCATTAGATGATGTCATAATCATTTTGTTGATGTCATAATCATTTGATGATGTCATAATCATTTTGTTGATGTCATAATCATTTGATGATGTCATAATCATTTTGTTGATGTCATAATCATTTTGCTGATGTCATATGATTTGATGATGTCATAATCATTTGATGTCATATTCATTGGATGATGTCATAATCATTTTGTTGATGTCATAATCATTTGATGATGTCGTAATCATTTTGTTGATGTCATAATCATTTGATGTCATAATCATTAGATGATGTCATAATCATTTTGTTGATGTCATAATCATTTGATGATGTCATAATCGTTTGATATCATAATCATTAGATGATGTCATAATCATTTTGTTGATGTCATAATCATTTGATGTCATAATCATTTGGTGATGTCATAATCATGTTGTTGATGTCATAATCATTTTGTTGATGTCATAAAGATTTGATGATGTCATAATCATTGGATGATGTCATAATCATTTTGTTGATGTCATAATCATTTGATGATGTCATAATCATTTGATGTCATAATCATTGGATGATGTAATAATCATTTTGTTGATGTCATAATCATTTGATGATGTCATAATCATTAGATGATGTCATAATCATTTTGTTGATGTCATAATCATTTGATGATGTCATAATCATTTGATGTCATAATCATTGGATGATGTCATAATCATTTTGATGATGTTATAATCATTTGATGATGTCATAATCATTTGATGTCATAATCATTGAATGATGTCATAATCATTTTGTTGATGTCATAATCATTTGATGATGTCATAATCATTAGATGATGTCATAATCATTTTGTTGATGTCATAATCATTAGATGATGTCATAATCATTTTGTTGATGTCAGAATCATTTGATGATGTCATAATCATTTTGTTGATGTCATAATCATTTGATGATGTCATAATCATTTTGTTGATGTCATAATCATTTTGTTGATGTCATATGATTTGATGATGTCATAATCATTTGATGTCATAATCATTGGATGATGTCATAATCATTTTGTTGATGTCATAATCATTTGATGATGTTATAATCATTAGATGATGTCATAATCATTTTGTTGATGTCATAATCATTTGATGATGTCATAAGCATTTGATGTCATAATCATTGGATGATGTCATAATCATTTTGTTGATGTCATAATCATTTGATGATGTCATAATCATTAGATGATGTCATAATCATTTTGTTGATGTCATAATCATTTGATGATGTCATAATCATTTGATGTCATAATCATTGGATGATGACATAATCATTTTGTTGATGTCATAATCATTTGATGATGTCTTAATCATTTTGATGATGTAATAATCATTTTGTTGATGTCATAATGATTGGAAGATGACATAATCATTTGATGTCATAATCATTAGATGATGTCATAATCATTTTGTTGATGACATAATCATTTGATGTCATAATCATTAGATGATGTCATAATCATTTTGTTGATGTCATAGTCATTTGATGATGTCATAATCATTTTGTTGATGTCATAATCATTAGATGATGTCATAATCATTTGATGTCATAATCATTGGATGATGTCATAATCATTTTGTTGATGTCATAATCATTTGATGATGTCATAATCATTAGATGATGTCATAATCATTTTGTTGATGTCATAATCATTTGATGATGCCATAATCATTTGATGTCATAATCATTGGATGATGACATAATCATTTTGTTGATGTCATAATCATTTGATGATGTTATAATCATTAGATGATGTCATAATCATTTTGTTGATGTCATAATCATTTGATGATGTCATAATCATTTGATGTCATAATCATTGGATGATGTCATAATCATTTTGTTGATGTAATAATCATTTGATGATGTCAAAATCATTTGATGTCATAATCATTGTATAATGTCATATTCATTTTGTTGATATCATAATCATTTGATGATGTCATCATCATTAGATGATGTCATAATCATTTTGTTGATGTCATAATCATTTGATGATGTCATAATCATTTTGTTGATGTCATAATCATTTTGTTGATGTCATAATCATTTGATGATGTCATAATCATTTGATGTCATAATCATTGGATGATGTCATAATCATTTTGTTGATGTCATAATCATTTGATGATGTCATAATCATTAGATGATGTCATAATCATTTTGTTGATGTCATAATCATTTTGTTGATGTCATAATCATTTGATGATGTCATAATCATTACATGATGTCATAATCATTTTGTTGATGTCATAATCATATGATGATGTCATAATCATTTTGTTGATGTCATAATCATTTGATGATGTCATAATCATTTGATGTCATAATCATTGGATGATGTCATAATCATTTTGTTGATGTCATAATCATTTGATGATGTCATAATCATTAGATGATGTCATAATCATTTTCTTGATGTCATAATCATTTGATGATGTCATAATCATTTGATGTCATAATCATTGGATGATGACATAATAATTTTGTTGATGTCATAATCATTTGATGATGTCATAATCATTTTGTTGATGTAATAATCATTTTGTTGATGTCATAATGATTTGATGATGTCATAATCATTAGATGATGTCATAATCATGTTGATGATGTCATAATCATTTGATGTCATAATCATTAGATGATGTCATAATCATTTTGTTGATTTCATAGTCATTTGATGATGTCATAATCATTTTGTTGATGTCATAATCATTTGATGATGTCATAATCATTTGATGTCATAATCATTTGAATATGTCATAATCATTAGATGATGTCATAATCATTTGATTATGTCATAATCATTAGATGATGTCATAATCATTTTGTTGATGTCATAATCATTTCATGATGTCATAATCATTTTGTTGATGTCATAATCATTTTGTTGATGTCATAATCATTTGATGATGTCATAATCGTTTGATGTCATAATCATTAGATGATGTCATAATCATTTTGTTGATGTCATAATCATTTGAAGTCATAATCATTTGGTGATGTCATAATCATTTTGTTGATGTCATAATCTTTAGATGATGTCATAATCAATTTGTTGATGTCATAATCATTTGATGATGTCATAATCATTTGATGTCATAATCATTGGATGATGTCATAATCATTTTGTTGATGTCATAATCATTTGATGATGTCATAATCATTTTGTTGATGTCATAATGATTTGATGATGTCATAATCATTTGATGTCATAATCATTGAATGATGTCATAATCATTTTGTTGATGTCATAATCATTTGATGATGTCATAATCATTAGATGATGTCATAATCATTGGATGATGTCATAATCATTTTGTTGATGTCATAATCATTAGATGATGTCATAATCATTTTGTTGGTGTCAGAATCATTTGATGATGTCATAATCATTTTGTTGATGTAATAATCATTTGATGATGTCAAAATCATTTGATGTCATAATCATTGTATAATGTCATATTCATTTTGTTGATATCATAATCATTTGATGATGTCATCATCATTAGATGATGTCATAATCATTTTGTTGATGTCATAATCATTTGATGATGTCATAATCATTTTGTTGATGTCATAATCATTTTGTTGATGTCATAATCATTTGATGATGTCATAATCATTTGATGTCATAATCATTGGATGATGTCATAATCATTTTGTTGATGTCATAATCATTTTGTTGATGTCATAATCATTTGATGATGTCATAATCATTAGATGATGTCATAATCATTTTGTTGATGTCATAATCATTTTGTTGATGTCATAATCATTTTGTTGATGTCATAATCATTTGATGATGTCATCATCATTAGATGATGTCATAATCATTTTGTTGATGTCATAATCATTTGATGATGTCATAATCATTAGATGATGTCATAATCATTTTGTTGATGTCATAATCATTTGATGATGTCATAATCATTTGATGTCATAATCATTGGATGATGTCATAATCATTTTGTTGATGTCATAATCATTTGATGATGTCATAATCATTAGATGATGTCATAATCATTTTGTTGATGTCATAATCATTTGATGATGTCATAATCATTTGATGTCACAATCATTGGATGATGACATAATCATTTTGTTGATGTCATAATCATTTGATGATGTCTTAATCATTTTGATGATGTAATAATCATTTTGTTGATGTCATAATGATTGGAAGATGACATAATCATTTGATGTCATAATCATTAGATGATGTCATAATCATTTTGTTGATGACATAATCATTTGATGTCATAATAATTAGATGATGTCATAATCATTTTGTTGATGTCATAGTCATTTGATGATGTCATAATCATTTTGTTGATGTCATAATCATTAGATGATGTCATAATCATTTGATGTCATAATCATTGGATGATGTCATAATCATTTTGTTGATGTCATAATCATTTGATGATGTCATAATAATTAGATGATGTCTTAATCATTTTGTTGATGTCATAATCATTTGATGATGTCATAATCATTTGATGTCATAATCATTGGATGATGACATAATCATTTTGTTGATGTCATAATCATTTGATGATGTCATAATCATTTTGTTGATGTAATAATCATTTTGTTGATGTCATAATCATTTGATGATGTCATAATCATTTGATGTCATAATCATTGGATGATGTCATAATCATTTTGTTGATGTCATAATCATTTGATGATGTCATAATCATTAGATGATGTCATAATCATTTTGTTGATGTCATAATCATTTGATGTCATAATTATTAGATGATGTCATAATCATTTTGTTGATGTCATAATCATTTTGTTGATGTCATAATCATTTGATGATGTCATAATCGTTTGATGTCATAATCATTAGATGATGTCATAATCATTTTGTTGATGTCATAATCATTTGAAGTCATAATCATTTGGTGATGTCATAATCATTTTGTTGATGTCATAATCATTTTGTTGACGTCATAATGATTTGATGATGTCATAATCATTTGATGTCATAATCATTGGATGATGTCATAATCATTTTGTTGATGTCATAATCATTTGATGATGTTATAATCATTTGATGTCATAATCATTTTGTTGATGTCATAATCATTTGTTGATGTCATAATCATTTGATGATGTCATAATCATTAGATGATGTCATAATCATTTTGTTGATGTCATAATCATTTGTTGATGTCATAATCATTTGATGTCATAATCATTGGATGATGTAATAATGATTTTGTTGATGTCATAATCATTTGATGATGTCATAATCATTAGATGATGTCATAATCATTTTGTTGATGTCATAATCATTTGATGATGTCATAATCATTTTGTTGATGTCATAATCATTTGATGATGTCATAATAATTAGATGATGTCTTAATCATTTTGGTGATGTCATAATCATTTGATGATGTCATAATCATTTGATGTCATAATCATTGGATGATGACATAATCATTTTGTTGATGTCATAATCATTTGATGATGTCATAATCATTTTGTTGATGTAATAATCATTTTGTTGATGTCATAATGATTGGATGATGACATAATCATTTGATGTCATAATCATTGGATGATGTCATAATCTTTTTGTTGATGTCATAATCATTTGATGATGCCATAAACATTTGATGATGTCATAATCATTAGATGATGTCATAATCATTTTGTTGATGTCATAATCATTTGATGATATCATAATCATTTTGTTGATGTCATAATCATTTGATGATGTCATCATCATTAGATGATGTCATAATCATTTTGTTGATGTCATAATCATTTGATGATGTCATAATCATTTTGTTGATGTCATAATCATTTTGTTGATGTCATAATGATTTGATGATGTCATAATCATTTGATGTCATAATCATTGGATGATGTCATAATCATTTTGTTGATGTCATAATCATTTGATGATGTCATAATCATTTGATGTCATAATCATTGGATGATGTCATAATCATTTTGTTGATGTCATAATCATTTGATGTCATAATCATTAGATGATGTCATAATCATTTTGTTGATGTCATAGTCATTTGATGATGTCATACTCATTTTGTTGATGTCATAATCATTTGATGATGTCATAATCATTTGATGTCATAATCATTGGATGATGTCATAATCATTTTGTTGATGTCATAATCATTTGATGATGTCATAATCATTAGACGATGTCATAATCATTTTGTTGATGTCATAATCATTTGATGATGTCATAATCATTTGATGTCATATTCATTGGATGATGTCATAATCATTTTGTTGATGTCATAATCATTTGATGATGTCATAATTATTTGATGTCATAATCATTGGATGATATCATAATAATTTTGTTGATGTCATAATCATTTGATGATGTCATAATCATTAGATGATGTCATAATCATTTTGTTGATGTCATAATCATTTGATGATGTCATAATCATTTTGTTGATGTCATAATCATTTTGATGATGTCATAATGATTTGATGATGTCATAATCATTTGATGTCATAAATATTGGATGATGTCATAATCATTTTGTTGATGTCATAATCATTGGATGATGTCATAATAATTTTGTTGATGTCATAATCATTTGATGATGTCATAATCATTTGATGTCATAATCATTGGATGATGACATAATCATTTTGTTGATGTCATAATCATTTGATGATGTCATAATCATTTTGCTGATGTCATAATCATTTTGTTGATGTCATAATCATTTGATGATGTCATAATCATTTTGTTGATGTCATAATCATTTGATGATGTCATAATCATTAGATGATGTCATAATCATTTTGTTGATGTCATAATCATTTGATGTCATAATCATTAGATGATGTCATAATCATTTTGTTGATGTCATAATCATTTTGTTGATGTCATAATGATTTGATGATGTCATAATCATTTGATGTCATAATCATTGGATGATGTCATAATCATTTTGTTGATGTCATAATCATTTGATGATGTTATAATCATTTGATGTCATAATCATTGGATGATGTCATAATCATTTTGTTGATGTCATAATCATTTGATGATGTCATAATCATTAGATGATGTCATAATCATTTTGTTGATGTCATAATCATTTGTTGATGTCATAATCATTTGATGTCATAATCATTGGATGATGTCATAATCATTTTGTTGATGTCATAGTCATTTGATGATGTCATAATCATTAGATGATGCCATAATCATTTTGTTGATGTCATAATCATTTGATGATGTCATAATCATTTTGTTGATGTCATAATCATTTGATGATGTCATAATCATTTTGTTGATGTCATAATCATTTTGCTGATGTCATATGATTTGATGATGTCATAATCATTTGATGTCATAATCATTGGATGATGTCATAATCATTTTGTTGATGTCATAATCATTTGATGATGTCGTAATCATTTTGTTGATGTCATAATCATTTGATGTCATAATCATTAGATGATGTCATAATCATTTTGTTGATGTCATAATCATTTTGTTGATGTCATAATCATTTGATGATGTCATAATCGTTTGATGTCATAATCATTAGATGATGTCATAATCATTTTGTTGATGTCATAATCATTTGATGTCATAATCATTTGGTGATGTCATAATCATGTTGTTGATGTCATAATCATTTTGTTGATGTCATAAAGATTTGATGATGTCATAATCATTGGATGATGTCATAATCATTTTGTTGATGTCATAATCATTTGATGATGTCATAATCATTTGATGTCATAATCATTGGATGATGTCATAATCATTTTGTTGATGTCATAATCATTTGATGATGTCATAATCATTAGATGATGTCATAATCATTTTGTTGATGTCATAATCATTTGATGATGTCATAATCATTAGATGATGTCATAATCATTTTGTTGATGTCATAATCATTTGATGTCATAATCATTAGATGATGTCATAATCATTTTGTTGATGTCATAATCATTTTGTTGATGTCATAATGATTTGATGATGTCATAATCATTTGATGTCATAATCATTGGATGATGTCATAATCATTTTGTTGATGTCATAATCATTTGATGATGTTATAATCATTTGATGTCATAATCATTGGATGATGTCATAATCATTTTGTTGATGTCATAATCATTTGATGATGTCATAATCATTAGATGATGTCATAATCATTTTGTTGATGTCATAATCATTTGTTGATGTCATAATCATTTGATGTCATAATCATTGGATGATGTCATAATCATTTTGTTGATGTCATAGTCATTTGATGATGTCATAATCATTAGATGATGCCATAATCATTTTGTTGATGTCATAATCATTTGATGATGTCATAATCATTTTGTTGATGTCATAATCATTTGATGATGTCATAATCATTTTGTTGATGTCATAATCATTTTGCTGATGTCATATGATTTGATGATGTCATAATCATTTGATGTCATAATCATTGGATGATGTCATAATCATTTTGTTGATGTCATAATCATTTGATGATGTCGTAATCATTTTGTTGATGTCATAATCATTTGATGTCATAATCATTAGATGATGTCATAATCATTTTGTTGATGTCATAATCATTTTGTTGATGTCATAATCATTTGATGATGTCATAATCGTTTGATGTCATAATCATTAGATGATGTCATAATCATTTTGTTGATGTCATAATCATTTGATGTCATAATCATTTGGTGATGTCATAATCATGTTGTTGATGTCATAATCATTTTGTTGATGTCATAAAGATTTGATGATGTCATAATCATTGGATGATGTCATAATCATTTTGTTGATGTCATAATCATTTGATGATGTCATAATCATTTGATGTCATAATCATTGGATGATGTCATAATCATTTTGTTGATGTCATAATCATTTGATGATGTCATAATCATTAGATGATGTCATAATCATTTAGTTGATGTCATAATCATTTGATGATGTCATAATCATTTGATGTCATAATCATTGGATGATGTCATAATCATTTTGATGATGTTATAATCCTTTGATGATGTCATAATCATTTGATGTCATAATCATTGGATGATGTCATAATCATTTTGTTGATGTCATAATCATTTGATGATGTCATAATCATTAGATGATGTCATAATCATTTTGTTGATGTCATAATCATTAGATGATGTCATAATCATTTTGTTGATGTCAGAATCATTTGATGATGTCATAATCATTTTGTTGATGTCATAATCATTTGATGATGTCATAATCATTTTGTTGATGTCATAATCATTTTGTTGATGTCATATGATTTGATGATGTCATAATCATTTGATGTCATAATCATTGGATGATGTCATAATCATTTTGTTGATGTTATAATCATTTGATGATGTTATAATCGTTAGATGATGTCATAATCATTTTGGTGATGTCATAATCATTTGATGATGTCATAATCATTTGATGTCATAATCATTGGATGATGTCATAATCATTTTGTTGATGTCATAATCATTTGATGATGTCATAATCATTAGATGATGTCATAATCATTTTGTTGATGTCATAATCATTTGATGATGTCATAATCATTTGATGTCATAATCATTGGATGATGACATAATCATTTTGTTGATGTCATAATCATTTGATGATGTCTTAATCATTTTGATGATGTAATAATCATTTTGTTGATGTCATAATGATTGGAAGATGACATAATCATTTGATGTCATAATCATTAGATGATGTCATAATCATTTTGTTGATGACATAATCATTTGATGTCATAATCATTAGATGATGTCATAATCATTTTGTTGATGTCATAGTCATTTGATGATGTCATAATAATTTTGTTGATGTCATAATCATTAGATGATGTCATAATCATTTGATGTCATAATCATTGGATGATGTCATAATCATTTTGTTGATGTCATAATCATTTGATGATGTCATAATCATTAGATGATGTCATAATCATTTTGTTGATGTCATAATCATTTGATGATGTCATAATCATTTGATGTCATAATCATTGGATGATGACATAATCATTTTGTTGATGTCATAATTATTTGATGATGTTATAATCATTAGATGATGTCATAATCATTTTGTTGATGTCATAATCATTTGATGATGTCATAATCATTTGATGTCATAATCATTGGATGATGTCATAATCATTTTGTTGATGTCATAATCATTTGATGATGTTATAATCATTAGATGATGTCATAATCATTTTGTTGATGTCATAATCATTTGATGTCATAATCATTAGATGATGTCATAATCATTTTGTTGATGTCATAATCATTTTGTTGATGTCATAATCATTTGATGATGTCATAATCGTTTGATGTCATAATCATTAGATGATGTCATAATCAATTTGTTGATGTCATAATCATTTGATGATGTCATAATCATTTGATGTCATAATCATTGGATGATGTCATAATCATTTTGTTGATGTCATAATCATTTCATGATGTCATAATCATTTTGTTGATGTCATAATGATTTGATGATTTCATAATCATTTGATGTCATAATCATTGAATGATGTCATAATCATTTTGTTAATGTCATAATCATTTGATGATGTCATAATCATTAGATGATGTCATAATCATTGGATGATGTCATAATCATTTTGTTGATGTCATAATCATTAGATGATGTCATAATCATTTTGTTGATGTCAGAATCATTTGATGATGTCATAATCATTTTGTTGATGTAATAATCATTTGATGATGTCAAAATCATTTGATGTCATAATCATTGTATAATGTCATTTTCATTTTGTTGATATCATAATCATTTGATGATGTCATCATCATTAGATGTCATAATCATTGGATGATGTCATAATCATTTTGTTGATGTCATAATTATTTGATGATGTCATAATCATTAGATGATGTCATAATCATTTGATGATGTCATAATCATTAGATGATGTCATAATCATTTTGTTGATGTCATAATCATTTCTTGATGTCATAATCATTTTGTTGATGTCATAATGATTTGATGATGTCATAATCATTTGATGTCATAATCATTGGATGATGTCATAATCATTTTGTTGATGTCATAATCATTTGATGATGTCATAATCATTAGATGATGTCATAATCATTGGATGATGTCATAATCATTTTGTTGATGTCATAATCATTTGATGATGTCATAATCATTAGATGATGTCATAATCAATTTGTTGATGTCATAATCATTTGATGATGTCATAATCATTTGATGTCATAATCATTGGATGATGTCATAATCATTTTGTTGATGTCATAATCATTTCATGATGTCATAATCATTTTGTTGATGTCATAATGATTTGATGATGTCATAATCATTTGATGTCATAATCATTGGATGATGTCATAATCATTTTGTTGATGTCATAATTATTTGATGATGTCATAATCATTAGATGATGTCATAATCATTAGATGATGTCATAATCATTTGATGATGTCATAATCATTTTGTTGATGTCATAATCATTTGATGATGTCATAATCATTTTGTTGATGTCATAATCATATTGTTGATGTCATATGATTTGATGATGTCATAATCATTTGATGTCATAATCATTGGATGATGTCATAATCATTTTGTTGATGTCATAATCATTTGATGATGTTATAATCATTAGATGATGTCATAATCATTTTGTTGATGTCATAAATATTTGATTATGTCATAATCATTAGATGATGTCATAATCATTTTGTTGATGTCATAATCATTTGATGATGTCATAATCATTTGATGTCATAATCATTGGATGATGTCATAATCATTTTGTTGATGTCATAATCATTTGATGATGTCATAATCATTAGATGATGTCATAGTCATTTTGTTGATGTCATAATCATTTGATGATGTCATAATCATTTTGTTGATGTCATAATCATTTGATGATGTCATAATCATTTGATGTCATAATCATTGGATGATGTCATAATCATTTTGTTGATGTCATAATCATTTGATGATGTCATAATCATTAGATTATGTCATAATCATTTTGTTGATGTCATAATCATTTTGTTGATGTCATAATCATTTTGTTGATGTCATAATCATTTGATGATGTCATCATCATTAGATGATGTCATAATCATTTTGTTGATGTCATAATCATTTGATGATGTCATAATCATTTTGTTGATGTCATAATCATTTTGTTGATGTCATAATCATTTGATGATGTCATAATCATTTGATGTCATAATCATTGGATGATGTCATAATCATTTTGTTGATGTCATAATCATTTGATGATGTCATAATCATTAGATGATGTCATAATCATTTTCTTGATGTCATAATCATTTGATGATGTCATAATCATTTGATGTCATAATCATTGGATGATGACATAATCATTTTGTTGATGTCATAATCATTTGATGATGTCATAATCATTTTGTTGATGTAATAATCATTTTGTTGATGTCATAATCATTTGATGATGTCATAATCATTAGATGATGTCATAATCATGTTGATGATGTCATAATCATTTGATGTCATAATCATTAGATGATGTCATAATCATTTTGTTGATTTCATAGTCATTTGATGATGTCATAATCATTTTGTTGATGTCATAATCATTTGATGATGTCATAATCATTTGATGTCATAATCATTTGAATATGTCATAATCATTAGATGATGTCATAATCATTTGATTATGTCATAATCATTAGATGATGTCATAATCATTTTGTTGATGTCATAATCATTTCATGATGTCATAATCATTTTGTTGATGTCATAATGATTTGATGATGTCATAATCATTTGATGTCATAATCATTGGATGATGTCATAATCATTTTGTTGATGTCATAATCATTTGATGATGTCATAATCATTAGATGATGTCATAATCATTGGATGATGTCATAATCATTTTGTTGATGTCATAATCATTGGATGATGTCATAATCATTAGATGATGTCATAATCAATTTGTTGATGTCATAATCATTTGATGATGTCATAATCATTTGATGTCATAATCATTGGATGATGTCATAATCATTTTGTTGATGTCATAATCATTTAATGATGTCATAATCATTTTGTTGATGTCATAATGATTTGATGATGTCATAATCATTTGATGTCATAATCATTGAATGATGTCATAATCATTTTGTTGATGTCATAATCATTTGATGATGTCATAATCATTAGATGATGTCATAATCATTGGATGATGTCATAATCATTTTGTTGATGTCATAATCATTAGATGATGTCATAATCATTTTGTTGATGTCAGAATCATTTGATGATGTCATAATCATTTTGTTGATGTAATAATCATTTGATGATGTCAAAATCATTTGATGTCATAATCATTGTATAATGTCATATTCATTTTGTTGATATCATAATCATTTGATGATGTCATCATCATTAGATGATGTCATAATCATTTTGTTGATGTCATAATCATTTGATGATGTCATAATCATTTTGTTGATGTCATAATCATTTTGTTGATGTCATAATCATTTGATGATGTCATAATCATTTGATGTCATAATCATTGGATGATGTCATAATCATTTTGTTGATGTCATAATCATTTGATGATGTCATAATCATTAGATGATGTCATAATCATTTTGTTGATGTCATAATCATTTTGTTGATGTCATAATCATTTGATGATGTCATAATCATTACATGATGTCATAATCATTTTGTTGATGTCATAATCATATGATGATGTCATAATCATTTTGTTGATGTCATAATCATTTGTTGATGTCATAATCATTTGATGTCATAATCATTGGATGATGTCATAATCATTTTGTTGATGTCATAATCATTTGATGATGTCATAATCATTAGATGATGTCATAATCATTTTCTTGATGTCATAATCATTTGATGATGTCATAATCATTTGATGTCATAATCATTGGATGATGACATAATAATTTTGTTGATGTCATAATCATTTGATGATGTCATAATCATTTTGTTGATGTAATAATCATTTTGTTGATGTCATAATGATTTGATGATGTCATAATCATTAGATGATGTCATAATCATGTTGATGATGTCATAATCATTTGATGTCATAATCATTAGATGATGTCATAATCATTTTGTTGATTTCATAGTCATTTGATGATGTCATAATCATTTTGTTGATGTCATAATCATTTGATGATGTCATAATCATTTGATGTCATAATCATTTGAATATGTCATAATCATTAGATGATGTCATAATCATTTGATTATGTCATAATCATTAGATGATGTCATAATCATTTTGTTGATGTCATAATCATTTCATGATGTCATAATCATTTTGTTGATGTCATAATGATTTGATGATGTCATAATCATTTGATGTCATAATCATTGGATGATGTCATAATCATTTGATGATGTCATAATCATTAGATGATGTCATAATCATTGGATGATGTCATAATCATTTTGTTGATGTCTTAATCATTTGATGATGTCATAATCATTAGATGATGTCATAATCAATTTGTTGATGTCATAATCATTTGATGATGTCATAATCATTTGATGTCATAATCATTGGATGATGTCATAATCATTTTGTTGATGTCATAATCATTTCATGATGTCATAATCATTTTGTTGATGTCATAATGATTTGATGATGTCATAATCATTTGATGTCATAATCTTTGAATGATGTCATAATCATTTTGTTGATGTCATAATCATTTGATGATGTCATAATCATTAGATGATGTCATAATCATTGGATGATGTCATAATCATTTTGTTGATGTCATAATCATTAGATGATGTCATAATCATTTTGTTGATGTCAGAATCATTTGATGATGTCATAATCATTTTGTTGATGTAATAATCATTTGATGATGTCAAAATCATTTGATGTCATAATCATTGTATAATGTCATATTCATTTTGTTGATATCATAATCATTTGATGATGTCATCATCATTAGATGATGTCATAATCATTTTGTTGATGTCATAATCATTTGATGATGTCATAATCATTTTGTTGATGTCATAATCATTTTGTTGATGTCATAATCATTTGATGATGTCATAATCATTTGATGTCATAATCATTGGATGATGTCATAATCATTTTGTTGATGTCATAATCATTTGATGATATCATAATCATTAGATGATGTCATAATCATTTTGTTGATGTCATAATCATTTTGTTGATGTCATAATCATTTTGTTGATGTCATAATCATTTGATGATATCATAATCATTAGATGATGTCATAATCATTTTGTTGATGTCATAATCATTTGATGATGTCATAATCATTAGATGATGTCATAATCATTTTGTTGATGTCATAATCATTTGATGATGTCATAATCATTAGATGATGTCATAATCATTTTGTTGATGTCATAATCATTTGATGATGTCATAATCATTTTGTTGATGTCATAATCATTTGAAGATGTCATAATCGTTTGATGTCATAATCATTAGATGATGTCATAATCATTTTGTTGATGACATAATCATTTGATGTCATAATCATTAGATGATGTCATAATCATTTTGTTGATGTCATAGTCATTTGATGATGTCATAATAATTTTGTTGATGTCATAATCATTAGATGATGTCATAATCATTTGATGTCATAATCATTGGATGATGTCATAATCATTTTGTTGGTGTCATAATCATTTGATGATGTCATAATCATTAGATGATGTCATAATCATTTTGTTGATGTCATAATCATTTGATGATGTCATAATCATTTGATGTCATAATCATTGGATGATGACATAATCATTTTGTTGATGTCATAATTATTTGATGATGTTATAATCATTAGATGATGTCATAATCATTTTGTTGATGTCATAATCATTTGATGATGTCATAATCATTTGATGTCATAATCATTGGATGATGTCATAATCATTTTGTTGATGTCATAATCATTTGATGATGTTATAATCATTAGATGATGTCATAATCATTTTGTTGATGTCATAATCATTTGATGTCATAATCATTAGATGATGTCATAATCATTTTGTTGATGTCATAATCATTTTGTTGATGTCATAATCATTTGATGATGTCATAATCGTTTGATGTCATAATCATTAGATGATGTCATAATCAATTTGTTGATGTCATAATCATTTGATGATGTCATAATCATTTGATGTCATAATCATTGGATGATGTCATAATCATTTTGTTGATGTCATAATCATTTCATGATGTCATAATCATTTTGTTGATGTCATAATGATTTGATGATTTCATAATCATTTGATGTCATAATCATTGAATGATGTCATAATCATTTTGTTAATGTCATAATCATTTGATGATGTCATAATCATTAGATGATGTCATAATCATTGGATGATGTCATAATCATTTTGTTGATGTCATAATCATTAGATGATGTCATAATCATTTTGTTGATGTCAGAATCATTTGATGATGTCATAATCATATTGTTGATGTAATAATCATTTGATGATGTCAAAATCATTTGATGTCATAATCATTGTATAATGTCATATTCATTTAGTTGATATCATAATCATTTGATGATGTCATCATCATTAGATGTCATAATCATTGGATGATGTCATAATCATTTTGTTGATGTCATAATTATTTGATGATGTCATAATCATTAGATGATGTCATAATCATTTGATGATGTCATAATCATTAGATGATGTCATAATCATTTTGTTGATGTCATAATCATTTCTTGATGTCATAATCATTTTGTTGATGTCATAATGATTTGATGATGTCATAATCATTTGATGTCATAATCATTGGATGATGTCATAATCATTTTGTTGATGTCATAATCATTTGATGATGTCATAATCATTAGATGATGTCATAATCATTGGATGATGTCATAATCATTTTGTTGATGTCATAATCATTTGATGATGTCATAATCATTAGATGATGTCATAATCAATTTGTTGATGTCATAATCATTTGATGATGTCATAATCATTTGATGTCATAATCATTGGATGATGTCATAATCATTTTGTTGATGTCATAATCATTTCATGATGTCATAATCATTTTGTTGATGTCATAATGATTTGATGATGTCATAATCATTTGATGTCATAATCATTGGATGATGTCATAATCATTTTGTTGATGTCATAATTATTTGATGATGTCATAATCATTAGATGATGTCATAATCATTAGATGATGTCATAATCATTTGATGATGTCATAATCATTTTGTTGATGTCATAATCATTTGATGATGTCATAATCATTTTGTTGATGTCATAATCATTTTGTTGATGTCATATGATTTGATGATGTCATAATCATTTGATGTCATAATCATTGGATGATGTCATAATCATTTTGTTGATGTCATAATCATTTGATGATGTTATAATCATTAGATGATGTCATAATCATTTTGTTGATGTCATAAATATTTGATTATGTCATAATCATTAGATGATGTCATAATCATTTTGTTGATGTCATAATCATTTGATGATGTCATAATCATTTGATGTCATAATCATTGGATGATGTCATAATCATTTTGTTGATGTCATAATCATTTGATGATGTCATAATCATTAGATGATGTCATAGTCATTTTGTTGATGTCATAATCATTTGATGATGTCATAATCATTTTGTTGATGTCATAATCATTTGATGATGTCATAATCATTTGATGTCATAATCATTGGATGATGTCATAATCATTTTGTTGATGTCATAATCATTTGATGATGTCATAATCATTAGATTATGTCATAATCATTTTGTTGATGTCATAATCATTTTGTTGATGTCATAATCATTTTGTTGATGTCATAATCATTTGATGATGTCATCATCATTAGATGATGTCATAATCATTTTGTTGATGTCATAATCATTTGATGATGTCATAATCATTTTGTTGATGTCATAATCATTTTGTTGATGTCATAATCATTTGATGATGTCATAATCATTTGATGTCATAATCATTGGATGATGTCATAATCATTTTGTTGATGTCATAATCATTTGATGATGTCATAATCATTAGATGATGTCATAATCATTTTCTTGATGTCATAATCATTTGATGATGTCATAATCATTTGATGTCATAATCATTGGATGATGACATAATCATTTTGTTGATGTCATAATCATTTGATGATGTCATAATCATTTTGTTGATGTAATAATCATTTTGTTGATGTCATAATCATTTGATGATGTCATAATCATTAGATGATGTCATAATCATGTTGATGATGTCATAATCATTTGATGTCATAATCATTAGATGATGTCATAATCATTTTGTTGATTTCATAGTCATTTGATGATGTCATAATCATTTTGTTGATGTCATAATCATTTGATGATGTCATAATCATTTGATGTCATAATCATTTGAATATGTCATAATCATTAGATGATGTCATAATCATTTGATTATGTCATAATCATTAGATGATGTCATAATCATTTTGTTGATGTCATAATCATTTCATGATGTCATAATCATTTTGTTGATGTCATAATGATTTGATGATGTCATAATCATTTGATGTCATAATCATTGGATGATGTCATAATCATTTTGTTGATGTCATAATCATTTGATGATGTCATAATCATTAGATGATGTCATAATCATTGGATGATGTCATAATCATTTTGTTGATGTCATAATCATTGGATGATGTCATAATCATTAGATGATGTCATAATCAATTTGTTGATGTCATAATCATTTGATGATGTCATAATCATTTGATGTCATAATCATTGGATGATGTCATAATCATTTTGTTGATGTCATAATCATTTAATGATGTCATAATCATTTTGTTGATGTCATAATGATTTGATGATGTCATAATCATTTGATGTCATAATCATTGAATGATGTCATAATCATTTTGTTGATGTCATAATCATTTGATGATGTCATAATCATTAGATGATGTCATAATCATTGGATGATGTCATAATCATTTTGTTGATGTCATAATCATTAGATGATGTCATAATCATTTTGTTGATGTCAGAATCATTTGATGATGTCATAATCATTTTGTTGATGTAATAATCATTTGATGATGTCAAAATCATTTGATGTCATAATCATTGTATAATGTCATATTCATTTTGTTGATATCATAATCATTTGATGATGTCATCATCATTAGATGATGTCATAATCATTTTGTTGATGTCATAATCATTTGATGATGTCATAATCATTTTGTTGATGTCATAATCATTTTGTTGATGTCATAATCATTTGATGATGTCATAATCATTAGATTATGTCATAATCATTTTGTTGATGTCATAATCATTTTGTTGATGTCATAATCATTTTGTTGATGTCATAATCATTTGATGATGTCATCATCATTAGATGATGTCATAATCATTTGATGTCATAATCATTGGATGATGTCATAATCATTTTGTTGATGTCATAATCATTTGATGATGTCATAATCATTAGATGATGTCATAATCATTTTCTTGATGTCATAATCATTTGATGATGTCATAATCATTTGATGTCATAATCATTGGATGATGACATAATCATTTTGTTGATGTCATAATCATTTGATGATGTCATAATCATTTTGTTGATGTAATAATCATTTTGTTGATGTCATAATCATTTGATGATGTCATAATCATTAGATGATGTCATAATCATGTTGATGATGTCATAATCATTTGATGTCATAATCATTAGATGATGTCATAATCATTTTGTTGATTTCATAGTCATTTGATGATGTCATAATCATTTTGTTGATGTCATAATCATTTGATGATGTCATAATCATTTGATGTCATAATCATTTGAATATGTCATAATCATTAGATGATGTCATAATCATTTGATTATGTCATAATCATTAGATGATGTCATAATCATTTTGTTGATGTCATAATCATTTCATGATGTCATAATCATTTTGTTGATGTCATAATGATTTGATGATGTCATAATCATTTGATGTCATAATCATTGGATGATGTCATAATCATTTTGTTGATGTCATAATCATTTGATGATGTCATAATCATTAGATGATGTCATAATCATTGGATGATGTCATAATCATTTTGTTGATGTCATAATCATTGGATGATGTCATAATCATTAGATGATGTCATAATCAATTTGTTGATGTCATAATCATTTGATGATGTCATAATCATTTGATGTCATAATCATTGGATGATGTCATAATCATTTTGTTGATGTCATAATCATTTAATGATGTCATAATCATTTTGTTGATGTCATAATGATTTGATGATGTCATAATCATTTGATGTCATAATCATTGAATGATGTCATAATCATTTTGTTGATGTCATAATCATTTGATGATGTCATAATCATTAGATGATGTCATAATCATTGGATGATGTCATAATCATTTTGTTGATGTCATAATCATTAGATGATGTCATAATCATTTTGTTGATGTCAGAATCATTTGATGATGTCATAATCATTTTGTTGATGTAATAATCATTTGATGATGTCAAAATCATTTGATGTCATAATCATTGTATAATGTCATATTCATTTTGTTGATATCATAATCATTTGATGATGTCATCATCATTAGATGATGTCATAATCATTTTGTTGATGTCATAATCATTTGATGATGTCATAATCATTTTGTTGATGTCATAATCATTTTGTTGATGTCATAATCATTTGATGATGTCATAATCATTTGATGTCATAATCATTGGATGATGTCATAATCATTTTGTTGATGTCATAATCATTTGATGATGTCATAATCATTAGATGATGTCATAATCATTTTGTTGATGTCATAATCATTTGATGATGTCATAATCATTACATGTTGTCATAATCATTTTGTTTATGTCATAATCATATGATGATGTCATAATCATTTTGTTGATGTCATAATCATTTGATGATGTCATAATCATTTGATGTCATAATCATTGGATGATGTCATAATCATTTTGTTGATGTCATAATCATTTGATGATGTCATAATCATTAGATGATGTCATAATCATTTTCTTGATGTCATAATCATTTGATGATGTCATAATCATTTGATGTCATAATCATTGGATGATGACATAATAATTTTGTTGATGTCATAATCATTTGATGATGTCATAATCATTTTGTTGATGTAATAATCATTTTGTTGATGTCATAATGATTTGATGATGTCATAATCATTAGATGATGTCATAATCATGTTGATGATGTCATAATCATTTGATGTCATAATCATTAGATGATGTCATAATCATTTTGTTGATTTCATAGTCATTTGATGATGTCATAATCATTTTGTTGATGTCATAATCATTTGATGATGTCATAATCATTTGATGTCATAATCATTTGAATATGTCATAATCATTAGATGATGTCATAATCATTTGATTATGTCATAATCATTAGATGATGTCATAATCATTTTGTTGATGTCATAATCATTTCATGATGTCATAATCATTTTGTTGATGTCATAATGATTTGATGATGTCATAATCATTTGATGTCATAATCATTGGATGATGTCATAATCATTTTGTTGATGTCATAATCATTTGATGATGTCATAATCATTAGATGATGTCATAATCATTGGATGATGTCATAATCATTTTGTTGATGTCATAATCATTTGATGATGTCATAATCATTAGATGATGTCATAATCAATTTGTTGATGTCATAATCATTTGATGATGTCATAATCATTTGATGTCATAATCATTGGATGATGTCATAATCATTTTGTTGATGTCATAATCATTTCATGATGTCATAATCATTTTGTTGATGTCATAATGATTTGATGATGTCATAATCATTTGATGTCATAATCTTTGAATGATGTCATAATCATTTTGTTGATGTCATAATCATTTGATGATGTCATAATCATTAGATGATGTCATAATCATTGGATGATGTCATAATCATTTTGTTGATGTCAGAATCATTTGATGATGTCATAATCATTTTGTTGATGTAATAATCATTTGATGATGTCAAAATCATTTGATGTCATAATCATTGTATAATGTCATATTCATTTTGTTGATATCATAATCATTTGATGATGTCATCATCATTAGATGATGTCATAATCATTTTGTTGATGTCATAATCATTTGATGATGTCATAATCATTTTGTTGATGTCATAATCATTTTGTTGATGTCATAATCATTTGATGATGTCATAATCATTTGATGTCATAATCATTGGATGATGTCATAATCATTTTGTTGATGTCATAATCATTTGATGATATCATAATCATTAGATGATGTCATAATCATTTTGTTGATGTCATAATCATTTTGTTGATGTCATAATCATTTTGTTGATGTCATAATCATTTCATGATGTCATAATCATTTTGTTGATGTCATAATGATTTGATGATGTCATAATCATTTGATGTCATAATCATTGGATGATGTCATAATCATTTTGTTGATGTCATAATTATTTGATGATGTCATAATCATTAGATGATGTCATAATCATTAGATGATGTCATAATCATTTGATGATGTCATAATCATTTTGTTGATGTCATAATCATTTGATGATGTCATAATCATTTTGTTGATGTCATAATCATTTTGTTGATGTCATATGATTTGATGATGTCATAATCATTTGATGTCATAATCATTGGATGATGTCATAATCATTTTGTTGATGTCATAATCATTTGATGATGTTATAATCATTAGATGATGTCATAATCATTTTGTTGATGTCATAAATATTTGATTATGTCATAATCATTAGATGATGTCATAATCATTTTGTTGATGTCATAATCATTTGATGATGTCATAATCATTTGATGTCATAATCATTGGATGATGTCATAATCATTTTGTTGATGTCATAATCATTTGATGATGTCATAATCATTAGATGATGTCATAGTCATTTTGTTGATGTCATAATCATTTGATGATGTCATAATCATTTTGTTGATGTCATAATCATTTGATGATGTCATAATCATTTGATGTCATAATCATTGGATGATGTCATAATCATTTTGTTGATGTCATAATCATTTGATGATGTCATAATCATTAGATTATGTCATAATCATTTTGTTGATGTCATAATCATTTTGTTGATGTCATAATCATTTTGTTGATGTCATAATCATTTGATGATGTCATCATCATTAGATGATGTCATAATCATTTTGTTGATGTCATAATCATTTGATGATGTCATAATCATTTTGTTGATGTCATAATCATTTTGTTGATGTCATAATCATTTGATGATGTCATAATCATTTGATGTCATAATCATTGGATGATGTCATAATCATTTTGTTGATGTCATAATCATTTGATGATGTCATAATCATTAGATGATGTCATAATCATTTTCTTGATGTCATAATCATTTGATGATGTCATAATCATTTGATGTCATAATCATTGGATGATGACATAATCATTTTGTTGATGTCATAATCATTTGATGATGTCATAATCATTTTGTTGATGTAATAATCATTTTGTTGATGTCATAATCATTTGATGATGTCATAATCATTAGATGATGTCATAATCATGTTGATGATGTCATAATCATTTGATGTCATAATCATTAGATGATGTCATAATCATTTTGTTGATTTCATAGTCATTTGATGATGTCATAATCATTTTGTTGATGTCATAATCATTTGATGATGTCATAATCATTTGATGTCATAATCATTTGAATATGTCATAATCATTAGATGATGTCATAATCATTTGATTATGTCATAATCATTAGATGATGTCATAATCATTTTGTTGATGTCATAATCATTTCATGATGTCATAATCATTTTGTTGATGTCATAATGATTTGATGATGTCATAATCATTTGATGTCATAATCATTGGATGATGTCATAATCATTTTGTTGATGTCATAATCATTTGATGATGTCATAATCATTAGATGATGTCATAATCATTGGATGATGTCATAATCATTTTGTTGATGTCATAATCATTGGATGATGTCATAATCATTAGATGATGTCATAATCAATTTGTTGATGTCATAATCATTTGATGATGTCATAATCATTTGATGTCATAATCATTGGATGATGTCATAATCATTTTGTTGATGTCATAATCATTTGATGATGTCATAATCATTAGATGATGTCATAATCATTGGATGATGTCATAATCATTTTGTTGATGTCATAATCATTGGATGATGTCATAATCATTAGATGATGTCATAATCAATTTGTTGATGTCATAATCATTTGATGATGTCATAATCATTTGATGTCATAATCATTGGATGATGTCATAATCATTTTGTTGATGTCATAATCATTTCATGATGTCATAATCATTTTGTTGATGTCATAATGATTTGATGATTTCATAATCATTTGATGTCATAATCATTGAATGATGTCATAATCATTTTGTTAATGTCATAATCATTTGATGATGTCATAATCATTAGATGATGTCATAATCATTGGATGATGTCATAATCATTTTGTTGATGTCATAATCATTAGATGATGTCATAATCATTTTGTTGATGTCAGAATCATTTGATGATGTCATAATCATTTTGTTGATGTAATAATCATTTGATGATGTCAAAATCATTTGATGTCATAATCATTGTATAATGTCATATTCATTTTGTTGATATCATAATCATTTGATGATGTCATCATCATTAGATGTCATAATCATTGGATGATGTCATAATCATTTTGTTGATGTCATAATTATTTGATGATGTCATAATCATTAGATGATGTCATAATCATTTGATGATGTCATAATCATTAGATGATGTCATAATCATTTTGTTGATGTCATAATCATTTCTTGATGTCATAATCATTTTGTTGATGTCATAATGATTTGATGATGTCATAATCATTTGATGTCATAATCATTGGATGATGTCATAATCATTTTGTTGATGTCATAATCATTTGATGATGTCATAATCATTAGATGATGTCATAATCATTGGATGATGTCATAATCATTTTGTTGATGTCATAATCATTTGATGATGTCATAATCATTAGATGATGTCATAATCAATTTGTTGATGTCATAATCATTTGATGATGTCATAATCATTTGATGTCATAATCATTGGATGATGTCATAATCATTTTGTTGATGTCATAATCATTTCATGATGTCATAATCATTTTGTTGATGCCATAATGATTTGATGATGTCATAATCATTTGATGTCATAATCATTGGATGATGTCATAATCATTTTGTTGATGTCATAATTATTTGATGATGTCATAATCATTAGATGATGTCATAATCATTAGATGATGTCATAATCATTTGATGATGTCATAATCATTTTGTTGATGTCATAATCATTTGATGATGTCATAATCATTTTGTTGATGTCATAATCATTTTGTTGATGTCATATGATTTGATGATGTCATAATCATTTGATGTCATAATCATTGGATGATGTCATAATCATTTTGTTGATGTCATAATCATTTGATGATGTTATAATCATTAGATGATGTCATAATCATTTTGTTGATGTCATAAATATTTGATTATGTCATAATCATTAGATGATGTCATAATCATTTTGTTGATGTCATAATCATTTGATGATGTCATAATCATTTGATGTCATAATCATTGGATGATGTCATAATCATTTTGTTGATGTCATAATCATTTGATGATGTCATAATCATTAGATGATGTCATAGTCATTTTGTTGATGTCATAATCATTTGATGATGTCATAATCATTTTGTTGATGTCATAATCATTTGATGATGTCATAATCATTTGATGTCATAATCATTGGATGATGTCATAATCATTTTGTTGATGTCATAATCATTTGATGATGTCATAATCATTAGATTATGTCATAATCATTTTGTTGATGTCATAATCATTTTGTTGATGTCATAATCATTTTGTTGATGTCATAATCATTTGATGATGTCATCATCATTAGATGATGTCATAATCATTTTGTTGATGTCATAATCATTTGATGATGTCATAATCATTTTGTTGATGTCATAATCATTTTGTTGATGTCATAATCATTTGATGATGTCATAATCATTTGATGTCATAATCATTGGATGATGTCATAATCATTTTGTTGATGTCATAATCATTTGATGATGTCATAATCATTTTGTTGATGTAATAATCATTTTGTTGATGTCATAATCATTTGATGATGTCATAATCATTAGATGATGTCATAATCATGTTGATGATGTCATAATCATTTGATGTCATAATCATTAGATGATGTCATAATCATTTTGTTGATTTCATAGTCATTTGATGATGTCATAATCATTTTGTTGATGTCATAATCATTTGATGATGTCATAATCATTTGATGTCATAATCATTTGAATATGTCATAATCATTAGATGATGTCATAATCATTTGATTATGTCATAATCATTAGATGATGTCATAATCATTTTGTTGATGTCATAATCATTTCATGATGTCATAATCATTTTGTTGATGTCATAATGATTTGATGATGTCATAATCATTTGATGTCATAATCATTGGATGATGTCATAATCATTTTGTTGATGTCATAATCATTTGATGATGTCATAATCATTAGATGATGTCATAATCATTGGATGATGTCATAATCATTTTGTTGATGTCATAATCATTGGATGATGTCATAATCATTAGATGATGTCATAATCAATTTGTTGATGTCATAATCATTTGATGATGTCATAATCATTTGATGTCATAATCATTGGATGATGTCATAATCATTTTGTTGATGTCATAATGATTTGATGATGTCATAATGATTTGATGTCATAATCATTGAATGATGTCATAATCATTTTGTTGATGTCATAATCATTTGATGATGTCATAATCATTAGATGATGTCATAATCATTGGATGATGTCATAATCATTTTGTTGATGTCATAATCATTAGATGATGTCATAATCATTTTGTTGATGTCAGAATCATTTGATGATGTCATAATCATTTTGTTGATGTAATAATCATTTGATGATGTCAAAATCATTTGATGTCATAATCATTGTATAATGTCATATTCATTTTGTTGATATCATAATCATTTGATGATGTCATCATCATTAGATGATGTCATAATCATTTTGTTGATGTCATAATCATTTGATGATGTCATAATCATTTTGTTGATGTCATAATCATTTTGTTGATGTCATAATCATTTGATGATGTCATAATCATTTGATGTCATAATCATTGGATGATGTCATAATCATTTTGTTGATGTCATAATCATTTGATGATGTCATAATCATTAGATGATGTCATAATCATTTTGTTGATGTCATAATCATTTGATGATGTCATAATCATTACATGATGTCATAATCATTTTGTTGATGTCATAATCATATGATGATGTCATAATCATTTTGTTGATGTCATAATCATTTGATGATGTCATAATCATTTGATGTCATAATCATTGGATGATGTCATAATCATTTTGTTGATGTCATAATCATTTTGTTGATGTCATAATCATTTGATGATGTCATAATCATTTGATGTCATAATCATTGGATGATGTCATAATCATTTTGTTGATGTCATAATCATTTGATGATGTCATAATCATTAGATGATGTCATAATCATTTTGTTGATGTCATAATCATTTGATGATGTCATAATCATTACATGATGTCATAATCATTTTGTTGATGTCATAATCATTTCATGATGTCATAATCATTTTGTTGATGTCATAATCATGTTGATGATGTCATAATCATTTGATGTCATAATCATTAGATGATGTCATAATCATTTTGTTGATTTCATAGTCATTTGATGATGTCATAATCATTTTGTTGATGTCATAATCATTTGATGATGTCATAATCATTTGATGTCATAATCATTTGAATATGTCATAATCATTAGATGATGTCATAATCATTTGATTATGTCATAATCATTAGATGATGTCATAATCATTTTGTTGATGTCATAATCATTTCATGATGTCATAATCATTTTGTTGATGTCATAATGATTTGATGATGTCATAATCATTTGATGTCATAATCATTGGATGATGTCATAATCATTTTGTTGATGTCATAATCATTTGATGATGTCATAATCATTAGATGATGTCATAATCATTGGATGATGTCATAATCATTTTGTTGATGTCATAATCATTGGATGATGTCATAATCATTAGATGATGTCATAATCAATTTGTTGATGTCATAATCATTTGATGATGTCATAATCATTTGATGTCATAATCATTGGATGATGTCATAATCATTTTGTTGATGTCATAATGATTTGATGATGTCATAATGATTTGATGTCATAATCATTGAATGATGTCATAATCATTTTGTTGATGTCATAATCATTTGATGATGTCATAATCATTAGATGATGTCATAATCATTGGATGATGTCATAATCATTTTGTTGATGTCATAATCATTAGATGATGTCATAATCATTTTGTTGATGTCAGAATCATTTGATGATGTCATAATCATTTTGTTGATGTAATAATCATTTGATGATGTCAAAATCATTTGATGTCATAATCATTGTATAATGTCATATTCATTTTGTTGATATCATAATCATTTGATGATGTCATCATCATTAGATGATGTCATAATCATTTTGTTGATGTCATAATCATTTGATGATGTCATAATCATTTTGTTGATGTCATAATCATTTTGTTGATGTCATAATCATTTGATGATGTCATAATCATTTGATGTCATAATCATTGGATGATGTCATAATCATTTTGTTGATGTCATAATCATTTGATGATGTCATAATCATTAGATGATGTCATAATCATTTTGTTGATGTCATAATCATTTGATGATGTCATAATCATTACATGATGTCATAATCATTTTGTTGATGTCATAATCATATGATGATGTCATAATCATTTTGTTGATGTCATAATCATTTGATGATGTCATAATCATTTGATGTCATAATCATTGGATGATGTCATAATCATTTTGTTGATGTCATAATCATTTGATGATGTCATAATCATTAGATGATGTCATAATCATTTTCTTGATGTCATAATCATTTGATGATGTCATAATCATTTGATGTCATAATCATTGGATGATGACATAATAATTTTGTTGATGTCATAATCATTTGATGATGTCATAATCATTAGATGATGTCATAATCATTTTCTTGATGTCATAATCATTTGATGATGTCATAATCATTTGATGTCATAATCATTGGATGATGACATAATAATTTTGTTGATGTAATAATCATTTTGTTGATGTCATAATGATTTGATGATGTCATAATCATTAGATGATGTCATAATCATGTTGATGATGTCATAATCATTTGATGTCATAATCATTAGATGATGTCATAATCATTTTGTTGATTTCATAGTCATTTGATGATGTCATAATCATTTTGTTGATGTCATAATCATTTGATGATGTCATAATCATTTGATGTCATAATCATTTGAATATGTCATAATCATTAGATGATGTCATAATCATTTGATTATGTCATAATCATTAGATGATGTCATAATCATTTTGTTGATGTCATAATCATTTCATGATGTCATAATCATTTTGTTGATGTCATAATGATTTGATGATGTCATAATCATTTGATGTCATAATCATTGGATGATGTCATAATCATTTTGTTGATGTCATAATCATTTCATGATGTCATAATCATTTTGTTGATGTCATAATGATTTGATGATTTCATAATCATTTGATGTCATAATCATTGAATGATGTCATAATCATTTTGTTGATGTCATAATCATTTGATGATGTCATAATCATTACATGATGTCATAATCATTTTGTTGATGTCATAATCATATGATGATGTCATAATCATTTTGTTGATGTCATAATCATTTGATGATGTCATAATCATTTGATGTCATAATCATTGGATGATGTCATAATCATTTTGTTGATGTCATAATCATTTGATGATGTCATAATCATTAGATGATGTCATAATCATTTTCTTGATGTCATAATCATTTGATGATGTCATAATCATTTGATGTCATAATCATTGGATGATGACATAATAATTTTGTTGATGTAATAATCATTTTGTTGATGTCATAATGATTTGATGATGTCATAATCATTAGATGATGTCATAATCATGTTGATGATGTCATAATCATTTGATGTCATAATCATTAGATGATGTCATAATCATTTTGTTGATTTCATAGTCATTTGATGATGTCATAATCATTTTGTTGATGTCATAATCATTTGATGATGTCATAATCATTTGATGTCATAATCATTTGAATATGTCATAATCATTAGATGATGTCATAATCATTTGATTATGTCATAATCATTAGATGATGTCATAATCATTTTGTTGATGTCATAATCATTTCATGATGTCATAATCATTTTGTTGATGTCATAATGATTTGATGATGTCATAATCATTTGATGTCATAATCATTGGATGATGTCATAATCATTTTGTTGATGTCATAATCATTTCATGATGTCATAATCATTTTGTTGATGTCATAATGATTTGATGATTTCATAATCATTTGATGTCATAATCATTGAATGATGTCATAATCATTTTGTTAATGTCATAATCATTTGATGATGTCATAATCATTAGATGATGTCATAATCATTGGATGATGTCATAATCATTTTGTTGATGTCATAATCATTAGATGATGTCATAATCATTTTGTTGATGTCAGAATCATTTGATGATGTCATAATCATTTTGTTGATGTAATAATCATTTGATGATGTCAAAATCATTTGATGTCATAATCATTGTATAATGTCATATTCATTTTGTTGATATCATAATCATTTGATGATGTCATCATCATTAGATGTCATAATCATTGGATGATGTCATAATCATTTTGTTGATGTCATAATTATTTGATGATGTCATAATCATTAGATGATGTCATAATCATTTGATGATGTCATAATCATTAGATGATGTCATAATCATTTTGTTGATGTCATAATCATTTCTTGATGTCATAATCATTTTGTTGATGTCATAATGATTTGATGATGTCATAATCATTTGATGTCATAATCATTGGATGATGTCATAATCATTTTGTTGATGTCATAATCATTTGATGATGTCATAATCATTAGATGATGTCATAATCATTGGATGATGTCATAATCATTTTGTTGATGTCATAATCATTTGATGATGTCATAATCATTAGATGATGTCATAATCAATTTGTTGATGTCATAATCATTTGATGATGTCATAATCATTTGATGTCATAATCATTGGATGATGTCATAATCATTTTGTTGATGTCATAATCATTTCATGATGTCATAATCATTTTGTTGATGTCATAATGATTTGATGATGTCATAATCATTTGATGTCATAATCATTGGATGATGTCATAATCATTTTGTTGATGTCATAATTATTTGATGATGTCATAATCATTAGATGATGTCATAATCATTAGATGATGTCATAATCATTTGATGATGTCATAATCATTTTGTTGATGTCATAATCATTTGATGATGTCATAATCATTTTGTTGATGTCATAATCATTTTGTTGATGTCATATGATTTGATGATGTCATAATCATTTGATGTCATAATCATTGGATGATGTCATAATCATTTTGTTGATGTCATAATCATTTGATGATGTTATAATCATTAGATGATGTCATAATCATTTTGTTGATGTCATAAATATTTGATTATGTCATAATCATTAGATGATGTCATAATCATTTTGTTGATGTCATAATCATTTGATGATGTCATAATCTTTTGATGTCATAATCATTGGATGATGTCATAATCATTTTGTTGATGTCATAATCATTTGATGATGTCATAATCATTAGATGATGTCATAGTCATTTTGTTGATGTCATAATCATTTGATGATGTCATAATCATTTTGTTGATGTCATAATCATTTGATGATGTCATAATCATTTGATGTCATAATCATTGGATGATGTCATAATCATTTTGTTGATGTCATAATCATTTGATGATGTCATAATCATTAGATTATGTCATAATCATTTTGTTGATGTCATAATCATTTTGTTGATGTCATAATCATTTTGTTGATGTCATAATCATTTGATGATGTCATCATCATTAGATGATGTCATAATCATTTTGTTGATGTCATAATCATTTGATGATGTCATAATCATTTTGTTGATGTCATAATCATTTTGTTGATGTCATAATCATTTGATGTCATAATCATTGGATGATGTCATAATCATTTTGTTGATGTCATAATCATTTGATGATGTCATAATCATTAGATGATGTCATAATCATTTTCTTGATGTCATAATCATTTGATGATGTCATAATCATTTGATGTCATAATCATTGGATGATGACATAATCATTTTGTTGATGTCATAATCATTTGATGATGTCATAATCATTTTGTTGATGTAATAATCATTTTGTTGATGTCATAATCATTTGATGATGTCATAATCATTAGATGATGTCATAATCATGTTGATGATGTCATAATCATTTGATGTCATAATCATTAGATGATGTCATAATCATTTTGTTGATTTCATAGTCATTTGATGATGTCATAATCATTTTGTTGATGTCATAATCATTTGATGATGTCATAATCATTTGATGTCATAATCATTTGAATATGTCATAATCATTAGATGATGTCATAATCATTTGATTATGTCATAATCATTAGATGATGTCATAATCATTTTGTTGATGTCATAATCATTTCATGATGTCATAATCATTTTGTTGATGTCATAATGATTTGATGATGTCATAATCATTTGATGTCATAATCATTGGATGATGTCATAATCATTTTGTTGATGTCATAATCATTTGATGATGTCATAATCATTAGATGATGTCATAATCATTGGATGATGTCATAATCATTTTGTTGATGTCATAATCATTGGATGATGTCATAATCATTAGATGATGTCATAATCAATTTGTTGATGTCATAATCATTTGATGATGTCATAATCATTTGATGTCATAATCATTGGATGATGTCATAATCATTTTGTTGATGTCATAATCATTTAATGATGTCATAATCATTTTGTTGATGTCATAATGATTTGATGATGTCATAATCATTTGATGTCATAATCATTGAATGATGTCATAATCATTTTGTTGATGTCATAATCATTTGATGATGTCATAATCATTAGATGATGTCATAATCATTGGATGATGTCATAATCATTTTGTTGATGTCATAATCATTAGATGATGTCATAATCATTTTGTTGATGTCAGAATCATTTGATGATGTCATAATCATTTTGTTGATGTAATAATCATTTGATGATGTCAAAATCATTTGATGTCATAATCATTGTATAATGTCATATTCATTTTGTTGATATCATAATCATTTGATGATGTCATCATCATTAGATGATGTCATAATCATTTTGTTGATGTCATAATCATTTGATGATGTCATAATCATTTTGTTGATGTCATAATCATTTTGTTGATGTCATAATCATTTGATGATGTCATAATCATTTGATGTCATAATCATTGGATGATGTCATAATCATTTTGTTGATGTCATAATCATTTGATGATGTCATAATCATTAGATGATGTCATAATCATTTTGTTGATGTCATAATCATTTGATGATGTCATAATCATTACATGATGTCATAATCATTTTGTTGATGTCATAATCATATGATGATGTCATAATCATTTTGTTGATGTCATAATCATTTGATGATGTCATAATCATTTGATGTCATAATCATTGGATGATGTCATAATCATTTTGTTGATGTCATAATCATTTGATGATGTCATAATCATTAGATGATGTCATAATCATTTTCTTGATGTCATAATCATTTGATGATGTCATAATCATTTGATGTCATAATCATTGGATGATGACATAATAATTTTGTTGATGTCATAATCATTTGATGATGTCATAATCATTTTGTTGATGTAATAATCATTTTGTTGATGTCATAATGATTTGATGATGTCATAATCATTAGATGATGTCATAATCATGTTGATGATGTCATAATCATTTGATGTCATAATCATTAGATGATGTCATAATCATTTTGTTGATTTCATAGTCATTTGATGATGTCATAATCATTTTGTTGATGTCATAATCATTTGATGATGTCATAATCATTTGATGTCATAATCATTTGAATATGTCATAATCATTAGATGATGTCATAATCATTTGATTATGTCATAATCATTAGATGATGTCATAATCATTTTGTTGATGTCATAATCATTTCATGATGTCATAATCATTTTGTTGATGTCATAATGATTTGATGATGTCATAATCATTTGATGTCATAATCATTGGATGATGTCATAATCATTTTGTTGATGTCATAATCATTTGATGATGTCATAATCATTAGATGATGTCATAATCATTGGATGATGTCATAATCATTTTGTTGATGTCATAATCATTTGATGATGTCATAATCATTAGATGATGTCATAATCAATTTGTTGATGTCATAATCATTTGATGATGTCATAATCATTTGATGTCATAATCATTGGATGATGTCATAATCATTTTGTTGATGTCATAATCATTTCATGATGTCATAATCATTTTGTTGATGTCATAATGATTTGATGATGTCATAATCATTTGATGTCATAATCTTTGAATGATGTCATAATCATTTTGTTGATGTCATAATCATTTGATGATGTCATAATCATTAGATGATGTCATAATCATTGGATGATGTCATAATCATTTTGTTGATGTCATAATCATTAGATGATGTCATAATCATTTTGTTGATGTCAGAATCATTTGATGATGTCATAATCATTTTGTTGATGTAATAATCATTTGATGATGTCAAAATCATTTGATGTCATAATCATTGTATAATGTCATATTCATTTTGTTGATATCATAATCATTTGATGATGTCATCATCATTAGATGATGTCATAATCATTTTGTTGATGTCATAATCATTTGATGATGTCATAATCATTTTGTTGATGTCATAATCATTTTGTTGATGTCATAATCATTTGATGATGTCATAATCATTTGATGTCATAATCATTGGATGATGTCATAATCATTTTGTTGATGTCATAATCATTTGATGATATCATAATCATTAGATGATGTCATAATCATTTTGTTGATGTCATAATCATTTTGTTGATGTCATAATCATTTTGTTGATGTCATAATCATTTGATGATATCATAATCATTAGATGATGTCATAATCATTTTGTTGATGTCATAATCATTTGATGATGTCATAATCATTAGATGATGTCATAATCATTTTGTTGATGTCATAATCATTTGATGATGTCATAATCATTAGATGATGTCATAATCATTTTGTTGATGTCATAATCATTTGATGATGTCATAATCATTTTGTTGATGTCATAATCATTTGAAGATGTCATAATCGTTTGATGTCATAATCATTAGATGATGTCATAATCATTTTGTTGATGTCATAATCATTTGATGTCATAATCAATAGATGATGTCATAATCATTTTGTTGATGTCATAGTCATTTGATGGTATCATAATCATTTTGTTGATGTCATAATCATTTGATGATGTCATAATCATTTGATGTCCTAATCATTGGATGATGTCATAATCATTTTGTTGATGTCATAATCATTTGATGATGTCATAATCATTAGATGATGTCATAATCATTTGATGATGTCATAATCATTTGATGTCATAATCATTGGATGATGACATAATCATTTTGTTGATGTAATAATCATTTTGTTGATGTCATAATCATTTGATGATGTCATAATCATTTGATGTCATAATCATTGGATGATGTCATAATCATTTTGTTGATGTCATAATCATTTGATGATGTCATAATCATTAGATGATGTCATAATCATTTTTTGATGTCATTATCATTTGATGTCATAATCATTGGATGATGTCATTATCATTTGATGTCATAATCATTGGATGATGTCATTATCATTTTGTTGATGTCATAATCATTTGATGATGTCATAATCTTTAGATGATGTCATAATCATTTTGTTGATGTCATAATCATTTGATGATGTCATAATCATTAGATGATGTCATAATCATTTTGTTGATGTCATAATCATTTGATGATGTCATAATCATTTTGTTGATGTCATAATCATTTGAAGATGTCATAATCGTTTGTTGTCATAATCATTAGATGATGTCATAATCATTTTGTTGATGTCATAATCATTTGATGTCATAATCATTAGATGATGTCATAATCATTTTGTTGATGTCATAGTCATTTGATGATGTCATAATCATTTTGTTGATGTCATAATCATTTGATGATGTCATAATCATTTGATGTCATAATCATTGGATGATGTCATAATCATTTTGTTGATGTCATAATCATTTGATGATGTCATAATCATTAGATGATGTCATAATCATTTTCTTGATGTCATAATCATTTGATGATGTCATAATCATTTGATGTCATAATCATTGGATGATGACATAATCATTTTGTTGATGTCATAATCATTTGATGATGTCATAATCATTTTGTTGATGTAATAATCATTTTGTTGATGTCATAATTAGAGTTGAGCGATACCAGCCGATACTTGAAAATATCGGATCGGAATGGATCGGCCGATCTTAAAAAAAGTATCGGTATCGCCGATTCCGATACCGGGAACCAATGCAAGTCAATGGGGCCAAAATATCGGAATTAAAAAAAACCCTTTCTTTCCTTGTAGGTTAATTCTACATGAAGAAAAACAACTAAGAATAATGTAGAATGTATTGTGGGAGGTGGAGGAGACATTAAAGCCATAGAGGTTTAGCCCAATCAAATGGAATAGCAGGAATTAAACTTTTTTTTTTAAAGATGTTAGGAGTTACAAAGATATTGACTATGTTAGCCTCATTTATATTTTGCCAGACATGTATGTCTTCTTCTTCTACTTCCTTTTTTTACATTCTTCTTCTTCTTCTTCTACTTCCTTTTTTTACATTCTTCTTCTTCTTCTACTACTTCCTTTTTTTACATTCTTCTTCTTATTCCTTTTTTTACATTCTTCTTCTTCTTCTTCTACTTCCTTTTTTTACATTCTTCTTCTTCTTCTTCTTCTTCTTCTTCTTCTTCCTTTTCTTACATTCTTCATATTCTTCTTATTCAACAATTATTATTCTACATATTCAGCTTCTTCATCTTCTTCCTATTCTTCTTCATCATATTCTTGTTTGTGTCAGGCATTCCTGTAGTTGTTATCTAGAAAAGTTAGAAGTTTACACCTTCCGTTCTGCCTGTCACAAAAGATTTACAACAGGATTTGTCCGCGTTCAGTTTGGCCTGCAGAAGCAGGCCTTTTCCAGGGGCACCACGAGGAGGAACGGACTCACCCCCATACACTGCTTAGTCTTCTTCTGCTTATAAATAAGATAATATCATTTGCTCAGAGTATTAGTCTTATGCTTAATGTTCTTCTGCTTTGTTTTTTTTATGCTTCTTTGTCTTCTCTCTCTTGTTGTTCTGCATCTTGGTGGTTGTCTTCCTGTTCTTTGTCCTCTTGAACCAGCTGACGGTACTGGCACCCGGAGGGGCAGCAGAAGGAACAAGAGCCAATGGCACTACCGAGGACCAGCTGACGGTGCTGGAACCCGGTTACTAAGCAGGAGGTACCTGTGCTACAAAGCACTACCAAGGACCAGCAGACGTTGCCGGAACTCGGATACCGAGATGGAGGCACCTAGGCCAAAGGCTCTGACGAGAACCAGCTGACGGTGCTGGAACCCGGAGGGGTAGCATAAGCTGCAAGAGCAAATGGAAATAGCGAGGACCAGCTGACAGTGCTGGCACCCGGAGGGGCAGCAGAAGGAATAAGAGCCAATGGCACAACCGAGGACCAGCTGACGGTGCTGGAACCCGGTTACTAAGCAGGAGGTACCTGTGCTACAAAGCACTACCAAGGACCAGCAGACATTGCCGGAACTCGGATACCGAGATGGAGGCACCTAGGCCAAAGGCTCTGACGAGAACCAGCTGACGGTGCTGGAACCCGGAGGGGTAGCATAAGCTGCAAGAGCAAATGGAAATAGCGAGGACCAGCTGACAGTGCTGGCACCCGGAGGGGCAGCAGAAGGAATAAGAGCCAATGGCACAACCGAGGACCAGCTGACGGTGCTGGAACCCGGTTACTAAGCAGGAGGTACCTGTGCTACAAAGCACTACCAAGGACCAGCAGACGTTGCTGGAACTCGGATACCGAGATGGAGGCACCTAGGCCAAAGGCTCTGATGAGAATCAGCTGACGGTGCTGGAAACCGGAGGGGTATCAGAAGTTACCCCTGAAAAGCAAAGTTGGCATGCCGCAAGCTGGCCGCAGTTACCGAATCACACAGTCCTACAGGGGGTGCTTGTCCTACTGGCACTATGGAACAAACCTTTCTTACCAGAACCCGCAGTCCACATAGGAAGCACCTAAACTGCTGGCACCCTAGCCTCGGCTAACCCAACCGCAACACGACATGGCAACTTGGGGTGGCAAACTGACATTGACACTTCCCGGAAACAGCAGGCAGTGCTGGAACCAAGCTGGGCAGGAGGGAGTACCCGTGCCAAAGTCAGTTATGAGCAGCAACTGGCGATGTTGGAGCCCAGGACAAGCACTTAGCAGGCTGAGGCCTGATGTGCTGTCAATTGGGAGGCAGCAGGACAGATTGCCATCAAAACAGCAGGGGAACAGCTGACGTTACTGAACCCCACAAACACAGGAGCTAGTGTTTTACTCTGTGAAGACGGCACTTCCGAGCAACAACTGGCTGTGTTGAAGCCCAGGGACAAGCACGGAGCAGGCTTAGGCTGCATTGAAGAAATTTTAAGATCGGTTGTAGACTACTAATTTGAACCAAGCTCCACTTAGGCCTGTGGCTTCACTGATTTTCGTATTTCCCCTGTCCTCCAACCCCGCCAGTTACAGCTCCGAAGTGGCGTCTGCACAATCCACACTTGTTCCTGTGTTACAGGTGTTCAGTCCGGTCAGTTAATCCCCTGATGTGTGTCCGGCAATGTCGCCTGCTCTGTCCACATTCCGATAATGGGAATGTGGACAGAGCAGGCGACATTGCCGGACACACATCAGGGGATTAACTGATCGGACTGAACACCTGTAACACAGGAACAAGTGTGGATTGTGCAGACGCCACTTCGGAGCTGTAACTGGCAGGGTTGGAGGACAGGGGAAATACGAGAGACAGTGGAGCCACAGGCCTAATTGGAGCACGGTTAAAAATCAGTAGTGGTACGACTGTGTAGGCAGCAGGAGACTTTGCCATCCACACAGCAGGGGATCAGCTGACATTACTGAACCCCACTGAGACACGGGAGCAAGTATCTCTTTCCGTGTGGACGGCACTTCCGAACTACAACTGGCTGTGTTGAAGCCCAGGAAATAGGAGGGTGTAGGCAGAGGCCTACTGAATTTTGAATGAGGTGACAGCAGGAGAGACTGCCATCCACACAGCAGGGGATCAGCTGACGTTACTGAACCCCACTGAGACACGGGAGCAAGTATCTCTTTCCGTGTGGACGGCACTTCCGAACTACAACTGGCTGTGTTGAAGCCCAGGAAATAGGAGGGTGTAGGCAGAGGCCTACTGTATTTTGAATGAGTTTACAGCAGGAGAGACTGCCATCCACACAGCAGGGGATCAGCTGACGTTACTGAACCCCACTGAGACACGGGAGCAAGTGTCTCTTTCCGTGTGGACGGCACTTCCGAACTACAACTGGCTGTGTTGAAGCCCAGGAAATAGGAGGGTGTAGGCAGAGGCCTACTGTATTTTGAATGAGTTTACAGCAGGAGAGACTGCCATCCACACAGCAGGGGATCAGCTGACGTTACTGAACCCCACTGAGACACGGGAGCAAGTGTCTCTTTCCGTGTGGACGGCACTTCCGAACTACAACTGGCTGTGTTGAAGCCCAGGAAATAGGAGGGTGTAGGCAGAGGCCTACTGTATTTTGAATGAGTTTACAGCAGGAGAGACTGCCATCCACACAGCAGGGGATCAGCTGACGTTACTGAACCCCACTGAGACACGGGAGCAAGTATCTCTTTCCGTGTGGACGGCACTTCCGAACTACAACTGGCTGTGTTGAAGCCCAGGAAATAGGAGGGTGTAGGCAGAGGCCTACTGTATTTTGAATGAGTTTACAGCAGGAGAGACTGCCATCCACACAGCAGGGGATCAGCTGACGTTACTGAACCCCACTGAGACACGGGAGCAAGTATCTCTTTCCGTGTGGACGGCACTTCCGAACTACAACTGGCTGTGTTGAAGCCCAGGAAATAGGAGGGTGTAGGCAGAGGCCTACTGAATTTTGAATGAGGTGACAGCAGGAGAGACTGCCATCCACACAGCAGGGGATCAGCTGACGTTACTGAACCCCACTGAGACACGGGAGCAAGTATCTCTTTCCGTGTGGACGGCACTTCCGAACTACAACTGGCTGTGTTGAAGCCCAGGAAATAGGAGGGTGTAGGCAGAGGCCTACTGTATTTTGAATGAGTTTACAGCAGGAGAGACTGCCATCCACACAGCAGGGGATCAGCTGACGTTACTGAACCCCACTGAGACACGGGAGCAAGTATCTCTTTCCGTGTGGACGGCACTTCCGAACTACAACTGGCTGTGTTGAAGCCCAGGAAATAGGAGGGTGTAGGCAGAGGCCTACTGTATTTTGAATGAGTTTACAGCAGGAGAGACTGCCATCCACACAGCAGGGGATCAGCTGACGTTACTGAACCCCACTGAGACACGGGAGCAAGTATCTCTTTCCGTGTGGACGGCACTTCCGAACTACAACTGGCTGTGTTGAAGCCCAGGAAATAGGAGGGTGTAGGCAGAGGCCTACTGAATTTTGAATGAGGTGACAGCAGGAGAGACTGCCATCCACACAGCAGGGGATCAGCTGACGTTACTGAACCCCACTGAGACACGGGAGCAAGTGTCTCTTTCCGTGTGGACGGCACTTCCGAACTACAACTGGCTGTGTTGAAGCCCAGGAAATAGGAGGGTGTAGGCAGAGGCCTACTGTATTTTGAATGAGTTTACAGCAGGAGAGACTGCCATCCACACAGCAGGGGATCAGCTGACGTTACTGAACCCCACTGAGACACGGGAGCAAGTGTCTCTTTCCGTGTGGACGGCACTTCCGAACTACAACTGGCTGTGTTGAAGCCCAGGAAATAGGAGGGTGTAGGCAGAGGCCTACTGTATTTTGAATGAGTTTACAGCAGGAGAGACTGCCATCCACACAGCAGGGGATCAGCTGACGTTACTGAACCCCACTGAGACACGGGAGCAAGTATCTCTTTCCGTGTGGACGGCACTTCCGAACTACAACTGGCTGTGTTGAAGCCCAGGAAATAGGAGGGTGTAGGCAGAGGCCTACTGTATTTTGAATGAGTTTACAGCAGGAGAGACTGCCATCCACACAGCAGGGGATCAGCTGACGTTACTGAACCCCACTGAGACACGGGAGCAAGTGTCTCTTTCCGTGTGGACGGCACTTCCGAACTACAACTGGCTGTGTTGAAGCCCAGGAAATAGGAGGGTGTAGGCAGAGGCCTACTGTATTTTGAATGAGTTTACAGCAGGAGAGACTGCCATCCACACAGCAGGGGATCAGCTGACGTTACTGAACCCCACTGAGACACGGGAGCAAGTATCTCTTTCCGTGTGGACGGCACTTCCGAACTACAACTGGCTGTGTTGAAGCCCAGGAAATAGGAGGGTGTAGGCAGAGGCCTACTGTCTTTGTAATGCGGAGACAGCAGGAGAGACTGCCATCTCCACAGCAGGGGAACAGCTGGCAGTGCTGAACCCCACTAACACTTGAACGAATGTGTTTGGCTCTGTGGAGACGACACTTCTGAACACCAACTGACGCTGTTGGTGCCCAGGATTATGCATGCCGCATGCAGAGGCCAATGGGCAGCGGTTTTTATGGAGGTTGTGGACTACTACTGATTCTAACCATGCTCCACTTAGGCCTCTGGCTCCACTGTCTCTACTATTTACCCTGGCCTCCAACCCCGCCAGCTACATCTCTGAAGTGGCGTCAGCACAATCTACACTTGTTCCTGTGTTACTGGTGCTCAGTCCCATCAGTTGATCCCCTGATGTTTGTCCGGCAAGTTCGCCAGCTCTGTCCTCATTCCCACTACTGGTTATGGGAATGTGGACAGAGCAGGAGACTAAAGACACGTTCCGATAATACACTGGCAGCAGGGCAAGCCAGCACCTCCAATGCATACTGGCTAAGCTCTGGCCATGTATCCAGCTTAGAGACCCAAAACTTGAAGGGGGAAGAGCCATCTGGGAGTACAGCGACAGGGCAAGACATGTAGTCTGACACCATCTGACGGAAGCGTTGCCTCCTGCTGACTCGAGGCGTCGCTGATGGTGTAGACAATTGTGGTGGACACACAAAACTTTGCCACATTTGGGCCATAGTGGTCTTGCCTTGTGCTGCGGCACTGCCTCTGCTCCCTCTTTGTGCAGAGTTTCCTCCACTGCCTCGACGCACAGAGCTGCTTTGTAAAGCACTTGCAACAATGCTGTCGGGTGGAATGGAAAACATTATGGACTGCACCAGTGACTCTTCGTACTCCCGCATTTTACGCTCCCGGTTCAACGTTGGTATGAGCCTTTGTACGCTGTCCCGGTAGCGAGGATCTAGGAGGGTGTACACCCAATAATCAGCCAAGACGAGAATGTGGGCGATGCGGCGGTCGTTTCTCAGGCACTGCAGCATGAAATCAACCATGTGCTGCAGACTCCCAACTGCCAAAGAACCGCTGTCCCCTGTTTGAGGCGTGACCTCGACCTGCTCTGCATCACCCCACCCTCGCTGTACATACTGAGTAGAGGTTTGTGTACCTCCCTCCTCTGGAGAGATGTCTTCCTCCTCCATCGACTCCTCCTCATCCTCCTCACAAAGTGTCCCCTGCCTAGGCCTTTGTGAGGAAACACGTAGCGCAGACTGTCCAGAAGCAGATGGCATTTGGGACTCCTCATCCTCCACCTCTTCTGAAACCTCATCCCTTAGTGCTTGCAGTGTTTGTTGAAGCAGGCAGATAAGGGGGACAGTCATGCTGACTAGTGCATCATCTGCACTCGCCATCCGCGTGGATTCATCGAAGGCACGCAAAACGAGGCAGATGTCCTTCATAGAGGCCCACTCAATGGTGCTGAAGTGTGAACGGCGCACAGTGCGACTTGTTTGCGCCTGATGCAGCTGGTACTCCATGACTGCTGCCTGCTGCTCACACAACCGCTCCAACATATGTAACGTTGAATTCCACCGGGTGGGTAGGTCACATATGATGCGATGTTCTGGAAGGCCAAATCGTCGCTGCAGAGCAGCGAGGCGCGATCTTGCCGTGCTGGAACGTCGCAAGTGAGCGCACTCTATGCGGACCTTGTGCAACAGTGCATCAAGATCCGGATAGTCCCTCAGAAAGCTCTGCACGACCAAGTTAAGAACATGTGCCAGACATGGGATGTGTGTGAGGTTGCCTAGGCCAAGAGCTGCCACCAGATTTCGGCCATTGTCACACACTACCAAGCCCGGCTGGAGATTCGCTGGCCCAAACCACACATCGCTCTCCAGCTTGATAGCATTCCAGAGCTCCTGCGCTGTGTGGCTTCGATTCCCCAAAGAAATTAATTTGAGTACAGCCTGTTGACGTTTGGCCATGGCTGTGCTCATATCGGTCGTAACAGGCTCCTGCTCTGCTGTTTCTGAGGAACTTGAGTAGGAGGAGGAGTCTATGTGTACAGACTGGAGTCCTGCAATCCGTGGCGTTGGAAGAACACGTACAGCGCCACTCTCCAGATCCGTACCCGGCTCCACAACATTGACCCAGTGGGCAGTGAGGGAAAGGTATCGTCCCTGTCCATGGTTACTGGTCCACGCATCGGTGGTCAGGTGGACCTTGCTACTAACGGCGTTTAGTAGCGCATGTTTTATTTTGCCCTCAACATGTTTCTGCAGGGCAGGGACGGCTCGCCTGCTGAAATAAAAGCGGCTGGGCACGTTGTATTGGGGGACTGCCAATGCCATTAAGTCCCGGAAGGTGTCAGTGTCCACCAGCCTGAATGACAGCATTTCAACTGCCAGAAGTTTGGCAATGCCAGCATTCAGAGACTGTGCTCGGGGATGGTTTGCCGAGTAAGGGCGCCTTTTATCCCATGCCTGTGCTACCGATGGCTGTGATGGATGGGAACGTGCTGTTATGGGTGGAATCTGACAGGGTCTCCGGACAACAGTGGCAGAGGTTCTTCCTTGGCGATCCTGTGAGGAAGCCGAACCAGCAGTGTGTGAGCTGGAGGAAGAGGGCCCAACACGAACTGAAGAGGTGGTAGGTGGTGCTGTACGTTGGCCTACGTCTTCAGGGTGTCTCTGCAACTCCAACTCGTGCTTGGTGCGCACATGTTTCCACATATTTGTGGTATTGAGGTTGCTGACATTTCTCCCTCTTTTGACTCTCTGATGACACAGCTTGCATTTGACAAAGCAAATGTCATCTGCAACTGTGTCAAAAAAGGACCACGCACTGCAACTCTTGTGAGCGCCCGGTTTGCCTTTGGAAGGAGGAATGCTCCTAACGGGTGCCGAAGTGGAGGGTACAGGCAACCAAGTCTTCCCCCTCCCTCTGCCTCCTGTTTTGGCCGGTAGGGGAATCTCTTCCTCCGAGCTGCTCCCACCACCTTCCTGTTGCTCACGCCATGATGGGTCAAGGTCCTCATCATCTTCCCTCCCCTCTTCAAACAGCTGCTTCTCCGGGGTTGTCTCGCCAGCACCGTACGCACCAGAAAGTGGCAACTGAGTCTCGTCATCATCTGATGCGTACTGAGGTGTGCTGACCATAGGCACTGGCCCACTCGCCTCTTCAGATTCAGAGGGACAAAGAAGTTGGGCATCACTGCATACTCCCTCTTCTTCACATTCAGGAATGCTGCTTGGCTGGCCCCCTCTTTCCAAGCCAACAGATTCCGAGAACAGAAGTAGAGATTGTGATGGCTCCTGTCCATGTCTCTCTGACTGCCTGGGCACTTTGGCAGGTGGTGAAGAGACAGATGGTTGCTCTTCGGTGCTCTGACCCTGAGAGGATGCGGAAGTAATTGAAGTCGATGCGTTAGCTGCCATCCATCCGACAACGGCTTCAATTTGTTCCTCCCGCAGCAGTGGGGTACGTTGAGGTCCTACAAAGCTGCGCATAAAGGACTGTTGCCTGCTAAAACTGGGGGATGCTGATCCACTGGTGCCCGCAGCAGGCCCAGAATCCCCACGTCCTCTACCTGTAGAATCCCCACGTCCTCTCCCTGCAGAATCCCCACGTCCTCTCCCTGCTGAAACTCCACGCCCACGCCCACGCCCCCGCGCCTTACTCCCTGCCTTCTTCATCTTGCAAGACTGCTTAAGATAGGCAAAAAAGGACAAAGGGGGGCCTTAGTGTGCTTATTCCTGAACAGCTGGTTACAGGTACAAGAAACACTAATTTTATGAAGTGTGTGTGTGTGGACTAGACTTTAATAGGAGCTGATGTGGCCTACACAAGTTCAAAATGTAGTGTTTGGTGAACTTTTTATGTGGTTTCTTTGTTTGAAACAAACTCAAAGTATGAGAACAAAGAATTGAAACTGATAGTATCACCAACTTTTTGGAGCTATTACAATGCAGGCAGGTAACCTACAATGCAAAAGATGAGGCTCCAAAAAAATTGGGTAATACTAATCTGGCTGCGCCGGCAGGGCACAAGCCAGAAAAAAAGGCTCCTCTATCTACTCCTATATAGTGTTTGCAACCAACCAATGTTGATGGATACGGATGGATGCACACTAATAGGAGAAGAAAAAATGAGCTGCACTCAGAGACAAATATGTGTGAGGCAGTGACGCACGTTGAGCGTCCTACAACCAGACGTAGCTGCAGGACACTCTACTCAGCGTGAGCTGCACTCACACACAGTCAGAGACCTCTCAGACAGCCGTCAACAGTGCAGCTAAGTGGGCACTGGCACTGACAGGCTGCAGAAAGGCTCCGCTGTGTACTCCTATATAGTGTTTGCAACCACCGTAGATGGAGACGGATGGATGCACACTAATAGAAGAAAAAATGAGCTGCACTCAAATAAAAATATGTGTGAGGCAGTGACGCACGCTGAGCATCCTACAGCCAGACGTAGCTGCAGGACACACTACTCAGCGTGAGCTGCACTCACACACAGTCAGAGACCTCTCAGACAGCCGTGAACAGTGCAGCAAAGTGGACACTAGCACTGAAAGGCTGCAGAAAGGCTCCGCTGTCTACTACTAGTGTTTGCAACCAACGTATATGGATACGGATGGAAGCACACTAGATTGAAATTATTTAAAAAATGCAGCTCAAAAAATAAAAGATGTATGAGGCAGCAGTGATCACACTGGGTGGCCTACAGCCTGACGTGGCTGCAGGACCCACTCCACAGCGTGAGCTGCACTCACACAGCCCTTGCAGACAGCTGTGAAAACAGCGCTGCTAGGGAAAAGCAAGCTACAGTGGTGGTTTATGTAGCCTGGATAAAGCACAATATTGTTTTTAGAATCGCTATTTCTAACTGTCCCTCACAGTCTTCTACAGCAGCCTGTCCCTAACTGAATTCACAGCAGAGTGACCAGAAATGGCGGCTGCGGTGGCTTTTATAGTGCATCATGACATCATTTCGGCAGCCAATCACAGCCATGCCAATAGTTAACATGCCTACATGCCTAACAGGATGTGCCCACACTTCGGAGGATTCCCATTGGCTTAATCAAAGCAAGCAGGCTCATAGCATGATGGGAACTTCCTATTCCGATTCCGATCCCGGAATCCGATATGAAAAAAGTATCGGAATTAAGTATCGGAATTCCGATACCGCTAATATCGGCCGATACCCGATACTTGCGGTATCGGAATGCTCAACACTAGTCATAATGATTTGATGATGTCATAATCATTAGATGATGTCATAATCATGTTGATGATGTCATAATCATTTGATGTCATAATCATTAGATGATGTCATAATCATTTTGTTGATTTCATAGTCATTTGATGATGTCATAATCATTTTGTTGATGTCATAATCAATTTGTTGATGTCATAATCATTTGATGATGTCATAATCATTTTGTTGATGTCATAATCAATTTGTTGATGTCATAATCATTTGATGATGTCATAATCATTTGATGTCATAATCATTGGATGATGTCATAATCATTTTGTTGATGTCATAATCATTTCATGATGTCATAATCATTTTGTTGATGTCATAATGATTTGATGATGTCATAATGATTTGATGTCATAATCATTGAATGATGTCATAATCATTTTGTTGATGTCATAATCATTTGATGATGTCATAATCATTAGATGATGTCATAATCATTGGATGATGTCATAATCATTTTGTTGATGTCATAATCATTAGATGATGTCATAATCATTTTGTTGATGTCAGAATCATTTGATGATGTCATAATCATTTTGTTGATGTAATAATCATTTGATGATGTCAAAATCATTTGATGTCATAATCATTGTATAATGTCATATTCATTTTGTTGATATCATAATCATTTGATGATGTCATCATCATTAGATGATGTCATAATCATTTTGTTGATGTCATAATCATTTGATGATGTCATAATCATTTTGTTGATGTCATAATCATTTTGTTGATGTCATACTCATTTGATGATGTCATAACCATTTGATGTCATAATCATTGGATGATGTCATAATCATTTTGTTGATGTCATAATCATTTGATGATGTCATAATCATTAGATGATGTCATAATCATTTTGTTGATGTCGTAATCATTTTGTTGATGTCATAATCATTTTGTTGATGTCATAATCATTTGATGATGTCATAATCATTAGATGATGTCATAATCATTTTGTTGATGTCATAATCATTTGATGATGTCATAATCATTAGATGATGTCATAATCATTTTGTTGATGTCATAATCATTTGATGATGTCATAATCATTAGATGATGTCATAATCATTTTGTTGATGTCATAATCATTGGATGATGTCATAATCATTGGATGATGTCATAATCATTAGATGATGTCATAATCATTTTGTTGATGTCATAATCATTTTGTTGATGTCATAATCATTTTGTTGATGTCATAATCATTTGATGATGTCATAATCATTAGATGATGTCATAATCATTTTGTTGATGTCATAATCATTTGATGATGTCATAATCATTAGATGATGTCATAATCATTTTGTTGATGTCATAATCATTTGATGATGTCATAATCATTAGATGATGTCATAATCATTTTGTTGATGTCATAATCATTTGATGATGTCATAATCATTTTGTTGATGTCATAATCATTTGAAGATGTCATAATCGTTTGATGTCATAATCATTAGATGATGTCATAATCATTTTGTTGATGTCATAATCATTTGATGTCATAATCAATAGATGATGTCATAATCATTTTGTTGATGTCATAGTCATTTGATGATGTCATAATCATTTTGTTGATGTCATAATCATTTGATGATGTCATAATCATTTGATGTCATAATCATTGGATGATGTCATAATCATTTTGTTGATGTCATAATCATTTGATGATGTCATAATCATTAGATGATGTCATAATCATTTTGTTGATGTCATAATCATTTGATGATGTCATAATCATTTGATGTCATAATCATTGGATGATGTCATAATCATTTTGTTGATGTAATAATCATTTTGTTGATGTCATAATCATTTGATGATGTCATAATCATTTGATGTCATAATCATTGGATGATGTCATAATCATTTTGTTGATGTCATAATCATTTGATGATGTCATAATCATTAGATGATGTCATAATCATTTTTTTATGTCATTATCATTTGATGTCATAATCATTGGATGATGTCATTATCATTTTGTTGATGTCATAATCATTTGATGATGTCATAATCATTAGATGATGTCATAATCATTTTGTTGATGTCATAATCATTTGATGATGTCATAATCATTACATGATGTCATAATCTTTTTGTTGATGTCATAATCATTTGATGATGTCATAATCATTTTGTTGATGTCATAATCATTTGAAGATGTCATAATCGTTTGTTGTCATAATCATTAGATGATGTCATAATCATTTTGTTGATGTCATAATCATTTGATGTCATAATCATTAGATGATGTCATAATCATTTTGTTGATGTCATAGTCATTTGATGATGTCATAATCATTTTGTTGATGTCATAATCATTTGATGATGTCATAATCATTTGATGTCATAATCATTGGATGATGTCATAATCATTTTGTTGATGTCATAATCATTTGATGATGTCATAATCATTAGATGATGTCATAATCATTTTCTTGATGTCATAATCATTTGATGATGTCATAATCATTTGATGTCATAATCATTTGAATATGTCATAATCATTAGATGATGTCATAATCATTTGATTATGTCATAATCATTAGATGATGTCATAATCATTTTGTTGATGTCATAATCATTTCATGATGTCATAATCATTTTGTTGATGTCATAATCAATTTGTTGATGTCATAATCATTTGATGATGTCATAATCATTTGATGTCATAATCATTGGATGATGTCATAATCATTTTGTTGATGTCATAATCATTTTGTTGATGTGATAATCATTAGATGATGTCATAATCTTTTTGTTGATGTCATAATCATTTCATGATGTCATAATCATTTTGTTGATGTCATAATCAATTTGTTGATAACATAATCATTTGATGATGTCATAATCATTTGATGTCATAATCATTGGATGATGTCATAATCATTTTGTTGATGTCATAATCATTTCATGATGTCATAATCATTTTGTTGATGTCATAATGATTTGATGATGTCATAATCATTTGATGTCATAATCATTGAATGATGTCATAATCATTTTGTTGATGTCATAATCATTTGATGATGTCATAATCATTAGATGATGTCATAATCATTGGATGATGTCATAATCATTTTGTTGATGTCATAATCATTAGATGATGTCATAATCATTTTGTTGATGTCAGAATCATTTGATGATGTCATAATCATTTTGTTGATGTAATAATCATTTGATGATTTCAAAATCATTTGATGTCATAATCATTGTATAATGTCATATTCATTTTGTTGATATCATAATCATTTGATGATGTCATCATCATTAGATGATGTCATAATCATTTTGTTGATGTCATAATCATTTGATGATGTCATAATCATTTTGTTGATGTCATAATCATTTTGTTGATGTCATAATCATTTGATGATGTCATAATCATTTGATGTCATAATCATTGGATGATGTCATAATCATTTTGTTGATGTCATAATCATTGGATGATGACATAATCATTTTGTTGATGTCATAATCATTTGATGATGTCATAATCATTTTGTTGATGTAATAATCATTTTGTTGTTGTCATAATCATTTGATGATGTCATAATCATTTGATGTCATAATCATTGGATGATGTCATAATCATTTTGTTGATGTCATAATCATTTGATGATGTCATAATCATTAGATGATGTCATAATCATTTTTTTGATGTCATTATCATTTGATGTCATAATCATTGGATGATGTCATTATCATTTTGTTGATGTCATAATCATTTGATGATGTCATAATCATTAGATGATGTCATAATCATTTTGTTGATGTCATAATCATTTGATGATGTCATAATCATTTGATGTCATAATCATTGGATGATGTCATAATCATTTTGTTGATGTCATAATCATTTGATGATGTCATAATCATTAGATGATGTCATAATCATTTTGTTGATGTCATAATCATTTGATGATGTCATAATCATTTGATGTCATAATCATTGGATGATGTCATAATCATTTTGTTGATGTCATAATCATTTGATGATGTCATAATCATTTTGTTGATGTCATAATCATTTTGTTGATGTCATAATCATTTGATGATGTCATAATCATTAGATGATGTCATAATCATTTTGTTGATGTCATAATCATTTGATGATGTCATAATCATTAGATGATGTCATAATCATTTTGTTGATGTCATAATCATTTTGTTGATGTCATAATCATTTGATGATGTCATAATCATTTGATGTCATAATCATTGGATGATGTCATAATCATTTTGTTGATGTCATAATCATTTGATGATGTCATAATCATTAGATGATGTCATAATCATTTTGTTGATGTCATAATCATTTGATGATGTCATAATCATTTGATGTCATAATCATTGGATGATGTCATAATCATTTTGTTGATGTCATAATCATTTGATGATGTCATAATCATTTTGTTGATGTCATAATCATTTTGTTGATGTCATAATCATTTGATGATGTCATAATCATTAGATGATGTCATAATCATTTTGTTGATGTCATAATCATTTGAAGATGTCATAATCGTTTGATGTCATAATCATTAGATGATGTCATAATCATTTTGTTGATGTCATAATCATTTGATGTCATAATCAATAGATGATGACATAATCATTTTGTTGATGTCATAGTCATTTGATGATGTCATAATCATTTTGTTGATGTCATAATCATTTGATGATGTCATAATCATTTGATGTCATAATCATTGGATGATGTCATAATCATTTTGTTGATGTCATAATCATTTGATGTTGTCATAATCATTAGATGATGTCATAATCATTTTGTTGATGTCATAATCATTTGATGATGTCATAATCATTTGATGTCATAATCATTGGATGATGACATAATCATTTTGTTGATGTCATAATCATTTGATGATGTCATAATCATTTTGTTGATGTAATAATCATTTTGTTGATGTCATAATCATTTGATGATGTCATAATCATTTGATGTCATAATCATTGGATGATGTCATAATCATTTTGTTGATGTCATAATCATTTGATGATGTCATAATCATTAGATGATGTCATAATCATTTTTTTGATGTCATTATCATTTGATGTCATAATCATTGGATGATGTCATTATCATTTTGTTGATGTCATAATCATTTGATGATGTCATAATCATTAGATGATGTCATAATCATTTTGTTGATGTCATAATCATTTGATGATGTCATAATCATTACATGATGTCATAATCATTTTGTTGATGTCATAATCATTTGATGATGTCATAATCATTTTGTTGATGTCATAATCATTTGAAGATGTCATAATCGTTTGTTGTCATAATCATTAGATGATGTCATAATCATTTTGTTGATGTCATAATCCTTTGATGTCATAATCATTAGATGATGTCATAATCATTTTGTTGATGTCATAGTCATTTGATGATGTCATAATCATTTTGTTGATGTCATAATCATTTGATGATGTCATAATCATTTGATGTCATAATCATTCGATGATGTCATAATCATTTTGTTGATGTCATAATCATTTGATGATGTCATAATCATTAGATGATGTCATAATCATTTTCTTGATGTCATAATCATTTGATGATGTCATAATCATTTGATGTCATAATCATTGGATGATGACATAATCATTTTGTTGATGTCATAATCATTTGATGATGTCATAATCATTTTGTTGATGTAATAATCATTTTGTTGATGACATAATGATTTGATGATGTCATAATCATTAGATGATGTCATAATCATGTTGATGATGTCATAATCATTTGATGTCATAATCATTAGATGATGTCATAATCATTTTGTTGATGTCATAATCATTTGATGATGTCATAATCATTTTGTTGATGTCATAATCATTTGATGATGTCATAATCATTTGATGTCATAATCATTGGATGATGTCATAATCATTTTGTTGATGTCATAATCATTTGATGATGTCATAATCATTAGATGTCATAATCATTGGATGATGTCATAATCATTTTGTTGATGTAATAATCATTTTGTTGATGTCATAATCATTTGATGATGTCAAAATCATTTGATGTCATAATCATTGGATGATGTCATAATCATTTTGTTGATGTCATAATCATTTGATGATGTCATAATCATTAGATGATGTCATAATCATTTTTTTATGTCATTATCATTTGATGTCATAATCATTGGATGATGTCATTATCATTTTGTTGATGTCATAATCATTTGATGATGTCATAATCATTAGATGATGTCATAATCATTTTGTTGATGTCATAATCATTTGATGATGTCATAATCATTACATGATGTCATAATCTTTTTGTTGATGTCATAATCATTTGATGATGTCATAATCATTTCGTTGATGTCATAATCATTTGAAGATGTCATAATCGTTTGTTGTCATAATCATTAGATGATGTCATAATCATTTTGTTGATGTCATAATCATTTGATGTCATAATCATTAGATGATGTCATAATCATTTTGTTGATGTCATAGTCATTTGATGATGTCATAATCATTTTGTTGATGTCATAATCATTTGATGATGTCATAATCATTTGATGTCATAATCATTGGATGATGTCATAATCATTTTGTTGATGTCATAATCATTTGATGATGTCATAATCATTAGATGATGTCATAATCATTTTCTTGATGTCATAATCATTTGATGATGTCATAATCATTTGATGTCATAATCATTTGAATATGTCATAATCATTAGATGATGTCATAATCATTTGATTATGTCATAATCATTAGATGATGTCATAATCATTTTGTTGATGTCATAATCATTTCATGATGTCATAATCATTTTGTTGATGTCATAATCAATTTGTTGATGTCATAATCATTTGATGATGTCATAATCATTTGATGTCATAATCATTGGATGATGTCATAATCATTTTGTTGATGTCATAATCATTTCATGATGTCATAATCATTTTGTTGATGTCATAATGATTTGATGATGTCATAATGATTTGATGTCATAATCATTGAATGATGTCATAATCATTTTGTTGATGTCATAATCATTAGATGATGTCATAATCATTTTGTTGATGTCAGAATCATTTGATGATGTCATAATCATTTTGTTGATGTAATAATCATTTGATGATGTCAAAATCATTTGATGTCATAATCATTGTATAATGTCATATTCATTTTGTTGATATCATAATCATTTGATGATGTCATCATCATTAGATGATGTCATAATCATTTTGTTGATGTCATAATCATTTGATGATGTCATAATCATTTTGTTGATGTCATAATCATTTTGTTGATGTCATACTCATTTGATGATGTCATAACCATTTGATGTCATAATCATTGGATGATGTCATAATCATTTTGTTGATGTCATAATCATTTGATGATGTCATAATCATTAGATGATGTCATAATCATTTTGTTGATGTCATAATCATTTTGTTGATGTCATAATCATTTTGTTGATGTCATAATCATTTGATGATGTCATAATCATTAGATGATGTCATAATCATTTTGTTGATGTCATAATCATTTGATGATGTCATAATCATTAGATGATGTCATAATCATTTTGTTGATGTCATAATCATTTGATGATGTCATAATCATTAGATGATGTCATAATCATTTTGTTGATGTCATAATCATTGGATGATGTCATAATCATTGGATGATGTCATAATCATTAGATGATGTCATAATCATTTTGTTGATGTCATAATCATTTTGTTGATGTCATAATCATTTGATGATGTCATAATCATTAGATGATGTCATAATCATTTTGTTGATGTCATAATCATTTGATGATGTCATAATCATTAGATGATGTCATAATCATTTTGTTGATGTCATAATCATTTGATGATGTCATAATCATTAGATGATGTCATAATCATTTTGTTGATGTCATAATCATTTGATGATGTCATAATCATTTTGTTGATGTCATAATCATTTGAAGATGTCATAATCGTTTGATGTCATAATCATTAGATGATGTCATAATCATTTTGTTGATGTCATAATCATTTGATGTCATAATCAATAGATGATGTCATAATCATTTTGTTGATGTCATAGTCATTTGATGATGTCATAATCATTTTGTTGATGTCATAATCATTTGATGATGTCATAATCATTTGATGTCATAATCATTGGATGATGTCATAATCATTTTGTTGATGTCATAATCATTTGATGATGTCATAATCATTAGATGATGTCATAATCATTTTGTTGATGTCATAATCATTTGATGATGTCATAATCATTTGATGTCATAATCATTGGATGATGTCATAATCATTTTGTTGATGTAATAATCATTTTGTTGATGTCATAATCATTTGATGATGTCATAATCATTTGATGTCATAATCATTGGATGATGTCATAATCATTTTGTTGATGTCATAATCATTTGATGATGTCATAATCATTAGATGATGTCATAATCATTTTTTTATGTCATTATCATTTGATGTCATAATCATTGGATGATGTCATTATCATTTTGTTGATGTCATAATCATTTGATGATGTCATAATCATTAGATGATGTCATAATCATTTTGTTGATGTCATAATCATTTGATGATGTCATAATCATTACATGATGTCATAATCTTTTTGTTGATGTCATAATCATTTGATGATGTCATAATCATTTTGTTGATGTCATAATCATTTGAAGATGTCATAATCGTTTGTTGTCATAATCATTAGATGATGTCATAATCATTTTGTTGATGTCATAATCATTTGATGTCATAATCATTAGATGATGTCATAATCATTTTGTTGATGTCATAGTCATTTGATGATGTCATAATCATTTTGTTGATGTCATAATCATTTGATGATGTCATAATCATTTGATGTCATAATCATTGGATGATGTCATAATCATTTTGTTGATGTCATAATCATTTGATGATGTCATAATCATTAGATGATGTCATAATCATTTTCTTGATGTCATAATCATTTGATGATGTCATAATCATTTGATGTCATAATCATTTGAATATGTCATAATCATTAGATGATGTCATAATCATTTGAATATGTCATAATCATTTTGTTGATGTCATAATCATTTTGTTGATGTGATAATCATTAGATGATGTCATAATCTTTTTGTTGATGTCATAATCATTTCATGATGTCATAATCATTTTGTTGATGTCATAATCAATTTGTTGATAACATAATCATTTGATGATGTCATAATCATTTGATGTCATAATCATTGGATGATGTCATAATCATTTTGTTGATGTCATAATCATTTCATGATGTCATAATCATTTTGTTGATGTCATAATGATTTGATGATGTCATAATCATTTGATGTCATAATCATTGAATGATGTCATAATCATTTTGTTGATGTCATAATCATTTGATGATGTCATAATCATTAGATGATGTCATAATCATTGGATGATGTCATAATCATTTTGTTGATGTCATAATCATTAGATGATGTCATAATCATTTTGTTGATGTCAGAATCATTTGATGATGTCATAATCATTTTGTTGATGTAATAATCATTTGATGATTTCAAAATCATTTGATGTCATAATCATTGTATAATGTCATATTCATTTTGTTGATATCATAATCATTTGATGATGTCATCATCATTAGATGATGTCATAATCATTTTGTTGATGTCATAATCATTTGATGATGTCATAATCATTTTGTTGATGTCATAATCATTTTGTTGATGTCATAATCATTTGATGATGTCATAATCATTTGATGTCATAATCATTGGATGATGTCATAATCATTTTGTTGATGTCATAATCATTGGATGATGACATAATCATTTTGTTGATGTCATAATCATTTGATGATGTCATAATCATTTTGTTGATGTAATAATCATTTTGTTGATGTCATAATCATTTGATGATGTCATAATCATTTGATGTCATAATCATTGGATGATGTCATAATCATTTTGTTGATGTCATAATCATTTGATGATGTCATAATCATTAGATGATGTCATAATCATTTTGTTGATGTCATAATCATTTGATGATGTCATAATCATTTGATGTCATAATCATTGGATGATGTCATAATCATTTTGTTGATGTCATAATCATTTGATGATGTCATAATCATTTTGTTGATGTCATAATCATTTTGTTGATGTCATAATCATTTGATGATGTCATAATCATTAGATGATGTCATAATCATTTTGTTGATGTCATAATCATTTGATGATGTCATAATCATTAGATGATGTCATAATCATTTTGTTGATGTCATAATCATTTGATGATGTCATAATCATTAGATGATGTCATAATCATTTTGTTGATGTCATAATCATTTGATGATGTCATAATCATTTTGTTGATGTCATAATCATTTGAAGATGTCATAATCGTTTGATGTCATAATCATTAGATGATGTCATAATCATTTTGTTGATGTCATAATCATTTGATGTCATAATCAATAGATGATGACATAATCATTTTGTTGATGTCATAGTCATTTGATGATGTCATAATCATTTTGTTGATGTCATAATCATTTGATGATGTCATAATCATTTGATGTCATAATCATTGGATGATGTCATAATCATTTTGTTGATGTCATAATCATTTGATGATGTCATAATCATTAGATGATGTCATAATCATTTTGTTGATGTCATAATCATTTGATGATGTCATAATCATTTGATGTCATAATCATTGGATGATGACATAATCATTTTGTTGATGTCATAATCATTTGATGATGTCATAATCATTTTGTTGATGTAATAATCATTTTGTTGATGTCATAATCATTTGATGATGTCATAATCATTTGATGTCATAATCATTGGATGATGTCATAATCATTTTGTTGATGTCATAATCATTTGATGATGTCATAATCATTAGATGATGTCATAATCATTTTTTTGATGTCATTATCATTTGATGTCATAATCATTGGATGATGTCATTATCATTTTGTTGATGTCATAATCATTTGATGATGTCATAATCATTAGATGATGTCATAATCATTTTGTTGATGTCATAATCATTTTATGATGTCATAATCATTACATGATGTCATAATCATTTTGTTGATGTCATAATCATTTGATGATGTCATAATCATTTTGTTGATGTCATAATCATTTGAAGATGTCATAATCGTTTGTTGTCATAATCATTAGATGATGTCATAATCATTTTGTTGATGTCATAATCCTTTGATGTCATAATCATTAGATGATGTCATAATCATTTTGTTGATGTCATAGTCATTTGATGATGTCATAATCATTTTGTTGATGTCATAATCATTTGATGATGTCATAATCATTTGATGTCATAATCATTCGATGATGTCATAATCATTTTGTTGATGTCATAATCATTTGATGATGTCATAATCATTAGATGATGTCATAATCATTTTCTTGATGTCATAATCATTTGATGATGTCATAATCATTTGATGTCATAATCATTGGATGATGACATAATCATTTTGTTGATGTCATAATCATTTGATGATGTCATAATCATTTTGTTGATGTAATAATCATTTTGTTGATGACATAATGATTTGATGATGTCATAATCATTAGATGATGTCATAATCATGTTGATGATGTCATAATCATTTGATGTCATAATCATTAGATGATGTCATAATCATTTTGTTGATGTCATAATCATTTGATGATGTCATAATCATTTTGTTGATGTCATAATCATTTGATGATGTCATAATCATTTGATGTCATAATCATTGGATGATGTCATAATCATTTTGTTGATGTCATAATCATTTGATGATGTCATAATCATTAGATGATGTCATAATCATTTTGTTGATGTCATAATCATTTGATGATGTCATAATCATTTGATGTCATAATCATTGGATGATGTCATAATCATTTTGTTGATGTAATAATCATTTTGTTGATGTCATAATCATTTGATGATGTCATAATCATTTGATGTCATAATCATTGGATGATGTCATAATCATTTTGTTGATGTCATAATCATTTGATGATGTCATAATCATTAGATGATGTCATAATCATTTTTTTATGTCATTATCATTTGATGTCATAATCATTGGATGATGTCATTATCATTTTGTTGATGTCATAATCATTTGATGATGTCATAATCATTAGATGATGTCATAATCATTTTGTTGATGTCATAATCATTTGATGATGTCATAATCATTACATGATGTCATAATCTTTTTGTTGATGTCATAATCATTTGATGATGTCATAATCATTTTGTTGATGTCATAATCATTTGAAGATGTCATAATCGTTTGTTGTCATAATCATTAGATGATGTCATAATCATTTTGTTGATGTCATAATCATTTGATGTCATAATCATTAGATGATGTCATAATCATTTTGTTGATGTCATAGTCATTTGATGATGTCATAATCATTTTGTTGATGTCATAATCATTTGATGATGTCATAATCATTTGATGTCATAATCATTGGATGATGTCATAATCATTTTGTTGATGTCATAATCATTTGATGATGTCATAATCATTAGATGATGTCATAATCATTTTCTTGATGTCATAATCATTTGATGATGTCATAATCATTTGATGTCATAATCATTTGAATATGTCATAATCATTAGATGATGTCATAATCATTTGATTATGTCATAATCATTAGATGATGTCATAATCATTTTGTTGATGTCATAATCATTTCATGATGTCATAATCATTTTGTTGATGTCATAATCAATTTGTTGATGTCATAATCATTTGATGATGTCATAATCATTTGATGTCATAATCATTGGATGATGTCATAATCATTTTGTTGATGTCATAATCATTTTGTTGATGTGATAATCATTAGATGATGTCATAATCTTTTTGTTGATGTCATAATCATTTCATGATGTCATAATCATTTTGTTGATGTCATAATCAATTTGTTGATAACATAATCATTTGATGATGTCATAATCATTTGATGTCATAATCATTGGATGATGTCATAATCATTTTGTTGATGTCATAATCATTTCATGATGTCATAATCATTTTGTTGATGTCATAATCAATTTGTTGATAACATAATCATTTGATGATGTCATAATCATTTGATGTCATAATCATTGGATGATGTCATAATCATTTTGTTGATGTCATAATCATTTCATGATGTCATAATCATTTTGTTGATGTCATAATGATTTGATGATGTCATAATCATTTGATGTCATAATCATTGAATGATGTCATAATCATTTTGTTGATGTCATAATCATTTGATGATGTCATAATCATTGGATGATGTCATAATCATTGGATGATGTCATAATCATTTTGTTGATGTCATAATCATTAGATGATGTCATAATCATTTTGTTGATGTCAGAATCATTTGATGATGTCATAATCATTTTGTTGATGTAATAATCATTTGATGATTTCAAAATCATTTGATGTCATAATCATTGTATAATGTCATATTCATTTTGTTGATATCATAATCATTTGATGATGTCATCATCATTAGATGATGTCATAATCATTTTGTTGATGTCATAATCATTTGATGATGTCATAATCATTTTGTTGATGTCATAATCATTTTGTTGATGTCATAATCATTTGATGATGTCATAATCATTTGATGTCATAATCATTGGATGATGTCATAATCATTTTGTTGATGTCATAATCATTGGATGATGACATAATCATTTTGTTGATGTCATAATCATTTGATGATGTCATAATCATTTTGTTGATGTAATAATCATTTTGTTGATGTCATAATCATTTGATGATGTCATAATCATTTGATGTCATAATCATTGGATGATGTCATAATCATTTTGTTGATGTCATAATCATTTGATGATGTCATAATCATTAGATGATGTCATAATCATTTTTTTGATGTCATTATCATTTGATGTCATAATCATTGGATGATGTCATTATCATTTTGTTGATGTCATAATCATTTGATGATGTCATAATCATTAGATGATGTCATAATCATTTTGTTGATGTCATAATCATTTGATGATGTCATAATCATTTGATGTCATAATCATTGGATGATGTCATAATCATTTTGTTGATGTCATAATCATTTGATGATGTCATAATCATTAGATGATGTCATAATCATTTTGTTGATGTCATAATCATTTGATGATGTCATAATCATTTGATGTCATAATCATTGGATGATGTCATAATCATTTTGTTGATGTCATAATCATTTGATGATGTCATAATCATTTTGTTGATGTCATAATCATTTTGTTGATGTCATAATCATTTGATGATGTCATAATCATTAGATGATGTCATAATCATTTTGTTGATGTCATAATCATTTGATGATGTCATAATCATTAGATGATGTCATAATCATTTTGTTGATGTCATAATCATTTGATGATGTCATAATCATTAGATGATGTCATAATCATTTTGTTGATGTCATAATCATTTGATGATGTCATAATCATTTTGTTGATGTCATAATCATTTGAAGATGTCATAATCGTTTGATGTCATAATCATTAGATGATGTCATAATCATTTTGTTGATGTCATAATCATTTGATGTCATAATCAATAGATGATGACATAATCATTTTGTTGATGTCATAGTCATTTGATGATGTCATAATCATTTTGTTGATGTCATAATCATTTGATGATGTCATAATCATTTGATGTCATAATCATTGGATGATGTCATAATCATTTTGTTGATGTCATAATCATTTGATGATGTCATAATCATTAGATGATGTCATAATCATTTTGTTGATGTCATAATCATTTGATGATGTCATAATCATTTGATGTCATAATCATTGGATGATGACATAATCATTTTGTTGATGTCATAATCATTTGATGATGTCATAATCATTTTGTTGATGTAATAATCATTTTGTTGATGTCATAATCATTTGATGATGTCATAATCATTTGATGTCATAATCATTGGATGATGTCATAATCATTTTGTTGATGTCATAATCATTTGATGATGTCATAATCATTAGATGATGTCATAATCATTTTTTTGATGTCATTATCATTTGATGTCATAATCATTGGATGATGTCATTATCATTTTGTTGATGTCATAATCATTTGATGATGTCATAATCATTAGATGATGTCATAATCATTTTGTTGATGTCATAATCATTTGATGATGTCATAATCATTACATGATGTCATAATCATTTTGTTGATGTCATAATCATTTGATGATGTCATAATCATTTTGTTGATGTCATAATCATTTGAAGATGTCATAATCGTTTGTTGTCATAATCATTAGATGATGTCATAATCATTTTGTTGATGTCATAATCCTTTGATGTCATAATCATTAGATGATGTCATAATCATTTTGTTGATGTCATAGTCATTTGATGATGTCATAATCATTTTGTTGATGTCATAATCATTTGATGATGTCATAATCATTTGATGTCATAATCATTCGATGATGTCATAATCATTTTGTTGATGTCATAATCATTTGATGATGTCATAATCATTAGATGATGTCATAATCATTTTCTTGATGTCATAATCATTTGATGATGTCATAATCATTTGATGTCATAATCACTGGATGATGACATAATCATTTTGTTGATGTCATAATCATTTGATGATGTCATAATCATTTTGTTGATGTAATAATCATTTTGTTGATGACATAATGATTTGATGATGTCATAATCATTAGATGATGTCATAATCATGTTGATGATGTCATAATCATTTGATGTCATAATCATTAGATGATGTCATAATCATTTTGTTGATGTCATAATCATTTGATGATGTCATAATCATTTGATGTCATAATCATTTGAATATGTCATAATCATTAGATGATGTCATAATCATTTGATTATGTCATAATCATTAGATGATGTCATAATCATTTTGTTGATGTCATAATCATTTCATGATGTCATAATCATTTTGTTGATGTCATAATGATTTGATGATGTCATAATCATTTGATGTCATAATCATTGGATGATGTCATAATCATTTTGTTGATGTCATAATCATTTGATGATGTCATAATCATTAGATGATGTCATAATCATTGGATGATGTCATAATCATTTTGTTGATGTCATAATCATTTGATGATGTCATAATCATTAGATGATGTCATAATCAATTTGTTGATGTCATAATCATTTGATGATGTCATAATCACTTGATGTCATAATCATTGGATGATGTCATAATCATTTTGTTGATGTCATAATCATTTCATGATGTCATAATCATTTTGTTGATGTCATAATGATTTGATGATGTCATAATCATTTGATGTCATAATCATTGAATGATGTCATAATCATTTTGTTGATGTCATAATGATTTGATGATGTCATAATCATTGGATGATGTCATAATCATTTTGTTGATGTCATAATCATTAGATGATGTCATAATCATTTTGTTGATGTCAGAATCATTTGTTTGATGATGTCAAAATCATTTGATGTCATAATCATTGTATAATGTCATATTCATTTTGTTGATATCATAATCATTTGATGATGTCATCATCATTAGATGATGTCATAATCATTTTGTTGATGTCATAATCATTTGATGATGTCATAATCATTTTGTTGATGTCATAATCATTTTCTTGATGTCATAATCATTTGATGATGTCATAATCATTTGATGTCATAATCATTGGATGATGTCATAATCATTTTGTTGATGTCATAATCATTTGATGATGTCATAATCATTAGATGATGTCATAATCATATTGTTGATGTCATAATCATTTTGTTGATGTCATAATCATTTTGTTGATGTCATAATCATTTGATGATGTCATAATCATTTGATGTCATAATCATTGGATGATGTCATAATCATTTTGTTGATGTCATAATCATTTCATGATGTCATAATCATTTTGTTGATGTCATAATGATTTGATGATGTCATAATCATTTGATGTCATAATCATTGAATGATGTCATAATCATTTTGTTGATGTCATAATCATTTGATGATGTCATAATCATTTGATGTCATAATCAATGGATGATGTCATAATCATTTTGTTGATGTCATAATCATTTCATGATGTCATAATCATTTTGCTGATGTCAGAATCATTTGATGATGTCATAATCATTTGATGTCATAATCATTGGATGATGTCATAATCATTTTGTTGATGTCATAATCATTTGATGATGTCATAATCATTATATGATGTCATACTCATTTTGTTGATGTCATAATCATTTGATGATGTCATAATCATTTGATGTCATAATCATTGGATGATGACATAATCATTTTGTTGATGTCATAATCATTTGATGATGTCATAATCATTTTGTTGATGTAATAATCATTTTGTTGATGTCATAATCATTTGATGATGTCATAATCATTTGATGTCATAATCATTGGATGATGTCATAATCATTTTGTTGATGTCATAATCATTTGATGATGTCATAATCATTAGATGATGTCATAATCATTTTTTTGATGTCATTATCATTTGATGTCATAATCATTGGATGATGTCATTATCATTTTGTTGATGTCATAATCATTTGATGATGTCATAATCATTAGATGATGTCATAATCATTTTGTTGATGTCATAATCATTTGATGATGTCATAATCATTACATGATGTCATAATCATTTTGTTGATGTCATAATCATTTGATGATGTCATAATCATTTTGTTGATGTCATAATCATTTGAAGTTGTCATAATCGTTTGTTGTCATAATCATTAGATGATGTCATAATCATTTTGTTGATGTCATAATCCTTTGATGTAATAATCATTAGATGATGTCATAATCATTTTGTTGATGTCATAGTCATTTGGTGATGTCATAATCATTTTGTTGATGTCATAATCATTTGATGATGTCATAATCATTTGATGTCATAATCATTGGATGATGTCATAATCATTTTGTTGATGTCATAATCATTTGATGATGTCATAATCATTAGATGATGTCATAATCATTTTCTTGATGTCATAATCATTTGATGATGTCATAATCATTTGATGTCATAATCATTGGATGATGACATAATCATTTTGTTGATGTCATAATCATTTGATGATGTCATAATCATTTTGTTGATGTAATAATCATTTTGTTGATGTCATAATGATTTGATGATGTCATAATCATTAGATGATGTCATAATCATGTTGATGATGTCATAATCATTTGATGTCATAATCATTAGATGATGTCATAATCATTTTGTTGATTTCATAGTCATTTGATGATGTCATAATCATTTTGTTGATGTCATAATCATTTGATGATGTCATAATCATTTGATGTCATAATCATTTGAATATGTCATAATCATTAGATGATGTCATAATCATTTGATTATGTCATAATCATTAGATGATGTCATAATCATTTTGTTGATGTCATAATCATTTCATGATGTCATAATCATTTTGTTGATGTCATAATGATTTGATGATGTCATAATCATTTGATGTCATAATCATTGGATGATGTCATAATCATTTTGTTGATGTCATAATCATTTGATGATGTCATAATCATTAGATGATGTCATAATCATTGGATGATGTCATAATCATTTTGTTGATGTCATAATCATTTGATGATGTCATAATCATTAGATGATGTCATAATCAATTTATTGATGTCATAATCATTTGATGATGTCATAATCATTTGATGTCATAATCATTGGATGATGTCATAATCATTTTGTTGATGTCATAATCATTTCATGATGTCATAATCATTTTGTTGATTTCATAATGATTTGATGATGTCATAATCATTTGATGTCATAATCATTGAATGATGTCATAATCATTTTGTTGATGTCATAATCATTTGATGATGTCATAATCATTAGATGATGTCATAATCATTGGATGATGTCATAATCATTTTGTTGATGTCATAATCATTAGATGATGTCATAATCATTTTGTTGATGTCAGAATCATTTGTTGATGTCATAATCATTTTGTTGATGTCATAATCATTTGATGATGTCAAAATCATTTGATGTCATAATCATTGTATAATGTCATATTCATTTTGTTGATATCATAATCATTTGATGATGTCATCATCATTAGATGATGTCATAATCATTTTGTTGATGTCATAATCATTTGATGATGTCATAATCATTTTGTTGATGTCATAATCATTTTGTTGATGTCATAATCATTTGATGATGTCATAATCATTTGATGTCATAATCATTGGATGATGTCATAATCATTTTGTTGATGTCATAATCATTTGATGATGTCATAATCATTAGATGATGTCATAATCATATTGTTGATGTCATAATCATTTTGTTGATGTCATAATCATTTTGTTGATGTCATAATCATTTGATGATGTCATAATCATTAGATGATGTCATAATCATTTTGTTGATGTCATAATCATTTGATGATGTCATAATCATTAGATGATGTCATAATCATTTTGTTGATGTCATAATCATTTGATGATGTCATAATCATTAGATGATGTCATAATCATTTTGTTGATGTCATAATCATTTGATGATGTCATAATCATTTTGTTGATGTCATAATCATTTGAAGATGTCATAATCGTTTGATGTCATAATCATTAGATGATGTCATAATCATTTTGTTGATGTCATAATCATTTGATGTCATAATCAATAGATGATGTCATAATCATTTTGTTGATGTCATAGTCATTTGATGATGTCATAATCATTTTGTTGATGTCATAATCATTTGATGATGTCATAATCATTTGATGTCCTAATCATTGGATGATGTCATAATCATTTTGTTGATGTCATAATCATTTGATGATGTCATAATCATTAGATGATGTCATAATCATTTTGTTGATGTCATAATCATTTGATGATGTCATAATCATTTGATGTCATAATCATTGGATGATGACATAATCATTTTGTTGATGTCATAATCATTTGATGATGTCATAATCATTTTGTTGATGTAATAATCATTTTGTTGATGTCATAATCATTTGATGATGTCATAATCATTTGATGTCATAATCATTGGATGATGTCATAATCATTTTGTTGATGTCATAATCATTTGATGATGTCATAATCATTAGATGATGTCATAATCATTTTGCTGATGTCATAATCATTTGATGATGTCATAATCATTAGATGATGTCATAATCATTTTGTTGATGTCATAATCATTTGATGATGTCATAATCATTTTGTTGATGTCATAATCATTTGAAGATGTCATAATCGTTTGTTGTCATAATCATTAGATGATGTCATAATCATTTTGTTGATGTCATAGTCATTTGATGATGTCATAATCATTTTGTTGATGTCATAATCATTTGATGATGTCATAATCATTTGATGTCATAATCATTGGATGATGACATAATCATTTTGTTGATGTAATAATCATTTTGTTGATGTCATAATGATTTGATGATGTCATAATCATTAGATGATGTCATAATCATGTTGATGATGTCATAATCATTTGATGTCATAATCATTAGATGATGTCATAATCATTTTGTTGATTTCATAGTCATTTGATGATGTCATAATCATTTTGTTGATGTCATAATCATTTGATGATGTCATAATCATTTGATGTCATAATCATTTGAATATGTCATAATCATTAGATGATGTCATAATCATTTGATTATGTCATAATCATTAGATGATGTCATAATCATTTTGTTGATGTAATAATCATTTCATGATGTCATAATCATTTTGTTGATGTCATAATGATTTGATGATGTCATAATCATTTGATGTCATAATCATTGGATGATGTCATAATCATTTTGTTGATGTCATAATCATTTGATGATGTCATAATCATTAGATGATGTCATAATCATTGGATGATGTCATAATCATTTTGTTGATGTCATAATCATTTGATGATGTCATAATCATTAGATGATGTCATAATCAATTTGTTGATGTCATAATCATTTGATGATGTCATAATCATTTGATGTCATAATCATTGGATGATGTCATAATCATTTTGTTGATGTCATAATCATTTGCTGATGTCATAATCATTAGATGATGTCATAATCATTTTGTTGATGTCAGAATCATTTGATGATGTCATAATCATTTTGTTGATGTAATAATCATTTGATGATGTCAAAATCATTTGATGTCATAATCATTGTATAATGTCATATTCATTTTGTTGATATCATAATCATTTGATGATGTCATCATCATTAGATGATGTCATAATCATTTTGTTGATGTCATAATCATTTGATGATGTCATAATCATTTTGTTGATGTCATAATCATTTTGTTGATGTCATAATCATTTGATGATGTCATAATCATTTGATGTCATAATCATTGGATGATGTCATAATCATTTTGTTGATGTCATAATCATTTGATGATGTCATAATCATTTGATGTCATAATCATTGGATGATGTCATAATCATTTTGTTGATGTCATAATCATTTGATGATGTCATAATCATTTGATGTCATAATCATTGGATGATGTCATAATCATTTTGTTGATGTCATAATCATTTGATGATGTCATAATCATTAGATGATGTCATAATCATTTTGTTGATGTCATAATCATTTTGTTGATGTCATAATCATTTGATGATGTCATAATCATTTGATGATGTCATAATCATTTTGTTGATGTCATAATCATTTGATGATGTCATAATCATTAGATGATGTCATAATCATTTTGTTGATGTCATAATCATTTGATGATGTCATAATCATTAGATGATGTCATAATCATTTTGTTGATGTCATAATCATTTGATGATGTCATAATCATTTTGTTGATGTCATAATCATTTGAAGATGTCATAATCGTTTGATGTCATAATCATTAGATGATGTCAAATTCATTTGATGTCATAATCAATAGATGATGTCATAATCATTTTGTTGATGTCATAGTCATTTGATGATGTCATAATCATTTTGTTGATGTCATAATCATTTGATGATGTCATAATCATTTGATGTCATAATCATTGGATGATGTCATAATCATTTTGTTGATGTCATAATCATTTGATTATGTCATAATCATTAGATGATGTCATAATCATTTTGTTGATGTCATAATCATTTGATGATGTCATAATCATTTGATGTCATAATCATTGGATGATGACATAATCATTTTGTTGATGTCATAATCATTTGATGATGTCATAATCATTTTGTTGATGTCATAATCATTTGATGATGTGATAATCATTTGATGATGTCATAATCATTTTGTTGATGTCATAATCATTTGATGATGTCATAATCATTTTGTTGATGTCATAATCATTTGATAATGTCATAATCATTTGATTTCATAATCATTGGATAATGTCATAATCATTTTGTTGATGTCATAATCATTTGATGATGTCATAATCATTAGATGATGTCATAATCATTTTGTTGATGTTACAATCATTTGATGATGTCATAGTCATTTTGTTGATGTCATAATCATTTTGTTGATGTCATAATGATTTGATGATGTCATAATCATTTGATGTCATAATCATTGGATGATGACATAATCATTTTGTTGATGTCATAATCATTTGATGATGTCATAATCATTTTGTTGATGTAATAATCATTTTGTTGATGTCATAATGATTTGATGATGTCATAATCATTAGATGATGTCATAATCATGTTGATGATGTCATAATCATTTGATGTCATAATCATTAGATGATGTCATAATCATTTTGTTGATTTCATAGTCATTTGATGATGTCATAATCATTTTGTTGATGTCATAATCATTTGATGATGTCATAATCATTTGATGTCATAATCATTTGAATATGTCATAATCATTAGATGATGTCATAATCATTTGATTATGTCATAATCATTAGATGATGTCATAATCATTTTGTTGATGTCATAATCATTTCATGATGTCATAATCATTTTGTTGATGTCATAATGATTTGATGATGTCATAATCATTTGATGTCATAATCATTGGATGATGTCATAATCATTTTGTTGATGTCATAATCATTTGATGATGTCATAATCATTAGATGATGTCATAATCAATTTGTTGATGTCATAATCATTTGATGATGTCATAATCATTTGATGTCATAATCATTGGATGATGTCATAATCATTTTGTTGATGTCATAATCATTTCATGATGTCATAATCATTTTGTTGATGTCATAATGATTTGATGATGTCATAATCATTTGATGTCATAATCATTGAATGATGTCATAATCATTTTGTTGATGTCATAATCATTTGATGATGTCATAATCATTAGATGATGTCATAATCATTGGATGATGTCATAATCATTTTGTTGATGTCATAATCATTAGATGATGTCATAATCATTTTGTTGATGTCATAATCATTTCATGATGTCATAATCATTTTGTTGATGTCATAATGATTTGATGATGTCATAATCATTTGATGTCATAATCATTGAATGATGTCATAATCATTTTGTTGATGTCATAATCATTTGATGATGTCATAATCATTAGATGATGTCATAATCATTGGATGATGTCATAATCATTTTGTTGATGTCATAATCATTAGATGATGTCATAATCATTTTGTTGATGTCAGAATCATTTGATGATGTCATAATCATTTTGTTGATGTCATAATCATTAGATGATGTCAAAATCATTTGATGTCATAATCATTAGATGATGTCATAATCATTTTGTTGATGTCATAATCATTTGATGATGTCATAATCATTTTGTTGATGTCATAATCATTTTGTTGATGTCATAATCATTTGATGATGTCATAATCATTTGATGTCATAATCATTGGATGATGTCATAATCATTTTGTTGATGTCATAATCATTTGATGATGTCATAATCATTAGATGATGTCATAATCATTTTGTTGATGTCATAATCATTTTGTTGATGTCATAATCATTTGATGATGTCATAATCATTAGATGATGTCATAATCATTTTGTTGATGTCATAATCATTTGATGATGTCATAATCATTAGATGATGTCATAATCATTTTGTTGATGTCATAATCATTTGATGATGTCATAATCATTAGATGATGTCATAATCATTTTGTTGATGTCATAATCATTTTATGATGTCATAATCATTTTGTTGATGTCATAATCATTTGAAGATGTCATAATCGTTTGATGTCATAATCATTAGATGATGTCATAATCATTTTGTTGATGTCATAATCATTTGATGTCATAATCAATAGATGATGTCATAATCATTTTGTTGATGTCATAGTCATTTGATGATGTCATAATCATTTTGTTGATGTCATAATCATTTGATGATGTCATAATCATTTGATGTCCTAATCATTGGATGATGTCATAATCATTTTGTTGATGTCATAATCATTTGATGATGTCATAATCATTAGATGATGTCATAATCATTTTGTTGATGTCATAATCATTTGATGATGTCATAATCATTTGATGTCATAATCATTGGATGATGACATAATCATTTTGTTGATGTCATAATCATTTGATGATGTCATAATCATTTTGTTGATGTAATAATCATTTTGTTGATGTCATAATCATTTGATGATGTCATAATCATTTGATGTCATAATCATTGGATGATGTCATAATCATTTTGTTGATGTCATAATCATTTGATGATGTCATAATCATTAGATGATGTCATAATCATTTTGTTGATGTCATAATCATTTGATGATGTCATAATCATTAGATGATGTCATAATCATTTTGTTGATGTCATAATCATTTGATGATGTCATAATCATTTTGTTGATGTCATAATCATTTGAAGATGTCATAATCGTTTGTTGTCATAATCATTAGATGATGTCATAATCATTTTGTTGATGTCATAATCATTTGATGTCATAATCATTAGATGATGTCATAATCATTTTGTTGATGTCATAGTCATTTGATGATGTCATAATCATTTTGTTGATGTCATAATCATTTGATGATGTCATAATCATTTGATGTCATAATCATTGGATGATGTCATAATCATTTTGTTGATGTCATAATCATTTGATGATGTCATAATCATTAGATGATGTCATAATCATTTTCTTGATGTCATAATCATTTGATGATGTCATAATCATTTGATGTCATAATCATTGGATGATGACATAATCATTTTGTTGATGTCATAATCATTTGATGATGTCATAATCATTTTGTTGATGTAATAATCATTTTGTTGATGTCATAATGATTTGATGATGTCATAATCATTAGATGATGTCATAATCATGTTGATGATGTCATAATCATTTGATGTCATAATCATTAGATGATGTCATAATCATTTTGTTGATTTCATAGTCATTTGATGATGTCATAATCATTTTGTTGATGTCATAATCATTTGATGATGTCATAATCATTTGATGTCATAATCATTTGAATATGTCATAATCATTAGATGATGTCATAATCATTTGATTATGTCATAAACATTAGATGATGTCATAATCATTTTGTTGATGTAATAATCATTTCATTATGTCATAATCATTTTGTTGATGTCATAATGATTTGATGATGTCATAATCATTTGATGTCATAATCATTGGATGATGTCATAATCATTTTGTTGATGTCATAATCATTTGATGATGTCATAATCATTAGATGATGTCATAATCATTGGATGATGTCATAATCATTTTGTTGATGTCATAATCATTTGATGATGTCATAATCATTAGATGATGTCATAATCAATTTGTTGATGTCATAATCATTTGATGATGTCATAATCATTTGATGTCATAATCATTGGATGATGTCATAATCATTTTGTTGATGTCATAATCATTTGCTGATGTCATAATCATTAGATGATGTCATAATCATTTTGTTGATGTCAGAATCATTTGATGATGTCATAATCATTTTGTTGATGTAATAATCATTTGATGATGTCAAAATCATTTGATGTCATAATCATTGTATAATGTCATATTCATTTTGTTGATATCATAATCATTTGATGATGTCATCATCATTAGATGATGTCATAATCATTTTGTTGATGTCATAATCATTTGATGATGTCATAATCATTTTGTTGATGTCATAATCATTTGATGATGTCATAATCATTTGATGATGTCATAATCATTAGATGATGTCATAATCATTTTGTTGATGTCATAATCATTTGATGATGTCATAATCATTAGATGATGTCATAATCATTTTGTTGATGTCATAATCATTTGATGATGTCATAATGATTTGATGATGTCATAATCATTTGATGTCATAATCATTGGATGATGACATAATCATTTTGTTGATGTCATAATCATTTTGTTGATGTCATAATCATTTTGTTGATGTAATAATCATTTTGTTGATGTCATAATGATTTGATGATGTCATAATCATTAGATGATGTCATAATCATGTTGATGATGTCATAATCATTTGATGTCATAATCATTAGATGATGTCATAATCATTTTGTTGATTTCATAGTCATTTGATGATGTCATAATCATTTTGTTGATGTCATAATCATTTGATGATGTCATAATCATTTGATGTCATAATCATTTGAATATGTCATAATCATTAGATGATGTCATAATCATTTGATTATGTCATAATCATTAGATGATGTCATAATCATTTTGTTGATGTCATAATCATTTCATGATGTCATAATCATTTTGTTGATGTCATAATGATTTGATGATGTCATAATCATTTGATGTCATAATCATTGGATGATGTCATAATCATTTTGTTGATGTCATAATCATTTGATGATGTCATAATCATTAGATGATGTCATAATCATTGGATGATGTCATAATCATTTTGTTGATGTCATAATCATTTGATGATGTCATAATCATTAGATGATGTCATAATCAATTTGTTGATGTCATAATCATTTGATGATGTCATAATCATTTGATGTCATAATCATTGGATGATGTCATAATCATTTTGTTGATGTCATAATCATTTGATGAAGTCATAATCATTAGATGATGTCATAATCATTTTGTTGATGTCATAATCATTTTGTTGATGTCATAATCATTTTGTTGATGTCATGATCATTTGATGATGTCATAATCATTAGATGATGTCATAATCATTTTGTTGATGTCATAATCATTTGATGATGTCATAATCATTAGATGATGTCATAATCATTTTGTTGATGTCATAATCATTTGATGATGTCATAATCATTAGATGATGTCATAATCATTTTGTTGATGTCATAATCATTTTATAATGTCATAACCATTTTGTTGATGTCATAATCATTTGAAGATGTCATAATCGTTTGATGTCATAATCATTAGATGATGCCATAATCATTTTGTTGATGTCATAATCATTTGATGTCATAATCAATAGATGATGTCATAATCATTTTGTTGATGTCATAGTCATTTGATGATGTCATAATCATTTTGTTGATGTCATAATCATTTGATGATGTCATAATCATTTGATGTCCTAATCATTGGATGATGTCATAATCATTTTGTTGATGTCATAATCATTTGATGATGTCATAATCATTAGATGATGTCATAATCATTTTGTTGATGTCATAATCATTTGATGATGTCATAATCATTTGATGTCATAATCATTGGATGATGACGTAATCATTTTGTTGATGTCATAATCATTTGATGATGTCATAATCATTTTGTTGATGTAATAATCATTTTGTTGATGTCATAATCATTTGATGATGTCATAATCATTTGATGTCATAATCATTGGATGATGTCATAATCATTTTGTTGATGTCATAATCATTTGATGATGTCATAATCATTAGATGATGTCATAATCATTTTGTTGATGTCATAATCATTTGATGATGTCATAATCATTAGATGATGTCATAATCATTTTGTTGATGTCATAATCATTTGATGATGTCATAATCATTTTGTTGATGTCATAATCATTTGAAGATGTCATAATCGTTTGTTGTCATAATCATTAGATGATGTCATAATCATTTTGTTGATGTCATAATCATTTGATGTCATAATCATTAGATGATGTCATAATCATTTTGTTGATGTCATAGTCATTTGATGATGTCATAATCATTTTGTTGATGTCATAATCATTTGATGATGTCATAATCATTTGATGTCATAATCATTGGATGATGTCATAATCATTTTGTTGATGTCATAATCATTTGATGATGTCATAATCATTAGATGATGTCATAATCATTTTCTTGATGTCATAATCATTTGATGATGTCATAATCATTTGATGTCATAATCATTGGATGATGACATAATCATTTTGTTGATGTCATAATCATTTGATGATGTCATAATCATTTTGTTGATGTAATAATCATTTTGTTGATGTCATAATGATTTGATGATGTCATAATCATTAGATGATGTCATAATCATGTTGATGATGTCATAATCATTTGATGTCATAATCATTAGATGATGTCATAATCATTTTGTTGATTTCATTGTCATTTGATGATGTCATAATCATTTTGTTGATGTCATAATCATTTGATGATGTCATAATCATTTGATGTCATAATCATTTGAATATGTCATAATCATTAGATGATGTCATAATCATTTGATTATGTCATAATCATTAGATGATGTCATAATCATTTTGTTGATGTCATAATCATTTCATGATGTCATAATCATTTTGTTGATGTCATAATGATTTGATGATGTCATAATCATTTGATGTCATAATCATTGGATGATGTCATAATCATTTTGTTGATGTCATAATCATTTGATGATGTCATAATCATTAGATGATGTCATAATCATTGGATGATGTCATAATCATTTTGTTGATGTCATAATCATTTGATGATGTCATAATCATTTTGTTGATGTCATAATCATTTGAAGATGTCATAATCGTTTGATGTCATAATCATTAGATGATGTCATAATCATTTTGTTGATGTCATAATCATTTGATGTCATAATCAATAGATGATGTCATAATCATTTTGTTGATGTCATAGTCATTTGATGATGTCATAATCATTTTGTTGATGTCATAATCATTTGATGATGTCATAATCATTTGATGTCCTAATCATTGGATGATGTCATAATCATTTTGTTGATGTCATAATCATTTGATGATGTCATAATCATTAGATGATGTCATAATCATTTTGTTGATGTCATAATCATTTGATGATGTCATAATCATTTGATGTCATAATCATTGGATGATGACATAATCATTTTGTTGATGTCATAATCATTTGATGATGTCATAATCATTTTGTTGATGTAATAATCATTTTGTTGATGTCATAATCATTTGATGATGTCATAATCATTTGATGTCATAATCATTGGATGATGTCATAATCATTTTGTTGATGTCATAATCATTTGATGATGTCATAATCATTAGATGATGTCATAATCATTTTGTTGATGTCATAATCATTTGATGATGTCATAATCATTAGATGATGTCATAATCATTTTGTTGATGTCATAATCATTTGATGATGTCATAATCATTTTGTTGATGTCATAATCATTTGAAGATGTCATAATCGTTTGTTGTCATAATCATTAGATGATGTCATAATCATTTTGTTGATGTCATAATCATTTGATGTCATAATCATTAGATGATGTCATAATCATTTTGTTGATGTCATAGTCATTTGATGATGTCATAATCATTTTGTTGATGTCATAATCATTTGATGATGTCATAATCATTTGATGTCATAATCATTGGATGATGACATAATCATTTTGTTGATGTCATAATCATTTGATGATGTCATAATCATTTTGTTGATGTCATAATCATTTGAAGATGTCATAATCGTTTGTTGTCATAATCATTAGATGATGTCATAATCATTTTGTTGATGTCATAATCATTTGATGTCATAATCATTAGATGATGTCATAATCATTTGATGATGTCATAATCATTAGATGATGTCATAATCATTTTATTGATGTCATAATCATTTGATGATGTCATAATCATTTGATGTCATAATCATTGGATGATGACATAATCATTTTGTTGATGTCATAATCATTTGATGATGTCATAATCATTTTGTTGATGTAATAATCATTTTGTTGATGTCATAATGATTTGATGATGTCATAATCATTAGATGATGTCATAATCATGTTGATGATGTCATAATCATTTGATGTCATAATCATTAGATGATGTCATAATCATTTTGTTGATTTCATAGTCATTTGATGATGTCATAATCATTTTGTTGATGTCATAATCATTTGATGATGTCATAATCATTTGATGTCATAATCATTTGAATATGTCATAATCATTAGATGATGTCATAATCATTTGATTATGTCATAATCATTAGATGATGTCATAATCATTTTGTTGATGTCATAATCATTTTGTTGATGTCATAATGATTTGATGATGTCATAATCATTTGATGTCATAATCATTGGATGATGTCATAATCATTGGATGATGTCATAATCATTTTGTTGATGTCATAATCATTTGATGATGTCATAATCATTAGATGATGTCATAATCATTGGATGATGTCATAATCATTTTGTTGATGTCATAATCATTTGATGATGTCATAATCATTAGATGATGTCATAATCAATTTGTTGATGTCATAATCATTTGATGATGTCATAATCATTTGATGTCATAATCATTGGATGATGTCATAATCATTTTGTTGATGTCATAATCATTTGCTGATGTCATAATCATTAGATGATGTCATAATCATTTTGTTGATGTCAGAATCATTTGATGATGTCATAATCATTTTTTTGATGTAATAATCATTTGATGATGTCAAAATCATTTGATGTCATAATCATTGTATAATGTCATATTCATTTTGTTGATATCATAATCATTTGATGATGTCATCATCATTAGATGATGTCATAATCATTTTGTTGATGTCATAATCATTTGATGATGTCATAATCATTTTGTTGATGTCATAATCATTTGATGATGTCATAATCATTTGATGTCATAATCATTGGATGATGTCATAATCATTTTGTTGATGTCATAATCATTTGATGATGTCATAATCATTTGATGTCATAATCATTGGATGATGTCATAATCATTTTGTTGATGTCATAGTCATTTGATGATGTCATAATCATTAGATGATGTCATAATCATTTTGTTGATGTCATAATCATTTTGTTGATGTCATAATCATTTGATGATGTCATAATCATTAGATGATGTCATAATCATTTTGTTGATGTCATAATCATTTGATGATGTCATAATCATTAGATGATGTCATAATCATTTTGTTGATGTCATAAACATTTGATGATGTCATAATGATTTGATGATGTCATAATCATTTGATGTCATAATCATTGGATGATGACATAATCATTTTGTTGATGTCATAATCATTTGATGATGTCATAATCATTTTGTTGATGTAATAATCATTTTGTTGATGTCATAATGATTTGATGATGTCATAATCATTAGATGATGTCATAATCATGTTGATGATGTCATAATCATTTGATGTCATAATCATTAGATGATGTCATAATCATTTTGTTGATTTCATAGTCATTTGATGATGTCATAATCATTTTGTTGATGTCATAATCATTTGATGATGTCATAATCATTTGATGTCATAATCATTGGATGATGTCATAATCATTTTGTTGATGTCATAGTCATTTGATGATGTCATAATCATTAGATGATGTCATAATCATTTGAATATGTCATAATCATTAGATGATGTCATAATCATTTGATGATGTCATAATCATTAGATGATGTCATAATCATTTTGTTGATGTCATAATCATTTCATGATGTCATAATCATTTTGTTGATGTCATAATGATTTGATGATGTCATAATCATTTGATGTCATAATCATTGGATGATGTCATAATCATTTTGTTGATGTCATAATCATTTGATGATGTCATAATCATTAGATGATGTCATAATCATTGGATGATGTCATAATCATTTTGTTGATGTCATAATCATTTGATGATGTCATAATCATTTGATGATGTCATAATCAATTTGTTGATGTCATAATCATTTGATGATGTCATAATCATTTGATGTCATAATCATTGGATGATGTCATAATCATTTTGTTGATGTCATAATCATTTGATGATGTCATAATCATTAGATGATGTCATAATCATTTTGTTGATGTCATAATCATTTTGTTGATGTCATAATCATTTTGTTGATGTCATAATCATTTGATGATGTCATAATCATTAGATGATGTCATAATCATTTTGTTGATGTCATAATCATTTGATGATGTCATAATCATTAGATGATGTCATAATCATTTTGTTGATGTCATAATCATTTGATGATGTCATAATCATTAGATGATGTCATAATCATTTTGTTGATGTCATAATCATTTTATGATGTCATAACCATTTTGTTGATGTCATAATCATTTGAAGATGTCATAATCGTTTGATGTCATAATCATTAGATGATGCCATAATCATTTTGTTGATGTCATAATCATTTGATGTCATAATCAATAGATGATGTCATAATCATTTTGTTGATGTCATAGTCATTTGATGATGTCATAATCATTTTGTTGATGTCATAATCATTTGATGATGTCATAATCATTTGATGTCCTAATCATTGGATGATGTCATAATCATTTTGTTGATGTCATAATCATTTGATGATGTCATAATCATTAGATGATGTCATAATCATTTTCTTGATGTCATAATCATTTGATGATGTCATAATCATTTGATGTCATAATCATTGGATGATGACATAATCATTTTGTTGATGTCATAATCATTTGATGATGTCATAATCATTTTGTTGATGTAATAATCATTTTGTTGATGTCATAATCATTTGATGATGTCATAATCATTTGATGTCATAATCATTGGATGATGTCATAATCATTTTGTTGATGTCATAATCATTTGATGATGTCATAATCATTAGATGATGTCATAATCATTTTGTTGATGTCATAATCATTTGATGATGTCATAATCATTAGATGATGTCATAATCATTTTGTTGATGTCATAATCATTTGATGATGTCATAATCATATTGTTGATGTCATAATCATTTGAAAATGTCATAATCGTTTGTTGTCATAATCATTAGATGATGTCATAATCATTTTGTTGATGTCATAATCATTTGATGTCATAATCATTAGATGATGTCATAATCATTTTGTCGATGTCATAGTCATTTGATGATGTCATAATCATTTTGTTGATGTCATAATCATTTGATGATGTCATAATCATTTGATGTCATAATCATTGGATGATGTCATAATCATTTTGTTGATGTCATAATCATTTGATGATGTCATAATCATTAGATGATGTCATAATCATTTTGTTGATGTCATAATCATTTGATGATGTCATAATCATTTGATGTCATAGTCATTGGATGATGTCATAATCATTTTGTTGATGTCATAATCATTTGATGATGTCATAATCATTTGATGTCATAATCATTGGATGATGTCATAATCATTTTGTTGATGTCATAATCATTTTGTTGATGTCATAATCATTTGATGATGTCATAATCATTAGATGATGTCATAATCATTTTGTTGATGTCATAATCATTTTGTTGATGTCATAATCATTTGATGATGTCATAATCATTAGATGATGTCATAATCATTTTGTTGATGTCATAATCATTTGATGATGTCATAATCATTAGATGATGTCATAATCATTTTGTTGATGTCATAATCATTTGATGATGTCATAATGATTTGATGATGTCATAATCATTTGATGTCATAATCATTGGATGATGACATAATCATTTTGTTGATGTCATAATCATTTGATGATGTCATAATCATTTTGTTGATGTAATAATCATTTTGTTGATGTCATAATGATTTGATGATGTCATAATCATTAGATGATGTCATAATCATGTTGATGATGTCATAATCATTTGATGTCATAATCATTAGATGATGTCATAATCATTTTGTTGATTTCATAGTCATTTGATGATGTCATAATCATTTTGTTGATGTCATAATCATTTGATGATGTCATAATCATTTGATGTCATAATCATTTGAATATGTCATAATCATTAGATGATGTCATAATCATTTGATTATGTCATAATCATTAGATGATGTCATAATCATTTTGTTGATGTCATAATCATTTCATGATGTCATAATCATTTTGTTGATGTCATAATGATTTGATGATGTCATAATCATTTGATGTCCTAATCATTGGATGATGTCATAATCATTTTGTTGATGTCATAATCATTTGATGATGTCATAATTATTAGATGATGTCATAATCATTGGATGATGTCATAATCATTTTGTTGATGTCATAATCATTTGATGATGTCATAATCATTAGATGATGTCATAATCAATTTGTTGATGTCATAATCATTTGATGATGTCATAATCATTTGATGTCATAATCATTGGATGATGTCATAATCATTTTGTTGATGTCATAATCATTTCATGATGTCATAATCATTTTGTTGATGTCATAATGATTTGATGATGTCATAATCATTTGATGTCATAATCATTGAATGATGTCATAATCATTTTGTTGATGTCATAATCATTTGATGATGTCATAATCATTAGATGATGTCTTAACCATTGGATGATGTCATAATCATTTTGTTGATGTCATAATCATTAGATGATGTCATAATCATTTTGTTGATGTCAGAATCATTTGATGATGTCATAATCATTTTGTTGATGTCAGAATCATTTGATGATGTCAAAATCATTTGATGTCATAATCATTGTATAATGTCATATTCATTTTGTTGATATCATAATCATTTGATGATGTCATCATCATTAGATGATGTCATAATCATTTTGTTGATGTCATAATCATTTGTTGATGTCATAATCATTTTGTTGATGTCATAATCATTTGATGATGTCATAATCATTTGATGTCATAATCATTGGATGATGTCATAATCATTTTGTTGATGTCATAATCATTTGATGATGTCATAATCATTAGATGATGTCATAATCATTTTGTTGATGTCATAATCATTTTGTTGATGTCATAATCATTTGATGATGTCATAATCATTAGATGATGTCATAATCATTGGATGATGTCATAATCATTTTGTTGATGTCATAATCATTTGATGATGTCATAATCATTAGATGATGTCATAATCAATTTGTTGATGTCATAATCATTTGATGATGTCATAATCATTTGATGTCATAATCATTGGATGATGTCATAATCATTTTGTTGATGTCATAATCATTTGCTGATGTCATAATCATTAGATGATGTCATAATCATTTTGTTGATGTCAGAATCATTTGATGATGTCATAATCATTTTGTTGATGTAATAATCATTTGATGATGTCAAAATCATTTGATGTCATAATCATTGTATAATGTCATATTCATTTTGTTGATATCATAATCATTTGATGATGTCATCATCATTAGATGATGTCATAATCATTTTGTTGATGTCATAATCAATTGATGATGTCATAATCATTTTGTTGATGTCATAATCATTTGATGATGTCATAATCATTTGATGTCATAATCATTGGATGATGTCATAATCATTTTGTTGATGTCATAATCATTTGATGATGTCATAATCATTTGATGTCATAATCATTGGATGATGTCATAATCATTTTGTTGATGTCATAATCATTAGATGATGTCATAATCATTTTGTTGATGTCATAATCATTTTGTTGATGTCATAATCATTTGATGATGTCATAATCATTAGATGATGTCATAATCATTTTGTTGATGTCATAATCATTTGATGATGTCATAATCATTAGATGATGTCATAATCATTTTGTTGATGTCATAATCATTTGATGATGTCATAATCATTTTGTTGATGTCATAATCATTTGAAGATGTCATAATCGTTTGATGTCATAATCATTAGATGATGTCATATTCATTTGATGTCATAATCAATAGATGATGTCATAATCATTTTGTTGATGTCATAGTCATTTGATGATGTCATAATCATTTTGTTGATGTCATAATCATTTGATGATGTCATAATCATTTGATGTCATAATCATTGGATGATGTCATAATCATTTTGTTGATGTCATAATCATTTGACTATGTCATAATCATTAGATGATGTCATAATCATTTTGTTGATGTCATAATCATTTGATGATGTCATAATCATTTGATGTCATAATCATTGGATGATGACATAATCATTTTGTTGATGTCATAATCATTTGATGATGTCATAATCATTTTGTTGATGTAATAATCATTTTGTTGATGTCATAATGATTTGATGATGTCATAATCATTAGATGATGTCATAATCATGTTGATGATGTCATAATCATTTGATGTCATAATCATTAGATGATGTCATAATCATTTTGTTGATTTCATAGTCATTTGATGATGTCATAATCATTTTGTTGATGTCATAATCATTTGATGATGTCATAATCATTTGATGTCATAATCATTTGAATATGTCATAATCATTAGATGATGTCATAATCATTTGATTATGTCATAATCATTAGATGATGTCATAATCATTTTGTTGATGTCATAATCATTTTGTTGATGTCATAATGATTTGATGATGTAATAATCATTTGATGTCATAATCATTGGATGATGTCATAATCATTTTGTTGATGTCATAATCATTTGATGATGTCATAATCATTAGATGATGTCATAATCATTGGATGATGTCATAATCATTTTGTTGATGTCATAATCATTTGATGATGTCATAATCATTAGATGATGTCATAATCAATTTGTTGATGTCATAATCATTTGATGATGTCATAATCATTTGATGTCATAATCATTGGATGATGTCATAATCATTTTGTTGATGTCATAATCATTTGCTGATGTCATAATCATTAGATGATGTCATAATCATTTTGTTGATGTCATAATCATTTGATGATGTCATAATCATTAGATGATGTCATAATCATTTTGTTGATGTCATAATCATTTTGTTGATGTCATAATCATTTTGTTGATGTCATAATCATTTGATGATGTCATAATCATTAGATGATGTCATAATCATTTTGTTGATGTCATAATCATTTGATGATGTCATAATCATTAGATGATGTCATAATCATTTTGTTGATGTCATAATCATTTGATGATGTCATAATCATTAGATGATGTCATAATCATTTTGTTGATGTCATAATCATTTTATGATGTCATAACCATTTTGTTGATGTCATAATCATTTGAAGATGTCATAATCGTTTGATGTCATAATCATTAGATGATGCCATAATCATTTTGTTGATGTCATAATCATTTGATGTCATAATCAATAGATGATGTCATAATCATTTTGTTGATGTCATAGTCATTTGATGATGTCATAATCATTTTGTTGATGTCATAATCATTTGATGATGTCATAATCATTTGATGTCCTAATCATTGGATGATGTCATAATCATTTTGTTGATGTCATAATCATTTGATGATGTCATAATCATTAGATGATGTCATAATCATTTTGTTGATGTCATAATCATTTGATGATGTCATAATCATTTGATGTCATAATCATTGGATGATGACATAATCATTTTGTTGATGTCATAATCATTTGATGATGTCATAATCATTTTGTTGATGTAATAATCATTTTGTTGATGTCATAATCATTTGATGATGTCATAATCATTTGATGTCATAATCATTGGATGATGTCATAATCATTTTGTTGATGTCATAATCATTTGATGATGTCATAATCATTAGATGATGTCATAATCATTTTGTTGATGTCATAATCATTTGATGATGTCATAATCATTAGATGATGTCATAATCATTTTGTTGATGTCATAATCATTTGATGATGTCATAATCATTTTGTTGATGTCATAATCATTTGAAAATGTCATAATCGTTTGTTGTCATAATCATTAGATGATGTCATAATCATTTTGTTGATGTCATAATCATTTGATGTCATAATCATTAGATGATGTCATAATCATTTTGTCGATGTCATAGTCATTTGATGATGTCATAATCATTTTGTTGATGTCATAATCATTTGATGATGTCATAATCATTTGATGTCATAATCATTGGATGATGTCATAATCATTTTGTTGATGTCATAATCATTTGATGATGTCATAATCATTAGATGATGTCATAATCATTTTGTTGATGTCATAATCATTTGATGATGTCATAATCATTTGATGTCATAGTCATTGGATGATGTCATAATCATTTTGTTGATGTCATAATCATTTGATGATGTCATAATCATTTGATGTCATAATCATTGGATGATGTCATAATCATTTTGTTGATGTCATAGTCATTTGATGATGTCATAATCATTAGATGATGTCATAATCATTTTGTTGATGTCATAATCATTTGATGATGTCATAATCATTAGATGATGTCATAATCATTTTGTTGATGTCATAATCATTTGATGATGTCATAATCATTAGATGATGTCATAATCATTTTGTTGATGTCATAATCATTTGATGATGTCATAATGATTTGATGATGTCATAATCATTTGATGTCATAATCATTGGATGATGACATAATCATTTTGTTGATGTCATAATCATTTGATGATGTCATAATCATTTTGTTGATGTAATAATCATTTTGTTGATGTCATAATGATTTGATGATGTCATAATCATTAGATGATGTCATAATCATGTTGATGATGTCATAATCATTTGATGTCATAATCATTAGATGATGTCATAATCATTTTGTTGATTTCATAGTCATTTGATGATGTCATAATCATTTTGTTGATGTCATAATCATTTGATGATGTCATAATCATTTGATGTCATAATCATTTGAATATGTCATAATCATTAGATGATGTCATAATCATTTGATTATGTCATAATCATTAGATGATGTCATAATCATTTTGTTGATGTCATAATCATTTCATGATGTCATAATCATTTTGTTGATGTCATAATGATTTGATGATGTCATAATCATTTGATGTCCTAATCATTGGATGATGTCATAATCATTTTGTTGATGTCATAATCATTTGATGATGTCATAATTATTAGATGATGTCATAATCATTGGATGATGTCATAATCATTTTGTTGATGTCATAATCATTTGATGATGTCATAATCATTAGATGATGTCATAATCAATTTGTTGATGTCATAATCATTTGATGATGTCATAATCATTTGATGTCATAATCATTGGATGATGTCATAATCATTTTGTTGATGTCATAATCATTTCATGATGTCATAATCATTTTGTTGATGTCATAATGATTTGATGATGTCATAATCATTTGATGTCATAATCATTGAATGATGTCATAATCATTTTGTTGATGTCATAATCATTTGATGATGTCATAATCATTAGATGATGTCTTAATCATTGGATGATGTCATAATCATTTTGTTGATGTCATAATCATTAGATGATGTCATAATCATTTTGTTGATGTCAGAATCATTTGATGATGTCATAATCATTTTGTTGATGTCAGAATCATTTGATGATGTCAAAATCATTTGATGTCATAATCATTGTATAATGTCATATTCATTTTGTTGATATCATAATCATTTGATGATGTCATCATCATTAGATGATGTCATAATCATTTTGTTGATGTCATAATCATTTGTTGATGTCATAATCATTTTGTTGATGTCATAATCATTTTGTTGATGTCATAATCATTTGATGATGTCATAATCATTTGATGTCATAATCATTGGATGATGTCATAATCATTTTGTTGATGTCATAATCATTTGATGATGTCATAATCATTAGATGATGTCATAATCATTTTGTTGATGTCATAATCATTTTGTTGATGTCATAATCATTTTGTTGATGTCATAATCATTTGATGATGTCATAATCATTAGATGATGTCATAATCATTTTGTTGATGTCATAATCATTTGATGATGTCATAATCATTAGATGATGTCATAATCATTTTGTTGATGTCATAATCATTTTATGATGTCATAATCATTTTGCTGATGTCATAATCATTTGAAGATGTCATAATCGTTTGATGTCATAATCATTAGATGATGTCATAATCATTTTGTTGATGTCATAATCATTTGATGTCATAATCAATAGATGATGTCATAATCATTTTGTTGATGTCATAGTCATTTGATGATGTCATAATCATTTTGTTGATGTCATAATCATTTGATGATGTCATAATCATTTGATGTCCTAATCATTGGATGATGTCATAATCATTTTGTTGATGTCATAATCATTTGATGATGTCATAATCATTAGATGATGTCATAATCATTTTGTTGATGTCATATTCATTTGATGATGTCATAATCATTTGATGTCATAATCATTGGATGATGACATAATCATTTTGTTGATGTCATAATCATTTGATGATGTCATAATCATTTTGTTGATGTAATAATCATTTTGTTGATGTCACAATCATTTGATGATGTCATAATCATTTGATGTCATAATCATTGGATGATGTCATAATCATTTTGTTGATGTCATAATCATTTGATGATGTCATAATCATTAGATGATGTCATAATCATTTTGTTGATGTCATAATCATTTGATGATGTCATAATCATTAGATGATGTCATAATCATTTTGTTGATGTCATAATCATTTGATGATGTCATAATCATTTTGTTGATGTCATAATCATTTGAAGATGTCATAATCGTTTGTTGTCATAATCATTAGATGATGTCATAATCATTTTGTTGATGTCATAATCATTTGATGTCATAATCATTAGATGATGTCATAATCATTTTGTTGATGTCATAGTCATTTGATGATGTCATAATCATTTTGTTGATGTCATAATCATTTGATGATGTCATAATCATTTGATGTCATAATCATTGGATGATGTCATAATCATTTTGTTGATGTCATAATCATTTGATGATGTCATAATCATTAGATGATGTCATAATCATTTTCTTGATGTCATAATCATTTGATGATGTCATAATCATTTGATGTCATAATCATTGGATGATGACATAATCATTTTGTTGATGTCATAATCATTTGATGATGTCATAATCATTTTGTTGATGTAATAATCATTTTGTTGATGTCATAATGATTTGATGATGTCATAATCATGTTGATGATGTCATAATCATGTTGATGATGTCATAATCATTTGATGTCATAATCATTAGATGATGTCATAATCATTTTGTTGATTTCATAGTCATTTGATGATGTCATAATCATTTTGTTGATGTCATAATCATTTGATGATGTCATAATCATTTGATGTCATAATCATTTGAATATGTCATAATCATTAGATGATGTCATAATCATTTGATTATGTCATAATCATTAGATGATGTCATAATCATTTTGTTGATGTCATAATCATTTCATGATGTCATAATCATTTTGTTGATGTCATAATGATTTGATGATGTCATAATCATTTGATGTCATAATCATTGGATGATGTCATAATCATTTTGTTGATGTCATAATCATTTGATGATGTCATAATCATTAGATGATGTCATAATCATTGGATGATGTCATAATCATTTTGTTGATGTCATAATCATTTGATGATGTCATAATCATTAGATGATGTCATAATCAATTTGTTGATGTCATAATCATTTGATGATGTCATAATCATTTGATGTCATAATCATTGGATGATGTCATAATCATTTTGTTGATGTCATAATCATTTGCTGATGTCATAATCATTAGATGATGTCATAATCATTTTGTTGATGTCAGAATCATTTGATGATGTCATAATCATTTTGTTGATGTAATAATCATTTGATGATGTCAAAATCATTTGATGTCATAATCATTGTATAATGTCATATTCATTTTGTTGATATCATAATCATTTGATGATGTCATCATCATTAGATGATGTCATAATCATTTTGTTGATGTCATAATCAATTGATGATGTCATAATCATTTTGTTGATGTCATAATCATTTGATGATGTCATAATCATTTGATGTCATAATCATTGGATGATGTCATAATCATTTTGTTGATGTCATAATCATTTGATGATGTCATAATCATTTGATGTCATAATCATTGGATGATGTCATAATCATTTTGTTGATGTCATAATCATTAGATGATGTCATAATCATTTTGTTGATGTCATAATCATTTTGTTGATGTCATAATCATTTGATGATGTCATAATCATTAGATGATGTCATAATCATTTTGTTGATGTCATAATCATTTGATGATGTCATAATCATTAGATGATGTCATAATCATTTTGTTGATGTCATAATCATTTGATGATGTCATAATCATTTTGTTGATGTCATAATCATTTGAAGATGTCATAATCGTTTGATGTCATAATCATTAGATGATGTCATATTCATTTGATGTCATAATCAATAGATGATGTCATAATCATTTTGTTGATGTCATAGTCATTTGATGATGTCATAATCATTTTGTTGATGTCATAATCATTTGATGATGTCATAATCATTTGATGTCATAATCATTGGATGATGTCATAATCATTTTGTTGATGTCATAATCATTTGACTATGTCATAATCATTAGATGATGTCATAATCATTTTGTTGATGTCATAATCATTTGATGATGTCATAATCATTTGATGTCATAATCATTGGATGATGACATAATCATTTTGTTGATGTCATAATCATTTGATGATGTCATAATCATTTTGTTGATGTAATAATCATTTTGTTGATGTCATAATGATTTGATGATGTCATAATCATTAGATGATGTCATAATCATGTTGATGATGTCATAATCATTTGATGTCATAATCATTAGATGATGTCATAATCATTTTGTTGATTTCATAGTCATTTGATGATGTCATAATCATTTTGTTGATGTCATAATCATTTGATGATGTCATAATCATTTGATGTCATAATCATTTGAATATGTCATAATCATTAGATGATGTCATAATCATTTGATTATGTCATAATCATTAGATGATGTCATAATCATTTTGTTGATGTCATAATCATTTTGTTGATGTCATAATGATTTGATGATGTAATAATCATTTGATGTCATAATCATTGGATGATGTCATAATCATTTTGTTGATGTCATAATCATTTGATGATGTCATAATCATTAGATGATGTCATAATCATTGGATGATGTCATAATCATTTTGTTGATGTCATAATCATTTGATGATGTCATAATCATTAGATGATGTCATAATCAATTTGTTGATGTCATAATCATTTTATGATGTCATAATCATTTGATGTCATAATCATTGGATGATGTCATAATCATTTTGTTGATGTCATAATCATTTGCTGATGTCATAATCATTAGATGATGTCATAATCATTTTGTTGATGTCAGAATCATTTGATGATGTCATAATCATTTTGTTGATGTAATAATCATTTGATGATGTCAAAATCATTTGATGTCATAATCATTGTATAATGTCATATTCATTTTGTTGATATCATAATCATTTGATGATGTCATCATCATTAGATGATGTCATAATCATTTTGTTGATGTCATAATCATTTGATGATGTCATAATCATTTTGTTGATGTCATAATCATTTGATGATGTCATAATCATTTGATGTCATAATCATTGGATGATGTCATAATCATTTTGTTGATGTCATGATCATTTGATGATGTCATAATCATTTGATGTCATAATCATTGGATGATGTCATAATCATTTTGTTGATGTCATAATCATTAGATGATGTCATAATCATTTTGTTGATGTCATAATCATTTTGTTGATGTCATAATCATTTGATGATGTCATAATCATTTTGTTGATGTCATAATCATTTGATGATGTCATAATCATTAGATGATGTCATAATCATTTTGTTGATGTCATAATCATTTGATGATGTCATAATCATTTTGTTGATGTCATAATCATTTGAAGATGTCATAATCGTTTGATGTCATAATCATTAGATGATGTCATATTCATTTGATGTCATAATCAATAGATGATGTCATAATCATTTTGTTGATGTCATTGTCATTTGATGATGTCATAATCATTTTGTTGATGTCATAATCATTTGATGATGTCATAATCATTTGATGTAATAATCATTGGATGATGTCATAATCATTTTGTTGATGTCATAATCATTTGACTATGTCATAATCATTAGATGATGTCATAATCATTTTGTTGATGTCATAATCATTTGATGATGTCATAATCATTTGATGTCATAATCATTGGATGATGACATAATCATTTTGTTGATGTCATAATCATTTGATGATGTCATAATCATTTTGTTGATGTAATAATCATTTTGTTGATGTCATAATCATTTGATGATGTCATAATCATTTGATGTCATAATCATTGGATGATGTCATAATCATTTTGTTGATGTCATAATCATTAGATGATGTCATAATCATTTTTTTGATGTCATAATCATTTGATGATGTGATAATCATTTGATGATGTCATAATCATTTTGTTGATGTCATAATCATTTGATGATGTCATAATCATTTGTTGATGTCATAATCATTTGATGATGTCATAATCATTTGATTTCATAATCATTGGATAATGTCATAATCATTTTGTTGATGTCATAATCATTTGATGATGTCATAATCATTAGATGATGTCATAATCATTTTGTTGATGTTACAATCATTTGATGATGTCATAGTCATTTTGTTGATGTCATAATCATTTTGTTGATGTCATAATGATTTGATGATGTCATAATCATTTGATGTCATAATCATTGGATGATGTCATAATCATTTTGTTGATGTCATAATCATTTGATGATGTCATAATCATTTGATGTCATAATCATTGGATGATGTCATAATCATTTTGTTGATGTCATAATCATTTGATGATGTCATAATCATTAGATGAAGTCATAATCATTTTGTTGATGTCATAATCATTTTGTTGATGTCAAAATCATTTGATGATGTCATAATCATTAGATGATGTCATAATCATTTTGTTGATGTCATAATCATTTGATGTCATAATCATTAGATGATGTCATAATCATTTTGTTGATGTCATAATCATTTTGTTGATGTCATAATCATTTGATGATGTCATAATCGTTTGATGTCATAATCATTAGATGATGTCATAATCATTTTGTTGATGTCATAATCATTTGATGTCATAATCATTTGGTGATGTCATAATCATGTTGTTGATGTCATAATCATTTTGTTGATGTCATAATGATTTGATGATGTCATAATCATTTGATGTCATAATCATTGGATGATGTCATAATCATTTTGTTGATGTCATAATCATTTGATGATGTCATAATCATTTGATGTCATAATCAATGGATGATGTCATAATAATTTTGTTGATGTCATAATCATTTGATGATGTCATAATCATTAGATGATGTAATAATCATTTTGTTGATGTCATAATCATTTGATGATGTCATAATCATTTGATGTCATAATCATTGGATGATGTCATAATCATTTTGTTGATGTCATAATCATTTGATTATGTCATAATGATTTGATGATGTCATAATCATTTGATGATGTCATAATCATTAGATGATGTCATAATCATTTTGTTGATGTCATAATCATTTGATGATGTCATAATCATTTGATGTCATAATCATTGGATGATGTCATAATCATTTTGTTGATGTCATAATCATTTGATGATGTCATAATCATTAGATGATGTCATAATCATTTTGTTGATGTCATAATCATTTTGTTGATGTCATAATCATTTGATGATGTCATAATCATTAGATGATGTCATAATCATTTTGGTGATGTCATAATCATTTGATGTCATAATCATTAGATGATGTCATAATCATTTTGTTGATGTCATAATCATTTGATGATGTCATAATCGTTTGATATCATAATCATTAGATGATGTCATAATCATTTTGTTGATGTCATAATCATTTGATGTCATAATCATTTGGTGATGTCATAATCATGTTGTTGATGTCATAATCATTTTGTTGATGTCATAATGATTTGATGATGTCATAATCATTTGATGTCATAATCATTGGATGATGTCATAATCATTTTGTTGATGTCATAATCATTTGATGATGTCATAATCATTTGATGTCATAATCATTGGATGATGTCATAATCATTTTGTTGATGTCATAATCATTTGATGATGTCATAATCATTAGATGATGTCATAATCATTTTGTTGATGTCATAATCATTTGATGATGTCATAATCATTTGATGATGTCATAATCATTGGATGATGTCATAATCATTTTGTTGATGTCATAATCATTTGATGATGTCATAATCATTAGATGATGTCATAATCATTTTGTTGATGTCATAATCATTTGATGATGTCATAATCATTAGATGATGTCATAATCATTTTGTTGATGTCAGAATCATTTGATGATGTCATAATCATTTTGTTGATGTCATAATCAATTGATGATGTCATAATCATTTTATGTCATAAACATTGGATGATGTCATAATCATTTTGTTGATGTCATAATCATTTGATGATGTCATAATCATTAGATGATGTCATAATCATTTTGTTGATGTCATAATCATTTGATGATGTCATAATCATTTGATGTCATAATCATTGGATGATGACATAATCATTTTGTTGATGTCATAATCAGTTGATGATGTCATAATCATTTTGTTGATGTAATAATCATTTTGTTGATGTCATAATGATTGGATGATGACATAATCTTTTGATGTCATAATCATTAGATGATGTCATAATCATTTTGTTGATGACATAATCATTTGATGTCATAATCATTAGATGATGTCATAATCATTTTGTTGATGTCATAGTCATTTGATGATGTCATAATCATTAGATGATGTCATAATCATTAGAGGATGTCATAATCATTTGATGTCATAATCATTGGATGATGTCATAATCATTTGATGTCATAATCATTGGATGATGACATAATCATTTTGTTGACGTCATAATCATTTGATGATGTCATAATCATTTTGTTGATGTAATAATCATTTTGTTGATGTCATAATCATTTGATGATGTCATAATCATTTGATGTCATAATCATTGGATGATATCATAATCATTTTGTTGATGTCATAATCATTTGATGATGTCATAATCATTTGATGATGTCATAATCATTTTGTTGATGTCATAATCATTTGATGTCATAATCACTAGATGATGTCATAATCATTTTGTTGATGTCATAATCATTTTGTTGATGTCATAATCATTTGATGATGTCATAATCGTTTGATGTCATAATCATTAGATGATGTCATAATCATTTTGTTGATGTCATAATCATTTGATGTCATAATCATTTGGTGATGTCATAATCATTAGATGATGTCATAATCATTTTGTTGATGTCATAATCATTTGATGTCATAATGATTTGATGATGTCATAATCATTTGATGTCATAATCATTGGATGATGTCATAATCATTTTGTTGATGTCATAATCATTTGATGATGTCATAATCATTTGATGTCATAATCATTGGATGATGTCATAATCATTTTGTTGATGTCATAATTATTTGATGATGTCATAATCATTAGATGATGTCATAATCATTTTGTTGATGTCATAATCATTTGATGATGTCATAATCATTTGATGTCATAATCATTGGATGATGTCATAATCATTTTGTTGATGTCATAATCATTTGATGATGTCATAATCATTAGATGATGCCATAATCATTTTGTTGATGTCAGAATCATTTGATGATGTCATAATCATTTTGTTGATGTCATAATCATTTTGCTGATGTCATATGATTTGATGATGTCATAATCTTTTGATGTCATAATCATTGGATGATGTCATAATCACTTTGTTGATGTCATAATCATTTGATGATGTTATAATCATTAGATAATGTCATAATCATTTTGTTGATGTCATAATCATTTGATTATGTCATAATCATTAGATGATGTCATAATCATTTTGTTGATGTCATAATCATTTTGTTGATGTCATAATCATTTGATGATGTCATAATCATTTGATGTCGTAATCATTGGATGATGTCATAATCATTTTGTTGATGTCATAATCATTTGATGATGTCATAATCATTAGATGATGTCATAATCATTTGATGATAACATAATCATTTGATGTCATAATCATTGGATGATGACATAATCATTTTGTTGATGTCATAATCATTTGATGATGTCATAATCATTTTGTTGATGTAATAATCATTTTGTTGATGTCATAATGATTGGATGATGACATAATCATTTGATGTCATAATCATTGGATGATGTCATAATCTTTTTGTTGATGTCATAATCATTTGATGATGCCATAAACATTTGATGATGTCATAATCATTAGATGATGTCATAATCATTTTGTTGATGTCATAATCATTTGATGATGTCATAATCATTTTGTTGATGTCATAATGATTTGATGATGTCATAATCATTAGATGATGTCATTATCATGTTGATGATGTCATAATCATTTGATGTCATAATCATTAGATGATGTCATAATCATTTTGTTGATTTCATAGTCATTTGATGATGTCATAATCATTTTGTTGATGTCATAATCATTTGATGATGTCATAATCATTTGATGTCATAATCATTTGAATATGTCATAATCATTAGATGATGTCATAATCATTTGATTATGTCATAATCATTAGATGATGTCATAATCATTTGATGTCATAATCATTGGATGATGTCATAATCATTTTGTTGATGTCATAATTATTTGATGATGTCATAATCATTAGATGATGTCATAATCATTTTGTTGATGTCATAATCATTTGATGATGTCATAATCATTTGATGTCATAATCATTGGATGATGTCATAATCATTTTGTTGATGTCATAATCATTTGATGATGTCATAATCATTAGATGATGCCATAATCATTTTGTTGATGTCAGAATCATTTGATGATGTCATAATCATTTTGTTGATGTCATAATCATTTTGCTGATGTCATATGATTTGATGATGTCATAATCTTTTGATGTCATAATCATTGGATGATGTCATAATCACTTTGTTGATGTCATAATCATTTGATGATGTTATAATCATTAGATAATGTCATAATCATTTTGTTGATGTCATAATCATTTGATTATGTCATAATCATTAGATGATGTCATAATCATTTTGTTGATGTCATAATCATTTTGTTGATGTCATAATCATTTGATGATGTCATAATCATTTGATGTCGTAATCATTGGATGATGTCATAATCATTTTGTTGATGTCATAATCATTTGATGATGTCATAATCATTAGATGATGTCATAATCATTTGATGATAACATAATCATTTGATGTCATAATCATTGGATGATGACATAATCATTTTGTTGATGTCATAATCATTTGATGATGTCATAATCATTTTGTTGATGTAATAATCATTTTGTTGATGTCATAATGATTGGATGATGACATAATCATTTGATGTCATAATCATTGGATGATGTCATAATCTTTTTGTTGATGTCATAATCATTTGATGATGCCATAAACATTTGATGATGTCATAATCATTAGATGATGTCATAATCATTTTGTTGATGTCATAATCATTTGATGATGTCATAATCATTTTGTTGATGTCATAATGATTTGATGATGTCATAATCATTAGATGATGTCATTATCATGTTGATGATGTCATAATCATTTGATGTCATAATCATTAGATGATGTCATAATCATTTTGTTGATTTCATAGTCATTTGATGATGTCATAATCATTTTGTTGATGTCATAATCATTTGATGATGTCATAATCATTTGATGTCATAATCATTTGAATATGTCATAATCATTAGATGATGTCATAATCATTTGATTATGTCATAATCATTAGATGATGTCATAATCATTTTGTTGATGTCATAATCATTTCATGATGTCATAATCATTTTTTTGATGTCATAATGATTTGATGATGTCATAATCATTTGATGTCATAATCATTGGATGATGTCATAATCATTTTGTTGATGTCATAATCATTTGATGATGTCATAATCATTAGATGATGTCATAATCATTGGATGATGTCATAATCATTTTGTTGATGTCATAATCATTTGATGATGTCATAATCATTAGATGATGTCATAATCAATTTGTTGATGTCATAATCATTTGATGATGTCTTAATCATTTGATGTCATAATCATTGGATGATGTCATAATCATTTTGTTGATGTCATAATCATTTGCTGATGTCATAATCATTAGATGATGTCATAATCATTTTGTTGATGTCAGAATCATTTGATGATGTCATAATCATTTTGTTGATGTAATAATCATTCGATGATGTCAAAATCATTTGATGTCATAATCATTGTATAATGTCATATTCATTTTGTTGATATCATAATCATTTGATGATGTAATCATCATTAGATGATGTCATAATCATTTTGTTGATGTCATAATCATTTGATGATGTCATAATCATTTTGTTGATGTCATAATCATTTGATGATGTCATAATCATTTGATGTCATAATCATTGGATGATGTCATAATCATTTTGTTGAAGTCATAATCATTTGATGATGTCATAATCATTTGATGTCATAATCATTGGATGATGTCATAATCATTTTGTTGATGTCATAATCATTAGATGATGTCATAATCATTTTGTTGATGTCATATTCATTTTGTTGATGTCATAATCATTTGATGATGTCATAATCATTAGATGATGTCATAATCATTTTGTTGATGTCATAATCATTTGATGATGTCATAATCATTAGATGATGTCATAATCATTTTGTTGATGTCATAATCATTTGATGATGTCATAATCATTTTGTTGATGTCATAATCATTTGAAGATGTCATAATCGTTTGATGTCATAATCATTAGATGATGTCATATTCATTTGATGTCATAATCAATAGATGATGTCATAATCATTTTGTTGATGTCATAGTCATTTGATGATGTCATAATCATTTTGTTGATGTCATAATCATTTGATGATGTCATAATCATTTGATGTCATAATCATTGGATGATGTCATAATCATTTTGTTGATGTCATAATCATTAGATGATGTCATAATCATTTTGTTGATGTCATAATTATTTGATGATGTCATAATCATTTGATGTCATAATCATTGGATGATGTCATAATCATTTTGTTGATGTCATAATCATTTGATGATGTCATAATCATTAGATGATGTCATAATCATTTTCTTGATGTCATAATCATTTGATGATGTCATAATCATTTGATGTCATAATCATTGGATGATGACATAATCATTTTGTTGATGTCATAATCATTTGATGATGTCATAATCATTTTGTTGATGTAATAATCATTTTGTTGATGTCATAATGATTTGATGATGTCATAATCATTAGATGATGTCATAATCATGTTGATGATGTCATAATCATTTGATGTCATAATCATTAGATGATGTCATAATCATTTTGTTGATTTCATAGTCATTTGATGATGTCATAATCATTTTGTTGATGTCATAATCATTTGATGATGTCATAATCATTTGATGTCATAATCATTTGAATATGTCATAATCATTAGATGATGTCATAATCATTTGATTATGTCATAATCATTAGATGATGTCATAATCATTTTGTTGATGTCATAATCATTTCATGATGTCATAATCATTTTGTTGATGTCATAATGATTTGATGATGTCATAATCATTTGATGTCATAATCATTGGATGATGTCATAATCATTTTGTTGATGTCATAATCATTTGATGATGTCATAATCATTAGATGATGTCATAATCATTGGATGATGTCATAATCATTTTGTTGATGTCATAATCATTTGATGATGTCATAATCATTAGATGATGTCATAATCAATTTGTTGATGTCATAATCATTTGATGATGTCATAATCATTTGATGTCATAATCATTGGATGATGTCATAATCATTTTGTTGATGTCATAATCATTTGCTGATGTCATAATCATTAGATGATGTCATAATCATTTTGTTGATGTCAGAATCATTTGATGATGTCATAATCATTTTGTTGATGTAATAATCATTTGATGATGTCAAAATCATTTGATGTCATAATCATTGTATAATGTCATATTCATTTTGTTGATATCATAATCATTTGATGATGTCATCATCATTAGATGATGTCATAATCATTTTGTTGATGTCATAATCATTTGATGATGTCATAATCATTTTGTTGATGTCATAATCATTTGATGATGTCATAATCATTTGATGTCATAATCATTGGATGATGTCATAATCATTTTGTTGATGTCATAATCATTTGATGATGTCATAATCATTTGATGTCATAATCATTGGATGATGTCATAATCATTTTGTTGATGTCATAATCATTAGATGATGTCATAATCATTTTGTTGATGTCATAATCATTTTGTTGATGTCATAATCATTTGATGATGTCATAATCATTAGATGATGTCATAATCATTTTGTTGATGTCATAATCATTTGATGATGTCATAATCATTAGATGATGTCATAATCATTTTGTTGATGTCATAATCATTTGATGATGTCATAATCATTTTGTTGATGTCATAATCATTTGAAGATGTCATAATCGTTTGATGTCATAATCATTAGATGATGTCATATTCATTTGATGTCATAATCAATAGATGATGTCATAATCATTTTGTTGATGTCATAGTCATTTGATGATGTCATAATCATTTTGTTGATGTCATAATCATTTGATGATGTCATAATCATTTGATGTCATAATCATTGGATGATGTCATAATCATTTTGTTGATGTCATAATCATTTGACTATGTCATAATCATTAGATGATGTCATAATCATTTTGTTGATGTCATAATCATTTGATGATGTCATAATCATTTGATGTCATAATCATTGGATGATGACATAATCATTTTGTTGATGTCATAATCATTTGATGATGTCATAATCATTTTGTTGATGTAATAATCATTTTGTTGATGTCATAATCATTTGATGATGTCATAATCATTTGATGTCATAATCATTGGATGATGTCATAATCATTTTGTTGATGTCATAATCATTAGATGATGTCATAATCATTTTGTTGATGTCATAATCATTTGATGATGTGATAATCATTTGATGATGTCATAATCATTTTGTTGATGTCATAATCATTTGATGATGTCATAATCATTTTGTTGATGTCATAATCATTTGATGATGTCATAATCATTTGATTTCATAATCATTGGATAATGTCATAATCATTTTGTTGATGTCATAATCATTTGATGATGTCATAATCATTAGATGATGTCATAATCATTTTGTTGATGTTACAATCATTTGATGATGTCATAGTCATTTTGTTGATGTCATAATCATTTTGTTGATGTCATAATGATTTGATGATGTCATAATCATTTGATGTCATAATCATTGGATGATGTCATAATCATTTTGTTGATGTCATAATCATTTGATGATGTCATAATCATTTGATGTCATAATCATTGGATGATGTCATAATCATTTTGTTGATGTCATAATCATTTGATGATGTCATAATCATTAGATGATGTCATAATCATTTTGTTGATGTCATAAGCATTTTGTTGATGTCAAAATCATTTGATGATGTCATAATCATTAGATGATGTCATAATCATTTTGTTGATGTCATAATCATTTGATGTCATAATCATTAGATGATGTCATAATCATTTTGTTGATGTCATAATCATTTTGTTGATGTCATAATCATTTGATGATGTCATAATCGTTTGATGTCATAATCATTAGATGATGTCATAATCATTTTGTTGATGTCATAATCATTTGATGTCATAATCATTTGGTGATGTCATAATCATGTTGTTGATGTCATAATCATTTTGTTGATGTCATAATGATTTGATGATGTCATAATCATTTGATGTCATAATCATTGGATGATGTCATAATCATTTTGTTGTTGTCATAATCATTTGATGATGTCATAATCATTTGATGTCATAATCAATGGATGATGTCATAATCATTTTGTTGATGTCATAATCATTTGATGATGTCATAATCATTAGATGATGTAATAATCATTTTGTTGATGTCATAATCATTTGATGATGTCATAATCATTTGATGTCATAATCATTGGATGATGTCATAATCATTTTGTTGATGTCATAATCATTTGATTATGTCATAATGATTTGATGATGTCATAATCATTTGATGATGTCATAATCATTAGATGATGTCATAATCATTTTGTTGATGTCATAATCATTTGATGATGTCATAATCATTTGATGTCATAATCATTGGATGATGTCATAATCATTTTGTTGATGTCATAATCATTTGATGATGTCATAATCATTAGATGATGTCATAATCATTTTGTTGATGTCATAATCATTTTGTTGATGTCATAATCATTTGATGATGTCATAATCATTAGATGATGTCATAATCATTTTGGTGATGTCATAATCATTTGATGTCATAATCATTAGATGATGTCATAATCATTTTGTTGATGTCATAATCATTTTGGTGATGTCATAATCATTTGATGATGTCATAATCGTTTGATATCATAATCATTAGATGATGTCACAATCATTTTGTTGATGTCATAATCATTTGATGTCATAATCATTTGGTGATGTCATAATCATGTTGTTGATGTCATAATCATTTTGTTGATGTCATAATGATTTGATGATGTCATAATCATTTGATGTCATAATCATTGGATGATGTCATAATCATTTTGTTGATGTCATAATCATTTGATGATGTCATAATCATTTGATGTCATAATCATTGGATGATGTCATAATCATTTTGTTGATGTCATAATCATTTGATGATGTCATAATCATTAGATGATGTCATAATCATTTTGTTGATGTCATAATCATTTGATGATGTCATAATCATTTGATGATGTCATAATCATTGGATGATGTCATAATCATTTTGTTGATGTCATAATCATTTGATGATGTCATAATCATTAGATGATGTCATAATCATTTTGTTGATGTCATAATCATTTGATGATGTCATAATCATTAGATGATGTCATAATCATTTTGTAGATGTCAGAATCATTTGATGATGTCATAATCATTTTGTTGATGTCATAATCATTTGATGATGTCATAATCATTTTATGTCATAAACATTGGATGATGTCATAATCATTTTGTTGATGTCATAATTATTTGATGATGTCATAATCATTAGATGATGTCATAATCATTTTGTTGATGTCATAATCATTTGATGATGTCATAATCATTTGATGTCATAATCATTGGATGATGACATAATCATTTTGTTGATGTCATAATCAGTTGATGATGTCATAATCATTTTGTTGATGTAATAATCATTTTGTTGATGTCATAATGATTGGATGATGACATAATCATTTGATGTCATAATCATTAGATGATGTCATAATCATTTTGTTGATGACATAATCATTTGATGTCATAATCATTAGATGATGTCATAATCATTTTGTTGATGTCATAGTCATTTGATTATGTCATAATCATTAGATGATGTCATAATCATTAGAGGATGTCATAATCATTTGATGTCATAATCATTGGATGATGTCATAATCATTTTGTTGATGTCATAATCATTTGATGATGTCATAATCATTAGATGATGTCATAATCATTTTGTTGATGTCATAATCATTTGATGATGTCATAATCATTTGATGTCATAATCATTGGATGATGACATAATCATTTTGTTGACGTCATAATCATTTGATGATGTCATAATCATTTTGTTGATGTAATAATCATTTTGTTGATGTCATAATCATTTGATGATGTCATAATCATTTGATGTCATAATCTTTGGATGATGTCATAATCATTTTGTTGATGTCATAATCATTTGATGATGTCATAATCATTAGATGATGTCATAATCATTTTGTTGATGTCATAATCATTTGATGTCATAATCATTAGATGATGTCATAATCATTTTGTTGATGTCATAATCATTTTGTTGATGTCATAATCATTTGATGATGTCATAATCGTTTGATGTCATAATCATTAGATGATGTCATAATCATTTTGTTGATGTCATAATCATTTGATGTCATAATCATTTGGTGATGTCATAATCATTTTGTTGATGTCATAATCATTTTGTTGATGTCATAATGATTTGATGATGTCATAATCATTTGATGTCATAATCATTGGATGATGTCATAATCATTTTGTTGATGTCATAATCATTTGATGATGTCATAATCATTTGATGTCATAATCATTGGATGATGTCATAATCATTTTGTTGATGTCATAATTATTTGATGATGTCATAATCATTAGATGATGTCATAATCATTTTGTTGATGTCATAATCATTTGATGATGTCATAATCATTTGATGTCATAATCATTGGATGATGTCATAATCATTTTGTTGATGTCATAATCATTTGATGATGTCATAATCATTAGATGATGTCATAATCATTTTGTTGATGTCAGAATCATTTGATGATGTCATAATCATTTTGTTGATGTCATAATCATTTGATGATGTCATAATCATTTTGTTGATGTCATAATCATTTTGCTGATGTCATATGATTTGATGATGTCATAATCTTTTGATGTCATAATCATTGGATGATGTCATAATCACTTTGTTGATGTCATAATCATTTGATGATGTTATAATCATTAGATGATGTCATAATCATTTTGTTGATGTCATAATCATTTGATTATGTCATAATCATTAGATGATGTCATAATCATTTTGTTGATGTCATAATCATTTTGTTGATGTCATAATCATTTGATGATGTCATAATCATTAGATGATGTCATAATCATTTGATGATAACATAATCATTTGATGTCATAATCATTGGATGATGACATAATCATTTTGTTGATGTCATAATCATTTGATGATGTCATAATCATTTTGTTGATGTAATAATCATTTTGTTGATGTCATAATGATTGGATGATGACATAATAATTTGATGTCATAATCATTGGATGATGTCATAATCTTTTTGTTGATGTCATAATCATTTGATGATGCCATAAACATTTGATGATGTCATAATCATTAGATGATGTCATAATCATTTTGTTGATGTCATAATCATTTGATGATGTCATAATCATTTTGTTGATGTCATATTCATTTGATGATGTCATAATCATTTGATGTCATAATCATTGGATGATGACATAATCATTTTGTTGATGTCATAATCATTTGATGATGTCATAATCATTTTGTTGATGTAATAATCATTTTGTTGATGTCACAATCATTTGATGATGTCATAATCATTTGATGTCATAATCATTGGATGATGTCATAATCATTTTGTTGATGTCATAATCATTTGATGATGTCATAATCATTAGATGATGTCATAATCATTTTGTTGATGTCATAATCATTTGATGATGTCATAATCATTAGATGATGTCATAATCATTTTGTTGATGTCATAATCATTTGATGATGTCATAATAATTTTGTTGATGTCATAATCATTTGAAGATGTCATAATCGTTTGTTGTCATAATCATTAGATGATGTCATAATCATTTTGTTGATGTCATAATCATTTGATGTCATAATCATTAGATGATGTCATAATCATTTTGTTGATGTCATAGTCATTTGATGATGTCATAATCATTTTGTTGATGTCATAATCATTTGATGATGTCATAATCATTTGATGTCATAATCATTGGATGATGTCATAATCATTTTGTTGATGTCATAATCATTTGATGATGTCATAATCATTAGATGATGTCATAATCATTTTCTTGATGTCATAATCATTTGATGATGTCATAATCATTTGATGTCATAATCATTGGATGATGACATAATCATTTTGTTGATGTCATAATCATTTGATGATGTCATAATCATTTTGTTGATGTAATAATCATTTTGTTGATGTCATAATGATTTGATGATGTCATAATCATTAGATGATGTCATAATCATGTTGATGATGTCATAATCATTTGATGTCATAATCATTAGATGATGTCATAATCATTTTGTTGATTTCATAGTCATTTGATGATGTCATAATCATTTTGTTGATGTCATAATCATTTGATGATGTCATAATCATTTGATGTCATAATCATTTGAATATGTCATAATCATTAGATGATGTCATAATCATTTGATTATGTCATAATCATTAGATGATGTCATAATCATTTTGTTGATGTCATAATCATTTCATGATGTCATAATCATTTTGTTGATGTCATAATGATTTGATGATGTCATAATCATTTGATGTCATAATCATTGGATGATGTCATAATCATTTTGTTGATGTCATAATCATTTGATGATGTCATAATCATTAGATGATGTCATAATCATTGGATGATGTCATAATCATTTTGTTGATGTCATAATCATTTGATGATGTCATAATCATTAGATGATGTCATAATCAATTTGTTGATGTCATAATCATTTGATGATGTCATAATCATTTGATGTCATAATCATTGGATGATGTCATAATCATTTTGTTGATGTCATAATCATTTGCTGATGTCATAATCATTAGATGATGTCATAATCATTTTGTTGATGTCAGAATCATTTGATGATGTCATAATCATTTTGTTGATGTAATAATCATTTGATGATGTCAAAATCATTTGATGTCATAATCATTGTATAATGTCATATTCATTTTGTTGATATCATAATCATTTGATGATGTCATCATCATTAGATGATGTCATAATCATTTTGTTGATGTCATAATCAATTGATGATGTCATAATCATTTTGTTGATGTCATAATCATTTGATGATGTCATAATCATTTGATGTCATAATCATTGGATGATGTCATAATCATTTTGTTGATGTCATAATCATTTGATGATGTCATAATCATTTGATGTCATAATCATTGGATGATGTCATAATCATTTTGTTGATGTCATAATCATTAGATGATGTCATAATCATTTTGTTGATGTCATAATCATTTTGTTGATGTCATAATCATTTGATGATGTCATAATCATTAGATGATGTCATAATCATTTTGTTGATGTCATAATCATTTGATGATGTCATAATCATTAGATGATGTCATAATCATTTTGTTGATGTCATAATCATTTGATGATGTCATAATCATTTTGTTGATGTCATAATCATTTGAAGATGTCATAATCGTTTGATGTCATAATCATTAGATGATGTCATATTCATTTGATGTCATAATCAATAGATGATGTCATAATCATTTTGTTGATGTCATAGTCATTTGATGATGTCATAATCATTTTGTTGATGTCATAATCATTTGATGATGTCATAATCATTTGATGTCATAATCATTGGATGATGTCATAATCATTTTGTTGATGTCATAATCATTTGACTATGTCATAATCATTAGATGATGTCATAATCATTTTGTTGATGTCATAATCATTTGATGATGTCATAATCATTTGATGTCATAATCATTGGATGATGACATAATCATTTTGTTGATGTCATAATCATTTGATGATGTCATAATCATTTTGTTGATGTAATAATCATTTTGTTGATGTCATAATGATTTGATGATGTCATAATCATTAGATGATGTCATAATCATGTTGATGATGTCATAATCATTTGATGTCATAATCATTAGATGATGTCATAATCATTTTGTTGATTTCATAGTCATTTGATGATGTCATAATCATTTTGTTGATGTCATAATCATTTGATGATGTCATAATCATTTGATGTCATAATCATTTGAATATGTCATAATCATTAGATGATGTCATAATCATTTGATTATGTCATAATCATTAGATGATGTCATAATCATTTTGTTGATGTCATAATCATTTTGTTGATGTCATAATGATTTGATGATGTAATAATCATTTGATGTCATAATCATTGGATGATGTCATAATCATTTTGTTGATGTCACAATCATTTGATGATGTCATAATCATTAGATGATGTCATAATCATTGGATGATGTCATAATCATTTTGTTGATGTCATAATCATTTGATGATGTCATAATCATTAGATGATGTCATAATCAATTTGTTGATGTCATAATCATTTGATGATGTCATAATCATTTGATGTCATAATCATTGGATGATGTCATAATCATTTTGTTGATGTCATAATCATTTGCTGATGTCATAATCATTAGATGATGTCATAATCATTTTGTTGATGTCAGAATCATTTGATGATGTCATAATCATTTTGTTGATGTAATAATCATTTGATGATGTCAAAATCATTTGATGTCATAATCATTGTATAATGTCATATTCATTTTGTTGATATCATAATCATTTGATGATGTCATCATCATTAGATGATGTCATAATCATTTTGTTGATGTCATAATCATTTGATGATGTCATAATCATTTTGTTGATGTCATAATCATTTGATGATGTCATAATCATTTGATGTCATAATCATTGGATGATGTCATAATCATTTTGTTGATGTCATGATCATTTGATGATGTCATAATCATTTGATGTCATAATCATTGGATGATGTCATAATCATTTTGTTGATGTCATAATCATTAGATGATGTCATAATCATTTTGTTGATGTCATAATCATTTTGTTGATGTCATAATCATTTGATGATGTCATAATCATTTTGTTGATGTCATAATCATTTGATGATGTCATAATCATTAGATGATGTCATAATCATTTTGTTGATGTCATAATCATTTGATGATGTCATAATCATTTTGTTGATGTCATAATCATTTGAAGATGTCATAATCGTTTGATGTCATAATCATTAGATGATGTCATATTCATTTGATGTCATAATCAATAGATGATGTCATAATCATTTTGTTGATGTCATTGTCATTTGATGATGTCATAATCATTTTGTTGATGTCATAATCATTTGATGATGTCATAATCATTTGATGTAATAATCATTGGATGATGTCATAATCATTTTGTTGATGTCATAATCATTTGACTATGTCATAATCATTAGATGATGTCATAATCATTTTGTTGATGTCATAATCATTTGATGATGTCATAATCATTTGATGTCATAATCATTGGATGATGACATAATCATTTTGTTGATGTCATAATCATTTGATGATGTCATAATCATTTTGTTGATGTAATAATCATTTTGTTGATGTCATAATCATTTGATGATGTCATAATCATTTGATGTCATAATCATTGGATGATGTCATAATCATTTTGTTGATGTCATAATCATTAGATGATGTCATAATCATTTTTTTGATGTCATAATCATTTGATGATGTGATAATCATTTGATGATGTCATAATCATTTTGTTGATGTCATAATCATTTGATGATGTCATAATCATTTGTTGATGTCATAATCATTTGATGATGTCATAATCATTTGATTTCATAATCATTGGATAATGTCATAATCATTTTGTTGATGTCATAATCATTTGATGATGTCATAATCATTAGATGATGTCATAATCATTTTGTTGATGTTACAATCATTTGATGATGTCATAGTCATTTTGTTGATGTCATAATCATTTTGTTGATGTCATAATGATTTGATGATGTCATAATCATTTGATGTCATAATCATTGGATGATGTCATAATCATTTTGTTGATGTCATAATCATTTGATGATGTCATAATCATTTGATGTCATAATCATTGGATGATGTCATAATCATTTTGTTGATGTCATAATCATTTGATGATGTCATAATCATTAGATGAAGTCATAATCATTTTGTTGATGTCATAATCATTTTGTTGATGTCAAAATCATTTGATGATGTCATAATCATTAGATGATGTCATAATCATTTTGTTGATGTCATAATCATTTGATGTCATAATCATTAGATGATGTCATAATCATTTTGTTGATGTCATAATCATTTTGTTGATGTCATAATCATTTGATGATGTCATAATCGTTTGATGTCATAATCATTAGATGATGTCATAATCATTTTGTTGATGTCATAATCATTTGATGTCATATTCATTTGGTGATGTCATAATCATGTTGTTGATGTCATAATCATTTTGTTGATGTCATAATGATTTGATGATGTCATAATCATTTGATGTCATAATCATTGGATGATGTCATAATCATTTTGTTGATGTCATAATCATTTGATGATGTCATAATCATTTGATGTCATAATCAATGGATGATGTCATAATCATTTTGTTGATGTCATAATCATTTGATGATGTCATAATCATTAGATGATGTAATAATCATTTTGTTGATGTCATAATCATTTGATGATGTCATAATCATTTGATGTCATAATCATTGGATGATGTCATAATCATTTTGTTGATGTCATAATCATTTGATTATGTCATAATGATTTGATGATGTCATAATCATTTGATGATGTCATAATCATTAGATGATGTCATAATCATTTTGTTGATGTCATAATCATTTGATGATGTCATAATCATTTGATGTCATAATCATTGGATGATGTCATAATCATTTTGTTGATGTCATAATCATTTGATGATGTCATAATCATTAGATGATGTCATAATCATTTTGTTGATGTCATAATCATTTTGTTGATGTCATAATCATTTGATGATGTCATAATCATTAGATGATGTCATAATCATTTTGGTGATGTCATAATCATTTGATGTCATAATCATTAGATGATGTCATAATCATTTTGTTGATGTCATAATCATTTTGTTGATGTCATAATCATTTGATGATGTCATAATCGTTTGATATCATAATCATTAGATGATGTCATAATCATTTTGTTGATGTCATAATCATTTGATGTCATAATCATTTGGTGATGTCATAATCATGTTGTTGATGTCATAATCATTTTGTTGATGTCATAATGATTTGATGATGTCATAATCATTTGATGTCATAATCATTGGATGATGTCATAATCATTTTGTTGATGTCATAATCATTTGATGATGTCATAATCATTTGATGTCATAATCATTGGATGATGTCATAATCATTTTGTTGATGTCATAATCATTTGATGATGTCATAATCATTAGATGATGTCATAATCATTTTGTTGATGTCATAATCATTAGATGATGTCATAATCATTTTGTTGATGTCATAATCATTTGATGATGTCATAATCATTTGATGATGTCATAATCATTGGATGATGTCATAATCATTTTGTTGATGTCATAATCATTTGATGATGTCATAATCATTAGATGATGTCATAATCATTTTGTTGATGTCATAATCATTTGATGATGTCATAATCATTAGATGATGTCATAATCATTTTGTTGATGTCAGAATCATTTGATGATGTCATAATCATTTTGTTGATGTCATAATCAATTGATGATGTCATAATCATTTTATGTCATAAACATTGGATGATGTCATAATCATTTTGTTGATGTCATAATCATTTGATGATGTCATAATCATTAGATGATGTCATAATCATTTTGTTGATGTCATAATCATTTGATGATGTCATAATCATTTGATGTCATAATCATTGGATGATGACATAATCATTTTGTTGATGTCATAATCAGTTGATGATGTCATAATCATTTTGTTGATGTAATAATCATTTTGTTGATGTCATAATGATTGGATGATGACATAATCTTTTGATGTCATAATCATTAGATGATGTCATAATCATTTTGTTGATGACATAATCATTTGATGTCATAATCATTAGATGATGTCATAATCATTTTGTTGATGTCATAGTCATTTGATGATGTCATAATCATTAGATGATGTCATAATCATTAGAGGATGTCATAATCATTTGATGTCATAATCATTGGATGATGTCATAATCATTTGATGTCATAATCATTGGATGATGACATAATCATTTTGTTGACGTCATAATCATTTGATGATGTCATAATCATTTTGTTGATGTAATAATCATTTTGTTGATGTCATAATCATTTGATGATGTCATAATCATTTGATGTCATAATCATTGGATGATATCATAATCATTTTGTTGATGTCATAATCATTTGATGATGTCATAATCATTAGATGATGTCATAATCATTTTGTTGATGTCATAATCATTTGATGTCATAATCACTAGATGATGTCATAATCATTTTGTTGATGTCATAATCATTTTGTTGATGTCATAATCATTTGATGATGTCATAATCGTTTGATGTCATAATCATTAGATGATGTCATAATCATTTTGTTGATGTCATAATCATTTGATGTCATAATCATTTGGTGATGTCATAATCATTTTGTTGATGTCATAATCATTTTGTTGATGTCATAATGATTTGATGATGTCATAATCATTTGATGTCATAATCATTGGATGATGTCATAATCATTTTGTTGATGTCATAATCATTTGATGATGTCATAATCATTTGATGTCATAATCATTGGATGATGTCATAATCATTTTGTTGATGTCATAATTATTTGATGATGTCATAATCATTAGATGATGTCATAATCATTTTGTTGATGTCATAATCATTTGATGATGTCATAATCATTTGATGTCATAATCATTGGATGATGTCATAATCATTTTGTTGATGTCATAATCATTTGATGATGTCATAATCATTAGATGATGCCATAATCATTTTGTTGATGTCAGAATCATTTGATGATGTCATAATCATTTTGTTGATGTCATAATCATTTTGCTGATGTCATATGATTTGATGATGTCATAATCTTTTGATGTCATAATCATTGGATGATGTCATAATCACTTTGTTGATGTCATAATCATTTGATGATGTTATAATCATTAGATAATGTCATAATCATTTTGTTGATGTCATAATCATTTGATTATGTCATAATCATTAGATGATGTCATAATCATTTTGTTGATGTCATAATCATTTGATGATGTCATAATCATTTGATGTCGTAATCATTGGATGATGTCATAATCATTTTGTTGATGTCATAATCATTTGATGATGTCATAATCATTAGATGATGTCATAATCATTTGATGATAACATAATCATTTGATGTCATAATCATTGGATGATGACATAATCATTTTGTTGATGTCATAATCATTTGATGATGTCATAATCATTTTGTTGATGTAATAATCATTTTGTTGATGTCATAATGATTGGATGATGACATAATCATTTGATGTCATAATCATTGGATGATGTCATAATCTTTTTGTTGATGTCATAATCATTTGATGATGCCATAAACATTTGATGATGTCATAATCATTAGATGATGTCATAATCATTTTGTTGATGTCATAATCATTTGATGATGTCATAATCATTTTGTTGATGTCATAATGATTTGATGATGTCATAATCATTAGATGATGTCATTATCATGTTGATGATGTCATAATCATTTGATGTCATAATCATTAGATGATGTCATAATCATTTTGTTGATTTCATAGTCATTTGATGATGTCATAATCATTTTGTTGATGTCATAATCATTTGATGATGTCATAATCATTTGATGTCATAATCATTTGAATATGTCATAATCATTAGATGATGTCATAATCATTTGATTATGTCATAATCATTAGATGATGTCATAATCATTTTGTTGATGTCATAATCATTTCATGATGTCATAATCATTTTTTTGATGTCATAATGATTTGATGATGTCATAATCATTTGATGTCATAATCATTGGATGATGTCATAATCATTTTGTTGATGTCATAATCATTTGATGATGTCATAATCATTAGATGATGTCATAATCATTGGATGATGTCATAATCATTTTGTTGATGTCATAATCATTTGATGATGTCATAATCATTAGATGATGTCATAATCAATTTGTTGATGTCATAATCATTTGATGATGTCTTAATCATTTGATGTCATAATCATTGGATGATGTCATAATCATTTTGTTGATGTCATAATCATTTGCTGATGTCATAATCATTAGATGATGTCATAATCATTTTGTTGATGTCAGAATCATTTGATGATGTCATAATCATTTTGTTGATGTAATAATCATTCGATGATGTCAAAATCATTTGATGTCATAATCATTGTATAATGTCATATTCATTTTGTTGATATCATAATCATTTGATGATGTAATCATCATTAGATGATGTCATAATCATTTTGTTGATGTCATAATCATTTGATGATGTCATAATCATTTTGTTGATGTCATAATCATTTGATGATGTCATAATCATTTGATGTCATAATCATTGGATGATGTCATAATCATTTTGTTGAAGTCATAATCATTTGATGATGTCATAATCATTTGATGTCATAATCATTGGATGATGTCATAATCATTTTGTTGATGTCATAATCATTAGATGATGTCATAATCATTTTGTTGATGTCGTAATCATTTTGTTGATGTCATAATCATTTGATGATGTCATAATCATTAGATGATGTCATAATCATTTTGTTGATGTCATAATCATTTGATGATGTCATAATCAATAGATGATGTCATAATCATTTTGTTGATGTCATAGTCATTTGATGATGTCATAATCATTTTGTTGATGTCATAATCATTTGATGATGTCATAATCATTTGATGTCATAATCATTGGATGATGTCATAATCATTTTGTTGATGTCATAATCATTAGATGATGTCATAATCATTTTGTTGATGTCATAATTATTTGATGATGTCATAATCATTTGATGTCATAATCATTGGATGATGTCATAATCATTTTGTTGATGTCATAATCATTTGATGATGTCATAATCATTAGATGATGTCATAATCATTTTCTTGATGTCATAATCATTTGATGATGTCATAATCATTTGATGTCATAATCATTGGATGATGACATAATCATTTTGTTGATGTCATAATCATTTGATGATGTCATAATCATTTTGTTGATGTAATAATCATTTTGTTGATGTCATAATGATTTGATGATGTCATAATCATTAGATGATGTCATAATCATGTTGATGATGTCATAATCATTTGATGTCATAATCATTAGATGATGTCATAATCATTTTGTTGATTTCATAGTCATTTGATGATGTCATAATCATTTTGTTGATGTCATAATCATTTGATGATGTCATAATCATTTGATGTCATAATCATTTGAATATGTCATAATCATTAGATGATGTCATAATCATTTGATTATGTCATAATCATTAGATGATGTCATAATCATTTTGTTGATGTCATAATCATTTCATGATGTCATAATCATTTTGTTGATGTCATAATGATTTGATGATGTCATAATCATTTGATGTCATAATCATTGGATGATGTCATAATCATTTTGTTGATGTCATAATCATTTGATGATGTCATAATCATTAGATGATGTCATAATCATTGGATGATGTCATAATCATTTTGTTGATGTCATAATCATTTGATGATGTCATAATCATTAGATGATGTCATAATCAATTTGTTGATGTCATAATCATTTGATGATGTCATAATCATTTGATGTCATAATCATTGGATGATGTCATAATCATTTTGTTGATGTCATAATCATTTGCTGATGTCATAATCATTAGATGATGTCATAATCATTTTGTTGATGTCAGAATCATTTGATGATGTCATAATCATTTTGTTGATGTAATAATCATTTGATGATGTCAAAATCATTTGATGTCATAATCATTGTATAATGTCATATTCATTTTGTTGATATCATAATCATTTGATGATGTCATCATCATTAGATGATGTCATAATCATTTTGTTGATGTCATAATCATTTGATGATGTCATAATCATTTTGTTGATGTCATAATCATTTGATGATGTCATAATCATTTGATGTCATAATCATTGGATGATGTCATAATCATTTTGTTGATGTCATAATCATTTGATGATGTCATAATCATTTGATGTCATAATCATTGGATGATGTCATAATCATTTTGTTGATGTCATAATCATTAGATGATGTCATAATCATTTTGTTGATGTCATAATCATTTTGTTGATGTCATAATCATTTGATGATGTCATAATCATTAGATGATGTCATAATCATTTTGTTGATGTCATAATCATTTGATGATGTCATAATCATTAGATGATGTCATAATCATTTTGTTGATGTCATAATCATTTGATGATGTCATAATCATTTTGTTGATGTCATAATCATTTGAAGATGTCATAATCGTTTGATGTCATAATCATTAGATGATGTCATATTCATTTGATGTCATAATCAATAGATGATGTCATAATCATTTTGTTGATGTCATAGTCATTTGATGATGTCATAATCATTTTGTTGATGTCATAATCATTTGATGATGTCATAATCATTTGATGTCATAATCATTGGATGATGTCATAATCATTTTGTTGATGTCATAATCATTTGACTATGTCATAATCATTAGATGATGTCATAATCATTTTGTTGATGTCATAATCATTTGATGATGTCATAATCATTTGATGTCATAATCATTGGATGATGACATAATCATTTTGTTGATGTCATAATCATTTGATGATGTCATAATCATTTTGTTGATGTAATAATCATTTTGTTGATGTCATAATCATTTGATGATGTCATAATCATTTGATGTCATAATCATTGGATGATGTCATAATCATTTTGTTGATGTCATAATCATTAGATGATGTCATAATCATTTTGTTGATGTCATAATCATTTGATGATGTGATAATCATTTGATGATGTCATAATCATTTTGTTGATGTCATAATCATTTGATGATGTCATAATCATTTTGTTGATGTCATAATCATTTGATGATGTCATAATCATTTGATTTCATAATCATTGGATAATGTCATAATCATTTTGTTGATGTCATAATCATTTGATGATGTCATAATCATTAGATGATGTCATAATCATTTTGTTGATGTTACAATCATTTGATGATGTCATAGTCATTTTGTTGATGTCATAATCATTTTGTTGATGTCATAATGATTTGATGATGTCATAATCATTTGATGTCATAATCATTGGATGATGTCATAATCATTTTGTTGATGTAATAATCATTCGATGATGTCAAAATCATTTGATGTCATAATCATTGTATAATGTCATATTCATTTTGTTGATATCATAATCATTTGATGATGTAATCATCATTAGATGATGTCATAATCATTTTGTTGATGTCATAATCATTTGATGATGTCATAATCATTTTGTTGATGTCATAATCATTTGATGATGTCATAATCATTTGATGTCATAATCATTGGATGATGTCATAATCATTTTGTTGAAGTCATAATCATTTGATGATGTCATAATCATTTGATGTCATAATCATTGGATGATGTCATAATCATTTTGTTGATGTCATAATCATTAGATGATGTCATAATCATTTTGTTGATGTCATAATCATTTTGTTGATGTCATAATCATTTGATGATGTCATAATCATTAGATGATGTCATAATCATTTTGTTGATGTCATAATCATTTGATGATGTCATAATCATTAGATGATGTCATAATCATTTTGTTGATGTCATAATCATTTGATGATGTCATAATCATTTTGTTGATGTCATAATCATTTGAAGATGTCATAATCGTTTGATGTCATAATCATTAGATGATGTCATATTCATTTGATGTCATAATCAATAGATGATGTCATAATCATTTTGTTGATGTCATAGTCATTTGATGATGTCATAATCATTTTGTTGATGTCATAATCATTTGATGATGTCATAATCATTTGATGTCATAATCATTGGATGATGTCATAATCATTTTGTTGATGTCATAATCATTAGATGATGTCATAATCATTTTGTTGATGTCATAATTATTTGATGATGTCATAATCATTTGATGTCATAATCATTGGATGATGTCATAATCATTTTGTTGATGTCATAATCATTTGATGATGTCATAATCATTAGATGATGTCATAATCATTTTCTTGATGTCATAATCATTTGATGATGTCATAATCATTTGATGTCATAATCATTGGATGATGACATAATCATTTTGTTGATGTCATAATCATTTGATGATGTCATAATCATTTTGTTGATGTAATAATCATTTTGTTGATGTCATAATGATTTGATGATGTCATAATCATTAGATGATGTCATAATCATGTTGATGATGTCATAATCATTTGATGTCATAATCATTAGATGATGTCATAATCATTTTGTTGATTTCATAGTCATTTGATGATGTCATAATCATTTTGTTGATGTCATAATCATTTGATGATGTCATAATCATTTGATGTCATAATCATTTGAATATGTCATAATCATTAGATGATGTCATAATCATTTGATTATGTCATAATCATTAGATGATGTCATAATCATTTTGTTGATGTCATAATCATTTCATGATGTCATAATCATTTTGTTGATGTCATAATGATTTGATGATGTCATAATCATTTGATGTCATAATCATTGGATGATGTCATAATCATTTTGTTGATGTCATAATCATTTGATGATGTCATAATCATTAGATGATGTCATAATCATTGGATGATGTCATAATCATTTTGTTGATGTCATAATCATTTGATGATGTCATAATCATTAGATGATGTCATAATCAATTTGTTGATGTCATAATCATTTGATGATGTCATAATCATTTGATGTCATAATCATTGGATGATGTCATAATCATTTTGTTGATGTCATAATCATTTGCTGATGTCATAATCATTAGATGATGTCATAATCATTTTGTTGATGTCAGAATCATTTGATGATGTCATAATCATTTTGTTGATGTAATAATCATTTGATGATGTCAAAATCATTTGATGTCATAATCATTGTATAATGTCATATTCATTTTGTTGATATCATAATCATTTGATGATGTCATCATCATTAGATGATGTCATAATCATTTTGTTGATGTCATAATCATTTGATGATGTCATAATCATTTTGTTGATGTCATAATCATTTGATGATGTCATAATCATTTGATGTCATAATCATTGGATGATGTCATAATCATTTTGTTGATGTCATAATCATTTGATGATGTCATAATCATTTGATGTCATAATCATTGGATGATGTCATAATCATTTTGTTGATGTCATAATCATTAGATGATGTCATAATCATTTTGTTGATGTCATAATCATTTTGTTGATGTCATAATCATTTGATGATGTCATAATCATTAGATGATGTCATAATCATTTTGTTGATGTCATAATCATTTGATGATGTCATAATCATTAGATGATGTCATAATCATTTTGTTGATGTCATAATCATTTGATGATGTCATAATCATTTTGTTGATGTCATAATCATTTGAAGATGTCATAATCGTTTGATGTCATAATCATTAGATGATGTCATATTCATTTGATGTCATAATCAATAGATGATGTCATAATCATTTTGTTGATGTCATAGTCATTTGATGATGTCATAATCATTTTGTTGATGTCATAATCATTTGATGATGTCATAATCATTTGATGTCATAATCATTGGATGATGTCATAATCATTTTGTTGATGTCATAATCATTTGACTATGTCATAATCATTAGATGATGTCATAATCATTTTGTTGATGTCATAATCATTTGATGATGTCATAATCATTTGATGTCATAATCATTGGATGATGACATAATCATTTTGTTGATGTCATAATCATTTGATGATGTCATAATCATTTTGTTGATGTAATAATCATTTTGTTGATGTCATAATCATTTGATGATGTCATAATCATTTGATGTCATAATCATTGGATGATGTCATAATCATTTTGTTGATGTCATAATCATTAGATGATGTCATAATCATTTTGTTGATGTCATAATCATTTGATGATGTGATAATCATTTGATGATGTCATAATCATTTTGTTGATGTCATAATCATTTGATGATGTCATAATCATTTTGTTGATGTCATAATCATTTGATGATGTCATAATCATTTGATTTCATAATCATTGGATAATGTCATAATCATTTTGTTGATGTCATAATCATTTGATGATGTCATAATCATTAGATGATGTCATAATCATTTTGTTGATGTTACAATCATTTGATGATGTCATAGTCATTTTGTTGATGTCATAATCATTTTGTTGATGTCATAATGATTTGATGATGTCATAATCATTTGATGTCATAATCATTGGATGATGTCATAATCATTTTGTTGATGTCATAATCATTTGATGATGTCATAATCATTTGATGTCATAATCATTGGATGATGTCATAATCATTTTGTTGATGTCATAATCATTTGATGATGTCATAATCATTAGATGATGTCATAATCATTTTGTTGATGTCATAAGCATTTTGTTGATGTCAAAATCATTTGATGATGTCATAATCATTAGATGATGTCATAATCATTTTGTTGATGTCATAATCATTTGATGTCATAATCATTAGATGATGTCATAATCATTTTGTTGATGTCATAATCATTTTGTTGATGTCATAATCATTTGATGATGTCATAATCGTTTGATGTCATAATCATTAGATGATGTCATAATCATTTTGTTGATGTCATAATCATTTGATGTCATAATCATTTGGTGATGTCATAATCATGTTGTTGATGTCATAATCATTTTGTTGATGTCATAATGATTTGATGATGTCATAATCATTTGATGTCATAATCATTGGATGATGTCATAATCATTTTGTTGTTGTCATAATCATTTGATGATGTCATAATCATTTGATGTCATAATCAATGGATGATGTCATAATCATTTTGTTGATGTCATAATCATTTGATGATGTCATAATCATTAGATGATGTAATAATCATTTTGTTGATGTCATAATCATTTGATGATGTCATAATCATTTGATGTCATAATCATTGGATGATGTCATAATCATTTTGTTGATGTCATAATCATTTGATTATGTCATAATGATTTGATGATGTCATAATCATTTGATGATGTCATAATCATTAGATGATGTCATAATCATTTTGTTGATGTCATAATCATTTGATGATGTCATAATCATTTGATGTCATAATCATTGGATGATGTCATAATCATTTTGTTGATGTCATAATCATTTGATGATGTCATAATCATTAGATGATGTCATAATCATTTTGTTGATGTCATAATCATTTTGTTGATGTCATAATCATTTGATGATGTCATAATCATTAGATGATGTCATAATCATTTTGGTGATGTCATAATCATTTGATGTCATAATCATTAGATGATGTCATAATCATTTTGTTGATGTCATAATCATTTTGGTGATGTCATAATCATTTGATGATGTCATAATCGTTTGATATCATAATCATTAGATGATGTCACAATCATTTTGTTGATGTCATAATCATTTGATGTCATAATCATTTGGTGATGTCATAATCATGTTGTTGATGTCATAATCATTTTGTTGATGTCATAATCATTAGATGATGTCATAATCATTTGATGTCATAATCATTGGATGATGTCATAATCATTTTGTTGATGTCATAATCATTTGATGATGTCATAATCATTTGATGTCATAATCATTGGATGATGTCATAATCATTTTGTTGATGTCATAATCATTTGATGATGTCATAATCATTAGATGATGTCATAATCATTTTGTTGATGTCATAATCATTTGATGATGTCATAATCATTTGATGATGTCATAATCATTGGATGATGTCATAATCATTTTGTTGATGTCATAATCATTTGATGATGTCATAATCATTAGATGATGTCATAATCATTTTGTTGATGTCATAATCATTTGATGATGTCATAATCATTAGATGATGTCATAATCATTTTGTAGATGTCAGAATCATTTGATGATGTCATAATCATTTTGTTGATGTCATAATCATTTGATGATGTCATAATCATTTTATGTCATAAACATTGGATGATGTCATAATCATTTTTTTGATGTCATAATTATTTGATGATGTCATAATCATTAGATGATGTCATAATCATTTTGTTGATGTCATAATCATTTGATGATGTCATAATCATTTGATGTCATAATCATTGGATGATGACATAATCATTTTGTTGATGTCATAATCAGTTGATGATGTCATAATCATTTTGTTGATGTAATAATCATTTTGTTGATGTCATAATGATTGGATGATGACATAATCATTTGATGTCATAATCATTAGATGATGTCATAATCATTTTGTTGATGACATAATCATTTGATGTCATAATCATTAGATGATGTCATAATCATTTTGTTGATGTCATAGTCATTTGATTATGTCATAATCATTAGATGATGTCATAATCATTAGAGGATGTCATAATCATTTGATGTCATAATCATTGGATGATGTCATAATCATTTTGTTGATGTCATAATCATTTGATGATGTCATAATCATTAGATGATGTCATAATCATTTTGTTGATGTCATAATCATTTGATGATGTCATAATCATTTGATGTCATAATCATTGGATGATGACATAATCATTTTGTTGACGTCATAATCATTTGATGATGTCATAATCATTTTGTTGATGTAATAATCATTTTGTTGATGTCATAATCATTTGATGATGTCATAATCATTTGATGTCATAATCTTTGGATGATGTCATAATCATTTTGTTGATGTCATAATCATTTGATGATGTCATAATCATTAGATGATGTCATAATCATTTTGTTGATGTCATAATCATTTGATGTCATAATCATTAGATGATGTCATAATCATTTTGTTGATGTCATAATCATTTTGTTGATGTCATAATCATTTGATGATGTCATAATCGTTTGATGTCATAATCATTAGATGATGTCATAATCATTTTGTTGATGTCATAATCATTTGATGTCATAATCATTTGGTGATGTCATAATCATTTTGTTGATGTCATAATCATTTTGTTGATGTCATAATGATTTGATGATGTCATAATCATTTGATGTCATAATCATTGGATGATGTCATAATCATTTTGTTGATGTCATAATCATTTGATGATGTCATAATCATTTGATGTCATAATCATTGGATGATGTCATAATCATTTTGTTGATGTCATAATTATTTGATGATGTCATAATCATTAGATGATGTCATAATCATTTTGTTGATGTCATAATCATTTGATGATGTCATAATCATTTGATGTCATAATCATTGGATGATGTCATAATCATTTTGTTGATGTCATAATCATTTGATGATGTCATAATCATTAGATGATGTCATAATCATTTTGTTGATGTCAGAATCATTTGATGATGTCATAATCATTTTGTTGATGTCATAATCATTTGATGATGTCATAATCATTTTGTTGATGTCATAATCATTTTGCTGATGTCATATGATTTGATGATGTCATAATCTTTTGATGTCATAATCATTGGATGATGTCATAATCACTTTGTTGATGTCATAATCATTTGATGATGTTATAATCATTAGATGATGTCATAATCATTTTGTTGATGTCATAATCATTTGATTATGTCATAATCATTAGATGATGTCATAATCATTTTGTTGATGTCATAATCATTTTGTTGATGTCATAATCATTTGATGATGTCATAATCATTAGATGATGTCATAATCATTTGATGATAACATAATCATTTGATGTCATAATCATTGGATGATGACATAATCATTTTGTTGATGTCATAATCATTTGATGATGTCATAATCATTTTGTTGATGTAATAATCATTTTGTTGATGTCATAATGATTGGATGATGACATAATAATTTGATGTCATAATCATTGGATGATGTCATAATCTTTTTGTTGATGTCATAATCATTTGATGATGCCATAAACATTTGATGATGTCATAATCATTAGATGATGTCATAATCATTTTGTTGATGTCATAATCATTTGATGATGTCATAATCATTTTGTTGATGTCATATTCATTTGATGATGTCATAATCATTTGATGTCATAATCATTGGATGATGACATAATCATTTTGTTGATGTCATAATCATTTGATGATGTCATAATCATTTTGTTGATGTAATAATCATTTTGTTGATGTCACAATCATTTGATGATGTCATAATCATTTGATGTCATAATCATTGGATGATGTCATAATCATTTTGTTGATGTCATAATCATTTGATGATGTCATAATCATTAGATGATGTCATAATCATTTTGTGGATGTCATAATCATTTGATGATGTCATAATCATTAGATGATGTCATAATCATTTTGTTGATGTCATAATCATTTGATGATGTCATAATCATTTTGTTGATGTCATAATCATTTGAAGATGTCATAATCGTTTGTTGTCATAATCATTAGATGATGTCATAATCATTTTGTTGATGTCATAATCATTTGATGTCATAATCATTAGATGATGTCATAATCATTTTGTTGATGTCATAGTCATTTGATGATGTCATAATCATTTTGTTGATGTCATAATCATTTGATGATGTCATAATCATTTGATGTCATAATCATTGGATGATGTCATAATCATTTTGTTGATGTCATAATCATTTGATGATGTCATAATCATTAAATGATGTCATAATCATTTTCTTGATGTCATAATCATTTGATGATGTCATAATCATTTGATGTCATAATCATTGGATGATGACATAATCATTTTGTTGATGTCATAATCATTTGATGATGTCATAATCATTTTGTTGATGTAATAATCATTTTGTTGATGTCATAATGATTTGATGATGTCATAATCATTAGATGATGTCATAATCATGTTGATGATGTCATAATCATTTGATGTCATAATCATTAGATGATGTCATAATCATTTTGTTGATTTCATAGTCATTTGATGATGTCATAATCATTTTGTTGATGTCATAATCATTTGATGATGTCATAATCATTTGATGTCATAATCATTTGAATATGTCATAATCATTAGATGATGTCATAATCATTTGATTATGTCATAATCATTAGATGATGTCATAATCATTTTGTTGATGTCATAATCATTTCATGATGTCATAATCATTTTGTTGATGTCATAATGATTTGATGATGTCATAATCATTTGATGTCATAATCATTGGATGATGTCATAATCATTTTGTTGATGTCATAATCATTTGATGATGTCATAATCATTAGATGATGTCATAATCATTGGATGATGTCATAATCATTTTGTTGATGTCATAATCATTTGATGATGTCATAATCATTAGATGATGTCATAATCAATTTGTTGATGTCATAATCATTTGATGATGTCATAATCATTTGATGTCATAATCATTGGATGATGTCATAATCATTTTGTTGATGTCATAATCATTTGCTGATGTCATAATCATTAGATGATGTCATAATCATTTTGTTGATGTCAGAATCATTTGATGATGTCATAATCATTTTGTTGATGTAATAATCATTTGATGATGTCAAAATCATTTGATGTCATAATCATTGTATAATGTCATATTCATTTTGTTGATATCATAATCATTTGATGATGTCATCATCATTAGATGATGTCATAATCATTTTGTTGATGTCATAATCAATTGATGATGTCATAATCATTTTGTTGATGTCATAATCATTTGATGATGTCATAATCATTTGATGTCATAATCATTGGATGATGTCATAATCATTTTGTTGATGTCATAATCATTTGATGATGTCATAATCATTTGATGTCATAATCATTGGATGATGTCATAATCATTTTGTTGATGTCATAATCATTAGATGATGTCATAATCATTTTGTTGATGTCATAATCATTTTGTTGATGTCATAATCATTTGATGATGTCATAATCATTAGATGATGTCATAATCATTTTGTTGATGTCATAATCATTTGATGATGTCATAATCATTAGATGATGTCATAATCATTTTGTTGATGTCATAATCATTTGATGATGTCATAATCATTTTGTTGATGTCATAATCATTTGAAGATGTCATAATCGTTTGATGTCATAATCATTAGATGATGTCATATTCATTTGATGTCATAATCAATAGATGATGTCTTAATCATTTTGTTGATGTCATAGTCATTTGATGATGTCATAATCATTTTGTTGATGTCATAATCATTTGATGATGTCATAATCATTTGATGTCATAATCATTGGATGATGTCATAATCATTTTGTTGATGTCATAATCATTTGACTATGTCATAATCATTAGATGATGTCATAATCATTTTGTTGATGTCATAATCATTTGATGATGTCATAATCATTTGATGTCATAATCATTGGATGATGACATAATCATTTTGTTGATGTCATAATCATTTGATGATGTCATAATCATTTTGTTGATGTAATAATCATTTTGTTGATGTCATAATGATTTGATGATGTCATAATCATTAGATGATGTCATAATCATGTTGATGATGTCATAATCATTTGATGTCATAATCATTAGATGATGTCATAATCATTTTGTTGATTTCATAGTCATTTGATGATGTCATAATCATTTTGTTGATGTCATAATCATTTGATGATGTCATAATCATTTGATGTCATAATCATTTGAATATGTCATAATCATTAGATGATGTCATAATCATTTGATTATGTCATAATCATTAGATGATGTCATAATCATTTTGTTGATGTCATAATCATTTTGTTGATGTCATAATGATTTGATGATGTAATAATCATTTGATGTCATAATCATTGGATGATGTCATAATCATTTTGTTGATGTCATAATCATTTGATGATGTCATAATCATTAGATGATGTCATAATCATTGGATGATGTCATAATCATTTTGTTGATGTCATAATCATTTGATGATGTCATAATCATTAGATGATGTCATAATCAATTTGTTGATGTCATAATCATTTTATGATGTCATAATCATTTGATGTCATAATCATTGGATGATGTCATAATCATTTTGTTGATGTCATAATCATTTGCTGATGTCATAATCATTAGATGATGTCATAATCATTTTGTTGATGTCAGAATCATTTGATGATGTCATAATCATTTTGTTGATGTAATAATCATTTGATGATGTCAAAATCATTTGATGTCATAATCATTGTATAATGTCATATTCATTTTGTTGATATCATAATCATTTGATGATGTCATCATCATTAGATGATGTCATAATCATTTTGTTGATGTCATAATCATTTGATGATGTCATAATCATTTTGTTGATGTCATAATCATTTGATGATGTCATAATCATTTGATGTCATAATCATTGGATGATGTCATAATCATTTTGTTGATGTCATGATCATTTGATGATGTCATAATCATTTGATGTCATAATCATTGGATGATGTCATAATCATTTTGTTGATGTCATAATCATTAGATGATGTCATAATCATTTTGTTGATGTCATAATCATTTTGTTGATGTCATAATCATTTGATGATGTCATAATCATTTTGTTGATGTCATAATCATTTGATGATGTCATAATCATTAGATGATGTCATAATCATTTTGTTGATGTCATAATCATTTGATGATGTCATAATCATTTTGTTGATGTCATAATCATTTGAAGATGTCATAATCGTTTGATGTCATAATCATTAGATGATGTCATATTCATTTGATGTCATAATCAATAGATGATGTCATAATCATTTTGTTGATGTCATTGTCATTTGATGATGTCATAATCATTTTGTTGATGTCATAATCATTTGATGATGTCATAATCATTTGATGTAATAATCATTGGATGATGTCATAATCATTTTGTTGATGTCATAATCATTTGACTATGTCATAATCATTAGATAATGTCATAATCATTTTGTTGATGTCATAATCATTTGATGATGTCATAATCATTTGATGTCATAATCATTGGATGATGACATAATCATTTTGTTGATGTCATAATCATTTGATGATGTCATAATCATTTTGTTGATGTAATAATCATTTTGTTGATGTCATAATCATTTGATGATGTCATAATCATTTGATGTCATAATCATTGGATGATGTCATAATCATTTTGTTGATGTCATAATCATTAGATGATGTCATAATCATTTTTTTGATGTCATAATCATTTGATGATGTGATAATCATTTGATGATGTCATAATCATTTTGTTGATGTCATAATCATTTGATGATGTCATAATCATTTGTTGATGTCATAATCATTTGATGATGTCATAATCATTTGATTTCATAATCATTGGATAATGTCATAATCATTTTGTTGATGTCATAATCATTTGATGATGTCATAATCATTAGATGATGTCATAATCATTTTGTTGATGTTACAATCATTTGATGATGTCATAGTCATTTTGTTGATGTCATAATCATTTTGTTGATGTCATAATGATTTGATGATGTCATAATCATTTGATGTCATAATCATTGGATGATGTCATAATCATTTTGTTGATGTCATAATCATTTGATGATGTCATAATCATTTGATGTCATAATCATTGGATGATGTCATAATCATTTTGTTGATGTCATAATCATTTGATGATGTCATAATCATTAGATGAAGTCATAATCATTTTGTTGATGTCATAATCATTTTGTTGATGTCAAAATCATTTGATGATGTCATAATCATTAGATGATGTCATAATCATTTTGTTGATGTCATAATCATTTGATGTCATAATCATTAGATGATGTCATAATCATTTTGTTGATGTCATAATCATTTTGTTGATGTCATAATCATTTGATGATGTCATAATCGTTTGATGTCATAATCATTAGATGATGTCATAATCATTTTGTTGATGTCATAATCATTTGATGTCATAATCATTTGGTGATGTCATAATCATGTTGTTGATGTCATAATCATTTTGTTGATGTCATAATGATTTGATGATGTCATAATCATTTGATGTCATAATCATTGGATGATGTCATAATCATTTTGTTGATGTCATAATCATTTGATGATGTCATAATCATTAGATGATGTAATAATCATTTTGTTGATGTCATAATCATTTGATGATGTCATAATCATTTGATGTCATAATCATTGGATGATGTCATAATCATTTTGTTGATGTCATAATCATTTGATTATGTCATAATGATTTGATGATGTCATAATCATTTGATGATGTCATAATCATTAGATGATGTCATAATCATTTTGTTGATGTCATAATCATTTGATGATGTCATAATCATTTGATGTCATAATCATTGGATGATGTCATAATCATTTTGTTGATGTCATAATCATTTGATGATGTCATAATCATTAGATGATGTCATAATCATTTTGTTGATGTCATAATCATTTTGTTGATGTCATAATCATTTGATGATGTCATAATCATTAGATGATGTCATAATCATTTTGGTGATGTCATAATCATTTGATGTCATAATCATTAGATGATGTCATAATCATTTTGTTGATGTCATAATCATTTTGTTGATGTCATAATCATTTGATGATGTCATAATCGTTTGATATCATAATCATTAGATGATGTCATAATCATTTTGTTGATGTCATAATCATTTGATGTCATAATCATTTGGTGATGTCATAATCATGTTGTTGATGTCATAATCATTTTGTTGATGTCATAATGATTTGATGATGTCATAATCATTTGATGTCATAATCATTGGATGATGTCATAATCATTTTGTTGATGTCATAATCATTTGATGATGTCATAATCATTTGATGTCATAATCATTGGATGATGTCATAATCATTTTGTTGATGTCATAATCATTTGATGATGTCATAATCATTAGATGATGTCATAATCATTTTGTTGATGTCATAATCATTTGATGATGTCATAATCATTTGATGATGTCATAATCATTGGATGATGTCATAATCATTTTGTTGATGTCATAATCATTTGATGATGTCATAATCATTAGATGATGTCATAATCATTTTGTTGATGTCATAATCATTTGATGATGTCATAATCATTAGATGATGTCATAATCATTTTGTTGATGTCAGAATCATTTGATGATGTCATAATCATTTTGTTGATGTCATAATCAATTGATGATGTCATAATCATTTTATGTCATAAACATTGGATGATGTCATAATCATTTTGTTGATGTCATAATCATTTGATGATGTCATAATCATTAGATGATGTCATAATCATTTTGTTGATGTCATAATCATTTGATGATGTCATAATCATTTGATGTCATAATCATTGGATGATGACATAATCATTTTGTTGATGTCATAATCAGTTGATGATGTCATAATCATTTTGTTGATGTAATAATCATTTTGTTGATGTCATAATGATTGGATGATGACATAATCTTTTGATGTCATAATCATTAGATGATGTCATAATCATTTTGTTGATGACATAATCATTTGATGTCATAATCATTAGATGATGTCATAATCATTTTGTTGATGTCATAGTCATTTGATGATGTCATAATCATTAGATGATGTCATAATCATTTGATGTCATAATCATTGGATGATGACATAATCATTTTGTTGACGTCATAATCATTTGATGATGTCATAATCATTTTGTTGATGTAATAATCATTTTGTTGATGTCATAATCATTTGATGATGTCATAATCATTTGATGTCATAATCATTGGATGATATCATAATCATTTTGTTGATGTCATAATCATTTGATGATGTCATAATCATTAGATGATGTCATAATCATTTTGTTGATGTCATAATCATTTGATGTCATAATCACTAGATGATGTCATAATCATTTTGTTGATGTCATAATCATTTTGTTGATGTCATAATCATTTGATGATGTCATAATCGTTTGATGTCATAATCATTAGATGATGTCATAATCATTTTGTTGATGTCATAATCATTTGATGTCATAATCATTTGGTGATGTCATAATCATTTTGTTGATGTCATAATCATTTTGTTGATGTCATAATGATTTGATGATGTCATAATCATTTGATGTCATAATCATTGGATGATGTCATAATCATTTTGTTGATGTCATAATCATTTGATGATGTCATAATCATTTGATGTCATAATCATTGGATGATGTCATAATCATTTTGTTGATGTCATAATTATTTGATGATGTCATAATCATTAGATGATGTCATAATCATTTTGTTGATGTCATAATCATTTGATGATGTCATAATCATTTGATGTCATAATCATTGGATGATGTCATAATCATTTTGTTGATGTCATAATCATTTGATGATGTCATAATCATTAGATGATGCCATAATCATTTTGTTGATGTCAGAATCATTTGATGATGTCATAATCATTTTGTTGATGTCATAATCATTTTGCTGATGTCATATGATTTGATGATGTCATAATCTTTTGATGTCATAATCATTGGATGATGTCATAATCACTTTGTTGATGTCATAATCATTTGATGATGTTATAATCATTAGATAATGTCATAATCATTTTGTTGATGTCATAATCATTTGATTATGTCATAATCATTAGATGATGTCATAATCATTTTGTTGATGTCATAATCATTTTGTTGATGTCATAATCATTTGATGATGTCATAATCATTTGATGTCGTAATCATTGGATGATGTCATAATCATTTTGTTGATGTCATAATCATTTGATGATGTCATAATCATTAGATGATGTCATAATCATTTGATGATAACATAATCATTTGATGTCATAATCATTGGATGATGACATAATCATTTTGTTGATGTCATAATCATTTGATGATGTCATAATCATTTTGTTGATGTAATAATCATTTTGTTGATGTCATAATGATTGGATGATGACATAATCATTTGATGTCATAATCATTGGATGATGTCATAATCTTTTTGTTGATGTCATAATCATTTGATGATGCCATAAACATTTGATGATGTCATAATCATTAGATGATGTCATAATCATTTTGTTGATGTCATAATCATTTGATGATGTCATAATCATTTTGTTGATGTCATAATGATTTGATGATGTCATAATCATTAGATGATGTCATTATCATGTTGATGATGTCATAATCATTTGATGTCATAATCATTAGATGATGTCATAATCATTTTGTTGATTTCATAGTCATTTGATGATGTCATAATCATTTTGTTGATGTCATAATCATTTGATGATGTCATAATCATTTGATGTCATAATCATTTGAATATGTCATAATCATTAGATGATGTCATAATCATTTGATTATGTCATAATCATTAGATGATGTCATAATCATTTTGTTGATGTCATAATCATTTCATGATGTCATAATCATTTTTTTGATGTCATAATGATTTGATGATGTCATAATCATTTGATGTCATAATCATTGGATGATGTCATAATCATTTTGTTGATGTCATAATCATTTGATGATGTCATAATCATTAGATGATGTCATAATCATTGGATGATGTCATAATCATTTTGTTGATGTCATAATCATTTGATGATGTCATAATCATTAGATGATGTCATAATCAATTTGTTGATGTCATAATCATTTGATGATGTCTTAATCATTTGATGTCATAATCATTGGATGATGTCATAATCATTTTGTTGATGTCATAATCATTTGCTGATGTCATAATCATTAGATGATGTCATAATCATTTTGTTGATGTCAGAATCATTTGATGATGTCATAATCATTTTGTTGATGTAATAATCATTCGATGATGTCAAAATCATTTGATGTCATAATCATTGTATAATGTCATATTCATTTTGTTGATATCATAATCATTTGATGATGTAATCATCATTAGATGATGTCATAATCATTTTGTTGATGTCATAATCATTTGATGATGTCATAATCATTTTGTTGATGTCATAATCATTTGATGATGTCATAATCATTTGATGTCATAATCATTGGATGATGTCATAATCATTTTGTTGAAGTCATAATCATTTGATGATGTCATAATCATTTGATGTCATAATCATTGGATGATGTCATAATCATTTTGTTGATGTCATAATCATTAGATGATGTCATAATCATTTTGTTGATGTCATAATCATTTTGTTGATGTCATAATCATTTGATGATGTCATAATCATTAGATGATGTCATAATCATTTTGTTGATGTCATAATCATTTGATGATGTCATAATCATTAGATGATGTCATAATCATTTTGTTGATGTCATAATCATTTGATGATGTCATAATCATTTTGTTGATGTCATAATCATTTGAAGATGTCATAATCGTTTGATGTCATAATCATTAGATGATGTCATATTCATTTGATGTCATAATCAATAGATGATGTCATAATCATTTTGTTGATGTCATAGTCATTTGATGATGTCATAATCATTTTGTTGATGTCATAATCATTTGATGATGTCATAATCATTTGATGTCATAATCATTGGATGATGTCATAATCATTTTGTTGATGTCATAATCATTAGATGATGTCATAATCATTTTGTTGATGTCATAATTATTTGATGATGTCATAATCATTTGATGTCATAATCATTGGATGATGTCATAATCATTTTGTTGATGTCATAATCATTTGATGATGTCATAATCATTAGATGATGTCATAATCATTTTCTTGATGTCATAATCATTTGATGATGTCATAATCATTTGATGTCATAATCATTGGATGATGACATAATCATTTTGTTGATGTCATAATCATTTGATGATGTCATAATCATTTTGTTGATGTAATAATCATTTTGTTGATGTCATAATGATTTGATGATGTCATAATCATTAGATGATGTCATAATCATGTTGATGATGTCATAATCATTTAATGTCATAATCATTAGATGATGTCATAATCATTTTGTTGATTTCATAGTCATTTGATGATGTCATAATCATTTTGTTGATGTCATAATCATTTGATGATGTCATAATCATTTGATGTCATAATCATTTGAATATGTCATAATCATTAGATGATGTCATAATCATTTGATTATGTCATAATCATTAGATGATGTCATAATCATTTTGTTGATGTCATAATCATTTCATGATGTCATAATCATTTTGTTGATGTCATAATGATTTGATGATGTCATAATCATTTGATGTCATAATCATTGGATGATGTCATAATCATTTTGTTGATGTCATAATCATTTGATGATGTCATAATCATTAGATGATGTCATAATCATTGGATGATGTCATAATCATTTTGTTGATGTCATAATCATTTGATGATGTCATAATCATTAGATGATGTCATAATCAATTTGTTGATGTCATAATCATTTGATGATGTCATAATCATTTGATGTCATAATCATTGGATGATGTCATAATCATTTTGTTGATGTCATAATCATTTGCTGATGTCATAATCATTAGATGATGTCATAATCATTTTGTTGATGTCAGAATCATTTGATGATGTCATAATCATTTTGTTGATGTAATAATCATTTGATGATGTCAAAATCATTTGATGTCATAATCATTGTATAATGTCATATTCATTTTGTTGATATCATAATCATTTGATGATGTCATCATCATTAGATGATGTCATAATCATTTTGTTGATGTCATAATCATTTGATGATGTCATAATCATTTTGTTGATGTCATAATCATTTGATGATGTCATAATCATTTGATGTCATAATCATTGGATGATGTCATAATCATTTTGTTGATGTCATGATCATTTGATGATGTCATAATCATTTGATGTCATAATCATTGGATGATGTCATAATCATTTTGTTGATGTCATAATCATTAGATGATGTCATAATCATTTTGTTGATGTCATAATCATTTTGTTGATGTCATAATCATTTGATGATGTCATAATCATTTTGTTGATGTCATAATCATTTGATGATGTCATAATCATTAGATGATGTCATAATCATTTTGTTGATGTCATAATCATTTGATGATGTCATAATCATTTTGTTGATGTCATAATCATTTGAAGATGTCATAATCGTTTGATGTCATAATCATTAGATGATGTCATATTCATTTGATGTCATAATCAATAGATGATGTCATAATCATTTTGTTGATGTCATAATCATTTGATGATGTCATAATCATTTTGTTGATGTCATAATCATTTGTTGATGTCATAATCATTTGATGTAATAATCATTGGATGATGTCATAATCATTTTGTTGATGTCATAATCATTTGACTATGTCATAATCATTAGATGATGTCATAATCATTTTGTTGATGTCATAATCATTTGATGATGTCATAATCATTTGATGTCATAATCATTGGATGATGACATAATCATTTTGTTGATGTCATAATCATTTGATGATGTCATAATCATTTTGTTGATGTAATAATCATTTTGTTGATGTCATAATCATTTGATGATGTCATAATCATTTGATGTCATAATCATTGGATGATGTCATAATCATTTTGTTGATGTCATAATCATTAGATGATGTCATAATCATTTTTTTGATGTCATAATCATTTGATGATGTGATAATCATTTGATGATGTCATAATCATTTTGTTGATGTCATAATCATTTGATGATGTCATAATCATTTGTTGATGTCATAATCATTTGATGATGTCATAATCATTTGATTTCATAATCATTGGATAATGTCATAATCATTTTGTTGATGTCATAATCATTTGATGATGTCATAATCATTAGATGATGTCATAATCATTTTGTTGATGTTACAATCATTTGATGATGTCATAGTCATTTTGTTGATGTCATAATCATTTTGTTGATGTCATAATGATTTGATGATGTCATAATCATTTGATGTCATAATCATTGGATGATGTCATAATCATTTTGTTGATGTCATAATCATTTGATGATGTCATAATCATTTGATGTCATAATCATTGGATGATGTCATAATCATTTTGTTGATGTCATAATCATTTGATGATGTCATAATCATTAGATGAAGTCATAATCATTTTGTTGATGTCATAATCATTTTGTTGATGTCAAAATCATTTGATGATGTCATAATCATTAGATGATGTCATAATCATTTTGTTGATGTCATAATCATTTGATGTCATAATCATTAGATGATGTCATAATCATTTTGTTGATGTCATAATCATTTTGTTGATGTCATAATCATTTGATGATGTCATAATCGTTTGATGTCATAATCATTAGATGATGTCATAATCATTTTGTTGATGTCATAATCATTTGATGTCATAATCATTTGGTGATGTCATAATCAAGTTGTTGATGTCATAATCATTTTGTTGATGTCATAATGATTTGATGATGTCATAATCATTTGATGTCATAATCATTGGATGATGTCATAATCATTTTGTTGATGTCATAATCATTTGATGATGTCATAATCATTTGATGTCATAATCAATGGATGATGTCATAATCATTTTGTTGATGTCATAATCATTTGATGATGTCATAATCATTAGATGATGTAATAATCATTTTGTTGATGTCATAATCATTTGATGATGTCATAATCATTTGATGTCATAATCATTGGATGATGTCATAATCATTTTGTTGATGTCATAATCATTTGATTATGTCATAATGATTTGATGATGTCATAATCATTTGATGATGTCATAATCATTAGATGATGTCATAATCATTTTGTTGATGTCATAATCATTTGATGATGTCATAATCATTTGACGTCATAATCATTGGATGATGTCATAATCATTTTGTTGATGTCATAATCATTTGATGATGTCATAATCATTAGATGATGTCATAATCATTTTGTTGATGTCATAATCATTTTGTTGATGTCATAATCATTTGATGATGTCATAATCATTAGATGATGTCATAATCATTTTGGTGATGTCATAATCATTTGATGTCATAATCATTAGATGATGTCATAATCATTTTGTTGATGTCATAATCATTTTGTTGATGTCATAATCATTTGATGATGTCATAATCGTTTGATATCATAATCATTAGATGATGTCATAATCATTTTGTTGATGTCATAATCATTTGATGTCATAATCATTTGGTGATGTCATAATCATGTTGTTGATGTCATAATCATTTTGTTGATGTCATAATGATTTGATGATGTCATAATCATTTGATGTCATAATCATTGGATGATGTCATAATCATTTTGTTGATGTCATAATCATTTGATGATGTCATAATCATTTGATGTCATAATCATTGGATGATGTCATAATCATTTTGTTGATGTCATAATCATTTGATGATGTCATAATCATTAGATGATGTCATAATCATTTTGTTGATGTCATAATCATTTGATGATGTCATAATCATTTGATGATGTCATAATCATTGGATGATGTCATAATCATTTTGTTGATGTCATAATCATTTGATGATGTCATAATCATTAGATGATGTCATAATCATTTTGTTGATGTCATAATCATTTGATGATGTCATAATCATTAGATGATGTCATAATCATTTTGTTGATGTCAGAATCATTTGATGATGTCATAATCATTTTGTTGATGTCATAATCAATTGATGATGTCATAATCATTTTATGTCATAAACATTGGATGATGTCATAATCATTTTGTTGATGTCATAATCATTTGATGATGTCATAATCATTAGATGATGTCATAATCATTTTGTTGATGTCATAATCATTTGATGATGTCATAATCATTTGATGTCATAATCATTGGATGATGACATAATCATTTTGTTGATGTCATAATCAGTTGATGATGTCATAATCATTTTGTTGATGTAATAATCATTTTGTTGATGTCATAATGATTGGATGATGACATAATCTTTTGATGTCATAATCATTAGATGATGTCATAATCATTTTGTTGATGACATAATCATTTGATGTCATAATCATTAGATGATGTCATAATCATTTTGTTGATGTCATAGTCATTTGATGATGTCATAATCATTAGATGATGTCATAATCATTAGAGGATGTCATAATCATTTGATGTCATAATCATTGGATGATGTCATAATCATTTGATGTCATAATCATTGGATGATGACATAATCATTTTGTTGACGTCATAATCATTTGATGATGTCATAATCATTTTGTTGATGTAATAATCATTTTGTTGATGTCATAATCATTTGATGATGTCATAATCATTTGATGTCATAATCATTGGATGATATCATAATCATTTTGTTGATGTCATAATCATTTGATGATGTCATAATCATTAGATGATGTCATAATCATTTTGTTGATGTCATAATCATTTGATGTCATAATCACTAGATGATGTCATAATCATTTTGTTGATGTCATAATCATTTTGTTGATGTCATAATCATTTGATGATGTCATAATCGTTTGATGTCATAATCATTAGATGATGTCATAATCATTTTGTTGATGTCATAATCATTTGATGATGTCATAATCGTTTGATGTCATAATCATTAGATGATGTCATAATCATTTTGTTGATGTCATAATCATTTGATGTCATAATCATTTGGTGATGTCATAATCATTTTGTTGATGTCATAATCATTTTGTTGATGTCATAATGATTTGATGATGTCATAATCATTTGATGTCATAATCATTGGATGATGTCATAATCATTTTGTTGATGTCATAATCATTTGATGATGTCATAATCATTTGATGTCATAATCATTGGATGATGTCATAATCATTTTGTTGATGTCATAATTATTTGATGATGTCATAATCATTAGATGATGTCATAATCATTTTGTTGATGTCATAATCATTTGATGATGTCATAATCATTTGATGTCATAATCATTGGATGATGTCATAATCATTTTGTTGATGTCATAATCATTTGATGATGTCATAATCATTAGATGATGCCATAATCATTTTGTTGATGTCAGAATCATTTGATGATGTCATAATCATTTTGTTGATGTCATAATCATTTTGCTGATGTCATATGATTTGATGATGTCATAATCTTTTGATGTCATAATCATTGGATGATGTCATAATCACTTTGTTGATGTCATAATCATTTGATGATGTTATAATCATTAGATAATGTCATAATCATTTTGTTGATGTCATAATCATTTGATTATGTCATAATCATTAGATGATGTCATAATCATTTTGTTGATGTCATAATCATTTTGTTGATGTCATAATCATTTGATGATGTCATAATCATTTGATGTCGTAATCATTGGATGATGTCATAATCATTTTGTTGATGTCATAATCATTTGATGATGTCATAATCATTAGATGATGTCATAATCATTTGATGATAACATAATCATTTGATGTCATAATCATTGGATGATGACATAATCATTTTGTTGATGTCATAATCATTTGATGATGTCATAATCATTTTGTTGATGTAATAATCATTTTGTTGATGTCATAATGATTGGATGATGACATAATCATTTGATGTCATAATCATTGGATGATGTCATAATCTTTTTGTTGATGTCATAATCATTTGATGATGCCATAAACATTTGATGATGTCATAATCATTAGATGATGTCATAATCATTTTGTTGATGTCATAATCATTTGATGATGTCATAATCATTTTGTTGATGTCATAATGATTTGATGATGTCATAATCATTAGATGATGTCATTATCATGTTGATGATGTCATAATCATTTGATGTCATAATCATTAGATGATGTCATAATCATTTTGTTGATTTCATAGTCATTTGATGATGTCATAATCATTTTGTTGATGTCATAATCATTTGATGATGTCATAATCATTTGATGTCATAATCATTTGAATATGTCATAATCATTAGATGATGTCATAATCATTTGATTATGTCATAATCATTAGATGATGTCATAATCATTTTGTTGATGTCATAATCATTTCATGATGTCATAATCATTTTTTTGATGTCATAATGATTTGATGATGTCATAATCATTTGATGTCATAATCATTGGATGATGTCATAATCATTTTGTTGATGTCATAATCATTTGATGATGTCATAATCATTAGATGATGTCATAATCATTGGATGATGTCATAATCATTTTGTTGATGTCATAATCATTTGATGATGTCATAATCATTAGATGATGTCATAATCAATTTGTTGATGTCATAATCATTTGATGATGTCTTAATCATTTGATGTCATAATCATTGGATGATGTCATAATCATTTTGTTGATGTCATAATCATTTGCTGATGTCATAATCATTAGATGATGTCATAATCATTTTGTTGATGTCAGAATCATTTGATGATGTCATAATCATTTTGTTGATGTAATAATCATTCGATGATGTCAAAATCATTTGATGTCATAATCATTGTATAATGTCATATTCATTTTGTTGATATCATAATCATTTGATGATGTAATCATCATTAGATGATGTCATAATCATTTTGTTGATGTCATAATCATTTGATGATGTCATAATCATTTTGTTGATGTCATAATCATTTGATGATGTCATAATCATTTGATGTCATAATCATTGGATGATGTCATAATCATTTTGTTGATGTCATAATCATTAGATGATGTCATAATCATTTTGTTGATGTTATAATCATTTGATGATGTCATAATCATTTGATGTCATAATCATTTGATGATGTCATAATCATTAGATGATGTCATAATCATTTTGTTGATGTTATAATCATTTGATGATGTCATAATCATTTTGTTGATGTCATAATCATTTTGTTGATGTCATAATGATTTGATGATGTCATAATCATTTGATGCCATAATCATTGGATGATGTCATAATCATTTTGTTGATGTCATAGTCATTTGATGATGTCATAATCATTTGATGTCATAATCATTGGATGATGTCATAATCATTTTGCTGATGTCATAATCATTTGATGATGTCATAATCATTAGATGATGTCATAATCATTTTGTTGATGTCATAATCATTTTGTTGATGTCATAATCATTTGATGTCATAATCATTGAATGATGTCATAATCATTTTGTTGATGTCATAATCATTTGATGATGTCATAATCATTAGATGATGTCATAATAATTTTGTTGATGTCATAATCATTTGATGATGTCATAATCATTAGTTGATGTCATAATCATTTTGTTGATGTCATAATCATTTGATGATGTCATAATCATTTTGTTGATGTCATAATCATTTGATGATGTCATAATCGTTTGATGTCATAATCATTAGATGATGTCATAATCATTTTGTTGATGTCATAATCATTTGATGTCATAATCATTAGATGATGTCATAATCATTTTGTTGATGTCATAGTCATTTGATGATGTCATACTCATTTTGTTGATGTCATAATCATTTGATGATGTCATAATCATTTGATGTCATAATCATTGGATGATGTCATAATCATTTTGTTGATGTCATAATCATTTGATGATGTCATAATCATTAGATGATGTCATAATCATTTTGTTGATGTCATAATCATTTGATGATGTCATAATCATTTGATGTCATATTCATTGGATGATGTCATAATCATTTTGTTGATGTCATAATCATTTGATGATGTCATAATCATTTGATGTCATAATCATTGGATGATATCATAATAATTTTGTTGATGTCATAATCATTTGATGATGTCATAATCATTAGATGATGTCATAATCATTTTGTTGATGTCATAATCATTTGATGATGTCATAATCATTTTGTTGATGTCATAATCATTTTGTTGATGTCATAAAGATTTGATGATGTCATAATCATTTGATGTCATAATCATTGGATGATGTCATAATCATTTTGTTGATGTCATAATCATTGGATGATGTCATAATCATTTTGTTGATGTCATAATCATTTGATGATGTCATAATCATTAGATGATGTCATAATCATTTTGTTGATGTCATAATCATTTGATGATGTCATAATCATTGGATGATGACATAATCATTTTGTTGATGTCATAATCATTTGATGATGTCATAATCATTTTGTTGATGTAATAATCATTTTGTTGATGTCATAATGATTGGATGATGACATAATCATTTGATGTCATAATCATTAGATGATGTCATAATCATTTTGTTGATGACATAATCATTTGATGTCATAATCATTAGATGATGTCATAATCATTTTGTTGATGTCATAGTCATTTGATGATGTCATAATCATTTTGTTGATGTCATAAACATTTGATGATGTCATAATCATTAGATGATGTCATAATCATTTTGTTGATGTCATAATCATTTGATGATGTCATAATCATTTTGTTGATGTCATAATGATTTGATGATGTCATAATCATTAGATGATGACATAATCATTTTGATGATGTCATAATCATTTGATGTCATAATCATTAGATGATGTCATAATCATTTTGTTGATGTCATAGTCATTTGATGATGTCATAATCATTTTGTTGATGTCATAATCATTTGATGATGTCATAATCATTAGATGATGTCATAATCATTTGATTATGTCATCATCATTAGATGATGTCATAATCATTTGATTATGTCATAATCATTAGATGATGTCATAATCATTTTGTTGATGTCATAATCATTTCATGATGTCATAATCATTTTGTTGATGTCATAATGATTTGATGATGTCATAATCATTTGATGTCATAATCATTGGATGATGTCATAATCATTTTGTTGATGTCATAATCATTTGATGATGTCATAATCATTTTGTTGATGTCATAATCATTTGATGATGTCATAATCATTTGATGTCATAATCATTGGATGATGTCATAATCATTTTGTTGATGTCATAATCATTTGATGATGTCATAATCATTAGATGATGTCATAATCATTTTGTTGATGTCATAATCATTTGCTGATGTCAAAATCATTAGATGATGTCATAATCATTTTGTTGATGTCAGAATCATTTGATGATGTCATAATCATTTTGTTGATGTCATAATCATTTGATGATGTCATAATCATTTGATGTCATAATCATTGGATAATGTCATAATCATTTTGTTGATATCATAATCATTTGATGATGTCATCATCATTAGATGATGTCATAATCATTTTGTTGATGTCATAATTATTTGATGATGTCATAATCATTTTGTTGATGTCATAATCATTTTGTTGATGTCATAATCATTTGATGATGTCATAATCATTTTGTTGATGTCAGAATCATTTGATGATGTCATAATCATTTTGTTGATGTCATAATCATTTGATGATGTCATAATCATTTGATGTCATAATCATTGGATAATGTCATAATCATTTTGTTGATATCATAATCATGTGATGATGTCATCATCATTAGATGATGTCATAATCATTTTGTTGATGTCATAATCATTTGATGATGTCATGATCATTTTGTTGATGTCATAATCATTTTGTTGATGTCATAATCATTTGATGATGTCATAATCATTTGATGTCATAATCATTGGATGATGTCATAATCATTTTGTTGATGTAATAATCATTTTGTTGATGTCATAATGATTTGATGATGTCATAATCATTAGATGATGTCATAATCATTTTGATGATGTCATAATCATTTGATGTCATAATCATTAGATGATGTCATAATCATTTTGTTGATGTCATAGTCATTTGATGATGTCATAATCATTTTGTTGATGTCATAATCATTTGATGATGTCATAATCATTTGATGTCATAATCATTTGATTATGTCATCATCATTAGATGATGTCATAATCATTTGATTATGTCATAATCATTAGATGATGTCATAATCATTTTGTTGATGTCATAATTATTTCATGATGTCATAATCATTTTGTTGATGTCATAATGATTTGATGATGTCATAATCATTTGATGTCATAATCATTGGATGATGTCATAATCATTTTGTTGATGTCATAACCATTTGATGATGTCATAATCATTTTGTTGATGTCATAATCATTTGATGATGTCATAATCATTTGATGTCATAATCATTGGATGATGTTATAATCATTTTGTTGATGTCATAATCATTTGATGATGTCATAATCATTAGATTATGTCATAATCATTTTGTTGATGTCATAATCATTTGCTGATGTCAAAATCATTAGATGATGTAATAATCATTTTGTTGATGTCAGAATCATTTGATGATGTCATAATCATTTTGTTGATGTCATAATCATTTGATGATGTCATAATCATTTGATGTCATAATCATTGGATAATGTCATAATCATTTTGTTGATATCATAATCATTTGATGATGTCATCATCATTAGATGATGTCATAATCATTTTGTTGATGTCATAATCATTTGATGATATCATAATCATTTTGTTGATGTCATAATCATTTTGTTGATGTCATAATCATTTGATGATGTCATAATCATTTTGTTGATGTCAGAATCATTTGTTGATGTCATAATCATTTTGTTGATGTCATAATCATTTGATGATGTCATAATCATTTGATGTCATAATCATTGGATAATGTCATAATCATTTTGTTGATATCATAATCATGTGATGATGTCATCATCATTAGATGATGTCATAATCATTTTGTTGATGTCATAATCATTTGATGATGTCATAATCATTTTGTTGATGTCATAATCATTTTGTTGATGTCATAATCATTTGATGATGTCATAATCATTTGATGTCATAATCATTGGATGATGTCATAATCATTTTGTTGATGTCATAATCATTTGATGATGTCATAATCATTTGATGTCATAATCATTGGATGATGTCATAATCATTTTGTTGATGTCATAATCATTTGATGATGTCATAATCATTAGATGATGTCATAATCATTTTGTTGATGTCATAATCATTTTGTTGATGTCATAATCATTTGATGATGTCATAATCATTAGATGATGTCATAATCATTTTGTTGATGTCATAATCATTTGATGATGTCATAATCATTAGATGATGTCATAATCATTTTGCTGATGTCATAATCATTTGATGATGTCATAATCATTTTGTTGATGTCATAATCATTTGAAGATGTCATAATCGTTTGATGTCATAATCATTAGATGATGTCATAATCATTTTGTTGATGTCATAATCATTTGATGTCATAATCAATAGATGATGTCATAATCATTTTGTTGATGTCATAGTCATTTGATGATGTCATAATCATTTTGCTGATGTCATAATCATTTGATGATGTCATAATCATTTGATGTCATAATCATTGGATGATGTCATAATCATTTTGTTGATGTCATAATCATTTGATGATGTCATAATCATTAGATGATGTCATAATCATTTGATGATGTCTTAATCATTTGATGTCATAATCATTGGATGATGACATAATCATTTTGTTGATGTAATAATCATTTTGTTGATGTCATAATCATTTGATGATGTCATAATCATTTGATGTCATAATCATTGGATGATGTCATAATCATTTTGTTGATGTCATAATCATTTGATGATGTCATAATCATTAGATGATGTCATAATCATTTTTTGATGTCATAATCATTTGATGATGTCATAATCATTTGATGATGTCATAATCATTTTGTTGATGTCATAATCATTTGATGATGTCATAATCATTTGATTTCATAATCATTTGATAATGTCATAATCATTTTGTTGATGTCATAATCATTTGATGATGTCATAATCATTTTGTTGATGTCATAATCATTTTGTTGATGTCATAATCATTTGATGATGTCATAATCATTAGATGATGTCATTATCATTTTGTTGATGTTATAATCATTTGATGATGTCATAATCATTTTGTTGATGTCATAATCATTTTGTTGATGTCATAATGATTTGATGATGTCATAATCATTTGATGCCATAATCATTGGATGATGTCATAATCATTTTGTTGATGTCATAGTCATTTGATGATGTCATACTCATTTTGTTGATTTCATAATCATTTGATGATGTCATAATCATTTGATGTCATAATCATTGGATGATGTCATAATCATTTTGTTGATGTCATAATCATTTGATGATGTCATAATCATTAGATGATGTCATAATCATTTTGTTGATGTCATAATCATTTGATGATGTCATAATCATTTTGTTGATGTCATAATCATTTTGTTGATGTCATAATGATTGGATGATGTCATAATCATTTTGTTGATGTCATAATCATTTGATGATGTCATAATCATTTTGTTGATGTCATAATCATTGGATGATGTCATAATCATTTTGTTGATGTCATAATCATTTGATGATGTCATAATCATTAGATGATGTCATAATCATTTTGTTGATGTCATAATCATTTGATGATGTCATAATCATTGGATGATGACATAATCATTTTGTTGATGTCATAATCATTTGATGATGTCATAATCATTTTGTTGATGTAATAATCATTTTGTTGATGTCATAATGATTGGATGATGACATAATCATTTGATGTCATAATCATTAGATGATGTCATAATCATTTTGTTGATGTCATAGTCATTTGATGATGTCATAATCATTTTGTTGATGTCAAAATCATTTGATCATGTCATAATCATTAGATGATGTCATAATCATTTTGTTGATGTCATAATCATTTGATGATGTCATAATCATTTTGTTGATGTCATAATCATTTTAAGATGTCATAATCGTTTGTTGTCATAATCATTAGATGATGTCATAATCATTTTGTTGATGTCATAATCATTTGATGTCATAGTCATTTGATGATGTCATAATCATTTTGTTGATGTCATAATCATTTGATGATGTCATAATCATTTGATGTCATAATCATTGGATGATGTCATAATCATTTTGTTGATGTAATAATCATTTTGTTGATGTCATAATGATTTGATGATGTCATAATCATTAGATGATGTCATAATCATTTTGATGATGTCATAATCATTTGATGTCATAATCATTAGATGATGTCATAATCATTTTGTTGATGTCATAGTCATTTGATGATGTCATAATCATTTTGTTGATGTCATAATCATTTGATGATGTCATAATCATTTGATGTCATAATAATTTGATGATGTCATAATCATTTGATTATGTCATAATCATTAGATGATGTCATAATCATTTTGTTGATGTCATAATCATTTGCTGATGTCATAATCATTAGATGATGTCATAATCATTTTGTTGATGTCAGAATCATTTGATGATGTCATAATCATTTTGTTGATGTCATAATCATTTGATGATGTCATAATCATTTGATGTCATAATCATTGGATAATGTCATAATCATTTGATGATGTCATAATCATTTGATGTCATAATCATTGGATAATGTCATAATCATTTTGTTGATGTCATAATCATTTGATGATGTCATAATCATTTTGTTGATGTCATAATCATTTTGTTGATGTCATAATCATTTGATGATGTCATAATCATTTGATGTCATAATCATTGGATGATGTCATAATCATTTTGTTGATGTCATAATCATTTGATGATGTCATAATCATTTGATGTCATAATCATTGGATGATGTCATAATCATTTTGTTGATGTCATAATCATTTGATGATGTCATAATCATTAGATGACGTCATAATCATTTTGTTGATGTCATAATCATTTTGTTGATGTCATAATCATTTGATGATGTCATAATCATTAGATGATGTCATAATCATTTTGTTGATGTCATAATCATTTGATGATGTCATAATCATTAGATGATGTCATAATCATTTTGTTGATGTCATAATCATTTGATGATGTCATAATCATTAGATGATGTCATAATCATTTTGTTGATGTCATAATCATTTGATGATGTCATAATCATTTTGTTGATGTCATAATCATTTGAAGATGTAATAATCGTTTGATGTCATAATCATTAGATGATGTCATAATCATTTTGTTGATGTCATAATCATTTGATGTCATAATCAATAGATGATGTCTTAATCATTTTGTTGATGTCATAGTCATTTGATGATGTCATAATCATTTTGTTGATGTCATAATCATTTGATGATGTCATAATCATTTGATGTCATAATCATTGGATGATGTCATAATCATTTTGTTGATGTCATAATCATTTGATGATGTCATAATCATTAGATGATGTCATAATCATTTTGTTGATGTCATAATCATTTGATGATGTCATAATCATTTGATATCATAATCATTGGATGATGACATAATCATTTTGTTGATGTCATAATCATTTGATGATGTCATAATCATTTGATGTCATAATCATTGGATGATGTCATAATCATTTTGTTGATGTCATAATCATTTGATGATGTCATAATCATTGGAAGATGACATAATCATTTTGTTGATGTCATAATCATTTGATGATGTCATAATCATTTTGTTGATGTAATAATCATTTTGTTGATGTCATAATCATTTGATGATGTCATAATCATTTGATGTCATAATCATTGGATGATGTCATAATAATTTTGTTGATGTCATAATCATTTGATGATGTCATAATCATTGGATGATGTCATAATCATTTTGTTGATGTCATAATCATTTGATGATGTCATAATCATTTGATGATGTCATAATCATTAGATGATGTCATAATCATTTTGTTGATGTCATAATCATTTGATGATGTCATAATCATTTGATGTCATAATCATTGGATGATGACATAATCATTTTGTTGATGTCATAATCATTTTGTTGATGTAATAGTCATTTTGTTGATGTCATAATCATTTGATGTCATAATCATTGGATGATGTCATAATCATTTTGTTGATGTCATAATCATTTGATGATGTCATAATCATTAGATGATGTCATAATCATTTTGTTGATGTTATAATCATTTGATGATGTCATAATCATTTTGTTGATGTCATAATCATTTTGTTGATGTCATAATGATTTGATGATGTCATAATCATTTGATGACATAATCATTGGATGATGTCATAATCATTTTGTTGATGTCATAGTCATTTGATGATGTCATAATCATTTGATGTCATAATCATTGGATGATGTCATAATCATTTTGTTGATGTCATAATCATTTGATGATGTCATAATCATTAGATGATGTCATAATCATTTTGTTGATGTTATAATCATTTGATGATGTCATAATCATTTTGTTGATGTCATAATCATTTTGTTGATGTCATAATGATTTGATGATGTCATAATCATTTGATGACATAATCATTGGATGATGTCATAATCATTTTGTTGATGTCATAGTCATTTGATGATGTCATAATCATTTGATGTCATAATCATTGGATGATGTCATAATCATTTTGTTGATGTCATAATCATTTGATGATGTCATAATCAATAGATGATGTCATAATCATTTTGTCGATGTCATAATCATTTTGTTGATGTCATAATCATTTGATGTCATAATCATTGAATGATGTCATAATCATTTTGTTGATGTCATAATCATTTGATGATGTCATAATCATTAGATGATGTCATAATAATTTTGTTGATGTCATAATCATTTGATGATGTCATAATCATTAGATGATGTCATAATCATTTTGTTGATGTCATAATCATTTGATGATGTCATAATCATTTTGTTGATGTCATAATCATTTGATGATGTCATAATCGTTTGATGTCATAATCATTAGATGATGTCATAATCATTTTGTTGATGTCATAATCATTTGATGTCATAATCATTAGATGATGTCATAATCATTTTGTTGATGTCATAGTCATTTGATGATGTCATACTCATTTTGTTGATGTCATAATCATTTGATGATGTCATAATCATTTGATGTCATAATCATTGGATGATGTCATAATCATTTTGTTGATGTCATAATCATTTGATGATGTCATAATCATTTGATGTCATAATCATTGGATGATATCATAATAATTTTGTTGATGTCATAATCATTAGATGATGTCATAATCATTTTGTTGATGTCATAATCATTTGATGATGTCATAATCATTTTGTTGATGTCATAATCATTTTGTTGATGTCATAATGATTTGATGATGTCATAATCATTGGATGATGTCATAATCATTTTGTTGATGTCATAATCATTGGATGATGTTATAATCATTTTGTTGATGTCATAATCATTTGATGATGTCATAATCATTAGATGATGTCATAATCATTTTGTTGATGTCATAATCATTTGATGATTTCATAATCATTGGATTATGACATAATCATTTTCTTGATGTCATAATCATTTGATGATGTCATAATCATTTTGTTGATGTAATAATCATTTTGTTGATGTCATAATGATTGGATGATGACATAATCATTTGATGTCATAATCATTAGATGATGTCATAATAATTTTGTTGATGACATAATCATTTGATGTCATAATCATTAGATGATGTCATAATCATTTTGTTGATGTCATAGTCATTTGATGATGTCATAATCATTTTGTTGATGTCATAATCATTTGATGATGTCATAATCATTAGATGATGTCATAATCATTTTGTTGATGTCATAATCATTTGATGATGTCATAATCATTTTGTTGATGTCATAATCATTTGAAGATGTCATAATCGTTTGTTGTCATAATCATTAGATGATGTCATAATCATTTTGTTGATGTCATAATCATTTGATGTCATAATCATTAGATGATGTCATAATCATTTTGTTGATGCCATAGTCATTTGATGATGTCATAATCATTTTGTTGATGTCATAATCATTTGATGATGTCATAATCATTTGATATCATAATCATTGGATGATGTCATAATCATTTGATGTCATAATCATTAGATGATGTCATAATCATTTTGTTGATGTCATAGTCATTTGTTGATGTCATAATCATTTTGTTGATGTCATAATCATTTGATGATGTCATAATCATTTGATGTCATAATCATTGGATGATGTCATAATCATTTTGTTCATGTAATAATCATTTTGTTGATGTCAAAATGATTTGATGATGTCATAATCATTAGATGATGTCATAATCATTTTGATGATGTCATAATCATTTGATGTCATAATCATTAGATGATGTCATAATCATTTTGTTGATGTCATAGTCATTTGATGATGTCATAATCATTTTGTTGATGTCATAATCATTTGATGATGTCATAATCATTTGATGTCATAATCATTTGATTATGTCATAATCATTAGATGATGTCATAATCATTTGATTATGTCATAATCATTAGATGATGTCATAATCATTTTGTTGATGTCATAATCATTTCATGATGTCATAATCATTTTGTTGATGTCATAATGATTTGATGATGTCATAATCATTTTGTTGATGTCATAGTCATTTGATGATGTCATACTCATTTTGTTGATGTCATAATCATTTGATGATGTCATAATCATTTGATGTCATAATCATTGGATGATGTCATAATCATTTTGTTGATGTCATAATCATTTGATGATGTCATAATCATTAGATGATGTCATAATCATTTTGTTGATGTCATAATCATTTGCTGATGTCATAATCATTAGATGATGTCATAATAATTTTGTTGATGTCAGAATCATTTGATGATGTCATAATCATTTTGTTGATGTCATAATCATTTGATGATGTCATAATCATTTGATGTCATAATCATTGGATAATGTCATAATCATTTTGTTGATATCATAATCATTTGATGATGCCATCATCATTAGATGATGTCATAATCATTTTGTTGATGTCATAATCATTTGATGATGTCATAATCATTTTGTTGATGTTATAATCTTTTTGTTGATGTCATAATCATTTGATGATGTCATAATCATTTGATGTCATAATCATTGAATGATGTCATAATCATTTTGTTGATGTCATAATCATTTGATGATGTCATAATCATTTGATGTCATAATCATTGGATGATGTCATAATCATTTTGTTGATGTCATAATCATTTGATGATGTCATAATCATTAGATGATGTCATAATCATTTTGTTGATGTCATAATTAGAGTTGAGCGATACCAGCCGATACTTGAAAATATCGGATCGGAATGGATCGGCCGATCTTTAAAAAAAGTATCGGTATCGCCGATTCCGATACCGGGAACCAATGCAAGTCAATGGGGCCAAAATATCGGAATTAAAAAAAACCCTTTCTTTCCTTGTAGGTTAATTCTACATGAAGAAAAACAACTATGAATAATGTAGAATGTATTGTGGGAGGTGGAGGAGACATTAAAGCCATAGAGGTTTAGCCCAATCAAATGGAATAGCAGGAATTAAACTTTTTTTTTTAAAGATGTTAGGAGTTACAAAGATATTGACTATGTTAGCCTCATTTATATTTTGCCAGACATGTATGTCTTCTTCTTCTACTTCCTTTTTTTACATTCTTCTTCTTCTTCTTCTTCTACTTCCTTTTTTTACATTCTTCTTCTTCTTCTACTTCCTTTTTTTACATTCTTCTTCTTCTTCTTCTACTTCCTTTTTTTACATTCTTCTTCTTATTCCTTTTTTTACATTCTTCTTCTTCTTCTTCTACTTCCTTTTTTTACATTCTTCTTCTTCTTCTTCTACTTCCTTTTTTTACATTCTTCTTCTTCTACTTCCTTTTTTTACATTCTTCTTCTTCTTCTTCTACTTCCTTTTTTTACATTCTTCTTCTTATTCCTTTTTTTACATTCTTCTTCTTCTTCTTCTACTTCCTTTTTTTACATTCTTCTTCTTCTTCTTCTTCTTCTTCTTCTTCTTCTTCCTTTTCTTACATTCTTCATATTCTTCTTATTCAACAATTATTATTCTACATATTCAGCTTCTTCATCTTCTTCCTATTCTTCTTCATCATATTCTTGTTTGTGTCAGGCATTCCTGTAGTTGTTATCTAGAAAAGTTAGAAGTTTACACCTTCCGTTCTGCCTGTCACAAAAGATTTACAACAGGATTTGTCCGCGTTCAGTTTGGCCTGCAGAAGCAGGCCTTTTCCAGGGGCACCACGAGGAGGAACGGACTCACCCCCATACACTGCTTAGTCTTCTTCTGCTTATAAATAAGATAATATCATTTGCTCAGAGTATTAGTCTTATGCTTAATGTTCTTCTGCTTTGTTTTTTTTATGGTTCTTTGTCTTCTCTCTCTTGTTGTTCTGCATCTTGGTGGTTGTCTTCCTGTTCTTTGTCCTCTTGAACCAGCTGACGGTACTGGCACCCGGAGGGGCAGCAGAAGGAACAAGAGCCAATGGCACTACCGAGGACCAGCTGACGGTGCTGGAACCCGGTTACTAAGCAGGAGGTACCTGTGCTACAAAGCACTACCAAGGACCAGCAGACGTTGCCGGAACTCGGATACCGAGATGGAGGCACCTAGGCCAAAGGCTCTGACGAGAACCAGCTGACGGTGCTGGAACCCGGAGGGGTAGCATAAGCTGCAAGAGCAAATGGAAATAGCGAGGACCAGCTGACAGTGCTGGCACCCGGAGGGGCAGCAGAAGGAATAAGAGCCAATGGCACAACCGAGGACCAGCTGACGGTGCTGGAACCCGGTTACTAAGCAGGAGGTACCTGTGCTACAAAGCACTACCAAGGACCAGCAGACGTTGCCGGAACTCGGATACCGAGATGGAGGCACCTAGGCCAAAGGCTCTGACGAGAACCAGCTGACGGTGCTGGAACCCGGAGGGGTAGCATAAGCTGCAAGAGCAAATGGAAATAGCGAGGACCAGCTGACAGTGCTGGCACCCAGAGGGGCAGCAGAAGGAATAAGAGCCAATGGCACAACCGAGGACCAGCTGACGGTGCTGGAACCCGGTTACTAAGCAGGAGGTACCTGTGCTACAAAGCACTACCAAGGACCAGCAGACGTTGCCGGAACTCGGATACCGAGATGGAGGCACCTAGGCCAAAGGCTCTGACGAGAACCAGCTGACGGTGCTGGAACCCGGAGGGGTAGCATAAGCTGCAAGAGCAAATGGAAATAGCGAGGACCAGCTGACAGTGCTGGCACCCGGAGGGGCAGCAGAAGGAATAAGAGCCAATGGCACAACCGAGGACCAGCTGACGGTGCTGGAACCCGGTTACTAAGCAGGAGGTACCTGTGCTACAAAGCACTACCAAGGACCAGCAGACGTTGCCGGAACTCGGATACCGAGATGGAGGCACCTAGGCCAAAGGCTCTGATGAGAACCAGCTGACGGTGCTGGAACCCGGAGGGGTATCAGAAGTTACCCCTGAAAAGCAAAGTTGGCATGCCGCAAGCTGGCCGCAGTTACCGAATCACACAGTCCTACAGGGGGTGCTTGTCCCACTGGCACTATGGAACAAACCTTTCTTACCAGAACCCGCAGTCCACATAGGAAGCACCTAAACTGCTGGCACCCTAGCCTCGGCTAACCCAACCGCAACACGACATGGCAACTTGGGGTTGGCAAACTGACATTGACACTTCCCGGAAACAGCAGGCAGGGCTGGAACCAAGCTGGGCAGGAGGGAGCACCCGTGCCAAAGTCAGTTATGAGCAGCAACTGGCGATGTTGGAGCCCAGGACAAGCACTTAGCAGGCTGAGGCCTGATGTGCTGTCAATTGGGAGGCAGCAGGACAGATTGCCATCAAAACAGCAGGGGAACAGCTGACGTTACTGAACCCCACAAACACAGGAGCTAGTGTTTTACTCTGTGAAGACGGCACTTCCGAGCAACAACTGGCTGTGTTGAAGCCCAGGGACAAGCACGGAGCAGGCTTAGGCTGCATTGAAGAAATTTTAAGATCGGTTGTAGACTACTAATTTGAACCAAGCTCCACTTAGGCCTGTGGCTTCACTGATTTTCGTATTTCCCCTGTCCTCCAACCCCGCCAGTTACAGCTCCGAAGTGCCGTCTGCACAATCCACACTTGTTCCTGTGTTACAGGTGTTCAGTCCGGTCAGTTAATCCCCTGATGTGTGTCCGGCAATGTCGCCTGCTCTGTCCACATTCCGATAATGGGAATGTGGACAGAGCAGGCGACATTGCCGGACACACATCAGGGGATTAACTGACCGGACTGAACACCTGTAACACAGGAACAAGTGTGGATTGTGCAGACGCCACTTCGGAGCTGTAACTGGCGGGGTTGGAGGACAGGGGAAATACGAGAGACAGTGTAGCCACAGGCCTAATTGGAGCACGGTTAAAAATCAGTAGTGGTACGACTGTGTAGGCAGCAGGAGACTTTGCCATCCACACAGCAGGGGATCAGCTGACATTACTGAACCCCACTGAGACACGGGAGCAAGTGTCTCTTTCCGTGTGGACGGCACTTCCGAACTACAACTGGCTGTGTTGAAGCCCAGGAAATAGGAGGGTGTAGGCAGAGGCCTACTGTATTTTGAATGAGTTTACAGCAGGAGAGACTGCCATCCACACAGCAGGGGATCAGCTGACGTTACTGAACCCCACTGAGACACGGGAGCAAGTATCTCTTTCCGTGTGGACGGCACTTCCGAACTACAACTGGCTGTGTTGAAGCCCAGGAAATAGGAGGGTGTAGGCAGAGGCCTACTGTATTTTGAATGAGTTTACAGCAGGAGAGACTGCCATCCACACAGCAGGGGATCAGCTGACGTTACTGAACCCCACTGAGACACGGGAGCAAGTATCTCTTTCCGTGTGGACGGCACTTCCGAACTACAACTGGCTGTGTTGAAGCCCAGGAAATAGGAGGGTGTAGGCAGAGGCCTACTGTATTTTGAATGAGGTGACAGCAGGAGAGACTGCCATCCACACAGCAGGGGATCAGCTGACGTTACTGAACCCCACTGAGACACGGGAGCAAGTGTCTCTTTCCGTGTGGACGGCACTTCCGAACTACAACTGGCTGTGTTGAAGCCCAGGAAATAGGAGGGTGTAGGCAGAGGCCTACTGTATTTTGAATGAGTTTACAGCAGGAGAGACTGCCATCCACACAGCAGGGGATCAGCTGACGTTACTGAACCCCACTGAGACACGGGAGCAAGTATCTCTTTCCGTGTGGACGGCACTTCCGAACTACAACTGGCTGTGTTGAAGCCCAGGAAATAGGAGGGTGTAGGCAGAGGCCTACTGTATTTTGAATGAGTTTACAGCAGGAGAGACTGCCATCCACACAGCAGGGGATCAGCTGACGTTACTGAACCCCACTGAGACACGGGAGCAAGTGTCTCTTTCCGTGTGGACGGCACTTCCGAACTACAACTGGCTGTGTTGAAGCCCAGGAAATAGGAGGGTGTAGGCAGAGGCCTACTGTATTTTGAATGAGGTGACAGCAGGAGAGACTGCCATCCACACAGCAGGGGATCAGCTGACGTTACTGAACCCCACTGAGACACGGGAGCAAGTGTCTCTTTCCGTGTGGACGGCACTTCCGAACTACAACTGGCTGTGTTGAAGCCCAGGAAATAGGAGGGTGTAGGCAGAGGCCTACTGTATTTTGAATGAGTTTACAGCAGGAGAGACTGCCATCCACACAGCAGGGGATCAGCTGACGTTACTGAACCCCACTGAGACACGGGAGCAAGTGTCTCTTTCCGTGTGGACGGCACTTCCGAACTACAACTGGCTGTGTTGAAGCCCAGGAAATAGGAGGGTGTAGGCAGAGGCCTACTGTATTTTGAATGAGTTTACAGCAGGAGAGACTGCCATCCACACAGCAGGGGATCAGCTGACGTTACTGAACCCCACTGAGACACGGGAGCAAGTATCTCTTTCCGTGTGGACGGCACTTCCGAACTACAACTGGCTGTGTTGAAGCCCAGGAAATAGGAGGGTGTAGGCAGAGGCCTACTGTATTTTGAATGAGTTTACAGCAGGAGAGACTGCCATCCACACAGCAGGGGATCAGCTGACGTTACTGAACCCCACTGAGACACGGGAGCAAGTGTCTCTTTCCGTGTGGACGGCACTTCCGAACTACAACTGGCTGTGTTGAAGCCCAGGAAATAGGAGGGTGTAGGCAGAGGCCTACTGTATTTTGAATGAGTTTACAGCAGGAGAGACTGCCATCCACACAGCAGGGGATCAGCTGACGTTACTGAACCCCACTTAGACACGGGAGCAAGTATCTCTTTCCGTGTGGACGGCACTTCCGAACTACAACTGGCTGTGTTGAAGCCCAGGAAATAGGAGGGTGTAGGCAGAGGCCTACTGTATTTTGAATGAGTTTACAGCAGGAGAGACTGCCATCCACACAGCAGGGGATCAGCTGACGTTACTGAACCCCACTGAGACACGGGAGCAAGTGTCTCTTTCCGTGTGGACGGCACTTCCGAACTACAACTGGCTGTGTTGAAGCCCAGGAAATAGGAGGGTGTAGGCAGAGGCCTACTGTATTTTGAATGAGTTTACAGCAGGAGAGACTGCCATCCACACAGCAGGGGATCAGCTGATGTTACTGAACCCCACTGAGACACGGGAGCAAGTGTCTCTTTCCGTGTGGACGGCACTTCCGAACTACAACTGGCTGTGTTGAAGCCCAGGAAATAGGAGGGTGTAGGCAGAGGCCTACTGTATTTTGAATGAGTTTACAGCAGGAGAGACTGCCATCCACACAGCAGGGGATCAGCTGACGTTACTGAACCCCACTGAGACACGGGAGCAAGTGTCTCTTTCCGTGTGGACGGCACTTCCGAACTACAACTGGCTGTGTTGAAGCCCAGGAAATAGGAGGGTGTAGGCAGAGGCCTACTGTATTTTGAATGAGTTTACAGCAGGAGAGACTGCCATCCACACAGCAGGGGATCAGCTGACGTTACTGAACCCCACTGAGACACGGGAGCAAGTATCTCTTTCCGTGTGGACGGCACTTCCGAACTACAACTGGCTGTGTTGAAGCCCAGGAAATAGGAGGGTGTAGGCAGAGGCCTACTGTATTTTGAATGAGTTTACAGCAGGAGAGACTGCCATCCACACAGCAGGGGATCAGCTGACGTTACTGAACCCCACTGAGACACGGGAGCAAGTGTCTCTTTCCGTGTGGACGGCACTTCCGAACTACAACTGGCTGTGTTGAAGCCCAGGAAATAGGAGGGTGTAGGCAGAGGCCTACTGTATTTTGAATGAGTTTACAGCAGGAGAGACTGCCATCCACACAGCAGGGGATCAGCTGACGTTACTGAACCCCACTGAGACACGGGAGCAAGTATCTCTTTCCGTGTGGACGGCACTTCCGAACTACAACTGGCTGTGTTGAAGCCCAGGAAATAGGAGGGTGTAGGCAGAGGCCTACTGTCTTTGTAATGCGGAGACAGCAGGAGAGACTGCCATCTCCACAGCAGGGGAACAGCTGGCAGTGCTGAACCCCACTAACACTTGAACGAATGTGTTTGGCTCTGTGGAGACGACACTTCTGAACACCAACTGACGTTGTTGGAGCCCAGGATTAGGCGAGGAGCAGGCTGGGGCCTACTGGATTTTGGCAGGTGAATGCAGCAGGAGACTTGCCATCTCCACAGCAGGGGAACAGCTGGCAGTGCTGAACCCCACTAACACTTGAACGAATGTGTTTGGCTCTGTGGAGACGACACTTCTGAACACCAACTGATGTTGTTGGAGCCCAGGATTAGGCGAGGAGCAGGCTGGGGCCTACTGGATTTTGGCAGGTGAATGCAGCAGGAGACTTGCCATCTCCACAGCAGGGGAACAGCTGGCAGTGCTGAACCCCACTAACACTTGAACGAATGTGTTTGGCTCTGTGGAGACGACACTTCTGAACACCAACTGACGCTGTTGGAGCCCAGGATTAGGCGAGGAGCAGGCTGGGGCCTACTGGATTTTGGCAGGTGAAGGCAGCAGGAGACTTGCCATCTCCACAGCAGGGGAACAGCTGGCAGTGCTGAACCCCACTAACACTTGAACGAATGTGTTTGGTTCTGTGGAGACGACACTTCTGAACACCAACTGACGCTGTTGGAGCCCAGGATTAGGCGAGGAGCAGGCTGGGGCCTACTGGATTTTGGCAGGTGAATGCAGCAGGAGACTTGCCATCTCCACAGCAGGGGAACAGCTGGCAGTGCTGAACCCCACTAACACTTGAACGAACGTGTTTGGCTCTGTGGAGACGACACTTCTGAACACCAACTGACGCTGTTGGAGCCCAGGATTAGGCGAGGAGCAGGCTGGGGCCTACTGGATTTTGGCAGGTGAAGGCAGCAGGAGACTTGCCATCTCCACAGCAGGGGAACAGCTGGCAGTGCTGAACCCCACTAACACTTGAACGAATGTGTTTGGCTCTGTGGAGACGACACTTCTGAACACCAACTGACGCTGTTGGAGCCCAGGATTAGGCGAGGAGCAGGCTGGGGCCTACTGGATTTTGGCAGGTGAAGGCAGCAGGAGACTTGCCATCTCCACAGCAGGGGAACAGCTGGCAGTGCTGAACCCCACTAACACTTGAACGAATGTGTTTGGTTCTGTGGAGACGACACTTCTGAACACCAACTGACGCTGTTGGAGCCCAGGATTAGGCGAGGAGCAGGCTGGGGCCTACTGGATTTTGGCAGGTGAAGGCAGCAGGAGACTTGCCATCTCCACAGCAGGGGAACAGCTGGCAGTGCTGAACCCCACTAACACTTGAACGAATGTGTTTGGCTCTGTGGAGACGACACTTCTGAACACCAACTGACGCTGTTGGAGCCCAGGATTAGGCGAGGAGCAGGCTGGGGCCTACTGGATTTTGGCAGGTGAAGGCAGCAGGAGACTTGCCATCTCCACAGCAGGGGAACAGCTGGCAGTGCTGAACCCCACTAACACTTGAACGAATGTGTTTGGCTCTGTGGAGACGACACTTCTGAACAACAACTGACGCTGTTGGAGCCCAGGATTAGGCGAGGAGCAGGCTGGGGCCTACTGGATTTTGGCAGGTGAAGGCAGCAGGAGACTTGCCATCTCCACAGCAGGGGAACAGCTGGCAGTGCTGAACCCCACTAACACTTGAACGAATGTGTTTGGTTCTGTGGAGACGACACTTCTGAACACCAACTGACGCTGTTGGAGCCCAGGATTAGGCGAGGAGCAGGCTGGGGCCTACTGGATTTTGGCAGGTGAAGGCAGCAGGAGACTTGCCATCTCCACAGCAGGGGAACAGCTGGCAGTGCTGAACCCCACTAACACTTGAACGAATGTGTTTGGTTCTGTGGAGACGACACTTCTGAACACCAACTGACGCTGTTGGAGCCCAGGATTAGGCGAGGAGCAGGCTGGGGCCTACTGGATTTTGGCAGGTGAAGGCAGCAGGAGACTTGCCATCTCCACAGCAGGGGAACAGCTGGCAGTGCTGAACCCCACTAACACTTGAACGAATGTGTTTGGCTCTGTGGAGACGACACTTCTGAACACCAACTGACGCTGTTGGAGCCCAGGATTAGGCGAGGAGCAGGCTGGGGCCTACTGGATTTTGGCAGGTGAATGCAGCAGGAGACTTGCCATCTCCACAGCAGGGGAACAGCTGGCAGTGCTGAACCCCACTAACACTTGAACGAATGTGTTTGGCTCTGTGGAGACGACACTTCTGAACACCAACTGACGCTGTTGGAGCCCAGGATTAGGCGAGGAGCAGGCTGGGGCCTACTGGATTTGGGCAGGTGAAGGCAGCAGGAGACTTGCCATCTCCACAGCAGGGGAACAGCTGGCAGTGCTGAACCCCACTAACACTTGAACGAATGTGTTTGGCTCTGTGGAGACGACACTTCTGAACACCAACTGACGCTGTTGGTGCCCAGGATTACGCATGCCGCATGCAGAGGCCAATGGGCAGCGGTTTTTATGGAGGTTGTGGACTACTACTGATTCTAACCATGCTCCACTTAGGCCTCTGGCTCCACTGTCTCTACTATTTACCCTGGCCTCCAACCCCGCCAGCTACATCTCTGAAGTGGCGTCAGCACAATCTACACTTGTTCCTGTGTTACTGGTGCTCAGTCCCATCAGTTGATCCCCTGATGTTTGTCCGGCAAGTTCGCCAGCTCTGTCCTCATTCCCACTACTGGTTATGGGAATGTGGACAGAGCAGGAGACCTTGCCGGACACACATCAGGGGATAAACTGATGGGACTGAGCCACAGGAACACAGGAACAAGTGTAGATTGTGCTGACGCCACTTCAGAGATGTAGATGGCGGGGTTGGAGGTCAGGGGAAATAGTAGAGACAGTGGAGCCAGAGACCTAAGTTGGGCACGGTTAAAAATCAGTAGTGGTTTGAATGTTGATGGAGCTGGTGACTCTGCCGTCCACACAGCAGGGGATCAGCTGGCATTACTGAACCCCAGTAACACAGGAGCTAGTGTGTTTCTCTGTGCAGACGACACATCTGAGCGACAACTGGCTGTGTTGAAGCACAGGGATTATAGTTCAGGTGGTAGAAAAATGAACACACCAGCAGACCTGGATACAGTTGCCAACCACTAATTTAGTCTGTAAGAGGAATGGCAAAGTCTTTGGAGATCCAGGCCTTGTTCATTTTCAGAAAAGTCAGCCGGTCAACATTATCGGAAGATAGTCGCGTGCGACGGTCTGTTAGTACACCACCTGCGGCACTAAAGACACGTTCCGATAATACACTGGCAGCAGGGCAAGCCAGCACCTCCAATGCATACTGGCTAAGCTCTGGCCATGTATCCAGCTTAGAGACCCAAAACTTGAAGGGGGAAGAGCCATCTGGGAGTACAGCGACAGGGCAAGACATGTAGTCTGACACCATCTGACGGAAGCGTTGCCTCCTGCTGACTCGAGGCGTCGCTGATGGTGTAGACAATTGTGGTGGACACACAAAACTTTGCCACATTTGGGCCATAGTGGTCTTGCCTTGTGCTGCGGCACTGCCTCTGCTCCCTCTTTGTGCAGAGTTTCCTCCACTGCCTCGACGCACAGAGCTGCTTTGTAAAGCACTTGCAACAATGCTGTCGGGTGGAATGGAAAACATTATGGACTGCACCAGTGACTCTTCGTACTCCCGCATTTTACGCTCCCGGTTCAACGTTGGTATGAGCCTTTGTACGCTGTCCCGGTAGCGAGGATCTAGGAGGGTGTACACCCAATAATCAGCCGAGACGAGAATGTGGGCGATGCGGCGGTCGTTTCTCAGGCACTGCAGCATGAAATCAACCATGTGCTGCAGACTCCCAACTGCCAAAGAACCGCTGTCCCCTGTTTGAGGCGTGACCTCGACCTGCTCTGCATCACCCCACCCTCGCTGTACATACTGAGTAGAGGTTTGTGTACCTCCCTCCTCTGGAGAGATGTCTTCCTCCTCCATCGACTCCTCCTCATCCTCCTCACAAAGTGTCCCCTGCCTAGGCCTTTGTGAGGAAACACGTAGCGCAGACTGTCCAGAAGCAGATGGCATTTGGGACTCCTCATCCTCCACCTCTTCTGAAACCTCATCCCTTAGTGCTTGCAGTGTTTGTTGAAGCAGGCAGATAAGGGGGACAGTCATGCTGACTAGTGCATCATCTGCACTCGCCATCCGCGTGGATTCATCGAAGGCACGCAAAACGAGGCAGATGTCCTTCATAGAGGCCCACTCAATGGTGCTGAAGTGTGAACGGCGCACAGTGCGACTTGTTTGCGCCTGATGCAGCTGGTACTCCATGACTGCTGCCTGCTGCTCACACAACCGCTCCAACATATGTAACGTTGAATTCCACCGGGTGGGTAGGTCACATATGATGCGATGTTCTGGAAGGCCAAATCGTCGCTGCAGAGCAGCGAGGCGCGATCTTGCCGTGCTGGAACGTCGCAAGTGAGCGCACTCTATGCGGACCTTGTGCAACAGTGCATCAAGATCCGGATAGTCCCTCAGAAAGCTCTGCACGACCAAGTTAAGAACATGTGCCAGACATGGGATGTGTGTGAGGTTGCCTAGGCCAAGAGCTGCCACCAGATTTCGGCCATTGTCACACACTACCAAGCCCGGCTGGAGATTCGCTGGCCCAAACCACACATCGCTCTCCAGCTTGATAGCATTCCAGAGCTCCTGCGCTGTGTGGCTTCGATTCCCCAAAGAAATTAATTTGAGTACAGCCTGTTGACGTTTGGCCACGGCTGTGCTCATATCGGTCGTAACAGGCTCCTGCTCTGCTGTTTCTGAGGAACTTGAGTAGGAGGAGGAGTCTATGTGTACAGACTGGAGTCCTGCAATCCGTGGCGTTGGAAGAACACGTACAGCGCCACTCTCCAGATCCGTACCCGGCTCCACAACATTGACCCAGTGGGCAGTGAGGGAAAGGTATCGTCCCTGTCCATGGTTACTGGTCCACGCATCGGTGGTCAGGTGGACCTTGCTACTAACGGCGTTTAGTAGCGCATGTTTTATTTTGCCCTCAACATGTTTCTGCAGGGCAGGGACGGCTCGCCTGCTGAAATAAAAGCGGCTGGGCACGTTGTATTGGGGGACTGCCAATGCCATTAAGTCCCGGAAGGTGTCAGTGTCCACCAGCCTGAATGACAGCATTTCAACTGCCAGAAGTTTGGCAATGCCAGCATTCAGAGACTGTGCTCGGGGATGGTTTGCCGAGTAAGGGCGCCTTTTATCCCATGCCTGTGCTACCGATGGCTGTGATGGATGGGAACGTGCTGTTATGGGTGGAATCTGACAGGGTCTCCGGACAACAGTGGCAGAGGTTCTTCCTTGGCGATCCTGTGAGGAAGCCGAACCAGCAGTGTGTGAGCTGGAGGAAGAGGGCCCAAAACGAACTGAAGAGGTGGTAGGTGGTGCTGTACGTTGGCCTACGTCTTGAGGGTGTCTATGCAACTCCAACTCGTGCTTGGTGCGCACATGTTTCCACATATTTGTGGTATTGAGGTTGCTGACATTTCTCCCTCTTTTGACTCTCTGATGACACAGCTTGCATTTGACAAAGCAAATGTCATCTGCAACTGTGTCAAAAAAGGACCACGCACTGCAACTCTTGTGAGCGCCCGGTTTGCCTTTGGAAGGAGGAATGCTCCTAACGGGTGCCGAAGTGGAGGGTACAGGCAACCAAGTCTTCCCCCTCCCTCTGCCTCCTGTTTTGGCCGGTAGGGGAATCTCTTCCTCCGAGCTGCTCCCACCACCTTCCTGTTGCTCACGCCATGATGGGTCAAGGACCTCATCATCTTCCCTCCCCTCTTCAAACAGCTGCTTCTCCGGGGTTGTCTCGCCAGCACCGTACGCACCAGAAAGTGGCAACTGAGTCTCGTCATCATCTGATGCGTACTGAGGTGTGCTGACCATAGGCACTGGCCCACTCGCCTCTTCAGATTCAGAGGGACAAAGAAGTTGCGCATCACTGCATACTCCCTCTTCTTCACATTCAGGAATGCTGCTTGGCTGGCCCCCTCTTTCCAAGCCAACAGATTCCGAGAACAGAAGTAGAGATTGTGATGGCTCCTGTCCATGTCTCTCTGACTGCCTGGGCACTTTGGCAGGTGGTGAAGAGACAGATGGTTGCTCTTCGGTGCTCTGACCCTGAGAGGATGCGGAAGTAATTGAAGTCGATGCGTTAGCTGCCATCCATCCGACAACGGCTTCAATTTGTTCCTCCCGCAGCAGTGGGGTACGTTGAGGTCCTACAAAGCTGCGCATAAAGGACTGTTGCCTGCTAAAACTGGGGGATGCTGATCCACTGGTGCCCGCAGCAGGCCCAGAATCCCCATGTCCTCTACCTGTAGAATCCCCACGTCCTCTCCCTGCAGAATCCCCACGTCCTCTCCCTGCTGAAACTCCACGCCCACGCCCACGCCCCCGCGCCTTACTCCCTGCCTTCTTCATCTTGCAAGACTGCTTAAGATAGGCAAAAAAGGACAAAGGGGGGCCTTAGTGTGCTTATTCCTGAACAGCTGGTTACAGGTACAAGAAACACTAATTTTATGAAGTGTGTGTGTGTGGACTAGACTTTAATAGGAGCTGATGTGGCCTACACAAGTTCAAAATGTAGTGTTTGGTGAACTTTTTATGTGGTTTCTTTGTTTGAAACAAACTCAAAGTATGAGAACAAAGAATTGAAACTGATAGTATCACCAACTTTTTGGAGCTATTACAATGCAGGCAGGTAACCTACAATGCAAAAGATGAGGCTCCAAAAAAATTGGGTAATACTAATCTGGCTGCGCCGGCAGGGCACAAGCCAGAAAAAAAGGCTCCTCTATCTACTCCTATATAGTGTTTGCAACCAACCAATGTTGATGGATACGGATGGATGCACACTAATAGGAGAAGAAAAAATGAGCTGCACTCAGAGACAAATATGTGTGAGGCAGTGACGCACGTTGAGCGTCCTACAACCAGACGTAGCTGCAGGACACTCTACTCAGCGTGAGCTGCACTCACACACAGTCAGAGACCTCTCAGACAGCCGTCAACAGTGCAGCTAAGTGGGCACTGGCACTGACAGGCTGCAGAAAGGCTCCGCTGTGTACTCCTATATAGTGTTTGCAACCACCGTAGATGGAGACGGATGGATGCACACTAATAGAAGAAAAAATGAGCTGCACTCAAATAAAAATATGTGTGAGGCAGTGACGCACGCTGAGCGTCCTACAGCCAGACGTAGCTGCAGGACACACTACTCAGCATGAGCTGCACTCACACACAGTCAGAGACCTCTCAGACAGCCGTGAACAGTGCAGCAAAGTGGACACTAGCACTGAAAGGCTGCAGAAAGGCTCCGCTGTCTACTACTAGTGTTTGCAACCAACGTATATGGATACGGATGGAAGCACACTAGATTGAAATTATTTAAAAAATGCAGCTCAAAAAATAAAAGATGTATGAGGCAGCAGTGATCACACTGGGTGGCCTACAGCCTGACGTGGCTGCAGGACCCACTCCACAGCGTGAGCTGCACTCACACAGCCCTTGCAGACAGCTGTGAAAACAGCGCTGCTAGGGAAAAGCAAGCTACAGTGGTGGTTTATGTAGCCTGGATAAAGCACAATATTGTTTTTAGAATCGCTATTTCTAACTGTCCCTCACAGTCTTCTACAGCAGCCTGTCCCTAACTGAATTCACAGCAGAGTGACCAGAAATGGCGGCTGCGGTGGCTTTTATAGTGCATCATGACATCATTTCGGCAGCCAATCACAGCCATGCCAATAGTTAACATGCCTACATGCCTAACAGGATGTGCCCACACTTCGGAGGATTCCCATTGGCTTAATCAAAGCAAGCAGGCTCATAGCATGATGGGAACTTCCTATTCCGATTCCGATCCCGGAATCCGATATGAAAAAAGTATCGGAATTAAGTATCGGAATTCCGATACCGCTGATATCGGCCGATACCCGATACTTGCGGTATCGGAATGCTCAACACTAGTCATAATCATTGGATGATGTCATAATAATTTTGTTGATGTCATAATCATTTGATGATGTTATAATCATTAGATGATGTCATAATCATTTTGTTGATGTCATAATCATTTGATGATGTCATAATCATTAGATGATGTCATAATCATTTTGTTGATGTCATAATCATTTGATGATGTCATAATCATTTTGTTGATGTCATAATCATTTGATGATGTCATAATCATTTGATGTCGTAATCATTGGATGATGTCATAATCATTTTGTTGATGTCATAATCATTTGATGATGTCATAATCATTAGATGATGTCATAATCATTTGATGATGTCATAATCATTTTGTTGATGTAATAATCATTTTGTTGATGTCATAATGATTGGATGATGACATAATCATTTGATGTCATAGTCATTGGATGATGTCATAATCATTAGATGATGTCATAATCATTTTGTTGATGTCATAATCATTTGATGATGCCATAAACATTTGATGATGTCATAATCATTAGATGATGTCATAATCATTTTGTTGATGTCATAATCATTTGATGATGCCATAAACATTTGATGATGTCATAATCATTAGATGATGTCATAATCATTTTGTTGATGTCATAATCATTTGATGATGTCATAATCATTTTGTTGATGTCATAATCATTTGATGATGTCATCATCATTAGATGATGTCATAATCATTTTGTTGATGTCATAATCATTTGATGATGTCATAATCATTTTGTTGATGTCATAATCATTTTGTTGATGTCATAATGATTTGATGATGTCATAATCATTTGATGTCATAATCATTGGATGATGTCATAATCATTTTGTTGATGTCATAATCATTTGATGATGTCATAATCATTTGATGTCATAATCATTGGATGATGTCATAATCATTTTGTTGATGTCATAATCATTTGATGATGTCATAATCATTAGATGATGTCATAATCATTTTGTTGATGTTATAATCATTTGATGATGTCATAATCATTTGATGTCATAATCATTGGATGATGTCATAATCATTTTGTTGATGTCATAATCATTTGATGATGTCATAATCATTTTGTTGATGTCATAATCATTCGATGATGTCATAATCATTTGATGTCATAATCATTGGATAATGTCATAATCATTTTGTTGATGTCATAATCATTTGATGTCATAATCATTGAATGATGTCATAATCATTTTGTTGATGTCATAATCATTTGATGATGTCATAATCATTAGATGATGTCATAATAATTTTGTTGATGTCATAATCATTTGATGATGTCATAATCATTAGATGATGTCATAATCATTTTGTTGATGTCATAATCATTTGATGATGTCATAATCATTTTGTTGATGTCATAATCATTTGATGATGTCATAATCGTTTGATGTCATAATCATTAGATGATGGCATAATCATTTTGTTGATGTCATAATCATTTGATGTCATAATCATTAGATGATGTCATAATCATTTTGTTGATGTCATAGTCATTTGATGATGTCATACTCATTTTGTTGATGTCATAATCATTTGATGATGTCATAATCATTTTGTTGATGTCATAGTCATTTGATGATGTCATAATCATTTTGTTGATGTCATAATCATTTGATGATGTCATAATCATTAGATGATGTCATAATCATTTTGTTGATGTCATAATCATTTGATGATGTCATAATCATTTGATGTCATATTCATTGGATGATGTCATAATCATTTTGTTGATGTCATAATCATTTGATGATGTCATAATCATTTGATGTCATAATCATTGGATGATATCATAATAATTTTGTTGATGTCATAATCATTAGATGAATTCATAATCATTTTGTTGATGTCATAATCATTTTGTTGATGTCATAATCATTTTGTTGATGTCATAATCATTTTGTTGATGTCATAATGATTTGATGATGTCATAATCATTTGATGTCATAATCATTGGATGATGTCATAATCATTTTGTTGATGTCATAATCATTGGATGATGTTATAATCATTTTGTTGATGTCATAATCATTTGATGATGTCATAATCATTGGATGATGACATAATCATTTTGTTGATGTCATAATCATTTGATGATGTCATAATCATTTGATGTCATAATCATTGGATGATATCATAATAATTTTGTTGATGTCATAATCATTAGATGATGTCATAATCATTTTGTTGATGTCATAATCATTTGATGATGTCATAATCATTTTGTTGATGTCATAATCATTTTGTTGATGTCATAATGATTTGATGATGTCATAATCATTTGATGTCATAATCATTGGATGATGTCATAATCATTTTGTTGATGTCATAATCATTGGATGATGTTATAATCATTTTTTGATGTCATAATCATTTGATGATGTCATAATCATTAGATGATGTCATAATCATTTTGTTGATGTCATAATCATTTGATGATGTCATAATCATTGGATGATGACATAATCATTTTCTTGATGTCATAATCATTTGATGATGTCATAATCATTTTGTTGATGTAATAATCATTTTGTTGATGTCATAATGATTGGACGATGACATAATCATTTGATGTCATAATCATTAGATGATGTCATAATAATTTTGTTGATGACATAATCATTTGATGTCATAATCATTAGATGATGTCATAATCATTTTGTTGATGTCATAGTCATTTGATGATGTCATAATCATTTTGTTGATGTCATAATCATTTGATGATGTCATAATCATTAGATGATGTCATAATCATTTTGTTGATGTCATAATCATTTGATGATGTCATAATCATTTTGTTGATGTCATAATCATTTGAAGATGTCATAATCGTTTGTTGTCATAATCATTAGATGATGTCATAATCATTTTGTTGATGTCATTATCATTTGATGTCATAATCATTAGATGATGTCATAATCATTTTGTTGATGTCATAGTCATTTGATGATGTCATAATCATTTTGTTGATGTCATAATCATTTGATGATGTCATAATCATTTGATGTCATAATCATTGGATGATGTCATAATCATTTTGTTGATGTAATAATCATTTTGTTGATGTCAAAATGATTTGATGATGTCATAATCATTAGATGATGTCATAATCATTTTGATGATGTCATAATCATTTGATGTCATAATCATTAGATGATGTCATAATCATTTTGTTGATGTCATAGTCATTTGATGATGTCATAATCATTTTGTTGATGTCATAATCATTTGATGATGTCATAATCATTTGATGTCATAATCATTTGATTATGTCATAATCATTAGATGATGTCATAATCATTTGATTATGTCATAATCATTAGATGATGTCATAATCATTTTGTTGATGTCATAATCATTTCATGATGTCATAATCATTTTGTTGATGTCATAATGATTTGATGATGTCATAATCATTTTGTTGATGTCATAGTCATTTGATGATGTCATACTCATTTTGTTGATGTCATAATCATTTGATGATGTCATAATCATTTGATGTCATAATCATTGGATGATGTCATAATCATTTTGTTGATGTCATAATCATTTGATGATGTCATAATCATTAGATGATGTCATAATCATTTTGTTGATGTCATAATCATTTGCTGATGTCATAATCATTAGATGATGTCATAATCATTTTGTTGATGTCATAATCATTTCATGATGTCATAATCATTTTGTTGATGTCATAATGATTTGATGATGTCATAATCATTTGATGTCATAATCATTGGATGATGTCATAATCATTTTGTTGATGTCATAATCATTTGATGATGTCATAATCATTAGATGATGTCATAATCATTGGATGATGTCATAATCATTTTGTTGATGTCATAATCATTTGATGATGTCATAATCATTAGATGATGTCATAATCAATTTGTTGATGTCATAATCATTTGATGATGTCATAATCATTTGATGTCATAATCATTTGATGATGTCATAATCATTTTGTTGATGTCATAATCATTTGATGATGTCATAATCATTAGATGATGTCATAATCATTTTGTTGATGTCATAATCATTTGCTGATGTCATAATCATTAGATGATGTCATAATCATTTTGTTGATGTCAGAATCATTTGATGATGTCATAATCATTTTGTTGATGTAATAATCATTTGATGATGTCAAAATCATTTGATGTCATAATCATTGTATAATGTCATATTCATTTTGTTGATATCATAATCACTTGATGATGTCATCATCATTAGATGATGTCATAATCATTTTGTTGATGTCATAATCATTTGATGATGTCATAATCATTTTGTTGATGTCATAATCATTTTGTTGATGTCATAATCATTTGATGATGTCATAATCATTTGATGTCATAATCATTGGATGATGTCATAATCATTTTGTTGATGTCATAATCATTTGATGATGTCATAATCATTTGATGTCATAATCATTGGATGATGTCATAATCATTTTGTTGATGTCATAATCATTTGATGATGTCATAATAATTAGATGATGTCATAAACATTTTGTTGATGTCATAATCATTTTGTTGATGTCATAATCATTTTGTTGATGTCATAATCATTTGATGATGTCATAATCATTAGATGATGTCATAATCATTTTGTTGATGTCATAATCATTTGATGATGTCATAGTCATTAGGTGATGTCATAATCATTTTGTTGATGTCATAATCATTTGATGATGTCATAATCATTAGATGATGTCATAATCATTTTGTTGATGTCATAATCATTTGATGATGTCATAATCATTTTGTTGATGTCATAATCATTTGAAGATGGCATAATCGTTTGATGATGTCATAATCATTTGATTATGTCATAATCATTAGATGATGCCATAATCATTTTGTTGATGTCATAATCATTTGATGATGTCATAATCATTTGATGTCATAATCATTGGATGATGACATAATCATTTTGTTGATGTCATAATCATTTGATGATGTCATAATCATTTTGTTGATGTAATAATCATTTTGTTGATGTCATAATCATTTGATGATGTCATAATCATTTGATGTCATAATCATTGGATGATGTCATAATCATTTTGTTGATGTCATAATATTTAGATGATGTCATAATCATTTTTTTGATGTCATAATCATTTGATGATGTGATAATAATTTGATGATGTCATAATCATTTTGTTGATGTCATAATCATTTGATGATGTCATAATCATTTTGTTGATGTCATAATCATTTGATGATGTCATAATCATTTGATTTCATAATCATTGGATAATGTCATAATCATTTTGTTGATGTCATAATCATTTGATGATGTCATAATCATTAGATGAGGTCATAATCATTTTGTTGATGTTACAATCATTTGATGATGTCATAATCATTTTGTTGATGTCATAATCATTTTGTTGATGTCATAATGATTTGATGATGTCATAATCATTTGATGTCATAATCATTGGATGATGTCATAATCATTTTGTTGATGTCATAATCATTTGATGATGTCATAATCATTTGATGTCATAATCATTGGATGATGTCATAATCATTTTGTTGATGTCATAATCATTTGATGATGTCATAATCATTAGATGATGTCATAATCATTTTGTTGATGTCATAATCATTTTGTTGATGTCATAATCATTTGATGATGTCATAATCATTAGATGATGTCATAATCATTTTGTTGATGTCATAATCATTTGATGTCATAATCATTAGATGATGTCATAATCATTTTGTTGATGTCATAATCATTTTGTTGATGTCATAATCATTTGATGATGTCATAATCGTTTGATGGCATAATCTTTAGATGATGTCATAATCATTTTGTTGATGTCATAATCATTTGATGTCATAATCATTTGGTGATGTCATAATCATGTTGTTGATCTCATAATCATTTTGTTGATGTCATAATGATTTGATGATGTCATAATCATTTGATGTCATAATCATTGGATGATGTCATAATCATTTTGTTGATGTCATAATCATTTGATGATGTCATAATCATTTGATGTCATAATCATTGGATGATGTCATAATCATTTTGTTGATGTCATAATCATTTGATGATGTCATAATCATTAGATGATGTCATAATCATTTTGTTGATGTCATAATCATTTGATGTCATAATCATTGGATGATGTCATAATCGTTTGATGTCATAATCTTTAGATGATGTCATAATCATTTTGTTGATGTCATAATCATTTGATGTCATAATCATTTGGTGATGTCATAATCATGTTGTTGATCTCATAATCATTTTGTTGATGTCATAATGATTTGATGATGTCATAATCATTTGATGTCATAATCATTGGATGATGTCATAATCATTTTGTTGATGTCATAATCATTTGATGATGTCATAATGATTTGATGATGTCATAATCATTTGATGATGTCATAATCATTAGATGATGTCATAATCATTTTGTTGATGTCATAATCATTTGATGATGTCATAATCATTTGATGTCATAATCATTGGATGATGTCATAATCATTTTGTTGATGTCATAATCATTTGATGATGTCATAATCATTAGATGATGTCATAATCATTTTGTTGATGTCATAATCATTTTGTTGATGTCATAATCATTTGATGATGTCATAATCATTAGATGATGTCATAATCATTTTGTTGATGTCATAATCATTTGATGTCATAATCATTAGATGATGTCATAATCATTTTGTTGATGTCATAATCATTTTGTTGATGTCATAATCATTTGATGATGTCATAATCGTTTGATGTCATAATCATTAGATGATGTCATAATCATTTTGTTGATGTCATAATCATTTGATGTCATAATCATTTGGTGATGTCATAATCATGTTGTTGATGTCATAATCATTTTGTTGATGTCATAATCATTTGATGTCATAATCATTGGATGATGTCATAATCATTTTGTTGATGTCATAATCATTTGATGATGTCATAATCATTAGATGATGTCATAATCATTTTTTTGATGTCATAATCATTTGATGATGTCATAATCATTTGATGATGTCATAATCATTGGATGATGTCATAATCATTTTGTTGATGTCATAATCATTTGATGATGTCATAATCATTAGATGATGTCATAATCATTTTGTTGATGTCATAATCATTTGATGATGTCATAATCATTAGATGATGTCATAATCATTTTGTTGATGTCAGAATCATTTGATGATGTCATAATCATTTTGTTGATGTCATAATCATTTGATGATGTCATAATCATTTTGTTGATGTCATAATCATTTTGTTGATGTCATATGATTTGATGATGTCATAATCATTTGATGTCATAATCATTGGATGATGTCATAATCATTTTGTTGATGTCATAATCATTTGATGATGTTATAATCATTAGATGATGTCATAATCATTTTGTTGATGTCATAATCATTTGATGATGTCATAATCATTAGATGATGTCATAATCATTTTGTTGATGTCATAATCATTTGATGATGTCATAATCATTTTGTTGATGTCATAATCATTTGATGATGTCATAATCATTTGATGTCATAATCATTTGATGTCATAATCATTTTGTTGATGTCATAATCATTTGATGATGTCATAATCATTAGATGATGTCATAATCATTTTGTTGATGTCATAATCATTTGATGATGTCATAATCATTTGATGTCATAATCATTGGATGATGACATAATCATTTTGTTGATGTCATAATCATTTGATGATGTCATAATCATTTTGTTGATGTAATAATCATTTTGTTGATGTCATAATGATTGGATGATGACATAATCATTTGATGTCATAATCATTAGATGATGTCATAATCATTTTGTTGATGACATAATCATTTGATGTCATAATCATTAGATGATGTCATAATCATTTTGTTGATGTCATAGTCATTTGATGATGTCATAATCATTTTGTTGATGTCATAATCATTAGAGGATGTCATAATCATTTGATGTCATAATCATTGGATGATGTCATAATCATTTTGTTGATGTCATAATCATTTGATGATGTCATGATCATTAGATGATGTCATAATCATTTTGTTGATGTCATAATCATTTGATGTCATAATCATTAGATGATGTCATAATCATTTTGTTGATGTCAGAATCATTTGATGATGTCATAATCATTTTGTTGATGTCATAATCATTTGATGATGACATAATCATTTTGTTGATGTCATAATCATTTTGCTGATGTCATATGATTTGATGATGTCATAATCTTTTGATGTCATAATCATTGGATGATGTCATAATAATTTTGTTGATGTCATAATCATTTGATGATGTTATAATCATTAGATGATGTCATAATCATTTTGTTGATGTCATAATCATTTGATTATGTCATAATCATTAGATGATGTCATAATCATTTTGTTGATGTCATAATCATTTGATGATGTCATAATCATTTTGTTGATGTCATAATCATTTGAAGATGGCATAATCGTTTGATGATGTCATAATCATTTGATTATGTCATAATCATTAGATGATGCCATAATCATTTTGTTGATGTCATAATCATTTGATGATGTCATAATCATTTGATGTCATAATCATTGGATGATGACATAATCATTTTGTTGATGTCATAATCATTTGATGATGTCATAATCATTTTGTTGATGTAATAATCATTTTGTTGATGTCATAATCATTTGATGATGTCATAATCATTTGATGTCATAATCATTGGATGATGTCATAATCATTTTGTTGATGTCATAATATTTAGATGATGTCATAATCATTTTTTTGATGTCATAATCATTTGATGATGTGATAATAATTTGATGATGTCATAATCATTTTGTTGATGTCATAATCATTTGATGATGTCATAATCATTTTGTTGATGTCATAATCATTTGATGATGTCATAATCATTTGATTTCATAATCATTGGATAATGTCATAATCATTTTGTTGATGTCATAATCATTTGATGATGTCATAATCATTAGATGAGGTCATAATCATTTTGTTGATGTTACAATCATTTGATGATGTCATAATCATTTTGTTGATGTCATAATCATTTTGTTGATGTCATAATGATTTGATGATGTCATAATCATTTGATGTCATAATCATTGGATGATGTCATAATCATTTTGTTGATGTCATAATCATTTGATGATGTCATAATCATTTGATGTCATAATCATTGGATGATGTCATAATCATTTTGTTGATGTCATAATCATTTGATGATGTCATAATCATTAGATGATGTCATAATCATTTTGTTGATGTCATAATCATTTTGTTGATGTCATAATCATTTGATGATGTCATAATCATTAGATGATGTCATAATCATTTTGTTGATGTCATAATCATTTGATGTCATAATCATTAGATGATGTCATAATCATTTTGTTGATGTCATAATCATTTTGTTGATGTCATAATCATTTGATGATGTCATAATCGTTTGATGGCATAATCTTTAGATGATGTCATAATCATTTTGTTGATGTCATAATCATTTGATGTCATAATCATTTGGTGATGTCATAATCATGTTGTTGATCTCATAATCATTTTGTTGATGTCATAATGATTTGATGATGTCATAATCATTTGATGTCATAATCATTGGATGATGTCATAATCATTTTGTTGATGTCATAATCATTTGATGATGTCATAATCATTTGATGTCATAATCATTGGATGATGTCATAATCATTTTGTTGATGTCATAATCATTTGATGATGTCATAATCATTAGATGATGTCATAATCATTTTGTTGATGTCATAATCATTTGATGTCATAATCATTGGATGATGTCATAATCGTTTGATGTCATAATCTTTAGATGATGTCATAATCATTTTGTTGATGTCATAATCATTTGATGTCATAATCATTTGGTGATGTCATAATCATGTTGTTGATCTCATAATCATTTTGTTGATGTCATAATGATTTGATGATGTCATAATCATTTGATGTCATAATCATTGGATGATGTCATAATCATTTTGTTGATGTCATAATCATTTGATGATGTCATAATGATTTGATGATGTCATAATCATTTGATGATGTCATAATCATTAGATGATGTCATAATCATTTTGTTGATGTCATAATCATTTGATGATGTCATAATCATTTGATGTCATAATCATTGGATGATGTCATAATCATTTTGTTGATGTCATAATCATTTGATGATGTCATAATCATTAGATGATGTCATAATCATTTTGTTGATGTCATAATCATTTTGTTGATGTCATAATCATTTGATGATGTCATAATCATTAGATGATGTCATAATCATTTTGTTGATGTCATAATCATTTGATGTCATAATCATTAGATGATGTCATAATCATTTTGTTGATGTCATAATCATTTTGTTGATGTCATAATCATTTGATGATGTCATAATCGTTTGATGTCATAATCATTAGATGATGTCATAATCATTTTGTTGATGTCATAATCATTTGATGTCATAATCATTTGGTGATGTCATAATCATGTTGTTGATGTCATAATCATTTTGTTGATGTCATAATCATTTGATGTCATAATCATTGGATGATGTCATAATCATTTTGTTGATGTCATAATCATTTGATGATGTCATAATCATTAGATGATGTCATAATCATTTTTTTGATGTCATAATCATTTGATGATGTCATAATCATTTGATGATGTCATAATCATTGGATGATGTCATAATCATTTTGTTGATGTCATAATCATTTGATGATGTCATAATCATTAGATGATGTCATAATCATTTTGTTGATGTCATAATCATTTGATGATGTCATAATCATTAGATGATGTCATAATCATTTTGTTGATGTCAGAATCATTTGATGATGTCATAATCATTTTGTTGATGTCATAATCATTTGATGATGTCATAATCATTTTGTTGATGTCATAATCATTTTGTTGATGTCATATGATTTGATGATGTCATAATCATTTGATGTCATAATCATTGGATGATGTCATAATCATTTTGTTGATGTCATAATCATTTGATGATGTTATAATCATTAGATGATGTCATAATCATTTTGTTGATGTCATAATCATTTGATGATGTCATAATCATTAGATGATGTCATAATCATTTTGTTGATGTCATAATCATTTGATGATGTCATAATCATTTTGTTGATGTCATAATCATTTGATGATGTCATAATCATTTGATGTCATAATCATTTGATGTCATAATCATTTTGTTGATGTCATAATCATTTGATGATGTCATAATCATTAGATGATGTCATAATCATTTTGTTGATGTCATAATCATTTGATGATGTCATAATCATTTGATGTCATAATCATTGGATGATGACATAATCATTTTGTTGATGTCATAATCATTTGATGATGTCATAATCATTTTGTTGATGTAATAATCATTTTGTTGATGTCATAATGATTGGATGATGACATAATCATTTGATGTCATAATCATTAGATGATGTCATAATCATTTTGTTGATGACATAATCATTTGATGTCATAATCATTAGATGATGTCATAATCATTTTGTTGATGTCATAGTCATTTGATGATGTCATAATCATTTTGTTGATGTCATAATCATTAGAGGATGTCATAATCATTTGATGTCATAATCATTGGATGATGTCATAATCATTTTGTTGATGTCATAATCATTTGATGATGTCATGATCATTAGATGATGTCATAATCATTTTGTTGATGTCATAATCATTTGATGTCATAATCATTAGATGATGTCATAATCATTTTGTTGATGTCAGAATCATTTGATGATGTCATAATCATTTTGTTGATGTCATAATCATTTGATGATGACATAATCATTTTGTTGATGTCATAATCATTTTGCTGATGTCATATGATTTGATGATGTCATAATCTTTTGATGTCATAATCATTGGATGATGTCATAATAATTTTGTTGATGTCATAATCATTTGATGATGTTATAATCATTAGATGATGTCATAATCATTTTGTTGATGTCATAATCATTTGATTATGTCATAATCATTAGATGATGTCATAATCATTTTGTTGATGTCATAATCATTTGATGATGTCATAATCATTTTGTTGATGTCATAATCATTTGATGATGTCATAATCATTTGATGTCGTAATCATTGGATGATGTCATAATCATTTTGTTGATGTCATAATCATTTGATGATGTCATAATCATTTGATGTCATAATCATTGGATGATGTCATAATCATTTTGTTGATGTCATAATCATTTGATGATGTCATAATCATTTTGTTGATGTCATAATCATTCGATGATGTCATAATCATTTGATGTCATAATCATTGGATAATGTCATAATCATTTTGTTGATGTCATAATCATTTGATGTCATAATCATTGAATGATGTCATAATCATTTTGTTGATGTCATAATCATTTGATGATGTCATAATCATTAGATGATGTCATAATAATTTTGTTGATGTCATAATCATTTGATGATGTCATAATCATTAGATGATGTCATAATCATTTTGTTGATGTCATAATCATTTGATGATGTCATAATCATTTTGTTGATGTCATAATCATTTGATGATGTAATAATCGTTTGATGTCATAATCATTAGATGATGGCATAATCATTTTGTTGATGTCATAATCATTTGATGTCATAATCATTAGATGATGTCATAATCATTTTGTTGATGTCATAGTCATTTGATGATGTCATACTCATTTTGTTGATGTCATAATCATTTGATGTCATTATCATTGGATGATGTCATAATCATTTTGTTGATGTCATAATCATTTGATGATGTCATAATCATTAGATGATGTCATAATCATTTTGTTGATGTCATAATCATTTGATGATGTCATAATCATTTGATGTCATATTCATTGGATGATGTCATAATCATTTTGTTGATGTCATAATCATTTTGTTGATGTCATAATCATTTTGTTGATGTCATAATGATTTGATGATGTCATAATCATTTGATGTCATAATCATTGGATGATGTCATAATCATTTTGTTGATGTCATAATCATTGGATGATGTTATAATCATTTTGTTGATGTCATAATCATTTGATGATGTCATAATCATTAGATGATGTCATAATCATTTTGTTGATGTCATAATCATTTGATGATGTCATAATCATTGGATGATGACATAATCATTTGATGTCATAATCATTGGATGATGTTATAATCATTTTGTTGATGTCATAATCATTTGATGATGTCATAATCATTAGATGATGTCATAATCATTTTGTTGATGTAATAATCATTTTGTTGATGTCATAATGATTGGATGATGACATAATCATTTGATGTCATAATCATTAGATGATGTCATAATAATTTTGTTGATGACATAATCATTTGATGTCATAATCATTAGATGATGTCATAATCATTTTGTTGATGTCATAGTCATTTGATGATGTCATAATCATTTTGTTGATGTCATAATCATTTGATGATGTCATAATCATTAGATGATGTCATAATCATTTTGTTGATGTCATAATCATTTTGTTGATGTCATAATCATTTGATGATGCCATAATCATTTTGTTGATGTCATAATCATTTGATGATGCCATAATCATTTTGTTGATGTCATAATCATTGGATGATGTCATAATCATTTTGTTGATGTCATAATCATTTGATGATGTCATAATCATTGGATGATGTCATAATCATTTTGTTGATGTCATAATCATTTGATGATGTCATAATCATTAGATGTTGTCATAATCATTTTGTTGATGTCATAATCATTGGATGATGTCATAATCATTTTGTTGATGTCATAATCATTTGATGATGCCATAATCATTTTGTTGATGTCATAATCATTTGATGATGTCATAATCATTTGATGTCATAATCATTGGATGATGTCATAATCATTTTGTTGATGTCATAATCATTTGATGATGTCATAATCATTTGATGTCATAATCATTGGATGATGTCATAATCATTTTAAGATGTCATAATCATTTTGTTGATGTCATAATCATTTGATGATGTCATAATCATTTTGTTGATGTCATAATCATTTGATGATGTCATAATCATTTTGTTGATGTCATAATCATTTTGTTGATGTCAAAATGATTTGATGATGTCATAATCATTGGATGATGTCATAATCATTGGATGATGTCATAATCATTTTGTTGATGTCATAATCATTTGATGTCATAATCACTGGATGATGTCATAATCATTTTGTTGATGTCATAATCATTTGATGATGTCATAATCATTTTGTTGATGTCATAATCATTGGATGATGTCATAATCATTTGATGTCATAATCATTGGATGATGTCATAATCATTTTGTTGATGTAATAATCATTTTGTTGATGTCATAATGATTTGATGATGTCATAATCATTAGATGATGTCATAATCATTTTGATGATGTCATAATCATTTGATGTCATAATCATTAGATGATGTCATAATCATTTTGTTGATGTCATAGTCATTTGATGATGTCATAATCATTTGATGTCATAATCATTTGATTATGTCATAATCATTAGATGATGTCATAATCATTTGATTATGTCATAATCATTAGATGATGTCATAATCATTTTGTTGATGTCATAATCATTTCATGATGTCATAATCATTTTGTTGATGTCATAATGATTTGATGATGTCATAATCATTTTGTTGATGTCATAGTCATTTGATGATGTCATACTCATTTTGTTGATGTCATAATCATTTGATGATGTCATAATCATTTGATGTCATAATCATTGGATGATGTCATAATCATTTTGTTGATGTCATAATCATTTGATGATGTCATAATCATTAGATGATGTCATAATCATTTTGTTGATGTCATAATCATTTGCTGATGTCATAATCATTAGATGATGTCATAATAATTTTGTTGATGTCAGAATCATTTGATGATGTCATAATCATTTTGTTGATGTCATAATCATTTGATGATGTCATAATCATTTGATGTCATAATCATTGGATAATGTCATAATCATTTTGCTGATATCATAATCATTTGATGATGCCATCATCATTAGATGATGTCATAATCATTTTGTTGATGTCATAATCATTTGATGATGTCATAATCATTTTGTTGATGTCATAATCATTTTGTTGATGTCATAATCATTTGATGATGTCAAAATCATTTGATGTCATAATCATTGGATGATGTAATAATCATTTTGTTGATGTCATAATCATTTGATGATGTCATAATCATTTTGTTGATGTCATAATGATTTGATGAAGTCATAATCATTGGATGATGTCATAATCATTGGATGATGTCATAATCATTTTGTTGATGTCATAATCATTTGATGATGTCAAAATCATTTGATGTCATAATCATTGGATGATGTAATAATCATTTTGTTGATGTCATAATCATTTGATGATGTCATAATCATTTTGTTGATGTCATAATGATTTGATGATGTCATAATCATTGGATGATGTCATAATCATTGGATGATGTTATAATCATTTTGTTGATGTCATAATGATTTGATGATGTCATAATCATTGGATGATGTCATAATCATTGGATGATGTCATAATCATTTTGTTGATGTCATAATCATTTGATGATGCAATAATCATTTGATGTCATAATCATTGGATGATGTCATAATCATTTGATGATGTCATAATCATTTTGTTGATGTCATAATCATTTGATGATGTCATAATCATTTTGTTGATGTCATAATCATTTGATGATGTCAAAATCATTTGATGTCATAATCATTGGATGATGTAATAATCATTTTGTTGATGTCATAATCATTTGATGATGTCATAGTCATTTTGTTGATGTCATAATGATTTGATGATGTCATAAACATTGGATGATGTCATAATCATTGGCTGATGTCATAATCATTTTGTTGATGTCATAATCATCTGGTGATGTCAAAATTATTTGATGTCATAATCATTGGATGATGTCATAATGATTTGATGATGTCATAATCATTGGATGATGTCATAATCATTGGATGATGTCATAATCATTTTGTTGATGTCATAATCATTTGATGTCATAATCACTGGATGATGTCATAATCATTTTGTTGATGTCATAATCATTTGATGATGTCATAATCATTTTGTTGATGTCATAATCATTGGATGATGTCATAATCATTTGATGTCATAATCATTGGATGATGTCATAATCATTTTGTTGATATCATAATCATTTTATGATGTCATAATCATTTTGTTGATGTCATAATCATTTTGTTGATGTCATAATCATTTGATGATGCCATAATCATTTTGTTGATGTCATAATCATTTGATGATGCCATAATCATTTTGTTGATGTCATAATCATTGGATGATGTCATAATCATTTTGTTGATGTCATAATCATTTGATGATGTCATAATCATTGGATGATGTCAAAATCATTTTGTTGATGTCATAATCATTTGATGATGTCATAATCATTAGATGTTGTCATAATCATTTTGTTGATGTCATAATCATTGGATGATGTCATAATCATTTTGTTGATGTCATAATCATTTGATGATGCCATAATCATTTTGTTGATGTCATAATCATTTGATGATGTCATAATCATTTGATGTCATAATCATTGGATGATGTCATAATCATTTTGTTGATGTCATAATCATTTGATGATGCCATAATCATTTTGTTGATGTCATAATCATTTGATGATGTCATAATCATTTGATGTCATAATCATTGGATGATGTCATAATCATTTTGTTGATGTCATAATCATTTGATGATGTCATAATCATTTTGTTGATGTCATAATCATTTGATGATGTCATAATCATTTTGTTGATGTCATAATCATTTTGTTGATGTCAAAATGATTTGATGATGTCATAATCATTGGATGATGTCATAATCATTGGATGATGTCATAATCATTTTGTTGATGTCATAATCATTTGATGTCATAATCACTGGATGATGTCATAATCATTTTGTTGATGTCATAATCATTTGATGATGTCATAATCATTTTGTTGATGTCATAATCATTGGATGATGTCATAATCATTTGATGTCATAATCATTGGATGATGTCATAATCATTTGATGTCATAATCATTGGATGATGTCATAATCATTTTGTTGATGTCATAATCATTTTGTTGATGTCATAATCATTTGATGATGTCAAAATCATTAGATGATGTCATAATCATTTTGTTGATGTCATAATCATTGGATGATGTCATAATCATTTTGTTGATGTCATAATCATTTGATGATGTCATAATCATTAGATGATGTCATAATCATTTTGTTGATGTCATAATCATTTGATGATGTCATAATCATTTTGTTGATGTCATAATCATTTTGTTGATGTCATAATGATTTGATGATGTCATAATCATTGGATGATGTCATAATCATTGGATGATGTCATAATCATTTTGTTGATGTCATAATCATTTGATGTCATAATCACTGGATGATGTCATAATCATTTTGTTGATGTCATAATCATTTGATGATGTCATAATCATTTTGTTGATGTCATAATCATTGGATGATGTCATAATCATTTGATGTCATAATCATTGGATGATGTCATAATCATTTTGTTGATGTCATAATCATTTGATGATGTCATAATCATTAGATGATGTCATAATCATTTTGTTGATGTCATAATCATTTGATGATGTCATAATCATTAGATGATGTCATAATCATTTTGTTGATGTCATAATCATTTGATGAAGTCATAATCATTTTGTTGATGTCATAATCATTTGATCATGTCAAAATCATTTGATGTCATAATCATGGGATGATGTCATAATCATTTTGTTGATGTCATAATCATTTGATGATGTCATAATCATTAGATGATGTCATAATCATTTTGTTGATGTCATAATGATTTGATGATGTCATAATCATTGGATGATGTCATAATCATTGGATGATGTCATCATCATTTTGTTGATGTCATAATCATTTGATTATGTCATAATCATTTGATGTCATAATCATTGGATGATGTCATAATCATTTTGTTGATATCATAATCATTTGATGATGTCAAAATCATTTGATGTCATAATCATTGGATGATGTAATAATCATTTTGTTGATGTCATAATCATTTGATGATGTCATAATCATTTTGTTGATGTCATAATGATTTGATGATGTCATAAACATTGGATGATGTCATAATCATTGGATGATGTCATAATCATTTTGTTGATGTCATAATCATTTGATGATGTCATAATCATTTTGTTGATGTCATAATCATTTTGTTGATGTCATAATGATTTGATGATGTCATAATCATTGGATGATGTCATAATCATTTTGTTGATGTCATAATCATTTGATGTCATAATCACTGGATGATGTCATAATCATTTTGTTGATGTCATAATCATTTGATGATGCCATAATCATTTTGTTGATGTCATAATCATTGGATGATGTCATAATCATTTGATGTCATAATCATTGGATGATGTCATAATCATTTTGTTGATGTCATAATCATTTGATGATGTCATAATCATTGGATGATGTCATAATCATTTTGTTGATGTCATAATCATTTGATGATGTCATAATCATTAGATGTTGTCATAATCATTTTGTTGATGTCATAATCATTGGATGATGTCATAATCATTTTGTTGATGTCATAATCATTTGATGATGCCATAATCATTTTGTTGATGTCATATTCATTTGATGATGTCATAATCATTTGATGTCATAATCATTGGATGATGTCATAATCATTTTGTTGATGTCATAATCATTTGATGATGTCATAATCATTTGATGTCATAATCATTGGATGATGTCATAATCATTTGAAGATGTCATAATCATTTTGTTGATGTCATAATCATTTGATGATGTCAAAATCATTTGATGTCATAATCATTGGATGATGTCATAATCATTTTGTTGATGTCATAATCATTTGATGATGTCATAATCATTTTGTTGATGTCATAATGATTTGATGAAGTCATAATCATTGGATGATGTCATAATCATTGGATGATGTCATAATCATTTTGATGATGTCATAATCATTTGATGATGTCAAAATCATTTGATGTCATAATCATTGGATGATGTAATAATCATTTTGTTGATGTCATAATCATTTGATGATGTCATAATCATTTTGTTGATGTCATAATGATTTGATGATGTCATAATCATTGGATGATGTCATAATCATTGGATGATGTCATAATCATTTTGTTGATGTCATAATGATTTGATGATGTCATAATCATTGGATGATGTCATAATCATTGGATGATGTCATAATCATTGGATGATGTAATAATCATTTTGTTGATGTCATAATCATTTGATGATGCAATAATCATTTGATGTCATAATCATTGGATGATGTCATAATCATTTGATGATGTCATAATCATTTTGTTGATGTCATAATCATTTGATGATGTCATAATCATTTGATGATGTCATAATCATTTTGTTGATGTCATAATCATTTGATGATGTCATAATCATTTTGTTGATGTCATAATCATTTTGTTGATGTCATAATGATTTGATGATGTCATAATCATTGGATGATGTCATAATCATTGGATGATGTCATAATCATTTTGTTGATGTCATAATCATTTGATGTCATAATCACTGGATGATGTCATAATCATTTTGTTGATGTCATAATCATTTGATGTCATAATCATTGGATGATGTCATAATCATTTTGTTGATATCATAATCATTTTATGATGTCATAATCATTTTGTTGATGTCATAATCATTTTGTTGATGTCATAATCATTTGATGATGCCATAATCATTTTGTTGATGTCATAATCATTTGATGATGCCATAATCATTTTGTTGATGTCATAATCATTGGATGATGTCATAATCATTGGATGATGTCATAATCATTTTGTTGATGTCATAATCATTTGATGATGTCATAATCATTAGATGTTGTCATAATCATTTTGTTGATGTCATAATCATTGGATGATGTCATAATCATTTTGTTGATGTCATAATCATTTGATGATGCCATAATCATTTTGTTGATGTCATAATCATTTGATGATGTCATAATCATTTGATGTCATAATCATTGGATGATGTCATAATCATTTTGTTGATGTCATAATCATTTGATGATGTCATAATCATTTGATGTCATAATCATTGGATGATGTCATAATCATTTTAAGATGTCATAATCATTTTGTTGATGTCATAATCATTTGATGATGTCATAATCATTTTGTTGATGTCATAATCATTTGATGATGTCATAATCATTTTGTTGATGTCATAATCATTTTGTTGATGTCAAAATGATTTGATGATGTCATAATCATTGGATGATGTCATAATCATTGGATGATGTCATAATCATTTTGTTGATGTCATAATCATTTGATGTCATAATCACTGGATGATGTCATAATCATTTTGTTGATGTCATAATCATTTGATGATGTCATAATCATTTTGTTGATGTCATAATCATTGGATGATGTCATAATCATTTGATGTCATAATCATTGGATGATGTCATAGTCATTTTGTTGATATCATAATCATTTTATGATGTCATAATCATTTTGTTGATGTCATAATCATTTGATGATGCCATAATCATTTTGTTGATGTCATAATCATTTGATGATGCCATAATCATTTTGTTGATGTCATAATCATTGGATGATGTCATAATCATTGGATGATGTCATAATCATTTTGTTGATGTCATAATCATTAGATGATGTCATAATCATTAGATGTTGTCATAATCATTTTGTTGTTGTCATAATCATTGGATGATGTCCTAATCATTTTGTTGATGTCATAATCATTTGATGATGCCATAATCATTTTGTTGATGTCATAATCATTTGATGATGTCATAATCATTTGATGTCATAATCATTGGATGATGTCATAATCATTTTGTTGATGTCATAATCATTTGATGATGTCATAATCATTTGATGTCATAATCATTGGATGATGTCATAATCATTTGAAGATGTCATAATCATTTTGTTGATGTCATAATCATTTGATGATGTCAAAATCATTTGATGTCATAATCATTGGATGATGTAATAATCATTTTGTTGATGTCATAATCATTTGATGATGTCATAATCATTTTGTTGATGTCATAATGATTTGATGAAGTCATAATCATTGGATGATGTCATAATCATTTTGTTGATGTCATAATCATTTGATGATGTCATAATCATTTTGTTGATGTCTAGTGTTGAGCATTCCGATACCGCAAGTATCGGGTATCGGCCGATACTTGCTGTATCGGAATTCCGATACCGACTTCCGATATTTTTTCAATATCGGAATTCGGCATCGGAATCGGAAGTTCAGTTGATTGACGGCCTGACGTCATCATGATGCGCGGTGTGTGCGCATCATGATGCGCCGTCATTTCGGGCCTTCCGGGGGTCTCTGCCGGCCTGCCGGGGGGCTGTGCCGGCCTGCCGGGGGGCTGTGTGGACTGCCCGGGGTCTGTACCGGCCTGCCGGGGGGCTGTGCCGGCCTGCCGGTGGTCTGTGCACCCTGTGGGGGTCTGTACCGGCCTGCCGGGGGGCTGTGCCGGCCTGCCGGGGGGCTGTGCTGATGTCCGGGGGTCTGTGCAAGCATCGTCCGATGGGACTACAAGTCCCATCGGGCGATGCCTGCTACCATGACAGTGATTGACACATTAGCCAATGATGGGACAGTAGTAGTCCCATCATCCGGCTAATGTGTTAAATGTTAAAAAAAAAAAAAAAAAAATACTACATACATACTACATGCATGCTACATACATACTACATGCTACATACATACTACATATATACTACATACATACTACATACATGCTACATACATACTACATGCATGCTACATACATACTACATATATACTACATACATACTACATACATACTGCATGCTACATACATACTACATACATACTACATGCATGCTACATACATACTGCATGCTACATACATACCACATACATACTACATATATACTACATGCATGCTACATACATACTACATGCTACATACATACCACATATATACTACATACATACTACATATATACTGCATGCTACATACATACTACATATATACTACATGCATGCTACATACATACTACATGCTACATACATACTACATATATACTACATGCATGCTACATACATACTACATATATACTACATGCATGCTACATACATACTACATGCTACATGCATGCTACATACATACTACATACATACTACATGCTACATACATACCACATATATACTACATACATACAATACATTCATACAATACATACATAGACATACAGTACATATAACATAGAGTAACATACTTACCAATACTTGTCACATTGTTCCCCGAAGCCATTGTCGTCTACGGAATAAATATTAACATAACAAACCACAAAAATACTCACCCACGATCCGAAGCAGTCCACGAGTGTGTCCCACGACGATCTTGGGTAGAGAACTGCAGCATCAGATGATGCTGCCGTTCTCTACGGGCTGCAGGAATCCAATGACGGAAGGTAGGTATCGTTCCGCACTGTATTCCTCCGCCACTTAAAAAAAAAGTCCCTAGTCTCACTTTATGCCATTGCTGTGTGGGAAATTCCCACACAGCAATGGCATAAAGTGAGACTAGGGACTTTTTTTTTAAGTGGCGGAGGAATACAGTGCGGAAGGATACCTACCTTCCGTCATTGGATTCCTGCAGCCCGTAGAGAATGGCAGCATCATCTGATGCTGCAGTTCTCTACCCAAGATCGTCGTGGGACACACTCGTGGACTGCTTCGGATCGTGGGTGAGTATTTTTGTGGTTTGTTATGTTAATATTTATTCCGTAGATGACAATGGCTTCGGGGAACAATGTGACAAGTATTGGTAAGTATGTTACTCTATGTTATATGTACTGTATGTCTATGTATGTATTGTATGAATGTATTGTATGTATGTAGTATATATGTGGTATGTATGTAGCATGTAGTATGTATGTAGTATGTATGTAGCATGCATGTAGCATGTAGTATGTATGTAGCATGCATGTAGTATATATGTAGTATGTATGTAGCATGCATGTAGTATATATGTAGTATGTATGTAGCATGTAGTATGTATGTAGCATGTAGTATGTATGTAGTATGTATGTAGTATGTATGTGGTATGTATGTGGTATGTAGTATGTATGTAGCATGCATGTAGTATATATGTAGTATGTATGTAGCATGCAGTATATATGTAGTATGTATGTAGTATATATGTGGTATGTATGTAGCATGTAGTATGTATGTAGCATGCATGTAGTATATATGTAGTATGTATGTGGTATGTATGTAGCATGTAGTATGTATGTAGTATATATGTAGTATGTATGTAGTATGTATGTGGTATGTATGTAGCATGCAGTATGTATGTAGCATGCATGTAGTATATATGTAGTATGTATGTAGCATGCAGTATATATGTAGTATGTATGTAGTATATATGTGGTATGTATGTAGCATGCATGTAGTATATATGTAGTATGTATGTAGCATGCAGTATATATGTAGTATGTATGTAGTATATATGTGGTATGTATGTAGCATGTAGTATGTATGTAGCATGCATGTAGTATATATGTAGTATGTATGTGGTATGTATGTAGCATGTAGTATGTATGTAGCATGCATGTAGTATATATGTAGTATGTATGTAGTATGTATGTGGTATGTATGTAGCATGCAGTATGTATGTAGCATGCATGTAGTATATATGTAGTATGTATGTAACATGTATGTAGTATGAATGTAGCATGTATGTAGTATGCATGTTGTATGTATGTAGCATGTAATTTTTTTTTTTTTTTTTACATTTAACACATTAGCCGGATGATGGGACTACTACTGTCCCATCATTGGCTAATGTGTCAATCACTGTCATGGTAGCAGGCATCGCCAGATGGGACTTGTAGTCCCATCGGACGATGCCTGCACAGACCCCCGGAGCCTGCACAGCCCCCCGGCAGGCCGGCACAGCCCCCCGGAGCCGGCACAGCCCCCCGGCAGGCCGGCACAGCCCCCCGGCAGGCCGGCACAGCCCCCCGGCAGGCCGGCACAGCCCCCCGGAGCCTGCACAGACCACCGGCAGGCCGGCACAGCCCCCCGGCAGGCCGGCACAGCCCCCCGGAGCCTGCACAGACCACCGGCAGGCCGGCACAGACCACCGGAGCCTGCACAGACCCCCTGGCAGGCCGGCACAGCCCCCCGAAAGGCCCGTACAGACCCCAGAGAGGCTGTACAAGGGCAGGAAAGGGTTTTTCTTATTCCGATACCGGAAGTCCCATAGACTTGAATGGGACTTCCGGTATCGGAATCGGCGATACCGATACTTTTTTTAAAGATCGGCCGATACCATCCGATACGATACTTTGAAGTATCGGACGGTATCGCTCAACTCTATTGATGTCATAATGATTTGATGATGTCATAATCATTGGATGATGTCATAATCATTGGATGATGTCATAATCATTTTGTTGATGTCATAATGATTTGATGATGTCATAATCATTGGATGATGTCATAATCATTGGATGATGTCATAATCATTGGATGATGTCATAATAATTTTGTTGATGTCATAATCATTTGACGATGCAATAATCATTTGATGTCATAATCATTGGATGATGTCGTAATCATATGATGATGTCATAATCATTTTGTTGATGTCATAATCATTTGATGATGTCATAATCATTTTGTTGATGTCATAATCATTTGATGATGTCAAAATCATTTGATGTCATAATCATTGGATGATGTAATAATCATTTTGTTGATGTCATAATCATTTGATGATGTCATAATCATTTTGTTGATGTCATAATGATTTGATGATGTCATAAACATTGGATGATGTCATAATCATTGGCTGATGTCATAATCATTTTGTTGATGTCATAATCATCTGGTGATGTCAAAATTATTTGATGTCATAATCATTGGATGATGTCATAATCATTTTGTTGATGTCATAATCATTTGATGATGTCATAATCATTTTGTTGATGTCATAATCATTTTGTTGATGTCATAATGATTTGATGATGTCATATTCATTTGATGATGTCATAATCATTGGATGATGTCATAATCATTTTGTTGATGTCATAATCATTTGATGTCATAATCACTGGATGATGTCATAATCATTTTGTTGATGTCATAATCATTTGATGATGTCATAATCATTTTGTTGATGTCATAATCATTGGATGATGTCATAATCATTTGATGTCATAATCATTGGATGATGTCATAATCATTTTGTTGATATCATAATCATTTTATGATGTCATAATCATTTTGTTGATGTCATAATCATTTTGTTGATGTCATAATCATTTGATGATGCCATAATCATTTTGTTGATGTCATAATCATTTGATGATGCCATAATCATTTTGTTGATGTCATAATCATTGGATGATGTCATAATCATTTTGTTGATGTCATAATCATTTGATGATGTCATAATCATTGGATGATGTCATAATCATTTTGTTGATGTCATAATCATTTGATGATGTCATAATCATTAGATGTTGTCATAATCATTTTGTTGATGTCATAATCATTGGATGATGTCATAATCATTTTGTTGATGTCATAATCATTTGATGATGCCATAATCATTTTGTTGATGTCATAATCATTTGATGATGTCATAATCATTTGATGTCATAATCTTTGGATGATGTCATAATCATTTTGTTGATGTCATAATCATTTGATGATGTCATAATCATTTGATGTCATAATCATTGGATGATGTCATAATCATTTTGTTGATGTCATAATCATTTGATGATGTCATAATCATTTTGTTGATGTCATAATCATTTGATGATGTCATAATCATTTTGTTGATGTCATAATCATTTTGTTGATGTCATAATGATTTGATGATGTCATAATCATTGGATGATGTCATAATCATTTTGTTGATGTCATAATCATTTGATGATGTCATAATCATTAGATGATGTCATAATCATTTTGTTGATGTCATAATCATTTGATGATGTCATAATCATTAGATGATGTCATAATCATTTTGTTGATGTCATAATCATTTGATGATGTCATAATCATTAGATGATGTCATAATCATTTTGTTGATGTCATAATCATTTGATGATGTCATAATCATTTGATGTCATAATCATTTGATGATGTCATAATCATTTTGTTGATGTCATAATGATTTGATGAAGTCATAATCATTGGATGATGTCATAATCATTGGATGATGTCATAATCATTTTGTTGATGTCATAATCATTTAATGATGTCATAATCATTTTGTTGATGTCATAATGATTTGATGATGTCATAATCATTGGATGATGTCATAATCATTGGATGATGTCATAATCATTTTGTTGATGTCATAATGATTTGATGATGTCATAATCATTGGATGATGTCATAATCATTGGATGATGTCATAATAATTTTGTTGATGTCATAATCATTTGATGATGCAATAATCATTTGATGTCATAATCATTGGATGATGTCGTAATCATTTGATGATGTCATAATCATTTTGTTGATGTCATAATCATTTGATGATGTCATAATCATTTTGTTGATGTCATAATCATTTGATGATGTCAAAATCATTTGATGTCATAATCATTGGATGATGTAATAATCATTTTGTTGATGTCATAATCATTTTATGATGTCATAATCATTTTGTTGATGTCATAATGATTTGATGATGTCATAAACATTGGATGATGTCATAATCATTGGCTGATGTCATAATCATTTTGTTGATGTCATAATCATCTGGTGATGTCAAAATTATTTGATGTCATAATCATTGGATGATGTCATAATCATTTTGTTGATGTCATAATCATTTGATGATGTCATAATCATTTTGTTGATGTCATAATCATTTTGTTGATGTCATAATGATTTGATGATGTCATAATCATTGGATGATGTCATAATCATTGGATGATGTCATAATCATTTTGTTGATGTCATAATCATTTGATGTCATAATCACTGGATGATGTCATAATCATTTTGTTGATGTCATAATCATTTGATGATGTCATAATCATTTTGTTGATGTCATAATCATTGGATGATGTCATAATCATTTGATGTCATAATCATTGGATGATGTCATAATCATTTTGTTGATATCATAATCATTTTATGATGTCATAATCATTTTGTTGATGTCATAATCATTTTGTTGATGTCATAATCATTTGATGATGCCATAATCATTTTGTTGATGTCATAATCATTTGATGATGCCATAATCATTTTGTTGATGTCATAATCATTGGATGATGTCATAATCATTTTGTTGATGTCATAATCATTTGATGATGTCATAATCATTGGATGATGTCATAATCATTTTGTTGATGTCATAATCATTTGATGATGTCATAATCATTAGATGTTGTCATAATCATTTTGTTGATGTCATAATCATTGGATGATGTCATAATCATTTTGTTGATGTCATAATCATTTGATGATGCCATAATCATTTTGTTGATGTCATAATCATTTGATGATGTCATAATCATTTGATGTCATAATCATTGGATGATGTCATAATCATTTTGTTGATGTCATAATCATTTGATGATGTCATAATCATTTGATGTCATAATCATTGGATGAAGTCATAATCATTTTAAGATGTCATAATCATTTTGTTGATGTCATAATCATTTGATGATGTCATAATCATTTTGTTGATGTCATAATCATTTGATGATGTCATAATCATTTTGTTGATGTCATAATCATTTTGTTGATGTCATAATGATTTGATGATGTCATAATCATTGGATGATGTCATAATCATTGGATGATGTCATAATCATTTTGTTGATGTCATAATCATTTGATGATGTCATAATCATTAGATGATGTCATAATCATTTTGTTGATGTCATAATCATTTGATGATGTCATAATCATTAGATGATGTCATAATCATTTTGTTGATGTCATAATCATTTGATGATGTCATAATCATTAGATGATGTCATAATCATTTTGTTGATGTCATAATCATTTGATGATGTCATAATCATTTGATGTCATAATCATTGGATGATGTCATAATCATTTTGTTGATGTCATAATCATTTGATGATGTCATAATCATTAGATGATGTCATAATCATTTTGTTGATGTCATAATCATTTGATGATGTCGTAATCATTAGATGATGTCATAATCATTTTGTTGATGTCATAATCATTTGATGATGTCATAATCATTTTGTTGATTTCATAATCATTTGATGATGTCATAATCATTTGATGTCATAATCATGGGATGATGTCATAATCATTTTGTTGATGTCATAATCATTTGATGATGTCATAATCATTAGATGATGTCATAATCATTTTGTTTATGTCATAATGATTTGATGATGTCATAATCATTGGATGATGTCATAATCATTGGATGATGTCATCATCATTTTGTTGATGTCATCATCATTTTGTTGATGTCATAATCATTTGATGATGTCATAATCATTTGATGATGTCATAATCATTAGATGATGTCATAATCATTTTGTTTATGTCATAATGATTTGATGATGTCATAATCATTGGATGATGTCATAATCATTGGATGATGTCATCATCATTTTGTTGATGTCATAATCATTTGATGATGTCATAATCATTTGATGTCATAATCATTGGATGATGTCATAATCATTGGATGATGTCATAATCATTTTGTTGATGTCATAATCATTTGATGATGTCAAAATCATTTGATGTCATAATCATTGGATGATGTAATAATCATTTTGTTGATGTCATAATCATTTGATGATGTCATAATCATTTTGTTGATGTCATAATGATTTGATGAAGTCATAATCATTGGATGATGTCATAATCATTTTGTTGATGTCATAATCATTTGATGATGTCATAATCATTTTGTTGATGTCTAGTGTTGAGCATTCCGATACCGCAAGTATCGGGTATCGGCCGATACTTGCTGTATCGGAATTCCGATACCGACTTCCGATATTTTTTCAATATCGGAATTCGGCATCGGAATCGGAAGTTCAGTTGATTGACGGCCTGACGTCATCATGATGCGCGGTGTGTGCGCATCATGATGCGCCGTCATTTCGGGCCTTCCGGGGGTCTCTGCCGGCCTGCCGGGGGGCTGTGCCGGCCTGCCGGGGGGCTGTGTGGACTGCCCGGGGTCTGTACCGGCCTGCCGGGGGGCTGTGCCGGCCTGCCGGTGGTCTGTGCACCCTGTGGGGGTCTGTACCGGCCTGCCGGGGGGCTGTGCCGGCCTGCCGGGGGGCTGTGCTGATGTCCGGGGGTCTGTGCAAGCATCGTCCGATGGGACTACAAGTCCCATCGGGCGATGCCTGCTACCATGACAGTGATTGACACATTAGCCAATGATGGGACAGTAGTAGTCCCATCATCCGGCTAATGTGTTAAATGTTAAAAAAAAAAAAAAATACTACATACATACTACATGCATGCTACATACATACTACATGCTACATACATACTACATATATACTACATACATACTACATACATGCTACATACATACTACATGCATGCTACATACATACTACATATATACTACATACATACTACATACATACTGCATGCTACATACATACTACATACATACTACATGCATGCTACATACATACTGCATGCTACATACATACCACATACATACTACATATATACTACATGCATGCTACATACATACTACATGCTACATACATACCACATATATACTACATACATACTACATATATACTGCATGCTACATACATACTACATATATACTACATGCATGCTACATACATACTACATGCTACATACATACTACATATATACTACATGCATGCTACATACATACTACATATATACTACATGCATGCTACATACATACTACATGCTACATGCATGCTACATACATACTACATACATACTACATGCTACATACATACCACATATATACTACATACATACAATACATTCATACAATACATACATAGACATACAGTACATATAACATAGAGTAACATACTTACCAATACTTGTCACATTGTTCCCCGAAGCCATTGTCGTCTACGGAATAAATATTAACATAACAAACCACAAAAATACTCACCCACGATCCGAAGCAGTCCACGAGTGTGTCCCACGACGATCTTGGGTAGAGAACTGCAGCATCAGATGATGCTGCCGTTCTCTACGGGCTGCAGGAATCCAATGACGGAAGGTAGGTATCGTTCCGCACTGTATTCCTCCGCCACTTAAAAAAAAAAGTCCCTAGTCTCACTTTATGCCATTGCTGTGTGGGAAATTCCCACACAGCAATGGCATAAAGTGAGACTAGGGACTTTTTTTTTAAGTGGCGGAGGAATACAGTGCGGAAGGATACCTACCTTCCGTCATTGGATTCCTGCAGCCCGTAGAGAATGGCAGCATCATCTGATGCTGCAGTTCTCTACCCAAGATCGTCGTGGGACACACTCGTGGACTGCTTCGGATCGTGGGTGAGTATTTTTGTGGTTTGTTATGTTAATATTTATTCCGTAGATGACAATGGCTTCGGGGAACAATGTGACAAGTATTGGTAAGTATGTTACTCTATGTTATATGTACTGTATGTCTATGTATGTATTGTATGAATGTATTGTATGTATGTAGTATATATGTGGTATGTATGTAGCATGTAGTATGTATGTAGTATGTATGTAGCATGCATGTAGCATGTAGTATGTATGTAGCATGCATGTAGTATATATGTAGTATGTATGTAGCATGCATGTAGTATATATGTAGTATGTATGTAGCATGTAGTATGTATGTAGCATGTAGTATGTATGTAGTATGTATGTAGTATGTATGTGGTATGTATGTGGTATGTAGTATGTATGTAGCATGCATGTAGTATATATGTAGTATGTATGTAGCATGCAGTATATATGTAGTATGTATGTAGTATATATGTGGTATGTATGTAGCATGTAGTATGTATGTAGCATGCATGTAGTATATATGTAGTATGTATGTGGTATGTATGTAGCATGTAGTATGTATGTAGCATGCATGTAGTATATATGTAGTATGTATGTAGTATGTATGTGGTATGTATGTAGCATGCAGTATGTATGTAGCATGCATGTAGTATATATGTAGTATGTATGTAGCATGCAGTATATATGTAGTATGTATGTAGTATATATGTGGTATGTATGTAGCATGCATGTAGTATATATGTAGTATGTATGTAGCATGCAGTATATATGTAGTATGTATGTAGTATATATGTGGTATGTATGTAGCATGTAGTATGTATGTAGCATGCATGTAGTATATATGTAGTATGTATGTGGTATGTATGTAGCATGTAGTATGTATGTAGCATGCATGTAGTATATATGTAGTATGTATGTAGTATGTATGTGGTATGTATGTAGCATGCAGTATGTATGTAGCATGCATGTAGTATATATGTAGTATGTATGTAACATGTATGTAGTATGAATGTAGCATGTATGTAGTATGCATGTTGTATGTATGTAGCATGTAATTTTTTTTTTTTTTTTTACATTTAACACATTAGCCGGATGATGGGACTACTACTGTCCCATCATTGGCTAATGTGTCAATCACTGTCATGGTAGCAGGCATCGCCAGATGGGACTTGTAGTCCCATCGGACGATGCCTGCACAGACCCCCGGAGCCTGCACAGCCCCCCGGCAGGCCGGCACAGCCCCCCGGAGCCGGCACAGCCCCCCGGCAGGCCGGCACAGCCCCCCGGCAGGCCGGCACAGCCCCCCGGCAGGCCGGCACAGCCCCCCGGAGCCTGCACAGACCACCGGCAGGCCGGCACAGCCCCCCGGCAGGCCGGCACAGCCCCCCGGAGCCTGCACAGACCACCGGCAGGCCGGCACAGACCACCGGAGCCTGCACAGACCCCCTGGCAGGCCGGCACAGCCCCCCGAAAGGCCCGTACAGACCCCAGAGAGGCTGTACAAGGGCAGGAAAGGGTTTTTCTTATTCCGATACCGGAAGTCCCATAGACTTGAATGGGACTTCCGGTATCGGAATCGGCGATACCGATACTTTTTTTAAAGATCGGCCGATACCATCCGATACGATACTTTGAAGTATCGGACGGTATCGCTCAACTCTATTGATGTCATAATGATTTGATGATGTCATAATCATTGGATGATGTCATAATCATTGGATGATGTCATAATCATTTTGTTGATGTCATAATGATTTGATGATGTCATAATCATTGGATGATGTCATAATCATTGGATGATGTCATAATCATTGGATGATGTCATAATAATTTTGTTGATGTCATAATCATTTGACGATGCAATAATCATTTGATGTCATAATCATTGGATGATGTCGTAATCATATGATGATGTCATAATCATTTTGTTGATGTCATAATCATTTGATGATGTCATAATCATTTTGTTGATGTCATAATCATTTGATGATGTCAAAATCATTTGATGTCATAATCATTGGATGATGTAATAATCATTTTGTTGATGTCATAATCATTTGATGATGTCATAATCATTTTGTTGATGTCATAATGATTTGATGATGTCATAAACATTGGATGATGTCATAATCATTGGCTGATGTCATAATCATTTTGTTGATGTCATAATCATCTGGTGATGTCAAAATTATTTGATGTCATAATCATTGGATGATGTCATAATCATTTTGTTGATGTCATAATCATTTGATGATGTCATAATCATTTTGTTGATGTCATAATCATTTTGTTGATGTCATAATGATTTGATGATGTCATATTCATTTGATGATGTCATAATCATTGGATGATGTCATAATCATTTTGTTGATGTCATAATCATTTGATGTCATAATCACTGGATGATGTCATAATCATTTTGTTGATGTCATAATCATTTGATGATGTCATAATCATTTTGTTGATGTCATAATCATTGGATGATGTCATAATCATTTGATGTCATAATCATTGGATGATGTCATAATCATTTTGTTGATATCATAATCATTTTATGATGTCATAATCATTTTGTTGATGTCATAATCATTTTGTTGATGTCATAATCATTTGATGATGCCATAATCATTTTGTTGATGTCATAATCATTTGATGATGCCATAATCATTTTGTTGATGTCATAATCATTGGATGATGTCATAATCATTTTGTTGATGTCATAATCATTTGATGATGTCATAATCATTGGATGATGTCATAATCATTTTGTTGATGTCATAATCATTTGATGATGTCATAATCATTAGATGTTGTCATAATCATTTTGTTGATGTCATAATCATTGGATGATGTCATAATCATTTTGTTGATGTCATAATCATTTGATGATGCCATAATCATTTTGTTGATGTCATAATCATTTGATGATGTCATAATCATTTGATGTCATAATCTTTGGATGATGTCATAATCATTTTGTTGATGTCATAATCATTTGATGATGTCATAATCATTTGATGTCATAATCATTGGATGATGTCATAATCATTTTGTTGATGTCATAATCATTTGATGATGTCATAATCATTTTGTTGATGTCATAATCATTTGATGATGTCATAATCATTTTGTTGATGTCATAATCATTTTGTTGATGTCATAATGATTTGATGATGTCATAATCATTGGATGATGTCATAATCATTTTGTTGATGTCATAATCATTTGATGATGTCATAATCATTAGATGATGTCATAATCATTTTGTTGATGTCATAATCATTTGATGATGTCATAATCATTAGATGATGTCATAATCATTTTGTTGATGTCATAATCATTTGATGATGTCATAATCATTAGATGATGTCATAATCATTTTGTTGATGTCATAATCATTTGATGATGTCATAATCATTTGATGTCATAATCATTTGATGATGTCATAATCATTTTGTTGATGTCATAATGATTTGATGAAGTCATAATCATTGGATGATGTCATAATCATTGGATGATGTCATAATCATTTTGTTGATGTCATAATCATTTAATGATGTCATAATCATTTTGTTGATGTCATAATGATTTGATGATGTCATAATCATTGGATGATGTCATAATCATTGGATGATGTCATAATCATTTTGTTGATGTCATAATGATTTGATGATGTCATAATCATTGGATGATGTCATAATCATTGGATGATGTCATAATAATTTTGTTGATGTCATAATCATTTGATGATGCAATAATCATTTGATGTCATAATCATTGGATGATGTCGTAATCATTTGATGATGTCATAATCATTTTGTTGATGTCATAATCATTTGATGATGTCATAATCATTTTGTTGATGTCATAATCATTTGATGATGTCAAAATCATTTGATGTCATAATCATTGGATGATGTAATAATCATTTTGTTGATGTCATAATCATTTTATGATGTCATAATCATTTTGTTGATGTCATAATGATTTGATGATGTCATAAACATTGGATGATGTCATAATCATTGGCTGATGTCATAATCATTTTGTTGATGTCATAATCATCTGGTGATGTCAAAATTATTTGATGTCATAATCATTGGATGATGTCATAATCATTTTGTTGATGTCATAATCATTTGATGATGTCATAATCATTTTGTTGATGTCATAATCATTTTGTTGATGTCATAATGATTTGATGATGTCATAATCATTGGATGATGTCATAATCATTGGATGATGTCATAATCATTTTGTTGATGTCATAATCATTTGATGTCATAATCACTGGATGATGTCATAATCATTTTGTTGATGTCATAATCATTTGATGATGTCATAATCATTTTGTTGATGTCATAATCATTGGATGATGTCATAATCATTTGATGTCATAATCATTGGATGATGTCATAATCATTTTGTTGATATCATAATCATTTTATGATGTCATAATCATTTTGTTGATGTCATAATCATTTTGTTGATGTCATAATCATTTGATGATGCCATAATCATTTTGTTGATGTCATAATCATTTGATGATGCCATAATCATTTTGTTGATGTCATAATCATTGGATGATGTCATAATCATTTTGTTGATGTCATAATCATTTGATGATGTCATAATCATTGGATGATGTCATAATCATTTTGTTGATGTCATAATCATTTGATGATGTCATAATCATTAGATGTTGTCATAATCATTTTGTTGATGTCATAATCATTGGATGATGTCATAATCATTTTGTTGATGTCATAATCATTTGATGATGCCATAATCATTTTGTTGATGTCATAATCATTTGATGATGTCATAATCATTTGATGTCATAATCATTGGATGATGTCATAATCATTTTGTTGATGTCATAATCATTTGATGATGTCATAATCATTTGATGTCATAATCATTGGATGAAGTCATAATCATTTTAAGATGTCATAATCATTTTGTTGATGTCATAATCATTTGATGATGTCATAATCATTTTGTTGATGTCATAATCATTTGATGATGTCATAATCATTTTGTTGATGTCATAATCATTTTGTTGATGTCATAATGATTTGATGATGTCATAATCATTGGATGATGTCATAATCATTGGATGATGTCATAATCATTTTGTTGATGTCATAATCATTTGATGATGTCATAATCATTAGATGATGTCATAATCATTTTGTTGATGTCATAATCATTTGATGATGTCATAATCATTAGATGATGTCATAATCATTTTGTTGATGTCATAATCATTTGATGATGTCATAATCATTAGATGATGTCATAATCATTTTGTTGATGTCATAATCATTTGATGATGTCATAATCATTTGATGTCATAATCATTGGATGATGTCATAATCATTTTGTTGATGTCATAATCATTTGATGATGTCATAATCATTAGATGATGTCATAATCATTTTGTTGATGTCATAATCATTTGATGATGTCGTAATCATTAGATGATGTCATAATCATTTTGTTGATGTCATAATCATTTGATGATGTCATAATCATTTTGTTGATTTCATAATCATTTGATGATGTCATAATCATTTGATGTCATAATCATGGGATGATGTCATAATCATTTTGTTGATGTCATAATCATTTGATGATGTCATAATCATTAGATGATGTCATAATCATTTTGTTTATGTCATAATGATTTGATGATGTCATAATCATTGGATGATGTCATAATCATTGGATGATGTCATCATCATTTTGTTGATGTCATCATCATTTTGTTGATGTCATAATCATTTGATGATGTCATAATCATTTGATGATGTCATAATCATTAGATGATGTCATAATCATTTTGTTTATGTCATAATGATTTGATGATGTCATAATCATTGGATGATGTCATAATCATTGGATGATGTCATCATCATTTTGTTGATGTCATAATCATTTGATGATGTCATAATCATTTGATGTCATAATCATTGGATGATGTCATAATCATTGGATGATGTCATAATCATTTTGTTGATGTCATAATCATTTGATGATGTCATAATCATTTTGTTGATGTCATAATCATTGGATGATGTCATAATCATTTTGTTGATGTCATAATCATTTGATGATGTCATAATCATTTGATGTCATAATCATTGGATGATGTCATAATCATTTTGTTGATGTCATAATCATTTGATGATGTCATAATCATTTGATGTCATAATCATTGGATGATGTCATAATCATTTGAAGATGTCATAATCATTTTGTTGATGTCATAATCATTTGATGATGTCATAATCATTTTGTTGATGTCATAATAATTTGATGATGTCATAATCATTTTGTTGATGTCATAATCATTTTGTTGATGTCATAATGATTTGATGATGTCATAATCATTGGATGATGTCATAATCATTAGATGATGTCATAATCATTTTGTTGATGTCATAATCATTTGATGATGTCATAATCATTAGATGATGTCATAATCATTTTGTTGATGTCATAATCATTTGATGATGTCATAATCATTGGATGATGTCATAATCATTTTGTTGATGTCATAATCATTGGATGATGTCATAATCATTTTGTTGATGTCATAATCATTTGATGATGTCATAATCATTAGATGATGTCATAATCATTTTGTTGATGTCATAATCATTTGATGATGTCATAATCATTTTGTTGATTTCATAATCATTTGATGATGTCATAATCATTTGATGTCATAATCATGGGATGATGTCATAATCATTTTGTTGATGTCATAATCATTTGATGATGTCATAATCATTAGATGATGTCATAATCATTTTGTTTATGTCATAATGATTTGATGATGTCATAATCATTGGATGATGTCATAATCATTGGATGATGTCATCATCATTTTGTTGATGTCATAATCATTTGATGATGTCATAATCATTTGATGTCATAATCATTGGATGATGTCATAATCATTGGATGATGTCATAATCATTTTGTTGATGTCATAATCATTTGATGATGTCATAATCATTTTGTTGATGTCATAATCATTGGATGATGTCATAATCATTTTGTTGATGTCATAATCATTGGATGATGTCATAATCATTTGATGTCATAATCATTGGATGATGTCATAATCATTTTGTTGATGTCATAATCATTTGATGATGTCATAATCATTTGATGTCATAATCATTGGATGATGTCATAATCATTTGAAGATGTCATAATCATTTTGTTGATGTCATAATCATTTGATGATGTCATAATCATTTTGTTGATGTCATAATCATTTGATGATGTCATAATCATTTTGTTGATGTCATAATCATTTTGTTGATGTCATAATGATTTGATGATGTCATCATCATTGGATGATGTCATAATCATTGGATGATGTCGTAATCATTTTGTTGATGTCATAATCATTTGATGATGTCATAATCATTAGATGATGTCATAATCATTTTGTTGATGTCATAATCATTTGATGATGTCATAATCATTAGATGATGTCATAATCATTTTGTTGATGTCATAATCATTTGATGATGTCATAATCATTAGATGATGTCATAATCATTTTGTTGATGTCATAATCATTTGATGATGTCATAATCATTTGATGTCATAATCATTGGATGATGTCATAATCATTTTGTTGATGTCATAATCATTTGATGATGTCATAATCATTATATGATGTCATAATCATTTTGTTGATGTCATAATCTTTTGATGATGTCATAATCATTTTGTTGATGTCATAATCATTTGATGATGTCATAATCATTTTGTTGATTTCATAATCATTTGATGATGTCATAATCATTTGATGTCATAATCATGGGATGATGTCATAATCATTTCGTTGATGTCATAATCATTTGATGATGTCATAATCATTAGATGATGTCATAATCATTTTGTTTATGTCATAATGATTTGATGATGTCATAATCATTGGATGATGTCATAATCATTGGATGATGTCATCATCATTTTGTTGATGTCATAATCATTTGATGATGTCATAATCATTTGATGTCATAATCATTGGATGATGTCATAATCATTGGATGATGTCATAATCATTTTGTTGATGTCATAATCATTTGATGATGTCAAAATCATTTGATGTCATAATCATTGGATGATGTAATAATCATATTTTTGATGTCATAATCATTTCATGATGTCATAATCATTTTGTTGATGTCATAATGATTTGATGATGTCATAATCATTGGATGATGTCATAATCATTGGATGATGTCATATTCATTTTGTTGATGTCATAATCATTTGATGATGTCAAAATTATTTGATGTCATAATCATTGGATGATGTCATAATCATTTGATGATGTCATAATCATTTTGTTGATGTCATAATGATTTGATGATGTCATAATCATTGGATGATGTCATAATCATTGGATGATGTCATAATCAATGGATGATGTCATAATAATTTTGTTGATGTCATAATCATTTGATGATGCAATAATCATTTGATGTCATAATCATTGGATGATGTCATAATCATTTGATGATGTCATAATCATTTTGTTGATGTCATAATCATTTGATGATGTCATAATCATTTTGTTGATGTCATAATCATTTGATGATGTCAAAATCATTTGATGTCATAATCATTGGATGATGTAATAATCATTTTGTTGATGTCATAATCATTTGATGATGTCATAATCATTTTGTTGATGTCATAATGATTTGATGATGTCATAAACATTGGATGATGTCATAATCATTGGCTGATGTCATAATCATTTTGTTGATGTCATAATCATCTGGTGATGTCAAAATTATTTGATGTCATAATCATTGGATGATGTCATAATCATTTTGTTGATGTCATAATCATTTGATGATGTCATAATCATTTTGTTGATGTCATAATCATTTTGTTGATGTCATAATGATTTGATGATGTCATAATCATTTGATGATGTCATAATCATTGGATGATGTCATAATCATTTTGTTGATGTCATAATCATTTGATGTCATAATCACTGGATGATGTCATAATCATTTTGTTGATGTCATAATCATTTGATGATGTCATAATCATTTTGTTGATGTCATAATCATTGGATGATGTCATAATCATTTGATGTCATAATCATTGGATGATGTCATAATCATTTTGTTGATATCATAATCATTTTATGATGTCATAATCATTTTGTTGATGTCATAATCATTTTGTTGATGTCATAATCATTTGATGATGCCATAATCATTTTGTTGATGTCATAATCATTTGATGATGCCATAATCATTTTGTTGATGTCATAATCATTGGATGATGTCATAATCATTTTGTTGATGTCATAATCATTTGATGATGTCATAATCATTGGATGATGTCATAATCATTTTGTTGATGTCATAATCATTTGATGATGTCATAATCATTAGATGTTGTCATAATCATTTTGTTGATGTCATAATCATTGGATGATGTCATAATCATTTTGTTGATGTCATAATCATTTGATGATGCCATAATCATTTTGTTGATGTCATAATCATTTGATGATGTCATAATCATTTGATGTCATAATCTTTGGATGATGTCATAATCATTTTGTTGATGTCATAATCATTTGATGATGTCATAATCATTTGATGTCATAATCATTGGATGAAGTCATAATCATTTTAAGATGTCATAATCATTTTGTTGATGTCATAATCATTTGATGATGTCATAATCATTTTGTTGATGTCATAATCATTTGATGATGTCATAATCATTTTGTTGATGTCATAATCATTTTGTTGATGTCATAATGATTTGATGATGTCATAATCATTAGATGATGTCATAATCATTTTGTTGATGTCATAATCATTTGATGATGTCATAATCATTAGATGATGTCATAATCATTTTGTTGATGTCATAATCATTTGATGATGTCATAATCATTTGATGTCATAATCATTTGATGATGTCATAATCATTTTGTTGATGTCATAATCATTTGATGATGTCATAATCATTTGATGTCATAATCATTTGATGATGTCATAATCATTTTGTTGATGTCATAATGATTTGATGAAGTCATAATCATTGGATGATGTCATAATCATTGGATGATGTCATAATCATTTTGTTGATGTCATAATCATTTGATGATGTCATAATTATTTTGTTGATGTCATAATTATTTGATGATGTCATAATCATTGGATGATGTCATAATCATTGGATGATGTCATAATCATTTTGTTGATGTCATAATGATTTGATGATGTCATAATCATTGGATGATGTCATAATCATTGGATGATGTCATAATCATTGGATGATGTCATAATAATTTTGTTGATGTCATAATCATTTGATGATGCAATAATCATTTGATGTCATAATCATTGGATGATGTCGTAATCATTTGATGATGTCATAATCATTTTGTTGATGTCATAATCATTTGATGATGTCATAATCATTTTGTTGATGTCATAATCATTTGATGATGTCAAAATCATTTGATGTCATAATCATTGGATGATGTAATAATCATTTTGTTGATGTCATAATCATTTGATGATGTCATAATCATTTTGTTGATGTCATAATGATTTGATGATGTCATAAACATTGGATGATGTCATAATCATTGGCTGATGTCATAATCATTTTGTTGATGTCATAATCATCTGGTGATGTCAAAATTATTTGATGTCATAATCATTGGATGATGTCATAATCATTTTGTTGATGTCATAATCATTTGATGATGTCATAATCATTTTGTTGATGTCATAATCATTTTGTTGATGTCATAATGATTTGATGATGTCATAATCATTGGATGATGTCATAATCATTGGATGATGTCATAATCATTTTGTTGATGTCATAATCATTTGATGTCATAATCACTGGATGATGTCATAATCATTTTGTTGATGTCAAAATCATTTGATGATGTCATAATCATTTTGTTGATGTCATAATGATTGGATGATGTCATAATCATTTGATGTCATAATCATTGGATGATGTCATAATCATTTTGTTGATATCATAATCATTTTATGATGTCATAATCATTTTGTTGATGTCATAATCATTTTGTTGATGTCATAATCATTTGATGATGCCATAATCATTTTGTTGATGTCATAATCATTTGATGATGCCATAATCATTTTGTTGATGTCATAATCATTGGATGATGTCATAATCATTTTGTTGATGTCATAATCATTTGATGATGTCATAATCATTGGATGATGTCATAATCATTTTGTTGATGTCATAATCATTTGATGATGTCATAATCATTAGATGTTGTCATAATCATTTTGTTGATGTCATAATCATTGGATGATGTCATAATCATTTTGTTGATGTCATAATCATTTGATGATGCCATAATCATTTTGTTGATGTCATAATCATTTGATGATGTCATAATCATTTGATGTCATAATCATTGGATGATGTCATAATCATTTTGTTGATGTCATAATCATTTGATGATGTCATAATCATTTGATGTCAAAATCATTGGATGAAGTCATAATCATTTTGTTGATGTCATAATCATTTTGTTGATGTCATAATCATTTGATGATGTCATAATCATTTTGTTGATGTCATAATCATTTGATGATGTCATAATCATTTTGTTGATGTCATAATCATTTTGTTGATGTCATAATGATTTGATGATGTCATAATCATTGGATGATGTCATAATCATTGGATGATGTCATAATCATTTTGTTGATGTCATAATCATTTGATGATGTCATAATCATTAGATGATGTCATAATCATTTTGTTGATGTCATAATCATTTGATGATGTCATAATCATTAGATGATGTCATAATCATTTTGTTGATGTCATAATCATTTGATGATGTCATAATCATTAGATGATGTCATAATCATTTTGTTGATGTCATAATCATTTGATGATGTCATAATCATTTGATGTCATAATCATTGGATGATGTCATAATCATTTTGTTGATGTCATAATCATTTGATGATGTCATAATCATTTTGTTGATGTCATAATCATTTGATGATGTCATAATCATTAGATGATGTCATAATCATTTTGTTGATGTCATAATCATTTGATGATGTCATAATCATTTTGTTGATTTCATAATCATTTGATGATGTCATAATCATTTGATGTCATAATCATGGGATGATGTCATAATCATTTTGTTGATGTCATAATCATTTGATGATGTCATAATCATTAGATGATGTCATAATCATTTTGTTTATGTCATAATGATTTGATGATGTCATAATCATTGGATGATGTCATAATCATTGGATGATGTCATCATCATTTTGTTGATGTCATAATCATTTGATGATGTCATAATCATTTGATGTCATAATCATTGGATGATGTCATAATCATTTGATGATGTCATAATCATTTTGTTGATGTCATAATCATTTGATGATGTCATAATCATTTTGTTGATGTCATAATCATTGGATGATGTCATAATCATTTTGTTGATGTCATAATCATTTGATGATGTCATAATCATTTGATGTCATAATCATTGGATGATGTCATAATCATTTTGTTGATGTCATAATCATTTGATGATGTCATAATCATTTGATGTCATAATCATTGGATGATGTCATAATCATTTGAAGATGTCATAATCATTTTGTTGATGTCATAATCATTTGATGATGTCATAATCATTTTGTTGATGTCATAATCATTTGATGATGTCATAATCATTTTGTTGATGTCATAATCATTTTGTTGATGTCATAATGATTTGATGATGTCATAATCATTGGATGATGTCATAATCATTGGATGATGTCATAATCATTGGATGATGTCATAATCATTAGATGATGTCATAATCATTTTGTTGATGTCATAATCATTTGATGATGTCATAATCATTAGATGATGTCATAATCATTTTGTTGATGTCATAATCATTTGATGATGTCATAATCATTGGATGATGTCATAATCATTTTGTTGATGTCATAATCATTTGATGATGTCATAATCATTAGATGATGTCATAATCATTTTGTTGATGTCATAATCATTTGATGATGTCATAATCATTAGATGATGTCATAATCATTTTGTTGATGTCATAATCATTTGATGATGTCATAATCATTTTGTTGATTTCATAATCATTTGATGATGTCATAATCATTTGATGTCATAATCATGGGATGATGTCATAATCATTTTGTTGATGTCATAATCATTTGATGATGTCATAATCATTAGATGATGTCATAATCATTTTGTTTATGTCATAATGATTTGATGATGTCATAATCATTGGATGATGTCATAATCATTGGATGATGTCATCATCATTTTGTTGATGTCATAATCATTTGATGATGTCATAATCATTTGATGTCATAATCATTGGATGATGTCATAATCATTGGATGATGTCATAATCATTTTGTTGATGTCATAATCATTTGATGATGTCATAATCATTTTGTTGATGTCATAATCATTGGATGATGTCATAATCATTTTGTTGATGTCATAATCATTGGATGATGTCATAATCATTTGATGTCATAATCATTGGATGATGTCATAATCATTTTGTTGATGTCATAATCATTTGATGATGTCATAATCATTTGATGTCATAATCATTGGATGATGTCATAATCATTTGAAGATGTCATAATCATTTTGTTGATGTCATAATCATTTGATGATGTCATAATCATTTTGTTGATGTCATAATCATTTGATGATGTCATAATCATTTTGTTGATGTCATAATCATTTTGTTGATGTCATAATGATTTGATGATGTCATCATCATTGGATGATGTCATAATCATTGGATGATGTCGTAATCATTTTGTTGATGTCATAATCATTTGATTATGTCATAATCATTAGATGATGTCATAATCATTTTGTTGATGTCATAATCATTTGATGATGTCATAATCATTAGATGATGTCATGATCATTTTGTTGATGTCATAATCATTTGAATATGACATCAACAAAATGATTATGACATCATCCAATGATTTTGACATCATGAAATCATTATGACATCAACAAAATGATTATGACATCATCTAATGATTATGACATCAAATGATTATGACATCATCAAATGATTATGCCATCAACAAAATGATTATGGCATCATCAAATGATTATGACATCAACAAAATGATTATGACATCATCCAATGATTATGATATCAACAAAATGATTATGACATCATCAAATGATTATTACATCAACAAAATGATTATGACATCATATAATGATTATGACATCAAATGATTATGACATCATCTAATGATTATGACATCATCAAATGATTATGACATCAACAAAATGATTATGACATCAAATGATTATGACATGATCTAATGATTATGACATCATCAAATGATTATGACATCAACAAAATGAATATGACATCATCCAATGATTATGACATCATCAAATGATTATGACATCAACAAAATGATTATGACATCATCCAATGATTATGACATCCAATGATTATGACATCATCAAATCATTATGACATCAACAAAATGATTATGACATCATCAAATGATTATGACATCAACAAAATGATTATGACATCATCCAATGATTATGACATCAAATGATTATGACATCATCAAATGATTATGACATCACCAAAATGATTATGACATCAACAAAATGATTATGACATCAACAAAATGATTATGACATCATCTAATGATTATGACATTATCAAATGATTATGACATCAACAAAATGATTATGACATCATCCAATGATTATGACATCAAATGAATATGACATCATCAAATGATTATGACATCACAAAATGATTATGACATCATCTAATGATTATGATATCATCAAATGGTTATGACATCAACAAAATGATTATGACATCATCTAATGATTATGACATCATCAAATGATTATGACATCAACAAAATGATTATGACATCATCCAATGATTATGACATCAAATGATTATGACATCATCAAATGATTATGACATCACCAAAATGATTATGACATCATCAAATGATTATGACATCAACAAAATGATTATGACATCATCAAAATGATTATGACATCATCTAATGATTATGACATTATCAAATGATTATGACATCAACAAAATGATTATGACATCATCCAATGATTATGACATCAAATGATTATGACATCATCAAATGATTATGACATCACAAAATGATTATGACATCATCTAATGATTATGACATCATCAAATGATTATGACATCAACAAAATGATTATGACATCATCTAATGATTATGACATCATCAAATGATTATGACATCAACAAAATGATTATGACATCATCCAATGATTATAACATCAAATGATTATGACATCATCAAATGATTATGACATCAACAAAATGATTATGACATCATCCAATGATTATGACATCAAATGATTATGACATCATCAAATGATTATGACATCAACAAAATGATTATGACATCATCCAATGATTATGACATCAAATGATTATGACATCAACAAAATTATTATGACATCAACAAAATGATTATGACATCATCAAATGATTATGACATCAAATGATTATGACATCATCAAATGATTATGACATCAACAAAATGATGATGACATCATCCAATGATTATGACATCATCCAATGATTATGACATCATCAAATCATTATGACATCAACAAAATGATTATGACATCATCTAATGATTATGACATCATCAAATGATTATGACATCAACAAAATGATTATGACATCATCCAATGATTATGACATCAAATGATTATGACATCATCAAATGATTATGACATCACCAAAATGATTATGACATCATCAAATGATTATGACATCAACAAAATGATTATGACATCAACAAAATGATTATGACATCATCCAATGATTATGACATCAAATGATTATGACATCATCAAATTATTATGACATCAACAAAATGATTATGACATCATCAAATGATTATGACATCAAAAAAATGATTATGACATCAACAAAATGATTATGACATCATCTAATGATTATGACATCATCAAATGACTATGACATCAACAAAATGATTATGACATCATCCAATGATTATGACATCATCAAATGATTATGACATCAACAAAATGATTATGACATCATCCAATGATTATGACATCAAATGATTATGACATCATCAAATGATTATGACATCACCAAAATGATTATGACATCATCAAATGATTATGACATCAACAAAATGATTATGACATCAACAAAATGATTATGACATCATCCAATGATTATGACATCAAATGATTATGACATCATCAAATTATTATGACATCAACAAAATGATTATGACATCATCAAATGATTATGACATCAAAAAAATGATTATGACATCAACAAAATGATTATGACATCATCTAATGATTATGACATCATCAAATGATTATGACATCAACAAAATGATTATGACATCATCCAATGATTATGACATCATCCAATGATTATTACATCATCAAATCATTATGACATCAACAAAATGATTATGACATCATCTAATGATTATGACATCATAAAATGATTATGACATCAACAAAATGATTATGACATCATCCAATGATTATGACATCAAATGATTATGACATCACCAAAATGATTATGACATCATCAAATGATTATGACATCAACAATATGATTATGACATCATCTAATGATTATGACATTATCAAATGATTATGACATCATCAAATGATTATGACATCACCAAAATGATTATGACATCATCAAATGATTATGACATCAACAAAATGATTATGACATCAACAAAATGATTATGACATCATCCAATGATTATGACATCAAATGATTATGACATCATCAAATTATTATGACATCAACAAAATGATTATGACATCATCAAATGATTATGACATCAAAAAAATGATTATGACATCAACAAAATGATTATGACATCATCTAATGATTATGACATCATCAAATGATTATGACATCAACAAAATGATTATGACATCATCCAATGTTTATGACATCATCCAATGATTATTACATCATCAAATCATTATGACATCAACAAAATGATTATGACATCATCTAATGATTATGACATCATAAAATGATTATGACATCAACAAAATGATTATGACATCATCCAATGATTATGACATCAAATGATTATGACATCACCAAAATGATTATGACATCATCAAATGATTATGACATCAACAATATGATTATGACATCATCTAATGATTATGACATTATCAAATGATTATGACATCATCAAATGATTATGACATCAACAAAATGATTATGACATCATCTAATGATTATGACATCATCAAATGATTATGACATCAACAAAATGATTATGACATCATCCAATGATTATGACATCAACAAAATGATTATGACATCATCCAATGATTTTGACATCAACAAAATGATTATGATATCATCCAATGATTATGACATCAAATGATTATGACATCATCAAATGATTATGACATCAACAAAATGATTATGACATCATCCAATGATTATGACATCAAATGATTATGACATCAACAAAATGATTATGACATCATCCAATGATTTTGACATCATCAAATCATTATGACATCAACAAAATGATTATGACATCAACAAAATGATTATGACATCATCAAATGATTATGACATCAAATGATTATGACATCAACAAAATGATTATGACATCATCCAATGATTATGACATCAACAAAATGATTATGACATCATCCAATGATTATGACATCAAATGTTTATGACATCATCAAATGATTATGACATCAACAAAATGATTATGACATCATCCAATGATTATGACATCAAATGATTATGACATCATCAAATCATTATGACATCAACAAAATGATTATGACATCATCTAATGATTATGACATCAAATGATTATGACATCAACAAAATGATTATGACATCATCCAATGATTTTGACATCATCAAATCATTATGACATCAACAAAATGATTATGACATCAACAAAATGATTATGACATCATCAAATGATTATGACATCAAATGATTATGACATCAACAAAATGATTATGACATCATCCAATGATTATGACATCAACAAAATGATTATGACATCATCCAATGATTATGACATCAAATGTTTATGACATCATCAAATGATTATGACATCAACAAAATGATTATGACATCATCCAATGATTATGACATCAAATGATTATGACATCATCAAATCATTATGACATCAACAAAATGATTATGACATCATCTAATGATTATGACATCATCAAATGATTATGACATCAACAAAATGATTATGACATCATCCAATGATTTTGACATCATCCAATGATTATTACATCATCAAATCATTATGACATCAACAAAATGATTATGACATCATCTAATGATTATGACATCATCAAATGATTATGACATCAACAAAATGATTATGACATCATCAAATGATTATGACATCAACAAAATGATTATGACATCAACAAAATGATTATGACATCATCTAATGATTACGACATTATCAAATGATTATGACATCATCAAATGATTATGACATCAACAAAATGATTATGACATCATCTAATGATTATGACATCATCAAATGATTATGACATCAACAAAATGATTATGACATCATCTAATGATTATGACATCATCAAATGATTATGACATCAACAAAATGATTATGACATCATCCAATGATTATGACATCAACAAAATGATTATGACATCATCCAATGATTTTGACATCAACAAAATGATTATGACATCATCCAATGATTATGACATTAAATGATTATGACATCATCAAATGATTATGACATCAACAAAATGATTATGACATCATCCAATGATTATGACATCAAATGATTATGACATCAACAAAATGATTATGACATCATCCAATGATTTTGACATCATCAAATCATTATGACATCAACAAAATGATTATGACATCAACAAAATGATTATGACATCATCAAATGATTATGACATCAAATGATTATGACATCAACAAAATGATTATGACATCAACAAAATGATTATGACATCATCAAATGATTATGACATCAAATGATTATGACATCAACAAAATGATGATGACATCATCAAATGACTATGACATCAACAAAATGATTATGACATCATCCAATGATTATGACATCATCAAATGATTATGACATCAACAAAATGATTATGACATCATCCAATGATTATGACATCAAATGATTATGACATCATCAAATGATTATGACATCACCAAAATGATTATGACATCATCAAATGATTATGACATCAACAAAATGATTATGACATCAACAAAATGATTATGACATCATCCAATGATTATGACATCAAATGATTATGACATCATCAAATTATTATGACATCAACAAAATGATTATGACATCATCAAATGATTATGACATCAAAAAAATGATTATGACATCAACAAAATGATTATGACATCATCTAATGATTATGACATCATCAAATGATTATGACATCAACAAAATGATTATGACATCATCCAATGATTATGACATCATCCAATGATTATTACATCATCAAATCATTATGACATCAACAAAATGATTATGACATCATCTAATGATTATGACATCATAAAATGATTATGACATCAACAAAATGATTATGACATCATCCAATGATTATGACATCAAATGATTATGACATCACCAAAATGATTATGACATCATCAAATGATTATGACATCAACAATATGATTATGACATCATCTAATGATTATGACATTATCAAATGATTATGACATCATCAAATGATTATGACATCAACAAAATGATTATGACATCATCTAATGATTATGACATCATCAAATGATTATGACATCAACAAAATGATTATGACATCATCCAATGATTATGACATCAACAAAATGATTATGACATCATCCAATGATTTTGACATCAACAAAATGATTATGATATCATCCAATGATTATGACATCAAATGATTATGACATCATCAAATGATTATGACATCAACAAAATGATTATGACATCATCCAATGATTATGACATCAAATGATTATGACATCAACAAAATGATTATGACATCATCCAATGATTTTGACATCATCAAATCATTATGACATCAACAAAATGATTATGACATCAACAAAATGATTATGACATCATCAAATGATTATGACATCAAATGATTATGACATCAACAAAATGATTATGACATCATCCAATGATTATGACATCAACAAAATGATTATGACATCATCCAATGATTATGACATCAAATGTTTATGACATCATCAAATGATTATGACATCAACAAAATGATTATGACATCATCCAATGATTATGACATCAAATGATTATGACATCATCAAATCATTATGACATCAACAAAATGATTATGACATCATCTAATGATTATGACATCATCAAATGATTATGACATCAACAAAATGATTATGACATCATCCAATGATTATGACATCATCCAATGATTATTACATCATCAAATCATTATGACATCAACAAAATGATTATGACATCATCTAATGATTATGACATCATCAAATGATTATGACATCAACAAAATGATTATGACATCATCAAATGATTATGACATCAACAAAATGATTATGACATCAACAAAATGATTATGACATCATCTAATGATTACGACATTATCAAATGATTATGACATCATCAAATGATTATGACATCAACAAAATGATTATGACATCATCTAATGATTATGACATTATCAAATGATTATGACATCATCAAATGATTATGACATCAACAAAATGATTATGACATCATCTAATGATTATGACATCATCAAATGATTATGACATCAACAAAATGATTATGACATCATCCAATGATTATGACATCAACAAAATGATTATGACATCATCCAATGATTTTGACATCAACAAAATGATTATGACATCATCCAATGATTATGACATCAAATGATTATGACATCATCAAATGATTATGACATCAACAAAATGATTATGACATCATCCAATGATTATGACATCAAATGATTATGACATCAACAAAATGATTATGACATCATCCAATGATTTTGACATCATCAAATCATTATGACATCAACAAAATGATTATGACATCAACAAAATGATTATGACATCATCAAATGATTATGACATCAAATGATTATGACATCAACAAAATGATTATGACATCAACAAAATGATTATGACATCATCAAATGATTATGACATCAAATGATTATGACATCAACAAAATGATGATGACATCATCCAATGATTATGACATCATCCAATGATTATGACATCATCAAATCATTATGACATCAACAAAATGATTATGACATCATCTAATGATTATGACATCATCAAATGATTATGACATCAACAAAATGATTATGACATCATCCAATGATTATGACATCAAATGATTATGACATCATCAAATGATTATGACGTCAACAAAATGATTATGACATCATCAAATGATTATGACATCAAAAAAATGATTATGACATCAACAAAATGATTATGACATCATCTAATGATTATGACATCAACAAAATGATTATGACATCATCAAATGATTATGACATCATCTAATGATTATGACATTATCAAATGATTATGACATCAACAAAATGATTATGACATCAAATGATTATGACATCATCAAATGATTATGACATCACCAAAATGATTATGACATCATCAAATGATTATGACATCAACAAAATGATTATGACATCAACAAAATGATTATGACATCAAATGATTATGACATCATCAAATTATTATGACATCAACAAAATGATTATGACATCATCAAATGATTATGACATCAAAAAAATGATTATGACATCAACAAAATGAATATGACATCATCTAATGATTATGACATTATCAAATGATTATGACATCAACAAAATGATTATGACATCATCCGATGATTATGACATCAAATGATTATGACATCATCAAATGATTATGACATCAACAAAATGATTATGACATCATCTAATGATTATGACATCATCAAATGATTATGACATCAACAAAATGATTATGACACCATCTAATGATTATGACATCATCAAATGATTATGACATCAACAAAATGATTATGACATCATCCAATGATTATGACATCAACAAAATGATTATGACATCATCCAATGATTATGACATCAAATGTTTATGACATCATCAAATGATTATGACATCAACAAAATGATTATGACATCATCCAATGATTATGACATCAAATGATTATGACATCATCAAATCATTATGACATCAACAAAATGATTATGACATCATCTAATCATTATGACATCAACAAAATGATTATGACATCATCAAATGATTATGACATCAACAAAATGATTATGACATCAACAAAATGATTATGACATCATCCAATGATTATGACATCAAATGATTATGACATCATCAAATGATTATGACATCAACAAAATGATTATGACATCATCCAATGATTATGACATCAAATGATTATGACATCATCAAATCATTATGACATCAACAAAATGATTATGACATCATCTAATGATTATGACATCATCAAATGATTATGACATCAACAAAATGATTATGACATCATCCAATGATTATGACATCAAATGATTATGACATCACCAAAATGATTATGACATCATCAAATGATTATGACATCAACAAAATGATTATGACATCAACAAAATGATTATGACATCATCTAATGATTACGACATTATCAAATGATTATGACATCATCAAATGATTATGACATCAACAAAATGATTATGACATCATCTAATGATTATGACATCATCCAATGATTTTGACATCAACAAAATGATTATGACATCATCCAATGATTATGACATCAAATGATTATGACATCATCAAATGATTATGACATCAACAAAATGATTATGACATCATCCAATGATTATGACATCAAATGATTATGACATCAACAAAATGATTATGACATCATCCAATGATTTTGACATCATCAAATCATTATGACATCAACAAAATGATTATGACATCAACAAAATGATTATGACATCATCAAATGATTATGACATCAAATGATTATGACATCAACAAAATGATGATGACATCATCCAATGATTATGACATCATCCAATGATTATGACATCATCAAATCATTATGACATCAACAAAATGATTATGACATCATCTAATGATTATGACATCATCAAATGATTATGACATCAACAAAATGATTATGACATCATCCAATGATTATGACATCAAATGATTATGACATCATCAAATGATTATGACATCAACAAAATGATTATGACATCATCAAATGATTATGACATCAAAAAAATGATTATGACATCAACAAAATGATTATGACATCATCTAATGATTATGACATTATCAAATGATTATGACATCAACAAAATGATTATGACATCATCCGATGATTATGACATCAAATGATTATGACATCATCAAATGATTATGACATCAACAAAATGATTATGACATCATCTAATGATTATGACATCATCAAATGATTATGACATCAACAAAATGATTATGACATCATCAAATGATTATGACATCAAATGATTATGACATCAACAAAATGATTATGACATCATCCAATGATTATGACATCAACAAAATGATTATGACATCATCCAATGATTATGACATCAAATGTTTATGACATCATCAAATGATTATGACATCAACAAAATGATTATGACATCATCCAATGATTATGACATCAAATGATTATGACATCATCAAATCATTATGACATCAACAAAATGATTATGACATCATCTAATGATTATGACATCAAATGATTATGACATCAACAAAATGATTATGACATCATCCAATGATTTTGACATCATCAAATCATTATGACATCAACAAAATGATTATGACATCAACAAAATGATTATGACATCATCAAATGATTATGACATCAAATGATTATGACATCAACAAAATGATTATGACATCATCCAATGATTATGACATCAACAAAATGATTATGACATCATCCAATGATTATGACATCAAATGTTTATGACATCATCAAATGATTATGACATCAACAAAATGATTATGACATCATCCAATGATTATGACATCAAATGATTATGACATCATCAAATCATTATGACATCAACAAAATGATTATGACATCATCTAATGATTATGACATCATCAAATGATTATGACATCAACAAAATGATTATGACATCATCCAATGATTATGACATCATCCAATGATTATTACATCATCAAATCATTATGACATCAACAAAATGATTATGACATCATCTAATGATTATGACATCATCAAATGATTATGACATCAACAAAATGATTATGACATCATCAAATGATTATGACATCAACAAAATGATTATGACATCAACAAAATGATTATGACATCATCTAATGATTACGACATTATCAAATGATTATGACATCATCAAATGATTATGACATCAACAAAATGATTATGACATCATCTAATGATTATGACATCATCAAATGATTATGACATCAACAAAATGATTATGACATCATCTAATGATTATGACATCATCAAATGATTATGACATCAACAAAATGATTATGACATCATCCAATGATTATGACATCAACAAAATGATTATGACATCATCCAATGATTTTGACATCAACAAAATGATTATGACATCATCCAATGATTATGACATTAAATGATTATGACATCATCAAATGATTATGACATCAACAAAATGATTATGACATCATCCAATGATTATGACATCAAATGATTATGACATCAACAAAATGATTATGACATCATCCAATGATTTTGACATCATCAAATCATTATGACATCAACAAAATGATTATGACATCAACAAAATGATTATGACATCATCAAATGATTATGACATCAAATGATTATGACATCAACAAAATGATTATGACATCAACAAAATGATTATGACATCATCAAATGATTATGACATCAAATGATTATGACATCAACAAAATGATGATGACATCATCAAATGACTATGACATCAACAAAATGATTATGACATCATCCAATGATTATGACATCATCAAATGATTATGACATCAACAAAATGATTATGACATCATCCAATGATTATGACATCAAATGATTATGACATCATCAAATGATTATGACATCACCAAAATGATTATGACATCATCAAATGATTATGACATCAACAAAATGATTATGACATCAACAAAATGATTATGACATCATCCAATGATTATGACATCAAATGATTATGACATCATCAAATTATTATGACATCAACAAAATGATTATGACATCATCAAATGATTATGACATCAAAAAAATGATTATGACATCAACAAAATGATTATGACATCATCTAATGATTATGACATCATCAAATGATTATGACATCAACAAAATGATTATGACATCATCCAATGATTATGACATCATCCAATGATTATTACATCATCAAATCATTATGACATCAACAAAATGATTATGACATCATCTAATGATTATGACATCATAAAATGATTATGACATCAACAAAATGATTATGACATCATCCAATGATTATGACATCAAATGATTATGACATCACCAAAATGATTATGACATCATCAAATGATTATGACATCAACAATATGATTATGACATCATCTAATGATTATGACATTATCAAATGATTATGACATCATCAAATGATTATGACATCAACAAAATGATTATGACATCATCTAATGATTATGACATCATCAAATGATTATGACATCAACAAAATGATTATGACATCATCCAATGATTATGACATCAACAAAATGATTATGACATCATCCAATGATTTTGACATCAACAAAATGATTATGATATCATCCAATGATTATGACATCAAATGATTATGACATCATCAAATGATTATGACATCAACAAAATGATTATGACATCATCCAATGATTATGACATCAAATGATTATGACATCAACAAAATGATTATGACATCATCCAATGATTTTGACATCATCAAATCATTATGACATCAACAAAATGATTATGACATCAACAAAATGATTATGACATCATCAAATGATTATGACATCAAATGATTATGACATCAACAAAATGATTATGACATCATCCAATGATTATGACATCAACAAAATGATTATGACATCATCCAATGATTATGACATCAAATGTTTATGACATCATCAAATGATTATGACATCAACAAAATGATTATGACATCATCCAATGATTATGACATCAAATGATTATGACATCATCAAATCATTATGACATCAACAAAATGATTATGACATCATCTAATGATTATGACATCATCAAATGATTATGACATCAACAAAATGATTATGACATCATCCAATGATTATGACATCATCCAATGATTATTACATCATCAAATCATTATGACATCAACAAAATGATTATGACATCATCTAATGATTATGACATCATCAAATGATTATGACATCAACAAAATGATTATGACATCATCAAATGATTATGACATCAACAAAATGATTATGACATCAACAAAATGATTATGACATCATCTAATGATTACGACATTATCAAATGATTATGACATCATCAAATGATTATGACATCAACAAAATGATTATGACATCATCTAATGATTATGACATTATCAAATGATTATGACATCATCAAATGATTATGACATCAACAAAATGATTATGACATCATCTAATGATTATGACATCATCAAATGATTATGACATCAACAAAATGATTATGACATCATCCAATGATTATGACATCAACAAAATGATTATGACATCATCCAATGATTTTGACATCAACAAAATGATTATGACATCATCCAATGATTATGACATCAAATGATTATGACATCATCAAATGATTATGACATCAACAAAATGATTATGACATCATCCAATGATTATGACATCAAATGATTATGACATCAACAAAATGATTATGACATCATCCAATGATTTTGACATCATCAAATCATTATGACATCAACAAAATGATTATGACATCAACAAAATGATTATGACATCATCAAATGATTATGACATCAAATGATTATGACATCAACAAAATGATTATGACATCAACAAAATGATTATGACATCATCAAATGATTATGACATCAAATGATTATGACATCAACAAAATGATGATGACATCATCCAATGATTATGACATCATCCAATGATTATGACATCATCAAATCATTATGACATCAACAAAATGATTATGACATCATCTAATGATTATGACATCATCAAATGATTATGACATCAACAAAATGATTATGACATCATCCAATGATTATGACATCAAATGATTATGACATCATCAAATGATTATGACGTCAACAAAATGATTATGACATCATCAAATGATTATGACATCAAAAAAATGATTATGACATCAACAAAATGATTATGACATCATCTAATGATTATGACATCAACAAAATGATTATGACATCATCAAATGATTATGACATCATCTAATGATTATGACATTATCAAATGATTATGACATCAACAAAATGATTATGACATCAAATGATTATGACATCATCAAATGATTATGACATCACCAAAATGATTATGACATCATCAAATGATTATGACATCAACAAAATGATTATGACATCAACAAAATGATTATGACATCAAATGATTATGACATCATCAAATTATTATGACATCAACAAAATGATTATGACATCATCAAATGATTATGACATCAAAAAAATGATTATGACATCAACAAAATGAATATGACATCATCTAATGATTATGACATTATCAAATGATTATGACATCAACAAAATGATTATGACATCATCCGATGATTATGACATCAAATGATTATGACATCATCAAATGATTATGACATCAACAAAATGATTATGACATCATCTAATGATTATGACATCATCAAATGATTATGACATCAACAAAATGATTATGACACCATCTAATGATTATGACATCATCAAATGATTATGACATCAACAAAATGATTATGACATCATCCAATGATTATGACATCAACAAAATGATTATGACATCATCCAATGATTATGACATCAAATGTTTATGACATCATCAAATGATTATGACATCAACAAAATGATTATGACATCATCCAATGATTATGACATCAAATGATTATGACATCATCAAATCATTATGACATCAACAAAATGATTATGACATCATCTAATCATTATGACATCAACAAAATGATTATGACATCATCAAATGATTATGACATCAACAAAATGATTATGACATCAACAAAATGATTATGACATCATCCAATGATTATGACATCAAATGATTATGACATCATCAAATGATTATGACATCAACAAAATGATTATGACATCATCCAATGATTATGACATCAAATGATTATGACATCATCAAATCATTATGACATCAACAAAATGATTATGACATCATCTAATGATTATGACATCATCAAATGATTATGACATCAACAAAATGATTATGACATCATCCAATGATTATGACATCAAATGATTATGACATCACCAAAATGATTATGACATCATCAAATGATTATGACATCAACAAAATGATTATGACATCAACAAAATGATTATGACATCATCTAATGATTACGACATTATCAAATGATTATGACATCATCAAATGATTATGACATCAACAAAATGATTATGACATCATCTAATGATTATGACATCATCCAATGATTTTGACATCAACAAAATGATTATGACATCATCCAATGATTATGACATCAAATGATTATGACATCATCAAATGATTATGACATCAACAAAATGATTATGACATCATCCAATGATTATGACATCAAATGATTATGACATCAACAAAATGATTATGACATCATCCAATGATTTTGACATCATCAAATCATTATGACATCAACAAAATGATTATGACATCAACAAAATGATTATGACATCATCAAATGATTATGACATCAAATGATTATGACATCAACAAAATGATGATGACATCATCTAATGATTATGACATCATCAAATGATTATGACATCAACAAAATGATTATGACATCATCCAATGATTATGACATCAAATGATTATGACATCATCAAATGATTATGACATCAACAAAATGATTATGACATCATCAAATGATTATGACATCAAAAAAATGATTATGACATCAACAAAATGATTATGACATCATCTAATGATTATGACATTATCAAATGATTATGACATCAACAAAATGATTATGACATCATCCGATGATTATGACATCAAATGATTATGACATCATCAAATGATTATGACATCAACAAAATGATTATGACATCATCTAATGATTATGACATCATCAAATGATTATGACATCAACAAAATGATTATGACATCATCTAATGATTATGACATCATCAAATGATTATGACATCAACAAAATGATTATGACATCATCCAATGATTATGACATCAACAAAATGATTATGACATCATCCAATGATTATGACATCAAATGTTTATGACATCATCAAATGATTATGACATCAACAAAATGATTATGACATCATCCAATTATTATGACATCAAATGATTATGACATCATCAAATCATTATGACATCAACAAAATGATTATGACATCATCCAATGATTATGATATCATCAAATGATTATGACATCATCAAATCATTATGACATCAACAAAATGATTATGACATCATCTAATGATTATGACATCATCAAATGATTATGACATCATCTATTGATTATGACATCATCAAATGATTATGACATCAACAAAATGATTATGACATCATCCAATGATTATGACATCAAATGATTATGACATCATCAAATCATTATGACATCAACAAAATGATTATGACATCATCTAATGATTATGACATCATCAAATGATTATGACATCAACAAAATGATTATGACATCATCCAATGATTATGACATCAACAAAATGATTATGACATCATCCAATGATTATGACATCAAATGTTTATGACATCATCAAATGATTATGACATCAACAAAATGATTATGACATCATCCAATGATTATGACATCAAATGATTATGACATCATCAAATCATTATGACATCAACAAAATGATTATGACATCATCTAATGATTATGACATCATCAAATGATTATGACATCAACAAAATGATTATGACATCATCCAATGATTATGACATCATCCAATGATTATTACATCATCAAATCATTATGACATCAACAAAATGATTATGACATCATCTAATGATTATGACATCATCAAATGATTATGACATCAACAAAATGATTATGACATCATCCAATGATTATGACATCAAATGATTATGACATCATCAAATGATTATGACATCACCAAAATGATTATGACATCATCAAATGATTATGACATCAACAAAATTATTATGACATCAACAATATGATTATGACATCATCTAATGATTATGACATTATCAAATGATTATGACATCATCAAATGATTATGACATCAACAAAATGATTATGACATCATCTAATGATTATGACATCATCAAATGATTATGACATCAACAAAATGATTATGACATCATCCAATGATTATGACATCAACAAAATGATTATGACATCATCCAATGATTTTGACATCAACAAAATGATTATGACATCATCCAATGATTATGACATCAAATGATTATGACATCATCAAATGATTATGACATCAACAAAATGATTATGACATCATCCAATGATTATGACATCAAATGATTATGACATCAACGAAATGATTATGACATCATCCAATGATTTTGACATCATCAAATCATTATGACATCAACAAAATGATTATGACATCAACAAAATGATTATGACATCATCAAATGATTATGACATCAAATGATTATGACATCAACAAAATGATGATGACATCATCCAATGATTATGACATCATCCAATGATTATGACATCATCAAATCATTATGACATCAACAAAATGATTATGACATCATCTAATGATTATGACATCATCAAATGATTATGACATCAACAAAATGATTATGACATCATCCAATGATTATGACATCAAATGATTATGACATCATCAAATGATTATGACATCAACAAAATGATTATGACATCATCAAATGATTATGACATCAAAAAAATGATTATGACATCAACAAAATGATTATGACATCATCTAATGATTATGACATTATCAAATGATTATGACATCAAAAAAATGATTATGACATCATCCGATGATTATGACATCAAATGATTATGACATCATCAAATGATTATGACATCAACAAAATGATTATGACATCATCTAATGATTATGACATCATCAAATGATTATGACATCAACAAAATGATTATGACATCATCTAATGATTATGACATCATCAAATGATTATGACATCAACAAAATGATTATGACATCATCCAATGATTATGACATCAACAAAATGATTATGACATCAAATGTTTATGACATCATCAAATGATTATGACATCAACAAAATGATTATGACATCATCCAATGATTATGACATCAAATGATTATGACATCATCAAATCATTATGACATCAACAAAATGATTATGACATCATCTAATGATTATGACATCATCAAATGATTATGACATCATCTATTGATTATGACATCATCAAATGATTATGACATCAACAAAATGATTATGACATCATCCAATGATTATGATATCATCCAATGATTATGACATCATCAAATCATTATGACATCAACAAAATGATTATGACATCATCTAATGATTATGACATCAACAAAATGATTATGACATCATCTAATGATTATGACATCATCAAATGATTATGACATCAACAAAATGATTATAACATCATCAAATGATTATGACATCAACAAAATGATTATGACATCAGCAAAATCATTATGACATCATCTAATGATTATGACATTATCAAATGATTATGACATCATCCAATGATTATGACATCCAATGATTATGACATCATCCAAAGATTATGACATCAAATGATTATGACATCATCAAATGATTATGACATCACAAAATGATTATGACATCATCTCATGATTATGACAGCATCAAATGATTATGACATCAACAAAATGATTATGACATCATCTAATGATTATGACATCATCAAATGATTATGACATCAACAAATGATTATGACATCAACAAAATGATTATGACATCATCCAATGATTATGACATCAACAAAATGATTATGACATCATCCAATGATTATGACATCATCCAATGATTATGACATCAACAAAATGATTATGACATCATCCAATGATTGTGACATCATCCAATGATTATGACATCATCAAATCATTATGACATCAACAAAATGATTATGACATCATCTAATGATTATGACATCATCAAATGATTATGACATCAACAAAATGATTATGACATCATCCAATGATTATGACATCATCAAATGATTATGACATCAACAAATGATTATGACATCAACAAAATGATTATGACATCATCCAATGATTATGACATCAAATGATTATGACATCATCAAATGATTATGACATCAACAAAATGATTATGACATCATCCAATGATTATGACATCAAATGATTATGACATCATCAAATCATTATGACATCAACAAAATGATTATGACATCATCTAATGATTATGACATCATCAAATGATTATGACATCAACAAAATGATTATGACATCATCCAATGATTATGACATCAACAAAATGATTATGACATCATCTATTGACTATGACATCATCAAATGATTATGACATCAACAAAATGATTATGACATCATCCAATGATTATGACATCAAATGTTTATGACATCATCAAATGATTATGACATCAACAAAATGATTATGACATCATCCAATGATTATGACATCAAATGTTTATGACATCATCAAATGATTATGACATCAACAAAATGATTATGACATCATCCAATTATTATGACATCAAATGATTATGACATCATCAAATCATTATGACATCAACAAAATGATTATGACATCATCCAATGATTATGATATCATCAAATGATTATGACATCATCAAATCAATATGACATCAACAAAATGATTATGACATCATCTAATGATTATGACATCATCAAATGATTATGACATCATCTATTGATTATGACATCATCAAATGATTATGACATCAACAAAATGATTATGACATCATCCAATGATTATGACATCAAATGATTATGACATCATCAAATCATTATGACATCAACAAAATGATTATGACATCATCTAATGATTATGACATCATCAAATGATTATGACATCAACAAAATGATTATGACATCATCCAATGATTATGACATCAACAAAATGATTATGACATCATCCAATGATTATGACATCAAATGTTTATGACATCATCAAATGATTATGACATCAACAAAATGATTATGACATCATCCAATGATTATGACATCAAATGATTATGACATCATCAAATCATTATGACATCAACAAAATGATTATGACATCATCTAATGATTATGACATCATCAAATGATTATGACATCAACAAAATGATTATGACATCATCCAATGATTATGACATCATCCAATGATTATTACATCATCAAATCATTATGACATCAACAAAATGATTATGACATCATCTAATGATTATGACATCATCAAATGATTATGACATCAACAAAATGATTATGACATCATCCAATGATTATGACATCAAATGATTATGACATCATCAAATGATTATGACATCACCAAAATGATTATGACATCATCAAATGATTATGACATCAACAAAATTATTATGACATCAACAATATGATTATGACATCATCTAATGATTATGACATTATCAAATGATTATGACATCATCAAATGATTATGACATCAACAAAATGATTATGACATCATCTAATGATTATGACATCATCAAATGATTATGACATCAACAAAATGATTATGACATCATCCAATGATTATGACATCAACAAAATGATTATGACATCATCCAATGATTTTGACATCAACAAAATGATTATGACATCATCCAATGATTATGACATCAAATGATTATGACATCATCAAATGATTATGACATCAACAAAATGATTATGACATCATCCAATGATTATGACATCAAATGATTATGACATCAACGAAATGATTATGACATCATCCAATGATTTTGACATCATCAAATCATTATGACATCAACAAAATGATTATGACATCAACAAAATGATTATGACATCATCAAATGATTATGACATCAAATGATTATGACATCAACAAAATGATGATGACATCATCCAATGATTATGACATCATCCAATGATTATGACATCATCAAATCATTATGACATCAACAAAATGATTATGACATCATCTAATGATTATGACATCATCAAATGATTATGACATCAACAAAATGATTATGACATCATCCAATGATTATGACATCAAATGATTATGACGTCATCAAATGATTATGACATCAACAAAATGATTATGACATCAAAAAAATGATTATGACATCAAAAAAATGATTATGACATCAACAAAATGATTATGACATCATCTAATGATTATGACATTATCAAATGATTATGACATCAAAAAAATGATTATGACATCATCCGATGATTATGACATCAAATGATTATGACATCATCAAATGATTATGACATCAACAAAATGATTATGACATCATCTAATGATTATGACATCATCAAATGATTATGACATCAACAAAATGATTATGACATCATCTAATGATTATGACATCATCAAATGATTATGACATCAACAAAATGATTATGACATCATCCAATGATTATGACATCAACAAAATGATTATGACATCAAATGTTTATGACATCATCAAATGATTATGACATCAACAAAATGATTATGACATCATCCAATGATTATGACATCAAATGATTATGACATCATCAAATCATTATGACATCAACAAAATGATTATGACATCATCTAATGATTATGACATCATCAAATGATTATGACATCATCTATTGATTATGACATCATCAAATGATTATGACATCAACAAAATGATTATGACATCATCCAATGATTATGATATCATCCAATGATTATGACATCATCAAATCATTATGACATCAACAAAATGATTATGACATCATCTAATGATTATGACATCAACAAAATGATTATGACATCATCTAATGATTATGACATCATCAAATGATTATGACATCAACAAAATGATTATAACATCATCAAATGATTATGACATCAACAAAATGATTATGACATCAGCAAAATCATTATGACATCATCTAATGATTATGACATTATCAAATGATTATGACATCATCCAATGATTATGACATCCAATGATTATGACATCATCCAAAGATTATGACATCAAATGATTATGACATCATCAAATGATTATGACATCACAAAATGATTATGACATCATCTCATGATTATGATATCATCAAATGATTATGACATCAACAAAATGATTATGACATCATCTAATGATTATGACATCATCAAATGATTATGACATCAACAAATGATTATGACATCAACAAAATGATTATGACATCATCCAATGATTATGACATCAACAAAATGATTATGACATCATCCAATGATTATGACATCATCCAATGATTATGACATCAACAAAATGATTATGACATCATCCAATGATTGTGACATCATCCAATGATTATGACATCATCAAATCATTATGACATCAACAAAATGATTATGACATCATCTAATGATTATGACATCATCAAATGATTATGACATCAACAAAATGATTATGACATCATCCAATGATTATGACATCATCAAATGATTATGACATCAACAAATGATTATGACATCAACAAAATGATTATGACATCATCCAATGATTATGACATCAAATGATTATGACATCATCAAATGATTATGACATCAACAAAATGATTATGACATCATCCAATGATTATGACATCAAATGATTATGACATCATCAAATCATTATGACATCAACAAAATGATTATGACATCATCTAATGATTATGACATCATCAAATGATTATGACATCAACAAAATGATTATGACATCATCCAATGATTATGACATCAACAAAATGATTATGACATCATCCAATGATTATGACATCAAATGTTTATGACATCATCAAATGATTATGACATCAACAAAATGATTATGACATCATCCAATGATTATGACATCAAATGATTATGACATCATCAAATCATTATGACATCAACAAAATGATTATGACATCATCTAATGATTATGACATCATCAAATGATTATGACATCAACAAAATGATTATGACATAATCCAATGATTATGACATCATCCAATGATTATTACATCATCAAATCATTATGACATCAACAAAATGATTATGACATCATCTAATGATTATGACATCATCAAATGATTATGACATCAACAAAATGATTATGACATCATCCAATGATTATGACATCAAATGATTATGACATCACCAAAATGATTATGACATCATCAAATGATTATGACATCAACAAAATGATTATGACATCAACAAAATGATTATGACATCATCTAATGATTACGACATTATCAAATGATTATGACATCATCAAATGATTATGACATCAACAAAATGATTATGACATCATCTAATGATTATGACATCATCCAATGATTTTGACATCAACAAAATGATTATGACATCATCCAATGATTATGACATCAAATGATTATGACATCATCAAATGATTATGACATCAACAAAATGATTATGACATCATCCAATGATTATGACATCAAATGATTATGACATCAACAAAATGATTATGACATCATCCAATGATTTTGACATCATCAAATCATTATGACATCAACAAAATGATTATGACATCAACAAAATGATTATGACATCATCAAATGATTATGACATCAAATGATTATGACATCAACAAAATGATGATGACATCATCCAATGATTATGACATCATCCAATGATTATGACATCATCAAATCATTATGACATCAACAAAATGATTATGACAATATCTAATGATTATGACATCATCAAATGATTATGACATCAACAAAATGATTATGACATCATCCAATGATTATGACATCAAATGATTATGACATCATCAAATGATTATGACATCAACAAAATGATTATGACATCATCAAATGATTATGTCATCAAAAAAATGATTATGACATCAACAAAATGATTATGACATCATCTAATGATTATGACATTATCAAATGATTATGACATCAACAAAATGATTATGACATCATCCGATGATTATGACATCAAATGATTATGACATCATCAAATGATTATGACATCATCAAAATGATTATGACATCATCTAATGATTATGACATCATCAAATGATTATGACATCAACAAAATGATTATGACATCATCTAATGATTATGACATCATCAAATGATTATGACATCAACAAAATGATTATGACATCATCCAATGATTATGACATCAACAAAATGATTATGACATCATCCAATGATTATGACATCAAATGTTTATGACATCATCAAATGATTATGACATCAACAAAATGATTATGACATCATCCAATTATTATGACATCAAATGATTATGACATCATCAAATCATTATGACATCAACAAAATGATTATGACATCATCCAATGATTATGATATCATCAAATGATTATGACATCATCAAATCATTATGACATCAACAAAATGATTATGACATCATCTAATGATTATGACATCATCAAATGATTATGACATCATCTATTGATTATGACATCATCAAATGATTATGACATCAACAAAATGATTATGACATCATCCAATGATTATGACATCAAATGATTATGACATCATCAAATCATTATGACATCAACAAAATGATTATGACATCATCTAATGATTATGACATCATCAAATGATTATGACATCAACAAAATGATTATGACATCATCCAATGATTATGACATCAACAAAATGATTATGACATCATCCAATGATTATGACATCAAATGTTTATGACATCATCAAATGATTATGACATCAACAAAATGATTATGACATCATCCAATGATTATGACATCAAATGATTATGACATCATCAAATCATTATGACATCAACAAAATGATTATGACATCATCTAATGATTATGACATCATCAAATGATTATGACATCAACAAAATGATTATGACATCATCCAATGATTATGACATCATCCAATGATTATTGCATCATCAAATCATTATGACATCAACAAAATGATTATGACATCATCTAATGATTATGACATCATCAAATGATTATGACATCAACAAAATGATTATGACATCATCCAATGATTATGACATCAAATGATTATGACATCATCAAATGATTATGACATCACCAAAATGATTATGACATCATCAAATGATTATGACATCAACAAAATTATTATGACATCAACAATATGATTATGACATCATCTAATGATTATGACATTATCAAATGATTATGACATCATCAAATGATTATGACATCAACAAAATGATTATGACATCATCTAATGATTATGACATCATCAAATGATTATGACATCAACAAAATGATTATGACATCATCCAATGATTATGACATCAACAAAATGATTATGACATCATCCAATGATTTTGACATCAACAAAATGATTATGACATCATCCAATGATTATGACATCAAATGATTATGACATCATCAAATGATTATGACATCAACAAAATGATTATGACATCATCCAATGATTATGACATCAAATGATTATGACATCAACAAAATGATTATGACATCATCCAATGATTTTGACATCATCAAATCATTATGACATCAACAAAATGATTATGACATCAACAAAATGATTATGACATCATCAAATGATTATGACATCAAATGATGATGACATCAACAAAATGATGATGACATCATCCAATGATTATGACATCATCCAATGATTATGACATCATCAAATCATTATGACATCAACAAAATGATTATGACATCATCTAATGATTATGACATCATCAAATGATTATGACATCAACAAAATGATTATGACATCATCCAATGATTATGACATCAAATGATTATGACATCATCAAATGATTATGACATCAACAAAATGAATATGACATCATCAAATGATTATGACATCAAAAAAAATGATTATGACATCAACAAAATGATTATGACATCATCTAATGATTATGACATTATCAAATGATTATGACATCAACAAAATGATTATGACATCATCCGATGATTATGACATCAAATGATTATGACATCATCAAATGATTATGACATCAACAAAATGATTATGACATCATCTAATGATTATGACATCATCAAATGATTATGACATCAACAAAATGATTATGACATCATCTAATGATTATGACATCATCAAATGATTATGACATCAACAAAATGATTATGACATCATCCAATGATTATGACATCAACAAAATGATTATGACATCAAATGTTTATGACATCATCAAATGATTATGACATCAACAAAATGATTATGACATCATCCAATGATTATGACATCAAATGATTATGACATCATCAAATCATTATGACATCAACAAAATGATTATGACATCATCTAATGATTATGACTTCATCAAATGATTATGACATCATCTATTGATTATGACATCATCAAATGATTATGACATCAACAAAATGATTATGACATCATCCAATGATTATGATATCATCCAATGATTATGACATCATCAAATCATTATGACATCAACAAAATGATTATGACATCATCTAATGATTATGACATCAACAAAATGATTATGACATCATCTAATGATTATGACATCATCAAATGATTATGACATCAACAAAATGATTATAACATCATCAAATGATTATGACATCAACAAAATGATTATGACATCAGCAAAATGATTATGACATCATCTAATGATTATGACATTATCAAATGATTATGACATCATCCAATGATTATGACATCAAATGATTATGACATCATCCAATGATTATGACATCAAATGATTATGACATCATCAAATGATTATGACATCACAAAATGATTATGACATCATCTCATGATTATGACATCATCAAATGATTATGACATCAACAAAATGATTATGACATCATCTAATGATTATGACATCATCAAATGATTATGACATCAACAAATGATTATGACATCAACAAAATGATTATGACATCATCCAATGATTATGACATCAACAAAATGATTATGACATCATCCAATGATTATGACATCATCCAATGATTATGACATCAACAAAAATGATTATGACATCATCCAATGATTATGACATCATCCAATGATTATGACATCATCAAATCATTATGACATCAACAAAATGATTATGACATCATCTAATGATTATGACATCATCAAATGATTATGACATCAACAAAATGATTATGACATCATCCAATGATTATGACATCATCAAATGATTATGACATCAACAAATGATTATGACATCAACAAAATGATTATGACATCATCCAATGATTATGACATCATCAAATGATTATGACATCAACAAAATGATTATGACATCATCCAATGATTATGACATCAAATGATTATGACATCATCAAATCATTATGACATCAACAAAATGATTATGACATCATCTAATGATTATGACATCATCAAATGATTATGACATCAACAAAATGATTATGACATCATCCAATGATTATGACATCAACAAAATGATTATGACATCATCCAATGATTATGACATCAAATGTTTATGACATCATCAAATGATTATGACATCAACAAAATGATTATGACATCATCCAATGATTATGACATCAAATGATTATGACATCATCAAATCATTATGACATCAACAAAATGATTATGACATCATCTAATGATTATGACATCATCAAATGATTATGACATCAACAAAATGATTATGACATAATCCAATGATTATGACATCATCCAATGATTATTACATCATCAAATCATTATGACTTCAACAAAATGATTATGACATCATCTAATGATTATGACATCATCAAATGATTATGACATCAACAAAATGATTATGACATCAAATGATTATGACATCACCAAAATGATTATGACATCATCAAATGATTATGACATCAACAAAATGATTATGACATCAACAAAATGATTATGACATCAACAAAATGATTATGACATCATCTAATGATTACGACATTATCAAATGATTATGACATCATCAAATGATTTTGACATCAACAAAATGATTATGACATCATCCAATGATTATGACATCAAATGATTATGACATCATCAAATGATTATGACATCAACAAAATGATTATGACATCATCCAATGATTATGACATCAAATGATTATGACATCAACAAAATGATTATGACATCATCCAATGATTTTGACATCATCAAATCATTATGACATCAACAAAATGATTATGACATCAACAAAATGATTATGACATCATCAAATGATTATGACATCAAATGATTATGACATCAACAAAATGATGATGACATCATCCAATGATTATGACATCATCCAATGATTATGACATCATCAAATCATTATGACATCAACAAAATGATTATGACATCATCTAATGATTATGACATCATCAAATGATTATGACATCAACAAAATGATTATGACATCATCCAATGATTATGACATCAAATGATTATGACATCATCAAATGATTATGACATCAACAAAATGATTATGACATCATCAAATGATTATGACATCAAAAAAATGATTATGACATCAACAAAATGATTATGACATCATCTAATGATTATGACATTATCAAATGATTATGACATCAACAAAATGATTATGACATCATCCGATGACTATGACATCAAATGATTATGACATCATCAAATGATTATGACATCAACAAAATGATTATGACATCATCTAATGATTATGACATCATCAAATGATTATGACATCAACAAAATGATTATGACATCATCTAATGATTATGACATCATCAAATGATTATGACATCAACAAAATGATTATGACATCATCCAATGATTATGACATCAACAAAATGATTATGACATCATCCAATGATTATGACATCAAATGTTTATGACATCATCAAATGATTATGACATCAACAAAATGATTATGACATCATCCAATTATTATGACATCAAATCATTATGACATCATCAAATCATTATGACATCAACAAAATGATTATGACATCATCCTATGATTATGATATCATCAAATGATTATGACATCATCAAATCATTATGACATCAACAAAATGATTATGACATCATCTAATGATTATGACATCATCAAATGATTATGACATCATCTATTGATTATGACATCATCAAATGATTATGACATCAACAAAATGATTATGACATCATCCAATGATTATGATATCATCCAATGATTATGACATCATCAAATCATTATGACATCAACAAAATGATTATGACATCATCTAATGATTATGACATCAACAAAATGATTATGACATCATCTAATGATTATGACATCATCAAATGATTATGACATCTACAAAATGATTATAACATCATCCAATGATTATGACATCAAATGATTATGACATCACCAAAATGATTATGACATCATCAAATGATTATGACATCAACAAAATGATTATGACATCAGCAAAATGATTATGACATCATCTAATGATTATGACATTATCAAATGATTGTGACATCATCCAATGATTATGACATCAAATGATTATGACATCATCCAATGATTATGACATCAAATGATTATGACATCATCAAATGATTATGACATCACAAAATGATTATGACATCATCTAATGATTATGACATCATCAAATGATTATGACATCAAGAAAATCATTATGACATCATCTAATGATTATGACATCATCAAATGATTATGACATCAACAAAATGATTATGACATCATCCAATGATTATGACATCAAATGATTATGACATCATCAAATGATTATGACATCAACAAAATGATTATGACATCATCAAATGATTATGACATCAAAAAAATGATTATGACATCAACAAAATGATTATGACATCATCTAATGATTATGACATTATCAAATGATTATGACATCAACAAAATGATTATGACATCATCCGATGATTATGACATCAAATGATTATGACATCATCAAATGATTATGACATCAACAAAATGATTATGACATCATCTAATGATTATGACATCATCAAATGATTATGACATCAACAAAATGATTATGACATCATCTAATGATTATGACATCATCAAATGATTATGACATCAACAAAATGATTATGACATCATCCAATGATTATGACATCAACAAAATGATTATGACATCAAATGTTTATGACATCATCAAATGATTATGACATCAACAAAATGATTATGACATCATCCAATGATTATGACATCAAATGATTATGACATCATCAAATCATTATGACATCAACAAAATGATTATGACATCATCTAATGATTATGACATCATCAAATGATTATGACATCATCTATTGATTATGACATCATCAAATGATTATGACATCAACAAAATGATTATGACATCATCCAATGATTATGATATCATCCAATGATTATGACATCATCAAATCATTATGACATCAACAAAATGATTATGACATCATCTAATGATTATGACATCAACAAAATGATTATGACATCATCTAATGATTATGACATCATCAAATGATTATGACATCAACAAAATGATTATAACATCATCAAATGATTATGACATCAACAAAATGATTATGACATCAGCAAAATGATTATGACATCATCTAATGATTATGACATTATCAAATGATTATGACATCATCCAATGATTATGACATCAAATGATTATGACATCATCCAATGATTATGACATCAAATGATTATGACATCATCCAATGATTATGACATCACAAAATGATTATGACATCATCTCATGATTATGACATCATCAAATGATTATGACATCAACAAAATGATTATGACATCATCTAATGATTATGACATCATCAAATGATTATGACATCAACAAATGATTATGACATCAACAAAATGATTATGACATCATCCAATGATTATGACATCAACAAAATGATTATGACATCATCCAATGATTATGACATCATCCAATGATTATGACATCAACAAAAATGATTATGACATCATCCAATGATTATGACATCATCCAATGATTATGACATCATCAAATCATTATGACATCAACAAAATGATTATGACATCATCTAATGATTATGACATCATCAAATGATTATGACATCAACAAAATGATTATGACATCATCCAATGATTATGACATCATCAAATGATTATGACATCAACAAATGATTATGACATCAACAAAATGATTATGACATCATCCAATGATTATGACATCAAATGATTATGACATCATCAAATGATTATGACATCAACAAAATGATTATGACATCATCCAATGATTATGACATCAAATGATTATGACATCATCAAATCATTATGACATCAACAAAATGATTATGACATCATCTAATGATTATGACATCATCAAATGATTATGACATCAACAAAATGATTATGACATCATCCAATGATTATGACATCAACAAAATGATTATGACATCATCCAATGATTATGACATCAAATGTTTATGACATCATCAAATGATTATGACATCAACAAAATGATTATGACATCATCCAATGATTATGACATCAAATGATTATGACATCATCAAATCATTATGACATCAACAAAATGATTATGACATCATCTAATGATTATGACATCATCAAATGATTATGACATCAACAAAATGATTATGACATAATCCAATGATTATGACATCATCCAATGATTATTACATCATCAAATCATTATGACTTCAACAAAATGATTATGACATCATCTAATGATTATGACATCATCAAATGATTATGACATCAACAAAATGATTATGACATCAAATGATTATGACATCACCAAAATGATTATGACATCATCAAATGATTATGACATCAACAAAATGATTATGACATCAACAAAATGATTATGACATCAACAAAATGATTATGACATCATCTAATGATTACGACATTATCAAATGATTATGACATCATCAAATGATTTTGACATCAACAAAATGATTATGACATCATCCAATGATTATGACATCAAATGATTATGACATCATCAAATGATTATGACATCAACAAAATGATTATGACATCATCCAATGATTATGACATCAAATGATTATGACATCAACAAAATGATTATGACATCATCCAATGATTTTGACATCATCAAATCATTATGACATCAACAAAATGATTATGACATCAACAAAATGATTATGACATCATCAAATGATTATGACATCAAATGATTATGACATCAACAAAATGATGATGACATCATCCAATGATTATGACATCATCCAATGATTATGACATCATCAAATCATTATGACATCAACAAAATGATTATGACATCATCTAATGATTATGACATCATCAAATGATTATGACATCAACAAAATGATTATGACATCATCCAATGATTATGACATCAAATGATTATGACATCATCAAATGATTATGACATCAACAAAATGATTATGACATCATCAAATGATTATGACATCAAAAAAATGATTATGACATCAACAAAATGATTATGACATCATCTAATGATTATGACATTATCAAATGATTATGACATCAACAAAATGATTATGACATCATCCGATGACTATGACATCAAATGATTATGACATCATCAAATGATTATGACATCAACAAAATGATTATGACATCATCTAATGATTATGACATCATCAAATGATTATGACATCAACAAAATGATTATGACATCATCTAATGATTATGACATCATCAAATGATTATGACATCAACAAAATGATTATGACATCATCCAATGATTATGACATCAACAAAATGATTATGACATCATCCAATGATTATGACATCAAATGTTTATGACATCATCAAATGATTATGACATCAACAAAATGATTATGACATCATCCAATTATTATGACATCAAATCATTATGACATCATCAAATCATTATGACATCAACAAAATGATTATGACATCATCCTATGATTATGATATCATCAAATGATTATGACATCATCAAATCATTATGACATCAACAAAATGATTATGACATCATCTAATGATTATGACATCATCAAATGATTATGACATCATCTATTGATTATGACATCATCAAATGATTATGACATCAACAAAATGATTATGACATCATCCAATGATTATGATATCATCCAATGATTATGACATCATCAAATCATTATGACATCAACAAAATGATTATGACATCATCTAATGATTATGACATCAACAAAATGATTATGACATCATCTAATGATTATGACATCATCAAATGATTATGACATCTACAAAATGATTATAACATCATCCAATGATTATGACATCAAATGATTATGACATCACCAAAATGATTATGACATCATCAAATGATTATGACATCAACAAAATGATTATGACATCAGCAAAATGATTATGACATCATCTAATGATTATGACATTATCAAATGATTGTGACATCATCCAATGATTATGACATCAAATGATTATGACATCATCCAATGATTATGACATCAAATGATTATGACATCATCAAATGATTATGACATCACAAAATGATTATGACATCATCTAATGATTATGACATCATCAAATGATTATGACATCAAGAAAATCATTATGACATCATCTAATGATTATGACATCATCAAATGATTATGACATCAACAAAATGATTATGACATCATCCAATGATTATGACATCAAATGATTATGACATCATCAAATGATTATGACATCAACAAAATGATTATGACATCATCAAATGATTATGACATCAAAAAAATGATTATGACATCAACAAAATGATTATGACATCATCTAATGATTATGACATTATCAAATGATTATGACATCAACAAAATGATTATGACATCATCCGATGATTATGACATCAAATGATTATGACATCATCAAATGATTATGACATCAACAAAATGATTATGACATCATCTAATGATTATGACATCATCAAATGATTATGACATCAACAAAATGATTATGACATCATCTAATGATTATGACATCATCAAATGATTATGACATCAACAAAATGATTATGACATCATCCAATGATTATGACATCAACAAAATGATTATGACATCAAATGTTTATGACATCATCAAATGATTATGACATCAACAAAATGATTATGACATCATCCAATGATTATGACATCAAATGATTATGACATCATCAAATCATTATGACATCAACAAAATGATTATGACATCATCTAATGATTATGACATCATCAAATGATTATGACATCATCTATTGATTATGACATCATCAAATGATTATGACATCAACAAAATGATTATGACATCATCCAATGATTATGATATCATCCAATGATTATGACATCATCAAATCATTATGACATCAACAAAATGATTATGACATCATCTAATGATTATGACATCAACAAAATGATTATGACATCATCTAATGATTATGACATCATCAAATGATTATGACATCAACAAAATGATTATAACATCATCAAATGATTATGACATCAACAAAATGATTATGACATCAGCAAAATGATTATGACATCATCTAATGATTATGACATTATCAAATGATTATGACATCATCCAATGATTATGACATCAAATGATTATGACATCATCCAATGATTATGACATCAAATGATTATGACATCATCAAATGATTATGACATCACAAAATGATTATGACATCATCTCATGATTATGACATCATCAAATGATTATGACATCAACAAAATGATTATGACATCATCTAATGATTATGACATCATCAAATGATTATGACATCAACAAATGATTATGACATCAACAAAATGATTATGACATCATCCAATGATTATGACATCAACAAAATGATTATGACATCATCCAATGATTATGACATCATCCAATGATTATGACATCAACAAAATGATTATGACATCATCCAATGATTATGACATCATCCAATGATTATGACATCATCAAATCATTATGACATCAACAAAATGATTATGACATCATCTAATGATTATGACATCATCAAATGATTATGACATCAACAAAATGATTATGACATCATCCAATGATTATGACATCATCAAATGATTATGACATCAACAAATGATTATGACATCAACAAAATGATTATGACATCATCCAATGATTATGACATCAAATGATTATGACATCATCAAATGATTATGACATCAACAAAATGATTATGACATCATCCAATGATTATGACATCAAATGATTATGACATCATCAAATCATTATGACATCAACAAAATGATTATGACATCATCTAATGATTATGACATCATCAAATGATTATGACATCAACAAAATGATTATGACATCATCCAATGATTATGACATCAACAAAATGATTATGACATCATCCAATGATTATGACATCAAATGTTTATGACATCATCAAATGATTATGACATCAACAAAATGATTATGACATCATCCAATGATTATGACATCAAATGATTATGACATCATCAAATCATTATGACATCAACAAAATGATTATGACATCATCTAATGATTATGACATCATCAAATGATTATGACATCAACAAAATGATTATGACATAATCCAATGATTATGACATCATCCAATGATTATTACATCATCAAATCATTATGACATCAACAAAATGATTATGACATCATCTAATGATTATGACATCATCAAATGATTATGACATCAACAAAATGATTATGACATCATCCAATGATTATGACATCAAATGATTATGACATCACCAAAATGATTATGACATCATCAAATGATTATGACATCAACAAAATGATTATGACATCAACAAAATGATTATGACATCATCTAATGATTACGACATTATCAAATGATTATGACATCATCAAATGATTATGACATCAACAAAATGATTATGACATCATCTAATGATTATGACATCAACAAAATGATTATGACATCATCCAATGATTATGACATCAAATGATTATGACATCATCAAATGATTATGACATCAACAAAATGATTATGACATCATCCAATGATTATGACATCAAATGATTATGACATCAACAAAATGATTATGACATCATCCAATGATTTTGACATCATCAAATCATTATGACATCAACAAAATGATTATGACATCAACAAAATGATTATGACATCTTCAAATGATTATGACATCAAATGATTATGACATCAACAAAATGATGATGACATCATCCAATGATTATGACATCATCCAATGATTATGACATCATCAAATCATTATGACATCAACAAAATGATTATGACATCATCTAATGATTATGACATCATCAAATGATTATGACATCATCCAATGATTATGACATCAAATGATTATGACATCATCAAATGATTATGACATCAACAAAATGATTATGACATCATCAAATGATTATGACATCAAAAAAATGATTATGACATCCACAAAATGATTATGACATCATCTAATGATTATGACATTATCAAATGATTATGACATCAACAAAATGATTATGACATCATCCGATGATTATGACATCAAATGATTATGACATCATCAAATGATTATGACATCAACAAAATGATTATGACATCATCTAATGATTATGACATCATCAAATGATTATGACATCAACAAAATGATTATGACATCATCTAATGATTATGACATCATCAAATGATTATGACATCAACAAAATGATTATGACATCATCCAATGATTATGACATCAACAAAATGATTATGACATCATCCAATGATTATGACATCAAATGTTTATGACATCATCAAATGATTATGACATCAACAAAATGATTATGACATCATCCAATTATTATGACATCAAATGATTATGACATCATCAAATCATTATGACATCAACAAAATGATTATGACATCATCCAATGATTATGATATCATCCAATGATTATGACATCATCAAATCATTATGACATCAACAAAATGATTATGACATCATCTAATGATTATGACATCAACAAAATGATTATGACATCATCTAATGATTATGACATCATCAAATGATTATGACATCAACAAAATGATTATATCATCATCCAATGATTATGACATCAAATGATTATGACATCACCAAAATGATTATGACATCATCAAATGATTATGACATCAACAAAATGATTATGACATCAGCAAAATGATTATGACATCATCTAATGATTATGACATCATCAAATGATTATGACATCAACAAAATGATTATAACATCATCCAATGATTATGACATCAACAAAATGATTATGACATCATCTAATGATTATGACATCATCAAATGATTATGACATCAACAAAATGATTATGACATCATCTAATGATTATGACATCATCAAATGATTATGACATCAACAAAATGATTATGACATCATCCAATGATTATGACATCAACAAAATGATTATGACATCAAATGTTTATGACATCATCAAATGATTATGACATCAACAAAATGATTATGACATCATCCAATGATTATGACATCAAATGATTATGACATCATCAAATCATTATGACATCAACAAAATGATTATGACATCATCTAATGATTATGACATCATCAAATGATTATGACATCATCTATTGATTATGACATCATCAAATGATTATGACATCAACAAAATGATTATGACATCATCCAATGATTATGATATCATCCAATGATTATGACATCATCAAATCATTATGACATCAACAAAATGATTATGACATCATCTAATGATTATGACATCAACAAAATGATTATGACATCATCTAATGATTATGACATCATCAAATGATTATGACATCATCCAATGATTATGACATCAAATGATTATGACATCATCCAATGATTATGACATCAAATGATTATGACATCATCAAATGATTATGACATCACAAAATGATTATGACATCATCTCATGATTATGACATCATCAAATGATTATGACATCAACAAAATGATTATGACATCATCTAATGATTATGACATCAACAAAATGATTATGACATCAGCAAAATGATTATGACATCAGCAAAATGATTATGACATCATCTAATGATTATGACATTATCAAATGATTATGACATCATCCAATGATTATGACATCAAATGATTATGACATCATCCAATGATTATGACATCAAATGATTATGACATCATCAAATGATTATGACATCACAAAATGATTATGACATCATCTCATGATTATGACATCATCAAATGATTATGACATCAACAAAATGATTATGACATCATCTAATGATTATGACATCATCAAATGATTATGACATCAACAAATGATTATGACATCAACAAAATGATTATGACATCATCCAATGATTATGACATCAACAAAATGATTATGACATCATCCAATGATTATGACATCATCCAATGATTATGACATCAACAAAATGATTATGACATCATCCAATGATTATGACATCATCCAATGATTATGACATCATCAAATCATTATGACATCAACAAAATGATTATGACATCATCTAATGATTATGACATCATCAAATGATTATGACATCAACAAAATGATTATGACATCATCCAATGATTATGACATCATCAAATGATTATGACATCAACAAATGATTATGACATCAACAAAATGATTATGACATCATCCAATGATTATGACATCAAATGATTATGACATCATCAAATGATTATGACATCAACAAAATGATTATGACATCATCCAATGATTATGACATCAAATGATTATGACATCATCAAATCATTATGACATCAACAAAATGATTATGACATCATCTAATGATTATGACATCATCAAATGATTATGACATCAACAAAATGATTATGACATCATCCAATGATTATGACATCAACAAAATGATTATGACATCATCCAATGATTATGACATCAAATGTTTATGACATCATCAAATGATTATGACATCAACAAAATGATTATGACATCATCCAATGATTATGACATCAAATGATTATGACATCATCAAATCATTATGACATCAACAAAATGATTATGACATCATCTAATGATTATGACATCATCAAATGATTATGACATCAACAAAATGATTATGACATAATCCAATGATTATGACATCATCCAATGATTATTACATCATCAAATCATTATGACATCAACAAAATGATTATGACATCATCTAATGATTATGACATCATCAAATGATTATGACATCAACAAAATGATTATGACATCATCCAATGATTATGACATCAAATGATTATGACATCACCAAAATGATTATGACATCATCAAATGATTATGACATCAACAAAATGATTATGACATCAACAAAATGATTATGACATCATCTAATGATTACGACATTATCAAATGATTATGACATCATCAAATGATTATGACATCAACAAAATGATTATGACATCATCTAATGATTATGACATCATCCAATGATTTTGACATCAACAAAATGATTATGACATCATCCAATGATTATGACATCAAATGATTATGACATCATCAAATGATTATGACATCAACAAAATGATTATGACATCATCCAATGATTATGACATCAAATGATTATGACATCAACAAAATGATTATGACATCATCCAATGATTTTGACATCATCAAATCATTATGACATCAACAAAATGATTATGACATCAACAAAATGATTATGACATCATCAAATGATTATGACATCAAATGATTATGACATCAACAAAATGATGATGACATCATCCAATGATTATGACATCATCCAATGATTATGACATCATCAAATCATTATGACATCAACAAAATGATTATGACATCATCTAATGATTATGACATCATCAAATGATTATGACATCATCCAATGATTATGACATCAAATGATTATGACATCATCAAATGATTATGACATCAACAAAATGATTATGACATCATCAAATGATTATGACATCAAAAAAATGATTATGACATCCACAAAATGATTATGACATCATCTAATGATTATGACATTATCAAATGATTATGACATCAACAAAATGATTATGACATCATCCGATGATTATGACATCAAATGATTATGACATCATCAAATGATTATGACATCAACAAAATGATTATGACATCATCTAATGATTATGACATCATCAAATGATTATGACATCAACAAAATGATTATGACATCATCTAATGATTATGACATCATCAAATGATTATGACATCAACAAAATGATTATGACATCATCCAATGATTATGACATCAACAAAATGATTATGACATCATCCAATGATTATGACATCAAATGTTTATGACATCATCAAATGATTATGACATCAACAAAATGATTATGACATCATCCAATTATTATGACATCAAATGATTATGACATCATCAAATCATTATGACATCAACAAAATGATTATGACATCATCCAATGATTATGATATCATCCAATGATTATGACATCATCAAATCATTATGACATCAACAAAATGATTATGACATCATCTAATGATTATGACATCAACAAAATGATTATGACATCATCTAATGATTATGACATCATCAAATGATTATGACATCAACAAAATGATTATAACATCATCCAATGATTATGACATCAAATGATTATGACATCACCAAAATGATTATGACATCATCAAATGATTATGACATCAACAAAATGATTATGACATCAGCAAAATGATTATGACATCATCTAATGATTATGACATCATCAAATGATTATGACATCAACAAAATGATTATAACATCATCCAATGATTATGACATCAAATGATTATGACATCACCAAAATGATTATGACATCATCAAATGATTATGACATCAACAAAATGATTATGACATCATCTAATGATTATGACATCATCAAATGATTATGACATCAACAAAATGATTATGACATAATCCAATGATTATGACATCATCCAATGATTATTACATCATCAAATCATTATGACTTCAACAAAATCATTTTGTTGATGTCATAATCATTTGATGATGTCATAATCATTTTGTTGATGTCATAATCATTTGATGATGTCAAAATCATTTGATGTCATAATCATTGGATGATGTAATAATCATTTTGTTGATGTCATAATCATTTGATGATGTCATAGTCATTTTGTTGATGTCATAATGATTTGATGATGTCATAAACATTGGATGATGTCATAATCATTGGCTGATGTCATAATCATTTTGTTGATGTCATAATCATCTGGTGATGTCAAAATTATTTGATGTCATAATCATTGGATGATGTCATAATGATTTGATGATGTCATAATCATTGGATGATGTCATAATCATTGGATGATGTCATAATCATTTTGTTGATGTCATAATCATTTGATGTCATAATCACTGGATGATGTCATAATCATTTTGTTGATGTCATAATCATTTGATGATGTCATAATCATTTTGTTGATGTCATAATCATTGGATGATGTCATAATCATTTGATGTCATAATCATTGGATGATGTCATAATCATTTTGTTGATATCATAATCATTTTATGATGTCATAATCATTTTGTTGATGTCATAATCATTTTGTTGATGTCATAATCATTTGATGATGCCATAATCATTTTGTTGATGTCATAATCATTTGATGATGCCATAATCATTTTGTTGATGTCATAATCATTGGATGATGTCATAATCATTTTGTTGATGTCATAATCATTTGATGATGTCATAATCATTGGATGATGTCAAAATCATTTTGTTGATGTCATAATCATTTGATGATGTCATAATCATTAGATGTTGTCATAATCATTTTGTTGATGTCATAATCATTGGATGATGTCATAATCATTTTGTTGATGTCATAATCATTTGATGATGCCATAATCATTTTGTTGATGTCATAATCATTTGATGATGTCATAATCATTTGATGTCATAATCATTGGATGATGTCATAATCATTTTGTTGATGTCATAATCATTTGATGATGTCATAATCATTTGATGTCATAATCATTGCATGATGTCATAATCATTTTAAGATGTCATAATCATTTTGTTGATGTCATAATCATTTGATGATGTCATAATCATTTTGTTGATGTCATAATCATTTGATGATGTCATAATCATTTTGTTGATGTCAAAATGATTTGATGATGTCATAATCATTGGATGATGTCATAATCATTGGATGATGTCATAATCATTTTGTTGATGTCATAATCATTTGATGTCATAATCACTGGATGATGTCATAATCATTTTGTTGATGTCATAATCATTTGATGATGTCATAATCATTTTGTTGATGTCATAATCATTGGATGATGTCATAATCATTTGATGTCATAATCATTGGATGATGTCATAATCATTTGATGTCATAATCATTGGATGATGTCATAATCATTTTGTTGATGTCATAATCATTTTGTTGATGTCATAATCATTTGATGATGTCAAAATCATTAGATGATGTCATAATCATTTTGTTGATGTCATAATCATTGGATGATGTCATAATCATTTTGTTGATGTCATAATCATTTGATGATGTCATAATCATTAGATGATGTCATAATCATTTTGTTGATGTCATAATCATTTGATGATGTCATAATCATTTTGTTGATGTCATAATCATTTTGTTGATGTCATAATGATTTGATGATGTCATAATCATTGGATGATGTCATAATCATTGGATGATGTCATAATCATTTTGTTGATGTCATAATCATTTGATGTCATAATCACTGGATGATGTCATAATCATTTTGTTGATGTCATAATCATTTGATGATGTCATAATCATTTTGTTGATGTCATAATCATTGGATGATGTCATAATCATTTGATGTCATAATCATTGGATGATGTCATAATCATTTTGTTGATGTCATAATCATTTGATGATGTCATAATCATTAGATGATGTCATAATCATTTTGTTGATGTCATAATCATTTGATGATGTCATAATCATTAGATGATGTCATAATCATTTTGTTGATGTCATAATCATTTGATGAAGTCATAATCATTTTGTTGATGTCATAATCATTTGATCATGTCAAAATCATTTGATGTCATAATCATGGGATGATGTCATAATCATTTTGTTGATGTCATAATGATTTGATGATGTCATAATCATTGGATGATGTCATAATCATTGGATGATGTCATCATCATTTTGTTGATGTCATAATCATTTGATTATGTCATAATCATTTGATGTCATAATCATTGGATGATGTCATAATCATTTTGTTGATATCATAATCATTTGATGATGTCAAAATCATTTGATGTCATAATCATTGGATGATGTAATAATCATTTTGTTGATGTCATAATCATTTGATGATGTCATAATCATTTTGTTGATGTCATAATGATTTGATGATGTCATAAACATTGGATGATGTCATAATCATTGGATGATGTCATAATCATTTTGTTGATGTCATAATCATTTGATGATGTCATAATCATTTTGTTGATGTCATAATCATTTTGTTGATGTCATAATGATTTGATGATGTCATAATCATTGGATGATGTCATAATCATTTTGTTGATGTCATAATCATTTGATGTCATAATCACTGGATGATGTCATAATCATTTTGTTGATGTCATAATCATTTGATGATGCCATAATCATTTTGTTGATGTCATAATCATTGGATGATGTCATAATCATTTGATGTCATAATCATTGGATGATGTCATAATCATTTTGTTGATGTCATAATCATTTGATGATGTCATAATCATTGGATGATGTCATAATCATTTTGTTGATGTCATAATCATTTGATGATGTCATAATCATTAGATGTTGTCATAATCATTTTGTTGATGTCATAATCATTGGATGATGTCATAATCATTTTGTTGATGTCATAATCATTTGATGATGCCATAATCATTTTGTTGATGTCATATTCATTTGATGATGTCATAATCATTTGATGTCATAATCATTGGATGATGTCATAATCATTTTGTTGATGTCATAATCATTTGATGATGTCATAATCATTTGATGTCATAATCATTGGATGATGTCATAATCATTTGAAGATGTCATAATCATTTTGTTGATGTCATAATCATTTGATGATGTCAAAATCATTTGATGTCATAATCATTGGATGATGTCATAATCATTTTGTTGATGTCATAATCATTTGATGATGTCATAATCATTTTGTTGATGTCATAATGATTTGATGAAGTCATAATCATTGGATGATGTCATAATCATTGGATGATGTCATAATCATTTTGATGATGTCATAATCATTTGATGATGTCAAAATCATTTGATGTCATAATCATTGGATGATGTAATAATCATTTTGTTGATGTCATAATCATTTGATGATGTCATAATCATTTTGTTGATGTCATAATGATTTGATGATGTCATAATCATTGGATGATGTCATAATCATTGGATGATGTCATAATCATTTTGTTGATGTCATAATGATTTGATGATGTCATAATCATTGGATGATGTCATAATCATTGGATGATGTCATAATCATTGGATGATGTCATAATCATTTTGTTGATGTCATAATCATTTGATGATGCAATAATCATTTGATGTCATAATCATTGGATGATGTCATAATCATTTGATGATGTCATAATCATTTTGTTGATGTCATAATCATTTGATGATGTCATAATCATTTGATGATGTCATAATCATTTTGTTGATGTCATAATCATTTGATGATGTCATAATCATTTTGTTGATGTCATAATCATTTTGTTGATGTCATAATGATTTGATGATGTCATAATCATTGGATGATGTCATAATCATTGGATGATGTCATAATCATTTTGTTGATGTCATAATCATTTGATGTCATAATCACTGGATGATGTCATAATCATTTTGTTGATGTCATAATCATTTGATGTCATAATCATTGGATGATGTCATAATCATTTTGTTGATATCATAATCATTTTATGATGTCATAATCATTTTGTTGATGTCATAATCATTTTGTTGATGTCATAATCATTTGATGATGCCATAATCATTTTGTTGATGTCATAATCATGTGATGATGCCATAATCATTTTGTTGATGTCATAATCATTGGATGATGTCATAATCATTTTGTTGATGTCATAATCATTTGATGATGTCATAATCATTGGATGATGTCATAATCATTTTGTTGATGTCATAATCATTTGATGATGTCATAATCATTAGATGTTGTCATAATCATTTTGTTGATGTCATAATCATTGGATGATGTCATAATCATTTTGTTGATGTCATAATCATTTGATGATGCCATAATCATTTTGTTGATGTCATAATCATTTGATGATGTCATAATCATTTGATGTCATAATCATTGGATGATGTCATAATCATTTTGTTGATGTCATAATCATTTGATGATGTCATAATCATTTGATGTCATAATCATTGGATGATGTCATAATCATTTTAAGATGTCATAATCATTTTGTTGATGTCATAATCATTTGATGATGTCATAATCATTTTGTTGATGTCATAATCATTTGATGATGTCATAATCATTTTGTTGATGTCATAATCATTTTGTTGATGTCAAAATGATTTGATGATGTCATAATCATTGGATGATGTCATAATCATTGGATGATGTCATAATCATTTTGTTGATGTCATAATCATTTGATGTCATAATCACTGGATGATGTCATAATCATTTTGTTGATGTCATAATCATTTGATGATGTCATAATCATTTTGTTGATGTCATAATCATTGGATGATGTCATAATCATTTGATGTCATAATCATTGGATGATGTCATAGTCATTTTGTTGATATCATAATCATTTTATGATGTCATAATCATTTTGTTGATGTCATAATCATTTGATGATGCCATAATCATTTTGTTGATGTCATAATCATTTGATGATGCCATAATCATTTTGTTGATGTCATAATCATTGGATGATGTCATAATCATTTTGTTGATGTCATAATCATTTGATGATGTCATAATCATTGGATGATGTCATAATCATTTTGTTGATGTCATAATCATTAGATGATGTCATAATCATTAGATGTTGTCATAATCATTTTGTTGTTGTCATAATCATTGGATGATGTCCTAATCATTTTGTTGATGTCATAATCATTTGATGATGCCATAATCATTTTGTTGATGTCATAATCATTTGATGATGTCATAATCATTTGATGTCATAATCATTGGATGATGTCATAATCATTTTGTTGATGTCATAATCATTTGATGATGTCATAATCATTTGATGTCATAATCATTGGATGATGTCATAATCATTTGAAGATGTCATAATCATTTTGTTGATGTCATAATCATTTGATGATGTCAAAATCATTTGATGTCATAATCATTGGATGATGTAATAATCATTTTGTTGATGTCATAATCATTTGATGATGTCATAATCATTTTGTTGATGTCATAATGATTTGATGAAGTCATAATCATTGGATGATGTCATAATCATTTTGTTGATGTCATAATCATTTGATGATGTCATAATCATTTTGTTGATGTCTAGTGTTGAGCATTCCGATACCGCAAGTATCGGGTATCGGCCGATACTTGCTGTATCGGAATTCCGATACCGACTTCCGATATTTTTTCAATATCGGAATTCGGCATCGGAATCGGAAGTTCAGTTGATTGACGGCCTGACGTCATCATGATGCGCGGTGTGTGCGCATCATGATGCGCCGTCATTTCGGGCCTTCCGGGGGTCTCTGCCGGCCTGCCGGGGGGCTGTGCCGGCCTGCCGGGGGGCTGTGTGGACTGCCCGGGGTCTGTACCGGCCTGCCGGGGGGCTGTGCCGGCCTGCCGGTGGTCTGTGCACCCTGTGGGGGTCTGTACCGGCCTGCCGGGGGGCTGTGCCGGCCTGCCGGGGGGCTGTGCTGATGTCCGGGGGTCTGTGCAAGCATCGTCCGATGGGACTACAAGTCCCATCGGGCGATGCCTGCTACCATGACAGTGATTGACACATTAGCCAATGATGGGACAGTAGTAGTCCCATCATCCGGCTAATGTGTTAAATGTTAAAAAAAAAAAAAAAAAAAAAATACTACATACATACTACATGCATGCTACATACATACTACATGCTACATACATACTACATATATACTACATACATACTACATACATGCTACATACATACTACATGCATGCTACATACATACTACATATATACTACATACATACTACATACATACTGCATGCTACATACATACTACATACATACTACATGCATGCTACATACATACTGCATGCTACATACATACCACATACATACTACATATATACTACATGCATGCTACATACATACTACATGCTACATACATACCACATATATACTACATACATACTACATATATACTGCATGCTACATACATACTACATATATACTACATGCATGCTACATACATACTACATGCTACATACATACTACATATATACTACATGCATGCTACATACATACTACATATATACTACATGCATGCTACATACATACTACATGCTACATGCATGCTACATACATACTACATACATACTACATGCTACATACATACCACATATATACTACATACATACAATACATTCATACAATACATACATAGACATACAGTACATATAACATAGAGTAACATACTTACCAATACTTGTCACATTGTTCCCCGAAGCCATTGTCGTCTATGGAATAAATATTAACATAACAAACCACAAAAATACTCACCCACGATCCGAAGCAGTCCACGAGTGTGTCCCACGACGATCTTGGGTAGAGAACTGCAGCATCAGATGATGCTGCCGTTCTCTACGGGCTGCAGGAATCCAATGACGGAAGGTAGGTATCGTTCCGCACTGTATTCCTCCGCCACTTAAAAAAAAAAGTCCCTAGTCTCACTTTATGCCATTGCTGTGTGGGAAATTCCCACACAGCAATGGCATAAAGTGAGACTAGGGACTTTTTTTTTAAGTGGCGGAGGAATACAGTGCGGAAGGATACCTACCTTCCGTCATTGGATTCCTGCAGCCCGTAGAGAACGGCAGCATCATCTGATGCTGCAGTTCTCTACCCAAGATCGTCGTGGGACACACTCGTGGACTGCTTCGGATCGTGGGTGAGTATTTTTGTGGTTTGTTATGTTAATATTTATTCCGTAGACGACAATGGCTTCGGGGAACAATGTGACAAGTATTGGTAAGTATGTTACTCTATGTTATATGTACTGTATGTCTATGTATGTATTGTATGAATGTATTGTATGTATGTAGTATATATGTGGTATGTATGTAGCATGTAGTATGTATGTAGTATGTATGTAGCATGCATGTAGCATGTAGTATGTATGTAGCATGCATGTAGTATATATGTAGTATGTATGTAGCATGCATGTAGTATATATGTAGTATGTATGTAGCATGTAGTATGTATGTAGCATGTAGTATGTATGTAGTATGTATGTAGTATGTATGTGGTATGTATGTGGTATGTAGTATGTATGTAGCATGCATGTAGTATATATGTAGTATGTATGTAGCATGCAGTATATATGTAGTATGTATGTAGTATATATGTGGTATGTATGTAGCATGTAGTATGTATGTAGCATGCATGTAGTATATATGTAGTATGTATGTGGTATGTATGTAGCATGTAGTATGTATGTAGCATGCATGTAGTATATATGTAGTATGTATGTAGTATGTATGTGGTATGTATGTAGCATGCAGTATGTATGTAGCATGCATGTAGTATATATGTAGTATGTATGTAGCATGCAGTATATATGTAGTATGTATGTAGTATATATGTGGTATGTATGTAGCATGCATGTAGTATATATGTAGTATGTATGTAGCATGCAGTATATATGTAGTATGTATGTAGTATATATGTGGTATGTATGTAGCATGTAGTATGTATGTAGCATGCATGTAGTATATATGTAGTATGTATGTGGTATGTATGTAGCATGTAGTATGTATGTAGCATGCATGTAGTATATATGTAGTATGTATGTAGTATGTATGTGGTATGTATGTAGCATGCAGTATGTATGTAGCATGCATGTAGTATATATGTAGTATGTATGTAACATGTATGTAGTATGAATGTAGCATGTATGTAGTATGCATGTTGTATGTATGTAGCATGTAATTTTTTTTTTTTTTTTTACATTTAACACATTAGCCGGATGATGGGACTACTACTGTCCCATCATTGGCTAATGTGTCAATCACTGTCATGGTAGCAGGCATCGCCAGATGGGACTTGTAGTCCCATCGGACGATGCCTGCACAGACCCCCGGAGCCTGCACAGCCCCCCGGCAGGCCGGCACAGCCCCCCGGAGCCGGCACAGCCCCCCGGCAGGCCGGCACAGCCCCCCGGCAGGCCGGCACAGCCCCCCGGCAGGCCGGCACAGCCCCCCGGAGCCTGCACAGACCACCGGCAGGCCGGCACAGCCCCCCGGCAGGCCGGCACAGCCCCCCGGAGCCTGCACAGACCACCGGCAGGCCGGCACAGACCACCGGAGCCTGCACAGACCCCCTGGCAGGCCGGCACAGCCCCCCGAAAGGCCCGTACAGACCCCAGAGAGGCTGTACAAGGGCAGGAAAGGGTTTTTCTTATTCCGATACCGGAAGTCCCATAGACTTGAATGGGACTTCCGGTATCGGAATCGGCGATACCGATACTTTTTTTAAAGATCGGCCGATACCATCCGATACGATACTTTGAAGTATCGGACGGTATCGCTCAACTCTATTGATGTCATAATGATTTGATGATGTCATAATCATTGGATGATGTCATAATCATTGGATGATGTCATAATCATTTTGTTGATGTCATAATGATTTGATGATGTCATAATCATTGGATGATGTCATAATCATTGGATGATGTCATAATCATTGGATGATGTCATAATAATTTTGTTGATGTCATAATCATTTGATGATGCAATAATCATTTGATGTCATAATCATTGGATGATGTCGTAATCATATGATGATGTCATAATCATTTTGTTGATGTCATAATCATTTGATGATGTCATAATCATTTTGTTGATGTCATAATCATTTGATGATGTCAAAATCATTTGATGTCATAATCATTGGATGATGTAATAATCATTTTGTTGATGTCATAATCATTTGATGATGTCATAATCATTTTGTTGATGTCATAATGATTTGATGATGTCATAAACATTGGATGATGTCATAATCATTGGCTGATGTCATAATCATTTTGTTGATGTCATAATCATCTGGTGATGTCAAAATTATTTGATGTCATAATCATTGGATGATGTCATAATCATTTTGTTGATGTCATAATCATTTGATGATGTCATAATCATTTTGTTGATGTCATAATCATTTTGTTGATGTCATAATGATTTGATGATGTCATAATCATTTGATGATGTCATAATCATTGGATGATGTCATAATCATTTTGTTGATGTCATAATCATTTGATGTCATAATCACTGGATGATGTCATAATCATTTTGTTGATGTCATAATCATTTGATGATGTCATAATCATTTTGTTGATGTCATAATCATTGGATGATGTCATAATCATTTGATGTCATAATCATTGGATGATGTCATAATCATTTTGTTGATATCATAATCATTTTATGATGTCATAATCATTTTGTTGATGTCATAATCATTTTGTTGATGTCATAATCATTTGATGATGCCATAATCATTTTGTTGATGTCATAATCATTTGATGATGCCATAATCATTTTGTTGATGTCATAATCATTGGATGATGTCATAATCATTTTGTTGATGTCATAATCATTTGATGATGTCATAATCATTGGATGATGTCATAATCATTTTGTTGATGTCATAATCATTTGATGATGTCATAATCATTAGATGTTGTCATAATCATTTTGTTGATGTCATAATCATTGGATGATGTCATAATCATTTTGTTGATGTCATAATCATTTGATGATGCCATAATCATTTTGTTGATGTCATAATCATTTGATGATGTCATAATCATTTGATGTCATAATCTTTGGATGATGTCATAATCATTTTGTTGATGTCATAATCATTTGATGATGTCATAATCATTTGATGTCATAATCATTGGATGATGTCATAATCATTTTGTTGATGTCATAATCATTTGATGATGTCATAATCATTTTGTTGATGTCATAATCATTTGATGATGTCATAATCATTTTGTTGATGTCATAATCATTTTGTTGATGTCATAATGATTTGATGATGTCATAATCATTGGATGATGTCATAATCATTTTGTTGATGTCATAATCATTTGATGATGTCATAATCATTAGATGATGTCATAATCATTTTGTTGATGTCATAATCATTTGATGATGTCATAATCATTAGATGATGTCATAATCATTTTGTTGATGTCATAATCATTTGATGATGTCATAATCATTAGATGATGTCATAATCATTTTGTTGATGTCATAATCATTTGATGATGTCATAATCATTTGATGTCATAATCATTTGATGATGTCATAATCATTTTGTTGATGTCATAATGATTTGATGAAGTCATAATCATTGGATGATGTCATAATCATTGGATGATGTCATAATCATTTTGTTGATGTCATAATCATTTAATGATGTCATAATCATTTTGTTGATGTCATAATGATTTGATGATGTCATAATCATTGGATGATGTCATAATCATTGGATGATGTCATAATCATTTTGTTGATGTCATAATGATTTGATGATGTCATAATCATTGGATGATGTCATAATCATTGGATGATGTCATAATAATTTTGTTGATGTCATAATCATTTGATGATGCAATAATCATTTGATGTCATAATCATTGGATGATGTCGTAATCATTTGATGATGTCATAATCATTTTGTTGATGTCATAATCATTTGATGATGTCATAATCATTTTGTTGATGTCATAATCATTTGATGATGTCAAAATCATTTGATGTCATAATCATTGGATGATGTAATAATCATTTTGTTGATGTCATAATCATTTTATGATGTCATAATCATTTTGTTGATGTCATAATGATTTGATGATGTCATAAACATTGGATGATGTCATAATCATTGGCTGATGTCATAATCATTTTGTTGATGTCATAATCATCTGGTGATGTCAAAATTATTTGATGTCATAATCATTGGATGATGTCATAATCATTTTGTTGATGTCATAATCATTTGATGATGTCATAATCATTTTGTTGATGTCATAATCATTTTGTTGATGTCATAATGATTTGATGATGTCATAATCATTGGATGATGTCATAATCATTGGATGATGTCATAATCATTTTGTTGATGTCATAATCATTTGATGTCATAATCACTGGATGATGTCATAATCATTTTGTTGATGTCATAATCATTTGATGATGTCATAATCATTTTGTTGATGTCATAATCATTGGATGATGTCATAATCATTTGATGTCATAATCATTGGATGATGTCATAATCATTTTGTTGATATCATAATCATTTTATGATGTCATAATCATTTTGTTGATGTCATAATCATTTTGTTGATGTCATAATCATTTGATGATGCCATAATCATTTTGTTGATGTCATAATCATTTGATGATGCCATAATCATTTTGTTGATGTCATAATCATTGGATGATGTCATAATCATTTTGTTGATGTCATAATCATTTGATGATGTCATAATCATTGGATGATGTCATAATCATTTTGTTGATGTCATAATCATTTGATGATGTCATAATCATTAGATGTTGTCATAATCATTTTGTTGATGTCATAATCATTGGATGATGTCATAATCATTTTGTTGATGTCATAATCATTTGATGATGCCATAATCATTTTGTTGATGTCATAATCATTTGATGATGTCATAATCATTTGATGTCATAATCATTGGATGATGTCATAATCATTTTGTTGATGTCATAATCATTTGATGATGTCATAATCATTTGATGTCATAATCATTGGATGAAGTCATAATCATTTTAAGATGTCATAATCATTTTGTTGATGTCATAATCATTTGATGATGTCATAATCATTTTGTTGATGTCATAATCATTTGATGATGTCATAATCATTTTGTTGATGTCATAATCATTTTGTTGATGTCATAATGATTTGATGATGTCATAATCATTTGATGATGTCATAATCATTAGATGATGTCATAATCATTTTGTTGATGTCATAATCATTTGATGATGTCATAATCATTAGATGATGTCATAATCATTTTGTTGATGTCATAATCATTTGATGATGTCATAATCATTAGATGATGTCATAATCATTTTGTTGATGTCATAATCATTTGATGATGTCATAATCATTTGATGTCATAATCATTGGATGATGTCATAATCATTTTGTTGATGTCATAATCATTTGATGATGTCATAATCATTAGATGATGTCATAATCATTTTGTTGATGTCATAATCATTTGATGATGTCGTAATCATTAGATGATGTCATAATCATTTTGTTGATGTCATAATCATTTGATGATGTCATAATCATTTTGTTGATTTCATAATCATTTGATGATGTCATAATCATTAGATGATGTCATAATCATTTTGTTTATGTCATAATGATTTGATGATGTCATAATCATTGGATGATGTCATAATCATTGGATGATGTCATCATCATTTTGTTGATGTCATAATCATTTGATGATGTCATAATCATTTGATGTCATAATCATTTGATGATGTCATAATCATTAGATGATGTCATAATCATTTTGTTTATGTCATAATGATTTGATGATGTCATAATCATTGGATGATGTCATAATCATTGGATGATGTCATCATCATTTTGTTGATGTCATAATCATTTGATGATGTCATAATCATTTGATGTCATAATCATTGGATGATGTCATAATCATTGGATGATGTCATAATCATTTTGTTGATGTCATAATCATTTGATGATGTCATAATCATTTTGTTGATGTCATAATCATTGGATGATGTCATAATCATTTTGTTGATGTCATAATCATTTGATGATGTCATAATCATTTGATGTCATAATCATTGGATGATGTCATAATCATTTTGTTGATGTCATAATCATTTGATGATGTCATAATCATTTGATGTCATAATCATTGGATGATGTCATAATCATTTGAAGATGTCATAATCATTTTGTTGATGTCATAATCATTTGATGATGTCATAATCATTTTGTTGATGTCATAATAATTTGATGATGTCATAATCATTTTGTTGATGTCATAATCATTTTGTTGATGTCATAATGATTTGATGATGTCATAATCATTGGATGATGTCATAATCATTAGATGATGTCATAATCATTTTGTTGATGTCATAATCATTTGATGATGTCATAATCATTAGATGATGTCATAATCATTTTGTTGATGTCATAATCATTTGATGATGTCATAATCATTGGATGATGTCATAATCATTTTGTTGATGTCATAATCATTGGATGATGTCATAATCATTTTGTTGATGTCATAATCATTTGATGATGTCATAATCATTAGATGATGTCATAATCATTTTGTTGATGTCATAATCATTTGATGATGTCATAATCATTTTGTTGATTTCATAATCATTTGATGATGTCATAATCATTTGATGTCATAATCATGGGATGATGTCATAATCATTTTGTTGATGTCATAATCATTTGATGATGTCATAATCATTAGATGATGTCATAATCATTTTGTTTATGTCATAATGATTTGATGATGTCATAATCATTGGATGATGTCATAATCATTGGATGATGTCATCATCATTTTGTTGATGTCATAATCATTTGATGATGTCATAATCATTTGATGTCATAATCATTGGATGATGTCATAATCATTGGATGATGTCATAATCATTTTGTTGATGTCATAATCATTTGATGATGTCATAATCATTTTGTTGATGTCATAATCATTGGATGATGTCATAATCATTTTGTTGATGTCATAATCATTGGATGATGTCATAATCATTTGATGTCATAATCATTGGATGATGTCATAATCATTTTGTTGATGTCATAATCATTTGATGATGTCATAATCATTTGATGTCATAATCATTGGATGATGTCATAATCATTTGAAGATGTCATAATCATTTTGTTGATGTCATAATCATTTGATGATGTCATAATCATTTTGTTGATGTCATAATCATTTGATGATGTCATAATCATTTTGTTGATGTCATAATCATTTTGTTGATGTCATAATGATTTGATGATGTCATCATCATTGGATGATGTCATAATCATTGGATGATGTCGTAATCATTTTGTTGATGTCATAATCATTTGATGATGTCATAATCATTAGATGATGTCATAATCATTTTGTTGATGTCATAATCATTTGATGATGTCATAATCATTAGATGATGTCATAATCATTTTGTTGATGTCATAATCATTTGATGATGTCATAATCATTAGATGATGTCATAATCATTTTGTTGATGTCATAATCATTTGATGATGTCATAATCATTTGATGTCATAATCATTGGATGATGTCATAATCATTTTGTTGATGTCATAATCATTTGATGATGTCATAATCATTAGATGATGTCATAATCATTTTGTTGATGTCATAATCATTTGATGATGTCATAATCATTTTGTTGATGTCATAATCATTTGATGATGTCATAATCATTTTGTTGATTTCATAATCATTTGATGATGTCATAATCATTTGATGTCATAATCATGGGATGATGTCATAATCATTTCGTTGATGTCATAATCATTTGATGATGTCATAATCATTAGATGATGTCATAATCATTTTGTTTATGTCATAATCATTTTGTTTATGTCATAATGATTTGATGATGTCATAATCATTGGATGATGTCATAATCATTGGATGATGTCATCATCATTTTGTTGATGTCATAATCATTTGATGATGTCATAATCATTTGATGTCATAATCATTGGATGATGTCATAATCATTGGATGATGTCATAATCATTTTGTTGATGTCATAATCATTTGATGATGTCAAAATCATTTGATGTCATAATCATTGGATGATGTAATAATCATATTTTTGATGTCATAATCATTTCATGATGTCATAATCATTTTGTTGATGTCATAATGATTTGATGATGTCATAATCATTGGATGATGTCATAATCATTGGATGATGTCATATTCATTTTGTTGATGTCATAATCATTTGATGATGTCAAAATTATTTGATGTCATAATCATTGGATGATGTCATAATCATTTGATGATGTCATAATCATTTTGTTGATGTCATAATGATTTGATGATGTCATAATCATTGGATGATGTCATAATCATTGGATGATGTCATAATCAATGGATGATGTCATAATAATTTTGTTGATGTCATAATCATTTGATGATGCAATAATCATTTGATGTCATAATCATTGGATGATGTCGTAATCATATGATGATGTCATAATCATTTTGTTGATGTCATAATCATTTGATGATGTCATAATCATTTTGTTGATGTCATAATCATTTGATGATGTCAAAATCATTTGATGTCATAATCATTGGATGATGTAATAATCATTTTGTTGATGTCATAATCATTTGATGATGTCATAATCATTTTGTTGATGTCATAATGATTTGATGATGTCATAAACATTGGATGATGTCATAATCATTGGCTGATGTCATAATCATTTTGTTGATGTCATAATCATCTGGTGATGTCAAAATTATTTGATGTCATAATCATTGGATGATGTCATAATCATTTTGTTGATGTCATAATCATTTGATGATGTCATAATCATTTTGTTGATGTCATAATCATTTTGTTGATGTCATAATGATTTGATGATGTCATAATCATTTGATGATGTCATAATCATTGGATGATGTCATAATCATTTTGTTGATGTCATAATCATTTGATGTCATAATCACTGGATGATGTCATAATCATTTTGTTGATGTCATAATCATTTGATGATGTCATAATCATTTTGTTGATGTCATAATCATTGGATGATGTCATAATCATTTGATGTCATAATCATTGGATGATGTCATAATCATTTTCTTGATATCATAATCATTTTATGATGTCATAATCATTTTGTTGATGTCATAATCATTTTGTTGATGTCATAATCATTTGATGATGCCATAATCATTTTGTTGATGTCATAATCATTTGATGATGCCATAATCATTTTGTTGATGTCATAATCATTGGATGATGTCATAATCATTTTGTTGATGTCATAATCATTTGATGATGTCATAATCATTGGATGATGTCATAATCATTTTGTTGATGTCATAATCATTTGATGATGTCATAATCATTAGATGTTGTCATAATCATTTTGTTGATGTCATAATCATTGGATGATGTCATAATCATTTTGTTGATGTCATAATCATTTGATGATGCCATAATCATTTTGTTGATGTCATAATCATTTGATGATGTCATAATCATTTGATGTCATAATCTTTGGATGATGTCATAATCATTTTGTTGATGTCATAATCATTTGATGATGTCATAATCATTTGATGTCATAATCATTGGATGAAGTCATAATCATTTTAAGATGTCATAATCATTTTGTTGATGTCATAATCATTTGATGATGTCATAATCATTTTGTTGATGTCATAATCATTTGATGATGTCATAATCATTTTGTTGATGTCATAATCATTTTGTTGATGTCATAATGATTTGATGATGTCATAATCATTGGATGATGTCATAATCATTTTGTTGATGTCATACTCATTTGATGATGTCATAATCATTAGATGATGTCATAATCATTTTGTTGATGTCATAATCATTTGATGATGTCATAATCATTAGATGATGTCATAATCATTTTGTTGATGTCATAATCATTTGATGATGTCATAATCATTAGATGATGTCATAATCATTTTGTTGATGTCATAATCATTTGATGATGTCATAATCATTTGATGTCATAATCATTTGATGATGTCATAATCATTTTGTTGATGTCATAATGATTTGATGAAGTCATAATCATTGGATGATGTCATAATCATTGGATGATGTCATAATCATTTTGTTGATGTCATAATCATTTGATGATGTCATAATTATTTTGTTGATGTCATAATTATTTGATGATGTCATAATCATTGGATGATGTCATAATCATTGGATGATGTCATAATCATTTTGTTGATGTCATAATGATTTGATGATGTCATAATCATTGGATGATGTCATAATCATTGGATGATGTCATAATCATTGGATGATGTCATAATAATTTTGTTGATGTCATAATCATTTGATGATGCAATAATCATTTGATGTCATAATCATTGGATGATGTCGTAATCATTTGATGATGTCATAATCATTTTGTTGATGTCATAATCATTTGATGATGTCAAAATCATTTGATGTCATAATCATTGGATGATGTAATAATCATTTTGTTGATGTCATAATCATTTGATGATGTCATAATCATTTTGTTGATGTCATAATGATTTGATGATGTCATAAACATTGGATGATGTCATAATCATTGGCTGATGTCATAATCATTTTGTTGATGTCATAATCATCTGGTGATGTCAAAATTATTTGATGTCATAATCATTGGATGATGTCATAATCATTTTGTTGATGTCATAATCATTTGATGATGTCATAATCATTTTGTTGATGTCATAATCATTTTGTTGATGTCATAATGATTTGATGATGTCATAATCATTGGATGATGTCATAATCATTGGATGATGTCATCATCATTTTGTTGATGTCATAATCATTTGATGTCATAATCACTGGATGATGTCATAATCATTTTGTTGATGTCAAAATCATTTGATGATGTCATAATCATTTTGTTGATGTCATAATGATTGGATGATGTCATAATCATTTGATGTCATAATCATTGGATGATGTCATAATCATTTTGTTGATATCATAATCATTTTATGATGTCATAATCATTTTGTTGATGTCATAATCATTTTGTTGATGTCATAATCATTTGATGATGCCATAATCATTTTGTTGATGTCATAATCATTTGATGATGCCATAATCATTTTGTTGATGTCATAATCATTGGATGATGTCATAATCATTTTGTTGATGTCATAATCATTTGATGATGTCATAATCATTGGATGATGTCATAATCATTTTGTTGATGTCATAATCATTTGATGATGTCATAATCATTAGATGTTGTCATAATCATTTTGTTGATGTCATAATCATTGGATGATGTCATAATCATTTTGTTGATGTCATAATCATTTGATGATGCCATAATCATTTTGTTGATGTCATAATCATTTGATGATGTCATAATCATTTGATGTCATAATCATTGGATGATGTCATAATCATTTTGTTGATGTCATAATCATTTGATGATGTCATAATCATTTGATGTCAAAATCATTGGATGAAGTCATAATCATTTTGTTGATGTCATAATCATTTTGTTGATGTCATAATCATTTGATGATGTCATAATCATTTTGTTGATGTCATAATCATTTGATGATGTCATAATCATTTTGTTGATGTCATAATCATTTTGTTGATGTCATAATGATTTGATGATGTCATAATCATTGGATGATGTCATAATCATTGGATGATGTCATAATCATTTTGTTGATGTCATAATCATTTGATGATGTCATAATCATTAGATGATGTCATAATCATTTTGTTGATGTCATAATCATTTGATGATGTCATAATCATTAGATGATGTCATAATCATTTTGTTGATGTCATAATCATTTGATGATGTCATAATCATTAGATGATGTCATAATCATTTTGTTGATGTCATAATCATTTGATGATGTCATAATCATTTGATGTCATAATCATTGGATGATGTCATAATCATTTTGTTGATGTCATAATCATTTGATGATGTCATAATCATTTTGTTGATGTCATAATCATTTGATGATGTCATAATCATTAGATGATGTCATAATCATTTTGTTGATGTCATAATCATTTGATGATGTCATAATCATTTTGTTGATTTCATAATCATTTGATGATGTCATAATCATTTGATGTCATAATCATGGGATGATGTCATAATCATTTTGTTGATGTCATAATCATTTGATGATGTCATAATCATTAGATGATGTCATAATCATTTTGTTTATGTCATAATGATTTGATGATGTCATAATCATTGGATGATGTCATAATCATTGGATGATGTCATCATCATTTTGTTGATGTCATAATCATTTGATGATGTCATAATCATTTGATGTCATAATCATTGGATGATGTCATAATCATTTGATGATGTCATAATCATTTTGTTGATGTCATAATCATTTGATGATGTCATAATCATTTTGTTGATGTCATAATCATTGGATGATGTCATAATCATTTTGTTGATGTCATAATCATTTGATGATGTCATAATCATTTGATGTCATAATCATTGGATGATGTCATAATCATTTTGTTGATGTCATAATCATTTGATGATGTCATAATCATTTGATGTCATAATCATTGGATGATGTCATAATCATTTGAAGATGTCATAATCATTTTGTTGATGTCATAATCATTTGATGATGTCATAATCATTTTGTTGATGTCATAATCATTTGATGATGTCATAATCATTTTGTTGATGTCATAATCATTTTGTTGATGTCATAATGATTTGATGATGTCATAATCATTGGATGATGTCATAATCATTGGATGATGTCATAATCATTGGATGATGTCATAATCATTAGATGATGTCATAATCATTTTGTTGATGTCATAATCATTTGATGATGTCATAATCATTAGATGATGTCATAATCATTTTGTTGATGTCATAATCATTTGATGATGTCATAATCATTGGATGATGTCATAATCATTTTGTTGATGTCATAATCATTTGATGATGTCATAATCATTAGATGATGTCATAATCATTTTGTTGATGTCATAATCATTTGATGATGTCATAATCATTAGATGATGTCATAATCATTTTGTTGATGTCATAATCATTTGATGATGTCATAATCATTTTGTTGATTTCATAATCATTTGATGATGTCATAATCATTTGATGTCATAATCATGGGATGATGTCATAATCATTTTGTTGATGTCATAATCATTTGATGATGTCATAATCATTAGATGATGTCATAATCATTTTGTTTATGTCATAATGATTTGATGATGTCATAATCATTGGATGATGTCATAATCATTGGATGATGTCATCATCATTTTGTTGATGTCATAATCATTTGATGATGTCATAATCATTTGATGTCATAATCATTGGATGATGTCATAATCATTGGATGATGTCATAATCATTTTGTTGATGTCATAATCATTTGATGATGTCATAATCATTTTGTTGATGTCATAATCATTGGATGATGTCATAATCATTTTGTTGATGTCATAATCATTGGATGATGTCATAATCATTTGATGTCATAATCATTGGATGATGTCATAATCATTTTGTTGATGTCATAATCATTTGATGATGTCATAATCATTTGATGTCATAATCATTGGATGATGTCATAATCATTTGAAGATGTCATAATCATTTTGTTGATGTCATAATCATTTGATGATGTCATAATCATTTTGTTGATGTCATAATCATTTGATGATGTCATAATCATTTTGTTGATGTCATAATCATTTTGTTGATGTCATAATGATTTGATGATGTCATCATCATTGGATGATGTCATAATCATTGGATGATGTCGTAATCATTTTGTTGATGTCATAATCATTTGATTATGTCATAATCATTAGATGATGTCATAATCATTTTGTTGATGTCATAATCATTTGATGATGTCATAATCATTAGATGATGTCATGATCATTTTGTTGATGTCATAATCATTTGAATATGACATCAACAAAATGATTATGACATCATCCAATGATTTTGACATCATGAAATCATTATGACATCAACAAAATGATTATGACATCATCTAATGATTATGACATCAAATGATTATGACATCATCAAATGATTATGCCATCAACAAAATGATTATGGCATCATCAAATGATTATGACATCAACAAAATGATTATGACATCATCCAATGATTATGATATCAACAAAATGATTATGACATCATCAAATGATTATTACATCAACAAAATGATTATGACATCATATAATGATTATGACATCAAATGATTATGACATCATCTAATGATTATGACATCATCAAATGATTATGACATCAACAAAATGATTATGACATCAAATGATTATGACATGATCTAATGATTATGACATCATCAAATGATTATGACATCAACAAAATGAATATGACATCATCCAATGATTATGACATCATCAAATGATTATGACATCAACAAAATGATTATGACATCATCCAATGATTATGACATCCAATGATTATGACATCATCAAATCATTATGACATCAACAAAATGATTATGACATCATCAAATGATTATGACATCAACAAAATGATTATGACATCATCCAATGATTATGACATCAAATGATTATGACATCATCAAATGATTATGACATCACCAAAATGATTATGACATCAACAAAATGATTATGACATCAACAAAATGATTATGACATCATCTAATGATTATGACATTATCAAATGATTATGACATCAACAAAATGATTATGACATCATCCAATGATTATGACATCAAATGAATATGACATCATCAAATGATTATGACATCACAAAATGATTATGACATCATCTAATGATTATGATATCATCAAATGGTTATGACATCAACAAAATGATTATGACATCATCTAATGATTATGACATCATCAAATGATTATGACATCAACAAAATGATTATGACATCATCCAATGATTATGACATCAAATGATTATGACATCATCAAATGATTATGACATCACCAAAATGATTATGACATCATCAAATGATTATGACATCAACAAAATGATTATGACATCATCAAAATGATTATGACATCATCTAATGATTATGACATTATCAAATGATTATGACATCAACAAAATGATTATGACATCATCCAATGATTATGACATCAAATGATTATGACATCATCAAATGATTATGACATCACAAAATGATTATGACATCATCTAATGATTATGACATCATCAAATGATTATGACATCAACAAAATGATTATGACATCATCTAATGATTATGACATCATCAAATGATTATGACATCAACAAAATGATTATGACATCATCCAATGATTATAACATCAAATGATTATGACATCATCAAATGATTATGACATCAACAAAATGATTATGACATCATCCAATGATTATGACATCAAATGATTATGACATCATCAAATGATTATGACATCAACAAAATGATTATGACATCATCCAATGATTATGACATCAAATGATTATGACATCAACAAAATTATTATGACATCAACAAAATGATTATGACATCATCAAATGATTATGACATCAAATGATTATGACATCATCAAATGATTATGACATCAACAAAATGATGATGACATCATCCAATGATTATGACATCATCCAATGATTATGACATCATCAAATCATTATGACATCAACAAAATGATTATGACATCATCTAATGATTATGACATCATCAAATGATTATGACATCAACAAAATGATTATGACATCATCCAATGATTATGACATCAAATGATTATGACATCATCAAATGATTATGACATCACCAAAATGATTATGACATCATCAAATGATTATGACATCAACAAAATGATTATGACATCAACAAAATGATTATGACATCATCCAATGATTATGACATCAAATGATTATGACATCATCAAATTATTATGACATCAACAAAATGATTATGACATCATCAAATGATTATGACATCAAAAAAATGATTATGACATCAACAAAATGATTATGACATCATCTAATGATTATGACATCATCAAATGACTATGACATCAACAAAATGATTATGACATCATCCAATGATTATGACATCATCAAATGATTATGACATCAACAAAATGATTATGACATCATCCAATGATTATGACATCAAATGATTATGACATCATCAAATGATTATGACATCACCAAAATGATTATGACATCATCAAATGATTATGACATCAACAAAATGATTATGACATCAACAAAATGATTATGACATCATCCAATGATTATGACATCAAATGATTATGACATCATCAAATTATTATGACATCAACAAAATGATTATGACATCATCAAATGATTATGACATCAAAAAAATGATTATGACATCAACAAAATGATTATGACATCATCTAATGATTATGACATCATCAAATGATTATGACATCAACAAAATGATTATGACATCATCCAATGATTATGACATCATCCAATGATTATTACATCATCAAATCATTATGACATCAACAAAATGATTATGACATCATCTAATGATTATGACATCATAAAATGATTATGACATCAACAAAATGATTATGACATCATCCAATGATTATGACATCAAATGATTATGACATCACCAAAATGATTATGACATCATCAAATGATTATGACATCAACAATATGATTATGACATCATCTAATGATTATGACATTATCAAATGATTATGACATCATCAAATGATTATGACATCAACAAAATGATTATGACATCATCTAATGATTATGACATCATCAAATGATTATGACATCAACAAAATGATTATGACATCATCCAATGATTATGACATCAACAAAATGATTATGACATCATCCAATGATTTTGACATCAACAAAATGATTATGATATCATCCAATGATTATGACATCAAATGATTATGACATCATCAAATGATTATGACATCAACAAAATGATTATGACATCATCCAATGATTATGACATCAAATGATTATGACATCAACAAAATGATTATGACATCATCCAATGATTTTGACATCATCAAATCATTATGACATCAACAAAATGATTATGACATCAACAAAATGATTATGACATCATCAAATGATTATGACATCAAATGATTATGACATCAACAAAATGATTATGACATCATCCAATGATTATGACATCAACAAAATGATTATGACATCATCCAATGATTATGACATCAAATGTTTATGACATCATCAAATGATTATGACATCAACAAAATGATTATGACATCATCCAATGATTATGACATCAAATGATTATGACATCATCAAATCATTATGACATCAACAAAATGATTATGACATCATCTAATGATTATGACATCAAATGATTATGACATCAACAAAATGATTATGACATCATCAAATCATTATGACATCAACAAAATGATTATGACATCATCTAATGATTATGACATCAAATGATTATGACATCAACAAAATGATTATGACATCATCCAATGATTTTGACATCATCAAATCATTATGACATCAACAAAATGATTATGACATCAACAAAATGATTATGACATCATCAAATGATTATGACATCAAATGATTATGACATCAACAAAATGATTATGACATCATCCAATGATTATGACATCAACAAAATGATTATGACATCATCCAATGATTATGACATCAAATGTTTATGACATCATCAAATGATTATGACATCAACAAAATGATTATGACATCATCCAATGATTATGACATCAAATGATTATGACATCATCAAATCATTATGACATCAACAAAATGATTATGACATCATCTAATGATTATGACATCATCAAATGATTATGACATCAACAAAATGATTATGACATCATCCAATGATTATGACATCATCCAATGATTATTACATCATCAAATCATTATGACATCAACAAAATGATTATGACATCATCTAATGATTATGACATCATCAAATGATTATGACATCAACAAAATGATTATGACATCATCAAATGATTATGACATCAACAAAATGATTATGACATCAACAAAATGATTATGACATCATCTAATGATTACGACATTATCAAATGATTATGACATCATCAAATGATTATGACATCAACAAAATGATTATGACATCATCTAATGATTATGACATTATCAAATGATTATGACATCATCAAATGATTATGACATCAACAAAATGATTATGACATCATCTAATGATTATGACATCATCAAATGATTATGACATCAACAAAATGATTATGACATCATCCAATGATTATGACATCAACAAAATGATTATGACATCATCCAATGATTTTGACATCAACAAAATGATTATGACATCATCCAATGATTATGACATCAAATGATTATGACATCATCAAATGATTATGACATCAACAAAATGATTATGACATCATCCAATGATTATGACATCAAATGATTATGACATCAACAAAATGATTATGACATCATCCAATGATTTTGACATCATCAAATCATTATGACATCAACAAAATGATTATGACATCAACAAAATGATTATGACATCATCAAATGATTATGACATCAAATGATTATGACATCAACAAAATGATTATGACATCAACAAAATGATTATGACATCATCAAATGATTATGACATCAAATGATTATGACATCAACAAAATGATGATGACATCATCAAATGACTATGACATCAACAAAATGATTATGACATCATCCAATGATTATGACATCATCAAATGATTATGACATCAACAAAATGATTATGACATCATCCAATGATTATGACATCAAATGATTATGACATCATCAAATGATTATGACATCACCAAAATGATTATGACATCATCAAATGATTATGACATCAACAAAATGATTATGACATCAACAAAATGATTATGACATCATCCAATGATTATGACATCAAATGATTATGACATCATCAAATTATTATGACATCAACAAAATGATTATGACATCATCAAATGATTATGACATCAAAAAAATGATTATGACATCAACAAAATGATTATGACATCATCTAATGATTATGACATCATCAAATGATTATGACATCAACAAAATGATTATGACATCATCCAATGATTATGACATCATCCAATGATTATTACATCATCAAATCATTATGACATCAACAAAATGATTATGACATCATCTAATGATTATGACATCATAAAATGATTATGACATCAACAAAATGATTATGACATCATCCAATGATTATGACATCAAATGATTATGACATCACCAAAATGATTATGACATCATCAAATGATTATGACATCAACAATATGATTATGACATCATCTAATGATTATGACATTATCAAATGATTATGATATCATCAAATGATTATGACATCAACAAAATGATTATGACATCATCTAATGATTATGACATCATCAAATGATTATGACATCAACAAAATGATTATGACATCATCCAATGATTATGACATCAACAAAATGATTATGACATCATCCAATGATTTTGACATCAACAAAATGATTATGATATCATCCAATGATTATGACATCAAATGATTATGACATCATCAAATGATTATGACATCAACAAAATGATTATGACATCATCCAATGATTATGACATCAAATGATTATGACATCAACAAAATGATTATGACATCATCCAATGATTTTGACATCATCAAATCATTATGACATCAACAAAATGATTATGACATCAACAAAATGATTATGACATCATCAAATGATTATGACATCAAATGATTATGACATCAACAAAATGATTATGACATCATCCAATGATTATGACATCAACAAAATGATTATAACATCATCCAATGATTATGACATCAAATGTTTATGACATCATCAAATGATTATGACATCAACAAAATGATTATGACATCATCCAATGATTATGACATCAAATGATTATGACATCATCAAATCATTATGACATCAACAAAATGATTATGACATCATCTAATGATTATGACATCATCAAATGATTATGACATCAACAAAATGATTATGACATCATCCAATGATTATGACATCATCCAATGATTATTACATCATCAAATCATTATGACATCAACAAAATGATTATGACATCATCTAATGATTATGACATCATCAAATGATTATGACATCAACAAAATGATTATGACATCATCAAATGATTATGACATCAACAAAATGATTATGACATCAACAAAATGATTATGACATCATCTAATGATTACGACATTATCAAATGATTATGACATCATCAAATGATTATGACATCAACAAAATGATTATGACATCATCTAATGATTATGACATTATCAAATGATTATGACATCATCAAATGATTATGACATCAACAAAATGATTATGACATCATCTAATGATTATGACATCATCAAATGATTATGACATCAACAAAATGATTATGACATCATCCAATGATTATGACATCAACAAAATGATTATGACATCATCCAATGATTTTGACATCAACAAAATGATTATGACATCATCCAATGATTATGACATCAAATGATTATGACATCATCAAATGATTATGACATCAACAAAATGATTATGACATCATCCAATGATTATGACATCAAATGATTATGACATCAACAAAATGATTATGACATCATCCAATGATTTTGACATCATCAAATCATTATGACATCAACAAAATGATTATGACATCATCAAATGATTATGACATCAAATGATTATGACATCAACAAAATGATTATGACATCAACAAAATGATTATGACATCATCAAATGATTATGACATCAAATGATTATGACATCAACAAAATGATGATGACATCATCCAATGATTATGACATCATCCAATGATTATGACATCATCAAATCATTATGACATCAACAAAATGATTATGACATCATCTAATGATTATGACATCATCAAATGATTATGACATCAACAAAATGATTATGACATCATCCAATGATTATGACATCAAATGATTATGACATCATCAAATGATTATGACGTCAACAAAATGATTATGACATCATCAAATGATTATGACATCAAAAAAATGATTATGACATCAACAAAATGATTATGACATCATCTAATGATTATGACATCAACAAAATGATTATGACATCATCAAATGATTATGACATCATCTAATGATTATGACATTATCAAATGATTATGACATCAACAAAATGATTATGACATCAAATGATTATGACATCATCAAATGATTATGACATCACCAAAATGATTATGACATCATCAAATGATTATGACATCAACAAAATGATTATGACATCAACAAAATGATTATGACATCAAATGATTATGACATCATCAAATTATTATGACATCAACAAAATGATTATGACATCATCAAATGATTATGACATCAAAAAAATGATTATGACATCAACAAAATGAATATGACATCATCTAATGATTATGACATTATCAAATGATTATGACATCAACAAAATGATTATGACATCATCCGATGATTATGACATCAAATGATTATGACATCATCAAATGATTATGACATCAACAAAATGATTATGACATCATCTAATGATTATGACATCATCAAATGATTATGACATCAACAAAATGATTATGACACCATCTAATGATTATGACATCATCAAATGATTATGACATCAACAAAATGATTATGACATCATCCAATGATTATGACATCAACAAAATGATTATGACATCATCCAATGATTATGACATCAAATGTTTATGACATCATCAAATGATTATGACATCAACAAAATGATTATGACATCATCCAATGATTATGACATCAAATGATTATGACATCATCAAATCATTATGACATCAACAAAATGATTATGACATCATCTAATCATTATGACATCAACAAAATGATTATGACATCATCAAATGATTATGACATCAACAAAATGATTATGACATCAACAAAATGATTATGACATCATCCAATGATTATGACATCAAATGATTATGACATCATCAAATGATTATGACATCAACAAAATGATTATGACATCATCCAATGATTATGACATCAAATGATTATGACATCATCAAATCATTATGACATCAACAAAATGATTATGACATCATCTAATGATTATGACATCATCAAATGATTATGACATCAACAAAATGATTATGACATCATCCAATGATTATGACATCAAATGATTATGACATCACCAAAATGATTATGACATCATCAAATGATTATGACATCAACAAAATGATTATGACATCAACAAAATGATTATGACATCATCTAATGATTACGACATTATCAAATGATTATGACATCATCAAATGATTATGACATCAACAAAATGATTATGACATCATCTAATGATTATGACATCATCCAATGATTTTGACATCAACAAAATGATTATGACATCATCCAATGATTATGACATCAAATGATTATGACATCATCAAATGATTATGACATCAACAAAATGATTATGACATCATCCAATGATTATGACATCAAATGATTATGACATCAACAAAATGATTATGACATCATCCAATGATTTTGACATCATCAAATCATTATGACATCAACAAAATGATTATGACATCAACAAAATGATTATGACATCATCAAATGATTATGACATCAAATGATTATGACATCAACAAAATGATGATGACATCATCCAATGATTATGACATCATCCAATGATTATGACATCATCAAATCATTATGACATCAACAAAATGATTATGACATCATCTAATGATTATGACATCATCAAATGATTATGACATCAACAAAATGATTATGACATCATCCAATGATTATGACATCAAATGATTATGACATCATCAAATGATTATGACATCAACAAAATGATTATGACATCATCAAATGATTATGACATCAAAAAAATGATTATGACATCAACAAAATGATTATGACATCATCTAATGATTATGACATTATCAAATGATTATGACATCAACAAAATGATTATGACATCATCCGATGATTATGACATCAAATGATTATGACATCATCAAATGATTATGACATCAACAAAATGATTATGACATCATCTAATGATTATGACATCATCAAATGATTATGACATCAACAAAATGATTATGACATCATCTAATGATTATGACATCATCAAATGATTATGACATCAACAAAATGATTATGACATCATCCAATGATTATGACATCAACAAAATGATTATGACATCATCCAATGATTATGACATCAAATGTTTATGACATCATCAAATGATTATGACATCAACAAAATGATTATGACATCATCCAATTATTATGACATCAAATGATTATGACATCATCAAATCATTATGACATCAACAAAATGATTATGACATCATCCAATGATTATGATATCATCAAATGATTATGACATCATCAAATCATTATGACATCAACAAAATGATTATGACATCATCTAATGATTATGACATCATCAAATGATTATGACATCATCTATTGATTATGACATCATCAAATGATTATGACATCAACAAAATGATTATGACATCATCCAATGATTATGACATCAAATGATTATGACATCATCAAATCATTATGACATCAACAAAATGATTATGACATCATCTAATGATTATGACATCATCAAATGATTATGACATCAACAAAATGATTATGACATCATCCAATGATTATGACATCAACAAAATGATTATGACATCATCCAATGATTATGACATCAAATGTTTATGACATCATCAAATGATTATGACATCAACAAAATGATTATGACATCATCCAATGATTATGACATCAAATGATTATGACATCATCAAATCATTATGACATCAACAAAATGATTATGACATCATCTAATGATTATGACATCATCAAATGATTATGACATCAACAAAATGATTATGACATCATCCAATGATTATGACATCATCCAATGATTATTACATCATCAAATCATTATGACATCAACAAAATGATTATGACATCATCTAATGATTATGACATCATCAAATGATTATGACATCAACAAAATGATTATGACATCATCCAATGATTATGACATCAAATGATTATGACATCATCAAATGATTATGACATCACCAAAATGATTATGACATCATCAAATGATTATGACATCAACAAAATTATTATGACATCAACAATATGATTATGACATCATCTAATGATTATGACATTATCAAATGATTATGACATCATCAAATGATTATGACATCAACAAAATGATTATGACATCATCTAATGATTATGACATCATCAAATGATTATGACATCAACAAAATGATTATGACATCATCCAATGATTATGACATCAACAAAATGATTATGACATCATCCAATGATTTTGACATCAACAAAATGATTATGACATCATCCAATGATTATGACATCAAATGATTATGACATCATCAAATGATTATGACATCAACAAAATGATTATGACATCATCCAATGATTATGACATCAAATGATTATGACATCAACGAAATGATTATGACATCATCCAATGATTTTGACATCATCAAATCATTATGACATCAACAAATTGATTATGACATCAACAAAATGATTATGACATCATCAAATGATTATGACATCAAATGATTATGACATCAACAAAATGATGATGACATCATCCAATGATTATGACATCATCCAATGATTATGACATCATCAAATCATTATGACATCAACAAAATGATTATGACATCATCTAATGATTATGACATCATCAAATGATTATGACATCAACAAAATGATTATGACATCATCCAATGATTATGACATCAAATGATTATGACATCATCAAATGATTATGACATCAACAAAATGATTATGACATCATCAAATGATTATGACATCAAAAAAATGATTATGACATCAACAAAATGATTATGACATCATCTAATGATTATGACATTATCAAATGATTATGACATCAAAAAAATGATTATGACATCATCCGATGATTATGACATCAAATGATTATGACATCATCAAATGATTATGACATCAACAAAATGATTATGACATCATCTAATGATTATGACATCATCAAATGATTATGACATCAACAAAATGATTATGACATCATCTAATGATTATGACATCATCAAATGATTATGACATCAACAAAATGATTATGACATCATCCAATGATTATGACATCAACAAAATGATTATGACATCAAATGTTTATGACATCATCAAATGATTATGACATCAACAAAATGATTATGACATCATCCAATGATTATGACATCAAATGATTATGACATCATCAAATCATTATGACATCAACAAAATGATTATGACATCATCTAATGATTATGACATCATCAAATGATTATGACATCATCTATTGATTATGACATCATCAAATGATTATGACATCAACAAAATGATTATGACATCATCCAATGATTATGATATCATCCAATGATTATGACATCATCAAATCATTATGACATCAACAAAATGATTATGACATCATCTAATGATTATGACATCAACAAAATGATTATGACATCATCTAATGATTATGACATCATCAAATGATTATGACATCAACAAAATGATTATAACATCATCAAATGATTATGACATCAACAAAATGATTATGACATCAGCAAAATCATTATGACATCATCTAATGATTATGACATTATCAAATGATTATGACATCATCCAATGATTATGACATCCAATGATTATGACATCATCCAAAGATTATGACATCAAATGATTATGACATCATCAAATGATTATGACATCACAAAATGATTATGACATCATCTCATGATTATGACATCATCAAATGATTATGACATCAACAAAATGATTATGACATCATCTAATGATTATGACATCATCAAATGATTATGACATCAACAAATGATTATGACATCAACAAAATGATTATGACATCATCCAATGATTATGACATCAACAAAATGATTATGACATCATCCAATGATTATGACATCATCCAATGATTATGACATCAACAAAATGATTATGACATCATCCAATGATTGTGACATCATCCAATGATTATGACATCATCAAATCATTATGACATCAACAAAATGATTATGACATCATCTAATGATTATGACATCATCAAATGATTATGACATCAACAAAATGATTATGACATCATCCAATGATTATGACATCATCAAATGATTATGACATCAACAAATGATTATGACATCAACAAAATGATTATGACATCATCCAATGATTATGACATCAAATGATTATGACATCATCAAATGATTATGACATCAACAAAATGATTATGACATCATCCAATGATTATGACATCAAATGATTATGACATCATCAAATCATTATGACATCAACAAAATGATTATGACATCATCTAATGATTATGACATCATCAAATGATTATGACATCAACAAAATGATTATGACATCATCCAATGATTATGACATCATCCAATGATTATTACATCATCAAATCATTATGACATCAACAAAATGATTATGACATCATCTAATGATTATGACATCATCAAATGATTATGACATCAACAAAATGATTATGACATCATCCAATGATTATGACATCAAATGATTATGACATCACCAAAATGATTATGACATCATCAAATGATTATGACATCAACAAAATGATTATGACATCAACAAAATGATTATGACATCATCTAATGATTACGACATTATCAAATGATTATGACATCATCAAATGATTATGACATCAACAAAATGATTATGACATCATCTAATGATTATGACATCATCCAATGATTTTGACATCAACAAAATGATTATGACATCATCCAATGATTATGACATCAAATGATTATGACATCATCAAATGATTATGACATCAACAAAATGATTATGACATCATCCAATGATTATGACATCAAATGATTATGACATCAACAAAATGATTATGACATCATCCAATGATTTTGACATCATCAAATCATTATGACATCAACAAAATGATTATGACATCAACAAAATGATTATGACATCATCAAATGATTATGACATCAAATGATTATGACATCAACAAAATGATGATGACATCATCCAATGATTATGACATCATCCAATGATTATGACATCATCAAATCATTATGACATCAACAAAATGATTATGACATCATCTAATGATTATGACATCATCAAATGATTATGACATCAACAAAATGATTATGACATCATCCAATGATTATGACATCAAATGATTATGACATCATCAAATGATTATGACATCAACAAAATGATTATGACATCATCAAATGATTATGTCATCAAAAAAATGATTATGACATCAACAAAATGATTATGACATCATCTAATGATTATGACATTATCAAATGATTATGACATCAACAAAATGATTATGACATCATCCGATGATTATGACATCAAATGATTATGACATCATCAAATGATTATGACATCATCAAAATGATTATGACATCATCTAATGATTATGACATCATCAAATGATTATGACATCAACAAAATGATTATGACATCATCTAATGATTATGACATCATCAAATGATTATGACATCAACAAAATGATTATGACATCATCCAATGATTATGACATCAACAAAATGATTATGACATCATCCAATGATTATGACATCAAATGTTTATGACATCATCAAATGATTATGACATCAACAAAATGATTATGACATCATCCAATTATTATGACATCAAATGATTATGACATCATCAAATCATTATGACATCAACAAAATGATTATGACATCATCCAATGATTATGATATCATCAAATGATTATGACATCATCAAATCATTATGACATCAACAAAATGATTATGACATCATCTAATGATTATGACATCATCAAATGATTATGACATCATCTATTGATTATGACATCATCAAATGATTATGACATCAACAAAATGATTATGACATCATCCAATGATTATGACATCAAATGATTATGACATCATCAAATCATTATGACATCAACAAAATGATTATGACATCATCTAATGATTATGACATCATCAAATGATTATGACATCAACAAAATGATTATGACATCATCCAATGATTATGACATCAACAAAATGATTATGACATCATCCAATGATTATAACATCAAATGTTTATGACATCATCAAATGATTATGACATCAACAAAATGATTATGACATCATCCAATGATTATGACATCAAATGATTATGACATCATCAAATCATTATGACATCAACAAAATGATTATGACATCATCTAATGATTATGACATCATCAAATGATTATGACATCAACAAAATGATTATGACATCATCCAATGATTATGACATCATCCAATGATTATTGCATCATCAAATCATTATGACATCAACAAAATGATTATGACATCATCTAATGATTATGACATCATCAAATGATTATGACATCAACAAAATGATTATGACATCATCCAATGATTATGACATCAAATGATTATGACATCATCAAATGATTATGACATCACCAAAATGATTATGACATCATCAAATGATTATGACATCAACAAAATTATTATGACATCAACAATATGATTATGACATCATCTAATGATTATGACATTATCAAATGATTATGACATCATCAAATGATTATGACATCAACAAAATGATTATGACATCATCTAATGATTATGACATCATCAAATGATTATGACATCAACAAAATGATTATGACATCATCCAATGATTATGACATCAACAAAATGATTATGACATCATCCAATGATTTTGACATCAACAAAATGATTATGACATCATCCAATGATTATGACATCAAATGATTATGACATCATCAAATGATTATGACATCAACAAAATGATTATGACATCATCCAATGATTATGACATCAAATGATTATGACATCAACAAAATGATTATGACATCATCCAATGATTTTGACATCATCAAATCATTATGACATCAACAAAATGATTATGACATCAACAAAATGATTATGACATCATCAAATGATTATGACATCAAATGATGATGACATCAACAAAATGATGATGACATCATCCAATGATTATGACATCATCCAATGATTATGACATCATCAAATCATTATGACATCAACAAAATGATTATGACATCATCTAATGATTATGACATCATCAAATGATTATGACATCAACAAAATGATTATGACATCATCCAATGATTATGACATCAAATGATTATGACATCATCAAATGATTATGACATCAACAAAATGAATATGACATCATCAAATGATTATGACATCAAAAAAAATGATTATGACATCAACAAAATGATTATGACATCATCTAATGATTATGACATTATCAAATGATTATGACATCAACAAAATGATTATGACATCATCCGATGATTATGACATCAAATGATTATGACATCATCAAATGATTATGACATCAACAAAATGATTATGACATCATCTAATGATTATGACATCATCAAATGATTATGACATCAACAAAATGATTATGACATCATCTAATGATTATGACATCATCAAATGATTATGACATCAACAAAATGATTATGACATCATCCAATGATTATGACATCAACAAAATGATTATGACATCAAATGTTTATGACATCATCAAATGATTATGACATCAACAAAATGATTATGACATCATCCAATGATTATGACATCAAATGATTATGACATCATCAAATCATTATGACATCAACAAAATGATTATGACATCATCTAATGATTATGACTTCATCAAATGATTATGACATCATCTATTGATTATGACATCATCAAATGATTATGACATCAACAAAATGATTATGACATCATCCAATGATTATGATATCATCCAATGATTATGACATCATCAAATCATTATGACATCAACAAAATGATTATGACATCATCTAATGATTATGACATCAACAAAATGATTATGACATCATCTAATGATTATGACATCATCAAATGATTATGACATCAACAAAATGATTATAACATCATCAAATGATTATGACATCAACAAAATGATTATGACATCAGCAAAATGATTATGACATCATCTAATGATTATGACATTATCAAATGATTATGACATCATCCAATGATTATGACATCAAATGATTATGACATCATCCAATGATTATGACATCAAATGATTATGACATCATCAAATGATTATGACATCACAAAATGATTATGACATCATCTCATGATTATGACATCATCAAATGATTATGACATCAACAAAATGATTATGACATCATCTAATGATTATGACATCATCAAATGATTATGACATCAACAAATGATTATGACATCAACAAAATGATTATGACATCATCCAATGATTATGACATCAACAAAATGATTATGACATCATCCAATGATTATGACATCATCCAATGATTATGACATCAACAAAAATGATTATGACATCATCCAATGATTATGACATCATCCAATGATTATGACATCATCAAATCATTATGACATCAACAAAATGATTATGACATCATCTAATGATTATGACATCATCAAATGATTATGACATCAACAAAATGATTATGACATCATCCAATGATTATGACATCATCAAATGATTATGACATCAACAAATGATTATGACATCAACAAAATGATTATGACATCATCCAATGATTATGACATCAAATGATTATGACATCATCAAATGATTATGACATCAACAAAATGATTATGACATCATCCAATGATTATGACATCAAATGATTATGACATCATCAAATCATTATGACATCAACAAAATGATTATGACATCATCTAATGATTATGACATCATCAAATGATTATGACATCAACAAAATGATTATGACATCATCCAATGATTATGACATCAACAAAATGATTATGACATCATCCAATGATTATGACATCAAATGTTTATGACATCATCAAATGATTATGACATCAACAAAATGATTATGACATCATCCAATGATTATGACATCAAATGATTATGACATCATCAAATCATTATGACATCAACAAAATGATTATGACATCATCTAATGATTATGACATCATCAAATGATTATGACATCAACAAAATGATTATGACATAATCCAATGATTATGACATCATCCAATGATTATTACATCATCAAATCATTATGACTTCAACAAAATGATTATGACATCATCTAATGATTATGACATCATCAAATGATTATGACATCAACAAAATGATTATGACATCAAATGATTATGACATCACCAAAATGATTATGACATCATCAAATGATTATGACATCAACAAAATGATTATGACATCAACAAAATGATTATGACATCAACAAAATGATTATGACATCATCTAATGATTACGACATTATCAAATGATTATGACATCATCAAATGATTTTGACATCAACAAAATGATTATGACATCATCCAATGATTATGACATCAAATGATTATGACATCATCAAATGATTATGACATCAACAAAATGATTATGACATCATCCAATGATTATGACATCAAATGATTATGACATCAACAAAATGATTATGACATCATCCAATGATTTTGACATCATCAAATCATTATGACATCAACAAAATGATTATGACATCAACAAAATGATTATGACATCATCAAATGATTATGACATCAAATGATTATGACATCAACAAAATGATGATGACATCATCCAATGATTATGACATCATCCAATGATTATGACATCATCAAATCATTATGACATCAACAAAATGATTATGACATCATCTAATGATTATGACATCATCAAATGATTATGACATCAACAAAATGATTATGACATCATCCAATGATTATGACATCAAATGATTATGACATCATCAAATGATTATGACATCAACAAAATGATTATGACATCATCAAATGATTATGACATCAAAAAAATGATTATGACATCAACAAAATGATTATGACATCATCTAATGATTATGACATTATCAAATGATTATGACATCAACAAAATGATTATGACATCATCCGATGACTATGACATCAAATGATTATGACATCATCAAATGATTATGACATCAACAAAATGATTATGACATCATCTAATGATTATGACATCATCAAATGATTATGACATCAACAAAATGATTATGACATCATCTAATGATTATGACATCATCAAATGATTATGACATCAACAAAATGATTATGACATCATCCAATGATTATGACATCAACAAAATGATTATGACATCATCCAATGATTATGACATCAAATGTTTATGACATCATCAAATGATTATGACATCAACAAAATGATTATGACATCATCCAATTATTATGACATCAAATCATTATGACATCATCAAATCATTATGACATCAACAAAATGATTATGACATCATCCTATGATTATGATATCATCAAATGATTATGACATCATCAAATCATTATGACATCAACAAAATGATTATGACATCATCTAATGATTATGACATCATCAAATGATTATGACATCATCTATTGATTATGACATCATCAAATGATTATGACATCAACAAAATGATTATGACATCATCCAATGATTATGATATCATCCAATGATTATGACATCATCAAATCATTATGACATCAACAAAATGATTATGACATCATCTAATGATTATGACATCAACAAAATGATTATGACATCATCTAATGATTATGACATCATCAAATGATTATGACATCTACAAAATGATTATAACATCATCCAATGATTATGACATCAAATGATTATGACATCACCAAAATGATTATGACATCATCAAATGATTATGACATCAACAAAATGATTATGACATCAGCAAAATGATTATGACATCATCTAATGATTATGACATTATCAAATGATTGTGACATCATCCAATGATTATGACATCAAATGATTATGACATCATCCAATGATTATGACATCAAATGATTATGACATCATCAAATGATTATGACATCACAAAATGATTATGACATCATCTAATGATTATGACATCATCAAATGATTATGACATCAAGAAAATCATTATGACATCATCTAATGATTATGACATCATCAAATGATTATGACATCAACAAAATGATTATGACATCATCCAATGATTATGACATCAAATGATTATGACATCATCAAATGATTATGACATCAACAAAATGATTATGACATCATCAAATGATTATGACATCAAAAAAATGATTATGACATCAACAAAATGATTATGACATCATCTAATGATTATGACATTATCAAATGATTATGACATCAACAAAATGATTATGACATCATCCGATGATTATGACATCAAATGATTATGACATCATCAAATGATTATGACATCAACAAAATGATTATGACATCATCTAATGATTATGACATCATCAAATGATTATGACATCAACAAAATGATTATGACATCATCTAATGATTATGACATCATCAAATGATTATGACATCAACAAAATGATTATGACATCATCCAATGATTATGACATCAACAAAATGATTATGACATCAAATGTTTATGACATCATCAAATGATTATGACATCAACAAAATGATTATGACATCATCCAATGATTATGACATCAAATGATTATGACATCATCAAATCATTATGACATCAACAAAATGATTATGACATCATCTAATGATTATGACATCATCAAATGATTATGACATCATCTATTGATTATGACATCATCAAATGATTATGACATCAACAAAATGATTATGACATCATCCAATGATTATGATATCATCCAATGATTATGACATCATCAAATCATTATGACATCAACAAAATGATTATGACATCATCTAATGATTATGACATCAACAAAATGATTATGACATCATCTAATGATTATGACATCATCAAATGATTATGACATCAACAAAATGATTATAACATCATCAAATGATTATGACATCAACAAAATGATTATGACATCAGCAAAATGATTATGACATCATCTAATGATTATGACATTATCAAATGATTATGACATCATCCAATGATTATGACATCAAATGATTATGACATCATCCAATGATTATGACATCAAATGATTATGACATCATCAAATGATTATGACATCACAAAATGATTATGACATCATCTCATGATTATGACATCATCAAATGATTATGACATCAACAAAATGATTATGACATCATCTAATGATTATGACATCATCAAATGATTATGACATCAACAAATGATTATGACATCAACAAAATGATTATGACATCATCCAATGATTATGACATCAACAAAATGATTATGACATCATCCAATGATTATGACATCATCCAATGATTATGACATCAACAAAAATGATTATGACATCATCCAATGATTATGACATCATCCAATGATTATGACATCATCAAATCATTATGACATCAACAAAATGATTATGACATCATCTAATGATTATGACATCATCAAATGATTATGACATCAACAAAATGATTATGACATCATCCAATGATTATGACATCATCAAATGATTATGACATCAACAAATGATTATGACATCAACAAAATGATTATGACATCATCCAATGATTATGACATCAAATGATTATGACATCATCAAATGATTATGACATCAACAAAATGATTATGACATCATCCAATGATTATGACATCAAATGATTATGACATCATCAAATCATTATGACATCAACAAAATGATTATGACATCATCTAATGATTATGACATCATCAAATGATTATGACATCAACAAAATGATTATGACATAATCCAATGATTATGACATCATCCAATGATTATTACATCATCAAATCATTATGACTTCAACAAAATGATTATGACATCATCTAATGATTATGACATCATCAAATGATTATGACATCAACAAAATGATTATGACATCAAATGATTATGACATCACCAAAATGATTATGACATCATCAAATGATTATGACATCAACAAAATGATTATGACATCAACAAAATGATTATGACATCAACAAAATGATTATGACATCATCTAATGATTACGACATTATCAAATGATTATGACATCATCAAATGATTTTGACATCAACAAAATGATTATGACATCATCCAATGATTATGACATCAAATGATTATGACATCATCAAATGATTATGACATCAACAAAATGATTATGACATCATCCAATGATTATGACATCAAATGATTATGACATCAACAAAATGATTATGACATCATCCAATGATTTTGACATCATCAAATCATTATGACATCAACAAAATGATTATGACATCAACAAAATGATTATGACATCATCAAATGATTATGACATCAAATGATTATGACATCAACAAAATGATGATGACATCATCCAATGATTATGACATCATCCAATGATTATGACATCATCAAATCATTATGACATCAACAAAATGATTATGACATCATCTAATGATTATGACATCATCAAATGATTATGACATCAACAAAATGATTATGACATCATCCAATGATTATGACATCAAATGATTATGACATCATCAAATGATTATGACATCAACAAAATGATTATGACATCATCAAATGATTATGACATCAAAAAAATGATTATGACATCAACAAAATGATTATGACATCATCTAATGATTATGACATTATCAAATGATTATGACATCAACAAAATGATTATGACATCATCCGATGACTATGACATCAAATGATTATGACATCATCAAATGATTATGACATCAACAAAATGATTATGACATCATCTAATGATTATGACATCATCAAATGATTATGACATCAACAAAATGATTATGACATCATCTAATGATTATGACATCATCAAATGATTATGACATCAACAAAATGATTATGACATCATCCAATGATTATGACATCAACAAAATGATTATGACATCATCCAATGATTATGACATCAAATGTTTATGACATCATCAAATGATTATGACATCAACAAAATGATTATGACATCATCCAATTATTATGACATCAAATCATTATGACATCATCAAATCATTATGACATCAACAAAATGATTATGACATCATCCTATGATTATGATATCATCAAATGATTATGACATCATCAAATCATTATGACATCAACAAAATGATTATGACATCATCTAATGATTATGACATCATCAAATGATTATGACATCATCTATTGATTATGACATCATCAAATGATTATGACATCAACAAAATGATTATGACATCATCCAATGATTATGATATCATCCAATGATTATGACATCATCAAATCATTATGACATCAACAAAATGATTATGACATCATCTAATGATTATGACATCAACAAAATGATTATGACATCATCTAATGATTATGACATCATCAAATGATTATGACATCTACAAAATGATTATAACATCATCCAATGATTATGACATCAAATGATTATGACATCACCAAAATGATTATGACATCATCAAATGATTATGACATCAACAAAATGATTATGACATCAGCAAAATGATTATGACATCATCTAATGATTATGACATTATCAAATGATTGTGACATCATCCAATGATTATGACATCAAATGATTATGACATCATCCAATGATTATGACATCAAATGATTATGACATCATCAAATGATTATGACATCACAAAATGATTATGACATCATCTAATGATTATGACATCATCAAATGATTATGACATCAAGAAAATCATTATGACATCATCTAATGATTATGACATCATCAAATGATTATGACATCAACAAAATGATTATGACATCATCCAATGATTATGACATCAAATGATTATGACATCATCAAATGATTATGACATCAACAAAATGATTATGACATCATCAAATGATTATGACATCAAAAAAATGATTATGACATCAACAAAATGATTATGACATCATCTAATGATTATGACATTATCAAATGATTATGACATCAACAAAATGATTATGACATCATCCGATGATTATGACATCAAATGATTATGACATCATCAAATGATTATGACATCAACAAAATGATTATGACATCATCTAATGATTATGACATCATCAAATGATTATGACATCAACAAAATGATTATGACATCATCTAATGATTATGACATCATCAAATGATTATGACATCAACAAAATGATTATGACATCATCCAATGATTATGACATCAACAAAATGATTATGACATCAAATGTTTATGACATCATCAAATGATTATGACATCAACAAAATGATTATGACATCATCCAATGATTATGACATCAAATGATTATGACATCATCAAATCATTATGACATCAACAAAATGATTATGACATCATCTAATGATTATGACATCATCAAATGATTATGACATCATCTATTGATTATGACATCATCAAATGATTATGACATCAACAAAATGATTATGACATCATCCAATGATTATGATATCATCCAATGATTATGACATCATCAAATCATTATGACATCAACAAAATGATTATGACATCATCTAATGATTATGACATCAACAAAATGATTATGACATCATCTAATGATTATGACATCATCAAATGATTATGACATCAACAAAATGATTATAACATCATCAAATGATTATGACATCAACAAAATGATTATGACATCAGCAAAATGATTATGACATCATCTAATGATTATGACATTATCAAATGATTATGACATCATCCAATGATTATGACATCAAATGATTATGACATCATCCAATGATTATGACATCAAATGATTATGACATCATCAAATGATTATGACATCACAAAATGATTATGACATCATCTCATGATTATGACATCATCAAATGATTATGACATCAACAAAATGATTATGACATCATCTAATGATTATGACATCATCAAATGATTATGACATCAACAAATGATTATGACATCAACAAAATGATTATGACATCATCCAATGATTATGACATCAACAAAATGATTATGACATCATCCAATGATTATGACATCATCCAATGATTATGACATCAACAAAATGATTATGACATCATCCAATGATTATGACATCATCCAATGATTATGACATCATCAAATCATTATGACATCAACAAAATGATTATGACATCATCTAATGATTATGACATCATCAAATGATTATGACATCAACAAAATGATTATGACATCATCCAATGATTATGACATCATCAAATGATTATGACATCAACAAATGATTATGACATCAACAAAATGATTATGACATCATCCAATGATTATGACATCAAATGATTATGACATCATCAAATGATTATGACATCAACAAAATGATTATGACATCATCCAATGATTATGACATCAAATGATTATGACATCATCAAATCATTATGACATCAACAAAATGATTATGACATCATCTAATGATTATGACATCATCAAATGATTATGACATCAACAAAATGATTATGACATCATCCAATGATTATGACATCAACAAAATGATTATGACATCATCCAATGATTATGACATCAAATGTTTATGACATCATCAAATGATTATGACATCAACAAAATGATTATGACATCATCCAATGATTATGACATCAAATGATTATGACATCATCAAATCATTATGACATCAACAAAATGATTATGACATCATCAAATGATTATGACATCAACAAAATGATTATGACATAATCCAATGATTATGACATCATCCAATGATTATTACATCATCAAATCATTATGACATCAACAAAATGATTATGACATCATCTAATGATTATGACATCATCAAATGATTATGACATCAACAAAATGATTATGACATCATCCAATGATTATGACATCAAATGATTATGACATCACCAAAATGATTATGACATCATCAAATGATTATGACATCAACAAAATGATTATGACATCAACAAAATGATTATGACATCATCTAATGATTACGACATTATCAAATGATTATGACATCATCAAATGATTATGACATCAACAAAATGATTATGACATCATCTAATGATTATGACATCATCCAATGATTTTGACATCAACAAAATGATTATGACATCATCAAATGATTATGACATCAAATGATTATGACATCATCAAATGATTATGACATCAACAAAATGATTATGACATCATCCAATGATTATGACATCAAATGATTATGACATCAACAAAATGATTATGACATCATCCAATGATTTTGACATCATCAAATCATTATGACATCAACAAAATGATTATGACATCAACAAAATGATTATGACATCATCAAATGATTATGACATCAAATGATTATGACATCAACAAAATGATGATGACATCATCCAATGATTATGACATCATCCAATGATTATGACATCATCAAATCATTATGACATCAACAAAATGATTATGACATCATCAAATGATTATGACATCATCCAATGATTATGACATCAAATGATTATGACATCATCAAATGATTATGACATCAACAAAATGATTATGACATCATCAAATGATTATGACATCAAAAAAATGATTATGACATCAACAAAATGATTATGACATCATCTAATGATTATGACATTATCAAATGATTATGACATCAACAAAATGATTATGACATCATCCGATGATTATGACATCAAATGATTATGACATCATCAAATGATTATGACATCAACAAAATGATTATGACATCATCTAATGATTATGACATCATCAAATGATTATGACATCAACAAAATGATTATGACATCATCTAATGATTATGACATCATCAAATGATTATGACATCAACAAAATGATTATGACATCATCCAATGATTATGACATCAACAAAATGATTATGACATCATCCAATGATTATGACATCAAATGTTTATGACATCATCAAATGATTATGACATCAACAAAATGATTATGACATCATCCAATTATTATGACATCAAATGATTATGACATCATCAAATCATTATGACATCAACAAAATGATTATGACATCATCCAATGATTATGATATCATCCAATGATTATGACATCATCAAATCATTATGACATCAACAAAATGATTATGACATCATCTAATGATTATGACATCAACAAAATGATTATGACATCATCTAATGATTATGACATCATCAAATGATTATGACATCAACAAAATGATTATAACATCATCCAATGATTATGACATCAAATGATTATGACATCACCAAAATGATTATGACATCATCAAATGATTATGACATCAACAAAATGATTATGACATCAGCAAAATGATTATGACATCATCTAATGATTATGACATCATCAAATGATTATGACATCAACAAAATGATTATAACATCATCCAATGATTATGACATCAAATGATTATGACATCACCAAAATGATTATGACATCATCAAATGATTATGACATCAACAAAATGATTATGACATCATCTAATGATTATGACATCATCAAATGATTATGACATCAACAAAATGATTATGACATAATCCAATGATTATGACATCATCCAATGATTATTACATCATCAAATCATTATGACTTCAACAAAATCATTATGACATCATCTAATGATTATGACATCATCAAATGATTATGACATCAACAAAATGATTATGACATCATCCAATGATTATGACATCAAATGATTATGACATCACCAAAATGATTATGACATCATCAAATGATTATGACATCAACAAAATGATTATGACATCAACAAAATGATTATGACATCAACAAAATGATTATGACATCATCTAATGATTACGACATTATCAAATGATTATGACATCATCAAATGATTTTGACATCAACAAAATGATTATGACATCATCCAATGATTATGACATCAAATGATTATGACATCATCAAATGATTATGACATCAACAAAATGATTATGACATCATCCAATGATTATGACATCAAATGATTATGACATCAACAAAATGATTATGACATCATCCAATGATTTTGACATCATCAAATCATTATGACATCAACAAAATGATTATGACATCAACAAAATGATTATGACATCATCAAATGATTATGACATCAAATGATTATGACATCAACAAAATGATGATGACATCATCCAATGATTATGACATCATCCAATGATTATGACATCATCAAATCATTATGACATCAACAAAATGATTATGACATCATCTAATGATTATGACATCATCAAATGATTATGACATCAACAAAATGATTATGACATCATCCAATGATTATGACATCAAATGATTATGACATCATCAAATGATTATGACATCAACAAAATGATTATGACATCATCAAATGATTATGACATCAAAAAAATGATTATGACATCAACAAAATGATTATGACATCATCTAATGATTATGACATTATCAAATGATTATGACATCAACAAAATGATTATGACATCATCCGATGACTATGACATCAAATGATTATGACATCATCAAATGATTATGACATCAACAAAATGATTATGACATCATCTAATGATTATGACATCATCAAATGATTATGACATCAACAAAATGATTATGACATCATCTAATGATTATGACATCATCAAATGATTATGACATCAACAAAATGATTATGACATCATCCAATGATTATGACATCAACAAAATGATTATGACATCATCCAATGATTATGACATCAAATGTTTATGACATCATCAAATGATTATGACATCAACAAAATGATTATGACATCATCCAATTATTATGACATCAAATCATTATGACATCATCAAATCATTATGACATCAACAAAATGATTATGACATCATCCTATGATTATGATATCATCAAATGATTATGACATCATCCAATGATTATGACATCAAATGATTATGACATCATCCAATGATTATGACATCAAATGATTATGACATCATCAAATGATTATGACATCACAAAATGATTATGACATCATCCAATGATTATGACATCAAATGATTATGACATCATCAAATGATTATGACATCACAAAATGATTATGACATCATCTAATGATTATGACATCATCAAATGATTATGACATCAACAAAATGATTATGACATCGTCTAATGATTATGACATCATCAAATGATTATGACATCAACAAAATGATTATGACATCATCCAATGATTATAACATCAAATGATTATGACATCATCAAATGATTATGACATCAACAAAATGATTATGACATCATCCAATGATTATGACATCAAATGATTATGACATCATCAAATGATTATGACATCAACAAAATGATTATGACATCATCCAATGATTATGACATCAAATGATTATGACATCAACAAAATTATTATGACATCAACAAAATGATTATGACATCATCAAATGATTATGACATCAAATGATTATGACATCATCAAATGATTATGACATCAACAAAATGATGATGACATCATCCAATGATTATGACATCATCCAATGATTATGACATCATCAAATCATTATGACATCAACAAAATGATTATGACATCATCTAATGATTATGACATCATCAAATGATTATGACATCAACAAAATGATTATGACATCATCCAATGATTATGACATCAAATGATTATGACATCATCAAATGATTATGACATCACCAAAATGATTATGACATTATCAAATGATTATGACATCAACAAAATGATTATGACATCAACAAAATGATTATGACATCATCCAATGATTATGACATCAAATGATTATGACATCATCAAATTATTATGACATCAACAAAATGATTATGACATCATCAAATGATTATGACATCAAAAAAATGATTATGACATCAACAAAATGATTATGACATCATCTAATGATTATGACATCATCAAATGATTATGACATCAACAAAATGATTATGACATCATCCAATGATTATGACATCATCCAATGATTATTACATCATCAAATCATTATGACATCAACAAAATGATTATGACATCATCTAATGATTATGACATCATCAAATGATTATGACATCAACAAAATGATTATGACATCATCCAATGATTATGACATCAAATGATTATGACATCACCAAAATGATTATGACATCATCAAATGATTATGACATCAACAAAATTATTATGACATCAACAATATGATTATGACATCATCTAATGATTATGACATTATCAAATGATTATGACATCATCAAATGATTATGACATCAACAAAATGATTATGACATCATCTAATGATTATGACATCATCAAATGATTATGACATCAACAAAATGATTATGACATCATCCAATGATTATGACATCAACAAAATGATTATGACATCATCCAATGATTTTGACATCAACAAAATGATTATGATATCATCCAATGATTATGACATCAAATGATTATGACATCATCAAATGATTATGACATCAACAAAATGATTATGACATCATCCAATGATTATGACATCAAATGATTATGACATCAACAAAATGATTATGACATCATCCAATGATTTTGACATCATCAAATCATTATGACATCAACAAAATGATTATGACATCAACAAAATGATTATGACATCATCAAATGATTATGACATCAAATGATTATGACATCAACAAAATGATTATGACATCATCCAATGATTATGACATCAACAAAATGATTATGACATCATCCAATGATTATGACATCAAATGTTTATGACATCATCAAATGATTATGACATCAACAAAATGATTATGACATCATCCAATGATTATGACATCAAATGATTATGACATCATCAAATCATTATGACATCAACAAAATGATTATGACATCATCTAATGATTATGACATCATCAAATGATTATGACATCAACAAAATGATTATGACATCATCCAATGATTATGACATCATCCAATGATTATTACATCATCAAATCATTATGACATCAACAAAATGATTATGACATCATCTAATGATTATGACATCATCAAATGATTATGACATCAACAAAATGATTATGACATCATCCAATGATTATGACATCAAATGATTATGACATCATCAAATGATTATGACATCACCAAAATGATTATGACATCATCAAATGATTATGACATCAACAAAATTATTATGACATCAACAAAATGATTATGACATCATCTAATGATTATGACATTATCAAATGATTATGACATCATCAAATGATTATGACATCAACAAAATGATTATGACATCATCTAATGATTATGACATCATCAAATGATTATGACATCAACAAAATGATTATGACATCATCCAATGATTATGACATCAACAAAATGATTATGACATCATCCAATGATTTTGACATCAACAAAATGATTATGACATCATCCAATGATTATGACATCAAATGATTATGACATCATCAAATGATTATGACATCAACAAAATGATTATGACATCATCCAATGATTATGACATCAAATGATTATGACATCAACAAAATGATTATGACATCATCCAATGATTTTGACATCATCAAATCATTATGACATCAACAAAATGATTATGACATCAACAAAATGATTATGACATCATCAAATGATTATGACATCAAATGATTATGACATCAACAAAATGATTATGACATCAACAAAATGATTATGACATCATCAAATGATTATGACATCAAATGATTATGACATCAACAAAATGATGATGACATCATCCAATGATTATGACATCATCCAATGATTATGACATCATCAAATCATTATGACATCAACAAAATGATTATGACATCATCTAATGATTATGACATCATCAAATGATTATGACATCAACAAAATGATTATGACATCATCCAATGATTATGACATCAAATGATTATGACATCATGAAATGATTATGACATCAACAAAATGATTATGACATCATCAAATGATTATGACATCAAAAAAATGATTATGACATCAACAAAATGATTATGACATCATCTAATGATTATGACATTATCAAATGATTATGACATCAACAAAATGATTATGACATCATCCGATGATTATGACATCAAATGATTATGACATCATCAAATGATTATGACATCAACAAAATGATTATGACATCATCTAATGATTATGACATCATCAAATGATTATGACATCAACAAAATGATTATGACATCAAATGATTATGACATCATCAAATGATTATGACATCACCAAAATGATTATGACATCATCAAATGATTATGACATCAACAAAATGATTATGACATCAACAAAATGATTATGACATCAAATGATTATGACATCATCAAATTATTATGACATCAACAAAATGATTATGACATCATCAAATGATTATGACTTCAAAAAAATGATTATGACATCAACAAAATGAATATGACATCATCTAATGATTATGACATTATCAAATGATTATGACATCAACAAAATGATTATGACATCATCCGATGATTATGACATCAAATGATTATGACATCATCAAATGATTATGACATCAACAAAATGATTATGACATCATCTAATGATTATGACATCATCAAATGATTATGACATCAACAAAATGATTATGACACCATCTAATGATTATGACATCATCAAATGATTATGACATCAACAAAATGATTATGACATCATCCAATGATTATGACATCAACAAAATGATTATGACATCATCCAATGATTATGACATCAAATGTTTATGACATCATCAAATGATTATGACATCAACAAAATGATTATGACATCATCCAATGATTATGACATCAAATGATTATGACATCATCAAATCATTATGACATCAACAAAATGATTATGACATCATCTAATCATTATGACATCAACAAAATGATTATGACATCATCAAATGATTATGACATCAACAAAATGATTATGACATCAACAAAATGATTATGACATCATCCAATGATTATGACATCAAATGATTATGACATCATCAAATGATTATGACATCAACAAAATGATTATGACATCATCCAATGATTATGACATCAAATGATTATGACATCATCAAATCATTATGACATCAACAAAATGATTATGACATCATCTAATGATTATGACATCATCAAATGATTATGACATCAACAAAATGATTATGACATCATCCAATGATTATGACATCAACAAAATGATTATGACATCATCCAATGATTATGACATCAAATGTTTATGACATCATCAAATGATTATGACATCAACAAAATGATTATGACATCATCCAATGATTATGACATCAAATGATTATGACATCATCAAATCATTATGACATCAACAAAATGATTATGACATCATCTAATGATTATGACATCATCAAATGATTATGACATCAACAAAATGATTATGACATCATCCAATGATTATGACATCATCCAATGATTATTACATCATCAAATGATTATGACATCAACAAAATGATTATGACATCATCTAATGATTATGACATCATCAAATGATTATGACATCAACAAAATGATTATGACATCATCCAATGATTATGACATCAAATGATTATGACATCACCAAAATGATTATGACATCATCAAATGATTATGACATCAACAAAATGATTATGACATCAACAAAATGATTATGACATCATCTAATGATTACGACATTATCAAATGATTATGACATCATCAAATGATTATGACATCAACAAAATGATTATGACATCATCTAATGATTATGACATCATCCAATGATTTTGACATCAACAAAATGATTATGACATCATCCAATGATTATGACATCAAATGATTATGACATCATCAAATGATTATGTCATCAACAAAATGATTATGACATCATCCAATGATTATGACATCAAATGATTATGACATCAACAAAATGATTATGACATCATCCAATGATTTTGACATCATCAAATCATTATGACATCAACAAAATGATTATGACATCAACAAAATGATTATGACATCATCAAATGATTATGACATCAAATGATTATGACATCAACAAAATGATGATGACATCATCCAATGATTATGACATCATCCAATGATTATGACATCATCAAATCAGTATGACATCAACAAAATGATTATGACATCATCTAATGATTATGACATCATCAAATGTTTATGACATCAACAAAATGATTATGACATCATCCAATGATTATGACATCAAATGATTATGACATCATCAAATGATTATGACATCAACAAAATGATTATGACATCATCAAATGATTATGACATCAAAAAAATGATTATGACATCAACAAAATGATTATGACATCATCTAATGATTATGACATTATCAAATGATTATGACATCAACAAAATGATTATGACATCATCCGATGATTATGACATCAAATGATTATGACATCATCAAATGATTATGACATCAACAAAATGATTATGACATCATCTAATGATTATGACATCATCAAATGATTATGACATCAACAAAATGATTATGACATCATCTAATGATTATGACATCATCAAATGATTATGACATCAACAAAATGATTATGACATCATCCAATGATTATGACATCAACAAAATGATTATGACATCATCCAATGATTATGACATCAAATGTTTATGACATCATCAAATGATTATGACATCAACAAAATGATTATGACATCATCCAATTATTATGACATCAAATGATTATGACATCATCAAATCATTATGACATCAACAAAATGATTATGACATCATCCAATGATTATGATATCATCAAATGATTATGACATCATCAAATCATTATGACATCATCTAATGATTATGACATCATCAAATGATTATGACATCATCTATTGATTATGACATCATCAAATGATTATGACATCAACAAAATGATTATGACATCATCCAATGATTATGACATCAAATGATTATGACATCATCAAATCATTATGACATCAACAAAATGATTATGACATCATCTAATGATTATGACATCATCAAATGATTATGACATCAACAAAATGATTATGACATCATCCAATGATTATGACATCAACAAAATGATTATGACATCATCCAATGATTATGACATCAAATGTTTATGACATCATCAAATGATTATGACATCAACAAAATGATTATGACATCATCCAATGATTATGACATCAAATGATTATGACATCATCAAATCATTATGACATCAACAAAATGATTATGACATCATCTAATGATTATGACATCATCAAATGATTATGACATCAACAAAATGATTATGACATCATCCAATGATTATGACATCATCCAATGATTATTACATCATCAAATCATTATGACATCAACAAAATGATTATGACATCATCTAATGATTATGACATCATCAAATGATTATGACATCAACAAAATGATTATGACATCATCCAATGATTATGACATCAAATGATTATGACATCATCAAATGATTATGACATCACCAAAATGATTATGACATCATCAAATGATTATGACATCAACAAAATTATTATGACATCAACAATATGATTATGACATCATCTAATGATTATGACATTATCAAATGATTATGACATCATCAAATGATTATGACATCAACAAAATGATTATGACATCATCAAATGATTATGACATCAACAAAATGATTATGACATCATCCAATGATTATGACATCAACAAAATGATTATGACATCATCCAATGATTTTGACATCAACAAAATGATTATGACATCATCCAATGATTATGACATCAAATGATTATGACATCATCAAATGATTATGACATCAACAAAATGATTATGACATCATCCAATGATTATGACATCAAATGATTATGACATCAACAAAATGATTATGACATCATCCAATGATTTTGACATCATCAAATCATTATGACATCAACAAAATGATTATGACATCAACAAAATGATTATGACATCATCAAATGATTATGACATCAAATGATTATGACATCAACAAAATGATGATGACATCATCCAATGATTATGACATCATCCAATGATTATGACATCATCAAATCATTATGACATCAACAAAATGATTATGACATCATCTAATGATTATGACATCATCAAATGATTATGACATCAACAAAATGATTATGACATCATCCAATGATTATGACATCAAATGATTATGACATCATCAAATGATTATGACATCAACAAAATGATTATGACATCATCAAATGATTATGACATCAAAAAAATGATTATGACATCAACAAAATGATTATGACATCATCTAATGATTATGACATTATCAAATGATTATGACATCAACAAAATGATTATGACATCATCCGATGATTATGACATCAAATGATTATGACATCATCAAATGATTATGACATCCACAAAATGATTATGACATCATCTAATGATTATGACATCATCAAATGATTATGACATCAACAAAATGATTATGACATCATCTAATGATTATGACATCATCAAATGATTATGACATCAACAAAATGATTATGACATCATCCAATGATTATGACATCAACAAAATGATTATGACATCAAATGTTTATGACATCATCAAATGATTATGACATCAACAAAATGATTATGACATCATCCAATGATTATGACATCAAATGATTATGACATCATCAAATCATTATGACATCAACAAAATGATTATGACATCATCTAATGATTATGACATCATCAAATGATTATGACATCATCTATTGATTATGACATCATCAAATGATTATGACATCAACAAAATGATTATGACATCATCCAATGATTATGATATCATCCAATGATTATGACATCATCAAATCATTATGACATCAACAAAATGATTATGACATCATCTAATGATTATGACATCAACAAAATGATTATGACATCATCTAATGATTATGACATCATCAAATGATTATGACATCAACAAAATGATTATAACATCATCAAATGATTATGACATCAACAAAATGATTATGACATCAGCAAAATGATTATGACATCATCTAATGATTATGACATTATCAAATGATTATGACATCATCCAATGATTATGACATCAAATGATTATGACATCATCCAATGATTATGACATCAAATGATTATGACATCATCAAATGATTATGACATCAAAAAATGATTATGACATCATCTCATGATTATGACATCATCAAATGATTATGACATCAACAAAATGATTATGACATCATCTAATGATTATGACATCATCAAATGATTATGACATCAACAAATGATTATGACATCAACAAAATGATTATGACATCATCCAATGATTATGACATCAACAAAATGATTATGACATCATCCAATGATTATGACATCATCCAATGATTATGACATCAACAAAATGATTATGACATCATCCAATGATTATGACATCATCCAATGATTATGACATCATCAAATCATTATGACATCAACAAAATGATTATGACATCATCAAATGATTATGACATCAACAAAATGATTATGACATCATCCAATGATTATGACATCATCAAATGATTATGACATCAACAAATGATTATGACATCAACAAAATGATTATGACATCATCCAATGATTATGACATCAAATGATTATGACATCATCAAATGATTATGACATCAACAAAATGATTATGACATCATCCAATGATTATGACATCAAATGATTATGACATCATCAAATCATTATGACATCAACAAAATGATTATGACATCATCTAATGATTATGACATCATCAAATGATTATGACATCAACAAAATGATTATGACATCATCCAATGATTATGACATCAACAAAATGATTATGACATCATCCAATGATTATGACATCAAATGTTTATGACATCATCAAATGATTATGACATCAACAAAATGATTATGACATCATCCAATGATTATGACATCAAATGATTATGACATCATCAAATCATTATGACATCAACAAAATGATTATGACATCATCTAATGATTATGACATCATCAAATGATTATGACATCAACAAAATGATTATGACATCATCCAATGATTATGACATCATCCAATGATTATTACATCATCAAATCATTATGACATCAACAAAATGATTATGACATCATCTAATGATTATGACATCATCAAATGATTATGACATCAACAAAATGATTATGACATCATCCAATGATTATGACATCAAATGATTATGACATCACCAAAATGATTATGACATCATCAAATGATTATGACATCAACAAAATGATTATGACATCAACAAAATGATTATGACATCATCTAATGATTACGACATTATCAAATGATTATGACATCATCAAATGATTATGACATCAACAAAATGATTATGACATCATCTAATGATTATGACATCATCCAATGATTTTGACATCAACAAAATGATTATGACATCATCCAATGATTATGACATCAAATGATTATGACATCATCAAATGATTATGACATCAACAAAATGATTATGACATCATCCAATGATTATGACATCAAATGATTATGACATCAACAAAATGATTATGACATCATCCAATGATTTTGACATCATCAAATCATTATGACATCAACAAAATGATTATGACATCAACAAAATGATTATGACATCATCAAATGATTATGACATCAAATGATTATGACATCAACAAAATGATGATGACATCATCCAATGATTATGACTTCATCCAATGATTATGACATCATCAAATCATTATGACATCAACAAAATGATTATGACATCATCTAATGATTATGACATCATCAAATGTTTATGACATCAACAAAATGATTATGACATCATCCAATGATTATGACATCAAATGATTATGACATCATCAAATGATTATGACATCAACAAAATGATTATGACATCATCAAATGATTATGACATCAAAAAAATGATTATGACATCAACAAAATGATTATGACATCATCTAATGATTATGACATTATCAAATGATTATGACATCAACAAAATGATTATGACATCATCCGATGATTATGACATCAAATGATTATGACATCATCAAATGATTATGACATCAACAAAATGATTATGACATCATCTAATGATTATGACATCATCAAATGATTATGACATCAACAAAATGATTATGACATCATCCAATGATTATGACATCAACAAAATGATTATGACATCATCCAATGATTATGACATCAAATGTTTATGACATCATCAAATGATTATGACATCAACAAAATGATTATGACATCATCCAATTATTATGACATCAAATGATTATGACATCATCAAATCATTATGACATCAACAAAATGATTATGACATCATCCAATGATTATGATATCATCAAATGATTATGACATCATCAAATCATTATGACATCATCAAATGATTATGACATCATCTAATGATTATGACATCATCAAATGATTATGACATCATCTATTGATTATGACATCATCAAATGATTATGACATCAACAAAATGATTATGACATCATCCAATGATTATGACATCAAATGATTATGACATCATCAAATCATTATGACATCAACAAAATGATTATGACATCATCTAATGATTATGACATCATCAAATGATTATGACATCAACAAAATGATTATGACATCATCCAATGATTATGACATCAACAAAATGATTATGACATCATCCAATGATTATGACATCAAATGTTTATGACATCATCAAATGATTATGACATCAACAAAATGATTATGACATCATCCAATGATTATGACATCAAATGATTATGACATCATCAAATCATTATGACATCAACAAAATGATTATGACATCATCTAATGATTATGACATCATCAAATGATTATGACATCAACAAAATGATTATGACATCATCCAATGATTATGACATCATCCAATGATTATTACATCATCAAATCATTATGACATCAACAAAATGATTATGACATCATCTAATGATTATGACATCATCAAATGATTATGACATCAACAAAATGATTATGACATCATCCAATGATTATGACATCAAATGATTATGACATCATCAAATGATTATGACATCACCAAAATGATTATGACATCATCAAATGATTATGACATCAACAATATGATTATGACATCATCTAATGATTATGACATTATCAAATGATTATGACATCATCAAATGATTATGACATCAACAAAATGATTATGACATCATCAAATGATTATGACATCAACAAAATGATTATGACATCATCCAATGATTATGACATCAACAAAATGATTATGACATCATCCAATGATTTTGACATCAACAAAATGATTATGACATCATCCAATGATTATGACATCAAATGATTATGACATCATCAAATGATTATGACATCAACAAAATGATTATGACATCATCCAATGATTATGACATCAAATGATTATGACATCAACAAAATGATTATGACATCATCCAATGATTTTGACATCATCAAATCATTATGACATCAACAAAATGATTATGACATCAACAAAATGATTATGACATCATCAAATGATTATGACATCAAATGATTATGACATCAACAAAATGATGATGACATCATCCAATGATTATGACATCATCCAATGATTATGACATCATCAAATCATTATGACATCAACAAAATGATTATGACATCATCTAATGATTATGACATCATCAAATGATTATGACATCAACAAAATGATTATGACATCATCCAATGATTATGACATCAAATGCTTATGACATCATCAAATGATTATGACATCAACAAAATGATTATGACATCATCAAATGATTATGACATCAAAAAAATGATTATGACATCAACAAAATGATTATGACATCATCTAATGATTATGACATTATCAAATGATTATGACATCAACAAAATGATTATGACATCATCCGATGATTATGACATCAAATGATTATGACATCATCAAATGATTATGACATCCACAAAATGATTATGACATCATCTAATGATTATGACATCATCAAATGATTATGACATCAACAAAATGATTATGACATCATCTAATGATTATGACATCATCAAATGATTATGACATCAACAAAATGATTATGACATCATCCAATGATTATGACATCAACAAAATGATTATGACATCAAATGTTTATGACATCATCAAATGATTATGACATCAACAAAATGATTATGACATCATCCAATGATTATGACATCAAATGATTATGACATCATCAAATCATTATGACATCAACAAAATGATTATGACATCATCTAATGATTATGACATCATCAAATGATTATGACATCATCTATTGATTATGACATCATCAAATGATTATGACATCAACAAAATGATTATGACATCATCCAATGATTATGATATCATCCAATGATTATGACATCATCAAATCATTATGACATCAACAAAATGATTATGACATCATCTAATGATTATGACATCAACAAAATGATTATGACATCATCTAATGATTATGACATCATCAAATGATTATGACATCAACAAAATGATTATAACATCATCAAATGATTATGACATCAACAAAATGATTATGACATCAGCAAAATGATTATGACATCATCTAATGATTATGACATTATCAAATGATTATGACATCATCCAATGATTATGACATCAAATGATTATGACATCATCCAATGATTATGACATCAAATGATTATGACATCATCAAATGATTATGACATCAAAAAATGATTATGACATCATCTCATGATTATGACATCATCAAATGATTATGACATCAACAAAATGATTATGACATCATCTAATGATTATGACATCATCAAATGATTATGACATCAACAAAATGATTATGACATCATCCAATGATTATGACATCAACAAAATGATTATGACATCATCCAATGATTATGACATCATCCAATGATTATGACATCAACAAAATGATTATGACATCATCCAATGATTATGACATCATCCAATGATTATGACATCATCAAATCATTATGACATCAACAAAATGATTATGACATCATCTAATGATTATGACATCATCAAATGATTATGACATCAACAAAATGATTATGACATCATCCAATGATTATGACATCATCAAATGATTATGACATCAACAAATGATTATGACATCAACAAAATGATTATGACATCATCCAATGATTATGACATCAAATGATTATGACATCATCAAATGATTATGACATCAACAAAATGATTATGACATCATCCAATGATTATGACATCAAATGATTATGACATCATCAAATCATTATGACATCAACAAAATGATTATGACATCATCTAATGATTATGACATCATCAAATGATTATGACATCAACAAAATGATTATGACATCATCCAATGATTATGACATCAACAAAATGATTATGACATCATCCAATGATTATGACATCAAATGTTTATGACATCATCAAATGATTATGACATCAACAAAATGATTATGACATCATCCAATGATTATGACATCAAATGATTATGACATCATCAAATCATTATGACATCAACAAAATGATTATGACATCATCTAATGATTATGACATCATCAAATGATTATGACATCAACAAAATGATTATGACATTATCCAATGATTATGACATCATCCAATGATTATTACATCATCAAATCATTATGACATCAACAAAATGATTATGACATCATCTAATGATTATGACATCATCAAATGATTATGACATCAACAAAATGATTATGACATCATCCAATGATTATGACATCAAATGATTATGACATCACCAAAATGATTATGACATCATCAAATGATTATGACATCAACAAAATGATTATGACATCAACAAAATGATTATGACATCATCTAATGATTACGACATTATCAAATGATTATGACATCATCAAATGATTATGACATCAACAAAATGATTATGACATCATCTAATGATTATGACATCATCCAATGATTTTGACATCAACAAAATGATTATGACATCATCCAATGATTATGACATCAAATGATTATGACATCATCAAATGATTATGACATCAACAAAATGATTATGACATCATCCAATGATTATGACATCAAATGATTATGACATCAACAAAATGATTATGACATCATCCAATGATTTTGACATCATCAAATCATTATGACATCAACAAAATGATTATGACATCAACAAAATGATTATGACATCATCAAATGATTATGACATCAAATGATTATGACATCAACAAAATGATGATGACATCATCCAATGATTATGACATCATCCAATGATTATGACATCATCAAATCATTATGACATCAACAAAATGATTATGACATCATCTAATGATTATGACATCATCAAATGATTATGACATCAACAAAATGATTATGACATCATCCAATGATTATGACATCAAATGATTATGACATCATCAAATGATTATGACATCAACAAAATGATTATGACATCATCAAATGATTATGACATCAAAAAAATGATTATGACATCAACAAAATGATTATGACATCATCTAATGATTATGACATTATCAAATGATTATGACATCAACAAAATGATTATGACATCATCCGATGATTATGACATCAAATGATTATGACATCATCAAATGATTATGACATCAACAAAATGATTATGACATCATCTAATGATTATGACATCATCAAATGATTATGACATCAACAAAATGATTATGACATCATCCAATGATTATGACATCAACAAAATGATTATGACATCATCCAATGATTATGACATCAAATGTTTATGACATCATCAAATGATTATGACATCAACAAAATGATTATGACATCATCCAATTATTATGACATCAAATGATTATGACATCATCAAATCATTATGACATCAACAAAATGATTATGACATCATCCAATGATTATGATATCATCAAATGATTATGACATCATCAAATCATTATGACATCAACAAAATGATTATGACATCATCTAATGATTATGACATCATCAAATGATTATGACATCATCAAATCATTATGACATCAACAAAATGATTATGACATCATCTAATGATTATGACATCATCAAATGATTATGACATCAACAAAATGATTATGACATCATCCAATGATTATGACATCAAATGATTATGACATCATCAAATCATTATGACATCAACAAAATGATTATGACATCATCTAATGATTATGACATCATCAAATGATTATGACATCAACAAAATGATTATGACATCATCCAATGATTATGACATCAACAAAATGATTATGACATCATCCAATGATTATGACATCAAATGTTTATGACATCATCAAATGATTATGACATCAACAAAATGATTATGACATCATCCAATGATTATGACATCAAATGATTATGACATCATCAAATCATTATGACATCAACAAAATGATTATGACATCATCTAATGATTATGACATCATCAAATGATTATGACATCAACAAAATGATTATGACATCATCCAATGATTATGACATCATCCAATGATTATTACATCATCAAATCATTATGACATCAACAAAATGATTATGACATCATCTAATGATTATGACATCATCAAATGATTATGACATCAACAAAATGATTATGACATCATCCAATGATTATGACATCAAATGATTATGACATCATCAAATGATTATGACATCACCAAAATGATTATGACATCATCAAATGATTATGACATCAACAAAATTATTATGACATCAACAATATGATTATGACATCATCTAATGATTATGACATTATCAAATGATTATGACATCATCAAATGATTATGACATCAACAAAATGATTATGACATCATCTAATGATTATGACTTCATCAAATGATTATGACATCAACAAAATGATTATGACATCATCCAATGATTATGACATCAACAAAATGATTATGACATCATCCAATGATTTTGACATCAACAAAATGATTATGACATCATCCAATGATTATGACATCAAATGATTATGACATCATCAAATGATTATGACATCAACAAAATGATTATGACATCATCCAATGATTATGACATCAAATGATTATGACATCAACAAAATGATTATGACATCATCCAATGATTTTGACATCATCAAATCATTATGACATCAACAAAATGATTATGACATCAACAAAATGATTATGACATCATCAAATGATTATGACATCAAATGATTATGACATCAACAAAATGATGATGACATCATCCAATGATTATGACATCATCTAATGATTATGACATCATCAAATCATTATGACATCAACAAAATGATTATGACATCATCTAATGATTATGACATCATCAAATGATTATGACATCAACAAAATGATTATGACATCATCCAATGATTATGACATCAAATGATTATGACATCATCAAATGATTATGACTAGAGTTGAGCGATACCAGCCGATACTTGAAAATATCGGATCGGAATGGATCGGCCGATCTTAAAAAAAAGTATCGGTATCGCCGATTCCGATACCGGGAACCAATGCAAGTCAATGGGGCCAAAATATCGGAATTAAAAAAAAACCTTTCTTTCCTTGTAGGTTAATTCTACATGAAGAAAAACAACTAAGAATAATGTAGAATGTATTGTGGGAGGTGGAGGAGACATTAAAGCCATAGAGGTTTAGCCCAATCAAATGGAATAGCAGGAATTAAACTTTTTTTTTTAAAGATGTTAGGAGTTACAAAGATATTGACTATGTTAGCCTCATTTATATTTTGCCAGACATGTATGTCTTCTTCTTCTACTTCCTTTTTTTACATTCTTCTTCTTCTTCTTCTACTTCCTTTTTTTACATTCTTCTTCTTCTTCTTCTACTTCCTTTTTTTACATTCTTCTTCTTATTCCTTTTTTTACATTCTTCTTCTTCTTCTACTTCCTTTTTTTACATTCTTCTTCTTCTTCTTCTTCTTCTTCTTCTTCTTCTTCTTCTTCTTCTTCTTCTTCCTTTTCTTACATTCTTCATATTCTTCTTATTCAACAATTATTATTCTACATATTCAGCTTCTTCATCTTCTTCCTATTCTTCTTCATCATATTCTTGTTTGTGTCAGGCATTCCTGTAGTTGTTATCTAGAAAAGTTAGAAGTTTACACCTTCCGTTCTGCCTGTCACAAAAGATTTACAACAGGATTTGTCCGCGTTCAGTTTGGCCTGCAGAAGCAGGCCTTTTCCAGGGGCACCACGAGGAGGAACGGACTCACCCCCATACACTGCTTAGTCTTCTTCTGCTTATAAATAAGATAATATCATTTGCTCAGAGTATTAGTCTTATGCTTAATGTTCTTCTGCTTTGTTTTTTTTATGCTTCTTTGTCTTCTCTCTCTTGTTGTTCTGCATCTTGGTGGTTGTCTTCCTGTTCTTTGTCCTCTTGAACCAGCTGACGGTACTGGCACCCGGAGGGGCAGCAGAAGGAACAAGAGCCAATGGCACTACCGAGGACCAGCTGACGGTGCTGGAACCCGGTTACTAAGCAGGAGGTACCTGTGCTACAAAGCACTACCAAGGACCAGCAGACGTTGCCGGAACTCGGATACCGAGATGGAGGCACCTAGGCCAAACGCTCTGACGAGAACCAGCTGACGGTGCTGGAACCCGGAGGGGTAGCATAAGCTGCAAGAGCAAATGGAAATAGCGAGGACCAGCTGACAGTGCTGGCACCCGGAGGGGCAGCAGAAGGAATAAGAGCCAATGGCACAACCGAGGACCAGCTGACGGTGCTGGAACCCGGTTACTAAGCAGGAGGTACCTGTGCTACAAAGCACTACCAAGGACCAGCAGACGTTGCCGGAACTCGGATACCGAGATGGAGGCACCTAGGCCAAAGGCTCTGACGAGAACCAGCTGACGGTGCTGGAACCCGGAGGGGTAGCATAAGCTGCAAGAGCAAATGGAAATAGCGAGGACCAGCTGACAGTGCTGGCACCCGGAGGGGCAGCAGAAGGAATAAGAGCCAATGGCACAACCGAGGACCAGCTGACGGTGCTGGAACCCGGTTACTAAGCAGGAGGTACCTGTGCTACAAAGCACTACCAAGGACCAGCAGACGTTGCTGGAACTCGGATACCGAGATGGAGGCACCTAGGCCAAAGGCTCTGATGAGAACCAGCTGACGGTGCTGGAACCCGGAGGGGTATCAGAAGTTACCCCTGAAAAGCAAAGTTGGCATGCCGCAAGCTGGCCGCAGTTACCGAATCACACAGTCCTACAGGGGGTGCTTGTCCTACTGGCACTATGGAACAAACCTTTCTTACCAGAACCCGCAGTCCACATAGGAAGCACCTAAACTGCTGGCACCCTAGCCTCGGCTAACCCAACCGCAACACGACATGGCAACTTGGGGTGGCAAACTGACATTGACACTTCCCGGAAACAGCAGGCAGGGCTGGAACCAAGCTGGGCAGGAGGGAGTACCCGTGCCAAAGTCAGTTATGAGCAGCAACTGGCGATGTTGGAGCCCAGGACAAGCACTTAGCAGGCTGAGGCCTGATGTGCTGTCAATTGGGAGGCAGCAGGACAGATTGCCATCAAAACAGCAGGGGAACAGCTGACGTTACTGAACCCCACAAACACAGGAGCTAGTGTTTTACTCTGTGAAGACGGCACTTCCGAGCAACAACTGGCTGTGTTGAAGCCCAGGGACAAGCACGGAGCAGGCTTAGGCTGCATTGAAGAAATTTTAAGATCGGTTGTAGACTACTAATTTGAACCAAGCTCCACTTAGGCCTGTGGATTCACTGATTTTCGTATTTCCCCTGTCCTCCAACCCCGCCAGTTACAGCTCCGAAGTGGCGTCTGCACAATCCACACTTGTTCCTGTGTTACAGGTGTTCAGTCCGGTCAGTTAATCCCCTGATGTGTGTCCGGCAATGTCGCCTGCTCTGTCCACATTCCGATAATGGGAATGTGGACAGAGCAGGCGACATTGCCGGACACACATCAGGGGATTAACTGATCGGACTGAACACCTGTAACACAGGAACAAGTGTGGATTGTGCAGACGCCACTTCGGAGCTGTAACTGGCAGGGTTGGAGGACAGGGGAAATACGAGAGACAGTGGAGCCACAGGCCTAATTGGAGCACGGTTAAAAATCAGTAGTGGTACGACTGTGTAGGCAGCAGGAGACTTTGCCATCCACACAGCAGGGGATCAGCTGACATTACTGAACCCCACTGAGACACGGGAGCAAGTATCTCTTTCCGTGTGGACGGCACTTCCGAACTACAACTGGCTGTGTTGAAGCCCAGGAAATAGGAGGGTGCAGGCAGAGGCCTACTGTATTTTGAATGAGTTTACAGCAGGAGAGACTGCCATCCACAAAGCAGGGGATCAGCTGACGTTACTGAACCCCACTGAGACACGGGAGCAAGTATCTCTTTCCGTGTGGACGGCACTTCCGAACTACAACTGGCTGTGTTGAAGCCCAGGAAATAGGAGGGTGTAGGCAGAGGCCTACTGTATTTTGAATGAGTTTACAGCAGGAGAGACTGCCATCCACACAGCAGGGGATCAGCTGATGTTACTGAACCCCACTGAGACACGGGAGCAAGTATCTCTTTCCGTGTGGACGGCACTTCCGAACTACAACTGGCTGTGTTGAAGCCCAGGAAATAGGAGGGTGTAGGCAGAGGCCTACTGAATTTTGAATGAGGTGACAGCAGGAGAGACTGCCATCCACACAGCAGGGGATCAGCTGACGTTACTGAACCCCACTGAGACACGGGAGCAAGTGTCTCTTTCCGTGTGGACGGCACTTCCGAACTACAACTGGCTGTGTTGAAGCCCAGGAAATAGGAGGGTGTAGGCAGAGGCCTACTGAATTTTGAATGAGGTGACAGCAGGAGAGACTGCCATCCACACAGCAGGGGATCAGCTGACGTTACTGAACCCCACTGAGACACGGGAGCAAGTATCTCTTTCCGTGTGGACGGCACTTCCGAACTACAACTGGCTGTGTTGAAGCCCAGGAAATAGGAGGGTGTAGGCAGAGGCCTACTGTATTTTGAATGAGTTTACAGCAGGAGAGACTGCCATCCACAAAGCAGGGGATCAGCTGACGTTACTGAACCCCACTGAGACACGGGAGCAAGTATCTCTTTCCGTGTGGACGGCACTTCCGAACTACAACTGGCTGTGTTGAAGCCCAGGAAATAGGAGGGTGTAGGCAGAGGCCTACTGTATTTTGAATGAGTTTACAGCAGGAGAGACTGCCATCCACACAGCAGGGGATCAGCTGACGTTACTGAACCCCACTGAGACACGGGAGCAAGTATCTCTTTCCGTGTGGACGGCACTTCCGAACTACAACTGGCTGTGTTGAAGCCCAGGAAATAGGAGGGTGTAGGCAGAGGCCTACTGAATTTTGAATGAGGTGACAGCAGGAGAGACTGCCATCCACACAGCAGGGGATCAGCTGACGTTACTGAACCCCACTGAGACACGGGAGCAAGTGTCTCTTTCCGTGTGGACGGCACTTCCGAACTACAACTGGCTGTGTTGAAGCCCAGGAAATAGGAGGGTGTAGGCAGAGGCCTACTGAATTTTGAATGAGGTGACAGCAGGAGAGACTGCCATCCACACAGCAGGGGATCAGCTGACGTTACTGAACCCCACTGAGACACGGGAGCAAGTATCTCTTTCCGTGTGGACGGCACTTCCGAACTACAACTGGCTGTGTTGAAGCCCAGGAAATAGGAGGGTGTAGGCAGAGGCCTACTGAATTTTGAATGAGGTGACAGCAGGAGAGACTGCCATCCACACAGCAGGGGATCAGCTGACGTTACTGAACCCCACTGAGACACGGGAGCAAGTATCTCTTTCCGTGTGGACGGCACTTCCGAACTACAACTGGCTGTGTTGAAGCCCAGGAAATAGGAGGGTGTAGGCAGAGGCCTACTGTATTTTGAATGAGTTTACAGCAGGAGAGACTGCCATCCACACAGCAGGGGATCAGCTGACGTTACTGAACCCCACTGAGACACGGGAGCAAGTGTCTCTTTCCGTGTGGACGGCACTTCCGAACTACAACTGGCTGTGTTGAAGCCCAGGAAATAGGAGGGTGTAGGCAGAGGCCTACTGTATTTTGAATGAGTTTACAGCAGGAGAGACTGCCATCCACACAGCAGGGGATCAGCTGACGTTACTGAACCCCACTGAGACACGGGAGCAAGTATCTCTTTCCGTGTGGACGGCACTTCCGAACTACAACTGGCTGTGTTGAAGCCCAGGAAATAGGAGGGTGTAGGCAGAGGCCTACTGAATTTTGAATGAGGTGACAGCAGGAGAGACTGCCATCCACACAGCAGGGGATCAGCTGACGTTACTGAACCCCACTGAGACACGGGAGCAAGTATCTCTTTCCGTGTGGACGGCACTTCCGAACTACAACTGGCTGTGTTGAAGCCCAGGAAATAGGAGGGTGTAGGCAGAGGCCTACTGTATTTTGAATGAGTTTACAGCAGGAGAGACTGCCATCCACACAGCAGGGGATCAGCTGACGTTACTGAACCCCACTGAGACACGGGAGCAAGTGTCTCTTTCCGTGTGGACGGCACTTCCGAACTACAACTGGCTGTGTTGAAGCCCAGGAAATAGGAGGGTGTAGGCAGAGGCCTACTGTATTTTGAATGAGTTTACAGCAGGAGAGACTGCCATCCACACAGCAGGGGATCAGCTGACGTTACTGAACCCCACTGAGACACGGGAGCAAGTGTCTCTTTCCGTGTGGACGGCACTTCCGAACTACAACTGGCTGTGTTGAAGCCCAGGAAATAGGAGGGTGTAGGCAGAGGCCTACTGTATTTTGAATGAGTTTACAGCAGGAGAGACTGCCATCCACACAGCAGGGGATCAGCTGACGTTACTGAACCCCACTGAGACACGGGAGCAAGTGTCTCTTTCCGTGTGGACGGCACTTCCGAACTACAACTGGCTGTGTTGAAGCCCAGGAAATAGGAGGGTGTAGGCAGAGGCCTACTGTATTTTGAATGAGTTTACAGCAGGAGAGACTGCCATCCACACAGCAGGGGATCAGCTGACGTTACTGAACCCCACTGAGACACGGGAGCAAGTATCTCTTTCCGTGTGGACGGCACTTCCGAACTACAACTGGCTGTGTTGAAGCCCAGGAAATAGGAGGGTGTAGGCAGAGGCCTACTGTCTTTGTAATGCGGAGACAGCAGGAGAGACTGCCATCTCCACAGCAGGGGAACAGCTGGCAGTGCTGAACCCCACTAACACTTGAACGAATGTGTTTGGCTCTGTGGAGACGACACTTCTGAACACCAACTGACGCTGTTGGAGCCCAGGATTAGGCGAGGAGCAGGCTGGGGCCAACTGGATTTTGGCAGGTGAAGGCAGCAGGAGACTTGCCATCTCCACAGCAGGGGAACAGCTGGCAGTGCTGAACCCCACTAACACTTGAACGAATGTGTTTGGCTCTGTGGAGACGACACTTCTGAACACCAACTGACGCTGTTGGAGCCCAGGATTAGGCGAGGAGCAGGCTGGGGCCTACTGGATTTTGGCAGGTGAAGGCAGCAGGAGACTTGCCATCTCCACAGCAGGGGAACAGCTGGCAGTGCTGAACCCCACTAACACTTGAACGAATGTGTTTGGTTCTGTGGAGACGACACTTCTGAACACCAACTGACGCTGTTGGAGCCCAGGATTAGGCGAGGAGCAGGCTGGGGCCAACTGGATTTTGGCAGGTGAAGGCAGCAGGAGACTTGCCATCTCCACAGCAGGGGAACAGCTGGCAGTGCTGAACCCCACTAACACTTGAACGAATGTGTTTGGCTCTGTGGAGACGACACTTCTGAACACCAACTGACGCTGTTGGAGCCCAGGATTAGGCGAGGAGCAGGCTGGGGCCTACTGGATTTTGGCAGGTGAAGGCAGCAGGAGACTTGCCATCTCCACAGCAGGGGAACAGCTGGCAGTGCTGAACCCCACTAACACTTGAACGAATGTGTTTGGTTCTGTGGAGACGACACTTCTGAACACCAACTGACGCTGTTGGAGCCCAGGATTAGGCGAGGAGCAGGCTGGGGCCTACTGGATTTTGGCAGGTGAAGGCAGCAGGAGACTTGCCATCTCCACAGCAGGGGAACAGCTGGCAGTGCTGAACCCCACTAACACTTGAACGAATGTGTTTGGCTCTGTGGAGACGACACTTCTGAACACCAACTGACGCTGTTGGAGCCCAGGATTAGGCGAGGAGCAGGCTGGGGCCTACTGGATTTTGGCAGGTGAAGGCAGCAGGAGACTTGCCATCTCCACAGCAGGGGAACAGCTGGCAGTGCTGAACCCCACTAACACTTGAACGAATGTGTTTGGCTCTGTGGAGACGACACTTCTGAACACCAACTGACGCTGTTGGAGCCCAGGATTAGGCGAGGAGCAGGCTGGGGCCTACTGGATTTTGGCAGGTGAAGGCAGCAGGAGACTTGCCATCTCCACAGCAGGGGAACAGCTGGCAGTGCTGAACCCCACTAACACTTGAACGAATGTGTTTGGCTCTGTGGAGACGACACTTCTGAACACCAACTGACGCTGTTGGAGCCCAGGATTAGGCGAGGAGCAGGCTGGGGCCTACTGGATTTTGGCAGGTGAAGGCAGCAGGAGACTTGCCATCTCCACAGCAGGGGAACAGCTGGCAGTGCTGAACCCCACTAACACTTGAACGAATGTGTTTGGCTCTGTGGAGACGACACTTCTGAACACCAACTGACGCTGTTGGAGCCCAGGATTAGGCGAGGAGCAGGCTGGGGCCTACTGGATTTTGGCAGGTGAAGGCAGCAGGAGACTTGCCATCTCCACAGCAGGGGAACAGCTGGCAGTGCTGAACCCCACTAACACTTGAACGAATGTGTTTGGCTCTGTGGAGACGACACTTCTGAACACCAACTGACGCTGTTGGAGCCCAGGATTAGGCGAGGAGCAGGCTGGGGCCTACTGGATTTTGGCAGGTGAAGGCAGCAGGAGACTTGCCATCTCCACAGCAGGGGAACAGCTGGCAGTGCTGAACCCCACTAACACTTGAACGAATGTGTTTGGTTCTGTGGAGACGACACTTCTGAACACCAACTGACGCTGTTGGAGCCCAGGATTAGGCGAGGAGCAGGCTGGGGCCTACTGGATTTTGGCAGGTGAAGGCAGCAGGAGACTTGCCATCTCCACAGCAGGGGAACAGCTGGCAGTGCTGAACCCCACTAACACTTGAACGAATGTGTTTGGTTCTGTGGAGACGACACTTCTGAACACCAACTGACGCTGTTGTAGCCCAGGATTAGGCGAGGAGCAGGCTGGGGCCTACTGGATTTTGGCAGGTGAATGCAGCAGGAGACTTGCCATCTCCACAGCAGGGGAACAGCTGGCAGTGCTGAACCCCACTAACACTTGAACGAACGTGTTTGGCTCTGTGGAGACGACACTTCTGAACACCAACTGACGCTGTTGGAGCCCAGGATTAGGCGAGGAGCAGGCTGGGGCCTACTGGATTTTGGCAGGTGAAGGCAGCAGGAGACTTGCCATCTCCACAGCAGGGGAACAGCTGGCAGTGCTGAACCCCACTAACACTTGAACGAATGTGTTTGGCTCTGTGGAGACGACACTTCTGAACACCAACTGACGCTGTTGGAGCCCAGGATTAGGCGAGGAGCAGGCTGGGGCCTACTGGATTTTGGCAGGTGAATGCAGCAGGAGACTTGCCATCTCCACAGCAGGGGAACAGCTGGCAGTGCTGAACCCCACTAACACTTGAACGAATGTGTTTGGCTCTGTGGAGACGACACTTCTGAACACCAACTGACGCTGTTGGAGCCCAGGATTAGGCGAGGAGCAGGCTGGGGCCTACTGGATTTGGGCAGGTGAAGGCAGCAGGAGACTTGCCATCTCCACAGCAGGGGAACAGCTGGCAGTGCTGAACCCCACTAACACTTGAACGAATGTGTTTGGCTCTGTGGAGACGACACTTCTGAACACCAACTGACGCTGTTGGTGCCCAGGATTACGCATGCCGCATGCAGAGGCCAATGGGCAGCGGTTTTTATGGAGGTTGTGGACTACTACTGATTCTAACCATGCTCCACTTAGGCCTCTGGCTCCACTGTCTCTACTATTTACCCTGGCCTCCAACCCCGCCAGCTACATCTCTGAAGTGGCGTCAGCACAATCTACACTTGTTCCTGTGTTACTGGTGCTCAGTCCCATCAGTTGATCCCCTGATGTTTGTCCGGCAAGTTCGCCAGCTCTGTCCTCATTCCCACTACTGGTTATGGGAATGTGGACAGAGCAGGAGACCTTGCCGGACACACATCAGGGGATAAACTGATGGGACTGAGCCACAGGAACACAGGAACAAGTGTAGATTGTGCTGACGCCACTTCAGAGATGTAGATGGCGGGGTTGGAGGTCAGGGGAAATAGTAGAGACAGTGGAGCCAGAGACCTAAGTTGGGCACGGTTAAAAATCAGTAGTGGTTTGAATGTTGATGGAGCTGGTGACTCTGCCGTCCACACAGCAGGGGATCAGCTGGCATTACTGAACCCCAGTAACACAGGAGCTAGTGTGTTTCTCTGTGCAGACGACACATCTGAGCGACAACTGGCTGTGTTGAAGCACAGGGATTATAGTTCAGGTGGTAGAAAAATGAACACACCAGCAGACCTGGATACAGTTGCCAACCACTAATTTAGTCTGTAAGAGGAATGGCAAAGTCTTTGGAGATCCAGGCCTTGTTCATTTTCAGAAAAGTCAGCCGGTCAACATTATCGGAAGATAGTCGCGTGCGACGGTCTGTTAGTACACCACCTGCGGCACTAAAGACACGTTCCGATAATACACTGGCAGCAGGGCAAGCCAGCACCTCCAATGCATACTGGCTAAGCTCTGGCCATGTATCCAGCTTAGAGACCCAAAACTTGAAGGGGGAAGAGCCATCTGGGAGTACAGCGACAGGGCAAGACATGTAGTCTGACACCATCTGACGGAAGCGTTGCCTCCTGCTGACTCGAGGCGTCGCTGATGGTGTAGACAATTGTGGTGGACACACAAAACTTTGCCACATTTGGGCCATAGTGGTCTTGCCTTGTGCTGCGGCACTGCCTCTGCTCCCTCTTTGTGCAGAGTTTCCTCCACTGCCTCGACGCACAGAGCTGCTTTGTAAAGCACTTGCAACAATGCTGTCGGGTGGAATGGAAAACATTATGGACTGCACCAGTGACTCTTCGTACTCCCGCATTTTACGCTCCCGGTTCAACGTTGGTATGAGCCTTTGTACGCTGTCCCGGTAGCGAGGATCTAGGAGGGTGTACACCCAATAATCAGCCGAGACGAGAATGTGGGCGATGCGGCGGTCGTTTCTCAGGCACTGCAGCATGAAATCAACCATGTGCTGCAGACTCCCAACTGCCAAAGAACCGCTGTCCCCTGTTTGAGGCGTGACCTCGACCTGCTCTGCATCACCCCACCCTCGCTGTACATACTGAGTAGAGGTTTGTGTACCTCCCTCCTCTGGAGAGATGTCTTCCTCCTCCATCGACTCCTCCTCATCCTCCTCACAAAGTGTCCCCTGCCTAGGCCTTTGTGAGGAAACACGTAGCGCAGACTGTCCAGAAGCAGATGGCATTTGGGACTCCTCATCCTCCACCTCTTCTGAAACCTCATCCCTTAGTGCTTGCAGTGTTTGTTGAAGCAGGCAGATAAGGGGGACAGTCATGCTGACTAGTGCATCATCTGCACTCGCCATCCGCGTGGATTCATCGAAGGCACGCAAAACGAGGCAGATGTCCTTCATAGAGGCCCACTCAATGGTGCTGAAGTGTGAACGGCGCACAGTGCGACTTGTTTGCGCCTGATGCAGCTGGTACTCCATGACTGCTGCCTGCTGCTCACACAACCGCTCCAACATATGTAACGTTGAATTCCACCGGGTGGGTAGGTCACATATGATGCGATGTTCTGGAAGGCCAAATCGTCGCTGCAGAGCAGCGAGGCGCGATCTTGCCGTGCTGGAACGTCGCAAGTGAGCGCACTCTATGCGGACCTTGTGCAACAGTGCATCAAGATCCGGATAGTCCCTCAGAAAGCTCTGCACGACCAAGTTAAGAACATGTGCCAGACATGGGATGTGTGTGAGGTTGCCTAGGCCAAGAGCTGCCACCAGATTTCGGCCATTGTCACACACTACCAAGCCCGGCTGGAGATTCGCTGGCCCAAACCACACATCGCTCTCCAGCTTGATAGCATTCCAGAGCTCCTGCGCTGTGTGGCTTCGATTCCCCAAAGAAATTAATTTGAGTACAGCCTGTTGACGTTTGGCCACGGCTGTGCTCATATCGGTCGTAACAGGCTCCTGCTCTGCTGTTTCTGAGGAACTTGAGTAGGAGGAGGAGTCTATGTGTACAGACTGGAGTCCTGCAATCCGTGGCGTTGGAAGAACACGTACAGCGCCACTCTCCAGATCCGTACCCGGCTCCACAACATTGACCCAGTGGGCAGTGAGGGAAAGGTATCGTCCCTGTCCATGGTTACTGGTCCACGCATCGGTGGTCAGGTGGACCTTGCTACTAACGGCGTTTAGTAGCGCATGTTTTATTTTGCCCTCAACATGTTTCTGCAGGGCAGGGACGGCTCGCCTGCTGAAATAAAAGCGGCTGGGCACGTTGTATTGGGGGACTGCCAATGCCATTAAGTCCCGGAAGGTGTCAGTGTCCACCAGCCTGAATGACAGCATTTCAACTGCCAGAAGTTTGGCAATGCCAGCATTCAGAGACTGTGCTCGGGGATGGTTTGCCGAGTAAGGGCGCCTTTTATCCCATGCCTGTGCTACCGATGGCTGTGATGGATGGGAACGTGCTGTTATGGGTGGAATCTGACAGGGTCTCCGGACAACAGTGGCAGAGGTTCTTCCTTGGCGATCCTGTGAGGAAGCCGAACCAGCAGTGTGTGAGCTGGAGGAAGAGGGCCCAACACGAACTGAAGAGGTGGTAGGTGGTGCTGTACGTTGGCCTACGTCTTGAGGGTGTCTATGCAACTCCAACTCGTGCTTGGTGCGCACATGTTTCCACATATTTGTGGTATTGAGGTTGCTGACATTTCTCCCTCTTTTGACTCTCTGATGACACAGCTTGCATTTGACAAAGCAAATGTCATCTGCAACTGTGTCAAAAAAGGACCACGCACTGCAACTCTTGTGAGCGCCCGGTTTGCCTTTGGAAGGAGGAATGCTCCTAACGGGTGCCGAAGTGGAGGGTACAGGCAACCAAGTCTTCCCCCTCCCTCTGCCTCCTGTTTTGGCCGGTAGGGGAATCTCTTCCTCCGAGCTGCTCCCACCACCTTCCTGTTGCTCACGCCATGATGGGTCAAGGACCTCATCATCTTCCCTCCCCTCTTCAAACAGCTGCTTCTCCGGGGTTGTCTCGCCAGCACCGTACGCACCAGAAAGTGGCAACTGAGTCTCGTCATCATCTGATGCGTACTGAGGTGTGCTGACCATAGGCACTGGCCCACTCGCCTCTTCAGATTCAGAGGGACAAAGAAGTTGCGCATCACTGCATACTCCCTCTTCTTCACATTCAGGAATGCTGCTTGGCTGGCCCCCTCTTTCCAAGCCAACAGATTCCGAGAACAGAAGTAGAGATTGTGATGGCTCCTGTCCATGTCTCTCTGACTGCCTGGGCACTTTGGCAGGTGGTGAAGAGACAGATGGTTGCTCTTCGGTGCTCTGACCCTGAGAGGATGCGGAAGTAATTGAAGTCGATGCGTTAGCTGCCATCCATCCGACAACGGCTTCAATTTGTTCCTCCCGCAGCAGTGGGGTACGTTGAGGTCCTACAAAGCTGCGCATAAAGGACTGTTGCCTGCTAAAACTGGGGGATGCTGATCCACTGGTGCCCGCAGCAGGCCCAGAATCCCCACGTCCTCTACCTGTAGAATCCCCACGTCCTCTCCCTGCAGAATCCCCACGTCCTCTCCCTGCTGAAACTCCACGCCCACGCCCACGCCCCCGCGCCTTACTCCCTGCCTTCTTCATCTTGCAAGACTGCTTAAGATAGGCAAAAAAGGACAAAGGGGGGCCTTAGTGTGCTTATTCCTGAACAGCTGGTTACAGGTACAAGAAACACTAATTTTATGAAGTGTGTGTGTGTGGACTAGACTTTAATAGGAGCTGATGTGGCCTACACAAGTTCAAAATGTAGTGTTTGGTGAACTTTTTATGTGGTTTCTTTGTTTGAAACAAACTCAAAGTATGAGAACAAAGAATTGAAACTGATAGTATCACCAACTTTTTGGAGCTATTACAATGCAGGCAGGTAACCTACAATGCAAAAGATGAGGCTCCAAAAAAATTGGGTAATACTAATCTGGCTGCGCCGGCAGGGCACAAGCCAGAAAAAAAGGCTCCTCTATCTACTCCTATATAGTGTTTGCAACCAACCAATGTTGATGGATACGGATGGATGCACACTAATAGGAGAAGAAAAAATGAGCTGCACTCAGAGACAAATATGTGTGAGGCAGTGACGCACGTTGAGCGTCCTACAACCAGACGTAGCTGCAGGACACTCTACTCAGCGTGAGCTGCACTCACACACAGTCAGAGTCCTCTCAGACAGCCGTCAACAGTGCAGCTAAGTGGGCACTGGCACTGACAGGCTGCAGAAAGGCTCCGCTGTGTACTCCTATATAGTGTTTGCAACCACCGTAGATGGAGACGGATGGATGCACACTAATAGAAGAAAAAATGAGCTGCACTCAAATAAAAATATGTGTGAGGCAGTGACGCACGCTGAGCGTCCTACAGCCAGACGTAGCTGCAGGACACACTACTCAGCATGAGCTGCACTCACACACAGTCAGAGACCTCTCAGACAGCCGTGAACAGTGCAGCAAAGTGGACACTAGCACTGAAAGGCTGCAGAAAGGCTCCGCTGTCTACTACTAGTGTTTGCAACCAACGTATATGGATACGGATGGAAGCACACTAGATTGAAATTATTTAAAAAATGCAGCTCAAAAAATAAAAGATGTATGAGGCAGCAGTGATCACACTGGGTGGCCTACAGCCTGACGTGGCTGCAGGACCCACTCCACAGCGTGAGCTGCACTCACACAGCCCTTGCAGACAGCTGTGAAAACAGCGCTGCTAGGGAAAAGCAAGCTACAGTGGTGGTTTATGTAGCCTGGATAAAGCACAATATTGTTTTTAGAATCGCTATTTCTAACTGTCCCTCACAGTCTTCTACAGCAGCCTGTCCCTAACTGAATTCACAGCAGAGTGACCAGAAATGGCGGCTGCGGTGGCTTTTATAGTGCATCATGACATCATTTCGGCAGCCAATCACAGCCATGCCAATAGTTAACATGCCTACATGCCTAACAGGATGTGCCCACACTTCGGAGGATTCCCATTGGCTTAATCAAAGCAAGCAGGCTCATAGCATGATGGGAACTTCCTATTCCGATTCCGATCCCGGAATCCGATATGAAAAAAGTATCGGAATTAAGTATCGGAATTCCGATACCGCTGATATCGGCCGATACCCGATACTTGCGGTATCGGAATGCTCAACACTAATTATGACATCAACAAAATGATTATGACATCATCAAATGATTATGACATCAAAAAAATGATTATGACATCAACAAAATGATTATGACATCATCTAATGATTATGACATTATCAAATGATTATGACATCAACAAAATGATTATGACATCATCCGATGATTATGACATCAAATGATTATGACATCATCAAATGATTATGACATCAACAAAATGATTATGACATCATCTAATGATTATGACATCATCAAATGATTATGACATCAACAAAATGATTATGACATCATCTAATGATTATGACATCATCAAATGATTATGACATCAACAAAATGATTATGACATCATCCAATGATTATGACATCAACAAAATGATTATGACATCAAATGTTTATGACATCATCAAATGATTATGACATCAACAAAATGATTATGACATCATCCAATGATTATGACATCAAATGATTATGACATCATCAAATCATTATGACATCAACAAAATGATTATGACATCATCTAATGATTATGACATCATCAAATGATTATGACATCATCTATTGATTATGACATCATCAAATGATTATGACATCAACAAAATGATTATGACATCATCCAATGATTATGATATCATCCAATGATTATGACATCATCAAATCATTATGACATCAACAAAATGATTATGACATCATCTAATGATTATGACATCAACAAAATGATTATGACATCATCTAATGATTATGACATCATCAAATGATTATGACATCAACAAAATGATTATAACATCATCAAATGATTATGACATCAACAAAATGATTATGACATCAGCAAAATGATTATGACATCATCTAATGATTATGACATTATCAAATGATTATGACATCATCCAATGATTATGACATCAAATGATTATGACATCATCCAATGATTATGACATCAAATGATTATGACATCATCAAATGATTATGACATCACAAAATGATTATGACATCATCTCATGATTATGACATCATCAAATGATTATGACATCAACAAATGATTATGACATCAACAAAATGATTATGACATCATCCAATGATTATGACATCAACAAAATGATTATGACATCATCCAATGATTATGACATCATCCAATGATTATGACATCAACAAAATGATTATGACATCATCCAATGATTATGACATCATCCAATGATTATGACATCATCAAATCTTTATGACATCAACAAAATGATTATGACATCATCTAATGATTATGACATCATCAAATGATTATGACATCAACAAAATGATTATGACATCATCCAATGATTATGACATCATCAAATGATTATGACATCAACAAATGATTATGACATCAACAAAATGATTATGACATCATCCAATGATTATGACATCAAATGATTATGACATCATCAAATGATTATGACATCAACAAAATGATTATGACATCATCCAATGATTATGACATCAAATGATTATGACATCAGCAAATCATTATGACATCAACAAAATGATTATGACATCATCTAATGATTATGACATCATCAAATGATTATGACATCAACAAAATGATTATGACATCATCCAATGATTATGACATCAACAAAATGATTATGACATCATCCAATGATTATGACATCAAATGTTTATGACATCATCAAATGATTATGACATCAACAAAATGATTATGACATCATCCAATGATTATGACATCAAATGATTATGACATCATCAAATCATTATGACATCAACAAAATGATTATGACATCATCTAATGATTATGACATCATCAAATGATTATGACATCAACAAAATGATTATGACATAATCCAATGATTATGACATCATCCAATGATTATTACATCATCAAATCATTATGACATCAACAAAATGATTATGACATCATCTAATGATTATGACATCATCAAATGATTATGACATCAACAAAATGATTATGACATCATCCAATGATTATGACATCAAATGATTATGACATCACCAAAATGATTATGACATCATCAAATGATTATGACATCAACAAAATGATTATGACATCAACAAAATGATTATGACATCATCTAATGATTACGACATTATCAAATGATTATGACATCATCAAATGATTATGACATCAACAAAATGATTATGACATCATCTAATGATTATGACATCATCCAATGATTTTGACATCAACAAAATGATTATGACATCATCCAATGATTATGACATCAAATGATTATGACATCATCAAATGATTATGACATCAACAAAATGATTGTGACATCATCCAATGATTATGACATCAAATGATTATGACATCAACAGAATGATTATGACATCATCCAATGATTTTGACATCATCAAATCATTATGACATCAACAAAATGATTATGACATCAACAAAATGATTATGACATCATCAAATGATTATGACATCAAATGATTATGACATCAACAAAATGATGATGACATCATCCAATGATTATGACATCATCCAATGATTATGACATCATCAAATCATTATGACATCAACAAAATGATTATGACATCATCTAATGATTATGACATCATCAAATGATTATGACATCAACAAAATGATTATGACATCATCCAATGATTATGACATCAAATGATTATGACATCATCAAATGATTATGACATCAACAAAATGATTATGACATCATCAAATGATTATGACATCAAAAAAATGATTATGACATCAACAAAATGATTATGACATCATCTAATGATTATGACATTATCAAATGATTATGACATCAACAAAATGATTATGACATCATCCGATGATTATGACATCAAATGATTATGACATCATCAAATGATTATGACATCAACAAAATGATTATGACATCATCTAATGATTGTGACATCATCAAATGATTATGACATCAACAAAATGATTATGACATCATCTAATGATTATGACATCATCAAATGATTATGACATCAACAAAATGATTATGACATCATCCAATGATTATGACATCAACAAAATGATTATGACATCATCCAATGATTATGACATCAAATGTTTATGACATCATCAAATGATTATGACATCAACAAAATGATTATGACATCATCCAATTATTATGACATCAAATGATTATGACATCATCAAATCATTATGACATCAACAAAATGATTATGACATCATCCAATGATTATGATATCATCAAATGATTATGACATCATCAAATCATTATGACATCAACAAAATGATTATGACATCATCTAATGATTATGACATCATCAAATGATTATGACATCATCTATTGATTATGACATCATCAAATGTTTATGACATCAACAAAATGATTATGACATCATCCAATGATTATGATATCATCCAATGATTATGACATCATCAAATCATTATGACATCAACAAAATGATTATGACATCATCTAATGATTATGACATCAACAAAATGATTATGACATCATCTAATGATTATGACATCATCAAATGATTATGACATCAACAAAATGATTATAACATCATCCAATGATTATGATATCATCAAATGATTATGACATCATCCAATTATTATGACATCAAATGATTATGACATCATCAAATCATTATGACATCAACAAAATGATTATGACATCATCCAATGATTATGATATCATCAAATGATTATGACATCATCAAATCATTATGACATCATCAAAATGATTATGACATCATCTAATGATTATGACATCATCAAATGATTATGACATCATCTATTGATTATGACATCATCAAATGTTTATGACATCAACAAAATGATTATGACATCATCCAATGATTATGATATCATCCAATGATTATGACATCATCAAATCATTATGACATCAACAAAATGATTATGACATCATCTAATGATTATGACATCAACAAAATGATTATGACATCATCTAATGATTATGACATCATCAAATGATTATGACATCAACAAAATGATTATAACATCATCCAATGATTATGACATCAAATGATTATGACATCACCAAAATGATTATGACATCATCAAATGATTATGACATCATCTAATGATTAAGACATTATCAAATGATTATGACATCATCCAATGATTATGACATCAAATGATTATGACATCATCCAATGATTATGACATCAAATGATTATGACATCATCAAATGATTATGACATCACAAAATGATTATGACATCATCTAATGATTATGACATCATCAAATGATTATGACATCAAGAAAATCATTATGACATCATCTAATGATTATGACATCATCAAATGATTATGACATCAACAAAATGATTATGACATCATCCAATGATTATGACATCAAATGATTATGACATCATCAAATGATTATGACATCAACAAAATGATTATGACATCATCAAATGATTATGACATCAAAAAAATGATTATGACATCAACAAAATGATTATGACATCATCCAATGATTATGACATCAAATGATTATGACATCATCAAATGATTATGACATCAACAAAATGATTATGACATCATCAAATGATTATGACATCAAAAAAATGATTATGACATCAACAAAATGATTATGACATCATCCGATGATTATGACATCAAATGATTATGACATCATCAAATGATTATGACATCAACAAAATGATTATGACATCATCTAATGATTATGACATCATCAAATGATTATGACATCAACAAAATGATTATGACATCATCTAATGATTATGACATCATCAAATGATTATGACATCAACAAAATGATTATGACATCATCCAATGATTATGACATCAACAAAATGATTATGACATCAAATGTTTATGACATCATCAAATGATTATGACATCAACAAAATGATTATGACATCATCCAATGATTATGACATCAAATGATTATGACATCATCAAATCATTATGACATCAACAAAATGATTATGACATCATCTAATGATTATGACATCATCAAATGATTATGACATCATCTATTGATTATGACATCATCAAATGATTATGACATCAACAAAATGATTATGACATCATCCAATGATTATGATATCATCCAATGATTATGACATCATCAAATCATTATGACATCAACAAAATGATTATGACATCATCTAATGATTATGACATCAACAAAATGATTATGACATCATCTAATGATTATGACATCATCAAATGATTATGACATCAACAAAATGATTATAACATCATCAAATGATTATGACATCAACAAAATGATTATGACATCAGCAAAATGATTATGACATCATCTAATGATTATGACATTATCAAATGATTATGACATCATCCAATGATTATGACATCAAATGATTATGACATCATCCAATGATTATGACATCAAATGATTATGACATCATCAAATGATTATGACATCACAAAATGATTATGACATCATCTCATGATTATGACATCATCAAATGATTATGACATCAACAAAATGATTATGACATCATCTAATGATTACGACATCATCAAATGATTATGACATCAACAAATGATTATGACATCATCCAATGATTATGACATCATCCAATGATTATGACATCAACGAAATGATTATGACATCATCCAATGATTATGACATCATCCAATGATTATGACATCATCAAATCATTATGACATCAACAAAATGATTATGACATCATCTAATGATTATGACATCATCAAATGATTATGACATCAACAAAATGATTATGACATCATCCAATGATTATGACATCATCAAATGATTATGACATCAACAAATGATTATGACATCAACAAAATGATTATGACATCATCCAATGATTATGACATCAAATGATTATGACATCATCAAATGATTATGACATCAACAAAATGATTATGACATCATCCAATGATTATGACATCAAATGATTATTACATCATCAAATCATTATGACATCAACAAAATGATTATGACATCATCTAATGATTATGACATCATCAAATGATTATGACATCAACAAAATGATTATGACATCATCCAATGATTATGACATCAACAAAATGATTATGACATCATCCAATGATTATGACATCAAATGTTTATGACATCATCAAATGATTATGACATCAACAAAATGATTATGACATCATCCAATGATTATGACATCAAATGATTATGACATCATCAAATCATTATGACATCAACAAAATGATTATGACATCATCTAATGATCATGACATCATCAAATGATTATGAAATCAACAAAATGATTATGACATAATCCAATGATTATTACATCATCAAATCATTATGACATCAACAAAATGATTATGACATCATCTAATGATTATGACATCATCAAATGATTATGACATCAACAAAATGATTATGACATCATCCAATGATTATGACATCAAATGATTATGACATCACCAAAATGATTATGACATCATCAAATGATTATGACATCAATAAAATGATTATGACATCAACAAAATGATTATGACATCATCTAATGATTACGACATTATCAAATGATTATGACATCATCAAATGATTATGACATCAACAAAATGATTATGACATCATCTAATGATTATGACATCATCCAATGATTTTGACATCAACAAAATGATTATGACATCATCCAATGATTATGACATCAAATGATTATGACATCATCAAATGATTATGACATCAACAAAATGATTATGACATCATCCAATGATTATGACATCAAATGATTATGACATCAACAAAATGATTATGACATCATCCAATGATTTTGACATCATAAAATCATTATGACATCAACAAAATGATTATGACATCAACAAAATGATTATGACATCATCAAATGATTATGACATCAAATGATTATGACATCAACAAAATGATGGTGACATCATCCAATGATTATGACATCATCCAATGATTATGACATCATCAAATCATTATGACATCAACAAAATGATTATGACATCATCTAATGATTATGACATCATCAAATGATTATGACATCAACAAAATGATTATGACATCATCCAATGATTATGACATCAAATGATTATGACATCATCAAATGATTATGACATCAACAAAATGATTATGACATCATCAAATGATTATGACATCAAAAAAATGATTATGACATCAACAAAATGATTATGACATCATCTAATGATTATGACATTATCAAATGATTATGACATCAACAAAATGATTATGACATCATCCGATGATTATGACATCAAATGATTATGACATCATCAAATGATTATGACATCAACAAAATGATTATGACATCATCTAATGATTATGACATCATCAAATGATTATGACATCAACAAAATGATTATGACATCATCTAATGATTATGAAATCATCAAATGATTATAACATCAACAAAATGATTATGACATCATCCAATGATTATGACATCAACAAAATGATTATGACATCATCCAATGATTATGACATCAAATGTTTATGACATCATCAAATGATTATGACATCAACAAAATGATTATGACATCATCCAATTATTATGACATCAAATGATTATGACATCATCAAATCATTATAACATCAACAAAATGATTATGACATCATCCAATGATTATGATATCATCAAATGATTATGACATCATCAAATCATTATGACATCAACAAAATGATTATGACATCATCTAATGATTATGACATCATCAAATGATTATGACATCATCTATTGATTATGACATCATCAAATGATTATGACATCAACAAAATGATTATGACATCATCCAATGATTATGATATCATCCAATGATTATGACATCATCAAATCATTATGACATCAACAAAATGATTATGACATCATCTAATGATTATGACATCAACAAAATGATTATGACATCATCTAATGATTATGACATCATCAAATGATTATGACATCAACAAAATGATTATAACATCATCCAATGATTATGACATCAAATGATTATGACATCACCAAAATGATTATGACATCATCAAATGATTATGACATCAACAAAATGATTATGACATCAGCAAAATGATTATGACATCATCTAATGATTATGACATTATCAAATGATTATGACATCATCCAATGATTATGACATCAAATGATTATGACATCATCCAATGATTATGACATCAAATGATTATGACATCATCAAATGATTATGACATCACAAAATGATTATGACATCATCTAATGATTATGACATCATCAAATGATTATGACATCAAGAAAATCATTATGACATCATCTAATGATTATGACATCATCAAATGATTATGACATCAACAAAATCATTATGACATCATCCAATGATTATGACATCAAATGATTATGACATCATCAAATGATTATGACATCACCAAAATGATTATGACATCATCAAATGATTATGACATCAACAAAATGATTATGACATCAACAAAATGATTATGACATCATCTAATGATTATGACATTATCAAATGATTATGACATCAACAAAATGATTATGACATCATCCAATGATTATGACATCAAATGATTATGACATCATCAAATGATTATGACATCACAAAATGATTATGACATCATCAAATGATTATGACATCAACAAAATGATTATGACATCATCTAATGATTATGACATCATCAAATGATTATGACAACAACAAATGATTATGACATCAACAAAATGATTATGACATCATCCAATGATTATGACATCTACAAAATGATTATGACATCATCCAATGATTATGACATCATCCAATGATTATGACATCATCAAATCATTATGACATCAACAAAATGATTATGACATCATCTAATGATTATGACATCATCAAATGATTATGACATCAACAAAATGATTATGACATCATCCAATGATTATGACATCAAATGATTATGACATCATCAAATGATTATGACATCAACAAAATGATTATGACATCATCCAATGATTATGACATCAAATGATTATGACATCAACAAAATGATTATGACATCATCCAATGATTTTGACATCATCAAATGATTATGACATCAACAAAATGATTATGACATCATCAAATGATTATGACATCATCAAATGATTATGACATCACCAAAATGATTATGACATCATCAAATGATTATGACATCAACAAAATGATTATGACATCATCTAATGATTATGACATTATCAAATGATTATGACATCAACAAAATGATTATGACATCATCCAATGATTATGACATCAAATGATTATGACATCATCAAATGATTATGACATCACAAAATGATTATGACATCATCTAATGATTATGACATCATCAAATGATTATGACATCAACAAAATGATTATGACATCATCTATTGATTATGACATCATCAAATGATTATGACATCAACAAAATGATTATGACATCATCCAATGATTATGACATCAAATGATTATGACATCATCAAATGATTATGACATCAACAAAATGATTATGACATCATCCAATGATTATGACATCAACAAAATGATTATGACATCATCCAATGATTATGACATCATCCAATGATTATGACATCATCAAATCATTATGACATCAACAAAATGATTATGACATCATCTAATGATTATGACATCATCAAATGATTATGACATCAACAAAATGATTATGACATCATCCAATGATTATGACATCAAATGATTATGACATCAACAAAATGATTATGACATCATCCAATGATTATGACATCAAATGATTATGACATCATCCAATGATTATGACATCATCCAATGATTATGACATCATCAAATCATTATGACATCAACAAAATGATTATGACATCATCTAATGATTATGACATCATCAAATGATTATGACATCAACAAAATGATTATGACATCATCCAATGATTATGACATCAAATGATTATGACATCATCAAATGATTATGACATCAACAAAATGATTATGACATCATCCAATGATTATGACATCAAATGATTATGACATCATCCAATGATTATGACATCAAATGATTATGACATCATCAAATGATTATGACATCACAAAATGATTATGACATCATCTCATGATTATGACAACATCAAATGATTATGACATCAACAAAATGATTATGACATCATCTAATGATTACGACATCATCAAATGATTATGACATCAACAAATGATTATGACATCATCCAATGATTATGACATCATCCAATGATTATGACATCAACAAAATGATTATGACATCATCCAATGATTATGACATCATCCAATGATTATGACATCATCAAATCATTATGACATCAACAAAATGATTATGACATCATCTAATGATTATGACATCATCAAATGATTATGACATCAACAAAATGATTATGACATCATCCAATGATTATGACATCATCAAATGATTATGACATCAACAAATGATTATGACATCAACAAAATGATTATGACATCATCCAATGATTATGACATCAAATGATTATGACATCATCAAATGATTATGACATCAACAAAATGATTATGACATCATCCAATGATTATGACATCAAATGATTATTACATCATCAAATCATTATGACATCAACAAAATGATTATGACATCATCTAATGATTATGACATCATCAAATGATTATGACATCAACAAAATGATTATGACATAATCCAATGATTATGACATCATCCAATGATTATTACATCATCAAATCATTATGACATCAACAAAATGATTATGACATCATCTAATGATTATGACATCATCAAATGATTATGACATCAACAAAATGATTATGACATCATCCAATGATTATGACATCAAATGATTATGACATCACCAAAATGATTATGACATCATCAAATGATTATGACATCAACAAAATGATTATGACATCAACAAAATGATTATGACATCATCTAATGATTACGACATTATCAAATGATTATGACATCATCAAATGATTATGACATCAACAAAATGATTATGACATCATCTAATGATTATGACATCATCCAATGATTTTGACATCAACAAAATGATTATGACATCATCCAATGATTATGACATCAAATGATTATGACATCATCAAATGATTATGACATCAACAAAATGATTATGACATCATCCAATGATTATGACATCAAATGATTATGACATCAACAAAATGATTATGACATCATCCAATGATTTTGACATCATAAAATCATTATGACATCAACAAAATGATTATGACATCAACAAAATGATTATGACATCATCAAATGATTATGACATCAAATGATTATGACATCAACAAAATGATGGTGACATCATCCAATGATTATGACATCATCCAATGATTATGACATCATCCAATGATTATGACATCAACAAAATGATTATGACATCATCTAATGATTATGACATCATCAAATGATTATGACATCAACAAAATGATTATGACATCATCCAATGATTATGACATCAAATGATTATGACATCATCAAATGATTATGACATCAACAAAATGATTATGACATCATCAAATGATTATGACATAAAAAAAATGATTATGACATCAACAAAATGATTATGACATCATCTAATGATTATGACATTATCAAATGATTATGACATCAACAAAATGATTATGACATCATCCGATGATTATGACATCAAATGATTATGACATCATCAAATGATTATGACATCAACAAAATGATTATGACATCATCTAATGATTATGACATCATCAAATGATTATGACATCAACAAAATGATTATGACATCATCTAATGATTATGAAATCATCAAATGATTATGACATCAACAAAATGATTATGACATCATCCAATGATTATGACATCAACAAAATGATTATGACATCATCCAATGATTATGACATCAAATGTTTATGACATCATCAAATGATTATGACATCAACAAAATGATTATGACATCATCCAATTATTATGACATCAAATGATTATGACATCATCAAATCATTATAACATCAACAAAATGATTATGACATCATCCAATGATTATGATATCATCAAATGATTATGACATCATCAAATCATTATGACATCAACAAAATGATTATGACATCATCTAATGATTATGACATCATCAAATGATTATGACATCATCTATTGATTATGACATCATCAAATGATTATGACATCAACAAAATGATTATGACATCATCCAATGATTATGATATCATCCAATGATTATGACATCATCAAATCATTATGACATCAACAAAATTATTATGACATCTTCTAATGATTATGACATCAACAAAATGATTATGACATCATCTAATGATTATGACATCATCAAATGATTATGACATCAACAAAATGATTATAACATCATCCAATGATTATGACATCAAATGATTATGACATCACCAAAATGATTATGACATCATCAAATGATTATGACATCAACAAAATGATTATGACATCAGCAAAATGATTATGACATCATCTAATGATTATGACATTATCAAATGATTATGACATCATCCAATGATTATGACATCAAATGATTATGACATCATCCAATGATTATGACATCAAATGATTATGACATCATCAAATGATTATGACATCACAAAATGATTATGACATCATCTAATGATTATGACATCATCAAATGATTATGACATCAAGAAAATCATTATGACATCATCTAATGATTATGACATCATCAAATGATTATGACATCAACAAAATCATTATGACATCATCCAATGATTATGACATCAAATGATTATGACATCATCAAATGATTATGACATCACCAAAATGATTATGACATCATCAAATGATTATGACATCAACAAAATGATTATGACATCATCTAATGATTATGACATTATCAAATGATTATGACATCAACAAAATGATTATGACATCATCCAATGATTATGACATCAAATGATTATGACATCATCAAATGATTATGACATCACAAAATGATTATGACATCATCAAATGATTATGACATCAACAAAATGATTATGACATCATCTAATGATTGTGACATCATCAAATGATTATGACAACAACAAATGATTATGACATCAACAAAATGATTATGACATCATCCAATGATTATGACATCTACAAAATGATTATGACATCATCCAATGATTATGACATCATCCAATGATTATGACATCATCAAATCATTATGACATCAACAAAATGATTATGACATCATCTAATGATTATGACATCATCAAATGATTATGACATCAACAAAATGATTATGACATCATCCAATGATTATGACATCAAATGATTATGACATCATCAAATGATTATGACATCAACAAAATGATTATGACATCATCCAATGATTATGACATCAAATGATTATGACATCAACAAAATGATTATGACATCATCCAATGATTTTGACATCATCAAATGATTATGACATCAACAAAATGATTATGACATCATCAAATGATTATGACATCATCAAATGATTATGACATCACCAAAATGATTATGACATCATCAAATGATTATGACATCAACAAAATGATTATGACATCAACAAAATGATTATGACATCATCTAATGATTATGACATTATCAAATGATTATGACATCAACAAAATGATTATGACATCATCCAATGATTATGACATCAAATGATTATGACATCATCAAATGATTATGACATCACAAAATGATTATGACATCATCTAATGATTATGACATCATCAAATGATTATGACATCAACAAAATGATTATGACATCATCTAATGATTATGACATCATCAAATGATTATGACATCAACAAAATGATTATGACATCATCCAATGATTATGACATCAAATGATTATGACATCATCAAATGATTATGACATCAACAAAATGATTATGACATCATCCAATGATTATGACATCAACAAAATGATTATGACATCATCCAATGATTATGACATCATCCAATGATTATGACATCATCAAATGATTATGACATCAACAAAATGATTATGACATCATCTAATGATTATGACATCATCAAATGATTATGACATCAACAAAATGATTATGACATCATCCAATGATTATGACATCAAATGATTATGACATCAACAAAATGATTATGACATCATCCAATGATTATGACATCAAATGATTATGACATCATCCAATGATTATGACATGATCCAATGATTATGACATCATCAAATCATTATGACATCAACAAAATGATTATGACATCATCTAATGATTATGACATCATCAAATGATTATGACATCAACAAAATGATTATGACATCATCCAATGATTATGACATCAAATGATTATGACATCATCAAATGATTATGACATCAACAAAATGATTATGACATCATCCAATGATTATGACATCAAATGATTATGACATCAACAAAATGATTATGACATCATCCAATGATTTTGACATCATCAAATCATTATGACATCAACAAAATGATTATGACATCAACAAAATGATTATGACATCATCAAATGATTATGACATCATCTAATGATTATGACATCACCAAAATGATTATGACATCATCAAATGATTATGACATCAACAAAATGATTATGACATCTTCTAATGATTATGACATTATCAAATGATTATGACATCAACAAAATGATTATGACATCATCCAATGATTATGACATCAAATGATTATGACATCATCAAATGATTATGACATCACAAAATGATTATGACATCATCTAATGATTATGACATCATCAAATGATTATGACATCAACAAAATGATTATGACATCATCTAATGATTATGACATCATCAAATGATTATGACATCAACAAAATGATTATGACATCATCCAATGATTATGACATCAAATGATTATGACATCATCAAATGATTATGACATCAACAAAATGATTATGACATCATCCAATGATTATGACATCAACAAAATGATTATGACATCATCCAATGATTTTGACATCATCAAATCATTATGACATCAAGAAAATGATTATGACATCAACAAAATGATTATGACATCATCAAATGATTATGACATCAAATGATTATGACATCATCAAATGATTATGACATCAACAAAATGAGGATGACATCATCCAATGATAATGACATCATCCAATGATTATGACATCATCAAATCATTATGACATCAACAAAATGATTATGACATCATCTAATGATTATGACATCATCAAATGATTATGACATCAACAAAATGATTATGACATCATCCAATGATTATGACATCAAATGATTATGACATCATCAAATGATTATGACATCACCAAAATGATTATGACATCATCAAATGATTATGACATCAACAAAATGATTATGACATCATCTAATGATTATGACATTATCAAATGATAATGACATCAACAAAATGATTATGACATCATCCAATGATTATGACATCAAATGATTATGACATCATCAAATGATTATGACATCACAAAATGATTATGACATCATCAAATGATTATGACATCAACAAAATGATTGTGACATCATCTAATGATTATGACATCATCAAATGATTATGACATCAACAAAATGATTATGACATCATCCAATGATTATGACATCAAATGATTATGACATCAACAAAATGATTATGACATCATCCAATGATTATGACATCAACAAAATGATTATGACATCATCCAATGATTATGACATCATCCAATGATTATGACATCATCAAATCATTATGACATCAACAAAATGATTATGACATCATCTAATGATTATGACATCATCAAATGATTATGACATCAACAAAATGATTATGACATCATCCAATGATTATGACATCAAATGATTATGACATCATCAAATGATTATGACATCAAATGATTATGACATCATCAAATGATTATGACATCAACAAAATGATGATGACATCATCCAATGATAATGACATCATCCAATGATTATGACATCATCAAATCATTATGACATCAACAAAATGATTATGACATCATCTAATGATTATGACATCATCAAATGATTATGACATCAACAAAATGATAATGACATCATCCAATGATTATGACATCATCAAATGATTATGACATCATCAAATGATTATGACATCAACAAAATGATTATGACATCATCTAATGATTATGACATTATCACATGATTATGACATCAACAAAATGATTATGACATCATCCGATGATTATGACATCAAATGATTATGACATCATCAAATGATTATGACATCAACAAAATGATTATGACATCATCCAATGATTATGACATCATCCAATGATTATGACATCATCAAATCATTATGACATCAACAAAATGATTATGACATCATCTAATGATTATGACATCGTCAAATTATTATGACATCAACAAAATGATTATGACATCATCCAATGATTATGACATCAAATGATTATGACATCATCAAATCATTATGACATCAGCAAAATGATTATGACATCATCTAATGATTATGGCATCATCAAATGATTATGACATCAACAAAATGATTATGACATCATCCAATGATTATGACATCATCCAATGATTATCACATCAAATGATTATGACATCATCAAATGATTATGACATCAACAAAATTATTTTGACATCATCCAATGAATATGACATCAAATGATTATGACATCATCAAATCAATATGACATCAACAAAATGATTATGACATCAACAAAATGATTATGACATCATCTAATGATTATGACATCATCAAATGATTATGACATCAACAAAATGATTATGACATCATCCAATGATTATGACATCAAATGATTATGACATCATCCAATGATTATGACATCATCAAATCATTATGACATCAACAAAATGATTATGACATCAACAAAATGATTATGGCATCATCAAATGATTACGACATCAACAAAATGATTATGGCATCATCAAATGATTATGACATCAACAAAATGATTATGACATCATCAAATGATTATGACATCAACAAAATGATTATGACATCATCCAATGATTATGACATCAAATGATTATGACATCATCAAATGATTACGACATCAACAAAATGATTATGGCATCATCAAATGATTATGACATCAACAAAATGATTATGACATCATCCAATGATTATAACATCAAATGATTATGACATCATCAAATCATTATGACATCAACAAAAGGATTATGACATCATAAAATGATTATGACATCAACAAAATGATAATGGCATCATCAAATGATTATGACATCAACAAAATGATTATTACATCATCCAATGATTATGACATCAAATGATTATGACATCATCAAATCATTATGACATCAGCAAAATGATTATGACATCAACAAAATAATTATGACATCATCTAATGATTATGGCATCATCAAATGATTATGACATCAACAAAATGATTATGACATCATCCAATGATTATGACATCAAATGATTATGACATCATCAAATGATTATGACATCACCAAAATGATTATGACATCATCAAATGATTATGACATCAACAAAATTATTATGACATCAACAATATGATTATGACATCATCTAATGATTATGACATTATCAAATGATTATGACATCATCAAATGATTATGACATCAACAAAATGATTATGACATCATCAAATGATTATGACATCAACAAAATGATTATGACATCATCCAATGATTATGACATCAACAAAATGATTATGACATCATCCAATGATTTTGACATCAACAAAATGATTATGACATCATCCAATGATTATGACATCAAATGATTATGACATCATCAAATGATTATGACATCAACAAAATGATTATGACATCATCCAATGATTATGACATCAAATGATTATGACATCAACAAAATGATTATGACATCATCCAATGATTTTGACATCATCAAATCATTATGACATCAACAAAATGATTATGACATCAACAAAATGATTATGACATCATCAAATGATTATGACATCAAATGATTATGACATCAACAAAATGATGATGACATCATCCAATGATTATGACATCATCCAATGATTATGACATCATCAAATCATTATGACATCAACAAAATGATTATGACATCATCTAATGATTATGACATCATCAAATGATTATGACATCAACAAAATGATTATGACATCATCCAATGATTATGACATCAAATGCTTATGACATCATCAAATGATTATGACATCAACAAAATGATTATGACATCATCAAATGATTATGACATCAAAAAAATGATTATGACATCAACAAAATGATTATGACATCATCTAATGATTATGACATTATCAAATGATTATGACATCAACAAAATGATTATGACATCATCCGATGATTATGACATCAAATGATTATGACATCATCAAATGATTATGACATCCACAAAATGATTATGACATCATCTAATGATTATGACATCATCAAATGATTATGACATCAACAAAATGATTATGACATCATCTAATGATTATGACATCATCAAATGATTATGACATCAACAAAATGATTATGACATCATCCAATGATTATGACATCAACAAAATGATTATGACATCAAATGTTTATGACATCATCAAATGATTATGACATCAACAAAATGATTATGACATCATCCAATGATTATGACATCAAATGATTATGACATCATCAAATCATTATGACATCAACAAAATGATTATGACATCATCTAATGATTATGACATCATCAAATGATTATGACATCATCTATTGATTATGACATCATCAAATGATTATGACATCAACAAAATGATTATGACATCATCCAATGATTATGATATCATCCAATGATTATGACATCATCAAATCATTATGACATCAACAAAATGATTATGACATCATCTAATGATTATGACATCAACAAAATGATTATGACATCATCTAATGATTATGACATCATCAAATGATTATGACATCAACAAAATGATTATAACATCATCAAATGATTATGACATCAACAAAATGATTATGACATCAGCAAAATGATTATGACATCATCTAATGATTATGACATTATCAAATGATTATGACATCATCCAATGATTATGACATCAAATGATTATGACATCATCCAATGATTATGACATCAAATGATTATGACATCATCAAATGATTATGACATCAAAAAATGATTATGACATCATCTCATGATTATGACATCATCAAATGATTATGACATCAACAAAATGATTATGACATCATCTAATGATTATGACATCATCAAATGATTATGACATCAACAAAATGATTATGACATCATCCAATGATTATGACATCAACAAAATGATTATGACATCATCCAATGATTATGACATCATCCAATGATTATGACATCAACAAAATGATTATGACATCATCCAATGATTATGACATCATCCAATGATTATGACATCATCAAATCATTATGACATCAACAAAATGATTATGACATCATCTAATGATTATGACATCATCAAATGATTATGACATCAACAAAATGATTATGACATCATCCAATGATTATGACATCATCAAATGATTATGACATCAACAAATGATTATGACATCAACAAAATGATTATGACATCATCCAATGATTATGACATCAAATGATTATGACATCATCAAATGATTATGACATCAACAAAATGATTATGACATCATCCAATGATTATGACATCAAATGATTATGACATCATCAAATCATTATGACATCAACAAAATGATTATGACATCATCTAATGATTATGACATCATCAAATGATTATGACATCAACAAAATGATTATGACATCATCCAATGATTATGACATCAACAAAATGATTATGACATCATCCAATGATTATGACATCAAATGTTTATGACATCATCAAATGATTATGACATCAACAAAATGATTATGACATCATCCAATGATTATGACATCAAATGATTATGACATCATCAAATCATTATGACATCAACAAAATGATTATGACATCATCTAATGATTATGACATCATCAAATGATTATGACATCAACAAAATGATTATGACATTATCCAATGATTATGACATCATCCAATGATTATTACATCATCAAATCATTATGACATCAACAAAATGATTATGACATCATCTAATGATTATGACATCATCAAATGATTATGACATCAACAAAATGATTATGACATCATCCAATGATTATGACATCAAATGATTATGACATCACCAAAATGATTATGACATCATCAAATGATTATGACATCAACAAAATGATTATGACATCAACAAAATGATTATGACATCATCTAATGATTACGACATTATCAAATGATTATGACATCATCAAATGATTATGACATCAACAAAATGATTATGACATCATCTAATGATTATGACATCATCCAATGATTTTGACATCAACAAAATGATTATGACATCATCCAATGATTATGACATCAAATGATTATGACATCATCAAATGATTATGACATCAACAAAATGATTATGACATCATCCAATGATTATGACATCAAATGATTATGACATCAACAAAATGATTATGACATCATCCAATGATTTTGACATCATCAAATCATTATGACATCAACAAAATGATTATGACATCAACAAAATGATTATGACATCATCAAATGATTATGACATCAAATGATTATGACATCAACAAAATGATGATGACATCATCCAATGATTATGACATCATCAAATCATTATGACATCAACAAAATGATTATGACATCATCTAATGATTATGACATCATCAAATGATTATGACATCAACAAAATGATTATGACATCATCCAATGATTATGACATCAAATGATTATGACATCATCAAATGATTATGACATCAACAAAATGATTATGACATCATCAAATGATTATGACATCAAAAAAATGATTATGACATCAACAAAATGATTATGACATCATCTAATGATTATGACATTATCAAATGATTATGACATCAACAAAATGATTATGACATCATCCGATGATTATGACATCAAATGATTATGACATCATCAAATGATTATGACATCAACAAAATGATTATGACATCATCTAATGATTATGACATCATCAAATGATTATGACATCAACAAAATGATTATGACATCATCCAATGATTATGACATCAACAAAATGATTATGACATCATCCAATGATTATGACATCAAATGTTTATGACATCATCAAATGATTATGACATCAACAAAATGATTATGACATCATCCAATTATTATGACATCAAATGATTATGACATCATCAAATCATTATGACATCAACAAAATGATTATGACATCATCCAATGATTATGATATCATCAAATGATTATGACATCATCAAATCATTATGACATCAACAAAATGATTATGACATCATCTAATGATTATGACATCATCAAATGATTATGACATCATCAAATCATTATGACATCAACAAAATGATTATGACATCATCTAATGATTATGACATCATCAAATGATTATGACATCAACAAAATGATTATGACATCATCCAATGATTATGACATCAAATGATTATGACATCATCAAATCATTATGACATCAACAAAATGATTATGACATCATCTAATGATTATGACATCATCAAATGATTATGACATCAACAAAATGATTATGACATCATCCAATGATTATGACATCAACAAAATGATTATGACATCATCCAATGATTATGACATCAAATGTTTATGACATCATCAAATGATTATGACATCAACAAAATGATTATGACATCATCCAATGATTATGACATCAAATGATTATGACATCATCAAATCATTATGACATCAACAAAATGATTATGACATCATCTAATGATTATGACATCATCAAATGATTATGACATCAACAAAATGATTATGACATCATCCAATGATTATGACATCATCCAATGATTATTACATCATCAAATCATTATGACATCAACAAAATGATTATGACATCATCTAATGATTATGACATCATCAAATGATTATGACATCAACAAAATGATTATGACATCATCCAATGATTATGACATCAAATGATTATGACATCATCAAATGATTATGACATCACCAAAATGATTATGACATCATCAAATGATTATGACATCAACAAAATTATTATGACATCAACAATATGATTATGACATCATCTAATGATTATGACATTATCAAATGATTATGACATCATCAAATGATTATGACATCAACAAAATGATTATGACATCATCTAATGATTATGACTTCATCAAATGATTATGACATCAACAAAATGATTATGACATCATCCAATGATTATGACATCAACAAAATGATTATGACATCATCCAATGATTTTGACATCAACAAAATGATTATGACATCATCCAATGATTATGACATCAAATGATTATGACATCATCAAATGATTATGACATCAACAAAATGATTATGACATCATCCAATGATTATGACATCAAATGATTATGACATCAACAAAATGATTATGACATCATCCAATGATTTTGACATCATCAAATCATTATGACATCAACAAAATGATTATGACATCAACAAAATGATTATGACATCATCAAATGATTATGACATCAAATGATTATGACATCAACAAAATGATGATGACATCATCCAATGATTATGACATCATCTAATGATTATGACATCATCAAATCATTATGACATCAACAAAATGATTATGACATCATCTAATGATTATGACATCATCAAATGATTATGACATCAACAAAATGATTATGACATCATCCAATGATTATGACATCAAATGATTATGACATCATCAAATGATTATGACTAGAGTTGAGCGATACCAGCCGATACTTGAAAATATCGGATCGGAATGGATCGGCCGATCTTAAAAAAAAGTATCGGTATCGCCGATTCCGATACCGGGAACCAATGCAAGTCAATGGGGCCAAAATATCGGAATTAAAAAAAAACCTTTCTTTCCTTGTAGGTTAATTCTACATGAAGAAAAACAACTAAGAATAATGTAGAATGTATTGTGGGAGGTGGAGGAGACATTAAAGCCATAGAGGTTTAGCCCAATCAAATGGAATAGCAGGAATTAAACTTTTTTTTTTAAAGATGTTAGGAGTTACAAAGATATTGACTATGTTAGCCTCATTTATATTTTGCCAGACATGTATGTCTTCTTCTTCTACTTCCTTTTTTTACATTCTTCTTCTTCTTCTTCTACTTCCTTTTTTTACATTCTTCTTCTTCTTCTTCTACTTCCTTTTTTTACATTCTTCTTCTTATTCCTTTTTTTACATTCTTCTTCTTCTTCTACTTCCTTTTTTTACATTCTTCTTCTTCTTCTTCTTCTTCTTCTTCTTCTTCTTCTTCTTCTTCTTCTTCTTCTTCTTCTTCTTCTTCCTTTTCTTACATTCTTCATATTCTTCTTATTCAACAATTATTATTCTACATATTCAGCTTCTTCATCTTCTTCCTATTCTTCTTCATCATATTCTTGTTTGTGTCAGGCATTCCTGTAGTTGTTATCTAGAAAAGTTAGAAGTTTACACCTTCCGTTCTGCCTGTCACAAAAGATTTACAACAGGATTTGTCCGCGTTCAGTTTGGCCTGCAGAAGCAGGCCTTTTCCAGGGGCACCACGAGGAGGAACGGACTCACCCCCATACACTGCTTAGTCTTCTTCTGCTTATAAATAAGATAATATCATTTGCTCAGAGTATTAGTCTTATGCTTAATGTTCTTCTGCTTTGTTTTTTTTATGCTTCTTTGTCTTCTCTCTCTTGTTGTTCTGCATCTTGGTGGTTGTCTTCCTGTTCTTTGTCCTCTTGAACCAGCTGACGGTACTGGCACCCGGAGGGGCAGCAGAAGGAACAAGAGCCAATGGCACTACCGAGGACCAGCTGACGGTGCTGGAACCCGGTTACTAAGCAGGAGGTACCTGTGCTACAAAGCACTACCAAGGACCAGCAGACGTTGCCGGAACTCGGATACCGAGATGGAGGCACCTAGGCCAAACGCTCTGACGAGAACCAGCTGACGGTGCTGGAACCCGGAGGGGTAGCATAAGCTGCAAGAGCAAATGGAAATAGCGAGGACCAGCTGACAGTGCTGGCACCCGGAGGGGCAGCAGAAGGAATAAGAGCCAATGGCACAACCGAGGACCAGCTGACGGTGCTGGAACCCGGTTACTAAGCAGGAGGTACCTGTGCTACAAAGCACTACCAAGGACCAGCAGACGTTGCCGGAACTCGGATACCGAGATGGAGGCACCTAGGCCAAAGGCTCTGACGAGAACCAGCTGACGGTGCTGGAACCCGGAGGGGTAGCATAAGCTGCAAGAGCAAATGGAAATAGCGAGGACCAGCTGACAGTGCTGGCACCCGGAGGGGCAGCAGAAGGAATAAGAGCCAATGGCACAACCGAGGACCAGCTGACGGTGCTGGAACCCGGTTACTAAGCAGGAGGTACCTGTGCTACAAAGCACTACCAAGGACCAGCAGACGTTGCTGGAACTCGGATACCGAGATGGAGGCACCTAGGCCAAAGGCTCTGATGAGAACCAGCTGACGGTGCTGGAACCCGGAGGGGTATCAGAAGTTACCCCTGAAAAGCAAAGTTGGCATGCCGCAAGCTGGCCGCAGTTACCGAATCACACAGTCCTACAGGGGGTGCTTGTCCTACTGGCACTATGGAACAAACCTTTCTTACCAGAACCCGCAGTCCACATAGGAAGCACCTAAACTGCTGGCACCCTAGCCTCGGCTAACCCAACCGCAACACGACATGGCAACTTGGGGTGGCAAACTGACATTGACACTTCCCGGAAACAGCAGGCAGGGCTGGAACCAAGCTGGGCAGGAGGGAGTACCCGTGCCAAAGTCAGTTATGAGCAGCAACTGGCGATGTTGGAGCCCAGGACAAGCACTTAGCAGGCTGAGGCCTGATGTGCTGTCAATTGGGAGGCAGCAGGACAGATTGCCATCAAAACAGCAGGGGAACAGCTGACGTTACTGAACCCCACAAACACAGGAGCTAGTGTTTTACTCTGTGAAGACGGCACTTCCGAGAAACAACTGGCTGTGTTGAAGCCCAGGGACAAGCACGGAGCAGGCTTAGGCTGCATTGAAGAAATTTTAAGATCGGTTGTAGACTACTAATTTGAACCAAGCTCCACTTAGGCCTGTGGATTCACTGATTTTCGTATTTCCCCTGTCCTCCAACCCCGCCAGTTACAGCTCCGAAGTGGCGTCTGCACAATCCACACTTGTTCCTGTGTTACAGGTGTTCAGTCCGGTCAGTTAATCCCCTGATGTGTGTCCGGCAATGTCGCCTGCTCTGTCCACATTCCGATAATGGGAATGTGGACAGAGCAGGCGACATTGCCGGACACACATCAGGGGATTAACTGATCGGACTGAACACCTGTAACACAGGAACAAGTGTGGATTGTGCAGACGCCACTTCGGAGCTGTAACTGGCAGGGTTGGAGGACAGGGGAAATACGAGAGACAGTGGAGCCACAGGCCTAATTGGAGCACGGTTAAAAATCAGTAGTGGTACGACTGTGTAGGCAGCAGGAGACTTTGCCATCCACACAGCAGGGGATCAGCTGACATTACTGAACCCCACTGAGACACGGGAGCAAGTATCTCTTTCCGTGTGGACGGCACTTCCGAACTACAACTGGCTGTGTTGAAGCCCAGGAAATAGGAGGGTGCAGGCAGAGGCCTACTGTATTTTGAATGAGTTTACAGCAGGAGAGACTGCCATCCACAAAGCAGGGGATCAGCTGACGTTACTGAACCCCACTGAGACACGGGAGCAAGTATCTCTTTCCGTGTGGACGGCACTTCCGAACTACAACTGGCTGTGTTGAAGCCCAGGAAATAGGAGGGTGTAGGCAGAGGCCTACTGTATTTTGAATGAGTTTACAGCAGGAGAGACTGCCATCCACACAGCAGGGGATCAGCTGATGTTACTGAACCCCACTGAGACACGGGAGCAAGTATCTCTTTCCGTGTGGACGGCACTTCCGAACTACAACTGGCTGTGTTGAAGCCCAGGAAATAGGAGGGTGTAGGCAGAGGCCTACTGAATTTTGAATGAGGTGACAGCAGGAGAGACTGCCATCCACACAGCAGGGGATCAGCTGACGTTACTGAACCCCACTGAGACACGGGAGCAAGTGTCTCTTTCCGTGTGGACGGCACTTCCGAACTACAACTGGCTGTGTTGAAGCCCAGGAAATAGGAGGGTGTAGGCAGAGGCCTACTGAATTTTGAATGAGGTGACAGCAGGAGAGACTGCCATCCACACAGCAGGGGATCAGCTGACGTTACTGAACCCCACTGAGACACGGGAGCAAGTATCTCTTTCCGTGTGGACGGCACTTCCGAACTACAACTGGCTGTGTTGAAGCCCAGGAAATAGGAGGGTGTAGGCAGAGGCCTACTGTATTTTGAATGAGTTTACAGCAGGAGAGACTGCCATCCACAAAGCAGGGGATCAGCTGACGTTACTGAACCCCACTGAGACACGGGAGCAAGTATCTCTTTCCGTGTGGACGGCACTTCCGAACTACAACTGGCTGTGTTGAAGCCCAGGAAATAGGAGGGTGTAGGCAGAGGCCTACTGTATTTTGAATGAGTTTACAGCAGGAGAGACTGCCATCCACACAGCAGGGGATCAGCTGACGTTACTGAACCCCACTGAGACACGGGAGCAAGTATCTCTTTCCGTGTGGACGGCACTTCCGAACTACAACTGGCTGTGTTGAAGCCCAGGAAATAGGAGGGTGTAGGCAGAGGCCTACTGAATTTTGAATGAGGTGACAGCAGGAGAGACTGCCATCCACACAGCAGGGGATCAGCTGACGTTACTGAACCCCACTGAGACACGGGAGCAAGTGTCTCTTTCCGTGTGGACGGCACTTCCGAACTACAACTGGCTGTGTTGAAGCCCAGGAAATAGGAGGGTGTAGGCAGAGGCCTACTGAATTTTGAATGAGGTGACAGCAGGAGAGACTGCCATCCACACAGCAGGGGATCAGCTGACGTTACTGAACCCCACTGAGACACGGGAGCAAGTATCTCTTTCCGTGTGGACGGCACTTCCGAACTACAACTGGCTGTGTTGAAGCCCAGGAAATAGGAGGGTGTAGGCAGAGGCCTACTGAATTTTGAATGAGGTGACAGCAGGAGAGACTGCCATCCACACAGCAGGGGATCAGCTGACGTTACTGAACCCCACTGAGACACGGGAGCAAGTATCTCTTTCCGTGTGGACGGCACTTCCGAACTACAACTGGCTGTGTTGAAGCCCAGGAAATAGGAGGGTGTAGGCAGAGGCCTACTGTATTTTGAATGAGTTTACAGCAGGAGAGACTGCCATCCACACAGCAGGGGATCAGCTGACGTTACTGAACCCCACTGAGACACGGGAGCAAGTGTCTCTTTCCGTGTGGACGGCACTTCCGAACTACAACTGGCTGTGTTGAAGCCCAGGAAATAGGAGGGTGTAGGCAGAGGCCTACTGTATTTTGAATGAGTTTACAGCAGGAGAGACTGCCATCCACACAGCAGGGGATCAGCTGACGTTACTGAACCCCACTGAGACACGGGAGCAAGTATCTCTTTCCGTGTGGACGGCACTTCCGAACTACAACTGGCTGTGTTGAAGCCCAGGAAATAGGAGGGTGTAGGCAGAGGCCTACTGAATTTTGAATGAGGTGACAGCAGGAGAGACTGCCATCCACACAGCAGGGGATCAGCTGACGTTACTGAACCCCACTGAGACACGGGAGCAAGTATCTCTTTCCGTGTGGACGGCACTTCCGAACTACAACTGGCTGTGTTGAAGCCCAGGAAATAGGAGGGTGTAGGCAGAGGCCTACTGTATTTTGAATGAGTTTACAGCAGGAGAGACTGCCATCCACACAGCAGGGGATCAGCTGACGTTACTGAACCCCACTGAGACACGGGAGCAAGTGTCTCTTTCCGTGTGGACGGCACTTCCGAACTACAACTGGCTGTGTTGAAGCCCAGGAAATAGGAGGGTGTAGGCAGAGGCCTACTGTATTTTGAATGAGTTTACAGCAGGAGAGACTGCCATCCACACAGCAGGGGATCAGCTGACGTTACTGAACCCCACTGAGACACGGGAGCAAGTGTCTCTTTCCGTGTGGACGGCACTTCCGAACTACAACTGGCTGTGTTGAAGCCCAGGAAATAGGAGGGTGTAGGCAGAGGCCTACTGTATTTTGAATGAGTTTACAGCAGGAGAGACTGCCATCCACACAGCAGGGGATCAGCTGACGTTACTGAACCCCACTGAGACACGGGAGCAAGTGTCTCTTTCCGTGTGGACGGCACTTCCGAACTACAACTGGCTGTGTTGAAGCCCAGGAAATAGGAGGGTGTAGGCAGAGGCCTACTGTATTTTGAATGAGTTTACAGCAGGAGAGACTGCCATCCACACAGCAGGGGATCAGCTGACGTTACTGAACCCCACTGAGACACGGGAGCAAGTATCTCTTTCCGTGTGGACGGCACTTCCGAACTACAACTGGCTGTGTTGAAGCCCAGGAAATAGGAGGGTGTAGGCAGAGGCCTACTGTCTTTGTAATGCGGAGACAGCAGGAGAGACTGCCATCTCCACAGCAGGGGAACAGCTGGCAGTGCTGAACCCCACTAACACTTGAACGAATGTGTTTGGCTCTGTGGAGACGACACTTCTGAACACCAACTGACGCTGTTGGAGCCCAGGATTAGGCGAGGAGCAGGCTGGGGCCAACTGGATTTTGGCAGGTGAAGGCAGCAGGAGACTTGCCATCTCCACAGCAGGGGAACAGCTGGCAGTGCTGAACCCCACTAACACTTGAACGAATGTGTTTGGCTCTGTGGAGACGACACTTCTGAACACCAACTGACGCTGTTGGAGCCCAGGATTAGGCGAGGAGCAGGCTGGGGCCTACTGGATTTTGGCAGGTGAAGGCAGCAGGAGACTTGCCATCTCCACAGCAGGGGAACAGCTGGCAGTGCTGAACCCCACTAACACTTGAACGAATGTGTTTGGTTCTGTGGAGACGACACTTCTGAACACCAACTGACGCTGTTGGAGCCCAGGATTAGGCGAGGAGCAGGCTGGGGCCAACTGGATTTTGGCAGGTGAAGGCAGCAGGAGACTTGCCATCTCCACAGCAGGGGAACAGCTGGCAGTGCTGAACCCCACTAACACTTGAACGAATGTGTTTGGCTCTGTGGAGACGACACTTCTGAACACCAACTGACGCTGTTGGAGCCCAGGATTAGGCGAGGAGCAGGCTGGGGCCTACTGGATTTTGGCAGGTGAAGGCAGCAGGAGACTTGCCATCTCCACAGCAGGGGAACAGCTGGCAGTGCTGAACCCCACTAACACTTGAACGAATGTGTTTGGTTCTGTGGAGACGACACTTCTGAACACCAACTGACGCTGTTGGAGCCCAGGATTAGGCGAGGAGCAGGCTGGGGCCTACTGGATTTTGGCAGGTGAAGGCAGCAGGAGACTTGCCATCTCCACAGCAGGGGAACAGCTGGCAGTGCTGAACCCCACTAACACTTGAACGAATGTGTTTGGCTCTGTGGAGACGACACTTCTGAACACCAACTGACGCTGTTGGAGCCCAGGATTAGGCGAGGAGCAGGCTGGGGCCTACTGGATTTTGGCAGGTGAAGGCAGCAGGAGACTTGCCATCTCCACAGCAGGGGAACAGCTGGCAGTGCTGAACCCCACTAACACTTGAACGAATGTGTTTGGCTCTGTGGAGACGACACTTCTGAACACCAACTGACGCTGTTGGAGCCCAGGATTAGGCGAGGAGCAGGCTGGGGCCTACTGGATTTTGGCAGGTGAAGGCAGCAGGAGACTTGCCATCTCCACAGCAGGGGAACAGCTGGCAGTGCTGAACCCCACTAACACTTGAACGAATGTGTTTGGCTCTGTGGAGACGACACTTCTGAACACCAACTGACGCTGTTGGAGCCCAGGATTAGGCGAGGAGCAGGCTGGGGCCTACTGGATTTTGGCAGGTGAAGGCAGCAGGAGACTTGCCATCTCCACAGCAGGGGAACAGCTGGCAGTGCTGAACCCCACTAACACTTGAACGAATGTGTTTGGCTCTGTGGAGACGACACTTCTGAACACCAACTGACGCTGTTGGAGCCCAGGATTAGGCGAGGAGCAGGCTGGGGCCTACTGGATTTTGGCAGGTGAAGGCAGCAGGAGACTTGCCATCTCCACAGCAGGGGAACAGCTGGCAGTGCTGAACCCCACTAACACTTGAACGAATGTGTTTGGCTCTGTGGAGACGACACTTCTGAACACCAACTGACGCTGTTGGAGCCCAGGATTAGGCGAGGAGCAGGCTGGGGCCTACTGGATTTTGGCAGGTGAAGGCAGCAGGAGACTTGCCATCTCCACAGCAGGGGAACAGCTGGCAGTGCTGAACCCCACTAACACTTGAACGAATGTGTTTGGTTCTGTGGAGACGACACTTCTGAACACCAACTGACGCTGTTGGAGCCCAGGATTAGGCGAGGAGCAGGCTGGGGCCTACTGGATTTTGGCAGGTGAAGGCAGCAGGAGACTTGCCATCTCCACAGCAGGGGAACAGCTGGCAGTGCTGAACCCCACTAACACTTGAACGAATGTGTTTGGTTCTGTGGAGACGACACTTCTGAACACCAACTGACGCTGTTGTAGCCCAGGATTAGGCGAGGAGCAGGCTGGGGCCTACTGGATTTTGGCAGGTGAATGCAGCAGGAGACTTGCCATCTCCACAGCAGGGGAACAGCTGGCAGTGCTGAACCCCACTAACACTTGAACGAACGTGTTTGGCTCTGTGGAGACGACACTTCTGAACACCAACTGACGCTGTTGGAGCCCAGGATTAGGCGAGGAGCAGGCTGGGGCCTACTGGATTTTGGCAGGTGAAGGCAGCAGGAGACTTGCCATCTCCACAGCAGGGGAACAGCTGGCAGTGCTGAACCCCACTAACACTTGAACGAATGTGTTTGGCTCTGTGGAGACGACACTTCTGAACACCAACTGACGCTGTTGGAGCCCAGGATTAGGCGAGGAGCAGGCTGGGGCCTACTGGATTTTGGCAGGTGAATGCAGCAGGAGACTTGCCATCTCCACAGCAGGGGAACAGCTGGCAGTGCTGAACCCCACTAACACTTGAACGAATGTGTTTGGCTCTGTGGAGACGACACTTCTGAACACCAACTGACGCTGTTGGAGCCCAGGATTAGGCGAGGAGCAGGCTGGGGCCTACTGGATTTGGGCAGGTGAAGGCAGCAGGAGACTTGCCATCTCCACAGCAGGGGAACAGCTGGCAGTGCTGAACCCCACTAACACTTGAACGAATGTGTTTGGCTCTGTGGAGACGACACTTCTGAACACCAACTGACGCTGTTGGTGCCCAGGATTACGCATGCCGCATGCAGAGGCCAATGGGCAGCGGTTTTTATGGAGGTTGTGGACTACTACTGATTCTAACCATGCTCCACTTAGGCCTCTGGCTCCACTGTCTCTACTATTTACCCTGGCCTCCAACCCCGCCAGCTACATCTCTGAAGTGGCGTCAGCACAATCTACACTTGTTCCTGTGTTACTGGTGCTCAGTCCCATCAGTTGATCCCCTGATGTTTGTCCGGCAAGTTCGCCAGCTCTGTCCTCATTCCCACTACTGGTTATGGGAATGTGGACAGAGCAGGAGACCTTGCCGGACACACATCAGGGGATAAACTGATGGGACTGAGCCACAGGAACACAGGAACAAGTGTAGATTGTGCTGACGCCACTTCAGAGATGTAGATGGCGGGGTTGGAGGTCAGGGGAAATAGTAGAGACAGTGGAGCCAGAGACCTAAGTTGGGCACGGTTAAAAATCAGTAGTGGTTTGAATGTTGATGGAGCTGGTGACTCTGCCGTCCACACAGCAGGGGATCAGCTGGCATTACTGAACCCCAGTAACACAGGAGCTAGTGTGTTTCTCTGTGCAGACGACACATCTGAGCGACAACTGGCTGTGTTGAAGCACAGGGATTATAGTTCAGGTGGTAGAAAAATGAACACACCAGCAGACCTGGATACAGTTGCCAACCACTAATTTAGTCTGTAAGAGGAATGGCAAAGTCTTTGGAGATCCAGGCCTTGTTCATTTTCAGAAAAGTCAGCCGGTCAACATTATCGGAAGATAGTCGCGTGCGACGGTCTGTTAGTACACCACCTGCGGCACTAAAGACACGTTCCGATAATACACTGGCAGCAGGGCAAGCCAGCACCTCCAATGCATACTGGCTAAGCTCTGGCCATGTATCCAGCTTAGAGACCCAAAACTTGAAGGGGGAAGAGCCATCTGGGAGTACAGCGACAGGGCAAGACATGTAGTCTGACACCATCTGACGGAAGCGTTGCCTCCTGCTGACTCGAGGCGTCGCTGATGGTGTAGACAATTGTGGTGGACACACAAAACTTTGCCACATTTGGGCCATAGTGGTCTTGCCTTGTGCTGCGGCACTGCCTCTGCTCCCTCTTTGTGCAGAGTTTCCTCCACTGCCTCGACGCACAGAGCTGCTTTGTAAAGCACTTGCAACAATGCTGTCGGGTGGAATGGAAAACATTATGGACTGCACCAGTGACTCTTCGTACTCCCGCATTTTACGCTCCCGGTTCAACGTTGGTATGAGCCTTTGTACGCTGTCCCGGTAGCGAGGATCTAGGAGGGTGTACACCCAATAATCAGCCGAGACGAGAATGTGGGCGATGCGGCGGTCGTTTCTCAGGCACTGCAGCATGAAATCAACCATGTGCTGCAGACTCCCAACTGCCAAAGAACCGCTGTCCCCTGTTTGAGGCGTGACCTCGACCTGCTCTGCATCACCCCACCCTCGCTGTACATACTGAGTAGAGGTTTGTGTACCTCCCTCCTCTGGAGAGATGTCTTCCTCCTCCATCGACTCCTCCTCATCCTCCTCACAAAGTGTCCCCTGCCTAGGCCTTTGTGAGGAAACACGTAGCGCAGACTGTCCAGAAGCAGATGGCATTTGGGACTCCTCATCCTCCACCTCTTCTGAAACCTCATCCCTTAGTGCTTGCAGTGTTTGTTGAAGCAGGCAGATAAGGGGGACAGTCATGCTGACTAGTGCATCATCTGCACTCGCCATCCGCGTGGATTCATCGAAGGCACGCAAAACGAGGCAGATGTCCTTCATAGAGGCCCACTCAATGGTGCTGAAGTGTGAACGGCGCACAGTGCGACTTGTTTGCGCCTGATGCAGCTGGTACTCCATGACTGCTGCCTGCTGCTCACACAACCGCTCCAACATATGTAACGTTGAATTCCACCGGGTGGGTAGGTCACATATGATGCGATGTTCTGGAAGGCCAAATCGTCGCTGCAGAGCAGCGAGGCGCGATCTTGCCGTGCTGGAACGTCGCAAGTGAGCGCACTCTATGCGGACCTTGTGCAACAGTGCATCAAGATCCGGATAGTCCCTCAGAAAGCTCTGCACGACCAAGTTAAGAACATGTGCCAGACATGGGATGTGTGTGAGGTTGCCTAGGCCAAGAGCTGCCACCAGATTTCGGCCATTGTCACACACTACCAAGCCCGGCTGGAGATTCGCTGGCCCAAACCACACATCGCTCTCCAGCTTGATAGCATTCCAGAGCTCCTGCGCTGTGTGGCTTCGATTCCCCAAAGAAATTAATTTGAGTACAGCCTGTTGACGTTTGGCCACGGCTGTGCTCATATCGGTCGTAACAGGCTCCTGCTCTGCTGTTTCTGAGGAACTTGAGTAGGAGGAGGAGTCTATGTGTACAGACTGGAGTCCTGCAATCCGTGGCGTTGGAAGAACACGTACAGCGCCACTCTCCAGATCCGTACCCGGCTCCACAACATTGACCCAGTGGGCAGTGAGGGAAAGGTATCGTCCCTGTCCATGGTTACTGGTCCACGCATCGGTGGTCAGGTGGACCTTGCTACTAACGGCGTTTAGTAGCGCATGTTTTATTTTGCCCTCAACATGTTTCTGCAGGGCAGGGACGGCTCGCCTGCTGAAATAAAAGCGGCTGGGCACGTTGTATTGGGGGACTGCCAATGCCATTAAGTCCCGGAAGGTGTCAGTGTCCACCAGCCTGAATGACAGCATTTCAACTGCCAGAAGTTTGGCAATGCCAGCATTCAGAGACTGTGCTCGGGGATGGTTTGCCGTGTAAGGGCGCCTTTTATCCCATGCCTGTGCTACCGATGGCTGTGATGGATGGGAACGTGCTGTTATGGGTGGAATCTGACAGGGTCTCCGGACAACAGTGGCAGAGGTTCTTCCTTGGCGATCCTGTGAGGAAGCCGAACCAGCAGTGTGTGAGCTGGAGGAAGAGGGCCCAACACGAACTGAAGAGGTGGTAGGTGGTGCTGTACGTTGGCCTACGTCTTGAGGGTGTCTATGCAACTCCAACTCGTGCTTGGTGCGCACATGTTTCCACATATTTGTGGTATTGAGGTTGCTGACATTTCTCCCTCTTTTGACTCTCTGATGACACAGCTTGCATTTGACAAAGCAAATGTCATCTGCAACTGTGTCAAAAAAGGACCACGCACTGCAACTCTTGTGAGCGCCCGGTTTGCCTTTGGAAGGAGGAATGCTCCTAACGGGTGCCGAAGTGGAGGGTACAGGCAACCAAGTCTTCCCCCTCCCTCTGCCTCCTGTTTTGGCCGGTAGGGGAATCTCTTCCTCCGAGCTGCTCCCACCACCTTCCTGTTGCTCACGCCATGATGGGTCAAGGACCTCATCATCTTCCCTCCCCTCTTCAAACAGCTGCTTCTCCGGGGTTGTCTCGCCAGCACCGTACGCACCAGAAAGTGGCAACTGAGTCTCGTCATCATCTGATGCGTACTGAGGTGTGCTGACCATAGGCACTGGCCCACTCGCCTCTTCAGATTCAGAGGGACAAAGAAGTTGCGCATCACTGCATACTCCCTCTTCTTCACATTCAGGAATGCTGCTTGGCTGGCCCCCTCTTTCCAAGCCAACAGATTCCGAGAACAGAAGTAGAGATTGTGATGGCTCCTGTCCATGTCTCTCTGACTGCCTGGGCACTTTGGCAGGTGGTGAAGAGACAGATGGTTGCTCTTCGGTGCTCTGACCCTGAGAGGATGCGGAAGTAATTGAAGTCGATGCGTTAGCTGCCATCCATCCGACAACGGCTTCAATTTGTTCCTCCCGCAGCAGTGGGGTACGTTGAGGTCCTACAAAGCTGCGCATAAAGGACTGTTGCCTGCTAAAACTGGGGGATGCTGATCCACTGGTGCCCGCAGCAGGCCCAGAATCCCCACGTCCTCTACCTGTAGAATCCCCACGTCCTCTCCCTGCAGAATCCCCACGTCCTCTCCCTGCTGAAACTCCACGCCCACGCCCACGCCCCCGCGCCTTACTCCCTGCCTTCTTCATCTTGCAAGACTGCTTAAGATAGGCAAAAAAGGACAAAGGGGGGCCTTAGTGTGCTTATTCCTGAACAGCTGGTTACAGGTACAAGAAACACTAATTTTATGAAGTGTGTGTGTGTGGACTAGACTTTAATAGGAGCTGATGTGGCCTACACAAGTTCAAAATGTAGTGTTTGGTGAACTTTTTATGTGGTTTCTTTGTTTGAAACAAACTCAAAGTATGAGAACAAAGAATTGAAACTGATAGTATCACCAACTTTTTGGAGCTATTACAATGCAGGCAGGTAACCTACAATGCAAAAGATGAGGCTCCAAAAAAATTGGGTAATACTAATCTGGCTGCGCCGGCAGGGCACAAGCCAGAAAAAAAGGCTCCTCTATCTACTCCTATATAGTGTTTGCAACCAACCAATGTTGATGGATACGGATGGATGCACACTAATAGGAGAAGAAAAAATGAGCTGCACTCAGAGACAAATATGTGTGAGGCAGTGACGCACGTTGAGCGTCCTACAACCAGACGTAGCTGCAGGACACTCTACTCAGCGTGAGCTGCACTCACACACAGTCAGAGTCCTCTCAGACAGCCGTCAACAGTGCAGCTAAGTGGGCACTGGCACTGACAGGCTGCAGAAAGGCTCCGCTGTGTACTCCTATATAGTGTTTGCAACCACCGTAGATGGAGACGGATGGATGCACACTAATAGAAGAAAAAATGAGCTGCACTCAAATAAAAATATGTGTGAGGCAGTGACGCACGCTGAGCGTCCTACAGCCAGACGTAGCTGCAGGACACACTACTCAGCGTGAGCTGCACTCACACACAGTCAGAGACCTCTCAGACAGCCGTGAACAGTGCAGCAAAGTGGACACTAGCACTGAAAGGCTGCAGAAAGGCTCCGCTGTCTACTACTAGTGTTTGCAACCAACGTATATGGATACGGATGGAAGCACACTAGATTGAAATTATTTAAAAAATGCAGCTCAAAAAATAAAAGATGTATGAGGCAGCAGTGATCACACTGGGTGGCCTACAGCCTGACGTGGCTGCAGGACCCACTCCACAGCGTGAGCTGCACTCACACAGCCCTTGCAGACAGCTGTGAAAACAGCGCTGCTAGGGAAAAGCAAGCTACAGTGGTGGTTTATGTAGCCTGGATAAAGCACAATATTGTTTTTAGAATCGCTATTTCTAACTGTCCCTCACAGTCTTCTACAGCAGCCTGTCCCTAACTGAATTCACAGCAGAGTGACCAGAAATGGCGGCTGCGGTGGCTTTTATAGTGCATCATGACATCATTTCGGCAGCCAATCACAGCCATGCCAATAGTTAACATGCCTACATGCCTAACAGGATGTGCCCACACTTCGGAGGATTCCCATTGGCTTAATCAAAGCAAGCAGGCTCATAGCATGATGGGAACTTCCTATTCCGATTCCGATCCCGGAATCCGATATGAAAAAAGTATCGGAATTAAGTATCGGAATTCCGATACCGCTGATATCGGCCGATACCCGATACTTGCGGTATCGGAATGCTCAACACTAATTATGACATCAACAAAATGATTATGACATCATCAAATGATTATGACATCAAAAAAATGATTATGACATCAACAAAATGATTATGACATCATCTAATGATTATGACATTATCAAATGATTATGACATCAACAAAATGATTATGACATCATCCGATGATTATGACATCAAATGATTATGACATCATCAAATGATTATGACATCAACAAAATGATTATGACATCATCTAATGATTATGACATCATCAAATGATTATGACATCAACAAAATGATTATGACATCATCTAATGATTATGACATCATCAAATGATTATGACATCAACAAAATGATTATGACATCATCCAATGATTATGACATCAACAAAATGATTATGACATCAAATGTTTATGACATCATCAAATGATTATGACATCAACAAAATGATTATGACATCATCCAATGATTAAGACATCAAATGATTATGACATCATCAAATCATTATGACATCAACAAAATGATTATGACATCATCTAATGATTATGACATCATCAAATGATTATGACATCATCTATTGATTATGACATCATCAAATGATTATGACATCAACAAAATGATTATGACATCATCCAATGATTATGATATCATCCAATGATTATGACATCATCAAATCATTATGACATCAACAAAATGATTATGACATCATCTAATGATTATGACATCAACAAAATGATTATGACATCATCTAATGATTATGACATCATCAAATGATTATGACATCAACAAAATGATTATAACATCATCAAATGATTATGACATCAACAAAATGATTATGACATCAGCAAAATGATTATGACATCATCTAATGATTATGACATTATCAAATGATTATGACATCATCCAATGATTATGACATCAAATGATTATGACATCATCCAATGATTATGACATCAAATGATTATGACATCATCAAATGATTATGACATCACAAAATGATTATGACATCATCTCATGATTATGACATCATCAAATGATTATGACATCAACAAAATGATTATGACATCATCCAATGATTATGACATCAACAAAATGATTATGACATCATCCAATGATTATGACATCATCCAATGATTATGACATCAACAAAATGATTATGACATCATCCAATGATTATGACATCATCCAATGATTATGACATCATCAAATCTTTATGACATCAACAAAATGATTATGACATCATCTAATGATTATGACATCATCAAATGATTATGACATCAACAAAATGATTATGACATCATCCAATGATTATGACATCATCAAATGATTATGACATCAACAAATGATTATGACATCAACAAAATGATTATGACATCATCCAATGATTATGACATCAAATGATTATGACATCATCAAATGATTATGACATCAACAAAATGATTATGACATCATCCAATGATTATGACATCAAATGATTATGACATCAGCAAATCATTATGACATCAACAAAATGATTATGACATCATCTAATGATTATGACATCATCAAATGATTATGACATCAACAAAATGATTATGACATCATCCAATGATTATGACATCAACAAAATGATTATGACATCATCCAATGATTATGACATCAAATGTTTATGACATCATCAAATGATTATGACATCAACAAAATGATTATGACATCATCCAATGATTATGACATCAAATGATTATGACATCATCAAATCATTATGACATCAACAAAATGATTATGACATCATCTAATGATTATGACATCATCAAATGATTATGACATCAACAAAATGATTATGACATAATCCAATGATTATGACATCATCCAATGATTATTACATCATCAAATCATTATGACATCAACAAAATGATTATGACATCATCTAATGATTATGACATCATCAAATGATTATGACATCAACAAAATGATTATGACATCATCCAATGATTATGACATCAAATGATTATGACATCACCAAAATGATTATGACATCATCAAATGATTATGACATCAACAAAATGATTATGACATCAACAAAATGATTATGACATCATCTAATGATTACGACATTATCAAATGATTATGACATCATCAAATGATTATGACATCAACAAAATGATTATGACATCATCTAATGATTATGACATCATCCAATGATTTTGACATCAACAAAATGATTATGACATCATCCAATGATTATGACATCAAATGATTATGACATCATCAAATGATTATGACATCAACAAAATGATTGTGACATCATCCAATGATTATGACATCAAATGATTATGACATCAACAAAATGATTATGACATCATCCAATGATTTTGACATCATCAAATCATTATGACATCAACAAAATGATTATGACATCAACAAAATGATTATGACATCATCAAATGATTATGACATCAAATGATTATGACATCAACAAAATGATGATGACATCATCCAATGATTATGTCATCATCCAATGATTATGACATCATCAAATCATTATGACATCAACAAAATGATTATGACATCATCTAATGATTATGACATCATCAAATGATTATGACATCAACAAAATGATTATGACATCATCCAATGATTATGACATCAAATGATTATGACATCATCAAATGATTATGACATCAACAAAATGATTATGACATCATCAAATGATTATGACATCAAAAAAATGATTATGACATCAACAAAATGATTATGACATCATCTAATGATTATGACATTATCAAATGATTATGACATCAACAAAATGATTATGACATAATCCGATGATTATGACATCAAATGATTATGACATCATCAAATGATTATGACATCAACAAAATGATTATGACATCATCTAATGATTGTGACATCATCAAATGATTATGACATCAACAAAATGATTATGACATCATCTAATGATTATGACATCATCAAATGATTATGACATCAACAAAATGATTATGACATCATCCAATGATTATGACATCAACAAAATGATTATGACATCATCCAATGATTATGACATCAAATGTTTATGACATCATCAAATGATTATGACATCAACAAAATGATTATGACATCATCCAATTATTATGACATCAAATGATTATGACATCATCAAATCATTATGACATCAACAAAATGATTATGACATCATCCAATGATTATGATATCATCAAATGATTATGACATCATCAAATCATTATGACATCAACAAAATGATTATGACATCATCTAATGATTATGACATCATCAAATGATTATGACATCATCTATTGATTATGACATCATCAAATGTTTATGACATCAACAAAATGATTATGACATCATCCAATGATTATGATATCATCCAATGATTATGACATCATCAAATCATTATGACATCAACAAAATGATTATGACATCATCTAATGATTATGACATCAACAAAATGATTATGACATCATCTAATGATTATGACATCATCAAATGATTATGACATCAACAAAATGATTATAACATCATCCAATGATTATGACATCAAATGATTATGACATCACCAAAATGATTATGACATCATCAAATGATTATGACATCATCTAATGATTAAGACATTATCAAATGATTATGACATCATCCAATGATTATGACATCAAATGATTATGACATCATCCAATGATTATGACATCAAATGATTATGACATCATCAAATGATTATGACATCACAAAATGATTATGACATCATCTAATGATTATGACATCATCAAATGATTATGACATCAAGAAAATCATTATGACATCATCTAATGATTATGACATCATCAAATGATTATGACATCAACAAAATGATTATGACATCATCCAATGATTATGACATCAAATGATTATGACATCATCAAATGATTATGACATCAACAAAATGATTATGACATCATCAAATGATTATGACATCAAAAAAATGATTATGACATCAACAAAATGATTATGACATCATCTAATGATTATGACATTATCAAATGATTATGACATCAACAAAATGATTATGACATCATCCGATGATTATGACATCAAATGATTATGACATCATCAAATGATTATGACATCAACAAAATGATTATGACATCATCTAATGATTATGACATCATCAAATGATTATGACATCAACAAAATGATTATGACATCATCTAATGATTATGACATCATCAAATGATTATGACATCAACAAAATGATTATGACATCATCCAATGATTATGACATCAACAAAATGATTATGACATCAAATGTTTATGACATCATCAAATGATTATGACATCAACAAAATGATTATGACATCATCCAATGATTATGACATCAAATGATTATGACATCATCAAATCATTATGACATCAACAAAATGATTATGACATCATCTAATGATTATGACATCATCAAATGATTATGACATCATCTATTGATTATGACATCATCAAATGATTATGACATCAACAAAATGATTATGACATCATCCAATGATTATGATATCATCCAATGATTATGACATCATCAAATCATTATGACATCAACAAAATGATTATGACATCATCTAATGATTATGACATCAACAAAATGATTATGACATCATCTAATGATTATGACATCATCAAATGATTATGACATCAACAAAATGATTATAACATCATCAAATGATTATGACATCAACAAAATGATTATGACATCAGCAAAATGATTATGACATCATCTAATGATTATGACATTATCAAATGATTATGACATCATCCAATGATTATGACATCAAATGATTATGACATCATCCAATGATTATGACATCAAATGATTATGACATCATCAAATGATTATGACATCACAAAATGATTATGACATCATCTCATGATTATGACATCATCAAATGATTATGACATCAACAAAATGATTATGACATCATCTAATGATTACGACATCATCAAATGATTATGACATCAACAAATGATTATGACATCATCCAATGATTATGACATCATCCAATGATTATGACATCAACGAAATGATTATGACATCATCCAATGATTATGACATCATCCAATGATTATGACATCATCAAATCATTATGACATCAACAAAATGATTATGACATCATCTAATGATTATGACATCATCAAATGATTATGACATCAACAAAATGATTATGACATCATCCAATGATTATGACATCATCAAATGATTATGACATCAACAAATGATTATGACATCAACAAAATGATTATGACATCATCCAATGATTATGACATCAAATGATTATGACATCATCAAATGATTATGACATCAACAAAATGATTATGACATCATCCAATGATTATGACATCAAATGATTATTACATCATCAAATCATTATGACATCAACAAAATGATTATGACATCATCTAATGATTATGACATCATCAAATGATTATGACATCAACAAAATGATTATGACATCATCCAATGATTATGACATCAACAAAATGATTATGACATCATCCAATGATTATGACATCAAATGTTTATGACATCATCAAATGATTATGACATCAACAAAATGATTATGACATCATCCAATGATTATGACATCAAATGATTATGACATCATCAAATCATTATGACATCAACAAAATGATTATGACATCATCTAATGATCATGACATCATCAAATGATTATGACATCAACAAAATGATTATGACATAATCCAATGATTATTACATCATCAAATCATTATGACATCAACAAAATGATTATGACATCATCTAATGATTATGACATCATCAAATGATTATGACATCAACAAAATGATTATGACATCATCCAATGATTATGACATCAAATGATTATGACATCACCAAAATGATTATGACATCATCAAATGATTATGACATCAACAAAATGATTATGACATCAACAAAATGATTATGACATCATCTAATGATTACGACATTATCAAATGATTATGACATCATCAAATGATTATGACATCAACAAAATGATTATGACATCATCTAATGATTATGACATCATCCAATGATTTTGACATCAACAAAATGATTATGACATCATCCAATGATTATGACATCAAATGATTATGACATCATCAAATGATTATGACATCAACAAAATGATTATGACATCATCCAATGATTATGACATCAAATGATTATGACATCAACAAAATGATTATGACATCATCCAATGATTTTGACATCATAAAATCATTATGACATCAACAAAATGATTATGACATCAACAAAATGATTATGACATCATCAAATGATTATGACATCAAATGATTATGACATCAACAAAATGATGGTGACATCATCCAATGATTATGACATCATCCAATGATTATGACATCATCAAATCATTATGACATCAACAAAATGATTATGACATCATCTAATGATTATGACATCATCAAATGATTATGACATCAACAAAATGATTATGACATCATCCAATGATTATGACATCAAATGATTATGACATCATCAAATGATTATGACATCAACAAAATGATTATGACATCATCAAATGATTATGACATCAAAAAAATGATTATGACATCAACAAAATGATTATGACATCATCTAATGATTATGACATTATCAAATGATTATGACATCAACAAAATGATTATGACATCATCCGATGATTATGACATCAAATGATTATGACATCATCAAATGATTATGACATCAACAAAATGATTATGACATCATCTAATGATTATGACATCATCAAATGATTATGACATCAACAAAATGATTATGACATCATCTAATGATTATGAAATCATCAAATGATTATGACATCAACAAAATGATTATGACATCATCCAATGATTATGACATCAACAAAATGATTATGACATCATCCAATGATTATGACATCAAATGTTTATGACATCATCAAATGATTATGACATCAACAAAATGATTATGACATCATCCAATTATTATGACATCAAATGATTATGACATCATCAAATCATTATAACATCAACAAAATGATTATGACATCATCCAATGATTATGATATCATCAAATGATTATGACATCATCAAATCATTATGACATCAACAAAATGATTATGACATCATCTAATGATTATGACATCATCAAATGATTATGACATCATCTATTGATTATGACATCATCAAATGATTATGACATCAACAAAATGATTATGACATCATCCAATGATTATGATATCATCCAATGATTATGACATCATCAAATCATTATGACATCAACAAAATGATTATGACATCATCTAATGATTATGACATCAACAAAATGATTATGACATCATCTAATGATTATGACATCATCAAATGATTATGACATCAACAAAATGATTATAACATCATCCAATGATTATGACATCAAATGATTATGACATCACCAAAATGATTATGACATCATCAAATGATTATGACATCAACAAAATGATTATGACATCAGCAAAATGATTATGACATCATCTAATGATTATGACATTATCAAATGATTATGACATCATCCAATGATTATGACATCAAATGATTATGACATCATCCAATGATTATGACATCAAATGATTATGACATCATCAAATGATTATGACATCACAAAATGATTATGACATCATCTAATGATTATGACATCATCAAATGATTATGACATCAAGAAAATCATTATGACATCATCTAATGATTATGACATCATCAAATGATTATGACATCAACAAAATCATTATGACATCATCCAATGATTATGACATCAAATGATTATGACATCATCAAATGATTATGACATCACCAAAATGATTATGACATCATCAAATGATTATGACATCAACAAAATGATTATGACATCAACAAAATGATTATGACATCATCTAATGATTATGACATTATCAAATGATTATGACATCAACAAAATGATTATGACATCATCCAATGATTATGACATCAAATGATTATGACATCATCAAATGATTATGACATCACAAAATGATTATGACATCATCAAATGATTATGACATCAACAAAATGATTATGACATCATCTAATGATTATGACATCATCAAATGATTATGACAACAACAAATGATTATGACATCAACAAAATGATTATGACATCATCCAATGATTATGACATCTACAAAATGATTATGACATCATCCAATGATTATGACATCATCCAATGATTATGACATCATCAAATCATTATGACATCAACAAAATGATTATGACATCATCTAATGATTATGACATCATCAAATGATTATGACATCAACAAAATGATTATGACATCATCCAATGATTATGACATCAAATGATTATGACATCATCAAATGATTATGACATCAACAAAATGATTATGACATCATCCAATGATTATGACATCAAATGATTATGACATCAACAAAATGATTATGACATCATCCAATGATTTTGACATCATCAAATGATTATGACATCAACAAAATGATTATGACATCATCAAATGATTATGACATCACCAAAATGATTATGACATCATCAAATGATTATGACATCAACAAAATGATTATGACATCATCTAATGATTATGACATTATCAAATGATTATGACATCAACAAAATGATTATGACATCATCCAATGATTATGACATCAAATGATTATGACATCATCAAATGATTATGACATCACAAAATGATTATGACATCATCTAATGATTATGACATCATCAAATGATTATGACATCATCAAATGATTATGACATCAACAAAATGATTATGACATCATCTAATGATTATGACATCATCAAATGATTATGACATCAACAAAATGATTATGACATCATCCAATGATTATGACATCATCAAATGATTATGACATCAACAAAATGATTATGACATCATCCAATGATTATGACATCAACAAAATGATTATGACATCATCCAATGATTATGACATCATCCAATGATTATGACATCATCAAATCATTATGACATCAACAAAATGATTATGACATCATCTAATGATTATGACATCATCAAATGATTATGACATCAACAAAATGATTATGACATCATCCAATGATTATGACATCAAATGATTATGACATCAACAAAATGATTATGACATCATCCAATGATTAAGACATCAAATGATTATGACATCATCCAATGATTATGACATCATCCAATGATTATGACATCATCAAATCATTATGACATCAACAAAATGATTATGACATCATCTAATGATTATGACATCATCAAATGATTATGACATCAACAAAATGATTATGACATCATCCAATGATTATGACATCAAATGATTATGACATCATCAAATGATTATGACATCAACAAAATGATTATGACATCATCCAATGATTATGACATCAAATGATTATGACATCATCCAATGATTATGACATCAAATGATTATGACATCATCAAATGATTATGACATCACAAAATGATTATGACATCATCTCATGATTATGACATCATCAAATGATTATGACATCAACAAAATGATTATGACATCATCTAATGATTACGACATCATCAAATGATTATGACATCAACAAATGATTATGACATCATCCAATGATTATGACATCATCCAATGATTATGACATCAACAAAATGATTATGACATCATCCAATGATTATGACATCATCCAATGATTATGACATCATCAAATCATTATGACATCAACAAAATGATTATGACATCATCTAATGATTATGACATCATCAAATGATTATGACATCAACAAAATGATTATGACATCATCCAATGATTATGACATCATCAAATGATTATGACATCAACAAATGATTATGACATCAACAAAATGATTATGACATCATCCAATGATTATGACATCAAATGATTATGACATCATCAAATGATTATGACATCAACAAAATGATTATGACATCATCCAATGATTATGACATCAAATGATTATTACATCATCAAATCATTATGACATCAACAAAATGATTATGACATCATCTAATGATTATGACATCATCAAATGATTATGACATCAACAAAATGATTATGACATCATCCAATGATTATGACATCAACAAAATGATTATGACATCATCCAATGATTATGACATCAAATGTTTATGACATCATCAAATGATTATGACATCAACAAAATGATTATGACATCATCCAATGATTATGACATCAAATGATTATGACATCATCAAATCATTATGACATCAACAAAATGATTATGACATCATCTAATGATTATGACATCATCAAATGATTATGACATCAACAAAATGATTATGACATAATCCAATGATTATGACATCATCCAATGATTATTACATCATCAAATCATTATGACATCAACAAAATGATTATGACATCATCTAATGATTATGACATCATCAAATGATTATGACATCAACAAAATGATTATGACATCATCCAATGATTATGACATCAAATGATTATGACATCACCAAAATGATTATGACATCATCAAATGATTATGACATCAACAAAATGATTATGACATCAACAAAATGATTATGACATCATCTAATGATTACGACATTATCAAATGATTATGACATCATCAAATGATTATGACATCAACAAAATGATTATGACATCATCTAATGATTATGACATCATCCAATGATTTTGACATCAACAAAATGATTATGACATCATCCAATGATTATGACATCAAATGATTATGACATCATCAAATGATTATGACATCAACAAAATGATTATGACATCATCCAATGATTATGACATCAAATGATTATGACATCAACAAAATGATTATGACATCATCCAATGATTTTGACATCATAAAATCATTATGACATCAACAAAATGATTATGACATCAACAAAATGATTATGACATCATCAAATGATTATGACATCAAATGATTATGACATCAACAAAATGATGGTGACATCATCCAATGATTATGACATCATCCAATGATTATGACATCATCAAATCATTATGACATCAACAAAATGATTATGACATCATCTAATGATTATGACATCATCAAATGATTATGACATCAACAAAATGATTATGACATCATCCAATGATTATGACATCAAATGATTATGACATCATCAAATGATTATGACATCAACAAAATGATTATGACATCATCAAATGATTATGACATAAAAAAAATGATTATGACATCAACAAAATGATTATGACATCATCTAATGATTATGACATTATCAAATGATTATGACATCAACAAAATGATTATGACATCATCCGATGATTATGACATCAAATGATTATGACATCATCAAATGATTATGACATCAACAAAATGATTATGACATCATCTAATGATTATGACATCATCAAATGATTATGACATCAACAAAATGATTATGACATCATCTAATGATTATGAAATCATCAAATGATTATGACATCAACAAAATGATTATGACATCATCCAATGATTATGACATCAACAAAATGATTATGACATCATCCAATGATTATGACATCAAATGTTTATGACATCATCAAATGATTATGACATCAAAAAAATGATTATGACATCATCCAATTATTATGACATCAAATGATTATGACATCATCAAATCATTATAACATCAACAAAATGATTATGACATCATCCAATGATTATGATATCATCAAATGATTATGACATCATCAAATCATTATGACATCAACAAAATGATTATGACATCATCTAATGATTATGACATCATCAAATGATTATGACATCATCTATTGATTATGACATCATCAAATGATTATGACATCAACAAAATGATTATGACATCATCCAATGATTATGATATCATCCAATGATTATGACATCATCAAATCATTATGACATCAACAAAATTATTATGACATCTTCTAATGATTATGACATCAACAAAATGATTATGACATCATCTAATGATTATGACATCATCAAATGATTATGACATCAACAAAATGATTATAACATCATCCAATGATTATGACATCAAATGATTATGACATCACCAAAATGATTATGACATCATCAAATGATTATGACATCAACAAAATGATTATGACATCAGCAAAATGATTATGACATCATCTAATGATTATGACATTATCAAATGATTATGACATCATCCAATGATTATGACATCAAATGATTATGACATCATCCAATGATTATGACATCAAATGATTATGACATCATCAAATGATTATGACATCACAAAATGATTATGACATCATCTAATGATTATGACATCATCAAATGATTATGACATCAAGAAAATCATTATGACATCATCTAATGATTATGACATCATCAAATGATTATGACATCAACAAAATCATTATGACATCATCCAATGATTATGACATCAAATGATTATGACATCATCAAATGATTATGACATCACCAAAATGATTATGACATCATCAAATGATTATGACATCAACAAAATGATTATGACATCATCTAATGATTATGACATTATCAAATGATTATGACATCAACAAAATGATTATGACATCATCCAATGATTATGACATCAAATGATTATGACATCATCAAATGATTATGACATCACAAAATGATTATGACATCATCAAATGATTATGACATCAACAAAATGATTATGACATCATCTAATGATTGTGACATCATCAAATGATTATGACAACAACAAATGATTATGACATCAACAAAATGATTATGACATCATCCAATGATTATGACATCTACAAAATGATTATGACATCATCCAATGATTATGACATCATCCAATGATTATGACATCATCAAATCATTATGACATCAACAAAATGATTATGACATCATCTAATGATTATGACATCATCAAATGATTATGACATCAACAAAATGATTATGACATCATCCAATGATTATGACATCAAATGATTATGACATCATCAAATGATTATGACATCAACAAAATGATTATGACATCATCCAATGATTATGACATCAAATGATTATGACATCAACAAAATGATTATGACATCATCCAATGATTTTGACATCATCAAATGATTATGACATCAACAAAATGATTATGACATCATCAAATGATTATGACATCATCAAATGATTATGACATCACCAAAATGATTATGACATCATCAAATGATTATGACATCAACAAAATGATTATGACATCAACAAAATGATTATGACATCATCTAATGATTATGACATTATCAAATGATTATGACATCAACAAAATGATTATGACATCATCCAATGATTATGACATCAAATGATTATGACATCATCAAATGATTATGACATCACAAAATGATTATGACATCATCTAATGATTATGACATCATCAAATGATTATGACATCAACAAAATGATTATGACATCATCTAATGATTATGACATCATCAAATGATTATGACATCAACAAAATGATTATGACATCATCCAATGATTATGACATCAAATGATTATGACATCATCAAATGATTATGACATCAACAAAATGATTATGACATCATCCAATGATTATGACATCAACAAAATGATTATGACATCATCCAATGATTATGACATCATCCAATGATTATGACATCATCAAATGATTATGACATCAACAAAATGATTATGACATCATCTAATGATTATGACATCATCAAATGATTATGACATCAACAAAATGATTATGACATCATCCAATGATTATGACATCAAATGATTATGACATCAACAAAATGATTATGACATCATCCAATGATTATGACATCAAATGATTATGACATCATCCAATGATTATGACATGATCCAATGATTATGACATCATCAAATCATTATGACATCAACAAAATGATTATGACATCATCTAATGATTATGACATCATCAAATGATTATGACATCAACAAAATGATTATGACATCATCCAATGATTATGACATCAAATGATTATGACATCATCAAATGATTATGACATCAACAAAATGATTATGACATCATCCAATGATTATGACATCAAATGATTATGACATCAACAAAATGATTATGACATCATCCAATGATTTTGACATCATCAAATCATTATGACATCAACAAAATGATTATGACATCAACAAAATGATTATGACATCATCAAATGATTATGACATCATCTAATGATTATGACATCACCAAAATGATTATGACATCATCAAATGATTATGACATCAACAAAATGATTATGACATCTTCTAATGATTATGACATTATCAAATGATTATGACATCAACAAAATGATTATGACATCATCCAATGATTATGACATCAAATGATTATGACATCATCAAATGATTATGACATCACAAAATGATTATGACATCATCTAATGATTATGACATCATCAAATGATTATGACATCAACAAAATGATTATGACATCATCTAATGATTATGACATCATCAAATGATTATGACATCAACAAAATGATTATGACATCATCCAATGATTATGACATCAAATGATTATGACATCATCAAATGATTATGACATCAACAAAATGATTATGACATCATCCAATGATTATGACATCAACAAAATGATTATGACATCATCCAATGATTTTGACATCATCAAATCATTATGACATCAAGAAAATGATTATGACATCAACAAAATGATTATGACATCATCAAATGATTATGACATCAAATGATTATGACATCATCAAATGATTATGACATCAACAAAATGAGGATGACATCATCCAATGATAATGACATCATCCAATGATTATGACATCATCAAATCATTATGACATCAACAAAATGATTATGACATCATCTAATGATTATGACATCATCAAATGATTATGACATCAACAAAATGATTATGACATCATCCAATGATTATGACATCAAATGATTATGACATCATCAAATGATTATGACATCACCAAAATGATTATGACATCATCAAATGATTATGATATCAACAAAATGATTATGACATCATCTAATGATTATGACATTATCAAATGATAATGACATCAACAAAATGATTATGACATCATCCAATGATTATGACATCAAATGATTATGACATCATCAAATGATTATGACATCACAAAATGATTATGACATCATCAAATGATTATGACATCAACAAAATGATTGTGACATCATCTAATGATTATGACATCATCAAATGATTATGACATCAACAAAATGATTATGACATCATCCAATGATTATGACATCAAATGATTATGACATCAACAAAATGATTATGACATCATCCAATGATTATGACATCAACAAAATGATTATGACATCATCCAATGATTATGACATCATCCAATGATTATGACATCATCAAATCATTATGACATCAACAAAATGATTATGACATCATCTAATGATTATGACATCATCAAATGATTATGACATCAACAAAATGATTATGACATCATCCAATGATTATGACATCAAATGATTATGACATCATCAAATGATTATGACATCAAATGATTATGACATCATCAAATGATTATGACATCAACAAAATGATGATGACATCATCCAATGATAATGACATCATCCAATGATTATGACATCATCAAATCATTATGACATCAACAAAATGATTATGACATCATCTAATGATTATGACATCATCAAATGATTATGACATCAACAAAATGATAATGACATCATCCAATGATTATGACATCATCAAATGATTATGACATCATCAAATGATTATGACATCAACAAAATGATTATGACATCATCTAATGATTATGACATTATCACATGATTATGACATCAACAAAATGATTATGACATCATCCGATGATTATGACATCAAATGATTATGACATCATCAAATGATTATGACATCAACAAAATGATTATGACATCATCCAATGATTATGACATCATCCAATGATTATGACATCATCAAATCATTATGACATCAACAAAATGATTATGACATCATCTAATGATTATGACATCGTCAAATTATTATGACATCAACAAAATGATTATGACATCATCCAATGATTATGACATCAAATGATTATGACATCATCAAATCATTATGACATCAGCAAAATGATTATGACATCATCTAATGATTATGGCATCATCAAATGATTATGACATCAACAAAATGATTATGACATCATCCAATGATTATGACATCATCCAATGATTATCACATCAAATGATTATGACATCATCAAATGATTATGACATCAACAAAATTATTTTGACATCATCCAATGAATATGACATCAAATGATTATGACATCATCAAATCAATATGACATCAACAAAATGATTATGACATCAACAAAATGATTATGACATCATCTAATGATTATGACATCATCAAATGATTATGACATCAACAAAATGATTATGACATCATCCAATGATTATGACATCAAATGATTATGACATCATCCAATGATTATGACATCATCAAATCATTATGACATCAACAAAATGATTATGACATCAACAAAATGATTATGGCATCATCAAATGATTACGACATCAACAAAATGATTATGGCATCATCAAATGATTATGACATCAACAAAATGATTATGACATCATCAAATGATTATGACATCAACAAAATGATTATGACATCATCCAATGATTATGACATCAAATGATTATGACATCATCAAATGATTACGACATCAACAAAATGATTATGGCATCATCAAATGATTATGACATCAACAAAATGATTATGACATCATCCAATGATTATAACATCAAATGATTATGACATCATCAAATCATTATGACATCAACAAAATGATTATGACATCATAAAATGATTATGACATCAACAAAATGATAATGGCATCATCAAATGATTATGACATCAACAAAATGATTATTACATCATCCAATGATTATGACATCAAATGATTATGACATCATCAAATCATTATGACATCAGCAAAATGATTATGACATCAACAAAATAATTATGACATCATCTAATGATTATGGCATCATCAAATGATTATGACATCAACAAAATGATTATGACATCATCCAATGATTATGACATCATCCAATGATTATGACATCAAATGATTATGACATCATCCAATGATTATGACATCATCCAATGATTATGACATCATCAAATCGTTATGACATCAACAAAATGATTATGACATCATCTAATGATTATGACATCATCAAATGATTATGACATCAACAAAATGATTATGACACCATCCAATGATTATGACATCAAATGATTATGACATCATCAAATGATTATGACATCAACAAAATGATTATGACATCATCCAATGATTATGACATCAAATGATTATGACATCAACAAAATGATTATGACATCATCCAATGATTTTGACATCATCAAATCATTATGACATCAACAAAATGATTATGACATCAACAAAATGATTATGACATCATCAAATGATTATGACATCATTTAATGATTATGACATCACCAAAATGATTATGACATCATCAAATGATTATGACATCAACAAAATGATTATGACATCAACAAAATGATTATGACATCATCTAATGATTATGACATCATCTAATGATTATGACATCAACAAAATGATTATGACATCATCCAATGATTATGACATCAAATGATTATGACATCATCAAATGATTATGACATCACAAAATGATTATGACATCATCTAATGATTATGACATCATCAAATGATTATGACATCAACAAAATGATTATGACGTCATCTAATGATTATGACATCATCAAATGATTATGACATCAACAAAATGATTATGACATCATCCAATGATTATGACATCAAATGATTATGACATCATCAAATGATTATGACATCAACAAAATGATTATGACATCATCCAATGATTATGACATCAACAAAATGATTATGACATCATCCAATGATTATGACATCAAATGATTATGACATCAACAAAATGATTATGACATCATCCAATGATTTTGACATCATCAAATCATTATGACATCAACAAAATGATTATGACATCAACAAAATGATTATGACATCATCAAATGATTATGACATCATCAAATGATTATGACATCAACAAAATGATGATGACATCATCCAATGATAATGACATCATCCAATGATTATGACATCATCAAATCATTATGACATCAACAAAATGATTATGACATCATCTAATGATTATGACATCATCAAATGATTATGACATCAACAAAATGATTATGACATCATCCAATGATTATGACATCAAATGATTATGACATCATCAAATGATTATGACATCACCAAAATGATTATGACATCATCAAATGATTATGACATCAACAAAATGATTATGACATCAACAAAATGATTATGACATCATCTAATGATTATGACATTATCAAATGATTATGACATCAACAAAATGATTATGACATCATCCAATGATTATGGCATCAAATGATTATGACATCATCAAATGATTATGACATCACAAAATGATTATGACATCATCTAATGATTATGACATCATCAAATGATTATGACATCAACAAAATGATTATGACATCATCTAATGATTATGACATCAACAAATGATTATGACATCAACAAAATGATTATGACATCATCCAATGATTATGACATCAAATGATTATGACATCATCAAATGATTATGACATCAACAAAATGATTATGACATCATCCAATGATTATGACATCAAATGATTATGACATCATCAAATGATTATGACATCAAATGATTATGACATCATCAAATGATTATGACATCAACAAAATGATGATGACATCATCCAATGATAATGACATCATCCAATGATTATGACATCATCAAATCATTATGACATCAACAAAATGATTATGACATCATCTAATGATTATGACATCAACAAAATGATTATGACATCATCCAATGATTATGACATCAAATGATTATGACATCATCAAATGATTATGACATCAACAAAATGATTATGACATCATCAAATGATTATGACATCAAAAAAATGATTATGACATCAACAAAATGATTATGACATCATCTAATGATTATGACATTATCACATGATTATGACATCGACAAAATGATTATGACATCATCCGATGATTATGACATCAAATGATTATGACATCATCAAATGATTATGACATCAACAAAATGATTATGACATCATCCAATGATTATGACATCATCAAATCATTATGACATCAACAAAATGATTATGACATCATCTAATGATTATGACATCATCAAATGATTATGACATCAACAAAATGATTATGACATCATCCAATGATTATGACATCAAATGATTATGACATCACCAAAATGATTATGACATCATCAAATGATTATGACATCAACAAAATGATTATGACATCATCAAATGATTATGACATCAACAAAATAATTATGACATCATCTAATGATTATGACATCATCAAATGATTATGACATCAACAAAATGATTATGACATCATCCAATGATTATGACATCAAATGATTATGACATCATCAAATGATTATGACATCAACAAAATGATGATGACATCATCCAATGATTATGACATCATCCAATGATTATGACATCTTCAAATCATTATGACATCAACAAAATGATTATGACATCAACAAAATGATTATGACATCATAAAATGATTATGACATCAACAAAATGATTATGGCATCATCAAATGATTACGACATCAACAAAATGATTATGGCAACATCAAATGATTATGGCATCAACAAAATGATTATGACATCATCCAATGATTATGACATCAACAAAATGATTATGACATCATCCAATGATTATGACATCAAATGATTATGACATCATCAAATGATTACGACATCAACAAAATGATTATGGCATCATCAAATGATAATGACATCAACAAAATGATTATGACATCATCCAATGATTATGACATCAAATGATTATGACATCATCAAATCATTATGACATCAACAAAATGATTATGACATCATAAAATGATTATGACATCAACAAAATGATAATGGCATCATCAAATGATTATGACATCAACAAAATGATTATGACATCATCAAAATGATTATGACATCATCAAATGATTATGACATCAACAAAATGATTATGACATCATCCAATGATTATGACATCATCAAATCATTATGACATCAACAAAATGATTATGACATCATCTAATGATTATGACATCATCAAATGATTATGACATCAACAAAATGATTATGACATCATCCAATGATTATGACATCAAATGATTATGACATCATCAAATGATTCTGACATCACCAAAATGATTATGACATCAACAAAATGATTATGACATCATCAAATGATTATGACATCATCCAATGATTATCACATCAAATGATTATGACATCATCAAATGATTATGACATCAACAAAATTATTATGACATCATCCAATGATTATGACATCAAATGATTATGACATCAACAAAATGATTATGACATCATCCAATGATTTTGACATCATCAAATGATTATGACATCAACAAAATGATTATGACATCATCAAATGATTATGACATCATCAAATGATTATGACATCACCAAAATGATTATGACATCATCAAATGATTATGACATCAACAAAATGATTATGACATCAACAAAATGATTATGACATCATCTAATGATTATGACATTATCAAATGATTATGACATCAACAAAATGATTATGACATCATCCAATGATTATGACATCAAATGATTATGACATCAACAAAATGATTATGACATCATCCAATGATTATGACATCAAATGATTATGACATCATCCAATGATTATGACATCATCCAATGATTATGACATCATCAAATCATTATGACATCAACAAAATGATTATGACATCATCTAATGATTATGACATCATCAAATGATTATGACATCAACAAAATGATTATGACATCATCCAATGATTATGACATCAAATGATTATGACATCATCAAATGATTATGACATCAACAAAATGATTATGACATCATCCAATGATTATGACATCAAATGATTATGACATCAACAAAATGATTATGACATCATCCAATGATTTTGACATCATCAAATCATTATGACATCAACAAAATGATTATGACATCAACAAAATGATTATGACATCATCAAATGATTATGACATCATCTAATGATTATGACATCACCAAAATGATTATGACATCATCAAATGATTATGACATCAACAAAATGATTATGACATCTTCTAATGATTATGACATTATCAAATGATTATGACATCAACAAAATGATTATGACATCATCCAATGATTATGACATCAAATGATTATGACATCATCAAATGATTATGACATCACAAAATGATTATGACATCATCTAATGATTATGACATCATCAAATGATTATGACATCAACAAAATGATTATGACATCATCTAATGATTATGACATCATCAAATGATTATGACATCAACAAAATGATTATGACATCATCCAATGATTATGACATCAAATGATTATGACATCAACAAAATGATTATGACATCATCCAATGATTTTGACATCATCAAATCATTATGACATCAAGAAAATGATTATGACATCAAGAAAATGATTATGACATCATCAAATGATTATGACATCAAATGATTATGACATCATCAAATGATTATGACATCAACAAAATGAGGATGACATCATCCAATGATAATGACATCATCCAATGATTATGACATCATCAAATCATTATGACATCAACAAAATGATTATGACATCATCTAATGATTATGACATCATCAAATGATTATGACATCAACAAAATGATTATGACATCATCCAATGATTATGACATCAAATGATTATGACATCATCAAATGATTATGACATCACCAAAATGATTATGACATCATCAAATGATTATGACATCAACAAAATGATTATGACATCATCTAATGATTATGACATTATCAAATGATAATGACATCAACAAAATGATTATGACATCATCCAATGATTATGACATCAAATGATTATGACATCATCAAATGATTATGACATCACAAAATGATTATGACATCATCAAATGATTATGACATCAACAAAATGATTGTGACATCATCTAATGATTATGACATCATCAAATGATTATGACATCAACAAAATGATTATGACATCATCCAATGATTATGACATCAAATGATTATGACATCATCAAATGATTATGACATCAACAAAATGATTATGACATCATCCAATGATTATGACATCAACAAAATGATTATGACATCATCCAATGATTATGACATCATCCAATGATTATGACATCATCAAATCATTATGACATCAACAAAATGATTATGACATCATCTAATGATTATGACATCATCAAATGATTATGACATCAACAAAATGATTATGACATCATCCAATGATTATGACATCAAATGATTATGACATCATCAAATGATTATGACATCAAATGATTATGACATCATCAAATGATTATGACATCAACAAAATGATGATGACATCATCCAATGATATTGACATCATCCAATGATTATGACATCATCAAATCATTATGACATCAACAAAATGATTATGACATCATCTAATGATTATGACATCATCAAATGATTATGACATCAACAAAATGATGATGACATCATCCAATGATATTGACATCATCCAATGATTATGACATCATCAAATCATTATGACATCAACAAAATGATTATGACATCATCAAATGATTATGACATCATCAAATGATTATGACATCAACAAAATGATTATGACATCATCTAATGATTATGACATTATCACATGATTATGACTTCAACAAAATGATTATGACATCATCCGATGATTATGACATCAAATGATTATGACATCATCAAATGATTATGACATCAACAAAATGATTATGACATCATCCAATGATTATGACATCATCCAATGATTATCACATCATCAAATCATTATGACATCAACAAAATGATTATGACATCATCTAATGATTATGACATCGTCAAATTATTATGACATCAACAAAATGATTATGACATCATCCAATGATTATGACATCAAATGATTATGACATCATCAAATGATTATGACATCACCAAAATGATTATGACATCATCAAATGATTATGACATCATCCAATGATTATCACATCAAATGATTATGACATCATCAAATGATTATGACATCAACAAAATTATTATGACATCATCCAATGAATATGACATCAAATGATTATGACATCATCAAATCAATATGACATCAACAAAATGATTATGACATCAACAAAATGATTATGACATCATCTAATGATTATGACATCATCAAATGATTATGACATCAACAAAATGATTATGACATCATCCAATGATTATGACATCAAATGATAATGACATCATCCAATGATTATGACATCATCAAATCATTATGACATCAACAAAATGATTATGACATCAACAAAATGATTATGGCATCATCAAATGATTACGACATCAACAAAATGATTATGGCATCATCAAATGATTATGACATCAACAAAATGATTATGACATCATCAAATGATTATGACATCAACAAAATGATTATGACATCATCCAATGATTATGACATCAAATGATTATGACATCATCAAATGATTACGACATCAACAAAATGATTATGGCATCATCAAATGATTATGACATCAACAAAATGATTATGACATCATCCAATGATTATGACATCAAATGATTATGACATCATCAAATCATTATGACATCAACAAAATGATTATGACATCATAAAATGATTATGACATCAACAAAATGATAATGGCATCATCAAATGATTATGACATCAACAAAATGATTATTACATCATCCAATGATTATGACATCAAATGATTATGACATCATCAAATCATTATGACATCAGCAAAATGATTATGACATCAACAAAATAATTATGACATCATCTAATGATTATGGCATCATCAAATGATTATGACATCAACAAAATGATTATGACATCATCCAATGATTATGACATCATCCAATGATTATCACATCAAATGATTATGACATCATCAAATGATTATGACATCATCCAATGATTATGACATCATCAAATCGTTATGACATCAACAAAATGATTATGACATCATCTAATGATTATGACATCATCAAATGATTATGACATCAACAAAATGATTATGACACCATCCAATGATTATGACATCAAATGATTATGACATCATCAAATGATTATGACATCAACAAAATGATTATGACATCATCCAATGATTATGACATCAAATGATTATGACATCAACAAAATGATTATGACATCATCCAATGATTTTGACATCATCAAATCATTATGACATCAACAAAATGATTATGACATCAACAAAATGATTATGACATCATCAAATGATTATGACATCATTTAATGATTATGACATCACCAAAATGATTATGACATCATCAAATGATTATGACATCAACAAAATGATTATGACATCAACAAAATGATTATGACATCATCTAATGATTATGACATCATCTAATGATTATGACATCAACAAAATGATTATGACATCATCCAATGATTATGACATCAAATGATTATGACATCATCAAATGATTATGACATCACAAAATGATTATGACATCATCTAATGATTATGACATCATCAAATGATTATGACATCAACAAAATGATTATGACGTCATCTAATGATTATGACATCATCAAATGATTATGATATCAACAAAATGATTATGACATCATCCAATGATTATGACATCAAATGATTATGACATCATCAAATGATTATGACATCAACAAAATGATTATGACATCATCCAATGATTATGACATCAACAAAATGATTATGACATCATCCAATGATTATGACATCAAATGATTATGACATCAACAAAATGATTATGACATCATCCAATGATTTTGACATCATCAAATCATTATGACATCAACAAAATGATTATGACATCAACAAAATGATTATGACATCATCAAATGATTATGACATCATCAAATGATTATGACATCAACAAAATGATGATGACATCATCCAATGATAATGACATCATCCAATGATTATGACATCATCAAATCATTATGACATCAACAAAATGATTATGACATCATCTAATGATTATGACATCATCAAATGATTATGACATCAACAAAATGATTATGACATCATCCAATGATTATGACATTATCAAATGATTATGACATCATCAAATGATTATGACATCACCAAAATGATTATGACATCATCAAATGATTATGACATCAACAAAATGATTATGACATCAACAAAATGATTATGACATCATCTAATGATTATGACATTATCAAATGATTATGACATCAACAAAATGATTATGACATCATCCAATGATTATGGCATCAAATGATTATGACATCATCAAATGATTATGACATCACAAAATGATTATGACATCATCTAATGATTATGACATCATCAAATGATTATGACATCAACAAAATGATTATGACATCATCTAATGATTATGACATCAACAAATGATTATGACATCAACAAAATGATTATGACATCATCCAATGATTATGACATCAAATGATTATGACATCATCAAATGATTATGACATCAACAAAATGATTATGACATCATCCAATGATTATGACATCAAATGATTATGACATCATCAAATGATTATGACATCAAATGATTATGACATCATCAAATGATTATGACATCAACAAAATGATGATGACATCATCCAATGATAATGACATCATCCAATGATTATGACATCATCAAATCATTATGACATCAACAAAATGATTATGACATCATCTAATGATTATGACATCAACAAAATGATTATGACATCATCCAATGATTATGACATCAAATGATTATGACATCATCAAATGATTATGACATCAACAAAATGATTATGACATCATCAAATGATTATGACATCAAAAAATGATTATGACATCAACAAAATGATTATGACATCATCTAATGATTATGACATTATCACATGATTATGACATCGACAAAATGATTATGACATCATCCGATGATTATGACATCAAATGATTATGACATCATCAAATGATTATGACATCAACAAAATGATTATGACATCATCCAATGATTATGACATCATCCAATGATTATGACATCATCAAATGATTATGACATCATCTAATGATTATGACATCATCAAATGATTATGACATCAACAAAATGATTATGACATCATCCAATGATTATGACATCAAATGATTATGACATCACCAAAATGATTATGACATCATCAAATGATTATGACATCAACAAAATGATTATGACATCATCAAATGATTATGACATCAACAAAATAATTATGACATCATCTAATGATTATGACATCATCAAATGATTATGACATCAACAAAATGATTATGACATCATCCAATGATTATGACATCAAATGATTATGACATCATCAAATGATTATGACATCAACAAAATGAAGATGACATCATCCAATGATTATGACATCATCCAATGATTATGACATCATCAAATCATTATGACATCAACAAAATGATTATGACATCAACAAAATGATTATGACATCATAAAATGATTATGACATCAACAAAATGATTATGGCATCATCAAATGATTACGACATCAACAAAATGATTATGGCATCATCAAATGATTATGACATCAACAAAATGATTATGACATCATCCAATGATTATGACATCAACAAAATGATTATGACATCATCCAATGATTATGACATCAAATGATTATGACATCATCAAATGATTACGACATCAACAAAATGATTATGGCATCATCAAATGATAATGACATCAACAAAATGATTATGACATCATCCAATGATTATGACATCAAATGATTATGACATCATCAAATCATTATGACATCAACAAAATGATTATGACATCATAAAATGATTATGACATCAACAAAATGATAATGGCATCATCAAATGATTATGACATCAACAAAATGATTATGACATCATCAAAATGATTTTGACATCATCAAATGATTATGACATCAACAAAATGATTATGACATCATCCAATGATTATGACATCATCAAATCATTATGACATCAACAAAATGATTATGACATCATCTAATGATTATGACATCATCAAATGATTATGACATCAACAAAATGATTATGACATCATCCAATGATTATGACATCAAATGATTATGACATCAACAAAATGATTATGACATCATCCAGTGATTATGACATCAAATGATTATGACATCAACAAAATGATTATGACATCATCCAATGATTTTGACATCATCAAATCATTATGACATCAACAAAATGATTATGACATCAACAAAATGATTATGACATCATCAAATGATTATGACATCAAATGATTATGACATCATCAAATGATTATGACATCAACAAAATGATGATGACATCATCCAATGATTATGACATCATCAAATAATTATGACATCAACAAAATGATTATGACATCATCAAATGATTATGACATCAACAAAATGATTATGACATCATCCAATGATTATGACATCAAATGATTATGACATCATCAAATGATTATGACATCAACAAAATGATTATGACATCATCAAATGATTATGACATCAACAAAATGATTATGACATCATCAAATGATTATGACATCAAATGATTATGACATTATCAAATGATTATGACATCAATAAAATGATGATGACATCATCCAATGATTATGACATCATCCAATGATTATGACATCATCAAATCATTATGACATCAACAAAATGATTATGACATCATCAAATGATTATGACATTATCAAATGATTATGACATCAACAAAATGATTATGACATCATCCAATGATTATGACATCAAATGATTATGACATCATCAAATGATTATGACATCAACAAAATGATTATGACATCATCAAATGATTATGACATCAACAAAATAATTATGACATCATCTAATGATTATGACATCATCAAATGATTATGACATCAACAAAATGATTATGACATCATCCAATGATTATGACATCAAATGATTATGACATCATCAGATGATTATGACATCAATAAAATGATGATGACATCATCCAATGATTATGACATCATCCAATGATTATGACATCATCAAATCATTATGATATCAAAAAAATGATTATGACATCATAAAATGATTATGACATCAACAAAATGATTATGGCATCATCAAATGATTACGACATCAACAAAATGATTATGGCATCATCAAATGATTATGACATCAACAAAATGATTATGACATCATCCAATGATTATGACATCAACAAAATGATTATGACATCATCCAATGATTATGACATCAAATGATTATGACATCATCAAATGATTACGACATCAACAAAATGATTATGGCATCATCAAATGATAATGACATCAACAAAATGATTATGACATCATCCAATGATTATGACATCAAATGATTATGACATCATCAAATCATTATGACATCAACAAAATGATTATGACATCATAAAATGATTATGACATCAACAAAATGATAATGGCATCATCAAATGATTATGACATCAACAAAATGATTATGACATCATCAAAATGATTATGACATCATCAAATGATTATGACATCAACAAAATGATTATGACATCATCCAATGATTATGACATCATCAAATCATTATGACATCAACAAAATGATTATGACATCATCTAATGATTATGACATCATCAAATGATTATGACATCAACAAAATGATTATGACATCATCCAATGATTATGACATCAAATGATTATGACATCATCAAATGATTCTGACATCACCAAAATGATTATGACATCAACAAAATGATTATGACATCATCAAATGATTATGACATCATCCAATGATTATCACATCAAATGATTATGACATCATCAAATGATTATGACATCAACAAAATTATTATGACATCATCCAATGATTATGACATCAAATGATTATGACATCATCAAATCAATATGACATCAACAAAATGATTATGACATCAACAAAATGATTATGACATCATCTAATGATTATGACATCATCAAATGATTATGACATCAACAAAATGATTATGACATCATCCAATGATTATGTCATCAAATGATTATGACATCATCCAATGATTATGACATCATCAAATCATTATGACATCAACAAAATGATTATGACATCAACAAAATGATTATGACATCATAAAATGATTATGACATCAACAAAATGATTATGGCATCATCAAATGATTACGACATCAACAAAATGATTATGGCATCATCAAATGATTACGACATCAACAAAATGATTATGACATCATCAAATGATTATGACATCAACAAAATGACTATTACATCATCCAATGATTATGACATCAAATGATTATGACATCATCAAATGATTACGACATCAACAAAATGATTATGGCATCATCAAATGATTATGACATCAACAAAATGATTATGACATCAACAAAATGATTATGACATCAACAAAATGATTATGACATCATCCAATGATTATGACATCAAATGATTATGACATCATCAAATCATTATGACATCAACAAAATGATTATGACATCATAAAATGATTATGACATCAACAAAATGATAATGGCATCATCAAATGATTATGACATCAACAAAATGATTATGACATCATCCAATGATTATGACATCAAATGATTATGACATCATCAAATCATTATGACATCAGCAAAATGATTATGACATCAACAAATTAATTATGACATCATCCAATGATTATGACATCATCCAATGATTATGACATCATCAAATCATTATGACATCAACAAAATGATTATGACATCATCTAATGATTATGACATCATCAAATGATTATGACATCAACAAAATGATTATGACATCATCCAATGATTATGACATCAAATGATTATGACATCATCAAATGATTATGACACCACCAAAATGATTATGACATCATCAAATGATTATGACATCAACAAAATGATTATGACATCATCAAATGATTATGACATCAACAAAATTATTATGACATCATCCAATGAATATGACATCAAATGATTATGACATCATCAAATCATTATGACATCAACAAAATGATTGACATCATCAAATGATTATGACATCAACAAAATGTTTATGACATCATCAAATGATTATGACATCAACAAAATGATTATGACATCATCTGATGATTATGACATCATCCAATGATTATGACATCAAATGATTATGACATCATCCAATGATTATGATATCAACAAAATGATTATGGCATCATCAAATGATTATGACATCAACAAAATGATTATGACATCATCCAATGATTATGACATCATCAAATCATTATGACATCAACAAAATGATTATGACATCAACAAAATGATTATGACATCATCAAATGATTATGACATCAACAAAATTATTATGACATCATCCAATGAATATGACATCAAATGATTATGACATCATCAAATCAATATGACATCAACAAAATGATTATGACATCAACAAAATGATTATGACATCATCTAATGATTATGACATCAACAAAATGATTATGACATCATCCAATGATTATGACATCAAATGATTATGACATCATCAAATGATTATGACATCACCAAAATGATTATGACATCATCAAATGATTATGACATCAACAAAATGATTATGACATCATCTAATGATTATGACATTATCAAATGATTATGACATCAACAAAATGATTATGACATCATCCAATGATTATGACATCAAATGATTATGACATCACAAAATGATTATGACATCATCTAATGATTATGACATCATCAAATGATTATGACATCAACAAAATGATTATGACATCATCTAATGATTATGACATCATCAAATGATTATGACATCAACAAAATGATTATGACATCATCCAATGATTATGACATCAACAAAATGATTATGACATCATCCAATGATTATGACATAATCCAATGATTATGACATCATCAAATCATTATGACATCAACAAAATGATTATGACATCATCTAATGATTATGACATCATCAAATGATTATGACATCAACAAAATGATTATGACATCATCCAATGATTATGACATCAAATGATTATGACATCATCAAATGATTATGACATCAACAAAATGATTATGACATCATCCAATGATTATGACATCAAATGATTATGACATCAACAAAATGATTATTACATCATCCAATGATTTTGACCTCATCAAATCATTATGACATCAACAAAATGATTATGACATCAACAAAATGATTATGACATCATCAAATGATTATGACATCACCAAAATGATTATGACATCATCCAATGATTATGACATCAAATGATTATGACATCATCAAATGATTATGACATCACCAAAATGATTATGACATCATCAAATGATTATGACATCAACAAAATGATTATGACATCAACAAAATGATTATGACATCATCTAATGATTATGACATTATCAAATGATTATGACATCAACAAAATGATTATGACATCATCCAATGATTATGACATCAAATGATTATGACATCATCAAATGATTATGACATCACAAAATGATTATGACATCATCTAATGATTATGACATCATCAAATCATTATGACATCAACAAAATGATTATGACATCATCTAATGATTATGACATCAACAAAATGATTATGACATAATCCAATGATTATGACATCAAATGATTATGCCATCATCAAATGATTATGACATCAACAAAATGATTATGACATCATCCAATGATTATGACATCAACAAAATGATTATGACATCAACAAAATGATTATGACATCATCCAATGATTATGACATCATCCAATGATTATGACATCATCAAGTCATTATGACATCAACAAAATGATTATGACATCATCTAATGATTATGACATCATCAAATGATTATGACATCAACAAAATGATTATGACATCATCCAATGATTATGACATCAAATGATTATGACATCATCAAATGATTATGACATCATCCAGTGATTATGAAATCAAATGATTATGACATCATCAAAATGATTATGACATCATCCAATGATTTTGACATCATCAAATCATTATGACATCAACAAAATGATTATGACATCAACAAAATGATTATGACATCATCAAATGATTATGACATCAAATGATTATGACATCATCAAATGATTATGACATCAACAAAATGATGATGACATCATCCAATGATTATGACATCATCAAATCATTATGACATCAACAAAATGATTATGACATCATCAAATGATTATGACATCAACAAAATGATTATGACATCATCCAATGATTATGACATCAAATGATTATGACATCATCAAATGATTATGACATCAACAAAATGATTATGACATCATCAAATGATTATGACATCAAAAAAATGATTATGACATCAACAAAATGATTATGACATCATCTAATGATTATGACATTATCAAATGATTATGACATCAACAAAATGATTATGACATCATCCGATGATTATGACATCAAATGATTATGACATCATCAAATGATTATGACATCATCTAATGATTATGACATCATCAAATGATTATGACATCAACAAAATGATTATGACATCATCTAATGATTATGACATCATCAAATGATTATGACATCAACAAAATGATTATGACATCATCCAATGATTATGACATCAACAAAATGATTATGACATCATCTAATGATTATGACATTATCAAATGATTATGACATCAACAAAATGATTATGACATCATCCGATGATTATGACATCAAATGATTATGACATCATCAAATGATTATGACATCAACAAAATGATTATGACATCATCTAATGATTATGACATCATCAAATGATTATGACATCAACAAAATGATTATGACATCATCTAATGATTATGACATCATCAAATGATTATGACATCATCCAATGATTATGACATCATCAAATCATTATGACATCAACAAAATGATTATGACATCATCTAATGATTATGACATCATCAAATGATTATGACATCAACAAAATGATTATGACATCATCCAATGATTATGACATCAAATGATTATGACATCATCAAATGATTATGACATCAACAAAATGATTATGACATCATCCAATGATTATGACATCAAATGATTATGACATCAACAAAATGATTATGACATCATCCAATGATTTTGACATCATCAAATCATTATGACATCAACAAAATGATTATGACATCAACAAAATGATTATGACATCATCAAATGATTATGACATCAAATGATTATGACATCATCAAATGATTATGACATCAATAAAATGATGATGACATCATCCAATGATTATGACATCATCCAATGATTATGACATCATCAAATCATTATGACATCAACAAAATGATTATGACATCATCAAATGATTATGACATTATCAAATGATTATGACATCAACAAAATGATTATGACATCATCCAATGATTATGACATCAAATGATTATGACATCATCAAATGATTATGACATCACAAAATGATTATGACATCATCTAATGATTATGATATCATCAAATGATTATGACATCAACAAAATGATTATGACATCATCTAATGATTATGACATCAACAAAATGATTATGACATCATCCAATGATTATGACATCAAGTGATTATGACATCATCAAATGATTATGACATCAACAAAATGATTATGACATCATCCAATGATTATGACATCAACAAAATGATTATGACATCATCCAATGATTATGACATCATCCAATGATTATGACATCATCAAGTCATTATGACATCAACAAAATGATTATGACATCATCTAATGATTATGACATCATCAAATGATTATGACATCAACAAAATGATTATGACATCATCCAATGATTATGACATCAAATGATTATGACATCATCCAATGATTATGACATCAAATGATTATGACATCAACAAAATGATTATGACATCATCCAATGATTTTGACATCATCAAATCATTATGACATCAACAAAATGATTATGACATCAACAAAATGATTATGACATCATCAAATGATTATGACATCAAATGATTATGACATCATCAAATGATTATGACATCAACAAAATGATGATGACATCATCCAATGATTATGACATCATCCAATGATTATGACATCATCAAATCATTATGACATCAACAAAATGATTATGACATCAACAAAATGATTATGACATCATCTAATGATTATGACATTATCAAATGATTATGACATCAACAAAATGATTATGACATCATCCGATGATTATGACATCAAATGATTATGACATCATCAAATGATTATGACATCAACAAATTGATTATGACATCATCTAATGATTATGACATCATCAAATGATTATGACATCAACAAAATGATTATGACATCATCTAATGATTATGACATCATCAAATGATTATGACATCAACAAAATGATTATGACATCATCCAATGATTATGACATCAACAAAATGATTATGACATCATCCATTGATTATGACATCAAATGATTATGACATCATCAAATCATTATGACATCAACAAAATGATTATGACATCATCTAATGATTATGACATCATCAAATGATTATGACATCAACAAAATGATTATGACATCATCCAATGATTATGACATCATCCAATGATTATGACATCATCAAATCATTATGACATCAACAAAATGATTATGACATCATCTAATGATTATGACATCATCAAATGATTATGACATCAACAAAATGATTATGACATCATCCAATGATTATGACATCAAATGATTATGACATCATCAAATGATTATGATATCACCAAAATGATTATGACATCATCAAATGATTATGACATCAACAAAATGATTATGACATCAACAAAATGATTATGACATCATCTAATGATTATGACATTATCAAATGAATATGACATCAACAAAATGATTATGACATCATCCAATGATTATGACATCAAATGATTATGACATCATCAAATGATTATGACATCACAAAATGATTATGACATCATCTAATGATTATGACATCATCAAATGATTATGAAATCAACAAAATGATTATGACATCAACTAATGATTATGACATCATCAAATGATTATGACATCAACAAAATGATTATGACATCATCCAATGATTATGACTTCAAATGATTATGACATCATCAAATGATTATGACATCAACAAAATGATTATGACATCATCCAATGATTATGACATCAAATGATTATGACATCAACAAAATGATTATGACATCATCCAATGATTTTGACATCATCAAATCATTATGACATCAACAAAATGATTATGACATCAACAAAATGATTATGACATCATCAAATGATTATGACATCAAATGATTATGACATCATCAAATGATTATGACATCAACAAAATGATGATGACATCATCCGATGATTATGACATCATCCAATGATTATGACATCATCAAATCATTATGACATCAACAAAATGATTATGACATCATCTAATGATTATGACATCATCAAATGATTATGACATCAACAAAATGATTATGACATCATCCAATGATTATGACATCAAATGATTATGACATCATCAAATGATTATGACATCAACAAAATGATTATGACATCATCAAATGATTATGACATCAAAAAAATGATTATGACATCAACAAAATGATTATGACATCATCTAATGATCATGACATTATCAAATGATTATGACATCAACAAAATGATTATGACATCATCCGATGATTATGACATCAAATGATTATGACATCATCAAATGATTATGACATCAACAAAATGATTATGACATCATCCAATGATTTTGACATCATCAAATCATTATGCCATCAACAAAATGATTATGACATCAACAAAATGATTATGACATCATCAAATGATTATGACATCAAATGATTATGACATCATCAAATGATTATGACATCAACAAAATGATTATGACATCATCCAATGATTATGACATCATCCAATGAGTATGACATCATCAAATCATTATGACATCAACAAAATGATTATGACATCATCTAATGATTATGACATCATCAAATGATTATGACATTACAAAATGATTATGACATCATCTAATGATTATGACATCATCAAATGATTATGACATCAACAAAATGATTATGACATCATCCAATGATTATGACATCATCAAATCATTATGACATCAACAAAATGATTATGACATCATCTAATGATTATGACATCATCAAATGATTATGACATCAACAAAATGATTATGACATCATCCAATGATTATGACATCAAATGATTATGACATCATCAAATGATTATGACATCACCAAAATGATTATGACATCATCAAATGATTATGACATCAACAAAATGATTATGACATCAACAAAATGATTATGACATCATCTAATGATTATGACATTATCAAATGATTATGACATCAACAAAATGATTATGACATCATCCAATGATCATGACATCAAATGATTATGACATCATCAAATGATTATGACATCACAAAATGATTATGACATCATCTAATGATTATGACATCATCAAATGATTATGACATCAACAAAATGATTATGACATCATCTAATGATTATGACATCATCAAATGATTATGACATCAACAAAATGATTATGACATCATCCAATGATTATGACATCAAATGATTATGACATCATCAAATGATTATGACATCAACAAAATGATTATGACATCATACAATGATTATGACATCAAATGATTATGACATCAACAAAATGATTATGACATCATCCAATGATTTTGACATCATCAAATCATTAAGACATCAACAAAATGATTATGACATCATCCAATGATTATGACATCAAATGATTATGACATCATCAAATGATTATGACATCAACAAAATGATGATGACATCATCCAATGATTATGACATCATCCAATGATTATGACATCATCAAATCATTATGACATCAACAAAATGATTATGACATCATCTAATGATTATGACATCATCAAATGATTATGACATCAACAAAATGATTATGACATCATCCAATGATTATGACATCAAATGATTATGACATCAACAAAATGATTATGACATCATCCAATGAATTTGACATCATCAAATCATTATGACATCAACAAAATGATTATGACATCAACAAAATGATTATGACATCATCAAATGATTATGACATCAAATGATTATGACATCATCAAATGATTATGACATCAACAAAATGATGATGACATCATCCAATGATTATGACATCATCCAATGATTATGACATCATCAAATCATTATGACATCAACAAAAGATTATGACATCATCTAATGATTATGACATCATCAAATGATTATGACATCACAAAATGATTATGACATCATCTAATGATTATGACATCATCAAATGATTATGACATCAACAAAATGATTATGACATCATCTAATGATTATAACATCATCAAATGATTATGACATCAACAAAATGATTATGACATCATCCAATGATTATGACATCAAATGATTATGACATCATCAAATGATTATGACATCAACAAAATGATTATGACATCATCCAATGATTATGACATCAAATGATTATGACATCAACAAAATGATTATGACATCATCCAATGATTTTGACATCATCAAATCATTATGACATCAACAAAATGATTATGACATCAACAAAATGATTATGACATCATCAAATGATTATGACATCAAATGATTATGACATCATCAAATGATTATGACATCAACAAAATGATGATGACATCATCCAATGATTATGACATCATCCAATGATTATGACATCATCAAATCATTATGACATCAACAAAATGATTATGACATCATCAAATGATTATGACATCAACAAAATGATTATGACATCATCCAATGATTATGACATCAAATGATTATGACATCATCAAATGATTATGACATCAACAAAATGATTATGACATCATCAAATGATTATGACATCAAAAAAATGATTATGACATCAACAAAATGATTATGACATCAACAAAATGATTATGACATCATCTAATGATTATGACATTATCAAATGATTATGACATCAACAAAATGATTACGACATCATCCGATGATTATGACATCAAATGATTATGACATCATCAAATGATTATGACATCAACAAAATGATTATGACATCATCTAATGATTATGACATCATCAAATGATTATGACATCAACAAAATGATTATGACATCATCTAATGATTATGACATCAACAAAATGATTATGACATCAACAAAATGATTATGACATCATCCAATGATTATGACATCAACAAAATGATTATGACATCATCCAATGATTATGACATCAAATGTTTATGACATCATCAAATGATTATGACATCAACAAAATGATTATGACATCATCCAATGATTATGACATCAAATGATTATGACATCATCAAATCATTATGACATCAACAAAATGATTATGACATCATCTAATGATTATGACATCATCAAATGATTATGACATCAACAAAATGATTATGACATCATCCAATGATTATGACATCAAATGATTATGACATCATCAAATGATTACGACATCAACAAAATGATTATGGCATCATCAAATGATTATGACATCAACAAAATGATTATGACATCATCCAATGATTATGACATGAAATGATTATGACATCATCAAATCATTATGACATCAACAAAATGATTATGACATCATAAAATGATTATGACATCAACAAAATTACAATGGCATCATCAAATGATTATGACATCAACAAAATGATTATGACATCAACAAAATGATTATGACATCATCAAATGATTATGACATCATCTAATGATTATGACATCATCAAATGATTATGACATCAACAAAATGATTATGACATCATCCAATGATTATGACATCAAATGATTATGACATCATCAAATGATTATGACATCACCAAAATGATTATGACATCATCAAATGATTATGACATCAACAAAATGATTATGATATCAACAAAATGATTATGACATCATCTAATGATTATGACATTATCAAATGATTATGACATCAACAAAATGATTATGACATCATCCAATGATTATGACATCAAATGATTATGACATCATCAAATGATTATGACATCAACAAAATGATTATGACATCATCCAATGATTATGACATCAAATGATTATGACATCAACAAAATGATTATGACATCATCCAATGATTTTGACATCATCAAATCATTATGACATCAACAAAATGATTATGACATCAACAAAATGATTATGACATCATCAAATGATTATGACATCAAATGATTATGACATCATCAAATGATTATGACATCAACAAAATGATGATGACATCATCCAATGATTATGACATCATCAAATCATTATGACATCAACAAAATGATTATGACATCATCTAATGATTATGACATCATCAAATGATTATGACATCACAAAATGATTATGACATCATCTAATGATTATGACATCATCAAATGATTATGACATCAACAAAATGATTATGACATCATCTAATGATTATGACATCAAAAAATGATTATGACATCAACAAAATGATTATGACATCATCCAATGATTATGACATCAAATGATTATGACATCATCAAATGATTATGACATCAACAAAATGATTATGACATCAACAAAATGATTATGACATCATCCAATGATTATGACATCAACAAAATGATTATGACATCATCAAATCATTATGACATCAACAAAATGATTATGACATCAACAAAATGATTATGACATCATCAAATGATTATGACATCAAATGATTATGACATCATCAAATGATTATGACATCAACAAAATGATGACATCATCCAATGATTATGACATCATCCAATAATTATGACATCATCAAATCATTATGACATCAACAAAATGATTATGACATCATCTAATGATTATGACATCATCAAATGATTATGACATCAACAAAATGATTATGACATCATCCAATGATTATGACATCAAATGTTTATGACATCATCAAATGATTATGACATCAACAAAATGATTATGACATCATCCAATGATTATGACATCAAATGATTATGACATCATCAAATCATTATGACATCAACAAAATGATTATGACATCATCTAATGATTATGACATCGTCAAATGATTATGACATCAACAAAATGATTATGACATCATCCGATGATTATGACATCAAATGATTATGACATCATCAAATGATTATGACATCAATAAAATGATTATGACATCATCCAATGATTTTGACATCATCAAATCATTATGACATCAACAAAATGATTATGACATCAACAAAATGATTATGACATCATCAAATGATTATGACATCAAATGATTATGACATCATCAAATGATTATGACATCAACAAAATGATTATGACATCATCCAATGAATATGACATCAAATGATTATGACATCATCAAATGATTATGACATCACCAAAATGATTATGACATCATCAAATGATTATGACATCAACAAAATGATTATGACATCAACAAAATGATTATGACATCATCTAATGATTATGACATTATCAAATGATTATGACATCAACAAAATGATTATGACATCATCCAATGATTATGACTTCAAATGATTATGACATCATCAAATGATTATGACATCAACAAAATGATTATGACATCATCCAATGATTATGACATCAAATGATTATGACATCAACAAAATGATTATGACATCATCCAATGATTTTGACATCATCAAATCATTATGACATCAACAAAATGATTATGACATCAACAAAATGATTATGACATCATCAAATGATTATGACATCAAATGATTATGACATCATCAAATGATTATGACATCAACAAAATGATGATGACATCATCCAATGATTATGACATCATCAAATCATTATGACATCAACAAAATGATTATGACATCATCTAATGATTATGACATCATCAAATGATTATGACATCACAAAATGATTATGGCATCATCTAATGATTATGACATCATCAAATGATTATGACATCAACAAAATGATTATGACATCATCTAATGATTATGACATCAACAAATGATTATGACATCAACAAAATGATTATGACATCATCCAATGATTATGACATCAAATGATTATGACATCATCAAATTATTATGACATCAACAAAATGATTATGACATCAACAAAATGATTATGACATCATCCAATGATTATGACATCAACAAAATGATTATGACATCATCCAATGATTTTGACATCATCAAATCATTATGACATCAACAAAATGATTATGACATCAACAAAATGATTATGACATCATCAAATGATTATGACATCAAATGATTATGACATCATCAAATGATTATGACATCAACAAAATGATGATGACATCATCCAATGATCATGACATCATCCAATGATTATGACATCATCAAATCATTATGACATCAACAAAATGATTATGACATCATCTAATGATTATGACATCATCAAATGATTATGACATCAACAAAATGATTATGACATCATCCAATGATTATGACGTCAAATGATTATGACATCATCAAATGATTATGACATCAACAAAATGATTATGACATCATCCAATGATTATGACATCAAATGTTTATGACATCATCAAATGTTTATGACATCAACAAAATGATTATGACATCATCCAATGATTATGACATCAAATGATTATGACATCATCAAATCATTATGACATCAACAAAATGATTATGACATCATCTAATGATTATGACATCGTCAAATGATTATGACATCAACAAAATGATTATGACATCATCCGATGATTATGACATCAAATGATTATGACATCATCAAATCATTATGACATCAACAAAATGATTATGACATCATACAATGATTATGACATCAAATGATTATGACATCAACAAAATGATTATGACATCATCCAATGATTTTGACATCATCAAATCATTAAGACATCAACAAAATGATTATGACATCATCCAATGATTATGACATCAAATGATTATGACATCATCAAATGATTATGACATCAACAAAATGATGATGACATCATCCAATGATTATGACATCATCCAATGATTATGACATCATCAAATCATTATGACATCAACAAAATGATTATGACATCATCTAATGATTATGACATCATCAAATGATTATGACATCAACAAAATGATTATGACATCATCCAATGATTATGACATCAAATGATTATGACATCAACAAATGATTATGACATCAACAAAATGATTATGACATCATCCAATGATTATGACATCAAATGATTATGACATCATCCAATGATTATGACATCATCAAATCATTATGACATCAACAAAATGATTATGACATCATCAAATGATTATGACATCAATAAAATGATTATGACATCATCCAATGATTATGACATCAAATGATTATGACATCATCAAATGATTATGACATCAACAAAATGATTATGACATCATCAAATGATTATGACATCAAAAAAATGATTATGACATCAACAAAATGATTATGACATCATCTAATGATTATGACATTATCAAATGATTATGACATCAACAAAATGATTATGACATCATCCGATGATTATGACATCAAATGATTATGACATCATCAAATGATTATGACATCAACAAAATGATTATGACATCATCTAATGATTATGACATCATCAAATGATTATGACATCAACAAAATGATTATGACTTCATCTAATGATTATGACATCAACAAAATGATTATGACATCAACAAAATGATTATGACATCATCCAATGATTATGACATCAACAAAATGATTATGACATCATCCAATGATTATGACATCAAATGTTTATGACATCATCAAATGATTATGACATCAACAAAATGATTATGACATCATCCAATGATTATGACATCAAATGATTATGACATCATCAAATCATTATGACATCAACAAAATGATTATGACATCATCTAATGATTATGACATCATCAAATGATTATGACATCAACAAAATGATTATGACATCATCCAATGATTATGACATCAAATGATTATGACATCATCAAATGATTACGACATCAACAAAATGATTATGGCATCATCAAATGATTATGACATCAACAAAATGATTATGACATCATCCAATGATTATGACATGAAATGATTATGACATCATCAAATCATTATGACATCAACAAAATGATTATGACATCATAAAATGATTATGACATCAACAAAATTACAATGGCATCATCAAATGATTATGACATCAACAAAATGATTATGACATCAACAAAATGATTATGACATCATCAAATGATTATGACATCATCTAATGATTATGACATCATCAAATGATTATGACATCAACAAAATGATTATGACATCATCCAATGATTATGACATCAAATGATTATGACATCATCAAATGATTATGACATCACCAAAATGATTATGACATCATCAAATGATTATGACATCAACAAAATGATTATGACATCAACAAAATGATTATGACATCATCTAATGATTATGACATTATCAAATGATTATGACATCAACAAAATGATTATGACATCATCCAATGATTATGACATCAAATGATTATGACATCATCAAATGATTATGACATCAACAAAATGATTATGACATCATCCAATGATTATGACATCAAATGATTATGACATCAACAAAATGATTATGACATCATCCAATGATTTTGACATCATCAAATCATTATGACATCAACAAAATGATTATGACATCAACAAAATGATTATGACATCATCAAATGATTATGACATCAAATGATTATGACATCATCAAATGATTATGACATCAACAAAATGATGATGACATCATCCAATGATTATGACATCATCAAATCATTATGACATCAACAAAATGATTATGACATCATCTAATGATTATGACATCATCAAATAATTATGACATCACAAAATGATTATGACATCATCTAATGATTATGACATCATCAAATGATTATGACATCAACAAAATGATTATGACATCATCTAATGATTATGACATCAACAAATGATTATGACATCAACAAAATGATTATGACATCATCCAATGATTATGACATCAAATGATTATGACATCATCAAATGATTATGACATCAACAAAATGATTATGACATCAACAAAATGATTATGACATCATCCAATGATTATGACATCAACAAAATGATTATGACATCATCAAATCATTATGACATCAACAAAATGATTATGACATCAACAAAATGATGATGACATCATCCAATGATTATGACATCATCCAATGATTATGACATCATCAAATCATTATGACATCAACAAAATGATTATGACATCATCTAATGATTATGACATCATCAAATGATTATGACATCAACAAAATGATTATGACATCATCCAATGATTATGACGTCAAATGATTATGACATCATCAAATGATTATGACATCAACAAAATGATTATGACATCATCCAATGATTATGACATCAAATGTTTATGACATCATCAAATGTTTATGACATCAACAAAATGATTATGACATCATCCAATGATTATGACATCAAATGATTATGACATCATCAAATCATTATGACATCAACAAAATGATTATGACATCATCTAATGATTATGACATCGTCAAATGATTATGACATCAACAAAATGATTATGACATCATCCGATGATTATGACATCAAATGATTATGACATCATCAAAAGATTATGACATCAACAAAATGATTATGACATCATCCAATGATTTTGACATCATCAAATCATTATGACATCAACAAAATGATTATGACATCAACAAAATGATTATGACATCATCAAATGATTATGACATCAAATGATTATGACATCATCAAATGATTATGACATCATCCAATGATTATGACATCATCAAATCATTATGACATCAACAAAATGATTATGACATCATCAAATGATTATGACATCACAAAATGATTATGACATCATCTAATGATTATGACATCATCAAATGATTATGACATCAACAAAATGATTATGACATCATCCAATGATTATTTCATCATCCAATGATTATGACATCATCAAATCATTATGACATCAACAAAATGATTATGACATCATCTAATGATTATGACATCATCAAATGATTATGACATCAACAAAATGATTATGACATCATCCAATGATTATGACATCAAATGATTATGACATCATCAAATGATTATGACATCACCAAAATGATTATGACATCATCAAATGATTATGACATCATCAAAATGATTATGACATCAACAAAATGATTATGACATCATCTAATGATTATGACATTATCAAATGATTATGACATCAACAAAATGATTATGACATCATCCAATGATTATGACATCAAATGATTATGACATCATCAAATGATTATGACATCACAAAATGATTATGACATCATCTAATGATTATGACATCATCAAATGATTATGACATCAACAAAATGATTATGACATCATCCAATGATTATGACATCAAATGATTATGACATCAACAAAATGATTAAGACATCATCCAATGATTATGACATCATCAAATGATTATGACATCAACAAAATTATGATGACATCATCCAATGATTATGACATCATCCAATGATTATGACATCATCAAATCATTATGACATCAACAAAATGATTATGACATCAACAAAATGATTATGACATCATCAAATGATTATGACATCAAATGATTATGACATCATCAAATGATTATGACATCAACAAAATGATGATGACATCATCCAATGATTATGACATCATCCAATGATTATGACATCATCAAATCATTATGACATCAACAAAATGATTATGACATCATCTAATGATTATGACATCATCAAATGATTATGACATCAACAAAATGATTATGACATCATCCAATGATTATGACTTCAAATGATTATGACATCATCAAATGATTATGACATCAACAAAATGATTACGACATCATCCAATGATTATGACATCAAATGATTATGACATCAACAAAATGATTATGACATCATCCAATGATTTTGACATCATCAAATCATTATGACATCAACAAAATGATTATGACATCAACAAAATGATTATGACATCATCAAATGATTATGACATCAAATGATTATGACATCATCAAATGATTATGACATCAACAAAATGATGATGACATCATCCAATGATTATGACATCATCAAATCATTATGACATCAACAAAATGATTATGACATCATCTAATGATTATGACATCATCAAATGATTATGACATCACAAAATGATTAAGACATCATCTAATGATTATGACATCATCAAATGATTATGACATCAACAAAATGATTATGAAATCATCTAATGATTATGACATCAACAAATGATTATGACATCAACAAAATGATTATGACATCATCCAATGATTATGACATCAAATGATTATGACATCATCAAATGATTATGACATCAACAAAATGATTATGACATCAACAAAATGATTATGACATCATCCAATGATTATGACATCAACAAAATGATTATGACATCATCCAATGATTTTGACATCATCAAATCATTATGACATCAACAAAATGATTATGACATCAACAAAATGATTATGACATCATCAAATGATTATGACATCAAATGATTATGACATCATCAAATGATGATGACATCAACAAAATGATGATGACATCATCCAATGATCATGACATAATCCAATGATTATGACATCATCAAATCATTATGACATCAACAAAATGATTATGACATCATCTAATGATTATGACATCATCAAATGATTATGACATCAACAAAATGATTATGACATCATCCAATGATTATGACGTCAAATGATTATGACATCATCAAATGATTATGACATCAACAAAATGATTATGACATCATCCAATGATTATGACATCAAATGTTTATGACATCATCAAATGTTTATGACATCAACAAAATGATTATGACATCATCCAATGATTATGACATCAAATGATTATGACATCATCAAATCATTATGACATCAACAAAATGATTATGACATCATCTAATGATTATGACATCGTCAAATGATTATGACATCAACAAAATGATTATGACATCATCCGATGATTATGACATCAAATGATTATGACATCATCAAATCATTATGACATCAACAAAATGATTATGACATCATCTAATGATTATGACATCATCATATGATTATGACATCAACAAAATGATTATGACATCATCCAATGATTATGACATCAAATGATTATGACATCATCAAATGATTATGACATCAACAAAATGATTATGACATCATACAATGATTATGACATCAAATGATTATGACATCAACAAAATGATTATGACATCATCCAATGATTTTGACATCATCAAATCATTAAGACATCAACAAAATGATTATGACATCATCCAATGATTATGACATCAAATGATTATGACATCATCAAATGATTATGACATCAACAAAATGATGATGACATCATCCAATGATTATGACATCATCCAATGATTATGACATCATCAAATCATTATGACATCAACAAAATGATTATGACATCATCTAATGATTATGACATCATCAAATGATTATGACATCAACAAAATGATTATGACATCATCCAATGATTATGACATCAAATGATTATGACATCAACAAATGATTATGACATCAACAAAATGATTATGACATCATCCAATGATTATGACATCAAATGATTATGACATCATCCAATGATTATGACATCAAATGATTATGACATCAACAAAATGATTATGACATCATCCAATGAATTTGACATCATCAAATCATTATGACATCAACAAAATGATTATGACATCAACAAAATGATTATGACATCATCAAATGATTATGACATCAAATGATTATGACATCATCAAATGATTATGACATCAACAAAATGATGATGACATCATCCAATGATTATGACATCATCCAATGATTATGACATCATCAAATCATTATGACATCAACAAAAGATTATGACATCATCTAATGATTATGACATCATCAAATGATTATGACATCACAAAATGATTATGACATCATCTAATGATTATGCATCATCAAATGATTATGACATCAACAAAATGATTATGACATCATCTAATGATTATAACATCATCAAATGATTATGACATCAACAAAATGATTATGACATCATCCAATGATTATGACATCAAATGATTATGACATCATCAAATGATTATGACATCAACAAAATGATTATGACATCATCCAATGATTATGACATCAAATGATTATGACATCAACAAAATGATTATGACATCATCCAATGATTTTGACATCATCAAATCATTATGACATCAACAAAATGATTATGACATCAACAAAATGATTATGACATCATCAAATGATTATGACATCAAATGATTATGACATCATCAAATGATTATGACATCAACAAAATGATGATGACATCATCCAATGATTATGACATCATCCAATGATTATGACATCATCAAATCATTATGACATCAACAAAATGATTATGACATCATCAAATGATTATGACATCAACAAAATGATTATGACATCATCCAATGATTATGACATCAAATGATTATGACATCATCAAATGATTATGACATCAACAAAATGATTATGACATCATCAAATGATTATGACATCAAAAAAATGATTATGACATCAACAAAATGATTATGACATCATCTAATGATTATGACATTATCAAATGATTATGACATCAACAAAATGATTATGACATCATCCGATGATTATGACATCAAATGATTATGACATCATCAAATGATTATGACATCAACAAAATGATTATGACATCATCTAATGATTATGACATCATCAAATGATTATGACATCAACAAAATGATTATGACATCATCTAATGATTATGACATCAACAAAATGATTATGACATCAACAAAATGATTATGACATCATCCAATGATTATGACATCAACAAAATGATTATGACATCATCCAATGATTATGACATCAAATGTTTATGACATCATCAAATGATTATGACATCAACAAAATGATTATGACATCATCCAATGATTATGACATCAAATGATTATGACATCATCAAATCATTATGACATCAACAAAATGATTATGACATCATCTAATGATTATGACATCATCAAATGATTATGACATCAACAAAATGATTATGACATCATCCAATGATTATGACATCAAATGATTATGACATCATCAAATGATTACGACATCAACAAAATGATTATGGCATCATCAAATGATTATGACATCAACAAAATGATTATGACATCATCCAATGATTATGACATGAAATGATTATGACATCATCAAATCATTATGACATCAACAAAATGATTATGACATCATAAAATGATTATGACATCAACAAAATTACAATGGCATCATCAAATGATTATGACATCAACAAAATGATTATGACATCAACAAAATGATTATGACATCATCAAATGATTATGACATCATCTAATGATTATGACATCATCAAATGATTATGACATCAACAAAATGATTATGACATCATCCAATGATTATGACATCAAATGATTATGACATCATCAAATGATTATGACATCACCAAAATGATTATGACATCATCAAATGATTATGACATCAACAAAATGATTATGACATCAACAAAATGATTATGACATCATCTAATGATTATGACATTATCAAATGATTATGACATCAACAAAATGATTATGACATCATCCAATGATTATGACATCAAATGATTATGACATCATCAAATGATTATGACATCAACAAAATGATTATGACATCATCCAATGATTATGACATCAAATGATTATGACATCAACAAAATGATTATGACATCATCCAATGATTTTGACATCATCAAATCATTATGACATCAACAAAATGATTATGACATCAACAAAATGATTATGACATCATCAAATGATTATGACATCAAATGATTATGACATCATCAAATGATTATGACATCAACAAAATGATGATGACATCATCCAATGATTATGACATCATCAAATCATTATGACATCAACAAAATGATTATGACATCATCTAATGATTATGACATCATCAAATGATTATGACATCACAAAATGATTATGACATCATCTAATGATTATGACATCATCAAATGATTATGACATCAACAAAATGATTATGACATCATCTAATGATTATGACATCAACAAATGATTATGACATCAACAAAATGATTATGACATCATCCAATGATTATGACATCAAATGATTATGACATCATCAAATGATTATGACATCAACAAAATGATTATGACATCAACAAAATGATTATGACATCATCCAATGATTATGACATCAACAAAATGATTATGACATCATCAAATCATTATGACATCAACAAAATGATTATGACATCAACAAAATGATGATGACATCATCCAATGATTATGACATCATCCAATGATTATGACATCATCAAATCATTATGACATCAACAAAATGATTATGACATCATCTAATGATTATGACATCATCAAATGATTATGACATCAACAAAATGATTATGACATCATCCAATGATTATGACGTCAAATGATTATGACATCATCAAATGATTATGACATCAACAAAATGATTATGACATCATCCAATGATTATGACATCAAATGTTTATGACATCATCAAATGTTTATGACATCAACAAAATGATTATGACATCATCCAATGATTATGACATCAAATGATTATGACATCATCAAATCATTATGACATCAACAAAATGATTATGACATCATCTAATGATTATGACATCGTCAAATGATTATGACATCAACAAAATGATTATGACATCATCCGATGATTATGACATCAAATGATTATGACATCATCAAAAGATTATGACATCAACAAAATGATTATGACATCATCCAATGATTTTGACATCATCAAATCATTATGACATCAACAAAATGATTATGACATCAACAAATGATTATGACATCAAATGATTATGACATCAAATGATTATGACATCATCAAATGATTATGACATCATCCAATGATTATGACATCATCAAATCATTATGACATCAACAAAATGATTATGACATCATCAAATGATTATGACATCACAAAATGATTATGACATCATCTAATGATTATGACATCATCAAATGATTATGACATCAACAAAATGATTATGACATCATCCAATGATTATTTCATCATCCAATGATTATGACATCATCAAATCATTATGACATCAACAAAATGATTATGACATCATCTAATGATTATGACATCATCAAATGATTATGACATCAACAAAATGATTATGACATCATCCAATGATTATGACATCAAATGATTATGACATCATCAAATGATTATGACATCACCAAAATGATTATGACATCATCAAATGATTATGACATCAACAAAATGATTATGACATCAACAAAATGATTATGACATCATCTAATGATTATGACATTATCAAATGATTATGACATCAACAAAATGATTATGACATCATCCAATGATTATGACATCAAATGATTATGACATCATCAAATGATTATGACATCACAAAATGATTATGACATCATCTAATGATTATGACATCATCAAATGATTATGACATCAACAAAATGATTATGACATCATCTAATGATTATGACATCATCAAATGATTATGACATCAACCAAATGATTATGACATCATCCAATGATTATGACATCAAATGATTATGACATCAACAAAATGATTATGACATCATCCAATGATTTTGACATCATCAAATCATTATGACATCAACAAAATGATTATGACATCATCCAATGATTATGACATCATCAAATGATTATGACATCAACAAAATTATGATGACATCATCCAATGATTATGACATCATCCAATGATTATGACATCATCAAATCATTATGACATCAACAAAATGATTATGACATCAACAAAATGATTATGACATCATCAAATGATTATGACATCAAATGATTATGACATCATCAAATGATTATGACATCAACAAAATGATGATGACATCATCCAATGATTATGACATCATCCAATGATTATGACATCATCAAATCATTATGACATCAACAAAATGATTATGACATCATCTAATGATTATGACATCATCAAATGATTATGACATCAACAAAATGATTATGACATCATCCAATGATTATGACGTCAAATGATTATGACATCATCAAATGATTATGACATCAACAAAATGATTATGACATCATCCAATGATTATGACATCAAATGTTTATGACATCATCAAATGATTATGACATCAACAAAATGATTATGACATCATCCAATGATTATGACATCAAATGATTATGACATCATCAAATCATTATGACATCAACAAAATGATTATGACATCATCTAATGATTATGACATCGTCAAATGATTATGACATCAACAAAATGATTATGACATCATCCGATGATTATGACATCAAATGATTATGACATCATCAAATGATTATGACATCAATAAAATGATTATGACATCATCCAATGATTTTGACATCATCAAATCATTATGACATCAACAAAATGATTATGACATCAACAAAATGATTATGACATCATCAAATGATTATGACATCAAATGATTATGACATCATCAAATGATTATGACATCAACAAAATGATTATGACATCATCCAATGATTATGACATCAAATGATTATGACATCATCAAATGATTATGACATCACCAAAATGATTATGACATCATCAAATGATTATGACATCAACAAAATGATTATGACATCAACAAAATGATTATGACATCATCTAATGATTATGACATTATCAAATGATTATGACATCAACAAAATGATTATGACATCATCCAATGATTATGACTTCAAATGATTATGACATCATCAAATGATTATGACATCAACAAAATGATTATGACATCATCCAATGATTATGACATCAAATGATTATGACATCAACAAAATGATTATGACATCATCCAATGATTTTGACATCATCAAATCATTATGACATCAACAAAATGATTATGACATCAACAAAATGATTATGACATCATCAAATGATTATGACATCAAATGATTATGACATCATCAAATGATTATGACATCAACAAAATGATGATGACATCATCCAATGATTATGACATCATCAAATCATTATGACATCAACAAAATGATTATGACATCATCTAATGATTATGACATCATCAAATGATTATGACATCACAAAATGATTATGACATCATCTAATGATTATGACATCATCAAATGATTATGACATCAACAAAATGATTATGACATCATCTAATGATTATGACATCAACAAATGATTATGACATCAACAAAATGATTATGACATCATCCAATGATTATGACATCAAATGATTATGACATCATCAAATGATTATGACATCAACAAAATGATTATGACATCAACAAAATGATTATGACATCATCCAATGATTATGACATCAACAAAATGATTATGACATCATCCAATGATTTTGACATCATCAAATCATTATGACATCAACAAAATGATTATGACATCAACAAAATGATTATGACATCATCAAATGATTATGACATCATCAAATGATGATGACATCAACAAAATGATGATGACATCATCCAATGATCATGACATCATCCAATGATTATGACATCATCAAATCATTATGACATCAACAAAATGATTATGACATCATCTAATGATTATGACATCATCAAATGATTATGACATCAACAAAATGATTATGACATCATCCAATGATTATGACGTCAAATGATTATGACATCATCAAATGATTATGACATCAACAAAATGATTATGACATCATCCAATGATTATGACATCAAATGTTTATGACATCATCAAATGTTTATGACATCAACAAAATGATTATGACATCATCCAATGATTATGACATCAAATGATTATGACATCATCAAATCATTATGACATCAACAAAATGATTATGACATCATCTAATGATTATGACATCGTCAAATGATTATGACATCAACAAAATGATTATGACATCATCCGATGATTATGACATCAAATGATTATGACATCATCAAATCATTATGACATCAACAAAATGATTATGACATCATCTAATGATTATGACATCATCAAATGATTATGACATCAACAAAATGATTATGACATCATCCAATGATTATGACATCAAATGATTATGACATCATCAAATGATTATGACATCAACAAAATGATTATGACATCATACAATGATTATGACATCAAATGATTATGACATCAACAAAATGATTATGACATCATCCAATGATTTTGACATCATCAAATCATTAAGACATCAACAAAATGATTATGACATCATCCAATGATTATGACATCAAATGATTATGACATCATCAAATGATTATGACATCAACAAAATGATGATGACATCATCCAATGATTATGACATCATCCAATGATTATGACATCATCAAATCATTATGACATCAACAAAATGATTATGACATCATCTAATGATTATGACATCATCAAATGATTATGACATCAACAAAATGATTATGACATCATCCAATGATTATGACATCAAATGATTATGACATCAACAAATGATTATGACATCAACAAAATGATTATGACATCATCCAATGATTATGACATCAAATGATTATGACATCAACAAAATGATTATGACATCATCCAATGAATTTGACATCATCAAATCATTATGACATCAACAAAATGATTATGACATCAACAAAATGATTATGACATCATCAAATGATTATGACATCAAATGATTATGACATCATCAAATGATTATGACATCAACAAAATGATGATGACATCATCCAATGATTATGACATCATCCAATGATTATGACATCATCAAATCATTATGACATCAACAAAAGATTATGACATCATCTAATGATTATGACATCATCAAATGATTATGACATCACAAAATGATTATGACATCATCTAATGATTATGACATCATCAAATGATTATGACATCAACAAAATGATTATGACATCATCTAATGATTATAACATCATCAAATGATTATGACATCAACAAAATGATTATGACATCATCCAATGATTATGACATCAAATGATTATGACATCATCAAATGATTATGACATCAACAAAATGATGATGACATCATCCAATGATTATGACATCATCCAATGATTATGACATCATCAAATCATTATGACATCAACAAAATGATTATGACATCAACAAAATGATTATGACATCATCAAATGATTATGACATCAACAAAATGATTATGACATCATCAAATGATTATGACATCAAATGATTATGACATCATCAAATGATTATGACATCAACAAAATGATGATGACATCATCCAATGATTATGACATCATCCAATGATTATGACATCATCAAATCATTATGACATCAACAAAATGATTATGACATCATCAAATGATTATGACATCAACAAAATGATTATGACATCATCCAATGATTATGACATCAAATGATTATGACATCATCAAATGATTATGACATCAACAAAATGATTATGACATCATCAAATGATTATGACATCAAATGATTATGACATCATCAAATGATTATGACATCACAAAATGATTATGACATCATCTAATGATTATGACATCATCAAATGATTATGACATCAACAAAATGATTATGACATCATCTAATGATTATGACATCATCAAATGATTATGACATCATCAAATGATTATGACATCAACAAAATGATGATGACATCATCCAATGATTATGACATCATCCAATGATTATGACATCATCAAATCATTATGACATCAACAAAATGATTATGACATCATCTAATGATTATGACATCATCAAATGATTATGACATCAACAAAATGATTATGACATCATCCAATGATTATGACATCATCCAATGATTATGACATCATCAAATCATTATGACATCAACAAAATGATTATGACATCAACAAAATGATTATGACATCATCAAATGATTATGACATCAAATGATTATGACATCATCAAATGATTATGACATCAACAAAATGATGATGACATCATCCAATGATTATGACATCATCCAATGATTATGACATCATCAAATCATTATGACATCAACAAAATGATTATGACATCATCTAATGATTATGACATCATCAAATGATTATGACATCAACAAAATGATTATGACATCATCCAATGATTATGACGTCAAATGATTATGACATCATCAAATGATTATGACATCAACAAAATGATTATGACATCATCCAATGATTATGACATCAAATGTTTATGACATCACCAAATGATTATGACATCAACAAAATGATTATGACATCATCCAATGATTATGACATCAAATGATTATGACATCATCAAATCATTATGACATCAACAAAATGATTATGACATCATCTAATGATTATGACATCGTCAAATGATTATGACATCAACAAAATGATTATGACATCATCCGATGATTATGACATCAAATGATTATGACATCATCAAATGATTATGACATCAATAAAATGATTATGACATCATCCAATGATTTTGACATCATCAAATCATTATGACATCAACAAAATGATTATGACATCAACAAAATGATTATGACATCATCAAATGATTATGACATCAAATGATTATGACATCATCAAATGATTATGACATCAACAAAATGATTATGACATCATCCAATGATTATGACATCAAATGATTATGACATCATCAAATGATTATGACATCACCAAAATGATTATGACATCATCAAATGATTATGACATCAACAAAATGATTATGACATCAACAAAATGATTATGACATCATCTAATGATTATGACATTATCAAATGATTATGACATCAACAAAATGATTATGACATCATCCAATGATTATGACTTCAAATGATTATGACATCATCAAATGATTATGACATCAACAAAATGATTATGACATCATCCAATGATTATGACATCAAATGATTATGACATCAACAAAATGATTATGACATCATCCAATGATTTTGACATCATCAAATCATTATGACATCAACAAAATGATTATGACATCAACAAAATGATTATGACATCATCAAATGATTATGACATCAAATGATTATGACATCATCAAATGATTATGACATCAACAAAATGATTATGACATCATCTAATGATTATGACATCATCAAATGATTATGACATCACAAAATGATTATGACATCATCTAATGATTATGACATCATCAAATGATTATGACATCAACAAAATGATTATGACATCATCTAATGATTATGACATCAACAAATGATTATGACATCAACAAAATGATTATGACATCATCCAATGATTATGACATCAAATGATTATGACATCATCAAATGATTATGACATCAACAAAATGATTATGACATCAACAAAATGATTATGACATCATCCAATGATTATGACATCAACAAAATGATTATGACATCATCCAATGATTTTTGACATCATCAAATCATTATGACATCAACAAAATGATTATGACATCAACAAAATGATTATGACATCATCAAATGATTATGACATCAAATGATTATGACATCATCAAATGATGATGACATCAACAAAATGATGATGACATCATCCAATGATCATGACATCATCCAATGATTATGACATCATCAAATCATTATGACATCAACAAAATGATTATGACATCATCTAATGATTATGACATCATCAAATGATTATGACATCAACAAAATGATTATGACATCATCCAATGATTATGACGTCAAATGATTATGACATCATCAAATGATTATGACATCAACAAAATGATTATGACATCATCCAATGATTATGACATCAAATGTTTATGACATCATCAAATGTTTATGACATCAACAAAATGATTATGACATCATCCAATGATTATGACATCAAATGATTATGACATCATCAAATCATTATGACATCAACAAAATGATTATGACATCATCTAATGATTATGACATCGTCAAATGATTATGACATCAACAAAATGATTATGACATCATCCGATGATTATGACATCAAATGATTATGACATCATCAAATCATTATGACATCAACAAAATGATTATGACATCATCTAATGATTATGACATCATCAAATGATTATGACATCAACAAAATGATTATGACATCATCCAATGATTATGACATCAAATGATTACGACATCATCAAATGATTATGACATCAACAAAATGATTATGACATCATACAATGATTATGACATCAAATGATTATGACATCAACAAAATGATTATGACATCATCCAATGATTTTGACATCATCAAATCATTAAGACATCAACAAAATGATTATGACATCATCCAATGATTATGACATCAAATGATTATGACATCATCAAATGATTATGACATCAACAAAATGATGATGACATCATCCAATGATTATGACATCATCCAATGATTATGACATCATCAAATCATTATGACATCAACAAAATGATTATGACATCATCTAATGATTATGACATCATCAAATGATTATGACATCAACAAAATGATTATGACATCATCCGATGATTATGACATCAAATGATTATGACATCATCAAATGATTATGACATCAACAAAATGATTATGACATCATCCAATGATTTTGACATCATCAAATCATTATGACATCAACAAAATGATTATGACATCAACAAAATGATTATGACATCATCAAATGATTATGACATCAAATGATTATGACATCATCAAATGATTATGACATCATCCAATGATTATGACATCATCAAATCATTATGACATCAACAAAATAATTATGACATCATCAAATGATTATGACATCACAAAATGATTATGACATCATCTAATGATTATGACATCATCAAATGATTATGACATCAACAAAATGATTATGACATCATCCAATGATTATTTCATCATCCAATGATTATGACATCATCAAATCATTATGACATCAACAAAATGATTATGACATCATCTAATGATTATGACATCATCAAATGATTATGACATCAACAAAATGATTATGACATCATCCAATGATTATGACATCATCAAATGATTATGACATCACCAAAATGATTATGACATCATCAAATGATTATGACATCAACAAAATGATTATGACATCAACAAAATGATTATGACATCATCTAATGATTATGACATTATCAAATGATTATGACATCAACAAAATGATTATGACATCATCCAATGATTATGACATCAAATGATTATGACATCATCAAATGATTATGACATCACAAAATGATTATGACATCATCTAATGATTATGACATCATCAAATGATTATGACATCAACAAAATGATTATGACATCATCTAATGATTATGACATCATCAAATGATTATGACATTAACAAAATGATTATGACATCATCCAATGATTATGACATCAAATGATTATGACATCAACAAAATGATTATGACATCATCCAATGATTTTGACATCATCAAATCATTATGACATCAACAAAATGATTATGACATCATCCAATGATTATGACATCATCAAATGATTATGACATCAACAAAATTATGATGACATCATCCAATGATTATGACATCATCCAATAATTATGACATCATCAAATCATTATGACATCAACAAAATGATTATGACATCATCTAATGATTATGACATCATCAAATGATTATGACATCACAAAATGATTATGACATCATCTAATGATTATGACATCATCAAATGATTATGACATCAACAAAATGATTATGACATCATCCAATGATTATGACATCATCGAATGATTATGACATCATCAAATCATTATGACATCAACAAAATGATTATGACATCATCTAATGATTATGACATCATCAAATGATTATGACATCAACAAAATGATAATGACATCATCAAATGATTATGACATCAAATGATTATGACATCATCAAATGATTATGACATCACCAAAATGATTATGACATCATCAAATGATTATGACATCAACAAAATGATTATGACATCAACAAAATGATTATGACATCATCTAATGATTATGACATTATCAAATGATTATGACATCAACAAAATGATTATGACATCATCCAATGATTATGACATCAAATGATTATGACATCATCAAATGATTATGACATCACAAAATGATTATGACATCATCTAATGATTATGACATCATCAAATGATTATGACATCAACAAAATGATTATGACATCATCTAATGATTATGACATCATCAAATGATTATGACATCAACAAAATGATTATGACATCATCCAATGATTATGATATCAAATGATTATGACATCATCAAATGATTATGACATCAACAAAATGATTATGACATCATCCAATGATTATGACATCAAATGATTATGACATCAACAAAATGATTATGACATCATCCAATGATTTTGACATCATCAAATCATTATGACATCAACAAAATGATTATGACATCATCAAATGATTATGACATCAAATGATTATGACATCATCAAATGATTATGACATCAACAAAATGATGATGACATCATCCAATGATTATGACATCATACAATGATTATGACATCATCAAATCATTATGACATCAACAAAATGATTATGACATCATCTAATGATTATGACATCATCAAATGATTATGACATCAACAAAATGATTATGACATCATCCAATGATTATGACATCAAATGATTATGACATCATCAAATGATTATGACATCAACAAAATGATTATGACATCATCCAATGATTATGACATCAAATGATTATGACATCAACAAAATGATTATGACATCATCCAATGATTTTGACATCATCAAATCATTATGACATCAACAAAATGATTATGACATCAACAAAATTATTATGACATCATCCAATGATTATGACATCAAATGATTATGACATTATCAAATGATTATGACATCAACAAAATGATTATGACATCATCCAATGATTATGACATCAAATGATTATGACATCATCAAATGATTATGACATCAACAAAATGATTATGACATCATCCAATGATTATGACATCAAATGATTATGACATCATCAAATGATTATGACATCAACAAAATGATTATGACATCATACAATGATTATGACATCAAATGATTATGACATCATCAAATGATTACGACATCACAAAATGATTATGACATCATCTAATGATTATGACATCATCAAATGATTATGACATCAACAAAATGATTATGACATCATCCAATGATTATGACATCATCGAATGATTATGACATCATCAAATCATTATGACATCAACAAAATGATTATGACATCATCTAATGATTATGACATCATCAAATGATTATGACATCAACAAAATGATAATGACATCATCAAATGATTATGACATCAAATGATTATGACATCATCAAATGATTATGACATCACCAAAATGATTATGACATCATCAAATGATTATGACATCAACAAAATGATTATGACATCAACAAAATGATTATGACATCATCTAATGATTATGACATTATCAAATGATTATGACATCAACAAAATGATTATGACATCATCCAATGATTATGACATCAAATGATTATGACATCATCAAATGATTATGACATCACAAAATGATTATGACATCATCTAATGATTATGACATCATCAAATGATTATGACATCAACAAAATGATTATGACATCATCTAATGATTATGACATCATCAAATGATTATGACATCAACAAAATGATTATGACATCATCCAATGATTATGATATCAAATGATTATGACATCATCAAATGATTATGACATCAACAAAATGATTATGACATCATCCAATGATTATGACATCAAATGATTATGACATCAACAAAATGATTATGACATCATCCAATGATTTTGACATCATCAAATCATTATGACATCAACAAAATGATTATGACATCATCAAATGATTATGACATCAAATGATTATGACATCATCAAATGATTATGACATCAACAAAATGATGATGACATCATCCAATGATTATGACATCATACAATGATTATGACATCATCAAATCATTATGACATCAACAAAATGATTATGACATCATCTAATGATTATGACATCATCAAATGATTATGACATCAACAAAATGATTATGACATCATCCAATGATTATGACATCAAATGATTATGACATCATCAAATGATTATGACATCAACAAAATGATTATGACATCATCCAATGATTATGACATCAAATGATTATGACATCAACAAAATGATTATGACATCATCCAATGATTTTGACATCATCAAATCATTATGACATCAACAAAATGATTATGACATCAACAAAATTATTATGACATCATCAAATGATTATGACATCAAATGATTATGACATCATCAAATGATTATGACATCAACAAAATGATGATGACATCATCCAATGATTATGACATCATCCAATGATTATGACATCATCAAATCATTATGACATCAACAAAATGATTATGACATCATCAAATGATTATGACATCAACAAAATGATTATGACATCATCCAATGATTATGACATCAAATGATTATGACATCATCAAATGATTATGACATCAAAAAATGATTATGACATCAACAAAATGATTATGACATCATCAAATCATTATGACATCAACAAAATGATTATGACATCAACAAAATTATTATGACATCATCAAATGATTATGACATCAAATGATTATGACATCATCAAATGATTATGACATCAACAAAATGATGATGACACCATCCAATGATTATGACATCATCCAATGATTATGACATCATCAAATCATTATGACATCAACAAAATGATTATGGCATCATCAAATGATTATGACATCATCAAAATGATTATGACATCATCCAATGATTATGACATCAAATGATTATGACATCATCAAATGATTATGACATCAAAAAAATGGTTATGACATCAACAAAATGATTATGACATCATCTAATGATTATGACATTATCAAATGATTATGACATCAACAAAATGATTATGACATCATCCGATGATTATGACATCAAATGATTATGACATCATCAAATGATTATGACATCAACAAAATGATTATGACATCATCTAATGATTATGACATCATCAAATGATTATGACATCAACAAAATGATTATGACATCATCTAATGATTATGACATCATCAAATGATTATGACATCAACAAAATGATTATGACATCATCCAATGATTATGACATCAACAAAATGATTATGACATCATCCAATGATTATGACATCAAATGTTTATGACATCATCAAATGATTATGACATCAACAAAATGATTATGACATCATCCAATGATTATGACATCAAATGATTATGACATCATCAAATCATTATGACATCAACAAAATGATTATGACATCATCTAATGATTATGACATCATCAAATGATTATGACATCAACAAAATGATTATGACATCATCCAATGATTATGACATCAAATGATTATGACATCATCAAATGATTACGACATCAACAAAATGATTATGGCATCATCAAATGATTATGACATCAACAAAATGATTATGACATCATCCAATGATTATGACATCAAATGATTATGACATCATCAAATCATTATGACATCAACAAAATGATTATGACATCATAAAATGATTATGACATCAACAAAATGATAATGGCATCATCAAATGATTATGACATCAACAAAATGATTATGACATCAACAAAATGATTATGACATCATCAAATGATTATGACATCATCTAATGATTATGACATCATCAAATGATTATGACATCAACAAAATGATTATGACATCATCCAATGATTATGACATCAAATGATTATGACATCATCAAATGATTATGACATCACCAAAATGATTATGACATCATCAAATGATTATGACATCAACAAAATGATTATGACATCAACAAAATGATTATGACATCATCTAATGATTATGACATTATCAAATGATTATTTCATCAACAAAATGATTATGACATCATCCAATGATTATGACATCAAATGATTATGACATCATCAAATGATTATGACATCAACAAAATGATTATGACATCATCCAATGATTATGACATCAAATGATTATGACATCAACAAAATGATTATGACATCATCCAATGATTATGACATCATCAAATCATTATGACATCAACAAAATGATTATGACATCAACAAAATGATTATGACATCATCAAATGATTATGACATGAAATGATTATGACATCAAATGATTATGACATCAACAAAATTATGATGACATCATCCAATGATTATGACATCATCCAATGATTATGACATCATCAAATCATTATGACATCAACAAAATGATTATGACATCATCTAATGATTATGACATCATCAAATGATTATGACATCACAAAATGATTATGACATCATCTAATGATTATGGCATCATCAAATGATTATGACATCAACAAAATGATTATGACATCATCCAATGATTATGACATCATCCAATGATTATGACATCATCAAATCATTATGACATCAACAAAATGATTATGACATCATCTAATGATTATGACATCATCAAATGATTATGACATCAACAAAATGATTATGACATCATCTAATGATTATGACATCATCAAATGATTATGACATCAACAAAATGATTATGACATCATCTAATGATTATGACATCATCAAATGATTATGACATCAACAAAATGATTATGACATCATCCAATGATTATGACATCAAATGATTATGACATCATCAAATGATTATGACATCAACAAAATGATTATGACATCATCCAATGATTATGACATCAAATGATTATGACATCAACAAAATGATTATGACATCATCCAATGATTTTGACATCATCAAATCATTATGACATCAACAAAATGATTATGACATCAACAAAATGATTATGACATCATCAAATGATTATGACATCAAATGATTATGACATCATCAAATGATTATGACATCATCCAATGATTATGACATCATCAAATCATTATGACATCAACAAAATGATTATGACATCATCAAATGATTATGACATCACAAAATGATTATGACATCATCTAATGATTATGACATCATCAAATGATTATGACATCAACAAAATGATTATGACATCATCCAATGATTATTTCATCATCCAATGATTATGACATCATCAAATCATTATGACATCAACAAAATGATTATGACATCATCTAATGATTATGACATCATCAAATGATTATGACATCACCAAAATGATTATGACATCATCAAATGATTATGACATCAACAAAATGATTATGACATCAACAAAATGATTATGACATCATCTAATGATTATGACATTATCAAATGATTATGACATCAACAAAATGATTATGACATCATCCAATGATTATGACATCAAATGATTATGACATCATCAAATGATTATGACATCACAAAATGATTATGACATCATCTAATGATTATGACATCATCAAATGATTATGACATCAACAAAATGATTATGACATCATCTAATGATTATGACATCATCAAATGATTATGACATCAACAAAATGATTATGACATCATCCAATGATTATGACATCAAATGATTATGACATCAACAAAATGATTATGACATCATCCAATGATTTTGACATCATCAAATCATTATGACATCAACAAAATGATTATGACATCATCCAATGATTATGACATCATCAAATGATTATGACATCAACAAAATTATGATGACATCATCCAATGATTATGACATCATCCAATGATTATGACATCATCAAATCATTATGACATCAACAAAATGATTATGACATCATCTAATGATTATGACATCATCAAATGATTATGACATCACAAAATGATTATGACATCATCTAATGATTATGACATCATCAAATGATTATGACATCAACAAAATGATTATGACATCATCCAATGATTATGACATCATCGAATGATTATGACATCATCAAATCATTATGACATCAACAAAATGATTATGACATCATCTAATGATTATGACATCATCAAATGATTATGACATCAACAAAACGATAATGACATCATCAAATGATTATGACATCAAATGATTATGACATCATCAAATGATTATGACATCACCAAAATGATTATGACATCATCAAATGATTATGACATCAACAAAATGATTATGACATCAACAAAATGATTATGACATCATCTAATGATTATGACATTATCAAATGATTATGACATCAACAAAATGATTATGACATCATCCAATGATTATGACATCAAATGATTATGACATCATCAAATGATTATGACATCACAAAATGATTATGACATCATCTAATGATTATGACATCATCAAATGATTATGACATCAACAAAATGATTATGACATCATCTAATGATTATGACATCATCAAATGATTATGACATCAACAAAATGATTATGACATCATCCAATGATTATGATATCAAATGATTATGACATCATCAAATGATTATGACATCAACAAAATGATTATGACATCATCCAATGATTATGACATCAAATGATTATGACATCAACAAAATGATTATGACATCATCCAATGATTTTGACATCATCAAATCATTATGACATCAACAAAATGATTATGACATCATCAAATGATTATGACATCAAATGATTATGACATCATCAAATGATTATGACATCAACAAAATGATGATGACATCATCCAATGATTATGACATCATACAATGATTATGACATCATCAAATCATTATGACATCAACAAAATGATTATGACATCATCTAATGATTATGACATCATCAAATGATTATGACATCAACAAAATGATTATGACATCATCCAATGATTATGACATCAAATGATTATGACATCATCAAATGATTATGACATCAACAAAATGATTATGACATCATCCAATGATTATGACATCAAATGATTATGACATCAACAAAATGATTATGACATCATCCAATGATTTTGACATCATCAAATCATTATGACATCAACAAAATGATTATGACATCAACAAAATTATTATGACATCATCAAATGATTATGACATCAAATGATTATGACATCATCAAATGATTATGACATCAACAAAATGATGATGACATCATCCAATGATTATGACATCATCCAATGATTATGACATCATCAAATGATTATGACATCAACAAAATGATTATGACATCATCCAATGATTATGACATCAACAAAATGATTATGACATCATCCAATGATTATGACATCAAATGATTATGACATCATCAAATGATTATGACATCAAAAAAATGATTATGACATCAACAAAATGATTATGACATCATCCAATGATTTTGACATCATCAAATCATTATGACATCAACAAAATGATTATGACATCAACAAAATTATTATGACATCATCAAATGATTATGACATCAAATGATTATGACATCATCAAATGATTATGACATCAACAAAATGATGATGACATCATCCAATGATTATGACATCATCCAATGATTATGACATCATCAAATCATTATGACATCAACAAAATGATTATGGCATCATCAAATGATTATGACATCAACAAAATGATTATGACATCATCCAATGATTATGACATCAAATGATTATGACATCATCAAATGATTATGACATCAAAAAAATGGTTATGACATCAACAAAATGATTATGACATCATCTAATGATTATGACATTATCAAATGATTATGACATCAACAAAATGATTATGACATCATCCGATGATTATGACATCAAATGATTATGACATCATCAAATGATTATGACATCAACAAAATGATTATGACATCATCTAATGATTATGACATCATCAAATGATTATGACATCAACAAAATGATTATGACATCATCTAATGATTATGACATCATCAAATGATTATGACATCAACAAAATGATTATGACATCATCCAATGATTATGACATCAACAAAATGATTATGACATCATCCAATGATTATGACATCAAATGTTTATGACATCATCAAATGATTATGACATCAACAAAATGATTATGACATCATCCAATGATTATGACATCAAATGATTATGACATCATCAAATCATTATGACATCAACAAAATGATTATGACATCATCTAATGATTATGACATCATCAAATGATTATGACATCAACAAAATGATTATGACATCATCCAATGATTATGACATCAAATGATTATGACATCATCAAATGATTACGACATCAACAAAATGATTATGGCATCATCAAATGATTATGACATCAACAAAATGATTATGACATCATCCAATGATTATGACATCAAATGATTATGACATCATCAAATCATTATGACATCAACAAAATGATTATGACATCATAAAATGATTATGACATCAACAAAATGATAATGGCATCATCAAATGATTATGACATCAACAAAATGATTATGACATCAACAAAATGATTATGACATCATCAAATGATTATGACATCATCTAATGATTATGACATCATCAAATGATTATGACATCAACAAAATGATTATGACATCATCCAATGATTATGACATCAAATGATTATGACATCATCAAATGATTATGACATCACCAAAATGATTATGACATCATCAAATGATTATGACATCAACAAAATGATTATGACATCAACAAAATGATTATGACATCATCTAATGATTATGACATTATCAAATGATTATGACATCAACAAAATGATTATGACATCATCCAATGATTATGACATCAAATGATTATGACATCATCAAATGATTATGACATCAACAAAATGATTATGACATCATCCAATGATTATGACATCAAATGATTATGACATCAACAAAATGATTATGACATCATCCAATGATTATGACATCATCAAATCATTATGACATCAACAAAATGATTATGACATCAACAAAATGATTATGACATCATCAAATGATTATGACATGAAATGATTATGACATCAAATGATTATGACATCAACAAAATTATGATGACATCATCCAATGATTATGACATCATCCAATGATTATGACATCATCAAATCATTATGACATCAACAAAATGATTATGACATCATCTAATGATTATGACATCATCAAATGATTATGACATCATCTAATGATTATGACATCATCAAATGATTATGACATCAACAAAATGATTATGACATCATCCAATGATTATGACATCATCCAATGATTATGACATCATCAAATCATTATGACATCAACAAAATGATTATGACATCATCTAATGATTATGACATCATCAAATGATTATGACATCAACAAAATGATTATGACATCATCTAATGATTATGACATCATCAAATGATTATGACATCAACAAAATGATTATGACATCATCTAATGATTATGACATCATCAAATGATTATGACATCAACAAAATGATTATGACATCATCCAATGATTATGACATCAAATGATTATGACATCATCAAATGATTATGACATCAACAAAATGATTATGACATCATCCAATGATTATGACATCAAATGATTATGACATCAACAAAATGATTATGACATCATCCAATGATTTTGACATCATCAAATCATTATGACATCAACAAAATGATTATGACATCATCCAATGATTATGACATCAAATGATTATGACATCATCAAATGATTATGAAATCAACAAAATTATGATGACATCATCCAATGATTATGACATCATCCAATGATTATGACATCATCAAATCATTATGACATCAACAAAATGATTATGACATCATCCAATGATTATGACATCATCAAATCATTATGGCATCAACAAAATGATTATGACATCATCTAATGATTATGACATCATCAAATGATTATGACATCACCAAAATGATTATGACATCATCAAATGATTATGACATCAACAAAATGATTATGACATCAACAAAATGATTATGACATCATCTAATGATTATGACATTATCAAATGATTATGACATCAACAAAATGATTATGACATCATCCAATGATTATGACATCAAATGATTATGACATCATCAAATGATTATGACATCACAAAATGATTATGACATCATCTAATGATTATGACATCATCAAATGATTATGACATCAACAAAATGATTATGACATCATCTAATGATTATGACATCATCAAATGATTATGACATCAGCAAAATGATTATGACATCATCCAATGATTATGATATCAAATGATTATGACATCATCAAATGATTATGACATCAACAAAATGATTATGACATCATCCAATGATTATGACATCAAATGATTATGACATCAACAAAATGATTATGACATCATCCAATGATTTTGACATCATCAAATCATTATGACATCAACAAAATGATTATGACATCAACAAAATGATTATGACATCATCAAATGATTATGACATCATCAAATGATTATGACATCAACAAAATGATGATGACATCATCCAATGATTATGACATCATACAATGATTATGACATCATCAAATCATTATGACATCAACAAAATGATTATGACATCATCTAATGATTATGACATCATCAAATGATTATGACATCAACAAAATGATTATGACATCATCCAATGATTATGACATCAAATGATTATGACATCATCAAATGATTATGACATCAACAAAATGATTATGACATCATCCAATGATTATGACATCAACAAAATGATTATGACATCATCCAATGATTTTGACATCATCAAATCATTATGACATCAACAAAATGATTATGACATCAACAAAATGATTATGACATCATCAAATGATTATGACATCAAATGATTATGACATCATCAAATGATTATGACATCAATAAAATGATGATGACATCATCCAATGATTATGACATCATCCAATGATTATGACATCATCAAATCATTATGACATCAACAAAATGATTATGACATCATCAAATGATTATGACATCAACAAAATGATTATGACATCATCCAATGATTATGACATCAAATGATTATGACATCATCAAATGATTATGGCATCAACAAAATGATTATGACATCATCAAATGATTATGACATCAAAAAAATGATTATGACATCAACAAAATGATTATGACATCATCTAATGATTATGACATTATCAAATGATTATGACATCAACAAAATGATTATGACATCATCCGATGATTATGACATCAAATGATTATGACATCATCAAATGATTATGACATCAACAAAATGATTATGACATCATCTAATGATTATGACATCATCAAATGATTATGACATCAACAAAATGATTATGACATCATCTAATGATTATGACATCATCAAATGATTATGACATCAACAAAATGATTATGACATCATCCAATGATTATGACATCAACAAAATGATTATGACATCATCTAATGATTATGACATTATCAAATGATTATGACATCAACAAAATGATTATGACATCATCCGATGATTATGACATCAAATGATTATGACATCATCAAATGATTATGACATCAACAAAATGATTATGACATCATCTAATGATTATGACATCATCAAATGATTATGACATCAACAAAATGATTATGACATCATCTAATGATTATGACATCATCAAATGATTATGACATCATCAAATCATTATGACATCAACAAAATGATTATGACATCATCTAATGATTATGACATCATCAAATGATTATGACATCAACAAAATGATTATGACATCATCCAATGATTATGACATCAAATGATTATGACATCATCAAATGATTATGACATCAACAAAATGATTATGACATCATCCAATGATTATGACATCAAATGATTATGACATCAACAAAATGATTATGACATCATCCAATGATTTTGACATCATCAAATCATTATGACATCAACAAAATGATTATGACATCAACAAAATGATTATGACATCATCAAATGATTATGACATCATCAAATCATTATGGCATCAACAAAATGATTATGACATCATCTAATGATTATGACATCATCAAATGATTATGACATCACCAAAATGATTATGACATCATCAAATGATTATGACATCAACAAAATGATTATGACATCAACAAAATGATTATGACATCATCCAATGATTATGACATCATCAAATCATTATGGCATCAACAAAATGATTATGACATCATCTAATGATTATGACATCATCAAATGATTATGACATCACCAAAATGATTATGACATCATCAAATGATTATGACATCAACAAAATGATTATGACATCAACAAAATGATTATGACATCATCTAATGATTATGACATTATCAAATGATTATGACATCAACAAAATGATTATGACATCATCCAATGATTATGACATCAAATGATTATGACATCATCAAATGATTATGACATCACAAAATGATTATGACATCATCTAATGATTATGACATCATCAAATGATTATGACATCAACAAAATGATTATGACATCATCTAATGATTATGACATCATCAAATGATTATGACATCAGCAAAATGATTATGACATCATCCAATGATTATGATATCAAATGATTATGACATCATCAAATGATTATGACATCAACAAAATGATTATGACATCATCCAATGATTATGACATCAAATGATTATGACATCAACAAAATGATTATGACATCATCCAATGATTTTGACATCATCAAATCATTATGACATCAACAAAATGATTATGACATCAACAAAATGATTATGACATCAACAAAATGATTATGACATCATCAAATGATTATGACATCATCAAATGATTATGACATCAACAAAATGATGATGACATCATCCAATGATTATGACATCATACAATGATTATGACATCATCAAATCATTATGACATCAACAAAATGATTATGACATCATCTAATGATTATGACATCATCAAATGATTATGACATCAACAAAATGATTATGACATCATCCAATGATTATGACATCAAATGATTATGACATCATCAAATGATTATGACATCAACAAAATGATTATGACATCATCCAATGATTATGACATCAAATGATTATGACATCAACAAAATGATTATGACATCATCCAATGATTTTGACATCATCAAATCATTATGACATCAACAAAATGATTATGACATCAACAAAATGATTATGACATCATCAAATGATTATGACATCAAATGAATATGACATCATCAAATGATTATGACATCAATAAAATGATGATGACATCATCCAATGATTATGACATCATCCAATGATTATGACATCATCAAATCATTATGACATCAACAAAATGATTATGACATCATCAAATGATTATGACATCAACAAAATGATTATGACATCATCCAATTATTATGACATCAAATGATTATGACATCATCAAATGATTATGACATCAACAAAATGATTATGACATCATCAAATGATTATGACATCAAAAAAATGATTATGACATCAACAAAATGATTATGACATCATCTAATGATTATGACATTATCAAATGATTATGACATCAACAAAATGATTATGACATCATCCGATGATTATGACATCAAATGATTATGACATCATCAAATGATTATGACATCAACAAAATGATTATGACATCATCTAATGATTATGACATCATCAAATGATTATGACATCAACAAAATGATTATGACATCATCTAATGATTATGACATCATCAAATGATTATGACATCAACAAAATGAATATGACATCATCCAATGATTATGACATCAACAAAATGATTATGACATCATCTAATGATTATGACATTATCAAATGATTATGACATCAACAAAATGATTATGACATCATCCGATGATTATGACATCAAATGATTATGACATCATCAAATGATTATGACATCAACAAAATGATTATGACATCATCTAATGATTATGACATCATCAAATGATTATGACATCAACAAAATGATTATGACATCATCTAATGATTATGACATCATCAAATGATTATGACATCATCCAATGATTATGACATCATCAAATCATTATGACATCAACAAAATGATTATGACATCATCTAATGATTATGACATCATCAAATGATTATGACATCAACAAAATGATTATGACATCATCCAATGATTATGACATCAAATGATTATGACATCATCAAATGATTATGACATCAACAAAATGATTATGACATCATCCAATGATTATGACATCAAATGATTATGACATCAACAAAATGATTATGACATCATCCAATGATTTTGACATCATCAAATCATTATGACATCAACAAAATGATTATGACATCAACAAAATGATTATGACATCATCAAATGATTATGACATCAAATGATTATGACATCATCAAATGATTATGACATCAATAAAATGATGATGACATCATCCAATGATTATGACATCATCCAATGATTATGACATCATCAAATCATTATGACATCAACAAAATGATTATGACATCATCAAATGATTATGACATCAACAAAATGATTATGACATCATCCAATGATTATGACATCAAATGATTATGACATCATCAAATGATTATGACATCAACAAAATGATTATGACATCATCAAATGATTATGACATCAAAAAAATGATTATGACATCAACAAAATGATTATGACATCATCTAATGATTATGACATCATCAAATGATTATGACATCAACAAAATGATTATGACATCATCTAATGATTATGACATCATCAAATGATTATGACATCAACAAAATGATTATGACATCATCCAATGATTATGACATTAACAAAATGATTATGACATCATCTAATGATTATGACATTATCAAATGATTATGACATCAACAAAATGATTATGACATCAACAAAATGATTATGACATCATCTAATGATTATGACATCATCAAATGATTATGACATCAACAAAATGATTATGACATCATCTAATGATTATGACATCATCAAATGATTATGACATCATCCAATGATTATGACATCAAATGATTATGACATCATCAAATGATTATGACATCAACAAAATGATTATGACATCATCCAATGATTATGACATCAAATGATTATGACATCATCAAATGATTATGACATCAACAAAATGATTATGACATCATCCAATGATTATGACATCAAATGATTATGACATCAACAAAATGAATATGACATCACCCAATGATTTTGACATCATCAAATCATTATGACATCAACAAAATGATTATGACATCAACAAAATGATTATGACATCATCAAATGATTATGACATCATCAAATGATTAAGACATCAAATGATTATGACATCATCAAATGATTATGACATCAACAAAATGATGATGACATCATCCAATGATTATGACATCATCAAATCATTATGACATCAACAAAATGATTATGACATCATCTAATGATTATGACATCAACAAAATGATTATGACATCATCTAATGATTATGACATTATCAAATGATTATGACATCAACAAAATGATTATGACATCATCCAATGATTATGACATCAAATGATTATGACATCATCAAATGATTATGACATCACAAAATGATTATGACATCATCTAATGATTATGACATCATCAAATGATTATGACATCAACAAAATGATTATGACATCATCTAATGATTATGACATCAACAAAATGATTATGACATCATCCAATGATTATGACATCAAGTGATTATGACATCATCAAATGATTATGACATCAACAAAATGATTATGACATCATCCAATGATTATGACATCAACAAAATGATTATGACATCATCCAATGATTATGACATCATCCAATGATTATGACATCATCAAGTCATTATAACATCAACAAAATGATTATGACATCATCTAATGATTATGACATCATCAAATGATTATGACATCAACAAAATGATTATGACATCATCCAATGATTATGACATCAAATGATTATGACATCATCAAATGATTATGACATCATCCAATGATTATGACATCAAATGATTATGACATCAACAAAATGATTATGACATCATCAAATGATTATGACATCAACAAAATGATTATGACATCATCTAATGATTATGACATCATCAAATGATTATGACATCAACAAAATGATTATGACATCATCCAATGATTATGACATCAACAAAATGATTATGACATCATCCAATGATTATGACATCAAATGTTTATGACATCATCAAATGATTATGACATCAACAAAATGATTATGACATCATCCAATGATTATGACATCAAATGATTATGACATCATCAAATCATTATGACATCAACAAAATTATTATGACATCATCTAATGATTATGACATCATCAAATGATTATGACATCAACAAAATGATTATGACATCATCCAATGATTATGACATCAAATGATTATGACATCATCAAATGATTACGACATCAACAAAATGATTATGGCATCATCAAATGATTATGACATCGACAAAATGATTATGACATCATCCAATGATTATGACATCAAATGATTATGACATCATCAAATCATTATGACATCAACAAAATGATTATGACATCATAAAATGATTATGACATCAACAAAATGATAATGGCATCATCAAATGATTATGACATCAACAAAATGATTATGACATCAACAAAATGATTATGACATCATCAAATGATTATGACATCATCTAATGATTATGACATCATCAAATGATTATGACATCAACAAAATGATTATGACATCATCCAATGATTATGACATCAAATGATTATGACATCATCAAATGATTATGACATCACCAAAATGATTATGACATCATCAAATGATTATGACATCAACAAAATGATTATGACATCAACAAAATGATTATGACATCATCTAATGATTATGACATTATCAAATGATTATGACATCAACAAAATGATTATGACATCATCCAATGATTATGACATCAAATGATTATGACATCATCAAATGATTATGACATCAACAAAATGATTATGACATCATCCAATGATTATGACATCAAATGATTATGACATCAACAAAATGATTATGACATCATCCAATGATTATGACATCATCAAATCATTATGACATCAACAAAATGATTATGACATCAACAAAATGATTATGAGATCATCAAATGATTATGACATGAAATGATTATGACATCAAATGATTATGACATCAACAAAATTATGATGACATCATCCAATGATTATGACATCATCCAATGATTATGACATCATCAAATCATTATGACATCAACAAAATGATTATGACATCATCTAATGATTATGACATCATCAAATGATTATGACATCAACAAAATGATTATGACATCATCAAATGATTATGACATCAAAAAAATGATTATGACATCAACAAAATGATTATGACATCATCTAATGATTATGACATTATCAAATGATTATGACATCAACAAAATGATTATGACATCATCCGATGATTATGACATCAAATGATTATGACATCATCAAATGATTATGACATCAACAAAATGATTATGACATCATCTAATGATTATGACATCATCAAATGATTATGACATCAACAAAATGATTATGACATCATCTAATGATTATGACATCATCAAATGATTATGACATCAACAAAATGAATATGACGTCATCCAATGATTATGACATCAACAAAATGATTATGACATCATCTAATGATTATGACATTATCAAATGATTATGACATCAACAAAATGATTATGACATCATCCGATGATTATGACATCAAATGATTATGACATCATCAAATGATTATGACATCAACAAAATGATTATGACATCATCTAATGATTATGACATCATCAAATGATTATGACATCAACAAAATGATTATGACATCATCTAATGATTATGACATCATCAAATGATTATGACATCATCCAATGATTATGACATCATCAAATCATTATGACATCAACAAAATGATTATGACATCATCTAATGATTATGACATCATCAAATGATTATGACATCAACAAAATGATTATGACATCATCCAATGATTATGACATCAAATGATTATGACATCATCAAATGATTATGACATCAACAAAATGATTATGACATCATCCAATGATTATGACATCAAATGATTATGACATCAACAAAATGATTATGACATCATCCAATGATTTTGACATCATCAAATCATTATGACATCAACAAAATGATTATGACATCAACAAAATGATTATGACATCATCAAATGATTATGACATCAAATGATTATGACATCATCAAATGATTATGACATCAATAAAATGATGATGACATCATCCAATGATTATGACATCATCCAATGATTATGACATCATCAAATCATTATGACATCAACAAAATGATTATGACATCATCAAATGATTATGACATCAACAAAATGATTATGACATCATCCAATGATTATGACATCAAATGATTATGACATCATCAAATGATTATGACATCAACAAAATGATTATGACATCATCAAATGATTATGACATCAAAAAAATGATTATGACATCAACAAAATGATTATGACATCATCTAATGATTATGACATCATCAAATGATTATGACATCAACAAAATGATTATGACATCATCTAATGATTATGACATCATCAAATGATTATGACATCAACAAAATGATTATGACATCATCCAATGATTATGACATTAACAAAATGATTATGACATCATCTAATGATTATGACATTATCAAATGATTATGACATCAACAAAATGATTATGACATCAACAAAATGATTATGACATCATCTAATGATTATGACATCATCAAATGATTATGACATCAACAAAATGATTATGACATCATCTAATGATTATGACATCATCAAATGATTATGACATCATCCAATGATTATGACATCAAATGATTATGACATCATCAAATGATTATGACATCAACAAAATGATTATGACATCATCCAATGATTATGACATCAAATGATTATGACATCATCAAATGATTATGACATCAACAAAATGATTATGACATCATCCAATGATTATGACATCAAATGATTATGACATCAACAAAATGAATATGACATCACCCAATGATTTTGACATCATCAAATCATTATGACATCAACAAAATGATTATGACATCAACAAAATGATTATGACATCATCAAATGATTATGACATCATCAAATGATTAAGACATCAAATGATTATGACATCATCAAATGATTATGACATCAACAAAATGATGATGACATCATCCAATGATTATGACATCATCAAATCATTATGACATCAACAAAATGATTATGACATCATCTAATGATTATGACATCAACAAAATGATTATGACATCATCTAATGATTATGACATTATCAAATGATTATGACATCAACAAAATGATTATGACATCATCCAATGATTATGACATCAAATGATTATGACATCATCAAATGATTATGACATCACAAAATGATTATGACATCATCTAATGATTATGATATCATCAAATGATTATGACATCAACAAAATGATTATGACATCATCTAATGATTATGACATCAACAAAATGATTATGACATCATCCAATGATTATGACATCAAGTGATTATGACATCATCAAATGATTATGACATCAACAAAATGATTATGACATCATCCAATGATTATGACATCAACAAAATGATTATGACATCATCCAATGATTATGACATCATCCAATGATTATGACATCATCAAGTCATTATAACATCAACAAAATGATTATGACATCATCTAATGATTATGACATCATCAAATGATTATGACATCAACAAAATGATTATGACATCATCCAATGATTATGACATCAAATGATTATGACATCATCAAATGATTATGACATCATCCAATGATTATGACATCAAATGATTATGACATCAACAAAATGATTATGACATCATCAAATGATTATGACATCAACAAAATGATTATGACATCATCTAATGATTATGACATCATCAAATGATTATGACATCAACAAAATGATTATGACATCATCCAATGATTATGACATCAACAAAATGATTATGACATCATCCAATGATTATGACATCAAATGTTTATGACATCATCAAATGATTATGACATCAACAAAATGATTATGACATCATCCAATGATTATGACATCAAATGATTATGACATCATCAAATCATTATGACATCAACAAAATTATTATGACATCATCTAATGATTATGACATCATCAAATGATTATGACATCAACAAAATGATTATGACATCATCCAATGATTATGACATCAAATGATTATGACATCATCAAATGATTACGACATCAACAAAATGATTATGGCATCATCAAATGATTATGACATCGACAAAATGATTATGACATCATCCAATGATTATGACATCAAATGATTATGACATCATCAAATCATTATGACATCAACAAAATGATTATGACATCATAAAATGATTATGACATCAACAAAATGATAATGGCATCATCAAATGATTATGACATCAACAAAATGATTATGACATCAACAAAATGATTATGACATCATCAAATGATTATGACATCATCTAATGATTATGACATCATCAAATGATTATGACATCAACAAAATGATTATGACATCATCCAATGATTATGACATCAAATGATTATGACATCATCAAATGATTATGACATCACCAAAATGATTATGACATCATCAAATGATTATGACATCAACAAAATGATTATGACATCAACAAAATGATTATGACATCATCTAATGATTATGACATTATCAAATGATTATGACATCAACAAAATGATTATGACATCATCCAATGATTATGACATCAAATGATTATGACATCATCAAATGATTATGACATCAACAAAATGATTATGACATCATCCAATGATTATGACATCAAATGATTATGACATCAACAAAATGATTATGACATCATCCAATGATTATGACATCATCAAATCATTATGACATCAACAAAATGATTATGACATCAACAAAATGATTATGAGATCATCAAATGATTATGACATGAAATGATTATGACATCAAATGATTATGACATCAACAAAATTATGATGACATCATCCAATGATTATGACATCATCCAATGATTATGACATCATCAAATCATTATGACATCAACAAAATGATTATGACATCATCTAATGATTATGACATCATCAAATGATTATGACATCACAAAATGATTATGACATCATCTAATGATTATGACATCATCAAATGATTATGACATCAACAAAATGATTATGACATCATCCAATGATTATGACATCATCCAATGATTATGACATCATCAAATCATTATGACATCAACAAAATGATTATGACATCATCTAATGATTATGACATCATCAAATGATTATGACATCAACAAAATGATTATGACATCATCTAATGATTATGACATCATCAAATGATTATGACATCAACAAAATGATTATGACATCATCTAATGATTATGACATCATCAAATGATTATGACATCAACAAAATGATTATGACATCATCCAATGATTATGACATCAAATGATTATGACATCATCAAATGATTATGACTTCAACAAAATGATTATGACATCATCCAATGATTATGACATCAAATGATTATGACATCAACAAAATGATTATGACATCATCCAATGATTTTGACATCATCAAATCATTATGACATCAACAAAATGATTATGACATCATCCAATGATTATGACATCAAATGATTATGACATCATCAAATGATTATGAAATCAACAAAATTATGATGAAATCATCCAATGATTATGACATCATCCAATGATTATGACATCATCAAATCATTATGACATCAACAAAATGATTATGACATCATCCAATGATTATGACATCATCAAATCATTATGGCATCAACAAAATGATTATGACATCATCTAATGATTATGACATCATCAAATGATTATGACATCACCAAAATGATTTTGACATCATCAAATGATTATGACATCAACAAAATGATTATGACATCAACAAAATGATTATGACATCATCTAATGATTATGACATTATCAAATGATTATGACATCAACAAAATGATTATGACATCATCCAATGATTATGACATCAAATGATTATGACATCATCAAATGATTATGACATCACAAAATGAATATGACATCATCTAATGATTATGACATCATCAAATGATTATGACATCAACAAAATGATTATGACATCATCTAATGATTATGACATCATCAAATGATTATGACATCAGCAAAATGATTATGACATCATCCAATGATTATGATATCAAATGATTATGACATCATCAAATGATTATGACATCAACAAAATGATTATGACATCATCCAATGATTATGACATCAAATGATTATGACATCAACAAAATGATTATGACATCATCCAATGATTTTGACATCATCAAATCATTATGACATCAACAAAATGATTATGACATCAACAAAATGATTATGACATCAACAAAATGATTATGACATCATCAAATGATTATGACATCATCAAATGATTATGACATCAACAAAATGATGATGACATCATCCAATGATTATGACATCATACAATGATTATGACATCATCAAATCATTATGACATCAACAAAATGATTATGACATCATCTAATGATTATGACATCATCAAATGATTATGACATCAACAAAATGATTATGACATCATCCAATGATTATGACATCAAATGATTATGACATCATCAAATGATTATGACATCAACAAAATGATTATGACATCATCCAATGATTATGACATCAAATGATTATGACATCAACAAAATGATTATGACATCATCCAATGATTTTGACATCATCAAATCATTATGACATCAACAAAATGATTATGACATCAACAAAATGATTATGACATCATCAAATGATTATGACATCAAATGATTATGACATCATCAAATGATTATGACATCAATAAAATGATGATGACATCATCCAATGATTATGACATCATCCAATGATTATGACATCATCAAATCATTATGACATCAACAAAATGATTATGACATCATCAAATGATTATGACATCAACAAAATGATTATGACATCATCCAATGATTATGACATCAAATGATTATGACATCATCAAATGATTATGACATCAACAAAATGATTATGACATCATCAAATGATTATGACATCATCAAATGATTATGACATCAACAAAATGATTATGACATCATCCAATGATTATGACATCAAATGATTATGACATCATCAAATGATTATGACATCAACAAAATGATTATGACATCATCTAATGATTATGACATTATCAAATGATTATGACATCAACAAAATGATTATGACATCATCCGATGATTATGACATCAAATGATTATGACATCATCAAATGATTATGACATCAACAAAATGATTATGACATCATCTAATGATTATGACATCATCAAATGATTATGACATCAACAAAATGATTATGACATCATCTAATGATTATGACATCATCAAATGATTATGACATCAACAAAATGATTATGACATCATCCAATGATTATGACATCAACAAAATGATTATGACATCATCTAATGATTATGACATTATCAAATGATTATGACATCAACAAAATGATTATGACATCATCCGATGATTATGACATCAAATGATTATGACATCATCAAATGATTATGACATCAACAAAATGATTATGACATCATCTAATGATTATGACATCATCAAATGATTATGACATCATCCAATGATTATGACATCATCAAATCATTATGACATCAACAAAATGATTATGACATCATCTAATGATTATGACATCATCAAATGATTATGACATCAACAAAATGATTATGACATCATCCAATGATTATGACATCAAATGATTATGACATCATCAAATGATTATGACATCAACAAAATGATTATGACATCATCCAATGATTATGACATCAAATGATTATGACATCAACAAAATGATTATGACATCATCCAATGATTTTGACATCATCAAATCATTATGACATCAACAAAATGATTATGACATCAACAAAATGATTATGACATCATCAAATGATTATGACATCAAATGATTATGACATCATCAAATGATTATGACATCAATAAAATGATGATGACATCATCCAATGATTATGACATCATCCAGTGATTATGACATCATCAAATCATTATGACATCAACAAAATGATTATGACATCATCAAATGATTATGACATCAACAAAATGATTATGACATCATCCAATGATTATGACATCAAATGATTATGACATCATCAAATGATTATGACATCAACAAAATGATTATGACATCATCAAATGATTATGACATCAAAAAAATGATTATGACATCAACAAAATGATTATGACATCATCTAATGATTATGACATCATCAAATGATTATGACATCAACAAAATGATTATGACATCATCTAATGATTATGACATCATCAAATGATTATGACATCAACAAAATGATTATGACATCATCCAATGATTATGACATTAACAAAATGATTATGACATCATCTAATGATTATGACATTATCAAATGATTATGACATCAACAAAATGATTATGACATCAACAAAATGATTATGACATCATCTAATGATTATGACATCATCAAATGATTATGACATCAACAAAATGATTATGACATCATCTAATGATTATGACATCATCAAATGATTATGACATCATCCAATGATTATGACATCAAATGATTATGACATCATCAAATGATTATGACATCAACAAAATGATTATGACATCATCCAATGATTATGACATCAAATGATTATGACATCATCAAATGATTATGACATCAACAAAATGATTATGACATCATCCAATGATTATGACATCAAATGATTATGACATCAACAAAATGAATATGACATCACCCAATGATTTTGACATCATCAAATCTTTATGACATCAACAAAATGATTATGACATCAACAAAATGATTATGACATCATCAAATGATTATGACATCATCAAATGATTATGACATCAAATGATTATGACATCATCAAATGATTATGACATCAACAAAATGATGATGACATCATCCAATGATTATGACATCATCAAATCATTATGACATCAACAAAATGATTATGACATCATCTAATGATTATGACATCAACAAAATGATTATGACATCATCTAATGATTATGACATTATCAAATGATTATGACATCAACAAAATGATTATGACATCATCCAATGATTATGACATCAAATGATTATGACTTCATCAAATGATTATGACATCACAAAATGATTATGACATCATCTAATGATTATGATATCATCAAATGATTATGACATCAACAAAATGATTATGACATCATCTAATGATTATGACATCAACAAAATGATTATGACATCATCCAATGATTATGACATCAAGTGATTATGACATCATCAAATGATTATGACATCAACAAAATGATTATGACATCATCCAATGATTATGACATCAACAAAATGATTATGACATCATCCAATGATTATGACATCATCCAATGATTATGACATCATCAAGTCATTATGACATCAACAAAATGATTATGACATCATCTAATGATTATGACATCATCAAATGATTATGACATCAACAAAATGATTATGACATCATCCAATGATTATGACATCAAATGATTATGACATCATCAAATGATTATGACATCATCCAATGATTATGACATCAAATGATTATGACATCAACAAAATGATTATGACATCATCCAATGATTTTGACATCATCAAATCATTATGACATCAACAAAATGATTATGACATCAACAAAATGATTATGACATCATCAAATGATTATGACATCAAATGATTATGACATCATCAAATGATTATGACATCAACAAAATGATGATGACATCATCCAATGATTATGACATCATCCAATGATTATGACATCATCAAATCATTATGACATTAACAAAATGATTATGACATCATCTAATGATTATGACATTATCAAATGATTATGACATCAACAAAATGATTATGACATCAACAAAATGATTATGACATCATCTAATGATTATGACATCATCAAATGATTATGACATCAACAAAATGATTATGACATCATCTAATGATTATGACATCATCAAATGATTATGACATCATCCAATGATTATGACATCAAATGATTATGACATCATCAAATGATTATGACATCAACAAAATGATTATGACATCATCCAATGATTATGACATCAAATGATTATGACATCATCAAATGATTATGACATCAACAAAATGATTATGACATCATCCAATGATTATGACATCAAATGATTATGACATCAACAAAATGAATATGACATCACCCAATGATTTTGACATCATCAAATCATTATGACATCAACAAAATGATTATGACATCAACAAAATGATTATGACATCATCAAATGATTATGACATCATCAAATGATTATGACATCAAATGATTATGACATCATCAAATGATTATGACATCAACAAAATGATGATGACATCATCCAATGATTATGACATCATCAAATCATTATGACATCAACAAAATGATTATGACATCATCTAATGATTATGACATCAACAAAATGATTATGACATCATCTAATGATTATGACATTATCAAATGATTATGACATCAACAAAATGATTATGACATCATCCAATGATTATGACATCAAATGATTATGACATCATCAAATGATTATGACATCACAAAATGATTATGACATCATCTAATGATTATGATATCATCAAATGATTATGACATCAACAAAATGATTATGACATCATCTAATGATTATGACATCAACAAAATGATTATGACATCATCCAATGATTATGACATCAAGTGATTATGACATCATCAAATGATTATGACATCAACAAAATGATTATGACATCATCCAATGATTATGACATCAACAAAATGATTATGACATCATCCAATGATTATGACATCATCCAATGATTATGACATCATCAAGTCATTATGACATCAACAAAATGATTATGACATCATCTAATGATTATGGCATCATCAAATGATTATGACATCAACAAAATGATTATGACATCATCCAATGATTATGACATCAAATGATTATGACATCATCAAATGATTATGACATCATCCAATGATTATGACATCAAATGATTATGACATCAACAAAATGATTATGACATCATCCAATGATTTTGACATCATCAAATCATTATGACATCAACAAAATGATTATGACATCAACAAAATAATTATGACATCATCAAATGATTATGACATCAAATGATTATGACATCATCAAATGATTATGACATCAACAAAATGATGATGACATCATCCAATGATTATGACATCATCCAATGATTATGACATCATCAAATCATTATGACATCAACAAAATGATTATGACATCAACAAAATGATTATGACATCATCTAATGATTATGACATTATCAAATGATTATGACATCAACAAAATGATTATGAAATCATCCGATGATTATGACATCAAAAGATTATGACATCATCAAATGATTATGACATCAACAAATTGATTATGACATCATCTAATGATTATGACATCATCAAATCATTATGACATCAACAAAATGATTATGACATCATCCAATGATTATGACATCATCAAATCATTATGGCATCAACAAAATGATTATGACATCATCTAATGATTATGACATCATCAAATGATTATGACATCACCAAAATGATTATGACATCATCAAATGATTATGACATCAACAAAATGATTATGACATCAACAAAATGATTATGACATCATCCAATGATTATGACATCAAATGATTATGACATCATCAAATGATTATGACATCACAAAATGATTATGACATCATCTAATGATTATGACATCATCAAATGATTATGACATCAACAAAATGATTATGACATCATCTAATGATTATGACATCATCAAATGATTATGACATCAGCAAAATGATTATGACATCATCCAACGATTATGATATCAAATGATTATGACATCATCAAATGATTATGACATCAACAAAATGATTATGACATCATCCAATGATTATGACATCAAATGATTATGACATCAACAAAATGATTATGACATCATCCAATGATTTTGACATCATCAAATCATTATGACATCAACAAAATGATTATGACATCAACAAAATGATTATGACATCAACAAAATGATTATGACATCATCAAATGATTATGACATCATCAAATGATTATGACATCAACAAAATGATGATGACATCATCCAATGATTATGACATCATACAATGATTATGACATCATCAAATCATTATGACATCAACAAAATGATTATGACATCATCTAATGATTATGACATCATCAAATGATTATGACATCAACAAAATGATTATGACATCATCCAATGATTATGACATCAAATGATTATGACATCATCAAATGATTATGACATCAACAAAATGATTATGACATCATCCAATGATTATGACATCAAATGATTATGACATCAACAAAATGATTATGACATCATCCAATGATTTTGACATCATCAAATCATTATGACATCAACAAAATGATTATGACATCAACAAAATGATTATGACATCATCAAATGATTATGACATCAAATGATTATGACATCATCAAATGATTATGACATCAATAAAATGATGATGACATCATCCAATGATGATGACATCATCCAATGATTATGACATCATCAAATCATTATGACATCAACAAAATGATTATGACATCATCAAATGATTATGACATCAACAAAATGATTATGACATCATCCAATGATTATGACATCAAATGATTATGACATCATCCAATGATTATGACATCAATAAAATGATTATGACATCATCAAATGATTATGACATCAAAAAAATGATTATGACATCAACAAAATGATTATGACATCATCTAATGATTATGACATTATTAAATGATTATGACATCAACAAAATGATTATGACATCATCCGATGATTATGACATCAAATGATTATGACATCATCAAATGATTATGACATCAACAAAATGATTATGACATCATCTAATGATTATGACATCATCAAATGATTATGACATCAACAAAATGATTATGACATCATCTAATGATTATGACATCATCAAATGATTATGACATCAACAAAATGATTATGACATCATCCAATGATTATGACATCAACAAAATGATTATGACATCATCTAATGATTATGACATTATCAAATGATTATGACATCAACAAAATGATTATGACATCATCCGATGATTATGACATCAAATGATTATGACATCATCAAATGATTATGACATCAACAAAATGATTATGACATCATCTAATGATTATGACATCATCAAATGATTATGACATCAACAAAATGATTATGACATCATCTAATGATTATGACATCATCAAATGATTATGACATCATCCAATGATTATGACATCATCAAATGATTATGACATCATCCAATGATTATGACATCATCAAATCATTATGACATCAACAAAATGATTATGACATCATCCAATGATTATGACATCAAATGATTATGACATCATCAAATGATTATGACATCAACAAAATGATTATGACATCATCCAATGATTATGACATCAAATGATTATGACATCAACAAAATGATTATGACATCATCCAATGATTTTGACATCATCAAATCATTATGACATCAACAAAATGATTATGACATCAACAAAATGATTATGACATCATCAAATGATTATGACATCAAATGATTATGACATCATCAAATGATTATGACATCAATAAAATGATGATGACATCATCCAATGATTATGACATCATCCAATGATTATGACATCATCAAATCATTATGACATCAACAAAATGATTATGACATCATCAAATGATTATGACATCAACAAAATGATTATGACATCATCCAATGATTATGACATCAAATGATTATGACATCATCAAATGATTATGACATCAACAAAATGATTATGACATCATCAAATGATTATGACATCAAAAAAATGATTATGACATCAACAAAATGATTATGACATCATCTAATGATTATGACATCATCAAATGATTATGACATCAACAAAATGATTATGACATCATCTAATGATTATGACATCATCAAATGATTATGACATCAACAAAATGATTATGACATCATCCAATGATTATGACATTAACAAAATGATTATGACATCATCTAATGATTATGACATTATCAAATGATTATGACATCAACAAAATGATTATGACATCAACAAAATGATTATGACATCATCTAATGATTATGACATCATCAAATGATTATGACATCAACAAAATGATTATGACATCATCTAATGATTATGACATCATCAAATGATTATGACATCATCCAATGATTATGACATCAAATGATTATGACATCATCAAATGATTATGACATCAACAAAATGATTATGACATCATCCAATGATTATGACATCAAATGATTATGACATCATCAAATGATTATGACATCAACAAAATGATTATGACATCATCCAATGATTATGACATCAAATGATTATGACATCAACAAAATGAATATGACATCACCCAATGATTTTGACATCATCAAATCATTATGACATCAACAAAATGATTATGACATCAACAAAATGATTATGACATCATCAAATGATTATGACATCATCAAATGATTATGACATCAAATGATTATGACATCATCAAATGATTATGACATCAACAAAATGATGATGACATCATCCAATGATTATGACATCATCAAATCATTATGACATCAACAAAATGATTATGACATCATCTAATGATTATGACATCAACAAAATGATTATGACATCATCTAATGATTATGACATTATCAAATGATTATGACATCAACAAAATGATTATGACATCATCCAATGATTATGACATCAAATGATTATGACATCATCAAATGATTATGACATCACAAAATGATTATGACATCATCTAATGATTATGATATCATCAAATGATTATGACATCAACAAAATGATTATGACATCATCTAATGATTATGACATCAACAAAATGATTATGACATCATCCAATGATTATGACATCAAATGATTATGACATCATCAAATGATTATGACATCAACAAAATGATTATGACATCATCCAATGATTATGACATCAAATGATTATGACATCAACAAAATGAATATGACATCACCCAATGATTTTGACATCATCAAATCATTATGACATCAACAAAATGATTATGACATCAACAAAATGATTATGACATCATCAAATGATTATGACATCATCAAATGATTATGACATCAAATGATTATGACATCATCAAATGATTATGACATCAACAAAATGATGATGACATCATCCAATGATTATGACATCATCAAATCATTATGACATCAACAAAATGATTATGACATCATCTAATGATTATGACATCAACAAAATGATTATGACATCATCTAATGATTATGACATTATCACATGATTATGACATCAACAAAATGATTATGACATCATCCAATGATTATGACATCAAATGATTATGACATCATCAAATGATTATGACATCACAAAATGATTATGACATCATCTAATGATTATGATATCATCAAATGATTATGACATCAACAAAATGATTATGACATCATCTAATGATTATGACATCAACAAAATGATTATGACATCATCCAATGATTATGACATCAAGTGATTATGACATCATCAAATGATTATGACATCAACAAAATGATTATGACATCATCCAATGATTATGACATCAACAAAATGATTATGACATCATCCAATGATTATGACATCATCCAATGATTATGACATCATCAAGTCATTATGACATCAACAAAATGATTATGACATCATCTAATGATTATGACATCATCAAATGATTATGACATCAACAAAATGATTATGACATCATCCAATGATTATGACATCAAATGATTATGACATCATCAAATGATTATGACATCATCCAATGATTATGACATCAAATGATTATGACATCAACAAAATGATTATGACATCATCCAATGATTTTGACATCATCAAATCATTATGACATCAACAAAATGATTATGACATCAACAAAATAATTATGACATCATCAAATGATTATGACATCAAATGATTATGACATCATCAAATGATTATGACATCAACAAAATGATGATGACATCATCCAATGATTATGACATCATCCAATGATTATGACATCATCAAATCATTATGACATCAACAAAATGATTATGACATCAACAAAATGATTATGACATCATCTAATGATTATGACATTATCAAATGATTATGACATCAACAAAATGATTATGAAATCATCCGATGATTATGACATCAAAAGATTATGACATCATCAAATGATTATGACATCAACAAATTGATTATGACATCATCTAATGATTATGACATCATCAAATCATTATGACATCAACAAAATGATTATGACATCATCCAATGATTATGACATCATCAAATCATTATGGCATCAACAAAATGATTATGACATCATCTAATGATTATGACATCATCAAATGATTATGACATCACCAAAATGATTATGACATCATCAAATGATTATGACATCAACAAAATGATTATGACATCAACAAAATGATTATGACATCATCCAATGATTATGACATCAAATGATTATGACATCATCAAATGATTATGACATCACAAAATGATTATGACATCATCTAATGATTATGACATCATCAAATGATTATGACATCAACAAAATGATTATGACATCAGCAAAATGATTATGACATCATCAAATGATTATGACATCAGCAAAATGATTATGACATCATCCAACGATTATGATATCAAATGATTATGACATCATCAAATGATTATGACATCAACAAAATGATTATGACATCATCCAATGATTATGACATCAAATGATTATGACATCAACAAAATGATTATGACATCATCCAATGATTTTGACATCATCAAATCATTATGACATCAACAAAATGATTATGACATCAACAAAATGATTATGACATCAACAAAATGATTATGACATCATCAAATGATTATGACATCATCAAATGATTATGACATCAACAAAATGATGATGACATCATCCAATGATTATGACATCATACAATGATTATGACATCATCAAATCATTATGACATCAACAAAATGATTATGACATCATCTAATGATTATGACATCATCAAATGATTATGACATCAACAAAATGATTATGACATCATCTAATGATTATGACATCATCAAATGATTATGACATCAACAAAATGATTATGACATCATCCAATGATTATGACATCAACAAAATGATTATGACATCATCTAATGATTATGACATTATCAAATGATTATGACATCAACAAAATGATTATGACATCATCCGATGATTATGACATCAAATGATTATGACATCATCAAATGATTATGACATCAACAAAATGATTATGACATCATCTAATGATTATGACATCATCAAATGATTATGACATCAACAAAATGATTATGACATCATCTAATGATTATGACATCATCAAATGATTATGACATCATCCAATGATTATGACATCATCAAATCATTATGACATCAACAAAATGATTATGACATCATCTAATGATTATGACATCATCAAATGATTATGACATCAACAAAATGATTATGACATCATCCAATGATTATGACATCAAATGATTATGACATCATCAAATGATTATGACATCAACAAAATGATTATGACATCATCCAATGATTATGGCATCAAATGATTATGACATCAACAAAATGATTATGACATCATCCAATGATTTTGACATCATCAAATCATTATGACATCAACAAAATGATTATGACATCAACAAAATGATTATGACATCATCAAATGATTATGACATCAAATGATTATGACATCATCAAATGATTATGACATCAATAAAATGATGATGACATCATCCAATGATTATGACATCATCCAATGATTATGACATCATCAAATCATTATGACATCAACAAAATGATTATGACATCATCAAATGATTATGACATCAACAAAATGATTATGACATCATCCAATGATTATGACATCAAATGATTATGACATCATCAAATGATTATGACATCAACAAAATGATTATGACATCATCAAATGATTATGACATCAAAAAAATGATTATGACATCAACAAAATGATTATGACATCATCTAATGATTATGACATCATCAAATGATTATGACATCAACAAAATGATTATGACATCATCTAATGATTATGACATCATCAAATGATTATGACATCAACAAAATGATTATGACATCATCCAATGATTATGACATTAACAAAATGATTATGACATCATCTAATGATTATGACATTATCAAATGATTATGACATCAACAAAATGATTATGACATCAACAAAATGATTATGACATCATCTAATGATTATGACATCATCAAATGATTATGACATCAACAAAATGATTATGACATCATCTAATGATTATGACATCATCAAATGATTATGACATCATCCAATGATTATGACATCAAATGATTATGACATCATCAAATGATTATGACATCAACAAAATGATTATGACATCATCCAATGATTATGACATCAAATGATTATGACATCATCAAATGATTATGACATCAACAAAATGATTATGACATCATCCAATGATTATGACATCAAATGATTATGACATCAACAAAATGAATATGACATCACCCAATGATTTTGACATCATCAAATCATTATGACATCAACAAAATGATTATGACATCAACAAAATGATTATGACATCATCAAATGATTATGACATCATCAAATGATTATGACATCAAATGATTATGACATCATCAAATGATTATGACATCAACAAAATGATGATGACATCATCCAATGATTATGACATCATCAAATCATTATGACATCAACAAAATGATTATGACATCATCTAATGATTATGACATCAACAAAATGATTATGACATCATCTAATGATTATGACATTATCAAATGATTATGACATCAACAAAATGATTATGACATCATCCAATGATTATGACATCAAATGATTATGACATCATCAAATGATTATGACATCACAAAATGATTATGACATCATCTAATGATTATGATATCATCAAATGATTATGACATCAACAAAATGATTATGACATCATCTAATGATTATGACATCAACAAAATGATTATGACATCATCCAATGATTATGACATCAAATGATTATGACATCATCAAATGATTATGACATCAACAAAATGATTATGACATCATCCAATGATTATGACATCAAATGATTATGACATCAACAAAATGAATATGACATCACCCAATGATTTTGACATCATCAAATCATTATGACATCAACAAAATGATTATGACATCAACAAAATGATTATGACATCATCAAATGATTATGACATCATCAAATGATTATGACATCAAATGATTATGACATCATCAAATGATTATGACATCAACAAAATGATGATGACATCATCCAATGATTATGACATCATCAAATCATTATGACATCAACAAAATGATTATGACATCATCTAATGATTATGACATCAACAAAATGATTATGACATCATCTAATGATTATGACATTATCACATGATTATGACATCAACAAAATGATTATGACATCATCCAATGATTATGACATCAAATGATTATGACATCATCAAATGATTATGACATCACAAAATGATTATGACATCATCTAATGATTATGATATCATCAAATGATTATGACATCAACAAAATGATTATGACATCATCTAATGATTATGACATCAACAAAATGATTATGACATCATCCAATGATTATGACATCAAGTGATTATGACATCATCAAATGATTATGACATCAACAAAATGATTATGACATCATCCAATGATTATGACATCAACAAAATGATTATGACATCATCCAATGATTATGACATCATCCAATGATTATGACATCATCAAGTCATTATGACATCAACAAAATGATTATGACATCATCTAATGATTATGACATCATCAAATGATTATGACATCAACAAAATGATTATGACATCATCCAATGATTATGACATCAAATGATTATGACATCATCAAATGATTATGACATCATCCAATGATTATGACATCAAATGATTATGACATCAACAAAATGATTATGACATCATCCAATGATTTTGACATCATCAAATCATTATGACATCAACAAAATGATTATGACATCAACAAAATAATTATGACATCATCAAATGATTATGACATCAAATGATTATGACATCATCAAATGATTATGACATCAACAAAATGATGATGACATCATCCAATGATTATGACATCATCCAATGATTATGACATCATCAAATCATTATGACATCAACAAAATGATTATGACATCAACAAAATGATTATGACATCATCTAATGATTATGACATTATCAAATGATTATGACATCAACAAAATGATTATGAAATCATCCGATGATTATGACATCAAAAGATTATGACATCATCAAATGATTATGACATCAACAAATTGATTATGACATCATCTAATGATTATGACATCATCAAATCATTATGACATCAACAAAATGATTATGACATCATCCAATGATTATGACATCATCAAATCATTATGGCATCAACAAAATGATTATGACATCATCTAATGATTATGACATCATCAAATGATTATGACATCACCAAAATGATTATGACATCATCAAATGATTATGACATCAACAAAATGATTATGACATCAACAAAATGATTATGACATCATCCAATGATTATGACATCAAATGATTATGACATCATCAAATGATTATGACATCACAAAATGATTATGACATCATCTAATGATTATGACATCATCAAATGATTATGACATCAACAAAATGATTATGACATCATCTAATGATTATGACATCATCAAATGATTATGACATCAGCAAAATGATTATGACATCATCCAACGATTATGATATCAAATGATTATGACATCATCAAATGATTATGACATCAACAAAATGATTATGACATCATCCAATGATTATGACATCAAATGATTATGACATCAACAAAATGATTATGACATCATCCAATGATTTTGACATCATCAAATCATTATGACATCAACAAAATGATTATGACATCAACAAAATGATTATGACATCAACAAAATGATTATGACATCATCAAATGATTATGACATCATCAAATGATTATGACATCAACAAAATGATGATGACATCATCCAATGATTATGACATCATACAATGATTATGACATCATCAAATCATTATGACATCAACAAAATGATTATGACATCATCTAATGATTATGACATCATCAAATGATTATGACATCAACAAAATGATTATGACATCATCCAATGATTATGACATCAAATGATTATGACATCATCAAATGATTATGACATCAACAAAATGATTCTGACATCATCCAATGATTATGACATCAAATGATTATGACATCAACAAAATGATTATGACATCATCCAATGATTTTGACATCATCAAATCATTATGACATCAACAAAATGATTATGACATCAACAAAATGATTATGACATCATCAAATGATTATGACATCAAATGATTATGACATCATCAAATGATTATGACATCAATAAAATGATGATGACATCATCCAATGATGATGACATCATCCAATGATTATGACATCATCAAATCATTATGACATCAACAAAATGATTATGACATCATCAAATGATTATGACATCAACAAAATGATTATGACATCATCCAATGATTATGACATCAAATGATTATGACATCATCCAATGATTATGACATCAATAAAATGATTATGACATCATCAAATGATTATGACATCAAAAAAATGATTATGACATCAACAAAATGATTATGACATCATCTAATGATTATGACATTATTAAATGATTATGACATCAACAAAATGATTATGACATCATCCGATGATTATGACATCAAATGATTATGACATCATCAAATGATTATGACATCAACAAAATGATTATGACATCATCTAATGATTATGACATCATCAAATGATTATGACATCAACAAAATGATTATGACATCATCTAATGATTATGACATCATCAAATGATTATGACATCAACAAAATGATTATGACATCATCCAATGATTATGACATCAACAAAATGATTATGACATCATCTAATGATTATGACATTATCAAATGATTATGACATCAACAAAATGATTATGACATCATCCGATGATTATGACATCAAATGATTATGACATCATCAAATGATTATGACATCAACAAAATGATTATGACATCATCTAATGATTATGACATCATCAAATGATTATGACATCAACAAAATGATTATGACATCATCTAATGATTATGACATCATCAAATGATTATGACATCATCCAATGATTATGACATCATCAAATCATTATGACATCAACAAAATGATTATGACATCATCTAATGATTATGACATCATCAAATGATTATGACATCAACAAAATGATTATGACATCATCCAATGATTATGACATCAAATGATTATGACATCATCAAATGATTATGACATCAACAAAATGATTATGACATCATCCAATGATTATGACATCAAATGATTATGACATCAACAAAATGATTATGACATCATCCAATGATTTTGACATCATCAAATCATTATGACATCAACAAAATGATTATGACATCAACAAAATGATTATGACATCATCAAATGATTATGACATCAAATGATTATGACATCATCAAATGATTATGACATCAATAAAATGATGATGACATCATCCAATGATTATGACATCATCCAATGATTATGACATCATCAAATCATTATGACATCAACAAAATGATTATGACATCATCAAATGATTATGACATCAACAAAATGATTATGACATCATCCAATGATTATGACATCAAATGATTATGACATCATCAAATGATTATGACATCAACAAAATGATTATGACATCATCAAATGATTATGACATCAAAAAAATGATTATGACATCAACAAAATGATTATGACATCATCTAATGATTATGACATCATCAAATGATTATGACATCAACAAAATGATTATGACATCATCTAATGATTATGACATCATCAAATGATTATGACATCAACAAAATGATTATGACATCATCTAATGATTATGACATCATCAAATGATTATGACATCAACAAAATGATTATGACATCATCCAATGATTATGACATCAAATGATTATGACATCATCAAATGATTATGACATCAACAAAATGATTATGACATCATCCAATGATTATGACATCAAATGATTATGACATCAACAAAATGATAATGACATCATCCAATGATTTTGACATCATCAAATCATTATGACATCAACAAAATGATTATGACATCAACAAAATGATTATGACATCATCAAATGATTATGACATCAAATGATTATGACATCATCAAATGATTATGACATCAATAAAATGATGATGACATCATCCAATGATGATGACATCAACCAATGATTATGACATCATCAAATCATTATGACATCAACAAAATGATTATGACATCATCAAATGATTATGACATCAACAAAATGATTATGACATCATCCAATGATTATGACATCAAATGATTATGACATCATCCAATGATTATGACATCAATAAAATGATTATGACATCATCAAATGATTATGACATCAAAAAAATGATTATGACATCAACAAAATGATTATGACATCATCTAATGATTATGACATTATTAAATGATTATGACATCAACAAAATGATTATGACATCATCCGATGATTATGACATCAAATGATTATGACATCATCAAATGATTATGACATCAACAAAATGATTATGACATCATCTAATGATTATGACATCATCAAATGATTATGACATCAACAAAATGATTATGACATCATCTAATGATTATGACATCATCAAATGATTATGACATCAACAAAATGATTATGACATCATCCAATGATTATGACATCAACAAAATGATTATGACATCATCTAATGATTATGACATTATCAAATGATTATGACATCAACAAAATGATTATGACATCATCCGATGATTATGACATCAAATGATTATGACATCATCAAATGATTATGACATCAACAAAATGATTATGACATCATCTAATGATTATGACATCATCAAATGATTATGACATCAACAAAATGATTATGACATCATCTAATGATTATGACATCATCAAATGATTATGACATCATCCAATGATTATGACATCATCAAATCATTATGACATCAACAAAATGATTATGACATCATCTAATGATTATGACATCATCAAATGATTATGACATCAACAAAATGATTATGACATCATCCAATGATTATGACATCAAATGATTATGACATCATCAAATGATTATGACATCAACAAAATGATTATGACATCATCCAATGATTATGACATCAAATGATTATGACATCAACAAAATGATTATGACATCATCCAATGATTTTGACATCATCAAATCATTATGACATCAACAAAATGATTATGACATCAACAAAATGATTATGACATCATCAAATGATTATGACATCAAATGATTATGACATCATCAAATGATTATGACATCAATAAAATGATGATGACATCATCCAATGATTATGACATCATCCAATGATTATGACATCATCAAATCATTATGACATCAACAAAATGATTATGACATCATCAAATGATTATGACATCAACAAAATGATTATGACATCATCCAATGATTATGACATCAAATGATTATGACATCATCAAATGATTATGACATCAACAAAATGATTATGACATCATCAAATGATTATGACATCAAAAAAATGATTATGACATCAACAAAATGATTATGACATCATCTAATGATTATGACATCATCAAATGATTATGACATCAACAAAATGATTATGACATCATCTAATGATTATGACATCATCAAATGATTATGACATCAACAAAATGATTATGACATCATCCAATGATTATGACATTAACAAAATGATTATGACATCATCTAATGATTATGACATTATCAAATGATTATGACATCAACAAAATGATTATGACATCAACAAAATGATTATGACATCATCTAATGATTATGACATCATCAAATGATTATGACATCAACAAAATGATTATGACATCATCTAATGATTATGACATCATCAAATGATTATGACATCATCCAATGATTATGACATCAAATGATTATGACATCATCAAATGATTATGACATCAACAAAATGATTATGACATCATCCAATGATTATGACATCAAATGATTATGACATCATCAAATGATTATGACATCAACAAAATGATTATGACATCATCCAATGATTATGACATCAAATGATTATGACATCAACAAAATGAATATGACATCACCCAATGATTTTGACATCATCAAATCATTATGACATCAACAAAATGATTATGACATCAACAAAATGATTATGACATCATCAAATGATTATGACATCATCAAATGATTATGACATCAAATGATTATGACATCATCAAATGATTATGACATCAACAAAATGATGATGACATCATCCAATGATTATGACATCATCAAATCATTATGACATCAACAAAATGATTATGACATCATCTAATGATTATGACATCAACAAAATGATTATGACATCATCTAATGATTATGACATTATCAAATGATTATGACATCAACAAAATGATTATGACATCATCCAATGATTATGACATCAAATGATTATGACATCATCAAATGATTATGACATCACAAAATGATTATGACATCATCTAATGATTATGATATCATCAAATGATTATGACATCAACAAAATGATTATGACATCATCTAATGATTATGACATCAACAAAATGATTATGACATCATCCAATGATTATGACATCAAGTGATTATGACATCATCAAATGATTATGACATCAACAAAATGATTATGACATCATCCAATGATTATGACATCAACAAAATGATTATGACATCATCCAATGATTATGACATCATCCAATGATTATGACATCATCAAGTCATTATGACATCAACAAAATGATTATGACATCATCTAATGATTATGACATCATCAAATGATTATGACATCAACAAAATGATTATGACATCATCCAATGATTATGACATCAAATGATTATGACATCATCAAATGATTATGACATCATCCAATGATTATGACATCAAATGATTATGACATCAACAAAATGATTATGACATCATCCAATGATTTTGACATCATCAAATCATTATGACATCAACAAAATGATTATGACATCAACAAAATGATTATGACATCATCAAATGATTATGACATCAAATGATTATGACATCATCAAATGATTATGACATCAACAAAATGATGATGACATCATCCAATGATTATGACATCATCCAATGATTATGACATCATCAAATCATTATGACATCAACAAAATGATTATGACATCAACAAAATGATTATGACATCATCTAATGATTATGACATTATCAAATGATTATGACATCAACAAAATGATTATGAAATCATCCGATGATTATGACATCAAAAGATTATGACATCATCAAATGATTATGACATCAACAAATTGATTATGACATCATCTAATGATTATGACATCATCAAATGATTATGACATCAACAAAATGATTATGACATCATCTAATGATTATGACATCATCAAATGATTATGACATCAACAAAATGATTATGACATCATCCAATGATTATGACATCAAATGTTTATGACATCATCAAATGATTATGACATCAACAAAATGATTATGACATCATCCAATGATTATGACATCAAATGATTATGACATCATCAAATCATTATGACATCAACAAAATGATTATGACATCATCCAATGATTATGACATCATCCAATGATTATGACATCATCAAATCATTATGACATCAACAAAATGATTATGACATCATCTAATGATTATGACATCATCAAATGATTATGACATCAACAAAATGATTATGACATCATCCAATGATTATGACATCAAATGATTATGACATCATCAAATGATTATGACATCACCAAAATGATTATGACATCATCAAATGATTATGACATCAACAAAATGATTATGACATCAACAAAATGATTATGACATCATCTAATGATTATGACATTATCAAATGAATATGACATCAACAAAATGATTATGACATCATCCAATGATTATGACATCAAATGATTATGACATCATCAAATGATTATGACATCACAAAATGATTATGACATCATCTAATGATTATGACATCATCAAATGATTATGACATCAACAAAATGATTATGACATCAACTAATGATTATGACATCATCAAATGATTATGACATCAACAAAATGATTATGACATCATCCAATGATTATGACTTCAAATGATTATGACATCATCAAATGATTATGACATCAACAAAATGATTATGACATCATCCAATGATTATGACATCAAATGATTATGACATCAACAAAATGATTATGACATCAGCAAAATGATTATGACATCATCAAATGATTATGACATCAAATGATTATGACATCATCAAATGAGTATGACATCAACAAAATGATGATGACATCATCCAATGATTATGACATCATCCAATGATTATGACATCATCAAATCATTATGACATCAACAAAATGATTATGACATCATCTAATGATTATGACATCATCAAATGATTATGACATCAACAAAATGATTATGACATCATCCAATGATTATGACATCAAATGATTATGACATCATCAAATGATTATGACATCAACAAAATGATTATGACATCATCAAATGATTATGACATCAAAAAAATGATTATGACATCAACAAAATGATTATGACATCATCTAATGATCATGACATTATCAAATGATTATGACATCAACAAAATGATTATGACATCATCCGATGATTATGACATCAAATGATTATGACATCATCAAATGATTATGACATCAACAAAATGATTATGACATCATCCAATGATTTTGACATCATCAAATCATTATGCCATCAACAAAATGATTATGACATCAACAAAATGATTATGACATCATCAAATGATTATGACATCATCAAATGATTATGACATCAACAAAATGATGATGACATCATCCAATGATTATGACATCATCCAATGATTATGACATCATCAAATCATTATGACATCAACAAAATGATTATGACATCATCTAATGATTATGACATCATCAAATGATTATGACATTACAAAATGATTATGACATCATCTAATGATTATGACATCATCAAATGATTATGACATCAACAAAATGATTATGACATCATCCAATGATTATGACATCATCCAATGATTATGACATCATCAAATCATTATGACATCAACAAAATGATTATGACATCATCTAATGATTATGACATCATCAAATGATTATGACATCAACAAAATGATTTTGACATCATCCAATGATTATGACATCAAATGATTATGACATCATCAAATGATTATGACATCACCAAAATGATTATGACATCATCAAATGATTATGACATCAACAAAATGATTATGACATCAACAAAATGATTATGACATCATCTAATGATTATGACATTATCAAATGATTATGACATCAACAAAATGATTATGACATCATCCAATGATTATGACATCAAATGATTATGACATCAACAAAATGATTATGACATCATCCAATGATTTTGACATCATCAAATCATTAAGACATCAACAAAATGATTATGACATCATCCAATGATTATGACATCAAATGATTATGACATCATCAAATGATTATGACATCAACAAAATGATGATGACATCATCCAATGATTATGACATCATCCAATGATTATGACATCATCCAATGATTATGACATCAACAAAATGATTATGACATCATCTAATGATTATGACATCATCAAATGATTATGACATCAACAAAATGATTATGACATCATCCAATGATTATGACATCAAATGATTATGACATCATCAAATGATTATGACATCAACAAAATGATTATGACATCATCCAATGATTATGACATCAAATGATTATGACATCATCCAATGATTATGACATCAAATGATTATGACATCAACAAAATGATTATGACATCATCCAATGAATTTGACATCATCAAATCATTATGACATCAACAAAATGATTATGACATCAACAAAATGATTATGACATCATCAAATGATTATGACATCAAATGATTATGACATCATCAAATGATTATGACATCAACAAAATGATGATGACATCATCCAATGATTATGACATCATCCAATGATTATGACATCATCAAATCATTATGACATCAACAAAAGATTATGACATCATCTAATGATTATGACATCATCAAATGATTATGACATCACAAAATGATTATGACATCATCTAATGATTATGACATCATCAAATGATTATGACATCAACAAAATGATTATGACATCATCTAATGATTATGACATCATCAAATGATTATGACATCAACAAAATGATTATGACATCATCCAATGATTATGACATCAAATGATTATGACATCATCAAATGATTATGACATCAACAAAATGATTATGACATCATCCAATGATTATGACATCAAATGATTATGACATCAACAAAATGATTATGACATCATCCAATGATTATGACATCATCAAATCATTATGACATCAACAAAATGATTATGACATCATCAAATGATTATGACATCAACAAAATGATTATGACATCATCCAATGATTATGACATCAAATGATTATGACATCATCAAATGATTATGACATCAACAAAATGATTATGACATCATCAAATGATTATGACATCAAAAAAATGATTATGACATCATCTAATGATTATGACATTATCAAATGATTATGACATCAACAAAATGATTATGACATCATCCGATGATTATGACATCAAATGATTATGACATCATCAAATGATTATGACATCAACAAAATGATTATGACATCATCTAATGATTATGACATCATCAAATGATTATGACATCAACAAAATGATTATGACATCATCTAATGATTATGACATCAACAAAATGATTATGACATCAACAAAATGATTATGACATCATCCAATGATTATGACATCAACAAAATGATTATGACATCATCCAATGATTATGACATCAAATGTTTATGACATCATCAAATGATTATGACATCAACAAAATGATTATGACATCATCCAATGATTATGACATCAAATGATTATGACATCATCAAATCATTATGACATCAACAAAATGATTATGACATCATCTAATGATTATGACATCATCAAATGATTATGACATCAACAAAATGATTATGACATCAACAAAATGATTATGACATCATCTAATGATTATGACATCATCAAATGATTATGACATCAACAAAATGATTATGACATCATCTAATGATTATGACATCATCAAATGATTATGACATCATCCAATGATTATGACATCAAATGATTATGACATCATCAAATGATTATGACATCAACAAAATGATTACACTGGTCAACAGCATTTTTGGTGCCAAAGATATTTCATCGAATTTAGGGTATTTTTGGGGTGCTGATTCTGAATATGTCATCAGTTTTGCCAGATTGGCTCAAGTTTTTGAGATTTTTGGTATCTTATTTATAGCACTTGTTGGTAAATGCGACGCATCATCTCATTAATTTCTTTGGATTAGTACTTGAACTGAGCAGTTCTCAATATAGTTTTGTGTTAATTAGTGTTCTAAAAGTTTGTTCATAGCTTGATTTTTGCACTAACTTTATGTTGTTGTCTGTTTTCCAGTGAAAAGCATGAACTCATCAAGAAGAAGTTGTCTTAACGATCCAGACTCATTCTGTTACATTTGTGGTGAATACACACTGCCAAAACATAGAAGAAACATAACAGACTTCGTAAAAAAAGTGTATTTTGCCTATTTTGGGGTTATGCTTGGGGACCAAGACAAGTTTTGGGCACCACACATAGTGTGCAAAGCATGTATCGAATTATTACGAAAATGGAGCAAAGGACAAAGAAAAAGCTTCAAATTTGGTGTTCCAATGGTGTGGAGAGAGCCAAAAAATCATCATGATGACTGTTATTTATGGTAAACACAGGTACAGGCACATCTTCACAATGAGGGACAGGCCTTCTTGCAGATTCCATGTTACTCCCATTTTCGTTTCTTATGCTTATTGAATCCTTGCACTTGCACTGCACAGAAATAACAGTCATCATGATGATTTTTTGGCTCTCTCCACACCATTGGAACACCAAATTTGAAGCTTTTTCTTTGTCCTTTGCTCCATTTTCGTAATAATTCGATACATGCTTTGCACACTATGTGTGGTGCCCAAAACTTGTCTTGGTCCCCAAGCATAACCCCAAAATAGGCAAAATACACTTTTTTTACGAAGTCTGTTATGTTTCTTCTATGTTTTGGCAGTGTATATTCACCACAAATGTAACAGAATGAGTCTGGATCGTTAAGACAACTTCTTCATGATGAGTTCATGCTTTTCACTGGAAAACAGACAACAACATAAAGTTAGTGCAAAAATCAAGCTATGAACAAACTTTTAGAACACTAATTAACACAAAACTATATTGAGAACTGCTCAGTTCAAGTACTAATCCAAAGAAATTAATGAGATGATGCGTCGCATTTACCAACAAGTGCTATAAATAAGATACCAAAAATCTCAAAAACTTGAGCCAATCTGGCAAAACTGATGACATATTCAGAATCAGCACCCCAAAAATACCCCAAATTCATTAAAATATTTTGGACACCAGAAAAAAAAATTTTTTTCGTTGACCTGTGTTATGACATCATCCAATGATTATGACATCAAATGATTATGACATCATCAAATGATTATGACATCAACAAAATGATTATGACATCATCCAATGATTATGACATCAAATGATTATGACATCAACAAAATGAATATGACATCACCCAATGATTTTGACATCATCAAATCATTATGACATCAACAAAATGATTATGACATCAACAAAATGATTATGACATCATCAAATGATTATGACATCATCAAATGATTATGACATCAAATGATTATGACATCATCAAATGATTATGACATCAACAAAATGATGATGACATCATCCAATGATTATGACATCATCAAATCATTATGACATCAACAAAATGATTATGACATCATCTAATGATTATGACATCAACAAAATGATTATGACATCATCTAATGATTATGACATTATCAAATGATTATGACATCAACAAAATGATTATGACATCATCCAATGATTATGACATCAAATGATTATGACATCATCAAATGATTATGACATCACAAAATGATTATGACATCATCTAATGATTATGATATCATCAAATGATTATGACATCAACAAAATGATTATGACATCATCTAATGATTATGACATCAACAAAATGATTATGACATCATCCAATGATTATGACATCAAATGATTATGACATCATCAAATGATTATGACATCAACAAAATGATTATGACATCATCCAATGATTATGACATCAAATGATTATGACATCAACAAAATGAATATGACATCACCCAATGATTTTGACATCATCAAATCATTATGACATCAACAAAATGATTATGACATCAACAAAATGATTATGACATCATCAAATGATTATGACATCATCAAATGATTATGACATCAAATGATTATGACATCATCAAATGATTATGACATCAACAAAATGATGATGACATCATCCAATGATTATGACATCATCAAATCATTATGACATCAACAAAATGATTATGACATCATCTAATGATTATGACATCAACAAAATGATTATGACATCATCTAATGATTATGACATTATCACATGATTATGACATCAACAAAATGATTATGACATCATCCAATGATTATGACATCAAATGATTATGACATCATCAAATGATTATGACATCACAAAATGATTATGACATCATCTAATGATTATGATATCATCAAATGATTATGACATCAACAAAATGATTATGACATCATCTAATGATTATGACATCAACAAAATGATTATGACATCATCCAATGATTATGACATCAAGTGATTATGACATCATCAAATGATTATGACATCAACAAAATGATTATGACATCATCCAATGATTATGACATCAACAAAATGATTATGACATCATCCAATGATTATGACATCATCCAATGATTATGACATCATCAAGTCATTATGACATCAACAAAATGATTATGACATCATCTAATGATTATGACATCATCAAATGATTATGACATCAACAAAATGATTATGACATCATCCAATGATTATGACATCAAATGATTATGACATCATCAAATGATTATGACATCATCCAATGATTATGACATCAAATGATTATGACATCAACAAAATGATTATGACATCATCCAATGATTTTGACATCATCAAATCATTATGACATCAACAAAATGATTATGACATCAACAAAATAATTATGACATCATCAAATGATTATGACATCAAATGATTATGACATCATCAAATGATTATGACATCAACAAAATGATGATGACATCATCCAATGATTATGACATCATCCAATGATTATGACATCATCAAATCATTATGACATCAACAAAATGATTATGACATCAACAAAATGATTATGACATCATCTAATGATTATGACATTATCAAATGATTATGACATCAACAAAATGATTATGAAATCATCCGATGATTATGACATCAAAAGATTATGACATCATCAAATGATTATGACATCAACAAATTGATTATGACATCATCTAATGATTATGACATCATCAAATCATTATGACATCAACAAAATGATTATGACATCATCCAATGATTATGACATCATCAAATCATTATGGCATCAACAAAATGATTATGACATCATCTAATGATTATGACATCATCAAATGATTATGACATCACCAAAATGATTATGACATCATCAAATGATTATGACATCAACAAAATGATTATGACATCAACAAAATGATTATGACATCATCCAATGATTATGACATCAAATGATTATGACATCATCAAATGATTATGACATCACAAAATGATTATGACATCATCTAATGATTATGACATCATCAAATGATTATGACATCAACAAAATGATTATGACATCATCTAATGATTATGACATCATCAAATGATTATGACATCAGCAAAATGATTATGACATCATCCAACGATTATGATATCAAATGATTATGACATCATCAAATGATTATGACATCAACAAAATGATTATGACATCATCCAATGATTATGACATCAAATGATTATGACATCAACAAAATGATTATGACATCATCCAATGATTTTGACATCATCAAATCATTATGACATCAACAAAATGATTATGACATCAACAAAATGATTATGACATCAACAAAATGATTATGACATCATCAAATGATTATGACATCATCAAATGATTATGACATCAACAAAATGATGATGACATCATCCAATGATTATGACATCATACAATGATTATGACATCATCAAATCATTATGACATCAACAAAATGATTATGACATCATCTAATGATTATGACATCATCAAATGATTATGACATCAACAAAATGATTATGACATCATCCAATGATTATGACATCAAATGATTATGACATCATCAAATGATTATGACATCAACAAAATGATTCTGACATCATCCAATGATTATGACATCAAATGATTATGACATCAACAAAATGATTATGACATCATCCAATGATTTTGACATCATCAAATCATTATGACATCAACAAAATGATTATGACATCAACAAAATGATTATGACATCATCAAATGATTATGACATCAAATGATTATGACATCATCAAATGATTATGACATCAATAAAATGATGATGACATCATCCAATGATGATGACATCATCCAATGATTATGACATCATCAAATCATTATGACATCAACAAAATGATTATGACATCATCAAATGATTATGACATCAACAAAATGATTATGACATCATCCAATGATTATGACATCAAATGATTATGACATCATCCAATGATTATGACATCAATAAAATGATTATGACATCATCAAATGATTATGACATCAAAAAAATGATTATGACATCAACAAAATGATTATGACATCATCTAATGATTATGACATTATTAAATGATTATGACATCAACAAAATGATTATGACATCATCCGATGATTATGACATCAAATGATTATGACATCATCAAATGATTATGACATCAACAAAATGATTATGACATCATCTAATGATTATGACATCATCAAATGATTATGACATCAACAAAATGATTATGACATCATCTAATGATTATGACATCATCAAATGATTATGACATCAACAAAATGATTATGACATCATCCAATGATTATGACATCAACAAAATGATTATGACATCATCTAATGATTATGACATTATCAAATGATTATGACATCAACAAAATGATTATGACATCATCCGATGATTATGACATCAAATGATTATGACATCATCAAATGATTATGACATCAACAAAATGATTATGACATCATCTAATGATTATGACATCATCAAATGATTATGACATCAACAAAATGATTATGACATCATCTAATGATTATGACATCATCAAATGATTATGACATCATCCAATGATTATGACATCATCAAATCATTATGACATCAACAAAATGATTATGACATCATCTAATGATTATGACATCATCAAATGATTATGACATCAACAAAATGATTATGACATCATCCAATGATTATGACATCAAATGATTATGACATCATCAAATGATTATGACATCAACAAAATGATTATGACATCATCCAATGATTATGACATCAAATGATTATGACATCAACAAAATGATTATGACATCATCCAATGATTTTGACATCATCAAATCATTATGACATCAACAAAATGATTATGACATCAACAAAATGATTATGACATCATCAAATGATTATGACATCAAATGATTATGACATCATCAAATGATTATGACATCAATAAAATGATGATGACATCATCCAATGATTATGACATCATCCAATGATTATGACATCATCAAATCATTATGACATCAACAAAATGATTATGACATCATCAAATGATTATGACATCAACAAAATGATTATGACATCATCCAATGATTATGACATCAAATGATTATGACATCATCAAATGATTATGACATCAACAAAATGATTATGACATCATCAAATGATTATGACATCAAAAAAATGATTGTGACATCAACAAAATGATTATGACATCATCTAATGATTATGACATCATCAAATGATTATGACATCAACAAAATGATTATGACATCATCTAATGATTATGACATCATCAAATGATTATGACATCAACAAAATGATTATGACATCATCTAATGATTATGACATCATCAAATGATTATGACATCAACAAAATGATTATGACATCATCCAATGATTATGACATCAAATGATTATGACATCATCAAATGATTATGACATCAACAAAATGATTATGACATCATCCAATGATTATGACATCAAATGATTATGACATCAACAAAATGATTATGACATCATCCAATGATTTTGACATCATCAAATCATTATGACATCAACAAAATGATTATGACATCAACAAAATGATTATGACATCATCAAATGATTATGACATCAAATGATTATGACATCATCAAATGATTATGACATCAATAAAATGATGATGACATCATCCAATGATGATGACATCATCCAATGATTATGACATCATCAAATCATTATGACATCAACAAAATGATTATGACATCATCAAATGATTATGACATCAACAAAATGATTATGACATCATCCAATGATTATGACATCAAATGATTATGACATCATCCAATGATTATGACATCAATAAAATGATTATGACATCATCAAATGATTATGACATCAAAAAAATGATTATGACATCAACAAAATGATTATGACATCATCTAATGATTATGACATTATTAAATGATTATGACATCAACAAAATGATTATGACATCATCCGATGATTATGACATCAAATGATTATGACATCATCAAATGATTATGACATCAACAAAATGATTATGACATCATCTAATGATTATGACATCATCAAATGATTATGACATCAACAAAATGATTATGACATCATCTAATGATTATGACATCATCAAATGATTATGACATCAACAAAATGATTATGACATCATCCAATGATTATGACATCAACAAAATGATTATGACATCATCTAATGATTATGACATTATCAAATGATTATGACATCAACAAAATGATTATGACATCATCCGATGATTATGACATCAAATGATTATGACATCATCAAATGATTATGACATCAACAAAATGATTATGACATCATCTAATGATTATGACATCATCAAATGATTATGACATCAACAAAATGATTATGACATCATCTAATGATTATGACATCATCTAATGATTATGACATCATCAAATGATTATGACATCATCAAATCATTATGACATCAACAAAATGATTATGACATCATCTAATGATTATGACATCATCAAATGATTATGACATCAACAAAATGATTATGACATCATCCAATGATTATGACATCAAATGATTATGACATCATCAAATGATTATGACATCAACAAAATGATTATGACATCATCCAATGATTATGACATCAAATGATTATGACATCAACAAAATGATTATGACATCATCCAATGATTTTGACATCATCAAATCATTATGACATCAACAAAATGATTATGACATCAACAAAATGATTATGACATCATCAAATGATTATGACATCAAATGATTATGACATCATCAAATGATTATGACATCAATAAAATGATGATGACATCATCCAATGATTATGACATCATCCAATGATTATGACATCATCAAATCATTATGACATCAACAAAATGATTATGACATCATCAAATGATTATGACATCAACAAAATGATTATGACATCATCCAATGATTATGACATCAAATGATTATGACATCATCAAATGATTATGACATCAACAAAATGATTATGACATCATCAAATGATTATGACATCAAAAAAATGATTATGACATCAACAAAATGATTATGACATCATCTAATGATTATGACATCATCAAATGATTATGACATCAACAAAATGATTATGACATCATCTAATGATTATGACATCATCAAATGATTATGACATCAACAAAATGATTATGACATCATCCAATGATTATGACATTAACAAAATGATTATGACATCATCTAATGATTATGACATTATCAAATGATTATGACATCAACAAAATGATTATGACATCAACAAAATGATTATGACATCATCTAATGATTATGACATCATCAAATGATTATGACATCAACAAAATGATTATGACATCATCTAATGATTATGACATCATCAAATGATTATGACATCATCCAATGATTATGACATCAAATGATTATGACATCATCAAATGATTATGACATCAACAAAATGATTATGACATCATCCAATGATTATGACATCAAATGATTATGACATCATCAAATGATTATGACATCAACAAAATGATTATGACATCATCCAATGATTATGACATCAAATGATTATGACATCAACAAAATGAATATGACATCACCCAATGATTTTGACATCATCAAATCATTATGACATCAACAAAATGATTATGACATCAACAAAATGATTATGACATCATCAAATGATTATGACATCATCAAATGATTATGACATCAAATGATTATGACATCATCAAATGATTATGACATCAACAAAATGATGATGACATCATCCAATGATTATGACATCATCAAATCATTATGACATCAACAAAATGATTATGACATCATCTAATGATTATGACATCAACAAAATGATTATGACATCATCTAATGATTATGACATTATCAAATGATTATGACATCAACAAAATGATTATGACATCATCCAATGATTATGACATCAAATGATTATGACATCATCAAATGATTATGACATCACAAAATGATTATGACATCATCTAATGATTATGATATCATCAAATGATTATGACATCAACAAAATGATTATGACATCATCTAATGATTATGACATCAACAAAATGATTATGACATCATCCAATGATTATGACATCAAGTGATTATGACATCATCAAATGATTATGACATCAACAAAATGATTATGACATCATCCAATGATTATGACATCAACAAAATGATTATGACATCATCCAATGATTATGACATCATCCAATGATTATGACATCATCAAGTCATTATGACATCAACAAAATGATTATGACATCATCTAATGATTATGACATCATCAAATGATTATGACATCAACAAAATGATTATGACATCATCCAATGATTATGACATCAAATGATTATGACATCATCAAATGATTATGACATCATCCAATGATTATGACATCAAATGATTATGACATCAACAAAATGATTATGACATCATCCAATGATTTTGACATCATCAAATCATTATGACATCAACAAAATGATTATGACATCAACAAAATGATTATGACATCATCAAATGATTATGACATCAAATGATTATGACATCATCAAATGATTATGACATCAACAAAATGATGATGACATCATCCAATGATTATGACATCATCCAATGATTATGACATCATCAAATCATTATGACATCAACAAAATGATTATGACATCAACAAAATGATTATGACATCATCTAATGATTATGACATTATCAAATGATTATGACATCAACAAAATGATTATGAAATCATCCGATGATTATGACATCAAAAGATTATGACATCATCAAATGATTATGACATCAACAAATTGATTATGACATCATCTAATGATTATGACATCATCAAATGATTATGACATCAACAAAATGATTATGACATCATCTAATGATTATGACATCATCAAATGATTATGACATCAACAAAATGATTATGACATCATCCAATGATTATGACATCAAATGTTTATGACATCATCAAATGATTATGACATCAACAAAATGATTATGACATCATCCAATGATTATGACATCAAATGATTATGACATCATCAAATCATTATGACATCAACAAAATGATTATGACATCATCTAATGATTATGACATCATCAAATGATTATGACATCAACAAAATGATTATGACATCATCCAATGATTATGACATCATCCAATGATTATGACATCATCAAATCATTATGACATCAACAAAATGATTATGACATCATCTAATGATTATGACATCATCAAATGATTATGACATCAACAAAATGATTATGACATCATCCAATGATTATGACATCAAATGATTATGACATCATCAAATGATTATGACATCACCAAAATGATTATGACATCATCAAATGATTATGACATCAACAAAATGATTATGACATCAACAAAATGATTATGACATCATCTAATGATTATGACATTATCAAATGAATATGACATCAACAAAATGATTATGACATCATCCAATGATTATGACATCAAATGATTATGACATCATCAAATGATTATGACATCACAAAATGATTATGACATCATCTAATGATTATGACATCATCAAATGATTATGACATCAACAAAATGATTATGACATCAACTAATGATTATGACATCATCAAATGATTATGACATCAACAAAATGATTATGACATCATCCAATGATTATGACTTCAAATGATTATGACATCATCAAATGATTATGACATCAACAAAATGATTATGACATCATCCAATGATTATGACATCAAATGATTATGACATCAACAAAATGATTATGACATCAGCAAAATGATTATGACATCATCAAATGATTATGACATCAAATGATTATGACATCATCAAATGAGTATGACATCAACAAAATGATGATGACATCATCCAATGATTATGACATCATCCAATGATTATGACATCATCAAATCATTATGACATCAACAAAATGATTATGACATCATCTAATGATTATGACATCATCAAATGATTATGACATCAACAAAATGATTATGACATCATCCAATGATTATGACATCAAATGATTATGACATCATCAAATGATTATGACATCAACAAAATGATTATGACATCATCAAATGATTATGACATCAAAAAAATGATTATGACATCAACAAAATGATTATGACATCATCTAATGATCATGACATTATCAAATGATTATGACATCAACAAAATGATTATGACATCATCCGATGATTATGACATCAAATGATTATGACATCATCAAATGATTATGACATCAACAAAATGATTATGACATCATCCAATGATTTTGACATCATCAAATCATTATGCCATCAACAAAATGATTATGACATCAACAAAATGATTATGACATCATCAAATGATTATGACATCATCAAATGATTATGACATCAACAAAATGATGATGACATCATCCAATGATTATGACATCATCCAATGATTATGACATCATCAAATCATTATGACATCAACAAAATGATTATGACATCATCTAATGATTATGACATCATCAAATGATTATGACATTACAAAATGATTATGACATCATCTAATGATTATGACATCATCAAATGATTATGACATCAACAAAATGATTATGACATCATCCAATGATTATGACATCATCCAATGATTATGACATCATCAAATCATTATGACATCAACAAAATGATTATGACATCATCTAATGATTATGACATCATCAAATGATTATGACATCAACAAAATGATTATGACATCATCCAATGATTATGACATCAAATGATTATGACATCATCAAATGATTATGACATCACCAAAATGATTATGACATCATCAAATGATTATGACATCAACAAAATGATTATGACATCAACAAAATGATTATGACATCATCTAATGATTATGACATTATCAAATGATTATGACATCAACAAAATGATTATGACATCATCCAATGATTATGACATCAAATGATTATGACATCAACAAAATGATTATGACATCATCCAATGATTTTGACATCATCAAATCATTAAGACATCAACAAAATGATTATGACATCATCCAATGATTATGACATCAAATGATTATGACATCATCAAATGATTATGACATCAACAAAATGATGATGACATCATCCAATGATTATGACATCATCCAATGATTATGACATCATCCAATGATTATGACATCAACAAAATGATTATGACATCATCTAATGATTATGACATCATCAAATGATTATGACATCAACAAAATGATTATGACATCATCCAATGATTATGACATCAAATGATTATGACATCATCAAATGATTATGACATCAACAAAATGATTATGACATCATCCAATGATTATGACATCAAATGATTATGACATCATCCAATGATTATGACATCAAATGATTATGACATCAACAAAATGATTATGACATCATCCAATGAATTTGACATCATCAAATCATTATGACATCAACAAAATGATTATGACATCAACAAAATGATTATGACATCATCAAATGATTATGACATCAAATGATTATGACATCATCAAATGATTATGACATCAACAAAATGATGATGACATCATCCAATGATTATGACATCATCCAATGATTATGACATCATCAAATCATTATGACATCAACAAAAGATTATGACATCATCTAATGATTATGACATCATCAAATGATTATGACATCACAAAATGATTATGACATCATCTAATGATTATGACATCATCAAATGATTATGACATCAACAAAATGATTATGACATCATCTAATGATTATGACATCATCAAATGATTATGACATCAACAAAATGATTATGACATCATCCAATGATTATGACATCAAATGATTATGACATCATCAAATGATTATGACATCAACAAAATGATTATGACATCATCCAATGATTATGACATCAAATGATTATGACATCAACAAAATGATTATGACATCATCCAATGATTATGACATCATCAAATCATTATGACATCAACAAAATGATTATGACATCATCAAATGATTATGACATCAACAAAATGATTATGACATCATCCAATGATTATGACATCAAATGATTATGACATCATCAAATGATTATGACATCAACAAAATGATTATGACATCATCAAATGATTATGACATCAAAAAAATGATTATGACATCATCTAATGATTATGACATTATCAAATGATTATGACATCAACAAAATGATTATGACATCATCCGATGATTATGACATCAAATGATTATGACATCATCAAATGATTATGACATCAACAAAATGATTATGACATCATCTAATGATTATGACATCATCAAATGATTATGACATCAACAAAATGATTATGACATCATCTAATGATTATGACATCAACAAAATGATTATGACATCAACAAAATGATTATGACATCATCCAATGATTATGACATCAACAAAATGATTATGACATCATCCAATGATTATGACATCAAATGTTTATGACATCATCAAATGATTATGACATCAACAAAATGATTATGACATCATCCAATGATTATGACATCAAATGATTATGACATCATCAAATCATTATGACATCAACAAAATGATTATGACATCATCTAATGATTATGACATCATCAAATGATTATGACATCAACAAAATGATTATGACATCATCCAATGATTATGACATCAAATGATTATGACATCATCAAATGATTACGATATCAACAAAATGATTATGGCATCATCAAATGATTATGACATCAACAAAATGATTATGACATCATCCAATGATTATGACATGAAATGATTATGACATCATCAAATCAATATGACATCAACAAAATGATTATGACATCAACAAAATGATAATGGCATCATCAAATGATTATGACATCAACAAAATGATTATGACATCAACAAAATGATTATGACATCATCAAATGATTATGACATCATCTAATGATTATGACATCAAATGATTATGACATCATCAAATGATTATGACATCACAAAATGATTATGACATCATCTAATGATTATGATATCATCAAATGATTATGACATCAACAAAATGATTATGACATCATCTAATGATTATGACATCAACAAAATGATTATGACATCATCCAATGATTATGACATCAAGTGATTATGACATCATCAAATGATTATGACATCAACAAAATGATTATGACATCATCCAATGATTATGACATCAACAAAATGATTATGACATCATCCAATGATTATGACATCATCCAATGATTATGACATCATCAAGTCATTATGACATCAACAAAATGATTATGACATCATCTAATGATTATGACATCATCAAATGATTATGACATCAACAAAATGATTATGACATCATCCAATGATTATGACATCAAATGATTATGACATCATCAAATGATTATGACATCATCCAATGATTATGACATCAAATGATTATGACATCAACAAAATGATTATGACATCATCCAATGATTTTGACATCATCAAATCATTATGACATCAACAAAATGATTATGACATCAACAAAATGATTATGACATCATCAAATGATTATGACATCAAATGATTATGACATCATCAAATGATTATGACATCAACAAAATGATGATGACATCATCCAATGATTATGACATCATCCAATGATTATGACATCATCAAATCATTATGACATCAACAAAATGATTATGACATCAACAAAATGATTATGACATCATCTAATGATTATGACATTATCAAATGATTATGACATCAACAAAATGATTATGAAATCATCCGATGATTATGACATCAAAAGATTATGACATCATCAAATGATTATGACATCAACAAATTGATTATGACATCATCTAATGATTATGACATCATCAAATGATTATGACATCAACAAAATGATTATGACATCATCTAATGATTATGACATCATCAAATGATTATGACATCAACAAAATGATTATGACATCATCCAATGATTATGACATCAAATGTTTATGACATCATCAAATGATTATGACATCAACAAAATGATTATGACATCATCCAATGATTATGACATCAAATGATTATGACATCATCAAATCATTATGACATCAACAAAATGATTATGACATCATCTAATGATTATGACATCATCAAATGATTATGACATCAACAAAATGATTATGACATCATCCAATGATTATGACATCATCCAATGATTATGACATCATCAAATCATTATGACATCAACAAAATGATTATGACATCATCTAATGATTATGACATCATCAAATGATTATGACATCAACAAAATGATTATGACATCATCCAATGATTATGACATCAAATGATTATGACATCATCAAATGATTATGACATCACCAAAATGATTATGACATCATCAAATGATTATGACATCAACAAAATGATTATGACATCAACAAAATGATTATGACATCATCTAATGATTATGACATTATCAAATGAATATGACATCAACAAAATGATTATGACATCATCCAATGATTATGACATCAAATGATTATGACATCATCAAATGATTATGACATCACAAAATGATTATGACATCATCTAATGATTATGACATCATCAAATGATTATGACATCAACAAAATGATTATGACATCAACTAATGATTATGACATCATCAAATGATTATGACATCAACAAAATGATTATGACATCATCCAATGATTATGACTTCAAATGATTATGACATCATCAAATGATTATGACATCAACAAAATGATTATGACATCATCCAATGATTATGACATCAAATGATTATGACATCAACAAAATGATTATGACATCAGCAAAATGATTATGACATCATCAAATGATTATGACATCAAATGATTATGACATCATCAAATGAGTATGACATCAACAAAATGATGATGACATCATCCAATGATTATGACATCATCCAATGATTATGACATCATCAAATCATTATGACATCAACAAAATGATTATGACATCATCTAATGATTATGACATCATCAAATGATTATGACATCAACAAAATGATTATGACATCATCCAATGATTATGACATCAAATGATTATGACATCATCAAATGATTATGACATCAACAAAATGATTATGACATCATCAAATGATTATGACATCAAAAAAATGATTATGACATCAACAAAATGATTATGACATCATCTAATGATCATGACATTATCAAATGATTATGACATCAACAAAATGATTATGACATCATCCGATGATTATGACATCAAATGATTATGACATCATCAAATGATTATGACATCAACAAAATGATTATGACATCATCCAATGATTTTGACATCATCAAATCATTATGCCATCAACAAAATGATTATGACATCAACAAAATGATTATGACATCATCAAATGATTATGACATCATCAAATGATTATGACATCATCAAATGATTATGACATCAACAAAATGATGATGACATCATCCAATGATTATGACATCATCCAATGATTATGACATCATCAAATCATTATGACATCAACAAAATGATTATGACATCATCTAATGATTATGACATCATCAAATGATTATGACATTACAAAATGATTATGACATCATCTAATGATTATGACATCATCAAATGATTATGACATCAACAAAATGATTATGACATCATCCAATGATTATGACATCATCCAATGATTATGACATCATCAAATCATTATGACATCAACAAAATGATTATGACATCATCTAATGATTATGACATCATCAAATGATTATGACATCAACAAAATGATTATGACATCATCCAATGATTATGACATCAAATGATTATGACATCATCAAATGATTATGACATCACCAAAATGATTATGACATCATCAAATGATTATGACATCAACAAAATGATTATGACATCAACAAAATGATTATGACATCATCTAATGATTATGACATTATCAAATGATTATGACATCAACAAAATGATTATGACATCATCCAATGATTATGACATCAAATGATTATGACATCAACAAAATGATTATGACATCATCCAATGATTTTGACATCATCAAATCATTAAGACATCAACAAAATGATTATGACATCATCCAATGATTATGACATCAAATGATTATGACATCATCAAATGATTATGACATCAACAAAATGATGATGACATCATCCAATGATTATGACATCATCCAATGATTATGACATCATCCAATGATGATGACATCAACAAAATGATTATGACATCATCTAATGATTATGACATCATCAAATGATTATGACATCAACAAAATGATTATGACATCATCCAATGATTATGACATCAAATGATTATGACATCATCAAATGATTATGACATCAACAAAATGATTATGACATCATCCAATGATTATGACATCAAATGATTATGACATCATCCAATGATTATGACATCAAATGATTATGACATCAACAAAATGATTATGACATCATCCAATGAATTTGACATCATCAAATCATTATGACATCAACAAAATGATTATGACATCAACAAAATGATTATGACATCATCAAATGATTATGACATCAAATGATTATGACATCATCAAATGATTATGACATCAACAAAATGATGATGACATCATCCAATGATTATGACATCATCCAATGATTATGACATCATCAAATCATTATGACATCAACAAAAGATTATGACATCATCTAATGATTATGACATCATCAAATGATTATGACATCACAAAATGATTATGACATCATCTAATGATTATGACATCATCAAATGATTATGACATCAACAAAATGATTATGACATCATCTAATGATTATGACATCATCAAATGATTATGACATCAACAAAATGATTATGACATCATCCAATGATTATGACATCAAATGATTATGACATCATCAAATGATTATGACATCAACAAAATGATTATGACATCATCCAATGATTATGACATCAAATGATTATGACTTCAACAAAATGATTATGACATCATCCAATGATTTTGACATCATCAAATCATTATGACATCAACAAAATGATTATGACATCAACAAAATGATTATGACATCATCAAATGATTATGACATCAAATGATTATGACATCATCAAATGATTATGACATCATCCAATGATTATGACATCATCAAATCATTATGACATCAACAAAATGATTATGACATCATCAAATGATTATGACATCAACAAAATGATTATGACATCAACCAATGATTATGACATCAAATGATTATGACATCATCAAATGATTATGACATCAACAAAATGATTATGACATCATCAAATGATTATGACATCAAAAAAATGATTATGACATCATCTAATGATTATGACATTATCAAATGATTATGACATCAACAAAATGATTATGACATCATCCGATGATTATGACATCAAATGATTATGACATCATCAAATGATTATGACATCAACAAAATGATTATGACATCATCAAATGATTATGACATCATCAAATGATTATGACATCAACAAAATGATTATGACATCATCTAATGATTATGACATCAACAAAATGATTATGACATCAACAAAATGATTATGACATCATCCAATGATTATGACATCAACAAAATGATTATGACATCATCCAATGATTATGACATCAAATGTTTATGACATCATCAAATGATTATGACATCAACAAAATGATTATGACATCATCCAATGATTATGACATCAAATGATTATGACATCATCAAATCATTATGACATCAACAAAATGATTATGACATCATCTAATGATTATGACATCATCAAATGATTATGACATCAACAAAATGATTATGACATCATCCAATGATTATGACATCAAATGATTATGACATCATCAAATGATTACGATATCAACAAAATGATTATGGCATCATCAAATGATTATGACATCAACAAAATGATTATGACATCATCCAATGATTATGACATGAAATGATTATGACATCATCAAATCAATATGACATCAACAAAATGATTATGACATCAACAAAATGATAATGGCATCATCAAATGATTATGACATCAACAAAATGATTATGACATCAACAAAATGATTATGACATCATCAAATGATTATGACATCATCTAATGATTATGACATCATCAAATGATTATGACATCAACAAAATGATTATGACATCATCCAATGATTATGACATCAAATGATTATGACATCATCAAATGATTATGACATCACCAAAATGATTATGACATCATCAAATGATTATGACATCAACAAAATGATTATGACATCAACAAAATGATTATGACATCATCTAATGATTATGACATTATCAAATGATTATGACATCAACAAAATGATTATGACATCATCCAATGATTATGACATCAAATGATTATGACATCATCAAATGATTATGACATCAACAAAATGATTATGACATCATCCAATGATTATGACATCAAATGATTATGACATCAACAAAATGATTATGACATCATCCAATGATTTTGACATCATCAAATCATTATGACATCAACAAAATGATTATGACATCAACAAAATGATTATGACATCATCAAATGATTATGACATCAAATGATTATGACATCATCAAATGATTATGACATCAACAAAATGATGATGACATCATCCAATGATTATGACATCATCAAATCATTATGACATCAACAAAATGATTATGACATCATCTAATGATTATGACATCATCAAATGATTATGACATCACAAAATGATTATGACATCATCTAATGATTATGACATCATCAAATGATTATGACATCAACAAAATGATTATGACATCATCTAATGATTATGACATCAACAAATGATTATGACATCAACAAAATGATTATGACATCATCCAATGATTATGACATCAAATGATTATGACATCATCAAATGATTATGACATCAACAAAATGATTATGACATCAACAAAATGATTATGACATCATCCAATGATTATGACATCAACAAAATGATTATGACATCATCAAATCATTATGACATCAACAAAATGATTATGACATCAACAAAATGATTATGACATCATCAAATGATTATGACATCAAATGATTATGACATCATCAAATGATTATGACATCAACAAAATGATGATGACATCAACAAAATGATGATGACATCATCCAATGATTATGACATCATCAAATCATTATGACATCAACAAAATGATTATGACATCATCTAATGATTATGACATCATCAAATGATTATGACATCAACAAAATGATTATGACATCATCCAATGATTATGACGTAAAATGATTATGACATCATCAAATGATTATGACATCAACAAAATGATTATGACATCATCCAATGATTATGACATCAAATGTTTATGACATCATCAAATGATTATGACATCAACAAAATGATTATGACATCATCCAATGATTATGACAACAAATGATTATGACATCATCAAATGATTATGACATCAACAAAATGATTATGACATCATCCAATGATTATGACATCAAATGATTATGACATCATCAAATGATTATGACATCACCAAAATGATTATGACATCATCAAATGATTATGACCTCAACAAAATGATTATGACATCAACAAAATGATTATGACATCATCTAATGATTATGACATTATCAAATGATTATGACATCAACAAAATGATTATGACATCATCCAATGATTATGACATCAAATGATTATGACATCATCAAATGATTATGACATCAACAAAATGATTATGACATCATCCAATGATTATGACATCAAATGATTATGACATCAACAAAATGATTATGACATCATCCAATGATTTTGACATCATCAAATCATTATGACATCAACAAAATGATTATGACATCAACAAAATGATTATGACATCATCAAATGATTATGACATCAAATGATTATGACATCATCAAATGATTATGACATCAACAAAATGATGATGACATCATCCAATGATTATGACATCATCAAATCATTATGACATCAACAAAATGATTATGACATCATCTAATGATTATGACATCATCAAATGATTATGACATCACAAAATGATTATGACATCATCTAATGATTATGACATCATCAAATGATTATGACATCAACAAAATGATTATGACATCATCTAATGATTATGACATCAACAAATGATTATGACATCAACAAAATGATTATGACATCATCCAATGATTATGACATCAAATGATTATGACATCATCAAATGATTATGACATCAACAAAATGATTATGACATCATCCAATGATTATGACATCAACAAAATGATTATGACATCATCCAATGATTTTGACATCATCAAATCATTATGACATCAACAAAATGATTATGACATCAACAAAATGATTTTGACATCATCAAATGATTATGACATCAAATGATTATGACATCATCAAATGATTATGACATCAACAAAATGATGATGACATCATCCAATGATTATGACATCATCCAATGATTATGACATCATCAAATCATTATGACATCAACAAAATGATTATGACATCATCTAATGATTATGACATCATCAAATGATTATGACATCAACAAAATGATTATGACATCATCCAATGATTATGACGTCAAATGATTATGACATCATCAAATGATTATGACATCAACAAAATGATTATGACATCATCCAATGATTATGACATCAAATGTTTATGACATCATCAAATGATTATGACATCAACAAAATGATTATGACATCATCCAATGATTATGACATCAAATGATTATGACATCATCAAATCATTATGACATCAACAAAATGATTATGACATCATCTAATGATTATGACATCGTCAAATGATTATGACATCAACAAAATGATTATGACATCATCAGATGATTATGACATCAAATGATTATGACATCATCAAATGATTATGACATCAACAAAATGATTATGACATCATCCAATGATTTTGACATCATCAAATCATTATGACATCAACAAAATGATTATGACATCAACAAAATGATTATGACATCATCAAATGATTATGACATCAAATGATTATGACATCATCAAATGATGATGACATCAACAAAATGATGATGACATCATCCAATGATTATGACATCATCAAATCATTATGACATCAACAAAATGATTATGACATCATCAAATGATTATGACATCACAAAATGATTATGACATCATCTAATGATTATGACATCATCAAATGATTATGACATCAACAAAATGATTATGACATCATCCAATGATTATTTCATCATCCAATGATTATGACATCATCAAATCATTATGACATCAACAAAATGATTATGACATCATCTAATGATTATGACATCATCAAATGATTATGACATCAACAAAATGATTATGACATCATCCAATGATTATGACATCAAATGATTATGACATCATCAAATGATTATGACATCACCAAAATGATTATGACATCATCAAATGATTATGACATCAACAAAATGATTATGACATCAACAAAATGATTATGACATCATCTAATGATTATGACATTATCAAATGATTATGACATCAACAAAATGATTATGACATCATCCAATGATTATGACATCAAATGATTATGACATCATCAAATGATTATGACATCACAAAATGATTATGACATCATCTAATGATTATGACATCATCAAATGATTATGACATCAACAAAATGATTATGACATCATCTAATGATTATGACATCATCAAATGATTATGACATCAACAAAATGATTATGACATCATCCAATGATTATGACATCAAATGATTATGACATCAACAAAATGATTATGACATCATCCAATGATTTTGACATCATCAAATCATTATGACATCAACAAAATGATTATGACATCATCCAATGATTATGACATCAAATGATTATGACATCATCAAATGATTATGACATCAACAAAATTATGATGACATCATCCAATGATTATGACATCATCCAATGATTATGACATCATCAAATCATTATGACATCAACAAAATGATTATGACATCATCTAATGATTATGACATCATCAAATGATTATGACATCACAAAATGATTATGACATCATCTAATGATTATGACATCATCAAATGATTATGACATCAACAAAATGATTATGACATCATCCAATGATTATGACATCATCAAATCATTATGACATCAACAAAATGATTATGACATCATCTAATGATTATGACATCATCAAATGATTATGACATCAACAAAATGATTATGACATCATCAAATGATTATGACATCAAATGATTATGACATCATCAAATGATTATGACATCACCAAAATGATTATGACATCATCAAATGATTATGACATCAACAAAATGATTATGACATCAACAAAATGATTATGACATCATCTAATGATTATGACATTATCAAATGATTATGACATCAACAAAATGATTATGACATCATCCAATGATTATGACATCAAATGATTATGACATCATCAAATGATTATGACATCACAAAATGATTATGACATCATCTAATGATTATGACATCATCAAATGATTATGACATCAACAAAATGATTATGACATCATCTAATGATTATGACATCATCAAATGATTATGACATCAACAAAATGATTATGACATCATCCAATGATTATGATATCAAATGATTATGACATCATCAAATGATTATGACATCAACAAAATGATTATGACATCATCCAATGATTATGACATCAAATGATTATGACATCAACAAAATGATTATGACATCATCCAATGATTTTGACATCATCAAATCATTATGACATCAACAAAATGATTATGACATCAACAAAATGATTATGACATCATCAAATGATTATGACATCAAATGATTATGACATCATCAAATGATTATGACATCAACAAAATGATGATGACATCATCCAATGATTATGACATCATACAATGATTATGACATCATCAAATCATTATGACATCAACAAAATGATTATGACATCATCTAATGATTATGACATCATCAAATGATTATGACATCAACAAAATGATTATGACATCATCCAATGATTATGACATCAAATGATTATGACATCATCAAATGATTATGACATCAACAAAATGATTATGACATCATCCAATGATTATGACATCAAATGATTATGACATCAACAAAATGATTATGACATCATCCAATGATTTTGACATCATCAAATCATTATGACATCAACAAAATGATTATGACATCAACAAAATTATTATGACATCATCAAATGATTATGACATCAAATGATTATGACATCATCAAATGATTATGACATCAACAAAATGATGATGACATCATCCAATGATTATGACATCATCCAATGATTATGACATCATCAAATCATTATGACATCAACAAAATGATTATGACATCATCAAATGATTATGACATCAACAAAATGATTATGACATCATCCAATGATTATGACATCAAATGATTATGACATCATCAAATGATTATGACATCAAAAAATGATTATGACATCAACAAAATGATTATGACATCATCTAATGATTATGACATTATCAAATGATTATGACATCAACAAAATGATTATGACATCATCCGATGATTATGGCATCAAATGATTATGACATCATCAAATGATTATGACATCAACAAAATGATTATGACATCATCTAATGATTATGACATCATCAAATGATTATGACGTCAACAAAATGATTATGACATCATCTAATGATTATGACATCATCAAATGATTATGACATCAACAAAATGATTATGACATCATCCAATGATTATGACATCAACAAAATGATTATGACATCATCCAATGATTATGACATCAAATGTTTATGACATCATCAAATGATTATGACATCAACAAAATGATTATGACATCATCCAATGATTATGACATCAAATGATTATGACATCATCAAATCATTATGACATCAACAAAATGATTATGACATCATCTAATGATTATGACATCATCAAATGATTATGACATCAACAAAATGATTATGACATCATCCAATGATTATGACATCAAATGATTATGACATCATCAAATGATTACGACATCAACAAAATGATTATGGCATCATCAAATGATTATGACATCAACAAAATGATTATGACATCATCCAATGATTATTACATCAAATGATTATGACATCATCAAATCATTATGACATCAACAAAATGATTATGACATCATAAAATGATTATGACATCAACAAAATGATAATGGCATCATCAAATGATTATGACATCAACAAAATGATTATGACATCATCAAATGATTATGACATCATCTAATGATTATGACATCATCAAATGATTATGACATCAACAAAATGATTATGACATCATCCAATGATTATGACATCAAATGATTATGACATCATCAAATGATTATGACATCACCAAAATGATTATGACATCATCAAATGATTATGACATCAACAAAATGATTATGACATCAACAAAATGATTATGACATCATCTAATGATTATGACATTATCAAATGATTATGACATCAACAAAATGATTATGACATCATCCAATGATTATGACATCAAATGATTATGACATCATCAAATGATTATGACATCAACAAAATGATTATGACATCATCCAATGATTATGACATCAAATGATTATGACATCAACAAAATGATTATGACATCATCCAATGATTATGACATCATCAAATCATTATGACATCAACAAAATGATTATGACATCAACAAAATGATTATGACATCATCAAATGATTATGACATCAAATGATTATGACATCAAATGATTATGACATCAACAAAATTATGATGACATCATCCAATGATTATGACATCATCCAATGATTATGACATCATCAAATCATTATGACATCAACAAAATGATTATGACATCATCTAATGATTATGACATCATCAAATGATTATGACATCACAAAATGATTATGACATCATCTAATGATTATGACATAATCAAATGATTATGACATCAACAAAATGATTATGACATCATCCAATGATTATGACATCATCCAATGATTATGACATCATCAAATCATTATGACATCAACAAAATGATTATGACATCATCTAATGATTATGACATCATCAAATGATTATGACATCAACAAAATGATTATGACATCATCAAATGATTATGACATCATCAAATGATTATGACATCACCAAAATGATTATGACATCATCAAATGATTATGACATCAACAAAATGATTATGACATCAACAAAATGATTATGACATCATCTAATGATTATGACATTATCAAATGATTATGACATCATCCAATGATTATGACATCAAATGATTATGACATCATCAAATGATTATGACATCACAAAATGATTATGACATCATCTAATGATTATGACATCATCAAATGATTATGACATCAACAAAATGATTATGACATCATCTAATGATTATGACATCATCAAATGATTATGACATCAACAAAATGATTATGACATCATCCAATGATTATGATATCAAATGATTATGACATCATCAAATGATTATGACATCAACAAAATGATTATGACATCATTCAATGATTATGACATCAAATGATTATGACATCAACAAAATGATTATGACATCAACAAAATGATTATGACATCATCAAATGGTTATGACATCAAATGATTATGACATCATCAAATGATTATGACATCAACAAAATGATGATGACATCATCCAATGATTATGACATCATCTAATGATTATGACATCATCAAATGATTATGACATCAACAAAATGATTATGACATCATCCAATGATTATGACATCAAATGATTATGACATCATCAAATGATTATGACATCAACAAAATGATTATGACATCATCCAATGATTATGACATCAAATGATTATGACATCAACAAAATGATTATGACATCATCCAATGATTTTGACATCATCAAATCATGATGACATCAACAAAATGATTATGACATCAACAAAATGATTATGACATCATCAAATGATTATGACATCAAATGATTATGACATCATCACATGATTATGACATCAACAAAATGATGATGACATCATCCAATGATTATGACATCATCCAATGATTATGACATCATCAAATCATTATGACATCAACAAAATGATTATGACATCATCCAATGATTATGACATCAAATGATTATGACATCATCAAATGATTATGACATCAAAAAAATGATTATGACATCAACAAAATGATTATGACATCATCTAATGATTATGACATTATCAAATGATTATGACATCAACAAAATGATTATGACATCATCCGATGATTATGACATCAAATGATTATGACATCATCAAATGATTATGACATCAACAAAATGATTATGACATCATCCAATGATTTTGACATCATCAAATCATTATGACATCAACAAAATGATTATGACATCAACAAAATGATTATGACATCATCAAATGATTATGACATCAAATGATTATGACATCATCAAATGATGATGACATCAACAAAATGATGATGACATCATCCAATGATTATGACATCATCAAATCATTATGACATCAACAAAATGATTATGACATCATCAAATGATTATGACATCACAAAATGATTATGACATCATCTAATGATTATGACATCATCAAATGATTATGACATCAACAAAATGATTATGACATCATCCAATGATTATTTCATCATCCAATGATTATGACATCATCAAATCATTATGACATCAACAAAATGATTATGACATCATCTAATGATTATGACATCATCAAATGATTATGACATCAACAAAATGATTATGACATCATCCAATGATTATGACATCAAATGATTATGACATCATCAAATGATTATGACATCACCAAAATGATTATGACATCATCAAATGATTATGACATCAACAAAATGATTATGACATCAACAAAATGATTATGACATCATCTAATGATTATGACATTATCAAATGATTATGACATCAACAAAATGATTATGACATCATCCAATGATTATGACATCAAATGATTATGACATCATCAAATGATTATGACATCACAAAATGATTATGACATCATCTAATGATTATGACATCATCAAATGATTATGACATCAACAAAATGATTATGACATCATCTAATGATTATGACATCATCAAATGATTATGACATCAACAAAATGATTATGACATCATCCAATGATTATGACATCAAATGATTATGACATCAACAAAATGATTATGACATCATCCAATGATTTTGACATCATCAAATCATTATGACATCAACAAAATGATTATGACATCATCCAATGATTATGACATCAAATGATTATGACATCATCAAATGATTATGACATCAACAAAATTATGATGACATCATCCAATGATTATGACATCATCCAATGATTATGACATCATCAAATCATTATGACATCAACAAAATGATTATGACATCATCTAATGATTATGACATCATCAAATGATTATGACATCACAAAATGATTATGACATCATCTAATGATTATGACATCATCAAATGATTATGACATCAACAAAATGATTATGACATCATCCAATGATTATGACATCATCAAATCATTATGACATCAACAAAATGATTATGACATCATCTAATGATTATGACATCATCAAATGATTATGACATCAACAAAATGATTATGACATCATCAAATGATTATGACATCAAATGATTATGACATCATCAAATGATTATGACATCACCAAAATGATTATGACATCATCAAATGATTATGACATCAACAAAATGATTATGACATCAACAAAATGATTATGACATCATCTAATGATTATGACATTATCAAATGATTATGACATCAACAAAATGATTATGACATCATCCAATGATTATGACATCAAATGATTATGACATCATCAAATGATTATGACATCACAAAATGATTATGACATCATCTAATGATTATGACATCATCAAATGATTATGACATCAACAAAATGATTATGACATCATCTAATGATTATGACATCATCAAATGATTATGACATCAACAAAATGATTATGACATCATCCAATGATTATGATATCAAATGATTATGACATCATCAAATGATTATGACATCAACAAAATGATTATGACATCATCCAATGATTATGACATCAAATGATTATGACATCAACAAAATGATTATGACATCATCCAATGATTTTGACATCATCAAATCATTATGACATCAACAAAATGATTATGACATCAACAAAATGATTATGACATCATCAAATGATTATGACATCAAATGATTATGACATCATCAAATGATTATGACATCAACAAAATGATGATGACATCATCCAATGATTATGACATCATACAATGATTATGACATCATCAAATCATTATGACATCAACAAAATGATTATGACATCATCTAATGATTATGACATCATCAAATGATTATGACATCAACAAAATGATTATGACATCATCCAATGATTATGACATCAAATGATTATGACATCATCAAATGATTATGACATCAACAAAATGATTATGACATCATCCAATGATTATGACATCAAATGATTATGACATCAACAAAATGATTATGACATCATCCAATGATTTTGACATCATCAAATCATTATGACATCAACAAAATGATTATGACATCAACAAAATTATTATGACATCATCAAATGATTATGACATCAAATGATTATGACATCATCAAATGATTATGACATCAACAAAATGATGATGACATCATCCAATGATTATGACATCATCCAATGATTATGACATCATCAAATCATTATGACATCAACAAAATGATTATGACATCATCAAATGATTATGACATCAACAAAATGATTATGACATCATCCAATGATTATGACATCAAATGATTATGACATCATCAAATGATTATGACATCAAAAAATGATTATGACATCAACAAAATGATTATGACATCATCTAATGATTATGACATTATCAAATGATTATGACATCAACAAAATGATTATGACATCATCCGATGATTATGGCATCAAATGATTATGACATCATCAAATGATTATGACATCAACAAAATGATTATGACATCATCTAATGATTATGACATCATCAAATGATTATGACGTCAACAAAATGATTATGACATCATCTAATGATTATGACATCATCAAATGATTATGACATCAACAAAATGATTATGACATCATCCAATGATTATGACATCAACAAAATGATTATGACATCATCCAATGATTATGACATCAAATGTTTATGACATCATCAAATGATTATGACATCAACAAAATGATTATGACATCATCCAATGATTATGACATCAAATGATTATGACATCATCAAATCATTATGACATCAACAAAATGATTATGACATCATCTAATGATTATGACATCATCAAATGATTATGACATCAACAAAATGATTATGACATCATCCAATGATTATGACATCAAATGATTATGACATCATCAAATGATTACGACATCAACAAAATGATTATGGCATCATCAAATGATTATGACATCAACAAAATGATTATGACATCATCCAATGATTATTACATCAAATGATTATGACATCATCAAATCATTATGACATCAACAAAATGATTATGACATCATAAAATGATTATGACATCAACAAAATGATAATGGCATCATCAAATGATTATGACATCAACAAAATGATTATGACATCATCAAATGATTATGACATCATCTAATGATTATGACATCATCAAATGATTATGACATCAACAAAATGATTATGACATCATCCAATGATTATGACATCAAATGATTATGACATCATCAAATGATTATGACATCACCAAAATGATTATGACATCATCAAATGATTATGACATCAACAAAATGATTATGACATCAACAAAATGATTATGACATCATCTAATGATTATGACATTATCAAATGATTATGACATCAACAAAATGATTATGACATCATCCAATGATTATGACATCAAATGATTATGACATCATCAAATGATTATGACATCAACAAAATGATTATGACATCATCCAATGATTATGACATCAAATGATTATGACATCAACAAAATGATTATGACATCATCCAATGATTATGACATCATCAAATCATTATGACATCAACAAAATGATTATGACATCAACAAAATGATTATGACATCATCAAATGATTATGACATCAAATGATTATGACATCAAATGATTATGACATCAACAAAATTATGATGACATCATCCAATGATTATGACATCATCCAATGATTATGACATCATCAAATCATTATGACATCAACAAAATGATTATGACATCATCTAATGATTATGACATCATCAAATGATTATGACATCACAAAATGATTATGACATCATCTAATGATTATGACATAATCAAATGATTATGACATCAACAAAATGATTATGACATCATCCAATGATTATGACATCATCCAATGATTATGACATCATCAAATCATTATGACATCAACAAAATGATTATGACATCATCTAATGATTATGACATCATCAAATGATTATGACATCAACAAAATGATTATGACATCATCAAATGATTATGACATCATCAAATGATTATGACATCACCAAAATGATTATGACATCATCAAATGATTATGACATCAACAAAATGATTATGACATCAACAAAATGATTATGACATCATCTAATGATTATGACATTATCAAATGATTATGACATCATCCAATGATTATGACATCAAATGATTATGACATCATCAAATGATTATGACATCACAAAATGATTATGACATCATCTAATGATTATGACATCATCAAATGATTATGACATCAACAAAATGATTATGACATCATCTAATGATTATGACATCATCAAATGATTATGACATCAACAAAATGATTATGACATCATCCAATGATTATGATATCAAATGATTATGACATCATCAAATGATTATGACATCAACAAAATGATTATGACATCATTCAATGATTATGACATCAAATGATTATGACATCAACAAAATGATTATGACATCAACAAAATGATTATGACATCATCAAATGGTTATGACATCAAATGATTATGACATCATCAAATGATTATGACATCAACAAAATGATGATGACATCATCCAATGATTATGACATCATCTAATGATTATGACATCATCAAATGATTATGACATCAACAAAATGATTATGACATCATCCAATGATTATGACATCAAATGATTATGACATCATCAAATGATTATGACATCAACAAAATGATTATGACATCATCCAATGATTATGACATCAAATGATTATGACATCAACAAAATGATTATGACATCATCCAATGATTTTGACATCATCAAATCATGATGACATCAACAAAATGATTATGACATCAACAAAATGATTATGACATCATCAAATGATTATGACATCAAATGATTATGACATCATCACATGATTATGACATCAACAAAATGATGATGACATCATCCAATGATTATGACATCATCCAATGATTATGACATCATCAAATCATTATGACATCAACAAAATGATTATGACATCATCCAATGATTATGACATCAAATGATTATGACATCATCAAATGATTATGACATCAAAAAAATGATTATGACATCAACAAAATGATTATGACATCATCTAATGATTATGACATTATCAAATGATTATGACATCAACAAAATGATTATGACATCATCCGATGATTATGACATCAAATGATTATGACATCATCAAATGATTATGACATCAACAAAATGATTATGACATCATCTAATGATTATGACATCATCAAATGATTATGACATCAACAAAATGATTATGACATCAACAAAATGATTATGACATCAACAAAATGATTATGACATCATCCAATGATTATGACATCGAATGTTTATGACATCATCAAATGATTATGACATCAACAAAATGATTATGACATCTTCCAATGATTATGACATCAAATGATTATGACATCATCAAATCATTATGACATCAACAAAATGATTATGACATCATCTAATGATTATGACATCATCAAATGATTATGACATCAACAAAATGATTATGACATCATCCAATGATTATGACATCAAATGATTATGACATCATCAAATGATTACGACATCAACAAAATGATTATGGCATCATCAAATGATTATGACATCAACAAAATGATTATGACATCATCCAATGATTATGACATCATCAAATGATTATGACATCATCAAATGATTATGACATCAACAAAATGATTATGACATCTTCCAATGATTATGACATCAAATGATTATGACATCATCAAATGATTATGACATCACCAAAATGATTATGACATCATCAAATGATTATGACATCAACAAAATGATAATGGCATCATCAAATGATTATGACATCAACAAAATGATTATGACATCAACAAAATGATTATGACATCATCAAATGATTATGACATCATCAAATGATTATGACATCAACAAAATGATTATGACATCATCCAATGATTATGACATCAAATGATTATGACATCATCAAATGATTATGACATCACCAAAATGATTATGACATCATCAAATGATTATGACATCAACAAAATGATTATGACATCAACAAAATGATTATGACATCATCTAATGATTATGACATTATCAAATGATTATGACATCAACAAAATGATTATGACATCATCCAATGATTATGACATCAAATGATTATGACATCATCAAATGATTATGACATCACAAAATGATTATGACATCATCTAATGATTATGACATCATCAAATGATTATGACATCAACAAAATGATTATGACATCATCTAATGATTATGACATCATCAAATGATTATGACATCAACAAAATGATTATGACATCATCCAATGATTATGATATCAAATGATTATGACATCATCAAATGATTATGACATCAACAAAATGATTATGACATCATTCAATGATTATGACATCAAATGATTATGACATCAACAAAATGATTATGACATCAACAAAATGATTATGACATCATCAAATGATTATGACATCAAATGATTATGACATCATCAAATGATTATGACATCAACAAAATGATGATGACATCATCCAATGATTATGACATCATACAATGATTATGACATCATCAAATCATTATGACATCAACAAAATGATTATGACATCATCTAATGATTATGACATCATCAAATGATTATGACATCAACAAAATGATTATGACATCATCCAATGATTATGACATCAAATGATTATGACATCATCAAATGATTATGACATCAACAAAATGATTATGACATCATCCAATGATTATGACATCAAATGATTATGACATCAACAAAATGATTATGACATCATCCAATGATTTTGACATCATCAAATCATTATGACATCAACAAAATGATTATGACATCAACAAAATGATTATGACATCATCAAATGATTATGACATCAAATGATTATGACATCATCAAATGATTATGACATCAACAAAATGATGATGACATCATCCAATGATTATGACATCATCCAATGATTATGACATCATCAAATCATTATGACATCAACAAAATGATTATGACATCATCAAATGATTATGACATCAACAAAATGATTATGACATCATCCAATGATTATGACATCAAATGATTATGACATCATCAAATGATTATGACATCAAAAAAATGATTATGACATCAACAAAATGATTATGACATCATCTAATGATTATGACATTATCAAATGATTATGACATCAACAAAATGATTATGACATCATCCGATGATTATGACATCAAATGATTATGACATCATCAAATGATTATGACATCAACAAAATGATTATGACATCATCTAATGATTATGACATCATCAAATGATTATGACATCAACAAAATGATTATGACATCATCTAATGATTATGACATCATCAAATGATTATGACATCAACAAAATGATTATGACATCATCCAATGATTATGACATCAACAAAATGATTATGACATCATCCAATGATTATGACATCGAATGTTTATGACATCATCAAATGATTATGACATCAACAAAATGATTATGACATCTTCCAATGATTATGACATCAAATGATTATGACATCATCAAATCATTATGACATCAACAAAAAGATTATGACATCATCTAATGATTATGACATCATCAAATGATTATGACATCAACAAAATGATTATGACATCATCCAATGATTATGACATCAAATGATTATGACATCATCAAATGATTACGACATCAACAAAATGATTATGGCATCATCAAATGATTATGACATCAACAAAATGATTATGACATCATCCAATGATTATGACATCATCAAATGATTATGACATCATCAAATGATTATGACATCAACAAAATGATTATGACATCTTCCAATGATTATGACATCAAATGATTATGACATCATCAAATGATTATGACATCACCAAAATGATTATGACATCATCAAATGATTATGACATCAACAAAATGATAATGGCATCATCAAATGATTATGACATCAACAAAATGATTATGACATCATCAAATGATTATGACATCATCAAATGATTATGACATCAACAAAATGATTATGACATCATCCAATGATTATGACATCAAATGATTATGACATCATCAAATGATTATGACATCACCAAAATGATTATGACATCATCAAATGATTATGACATCAACAAAATGATTATGACATCAACAAAATGATTATGACATCATCTAATGATTATGACATTATCAAATGATTATGACATCAACAAAATGATTATGACATCATCCAATGATTATGACATCAAATGATTATGACATCATCAAATGATTATGACATCAACAAAATGATTATGACATCATCCAATGATTATGACATCAAATGATTATGACATCAACAAAATGATTATGACATCATCCAATGATTTTGACATCATCAAATCATTATGACATCAACAAAATGATTATGACATCAACAAAATGATTATGACATCATCAAATGATTATGACATCAAATGATTATGACATCATCAAATGATTATGACATCAACAAAATGATGTTGACATCATCCAATGATTATGACATCATCAAATCATTATGACATCAACAAAATGATTATGACATCATCTAATGATTATGACATCATCAAATGATTATGACATCACAAAATGATTATGACATCATCAAATGATTATGACATCAACAAAATGATTATGACATCATCTAATGATTATGACATCATCAAATGATTATGACATCAACAAAATGATTATGACATCATCCAATGATTATGACATCAAATGATTATGACATCATCAAATGATTATGACATCAACAAAATGATTATGACATCATCCAATGATTATGACATCAACAAAATGATTATGACATCATCCAATGATTTTGACATCATCAAATCATTATGACATCAACAAAATGATTATGACATCATCAAATGATTATGACATCAAATGATTATGACATCATCAAATGATTATGACATCAACAAAATGATGATGACATCATCCAATGATTATGACATCATCCAATGATTATGACATCATCAAATCATTATGACATCAACAAAATGATTATGACATCATCTAACGATTATGACATCATCAAATGATTATGACATCAACAAAATGATTATGACATCATCCAATGATTATGACGTCAAATGATTATGACATCATCAAATGATTATGACATCATTCAATGATTATGACATCACAAAATGATTATGACATCATCTAATGATTATGACATCATCAAATGATTATGACATCAACAAAATGATTATGACATCATCTAATGATTATGACATCATCAAATGATTATGACATCAACAAAATGATGATGACATCATCCAATGATTATGACATCATCCAATGATTATGACATCATCAAATCATTATGACATCAACAAAATGATTATGACATCATCTAATGATTATGACATCATCAAATGATTATGACATCAACAAAATGATTATGACATCATCCAATGATTATGACATCAAATGATTATGACATCATCAAATGATTATGACATCAACAAAATGATTATGACATCATCCAATGATTATGACATCAAATGATTATGACATCATCCAATGATTATGACATCAAATGATTATGACATCAACAAAATGATTATGACATCATCCAATGAATTTGACATCATCAAATCATTATGACATCAACAAAATGATTATGACATCAACAAAATGATTATGACATCATCAAATGATTATGACATCAAATGATTATGACATCATCAAATGATTATGACATCAACAAAATGATGATGACATCATCCAATGATTATGACATCATCCAATGATTATGACATAATCAAATCATTATGACATCAACAAAATGATTATGACATCATCTAATGATTATGACATCATCAAATGATTATGACATCACAAAATGATTATGACATCATCTAATGATTATGACATCATCAAATGATTATGACATCAACAAAATGATTATGACATCATCTAATGATTATGACATCAACAAATGATTATGACATCAACAAAATGATTATGACATCATCCAATGATTATGACATCAAATGATTATGACATCATCAAATGATTATGACATCAACAAAATGATTATGACATCATCCAATGATTATGACATCAACAAAATGATTATGACATCATCCAATGATTTTGACATCATCAAATCATTATGACATCAACAAAATGATTATGACATCAACAAAATGATTATGACATCATCAAATGATTATGACATCAAATGATTATGACATCATCAAATGATTATGACATCAACAAAATGATGATGACATCATCCAATGATTATGACATGATCCAATGATTATGACATCATCAAATCATTATGACATCAACAAAATGATTATGACATCATCTAATGATTATGACATCATCAAATGATTATGACATCAACAAAATGATTATGACATCATCCAATGATTATGACGTCAAATGATTATGACATCATCAAATGATTATGACATCAACAAAATGATTATGACATCATCCAATGATTATGACATCAAATGATTATGACATCATCAAATCATTATGACATCAACAAAATGATTATGACATCATCTAATGATTATGACATCGTCAAATGATTATGACATCAACAAAATGATTATGACATCATCAAATGATTATGACATCAACAAATGATTATGACATCAACAAAATGATGATGACATCATCCAATGATTATGACATAATCCAATGATTATGACATCATCAAATCATTATGACATCAACAAAATGATTATGACATCATCTAATGATTATGACATCATCAAATGATTATGACATCAACAAAATGATTATGACATCATCCAATGATTATGACGTCAAATGATTATGACATCATCAAATGATTATGACATCAACAAAATGATTATGACATCATCCAATGATTATGACATCAAATGATTATGACATCATCAAATCATTATGACATCAACAAAATGATTATGACATCATCTAATGATTATGACATCGTCAAATGATTATGACATCAACAAAATGATTATGACATCATCGGATGATTATGACATCAAATGATTATGACATCATCAAATGATTATGACATCAACAAAATGATTATGACATCATCCAATGATTTTGACATCATCAAATCATTATGACATCAACAAAATGATTATGACATCAACAAAATGATTATGACATCATCAAATGATTATGACATCAAATGATTATGACATCATCAAATGATTATGACATCAACAAAATGATGATGACATCATCCAATGATTATGACATCATCAAATCATTATGACATCAGCAAAATGATTATGACATCATCTAATGATTATGACATCATCAAATGATTATGACATCACAAAATGATTATGACATCATCTAATGATTATGACATCATCAAATGATTATGACATCAACAAAATGATGATGACATCATCCAATGATTATGACATGATCCAATGATTATGACATCATCAAATCATTATGACATCAACAAAATGATTATGACATCATCTAATGATTATGACATCATCAAATGATTATGACATCAACAAAATGATTATGACATCATCCAATGATTATGACGTCAAATGATTATGACATCATCAAATGATTATGACATCAACAAAATGATTATGACATCATCCAATGATTATGACATCAAATGATTATGACATCATCAAATCATTATGACATCAACAAAATGATTATGACATCATCTAATGATTATGACATCGTCAAATGATTATGACATCAACAAAATGATTATGACATCATCGGATGATTATGACATCAAATGATTATGACATCATCAAATGATTATGACATCAACAAAATGATTATGACATCATCCAATGATTTTGACATCATCAAATCATTATGACATCAACAAAATGATTATGACATCAACAAAATGATTATGACATCATCAAATGATTATGACATCAAATGATTATGACATCATCAAATGATTATGACATCAACAAAATGATGATGACATCATCCAATGATTATGACATCATCAAATCATTATGACATCAGCAAAATGATTATGACATCATCTAATGATTATGACATCATCAAATGATTATGACATCACAAAATGATTATGACATCATCTAATGATTATGACATCATCAAATGATTATGACATCAACAAAATGAATATGACATCATCCAATGATTATGACATCATCAAATCATTATGACATCAACAAAATGATTATGACATCATCTAATGATTATGACATCATCAAATGATTATGACATCAACAAAATGATTATGACATCATCCAATGATTATGACATCAAATGATTATGACATCATCAAATGATTATGACATCACCAAAATGATTATGACATCATCAAATGATTATGACATCAACAAAATGATTATGACATCAACAAAATGATTATGACATCATCTAATGATTATGACATTATCAAATGATTATGACATCAACAAAATGATTATGACATCATCCAATGATTATGACATCAAATGATTATGACATCATCAAATGATTATGACATCACAAAATGATTATGACATCATCTAATGATTATGACATCATCAAATGATTATGACATCAACAAAATGATTATGACATCATCTAATGATTATGACATCATCAAATGATTATGACATCAACAAAATGATTATGACATCATCCAATGATTATGACATCAAATGATTATGACATCAACAAAATGATTATGACATCATCCAATGATTTTGACATCATCAAATCATTATGACATCAACAAAATGATTATGACATCATCCAATGATTATGACATCAAATGATTATGACATCATCAAATGATTATGACATCAACAAAATTATGATGACATCATCCAATGATTATGACATCATCCAATGATTATGACATCATCAAATCATTATGACATCAACAAAATGATTATGACATCATCTAATGATTATGACATCATCAAATGATTATGACATCACAAAATGATTATGACATCATCTAATGATTATGACATCATCAAATGATTATGACATCAACAAAATGATTATGACATCATCCAATGATTATGACATCATCCAATGATTATGACATCATCAAATCATTATGACATCAACAAAATGATTATGACATCATCTAATGATTATGACATCATCAAATGATTATGACATCAACAAAATGATTATGACATCATCAAATGATTATGACATCAAATGATTTATGACATCATCAAATGATTATGACATCACCAAAATGATTATGACATCATCAAATGATTATGACATCAACAAAATGATTATGACATCAACAAAATGATTATGACATCATCTAATGATTATGACATTATCAAATGATTATGACATCAACAAAATGATTATGACATCATCCAATGATTATGACATCAAATGATTATGACATCATCAAATGATTATGACATCACAAAATGATTATGACATCATCTAATGATTATGACATCATCAAATGATTATGACATCAACAAAATGATTATGACATCATCTAATGATTATGACATCATCAAATGATTATGACATCAACAAAATGATTATGAGATCATCCAATGATTATGATATCAAATGATTATGACATCATCAAATGATTATGACATCAACAAAATGATTATGACATCATCCAATGATTATGACATCAAATGATTATGACATCAACAAAATGATTATGACATCAGCCAATGATTTTGACATCATCAAATCATTATGACATCAACAAAATGATTATGACATCAACAAAATGATTATGACATCATCAAATGATTATGACATCAAATGATTATGACATCATCAAATGATTATGACATCAACAAAATGATGATGACATCATCCAATGATTATGACATCATCAAATGATTATGACATCATCCAATGATTATGACATCAAATGATTATGACATCATCAAATGATTATGACATCAACAAAATGATTATGACATCATACAATGATTATGACATCATCAAATCATTATGACATCTACAAAATGATTATGACATCATCTAATGATTATGACATAATCAAATGATTATGACATCAACAAAATGATTATGACATCAACATCATCCAATGATTATGACATCAAATGATTATGACATCATCAAATGATTACGACATCAACAAAATGATTATGACATCATCCAATGATTATGACATCAAATGATTATGACATCAACAAAATGATTATGACATCATCCAATGATTTTGACATCATCAAATCATTATGACATCAACAAAATGATTATGACATCAACAAAATGATAATGACATCATCAAATGATTATGACATCATCAAATGATTATGACATCAACAAAATGATGATGACATTATCCAATGATTATGACATCATCCAATGATTATGACATCATCAAATCATTATGACATCAACAAAATGATTATGACATCATCAAATGATTATGACATCATCAAATGATTATGACATCATCCAATGATTATGACATCATATGATTGTGACATCATCAAATGATTATGACATCAACAAAATGATTATGGCATCATCAAATGATTATGACATCAACAAAATGATTATGACATCATCTAATGATTATGACATCATCAAAATGATTATGACATCAAATGATTATGACATCAAATGATTATGACATCATCAAATGATTATGACATCAACAAAATGATTATGACATCATCCAATGATTATGACATCAAATGATTATGACATCAACAAAATGATTATGACATCATCCAATGATTTTGACATCATCAAATCATTATGACATCAACAAAATGATTATGACATCAACAAAATGATTATGACATCATCCAATGATTATGACATCAAATGATTATGACATCATCAAATGATTATGACATCACAAAATGATTATGACATCATCTAATGATTATGACATCATCAAATGATTATGACATCAACAAAATGATTATGACATCATCTAATGATTATGACATCATCAAATGATTATGACATCAACAAAATGATTATGACATCATCCAATGATTATGATATCAAATGATTATGACATCAACAAAATGATGATGACATCATCCAATGATTATGACATCATACAATGATTATGACATCATCAAATCATTATGACATCAACAAAATGATTATGACATCATCTAATGATTATGACATCATCAAATGATTATGACATCAACAAAATGATTATGACATCATCCAATGATTATGACATCAAATGATTATGACATCATCAAATGATTATGACATCAACAAAATGATTATGACATCATCCAATGATTATGACATCAAATGATTATGACATCAACAAAATGATTATGACATCATCCAATGATTTTGACATCATCAAATCATTATGACATCAACAAAATGATTATGACATCAACAAAATGATTATGACATCAACAAAATGATTATGACATCATCCGATGATTATGACATCAAATGATTATGACATCATCAAATGATTATGACATCAACAAAATGATTATGACATCATCTAATGATTATGACATCATCAAATGATTATGACATCAACAAAATGATTATGACATCATCTAATGTTTATGACATCATCAAATGATTATGACATCAACAAAATGATTATGACATCATCCAATGATTATGACATCAACAAAATGATTATGACATCATCCAATGATTATGACATCAAATGTTTATGACATCATCAAATGATTATGACATCAACAAAATGATTATGACATCATCCAATGATTATGACATCAAATGATTATGACATCATCAAATCATTATGACATCAACAAAATGATTATGACATCATCTAATGATTATGACATCATCAAATGATTATGACATCAACAAAATGATTATGACATCATCCAATGATTATGACATCAAATGATTATGACATCATCAAATGATTACGACATCAACAAAATGATTATGGCATCATCAAATGATTATGACATCAACAAAATGATTATGACATCATCCAATGATTATGACATCAAATGATTATGACATCATCAAATCATTATGACATCAACAAAATGATTATGACATCATAAAATGATTATGACATCAACAAAATGATAATGGCATCATCAAATGATTATGACATCAACAAAATGATTATGACATCAACAAAATGATTATGACATCATCAAATGATTATGACATCATCTAATGATTATGACATCATCAAATGATTATGACATCAACAAAATGATTATGACATCATCCAATGATTATGACATCAAATGATTATGACATCATCAAATGATTATGACATCACCAAAATGATTATGACATCATCAAATGATTATGACATCAACAAAATGATTATGACATCAACAAAATGATTATGACATCATCTAATGATCATGACATCATCAAATGATTATGACATCAACAAAATGATTATGACATCATCCAATGATTATGATATCAAATGATTATGACATCAACAAAATGATGATGACATCATCCAATGATTATGACATCATACAATGATTATGACATCATCAAATCATTATGACATCAACAAAATGATTATGACATCATCTAATGATTATGACATCATCAAATGATTATGACATCATCAAATGATTATGACATCAACAAAATGATTATGACATCATCCAATGATTATGACATCAAATGATTATGACATCAACAAAATGATTATGACATCATCCAATGATTTTGACATCATCAAATCATTATGACATCAACAAAATGATTATGACATCAACAAAATGATTATGACATCATCAAATGATTATGACATCAAATGATTATGACATCATCAAATCATTATGACATCAACAAAATGATTATGACATCATCAAATGATTATGACATCAAAAAATGATTATGACATCAACAAAATGATTATGACATCATATAATGATTATGACATCAACAAAATGATTATGACATCATATAATGATTATGACATTATCAAATTATTATGACATCAACAAAATGATTATGACATCATCCGATGATTATGACATCAAATGATTATGACATCATCAAATGATTATGACATCAACAAAATGATTATGACATCATCTAATGATTATGACATCATCAAATGATTATGACATCAACAAAATGATTATGACATCATCTAATGATTATGACATCATCAAATGATTAAGACATCAACAAAATGATTATGACATCATCCAATGATTATGACATCAACAAAATGATTATGACATCATCCAATGATTATGACATCAAATGTTTATGACATCATCAAATGATTATGACATCAACAAAATTATTATGACATCATCCAATGATTATGACATCAAATGTTTATGACATCATCAAATGATTATGACATCAACAAAATGATTATGACATCAACAAAATGATTATGACATCATCTAATGATTATGACATCATCAAATGATTATGACATCAACAAAATGATTATGACATCATCCAATGATTATGACATCAAATGATTATGACATCATCAAATGATTACGACATCAACAAAATGATTATGGCATCATCAAATGATTATGACATCAACAAAATGATTATGACATCATCCAATGATTATGACATCAAATGATTATGACATCATCAAATCATTATGACATCAACAAAATGATTATGACATCATAAAATGATTATGACATCAACAAAATGATAATGGCATCATCAAATGATTATGACTTCAACAAAATGATTATGACATCAACAAAATGATTATGACATCATCAAATGATTATGACATCATCCAATGATTATGACATCAAATGATTATGACATCATCAAATGATTATGACATCACCAAAATGATTATGACATCATCAAATGATTATGACATCAACAAAATGATTATGACATCAACAAAATGATTATGACATCATCTAATGATTATGACATTATCAAATGATTATGACATCAACAAAATGATTATGACATCATCCAATGATTATGACATCAAATGATTATGACATCATCAAATGATTATGACATCAACAAAATGATTATATATCATCCAATGATTATGACATCAAATGATTATGACATCACCAAAATGATTATGACATCATCAAATGATTATGACATCAACAAAATGATTATGACATCAACAAAATGATTATGACATCATCTAATGATTATGACATTATCAAATGATTATGACATCAACAAAATGATTATGACATCATCCAATGATTATGACATCAAATGATTATGACATCATCAAATGATTATGACATCACAAAATGATTATGACATCATCTAATGATTATGACATCATCAAATGATTATGACATCAACAAAATGATTATGACATCATCTAATGATTATGACATCATCAAATGATTATGACATCAACAAAATGATTATGACATCATCCAATGATTATGATATCAAATGATTATGACATCATCAAATGATTATGACATCAACAAAGTGATTATGACATCATCCAATGATTATGACATCAAATGATTATGACATCAACAAAATGATTATGACATCATCCAATGATTTTGACATCAACAAATCATTATGACATCAACAAAATGATTATGACATCAACAAAATGATTATGACATCATCAAATGATTATGACATCAAATGATTATGACATCATCAAATGATTATGACATCAACAAAATGATGATGACATCATCCAATGATTATGACATCATACAATGATTATGACATCAACAAATGATTATGACATCAACAAAATGATTATGACATCATCTAATGATTATGACATCATCAAATGATTATGACATCAACAAAATGATTATGACATCATCCAATGATTATGACATCAAATGATTATGACATCATCAAATGATTATGACATCAACAAAATGATTATGACATCATCCAATGATTATGACATAAAATGATTATGACATCAACAAAATGATTATGACATCATCCAATGATTATGACATCAACAAAATGATTATGACATCAACAAAATGATTATGACATCATCAAATGATTATGACATCATCAAATGATTATGACATCAACAAAATGATGATGACATTATCCAATGATTATGACATCATCCAATGATTATGACATCATCAAATCATTATGACATCAACAAAATGATTATGACATCATCAAATGATTATGACATCATCAAATGATTATGACATCATCCAATGATTATGACATCAAATGATTATGACATCATCAAATGATTATGACATCAACAAAATGATTATGACATCATCAAATGATTATGACATCAAAAAAATGATTATTACATCAACAAAATGATTATGACATCATCTAATGATTATGACATTATCAAATGATTATGACATCAACAAAATGATTATGACATCATCCGATGATTATGACATCAAATGATTATGACATCATCAAATGATTATGACATCAACAAAATGATTATGACATCATCTAATGATTATGACATCATCAAATGATTATGACATCAACAAAATGATTATGACATCATCTAATGATTATGACATCATCAAATGATTATGACATCAACAAAATGATTATGACATCATCCAATGATTATGACATCAAATGTTTATGACATCATCAAATGATTATGACATCAACAAAATGATTATGACATCATCCAATGATTATGACATCAAATGATTATGACATCATCAAATCATTATGACATCAACAAAATGATTATGACATCATCTAATGATTATGACATCATCAAATGATTATGACATCAACAAAATGATTATGACATCATCCAATGATTATGACATCAAATGATTATGACATCATCAAATGATTACGACATCAACAAAATGATTATGGCATCATCAAATGATTATGACATCAACAAAATGATTATGACATCATCCAATGATTATGACATCAAATGATTATGACATCATCAAATCATTATGACATCAACAAAATGATTATGACATCATAAAATGATTATGACATCAACAAAATGATAATGGCAACATCAAATGATTATGACATCAACAAAATGATTATGACATCAACAAAATGATTATGACATCATCAAATGATTATGACATCATCTAATGATTATGACATCATCAAATGATTATGACATCAACAAAATGATTATGACATCATTCAATGATTATGACATCAAATGATTATGACATCATCAAATGATTATGACATCACCAAAATGATTATGACATCATCAAATGATTATGACATCAACAAAATGATTATGACATCAACAAAATGATTATGACATCATCTAATGATTATGACATCATCCAATGATTATGACATCAAATGATTATGACATCATCAAATGATTATGACATCAACAAAATGATTATGACATCATCCAATGATTATGACATCAAATGATTATGACATCAACAAAATGATTATGACATCATCCAATGATTTTGACATCATCAAATCATTATGACATCAACAAAATGATTATGACATCAACAAAATGATTATGACATCATCAAATGATTATGACATCAAATGATTATGACATCATCAAATGATTATGACATCAACAAAATGATTATGACATCATCTAATGATTATGACATCATCAAATGATTATGACATCAACAAAATGATTATGACATCATCTAATGATTATGACATCATCAAATGATTATGACATCAACAAAATGATTATGACATCATCCAATGATTATGACATCAAATGATTATGACATCATCAAATGATTATGACATCAACAAAATGATTATGACATCATCCAATGATTATGACATCAACAAAATGATTATGACATCATCCAATGATTTTGACATCATCAAATCATTATGACATCAACAAAATGATTATGACATCATCAAATGATTATGACATCAAATGATTATGACATCATCAAATGATTATGACATCAACAAAATGTTGATGACATCATCCAATGATTATGACATCATCCAATGATTATGACATCATCAAATCATTATGACATCAACAAAATGATTATGACATCATCTAATGATTAGGACATCATCAAATGATTATGACATCAACAAAATGATTATGACATCATCCAATGATTATGACGTCAAATGATTATGACATCATCAAATGATTATGACATCATCCAATGATTATGACATCAAATGATTATGACATCATCAAATGATTATGACATCACAAAATGATTATGACATCATCTAATGATTATGACATCAAATGATTATGACATCAACAAAATGATTATGACATCATCTAATGATTATGACATCATCAAATGATTATGACATCAACAAAATGATTATGACATCATCCAATGATTATGACATCAAATGATTATGACATCATCAAATGATTATGACATCAACAAAATGATTATGACATCATCCAATGATTATGACATCAAATGATTATGACATCAACAAAATGATTATGACATCATCCAATGATTTTGACATCATCAAATCATTAAGACATCAACAAAATGATTATGACATCATCCAATGATTATGACATCAAATGATTATGACATCATCAACTGATTATGACATCAACAAAATGATTATGACATCATCCAATGATTATGACATCAAATGATTATGACATCATCAAATGATTATGACATCACAAAATGATTATGACATCATCTAATGATTATGACATCATCAAATTATTATGACATCAACAAAATGATTATGACATCATCTAATGATTATGACATCATCAAATGATTATGACATCAACAAAATGATTATGACATCATCCAATGATTATGATATCAAATGATTATGACATCATCAAATGATTATGACATCAACAAAGTGATTATGACATCATCCAATGATTATGACATCAAATGATTATGACATCAACAAAATGATTATGACATCATCCAATGATTTTGACATCACCAAATCATTATGACATCAACAAAATGATTATGACATCAACAAAATGATTATGACATCATCAAATGATTATGACATCAAATGATTATGACATCATCAAATGATTATGACATCAACAAAATGATGATGACATCATCCAATGATTATGACATCATACAATGATTATGACATCATCAAATTATTATGACATCAACAAAATGATTATGACATCATCTAATGATTATGACATCATCAAATGATTATGACATCATCCAATGATTATGACATCATACAATGATTATGACATCATCAAATTATTATGACATCAACAAAATGATTATGACATCATCCAATGATTATGACATCAAATGATTATGACATCATCAAATGATTATGACATCAACAAAATGATTATGACATCATCCAATGATTATGACATAAAATGATTATGACATCAACAAAATGATTATGACATCATCCAATGATTTTGACATCATCAAATCATTATGACATCAACAAAATGATTATGACATCAACAAAATGATTATGACATCATCAAATGATTATGACATCATCAAATGATTATGACATCAACAAAATGATGATGACATCATCCAATGATTATGACATCATCCAATGATTATGACATCATCAAATCATTATGACATCAACAAAATGATTATGACATCATCAAATGATTATGACATCATCAAATGATTATGACATCATCCAATGATTATGACATCAAATGATTATGACATCATCAAATGATTATGACATCAACAAAATGATTATGACATCATCAAATGATTATGACATCAAAAAAATGATTATTACATCAACAAAATGATTATGACATCATCTAATGATTATGACATTATCAAATGATTATGACATCAACAAAATGATTATGACATCATCCGATGATTATGACATCAAATGATTATGACATCATCAAATGATTATGACATCAACAAAATGATTATGACATCATCTAATGATTATGACATCATCAAATGATTATGACATCAACAAAATGATTATGACATCATCTAATGATTATGACATCATCAAATGATTATGACATCAACAAAATGATTATGACATCATCCAATGATTATGACATCAAATGTTTATGACATCATCAAATGATTATGACATCAACAAAATGATTATGACATCATCCAATGATTATGACATCAAATGATTATGACATCATCAAATCATTATGACATCAACAAAATGATTATGACATCATCTAATGATTATGACATCATCAAATGATTATGACATCAACAAAATGATTATGACATCATCCAATGATTATGACATCAAATGATTATGACATCATCAAATGATTACGACATCAACAAAATGATTATGGCATCATCAAATGATTATGACATCAACAAAATGATTATGACATCATCCAATGATTATGACATCAAATGATTATGACATCATCAAATCATTATGACATCAACAAAATGATTATGACATCATAAAATGATTATGACATCAACAAAATGATAATGGCATCATCAAATGATTATGACATCAACAAAATGATTATGACATCAACAAAATGATTATGACATCATCAAATGATTATGACATCATCTAATGATTATGACATCATCAAATGATTATGACATCAACAAAATGATTATGACATCATTCAATGATTATGACATCAAATGATTATGACATCATCAAATGATTATGACATCACCAAAATGATTATGACATCATCAAATGATTATGACATCAACAAAATGATTATGACATCAACAAAATGATTATGACATCATCTAATGATTATGACATCATCCAATGATTATGACATCAAATGATTATGACATCATCAAATGATTATGACATCAACAAAATGATTATGACATCATCCAATGATTATGACATCAAATGATTATGACATCAACAAAATGATTATGACATCATCCAATGATTTTGACATCATCAAATCATTATGACATCAACAAAATGATTATGACATCAACAAAATGATTATGACATCATCAAATGATTATGACATCAAATGATTATGACATCATCAAATGATTATGACATCAACAAAATGATGATGACATCATCCAATGATTATGACATCATCAAATCATTATGACATCAACAAAATGATTATGACATCATCTAATGATTATGACATCATCAAATGATTATGACATCAACAAAATGATTATGACATCATCTAATGATTATGACATCATCAAATGATTATGACATCAACAAAATGATTATGACATCATCCAATGATTATGACATCAAATGATTATGACATCATCAAATGATTATGACATCAACAAAATGATTATGACATCATCCAATGATTATGACATCAACAAAATGATTATGACATCATCCAATGATTTTGACATCATCAAATCATTATGACATCAACAAAATGATTATGACATCATCAAATGATTATGACATCAAATGATTATGACATCATCAAATGATTATGACATCAACAAAATGTTGATGACATCATCCAATGATTATGACATCATCCAATGATTATGACATCATCAAATCATTATGACATCAACAAAATGATTATGACATCATCTAATGATTAGGACATCATCAAATGATTATGACATCAACAAAATGATTATGACATCATCCAATGATTATGACGTCAAATGATTATGACATCATCAAATGATTATGACATCATCCAATGATTATGACATCAAATGATTATGACATCATCAAATGATTATGACATCACAAAATGATTATGACATCATCTAATGATTATGACATCAAATGATTATGACATCAACAAAATGATTATGACATCATCTAATGATTATGACATCATCAAATGATTATGACATCAACAAAATGATTATGACATCATCCAATGATTATGACATCAAATGATTATGACATCATCAAATGATTATGACATCAACAAAATGATTATGACATCATCCAATGATTATGACATCAAATGATTATGACATCAACAAAATGATTATGACATCATCCAATGATTTTGACATCATCAAATCATTAAGACATCAACAAAATGATTATGACATCATCCAATGATTATGACATCAAATGATTATGACATCATCAAATGATTATGACATCAACAAAATGATGATGACATCATCCAATGATTATGACATCATCCAATGATTATGACATCATCAAATGATTATGACATCAACAAAATGATTATGACATCATCTAATGATTATGACATCATCAAATGATTATGACATCAACAAAATGATTATGACATCATCCAATGATTATGACATCAAATGATTATGACATCATCAAATGATTATGACATCATCAAATCATTATGACATCAACAAAATGATTATGACATCATCAAATGATTATGACATCAACAAAATGATTATGACATCATCCAATGATTATGACATCAAATGATTATGACATCATCAAATGATTATGACATCAAAAAAATGATTATGACATCATCTAATGATTATGACATTATCAAATGATTATGACATCAACAAAATGATTATGACATCATCCGATGATTATGACATCAAATGATTATGACATCATCGAATGATTATGACATCAACAAAATGATTATGACATCATCTAATGATTATGACATCATCAAATGATTATGACATCAACAAAATGATTATGACATCATCTAATGATTATGACATCATCAAATGATTATGACATCAACAAAATGATTATGACATCATCCAATGATTATGACATCAACAAAATGATTATGACATCATCCAATGATTATGACATCAAATGTTTATGACATCATCAAATGATTATGACATCAACAAAATGATTATGACATCATCCAATGATTATGACATCAAATGATTATGACATCATCAAATCATTATGACATCAACAAAATGATTATGACATCATCTAATGATTATGACATCATCAAATGATTATGACATCAACAAAATGATTATGACATCATCCAATGATTATGACATCAAATGATTATGACATCATCAAATGATTACGACATCAACAAAATGATTATGGCATCATCAAATGATTATGACATCAACAAAATGATTATGACATCATCCAATGATTATGACATCAAATGATTATGACATCATCAAATCATTATGACATCAACAAAATGATTATGACATCATAAAATGATTATGACATCAACAAAATGATAATGGCATCATCAAATGATTATGACATCAACAAAATGATTATGACATCAACAAAATGATTATGACATCATCAAATGATTATGACATCATCAAATGATTATGATATCAACAAAATGATGATGACATCATCCAATGATTATGACATCATCCAATGATTATGACATCATCAAATAATTATGACATCAACAAAATAATTATGACATCATCTAATGATTATGACATCATCAAATGATTATGACATCAACAAAATGATTATGACATCATCCAATGATTATGACGTCAAATGATTATGACATCATCAAATGATTATGACATCATCCAATGATTATGACATCAAATGATTATGACATCATCAAATGATTATGACATCACAAAATGATTATGACATCATCTAATGATTATGACATCATCAAATGATTATGACATCAACAAAATGATTATGACATCATCTAATGATTATGACATCATCAAATGATTATGACATCAACAAAATGATTATGACATCATCCAATGATTATGACATCAAATGATTATGACATCATCAAATGATTATGACATCAACAAAATGATTATGGCATCATCAAATGATTATGACATCAACAAAATGATTATGACATCATCCAATGATTATGACATGAAATGATTATGACATCATCAAATCATTATGACATCAACAAAATGATTATGACATCATAAAATGATTATGACATCAACAAAATGATAATGGCATCATCAAATGATTATGACATCAACGAAATGATTATGACATCAACAAAATGATTATGACATCACCAAATGATTATGACATCATCTAATGATTATGACATCATCAAATGATTATGACATCAACAAAATGATTATGACATCATCCAATGATTATGACATCAAATGATTATGACATCATCAAATGATTATGACATCACCAAAAAGATTATGACATCATCAAATGATTATGACATCAACAAAATGATTATGACATCAACAAAATGATTATGACATCATCTAATGATTATGACATTATCAAATGATTATGACATCAACAAAATGATTATGACATCATCCAATGATTATGACATCAAATGATTATGACATCATCAAATGATTATGACATCAACAAAATGATTATGACATCATCCAATGATTATGACATCAAATGATTATGACATCAACAAAATGATTATGACATCATCCAATGATTTTGACATCATCAAATCATTATGACATCAACAAAATGATTATGACATCATCAAATGATTATGACATCAAATGATTATGACATCATCAAATGATTATGACATCAACAAAATGATGATGACATCATCCAATGATTATGACATCATCAAATCATTATGACATCAACAAAATGATTATGACATCATCTAATGATTATGACATCATCAAATGATTATGACATCACAAAATGATTATGACATCATCTAATGATTATGACATCATCAAATGATTATGACATCAACAAAATGATTATGACATCATCTAATGATTATGACATCATCAAATGATTATGACATCAACAAAATGATTATGACATCATCCAATGATTATGACATCAAATGATTATGACATCATCAAATGATTATGACATCAACAAAATGATTATGACATCATCCAATGATTATGACATCAACAAAATGATTATGACATCATCCAATGATTTTGACATCATCAAATCATTATGACATCAACAAAATGATTATGACATCAACAAAATGATTATGACATCATCAAATGATTATGACATCAAATGATTATGACATCATCAAATGATTATGACATCAACAAAATGATGATGACATCATCCAATGATTATGACATCATCCAATGATTATGACATCATCAAATCATTATGACATCAACAAAATGATTATGACATCATCTAATGATTATGACATCATCAAATGATTATGACATCAACAAAATGATTATGACATCATCCAATGATTTTGACGTCAAATGATTATGACATCATCAAATGATTATGACATCAACAAAATGATTATGACATCATCCAATTATTATGACATCAAATGTTTATGACATCATCAAATGATTATGACATCAACAAAATGATTATGACATCATCCAATGATTATGACATCAAATGATTATGACATCATCATATCATTATGACATCAACAAAATGATTATGACATCATCTAATGATTATGACATCATCAAATGATTATGACATCAACAAAATGATTATGACATCATCCGATGATTATGACATCAAATGATTATGACATCATCAAATGATTATGACATCAACAAAATGATTATGACATCATCCAATGATTTTGACATCATCAAATCATTATGACATCAACAAAATGATTATGACATCATCAAATGATTATGACATCAAATGATTATGACATCATCAAATGATTATGACATCAACAAAATGATGATGACATCATCCAATGATTATGACATCATCCAATGATTATGACATCATCAAATCATTATGACATCAACAAAATGATTATGACATCATCTAATGATTATGACATCATCAAATGATTATGACATCACAAAATGATTATGACATCATCTAATGATTATGACATCATCAAATGATTATGACATCAACAAAATGATTATGACATCATCCAATGATTATTTCATCATCCAATGATTATGACATCATCAAATCATTATGACATCAACAAAATGATTATGACATCATCTAATGATTATGACATCATCAAATGATTATGACATCAACAAAATGATTATGACATCATCCAATGATTATGACATCAAATGATTATGACATCATCAAATGATTATGACATCACCAAAATGATTATGACATCATCAAATGATTATGACATCAACAAAATGATTATGACATCAACAAAATGATTATGACATCATCTAATGATTATGACATTATCAAATGATTATGACATCAACAAAATGATTATGACATCATCCAATGATTATGACATCAAATGATTATGACATCATCAAATGATTATGACATCACAAAATGATTATGACATCATCTAATGATTATGACATCATCAAATGATTATGACATCAACAAAATGATTATGACATCATCTAATGATTATGACATCATCAAATGATTATGACATCAACAAAATGATTATGACATCATCCAATGATTATGACATCAAATGATTATGACATCATCAAATGATTATGACATCAACAAAATGATTATGACATCATCCAATGATTATGACATCAAATGATTATGACATCAACAAAATGATTATGACATCATCCAATGATTTTGACATCATCAAATCATTATGACATCAACAAAATATTTATGACATCATCCAATGATTATGACATCAAATGATTATGACATCATCCAATGATTATGACATCATCAAATCATTATGACATCAACAAAATGATTATGACATCATCTAATGATTATGACATCATCAAATGATTATGACATCACAAAATGATTATGACATCATCTAATGATTATGACATCATCAAATGATTATGACATCAACAAAATGATTATGACATCATCCAATGATTATGACATCATCCAATGATTATGACATCACCAAATCATTATGACATCAACAAAATGATTATGAAATCATCTAATGATTATGACATCATCAAATGATTATGACATCAACAAAATGATTATGACATCATCAAATGATTATGACATCATCAAATGATTATTACATCACCAAAATGATTATGACATCATCAAATGATTATGACATCAACAAAATGATTATGACATCAACAAAATGATTATGACATCATCTAATGATTATGACATTATCAAATGATTATGACATCAACAAAATGATTATGACATCATCCAATGATTATGACATCAAATGATTATGACATCATCAAATGATTATGACATCACAAAATGATTATGACATCATCTAATGATTATGACATCATCAAATGATTATGACATCAACAAAATGATTATGACATCATCTAATGATTATGACATCATCAAATGATTATGACATCAACAAAATGATTATGACATCATCCAATGATTATGATATCAAATGATTATGACATCAACAAAATGATGATGACATCATCCAATGATTATGACATCATACAATGATTATGACATCATCAAATCATTATGACATCAACAAAATGATTATGACATCATCTAATGATTATGACATCATCAAATGATTATGACATCAACAAAATGATTATGACATCATCCAATGATTATGACATCAAATGATTATTGCATCATCAAATGATTATGACATCAACAAAATGATTATGACATCATCCAATGATTATGACATCAAATGATTATGACATCAACAAAATGATTATGACATCATCCAATGATTTTGACATCATCAAATCATTATGACATCAACAAAATGATTATGACATCAACAAAATGATTATGACATCATCAAATGATTATGACATCAAATGATTATGACATCATCAAATGATTATGACATCAACAAAATGATGATGACATCATCCAATGATTATGACATCATCCAATGATTATGACATCATCAAATCATTATGACATCAACAAAATGATTATGACATCATCAAATGATTATGACATCAACAAAATGATTATGACATCATCCAATGATTATGACATCAAATGATTATGACATCATCAAATGATTATGACATCAACAAAATGATTATGACATCATCAAATGATTATGACATCAAAAAAATGATTATGACATCAACAAAATGATTATGACATCATCTAATGATTATGACATTATCAAATGATTATGACATCAACAAAATGATTATGACATCATCCGATGATTATGACATCAAATGATTATGACATCATCAAATGATTATGACATCAACAAAATGATTATGACATCATCTAATGATTATGACATCATCAAATGATTATGACATCAACAAAATGATTATGACATCATCTAATGTTTATGACATCATCAAATGATTATGACATCAACAAAATGATTATGACATCATCCAATGATTATGACATCAACAAAATGATTATGACATCATCCAATGATTATGACATCAAATGTTTATGACATCATCAAATGATTATGACATCAACAAAATGATTATGACATCATCCAATGATTATGACATCAAATGATTATGACATCATCAAATCATTATGACATCAACAAAATGATTATGACATCATCTAATGATTATGACATCATCAAATGATTATGACATCAACAAAATGATTATGACATCATCCAATGATTATGACATCAAATGATTATGACATCATCAAATGATTACGACATCAACAAAATGATTATGGCATCATCAAATGATTATGACATCAACAAAATGATTATGACATCATCCAATGATTATGACATCAAATGATTATGACATCATCAAATCATTATGACATCAACAAAATGATTATGACATCATAAAATGATTATGACATCAACAAAATGATAATGGCATCATCAAATGATTATGACATCAACAAAATGATTATGACATCAACAAAATGATTATGACATCATCAAATGATTATGACATCATCTAATGATTATGACATCATCAAATTATTATGACATCAACAAAATGATTATGACATCATCCAATGATTATGACATCAAATGATTATGACATCATCAAATGATTATGACATCACCAAAATGATTATGACATCATCAAATGATTATGACATCAACAAAATGATTATGACATCAACAAAATGATTATGACATCATCTAATGATTATGACATTATCAAATGATTATGACATCAACAAAATGATTATGACATCATCCAATGATTATGACATCAAATGATTATGACATCAACAAAATGATTATGACATCATCCAATGATTTTGACATCATCAAATCATTATGACATCAACAAAATGATTATGACATCAACAAAATGATTATGACATCATCCAATGATTATGACATCAAATGATTATGACATCATCAAATGATTATGACATCACAAAATGATTATGACATCATCTAATGATTATGACATCATCAAATGATTATGACATCAACAAAATGATTATGACATCATCCAATGATTATGACATCATCCAATGATTATGACATCACCAAATCATTATGACATCAACAAAATGATTATGACATCATCTAATGATTATGACATCATCAAATGATTATGACATCAACAAAATGATTATGACATCATCAAATGATTATGACATCATCAAATGATTATTACATCACCAAAATGATTATGACATCATCAAATGATTATGACATCAACAAAATGATTATGACATCAACAAAATGATTATGACATCATCTAATGATTATGACATCATCCAATGATTATGACATCACCAAATCATTATGACATCAACAAAATGATTATGACATCATCCAATGATTATGACATCAAATGATTATGACATCAACAAAATGATTATGACATCATCCAATGATTTTGACATCATCAAATCATTATGACATCAACAAAATATTTATGACATCATCCAATGATTATGACATCAAATGATTATGACATCATCCAATGATTATGACATCATCAAATCATTATGACATCAACAAAATGATTATGACATCATCTAATGATTATGACATCATCAAATGATTATTACATCACCAAAATGATTATGACATCATCAAATGATTATGACATCAACAAAATGATTATGACATCAACAAAATGATTATGACATCATCTAATGATTATGACATCATCCAATGATTATGACATCATCAAATGATTATGACATCAACAAAATGATTATGACATCATCCAATGATTATGACATCAAATGATTATGACATCAACAAAATGATTATGACATCATCCAATGATTTTGACATCATCAAATCATTATGACATCAACAAAATATTTATGACATCATCCAATGATTATGACATCAAATGATTATGACATCATCCAATGATTATGACATCATCAAATCATTATGACATCAACAAAATGATTATGACATCATCTAATGATTATGACATCATCAAATGATTATGACATCACAAAATGATTATGACATCATCTAATGATTATGACATCATCAAATGATTATGACATCAACAAAATGATTATGACATCATCCAATGATTATGACATCATCCAATGATTATGACATCACCAAATCATTATGACATCAACAAAATGATTATGACATCATCTAATGATTATGACATCATCAAATGATTATGACATCAACAAAATGATTATGACATCATCAAATGATTATGACATCATCAAATGATTATTACATCACCAAAATGATTATGACATCATCAAATGATTATGACATCAACAAAATGATTATGACATCAACAAAATGATTATGACATCATCTAATGATTATGACATTATCAAATGATTATGACATCAACAAAATGATTATGACATCATCCAATGATTATGACATCAAATGATTATGACATCATCAAATGATTATGACATCACAAAATGATTATGACATCATCTAATGATTATGACATCATCAAATGATTATGACATCAACAAAATGATTATGACATCATCTAATGATTATGACATCATCAAATGATTATGACATCAACAAAATGATTATGACATCATCCAATGATTATGATATCAAATGATTATGACATCAACAAAATGATGATGACATCATCCAATGATTATGACATCATACAATGATTATGACATCATCAAATCATTATGACATCAACAAAATTATTATGACATCATCTAATGATTATGACATCATCAAATGATTATGACATCAACAAAATGATTATGACATCATCCAATGATTATGACATCAAATGATTATTGCATCATCAAATGATTATGACATCAACAAAATGATTATGACATCATCCAATGATTATGACATCAAATGATTATGACATCAACAAAATGATTATGACATCATCCAATGATTTTGACATCATCAAATCATTATGACATCAACAAAATGATTATGACATCAACAAAATGATTATGACATCATCAAATGATTATGACATCAAATGATTATGACATCATCAAATGATTATGACATCAACAAAATGATGATGACATCATCCAATGATTATGACATCATCCAATGATTATGACATCATCAAATCATTATGACATCAACAAAATGATTATGACATCATCAAATGATTATGACATCAACAAAATGATTATGACATCATCCAATGATTATGACATCAAATGATTATGACATCATCAAATGATTATGACATCAACAAAATGATTATGACATCATCAAATGATTATGACATCAAAAAAATGATTATGACATCAACAAAATGATTATGACATCATCTAATGATTATGACATTATCAAATGATTATGACATCAACAAAATGATTATGACATCATCCGATGATTATGACATCAAATGATTATGACATCATCAAATGATTATGACATCAACAAAATGATTATGACATCATCTAATGATTATGACATCATCAAATGATTATGACATCAACAAAATGATTATGACATCATCTAATGTTTATGACATCATCAAATGATTATGACATCAACAAAATGATTATGACATCATCCAATGATTATGACATCAACAAAATGATTATGACATCATCCAATGATTATGACATCAAATGTTTATGACATCATCAAATGATTATGACATCAACAAAATGATTATGACATCATCCAATGATTATGACATCAAATGATTATGACATCATCAAATCATTATGACATCAACAAAATGATTATGACATCATCTAATGATTATGACATCATCAAATGATTATGACATCAACAAAATGATTATGACATCATCCAATGATTATGACATCAAATGATTATGACATCATCAAATGATTACGACATCAACAAAATGATTATGGCATCATCAAATGATTATGACATCAACAAAATGATTATGACATCATCCAATGATTATGACATCAAATGATTATGACATCATCAAATCATTATGACATCAACAAAATGATTATGACATCATAAAATGATTATGACATCAACAAAATGATAATGGCATCATCAAATGATTATGACATCAACAAAATGATTATGACATCAACAAAATGATTATGACATCATCAAATGATTATGACATCATCTAATGATTATGACATCATCAAATTATTATGACATCAACAAAATGATTATGACATCATCCAATGATTATGACATCAAATGATTATGACATCATCAAATGATTATGACATCACCAAAATGATTATGACATCATCAAATGATTATGACATCAACAAAATGATTATGACATCAACAAAATGATTATGACATCATCTAATGATTATGACATTATCAAATGATTATGACATCAACAAAATGATTATGACATCAAATGATTATGACATCAAATGATTATGACATCATCAAATGATTATGACATCAACAAAATGATTATGACATCATCCAATGATTATGACATCAAATGATTATGACATCAACAAAATGATTATGACATCATCCAATGATTTTGACATCATCAAATCATTATGACATCAACAAAATGATTATGACATCAACAAAATGATTATGACATCATCCAATGATTATGACATCAAATGATTATGACATCATCAAATGATTATGACATCACAAAATGATTATGACATCATCTAATGATTATGACATCATCAAATGATTATGACATCAACAAAATGATTATGACATCATCTAATGATTATGACATCATCAAATGATTATGACATCAACAAAATGATTATGACATCATCCAATGATTATGATATCAAATGATTATGACATCAACAAAATGATGATGACATCATCCAATGATTATGACATCATACAATGATTATGACATCATCAAATCATTATGACATCAACAAAATGATTATGACATCATCTAATGATTATGACATCATCAAATGATTATGACATCAACAAAATGATTATGACATCATCCAATGATTATGACATCAAATGATTATGACATCATCAAATGATTATGACATCAACAAAATGATTATGACATCATCCAATGATTATGACATCAAATGATTATGACATCAACAAAATGATTATGACATCATCCAATGATTTTGACATCATCAAATCATTATGACATCAACAAAATGATTATGACATCAACAAAATGATTATGACATCATCTAATGATTATGACATCATCAAATGATTATGACATCAACAAAATGATTATGACATCATCCAATGATTATGACATCAACAAAATGATTATGACATCATCCAATGATTATGACATCAAATGTTTATGACATCATCAAATGATTATGACATCAACAAAATGATTATGACATCATCCAATGATTATGACATCAAATGATTATGACATCATCAAATCATTATGACATCAACAAAATGATTATGACATCATCTAATGATTATGACATCATCAAATGATTATGACATCAACAAAATGATTATGACATCATCCAATGATTATGACATCAAATGATTATGACATCATCAAATGATTACGACATCAACAAAATGATTATGGCATCATCAAATGATTATGACATCAACAAAATGATTATGACATCATCCAATGATTATGACATCAAATGATTATGACATCATCAAATCATTATGACATCAACAAAATGATTATGACATCATAAAATGATTATGACATCAACAAAATGATAATGGCATCATCAAATGATTATGACATCAACAAAATGATTATGACATCAACAAAATGATTATGACATCATCAAATGATTATGACATCATCAAATGATTATGATATCAACAAAATGATGATGACATCATCCAATGATTATGACATCATCCAATGATTATGACATCATCAAATAATTATGACATCAACAAAATAATTATGACATCATCTAATGATTATGACATCATCAAATGATTATGACATCAACAAAATGATTATGACATCATCCAATGATTATGACGTCAAATGATTATGACATCATCAAATGATTATGACATCATCCAATGATTATGACATCAAATGATTATGACATCATCAAATGATTATGACATCACAAAATGATTATGACATCATCTAATGATTATGACATCATCAAATGATTATGACATCAACAAAATGATTATGACATCATCTAATGATTATGACATCATCAAATGATTATGACATCAACAAAATGATTATGACATCATCCAATGATTATGACATCAAATGATTATGACATCATCAAATGATTATGACATCAACAAAATGATTATGGCATCATCAAATGATTATGACATCAACAAAATGATTATGACATCATCCAATGATTATGACATGAAATGATTATGACATCATCAAATCATTATGACATCAACAAAATGATTATGACATCATAAAATGATTATGACATCAACAAAATGATAATGGCATCATCAAATGATTATGACATCAACGAAATGATTATGACATCAACAAAATGATTATGACATCACCAAATGATTATGACATCATCTAATGATTATGACATCATCAAATGATTATGACATCAACAAAATGATTATGACATCATCCAATGATTATGACATCAAATGATTATGACATCATCAAATGATTATGACATCACCAAAATGATTATGACATCATCAAATGATTATGACATCAACAAAATGATTATGACATCAACAAAATGATTATGACATCATCTAATGATTATGACATTATCAAATGATTATGACATCAACAAAATGATTATGACATCATCCAATGATTATGACATCAAATGATTATGACATCATCAAATGATTATGACATCAACAAAATGATTATGACATCATCCAATGATTATGACATCAAATGATTATGACATCAACAAAATGATTATGACATCATCCAATGATTTTGACATCATCAAATCATTATGACATCAACAAAATGATTATGACATCATCAAATGATTATGACATCAAATGATTATGACATCATCAAATGATTATGACATCAACAAAATGATGATGACATCATCCAATGATTATGACATCATCAAATCATTATGACATCAACAAAATGATTATGACATCATCTAATGATTATGACATCATCAAATGATTATGACATCACAAAATGATTATGACATCATCTAATGATTATGACATCATCAAATGATTATGACATCAACAAAATGATTATGACATCATCTAATGATTATGACATCATCAAATGATTATGACATCAACAAAATGATTATGACATCATCCAATGATTATGACATCAAATGATTATGACATCATCAAATGATTATGACATCAACAAAATGATTATGACATCATCCAATGATTATGACATCAACAAAATGATTATGACATCATCCAATGATTTTGACATCATCAAATCATTATGACATCAACAAAATGATTATGACATCAACAAAATGATTATGACATCATCAAATGATTATGACATCAAATGATTATGACATCATCAAATGATTATGACATCAACAAAATGATGATGACATCATCCAATGATTATGACATCATCCAATGATTATGACATCATCAAATCATTATGACATCAACAAAATGATTATGACATCATCTAATGATTATGACATCATCAAATGATTATGACATCAACAAAATGATTATGACATCATCCAATGATTTTGACGTCAAATGATTATGACATCATCAAATGATTATGACATCAACAAAATGATTATGACATCATCCAATTATTATGACATCAAATGTTTATGACATCATCAAATGATTATGACATCAACAAAATGATTATGACATCATCCAATGATTATGACATCAAATGATTATGACATCATCATATCATTATGACATCAACAAAATGATTATGACATCATCTAATGATTATGACATCATCAAATGATTATGACATCAACAAAATGATTATGACATCATCCGATGATTATGACATCAAATGATTATGACATCATCAAATGATTATGACATCAACAAAATGATTATGACATCATCCAATGATTTTGACATCATCAAATCATTATGACATCAACAAAATGATTATGACATCATCAAATGATTATGACATCAAATGATTATGACATCATCAAATGATTATGACATCAACAAAATGATGATGACATCATCCAATGATTATGACATCATCCAATGATTATGACATCATCAAATCATTATGACATCAACAAAATGATTATGACATCATCTAATGATTATGACATCATCAAATGATTATGACATCACAAAATGATTATGACATCATCTAATGATTATGACATCATCAAATGATTATGACATCAACAAAATGATTATGACATCATCCAATGATTATTTCATCATCCAATGATTATGACATCATCAAATCATTATGACATCAACAAAATGATTATGACATCATCTAATGATTATGACATCATCAAATGATTATGACATCAACAAAATGATTATGACATCATCCAATGATTATGACATCAAATGATTATGACATCATCAAATGATTATGACATCACCAAAATGATTATGACATCATCAAATGATTATGACATCAACAAAATGATTATGACATCAACAAAATGATTATGACATCATCTAATGATTATGACATTATCAAATGATTATGACATCAACAAAATGATTATGACATCATCCAATGATTATGACATCAAATGATTATGACATCATCAAATGATTATGACATCACAAAATGATTATGACATCATCTAATGATTATGACATCATCAAATGATTATGACATCAACAAAATGATTATGACATCATCTAATGATTATGACATCATCAAATGATTATGACATCAACAAAATGATTATGACATCATCCAATGATTATGACATCAAATGATTATGACATCATCAAATGATTATGACATCAACAAAATGATTATGACATCATCCAATGATTATGACATCAAATGATTATGACATCAACAAAATGATTATGACATCATCCAATGATTTTGACATCATCAAATCATTATGACATCAACAAAATATTTATGACATCATCCAATGATTATGACATCAAATGATTATGACATCATCCAATGATTATGACATCATCAAATCATTATGACATCAACAAAATGATTATGACATCATCTAATGATTATGACATCATCAAATGATTATGACATCACAAAATGATTATGACATCATCTAATGATTATGACATCATCAAATGATTATGACATCAACAAAATGATTATGACATCATCCAATGATTATGACATCATCCAATGATTATGACATCACCAAATCATTATGACATCAACAAAATGATTATGACATCATCTAATGATTATGACATCATCAAATGATTATGACATCAACAAAATGATTATGACATCATCAAATGATTATGACATCATCAAATGATTATTACATCACCAAAATGATTATGACATCATCAAATGATTATGACATCAACAAAATGATTATGACATCAACAAAATGATTATGACATCATCTAATGATTATGACATTATCAAATGATTATGACATCAACAAAATGATTATGACATCATCCAATGATTATGACATCAAATGATTATGACATCATCAAATGATTATGACATCACAAAATGATTATGACATCATCTAATGATTATGACATCATCAAATGATTATGACATCAACAAAATGATTATGACATCATCTAATGATTATGACATCATCAAATGATTATGACATCAACAAAATGATTATGACATCATCCAATGATTATGATATCAAATGATTATGACATCAACAAAATGATGATGACATCATCCAATGATTATGACATCATACAATGATTATGACATCATCAAATCATTATGACATCAACAAAATGATTATGACATCATCTAATGATTATGACATCATCAAATGATTATGACATCAACAAAATGATTATGACATCATCCAATGATTATGACATCAAATGATTATTGCATCATCAAATGATTATGACATCAACAAAATGATTATGACATCATCCAATGATTATGACATCAAATGATTATGACATCAACAAAATGATTATGACATCATCCAATGATTTTGACATCATCAAATCATTATGACATCAACAAAATGATTATGACATCAACAAAATGATTATGACATCATCAAATGATTATGACATCAAATGATTATGACATCATCAAATGATTATGACATCAACAAAATGATGATGACATCATCCAATGATTATGACATCATCCAATGATTATGACATCATCAAATCATTATGACATCAACAAAATGATTATGACATCATCAAATGATTATGACATCAACAAAATGATTATGACATCATCCAATGATTATGACATCAAATGATTATGACATCATCAAATGATTATGACATCAACAAAATGATTATGACATAATCAAATGATTATGACATCAAAAAAATGATTATGACATCAACAAAATGATTATGACATCATCTAATGATTATGACATTATCAAATGATTATGACATCAACAAAATGATTATGACATCATCCGATGATTATGACATCAAATGATTATGACATCATCAAATGATTATGACATCAACAAAATGATTATGACATCATCTAATGATTATGACATCATCAAATGATTATGACATCAACAAAATGATTATGACATCATCTAATGTTTATGACATCATCAAATGATTATGACATCAACAAAATGATTATGACATCATCCAATGATTATGACATCAACAAAATGATTATGACATCATCCAATGATTATGACATCAAATGTTTATGACATCATCAAATGATTATGACATCAACAAAATGATTATGACATCATCCAATGATTATGACATCAAATGATTATGACATCATCAAATCATTATGACATCAACAAAATGATTATGACATCATCTAATGATTATGACATCATCAAATGATTATGACATCAACAAAATGATTATGACATCATCCAATGATTATGACATCAAATGATTATGACATCATCAAATGATTACGACATCAACAAAATGATTATGGCATCATCAAATGATTATGACATCAACAAAATGATTATGACATCATCCAATGATTATGACATCAAATGATTATGACATCATCAAATCATTATGACATCAACAAAATGATTATGACATCATAAAATGATTATGACATCAACAAAATGATAATGGCATCATCAAATGATTATGACATCAACAAAATGATTATGACATCAACAAAATGATTATGACATCATCAAATGATTATGACATCATCTAATGATTATGACATCATCAAATTATTATGACATCAACAAAATGATTATGACATCATCCAATGATTATGACATCAAATGATTATGACATCATCAAATGATTATGACATCACCAAAATGATTATGACATCATCAAATGATTATGACATCAACAAAATGATTATGACATCAACAAAATGATTATGACATCATCTAATGATTATGACATTATCAAATGATTATGACATCAACAAAATGATTATGACATCAAATGATTATGACATCAAATGATTATGACATCATCAAATGATTATGACATCAACAAAATGATTATGACATCATCCAATGATTATGACATCAAATGATTATGACATCAACAAAATGATTATGACATCATCCAATGATTTTGACATCATCAAATCATTATGACATCAACAAAATGATTATGACATCAACAAAATGATTATGACATCATCCAATGATTATGACATCAAATGATTATGACATCATCAAATGATTATGACATCACAAAATGATTATGACATCATCTAATGATTATGACATCATCAAATGATTATGACATCAACAAAATGATTATGACATCATCTAATGATTATGACATCATCAAATGATTATGACATCAACAAAATGATTATGACATCATCCAATGATTATGATATCAAATGATTATGACATCAACAAAATGATGATGACATCATCCAATGATTATGACATCATACAATGATTATGACATCATCAAATCATTATGACATCAACAAAATGATTATGACATCATCTAATGATTATGACATCATCAAATGATTATGACATCAACAAAATGATTATGACGTCATCCAATGATTATGACATCAAATGATTATGACATCATCAAATGATTATGACATCAACAAAATGATTATGACATCATCCAATGATTATGACATCAAATGATTATGACATCAACAAAATGATTATGACATCATCCAATGATTTTGACATCATCAAATCATTATGACATCAACAAAATGATTATGACATCAACAAAATGATTATGACATCATCAAATGATTATGACATCAAATGATTATGACATCATCAAATGATTATGACATCAACAAAATGATGATGACATCATCCAATGATTATGACATCAAATGATTATGACATCATCAAATGATTATGACATCACCAAAATGATTATGACATCATCAAATGATTATGACATCAACAAAATGATTATGACATCAACAAAATGATTATGACATCATCTAATGATTATGACATTATCAAATGATTATGACATCAACAAAATGATTATGACATCATCCAATGATTATGACATCAAATGATTATGACATCATCAAATGATTATGACATCACAAAATGATTATGACATCATCTAATGATTATGACATCATCAAATGATTATGACATCAACAAAATGATTATGACATCATCTAATGATTATGACATCATCAAATGATTATGACATCAACAAAATGATTATGACATCATCCAATGACTATGACATCAAATGATTATGACATCATCAAATGATTATGACATCAACAAAATGATTATGACATCATCCAATGATTATGACATCAAATGATTATGACATCAACAAAATGATTATGACATCATCCAATGATTTTGGCATCATCAAATCAACAAAATATTTATGACATCATCCAATGATTATGACATCAAATGATTATGACATCATCCAATGATTATGACATCATCAAATCATTATGACATCAACAAAATGATTATGACATCATCTAATGATTATGACATCATCAAATGATTATGACATCACAAAATGATTATGACATCATCTAATGATTATGACATCATCAAATGATTATGACATCAACAAAATGATTATGACATCATCCAATGATTATGACATCATCCAATGATTATGACATCACCAAATCATTATGACATCAACAAAATGATTATGACATCATCTAATGATTATGACATCATCAAATGATTATGACATCAACAAAATGATTATGACATCATCAAATGATTATGACATCAAATGATTATGACATCATCAAATGATTATGACATCACCAAAATGATTATGACATCATCAAATGATTATGACATCAACAAAATGATTATGACATCAACAAAATGATTATGACATCATCTAATGATTATGACATTATCAAATGATTATGACATCAACAAAATGATTATGACATCATCCAATGATTATGACATCAAATGATTATGACATCATCAAATGATTATGACATCACAAAATGATTATGACATCATCTAATGATTATGACATCATCAAATGATTATGACATCAACAAAATGATTATGACATCATCTAATGATTATGACATCATCAAATGATTATGACATCAACAAAATGATTATGACATCATCCAATGATTATGATATCAAATGATTATGACATCAACAAAATGATGATGACATCATCCAATGATTATGACATCATACAATGATTATGACATCATCAAATCATTATGACATCAACAAAATGATTATGACATCATCTAATGATTATGACATCATCAAATGATTATGACATCAACAAAATGATTATGACATCATCCAATGATTATGACATCAAATGATTATGACATCATCAAATGATTATGACATCAACAAAATGATTATGACATCATCCAATGATTATGACATCAAATGATTATGACATCAACAAAATGATTATGACATCATCCAATGATTTTGACATCATCAAATCATTATGACATCAACAAAATGATTATGACATCAACAAAATGATTATGACATCATCAAATGATTATGACATCAAATGATTATGACATCATCAAATGATTATGACATCAACAAAATGATGATGACATCATCCAATGATTATGACATCATCCAATGATTATGACATCATCAAATCATTATGACATCAACAAAATGATTATGACATCATCAAATGATTATGACATCAACAAAATGATTATGACATCATCCAATGATTATGACATCAAATGATTATGACATCATCAAATGATTATGACATCAACAAAATGATTATGACATCATCAAATGATTATGACATCAAAAAAATGATTATGACATCAACAAAATGATTATGACATCATCTAATGATTATGACATTATCAAATGATTATGACATCAACAAAATGATTATGACATCATCCGATGATTATGACATCAAATGATTATGACATCATCAAATGATTATGACATCAACAAAATGATTATGACATCATCTAATGATTATGACATCATCAAATGATTATGACATCAACAAAATGATTATGACATCATCTAATGTTTATGACATCATCAAATGATTATGACATCAACAAAATGATTATGACATCATCCAATGATTATGACATCAACAAAATGATTATGACATCATCCAATGATTATGACATCAAATGTTTATGACATCATCAAATGATTATGACATCAACAAAATGATTATGACATCATCCAATGATTATGACATCAAATGATTATGACATCATCAAATCATTATGACATCAACAAAATGATTATGACATCATCTAATGATTATGACATCATCAAATGATTATGACATCAACAAAATGATTATGACATCATCCAATGATTATGACATCAAATGATTATGACATCATCAAATGATTACGACATCAACAAAATGATTATGGCATCATCAAATGATTATGACATCAACAAAATGATTATGACATCATCCAATGATTATGACATCAAATGATTATGACATCATCAAATCATTATGACATCAACAAAATGATTATGACATCATAAAATGATTATGACATCAACAAAATGATAATGGCATCATCAAATGATTATGACATCAACAAAATGATTATGACATCAACAAAATGATTATGACATCATCAAATGATTATGACATCATCTAATGATTATGACATCATCAAATGATTATGACATCAACAAAATGATTATGACATCATCCAATGATTATGACATCAAATGATTATGACATCATCAAATGATTATGACATCACCAAAATGATTATGACATCATCAAATGATTATGACATCAACAAAATGATTATGACATCAACAAAATGATTATGACATCATCTAATGATTATGACATCAACAAAATGATTATGACATCAAATGATTATGACATCAAATGATTATGACATCATCAAATGATTATGACATCAACAAAATGATTATGACATCATCCAATGATTATGACATCAAATGATTATGACATCAACAAAATGATTATGACATCATCCAATGATTTTGACATCATCAAATCATTATGACATCAACAAAATGATTATGACATCAACAAAATGATTATGACATCATCCAATGATTATGACATCAAATGATTATGACATCATCAAATGATTATGACATCACAAAATGATTATGACATCATCTAATGATTATGACATCATCAAATGATTATGACATCAACAAAATGATTATGACATCATCTAATGATTATGACATCATCAAATGATTATGACATCAACAAAATGATTATGACATCATCCAATGATTATGATATCAAATGATTATGACATCAACAAAATGATGATGACATCATCCAATGATTATGACATCATACAATGATTATGACATCATCAAATCATTATGACATCAACAAAATGATTATGACATCATCTAATGATTATGACATCATCAAATGATTATGACATCAACAAAATGATTATGACATCATCCAATGATTATGACATCAAATGATTATGACATCATAAAATGATTATGACATCAACAAAATGATTATGACATCATCCAATGATTATGACATCAAATGATTATGACATCAACAAAATGATTATGACATCATCCAATGATTTTGACATCATCAAATCATTATGACATCAACAAAATGATTATGACATCAACAAAATGATTATGACATCAACAAAATGATTATGACATCATCCGATGATTATGACATCAAATGATTATGACATCATCAAATGATTATGACATCAACAAAATGATTATGACATCATCTAATGATTATGACATCATCAAATGATTATGACATCAACAAAATGATTATGACATCATCTAATGTTTATGACATCATCAAATGATTATGACATCAACAAAATGATTATGACATCATCCAATGATTATGACATCAACAAAATGATTATGACATCATCCAATGATTATGACATCAAATGTTTATGACATCATCAAATGATTATGACATCAACAAAATGATTATGACATCATCCAATGATTATGACATCAAATGATTATGACATCATCAAATCATTATGACATCAACAAAATGATTATGACATCATCTAATGATTATGACATCATCAAATGATTATGACATCAACAAAATGATTATGACATCATCCAATGATTATGACATCAAATGATTATGACATCATCAAATGATTACGACATCAACAAAATGATTATGGCATCATCAAATGATTATGACATCAACAAAATGATTATGACATCATCCAATGATTATGACATCAAATGATTATGACATCATCAAATCATTATGACATCAACAAAATGATTATGACATCATAAAATGATTATGACATCAACAAAATGATAATGGCATCATCAAATGATTATGACATCAACAAAATGATTATGACATCAACAAAATGATTATGACATCATCAAATGATTATGACTTCATCTAATGATTATGACATCATCAAATGATTATGACATCAACAAAATGATTATGACATCATCCAATGATTATGACATCAAATGATTATGACATCATCAAATGATTATGACATCACCAAAATGATTATGACATCATCAAATGATTATGACATCAACAAAATGATTATGACATCAACAAAATGATTATGACATCATCTAATGATCATGACATCATCAAATGATTATGACATCAACAAAATGATTATGACATCATCCAATGATTATGATATCAAATGATTATGACATCAACAAAATGATGATGACATCATCCAATGATTATGACATCATACAATGATTATGACATCATCAAATCATTATGACATCAACAAAATGATTATGACATCATCTAATGATTATGACATCATCAAATGATTATGACATCATCAAATGATTATGACATCAACAAAATGATTATGACATCATCCAATGATTATGACATCAAATGATTATGACATCAACAAAATGATTATGACATCATCCAATGATTTTGACATCATCAAATCATTATGACATCAACAAAATGATTATGACATCAACAAAATGATTATGACATCATCAAATGATTATGACATCAAATGATTATGACATCATCAAATCATTATGACATCAACAAAATGATTATGACATCATCAAATGATTATGACATCAAAAAATGATTATGACATCAACAAAATGATTATGACATCATATAATGATTATGACATTATCAAATGATTATGACATCAACAAAATGATTATGACATCATCCGATGATTATGACATCAAATGATTATGACATCATCAAATGATTATGACATCAACAAAATGATTATGACATCATCTAATGATTATGACATCATCAAATGATTATGACATCAACAAAATGATTATGACATCATCTAATGATTATGACATCATCAAATGATTAAGACATCAACAAAATGATTATGACATCATCCAATGATTATGACATCAACAAAATGATTATGACATCATCCAATGATTATGACATCAACAAAATGATTATGACATCATCCAATGATTATGACATCAAATGTTTATGACATCATCAAATGATTATGACATCAACAAAATTATTATGACATCATCCAATGATTATGACATCAAATGTTTATGACATCATCAAATCATTATGACATCAACAAAATGATTATGACATCATCTAATGATTATGACATCATCAAATGATTATGACATCAACAAAATGATTATGACATCATCCAATGATTATGACATCAAATGATTATGACATCATCAAATGATTACGACATCAACAAAATGATTATGGCATCATCAAATGATTATGACATCAACAAAATGATTATGACATCATCCAATGATTATGACATCAAATGATTATGACATCATCAAATCATTATGACATCAACAAAATGATTATGACATCATAAAATGATTATGACATCAACAAAATGATAATGGCATCATCAAATGATTATGACTTCAACAAAATGATTATGACATCAACAAAATGATTATGACATCATCAAATGATTATGACATCAAATGATTATGACATCATCAAATGATTATGACATCACCAAAATGATTATGACATCATCAAATGATTATGACATCAACAAAATGATTATGACATCAACAAAATGATTATGACATCATCTAATGATTATGACATTATCAAATGATTATGACATCAACAAAATGATTATGACATCATCCAATGATTATGACATCAAATGATTATGACATCATCAAATGATTATGACATCAACAAAATGATTATGACATCATCCAATGATTATGACATCAAATGATTATGACATCACCAAAATGATTATGACATCATCAAATGATTATGACATCAACAAAATGATTATGACATCAACAAAATGATTATGACATCATCTAATGATTATGACATTATCAAATGATTATGACATCAACAAAATGATTATGACATCATCCAATGATTATGACATCAAATGATTATGACATCATCAAATGATTATGACATCACAAAATGATTATGACATCATCTAATGATTATGACATCATCAAATGATTATGACATCAACAAAATAATTATGACATCATCTAATGATTATGACATCATCAAATGATTATGACATCAACAAAATGATTATGACATCATCCAATGATTATGATATCAAATGATTATGACATCATCAAATGATTATGACATCAACAAAGTGATTATGACATCATCCAATGATTATGACATCAAATGATTATGACATCAACAAAATGATTATGACATCATCCAATGATTTTGACATCACCAAATCATTATGACATCAACAAAATGATTATGACATCAACAAAATGATTATGACATCATCAAATGATTATGACATCAAATGATTATGACATCATCAAATGATTATGACATCAACAAAATGATGATGACATCATCCAATGATTATGACATCATACAATGATTATGACATCATCAAATGATTATGACATCAACAAAATGATTATGACATCATCTAATGATTATGACATCATCAAATGATTATGACATCAACAAAATGATTATGACATCATCCAATGATTATGACATCAAATGATTATGACATCATCAAATGATTATGACATCAACAAAATGATTATGACATCATCCAATGATTATGACATAAAATGATTATGACATCAACAAAATGATTATGACATCATCCAATGATTTTGACATCATCAAATCATTATGACATCAACAAAATGATTATGACATCAACAAAATGATTATGACATCATCAAATGATTATGACATCATCAAATGATTATGACATCAACAAAATGATGATGACATCATCCAATGATTATGACATCATCCAATGATTATGACATCATCAAATCATTATGACATCAACAAAATGATTATGACATCATCAAATGATTATGACATCATCAAATGATTATGACATCATCCAATGATTATGACATCAAATGATTATGACATCATCAAATGATTATGACATCAACAAAATGATTATGACATCATCAAATGATTATGACATCAAAAAAATGATTATTACATCAACAAAATGATTATGACATCATCTAATGATTATGACATTATCAAATGATTATGACATCAACAAAATGATTATGACATCATCCGATGATTATGACATCAAATGATTATGACATCATCAAATGATTATGACATCAACAAAATGATTATGACATCATCTAATGATTATGACATCATCAAATGATTATGACATCAACAAAATGATTATGACATCATCCAATGATTATGACATCAAATGATTATGACATCATCAAATCATTATGACATCAACAAAATGATTATGACATCATCTAATGATTATGACATCATCAAATGATTATGACATCAACAAAATGATTATGACATCATCCAATGATTATGACATCAAATGATTATGACATCATCAAATGATTACGACATCAACAAAATGATTATGGCATCATCAAATGATTATGACATCAACAAAATGATTATGACATCATCCAATGATTATGACATCAAATGATTATGACATCATCAAATCATTATGACATCAACAAAATGATTATGACATCATAAAATGATTATGACATCAACAAAATGATAATGGCATCATCAAATGATTATGACATCAACAAAATGATTATGACATCAACAAAATGATTATGACATCATCAAATGATTATGACATCATCTAATGATTATGACATCATCAAATGATTATGACATCAACAAAATGATTATGACATCATTCAATGATTATGACATCAAATGATTATGACATCATCAAATGATTATGACATCACCAAAATGATTATGACATCATCAAATGATTATGACATCAACAAAATGATTATGACATCAACAAAATGATTATGACATCATCTAATGATTATGACATCATCCAATGATTATGACATCAAATGATTATGACATCATCAAATGATTATGACATCAACAAAATGATTATGACATCATCCAATGATTATGACATCAAATGATTATGACATCAACAAAATGATTATGACATCATCCAATGATTTTGACATCATCAAATCATTATGACATCAACAAAATGATTATGACATCAACAAAATGATTATGACATCATCAAATGATTATGACATCAAATGATTATGACATCATCAAATGATTATGACATCAACAAAATGATGATGACATCATCCAATGATTTTGACATCATCAAATCATTAAGACATCAACAAAATGATTATGACATCATCCAATGATTATGACATCAAATGATTATGACATCATCAAATGATTATGACATCAACAAAATGATTATGACATCATCCAATGATTATGACATCAAATGATTATGACATCATCAAATGATTATGACATCACAAAATGATTATGACATCATCTAATGATTATGACATCATCAAATGATTATGACATCAACAAAATGATTATGACATCATCTAATGATTATGACATCATCAAATGATTATGACATCAACAAAATGATTATGACATCATCCAATGATTATGATATCAAATGATTATGACATCATCAAATGATTATGACATCAACAAAGTGATTATGACATCATCCAATGATTATGACATCAAATGATTATGACATCAACAAAATGATTATGACATCATCCAATGATTTTGACATCACCAAATCATTATGACATCAACAAAATGATTATGACATCAACAAAATGATTATGACATCATCAAATGATTATGACATCAAGTGATTATGACATCATCAAATGATTATGACATCAACAAAATGATGATGACATCATCCAATGATTATGACATCATACAATGATTATGACATCATCAAATGATTATGACATCAACAAAATGATTATGACATCATCTAATGATTATGACATCATCAAATGATTATGACATCAACAAAATGATTATGACATCATCCAATGATTATGACATCAAATGATTATGACATCATCAAATGATTATGACATCAACAAAATGATTATGACATCATCCAATGATTATGACATAAAATGATTATGACATCAACAAAATGATGATGACATCATCCAATGATTATGACATCATCCAATGATTATGACATCATCAAATCATTATGACATCAACAAAATGATTATGACATCATCAAATGATTATGACATCATCAAATGATTATGACATCATCCAATGATTATGACATCAAATGATTATGACATCATCAAATGATTATGACATCAACAAAATGATTATGACATCATCAAATGATTATGACATCAAAAAAATGATTATTACATCAACAAAATGATTATGACATCATCTAATGATTATGACATTATCAAATGATTATGACATCAACAAAATGATTATGACATCATCCGATGATTATGACATCAAATGATTATGACATCATCAAATGATTATGACATCAACAAAATGATTATGACATCATCTAATGATTATGACATCATCAAATGATTATGACATCAACAAAATGATTATGACATCATCTAATGATTATGACATCATCAAATGATTATGACATCAACAAAATGATTATGACATCATCCAATGATTATGACATCTAATGTTTATGACATCATCAAATGATTATGACATCAACAAAATGATTATGACATCATCCAATGATTATGACATCAAATGATTATGACATCATCAAATCATTATGACATCAACAAAATGATTATGACATCATCTAATGATTATGACATCATCAAATGATTATGACATCAACAAAATGATTATGACATCATCCAATGATTATGACATCAAATGATTATGACATCATCAAATGATTACGACATCAACAAAATGATTATGGCATCATCAAATGATTATGACATCAACAAAATGATTATGACATCATCCAATGATTATGACATCAAATGATTATGACATCATCAAATCATTATGACATCAACAAAATGATTATGACATCATAAAATGATTATGACATCAACAAAATGATAATGGCATCATCAAATGATTATGACATCAACAAAATGATTATGACATCAACAAAATGATTATGACATCATCAAATAATTATGACATCATCTAATGATTATGACATCATCAAATGATTATGACATCAACAAAATGATTATGACATCATTCAATGATTATGACATCAAATGATTATGACATCATCAAATGATTATGACATCACCAAAATGATTATGACATCATCAAATGATTATGACATCAACAAAATGATTATGACATCAACAAAATGATTATGACATCAAATGATTATGACATCAACAAAATGATTATGACATCATCCAATGATTTTGACATCATCAAATCATTATGACATCAACAAAATGATTATGACATCAACAAAATGATTATGACATCATCAAATGATTATGACATCAAATGATTATGACATCATCAAATGATTATGACATCAACAAAATGATGATGACATCATCCAATGATTATGACATCATCAAATCATTATGACATCAACAAAATGATTATGACATCATCTAATGATTATGACATCATCAAATGATTATGACATCAACAAAATGATTATGACATCATCTAATGATTATGACATCATCAAATGATTATGACATCAACAAAATGATTATGACATCATCCAATGATTATGACATCAAATGATTATGACATCATCCAATGATTATGACATCAACAAAATGATTATGACATCATCCAATGATTTTGACATCATCAAATCATTATGACATCAACAAAATGATTATGACATCATCAAATGATTATGACATCAAATGATTATGACATCATCAAATGATTATGACATCAACAAAATGTTGATGACATCATCCAATGATTATGACATCATCCAATGATTATGACATCATCAAATCATTATGACATCAACAAAATGATTATGACATCATCTAATGATTAGGACATCATCAAATGATTATGACATCAACAAAAATGATTATGACATCATCCAATGATTATGACGTCAAATGATTATGACATCATCAAATGATTATGACATCATCCAATGATTATGACATCAAATGATTATGACATCATCAAATGATTATGACATCACAAAATGATTATGACATCATCTAATGATTATGACATCAAATGATTATGACATCAACAAAATGATTATGACATCATCTAATGATTATGACATCATCAAATGATTATGACATCAACAAAATGATTATGACATCATCCAATGATTATGACATCAAATGATTATGACATCATCAAATGATTATGACATCAACAAAATGATTATGACATCATCCAATGATTATGACATCAAATGATTATGACATCAACAAAATGATTATGACATCATCCAATGATTTTGACATCATCAAATCATTAAGACATCAACAAAATGATTATGACATCATCCAATGATTATGACATCAAATGATTATGACATCATCAAATGATTATGACATCAACAAAATGATGATGACATCATCCAATGATTATGACATCATCCAATGATTATGACATCATCAAATGATTATGACATCAACAAAATGATTATGACATCATCTAATGATTATGACATCATCAAATGATTATGACATCAACAAAATGATTATGACATCATCCAATGATTATGACATCAAATGATTATGACATCATCAAATGATTATGACATCATCAAATCATTATGACATCAACAAAATGATTATGACATCATCAAATGATTATGACATCAACAAAATGATTATGACATCATCCAATGATTATGACAACAAATGATTATGACATCATCAAATGATTATGACATCAAAAAAATGATTATGACATCAACAAAATGATTATGACATCATCTAATGATTATGACATTATCAAATGATTATGACATCAACAAAATGATTATGACATCATCCGATGATTATGACATCAAATGATTATGACATCATCAAATGATTATGACATCAACAAAATGATTATGACATCATCTAATGATTATGACATCATCAAATGATTATGACATCAACAAAATGATTATGACATCATCTAATGATTATGACATCATCAAATGATTATGACATCAACAAAATGATTATGACATCATCCAATGATTATGACATCAACAAAATGATTATGACATCATCCAATGATTATGACATCAAATGTTTATGACATCATCAAATGATTATGACATCAACAAAATGATTATGACATCATCCAATGATTATGACATCAAATGATTATGACATCATCAAATCATTATGACATCAACAAAATGATTATGACATCATCTAATGATTATGACATCATCAAATGATTATGACATCAACAAAATGATTATGACATCATCCAATGATTATGACATCAAATGATTATGACATCATCAAATGATTACGACATCAACAAAATGATTATGGCATCATCAAATGATTATGACATCAACAAAATGATTATGACATCATCCAATGATTATGACATCAAATGATTATGACATCATCAAATCATTATGACATCAACAAAATGATTATGACATCATAAAATGATTATGACATCAACAAAATGATAATGGCATCATCAAATGATTATGACATCAACAAAATGATTATGACATCAACAAAATGATTATGACATCATCAAATGATTATGACATCATCAAATGATTATGATATCAACAAAATGATGATGACATCATCCAATGATTATGACATCATCCAATGATTATGACTTCATCAAATAATTATGACATCAACAAAATAATTATGACATCATCTAATGATTATGACATCATCAAATGATTATGACATCAACAAAATGATTATGACATCATCCAATGATTATGACGTCAAATGATTATGACATCATCAAATGATTATGACATCATCCAATGATTATGACATCAAATGATTATGACATCATCAAATGATTATGACATCACAAAATGATTATGACATCATCTAATGATTATGACATCATCAAATGATTATGACATCAACAAAATGATTATGACATCATCTAATGATTATGACATCATCAAATGATTATGACATCAACAAAATGATTATGACATCATCCAATGATTATGACATCAAATGATTATGACATCATCAAATGATTATGACATCAACAAAATGATTATGGCATCATCAAATGATTATGACATCAACAAAATGATTATGACATCATCCAATGATTATGACATGAAATGATTATGACATCATCAAATCATTATGACATCAACAAAATGATTATGACATCATAAAATGATTATGACATCAACAAAATGATAATGGCATCATCAAATGATTATGACATCAACAAAATGATTATGACATCAACAAAATGATTATGACATCACCAAATGATTATGACATCATCTAATGATTATGACATCATCAAATGATTATGACATCAACAAAATGATTATGACATCATCCAATGATTATGACATCAAATGATTATGACATCATCAAATGATTATGACATCACCAAAATGATTATGACATCATCAAATGATTATGACATCAACAAAATGATTATGACATCAACAAAATGATTATGACATCATCTAATGATTATGACATTATCAAATGATTATGACATCAACAAAATGATTATGACATCATCCAATGATTATGACATCAAATGATTATGACATCATCAAATGATTATGACATCAACAAAATGATTATGACATCATCCAATGATTATGACATCAAATGATTATGACATCAACAAAATGATTATGACATCATCCAATGATTTTGACATCATCAAATCATTATGACATCAACAAAATGATTATGACATCATCAAATGATTATGACATCAAATGATTATGACATCATCAAATGATTATGACATCAACAAAATGATGATGACATCATCCAATGATTATGACATCATCAAATCATTATGACATCAACAAAATGATTATGACATCATCTAATGATTATGACATCATCAAATGATTATGACATCACAAAATGATTATGACATCATCTAATGATTATGACATCATCAAATGATTATGACATCAACAAAATGATTATGACATCATCTAATGATTATGACATCATCAAATGATTATGACATCAACAAAATGATTATGACATCATCCAATGATTATGACATCAAATGATTATGACATCATCAAATGATTATGACATCAACAAAATGATTATGACATCATCCAATGATTATGACATCAACAAAATGATTATGACATCATCCAATGATTTTGACATCATCAAATCATTATGACATCAACAAAATGATTATGACATCAACAAAATGATTATGACATCATCAAATGATTATGACATCAAATGATTATGACATCATCAAATGATTATGACATCAACAAAATGATGATGACATCATCCAATGATTATGACATCATCCAATGATTATGACATCATCAAATCATTATGACATCAACAAAATGATTATGACATCATCTAATGATTATGACATCATCAAATGATTATGACATCAACAAAATGATTATGACATCATCCAATGATTATGACATCAAATGATTATGACATCATCAAATGATTACGACATCAACAAAATGATTATGGCATCATCAAATGATTATGACATCAACAAAATGATTATGACATCATCCAATGATTATGACATCATCCAATGATTATGACATCATCAAATCATTATGACATCAACAAAATGATTATGACATCATAAAATGATTATGACATCAACAAAATGATAATGGCATCATCAAATGATTATGACATCAACAAAATGATTATGACATCAACAAAATGATTATGACATCATCAAATGATTATGACATCATCTAATGATTATGACATCATCAAATGATTATGACATCAACAAAATGATTATGACATCATCCAATGATTATGACATCAAATGATTATGACATCATCAAATGATTATGACATCACCAAAATTATTATGACATCATCAAATGATTATGACATCAACAAAATGATTATGACATCAACAAAATGATTATGACATCATCTAATGATTATGACATCAACAAAATGATTATGACATCAAATGATTATGACATCAAATGATTATGACATCATCAAATGATTATGACATCAACAAAATGATTATGACATCATCCAATGATTATGACATCAAATGATTATGACATCAACAAAATGATTATGACATCATCCAATGATTTTGACATCATCAAATCATTATGACATCAACAAAATGATTATGACATCAACAAAATGATTATGACATCATCCAATGATTATGACATCAAATGATTATGACATCATCAAATGATTATGACATCACAAAATGATTATGACATCATCTAATGATTATGACATCATCAAATGATTATGACATCAACAAAATGATTATGACATCATCTAATGATTATGACATCATCAAATGATTATGACATCAACAAAATGATTATGACATCATCCAATGATTATGACATCAACAAAATGATTATGACATCATCCAATGATTTTGACATCATCAAATCATTATGACATCAACAAAATGATTATGACATCAACAAAATGATTATGACATCATCAAATGATTATGACATCAAATGATTATGACATCATCAAATGATTATGACATCAACAAAATGATGATGACATCATCCAATGATTATGACATCATCCAATGATTATGACATCATCAAATCATTATGACATCAACAAAATGATTATGACATCATCTAATGATTATGACATCATCAAATGATTATGACATCAACAAAATGATTATGACATCATCCAATGATTATGACATCAAATGATTATGACATCATCAAATGATTACGACATCAACAAAATGATTATGGCATCATCAAATGATTATGACATCAACAAAATGATTATGACATCATCCAATGATTATGACATCAAATGATTATGACATCATCAAATCATTATGACATCAACAAAATGATTATGACATCATAAAATGATTATGACATCAACAAAATGATAATGGCATCATCAAATGATTATGACATCAACAAAATGATTATGACATCAACAAAATGATTATGACATCATCAAATGATTATGACATCATCTAATGATTATGACATCATCAAATGATTATGACATCAACAAAATGATTATGACATCATCCAATGATTATGACATCAAATGATTATGACATCATCAAATGATTATGACATCACCAAAATGATTATGACATCATCAAATGATTATGACATCAACAAAATGATTATGACATCAACAAAATGATTATGACATCATCTAATGATTATGACATCAACAAAATGATTATGACATCAAATGATTATGACATCAAATGATTATGACATCATCAAATGATTATGACATCAACAAAATGATTATGACATCATCCAATGATTATGACATCAAATGATTATGACATCAACAAAATGATTATGACATCATCCAATGATTTTGACATCATCAAATCATTATGACATCAACAAAATGATTATGACATCAACAAAATGATTATGACATCATCCAATGATTATGACATCAAATGATTATGACATCATCAAATGATTATGACATCACAAAATGATTATGACATCATCTAATGATTATGACATCATCAAATGATTATGACATCAACAAAATGATTATGACATCATCTAATGATTATGACATCATCAAATGATTATGACATCAACAAAATGATTATGACATCATCCAATGATTATGATATCAAATGATTATGACATCAACAAAATGATGATGACATCATCCAATGATTATGACATCATACAATGATTATGACATCATCAAATCATTATGACATCAACAAAATGATTATGACATCATCTAATGATTATGACATCATCAAATGATTATGACATCAACAAAATGATTATGACATCATCCAATGATTATGACATCAAATGATTATGACATCATAAAATGATTATGACATCAACAAAATGATTATGACATCATCCAATGATTATGACATCAAATGATTATGACATCAACAAAATGATTATGACATCATCCAATGATTTTGACATCATCAAATCATTATGACATCAACAAAATGATTATGACATCAACAAAATGATTATGACATCAACAAAATGATTATGACATCATCCGATGATTATGACATCAAATGATTATGACATCATCAAATGATTATGACATCAACAAAATGATTATGACATCATCTAATGATTATGACATCATCAAATGATTATGACATCAACAAAATGATTATGACATCATCTAATGTTTATGACATCATCAAATGATTATGACATCAACAAAATGATTATGACATCATCCAATGATTATGACATCAACAAAATGATTATGACATCATCCAATGATTATGACATCAAATGTTTATGACATCATCAAATGATTATGACATCAACAAAATGATTATGACATCATCCAATGATTATGACATCAAATGATTATGACATCATCAAATCATTATGACATCAACAAAATGATTATGACATCATCTAATGATTATGACATCATCAAATGATTATGACATCACAAAATGATTATGACATCATCTAATGATTATGACATCATCAAATGATTATGACATCAACAAAATGATTATGACATCATCTAATGATTATGACATCATCAAATGATTATGACATCAACAAAATGATTATGACATCATCCAATGATTATGATATCAAATGATTATGACATCAACAAAATGATGATGACATCATCCAATGATTATGACATCATACAATGATTATGACATCATCAAATCATTATGACATCAACAAAATGATTATGACATCATCTAATGATTATGACATCATCAAATGATTATGACATCAACAAAATGATTATGACATCATCCAATGATTATGACATCAAATGATTATGACATCATAAAATGATTATGACATCAACAAAATGATTATGACATCATCCAATGATTATGACATCAAATGATTATGACATCAACAAAATGATTATGACATCATCCAATGATTTTGACATCATCAAATCATTATGACATCAACAAAATGATTATGACATCAACAAAATGATTATGACATCAACAAAATGATTATGACATCATCCGATGATTATGACATCAAATGATTATGACATCATCAAATGATTATGACATCAACAAAATGATTATGACATCATCTAATGATTATGACATCATCAAATGATTATGACATCAACAAAATGATTATGACATCATCTAATGTTTATGACATCATCAAATGATTATGACATCAACAAAATGATTATGACATCATCCAATGATTATGACATCAACAAAATGATTATGACATCATCCAATGATTATGACATCAAATGTTTATGACATCATCAAATGATTATGACATCAACAAAATGATTATGACATCATCCAATGATTATGACATCAAATGATTATGACATCATCAAATCATTATGACATCAACAAAATGATTATGACATCATCTAATGATTATGACATCATCAAATGATTATGACATCAACAAAATGATTATGACATCATCCAATGATTATGACATCAAATGATTATGACATCATCAAATGATTACGACATCAACAAAATGATTATGGCATCATCAAATGATTATGACATCAACAAAATGATTATGACATCATCCAATGATTATGACATCAAATGATTATGACATCATCAAATCATTATGACATCAACAAAATGATTATGACATCATAAAATGATTATGACATCAACAAAATGATAATGGCATCATCAAATGATTATGACATCAACAAAATGATTATGACATCAACAAAATGATTATGACATCATCAAATGATTATGACATCATCTAATGATTATGACATCATCAAATGATTATGACATCAACAAAATGATTATGACATCATCCAATGATTATGACATCAAATGATTATGACATCATCAAATGATTATGACATCACCAAAATGATTATGACATCATCAAATGATTATGACATCAACAAAATGATTATGACATCAACAAAATGATTATGACATCATCTAATGATCATGACATCATCAAATGATTATGACATCAACAAAATGATTATGACATCATCCAATGATTATGATATCAAATGATTATGACATCAACAAAATGATGATGACATCATCCAATGATTATGACATCATACAATGATTATGACATCATCAAATCATTATGACATCAACAAAATGATTATGACATCATCTAATGATTATGACATCATCAAATGATTATGACATCATCAAATGATTATGACATCAACAAAATGATTATGACATCATCCAATGATTATGACATCAAATGATTATGACATCAACAAAATGATTATGACATCATCCAATGATTTTGACATCATCAAATCATTATGACATCAACAAAATGATTATGACATCAACAAAATGATTATGACATCATCAAATGATTATTACATCAAATGATTATGACATCATCAAATCATTATGACATCAACAAAATGATTATGACATCATCAAATGATTATGACATCAAAAAATGATTATGACATCAACAAAATGATTATGACATCATATAATGATTATGACATTATCAAATGATTATGACATCAACAAAATGATTATGACATCATCCGATGATTATGACATCAAATGATTATGACATCATCAAATGATTATGACATCAACAAAATGATTATGACATCATCTAATGTTTATGACATCATCAAATGATTATGACATCAACAAAATGATTATGACATCATCTAATGATTATGACATCATAAAATGATTAAGACATCAACAAAATGATTATGACATCATCCAATGATTATGACATCAACAAAATGATTATGACATCATCCAATGATTATGACATCAAATGTTTATGACATCATCAAATGATTATGACATCAACAAAATTATTATGACATCATCCAATGATTATGACATCAAATGTTTATGACATCATCAAATCATTATGACATCAACAAAATGATTATGACATCATCTAATGATTATGACATCATCAAATGATTATGACATCAACAAAATGATTATGACATCATCCAATGATTATGACATCAAATGATTATGACATCATCAAATGATTACGACATCAACAAAATGATTATGGCATCATCAAATGATTATGACATCAACAAAATGATTATGACATCATCCAATGATTATGACATCAAATGATTATGACATCATCAAATCATTATGACATCAACAAAATGATTATGACATCATAAAATGATTATGACATCAACAAAATGATAATGGCATCATCAAATGATTATGACTTCAACAAAATGATTATGACATCAACAAAATGATTATGACATCATCAAATGATTATGACATCATCCAATGATTATGACATCAAATGATTATGACATCATCAAATGATTATGACATCACCAAAATGATTATGACATCATCAAATGATTATGACATCAACAAAATGATTATGACATCAACAAAATGATTATGACATCATCTAATGATTATGACATTATCAAATGATTATGACATCAACAAAATGATTATGACATCATCCAATGATTATGACATCAAATGATTATGACATCATCAAATGATTATGACATCAACAAAATGATTATGACATCATCCAATGATTATGACATCAAATGATTATGACATCACCAAAATGATTATGACATCATCAAATGATTATGACATCAACAAAATGATTATGACATCATCCAATGATTATGACATCAAATGATTATGACATCATCAAATGATTATGACATCACAAAATGATTATGACATCATCTAATGATTATGACATCATCAAATGATTATGACATCAACAAAATAATTATGACATCATCTAATGATTATGACATCATCAAATGATTATGACATCAACAAAATGATTATAACATCATCCAATGATTATGATATCAAATGATTATGACATCATCAAATGATTATGACATCAACAAAGTGATTATGACATCATCCAATGATTATGACATCAAATGATTATGACATCAACAAAATGATTATGACATCATCCAATGATTTTGACATCACCAAATCATTATGACATCAACAAAATGATTATGACATCAACAAAATGATTATGACATCATCAAATGATTATGACATCAAATGATTATGACATCATCAAATGATTATGACATCAACAAAATGATGATGACATCATCCAATGATTATGACATCATACAATGATTATGACATCATCAAATGATTATGACATCAACAAAATGATTATGACATCATCTAATGATTATGACATCATCAAATGATTATGACATCAACAAAATGATTATGACATCATCCAATGATTATGACATCAAATGATTATGACATCATCAAATGATTATGACATCAACAAAATGATTATGACATCATCCAATGATTATGACATAAAATGATTATGACATCAACAAAATGATTATGACATCATCCAATGATTTTGACATCATCAAATCATTATGACATCAACAAAATGATTATGACATCAACAAAATGATTATGACATCATCAAATGATTATGACATCATCAAATGATTATGACATCAACAAAATGATGATGACATCATCCAATGATTATGACATCATCCAATGATTATGACATCATCAAATCATTATGACATCAACAAAATGATTATGACATCATCAAATGATTATGACATCATCACATGATTATGACATCATCCAATGATTATGACATCAAATGATTATGACATCATCAAATGATTATGACATCAACAAAATGATTATGACATCATCAAATGATTATGACATCAAAAAAATGATTATTACATCAACAAAATGATTATGACATCATCTAATGATTATGACATTATCAAATGATTATGACATCAACAAAATGATTATGACATCATCCGATGATTATGACATCAAATGATTATGACATCATCAAATGATTATGACATCAACAAAATGATTATGACATCATCTAATGATTATGACATCATCAAATGATTATGACATCAACAAAATGATTATGACATCATCCAATGATTATGACATCAAATGATTATGACATCATCAAATCATTATGACATCAACAAAATGATTATGACATCATCTAATGATTATGACATCATCAAATGATTATGACATCAACAAAATGATTATGACATCATCCAATGATTATGACATCAAATGATTATGACATCATCAAATGATTACGACATCAACAAAATGATTATGGCATCATCAAATGATTATGACATCAACAAAATGATTATGACATCATCCAATGATTATGACATCAAATGATTATGACATCATCAAATCATTATGACATCAACAAAATGATTATGACATCATAAAATGATTATGACATCAACAAAATGATAATGGCATCATCAAATGATTATGACATCAACAAAATGATTATGACATCAACAAAATGATTATGACATCATCAAATGATTATGACATCATCTAATGATTATGACATCATCAAATGATTATGACATCAACAAAATGATTATGACATCATTCAATGATTATGACATCAAATGATTATGACATCATCAAATGATTATGACATCACCAAAATGATTATGACATCATCAAATGATTATGACATCAACAAAATGATTATGACATCAACAAAATGATTATGACATCATCTAATGATTATGACATCATCCAATGATTATGACATCAAATGATTATGACATCATCAAATGATTATGACATCAACAAAATGATTATGACATCATCCAATGATTATGACATCAAATGATTATGACATCAACAAAATGATTATGACATCATCCAATGATTTTGACATCATCAAATCATTATGACATCAACAAAATGATTATGACATCAACAAAATGATTATGACATCATCAAATGATTATGACATCAAATGATTATGACATCATCAAATGATTATGACATCAACAAAATGATGATGACATCATCCAATGATTATGACATCATCAAATCATTATGACATCAACAAAATGATTATGACATCATCTAATGATTATGACATCATCAAATGATTATGACATCAACAAAATGATTATGACATCATCTAATGATTATGACATCATCAAATGATTATGACATCAACAAAATGATTATGACATCATCCAATGATTATGACATCAAATGATTATGACATCATCAAATGATTATGACATCAACAAAATGATTATGACATCATCCAATGATTATGACATCAACAAAATGATTATGACATCATCCAATGATTTTGACATCATCAAATCATTATGACATCAACAAAATGATTATGACATCATCAAATGATTATGACATCAAATGATTATGACATCATCAAATGATTATGACATCAACAAAATGTTGATGACATCATCCAATGATTATGACATCATCCAATGATTATGACATCATCAAATCATTATGACATCAACAAAATGATTATGACATCATCTAATGATTAGGACATCATCAAATGATTATGACATCAACAAAATGATTATGACATCATCCAATGATTATGACGTCAAATGATTATGACATCATCAAATGATTATGACATCATCCAATGATTATGACATCAAATGATTATGACATCATCAAATGATTATGACATCACAAAATGATTATGACATCATCTAATGATTATGACATCAAATGATTATGACATCAACAAAATGATTATGACATCATCTAATGATTATGACATCATCAAATGATTATGACATCAACAAAATGATTATGACATCATCCAATGATTATGACATCAAATGATTATGACATCATCAAATGATTATGACATCAACAAAATGATTATGACATCATCCAATGATTATGACATCAAATGATTATGACATCAACAAAATGATTATGACATCATCCAATGATTTTGACATCATCAAATCATTAAGACATCAACAAAATGATTATGACATCATCCAATGATTATGACATCAAATGATTATGACATCATCAAATGATTATGACATCAACAAAATGATTATGACATCATCCAATGATTATGACATCAAATGATTATGACATCATCAAATGATTATGACATCACAAAATGATTATGACATCATCTAATGATTATGACATCATCAAATGATTATGACATCAACAAAATGATTATGACATCATCCAATGATTATGACATCAAATGATTATGACATCATCAAATGATTATGACATCAACAAAATGATTATGACATCATCCAATGATTATGACATCAAATGATTATGACATCACCAAAATGATTATGACATCATCAAATGATTATGACATCAACAAAATGATTATGACATCATCCAATGATTATGACATCAAATGATTATGACATCATCAAATGATTATGACATCACAAAATGATTATGACATCATCTAATGATTATGACATCATCAAATGATTATGACATCAACAAAATAATTATGACATCATCTAATGATTATGACATCATCAAATGATTATGACATCAACAAAATGATTATAACATCATCCAATGATTATGATATCAAATGATTATGACATCATCAAATGATTATGACATCAACAAAGTGATTATGACATCATCCAATGATTATGACATCAAATGATTATGACATCAACAAAATGATTATGACATCATCCAATGATTTTGACATCACCAAATCATTATGACATCAACAAAATGATTATGACATCAACAAAATGATTATGACATCATCAAATGATTATGACATCAAATGATTATGACATCATCAAATGATTATGACATCAACAAAATGATGATGACATCATCCAATGATTATGACATCATACAATGATTATGACATCATCAAATGATTATGACATCAACAAAATGATTATGACATCATCTAATGATTATGACATCATCAAATGATTATGACATCAACAAAATGATTATGACATCATCCAATGATTATGACATCAAATGATTATGACATCATCAAATGATTATGACATCAACAAAATGATTATGACATCATCCAATGATTATGACATAAAATGATTATGACATCAACAAAATGATTATGACATCATCCAATGATTTTGACATCATCAAATCATTATGACATCAACAAAATGATTATGACATCAACAAAATGATTATGACATTATCAAATGATTATGACATCATCAAATGATTATGACATCAACAAAATGATGATGACATCATCCAATGATTATGACATCATCCAATGATTATGACATCATCAAATCATTATGACATCAACAAAATGATTATGACATCATCAAATGATTATGACATCATCACATGATTATGACATCATCCAATGATTATGACATCAAATGATTATGACATCATCAAATGATTATGACATCAACAAAATGATTATGACATCATCAAATGATTATGACATCAAAAAAATGATTATTACATCAACAAAATGATTATGACATCATCTAATGATTATGACATTATCAAATGATTATGACATCAACAAAATGATTATGACATCATCCGATGATTATGACATCAAATGATTATGACATCATCAAATGATTATGACATCAACAAAATGATTATGACATCATCTAATGATTATGACATCATCAAATGATTATGACATCAACAAAATGATTATGACATCATCCAATGATTATGACATCAAATGATTATGACATCATCAAATCATTATGACATCAACAAAATGATTATGACATCATCTAATGATTATGACATCATCAAATGATTATGACATCAACAAAATGATTATGACATCATCCAATGATTATGACATCAAATGATTATGACATCATCAAATGATTACGACATCAACAAAATGATTATGGCATCATCAAATGATTATGACATCAACAAAATGATTATGACATCATCCAATGATTAAGACATCAAATGATTATGACATCATCAAATCATTATGACATCAACAAAATGATTATGACATCATAAAATGATTATGACATCAACAAAATGATAATGGCATCATCAAATGATTATGACATCAACAAAATGATTATGACATCAACAAAATGATTATGACATCATCAAATGATTATGACATCATCTAATGATTATGACATCATCAAATGATTATGACATCAACAAAATGATTATGACATCATTCAATGATTATGACATCAAATGATTATGACATCATCAAATGATTATGACATCACCAAAATGATTATGACATCATCAAATGATTATGACATCAACAAAATGATTATGACATCAACAAAATGATTATGACATCATCTAATGATTATGACATCATCCAATGATTATGACATCAAATGATTATGACATCATCAAATGATTATGACATCAACAAAATGATTATGACATCATCCAATGATTATGACATCAAATGATTATGACATCAACAAAATGATTATGACATCATCCAATGATTTTGACATCATCAAATCATTATGACATCAACAAAATGATTATGACATCAACAAAATGATTATGACATCATCAAATGATTATGACATCAAATGATTATGACATCATCAAATGATTATGACATCAACAAAATGATGATGACATCATCCAATGATTATGACATCATCAAATCATTATGACATCAACAAAATGATTATGACATCATCTAATGATTATGACATCATCAAATGATTATGACATCAACAAAATGATTATGACATCATCTAATGATTATGACATCATCAAATGATTATGACATCAACAAAATGATTATGACATCATCCAATGATTATGACATCAAATGATTATGACATCATCAAATGATTATGACATCAACAAAATGATTATGACATCATCCAATGATTATGACATCAACAAAATGATTATGACATCATCCAATGATTTTGACATCATCAAATCATTATGACATCAACAAAATGATTATGACATCATCAAATGATTATGACATCAAATGATTATGACATCATCAAATGATTATGACATCAACAAAATGTTGATGACATCATCCAATGATTATGACATCATCCAATGATTATGACATCATCAAATCATTATGACATCAACAAAATGATTATGACATCATCTAATGATTAGGACATCATCAAATGATTATGACATCAACAAAATGATTATGACATCATCCAATGATTATGACGTCAAATGATTATGACATCATCAAATGATTATGACATCATCCAATGATTATGACATCAAATGATTATGACATCATCAAATGATTATGACATCACAAAATGATTATGACATCATCTAATGATTATGACATCAAATGATTATGACATCAACAAAATGATTATGACATCATCTAATGATTATGACATCATCAAATGATTATGACATCAACAAAATGATTATGACATCATCCAATGATTATGACATCAAATGATTATGACATCATCAAATGATTATGACATCAACAAAATGATTATGACATCATCCAATGATTATGACATCAAATGATTATGACATCAACAAAATGATTATGACATCATCCAATGATTTTGACATCATCAAATCATTAAGACATCAACAAAATGATTATGACATCATCCAATGATTATGACATCAAATGATTATGACATCATCAAATGATTATGACATCAACAAAATGATTATGACATCATCCAATGATTATGACATCAAATGATTATGACATCATCAAATGATTATGACATCACAAAATGATTATGACATCATCTAATGATTATGACATCATCAAATGATTATGACATCAACAAAATGATTATGACATCATCTAATGATTATGACATCATCAAATGATTATGACATCAACAAAATGATTATGACATCATCCAATGATTATGATATCAAATGATTATGACATCATCAAATGATTATGACATCAACAAAGTGATTATGACATCATCCAATGATTATGACATCAAATGATTATGACATCAACAAAATGATTATGACATCATCCAATGATTTTGACATCACCAAATCATTATGACATCAACAAAATGATTATGACATCAACAAAATGATTATGACATCATCAAATGATTATGACATCAAATGATTATGACATCATCAAATGATTATGACATCAACAAAATGATGATGACATCATCCAATGATTATGACATCATACAATGATTATGACATCATCAAATGATTATGACATCAACAAAATGATTATGACATCATCTAATGATTATGACATCATCAAATGATTATGACATCAACAAAATGATTATGACATCATCCAATGATTATGACATCAAATGATTATGACATCATCAAATGATTATGACATCAACAAAATGATTATGACATCATCCAATGATTATGACATAAAATGATTATGACATCAACAAAATGATTATGACATCATCCAATGATTTTGACATCATCAAATCATTATGACATCAACAAAATGATTATGACATCAACAAAATGATTATGACATCATCAAATGATTATGACATCATCAAATGATTATGACATCAACAAAATGATGATGACATCATCCAATGATTATGACATCATCCAATGATTATGACATCATCAAATCATTATGACATCAACAAAATGATTATGACATCATCAAATGATTATGACATCATCAAATGATTATGACATCATCCAATGATTATGACATCAAATGATTATGACATCATCAAATGATTATGACATCAACAAAATGATTATGACATCATCAAATGATTATGACATCAAAAAAATGATTATTACATCAACAAAATGATTATGACATCATCTAATGATTATGACATTATCAAATGATTATGACATCAACAAAATGATTATGACATCATCCGATGATTATGACATCAAATGATTATGACATCATCAAATGATTATGACATCAACAAAATGATTATGACATCATCTAATGATTATGACATCATCAAATGATTATGACATCAACAAAATGATTATGACATCATCTAATGATTATGACATCATCAAATGATTATGACATCAACAAAATGATTATGACATCATCCAATGATTATGACATCAAATGTTTATGACATCATCAAATGATTATGACATCAACAAAATGATTATGACATCATCCAATGATTATGACATCAAATGATTATGACATCATCAAATCATTATGACATCAACAAAATGATTATGACATCATCTAATGATTATGACATCATCAAATGATTATGACATCAACAAAATGATTATGACATCATCCAATGATTATGACATCAAATGATTATGACATCATCAAATGATTACGACATCAACAAAATGATTATGGCATCATCAAATGATTATGACATCAACAAAATGATTATGACATCATCCAATGATTATGACATCAAATGATTATGACATCATCAAATCATTATGACATCAACAAAATGATTATGACATCATAAAATGATTATGACATCAACAAAATGATAATGGCATCATCAAATGATTATGACATCAACAAAATGATTATGACATCAACAAAATGATTATGACATCATCAAATGATTATGACATCATCTAATGATTATGACATCATCAAATGATTATGACATCAACAAAATGATTATGACATCATTCAATGATTATGACATCAAATGATTATGACATCATCAAATGATTATGACATCACCAAAATGATTATGACATCATCAAATGATTATGACATCAACAAAATGATTATGACATCAACAAAATGATTATGACATCATCTAATGATTATGACATCATCCAATGATTATGACATCAAATGATTATGACATCATCAAATGATTATGACATCAACAAAATGATTATGACATCATCCAATGATTATGACATCAAATGATTATGACATCAACAAAATGATTATGACATCATCCAATGATTTTGACATCATCAAATCATTATGACATCAACAAAATGATTATGACATCAACAAAATGATTATGACATCATCAAATGATTATGACATCAAATGATTATGACATCATCAAATGATTATGACATCAACAAAATGATGATGACATCATCCAATGATTATGACATCATCAAATCATTATGACATCAACAAAATGATTATGACATCATCTAATGATTATGACATCATCAAATGATTATGACATCAACAAAATGATTATGACATCATCTAATGATTATGACATCATCAAATGATTATGACATCAACAAAATGATTATGACATCATCCAATGATTATGACATCAAATGATTATGACATCATCAAATGATTATGACATCAACAAAATGATTATGACATCATCCAATGATTATGACATCAACAAAATGATTATGACATCATCCAATGATTTTGACATCATCAAATCATTATGACATCAACAAAATGATTATGACATCATCAAATGATTATGACATCAAATGATTATGACATCATCAAATGATTATGACATCAACAAAATGTTGATGACATCATCCAATGATTATGACATCATCCAATGATTATGACATCATCAAATCATTATGACATCAACAAAATGATTATGACATCATCTAATGATTAGGACATCATCAAATGATTATGACATCAACAAAATGATTATGACATCATCCAATGATTATGACGTCAAATGATTATGACATCATCAAATGATTATGACATCATCCAATGATTATGACATCAAATGATTATGACATCATCAAATGATTATGACATCACAAAATGATTATGACATCATCTAATGATTATGACATCAAATGATTATGACATCAACAAAATGATTATGACATCATCTAATGATTATGACATCATCAAATGATTATGACATCAACAAAATGATTATGACATCATCCAATGATTATGACATCAAATGATTATGACATCATCAAATGATTATGACATCAACAAAATGATTATGACATCATCCAATGATTATGACATCAAATGATTATGACATCAACAAAATGATTATGACATCATCCAATGATTTTGACATCATCAAATCATTAAGACATCAACAAAATGATTATGACATCATCCAATGATTATGACATCAAATGATTATGACATCATCAAATGATTATGACATCAACAAAATGATTATGACATCATCCAATGATTATGACATCAAATGATTATGACATCATCAAATGATTATGACATCACAAAATGATTATGACATCATCTAATGATTATGACATCATCAAATGATTATGACATCAACAAAATGATTATGACATCATCTAATGATTATGACATCATCAAATGATTATGACATCAACAAAATGATTATGACATCATCCAATGATTATGATATCAAATGATTATGACATCATCAAATGATTATGACATCAACAAAGTGATTATGACATCATCCAATGATTATGACATCAAATGATTATGACATCAACAAAATGATTATGACATCATCCAATGATTTTGACATCACCAAATCATTATGACATCAACAAAATGATTATGACATCAACAAAATGATTATGACATCATCAAATGATTATGACATCAAATGATTATGACATCATCAAATGATTATGACATCAACAAAATGATGATGACATCATCCAATGATTATGACATCATACAATGATTATGACATCATCAAATGATTATGACATCAACAAAATGATTATGACATCATCTAATGATTATGACATCATCAAATGATTATGACATCAACAAAATGATTATGACATCATCCAATGATTATGACATCAAATGATTATGACATCATCAAATGATTATGACATCAACAAAATGATTATGACATCATCCAATGATTATGACATAAAATGATTATGACATCAACAAAATGATTATGACATCATCCAATGATTTTGACATCATCAAATCATTATGACATCAACAAAATGATTATGACATCAACAAAATGATTATGACATCATCAAATGATTATGACATCATCAAATGATTATGACATCAACAAAATGATGATGACATCATCCAATGATTATGACATCATCCAATGATTATGACATCATCAAATCATTATGACATCAACAAAATGATTATGACATCATCAAATGATTATGACATCATCAAATGATTATGACATCATCCAATGATTATGACATCAAATGATTATGACATCATCAAATGATTATGACATCAACAAAATGATTATGACATCATCAAATGATTATGACATCAAAAAAATGATTATTACATCAACAAAATGATTATGACATCATCTAATGATTATGACATTATCAAATGATTATGACATCAACAAAATGATTATGACATCATCCGATGATTATGACATCAAATGATTATGACATCATCAAATGATTATGACATCAACAAAATGATTATGACATCATCTAATGATTATGACATCATCAAATGATTATGACATCAACAAAATGATTATGACATCATCTAATGATTATGACATCATCAAATGATTATGACATCAACAAAATGATTATGACATCATCCAATGATTATGACATCAAATGTTTATGACATCATCAAATGATTATGACATTAACAAAATGATTATGACATCATCCAATGATTATGACATCAAATGATTATGACATCATCAAATCATTATGACATCAACAAAATGATTATGACATCATCTAATGATTATGACATCATCAAATGATTATGACATCAACAAAATGATTATGACATCATCCAATGATTATGACATCAAATGATTATGACATCATCAAATGATTACGACATCAACAAAATGATTATGGCATCATCAAATGATTATGACATCAACAAAATGATTATGACATCATCCAATGATTATGACATCAAATGATTATGACATCATCAAATCATTATGACATCAACAAAATGATTATGACATCATCCAATGATTATGACATCAAATGATTATGACATCATCAAATGATTATGACATCACAAAATGATTATGACATCATCTAATGATTATGACATCATCAAATGATTATGACATCAACAAAATGATTATGACATCATCTAATGATTATGACATCATCAAATGATTATGACATCAACAAAATGATTATGACATCATCCAATGATTATGATATCAAATGATTATGACATCATCAAATGATTATGACATCAACAAAGTGATTATGACATCATCCAATGATTATGACATCAAATGATTATGACATCAACAAAATGATTATGACATCATCCAATGATTTTGACATCACCAAATCATTATGACATCAACAAAATGATTATGACATCAACAAAATGATTATGACATCATCAAATGATTATGACATCAAATGATTATGACATCATCAAATGATTATGACATCAACAAAATGATGATGACATCATCCAATGATTATGACATCATACAATGATTATGACATCATCAAATGATTATGACATCAACAAAATGATTATGACATCATCTAATGATTATGACATCATCAAATGATTATGACATCAACAAAATGATTATGACATCATCCAATGATTATGACATCAAATGATTATGACATCATCAAATGATTATGACATCAACAAAATGATTATGACATCATCCAATGATTATGACATAAAATGATTATGACATCAACAAAATGATTATGACATCATCCAATGATTTTGACATCATCAAATCATTATGACATCAACAAAATGATTATGACATCAACAAAATGATTATGACATCATCAAATGATTATGACATCATCAAATGATTATGACATCAACAAAATGATGATGACATCATCCAATGATTATGACATCATCCAATGATTATGACATCATCAAATCATTATGACATCAACAAAATGATTATGACATCATCAAATGATTATGACATCATCAAATGATTATGACATCATCCAATGATTATGACATCAACAAAATGATTATGACATCATCCAATGATTTTGACATCATCAAATCATTATGACATCAACAAAATGATTATGACATCAACAAAATGATTATGACATCATCAAATGATTATGACATCAAATGATTATGACATCATCAAATGATTATGACATCAACAAAATGATGATGACATCATCCAATGATTATGACATCATCCAATGATTATGACATCATCAAATCATTATGACATCAACAAAATGATTATGACATCATCTAATGATTATGACATCATCAAATGATTATGACATCAACAAAATGATTATGACATCATCCAATGATTATGACATCAAATGATTATGACATCATCAAATGATTACGACATCAACAAAATGATTATGGCATCATCAAATGATTATGACATCAACAAAATGATTATGACATCATCCAATGATTATGACATCAAATGATTATGACATCATCAAATCATTATGACATCAACAAAATGATTATGACATCATAAAATGATTATGACATCAACAAAATGATAATGGCATCATCAAATGATTATGACATCAACAAAATGATTATGACATCAACAAAATGATTATGACATCATCAAATGATTATGACATCATCTAATGATTATGACATCATCAAATGATTATGACATCAACAAAATGATTATGACATCATCCAATGATTATGACATCAAATGATTATGACATCATCAAATGATTATGACATCACCAAAATGATTATGACATCATCAAATGATTATGACATCAACAAAATGATTATGACATCAACAAAATGATTATGACATCATCTAATGATTATGACATCAACAAAATGATTATGACATCAAATGATTATGACATCAAATGATTATGACATCATCAAATGATTATGACATCAACAAAATGATTATGACATCATCCAATGATTATGACATCAAATGATTATGACATCAACAAAATGATTATGACATCATCCAATGATTTTGACATCATCAAATCATTATGACATCAACAAAATGATTATGACATCAACAAAATGATTATGACATCATCCAATGATTATGACATCAAATGATTATGACATCATCAAATGATTATGACATCACAAAATGATTATGACATCATCTAATGATTATGACATCATCAAATGATTATGACATCAACAAAATGATTATGACATCATCTAATGATTATGACATCATCAAATGATTATGACATCAACAAAATGATTATGACATCATCCAATGATTATGATATCAAATGATTATGACATCAACAAAATGATGATGACATCATCCAATGATTATGACATCATACAATGATTATGACATCATCAAATCATTATGACATCAACAAAATGATTATGACATCATCTAATGATTATGACATCATCAAATGATTATGACATCAACAAAATGATTATGACATCATCCAATGATTATGACATCAAATGATTATGACATCATAAAATGATTATGACATCAACAAAATGATTATGACATCATCCAATGATTATGACATCAAATGATTATGACATCAACAAAATGATTATGACATCATCCAATGATTTTGACATCATCAAATCATTATGACATCAACAAAATGATTATGACATCAACAAAATGATTATGACATCAACAAAATGATTATGACATCATCCGATGATTATGACATCAAATGATTATGACATCATCAAATGATTATGACATCAACAAAATGATTATGACATCATCTAATGATTATGACATCATCAAATGATTATGACATCAACAAAATGATTATGACATCATCTAATGTTTATGACATCATCAAATGATTATGACATCAACAAAATGATTATGACATCATCCAATGATTATGACATCAACAAAATGATTATGACATCATCCAATGATTATGACATCAAATGTTTATGACATCATCAAATGATTATGACATCAACAAAATGATTATGACATCATCCAATGATTATGACATCAAATGATTATGACATCATCAAATCATTATGACATCAACAAAATGATTATGACATCATCTAATGATTATGACATCATCAAATGATTATGACATCAACAAAATGATTATGACATCATCCAATGATTATGACATCAAATGATTATGACATCATCAAATGATTACGACATCAACAAAATGATTATGGCATCATCAAATGATTATGACATCAACAAAATGATTATGACATCATCCAATGATTATGACATCAAATGATTATGACATCATCAAATCATTATGACATCAACAAAATGATTATGACATCATAAAATGATTATGACATCAACAAAATGATAATGGCATCATCAAATGATTATGACATCAACAAAATGATTATGACATCAACAAAATGATTATGACATCATCAAATGATTATGACATCATCTAATGATTATGACATCATCAAATGATTATGACATCAACAAAATGATTATGACATCATCCAATGATTATGACATCAAATGATTATGACATCATCAAATGATTATGACATCACCAAAATGATTATGACATCATCAAATGATTATGACATCAACAAAATGATTATGACATCAACAAAATGATTATGACATCATCTAATGATCATGACATCATCAAATGATTATGACATCAACAAAATGATTATGACATCATCCAATGATTATGATATCAAATGATTATGACATCAACAAAATGATGATGACATCATCCAATGATTATGACATCATACAATGATTATGACATCATCAAATCATTATGACATCAACAAAATGATTATGACATCATCTAATGATTATGACATCATCAAATGATTATGACATCATCAAATGATTATGACATCAACAAAATGATTATGACATCATCCAATGATTATGACATCAAATGATTATGACATCAACAAAATGATTATGACATCATCCAATGATTTTGACATCATCAAATCATTATGACATCAACAAAATGATTATGACATCAACAAAATGATTATGACATCATCAAATGATTATTACATCAAATGATTATGACATCATCAAATCATTATGACATCAACAAAATGATTATGACATCATCAAATGATTATGACATCAAAAAATGATTATGACATCAACAAAATGATTATGACATCATATAATGATTATGACATTATCAAATGATTATGACATCAACAAAATGATTATGACATCATCCGATGATTATGACATCAAATGATTATGACATCATCAAATGATTATGACATCAACAAAATGATTATGACATCATCTAATGATTATGACATCATCAAATGATTATGACATCAACAAAATGATTATGACATCATCTAATGATTATGACATCATAAAATGATTAAGACATCAACAAAATGATTATGACATCATCCAATGATTATGACATCAACAAAATGATTATGACATCATCCAATGATTATGACATCAAATGTTTATGACATCATCAAATGATTATGACATCAACAAAATTATTATGACATCATCCAATGATTATGACATCAAATGTTTATGACATCATCAAATCATTATGACATCAACAAAATGATTATGACATCATCTAATGATTATGACATCATCAAATGATTATGACATCAACAAAATGATTATGACATCATCCAATGATTATGACATCAAATGATTATGACATCATCAAATGATTACGACATCAACAAAATGATTATGGCATCATCAAATGATTATGACATCAACAAAATGATTATGACATCATCCAATGATTATGACATCAAATGATTATGACATCATCAAATCATTATGACATCAACAAAATGATTATGACATCATAAAATGATTATGACATCAACAAAATGATAATGGCATCATCAAATGATTATGACTTCAACAAAATGATTATGACATCAACAAAATGATTATGACATCATCAAATGATTATGACATCATCCAATGATTATGACATCAAATGATTATGACATCATCAAATGATTATGACATCACCAAAATGATTATGACATCATCAAATGATTATGACATCAACAAAATGATTATGACATCAACAAAATGATTATGACATCATCTAATGATTATGACATTATCAAATGATTATGACATCAACAAAATGATTATGACATCATCCAATGATTATGACATCAAATGATTATGACATCATCAAATGATTATGACATCAACAAAATGATTATGACATCATCCAATGATTATGACATCAAATGATTATGACATCACCAAAATGATTATGACATCATCAAATGATTATGACATCAACAAAATGATTATGACATCATCCAATGATTATGACATCAAATGATTATGACATCATCAAATGATTATGACATCACAAAATGATTATGACATCATCTAATGATTATGACATCATCAAATGATTATGACATCAACAAAATAATTATGACATCATCTAATGATTATGACATCATCAAATGATTATGACATCAACAAAATGATTATAACATCATCCAATGATTATGATATCAAATGATTATGACATCATCAAATGATTATGACATCAACAAAGTGATTATGACATCATCCAATGATTATGACATCAAATGATTATGACATCAACAAAATGATTATGACATCATCCAATGATTTTGACATCACCAAATCATTATGACATCAACAAAATGATTATGACATCAACAAAATGATTATGACATCATCAAATGATTATGACATCAAATGATTATGACATCATCAAATGATTATGACATCAACAAAATGATGATGACATCATCCAATGATTATGACATCATACAATGATTATGACATCATCAAATGATTATGACATCAACAAAATGATTATGACATCATCTAATGATTATGACATCATCAAATGATTATGACATCAACAAAATGATTATGACATCATCCAATGATTATGACATCAAATGATTATGACATCATCAAATGATTATGACATCAACAAAATGATTATGACATCATCCAATGATTATGACATAAAATGATTATGACATCAACAAAATGATTATGACATCATCCAATGATTTTGACATCATCAAATCATTATGACATCAACAAAATGATTATGACATCAACAAAATGATTATGACATCATCAAATGATTATGACATCATCAAATGATTACGACATCAACAAAATGATGATGACATCATCCAATGATTATGACATCATCCAATGATTATGACATCATCAAATCATTATGACATCAACAAAATGATTATGACATCATCAAATGATTATGACATCATCAAATGATTATGACATCATCCAATGATTATGACATCAAATGATTATGACATCATCAAATGATTATGACATCAACAAAATGATTATGACATCATCAAATGATTATGACATCAAAAAAATGATTATTACATCAACAAAATGATTATGACATCATCTAATGATTATGACATTATCAAATGATTATGACATCAACAAAATGATTATGACATCATCCGATGATTATGACATCAAATGATTATGACATCATCAAATGATTATGACATCAACAAAATGATTATGACATCATCTAATGATTATGACATCATCAAATGATTATGACATCAACAAAATGATTATGACATCATCCAATGATTATGACATCAAATGATTATGACATCATCAAATCATTATGACATCAACAAAATGATTATGACATCATCTAATGATTATGACATCATCAAATGATTATGACATCAACAAAATGATTATGACATCATCCAATGATTATGACATCAAATGATTATGACATCATCAAATGATTACGACATCAACAAAATGATTATGGCATCATCAAATGATTATGACATCAACAAAATGATTATGACATCATCCAATGATTATGACATCAAATGATTATGACATCATCAAATCATTATGACATCAACAAAATGATTATGACATCATAAAATGATTATGACATCAACAAAATGATAATGGCATCATCAAATGATTATGACATCAACAAAATGATTATGACATCAACAAAATGATTATGACATCATCAAATGATTATGACATCATCTAATGATTATGACATCATCAAATGATTATGACATCAACAAAATGATTATGACATCATTCAATGATTATGACATCAAATGATTATGACATCATCAAATGATTATGACATCACCAAAATGATTATGACATCATCAAATGATTATGACATCAACAAAATGATTATGACATCAACAAAATGATTATGACATCATCTAATGATTATGACATCATCCAATGATTATGACATCAAATGATTATGACATCATCAAATGATTATGACATCAACAAAATGATTATGACATCATCCAATGATTATGACATCAAATGATTATGACATCAACAAAATGATTATGACATCATCCAATGATTTTGACATCATCAAATCATTATGACATCAACAAAATGATTATGACATCAACAAAATGATTATGACATCATCAAATGATTATGACATCAAATGATTATGACATCATCAAATGATTATGACATCAACAAAATGATGATGACATCATCCAATGATTATGACATCATCAAATCATTATGACATCAACAAAATGATTATGACATCATCTAATGATTATGACATCATCAAATGATTATGACATCAACAAAATGATTATGACATCATCTAATGATTATGACATCATCAAATGATTATGACATCAACAAAATGATTATGACATCATCCAATGATTATGACATCAAATGATTATGACATCATCAAATGATTATGACATCAACAAAATGATTATGACATCATCCAATGATTATGACATCAACAAAATGATTATGACATCATCCAATGATTTTGACATCATCAAATCATTATGACATCAACAAAATGATTATGACATCATCAAATGATTATGACATCAAATGATTATGACATCATCAAATGATTATGACATCAACAAAATGTTGATGACATCATCCAATGATTATGACATCATCCAATGATTATGACATCATCAAATCATTATGACATCAACAAAATGATTATGACATCATCTAATGATTAGGACATCATCAAATGATTATGACATCAACAAAATGATTATGACATCATCCAATGATTATGACGTCAAATGATTATGACATCATCAAATGATTATGACATCATCCAATGATTATGACATCAAATGATTATGACATCATCAAATGATTATGACATCACAAAATGATTATGACATCATCTAATGATTATGACATCAAATGATTATGACATCAACAAAATGATTATGACATCATCTAATGATTATGACATCATCAAATGATTATGACATCAACAAAATGATTATGACATCATCCAATGATTATGACATCAAATGATTATGACATCATCAAATGATTATGACATCAACAAAATGATTATGACATCATCCAATGATTATGACATCAAATGATTATGACATCAACAAAATGATTATGACATCATCCAATGATTTTGACATCATCAAATCATTAAGACATCAACAAAATGATTATGACATCATCCAATGATTATGACATCAAATGATTATGACATCATCAAATGATTATGACATCAACAAAATGATTATGACATCATCCAATGATTATGACATCAAATGATTATGACATCATCAAATGATTATGACATCACAAAATGATTATGACATCATCTAATGATTATGACATCATCAAATGATTATGACATCAACAAAATGATTATGACATCATCTAATGATTATGACATCATCAAATGATTATGACATCAACAAAATGATTATGACATCATCCAATGATTATGATATCAAATGATTATGACATCATCAAATGATTATGACATCAACAAAGTGATTATGACATCATCCAATGATTATGACATCAAATGATTATGACATCAACAAAATGATTATGACATCATCCAATGATTTTGACATCACCAAATCATTATGACATCAACAAAATGATTATGACATCAACAAAATGATTATGACATCATCAAATGATTATGACATCAAATGATTATGACATCATCAAATGATTATGACATCAACAAAATGATGATGACATCATCCAATGATTATGACATCATACAATGATTATGACATCATCAAATGATTATGACATCAACAAAATGATTATGACATCATCTAATGATTATGACATCATCAAATGATTATGACATCAACAAAATGATTATGACATCATCCAATGATTATGACATCAAATGATTATGACATCATCAAATGATTATGACATCAACAAAATGATTATGACATCATCCAATGATTATGACATAAAATGATTATGACATCAACAAAATGATTATGACATCATCCAATGATTTTGACATCATCAAATCATTATGACATCAACAAAATGATTATGACATCAACAAAATGATTATGACATCATCAAATGATTATGACATCATCAAATGATTATGACATCAACAAAATGATGATGACATCATCCAATGATTATGACATCATCCAATGATTATGACATCATCAAATCATTATGACATCAACAAAATGATTATGACATCATCAAATGATTATGACATCATCAAATGATTATGACATCATCCAATGATTATGACATCAAATGATTATGACATCATCAAATGATTATGACATCAACAAAATGATTATGACATCATCAAATGATTATGACATCAAAAAAATGATTATTACATCAACAAAATGATTATGACATCATCTAATGATTATGACATTATCAAATGATTATGACATCAACAAAATGATTATGACATCATCCGATGATTATGACATCAAATGATTATGACATCATCAAATGATTATGACATCAACAAAATGATTATGACATCATCTAATGATTATGACATCATCAAATGATTATGACATCAACAAAATGATTATGACATCATCTAATGATTATGACATCATCAAATGATTATGACATCAACAAAATGATTATGACATCATCCAATGATTATGACATCAAATGTTTATGACATCATCAAATGATTATGACATTAACAAAATGATTATGACATCATCCAATGATTATGACATCAAATGATTATGACATCATCAAATCATTATGACATCAACAAAATGATTATGACATCATCTAATGATTATGACATCATCAAATGATTATGACATCAACAAAATGATTATGACATCATCCAATGATTATGCCATCAAATGATTATGACATCATCAAATGATTACGACATCAACAAAATGATTATGGCATCATCAAATGATTATGACATCAACAAAATGATTATGACATCATCCAATGATTATGACATCAAATGATTATGACATCATCAAATCATTATGACATCAACAAAATGATTATGACATCATAAAATGATTATGACATCAACAAAATGATAATGGCATCATCAAATGATTATGACATCAACAAAATGATTATGACATCAACAAAATGATTATGACATCATCAAATGATTATGACATCATCTAATGATTATGACATCATCAAATGATTATGACATCAACAAAATGATTATGACATCATTCAATGATTATGACATCAAATGATTATGACATCATCAAATGATTATGACATCACCAAAATGATTATGACATCATCAAATGATTATGACATCAACAAAATGATTATGACATCAACAAAATGATTATGACATCATCTAATGATTATGACATCATCCAATGATTATGACATCAAATGATTATGACATCATCAAATGATTATGACATCAACAAAATGATTATGACATCATCCAATGATTATGACATCAAATGATTATGACATCAACAAAATGATTATGACATCATCCAATGATTTTGACATCATCAAATCATTATGACATCAACAAAATGATTATGACATCAACAAAATGATTATGACATCATCAAATGATTATGACATCAAATGATTATGACATCATCAAATGATTATGACATCAACAAAATGATGATGACATCATCCAATGATTTTGACATCATCAAATCATTAAGACATCAACAAAATGATTATGACATCATCCAATGATTATGACATCAAATGATTATGACATCATCAAATGATTATGACATCAACAAAATGATTATGACATCATCCAATGATTATGACATCAAATGATTATGACATCATCAAATGATTATGACATCACAAAATGATTATGGCATCATCTAATGATTATGACATCATCAAATGATTATGACATCAACAAAATGATTATGACATCATCTAATGATTATGACATCATCAAATGATTATGACATCAACAAAATGATTATGACATCATCCAATGATTATGATATCAAATGATTATGACATCATCAAATGATTATGACATCAACAAAGTGATTATGACATCATCCAATGATTATGACATCAAATGATTATGACATCAACAAAATGATTATGACATCATCCAATGATTTTGACATCACCAAATCATTATGACATCAACAAAATGATTATGACATCAACAAAATGATTATGACATCATCAAATGATTATGACATCAAGTGATTATGACATCATCAAATGATTATGACATCAACAAAATGATGATGACATCATCCAATGATTATGACATCATACAATGATTATGACATCATCAAATGATTATGACATCAACAAAATGATTATGACATCATCTAATGATTATGACATCATCAAATGATTATGACATCAACAAAATGATTATGACATCATCCAATGATTATGACATCAAATGATTATGACATCATCAAATGATTATGACATCAACAAAATGATTATGACATCATCCAATGATTATGACATAAAATGATTATGACATCAACAAAATGATTATGACATCATCAAATCATTATGACATCAACAAAATGATTATGACATCAACAAAATGATTATGACATCATCAAATGATTATGACATCATCAAATGATTATGACATCAACAAAATGATGATGACATCATCCAATGATTATGACATCATCCAATGATTATGACATCATCAAATCATTATGACATCAACAAAATGATTATGACATCATCAAATGATTATGACATCATCAAATGATTATGACATCATCCAATGATTATGACATCAAATGATTATGACATCATCAAATGATTATGACATCAACAAAATGATTATGACATCATCAAATGATTATGACATCAAAAAAATGATTATTACATCAACAAAATGATTATGACATCATCTAATGATTATGACATTATCAAATGATTATGACATCAACAAAATGATTATGACATCATCCGATGATTATGACATCAAATGATTATGACATCATCAAATGATTATGACATCAACAAAATGATTATGACATCATCTAATGATTATGACATCATCAAATGATTATGACATCAACAAAATGATTATGACATCATCTAATGATTATGACATCATCAAATGATTATGACATCAACAAAATGATTATGACATCATCCAATGATTATGACATCAAATGTTTATGACATCATCAAATGATTATGACATCAACAAAATGATTATGACATCATCCAATGATTATGACATCAAATGATTATGACATCATCAAATCATTATGACATCAACAAAATGATTATGACATCATCTAATGATTATGACATCATCAAATGATTATGACATCAACAAAATGATTATGACATCATCCAATGATTATGACATCAAATGATTATGACATCATCAAATGATTACGACATCAACAAAATGATTATGGCATCATCAAATGATTATGACATCAACAAAATGATTATGACATCATCCAATGATTATGACATCAAATGATTATGACATCATCAAATCATTATGACATCAACAAAATGATTATGACATCATAAAATGATTATGACATCAACAAAATGATAATGGCATCATCAAATGATTATGACATCAACAAAATGATTATGACATCAACAAAATGATTATGACATCATCAAATGATTATGACATCATCTAATGATTATGACATCATCAAATGATTATGACATCAACAAAATGATTATGACATCATTCAATGATTATGACATCAAATGATTATGACATCATCAAATGATTATGACATCACCAAAATGATTATGACATCATCAAATGATTATGACATCAACAAAATGATTATGACATCAACAAAATGATTATGACATCATCTAATGATTATGACATCATCCAATGATTATGACATCAAATGATTATGACATCATCAAATGATTATGACATCAACAAAATGATTATGACATCATCCAATGATTATGACATCAAATGATTATGACATCAACAAAATGATTATGACATCATCCAATGATTTTGACATCATCAAATCATTATGACATCAACAAAATGATTATGACATCAACAAAATGATTATGACATCATCAAATGATTATGACATCAAATGATTATGACATCATCAAATGATTATGACATCAACAAAATGATGATGACATCATCCAATGATTATGACATCATCAAATCATTATGACATCAACAAAATGATTATGACATCATCTAATGATTATGACATCATCAAATGATTATGACATCAACAAAATGATTATGACATCATCTAATGATTATGACATCATCAAATGATTATGACATCAACAAAATGATTATGACATCATCCAATGATTATGACATCAAATGATTATGACATCATCAAATGATTATGACATCAACAAAATGATTATGACATCATCCAATGATTATGACATCAACAAAATGATTATGAAATCATCCAATGATTTTGACATCATCAAATCATTATGACATCAACAAAATGATTATGACATCATCAAATGATTATGACATCAAATGATTATGACATCATCAAATGATTATGACATCAACAAAATGTTGATGACATCATCCAATGATTATGACATCATCCAATGATTATGACATCATCAAATCATTATGACATCAACAAAATGATTATGACATCATCTAATGATTAGGACATCATCAAATGATTATGACATCAACAAAATGATTATGACATCATCCAATGATTATGACGTCAAATGATTATGACATCATCAAATGATTATGACATCATCCAATGATTATGACATCAAATGATTATGACATCATCAAATGATTATGACATCACAAAATGATTATGACATCATCTAATGATTATGACATCAAATGATTATGACATCAACAAAATGATTATGACATCATCTAATGATTATGACATCATCAAATGATTATGACATCAACAAAATGATTATGACATCATCCAATGATTATGACATCAAATGATTATGACATCATCAAATGATTATGACATCAACAAAATGATTATGACATCATCCAATGATTATGACATCAAATGATTATGACATCAACAAAATGATTATGACATCATCCAATGATTTTGACATCATCAAATCATTAAGACATCAACAAAATGATTATGACATCATCCAATGATTATGACATCAAATGATTATGACATCATCAAATGATTATGACATCAACAAAATGATGATGACATCATCCAATGATTATGACATCATCCAATGATTATGACATCATCAAATGATTATGACATCAACAAAATGATTATGACATCATCTAATGATTATGACATCATCAAATGATTATGACATCAACAAAATGATTATGACATCATCCAATGATTATGACATCAAATGATTATGACATCATCAAATGATTATGACATCATCAAATCATTATGACATCAACAAAATGATTATGACATCATCAAATGATTATGACATCAACAAAATGATTATGACATCATCCAATGATTATGACATCAAATGATTATGACATCATCAAATGATTATGACATCAACAAAATGATTATGACATCAACAAAATGATTATGACATCATCTAATGATTATGACATTATCAAATGATTATGACATCAACAAAATGATTATGACATCATCCGATGATTATGACATCAAATGATTATGACATCATCAAATGATTATGACATCAACAAAATGATTATGACATCATCTAATGATTATGACATCATCAAATGATTATGACATCAACAAAATGATTATGACATCATCTAATGATTATGACATCATCAAATGATTATGACATCAACAAAATGATTATGACATCATCCAATGATTATGACATCAACAAAATGATTATGACATCATCCAATGATTATGACATCAAATGTTTATGACATCATCAAATGATTATGACATCAACAAAATGATTATGACATCATCCAATGATTATGACATCAAATGATTATGACATCATCAAATCATTATGACATCAACAAAATGATTATGACATCATCTAATGATTATGACATCATCAAATGATTATGACATCAACAAAATGATTATGACATCATCCAATGATTATGACATCAAATGATTATGACATCATCAAATGATTACGACATCAACAAAATGATTATGGCATCATCAAATGATTATGACATCAACAAAATGATTATGACATCATCCAATGATTATGACATCAAATGATTATGACATCATCAAATCATTATGACATCAACAAAATGATTATGACATCATAAAATGATTATGACATCAACAAAATGATAATGGCATCATCAAATGATTATGACATCAACAAAATGATTATGACATCAACAAAATGATTATGACATCATCAAATGATTATGACATCATCAAATGATTATGATATCAACAAAATGATGATGACATCATCCAATGATTATGACATCATCCAATGATTATGACATCATCAAATAATTATGACATCAACAAAATAATTATGACATCATCTAATGATTATGACATCATCAAATGATTATGACATCAACAAAATGATTATGACATCATCCAATGATTATGACGTCAAATGATTATGACATCATCAAATGATTATGACATCATCCAATGATTATGACATCAAATGATTATGACATCATCAAATGATTATGACATCACAAAATGATTATGACATCATCTAATGATTATGACATCATCAAATGATTATGACATCAACAAAATGATTATGACATCATCTAATGATTATGACATCATCAAATGATTATGACATCAACAAAATGATTATGACATCATCCAATGATTATGACATCAAATGATTATGACATCATCAAATGATTATGACATCAACAAAATGATTATGGCATCATCAAATGATTATGACATCAACAAAATGATTATGACATCATCCAATGATTATGACATGAAATGATTATGACATCATCAAATCATTATGACATCAACAAAATGATTATGACATCATAAAATGATTATGACATCAACAAAATGATAATGGCATCATCAAATGATTATGACATCAACAAAATGATTATGACATCAACAAAATGATTATGACATCACCAAATGATTATGACATCATCTAATGATTATGACATCATCAAATGATTATGACATCAACAAAATGATTATGACATCATCCAATGATTATGACATCAAATGATTATGACATCATCAAATGATTATGACATCACCAAAATGATTATGACATCATCAAATGATTATGACATCAACAAAATGATTATGACATCAACAAAATGATTATGACATCATCTAATGATTATGACATTATCAAATGATTATGACATCAACAAAATGATTATGACATCATCCAATGATTATGACATCAAATGATTATGACATCATCAAATGATTATGACATCAACAAAATGATTATGACATCATCCAATGATTATGACATCAAATGATTATGACATCAACAAAATGATTATGACATCATCCAATGATTTTGACATCATCAAATCATTATGACATCAACAAAATGATTATGACATCATCAAATGATTATGACATCAAATGATTATGACATCATCAAATGATTATGACATCAACAAAATGATTATGACATCATCCAATGATTATGACATCAACAAAATGATTATGACATCATCCAATGATTTTGACATCATCAAATCATTATGACATCAACAAAATGATTATGACATCATCTAATGATTATGACATCATCAAATGATTATGACATCACAAAATGATTATGACATCATCTAATGATTATGACATCATCAAATGATTATGACATCAACAAAATGATTATGACATCATCTAATGATTATGACATCATCAAATGATTATGACATCAACAAAATGATTATGACATCATCCAATGATTATGACATCAAATGATTATGACATCATCAAATGATTATGACATCAACAAAATGATTATGACATCATCCAATGATTATGACATCAACAAAATGATTATGACATCATCCAATGATTTTGACATCATCAAATCATTATGACATCAACAAAATGATTATGACATCAACAAAATGATTATGACATCATCAAATGATTATGACATCAAATGATTATGACATCATCAAATGATTATGACATCAACAAAATGATGATGACATCATCCAATGATTATGACATCATCCAATGATTATGACATCATCAAATCATTATGACATCAACAAAATGATTATGACATCATCTAATGATTATGACATCATCAAATGATTATGACATCAACAAAATGATTATGACATCATTGAATGATTTTGACGTCAAATGATTATGACATCATCAAATGATTATGACATCAACAAAATGATTATGACATCATCCAATTATTATGACATCAAATGTTTATGACATCATCAAATGATTATGACATCAACAAAATGATTATGACATCATCCAATGATTATGACATCAAATGATTATGACATCATCATATCATTATGACATCAACAAAATGATTATGACATCATCTAATGATTATGACATCATCAAATGATTATGACATCAACAAAATGATTATGACATCATCCGATGATTATGACATCAAATGATTATGACATCATCAAATGATTATGACATCAACAAAATGATTATGACATCATCCAATGATTTTGACATCATCAAATCATTATGACATCAACAAAATGATTATGACATCATCAAATGATTATGACATCAAATGATTATGACATCATGAAATGATTATGACATCAACAAAATGATGATGACATCATCCAATGATTATGACATCATACAATGATTATGACATCATCAAATCATTATGACATCAACAAAATGATTATGACATCATCTAATGATTATGACATCATCAAATGATTATGACATCAACAAAATGATTATGACATCATCCAATGATTATTTCATCATCCAATGATTATGACATCATCAAATCATTATGACATCAACAAAATGATTATGACATCATCTAATGATTATGACATCATCAAATGATTATGACATCAACAAAATGATTATGACATCATCCAATGATTATGACATCAAATGATTATGACATCATCAAATGATTATGACATCACCAAAATGATTATGACATCATCAAATGATTATGACATCAACAAAATGATTATGACATCAACAAAATGATTATGACATCATCTAATGATTATGACATTATCAAATGATTATGACATCAACAAAATGATTATGACATCATCCAATGATTATGACATCAAATGATTATGACATCATCAAATGATTATGACATCACAAAATGATTATGACATCATCTAATGATTATGACATCATCAAATGATTATGACATCAACAAAATGATTATGACATCATCTAATGATTATGACATCATCAAATGATTATGACATCAACAAAATGATTATGACATCATCCAATGATTATGACATCAAATGATTATGACATCATCAAATGATTATGACATCAACAAAATGATTATGACATCATCCAATGATTATGACATCAAATGATTATGACATCAACAAAATGATTATGACATCATCCAATGATTTTGACATCATCAAATCATTATGACATCAACAAAATATTTATGACATCATCCAATGATTATGACATCAAATGATTATGACATCATCCAATGATTATGACATCATCAAATCATTATGACATCAACAAAATGATTATGACATCATCTAATGATTATGACATCATCAAATGATTATGACATCACAAAATGATTATGACATCATCTAATGATTATGACATCATCAAATGATTATGACATCAACAAAATGATTATGACATCATCCAATGATTATGACATCATCCAATGATTATGACATCACCAAATCATTATGACATCAACAAAATGATTATGACATCATCTAATGATTATGACATCATCAAATGATTATGACATCAACAAAATGATTATGACATCATCAAATGATTATGACATCAAATGATTATGACATCATCAAATGATTATGACATCACCAAAATGATTATGACATCATCAAATGATTATGACATCAACAAAATGATTATGACATCAACAAAATGATTATGACATCATCTAATGATTATGACATTATCAAATGATTATGACATCAACAAAATGATTATGACATCATCCAATGATTATGACATCAAATGATTATGACATCATCAAATGATTATGACATCACAAAGTGATTATGACATCATCTAATGATTATGACATCATCAAATGATTATGACATCAACAAAATGATTATGACATCATCTAATGATTATGACATCATCAAATGATTATGACATCAACAAAATGATTATGACATCATCCAATGATTATGATATCAAATGATTATGACATCAACAAAATGATGATGACATCATCCAATGATTATGACATCATACAATGATTATGACATCATCAAATCATTATGACATCAACAAAATGATTATGACATCATCTAATGATTATGACATCATCAAATGATTATGACATCAACAAAATGATTATGACATCATCCAATGATTATGACATCAAATGATTATGACATCATCAAATGATTATGACATCAACAAAATGATTATGACATCATCCAATGATTATGACATCAAATGATTATGACATCAACAAAATGATTATGACATCATCCAATGATTTTGACATCATCAAATCATTATGACATCAACAAAATGATTATGACATCAACAAAATGATTATGACATCATCAAATGATTATGACATCAAATGATTAAGACATCTTCAAATGATTATGACATCAACAAAATGATGATGACATCATCCATTGATTATGACATTATCCTATGATTATGACGTCATCAAATCATTATGACATCAACAAAATGATTATGACATCATCAAATGATTATGACATCAACAAAATGATTATGACATCATCCAATGATTATGACATCAAATGATTATGACATCATCAAATGATTATGACATCAACAAAATGATTATGACATCATCAAATGATTATGACATCAAAAAAATGATTATGACATCAACAAAATGATTATGACATCATCTAATGATTATGACATTATCAAATGATTATGACATCAACAAAATGATTATGACATCATCCGATGATTATGACATCAAATGATTATGACATCATCAAATGATTATGACATCAACAAAATGATTATGACATCATCTAATGATTATGACATCATCAAATGATTATGACATCAACAAAATGATTATGACATCATCTAATGTTTATGACATCATCAAATGATTATGACATCAACAAAATGATTATGACATCATCCAATGATTATGACATCAACAAAATGATTATGACATCATCCAATGATTATGACATCAAATGTTTATGACATCATCAAATGATTATGACATCAACAAAATGATTATGACATCATCCAATGATTATGACATCAAATGATTATGACATCATCAAATCATTATGACATCAACAAAATGATTATGACATCATCTAATGATTATGACATCATCAAATGATTATGACATCAACAAAATGATTATGACATCATCCAAAGATTATGACATCAAATGATTATGACATCATCAAATGATTACGACATCAACAAAATGATTATGGCATCATCAAATGATTATGACATCAACAAAATGATTATGACATCATCCAATGATTATGACATCAAATGATTATGACATCATCAAATCATTATGACATCAACAAAATGATTATGACATCATAAAATGATTATGACATCAACAAAATGATAATGGCATCATCAAATGATTATGACATCAACAAAATGATTATGACATCAACAAAATGATTATGACATCATCAAATGATTATGACATCATCTAATGATTATGACATCATCAAATGATTATGACATCAACAAAATGATTATGACATCATCCAATGATTATGACATCAAATGATTATGACATCATCAAATGATTATGACATCACCAAAATGATTATGACATCATCAAATGATTATGACATCAACAAAATGATTATGACATCAACAAAATGATTATGACATCATCTAATGATTATGACATTATCAAATGATTATGACATCAACAAAATGATTATGACATCAAATGATTATGACATCATCAAATGATTATGACATCAACAAAATGATTATGACATCATCCAATGATTATGACATCAAATGATTATGACATCAACAAAATGATTATGACATCATCCAATGATTTTGACATCATCAAATCATTATGACATCAACAAAATGATTATGACATCAACAAAATGATTATGACATCATCCAATGATTATGACATCAAATGATTATGACATCATCAAATGATTATGACATCACAAAATGATTATGACATCATCTAATGATTATGACATCATCAAATGATTATGACATCAACAAAATGATTATGACATCATCTAATGATTATGACATCATCAAATGATTATGACATCAACAAAATGATTATGACATCATCCAATGATTATGATATCAAATGATTATGACATCAACAAAATGATGATGACATCATCCAATGATTATGACATCATACAATGATTATGACATCATCAAATCATTATGACATCAACAAAATGATTATGACATCATCTAATGATTATGACATCATCAAATGATTATGACATCAACAAAATGATTATGACATCATCCAATGATTATGACATCAAATGATTATGACATCATCAAATGATTATGACATCAACAAAATGATTATGACATCATCCAATGATTATGACATCAAATGATTATGACATCAACAAAATGATTATGACATCATCCAATGATTTTGACATCATCAAATCATTATGACATCAACAAAATGATTATGACATCAACAAAATGATTATGACATCATCAAATGATTATGACATCAAATGATTATGACATCATCAAATGATTATGACATCAACAAAATGATGATGACATCATCCAATGATTATGACATCAAATGATTATGACATCATCAAATGATTATGACATCACCAAAATGATTATGACATCATCAAATGATTATGACATCAACAAAATGATTATGACATCAACAAAATGATTATGACATCATCTAATGATTATGACATTATCAAATGATTATGACATCAACAAAATGATTATGACATCATCCAATGATTATGACATCAAATGATTATGACATCATCAAATGATTATGACATCACAAAATGATTATGACATCATCTAATGATTATGACATCATCAAATGATTATGACATCAACAAAATGATTATGACATCATCTAATGATTATGACATCATCAAATGATTATGACATCAACAAAATGATTATGACATCATCCAATGATTATGACATCAAATGATTATGACATCATCAAATGATTATGACATCAACAAAATGATTATGACATCATCCAATGATTATGACATCAAATGATTATGACATCAACAAAATGATTATGACATCATCCAATGATTATGACATCAAATGATTATGACATCAACAAAATGATTATGACATCATCCAATGATTTTGACATCATCAAATCATTATGACATCAACAAAATGATTATGACATCAACAAAATGATTATGACATCATCAAATGATTATGACATCAAATGATTAAGACATCTTCAAATGATTATGACATCAACAAAATGATGATGACATCATCCATTGATTATGACATTATCCTATGATTATGACGTCATCAAATCATTATGACATCAACAAAATGATTATGACATCATCAAATGATTATGACATCAACAAAATGATTATGACATCATCCAATGATTATGACATCAAATGATTATGACATCATCAAATGATTATGACATCAACAAAATGATTATGACATCATCAAATGATTATGACATCAAAAAAATGATTATGACATCAACAAAATGATTATGACATCATCTAATGATTATGACATTATCAAATGATTATGACATCAACAAAATGATTATGACATCATCCGATGATTATGACATCAAATGATTATGACATCATCAAATGATTATGACATCAACAAAATGATTATGACATCATCTAATGATTATGACATCATCAAATGATTATGACATCAACAAAATGATTATGACATCATCTAATGTTTATGACATCATCAAATGATTATGACATCAACAAAATGATTATGACATCATCCAATGATTATGACATCAACAAAATGATTATGACATCATCCAATGATTATGACATCAAATGTTTATGACATCATCAAATGATTATGACATCAACAAAATGATTATGACATCATCCAATGATTATGACATCAAATGATTATGACATCATCAAATCATTATGACATCAACAAAATGATTATGACATCATCTAATGATTATGACATCATCAAATGATTATGACATCAACAAAATGATTATGACATCATCCAAAGATTATGACATCAAATGATTATGACATCATCAAATGATTACGACATCAACAAAATGATTATGGCATCATCAAATGATTATGACATCAACAAAATGATTATGACATCATCCAATGATTATGACATCAAATGATTATGACATCATCAAATCATTATGACATCAACAAAATGATTATGACATCATAAAATGATTATGACATCAACAAAATGATAATGGCATCATCAAATGATTATGACATCAACAAAATGATTATGACATCAACAAAATGATTATGACATCATCAAATGATTATGACATCATCTAATGATTATGACATCATCAAATGATTATGACATCAACAAAATGATTATGACATCATCCAATGATTATGACATCAAATGATTATGACATCATCAAATGATTATGACATCACCAAAATGATTATGACATCATCAAATGATTATGACATCAACAAAATGATTATGACATCAACAAAATGATTATGACATCATCTAATGATTATGACATTATCAAATGATTATGACATCAACAAAATGATTATGACATCAAATGATTATGACATCATCAAATGATTATGACATCAACAAAATGATTATGACATCATCCAATGATTATGACATCAAATGATTATGACATCAACAAAATGATTATGACATCATCCAATGATTTTGACATCATCAAATCATTATGACATCAACAAAATGATTATGACATCAACAAAATGATTATGACATCATCCAATGATTATGACATCAAATGATTATGACATCATCAAATGATTATGACATCACAAAATGATTATGACATCATCTAATGATTATGACATCATCAAATGATTATGACATCAACAAAATGATTATGACATCATCTAATGATTATGACATCATCAAATGATTATGACATCAACAAAATGATTATGACATCATCCAATGATTATGATATCAAATGATTATGACATCAACAAAATGATGATGACATCATCCAATGATTATGACATCATACAATGATTATGACATCATCAAATCATTATGACATCAACAAAATGATTATGACATCATCTAATGATTATGACATCATCAAATGATTATGACATCAACAAAATGATTATGACATCATCCAATGATTATGACATCAAATGATTATGACATCATCAAATGATTATGACATCAACAAAATGATTATGACATCATCCAATGATTATGACATCAAATGATTATGACATCAACAAAATGATTATGACATCATCCAATGATTTTGACATCATCAAATCATTATGACATCAACAAAATGATTATGACATCAACAAAATGATTATGACATCATCAAATGATTATGACATCAAATGATTATGACATCATCAAATGATTATGACATCAACAAAATGATGATGACATCATCCAATGATTATGACATCAAATGATTATGACATCATCAAATGATTATGACATCACCAAAATGATTATGACATCATCAAATGATTATGACATCAACAAAATGATTATGACATCAACAAAATGATTATGACATCATCTAATGATTATGACATTATCAAATGATTATGACATCAACAAAATGATTATGACATCATCCAATGATTATGACATCAAATGATTATGACATCATCAAATGATTATGACATCACAAAATGATTATGACATCATCTAATGATTATGACATCATCAAATGATTATGACATCAACAAAATGATTATGACATCATCTAATGATTATGACATCATCAAATGATTATGACATCAACAAAATGATTATGACATCATCCAATGATTATGACATCAAATGATTATGACATCATCAAATGATTATGACATCAACAAAATGATTATGACATCATCCAATGATTATGACATCAAATGATTATGACATCAACAAAATGATTATGACATCATCCAATGATTTTGACATCATCAAATCATTATGACATCAACAAAATATTTATGACATCATCCAATGATTATGACATCAAATGATTATGACATCATCCAATGATTATGACATCATCAAATCATTATGACATCAACAAAATGATTATGACATCATCTAATGATTATGACATCATCAAATGATTATGACATCACAAAATGATTATGACATCAACTAATGATTATGACATCATCAAATGATTATGACATCAACAAAATGATTATGACATCATCCAATGATTATGACATCATCCAATGATTATGACATCACCAAATCATTATGACATCAACAAAATGATTATGACATCATCTAATGATTATGACATCATCAAATGATTATGACATCAACAAAATGATTATGACATCATCAAATGATTATGACATCAAATGATTATGACATCATCAAATGATTATGACATCACCAAAATGATTATGACATCATCAAATGATTATGACATCAACAAAATGATTATGACATCAACAAAATGATTATGACATCATCTAATGATTATGACATTATCAAATGATTATGACATCAACAAAATGATTATGACATCATCCAATGATTATGACATCATCAAATGATTATGACATCACAAAATGATTATGACATCATCTAATGATTATGACATCATCTAATGATTATGACATCATCAAATGATTATGACATCAACAAAATGATTATGACATCATCTAATGATTATGACATCATCAAATGATTATGACATCAACAAAATGATTATGATATCAAATGATTATGACATCAACAAAATGATGATGACATCATCCAATGATTATGACATCATACAATGATTATGACATCATCAAATCATTATGACATCAACAAAATGATTATGACATCATCTAATGATTATGACATCATCAAATGATTATGACATCAACAAAATGATTATGACATCATCCAATGATTATGACATCAAATGATTATGACATCATCAAATGATTATGACATCAACAAAATGATTATGACATCATCCAATGATTATGACATCAAATGATTATGACATCAACAAAATGATTATGACATCATCCAATGATTTTGACATCATCAAATCATTATGACATCAACAAAATGATTATGACATCAACAAAATGATTATGACATCATCAAATGATTATGACATCAAATGATTATGACATCATCAAATGATTATGACATCAACAAAATGATGATGACATCATCCAATGATTATGACATCATCCAATGATTATGACATCATCAAATCATTATGACATCAACAAAATGATTATGACATCATCAAATGATTATGACATCAACAAAATGATTATGACATCATCCAATGATTATGACATCAAATGATTATGACATCATCAAATGATTATGACATCAACAAAATGATTATGACATCATCAAATGATTATGACATCAAAAAAATGATTATGACATCAACAAAATGATTATGACATCATCTAATGATTATGACATTATCAAATGATTATGACATCAACAAAATGATTATGACATCATCCGATGATTATGACATCAAATGATTATGACATCATCAAATGATTATGACATCAACAAAATGATTATGACATCATCTAATGATTATGACATCATCAAATGATTATGACATCAACAAAATGATTATGACATCATCTAATGTTTATGACATCATCAAATGATTATGACATCAACAAAATGATTATGACATCATCCAATGATTATGACATCAACAAAATGATTATGACATCATCCAATGATTATGACATCAAATGTTTATGACATCATCAAATGATTATGACATCAACAAAATGATTATGACATCATCCAATGATTATGACATCAAATGATTATGACATCATCAAATCATTATGACATCAACAAAATGATTATGACATCATCTAATGATTATGACATCATCAAATGATTATGACATCAACAAAATGATTATGACATCATCCAATGATTATGACATCAAATGATTATGACATCATCAAATGATTACGACATCAACAAAATGATTATGGCATCATCAAATGATTATGACATCAACAAAATGATTATGACATCATCCAATGATTATGACATCAAATGATTATGACATCATCAAATCATTATGACATCAACAAAATGATTATGACATCATAAAATGATTATGACATCAACAAAATGATAATGGCATCATCAAATGATTATGACATCAACAAAATGATTATGACATCAACAAAATGATTATGACATCATCAAATGATTATGACATCATCTAATGATTATGACATCATCAAATTATTATGACATCAACAAAATGATTATGACATCATCCAATGATTATGACATCAAATGATTATGACATCATCAAATGATTATGACATCACCAAAATGATTATGACATCATCAAATGATTATGACATCAACAAAATGATTATGACATCAACAAAATGATTATGACATCATCTAATGATTATGACATTATCAAATGATTATGACATCAACAAAATGATTATGACATCAAATGATTATGACATCAAATGATTATGACATCATCAAATGATTATGACATCAACAAAATGATTATGACATCATCCAATGATTATGACATCAAATGATTATGACATCAACAAAATGATTATGACATCATCCAATGATTTTGACATCATCAAATCATTATGACATCAACAAAATGATTATGACATCAACAAAATGATTATGACATCATCCAATGATTATGACATCAAATGATTATGACATCATCAAATGATTATGACATCACAAAATGATTATGACATCATCTAATGATTATGACATCATCAAATGATTATGACATCAACAAAATGATTATGACATCATCTAATGATTATGACATCATCAAATGATTATGACATCAACAAAATGATTATGACATCATCCAATGATTATGATATCAAATGATTATGACATCAACAAAATGATGATGACATCATCCAATGATTATGACATCATACAATGATTATGACATCATCAAATCATTATGACATCAACAAAATGATTATGACATCATCTAATGATTATGACATCATCAAATGATTATGACATCAACAAAATGATTATGACATCATCCAATGATTATGACATCAAATGATTATGACATCATCAAATGATTATGACATCAACAAAATGATTATGACATCATCCAATGATTATGACATCAAATGATTATGACATCAACAAAATGATTATGACATCATCCAATGATTTTGACATCATCAAATCATTATGACATCAACAAAATGATTATGACATCAACAAAATGATTATGACATCATCAAATGATTATGACATCAAATGATTATGACATCATCAAATGATTATGACATCAACAAAATGATGATGACATCATCCAATGATTATGACATCAAATGATTATGACATCATCAAATGATTATGACATCAACAAAATGATTATGACATCATCCAATGATTATGACATCAAATGATTATGACATCAACAAAATGATTATGACATCATCTAATGATTATGACATTATCAAATGATTATGACATCAACAAAATGATTATGACATCATCCAATGATTATGACATCAAATGATTATGACATCATCAAATGATTTTGACATCACAAAATGATTATGACATCATCTAATGATTATGACATCATCAAATGATTATGACATCAACAAAATGATTATGACATCATCTAATGATTATGACATCATCAAATGATTATGACATCAACAAAATGATTATGACATCATCCAATGACTATGACATCAAATGATTATGACATCATCAAATGATTATGACATCAACAAAATGATTATGACATCATCCAATGATTATGACATCAAATGATTATGACATCAACAAAATGATTATGACATCATCCAATGATTTTGACATCATCAAATCAACAAAATATTTATGACATCATCCAATGATTATGACATCAAATGATTATGACATCATCCAATGATTATGACATCATCAAATCATTATGACATCAACAAAATGATTATGACATCATCTAATGATTATGACATCATCAAATGATTATGACATCACAAAATGATTATGACATCATCTAATGATTATGACATCATCAAATGATTATGACATCAACAAAATGATTATGACATCATCCAATGATTATGACATCATCCAATGATTATGACATCACCAAATCATTATGACATCAACAAAATGATTATGACATCATCTAATGATTATGACATCATCAAATGATTATGACATCAACAAAATGATTATGACATCATCAAATGATTATGACATCAAATGATTATGACATCATCAAATGATTATGACATCACCAAAATGATTATGACATCATCAAATGATTATGACATCAACAAAATGATTATGACATCAACAAAATGATTATGACATCATCTAATGATTATGACATTATCAAATGATTATGACATCAACAAAATGATTATGACATCATCCAATGATTATGACATCAAATGATTATGACATCATCAAATGATTATGACATCACAAAATGATTATGACATCATCTAATGATTATGACATCATCAAATGATTATGACATCAACAAAATGATTATGACATCATCTAATGATTATGACATCATAAAATGATTATGACATCAACAAAATGATTATGACATCATCCAATGATTATGATATCAAATGATTATGACATCAACAAAATGATGATGACATCATCCAATGATTATGACATCATACAATGATTATGACATCATCAAATCATTATGACATCAACAAAATGATTATGACATCATCTAATGATTATGACATCATCAAATGATTATGACATCAACAAAATGATTATGACATCATCCAATGATTATGACATCAAATGATTATGACATCATCAAATGATTATGACATCAACAAAATGATTATGACATCATCCAATGATTATGACATCAAATGATTATGACATCAACAAAATGATTATGACATCATCCAATGATTTTGACATCATCAAATCATTATGACATCAACAAAATGATTATGACATCAACAAAATGATTATGACATCATCAAATGATTATGACATCAAATGATTATGACATCATCAAATGATTATGACATCAACAAAATGATGATGACATCATCCAATGATTATGACATCATCCAATGATTATGACATCATCAAATCATTATGACATCAACAAAATGATTATGACATCATCAAATGATTATGACATCAACAAAATGATTATGACATCATCCAATGATTATGACATCAAATGATTATGACATCATCAAATGATTATGACATCAACAAAATGATTATGACATCATCAAATGATTATGACATCAAAAAAATGATTATGACATCAACAAAATGATTATGACATCATCTAATGATTATGACATTATCAAATGATTATGACATCAACAAAATGATTATGACATCATCCGATGATTATGACATCAAATGATTATGACATCATCAAATGATTATGACATCAACAAAATGATTATGACATCATCTAATGATTATGACATCATCAAATGATTATGACATCAACAAAATGATTATGACATCATCTAATGTTTATGACATCATCAAATGATTATGACATCAACAAAATGATTATGACATCATCCAATGATTATGACATCAACAAAATGATTATGACATCATCCAATGATTATGACATCAAATGTTTATGACATCATCAAATGATTATGACATCAACAAAATGATTATGACATCATCCAATGATTATGACATCAAATGATTATGACATCATCAAATCATTATGACATCAACAAAATGATTATGACATCATCTAATGATTATGACATCATCAAATGATTATGACATCAACAAAATGATTATGACATCATCCAATGATTATGACATCAAATGATTATGACATCATCAAATGATTACGACATCAACAAAATGATTATGGCATCATCAAATGATTATGACATCAACAAAATGATTATGACATCATCCAATGATTATGACATCAAATGATTATGACATCATCAAATCATTATGACATCAACAAAATGATTATGACATCATAAAATGATTATGACATCAACAAAATGATAATGGCATCATCAAATGATTATGACATCAACAAAATGATTATGACATCAACAAAATGATTATGACATCATCAAATGATTATGACATCATCTAATGATTATGACATCATCAAATGATTATGACATCAACAAAATGATTATGACATCATCCAATGATTATGACATCAAATGATTATGACATCATCAAATGATTATGACATCACCAAAATGATTATGACATCATCAAATGATTATGACATCAACAAAATGATTATGACATCAACAAAATGATTATGACATCATCTAATGATTATGACATCAACAAAATGATTATGACATCAAATGATTATGACATCAAATGATTATGACATCATCAAATGATTATGACATCAACAAAATGATTATGACATCATCCAATGATTATGACATCAAATGATTATGACATCAACAAAATGATTATGACATCATCCAATGATTTTGACATCATCAAATCATTATGACATCAACAAAATGATTATGACATCAACAAAATGATTATGACATCATCCAATGATTATGACATCAAATGATTGTGACATCATCAAATGATTATGACATCACAAAATGATTATGACATCATCTAATGATTATGACATCATCAAATGATTATGACATCAACAAAATGATTATGACATCATCTAATGATTATGACATCATCAAATGATTATGACATCAACAAAATGATTATGACATCATCCAATGATTATGATATCAAATGATTATGACATCAACAAAATGATGATGACATCATCCAATGATTATGACATCATACAATGATTATGACATCATCAAATCATTATGACATCAACAAAATGATTATGACATCATCTAATGATTATGACATCATCAAATGATTATGACATCAACAAAATGATTATGACATCATCCAATGATTATGACATCAAATGATTATGACATCATCAAATGATTATGACATCAACAAAATGATTATGACATCATCCAATGATTATGACATCAAATGATTATGACATCAACAAAATGATTATGACATCATCCAATGATTTTGACATCATCAAATCATTATGACATCAACAAAATGATTATGACATCAACAAAATGATTATGACATCAACAAAATGATTATGACATCATCCAATGATTATGACATCAAATGATTATGACATCATCAAATGATTATGACATCAACAAAATGATTATGACATCATCTAATGATTATGACATCATCAAATGATTATGACATCAACAAAATGATTATGACATCATCTAATGTTTATGACATCATCAAATGATTATGACATCAACAAAATGATTATGACATCATCCAATGATTATGACATCAACAAAATGATTATGACATCATCCAATGATTATGACATCAAATGTTTATGACATCATCAAATGATTATGACATCAACAAAATGATTATGACATCATCCAATGATTATGACATCAAATGATTATGACATCATCAAATCATTATGACATCAACAAAATGATTATGACATCATCTAATGATTATGACATCATCAAATGATTATGACATCAACAAAATGATTATGACATCATCCAATGATTATGACATCAAATGATTATGACATCATCAAATGATTACGACATCAACAAAATGATTATGGCATCATCAAATGATTATGACATCAACAAAATGATTATGACATCATCCAATGATTATGACATCAAATGATTATGACATCATCAAATCATTATGACATCAACAAAATGATTATGACATCATAAAATGATTATGACATCAACAAAATGATAATGGCATCATCAAATGATTATGACATCAACAAAATGATTATGACATCAACAAAATGATTATGACATCATCAAATGATTATGACATCATCTAATGATTATGACATCATCAAATGATTATGACATCAACAAAATGATTATGACATCATCCAATGATTATGACATCAAATGATTATGACATCATCAAATGATTATGACATCACCAAAATGATTATGACATCATCAAATGATTATGACATCAACAAAATGATTATGACATCAACAAAATGATTATGACATCATCTAATGATCATGACATCATCAAATGATTATGACATCAACAAAATGATTATGACATCATCCAATGATTATGATATCAAATGATTATGACATCAACAAAATGATGATGACATCATCCAATGATTATGACATCATACAATGATTATGACATCATCAAATCATTATGACATCAACAAAATGATTATGACATCATCTAATGATTATGACATCATCAAATGATTATGACATCAACAAAATGATTATGACATCATCCAATGATTATGACATCAAATGATTATGACATCATCAAATGATTATGACATCAACAAAATGATTATGACATCATCCAATGATTATGACATCAAATGATTATGACATCAACAAAATGATTATGACATCATCCAATGATTTTGACATCATCAAATCATTATGACATCAACAAAATGATTATGACATCAACAAAATGATTATGACATCATCAAATGATTATGACATCAAATGATTATGACATCATCAAATGATTATGACATCAACAAAATGATGATGACATCATCCAATGATTATGACATCAAATGATTATGACATCATCAAATGATTATGACATCACCAAAATGATTATGACATCATCAAATGATTATGACATCAACAAAATGATTATGACATCAACAAAATGATTATGACATCATCTAATGATTATGACATTATCAAATGATTATGACATCAACAAAATGATTATGACATCATCCAATGATTATGACATCAAATGATTATGACATCATCAAATGATTATGACATCACAAAATGATTATGACATCATCTAATGATTATGACATCATCAAATGATTATGACATCAACAAAATGATTATGACATCATCTAATGATTATGACATCATCAAATGATTATGACATCAACAAAATGATTATGACATCATGCAATGATTATGACATCAAATGATTATGACATCATCAAATGATTATGACATCAACAAAATGATTATGACATCATCCAATGATTATGACATCAAATGATTATGACATCAACAAAATGATTATGACATCATCCAATGATTTTGACATCATCAAATCATTATGACATCAACAAAATATTTATGACATCATCCAATGATTATGACATCAAATGATTATGACATCATCCAATGATTATGACATCATCAAATCATTATGACATCAACAAAATGATTATGACATCATCTAATGATTATGACATCATCAAATGATTATGACATCACAAAATGATTATGACATCATCTAATGATTATGACATCATCAAATGATTATGACATCAACAAAATGATTATGACATCATCCAATGATTATGACATCATCCAATGATTATGACATCACCAAATCATTATGACATCAACAAAATGATTATGACATCATCTAATGATTATGACATCATCAAATGATTATGACATCAACAAAATGATTATGACATCATCAAATGATTATGACATCAAATGATTATGACATCATCAAATGATTATGACATCACCAAAATGATTATGACATCATCAAATGATTATGACATCAACAAAATGATTATGACATCAACAAAATGATTATGACATCATCTAATGATTATGACATTATCAAATGATTATGACATCAACAAAATGATTATGACATCATCCAATGATTATGACATCAAATGATTATGACATCATCAAATGATTATGACATCACAAAATGATTATGACATCATCTAATGATTATGACATCATCAAATGATTATGACATCAACAAAATGATTATGACATCATCTAATGATTATGACATCATCAAATGATTATGACATCAACAAAATGATTATGACATCATCCAATGATTATGATATCAAATGATTATGACATCAACAAAATGATGATGACATCATCCAATGATTATGACATCATACAATGATTATGACATCATCAAATCATTATGACATCAACAAAATGATTATGACATCATCTAATGATTATGACATCATCAAATGATTATGACATCAACAAAATGATTATGACATCATCCAATGATTATGACATCAAATGATTATGATATCATCAAATGATTATGACATCAACAAAATGATTATGACATCATCCAATGATTATGACATCAAATGATTATGACATCAACAAAATGATTATGACATCATCCAATGATTTTGACATCACCAAATCATTATGACATCAACAAAATGATTATGACATCAACAAAATGATTATGACATCATCAAATGATTATGACATCAAATGATTATGACATCATCAAATGATTATGACATCAACAAAATGATGATGACATCATCAAATGATTATGACATCAACAAAATGATTATGACATCATCAAATGATTATGACATCAAATGATTATGACATCATCAAATGATTATGACATCACCAAAATGATTATGACATCATCAAATGATTATGACATCAACAAAATGATTATGACATCAACAAAATGATTATGACATCATCTAATGATTATGACATTATCAAATGATTATGACATCATCCAATGATTATGACATCAAATGATTATGACATCATCAAATGATTATGACATCACAAAATGATTATGACATCATCTAATGATTATGACATCATCAAATGATTATGACATCAACAAAATGATTATGACATCATCTAATGATTATGACATCATCAAATGATTATGACATCAACAAAATGATTATGACATCATCCAATGATTATGATATCAAATGATTATTACATCAACAAAATGATGATGACATCATCCAATGATTATGACATCATACAATGATTATGACATCATCAAATCATTATGACATCAACAAAATGATTATGACATCATCTAATGATTATGACATCATCAAATGATTATGACATCAACAAAATGATTATGACATCATCCAATGATTATGACATCAAATGATTATGACATCATCAAATGATTATGACATCAACAAAATGATTATGACATCATCCAATGATTATGACATCAAATGATTATGACATCAACAAAATGATTATGACATCATCCAATGATTTTGACATCATCAAATCATTATGACATCAACAAAATGATTATGACATCAACAAAATGATTATGACATCATCAAATGATTATGACATCAAATGATTATGACATCATCAAATGATTATGACATCAACAAAATGATGATGACATCATCCAATGATTATGACATCATCCAATGATTATGACATCATCAAATCATTATGACATCAACAAAATGATTATGACATCATCAAATGATTATGACATCAACAAAATGATTATGACATCATCCAATGATTATGACATCAAATGATTATGACATCATCAAATGATTATGACATCAACAAAATGATTATGACATCATCAAATGATTATGACATCAAAAAAATGATTATGACATCAACAAAATGATTATGACATCATCTAATGATTATGACATTATCAAATGATTATGACATCAACAAAATGATTATGACATCATCCGATGATTATGACATCAAATGATTATGACATCATCAAATGATTATGACATCAACAAAATGATTATGACATCATCTAATGATTATGACATCATCAAATGATTATGACATCAACAAAATGATTATGACATCATCTAATGTTTATGACATCATCAAATGATTATGACATCAACAAAATGATTATGACATCATCCAATGATTATGACATCAACAAAATGATTATGACATCATCCAATGATTATGACATCAAATGTTTATGACATCATCAAATGATTATGACATCAACAAAATGATTATGACATCATCCAATGATTATGACATCAAATGATTATGACATCATCAAATCATTATGACATCAACAAAATGATTATGACATCATCTAATGATTATGACATCATCAAATGATTATGACATCAACAAAATGATTATGACATCATCCAATGATTATGACATCAAATGATTATGACATCATCAAATGATTACGACATCAACAAAATGATTATGGCATCATCAAATGATTATGACATCAACAAAATGATTATGACATCATCCAATGATTATGACATCAAATGATTATGACATCATCAAATCATTATGACATCAACAAAATGATTATGACATCATAAAATGATTATGACATCAACAAAATGATAATGGCATCATCAAATGATTATGACATCAACAAAATGATTATGACATCAACAAAATGATTATGACATCATCAAATGATTATGACATCATCTAATGATTATGACATCATCAAATGATTATGACATCAACAAAATGATTATGACATCATCCAATGATTATGACATCAAATGATTATGACATCATCAAATGATTATGACATCACCAAAATGATTATGACATCATCAAATGATTATGACATCAACAAAATGATTATGACATCAACAAAATGATTATGACATCAAATGATTATGACATCAAATGATTATGACATCATCAAATGATTATGACATCAACAAAATGATTATGACATCATCCAATGATTATGACATCAAATGATTATGACATCAACAAAATGATTATGACATCATCCAATGATTTTGACATCATCAAATCATTATGACATCAACAAAATGATTATGACATCAACAAAATGATTATGACATCATCCAATGATTATGACATCAAATGATTATGACATCATCAAATGATTATGACATCACAAAATGATTATGACATCATCTAATGATTATGACATCATCAAATGATTATGACATCAACAAAATGATTATGACATCATCTAATGATTATGACATCATCAAATGATTATGACATCAACAAAATGATTATGACATCATCCAATGATTATGATATCAAATGATTATGACATCAACAAAATGATGATGACATCATCCAATGATTATGACATCATACAATGATTATGACATCATCAAATCATTATGGCATCAACAAAATGATTATGACATCATCTAATGATTATGACATCATCAAATGATTATGACATCAACAAAATGATTATGACATCATCCAATGATTATGACATCAAATGATTATGACATCATCAAATGATTATGACATCAACAAAATGATTATGACATCATCCAATGATTATGACATCAAATGATTATGACATCAACAAAATGATTATGACATCATCCAATGATTTTGACATCATCAAATCATTATGACATCAACAAAATGATTATGACATCAACAAAATGATTATGACATCATCAAATGATTATGACATCAAATGATTATGACATCATCAAATGATTATGACATCAACAAAATGATGATGACATCATCCAATGATTATGACATCAAATGATTATGACATCATCAAATGATTATGACATCACCAAAATGATTATGACATCATCAAATGATTATGACATCAACAAAATGATTATGACATCAACAAAATGATTATGACATCATCTAATGATTATGACATCATCAAATGATTATGACATCAACAAAATGATTATGACATCATCCAATGACTATGACATCAAATGATTATGACATCATCAAATGATTATGACATCAACAAAATGATTATGACATCATCCAATGATTATGACATCAAATGATTATGACATCAACAAAATGATTATGACATCATCCAATGATTTTGACATCATCAAATCAACAAAATATTTATGACATCATCCAATGATTATGACATCAAATGATTATGACATCATCCAATGATTATGACATCATCAAATCATTATGACATCAACAAAATGATTATGACATCATCTAATGATTATGACATCATCAAATGATTATGACATCACAAAATGATTATGACATCATCTAATGATTATGACATCATCAAATGATTATGACATCAACAAAATGATTATGACATCATCCAATGATTATGACATCATCCAATGATTATGACATCACCAAATCATTATGACATCAACAAAATGATTATGACATCATCTAATGATTATGACATCATCAAATGATTATGACATCAACAAAATGATTATGACATCATCAAATGATTATGACATCAAATGATTATGACATCATCAAATGATTATGACATCACCAAAATGATTATGACATCATCAAATGATTATGACATCAACAAAATGATTATGACATCAACAAAATGATTATGACATCATCTAATGATTATGACATTATCAAATGATTATGACATCAACAAAATGATTATGACATCATCCAATGATTATGACATCAAATGATTATGACATCATCAAATGATTATGACATCACAAAATGATTATGACATCATCTAATGATTATGACATCATCAAATGATTATGACATCAACAAAATGATTATGACATCATCTAATGATTATGACATCATCAAATGATTATGACATCAACAAAATGATTATGACATCATCCAATGATTATGATATCAAATGATTATGACATCAACAAAATGATGATGACATCATCCAATGATTATGACATCATACAATGATTATGACATCATCAAATCATTATGACATCAACAAAATGATTATGACATCATCTAATGATTATGACATCATCAAATGATTATGACATCAACAAAATGATTATGACATCATCCAAAGATTATGACATCAAATGATTATGACATCATCAAATGATTATGACATCAACAAAATGATTATGACATCATCCAATGATTATGACATCAAATGATTATGACATCAACAAAATGATTATGACATCATCCAATGATTTTGACATCATCAAATCATTATGACATCAACAAAATGATTATGACATCAACAAAATGATTATGACATCATCAAATGATTATGACATCAAATGATTATGACATCATCAAATGATTATGACATCAACAAAATGATGATGACATCATCCAATGATTATGACATCATCCAATGATTATGACATCATCAAATCATTATGACATCAACAAAATGATTATGACATCATCCAATGATTATGACATCAAATGATTATGACATCATCAAATGATTATGACATCAACAAAATGATTATGACATCATCAAATGATTATGACATCAAAAAAATGATTATGACATCAACAAAATGATTATGACATCATCTAATGATTATGACATTATCAAATGATTATGACATCAACAAAATGATTATGACATCATCCGATGATTATGACATCAAATGATTATGACATCATCAAATGATTATGACATCAACAAAATGATTATGACATCATCTAATGATTATGACATCATCAAATGATTATGACATCAACAAAATGATTATGACATCATCTAATGTTTATGACATCATCAAATGATTATGACATCAACAAAATGATTATGACATCATCCAATGATTATGACATCAACAAAATGATTATGACATCATCCAATGATTATGACATCAAATGTTTATGACATCATCAAATGATTATGACATCAACAAAATGATTATGACATCATCCAATGATTATGACATCAAATGATTATGACATCATCAAATCATTATGACATCAACAAAATGATTATGACATCATCTAATGATTATGACATCATCAAATGATTATGACATCAACAAAATGATTATGACATCATCCAATGATTATGACATCAAATGATTATGACATCATCAAATGATTACGACATCAACAAAATGATTATGGCATCATCAAATGATTATGACATCAACAAAATGATTATGACATCATCCAATGATTATGACATCAAATGATTATGACATCATCAAATCATTATGACATCAACAAAATGATTATGACATCATAAAATGATTATGACATCAACAAAATGATAATGGCATCATCAAATGATTATGACATCAACAAAATGATTATGACATCAACAAAATGATTATGACATCATCAAATGATTATGACATCATCTAATGATTATGACATCATCAAATGATTATGACATCAACAAAATGATTATGACATCATCCAATGATTATGACATCAAATGATTATGACATCATCAAATGATTATGACATCACCAAAATGATTATGACATCATCAAATGATTATGACATCAACAAAATGATTATGACATCAACAAAATGATTATGACATCATCTAATGATTATGACATCAACAAAATGATTATGACATCAAATGATTATGACATCAAATGATTATGACATCATCAAATGATTATGACATCAACAAAATGATTATGACATCATCCAATGATTATGACATCAAATGATTATGACATCAACAAAATGATTATGACATCATCCAATGATTTTGACATCATCAAATCATTATGACATCAACAAAATGATTATGACATCAACAAAATGATTATGACATCATCCAATGATTATGACATCAAATGATTATGACATCATCAAATGATTATGACATCACAAAATGATTATGACATCATCTAATGATTATGACATCATCAATTGATTATGACATCAACAAAATGATTATGACATCATCTAATGATTATGACATCATCAAATGATTATGACATCAACAAAATGATTATGACATCATCCAATGATTATGATATCAAATGATTATGACATCAACAAAATGATGATGACATCATCCAATGATTATGACATCATACAATGATTATGACATCATCAAATCATTATGACATCAACAAAATGATTATGACATCATCTAATGATTATGACATCATCAAATGATTATGACATCAACAAAATGATTATGACATCATCCAATGATTATGACATCAAATGATTATGACATCATCAAATGATTATGACATCAACAAAATGATTATGACATCATCCAATGATTATGACATCAAATGATTATGACATCAACAAAATGATTATGACATCATCCAATGATTTTGACATCATCAAATCATTATGACATCAACAAAATGATTATGACATCAACAAAATGATTATGACATCATCAAATGATTATGACATCAAATGATTATGACATCATCAATTGATTATGACATCAACAAAATGATGATGACATCATCCAATGATTATGACATCATCCAATGATTATGACATCATCAAATCATTATGACATCAACAAAATGATTATGACATCATCAAATGATTATGACATCAACAAAATGATTATGACATCATCCAATGATTATGACATCAAATGATTATGACATCATCAAATGATTATGACATCAACAAAATGATTATGACATCATCAAATGATTATGACATAAAAAAATGATTATGACATCAACAAAATGATTATGACATCATCTAATGATTATGACATTATCAAATGATTATGACATCAACAAAATGATTATGACATCATCCGATGATTATGACATCAAATGATTATGACATCATCAAATGGTTATGACATCAACAAAATGATTATGACATCATCTAATGATTATGACATCATCAAATGATTATGACATCAACAAAATGATTATGACATCATCCAATGATTATGACATCAACAAAATGATTATGACATCATCCAATGATTATGACATCAAATGTTTATGACATCATCAAATGATTATGACATCAACAAAATGATTATGACATCATCCAATGATTATGACATCAAATGATTATGACATCATCAAATCATTATGACATCAACAAAATGATTATGACATCATCTAATGATTATGACATCATCAAATGATTATGACATCAACAAAATGATTATGACATCATCCAATGATTATGACATCAAATGATTATGACATCATCAAATGATTACGACATCAACAAAATGATTATGGCATCATCAAATGATTATGACATCAACAAAATGATTATGACATCATCCAATGATTATGACATCAAATGATTATGACATCATCAAATCATTATGACATCAACAAAATGATTATGACATCATAAAATGATTATGACATCAACAAAATGATAATGGCATCATCAAATGATTATGACATCAACAAAATGATTATGACATCAACAAAATGATTATGACATCATCAAATGATTATGACATCATCTAATGATTATGACATCATCAAATGATTATGACATCAACAAAATGATTATGACATCATCCAATGATTATGACATCAAATGATTATGACATCATCAAATGATTATGACATCACCAAAATGATTATGACATCATCAAATGATTATGACATCAACAAAATGATTATGACATCAACAAAATGATTATGACATCATCTAATGATTATGACATTATCAAATGATTATGACATCAACAAAATGATTATGACATCAAATGATTATGACATCAAATGATTATGACATCATCAAATGATTATGACATCAACAAAATGATTATGACATCATCCAATGATTATGACATCAAATGATTATGACATCAACAAAATGATTATGACATCATCCAATGATTTTGACATCATCAAATCATTATGACATCAACAAAATGATTATGACATCAACAAAATGATTATGACATCATCAAATGATTATGACATCAAATGATTATGACATCATCAAATGATTATGACATCAACAAAATGATGATGACATCATCCAATGATTATGACATCATCAAATCATTATGACATCAACAAAATGATTATGACATCATCTAATGATTATGACATCATCAAATGATTATGACATCATCTAATGATTATGACATCATCAAATGATTATGACATCACAAAATGATTATGACATCATCTAATGATTATGACATCATCAAATGATTATGACATCAACAAAATGATTATGACATCATCTAATGATTATGACATCATCAAATGATTATGACATCAACAAAATGATTATAAATCATCTAATGATTATGACATCATCAAATGATTATGACATCAACAAAATGATTATGACATCATCCAATGATTATGACATCAAATGATTATGACATCATCAAATGATTATGACATCAACAAAATGATTATGACATCAACAAAATGATTATGACATCATCCAATGATTATGACATCAACAAAATGATTATGACATCATCCAATGATTTTGACATCATCAAATCATTATGACATCAACAAAATGATTATGACATCATCAAATGATTATGACATCAAATGATTATGACATCATCAAATGATTATGACATCAACAAAATGATGATGACATCATCCAATGATTATGACATCATCCAATGATTATGACATCATCAAATCATTATGACATCAACAAAATGATTATGACATCATCTAATGATTATGACATCATCAAATGATTATGACATCAACAAAATGATTATGACATCATACAATGATTATGACGTCAAATCATTATGACATCATCAAATGATTATGACATCAACAAAATGATTATGACATCATCCAATGATTATGACATCAAATGTTTATGACATCATCAAATGATTATGACATCAACAAAATGATTATGACATCATCCAATGATTATGACATCAAATGATTATGACATCATCAAATCATTATGACATCAACAAAATGATTATGACATCATCTAATGATTATGACATCATCAAATGATTATGACATCAACAAAATGATTATGACATCATCCGATGATTATGACATCAAATGATTATGACATCATCAAATGATTATGACATCAACAAAATGATTATGACATCATCCAATGATTTTGACATCATCAAATCATTATGACATCAACAAAATGATTATGACATCAACAAAATGATTATGACATCATCAAATGATTATGACATCAAATGATTATGACATCATCAAATGATTATGACATCAACAAAATGATGATGACATCATCCAATGATTATGACATCATCCAATGATTATGACATCATCAAATCATTATGACATCAACAAAATGATTATGACATCATCTAATGATTATGACATCATCAAATGATTATGACATCACAAAATGATTATGACATCATCTAATGATTATGACATCATCAAATGATTATGACATCAACAAAATGATTATGACATCATCCAATGATTATGACATCATCCAATGATTATGACATCATCAAATCATTATGACATCAACAAAATGATTATGACATCATCTAATGATTATGACATCATCAAATGATTATGACATCAACAAAATGATTATGACATCATCCAATGATTATGACATCAAATGATTATGACTTCATCAAATAATTATGACATCACCAAAATGATTATGACATCATCAAATGATTATGACATCAACAAAATGATTATGACATCAACAAAATGATTATGACATCATCTAATGATTATGACATTATCAAATGATTATGACATCAACAAAATGATTATGACATCATCCAATGATTATGACATCAAATGATTACGACATCATCAAATGATTATGACATCACAAAATGATTATGACATCATCTAATGATTATGACATCATCAAATGATTATGACATCAACAAAATGATTATGACATCATCTAATGATTATGACATCATCAAATGATTATGACATCAACAAAATGATTATGACATCATCCAATGATTATGACATCAAATGATTATGACATCATCAAATGATTATGACATCAACAAAATGATTATGACATCATCCAATGATTATGACATCAAATGATTATGACATCAACAAAATGATTATGACATCATCCAATGATTATGACATCATCCAATGATTATGACATCATCAAATCATTATGACATCAACAAAATGATTATGACATCATCTAATGATTATGACATCATCAAATGATTATGACATCACAAAATGATTATGACATCATCTAATGATTATGACATCATCAAATGATTATGACATCAACAAAATGATTATGACATCATCCAATGATTATGACATCATCAAATGATTATGACATCAACAAAATGATTATGACATCATCCAATGATTATGACATCATCAAATGATTATGACATCAACAAAATGATTATGACATCATCCAATGATTTTGACATCATCAAATCATTATGACATCAACAAAATGATTATGACATCAACAAAATGATTATGACATTATCAAATGATTTTGACATCAAATGATTATGACATCATCAAATGATTATGACATCAACAAAATGATGATGACATCATCCAATGATTATGACATCATCCAATGATTATGACATCTTCAAATCATTATGACATCAACAAAACGATTATGACATCATCTAATGATTATGACATCATCAAATGATTATGACATCACAAAATGATTATGACATCATCTAATGATTATGACATCATCAAATGATTATGACATCAACAAAATGATTATGACATCATCTAATGATTATGACATCATCAAATGATTATGACATCAACAAAATGATTATGACATCATCCAATGATTATGACATCAAATGATTATGACATCATCAAATGATTATGACATCAACAAAATGATGATGACATCATCCAATGATTATGACATCATCCAATGATTATGACATCATCAAATCATTATGACATCAACAAAATTATTATGACATCATCTAATGATTATGACATCATCAAATGATTATGACATCAACAAAATGATTATGACATCATCCAATGATTATGACATCAAATGATTATGACATCATCAAATGATTATTACATCAACAAAATGATTATGACATCATCCAATGATTATGACATCAAATGATTATGACATCATCCAATGATTATGACATCAACAAAATGATTATGACATCATCCAATGATTATGACATCAAATGATTATGACATCATCAAATCATTATGACATCAACAAAATGATTATGACATCATCTAATGATTATGACATCATCAAATGATTATGACATCAACAAAATGATTATGACATCATCCAATGATTATGACATCATCCAATGATTATGACATCATCAAATCATTATGACATCAACAAAATGATTATGACATCATCTAATGATTATGACATCATCAAATGATTATGACATCAACAAAATGATTATGACATCATCCAATGATTATGACATCAAATGATTATGACATCACCAAAATGATTATGACATCATCAAATGATTATGACATCAACAAAATGATTATGACATCAACAAAATGATTATGACATCATCAAATGATTATGACATCATCAAATGATTATGACATCAACAAAATGATTATGACATCATCCAATGATTATGACATCAAATGATAATGACATCAACAAAATGATTATGACATCATCAAATCATTATGACATCAACAAAATGATTATGACATCAACAAAATGATTATGACATCAACAAAATGATTATGACATCATCAAATGATTATGACATCAAATTATTATGACATCATCAAATGATTATGACATCAACAAAATGATGATGACATCATCCAAAGATTATGACATCATCCAATGATTATGACATCATCAAATCATTATGACATCAACAAAACGATTATGACATCATCTAATGATTATGACATCATCAAATGATTATGACATCACAAAATGATTATGACATCATCTAATGATTATGACATCATCAAATGATTATGACATCAACAAAATGATTATGACATCATCCAATTATTATGACATCAAATGATTATGACATCATCAAATGATTATGACATCAACAAAATGATTATGACATCATCCAATGATTATGACATCAAATGATTATGACATCAACAAAATGATTATGACATCATCCAATGATTTTGACATCATCAAATCATTATGACATCAACAAAATGATTATGACATCAACAAAATGATTATGACATCATCAAATGATTATGACATCAAATGATTATGACATCATCAAATGATTATGACATCAACAAAATGATGATGACATCATCCAATGATTATGACATCATCCAATGATTATGACATCATCAAATCATTATGACATCAACAAAATGATTACGACATCATCTAATGATTATGACATCATCAAATGATTATGACATCAACAAAATGATTATGACATCATCCAATGATTATGACATCAAATGATTATGACATCATCAAATTATTATGACATCAACAAAATGATTATGACATCATCCAATGATTATGACATCAAATGATTATGACATCATCCAATGATTATGACATCAACAAAATGATTATGACATCATCCAATGATTATGACATCAAATGTTTATGACATCATCAAATGATTATGACATCAACAAAATGATTATGACTTCATTCAATGATTATGACATCAAATGGTTATGACATCATCAAATCATTATGACATCAACAAAATGATTATGACATCATCTAATGATTATGACATCATCAAATGATTATGACATCAACAAAATGATTATGACATCATCCAATGATTATGACATCAAATGATTATGACATCATCAAATGATTATGACATCACCAAAATGATTATGACATCATCAAATGATTATGACATCAAGAAAATGATTATGACATCAACAAAATGATTATGACATCATCTAATGATTATGACATTATCAAATGATTATGACATCAACAAAATGATTATGACATCATCCAATTATTATGACATCAAATGATTATGACATCATCAAATGATTATGACATCACAAAATGATTATGACATCATCTAATGATTATGACATCATCAAATGATTATGACATCAACAAAATGATTATGACATCATCTAATGATTATGACATCATCAAATGATTATGACATCAACAAAATGATTATGACATCATCCAATGATTATGACATCAAATGATTATGACATCATCAATTGATTATGACATCAACAAAATGATTATGACATCATCCAATGATTATGACATCAAATGATTATGACATCAACAAAATGATTATGACATCATCCAATGATTTTGACATCATCAAATCATTATGACATCAACAAAATGATTATGACATCAACAAAATGATTATGACATCATCAAATGATTATGACATCAAATGATTATGACATCATCAAATGATTATGACATCAACAAAATGATGATGACATCATCCAATGATTATGACATCATCCAATGATTATGACATCATCAAATCATTATGACATCAACAAAATGATTATGACATCATCTAATGATTATGACATCATCAAATGATTATGACATCACAAAATGATTATGACATCATCAAATGATTATGACATCAAATGATTATGACATCATCAAATCATTATGACATCAACAAAATGATTATGACATCATCTAATGATTATGACATCATCAAATGATTATGACATCAACAAAATGATTATGACATCATCCAATGATTATGACATCAAATGATTATGACATCATCAAATGATTACGACATCAACAAAATGATTATGGCATCATAAAATGATTATGACATCAACAAAATGATTATGACATCATCCAATGATTATGACATCAAATGATTATGACATCATCAAATCATTATGACATCAACAAAATGATTATGACATCATAAAATGATTATGACATCAACAAAATGATTATGACATCAACAAAATGATTATGACATCATCTAATGATTATTACATTATCAAATGATTATGACATCAACAAAATGATTATGACATCATCCAATGATTATGACATCAAATGATTATGACATCATCAAATGATTATGACATCAACAAAATGATTATGACATCATCCAATGATTATGACATCAAATGATTATGACATCAACAAAATGATTATGACATCATCCAATGATTTTGACATCATCAAATCATTATGACATCAACAAAATGATTATGACATCAACAAAATGATTATGACATCATCAAATGATTATGACATCAAATGATTATGACATCATCAAATGATTATGACATCATCCAATGATTATGACATCATCAAATCATTATGACATCAACAAAATGATTATGACATCATCTAATGATTATGACATCATCAAATGATTATGACATCACAAAATGATTATGACATCATCTAATGATTATGACATCATCAAATGATTATGACATCAACAAAATGATTATGACATCATCTAATGATTATGACATCATCAAATGATTATGACATCAACAAAATGATTATGACATCATCCAATGATCATGACATCAAATGATTATGACATCATCAAATGATTATGACATCAACAAAATGATTATGACATCAACAAAATGATTATGACATCATCCAATGATTATGACATCAACAAAATGATTATGACATCATCCAATGATTTTGACATCATCAAATCATTATGACATCAACAAAATGATTATGACATCATCAAATGATTATGACATCAAATGATTATGACATCATCAAATGATTATGACATCAACAAAATGATGATGACATCATCCAATGATTATGACATCATCCAATGATTATGACATCATCAAATCATTATGACATCAACAAAATGATTATGACATCATCTAATGGTTATGACATCATCAAATGATTATGACATCAACAAAATGATTATGACATCATACAATGATTATGACGTCAAATGATTATGACATCATCAAATGATTATGACATCACCAAAATGATTATGACATCATCAAATGATTATGACATCAACAAAATGATTATGACATCAACAAAATGATTATGACATCATCTAATGATTATGACATTATCAAATGATTATGACATCAACAAAATGATTATGACATCAAATGATTATGCCATCAAATGATTATGACATCATCAAATGATTATGACATCAACAAAATGATTATGACATCATCCAATGATTATGACATCAAATGATTATGACATCAACAAAATGATTATGACATCATCCAATGATTTTGACATCATCAAATCATTATGACATCAACAAAATGATTATGACATCAACAAAATGATTATGACATCATCAAATGATTATGACATCAAATGATTATGACATCATCAAATGATTATGACATCAACAAAATGATGATGACATCATCCAATGATTATGACATCATCAAATCATTATGACATCAACAAAATGATTATGACATCATCTAATGATTATGACATCATCAAATGATTATGACATCATCTAATGATTATGACATCATCAAATGATTATGACATCACAAAATGATTATGACATCATCTAATGATTATGACATCATCAAATGATTATGACATCAACAAAATGATTATGACATCATCTAATGATTATGACATCATCAAATGATTATGACATCAACAAAATGATTATGACATCATCTAATGATTATGACATCATCAAATGATTATGACATCAACAAAATGATTATGACATCATCCAATGATTATGACATCAAATGATTATGACATCATCAAATGATTATGACATCAACAAAATGATTATGACATCAACAAAATGATTATGACATCATCCAATGATTATGACATCAACAAAATGATTATGACATCATCCAATGATTTTGACATCATCAAATCATTATGACATCAACAAAATGATTATGACATCATCAAATGATTATGACATCAAATGATTATGACATCATCAAATGATTATGACATCAACAAAATGATGATGACATCATCCAATGATTATGACATCATCCAATGATTATGACATCATCAAATCATTATGACATCAACAAAATGATTATGACATCATCTAATGATTATGACATCATCAAATGATTATGACATCAACAAAATGATTATGACATCATACAATGATTATGACGTCAAATCATTTTGACATCATCAAATGATTATGACATCAACAAAATGATTATGACATCATCCAATGATTATGACATCAAATGTTTATGACATCATCAAATGATTATGACATCAACAAAATGATTATGACATCATCCAATGATTATGACATCAAATGATTATGACATCATCAAATCATTATGACATCAACAAAATGATTATGACATCATCTAATGATTATGACATCATCAAATGATTATGACATCAACAAAATGATTATGACATCATCCGATGATTATGACATCAAATGATTATGACATCATCAAATGATTATGACATCAACAAAATGATTATGACATCATCCAATGATTTTGACATCATCAAATCATTATGACATCAACAAAATGATTATGACATCAACAAAATGATTATGACATCATCAAATGATTATGACATCAAATGATTATGACATCATCAAATGATTATGACATCAACAAAATGATGATGACATCATCCAATGATTATGACATCATCCAATGATTATGACATCATCAAATCATTATGACATCAACAAAATGATTATGACATCATCTAATGATTATGACATCATCAAATGATTATGACATCACAAAATGATTATGACATCATCTAATGATTATGACATCATCAAATGATTATGACATCAACAAAATGATTATGACATCATCCAATGATTATGACATCATCCAATGATTATGACATCATCAAATCATTATGACATCAACAAAATGATTATGACATCATCTAATGATTATGACATCATCAAATGATTATGACATCAACAAAATGATTATGACATCATCCAATGATTATGACATCAAATGATTATGACATCATCAAATAATTATGACATCACCAAAATGATTATGACATCATCAAATGATTATGACATCAACAAAATGATTATGACATCAACAAAATGATTATGACATCATCTAATGATTATGACATTATCAAATGATTATGACATCAACAAAATGATTATGACATCATCCAATGATTATGACATCAAATGATTACGACATCATCAAATGATTATGACATCACAAAATGATTATGACATCATCTAATGATTATGACATCATCAAATGATTATGACATCAACAAAATGATTATGACATCATCTAATGATTATGACATCATCAAATGATTATGACATCAACAAAATGATTATGACATCATCCAATGATTATGACATCAAATGATTATGACATCATCAAATGATTATGACATCAACAAAATGATTATGACATCATCCAATGATTATGACATCAAATGATTATGACATCAACAAAATGATTATGACATCATCCAATGATTATGACATCAAATGATTATGACATCATCAAATGATTATGACATCAACAAAATTATGATGACATCATCCAGTGATTATGACATCATCCAATGATTATGACATCATCAAATCATTATGACATCAACAAAATGATTATGACATCATCTAATGATTATGACATCATCAAATGATTATGACATCAACAAAATGATTATGACATCATCTAATGATTATGACATCATCAAATGATTATGACATCAACAAAATGATTATGACATCATCTAATGATTATGACATCATCAAATGATTATGACATCAACAAAATGATTATGACATCATCCAATGATTATGACATCAAATGATTATGACATCATCAAATGATTATGACATCAACAAAATGATTATGACATCAACAAAATGATTATGACATCATCCAATGATTATGACATCAACAAAATGATTATGACATCATCCAATGATTTTGACATCATCAAATCATTATGACATCAACAAAATGATTATGACATCATCAAATGATTATGACATCAAATGATTATGACATCATCAAATGATTATGACATCAACAAAATGATGATGACATCATCCAATGATTATGACATCATCAAATCATTATGACATCAACAAAATGATTATGACATCATCCAATGATTATGACATCAAATGTTTATGACATCATCAAATGATTATGACATCAACAAAATGATTATGACATCATCCAATGATTATGACATCAAATGATTATGACATCATCAAATCATTATGACATCAACAAAATGATTATGACATCATCTAATGATTATGACATCATCAAATGATTATGACATCAACAAAATGATTATGACATCATCCGATGATTATGACATCAAATGATTATGACATCATCAAATGATTATGACATCAACAAAATGATTATGACATCATCCAATGATTTTGACATCATCAAATCATTATGACATCAACAAAATGATTATGACATCAACAAAATGATTATGACATCATCAAATGATTATGACATCAAATGATTATGACATCATCAAATGATTATGACATCAACAAAATGATGATGACATCATCCAATGATTATGACATCATCCAATGATTATGACATCATCAAATCATTATGACATCAACAAAATGATTATGACATCATCTAATGATTATGACATCATCAAATGATTATGACATCACAAAATGATTATGACATCATCTAATGATTATGACATCATCAAATGATTATGACATCAACAAAATGATTATGACATCATCCAATGATTATGACATCATCCAATGATTATGACATCATCAAATCATTATGACATCAACAAAATGATTATGACATCATCTAATGATTATGACATCATCAAATGATTATGACATCAACAAAATGATTATGACATCATCCAATGATTATGACATCAAATGATTATGACATCATCAAATAATTATGACATCACCAAAATGATTATGACATCATCAAATGATTATGACATCAACAAAATGATTATGACATCAACAAAATGATTATGACATCATCTAATGATTATGACATTATCAAATGATTATGACATCAACAAAATGATTATGACATCATCCAATGATTATGACATCAAATGATTACGACATCATCAAATGATTATGACATCACAAAATGATTATGACATCATCTAATGATTATGACATCATCAAATGATTATGACATCAACAAAATGATTATGACATCATCTAATGATTATGACATCATCAAATGATTATGACATCAACAAAATGATTATGACATCATCCAATGATTATGACATCAAATGATTATGACATCATCAAATGATTATGACATCAACAAAATGATTATGACATCATCCAATGATTATGACATCAAATGATTATGACATCAACAAAATGATTATGACATCATCCAATGATTATGACATCAAATGATTATGACATCATCAAATGATTATGACATCAACAAAATCATGATGACATCATCCAGTGATTATGACATCATCCAATGATTATGACATCATCAAATCATTATGACATCAACAAAATGATTATGACATCATCTAATGATTATGACATCATCAAATGATTATGACATCACAAAATGATTATGACATCATCTAATGATTATGACATCATCAAATGATTATGACATCAACAAAATGATTATGACATCATCCAATGATTATGACATCATCAAATGATTATGACATCAACAAAATGATTATGACATCATCCAATGATTATGACATCATCAAATGATTATGACATCAACAAAATGATTATGACATCATCCAATGATTTTGACATCATCAAATCATTATGACATCAACAAAATGATTATGACATCAACAAAATGATTATGACATTATCAAATGATTTTGACATCAAATGATTATGACATCATCAAATGATTATGACATCAACAAAATGATGATGACATCATCCAATGATTATGACATCATCCAATGATTATGACATCTTCAAATCATTATGACATCAACAAAACGATTATGACATCATCTAATGATTATGACATCATCAAATGATTATGACATCACAAAATGATTATGACATCATCTAATGATTATGACATCATCAAATGATTATGACATCAACAAAACGATTATGACATCATCTAATGATTATGACATCATCAAATGATTATGACATCAACAAAATGATTATGACATCATCCAATGATTATGACATCAAATGATTATGACATCATCAAATGATTATGACATCAACAAAATGATGATGACATCATCCAATGATTATGACATCATCCAATGATTATGACATCATCAAATCATTATGACATCAACAAAATTATTATGACATCATCTAATGATTATGACATCATCAAATGATTATGACATCAACAAAATGATTATGACATCATCCAATGATTATGACATCAAATGATTATGACATCATCAAATGATTATGACATCAACAAAATGATTATGACATCATCCAATGATTATGACATCAAATGATTATGACATCATCCAATGATTATGACATCAACAAAATGATTATGACATCATCCAATGATTATGACATCAAATGATTATGACATCATCAAATCATTATGACATCAACAAAATGATTATGACATCATCTAATGATTATGACATCATCAAATGATTATGACATCAACAAAATGATTATGACATCATCCAATGATTATGACATCATCCAATGATTATGACATCATCAAATCATTATGACATCAACAAAATGATTATGACATCATCTAATGATTATGACATCATCAAATGATTATGACATCAACAAAATGATTATGACATCATCCAATGATTATGACATCAAATGATTATGACATCACCAAAATGATTATGACATCATCAAATGATTATGACATCAACAAAATGATTATGACATCAACAAAATGATTATGACATCATCAAATGATTATGACATCATCAAATGATTATGACATCAACAAAATGATTATGACATCATCCAATGATTATGACATCAAATGATTATGACATCAACAAAATGATTATGACATCATCCAATGATTTTGACATCATCAAATCATTATGACATCAACAAAATGATTATGACATCAACAAAATGATTATGACATCATCAAATGATTATGACATCAAATTATTATGACATCATCAAATGATTATGACATCAACAAAATGATGATGACATCATCCAAAGATTATGACATCATCCAATGATTATGACATCATCAAATCATTATGACATCAACAAAACGATTATGACATCATCTAATGATTATGACATCATCAAATGATTATGACATCACAAAATGATTATGACATCATCTAATGATTATGACATCATCAAATGATTATGACATCAACAAAATGATTATGACATCATCCAATTATTATGACATCAAATGATTATGACATCATCAAATGATTATGACATCAACAAAATGATTATGACATCATCCAATGATTATGACATCAAATGATTATGACATCAACAAAATGATTATGACATCATCCAATGATTTTGACATCATCAAATCATTATGACATCAACAAAATGATTATGACATCAACAAAATGATTATGACATCATCAAATGATTATGACATCAAATGATTATGACATCATCAAATGATTATGACATCAACAAAATGATGATGACATCATCCAATGATTATGACATCATCCAATGATTATGACATCATCAAATCATTATGACATCAACAAAATGATTACGACATCATCTAATGATTATGACATCATCAAATGATTATGACATCAACAAAATGATTATGACATCATCCAATGATTATGACATCAAATGATTATGACATCATCAAATTATTATGACATCAACAAAATGATTATGACATCATCCAATGATTATGACATCAAATGATTATGACATCATCCAATGATTATGACATCAACAAAATGATTATGACATCATCCAATGATTATGACATCAAATGTTTATGACATCATCAAATGATTATGACATCAACAAAATGATTATGACTTCATTCAATGATTATGACATCAAATGATTATGACATCATCAAATCATTATGACATCAACAAAATGATTATGACATCATCTAATGATTATGACATCATCAAATGATTATGACATCAACAAAATGATTATGACATCATCCAATGATTATGACATCAAATGATTATGACATCATCAAATGATTATGACATCACCAAAATGATTATGACATCATCAAATGATTATGACATCAACAAAATGATTATGACATCAACAAAATGATTATGACATCATCTAATGATTATGACATTATCAAATGATTATGACATCAACAAAATGATTATGACATCATCCAATTATTATGACATCAAATGATTATGACATCATCAAATGATTATGACATCACAAAATGATTATGACATCATCTAATGATTATGACATCATCAAATGATTATGACATCAACAAAATGATTATGACATCATCTAATGATTATGACATCATCAAATGATTATGACATCAACAAAATGATTATGACATCATCCAATGATTATGACATCAAATGATTATGACATCATCAATTGATTATGACATCAACAAAATGATTATGACATCATCCAATGATTATGACATCAAATGATTATGACATCAACAAAATGATTATGACATCATCCAATGATTTTGACATCATCAAATCATTATGACATCAACAAAATGATTATGACATCAACAAAATGATTATGACATCATCAAATGATTATGACATCAAATGATTATGACATCATCAAATGATTATGACATCAACAAAATGATGATGACATCATCCAATGATTATGACATCATCCAATGATTATGACATCATCAAATCATTATGACATCAACAAAATGATTATGACATCATCTAATGATTATGACATCATCAAATGATTATGACATCACAAAATGATTATGACATCATCAAATGATTATGACATCAAATGATTATGACATCATCAAATCATTATGACATCAACAAAATGATTATGACATCATCTAATGATTATGACATCATCAAATGATTATGACATCAACAAAATGATTATGACATCATCCAATGATTATGACATCAAATGATTATGACATCATCAAATGATTACGACATCAACAAAATGATTATGGCATCATCAAATGATTATGACATCAACAAAATGATTATGACATCATCCAATGATTATGACATCAAATGATTATGACATCATCAAATCATTATGACATCAACAAAATGATTATGACATCATAAAATGATTATGACATCAACAAAATGATTATGACATCAACAAAATGATTATGACATCATCTAATGATTATGACATTATCAAATGATTATGACATCAACAAAATGATTATGACATCATCCAATGATTATGACATCAAATGATTATGACATCATCAAATGATTATGACATCAACAAAATGATTATGACATCATCCAATGATTATGACATCAAATGATTATGACATCAACAAAATGATTATGACATCATCCAATGATTTTGACATCATCAAATCATTATGACATCAACAAAATGATTATGACATCAACAAAATGATTATGACATCATCAAATGATTATGACATCAAATGATTATGACATCATCAAATGATTATGACATCATCCAATGATTATGACATCATCAAATCATTATGACATCAACAAAATGATTATGACATCATCTAATGATTATGACATCATCAAATGATTATGACATCACAAAATGATTATGACATCATCTAATGATTATGACATCATCAAATGATTATGACATCAACAAAATGATTATGACATCATCTAATGATTATGACATCATCAAATGATTATGACATCAACAAAATGATTATGACATCATCCAATGATTATGACATCAAATGATTATGACATCATCAAATGATTATGACATCAACAAAATGATTATGACATCAACAAAATGATTATGACATCATCCAATGATTATGACATCAACAAAATGATTATGACATCATCCAATGATTTTGACATCATCAAATCATTATGACATCAACAAAATGATTATGACATCATCAAATGATTATGACATCAAATGATTATGACATCATCAAATGATTATGACATCAACAAAATGATGATGACATCATCCAATGATTATGACATCATCCAATGATTATGACATCATCAAATCATTATGACATCAACAAAATGATTATGACATCATCTAATGGTTATGACATCATCAAATGATTATGACATCAACAAAATGATTATGACATCATACAATGATTATGACGTCAAATGATTATGACATCATCAAATGATTATGACATCACCAAAATGATTATGACATCATCAAATGATTATGACATCAACAAAATGATTATGACATCAACAAAATGATTATGACATCATCTAATGATTATGACATTATCAAATGATTATGACATCAACAAAATGATTATGACATCAAATGATTATGCCATCAAATGATTATGACATCATCAAATGATTATGACATCAACAAAATGATTATGACATCATCCAATGATTATGACATCAAATGATTATGACATCAACAAAATGATTATGACATCATCCAATGATTTTGACATCATCAAATCATTATGACATCAACAAAATGATTATGACATCAACAAAATGATTATGACATCATCAAATGATTATGACATCAAATGATTATGACATCATCAAATGATTATGACATCAACAAAATGATGATGACATCATCCAATGATTATGACATCATCAAATCATTATGACATCAACAAAATGATTATGACATCATCTAATGATTATGACATCATCAAATGATTATGACATCATCTAATGATTATGACATCATCAAATGATTATGACATCACAAAATGATTATGACATCATCTAATGATTATGACATCATCAAATGATTATGACATCAACAAAATGATTATGACATCATCTAATGATTATGACATCATCAAATGATTATGACATCAACAAAATGATTATTACATCATCTAATGATTATGACATCATCAAATGATTATGACATCAACAAAATGATTATGACATCATCCAATGATTATGACATCAAATGATTATGACATCATCAAATGATTATGACATCAACAAAATGATTATGACATCAACAAAATGATTATGACATCATCCAATGATTATGACATCAACAAAATGATTATGACATCATCCAATGATTTTGACATCATCAAATCATTATGACATCAACAAAATGATTATGACATCATCAAATGATGATGACATCAAATGATTATGACATCATCAAATGATTATGACATCAACAAAATGATGATGACATCATCCAATGATTATGACATCATCCAATGATTATGACATCATCAAATCATTATGACATCAACAAAATGATTATGACATCATCTAATGGTTATGACATCATCAAATGATTATGACATCAACAAAATGATTATGACATCATACAATGATTATGACGTCAAATGATTATGACATCATCAAATGATTATGACATCACCAAAATGATTATGACATCATCAAATGATTATGACATCAACAAAATGATTATGACATCAACAAAATGATTATGACATCATCTAATGATTATGACATTATCAAATGATTATGACATCAACAAAATGATTATGACATCAAATGATTATGCCATCAAATGATTATGACATCATCAAATGATTATGACATCAACAAAATGATTATGACATCATCCAATGATTATGACATCAAATGATTATGACATCAACAAAATGATTATGACATCATCCAATGATTTTGACATCATCAAATCATTATGACATCAACAAAATGATTATGACATCAACAAAATGATTATGACATCATCAAATGATTATGACATCAAATGATTATGACATCATCAAATGATTATGACATCAACAAAATGATGATGACATCATCCAATGATTATGACATCATCAAATCATTATGACATCAACAAAATGATTATGACATCATCTAATGATTGTGACATCATCAAATGATTATGACATCATCTAATGATTATGACATCATCAAATGATTATGACATCACAAAATGATTATGACATCATCTAATGATTATGACATCATCAAATGATTATGACATCAACAAAATGATTATGACATCATCTAATGATTATGACATCATCAAATGATTATGACATCAACAAAATGATTATGACATCATCTAATGATTATGACATCATCAAATGATTATGACATCAACAAAATGATTATGACATCATCCAATGATTATGACATCAAATGATTATGACATCATCAAATGATTATGACATCAACAAAATGATTATGACATCAACAAAATGATTATGACATCATCCAATGATTATGACATCAACAAAATGATTATGACATCATCCAATGATTTTGACATCATCAAATCATTATGACATCAACAAAATGATTATGACATCATCAAATGATTATGACATCAAATGATTATGACATCATCAAATGATTATGACATCAACAAAATGATGATGACATCATCCAATGATTATGACATCATCCAATGATTATGACATCATCAAATCATTATGACATCAACAAAATGATTATGACATCATCTAATGATTATGACATCATCAAATGATTATGACATCAACAAAATGATTATGACATCATACAATGATTATGACGTCAAATCATTTTGACATCATCAAATGATTATGACATCAACAAAATGATTATGACATCATCCAATGATTATGACATCAAATGTTTATGACATCATCAAATGATTATGACATCAACAAAATGATTATGACATCATCCAATGATTATGACATCAAATGATTATGACATCATCAAATCATTATGACATCAACAAAATGATTATGACATCATCTAATGATTATGACATCATCAAATGATTATGACATCAACAAAATGATTATGACATCATCCGATGATTATGACATCAAATGATTATGACATCATCAAATGATTATGACATCAACAAAATGATTATGACATCATCCAATGATTTTGACATCATCAAATCATTATGACATCAACAAAATGATTATGACATCAACAAAATGATTATGACATCATCAAATGATTATGACATCAAATGATTATGACATCATCAAATGATTATGACATCAACAAAATGATGATGACATCATCCAATGATTATGACATCATCCAATGATTATGACATCATCAAATCATTATGACATCAACAAAATGATTATGACATCATCTAATGATTATGACATCATCAAATGATTATGACATCACAAAATGATTATGACATCATCTAATGATTATGACATCATCAAATGATTATGACATCAACAAAATGATTATGACATCATCCAATGATTATGACATCATCCAATGATTATGACATCATCAAATCATTATGACATCAACAAAATGATTATGACATCATCTAATGATTATGACATCATCAAATGATTATGACATCAACAAAATGATTATGACATCATCCAATGATTATGACATCAAATGATTATGACATCATCAAATAATTATGACATCACCAAAATGATTATGACATCATCAAATGATTATGACATCAACAAAATGATTATGACATCAACAAAATGATTATGACATCATCTAATGATTATGACATTATCAAATGATTATGACATCAACAAAATGATTATGACATCATCCAATGATTATGACATCAAATGATTACGACATCATCAAATGATTATGACATCACAAAATGATTATGACATCATCTAATGATTATGACATCATCAAATGATTATGACATCAACAAAATGATTATGACATCATCTAATGATTATGACATCATCAAATGATTATGACATCAACAAAATGATTATGACATCATCCAATGATTATGACATCAAATGATTATGACATCATCAAATGATTATGACATCAACAAAATGATTATGACATCATCCAATGATTATGACATCAAATGATTATGACATCAACAAAATGATTATGACATCATCCAATGATTATGACATCAAATGATTATGACATCATCAAATGATTATGACATCAACAAAATTATGATGACATCATCCAGTGATTATGACATCATCCAATGATTATGACATCATCAAATCATTATGACATCAACAAAATGATTATGACATCATCTAATGATTATGACATCATCAAATGATTATGACATCAACAAAATGATTATGACATCATCTAATGATTATGACATCATCAAATGATTATGACATCAACAAAATGATTATGACATCATCTAATGATTATGACATCATCAAATGATTATGACATCAACAAAATGATTATGACATCATCCAATGATTATGACATCAAATGATTATGACATCATCAAATGATTATGACATCAACAAAATGATTATGACATCAACAAAATGATTATGACATCATCCAATGATTATGACATCAACAAAATGATTATGACATCATCCAATGATTTTGACATCATCAAATCATTATGACATCAACAAAATGATTATGACATCATCAAATGATTATGACATCAAATGATTATGACATCATCAAATGATTATGACATCAACAAAATGATGATGACATCATCCAATGATTATGACATCATCCAATGATTATGACATCATCAAATCATTATGACATCAACAAAATGATTATGACATCATCCAATGATTATGACATCAAATGTTTATGACATCATCAAATGATTATGACATCAACAAAATGATTATGACATCATCCAATGATTATGACATCAAATGATTATGACATCATCAAATCATTATGACATCAACAAAATGATTATGACATCATCTAATGATTATGACATCATCAAATGATTATGACATCAACAAAATGATTATGACATCATCCGATGATTATGACATCAAATGATTATGACATCATCAAATGATTATGACATCAACAAAATGATTATGACATCATCCAATGATTTTGACATCATCAAATCATTATGACATCAACAAAATGATTATGACATCAACAAAATGATTATGACATCATCAAATGATTATGACATCAAATGATTATGACATCATCAAATGATTATGACATCAACAAAATGATGATGACATCATCCAATGATTATGACATCATCCAATGATTATGACATCATCAAATCATTATGACATCAACAAAATGATTATGACATCATCTAATGATTATGACATCATCAAATGATTATGACATCACAAAATGATTATGACATCATCTAATGATTATGACATCATCAAATGATTATGACATCAACAAAATGATTATGACATCATCCAATGATTATGACATCATCCAATGATTATGACATCATCAAATCATTATGACATCAACAAAATGATTATGACATCATCTAATGATTATGACATCATCAAATGATTATGACATCAACAAAATGATTATGACATCATCCAATGATTATGACATCAAATGATTATGACATCATCAAATAATTATGACATCACCAAAATGATTATGACATCATCAAATGATTATGACATCAACAAAATGATTATGACATCAACAAAATGATTATGACATCATCTAATGATTATGACATTATCAAATGATTATGACATCAACAAAATGATTATGACATCATCCAATGATTATGACATCAAATGATTACGACATCATCAAATGATTATGACATCACAAAATGATTATGACATCATCTAATGATTATGACATCATCAAATGATTATGACATCAACAAAATGATTATGACATCATCTAATGATTATGACATCATCAAATGATTATGACATCAACAAAATGATTATGACATCATCCAATGATTATGACATCAAATGATTATGACATCATCAAATGATTATGACATCAACAAAATGATTATGACATCATCCAATGATTATGACATCAAATGATTATGACATCAACAAAATGATTATGACATCATCCAATGATTATGACATCAAATGATTATGACATCATCAAATGATTATGACATCAACAAAATCATGATGACATCATCCAGTGATTATGACATCATCCAATGATTATGACATCATCAAATCATTATGACATCAACAAAATGATTATGACATCATCTAATGATTATGACATCATCAAATGATTATGACATCACAAAATGATTATGACATCATCTAATGATTATGACATCATCAAATGATTATGACATCAACAAAATGATTATGACATCATCCAATGATTATGACATCATCAAATGATTATGACATCAACAAAATGATTATGACATCATCCAATGATTATGACATCATCAAATGATTATGACATCAACAAAATGATTATGACATCATCCAATGATTTTGACATCATCAAATCATTATGACATCAACAAAATGATTATGACATCAACAAAATGATTATGACATTATCAAATGATTTTGACATCAAATGATTATGACATCATCAAATGATTATGACATCAACAAAATGATGATGACATCATCCAATGATTATGACATCATCCAATGATTATGACATCTTCAAATCATTATGACATCAACAAAACGATTATGACATCATCTAATGATTATGACATCATCAAATGATTATGACATCACAAAATGATTATGACATCATCTAATGATTATGACATCATCAAATGATTATGACATCAACAAAATGATTATGACATCATCTAATGATTATGACATCATCAAATGATTATGACATCAACAAAATGATTATGACATCATCCAATGATTATGACATCAAATGATTATGACATCATCAAATGATTATGACATCAACAAAATGATGATGACATCATCCAATGATTATGACATCATCCAATGATTATGACATCATCAAATCATTATGACATCAACAAAATTATTATGACATCATCTAATGATTATGACATCATCAAATGATTATGACATCAACAAAATGATTATGACATCATCCAATGATTATGACATCAAATGATTATGACATCATCAAATGATTATGACATCAACAAAATGATTATGACATCATCCAGTGATTATGACATCAAATGATTATGACATCATCCAATGATTATGACATCAACAAAATGATTATGACATCATCCAATGATTATGACATCAAATGATTATGACATCATCAAATCATTATGACATCAACAAAATGATTATGACATCATCTAATGATTATGACATCATCAAATGATTATGACATCAACAAAATGATTATGACATCATCCAATGATTATGACATCATCCAATGATTATGACATCATCAAATCATTATGACATCAACAAAATGATTATGACATCATCTAATGATTATGACATCATCAAATGATTATGACATCAACAAAATGATTATGACATCATCCAATGATTATGACATCAAATGATTATGACATCACCAAAATGATTATGACATCATCAAATGATTATGACATCAACAAAATGATTATGACATCAACAAAATGATTATGACATCATCAAATGATTATGACATCATCAAATGATTATGACATCAACAAAATGATTATGACATCATCCAATGATTATGACATCAAATGATTATGACATCAACAAAATGATTATGACATCATCCAATGATTTTGACATCATCAAATCATTATGACATCAACAAAATGATTATGACATCAACAAAATGATTATGACATCATCAAATGATTATGACATCAAATTATTATGACATCATCAAATGATTATGACATCAACAAAATGATGATGACATCATCCAAAGATTATGACATCATCCAATGATTATGACATCATCAAATCATTATGACATCAACAAAACGATTATGACATCATCTAATGATTATGACATCATCAAATGATTATGACATCACAAAATGATTATGACATCATCTAATGATTATGACATCATCAAATGATTATGACATCAACAAAATGATTATGACATCATCCAATTATTATGACATCAAATGATTATGACATCATCAAATGATTATGACATCAACAAAATGATTATGACATCATCCAATGATTATGACATCAATTGATTATGACATCAACAAAATGATTATGACATCATCCAATGATTTTGACATCATCAAATCATTATGACATCAACAAAATGATTATGACTTCAACAAAATGATTATGACATCATCAAATGATTATGACATCAAATGATTATGACATCATCAAATGATTATGACATCAACAAAATGATGATGACATCATCCAATGATTATGACATCATCCAATGATTATGACATCATCAAATCATTATGACATCAACAAAATGATTACGACATCATCTAATGATTATGACATCATCAAATGATTATGACATCAACAAAATGATTATGACATCATCCAATGATTATGACATCAAATGATTATGACATCATCAAATTATTATGACATCAACAAAATGATTATGACATCATCCAATGATTATGACATCAAATGATTATGACATCATCCAATGATTATGACAGCAACAAAATGATTATGACATCATCCAATGATTATGACATCAAATGTTTATGACATCATCAAATGATTATGACATCAACAAAATGATTATGACTTCATTCAATGATTATGACATCAAATGATTATGACATCATCAAATCATTATGACATCAACAAAATGATTATGACATCATCTAATGATTATGACATCATCAAATGATTATGACATCAACAAAATGATTATGACATCATCCAATGATTATGACATCAAATGATTATGACATCATCAAATGATTATGACATCACCAAAATGATTATGACATCATCAAATGATTATGACATCAAGAAAATGATTATGACATCAACAAAATGATTATGACATCATCTAATGATTATGACATTATCAAATGATTATGACATCAACAAAATGATTATGACATCATCCAATTATTATGACATCAAATGATTATGACATCATCAAATGATTATGACATCACAAAATGATTATGACATCATCTAATGATTATGACATCATCAAATGATTATGTCATCAACAAAATGATTATGACATCATCTAATGATTATGACATCATCAAATGATTATGACATCAACAAAATGATTATGACATCATCCAATGATTATGACATCAAATGATTATGACATCATCAATTGATTATGACATCAACAAAATGATTATGACATCATCCAATGATTATGACATCAAATGATTATGACATCAACAAAATGATTATGACATCATCCAATGATTTTGACATCATCAAATCATTATGACATCAACAAAATGATTATGACATCAACAAAATGATTATGACATCATCAAATGATTATGACATCAAATGATTATGACATCATCAAATGATTATGACATCAACAAAATGATGATGACATCATCCAATGATTATGACATCATCCAATGATTATGACATCATCAAATCATTATGACATCAACAAAATGATTATGACATCATCTAATGATTATGACATCATCAAATGATTATGACATCACAAAATGATTATGACATCATCAAATGATTATGACATCAAATGATTATGACATCATCAAATCATTATGACATCAACAAAATGATTATGACATCATCTAATGATTATGACATCATCAAATGATTATGACATCAACAAAATGATTATGACATCATCCAATGATTATGACATCAAATGATTATGACATCATCAAATGATTACGACATCAACAAAATGATTATGGCATCATCAAATGATTATGACATCAACAAAATGATTATGACATCATCCAATGATTATGACATCAAATGATTATGACATCATCAAATCATTATGACATCAACAAAATGATTATGACATCATAAAATGATTATGACATCAACAAAATGATTATGACATCAACAAAATGATTATGACATCATCTAATGATTATTACATTATCAAATGATTATGACATCAACAAAATGATTATGACATCATCCAATGATTATGACATCAAATGATTATGACATCATCAAATGATTATGACATCAACAAAATGATTATGACATCATCCAATGATTATGACATCAAATGATTATGACATCAACAAAATGATTATGACATCATCCAATGATTTTGACATCATCAAATCATTATGACATCAACAAAATGATTATGACATCAACAAAATGATTATGACATCATCAAATGATTATGACATCAAATGATTATGACATCATCAAATGATTATGACATCATCCAATGATTATGACATCATCAAATCATTATGACATCAACAAAATGATTATGACATCATCTAATGATTATGACATCATCAAATGATTATGACATCACAAAATGATTATGACATCATCTAATGATTATGACATCATCAAATGATTATGACATCAACAAAATGATTATGACATCATCTAATGATTATGACATCATCAAATGATTATGACATCAACAAAATGATTATGACATCATCCAATGATTATGACATCAAATGATTATGACATCATCAAATGATTATGACATCAACAAAATGATTATGACATCAACAAAATGATTATGACATCATCCAATGATTATGACATCAACAAAATGATTATGACATCATCCAATGATTTTGACATCATCAAATCATTATGACATCAACAAAATGATTATGACATCATCAAATGATTATGACATCAAATGATTATGACATCATCAAATGATTATGACATCAACAAAATGATGATGACATCATCCAATGATTATGACATCATCCAATGATTATGACATCATCAAATCATTATGACATCAACAAAATGATTATGACATCATCTAATGGTTATGACATCATCAAATGATTATGACATCAACAAAATGATTATGACATCATACAATGATTATGACGTCAAATGATTATGACATCATCAAATGATTATGACATCACCAAAATGATTATGACATCATCAAATGATTATGACATCAACAAAATGATTATGACATCAACAAAATGATTATGACATCATCTAATGATTATGACATTATCAAATGATTATGACATCAACAAAATGATTATGACATCAAATGATTATGCCATCAAATGATTATGACATCATCAAATGATTATGACATCAACAAAATGATTATGACATCATCCAATGATTATGACATCAAATGATTATGACATCAACAAAATGATTATGACATCATCCAATGATTTTGACATCATCAAATCATTATGACATCAACAAAATGATTATGACATCAACAAAATGATTATGACATCATCAAATGATTATGACATCAAATGATTATGACATCATCAAATGATTATGACATCAACAAAATGATGATGACATCATCCAATGATTATGACATCATCAAATCATTATGACATCAACAAAATGATTATGACATCATCTAATGATTATGACATCATCAAATGATTATGACATCATCTAATGATTATGACATCATCAAATGATTATGACATCACAAAATGATTATGACATCATCTAATGATTATGACATCATCAAATGATTATGACATCAACAAAATGATTATGACATCATCTAATGATTATGACATCATCAAATGATTATGACATCAACAAAATGATTATGACATCATCTAATGATTATGACATCATCAAATGATTATGACATCAACAAAATGATTATGACATCATCCAATGATTATGACATCAAATGATTATGACATCATCAAATGATTATGACATCAACAAAATGATTATGACATCAACAAAATGATTATGACATCATCCAATGATTATGACATCAACAAAATGATTATGACATCATCCAATGATTTTGACATCATCAAATCATTATGACATCAACAAAATGATTATGACATCATCAAATGATTATGACATCAAATGATTATGACATCATCAAATGATTATGACATCAACAAAATGATGATGACATCATCCAATGATTATGACATCATCCAATGATTATGACATCATCAAATCATTATGACATCAACAAAATGATTATGACATCATCTAATGGTTATGACATCATCAAATGATTATGACATCAACAAAATGATTATGACATCATACAATGATTATGACGTCAAATGATTATGACATCATCAAATGATTATGACATCACCAAAATGATTATGACATCATCAAATGATTATGACATCAACAAAATGATTATGACATCAACAAAATGATTATGACATCATCTAATGATTATGACATTATCAAATGATTATGACATCAACAAAATGATTATGACATCAAATGATTATGCCATCAAATGATTATGACATCATCAAATGATTATGACATCAACAAAATGATTATGACATCATCCAATGATTATGACATCAAATGATTATGACATCAACAAAATGATTATGACATCATCCAATGATTTTGACATCATCAAATCATTATGACATCAACAAAATGATTATGACATCAACAAAATGATTATGACATCATCAAATGATTATGACATCAAATGATTATGACATCATCAAATGATTTTGACATCAACAAAATGATGATGACATCATCCAATGATTATGACATCATCAAATCATTATGACATCAACAAAATGATTATGACATCATCTAATGATTATGACATCATCAAATGATTATGACATCATCTAATGATTATGACATCATCAAATGATTATGACATCACAAAATGATTATGACATCATCTAATGATTATGATATCATCAAATGATTATGACATCAACAAAATGATTATGACATCATCTAATGATTATGACATCATCAAATGATTATGACATCAACAAAATGATTATGACATCATCTAATGATTATGACATCATCAAATGATTATGACATCAACACAATGATTATGACATCATCCAATGATTATGACATCAAATGATTATGACATCATCAAATGATTATGACATCAACAAAATGATTATGACATCAACAAAATGATTATGACATCATCCAATGATTATGACATCAACAAAATGATTATGACATCATCCAATGATTTTGACATCATCAAATCATTATGACATCAACAAAATGATTATGACATCATCAAATGATTATGACATCAAATGATTATGACATCATCAAATGATTATGACATCAACAAAATGATGATGACATCATCCAATGATTATGACATCATCCAATGATTATGACATCATCAAATCATTATGACATCAACAAAATGATTATGACATCATCTAATGATTATGACATCATCAAATGATTATGACATCAACAAAATGATTATGACATCATACAATGATTATGACGTCAAATCATTTTGACATCATCAAATGATTATGACATCAACAAAATGATTATGACATCATCCAATGATTATGACATCAAATGTTTACGACATCATCAAATGATTATGACATCAACAAAATGATTATGACATCATCCAATGATTATGACATCAAATGATTATGACATCATCAAATCATTATGACATCAACAAAATGATTATGACATCATCTAATGATTATGACATCATCAAATGATTATGACATCAACAAAATGATTATGACATCATCCGATGATTATGACATCAAATGATTATGACATCATCAAATGATTATGACATCAACAAAATGATTATGACATCATCCAATGATTTTGACATCATCAAATCATTATGACATCAACAAAATGATTATGACATCAACAAAATGATTATGACATCATCAAATGATTATGACATCAAATGATTATGACATCATCAAATGATTATGACATCAACAAAATGATGATGACATCATCCAATGATTATGACATCATCCAATGATTATGACATCATCAAATCATTATGACATCAACAAAATGATTATGACATCATCTAATGATTATGACATCATCAAATGATTATGACATCACAAAATGATTATGACATCATCTAATGATTATGACATCATCAAATGATTATGACATCAACAAAATGATTATGACATCATCCAATGATTATGACATCATCCAATGATTATGACATCATCAAATCATTATGACATCAACAAAATGATTATGACATCATCTAATGATTATGACATCATCAAATGATTATGACATCAACAAAATGATTATGACATCATCCAATGATTATGACATCAAATGATTATGACATCATCAAATAATTATGACATCACCAAAATGATTATGACATCATCAAATGATTATGACATCAACAAAATGATTATGACATCAACAAAATGATTATGACATCATCTAATGATTATGACATTATCAAATGATTATGACATCAACAAAATGATTATGACATCATCCAATGATTATGACATCAAATGATTACGACATCATCAAATGATTATGACATCACAAAATGATTATGACATCATCTAATGATTATGACATCATCAAATGATTATGACATCAACAAAATGATTATGACATCATCTAATGATTATGACATCATCAAATGATTATGACATCAACAAAATGATTATGACATCATCCAATGATTATGACATCAAATGATTATGACATCATCAAATGATTATGACATCAACAAAATGATTATGACATCATCCAATGATTATGACATCAAATGATTATGACATCAACAAAATGATTATGACATCATCCAATGATTATGACATCAAATGATTATGACATCATCAAATGATTATGACATCAACAAAATTATGATGACATCATCCAGTGATTATGACATCATCCAATGATTATGACATCATCAAATCATTATGACATCAACAAAATGATTATGACATCATCTAATGATTATGACATCATCAAATGATTATGACATCACAAAATGATTATGACATCATCTAATGATTATGACATCATCAAATGATTATGACATCAACAAAATGATTATGACATCATCCAATGATTATGACATCATCAAATGATTATGACATCAACAAAATGATTATGACATCATCCAATGATTATGACATCATCAAATGATTATGACATCAACAAAATGATTATGACATCATCCAATGATTTTGACATCATCAAATCATTATGACATCAACAAAATGATTATGACATCAACAAAATGATTATGACATTATCAAATGATTTTGACATCAAATGATTATGACATCATCAAATGATTATGACATCAACAAAATGATGATGACATCATCCAATGATTATGACATCATCCAATGATTATGACATCTTCAAATCATTATGACATCAACAAAACGATTATGACATCATCTAATGATTATGACATCATCAAATGATTATGACATCACAAAATGATTATGACATCATCAAATGATTATGACATCAACAAAATGATTATGACATCATCTAATGATTATGACATCATCAAATGATTATGACATCAACAAAATGATTATGACATCATCCAATGATTATGACATCAAATGATTATGACATCATCAAATGATTATGACATCAACAAAATGATGATGACATCATCCAATGATTATGACATCATCCAATGATTATGACATCATCAAATCATTATGACATCAACAAAATTATTATGACATCATCTAATGATTATGACATCATCAAATGATTATGACATCAACAAAATGATTATGACATCATCCAATGATTATGACATCAAATGATTATGACATCATCAAATGATTATGACATCAACAAAATGATTATGACATCATCCAATGATTATGACATCAAATAATTATGACATCATCCAATGATTATGACATCAACAAAATGATTATGACATCATCCAATGATTATGACATCAAATGATTATGACATCATCAAATCATTATGACATCAACAAAATGATTATGACATCATCTAATGATTATGACATCATCAAATGATTATGACATCAACAAAATGATTATGACATCATCCAATGATTATGACATCATCCAATGATTATGACATCATCAAATCATTATGACATCAACAAAATGATTATGACATCATCTAATGATTATGACATCATCAAATGATTATGACATCAACAAAATGATTATGACATCATCCAATGATTATGACATCAAATGATTATGACATCATCAAATGATTATGACATCACCAAAATGATTATGACATCATCAAATGATTATGACATCAACAAAATGATTATGACATCAACAAAATGATTATGACATCATCAAATGATTATGACATCAAATGATTATGACATCATCAAATGATTATGACATCAACAAAATGATTATGACATCATCCAATGATTATGACATCATCAAATGATTATGACATCAACAAAATGATTATGACATCATCCAATGATTATGACATCAAATGATTATGACATCAACAAAATGATTATGACATCATCCAATGATTTTGACATCATCAAATCATTATGACATCAACAAAATGATTATGACATCAACAAAATGATTATGACATCATCAAATGATTATGACATCAAATTATTATGACATCATCAAATGATTATGACATCAACAAAATGATGATGACATCATCCAAAGATTATGACATCATCCAATGATTATGACATCATCAAATCATTATGACATCAACAAAACGATTATGACATCATCTAATGATTATGACATCATCAAATGATTATGACATCACAAAATGATTATGACATCATCTAATGATTATGACATCATCAAATGATTATGACATCAACAAAATGATTATGACATCATCCAATTATTATGACATCAAATGATTATGACATCATCAAATGATTATGACATCAACAAAATGATTATGACATCATCCAATGATTATGACATCAAATGATTATGACATCAACAAAATGATTATGACATCATCCAATGATTTTGACATCATCAAATCATTATGACATCAACAAAATGATTATGACATCAACAAAATGATTATGACATCATCAAATGATTATGACATCAAATGATTATGACATCATCAAATGATTATGACATCAACAAAATGATGATGACATCATCCAATGATTATGACATCATCCAATGATTATGACATCATCAAATCATTATGACATCAACAAAATGATTATGACATCATCTAATGATTATGACATCATCAAATGATTATGACATCAACAAAATGATTATGACATCATCCAATGATTATGACATCAAATGATTATGACATCATCAAATTATTATGACATCAACAAAATGATTATGACATCATCCAATGATTATGACATCAAATGATTATGACATCATCCAATGATTATGACATCAACAAAATGATTATGACATCATCCAATGATTATGACATCAAACGTTTATGACATCATCAAATGATTATGACATCAACAAAATGATTATGACTTCATTCAATGATTATGACATCAAATGATTATGACATCATCAAATCATTATGACATCAACAAAATGATTATGACATCATCTAATGATTATGACATCATCAAATGATTATGACATCAACAAAATGATTATGACATCATCCAATGATTATGACATCAAATGATTATGACATCATCAAATGATTATGACATCACCAAAATGATTATGACATCATCAAATGATTATGACATCAACAAAATGATTATGACATCAACAAAATGATTATGACATCATCTAATGATTATGACATTATCAAATGATTATGACATCAACAAAATGATTATGACATCATCCAATTATTATGACATCAAATGATTATGACATCATCAAATGATTATGACATCACAAAATGATTATGACATCATCTAATGATTATGACATCATCAAATGATTATGACATCAACAAAATGATTATGACATCATCTAATGATTATGACATCATCAAATGATTATGACATCAACAAAATGATTATGACATCATCCAATGATTATGACATCAAATGATTATGACATCATCAATTGATTATGACATCAACAAAATGATTATGACATCATCCAATGATTATGACATCAAATGATTATGACATCAACAAAATGATTATGACATCATCCAATGATTTTGACATCATCAAATCATTATGACATCAACAAAATGATTATGACATCAACAAAATGATTATGACATCATCAAATGATTATGACATCAAATGATTATGACATCATCAAATGATTATGACATCAACAAAATGATGATGACATCATCCAATGATTATGACATCATCCAATGATTATGACATCATCAAATCATTATGACATCAACAAAATGATTATGACATCATCTAATGATTATGACATCATCAAATGATTATGACATAAAAAAAATGATTATGACATCATCAAATGATTATGACATCAAATGATTATGACATCATCAAATCATTATGACATCAACAAAATGATTATGACATCATCTAATGATTATGACATCATCAAATGATTATGACATCAACAAAATGATTATGACATCATCCAATGATTATGATATCAAATGATTATGACATCATCAAATGATTACGACATCAACAAAATGATTATGGCATCATCAAATGATTATGACATCAACAAAATGATTATGACATCATCCAATGATTATGACATCAAATGATTATGACATCATCAAATCATTATGACATCAACAAAATGATTATGACATCATCAAATGATTATGACATCAACAAAATGATTATGACATCAACAAAATGATTATGACATCATCTAATGATTATGACATTATCAAATGATTATGACATCAACAAAATGATTATGACATCATCCAATGATTATGACATCAAATGATTATGACATCATCAAATGATTATGACATCAACAAAATGATTATGACATCATCCAATGATTATGACATCAAATGATTATGACATCAACAAAATGATTATGACATCATCCAATGATTTTGACATCATCAAATCATTATGACATCAACAAAATGATTATGACATCAACAAAAAGATTATGACATCATCAAATGATTATGACATCAAATGATTATGACATCATCAAATGATTATGACATCAACAAAATGATGATGACATCATCCAATGATTATGACATCATCAAATCATTATGACATCAACAAAATGATTATGACATCATCTAATGATTATGACATCATCAAATGATTATGACATCACAAAATGATTATGACATCATCTAATGATTATGACATCATCAAATGATTATGACATCAACAAAATGATTATGACATCATCTAATGATTATGACATCATCAAATGATTATGACATCAACAAAATGATTATGACATCATCCAATGATTATGACATCAAATGATTATGACATCATCAAATGATTATGACATCAACAAAATGATTATGACATCAACAAAATAATTATGACATCATCCAATGATTATGACATCAACAAAATGATTATGACATCATCCAATGATTTTGACATCATCAAATCATTATGACATCAACAAAATGATTATGACATCATCAAATGATTATGACATCAAATGATTATGACATCATCAAATGATTATGACATCAACAAAATGATGATGACATCATCCAATGATTATGACATCATCCAATGATTATGACATCATCAAATCATTATGACATCAACAAAATGATTATGACATCATCTAATGGTTATGACATCATCAAATGATTATGACATCAACAAAATGATTATGACATCATACAATGATTATGACGTCAAATGATTATGACATCATCAAATGATTATGACATCAACAAAATGATTATGACATCATCCAATGATTATGACATCAAATGTTTATGACATCATCAAATGATTATGACATTAACAAAATGATTATGACATCATCCAATGATTATGACATCAAATGATTATGACATCATCAAATCATTATGACATCAACAAAATGATTATGACATCATCTAATGATTATGACATCATCAAATGATTATGACATCAACAAAATGATTATGACATCATCCGATGATTATGACATCAAATGATTATGACATCATCAAATGATTATGACATCAACAAAATGATTATGACATCATCCAATGATTTTGACATCATCAAATCATTATGACATCAACAAAATGATTATGACATCAACAAAATGATTATGACATCATCAAATGATTATGACATCAAATGATTATGACATCATCAAATGATTATGACATCAACAAAATGATGATGACATCATCCAATGATTATGACATCATCCAATGATTATGACATCATCAAATCATTATGACATCAACAAAATGATTATGACATCATCTAATGATTATGACATCATCAAATGATTATGACATCACAAAATGAATATGACATCATCTAATGATTATGACATCATCAAATGATTATGACATCAACAAAATGATTATGACATCATCCAATGATTATGACATCATCCAATGATTATGACATCATCAAATCATTATGACATCAACAAAATGATTATGACATCATCCAATGATTATGACATCAAATGATTATGACATCATCAAATAATTATGACATCACCAAAATGATTATGACATCATCAAATGATTATGACATCAACAAAATGATTATGACATCAACAAAATGATTATGACATCATCTAATGATTATGACATTATCAAATGATTATGACATCAACAAAATGATTATGACATCATCCAATGATTATGACATCAAATGATTATGACATCATCAAATGATTATGACATCACAAAATGATTATGACATCATCTAATGATTATGACATTATCAAATGATTATGACATCAACAAAATGATTATGACATCATCCAATGATTATGACATCAAATGATTATGACATCATCAAATGATTATGACATCAACAAAATTATGATGACATCATCCAATGATTATGACATCATCCAATGATTATGACATCATCAAATCATTATGACATCAACAAAATGATTATGACATCATCTAATGATTATGACATCATCAAATGATTACACTGGTCAACAGCATTTTTGGTGCCAAAGATATTTCATCGAATTTAGGGTATTTTTGGGGTGCTGATTCTGAATATGTCATCAGTTTTGCCAGATTGGCTCAAGTTTTTGAGATTTTTGGTATCTTATTTATAGCACTTGTTGGTAAATGCGACGCATCATCTCATTAATTTCTTTGGATTAGTACTTGAACTGAGCAGTTCTCAATATAGTTTTGTGTTAATTAGTGTTCTAAAAGTTTGTTCATAGCTTGATTTTTGCACTAACTTTATGTTGTTGTCTGTTTTCCAGTGAAAAGCATGAACTCATCATGAAGAAGTTGTCTTAACGATCCAGACTCATTCTGTTACATTTGTGGTGAATATACACTGCCAAAACATAGAAGAAACATAACAGACTTCGTAAAAAAAGTGTATTTTGCCTATTTTGGGGTTATGCTTGGGGACCAAGACAAGTTTTGGGCACCACACATAGTGTGCAAAGCATGTATCGAATTATTACGAAAATGGAGCAAAGGACAAAGAAAAAGCTTCAAATTTGGTGTTCCAATGGTGTGGAGAGAGCCAAAAAATCATCATGATGACTGTTATTTATGGTAAACACAGGTACAGGCACATCTTCACAATGAGGGACAGGCCTTCTTGCAGATTCCATGTTACTCCCATTTTCGTTTCTTATGCTTATTGAATCCTTGCACTTGCACTGCACAGAAATAACAGTCATCATGATGATTTTTTGGCTCTCTCCACACCATTGGAACACCAAATTTGAAGCTTTTTCTTTGTCCTTTGCTCCATTTTCGTAATAATTCGATACATGCTTTGCACACTATGTGTGGTGCCCAAAACTTGTCTTGGTCCCCAAGCATAACCCCAAAATAGGCAAAATACACTTTTTTTACGAAGTGTGTTATGTTTCTTCTATGTTTTGGCAGTGTATATTCACCACAAATGTAACAGAATGAGTCTGGATCGTTAAGACAACTTCTTCATGATGAGTTCATGCTTTTCACTGGAAAACAGACAACAACATAAAGTTAGTGCAAAAATCAAGCTATGAACAAACTTTTAGAACACTAATTAACACAAAACTATATTGAGAACTGCTCAGTTCAAGTACTAATCCAAAGAAATTAATGAGATGATGCGTCGCATTTACCAACAAGTGCTATAAATAAGATACCAAAAATCTCAAAAACTTGAGCCAATCTGGCAAAACTGATGACATATTCAGAATCAGCACCCCAAAAATACCCCAAATTCATTAAAATATTTTGGACACCAGAAAAAAAAATTTTTTTCGTTGACCTGTGTTATGACATCACAAAATGATTATGACATCATCTAATGATTATGACATCATCAAATGATTATGACATCAACAAAATGATTATGACATCATCCAATGATTATGACATCATCCAATGATTATGACATCATCAAATCATTATGACATCAACAAAATGATTATGACATCATCTAATGATTATGACATCATCAAATGATTATGACATCAACAAAATGATTATGACATCATCAAATGATTATGACATCAAATGATTATGACATCATCAAATGATTATGACATCACCAAAATGATTATGACATCATCAAATGATTATGACATCAACAAAATGATTATGACATCAACAAAATGATTATGACATCATCTAATGATTATGACATTATCAAATGATTATGACATCAACAAAATGATTATGACATCATCCAATGATTATGACATCAAATGATTATGACATCATCAAATGATTATGACATCATCAAATGAATATGACATCATCTAATGATTATGACATCATCAAATGATTATGACATCAACAAAATGATTATGACATCATCTAATGATTATAACATCATCAAATGATTATGACATCAACAAAATGATTATGGCATCATCCAATGATTATGACATCAAATGATTATGACATCATCAAATGATTATGACATCAACAAAATGATTATGACATCCTCAAATCATTATGACATCAACAAAATGATTATGACATCAACAAAATGATTATGACATCATCAAATGATTATGACATCAAATGATTATGACATCATCAAATGATTATGATATCAACAAAATGATGATGACATCATCCAATGATTATGACATCATACAATGATTATGACATCATCAAATAATTATGAAATCAACAAAATGATTATGACATCATCTAATGATTATGACATCATCAAATTATTATGACATCATCTAATGATTATGACATTATCAAATGATTATGACATCAACAAAATGATTATGACATCATCTAATGATTATGACATTATCAAATGATTATGACATCAACAAAATGATTATGACATCATCCGATGATTATGACATCAATTGATTATGACATCAACAAAATGATTATGACATCATCTAATGATTATGACATCATCAAATGATTATGACATCAACAAAATGATTATGACATCATCTAATGATTATGACATCATCAAATGATTATGACATCAACAAAATGATTATGACATCATCCAATGATTATGACATCAACAAAATGATTATGACATCATCCAATGATTATGACATCAAATGTTTATGACATCATCAAATGATTATGACATCAACAAAATGATTATGACATCATCCAATGATTATGACATCAAATGATTATGACATCATCAAATCATTATGACATCAACAAAATGATTATGACATCATCTAATGATTATGACATCATCAAATGATTATGACATCAACAAAATGATTATGACATCATCCAATGATTATGACATCAAATGATTATGACATCATCAAATGATTACGACATCAACAAAATGATTATGGCATCATCAAATGATTATGACATCAACAAAATGATTATGACATCATCCAATGATTATGACATCAAATGATTATGACATCATCAAATCATTATGACATCACCAAAATGATTATGACATCATCAAATGATTATGACATCAACAAAATGATTATGACATCAACAAAATGATTATGACATCATCTAATGATTATGACATTTTCAAATGATTATGACATCAACAAAATGATTATGACATCATCCAATGATTATGACATCAAATGATTATGACATCATCAAATGATTATGACATCAACAAAATGATTATGACATCATCCAATGATTATGACATCAAATGATTATGACATCAACAAAATGATTATGACATCATCCAATGATTTTGACATCATCAAATTATTATGACATCAACAAAATGATTATGACATCAACAAAATGATTATGACATCATCAAATGATTATGACATCAAATGATTATGACATCATCAAATGATTATGATATCAACAAAATGATGATGACATCATCCAATGATTATGACATCATACAATGATTATGACATCATCAAATCATTATGACATCAACAAAATGATTATGACATCATCTAATGATTATGACATCATCAAATGATTATGACATCAACAAAATGATTATGACATCATCCAAAGATTATGACATCAAATGATTATGACATCATCAAATGATTGTGACATCAACAAAATGATTATGACATCATCAAATGATTATGACATCAAAAAAATGATTATGACATCAACAAAATGATTATGACATCATCCAATGATTTTGACATCATCAAATCATTATGACATCAACAAAATGATTATGACATCAACAAAATGATTATGACATCATCAAATGATTATGACATCAAATGATTATGACATCATCAAATGATTATGACATCAACAAAATGATGATGACATCATCCAATGATTATGACATCATCAAATCATTATGACATCAACAAAATGATTATGACATCATCTAATGATTATGACATCATCAAATGATTATGACATCACAAAATGATTATGACATCATCTAATGATTATGACATCATCAAATGATTATGACATCAACAAAATGATTATGACATCATCTAATGATTATGACATCATCAAATGATTATGACATCAACAAAATGATTATGACATCAACAAAATGATTATGACATCATCCAATGATTATGACATCATCAAATGATTATGACATCAACAAAATGATTATGACATCATCCAATGATTTTGACATCATCAAATCATTATGACATCAACAAAATGATTATGACATCAACAAAATGATTATGACATTATCAAATGATTTTGACATCAAATGATTATGACATCATCAAATGATTATGACATCAACAAAATGATGATGACATCATCCAATGATTATGACATCATCCAATGATTATGACATCTTCAAATCATTATGACATCAACAAAACGATTATGACATCATCTAATGATTATGACATCATCAAATGATTATGACATCACAAAATGATTATGACATCATCAAATGATTATGACATCAACAAAATGATTATGACATCATCTAATGATTATGACATCATCAAATGATTATGACATCAACAAAATGATTATGACATCATCCAATGATTATGACATCAAATGATTATGACATCATCAAATGATTATGACATCAACAAAATGATGATGACATCATCCAATGATTATGACATCATCCAATGATTATGACATCATCAAATCATTATGACATCAACAAAATTATTATGACATCATCTAATGATTATGACATCATCAAATGATTATGACATCAACAAAATGATTATGACATCATCCAATGATTATGACATCAAATGATTATGACATCATCAAATGATTATGACATCAACAAAATGATTATGACATCATCCAATGATTATGACATCAAATGATTATGACATCATCCAATGATTATGACATCAACAAAATGATTATGACATCATCCAATGATTATGACATCAAATGATTATGACATCATCAAATCATTATGACATCAACAAAATGATTATGACATCATCTAATGATTATGACATCATCAAATGATTATGACATCAACAAAATGATTATGACATCATCCAATGATTATGACATCATCCAATGATTATGACATCATCAAATCATTATGACATCAACAAAATGATTATGACATCATCTAATGATTATGACATCATCAAATGATTATGACATCAACAAAATGATTATGACATCATCCAATGATTATGACATCAAATGATTATGACATCATCAAATGATTATGACATCACCAAAATGATTATGACATCATCAAATGATTATGACATCAACAAAATGATTATGACATCAACAAAATGATTATGACATCATCAAATGATTATGACATCAAATGATTATGACATCATCAAATGATTATGACATCAACAAAATGATTATGACATCATCCAATGATTATGACATCATCAAATGATTATGACATCAACAAAATGATTATGACATCATCCAATGATTATGACATCAAATGATTATGACATCAACAAAATGATTATGACATCATCCAATGATTTTGACATCATCAAATCATTATGACATCAACAAAATGATTATGACATCAACAAAATGATTATGACATCATCAAATGATTATGACATCAAATTATTATGACATCATCAAATGATTATGACATCAACAAAATGATGATGACATCATCCAAAGATTATGACATCATCCAATGATTATGACATCATCAAATCATTATGACATCAACAAAACGATTATGACATCATCTAATGATTATGACATCATCAAATGATTATGACATCACAAAATGATTATGACATCATCTAATGATTATGACATCATCAAATGATTATGACATCAACAAAATGATTATGACATCATCCAATTATTATGACATCAAATGATTATGACATCATCAAATGATTATGACATCAACAAAATGATTATGACATCATCCAATGATTATGACATCAAATGATTATGACATCAACAAAATGATTATGACATCATCCAATGATTTTGACATCATCAAATCATTATGACATCAACAAAATGATTATGACATCAACAAAATGATTATGACATCATCAAATGATTATGACATCAAATGATTATGACATCATCAAATGATTATGACATCAACAAAATGATGATGACATCATCCAATGATTATGACATCATCCAATGATTATGACATCATCAAATCATTATGACATCAACAAAATGATTATGACATCATCTAATGATTATGGCATCATCAAATGATTATGACATCAACAAAATGATTATGACATCATCCAATGATTATGACATCAAATGATTATGACATCATCAAATCATTATGACATCAACAAAATGATTATGACATCATAAAATGATTATGACATCAACAAAATGATAATGGCATCATCAAATGATTATGACATCAACAAAATGATTATGACATCAACAAAATGATTATGACATCATCAAATGATTATGACATCATCTAATGATTATGACATCATCAAATGATTATGACATCAACAAAATGATTATGACATCATCCAATGATTATGACATCAAATGATTATGACATCATCAAATGATTATGACATCACCAAAATGATTATGACATCATCAAATGATTATGACATCAACAAAATGATTATGACATCAACAAAATGATTATGACATCATCTAATGATTATGACATCAACAAAATGATTATGACATCAAATGATTATGACATCAAATGATTATGACATCATCAAATGATTATGACATCGACAAAATGATTATGACATCATCCAATGATTATGACATCAAATGATTATGACATCAACAAAATGATTATGACATCATCCAATGATTTTGACATCATCAAATCATTATGACATCAACAAAATGATTATGACATCAACAAAATGATTATGACATCATCCAATGATTATGACATCAAATGATTATGACATCATCAAATGATTATGACATCACAAAATGATTATGACATCATCTAATGATTATGACATCATCAAATGATTATGACATCAACAAAATGATTATGACATCATCTAATGATTATGACATCATCAAATGATTATGACATCAACAAAATGATTATGACATCATCCAATGATTATGATATCAAATGATTATGACATCAACAAAATGATGATGACATCATCCAATGATTATGACATCATACAATGATTATGACATCATCAAATCATTATGACATCAACAAAATGATTATGACATCATCTAATGATTATGACATCATCAAATGATTATGACATCAACAAAATGATTATGACATCATCCAATGATTATGACATCAAATGATTATGACATCATCAAATGATTATGACATCAACAAAATGATTATGACATCATCCAATGATTATGACATCAAATGATTATGACATCAACAAAATGATTATGACATCATCCAATGATTTTGACATCATCAAATCATTATGACATCAACAAAATGATTATGACATCAACAAAATGATTATGACATCATCAAATGATTATGACATCAAATGATTATGACATCATCAATTGATTATGACATCAACAAAATGATGATGACATCATCCAATGATTATGACATCATCCAATGATTATGACATCATCAAATCATTATGACATCAACAAAATGATTATGACATCATCAAATGATTATGACATCAACAAAATGATTATGACATCATCCAATGATTATGACATCAAATGATTATGACATCATCAAATGATTATGACATCAACAAAATGATTATGACATCATCAAATGATTATGACATAAAAAAATGATTATGACATCAACAAAATGATTATGACATCATCTAATGATTATGACATTATCAAATGATTATGACATCAACAAAATGATTATGACATCATCCGATGATTATGACATCAAATGATTATGACATCATCAAATGGTTATGACATCAACAAAATGATTATGACATCATCTAATGATTATGACATCATCAAATGATTATGACATCAACAAAATGATTATGACATCATCTAATGTTTATGACATCATCAAATGATTATGACATCAACAAAATGATTATGACATCATCCAATGATTATGACATCAACAAAATGATTATGACATCATCCAATGATTATGACATCAAATGTTTATGACATCATCAAATGATTATGACATCAACAAAATGATTATGACATCATCCAATGATTATGACATCAAATGATTATGACATCATCAAATCATTATGACATCAACAAAATGATTATGACATCATCTAATGATTATGACATCATCAAATGATTATGACATCAACAAAATGATTATGACATCATCCAATGATTATGACATCAAATGATTATGACATCATCAAATGATTACGACATCAACAAAATGATTATGGCATCATCAAATGATTATGACATCAACAAAATGATTATGACATCATCCAATGATTATGACATCAAATGATTATGACATCATCAAATCATTATGACATCAACAAAATGATTATGACATCATAAAATGATTATGACATCAACAAAATGATAATGGCATCATCAAATGATTATGACATCAACAAAATGATTATGACATCAACAAAATGATTATGACATCATCAAATGATTATGACATCATCTAATGATTATGACATCATCAAATGATTATGACATCAACAAAATGATTATGACATCATCCAATGATTATGACATCAAATGATTATGACATCATCAAATGATTATGACATCACCAAAATGATTATGACATCATCAAATGATTATGACATCAACAAAATGATTATGACATCAACAAAATGATTATGACATCATCTAATGATTATGACATTATCAAATGATTATGACATCAACAAAATGATTATGACATCAAATGATTATGACATCAAATGATTATGACATCATCAAATGATTATGACATCAACAAAATGATTATGACATCATCCAATGATTATGACATCAAATGATTATGACATCAACAAAATGATTATGACATCATCCAATGATTTTGACATCATCAAATCATTATGACATCAACAAAATGATTATGACATCAACAAAATGATTATGACATCATCAAATGATTATGACATCAAATGATTATGACATCATCAAATGATTATGACATCAACAAAATGATGATGACATCATCCAATGATTATGACATCATCAAATCATTATGACATCAACAAAATGATTATGACATCATCTAATGATTATGACATCATCAAATGATTATGACATCATCTAATGATTATGACATCATCAAATGATTATGACATCACAAAATGATTATGACATCATCTAATGATTATGACATCATCAAATGATTATGACATCAACAAAATGATTATGACATCATCTAATGATTATGACATCATCAAATGATTATGACATCAACAAAATGATTATCAATCATCTAATGATTATGACATCATCAAATGATTATGACATCAACAAAATGATTATGACATCATCCAATGATTATGACATCAAATGATTATGACATCATCAAATGATTATGACATCAACAAAATGATTATGACATCAACAAAATGATTATGACATCATCCAATGATTATGACATCAACAAAATGATTATGACATCATCCAATGATTTTGACATCATCAAATCATTATGACATCAACAAAATGATTATGACATCATCAAATGATTATGACATCAAATGATTATGACATCATCAAATGATTATGACATCAACAAAATGATGATGACATCATCCAATGATTATGACATCATCCAATGATTATGACATCATCAAATCATTATGACATCAACAAAATGATTATGACATCATCTAATGATTATGACATCATCAAATGATTATGACATCAACAAAATGATTATGACATCATACAATGATTATGACGTCAAATCATTATGACATCATCAAATGATTATGACATCAACAAAATGATTATGACATCATCCAATGATTATGACATCAAATGTTTATGACATCATCAAATGATTATGACATCAACAAAATGATTATGACATCATCCAATGATTATGACATCAAATGATTATGACATCATCAAATCATTATGACATCAACAAAATGATTATGACATCATCTAATGATTATGACATCATCAAATGATTATGACATCAACAAAATGATTATGACATCATCCGATGATTATGACATCAAATGATTATGACATCATCAAATGATTATGACATCAACAAAATGATTATGACATCATCCAATGATTTTGACATCATCAAATCATTATGACATCAACAAAATGATTATGACATCAACAAAATGATTATGACATCATCAAATGATTATGACATCAAATGATTATGACATCATCAAATGATTATGACATCAACAAAATGATGATGACATCATCCAATGATTATGACATCATCCAATGATTATGACATCATCAAATCATTATGACATCAACAAAATGATTATGACATCATCTAATGATTATGACATCATCAAATGATTATGACATCACAAAATGATTATGACATCATCTAATGATTATGACATCATCAAATGATTATGACATCAACAAAATGATTATGACATCATCCAATGATTATGACATCATCCAATGATTATGACATCATCAAATCATTATGACATCAACAAAATGATTATGACATCATCTAATGATTATGACATCATCAAATGATTATGACATCAACAAAATGATTATGACATCATCCAATGATTATGACATCAAATGATTATGACTTCATCAAATAATTATGACATCACCAAAATGATTATGACATCATCAAATGATTATGACATCAACAAAATGATTATGACATCAACAAAATGATTATGACATCATCTAATGATTATGACATTATCAAATGATTATGACATCAACAAAATGATTATGACATCATCCAATGATTATGACATCAAATGATTACGACATCATCAAATGATTATGACATCACAAAATGATTATGACATCATCTAATGATTATGACATCATCAAATGATTATGACATCAACAAAATGATTATGACATCATCTAATGATTATGACATCATCAAATGATTATGACATCAACAAAATGATTATGACATCATCCAATGATTATGACATCAAATGATTATGACATCATCAAATGATTATGACATCAACAAAATGATTATGACATCATCCAATGATTATGACATCAAATGATTATGACATCAACAAAATGATTATGACATCATCCAATGATTATGACATCATCCAATGATTATGACATCATCAAATCATTATGACATCAACAAAATGATTATGACATCATCTAATGATTATGACATCATCAAATGATTATGACATCACAAAATGATTATGACATCATCTAATGATTATGACATCATCAAATGATTATGACATCAACAAAATGATTATGACATCATCCAATGATTATGACATCATCAAATGATTATGACATCAACAAAATGATTATGACATCATCCAATGATTATGACATCATCAAATGATTATGACATCAACAAAATGATTATGACATCATCCAATGATTTTGACATCATCAAATCATTATGACATCAACAAAATGATTATGACATCAACAAAATGATTATGACATTATCAAATGATTTTGACATCAAATGATTATGACATCATCAAATGATTATGACATCAACAAAATGATGATGACATCATCCAATGATTATGACATCATCCAATGATTATGACATCTTCAAATCATTATGACATCAACAAAACGATTATGACATCATCTAATGATTATGACATCATCAAATGATTATGACATCACAAAATGATTATGACATCATCTAATGATTATGACATCATCAAATGATTATGACATCAACAAAATGATTATGACATCATCTAATGATTATGACATCATCAAATGATTATGACATCAACAAAATGATTATGACATCATCCAATGATTATGACATCAAATGATTATGACATCATCAAATGATTATGACATCAACAAAATGATGATGACATCATCCAATGATTATGACATCATCCAATGATTATGACATCATCAAATCATTATGACATCAACAAAATTATTATGACATCATCTAATGATTATGACATCATCAAATGATTATGACATCAACAAAATGATTATGACATCATCCAATGATTATGACATCAAATGATTATGACATCATCAAATGATTATTACATCAACAAAATGATTATGACATCATCCAATGATTATGACATCAAATGATTATGACATCATCCAATGATTATGACATCAACAAAATGATTATGACATCATCCAATGATTATGACATCAAATGATTATGACATCATCAAATCATTATGACATCAACAAAATGATTATGACATCATCTAATGATTATGACATCATCAAATGATTATGACATCAACAAAATGATTATGACATCATCCAATGATTATGACATCATCCAATGATTATGACATCATCAAATCATTATGACATCAACAAAATGATTATGACATCATCTAATGATTATGACATCATCAAATGATTATGACATCAACAAAATGATTATGACATCATCCAATGATTATGACATCAAATGATTATGACATCACCAAAATGATTATGACATCATCAAATGATTATGACATCAACAAAATGATTATGACATCAACAAAATGATTATGACATCATCAAATGATTATGACATCATCAAATGATTATGACATCAACAAAATGATTATGACATCATCCAATGATTATGACATCAAATGATAATGACATCAACAAAATGATTATGACATCATCCAATGATTTTGACATCATCAAATCATTATGACATCAACAAAATGATTATGACATCAACAAAATGATTATGACATCATCAAATGATTATGACATCAAATTATTATGACATCATCAAATGATTATGACATCAACAAAATGATGATGACATCATCCAAAGATTATGACATCATCCAATGATTATGACATCATCAAATCATTATGACATCAACAAAACGATTATGACATCATCTAATGATTATGACATCATCAAATGATTATGACATCACAAAATGATTATGACATCATCTAATGATTATGACATCATCAAATGATTATGACATCAACAAAATGATTATGACATCATCCAATTATTATGACATCAAATGATTATGACATCATCAAATGATTATGACATCAACAAAATGATTATGACATCATCCAATGATTATGACATCAAATGATTATGACATCAACAAAATGATTATGACATCATCCAATGATTTTGACATCATCAAATCATTATGACATCAACAAAATGATTATGACATCAACAAAATGATTATGACATCATCAAATGATTATGACATCAAATGATTATGACATCATCAAATGATTATGACATCAACAAAATGATGATGACATCATCCAATGATTATGACATCATCCAATGATTATGACATCATCAAATCATTATGACATCAACAAAATGATTATGACATCATCTAATGATTATGGCATCATCAAATGATTATGACATCAACAAAATGATTATGACATCATCCAATGATTATGACATCAAATGATTATGACATCATCAAATCATTATGACATCAACAAAATGATTATGACATCATAAAATGATTATGACATCAACAAAATGATAATGGCATCATCAAATGATTATGACATCAACAAAATGATTATGACATCAACAAAATGATTATGACATCATCAAATGATTATGACATCATCTAATGATTATGACATCATCAAATGATTATGACATCAACAAAATGATTATGACATCATCCAATGATTATGACATCAAATGATTATGACATCATCAAATGATTATGACATCACCAAAATGATTATGACATCATCAAATGATTATGACATCAACAAAATGATTATGACATCAACAAAATGATTATGACATCATCTAATGATTATGACATCAACAAAATGATTATGACATCAAATGATTATGACATCAAATGATTATGACATCATCAAATGATTATGACATCGACAAAATGATTATGACATCATCCAATGATTATGACATCAAATGATTATGACATCAACAAAATGATTATGACATCATCCAATGATTTTGACATCATCAAATCATTATGACATCAACAAAATGATTATGACATCAACAAAATGATTATGACATCATCCAATGATTATGACATCAAATGATTATGACATCATCAAATGATTATGACATCACAAAATGATTATGACATCATCTAATGATTATGACATCATCAAATGATTATGACATCAACAAAATGATTATGACATCATCTAATGATTATGACATCATCAAATGATTATGACATCAACAAAATGATTATGACATCATCCAATGATTATGATATCAAATGATTATGACATCAACAAAATGATGATGACATCATCCAATGATTATGACATCATACAATGATTATGACATCATCAAATCATTATGACATCAACAAAATGATTATGACATCATCTAATGATTATGACATCATCAAATGATTATGACATCAACAAAATGATTATGACATCATCCAATGATTATGACATCAAATGATTATGACATCATCAAATGATTATGACATCAACAAAATGTTTATGACATCATCCAATGATTATGACATCAAATGATTATGACATCAACAAAATGATTATGACATCATCCAATGATTTTGACATCATCAAATCATTATGACATCAACAAAATGATTATGACATCAACAAAATGATTATGACATCATCAAATGATTATGACATCAAATGATTATGACATCATCAATTGATTATGACATCAACAAAATGATGATGACATCATCCAATGATTATGACATCATCCAATGATTATGACATCATCAAATCATTATGACATCAACAAAATGATTATGACATCATCAAATGATTATGACATCAACAAAATGATTATGACATCATCCAATGATTATGACATCAAATGATTATGACATCATCAAATGATTATGACATCAACAAAATGATTATGACATCATCAAATGATTATGACATAAAAAAATGATTATGACATCAACAAAATGATTATGACATCATCTAATGATTATGACATTATCAAATGATTATGACATCAACAAAATGATTATGACATCATCCGATGATTATGACATCAAATGATTATGACATCATCAAATGGTTATGACATCAACAAAATGATTATGACATCATCTAATGATTATGACATCATCAAATGATTATGACATCAACAAAATGATTATGACATCATCTAATGTTTATGACATCATCAAATGATTATGACATCAACAAAATGATTATGACATCATCCAATGATTATGACATCAACAAAATGATTATGACATCATCCAATGATTATGACATCAAATGTTTATGACATCATCAAATGATTATGACATCAACAAAATGATTATGACATCAAATGATTATGACATCACCAAAATGATTATGACATCATCAAATGATTATGACATCAACAAAATGATTATGACATCAACAAAATGATTATGACATCATCAAATGATTATGACATCATCAAATGATTATGACATCAACAAAATGATTATGACATCATCCAATGATTATGACATCAAATGATAATGACATCAACAAAATGATTATGACATCATCCAATGATTTTGACATCATCAAATCATTATGACATCAACAAAATGATTATGACATCAACAAAATGATTATGACATCATCAAATGATTATGACATCAAATTATTATGACATCATCAAATGATTATGACATCAACAAAATGATGATGACATCATCCAAAGATTATGACATCATCCAATGATTATGACATCATCAAATCATTATGACATCAACAAAACGATTATGACATCATCTAATGATTATGACATCATCAAATGATTATGACATCACAAAATGATTATGACATCATCTAATGATTATGACATCATCAAATGATTATGACATCAACAAAATGATTATGACATCATCCAATTATTATGACATCAAATGATTATGACATCATCAAATGATTATGACATCAACAAAATGATTATGACATCATCCAATGATTATGACATCAAATGATTATGACATCAACAAAATGATTATGACATCATCCAATGATTTTGACATCATCAAATCATTATGACATCAACAAAATGATTATGACATCAACAAAATGATTATGACATCATCAAATGATTATGACATCAAATGATTATGACATCATCAAATGATTATGACATCAACAAAATGATGATGACATCATCCAATGATTATGACATCATCCAATGATTATGACATCATCAAATCATTATGACATCAACAAAATGATTATGACATCATCTAATGATTATGGCATCATCAAATGATTATGACATCAACAAAATGATTATGACATCATCCAATGATTATGACATCAAATGATTATGACATCATCAAATCATTATGACATCAACAAAATGATTATGACATCATAAAATGATTATGACATCAACAAAATGATAATGGCATCATCAAATGATTATGACATCAACAAAATGATTATGACATCAACAAAATGATTATGACATCATCAAATGATTATGACATCATCTAATGATTATGACATCATCAAATGATTATGACATCAACAAAATGATTATGACATCATCCAATGATTATGACATCAAATGATTATGACATCATCAAATGATTATGACATCACCAAAATGATTATGACATCATCAAATGATTATGACATCAACAAAATGATTATGACATCAACAAAATGATTATGACATCATCTAATGATTATGACATCAACAAAATGATTATGACATCAAATGATTATGACATCAAATGATTATGACATCATCAAATGATTATGACATCGACAAAATGATTATGACATCATCCAATGATTATGACATCAAATGATTATGACATCAACAAAATGATTATGACATCATCCAATGATTTTGACATCATCAAATCATTATGACATCAACAAAATGATTATGACATCAACAAAATGATTATGACATCATCCAATGATTATGACATCAAATGATTATGACATCATCAAATGATTATGACATCACAAAATGATTATGACATCATCTAATGATTATGACATCATCAAATGATTATGACATCAACAAAATGATTATGACATCATCTAATGATTATGACATCATCAAATGATTATGACATCAACAAAATGATTATGACATCATCCAATGATTATGATATCAAATGATTATGACATCAACAAAATGATGATGACATCATCCAATGATTATGACATCATACAATGATTATGACATCATCAAATCATTATGACATCAACAAAATGATTATGACATCATCTAATGATTATGACATCATCAAATGATTATGACATCAACAAAATGATTATGACATCATCCAATGATTATGACATCAAATGATTATGACATCATCAAATGATTATGACATCAACAAAATGTTTATGACATCATCCAATGATTATGACATCAAATGATTATGACATCAACAAAATGATTATGACATCATCCAATGATTTTGACATCATCAAATCATTATGACATCAACAAAATGATTATGACATCAACAAAATGATTATGACATCATCAAATGATTATGACATCAAATGATTATGACATCATCAATTGATTATGACATCAACAAAATGATGATGACATCATCCAATGATTATGACATCATCCAATGATTATGACATCATCAAATCATTATGACATCAACAAAATGATTATGACATCATCAAATGATTATGACATCAACAAAATGATTATGACATCATCCAATGATTATGACATCAAATGATTATGACATCATCAAATGATTATGACATCAACAAAATGATTATGACATCATCAAATGATTATGACATAAAAAAATGATTATGACATCAACAAAATGATTATGACATCATCTAATGATTATGACATTATCAAATGATTATGACATCAACAAAATGATTATGACATCATCCGATGATTATGACATCAAATGATTATGACATCATCAAATGGTTATGACATCAACAAAATGATTATGACATCATCTAATGATTATGACATCATCAAATGATTATGACATCAACAAAATGATTATGACATCATCTAATGTTTATGACATCATCAAATGATTATGACATCAACAAAATGATTATGACATCATCCAATGATTATGACATCAACAAAATGATTATGACATCATCCAATGATTATGACATCAAATGTTTATGACATCATCAAATGATTATGACATCAACAAAATGATTATGACATCATCCAATGATTATGACATCAAATGATTATGACATCATCAAATCATTATGACATCAACAAAATGATTATGACATCATCTAATGATTATGACATCATCAAATGATTATGACATCAACAAAATGATTATGACATCATCCAATGATTATGACATCAAATGATTATGACATCATCAAATGATTACGACATCAACAAAATGATTATGGCATCATCAAATGATTATGACATCAACAAAATGATTATGACATCATCCAATGATTATGACATCAAATGATTATGACATCATCAAATCATTATGACATCAACAAAATGATTATGACATCATAAAATGATTATGACATCAACAAAATGATAATGGCATCATCAAATGATTATGACATCAACAAAATGATTATGACATCAACAAAATGATTATGACATCATCAAATGATTATGACATCATCTAATGATTATGACATCATCAAATGATTATGACATCAACAAAATGATTATGACATCATCCAATGATTATGACATCAAATGATTATGACATCATCAAATGATTATGACATCACCAAAATGATTATGACATCATCAAATGATTATGACATCAACAAAATGATTATGACATCAACAAAATGATTATGACATCATCTAATGATTATGACATTATCAAATGATTATGACATCAACAAAATGATTATGACATCAAATGATTATGACATCAAATGATTATGACATCATCAAATGATTATGACATCAACAAAATGATTATGACATCATCCAATGATTATGACATCAAATGATTATGACATCAACAAAATGATTATGACATCATCCAATGATTTTGACATCATCAAATCATTATGACATCAACAAAATGATTATGACATCAACAAAATGATTATGACATCATCAAATGATTATGACATCAAATGATTATGACATCATCAAATGATTATGACATCAACAAAATGATGATGACATCATCCAATGATTATGACATCATCAAATCATTATGACATCAACAAAATGATTATGACATCATCTAATGATTATGACATCATCAAATGATTATGACATCATCTAATGATTATGACATCATCAAATGATTATGACATCACAAAATGATTATGACATCATCTAATGATTATGACATCATCAAATGATTATGACATCAACAAAATGATTATGACATCATCTAATGATTATGACATCATCAAATGATTATGACATCAACAAAATGATTATCAATCATCTAATGATTATGACATCATCAAATGATTATGACATCAACAAAATGATTATGACATCATCCAATGATTATGACATCAAATGATTATGACATCATCAAATGATTATGACATCAACAAAATGATTATGACATCAACAAAATGATTATGACATCATCCAATGATTATGACATCAACAAAATGATTATGACATCATCCAATGATTTTGACATCATCAAATCATTATGACATCAACAAAATGATTATGACATCATCAAATGATTATGACATCAAATGATTATGACATCATCAAATGATTATGACATCAACAAAATGATGATGACATCATCCAATGATTATGACATCATCCAATGATTATGACATCATCAAATCATTATGACATCAACAAAATGATTATGACATCATCTAATGATTATGACATCATCAAATGATTATGACATCAACAAAATGATTATGACATCATACAATGATTATGACGTCAAATCATTATGACATCATCAAATGATTATGACATCAACAAAATGATTATGACATCATCCAATGATTATGACATCAAATGTTTATGACATCATCAAATGATTATGACATCAACAAAATGATTATGACATCATCCAATGATTATGACATCAAATGATTATGACATCATCAAATCATTATGACATCAACAAAATGATTATGACATCATCTAATGATTATGACATCATCAAATGATTATGACATCAACAAAATGATTATGACATCATCCGATGATTATGACATCAAATGATTATGACATCATCAAATGATTATGACATCAACAAAATGATTATGACATCATCCAATGATTTTGACATCATCAAATCATTATGACATCAACAAAATGATTATGACATCAACAAAATGATTATGACATCATCAAATGATTATGACATCAAATGATTATGACATCATCAAATGATTATGACATCAACAAAATGATGATGACATCATCCAATGATTATGACATCATCCAATGATTATGACATCATCAAATCATTATGACATCAACAAAATGATTATGACATCATCTAATGATTATGACATCATCAAATGATTATGACATCACAAAATGATTATGACATCATCTAATGATTATGACATCATCAAATGATTATGACATCAACAAAATGATTATGACATCATCCAATGATTATGACATCATCCAATGATTATGACATCATCAAATCATTATGACATCAACAAAATGATTATGACATCATCTAATGATTATGACATCATCAAATGATTATGACATCAACAAAATGATTATGACATCATCCAATGATTATGACATCAAATGATTATGACTTCATCAAATAATTATGACATCACCAAAATGATTATGACATCATCAAATGATTATGACATCAACAAAATGATTATGACATCAACAAAATGATTATGACATCATCTAATGATTATGACATTATCAAATGATTATGACATCAACAAAATGATTATGACATCATCCAATGATTATGACATCAAATGATTACGACATCATCAAATGATTATGACATCACAAAATGATTATGACATCATCTAATGATTATGACATCATCAAATGATTATGACATCAACAAAATGATTATGACATCATCTAATGATTATGACATCATCAAATGATTATGACATCAACAAAATGATTATGACATCATCCAATGATTATGACATCAAATGATTATGACATCATCAAATGATTATGACATCAACAAAATGATTATGACATCATCCAATGATTATGACATCAAATGATTATGACATCAACAAAATGATTATGACATCATCCAATGATTATGACATCATCCAATGATTATGACATCATCAAATCATTATGACATCAACAAAATGATTATGACATCATCTAATGATTATGACATCATCAAATGATTATGACATCACAAAATGATTATGACATCATCTAATGATTATGACATCATCAAATGATTATGACATCAACAAAATGATTATGACATCATCCAATGATTATGACATCATCAAATGATTATGACATCAACAAAATGATTATGACATCATCCAATGATTATGACATCATCAAATGATTATGACATCAACAAAATGATTATGACATCATCCAATGATTTTGACATCATCAAATCATTATGACATCAACAAAATGATTATGACATCAACAAAATGATTATGACATTATCAAATGATTTTGACATCAAATGATTATGACATCATCAAATGATTATGACATCAACAAAATGATGATGACATCATCCAATGATTATGACATCATCCAATGATTATGACATCTTCAAATCATTATGACATCAACAAAACGATTATGACATCATCTAATGATTATGACATCATCAAATGATTATGACATCACAAAATGATTATGACATCATCTAATGATTATGACATCATCAAATGATTATGACATCAACAAAATGATTATGACATCATCTAATGATTATGACATCATCAAATGATTATGACATCAACAAAATGATTATGACATCATCCAATGATTATGACATCAAATGATTATGACATCATCAAATGATTATGACATCAACAAAATGATGATGACATCATCCAATGATTATGACATCATCCAATGATTATGACATCATCAAATCATTATGACATCAACAAAATTATTATGACATCATCTAATGATTATGACATCATCAAATGATTATGACATCAACAAAATGATTATGACATCATCCAATGATTATGACATCAAATGATTATGACATCATCAAATGATTATTACATCAACAAAATGATTATGACATCATCCAATGATTATGACATCAAATGATTATGACATCATCCAATGATTATGACATCAACAAAATGATTATGACATCATCCAATGATTATGACATCAAATGATTATGACATCATCAAATCATTATGACATCAACAAAATGATTATGACATCATCTAATGATTATGACATCATCAAATGATTATGACATCAACAAAATGATTATGACATCATCCAATGATTATGACATCATCCAATGATTATGACATCATCAAATCATTATGACATCAACAAAATGATTATGACATCATCTAATGATTATGACATCATCAAATGATTATGACATCAACAAAATGATTATGACATCATCCAATGATTATGACATCAAATGATTATGACATCACCAAAATGATTATGACATCATCAAATGATTATGACATCAACAAAATGATTATGACATCAACAAAATGATTATGACATCATCAAATGATTATGACATCATCAAATGATTATGACATCAACAAAATGATTATGACATCATCCAATGATTATGACATCAAATGATAATGACATCAACAAAATGATTATGACATCATCCAATGATTTTGACATCATCAAATCATTATGACATCAACAAAATGATTATGACATCAACAAAATGATTATGACATCATCAAATGATTATGACATCAAATTATTATGACATCATCAAATGATTATGACATCAACAAAATGATGATGACATCATCCAAAGATTATGACATCATCCAATGATTATGACATCATCAAATCATTATGACATCAACAAAACGATTATGACATCATCTAATGATTATTACATCATCAAATGATTATGACATCACAAAATGATTATGACATCATCTAATGATTATGACATCATCAAATGATTATGACATCAACAAAATGATTATGACATCATCCAATTATTATGACATCAAATGATTATGACATCATCAAATGATTATGACATCAACAAAATGATTATGACATCATCCAATGATTATGACATCAAATGATTATGACATCAACAAAATGATTATGACATCATCCAATGATTTTGACATCATCAAATCATTATGACATCAACAAAATGATTATGACATCAACAAAATGATTATGACATCATCAAATAATTATGACATCAAATGATTATGACATCATCAAATGATTATGACATCAACAAAATGATGATGACATCATCCAATGATAATGACATCATCCAATGATTATGACATCATCAAATCATTATGACATCAACAAAATGATTACGACATCATCTAATGATTATGACATCATCAAATGATTATGACATCAACAAAATGATTATGACATCATCCAATGATTATGACATCAAATGATTATGACATCATCAAATTATTATGACATCAACAAAATGATTATGACATCATCCAATGATTATGACATCAAATGATTATGACATCATCCAATGATTATGACATCAACAAAATGATTATGACATCATCCAATGATTATGACATCAAATGTTTATGACATCATCAAATGATTATGACATCAACAAAATGATTATGACTTCATTCAATGATTATGACATCAAATGATTATGACATCATCAAATCATTATGACATCAACAAAATGATTATGACATCATCTAATGATTATGACATCATCAAATGATTATGACATCAACAAAATGATTATGACATCATCCAATGATTATGACATCAAATGATTATGACATCATCAAATGATTATGACATCACCAAAATGATTATGACATCATCAAATGATTATGACATCAAGAAAATGATTATGACATCAACAAAATGATTATGACATCATCTAATGATTATGACATTATCAAATGATTATGACATCAACAAAATGATTATGACATCATCCAATTATTATGACATCAAATGATTATGACATCATCAAATGATTATGACATCACAAAATGATTATGACATCATCTAATGATTATGACATCATCAAATGATTATGACATCAACAAAATGATTATGACATCATCTAATGATTATGACATCATCAAATGATTATGACATCAACAAAATGATTATGACATCATCCAATGATTATGACATCAAATGATTATGACATCATCAATTGATTATGACATCAACAAAATGATTATGACATCATCCAATGATTATGACATCAAATGATTATGACATCAACAAAATGATTATGACATCATCCAATGATTTTGACATCATCAAATCATTATGACATCAACAAAATGATTATGACATCAACAAAATGATTATGACATCATCAAATGATTATGACATCAAATGATTATGACATCATCAAATGATTATGACATCAACAAAATGATGATGACATCATCCAATGATTATGACATCATCCAATGATTATGACATCATCAAATCATTATGACATCAACAAAATGATTATGACATCATCTAATGATTATGACATCATCAAATGATTATGACATCACAAAATGATTATGACATCATCAAATGATTATGACATCAAATGATTATGACATCATCAAATCATTATGACATCAACAAAATGATTATGACATCATCTAATGATTATGACATCATCAAATGATTATGACATCAACAAAATGATTATGACATCATCCAATGATTATGACATCAAATGATTATGACATCATCAAATGATTACGACATCAACAAAATGATTATGGCATCATAAAATGATTATGACATCAACAAAATGATTATGACATCATCCAATGATTATGACATCAAATGATTATGACATCATCAAATCATTATGACATCAACAAAATGATTATGACATCATAAAATGATTATGACATCAACAAAATGATTATGACATCAACAAAATGATTATGACATCATCTAATGATTATTACATTATCAAATGATTATGACATCAACAAAATGATTATGACATCATCCAATGATTATGACATCAAATGATTATGACATCATCAAATGATTATGACATCAACAAAATGATTATGACATCATCCAATGATTATGACATCAAATGATTATGACATCAACAAAATGATTATGACATCATCCAATGATTTTGACATCATCAAATCATTATGACATCAACAAAATGATTATGACATCAACAAAATGATTATGACATCATCAAATGATTATGACATCAAATGATTATGACATCATCAAATGATTATGACATCATCCAATGATTATGACATCATCAAATCATTATGACATCAACAAAATGATTATGACATCATCTAATGATTATGACATCATCAAATGATTATGACATCACAAAATGATTATGACATCATCTAATGATTATGACATCATCAAATGATTATGACATCAACAAAATGATTATGACATCATCCAATGATCATGACAGCAAATGATTATGACATCATCAAATGATTATGACATCAACAAAATGATTATGACATCAACAAAATGATTATGACATCATCCAATGATTATGACATCAACAAAATGATTATGACATCATCCAATGATTTTGACATCATCAAATCATTATGACATCAACAAAATGATTATGACATCATCAAATGATTATGACATCAAATGATTATGACATCATCAAATGATTATGACATCAACAAAATGATGATGACATCATCCAATGATTATGACATCATCCAATGATTATGACATCATCAAATCATTATGACATCAACAAAATGATTATGACATCATCTAATGGTTATGACATCATCAAATGATTATGACATCAACAAAATGATTATGACATCATACAATGATTATGACGTCAAATGATTATGACATCATCAAATGATTATGACATCACCAAAATGATTATGACATCATCAAATGATTATGACATCAACAAAATGATTATGACATCAACAAAATGATTATGACATCATCTAATGATTATGACATTATCAAATGATTATGACATCAACAAAATGATTATGACATCAAATGATTATGCCATCAAATGATTATGACATCATCAAATGATTATGACATCAACAAAATGATTATGACATCATCCAATGATTATGACATCAAATGATTATGACATCAACAAAATGATTATGACATCATCCAATGATTTTGACATCATCAAATCATTATGACATCAACAAAATGATTATGACATCAACAAAATGATTATGACATCATCAAATGATTATGACATCAAATGATTATGACATCATCAAATGATTATGACATCAACAAAATGATGATGACATCATCCAATGATTATGACATCATCAAATCATTATGACATCAACAAAATGATTATGACATCATCTAATGATTATGACATCATCAAATGATTATGACATCATCTAATGATTATGACATCATCAAATGATTATGACATCACAAAATGATTATGACATCATCTAATGATTATGACATCATCAAATGATTATGACATCAACAAAATGATTATGACATCATCTAATGATTATGACATCATCAAATGATTATGACATCAACAAAATGATTATGACATCATCCAATGATTATGACATCAAATGATTATGACATCATCAAATGATTATGACATCAACAAAATGATTATGACATCAACAAAATGATTATGACATCATCCAATGATTATGACATCAACAAAATGATTATGACATCATCCAATGATTTTGACATCATCAAATCATTATGACATCAACAAAATGATTATGACATCATCAAATGATTATGACATCAAATGATTATGACATCATCAAATGATTATGACATCAACAAAATGATGATGACATCATCCAATGATAATGACATCATCCAATGATTATGACATCATCAAATCATTATGACATCAACAAAATGATTATGACATCATCTAATGATTATGACATCATCAAATGATTATGACATCAACAAAATGATTATGACATCATACAATGATTATGACGTCAAATCATTTTGACATCATCAAATGATTATGACATCAACAAAATGATTATGACATCATCCAATGATTATGACATCAAATGTTTATGACATCATCAAATGATTATGACATCAACAAAATGATTATGACATCATCCAATGATTATGACATCAAATGATTATGACATCATCAAATCATTATGACATCAACAAAATGATTATGACATCATCTAATGATTATGACATCATCAAATGATTATGACATCAACAAAATGATTATGACATCATCCGATGATTATGACATCAAATGATTATGACATCATCAAATGATTATGACATCAACAAAATGATTATGACATCATCCAATGATTTTGACATCATCAAATCATTATGACATCAACAAAATGATTATGACATCAACAAAATGATTATGACATCATCAAATGATTATGACATCAAATGATTATGACATTATCAAATGATTATGACATCAACAAAATGATGATGACATCATCCAATGATTATGACATCATCCAATGATTATGACATCATCAAATCATTATGACATCAACAAAATGATTATGACATCATCTAATGATTATGACATCATCAAATGATTATGACATCACAAAATGATTATGACATCATCTAATGATTATGACATCATCAAATGATTATGACATCAACAAAATGATTATGACATCATCCAATGATTATGACATCATCCAATGATTATGACATCATCAAATCATTATGACATCAACAAAATGATTATGACATCATCTAATGATTATGACATCATCAAATGATTATGACATCAACAAAATGATTATGACATCATCCAATGATTATGACATCAAATGATTATGACATCATCAAATAATTATGACATCACCAAAATGATTATGACATCATCAAATGATTATGACATCAACAAAATGATTATGACATCAACAAAATGATTATGACATCATCTAATGATTATGACATTATCAAATGATTATGACATCAACAAAATGATTATGACATCATCCAATGATTATGACACCAAATGATTACGACATCATCAAATGATTATGACATCACAAAATGATTATGACATCATCTAATGATTATGACATCATCAAATGATTATGACATCAACAAAATGATTATGACATCATCTAATGATTATGACATCATCAAATGATTATGACATCAACAAAATGATTATGACATCATCCAATGATTATGACATCAAATGATTATGACATCATCAAATGATTATGACATCAACAAAATGATTATGACATCATCCAATGATTATGACATCAAATGATTATGACATCAACAAAATGATTATGACATCATCCAATGATTATGACATCAAATGATTATGACATCATCAAATGATTATGACATCAACAAAATTATGATGACATCATCCAGTGATTATGACATCATCCAATGATTATGACATCATCAAATCATTATGACATCAACAAAATGATTATGACATCATCTAATGATTATGACATCATCAAATGATTATGACATCAACAAAATGATTATGACATCATCTAATGATTATGACATCATCAAATGATTATGACATCAACAAAATGATTATGACATCATCTAATGATTATGACATCATCAAATGATTATGACATCAACAAAATGATTATGACATCATCCAATGATTATGACATCAAATGATTATGACATCATCAAATGATTATGACATCAACAAAATGATTATGACATCATCCAATGATTATGACATCAACAAAATGATTATGACATCATCCAATGATTTTGACATCATCAAATCATTATGACATCAACAAAATGATTATGACATCATCAAATGATTATGACATCAAATGATTATGACATCATCAAATGATTATGACATCAACAAAATGATGATGACATCATCCAATGATTATGACATCATCCAATGATTATGACATCATCAAATCATTATGACATCAACAAAATGATTATGACATCATCCAATGATTATGACATCAAATGTTTATGACATCATCAAATGATTATGACATCAACAAAATGATTATGACATCATCCAATGATTATGACATCAAATGATTATGACATCATCAAATCATTATGACATCAACAAAATGATTATGACATCATCTAATGATTATGACATCATCAAATGATTATGACATCAACAAAATGATTATGACATCATCCGATGATTATGACATCAAATGATTATGACATCATCAAATGATTATGACATCAACAAAATGATTATGACATCATCCAATGATTTTGACATCATCAAATCATTATGACATCAACAAAATGATTATGACATCAACAAAATGATTATGACATCATCAAATGATTATGACATCAAATGATTATGACATCATCAAATGATTATGACATCAACAAAATGATGATGACATCATCCAATGATTATGACATCATCCAATGATTATGACATCATCAAATCATTATGACATCAACAAAATGATTATGACATCATCTAATGATTATGACATCATCAAATGATTATGACATCACAAAATGATTATGACATCATCTAATGATTATGACATCATCAAATGATTATGACATCAACAAAATGATTATGACATCATCCAATGATTATGACATCATCCAATGATTATGACATCATCAAATCATTATGACATCAACAAAATGATTATGACATCATCTAATGATTATGACATCATCAAATGATTATGACATCAACAAAATGATTATGACATCATCCAATGATTATGACATCAAATGATTATGACATCATCAAATAATTATGACATCACCAAAATGATTATGACATCATCAAATGATTATGACATCAACAAAATGATTATGACATCAACAAAATGATTATGACATCATCTAATGATTATGACATTATCAAATGATTATGACATCAACAAAATGATTATGACATCATCCAATGATTATGACATCAAATGATTACGACATCATCAAATGATTATGACATCACAAAATGATTATGACATCATCTAATGATTATGACATCATCAAATGATTATGACATCAACAAAATGATTATGACATCATCTAATGATTATGACATCATCAAATGATTATGACATCAACAAAATGATTATGACATCATCCAATGATTATGACATCAAATGATTATGACATCATCAAATGATTATGACATCAACAAAATGATTATGACATCATCCAATGATTATGACATCAAATGATTATGACATCAACAAAATGATTATGACATCATCCAATGATTATGACATCAAATGATTATGACATCATCAAATGATTATGACATCAACAAAATCATGATGACATCATCCAGTGATTATGACATCATCCAATGATTATGACATCATCAAATCATTATGACATCAACAAAATGATTATGACATCATCTAATGATTATGACATCATCAAATGATTATGACATCACAAAATGATTATGACATCATCTAATGATTATGACATCATCAAATGATTATGACATCAACAAAATGATTATGACATCATCCAATGATTATGACATCATCAAATGATTATGACATCAACAAAATGATTATGACATCATCCAATGATTATGACATCATCAAATGATTATGACATCAACAAAATGATTATGACATCATCCAATGATTTTGACATCATCAAATCATTATGACATCAACAAAATGATTATGACATCAACAAAATGATTATGACATTATCAAATGATTTTGACATCAAATGATTATGACATCATCAAATGATTATGACATCAACAAAATGATGATGACATCATCCAATGATTATGACATCATCCAATGATTATGACATCTTCAAATCATTATGACATCAACAAAACGATTATGACATCATCTAATGATTATGACATCATCAAATGATTATGACATCACAAAATGATTATGACATCATCTAATGATTATGACATCATCAAATGATTATGACATCAACAAAATGATTATGACATCATCTAATGATTATGACATCATCAAATGATTATGACATCAACAAAATGATTATGACATCATCCAATGATTATGACATCAAATGATTATGACATCATCAAATGATTATGACATCAACAAAATGATGATGACATCATCCAATGATTATGACATCATCCAATGATTATGACATCATCAAATCATTATGACATCAACAAAATTATTATGACATCATCTAATGATTATGACATCATCAAATGATTATGACATCAACAAAATGATTATGACATCATCCAATGATTATGACATCAAATGATTATGACATCATCAAATGATTATGACATCAACAAAATGATTATGACATCATCCAATGATTATGACATCAAATGATTATGACATCATCCAATGATTATGACATCAACAAAATGATTATGACATCATCCAATGATTATGACATCAAATGATTATGACATCATCAAATCATTATGACATCAACAAAATGATTATGACATCATCTAATGATTATGACATCATCAAATGATTATGACATCAACAAAATGATTATGACATCATCCAATGATTATGACATCATCCAATGATTATGACATCATCAAATCATTATGACATCAACAAAATGATTATGACATCATCTAATGATTATGACATCATCAAATGATTATGACATCAACAAAATGATTATGACATCATCCAATGATTATGACATCAAATGATTATGACATCACCAAAATGATTATGACATCATCAAATGATTATGACATCAACAAAATGATTATGACATCAACAAAATGATTATGACATCATCAAATGATTATGACATCATCAAATGATTATGACATCAACAAAATGATTATGACATCATCCAATGATTATGACATCAAATGATTATGACATCAACAAAATGATTATGACATCATCCAATGATTTTGACATCATCAAATCATTATGACATCAACAAAATGATTATGACATCAACAAAATGATTATGACATCATCAAATGATTATGACATCAAATTATTATGACATCATCAAATGATTATGACATCAACAAAATGATGATGACATCATCCAAAGATGATGACATCATCCAATGATTATGACATCATCAAATCATTATGACATCAACAAAACGATTATGACATCATCTAATGATTATGACATCATCAAATGATTATGACATCACAAAATGATTATGACATCATCTAATGATTATGACATCATCAAATGATTATGACATCAACAAAATGATTATGACATCATCCAATTATTATGACATCAAATGATTATGACATCATCAAATGATTATGACATCAACAAAATGATTATGACATCATCCAATGATTATGACATCAAATGATTATGACATCAACAAAATGATTATGACATCATCCATTGATTTTGACATCATCAAATCATTATGACATCAACAAAATGATTATGACATCAACAAAATGATTATGACATCATCAAATGATTATGACATCAAATGATTATGACATCATCAAATGATTATGACATCAACAAAATGATGATGACATCATCCAATGATTATGACATCATCCAATGATTATGACATCATCAAATCATTATGACATCAACAAAATGATTATGACATCATCTAATGATTATGACATCATCAAATGATTATGACATCAACAAAATGATTATGACATCATCCAATGATTATGACATCAAATGATTATGACATCATCAAATGATTATGACATCAACAAAATGATTATGACATCATCCAATGATTATGACATCATCCAATGATTATGACATCAAATGATTATGACATCATCCAATGATTATGACAGCAACAAAATGTTTATGACATCATCAAATGATTATGACATCAACAAAATGATTATGACTTCATTCAATGATTATGACATCAAATGATTATGACATCATCAAATCATTATGACATCAACAAAATGATTATGACATCATCTAATGATTATGACATCATCAAATGATTATGACATCAACAAAATGATTATGACATCATCCAATGATTATGACATCAAATGATTATGACATCATCAAATGATTATGACATCACCAAAATGATTATGACATCATCAAATGATTATGACATCAACAAAATGATTATGACATCAACAAAATGATTATGACATCATCTAATGATTATGACATTATCAAATGATTATGACATCAACAAAATGATTATGACATCATCCAATTATTATGACATCAAATGATTATGACATCATCAAATGATTATGACATCACAAAATGATTATGACATCATCTAATGATTATGACATCATCAAATGATTATGACATCAACAAAATGATTATGACATCATCTAATGATTATGACATCATCAAATGATTATGACATCAACAAAATGATTATGACATCATCCAATGATTATGACATCAAATGATTATGACATCATCAATTGATTATGACATCAACAAAATGATTATGACATCATCCAATGATTATGACATCAAATGATTATGACATCAACAAAATGATTATGACATCATCCAATGATTATGACATCATCAAATCATTATGACATCAACAAAATGATTATGACATCAACAAAATGATTATGACATCATCAAATGATTATGACATCAAATGATTATGACATCATCAAATGATTATGACATCAACAAAATGATGATGACATCATCCAATGATTATGACATCATCCAATGATTATGACATCATCAAATCATTATGACATCAACAAAATGATTATGACATCATCAAATGATTATGACATCAAATGATTATGACATCATCAAATCATTATGACATCAACAAAATGATTATGACATCATCTAATGATTATGACATCATCAAATGATTATGACATCAACAAAATGATTATGACATCATCCAATGATTATGACATCAAATGATTATGACATCATCAAATGATTACGACATCAACAAAATGATTATGGCATCATCAAATGATTATGACATCAACAAAATGATTATGACATCATCCAATGATTATGACATCAAATGATTATGACATCATCAAATCATTATGACATCAACAAAATGATTATGACATCATAAAATGATTATGACATCAACAAAATGATTATGACATCAACAAAATGATTATGACATCATCTAATGATTATGACATTATCAAATGATTATGACATCAACAAAATGATTATGACATCATCCAATGATTATGACATCAAATGATTATGACATCATCAAATGATTATGACATCAACAAAATGATTATGACATCATCCAATGATTATGACATCAAATGATTATGACATCAACAAAATGATTATGACATCATCCAATGATTTTGACATCATCAAATCATTATGACATCAACAAAATGATTATGACATCAACAAAATGATTATGACATCATCAAATGATTATGACATCAAATGATTATGACATCATCAAATGATTATGACATCATCCAATGATTATGACATCATCAAATCATTATGACATCAACAAAATGATTATGACATCATCTAATGATTATGACATCATCAAATGATTATGACATCACAAAATGATTATGACATCATCTAATGATTATGACATCATCAAATGATTATGACATCAACAAAATGATTATGACATCATCTAATGATTATGACATCATCAAATGATTATGACATCAACAAAATGATTATGACATCATCCAATGATTATGACATCAAATGATTATGACATCATCAAATGATTATGACATCAACAAAATGATTATGACATCAACAAAATGATTATGACATCATCCAATGATTATGACATCAACAAAATGATTATGACATCATCCAATGATTTTGACATCATCAAATCATTATGACATCAACAAAATGATTATGACATCATCAAATGATTATGACATCAAATGATTATGACATCATCAAATGATTATGACATCAACAAAATGATGATGACATCATCCAATGATTATGACATCATCCAATGATTATGACATCATCAAATCATTATGACATCAACAAAATGATTATGACATCATCTAATGGTTATGACATCATCAAATGATTATGACATCAACAAAATGATTATGACATCATACAATGATTATGACGTCAAATGATTATGACATCATCAAATGATTATGACATCACCAAAATGATTATGACATCATCAAATGATTATGACATCAACAAAATGATTATGACATCAACAAAATGATTATGACATCATCTAATGATTATGACATTATCAAATGATTATGACATCAACAAAATGATTATGACATCAAATGATTATGCCATCAAATGATTATGACATCATCAAATGATTATGACATCAACAAAATGATTATGACATCATCCAATGATTATGACATCAAATGATTATGACATCAACAAAATGATTATGACATCATCCAATGATTTTGACATCATCAAATCATTATGACATCAACAAAATGATTATGACATCAACAAAATGATTATGACATCATCAAATGATTATGACATCAAATGATTATGACATCATCAAATGATTATGACATCAACAAAATGATGATGACATCATCCAATGATTATGACATCATCAAATCATTATGACATCAACAAAATGATTATGACATCATCTAATGATTATGACATCATCAAATGATTATGACATCATCTAATGATTATGACATCATCAAATGATTATGACATCACAAAATGATTATGACATCATCTAATGATTATGACATCATCAAATGATTATGACATCAACAAAATGATTATGACATCATCTAATGATTATGACATCATCAAATGATTATGACATCAACAAAATGATTATGACATCATCTAATGATTATGACATCATCAAATGATTATGACATCAACAAAATGATTATGACATCATCCAATGATTATGACATCAAATGATTATGACATCATCAAATGATTATGACATCAACAAAATGATTATGACATCAACAAAATGATTATGACATCATCCAATGATTATGACATCAACAAAATGATTATGACATCATCCAATGATTTTGACATCATCAAATCATTATGACATCAACAAAATGATTATGACATCATCAAATGATTATGACATCAAATGATTATGACATCATCAAATGATTATGACATCAACAAAATGATGATGACATCATCCAATGATTATGACATCATCCAATGATTATGACATCATCAAATCATTATGACATCAACAAAATGATTATGACATCATCTAATGGTTATGACATCATCAAATGATTATGACATCAACAAAATGATTATGACATCATACAATGATTATGACGTCAAATGATTATGACATCATCAAATGATTATGACATCACCAAAATGATTATGACATCATCAAATGATTATGACATCAACAAAATGATTATGACATCAACAAAATGATTATGACATCATCTAATGATTATGACATTATCAAATGATTATGACATCAACAAAATGATTATGACATCAAATGATTATGACATCAAATGATTATGACATCATCAAATGATTATGACATCAACAAAATGATTATGACATCATCCAATGATTATGACATCAAATGATTATGACATCAACAAAATGATTATGACATCATCCAATGATTTTGACATCATCAAATCATTATGACATCAACAAAATGATTATGACATCAACAAAATGATTATGACATCATCAAATGATTATGACATCAAATGATTATGACATCATCAAATGATTATGACATCAACAAAATGATGATGACATCATCCAATGATTATGACATCATCAAATCATTATGACATCAACAAAATGATTATGACATCATCTAATGATTATGACATCATCAAATGATTATGACATCATCTAATGATTATGACATCATCAAATGATTATGACATCACAAAATGATTATGACATCATCTAATGATTATGACATCATCAAATGATTATGACATCAACAAAATGATTATGACATCATCTAATGATTATGACATCATCAAATGATTATGACATCAACAAAATGATTATGACATCATCTAATGATTATGACATCATCAAATGATTATGACATCAACAAAATGATTATGACATCATCCAATGATTATGACATCAAATGATTATGACATCATCAAATGATTATGACATCAACAAAATGATTATGACATCAACAAAATGATTATGACATCATCCAATGATTATGACATCAACAAAATGATTATGACATCATCCAATGATTTTGACATCATCAAATCATTATGACATCAACAAAATGATTATGACATCATCAAATGATTATGACATCAAATGATTATGACATCATCAAATGATTATGACATCAACAAAATGATGATGACATCATCCAATGATTATGACATCATCCAATGATTATGACATCATCAAATCATTATGACATCAACAAAATGATTATGACATCATCTAATGATTATGACATCATCAAATGATTATGACATCAACAAAATGATTATGACATCATACAATGATTATGACGTCAAATCATTTTGACATCATCAAATGATTATGACATCAACAAAATGATTATGACATCATCCAATGATTATGACATCAAATGTTTATGACATCATCAAATGATTATGACATCAACAAAATGATTATGACATCATCCAATGATTATGACATCAAATGATTATGACATCATCAAATCATTATGACATCAACAAAATGATTATGACATCATCTAATGATTATGACATCATCAAATGATTATGACATCAACAAAATGATTATGACATCATCCGATGATTATGACATCAAATGATTATGACATCATCAAATGATTATGACATCAACAAAATGATTATGACATCATCCAATGATTTTGACATCATCAAATCATTATGACATCAACAAAATGATTATGACATCAACAAAATGATTATGACATCATCAAATGATTATGACATCAAATGATTATGACATCATCAAATGATTATGACATCAACAAAATGATGATGACATCATCCAATGATTATGACATCATCCAATGATTATGACATCATCAAATCATTATGACATCAACAAAATGATTATGACATCATCTAATGATTATGACATCATCAAATGATTATGACATCACAAAATGATTATGACATCATCTAATGATTATGACATCATCAAATGATTATGACATCAACAAAATGATTATGACATCATCCAATGATTATGACATCATCCAATGATTATGACATCATCAAATCATTATGACATCAACAAAATGATTATGACATCATCTAATGATTATGACATCATCAAATGATTATGACATCAACAAAATGATTATGACATCATCCAATGATTATGACATCAAATGATTATGACATCATCAAATAATTATGACATCACCAAAATGATTATGACATCATCAAATGATTATGACATCAACAAAATGATTATGACATCAACAAAATGATTATGACATCATCTAATGATTATGACATTATCAAATGATTATGACATCAACAAAATGATTATGACATCATCCAATGATTATGACATCAAATGATTACGACATCATCAAATGATTATGACATCACAAAATGATTATGACATCATCTAATGATTATGACATCATCAAATGATTATGACATCAACAAAATGATTATGACATCATCTAATGATTATGACATCATCAAATGATTATGACATCAACAAAATGATTATGACATCATCCAATGATTATGACATCAAATGATTATGACATCATCAAATGATTATGACATCAACAAAATGATTATGACATCATCCAATGATTATGACATCAAATGATTATGACATCAACAAAATGATTATGACATCATCCAATGATTATGACATCAAATGATTATGACATCATCAAATGATTATGACATCAACAAAATTATGATGACATCATCCAGTGATTATGACATCATCCAATGATTATGACATCATCAAATCATTATGACATCAACAAAATGATTATGACATCATCTAATGATTATGACATCATCAAATGATTATGACATCACAAAATGATTATGACATCATCTAATGATTATGACATCATCAAATGATTATGACATCAACAAAATGATTATGACATCATCCAATGATTATGACATCATCAAATGATTATGACATCAACAAAATGATTATGACATCATCCAATGATTATGACATCATCAAATGATTATGACATCAACAAAATGATTATGACATCATCCAATGATTTTGACATCATCAAATCATTATGACATCAACAAAATGATTATGACATCAACAAAATGATTATGACATTATCAAATGATTTTGACATCAAATGATTATGACATCATCAAATGATTATGACATCAACAAAATGATGATGACATCATCCAATGATTATGACATCATCCAATGATTATGACATCTTCAAATCATTATGACATCAACAAAACGATTATGACATCATCTAATGATTATGACATCATCAAATGATTATGACATCACAAAATGATTATGACATCATCTAATGATTATGACATCATCAAATGATTATGACATCATCTAATGATTATGACATCATCAAATGATTATGACATCATCTAATGATTATGACATCATCCAATGATTATGACATCAAATGATTATGACATCATCAAATGATTATGACATCAACAAAATGATGATGACATCATCCAATGATTATGACATCATCCAATGATTATGACATCATCAAATCATTATGACATCAACAAAATTATTATGACATCATCTAATGATTATGACATCATCAAATGATTATGACATCAACAAAATGATTATGACATCATCCAATGATTATGACATCAAATGATTATGACATCATCAAATGATTATGACATCAACAAAATGATTATGACATCATCCAATGATTATGACATCAAATGATTATGACATCATCCAATGATTATGACATCAACAAAATGATTATGACATCATCCAATGATTATGACATCAAATGATTATGACATCATCAAATCATTATGACATCAACAAAATGATTATGACATCATCTAATGATTATGACATCATCAAATGATTATGACATCAACAAAATGATTATGACATCATCCAATGATTATGACATCATCCAATGATTATGACATCATCAAATCATTATGACATCAACAAAATGATTATGACATCATCTAATGATTATGACATCATCAAATGATTATGACATCAACAAAATGATTATGACATCATCCAATGATTATGACATCAAATGATAATGACATCATCAAATGATTATGACATCACCAAAATGATTATGACATCATCAAATGATTATGACATCAACAAAATGATTATGACATCAACAAAATGATTATGACATCATCAAATGATTATGACATCAAATGATTATGACATCATCAAATGATTATGACATCAACAAAATGATTATGACATCATCCAATGATTATGACATCATCAAATGATTATGACATCAACAAAATGATTATGACATCATCCAATGATTATGACATCAAATGATTATGACATCAACAAAATGATTATGACATCATCCAATGATTTTGACATCATCAAATCATTATGACATCAACAAAATGATTATGACATCAACAAAATGATTATGACATCATCAAATGATTATGACATCAAATTATTATGACATCATCAAATGATTATGACATCAACAAAATGATGATGACATCATCCAAAGATTATGACATCATCCAATGATTATGACATCATCAAATCATTATGACATCAACAAAACGATTATGACATCATCTAATGATTATGACATCATCAAATGATTATGACATCACAAAATGATTATGACATCATCTAATGATTATGACATCATCAAATGATTATGACATCAACAAAATGATTATGACATCATCCAATTATTATGACATCAAATGATTATGACATCATCAAATGATTATGACATCAACAAAATGATTATGACATCATCCAATGATTATGACATCAAATGATTATGACATCAACAAAATGATTATGACATCATCCAATGATTTTGACATCATCAAATCATTATGACATCAACAAAATGATTATGACATCAACAAAATGATTATGACATCATCAAATGATTATGACATCAAATGATTATGACATCATCAAATGATTATGACATCAACAAAATGATGATGACATCATCCAATGATTATGACATCATCCAATGATTATGACATCATCAAATCATTATGACATCAACAAAATGATTATGACATCATCTAATGATTATGACATCATCAAATGATTATGACATCAACAAAATGATTATGACATCATCCAATGATTATGACATCAAATGATTATGACATCATCAAATTATTATGACATCAACAAAATGATTATGACATCATCCAATGATTATGACATCAAATGATTATGACATCATCCAATGATTATGACATCAACAAAATGATTATGACATCATCCAATGATTATGACATCAAACGTTTATGACATCATCAAATGATTATGACATCAACAAAATGATTATGACTTCATTCAATGATTATGACATCAAATGATTATGACATCATCAAATCATTATGACATCAACAAAATGATTATGACATCATCTAATGATTATGACATCATCAAATGATTATGACATCAACAAAATGATTATGACATCATCCAATGATTATGACATCAAATGATTATGACATCATCAAATGATTATGACATCACCAAAATGATTATGACATCATCAAATGATTATGACATCAACAAAATGATTATGACATCAACAAAATGATTATGACATCATCTAATGATTATGACATTATCAAATGATTATGACATCAACAAAATGATTATGACATCATCCAATTATTATGACATCAAATGATTATGACATCATCAAATGATTATGACATCACAAAATGATTATGACATCATCTAATGATTATGACATCATCAAATGATTATGACATCAACAAAATGATTATGACATCATCTAATGATTATGACATCATCAAATGATTATGACATCAACAAAATGATTATGACATCATCCAATGATTATGACATCAAATGATTATGACATCATCAATTGATTATGACATCAACAAAATGATTATGACATCATCCAATGATTATGACATCAAATGATTATGACATCAACAAAATGATTATGACATCATCCAATGATTTTGACATCATCAAATCATTATGACATCAACAAAATGATTATGACATCAACAAAATGATTATGACATCATCAAATGATTATGACATCAAATGATTATGACATCATCAAATGATTATGACATCAACAAAATGATGATGACATCATCCAATGATTATGACATCATCCAATGATTATGACATCATCAAATCATTATGACATCAACAAAATGATTATGACATCATCTAATGATTATGACATCATCAAATGATTATGACATAAAAAAATGATTATGACATCATCAAATGATTATGACATCAAATGATTATGACATCATCAAATCATTATGACATCAACAAAATGATTATGACATCATCTAATGATTATGACATCATCAAATGATTATGACATCAACAAAATGATTATGACATCATCCAATGATTATGATATCAAATGATTATGACATCATCAAATGATTACGACATCAACAAAATGATTATGGCATCATCAAATGATTATGACATCAACAAAATGATTATGACATCATCCAATGATTATGACATCAAATGATTATGACATCATCAAATCATTATGACATCAACAAAATGATTATGACATCATAAAATGATTATGACATCAACAAAATGATTATGACATCAACAAAATGATTATGACATCATCTAATGATTATGACATTATCAAATGATTATGACATCAACAAAATGATTATGACATCATCCAATGATTATGACATCAAATGATTATGACATCATCAAATGATTATGACATCAACAAAATGATTATGACATCATCCAATGATTATGACATCAAATGATTATGACATCAACAAAATGATTATGACATCATCCAATGATTTTGACATCATCAAATCATTATGACATCAACAAAATGATTATGACATCAACAAAAAGATTATGACATCATCAAATGATTATGACATCAAATGATTATGACATCATCAAATGATTATGACATCAACAAAATGATGATGACATCATCCAATGATTATGACATCATCAAATCATTATGACATCAACAAAATGATTATGACATCATCTAATGATTATGACATCATCAAATGATTATGACATCACAAAATGATTATGACATCATCTAATGATTATGACATCATCAAATGATTATGACATCAACAAAATGATTATGACATCATCTAATGATTATGACATCATCAAATGATTATGACATCAACAAAATGATTATGACATCATCCAATGATTATGACATCAAATGATTATGACATCATCAAATGATTATGACATCAACAAAATGATTATGACATCAACAAAATAATTATGACATCATCCAATGATTATGACATCATCAAAATGATTATGACATCATCCAATGATTTTGACATCATCAAATCATTATGACATCAACAAAATGATTATGACATCATCAAATGATTATGACATCAAATGATTATGACATCATCAAATGATTATGACATCAACAAAATGATGATGACATCATCCAATGATTATGACATCATCCAATGATTATGACATCATCAAATCATTATGACATCAACAAAATGATTATGACATCATCTAATGGTTATGACATCATCAAATGATTATGACATCAACAAAATGATTATGACATCATACAATGATTATGACGTCAAATGATTATGACATCATCAAATGATTATGACATCAACAAAATGATTATGACATCATCCAATGATTATGACATCAAATGTTTATGACATCATCAAATGATTATGACATTAACAAAATGATTATGACATCATCCAATGATTATGACATCAAATGATTATGACATCATCAAATCATTATGACATCAACAAAATGATTATGACATCATCTAATGATTATGACATCATCAAATGATTATGACATCAACAAAATGATTATGACATCATCCGATGATTATGACATCAAATGATTATGACATCATCAAATGATTATGACATCAACAAAATGATTATGACATCATCCAATGATTTTGACATCATCAAATCATTATGACATCAACAAAATGATTATGACATCAACAAAATGATTATGACATCATCAAATGATTATGACATCAAATGATTATGACATCATCAAATGATTATGACATCAACAAAATGATGATGACATCATCCAATGATTATGACATCATCCAATGATTATGACATCATCAAATCATTATGACATCAACAAAATGATTATGACATCATCTAATGATTATGACATCATCAAATGATTATGACATCACAAAATGATTATGACATCATCTAATGATTATGACATCATCAAATGATTATGACATCAACAAAATGATTATGACATCATCCAATGATTATGACATCATCCAATGATTATGACATCATCAAATCATTATGACATCAACAAAATGATTATGACATCATCCAATGATTATGACATCAAATGATTATGACATCATCAAATAATTATGACATCACCAAAATGATTATGACATCATCAAATGATTATGACATCAACAAAATGATTATGACATCAACAAAATGATTATGACATCATCTAATGATTATGACATTATCAAATGATTATGACATCAACAAAATGATTATGACATCATCCAATGATTATGACATCAAATGATTATGACATCATCAAATGATTATGACATCACAAAATGATTATGACATCATCTAATGATTATGACATCATCAAATGATTATGACATCAACAAAATGATTATGACATCATCTAATGATTATGACATCATCAAATGATTATGACATCAACAAAATGATTATGACATCATCCAATGATTATGACATCAAATGATTATGACATCATCAAATGATTATGACATCAACAAAATGATTATGACATCATCCAATGATTATGACATCAAATGATTATGACATCAACAAAATGATTATGACATCATCCAATGATTATGACATCAAATGATTATGACATCATCAAATGATTATGACATCAACAAAATTATGATGACATCATCCAATGATTATGACATCATCCAATGATTATGACATCATCAAATCATTATGACATCAACAAAATGATTATGACATCATCTAATGATTATGACATCATCAAATGATTATGACATCACAAAATGATTATGACATCATCTAATGATTATGACATCATCAAATGATTATGACATCAACAAAATGATTATGACATCATCCAATGATTATGACATCATCCAATGATTATGACATCATCAAATCATTATGACATCAACAAAATGATTATGACATCATCTAATGATTATGACATCATCAAATGATTATGACATCAACAAAATGATTATGACATCATCAAATGATTATGACATCAAATGATTATGACATCATCAAATGATTATGACATCACCAAAATGATTATGACATCATCAAATGATTATGACATCAACAAAATGATTATGACATCAACAAAATGATTATGACATCATCTAATGATTATGACATTATCAAATGATTATGACATCAACAAAATGATTATGACATCATCCAATGATTATGACATCAAATGATTATGACATCATCAAATGATTATGACATCATCAAATGAATATGACATCATCTAATGATTATGACATCATCAAATGATTATGACATCAACAAAATGATTATGACATCATCTAATGATTATAACATCATCAAATGATTATGACATCAACAAAATGATTATGGCATCATCCAATGATTATGACATCAAATGATTATGACATCATCAAATGATTATGACATCAACAAAATGATTATGACATCCTCAAATCATTATGACATCAACAAAATGATTATGACATCAACAAAATGATTATGACATCATCAAATGATTATGACATCAAATGATTATGACATCATCAAATGATTATGATATCAACAAAATGATGATGACATCATCCAATGATTATGACATCATACAATGATTATGACATCATCAAATAATTATGAAATCAACAAAATGATTATGACATCATCTAATGATTATGACATCATCAAATTATTATGACATCAACAAAATGATTATGACATCATCCAATGATTATGACATCAAATGATTATGACATCATCAAATGATTATGACATCAACAACATGATTATGACATCATCAAATGATTATGACATCAAAAAAATGATTATGACATCAACAAAATGATTATGACATCATCTAAAGATTATGACATTATCAAATGATTATGACATCAACAAAATGATTATGACATCATCCGATGATTATGACATCAATTGATTATGACATCAACAAAATGATTATGACATCATCTAATGATTATGACATCATCAAATGATTATGACATCAACAAAATGATTATGACATCATCTAATGATTATGACATCATCAAATGATTATGACATCAACAAAATGATTATGACATCATCCAATGATTATGACATCAACAAAATGATTATGACATCATCCAATGATTATGACATCAAATGTTTATGACATCAACAAAATGATTATGACATCATCCAATGATTATGACATCAAATGATTATGACATCATCAAATCATTATGACATCAACAAAATGATTATGACATCATCTAATGATTATGACATCATCAAATGATTATGACATCAACAAAATGATTATGACATCATCCAATGATTATGACATCAAATGATTATGACATCATCAAATGATTATGACATCAACAAAATGATTATGGCATCATCAAATGATTATGACATCAACAAAATGATTATGACATCATCCAATGATTATGACATCAAATGATTATGACATCATCAAATCATTATGACATCACCAAAATGATTATGACATCATCAAATGATTATGACATCAACAAAATGATTATGACATCAACAAAATGATTATGACATCATCTAATGATTATGACATTTTCAAATGATTATGACATCAACAAAATGATTATGACATCATCCAATGATTATGACATCAAATGATTATGACATCATCAAATGATTATGACATCAACAAAATGATTATGACATCATCCAATGATTATGACATCAAATGATTATGACATCAACAAAATGATTATGACATCATCCAATGATTTTGACATCATCAAATTATTATGACATCAACAAAATGATTATGACATCAACAAAATGATTATGACATCATCAAATGATTATGACATCAAATGATTATGACATCATCAAATGATTATGACATCAACAAAATGATTATGACATCATCCAATGATTATGACATCATACAATGATTATGACATCATCAAATCATTATGACATCAACAAAATGATTATGACATCATCTAATGATTATGACATCATCAAATGATTATGACATCAACAAAATGATTATGACATCATCCAAAGATTATGACATCAAATGATTATGACATCATCAAATGATTATGACATCAACAAAATGATTATGACATCATCAAATGATTATGACATCAAAAAAATGATTATGACATCAACAAAATGATTATGACATCATCCAATGATTATGACATCATCAAATGATTATGACATCAACAAAATGATTATGACATCAACAAAATGATTATGACATCATCAAATGATTATGACATCAAATGATTATGACATCATCAAATGATTATGACATCAACAAAATGATTATGACATCATCCAATGATTATGACATCATCAAATCATTATGACATCAACAAAATGATTATGACATCATCTAATGATTATGACATCATCAAATGATTATGACATCACAAAATGATTATGACATCATCTAATGATTATGACATCATCAAATGATTATGACATCAACAAAATGATTATGACATCATCTAATGATTATGACATCATCAAATGATTATGACATCAACAAAATGATTATGACATCAACAAAATGATTATGACATCATCCAATGATTATGACATCATCAAATGATTATGACATCAACAAAATGATTATGACATCATCCAATGATTTTGACATCATCAAATCATTATGACATCAACAAAATGATTATGACATCAACAAAATGATTATGACATTATCAAATGATTTTGACATCAAATGATTATGACATCATCAAATGATTATGACATCAACAAAATGATGATGACATCATCCAATGATTATGACATCATCCAATGATTATGACATCTTCAAATCATTATGACATCAACAAAACGATTATGACATCATCTAATGATTATGACATCATCAAATGATTATGACATCACAAAATGATTATGACATCATCAAATGATTATGACATCAACAAAATGATTATGACATCATCTAATGATTATGACATCATCAAATGATTATGACATCATCCAATGATTATGACATCAAATGATTATGACATCATCAAATGATTATGACATCAACAAAATGATGATGACATCATCCAATGATTATGACATCATCCAATGATTATGACATCATCAAATCATTATGACATCAACAAAATTATTATGACATCATCTAATGATTATGACATCATCAAATGATTATGACATCAACAAAATGATTATGACATCATCCAATGATTATGACATCAAATGATTATGACATCATCAAATGATTATGACATCAACAAAATGATTATGACATCATCCAATGATTATGACATCAAATGATTATGACATCATCCAATGATTATGACATCAACAAAATGATTATGACATCATCCAATGATTATGACATCAAATGATTATGACATCATCAAATCATTATGACATCAACAAAATGATTATGACATCATCTAATGATTATGACATCATCAAATGATTATGACATCAACAAAATGATTATGACATCATCCAATGATTATGACATCATCCAATGATTATGACATCATCAAATCATTATGACATCAACAAAATGATTATGACATCATCTAATGATTATGACATCATCAAATGATTATGACATCAACAAAATGATTATGACATCATCCAATGATTATGACATCAAATGATTATGACATCATCAAATGATTATGACATCACCAAAATGATTATGACATCATCAAATGATTATGACATCAACAAAATGATTATGACATCAACAAAATGATTATGACATCATCAAATGATTATGACATCAAATGATTATGACATCATCAAATGATTATGACATCAACAAAATGATTATGACATCATCCAATGATTATGACATCATCAAATGATTATGACATCAACAAAATGATTATGACATCATCCAATGATTATGACATCAAATGATTATGACATCAACAAAATGATTATGACATCATCCAATGATTTTGACATCATCAAATCATTATGACATCAACAAAATGATTATGACATCAACAAAATGATTATGACATCATCAAATGATTATGACATCAAATTATTATGACATCATCAAATGATTATGACATCAACAAAATGATGATGACATCATCCAAAGATTATGACATCATCCAATGATTATGACATCATCAAATCATTATGACATCAACAAAACGATTATGACATCATCTAATGATTATGACATCATCAAATGATTATGACATCACAAAATGATTATGACATCATCTAATGATTATGACATCATCAAATGATTATGACATCAACAAAATGATTATGACATCATCCAATTATTATGACATCAAATGATTATGACATCATCAAATGATTATGACATCAACAAAATGATTATGACATCATCCAATGATTATGACATCAAATGATTATGACATCAACAAAATGATTATGACATCATCCAATGATTTTGACATCATCAAATCATTATGACATCAACAAAATGATTATGACATCAACAAAATGATTATGACATCATCAAATGATTATGACATCAAATGATTATGACATCATCAAATGATTATGACATCAACAAAATGATGATGACATCATCCAATGATTATGACATCATCCAATGATTATGACATCATCAAATCATTATGACATCAACAAAATGATTATGACATCATCTAATGATTATGACATCATCAAATGATTATGACATCAACAAAATGATTATGACATCATCCAATGATTATGACATCAAATGATTATGACATCATCAAATTATTATGACATCAACAAAATGATTATGACATCATCCAATGATTATGACATCAAATGATTATGACATCATCCAATGATTATGACATCAACAAAATGATTATGACATCATCCAATGATTATGACATCAAACGTTTATGACATCATCAAATGATTATGACATCAACAAAATGATTATGACTTCATTCAATGATTATGACATCAAATGATTATGACATCATCAAATCATTATGACATCAACAAAATGATTATGACATCATCTAATGATTATGACATCATCAAATGATTATGACATCAACAAAATGATTATGACATCATCCAATGATTATGACATCAAATGATTATGACATCATCAAATGATTATGACATCACCAAAATGATTATGACATCATCAAATGATTATGACATCAACAAAATGATTATGACATCAACAAAATGATTATGACATCATCTAATGATTATGACATTATCAAATGATTATGACATCAACAAAATGATTATGACATCATCCAATTATTATGACATCAAATGATTATGACATCATCAAATGATTATGACATCACAAAATGATTATGACATCATCTAATGATTATGACATCATCAAATGATTATGACATCAACAAAATGATTATGACATCATCTAATGATTATGACATCATCAAATGATTATGACATCAACAAAATGATTATGACATCATCCAATGATTATGACATCAAATGATTATGACATCATCAATTGATTATGACATCAACAAAATGATTATGACATCATCCAATGATTATGACATCAAATGATTATGACATCAACAAAATGATTATGACATCATCCAATGATTTTGACATCATCAAATCATTATGACATCAACAAAATGATTATGACATCAACAAAATGATTATGACATCATCAAATGATTATGACATCAAATGATTATGACATCATCAAATGATTATGACATCAACAAAATGATGATGACATCATCCAATGATTATGACATCATCCAATGATTATGACATCATCAAATCATTATGACATCAACAAAATGATTATGACATCATCTAATGATTATGACATCATCAAATGATTATGACATAAAAAAAATGATTATGACATCATCAAATGATTATGACATCAAATGATTATGACATCATCAAATGATTATGACATCAACAAAATGATTATGACATCATCCAATGATTATGACATCAAATGATTATGACATCAACAAAATGATTATGACATCATCCAATGATTTTGACATCATCAAATCATTATGACATCAACAAAATGATTATGACATCAACAAAAAGATTATGACATCATCAAATGATTATGACATCAAATGATTATGACATCATCAAATGATTATGACATCAACAAAATGATGATGACATCATCCAATGATTATGACATCATCAAATCATTATGACATCAACAAAATGATTATGACATCATCTAATGATTATGACATCATCAAATGATTATGACATCACAAAATGATTATGACATCATCTAATGATTATGACATCATCAAATGATTATGACATCAACAAAATGATTATGACATCATCTAATGATTATGACATCATCAAATGATTATGACATCAACAAAATGATTATGACATCATCCAATGATTATGACATCAAATGATTATGACATCATCAAATGATTATGACATCAACAAAATGATTATGACATCAACAAAATAATTATGACATCATCCAATGATTATGACATCAACAAAATGATTATGACATCATCCAATGATTTTGACATCATCAAATCATTATGACATCAACAAAATGATTATGACATCATCAAATGATTATGACATCAAATGATTATGACATCATCAAATGATTATGACATCAACAAAATGATGATGACATCATCCAATGATTATGACATCATCCAATGATTATGACATCATCAAATCATTATGACATCAACAAAATGATTATGACATCAACTAATGGTTATGACATCATCAAATGATTATGACATCAACAAAATGATTATGACATCATACAATGATTATGACGTCAAATGATTATGACATCATCAAATGATTATGACATCAACAAAATGATTATGACATCATCCAATGATTATGACATCAAATGTTTATGACATCATCAAATGATTATGACATTAACAAAATGATTATGACATCATCCAATGATTATGACATCAAATGATTATGACATCATCAAATCATTATGACATCAACAAAATGATTATGACATCATCTAATGATTATGACATCATCAAATGATTATGACATCAACAAAATGATTATGACATCATCCGATGATTATGACATCAAATGATTATGACATCATCAAATGATTATGACATCAACAAAATGATTATGACATCATCCAATGATTTTGACATCATCAAATCATTATGACATCAACAAAATGATTATGACATCAACAAAATGATTATGACATCATCAAATGATTATGACATCAAATGATTATGACATCATCAAATGATTATGACATCAACAAAATGATGATGACATCATCCAATGATTATGACATCATCCAATGATTATGACATCATCAAATCATTATGACATCAACAAAATGATTATGACATCATCTAATGATTATGACATCATCAAATGATTATGACATCACAAAATGAATATGACATCATCTAATGATTATGACATCATCAAATGATTATGACATCAACAAAATGATTATGACATCATCCAATGATTATGACATCATCCAATGATTATGACATCATCAAATCATTATGACATCAACAAAATGATTATGACATCATCCAATGATTATGACATCAAATGATTATGACATCATCAAATAATTATGACATCACCAAAATGATTATGACATCATCAAATGATTATGACATCAACAAAATGATTATGACATCAACAAAATGATTATGACATCATCTAATGATTATGACATTATCAAATGATTATGACATCAACAAAATGATTATGACATCATCCAATGATTATGACATCAAATGATTATGACATCATCAAATGATTATGACATCACAAAATGATTATGACATCATCTAATGATTATGACATCATCAAATGATTATGACATCAACAAAATGATTATGACATCATCTAATGATTATGACATCATCAAATGATTATGACATCAACAAAATGATTATGACATCATCCAATGATTATGACATCAAATGATTATGACATCATCAAATGATTATGACATCAACAAAATGATTATGACATCATCCAATGATTATGACATCAAATGATTATGACATCAACAAAATGATTATGACATCATCCAATGATTATGACATCAAATGATTATGACATCATCAAATGATTATGACATCAACAAAATTATGATGACATCATCCAATGATTATGACATCATCCAATGATTATGACATCATCAAATCATTATGACATCAACAAAATGATTATGACATCATCTAATGATTATGACATCATCAAATGATTATGACATCACAAAATGATTATGACATCATCTAATGATTATGACATCATCAAATGATTATGACATCAACAAAATGATTATGACATCATCCAATGATTATGACATCATCCAATGATTATGACATCATCAAATCATTATGACATCAACAAAATGATTATGACATCATCTAATGATTATGACATCATCAAATGATTATGACATCAACAAAATGATTATGACATCATCAAATGATTATGACATCAAATGATTATGACATCATCAAATGATTATGACATCACCAAAATGATTATGACATCATCAAATGATTATGACATCAACAAAATGATTATGACATCAACAAAATGATTATGACATCATCTAATGATTATGACATTATCAAATGATTATGACATCAACAAAATGATTATGACATCATCCAATGATTATGACATCAAATGATTATGACATCATCAAATGATTATGACATCATCAAATGAATATGACATCATCTAATGATTATGACATCATCAAATGATTATGACATCAACAAAATGATTATGACATCATCTAATGATTATAACATCATCAAATGATTATGACATCAACAAAATGATTATGGCATCATCCAATGATTATGACATCAAATGATTATGACATCATCAAATGATTATGACATCAACAAAATGATTATGACATCCTCAAATCATTATGACATCAACAAAATGATTATGACATCAACAAAATGATTATGACATCATCAAATGATTATGACATCAAATGATTATGACATCATCAAATGATTATGATATCAACAAAATGATGATGACATCATCCAATGATTATGAAATCATACAATGATTATGACATCATCAAATAATTATGAAATCAACAAAATGATTATGACATCATCTAATGATTATGACATCATCAAATTATTATGACATCAACAAAATGATTATGACATCAACCAATGATTATGACATCAAATGATTATGACATCATCAAATGATTATGACATCAACAACATGATTATGACATCATCAAATGATTATGACATCAAAAAAATGATTATGACATCAACAAAATGATTATGACATCATCTAATGATTATGACATTATCAAATGATTATGACATCAACAAAATGATTATGACATCATCCGATGATTATGACATCAATTGATTATGACATCAACAAAATGATTATGACATCATCTAATGATTATGACATCATCAAATGATTATGACATCAACAAAATGATTATGACATCATCTAATGATTATGACATCATCAAATGATTATGACATCAACAAAATGATTATGACATCATCCAATGATTATGACATCAACAAAATGATTATGACATCATCCAATGATTATGACATCAAATGTTTATGACATCATCAAATGATTATGACATCAACAAAATGATTATGACATCATCCAATGATTATGACATCAAATGATTATGACATCATCAAATCATTATGACATCAACAAAATGATTATGACATCATGTAATGATTATGACATCATCAAATGATTATGACATCAACAAAATGATTATGACATCATCCAATGATTATGACATCAAATGATTATGACATCATCAAATGATTACGACATCAACAAAATGATTATGTCATCATCAAATGATTATGACATCAACAAAATGATTATGACATCATCCAATGATTATGACATCAAATGATTATGACATCATCAAATCATTATGACATCACCAAAATGATTATGACATCATCAAATGATTATGACATCAACAAAATGATTATGACATCAACAAAATGATTATGACATCATCTAATGATTATGACATTTTCAAATGATTATGACATCAACAAAATGATTATGACATCATCCAATGATTATGACATCAAATGATTATGACATCATCAAATGATTATGACATCAACAAAATGATTATGACATCATCCAATGATTATGACATCAAATGATTATGACATCAACAAAATGATTATGACATCATCCAATGATTTTGACATCATCAAATTATTATGACATCAACAAAATGATTATGACATCAACAAAATGATTATGACATCATCAAATGATTATGACATCAAATGATTATGACATCATCAAATGATTATGATATCAACAAAATGATGATGACATCATCCAATGATTATGACATCATACAATGATTATGACATCATCAAATCATTATGACATCAACAAAATGATTATGACATCATCTAATGATTATGACATCATCAAATGATTATGACATCAACAAAATGATTATGACATCATCCAAAGATTATGACATCAAATGATTATGACATCATCAAATGATTGTGACATCAACAAAATGATTATGACATCATCAAATGATTATGACATCAAAAAAATGATTATGACATCAACAAAATGATTATGACATCATCCAATGATTTTGACATCATCAAATCATTATGACATCAACAAAATGATTATGACATCAACAAAATGATTATGACATCATCAAATGATTATGACATCAAATGATTATGACATCATCAAATGATTATGACATCAACAAAATGATGATGACATCATCCAATGATTATGACATCATCAAATCATTATGACATCAACAAAATGATTATGACATCATCTAATGATTATGACATCATCAAATGATTATGACATCACAAAATGATTATGACATCATCTAATGATTATGACATCATCAAATGATTATGACATCAACAAAATGATTATGACATCATCTAATGATTATGACATCATCAAATGATTATGACATCAACAAAATGATTATGACATCATCCAATGATTATGACATCAAATGATTATGACATCATCAAATGATTATGACATCAACAAAATGATTATGACATCAACAAAATAATTATGACATCATCCAATGATTATGACATCAACAAAATGATTATGACATCATCCAATGATTTTGACATCATCAAATCATTATGACATCAACAAAATGATTATGACATCATCAAATGATTATGACATCAAATGATTATGACATCATCAAATGATTATGACATCAACAAAATGATGATGACATCATCCAATGATTATGACATCATCCAATGATTATGACATCATCAAATCATTATGACATCAACAAAATGATTATGACATCATCTAATGGTTATGACATCATCAAATGATTATGACATCAACAAAATGATTATGACATCATACAATGATTATGACGTCAAATGATTATGACATCATCAAATGATTATGACATCAACAAAATGATTATGACATCATCCAATGATTATGACATCAAATGTTTATGACATCATCAAATGATTATGACATTAACAAAATGATTATGACATCATCCAATGATTATGACATCAAATGATTATGACATCATCAAATCATTATGACATCAACAAAATGATTATGACATCATCTAATGATTATGACATCATCAAATGATTATGACATCAACAAAATGATTATGACATCATCCGATGATTATGACATCAAATGATTATGACATCATCAAATGATTATGACATCAACAAAATGATTATGACATCATCCAATGATTTTGACATCATCAAATCATTATGACATCAACAAAATGATTATGACATCAACAAAATGATTATGACATCATCAAATGATTATGACATCAAATGATTATGACATCATCAAATGATTATGACATCAACAAAATGATGATGACATCATCCAATGATTATGACATCATCAAATCATTATGACATCAACAAAATGATTATGACATCATCTAATGATTATGACATCATCAAATGATTATGACATCACAAAATGATTATGACATCATCTAATGATTATGACATCATCAAATGATTATGACATCAACAAAATGATTATGACATCATCCAATGATTATGACATCATCCAATGATTATGACATCATCAAATCATTATGACATCAACAAAATGATTATAACATCATCCAATGATTATGACATCAAATGATTATGACATCATCAAATAATTATGACATCACCAAAATGATTATGACATCATCAAATGATTATGACATCAACAAAATGATTATGACATCAACAAAATGATTATGACATCATCTAATGATTATGACATTATCAAATGATTATGACATCAACAAAATGATTATGACATCATCCAATGATTATGACATCAAATGATTATGACATCATCAAATGATTATGACATCACAAAATGATTATGACATCATCTAATGATTATGACATCATCAAATGATTATGACATCAACAAAATGATTATGACATCATCCAATGATTATGACATCAAATGATTATGACATCATCAAATGATTATGACATCAACAAAATGATTATGACATCATCCAATGATTATGACATCAAATGATTATGACATCAACAAAATGATTATGACATCATCCAATGATTATGACATCAAATGATTATGACATCATCAAATGATTATGACATCAACAAAATTATGATGACATCATCCAATGATTATGACATCATCCAATGATTATGACATCATCAAATCATTATGACATCAACAAAATGATTATGACATCATCTAATGATTATGACATCATCAAATGATTATGACATCACAAAATGATTATGACATCATCTAATGATTATGACATCATCAAATGATTATGACATCAACAAAATGATTATGACATCATCCAATGATTATGACATCATCCAATGATTATGACATCATCAAATCATTATGACATCAACAAAATGATTATGACATCATCTAATGATTATGACATCATCAAATGATTATGACATCAACAAAATGATTATGACATCATCAAATGATTATGACATCAAATGATTATGACATCATCAAATGATTATGACATCACCAAAATGATTATGACATCATCAAATGATTATGACATCAACAAAATGATTATGACATCAACAAAATGATTATGACATCATCTAATGATTATGACATTATCAAATGATTATGACATCAACAAAATGATTATGACATCATCCAATGATTATGACATCAAATGATTATGACATCATCAAATGATTATGACATCATCAAATGAATATGACATCATCTAATGATTATGACATCATCAAATGATTATGACATCAACAAAATGATTATGACATCATCTAATGATTATAACATCATCAAATGATTATGACATCAACAAAATGATTATGGCATCATCCAATGATTATGACATCAAATGATTATGACATCATCAAATGATTATGACATCAACAAAATGATTATGACATCCTCAAATCATTATGACATCAACAAAATGATTATGACATCAACAAAATGATTATGACATCATCAAATGATTATGACATCAAATGATTATGACATCATCAAATGATTATGATATCAACAAAATGATGATGACATCATCCAATGATTATGACATCATACAATGATTATGACATCATCAAATAATTATGAAATCAACAAAATGATTATGACATCATCTAATGATTATGACATCATCAAATTATTATGACATCAACAAAATGATTATGACATCATCCAATGATTATGACATCAAATGATTATGACATCATCAAATGATTATGACATCAACAACATGATTATGACATCATCAAATGATTATGACATCAAAAAATGATTATGACATCAACAAAATGATTATGACATCATCTAATGATTATGACATTATCAAATGATTATGACATCAACAAAATGATTATGACATCATCCGATGATTATGACATCAATTGATTATGACATCAACAAAATGATTATGACATCATCTAATGATTATGACATCATCAAATGATTATGACATCAACAAAATGATTATGACATCATCTAATGATTATGACATCATCAAATGATTATGACATCAACAAAATGATTATGACATCATCCAATGATTATGACATCAACAAAATGATTATGACATCATCCAATGATTATGACATCAAATGTTTATGACATCATCAAATGATTATGACATCAACAAAATGATTATGACATCATCCAATGATTATGACATCAAATGATTATGACATCATCAAATCATTATGACATCAACAAAATGATTATGACATCATCTAATGATTATGACATCATCAAATGATTATGACATCAACAAAATGATTATGACATCATCCAATGATTATGACATCAAATGATTATGACATCATCAAATGATTACGACATCAACAAAATGATTATGGCATCATCAAATGATTATGACATCAACAAAATGATTATGACATCATCCAATGATTATGACATCAAATGATTATGACATCATCAAATCATTATGACATCACCAAAATGATTATGACTTCATCAAATGATTATGACATCAACAAAATGATTATGACATCAACAAAATGATTATGACATCATCTAATGATTATGACATTATCAAATGATTATGACATCAACAAAATGATTATGACATCATCCAATGATTATGACATCAAATGATTATGACATCATCAAATGATTATGACATCAACAAAATGATTATGACATCATCCAATGATTATGACATCAAATGATTATGACATCAACAAAATGATTATGACATCATCCAATGATTTTGACATCATCAAATTATTATGACATCAACAAAATGATTATGACATCAACAAAATGATTATGACATCATCAAATGATTATGACATCAAATGATTATGACATCATCAAATCATTATGACATCAACAAAATGATTATGACATCATCTAATGATTATGACATCATCAAATGATTATGACATCAACAAAATGATTATGACATCATCCGATGATTATGACATCAAATGATTATGACATCATCAAATGATTATGACATCAACAAAATGATTATGACATCATCCAATGATTTTGACATCATCAAATCATTATGACATCAACAAAATGATTATGACATCAACAAAATGATTATGACATCATCAAATGATTATGACATCAAATGATTATGACATCATCAAATGATTATGACATCAACAAAATGATGATGACATCATCCAATGATTATGACATCATCCAATGATTATGACATCATCAAATCATTATGACATCAACAAAATGATTATGACATCATCTAATGATTATGACATCATCAAATGATTATGACATCACAAAATGATTATGACATCATCTAATGATTATGACATCATCAAATGATTATGACATCAACAAAATGATTATGACATCATCCAATGATTATGACATCATCCAATGATTATGACATCATCAAATCATTATGACATCAACAAAATGATTATAACATCATCCAATGATTATGACATCAAATGATTATGACATCATCAAATAATTATGACATCACCAAAATGATTATGACATCATCAAATGATTATGACATCAACAAAATGATTATGACATCAACAAAATGATTATGACATCATCTAATGATTATGACATTATCAAATGATTATGACATCAACAAAATGATTATGACATCATCCAATGATTATGACATCAAATGATTATGACATCATCAAATGATTATGACATCACAAAATGATTATGACATCATCTAATGATTATGACATCATCAAATGATTATGACATCAACAAAATGATTATGACATCATCTAATGATTATGACATCATCAAATGATTATGACATCAACAAAATGATTATGACATCATCCAATGATTATGACATCAAATGATTATGACATCATCAAATGATTATGACATCAACAAAATGATTATGACATCATCCAATGATTATGACATCAAATGATTATGACATCAACAAAATGATTATGACATCATCCAATGATTATGACATCAAATGATTATGACATCATCAAATGATTATGACATCAACAAAATTATGATGACATCATCCAATGATTATGACATCATCCAATGATTATGACATCATCAAATCATTATGACATCAACAAAATGATTATGACATCATCTAATGATTATGACATCATCAAATGATTATGACATCACAAAATGATTATGACATCATCTAATGATTATGACATCATCAAATGATTATGACATCAACAAAATGATTATGACATCATCCAATGATTATGACATCATCCAATGATTATGACATCATCAAATCATTATGACATCAACAAAATGATTATGACATCATCTAATGATTATGACATCATCAAATGATTATGACATCAACAAAATGATTATGACATCATCAAATGATTATGACATCAAATGATTATGACATCATCAAATGATTATGACATCACCAAAATGATTATGACATCATCAAATGATTATGACATCAACAAAATGATTATGACATCAACAAAATGATTATGACATCATCTAATGATTATGACATTATCAAATGATTATGACATCAACAAAATGATTATGACATCATCCAATGATTATGACATCAAATGATTATGACATCATCAAATGATTATGACATCATCAAATGAATATGACATCATCTAATGATTATGACATCATCAAATGATTATGACATCAACAAAATGATTATGACATCATCTAATGATTATAACATCATCAAATGATTATGACATCAACAAAATGATTATGGCATCATCCAATGATTATGACATCAAATGATTATGACATCATCAAATGATTATGACATCAACAAAATGATTATGACATCCTCAAATCATTATGACATCAACAAAATGATTATGACATCAACAAAATGATTATGACATCATCAAATGATTATGACATCAAATGATTATGACATCATCAAATGATTATGATATCAACAAAATGATGATGACATCATCCAATGATTATGACATCATACAATGATTATGACATCATCAAATAATTATGAAATCAACAAAATGATTATGACATCATCTAATGATTATGACATCATCAAATTATTATGACATCAACAAAATGATTATGACATCATCCAATGATTATGACATCAAATGATTATGACATCATCAAATGATTATGACATCAACAACATGATTATGACATCATCAAATGATTATGACATCAAAAAAATGATTATGACATCAACAAAATGATTATGACATCATCTAATGATTATGACATTATCAAATGATTATGACATCAACAAAATGATTATGACATCATCCGATGATTATGACATCAATTGATTATGACATCAACAAAATGATTATGACATCATCTAATGATTATGACATCATCAAATGATTATGACATCAACAAAATGATTATGACATCATCTAATGATTATGACATCATCAAATGATTATGACATCAACAAAATGATTATGACATCATCCAATGATTATGACATCAACAAAATGATTATGACATCATCCAATGATTATGACATCAAATGTTTATGACATCATCAAATGATTATGACATCAACAAAATGATTATGACATCATCCAATGATTATGACATCAAATGATTATGACATCATCAAATCATTATGACATCAACAAAATGATTATGACATCATCTAATGATTATGACATCATCAAATGATTATGACATCAACAAAATTATTATGACATCATCCAATGATTATGACATCAAATGATTATGACATCATCAAATGATTACGACATCAACAAAATGATTATGGCATCATCAAATGATTATGACATCAACAAAATGATTATGACATCATCCAATGATTATGACATCAAATGATTATGACATCATCAAATCATTATGACATCACCAAAATGATTATGACATCATCAAATGATTATGACATCAACAAAATGATTATGACATCAACAAAATGATTATGACATCATCTAATGATTATGACATTATCAAATGATTATGACATCAACAAAATGATTATGACATCATCCAATGATTATGACATCAAATGATTATGACATCATCAAATGATTATGACATCAACAAAATGATTATGACATCATCCAATGATTATGACATCAAATGATTATGACATCAACAAAATGATTATGACATCATCCAATGATTTTGACATCATCAAATTATTATGACATCAACAAAATGATTATGACATCAACAAAATGATTATGACATCATCAAATGATTATGACATCAAATGATTATGACATCATCAAATGATTATGATATCAACAAAATGATGATGACATCATCCAATGATTATGACATCATACAATGATTATGACATCATCAAATTATTATGACATCAACAAAATGATTATGACATCATCTAATGATTATGACATCATCAAATGATTATGACATCAACAAAATGATTATGACATCATCCAAAGATTATGACATCAAATGATTATGACATCATCAAATGATTGTGACATCAACAAAATGATTATGACATCATCAAATGATTATGACATCAAAAAAATGATTATGACATCAACAAAATGATTATGACATCATCTAATGATTATGACATTATCAAATGATTATGACATCAACAAAATGATTATGACATCATCCGATGATTATGACATCAAATGATTATGACATCATCAAATGATTATGACATCAACAAAATGATTATGACATCATCTAATGATTATGACATCATCAAATGATTATGACATCAACAAAATGATTATGACATCATCTAATGATTATGACATCATCAAATGATTATGACATCAACAAAATGATTATGACATCATCCAATGATTATGACATCAACAAAATGATTATGACATCATCCAATGATTATGACATCAAATGTTTATGACATCATCAAATGATTATGACATCAACAAAATGATTATGACATCATCCAATGATTATGACATCAAATGATTATGACATCATCAAATGATTATGACATCAACAAAATGATTATGGCATCATCAAATGATTATGACATCAACAAAATGATTATGACATCATCCAATGATTATGACATCAAATGATTATGACATCATCAAATCATTATGACATCAACAAAATGATTATGACATCATAAAATGATTATGACATCAACAAAATGATAATGGCATTATCAAATGATTATGACATCAACAAAATGATTATGACATCAACAAAATGATTATGACATCATCAAATGATTATGACTTCATCTAATGATTATGACATCATCAAATGATTATGACATCAACAAAATGATTATGACATCATCCAATGATTATGACATCAAATGATTATGACATCATCAAATGATTATGACATCACCAAAATGATTATGACATCATCAAATGATTATGACATCAACAAAATGATTATGACATCAACAAAATGATTATGACATCATCTAATGATTATGACATTATCAAATGATTATGACATCAACAAAATGATTATGACATCATCCAATGATTATGACATCAAATGATTATGACATCAACAAAATGATTATGACATCATCCAATGATTTTGACATCATCAAATCATTATGACATCAACAAAATGATTATGACAGCAACAAAATGATTATGACATCATCAAATGATTATGACATCAAATGATTATGACATCATCAAATGATTATGACATCAACAAAATGATGATGACATCATCCAATGATTATGACATCATCCAATGATTATGACATCATCAAATCATTATGACATCATCAAATCATTATGACATCAACAAAATGATTATGACATCACAAAATGATTATGACATCATCTAATGATTATGACATCATCAAATGATTATGACATCAACAAAATGATTATGACATCATCTAATGATTATGACATCATCAAATGATTATGACATCAACAAAATTATGATGACATCATCCAATGATTATGACATCATCCAATGATTATGACATCATCAAATCATTATGACATCAACAAAATGATTATGACATCATCTAATGATTATGACATCATCAAATGATTATGACATCACAAAATGATTATGACATCATCCAATGATTATGACATCATCAAATCATTATGACATCAACAAAATGATTATGACATCATCAAATGATTATGACATCATCAAATGATTATGACATCAACAAAATGATTATGACATCATCAAATGATTATGACATCAAATGATTATGACATCATCAAATGATTATGACATCACCAAAATGATTATGACATCATCAAATGATTATGACATCAACAAAATGATTATGACATCAACAAAATGATTATGACATCATCTAATGATTATGACATTATCAAATGATTATGACATCAACAAAATGATTATGACATCATCCAATGATTATGACATCAAATGATTATGACATCATCAAATGATTATGACATCATCAAATGATTATGACATCATCTAATGATTATGACATCATCAAATGATTATGACATCAACAAAATGATTATGACATCATCTAATGATTATAACATCATCAAATGATTATGACATCAACAAAATGATTATGACATCATCCAATGATTATGACATCAAATGATTATGACATCATCAAATGATTATGACATCAACAAAATGATTATGACATCCTCAAATCATTATGACATCAACAAAATGATTATGACATCAACAAAATGATTATGACATCATCAAATGATTATGACATCAAATGATTATGACATCATCAAATGATTATGATATCAACAAAATGATGATGACATCATCCAATGATTATGACATCATACAATGATTATGACATCATCAAATAATTATGAAATCAACAAAATGATTATGACATCATCTAATGATTATGACATCATCAAATGATTATGACATCAACAAAATGATTATGACATCATCCAATGATTATGACATCAAATGATTATGACATCATCAAATGATTATGACATCAACAAAATGATTATGACATCATCAAATGATTATGACATCAAAAAATGATTATGACATCAACAAAATGATTATGACATCATCTAATGATTATGACATTATCAAATGATTATGACATCAACAAAATGATTATGACATCATCCGATGATTATGACATCAAATGATTATGACATCAACAAAATGATTATGACATCATCTAATGATTATGACATCATCAAATGATTATGACATCAACAAAATGATTATGACATCATCCAATGATTATGACATCAACAAAATGATTATGACATCATCCAATGATTATGACTTCAAATGTTTATGACATCATCAAATGATTATGACATCAACAAAATGATTATGACATCATCCAATGATTATGACATCAAATGATTATGACATCATCAAATGATTATGACATCAACAAAATGATTATGACATCATCCAATGATTATGACATCAAATGATTATGACATCAACAAAATGATTATGACATCATCCAATGATTTTGACATCATCAAATCATTATGACATCAACAAAATGATTATGACATCAACAAAATGATTATGACATCATCAAATGATTATGACATCAAATGATTATGACATCATCAAATGATTATGACATCAACAAAATGATGATGACATCATCCAATGATTATGACATCATCCAATGATTATGACATCATCAAATCATTATGACATCAACAAAATGATTATGACATCATCTAATGATTATGACATCATCAAATGATTATGACATCACAAAATGATTATGACATCATCAAATGATTATGACATCAAATGATTATGACATCATCAAATGATTATGACATCACCAAAATGATTATGACATCATCAAATGATTATGACATCAACAAAATGATTATGACATCAACAAAATGATTATGACATCATCTAATGATTATGACATTATCAAATGATTATGACATCAACAAAATGATTATGACATCATCCAATGATTATGACATCAAATGATTATGACATCATCAAATGATTACGACATCAACAAAATGATTATGGCATCATCAAATGATTATGACATCAACAAAATGATTATGACATCATCCAAGGATTATGACATCAAATGATTATGACATCATCAAATCATTATGACATCACCAAAATGATTATGACATCATCAAATGATTATGACATCAACAAAATGATTATGACATCAACAAAATGATTATGACATCATCTAATGATTATGACATTATCAAATGATTATGACATCAACAAAATGATTATGACATCATCCAATGATTATGACATCAAATGATTATGACATCATCAAATGATTATGACATCAACAAAATGATTATGACATCATCCAATGATTATGACATCAAATGATTATGACATCAACAAAATGATTATGACATCATCCAATGATTTTGACATCATCAAATTATTATGACATCAACAAAATGATTATGACATCAACAAAATGATTATGACATCATCAAATGATTATGACATCAAATGATTATGACATCATCAAATGATTATGATATCAACAAAATGATGATGACATCATCCAATGATTATGACATCATACAATGATTATGACATCATCAAATTATTATGACATCAACAAAATGATTATGACATCATCTAATGATTATGACATCATCAAATGATTATGACATCAACAAAATGATTATGACATCATCCAAAGATTATGACATCAAATGATTATGACATCATCAAATGATTGTGACATCAACAAAATGATTATGACATCATCAAATGATTATGACATCAAAAAAATGATTATGACATCAACAAAATGATTATGACATCATCTAATGATTATGACATTATCAAATGATTATGACATCAACAAAATGATTATGACATCATCCGATGATTATGACATCAAATGATTATGACATCATCAAATGATTATGACATCAACAAAATGATTATGACATCATCTAATGATTATGACATCATCAAATGATTATGACATCAACAAAATGATTATGACATCATCTAATGATTATGACATCATCAAATGATTATGACATCAACAAAATGATTATGACATCATCCAATGATTATGACATCAACAAAATGATTATGACATCATCCAATGATTATGACATCAAATGTTTATGACATCATCAAATGATTATGACATCAACAAAATGATTATGACATCATCCAATGATTATGACATCAAATGATTATGACATCATCAAATGATTATGACATCAACAAAATGATTATGGCATCATCAAATGATTATGACATCAACAAAATGATTATGACATCATCCAATGATTATGACATCAAATGATTATGACATCATCAAATCATTATGACATCAACAAAATGATTATGACATCATAAAATGATTATGACATCAACAAAATGATAATGGCATTATCAAATGATTATGACATCAACAAAATGATTATGACATCAACAAAATGATTATGACATCATCAAATGATTATGACTTCATCTAATGATTATGACATCATCAAATGATTATGACATCAACAAAATGATTATGACATCATCCAATGATTATGACATCAAATGATTATGACATCATCAAATGATTATGACATCACCAAAATGATTATGACATCATCAAATGATTATGACATCAACAAAATGATTATGACATCAACAAAATGATTATGACATCATCTAATGATTATGACATTATCAAATGATTATGACATCAACAAAATGATTATGACATCATCCAATGATTATGACATCAAATGATTATGACATCAACAAAATGATTATGACATCATCCAATGATTTTGACATCATCAAATCATTATGACATCAACAAAATGATTATGACAGCAACAAAATGATTATGACATCATCAAATGATTATGACATCAAATGATTATGACATCATCAAATGATTATGACATCAACAAAATGATGATGACATCATCCAATGATTATGACATCATCCAATGATTATGACATCATCAAATCATTATGACATCATCAAATCATTATGACATCAACAAAATGATTATGACATCACAAAATGATTATGACATCATCTAATGATTATGACATCTTCAAATGATTATGACATCAACAAAATGATTATGACATCATCTAATGATTATGACATCATCAAATGATTATGACATCAACAAAATTATGATGACATCATCCAATGATTATGACATCATCCAATGATTATGACATCATCAAATCATTATGACATCAACAAAATGATTATGACATCATCTAATGATTATGACATCATCAAATGATTATGACATCACAAAATGATTATGACATCATCCAATGATTATGACATCATCAAATCATTATGACATCAACAAAATGATTATGACATCATCAAATGATTATGACATCATCAAATGATTATGACATCAACAAAATGATTATGACATCATCAAATGATTATGACATCAAATGATTATGACATCATCAAATGATTATGACATCACCAAAATGATTATGACATCATCAAATGATTATGACATCAACAAAATGATTATGACATCAACAAAATGATTATGACATCATCTAATGATTATGACATTATCAAATGATTATGACATCAACAAAATGATTATGACATCATCCAATGATTATGACATCAAATGATTATGACATCATCAAATGATTATGACATCATCAAATGATTATGACATCATCTAATGATTATGACATCATCAAATGATTATGACATCAACAAAATGATTATGACATCATCTAATGATTATAACATCATCCAATGATTATGACATCAAATGATTATGACATCATCAAATGATTATGACATCAACAAAATGATTATGACATCCTCAAATCATTATGACATCAACAAAATGATTATGACATCAACAAAATGATTATGACATCATCAAATGATTATGACATCAAATGATTATGACATCATCAAATGATTATGATATCAACAAAATGATGATGACATCATCCAATGATTATGACATCATACAATGATTATGACATCATCAAATAATTATGAAATCAACAAAATGATTATGACATCATCTAATGATTATGACATCATCAAATGATTATGACATCAACAAAATGATTATGACATCATCAAATGATTATGACATCAAAAAATGATTATGACATCAACAAAATGATTATGACATCATCTAATGATTATGACATTATCAAATGATTATGACATCAACAAAATGATTATGACATCATCCGATGATTATGACATCAAATGATTATGACATCAACAAAATGATTATGACATCATCTAATGATTATGACATCATCAAATGATTATGACATCAACAAAATGATTATGACATCATCCAATGATTATGACATCAACAAAATGATTATGACATCATCCAATGATTATGACATCAAATGTTTATGACATCATCAAATGATTATGACATCAACAAAATGATTATGACATCATCCAATGATTATGACATCAAATGATTATGACATCATCAAATGATTATGACATCAACAAAATGATTATGACATCATCCAATGATTATGACATCAAATGATTATGACATCAACAAAATGATTATGACATCATCCAATGATTTTGACATCATCAAATCATTATGACATCAACAAAATGATTATGACATCAACAAAATGATTATGACATCATCAAATGATTATGACATCAAATGATTATGACATCATCAAATGATTATGACATCAACAAAATGATGATGACATCATCCAATGATTATGACATCATCCAATGATTATGACATCATCAAATCATTATGACATCAACAAAATGATTATGACATCATCTAATGATTATGACATCATCAAATGATTATGACATCACAAAATGATTATGACATCATCAAATGATTATGACATCAAATGATTATGACATCATCAAATGATTATGACATCACCAAAATGATTATGACATCATCAAATGATTATGACATCAACAAAATGATTATGACATCAACAAAATGATTATGACATCATCTAATGATTATGACATTATCAAATGATTATGACATCAACAAAATGATTATGACATCATCCAATGATTATGACATCAAATGATTATGACATCATCAAATGATTATGACATCACAAAATGATTATGACATCATCTAATGATTATGACATCATCAAATGATTATGACATCAACAAAATGATTATGACATCATCTAATGATTATGACATCATCAAATGATTATGACATCAACAAAATGATTATGACATCATCCAATGATTATGACATCAAATGATTATGATATCATCAAATGATTATGACATCAACAAAATGATTATGACATCATCCAATGATTATGACATCAAATGATTATGACATCAACAAAATGATTATGACATCATCCAATGATTTTGACATCATCAAATCATTATGACATCAACAAAATGATTATGACATCAACAAAATGATTATGACATCATCAAATGATTATGACATCAAATGATTATGACATCATCAAATGATTATGATATCAACAAAATGATGATGACATCATCCAATGATTATGACATCATACAATGATTATGACATCATCAAATCATTATGACATCAACAAAATGATTATGACATCATCTAATGATTATGACATCATCAAATGATTATGACATCAACAAAATGATTATGACATCATCCAATGATTATGACATCAAATGATTATGACATCATCAAATGATTGTGACATCAACAAAATGATTATGACATCATCAAATGATTATGACATCAAAAAAATGATTATGACATCAACAAAATGATTATGACATCATCTAATGATTATGACATTATCAAATGATTATGACATCAACAAAATGATTATGACATCATCCGATGATTATGACATCAAATGATTATGACATCGTCAAATGATTATGACATCAACAAAATGATTATGACATCATCTAATGATTATGACATCATCAAATGATTATGACATCAACAAAATGATTATGACATCATCTAATGATTATGACATCATCAAATGATTATGACATCAACAAAATGATTATGACATCATCCAATGATTATGACATCAACAAAATGATTATGACATCATCCAATGATTATGACATCAAATGTTTATGACATCATCAAATGATTATGACATCAACAAAATGATTATGACATCATCCAATGATTATGACATCAAATGATTATGACATCATCAAATGATTACGACATCAACAAAATGATTATGGCATCATCAAATGATTATGACATCAACAAAATGATTATGACATCAACAAAATGATTATGACATCATCAAATGATTATGACATCATCTAATGATTATGACATCATCCAATGATTATGACATCAACAAAATGATTATGACATCATCCAATGATTATGACATCAAATGATTATGACATCATCAAATGATTATGACATCACCAAAATGATTATGACATCATCAAATGATTATGACATCAACAAAATGATTATGACATCAACAAAATGATTATGACATCATCTAATGATTATGACATTATCAAATGATTATGACATCAACAAAATGATTATGACATCATCCAATGATTATGACATCAAATGATTATGACATCATCCAATGATTTTGACATCATCAAATCATTATGACATCAACAAAATGATTATGACAGCAACAAAATGATTATGACATCATCCAATGATTATGACATCATCCAATGATTATGACATCATCAAATCATTATGACATCATCAAATCATTATGACATCAACAAAATGATTATGACATCATCAAATGATTATGACATCACAAAATGATTATGACATCATCTAATGATTATGACATCATTAAATGATTATGACATCAACAAAATGATTATGACATCATCTAATGATTATGACATCATCAAATGATTATGACATCAACAAAATGATTATGACATCATCCAATGATTATGACATCAAATGATTATGACATCATCAAATGATTATGACATCAACAAAATGATTATGACATCAACAAAATGATTATGACATCATCCAATGATTATGACATCAACAAAATGATTATGACATCATCCAATGATTTTGACATCATCAAATCATTATGACATCAACAAAATGATTATGACATCAACAAAATGATTATGACATCATCAAATGATTATGACATCAAATGATTATGACATCATCAAATGATTATGACATCAACAAAATGATGATGACATCTTCCAATGATTATGACATCATCCAAATGATTATGACATCATCCAATGATTATGACGTCAAATGATTATGACATCATCAAATGATCATGACATCAACAAAATGATTATGACATCATCAAATGATTATGACATCAAAAAAATGTTTATGACATCAACAAAATGATTATGACATCATCCAATGATTATGACATCAAATGATTATTACATCATCCAATGATTATGACATCAACAAAATGATTATGACATCATCCAATGATTATGACATCAACAAAATGATTATGACATCATCCAATGATTATGACATCAAATGACTATGACATCATCAAATCATTATGACATCAACAAAATGATTATGACATCATCTAATGATTATGACATCATCAAATGATTATGACATCAACAAAATGATTATGACATCATCCGATGATTATGACATCAAATGATTATGACATCATCAAATGATTATGACATCAACAAAATGATTATGACATCATTCAATGATTTTGACATCATCAAATCATTATGACATCAACAAAATGATTATGACATCAACAAAATGATTATGACATCATCAAATGATTATGACATCAAATGATTATGACATCATCAAATGATTATGACATCAACAAAATGATGATGACATCATCCAATGATTATGATATCATTCAATGATTATGACATCATCAAATCATTATGACATCAACAAAATGATTATGACATCATCTAATGATTATGACATCATCAAATGATTATGACATCACAAAATGATTATGACATCATCTAATGATTATGACATCATCAAATGATTATGACATCAACAAAATGATTATGACATCATCCAATGATTATGACATCATCCAATGATTATGACATCATCAAATCATTATGACATCAACAAAATGATTATGACATCATCTAATGATTATGACATCATCAAATGATTATGACATCAACAAAATTATTATGACATCATCCAATGATTATGACATCAAATGATTATGACATCATCAAATGATTATGACATCACCAAAATGATTATGACATCATCAAATGATTATGACATCAACAAAATGATTATGACATCAACAAAATGATTATGACATCATCTAATGATTATGACATTATCAAATGATTATGACATCAACAAAATGATTATGACATCATCCAATGATTATGACATCAAATGATTATGACATCATCAAATGATTATGACATCACAAAATGATTATGACATCATCTAATGATTATGACATCATCAAATGATTATGACATCAACAAAATGATTATGACATCATCTAATGATTATGACATCATCAAATGATTATGACATCAACAAAATGATTATGACATCATCCAATGATTATGACATCAAATGATTATGACATCATCAAATGATTATGACATCAACAAAATGATTATGACATCATCCAATGATTATGACATCAAATGATTATGACATCAACAAAATGATTATGACATCATCCAATGATTTTGACATCATCAAATCATTATGACATCAACAAAATGATTATGACATCAAATGATTATGACATCATCAAATGATTATGACATCAACAAAATGATGATGACATCATCCAATGATGATGACATCATCCAATGATTATGACATCATCAAATCATTATGACATCAACAAAATGATTATGACATCATCTAATGATTATGACATCATCAAATGATTATGAAATCACAAAATGATTATGACATCATCTAATGATTATGACATCATCAAATGATTATGACATCAACAAAATGATTATGACATCATCCAATGATTATGACATCATCAAATGATTATGACATCAACAAAATGATTATGACATCATCCAATGATTATGACATCATCAAATGATTATGACATCAACAAAATGATTATGACATCATCCAATGATTTTGACATCATCAAATCATTATGACATCAACAAAATGATTATGACATCAACAAAATGATTATGACATTATCAAATGATTTTGACATCAAATGATTATGACATCATCAAATGATTATGACATCAACAAAATGATGATGACATCATCCAATGATTATGACATCATCCAATGATTATGACTTCTTCAAATCATTATGACATCAACAAAACGATTATGACATCATCTAATGATTATGACATCATCAAATGATTATGACATCACAAAATGATTATGACATCATCTAATGATTATGACATCATCAAATTATTATGACATCAACAAAATGATTATGACATCATCTAATGATTATGACATCATCAAATGATTATGACATCAACAAAATGATTATGACATCATCCAATGATTATGACATCAAATGATTATGACATCATCAAATGATTATGACATCAACAAAATGATGATGACATCATCCAATGATTATGACATCATCCAATGATTATGACATCATCAAATCATTATGACATCAACAAAATGATTATGACATCATCTAATGATTATGACATCATCAAATGATTATGACATCAACAAAATGATTATGACATCATCCAATGATTATGACATCAAATGATTATGACATCATCAAATGATTATGACATCAACAAAATGATTATGACATCATCCAATGATTATGACATCAAATGATTATGACATCATCCAATGATTATGACATCAACAAAATGATTATGACATCATCCAATGATTATGACATCAAATGATTATGACATCATCAAATCATTATGACATCAACAAAATGATTATGACATCATCTAATGATTATGACATCATCAAATGATTATGACATCAACAAAATGATTATGACATCATCCAATGATTATGACATCATCCAATGATTATGACATCATCAAATCATTATGACATCAACAAAATGATTATGACATCATCTAATGATTATGGCATCATCAAATGATTATGACATCAACAAAATGATTATGACATCATCCAATGATTATGACATCAAATGATTATGACATCATCAAATGATTATGACATCACCAAAATGATTATGACATCATCAAATGATTATGACATCAACAAAATGACTATGACATCAACAAAATGATTATGACATCATCAAATGATTATGACATCAAATGATTATGACATCATCAAATGATTATGACATCAACAAAATGATTATGACATCATCCAATGATTATGACATCATCAAATGATTATGACATCAACAAAATGATTATGACATCATCCAATGATTATGACATCAAATGATTATGACATCAACAAAATGATTATGACATCATCCAATGATTTTGACATCATCAAATCATTATGACATCAACAAAATGATTATGACATCAACAAAATGATTATGACATCATCAAATGATTATGACATCAAATGATTATGACATCATCAAATGATTATGACATCAACAAAATGATGATGACATCATCCAAAGATTATGACATCATCCAATGATTATGACATCATCAAATCATTATGACATCAACAAAACGATTATGACATCATCTAATGATTATGACATCATCCAATGATTATGACATCAAATGATTATGACATCATCAAATGATTATGACATCACAAAATGATTATGACATCATCTAATGATTATGACATCATCAAATGATTATGACATCAACAAAATGATTATGACATCATCTAATGATTATGACATCATCAAATGATTATGACATCAACAAAATGATTATGACATCATCCAATGATTATGACATCAAATGATTATGATATCATCAAATGATTATGACATCAACAATATGATTATGACATCATCCAATGATTATGACATCAAATGATTATGACATCAACAAAATGATTATGACATCATCCAATGATTTTGACATCATCAAATCATTATGACATCAACAAAATGATTATGACATCAACAAAATGATTATGACATCATCAAATGATTATGACATCAAATGATTATGACATCATCAAATGATTATGATATCAACAAAATGATGATGACATCATCCAATGATTATGACATCATACAATGATTATGACATCATCAAATCATTATGACATCAACAAAATGATTATGACATCATCTAATGATTATGACATCATCAAATGATTATGACATCAACAAAATGATTATGACATCATCCAATGATTATGACATCAAATGATTATGACATCATCAAATGATTGTGACATCAACAAAATGATTATGACATCATCAAATGATTATGACATCAAAAAAATGATTATGACATCAACAAAATGATTATGACATCATCTAATGATTATGACATTATCAAATGATTATGACATCAACAAAATGATTATGACATCATCCGATGATTATGACATCAAATGATTATGACATCATCAAATGATTATGACATCAACAAAATGATTATGACATCATCTAATGATTATGACATCATCAAATGATTATGACATCAACAAAATGATTATGACATCATCTAATGATTATGACATCATCAAATGATTATGACATCAACAAAATGATTATGACATCATCCAATGATTATGACATCAACAAAATGATTATGACATCATCCAATGATTATGACATCAAATGTTTATGACATCATCAAATGATTATGACATCAACAAAATGATTATGACATCATCCAATGATTATGACATCAAATGATTATGACATCATCAAATGATTATGACATCAACAAAATGATTATGGCATCATCAAATGATTATGACATCAACAAAATGATTATGACATCATCCAATGATTATGACATCAAATGATTATGACATCATCAAATCATTATGACATCAACAAAATGATTATGACATCATAAAATGATTATGACATCAACAAAATGATAATGGCATTATCAAATGATTATGACATCAACAAAATGATTATGACATCAACAAAATGATTATGACATCATCAAATGATTATGACTTCATCTAATGATTATGACATCATCAAATGATTATGACATCAACAAAATGATTATGACATCATCCAATGATTATGACATCAAATGATTATGACATCAACAAAATGATTATGACATCATCCATTGATTTTGACATCATCAAATCATTATGACATCAACAAAATGATTATGACAGCAACAAAATGATTATGACATCATCAAATGATTATGACATCAAATGATTATGACATCATCAAATGATTATGACATCAACAAAATGATGATGACATCATCCAATGATTATGACATCATCCAATGATTATGACATCATCAAATCATTATGACATCATCAAATCATTATGACATCAACAAAATGATTATGACATCATCAAATGATTATGACATCACAAAATGATTATGACATCATCTAATGATTATGACATCATCAAATGATTATGACATCAACAAAATGATTATGACATCATCTAATGATTATGACATCATCAAATGATTATGACATCACAAAATGATTATGACATCATCTAATGATTATGACATCATCAAATGATTATGACATCAACAAAATTATGATGACATCATCCAATGATTATGACATCATCCAATGATTATGACATCATCAAATCATTATGACATCAACAAAATGATTATGACATCATCTAATGATTATGACATCATCAAATGATTATGACATCACAAAATGATTATGACATCATCTAATGATTATGACATCATCAAATGATTATGACATCAACAAAATGATTATGACATCATCCAATGATTATGACATCATCAAATCATTATGACATCAACAAAATGATTATGACATCATCAAATGATTATGACATCATCAAATGATTATGACATCAACAAAATGATTATGACATCATCAAATGATTATGACATCAAATGATTATGACATCATCAAATGATTATGACATCACCAAAATGATTATGACATCATCAAATGATTATGACATCAACAAAATGATTATGACATCAACAAAATGATTATGACATCATCTAATGATTATGACATTATCAAATGATTATGACATCATCTAATGATTATGACATCATCAAATGATTATGACATCATCAAATGATTATGACATCATCTAATGATTATGACATCATCAAATGATTATGACATCAACAAAATGATTATGACATCATCTAATGATTATAACATCATCAAATGATTATGACATCAACAAAATGATTATGACATCATCCAATGATTATGACATCAAATGATTATGACATCATCAAATGATTATGACATCACGAAAATGATTATGACATCATCAAATGATTATGACATCAACAAAATGATTATGACATCAACAAAATGATTATGACATCATCTAATGATTATGACATTATCAAATGATTATGACATCAACAAAATGATTATGACATCATCCAATGATTATGACATCAAATGATTATGACATCATCAAATGATTATGACATCACAAAATGATTATGACATCATCTAATGATTATGACATCATCAAATGATTATGACATCAACAAAATGATTATGACATCATCTAATGATTATGACATCATCAAATGATTATGACATCAACAAAATGATTATGACATCATCCAATGATTATGACATCAAATGATTATGACATCATCAAATGATTATGACATCAACAAAATGATTATGACATCATCCAATGATTATGACATCAAATGATTATGACATCAACAAAATGATTATGACATCATCCAATGATTTTGACATCATCAAATCATTATGACATCAACAAAATGATTATGACATCAAATGATTATGACATCATCAAATGATTATGACATCAACAAAATGATGATGACATCATCCAATGATGATGACATCATCCAATGATTATGACATCATCAAATCATTATGACATCAACAAAATGATTATGACATCATCTAATGATTATGACATCATCAAATGATTATGACATCAACAAAATGATTATGACATCATCCAATGATTATGACATCATCAAATGATTATGACATCAACAAAATGATTATGACATCATCCAATGATTATGACATCATCAAATGATTATGACATCAACAAAATGATTATGACATCATCCAATGATTTTGACATCATCAAATCATTATGACATCAACAAAATGATTATGACATCAACAAAATGATTATGACATTATCAAATGATTTTGACATCAAATGATTATGACATCATCAAATGATTATGACATCAACAAAATGATGATGACATCATCCAATGATTATGACATCATCCAATGATTATGACATCTTCAAATCATTATGACATCAACAAAACGATTATGACATCATCTAATGATTATGACATCATCAAATGATTATGACATCACAAAATGATTATGACATCATCTAATGATTATGACATCATCAAATTATTATGACATCAACAAAATGATTATGACATCATCTAATGATTATGACATCATCAAATGATTATGACATCAACAAAATGATTATGACATCATCCAATGATTATGACATCAAATGATTATGACATCATCAAATGATTATGACATCAACAAAATGATGATGACATCATCCAATGATTATGACATCATCCAATGATTATGACATCATCAAATCATTATGACATCAACAAAATGATTATGACATCATCTAATGATTATGACATCATCAAATGATTATGACATCAACAAAATGATTATGACATCATCCAATGATTATGACATCAAATGATTATGACATCATCAAATGATTATGACATCAACAAAATGATTATGACATCATCCAATGATTATGACATCAAATGATTATGACATCATCCAATGATTATGACATCAACAAAATGATTATGACATCATCCAATGATTATGACATCAAATGATTATGACATCATCAAATCATTATGACATCAACAAAATGATTATGACATCATCTAATGATTATGACATCATCAAATGATTATGACATCAACAAAATGATTATGACATCATCCAATGATTATGACATCATCCAATGATTATGACATCATCAAATCATTATGACATCAACAAAATGATTATGACATCATCTAATGATTATGACATCATCAAATGATTATGACATCAACAAAATGATTATGACATCATCCAATGATTATGACATCCAATGATTATGACATCATCAAATGATTATGACATCACCAAAATGATTATGACATCATCAAATGATTATGACATCAACAAAATGACTATGACATCAACAAAATGATTATGACATCATCAAATGATTATGACATCAAATGATTATGACATCATCAAATGATTATGACATCAACAAAATGATTATGACATCATCCAATGATTATGACATCATCAAATGATTATGACATCAACAAAATGATTATGACATCATCCAATGATTATGACATCAAATGATTATGACATCAACAAAATGATTATGACATCATCCAATGATTTTGACATCATCAAATCATTATGACATCAACAAAATGATTATGACATCAACAAAATGATTATGACATCATCAAATGATTATGACATCAAATGATTATGACATCATCAAATGATTATGACATCAACAAAATGATGATGACATCATCCAAAGATTATGACATCATCCAATGATTATGACATCATCAAATCATTATGACATCAACAAAACGATTATGACATCATCTAATGATTATGACATCATCCAATGATTATGACATCAAATGATTATGACATCATCAAATGATTATGACATCACAAAATGATTATGACATCATCTAATGATTATGACATCATCAAATGATTATGACATCAACAAAATGATTATGACATCATCTAATGATTATGACATCATCAAATGATTATGACATCAACAAAATGATTATGACATCATCCAATGATTATGACATCAAATGATTATGATATCATCAAATGATTATGACATCAACAATATGATTATGACATCATCCAATGATTATGACATCAAATGATTATGACATCAACAAAATGATTATGACATCATCCAATGATTTTGACATCATCAAATCATTATGACATCAACAAAATGATTATGACATCAACAAAATGATTATGACATCATCAAATGATTATGACATCAAATGATTATGACATCATCAAATGATTATGATATCAACAAAATGATGATGACATCATCCAATGATTATGACATCATACAATGATTATGACATCATCAAATCATTATGACATCAACAAAATGATTATGACATCATCTAATGATTATGACATCATCAAATGATTATGACATCAACAAAATGATTATGACATCATCCAATGATTATGACATCAAATGATTATGACATCATCAAATGATTGTGACATCAACAAAATGATTATGACATCATCAAATGATTATGACATCAAAAAAATGATTATGACATCAACAAAATGATTATGACATCATCTAATGATTATGACATTATCAAATGATTATGACATCAACAAAATGATTATGACATCATCCGATGATTATGACATCAAATGATTATGACATCATCAAATGATTATGACATCAAAAAAATGATTATGACATCATCTAATGATTATGACATCATCAAATGATTATGACATCAACAAAATGATTATGACATCATCTAATGATTATGACATCATCAAATGATTATGACATCAACAAAATGATTATGACATCATCCAATGATTATGACATCAACAAAATGATTATGACATCATCCAATGATTATGACATCAAATGTTTATGACATCATCAAATGATTATGACATCAACAAAATGATTATGACATCATCCAATGATTATGACATCAAATGATTATGACATCATCAAATGATTATGACATCAACAAAATGATTATGGCATCATCAAATGATTATGACATCAACAAAATGATTATGACATCATCCAATGATTATGACATCAAATGATTATGACATCATCAAATCATTATGACATCAACAAAATGATTATGACATCATAAAATGATTATGACATCAACAAAATGATAATGGCATTATCAAATGATTATGACATCAACAAAATGATTATGACATCAACAAAATGATTATGACATCATCAAATGATTATGACTTCATCTAATGATTATGACATCATCAAATGATTATGACATCAACAAAATGATTATGACATCATCCAATGATTATGACATCAAATGATTATGACATCAACAAAATGATTATGACATCATCCAATGATTTTGACATCATCAAATCATTATGACATCAACAAAATGATTATGACATCATCAAATGATTATGACATCACAAAATGATTATGACATCATCTAATGATTATGACATCATCAAATGATTATGACATCAACAAAATGATTATGACATCATCTAATGATTATGACATCATCAAATGATTATGACATCAACAAAATTATGATGACATCATCCAATGATTATGACATCATCCAATGATTATGACATCATCAAATCATTATGACATCAACAAAATGATTATGACATCATCTAATGATTATGACATCATCAAATGATTATGACATCACAAAATGATTATGACATCATCTAATGATTATGACATCATCAAATGATTATGACATCAACAAAATGATTATGACATCATCCAATGATTATGACATCATCAAATCATTATGACATCAACAAAATGATTATGACATCATCAAATGATTATGACATCATCAAATGATTATGACATCAACAAAATGATTATGACATCATCAAATGATTATGACATCAAATGATTATGACATCATCAAATGATTATGACATCACCAAAATGATTATGACATCATCAAATGATTATGACATCAACAAAATGATTATGACATCAACAAAATGATTATGACATCATCTAATGATTATGACATTATCAAATGATTATGACATCATCTAATGATTATGACATCATCAAATGATTATGACATCATCAAATGATTATGACATCATCTAATGATTATGACATCATCAAATGATTATGACATCAACAAAATGATTATGACATCATCTAATGATTATGACATCATCAAATGATTATGACATCATCAAATCATTATGACATCAACAAAATGATTATGACATCATCTAATGATTATGACATCATCAAATGATTATGACATCAACAAAATGATTATGACATCATCCAATGATTATGACATCAAATGATTATGACATAATCAAATGATTATGACATCACCAAAATGATTATGACATCATCAAATGATTATGACATCAACAAAATGATTATGACATCAACAAAATGATTATGACATCATCTAATGATTATGACATTATCAAATGATTATGACATCAACAAAATGATTATGACATCATCCAATGATTATGACATCAAATGATTATGACATCATCAAATGATTATGACATCAACAAAATGATTATGACATCATCCAATGATTATGACATCAAATGATTATGACATCAACAAAATGATTATGACATCATCCAATGATTTTGACATCATCAAATCATTATGACATCAACAAAATGATTATGACATCAACAAAATGATTATGACATCATCAAATGATTATGACATCAAATGATTATGACATCATCAAATGATTATGACATCAACAAAATGATGATGACATCATCCAATGATTATGACATCATCCAATGATTATGACATCATCAAATCATTATGACATCAACAAAATGATTATGACATCATCTAATGATTATGACATCATCAAATTATTATGACATCACAAAATGATTATGACATCATCAAATGATTATGACATCAAATGATTATGACATCATCAAATGATTATGACATCACCAAAATGATTATGACATCATCAAATGATTATGACATCAACAAAATGATTATGACATCAACAAAATGATTATGACATCATCTAATGATTATGACATTATCAAATGATTATGACATCAACAAAATGATTATGACATCATCCAATGATTATGACATCAAATGATTATGACATCATCAAATGATTATGACATCACAAAATGATTATGACATCATCTAATGATTATGACATCATCAAATGATTATGACATCAACAAAATGATTATGACATCATCTAATGATTATGACATCATCAAATGATTATGACATCAACAAAATGATTACGACATCATCCAATGATTATGACATCAAATGATTATGATATCATCAAATGATTATGACATCAACAAAATGATTATGACATCATCCAATGATTATGACATCAAATGATTATGACATCAACAAAATGATTATGACATCATCCAATGATTTTGACATCATCAAATCATTATGACATCAACAAAATGATTATGACATCAACAAAATGATTATGACATCATCAAATGATTATGACATCAAATGATTATGACATCATCAAATGATTATGATATCAACAAAATGATGATGACATCATCCAATGATTATGACATCATACAATGATTATGACATCATCAAATCATTATGACATCAACAAAATGATTATGACATCATCTAATGATTATGACATTATCAAATGATTATGACATCAACAAAATGATTATGACATCATCCGATGATTATGACATCAAATGATTATGACATCATCAAATGATTATGACATCAACAAAATGATTATGACATCATCTAATGATTATGACATCATCAAATGATTATGACATCAACAAAATGATTATGACATCATCTAATGATTATGACATCATCAAATGATTATGACATCAACAAAATGATTATGACATCATCCAATGATTATGACATCAACAAAATGATTATGACATCATCCAATGATTATGACATCAAATGTTTATGACATCATCAAATGATTATGACATCAACAAAATGATTATGACATCATCCAATGATTATGACATCAAATGTTTATGACATCATCAAATGATTACGGCATCAACAAAATGATTATGGCATCATCAAATGATTATGACATCAACAAAATGATTATGACATCATCCAATGATTATGACATCAAATGATTATGACATCAACAAAATGATTATGACATCATCCAATGATTATGACATCAAATGATTATGACATCATCAAATGATTATGACATCACAAAATGATTATGACATCATCTAATGATTATGACATCATCAAATGATTATGACATCATCTAATGATTATGACATCATCAAATGATTATGACATCAACAAAATGATTATGACATCATCCAATGATTATGACATCAAATGATTATGACATCATCAAATGATTATGACATCAACAAAATGATTATGACATCCTCAAATCATTATGACATCAACAAAATGATTATGACATCAACAAAATGATTATGACATCATCAAATGATTATGACATCAAATGATTATGACATCATCAAATGATTATGATATCAACAAAATGATGATGACATCATCCAATGATTATGACATCATACAATGATTATGACATCATCAAATCATTATGACATCAACAAAATGATTATGACATCATCTAATGATTATGACATCATCAAATGATTATGACATCAACAAAATGATTATGACATCATCCAATGATTATGACATCAAATGATTATGACATCATCAAATGATTATGACATCACCAAAATGATTATGACATCATCAAATGATTATGACATCAACAAAATGATTATGACATCAACAAAATGATTATGACATCATCTAATGATTATGACATTATCAAATGATTATGACATCAACAAAATGATTATGACATCATCCAATGATTATGACATCAAATGATTATGACATCATCAAATGATTATGACATCAACAAAATGATTATGACATCATCCAATGATTATGACATCAAATGATTATGACATCAACAAAATGATTATGACATCATCCAATGATTTTGACATCATCAAATCATTATGACATCAACAAAATGATTATGACATCAACAAAATGATTATGACATCATCAAATGATTATGACATCAAATGATTATGACATCATCAAATGATTATGACATCAACAAAATGATGATGACATCATCCAATGATTATGACATCATCCAATGATTATGACATCATCAAATCATTATGACATCAACAAAATGATTATGACATCATCTAATGATTATGACATCATCAAATTATTATGACATCACAAAATGATTATGACATCATCAAATGATTATGACATCAAATGATTATGACATCATCAAATGATTATGACATCACCAAAATGATTATGACATCATCAAATGATTATGACATCAACAAAATGATTATGACATCAACAAAATGATTATGACATCATCTAATGATTATGACATCATCAAATGATTATGACATCAACAAAATGATTATGACATCATCCAATGATTATGACATCAACAAAATGATTATGACATCATCCAATGATTATGACATCAAATGTTTATGACATCATCAAATGATTATGACATCAACAAAATGATTATGACATCATCCAATGATTATGACATCAAATGTTTATGACATCATCAAATGATTACGGCATCAACAAAATGATTATGGCATCATCAAATGATTATGACATCAACAAAATGATTATGACATCATCCAATGATTATGACATCAAATGATTATGACATCAACAAAATGATTATGACATCATCCAATGATTATGACATCAAATGATTATGACATCATCAAATGATTATGACATCACAAAATGATTATGACATCATCTAATGATTATGACATCATCAAATGATTATGACATCATCTAATGATTATGACATCATCAAATGATTATGACATCAACAAAATGATTATGACATCATCCAATGATTATGACATCAAATGATTATGACATCATCAAATGATTATGACATCAACAAAATGATTATGACATCCTCAAATCATTATGACATCAACAAAATGATTATGACATCAACAAAATGATTATGACATCATCAAATGATTATGACATCAAATGATTATGACATCATCAAATGATTATGATATCAACAAAATGATGATGACATCATCCAATGATTATGACATCATACAATGATTATGACATCATCAAATCATTATGACATCAACAAAATGATTATGACATCATCTAATGATTATGACATCATCAAATGATTATGACATCAACAAAATGATTATGACATCATCCAATGATTATGACATCAAATGATTATGACATCATCAAATGATTATGACATCACCAAAATGATTATGACATCATCAAATGATTATGACATCAACAAAATGATTATGACATCAACAAAATGATTATGACATCATCTAATGATTATGACATTATCAAATGATTATGACATCAACAAAATGATTATGACATCATCCAATGATTATGACATCAAATGATTATGACATCATCAAATGATTATGACATCAACAAAATGATTATGACATCATCCAATGATTATGACATCAAATGATTATGACATCAACAAAATGATTATGACATCATCCAATGATTTTGACATCATCAAATCATTATGACATCAACAAAATGATTATGACATCAACAAAATGATTATGACATCATCAAATGATTATGACATCAAATGATTATGACATCATCAAATGATTATGACATCAACAAAATGATGATGACATCATCCAATGATTATGACATCATCCAATGATTATGACATCATCAAATCATTATGACATCAACAAAATGATTATGACATCATCTAATGATTATGACATCATCAAATTATTATGACATCACAAAATGATTATGACATCATCAAATGATTATGACATCAAATGATTATGACATCATCAAATGATTATGACATCACCAAAATGATTATGACATCATCAAATGATTATGACATCAACAAAATGATTATGACATCAACAAAATGATTATGACATCATCTAATGATTATGACATTATCAAATGATTATGACATCAACAAAATGATTATGACATCATCCAATGATTATGACATCAAATGATTATGACATCATCAAATGATTATGACATCACAAAATGATTATGACATCATCTAATGATTATGACATCATCAAATGATTATGACATCAACAAAATGATTATGACATCATCTAATGATTATGACATCATCAAATGATTATGACATCAACAAAATGATTACGACATCATCCAATGATTATGACATCAAATGATTATGATATCATCAAATGATTATGACATCAACAAAATGATTATGACATCATCCAATGATTATGACATCAAATGATTATGACATCAACAAAATGATTATGACATCATCCAATGATTTTGACATCATCAAATCATTATGACATCAACAAAATGATTATGACATCAACAAAATGATTATGACATCATCAAATGATTATGACATCAAATGATTATGACATCATCAAATGATTATGATATCAACAAAATGATGATGACATCATCCAATGATTATGACATCATACAATGATTATGACATCATCAAATCATTATGACATCGACAAAATGATTATGACATCATCTAATGATTATGACATCATCAAATGATTATGACATCAACAAAATGATTATGACATCATCTAATGATTATGACATCATCAAATGATTATGACATCAACAAAATGATTATGACATCATCCAATGATTATGACATCAACAAAATGATTATGACATCATCCAATGATTATGACATCAAATGTTTATGACATCATCAAATGATTATGACATCAACAAAATGATTATGACATCATCCAATGATTATGACATCAAATGATTATGACATCATCAAATGATTACGGCATCAACAAAATGATTATGGCATCATCAAATGATTATGACATCAACAAAATGATTATGACATCATCCAATGATTATGACATCAAATGATTATGACATCATCAAATCATTATGACATCAACAAAATGATTATGACATCATAAAATGATTATGACATCAACAAAATGATAATGGCATTATCAAATGATTATGACATCAACAAAATGATTATGACATCAACAAAATGATTATGACATCATCAAATGATTATGACATCATCTAATGATTATGACATCATCAAATGATTATGACATCAACAAAATGATTATGACATCATCCAATGATTATGACATCAAATGATTATGACATCATCAAATGATTATGACATCACCAAAATGATTATGGCATCATCAAATGATTATGACATCAACAAAATGATTATGACATCAACAAAATGATTATGACATCATCTAATGATTATGACATTATCAAATGATTATGACATCAACAAAATGATTATGACATCATCCAATGATTATGACATCAAATGATTATGACATCAACAAAATGATTATGACATCATCCAATGATTTTGACATCATCAAATCATTATGACATCAACAAAATGATTATGACAGCAACAAAATGATTATGACATCATCAAATGATTATGACATCAAATGATTATGACATCATCAAATGATTATGACATCAACAAAATGATGATGACATCATCCAATGATTATGACATCATCAAATCATTATGACATCATCAAATCATTATGACATCAACAAAATGATTATGACATCATCAAATGATTATGACATCACAAAATGATTATGACATCATCTAATGATTATGACATCATCAAATGATTATGACATCAACAAAATGATTATGACATCATCTAATGATTATGACATCATCAAATGATTATGACATCAACAAAATGATTATGTCATCATCCAATGATTATGACATCAAATGATTATGACATCATCAAATGATTATGACATCAACAAAATGATTATGACATCAACAAAATGATTATGACATCATCCAATGATTATGACATCAACAAAATGATTATGACATCATCCAATGATTTTGACATCATCAAATCATTATGACATCAACAAAATGATTATGACATCAACAAAATGATTATGACATCATCAAATGATTATGACATCAAATGATTATGACATCATCAAATGATTATGACATCAACAAAATGATGATGACATCTTCCAATGATTATGACATCATCCAATGATTATGACATCATCAAATCATTATGACATCAACAAAATGATTATGACATCATCTAATGATTATGACATCATCAAATGATTATGACATCAACAAAATGATTATGACATCATCCAATGATTATGACGTCAAATGATTATGACATCATCAAATGATCATGACATCAACAAAATGATTATGACATCATCAAATGATTATGACATCAAAAAAATGTTTATGACATCAACAAAATGATTATGACATCATCCAATGATTATGACATCAAATGATTATGACATCATCCAATGATTATGACATCAACAAAATGATTATGACATCATCCAATGATTATGACATCATCAAATGATTATGACATCAACAAAATGATTATGACATCATCCAATGATTATGACATCAAATCATTATGACATCATCAAATCATTATGACATCAACAAAATGATTATGACATCATCTAATGATTATGACATCATCAAATGATTATGACATGAACAAAATGATTATGACATCATCCGATGATTATGACATCAAATGATTATGACATCATCAAATGATTATGACATCAACAAAATGATTATGACATCATTCAATGATTTTGACATCATCAAATCATTATGACATCAACAAAATGATTATGACATCAACAAAATGATTATGACATCATCAAATGATTATGACATCAAATGATTATGACATCATCAAATGATTATGACATCAACAAAATGATGATGACATCATCAAATGATTATGATATCATCCAATGATTATGACATCATCAAATCATTATGACATCAACAAAATGATTATGACATCATCTAATGATTATGACATCATCAAATGATTATGACATCACAAAATGATTATGACATCATCTAATGATTATGACATCATCAAATGATTATGACATCAACAAAATGATTATGACATCATCCAATGATTATGACATCATCCAATGATTATGACATCATCAAATCATTATGACATCAACAAAATGATTATGACATCATCTAATGATTATGACATCATCAAATGATTATGACATCAACAAAATTATTATGACATCATCCAATGATTATGACATCAAATGATTATGACATCATCAAATGATTATGACATCACCAAAATGATTATGACATCATCTAATGATTATGACATCATCAAATGATTATGACATCAACAAAATGATTATGACATCATCCAATGATTATGACATCATCCAATGATTATGACATCATCAAATCATTATGACATCAACAAAATGATTATGACATCATCTAATGATTATGACATCATCAAATGATTATGACATTATCAAATGATTATGACATCAACAAAATGATTATGACATCATCCAATGATTATGACATCAAATGATTATGACATCATCAAATGATTATGACATCACAAAATGATTATGACATCATCTAATGATTATGACATCATCAAATGATTATGACATCAACAAAATGATTATGACATCATCTAATGATTATGACATCATCAAATGATTATGACATCAACAAAATGATTATGACATCATCCAATGATTATGACATCAAATGATTATGACATCATCAAATGATTATGACATCAACAAAATGATTATGACATCATCCAATGATTATGACATCAAATGATTATGACATCAACAAAATGATTATGACATCATCCAATGATTTTGACATCATCAAATCATTATGACATCAACAAAATGATTATGACATCAAATGATTATGACATCATCAAATGATTATGACATCAACAAAATGATGATGACATCATCCAATGATGATGACATCATCCAATGATTATGACATCATCAAATCATTATGACATCAACAAAATGATTATGACATCATCTAATGATTATGACATCATCAAATGATTATGAAATCACAAAATGATTATGACATCATCTAATGATTATGACATCATCAAATGATTATGACATCAACAAAATGATTATGACATCATCCAATGATTATGACATCATCAAATGATTATGACATCAACAAAATGATTATGACATCATCCAATGATTATGACATCATCAAATGATTATGACATCAACAAAATGATTATGACATCATCCAATGATTTTGACATCATCAAATCATTATGACATCAACAAAATGATTATGACATCAACAAAATGATTATGACATTATCAAATGATTTTGACATCAAATGATTATGACATCATCAAATGATTATGACATCAACAAAATGATGATGACATCATCCAATGATTATGACATCATCCAATGATTATGACATCTTCAAATCATTATGACATCAACAAAACGATTATGACATCATCTTATGATTATGACATCATCAAATGATTATGACATCACAAAATGATTATGACATCATCTAATGATTATGACATCATCAAATGATTATGACATCAACAAAATGATTATGACATCATCTAATGATTATGACATCATCAAATGATTATGACATCAACAAAATGATTATGACATCATCCAATGATTATGACATCAAATGATTATGACATCATCAAATGATTATGACATCAACAAAATGATGATGACATCATCCAATGATTATGACATCATCCAATGATTATGACATCATCAAATCATTATGACATCAACAAAATGATTATGACATCATCTAATGATTATGACATCATCAAATGATTATGACATCAACAAAATGATTATGACATCATCCAATGATTATGACATCAAATGATTATGACATCATCAAATGATTATGACATCAACAAAATGATTATGACATCATCCAATGATTATGACATCAAATGATTATGACATCATCCAATGATTATGACATCAACAAAATGATTATGACATCATCCAATGATTATGACATCAAATGATTATGACATCATCAAATCATTATGACATCAACAAAATGATTATGACATCATCTAATGATTATGACATCATCAAATGATTATGACATCAACAAAATGATTATGACATCATCCAATGATTATGACATCATCCAATGATTATGACATCATCAAATCATTATGACATCAACAAAATGATTATGACATCATCTAATGATTATGACATCATCAAATGATTATGACATCAACAAAATGATTATGACATCATCCAATGATTATGACATCAAATGATTATGACATCATCAAATGATTATGACATCACCAAAATGATTATGACATCATCAAATGATTATGACATCAACAAAATGATTATGACATCAACAAAATGATTATGACATCATCAAATGATTATGACATCAAATGATTTTGACATCATCAAATGATTATGACATCAACAAAATGATTATGACATCATCCAATGATTATGACATCATCAAATGATTATGACATCAACAAAATGATTATGACATCATCCAATGATTATGACATCAAATGATTATGACATCAACAAAATGATTATGACATCATCCAATGATTTTGACATCATCAAATCATTATGACATCAACAAAATGATTATGACATCAACAAAATGATTATGACATCATCAAATGATTATGACATCAAATGATTATGACATCATCAAATGATTATGACATCAACAAAATGATGATGACATCATCCAAAGATTATGACATCATCCAATGATTATGACATCATCAAATCATTATGACATCAACAAAACGATTATGACATCATCTAATGATTATGACATCATCAAATGATTATGACATCAAATGATTATGACATCATCAAATGATTATGACATCAACAAAATGATGATGACATCATCCAATGATTATGACAACAAATGATTATGACATCATCAAATGATTATGACATCACAAAATGATTATGACATCATCTAATGATTATGACATCATCAAATGATTATGACATCAACAAAATGATTATGACATCATCTAATGATTATGACATCATCAAATGATTATGACATCAACAAAATGATTATGACATCATCCAATGATTATGACATCAAATGATTATGATATCATCAAATGATTATGACATCAACAAAATGATTATGACATCATCCAATGATTATGACATCAAATGATTATGACATCAACAAAATGATTATGACATCATCCAATGATTTTGACATCATCAAATCATTATGACATCAACAAAATGATTATGACATCAACAAAATGATTATGACATCATCAAATGATTATGACATCAAATGATTATGACATCATCAAATGATTATGATATCAACAAAATGATGATGACATCATACAATGATTATGACATCATACAATGATTATGACATCATCAAATCATTATGACATCAACAAAATGATTATGACATCATCTAATGATTATGACATCATCAAATGATTATGACATCAACAAAATGATTATGACATCATCCAATGATTATGACATCAAATGATTATGACATCATCAAATGATTGTGACATCAACAAAATGATTATGACATCATCAAATGATTATGACATCAACAAAATGATTATGACATCATCTAATGATTATGACATTATCAAATGATTATGACATCAACAAAATGATTATGACATCATCCGATGATTATGACATCAAATGATTATGACATCATCAAATGATTATGACATCAACAAAATGATTATGACATCATCTAATGATTATGACATCATCAAATGATTATGACATCAACAAAATGATTATGACATCATCTAATGATTATGACATCATCAAATGATTATGACATCAACAAAATGATTATGACATCATCCAATGATTATGACATCAACAAAATGATTATGACATCATCCAATGATTATGACATCAAATGTTTATGACATCATCAAATGATTATGACATCAACAAAATGATTATGACATCATCCAATGATTATGACATCAAATGATTATGACATCATCAAATGATTACGACATCAACAAAATGATTATGGCATCATCAAATGATTATGACATCAACAAAATGATTATGACATCATCCAATGATTATGACATCAAATGATTATGACATCATCAAATCATTATGACATCAACAAAATGATTATGACATCATAAAATGATTATGACATCAACAAAATGATAATGGCATTATCAAATGATTATGACATCAACAAAATGATTATGACATCAACAAAATGATTATGACATCATCAAATGATTATGACATCATCTAATGATTATGACATCATCAAATGATTATGACATCAACAAAATGATTATGACATCATCCAATGATTATGACATCAAATGATTATGACATCATCAAATGATTATGACATCACCAAAATGATTATGACATCATCAAATGATTATGACATCAACAAAATGATTATGACATCAACAAAATGATTATGACATCATCTAATGATTATGACATTATCAAATGATTATGACATCAACAAAATGATTATGACATCATCCAATGATTATGACATCAAATGATTATGACATCAACAAAATGATTATGACATCATCCAATGATTTTGACATCATCAAATCATTATGACATCAACAAAATGATTATGACAGCAACAAAATGATTATGACATCATCAAATGATTATGACATCAAATGATTATGACATCATCAAATGATTATGACATCAACAAAATGATGATGACATCATCCAATGATTATGACATCATCCAATGATTATGACATCATCAAATCATTATGACATCATCAAATCATTATGACATCAACAAAATGATTATGACATCATCAAATGATTATGACATCACAAAATGATTATGACATCATCTAATGATTATGACATCATCAAATGATTATGACATCAACAAAATGATTATGACATCATCCAATGATTATGACATCAAATGATTATGACATCATCAAATGATTATGACATCAACAAAATGATTATGACATCAACAAAATGATTATGACATCATCCAATGATTATGACATCAACAAAATGATTATGACATCATCCAATGATTTTGACATCATCAAATCATTATGACATCAACAAAATGATTATGACATCAACAAAATGATTATGACATCATCAAATGATTATGACATCAAATGATTATGACATCATCAAATGATTATGACATCAACAAAATGATGATGACATCTTCCAATGATTATGACATCATCCAATGATTATGACATCATCAAATCATTATGACATCAACAAAATGATTATGACATCATCTAATGATTATGACATCATCAAATGATTATGACATCAACAAAATGATTATGACATCATCCAATGATTATGACGTCAAATGATTATGACATCATCAAATGATCATGACATCAACAAATTGATTATGACATCATCAAATGATTATGACATCAAAAAAATGTTTATGACATCAACAAAATGATTATGACATCATCCAATGATTATGACATCAAATGATTATGACATCATCCAATGATTATGACATCAACAAAATGATTATGACATCATCCAATGATTATGACATCATCAAATGATTATGACATCAACAAAATGATTATGACATCATCCAATGATTATGACATCAAATGATTATGACATCATCAAATCATTATGACATCAACAAAATGATTATGACATCATCTAATGATTATGACATCATCAAATGATTATGACATCAACAAAATGATTATGACATCATCCGATGATTATGACATCAAATGATTATGACATCATCAAATGATTATGACATCAACAAAATGATTATGACATCATTCAATGATTTTGACATCATCAAATCATTATGACATCAACAAAATGATTATGACATCAACAAAATGATTATGACATCATCAAATGATTATGACATCAAATGATTATGACATCATCAAATGATTATGACATCAACAAAATGATGATGACATCATCCAATGATTATGATATCATCCAATGATTATGACATCATCAAATCATTATGACATCAACAAAATGATTATGACATCATCTAATGATTATGACATCATCAAATGATTATGACATCACAAAATGATTATGACATCATCTAATGATTATGACATTATCAAATGATTATGACATCAACAAAATGATTATGACATCATCCAATGATTATGACATCAAATGATTATGACATCATCAAATGATTATGACATCACAAAATGATTATGACATCATCTAATGATTATGACATCATCAAATGATTATGACATCAACAAAATGATTATGACATCATCTAATGATTATGACATCATCAAATGATTATGACATCAACAAAATGATTATGACATCATCCAATGATTATGACATCAAATGATTATGACATCATCAAATGATTATGACATCAACAAAATGATTATGACATCATCCAATGATTATGACATCAAATGATTATGACATCAACATAATGATTATGACATCATCCAATGATTTTGACATCATCAAATCATTATGACATCAACAAAATGATTATGACTTCAAATGATTATGACATCATCAAATGATTATGACATCAACAAAATGATGATGACATCATCCAATGATGATGACATCATCCAATGATTATGACATCATCAAATCATTATGACATCAACAAAATGATTATGACATCATCTAATGATTATGACATCATCAAATGATTATGAAATCACAAAATGATTATGACATCATCTAATGATTATGACATCAACAAAATGATTATGACATCATCAAATGATTATGACATCAAATGATTATGACATCATCAAATGATTATGACATCAACAAAATGATGATGACATCATCCAATGATTATGACATCATCCAATGATTATGACATCATCAAATCATTATGACATCATCAAATCATTATGACATCAACAAAATGATTATGACATCATCAAATGATTATGACATCACAAAATGATTATGACATCATCTAATGATTATGACATCATCAAATGATTATGACATCAACAAAATGATTATGACATCATCTAATGATTATGACATCATCAAATGATTATGACATCAACAAAATGATTATGACATCATCCAATGATTATGACATCAAATGATTATGACATCATCAAATGATTATGACATCAACAAAATGATTATGACATCAACAAAATGATTATGACATCATCCAATGATTATGACATCAACAAAATGATTATGACATCATCCAATGATTTTGACATCATCAAATCATTATGACATCAACAAAATGATTATGACATCAACAAAATGATTATGACATCATCAAATGATTATGACATCAAATGATTATGACATCATCAAATGATTATGACATCAACAAAATGATGATGACATCTTCCAATCATTATGACATCATCCAATGATTATGACATCATCAAATCATTATGACATCAACAAAATGATTATGACATCATCTAATGATTATGACATCATCAAATGATTATGACATCAACAAAATGATTATGACATCATCCAATGATTATGACGTCAAATGATTATGACATCATCAAATGATCATGACATCAACAAATTGATTATGACATCATCAAATGATTATGACATCAAAAAAATGTTTATGACATCAACAAAATGATTATGACATCATCCAATGATTATGACATCAAATGATTATGACATCATCCAATGATTATGACATCAACAAAATGATTATGACATCATCCAATGATTATGACATCATCAAATGATTATGACATCAACAAAATGATTATGACATCATCCAATGATTATGACATCAAATGATTATGACATCATCAAATCATTATGACATCAACAAAATGATTATGACATCATCTAATGATTATGACATCATCAAATGATTATGACATCAACAAAATGATTATGACATCATCCGATGATTATGACATCAAATGATTATGACATCATCAAATGATTATGACATCAACAAAATGATTATGACATCATTCAATGATTTTGACATCATCAAATCATTATGACATCAACAAAATGATTATGACATCAACAAAATGATTATGACATCATCAAATGATTATGACATCAAATGATTATGACATCATCAAATGATTATGACATCAACAAAATGATGATGACATCATCCAATGATTATGATATCATCCAATGATTATGACATCATCAAATCATTATGACATCAACAAAATGATTATGACATCATCTAATGATTATGACATCATCAAATGATTATGACATCACAAAATGATTATGACATCATCTAATGATTATGACATCATCAAATGATTATGACATCAACAAAATGATTATGACATCATCCAATGATTATGACATCATCCAATGATTATGACATCATCAAATCATTATGACATCAACAAAATGATTATGACATCATCTAATGATTATGACATCATCAAATGATTATGACATCAACAAAATTATTATGACATCATCCAATGATTATGACATCAAATGATTATGACATCATCAAATGATTATGACATCACCAAAATGATTATGACATCATCAAATGATTATGACATCAACAAAATGATTATGACATCAACAAAATGATTATGACATCATCTAATGATTATGACATTATCAAATGATTATGACATCAACAAAATGATTATGACATCATCCAATGATTATGACATCAAATGATTATGACATCATCAAATGATTATGACATCACAAAATGATTATGACATCATCTAATGATTATGACATCATCAAATGATTATGACATCAACAAAATGATTATGACATCATCTAATGATTATGACATCATCAAATGATTATGACATCAACAAAATGATTATGACATCATCCAATGATTATGACATCAAATGATTATGACATCATCAAATGATTATGACATCAACAAAATGATTATGACATCATCCAATGATTATGACATCAAATGATTATGACATCAACATAATGATTATGACATCATCCAATGATTTTGACATCATCAAATCATTATGACATCAACAAAATGATTATGACTTCAAATGATTATGACATCATCAAATGATTATGACATCAACAAAATGATGATGACATCATCCAATGATGATGACATCATCCAATGATTATGACATCATCAAATCATTATGACATCAACAAAATGATTATGACATCATCTAATGATTATGACATCATCAAATGATTATGAAATCACAAAATGATTATGACATCATCTAATGATTATGACATCAACAAAATGATTATGACATCATCAAATGATTATGACATCAAATGATTATGACATCATCAAATGATTATGACATCAACAAAATGATGATGACATCATCCAATGATTATGACATCATCCAATGATTATGACATCATCAAATCATTATGACATCATCAAATCATTATGACATCAACAAAATGATTATGACATCATCAAATGATTATGACATCACAAAATGATTATGACATCATCTAATGATTATGACATCATCAAATGATTATGACATCAACAAAATGATTATGACATCATCTAATGATTATGACATCATCAAATGATTATGACATCAACAAAATGATTATGACATCATCCAATGATTATGACATCAAATGATTATGACATCATCAAATGATTATGACATCAACAAAATGATTATGACATCAACAAAATGATTATGACATCATCCAATGATTATGACATCAACAAAATGATTATGACATCATCCAATGATTTTGACATCATCAAATCATTATGACATCAACAAAATGATTATGACATCAACAAAATGATTATGACATCATCAAATGATTATGACATCAAATGATTATGACATCATCAAATGATTATGACATCAACAAAATGATGATGACATCTTCCAATGATTATGACATCATCCAATGATTATGACATCATCAAATCATTATGACATCAACAAAATGATTATGACATCATCTAATGATTATGACATCATCAAATGATTATGACATCAACAAAATGATTATGACATCATCCAATGATTATGACGTCAAATGATTATGACATCATCAAATGATCATGACATCAACAAATTGATTATGACATCATCAAATGATTATGACATCAAAAAAATGTTTATGACATCAACAAAATGATTATGACATCATCCAATGATTATGACATCAAATGATTATGACATCATCCAATGATTATGACATCAACAAAATGATTATGACATCATCCAATGATTATGACATCATCAAATGATTATGACATCAACAAAATGATTATGACATCATCCAATGATTATGACATCAAATGATTATGACATCATCAAATCATTATGACATCAACAAAATGATTATGACATCATCTAATGATTATGACATCATCAAATGATTATGACATCAACAAAATGATTATGACATCATCCGATGATTATGACATCAAATGATTATGACATCATCAAATGATTATGACATCAACAAAATGATTATGACATCATTCAATGATTTTGACATCATCAAATCATTATGACATCAACAAAATGATTATGACATCAACAAAATGATTATGACATCATCAAATGATTATGACATCAAATGATTATGACATCATCAAATGATTATGACATCAACAAAATGATGATGACATCATCCAATGATTATGATATCATCCAATGATTATGACATCATCAAATCATTATGACATCAACAAAATGATTATGACATCATCTAATGATTATGACATCATCAAATGATTATGACATCACAAAATGATTATGACATCATCTAATGATTATGACATCATCAAATGATTATGACATCAACAAAATGATTATGACATCATCCAATGATTATGACATCATCCAATGATTATGACATCATCAAATCATTATGACATCAACAAAATGATTATGACATCATCTAATGATTATGACATCATCAAATGATTATGACATCAACAAAATTATTATGACATCATCCAATGATTATGACATCAAATGATTATGACATCATCAAATGATTATGACATCACCAAAATGATTATGACATCATCAAATGATTATGACATCAACAAAATGATTATGACATCAACAAAATGATTATGACATCATCTAATGATTATGACATTATCAAATGATTATGACATCAACAAAATGATTATGACATCATCCAATGATTATGACATCAAATGATTATGACATCATCAAATGATTATGACATCACAAAATGATTATGACATCATCTAATGATTATGACATCATCAAATGATTATGACATCAACAAAATGATTATGACATCATCTAATGATTATGACATCATCAAATGATTATGACATCAACAAAATGATTATGACATCATCCAATGATTATGACATCAAATGATTATGACATCATCAAATGATTATGACATCAACAAAATGATTATGACATCATCCAATGATTATGACATCAAATGATTATGACATCAACATAATGATTATGACATCATCCAATGATTTTGACATCATCAAATCATTATGACATCAACAAAATGATTATGACTTCAAATGATTATGACATCATCAAATGATTATGACATCAACAAAATGATGATGACATCATCCAATGATGATGACATCATCCAATGATTATGACATCATCAAATCATTATGACATCAACAAAATGATTATGACATCATCTAATGATTATGACATCATCAAATGATTATGAAATCACAAAATGATTATGACATCATCTAATGATTATGACATCATCAAATGATTATGACATCAACAAAATGATTATGACATCATCCAATGATTATGACATCATCAAATGATTATGACATCAACAAAATGATTATGACATCATCCAATGATTTTGACATCATCAAATCATTATGACATCAACAAAATGATTATGACATCAACAAAATGATTATGACATTATCAAATGATTTTGACATCAAATGATTATGACATCATCGAATGATTATGACATCAACAAAATGATGATGACATCATCCAATGATTATGACATCATCCAATGATTATGACATCTTCAAATCATTATGACATCAACAAAACGATTATGACATCATCTAATGATTATGACATCATCAAATGATTATGACATCACAAAATGATTATGACATCATCTAATGATTATGACATCATCAAATGATTATGACATCAACAAAATGATTATGACATCATCTAATGATTATGACATCATCAAATGATTATGACATCAACAAAATGATTATGACATCATCCAATGATTATGACATCAAATGATTATGACATCATCAAATGATTATGACATCAACAAAATGATGATGACATCATCCAATGATTATGACATCAAATGATTATGACATCATCCAATGATTATGACATCAACAAAATGATTATGACATCATCCAATGATTATGACATCAAATGATTATGACATCATCAAATCATTATGACATCAACAAAATGATTATGACATCATCTAATGATTATGACATCATCAAATGATTATGACATCAACAAAATGATTATGACATCATCCAATGATTATGACATCATCCAATGATTATGACATCATCAAATCATTATGACATCAACAAAATGATTATGACATCATCTAATGATTATGACATCATCAAATGATTATGACATCAACAAAATGATTATGACATCATCCAATGATTATGACATCAAATGATTATGACATCATCAAATGATTATGACATCACCAAAATGATTATGACATCATCAAATGATTATGACATCAACAAAATGATTATGACATCAACAAAATGATTATGACATCATCAAATGATTATGACATCAAATGATTATGACATCATCAAATGATTATGACATCAACAAAATGATTATGACATCATCCAATGATTATGACATCATCAAATGATTATGACATCAACAAAATGATTATGACATCATCCAATGATTATGACATCAAATGATTATGACATCAACAAAATGATTATGACATCATCCAATGATTTTGACATCATCAAATCATTATGACATCAACAAAATGATTATGACATCAACAAAATGATTATGACATCATCAAATGATTATGACATCAAATGATTATGACATCATCAAATGATTATGACATCAACAAAATGATGATGACATCATCCAAAGATTATGACATCATCCAATGATTATGACATCATCAAATCATTATGACATCAACAAAACGATTATGACATCATCTAATGATTATGACATCATCAAATGATTATGACATCACAAAATGATTATGACATCATCTAATGATTATGACATCATCAAATGATTATGACATCAACAAAATGATTATGACATCATCCAATTATTATGACATCAAATGATTATGACATCATCAAATGATTATGACATCAACAAAATGATTATGACATCATCCAATGATTATGACATCAAATGATTATGACATCAACAAAATGATTATGACATCATCCAATGATTTTGACATCATCAAATCATTATGACATCAACAAAATGATTATGACATCAACAAAATGATTATGACATCATCAAATGATTATGACATCAAATGATTATGACATCATCAAATGATTATGACATCAACAAAATGATGATGACATCATCCAATGATTATGACATCATCCAATGATTATGACATCATCAAATCATTATGACATCAACAAAATGATTATGACATCATCCAATGATTATGACATCAAATGATTATGACATCATCAAATGATTATGACATCAACAAAATGATTATGACATCATCCAATGATTATGACATCAAATGATTATGACATCATCCAATGATTATGACATCAACAAAATGATTATGACATCAAATGTTTATGACATCATCAAATGATTATGACATCAACAAAATGATTATGACTTCATTCAATGATTATGACATCAAATGATTATGACATCATCAAATCATTATGACATCAACAAAATGATTATGACATCATCTAATGATTATGACATCATCAAATGATTATGACATCAACAAAATGATTATGACATCATCCAATGATTATGACATCAAATGATTATGACATCATCAAATGATTATGACATCACCAAAATGATTATGACATCATCAAATGATTATGACATCAACAAAATGATTATGACATCAACAAAATGATTATGACATCATCTAATGATTATGACATTATCAAATGATTATGACATCAACAAAATGATTATGACATCATCCAATTATTATGACATCAAATGATTATGACATCATCAAATGATTATGACATCACAAAATGATTATGACATCATCTAATGATTATGACATCATCAAATGATTATGACATCAACAAAATGATTATGACATCATCTAATGATTATGACATCATCAAATGATTATGACATCAACAAAATGATTATGCCATCATCCAATGAATATGACATCAAATGATTATGACATCATCAAATGATTATGACATCAACAAAATGATTATGACATCATCCAATGATTATGACATCAAATGATTATGACATCAACAAAATGATTATGACATCATCCAATGATTTTGACATCATCAAATCATTATGACATCAACAAAATGATTATGACATCAACAAAATGATTATGACATCATCAAATGATTATGACATCAAATGATTATGACATCATCAAATGATTATGACATCAACAAAATGATGATGACATCATCCAATGATTATGACATCATCCAATGATTATGACATCATCAAATCATTATGACATCAACAAAACGATTATGACATCATCTAATGATTATGACATCATCAAATGATTATGACATCACAAAATGATTATGACATCATCTAATGATTTTGACATCATCAAATGATTATGACATCAACAAAATGATTATGACATCATCTAATGATTATGACATCATCAAATGATTATGACATCAACAAAATGATTATGACATCATCCAATGATTATGACATCAAATGATTATGACATCATCAAATGATTATGACATCAACAAAATGATTATGACATCATCCAATGATTATGACATCAAATGATTATGACATCAACAAAATGATTATGATATCATCCAATGATTTTGACATCATCAAATCATTATGACATCAACAAAATGATTATGACATCAACAAAATGATTATGACATCATCAAATGATTATGACATCAAATGATTATGACATCATCAAATGATTATGACATCAACAAAATGATGATGACATCATCCAATGATTATGACATCATCCAATGATTATGACATCATCAAATCATTATGACATCAACAAAATGATTATGACATCATCTAATGATTATGACATCATCAAATGATTATGACATCAACAAAATGATTATGACATCATCCAATGATTATGACATCAAATGATTATGACATCATCAAATGATTATGACATCAACAAAATGATTATGACATCATCCAATGATTATGACATCAAATGATTATGACATCATCCAATGATTATGACATCAACAAAATGATTATGACATCATCCAATGATTATGACATCAAATGTTTATGACATCATCAAATGATTATGACATCAACAAAATGATTATGACATCATCCAATGATTATGACATCAAATGATTATGACATCATCAAATCATTATGACATCAACAAAATGATTATGACATCATCTAATGATTATGACATCATCAAATGATTGTCATAATTATGGGAATGTGGACAGAGCAGGCGACATTGCCGGACACACATCAGGGGATTAACTGACCGGACTGAACACCTGTAACACAGGAACAAGTGTGGATTGTGCAGACGCCACTTCGGAGCTGTAACTGGCGGGGTTGGAGGACAGGGGAAATACGAAAATCAGTGAAGCCACAGGCCTAAGTGGAGCTTGGTTCAAATTAGTAGTCTACAACCGACCTTAAAATTTCTTCAATGCAGCCTCAGCCTGCTCCGTGCTTGTCCCTGGGCTTCAACACAGCCAGTTGTTGCTCGGAAGTGCCGTCTTCACAGAGTAAAACACTAGCTCCTGTGTTTGTGGGGTTCAGTAACATCAGCTGTTCCCCTGCTGTTTTGATGGCAATCTGTCCTGCTGCCTCCCAATTGACAGCACATCAGGTCTCAGCCTGCTAAGTGCTTGTCCTGGGCTCCAACATCGCCAGTTGCTGCTCATAACTGACTTTGGCACGGGTACTCCCTCCTGCCCAGCTTGGTTCCAGCCCTGCCTGCTGTTTCCGGGAAGTGTCAATGTCAGTTTGCCACCCCAAGTTGCCATGTCGTGTTGCGGTTGGGTTAGCCGAGGCTAGGGTGCCAGCAGTTTAGGTGCTTCCTATGTGGACTGCGGGTTCTGGTAAGAAAGGTTTGTTCCATAGTGCCAGTAGGACAAGCACCCCCTGTAGGACTGTGTGATTCGGTAACTGCGGCCAGCTTGCGGCATGCCAACTTTGCTTTTCAGGGGTAACTTCTGATACCCCTCCGGGTTCCAGCACCGTCAGCTGGTTCTCATCAGAGCCTTTGGCCTAGGTGCCTCCATCTCGGTATCCGAGTTCCGGCAACGTCTGCTGGTCCTTGGTAGTGCTTTGTAGCACAGGTACCTCCTGCTTAGTAACCGGGTTCCAGCACCGTCAGCTGGTCCTCGGTTGTGCCATTGGCTCTTATTCCTTCTGCTGCCCCTCCGGGTGCCAGCACTGTCAGCTGGTCCTCGCTATTTCCATTTGCTCTTGCAGCTTATGCTACCCCTCCGGGTTCCAGCACCGTCAGCTGGTTCTCGTCAGAGCCTTTGGCCTAGGTGCCTCCATCTCGGTATCCGAGTTCCGGCAACGTCTGCTGGTCCTTGGTAGTGCTTTGTAGCACAGGTACCTCCTGCTTAGTAACCGGGTTCCAGCACCTTCAGCTGGTCCTCGGTAGTGCCATTGGCTCTTGTTCCTTCTGCTGCCCCTCCGGGTGCCAGTACCGTCAGCTGGTTCAAGAGGACAAAGAACAGGAAGACAACCACCAAGATGCAGAACAACAAGAGAGAGAAGACAAAGAAGCATAAAAAAAAAAAGCAGAAGAACATTAAGCATAAGACTAATACTCTGAGCAAATGATATTATCTTATTTATAAGCAGAAGAAGACTAAGCAGTGTATGGGGGTGAGTCCGTTCCTCCTCGTGGTGCCCCTGGAAAAGGCCTGCTGCTGCAGGCCAAACTGAATGCGGACAAATCCTGTTGTAAATCTTTTGTGACAGGCAGAACGGAAGGTGTAAACTTCTAACTTTTCTAGATAACAACTACAGGAATGCCTGACACAAACAAGAATATGATGAAGAAGAATAGGAAGAAGATGAATAAGCTGAATATGTAGAATAATAATTGTTGAATAAGAAGAATATGAAGAATGTAAGAAAAGGAAGAAGAAGAAGAAGAAGAAGAAGAAGAAGAAGAATGTAAAAAAAGGAAGTAGAAGAAGAAGAAGAAGAATGTAAAAAAAGGAATAAGAAGAAGAATGTAAAAAAAGGAAGTAGAAGAAGAAGAAGAAGAAGAATGTAAAAAAAGGAAGTAGAAGAAGAAGAAGAAGAATGTAAAAAAAGGAAGTAGAAGAAGAAGAAGAATGTAAAAAAATAAAGTAGAAGAAGAAGACATACATGTCTGGCAAAATATAAATGAGGCTAACATAGTCAATATCTTTGTAACGCCTAACATCTTTAAAAAAAAAGTTTAATTCCTGCTATTCCATTTGATTGGGCTAAACCTCTATGGCTTTAATGTCTCCTCCACCTCCCACAATACATTCTACATTATTCTTAGTTGTTTTTCTTCATGTAGAATTAACCTACAAGGAAAGAAAGGGTTTTTTTAATTCCGATAATTTGGCCCCGTTGACTTGCATTGGTTCCCGGTATCGGAATCGGCGATACCGATACTTTTTTTAAAGATCGGCCGATCCATTCCGATCTGAAATTTTCAAGTATCGGCTGGTATCGCTCAACTCTAGTCATAATCATTTGATGTCATAATCATTGGATGATGTCATAATCATTTTGTTGATGTCATAATCATTTGATTATGTCATAATCATTAGATGATGTCATAATCATTTTGTTGATGTCATAATCATTTGATGATGTCATAATCATTTGTTGTCATAATCATTGGATGATGTCATAATCATTTTGTTGATGTCATAATCATTTGATGATGTCATAATCATTAGATGATGTCATAATCATTTTGTTGATGTCATAATCATTTGATGATGTCATAATCATTTGATGTCATAATCATTGGATGATGACATAATCATTTTGTTGATGTCATAATCATTTGATGATGTCTTAATCATTTTGTTGATGTAATAATCATTTTGTTGATGTCACAATGATTGGATGATGACATAATCATTTGATGTCATAATCATTAGATGATGTCATAATCATTTTGTTGATATCATAATCATTTGATGTCATAATCAATAGATGATGTCATAATCATTTTGTTGATGTCATAGTCATTTGATGATGTCATAATCATTTTGTTGATGTCATAATCATTTGATGATGTCATACTCATTTGGTGTCATAATCATTGGATGATGACATAATCATTTTGTTGATGTCATAATCATTTGATGATGTCATAATCATTTTGTTGATGTAATAATCATTTTGTTGATGTCATAATCATTTTGTTGATGTCATAATGATTGGATGATGACATAATCATTTGATGTCTTAATCATTAGATGATGTCATAATCATTTTGTTGATGTAATAATCATTTTGTTGATGTAATAATCATTTTGTTGATGTCATAATGATTGGATGATGACATAATCATTTGATGTCATAATCATTAGATGATGTCATAATCATTTTGTTGATGTCATAATCATTTGATGTCAAAATCAATAGATGATGTCATAATCATTTTGTTGATGTCATAGTCATTTGATGATGTCATAATCATTTTGTTGATGTCATAATCATTTGATGATGTCATAATCATTTGATGTCATAATCATTGGATGATGACATAATCATTTTGTTGATGTCATAATCATTTTGTTGATGTAATAATCATTTTGTTGATGTCATAATCATTTGATGATGTCATAATCATTTGATGTCATAATCAATGGATGATGTCATAATCATTTTGTTGATGTCATAATCATTTGATGATGTCATAATCATTAGATGATGTCATAATCATTTTTTTGATGTCATAATCATTTGATGATGTCATAATCATTTGATGATGTGATAATCATTTTGTTGATGTCATACTCATTTGATGATGTCTTAATCATTTTGTTGATGTCATAATCATTTGATGATGTCATAATCATTTGATTTCATAATCATTGGATAATGTCATAATCATTTTGTTGATGTCATAATCATTTGATGATGTCATAATCATTTGATGATGTCATAATCATTTTGTTGATGTCATAATCATTTGATGATGTCATAATCATTTGATGTCATAATCATTGGATGATGTCATAATCATTTTGTTGATGTCATAATCATTTGATGATGTCATAATCATTTGATGTCATAATCATTGGATGATGTCATAATCATTTTGTTGATGTCATAATCATTTGATGATGTCATAATCATTTGATGTCATAATCATTGGATGATGTCATAATCATTTTGTTGATGTCATAATCATTTGATTATGTCATAATCATTAGATGATGTCATAATCATTTTGTTGATGTCATAATCATTTGATGATGTCATAATCATTTGATGTCATAATCATTGGATGATGTCATAATCATTTTGTTGAAGTCATAATCATTTGATGATGTCATAATCATTAGATGATGTCATAATCATTTTGTTGATGTCATAATCATTTGATGATGTCATAATCATTTGATGTCATAATCATTGGATGATGACATAATAATTTTGTTGATGTCATAATCATTTGATGATGTCTTAATCATTTTGTTGATGTCATAATCATTAGATGATGTCATAATCATTTGATGTCATAATCATTGGATGATGTCATAATCATTTTGTTGATGTCATAATCATTTGATGATGTCATAATCATTAGATGATGTCATAATCATTTTGTTGATGTCATAATCATTTGATGATGTCATAATCATTTGATGTCATAATCATTGGTGATGACATAATCATTTTGTTGATGTCATAATCATTTGATGATGTCATAATCATTTTGTTGATGTAATAATCATTTTGTTGATGTCACAATCATTTGATGATGTCATAATCATTTGATGTCATAATCATTGGATGATGTCATACTCATTTTGTTGATGTCATAATCATTTGATGTTGTCATAATCATTAGATGATGTCATAATCATTTTGTTGATGTCATAATCATTTGATGTCATAATCATTAGATGATGTCATAATCATTTTGTTGATGTCATAATCATTTTGTTGATGTCATAATCATTTGATGATGTCATAATCGTTTGATGTCATAATCATTAGATGATGTCATAATCATTTTGTTGATGTCATTATCATTTGATGTCATAATCATTAGATGATGTCATAATCATTTTGTTGATGTCATAATCATTTTGTTGATGTCATAATCATTTGATGATGTCATAATCGTTTGATGTCATAATCATTAGATGATGTCATAATCATTTTGTTGATGTCATAATCATTTGATGTCATAATCATTTGGTGATGTCATAATCATTTTGTTGATGTCATAATCATTTGATGATGTTATAATCATTTGATGTCATAATCATTGGATGATGTCATAATCATTTTGTTGATGTCATAATCATTTGATGATGTCATAATCATTGGATGATGTCATAATCATTTTGTTGATGTCATAATCATTTGTTGATGTCATAATCATTTTGTTGATGTCATAATCATTTGTTGATGTCATAATCATTTGATGATGTCATAATCATTTTATGTCATAATCATTGGATAATGTCATAATCATTTTGTTGATGTCATAATCATTTGATGATGTCATAATCATTAGATGATGTCATAATCATTTTGTTGATGTCATAATCATTTGATGATGTCATAATCATTTTGTTGATGTCATAATCATTTTGTTGATGTCATAATGATTTGATGATGTCATAATGATTTGATGATGCCATAATCATTGGATGATGTCATAATCGTTTGATGTCATAATCATTAGATGATGTCATAATCATTTTGTTGATGCCATAATCATTTGATGATGTCATAATCATTAGATGATGTCATCATCATTTTGTTGATGTCATAATCATTTTGTTGATGTCATTATCATTTGATGTCATAATCATTGGCTGATGTCATTATCATTTTGTTGATGTCATAATCATTTGATGATGTCATAATCATTAGATGATGTCATAATCATTTTGTTGATGTCATAATCATTTGATGATGTCATAATCATTAGATGATGTCATAATCATTTTGTTGATGTCATAATCATTTGATGATGTCATAATCATTTTGTTGATGTCATAATCATTTGAAGATGTCATAATCGTTTGTTGTCATAATCATTAGATGATGTCATAATCATTTTGTTGATGTCATAATCATTTGATGTCATAATCATTAGATGATGTCATAATCATTTTGTTGATGTCATAGTCATTTGATGATGTCATAATCATTTTGTTGATGTCATAATCATTTGATGATGTCATAATCATTTGATGTCATAATCATTGGATGATGTCATAATCATTTTGTTGATGTCATAATCATTTGATGAAGTCATAATCATTAGATGATGTCATAATCATTTTCTTGATGTCATAATCATTTGATGATGTCATAATCTTTTGATGTCATAATCATTGGATGATGACATAATCATTTTGTTGATGTCATAATCATTTGATGATGTCATAATCATTTTGTTGATGTAATAATCATTTTGTTGATGTCATAATGATTTGATGATGTCATAATCATTAGATGATGTCATAATCATTTTGATGATGTCATAATCATTTGATGTCATAATCATTAGATTATGTCATAATCATTTTGTTGATGTCATAGTCATTTTGTTGATGTCATAATCATTTGATGATGTCATAATCATTTGATGTCATAATCATTTGATTATGTCATAATCATTTGATTATGTCATAATCATTTTGTTGATGTCATAATCATTTGATGTCATAATCATTTGATGTCATAATCATTGGATGATGTCATAATCATTTTGTTGATGTCATAATCATTTGATGATGTCATAATCATTAGATGATGTCATAATCATTTTGTTGATGTCATAATCATTTGATGATGTCATAATCATTTGATGTCATAATCATTTGATGATGTCATAATCATTTGATGTCATAATGATTTGATGATGTCATAATCATTTGATGTCATAATCATTGGATGATGTCATAATCATTTTGTTGATGTCATAATCATTTGATGATGTCATAATCATTTGATGTCATAATCATTGGATGATGTCATAATCATTTTGTTGATGTCATAATCATTTGATGATGTCATAATCATTAGATGATGTCATAATCATTTTGTTGATGTCATAATCATTTGATGATGTCATAATCATTTGATGTCATAATCATTGGATGATGTCATAATCATTTTGTTGATGTCATAATCATTTGATGATGTCATAATCATTAGATGATGTCATAATCATTTTGTTGATGTCATAATCATTTGCTGATGTCATAATCATTAGATGATGTCATAATCATTTTGTTGATGTCAGAATCATTTGATGATGTCATAATCATTTTGTTGATGTCATAATCATTTGATGATGTCATAATCATTTGATGTCATAATCATTGGATAATGTCATAATCATTTTGTTGATATCATAATCACTTGATGATGTCATCATCATTAGATGATGTCATAATCATTTTGTTGATGTCATAATCATTTTGTTGATGTCATAATCATTTGATGATGTCATAATCATTTGATGTCATAATCATTGGATGATGTCATAATAATTTTGTTGATGTCATAATCATTTGATGATGTCATAATCATTTGATGTCATAATCATTGGATGATGTCATAATCATTTTGTTGATGTCATAATCATTTGATGATGTCATAATCATTAGATGATGTCATAATCATTTTGTTGATGTCATAATCATTTTGTTGATGTCATAATCATTTGATGATGTCATAATCATTTGATGATGTCATAATCATTTGATGATGTCATAATCATTTTGTTGATGTCATAATCATTTGGTGATGTCATAATCATTAGATGAAGTCATAATCATTTTGCTGATGTCATAATCATTTGATGATGTCATAATCATTTTGTTGATGTCATAATCATTTGAAGATGTCATAATCGTTTGATGTCATAATCATTAGATGATGTCATAATCATTTTGTTGATGTCATAATCATTTGATGTCATAATCAATAGATGATGTCATAATCATTTTGTTGATGTCATAGTCATTTGATGATGTCATAATCATTTGATGATGTCATAATCATTTGATGTCATAATCATTGGATGATGTCATAATCATTTTGTTGATGTCATAATCATTTGATGATGTCATAATCATTAGATGATGTCATAATCATTTTGTTGATGTCATAATCATTTGATGATGTCATAATCATTTGATGATGTCATAATCATTTGATGTCATAATCATTGGATGATGACATAATCATTTTGTTGATGTCATTATCATTTGATGATGTCATAATCATTTTGTTGATGTAATAATCATATTGTTGATGTCATAATCATTTGATGATGTCATAGTCATTTGATGTCATAATCAATGGATGATGTCATAATCATTTTGTTGATGTCATAATCATTTGATGATGTCACAATCATTAGATGATGTCATAATCATTTTTTGATGTCATAATCATTTGATGATGTCATAATCATTTTGTTGATGTCATAATCATTTGATGATGTCATAATCATTTGATTTCGTAATCATTGGATAATGTCATAATCATTTTGTTGATGTCATAATCATTTGATGATGTCATAATCATTAGATGATGTCATAATCATTTTGTTGATGTTACAATCATTTGATGATGTCATAATCATTTTGTTGATGTCATAATCATTTTGTTGATGTCATAATCATTTGATGATGTCATAATCATTTGATGTCATAATCATTGGATGATGTCATAATCATTTTGTTGATGTCATAATCATTTGATGATGTCATAATCATTAGATGATGTCATAATCATTTTGTTGATGTCATAATCATTTGATGTCATAATCATTAGATGATGTCATAATCATTTTTTTGATGTCATAATCATTTTGTTGATGTCATAATCATTTGATGATGTCATAATCGTTTGATGTCATAATCATTAGATGATGTCATAATCATTTTGTTGATGTCATAATCATTTGATGTCATAATCATTTGGTGATGTCATAATCATGTTGTTGATGTCATAATCATTTTGTTGATGTCATAATGATTTGATGATGTCATAATCATTTGATGTCATAATCATTTGATGATGTCATAATCATTTTGTTGATGTCATAATCATTTGATGATGTCATAATCATTTGATGTCATAATCATTGGATGATGTCATAATCATTTTGTTGATGTCATAATCATTTGATGATGTCATAATCATTTGATGTCATAATCATTGGATGATGTCACAATCATTTTGTTGATGTCATAATCATTTGATGATGTCATAATCATTAGATGATGTCATAATCATTTTGTTGATGTCATAATCATTAGATGATGTCATAATCATTTTGTTGATGTCAGAATCATTTGATGATGTCATAATCATTTTGTTGATGTCATAATCATTTGATGATGTCATAATCATTTTGTTGATGTCATAATCATTTTGTTGATGTCATATGATTTGATGATGTCATAATCATTTGATGTCATAATCATTGGATGATGTCATAATCATTTTGTTGATGTCATAATCATTTGATGATGTCATAATCATTTTGTTGATGTCATAATCATTTGATGATGTCATAATCATTTGATGTCATAATCATTGGATAATGTCATAATCATTTTTTTGATTTCATAATCATTTGATGATGTCATAATCATTAGATGATGTCATAATCATTTTGTTGATGTTATAATCATTTGATGATGTCATAATCATTTTGTTGATGTTATAATCATTTGATGATGTCATAATCATTTTGTTGATGTCATAATCATTTGATGATGTCATAATCATTTTGTTGATGTCATAATCATTTGAAGATGTCATAATCGTTTGATGTCATAATCATTAGATGATGTCATAATCATTAGATGATGTCATAATCATTTGATGTCATAATCAATAGATGATGTCATAATCATTTTGTTGATGTCATAGTCATTTGATGATGTCATAATCATTTTGTTGATGTCATAATCATTTGATGATTTCATAATCATTTGATGTCATAATCATTGGATGATGTCATAATCATTTTGTTGATGTCATAATCATTTGATGATGTCATAATCATTAGATGATGTCATAATCATTTTGTTGATGTCATAATCATTTGATGATGCCATAATCATTTGATGTCATAATCATTGGATGATGACATAATCATTTTGTTGATGTCATTATCATTTGATGATGTCATAATCATTTTGTTGATGTAATAATCATTTTGTTGATGTCATAATCATTTGATGATGTCACAATCATTAGATGATGTCATAATCATTTTTTTGATGTCATAATCATTTGATGATGTCATAATCATTTGATGATGTCATAATCATTTTGTTGATGTCATAATCATTTGATTTCATAATCATTGGATAATGTCATAATCATTTTGTTGATGTCATAATCATTTGATGATGTCATAATCATTAGATGATGTCATAATCATTTTGTTGATGTTACAATCATTTGATGATGTCATAATCATTTTGTTGATGTCATAATCATTTTGTTGATGTCATAATCATTTGATGATGTCATAATCATTTGATGTCATAATCATTGGTTGATGTCATAATCATTTTGTTGATGTCATAATCATTTGATGATGTCATAATCATTTGATGTCATAATCATTGGATGATGTCGTAATCATTTTGTTGATGTCATAATCATTTGATGATGTCATAATCATTAGATGATGTCATAATCATTTTGTTGATGTCATAATCATTTTGTTGATGTCATAATCATTTGATGTCATAATCATTGGATGATGTCATAATCATTTTGTTGATGTCATAATCATTTGATGATGTCATAATCATTAGATGATGTCATAATCATTTTGTTGATGTCATAATCATTTGATGTCATAATCATTAGATGATGTCATAATCATTTTTTGATGTCATAATCATTTTGTTGATGTCATAATCATTTGATGATGTCATAATCGTTTGATGTCATAATCATTAGATGATGTCATAATCATTTTGTTGATGTCATAATCATTTGATGTCATAATCATTTGGTGATGTCATAATCATGTTGTTGATGTCATAATCATTTTGTTGATGTCATAATGATTTGATGATGTCATAATCATTTGATGTCATAATCATTTGATGATGTCATAATCATTTTGTTGATGTCATAATCATTTGATGATGTCATAATCATTTGATGTCATAATCATTGGATGATGTCATAATCATTTTGTTGATGTCATAATCATTTGATGATGTCATAATCATTTGATGTCATAATCATTGGATGATGTCATAATCATTTTGTTGATGTCATAATCATTTGATGATGTCATAATCATTAGATGATGTCATAATCATTTTGTTGATGTCATAATCATTTTGTTGATGTCATAATCATTTGATGTCATAATCATTGGATGATGTCATAATCATTTTGTTGATGTCATAATCATTTGTTGATGTCATAATCATTTGATGATGTCATAATCATTTTGTTGATGTAATAATCATTTTGTTGATGTCATAATGATTTGATGATGTCATAATCATTAGATGATGTCATAATCATTTTGATGATGTCATAATCATTGGATGATGTCATAATCATTTTGTTGATGTCATAATCATTTGATGATGTCATAATCATTAGATGATGTCATAATCATTTTGTTGATGTCATAATCATTTGATGATGTCATAATCATTTGATGTCATAATCATTGGATGATGTCATAATCATTTTGTTGATGTCATAATCATTTGATGTCATAATCATTAGATTATGTCATAATCATTTTGTTGATGTCATAGTCATTTTGTTGATGTCATAATCATTTGATGATGTCATAATCATTTGATGTCATAATCATTTGATTATGTCATAATCATTTTGTTGATGTAATAATCATTTTGTTGATGTCATAATCATTTGATGATGTCATAATCATTTGATGATGTCATAATCATTGGATGATGTCATAATCATTTTGTTGATGTCATAATCATTTGATGATGTCATAATCATTAGATGATGTCATAATCATTTTGTTGATGTCATAATCATTTGATGATGTCATAATCATTTGATGTCATAATCATTGGATGATGTCATAATCATTTTGTTGATGTCATAATCATTTGATGTCATAATCATTAGATTATGTCATAATCATTTTGTTGATGTCATAATCATTTGATGATGTCATAATCATTTGATGTCATAATGGTTTGATGATGTCATAATCATTGGATGATGTCATAATCATTTTGTTGATGTCATAATCATTTGATGATGTCATAATCATTTGATGTCATAATCATTGGATGATGTCATAATCATTTTGTTGATGTCATAATCATTTGACGATGTCATAATCATTAGATGATGTCATAATCATTTTGTTGATGTCATAATCATTTGATGATGTCATAATCATTTGATGTCATAATCATTGGATGATGTCATAATCATTTTGTTGATGTCATAATCATTTGATGATGTCATAATCATTAGATGATGTCATAATCATTTTGTTGATGTCATAATCATTGGATGATGTCATAATCATTTTGTTGATGTCATAATCATTTGACGATGTCATAATCATTAGATGATGTCATAATCATTTTGTTGATGTCATAATCATTTGATGATGTCATAATCATTTGATGTCATAATCATTGGATGATGTCATAATCATTTTATTGATGTCATAATCATTTGATGATGTCATAATCATTAGATGATGTCATAATCATTTTGTTGATGTCATAATCATTTGCTGATGTCATAATCATTAGATGATGTCATAATCATTTTGTTGATGTCAGAATCATTTGATGATGTCATAATCATTTTGTTGATGTCATAATCATTTGATGATGTCATGATCATTTGATGTCATAATCATTGGATAATGTCATAATCATTTTGTTGATATCATAATCATTTGATGATGTCATCATCATTAGATGATGTCATAATCATTTTGTTGATGTCATAATCATTTGATGATGTCATAATCATTTTGTTGATGTCATAATCATTTTGTTGATGTCATAATCATTTGATGATGTCATAATCATTTGATGTCATAATCATTGGATGATGTCATAATCATTTTGTTGATGTCATAATCATTTGATGATGTCATAATCATTTGATGTCATAATCATTGGATGATGTCATAATCATTTTGTTGATGTCATAATCATTTGATGATGTCATAATCATTAGATGATGTCATAATCATTTTGTTGATGTCATAATCATTTGATGTCATAATCATTTGGTGATGTCATAATCATGTTGTTGATGTCATAATCATTTTGTTGATGTCATAATGATTTGATGATGTCATAATCATTTGATGTCATAATCATTTGATGATGTCATAATCATTTTGTTGATGTCATAATCATTTGATGATGTCATAATCATTTGATGTCATAATCATTGGATGATGTCATAATCATTTTGTTGATGTCATAATCATTTGATGATGTCATAATCATTTGATGTCATAATCACTGGATGATGTCATAATCATTTTGTTGATGTCATAATCATTTGATGAAGTCATAATCATTAGATGATGTCATAATCATTTTCTTGATGTCATAATCATTTGATGATGTCATAATCATTTGATGTCATAATCATTGGATGATGACATAATCATTTTGTTGATGTCATAATCATTTGATGATGTCATAATCATTTTGTTGATGTAATAATCATTTTGTTGATGTCATAATGATTTGATGATGTCATAATCATTAGATGATGTCATAATCATTTTGATGATGTCATAATCATTTGATGTCATAATCATTAGATTATGTCATAATCATTTTGTTGATGTCATAGTCATTTTGTTGATGTCATAATCATTTGATGATGTCATAATCATTTGATATCATAATCATTTGATTATGTCATAATCATTTTGTTGATGTAATAATCATTTTGTTGATGTCATAATCATTTGATGATGTCATAATCATTTGATGTCATAATCATTGGATGATGTCATAATCATTTTGTTGATGTCATAATCATTTGATGATGTCATAATCATTAGATGATGTCATAATCATTTTGTTGATGTCATAATCATTTGATGATGTCATAATCATTTGATGTCATAATCATTGGATGATGTCATAATCATTTTGTTGATGTCATAATCATTTGATGTCATAATCATTAGATTATGTCATAATCATTTTGTTGATGTCATAGTCATTTTGTTGATGTCATAATCATTTGATGATGTCATAATCATTTGATGTCATAATGGTTTGATGATGTCATAATCATTGGATGATGTCATAATCATTTTGTTGATGTCATAATCATTTGATGATGTCATAATCATTTGATGTCATAATCATTGGATGATGTCATAATCATTTTGTTGATGTCATAATCATTTGACGATGTCATAATCATTAGATGATGTCATAATCATTTTGTTGATGTCATAATCATTTGATGATGTCATGATCATTTGATGTCATAATCATTGGATAATGTCATAATCATTTTGTTGATATCATAATCATTTGATGATGTCATCATCATTAGATGATGTCATAATCATTTTGTTGATGTCATAATCATTTGATGATGTCATAATCATTTTGTTGATGTCATAATCATTTTGTTGATGTCATAATCATTTGATGATGTCATAATCATTTGATGTCATAATCATTGGATGATGTCATAATCATTTTGTTGATGTCATAATCATTTGATGATGTCATAATCATTTGATGTCATAATCATTGGATGATGTCATAATCATTTTGTTGATGTCATAATCATTTGATGATGTCATAATCATTAGATGATGTCATAATCATTTTGTTGATGTCATAATCATTTTGTTGATGTCATAATCATTTTGTTGATGTCATAATCATTTGATGATGTCATAATCATTAGATGATGTCATAATCATTTTGTTGATGTCATAATCATTTGATGATGTCATAATCATTTTATGTCATAATCATTGGATAATGTCATAATCATTTTGTTGATGTCATAATCATTTGATGATGTCATAATCATTAGATGATGTCATAATCATTTTGTTGATGTCATAATCATTTGATGATGTCATAATCATTTTGTTGATGTCATAATCATTTTGTTGATGTCATAATGATTTGATGATGTCATAATGATTTGATGATGCCATAATCATTGGATGATGTCATAATCGTTTGATGTCATAATCATTAGATGATGTCATAATCATTTTGTTGATGCCATAATCATTTGATGATGTCATAATCATTTTGTTGATGTCATAATTATTTGATGATGTCATAATCATTAGATGATGTCATAATCATTTTGTTGATGTCATAATCATTTGATGATGTCATAATCATTTTGTTGATGTCATAATCATTTGAAGATGTCATAATCGTTTGTTGTCATAATCATTAGATGATGTCATAATCATTTTGTTGATGTCATAATCATTTGATGTCATAATCATTAGATGATGTCATAATCATTTTGTTGATGTCATAGTCATTTGATGATGTCATAATCATTTTGTTGATGTCATAATCATTTGATAATGTCATAATCATTTGATGTCATAATCATTGGATGATGTCATAATCATTTGATGATGTCATAATCATTAGATGATGTCATAATCATTTTCTTGATGTCATAATCATTTGATGATGTCATAATAATTTGATGTCATGATCATTGGATGATGACATAATCATTTTGTTGATGTCATAATCATTTGATGATGTCATAATCATTTTGTTGATGTAATAATCATTTTGTTGATGTCATAATGATTTGATGATGTCATAATCATTAGATGATGTCATAATCATTTTGATGATGTCATAATCATTTGATGTCATAATCATTAGATTATGTCATAATCATTTTGTTGATGTCATAGTCATTTTGTTGATGTCATAATCATTTGATGATGTCATAATCATTTGATATCATAATCATTTGATTATGTCATAATCATTTTGTTGATGTAATAATCATTTTGTTGATGTCATAATGATTTGATGATGTCATAATCATTAGATGATGTCATAATCATTTTGTTGATGTCATAATGATTTGATGATGTCATAATCATTTGATGTCATAATCATTGGATGATGTCATAATCATTTTGTTGATGTCATAATCATTTGATGATGTCATAATCATTTGATGTCATAATCATTGGATGATGTCATAATCATTTTGTTGATGTCATAATCATTTGATGATGTCATAATCATTTTGTTGATGTCATAATCATTTGATGATGTCATAATCATTTGATGTCATAATCATTGGATGATGTCATAATCATTTTGTTGATGTCATAATCATTTGATGATGTCATAATCATTTGATGTCATAATCATTGGATGATGTCATAATCATTTTGTTGATGTCATAATCATTTGATGATGTCATAATCATTAGATGATGTCATAATCATTTTGTTGATGTCATAATCATTTGATGATGTCATAATCATTTGATGTCATAATCATTGGATGATGTCATAATCATTTTGTTGATGTCATAATCATTTGATGTCATAATCATTAGATTATGTCATAATCATTTTGTTGATGTCATAGTCATTTTGTTGATGTCATAATCATTTGATGATGTCATAATCATTTGATGTCATAATCATTTGATGATGTCATAATCATTTGATGTCATAATCATTGGATGATGTCATAATCATTTTGTTGATGTCATAATCATTTGATGATGTCATAATCATTAGATGATGTCATAATCATTTTGTTGATGTCATAATCATTTGATGATGTCATAATCATTTGATGTCATAATCATTTGATGATGTCATAATCATTTTGTTGATGTCATAATCATTTGATGATGTCATAATCATTAGATGATGTCATAATCATTTTGTTGATGTCATAATCATTTGCTGATGTCATAATCATTAGATGATGTCATAATCATTTTGTTGATGTCAGAATCATTTGATGATGTCATAATCATTTTGTTGATGTCATAATCATTTGATGATGTCATAATCATTTGATGTCATAATCATTGGATAATGTCATAATCATTTTGTTGATATCATAATCATTTGATGATGTCATCATCATTAGATGATGTCATAATCATTTTGTTGATGTCATAATCATTTGATGATGTCATAATCATTTTGTTGATGTCATAATCATTTTGTTGATGTCATAATCATTTGATGATGTCATAATCATTTTGTTGATGTCATAATCATTTTGTTGATGTCATAATGATTTGATGATGTCATAATCATTAGATGATGTCATAATCATTTTGTTGATGTCATAATCATTTGATGATGTCATAATCATTTTGTTGATGTCATAATCATTTTGTTGATGTCATAATGATTTGATGATGCCATAATCATTGGATGATGTCATAATCGTTTGATGTCATAATCATTAGATAATGTCATAATCATTTTCTTGATGCCATAATCATTTGATGATGTCATAATCATTTTGTTGATGTCATAATCATTTGATGATGTCATAATCATTAGATGATGTCATAATCATTTTGTTGATGTCATAATCATTTGATGATGTCATAATCATTCTGTTGATGTCATAATCATTTGAAGATGTCATAATCGTTTGTTGTCATAATCATTAGATGATGTCATAATCATTTTGTTGATGTCATAATCATTTGATGTCATAATCATTAGATGATGTCATAATCATTTTGTTGATGTCATAGTCATTTGATGATGTCATAATCATTTTGTTGATGTCATAATCATTTGATAATGTCATAATCATTTGATGTCATAATCATTGGATGATGTCATAATCATTTTGTTGATGTCATAATCATTTGATGATGTCATAATCATTAGATGATGTCATAATCATTTTCTTGATGTCATAATCATTTGATGTCATAATGGTTTGATGATGTCATAATTATTGGATGATGTCATAATCATTTTGTTGATGTCATAATCATTTGATGATGTCATAATCATTTGATGTCATAATCATTGGATGATGTCATAATCATTTTGTTGATGTCATAATCATTTGACGATGTCATAATCATTAGATGATGTCATAATCATTTTGTTGATGTCATAATCATTTGATGATGTCATAATCATTTGATGTCATAATCATTGGATGATGTCATAATCATTTTGTTGATGTCATAATCATTTGATGATGTCATAATCATTAGATGATGTCATAATCATTTTGTTGATGTCATAATCATTTTGTTGATGTCATAATCATTTGATGATGTCATAATCATTAGATGATGTCATAATCATTTTGTTGATGTCATAATCATTTGATGATGTCATAATCATTTGATGTCATAATCATTGGATAATGTCATAATCATTTTGTTGATGTCATAATCATTTGATGATGTCATAATCATTAGATGATGTCATAATCATTTTGTTGATGTCATAATCATTTGATGATGTCATAATCATTTTGTTGATGTCATAATCATTTTGTTGATGTCATAATGATTTGATGATGTCATAATGATTTGATGATGCCATAATCATTGGATGATGTCATAATCGTTTGATGTCATAATCATTAGATGATGTCATAATCATTTTGTTGATGCCATAATCATTTGATGATGTCATAATCATTTTGTTGATGTCATAATTATTTGATGATGTCATAATCATTAGATGATGTCATAATCATTTTGTTGATGTCATAATCATTAGATGATGTCATAATCATTTTGTTGATGTCATAGTCATTTGATGATGTCATAATCATTTTGTTGATGTCATAATCATTTGATAATGTCATAATCATTTGATGTCATCATTGGATGATGTCATAATCATTTGATGATGTCATAATCATTAGATGATGTCATAATCATTTTCTTGATGTCATAATCATTTGATGATGTCATAATCATTTGATGTCATAATCATTGGATGATGACATAATCATTTTGTTGATGTCATAATCATTTGATGATGTCATAATCATTTTGTTGATGTAATAATCATTTTGTTGATGTCATAATGATTTGATGATGTCATAATCATTAGATGATGTCATAATCATTTTGATGATGTCATAATCATTTGATGTCATAATCATTAGATTATGTCATAATCATTTTGTTGATGTCATAGTCATTTTGTTGATGTCATAATCATTTGATGATGTCATAATCATTTGATATCATAATCATTTGATTATGTCATAATCATTTTGTTGATGTAATAATCATTTTGTTGATGTCATAATGATTTGATGATGTCATAATCATTAGATGATGTCATAATCATTTTGTTGATGTCATAATGATTTGATGATGTCATAATCATTTGATGTCATAATCATTGGATGATGTCATAATCATTTTGTTGATGTCATAATCATTTGATGATGTCATAATCATTTGATGTCATAATCATTGGATGATGTCATAATCATTTTGTTGATGTCATAATCATTTGATGATGTCATAATCATTTTGTTGATGTCATAATCATTTGATGATGTCATAATCATTTGATGTCATAATCATTGGATGATGTCATAATCATTTTGTTGATGTCATAATCATTTGATGATGTCATAATCATTTGATGTCATAATCATTGGATGATGTCATAATCATTTTGTTGATGTCATAATCATTTGATGATGTCATAATCATTAGATGATATCATAATCATTTTGTTGATGTCATAATCATTTGATGATGTCATAATCATTTTGTTGATGTCATAATCATTTTGTTGATGTCATAATCATTTGATGATGTCATAATCATTTGATGTCATAATCATTGGATGATGTCATAATCATTTTGTTGATGTCATAATCATTTGATGATGTCATAATCATTTGATGTCATAATCATTGGATGATGTCATAATCATTTGATGTCATAATCATTTGCTGATGTCATAATCATTAGATGATGTCATAATCATTTTGTTGATGTCAGAATCATTTGATGATGTCATAATCATTTTGTTGATGTCATAATCATTTGATGATGTCATAATCATTTGATGTCATAATCATTGGATAATGTCATAATCATTTTGTTGATATCATAATCATTTGATGATGTCATCATCATTAGATGATGTCATAATCATTTTGTTGATGTCATAATCATTTGATGATGTCATAATCATTTTGTTGATGTCATAATCATTTTGTTGATGTCATAATCATTTGATGATGTCATAATCATTTGATGTCATAATCATTGGATGATGTCATAATCATTTTGTTGATGTCATAATCATTTGATGATGTCATAATCATTTGATGTCATAATCATTGGATGATGTCATAATCATTTTGTTGATGTCATAATCATTTGATGATGTCATAATCATTAGATGATGTCATAATCATTTTGTTGATGTCATAATCATTTGATGATGTCATAATCATTTTATGTCATAATCATTGGATAATGTCATAATCATTTTGTTGATGTCATAATAATTTGATGATGTCATAATCATTAGATGATGTCATAATCATTTTGTTGATGTCATAATCATTTGATGATGTCATAATCATTTTGTTGATGTCATAATCATTTTGTTGATGTCATAATGATTTGATGATGTCATAATGATTTGATGATGCCATAATCATTGGATGATGTCATAATCGTTTGATGTCATAATCATTAGATAATGTCATAATCATTTTCTTGATGCCATAATCATTTGATGATGTCATAATCATTTGATGATGTCATAATCATTAGATGATGTCATAATCATTTTGTTGATGTCATAATCATTTGATGATGTCATAATCATTCTGTTGATGTCATAATCATTTGAAGATGTCATAATCGTTTGTTGTCATAATCATTAGATGATGTCATAATCATTTTGTTGATGTCATAATCATTTGATGTCATAATCATTAGATGATGTCATAATCATTTTGTTGATGTCATAGTCATTTGATGATGTCATAATCATTTTGTTGATGTCATAATCATTTGATAATGTCATAATCATTTGATGTCATAATCATTGGATGATGTCATAATCATTTTGTTGATGTCATAATCATTTGATGATGTCATAATCATTAGATGATGTCATAATCATTTTCTTGATGTCATAATCATTTGATGTCAAAATGGTTTGATGATGTCATAATCATTGGATGATGTCATAATCATTTTGTTGATGTCATAATCATTTGATGATGTCATAATCATTTGATGTCATAATCATTGGATGATGTCATAATCATTTTGTTGATGTCATAATCATTTGACGATGTCATAATCATTAGATGATGTCATAATCATTTTGTTGATGTCATAATCATTTGATGATGTCATAATCATTTGATGTCATAATCATTGGATGATGTCATAATCATTTTGTTGATGTCATAATCATTTGATGATGTCATAATCATTAGATGATGTCATAATCATTTTGTTGATGTCATAATCATTTTGTTGATGTCATAATCATTTGATGATGTCATAATCATTAGATGATGTCATAATCATTGTGTTGATGTCATAATCATTTGATGATGTCATAATCATTTGATGTCATAATCATTGGATAATGTCATAATCATTTTGTTGATGTCATAATCATTTGATGATGTCATAATCATTAGATGATGTCATAATCATTTTGTTGATGTCATAATCATTTGATGATGTCATAATCATTTTGTTGATGTCATAATCATTTTGTTGATGTCATAATGATTTGATGATGTCATAATGATTTGATAATGCCATAATCATTGGATGATGTCATAATCGTTTGATGTCATAATCATTAGATGATGTCATAATCATTTTGTTGATGCCATAATCATTTGATGATGTCATAATCATTTTGTTGATGTCATAATTATTTGATGATGTCATAATCATTAGATGATGTCATAATCATTTTGTTGATGTCATAATCATTTGATGATGTCATAATCATTTTGTTGATGTCATAATCATTTGAAGATGTCATAATCGTTTGTTGTCATAATCATTAGATGATGTCATAATCATTTTGTTGATGTCATAATCATTTGATGTCATAATCATTAGATGATGTCATAATCATTTTGTTGATGTCATAGTCATTTGATGATGTCATAATCATTTTGTTGAAGTCATAATCATTTGATAATGTCATAATCATTTGATGTCATAATCATTGGATGATGTCATAATCATTTGATGATGTCATAATCATTAGATGATGTCATAATCATTTTCTTGATGTCATAATCATTTGATGATGTCATAATCATTTGATGTCATAATCATTGGATGATGACATAATCATTTTGTTGATGTCATAATCATTAGATTATGTCATAATCATTTTGTTGATGTCATAGTCATTTTGTTGATGTCATAATCATTTGATGATGTCATAATCATTTGATGTCATAATCATTTGATGATGTCATAATCATTTGATGTCATAATCATTGGATGATGTCATAATCATTTTGTTGATGTCATAATCATTTGATGATGTCATAATCATTAGATGATGTCATAATCATTTTGTTGATGTCATAATCATTTGATGATGTCATAATCATTTGATGTCATAATCATTTGATGATGTCATAATCATTTTGTTGATGTCATAATCATTTGATGATGTCATAATCATTAGATGATGTCATAATCATTTTGTTGATGTCATAATCATTTGCTGATGTCATAATCATTAGATGATGTCATAATCATTTTGTTGATGTCAGAATCATTTGATGATGTCATAATCATTTTGTTGATGTCATAATCATTTGATGATGTCATAATCATTTGATGTCATAATCATTGGATAATGTCATAATCATTTTGTTGATATCATAATCATTTGATGATGTCATCATCATTAGATGATGTCATAATCATTTTGTTGATGTCATAATCATTTGATGATGTCATAATCATTTTGTTGATGTCATAATCATTTTGTTGATGTCATAATCATTTGATGATGTCATAATCATTTTGTTGATGTCATAATCATTTTGTTGATGTCATAATGATTTGATGATGTCATAATCATTAGATGATGTCATAATCATTTTGTTGATGTCATAATCATTTGATGATGTCATAATCATTTTGTTGATGTCATAATCATTTTGTTGATGTCATAATGATTTGATGATGCCATAATCATTGGATGATGTCATAATCGTTTGATGTCATAATCATTAGATAATGTCATAATCATTTTCTTGATGCCATAATCATTTGATGATTTCATAATCATTTTGTTGATGTCATAATCATTTGATGATGTCATAATCATTAGATGATGTCATAATCATTTTGTTGATGTCATAATCATTTGATGATGTCATAATCATTCTGTTGATGTCATAATCATTTGAAGATGTCATAATCGTTTGTTGTCATAATCATTAGATGATGTCATAATCATTTTGTTGATGTCATAATCATTTGATGTCATAATCATTAGATGATGTCATAATCATTTTGTTGATGTCATAGTCATTTGATGATGTCATAATCATTTTGTTGATGTCATAATCATTTGATAATGTCATAATCATTTGATGTCATAATCATTGGATGATGTCATAATCATTTTGTTGATGTCATAATCATTTGATGATGTCATAATCATTAGATGATGTCATAATCATTTTCTTGATGTCATAATCATTTGATGTCATAATGGTTTGATGATGTCATAATTATTGGATGATGTCATAATCATTTTGTTGATGTCATAATCATTTGATGATGTCATAATCATTTGATGTCATAATCATTGGATGATGTCATAATCATTTTGTTGATGTCATAATCATTTGACGATGTCATAATCATTAGATGATGTCATAATCATTTTGTTGATGTCATAATCATTTGATGATGTCATAATCATTTGATGTCATAATCATTGGATGATGTCATAATCATTTTGTTGATGTCATAATCATTTGATGATGTCATAATCATTAGATGATGTCATAATCATTTTGTTGATGTCATAATCATTTGATGATGTCATAATCATTTGATGTCATAATCATTGGATAATGTCATAATCATTTTGTTGATGTCATAATCATTTGATGATGTCATAATCATTAGATGATGTCATAATCATTTTGTTGATGTCATAATCATTTGATGATGTCATAATCATTTTGTTGATGTCATAATCATTTTGTTGATGTCATAATGATTTGATGATGTCATAATGATTTGATGATGCCATAATCATTGGATGATGTCATAATCGTTTGATGTCATAATCATTAGATGATGTCATAATCATTTTGTTGATGCCATAATCATTTGATGATGTCATAATCATTTTGTTGATGTCATAATTATTTGATGATGTCATAATCATTAGATGATGTCATAATCATTTTGTTGATGTCATAATCATTAGATGATGTCATAATCATTTTGTTGATGTCATAGTCATTTGATGATGTCATAATCATTTTGTTGATGTCATAATCATTTGATAATGTCATAATCATTTGATGTCATCATTGGATGATGTCATAATCATTTGATGATGTCATAATCATTAGATGATGTCATAATCATTTTCTTGATGTCATAATCATTTGATGATGTCATAATCATTTGATGTCATAATCATTGGATGATGACATAATCATTTTGTTGATGTCATAATCATTTGATGATGTCATAATCATTTTGTTGATGTAATAATCATTTTGTTGATGTCATAATGATTTGATGATGTCATAATCATTAGATGATGTCATAATCATTTTGATGATGTCATAATCATTTGATGTCATAATCATTAGATTATGTCATAATCATTTTGTTGATGTCATAGTCATTTTGTTGATGTCATAATCATTTGATGATGTCATAATCATTTGATATCATAATCATTTGATTATGTCATAATCATTTTGTTGATGTAATAATCATTTTGTTGATGTCATAATGATTTGATGATGTCATAATCATTAGATGATGTCATAATCATTTTGTTGATGTCATAATGATTTGATGATGTCATAATCATTTGATGTCATAATCATTGGATGATGTCATAATCATTTTGTTGATGTCATAATCATTTGATGATGTCATAATCATTTGATGTCATAATCATTGGATGATGTCATAATCATTTTGTTGATGTCATAATCATTTGATGATGTCATAATCATTTTGTTGATGTCATAATCATTTGATGATGTCATAATCATTTGATGTCATAATCATTGGATGATGTCATAATCATTTTGTTGATGTCATAATCATTTGATGATGTCATAATCATTTGATGTCATAATCATTGGATGATGTCATAATCATTTTGTTGATGTCATAATCATTTGATGATGTCATAATCATTAGATGATATCATAATCATTTTGTTGATGTCATAATCATTTGATGATGTCATAATCATTTTGTTGATGTCATAATCATTTTGTTGATGTCATAATCATTTGATGATGTCATAATCATTTGATGTCATAATCATTGGATGATGTCATAATCATTTTGTTGATGTCATAATCATTTGATGATGTCATAATCATTTGATGTCATAATCATTGGATGATGTCATAATCATTTGATGTCATAATCATTTGCTGATGTCATAATCATTAGATGATGTCATAATCATTTTGTTGATGTCAGAATCATTTGATGATGTCATAATCATTTTGTTGATGTCATAATCATTTGATGATGTCATAATCATTTGATGTCATAATCATTGGATAATGTCATAATCATTTTGTTGATATCATAATCATTTGATGATGTCATCATCATTAGATGATGTCATAATCATTTTGTTGATGTCATAATCATTTGATGATGTCATAATCATTTTGTTGATGTCATAATCATTTTGTTGATGTCATAATCATTTGATGATGTCATAATCATTTGATGTCATAATCATTGGATGATGTCATAATCATTTTGTTGATGTCATAATCATTTGATGATGTCATAATCATTTGATGTCATAATCATTGGATGATGTCATAATCATTTTGTTGATGTCATAATCATTTGATGATGTCATAATCATTAGATGATGTCATAATCATTTTGTTGATGTCATAATCATTTGATGATGTCATAATCATTTTATGTCATAATCATTGGATAATGTCATAATCATTTTGTTGATGTCATAATAATTTGATGATGTCATAATCATTAGATGATGTCATAATCATTTTGTTGATGTCATAATCATTTGATGATGTCATAATCATTTTGTTGATGTCATAATCATTTTGTTGATGTCATAATGATTTGATGATGTCATAATGATTTGATGATGCCATAATCATTGGATGATGTCATAATCGTTTGATGTCATAATCATTAGATAATGTCATAATCATTTTCTTGATGCCATAATCATTTGATGATGTCATAATCATTTGATGATGTCATAATCATTAGATGATGTCATAATCATTTTGTTGATGTCATAATCATTTGATGATGTCATAATCATTCTGTTGATGTCATAATCATTTGAAGATGTCATAATCGTTTGTTGTCATAATCATTAGATGATGTCATAATCATTTTGTTGATGTCATAATCATTTGATGTCATAATCATTAGATGATGTCATAATCATTTTGTTGATGTCATAGTCATTTGATGATGTCATAATCATTTTGTTGATGTCATAATCATTTGATAATGTCATAATCATTTGATGTCATAATCATTGGATGATGTCATAATCATTTTGTTGATGTCATAATCATTTGATGATGTCATAATCATTAGATGATGTCATAATCATTTTCTTGATGTCATAATCATTTGATGTCAAAATGGTTTGATGATGTCATAATCATTGGATGATGTCATAATCATTTTGTTGATGTCATAATCATTTGATGATGTCATAATCATTTGATGTCATAATCATTGGATGATGTCATAATCATTTTGTTGATGTCATAATCATTTGACGATGTCATAATCATTAGATGATGTCATAATCATTTTGTTGATGTCATAATCATTTGATGATGTCATAATCATTTGATGTCATAATCATTGGATGATGTCATAATCATTTTGTTGATGTCATAATCATTTGATGATGTCATAATCATTAGATGATGTCATAATCATTTTGTTGATGTCATAATCATTTTGTTGATGTCATAATCATTTGATGATGTCATAATCATTAGATGATGTCATAATCATTGTGTTGATGTCATAATCATTTGATGATGTCATAATCATTTGATGTCATAATCATTGGATAATGTCATAATCATTTTGTTGATGTCATAATCATTTGATGATGTCATAATCATTAGATGATGTCATAATCATTTTGTTGATGTCATAATCATTTGATGATGTCATAATCATTTTGTTGATGTCATAATCATTTTGTTGATGTCATAATGATTTGATGATGTCATAATGATTTGATAATGCCATAATCATTGGATGATGTCATAATCGTTTGATGTCATAATCATTAGATGATGTCATAATCATTTTGTTGATGCCATAATCATTTGATGATGTCATAATCATTTTGTTGATGTCATAATTATTTGATGATGTCATAATCATTAGATGATGTCATAATCATTTTGTTGATGTCATAATCATTTGATGATGTCATAATCATTTTGTTGATGTCATAATCATTTGAAGATGTCATAATCGTTTGTTGTCATAATCATTAGATGATGTCATAATCATTTTGTTGATGTCATAATCATTTGATGTCATAATCATTAGATGATGTCATAATCATTTTGTTGATGTCATAGTCATTTGATGATGTCATAATCATTTTGTTGAAGTCATAATCATTTGATAATGTCATAATCATTTGATGTCATAATCATTGGATGATGTCATAATCATTTGATGATGTCATAATCATTAGATGATGTCATAATCATTTTCTTGATGTCATAATCATTTGATGATGTCATAATCATTTGATGTCATAATCATTGGATGATGACATAATCATTTTGTTGATGTCATAATCATTAGATTATGTCATAATCATTTTGTTGATGTCATAGTCATTTTGTTGATGTCATAATCATTTGATGATGTCATAATCATTTGATGTCATAATCATTTGATGATGTCATAATCATTTGATGTCATAATCATTGGATGATGTCATAATCATTTTGTTGATGTCATAATCATTTGATGATGTCATAATCATTAGATGATGTCATAATCATTTTGTTGATGTCATAATCATTTGATGATGTCATAATCATTTGATGTCATAATCATTTGATGATGTCATAATCATTTTGTTGATGTCATAATCATTTGATGATGTCATAATCATTAGATGATGTCATAATCATTTTGTTGATGTCATAATCATTTGCTGATGTCATAATCATTAGATGATGTCATAATCATTTTGTTGATGTCAGAATCATTTGATGATGTCATAATCATTTTGTTGATGTCATAATCATTTGATGATGTCATAATCATTTGATGTCATAATCATTGGATAATGTCATAATCATTTTGTTGATATCATAATCATTTGATGATGTCATCATCATTAGATGATGTCATAATCATTTTGTTGATGTCATAATCATTTGATGATGTCATAATCATTTTGTTGATGTCATAATCATTTTGTTGATGTCATAATCATTTGATGATGTCATAATCATTTTGTTGATGTCATAATCATTTTGTTGATGTCATAATGATTTGATGATGTCATAATCATTAGATGATGTCATAATCATTTTGTTGATGTCATAATCATTTGATGATGTCATAATCATTTTGTTGATGTCATAATCATTTTGTTGATGTCATAATGATTTGATGATGCCATAATCATTGGATGATGTCATAATCGTTTGATGTCATAATCATTAGATAATGTCATAATCATTTTCTTGATGCCATAATCATTTGATGATTTCATAATCATTTTGTTGATGTCATAATCATTTGATGATGTCATAATCATTAGATGATGTCATAATCATTTTGTTGATGTCATAATCATTTGATGATGTCATAATCATTCTGTTGATGTCATAATCATTTGAAGATGTCATAATCGTTTGTTGTCATAATCATTAGATGATGTCATAATCATTTTGTTGATGTCATAATCATTTGATGTCATAATCATTAGATGATGTCATAATCATTTTGTTGATGTCATAGTCATTTGATGATGTCATAATCATTTTGTTGATGTCATAATCATTTGATAATGTCATAATCATTTGATGTCATAATCATTGGATGATGTCATAATCATTTTGTTGATGTCATAATCATTTGATGATGTCATAATCATTAGATGATGTCATAATCATTTTCTTGATGTCATAATCATTTGATGTCATAATGGTTTGATGATGTCATAATTATTGGATGATGTCATAATCATTTTGTTGATGTCATAATCATTTGATGATGTCATAATCATTTGATGTCATAATCATTGGATGATGTCATAATCATTTTGTTGATGTCATAATCATTTGACGATGTCATAATCATTAGATGATGTCATAATCATTTTGTTGATGTCATAATCATTTGATGATGTCATAATCATTTGATGTCATAATCATTGGATGATGTCATAATCATTTTGTTGATGTCATAATCATTTGATGATGTCATAATCATTAGATGATGTCATAATCATTTTGTTGATGTCATAATCATTTTGTTGATGTCATAATCATTTGATGATGTCATAATCATTAGATGATGTCATAATCATTTTGTTGATGTCATAATCATTTGATGATGTCATAATCATTTGATGTCATAATCATTGGATAATGTCATAATCATTTTGTTGATGTCATAATCATTTGATGATGTCATAATCATTAGATGATGTCATAATCATTTTGTTGATGTCATAATCATTTGATGATGTCATAATCATTTTGTTGATGTCATAATCATTTTGTTGATGTCATAATGATTTGATGATGTCATAATGATTTGATGATGCCATAATCATTGGATGATGTCATAATCGTTTGATGTCATAATCATTAGATGATGTCATAATCATTTTGTTGATGCCATAATCATTTGATGATGTCATAATCATTTTGTTGATGTCATAATTATTTGATGATGTCATAATCATTAGATGATGTCATAATCATTTTGTTGATGTCATAATCATTAGATGATGTCATAATCATTTTGTTGATGTCATAGTCATTTGATGATGTCATAATCATTTTGTTGATGTCATAATCATTTGATAATGTCATAATCATTTGATGTCATCATTGGAAGATGTCATAATCATTTGATGATGTCATAATCATTAGATGATGTCATAATCATTTTCTTGATGTCATAATCATTTGATGATGTCATAATCATTTGATGTCATAATCATTGGATGATGACATAATCATTTTGTTGATGTCATAATCATTTGATGATGTCATAATCATTTTGTTGATGTAATAATCATTTTGTTGATGTCATAATGATTTGATGATGTCATAATCATTAGATGATGTCATAATCATTTTGATGATGTCATAATCATTTGATGTCATAATCATTAGATTATGTCATAATCATTTTGTTGATGTCATAGTCATTTTGTTGATGTCATAATCATTTGATGATGTCATAATCATTTGATATCATAATCATTTGATTATGTCATAATCATTTTGTTGATGTAATAATCATTTTGTTGATGTCATAATGATTTGATGATGTCATAATCATTAGATGATGTCATAATCATTTTGTTGATGTCATAATGATTTGATGATGTCATAATCATTTGATGTCATAATCATTGGATGATGTCATAATCATTTTGTTGATGTCATAATCATTTGATGATGTCATAATCATTTGATGTCATAATCATTGGATGATGTCATAATCATTTTGTTGATGTCATAATCATTTGATGATGTCATAATCATTTTGTTGATGTCATAATCATTTGATGATGTCATAATCATTTGATGTCATAATCATTGGATGATGTCATAATCATTTGATGTCATAATCATTTGCTGATGTCATAATCATTAGATGATGTCATAATCATTTTGTTGATGTCAGAATCATTTGATGATGTCATAATCATTTTGTTGATGTCATAATCATTTGATGATGTCATAATCATTTGATGTCATAATCATTGGATAATGTCATAATCATTTTGTTGATATCATAATCATTTGATGATGTCATCATCATTAGATGATGTCATAATCATTTTGTTGATGTCATAATCATTTGATGATGTCATAATCATTTTGTTGATGTCATAATCATTTTGTTGATGTCATAATCATTTGATGATGTCATAATCATTTGATGTCATAATCATTGGATGATGTCATAATCATTTTGTTGATGTCATAATCATTTGATGATGTCATAATCATTTGATGTCATAATCATTGGATGATGTCATAATCATTTTGTTGATGTCATAATCATTTGATGATGTCATAATCATTAGATGATGTCATAATCATTTTGTTGATGTCATAATCATTTGATGATGTCATAATCATTTTATGTCATAATCATTGGATAATGTCATAATCATTTTGTTGATGTCATAATAATTTGATGATGTCATAATCATTAGATGATGTCATAATCATTTTGTTGATGTCATAATCATTTGATGATGTCATAATCATTTTGTTGATGTCATAATCATTTTGTTGATGTCATAATGATTTGATGATGTCATAATGATTTGATGATGCCATAATCATTGGATGATGTCATAATCGTTTGATGTCATAATCATTAGATAATGTCATAATCATTTTCTTGATGCCATAATCATTTGATGATGTCATAATCATTTGATGATGTCATAATCATTAGATGATGTCATAATCATTTTGTTGATGTCATAATCATTTGATGATGTCATAATCATTCTGTTGATGTCATAATCATTTGAAGATGTCATAATCGTTTGTTGTCATAATCATTAGATGATGTCATAATCATTTTGTTGATGTCATAATCATTTGATGTCATAATCATTAGATGATGTCATAATCATTTTGTTGATGTCATAGTCATTTGATGATGTCATAATCATTTTGTTGATGTCATAATCATTTGATAATGTCATAATCATTTGATGTCATAATCATTGGATGATGTCATAATCATTTTGTTGATGTCATAATCATTTGATGATGTCATAATCATTAGATGATGTCATAATCATTTTCTTGATGTCATAATCATTTGATGTCAAAATGGTTTGATGATGTCATAATCATTGGATGATGTCATAATCATTTTGTTGATGTCATAATCATTTGATGATGTCATAATCATTTGATGTCATAATCATTGGATGATGTCATAATCATTTTGTTGATGTCATAATCATTTGACGATGTCATAATCATTAGATGATGTCATAATCATTTTGTTGATGTCATAATCATTTGATGATGTCATAATCATTTGATGTCATAATCATTGGATGATGTCATAATCATTTTGTTGATGTCATAATCATTTGATGATGTCATAATCATTAGATGATGTCATAATCATTTTGTTGATGTCATAATCATTTTGTTGATGTCATAATCATTTGATGATGTCATAATCATTAGATGATGTCATAATCATTGTGTTGATGTCATAATCATTTGATGATGTCATAATCATTTGATGTCATAATCATTGGATAATGTCATAATCATTTTGTTGATGTCATAATCATTTGATGATGTCATAATCATTAGATGATGTCATAATCATTTTGTTGATGTCATAATCATTTGATGATGTCATAATCATTTTGTTGATGTCATAATCATTTTGTTGATGTCATAATGATTTGATGATGTCATAATGATTTGATAATGCCATATTCATTGGATGATGTCATAATCGTTTGATGTCATAATCATTAGATGATGTCATAATCATTTTGTTGATGCCATAATCATTTGATGATGTCATAATCATTTTGTTGATGTCATAATTATTTGATGATGTCATAATCATTAGATGATGTCATAATCATTTTGTTGATGTCATAATCATTTGATGATGTCATAATCATTTTGTTGATGTCATAATCATTTGAAGATGTCATAATCGTTTGTTGTCATAATCATTAGATGATGTCATAATCATTTTGTTGATGTCATAATCATTTGATGTCATAATCATTAGATGATGTCATAATCATTTTGTTGATGTCATAGTCATTTGATGATGTCATAATCATTTTGTTGAAGTCATAATCATTTGATAATGTCATAATCATTTGATGTCATAATCATTGGATGATGTCATAATCATTTGATGATGTCATAATCATTAGATGATGTCATAATCATTTTCTTGATGTCATAATCATTTGATGATGTCATAATCATTTGATGTCATAATCATTGGATGATGACATAATCATTTTGTTGATGTCATAATCATTTGATGATGTCATAATCATTTTGTTGATGTAATAATCATTTTGTTGATGTCATAATGATTTGATGATGTCATAATCATTAGATGATGTCATAATCATTTTGATGATGTCATAATCATTTGATGTCATAATCATTAGATTATGTCATAATCATTTTGTTGATGTCATAGTCATTTTGTTGATGTCATAATCATTTGATGATGTCATAATCATTTGATATCATAATCATTTGATTATGTCATAATCATTTTGTTGATGTAATAATCATTTTGTTGATGTCATAATGATTTGATGATGTCATAATCATTAGATGATGTCATAATCATTTTGTTGATGTCATAATGATTTGATGATGTCATAATCATTTGATGTCATAATCATTGGATGATGTCATAATCATTTTGTTGATGTCATAATCATTTGATGATGTCATAATCATTTGATGTCATAATCATTGGATGATGTCATAATCATTTTGTTGATGTCATAATCATTTGATGAAGTCATAATCATTTTGTTGATGTCATAATCATTTGATGATGTCATAATCATTTGATGTCATAATCATTGGATGATGTCATAATCATTTTGTTGATGTCATAATCATTTGATGATGTCATAATCATTTGATGTCATAATCATTGGATGATGTCATAATCATTTTGTTGATGTCATAATCATTTGATGATGTCATAATCATTAGATGATGTCATAATCATTTTGTTGATGTCATAATCATTTGATGATGTCATAATTATTTGATGTCATAATCATTGGATGATGTCATAATCATTTTGTTGATGTCATAATCATTTGATGTCATAATCATTAGATTATGTCATAATCATTTTGTTGATGTCATAGTCATTTTGTTGATGTCATAATCATTTGATGATGTCATAATGATTTGATGTCATAATGATTTGATGATGTCATAATCATTTGATGTCATAATCATTGGATGATGTCATAATGATTTGATGATGTCATAATCATTTGATGTCATAATCATTGGATGATGTCATAATCATTTTGTTGATGTCATAATCATTTGATGATGTCATAATCATTAGATGATGTCATAATCATTTTGTTGATGTCATAATCATTTGATGATGTCATAATCATTAGATGATGTCATAATCATTTTGTTGATGTCATAATCATTTGATGATGTCATAATCATTTGATGTCATAATCATTTGATGATGTCATAATCATTTTGTTGATGTCATAATCATTTGATGATGTCATAATCATTAGATGATGTCATAATCATTTTGTTGATGTCATAATCATTTGCTGATGTCATAATCATTTTGTTGATGTCATAATCATTTGATGATGTCATAATCATTTGATGTCATAATCATTGGATAATGTCATAATCATTTTGTTGATATCATAATCATTTGATGATGTCATCATCATTAGATGATGTCATAATCATTGGATAATGTCATAATCATTTTGTTGATATCATAATCATTTGATGATGTCATCATCATTAGATGATGTCATAATCATTTGATGTCATAATCATTGGATGATGTCATAATCATTTTGTTGATGTCATAATCATTTGATGATGTCATAATCATTTGATGTCATAATCATTGGATGATGTCATAATCATTTTGTTGATGTCATAATAATTTGATGATGTCATAATCATTAGATGATGTCATAATCATTTTGTTGATGTCATAATCATTTGATGATGTCATAATCATTTTATGTCATAATCATTGGATAATGTCATAATCATTTTGTTGATGTCATAATCATTTGATGATGTCATAATCATTAGATGATGTCATAATCATTTTGTTGATGTCATAATCATTTGATGATGTCATAATCATTTTGTTGATGTCATAATCATTTTGTTGATGTCATAATCATTTGATGATGTCATAATGATTTGATGATGCCATAATCATTGGATGATGTCATAATCGTTTGATGTCATAATCATTAGATAATGTCATAATCATTTTCTTGATGCCATAATCATTTGATGATGTCATAATCATTTTGTTGATGTCATAATCATTTGATGATGTCATAATCATTAGATGATGTCATAATCATTTTGTTGATGTCATAATCATTTGATGATGTCATAATCATTTTGTTGATGTCATAATCATTTGAAGATGTCATAATCGTTTGTTGTCATAATCATTAGATGATGTCATAATCATTTTGTTGATGTCATAATCATTTGATGTCATAATCATTAGATGATGTCATAATCATTTTGTTGATGTCATAGTCATTTGATGATGTCATAATCATTTTGTTGATGTCATAATCATTTGATAATGTCATAATCATTTGATGTCATAATCATTGGATGATGTCATAATCATTTTGTTGATGTCATAATCATTTGATGATGTCATAATCATTAGATGATGTCATAATCATTTTCTTGATGTCATAATCATTTGATGTCATAATGGTTTGATGATGTCATAATCATTGGATGATGTCATAATCATTTTGTTGATGTCATAATCATTTGATGATGTCATAATCATTTGATGTCATAATCATTGGATGATGTCATAATCATTTTGTTGATGTCATAATCATTTGACGATGTCATAATCATTAGATGATGTCATAATCATTTTGTTGATGTCATAATCATTTGATGATGTCATAATCATTTGATGTCATAATCATTGGATGATGTCATAATCATTTTGTTGATGTCATAATCATTTGATGATGTCATAATCATTAGATGATGTCATAATCATTTTGTTGATGTCATAATCATTTGCTGATGTCATAATCATTAGATGATGTCATAATCATTTTGTTGATGTCAGAATCATTTGATGATGTCATAATCATTTTGTTGATGTCATAATCATTTGATGATGTCATGATCATTTGATGTCATAATCATTGGATAATGTCATAATCATTTTGTTGATATCATAATCATTTGATGATGTCATCATCATTAGATGATGTCATAATCATTTTGTTGATGTCATAATCATTTGATGATGTCATAATCATTTTGTTGATGTCATAATCATTTTGTTGATGTCATAATCATTTGATGATGTCATAATCATTTGATGTCATAATCATTGGATGATGTCATAATCATTTTGTTGATGTCATAATCATTTGATGATGTCATAATCATTTGATGTCATAATCATTGGATGATGTCATAATCATTTTGTTGATGTCATAATCATTTGATGATGTCATAATCATTTGATGTCATAATCATTGGATGATGTCATAATCATTTTGTTGATGTCATAATCATTTGATGATGTCATAATCATTAGATGATGTCATAATCATTTTGTTGATGTCATAATCATTTGATGTCATAATCATTTGGTGATGTCATAATCATGTTGTTAATGTCATAATCATTTTGTTGATGTCATAATGATTTGATGATGTCATAATCATTTGATGTCATAATCATTTGATGATGTCATAATCATTTTGTTGATGTCATAATCATTTGATGATGTCATAATCATTTGATGTCATAATCATTGGATGATGTCATAATCATTTTGTTGATGTCATAATCATTTGATGATGTCATAATCATTTGATGTCATAATCATTGGATGATGTCATAATCATTTTGTTGATGTCATAATCATTTGATGAAGTCATAATCATTAGATGATGTCATAATCATTTTCTTGATGTCATAATCATTTGATGATGTCATAATCATTTGATGTCATAATCATTGGATGATGACATAATCATTTTGTTGATGTCATAATCATTTGATGATGTCATAATCATTTTGTTGATGTAATAATCATTTTGTTGATGTCATAATGATTTGATGATGTCATAATCATTAGATGATGTCATAATCATTTTGATGATGTCATAATCATTTGATGTCATAATCATTAGATTATGTCATAATCATTTTGTTGATGTCATAGTCATTTTGTTGATGTCATAATCATTTGATGATGTCATAATCATTTGATGTCATAATCATTTGATTATGTCATAATCATTTTGTTGATGTAATAATCATTTTGTTGATGTCATAATCATTTGATGATGTCATAATCATTTGATGTCATAATCATTGGATGATGTCATAATCATTTTGTTGATGTCATAATCATTTGATGATGTCATAATCATTAGATGATGTCATAATCATTTTGTTGATGTAATAATCATTTGATGATGTCATAATCATTTGATGCCATAATCATTGGATGATGTCATAATCATTTTGTTGATGTCATAATCATTTGATGTCATAATCATTAGATTATGTCATAATCATTTTGTTGATGTCATAGTCATTTTGTTGATGTCATAATCATTTGATGATGTCATAATCATTTGATGTCATAATGGTTTGATGATGTCATAATCATTGGATGATGTCATAATCATTTTGTTGATGTCATAATCATTTGATGATGTCATAATCATTTGATGTCATAATCATTGGATGATGTCATAATCATTTTGTTGATGTCATAATCATTTGACGATGTCATAATCATTAGATGATGTCATAATCATTTTGTTGATGTCATAATCATTTGATGATGTCATAATCATTTGATGTCATAATCATTGGATGATGTCATAATCATTTTGTTGATGTCATAATCATTTGATGATGTCATAATCATTAGATGATGTCATAATCATTTTGTTGATGTCATAATCATTTGCTGATGTCATAATCATTAGATGATGTCATAATCATTTTGTTGATGTCAGAATCATTTGATGATGTCATAATCATTTTGTTGATGTCATAATCATTTGATGATGTCATGATCATTTGATGTCATAATCATTTTGTTGATATCATAATCATTTGATGATGTCATCATCATTAGATGATGTCATAATCATTTTGTTGATGTCATAATCATTTGATGATGTCATAATCATTTTGTTGATGTCATAATCATTTGATGATGTCATAATCATTTGATGTCATAATCATTGGATGATGTCATAATCATTTTGTTGATGTCATAATCATTTGATGATGTCATAATCATTTGATGTCATAATCATTGGATGATGTCATAATCATTTTGTTGATGTCATAATCATTTGATGATGTCATAATCATTAGATGATGTCATAATCATTTTGTTGATGTCATAATCATTTTGTTGATGTCATAATCATTTTGTTGATGTCATAATCATTTGATGATGTCATAATCATTAGATGATGTCATAATCATTTTGTTGATGTCATAATCATTTGATGATGTCATAATCATTTTATGTCATAATCATTGGATAATGTCATAATCATTTTGTTGATGTCATAATCATTTGATGATGTCATAATCATTAGATGATGTCATAATCATTTTGTTGATGTCATAATCATTTGATGATGTCATATTCATTTTGTTGATGTCATAATCATTTCGTTGATGTCATAATGATTTGATGATGTCATAATGATTTGATGATGCCATAATCATTGGATGATGTCATAATCGTTTGATGTCATAATCATTAGATGATGTCATAATCATTTTGTTGATGCCATAATCATTTGATGATGTCATAATCATTTTGTTGATGTCATAATTATTTGATGATGTCATAATCATTAGATGATGTCATAATCATTTTGTTGATGTCATAATCATTTGATGATGTCATAATCATTTTGTTGATGTCATAATCATTTGAAGATGTCATAATCGTTTGTTGTCATAATCATTAGATGATGTCATAATCATTTTGTTGATGTCATAATCATTTGATGTCATAATCATTAGATGATGTCATAATCATTTTGTTGATGTCATAGTCATTTGATGATGTCATAATCATTTTGTTGATGTCATAATCATTTGATAATGTCATAATCATTTGATGTCATAATCATTGGATGATGTCATAATCATTTGATGATGTCATAATCATTAGATGATGTCATAATCATTTTCTTGATGTCATAATCATTTGATGATGTCATAATCATTTGATGTCATAATCATTGGATGATGACATAATCATTTTGTTGATGTCATAATCATTTGATGATGTCATAATCATTTTGTTGATGTAATAATCATTTTGTTGATGTCATAATGATTTGATGATGTCATAATCATTAGATGATGTCATAATCATTTTGATGATGTCATAATCATTTGATGTCATAATCATTAGATTATGTCATAATCATTTTGTTGATGTCATAGTCATTTTGTTGATGTCATAATCATTTGATGATGTCATAATCATTTGATATCATAATCATTTGATTATGTCATAATCATTTTGTTGATGTAATAATCATTTTGTTGATGTCATAATGATTTGATGATGTCATAATCATTAGATGATGTCATAATCATTTTGTTGATGTCATAATGATTTGATGATGTCATAATCATTTGATGTCATAATCATTGGATGATGTCATAATCATTTTGTTGATGTCATAATCATTTGATGATGTCATAATCATTTGATGTCATAATCATTGGATGATGTCATAATCATTTTGTTGATGTCATAATCATTTGATGATGTCATAATCATTTTGTTGATGTCATAATCATTTGATGATGTCATAATCATTTGATGTCATAATCATTGGATGATGTCATAATCATTTTGTTGATGTCATAATCATTTGATGATGTCATAATCATTTGATGTCATAATCATTGGATGATGTCATAATCATTTTGTTGATGTCATAATCATTTGATGATGTCATAATCATTAGATGATGTCATAATCATTTTGTTGATGTCATAATCATTTGATGATGTCATAATCATTTGATGTCATAATCATTGGATGATGTCATAATCATTTTGTTGATGTCATAATCATTTGATGTCATAATCATTAGATTATGTCATAATCATTTTGTTGATGTCATAGTCATTTTGTTGATGTCATAATCATTTGATGATGTCATAATCATTTGATGTCATAATGATTTGATGATGTCATAATGATTTGATGTCATAATCATTGGATGATGTCATAATCATTTTGTTGATGTCATAATCATTTGATGATGTCATAATCATTTGATGTCATAATCATTGGATGATGTCATAATCATTTGATGATGTCATAATCATTAGATGATGTCATAATCATTTTGTTGATGTCATAATCATTTGATGATGTCATAATCATTTGATGTCATAATCATTTGATGATGTCATAATCATTTTGTTGATGTCATAATCATTTGATGATGTCATAATCATTAGATGATGTCATAATCATTTTGTTGATGTCATAATCATTTGCTGATGTCATAATCATTAGATGATGTCATAATCATTTTGTTGATGTCAGAAGCATTTGATGATGTCATAATCATTTTGTTGATGTCATAATCATTTGATGATGTCATAATCATTTGATGTCATAATCATTGGATAATGTCATAATCATTTTGTTGATATCATAATCATTTGATGATGTCATCATCATTAGATGATGTCATAATCATTTTGTTGATGTCATAATCATTTGATGATGTCATAATCATTTTGTTGATGTCATAATCATTTGATGATGTCATAATCATTTGATGTCATAATCATTGGATGATGTCATAATCATTTTGTTGATGTCATAATCATTTGATGATGTCATAATCATTTGATGTCATAATCATTGGATGATGTCATAATCATTTTGTTGATGTCATAATAATTTGATGATGTCATAATCATTAGATGATGTCATAATCATTTTGTTGATGTCATAATCATTTGATGATGTCATAATCATTTTATGTCATAATCATTGGATAATGTCATAATCATTTTGTTGATGTCATAATCATTTGATGATGTCATAATCATTAGATGATGTCATAATCATTTTGTTGATGTCATAATCATTTGATGATGTCATAATCATTTTGTTGATGTCATAATCATTTTGTTGATGTCATAATGATTTGATGATGTCATAATGATTTGATGATGCCATAATCATTGGATGATGTCATAATCGTTTGATGTCATAATCATTAGATAATGTCATAATCATTTTCTTGATGCCATAATCATTTGATGATGTCATAATCATTTTGTTGATGTCATAATCATTTGATGATGTCATAATCATTAGATGATGTCATAATCATTTTGTTGATGTCATAATCATTTGATGATGTCATAATCATTTTGTTGATGTCATAATCATTTGAAGATGTCATAATCGTTTGTTGTCATAATCATTAGATGATGTCATAATCATTTTGTTGATGTCATAATCATTTGATGTCATAATCATTAGATGATGTCATAATCATTTTGTTGATGTCATAGTCATTTGATGATGTCATAATCATTTTGTTGATGTCATAATCATTTGATAATGTCATAATCATTTGATGTCATAATCATTGGATGATGTCATAATCATTTTGTTGATGTCATAATCATTTGATGATGTCATAATCATTAGATGATGTCATTATCATTTTCTTGATGTCATAATCATTTGATGTCATAATGGTTTGATGATGTCATAATCATTGGATGATGTCATACTCATTTTGTTGATGTCATAATCATTTGATGATGTCATAATCATTTGATGTCATAATCATTGGATGATGTCATAATCATTTTGTTGATGTCATAATCATTTGACGATGTCATAATCATTAGATGATGTCATAATCATTTTGTTGATGTCATAATCATTTGATGATGTCATAATCATTTGATGTCATAATCATTTTGTTGATGTCATAATCATTTTGTTGATGTCATAATCATTTGATGATGTCATAATCATTAGATGATGTCATAATCATTTTGTTGATGTCATAATCATTTGCTGATGTCATAATCATTAGATGATGTCATAATCATTTTGTTGATGTCAGAATCATTTGATGATGTCATAATCATTTTGTTGATGTCATAATCATTTGATGATGTCATGATCATTTGATGTCATAATCATTGGATAATGTCATAATCATTTTGTTGATATCATAATCATTTGATGATGTCATCATCATTAGATGATGTCATAATCATTTTGTTGATGTCATAATCATTTGATGATGTCATAATCATTTTGTTGATGTCATAATCATTTTGTTGATGTCATAATCATTTGATGATGTCATAATCATTTGATGTCATAATCATTGGATGATGTCATAATCATTTTGTTGATGTCATAATCATTTGATGATGTCATAATCATTTGATGTCATAATCATTGGATGATGTCATAATCATTTTGTTGATGTCATAATCATTTGATGATGTCATAATCATTTGATGTCATAATCATTGGATGATGTCATAATCATTTTGTTGATGTCATAATCATTTGATGATGTCATAATCATTAGATGATGTCATAATCATTTTGTTGATGTCATAATCATTTGATGTCATAATCATTTGGTGATGTCATAATCATGTTGTTGATGTCATAATCATTTTGTTGATGTCATAATGATTTGATGATGTCATAATCATTTGATGTCATAATCATTTGATGATGTCATAATCATTTTGTTGATGTCATAATCATTTGATGATGTCATAATCATTTGATGTCATAATCATTGGATGATGTCATAATCATTTTGTTGATGTCATAATCATTTGATGATGTCATAATCATTTGATGTCATAATCATTGGATGATGTCATAATCATTTTGTTGATGTCATAATCATTTGATGAAGTCATAATCATTAGATGATGTCATAATCATTTTCTTGATGTCATAATCATTTGATGATGTCATAATCATTTGATGTCATAATCATTGGATGATGACATAATCATTTTGTTGATGTCATAATCATTTGATGATGTCATAATCATTTTGTTGATGTAATAATCATTTTGTTGATGTCATAATGATTTGATGATGTCATAATCATTAGATGATGTCATAATCATTTTGATGATGTCATAATCATTTGATGTCATAATCATTAGATTATGTCATAATCATTTTGTTGATGTCATAGTCATTTTGTTGATGTCATAATCATTTGATGATGTCATAATCATTTGATGTCATAATCATTTGATTATGTCATAATCATTTTGTTGATGTAATAATCATTTTGTTGATGTCATAATCATTTGATGATGTCATAATCATTTGATGTCATAATCATTGGATGATGTCATAATCATTTTGTTGATGTCATAATCATTTGATGATGTCATAATCATTAGATGATGTCATAATCATTTTGTTGATGTCATAATCATTTGATGATGTCATAATCATTTGATGTCATAATCATTGGATGATGTCATAATCATTTTGTTGATGTCATAATCATTTGATGTCATAATCATTAGATTATGTCATAATCATTTTGTTGATGTCATAGTCATTTTGTTGATGTCATAATCATTTGATGATGTCATAATCATTTGATGTCATAATGGTTTTATGATGTCATAATCATTGGATGATGTCATAATCATTTTGTTGATGTCATAATCATTTGATGATGTCATAATCATTTGATGTCATAATCATTGGATGATGTCATAATCATTTTGTTGATGTCATAATCATTTGACGATGTCATAATCATTAGATGATGTCATAATCATTTTGTTGATGTCATAATCATTTGATGATGTCATAATCATTTGATGTCATAATCATTGGATGATGTCATAATCATTTTGTTGATGTCATAATCATTTGATGATGTCATAATCATTAGATGATGTCATAATCATTTTGTTGATGTCATAATCATTTGCTGATGTCATAATCATTAGATGATGTCATAATCATTTTGTTGATGTCAGAATCATTTGATGATGTCATAATCATTTTGTTGATGTCATAATCATTTGATGATGTCATGATCATTTGATGTCATAATCATTGGATAATGTCATAATCATTTTGTTGATATCATAATCATTTGATGATGTCATCATCATTAGATGATGTCATAATCATTTTGTTGATGTCATAATCATTTGATGATGTCATAATCATTTTGTTGATGTCATAATCATTTTGTTGATGTCATAATCATTTGATGATGTCATAAACATTTGATGTCATAATCATTGGATGATGTCATAATCATTTTGTTGATGTCATAATCATTTGATGATGTCATAATCATTTGATGTCATAATCATTGGATGATGTCATAATCATTTTGTTGATGTCATAATCATTTGATGATGTCATAATCATTAGATGATGTCATAATCATTTTGTTGATGTCATAATCATTTGATGATGTCATAATCATTTGATGTCATAATCATTGGATAATGTCATAATCATTTTGTTGATGTCATAATCATTTGATGATGTCATAATCATTAGATGATGTCATAATCATTTTGTTGATGTCATAATCATTTGATGATGTCATAATCATTTTGTTGATGTCATAATCATTTTGTTGATGTCATAATGATTTGATGATGTCATAATGATTTGATGATGCCATAATCATTGGATGATGTCATAATCGTTTGATGTCATAATCATTAGATGATGTCATAATCATTTTGTTGATGCCATAATCATTTGATGATGTCATAATCATTTTGTTGATGTCATAATTATTTGATGATGTCATAATCATTAGATGATGTCATAATCATTTTGTTGATGTCATAATCATTTGATGATGTCATAATCATTTTGTTGATGTCATAATCATTTGAAGATGTCATAATCGTTTGTTGTCATAATCATTAGATGATGTCATAATCATTTTGTTGATGTCATAATCATTTGATGTCATAATCATTAGATGATGTCATAATCATTTTGTTGATGTCATAGTCATTTGATGATGTCATAATCATTTTGTTGATGTCATAATCATTTGATAATGTCATAATCATTTGATGTCATAATCATTGGATGATGTCATAATCATTTGATGATGTCATAATCATTAGATGATGTCATAATCATTTTCTTGATGTCATAATCATTTGATGATGTCATAATCATTTGATGTCATAATCATTGGATGATGACATAATCATTTTGTTGATGTCATAATCATTTGATGATGTCATAATCATTTTGTTGATGTAATAATCATTTTGTTGATGTCATAATGATTTGATGATGTCATAATCATTAGATGATGTCATAATCATTTTGATGATGTCATAATCATTTGATGTCATAATCATTAGATTATGTCATAATCATTTTGTTGATGTCATAGTCATTTTGTTGATGTCATAATCATTTGATGATGTCATAATCATTTGATATCATAATCATTTGATTATGTCATAATCATTTTGTTGATGTAATAATCATTTTGTTGATGTCATAATGATTTGATGATGTCATAATCATTAGATGATGTCATAATCATTTTGTTGATGTCATAATGATTTGATGATGTCATAATCATTTGATGTCATAATCATTGGATGATGTCATAATCATTTTGTTGATGTCATAATCATTTGATGATGTCATAATCATTTGATGTCATAATCATTGGATGATGTCATAATCATTTTGTTGATGTCATAATCATTTGATGATGTCATAATCATTTTGTTGATGTCATAATCATTTGATGATGTCATAATCATTTGATGTCATAATCATTGGATGATGTCATAATCATTTTGTTGATGTCATAATCATTTGATGATGTCATAATCATTTGATGTCATAATCATTGGATGATGTCATAATCATTTTGTTGATGTCATAATCATTTGATGATGTCATAATCATTAGATGATGTCATAATCATTTTGTTGATGTCATAATCATTTGATGATGTCATAATTATTTGATGTCATAATCATTGGATGATGTCATAATCATTTTGTTCATGTCATAATCATTTGATGTCATAATCATTAGATTATGTCATAATCATTTTGTTGATGTCATAGTCATTTTGTTGATGTCATAATCATTTGATGATGTCATAATCATTTGATGTCATAATGATTTGATGATGTCATAATCATTTGATGTCATAATCATTGGATGATGTCATAATCATTTTGTTGATGTCATAATCATTTGATGATGTCATAATCATTTGATGTCATAATCATTGGATGATGTCATAATCATTTTGTTGATGTCATAATCATTTGATGATGTCATAATCATTAGATGATGTGATAATCATTTTGTTGATGTCATAATCATTTGATGATGTCATAATCATTTGATGTCATAATCATTTGATGATGTCATAATCATTTTGTTGATGTCATAATCATTTGATGATGTCATAATCATTAGATGATGTCATAATCATTTTGTTGATGTCATAATCATTTGCTGATGTCATAATCATTAGATGATGTCATAATCATTTTGTTGATGTCAGAATCATTTGATGATGTCATAATCATTTTGTTGATGTCATAATCATTTGATGATGTCATAATCATTTGATGTCATAATCATTGGATAATGTCATAATCATTTTGTTGATATCATAATCATTTGATGATGTCATCATCATTAGATGATGTCATAATCATTTTGTTGATGTCATAATCATTTGATGATGTCATAATCATTTTGTTGATGTCATAATCATTTGATGATGTCATAATCATTTGATGTCATAATCATTGGATGATGTCATAATCATTTTGTTGATGTCATAATCATTTGATGATGTCATAATCATTTGATGTCATAATCATTGGATGATGTCATAATCATTTTGTTGATGTCATAATCATTTGATGATGTCATAATCATTTTATGTCATAATCATTGGATAATGTCATAATCATTTTGTTGATGTCATAATCATTTGATGATGTCATAATCATTAGATGATGTCATAATCATTTTGTTGATGTCATAATCATTTGATGATGTCATAATCATTTTGTTGATGTCATAATCATTTGATGATGTCATAATCATTTGATGTCATAATCATTGGATGATGTCATAATCATTTTGTTGATGTCATAATAATTTGATGATGTCATAATCATTAGATGATGTCATAATCATTTTGTTGATGTCATAATCATTTGATGATGTCATAATCATTTTATGTCATAATCATTGGATAATGTCATAATCATTTTGTTGATGTCATAATCATTTGATGATGTCATAATCATTAGATGATGTCATAATCATTTTGTTGATGTCATAATCATTTGATGATGTCATAATCATTTTGTTGATGTCATAATCATTTTGTTGATGTCATAATGATTTGATGATGTCATAATGATTTGATGATGCCATAATCATTGGATGATGTCATAATCGTTTGATGTCATAATCATTAGATAATGTCATAATCATTTTCTTGATGCCATAATCATTTGATGATGTCATAATCATTTTGTTGATGTCATAATCATTTGATGATGTCATAATCATTAGATGATGTCATAATCATTTTGTTGATGTCATAATCATTTGATGATGTCATAATCATTTTGTTGATGTCATAATCATTTGAAGATGTCATAATCGTTTGTTGTCATAATCATTAGATGATGTCATAATCATTTTGTTGATGTCATAATCATTTGATGTCATAATCATTAGATGATGTCATAATCATTTTGTTGATGTCATAGTCATTTGATGATGTCATAATCATTTTGTTGATGTCATAATCATTTGATAATGTCATAATCATTTGATGTCATAATCATTGGATGATGTCATAATCATTTTGTTGATGTCATAATCATTTGATGATGTCATAATCATTAGATGATGTCATTATCATTTTCTTGATGTCATAATCATTTGATGTCATAATGGTTTGATGATGTCATAATCATTGGATGATGTCATACTCATTTTGTTGATGTCATAATCATTTGATGATGTCATAATCATTTGATGTCATAATCATTGGATGATGTCATAATCATTTTGTTGATGTCATAATCATTTGACGATGTCATAATCATTAGATGATGTCATAATCATTTTGTTGATGTCATAATCATTTGATGATGTCATAATCATTTGATGTCATAATCATTTTGTTGATGTCATAATCATTTTGTTGATGTCATAATCATTTGATGATGTCATAATCATTAGATGATGTCATAATCATTTTGTTGATGTCATAATCATTTGCTGATGTCATAATCATTAGATGATGTCATAATCATTTTGTTGATGTCAGAATCATTTGATGATGTCATAATCATTTTGTTGATGTCATAATCATTTGATGATGTCATGATCATTTGATGTCATAATCATTGGATAATGTCATAATCATTTTGTTGATATCATAATCATTTGATGATGTCATCATCATTAGATGATGTCATAATCATTTTGTTGATGTCATAATCATTTGATGATGTCATAATCATTTTGTTGATGTCATAATCATTTTGTTGATGTCATAATCATTTGATGATGTCATAATCATTTGATGTCATAATCATTGGATGATGTCATAATCATTTTGTTGATGTCATAATCATTTGATGATGTCATAATCATTTGATGTCATAATCATTGGATGATGTCATAATCATTTTGTTGATGTCATAATCATTTGAAGATGTCATAATCATTTGATGTCATAATCATTGGATGATGTCATAATCATTTTGTTGATGTCATAATCATTTGATGATGTCATAATCATTAGATGATGTCATAATCATTTTGTTGATGTCATAATCATTTGATGTCATAATCATTTGGTGATGTCATAATCATGTTGTTGATGTCATAATCATTTTGTTGATGTCATAATGATTTGATGATGTCATAATCATTTGATGTCATAATCATTTGATGATGTCATAATCATTTTGTTGATGTCATAATCATTTGATGATGTCATAATCATTTGATGTCATAATCATTGGATGATGTCATAATCATTTTGTTGATGTCATAATCATTTGATGATGTCATAATCATTTGATGTCATAATCATTGGATGATGTCATAATCATTTTGTTGATGTCATAATCATTTGATGAAGTCATAATCATTAGATGATGTCATAATCATTTTCTTGATGTCATAATCATTTGATGATGTCATAATAATTTGATGTCATAATCATTGGATGATGACATAATCATTTTGTTGATGTCATAATCATTTGATGATGTCATAATCATTTTGTTGATGTAATAATCATTTTGTTGATGTCATAATGATTTGATGATGTCATAATCATTAGATGATGTCATAATCATTTTGATGATGTCATAATCATTTGATGTCATAATCATTAGATTATGTCATAATCATTTTGTTGATGTCATAGTCATTTTGTTGATGTCATAATCATTTGATGATGTCATAATCATTTGATGTCATAATCATTTGATTATGTCATAATCATTTTGTTGATGTAATAATCATTTTGTTGATGTCATAATCATTTGATGATGTCATAATCATTTGATGTCATAATCATTGGATGATGTCATAATCATTTTGTTGATGTCATAATCATTTGATGATGTCATAATCATTAGATGATGTCATAATCATTTTGTTGATGTCATAATCATTTGATGATGTCATAATCATTTGATGTCATAATCATTGGATGATGTCATAATCATTTTGTTGATGTCATAATCATTTGATGTCATAATCATTAGATTATGTCATAATCATTTTGTTGATGTCATAGTCATTTTGTTGATGTCATAATCATTTGATGATGTCATAATCATTTGATGTCATAATGGTTTTATGATGTCATAATCATTGGATGATGTCATAATCATTTTGTTGATGTCATAATCATTTGATGATGTCATAATCACTTGATGTCATAATCATTGGATGATGTCATAATCATTTTGTTGATGTCATAATCATTTGACGATGTCATAATCATTAGATGATGTCATAATCATTTTGTTGATGTCATAATCATTTGATGATGTCATAATCATTTGATGTCATAATCATTGGATGATGTCATAATCATTTTGTTGATGTCATAATCATTTGATGATGTCATAATCATTAGATGATGTCATAATCATTTTGTTGATGTCATAATCATTTGCTGATGTCATAATCATTAGATGATGTCATAATCATTTTGTTGATGTCAGAATCATTTGATGATGTCATAATCATTTTGTTGATGTCATAATCATTTGATGATGTCATGATCATTTGATGTCATAATCATTGGATAATGTCATAATCATTTTGTTGATATCATAATCATTTGATGATGTCATCATCATTAGATGATGTCATAATCATTTTGTTGATGTCATAATCATTTGATGATGTCATAATCATTTTGTTGATGTCATAATCATTTTGTTGATGTCATAATCATTTGATGATGTCATAATCATTTGATGTCATAATCATTGGATGATGTCATAATCATTTTGTTGATGTCATAATCATTTGATGATGTCATAATCATTTGATGTCATAATCATTGGATGATGTCATAATCATTTTGTTGATGTCATAATCATTTGATGATGTCATAATCATTAGATGATGTCATAATCATTTTGTTGATGTCATAATCATTTGATGATGTCATAATCATTTGATGTCATAATCATTGGATAATGTCATAATCATTTTGTTGATGTCATAATCATTTGATGATGTCATAATCATTAGATGATGTCATAATCATTTTGTTGATGTCATAATCATTTGATGATGTCATAATCATTTTGTTGATGTCATAATCATTTTGTTGATGTCATAATGATTTGATGATGTCATAATGATTTGATGATGCCATAATCATTGGATGATGTCATAATCGTTTGATGTCATAATCATTAGATGATGTCATAATCATTTTGTTGATGCCATAATCATTTGATGATGTCATAATCATTTTGTTGATGTCATAATTATTTGATGATGTCATAATCATTAGATGATGTCATAATCATTTTGTTGATGTCATAATCATTTGATGATGTCATAATCATTTTGTTGATGTCATAATCATTTGAAGATGTCATAATCGTTTGTTGTCATAATCATTAGATGATGTCATAATCATTTTGTTGATGTCATAATCATTTGATGTCATAATCATTAGATGATGTCATAATCATTTTGTTGATGTCATAGTCATTTGATGATGTCATAATCATTTTGTTGATGTCATAATCATTTGATAATGTCATAATCATTTGATGTCATAATCATTGGATGATGTCATAATCATTTGATGATGTCATAATCATTAGATGATGTCATAATCATTTTCTTGATGTCATAATCATTTGATGATGTCATAATCATTTGATGTCATAATCATTGGATGATGACATAATCATTTTGTTGATGTCATAATCATTTGATGATGTCATAATCATTTTGTTGATGTAATAATCATTTTGTTGATGTCATAATGATTTGATGATGTCATAATCATTAGATGATGTCATAATCATTTTGATGATGTCATAATCATTTGATGTCATAATCATTAGATTATGTCATAATCATTTTGTTGATGACATAGTCATTTTGTTGATGTCATAATCATTTGATGATGTCATAATCATTTGATATCATAATCATTTGATTATGTCATAATCATTTTGTTGATGTAATAATCATTTTGTTGATGTCATAATGATTTGATGATGTCATAATCATTAGATGATGTCATAATCATTTTGTTGATGTCATAATGATTTGATGATGTCATAATCATTTGATGTCATAATCATTGGATGATGTCATAATCATTTTGTTGATGTCATAATCATTTGATGATGTCATAATCATTTGATGTCATAATCATTGGATGATGTCATAATCATTTTGTTGATGTCATAATCATTTGATGATGTCATAATCATTTTGTTGATGTCATAATCATTTGATGATGTCATAATCATTTGATGTCATAATCATTGGATGATGTCATAATCATTTTGTTGATGTCATAATCATTTGATGATGTCATAATCATTTGATGTCATAATCATTGGATGATGTCATAATCATTTTGTTGATGTCATAATCATTTGATGATGTCATAATCATTAGATGATGTCATAATCATTTTGTTGATGTCATAATCATTTGATGATGTCATAATTATTTGATGTCATAATCATTGGATGATGTCATAATCATTTTGTTGATGTCATAATCATTTGATGTCATAATCATTAGATTATGTCATAATCATTTTGTTGATGTCATAGTCATTTTGTTGATGTCATAATCATTTGATGATGTCATAATCATTTGATGTCATAATGATTTGATGATGTCATAATCATTTGATGTCATAATCATTGGATGATGTCATAATCATTTTGTTGATGTCATAATCATTTGATGATGTCATAATCATTTGATGTCATAATCATTGGATGATGTCATAATCATTTTGTTGATGTCATAATCATTTGATGATGTCATAATCATTAGATGATGTCATAATCATTTTGTTGATGTCATAATCATTTGATGATGTCATAATCATTTGATGTCATAATCATTTGATGATGTCATAATCATTTTGTTGATGTCATAATCATTTGATGATGTCATAATCATTAGATGATGTCATAATCATTTTGTTGATGTCATAATCATTTGCTGATGTCATAATCATTAGATGATGTCATAATCATTTTGTTGATGTCAGAATCATTTGATGATGTCATAATCATTTTGTTGATGTCATAATCATTTGATGATGTCATAATCATTTGATGTCATAATCATTGGATAATGTCATAATCATTTTGTTGATATCATAATCATTTGATGATGTCATCATCATTAGATGATGTCATAATCATTTTGTTGATGTCATAATCATTTGATGATGTCATAATCATTTTGTTGATGTCATAATCATTTGATGATGTCATAATCATTTGATGTCATAATCATTGGATGATGTCATAATCATTTTGTTGATGTCATAATCATTTGATGATGTCATAATCATTTGATGTCATAATCATTGGATGATGTCATAATCATTTTGTTGATGTCATAATCATTTGATGATGTCATAATCATTTTATGTCATAATCATTGGATAATGTCATAATCATTTTGTTGATGTCATAATGATTTGATGATGTCATAATGATTTGATGATGCCATAATCATTGGATGATGTCATAATCGTTTGATGTCATAATCATTAGATAATGTCATAATCATTTTCTTGATGCCATAATCATTTGATGATGTCATAATCATTTTGTTGATGTCATAATCATTTGATGATGTCATAATCATTAGATGATGTCATAATCATTTTGTTGATGTCATAATCATTTGATGATGTCATAATCATTTTGTTGATGTCATAATCATTTGAAGATGTCATAATCGTTTGTTGTCATAATCATTAGATGATGTCATAATCATTTTGTTGATGTCATAATCATTTGATGTCATAATCATTAGATGATGTCATAATCATTTTGTTGATGTCATAGTCATTTGATGATGTCATAATCATTTTGTTGATGTCATAATCATTTGATAATGTCATAATCATTTGATGTCATAATCATTGGATGATGTCATAATCATTTTGTTGATGTCATAATCATTTGATGATGTCATAATCATTAGATGATGTCATAATCATTTTCTTGATGTCATAATCATTTGATGTCATAATGGTTTGATGATGTCATAATCATTGGATGATGTCATAATCATTTTGTTGATGTCATAATCATTTGATGATGTCATAATCATTTGATGTCATAATCATTGGATGATGTCATAATCATTTTGTTGATGTCATAATCATTTGACGATGTCATAATCATTAGATGATGTCATAATCATTTTGTTGATGTCATAATCATTTGATGATGTCATAATCATTTGATGTCATAATCATTGGATGATGTCATAATCATTTTGTTGATGTCATAATCATTTGATGATGTCATAATCATTAGATGATGTCATAATCATTTTGTTGATGTCATAATCATTTGCTGATGTCATAATCATTAGATGATGTCATAATCATTTTGTTGATGTCAGAATCATTTGATGATGTCATAATCATTTTGTTGATGTCATAATCATTTGATGATGTCATGATCATTTGATGTCATAATCATTGGATAATGTCATAATCATTTTGTTGATATCATAATCATTTGATGATGTCATCATCATTAGATGATGTCATAATCATTTTGTTGATGTCATAATCATTTGATGATGTCATAATCATTTTGTTGATGTCATAATCATTTTGTTGATGTCATAATCATTTGATGATGTCATAATCTTGTGATGTCATAATCATTGGATATTGTCATAATCATTTTGTTGATGTCATAATCATTTGATGATGTCATAATCATTTGATGTCATAATCATTGGATGATGTCATAATCATTTTGTTGATGTCATAATCATTTGATGATGTCATAATCATTGGATGATGTCATAATCATTTTGTTGATGTCATAATCATTTGATGATGTCATAATCATTAGATGATGTCATAATCATTTTGTTGATGTCATAATCATTTGATGTCATAATTATTTGGTGATGTCATAATCATGTTGTTGATGTCATAATCATTTTGTTGATGTCATAATGATTTGATGATGTCATAATCATTTGATGTCATAATCATTTGATGATGTCATAATCATTTTGTTGATGTCATAATCATTTGATGATGTCATAATCATTTGATGTCATAATCATTGGATGATGTCATAATCATTTTGTTGATGTCATAATCATTTGATGATGTCATAATCATTTGATGTCATAATCATTGGATGATGTCATAATCATTTTGTTGATGTCATAATCATTTGATGAAGTCATAATCATTAGATGATGTCATAATCATTTTCTTGATGTCATAATCATTTGATGATGTCATAATCATTTGATGTCATAATCATTGGATGATGACATAATCATTTTGTTGATGTCATAATCATTTGATGATGTCATAATCATTTTGTTGATGTAATAATCATTTTGTTGATGTCATAATGATTTGATGATGTCATAATCATTAGATGATGTCATAATCATTTTGATGATGTCATAATCATTTGATGTCATAATCATTAGATTATGTCATAATCATTTTGTTGATGTCATAGTCATTTTGTTGATGTCATAATCATTTGATGATGTCATAATCATTTGATGTCATAATCATTTGATTATGTCATAATCATTTTGTTGATGTAATAATCATTTTGTTGATGTCATAATCATTTGATGATGTCATAATCATTTGATGTCATAATCATTGGATGATGTCATAATCATTTTGTTGATGTCATAATCATTTGATGATGTCATAATCATTAGATGATGTCATAATCATTTTGTTGATGTCATAATCTTTTGATGATGTCATAATCATTTGATGTCATAATCATTTGATGATGTCATAATCATTTTGTTGATGTCATAATCATTTGATGTCATAATCATTAGATTATGTCATAATCATTTTGTTGATGTCATAGTCATTTTGTTGATGTCATAATCATTTGATGATGTCATAATCATTTGATGTCATAATGGTTTGATGATGTCATAATCATTGGATGATGTCATAATCATTTTGTTGATGTCATAATCATTTGATGATGTCATAATCATTTGATGTCATAATCATTGGATGATGTCATAATCATTTTGTTGATGTCATAATCATTTGACGATGTCATAATCATTAGATGATGTCATAATCATTTTGTTGATGTCATAATCATTTGATGATGTCATAATCATTTGATGTCATAATCATTGGATGATGTCATAATCATTTTGTTGATGTCATAATCATTTGATGATGTCATAATCATTAGATGATGTCATAATCATTTTGTTGATGTCATAATCATTTGCTGATGTCATAATCATTAGATGATGTCATAATCATTTTGTTGATGTCAGAATCATTTGATGATGTCATAATCATTTTGTTGATGTCATAATCATTTGATGATGTCATGATCATTTGATGTCATAATCATTGGATAATGTCATAATCATTTTGTTGATATCATAATCATTTGATGATGTCATCATCATTAGATGATGTCATAATCATTTTGTTGATGTCATAATCATTTGATGATGTCATAATCATTTTGTTGATGTCATAATCATTTTGTTGATGTCATAATCATTTGATGATGTCATAATCATTTGATGTCATAATCATTGGATGATGTCATAATCATTTTGTTGATGTCATAATCATTTGATGATGTCATAATCATTTGATGTCATAATCATTGGATGATGTCATAATCATTTTGTTGATGTCATAATCATTTGATGATGTCATAATCATTAGATGATGTCATAATCATTTTGTTGATGTCATAATCATTTTGTTGATGTCATAATCATTTTGTTGATGTCATAATCATTTGATGATGTCATAATCATTAGATGATGTCATAATCATTTTGTTGATGTCATAATCATTTGATGATGTCATAATCATTTTATGTCATAATCATTGGATACTGTCATAATCATTTTGTTGATGTCATAATCATTTGATGATGTCATAATCATTAGATGATGTCATAATCATTTTGTTGATGTCATAATCATTTGATGATGTCATATTCATTTTGTTGATGTCATAATCATTTTGTTGATGTCATAATGATTTGATGATGTCATAATGATTTGATGATGCCATAATCATTGGATGATGTCATAATCGTTTGATGTCATAATCATTAGATGATGTCATAATCATTTTGTTGATGCCATAATCATTTGATGATGTCATAATCATTTTGTTGATGTCATAATTATTTGATGATGTCATAATCATTAGATAATGTCATAATCATTTTGTTGATGTCATAATCATTTGATGATGTCATAATCATTTTGTTGATGTCATAATCATTTGAAGATGTCATAATCGTTTGTTGTCATAATCATTAGATGATGTCATAATCATTTTGTTGATGTCATAATCATTTGATGTCATAATCATTAGATGATGTCATAATCATTTTGTTGATGTCATAGTCATTTGATGATGTAATAATCATTTTGTTGATGTCATAATCATTTGATAATGTCATAATCATTTGATGTCATAATCATTGGATGATGTCATAATCATTTGATGATGTCATAATCATTAGATGATGTCATAATCATTTTCTTGATGTCATAATCATTTGATGATGTCATAATCATTTGATGTCATAATCATTGGATGATGACATAATCATTTTGTTGATGTCATAATCATTTGATGATGTCATAATCATTTTGTTGATGTAATAATCATTTTGTTGATGTCATAATGATTTGATGATGTCATAATCATTAGATGATGTCATAATCATTTTGATGATGTCATAATCATTTGATGTCATAATCATTAGATTATGTCATAATCATTTTGTTGATGTCATAGTCATTTTGTTGATGTCATAATCATTTGATGATGTCATAATCATTTGATATCATAATCATTTGATTATGTCATAATCATTTTGTTGATGTAATAATCATTTTGTTGATGTCATAATGATTTGATGATGTCATAATCATTAGATGATGTCATAATCATTTTGTTGATGTCATAATGATTTGATGATGTCATAATCATTTGATGTCATAATCATTGGATGATGTCATAATCATTTTGTTGATGTCATAATCATTTGATGATGTCATAATCATTTGATGTCATAATCATTGGATGATGTCATAATCATTTTGTTGATGTCATAATCATTTGATGATGTCATAATCATTTTGTTGATGTCATAATCATTTGATGATGTCATAATCATTTGATGTCATAATCATTGGATGATGTCATAATCATTTTGTTGATGTCATAATCATTTGATGATGTCATAATCATTTGATGTCATAATCATTGGATGATGTCATAATCATTTTGTTGATGTCATAATCATTTGATGATGTCATAATCATTAGATGATGTCATAATCATTTTGTTGATGTCATAATCATTTGATGATGTCATAATCATTTGATGTCATAATCATTTTGTTGATGTCATAATCATTTGATGTCATAATCATTAGATTATGTCATAATCATTTTGTTGATGTCATAGTCATTTTGTTGATGTCATAATCATTTGATGATGTCATAATCATTTGATGTCATAATGATTTGATGATGTCATAATCATTTGATGTCATAATCATTGGATGATGTCATAATCATTTTGTTGATGTCATAATCATTTGATGATGTCATAATCATTTGATGTCATAATCATTGGATGATGTCATAATCATTTTGTTGATGTCATAATCATTTGATGATGTCATAATCATTAGATGATGTCATAATCATTTTGTTGATGTCATAATCATTTGATGATGTCATAATCATTTGATGTCATAATCATTTGATGATGTCATAATCATTTTGTTGATGTCATAATCATTTGATGATGTCATAATCATTAGATGATGTCATAATCATTTTGTTGATGTCATAATCATTTGCTGATGTCATAATCATTAGATGATGTCATAATCATTTTGCTGATGTCAGAATCATTTGATGATGTCATAATCATTTTGTTGATGTCATAATCATTTGATGATGTCATAATCATTTGATGTCATAATCATTGGATAATGTCATAATCATTTTGTTGATATCATAATCATTTGATGATGTCATCATCATTAGATGATGTCATAATCATTTTGTTGATGTCATAATCATTTGATGATGTCATAATCATTTTGTTGATGTCATAATCATTTGATGATGTCATAATCATTTGATGTCATAATCATTGGATGATGTCATAATCATTTTGTTGATGTCATAATCATTTGATGATGTCATAATCATTTGATGTCATAATCATTGGATGATGTCATAATCATTTTGTTGATGTCATAATAATTTGATGATGTCATAATCATTAGATGATGTCATAATCATTTTGTTGATGTCATAATCATTTGATGATGTCATAATCATTTTATGTCATAATCATTGGATAATGTCATAATCATTTTGTTGATGTCATAATCATTTGATGATGTCATAATCATTAGATGATGTCATAATCATTTTGTTGATGTCATAATCATTTGATGATGTCATAATCATTTTGTTGATGTCATAATCATTTTGTTGATGTCATAATGATTTGATGATGTCATAATGATTTGATGATGCCATAATCTTTGGATGATGTCATAATCGTTTGATGTCATAATCATTAGATAATGTCATAATCATTTTCTTGATGCCATAATCATTTGATGATGTCATAATCATTTTGTTGATGTCATAATCATTTGATGATGTCATAATCATTAGATGATGTCATAATCATTTTGTTGATGTCATAATCATTTGATGATGTCATAATCATTTTGTTGATGTCATAATCATTTGAAGATGTCATAATCGTTTGTTGTCATAATCATTAGATGATGTCATAATCATTTTGTTGATGTCATAATCATTTGATGTCATAATCATTAGATGATGTCATAATCATTTTGTTGATGTCATAGTCATTTGTTGATGTCATAATCATTTTGTTGATGTCATAATCATTTGATAATGTCATAATCATTTGATGTCATAATCATTGGATGATGTCATAATCATTTTGTTGATGTCATAATCATTTGATGATGTCATAATCATTAGATGATGTCATTATCATTTTCTTGATGTCATAATCATTTGATGTCATAATGGTTTGATGATGTCATAATCATTGGATGATGTCATACTCATTTTGTTGATGTCATAATCATTTGATGATGTCATAATCATTTGATGTCATAATCATTGGATGATGTCATAATCATTTTGTTGATGTCATAATCATTTGACGATGTCATAATCATTAGATGATGTCATAATCATTTTGTTGATGTCATAATCATTTGATGATGTCATAATCATTTGATGTCATAATCATTGGATGATGTCATAATCATTTTGTTGATGTCATAATCATTTGATGATGTCATAATCATTAGATGATGTCATAATCATTTTGTTGATGTCATAATCATTTGCTGATGTCATAATCATTAGATGATGTCATAATCATTTTGTTGATGTCAGAATCATTTGATGATGTCATAATCATTTTGTTGATGTCATAATCATTTGATGATGTCATGATCATTTGATGTCATAATCATTGGATAATGTCATAATCATTTTGTTGATATCATAATCATTTGATGATGTCATCATCATTAGATGATGTCATAATCATTTTGTTGATGTCATAATCATTTGATGATGTCATAATCATTTTGTTGATGTCATAATCATTTTGTTGATGTCATAATCATTTGATGATGTCATAATCATTTGATGTCATAATCATTGGATGATGTCATAATCATTTTGTTGATGTCATAATCATTTGATGATGTCATAATCATTTGATGTCATAATCATTGGATGATGTCATAATCATTTTGTTGATGTCATAATCATTTGATGATGTCATAATCATTTGATGTCATAATCATTGGATGATGTCATAATCATTTTGTTGATGTCATAATCATTTGATGATGTCATAATCATTAGATGATGTCATAATCATTTTGTTGATGTCATAATCATTTGATGTCATAATCATTTGGTGATGTCATAATCATGTTGTTGATGTCATAATCATTTTGTTGATGTCATAATGATTTGATGATGTCATAATCATTTGATGTCATAATCATTTGATGATGTCATAATCATTTTGTTGATGTCATAATCATTTGATGATGTCATAATCATTTGATGTCATAATCATTGGATGATGTCATAATCATTTTGTTGATGTCATAATCATTTGATGATGTCATAATCATTTGATGTCATAATCATTGGATGATGTCATAATCATTTTGTTGATGTCATAATCATTTGATGAAGTCATAATCATTAGATGATGTCATAATCATTTTCTTGATGTCATAATCATTTGATGATGTCATAATCATTTGATGTCATAATCATTGGATGATGACATAATCATTTTGTTGATGTCATAATCATTTGATGATGTCATAATCATTTTGTTGATGTAATAATCATTTTGTTGATGTCATAATGATTTGATGATGTCATAATCATTAGATGATGTCATAATCATTTTGATGATGTCATAATCATTTGATGTCATAATCATTAGATTATGTCATAATCATTTTGTTGATGTCATAGTCATTTTGTTGATGTCATAATCATTTGATGATGTCATAATCATTTGATGTCATAATCATTTGATTATGTCATAATCATTTTGTTGATGTAATAATCATTTTGTTGATGTCATAATCATTTGATGATGTCATAATCATTTGATGTCATAATCATTGGATGATGTCATAATCATTTTGTTGATGTCATAATCATTTGATGATGTCATAATCATTTTGTTGATGTCATAATCATTTGATGATGTCATAATCATTTGATGTCATAATCATTGGATGATGTCATAATCATTTTGTTGATGTCATAATCATTTGATGTCATAATCATTAGATTATGTCATAATCATTTTGTTGATGTCATAGTCATTTTGTTGATGTCATAATCATTTGATGATGTCATAATCATTTGATGTCATAATGGTTTGATGATGTCATAATCATTGGATGATGTCATAATCATTTTGTTGATGTCATAATCATTTGATGATGTCATAATCATTTGATGTCATAATCATTGGATGATGTCATAATCATTTTGTTGATGTCATAATCATTTGACGATGTCATAATCATTAGATGATGTCATAATCATTTTGTTGATGTCATAATCATTTGATGATGTCATAATCATTTGATGTCATAATCATTGGATGATGTCATAATCATTTTGTTGATGTCATAATCATTTGATGATGTCATAATCATTAGATGATGTCATAATCATTTTGTTGATGTCATAATCATTTGCTGATGTCATAATCATTAGATGATGTCATAATCATTTTGTTGATGTCAGAATCATTTGATGATGTCATAATCATTTTGTTGATGTCATAATCATTTGATGATGTCATGATCATTTGATGTCATAATCATTGGATAATGTCATAATCATTTTGTTGATATCATAATCATTTGATGATGTCATCATCATTAGATGATGTCATAATCATTTTGTTGATGTCATAATCATTTGATGATGTCATAATCATTTTGTTGATGTCATAATCATTTTGTTGATGTCATAATCATTTGATGATGTCATAATCATTTGATGTCATAATCATTGGATGATGTCATAATCATTTTGTTGATGTCATAATCATTTGATGATGTCATAATCATTTGATGTCATAATCATTGGATGATGTCATAATCATTTTGTTGATGTCATAATCATTTGATGATGTCATAATCATTAGATGATGTCATAATCATTTTGTTGATGTCATAATCATTTGATGATGTCATAATCATTTGATGTCATAATCATTGGATAATGTCATAATCATTTTGTTGATGTCATAATCATTTGATGATGTCATAATCATTAGATGATGTCATAATCATTTTGTCGATGTCATAATCATTTGATGATGTCATAATCATTTTGTTGATGTCATAATCATTTTGTTGATGTCATAATGATTTGATGATGTCATAATGATTTGATGATGCCATAATCATTGGATGATGTCATAATCGTTTGATGTCATAATCATTAGATGATGTCATAATCATTTTGTTGATGTCATAATCATTTGATGATGTCATAATCATTAGATGATGTCATAATCATTTTGTTGATGTCATAATCATTTGATGATGTCATAATCATTTTGTTGATGTCATAATCATTTTGTTGATGTCATAATGATTTGATGATGTCATAATGATTTGATGATGCCATAATCTTTGGATGATGTCATAATCGTTTGATGTCATAATCATTAGATAATGTCATAATCATTTTCTTGATGCCATAATCATTTGATGATGTCATAGTCATTTTGTTGATGTCATAATCATTTGATGATGTCATAATCATTAGATGATGTCATAATCATTTTGTTGATGTCATAATCATTTGATGATGTCATAATCATTTTGTTGATGTCATAATCATTTGAAGATGTCATAATCGTTTGTTGTCATAATCATTAGATGATGTCATAATCATTTTGTTGATGTCATAATCATTTGATGTCATAATCATTAGATGATGTCATAATCATTTTGTTGATGTCATAGTCATTTGTTGATGTCATAATCATTTTGTTGATGTCATAATCATTTGATAATGTCATAATCATTTGATGTCATAATCATTGGATGATGTCATAATCATTTTGTTGATGTCATAATCATTTGATGATGTCATAATCATTAGATGATGTCATTATCATTTTCTTGATGTCATAATCATTTGATGTCATAATGGTTTGATGATGTCATAATCATTGGATGATGTCATACTCATTTTGTTGATGTCATAATCATTTGATGATGTCATAATCATTTGATGTCATAATCATTGGATGATGTCATAATCATTTTGTTGATGTCATAATCATTTGACGATGTCATAATCATTAGATGATGTCATAATCATTTTGTTGATGTCATAATCATTTGATGATGTCATAATCATTTGATGTCATAATCATTGGATGATGTCATAATCATTTTGTTGATGTCATAATCATTTGATGATGTCATAATCATTAGATGATGTCATAATCATTTTGTTGATGTCATAATCATTTGCTGATGTCATAATCATTAGATGATGTCATAATCATTTTGTTGATGTCAGAATCATTTGATGATGTCATAATCATTTTGTTGATGTCATAATCATTTGATGATGTCATGATCATTTGATGTCATAATCATTGGATAATGTCATAATCATTTTGTTGATATCATAATCATTTGATGATGTCATCATCATTAGATGATGTCATAATCATTTTGTTGATGTCATAATCATTTGATGATGTCATAATCATTTTGTTGATGTCATAATCATTTTGTTGATGTCATAATCATTTGATGATGTCATAATCATTTGATGTCATAATCATTGGATGATGTCATAATCATTTTGTTGATGTCATAATCATTTGATGATGTCATAATCATTTGATGTCATAATCATTGGATGATGTCATAATCATTTTGTTGATGTCATAATCATTTGATGATGTCATAATCATTTGATGTCATAATCATTGGATGATGTCATAATCATTTTGTTGATGTCATAATCATTTGATGATGTCATAATCATTAGATGATGTCATAATCATTTTGTTGATGTCATAATCATTTGATGTCATAATCATTTGGTGATGTCATAATCATGTTGTTGATGTCATAATCATTTTGTTGATGTCATAATGATTTGATGATGTCATAATCATTTGATGTCATAATCATTTGATGATGTCATAATCATTTTGTTGATGTCATAATCATTTGATGATGTCATAATCATTTGATGTCATAATCATTGGATGATGTCATAATCATTTTGTTGATGTCATAATCATTTGATGATGTCATAATCATTTGATGTCATAATCATTGGATGATGTCATAATCATTTTGTTGATGTCATAATCATTTGATGATGTCATAATCATTAGATGATGTCATAATCATTTTGTTGATGTCATAATCATTTGATGATGTCATAATCATTTTGTTGATGTCATAATCATTTGAAGATGTCATAATCGTTTGTTGTCATAATCATTAGATGATGTCATAATCATTTTGTTGATGTCATAATCATTTGATGTCATAATCATTAGATGATGTCATAATCATTTTGTTGATGTCATAGTCATTTGTTGATGTCATAATCATTTTGTTGATGTCATAATCATTTGATAATGTCATAATCATTTGATGTCATAATCATTGGATGATGTCATAATCATTTTGTTGATGTCATAATCATTTGATGATGTCATAATCATTAGATGATGTCATTATCATTTTCTTGATGTCATAATCATTTGATGTCATAATGGTTTGATGATGTCATAATCATTGGATGATGTCATACTCATTTTGTTGATGTCATAATCATTTGATGATGTCATAATCATTTGATGTCATAATCATTGGATGATGTCATAATCATTTTGTTGATGTCATAATCATTTGACGATGTCATAATCATTAGATGATGTCATAATCATTTTGTTGATGTCATAATCATTTGATGATGTCATAATCATTTGATGTCATAATCATTGGATGATGTCATAATCATTTTGTTGATGTCATAATCATTTGATGATGTCATAATCATTAGATGATGTCATAATCATTTTGTTGATGTCATAATCATTTGCTGATGTCATAATCATTAGATGATGTCATAATCATTTTGTTGATGTCAGAATCATTTGATGATGTCATAATCATTTTGTTGATGTCATAATCATTTGATGATGTCATGATCATTTGATGTCAGAATCATTGGATAATGTCATAATCATTTTGTTGATATCATAATCATTTGATGATGTCATCATCATTAGATGATGTCATAATCATTTTGTTGATGTCATAATCATTTGATGATGTCATAATCATTTTGTTGATGTCATAATCATTTTGTTGATGTCATAATCATTTGATGATGTCATAATCATTTGATGTCATAATCATTGGATGATGTCATAATCATTTTGTTGATGTCATAATCATTTGATGATGTCATAATCATTTGATGTCATAATCATTGGATGATGTCATAATCATTTTGTTGATGTCATAATCATTTGATGATGTCATAATCATTTGATGTCATAATCATTGGATGATGTCATAATCATTTTGTTGATGTCATAATCATTTGATGATGTCATAATCATTAGATGATGTCATAATCATTTTGTTGATGTCATAATCATTTGATGTCATAATCATTTGGTGATGTCATAATCATGTTGTTGATGTCATAATCATTTTGTTGATGTCATAATGATTTGATGATGTCATAATCATTTGATGTCATAATCATTTGATGATGTCATAATCATTTTGTTGATGTCATAATCATTTGATGATGTCATAATCATTTGATGTCATAATCATTGGATGATGTCATAATCATTTTGTTGATGTCATAATCATTTGATGATGTCATAATCATTGGATGTCATAATCATTGGATGATGTCATAATCATTTTGTTGATGTCATAATCATTTGATGAAGTCATAATCATTAGATGATGTCATAATCATTTTCTTGATGTCATAATCATTTGATGATGTCATAATCATTTGATGTCATAATCATTGGATGATGACATAATCATTTTGTTGATGTCATAATCATTTGATGATGTCATAATCATTTTGTTGATGTAATAATCATTTTGTTGATGTCATAATGATTTGATGATGTCATAATCATTAGATTATGTCATAATCATTTTGTTGATGTCATAGTCATTTTGTTGATGTCATAATCATTTGATGATGTCATAATCATTTGATGTCATAATCATTTGATTATGTCATAATCATTTTGTTGATGTAATAATCATTTTGTTGATGTCATAATCATTTGATGATGTCATAATCATTTGATGTCATAATCATTGGATGATGTCATAATCATTTTGTTGATGTCATAATCATTTGATGATGTCATAATCATTTTGTTGATGTCATAATCATTTGATGATGTCATAATCATTTGATGTCATAATCATTGGATGATGTCATAATCATTTTGTTGATGTCATAATCATTTGATGTCATAATCATTAGATTATGTCATAATCATTTTGTTGATGTCATAGTCATTTTGTTGATGTCATAATCATTTGATGATGTCATAATCATTTGATGTCATAATGGTTTGATGATGTCATAATCATTGGATGATGTCATAATCATTTTGTTGATGTCATAATCATTTGATGATGTCATAATCATTTGATGTCATAATCATTGGATGATGTCATAATCATTTTGTTGATGTCATAATCATTTGACGATGTCATAATCATTAGATGATGTCATAATCATTTTGTTGATGTCATAATCATTTGATGATGTCATAATCATTTGATGTCATAATCATTGGATGATGTCATAATCATTTTGTTGATGTCATAATCATTTGATGATGTCATAATCATTAGATGATGTCATAATCATTTTGTTGATGTCATAATCATTTGCTGATGTCATAATCATTAGATGATGTCATAATCATTTTGTTGATGTCAGAATCATTTGATGATGTCATAATCATTTTGTTGATGTCATAATCATTTGATGATGTCATGATCATTTGATGTCATAATCATTGGATAATGTCATAATCATTTTGTTGATATCATAATCATTTGATGATGTCATCATCATTAGATGATGTCATAATCATTTTGTTGATGTCATAATCATTTGATGATGTCATAATCATTTTGTTGATGTCATAATCATTTTGTTGATGTCATAATCATTTGATGATGTCATAATCATTTGATGTCATAATCATTGGATGATGTCATAATCATTTTGTTGATGTCATAATCATTTGATGATGTCATAATCATTTGATGTCATAATCATTGGATGATGTCATAATCATTTTGTTGATGTCATAATCATTTGATGATGTCATAATCATTAGATGATGTCATAATCATTTTGTTGATGTCATAATCATTTGATGATGTCATAATCATTTGATGTCATAATCATTGGATAATGTCATAATCATTTTGTTGATGTCATAATCATTTGATGATGTCATAATCATTTTGTTGATGTCATAATCATTTGATGATGTCATAATCATTTTGTTGATGTCATAATCATTTTGTTGATGTCATAATGATTTGATGATGTCATAATGATTTGATGATGCCATAATCATTGGATGATGTCATAATCGTTTGATGTCATAATCATTAGATGATGTCATAATCATTTTGTTGATGCCATAATCATTTGATGATGTCATAATCATTTTGTTGATGTCATAATTATTTGATGATGTCATAATCATTAGATGATGTCATAATCATTTTGTTGATGTCATAATCATTTGATGATGTCATAATCATTTTGTTGATGTCATAATCATTTGAAGATGTCATAATCGTTTGTTGTCATAATCATTAGATGATGTCATAATCATTTTGTTGATGTCATAATCATTTGATGTCATAATCATTAGATGATGTCATAATCATTTTGTTGATGTCATAGTCATTTGATGATGTCATAATCATTTTGTTGATGTCATAATCATTTGATAATGTCATAATCATTTGATGTCATAATCATTGGATGATGTCATAATCATTTGATGATGTCATAATCATTAGATGATGTCATAATCATTTTCTTGATGTCATAATCATTTGATGATGTCATAATCATTTGATGTCATAATCATTGGATGATGACATAATCATTTTGTTGATGTCATAATCATTTGATGATGTCATAATCATTTTGTTGATGTAATAATCATTTTGTTGATGTCATAATGATTTGATGATGGCATAATCATTAGATGATGTCATAATCATTTTGATGATGTCATAATCATTTGATGTCATAATCATTAGATTATGTCATAATCATTTTGTTGATGTCATAGTCATTTTGTTGATGTCATAATCATTTGATGATGTCATAATCATTTGATATCATAATCATTTGATTATGTCATAATCATTTTGTTGATGTAATAATCATTTTGTTGATGTCATAATGATTTGATGATGTCATAATCATTAGATGATGTCATAATCATTTTGTTGATGTCATAATGATTTGATGATGTCATAATCATTTGATGTCATAATCATTGGATGATGTCATAATCATTTTGTTGATGTCATAATCATTTGATGATGTCATAATCATTTGATGTCATAATCATTGGATGATGTCATAATCATTTTGTTGATGTCATAATCATTTGATGATGTCATAATCATTTTGTTGATGTCATAATCATTTGATGATGTCATAATCATTTGATGTCATAATCATTGGATGATGTCATAATCATTTTGTTGATGTCATAATCATTTGATGATGTCATAATCATTTGATGTCATAATCATTGGATGATGTCATAATCATTTTGTTGATGTCATAATCATTTGATGATGTCATAATCATTAGATGATGTCATAATCATTTTGATGATGTCATAATCATTTGATGATGTCATAATTATTTGATGTCATAATCATTGGATGATGTCATAATCATTTTGTTGATGTCATAATCATTTGATGTCATAATCATTAGATTATGTCATAATCATTTTGTTGATGTCATAGTCATTTTGTTGATGTCATAATCATTTGATGATGTCATAATCATTTGATGTCATAATGATTTGATGATGTCATAATCATTTGATGTCATAATCATTGGATGATGTCATAATCATTTTGTTGATGTCATAATCATTTGATGATGTCATAATCATTTGATGTCATAATCATTGGATGATGTCATAATCATTTTGTTGATGTCATAATCATTTGATGATGTCATAATCATTAGATGATGTCATAATCATTTTGTTGATGTCATAATCATTTGATGATGTCATAATCATTTGATGTCATAATCATTTGATGATGTCATAATCATTTTGTTGATGTCATAATCATTTGATGATGTCATAATCATTAGATGATGTCATAATCATTTTGTTGATGTCATAATCATTTGCTGATGTCATAATCATTAGATGATGTCATAATCATTTTGTTGATGTCAGAATCATTTGATGATGTCATAATCATTTTGTTGATGTCATAATCATTTGATGATGTCATAATCATTTGATGTCATAATCATTGGATAATGTCATAATCATTTTGTTGATATCATAATCATTTGATGATGTCATCATCATTAGATGATGTCATAATCATTTTGTTGATGTCATAATCATTTGATGATGTCATAATCATTTTGTTGATGTCATAATCATTTGATGATGTCATAATCATTTGATGTCATAATCATTGGATGATGTCATAATCATTTTGTTGATGTCATAATCATTTGATGATGTCATAATCATTTGATGTCATAATCATTGGATGATGTCATAATCATTTTGTTGATGTCATAATAATTTGATGATGTCATAATCATTAGATGATGTCATAATCATTTTGTTGATGTCATAATCATTTGATGATGTCATAATCATTTTATGTCATAATCATTGGATAATGTCATAATCATTTTGTTGATGTCATAATCATTTGATGATGTCATAATCATTAGATGATGTCATAATCATTTTGTTGATGTCATAATCATTTGATGATGTCATAATCATTTTGTTGATGTCATAATCATTTTGTTGATGTCATAATGATTTGATGATGTCATAATGATTTGATGATGCCATAATCATTGGATGATGTCATAATCGTTTGATGTCATAATCATTAGATAATGTCATAATCATTTTCTTGATGCCATAATCATTTGATGATGTCATAATCATTTTGTTGATGTCATAATCATTTGATGATGTCATAATCATTAGATGATGTCATAATCATTTTGTTGATGTCATAATCATTTGATGATGTCATAATCATTTTGTTGATGTCATAATCATTTGAAGATGTCATAATCGTTTGTTGTCATAATCATTAGATGATGTCATAATCATTTTGTTGATGTCATAATCATTTGATGTCATAATCATTTGATGTCATAATCATTGGATGATGTCATAATCATTTTGTTGATGTCATAATCATTTGATGATGTCATAATCATTAGATGATGTCATAATCATTTTCTTGATGTCATAATCATTTGATGTCATAATGGTTTGATGATGTCATAATCATTGGATGATGTCATAATCATTTTGTTGATGTCATAATCATTTGATGATGTCATAATCATTTGATGTCATAATCATTGGATGATGTCATAATCATTTTGTTGATGTCATAATCATTTGACGATGTCATAATCATTAGATGATGTCATAATCATTTTGTTGATGTCATAATCATTTGATGATGTCATAATCATTTGATGTCATAATCATTGGATGATGTCATAATCATTTTGTTGATGTCATAATCATTTGATGATGTCATAATCATTAGATGATGTCATAATCATTTTGTTGATGTCATAATCAATTGTTGATGTCATAATCATTAGATGATGTCATAATCATTTTGTTGATGTCAGAATCATTTGATGATGTCATAATCATTTTGTTGATGTCATAATCATTTGATGATGTCATGATCATTTGATGTCATAATCATTGGATAATGTCATAATCATTTTGTTGATATCATAATCATTTGATGATGTCATCATCATTAGATGATGTCATAATCATTTTGTTGATGTCATAATCATTTGATGATGTCATAATCATTTTGTTGATGTCATAATCATTTTGTTGATGTCATAATCATTTGATGATGTCATAATCATTTGATGTCATAATCATTGGATGATGTCATAATCATTTTGTTGATGTCATAATCATTTGATGATGTCATAATCATTTGATGTCATAATCATTGGATGATGTCATAATCATTTTGTTGATGTCATAATCATTTGATGATGTCATAATCATTGGATGATGTCATAATCATTTTGTTGATGTCATAATCATTTGATGATGTCATAATCATTAGATGATGTCATAATCATTTTGTTGATGTCATAATCATTTGATGTCATAATCATTTGGTGATGTCATAATCATGTTGTTGATGTCATAATCATTTTGTTGATGTCATAATGATTTGATGATGTCATAATCATTTGATGTCATAATCATTTGATGATGTCATAATCATTTTGTTGATGTCATAATCATTTGATGATGTCATAATCATTTGATGTCATAATCATTGGATGATGTCATAATCATTTTGTTGATGTCATAATCATTTGATGATGTCATAATCATTTGATGTCATAATCATTGGATGATGTCATAATCATTTTGTTGATGTCATAATCATTTGATGAAGTCATAATCATTAGATGATGTCATAATCATTTTCTTGATGTCATAATCATTTGATGATGTCATAATCATTTGATGTCATAATCATTGGATGATGACATAATCATTTTGTTGATGTCATAATCATTTGATGATGTCATAATCATTTTGTTGATGTAATAATCATTTTGTTGATGTCATAATGATTTGATGATGTCATAATCATTAGATGATGTCATAATCATTTTGATGATGTCATAATCATTTGATGTCATAATCATTAGATTATGTCATAATCATTTTGTTGATGTCATAGTCATTTTGTTGATGTCATAATCATTTGATGATGTCATAATCATTTGATGTCATAATCATTTGATTATGTCATAATCATTTTGTTGATGTAATAATCATTTTGTTGATGTCATAATCATTTGATGATGTCATAATCATTTGATGTCATAATCATTGGATGATGTCATAATCATTTTGTTGATGTCATAATCATTTGATGATGTCATAATCATTAGATGATGTCATAATCATTTTGTTGATGTCATAATCATTTGATGATGTCATAATCATTTGATGTCATAATCATTGGATGATGTCATAATCATTTTGTTGATGTCATAATCATTTGATGTCATAATCATTAGATTATGTCATAATCATTTTGTTGATGTCATAGTCATTTTGTTGATGTCATAATCATTTGATGATGTCATAATCATTTGATGTCATAATGGTTTGATGATGTCATAATCATTGGATGATGTCATAATCATTTTGTTGATGTCATAATCATTTGATGATGTCATAATCATTTGATGTCATAATCATTGGATGATGTCATAATCATTTTGTTGATGTCATAATCATTTGACGATGTCATAATCATTAGATGATGTCATAATCATTTTGTTGATGTCATAATCATTTGATGATGTCATAATCATTTGATGTCATAATCATTGGATGATGTCATAATCATTTTGCTGATGTCATAATCATTTGATGATGTCATAATCATTAGATGATGTCATAATCATTTTGTTGATGTCATAATCATTTGCTGATGTCATAATCATTAGATGATGTCATAATCATTAGATGATGTCATAATCATTTTGTTGATGTCAGAATCATTTGATGGTGTCATAATCATTTTGTTGATGTCATAATCATTTGATGATGTCATGATCATTTGATGTCATAATCATTGGATAATGTCATAATCATTTTGTTGATATCATAATCATTTGATGATGTCATCATCATTAGATGATGTCATAATCATTTTGTTGATGTCATAATCATTTGATGATGTCATAATCATTTTGTTGATGTCATAATCATTTTGTTGATGTCATAATCATTTGATGATGTCATAATCATTTGATGTCATAATCATTGGATGATGTCATAATCATTTTGTTGATGTCATAATCATTTGATGATGTCATAATCATTTGATGTCATAATCATTGGATGATGTCATAATCATTTTGTTGATGTCATAATCATTTGATGATGTCATAATCATTAGATGATGTCATAATCATTTTGTTGATGTCATAATCATTTTGTTGATGTCATAATCATTTTGTTGATGTCATAATCATTTGATGATGTCATAATCATTAGATGATGTCATAATCATTTTGTTGATGTCATAATCATTTGATGATGTCATAATCATTTTATGTCATAATCATTGGATAATGTCATAATCATTTTGTTGATGTCATAATCATTTGATGATGTCATAATCATTAGATGATGTCATAATCATTTTGTTGATGTCATAATCATTTGATGATGTCATATTCATTTTGTTGATGTCATAATCATTTTGTTGATGTCATAATGATTTGATGATGTCATAATGATTTGATGATGCCATAATCATTGGATGATGTCATAATCGTTTGATGTCATAATCATTAGATGATGTCATAATCATTTTGTTGATGCCATAATCATTTGATGATGTCATAATCATTTTGTTGATGTCATAATTATTTGATGATGTCATAATCATTAGATGATGTCATAATCATTTTGTTGATGTCATAATCATTTGATGATGTCATAATCATTTTGTTGATGTCATAATCATTTGAAGATGTCATAATCGTTTGTTGTCATAATCATTAGATGATGTCATAATCATTTTGTTGATGTCATAATCATTTGATGTCATAATCATTAGATGATGTCATAATCATTTTGTTGATGTCATAGTCATTTGATGATGTCATAATCATTTTGTTGATGTCATAATCATTTGATAATGTCATAATCATTTGATGTCATAATCATTGGATGATGTCATAATCATTTGATGATGTCATAATCATTAGATGATGTCATAATCATTTTCTTGATGTCATAATCATTTGATGATGTCATAATCATTTGATGTCATAATCATTGGATGATGACATAATCATTTTGTTGATGTCATAATCATTTGATGATGTCATAATCATTTTGTTGATGTAATAATCATTTTGTTGATGTCATAATGATTTGATGATGTCATAATCATTAGATGATGTCATAATCATTTTGATGATGTCATAATCATTTGATGTCATAATCATTAGATTATGTCATAATCATTTTGTTGATGTCATAGTCATTTTGTTGATGTCATAATCATTTGATGATGTCATAATCATTTGATATCATAATCATTTGATTATGTCATAATCATTTTGTTGATGTAATAATCATTTTGTTGATGTCATAATGATTTGATGATGTCATAATCATTAGATGATGTCATAATCATTTTGTTGATGTCATAATGATTTGATGATGTCATAATCATTTGATGTCATAATCATTGGATGATGTCATAATCATTTTGTTGATGTCATAATCATTTGATGATGTCATAATCATTTGATGTCATAATCATTGGATGATGTCATAATCATTTTGTTGATGTCATAATCATTTGATGATGTCATAATCATTTTGTTGATGTCATAATCATTTGATGATGTCATAATCATTTGATGTCATAATCATTGGATGATGTCATAATCATTTTGTTGATGTCATAATCATTTGATGATGTCATAATCATTTGATGTCATAATCATTGGATGATGTCATAATCATTTTGTTGATGTCATAATCATTTGATGATGTCATAATCATTAGATGATGTCATAATCATTTTGTTGATGTCATAATCATTTGATGATGTCATAATCATTTGATGTCATAATCATTGGATGATGTCATAATCATTTTGTTGATGTCATAATCATTTGATGTCATAATCATTAGATTATGTCATAATCATTTTGTTGATGTCATAGTCATTTTGTTGATGTCATAATCATTTGATGATGTCATAATCATTTGATGTCATAATGATTTGATGATGTCATAATCATTTGATGTCATAATCATTGGATGATGTCATAATCATTTTGTTGATGTCATAATCATTTGATGATGTCATAATCATTTGATGTCATAATCATTGGATGATGTCATAATCATTTTGTTGATGTCATAATCATTTGATGATGTCATAATCATTAGATGATGTCATAATCATTTTGTTGATGTCATAATCATTTGATGATGTCATAATCATTTGATGTCATAATCATTTGATGATGTCATAATCATTTTGTTGATGTCATAATCATTTGATGATGTCATAATCATTAGATGATGTCATAATCATTTTGTTGATGTCATAATCATTTGCTGATGTCATAATCATTAGATGATGTCATAATCATTTTGTTGATGTCAGAATCATTTGATGATGTCATAATCATTTTGTTGATGTCATAATCATTTGATGATGTCATAATCATTTGATGTCATAATCATTGGATAATGTCATAATCATTTTGTTGATATCATAATCATTTGATGATGTCATCATCATTAGATGATGTCATAATCATTTTGTTGATGTCATAATCATTTGATGATGTCATAATCATTTTGTTGATGTCATAATCATTTGATGATGTCATAATCATTTGATGTCATAATCATTGGATGATGTCATAATCATTTTGTTGATGTCATAATCATTTGATGATGTCATAATCATTTGATGTCATAATCATTGGATGATGTCATAATCATTTTGTTGATGTCATAATAATTTGATGATGTCATAATCATTAGATGATGTCATAATCATTTTGTTGATGTCATAATCATTTGATGATGTCATAATCATTTTATGTCATAATCATTGGATAATGTCATAATCATTTTGTTGATGTCATAATCATTTGATGATGTCATAATCATTAGATGATGTCATAATCATTTTGTTGATGTCATAATCATTTGATGATGTCATAATCATTTTGTTGATGTCATAATCATTTTGTTGATGTCATAATGATTTGATGATGTCATAATGATTTGATGATGCCATAATCATTGGATGATGTCATAATCGTTTGATGTCATAATCATTAGATAATGTCATAATCATTTTGTTGATGTCATAATCATTTGATGATGTCATAATCATTTTGTTGATGTCATAATCATTTGAAGATGTCATAATCGTTTGTTGTCATAATCATTAGATGATGTCATAATCATTTTGTTGATGTCATAATCATTTGATGTCATAATCATTAGATGATGTCATAATCATTTTGTTGATGTCATAGTCATTTGATGATGTCATAATCATTTTGTTGATGTCATAATCATTTGATAATGTCATAATCATTTGATGTCATAATCATTGGATGATGTCATAATCATTTTGTTGATGTCATAATCATTTGATGATGTCATAATCATTAGATGATGTCATAATCATTTTCTTGATGTCATAATCATTTGATGTCATAATGGTTTGATGATGTCATAATCATTGGATGATGTCATAATCATTTTGTTGATGTCATAATCATTTGATGATGTCATAATCATTTGATGTCATAATCATTGGATGATGTCATAATCATTTTGTTGATGTCATAATCATTTGACGATGTCATAATCATTAGATGATGTCATAATCATTTTGTTGATGTCATAATCATTTGATGATGTCATAATCATTTGATGTCATAATCATTGGATGATGTCATAATCATTTTGTTGATGTCATAATCATTTGATGATGTCATAATCATTAGATGATGTCATAATCATTTTGTTGATGTCATAATCATTTGCTGATGTCATAATCATTAGATGATGTCATAATCATTTTGTTGATGTCAGAATCATTTGATGATGTCATAATCATTTTGTTGATGTCATAATCATTTGATGATGTCATGATCATTTGATGTCATAATCATTGGATAATGTCATAATCATTTTGTTGATATCATAATCATTTGATGATGTCATCATCATTAGATGATGTCATAATCATTTTGTTGATGTCATAATCATTTGATGATGTCATAATCATTTTGTTGATGTCATAATCATTTTGTTGATGTCATAATCATTTGATGATGTCATAATCATTTGATGTCATAATCATTGGATGATGTCATAATCATTTTGTTGATGTCATAATCATTTGATGATGTCATAATCATTTGATGTCATAATCATTGGATGATGTCATAATCATTTTGTTGATGTCATAATCATTTGATGATGTCATAATCATTTGATGTCATAATCATTGGATGATGTCATAATCATTTTGTTGATGTCATAATCATTTGATGATGTCATAATCATTAGATGATGTCATAATCATTTTGTTGATGTCATAATCATTTGATGTCATAATCATTTGGTGATGTCATAATCATGTTGTTGATGTCATAATCATTTTGTTGATGTCATAATGATTTGATGATGTCATAATCATTTGATGTCATAATCATTTGATGATGTCATAATCATTTTGTTGATGTCATAATCATTTGATGATGTCATAATCATTTGATGTCATAATCATTGGATGATGTCATAATCATTTTGTTGATGTCATAATCATTTGATGATGTCATAATCATTTGATGTCATAATCATTGGATGATGTCATAATCATTTTGTTGATGTCATAATCATTTGATGAAGTCATAATCATTAGATGATGTCATAATCATTTTCTTGATGTCATAATCATTTGATGATGTCATAATCATTTGATGTCATAATCATTGGATGATGACATAATCATTTTGTTGATGTCATAATCATTTGATGATGTCATAATCATTTTGTTGATGTAATAATCATTTTGTTGATGTCATAATGATTTGATGATGTCATAATCATTAGATGATGTCATAATCATTTTGATGATGTCATAATCATTTGATGTCATAATCATTAGATTATGTCATAATCATTTTGTTGATGTCATAGTCATTTTGTTGATGTCATAATCATTTGATGATGTCATAATCATTTGATGTCATAATCATTTGATTATGTCATAATCATTTTGTTGATGTAATAATCATTTTGTTGATGTCATAATCATTTGATGATGTCATAATCATTTGATGTCATAATCATTGGATGATGTCATAATCATTTTGTTGATGTCATAATCATTTGATGATGTCATAATCATTAGATGATGTCATAATCATTTTGTTGATGTCATAATGATTTGATGATGTCATAATCATTTGATGTCATAATCATTGGATGATGTCATAATCATTTTGTTGATGTCATAATCATTTGATGTCATAATCATTAGATTATGTCATAATCATTTTGTTGATGTCATAGTCATTTTGTTGATGTCATAATCATTTGATGATGTCATAATCATTTGATGTCATAATGGTTTGATGATGTCATAATCATTGGATGATGTCATAATCATTTTGTTGATGTCATAATCATTTGATGATGTCATAATCATTTGATGTCATAATCATTGGATGATGTCATAATCATTTTGTTGATGTCATAATCATTTGACGATGTCATAATCATTAGATGATGTCATAATCATTTTGTTGATGTCATAATCATTTGATGATGTCATAATCATTTGATGTCATAATCATTGGATGATGTCATAATCATTTTGTTGATGTCATAATCATTTGATGATGTCATAATCATTAGATGATGTCATAATCATTTTGTTGATGTCATAATCATTTGCTGATGTCATAATCATTAGATGATGTCATAATCATTTTGTTGATGTCAGAATCATTTGATGATGTCATAATCATTTTGTTGATGTCATAATCATTTGATGATGTCATGATCATTTGATGTCATAATCATTGGATAATGTCATAATCATTTTGTTGATATCATAATCATTTGATGATGTCATCATCATTAGATGATGTCATAATCATTTTGTTGATGTCATAATCATTTGATGATGTCATAATCATTTTGTTGATGTCATAATCATTTTGTTGATGTCATAATCATTTGATGATGTCATAATCATTTGATGTCATAATCATTGGATGATGTCATAATCATTTTGTTGATGTCATAATCATTTGATGATGTCATAATCATTTGATGTCATAATCATTGGATGATGTCATAATCATTTTGTTGATGTCATAATCATTTGATGATGTCATAATCATTAGATGATGTCATAATCATTTTGTTGATGTCATAATCATTTTGTTGATGTCATAATCATTTTGTTGATGTCATAATCATTTGATGATGTCATAATCATTAGATGATGTCATAATCATTTTGTTGATGTCATAATCATTTGATGATGTCATAATCATTTTATGTCATAATCATTGGATAATGTCATAATCATTTTGTTGATGTCATAATCATTTGATGATGTCATAATCATTAGATGATGTCATAATCATTTTGTTGATGTCATAATCATTTGATGATGTCATATTCATTTTGTTGATGTCATAATCATTTTGTTGATGTCATAATGATTTGATGATGTCATAATGATTTGATGATGCCATAATCATTGGATGATGTCATAATCGTTTGATGTCATAATCATTAGATGATGTCATAATCATTTTGTTGATGCCATAATCATTTGATGATGTCATAATCATTTTGTTGATGTCATAATTATTTGATGATGTCATAATCATTAGATGATGTCATAATCATTTTGTTGATGTCATAATCATTTGATGATGTCATAATCATTTTGTTGATGTCATAATCATTTGAAGATGTCATAATCGTTTGTTGTCATAATCATTAGATGATGTCATAATCATTTTGTTGATGTCATAATCATTTGATGTCATAATCATTAGATGATGTCATAATCATTTTGTTGATGTCATAGTCATTTGATGATGTCATAATCATTTTGTTGATGTCATAATCATTTGATAATGTCATAATCATTTGATGTCATAATCATTGGATGATGTCATAATCATTTGATGATGTCATAATCATTAGATGATGTCATAATCATTTTCTTGATGTCATAATCATTTGATGATGTCATAATCATTTGATGTCATAATCATTGGATGATGACATAATCATTTTGTTGATGTCATAATCATTTGATGATGTCATAATCATTTTGTTGATGTAATAATCATTTTGTTGATGTCATAATGATTTGATGATGTCATAATCATTAGATGATGTCATAATCATTTTGATGATGTCATAATCATTTGATGTCATAATCATTAGATTATGTCATAATCATTTTGTTGATGTCATAATCATTTGATGATGTCATAATCATTTGATATCATAATCATTTGATTATGTCATAATCATTTTGTTGATGTAATAATCATTTTGTTGATGTCATAATGATTTGATGATGTCATAATCATTAGATGATGTCATAATCATTTTGTTGATGTCATAATCATTTGATGTCATAATCATTGGATGATGTCATAATCATTTTGTTGATGTCATAATCATTTGATGATGTCATAATCATTTGATGTCATAATCATTGGATGATGTCATAATCATTTTGTTGATGTCATAATCATTTGATGATGTCATAATCATTTTGTTGATGTCATAATCATTTGATGATGTCATAATCATTTGATGTCATAATCATTGGATGATGTCATAATCATTTTGTTGATGTCATAATCATTTGATGATGTCATAATCATTTGATGTCATAATCATTGGATGATGTCATAATCATTTTGTTGATGTCATAATCATTTGATGATGTCATAATCATTAGATGATGTCATAATCATTTTGTTGATGTCATAATCATTTGATGATGTCATAATCATTTGATGTCATAATCATTGGATGATGTCATAATAATTTTGTTGATGTCATAATCATTTGATGTCATAATCATTAGATTATGTCATAATCATTTTGTTGATGTCATAGTCATTTTGTTGATGTCATAATCATTTGATGATGTCATAATCATTTGATGTCATAATGATTTGATGATGTCATAATCATTTGATGTCATAATCATTGGATGATGTCATAATCATTTTGTTGATGTCATAATCATTTGATGATGTCATAATCATTTGATGTCATAATCATTGGATGATGTCATAATCATTTTGTTGATGTCAGAATCATTTGATGATGTCATAATCATTAGATGATGTCATAATCATTTTGTTGATGTCATAATCATTTGATGATGTCATAATCATTTGATGTCATAATCATTTGATGATGTCATAATCATTTTGTTGATGTCATAATCATTTGATGATGTCATAATCATTAGATGATGTCATAATCATTTTGTTGATGTCATAATCATTTGCTGATGTCATAATCATTAGATGATGTCATAATCATTTTGTTGATGTCAGAATCATTTGATGATGTCATAATCATTTTGTTGATGTCATAATCATTTGATGATGTCATAATCATTTGATGTCATAATCATTGGATAATGTCATAATCATTTTGTTGATATCATAATCATTTGATGATGTCATCATCATTAGATGATGTCATAATCATTTTGTTGATGTCATAATCATTTGATGATGTCATAATCATTTTGTTGATGTCATAATCATTTTGTTGATGTCATAATCATTTGATGATGTCATAATCATTTGATGTCATAATCAGTGGATGATGTCATAATCATTTTGTTGATGTCATAATCATTTGATGATGTCATAATCATTTGATGTCATAATCATTGGATGATGTCATAATCATTTTGTTGATGTCATAATCATTTGATGATGTCATAATCATTAGATGATGTCATAATCATTTTGTTGATGTCATAATCATTTTGTTGATGTCATAATCATTTTGTTGATGTCATAATCATTTGATGATGTCATAATCATTAGATGATGTCATAATCATTTTGTTGATGTCATAATCATTTGATGATGTCATAATCATTTTATGTCATAATCATTGTATAATGTCATAATCATTTTGTTGATGTCATAATCATTTGATGATGTCATAATCATTAGATGATGTCATAATCATTTTGTTGATGTCATAATCATTTGATGATGTCATAATCATTTTGTTGATGTCATAATCATTTTGTTTATGTCATAATGATTTGATGATGTCATAATGATTTGATGATGCCATAATCATTGGATGATGTCATAATCGTTTGATGTCATAATCATTAGATAATGTCATAATCATTTTCTTGATGCCATAATCATTTGATGATGTCATAATCATTTTGTTGATGTCATAATCATTTGATGATGTCATAATCATTAGATGATGTCATAATCATTTTGTTGATGTCATAATCATTTGATGATGTCATAATCATTTTGTTGATGTCATAATCATTTGAAGATGTCATAATCGTTTGTTGTCATAATCATTAGATGATGTCATAATCATTTTGTTGATGTCATAATCATTTGATGTCATAATCATTAGATGATGTCATAATCATTTTGTTGATGTCATAGTCATTTGATGATGTCATAATCATTTTGTTGATGTCATAATCATTTGATAATGTCATAATCATTTGATGTCATAATCATTGGATGATGTCATAATCATTTTGTTGATGTCATAATCATTTGATGATGTCATAATCATTAGATGATGTCATAATCATTTTCTTGATGTCATAATCATTTGATGATGTCATAATCATTTGATGTCATAATCATTGGATGATGTCATAATCATTTTGTTGATGTCATAATCATTTGATGATGTCATAATCATTAGATGATGTCATAATCATTTTGTTGATGTCATAATTATTTGCTGATGTCATAATCATTAGATGATATCATAATCATTTTGTTGATGTCATAATGATTTGATGATGTCATAATCATTTGATGTCATAATCATTTGATGATGTCATAATCATTTTGTTGACGTCATAATCATTTGATGATGTCATAATCATTTGATGTCATAATCATTGGATGATGTCATAATCATTTTGTTGATGTCATAATCATTTGATGATGTCATAATCATTTGATGTCATAATCATTGGATGATGTCATAATCATTTTGTTGATGTCATAATCATTTGATGAAGTCATAATCATTAGATGATGTCATAATCATTTTCTTGATGTCATAATCATTTGATGATGTCATAATCATTTGATGTCATAATCATTGGATGATGACATAATCATTTTGTTGATGTCATAATCATTTGATGATGTCATAATCATTTTGTTGATGTAATAATCATTTTGTTGATGTCATAATGATTTGATGATGTCATAATCATTAGATGATGTCATAATCATTTTGATGATGTCATAATCATTTGATGTCATAATCATTAGATCATGCCATAATCATTTTGTTGATGTCATAGTCATTTTGTTGATGTCATAATCATTTGATGATGTCATAATCATTTGATGTCATAATCATTTGATTATGTCATAATCATTTTGTTGATGTAATAATCATTTTGTTGATGTCATAATCATTTGATGATGTCATAATCATTTGATGTCATAATCATTGGATGATGTCATAATCATTTTGTTGATGTCATAATCATTTGATGATGTCATAATCATTAGATGATGTCATAATCATTTTGTTGATGTCATAATCATTTGATGATGTCATAATCATTTGATGTCATAATCATTGGATGATGTCATAATCATTTTGTTGATGTCATAATCATTTGATGTCATAATCATTAGATTATGTCATAATCATTTTGTTGATGTCATAGTCATTTTGTTGATGTCATAATCATTTGATGATGTCATAATCATTTGATGTCATAATGGTTTGATGATGTCATAATCATTGGATGATGTCATAATCATTTTGTTGATGTCATAATCATTTGATGATGTCATAATCATTTGATGTCATAATCATTGGATGATGTCATAATCATTTTGTTGATGTCATAATCATTTGACGATGTCATAATCATTAGATGATGTCATAATCATTTTGTTGATGTCATAATCATTTGATGATGTCATAATCATTTGATGTCATAATCATTGGATGATGTCATAATCATTTTGTTGATGTCATAATCATTTGATGATGTCATAATCATTAAATGATGTCATAATCATTTTGTTGATGTCATAATCATTTGCTGATGTCTTAATCATTAGATGATGTCATAATCATTTTGTTGATGTCAGAATCATTTGATGATGTCATAATCATTTTGTTGATGTCATAATCATTTGATGATGTCATAATCATTTGATGTCATAATCATTGGATAATGTCATAATCATTTTGTTGATATCATAATCATTTGATGATGTCATCATCATTAGATGATGTCATAATCATTTTGTTGATGTCATAATCATTTGATGATGTCATAATCATTTTGTTGATGTCATAATCATTTTGTTGATGTCATAATCATTTGATGATGTCATAATCATTTGATGTCATAATCATTGGATGATGTCATAATCATTTTGTTGATGTCATAATCATTTGATGATGTCATAATCATTTGATGTCATAATCATTGGATGATGTCATAATCATTTTGTTGATGTCATAATCATTTTGTTGATGTCATAATCATTTGATGATGTCATAATCATTAGATGATGTCATAATCATTTTGTTGATGTCATAATCATTTGATGATGTCATAATCATTTTATGTCATAATCATTGGATAATGTCATAATCATTTTGTTGATGTCATAATCATTTGATGATGTCATAATCATTAGATGATGTCATAATCATTTTGTTGATGTCATAATCATTTGATGATGTCATAATCATTTTGTTGATGTCATAATCATTTTGTTGATGTCATAATGATTTGATGATGTCATAATGATTTGATGATGCCATAATCATTGGATGATGTCATAATCGTTTGAAGTCATAATCATTAGATGATGTCATAATCATTTTCTTGATGCCATAATCATTTGATGATGTCATAATCATTTTGTTGATGTCATAATCATTTGATGATGTCATAATCATTAGATGATGTCATAATCATTTTGTTGATGTCATAATCATTTGATGATGTCATAATCATTTTGTTGATGTCATAATCATTTGAAGATGTCATAATCGTTTGTTGTCATAATCATTAGATGATGTCATAATCATTTTGTTGATGTCATAATCATTTGATGTCATAATCATTAGATGATGTCATAATCATTTTGTTGATGTCATAGTCATTTGATGATGTCATAATCATTTTGTTGATGTCATAATCATTTGATAATGTCATAATCATTTGATGTCATAATCATTGGATGATGTCATAATCATTTTGTTGATGTCATAATCATTTGATGATGTCATAATCATTAGATGATGTCATAATCATTTTCTTGATGTCATAATCATTTGATGATGTCATAATCATTTGATGTCATAATCATTGGATGATGTCATAATCATTTTGTTGATGTCATAATCATTTGATGATGTCATAATCATTAGATGATGTCATAATCATTTTGTTGATGTCATAATCATTTGCTGATGTCATAATCATTAGATGATATCATAATCATTTTGTTGATGTCATAATGATTTGATGATGTCATAATCATTTGATGTCATAATCATTTGATGATGTCATAATCATTTTGTTGACGTCATAATCATTTGATGATGTCATAATCATTTGATGTCATAATCATTGGATGATGTCATAATCATTTTGTTGATGTCATAATCATTTGATGATGTCATAATCATTTGATGTCATAATCATTGGATGATGTCATAATCATTTTGTTGATGTCATAATCATTTGATGAAGTCATAATCATTAGATGATGTCATAATCATTTTCTTGATGTCATAATCATTTGATGATGTCATAATCATTTGATGTCATAATCATTGGATGATGACATAATCATTTTGTTGATGTCATAATCATTTGATGATGTCATAATCATTTTGTTGATGTAATAATCATTTTGTTGATGTCATAATGATTTGATGATGTCATAATCATTAGATGATGTCATAATCATTTTGATGATGTCATAATCATTTGATGTCATAATCATTAGATCATGTCATAATCATTTTGTTGATGTCATAGTCATTTTGTTGATGTCATAATCATTTGATGATGTCATAATCATTTGATGTCATAATCATTTGATTATGTCATAATCATTTTGTTGATGTAATAATCATTTTGTTGATGTCATAATCATTTGATGATGTCATAATCATTTGATGTCATAATCATTGGATGATGTCATAATCATTTTGTTGATGTCATAATCATTTGATGATGTCATAATCATTAGATGATGTCATAATCATTTTGTTGATGTCATAATCATTTGATGATGTCATAATCATTTGATGTCATAATCATTGGATGATGTCATAATCATTTTGTTGATGTCATAATCATTTGATGTCATAATCATTAGATTATGTCATAATCATTTTGTTGATGTCATAGTCATTTTGTTGATGTCATAATCATTTGATGATGTCATAATCATTTGATGTCATAATGGTTTGATGATGTCATAATCATTGGATGATGTCATAATCATTTTGTTGATGTCATAATCATTTGATGATGTCATAATCATTTGATGTCATAATCATTGGATGATGTCATAATCATTTTGTTGATGTCATAATCATTTGACGATGTCATAATCATTAGATGATGTCATAATCATTTTGTTGATGTCATAATCATTTGATGATGTCATAATCATTTGATGTCATAATCATTGGATGATGTCATAATCATTTTGTTGATGTCATAATCATTTGATGATGTCATAATCATTAAATGATGTCATAATCATTTTGTTGATGTCATAATCATTTGCTGATGTCTTAATCATTAGATGATGTCATAATCATTTTGTTGATGTCAGAATCATTTGATGATGTCATAATCATTTTGTTGATGTCATAATCATTTGATGATGTCATAATCATTTGATGTCATAATCATTGGATAATGTCATAATCATTTTGTTGATATCATAATCATTTGATGATGTCATCATCATTAGATGATGTCATAATCATTTTGTTGATGTCATAATCATTTGATGATGTCATAATCATTTTGTTGATGTCATAATCATTTTGTTGATGTCATAATCATTTGATGATGTCATAATCATTTGATGTCATAATCATTGGATGATGTCATAATCATTTTGTTGATGTCATAATCATTTGATGATGTCATAATCATTTGATGTCATAATCATTGGATGATGTCATAATCATTTTGTTGATGTCATAATCATTTGATGATGTCATAATCATTAGATGATGTCATAATCATTTTGTTGATGTCATAATCATTTTGTTGATGTCATAATCATTTTGTTGATGTCATAATCATTTGATGATGTCATAATCATTAGATGATGTCATAATCATTTTGTTGATGTCATAATCATTTGATGATGTCATAATCATTTTATGTCATAATCATTGGATAATGTCATAATCATTTTGTTGATGTCATAATCATTTGATGATGTCATAATCATTAGATGATGTCATAATCATTTTGTTGATGTCATAATCATTTGATGATGTCATAATCATTTTGTTGATGTCATAATCATTTTGTTGATGTCATAATGATTTGATGATGTCATAATGATTTGATGATGCCATAATCATTGGATGATGTCATAATCGTTTGAAGTCATAATCATTAGATGATGTCATAATCATTTTGTTGATGCCATAATCATTTGATGATGTCATAATCATTTTGTTGATGTCATAATCATTTGATGATGTCATAATCATTAGATGATGTCATAATCATTTTGTTGATGTCATAATCATTTGATGATGTCATAATCATTTTGTTGATGTCATAATCATTTGAAGATGTCATAATCGTTTGTTGTCATAATCAGTAGATGATGTCATAATCATTTTGTTGATGTCATAATCATTTGATGTCATAATCATTAGATGATGTCATAATCATTTTGTTGATGTCATAGTCATTTGATGATGTCATAATCATTTTGTTGATGTCATAATCATTTGATAATGTCATAATCATTTGATGTCATAATCATTGGATGATGTCATAATCATTTTGATGATGTCATAATCATTTGATGATGTCATAATCATTAGATGATGTCATAATCATTTTCTTGATGTCATAATCATTTGATGATGTCATAATCATTTGATGTCATAATCATTGGATGATGACATAATCATTTTGTTGATGTCATAATCATTTGATGATGTCATAATCATTTTGTTGATGTAATAATCATTTTGTTGATGTCATAATGATTTGATGATGTCATAATCATTAGATGATGTCATAATCATTTTGATGATGTCATAATCATTTGATGTCATAATCATTAGATTATGTCATAATCATTTTGTTGATGTCATAGTCATTTTGTTGATGTCATAATCATTTGATGATGTCATAATCATTTGATATCATAATCATTTGATTATGTCATAATCATTTTGTTGATGTAATAATCATTTTGTTGATGTCATAATGATTTGATGATGTCATAATCATTAGATGATGTCATAATCATTTTGTTGATGTCATAATGATTTGATGATGTCATAATCATTTGATGTCATAATCATTGGATGATGTCATAATCATTTTGTTGATGTCATAATCATTTGATGATGTCATAATCATTTGATGTCATAATCATTGGATGATGTCATAATCATTTTGTTGATGTCATAATCATTTGATGATGTCATAATCATTTTGTTGATGTCATAATCATTTGATGATGTCATAATCATTTGATGTCATAATCATTGGATGATGTCATAATCATTTTGTTGATGTCATAATCATTTGATGATGTCATAATCATTTGATGTCATAATCATTGGATGATGTCATAATCATTTTGTTGATGTCATAATCATTTGATGATGTCATAATCATTAGATGATGTCATAATCATTTTGTTGATGTCATAATCATTTGATGATGTCATAATCATTTGATGTCATAATCATTGGATGATGTCATAATCATTTTGTTGATGTCATAATCATTTGATGTCATAATCATTAGATTATGTCATAATCATTTTGTTGATGTCATAGTCATTTTGTTGATGTCATAATCATTTGATGATGTCATAATCATTTGATGTCATAATCATTGGATGATGTCATAATCATTTTGTTGATGTCATAATCATTTGATGATGTCATAATCATTGGATGTCATAATCATTGGATGATGTCATAATCATTTTGTTGATGTCATAATCATTTGATGATGTCATAATCATTAGATGATGTCATAATCATTTTGTTGATGTCATAATCATTTGATGATGTCATAATCATTTGATGTCATAATGATTGGATGATGTCATAATCATTTTGTTGATGTCATAATCATTTGATGTCATAATCATTAGATTATGTCATAATCATTTTGTTGATGTCATAGTCATTTTGTTGATGTCATAATCATTTGATGATGTCATAATCATTTGATGTCATAATGATTTGATGATGTCATAATCATTTGATGTCATAATCATTGGATGATGTCATAATCATTTTGTTGATGTCATAATCATTTGATGATGTCATAATCATTTGATGTCATAATCATTGGATGATGTCATAATCATTTTGTTGATGTCATAATCATTTGATGATGTCATAATCATTAGATGATGTCATAATCATTTTGTTGATGTCATAATCATTTGCTGATGTCATAATCATTAGATGATGTCATAATCATTTTGTTGATGTCAGAATCATTTGATGATGTCATAATCATTTTGTTGATGTCATAATCATTTGATGATGTCATAATCATTTGATGTCATAATCATTGGATAATGTCATAATCATTTTGTTGATATCATAATCATTTGATGATGTCATCATCATTAGATGATGTCATAATCATTTTGTTGATGTCATAATCATTTTGTTGATGTCATAATCATTTGATGATGTCATAATCATTTGATGTCATAATCATTGGATGATGTCATAATCATTTTGTTGATGTCATAATCATTTTGTTGATGTCATAATCATTTTGTTGATGTCATAATCATTTGATGATGTCATAATCATTAGATGATGTCATAATCATTTTGTTGATGTCATAATCATTTGATGATGTCATAATCATTTTATGTCATAATCATTGGATAATGTCATAATCATTTTGTTGATGTCATAATCATTTGATGATGTCATAATCATTAGATGATGTCATAATCATTTTGTTGATGTCATAATCATTTGATGATGTCATAATCATTTTGTTGATGTCATAATCATTTTGTTGATGTCATAATGATTTGATGATGTCATAATGATTTGATGATGCCATAATCATTGGATGATGTCATAATCGTTTGATGTCATAATCATTAGATAATGTCATAATCATTTTCTTGATGCCATAATCATTTGATGATGTCATAATCATTTTGTTGATGTCATAATCATTTGATGATGTCATAATCATTAGATGATGTCATAATCATTTTGTTGATGTCATAATCATTTGATGATGTCATAATCATTTTGTTGATGTCATAATCATTTGAAGATGTCATAATCGTTTGTTGTCATAATCATTAGATGATGTCATAATCATTTTGTTGATGTCATAATCATTTGATGATGTCATAATCATTTGATGTCATAATGATTGGATGATGTCATAATCATTTTGTTGATGTCATAATCATTTGATGTCATAATCATTAGATTATGTCATAATCATTTTGTTGATGTCATAGTCATTTTGTTGATGTCATAATCATTTGATGATGTCATAATCATTTGATGTCATAATGATTTGATGATGTCATAATCATTTGATGTCATAATCATTGGATGATGTCATAATCATTTTGTTGATGTCATAATCATTTGATGATGTCATAATCATTTGATGTCATAATCATTGGATGATGTCATAATCATTTTGTTGATGTCATAATCATTTGATGATGTCATAATCATTAGATGATGTCATAATCATTTTGTTGATGTCATAATCATTTGCTGATGTCATAATCATTAGATGATGTCATAATCATTTTGTTGATGTCAGAATCATTTGATGATGTCATAATCATTTTGTTGATGTCATAATCATTTGATGATGTCATAATCATTTGATGTCATAATCATTGGATAATGTCATAATCATTTTGTTGATATCATAATCATTTGATGATGTCATCATCATTAGATGATGTCATAATCATTTTGTTGATGTCATAATCATTTTGTTGATGTCATAATCATTTGATGATGTCATAATCATTTGATGTCATAATCATTGGATGATGTCATAATCATTTTGTTGATGTCATAATCATTTTGTTGATGTCATAATCATTTTGTTGATGTCATAATCATTTGATGATGTCATAATCATTAGATGATGTCATAATCATTTTGTTGATGTCATAATCATTTGATGATGTCATAATCATTTTATGTCATAATCATTGGATAATGTCATAATCATTTTGTTGATGTCATAATCATTTGATGATGTCATAATCATTAGATGATGTCATAATCATTTTGTTGATGTCATAATCATTTGATGATGTCATAATCATTTTGTTGATGTCATAATCATTTTGTTGATGTCATAATGATTTGATGATGTCATAATGATTTGATGATGCCATAATCATTGGATGATGTCATAATCGTTTGATGTCATAATCATTAGATAATGTCATAATCATTTTCTTGATGCCATAATCATTTGATGATGTCATAATCATTTTGTTGATGTCATAATCATTTGATGATGTCATAATCATTAGATGATGTCATAATCATTTTGTTGATGTCATAATCATTTGATGATGTCATAATCATTTTGTTGATGTCATAATCATTTGAAGATGTCATAATCGTTTGTTGTCATAATCATTAGATGATGTCATAATCATTTTGTTGATGTCATAATCATTTGATGTCATAATCATTAGATGATGTCATAATCATTTTGTTGATGTCATAGTCATTTGATGATGTCATAATCATTTTGTTGATGTCATAATCATTTGATAATGTCATAATCATTTGATGTCATAATCATTGGATGATGTCATAATCATTTTGTTGATGTCATAATCATTTGATGATGTCATAATCATTAGATGATGTCATAATCATTTTCTTGATGTCATAATCATTTGATGATGTCATAATCATTTGATGTCATAATCATTGGATGATGTCATAATCATTTTGTTGATGTCATAATCATTTGATGATGTCATAATCATTAGATGATGTCATAATCATTTTGTTGATGTCATAATCATTTGCTGATGTCATAATCATTAGATGATATCATAATCATTTTGTTGATGTCATAATGATTTGATGATGTCATAATCATTTGATGTCATAATCATTTGATGATGTCATAATCATTTTGTTGATGTCATAATCATTTGATGATGTCATAATCATTTGATGTCATAATCATTGGATGATGTCATAATCATTTTGTTGATGTCATAATCATTTGATGATGTCATAATCATTTGATGTCATAATCATTGGATGATGTCATAATCATTTTGTTGATGTCATAATCATTTGATGAAGTCATAATCATTAGATGATGTCATAATCATTTTCTTGATGTCATAATCATTTGATGATGTCATAATCATTTGATGTCATAATCATTGGATGATGACATAATCATTTTGTTGATGTCATAATCATTTGATGATGTCATAATCATTTTGTTGATGTAATAATCATTTTGTTGATGTCATAATGATTTGATGATGTCATAATCATTGGATGATGTCATAATCGTTTGAAGTCATAATCATTAGATGATGTCATAATCATTTTGTTGATGCCATAATCATTTGATGATGTCATAATCATTTTGTTGATGTCATAATCATTTGATGATGTCATAATCATTAGATGATGTCATAATCATTTTGTTGATGTCATAATCATTTGATGATGTCATAATCATTTTGTTGATGTCATAATCATTTGAAGATGTCATAATCGTTTGTTGTCATAATCAGTAGATGATGTCATAATCATTTTGTTGATGTCATAATCATTTGATGTCATAATCATTAGATGATGTCATAATCATTTTGTTGATGTCATAGTCATTTGATGATGTCATAATCATTTTGTTGATGTCATAATCATTTGATAATGTCATAATCATTTGATGTCATAATCATTGGATGATGTCATAATCATTTTGATGATGTCATAATCATTTGATGATGTAATAATCATTAGATGATGTCATAATCATTTGATGATGTCATAATCATTTGATGTCATAATCATTGGATGATGACATAATCATTTTGTTGATGTCATAATCATTTGATGATGTCATAATCATTTTGTTGATGTAATAATCATTTTGTTGATGTCATAATGATTTGATGATGTCATAATCATTAGATGATGTCATAATCATTTTGATGATGTCATAATCATTTGATGTCATAATCATTAGATTATGTCATAATCATTTTGTTGATGTCATAGTCATTTTGTTGATGTCATAATCATTTGATGATGTCATAATCATTTGATATCATAATCATTTGATTATGTCATAATCATTTTGTTGATGTAATAATCATTTTGTTGATGTCATAATGATTTGATGATGTCATAATCATTAGATGATGTCATAATCATTTTGTTGATGTCATAATGATTTGATGATGTCATAATCATTTGATGTCATAATCATTGGATGATGTCATAATCATTTTGTTGATGTCATAATCATTTGATGATGTCATAATCATTTGATGTCATAATCATTGGATGATGTCATAATCATTTTGTTGATGTCATAATCATTTGATGATGTCATAATCATTTTGTTGATGTCATAATCATTTGATGATGTCATAATCATTTGATGTCATAATCATTGGATGATGTCATAATCATTTTGTTGATGTCATAATCATTTGATGATGTCATAATCATTTGATGTCATAATCATTGGATGATGTCATAATCATTTTGTTGATGTCATAATCATTTGATGATGTCATAATCATTAGATGATGTCATAATCATTTTGTTGATGTCATAATCATTTGATGATGTCATAATCATTTGATGTCATAATCATTGGATGATGTCATAATCATTTTGTTGATGTCATAATCATTTGATGTCATAATCATTAGATTATGTCATAATCATTTTGTTGATGTCATAGTCATTTTGTTGATGTCATAATCATTTGATGATGTCATAATCATTTGATGTCATAATGATTTGATGATGTCATAATCATTTGATGTCATAATCATTGGATGATGTCATAATCATTTTGTTGATGTCATAATCATTTGATGATGTCATAATCATTGGATGTCATAATCATTGGATGATGTCATAATCATTTTGTTGATGTCATAATCATTTGATGATGTCATAATCATTAGATGATGTCATAATCATTTTGTTGATGTCATAATCATTTGATGATGTCATAATCATTTGATGTCATAATCATTGGATGATGTCATAATCATTTTGTTGATGTCATAATCATTTGATGTCATAATCATTAGATTATGTCATAATCATTTTGTTGATGTCATAGTCATTTTGTTGATGTCATAATCATTTGATGATGTCATAATCATTTGATGTCATAATGATTTGATGATGTCATAATCATTTGATGTCATAATCATTGGATGATGTCATAATCATTTTGTTGATGTCATAATCATTTGATGATGTCATAATCATTTGATGTCATAATCATTGGATGATGTCATAATCATTTTGTTGATGTCATAATCATTTGATGATGTCATAATCATTAGATGATGTCATAATCATTTTGTTGATGTCATAATCATTTGCTGATGTCATAATCATTAGATGATGTCATAATCATTTTGTTGATGTCAGAATCATTTGATGATGTCATAATCATTTTGTTGATGTCATAATCATTTGATGATGTCATAATCATTTGATGTCATAATCATTGGATAATGTCATAATCATTTTGTTGATATCATAATCATTTGATGATGTCATCATCATTAGATGATGTCATAATCATTTTGTTGATGTCATAATCATTTGATGATGTCATAATCATTTTGTTGATGTCATAATCATTTTGTTGATGTCATAATCATTTGATGATGTCATAATCATTTGATGTCATAATCATTGGATGATGTCATAATCATTTTGTTGATGTCATAATCATTTGATGATGTCATAATCATTTGATGTCATAATCATTGGATGATGTCATAATCATTTTGTTGATGTCATAATCATTTGATGATGTCATAATCATTAGATGATGTCATAATCATTTTGTTGATGTCATAATCATTTTGTTGATGTCATAATCATTTTGTTGATGTCATAATCATTTGATGATGTCATAATCATTAGATGATGTCATAATCATTTTGTTGATGTCATAATCATTTGATGATGTCATAATCATTTTATGTCATAATCATTGGATAATGTCATAATCATTTTGTTGATGTCATAATCATTTGATGATGTCATAATCATTAGATGATGTCATAATCATTTTGTTGATGTCATAATCATTTGATGATGTCATAATCATTTTGTTGATGTCATAATCATTTTGTTGATGTCATAATGATTTGATGATGTCATAATGATTTGATGATGCCATAATCATTGGATGATGTCATAATCGTTTGATGTCATAATCATTAGATAATGTCATAATCATTTTCTTGATGCCATAATCATTTGATGATGTCATAATCATTTTGTTGATGTCATAATCATTTGATGATGTCATAATCATTAGATGATGTCATAATCATTTTGTTGATGTCATAATCATTAGATGATGTCATAATCATTTTGTTGATGTCATAATCATTTTGTTGATGTCATAATCATTTTGTTGATGTCATAATCATTTGATGATGTCATAATCATTAGATGATGTCATAATCATTTTGTTGATGTCATAATCATTTGATGATGTCATAATCATTTTATGTCATAATCATTGGATAATGTCATAATCATTTTGTTGATGTCATAATCATTTGATGATGTCATAATCATTAGATGATGTCATAATCATTTTGTTGATGTCATAATCATTTGATGATGTCATAATCATTTTGTTGATGTCATAATCATTTTGTTGATGTCATAATGATTTGATGATGTCATAATGATTTGATGATGCCATAATCATTGGATGATGTCATAATCGTTTGATGTCATAATCATTAGATAATGTCATAATCATTTTCTTGATGCCATAATCATTTGATGATGTCATAATCATTTTGTTGATGTAATAATCATTTGATGATGTCATAATCATTAGATGATGTCATAATCATTTTGTTGATGTCATAATCATTTGATGATGTCATAATCATTTTGTTGATGTCATAATCATTTGAAGATGTCATAATCGTTTGTTGTCATAATCATTAGATGATGTCATAATCATTTTGTTGATGTCATAATCATTTGATGTCATAATCATTAGATGATGTCATAATCATTTTGTTGTTGTCATAGTCATTTGATGATGTCATAATCATTTTGTTGATGTCATAATCATTTGATAATGTCATAATCATTTGGTGTCATAATCATTGGATGATGTCATAATCATTTTGTTGATGTCATAATCATTTGATGATGTCATAATCATTAGATGATGTCATAATCATTTTCTTGATGTCATAATCATTTGATGATGTCATAATCATTTGATGTCATAATCATTGGATGATGACATAATCATTTTGTTGATGTCATAATCATTTGATGATGTCATAATCATTTTGTTGATGTAATAATCATTTTGTTGATGTCATAATGATTTGATGATGTCATAATCATTAGATGATGTCATAATCATTTTGATGATGTCATAATCATTTGATGTCATAATCATTAGATTATGTCATAATCATTTTGTTGATGTCATAGTCATTTTGTTGATGTCATAATCATTTGATGATGTCATAATCATTTGATGTCATAATCATTTGATTATGTCATAATCATTTTGTTGATGTAATAATCATTTTGTTGATGTCATAATGATTTGATGATGTCATAATCATTAGATGATGTCATAATCATTTTGTTGATGTCATAATGATTTGATGACGTCATAATCATTTGATGTCATAATCATTGGATGATGTCATAATCATTTTGTTGATGTCATAATCATTTGATGATGTCATAATCATTTGATGTCATAATCATTGGATGATGTCATAATCATTTTGTTGATGTCATAATCATTTGATGATGTCATAATCATTTTGTTGATGTCATAATCATTTGATGATGTCATAATCATTTGATGTCATAATCATTGGATGATGTCATAATCATTTTGTTGATGTCATAATCATTTAATGATGTCATAATCATTAGATGATGTCATAATCATTTTGTTGATGTCATAATCATTTGCTGATGTCATAATCATTAGATGATGTCATAATCATTTTGTTGATGTCAGAATCATTTGATGATGTCATAATCATTTTGTTGATGTCATAATCATTTGATGATGTCATAATCATTTGATGTCATAATCATTGGATAATGTCATAATCATTTTGTTGATATCATAATCATTTGATGATGTCATAATCTTTAGATGATGTCATAATCATTTTGATGATGTCATAATCATTTGATGTCATAATCATTAGATTATGTCATAATCATTTTGTTGATGTCATAGTCATTTTGTTGATGTCATAATCATTTGATGATGTCATAATCATTTGATGTCATAATCATTTGATTATGTCATAATCATTTTGTTGATGTAATAATCATTTTGTTGATGTCATAATGATTTGATGATGTCATAATCATTAGATGATGTCATAATCATTTTGTTGATGTCATAATGACTTGATGATGTCATAATCATTTGATGTCATAATCATTGGATGATGTCATAATCATTTTGTTGATGTCATAATCATTTGATGATGTCATAATCATTTGATGTCATAATCATTGGATGATGACATAATCATTTTGTTGATGTCATAATCATTTGATGATGTCATAATCATTTTGTTGATGTCATAATCATTTGATGATGTCATAATCATTTGATGTCATAATCATTGGATGATGTCATAATCATTTTGTTGATGTCATAATCATTTAATGATGTCATAATCATTAGATGATGTCATAATCATTTTGTTGATGTCATAATCATTTGCGATGTCATAATCATTAGATGATGTCATAATCATTTTGTTGATGTCAGAATCATTTGATGATGTCATAATCATTTTGTTGATGTCATAATCATTTGATGATGTCATAATCATTTGATGTCATAATCATTGGATAATGTCATAATCATTTTGTTGATATCATAATCATTTGATGATGTCATAATCATTAGATGATGTCATAATCATTTTGTTGATGTCATAATCATTTGATGATGTCATAATCATTTGATGTCATAATCATTGGATGATGACATAATCATTTTGTTGATGTCATTATCATTTGATGATGTCATAATCATTTTGTTGATGTAATAATCATTTTGTTGATGTCATAATCATTTGATGATGTCATAGTCATTTGATATCATAATCAATGGATGATGTCATAATCATTTTGTTGATGTCATAATCATTTGATGATGTCACAATCATTAGATGATGTCATAATCATTTTTTTGATGTCATAATCATTTGATGATGTCATAATCATTTGATGATGTCATAATCATTTTGTTGATGTCATAATCATTTGATGATGTCATAATCATTTGATTTCATAATCATTGGATATTGTCATAATCATTTTGTTGATGTCATAATCATTTGATGATGTCATAATCATTAGATGATGTCATAATCATTTTGTTGATGTTACAATCATTTGATGATGTCATAATCATTTTGTTGATGTCATAATCATTTGATGATGTCATAATCATTTTGTTGATGTCATAATCATTTGATGATGTCATAATCAATTGATGTCATAATCATTGGATGATGTCATAATCATTTTGTTGATGTCATAATCATTTAATGATGTCATAATCATTAGATGATGTCATAATCATTTTGTTGATGTCATAATCATTTGCTGATGTCATAATCATTAGATGATGTCATAATCATTTTGTTGATGTCAGAATCATTTGATGATGTCATAATCATTTTGTTGATGTCATAATCATTTGATGATATCATAATCATTTGATGTCATAATCATTGGATAATGTCATAATCATTTTGTTGATATCATAATCATTTGATGATGTCATAATCATTAGATGATGTCATAATCATTTTGTTGATGTCATAATCATTTGATGATGTCATAATCATTTGATGTCATAATCATTGGATGATGACATAATCATTTTGTTGATGTCATTATCATTTGATGATGTCATAATCATTTTGTTGATGTAATAATCATTTTGTTGATGTCATAATCATTTGATGATGTCATAGTCATTTGATGTCATAATCAATGGATGATGTCATAATCATTTTGTTGATGTCATAATCATTTGATGATGTCACAATCATTAGATGATGTCATAATCATTTTTTGATGTCATAATCATTTGATGATGTCATAATCATTTGATGATGTCATAATCATTTTGTTGATGTCATAATCATTTGATGATGTCATAATCATTTGATTTCATAATCATTGGATATTGTCATAATCATTTTGTTGATGTCATAATCATTTGATGATGTCATAATCATTAGATGATGTCATAATCATTTTGTTGATGTTACAATCATTTGATGATGTCATAATCATTTTGTTGATGTCATAATCATTTTGTTGATGTCATAATCATTTGATGATGTCATAATCATTTGATGTCATAATCATTGGATGATGTCATAATCATTTTGTTGATGTCATAATCATTTGATGATGTCATAATCATTTGATGTCATAATCATTGGATGATGTCATAATCATTTTGTTGATGTCATAATCATTTGATGATGTCATAATCATTAGATGATGTCATAATCATTTTGTTGATGTCATAATCATTTTGTTGATGTCATAATCATTTGATGTCATAATCATTGGATGATGTCATAATCATTTTGTTGATGTCATAATCATTTGATGATGTCATAATCATTAGATGATGTCATAATCATTTTGTTGATGTCATAATCATTTGATATCATAATCATTAGATGATGTCATAATCATTTTTTTGATGTCATAATCATTTTGTTGATGTCATAATCATTTGATGATGTCATAATCGTTTGATGTCATAATCATTAGATGATGTCATAATCATTTTGTTGATGTCATAATCATTTGATGTCATAATCATTTGATGATGTCATAATCATTTTGTTGATGTCATAATCATTTGATGATGTCATAATCATTTGATGTCATAATCATTGGATGATGTCATAATCATTTTGTTGATGTCATAATCATTTGATGATGTCATAATCATTTGATGTCATAATCATTGGATGATGTCATAATCATTTTGTTGATGTCATAATCATTTGATGATGTCATAATCATTAGATGATGTCATAATCATTTTGTTGATGTCATAATCATTAGATGATGTCATAATCATTTTGTTGATGTCAGAATCATTTGATGATGTCATAATCATTTTGTTGATGTCATAATCATTTGATGATGTCATAATCATTTTGTTGATGTCATAATCATTTTGTTGATGTCATATGATTTGATGATGTCATAATCATTTGATGTCATAATCATTGGATGATGTCATAATCATTTTGTTGATGTCATAATCATTTGATGATGTCATAATCATTTTGTTGATGTCATAATCATTTGATGATGTCATAATCATTTGATGTCATAATCATTGGATGATGTCATAATCATTAGATGATGTCATAATCATTTTGTTGATGTCATAATCATTTGATGATGTCATAATCATTTTGTTGATGTCATAATCATTTGAAGATGTCATAATCGTTTGATGTCATAATCATTAGATGATGTCATAATCGTTTTGTTGATGTCATAATCATTTGATGTCATAATCAATAGTTGATGTCATAATCATTTTGTTGATGTCATAGTCATTTGATGATGTCATAATCATTTTGTTGATGTCATAATCATTTGATGATGTCATAATCATTTGATGTCATAATCATTTGATGATGTCATAATCATTAGATGATGTCATAATCATTTTGTTGATGTTACAATCATTTGATGATGTCATAATCATTTTTTTGATGTCATAATCATTTTGTTGATGTCTTAATCATTTGATGATGTCATAATCATTTGATGTCATAATCATTGGATGATGTCATAATCATTTGATGATGTCATAATCATTTGATGTCATAATCATTGGATGATGTCATAATCATTTTGTTGATGTCATAATCATTTGATGATGTCATAATCATTAGATGATGTCATAATCATTTTGTTGATGTCATAATCATTTTGTTGATGTCATAATCATTTGATGTCATAATCATTGGATGATGTCATAATCATTTTGTTGATGTCATAATCATTTGATGATGTCATAATCATTAGATGATGTCATAATCATTTGATGATGTCATAATCATTTGATGTCATAATCATTGGATGACGACATAATCATTTTGTTGATGTCATTATCATTTGATGATGTCATAATCATTTTGGTGATGTAATAATCATTTTTTTGATGTCATAATCATTTGATGATGTCATAGTCATTTGATGTCATAATCAATGGATGATGTCATAATCATTTTGTTGATGTCATAATCATTTGATGATGTCACAATCATTAGATGATGTCATAATCATTTGATGATGTCATAATCATTTAATGATGTCATAATCATTTGATGATGTCATAATCATTTTGTTGATGTCATAATCATTTGATGATGTCATAATCATTTGATTTCATAATCATTGGATAATGTCATAATCATTTTGTTGATGTCATAATCATTTGATGATGTCATAATCATTAGATGATGTCATAATCATTTTGTTGATGTTACAATCATTTGATGATGTCATAATCATTTTGTTGATGTCATAATCATTTTGTTGATGTCTTAATCATTTGATGATGTCATAATCATTTGATGTCATAATCATTGGATGATGTCATAATCATTTGATGATGTCATAATCATTTGATGTCATAATCATTGGATGATGTCATAATCATTTTGTTGATGTCATAATCATTTGATGATGTCATAATCATTAGATGATGTCATAATCATTTTGTTGATGTCATAATCATTTTGTTGATGTCATAATCATTTGATGTCATAATCATTGGATGATGTCATAATCATTTTGTTGATGTCATAATCATTTGATGATGTCATAATCATTAGATGATGTCATAATCATTTTGTTGATGTCATAATCATTTGATGTCATAATCATTAGATGATGTCATAATCATTTTTTTGATGTCATAATCATTTTGTTGATGTCATAATCATTTGATGATGTCATAATCGTTTGATGTCATAATCATTAGATGATGTCATAATCATTTTGTTGATGTCATAATCATTTGATGTCATAATCATTTGGTGATGTCATAATCATGTTGTTGATGTCATAATCATTTTGTTGATGGCATAATGATTTGATGATGTCATAATCATTTGATGTCATAATCATTTGATGATGTCATAATCATTTTGTTGATGTCATAATCATTTGATGATGTCATAATCATTTGATGTCATAATCATTGGATCATGTCATAATCATTTTGTTGATGTCATAATCATTTGATGATGTCATAATCATTTGATGTCATAATCATTGGATGATGTCATAATCATTTTGTTGATGTCATAATCATTTGATGATGTCATAATCATTAGATGATGTCATAATCATTTTGTTGATGTCATAATCATTAGATGATGTCATAATCATTTTGTTGATGTCAGAATCATTTGATGATGTCATAATCATTTTGTTGATGTCATAATCATTTGATGATGTCATAATCATTTTGTTGATGTCATAATCATTTTGTTGATGTCATATGATTTGATGATGTCATAATCATTTGATGTCATAATCATTGGATGATGTCATAATCATTTTGTTGATGTCATAATCATTTGATGATGTCATAATCATTAGATGATGTCATAATCATTTTGTTGATGTCATAATCATTTGATTATGTCATAATCATTAGATGATGTCATAATCATTTTGTTGATGTCATAATCATTTGATGATGTCATAATCATTTGATGTCATAATCATTGGATGATGTCATAATCATTTTGTTGATGTCATAATCATTTGATGATGTCATAATCATTAGATGATGTCATAATCATTTTGTTGATGTCATAATCATTTGATGATGTCATAATCATTTGATGTCATAATCATTGGATGATGACATAATCATTTTGTTGATGTCATAATCATTTCATGATGTCTTAATCATTTTGTTGATGTAATAATCATTTTGTTGATGTCATAATGATTGGATGATGACATAATCATTTGAAGTCATAATCATTAGATGATGTCATAATCATTTTGTTGATGACATAATCATTTGATGTCATAATCATTAGATGATGTCATAATCATTTTGTTGATGTCATAGTCATTTGATGATGTCATAATCATTTTGTTGATGTCATAATCATTAGATGATGTCATAATCATTTGATGTCATAATCATTGGATGATGTCATAATCATTTTGTTGATGTCATAATCATTTGATGTTGTCATAATCATTTGATGTCATAATCATTGGATGATGTCATAATCATTTGATGATGTCATAATCATTTGATGTCATAATCATTGGATGATGACATAATCATTTTGTTGATGTCATAATCATTTGATGATGTCTTAATCATTTTGTTGATGTAATAATCATTTTGTTGATGTCATAATGATTGGATGATGACATAATCATTTGATGTCATAATCATTAGATGATGTCATAATCATTTTGTTGATGACATAATCATTTGATGTCATAATCATTAGATGATGTCATAATCATTTTGTTGATGTCATAGTCATTTGATGATGGCATAATCTTTTTGTTGATGTCATAATCATTAGATGATGTCATAATCATTTGATGTCATAATCATTGGATGATGTCATAATCATTTTGTTGATGTCATAATCATTTGATGATGTCATAATCATTAGATGATGTCATAATCATTTTGTTGATGTCATAATCATTTGATGATGTCATAATCATTTGATGTCATAATCATTGGATGATTACATAATCATTTTGTTGATGTCATAATCATTTGATGATGTCATAATCATTTTGTTGATGTAATAATCATTTTGTTGATGTCATAATCATTTGATGATGTCATAATCATTTGATGTCATAATCATTGGATGATGTCATACTCATTTTGTTGATGTCATAATCATTTGATGATGTCATAATCATTAGATGATGTCATAATCATTTTGTTGATGTCATAATCATTTGATGTCATAATCATTAGATGATGTCATAATCATTTTGTTGATGTCATAATCATTTTGTTGATGTCATAATCATTTGATGATGTCATAATCGTTTGATGTCATAATCATTAGATGATGTCATAATCATTTTGTTGATGTCATAATCATTTGATGTCATAATCATTTGGTGATGTCATAATCATTTTGTTGATGTCATATTCATTTTGTTGATGTCATAATGATTTGATGATGTCATAATCATTTGATGTCATAATCATTGGATGATGTCATAATCATTTTGTTGATGTCATAATCATTTTGTTGATGTCATATGATTTGATGATGTCATAATCATTTGATGATGTCATAATCATTTGATGTCATAATCATTGGATGATGTCATAATCATTTTGTTGATGTCATAATCATTTGTTGATGTCATAATCATTTGATGATGTCATAATCATTTTGTTGATGTCATAATCATTTGATGATGTCATAATCATTTGATGTCATAATCATTGGATAATGTCATAATCATTTTGTTGATGTCATAATCATTTGATGATGTCATAATCATTAGATGATGTCATAATCATTTTGTTGATGTCATAATCATTTGATGATGTCATAATAATTTTGTTGATGTCATAATCATTTTGTTGATGTCATAATCATTTGATGATGTCATAATCATTAGATGATGTCATAATCATTTTGTTGATGTCATAATCATTTGATGATGTCATAATCATTTGATGTCATAATCATTGGATGATGTCATAATCATTTTGTTGATGTCATAATCATTTGTTGATGTCATAATCATTTGATGATGTCATAATCATTTTGTTGATGTCATAATCATTTGATGATGTCACAATCATTTGATGTCATAATCATTGGATAATGTCATAATCATTTTGTTGATGTCATAATCATTTGATGATGTCATAATCATTTTGTTGATGTCGTAATCATTTGTTGATGTCATAATCATTTGATGATGTCATAATCATTTTGTTGATGTCATAATCATTTGATGATGTCACAATCATTTGATGTCATAATCATTGGATAATGTCATAATCATTTTATTGATGTCATAATCATTTGATGATGTCATAATCATTAGATGATGTCATAATCATTTTGTTGATGTCATAATCATTTGATGATGTCATAATCATTTTGTTGATGTCATAATCATTTTGTTGATGTCATATGATTTGATGATGTCATAATCATTTGATGTCATAATCATTGGATGATGTCATAATCATTTTCTTGATGTCATAATCATTTGATGATGTTATAATCATTAGATAATGTCATAATCATTTTGTTGATGTCATAATCATTTGATTATGTCATAATCATTAGATGATGTCATAGTCATTTTGTTGATGTCATAATCATTTGATGATGTCATAATCATTTGATGTCATAATCATTGGATGATGTCATAATCATTTTGTTGATGTCATAATCATTTGATGATGTCATAATCATTAGATGATGTCATAATCATTTTGTTGATGTCATAATCATTTGATGATGTCATAATCATTTGATGTCATAATCATTGGATGATGACATAATCTTTTTGTTGATGTAATAATCATTTTGTTGATGTCATAATGATTGGATGATGACATAATCATTTGATGTCATAATCATTAGATGATGTCATAATCATTTTGTTGATGACATAATCATTTGATGTCATAATCATTAGATGATGTCATAATCATTTTGTTGATGTCATAGTCATTTGATGATGTCATAATCATTTTGTTGATGTCATAATCATTAGATGATGTCATAATCATTTGATGTCATAATCATTGGATGATGTCATAATCATTTTGTTGATGTCATAATCATTTGATGATGTTATAATCATTAGATGATGTCATAATCATTTTGTTGATGTCATAATCATTTGATGATGTCATAATCATTTGATGTCATACTCATTGGATGATGACATAATCATTTTGTTGATGTCATAATCATTTGGTGATGTCATAATCATTTTGTTGATGTAATAATCATTTTGTTGATGTCATAATCATTTGATGATGTCATAATCATTAGATGATGTCATAATCATTTTGTTAATGTCATAATCATTTGATGTCATAATCATTAGATGATGTCATAATCATTTTGTTGATGTCATAATCATTTTGTTGATGTCATAATCATTTGATGATGTCATAATCGTTTGATGTCATAATCATTAGATGATGTCATAATCATTTTGTTGATGTCATAATCATTTGATGTCATAATCATTTGGTGATGTCATAATCATTTTGTTGATGTCATAATCATTTTGTTGATGTCATAATGATTTGATGATGTCATAATCATTTGATGTCATAATCATTGGATGATGTCATAATCATTTTGTTGATGTCATAATCATTTGATGATGTTATAATCATTTGATGTCATAATCATTTTGTTGATGTCATAATCATTTGTTGATGTCATAATCATTTGATGATGTCATAATCATTTTGTTGATGTCATAATCATTTGATGATGTCATAATCATTTTATGTCATAATCATTGGATAATGTCATAATCATTTTGTTGATGTCATAATCATTAGATGATGTCATAATCATTTTGTTGATGTCATAATCATTTGATGATGTCATAATCATTTTGTTGATGTCATAATCATTTTGTTGATGTCATAATGATTTGATGATGTCATAATGATTTGATGATGCCATAATCATTGGATGATGTCATAATCATTTGATGATGTCATAATCATTAGATGATGTCATAATCATTTTGTTGATGTCATAATCATTTGATGATGTCATAATCATTTGATGTCATAATCATTGGATGATGTCATAATCGTTTTGTTGATGTCATAATCATTTGTTGATGTCATAATCATTTGATGATGTCATAATCATTTTGTTGATGTCATAATCATTTGATGATGTCATAATCATTTGATGTCATAATCATTGGATAATGTCATAATCATTTTGTTGATGTCATAATCATTTGATGATGTCATAATCATTTTGTTGATGTCGTAATCATTTGTTGATGTCATAATCATTTGATGATGTCATAATCATTTTGTTGATGTCATAATCATTTGATGATGTCACAATCATTTGATGTCATAATCATTGGATAATGTCATAATCATTTTATTGATGTCATAATCATTTGATGATGTCATAATCATTAGATGATGTCATAATCATTTTGTTGATGTCATAATCATTTGATGATGTCATAATCATTTTGTTGATGTCATAATCATTTTGTTGATGTCATATGATTTGATGATGTCATAATCATTTGATGTCATAATCATTGGATGATGTCATAATCATTTTCTTGATGTCATAATCATTTGATGATGTTATAATCATTAGATTATGTCATAATCATTTTGTTGATGTCATAATCATTTGATTATGTCATAATCATTAGATGATGTCATAGTCATTTTGTTGATGTCATAATCATTTGATGATGTCATAATCATTTGATGTCATAATCATTGGATGATGTCATAATCATTTTGTTGATGTCATAATCATTTGATGATGTCATAATCATTAGATGATGTCATAATCATTTTGTTGATGTCATAATCATTTGATGATGTCATAATCATTTGATGTCATAATCATTGGATGATGACATAATCTTTTTGTTGATGTAATAATCATTTTGTTGATGTCATAATGATTGGATGATGACATAATCATTTGATGTCATAATCATTAGATGATGTCATAATCATTTTGTTGATGACATAATCATTTGATGTCATAATCATTAGATGATGTCATAATCATTTTGTTGATGTCATAGTCATTTGATGATGTCATAATCATTTTGTTGATGTCATAATCATTAGATGATGTCATAATCATTTGATGTCATAATCATTGGATGATGTCATAATCATTTTGTTGATGTCATAATCATTTGATGATGTTATAATCATTAGATGATGTCATAATCATTTTGTTGATGTCATAATCATTTGATGATGTCATAATCATTTGATGTCATACTCATTGGATGATGACATAATCATTTTGTTGATGTCATAATCATTTGGTGATGTCATAATCATTTTGTTGATGTAATAATCATTTTGTTGATGTCATAATCATTTGATGATGTCATAATCATTAGATGATGTCATAATCATTTTGTTAATGTCATAATCATTTGATGTCATAATCATTAGATGATGTCATAATCATTTTGTTGATGTCATAATCATTTTGTTGATGTCATAATCATTTGATGATGTCATAATCGTTTGATGTCATAATCATTAGATGATGTCATAATCATTTTGTTGATGTCATAATCATTTGATGTCATAATCATTTGGTGATGTCATAATCATTTTGTTGATGTCATAATCATTTTGTTGATGTCATAATGATTTGATGATGTCATAATCATTAGATGATGTCATAATCATTTTGTTAATGTCATAATCATTTGATGTCATAATCATTAGATGATGTCATAATCATTTTGTTGATGTCATAATCATTTTGTTGATGTCATAATCATTTGATGATGTCATAATCGTTTGATGTCATAATCATTAGATGATGTCATAATCATTTTGTTGATGTCATAATCATTTGATGTCATAATCATTTGGTGATGTCATAATCATTTTGTTGATGTCATAATCATTTGATGATGTCATAATCGTTTGATGTCATAATCATTAGATGATGTCATAATCATTTTGTTGATGTCATAATCATTTGATGTCATAATCATTTGGTGATGTCATAATCATTTTGTTGATGTCATAATCATTTTGTTGATGTCATAATGATTTGATGATGTCATAATCATTTGATGTCATAATCATTGGATGATGTCATAATCATTTTGTTGATGTCATAATCATTTGATGATGTTATAATCATTTGATGTCATAATCATTTTGTTGATGTCATAATCATTTGTTGATGTCATAATCATTTGATGATGTCATAATCATTTTGTTGATGTCATAATCATTTGATGATGTCATAATCATTTGATGTCATAATCATTGGATGATGACATAATCTTTTTGTTGATGTAATAATCATTTTGTTGATGTCATAATGATTGGATGATGACATAATCATTTGATGTCATAATCATTAGATGATGTCATAATCATTTTGTTGATGACATAATCATTTGATGTCATAATCATTAGATGATGTCATAATCATTTTGTTGATGTCATAGTCATTTGATGATGTCATAATCATTTTGTTGATGTCATAATCATTAGATGATGTCATAATCATTTGATGTCATAATCATTGGATGATGTCATAATCATTTTGTTGATGTCATAATCATTTGATGATGTTATAATCATTAGATGATGTCATAATCATTTTGTTGATGTCATAATCATTTGATGATGTCATAATCATTTGATGTCATACTCATTGGATGATGACATAATCATTTTGTTGATGTCATAATCATTTGGTGATGTCATAATCATTTTGTTGATGTAATAATCATTTTGTTGATGTCATAATCATTTGATGATGTCATAATCATTAGATGATGTCATAATCATTTTGTTAATGTCATAATCATTTGATGTCATAATCATTAGATGATGTCATAATCATTTTGTTGATGTCATAATCATTTTGTTGATGTCATAATCATTTGATGATGTCATAATCGTTTGATGTCATAATCATTAGATGATGTCATAATCATTTTGTTGATGTCATAATCATTTGATGTCATAATCATTTGGTGATGTCATAATCATTTTGTTGATGTCATAATCATTTTGTTGATGTCATAATGATTTGATGATGTCATAATCATTTGATGTCATAATCATTGGATGATGTCATAATCATTTTGTTGATGTCATAATCATTTGATGATGTTATAATCATTTGATGTCATAATCATTTTGTTGATGTCATAATCATTTGTTGATGTCATAATCATTTGATGATGTCATAATCATTTTGTTGATGTCATAATCATTTGATGATGTCATAATCATTTTATGTCATAATCATTGGATAATGTCATAATCATTTTGTTGATGTCATAATCATTAGATGATGTCATAATCATTTTGTTGATGTCATAATCATTTGATGATGTCATAATCATTTTGTTGATGTCATAATCATTTTGTTGATGTCATAATGATTTGATGATGTCATAATGATTTGATGATGCCATAATCATTGGATGATGTCATAATCGTTTGATGTCATAATCATTAGATGATGTCATAATCATTTTGTTGATGTCATAATCATTTGATGATGTCATAATAATTTTGTTGATGTCATAATCATTTTGTTGATGTCATAATCATTTGATGATGTCATAATCATTAGATGATGTCATAATCATTTTGTTGATGTCATAATCATTTGATGATGTCATAATCATTTGATGTCATAATCATTGGATGATGTCATAATCATTTTGTTGATGTCATAATCATTTGTTGATGTCATAATCATTTGATGATGTCATAATCATTTTGTTGATGTCATAATCATTTGATGATGTCATAATCATTTGATGTCATAATCATTGGATAATGTCATAATCATTTTGTTGATGTCATAATCATTTGATGATGTCATAATCATTTTGTTGATGTCGTAATCATTTGTTGATGTCATAATCATTTGATGATGTCATAATCATTTTGTTGATGTCATAATCATTTGATGATGTCACAACCATTTGATGTCATAATCATTGGATAATGTCATAATCATTTTATTGATGTCATAATCATTTGATGATGTCATAATCATTAGATGATGTCATAATCATTTTGTTGATGTCATAATCATTTGATGATGTCATAATCATTTTGTTGATGTCATAATCATTTTGTTGATGTCATATGATTTGATGATGTCATAATCATTTGATGTCATAATCATTTGATGATGTCATAATCATTAGATGATGTCATAATCATTTTGTTGATGTCATAATCATTTGATGATGTCATAATCATTTGATGTCATAATCATTGGATGATGACATAATCTTTTTGTTGATGTAATAATCATTTTGTTGATGTCATAATGATTGGATGATGACATAATCATTTGATGTCATAATCATTAGATGATGTCATAATCATTTTGTTGATGACATAATCATTTGATGTCATAATCATTAGATGATGTCATAATCATTTTGTTGATGTCATAGTCATTTGATGATGTCATAATCATTTTGTTGATGTCATAATCATTAGATGATGTCATAATCATTTGATGTCATAATCATTGGATGATGTCATAATCATTTTGTTGATGTCATAATCATTTGATGATGTTATAGTCATTAGATGATGTCATAATCATTTTGTTGATGTCATAATCATTTGATGATGTCATAATCATTTGATGTCATACTCATTGGATGATGACATAATCATTTTGTTGATGTCATAATCATTTGGTGATGTCATAATCATTTTGTTGATGTAATAATCATTTTGTTGATGTCATAATCATTTGATGATGTCATAATCATTAGATGATGTCATAATCATTTTGTTAATGTCATAATCATTTGATGTCATAATCATTAGATGATGTCATAATCATTTTGTTGATGTCATAATCATTTTGTTGATGTCATAATCATTTGATGATGTCATAATCGTTTGATGTCATAATCATTAGATGATGTCATAATCATTTTGTTGATGTCATAATCATTTGATGTCATAATCATTTGGTGATGTCATAATCATTTTGTTGATGTCATAATCATTTTGTTGATGTCATAATGATTTGATGATGTCATAATCATTTGATGTCATAATCATTGGATGATGTCATAATCATTTTGTTGATGTCATAATCATTTGATGATGTTATAATCATTTGATGTCATAATCATTTTGTTGATGTCATAATCATTTGTTGATGTCATAATCATGTGATGATGTCATAATCATTTTGTTGATGTCATAATCATTTGATGATGTCATAATCATTTTATGTCATAATCATTGGATAATGTCATAATCATTTTGTTGATGTCATAATCATTAGATGATGTCATAATCATTTTGTTGATGTCATAATCATTTGATGATGTCATAATCATTTTGTTGATGTCATAATCATTTTGTTGATGTCATAATGATTTGATGATGTCATAATGATTTGATGATGCCATAATCATTGGATGATGTCATAATCGTTTGATGTCATAATCATTAGATGATGTCATAATCATTTTGTTGATGTCATAATCATTTGATGATGTCATAATAATTTTGTTGATGTCATAATCATTTTGTTGATGTCATAATCATTTGATGATGTCATAATCATTAGATGATGTCATAATCATTTTGTTGATGTCATAATCATTTGATGATGTCATAATCATTTGATGTCATAATCATTGGATGATGTCATAATCATTTTGTTGATGTCATAATCATTTTGTTGATGTCATAATCATTTGATGATGTCATAATCGTTTGATGTCATAATCATTAGATGATGTCATAATCATTTTGTTGATGTCATAATCATTTGATGTCATAATCATTTGGTGATGTCATAATCATTTTGTTGATGTCATAATCATTTGGTGATGTCATAATCATTTTGTTGATGTAATAATCATTTTGTTGATGTCATAATCATTTGATGATGTCATAATCATTAGATGATGTCATAATCATTTTGTTAATGTCATAATCATTTGATGTCATAATCATTAGATGATGTCATAATCATTTTGTTGATGTCATAATCATTTTGTTGATGTCATAATCATTTGATGATGTCATAATCGTTTGATGTCATAATCATTAGATGATGTCATAATCATTTTGTTGATGTCATAATCATTTGATGTCATAATCATTTGGTGATGTCATAATCATTTTGTTGATGTCATAATCATTTTGTTGATGTCATAATGATTTGATGATGTCATAATCATTTGATGTCATAATCATTGGATGATGTCATAATCATTTTGTTGATGTCATAATCATTTGATGATGTCATAATCATTTTATGTCATAATCATTGGATAATGTCATAATCATTTTGTTGATGTCATAATCATTAGATGATGTCATAATCATTTTGTTGATGTCATAATCATTTGATGATGTCATAATCATTTTGTTGATGTCATAATCATTTTGTTGATGTCATAATGATTTGATGATGTCATAATGATTTGATGATGCCATAATCATTGGATGATGTCATAATCGTTTGATGTCATAATCATTAGATGATGTCATAATCATTTTGTTGATGTCATAATCATTTGATGATGTCATAATAATTTTGTTGATGTCATAATCATTTTGTTGATGTCATAATCATTTGATGATGTCATAATCATTAGATGATGTCATAATCATTTTGTTGATGTCATAATCATTTGATGATGTCATAATCATTTGATGTCATAATCATTGGATGATGTCATAATCATTTTGTTGATGTCATAATCATTTGTTGATGTCATAATCATTTGATGATGTCATAATCATTTTGTTGATGTCATAATCATTTGATGATGTCATAATCATTTGATGTCATAATCATTGGATAATGTCATAATCATTTTGTTGATGTCATAATCATTTGATGATGTCATAATCATTTTGTTGATGTCGTAATCATTTGTTGATGTCATAATCATTTGATGATGTCATAATCATTTTGTTGATGTCATAATCATTTGATGATGTCACAATCATTTGATGTCATAATCATTGGATAATGTCATAATCATTTTATTGATGTCATAATCATTTGATGATGTCATAATCATTAGATGATGTCATAATCATTTTGTTGATGTCATAATCATTTTGTTGATGTCATAATCATTTGATGATGTCATAATCGTTTGATGTCATAATCATTAGATGATGTCATAATCATTTTGTTGATGTCATAATCATTTGATGTCATAATCATTTGGTGATGTCATAATCATTTTGTTGATGTCATAATCATTTTGTTGATGTCATAATGATTTGATGATGTCATAATCATTTGATGTCATAATCATTGGATGATGTCATAATCATTTTGTTGATGTCATAATCATTTGATGATGTTATAATCATTTGATGTCATAATCATTTTGTTGATGTCATAATCATTTGTTGATGTCATAATCATTTGATGATGTCATAATCATTTTGTTGATGTCATAATCATTTGATGATGTCATAATCATTTTATGTCATAATCATTGGATAATGTCATAATCATTTTGTTGATGTCATAATCATTAGATGATGTCATAATCATTTTGTTGATGTCATAATCATTTGATGATGTCATAATCATTTTGTTGATGTCATAATCATTTTGTTGATGTCATAATGATTTGATGATGTCATAATGATTTGATGATGCCATAATCATTGGATGATGTCATAATCGTTTGATGTCATAATCATTAGATGATGTCATAATCATTTTGTTGATGTCATAATCATTTGATGATGTCATAATAATTTTGTTGATGTCATAATCATTTTGTTGATGTCATAATCATTTGATGATGTCATAATCATTAGATGATGTCATAATCATTTTGTTGATGTCATAATCATTTGATGATGTCATAATCATTTGATGTCATAATCATTGGATGATGTCATAATCATTTTGTTGATGTCATAATCATTTGTTGATGTCATAATCATTTGATGATGTCATAATCATTTTGTTGATGTCATAATCATTTGATGATGTCATAATCATTTGATGTCATAATCATTGGATAATGTCATAATCATTTTGTTGATGTCATAATCATTTGATGATGTCATAATCATTTTGTTGATGTCGTAATCATTTGTTGATGTCATAATCATTTGATGATGTCATAATCATTTTGTTGATGTCATAATCATTTGATGATGTCACAATCATTTGATGTCATAATCATTGGATAATGTCATAATCATTTTATTGATGTCATAATCATTTGATGATGTCATAATCATTAGATGATGTCATAATCATTTTGTTGATGTCATAATCATTTTGTTGATGTCATAATCATTTGATGATGTCATAATCGTTTGATGTCATAATCATTAGATGATGTCATAATCATTTTGTTGATGTCGTAATCATTTGTTGATGTCATAATCATTTGATGATGTCATAATCATTTTGTTGATGTCATAATCATTTGATGATGTCACAATCATTTGATGTCATAATCATTGGATAATGTCATAATCATTTTATTGATGTCATAATCATTTGATGATGTCATAATCATTAGATGATGTCATAATCATTTTGTTGATGTCATAATCATTTTGTTGATGTCATAATCATTTGATGATGTCATAATCGTTTGATGTCATAATCATTAGATGATGTCATAATCATTTTGTTGATGTCATAATCATTTGATGTCATAATCATTTGGTGATGTCATAATCATTTTGTTGATGTCATAATCATTTTGTTGATGTCATAATGATTTGATGATGTCATAATCATTTGATGTCATAATCATTGGATGATGTCATAATCATTTTGTTGATGTCATAATCATTTGATGATGTTATAATCATTTGATGTCATAATCATTTTGTTGATGTCATAATCATTTGTTGATGTCATAATCATTTGATGATGTCATAATCATTTTGTTGATGTCATAATCATTTGATGATGTCATAATCATTTTATGTCATAATCATTGGATAATGTCATAATCATTTTGTTGATGTCATAATCATTAGATGATGTCATAATCATTTTGTTGATGTCATAATCATTTGATGATGTCATAATCATTTTGTTGATGTCATAATCATTTTGTTGATGTCATAATGATTTGATGATGTCATAATGATTTGATGATGCCATAATCATTGGATGATGTCATAATCGTTTGATGTCATAATCATTAGATGATGTCATAATCATTTTGTTGATGTCATAATCATTTGATGATGTCATAATAATTTTGTTGATGTCATAATCATTTTGTTGATGTCATAATCATTTGATGATGTCATAATCATTAGATGATGTCATAATCATTTTGTTGATGTCATAATCATTTGATGATGTCATAATCATTTGATGTCATAATCATTGGATGATGTCATAATCATTTTGTTGATGTCATAATCATTTGTTGATGTCATAATCATTTGATGATGTCATAATCATTTTGTTGATGTCATAATCATTTGATGATGTCATAATCATTTGATGTCATAATCATTGGATAATGTCATAATCATTTTGTTGATGTCATAATCATTTGATGATGTCATAATCATTTTGTTGATGTCGTAATCATTTGTTGATGTCATAATCATTTGATGATGTCATAATCATTTTGTTGATGTCATAATCATTTGATGATGTCACAATCATTTGATGTCATAATCATTGGATAATGTCATAATCATTTTATTGATGTCATAATCATTTGATGATGTCATAATCATTAGATGATGTCATAATCATTTTGTTGATGTCATAATCATTTTGTTGATGTCATAATCATTTGATGATGTCATAATCGTTTGATGTCATAATCATTAGATGATGTCATAATCATTTTGTTGATGTCATAATCATTTGATGTCATAATCATTTGGTGATGTCATAATCATTTTGTTGATGTCATAATCATTTTGTTGATGTCATAATGATTTGATGATGTCATAATCATTTGATGTCATAATCATTGGATGATGTCATAATCATTTTGTTGATGTCATAATCATTTGATGATGTTATAATCATTTGATGTCATAATCATTTTGTTGATGTCATAATCATTTGTTGATGTCATAATCATTTGATGATGTCATAATCATTTTGTTGATGTCATAATCATTTGATGATGTCATAATCATTTTATGTCATAATCATTGGATAATGTCATAATCATTTTGTTGATGTCATAATCATTAGATGATGTCATAATCATTTTGTTGATGTCATAATCATTTGATGATGTCATAATCATTTTGTTGATGTCATAATCATTTTGTTGATGTCATAATGATTTGATGATGTCATAATGATTTGATGATGCCATAATCATTGGATGATGTCATAATCGTTTGATGTCATAATCATTAGATGATGTCATAATCATTTTGTTGATGTCATAATCATTTGATGATGTCATAATAATTTTGTTGATGTCATAATCATTTTGTTGATGTCATAATCATTTGATGATGTCATAATCATTAGATGATGTCATAATCATTTTGTTGATGTCATAATCATTTGATGATGTCATAATCATTTTGTTGATGTCATAATCATTTTGTTGATGTCATATGATTTGATGATGTCATAATCATTTGATGTCATAATCATTTGATGATGTCATAATCATTAGATGATGTCATAATCATTTTGTTGATGTCATAATCATTTGATGATGTCATAATCATTTGATGTCATAATCATTGGATGATGACATAATCTTTTTGTTGATGTAATAATCATTTTGTTGATGTCATAATGATTGGATGATGACATAATCATTTGATGTCATAATCATTTGATGATGTCATAATCGTTTGATGTCATAATCATTAGATGATGTCATAATCATTTTGTTGATGTCATAATCATTTGATGTCATAATCATTTGGTGATGTCATAATCATTTTGTTGATGTCATAATCATTTTGTTGATGTCATAATGATTTGATGATGTCATAATCATTTGATGTCATAATCATTGGATGATGTCATAATCATTTTGTTGATGTCATAATCATTTGATGATGTTATAATCATTTGATGTCATAATCATTTTGTTGATGTCATAATCATTTGTTGATGTCATAATCATTTGATGATGTCATAATCATTTTGTTGATGTCATAATCATTTGATGATGTCATAATCATTTTATGTCATAATCATTGGATAATGTCATAATCATTTTGTTGATGTCATAATCATTAGATGATGTCATAATCATTTTGTTGATGTCATAATCATTTGATGATGTCATAATCATTTTGTTGATGTCATAATCATTTTGTTGATGTCATAATGATTTGATGATGTCATAATGATTTGATGATGCCATAATCATTGGATGATGTCATAATCGTTTGATGTCATAATCATTAGATGATGTCATAATCATTTTGTTGATGTCATAATCATTTGATGATGTCATAATAATTTTGTTGATGTCATAATCATTTTGTTGATGTCATAATCATTTGATGATGTCATAATCATTAGATGATGTCATAATCATTTTGTTGATGTCATAATCATTTGATGATGTCATAATCATTTTGTTGATGTCATAATCATTTTGTTGATGTCATATGATTTGATGATGTCATAATCATTTGATGTCATAATCATTTGATGATGTCATAATCATTAGATGATGTCATAATCATTTTGTTGATGTCATAATCATTTGATGATGTCATAATCATTTGATGTCATAATCATTGGATGATGACATAATCTTTTTTTTGATGTAATAATCATTTTGTTGATGTCATAATGATTGGATGATGACATAATCATTTGATGTCATAATCATTAGATGATGTCATAATCATTTTGTTGATGACATAATCATTTGATGTCATAATCATTAGATGATGTCATAATCATTTTGTTGATGTCAAAGTCATTTGATGATGTCATAATCATTTTGTTGATGTCATAATCATTAGATGATGTCATAATCATTTGATGTCATAATCATTGGATGATGTCATAATCATTTTGTTGATGTCATAATCATTTGATGATGTTATAATCATTAGATGATGTCATAATCATTTTGTTGATGTCATAATCATTTGATGATGTCATAATCGTTTGATGTCATAATCATTAGATGATGTCATAATCATTTTGTTGATGTCATAATCATTTGATGTCATAATCATTTGGTGATGTCATAATCATTTTGTTGATGTCATAATCATTTTGTTGATGTCATAATGATTTGATGATGTCATAATCATTTGATGTCATAATCATTGGATGATGTCATAATCATTTTGTTGATGTCATAATCATTTGATGATGTCATAATCATTTTATGTCATAATCATTGGATAATGTCATAATCATTTTGTTGATGTCATAATCATTAGATGATGTCATAATCATTTTGTTGATGTCATAATCATTTGATGATGTCATAATCATTTTGTTGATGTCATAATCATTTTGTTGATGTCATAATGATTTGATGATGTCATAATGATTTGATGATGCCATAATCATTGGATGATGTCATAATCGTTTGATGTCATAATCATTAGATGATGTCATAATCATTTTGTTGATGTCATAATCATTTTGTTGATGTCATAATCATTTGATGATGTCATAATCGTTTGATGTCATAATCATTAGATGATGTCATAATCATTTTGTTGATGTCATAATCATTTGATGTCATAATCATTTGGTGATGTCATAATCATTTTGTTGATGTCATAATCATTTTGTTGATGTCATAATGATTTGATGATGTCATAATCATTTGATGTCATAATCATTGGATGATGTCATAATCATTTTGTTGATGTCATAATCATTTGATGATGTTATAATCATTTGATGTCATAATCATTTTGTTGATGTCATAATCATTTGTTGATGTCATAATCATTTGATGATGTCATAATCATTTTGTTGATGTCATAATCATTTGATGATGTCATAATCATTTTATGTCATAATCATTGGATAATGTCATAATCATTTTGTTGATGTCATAATCATTAGATGATGTCATAATCATTTTGTTGATGTCATAATCATTTGATGATGTCATAATCATTTTGTTGATGTCATAATCATTTTGTTGATGTCATAATGATTTGATGATGTCATAATGATTTGATGATGCCATAATCATTGGATGATGTCATAATCGTTTGATGTCATAATCATTAGATGATGTCATAATCATTTTGTTGATGTCATAATCATTTGATGATGTCATAATAATTTTGTTGATGTCATAATCATTTTGTTGATGTCATAATCATTTGATGATGTCATAATCATTAGATGATGTCATAATCATTTTGTTGATGTCATAATCATTTGATGATGTCATAATCATTTTGTTGATATCATAATCATTTTGTTGATGTCATATGATTTGATGATGTCATAATCATTTGATGTCATAATCATTTGATGATGTCATAATCATTAGATGATGTCATAATCATTTTGTTGATGTCATAATCATTTGATGATGTCATAATCATTTGATGTCATAATCATTGGATGATGACATAATCTTTTTGTTGATGTAATAATCATTTTGTTGATGTCATAATGATTGGATGATGACATAATCATTTGATGTCATAATCATTAGATGATGTCATAATCATTTGATGATGTCACAATCATTTGATGTCATAATCATTGGATAATGTCATAATCATTTTATTGATGTCATAATCATTTGATGATGTCATAATCATTAGATGATGTCATAATCATTTTGTTGATGTCATAATCATTTTGTTGATGTCATAATCATTTGATGATGTCATAATCGTTTGATGTCATAATCATTAGATGATGTCATAATCATTTTGTTGATGTCATAATCATTTGATGTCATAATCATTTGGTGATGTCATAATCATTTTGTTGATGTCATAATCATTTTGTTGATGTCATAATGATTTGATGATGTCATAATCATTTGATGTCATAATCATTGGATGATGTCATAATCATTTTGTTGATGTCATAATCATTTGATGATGTTATAATCATTTGATGTCATAATCATTTTGTTGATGTCATAATCATTTGTTGATGTCATAATCATTTGATGATGTCATAATCATTTTGTTGATGTCATAATCATTTGATGATGTCATAATCATTTTATGTCATAATCATTGGATAATGTCATAATCATTTTGTTGATGTCATAATCATTAGATGATGTCATAATCATTTTGTTGATGTCATAATCATTTGATGATGTCATAATCATTTTGTTGATGTCATAATCATTTTGTTGATGTCATAATGATTTGATGATGTCATAATGATTTGATGATGCCATAATCATTGGATGATGTCATAATCGTTTGATGTCATAATCATTAGATGATGTCATAATCATTTTGTTGATGTCATAATCATTTGATGATGTCATAATAATTTTGTTGATGTCATAATCATTTTGTTGATGTCATAATCATTTGATGATGTCATAATCATTAGATGATGTCATAATCATTTTGTTGATGTCATAATCATTTGATGATGTCATAATCATTTTGTTGATGTCATAATCATTTTGTTGATGTCATATGATTTGATGATGTCATAATCATTTGATGTCATAATCATTTGATGATGTCATAATCATTAGATGATGTCATAATCATTTTGTTGATGTCATAATCATTTGATGATGTCATAATCATTTGATGTCATAATCATTGGATGATGACATAATCTTTTTGTTGATGTAATAATCATTTTGTTGATGTCATAATGATTGGATGATGACATAATCATTTGATGTCATAATCATTAGATGATGTCATAATCATTTTGTTGATGACATAATCATTTGATGTCATAATCATTAGATGATGTCATAATCATTTTGTTGATGTCATAGTCATTTGATGATGTCATAATCATTTTGTTGATGTCATAATCATTAGATGATGTCATAATCATTTGATGTCATAATCATTGGATGATGTCATAATCATTTTGTTGATGTCATAATCATTTGATGATGTCATAATCATTAGATGATGTCATAATCATTTTGTTGATGTCATAATCATTTGATGATGTCATAATCATTTGATGTCATAATCATTGGATGATGACATAATCTTTTTGTTGATGTAATAATCATTTTGTTGATGTCATAATGATTGGATGATGACATAATCATTTGATGTCATAATCATTAGATGATGTCATAATCATTTTGTTGATGTCATAATCATTTGATGATGTTATAATCATTTGATGTCATAATCATTTTGTTGATGTCATAATCATTTGTTGATGTCATAATCATTTGATGATGTCATAATCATTTTGTTGATGTCATAATCATTTGATGATGTCATAATCATTTTATGTCATAATCATTGGATAATGTCATAATCATTTTGTTGATGTCATAATCATTAGATGATGTCATAATCATTTTGTTGATGTCATAATCATTTGATGATGTCATAATCATTTTGTTGATGTCATAATCATTTTGTTGATGTCATAATGATTTGATGATGTCATAATGATTTGATGATGCCATAATCATTGGATGATGTCATAATCGTTTGATGTCATAATCATTAGATGATGTCATAATCATTTTGTTGATGTCATAATCATTTGATGATGTCATAATAATTTTGTTGATGTCATAATCATTTTGTTGATGTCATAATCATTTGATGATGTCATAATCATTAGATGATGTCATAATCATTTTGTTGATGTCATAATCATTTGATGATGTCATAATCATTTTGTTGATGTCATAATCATTTTGTTGATGTCATATGATTTGATGATGTCATAATCATTTGATGTCATAATCATTTGATGATGTCATAATCATTAGATGATGTCATAATCATTTTGTTGATGTCATAATCATTTGATGATGTCATAATCATTTGATGTCATAATCATTGGATGATGACATAATCTTTTTGTTGATGTAATAATCATTTTGTTGATGTCATAATGATTGGATGATGACATAATCATTTGATGTCATAATCATTAGATGATGTCATAATCATTTTGTTGATGACATAATCATTTGATGTCATAATCATTAGATGATGTCATAATCATTTTGTTGATGTCATAGTCATTTGATGATGTCATAATCATTTTGTTGATGTCATAATCATTAGATGATGTCATAATCATTTGATGTCATAATCATTGGATGATGTCATAATCATTTTGTTGATGTCATAATCATTTGATGATGTCATAATCATTAGATGATGTCATAATCATTTTGTTGATGTCATAATCATTTGATGATGTCATAATCATTTTGTTGATGTCATAATCATTTTGTTGATGTCATATGATTTGATGATGTCATAATCATTTGATGTCATAATCATTGGATGATGTCATAATCATTTTGTTGATGTCATAATCATTTGATGATGTTATAATCATTAGATGATGTCATAATCATTTTGTTGATGTCATAATCATTTGATTATGTCATAATCATTAGATGATGTCATAATCATTTTGTTGATGTCATAATCATTTGATGATGTCATAATCATTTGATGTCATAATCATTGGATGATGTCATAATCATTTTGTTGATGTCATAATCATTTGATGATGTCATAATCATTAGATGATGTCATAATCATTTTGTTGATGTCATAATCATTTGATGATGTCATAATCATTTGATGTCATAATCATTGGATGATGACATAATCATTTTGTTGATGTCATAATCATTTGATGATGTCATAATCATTTTGTTGATGTAATAATCATTTTGTTGATGTCATAGTCATTTGATGATGTCATAGTCATTTGATGTCATAATCAATGGATGATGTCATAATCATTTTGTTGATGTCATAGTCATTTGATGATGTCACAATCATTAGATGATGTCATAATCATTTTTTTGATGTCATAATCATTGGATGATGTCATAATCATTTGATGATGTCATAATCATTTTGTTGATGTCATAATCATTTGATGATGTCATAATCATTTTGTTGATGTCATAATCATTTGATGATGTCATAATCATTTGATTTCATAATCATTGGATAATGTCATAATCATTTTGTTGATGTCATAATCATTTGATGTCATAATCATTAGATGATGTCATAATCATTTTGTTGATGTCATAATCATTTTGTTGATGTCATAATCATTTGATGATGTCATAATCGTTTGATGTCATAATCATTAGATGATGTCATAATCATTTTGTTGATGTCATAATCATTTGATGTCATAATCATTTGGTGATGTCATAATCATTTTGTTGATGTCATAATCATTTTGTTGATGTCATAATGATTTGATGATGTCATAATCATTTGATGTCATAATCATTGGATGATGTCATAATCATTTTGTTGATGTCATAATCATTTGATGATGTTATAATCATTTGATGTCATAATCATTGGATGATGTCATAATCATTTTGTTGATGTCATAATCATTTGATGATGTCATAATCATTAGATGATGTCATAATCATTTTGTTGATGTCATAATCATTTGATAATGTCATAATCATTTGATGTCATAATCATTGGATGATGTCATAATCATTTTGTTGATGTCATAATCATTTGTTGATGTCATAATCATTTGATGATGTCATAATCATTTTGTTGATGTCATAATCATTTGATGATGTCATAATCATTTGATGTCATAATCATTGGATAATGTCATAATCATTTTGTTGATGTCATAATCATTTGATGATTATATAATCATTAGATGATGTCATAATCATTTTGTTGATGTCATAATCATTTGATGATGTCATAATCATTTTGTTGATGTCATAATCATTTGTTGATGTCATAATCATTTGATGATGTCATAATCATTTTGTTGATGTCATAATCATTTGATGATGTCATAATCATTTGATGTCATAATCATTGGATAATGTCATAATCATTTTGTTGATGTCATAATCATTTGATGATGTCATAATCATTAGATGATGTCATAATCATTTTGTTGATGTCATAATCATTTGATGATGTCATAATCATTTTGTTGATGTCATAATCATTTTGTTGATGTCATATGATTTGATGATGTCATAATCATTTGATGTCATAATCATTGGATGATGTCATAATCATTTTGTTGATGTCATAATCATTTGATGATGTTATAATCATTAGATGATGTCATAATCATTTTGTTGATGTCATAATCATTTGATTATGTCATAATCATTAGATGATGTCATAATCATTTTGTTGATGTCATAATCATTTGATGATGTCATAATCATTTGATGTCATAATCATTGGATGATGTCATAATCATTTTGTTGATGTCATAATCATTTGATGATGTCATAATCATTTGATTTCATAATCATTGGATAATGTCATAATCATTTTGTTGATGTCATAATCATTTGATGTCATAATCATTAGATGATGTCATAATCATTTTGTTGATGTCATAATCATTTTGTTGATGTCATAATCATTTGATGATGTCATAATCATTTGATGATGTCATAATCATTTTGTTGATGTCATAATCATTTGGTGATGTCATAATCATTAGATGATGTCATAATCATTTTGTTGATGTCATAATCATTTGATGATGTCATAATCATTTTGTTGATGTCATAATCATTTGAAGATGTCATAATCGTTTGATGTCATAATCATTAGATGATGTCATAATCATTTTGTTGATGTCATAATCATTTGATGTCATAATCAATAGATGATGTCATAATCATTTTGTTGATGTCATAGTCATTTGATGATGTCATAATCATTTTGTTGATGTCATAATCATTTGATGATGTCATAATCATTTGATGTCATAATCATTGGATGATGTCATAATCATTTTGTTGATGTCATAATCATTTGATGATGTCATAATCATTAGATGATGTCATAATCATTTTGTTGATGTCATAATCATTTGATGATGTCATAATCATTTGATGTCATAATCATTGGATGATGACATAATCATTTTGTTGATGTCATAATCATTTGATGATGTCATAATCATTTTGTTGATGTAATAATCATTTTGTTGATGTCATAGTCATTTGATGATGTCATAGTCATTTGATGTCATAATCAATGGATGATGTCATAATCATTTTGTTGATGTCATAGTCATTTGATGATGTCACAATCATTAGATGATGTCATAATCATTTTTTTGATGTCATAATCATTTTGTTGATGTCATAATCATTTGATGATGTCATAATCATTTTGTTGATGTCATAATCATTTGATGATGTCATAATCATTTTGTTGATGTCATAATCATTTGATGATGTCATTATCATTTGATTTCATAATCATTGGATAATGTCATAATCATTTTGTTGATGTCATAATCATTTGATGTCATAATCATTAGATGATGTCATAATCATTTTGTTGATGTCATAATCATTTTGTTGATGTCATAATCATTTGATGATGTCATAATCGTTTGATGTCATAATCATTAGATGATGTCATAATCATTTTGTTGATGTCATAATCATTTGGTGATGTCATAATCATTTTGTTGATGTCATAATCATTTTGTTGATGTCATAATGATTTGATGATGTCATAATCATTTGATGTCAAAATCATTGGATGATGTCATAATCATTTTGTTGATGTCATAATCATTTGATGATGTTATAATCATTTGATGTCATAATCATTGGATGATGTCATAATCATTTTGTTGATGTCATAATCATTTGATGATGTCATAATCATTAGATGATGTCATAATCATTTTGTTGATGTCATAATCATTTGATGATGTCATAATCATTTGATGTCATAATCATTGGATGATGTCATAATCATTTTGTTGATGTCATAATCATTTGTTGATGTCATAATCATTTGATGATGTCATAATCATTTTGTTGATGTCATAATCATTTGATGATGTCATAATCATTTGATGTCATAATCATTGGATAATGTCATAATCATTTTGTTGATGTCATAATCATTTGATGATGTCATAATCATTAGATGATGTCATAATCATTTTGTTGATGTCATAATCATTTGATGATGTCATAATCATTTTGTTGATGTCATAATCATTTGTTGATGTCATAATCATTTGATGATGTCATAATCATTTTGTTGATGTCATAATCATTTGATGATGTCATAATCATTTGATTATGTCATAATCATTTTGTTGATGTAATAATCATTTTGTTGATGTCATAATGATTTGATGATGTCATAATCATTAGATGAAGTCATAATCATTTTGTTGATGTCATAATCATTTGATGATGTCATAATCATTTTATGTCATAATCATTGGATAATGTCATAATCATTTTGTTGATGTCATAATCATTTGATGATGTCATAATCATTAGATGATGTCATAATCATTTTGTTGATGTCATAATCATTTTGTTGATGTCATAATCATTTGATGATGTCATAATCATTAGATGATGTCATAATCATTTTGTTGATGTCATAATCATTTGATGATGTCATAATCATTTGATGTCATAATCATTGGATGATGACATAATCTTTTTGTTGATGTAATAATCATTTTGTTGATGTCATAATGATTGGATGATGACATAATCATTTGATGTCATAATCATTAGATGATGTCATAATCATTTTGTTGATGACATAATCATTTGATGTCATAATCATTAGATGATGGCATAATCATTTTGTTGATGTCATAGTCATTTGATGATGTCATAATCATTTTGTTGATGTCATAATCATTAGATGATGTCATAATCATTTGATGTCATAATCATTGGATGATGTCATAATCATTTTGTTGATGTCATAATCATTTGATGATGTCATAATCATTAGATGATGTCATAATCATTTTGTTGATGTCATAATCATTTGATGATGTCATAATCATTTTGTTGATGTAATAATCATTTTGTTGATGTCATAATCATTTGATGATGTCATAATCATTTGATGTCATAATCATTGGATGATGTCATACTCATTTTGTTGATGTCATAATCATTTGATGATGTCATAATCATTAGATGATGTCATAATCATTTTGTTAATGTCATAATCATTTGATGTCATAATCATTAGATGATGTCATAATCGTTTTGTTGATGTCATAATCATTTTGTTGATGTCATAATCATTTGATGATGTCATAATCGTTTGATGTCATAATCATTAGACGATGTCATAATCATTTTGTTGATGTCATAATCATTTGGTGATGTCATAATCATTTTGTTGATGTCATAATCATTTTGTTGATGTCATAATGATTTGATGATGTCATAATCATTTGATGTCATAATCATTGGATGATGTCATAATCATTTTGTTGATGTCATAATCATTTGATGATGTTATAATCATTTGATGTCATAATCATTTTGTTGATGTCATAATCATTTGTTGATGTCATAATCATTTGATGATGTCATAATCATTTTGTTGATGTCATAATCATTTGATGATGTCATAATCATTTTATGTCATAATCATTGGATAATGTCATAATGATTTTGTTGATGTCATAATCATTTGATGATGTCATAATCATTAGATGATGTCATAATCATTTTGTTGATGTCATAATCATTTGATGATGTCATAATCATTTTGTTGATGTCATAATCATTTTGTTGATGTCATAATGATTTGATGATGTCATAATGATTTGATGATGCCATAATCATTTTGTTGATGTCATAATCATTTGATGATGTCATAATCATTAGATGATGTCATAATCATTTTGTTGATGTCATAATCATTTGATGATGTCATAATCATTTTGTTGATGTAATAATCATTTTGTTGATGTCATAATCATTTGATGATGTCATAATCATTTGATGTCATAATCATTGGATGATGTCATTATCATTTTGTTGATGTCATAATCATTTGATGATGTCATAATCATTAGATGATGTCATAATCATTTTGTTGATGTCATAATCATTTGATGATGTCATAATCATTAGATGATGTCATAATCATTTTGTTGATGTCATAATCATTTGATGATGTCATAATCATTTTGTTGATGTCATAATCATTTGAAGATGTCATAATCGTTTGATGTCATAATCATTAGATGATGTCATAATCATTTTGATGATGTCATAATCATTTGATGTCATAATCATTAGATTATGTCATAATCATTTTGTTGATGTCATAGTCATTTTGTTGATGTCATAATCATTTGATGATGTCATAATCATTTGATGTCATAATCATTTGATTATGTCATAATCATTTGATTATGTCATAATCATTTTGTTGATGTAATAATCATTTTGTTGATGTCATAATGATTTGATGATGTCATAATCATTAGATGATGTCATAATCATTTTGTTGATGTCATAATGATTTGATGATGTCATAATCATTTGATGTCATAATCATTGGATGATGTCATAATCATTTTGTTGATGTCATAATCATTTGATGATGTCATAATCATTTGATGTCATAATCATTGGATGATGTCATAATCATTTTGTTGATGTCATAATCATTTGATGATGTCATAATCATTAGATGATGTCATAATCATTTTGTTGATGTCATAATCATTTGATGATGTCATAATCATTTGATGTCATAATCATTGGATGATGTCATAATCATTTTGTTGATGTCATAATCATTTGATGATGTCATAATCATTAGATGATGTCATAATCATTTTGTTGATGTCATAATCATTTGCTGATGTCATAATCATTAGATGATGTCATAATCATTTTGTTGATGTCAGAATCATTTGATGATGTCATAATCATTTTGTTGATGTCATAATCATTTGATGATGTCATAATCATTTGATGATGGCATAATCATTTTGTTGATGTCATAGTCATTTGATGATGTCATAATCATTTTGTTGATGTCATAATCATTAGATGATGTCATAATCATTTGATGTCATAATCATTGGATGATGTCATAATCATTTTGTTGATGTCATAATCATTTGATGATGTCATAATCATTAGATGATGTCATAATCATTTTGTTGATGTCATAATCATTTGATGATGTCATAATCATTTTGTTGATGTAATAATCATTTTGTTGATGTCATAATCATTTGATGATGTCATAATCATTTGATGTCATAATCATTGGATGATGTCATACTCATTTTGTTGATGTCATAATCATTTGATGATGTCATAATCATTAGATGATGTCATAATCATTTTGTTAATGTCATAATCATTTGATGTCATAATCATTAGATGATGTCATAATCGTTTTGTTGATGTCATAATCATTTTGTTGATGTCATAATCATTTGATGATGTCATAATCGTTTGATGTCATAATCATTAGACGATGTCATAATCATTTTGTTGATGTCATAATCATTTGATGTCATAATCATTTGGTGATGTCATAATCATTTTGTTGATGTCATAATCATTTTGTTGATGTCATAATGATTTGATGATGTCATAATCATTTGATGTCATAATCATTGGATGATGTCATAATCATTTTGTTGATGTCATAATCATTTGATGATGTTATAATCATTTGATGTCATAATCATTTTGTTGATGTCATAATCATTTGTTGATGTCATAATCATTTGATGATGTCATAATCATTTTGTTGATGTCATAATCATTTGATGATGTCATAATCATTTTATGTCATAATCATTGGATAATGTCATAATGATTTTGTTGATGTCATAATCATTTGATGATGTCATAATCATTAGATGATGTCATAATCATTTTGTTGATGTCATAATCATTTGATGATGTCATAATCATTTTGTTGATGTCATAATCATTTTGTTGATGTCATAATGATTTGATGATGTCATAATGATTTGATGATGCCATAATCATTGGATGATGTCATAATCGTTTGATGTCATAATCATTAGATGATGTCATAATCATTTTGTTGATGCCATAATCATTTGATGATGTCATAATCATTAGATGATGTCATCATCATTTTGTTGATGTCAAAATCATTTTGTTGATGTCATTATCATTTGATGTCATAATCATTGGATGATGTCATTATCATTTTGTTGATGTCATAATCATTTGATGATGTCATAATCATTAGATGATGTCATAATCATTTTGTTGATGTCATAATCATTTGATGATGTCATAATCATTAGATGATGTCATAATCATTTTGTTGATGTCATAATCATTTGATGATGTCATAATCATTTTGTTGATGTCATAATCATTTGAAGATGTCATAATCGTTTGATGTCATAATCATTAGATGATGTCATAATCATTTTGATGATGTCATAATCATTTGATGTCATAATCATTAGATTATGTCATAATCATTTTGTTGATGTCATAGTCATTTTGTTGATGTCATAATCATTTGATGATGTCATAATCATTTGATGTCATAATCATTTGATTATGTCATAATCATTTGATTATGTCATAATCATTTTGTTGATGTAATAATCATTTTGTTGATGTCATAATGATTTGATGATGTCATAATCATTAGATGATGTCATAATCATTTTGTTGATGTCATAATGATTTGATGATGTCATAATCATTTGATGTCATAATCATTGGATGATGTCATAATCATTTTGTTGATGTCATAATCATTTGATGATGTCATAATCATTTGATGTCATAATCATTGGATGATGTCATAATCATTTTGTTGATGTCATAATCATTTGATGATGTCATAATCATTAGATGATGTCATAATCATTTTGTTGATGTCATAATCATTTGATGATGTCATAATCATTTGATGTCATAATCATTGGATGATGTCATAATCATTTTGTTGATGTCATAATCATTTGATGATGTCATAATCATTAGATGATGTCATAATCATTTTGTTGATGTCATAATCATTTGCTGATGTCATAATCATTAGATGATGTCATAATCATTTTGTTGATGTCAGAATCATTTGATGATGTCATAATCATTTTGTTGATGTCATAATCATTTGATGATGTCATAATCATTTGATGTCATAATCATTGGATAATGTCATAATCATTTTGTTGATATCATAATCATTTGATGATGTCATCATCATTAGATGATGTCATAATCATTTTGTTGATGTCATAATCATTTGATGATGTCATAATCATTTTGTTGATGTCATAATCATTTTGTTGATGTCATAATCATTTGATGATGTCATAATCATTTGATGTCATAATCATTGGATGATGTCATAATCATTTTGTTGATGTCATAATCATTTGATGATGTCATAATCATTTGATGTCATAATCATTGGATGATGTCATAATCATTTGATGTCATAATCATTGGATGATGTCATAATCATTTTGTTGATGTCATAATCATTTGATGATGTCATTATCATTAGATGATGTCATAATCATTTGATGATGTCATAATCATTAGATGATGTCATAATCATTTTGTTGATGTCATAATCATTTGATGATGTCATAATCATTTGATGATGTCATAATCATTTTGTTGATGTCATAATCATTTGGTGATGTCATAATCATTAGATGATGTCATAATCATTTTGTTGATGTCATAATCATTTGATGATGTCATAATCATTTTGTTGATGTCATAATCATTTGAAGATGTCATAATCGTTTGATGTCATAATCATTAGATGATGTCATAATCATTTTGTTGATGTCATAATCATTTGATGTCATAATCAATAGATGATGTCATAATCATTTTGTTGATGTCATAGTCATTTGATGATGTCATAATCATTTTGTTGATGTCATAATCATTTGATGATGTCATAATCATTTGATGTCATAATCATTGGATGATGTCATAATCATTTTGTTGATGTCATAATCATTTGATGATGTCATAATCATTAGATGATGTCATAATCATTTTGTTGATGTCATAATCATTTGATGATGTCATAATCATTTGATGTCATAATCATTGGATGATGACATAATCATTTTGTTGATGTCATAATCATTTGATGATGTCATAATCATTTTGTTGATGTAATAATCATTTTGTTGATGTCATAGTCATTTGATGATGTCATAGTCATTTGATGTCATAATCAATGGATGATGTCATAATCATTTTGTTGATGTCATAGTCATTTGATGATGTCACAATCATTAGATGATGTCATAATCATTTTTTTGATGTCATAATCATTTGATGATGTCATAATCATTTGATGATGTCATAATCATTTTGTTGATGTCATAATCATTTGATGATGTCATAATCATTTTGTTGATGTCATAATCATTTGATGATGTCATAATCATTTGATTTCATAATCATTGGATAATGTCATAATCATTTTGTTGATGTCATAATCATTTGATGTCATAATCATTAGATGATGTCATAATCATTTTGTTGATGTCATAATCATTTTGTTGATGTCATAATCATTTGATGATGTCATAATCGTTTGATGTCATAATCGTTAGATGATGTCATAATCATTTTGTTGATGTCATAATCATTTGATGTCATAATCATTTGGTGATGTCATAATCATTTTGTTGATGTCATAATCATTTTGTTGATGTCATAATGATTTGATGATGTCATAATCATTTGATGTCATAATCATTGGATGATGTCATAATCATTTTGTTGATGTCATAATCATTTGATGATGTTATAATCATTTGATGTCATAATCATTGGATGATGTCATAATCATTTTGTTGATGTCATAATCATTTGATGATGTCATAATCATTAGATGATGTCATAATCATTTTGTTGATGTCATAATCATTTGATAATGTCATAATCATTTGATGTCATAATCATTGGATGATGTCATAATCATTTTGTTGATGTCATAATCATTTGTTGATGTCATAATCATTTGATGATGTCATAATCATTTTGTTGATGTCATAATCATTTGATGATGTCATAATCATTTGATGTCATTATCATTGGATAATGTCATAATCATTTTGTTGATGTCATAATCATTTGATGATGTCATAATCATTAGATGATGTCATAATCATTTTGTTGAAGTCATAATCATTTGATGATGTCATAATCATTTTGTTGATGTCATAATCATTTGTTGATGTCATAATCATTTGATGATGTCATAATCATTTTGTTGATGTCATAATCATTTGATGATGTCATAATCATTTGATGTCATAATCATTGGATAATGTCATAATCATTTTGTTGATGTCATAATCATTTGATGATGTCATAATCATTAGATGATGTCATAATCATTTTGTTGATGTCATAATCATTTGATGATGTCATAATCATTTTGTTGATGTCATAATCATTTTGTTGATGTCATATGATTTGATGATGTCATAATCATTTGATGTCATAATCATTGGATGATGTCATAATCATTTTGTTGATGTCATAATCATTTGATGATGTTATAATCATTAGATGATGTCATAATCATTTTGTTGATGTCATAATCATTTGATTATGTCATAATCATTAGATGATGTCATAATCATTTTGTTGATGTCATAATCATTTGATGATGTCATAATCATTTGATGTCATAATCATTGGATGATGTCATAATCATTTTGTTGATGTCATAATCATTTGATGATGTCATAATCATTAGATGATGTCATATTCATTTTGTTGATGTCATAATCATTTGATGATGTCATAATCATTTGATGTCATAATCATTGGATGATGACATAATCATTTTGTTGATGTCATAATCATTTGATGATGTCTTAATCATTTTGTTGATGTAATAATCATTTTGTTGATGTCATAATGATTGGATGATGACATAATCATTTGATGTCATAATCATTAGATGATGTCATAATCATTTTGTTGATGACATAATCATTTGATGTCATAATCATTAGATGATGTCATAATCATTTTGTTGATGTCATAGTCATTTGATGATGTCATAATCATTTTGTTGATGTCATAATCATTAGATGATGTCATAATCATTTGATGTCATAATCATTGGATGATGTCATAATCATTTTGTTGATGTCATAGTCATTTGATGATGTCACAATCATTAGATGATGTCATAATCATTTTTTTGATGTCATAATCATTTGATGATGTCATAATCATTTGATGATGTCATAATCATTTTGTTGATGTCATAATCATTTGATGATGTCATAATCATTTTGTTGATGTCATAATCATTTGATGTCATAATCATTAGATGATGTCATAATCATTTTGTTGATGTCATAATCATTTTGTTGATGTCATAATCATTTGATGATGTCATAATCATTTGATGATGTCATAATCATTTTGTTGATGTCATAATCATTTGGTGATGTCATAATCATTAGATGATGTCATAATCATTTTGTTGATGTCATAATCATTTGATGATGTCATAATCATTTTGTTGATGTCATAATCATTTGAAGATGTCATAATCGTTTGATGTCATAATCATTAGATGATGTCATAATCATTTTGTTGATGTCATAATCATTTGATGTCATAATCAATAGATGATGTCATAATCATTTTGTTGATGTCATAGTCATTTGATGATGTCATAATCATTTTGTTGATGTCATAATCATTTGATGATGTCATAATCATTTGATGTCATAATCATTGGATGATGTCATAATCATTTTGTTGATGTCATAATCATTTGATGATGTCATAATCATTAGATGATGTCATAATCATTTTGTTGATGTCATAATCATTTGATGATGTCATAATCATTTGATGTCATAATCATTGGATGATGACATAATCATTTTGTTGATGTCATAATCATTTGATGATGTCATAATCATTAGATGATGTCATAATCATTTTGTTGATGTCATAATCATTTGATGATGTCATAATCATTTGATGTCATAATCATTAGATGATGTCATAATCATTTTGTTGATGACATAATCATTTGATGTCATAATCATTAGATGATGTCATAATCATTTTGTTGATGTCATAGTCATTTGATGATGTCATAATCATTTTGTTGATGTCATAATCATTAGATGATGTCATAATCATTTGATGTCATAATCATTGGATGATGTCATAATCATTTTGTTGATGTCATAGTCATTTGATGATGTCACAATCATTAGATGATGTCATAATCATTTTTTTGATGTCATAATCATTTGATGATGTCATAATCATTTGATGATGTCATAATCATTTTGTTCATGTCATAATCATTTGATGATGTCATAATCATTTTGTTGATGTCATAATCATTTGATGATGTCATAATCATTTGATTTCATAATCATTGGATAATGTCATAATCATTTTGTTGATGTCATAATCATTTGATGTCATAATCATTAGATGATGTCATAATCATTTTGTTGATGTCATAATCATTTTGTTGATGTCATAATCATTTGATGATGTAATAATCATTTGATGATGTCATAATCATTTTGTTGATGTCATAATCATTTGGTGATGTCATAATCATTAGATGATGTCATAATCATTTTGTTGATGTCATAATCATTTGATGATGTCATAATCATTTTGTTGATGTCATAATCATTTGAAGATGTCATAATCGTTTGATGTCATAATCATTAGATGATGTCATAATCATTTTGTTGATGTCATAATCATTTGATGTCATAATCAATAGATGATGTCATAATCATTTTGTTGATGTCATAGTCATTTGATGATGTCATAATCATTTTGTTGATGTCATAATCATTTGATGATGTCATAATCATTTGATGTCATAATCATTGGATGATGTCATAATCATTTTGTTGATGTCATAATCATTTGATGATGTCATAATCATTAGATGATGTCATAATCATTTTGTTGATGTCATAATCATTTGATGATGTCATAATCATTTGATGTCATAATCATTGGATGATGACATAATCATTTTGTTGATGTCATAATCATTTGATGATGTCATAATCATTTTGTTGATGTAATAATCATTTTGTTGATGTCATAGTCATTTGATGATGTCATAGTCATTTGATGTCATAATCAATGGATGATGTCATAATCATTTTGTTGATGTCATAGTCATTTGATGATGTCACAATCATTAGATGATGTCATAATCATTTTTTTGATGTCATAATCATTTTGTTGATGTCATAATCATTTGATGATGTCATAATCATTTTGTTGATGTCATAATCATTTGATGATGTCATAATCATTTTGTTGATGTCATAATCATTTGATGATGTCATAATCATTTGATTTCATAATCATTGGATAATGTCATATTCATTTTGTTGATGTCATAATCATTTGATGTCATAATCATTAGATGATGTCATAATCATTTTGTTGATGTCATAATCATTTTGTTGATGTCATAATCATTTGATGATGTCATAATCGTTTGATGTCATAATCATTAGATGATGTCATAATCATTTTGTTGATGTCATAATCATTTGGTGATGTCATAATCATTTTGTTGATGTCATAATCATTTTGTTGATGTCATAATGATTTGATGATGTCATAATCATTTGATGTCATAATCATTGGATGATGTCATAATCATTTTGTTGATGTCATAATCATTTGATGATGTTATAATCATTTGATGTCATAATCATTGGATGATGTCATAATCATTTTGTTGATGTCATAATCATTTGATGATGTCATAATCATTAGATGATGTCATAATCATTTTGTTGATGTCATAATCATTTGATGATGTCATAATCATTTGATGTCATAATCATTGGATGATGTCATAATCATTTTGTTGATGTCATAATCATTTGTTGATGTCATAATCATTTGATGATGTCATAATCATTTTGTTGATGTCATAATCATTTGATGATGTCATAATCATTTGATGTCATAATCATTGGATAATGTCATAATCATTTTGTTGATGTCATAATCATTTGATGATGTCATAATCATTAGATGATGTCATAATCATTTTGTTGATGTCATAATCATTTGATGATGTCATAATCATTTTGTTGATGTCATAATCATTTGTTGATGTCATAATCATTTGATGATGTCATAATCATTTTGTTGATGTCATAATCATTTGATGATGTCATAATCATTTGATGTCATAATCATTGGATAATGTCATAATCATTTTGTTGATGTCATAATCATTTGATGATGTCATAATCATTAGATGATGTCATAATCATTTTGTTGATGTCATAATCATTTGATGATGTCATAATCATTTTGTTGATGTCATAATCATTTTGTTGATGTCATATGATTTGATGATGTCATAATCATTGGATGATGTCATAATCATTTTGTTGATGTCATAATCATTTGATGATGTTATAATCATTAGATGATGTCATAATCATTTTGTTGATGTCATAATCATTTGATGTCATAATCAATAGATGATGTCATAATCATTTTGTTGATGTCATAGTCATTTGATGATGTCATAATCATTTTGTTGATGTCATAATCATTTGATGTCATAATCATTGGATGATGTCATAATCATTTTGTTGATGTCATAATCATTTGATGATGTCATAATCATTAGATGATGTCATAATCATTTTGTTGATGTCATAATCATTTGATGATGTCATAATCATTTTGTTGATGTCATAATCATTTGAAGATGTCATAATCGTTTGATGTCATAATCATTAGATGATGTCATAATCATTTTGTTGATGTCATAATCATTTGATGTCATAATCAATAGATGATGTCATAATCATTTTGTTGATGTCATAGTCATTTGATGATGTCATAATCATTTTGTTGATGTCATAATCATTTGATGATGTCATAATCATTTGATGTCATAATCATTGGATGATGTCATAATCATTTTGTTGATGTCATAATCATTTGATGATGTCATAATCATTAGATGATGTCATAATCATTTTGTTGATGTCATAATCATTTGATGATGTCATAATCATTTGATGTCATAATCATTGGATGATGACATAATCATTTTGTTGATGTCATAATCATTTGATGATGTCATAATCATTAGATGATGTCATAATCATTTTGTTGATGTCATAATCATTTGATGATGTCATAATCATTTGATGTCATAATCATTAGATGATGTCATAATCATTTTGTTGATGACATAATCATTTGATGTCATAATCATTAGATGATGTCATAATCATTTTGTTGATGTCATAGTCATTTGATGATGTCATAATCATTTTGTTGATGTCATAATCATTAGATGATGTCATAATCATTTGATGTCATAATCATTGGATGATGTCATAATCATTTTGTTGATGTCATAGTCATTTGATGATGTCACAATCATTAGATGATGTCATAATCATTTTTTTGATGTCATAATCATTTGATGATGTCATAATCATTTGATGATGTCATAATCATTTTGTTGATGTCATAATCATTTGATGATGTCATAATCATTTTGTTGATGTCATAATCATTTGATGATGTCATAATCATTTGATTTCATAATCATTGGATAATGTCATAATCATTTTGTTGATGTCATAATCATTTGATGTCATAATCATTAGATGATGTCATAATCATTTTGTTGATGTCATAATCATTTTGTTGATGTCATAATCATTTGATGATGTAATAATCATTTGATGATGTCATAATCATTTTGTTGATGTCATAATCATTTGGTGATGTCATAATCATTAGATGATGTCATAATCATTTTGTTGATGTCATAATCATTTGATGATGTCATAATCATTTTGTTGATGTCATAATCATTTGAAGATGTCATAATCGTTTGATGTCATAATCATTAGATGATGTCATAATCATTTTGTTGATGTCATAATCATTTGGTGATGTCATAATCATTTTGTTGATGTCATAATCATTTTGTTGATGTCATAATGATTTGATGATGTCATAATCATTTGATGTCATAATCATTGGATGATGTCATAATCATTTTGTTGATGTCATAATCATTTGATGATGTTATAATCATTTGATGTCATAATCATTGGATGATGTCATAATCATTTTGTTGATGTCATAATCATTTGATGATGTCATAATCATTAGATGATGTCATAATCATTTTGTTGATGTCATAATCATTTGATGATGTCATAATCATTTGATGTCATAATCATTGGATGATGTCATAATCATTTCGTTGATGTCATAATCATTTGTTGATGTCATAATCATTTGATGATGTCATAATCATTTTGTTTATGTCATAATCATTTGATGATGTCATAATCATTTGATGTCATAATCATTGGATAATGTCATAATCATTTTGTTGATGTCATAATCATTTGATGATGTCATAATCATTAGATGATGTCATAATCATTTTGTTGATGTCATAATCATTTGATGATGTCATAATCATTTTGTTGATGTCATAATCATTTGTTGATGTCATAATCATTTGATGATGTCATAATCATTTTGTTGATGTCATAATCATTTGATGATGTCATAATCATTTGATGTCATAATCATTGGATAATGTCATAATCATTTTGTTGATGTCATAATCATTTGATGATGTCATAATCATTTTGTTGATGTCATAATCATTTTGTTGATGTCATATGATTTGATGATGTCATAATCATTTGATGTCATAATCATTGGATGATGTCATAATCATTTTGTTGATGTCATAATCATTTGATGATGTCATAATCATTTGATGTCATAATCATTGGATGATGACATAATCATTTTGTTGATGTCATAATCATTTGATGATGTCATAATCATTTGATGTCATAATCATTGGATGATGTCATAATCATTTGATGTCATAATCATTGGATGATGTCATAATCATTTTGTTGATGTCATAATCATTTGATGATGTCATTATCATTAGATGATGTCATAATCATTTGATGATGTCATAATCATTAGATGATGTCATAATCATTTTGTTGATGTCATAATCATTTGATGATGTCATAATCATTTGATGATGTCATAATCATTTTGTTGATGTCATAATCATTTGGTGATGTCATAATCATTAGATGATGTCATAATCATTTTGTTGATGTCATAATCATTTGATGATGTCATAATCATTTTGTTGATGTCATAATCATTTGAAGATGTCATAATCGTTTGATGTCATAATCATTAGATGATGTCATAATCATTTTGTTGATGTCATAATCATTTGATGTCATAATCAATAGATGATGTCATAATCATTTTGTTGATGTCATAGTCATTTGATGATGTCATAATCATTTTGTTGATGTCATAATCATTTGATGATGTCATAATCATTAGATGATGTCATAATCATTTTGTTGATGTCATAATCATTTGATGATGTCATAATCATTTGATGTCATAATCATTGGATGATGACATAATCATTTTGTTGATGTCATAATCATTTGATGATGTCATAATCATTTTGTTGATGTAATAATCATTTTGTTGATGTCATAGTCATTTGATGATGTCATAGTCATTTGATGTCATAATCAATGGATGATGTCATAATCATTTTGTTGATGTCATAGTCATTTGATGATGTCATCATCATTAGATGATGTCATAATCATTTTGTTGATGTCATAATCATTTGATGATGTCATAATCATTTTGTTGATGTCATAATCATTTTGTTGATGTCATAATCATTTGATGATGTCATAATCATTTGATGTCATAATCATTGGATGATGTCATAATCATTTTGTTGATGTCATAATCATTTGATGATGTCATAATCATTTGATGTCATAATCATTGGATGATGTCATAATCATTTGATGTCATAATCATTGGATGATGTCATAATCATTTTGTTGATGTCATAATCATTTGATGATGTCATTATCATTAGATGATGTCATAATCATTTGATGATGTCATAATCATTAGATGATGTCATAATCATTTTGTTGATGTCATAATCATTTGATGATGTCATAATCATTTGATGATGTCATAATCATTTTGTTGATGTCATAATCATTTGGTGATGTCATAATCATTAGATGATGTCATAATCATTTTGTTGATGTCATAATCATTTGATGATGTCATAATCATTTTGTTGATGTCATAATCATTTGAAGATGTCATAATCGTTTGATGTCATAATCATTAGATGATGTCATAATCATTTTGTTGATGTCATAATCATTTGATGTCATAATCAATAGATGATGTCATAATCATTTTGTTGATGTCATAGTCATTTGATGATGTCATAATCATTTTGTTGATGTCATAATCATTTGATGATGTCATAATCATTTGATGTCATAATCATTGGATGATGTCATAATCATTTTGTTGATGTCATAATCATTTGATGATGTCATAATCATTAGATGATGTCATAATCATTTTGTTGATGTCATAATCATTTGATGATGTCATAATCATTTGATGTCATAATCATTGGATGATGACATAATCATTTTGTTGATGTCATAATCATTTGATGATGTCATAATCATTTTGTTGATGTAATAATCATTTTGTTGATGTCATAGTCATTTGATGATGTCATAGTCATTTGATGTCATAATCAATGGATGATGTCATAATCATTTTGTTGATGTCATAGTCATTTGATGATGTCACAATCATTAGATGATGTCATAATCATTTTTTTGATGTCATAATCATTTGATGATGTCATAATCATTTGATGATGTCATAATCATTTTGTTGATGTCATAATCATTTGATGATGTCATAATCATTTTGTTGATGTCATAATCATTTGATGATGTCATAATCATTTGATTTCATAATCATTGGATAATGTCATAATCATTTTGTTGATGTCATAATCATTTGATGTCATAATCATTAGATGATGTCATAATCATTTTGTTGATGTCATAATCATTTTGTTGATGTCATAATCATTTGATGATGTCATAATCGTTTGATGTCATAATCGTTAGATGATGTCATAATCATTTTGTTGATGTCATAATCATTTGATGTCATAATCATTTGGTGATGTCATAATCATTTTGTTGATGTCATAATCATTTTGTTGATGTCATAATGATTTGATGATGTCATAATCATTTGATGTCATAATCATTGGATGATGTCATAATCATTTTGTTGATGTCATAATCATTTGATGATGTTATAATCATTTGATGTCATAATCATTGGATGATGTCATAATCATTTTGTTGATGTCATAATCATTTGATGATGTCATAATCATTAGATGATGTCATAATCATTTTGTTGATGTCATAATCATTTGATAATGTCATAATCATTTGATGTCATAATCATTGGATGATGTCATAATCATTTTGTTGATGTCATAATCATTTGTTGATGTCATAATCATTTGATGATGTCATAATCATTTTGTTGATGTCATAATCATTTGATGATGTCATAATCATTTGATGTCATTATCATTGGATAATGTCATAATCATTTTGTTGATGTCATAATCATTTGATGATGTCATAATCATTAGATGATGTCATAATCATTTTGTTGAAGTCATAATCATTTGATGATGTCATAATCATTTTGTTGATGTCATAATCATTTGTTGATGTCATAATCATTTGATGATGTCATAATCATTTTGTTGATGTCATAATCATTTGATGATGTCATAATCATTTGATGTCATAATCATTGGATAATGTCATAATCATTTTGTTGATGTCATAATCATTTGATGATGTCATAATCATTAGATGATGTCATAATCATTTTGTTGATGTCATAATCATTTGATGATGTCATAATCATTTTGTTGATGTCATAATCATTTTGTTGATGTCATATGATTTGATGATGTCATAATCATTTGATGTCATAATCATTGGATGATGTCATAATCATTTTGTTGATGTCATAATCATTTGATGATGTTATAATCATTAGATGATGTCATAATCATTTTGTTGATGTCATAATCATTTGATTATGTCATAATCATTAGATGATGTCATAATCATTTTGTTGATGTCATAATCATTTGATGATGTCATAATCATTTGATGTCATAATCATTGGATGATGTCATAATCATTTTGTTGATGTCATAATCATTTGATGATGTCATAATCATTAGATGATGTCATATTCATTTTGTTGATGTCATAATCATTTGATGATGTCATAATCATTTGATGTCATAATCATTGGATGATGACATAATCATTTTGTTGATGTCATAATCATTTGATGATGTCTTAATCATTTTGTTGATGTAATAATCATTTTGTTGATGTCATAATGATTGGATGATGACATAATCATTTGATGTCATAATCATTAGATGATGTCATAATCATTTTGTTGATGACATAATCATTTGATGTCATAATCATTAGATGATGTCATAATCATTTTGTTGATGTCATAGTCATTTGATGATGTCATAATCATTTTGTTGATGTCATAATCATTAGATGATGTCATAATCATTTGATGTCATAATCATTGGATGATGTCATAATCATTTTGTTGATGTCATAGTCATTTGATGATGTCACAATCATTAGATGATGTCATAATCATTTTTTTGATGTCATAATCATTTGATGATGTCATAATCATTTGATGATGTCATAATCATTTTGTTGATGTCATAATCATTTGATGATGTCATAATCATTTTGTTGATGTCATAATCATTTGATGTCATAATCATTAGATGATGTCATAATCATTTTGTTGATGTCATAATCATTTTGTTGATGTCATAATCATTTGATGATGTCATAATCATTTGATGATGTCATAATCATTTTGTTGATGTCATAATCATTTGGTGATGTCATAATCATTAGATGATGTCATAATCATTTTGTTGATGTCATAATCATTTGATGATGTCATAATCATTTTGTTGATGTCATAATCATTTGAAGATGTCATAATCGTTTGATGTCATAATCATTAGATGATGTCATAATCATTTTGTTGATGTCATAATCATTTGATGTCATAATCAATAGATGATGTCATAATCATTTTGTTGATGTCATAGTCATTTGATGATGTCATAATCATTTTGTTGATGTCATAATCATTTGATGATGTCATAATCATTTGATGTCATAATCATTGGATGATGTCATAATCATTTTGTTGATGTCATAATCATTTGATGATGTCATAATCATTAGATGATGTCATAATCATTTTGTTGATGTCATAATCATTTGATGATGTCATAATCATTTGATGTCATAATCATTGGATGATGACATAATCATTTTGTTGATGTCATAATCATTTGATGATGTCATAATCATTAGATGATGTCATAATCATTTTGTTGATGTCATAATCATTTGATGATGTCATAATCATTTGATGTCATAATCATTAGATGATGTCATAATCATTTTGTTGATGACATAATCATTTGATGTCATAATCATTAGATGATGTCATAATCATTTTGTTGATGTCATAGTCATTTGATGATGTCATAATCATTTTGTTGATGTCATAATCATTAGATGATGTCATAATCATTTGATGTCATAATCATTGGATGATGTCATAATCATTTTGTTGATGTCATAGTCATTTGATGATGTCACAATCATTAGATGATGTCATAATCATTTTTTTGATGTCATAATCATTTGATGATGTCATAATCATTTGATGATGTCATAATCATTTTGTTCATGTCATAATCATTTGATGATGTCATAATCATTTTGTTGATGTCATAATCATTTGATGATGTCATAATCATTTGATTTCATAATCATTGGATAATGTCATAATCATTTTGTTGATGTCATAATCATTTGATGTCATAATCATTAGATGATGTCATAATCATTTTGTTGATGTCATAATCATTTTGTTGATGTCATAATCATTTGATGATGTAATAATCATTTGATGATGTCATAATCATTTTGTTGATGTCATAATCATTTGGTGATGTCATAATCATTAGATGATGTCATAATCATTTTGTTGATGTCATAATCATTTGATGATGTCATAATCATTTTGTTGATGTCATAATCATTTGAAGATGTCATAATCGTTTGATGTCATAATCATTAGATGATGTCATAATCATTTTGTTGATGTCATAATCATTTGATGTCATAATCAATAGATGATGTCATAATCATTTTGTTGATGTCATAGTCATTTGATGATGTCATAATCATTTTGTTGATGTCATAATCATTTGATGATGTCATAATCATTTGATGTCATAATCATTGGATGATGTCATAATCATTTTGTTGATGTCATAATCATTTGATGATGTCATAATCATTAGATGATGTCATAATCATTTTGTTGATGTCATAATCATTTGATGATGTCATAATCATTTGATGTCATAATCATTGGATGATGACATAATCATTTTGTTGATGTCATAATCATTTGATGATGTCATAATCATTTTGTTGATGTAATAATCATTTTGTTGATGTCATAGTCATTTGATGATGTCATAGTCATTTGATGTCATAATCAATGGATGATGTCATAATCATTTTGTTGATGTCATAGTCATTTGATGATGTCACAATCATTAGATGATGTCATAATCATTTTTTTGATGTCATAATCATTTTGTTGATGTCATAATCATTTGATGATGTCATAATCATTTTGTTGATGTCATAATCATTTGATGATGTCATAATCATTTTGTTGATGTCATAATCATTTGATGATGTCATAATCATTTGATTTCATAATCATTGGATAATGTCATATTCATTTTGTTGATGTCATAATCATTTGATGTCATAATCATTAGATGATGTCATAATCATTTTGTTGATGTCATAATCATTTTGTTGATGTCATAATCATTTGATGATGTCATAATCGTTTGATGTCATAATCATTAGATGATGTCATAATCATTTTGTTGATGTCATAATCATTTGGTGATGTCATAATCATTTTGTTGATGTCATAATCATTTTGTTGATGTCATAATGATTTGATGATGTCATAATCATTTGATGTCATAATCATTGGATGATGTCATAATCATTTTGTTGATGTCATAATCATTTGATGATGTTATAATCATTTGATGTCATAATCATTGGATGATGTCATAATCATTTTGTTGATGTCATAATCATTTGATGATGTCATAATCATTAGATGATGTCATAATCATTTTGTTGATGTCATAATCATTTGATGATGTCATAATCATTTGATGTCATAATCATTGGATGATGTCATAATCATTTTGTTGATGTCATAATCATTTGTTGATGTCATAATCATTTGATGATGTCATAATCATTTTGTTGATGTCATAATCATTTGATGATGTCATAATCATTTGATGTCATAATCATTGGATAATGTCATAATCATTTTGTTGATGTCATAATCATTTGATGATGTCATAATCATTAGATGATGTCATAATCATTTTGTTGATGTCATAATCATTTGATGATGTCATAATCATTTTGTTGATGTCATAATCATTTGTTGATGTCATAATCATTTGATGATGTCATAATCATTTTGTTGATGTCATAATCATTTGATGATGTCATAATCATTTGATGTCATAATCATTGGATAATGTCATAATCATTTTGTTGATGTCATAATCATTTGATGATGTCATAATCATTAGATGATGTCATAATCATTTTGTTGATGTCATAATCATTTGATGATGTCATAATCATTTTGTTGATGTCATAATCATTTTGTTGATGTCATATGATTTGATGATGTCATAATCATTGGATGATGTCATAATCATTTTGTTGATGTCATAATCATTTGATGATGTTATAATCATTAGATGATGTCATAATCATTTTGTTGATGTCATAATCATTTGATGTCATAATCAATAGATGATGTCATAATCATTTTGTTGATGTCATAGTCATTTGATGATGTCATAATCATTTTGTTGATGTCATAATCATTTGATGTCATAATCATTGGATGATGTCATAATCATTTTGTTGATGTCATAATCATTTGATGATGTCATAATCATTAGATGATGTCATAATCATTTTGTTGATGTCATAATCATTTGATGATGTCATAATCATTTTGTTGATGTCATAATCATTTGAAGATGTCATAATCGTTTGATGTCATAATCATTAGATGATGTCATAATCATTTTGTTGATGTCATAATCATTTGATGTCATAATCAATAGATGATGTCATAATCATTTTGTTGATGTCATAGTCATTTGATGATGTCATAATCATTTTGTTGATGTCATAATCATTTGATGATGTCATAATCATTTGATGTCATAATCATTGGATGATGTCATAATCATTTTGTTGATGTCATAATCATTTGATGATGTCATAATCATTAGATGATGTCATAATCATTTTGTTGATGTCATAATCATTTGATGATGTCATAATCATTTGATGTCATAATCATTGGATGATGACATAATCATTTTGTTGATGTCATAATCATTTGATGATGTCATAATCATTAGATGATGTCATAATCATTTTGTTGATGTCATAATCATTTGATGATGTCATAATCATTTGATGTCATAATCATTAGATGATGTCATAATCATTTTGTTGATGACATAATCATTTGATGTCATAATCATTAGATGATGTCATAATCATTTTGTTGATGTCATAGTCATTTGATGATGTCATAATCATTTTGTTGATGTCATAATCATTAGATGATGTCATAATCATTTGATGTCATAATCATTGGATGATGTCATAATCATTTTGTTGATGTCATAGTCATTTGATGATGTCACAATCATTAGATGATGTCATAATCATTTTTTTGATGTCATAATCATTTGATGATGTCATAATCATTTGATGATGTCATAATCATTTTGTTGATGTCATAATCATTTGATGATGTCATAATCATTTTGTTGATGTCATAATCATTTGATGATGTCATAATCATTTGATTTCATAATCATTGGATAATGTCATAATCATTTTGTTGATGTCATAATCATTTGATGTCATAATCATTAGATGATGTCATAATCATTTTGTTGATGTCATAATCATTTTGTTGATGTCATAATCATTTGATGATGTAATAATCATTTGATGATGTCATAATCATTTTGTTGATGTCATAATCATTTGGTGATGTCATAATCATTAGATGATGTCATAATCATTTTGTTGATGTCATAATCATTTGATGATGTCATAATCATTTTGTTGATGTCATAATCATTTGAAGATGTCATAATCGTTTGATGTCATAATCATTAGATGATGTCATAATCATTTTGTTGATGTCATAATCATTTGGTGATGTCATAATCATTTTGTTGATGTCATAATCATTTTGTTGATGTCATAATGATTTGATGATGTCATAATCATTTGATGTCATAATCATTGGATGATGTCATAATCATTTTGTTGATGTCATAATCATTTGATGATGTTATAATCATTTGATGTCATAATCATTGGATGATGTCATAATCATTTTGTTGATGTCATAATCATTTGATGATGTCATAATCATTAGATGATGTCATAATCATTTTGTTGATGTCATAATCATTTGATGATGTCATAATCATTTGATGTCATAATCATTGGATGATGTCATAATCATTTCGTTGATGTCATAATCATTTGTTGATGTCATAATCATTTGATGATGTCATAATCATTTTGTTTATGTCATAATCATTTGATGATGTCATAATCATTTGATGTCATAATCATTGGATAATGTCATAATCATTTTGTTGATGTCATAATCATTTGATGATGTCATAATCATTAGATGATGTCATAATCATTTTGTTGATGTCATAATCATTTGATGATGTCATAATCATTTTGTTGATGTCATAATCATTTGTTGATGTCATAATCATTTGATGATGTCATAATCATTTTGTTGATGTCATAATCATTTGATGATGTCATAATCATTTGATGTCATAATCATTGGATAATGTCATAATCATTTTGTTGATGTCATAATCATTTGATGATGTCATAATCATTTTGTTGATGTCATAATCATTTTGTTGATGTCATATGATTTGATGATGTCATAATCATTTGATGTCATAATCATTGGATGATGTCATAATCATTTTGTTGATGTCATAATCATTTGATGATGTCATAATCATTTGATGTCATAATCATTGGATGATGACATAATCATTTTGTTGATGTCATAATCATTTGATGATGTCATAATCATTTGATGTCATAATCATTGGATGATGTCATAATCATTTGATGTCATAATCATTGGATGATGTCATAATCATTTTGTTGATGTCATAATCATTTGATGATGTCATTATCATTAGATGATGTCATAATCATTTGATGATGTCATAATCATTAGATGATGTCATAATCATTTTGTTGATGTCATAATCATTTGATGATGTCATAATCATTTGATGATGTCATAATCATTTTGTTGATGTCATAATCATTTGGTGATGTCATAATCATTAGATGATGTCATAATCATTTTGTTGATGTCATAATCATTTGATGATGTCATAATCATTTTGTTGATGTCATAATCATTTGAAGATGTCATAATCGTTTGATGTCATAATCATTAGATGATGTCATAATCATTTTGTTGATGTCATAATCATTTGATGTCATAATCAATAGATGATGTCATAATCATTTTGTTGATGTCATAGTCATTTGATGATGTCATAATCATTTTGTTGATGTCATAATCATTTGATGATGTCATAATCATTAGATGATGTCATAATCATTTTGTTGATGTCATAATCATTTGATGATGTCATAATCATTTGATGTCATAATCATTGGATGATGACATAATCATTTTGTTGATGTCATAATCATTTGATGATGTCATAATCATTTTGTTGATGTAATAATCATTTTGTTGATGTCATAGTCATTTGATGATGTCATAGTCATTTGATGTCATAATCAATGGATGATGTCATAATCATTTTGTTGATGTCATAGTCATTTGATGATGTCACAATCATTAGATGATGTCATAATCATTTTTTTGATGTCATAATCATTTGATGATGTCATAATCATTTGATGATGTCATAATCATTTTGTTGATGTCATAATCATTTGATGATGTCATAATCATTTTGTTGATGTCATAATCATTTGATGATGTCATAATCATTTGATTTCATAATCATTGGATAATGTCATAATCATTTTGTTGATGTCATAATCATTTGATGTCATAATCATTAGATGATGTCATAATCATTTTGTTGATGTCATAATCATTTTGTTGATGTCATAATCATTTGATGATGTCATAATCGTTTGATGTCATAATCATTAGATGATGTCATAATCATTTTGTTGATGTCATAATCATTTTGTTGATGTCATAATCATTTGTTGATGTCATAATCATTTGATGTCATAATCATTTGGTGATGTCATAATCATTTTGTTGATGTCATAATCATTTTGTTGATGTCATAATGATTTGATGATGTCATAATCATTTGATGTCATAATCATTGGATGATGTCATAATCATTTTGTTGATGTCATAATCATTTGATGATGTCATAATCATTTGTTGATGTCATAATCATTTGATGTCATAATCATTTGGTGATGTCATAATCATTTTGTTGATGTCATAATCATTTTGTTGATGTCATAATGATTTGATGATGTCATAATCATTTGATGTCATAATCATTAGATGATGTCATAATCATTTTGTTGATGTCATAATCATTTTGTTGATGTCATAATCATTTGTTGATGTCATAATCATTTGATGTCATAATCATTTGGTGATGTCATAATCATTTTGTTGATGTCATAATCATTTTGTTGATGTCATAATCATTTGATGATGTCATAATCGTTTGATGTCATAATCATTAGATGATGTCATAATCATTTTGTTGATGTCATAATCATTTTGTTGATGTCATAATCATTTGTTGATGTCATAATCATTTGATGTCATAATCATTTGGTGATGTCATAATCATTTTGTTGATGTCATAATCATTTTGTTGATGTCATAATGATTTGATGATGTCATAATCATTTGATGTCATAATCATTGGATGATGTCATAATCATTTTGTTGATGTCATAATCATTTGATGATGTTATAATCATTTGATGTCATAATCATTGGATGATGTCATAATCATTTTGTTGATGTCATAATCATTTGATGATGTCATAATCATTAGATGATGTCATAATCATTTTGTTGATGTCATAATCATTTGATAATGTCATAATCATTTGATGTCATAATCATTGGATGATGTCATAATCATTTTGTTGATGTCATAATCATTTGTTGATGTCATTATCATTTGATGATGTCATAATCATTTTGTTGATGTCATAATCATTTGATGATGTCATAATCATTTGATGTCATAATCATTGGATAATGTCATAATCATTTTGTTGATGTCATAATCATTTGATGATGTCATAATCATTAGATGATGTCATAATCATTTTGTTGATGTCATAATCATTTGATGATGTCATAATCATTTTGTTGATGTCATAATCATTTGTTGATGTCATAATCATTTGATGATGTCATAATCATTTTGTTGATGTCATAATCATTTGATGATGTCATAATCATTTGATGTCATAATCATTGGATAATGTCATAATCATTTTGTTGATGTCATAATCATTTGATGATGTCATAATCATTAGATGATGTCATAATCATTTTGTTGATGTCATAATCATTTGATGATGTCATAATCATTTTGTTGATGTCATAATCATTTTGTTGATGTCATATGATTTGATGATGTCATAATCATTTGATGTCATAATCATTGGATGATGTCATAATCATTTTGTTGATGTCATAATCATTTGATGATGTTATAATCATTAGATGATGTCATAATCATTTTGTTGATGTCATAATCATTTGATTATGTCATAATCATTAGATGATGTCATAATCATTTTGTTGATGTCATAATCATTTGATGATGTCATAATCATTTGATGTCATAATCATTGGATGATGTCATAATCATTTTGTTGATGTCATAATCATTTGATGATGTCATAATCATTAGATGATGTCATATTCATTTTGTTGATGTCATAATCATTTGATGATGTCATAATCATTTGATGTCATAATCATTGGATGATGACATAATCATTTTGTTGATGTCATAATCATTTGATGATGTCTTAATCATTTTGTTGATGTAATAATCATTTTGTTGATGTCATAATGATTGGATGATGACATAATCATTTGATGTCATAATCATTAGATGATGTCATAATCATTTTGTTGATGACATAATCATTTGATGTCATAATCATTAGATAATGTCATAATCATTTTGTTGATGTCATAGTCATTTGATGATGTCATAATCATTTTGTTGATGTCATAATCATTAGATGATGTCATAATCATTTGATGTCATAATCATTGGATGATGTCATAATCATTTTGTTGATGTCATAGTCATTTGATGATGTCACAATCATTAGATGATGTCATAATCATTTTTTTGATGTCATAATCATTTGATGATGTCATAATCATTTGATGATGTCATAATCTTTTTGTTGATGTCATAATCATTTGATGATGTCATAATCATTTTGTTGATGTCATAATCATTTGATGTCATAATCATTAGATGATGTCATAATCATTTTGTTGATGTCATAATCATTTTGTTGATGTCATAATCATTTGATGATGTCATAATCATTTGATGATGTCATAATCATTTTGTTGATGTCATAATCATTTGGTGATGTCATAATCATTAGATGATGTCATAATCATTTTGTTGATGTCATAATCATTTGATGATGTCATAATCATTTTGTTGATGTCATAATCATTTGAAGATGTCATAATCGTTTGATGTCATAATCATTAGATGATGTCATAATCATTTTGTTGATGTCATAATCATTTGATGTCATAATCAATAGATGATGTCATAATCATTTTGTTGATGTCATAGTCATTTGATGATGTCATAATCATTTTGTTGATGTCATAATCATTTGATGATGTCATAATCATTTGATGTCATAATCATTGGATGATGTCATAATCATTTTGTTGATGTCATAATCATTTGATGATGTCATAATCATTAGATGATGTCATAATCATTTTGTTGATGTCATAATCATTTGATGATGTCATAATCATTTGATGTCATAATCATTGGATGATGACATAATCATTTTGTTGATGTCATAATCATTTGATGATGTCATAATCATTAGATGATGTCATAATCATTTTGTTGATGTCATAATCATTTGATGATGTCATAATCATTTGATGTCATAATCATTAGATGATGTCATAATCATTTTGTTGATGACATAATCATTTGATGTCATAATCATTAGATGATGTCATAATCATTTTGTTGATGTCATAGTCATTTGATGATGTCATAATCATTTTGTTGATGTCATAATCATTAGATGATGTCATAATCATTTGATGTCATAATCATTGGATGATGTCATAATCATTTTGTTGATGTCATAATCATTTGATGATGTCATAATCATTTTGTTGATGTCATAATCATTTGAAGATGTCATAATCGTTTGATGTCATAATCATTAGATGATGTCATAATCATTTTGTTGATGTCATAATCATTTGATGTCATAATCAATAGATGATGTCATAATCATTTTGTTGATGTCATAGTCATTTGATGATGTCATAATCATTTTGTTGATGTCATAATCATTTGATGATGTCATAATCATTTGATGTCATAATCATTGGATGATGTCATAATCATTTTGTTGATGTCATAATCATTTGATGATGTCATAATCATTAGATGATGTCATAATCATTTTGTTGATGTCATAATCATTTGTTGATGACATAATCATTTGGTGATGTCATAATCATTGGATGATGTCATAATCATTTTGTTGATGTCATAATCATTTGATGATGTCATAATCATTTTGTTGATGTCATAATCATTTGAAGATGTCATAATCGTTTGATGTCATAATCATTAGATGATGTCATAATCATTTTGTTGATGTCATAATCATTTGATGTCATAATCAATAGATGATGTCATAATCATTTTGTTGATGTCATAGTCATTTGATGATGTCATAATCATTTTGTTGATGTCATAATCATTTGATGATGTCATAATCATTTGATGTCATAATCATTGGATGATGTCATAATCATTTTGTTGATGTCATAATCATTTGATGATGTCATAATCATTAGATGATGTCATAATCATTTTGTTGATGTCATAATCATTTGATGATGTCATAATCATTTGATGTCATAATCATTGGATGATGACATAATCATTTTGTTGATGTAATAATCATTTTGTTGATGTCATAGTCATTTGATGATGTCATAGTCATTTGATGTCATAATCAATGGATGATGTCATAATCATTTTGTTGATGTCATAGTCATTTGATGATGTCACAATCATTAGATGATGTCATAATCATTTTTTTGATGTCATAATCATTTTGTTGATGTCATAATCATTTGATGATGTCATAATCATTTTGTTGATGTCATAATCATTTGATGATGTCATAATCATTTTGTTGATGTCATAATCATTTGATGATGTCATAATCATTTGATTTCATAATCATTGGATAATGTCATAATCATTTTGTTGATGTCATAATCATTTGATGTCATAATCATTAGATGATGTCATAATCATTTTGTTGATGTCATAATCATTTTGTTGATGTCATAATCATTTGATGATGTCATAATCGTTTGATGTCATAATCATTAGATGATGTCATAATAATTTGGTTGATGTCATAATCATTTGGTGATGTCATAATCATTTTGTTGATGTCATAATCATTTTGTTGATGTCATAATGATTTGATGATGTCATAATCATTTGATGTCATAATCATTGGATGATGTCATAATCATTTTGTTGATGTCATAATCATTTGATGATGTTATAATCATTTGATGTCATAATCATTGGATGATGTCATAATCATTTTGTTGATGTCATAATCATTTGATGATGTCATAATCATTAGATGATGTCATAATCATTTTGTTGATGTCATAATCATTTGATGATGTCATAATCATTTGATGTCATAATCATTGGATGATGTCATAATCATTTTGTTGATGTCATAATCATTTGTTGATGTCATAATCATTTGATGATGTCATAATCATTTTGTTGATGTCATAATCATTTGATGATGTCATAATCATTTGATGTCATAATCATTGGATAATGTCATAATCATTTTGTTGATGTCATAATCATTTGATGATGTCATAATCATTAGATGATGTCATAATCATTTTGTTGATGTCATAATCATTTGATGATGTCATAATCATTTTGTTGATGTCATAATCATTTGTTGATGTCATAATCATTTGATGATGTCATAATCATTTTGTTGATGTCATAATCATTTGATGATGTCATAATCATTTGATGTCATAATCATTGGATAATGTCATAATCATTTTGTTGATGTCATAATCATTTGATGATGTCATAATCATTAGATGATGTCATAATCATTTTGTTGATGTCATAATCATTTGATGATGTCATAATCATTTTGTTGATGTCATAATCATTTTGTTGATGTCATATGATTTGATGATGTCATTATCATTTGATGTCATAATCATTGGATGATGTCATAATCATTTTGTTGATGTCATAATCATTTGATGATGTTATAATCATTAGATGATGTCATAATCATTTTGTTGATGTCATAATCATTTGATTATGTCATAATCATTAGATGATGTCATAATCATTTTGTTGATGTCATAATCATTTGATGATGTCATAATCATTTGATGTCATAATCATTGGATGATGTCATTATCATTTTGTTGATGTCATAATCATTTGATGATGTCATAATCATTAGATGATGTCATATTCATTTTGTTGATGTCATAATCATTTGATGATGTCATAATCATTTGATGTCATAATCATTGGATGATGACATAATCATTTTGTTGATGTCATAATCATTTGATGATGTCTTAATCATTTTGTTGATGTAATAATCATTTTGTTGATGTCATAATGATTGGATGATGACATAATCATTTGATGTCATAATCATTAGATGATGTCATAATCATTTTGTTGATGACATAATCATTTGATGTCATAATCATTAGATGATGTCATAATCATTTTGTTGATGTCATAGTCATTTGATGATGTCATAATCATTTTGTTGATGTCATAATCATTAGATGATGTCATAATCATTTGATGTCATAATCATTGGATGATGTCATAATCATTTTGTTGATGTCATAATCATTTGATGATGTCATAATCATTAGATGATGTCATAATCATTTTGTTGATGTCATAATCATTTGATGATGTCATAATCATTTGATGTCATACTCATTGGATGATGACATAATCATTTTGTTGATGTCATAATCATTTGATGATGTCATAATCATTTTGTTGATGTAATAATCATTTTGTTGATGTCATAATCATTTGATGATGTCATAATCATTTGATGTCATAATCATTGGATGATGTCATACTCATTTTGTTGATGTCATAATCATTTGATGATGTCATAATCATTAGATGATGTCATAATCATTTTGCTGATGTCATAATCATTTGATGTCATAATCATTAGATGATGTCATAATCATTTTGTTGATGTCATAATCATTTTGTTGATGTCATAATCATTTGATGATGTCATAATCGTTTGATGTCATAATCATTTTGTTGATGTCATAATCATTTGATGATGTCATAATCATTTTGTTGATGTCATAATCATTTTGTTGATGTCATATGATTTGATGATGTCATAATCATTTGATGTCATAATCATTGGATGATGTCATAATCATTTTGTTGATGTCATAATCATTAGATGATGTCATAATCATTAGATGATGTCATAATCATTTTGTTGATGTCATAATCATTTGATGATGTCATAATCATTTGATGTCATAATCATTGGATGATGTCATAATCATTTTGTTGATGTCATAATCATTTGATGATGTCATAATCATTAGATGATGTCATAATCATTTTGTTGATGTCATAATCATTTGATGATGTCATAATCATTTGATGTCATAATCATTGGATGATGACATAATCATTTTGTTGATGTCATAATCATTTGATGATTTCTTAATCATTTTGTTGATGTCATAATGATTGGATGATGACATAATCATTTGAAGTCATAATCATTAGATGATGTCATAATCATTTTGTTGATGACATAATCATTTGATGTCATAATCATTAGATGATGTCATAATCATTTTGTTGATGTCATAGTCATTTGATGATGTCATAATCATTTTGTTGATGTCATAATCATTAGATGATGTCATAATCATTTGATGTCATAATCATTGGATGATGTCATAATCATTTTGTTGATGTCATAATCATTTGATGATGTCATAATCATTTGATGTCATAATCATTTGATGATGTCATAATCATTTTGTTGATGTCATAATCATTTGATTATGTCATAATCATTAGATGATGTCATAATCATTTTGTTGATGTCATAATCATTTTATGATGTCATAATCATTTGATGTCATAATCATTGGATGATGTCATAATCATTTTGTTGATGTCATAATCATTTGATGATGTCATAATCATTAGATGATGTCATAATCATTTTGTTGATGTCATAATCATTTGATGATGTCATAATCATTTGATGTCATAATCATTGGATGATGACATAATCATTTTGTTGATGTCATAATCATTTGATGATGTCTTAATCATTTTGTTGATGTAATAATCATTTTGTTGATGACATAATCATTTGATGTCATAATCATTAGATGATGTCATAATCATTTTGTTGATGTCATAGTCATTTGATGATGGCATAATCTTTTTGTTGATGTCATAATCATTAGATGATGTCATAATCATTTGATGTCATAATCATTGGATGATGTCATAATCATTTTGTTGATGTCATAATCATTTGATGATGTCATAATCATTAGATGATGTCATAATCATTTTGTTGATGTCATAATCATTTGATGATGTCATAATCATTTGATGTCATAATCATTGGATGATTACATAATCATTTTGTTGATGTCATAATCATTTGATGATGTCATAATCATTTTGTTGATGTAATAATCATTTTGTTGATGTCATAATCATTTGATGATGTCATAATCATTTGATGTCATAATCATTGGATGATGTCATACTCATTTTGTTGATGTCATAATCATTAGATGATGTCATAATCATTTTGTTGATGTCATAATCATTTGATGTCATAATCATTAGATGATGTCATAATCATTTTGTTGATGTCATAATCATTTTGTTGATGTCATAATCATTTGATGATGTCATAATCGTTTGATGTCATAATCATTAGATGATGTCATAATCATTTTGTTGATGTCATAATCATTTGATGTCATAATCATTTGGTGATGTCATAATCATTTTGTTGATGTCATATTCATTTTGTTGATGTCATAATGATTTGATGATGTCATAATCATTTGATGTCATAATCATTGGATGATGTCATAATCATTTTGTTGATGTCATAATCATTTTGTTGATGTCATATGATTTGATGATGTCATAATCATTTGATGATGTCATAATCATTTGATGTCATAATCATTGGATGATGTCATAATCATTTTGTTGATGTCATAATCATTTGTTGATGTCATAATCATTTGATGATGTCATAATCATTTTGTTGATGTCATAATCATTTGATGATGTCATAATCATTTGATGTCATAATCATTGGATAATGTCATAATCATTTTGTTGATGTCATAATCATTTGATGATGTCATAATCATTAGATGATGTCATAATCATTTTGTTGATGTCATAATCATTTGATGATGTCATAATAATTTTGTTGATGTCATAATCATTTTGTTGATGTCATAATCATTTGATGATGTCATAATCATTAGATGATGTCATAATCATTTTGTTGATGTCATAATCATTTGATGATGTCATAATCATTTGATGTAATAATCATTGGATGATGTCATAATCATTTTGTTGATGTCATAATCATTTGTTGATGTCATAATCATTTGATGATGTCATAATCATTTTGTTGATGTCATAATCATTTGATGATGTCATAATCATTTGATGTCATAATCATTGGATAATGTCATAATCATTTTGTTGATGTCATAATCATTTGATGATGTCATAATCATTTTGTTGATGTCATAATCATTTGTTGATGTCATAATCATTTGATGATGTCATAATCATTTTGTTGATGTCATAATCATTTGATGATGTCACAATCATTTGATGTCATAATCATTGGATAATGTCATAATCATTTTATTGATGTCATAATCATTTGATGATGTCATAATCATTAGATGATGTCATAATCATTTTGTTGATGTCATAATCATTTTGTTGATGTCATAATCATTTTGTTGATGTCATATGATTTGATGATGTCATAATCATTTGATGTCATAATCATTGGATGATGTCATAATCATTTTCTTGATGTCATAATCATTTGATGATGTTATAATCATTAGATAATGTCATAATCATTTTGCTGATGTCATAATCATTTGATGATGTCATAATCATTAGATGATGTCATAATCATTTTGTTGATGTCATAATCATTTGATGATGTCATAATCATTTGATGTCATAATCATTGGATGATGTCATAATCATTTTGTTGATGTCATAATCATTTGTTGATGTCATAATCATTTGATGATGTCATAATCATTTTGTTGATGTCATAATCATTTGATGATGTCATAATCATTTGATGTCATAATCATTGGATAATGTCATAATCATTTTGTTGATGTCATAATCATTTGATGATGTCATAATCATTAGATGATGTCATAATCATTTTGTTGATGTCATAATCATTTGATGATGTCATAATCATTTTGTTGATGTCATAATCATTTGTTGATGTCATAATCATTTGATGATGTCATAATCATTTTTTTGATGTCATAATCATTTGATGATGTCATAATCATTTGATGTCATAATCATTGGATAATGTCATAATCATTTTGTTGATGTCATAATCATTTGATGATGTCATAATCATTAGATGATGTCATAATCATTTTGTTGATGTCATAATCATTTGATGATGTCATAATCATTTTGTTGATGTCATAATCATTTTGTTGATGTCATATGATTTGATGATGTCATTATCATTTGATGTCATAATCATTGGATGATGTCATAATCATTTTGTTGATGTCATAATCATTTGATGATGTTATAATCATTAGATGATGTCATAATCATTTTGTTGATGTCATAATCATTTGATTATGTCATAATCATTAGATGATGTCATAATCATTTTGTTGATGTCATAATCATTTGATGATGTCATAATCATTTGATGTCATAATCATTGGATGATGTCATTATCATTTTGTTGATGTCATAATCATTTGATGATGTCATAATCATTAGATGATGTCATATTCATTTTGTTGATGTCATAATCATTTGATGATGTCATAATCATTTGATGTCATAATCATTGGATGATGACATAATCATTTTGTTGATGTCATAATCATTTGATGATGTCTTAATCATTTTGTTGATGTAATAATCATTTTGTTGATGTCATAATGATTGGATGATGACATAATCATTTGATGTCATAATCATTAGATGATGTCATAATCATTTTGTTGATGACATAATCATTTGATGTCATAATCATTAGATGATGTCATAATCATTTTGTTGATGTCATAGTCATTTGATGATGTCATAATCATTTTGTTGATGTCACAATCATTAGATGATGTCATAATCATTTGATGTCATAATCATTGGATGATGTCATAATCATTTTGTTGATGTCATAATCATTTGATGATGTCATAATCATTAGATGATGTCATAATCATTTTGTTGATGTCATAATCATTTGATGATGTCATAATCATTTGATGTCATACTCATTGGATGATGACATAATCATTTTGTTGATGTCATAATCATTTGATGATGTCATAATCATTTTGTTGATGTAATAATCATTTTGTTGATGTCATAATCATTTGATGATGTCATAATCATTTGATGTCATAATCATTGGATGATGTCATACTCATTTTGTTGATGTCATAATCATTTGATGATGTCATAAACATTAGATGATGTCATAATCATTTTGCTGATGTCATAATCATTTGATGTCATAATCATTAGATGATGTCATAATCATTTTGTTGATGTCATAATCATTTTGTTGATGTCATAATCATTTGATGATGTCATAATCGTTTGATGTCATAATCATTTTGTTGATGTCATAATCATTTGATGATGTCATAATCATTTTGTTGATGTCATAATCATTTTGTTGATGTCATATGATTTGATGATGTCATAATCATTTGATGTCATAATCATTGGATGATGTCATAATCATTTTGTTGATGTCATAATCATTAGATGATGTCATAATCATTAGATGATGTCATAATCATTTTGTTGATGTCATAATCATTTGATGATGTCATAATCATTTGATGTCATAATCATTGGATGATGTCATAATCATTTTGTTGATGTCATAATCATTTGATGATGTCATAATCATTAGATGATGTCATAATCATTTTGTTGATGTCATAATCATTTGATGATGTCATAATCATTTGATGTCATAATCATTGGATGATGACATAATCATTTTGTTGATGTCATAATCATTTGATGATTTCTTAATCATTTTGTTGATGTCATAATGATTGGATGATGACATAATCATTTGAAGTCATAATCATTAGATGATGTCATAATCATTTTGTTGATGACATAATCATTTGATGTCATAATCATTAGATGATGTCATAATCATTTTGTTGATGTCATAGTCATTTGATGATGTCATAATCATTTTGTTGATGTCATAATCATTAGATGATGTCATAATCATTTGATGTCATAATCATTGGATGATGTCATAATCATTTTGTTGATGTCATAATCATTTGATGATGTCATAATCATTTGATGTCATAATCATTTGATGATGTCATAATCATTTTGTTGATGTCATAATCATTTGATTATGTCATAATCATTAGATGATGTCATAATCATTTTGTTGATGTCATAATCATTTGATGATGTCATAATCATTTGATGTCATAATCATTGGATGATGTCATAATCATTTTGTTGATGTCATAATCATTTGATGATGTCATAATCATTAGATGATGTCATAATCATTTTGTTGATGTCATAATCATTTGATGATGTCATAATCATTTGATGTCATAATCATTGGATGATGACATAATCATTTTGTTGATGTCATAATCATTTGATGATGTCTTAATCATTTTGTTGATGTAATAATCATTTTGTTGATGACATAATCATTTGATGTCATAATCATTAGATGATGTCATAATCATTTTGTTGATGTCATAGTCATTTGATGATGGCATAATCTTTTTGTTGATGTCATAATCATTAGATGATGTCATAATCATTTGATGTCATAATCATTGGATGATGTCATAATCATTTTGTTGATGTCATAATCATTTGATGATGTCATAATCATTAGATGATGTCATAATCATTTTGTTGATGTCATAATCATTTGATGATGTCATAATCATTTGATGTCATAATCATTGGATGATTACATAATCATTTTGTTGATGTCATAATCATTTGATGATGTCATAATCATTTTGTTGATGTCATAATCATTTGATGATGTCATAATCATTTGATGTCATAATCATTGGATGATGTCATACTCATTTTGTTGATGTCATAATCATTTGATGATGTCATAATCATTAGATGATGTCATAATCATTTTGTTGATGTCATAATCATTTGATGTCATAATCATTAGATGATGTCATAATCATTTTGTTGATGTCATAATCATTTTGTTGATGTCATAATCATTTGATGATGTCATAATCGTTTGATGTCATAATCATTAGATGATGTCATAATCATTTTGTTGATGTCATAATCATTTGATGTCATAATCATTTGGTGATGTCATAATCATTTTGTTGATGTCATATTCATTTTGTTGATGTCATAATGATTTGATGATGTCATAATCATTTGATGTCATAATCATTGGATGATGTCATAATCATTTTGTTGATGTCATAATCATTTTGTTGATGTCATATGATTTGATGATGTCATAATCATTTGATGATGTCATAATCATTTGATGTCATAATCATTGGATGATGTCATAATCATTTTGTTGATGTCATAATCATTTGTTGATGTCATAATCATTTGATGATGTCATAATCATTTTGTTGATGTCATAATCATTTGATGATGTCATAATCATTTGATGTCATAATCATTGGATAATGTCATAATCATTTTGTTGATGTCATAATCATTTGATGATGTCATAATCATTAGATGATGTCATAATCATTTTGTTGATGTCATAATCATTTGATGATGTCATAATAATTTTGTTGATGTCATAATCATTTTGTTGATGTCATAATCATTTGATGATGTCATAATCATTAGATGATGTCATCATTTTGTTGATGTCATAATCATTTGATGATGTCATAATCATTTGATGTAATAATCATTGGATGATGTCATAATCATTTTGTTGATGTCATAATCATTTGTTGATGTCATAATCATTTGATGATGTCATAATCATTTTGTTGATGTCATAATCATTTGATGATGTCATAATCATTTGATGTCATAATCATTGGATAATGTCATAATCATTTTGTTGATGTCATAATCATTTGATGATGTCATAATCATTTTGTTGATGTCATAATCATTTGTTGATGTCATAATCATTTGATGATGTCATAATCATTTTGTTGATGTCATAATCATTTGATGATGTCACAATCATTTGATGTCATAATCATTGGATAATGTCATAATCATTTTATTGATGTCATAATCATTTGATGATGTCATAATCATTAGATGATGTCATAATCATTTTGTTGATGTCATAATCATTTTGTTGATGTCATAATCATTTTGTTGATGTCATATGATTTGATGATGTCATAATCATTTGATGTCATAATCATTGGATGATGTCATAATCATTTTCTTGATGTCATAATCATTTGATGATGTTATAATCATTAGATAATGTCATAATCATTTTGTTGATGTCATAATCATTTGATTATGTCATAATCATTAGATGATGTCATAGTCATTTTGTTGATGTCATAATCATTTGATGATGTCATAATCATTTGATGTCATAATCATTGGATGATGTCATAATCATTTTGTTGATGTCATAATCATTTGATGATGTCATAATCATTAGATGATGTCATAATCATTTTGTTGATGTCATAATCATTTGATGATGTCATAATCATTTGATGTCATAATCATTGGATGATGACATAATCTTTTTGTTGATGTAATAATCATTTTGTTGATGTCATAATGATTGGATGATGACATAATCATTTGATGTCATAATCATTAGATGATGTCATAATCATTTTGTTGATGACATAATCATTTGATGTCATAATCATTAGATGATGTCATAATCATTTTGTTGATGTCATAGTCATTTGATGATGTCATAATCATTTTGTTGATGTCATAATCATTAGATGATGTCATAATCATTTGATGTCATAATCATTGGATGATGTCATAATCATTTTGTTGATGTCATAATCATTTGATGATGTTATAATCATTAGATGATGTCATAATCATTTTGTTGATGTCATAATCATTTGATGATGTCATAATCATTTGATGTCATACTCATTGGATGATGACATAATCATTTTGTTGATGTCATAATCATTTGATGATGTCATAATCATTTTGTTGATGTAATAATCATTTTGTTGATGTCATAATCATTTGATGATGTCATAATCATTTGATGTCATAATCATTGGATGATGTCATACTCATTTTGTTGATGTCATAATCATTTGATGATGTCATAATCATTAGATGATGTCATAATCATTTTGTTAATGTCATAATCATTTGATGTCATAATCATTAGATGATGTCATAATCATTTTGTTGATGTCATAATCATTTTGTTGATGTCATAATCATTTGATGATGTCATAATCGTTTGATGTCATAATCATTAGATGATGTCATAATCATTTTGTTGATGTCATAATCATTTGATGTCATAATCATTTGGTGATGTCATAATCATTTTGTTGATGTCATAATGATTTGATGATGTCATAATCATTTGATGTCATAATCATTGGATGATGTCATAATCATTTTGTTGATGTCATAATCATTTGATGATGTTATAATCATTTGATGTCATAATCATTTTGTTGATGTCATAATCATTTGTTGATGTCATAATCATTTGATGATGTCATAATCATTTTGTTGATGTCATAATCATTTGATGATGTCATAATCATTTTATGTCATAATCATTGGATAATGTCATAATCATTTTGTTGATGTCATAATCATTTGATGATGTCATAATCATTAGATGATGTCATAATCATTTTGTTGATGTCATAATCATTTGATGATGTCATAATCATTTTGTTGATGTCATAATCATTTTGTTGATGTCATAATGATTTGATGATGTCATAATGATTTGATGATGCCATAATCATTGGATGATGTCATAATCGTTTGATGTCATAATCATTAGATGATGTCATAATCATTTTGTTGATGCCATAATCATTTGATGATGTCATAATCATTAGATGATGTCATCATCATTTTGTTGATGTCATAATCATTTTGTTGATGTCATTATCATTTGATGTCATAATCATTGGATGATGTCATTATCATTTTGTTGATGTCATAATCATTTGATGATGTCATAATCATTAGATGATGTCATAATCATTTTGTTGATGTCATAATCATTTGATGATGTCATAATCATTAGCTGATGTCATAATCATTTTGTTGATGTCATAATCATTTGATGATGTCATAATCATTTTGTTGATGTCATAATCATTTGAAGATGTCATAATCGTTTGTTGTCATAATCATTTGATGATGTCATAATCATTTTCTTGATGTCATAATCATTTGATGATGTCATAATCATTTGATGTCATAATCATTGGATGATGACATAATCATTTTGTTGATGTCATAATCATTTGATGATGTCATAATCATTTTGTTGATGTAATAATCATTTTGTTGATGTCATAATGATTTGATGATGTCATAATCATTAGATGATGTCATAATCATTTTGATGATGTCATAATCATTTGATGTCATAATCATTAGATTATGTCATAATCATTTTGTTGATGTCATAGTCATTTTGTTGATGTCATAATCATTTGATGATGTCATAATCATTTGATGTCATAATCATTTGATTATGTCATAATCATTTGATTATGTCATAATCATTTTGTTGATGTAATAATCATTTTGTTGATGTCATAATGATTTGATGATGTCATAATCATTAGATGAAGTCATAATCATTTTGTTGATGTCATAATCATTTGATGATGTCATAATCATTTTATGTCATAATCATTGGATAATGTCATAATCATTTTGTTGATGTCATAATCATTAGATGATGTCATAATCATTTTGTTGATGTCATAATCATTTTGTTGATGTCATAATCATTTGATGATGTCATAATCATTAGATGATGTCATAATCATTTTGTTGATGTCATAATCATTTGATGATGTCATAATCATTTGATGTCATAATCATTGGATGATGACATAATCTTTTTGTTGATGTAATAATCATTTTGTTGATGTCATAATGATTGGATGATGACATAATCATTTGATGTCATAATCATTAGATGATGTCATAATCATTTTGTTGATGACATAATCATTTGATGTCATAATCATTAGATGATGTCATAATCATTTTGTTGATGTCATAGTCATTTGATGATGTCATAATCATTTTGTTGATGTCATAATCATTAGATGATGTCATAATCATTTGATGTCATAATCATTGGATGATGTCATAATCATTTTGTTGATGTCATAATCATTTGATGATGTCATAATCATTAGATGATGTCATAATCATTTTTTTGATGTCATAATCATTTGATGATGTCATAATCATTTGATGTCATACTCATTGGATGATGACATAATCATTTTGTTGATGTCATAATCATTTGATGATGTCATAATCATTTTGTTGATGTAATAATCATTTTGTTGATGTCATAATCATTTGATGATGTCATAATCATTTGATGTCATAATCATTGGATGATGTCATACTCATTTTGTTGATGTCATAATCATTTGATGATGTCATAATCATTAGATGATGTCATAATCATTTTGTTAATGTCATAATCATTTGATGTCATAATCATTAGATGATGTCATAATCGTTTTGTTGATGTCATAATCATTTTGTTGATGTCATAATCATTTGATGATGTCATAATCGTTTGATGTCATAATCATTAGATGATGTCATAATCATTTTGTTGATGTCATAATCATTTGATGTCATAATCATTTGGTGATGTCATAATCATTTTGTTGATGTCATAATCATTTTGTTGATGTCATAATGATTTGATGATGTCATAATCATTTGATGTCATAATCATTGGATGATGTCATAATCATTTTGTTGATGTCATAATCATTTGATGATGTTATAATCATTTGATGTCATAATCATTTTGTTGATGTCATAATCATTTGTTGATGTCATAATCATTTGATGATGTCATAATCATTTTGTTGATGTCATAATCATTTGATGATGTCTTAATCATTTTATGTCATAATCATTGGATAATGTCATAATCATTTTGTTGATGTCATAATCATTTCATGATGTCATAATCATTAGATGATGTCATAATCATTTTGTTGATGTCATAATCATTTGATGATGTCATAATCATTTTGTTGATGTCATAATCATTTTGTTGATGTCATAATGATTTGATGATGTCATAATGATTTGATGATGCCATAATCATTGGATGATGTCATAATCGTTTGATGTCATAATCATTAGATGATGTCATAATCATTTTGTTGATGCCATAATCATTTGATGATGTCATAATCATTAGATGATGTCATCATCATTTTGTTGATGTCAAAATCATTTTGTTGATGTCATTATCATTTGATGTCATAATCATTGGATGATGTCATTATCATTTTGTTGATGTCATAATCATTTGATGATGTCATAATCATTAGATGATGTAATAATCATTTTGTTGATGTCATAATCATTTGATGATGTCATAATCATTAGATGATGTCATAATCATTTTGTTGATGTCATAATCATTTGATGATGTCATAATCATTTTGTTGATGTCATAATCATTTGAAGATGTCATAATCGTTTGTTGTCATAATCATTTGATGATGTCATAATCATTTTGTTGATGTCATAATCATTTGATGATGTCATAATCATTTGATGTCATAATCATTGGATGATGTCATAATCATTTTGTTGATGTCATAATCATTTGATGATGTCATAATCATTAGATGATGTCATAATCATTTTCTTGATGTCATAATCATTTGATGATGTCATAATCATTTGATGTCATTATCATTGGATGATGACATAATCATTTTGTTGATGTCATAATCATTTGATGATGTCATAATCATTTTGTTGATGTAATAATCATTTTGTTGATGTCATAATGATTTGATGATGTCATAATCATTAGATGATGTCATAATCATTTTGATGATGTCATAATCATTTGATGTCATAATCATTAGATTATGTCATAATCATTTTGTTGATGTCATAGTCATTTTGTTGATGTCATAATCATTTGATGATGTCATAATCATTTGATGTCATAATCATTTGATTATGTCATAATCATTTGATTATGTCATAATCATTTTGTTGATGTCATAATCATTTTGTTGATGTCATAATGATTTGATGATGTCATAATCATTAGATGATGTCATAATCATTTTGTTGATGTCATAATGATTTGATGATGTCATAATCATTTGATGTCATAATCATTGGATGATGTCATAATCATTTTGTTGATGTCATAATCATTTGATGATGTCATAATCATTTGATGTCATAATCATTGGATGATGTCATAATCATTTTGTTGATGTCATAATCATTTGCTGATGTCATAATCATTAGATGATGTCATAATCATTTTGTTGATGTCAGAATCATTTGATGATGTCATAATCATTTTGTTGATGTCATAATCATTTGATGATGTCATAATCATTTGATGTCATAATCATTGGATAATGTCATAATCATTTGATGATGTCATAATCATTTGATGTCATAATCATTGGATGATGTCATAATCATTTTGTTGATGTCATAATCATTTGATGATGTCATTATCATTAGATGATGTCATAATCATTTGATGATGTCATAATCATTAGATGATGTCATAATCATTAGATGATGTCATAATCATTTGATGATGTCATAATCATTAGATGATGTCATAATCATTTTGTTGATGTCATAATCATTTGATGATGTCATAATCATTTGATGATGTCATAATCATTTGATGTCATAATCATTGGATGATGTCATACTCATTTTGTTGATGTCATAATCATTTGATGATGTCATAATCATTAGATGATGTCATAATCATTTTGTTAATGTCATAATCATTTGATGTCATAATCATTAGATGATGTCATAATCGTTTTGTTGATGTCATAATCATTTTGTTGATGTCATAATCATTTGATGATGTCATAATCGTTTGATGTCATAATCATTAGATGATGTCATAATCATTTTGTTGATGTCATAATCATTTGATGTCATAATCATTTGGTGATGTCATAATCATTTTGTTGATGTCATAATCATTTTGTTGATGTCATAATGATTTGATGATGTCATAATCATTTGATGTCATAATCATTGGATGATGTCATAATCATTTTGTTGATGTCATAATCATTTGATGATGTTATAATCATTTGATGTCATAATCATTTTGTTGATGTCATAATCATGTGTTGATGTCATAATCATTTGATGATGTCATAATCATTTTGTTGATGTCATAATCATTTGATGATGTCTTAATCATTTTATGTCATAATCATTGGATAATGTCATAATCATTTTGTTGATGTCATAATCATTTGATGATGTCATAATCATTAGATGATGTCATAATCATTTTGTTGATGTCATAATCATTTGATGATGTCATAATAATTTTGTTGATGTCATAATCATTTTGTTGATGTCATAATCATTTGATGATGTCATAATCATTAGATGATGTCATAATCATTTTGTTGATGTCATAATCATTTGATGATGTCATAATCATTTGATGTAATAATCATTGGATGATGTCATAATCATTTTGTTGATGTCATAATCATTTGTTGATGTCATAATCATTTGATGATGTCATAATCATTTTGTTGATGTCATAATCATTTGATGATGTCATAATCATTTGATGTCATAATCATTGGATAATGTCATAATCATTTTGTTGATGTCATAATCATTTGATGATGTCATAATCATTTTGTTGATGTCATAATCATTTGTTGATGTCATAATCATTTGATGATGTCATAATCATTTTGTTGATGTCATAATCATTTGATGATGTCACAATCATTTGATGTCATAATCATTGGATAATGTCATAATCATTTTATTGATGTCATAATCATTTGATGATGTCATAATCATTAGATGATGTCATAATCATTTTGTTGATGTCATAATCATTTTGTTGATGTCATAATCATTTTGTTGATGTCATATGATTTGATGATGTCATAATCATTTGATGTCATAATCATTGGATGATGTCATAATCATTTTCTTGATGTCATAATCATTTGATGATGTTATAATCATTAGATAATGTCATAATCATTTTGTTGATGTCATAATCATTTGATTATGTCATAATCATTAGATGATGTCATAGTCATTTTGTTGATGTCATAATCATTTGATGATGTCATAATCATTTGATGTCATAATCATTGGATGATGTCATAATCATTTTGTTGATGTCATAATCATTTGATGATGTCATAATCATTAGATGATGTCATAATCATTTTGTTGATGTCATAATCATTTGATGATGTCATAATCATTTGATGTCATAATCATTGGATGATGACATAATCTTTTTGTTGATGTAATAATCATTTTGTTGATGTCATAATGATTGGATGATGACATAATCATTTGATGTCATAATCATTAGATGATGTCATAATCATTTTGTTGATGACATAATCATTTGATGTCATAATCATTAGATGATGTCATAATCATTTTGTTGATGTCATAGTCATTTGATGATGTCATAATCATTTTGTTGATGTCATAATCATTAGATGATGTCATAATCATTTGATGTCATAATCATTGGATGATGTCATAATCATTTTGTTGATGTCATAATCATTTGATGATGTTATAATCATTAGATGATGTCATAATCATTTTGTTGATGTCATAATCATTTGATGATGTCATAATCATTTGATGTCATACTCATTGGATGATGACATAATCATTTTGTTGATGTCATAATCATTTGATGATGTCATAATCATTTTGTTGATGTAATAATCATTTTGTTGATGTCATAATCATTTGATGATGTCATAATCATTTGATGTCATAATCATTGGATGATGTCATACTCATTTTGTTGATGTCATAATCATTTGATGATGTCATAATCATTAGATGATGTCATAATCATTTTGTTAATGTCATAATCATTTGATGTCATAATCATTAGATGATGTCATAATCATTTTGTTGATGTCATAATCATTTTGTTGATGTCATAATCATTTGATGATGTCATAATCGTTTGATGTCATAATCATTAGATGATGTCATAATCATTTTGTTGATGTCATAATCATTTGATGTCATAATCATTTGGTGATGTCATAATCATTTTGTTGATGTCATAATGATTTGATGATGTCATAATCATTTGATGTCATAATCATTGGATGATGTCATAATCATTTTGTTGATGTCATAATCATTTGATGATGTTATAATCATTTGATGTCATAATCATTTTGTTGATGTCATAATCATTTGTTGATGTCATAATCATTTGATGATGTCATAATCATTTTGTTGATGTCATAATCATTTGATGATGTCATAATCATTTTATGTCATAATCATTGGATAATGTCATAATCATTTTGTTGATGTCATAATCATTTGATGATGTCATAATCATTAGATGATGTCATAATCATTTTGTTGATGTCATAATCATTTGATGATGTCATAATCATTTTGTTGATGTCATAATCATTTTGTTGATGTCATAATGATTTGATGATGTCATAATGATTTGATGATGCCATAATCATTGGATGATGTCATAATCGTTTGATGTCATAATCATTAGATGATGTCATAATCATTTTGTTGATGCCATAATCATTTGATGATGTCATAATCATTAGATGATGTCATCATCATTTTGTTGATGTCATAATCATTTTGTTGATGTCATTATCATTTGATGTCATAATCATTGGATGATGTCATTATCATTTTGTTGATGTCATAATCATTTGATGATGTCATAATCATTAGATGATGTCATAATCATTTTGTTGATGTCATAATCATTTGATGATGTCATAATCATTAGCTGATGTCATAATCATTTTGTTGATGTCATAATCATTTGATGATGTCATAATCATTTTGTTGATGTCATAATCATTTGAAGATGTCATAATCGTTTGTTGTCATAATCATTTGATGATGTCATAATCATTTTCTTGATGTCATAATCATTTGATGATGTCATAATCATTTGATGTCATAATCATTGGATGATGACATAATCATTTTGTTGATGTCATAATCATTTGATGATGTCATAATCATTTTGTTGATGTAATAATCATTTTGTTGATGTCATAATGATTTGATGATGTCATAATCATTAGATGATGTCATAATCATTTTGATGATGTCATAATCATTTGATGTCATAATCATTAGATTATGTCATAATCATTTTGTTGATGTCATAGTCATTTTGTTGATGTCATAATCATTTGATGATGTCATAATCATTTGATGTCATAATCATTTGATTATGTCATAATCATTTGATTATGTCATAATCATTTTGTTGATGTAATAATCATTTTGTTGATGTCATAATGATTTGATGATGTCATAATCATTAGATGAAGTCATAATCATTTTGTTGATGTCATAATCATTTGATGATGTCATAATCATTTTATGTCATAATCATTGGATAATGTCATAATCATTTTGTTGATGTCATAATCATTAGATGATGTCATAATCATTTTGTTGATGTCATAATCATTTTGTTGATGTCATAATCATTTGATGATGTCATAATCATTAGATGATGTCATAATCATTTTGTTGATGTCATAATCATTTGATGATGTCATAATCATTTGATGTCATAATCATTGGATGATGACATAATCTTTTTGTTGATGTAATAATCATTTTGTTGATGTCATAATGATTGGATGATGACATAATCATTTGATGTCATAATCATTAGATGATGTCATAATCATTTTGTTGATGACATAATCATTTGATGTCATAATCATTAGATGATGTCATAATCATTTTGTTGATGTCATAGTCATTTGATGATGTCATAATCATTTTGTTGATGTCATAATCATTAGATGATGTCATAATCATTTGATGTCATAATCATTGGATGATGTCATAATCATTTTGTTGATGTCATAATCATTTGATGATGTCATAATCATTAGATGATGTCATAATCATTTTTTTGATGTCATAATCATTTGATGATGTCATAATCATTTGATGTCATACTCATTGGATGATGACATAATCATTTTGTTGATGTCATAATCATTTGATGATGTCATAATCATTTTGTTGATGTAATAATCATTTTGTTGATGTCATAATCATTTGATGATGTCATAATCATTTGATGTCATAATCATTGGATGATGTCATACTCATTTTGTTGATGTCATAATCATTTGATGATGTCATAATCATTAGATGATGTCATAATCATTTTGTTAATGTCATAATCATTTGATGTCATAATCATTAGATGATGTCATAATCGTTTTGTTGATGTCATAATCATTTTGTTGATGTCATAATCATTTGATGATGTCATAATCGTTTGATGTCATAATCATTAGATGATGTCATAATCATTTTGTTGATGTCATAATCATTTGATGTCATAATCATTTGGTGATGTCATAATCATTTTGTTGATGTCATAATCATTTTGTTGATGTCATAATGATTTGATGATGTCATAATCATTTGATGTCATAATCATTGGATGATGTCATAATCATTTTGTTGATGTCATAATCATTTGATGATGTTATAATCATTTGATGTCATAATCATTTTGTTGATGTCATAATCATTTGTTGATGTCATAATCATTTGATGATGTCATAATCATTTTGTTGATGTCATAATCATTTGATGATGTCTTAATCATTTTATGTCATAATCATTGGATAATGTCATAATCATTTTGTTGATGTCATAATCATTTCATGATGTCATAATCATTAGATGATGTCATAATCATTTTGTTGATGTCATAATCATTTGATGATGTCATAATCATTTTGTTGATGTCATAATCATTTTGTTGATGTCATAATGATTTGATGATGTCATAATGATTTGATGATGCCATAATCATTGGATGATGTCATAATCGTTTGATGTCATAATCATTAGATGATGTCATAATCATTTTGTTGATGCCATAATCATTTGATGATGTCATAATCATTAGATGATGTCATCATCATTTTGTTGATGTCAAAATCATTTTGTTGATGTCATTATCATTTGATGTCATAATCATTGGATGATGTCATTATCATTTTGTTGATGTCATAATCATTTGATGATGTCATAATCATTAGATGATGTAATAATCATTTTGTTGATGTCATAATCATTTGATGATGTCATAATCATTAGATGATGTCATAATCATTTTGTTGATGTCATAATCATTTGATGATGTCATAATCATTTTGTTGATGTCATAATCATTTGAAGATGTCATAATCGTTTGTTGTCATAATCATTTGATGATGTCATAATCATTTTGTTGATGTCATAATCATTTGATGATGTCATAATCATTTGATGTCATAATCATTGGATGATGTCATAATCATTTTGTTGATGTCATAATCATTTGATGATGTCATAATCATTAGATGATGTCATAATCATTTTCTTGATGTCATAATCATTTGATGATGTCATAATCATTTGATGTCATTATCATTGGATGATGACATAATCATTTTGTTGATGTCATAATCATTTGATGATGTCATAATCATTTTGTTGATGTAATAATCATTTTGTTGATGTCATAATGATTTGATGATGTCATAATCATTAGATGATGTCATAATCATTTTGATGATGTCATAATCATTTGATGTCATAATCATTAGATTATGTCATAATCATTTTGTTGATGTCATAGTCATTTTGTTGATGTCATAATCATTTGATGATGTCATAATCATTTGATGTCATAATCATTTGATTATGTCATAATCATTTGATTATGTCATAATCATTTTGTTGATGTCATAATCATTTTGTTGATGTCATAATGATTTGATGATGTCATAATCATTAGATGATGTCATAATCATTTTGTTGATGTCATAATGATTTGATGATGTCATAATCATTTGATGTCATAATCATTGGATGATGTCATAATCATTTTGTTGATGTCATAATCATTTGATGATGTCATAATCATTTGATGTCATAATCATTGGATGATGTCATAATCATTTTGTTGATGTCATAATCATTTGCTGATGTCATAATCATTAGATGATGTCATAATCATTTTGTTGATGTCAGAATCATTTGATGATGTCATAATCATTTTGTTGATGTCATAATCATTTGATGATGTCATAATCATTTGATGTCATAATCATTGGATAATGTCATAATCATTTGATGATGTCATAATCATTTGATGTCATAATCATTGGATGATGTCATAATCATTTTGTTGATGTCATAATCATTTGATGATGTCATTATCATTAGATGATGTCATAATCATTTGATGATGTCATAATCATTAGATGATGTCATAATCATTAGATGATGTCATAATCATTTGATGATGTCATAATCATTAGATGATGTCATAATCATTTTGTTGATGTCATAATCATTTGATGATGTCATAATCATTTGATGATGTCATAATCATTTGATGTCATAATCATTGGATGATGTCATACTCATTTTGTTGATGTCATAATCATTTGATGATGTCATAATCATTAGATGATGTCATAATCATTTTGTTAATGTCATAATCATTTGATGTCATAATCATTAGATGATGTCATAATCGTTTTGTTGATGTCATAATCATTTTGTTGATGTCATAATCATTTGATGATGTCATAATCGTTTGATGTCATAATCATTAGATGATGTCATAATCATTTTGTTGATGTCATAATCATTTGATGTCATAATCATTTGGTGATGTCATAATCATTTTGTTGATGTCATAATCATTTTGTTGATGTCATAATGATTTGATGATGTCATAATCATTTGATGTCATAATCATTGGATGATGTCATAATCATTTTGTTGATGTCATAATCATTTGATGATGTTATAATCATTTGATGTCATAATCATTTTGTTGATGTCATAATCATTTGTTGATGTCATAATCATTTGATGATGTCATAATCATTTTGTTGATGTCATAATCATTTGATGATGTCTTAATCATTTTATGTCATAATCATTGGATAATGTCATAATCATTTTGTTGATGTCATAATCATTTCATGATGTCATAATCATTAGATGATGTCATAATCATTTTGTTGATGTCATAATCATTTGATGATGTCATAATCATTTTGTTGATGTCATAATCATTTTGTTGATGTCATAATGATTTGATGATGTCATAATGATTTGATGATGCCATAATCATTGGATGATGTCATAATCGTTTGATGTCATAATCATTAGATGATGTCATAATCATTTTGTTGATGCCATAATCATTTGATGATGTCATAATCATTAGATGATGTCATCATCATTTTGTTGATGTCAAAATCATTTTGTTGATGTCATTATCATTTGATGTCATAATCATTGGATGATGTCATTATCATTTTGTTGATGTCATAATCATTTGATGATGTCATAATCATTAGATGATGTCATAATCATTTTGTTGATGTCATAATCATTTGATGATGTCATAATCATTAGATGATGTCATAATCATTTTGTTGATGTCATAATCATTTGATGATGTCATAATCATTTTGTTGATGTCATAATCATTTGAAGATGTCATAATCGTTTGTTGTCATAATCATTTGATGATGTCATAATCATTTTGTTGATGTCATAATCATTTGATGATGTCATAATCATTTGATGTCATAATCATTGGATGATGTCATAATCATTTTGTTGATGTCATAATCATTTGATGATGTCATAATCATTAGATGATGTCATAATCATTTTCTTGATGTCATAATCATTTGATGATGTCATAATCATTTGATGTCATTATCATTGGATGATGACATAATCATTTTGTTGATGTCATAATCATTTGATGATGTCATAATCATTTTGTTGATGTAATAATCATTTTGTTGATGTCATAATGATTTGATGATGTCATAATCATTAGATGATGTCATAATCATTTTGATGATGTCATAATCATTTGATGTCATAATCATTAGATTATGTCATAATCATTTTGTTGATGTCATAGTCATTTTGTTGATGTCATAATCATTTGATGATGTCATAATCATTTGATGTCATAATCATTTGATTATGTCATAATCATTTGATTATGTCATAATCATTTTGTTGATGTCATAATCATTTTGTTGATGTCATAATGATTTGATGATGTCATAATCATTAGATGATGTCATAATCATTTTGTTGATGTCATAATGATTTGATGATGTCATAATCATTTGATGTCATAATCATTGGATGATGTCATAATCATTTTGTTGATGTCATAATCATTTGATGATGTCATAATCATTTGATGTCATAATCATTGGATGATGTCATAATCATTTTGTTGATGTCATAATCATTTGCTGATGTCATAATCATTAGATGATGTCATAATCATTTTGTTGATGTCAGAATCATTTGATGATGTCATAATCATTTTGTTGATGTCATAATCATTTGATGATGTCATAATCATTTGATGTCATAATCATTGGATAATGTCATAATCATTTGATGATGTCATAATCATTTGATGTCATAATCATTGGATGATGTCATAATCATTTTGTTGATGTCATAATCATTTGATGATGTCATTATCATTAGATGATGTCATAATCATTTGATGATGTCATAATCATTAGATGATGTCATAATCATTTTGTTGATGTCATAATCATTTGATGATGTCATAATCATTTGATGATGTCATAATCATTTTGTTGATGTCATAATCATTTGGTGATGTCATAATCATTAGATGATGTCATAATCATTTTGTTGATGTCATAATCATTTGATGATGTCATAATCATTTTGTTGATGTCATAATCATTTGAAGATGTCATAATCGTTTGATGTCATAATCATTTTGTTGATGTCATAATCATTTGATGATGTCATAATCATTTGATGTCATAATCATTGGATGATGTCATAATCATTTTGTTGATGTCATAATCATTTGATGATGTCATAATCATTAGATGATGTCATAATCATTTTGTTGATGTCATAATCATTTGATGATGTCATAATCATTTGATGTCATAATCATTGGATGATGACATAATCATTTTGTTGATGTCATAATCATTTGATGATGTCATAATCATTTTGTTGATGTAATAATCATTTTGTTGATGTCATAGTCATTTGATGATGTCATAGTCATTTGATGTCATAATCAATGGATGATGTCATAATCATTTTGTTGATGTCATAGTCATTTGATGATGTCACAATCATTAGATGATGTCATAATCATTTTTTTGATGTCATAATCATTTGATGATGTCATAATCATTTGATGATGTCATAATCATTTTGTTGATGTCATAATCATTTGATGATGTCATAATCATTTTGTTGATGTCATAATCATTTGATGATGTCATAATCATTTGATTTCATAATCATTGGATAATGTCATAATCATTTTGTTGATGTCATAATCATTTGATGTCATAATCATTAGATGATGTCATAATCATTTTGTTGATGTCATAATCATTTGATGTCATAATCATTTGGTGATGTCATAATCATTTTGTTGATGTCATAATTATTTGATGATGTCATAATCATTAGATGATGTCATAATCATTTTGTTGATGTCATAATCATTTGATGATGTCATAATCATTTTGTTGATGTCATAATCATTTGATGATGTCATAATCATTTGATTTCATAATCATTGGATAATGTCATAATCATTTTGTTGATGTCATAATCATTTGATGTCATAATCATTAGATGATGTCATAATCATTTTGTTGATGTTATAATCATTTGATGTCATAATCATTTGGTGATGTCATAATCATTTTGTTGATGTCATAATTATTTGATGATGTCATAATCATTAGATGATGTCATAATCATTTTGTTGATGTCATAATCATTTGATGATGTCATAATCATTAGATGATGTCATAATCATTTTGTTGATGTCATAATCATTTGCTGATGTCATAATCATTAGATGATGTCATAATCATTTTGTTGATGTCAGAATCATTTGATGATGTCATAATCATTTTGTTGATGTCATAATCATTTGATGATGTCATAATCATTTGATGTCATAATCATTGGATAATGTCATAATCATTTTGTTGATATCATAATCATTTGATGATGTCATCATCATTAGATGATGTCATAATCATTTTGTTGATGTCATAATCATTTGATGATGTCATAATCATTTTGTTGATGTCATAATCATTTTGTTGATGTCATAATCATTTGATGATGTCATAATCATTTGATGTCATAATCATTGGATGATGTCATAATCATTTTGTTGATGTCATAATCATTTGATGATGTCATAATCATTTGATGTCATAATCATTGGATGATGTCATAATCATTTTGTTGATGTCATAATCATTTGATGATGTCATTATCATTAGATGATGTCATAATCATTTGATGATGTCATAATCATTAGATGATGTCATAATCATTTTGTTGATGTCATAATCATTTGATGATGTCATAATCATTTGATGATGTCATAATCATTTTGTTGATGTCATAATCATTTGGTGATGTCATAATCATTAGATGATGTCATAATCATTTTGTTGATGTCATAATCATTTGATGATGTCATAATCATTTTGTTGATGTCATAATCATTTGAAGATGTCATAATCGTTTGATGTCATAATCATTGGATGATGTCATAATCATTTTGTTGATGTCATAATCATTTGATGATGTCATAATCATTAGATGATGTCATAATCATTTTGTTGATGTCATAATCATTTGATGATGTCATAATCATTTGATGTCATAATCATTGGATGATGACATAATCATTTTGTTGATGTCATAATCATTTGATGATGTCATAATCATTTTGTTGATGTAATAATCATTTTGTTGATGTCATAGTCATTTGATGATGTCATAGTCATTTGATGTCATAATCAATGGATGATGTCATAATCATTTTGTTGATGTCATAGTCATTTGATGATGTCACAATCATTAGACGATGTCATAATCATTTTGTTGATGTCATAATCATTTGATGATGTCATAATCATTTTGTTGATGTCATAATCATTTGATGATGTCATAATCATTTGATGATGTCATAATCATTTTGTTGATGTCATAATCATTTGATGATGTCATAATCATTTTGTTGATGTCATAATCATTTGATGATGTCATAATCATTTGATTTCATAATCATTGGATAATGTCATAATCATTTTGTTGATGTCATAATCATTTGATGTCATAATCATTAGATGATGTCATAATCATTTTGTTGATGTCATAATCATTTTGTTGATGTCATAATCATTTGATGATGTCATAATCGTTTGATGTCATAATCATTAGATGATGTCATAATCATTTTGTTGATGTCATAATCATTTGATGTCATAATCATTTGGTGATGTCATAATCATTTTGTTGATGTCATAATTATTTGATGATGTCATAATCATTAGATGATGTCATAATCATTTTGTTGATGTCATAATCATTTGATGATGTCATAATCATTTGATGTCATAATCATTGGATGATGTCATAATCATTTTGTTGATGTCATAATCATTTGTTGATGTCATAATCATTTGATGATGTCATAATCATTTTGTTGATGTCATAATCATTTGATGATGTCATAATCATTTGATGTCATAATCATTGGATAATGTCATAATCATTTTGTTGATGTCATAATCATTTGATGATGTCATAATCATTAGATGATGTCATAATCATTTTGTTGATGTCATAATCATTTGATGATGTCATAATCATTTTGTTGATGTCATAATCATTTGTTGATGTCATAATCATTTGATGATGTCATAATCATTTTGTCGATGTCATAATCATTTGATGATGTCATAATCATTTGATGTCATAATCATTGGATAATGTCATAATCATTTTGTTGATGTCATAATCATTTGATGATGTCATAATCATTAGATGATGTCATAATCATTTTGTTGATGTCATAATCATTTGATGATGTCATAATCATTTTGTTGATGTCATAATCATTTTGTTGATGTCATATGATTTGATGATGTCATAATCATTTGATGTCATAATCATTGGATGATGTCATAATCATTTTGTTGATGTCATAATCATTTGATGATGTTATAATCATTAGGTGATGTCATAATCATTTTGTTGATGTCATAATCATTTGATTATGTCATAATCATTAGATGATGTCATAATCATTTTGTTGATGTCATAATCATTTGATGATGTCATAATCATTTGATGTCATAATCATTGGATGATGTCATAATCATTTTGTTGATGTCATAATCATTTGATGATGTCATAATCATTAGATGATGTCATATTCATTTTGTTGATGTCATAATCATTTGATGATGTCATAATCATTTGATGTCATAATCATTGGATGATGACATAATCATTTTGTTGATGTCATAATCATTTGATGATGTCTTAATCATTTTGTTGATGTAATAATCATTTTGTTGATGTCATAATGATTGGATGATGACATAATCATTTGATGTCATAATCATTAGATGATGTCATAATCATTTTGTTGATGACATAATCATTTGATGTCATAATCATTAGATGATGTCATAATCATTTTGTTGATGTCATAGTCATTTGATGATGTCATAATCATTTTGTTGATGTCATAATCATTAGATGATGTCATAATCATTTGATGTCATAATCATTGGATGATGTCATAATCATTTTGTTGATGTCATAGTCATTTGATGATGTCACAATCATTAGATGATGTCATAATCATTTTTTTGATGTCATAATCATTTGATGATGTCATAATCATTTGATGATGTCATAATCATTTTGTTGATGTCATAATCATTTGATGATGTCATAATAATTTTGTTGATGTCATAAACATTTGATGATGTCATAATCATTTGATTTCATAATCATTGGATAATGTCATAATCATTTTGTTGATGTCATAATCATTTGATGTCATAATCATTAGATGATGTCATAATCATTTTGTTGATGTCATAATCATTTTGTTGATGTCATAATCATTTGATGATGTCATAATCATTTGATGATGTCATAATCATTTTGTTGATGTCATAATCATTTGGTGATGTCATAATCATTAGATGATGTCATAATCATTTTGTTGATGTCATAATCATTTGATGATGTCATAATCATTTTGTTGATGTCAATATCATTTGAAGATGTCATAATCGTTTGATGTCATAATCATTAGATGATGTCATAATCATTTTGTTGATGTCATAATCATTTGATGTCATAATCAATAGATGATGTCATAATCATTTTGTTGATGTCATAGTCATTTGATGATGTCATAATCATTTTGTTGATGTCATAATCATTTGTTGATGTCATAATCATTTGATGTCATAATCATTGGATAATGTCATAATCATTTTGTTGATGTCATAATCATTTGTTGATGTCATAATCATTTGATGATGTCATAATCATTTTGTTGATGTCATAATCATTTGATGATGTCATAATCATTTGATGTCATAATCATTGGATAATGTCATAATCATTTTGTTGATGTCATAATCATTTGATGATGTCATAATCATTAGATGATGTCATAATCATTTTGTTGATGTCATAATCATTTGATGATGTCATAATCATTTTGTTGATGTCATAATCATTTGTTGATGTCATAATCATTTGATGATGTCATAATCATTTTGTCGATGTCATAATCATTTGATGATGTCATAATCATTAGATGATGTCATAATCATTTTGTTGATGTCATAATCATTTGATGATGTCATAATCATTTTGTTGATGTCATAATCATTTTGTTGATGTCATATGATTTGATGATGTCATAATCATTTGATGTCATAATCATTGGATGATGTCATAATCATTTTGTTGATGTCATAATCATTTGATGATGTTATAATCATTAGGTGATGTCATAATCATTTTGTTGATGTCATAATCATTTGATTATGTCATAATCATTAGATGATGTCATAATCATTTTGTTGATGTCATAATCATTTGATGATGTCATAATCATTTGATGTCATAATCATTGGATGATGTCATAATCATTTTGTTGATGTCATAATCATTTGATGATGTCATAATCATTAGATGATGTCATATTCATTTTGTTGATGTCATAATCATTTGATGATGTCATAATCATTTGATGTCATAATCATTGGATGATGACATAATCATTTTGTTGATGTCATAATCATTTGATGATGTCTTAATCATTTTGTTGATGTAATAATCATTTTGTTGATGTCATAATGATTGGATGATGACATAATCATTTGATGTCATAATCATTAGATGATGTCATAATCATTTTGTTGATGACATAATCATTTGATGTCATAATCATTAGATGATGTCATAATCATTTTGTTGATGTCATAGTCATTTGATGATGTCATAATCATTTTGTTGATGTCATAATCATTAGATGATGTCATAATCATTTGATGTCATAATCATTGGATGATGTCATAATCATTTTGTTGATGTCATAGTCATTTGATGATGTCACAATCATTAGATGATGTCATAATCATTTTTTTGATGTCATAATCATTTGATGATGTCATAATCATTTGATGATGTCATAATCATTTTGTTGATGTCATAATCATTTGATGATGTCATAATAATTTTGTTGATGTCATAAACATTTGATGATGTCATAATCATTTGATTTCATAATCATTGGATAATGTCATAATCATTTTGTTGATGTCATAATCATTTGATGTCATAATCATTAGATGATGTCATAATCATTTTGTTGATGTCATAATCATTTTGTTGATGTCATAATCATTTGATGATGTCATAATCATTTGATGATGTCATAATCATTTTGTTGATGTCATAATCATTTGGTGATGTCATAATCATTAGATGATGTCATAATCATTTTGTTGATGTCATAATCATTTGATGATGTCATAATCATTTTGTTGATGTCAATATCATTTGAAGATGTCATAATCGTTTGATGTCATAATCATTAGATGATGTCATAATCATTTTGTTGATGTCATAATCATTTGATGTCATAATCAATAGATGATGTCATAATCATTTTGTTGATGTCATAGTCATTTGATGATGTCATAATCATTTTGTTGATGTCATAATCATTTGATGATGTCATAATCATTTGATGTCATAATCATTGGATGATGTCATAATCATTTTGTTGATGTCATAATCATTTGATGATGTCATAATCATTAGATGATGTCATAATCATTTTGTTGATGTCATAATCATTTGATGATGTCATAATCATTTGATGTCATAATCATTGGATGATGTCATAATCATTTTGTTGATGTCATAATCATTTGTTGATGTCAAAATCATTTGATGTCATAATCATTGGATGATGACATAATCATTTTGTTGATGTCATAATCATTTTGTTGATGTAATAATCATTTTGTTGATGTCATAGTCATTTGATTATGTCATAGTCATTTGATGTCATAATCAATGGATGATGTCATAATCATTTTGTTGATGTCATAGTCATTTGATGATGTCACAATCATTAGATGATGTCATAATCATTTTTTTGATGTCATAATCATTTGATGATGTCATAATCATTTGATGATGTCATAATCATTTTGTTGATGTCATAATCATTTGATGATGTCATAATCATTTTGTTGATGTCATAATCATTTGATGATGTCATAATCATTTGATTTCAAAATCATTGGATAATGTCATAATCATTTTGTTGATGTCATAATCATTTGATGTCATAATCATTAGATGATGTCATAATCATTTTGTTGATGTCATAATCATTTTGTTGATGTCATAATCATTTGATGATGTCATAATCATTTGATGATGTCATAATCATTAGATGATGTCATTATCATTTTGTTGATGTCATAATCATTTGATGATGTCATAATCATTTTGTTGATGTCATAATCATTTGAAGATGTCATAATCATTTGATGATGTCATAATCATTTGATGATGTCATAATCATTTGATGTCATAATCATTGGATGATGACATAATCATTTTGTTGATGTCATAATCATTTGATGATGTCATAATCATTAGATGATGTCATAATCATTTTGTTGATGTCATAATGATTTGATGATGTCATAATCATTAGATGATGTCATAATCATTTTGATGATGTCATAATCATTTGATGTCATAATCATTAGATTATGTCATAATCATTTTGTTGATGTCATAGTCATTTTGTTGATGTCATAATCATTTGATGATGTCATAATCATTTGATGTCATAATCATTTGATTATGTCATAATCATTTGATTATGTCATAATCATTTTGTTGATGTAATAATCATTTTGTTGATGTCATAATGATTTGATGATGTCATAATCATTTGATGTCATAATCATTGGATGATGTCATAATCATTTTGTTGATGTCATAATCATTTGATGATGTCATAATCATTTGATGTCATAATCATTGGATGATGTCATAATCATTAGATGATGTCATAATCATTTTGTTGATGTCATAATCATTTGATGATGTCATAATCATTTGATGTCATAATCATTACATGATGTCATAATCATTTTGTTGATGTCATAATCATTTGATGATGTCATAATCATTAGATGATGTCATAATCATTTTGTTGATGTCATAATCATTTGCTGATGTCATAATCATTAGATGATGTCATAATCATTTTGTTGATGTCAGAATCATTTGATGATGTCATAATCATTTTGTTGATGTCATAATCATTTGATGATGTCATAATCATTTGATGTCATAATCATTGGATAATGTCATAATCATTTTGTTGATATCATAATCATTTGATGATGTCATCATCATTAGATGATGTCATAATCATTTTGTTGATGTCATAATCATTTGATGATGTCATAATCATTTTGTTGATGTCATAATCATTTTGTTGATGTCATAATCATTTGATGATGTCATAATCATTTGATGTCATAATCATTGGATGATGTCATAATCATTTTGTTGATGTCATAATCATTTGATGATGTCATAATCATTTGATGTCATAATCATTGGATGATGTCATAATCATTTTGTTGATGTCATAATCATTTGATGATGTCATAATCATTAGATGATGTCATAATCATTTTGTTGATGTCATAATCATTTTGTTGATGTCATAATCATTTTGTTGATGTCATAATCATTTGATGATGTCATAATCATTAGATGATGTCATAATCATTTTGTTGATGTAATAATCATTTGATGATGTCATAATCATTTGATGATGTCATAATCATTTTGTTGATGTCATAATCATTTGGTGATGTCATAATCATTAGATGATGTCACAATCATTTTGTTGATGTCATAATCATTTGATGATGTCATAATCATTTTGTTGATGTCATAATCATTTGAAGATGTCATAATCGTTTGATGTCATAATCATTAGATGATGTCATAATCATTTTGTTGATGTCATAATAATTTGATGTCATAATCAATAGATGATGTCATAATCATTTTGTTGATGTCAGTCATTTGATGATGTCATAATCATTTGATGTCATAATCATTGGATGATGTCATAATCATTTTGTTGATGTCATAATCATTTGATGATGTCATAATCATTAGATGATGTCATAATCATTTTGTTGATGTCATAATCATTTGATGATGTCATAATCATTTGATGTCATAATCATTGGATGATGACATAATCATTTTGTTGATGTCATAATCATTTGATGATGTCATAATCATTTTGTTGATGTAATAATCATTTTGTTGATGTCATAATCATTTGATGATGTCATAGTCATTTGATGTCATAATCAATGGATGATGTCATAATCATTTTGTTGATGTCATAATCATTTGATGATGTCACAATCATTAGATGATGTCATAATCATTTTTTTGATGTCATAATCATTTGATGATGTCATAATCATTTGATGATGTCATAATCATTTTGTTGATGTCATAATCATTTGATGATGTCATAATCATTTTGTTGATGTCATAATCATTTGATGATGTCATAATCATTTGATTTCATAATCATTGGATAATGTCATAATCATTTTGTTGATGTCATAATCATTTGATGATGTCATAATCATTTTGTTGATGTCATAATCATTTGATGATGTCATAATCATTTGATGTCATAATCATTAGATGATGTCATAATCATTTTGTTGATGTCATAATCATTTGATGTCATAATCATTTGGTGATGTCATAATCATTTTGTTGATGTCATAATTATTTGATGATGTCATAATCATTAGATGATGTCATAATCATTTTGTTGATGTCATAATCATTTGATGATGTCATAATCATTTGATGTCATAATCATTGGATGATGTCATAATCATTTTGTTGATGTCATAATCATTTGTTGATGTCATAATCATTTGATGATGTCATAATCATTTTGTTGATGTCATAATGATTTGATGATGTCATAATCATTTGATGTCATAATCATTGGATAATGTCATAATCATTTTGTTGATGTCATAATCATTTGATGATGTCATAATCATTAGATGATGTCATAATCATTTTGTTGATGTCATAATCATTTGATGATGTCATAATCATTTTGTTGATGTCATAATCATTTGTTGATGTCATAATCATTTGATGATGTCATAATCATTTTGTCGATGTCATAATCATTTGATGATGTCATAATCATTTGATGTCATAATCATTGGATAATGTCATAATCATTTTGTTGATGTCATAATCATTTGATGATGTCATAATCATTAGATGATGTCATAATCATTTTGTTGATGTCATAATCATTTGATGATGTCATAATCATTTTGTTGATGTCATAATCATTTTGTTGATGTCATATGATTTGATGATGTCATAATCATTTGATGTCATAATCATTGGATGATGTCATAATCATTTTGTTGATGTCATAATCATTTGATGATGTTATAATCATTAGGTGATGTCATAATCATTTTGTTGATGTCATAATCATTTGATTATGTCATAATCATTAGATGATGTCATAATCATTTTGTTGATGTCATAATCATTTGATGATGTCATAATCATTTGATGTCATAATCATTGGATGATGTCATAATCATTTTGTTGATGTCATAATCATTTGATGATGTCATAATCATTAGATGATGTCATATTCATTTTGTTGATGTCATAATCATTTGATGATGTCATAATCATTTGATGTCATAATCATTGGATGATGACATAATCATTTTGTTGATGTCATAATCATTTGATGATGTCTTAATCTTTTTGTTGATGTAATAATCATTTTGTTGATGTCATAATGATTGGATGATGACATAATCATTTGATGTCATAATCATTAGATGATGTCATAATCATTTTGTTGATGACATAATCATTTGATGTCATAATCATTAGATGATGTCATAATCATTTTGTTGATGTCATAGTCATTTGATGATGTCATAATCATTTTGTTGATGTCATAATCATTAGATGATGTCATAATCATTTGATGTCATAATCATTGGATGATGTCATAATCATTTTGTTGATGTCATAGTCATTTGATGATGTCACAATCATTAGATGATGTCATAATCATTTTTTTGATGTCATAATCATTTGATGATGTCATAATCATTTGATGATGTCATAATCATTTTGTTGATGTCATAATCATTTGATGATGTCATAATAATTTTGTTGATGTCATAAACATTTGATGATGTCATAATCATTTGATTTCATAATCATTGGATAATGTCATAATCATTTTGTTGATGTCATAATCATTTGATGTCATAATCATTAGATGATGTCATAATCATTTTGTTGATGTCATAATCATTTTGTTGATGTCATAATCATTTGATGATGTCATAATCATTTGATGATGTCATAATCATTTTGTTGATGTCATAATCATTTGGTGATGTCATAATCATTAGATGATGTCATAATCATTTTGTTGATGTCATAATCATTTGATGATGTCATAATCATTTTGTTGATGTCAATATCATTTGAAGATGTCATAATCGTTTGATGTCATAATCATTAGATGATGTCATAATCATTTTGTTGATGTCATAATCATTTGATGTCATAATCAATAGATGATGTCATAATCATTTTGTTGATGTCATAGTCATTTGATGATGTCATAATCATTTTGTTGATGTCATAATCATTTGATGATGTCATAATCATTTGATGTCATAATCATTGGATGATGTCATAATCATTTTGTTGATGTCATAATCATTTGATGATGTCATAATCATTAGATGATGTCATAATCATTTTGTTGATGTCATAATCATTTGATGATGTCATAATCATTTGATGTCATAATCATTGGATGATGTCATAATCATTTTGTTGATGTCATAATCATTTGTTGATGTCAAAATCATTTGATGTCATAATCATTGGATGATGACATAATCATTTTGTTGATGTCATAATCATTTTGTTGATGTAATAATCATTTTGTTGATGTCATAGTCATTTGATTATGTCATAGTCATTTGATGTCATAATCAATGGATGATGTCATAATCATTTTGTTGATGTCATAGTCATTTGATGATGTCACAATCATTAGATGATGTCATAATCATTTTTTTGATGTCATAATCATTTGATGATGTCATAATCATTTGATGATGTCATAATCATTTTGTTGATGTCATAATCATTTGATGATGTCATAATCATTTTGTTGATGTCATAATCATTTGATGATGTCATAATCATTTGATTTCATAATCATTGGATAATGTCATAATCATTTTGTTGATGTCATAATCATTTGATGTCATAATCATTAGATGATGTCATAATCATTTTGTTGATGTCATAATCATTTTGTTGATGTCATAATCATTTGATGATGTCATAATCGTTTGATGTCATAATCATTAGATGATGTCATAATCATTTTGTTGATGTCATAATCATTTGATGTCATAATCTTTTGGTGATGTCATAATCATTTTGTTGATGTCATAATCATTTGATGATGTCATAATCATTAGATGATGTCATTATCATTTTGTTGATGTCATAATCATTTGATGATGTCATAATCATTTTGTTGATGTCATAATCATTTGAAGATGTCATAATCATTAGATGATGTCATTATCATTTTGTTGATGTCATAATCATTTGATGATGTCATAATCATTTTGTTGATGTCATAATCATTTGAAGATGTCATAATCATTAGATGATGTCATTATCATTTTGTTGATGTCATAATCATTAGATGATGTCATAATCATTTTGTTGATGTCATAATCATTTGATGTCATAATCATTAGATGATGTCATAATCATTTTGTTGATGTCATAGTCATTTGATGATGTCATAATCATTTTGTTGATGTCATAATCATTTGATGATGTCATAATCATTTGATGTCATAATCATTGGATGATGTCATAATCATTTTGTTGATGTCATAATCATTTGATGATGTCATAATCATTAGATGATGTCATAATCATTTTCTTGATGTCATAATCATTTGATGATGTCATAATCATTTGATGTCATAATCATTGGATGATGACATAATCATTTTGTTGATGTCATAATCATTTGATGATGTCATAATCATTAGATGATGTCATAATCATTTTGTTGATGTCATAATGATTTGATGATGTCATAATCATTAGATGATGTCATAATCATTTTGATGATGTCATAATCATTTGATGTCATAATCATTAGATTATGTCATAATCATTTTGTTGATGTCATAGTCATTTTGTTGATGTCATAATCATTTGATGATGTCATAATCATTTGATGTCATAATCATTTGATTATGTCATAGTCATTTGATTATGTCATAATCATTTTGTTGATGTAATAATCATTTTGTTGATGTCATAATGATTTGATGATGTCATAATCATTTGATGTCATAATCATTGGATGATGTCATAATCATTTTGTTGATGTCATAATCATTTGATGATGTCATAATCATTTGATGTCATAATCATTGGATGATGTCATAATCATTAGATGATGTCATAATCATTTTGTTGATGTCATAATCATTTGATGATGTCATAATCATTTGATGTCATAATCATTACATGATGTCATAATCATTTTGTTGATGTCATAATCATTTGATGATGTCATAATCATTAGATGATGTCATAATCATTTTGTTGATGTCATAATCATTTGCTGATGTCATAATCATTAGATGATGTCATAATCATTTTGTTGATGTCAGAATCATTTGATGATGTCATAATCATTTTGTTGATGTCATAATCATTTGATGATGTCATAATCATTTGATGTCATAATCATTGGATAATGTCATAATCATTTTGTTGATATCATAATCATTTGATGATGTCATCATCATTAGATGATGTCATAATCATTTTGTTGATGTCATAATCATTTGATGATGTCATAATCATTTTGTTGATGTCATAATCATTTTGTTGATGTCATAATCATTTGATGATGTCATAATCATTTGATGTCATAATCATTGGATGATGTCATAATCATTTTGTTGATGTCATAATCATTTGATGATGTCATAATCATTTGATGTCATAATCATTGGATGATGTCATAATCATTTTGTTGATGTCATAATCATTTGATGATGTCATAATCATTAGATGATGTCATAATCATTTTGTTGATGTCATAATCATTTTGTTGATGTCATAATCATTTTGTTGATGTCATAATCATTTGATGATGTCATAATCATTAGATGATGTCATAATCATTTTGTTGATGTAATAATCATTTGATGATGTCATAATCATTTGATGATGTCATAATCATTTTGTTGATGTCATAATCATTTGGTGATGTCATAATCATTAGATGATGTCACAATCATTTTGTTGATGTCATAATCATTTGATGATGTCATAATCATTTTGTTGATGTCATAATCATTTGAAGATGTCATAATCGTTTGATGTCATAATCATTAGATGATGTCATAATCATTTTGTTGATGTCATAATAATTTGATGTCATAATCAATAGATGATGTCATAATCATTTTGTTGATGTCAGTCATTTGATGATGTCATAATCATTTGATGTCATAATCATTGGATGATGTCATAATCATTTTGTTGATGTCATAATCATTTGATGATGTCATAATCATTAGATGATGTCATAATCATTTTGTTGATGTCATAATCATTTGATGATGTCATAATCATTTGATGTCATAATCATTGGATGATGACATAATCATTTTGTTGATGTCATAATCATTTGATGATGTCATAATCATTTTGTTGATGTAATAATCATTTTGTTGATGTCATAATCATTTGATGATGTCATAGTCATTTGATGTCATAATCAATGGATGATGTCATAATCATTTTGTTGATGTCATAATCATTTGATGATGTCACAATCATTAGATGATGTCATAATCATTTTTTTGATGTCATAATCATTTGATGATGTCATAATCATTTGATGATGTCATAATCATTTTGTTGATGTCATAATCATTTGATGATGTCATAATCATTTTGTTGATGTCATAATCATTTGATGATGTCATAATCATTTGATTTCATAATCATTGGATAATGTCATAATCATTTTGTTGATGTCATAATCATTTGATGATGTCATAATCATTTTGTTGATGTCATAATCATTTGATGATGTCATAATCATTTGATGTCATAATCATTGGATAATGTCATAATCATTTTGTTGATATCATAATCATTTGATGATGTCATCATCATTAGATGATGTCATAATCATTTTGTTGATGTCATAATCATTTGATGATGTCATAATCATTTTGTTGATGTCATAATCATTTTGTTGATGTCATAATCATTTGATGATGTCATAATCATTTGATGTCATAATCATTGGATGATGTCATAATCATTTTGTTGATGTCATAATCATTTGATGATGTCATAATCATTTGATGTCATAATCATTGGATGATGTCATAATCATTTTGTTGATGTCATAATCATTTGATGATGTCATAATCATTAGATGATGTCATAATCATTTTGTTGATGTCATAATCATTTTGTTGATGTCATAATCATTTGATGATGTCATAATCATTAGATGATGTCATAATCATTTTGTTGATGTAATAATCATTTGATGATGTCATAATCATTTGATGATGTCATAATCATTTTGTTGATGTCATAATCATTTGGTGATGTCATAATCATTAGATGATGTCACAATCATTTTGTTGATGTCATAATCATTTGATGATGTCATAATCATTTTGTTGATGTCATAATCATTTGAAGATGTCATAATCGTTTGATGTCATAATCATTAGATGATGTCATAATCATTTTGTTGATGTCATAATAATTTGATGTCATAATCAATAGATGATGTCATAATCATTTTGTTGATGTCAGTCATTTGATGATGTCATAATCATTTGATGTCATAATCATTGGATGATGTCATAATCATTTTGTTGATGTCATAATCATTTGATGATGTCATAATCATTAGATGATGTCATAATCATTTTGTTGATGTCATAATCATTTGATGATGTCATAATCATTTGATGTCATAATCATTGGATGATGACATAATCATTTTGTTGATGTCATAATCATTTGATGATGTCATAATCATTTTGTTGATGTAATAATCATTTTGTTGATGTCATAATCATTTGATGATGTCATAGTCATTTGATGTCATAATCAATGGATGATGTCATAATCATTTTGTTGATGTCATAATCATTTGATGATGTCACAATCATTAGATGATGTCATAATCATTTTTTTGATGTCATAATCATTTGATGATGTCATAATCATTTGATGATGTCATAATCATTTTGTTGATGTCATAATCATTTGATGATGTCATAATCATTTTGTTGATGTCATAATCATCTGATGATGTCATAATCATTTGATTTCATAATCATTGGATAATGTCATAATCATTTTGTTGATGTCATAATCATTTGATGATGTCATAATCATTTTGTTGATGTTACAATCATTTGATGATGTCATAATCATTTTGTTGATGTCATAATCATTTTGTTGAAGTCATAATCATTTGATGATGTCATAATCATTTGATGTCATTATCATTAGATGATGTCATAATCATTTTGTTGATGTCATAATCATTTGATGATGTCATAATCATTTGATGTCATAATCATTGGATGATGTCATAATCATTTTGTTGATGTCATAATCATTTGATGATGTCATAATCATTAGATGATGTCATAATCATTTTGTTGATGTCATAATCATTTTGTTGATGTCATAATCATTTGATGTCATAATCATTAGATGATGTCATAATCATTTTGTTGATGTCATAATCATTTGATGTCATAATCATTAGATGATGTCATAATCATTTTTTTGATGTCATAATCATTTTGTTGATGTCATAATCATTTGATGATGTCATAATCGTTTGATGTCATAATCATTAGATGATGTCATAATCATTTTGTTGATGTCATAATCATTTGATGTCATAATCATTTGGTGATGTCATAATCATGTTGTTGATGTCATAATCATTTTGTTGATGTCATAATGATTTGATGATGTCATAATCATTTGATGTCATAATCATTTGATGATGTCATAATCATTTTGTTGATGTCATAATCATTTGATGATGTCATAATCTTTTGATGTCATAATCATTGGATGATGTCATAATCATTTTGTTGATGTCATAATCATTTGATGATGTCATAATCATTTGATGTCATAATCATTGGATGATGTCATAATCATTTTGTTGATGTCATAATCATTTGATGATGTCATAATCATTTGATGATGTCATAATCATTAGATGATGTCATAATCATTTTGTTGATGTCATAATCATTAGATGATGTCATAATCATTTTGTTGATGTCATAATCATTGGATGATGTCATAATCATTTTGTTGATGTCATAATCATTTGATGATGTCATAATCATTTTGTTGATGTCATAATCATTTTGTTGATGTCATATGATTTGATGATGTCATAATCATTTGATGTCATAATCATTGGATGATGTCATAATCATTTTGTTGATGTCATAATCATTTGATGATGTCATAATCATTAGATGATGTCATAATCATTTTGTTGATGTCATAATCATTTGATTATGTCATAATCATTAGATGATGTCATAATCATTTTGTTGATGTCATAATCATTTGATGATGTCATAATCATTTGATGTCATAATCATTGGATGATGTCATAATCATTTTGTTGATGTCATAATCATTTGATGATGTCATAATCATTAGATGATGTCATAATCATTTTGTTGATGTCATAATCATTTGATGATGTCATAATCATTAGATGATGTCATAATCATTTTGTTGATGTCATAATCATTTTGTTGATGTCATAATCATTTTATGTCATAATCATTGGATGATGACATAATCATTTTGTTGATGTCATAATGATTGGATGATGTCTTAATCATTTTGTTGATGTAATAATCATTTTGTTGATGTCATAATGATTGGATGATGACATAATCATTTGATGTCATAATCATTAGATGATGTCATAATCATTTTGTTGATGACATAATCATTTGATGTCATAATCATTAGATGATGTCATAATCATTTTGTTGATGTCATAGTCATTTGATGATGTCATAATCATTTTGTTGATGTCATAATCATTAGATGATGTCATAATCATTTGATGTCATAATCATTGGATGATGTCATAATCATTTTGTTGATGTCATAATCATTTGATGATGTCATAATCATTAGATGATGTCATAATCATTTTGTTGATGTCATAATCATTTGATGATGTCATAATCATTAGATGATGTCATAATCATTTTGTTGATGTCATAATCATTTGATGATGTCATAATCATTTGATGTCATAATCATCGGATGATGTCATAATCATTTTGTTGATGTCATAATCATTTGATGATGTCATAATCATTTTGTTGATGTAATAATCATTTTGTTGATGTCATAATTATTTGATGATGTCATAATCATTTGATGTCATAATCATTGGTTGATGTCATACTCATTTTGTTGATGTCATAATCATTTGATGATGTCATAATCATTAGATGATGTCATAATCATTTTGTTGATGTCATAATCATTTGATGTCATAATCATTAGATGATGTCATAATCATTTTGTTGATGTCATAATCATTTGATGATGTCATAATCGTTTGATGTCATAATCATTAGATGATGTCATAATCATTTTGTTGATGTCATAATCATTTGATGTCATAATCATTTGGTGATGTCATAATCATTTTGTTGATGTCATAATCATTTTGTTGATGTCATAATGATTTGATGATGTCATAATCATTTGATGTCATAATCATTGGATGATGTCATAATCATTTTGTTGATGTCATAATCATTTGATGATGTTATAATCATTTGATGTCATAATCATTGGATGATGTCATAATCATTTTGTTGATGTCATAATCATTTGATGATGTCATAATCATTAGATGATGTCATAATCATTTTGTTGATGTCATAATCATTTGATGATGTCATAATCATTTGATGTCATAATCATTGGATGATGTCATAATCATTTTGTTGATGTCATAATCATTTGTTGATGTCATAATCATTTGATGATGTCATAATCATTTTGTTGATGTCATAATCATTTGATGTCATAATCATTTGATGATGTCATAATCATTTTGTTGATGTCATAATCATTTGATGATGTCATAATCATTAGATGATGTCATAATCATTTTGTTGATGTCATAATCATTTGATGATGTCATAACCATTTGATGTCATAATCATTGGATGATGACATAATCATTTTGTTGATGTCATAATCATTTGATGATGTCATAATCATTTTGTTGATGTAATAATCATTTTGTTGATGTCATAATTATTTGATGATGTCATAATCATTTGATGTCATAATCATTGGTTGATGTCATACTCATTTTGTTGATGTCATAATCATTTGATGATGTCATAATCATTAGATGATGTCATAATCATTTTGTTGATGTCATAATCATTTGATGTCATAATCATTAGATGATGTCATAATCATTTTGTTGATGTCATAATCATTTGATGATGTCATAATCGTTTGATGTCATAATCATTAGATGATGTCATAATCATTTTGTTGATGTCATAATCATTTGATGTCATAATCATTTGGTGATGTCATAATCATTTTGTTGATGTCATAATCATTTTGTTGATGTCATAATGATTTGATGATGTCATAATCATTTGATGTCATAATCATTGGATGATGTCATAATCATTTTGTTGATGTCATAATCATTTGATGATGTTATAATCATGTGATGTCATAATCATTGGATGATGTCATAATCATTTTGTTGATGTCATAATCATTTGATGATGTCATAATCATTAGATGATGTCATAATCATTTTGTTGATGTCATAATCATTTGATGATGTCATAATCATTTGATGTCATAATCATTGGATGATGTCATAATCATTTTGTTGATGTCATAATCATTTGTTGATGTCATAATCATTTGATGATGTCATAATCATTTTGTTGATGTCATAATCGTTTGATGATGTCATAATCATTTGATGTCATAATCATTGGATAATGTCATAATCATTTTGTTGATGTCATAATCATTTGATGATGTCATAATCATTAGATGATGTCATAATCATTTTGTTGATGTCATAATCATTTGATGATGTCATAATCATTTTGTTGATGTCATAATCATTTGTTGATGTCATAATCATTTGATGATGTCATAATCATTTTGTTGATGTCATAATCATTTGATGATGTCATAATCATTTGATGTCATAATCATTGGATAATGTCATAATCATTTTGTTGATGTCATAATCATTTGATGATGTCATAATCATTAGATGATGTCATAATCATTTTGTTGATGTCATAATCATTTGATGATGTCATAATCATTTTGTTGATGTCATAATCATTTTGTTGATGTCATATGATTTGATGATGTCATAATCATTTGATGTCATAATCATTGGATGATGTCATAATCATTTTGTTGATGTCATAATCATTTGATGATGTCATAATCATTAGATGATGTCATAATCATTTTGTTGATGTCATAATCATTTGATGATGTCATAATCATTTGATGTCATAATCATTGGATGATGACATAATCATTTTGTTGATGTCATAATCATTTGATGATGTCTTAATCATTTTGTTGATGTAATAATCATTTTGTTGATGTCATAATGATTGGATGATGACATAATCATTTGATGTCATAATCATTAGATGATGTCATAATCATTTTGTTGATGACATAATCATTTGATGTCATAATCATTAGATGATGTCATAATCATTTTGTTGATGTCATAGTCATTTGATGATGTCATAATCATTTTGTTGAAGTCATAATCATTAGATGATGTCATAATCATTTGATGTCATAATCATTGGATGATGTCATAATCATTTTGTTGATGTCATAATCATTTGATGTCATAATCATTAGATGATGTCATAATCATTTTGTTGATGTCATAATCATTTGATGATGTCATAATCGTTTGATGTCATAATCATTAGATGATGTCATAATCATTTTGTTGATGTCATAATCATTTGATGTCATAATCATTTGGTGATGTCATAATCATTTTGTTGATGTCATAATCATTTTGTTGATGTCATAATGATTTGATGATGTCATAATCATTTGATGTCATAATCATTGGATGATGTCATAATCATTTTGTTGATGTCATAATCATTTGATGATGTTATAATCATGTGATGTCATAATCATTGGATGATGTCATAATCATTTTGTTGATGTCATAATCATTTGATGATGTCATAATCATTAGATGATGTCATAATCATTTTGTTGATGTCATAATCATTTGATGATGTCATAATCATTTGATGTCATAATCATTGGATGATGTCATAATCATTTTGTTGATGTCATAATCATTTGTTGATGTCATAATCATTTGATGATGTCATAATCATTTTGTTGATGTCATAATCGTTTGATGATGTCATAATCATTTGATGTCATAATCATTGGATAATGTCATAATCATTTTGTTGATGTCATAATCATTTGATGATGTCATAATCATTAGATGATGTCATAATCATTTTGTTGATGTCATAATCATTTGATGATGTCATAATCATTTTGTTGATGTCATAATCATTTGTTGATGTCATAATCATTTGATGATGTCATAATCATTTTGTTGATGTCATAATCATTTGATGATGTCATAATCATTTGATGTCATAATCATTGGATAATGTCATAATCATTTTGTTGATGTCATAATCATTTGATGATGTCATAATCATTAGATGATGTCATAATCATTTTGTTGATGTCATAATCATTTGATGATGTCATAATCATTTTGTTGATGTCATAATCATTTTGTTGATGTCATATGATTTGATGATGTCATAATCATTTGATGTCATAATCATTGGATGATGTCATAATCATTTTGTTGATGTCATAATCATTTGATGATGTCATAATCATTAGATGATGTCATAATCATTTTGTTGATGTCATAATCATTTGATGATGTCATAATCATTTGATGTCATAATCATTGGATGATGACATAATCATTTTGTTGATGTCATAATCATTTGATGATGTCTTAATCATTTTGTTGATGTAATAATCATTTTGTTGATGTCATAATGATTGGATGATGACATAATCATTTGATGTCATAATCATTAGATGATGTCATAATCATTTTGTTGATGACATAATCATTTGATGTCATAATCATTAGATGATGTCATAATCATTTTGTTGATGTCATAGTCATTTGATGATGTCATAATCATTTTGTTGAAGTCATAATCATTAGATGATGTCATAATCATTTGATGTCATAATCATTGGATGATGTCATAATCATTTTGTTGATGTCATAATCATTTGATGATGTCATAATCATTAGATGATGTCATAATCATTTTGTTGATGTCATAATCATTTGATGATGTCATAATCATTTGATGTCATAATCATTGGATGATGTCATACTCATTTTGTTGATGTCATAATCATTTGATGATGTCATAATCATTAGATGATGTCATAATCATTTTGTTGATGTCATAATCATTTGATGTCATAATCATTAGATGATGTCATAATCATTTTGTTGATGTCATAATCATTTTGTTGATGTCATAATCATTTGGTGATGTCATAATCATTTTGTTGATGTCATAATCATTTTGTTGATGTCATAATGATTTGATGATGTCATAATCATTTGATGTCATAATCATTGGATGATGTCATAATCATTTTGTTGATGTCATAATCATTTGATGATGTTATAATCATTTGATGTCATAATCATTGGATGATGTCATAATCATTTTGTTGATGTCATAATCATTTGATGATGTCATAATCATTAGATGACGTCATAATCATTTTGTTGATGTCATAATCATTTGATGATGTCATAATCATTTGATGTCATAATCATTGGATGATGTCATAATCATTTTGTTGATGTCATAATCATTTGTTGATGTCATAATCATTTGATGATGTCATAATCATTTTGTTGATGTCATAATCATTTGATGATGTCATAATCATTTTATGTCATAATCATTGGAAAATGTCATAATCATTTTGTTGATGTCATAATCATTTGATGATGTCATAATCATTAGATGATGTCATAATCATTTTGTTGATGTCATAATCATTTGATGATGTCATAATCATTTTGTTGATGTCATAATCATTTTGTTGATGTCATAATGATTTGATGATGTCATAATGATTTGATGATGCCATAATCATTGGATGATGTCATAATCGTTTGATGTCATAATCATTAGATGATGTCATAATCATTTTGTTGATGCCATAATCATTTGATGATGTCATAATCATTAGATGATGTCATCATCATTTTGTTGATGTCATAATCATTTTGTTGATGTCATTATCATTTGATGTCATAATCATTGGATGATGTCATTATCATTTTGTTGATGTCATAATTATTTGATGATGTCATAATCATTAGATGATGTCATAATCATTTTGTTGATGTCATAATCATTTGATGATGTCATAATCATTAGATGATGTCATAATCATTTTGTTGATGTCATAATCATTTGATGATGTCATAATCATTTTGTTGATGTCATAATCATTTGAAGATGTCATAATCGTTTGTTGTCATAATCATTAGATGATGTCATAATCATTTTGTTGATGTCATAATCATTTGATGTCATAATCATTAGATGAAGTCATAATCATTTTGTTGATGTCATAGTCATTTGATGATGTCATAATCATTTTGTTGATGTCATAATCATTTGATGATGTCATAATCATTTGATGTCATAATCATTTGATGTCATAATCATTGGATGATGTCATAATCATTTTGTTGATGTCATAATCATTTGATGATGTCATAATCATTAGATGATGTCATAATCATTTTCTTGATGTCATAATCATTTGATGATGTCATAATCATTTGATGTCATAATCATTGGATGATGACATAATCATTTTGTTGATGTCATAATCATTTGAAGAATTCATAATCATTTTGTTGATGTAATAATCATTTTGTTGATGTCATAATGATTTGATGATGTCATAATCATTAGATGATGTCATAATCATTTTGATGATGTCATAATCATTTGATGTCATAATCATTAGATTATGTCATAATCATTTTGTTGATGTCATAGTCATTTTGTTGATGTCATAATCATTTGATGATGTCATAATCATTTGATGTCATAATCATTTGATGATGTCATCATCATTAGATGATGTCATAATCATTTTGTTGATGTCATAATCATTTGATGATGTCATAATCATTTTGTTGATGTCATAATCATTTTGTTGATGTCATAATCATTTGATGATGTCATAATCATTTGATGTCATAATCATTGGATGATGTCATAATCATTTTGTTGATGTCATAATCATTTGATGATGTCATAATCATTTGATGTCATAATCATTGGATGATGTCATAATCATTTTGTTGATGTCATAATCATTTGGTGATGTCATAATCATTAGATGATGTCATAATCATTTTGTTGATGTCATAATCATTTTGTTGATGTCATAATCATTTGATGATGTCATAATCATTTGATGTCATAATCATTTGATTATGTCATAATCATTTTGTTGATGTAATAATCTTTTTTTTGTAGTCATAATGATTTGATGATGTCATAATCATTAGATGATGTCATAATGATTTTGTTGATGTCATAATGATTTGATGATGTCATAATCATTTGATGTCATAATCATTGGATGATGTCATAATCATTTTGTTGATGTCATAATCATTTGATGATGTCATAATCATTTGATGTCATAATCATTGGATGATGTCATAATCATTTTGTTGATGTCATAATCATTTGATGATGTCATAATCATTAGATGATGTCATAATCATTTTGTTGATGTCATAATCATTTGATGATGTCATAATCATTTGATGTCATAATCATTGGATGATGTCATAATCATTTTGTTGATGTCATAATCATTTGATGATGTCATAATCATTAGATGATGTCATAATCATTTTGTTGATGTCATAATCATTTGCTGATGTCATAATCATTAGATGATGTCATAATCATTTTGTTGATGTCAGAATCATTTGATGATGTCATAATCATTTTGTTGATGTCATAATCATTTGATGATGTCATAATAATTTGATGTCATAATCATTGGATAATGTCATAATCATTTTGTTGATATCATAATCATTTGATGATGTCATCATCATTAGATGATGTCATAATCATTTTGTTGATGTCATAATCATTTTGTTGATGTCATAATCATTTGATGATGTCATAATCATTTGATGTCATAATCATTGGATGATGTCATAATCATTTTGTTGATGTCATAATCATTTGATGATGTCATAATCATTTGATGTCATAATCATTGGATGATGTCATAATCATTTTGTTGATGTCATAATCATTTGATGATGTCATAATCATTAGATGATGTCATAATCATTTTGTTGATGTCATAATCATTTTGTTGATGTCATAATCATTTGATGATGTCATAATCATTAGATGATGTCATAATCATTTTGTTGATGTCATAATCATTTGATGATGTCATAATCATTTTGTTGATGTCATAATCATTTGGTGATGTCATAATCATTAGATGATGTCATAATCATTTTGTTGATGTCATAATCATTTGATGATGTCATAATCATTTTGTTGATGTCATAATCATTTGAAGATGTCATAATCGTTTGATGTCATAATCATTAGATGATGTCATAATCATTTTGTTGATGTCATAATCATTTGATGTCATAATCAATAGATGATGTCATAATCATTTTGTTGATGTCATAGTCATTTGATGATGTCATAATCATTTTGTTGATGTCATAATCATTTGATGATGTCATAATCATTTGATGTCATAATCATTGGATGATGTCATAATCATTTTGTTGATGTCATAATCATTTGATGATGTCATAATCATTAGATGATGTCATAATCATTTTGTTGATGTCATAATCATTTGATGATGTCATAATCATTTGATGTCATAATCATTGGATGATGACATAATCATTTTGTTGATGTCATAATCATTTGATGATGTCATAATCATTTTGTTGATGTAATAATCATTTTGTTGATGTCATAATCATTTGATGATGTTATAGTCATTTGATGGCATAATCAATGGATGATGTCATAATCATTTTGTTGATGTCATAATCATTTGATGATGTCACAATCATTAGATGATGTCATAATCATTTTTTTGATGTCATAATCATTTGATGATGTCATAATCATTTGATGATGTCATAATCATTTTGTTGATGTCATAATCATTTGATGATGTCATAATCATTTTGTTGATGTCATAATCATTTGATGATGTCATAATCATTTGATTTCATAATCATTGGATAATGTCATAATCATTTTGTTGATGTCATAATCATTTGATGATGTCATAATCATTAGATGATGTAATAATCATTTTGTTGATGTTACAATCACTTGATGATGTCATAATCATTTTGTTGATGTCATAATCATTTTGTTGATGTCATAATCATTTGATGATGTCATAATCATTTGATGTCATAATCATTGGATGATGTCATAATCATTTTGTTGATGTCATAATCATTTGATGATGTCATAATCATTTGATGTCATAATCATTGGATGATGTCATAATCATTTTGTTGATGTCATAATCATTTGATGATGTCATAATCATTAGATGATGTCATAATCATTTTGTTGATGTCATAATCATTTGATGTCATAATCATTGGATGATGTCATAATCATTTTGTTGATGTCATAATCATTTGATGATGTCATAATCATTAGATGATGTCATAATCATTTTGTTGATGTCATAATCATTTGATGTCATAATCATTAGATGATGTCATAATCTTTTTTTGATGTCATAATCATTTTGTTGATGTCATAATCATTTGATGATGTCATAATCGTTTGATGTCATAATCATTAGATGATGTCATAATCATTTTGTTGATGTCATAATCATTTGATGATGTCATAATCATTAGATGATGTCATAATCATTTTGTTGATGTCATAATCATTAGATGATGTCATAATCATTTTGTTGATGTCATAATCATTTGATGATGTCATAATCATTTTGTTGATGTCATAATCATTTGATGATGTCATAATCATTTTGTTGATGTCATAATCATTTTGTTTATGTCATATGATTTGATGATGTCATAATCATTTGATGTCATAATCATTGGATGATGTCATAATCATTTTGTTTATGTCATAATCATTTGATGATGTCATAATCATTAGATGATGTCATAATCATTTTGTTGATGTCATAATCATTTGATTATGTCATAATCATTAGATGATGTCATAATCATTTTGTTGATGTCATAATCATTTGATGATGTCATAATCATTTGATGTCATAATCATTGGATGATGTCATAATCATTTTGTTGATGTCATAATCATTTGATGATGTCATAATCATTAGATGATGTCATAATCATTTTGTTGATGTCATAATCATTTGATGATGTCATAATCATTTGATGTCATAATCATTGGATGATGACATAATCATTTTGTTGATGTCATAATCATTTGATGATGTCTTAATCATTTTGTTGATGTAATAATCATTTTGTTGATGTCATAATGATTGGATGATGACATAATCATTTGAAGTCATAATCATTAGATGATGTCATAATCATTTTGTTGATGACATAATCATTTGATGTCATAATCATTAGATGATGTCATAATCATTTTGTTGATGTCATAGTCATTTGATGATGTCATAATCATTTTGTTGATGTCATAATCATTAGATGATGTCATAATCATTTGATGTCATAATCATTGGATGATGTCATAATCATTTTGTTGATGTCATAATCATTTGATGATGTCATAATCATTAGATGATGTCATAATCATTTTGTTGATGTCATAATCATTTGATGATGTCATAATCATTTGATGTCATAATCATTGGATGATGACATAATCATTTTGTTGATGTCATAATCATTTGATGATGTCATAATCATTTTGTTGATGTAATAATCATTTTGTTGATGTCATAATCATTTGATGATGTCATAATCATTTGATGTCATAATAATTGGATGATGTCATAATCATTTTGTTGATGTCATAATCATTTGATGATGTCATAATCATTAGGTGACGTCATAATCATTTTGTTGATGTCATAATCATTTGATGTCATAATCATTAGATGATGTCATAATCATTTTGTTGATGTCATAATCATTTTGTTGATGTCATAATCATTTGATGATGTCATAATCGTTTGATGTCATAATCATTAGATGATGTCATAATCATTTTGTTGATGTCATAATCATTTGATGTCATAATCATTTGGTGATGTCATAATCATTTTGTTGATGTCATAATCATTTTGTTGATGTCATAATGATTTGATGATGTCATAATCATTTGATGTCATAATCATTGGATGATGTCATAATCATTTTGTTGATGTCATAATCATTTGATGATGTTATAATCATTTGATGTCATAATCATTGGATGATGTCATAATCATTTTGTTGATGTCATAATCATTTGATGATGTCATAATCATTAGATGATGTCATAATCATTTTGTTGATGTCATAATCATTTGATGATGTCATAATCATTTGATGTCATAATTAGTGTTGAGCATTCCGATACCGCAAGTATCGGGTATCGGCCGATATTAGCGGTATCGGAATTCCGATACTTAGTTCCGATACTTTTTTCATATCGGATTCCGGAATCGGAATCGGAATAGGAAGTTCCCATCATGCTATGAGCCTGCTTGCTTTGATTAAGCCAATGGGAATCCTCCGAAGTGTGGGCACATCCTGTTAGGCATGTAGGCATGTTAACTATTGGCATGGCTGTGATTGGCTGCCGAAATGATGTCATGATGCACTATAAAAGCCACCGCAGCCGCCATTTCTGGTCACTCTGCTGTGAATTCAGTTAGGGACAGGCTGCTGTAGAAGACTGTGAGGGACAGTTAGAAATAGCGATTCCACCAAACATCTAGTGCTTTACCCAGGCTACATAAACCACCACTGTAGCCTTCTTTGCCCTAGCAGCAGTGTTCACAGCTGTCTGCAAGGGCTGTGTGAGTGCAGCTCACGCTGTGGAGTGGGTCCTGCAGCCACGTCAGGCTGTAGGCCACCCAGTGTGATCACTGCTGCCTCATACATCTTTTATTTTTTGAGCTGCATTTTTTACATAATTTCAATCTAGTGTGCTTCCATCCGTATCCATATACGTTGGTTGCAAACACTAGTAGTAGACAGTGGAGCCTTTCTGCAGCCTTTCAGTGCTAGTGTTCACTTTGCTGCACTGTTCACGGCTGTCTGAGAGGTCTCTGACTGTGTGTGAGTGCAGCTCACGCTGAGTAGTGTGTCCTGCAGCTACGTCTGGCTGCAGGACGCTCAGCGTGCGTCAGTGCCTCACACATATTTTTATTTGAGTGCAGCTCATTTTTTCTTCTATTAGTGTGCATCCATCCGTCTCCATCTACGGTGGTTGCAAACACTATAAAGGAGTACACAGCGGAGCCTTTCTGCAGCCTGTCAGTGCCAGTGCCCACTTAGCTGCACTGTTGACGGCTGTCTGAGAGGCCTCTGACTGTGTGTGAGTGCAGCTCACGCTGAGTAGAGTGTCCTGCAGCTACGTCTGGTTGTAGGACGCTCAACGTGCGTCACTGCCTCACACATATTTGTCTTTGAGTGCAGCTCATTTTTTCTTCTCCTATTAGTGTGCATCCATCCTTATCCATCAACATTGGTTGGTTGCAAACACTATATAGGAGTAGATAGAGGAGCCTTTTTTTCTGGCTTGTGCCCTGCCGGCGCAGCCAGATTAGTATTACCCAATTTTTTTGGAGCCTCATCTTTTGCATTGTAGGTTACCTGCCTGCATTGTAATAGCTCCAAAAAGTTGGTGATACTATCAGTTTCAATTCTTTGTACACATACTTTGAGTTTGTTTCCAACAAAGAAACCACAAAAAAAGTTCACCAAACACTACATTTTGAACTTGTGTAGGCCACATCAGCTCCTATTAAAGTCTAGTCCACACACACACACACTTCATAAAATTAGTGTTTCTTGTACCTGTAACCAGCTGTTCAGGAATAAGCACACTAAGGCCCCCCTTTGTACTTTTTTGCCTATCTTAAGCAGTCTTGCAAGATGAAGAAGGCAGGGAGTAAGGCGCGTGGGCGTGGGCGTGGGCGTGGAGTTTCAGCAGGGAGAGGACGTGGGGATTCTGCAGGGAGAGGACGTGGGGATTCTACAGGTAGAGGACGTGGGGATTCTGGGCCTGCTGCGGGCACCAGTGGATCAGCATCCCCCAGTTTTAGCAGGCAACAGTCCTTTATGCGCAGCTTTGTAGGACCTCAACGTACCCCACTGCTGCGGGAGGAACAAATTGAAGCCGTTGTCGGATGGATGGCAGCTAACGCATCGACTTCAATTACTTCCGCATCCTCTCAGGGTCAGAGCACCGAAGAGCAACCATCTGTCTCTTCACCACCTGCCAAAGTGCCCAGGCAGTCAGAGAGACATGGACAGGAGCCATCACAGTCTCTACTTCTGTTCTCGGAATCTGTTGGCTTGGAAAGAGGGGGCCAGCCAAGCAGCATTCCTGAATGTGAAGAAGAGGGAGTATGCAGTGATGCGCAACTTCTTTGTCCCTCTGAATCTGAAGAGGCGAGTGGGCCAGTGCCTATGGTCAGCACACCTCAGTACGCATCAGATGATGACGAGACTCAGTTGCCACTTTCTGGTGTGTACGGTGCTGGCGAGACAACCCCGGAGAAGCAGCTGTTTGAAGAGGGGAGGGAAGATGATGAGGTCCTTGACCCATCATGGCGTGAGCAACAGGAAGGTGGTGGGAGCAGCTCGGAGGAAGAGATTCCCCTACCGGCCAAAACAGGAGGCAGAGGGAGGGGGAAGACTTGGTTGCCTGTACCCTCCACTTCGGCACCCATTAGGAGCATTCCTCCTTCCAAAGGCAAACCGGGCGCTCACAAGAGTTGCAGTGCGTGGTCCTTTTTTGACACAGTTGCAGATGACATTTGCTTTGTCAAATGCAAGCTGTGTCATCAGAGAGTCAAAAGAGGGAGAAATGTCAGCAACCTCAATACCACAAATATGTGGAAACATGTGCGCACCAAGCACGAGTTGGAGTTGCAGAGACACCCTGAAGACGTAGGCCAACGTACAGCACCACCTACCACCTCTTCAGTTCGTGTTGGGCCCTCTTCCTCCAGCTCACACACTGCTGGTTCGGCTTCCTCACAGGATCGCCAAGGAAGAACCTCTGCCACTGTTGTCCAGAGACCCTGTCAGATTACACCCATAGCAGCACGTTCCCATCCATCACAGCCATCGGTAGCACAGGCATGGGATAAAAGGCGCCCTTACTCGGCAAACCATCCCCGAGCACAGTCTCTGAATGCTGGCATTGCCAAACTTCTGGCAGTTGAAATGCTGTCATTCAGGCTGGTGGACACTGACACCTTCCGGGACTTAATGGCATTGACAGTCCCCCAATACAACGTGCCCAGCCGCTTTTATTTCAGCAGGCGAGCCGTCCCTGCCCTGCAGAAACATGTTGAGGGCAAAATAAAACATGCGCTACTAAACGCCGTTAGTAGCAAGGTCCACCTGACCACCGATGCGTGGACCAGTAACCATGGACAGGGACGATACCTTTCCCTCACTGCCCACTGGGTCAATGTTGTGGAGCCGGGTACGGATCTGGAGAGTGGCGCTGTACGTGTTCTTCCAACGCCACGGATTGCAGGACTCCAGTCTGTACACATAGACTCCTCCTCCTACTCAAGTTCCTCAGAAACAGCAGAGCAGGAGCCTGTTACGACCGATATGAGCACAGCCGTGGCCAAACGTCAACAGGCTGTACTCAAATTAATTTCTTTGGGGAATCGAAGCCACACAGCGCAGGAGCTCTGGAATGCTATCAAGCTGGAGAGCGATGTGTGGTTTGGGCCAGCGAATCTCCAGCCGGGCTTGGTAGTGTGTGACAATGGCCGAAATCTGGTGGCAGCTCTTGGCCTAGGCAACCTCACACACATCCCATGTCTGGCACATGTTCTTAACTTGGTCGTGCAGAGCTTTCTGAGGGACTATCCGGATCTTGCTGCACTGTTGCACAAGGTCCGCATAGAGTGCGCTCACTTGCGACGTTCCAGCACGGCAAGATCGCGCCTCGCTGCTCTGCAGCGACGATTTGGCCTTCCGGAACATCGCATCATATGTGACCTACCCACCCGGTGGAATTCAACGTTACATATGTTGGAGCGGTTGTGTGAGCAGCAGGCAGCAGTCATGGAGTACCAGCTGCATCAGGCGCAAACAAGTCGCACTGTGCGCCGTTCACACTTCAGCACCATTGAGTGGGCCTCTATGAAGGACATCTGCCTCGTTTTGCGTGCCTTCGATGAATCCACGCGGATGGCGAGTGCAGATGATGCACTAGTCAGCATGACTGTCCCCCTTATCTGCCTGCTTCAACAAACACTGCAAGCACTAAGGGATGAGGTTTCAGAAGAGGTGGAGGATGAGGAGTCCCAAATGCCATCTGCTTCTGGACAGTCTGCGCTACGTGTTTCCTCACAAAGGCCTAGGCAGGGGACACTTTGTGAGGAGGATGAGGAGGAGTCGATGGAGGAGGAAGACATCTCTCCAGAGGAGGGAGGTACACAAACCTCTACTCAGTATGTACAGCGAGGGTGGGGTGATGCAGAGCAGGCCGAGGTCACGCCTCAAACAGGGGACAGCGGTTCTTTGGCAGTTGGGAGTCTGCAGCACATGGTTGATTTCATGCTGCAGTGCCTGAGAAACGACCGCCGCATCGCCCACATTCTCGTCTCGGCTGATTATTGGGTGTACACCCTCCTAGATCCTCGCTACCGGGACAGCGTACAAAGGCTCATACCAACGTTGAACCGGGAGCGTAAAATGCGGGAGTACGAAGAGTCACTGGTGCAGTCCATAATGTTTTCCATTCCACCCGACAGCATTGTTGCTAGTGCTTTACAAAGCAGCTCTGTGCGTCGAGGCAGTGGAGGAAACTCTGCACAAAGAGGGAGCAGAGGCAGCGCCGCAGCACAAGGCAAGACCACTATGGCCCAAATGTGGCAAAGTTTTGTGTGTCCACCACAATTGTCTACACCATCAGCGACGCCTCGAGTCAGCAGGAGGCAACGCTTCCGTCAGATGGTGTCAGACTACATGTCTTGCCCTGTCGCTGTACTCCCAGATGGCTCTTCCCCCTTCAAGTTTTGGGTCTCTAAGCTGGATACATGGCCAGAGCTTATCCAGTATGCATTGGAGGTGCTGGCTTGCCCTGCTGCCAGTGTATTATCGGAACGTGTCTTTAGTGCCGCAGGTGGTGTACTAACAGACCGTCGCACGCGACTATCTTCCGATAATGTTGACCGGCTGACTTTTCTGAAAATGAACAAGGCCTGGATCTCCAAAGACTTTGCCATTCCTCTTACAGACTAAATTAGTGGTTGGCAACTGTATCCAGGTCTGCTGGTGTGTTCATTTTTCTACCACCTGAACTATAATCCCTTTGCTTCAACACAGCCAGTTGTCGCTCAGATGTGTCGTCTGCACAGAGAAACACACTAGCTCCTGTGTTAGTGGGGTTCAGTAATGCCAGCTGATCCCCTGCTGTGTGGACGGCAAAGTCACCAGCTCCATCAACATTCAAACCACTACTGATTTTTAACCGTGCCCAACTTAGGTCTCTGGCTCCACTGTCTCTACTATTTCCCCTGACCTCCAACCCCGCCATCTACATCTCTGAAGTGGCGTCAGCACAATCTACACTTGTTCCTGTGTTCCTGTGGCTCAGTCCCATCAGTTTATCCCCTGATGTGTGTCCGGCAAGGTCTCCTGCTCTGTCCACATTCCCATAACCAGTAGTGGGAATGAGGACAGAGCTGGCGAACTTGCCGGACAAACATCAGGGGATCAACTGACGGGACTGAGCACCAGTAACACAGGAACAAGTGTAGATTGTGCTGACGCCACTTCAGAGATGTAGCTGGCGGGGTTGGAGGCCAGGGTAAATAGTAGAGACAGTGGAGCCAGAGGCCTAAGTGGAGCATGGTTAGAATCAGTAGTAGTCCACAACCTCCATAAAAACCGCTGCCCATTGGCCTCTGCATGCGGCATGCGTAATCCTGGGCTCCAACAGCTTCAGTTGGTGTTCAGAAGTGTCGTCTCCACAGAGCCAAACACATTCGTTAGAGTGTTAGTGGGGTTCAGCACTGCCAGCTGTTCCCCTGCTGTGGAGATGGCAAGTCTCCTGCTGCCTTCACCTGCCAAAATCCAGTAGGCCCCAGCCTGCTCCTCGCCTAATCCTGGGCTCCAACAGCGTCAGTTGGTGTTCAGAAGTGTCGTCTCCACAGAGCCAAACACCTTCGTTAGAGTGTTAGTGGGGTTCAGCACTGCCAGCTGTTCCCCTGCTGTGGAGATGGCAAGTCTCCTGCTGCCTTCACCTGCCAAAATCCAGTAGGCCCCAGCCTGCTCCTCGCCTAATCCTGGGCTCCAACAGCGTCAGTTGGTGTTCAGAAGTGTCGTCTCCACAGAGCCAAACACCTTCGTTAGAGTGTTAGTGGGGTTCAGCACTGCCAGCTGTTCCCCTGCTGTGGAGATGGCAAGTCTCCTGCTGCCTTCACCTGCCAAAATCCAGTAGGCCACAGCCTGCTCCTCGCCTAGTCCTGGGCTCCAACAGCGTCATTTGGTGTTCAGTAGTGTCGTCTCCACAGAGCCAAACACCTTCGTTAGAGTGTTAGTGGGGTTCAGCACTGCCAGCTGTTCCCCTGCTGTGGAGATGGCAAGTCTCCTGCTGCCTTCACCTGCCAAAATCCAGTAGGCCACAGCCTGCTCCTCGCCTAATCCTGGGCTCCAACAGCGTCAGTTGGTGTTCAGAAGTGTCGTCTCCACAGAGCCAAACACCTTCGTTAGAGTGTTAGTGGGGTTCAGCACTGCCAGCTGTTCCCCTGCTGTGAAGATGGCAAGTCTCCTGCTGCCTTCACCTGCCAAAATCCAGTAGGCCACAGCCTGCTCCTCGCCTAATCCTGGGCTCCAACAGCGTCATTTGGTGTTCAGAAGTGTCGTCTCCACAGAGCCAAACACCTTCGTTAGAGTGTTAGTGGGGTTCAGCACTGCCAGCTGTTCCCCTGCTGTGGAGATGGCAGTCTCTCCTGCTGTCTCCGCATTACAAAGACAGTAGGCCTCTGCCTACACCCTCCTATTTCCTGGGCTTCAACACAGCCAGTTGTAGTTCGGAAGTGCCGTCCACACGGAAAGAGATACTTGCTCCCGTGTCTCAGTGGGGTTCAGTAACGTCAGCTGATCCCCTGCTGTGTGGATGGCAGTCTCTCCTGCTGTCACCTCATTCATAATACAGTAGGCCTCTGCCTACACCCTCCTATTTCCTGGGCTTCAACACAGCCAGTTGTAGTTCGGAAGTGCCGTCCACACGGAAAGAGATACTTGCTCCCGTGTCTCAGTGGGGTTCAGTAGCGTCAGCTGATCCCCTGCTGTGTAGATGGCAGTCTCTCCTGCTGTCACCTCATTCTTAATACAGTAGGCCTCTGCCTACACCCTCCTATTTCCTGGGCTTCAACACAGCCAGTTGTAGTTCGGAAGTGCCGTCCACACGGAAAGAGATACTTGCTCCCGTGTCTCAGTGGGGTTCAGTAACGTCAGCTGATCCCCTGCTGTGTGGATGGCAGTCTCTCCTGCTGTAAACTCATTCAAAATACAGTAGGCCTCTGCCTACACCCTCCTATTTCCTGGGCTTCAACACAGCCAGTTGTAGTTCGGAAGTGCCGTCCACACGGAAAGAGATACTTGCTCCCGTGTCTCAGTGGGGTTCAGTAATGTCAGCTGATCCCCTGCTGTGTGGATGGCAGTCTCTCCTGCTGTCACCTCATTCAAAATACAGTAGGCCTCTGCCTACACCCTCCTATTTCCTGGGCTTCAACACAGCCAGTTGTAGTTCGGAAGTGCCGTCCACACGGAAAGAGATACTTGCTCCCGTGTCTCAGTGGGGTTCAGTAACGTCAGCTGATCCCCTGCTGTGTGGATGGCAGTCTCTCCTGCTGTAAACTCATTCAAAATACAGTAGGCCTCTGCCTACACCCTCCTATTTCCTGGGCTTCAACACAGCCAGTTGTAGTTCGGAAGTGCCGTCCACACGGAAAGAAATACTTGCTCCCGTGTCTCAGTGGGGTTCAGTAATGTCAGCTGATCCCCTGCTGTGTGGATGGCAGTCTCTCCTGCTGTCACCTCATTCAAAATACAGTAGGCCTCTGCCTACACCCTCCTATTTCCTGGGCTTCAACACAGCCAGTTGTAGTTCGGAAGTGCCGTCCACACGGAAAGAGATACTTGCTCCCGTGTCTCAGTGGGGTTCAGTAATGTCAGCTGATCCCCTGCTGTGTGGATGGCAGTCTCTCCTGCTGTCACCTCATTCAAAATACAGTAGGCCTCTGCCTACACCCTCCTATTTCCTGGGCTTCAACACAGCCAGTTGTAGTTCGGAAGTGCCGTCCACACGGAAAGAGATACTTGCTCCCGTGTCTCAGTGGGGTTCAGTAACGTCAGCTGATCCCCTGCTGTGTGGATGGCAGTCTCTCCTGCTGTAAACTCATTCAAAATACAGTAGGCCTCTGCCTACACCCTCCTATTTCCTGGGTTTCAACACAGCCAGTTGTAGTTCGGAAGTGCCGTCCACACGGAAAGAGATACTTGCTCCCGTGTCTCAGTGGGGTTCAGTAATGTCAGCTGATCCCCTGCTGTGTGGATGGCAGTCTCTCCTGCTGTCACCTCATTCAAAATACAGTAGGCCTCTGCCTTCACCCTCCTATTTCCTGGGCTTCAACACAGCCAGTTGTAGTTCGGAAGTGCCGTCCACACGGAAAGAGATACTTGCTCCCGTGTCTCAGTGGGGTTCAGTAATGTCAGCTGATCCCCTGCTGTGTGGATGGCAGTCTCTCCTGCTGTCACCTCATTCAAAATACAGTAGGCCTCTGCCTACACCCTCCTATTTCCTGGGCTTCAACACAGCCAGTTGTAGTTCGGAAGTGCCGTCCACACGGAAAGAGATACTTGCTCCCGTGTCTCAGTGGGGTTCAGTAATGTCAGCTGATCCCCTGCTGTGTGGATGGCAGTCTCTCCTGCTGTCACCTCATTCAAAATACAGTAGGCCTCTGCCTACACCCTCCTATTTCCTGGGCTTCAACACAGCCAGTTGTAGTTCGGAAGTGCCGTCCACACGGAAAGAGATACTTGCTCCCGTGTCTCAGTGGGGTTCAGTAACGTCAGCTGATCCCCTGCTGTGTGGATGGCAGTCTCTCCTGCTGTAAACTCATTCAAAATACAGTAGGCCTCTGCCTACACCCTCCTATTAACTGGGTTTCAACACAGCCAGTTGTAGTTCGGAAGTGCCGTCCACACGGAAAGAGATACTTGCTCCCGTGTCTCAGTGGGGTTCAGTAATGTCAGCTGATCCCCTGCTGTGTGGATGGCAGTCTCTCCTGCTGTCACCTCATTCAAAATACAGTAGGCCTCTGCCTTCACCCTCCTATTTCCTGGGCTTCAACACAGCCAGTTGTAGTTCGGAAGTGCCGTCCACACGGAAAGAGATACTTGCTCCCGTGTCTCAGTGGGGTTCAGTAATGTCAGCTGATCCCCTGCTGTGTGGATGGCAGTCTCTCCTGCTGTCACCTCATTCAAAATACAGTAGGCCTCTGCCTACACCCTCCTATTTCCTGGGCTTCAACACAGCCAGTTGTAGTTCGGAAGTGCCGTCCACACGGAAAGAGATACTTGCTCCCGTGTCTCAGTGGGGTTCAGTAATGTCAGCTGATCCCCTGCTGTGTGGATGGCAAAGTCTCCTGCTGCCTACACAGTCGTACCACTACTGATTTTTAACCGTGCTCCAATTAGGCCTGTGGCTCCACTGTCTCTCGTATTTCCCCTGTCCTCCAACCCTGCCAGTTACAGCTCCGAAGTGGCGTCTGCACAATCCACACTTGTTCCTGTGTTACAGGTGTTCAGTCCGGTCAGTTAATCCCCTGATGTGTGTCCGGCAATGTCGCCTGCTCTGTCCACATTCCCACACAGCACAGCCAGTTGTTGCTCGGAAGTGCCGTCTTCACAGAGTAAAACACTAGCTCCTGTGTTTGTGGGGTTCAGTAACGTCAGCTGTTCCCCTGCTGTTTTGATGGCAATCTGTCCTGCTGCCTCCCAATTGACAGCACATCAGGCCTCAGCCTGCTAAGTGCTTGTCCTGGGCTCCAACATCGCCAGTTGCTGCTCATAACTGACTTTGGCATGGGTACTCCCTCCTGCCCAGCTTGGTTCCAGCCCTGCCTGCTGTTTCCGGGAAGTGTCAATGTCAGTTTGCCACCCCAAGTTGCCATGTTGTGTTGCGGTTGGGTTAGCCGAGGCTAGGGTGCCAGCAGTTTAGGTGCTTCCTATGTGGACTGCGGGTTCTGGTAAGAAAGGTTTGTTCCATTGTGCCAGTAGGACATGCACCCCCTGTAGGACTGTGTGATTCGGTAACTGCGGCCAGCTTGCGGCATGCCAACTTTGCTTTTCAGGGGTAACTTCTGATACCCCTCCGGGTTCCAGCACCGTCAGCTGGTTCTCATCAGAGCCTTTGGCCTAGGTGCCTCCATCTCGGTATCCGAGTTCCGGCAACGTCTGCTGGTCCTTGGTAGTGCTTTGTAGCACAGGTACCTCCTGCTTAGTAACCGGGTTACAGCACCGTCAGCTGGTTCTCGGTTGTGCCATTGGCTCTTATTCCTTCTGCTGCCCCTCCGGGTGCCAGCACTGTCAGCTGGTCCTCGCTATTTCCATTTGCTCTTGCAGCTTATGCTACCCCTCCGGGTTCCAGCACCGTCAGCTGGTTCTAGTCAGAGCCTTTGGCCTAGGTGCCTCCATCTCGGTATCCGAGTTCCGGCAACGTCTGCTGGTCCTTGGTAGTGCTTTGTAGCACAGGTACCTCCTGCTTAGTAACCGGGTTCCAGCACCGTCAGCTGGTCCTCGGTAGTGCCATTGGCTCTTGTTCCTTCTGCTGCCCCTCCGGGTGCCAGTACCGTCAGCTGGTTCAAGAGGACAAAGAACAGGAAGACAACCACCAAGATGCAGAACAACAAGAGATAGAAGACAAAGAAGCATAAAAAAAAAGTAGAAGAACATTAAGCATAAGACTAATACTCTGAGCAAATGATATTATCTTATTTATAAGCAGAAGAAGACTAAGCAGTGTATGGGGGTGAGTCCGTTCCTCCTCGTGGTGCCCCTGGAAAAGGCCTGCTGCTGCAGGCCAAACTGAACGCGGACAAATCCTGTTGTAAATCTTTTGTGACAGGCAGAACGGAAGGTGTAAACTTCTAACTTTTCTAGATAACAACTACAGGAATGCCTGACACAAACAAGAATATGATGAAGAAGAATAGGAAGAAGATGAAGAAGCTGAATATGTAGAATAATAATTGTTGAATAAGAAGAATATGAAGAATGTAAGAAAAGGAAGAAGAAGAAGAAGAAGAAGAATGTAAAAAAAGGAAGTAGAAGAAGAAGAAGAAGAATGTAAAAAAAGGAATAAGAAGAAGAATGTAAAAAAAGGAAGTAGAAGAAGAAGAAGAAGAATGTAAAAAAAGGAAGTAGAAGAAGAAGAATGTAAAAAAAGGAAGTAGAAGAAGAAGAAGAAGAATGTAAAAAAAGGAAGTAGAAGAAGAAGAAGAAGAATGTAAAAAAAGGAAGTAGAAGAAGAAGAAGAATGTAAAAAAAGGAAGTAGAAGAAGAAGAAGAAGAAAGAAGAAAGAAGAAGAAGACATACATGTCTGGCAAAATATAAATGAGGCTAACATAGTCAATATCTTTGTAACTCCTAACATCTTTAAAAAAAAAGTTTAATTCCTGCTATTCCATTTGATTGGGCTAAACCTCTATGGCTTTAATGTCTCCTCCACCTCCCACAATACATTCTACATTATTCTTAGTTGTTTTTCTTCATGTAGAATTAACCTACAAGGAAAGAAAGGTTTTTTTTTAATTCCGATATTTTGGCCCCATTGACTTGCATTGGTTCCCGGTATCGGAATCGGCGATACCGATACTTTTTTTTAAGATCGGCCGATCCATTCCGATCCGATATTTTCAAGTATCGGCTAGTATCGCTCAACTCTAGTCATAATCATTGGATGATGTCATAATCATTTTGTTGATGTCATAATCATTTGATGATGTCATAATCATTAGATGATGTCATAATCATTTTGTTGATGTCATAATCATTTGATGATGTCATAATCATTAGATGATGTCATAATCATTTTGTTGATGTCAGAATCATTTGATGATGTCATAATCATTTTGTTGATGTCATAATCATTTGATGAAGTCATAATCATTTTGTTGATGTCATAATCATTTTGCTGATGTCATATGATTTGATGATGTCATAATCTTTTGATGTCATAATCATTGGATGATGTCATAATCATTTTGTTGATGTCATAATCATTTGATGATGTTATAATCATTAGATGATGTCATAATCATTTTGTTGATGTCATAATCATTTGATTATGTCATAATCATTAGATGATGTCATAATCATTTTGTTGATGTCATAATCATTTGATGATGTCATAATCATTTTGTTGATGTCATAATCATTTGATGATGTCATAATCATTTGATGTCATAATCATTGGATGATGTCATAATCATTTTGTTGATGTCATAATCATTTGATGATGTCATAATCATTAGATGATGTCATAATCATTTTGTTGATGTCATAATCATTTGATGATGTCATAATCATTTGATGTCATAATCATTGGATGATGACATAATCATTTTGTTGATGTCATAATCATATGATGATGTCATAATCATTTTGTTGATGTAATAATCATTTTTTTGATGTCATAATGATTGGATGATGACATAATCATTTGATGTCATAATCATTGGATGATGTCATAATCTTTTTGTTGATGTCATAATCATTTGATGATGCCATAAACATTTGATGATGTCATAATCATTAGATGATGTCATAATCATTTTGTTGATGTCATAATCATTTGATGATGTCATAATCATTTTGTTGATGTCATAATCATTTGATGATGTCATCATCATTAGATGATGTCATAATCATTTTGTTGATGTCATAATCATTTGATGATGTCATAATCATTTTGTTGATGTCATAATCATTTTGTTGATGTCATAATGATTTGATGATGTCATAATCATTTGATGTCATAATCTTTGGATGATGTCATAATCATTTTGTTGATGTCATAATCATTTGATGATGTCATAATCATTTTGTTGATGTCATAATCATTTGATGATGTCATAATCATTTGATGATGTCATAATAATTGTGTTGATGTCATAATCATTTGATGATGTCATAATCATTTTGTTGATGTCATAATCATTTGATGATGTCATAATCATTTGATGTCATAATCATTGGATGATGTCATAATCATTTTGTTGATGTCATAATCATTTGATGATGTCATAATCATTAGATGATGTCATAATCATTTTGTTGATGTCATAATCATTTGATGATGTCATAATCATTTGATGTCATAATCATTGGATGATGACATAATCATTTTGTTGATGTCATAATCATTTGATGATGTCATAATCATTTTGTTGATGTAATAATCATTTTGTTGATGTCATAATCATTTGATGATGTCATAATCATTTGATGTCATAATCATTGGATGATGTCATAATCATTTTGTTGATGTCATAATCATTTGATGATGTCATAATCATTAGATGATGTCATAATCATTGTTTTGATGTCATAATCATTTGATGATGTCATAATCATTTGATGATGTCATAATCATTTTGTTGATGTCATAATCATTTGATGATGTCATAATCATTTTGCTGATGTCATAATCATTTGATGATGTCATAATCATTTGATTTCATAATCATTGGATAATGTCATAATCATTTTGTTGATGTCATAATCATTTGATGATGTCATAATCATTAGATGATGTCATAATCATTTTGTTGATGTTACAATCATTTGATGATGTCATAATCATTTTGTTGATGTCATAATCATTTTGTTGATGTCATAATGATTTGATGATGTCATAATCATTTGATGTCATAATCATTGGATGATGTCATAATCATTTTGTTGATGTCATAATCATTTGATGATGTCATAATCATTTGATGTCATAATCATTGGATGATGTCATAATCATTTTGTTGATGTCATAATCATTTGATGATGTCATAATCATTAGATGATGTCATAATCATTTTGTTGATGTCATAATCATTTGATGTCATAATCATTGGATGATGTCATAATCATTTTGTTGATGTCATAATCATTTGATGATGTCATAATCATTAGATGATGTCATAATCATTTTGTTGATGTCATAATCATTTGATGTCATAATCAATGGATGATGTCATAATCATTTTGTTGATGTCATAATCATTTGATGATGTCATAATCGTTTGATGTCATAATCATTAGATGATGTCATAATCATTTTGTTGATGTCATAATCATTTGATGTCATAATCATTTGGTGATGTCATAATCATGTTGTTGATGTCATAATCATTTTGTTGATGTCATAATGATTTGATGATGTCATAATCATTGGATGATGTCATAATCATTTTGTTGATGTCATAATCTTTTGATGATGTCATAATCATTTGATGTCATAATCATTGGATGATGTCATAATCATTTTGTTGATGTCATAATCATTTTGTTGATGTCATAATCATTTTGTTGATGTCATAATCATTTTGTTGATGTCATAATCATTTGATGATGTCATAATCATTTGATGTAATAATCATTTGATGATGTCATAATCATTTGATGATGTCATAATCATTTTGTTGATGTCATAATCATTTGGTGATGTCATAATCATTAGATGATGTCACAATCATTTTGTTGATGTCATAATCATTTGATGATGTCATAATCATTTTGTTGATGTCATAATCATTTGAAGATGTCATAATCGTTTGATGTCATAATCATTAGATGATGTCATAATCATTTTGTTGATGTCATAATCATTTTGTTGATGTCATAATCATTTTGTTGATGTCATATGATTTGATGATGTCAGTCATTTGATGATGTCATAATCATTTGATGTCATAATCATTGGATGATGTCATAATCATTTTGTTGATGTCATAATCATTTGATGATGTCATAATCATTAGATGATGTCATAATCATTTTGTTGATGTCATAATCATTTGATGTCATAATCATTGGATGATGTCATAATCATTTTGTTGATGTCATAATCATTTGATGATGTCATAATCATTTGATGATGTCATAATCATTTTGTTGATGTAATAATCATTTTGTTGATGTCATAATCATTTGATGATGTCATAGTCATTTGATGTCATAATCAATGGATGATGTCATAATCATTTTGTTGATGTCATAATCATTTGATGATGTCACAATCATTAGATGATGTCATAATCATTTTTTTGATGTCATAATCATTTGATGATGTCATAATCATTTGATGATGTCATAATCATTTTGTTGATGTCATAATCATTTGATGATGTCATAATCATTAGATGATGTCATAATCATTTGATGATGTCATAATCATTTGATTTCATAATCATTGGATAATGTCATAATCATTAGATGATGTCATAATCATTTGATGTCATAATCATTGGATGATGTCATAATCATTTTGTTGATGTCATAATCATTTGATGTCATAATCATTGGATAATGTCATAATCATTTTGTTGATATCATAATCATTTGATGATGTCATCATCATTAGATGATGTCATAATCATTTTGTTGATGTCATAATCATTTGATGATGTCATAATCATTTTGTTGATGTCATAATCATTTTGTTGATGTCATAATCATTTGATGATGTCATAATCATTTGATGTCATAATCATTGGATGATGTCATAATCATTTTGTTGATGTCATAATCATTTGATGATGTCATAATCATTTGATGTCATAATCATTGGATGATGTCATAATCATTTTGTTGATGTCATAATCATTTGATGATGTCATAATCATTAGATGATGTCATAATCATTTTGTTGATGTCATAATCATTTTGTTGATGTCATAATCATTTGATGATGTCATAATCATTAGATGATGTCATAATCATTTTGTTGATGTAATAATCATTTGATGATGTCATAATCATTTGATGATGTCATAATCATTTTGTTGATGTCATAATCATTTGGTGATGTCATAATCATTAGATGATGTCACAATCATTTTGTTGATGTCATAATCATTTGATGATGTCATAATCATTTTGTTGATGTCATAATCATTTGAAGATGTCATAATCGTTTGATGTCATAATCATTAGATGATGTCATAATCATTTTGTTGATGTCATAATAATTTGATGTCATAATCAATAGATGATGTCATAATCATTTTGTTGATGTCAGTCATTTGATGATGTCATAATCATTTGATGTCATAATCATTGGATGATGTCATAATCATTTTGTTGATGTCATAATCATTTGATGATGTCATAATCATTAGATGATGTCATAATCATTTTGTTGATGTCATAATCATTTGATGATGTCATAATCATTTGATGTCATAATCATTGGATGATGACATAATCATTTTGTTGATGTCATAATCATTTGATGATGTCATAATCATTTTGTTGATGTAATAATCATTTTGTTGATGTCATAATCATTTGATGATGTCATAGTCATTTGATGTCATAATCAATGGATGATGTCATAATCATTTTGTTGATGTCATAATCATTTGATGATGTCACAATCATTAGATGATGTCATAATCATTTTTTTGATGTCATAATCATTTGATGATGTCATAATCATTTGATGATGTCATAATCATTTTGTTGATGTCATAATCATTTGATGATGTCATAATCATTTTGTTGATGTCATAATCATCTGATGATGTCATAATCATTTGATTTCATAATCATTGGATAATGTCATAATCATTTTGTTGATGTCATAATCATTTGATGATGTCATAATCATTTTGTTGATGTTACAATCATTTGATGATGTCATAATCATTTTGTTGATGTCATAATCATTTTGTTGAAGTCATAATCATTTGATGATGTCATAATCATTTGATGTCATTATCATTAGATGATGTCATAATCATTTTGTTGATGTCATAATCATTTGATGATGTCATAATCATTTGATGTCATAATCATTGGATGATGTCATAATCATTTTGTTGATGTCATAATCATTTGATGATGTCATAATCATTAGATGATGTCATAATCATTTTGTTGATGTCATAATCATTTTGTTGATGTCATAATCATTTGATGTCATAATCATTAGATGATGTCATAATCATTTTGTTGATGTCATAATCATTTGATGTCATAATCATTAGATGATGTCATAATCATTTTTTTGATGTCATAATCATTTTGTTGATGTCATAATCATTTGATGATGTCATAATCGTTTGATGTCATAATCATTAGATGATGTCATAATCATTTTGTTGATGTCATAATCATTTGATGTCATAATCATTTGGTGATGTCATAATCATGTTGTTGATGTCATAATCATTTTGTTGATGTCATAATGATTTGATGATGTCATAATCATTTGATGTCATAATCATTTGATGATGTCATAATCATTTTGTTGATGTCATAATCATTTGATGATGTCATAATCTTTTGATGTCATAATCATTGGATGATGTCATAATCATTTTGTTGATGTCATAATCATTTGATGATGTCATAATCATTTGATGTCATAATCATTGGATGATGTCATAATCATTTTGTTGATGTCATAATCATTTGATGATGTCATAATCATTTGATGATGTCATAATCATTAGATGATGTCATAATCATTTTGTTGATGTCATAATCATTAGATGATGTCATAATCATTTTGTTGATGTCATAATCATTGGATGATGTCATAATCATTTTGTTGATGTCATAATCATTTGATGATGTCATAATCATTTTGTTGATGTCATAATCATTTTGTTGATGTCATATGATTTGATGATGTCATAATCATTTGATGTCATAATCATTGGATGATGTCATAATCATTTTGTTGATGTCATAATCATTTGATGATGTCATAATCATTAGATGATGTCATAATCATTTTGTTGATGTCATAATCATTTGATTATGTCATAATCATTAGATGATGTCATAATCATTTTGTTGATGTCATAATCATTTGATGATGTCATAATCATTTGATGTCATAATCATTGGATGATGTCATAATCATTTTGTTGATGTCATAATCATTTGATGATGTCATAATCATTAGATGATGTCATAATCATTTTGTTGATGTCATAATCATTTGATGATGTCATAATCATTAGATGATGTCATAATCATTTTGTTGATGTCATAATCATTTTGTTGATGTCATAATCATTTTATGTCATAATCATTGGATGATGACATAATCATTTTGTTGATGTCATAATGATTGGATGATGTCTTAATCATTTTGTTGATGTAATAATCATTTTGTTGATGTCATAATGATTGGATGATGACATAATCATTTGATGTCATAATCATTAGATGATGTCATAATCATTTTGTTGATGACATAATCATTTGATATCATAATCATTAGATGATGTCATAATCATTTTGTTGATGTCATAGTCATTTGATGATGTCATAATCATTTTGTTGATGTCATAATCATTAGATGATGTCATAATCATTTGATGTCATAATCATTGGATGATGTCATAATCATTTTGTTGATGTCATAATCATTTGATGATGTCATAATCATTAGATGATGTCATAATCATTTTGTTGATGTCATAATCATTTGATGATGTCATAATCATTAGATGATGTCATAATCATTTTGTTGATGTCATAATCATTTGATGATGTCATAATCATTTGATGTCATAATCATCGGATGATGTCATAATCATTTTGTTGATGTCATAATCATTTGATGATGTCATAATCATTTTGTTGATGTAATAATCATTTTGTTGATGTCATAATTATTTGATGATGTCATAATCATTTGATGTCATAATCATTGGTTGATGTCATACTCATTTTGTTGATGTCATAATCATTTGATGATGTCATAATCATTAGATGATGTCATAATCATTTTGTTGATGTCATAATCATTTGATGTCATAATCATTAGATGATGTCATAATCATTTTGTTGATGTCATAATCATTTGATGATGTCATAATCGTTTGATGTCATAATCATTAGATGATGTCATAATCATTTTGTTGATGTCATAATCATTTGATGTCATAATCATTTGGTGATGTCATAATCATTTTGTTGATGTCATAATCATTTTGTTGATGTCATAATGATTTGATGATGTCATAATCATTTGATGTCATAATCATTGGATGATGTCATAATCATTTTGTTGATGTCATAATCATTTGATGATGTTATAATCATTTGATGTCATAATCATTGGATGATGTCATAATCATTTTGTTGATGTCATAATCATTTGATGATGTCATAATCATTAGATGATGTCATAATCATTTTGTTGATGTCATAATCATTTGATGATGTCATAATCATTTGATGTCATAATCATTGGATGATGTCATAATCATTTTGTTGATGTCATAATCATTTGTTGATGTCATAATCATTTGATGATGTCATAATCATTTTGTTGATGTCATAATCATTTGATGTCATAATCATTTGATGATGTCATAATCATTTTGTTGATGTCATAATCATTTGATGATGTCATAATCATTAGATGATGTCATAATCATTTTGTTGATGTCATAATCATTTGATGATGTCATAACCATTTGATGTCATAATCATTGGATGATGACATAATCATTTTGTTGATGTCATAATCATTTGATGATGTCATAATCATTTTGTTGATGTAATAATCATTTTGTTGATGTCATAATTATTTGATGATGTCATAATCATTTGATGTCATAATCATTGGTTGATGTCATACTCATTTTGTTGATGTCATAATCATTTGATGATGTCATAATCATTAGATGATGTCATAATCATTTTGTTGATGTCATAATCATTTGATGTCATAATCATTAGATGATGTCATAATCATTTTGTTGATGTCATAATCATTTGATGATGTCATAATCGTTTGATGTCATAATCATTAGATGATGTCATAATCATTTTGTTGATGTCATAATCATTTGATGTCATAATCATTTGGTGATGTCATAATCATTTTGTTGATGTCATAATCATTTTGTTGATGTCATAATGATTTGATGATGTCATAATCATTTGATGTCATAATCATTGGATGATGTCATAATCATTTTGTTGATGTCATAATCATTTGATGATGTTATAATCATGTGATGTCATAATCATTGGATGATGTCATAATCATTTTGTTGATGTCATAATCATTTGATGATGTCATAATCATTAGATGATGTCATAATCATTTTGTTGATGTCATAATCATTTGATGATGTCATAATCATTTGATGTCATAATCATTGGATGATGTCATAATCATTTTGTTGATGTCATAATCATTTGTTGATGTCATAATCATTTGATGATGTCATAATCATTTTGTTGATGTCATAATCGTTTGATGATGTCATAATCATTTGATGTCATAATCATTGGATAATGTCATAATCATTTTGTTGATGTCATAATCATTTGATGATGTCATAATCATTAGATGATGTCATAATCATTTTGTTGATGTCATAATCATTTGATGATGTCATAATCATTTTGTTGATGTCATAATCATTTGTTGATGTCATAATCATTTGATGATGTCATAATCATTTTGTTGATGTCATAATCATTTGATGATGTCATAATCATTTGATGTCATAATCATTGGATAATGTCATAATCATTTTGTTGATGTCATAATCATTTGATGATGTCATAATCATTAGATGATGTCATAATCATTTTGTTGATGTCATAATCATTTGATGATGTCATAATCATTTTGTTGATGTCATAATCATTTTGTTGATGTCATATGATTTGATGATGTCATAATCATTTGATGTCATAATCATTGGATGATGTCATAATCATTTTGTTGATGTCATAATCATTTGATGATGTCATAATCATTAGATGATGTCATAATCATTTTGTTGATGTCATAATCATTTGATGATGTCATAATCATTTGATGTCATAATCATTGGATGATGACATAATCATTTTGTTGATGTCATAATCATTTGATGATGTCTTAATCATTTTGTTGATGTAATAATCATTTTGTTGATGTCATAATGATTGGATGATGACATAATCATTTGATGTCATAATCATTAGATGATGTCATAATCATTTTGTTGATGACATAATCATTTGATGTCATAATCATTAGATGATGTCATAATCATTTTGTTGATGTCATAGTCATTTGATGATGTCATAATCATTTTGTTGAAGTCATAATCATTAGATGATGTCATAATCATTTGATGTCATAATCATTGGATGATGTCATAATCATTTTGTTGATGTCATAATCATTTGATGATGTCATAATCATTAGATGATGTCATAATCATTTTGTTGATGTCATAATCATTTGATGATGTCATAATCATTTGATGTCATAATCATTGGATGATGTCATACTCATTTTGTTGATGTCATAATCATTTGATGATGTCATAATCATTAGATGATGTCATAATCATTTTGTTGATGTCATAATCATTTGATGTCATAATCATTAGATGATGTCATAATCATTTTGTTGATGTCATAATCATTTTGTTGATGTCATAATCATTTGGTGATGTCATAATCATTTTGTTGATGTCATAATCATTTTGTTGATGTCATAATGATTTGATGATGTCATAATCATTTGATGTCATAATCATTGGATGATGTCATAATCATTTTGTTGATGTCATAATCATTTGATGATGTTATAATCATTTGATGTCATAATCATTGGATGATGTCATAATCATTTTGTTGATGTCATAATCATTTGATGATGTCATAATCATTAGATGACGTCATAATCATTTTGTTGATGTCATAATCATTTGATGATGTCATAATCATTTGATGTCATAATCATTGGATGATGTCATAATCATTTTGTTGATGTCATAATCATTTGTTGATGTCATAATCATTTGATGATGTCATAATCATTTTGTTGATGTCATAATCATTTGATGATGTCATAATCATTTTATGTCATAATCATTGGAAAATGTCATAATCATTTTGTTGATGTCATAATCATTTGATGATGTCATAATCATTAGATGATGTCATAATCATTTTGTTGATGTCATAATCATTTGATGATGTCATAATCATTTTGTTGATGTCATAATCATTTTGTTGATGTCATAATGATTTGATGATGTCATAATGATTTGATGATGCCATAATCATTGGATGATGTCATAATCGTTTGATGTCATAATCATTAGATGATGTCATAATCATTTTGTTGATGCCATAATCATTTGATGATGTCATAATCATTAGATGATGTCATCATCATTTTGTTGATGTCATAATCATTTTGTTGATGTCATTATCATTTGATGTCATAATCATTGGATGATGTCATTATCATTTTGTTGATGTCATAATTATTTGATGATGTCATAATCATTAGATGATGTCATAATCATTTTGTTGATGTCATAATCATTTGATGATGTCATAATCATTAGATGATGTCATAATCATTTTGTTGATGTCATAATCATTTGATGATGTCATAATCATTTTGTTGATGTCATAATCATTTGAAGATGTCATAATCGTTTGTTGTCATAATCATTAGATGATGTCATAATCATTTTGTTGATGTCATAATCATTTGATGTCATAATCATTAGATGAAGTCATAATCATTTTGTTGATGTCATAGTCATTTGATGATGTCATAATCATTTTGTTGATGTCATAATCATTTGATGATGTCATAATCATTTGATGTCATAATCATTTGATGTCATAATCATTGGATGATGTCATAATCATTTTGTTGATGTCATAATCATTTGATGATGTCATAATCATTAGATGATGTCATAATCATTTTCTTGATGTCATAATCATTTGATGATGTCATAATCATTTGATGTCATAATCATTGGATGATGACATAATCATTTTGTTGATGTCATAATCATTTGAAGAATTCATAATCATTTTGTTGATGTAATAATCATTTTGTTGATGTCATAATGATTTGATGATGTCATAATCATTAGATGATGTCATAATCATTTTGATGATGTCATAATCATTTGATGTCATAATCATTAGATTATGTCATAATCATTTTGTTGATGTCATAGTCATTTTGTTGATGTCATAATCATTTGATGATGTCATAATCATTTGATGTCATAATCATTTGATGATGTCATCATCATTAGATGATGTCATAATCATTTTGTTGATGTCATAATCATTTGATGATGTCATAATCATTTTGTTGATGTCATAATCATTTTGTTGATGTCATAATCATTTGATGATGTCATAATCATTTGATGTCATAATCATTGGATGATGTCATAATCATTTTGTTGATGTCATAATCATTTGATGATGTCATAATCATTTGATGTCATAATCATTGGATGATGTCATAATCATTTTGTTGATGTCATAATCATTTGGTGATGTCATAATCATTAGATGATGTCATAATCATTTTGTTGATGTCATAATCATTTTGTTGATGTCATAATCATTTGATGATGTCATAATCATTTGATGATGTCATAATCATTTGATGTCATAATCATTTGATTATGTCATAATCATTTTGTTGATGTAATAATCTTTTTTTTGTAGTCATAATGATTTGATGATGTCATAATCATTAGATGATGTCATAATGATTTTGTTGATGTCATAATGATTTGATGATGTCATAATCATTTGATGTCATAATCATTGGATGATGTCATAATCATTTTGTTGATGTCATAATCATTTGATGATGTCATAATCATTTGATGTCATAATCATTGGATGATGTCATAATCATTTTGTTGATGTCATAATCATTTGATGATGTCATAATCATTAGATGATGTCATAATCATTTTGTTGATGTCATAATCATTTGATGATGTCATAATCATTTGATGTCATAATCATTGGATGATGTCATAATCATTTTGTTGATGTCATAATCATTTGATGATGTCATAATCATTAGATGATGTCATAATCATTTTGTTGATGTCATAATCATTTGCTGATGTCATAATCATTAGATGATGTCATAATCATTTTGTTGATGTCAGAATCATTTGATGATGTCATAATCATTTTGTTGATGTCATAATCATTTGATGATGTCATAATAATTTGATGTCATAATCATTGGATAATGTCATAATCATTTTGTTGATATCATAATCATTTGATGATGTCATCATCATTAGATGATGTCATAATCATTTTGTTGATGTCATAATCATTTTGTTGATGTCATAATCATTTGATGATGTCATAATCATTTGATGTCATAATCATTGGATGATGTCATAATCATTTTGTTGATGTCATAATCATTTGATGATGTCATAATCATTTGATGTCATAATCATTGGATGATGTCATAATCATTTTGTTGATGTCATAATCATTTGATGATGTCATAATCATTAGATGATGTCATAATCATTTTGTTGATGTCATAATCATTTTGTTGATGTCATAATCATTTGATGATGTCATAATCATTAGATGATGTCATAATCATTTTGTTGATGTCATAATCATTTGATGATGTCATAATCATTTTGTTGATGTCATAATCATTTGGTGATGTCATAATCATTAGATGATGTCATAATCATTTTGTTGATGTCATAATCATTTGATGATGTCATAATCATTTTGTTGATGTCATAATCATTTGAAGATGTCATAATCGTTTGATGTCATAATCATTAGATGATGTCATAATCATTTTGTTGATGTCATAATCATTTGATGTCATAATCAATAGATGATGTCATAATCATTTTGTTGATGTCATAGTCATTTGATGATGTCATAATCATTTTGTTGATGTCATAATCATTTGATGATGTCATAATCATTTGATGTCATAATCATTGGATGATGTCATAATCATTTTGTTGATGTCATAATCATTTGATGATGTCATAATCATTAGATGATGTCATAATCATTTTGTTGATGTCATAATCATTTGATGATGTCATAATCATTTGATGTCATAATCATTGGATGATGACATAATCATTTTGTTGATGTCATAATCATTTGATGATGTCATAATCATTTTGTTGATGTAATAATCATTTTGTTGATGTCATAATCATTTGATGATGTTATAGTCATTTGATGGCATAATCAATGGATGATGTCATAATCATTTTGTTGATGTCATAATCATTTGATGATGTCACAATCATTAGATGATGTCATAATCATTTTTTTGATGTCATAATCATTTGATGATGTCATAATCATTTGATGATGTCATAATCATTTTGTTGATGTCATAATCATTTGATGATGTCATAATCATTTTGTTGATGTCATAATCATTTGATGATGTCATAATCATTTGATTTCATAATCATTGGATAATGTCATAATCATTTTGTTGATGTCATAATCATTTGATGATGTCATAATCATTAGATGATGTAATAATCATTTTGTTGATGTTACAATCACTTGATGATGTCATAATCATTTTGTTGATGTCATAATCATTTTGTTGATGTCATAATCATTTGATGATGTCATAATCATTTGATGTCATAATCATTGGATGATGTCATAATCATTTTGTTGATGTCATAATCATTTGATGATGTCATAATCATTTGATGTCATAATCATTGGATGATGTCATAATCATTTTGTTGATGTCATAATCATTTGATGATGTCATAATCATTAGATGATGTCATAATCATTTTGTTGATGTCATAATCATTTGATGTCATAATCATTGGATGATGTCATAATCATTTTGTTGATGTCATAATCATTTGATGATGTCATAATCATTAGATGATGTCATAATCATTTTGTTGATGTCATAATCATTTGATGTCATAATCATTAGATGATGTCATAATCTTTTTTTGATGTCATAATCATTTTGTTGATGTCATAATCATTTGATGATGTCATAATCGTTTGATGTCATAATCATTAGATGATGTCATAATCATTTTGTTGATGTCATAATCATTTGATGATGTCATAATCATTAGATGATGTCATAATCATTTTGTTGATGTCATAATCATTAGATGATGTCATAATCATTTTGTTGATGTCATAATCATTTGATGATGTCATAATCATTTTGTTGATGTCATAATCATTTGATGATGTCATAATCATTTTGTTGATGTCATAATCATTTTGTTGATGTCATATGATTTGATGATGTCATAATCATTTGATGTCATAATCATTGGATGATGTCATAATCATTTTGTTTATGTCATAATCATTTGATGATGTCATAATCATTAGATGATGTCATAATCATTTTGTTGATGTCATAATCATTTGATTATGTCATAATCATTAGATGATGTCATAATCATTTTGTTGATGTCATAACCATTTGATGATGTCATAATCATTTGATGTCATAATCATTGGATGATGTCATAATCATTTTGTTGATGTCATAATCATTTGATGATGTCATAATCATTAGATGATGTCATAATCATTTTGTTGATGTCATAATCATTTGATGATGTCATAATCATTTGATGTCATAATCATTGGATGATGACATAATCATTTTGTTGATGTCATAATCATTTGATGATGTCTTAATCATTTTGTTGATGTAATAATCATTTTGTTGATGTCATAATGATTGGATGATGACATAATCATTTGAAGTCATAATCATTAGATGATGTCATAATCATTTTGTTGATGACATAATCATTTGATGTCATAATCATTAGATGATGTCATAATCATTTTGTTGATGTCATAGTCATTTGATGATGTCATAATCATTTTGTTGATGTCATAATCATTAGATGATGTCATAATCATTTGATGTCATAATCATTGGATGATGTCATAATCATTTTGTTGATGTCATAATCATTTGATGATGTCATAATCATTAGATGATGTCATAATCATTTTGTTGATGTCATAATCATTTGATGATGTCATAATCATTTGATGTCATAATCATTGGATGATGACATAATCATTTTGTTGATGTCATAATCATTTGATGATGTCATAATCATTTTGTTGATGTAATAATCATTTTGTTGATGTCATAATCATTTGATGATGTCATAATCATTTGATGTCATAATAATTGGATGATGTCATAATCATTTTGTTGATGTCATAATCATTTGATGATGTCATAATCATTAGGTGACGTCATAATCATTTTGTTGATGTCATAATCATTTGATGTCATAATCATTAGATGATGTCATAATCATTTTGTTGATGTCATAATCATTTTGTTGATGTCATAATCATTTGATGATGTCATAATCGTTTGATGTCATAATCATTAGATGATGTCATAATCATTTTGTTGATGTCATAATCATTTGATGTCATAATCATTTGGTGATGTCATAATCATTTTGTTGATGTCATAATCATTTTGTTGATGTCATAATGATTTGATGATGTCATAATCATTTGATGTCATAATCATTGGATGATGTCATAATCATTTTGTTGATGTCATAATCATTTGATGATGTTATAATCATTTGATGTCATAATCATTGGATGATGTCATAATCATTTTGTTGATGTCATAATCATTTGATGATGTCATAATCATTAGATGATGTCATAATCATTTTGTTGATGTCATAATCATTTGATGATGTCATAATCATTTGATGTCATAATTAGTGTTGAGCATTCCGATACCGCAAGTATCGGGTATCGGCCGATATTAGCGGTATCGGAATTCCGATACTTAGTTCCGATACTTTTTTCATATCGGATTCCGGAATCGGAATCGGAATAGGAAGTTCCCATCATGCTATGAGCCTGCTTGCTTTGATTAAGCCAATGGGAATCCTCCGAAGTGTGGGCACATCCTGTTAGGCATGTAGGCATGTTAACTATTGGCATGGCTGTGATTGGCTGCCGAAATGATGTCATGATGCACTATAAAAGCCACCGCAGCCGCCATTTCTGGTCACTCTGCTGTGAATTCAGTTAGGGACAGGCTGCTGTAGAAGACTGTGAGGGACAGTTAGAAATAGCGATTCCACCAAACATCTAGTGCTTTACCCAGGCTACATAAACCACCACTGTAGCCTTCTTTGCCCTAGCAGCAGTGTTCACAGCTGTCTGCAAGGGCTGTGTGAGTGCAGCTCACGCTGTGGAGTGGGTCCTGCAGCCACGTCAGGCTGTAGGCCACCCAGTGTGATCACTGCTGCCTCATACATCTTTTATTTTTTGAGCTGCATTTTTTACATAATTTCAATCTAGTGTGCTTCCATCCGTATCCATATACGTTGGTTGCAAACACTAGTAGTAGACAGTGGAGCCTTTCTGCAGCCTTTCAGTGCTAGTGTTCACTTTGCTGCACTGTTCACGGCTGTCTGAGAGGTCTCTGACTGTGTGTGAGTGCAGCTCACGCTGAGTAGTGTGTCCTGCAGCTACGTCTGGCTGCAGGACGCTCAGCGTGCGTCAGTGCCTCACACATATTTTTATTTGAGTGCAGCTCATTTTTTCTTCTATTAGTGTGCATCCATCCGTCTCCATCTACGGTGGTTGCAAACACTATAAAGGAGTACACAGCGGAGCCTTTCTGCAGCCTGTCAGTGCCAGTGCCCACTTAGCTGCACTGTTGACGGCTGTCTGAGAGGCCTCTGACTGTGTGTGAGTGCAGCTCACGCTGAGTAGAGTGTCCTGCAGCTACGTCTGGTTGTAGGACGCTCAACGTGCGTCACTGCCTCACACATATTTGTCTTTGAGTGCAGCTCATTTTTTCTTCTCCTATTAGTGTGCATCCATCCTTATCCATCAACATTGGTTGGTTGCAAACACTATATAGGAGTAGATAGAGGAGCCTTTTTTTCTGGCTTGTGCCCTGCCGGCGCAGCCAGATTAGTATTACCCAATTTTTTTGGAGCCTCATCTTTTGCATTGTAGGTTACCTGCCTGCATTGTAATAGCTCCAAAAAGTTGGTGATACTATCAGTTTCAATTCTTTGTACACATACTTTGAGTTTGTTTCCAACAAAGAAACCACAAAAAAAGTTCACCAAACACTACATTTTGAACTTGTGTAGGCCACATCAGCTCCTATTAAAGTCTAGTCCACACACACACACACTTCATAAAATTAGTGTTTCTTGTACCTGTAACCAGCTGTTCAGGAATAAGCACACTAAGGCCCCCCTTTGTACTTTTTTGCCTATCTTAAGCAGTCTTGCAAGATGAAGAAGGCAGGGAGTAAGGCGCGTGGGCGTGGGCGTGGGCGTGGAGTTTCAGCAGGGAGAGGACGTGGGGATTCTGCAGGGAGAGGACGTGGGGATTCTACAGGTAGAGGACGTGGGGATTCTGGGCCTGCTGCGGGCACCAGTGGATCAGCATCCCCCAGTTTTAGCAGGCAACAGTCCTTTATGCGCAGCTTTGTAGGACCTCAACGTACCCCACTGCTGCGGGAGGAACAAATTGAAGCCGTTGTCGGATGGATGGCAGCTAACGCATCGACTTCAATTACTTCCGCATCCTCTCAGGGTCAGAGCACCGAAGAGCAACCATCTGTCTCTTCACCACCTGCCAAAGTGCCCAGGCAGTCAGAGAGACATGGACAGGAGCCATCACAGTCTCTACTTCTGTTCTCGGAATCTGTTGGCTTGGAAAGAGGGGGCCAGCCAAGCAGCATTCCTGAATGTGAAGAAGAGGGAGTATGCAGTGATGCGCAACTTCTTTGTCCCTCTGAATCTGAAGAGGCGAGTGGGCCAGTGCCTATGGTCAGCACACCTCAGTACGCATCAGATGATGACGAGACTCAGTTGCCACTTTCTGGTGTGTACGGTGCTGGCGAGACAACCCCGGAGAAGCAGCTGTTTGAAGAGGGGAGGGAAGATGATGAGGTCCTTGACCCATCATGGCGTGAGCAACAGGAAGGTGGTGGGAGCAGCTCGGAGGAAGAGATTCCCCTACCGGCCAAAACAGGAGGCAGAGGGAGGGGGAAGACTTGGTTGCCTGTACCCTCCACTTCGGCACCCATTAGGAGCATTCCTCCTTCCAAAGGCAAACCGGGCGCTCACAAGAGTTGCAGTGCGTGGTCCTTTTTTGACACAGTTGCAGATGACATTTGCTTTGTCAAATGCAAGCTGTGTCATCAGAGAGTCAAAAGAGGGAGAAATGTCAGCAACCTCAATACCACAAATATGTGGAAACATGTGCGCACCAAGCACGAGTTGGAGTTGCAGAGACACCCTGAAGACGTAGGCCAACGTACAGCACCACCTACCACCTCTTCAGTTCGTGTTGGGCCCTCTTCCTCCAGCTCACACACTGCTGGTTCGGCTTCCTCACAGGATCGCCAAGGAAGAACCTCTGCCACTGTTGTCCAGAGACCCTGTCAGATTACACCCATAGCAGCACGTTCCCATCCATCACAGCCATCGGTAGCACAGGCATGGGATAAAAGGCGCCCTTACTCGGCAAACCATCCCCGAGCACAGTCTCTGAATGCTGGCATTGCCAAACTTCTGGCAGTTGAAATGCTGTCATTCAGGCTGGTGGACACTGACACCTTCCGGGACTTAATGGCATTGACAGTCCCCCAATACAACGTGCCCAGCCGCTTTTATTTCAGCAGGCGAGCCGTCCCTGCCCTGCAGAAACATGTTGAGGGCAAAATAAAACATGCGCTACTAAACGCCGTTAGTAGCAAGGTCCACCTGACCACCGATGCGTGGACCAGTAACCATGGACAGGGACGATACCTTTCCCTCACTGCCCACTGGGTCAATGTTGTGGAGCCGGGTACGGATCTGGAGAGTGGCGCTGTACGTGTTCTTCCAACGCCACGGATTGCAGGACTCCAGTCTGTACACATAGACTCCTCCTCCTACTCAAGTTCCTCAGAAACAGCAGAGCAGGAGCCTGTTACGACCGATATGAGCACAGCCGTGGCCAAACGTCAACAGGCTGTACTCAAATTAATTTCTTTGGGGAATCGAAGCCACACAGCGCAGGAGCTCTGGAATGCTATCAAGCTGGAGAGCGATGTGTGGTTTGGGCCAGCGAATCTCCAGCCGGGCTTGGTAGTGTGTGACAATGGCCGAAATCTGGTGGCAGCTCTTGGCCTAGGCAACCTCACACACATCCCATGTCTGGCACATGTTCTTAACTTGGTCGTGCAGAGCTTTCTGAGGGACTATCCGGATCTTGCTGCACTGTTGCACAAGGTCCGCATAGAGTGCGCTCACTTGCGACGTTCCAGCACGGCAAGATCGCGCCTCGCTGCTCTGCAGCGACGATTTGGCCTTCCGGAACATCGCATCATATGTGACCTACCCACCCGGTGGAATTCAACGTTACATATGTTGGAGCGGTTGTGTGAGCAGCAGGCAGCAGTCATGGAGTACCAGCTGCATCAGGCGCAAACAAGTCGCACTGTGCGCCGTTCACACTTCAGCACCATTGAGTGGGCCTCTATGAAGGACATCTGCCTCGTTTTGCGTGCCTTCGATGAATCCACGCGGATGGCGAGTGCAGATGATGCACTAGTCAGCATGACTGTCCCCCTTATCTGCCTGCTTCAACAAACACTGCAAGCACTAAGGGATGAGGTTTCAGAAGAGGTGGAGGATGAGGAGTCCCAAATGCCATCTGCTTCTGGACAGTCTGCGCTACGTGTTTCCTCACAAAGGCCTAGGCAGGGGACACTTTGTGAGGAGGATGAGGAGGAGTCGATGGAGGAGGAAGACATCTCTCCAGAGGAGGGAGGTACACAAACCTCTACTCAGTATGTACAGCGAGGGTGGGGTGATGCAGAGCAGGCCGAGGTCACGCCTCAAACAGGGGACAGCGGTTCTTTGGCAGTTGGGAGTCTGCAGCACATGGTTGATTTCATGCTGCAGTGCCTGAGAAACGACCGCCGCATCGCCCACATTCTCGTCTCGGCTGATTATTGGGTGTACACCCTCCTAGATCCTCGCTACCGGGACAGCGTACAAAGGCTCATACCAACGTTGAACCGGGAGCGTAAAATGCGGGAGTACGAAGAGTCACTGGTGCAGTCCATAATGTTTTCCATTCCACCCGACAGCATTGTTGCTAGTGCTTTACAAAGCAGCTCTGTGCGTCGAGGCAGTGGAGGAAACTCTGCACAAAGAGGGAGCAGAGGCAGCGCCGCAGCACAAGGCAAGACCACTATGGCCCAAATGTGGCAAAGTTTTGTGTGTCCACCACAATTGTCTACACCATCAGCGACGCCTCGAGTCAGCAGGAGGCAACGCTTCCGTCAGATGGTGTCAGACTACATGTCTTGCCCTGTCGCTGTACTCCCAGATGGCTCTTCCCCCTTCAAGTTTTGGGTCTCTAAGCTGGATACATGGCCAGAGCTTATCCAGTATGCATTGGAGGTGCTGGCTTGCCCTGCTGCCAGTGTATTATCGGAACGTGTCTTTAGTGCCGCAGGTGGTGTACTAACAGACCGTCGCACGCGACTATCTTCCGATAATGTTGACCGGCTGACTTTTCTGAAAATGAACAAGGCCTGGATCTCCAAAGACTTTGCCATTCCTCTTACAGACTAAATTAGTGGTTGGCAACTGTATCCAGGTCTGCTGGTGTGTTCATTTTTCTACCACCTGAACTATAATCCCTTTGCTTCAACACAGCCAGTTGTCGCTCAGATGTGTCGTCTGCACAGAGAAACACACTAGCTCCTGTGTTAGTGGGGTTCAGTAATGCCAGCTGATCCCCTGCTGTGTGGACGGCAAAGTCACCAGCTCCATCAACATTCAAACCACTACTGATTTTTAACCGTGCCCAACTTAGGTCTCTGGCTCCACTGTCTCTACTATTTCCCCTGACCTCCAACCCCGCCATCTACATCTCTGAAGTGGCGTCAGCACAATCTACACTTGTTCCTGTGTTCCTGTGGCTCAGTCCCATCAGTTTATCCCCTGATGTGTGTCCGGCAAGGTCTCCTGCTCTGTCCACATTCCCATAACCAGTAGTGGGAATGAGGACAGAGCTGGCGAACTTGCCGGACAAACATCAGGGGATCAACTGACGGGACTGAGCACCAGTAACACAGGAACAAGTGTAGATTGTGCTGACGCCACTTCAGAGATGTAGCTGGCGGGGTTGGAGGCCAGGGTAAATAGTAGAGACAGTGGAGCCAGAGGCCTAAGTGGAGCATGGTTAGAATCAGTAGTAGTCCACAACCTCCATAAAAACCGCTGCCCATTGGCCTCTGCATGCGGCATGCGTAATCCTGGGCTCCAACAGCTTCAGTTGGTGTTCAGAAGTGTCGTCTCCACAGAGCCAAACACATTCGTTAGAGTGTTAGTGGGGTTCAGCACTGCCAGCTGTTCCCCTGCTGTGGAGATGGCAAGTCTCCTGCTGCCTTCACCTGCCAAAATCCAGTAGGCCCCAGCCTGCTCCTCGCCTAATCCTGGGCTCCAACAGCGTCAGTTGGTGTTCAGAAGTGTCGTCTCCACAGAGCCAAACACCTTCGTTAGAGTGTTAGTGGGGTTCAGCACTGCCAGCTGTTCCCCTGCTGTGGAGATGGCAAGTCTCCTGCTGCCTTCACCTGCCAAAATCCAGTAGGCCCCAGCCTGCTCCTCGCCTAATCCTGGGCTCCAACAGCGTCAGTTGGTGTTCAGAAGTGTCGTCTCCACAGAGCCAAACACCTTCGTTAGAGTGTTAGTGGGGTTCAGCACTGCCAGCTGTTCCCCTGCTGTGGAGATGGCAAGTCTCCTGCTGCCTTCACCTGCCAAAATCCAGTAGGCCACAGCCTGCTCCTCGCCTAGTCCTGGGCTCCAACAGCGTCATTTGGTGTTCAGAAGTGTCGTCTCCACAGAGCCAAACACCTTCGTTAGAGTGTTAGTGGGGTTCAGCACTGCCAGCTGTTCCCCTGCTGTGGAGATGGCAAGTCTCCTGCTGCCTTCACCTGCCAAAATCCAGTAGGCCACAGCCTGCTCCTCGCCTAATCCTGGGCTCCAACAGCGTCAGTTGGTGTTCAGAAGTGTCGTCTCCACAGAGCCAAACACCTTCGTTAGAGTGTTAGTGGGGTTCAGCACTGCCAGCTGTTCCCCTGCTGTGAAGATGGCAAGTCTCCTGCTGCCTTCACCTGCCAAAATCCAGTAGGCCACAGCCTGCTCCTCGCCTAATCCTGGGCTCCAACAGCGTCATTTGGTGTTCAGAAGTGTCGTCTCCACAGAGCCAAACACCTTCGTTAGAGTGTTAGTGGGGTTCAGCACTGCCAGCTGTTCCCCTGCTGTGGAGATGGCAGTCTCTCCTGCTGTCTCCGCATTACAAAGACAGTAGGCCTCTGCCTACACCCTCCTATTTCCTGGGCTTCAACACAGCCAGTTGTAGTTCGGAAGTGCCGTCCACACGGAAAGAGATACTTGCTCCCGTGTCTCAGTGGGGTTCAGTAACGTCAGCTGATCCCCTGCTGTGTGGATGGCAGTCTCTCCTGCTGTCACCTCATTCATAATACAGTAGGCCTCTGCCTACACCCTCCTATTTCCTGGGCTTCAACACAGCCAGTTGTAGTTCGGAAGTGCCGTCCACACGGAAAGAGATACTTGCTCCCGTGTCTCAGTGGGGTTCAGTAGCGTCAGCTGATCCCCTGCTGTGTGGATGGCAGTCTCTCCTGCTGTCACCTCATTCTTAATACAGTAGGCCTCTGCCTACACCCTCCTATTTCCTGGGCTTCAACACAGCCAGTTGTAGTTCGGAAGTGCCGTCCACACGGAAAGAGATACTTGCTCCCGTGTCTCAGTGGGGTTCAGTAACGTCAGCTGATCCCCTGCTGTGTGGATGGCAGTCTCTCCTGCTGTAAACTCATTCAAAATACAGTAGGCCTCTGCCTACACCCTCCTATTTCCTGGGCTTCAACACAGCCAGTTGTAGTTCGGAAGTGCCGTCCACACGGAAAGAGATACTTGCTCCCGTGTCTCAGTGGGGTTCAGTAATGTCAGCTGATCCCCTGCTGTGTGGATGGCAGTCTCTCCTGCTGTCACCTCATTCAAAATACAGTAGGCCTCTGCCTACACCCTCCTATTTCCTGGGCTTCAACACAGCCAGTTGTAGTTCGGAAGTGCCGTCCACACGGAAAGAGATACTTGCTCCCGTGTCTCAGTGGGGTTCAGTAACGTCAGCTGATCCCCTGCTGTGTGGATGGCAGTCTCTCCTGCTGTAAACTCATTCAAAATACAGTAGGCCTCTGCCTACACCCTCCTATTTCCTGGGCTTCAACACAGCCAGTTGTAGTTCGGAAGTGCCGTCCACACGGAAAGAAATACTTGCTCCCGTGTCTCAGTGGGGTTCAGTAATGTCAGCTGATCCCCTGCTGTGTGGATGGCAGTCTCTCCTGCTGTCACCTCATTCAAAATACAGTAGGCCTCTGCCTACACCCTCCTATTTCCTGGGCTTCAACACAGCCAGTTGTAGTTCGGAAGTGCCGTCCACACGGAAAGAGATACTTGCTCCCGTGTCTCAGTGGGGTTCAGTAATGTCAGCTGATCCCCTGCTGTGTGGATGGCAGTCTCTCCTGCTGTCACCTCATTCAAAATACAGTAGGCCTCTGCCTACACCCTCCTATTTCCTGGGCTTCAACACAGCCAGTTGTAGTTCGGAAGTGCCGTCCACACGGAAAGAGATACTTGCTCCCGTGTCTCAGTGGGGTTCAGTAACGTCAGCTGATCCCCTGCTGTGTGGATGGCAGTCTCTCCTGCTGTAAACTCATTCAAAATACAGTAGGCCTCTGCCTACACCCTCCTATTTCCTGGGTTTCAACACAGCCAGTTGTAGTTCGGAAGTGCCGTCCACACGGAAAGAGATACTTGCTCCCGTGTCTCAGTGGGGTTCAGTAATGTCAGCTGATCCCCTGCTGTGTGGATGGCAGTCTCTCCTGCTGTCACCTCATTCAAAATACAGTAGGCCTCTGCCTTCACCCTCCTATTTCCTGGGCTTCAACACAGCCAGTTGTAGTTCGGAAGTGCCGTCCACACGGAAAGAGATACTTGCTCCCGTGTCTCAGTGGGGTTCAGTAATGTCAGCTGATCCCCTGCTGTGTGGATGGCAGTCTCTCCTGCTGTCACCTCATTCAAAATACAGTAGGCCTCTGCCTACACCCTCCTATTTCCTGGGCTTCAACACAGCCAGTTGTAGTTCGGAAGTGCCGTCCACACGGAAAGAGATACTTGCTCCCGTGTCTCAGTGGGGTTCAGTAATGTCAGCTGATCCCCTGCTGTGTGGATGGCAGTCTCTCCTGCTGTCACCTCATTCAAAATACAGTAGGCCTCTGCCTACACCCTCCTATTTCCTGGGCTTCAACACAGCCAGTTGTAGTTCGGAAGTGCCGTCCACACGGAAAGAGATACTTGCTCCCGTGTCTCAGTGGGGTTCAGTAACGTCAGCTGATCCCCTGCTGTGTGGATGGCAGTCTCTCCTGCTGTAAACTCATTCAAAATACAGTAGGCCTCTGCCTACACCCTCCTATTAACTGGGTTTCAACACAGCCAGTTGTAGTTCGGAAGTGCCGTCCACACGGAAAGAGATACTTGCTCCCGTGTCTCAGTGGGGTTCAGTAATGTCAGCTGATCCCCTGCTGTGTGGATGGCAGTCTCTCCTGCTGTCACCTCATTCAAAATACAGTAGGCCTCTGCCTTCACCCTCCTATTTCCTGGGCTTCAACACAGCCAGTTGTAGTTCGGAAGTGCCGTCCACACGGAAAGAGATACTTGCTCCCGTGTCTCAGTGGGGTTCAGTAATGTCAGCTGATCCCCTGCTGTGTGGATGGCAGTCTCTCCTGCTGTCACCTCATTCAAAATACAGTAGGCCTCTGCCTACACCCTCCTATTTCCTGGGCTTCAACACAGCCAGTTGTAGTTCGGAAGTGCCGTCCACACGGAAAGAGATACTTGCTCCCGTGTCTCAGTGGGGTTCAGTAATGTCAGCTGATCCCCTGCTGTGTGGATGGCAAAGTCTCCTGCTGCCTACACAGTCGTACCACTACTGATTTTTAACCGTGCTCCAATTAGGCCTGTGGCTCCACTGTCTCTCGTATTTCCCCTGTCCTCCAACCCTGCCAGTTACAGCTCCGAAGTGGCGTCTGCACAATCCACACTTGTTCCTGTGTTACAGGTGTTCAGTCCGGTCAGTTAATCCCCTGATGTGTGTCCGGCAATGTCGCCTGCTCTGTCCACATTCCCACACAGCACAGCCAGTTGTTGCTCGGAAGTGCCGTCTTCACAGAGTAAAACACTAGCTCCTGTGTTTGTGGGGTTCAGTAACGTCAGCTGTTCCCCTGCTGTTTTGATGGCAATCTGTCCTGCTGCCTCCCAATTGACAGCACATCAGGCCTCAGCCTGCTAAGTGCTTGTCCTGGGCTCCAACATCGCCAGTTGCTGCTCATAACTGACTTTGGCATGGGTACTCCCTCCTGCCCAGCTTGGTTCCAGCCCTGCCTGCTGTTTCCGGGAAGTGTCAATGTCAGTTTGCCACCCCAAGTTGCCATGTTGTGTTGCGGTTGGGTTAGCCGAGGCTAGGGTGCCAGCAGTTTAGGTGCTTCCTATGTGGACTGCGGGTTCTGGTAAGAAAGGTTTGTTCCATTGTGCCAGTAGGACATGCACCCCCTGTAGGACTGTGTGATTCGGTAACTGCGGCCAGCTTGCGGCATGCCAACTTTGCTTTTCAGGGGTAACTTCTGATACCCCTCCGGGTTCCAGCACCGTCAGCTGGTTCTCATCAGAGCCTTTGGCCTAGGTGCCTCCATCTCGGTATCCGAGTTCCGGCAACGTCTGCTGGTCCTTGGTAGTGCTTTGTAGCACAGGTACCTCCTGCTTAGTAACCGGGTTACAGCACCGTCAGCTGGTTCTCGGTTGTGCCATTGGCTCTTATTCCTTCTGCTGCCCCTCCGGGTGCCAGCACTGTCAGCTGGTCCTCGCTATTTCCATTTGCTCTTGCAGCTTATGCTACCCCTCCGGGTTCCAGCACCGTCAGCTGGTTCTAGTCAGAGCCTTTGGCCTAGGTGCCTCCATCTCGGTATCCGAGTTCCGGCAACGTCTGCTGGTCCTTGGTAGTGCTTTGTAGCACAGGTACCTCCTGCTTAGTAACCGGGTTCCAGCACCGTCAGCTGGTCCTCGGTAGTGCCATTGGCTCTTGTTCCTTCTGCTGCCCCTCCGGGTGCCAGTACCGTCAGCTGGTTCAAGAGGACAAAGAACAGGAAGACAACCACCAAGATGCAGAACAACAAGAGATAGAAGACAAAGAAGCATAAAAAAAAAGCAGAAGAACATTAAGCATAAGACTAATACTCTGAGCAAATGATATTATCTTATTTATAAGCAGAAGAAGACTAAGCAGTGTATGGGGGTGAGTCCGTTCCTCCTCGTGGTGCCCCTGGAAAAGGCCTGCTGCTGCAGGCCAAACTGAACGCGGACAAATCCTGTTGTAAATCTTTTGTGACAGGCAGAACGGAAGGTGTAAACTTCTAACTTTTCTAGATAACAACTACAGGAATGCCTGACACAAACAAGAATATGATGAAGAAGAATAGGAAGAAGATGAAGAAGCTGAATATGTAGAATAATAATTGTTGAATAAGAAGAATATGAAGAATGTAAGAAAAGGAAGAAGAAGAAGAAGAAGAAGAATGTAAAAAAAGGAAGTAGAAGAAGAAGAAGAAGAATGTAAAAAAAGGAATAAGAAGAAGAATGTAAAAAAAGGAAGTAGAAGAAGAAGAAGAAGAATGTAAAAAAAGGAAGTAGAAGAAGAAGAATGTAAAAAAAGGAAGTAGAAGAAGAAGAAGAAGAATGTAAAAAAAGGAAGTAGAAGAAGAAGAAGAATGTAAAAAAAGGAAGTAGAAGAAGAAGAAGAATGTAAAAAAAGGAAGTAGAAGAAGAAGAAGAAGAAAGAAGAAAGAAGAAGAAGACATACATGTCTAGCAAAATATAAATGAGGCTAACATAGTCAATATCTTTGTAACTCCTAACATCTTTAAAAAAAAAGTTTAATTCCTGCTATTCCATTTGATTGGGCTAAACCTCTATGGCTTTAATGTCTCCTCCACCTCCCACAATACATTCTACATTATTCTTAGTTGTTTTTCTTCATGTAGAATTAACCTACAAGGAAAGAAAGGTTTTTTTTTAATTCCGATATTTTGGCCCCATTGACTTGCATTGGTTCCCGGTATCGGAATCGGCGATACCGATACTTTTTTTTAAGATCGGCCGATCCATTCCGATCCGATATTTTCAAGTATCGGCTAGTATCGCTCAACTCTAGTCATAATCATTGGATGATGTCATAATCATTTTGTTGATGTCATAATCATTTGATGATGTCATAATCATTAGATGATGTCATAATCATTTTGTTGATGTCATAATCATTTGATGATGTCATAATCATTAGATGATGTCATAATCATTTTGTTGATGTCAGAATCATTTGATGATGTCATAATCATTTTGTTGATGTCATAATCATTTGATGAAGTCATAATCATTTTGTTGATGTCATAATCATTTTGCTGATGTCATATGATTTGATGATGTCATAATCTTTTGATGTCATAATCATTGGATGATGTCATAATCATTTTGTTGATGTCATAATCATTTGATGATGTTATAATCATTAGATGATGTCATAATCATTTTGTTGATGTCATAATCATTTGATTATGTCATAATCATTAGATGATGTCATAATCATTTTGTTGATGTCATAATCATTTGATGATGTCATAATCATTTTGTTGATGTCATAATCATTTGATGATGTCATAATCATTTGATGTCATAATCATTGGATGATGTCATAATCATTTTGTTGATGTCATAATCATTTGATGATGTCATAATCATTAGATGATGTCATAATCATTTTGTTGATGTCATAATCATTTGATGATGTCATAATCATTTGATGTCATAATCATTGGATGATGACATAATCATTTTGTTGATGTCATAATCATATGATGATGTCATAATCATTTTGTTGATGTAATAATCATTTTTTTGATGTCATAATGATTGGATGATGACATAATCATTTGATGTCATAATCATTGGATGATGTCATAATCTTTTTGTTGATGTCATAATCATTTGATGATGCCATAAACATTTGATGATGTCATAATCATTAGATGATGTCATAATCATTTTGTTGATGTCATAATCATTTGATGATGTCATAATCATTTTGTTGATGTCATAATCATTTGATGATGTCATCATCATTAGATGATGTCATAATCATTTTGTTGATGTCATAATCATTTGATGATGTCATAATCATTTTGTTGATGTCATAATCATTTTGTTGATGTCATAATGATTTGATGATGTCATAATCATTTGATGACATAATCTTTGGATGATGTCATAATCATTTTGTTGATGTCATAATCATTTGATGATGTCATAATCATTTTGTTGATGTCATAATCATTTGATGATGTCATAATCATTAGATGATGTCATAATAATTGTGTTGATGTCATAATCATTTGATGATGTCATAATCATTTTGTTGATGTCATAATCATTTGATGATGTCATAATCATTTGATGTCATAATCATTGGATGATGTCATAATCATTTTGTTGATGTCATAATCATTTGATGATGTCATAATCATTAGATGATGTCATAATCATTTTGTTGATGTCATAATCATTTGATGATGTCATAATCATTTGATGTCATAATCATTGGATGATGACATAATCATTTTGTTGATGTCATAATCATTTGATGATGTCATAATCATTTTGTTGATGTAATAATCATTTTGTTGATGTCATAATCATTTGATGATGTCATAATCATTTGATGTCATAATCATTGGATGATGTCATAATCATTTTGTTGATGTCATAATCATTTGATGATGTCATAATCATTAGATGATGTCATAATCATTGTTTTGATGTCATAATCATTTGATGATGTCATAATCATTTGATGATGTCATAATCATTTTGTTGATGTCATAATCATTTGATGATGTCATAATCATTTTGCTGATGTCATAATCATTTGATGATGTCATAATCATTTGATTTCATAATCATTGGATAATGTCATAATCATTTTGTTGATGTCATAATCATTTGATGATGTCATAATCATTAGATGATGTCATAATCATTTTGTTGATGTTACAATCATTTGATGATGTCATAATCATTTTGTTGATGTCATAATCATTTTGTTGATGTCATAATGATTTGATGATGTCATAATCATTTGATGTCATAATCATTGGATGATGTCATAATCATTTTGTTGATGTCATAATCATTTGATGATGTCATAATCATTTGATGTCATAATCATTGGATGATGTCATAATCATTTTGTTGATGTCATAATCATTTGATGATGTCATAATCATTAGATGATGTCATAATCATTTTGTTGATGTCATAATCATTTGATGTCATAATCATTGGATGATGTCATAATCATTTTGTTGATGTCATAATCATTTGATGATGTCATAATCATTAGATGATGTCATAATCATTTTGTTGATGTCATAATCATTTGATGTCATAATCAATGGATGATGTCATAATCATTTTGTTGATGTCATAATCATTTGATGATGTCATAATCGTTTGATGTCATAATCATTAGATGATGTCATAATCATTTTGTTGATGTCATAATCATTTGATGTCATAATCATTTGGTGATGTCATAATCATGTTGTTGATGTCATAATCATTTTGTTGATGTCATAATGATTTGATGATGTCATAATCATTGGATGATGTCATAATCATTTTGTTGATGTCATAATCTTTTGATGATGTCATAATCATTTGATGTCATAATCATTGGATGATGTCATAATCATTTTGTTGATGTCATAATCATTTGATGATGTCATAATCATTAGATGATGTCATAATCATTTTGTTGATGTCATAATCATTTGATGATGTCATAATCATTTGATGTCATAATCATTGGATGATGTCATAATCATTTTGTTGATGTTATAATCATTTGATGATGTCATAATCATTTGATGTAATAATCATTGGATGATGTCATAATCATTTTGTTGATGTCATAATCATTTGATGTCATAATCATTAGATGATGTCATAATCATTTTGTTGATGTCATAATCATTAGATGATGTCATAATCATTTTGTTGATGTCATAATCATTTGATGATGTCATAATCATTTTGTTGATGTCATAATCATTTTGTTGATGTCATATGATTTGATGATGTCATAATCATTTGATGTGATAATCATTGGATGATGTCATAATCATTTTGTTGATGTCATAATCATTTGATGATGTTATAATCATTAGATGATGTCATAATCATTTTGTTGATGTCATAATCATTTGATGATGTCATAATCATTTGATGTCATAATCATTGGATGATGTCATAATCATTTTGTTGATGTCATAATCATTTGATGATGTCATAATCATTAGATGATGTCATAATCATTTTGTTGATGTCATAATCATTTGATGATGTCATAATCATTTGATGTCACAATCATTGGATGATGACATAATCATTTTGTTGATGTCATAATCATTTGATGATGTCTTAATCATTTTGATGATGTAATAATCATTTTGTTGATGTCATAATGATTGGAAGATGACATAATCATTTGATGTCATAATCATTAGATGATGTCATAATCATTTTGTTGATGACATAATCATTTGATGTCAGAATCATTAGATGATGTCATAATCATTTTGTTGATGTCATAGTCATTTGATGATGTCATAATCATTTTGTTGATGTCATAATCATTAGATGATGTCATAATCATTTGATGTCATAATCATTGGATGATGTCATAATCATTTTGTTGATGTCATAATCATTTGATGATGTCATAATCATTAGATGATGTCATAATAATTTTGTTGATGTCATAATCATTTGATGATGTCATAATCATTTGATGTCATAATCATTGGAAGATGACATAATCATTTTGTTGATGTCATACTCATTTGATGATGTCATAATCATTTTGTTGATGTAATAATCATTTTGTTGATGTCATAATCATTTGATGATGTCATAATCATTTGATGTCATAATCATTGGATGATGTCATAATCATTTTGTTAATGTCATAATCATTTGATGATGTCATAATCATTAGATGATGTCATAATCATTTTGTTGATGTCATAATCATTTGATGTCATAATTATTAGATGATGTCATAATCATTTTGTTGATGTCATAATCATTTTCTTGATGTCATAATCATTTGATGATGTCATAATCGTTTGATGTCATAATCATTAGATGATGTCATAATCATTTTGTTGATGTCATAATCATTTGAAGTCATAATCATTTGGTGATGTCATAATCATTTTGTTGATGTCATAATCATTTTGTTGATGTCATAATGATTTGATGATGTCATAATCATTTGATGTCATAATCATTGGATGATGTCATAATCATTTTGTTGATGTCATAATCATTTGATGATGTTATAATCATTTGATGTCATAATCATTGGATGATGTCATAATCATTTTGTTGATGTCATAATCATTTGATGATGTCATAATCATTAGATGATGTCATAATCATTTTGTTGATGTCATAATCATTTGTTGATGTCATAATCATTTGATGTCATAATCATTGGATGATGTCATAATGATTTTGTTGATGTCATTATCATTTGATGATGTCATAATCATTAGATGATGTCATAATCATTTTGTTGATGTCATAATCATTTGATGATGTCATAATCATTTTGTTGATGTCATAATCATTTGATGATGTCATAATCATTTTGTTGATGTCATAATCGTTTTGCTGATGTCATATGATTTGATGATGTCATAATCTTTTGATGTCATAATCATTGGATGATGTCATAATCATTTTGTTGATGTCATAATCCTTTGATGATGTTGTAATCATTAGATGATGTCATAATCATTTTGTTGATGTCATAATCATTTGATTATGTCATAATCATTAGATGATGTCATAATCATTTTGTTGATGTCATAATCATTTGATGATGTCATAATCATTTTGTTGATGTCATAATCATTTGATGATGTCATAATCATTAGATGATGTCATAATCATTTTGTTGATGTTACAATCATTTGATGATGTCATAATCATTTTGTTGATGTCATAATCATTTTGTTGATGTCATAATGATTTGATGATGTCATAATCATTTGATGTCATAATCATTGGATGATGTCATAATCATTTTGTTGATGTTATAATCATTTGATGATGTCATAATCATTTGATGTCATAATCATTGGATGATGTCATAATCATTTTGTTGATGTCATAATCATTTGATGATGTCATAATCATTAGATGATGTCATAATCATTTTGTTGATGTCATAATCATTTGATGTCATAATCATTGGATGATGTCATAATCATTTTGTTGATGTCATAATCATTTGATGATGTCATAATCATTAGATGATGTCATAATCATTTTGTTGATGTCATAATCATTTGATGTCATAATCAATGGATGATGTCATAATCATTTTGTTGATGTCATAATCATTTGATGATGTCATAATCGTTTGATGTCATAATCATTAGATGATGTCATAATCATTTTGTTGATGTCATAATCATTTGATGTCATAATCATTTGGTGATGTCATAATCATGTTGTTGATGTCATAATCATTTTGTTGATGTCATAATGATTTGATGATGTCATAATCATTGGATGATGTCATAATCATTTTGTTGATGTCATAATCTTTTGATGATGTCATAATCATTTGATGTCATAATCATTGGATGATGTCATAATCATTTTGTTGATGTCATAATCATTTGATGATGTCATAATCATTAGATGATGTCATAATCATTTTGTTGATGTCATAATCATTTGATGATGTCATAATCATTTGATGTCATAATCATTGGATATTGTCATAATCATTTTGTTGATGTTATAATCATTTGATGATGTCATAATCATTTGATGTAATAATCATTGGATGATGTCATAATCATTTTGTTGATGTCATAATCATTTGATGTCATAATCATTAGATGATGTCATAATCATTTTGTTGATGTCATAATCATTAGATGATGTCATAATCATTTTGTTGATGTCATAATCATTTGATGATGTCATAATCATTTTGTTGATGTCATAATCATTTTGTTGATGTCATATGATTTGATGATGTCATAATCATTTGATGTGATAATCATTGGATGATGTCATAATCATTTTGTTGATGTCATAATCATTTGATGATGTTATAATCATTAGATGATGTCATAATCATTTTGTTGATGTCATAATCATTTGATGATGTCATAATCATTTGATGTCATAATCATTGGATGATGTCATAATCATTTTGTTGATGTCATAATCATTTGATGATGTCATAATCATTAGATGATGTCATAATCATTTTGTTGATGTCATAATCATTTGATGATGTCATAATCATTTGATGTCACAATCATTGGATGATGACATAATCATTTTGTTGATGTCATAATCATTTGATGATGTCTTAATCATTTTGATGATGTAATAATCATTTTGTTGATGTCATAATGATTGGAAGATGACATAATCATTTGATGTCATAATCATTAGATGATGTCATAATCATTTTGTTGATGACATAATCATTTGATGTCAGAATCATTAGATGATGTCATAATCATTTTGTTGATGTCATAGTCATTTGATGATATCATAATCATTTTGTTGATGTCATAATCATTAGATGATGTCATAATCATTTGATGTCATAATCATTGGATGATGTCATAATCATTTTGTTGATGTCATAATCATTTGATGATGTCATAATCATTTTGTTGATGTAATAATCATTTTGTTGATGTCATAATCATTTGATGATGTCATAATCATTTGATGTCATAATCATTGGATGATGTCATAATCATTTTGTTAATGTCATAATCATTTGATGATGTCATAATCATTAGATGATGTCATAATCATTTTGTTGATGTCATAATCATTTGATGTCATAATTATTAGATGATGTCATAATCATTTTGTTGATGTCATAATCATTTTCTTGATGTCATAATCATTTGATGATGTCATAATCGTTTGATGTCATAATCATTAGATGATGTCATAATCATTTTGTTGATGTCATAATCATTTGAAGTCATAATCATTTGGTGATGTCATAATCATTTTGTTGATGTCATAATCATTTTGTTGATGTCATAATGATTTGATGATGTCATAATCATTTGATGTCATAATCATTGGATGATGTCATAATCATTTTGTTGATGTCATAATCATTTGATGATGTTATAATCATTTGATGTCATAATCATTGGATGATGTCATAATCATTTTGTTGATGTCATAATCATTTGATGATGTCATAATCATTAGATGATGTCATAATCATTTTGTTGATGTCATAATCATTTGTTGATGTCATAATCATTTGATGTCATAATCATTGGATGATGTCATAATGATTTTGTTGATGTCATAATCATTTGATGATGTCATAATCATTAGATGATGTCATAATCATTTTGTTGATGTCATAATCATTTGATGATGTCATAATCATTTTGTTGATGTCATAATCATTTGATGATGTCATAATCATTTTGTTGATGTCATAATCATTTTGCTGATGTCATATGATTTGATGATGTCATAATCTTTTGATGTCATAATCATTGGATGATGTCATAATCATTTTGTTGATGTCATAATCCTTTGATGATGTTGTAATCATTAGATGATGTCATAATCATTTTGTTGATGTCATAATCATTTGATTATGTCATAATCATTAGATGATGTCATAATCATTTTGTTGATGTCATAATCATTTGATGATGTCATAATCATTTTGTTGATGTCATAATCATTTGATGATGTCATAATCATTAGATGATGTCATAATCATTTTGTTGATGTCATAATCATTTGATGATGTCATAATCATTTGATGTCATAATCATTGGATGATGACATAATCATTTTGTTGATGTCATAATCATTTGATGATGTCATAATCATTTTGTTGATGTAATAATCATTTTGTTGATGTCATAATGATTGGATGATGACATAATCATTTGATGTCATAATCATTGGATGATGTCATAATCTTTTTGTTGATGTCATAATCATTTGATGATGCCATAAACATTTGATGATGTCATAATCATTAGATGATGTCATAATCATTTTGTTGATGTCATAATCATTTGATGATGTCATAATCATTTTGTTGATGTCATAATCATTTGATGATGTCATCATCATTAGATGATGTCATAATCATTTTGTTGATGTCATAATCATTTTGTTGATGTCATAATCATTTTGTTGATGTCATAATGATTTGATGATGTCATAATCATTTGATGTCATAATCATTGGATGATGTCATAATCATTTTGTTGATGTCATAATCATTTGATGATGTCATAATCATTTGATGTCATAATCATTGGATGATGTCATAATCATTTTGTTGATGTCATAATCATTTGATGATGTCATAATCATTAGATGATGTCATAATTAGAGTTGAGCGATACCAGCCGATACTTGAAAATATCGGATCGGAATGGATCGGCCGATCTTTAAAAAAAGTATCGGTATCGCCGATTCCGATACCGGGAACCAATGCAAGTCAATGGGGCCAAAATATCGGAATTAAAAAAAACCCTTTCTTTCCTTGTAGGTTAATTCTACATGAAGAAAAACAACTAAGAATAATGTAGAATGTATTGTGGGAGGTGGAGGAGACATTAAAGCCATAGAGGTTTAGCCCAATCAAATGGAATAGCAGGAATTAAACTTTTTTTTTTAAAGATGTTAGGAGTTACAAAGATATTGACTATGTTAGCCTCATTTATATTTTGCCAGACATGTATGTCTTCTTCTTCTACTTCCTTTTTTTACATTCTTCTTCCTCTTCTACTTCCTTTTTTTACATTCTTCTTCTTATTCCTTTTTTTACATTCTTCTTCTTCTTCTTCTACTTCCTTTTTTTACATTCTTCTTCTTCTTCTTCTACTTCCTTTTTTTACATTCTTCTTCTTCTTCTTCTACTTCCTTTTTTTACATTCTTCTTCTTCTTCTTCTACTTCCTTTTTTTACATTCTTCTTCTTCTTCTTCTACTTCCTTTTTTTACATTCTTCTTCTTCTTCTTCTACTTCCTTTTTTTACATTCTTCTTCTTCTTCTTCTTCTTCTTCCTTTTCTTACATTCTTCATATTCTTCTTATTCAACAATTATTATTCTACATATTCAGCTTCTTCATCTTCTTCCTATTCTTCTTCATCATATTCTTGTTTGTGTCAGGCATTCCTGTAGTTGTTATCTAGAAAAGTTAGAAGTTTACACCTTCCGTTCTGCCTGTCACAAAAGATTTACAACAGGATTTGTCCGCGTTCAGTTTGGCCTGCAGAAGCAGGCCTTTTCCAGGGGCACCACGAGGAGGAACGGACTCACCCCCATACACTGCTTAGTCTTCTTCTGCTTATAAATAAGATAATATCATTTGCTCAGAGTATTAGTCTTATGCTTAATGTTCTTCTGCTTTGTTTTTTTTATGCTTCTTTGTCTTCTCTCTCTTGTTGTTCTGCATCTTGGTGGTTGTCTTCCTGTTCTTTGTCCTCTTGAACCAGCTGACGGTACTGGCACCCGGAGGGGCAGCAGAAGGAACAAGAGCCAATGGCACTACCGAGGACCAGCTGACGGTGCTGGAACCCGGTTACTAAGCAGGAGGTACCTGTGCTACAAAGCACTACCAAGGACCAGCAGACGTTGCCGGAACTCGGATACCGAGATGGAGGCACCTAGGCCAAAGGCTCTGACGAGAACCAGCTGACGGTGCTGGAACCCGGAGGGGTAGCATAAGCTGCAAGAGCAAATGGAAATAGCGAGGACCAGCTGACAGTGCTGGCACCCGGAGGGGCAGCAGAAGGAATAAGAGCCAATGGCACAACCGAGGACCAGCTGACGGTGCTGGAACCCGGTTACTAAGCAGGAGGTACCTGTGCTACAAAGCACTACCAAGGACCAGCAGACGTTGCCGGAACTCGGATACCGAGATGGAGGCACCTAGGCCAAAGGCTCTGACGAGAACCAGCTGACGGTGCTGGAACCCGGAGGGGTAGCATAAGCTGCAAGAGCAAATGGAAATAGCGAGGACCAGCTGACAGTGCTGGCACCCGGAGGGGCAGCAGAAGGAATAAGAGCCAATGGCACAACCGAGGACCAGCTGACGGTGCTGGAACCCGGTTACTAAGCAGGAGGTACCTGTGCTACAAAGCACTACCAAGGACCAGCAGACGTTGCCGGAACTCGGATACCGAGATGGAGGCACCTAGGCCAAAGGCTCTGATGAGAACCAGCTGACGGTGCTGGAACCCGGAGGGGTATCAGAAGTTACCCCTGAAAAGCAAAGTTGGCATGCCGCAAGCTGGCCGCAGTTACCGAATCACACAGTCCTACAGGGGGTGCTTGTCCTACTGGCACTATGGAACAAACCTTTCTTACCAGAACCTGCAGTCCACATAGGAAGCACCTAAACTGCTGGCACCCTAGCCTCGGCTAACCCAACCGCAACACAACATGGCAACTTGGGGTGGCAAACTGACATTGACACTTCCCGGAAACAGCAGGCAGGGCTGGAACCAAGCTGGGCAGGAGGGAGTACCCGTGCCAAAGTCAGTTATGAGCAGCAACTGGCGATGTTGGAGCCCAGGACAAGCACTTAGCAGGCTGAGGCCTGATGTGCTGTCAATTGGGAGGCAGCAGGACAGATTGCCATCAAAACAGCAGGGGAACAGCTGACGTTACTGAACCCCACAAACACAGGAGCTAGTGTTTTACTCTGTGAAGACGGCACTTCCGAGCAACAACTGGCTGTGTTGAAGCCCAGGGACAAGCACGGAGCAGGCTTAGGCTGCATTGAAGAAATTTTAAGATCGGTTGTAGACTACTAATTTGAACCAAGCTCCACTTAGGCCTGTGGCTTCACTGATTTTCGTATTTCCCCTGTCCTCCAACCCCGCCAGTTACAGCTCCGAAGTGGCGTCTGCACAATCCACACTTGTTCCTGTGTTACAGGTGTTCAGTCCGGTCAGTTAATCCCCTGATGTGTGTCCGGCAATGTCGCCTGCTCTGTCCACATTCCGATAATGGGAATGTGGACAGAGCAGGTGACATTGCCGGACACACATCAGGGGATTAACTGACCGGACTGAACACCTGTAACACAGGAACAAGTGTGGATTGTGCAGACGCCACTTCGGAGCTGTAACTGGCGGGGTTGGAGGACAGGGGAAATACGAGAGACAGTGTAGCCACAGGCCTAATTGGAGCACGGTTAAAAATCAGTAGTGGTACGACTGTGTAGGCAGCAGGAGACTTTGCCATCCACACAGCAGGGGATCAGCTGACGTTACTGAACCCCACTGAGACACGGGAGCAAGTGTCTCTTTCCGTGTGGACGGCACTTCCGAACTACAACTGGCTGTGTTGAAGCCCAGGAAATAGGAGGGTGTAGGCAGAGGCCTACTGTATTTTGAATGAGTTTATAGCAGGAGAGACTGCCATCCACACAGCAGGGGATCAGCTGACGTTACTGAACCCCACTGAGACACGGGAGCAAGTATCTCTTTACGTGTGGACGGCACTTCCGAACTACAACTGGCTGTGTTGAAGCCCAGGAAATAGGAGGGTGTAGGCAGAGGCCTACTGTATTTTGAATGAGGTGACAGCAGGAGAGACTGCCATCCACACAGCAGGGGATCAGCTGACGTTACTGAACCCCACTGAGACACGGGAGCAAGTGTCTCTTTCCGTGTGGACGGCACTTCCGAACTACAACTGGCTGTGTTGAAGCCCAGGAAATAGGAGGGTGTAGGCAGAGGCCTACTGTATTTTGAATGAGGTGACAGCAGGAGAGACTGCCATCCACACAGCAGGGGATCAGCTGACATTACTGAACCCCACTGAGACACGGGAGCAAGTATCTCTTTCCGTGTGGACGGCACTTCCGAACTACAACTGGCTGTGTTGAAGCCCAGGAAATAGGAGGGTGTAGGCAGAGGCCTACTGAATTTTGAATGAGTTTACAGCAGGAGAGACTGCCACCCACACAGCAGGGGATCAGCTGACGTTACTGAACCCCACTGAGACACGGGAGCAAGTGTCTCTTTCCGTGTGGACGGCACTTCCGAACTACAACTGGCTGTGTTGAAGCCCAGGAAATAGGAGGGTGTAGGCAGAGGCCTACTGAATTTTGAATGAGGTGAAAGCAGGAGAGACTGCCATCCACACAGCAGGGGATCAGCTGACGTTACTGAACCCCACTGAGACACGGGAGCAAGTGTCTCTTTCCGTGTGGACGGCACTTCCGAACTACAACTGGCTGTGTTGAAGCCCAGGAAATAGGAGGGTGTAGGCAGAGGCCTACTGAATTTTGAATGAGGTGACAGCAGGAGAGACTGCCATCCACACAGCAGGGGATCAGCTGACGTTACTGAACCCCACTGAGACACGGGAGCAAGTATCTCTTTCCGTGTGGACGGCACTTCCGAACTACAACTGGCTGTGTTGAAGCCCAGGAAATAGGAGGGTGTAGGCAGAGGCCTACTGAATTTTGAATGAGGTGACAGCAGGAGAGACTGCCATCCACACAGCAGGGGATCAGCTGACGTTACTGAACCCCACTGAGACACGGGAGCAAGTATCTCTTTCCGTGTGGACGGCACTTCTGAACTACAACTGGCTGTGTTGAAGCCCAGGAAATAGGAGGGTGTAGGCAGAGGCCTACTGTATTTTGAATGAGTTTACAGCAGGAGAGACTGCCATCCACACAGCAGGGGATCAGCTGACGTTACTGAACCCCACTGAGACACGGGAGCAAGTGTCTCTTTCCGTGTGGACGGCACTTCCGAACTACAACTGGCTGTGTTGAAGCCCAGGAAATAGGAGGGTGTAGGCAGAGGCCTACTGTATTTTGAATGAGGTGACAGCAGGAGAGACTGCCATCCACACAGCAGAGGATCAGCTGACGTTACTGAACCCCACTGAGACACGGGAGCAAGTATCTCTTTCCGTGTGGACGGCACTTCCGAACTACAACTGGCTGTGTTGAAGCCCAGGAAATAGGAGGGTGTAGGCAGAGGCCTACTGAATTTTGAATGAGGTGACAGCAGGAGAGACTGCCATCCACACAGCAGGGGATCAGCTGACGTTACTGAACCCCACTGAGACACGGGAGCAAGTATCTCTTTCCGTGTGGACGGCACTTCCGAACTACAACTGGCTGTGTTGAAGCCCAGGAAATAGGAGGGTGTAGGCAGAGGCCTACTGTATTTTGAATGAGTTTACAGCAGGAGAGACTGCCATCCACACAGCAGGGGATCAGCTGACGTTACTGAACCCCACTGAGACACGGGAGCAAGTATCTCTTTCCGTGTGGACGGCACTTCCGAACTACAACTGGCTGTGTTGAAGCCCAGGAAATAGGAGGGTGTAGGCAGAGGCCTACTGTATTTTGATTGAGTTTACAGCAGGAGAGACTGCCATCCACACAGCAGGGGATCAGCTGACGTTACTGAACCCCACTGAGACACGGGAGCAAGTGTCTCTTTCCGTGTGGACGGCACTTCCGAACTACAACTGGCTGTGTTGAAGCCCAGGAAATAGTAGGGTGTAGGCAGAGGCCTACTGTATTTTGAATGAGGTGACAGCAGGAGAGACTGCCATCCACACAGCAGGGGATCAGCTGACGTTACTGAACCCCACTGAGACACGGGAGCAAGTGTCTCTTTCCGTGTGGACGGCACTTCCGAACTACAACTGGCTGTGTTGAAGCCCAGGAAATAGGAGGGTGTAGGCAGAGGCCTACTGTATTTTGAATGAGTTTACAGCAGGAGAGACTGCCATCCACACAGCAGGGGATCAGCTGACGTTACTGAACCCCACTGAGACACGGGAGCAAGTATCTCTTTCCGTGTGGACGGCACTTCCGAACTACAACTGGCTGTGTTGAAGCCCAGGAAATAGGAGGGTGTAGGCAGAGGCCTACTGTCTTTGTAATGCGGAGACAGCAGGAGAGACTGCCATCTCCACAGCAGGGGAACAGCTGGCAGTGCTGAACCCCACTAACACTTGAACGAATGTGTTTGACTCTGTGGAGACGACACTTCTGAACACCAACTGACGTTGTTGGAGCCCAGGATTAGGCGAGGAGCAGGCTGGGGCCTACTGGATTTTGGCAGGTGAATGCAGCAGGAGACTTGCCATCTCCACAGCAGGGGAACAGCTGGCAGTGCTGAACCCCACTAACACTTGAACGAATGTGTTTGGCTCTGTGGAGACGACACTTCTGAACACCAACTGACGTTGTTGGAGCCCAGGATTAGGCGAGGAGCAGGCTGGGGCCTACTGGATTTTGGCAGGTGAATGCAGCAGGAGACTTGCCATCTCCACAGCAGGGGAACAGCTGGCAGTGCTGAACCCCACTAACACTTGAACGAATGTGTTTGGCTCTGTGGAGACGACACTTCTGAACACCAACTGACGTTGTTGGAGCCCAGGATTAGGCGAGGAGCAGGCTGGGGCCTACTGGATTTTGGCAGGTGAATGCAGCAGGAGACTTGCCATCTCCACAGCAGGGGAACAGCTGGCAGTGCTGAACCCCACTAACACTTGAACGAATGTGTTTGGCTCTGTGGAGACGACACTTCTGAACACCAACTGACGTTGTTGGAGCCCAGGATTAGGCGAGGAGCAGGCTGGGGCCTACTGGATTTTGGCAGGTGAATGCAGCAGGAGACTTGCCATCTCCACAGCAGGGGAACAGCTGGCAGTGCTGAACCCCACTAACACTTGAACGAATGTGTTTGGCTCTGTGGAGACGACACTTCTGAACACCAACTGACGCTGTTGGAGCCCAGGATTAGGCGAGGAGCAGGCTGGGGCCTACTGGATTTTGGCAGGTGAATGCAGCAGGAGACTTGCCATCTCCACAGCAGGGGAACAGCTGGCAGTGCTGAACCCCACTAACACTTGAACGAATGTGTTTGGCTCTGTGGAGACGACACTTCTGAACACCAACTGACGCTGTTGGAGCCCAGGATTAGGCGAGGAGCAGGCTGGGGCCTACTGGATTTTGGCAGGTGAATGCAGCAGGAGACTTGCCATCTCCACAGCAGGGGAACAGCTGGCAGTGCTGAACCCCACTAACACTTGAACGAATGTGTTTGGCTCTGTGGAGACGACACTTCTGAACACCAACTGACGCTGTTGGAGCCCAGGATTAGGCGAGGAGCAGGCTGGGGCCTACTGGATTTTGGCAGGTGAATGCAGCAGGAGACTTGCCATCTCCACAGCAGGGGAACAGCTGGCAGTGCTGAACCCCACTAACACTTGAACGAATGTGTTTGGCTCTGTGGAGACGACACTTCTGAACACCAACTGACGCTGTTGGAGCCCAGGATTACGCATGCCACATGCAGAGGCCAATGGGCATCGGTTTTTATGGAGGTTGTGGACTACTACTGATTCTAACCATGCTCCACTTAGGCCTCTGGCTCCACTGTCTCTACTATTTACCCTGGCCTCCAACCCCGCCAGCTACATCTCTGAAGTGGCGTCAGCACAATCTACACTTGTTCCTGTGTTACTGGTGCTCAGTCCCATCAGTTGATCCCCTGATGTTTGTCCGGCAAGTTCGCCAGCTCTGTCCTCATTCCCACTACTGGTTATGGGAATGTGGACAGAGCAGGAGACCTTGCCGGACACACATCAGGGGATAAACTGATGGGACTGAGCCACAGGAACACAGGAACAAGTGTAGATTGTGCTGACGCCACTTCAGAGATGTAGATGGCGGGGTTGGAGGTCAGGGGAAATAGTAGAGACAGTGGAGCCAGAGACCTAAGTTGGGCACGGTTAAAAATCAGTAGTGGTTTGAATGTTGATGGAGCTGGTGACTCTGCCGTCCACACAGCAGGGGATCAGCTGGCATTACTGAACCCCAGTAACACAGGAGCTAGTGTGTTTCTCTGTGCAGACGACACATCTGAGCGACAGCTGGCTGTGTTGAAGCACAGGGATTATAGTTTAGGTGGTAGAAAAATGAACACACCAGCAGACCTGGATACAGTTGCCAACCACTAATTTAGTCTGTAAGAGGAATGGCAAAGTCTTTGGAGATCCAGGCTTTGTTCATTTTCAGAAAAGTCAGCCGGTCAACATTATCGGAAGATAGTCGCGTGCGACGGTCTGTTAGTACACCACCTGCGGCACTAAAGACACGTTCCGATAATACACTGGCAGCAGGGCAAGCCAGCACCTCCAATGCATACTGGCTAAGCTCTGGCCATGTATCCAGCTTAGAGACCCAAAACTTGAAGGGGGAAGAGCCATCTGGGAGTACAGCGACAGGGCAAGACATGTAGTCTGACACCATCTGACGGAAGCGTTGCCTCCTGCTGACTCGAGGCGTCGCTGATGGTGTAGACAATTGTGGTGGACACACAAAACTTTGCCACATTTGGGCCATAGTGGTCTTGCCTTGTGCTGCGGCACTGCCTCTGCTCCCTCTTTGTGCAGAGTTTCCTCCACTGCCTCGACGCACAGAGCTGCTTTGTAAAGCACTAGCAACAATGCTGTCGGGTGGAATGGAAAACATTATGGACTGCACCAGTGACTCTTCGTACTCCCGCATTTTACGCTCCCGGTTCAACGTTGGTATGAGCCTTTGTACGCTGTCCCGGTAGCGAGGATCTAGGAGGGTGTACACCCAATAATCAGCCGAGACGAGAATGTGGGCGATGCGGCGGTCGTTTCTCAGGCACTGCAGCATGAAATCAACCATGTGCTGCAGACTCCCAACTGCCAAAGAACCGCTGTCCCCTGTTTGAGGCGTGACCTCGACCTGCTCTGCATCACCCCACCCTCGCTGTACATACTGAGTAGAGGTTTGTGTACCTCCCTCCTCTGGAGAGATGTCTTCCTCCTCCATCGACTCCTCCTCATCCTCCTCACAAAGTGTCCCCTGCCTAGGCCTTTGTGAGGAAACACGTAGCGCAGACTGTCCAGAAGCAGATGGCATTTGGGACTCCTCATCCTCCACCTCTTCTGAAACCTCATCCCTTAGTGCTTGCAGTGTTTGTTGAAGCAGGCAGATAAGGGGGACAGTCATGCTGACTAGTGCATCGTCTGCACTCGCCATCCGCGTGGATTCATCGAAGGCACGCAAAACGAGGCAGATGTCCTTCATAGAGGCCCACTCAATGGTGCTGAAGTGTGAACGGCGCACAGTGCGACTTGTTTGCGCCTGATGCAGCTGGTACTCCATGACTGCTGCCTGCTGCTCACACAACCGCTCCAACATATGTAACGTTGAATTCCACCGGGTGGGTAGGTCACATATGATGCGATGTTCCGGAAGGCCAAATCGTCGCTGCAGAGCAGCGAGGCGCGATCTTGCCGTGCTGGAACGTCGCAAGTGAGCGCACTCTATGCGGACCTTGTGCAACAGTGCAGCAAGATCCGGATAGTCCCTCAGAAAGCTCTGCACGACCAAGTTAAGAACATGTGCCAGACATGGGATGTGTGTGAGGTTGCCTAGGCCAAGAGCTGCCACCAGATTTCGGCCATTGTCACACACTACCAAGCCCGGCTGGAGATTCGCTGGCCCACACCACACATCGCTCTCCAGCTTGATAGCATTCCAGAGCTCCTGCGCTGTGTGGCTTCGATTCCCCAAAGAAATTAATTTGAGTACAGCCTGTTGACGTTTGGCCACGGCTGTGCTCATATCGGTCGTAACAGGCTCCTGCTCTGCTGTTTCTGAGGAACTTGAGTAGGAGGAGGAGTCTATGTGTACAGACTGGAGTCCTGCAATCCGTGGCGTTGGAAGAACATGTACAGCGCCACTCTCCAGATCCGTACCCGGCTCCACAACATTGACCCAGTGGGCAGTGAGGGAAAGGTATCGTCCCTGTCCATGGTTACTGGTCCACGCATCGGTGGTCAGGTGGACCTTGCTACTAACGGCGTTTAGTAGCGCATGTTTTATTTTGCCCTCAACATGTTTCTGCAGGGCAGGGACGGCTCGCCTGCTGAAATAAAAGCGGCTGGGCACGTTGTATTGGGGGACTGCCAATGCCATTAAGTCCCGGAAGGTGTCAGTGTCCACCAGCCTGAATGACAGCATTTCAACTGCCAGAAGTTTGGCAATGCCAGCATTCAGAGACTGTGCTCGGGGATGGTTTGCCGAGTAAGGGCGCCTTTTATCCCATGCCTGTGCTACCGATGGCTGTGATGGATGGGAACGTGCTGTTATGGGTGGAATCTGACAGGGTCTCCGGACAACAGTGGCAGAGGTTCTTCCTTGGCGATCCTGTGAGGAAGCCGAACCAGCAGTGTGTGAGCTGGAGGAAGAGGGCCCAACACGAACTGAAGAGGTGGTAGGTGGTGCTGTACGTTGGCCTACGTCTTCAGGGTGTCTCTGCAACTCCAACTCGTGCTTGGTGCGCACATGTTTCCACATATTTGTGGTATTGAGGTTGCTGACATTTCTCCCTCTTTTGACTCTCTGATGACACAGCTTGCATTTGACAAAGCAAATGTCATCTGCAACTGTGTCAAAAAAGGACCACGCACTGCAACTCTTGTGAGCGCCCGGTTTGCCTTTGGAAGGAGGAATGCTCCTAACGGGTGCCGAAGTGGAGGGTACAGGCAACCAAGTCTTCCCCCTCCCTCTGCCTCCTGTTTTGGCCGGTAGGGGAATCTCTTCCTCCGAGCTGCTCCCACCACCTTCCTGTTGTTCACGCCATGATGGGTCAAGGACCTCATCATCTTCCCTCCCCTCTTCAAACAGCTGCTTCTCCGGGGTTGTCTCGCCAGCACCGTACGCACCAGAAAGTGGCAACTGAGTCTCGTCATCATCTGATGCGTACTGAGGTGTGCTGACCATAGGCACTGGCCCACTCGCCTCTTCAGATTCAGAGGGACAAAGAAGTTGCGCATCACTGCATACTCCCTCTTCTTCACATTCAGGAATGCTGCTTGGCTGGCCCCCTCTTTCCAAGCCAACAGATTCCGAGAACAGAAGTAGAGACTGTGATGGCTCCTGTCCATGTCTCTCTGACTGCCTGGGCACTTTGGCAGGTGGTGAAGAGACAGATGGTTGCTCTTCGGTGCTCTGACCCTGAGAGGATGCGGAAGTAATTGAAGTCGATGCGTTAGCTGCCATCCATCCGACAACGGCTTCAATTTGTTCCTCCCGCAGCAGTGGGGTACGTTGAGGTCCTACAAAGCTGCGCATAAAGGACTGTTGCCTGCTAAAACTGGGGGATGCTGATCCACTGGTGCCCGCAGCAGGCCCAGAATCCCCACGTCCTCTACCTGTAGAATCCCCACGTCCTCTCCCTGCAGAATCCCCACGTCCTCTCCCTGCTGAAACTCCACGCCCACGCCCACGCCCCCGCGCCTTACTCCCTGCCTTCTTCATCTTGCAAGACTGCTTAAGATAGGCAAAAAAGTACAAAGGGGGGCCTTAGTGTGCTTATTCCTGAACAGCTGGTTACAGGTACAAGAAACACTAATTTTATGAAGTGTGTGTGTGTGGACTAGACTTTAATAGGAGCTGATGTGGCCTACACAAGTTCAAAATGTAGTGTTTGGTGAACTTTTTATGTGGTTTCTTTGTTTGAAACAAACTCAAAGTATGAGAACAAAGAATTGAAACTGATAGTATCACCAACTTTTTGGAGCTATTACAATGCAGGCAGGTAACCTACAATGCAAAAGATGAGGCTCCAAAAAAATTGGGTAATACTAATCTGGCTGCGCCGGCAGGGCACAAGCCAGAAAAAAAGGCTCCTCTATCTACTCCTATATAGTGTTTGCAACCAACCAATGTTGATGGATACGGATGGATGCACACTGATAGGAGAAGAAAAAATGAGCTGCACTCAGAGACAAATATGTGTGAGGCAGTGACGCACGTTGAGCGTCCTACAACCAGACGTAGCTGCAGGACACTCTACTCAGCGTGAGCTGCACTCACACACAGTCAGAGACCTCTCAGACAGCCGTCAACAGTGCAGCTAAGTGGGCACTGGCACTGACAGGCTGCAGAAAGGCTCCGCTGTGTACTCCTATATAGTGTTTGCAACCACCGTAGATGGAGACGGATGGATGCACACTAATAGAAGAAAAAATGAGCTGCACTCAAATAAAAATATGTGTGAGGCAGTGACGCACGCTGAGCGTCCTACAGCCAGACGTAGCTGCAGGACACACTACTCAGCGTGAGCTGCACTCACACACAGTCAGAGACCTCTCAGACAGCCGTGAACAGTGCAGCAAAGTGGACACTAGCACTGAAAGGCTGCAGAAAGGCTCCGCTGTCTACTACTAGTGTTTGCAACCAACGTATATGGATACGGATGGAAGCACACTAGATTGAAATTATTTAAAAAATGCAGCTCAAAAAATAAAAGATGTATGAGGCAGCAGTGATCACACTGGGTGGCCTACAGCCTGACGTGGCTGCAGGACCCACTCCACAGCGTGAGCTGCACTCACACAGCCCTTGCAGACAGCTGTGAACACTGCTGCTAGGGCAAAGAAGGCTACAGTGGTGGTTTATGTAGCCTGGGTAAAGCACTAGATGTTTGGTGGAATCGCTATTTCTAACTGTCCCTCACAGTCTTCTACAGCAGCCTGTCCCTAACTGAATTCACAGCAGAGTGACCAGAAATGGCGGCTGCGGTGGCTTTTATAGTGCATCATGACATCATTTCGGCAGCCAATCACAGCCATGCCAATAGTTAACATGCCTACATGCCTAACAGGATGTGCCCACACTTCGGAGGATTCCCATTGGCTTAATCAAAGCAAGCAGGCTCATAGCATGATGGGAACTTCCTATTCCGATTCCGATCCCGGAATCCGATATGAAAAAAGTATCGGAATTAAGTATCGGAATTCCGATACCGCTAATATCGGCCGATACCCGATACTTGCGGTATCGGAATGCTCAACACTAGTCATAATCATTTTGTTGATGTCATAATCATTTGATGATGTCATAATCATTTGATGTCATAATCATTGGATGATGTCATAATCATTTTGTTGATGTCATAATCATTTGATGATGTCATAATCATTTGATGATGTCATAATCATTTGATGTCATAATCATTGGATAATGTCATAATCATTTTGTTGATGTCATAATCATTTGATGATGTCATAATCATTAGATGATGTCATAATCATTTTGTTGATGTTATAATCATTTGATGATGTCATAATCATTTTGTTGATGTTATAATCATTTGATGATGTCATAATCATTTTGTTGATGTCATAATCATTTGATGATATCATAATCATTTTGTTGATGTCATAATCATTTGATGATGTCATAATCGTTTGATGTCATAATCATTAGATGATGTCATAATCATTTTGTTGATGTCATAATCATTTGATGTCATAATCATTAGATGATGTCATAATCATTTTGTTGATGTCATAATCATTTGATGATGTCATAATCATTTGATGTCATATTCATTGGATGATGTCATAATCATTTTGTTGATGTCATAGTCATTTGATGATGTCATACTCATTTTGTTGATGTCATAATCATTTGATGATGTCATAATCATTTGATGTCATAATCATTGGATGATGTCATAATCATTTTGTTGATGTCATAATCATTTGATGATGTCATAATCATTAGACGATGTCATAATCATTTTGTTGATGTCATAATCATTTGATGATGTCATAATCATTTGATGTCATATTCATTGGATGATGTCATAATCATTTTGTTGATGTCATAATCATTTGATGATGTCATAATTATTTGATGTCATAATCATTGGATGATATCATAATAATTTTGTTGATGTCATAATCATTTGATGATGTCATAATCATTAGATGATGTCATAATCATTTTGTTGATGTCATAATCATTTGATGATGTCATAATCATTTTGTTGATGTCATAATCATTTTGTTGATGTCATAATGATTTGATGATGTCATAATCATTTGATGTCATAAATATTGGATGATGTCATAATCATTTTGTTGATGTCATAATCATTGGATGACATCATAATAATTTTGTTGATGTCATAATCATTTGATGATGTCATAATCATTTGATGTCATAATCATTGGATGATGACATAATCATTTTGTTGATGTCATAATCATTTGATGATGTCATAATCATTTTGCTGATGTCATAATCATTTTGTTGATGTCATAATCATTTGATGATGTCATAGTCATTTTGTTGATGTCATAATCATTTGATGATGTCATAATCATTAGATGATGTCATAATCATTTTGTTGATGTCATAATCATTTGATGTCATAATCATTAGATGATGTCATAATCATTTTGTTGATGTCATAATCATTTTGTTGATGCCATAATCATTTGATGATGTCATAATCGTTTGATGTCATAATCATTAGATGATGTCAAAATCATTTTGTTGATGTCAAAATCATTTGAAGTCATAATCATTTGGTGATGTCATAATCATTTTGTTGATGTCATAATCATTTTGTTGATGTCATAATGATTTGATGATGTCATAATCATTTGATGTCATAATCATTGGATGATGTCATAATCATTTTGTTGATGTCATAATCATTTGATGATGTTATAATCATTTGATGTCATAATCATTGGATGATGTCATAATCATTTTGTTGATGTCATAATCATTTGATGATGTCATAATCATTAGATGATGTCATAATCATTTTGTTGATGTCATAATCATTTGTTGATGTCATAATCATTTGATGTCATAATCATTGGATGATGTCATAATCATTTTGTTGATGTCATAGTCATTTGATGATGTCATAATCATTAGATGATGTCATAATCATTTTGTTGATGTCATAATCATTTGATGATGTCATAATCATTTTGTTGATGTCATAATCATTTGATGATGTCATAATCATTTTGTTGATGTCATAATCATTTTGCTGATGTCATATGATTTGATGATGTCATAATCATTTGATGTCATAATCATTGGATGATGTCATAATCATTTTGTTGATGTCATAATCATTTGATGATGTCGTAATCATTTTGTTGATGTCATAATCATTTGATGTCATAATCATTAGATGATGTCATAATCATTTTGTTGATGTCATAATCATTTTGTTGATGTCATAATCATTTGATGATGTCATAATCGTTTGATATCATAATCATTAGATGATGTCATAATCATTTTGTTGATGTCATAATCATTTGATGTCATAATCATTTGGTGATGTCATAATCATGTTGTTGATGTCATAATCATTTTGTTGATGTCATAAAGATTTGATGATGTCATAATCATTGGATGATGTCATAATCATTTTGTTGATGTCATAATCATTTGATGATGTCATAATCATTTGATGTCATAATCATTGGATGATGTAATAATCATTTTGTTGATGTCATAATCATTTGATGATGTCATAATCATTAGATGATGTCATAATCATTTTGTTGATGTCATAATCATTTGATGATGTCATAATCATTTGATGTCATAATCATTGGATGATGTCATAATCATTTTGATGATGTTATAATCATTTGATGATGTCATAATCATTTGATGTCATAATCATTGAATGATGTCATAATCATTTTGTTGATGTCATAATCATTTGATGATGTCATAATCATTAGATGATGTCATAATCATTTTGTTGATGTCATAATCATTAGATGATGTCATAATCATTTTGTTGATGTCAGAATCATTTGATGATGTCATAATCATTTTGTTGATGTCATAATCATTTGATGATGTCATAATCATTTTGTTGATGTCATAATCATTTTGTTGATGTCATATGATTTGATGATGTCATAATCATTTGATGTCATAATCATTGGATGATGTCATAATCATTTTGTTGATGTCATAATCATTTGATGATGTTATAATCATTAGATGATGTCATAATCATTTTGTTGATGTCATAATCATTTGATGATGTCATAATCATTTGATGTCATAATCATTGGATGATGTCATAATCATTTTGTTGATGTCATAATCATTTGATGATGTCATAATCATTAGATGATGTCATAATCATTTTGTTGATGTCATAATCATTTGATGATGTCATAATCATTTGATGTCATAATCATTGGATGATGACATAATCATTTTGTTGATGTCATAATCATTTGATGATGTCTTAATCATTTTGATGATGTAATAATCATTTTGTTGATGTCATAATGATTGGAAGATGACATAATCATTTGATGTCATAATCATTAGATGATGTCATAATCATTTTGTTGATGACATAATCATTTGATGTCATAATCATTAGATGATGTCATAATCATTTTGTTGATGTCATAGTCATTTGATGATGTCATAATCATTTTGTTGATGTCATAATCATTAGATGATGTCATAATCATTTGATGTCATAATCATTGGATGATGTCATAATCATTTTGTTGATGTCATAATCATTTGATGATGTCATAATCATTAGATGATGTCATAATCATTTTGTTGATGTTATAATCATTTGATGATGTCATAATCATTTGATGTCATAATCATTGGATGATGACATAATCATTTTGTTGATGTCATAATCATTTGATGATGTTATAATCATTAGATGATGTCATAATCATTTTGTTGATGTCATAATCATTTGATGATGTCATAATCATTTGATGTCATAATCATTGGATGATGTCATAATCATTTTGTTGATGTTATAATCATTTGATGATGTTATAATCATTAGATGATGTCATAATCATTTTGTTGATGTCATAATCATTTGATGTCATAATCATTAGATGATGTCATAATCATTTTGTTGATGTCATAATCATTTTGTTGATGTCATAATCATTTGATGATGTCATAATCGTTTGATGTCATAATCATTAGATGATGTCATAATCATTTTGTTGATGTCATAATCATTTGAAGTCATAATCATTTGGTGATGTCATAATCATTTTGTTGATGTCATAATCTTTAGATGATGTCATAATCAATTTGTTGATGTCATAATCATTTGATGATGTCATAATCATTTGATGTCATAATCATTGGATGATGTCATAATCATTTTGTTGATGTCATAATCATTTGATGATGTCATAATCATTTTGTTGATGTCATAATGATTTGATGATGTCATAATCATTTGATGTCATAATCATTGAATGATGTCATAATCATTTTGTTGATGTCATAATCATTTGATGATGTCATAATCATTAGATGATGTCATAATCATTGGATGATGTCATAATCATTTTGTTGATGTCATAATCATTTGATGATGTCATAATCATTTTGTTGATGTAATAATCATTTGATGATGTCAAAATCATTTGATGTCATAATCATTGTATAATGTCATATTCATTTTGTTGATATCATAATCATTTGATGATGTCATCATCATTAGATGATGTCATAATCATTTTGTTGATGTCATAATCATTTGATGATGTCATAATCATTTTGTTGATGTCATAATCATTTTGTTGATGTCATAATCATTTGATGATGTCATAATCATTAGATGATGTCATAATCATTTTGTTGATGTCATAATCATTTTGTTGATGTCATAATCATTTGATGATGTCATCATCATTAGATGATGTCATAATCATTTTGTTGATGTCATAATCATTTGATGATGTCATAATCATTAGATGATGTCATAATCATTTTGTTGATGTCATAATCATTTGATGATGTCATAATCATTTGATGTCATAATCATTGGATGATGTCATAATCATTTTGTTGATGTCATAATCATTTGATGATGTCATAATCATTAGATGATGTCATAATCATTTTGTTGATGTCATAATCATTTGATGATGTCATAATCATTTGATGTCACAATCATTGGATGATGACATAATCATTTTGTTGATGTCATAATCATTTGATGATGTCTTAATCATTTTGATGATGTAATAATCATTTTGTTGATGTCATAATGATTGGAAGATGACATAATCATTTGATGTCATAATCATTAGATGATGTCATAATCATTTTGTTGATGACATAATCATTTGATGTCATAATAATTAGATGATGTCATAATCATTTTGTTGATGTCATAGTCATTTGATGATGTCATAATCATTTTGTTGATGTCATAATCATTAGATGATGTCATAATCATTTGATGTCATAATCATTGGATGATGTCATAATCATTTTGTTGATGTCATAATCATTTGATGATGTCATAATCATTAGATGATGTCATTATAATTTTGTTGATGTCATAATCATTTGATGATGTCATAATCATTTGATGTCATAATCATTGGATGATGACATAATCATTTTGTTGATGTCATAATCATTTGATGATGTCATAATCATTTTGTTGATGTAATAATCATTTTGTTGATGTCATAATCATTTGATGATGTCATAATCATTTGATGTCATAATCATTGGATGATGTCATAATCATTTTGTTGATGTCATAATCATTTGATGATGTCATAATCATTAGATGATGTCATAATCATTTTGTTGATGTCATAATCATTTGATGTCATAATTATTAGATGATGTCATAATCATTTTGTTGATGTCATAATCATTTTGTTGATGTCATAATCATTTGATGATGTCATAATCGTTTGATGTCATAATCATTAGATGATGTCATAATCATTTTGTTGATGTCATAATCATTTGAAGTCATAATCATTTGGTGATGTCATAATCATTTTGTTGATGTCATAATCATTTTGTTGATGTCATAATGATTTGATGATGTCATAATCATTTGATGTCATAATCATTGGATGATGTCATAATCATTTTGTTGATGTCATAATCATTTGATGATGTTATAATCATTTGATGTCATAATCATTGGATGATGTCATAATCATTTTGTTGATGTCATAATCATTTGATGATGTCATAATCATTAGATGATGTCATAATCATTTTGTTGATGTCATAATCATTTGTTGATGTCATAATCATTTGATGTCATAATCATTGGATGATGTCATAATGATTTTGTTGATGTCATAATCATTTGATGATGTCATAATCATTAGATGATGTCATAATCATTTTGTTGATGTCATAATCATTTGATGATGTCATAATCATTTTGTTGATGTCATAATCATTTGATGATGTCATAATAATTAGATGATGTCTTAATCATTTTGTTGATGTCATAATCATTTGATGATGTCATAATCATTTGATGTCATAATCATTGGATGATGACATAATCATTTTGTTGATGTCATAATCATTTGATGATGTCATAATCATTTTGTTGATGTAATAATCATTTTGTTGATGTCATTATCATTTGATGATGTCATAATCATTTGATGTCATAATCATTGGATGATGTCATAATCATTTTGTTGATGTCATAATCATTTGATGATGTCATAATCATTAGATGATGTCATAATCATTTTGTTGATGTCATAATCATTTGATGTCATAATTATTAGATGATGTCATAATCATTTTGTTGATGTCATAATCATTTTGTTGATGTCATAATCATTTGATGATGTCATAATCGTTTGATGTCATAATCATTAGACGATGTCATAATCATTTTGTTGATGTCATAATCATTTGAAGTCATAATCATTTGGTGATGTCATAATCATTTTGTTGATGTCATAATCATTTTGTTGACGTCATAATGATTTGATGATGTCATAATCATTTGATGTCATAATCATTGGATGATGTCATAATCATTTTGTTGATGTCATAATCATTTGATGATGTTATAATCATTTGATGTCATAATCATTGGATGATGTCATAATCATTTTGTTGATGTCATAATCATTTGATGATGTCATAATCATTAGATGATGTCATAATCATTTTGTTGATGTCATAATCATTTGTTGATGTCATAATCATTTGATGTCATAATCATTGGATGATGTCATAATGATTTTGTTGATGTCATAATCATTTGATGATGTCATAATCATTAGATGATGTCATAATCATTTTGTTGATGTCATAATCATTTGATGATGTCATAATCATTTTGTTGATGTCATAATCATTTGATGATGTCATAATAATTAGATGATGTCTTAATCATTTTGTTGATGTCATAATCATTTGATGATGTCATAATCATTTGATGTCATAATCATTGGATGATGACATAATCATTTTGTTGATGTCATAATCATTTGATGATGTCATAATCATTTTGTTGATGTAATAATCATTTTGTTGATGTCATAATGATTGGATGATGACATAATCATTTGATGTCATAATCATTGGATGATGTCATAATCTTTTTGTTGATGTCATAATCATTTGATGATGCCATAAACATTTGATGATGTCATAATCATTAGATGATGTCATAATCATTTTGTTGATGTCATAATCATTTGATGATATCATAATCATTTTGTTGATGTCATAATCATTTGATGATGTCATCATCATTAGATGATGTCATAATCATTTTGTTGATGTCATAATCATTTGATGATGTCATAATCATTTTGTTGATGTCATAATCATTTTGTTGATGTCATAATGATTTGATGATGTCATAATCATTTGATGTCATAATCATTGGATGATGTCATAATCATTTTGTTGATGTCATAATCATTTGATGATGTCATAATCATTTGATGTCATAATCATTGGATGATGTCATAATCATTTTGTTGATGTCATAATCATTTGATGATGTCATAATCATTAGATGATGTCATAATCATTTTGTTGATGTCATAATCATTTGATGATGTCATAATCATTTGATGTCATAATCATTGGATGATGTCATAATCATTTTGTTGATGTCATAATCATTTGATGATGTCATAATCATTTGATGATGTCATAATCATTTGATGTCATAATCATTGGATAATGTCATAATCATTTTGTTGATGTCATAATCATTTGATGATGTCATAATCATTAGATGATGTCATAATCATTTTGTTGATGTTATAATCATTTGATGATGTCATAATCATTTTGTTGATGTTATAATCATTTGATGATGTCATAATCATTTTGTTGATGTCATAATCATTTGATGATATCATAATCATTTTGTTGATGTCATAATCATTTGATGATGTCATAATCGTTTGATGTCATAATCATTAGATGATGTCATAATCATTTTGTTGATGTCATAATCATTTGATGTCATAATCATTAGATGATGTCATAATCATTTTGTTGATGTCATAGTCATTTGATGATGTCATACTCATTTTGTTGATGTCATAATCATTTGATGATGTCATAATCATTTGATGTCATAATCATTGGATGATGTCATAATCATTTTGTTGATGTCATAATCATTTGATGATGTCATAATCATTAGACGATGTCATAATCATTTTGTTGATGTCATAATCATTTGATGATGTCATAATCATTTGATGTCATATTCATTGGATGATGTCATAATCATTTTGTTGATGTCATAATCATTTGATGATGTCATAATTATTTGATGTCATAATCATTGGATGATATCATAATAATTTTGTTGATGTCATAATCATTTGATGATGTCATAATCATTAGATGATGTCATAATCATTTTGTTGATGTCATAATCATTTGATGATGTCATAATCATTTTGTTGATGTCATAATCATTTTGATGATGTCATAATGATTTGATGATGTCATAATCATTTGATGTCATAAATATTGGATGATGTCATAATCATTTTGTTGATGTCATAATCATTGGATGATGTCATAATAATTTTGTTGATGTCATAATCATTTGATGATGTCATAATCATTTGATGTCATAATCATTGGATGATGACATAATCATTTTGTTGATGTCATAATCATTTGATGATGTCATAATCATTTTGCTGATGTCATAATCATTTTGTTGATGTCATAATCATTTGATGATGTCATAATCATTTTGTTGATGTCATAATCATTTGATGATGTCATAATCATTAGATGATGTCATAATCATTTTGTTGATGTCATAATCATTTGATGTCATAATCATTAGATGATGTCATAATCATTTTGTTGATGTCATAATCATTTTGTTGATGCCATAATCATTTGATGATGTCATAATCGTTTGATGTCATAATCATTAGATGATGTCATAATCATTTTGTTGATGTCAAAATCATTTGAAGTCATAATCATTTGGTGATGTCATAATCATTTTGTTGATGTCATAATCATTTTGTTGATGTCATAATGATTTGATGATGTCATAATCATTTGATGTCATAATCATTGGATGATGTCATAATCATTTTGTTGATGTCATAATCATTTGATGATGTTATAATCATTTGATGTCATAATCATTGGATGATGTCATAATCATTTTGTTGATGTCATAATCATTTGATGATGTCATAATCATTAGATGATGTCATAATCATTTTGTTGATGTCATAATCATTTGTTGATGTCATAATCATTTGATGTCATAATCATTGGATGATGTCATAATCATTTTGTTGATGTCATAGTCATTTGATGATGTCATAATCATTAGATGATGCCATAATCATTTTGTTGATGTCATAATCATTTGATGATGTCATAATCATTTTGTTGATGTCATAATCATTTGATGATGTCATAATCATTTTGTTGATGTCATAATCATTTTGCTGATGTCATATGATTTGATGATGTCATAATCATTTGATGTCATAATCATTGGATGATGTCATAATCATTTTGTTGATGTCATAATCATTTGATGATGTCGTAATCATTTTGTTGATGTCATAATCATTTGATGTCATAATCATTAGATGATGTCATAATCATTTTGTTGATGTCATAATCATTTTGTTGATGTCATAATCATTTGATGATGTCATAATCGTTTGATGTCATAATCATTAGATGATGTCATAATCATTTTGTTGATGTCATAATCATTTGATGTCATAATCATTTGGTGATGTCATAATCATGTTGTTGATGTCATAATCATTTTGTTGATGTCATAAAGATTTGATGATGTCATAATCATTGGATGATGTCATAATCATTTTGTTGATGTCATAATCATTTGATGATGTCATAATCATTTGATGTCATAATCATTGGATGATGTCATAATCATTTTGTTGATGTCATAATCATTTGATGATGTCATAATCATTAGATGATGTCATAATCATTTTGTTGATGTCATAATCATTTGATGATGTCATAATCATTTGATGTCATAATCATTGGATGATGTCATAATCATTTTGATGATGTTATAATCCTTTGATGATGTCATAATCATTTGATGTCATAATCATTGGATGATGTCATAATCATTTTGTTGATGTCATAATCATTTGATGATGTCATAATCATTAGATGATGTCATAATCATTTTGTTGATGTCATAATCATTCGATGATGTCATAATCATTTTGTTGATGTCATAATCATTTTGTTGATGTCATATGATTTGATGATGTCATAATCATTTGATGTCATAATCATTGGATGATGTCATAATCATTTTGTTGATGTCATAATCATTTGATGATGTTATAATCATTAGATGATGTCATAATCATTTTGGTGATGTCATAATCATTTGATGATGTCATAATCATTTGATGTCATAATCAATGGATGATGTCATAATCATTTTGTTGATGTCATAATCATTTGATGATGTCATAATCATTAGATGATGTCATAATCATTTTGTTGATGTCATAATCATTTGATGATGTCATAATCATTTGATGTCATAATCATTGGATGATGACATAATCATTTTGTTGATGTCATAATCATTTGATGATGTCTTAATCATTTTGATGATGTAATAATCATTTTGTTGATGTCATAATGATTGGAAGATGACATAATCATTTGATGTCATAATCATTAGATGATGTCATAATCATTTTGTTGATGACATAATCATTTGATGTCATAATCATTAGATGATGTCATAATCATTTTGTTGATGTCATAGTCATTTGATGATGTCATAATAATTTTGTTGATGTCATAATCATTTGATGATGTCATAATCATTTGATGTCATAATCATTGGATGATGTCATAATCATTTTGTTGATGTCATAATCATTTGATGATGTCATAATCATTAGATGATGTCATAATCATTTTGTTGATGTCATAATCATTTGATGATGTCATAATCATTTGATGTCATAATCATTGGATGATGACATAATCATTTTGTTGATGTCATAATTATTTGATGATGTTATAATCATTAGATGATGTCATAATCATTTTGTTGATGTCATAATCATTTGATGATGTCATAATCATTTGATGTCATAATCATTGGATGATGTCATAATCATTTTGTTGATGTCATAATCATTTCATGATGTCATAATCATTTTGTTGATGTCATAATGATTTGATGATTTCATAATCATTTGATGTCATAATCATTGAATGATGTCATAATCATTTTGTTAATGTCATAATCATTTGATGATGTCATAATCATTAGATGATGTCATAATCATTGGATGATGTCATAATCATTTTGTTGATGTCATAATCATTAGATGATGTCATAATCATTTTGTTGATGTCAGAATCATTTGATGATGTCATAATCATTTTGTTGATGTAATAATCATTTGATGATGTCAAAATCATTTGATGTCATAATCATTGTATAATGTCATTTTCATTTTGTTGATATCATAATCATTTGATGATGTCATCATCATTAGATGTCATAATCATTGGATGATGTCATAATCATTTTGTTGATGTCATAATTATTTGATGATGTCATAATCATTAGATGATGTCATAATCATTTGATGATGTCATAATCATTAGATGATGTCATAATCATTTTGTTGATGTCATAATCATTTCTTGATGTCATAATCATTTTGTTGATGTCATAATGATTTGATGATGTCATAATCATTTGATGTCATAATCATTGGATGATGTCATAATCATTTTGTTGATGTCATAATCATTTGATGATGTCATAATCATTAGATGATGTCATAATCATTGGATGATGTCATAATCATTTTGTTGATGTCATAATCATTTGATGATGTCATAATCATTAGATGATGTCATAATCAATTTGTTGATGTCATAATCATTTGATGATGTCATAATCATTTGATGTCATAATCATTGGATGATGTCATAATCATTTTGTTGATGTCATAATCATTTCATGATGTCATAATCATTTTGTTGATGTCATAATGATTTGATGATGTCATAATCATTTGATGTCATAATCATTGGATGATGTCATAATCATTTTGTTGATGTCATAATTATTTGATGATGTCATAATCATTAGATGATGTCATAATCATTTGATGATGTCATAATCATTTTGTTGATGTCATAATCATTTGATGATGTCATAATCATTTTGTTGATGTCATAATCATTTTGTTGATGTCATATGATTTGATGATGTCATAATCATTTGATGTCATAATCATTGGATGATGTCATAATCATTTTGTTGATGTCATAATCATTTGATGATGTTATAATCATTAGATGATGTCATAATCATTTTGTTGATGTCATAATTATTTGATTATGTCATAATCATTAGATGATGTCATAATCATTTTGTTGATGTCATAATCATTTGATGATGTCATAATCATTTGATGTCATAATCATTGGATGATGTCATAATCATTTTGTTGATGTCATAATCATTTGATGATGTCATAATCATTAGATGATGTCAAAGTCATTTTGTTGATGTCATAATCATTTGATGATGTCATAATCATTTTGTTGATGTCATAATCATTTGATGATGTCATAATCATTTGATGTCATAATCATTGGATGATGTCATAATCATTTTGTTGATGTCATAATCATTTGATGATGTCATAATCATTAGATTATGTCATAATCATTTTGTTGATGTCATAATCATTTTGTTGATGTCATAATCATTTTGTTGATGTCATAATCATTTGATGATGTCATCATCATTAGATGATGTCATAATCATTTGATGTCATAATCATTTGATGATGTCATAATCATTTTTTTGATGTCATAATCATTTTGTTGATGTCATAATCATTTGATGATGTCATAATCATTTGATGTCATAATCATTGGATGATGTCATAATCATTTTGTTGATGTCATAATCATTTGATGATGTCATAATCATTAGATGATGTCATAATCATTTTCTTGATGTCATAATCATTTGATGATGTCATAATCATTTGATGTCATAATCATTGGATGATGACATAATCATTTTGTTGATGTCATAATCATTTGATGATGTCATAATCATTTTGTTGATGTAATAATCATTTTGTTGATGTCATAATCATTTGATGATGTCATAATCATTAGATGATGTCATAATCATGTTGATGATGTCATAATCATTTGATGTCATAATCATTAGATGATGTCATAATCATTTTGTTGATTTCATAGTCATTTGATGATGTCATAATCATTTTGTTGATGTCATAATCATTTGATGATGTCATAATCATTTGATGTCATAATCATTTGAATATGTCATAATCATTAGATGATGTCATAATCATTTGATTATGTCATAATCATTAGATGATGTCATAATCATTTTGTTGATGTCATAATCATTTCATGATGTCATAATCATTTTGTTGATGTCATAATGATTTGATGATGTCATAATCATTTGATGTCATAATCATTGGATGATGTCATAATCATTTTGTTGATGTCATAATCATTTGATGATGTCATAATCATTAGATGATGTCATAATCATTGGATGATGTCATAATCATTTTGTTGATGTCATAATCATTGGATGATGTCATAATCATTAGATGATGTCATAATCAATTTGTTGATGTCATAATCATTTGATGATGTCATAATCATTTGATGTCATAATCATTGGATGATGTCATAATCATTTTGTTGATGTCATAATCATTTAATGATGTCATAATCATTTTGTTGATGTCATAATGATTTGATGATGTCATAATCATTTGATGTCATAATCATTGAATGATGTCATAATCATTTTGTTGATGTCATAATCATTTGATGATGTCATAATCATTAGATGATGTCATAATCATTGGATGATGTCATAATCATTTTGTTGATGTCATAATCATTAGATGATGTCATAATCATTTTGTTGATGTCAGAATCATTTGATGATGTCATAATCATTTTGTTGATGTAATAATCATTTGATGATGTCAAAATCATTTGATGTCATAATCATTGTATAATGTCATATTCATTTTGTTGATATCATAATCATTTGATGATGTCATCATCATTAGATGATGTCATAATCATTTTGTTGATGTCATAATCATTTGATGATGTCATAATCATTTTGTTGATGTCATAATCATTTTGTTGATGTCATAATCATTTGATGATGTCATAATCATTTGATGTCATAATCATTGGATGATGTCATAATCATTTTGTTGATGTCATAATCATTTGATGATGTCATAATCATTAGATGATGTCATAATCATTTTGTTGATGTCATAATCATTTTGTTGATGTCATAATCATTTGATGATGTCATAATCATTACATGATGTCATAATCATTTTGTTGATGTCATAATCATATGATGATGTCATAATCATTTTGTTGATGTCATAATCATTTGATGATGTCATAATCATTTGATGTCATAATCATTGGATGATGTCATAATCATTTTGTTGATGTCATAATCATTTGATGATGTCATAATCATTAGATGATGTCATAATCATTTTCTTGATGTCATAATCATTTGATGATGTCATAATCATTTGATGTCATAATCATTGGATGATGACATAATAATTTTGTTGATGTCATAATCATTTGATGATGTCATAATCATTTTGTTGATGTAATAATCATTTTGTTGATGTCATAATGATTTGATGATGTCATAATCATTAGATGATGTCATAATCATGTTGATGATGTCATAATCATTTGATGTCATAATCATTAGATGATGTCATAATCATTTTGTTGATTTCATAGTCATTTGATGATGTCATAATCATTTTGTTGATGTCATAATCATTTGATGATGTCATAATCATTTGATGTCATAATCATTTGAATATGTCATAATCATTAGATGATGTCATAATCATTTGATTATGTCATAATCATTAGATGATGTCATAATCATTTTGATGATGTCATAATCATTTCATGATGTCATAATCATTTTGTTGATGTCATAATGATTTGATGATGTCATAATCATTTGATGTCATAATCATTGGATGATGTCATAATCATTTTGTTGATGTCATAATCATTTGATGATGTCATAATCATTAGATGATGTCATAATCATTGGATGATGTCATAATCATTTTGTTGATGTCATAATCATTTGATGATGTCATAATCATTAGATGATGTCATAATCAATTTGTTGATGTCATAATCATTTGATGATGTCATAATCATTTGATGTCATAATCATTTTGTTGATGTCATAATCATTTCATGATGTCATAATCATTTTGTTGATGTCATAATGATTTGATGATGTCATAATCATTTGATGTCATAATCTTTGAATGATGTCATAATCATTTTGTTGATGTCATAATCATTTGATGATGTCATAATCATTAGATGATGTCATAATCATTGGATGATGTCATAATCATTTTGTTGATGTCATAATCATTCGATGATGTCATAATCATTTTGTTGATGTCAGAATCATTTGATGATGTCATAATCATTTTGTTGATGTAATAATCATTTGATGATGTCAAAATCATTTGATGTCATAATCATTGTATAATGTCATATTCATTTTGTTGATATCATAATCATTTGATGATGTCATCATCATTAGATGATGTCATAATCATTTTGTTGATGTCATAATCATTTGATGATGTCATAATCATTTTGTTGATGTCATAATCATTTTGTTGATGTCATAATCATTTGATGATGTCATAATCATTTGATGTCATAATCATTGGATGATGTCATAATCATTTTGTTGATGTCATAATCATTTGATGATATCATAATCATTAGATGATGTCATAATCATTTTGTTGATGTCATAATCATTTTGTTGATGTCATAATCATTTTGTTGATGTCATAATCATTTGATGATATCATAATCATTAGATGATGTCATAATCATTTTGTTGATGTCATAATCATTTGATGATGTCATAATCATTAGATGATGTCATAATCATTTTGTTGATGTCATAATCATTTGATGATGTCATAATCATTAGATGATGTCATAATCATTTTGTTGATGTCATAATCATTTGATGATGTCATAATCATTTTGTTGATGTCATAATCATTTGAAGATGTCATAATCGTTTGATGTCATAATCATTAGATGATGTCATAATCATTTTGTTGATGACATAATCATTTGATGTCATAATCATTAGATGATGTCATAATCATTTTGTTGATGTCATAGTCATTTGATGATGTCATAATAATTTTGTTGATGTCATAATCATTAGATGATGTCATAATCATTTGATGTCATAATCATTGGATGATGTCATAATCATTTTGTTGATGTCATAATCATTTGATGATGTCATAATCATTAGATGATGTCATAATCATTTTGTTGATGTCATAATCATTTGATGATGTCATAATCATTTGATGTCATAATCATTGGATGATGACATAATCATTTTGTTGATGTCATAATTATTTGATGATGTTATAATCATTAGATGATGTCATAATCATTTTGTTGATGTCATAATCATTTGATGATGTCATAATCATTTGATGTCATAATCATTGGATGATGTCATAATCATTTTGTTGATGTCATAATCATTTGATGATGTTATAATCATTAGATGATGTCATAATCATTTTGTTGATGTCATAATCATTTGATGTCATAATCATTAGATGATGTCATAATCATTTTGTTGATGTCATAATCATTTGATGTCATAATCATTAGATGATGTCATAATCATTTTGTTGATGTCATAATCATTTTGTTGATGTCATAATCATTTGATGATGTCATAATCGTTTGATGTCATAATCATTAGATGATGTCATAATCAATTTGTTGATGTCATAATCATTTGATGATGTCATAATCATTTGATGTCATAATCATTGGATGATGTCATAATGATTTGATGATTTCATAATCATTTGATGTCATAATCATTGAATGATGTCATAATCATTTTGTTAATGTCATAATCATTTGATGATGTCATAATCATTAGATGATGTCATAATCATTGGATGATGTCATAATCATTTTGTTGATGTCATAATCATTAGATGATGTCATAATCATTTTGTTGATGTCAGAATCATTTGATGATGTCATAATCATTTTGTTGATGTAATAATCATTTGATGATGTCAAAATCATTTGATGTCATAATCATTGTATAATGTCATATTCATTTTGTTGATATCATAATCATTTGATGATGTCATCATCATTAGATGTCATAATCATTGGATGATGTCATAATCATTTTGTTGATGTCATAATTATTTGATGATGTCATAATCATTAGATGATGTCATAATCATTTGATGATGTCATAATCATTAGATGATGTCATAATCATTTTGTTGATGTCATAATCATTTCTTGATGTCATAATCATTTTGTTGATGTCATAATGATTTGATGATGTCATAATCATTTGATGTCATAATCATTGGATGATGTCATAATCATTTTGTTGATGTCATAATCATTTGATGATGTCATAATCATTAGATGATGTCATAATCATTGGATGATGTCATAATCATTTTGTTGATGTCATAATCATTTGATGATGTCATAATCATTAGATGATGTCATAATCAATTTGTTGATGTCATAATCATTTGATGATGTCATAATCATTTGATGTCATAATCATTGGATGATGTCATAATCATTTTGTTGATGTCATAATCATTTCATGATGTCATAATCATTTTGTTGATGTCATAATGATTTGATGATGTCATAATCATTTGATGTCATAATCATTGGATGATGTCATAATCATTTTGTTGATGTCATAATTATTTGATGATGTCATAATCATTAGATGATGTCATAATCATTAGATGATGTCATAATCATTTGATGATGTCATAATCATTTTGTTGATGTCATAATCATTTGATGATGTCATAATCATTTTGTTGATGTCATAATCATTTTGTTGATGTCATATGATTTGATGATGTCATAATCATTTGATGTCATAATCATTGGATGATGTCATAATCATTTTGTTGATGTCATAATCATTTGATGATGTTATAATCATTAGATGATGTCATAATCATTTTGTTGATGTCATAAATATTTGATTATGTCATAATCATTAGATGATGTCATAATCATTTTGTTGATGTCATAATCATTTGATGATGTCATAATCATTTGATGTCATAATCATTGGATGATGTCATAATCATTTTGTTGATGTCATAATCATTTGATGATGTCATAATCATTAGATGATGTCATAGTCATTTTGTTGATGTCATAATCATTTGATGATGTCATAATCATTTTGTTGATGTCATAATCATTTGATGATGTCATAATCATTTGATGTCATAATCATTGGATGATGTCATAATCATTTTGTTGATGTCATAATCATTTGATGATGTCATAATCATTAGATTATGTCATAATCATTTTGTTGATGTCATAATCATTTTGTTGATGTCATAATCATTTTGTTGATGTCATAATCATTTGATGATGTCATCATCATTAGATGATGTCATAATCATTTTGTTGATGTCATAATCATTTGATGATGTCATAATCATTTTGTTGATGTCATAATCATTTTGTTGATGTCATAATCATTTGATGATGTCATAATCATTTGATGTCATAATCATTGGATGATGTCATAATCATTTTGTTGATGTCATAATCATTTGATGATGTCATAATCATTAGATGATGTCATAATCATTTTCTTGATGTCATAATCATTTGATGATGTCATAATCATTTGATGTCATAATCATTGGATGATGACATAATCATTTTGTTGATGTCATAATCATTTGATGATGTCATAATCATTTTGTTGATGTAATAATCATTTTGTTGATGTCATAATCATTTGATGATGTCATAATCATTAGATGATGTCATAATCATGTTGATGATGTCATAATCATTTGATGTCATAATCATTAGATGATGTCATAATCATTTTGTTGATTTCATAGTCATTTGATGATGTCATAATCATTTTGTTGATGTCATAATCATTTGATGATGTCATAATCATTTGATGTCATAATCATTTGAATATGTCATAATCATTAGATGATGTCATAATCATTTGATTATGTCATAATCATTAGATGATGTCATAATCATTTTGTTGATGTCATAATCATTTCATGATGTCATAATCATTTTGTTGATGTCATAATGATTTGATGATGTCATAATCATTTGATGTCATAATCATTGGATGATGTCATAATCATTTTGTTGATGTCATAATCATTTGATGATGTCATAATCATTAGATGATGTCATAATCATTGGATGATGTCATAATCATTTTGTTGATGTCATAATCATTGGATGATGTCATAATCATTAGATGATGTCATAATCAATTTGTTGATGTCATAATCATTTGATGATGTCATAATCATTTGATGTCATAATCATTGGATGATGTCATAATCATTTTGTTGATGTCATAATCATTTAATGATGTCATAATCATTTTGTTGATGTCATAATGATTTGATGATGTCATAATCATTTGATGTCATAATCATTGAATGATGTCATAATCATTTTGTTGATGTCATAATCATTTGATGATGTCATAATCATTAGATGATGTCATAATCATTGGATGATGTCATAATCATTTTGTTGATGTCATAATCATTAGATGATGTCATAATCATTTTGTTGATGTCAGAATCATTTGATGATGTCATAATCATTTTGTTGATGTAATAATCATTTGATGATGTCAAAATCATTTGATGTCATAATCATTAGATGATGTCATAATCATTTTGTTGATGTCATAATCATTTGATGATGTCATAATCATTTGATGTCATAATCATTGGATGATGTCATAATCATTTTGTTGATGTCATAATCATTTGATGATGTCATAATCATTAGATGATGTCATAGTCATTTTGTTGATGTCATAATCATTTGATGATGTCATAATCATTTTGTTGATGTCATAATCATTTGATGATGTCATAATCATTTGATGTCATAATCATTGGATGATGTCATAATCATTTTGTTGATGTCATAATCATTTGATGATGTCATAATCATTAGATTATGTCATAATCATTTTGTTGATGTCATAATCATTTTGTTGATGTCATAATCATTTTGTTGATGTCATAATCATTTGATGATGTCATCATCATTAGATGATGTCATAATCATTTTGTTGATGTCATAATCATTTGATGATGTCATAATCATTTTGTTGATGTCATAATCATTTTGTTGATGTCATAATCATTTGATGATGTCATAATCATTTGATGTCATAATCATTGGATGATGTCATAATCATTTTGTTGATGTCATAATCATTTGATGATGTCATAATCATTAGATGATGTCATAATCATTTTCTTGATGTCATAATCATTTGATGATGTCATAATCATTTGATGTCATAATCATTGGATGATGACATAATCATTTTGTTGATGTCATAATCATTTGATGATGTCATAATCATTTTGTTGATGTAATAATCATTTTGTTGATGTCATAATCATTTGATGATGTCATAATCATTAGATGATGTCATAATCATGTTGATGATGTCATAATCATTTGATGTCATAATCATTAGATGATGTCATAATCATTTTGTTGATTTCATAGTCATTTGATGATGTCATAATCATTTTGTTGATGTCATAATCATTTGATGATGTCATAATCATTTGATGTCATAATCATTTGAATATGTCATAATCATTAGATGATGTCATAATCATTTGATTATGTCATAATCATTAGATGATGTCATAATCATTTTGTTGATGTCATAATCATTTCATGATGTCATAATCATTTTGTTGATGTCATAATGATTTGATGATGTCATAATCATTTGATGTCATAATCATTGGATGATGTCATAATCATTTTGTTGATGTCATAATCATTTGATGATGTCATAATCATTAGATGATGTCATAATCATTGGATGATGTCATAATCATTTTGTTGATGTCATAATCATTGGATGATGTCATAATCATTAGATGATGTCATAATCAATTTGTTGATGTCATAATCATTTGATGATGTCATAATCATTTGATGTCATAATCATTGGATGATGTCATAATCATTTTGTTGATGTCATAATCATTTAATGATGTCATAATCATTTTGTTGATGTCATAATGATTTGATGATGTCATAATCATTTGATGTCATAATCATTGAATGATGTCATAATCATTTTGTTGATGTCATAATCATTTGATGATGTCATAATCATTAGATGATGTCATAATCATTGGATGATGTCATAATCATTTTGTTGATGTCATAATCATTAGATGATGTCATAATCATTTTGTTGATGTCAGAATCATTTGATGATGTCATAATCATTTTGTTGATGTAATAATCATTTGATGATGTCAAAATCATTTGATGTCATAATCATTGTATAATGTCATATTCATTTTGTTGATATCATAATCATTTGATGATGTCATCATCATTAGATGATGTCATAATCATTTTGTTGATGTCATAATCATTTGATGATGTCATAATCATTTTGTTGATGTCATAATCATTTTGTTGATGTCATAATCATTTGATGATGTCATAATCATTTGATGTCATAATCATTGGATGATGTCATAATCATTTTGTTGATGTCATAATCATTTGATGATGTCATAATCATTAGATGATGTCATAATCATTTTGTTGATGTCATAATCATTTGATGATGTCATAATCATTACATGATGTCATAATCATTTTGTTGATGTCATAATCATATGATGATGTCATAATCATTTTGTTGATGTCATAATCATTTGATGATGTCATAATCATTTGATGTCATAATCATTGGATGATGTCATAATCATTTTGTTGATGTCATAATCATTTGATGATGTCATAATCATTAGATGATGTCATAATCATTTTCTTGATGTCATAATCATTTGATGATGTCATAATCATTTGATGTCATAATCATTGGATGATGACATAATAATTTTGTTGATGTCATAATCATTTGATGATGTCATAATCATTTTGTTGATGTAATAATCATTTTGTTGATGTCATAATGATTTGATGATGTCATAATCATTAGATGATGTCATAATCATGTTGATGATGTCATAATCATTTGATGTCATAATCATTAGATGATGTCATAATCATTTTGTTGATTTCATAGTCATTTGATGATGTCATAATCATTTTGTTGATGTCATAATCATTTGATGATGTCATAATCATTTGATGTCATAATCATTTGAATATGTCATAATCATTAGATGATGTCATAATCATTTGATTATGTCATAATCATTAGATGATGTCATAATCATTTTGTTGATGTCATAATCATTTCATGATGTCATAATCATTTTGTTGATGTCATAATGATTTGATGATGTCATAATCATTTGATGTCATAATCATTGGATGATGTCATAATCATTTTGTTGATGTCATAATCATTTGATGATGTCATAATCATTAGATGATGTCATAATCATTGGATGATGTCATAATCATTTTGTTGATGTCATAATCATTTGATGATGTCATAATCATTAGATGATGTCATAATCAATTTGTTGATGTCATAATCATTTGATGATGTCATAATCATTTGATGTCATAATCATTGGATGATGTCATAATCATTTTGTTGATGTCATAATCATTTCATGATGTCATAATCATTTTGTTGATGTCATAATGATTTGATGATGTCATAATCATTTGATGTCATAATCTTTGAATGATGTCATAATCATTTTGTTGATGTCATAATCATTTGATGATGTCATAATCATTAGATGATGTCATAATCATTGGATGATGTCATAATCATTTTGTTGATGTCATAATCATTAGATGATGTCATAATCATTTTGTTGATGTCAGAATCATTTGATGATGTCATAATCATTTTGTTGATGTAATAATCATTTGATGATGTCAAAATCATTTGATGTCATAATCATTGTATAATGTCATATTCATTTTGTTGATATCATAATCATTTGATGATGTCATCATCATTAGATGATGTCATAATCATTTTGTTGATGTCATAATCATTTGATGATGTCATAATCATTTTGTTGATGTCATAATCATTTTGTTGATGTCATAATCATTTGATGATGTCATAATCATTTGATGTCATAATCATTGGATGATGTCATAATCATTTTGTTGATGTCATAATCATTTGATGATATCATAATCATTAGATGATGTCATAATCATTTTGTTGATGTCATAATCATTTTGTTTATGTCATAATCATTTTGTTGATGTCATAATCATTTGATGATATCATAATCATTAGATGATGTCATAATCATTTTGTTGATGTCATAATCATTTGATGATGTCATAATCATTAGATGATGTCATAATCATTTTGTTGATGTCATAATCATTTGATGATGTCATAATCATTAGATGATGTCATAATCATTTTGTTGATGTCATAATCATTAGATGATGTCATAATCATTTTGTTGATGTCATAATCATTTGATGATGTCATAATCATTAGATGATGTCATAATCATTTTGTTGATGTCATAATCATTTGATGATGTCATAATCATTTTGTTGATGTCATAATCATTTGAAGATGTCATAATCGTTTGATGTCATAATCATTAGATGATGTCATAATCATTTTGTTGATGTCATAATCATTTGATGTCATAATCAATAGATGATGTCATAATCATTTTGTTGATGTCATAGTCATTTGATGGTATCATAATCATTTTGTTGATGTCATAATCATTTGATGACGTCATAATCATTTGATGTCCTAATCATTGGATGATGTCATAATCATTTTGTTGATGTCATAATCATTTGATGATGTCATAATCATTAGATGATGTCATAATCATTTGATGATGTCATAATCATTTGATGTCATAATCATTGGATGATGACATAATCATTTTGTTGATGTAATAATCATTTTGTTGATGTCATAATCATTTGATGATGTCATAATCATTTGATGTCATAATCATTGGATGATGTCATAATCATTTTGTTGATGTCATAATCATTTGATGATGTCATAATCATTAGATGATGTCATAATCATTTTTTGATGTCATTATCATTTGATGTCATAATCATTGGATGATGTCATTATCATTTGATGTCATAATCATTGGATGATGTCATTATCATTTTGTTGATGTCATAATCATTTGATGATGTCATAATCTTTAGATGATGTCATAATCATTTTGTTGATGTCATAATCATTTGATGATGTCATAATCATTAGATGATGTCATAATCATTTTGTTGATGTCATAATCATTTGATGATGTCATAATCATTTTGTTGATGTCTTAATCATTTGAAGATGTCATAATCGTTTGTTGTCATAATCATTAGATGATGTCATAATCATTTTGTTGATGTCATAATCATTTGATGTCATAATCATTAGATGATGTCATAATCATTTTGTTGATGTCATAGTCATTTGATGATGTCATAATCATTTTGTTGATGTCATAATCATTTGATGATGTCATAATCATTTGATGTCATAATCATTGGATGATGTCATAATCATTTTGTTGATGTCATAATCATTTGATGATGTCATAATCATTAGATGATGTCATAATCATATTCTTGATGTCATAATCATTTGATGATGTCATAATCATTTGATGTCATAATCATTGGATGATGACATAATCATTTTGTTGATGTTATAATCATTTGATGATGTCATAATCATTTTGTTGATGTAATAATCATTTTGTTGATGTCATAATTAGAGTTGAGCGATACCAGCCGATACTTGAAAATATCGGATCGGAATGGATCGGCCGATCTTAAAAAAAAGTATCGGTATCGCCGATTCCGATACCGGGAACCAATGCAAGTCAATGGGGCCAAAATATCGGAATTAAAAAAAACCCTTTCTTTCCTTGTAGGTTAATTCTACATGAAGAAAAACAACTAAGAATAATGTAGAATGTATTGTGGGAGGTGGAGGAGACATTAAAGCCATAGAGGTTTAGCCCAATCAAATGGAATAGCAGGAATTAAACTTTTTTTTTTAAAGATGTTAGGAGTTACAAAGATATTGACTATGTTAGCCTCATTTATATTTTGCCAGACATGTATGTCTTCTTCTTCTACTTCCTTTTTTTACATTCTTCTTCTTCTTCTTCTACTTCCTTTTTTTACATTCTTCTTCTTCTTCTACTACTTCCTTTTTTTACATTCTTCTTCTTATTCCTTTTTTTACATTCTTCTTCTTCTTCTTCTACTTCCTTTTTTTACATTCTTCTTCTTCTTCTTCTTCTTCTTCTTCTTCTTCTTCTTCTTCTTCTTCCTTTTCTTACATTCTTCATATTCTTCTTATTCAACAATTATTATTCTACATATTCAGCTTCTTCATCTTCTTCCTATTCTTCTTCATCATATTCTTGTTTGTGTCAGGCATTCCTGTAGTTGTTATCTAGAAAAGTTAGAAGTTTACACCTTCCGTTCTGCCTGTCACAAAAGATTTACAACAGGATTTGTCCGCGTTCAGTTTGGCCTGCAGAAGCAGGCCTTTTCCAGGGGCACCACGAGGAGGAACGGACTCACCCCCATACACTGCTTAGTCTTCTTCTGCTTATAAATAAGATAATATCATTTGCTCAGAGTATTAGTCTTATGCTTAATGTTCTTCTGCTTTGTTTTTTTTATGCTTCTTTGTCTTCTCTCTCTTGTTGTTCTGCATCTTGGTGGTTGTCTTCCTGTTCTTTGTCCTCTTGAACCAGCTGACGGTACTGGCACCCGGAGGGGCAGCAGAAGGAACAAGAGCCAATGGCACTACCGAGGACCAGCTGACGGTGCTGGAACCCGGTTACTAAGCAGGAGGTACCTGTGCTACAAAGCACTACCAAGGACCAGCAGACGTTGCCGGAACTCGGATACCGAGATGGAGGCACCTAGGCCAAAGGCTCTGACGAGAACCAGCTGACGGTGCTGGAACCCGGAGGGGTAGCATAAGCTGCAAGAGCAAATGGAAATAGCGAGGACCAGCTGACAGTGCTGGCACCCGGAGGGGCAGCAGAAGGAATAAGAGCCAATGGCACAACCGAGGACCAGCTGACGGTGCTGGAACCCGGTTACTAAGCAGGAGGTACCTGTGCTACAAAGCACTACCAAGGACCAGCAGACATTGCCGGAACTCGGATACCGAGATGGAGGCACCTAGGCCAAAGGCTCTGACGAGAACCAGCTGACGGTGCTGGAACCCGGAGGGGTAGCATAAGCTGCAAGAGCAAATGGAAATAGCGAGGACCAGCTGACAGTGCTGGCACCCGGAGGGGCAGCAGAAGGAATAAGAGCCAATGGCACAACCGAGGACCAGCTGACGGTGCTGGAACCCGGTTACTAAGCAGGAGGTACCTGTGCTACAAAGCACTACCAAGGACCAGCAGACGTTGCTGGAACTCGGATACCGAGATGGAGGCACCTAGGCCAAAGGCTCTGATGAGAATCAGCTGACGGTGCTGGAAACCGGAGGGGTATCAGAAGTTACCCCTGAAAAGCAAAGTTGGCATGCCGCAAGCTGGCCGCAGTTACCGAATCACACAGTCCTACAGGGGGTGCTTGTCCTACTGGCACTATGGAACAAACCTTTCTTACCAGAACCCGCAGTCCACATAGGAAGCACCTAAACTGCTGGCACCCTAGCCTCGGCTAACCCAACCGCAACACGACATGGCAACTTGGGGTGGCAAACTGACATTGACACTTCCCGGAAACAGCAGGCAGGGCTGGAACCAAGCTGGGCAGGAGGGAGTACCCGTGCCAAAGTCAGTTATGAGCAGCAACTGGCGATGTTGGAGCCCAGGACAAGCACTTAGCAGGCTGAGGCCTGATGTGCTGTCAATTGGGAGGCAGCAGGACAGATTGCCATCAAAACAGCAGGGGAACAGCTGACGTTACTGAACCCCACAAACACAGGAGCTAGTGTTTTACTCTGTGAAGACGGCACTTCCGAGCAACAACTGGCTGTGTTGAAGCCCAGGGACAAGCACGGAGCAGGCTTAGGCTGCATTGAAGAAATTTTAAGATCGGTTGTAGACTACTAATTTGAACCAAGCTCCACTTAGGCCTGTGGATTCACTGATTTTCGTATTTCCCCTGTCCTCCAACCCCGCCAGTTACAGCTCCGAAGTGGCGTCTGCACAATCCACACTTGTTCCTGTGTTACAGGTGTTCAGTCCGGTCAGTTAATCCCCTGATGTGTGTCCGGCAATGTCGCCTGCTCTGTCCACATTCCGATAATGGGAATGTGGACAGAGCAGGCGACATTGCCGGACACACATCAGGGGATTAACTGATCGGACTGAACACCTGTAACACAGGAACAAGTGTGGATTGTGCAGACGCCACTTCGGAGCTGTAACTGGCGGGGTTGGAGGACAGGGGAAATACGAGAGACAGTGGAGCCACAGGCCTAATTGGAGCACGGTTAAAAATCAGTAGTGGTACGACTGTGTAGGCAGCAGGAGACTTTGCCATCCACACAGCAGGGGATCAGCTGACATTACTGAACCCCACTGAGACACGGGAGCAAGTATCTCTTTCCGTGTGGACGGCACTTCCGAACTACAACTGGCTGTGTTGAAGCCCAGGAAATAGGAGGGTGTAGGCAGAGGCCTACTGAATTTTGAATGAGGTGACAGCAGGAGAGACTGCCATCCACACAGCAGGGGATCAGCTGACGTTACTGAACCCCACTGAGACACGGGAGCAAGTATCTCTTTCCGTGTGGACGGCACTTCCGAACTACAACTGGCTGTGTTGAAGCCCAGGAAATAGGAGGGTGTAGGCAGAGGCCTACTGTATTTTGAATGAGTTTACAGCAGGAGAGACTGCCATCCACACAGCAGGGGATCAGCTGACGTTACTGAACCCCACTGAGACACGGGAGCAAGTGTCTCTTTCCGTGTGGACGGCACTTCCGAACTACAACTGGCTGTGTTGAAGCCCAGGAAATAGGATGGTGTAGGCAGAGGCCTACTGTATTTTGAATGAGTTTACAGCAGGAGAGACTGCCATCCACACAGCAGGGGATCAGCTGACGTTACTGAACCCCACTGAGACACGGGAGCAAGTGTCTCTTTCCGTGTGGACGGCACTTCCGAACTACAACTGGCTGTGTTGAAGCCCAGGAAATAGGAGGGTGTAGGCAGAGGCCTACTGTATTTTGAATGAGTTTACAGCAGGAGAGACTGCCATCCACACAGCAGGGGATCAGCTGACGTTACTGAACGCCACTGAGACACGGGAGCAAGTATCTCTTTCCGTGTGGACGGCACTTCCGAACTACAACTGGCTGTGTTGAAGCCCAGGAAATAGGAGGGTGTAGGCAGAGGCCTACTGTATTTTGAATGAGTTTACAGCAGGAGAGACTGCCATCCACACAGCAGGGGATCAGCTGACGTTACTGAACCCCACTGAGACACGGGAGCAAGTATCTCTTTCCGTGTGGACGGCACTTCCGAACTACAACTGGCTGTGTTGAAGCCCAGGAAATAGGAGGGTGTAGGCAGAGGCCTACTGAATTTTGAATGAGGTGACAGCAGGAGAGACTGCCATCCACACAGCAGGGGATCAGCTGACGTTACTGAACCCCACTGAGACACGGGAGCAAGTATCTCTTTCCGTGTGGACGGCACTTCCGAACTACAACTGGCTGTGTTGAAGCCCAGGAAATAGGAGGGTGTAGGCAGAGGCCTACTGTATTTTGAATGAGTTTACAGCAGGAGAGACTGCCATCCACACAGCAGGGGATCAGCTGACGTTACTGAACCCCACTGAGACACGGGAGCAAGTATCTCTTTCCGTGTGGACGGCACTTCCGAACTACAACTGGCTGTGTTGAAGCCCAGGAAATAGGAGGGTGTAGGCAGAGGCCTACTGTATTTTGAATGAGTTTACAGCAGGAGAGACTGCCATCCACACAGCAGGGGATCAGCTGACGTTACTGAACCCCACTGAGACACGGGAGCAAGTATCTCTTTCCGTGTGGACGGCACTTCCGAACTACAACTGGCTGTGTTGAAGCCCAGGAAATAGGAGGGTGTAGGCAGAGGCCTACTGAATTTTGAATGAGGTGACAGCAGGAGAGACTGCCATCCACACAGCAGGGGATCAGCTGACGTTACTGAACCCCACTGAGACACGGGAGCAAGTGTCTCTTTCCGTGTGGACGGCACTTCCGAACTACAACTGGCTGTGTTGAAGCCCAGGAAATAGGAGGGTGTAGGCAGAGGCCTACTGTATTTTGAATGAGTTTACAGCAGGAGAGACTGCCATCCACACAGCAGGGGATCAGCTGACGTTACTGAACCCCACTGAGACACGGGAGCATGTGTCTCTTTCCGTGTGGACGGCACTTCCGAACTACAACTGGCTGTGTTGAAGCCCAGGAAATAGGAGGGTGTAGGCAGAAGCCTACTGTATTTTGAATGAGTTTACAGCAGGAGAGACTGCCATCCACACAGCAGGGGATCAGCTGACGTTACTGAACCCCACTGAGACACGGGAGCAAGTATCTCTTTCCGTGTGGACGGCACTTCCGAACTACAACTGGCTGTGTTGAAGCCCAGGAAATAGGAGGGTGTAGGCAGAGGCCTACTGTATTTTGAATGAGTTTACAGCAGGAGAGACTGCCATCCACACAGCAGGGGATCAGCTGACGTTACTGAACCCCACTGAGACACGGGAGCAAGTGTCTCTTTCCGTGTGGACGGCACTTCCGAACTACAACTGGCTGTGTTGAAGCCCAGGAAATAGGAGGGTGTAGGCAGAGGCCTACTGTATTTTGAATGAGTTTACAGCAGGAGAGACTGCCATCCACACAGCAGGGGATCAGCTGACGTTACTGAACCCCACTGAGACACGGGAGCAAGTATCTCTTTCCGTGTGGACGGCACTTCCGAACTACAACTGGCTGTGTTGAAGCCCAGGAAATAGGAGGGTGTAGGCAGAGGCCTACTGTCTTTGTAATGCGGAGACAGCAGGAGAGACTGCCATCTCCACAGCAGGGGAACAGCTGGCAGTGCTGAACCCCACTAACACTTGAACGAATGTGTTTGGCTCTGTGGAGACGACACTTCTGAACACCAACTGACGCTGTTGGTGCCCAGGATTACGCATGCCGCATGCAGAGGCCAATGGGCAGCGGTTTTTATGGAGGTTGTGGACTACTACTGATTCTAACCATGCTCCACTTAGGCCTCTGGCTCCACTGTCTCTACTATTTACCCTGGCCTCCAACCCCGCCAGCTACATCTCTGAAGTGGCGTCAGCACAATCTACACTTGTTCCTGTGTTACTGGTGCTCAGTCCCATCAGTTGATCCCCTGATGTTTGTCCGGCAAGTTCGCCAGCTCTGTCCTCATTCCCACTACTGGTTATGGGAATGTGGACAGAGCAGGAGACTAAAGACACGTTCCGATAATACACTGGCAGCAGGGCAAGCCAGCACCTCCAATGCATACTGGCTAAGCTCTGGCCATGTATCCAGCTTAGAGACCCAAAACTTGAAGGGGGAAGAGCCATCTGGGAGTACAGCGACAGGGCAAGACATGTAGTCTGACACCATCTGACGGAAGCGTTGCCTCCTGCTGACTCGAGGCGTCGCTGATGGTGTAGACAATTGTGGTGGACACACAAAACTTTGCCACATTTGGGCCATAGTGGTCTTGCCTTGTGCTGCGGCACTGCCTCTGCTCCCTCTTTGTGCAGAGTTTCCTCCACTGCCTCGACGCACAGAGCTGCTTTGTAAAGCACTTGCAACAATGCTGTCGGGTGGAATGGAAAACATTATGGACTGCACCAGTGACTCTTCGTACTCCCGCATTTTACGCTCCCGGTTCAACGTTGGTATGAGCCTTTGTACGCTGTCCCGGTAGCGAGGATCTAGGAGGGTGTACACCCAATAATCAGCCGAGACGAGAATGTGGGCGATGCGGCGGTCGTTTCTCAGGCACTGCAGCATGAAATCAACCATGTGCTGCAGACTCCCAACTGCCAAAGAACCGCTGTCCCCTGTTTGAGGCGTGACCTCGACCTGCTCTGCATCACCCCACCCTCGCTGTACATACTGAGTAGAGGTTTGTGTACCTCCCTCCTCTGGAGAGATGTCTTCCTCCTCCATCGACTCCTCCTCATCCTCCTCACAAAGTGTCCCCTGCCTAGGCCTTTGTGAGGAAACACGTAGCGCAGACTGTCCAGAAGCAGATGGCATTTGGGACTCCTCATCCTCCACCTCTTCTGAAACCTCATCCCTTAGTGCTTGCAGTGTTTGTTGAAGCAGGCAGATAAGGGGGACAGTCATGCTGACTAGTGCATCATCTGCACTCGCCATCCGCGTGGATTCATCGAAGGCACGCAAAACGAGGCAGATGTCCTTCATAGAGGCCCACTCAATGGTGCTGAAGTGTGAACGGCGCACAGTGCGACTTGTTTGCGCCTGATGCAGCTGGTACTCCATGACTGCTGCCTGCTGCTCACACAACCGCTCCAACATATGTAACGTTGAATTCCACCGGGTGGGTAGGTCACATATGATGCGATGTTCTGGAAGGCCAAATCGTCGCTGCAGAGCAGCGAGGCGCGATCTTGCCGTGCTGGAACGTCGCAAGTGAGCGCACTCTATGCGGACCTTGTGCAACAGTGCATCAAGATCCGGATAGTCCCTCAGAAAGCTCTGCACGACCAAGTTAAGAACATGTGCCAGACATGGGATGTGTGTGAGGTTGCCTAGGCCAAGAGCTGCCACCAGATTTCGGCCATTGTCACACACTACCAAGCCCGGCTGGAGATTCGCTGGCCCAAACCACACATCGCTCTCCAGCTTGATAGCATTCCAGAGCTCCTGCGCTGTGTGGCTTCGATTCCCCAAAGAAATTAATTTGAGTACAGCCTGTTGACGTTTGGCCACGGCTGTGCTCATATCGGTCGTAACAGGCTCCTGCTCTGCTGTTTCTGAGGAACTTGAGTAGGAGGAGGAGTCTATGTGTACAGACTGGAGTCCTGCAATCCGTGGCGTTGGAAGAACACGTACAGCGCCACTCTCCAGATCCGTACCCGGCTCCACAACATTGACCCAGTGGGCAGTGAGGGAAAGGTATCGTCCCTGTCCATGGTTACTGGTCCACGCATCGGTGGTCAGGTGGACCTTGCTACTAACGGCGTTTAGTAGCGCATGTTTTATTTTGCCCTCAACATGTTTCTGCAGGGCAGGGACGGCTCGCCTGCTGAAATAAAAGCGGCTGGGCACGTTGTATTGGGGGACTGCCAATGCCATTAAGTCCCGGAAGGTGTCAGTGTCCACCAGCCTGAATGACAGCATTTCAACTGCCAGAAGTTTGGCAATGCCAGCATTCAGAGACTGTGCTCGGGGATGGTTTGCCGAGTAAGGGCGCCTTTTATCCCATGCCTGTGCTACCGATGGCTGTGATGGATGGGAACGTGCTGTTATGGGTGGAATCTGACAGGGTCTCCGGACAACAGTGGCAGAGGTTCTTCCTTGGCGATCCTGTGAGGAAGCCGAACCAGCAGTGTGTGAGCTGGAGGAAGAGGGCCCAACACGAACTGAAGAGGTGGTAGGTGGTGCTGTACGTTGGCCTACGTCTTGAGGGTGTCTATGCAACTCCAACTCGTGCTTGGTGCGCACATGTTTCCACATATTTGTGGTATTGAGGTTGCTGACATTTCTCCCTCTTTTGACTCTCTGATGACACAGCTTGCATTTGACAAAGCAAATGTCATCTGCAACTGTGTCAAAAAAGGACCACGCACTGCAACTCTTGTGAGCGCCCGGTTTGCCTTTGGAAGGAGGAATGCTCCTAACGGGTGCCGAAGTGGAGGGTACAGGCAACCAAGTCTTCCCCCTCCCTCTGCCTCCTGTTTTGGCCGGTAGGGGAATCTCTTCCTCCGAGCTGCTCCCACCACCTTCCTGTTGCTCACGCCATGATGGGTCAAGGACCTCATCATCTTCCCTCCCCTCTTCAAACAGCTGCTTCTCCGGGGTTGTCTCGCCAGCACCGTACGCACCAGAAAGTGGCAACTGAGTCTCGTCATCATCTGATGCGTACTGAGGTGTGCTGACCATAGGCACTGGCCCACTCGCCTCTTCAGATTCAGAGGGACAAAGAAGTTGCGCATCACTGCATACTCCCTCTTCTTCACATTCAGGAATGCTGCTTGGCTGGCCCCCTCTTTCCAAGCCAACAGATTCCGAGAACAGAAGTAGAGATTGTGATGGCTCCTGTCCATGTCTCTCTGACTGCCTGGGCACTTTGGCAGGTGGTGAAGAGACAGATGGTTGCTCTTCGGTGCTCTGACCCTGAGAGGATGCGGAAGTAATTGAAGTCGATGCGTTAGCTGCCATCCATCCGACAACGGCTTCAATTTGTTCCTCCCGCAGCAGTGGGGTACGTTGAGGTCCTACAAAGCTGCGCATAAAGGACTGTTGCCTGCTAAAACTGGGGGATGCTGATCCACTGGTGCCCGCAGCAGGCCCAGAATCCCCACGTCCTCTACCTGTAGAATCCCCACGTCCTCTCCCTGCAGAATCCCCACGTCCTCTCCCTGCTGAAACTCCACGCCCACGCCCACGCCCACGCGCCTTACTCCCTGCCTTCTTCATCTTGCAAGACTGCTTAAGATAGGCAAAAAAGGACAAAGGGGGGCCTTAGTGTGCTTATTCCTGAACAGCTGGTTACAGGTACAAGAAACACTAATTTTATGAAGTGTGTGTGTGTGGACTAGACTTTAATAGGAGCTGATGTGGCCTACACAAGTTCAAAATGTAGTGTTTGGTGAACTTTTTATGTGGTTTCTTTGTTTGAAACAAACTCAAAGTATGAGAACAAAGAATTGAAACTGATAGTATCACCAACTTTTTGGAGCTATTACAATGCAGGCAGGTAACCTACAATGCAAAAGATGAGGCTCCAAAAAAATTGGGTAATACTAATCTGGCTGCGCCGGCAGGGCACAAGCCAGAAAAAAAGGCTCCTCTATCTACTCCTATATAGTGTTTGCAACCAACCAATGTTGATGGATACGGATGGATGCACACTAATAGGAGAAGAAAAAATGAGCTGCACTCAGAGACAAATATGTGTGAGGCAGTGACGCACGTTGAGCGTCCTACAACCAGACGTAGCTGCAGGACACTCTACTCAGCGTGAGCTGCACTCACACACAGTCAGAGACCTCTCAGACAGCCGTCAACAGTGCAGCTAAGTGGGCACTGGCACTGACAGGCTGCAGAAAGGCTCCGCTGTGTACTCCTATATAGTGTTTGCAACCACCGTAGATGGAGACGGATGGATGCACACTAATAGAAGAAAAAATGAGCTGCACTCAAATAAAAATATGTGTGAGGCAGTGACGCACGCTGAGCGTCCTACAGCCAGACGTAGCTGCAGGACACACTACTCAGCATGAGCTGCACTCACACACAGTCAGAGACCTCTCAGACAGCCGTGAACAGTGCAGCAAAGTGGACACTAGCACTGAAAGGCTGCAGAAAGGCTCCGCTGTCTACTACTAGTGTTTGCAACCAACGTATATGGATACGGATGGAAGCACACTAGATTGAAATTATTTAAAAAATGCAGCTCAAAAAATAAAAGATGTATGAGGCAGCAGTGATCACACTGGGTGGCCTACAGCCTGACGTGGCTGCAGGACCCACTCCACAGCGTGAGCTGCACTCACACAGCCCTTGCAGACAGCTGTGAAAACAGCGCTGCTAGGGAAAAGCAAGCTACAGTGGTGGTTTATGTAGCCTGGATAAAGCACAATATTGTTTTTAGAATCGCTATTTCTAACTGTCCCTCACAGTCTTCTACAGCAGCCTGTCCCTAACTGAATTCACAGCAGAGTGACCAGAAATGGCGGCTGCGGTGGCTTTTATAGTGCATCATGACATCATTTCGGCAGCCAATCACAGCCATGCCAATAGTTAACATGCCTACATGCCTAACAGGATGTGCCCACACTTCGGAGGATTCCCATTGGCTTAATCAAAGCAAGCAGGCTCATAGCATGATGGGAACTTCCTATTCCGATTCCGATCCCGGAATCCGATATGAAAAAAGTATCGGAATTAAGTATCGGAATTCCGATACCGCTGATATCGGCCGATACCCGATACTTGCGGTATCGGAATGCTCAACACTAGTCATAATCATTTGATGATGCCATAATCATTTTGTTGATGGCATAATCATTTGATGATGTCATAATCATTTGATGTCATAATCATTGGATGATGTCATAATCATTTTGTTGATGTCATAATCATTTGATGATGTCATAATCATTTGATGTCATAATCTTTGGATGATGTCATAATCATTTGATGATGTCATAATCATTTTGTTGATGTCATAATCATTTGATGATGTCATAATCATTTTGTTGATGTTATAATCATTTGATGATGTCATTATCATTTTGTTGATGTCATAATCATTTTGTTGATGTCATAATGATTTGATGATGTCATAATCATTGGATGATGTCATAATCATTGGATGATGTCATAATCATTTTGTTGATGTCATAATCATTTGATGATGTCATAATCATTTGATGTCATAATCATTGGATGATGTCATAATCATTTTGTTGATGTCATAATCATTTGATGATGTCATAATCATTTTGTTGATGTAATAATCATATTGTGGATGTCATAATGATTTGATGATGTCATAATCATTGGATGATGTCATAATCATTGGATGATGTCATAATCATTTTGTTGATGTCATAATCATTTGATGATGCCATAATCATTTTGTTGATGTCATAATCATTTGATGATGCCATAATCATTTTGTTGATGTCATAATCATTTTGTTGATGTCATAATGATTTGATGATGTTATAATCATTGGATGATGTCATAATCATTGGATGATGTCATAATCATTTTGTTGATGTCATAATCATTTGATGTCATAATCAATGGATGATGTCATAATCATTTTGTTGATGTCATAATCATTTGATGATGTCATAATCATTAGATGATGTCGTAATCATTTTGTTGATGTCATAATCATTTTGTTGATGTCATAATCATTTGATGATGTCATAATCATTAGATGATGTCATAATCATTTTGTTGATGTCATAATCATTTGATGATGTCATAATCATTAGATGATGTCATAATCATTTTGTTGATGTCATAATCATTTGATGATGTCATAATCATTTGATGTCATAATCATCGGATGATGTCATAATCATTTTGTTGATGTCATAATCATTTGATAATGTCATAATCATTTGATGATGCCATAATCATTTTGTTGATGGCATAATCATTTGATGATGTCATAATCATTTGATGTCATAATCATTGGATGATGTCATAAACATTTTGTTGATGTCATAATCATTTGATGTTGTCATAATCATTTGATGTCATAATCATTTGATGATGTCATAATCATTTTGTTGATGTAATAATCATTTTGTTGATGTCATAATGATTTGATGATGTCATAATCATTGGATGATGTCATAATCATTTTGTTGATGTCATAATCATTTGATGATGTCATAATCATTTTGTTGATGTCATAATCATTTTGTTGATGTCATAATGATTTGATGATGTCATAATCATTGGATGATGTCATAATCATTGGATGATGTCATAATCATTTTGTTGATGTCATAATCATTTGATGATGCCATAATCATTTTGTTGATGTCATAATCATTTTATGATGTCCTAATCATTTTGTTGATGTCATAATGATTTGATGATGTCATAATCATTGGATGATGTCATAATCATTGGATGATGTCATCATCATTTTGTTGATGTCATAATCATTTGATGATGTCATAATCATTTGTTGTCATAATCATTGGATGATGTCAAAATCATTTTGTTGATGTCATAATCATTTGATGATGCCATAATCATTTTGTTGATGTCATAATCATTTGATGTCATAATCATTAGATAATGTCATAATCATTTTGTTGATGTCATAATCATTAGATGATGTCATAATCATTTTGTTGATGTCATAATCATTGGATGATGTCATAATCATTTTATTGATGTCATAATCATTTGATGATGTCATAATCATTAGATGATGTCATAATCATTTTGTTGATGTCATAATCATTTGATGATGTCATAATCATTAGATGATGTCATAATCATTTTGTTGATATCATAATCATTTGATGATGTCATAATCATTAGATGATGTCATAATCATTTTGTTGATGTCATAATCATTTGATGATGTCATAACCATTTGATGTCATAATCATTGGATGATGTCATAAACATTTTGTTGATGTCATAATCATTTGATGATGTCATAATCATTTTGTTGATGTCATAATCATTTGATGATGTCATAATCAATAGATGATGTCATAATCATTTTGTTGATGTCATAATCATTTGATGATGTCATAATCATTTTGTTGATGTCATAATCATTTGATGATGTCATAATCATTTGATGTCATAATCATGGGATGATGTCATAATCATTTTGTTGATGTCATAATCATTTGATGATGTCATAATCATTAGATTATGTCATAATCATTTTGTTGATGTCATAATCATTTGATGATGTCATAATCATTAGATGATGTCATTATCATTTTGTTGATGTCATAATCATATGATGATGTCATAATCATTAGATGATGTCTTAATCTTTTTGTTGATGTCATAATCATTTGATGATGTCATAATCATTAGATGATGTCATAATCATTTTGTTGATGTCATAATCATTTGATGATGTCATAATCATTTGATGTCATAATCATTGGATGATGTCATAAACATTTTGTTGATGTCATAATCATTTGATTATGTCATAATCATTTTGTTGATGTCATAATCATTTGATGATGTCATAATCATTAGATGATGTCATAATCATTTTGTTGATGTCATAATCATTTGATGATGTCATAATCATTTGATGTCATAATCATTGGATGATGTCATAATCATTGGATGATGTCATAATCATTTTGTTGATGTCATAATCATTAGATGATGTCATAATCATTTTGTTGATGTCATAATCATTTTGTTGATGTCATAATCATTTGATGATGTCATAATCATTTTGTTGATGTCATAATCATTTGATTATGTCATAATCATTTGATGTCATAATCATTGGATGATGTCATAATCATTGGATGATGTCATAATCATTTTGTTGATGTCATAATCATTTGATCATGTCATAATCATTAGATGATGTCATAATCATTTTGTTGATGTCATAATCATTTAATGATGCTATAATCATTTTGTTAATGTCATAATCATTTTATGATGTCATAATCATTTTGTTGATGTCATAATCATTTTGTTGATGTCATAATGATTTGATAATGTTATAATCATTTGATGTCATAATCATTTTGTTGATGTCATAATCATTTGATGATGTCATAATGATTTTGTTGATGTCATAATCATTTGATGATGCCATAATCATTTTGTTGGTCATAATCATTTTATGATGTCATAATCATTTTGTTGATGTCATAATCATTTTGTTGATGTCATAATGATTTGATGATATCATAATCATTTGATGTCATAATCATTGGAAAATGTCATAATCATTGGATGATGTCATAATCATTTTGTTGATGTCATAATCATTTGATGATGTCATAATCATTAGATGATGTCATAATCATTTTGTTGATGTCATAATCATTTGATGATGTCTTAATCATTTTGTTGATGTCATAATCATTTGATGATGTCATAATCATTTGATGTCATAATCATTGGATGATGTCATAATCATTAGATGATGTCATAATCATTTTGTTGATGTCATAATCATTTTGTTGATGTCATATTGATTTGATGATGTCATAATCATTTGATGTCATAATCATTTGATGATGTCTTAATCATTTTGTTGATGTCATAATCATTTGATGATGTCATAATCATTTGATGTCATAATCATTTTGTTGATGTCATAATCATTTGATGATGTCAATCATTTTGTTGATGTCATAATCATTTTGTTGATGTCATAATGATTTGATGATGTCATAATCATTGGATGATGTCATAATCATTGGATGATGTCATAATAATTTTGTTGATGTCATAATCATTTGATGTGATAATCATTGGATGATGTCATAATCATTTGATGATGTCATAATCATTTTGTTGATGTCATAATCATTTGATGATGCCATAATCATTTTGTTGATTTCATAATCATTTGATGATGCCATACTCATTTTGTTGATGTCATAATCATTGGATGATGTCATAATCATTTTGTTGATGTCATAATCATTTGTTGATGTCATAATCATTTGATGATGTCATAAACATTTGATGATGTCATAATCATTGGATGATGTCATAATCATTTTGTTGATGTCATAATCATTTGATGATGTCATAATTATTTGATGTCATAATCATTGGATGATGTCATAATCATTTTGTTGATGTCATAATCATTTGATGATGTCATAATCATTTTGTTGATGTCATAATCATTTGATGATGTCATAATCATTTTGTTGATGTCATAATCATTTGATGATGTCATAATCATTTTGTTGATGTCATAATCATTTTGTTGATGTCATAATGATTTGATGATGTCATAATCATTGGATGATGTCATAATCATTGGATGATGTCATAATCATTTTGTTGATGTCATAATCATTTGATTATGTCATAATCATTTGATGTCATAATCATTTGATGATGTAATAATCATTTTGTTGATGTCATAATGATTTGATGATGTCATAATCATTAGATGATGTCATAATCATGTTGATGATGTCATAATCATTTGATGTCATAATCATTAGATGATGTCATAATCATTTTGTTGATTTCATAGTCATTTGATGATGTCATAATCATTTTGTTGATGTCATAATCATTTGATGATGTCATAATCATTTGATGTCATAATCATTTGAATATGTCATAATCATTAGATGATGTCATAATCATTTGATTATGTCATAATCATTAGATGATGTCATAATCATTTTGTTGATGTAATAATCATTTCATGATGTCATAATCATTTTGTTGATGTCATAATGATTTGATGATGTCATAATCATTTGATGTCATAATCATTGGATGATGTCATAATCATTTTGTTGATGTCATAATCATTTGATGATGTCATAATCATTAGATGATGTCATAATCATTGGATGATGTCATAATCATTTTGTTGATGTCATAATCATTTGATGATGTCATAATCATTAGATGATGTCATAATCAATTTGTTGATGTCATAATCATTTGATGATGTCATAATCATTTGATGTCATAATCATTGGATGATGTCATAATCATTTTGTTGATGTCATAATCATTTGATGATGTCATAATCATTAGATGATGTCATAATCATTTTGTTGATGTCAGAATCATTTGATGATGTCATAATCATTTTGTTGATGTTATAATCATTTGATGATGTCAAAATCATTTGATGTCATAATCATTGTATAATGTCATATTCATTTTGTTGATATCATAATCATTTGATGATGTCATCATCATTAGATGATGTCATAATCATTTTGTTGATGTCATAATCATTTGATGATGTCATAATCATTTTGTTGATGTCATAATCATTTTGTTGATGTCATAATCATTTGATGATGTCATAATCATTTGATGTCATAATCATTGGATGATGTCATAATCATTTTGTTGATGTCATAATCATTTGATGATGTCGTAATCATTTGATGTCATAATCATTGGATGATGTCATAATCATTTTGTTGATGTCATAATCATTTGATGATGTCATAATCATTAGATGATGTCATAATCATTTTGTTGATGTCATAATCATTTTGTTGATGTCATAATCATTTGATGATGTCATAATCATTTGATGATGTCATAATCATTTTGTTGATGTCATAATCATTTGATGATGTCATAATCATTAGATGATGTCATAATCATTTTGTTGATGTCATAATCATTTGATGATGTCATAATCATTTGATGTCATAATCATTGGATGATGTCATAATCATTTTGTTGATGTCATAATCATTTGATGATGTCGTAATCATTTGATGTCATAATCATTGGATGATGTCATAATCATTTTGTTGATGTCATAATCATTTGATGATGTCATAATCATTAGATGATGTCATAATCATTTTGTTGATGTCATAATCATTTTGTTGATGTCATAATCATTTGATGATGTCATAATCATTTGATGATGTCATAATCATTTTGTTGATGTCATAATCATTTTGTTGATGTCATAATCATTTGATGATGTCATAATCATTTTGTTGATGTCATAATCATTTGAAGATGTCATAATCGTTTGATGTCATAATCATTAGATGATGTCAAATTCATTTGATGTCATAATCAATAGATGATGTCATAATCATTTTGTTGATGTCATAGTCATTTGATGATGTCATAATCATTTTGTTGATGTCATAATCATTTGATGATGTCATAATCATTTGATGTCATAATCATTGGATGATGTCATAATCATTTTGTTGATGTCATAATCATTTGATTATGTCATAATCATTAGATGATGTCATAATCATTTTGTTGATGTCATAATCATTTGATGATGTCATAATCATTTGATGTCATAATCATTGGATGATGACATAATCATTTTGTTGATGTCATAATCATTTGATGATGTCATAATCATTTTGTTGATGTCATAATCATTTGATGATGTGATAATCATTTGATGATGTCATAATCATTTTGTTGATGTCATAATCATTTGATGATGTCATAATCATTTTGTTGATGTCATAATCATTTGATAATGTCATAATCATTTGATTTCATAATCATTGGATAATGTCATAATCATTTTGTTGATGTCATAATCATTTGATGATGTCATAATCATTAGATGATGTCATAATCATTTTGTTGATGTTACAATCATTTGATGATGTCATAGTCATTTTGTTGATGTCATAATCATTTTGTTGATGTCATAATGATTTGATGATGTCATAATCATTTGATGTCATAATCATTGGATGATGACATAATCATTTTGTTGATGTCATAATCATTTGATGATGTCATAATCATTTTGTTGATGTAATAATCATTTTGTTGATGTCATAATGATTTGATGATGTCATAATCATTAGATGATGTCATAATCATGTTGATGATGTCATAATCATTTGATGTCATAATCATTAGATGATGTCATAATCATTTTGTTGATTTCATAGTCATTTGATGATGTCATAATCATTTTGTTGATGTCATAATCATTTGATGATGTCATAATCATTTGATGTCATAATCATTTGAATATGTCATAATCATTAGATGATGTCATAATCATTTGATTATGTCATAATCATTAGATGATGTCATAATCATTTTGTTGATGTCATAATCATTTCATGATGTCATAATCATTTTGTTGATGTCATAATGATTTGATGATGTCATAATCATTTGATGTCATAATCATTGGATGATGTCATAATCATTTTGTTGATGTCATAATCATTTGATGATGTCATAATCATTAGATGATGTCATAATCATTGGATGATGTCATAATCATTTTGTTGATGTCATAATCATTTGATGATGTCATAATCATTAGATGATGTCATAATCAATTTGTTGATGTCATAATCATTTGATGATGTCATAATCATTTGATGTCATAATCATTGGATGATGTCATAATCATTTTGTTGATGTCATAATCATTTCATGATGTCATAATCATTTTGTTGATGTCATAATGATTTGATGATGTCATAATCATTTGATGTCATAATCATTGAATGATGTCATAATCATTTTGTTGATGTCATAATCATTTGATGATGTCATAATCATTAGATGATGTCATAATCATTGGATGATGTCATAATCATTTTGTTGATGTCATAATCATTAGATGATGTCATAATCATTTTGTTGATGTCAGAATCATTTGATGATGTCATAATCATTTTGTTGATGTCAGAATCATTTGATGATGTCAAAATCATTTGATGTCATAATCATTGTATAATGTCATATTCATTTTGTTGATATCATAATCATTTGATGATGTCATCATCATTAGATGATGTCATAATCATTTTGTTGATGTCATAATCATTTGATGATGTCATAATCATTTTGTTGATGTCATAATCATTTTGTTGATGTCATAATCATTTGATGATATCATAATCATTTGATGTCATAATCATTGGATGATGTCATAATCATTTTGTTGATGTCATAATCATTTGATGATGTCATAATCATTAGATGATGTCATAATCATTTTGTTGATGTCATAATCATTTTGTTGATGTCATAATCATTTGATGATGTCATAATCATTAGATGATGTCATAATCATTTTGTTGATGTCATAATCATTTGATGATGTCATAATCATTAGATGATGTCATAATCATTTTGTTGATGTCATAATCATTTGATGATGTCATAATCATTAGATGATGTCATAATCATTTTGTTGATGTCATAATCATTTTATAATGTCATAATCATTTTGTTGATGTCATAATCATTTGAAGATGTCATAATCGTTTGATGTCATAATCATTAGATGATGTCATAATCATTTTGTTGATGTCATAATCATTTGATGTTATAATCAATAGATGATGTCATAATCATTTTGTTGATGTCATAGTCATTTGATGATGTCATAATCATTTTGTTGATGTCATAATCATTTGATGATGTCATAATCATTTGATGTCCTAATCATTGGATGATGTCATAATCATTTTGTTGATGTCATAATCATTTGATGATGTCATAATCATTAGATGATGTCATAATCATTTTGTTGATGTCATAATCATTTGATGATGTCATAATCATTTGATGTCATAATCATTGGATGATGACATAATCATTTTGTTGATGTCATAATCATTTGATGATGTCATAATCATTTTGTTGATGTAATAATCATTTTGTTGATGTCATAATCATTTGATGATGTCATAATCATTTGATGTCATAATCATTGGATGATGTCATAATCATTTTGTTGATGTCATAATCATTTGATGATGTCATAATCATTAGATGATGTCATAATCATTTTGTTGATGTCATAATCATTTGATGATGTCATAATCATTAGATGATGTCATAATCATTTTGTTGATGTCATAATCATTTGATGATGTCATAATCATTTTGTTGATGTCATAATCATTTGAAGATGTCATAATCGTTTGTTGTCATAATCATTAGATGATGTCATAATCATTTTGTTGATGTCATAATCATTTGATGTCATAATCATTAGATGATGTCATAATCATTTTGTTGATGTCATAGTCATTTGATGATGTCATAATCATTTTGTTGATGTCATAATCATTTGATGATGTCATAATCATTTGATGTCATAATCATTGGATGATGTCATAATCATTTTGTTGATGTCATAATCATTTGATGATGTCATAATCATTAGATGATGTCATAATCATTTTCTTGATGTCATAATCATTTGATGATGTCATAATCATTTGATGTCATAATCATTGGATGATGACATAATCATTTTGTTGATGTCATAATCATTTGATGATGTCATAATCATTTTGTTGATGTAATAATCATTTTGTTGATGTCATAATGATTTGATGATGTCATAATCATTAGATGATGTCATAATCATGTTGATGATGTCATAATCATTTGATGTCATAATCATTAGATGATGTCATAATCATTTTGTTGATTTCATAGTCATTTGATGATGTCATAATCATTTTGTTGATGTCATAATCATTTGATGATGTCATAATCATTTGATGTCATAATCATTTGAATATGTCATAATCATTAGATGATGTCATAATCATTTGATTATGTCATAATCATTAGATGATGTCATAATCATTTTGTTGATGTCATAAACATTTCATGATGTCATAATCATTTTGTTGATGTCATAATGATTTGATGATGTCATAATCATTTGATGTCATAATCATTGGATGATGTCATAATCATTTTGTTGATGTCATAATCATTTGATGATGTCATAATCATTAGATGATGTCATAATCATTGGATGATGTCATAATCATTTTGTTGATGTCATAATCATTTGATGATGTCATAATCATTAGATGATGTCATAATCAATTTGTTGATGTCATAATCATTTGATGATGTCATAATCATTTGATGTCATAATCAATTTGTTGATGTCATAATCATTTGATGATGTCATAATCATTTGATGTCATAATCATTGGATGATGTCATAATCATTTTGTTGATGTCATAATCATTTGCTGATGTCATAATCATTAGATGATGTCATAATCATTTTGTTGATGTCAGAATCATTTGATGATGTCATAATCATTTTGTTGATGTAATAATCATTTGATGATGTCAAAATCATTTGATGTCATAATCATTGTATAATGTCATATTCATTTTGTTGATATCATAATCATTTGATGATGTCATAATCATTAGATGATGTCATAATCATTTTGTTGATGTCATAATCATTTGATGATGTCATAATCATTTTGTTGATGTCATAATCATTTGATGATGTCATAATCATTTGATGATGTCATAATCATTAGATGATGTCATAATCATTTTGTTGATGTCATAATCATTTGATGATGTCATAATCATTTTGTTGATGTCATAATCATTTGATGATGTCATAATGATTTGATGATGTCATAATCATTTGATGTCATAATCATTGGATGATGACATAATCATTTTGTTGATGTCATAATCATTTTGTTGATGTCATAATCATTTTGTTGATGTAATAATCATTTTGTTGATGTCATAATGATTTGATGATGTCATAATCATTAGATGATGTCATAATCATGTTGATGATGTCATAATCATTTGATGTCATAATCATTAGATGATGTCATAATCATTTTGTTGATTTCATAGTCATTTGATGATGTCATAATCATTTTGTTGATGTCATAATCATTTGATGATGTCATAATCATTTGATGTCATAATCATTTGAATATGTCATAATCATTAGATGATGTCATAATCATTTGATTATGTCATAATCATTAGATGATGTCATAATCATTTTGTTGATGTCATAATCATTTCATGATGTCATAATCATTTTGTTGATGTCATAATGATTTGATGATGTCATAATCATTTGATGTCATAATCATTGGATGATGTCATAATCATTTTGTTGATGTCATAATCATTTGATGATGTCATGATCATTAGATGATGTCATAATCATTGGATGATGTCATAATCATTTTGTTGATGTCATAATCATTTGATGATGTCATAATCATTAGATGATGTCATAATCAATTTGTTGATGTCATAATCATTTGATGATGTCATAATCATTTGATGTCATAATCATTGGATGATGTCATAATCATTTTGTTGATGTCATAATCATTTGATGATGTCATAATCATTAGATGATGTCATAATCATTTTGTTGATGTCATAATCATTTTGTTGATGTCATAATCATTTTGTTGATGTCATAATCATTTGATGATGTCATAATCATTAGATGATGTCATAATCATTTTGTTGATGTCATAATCATTTGATGATGTCATAATCATTAGATGATGTCATAATCATTTTGTTGATGTCATAATCATTTGATGATGTCATAATCATTAGATGATGTCATAATCATTTTGTTGATGTCATGATCATTTTATGATGTCATAACCATTTTGTTGATGTCATAATCATTTGAAGATGTCATAATCGTTTGATGTCATATTCATTAGATGATGCCATAATCATTTTGTTGATGTCATAATCATTTGATGTCATAATCAATAGATGATGTCATAATCATTTTGTTGATGTCATAGTCATTTGATGATGTCATAATCATTTTGTTGATGTCATAATCATTTGATGATGTCATAATCATTTGATGTCCTAATCATTGGATGATGTCATAATCATTTTGTTGATGTCATAATCATTTGATGATGTCATAATCATTAGATGATGTCATAATCATTTTGTTGATGTCATAATCATTTGATGATGTCATAATCATTTGATGTCATAATCATTGTATGATGACATAATCGTTTTGTTGATGTCATAATCATTTGATGATGTCATAATCATTTTGTTGATGTAATAATCATTTTGTTGATGTCATAATCATTTGATGATGTCATAATCATTTGATGTCATAATCATTGGATGATGTCATAATCATTTTGTTGATGTTATAATCATTTGATGATGTCATAATCATTAGATGATGTCATAATCATTTTGTTGATGTCATAATCATTTGATGATGTCATAATCATTAGATGATGTCATAATCATTTTGTTGATGGCATAATCATTTGATGATGTCATAATCATTTTGTTGATGTCATAATCATTTGAAGATGTCATAATCGTTTGTTGTCATAATCATTAGATGATGTCATAATCATTTTGTTGATGTCATAATCATTTGATGTCATAATCATTAGATGATGTCATAATCATTTTGTTGATGTCATAGTCATTTGATGATGTCATAATCATTTTGTTGATGTCATAATCATTTGATGATGTCATAATCATTTGATGTCATAATCATTGGATGATGTCATAATCATTTTGTTGATGTCATAATCATTTGATGATGTCATAATCATTAGATGATGTCATAATCATTTTCTTGATGTCATAATCATTTGATGATGTCATAATCATTTGATGTCATAATCATTGGATGATGACATAATCATTTTGTTGATGTCATAATCATTTGATGATGTCATAATCATTTTGTTGATGTAATAATCATTTTGTTGATGTCATAATGATTTGATGATGTCATAATCATTGGATGATGTCATAATCATGTTGATGATGTCATAATCATTTGATGTCATAATCATTAGATGATGTCATAATCATTTTGTTGATTTCATAGTCATTTGATGATGTCATAATCATTTTGTTGATGTCATAATCATTTGATGATGTCATAATCATTTGATGTCATAATCATTTGAATATGTCATAATCATTAGATGATGTCATAATCATTTGATTATGTCATAATCATTAGATGATGTCATAATCATTTTGTTGATGTCATAATCATTTCATGATGTCATAATCATTTTGTTGATGTCATAATGATTTGATGATGTCATAATCATTTGATGTCATAATCATTGGATGATGTCATAATCATTTTGTTGATGTCATAATCATTTGATGATGTCATAATCATTAGATGATGTCATAATCATTGGATGATGTCATAATCATTTTGTTGATGTCATAATCATTTGATGATGTCATAATCATTTTGTTGATGTCATAATCATTTGAAGATGTCATAATCGTTTGATGTCATAATCATTAGATGATGTCATAATCATTTTGTTGATGTCATTATCATTTGATGTCATAATCAATAGATGATGTCATAATCATTTTGTTGATGTCATAGTCATTTGATGATGTCATAATCATTTTGTTGATGTCATAATCATTTGATGATGTCATAATCATTTGATGTCCTAATCATTGGATGATGTCATAATCATTTTGTTGATGTCATAATCATTTGATGATGTCATAATCATTAGATGATGTCATAATCATTTTGTTGATGTCATAATCATTTGATGATGTCATAATCATTTGATGTCATAATCATTGGATGATGACATAATCATTTTGTTGATGTCATAATCATTTGATGATGTCATAATCATTTTGTTGATGTAATAATCATTTTGTTGATGTCATAATCATTTGATGATGTCATAATCATTTGATGTCATAATCATTGGATGATGTCATAATCATTTTTTTGATGTCATAATCATTTGATGATGTCATAATCATTAGATGATGTCATAATCATTTTGTTGATGTCATAATCATTTGATGATGTCATAATCATTAGATGATGTCATAATCATTTTGTTGATGTCATAATCATTTGATGATGTCATAATCATTAGATGATGTCATAATCATTTTGTTGATGTCATAATCATTTTATGATGTCATAATCATTTTGTTGATGTCATAGTCATTTGAAGATGTCATAATCGTTTGATGTCATAATCATTAGATGATGTCATAATCATTTTGTTGATGTCATAATCATTTGATGTCATAATCAATAGATGATGTCATAATCATTTTGTTGATGTCATAGTCATTTTATGATGTCATAATCATTTTGTTGATGTCATAATCATTTGATGATGTCATAATCATTTGATGTCCTAATCATTGGATGATGTCATAATCATTTTGTTGATGTCATAATCATTTGATGATGTCATAATCATTAGATGATGTCATAATCATTTTGTTGATGTCATAATCATTTGATGATGTCATAATCATTTGATGTCATAATCATTGGATGATGACATAATCATTTTGTTGATGTCATAATCATTTGATGATGTCATAATCATTTTGTTGATGTAATAATCATTTTGTTGATGTCATAATCATTTGATGATGTCATAATCATTTGATGTCATAATCATTGGATGATGTCATAATCATTTTGTTGATGTCATAATCATTTGATGATGTCATAATCATTAGATGATGTCATAATCATTTTGTTGATGTCATAATCATTTGATGATGTCATAATCATTAGATGATGTCATAATCATTTTGTTGATGTCATAATCATTTGATGATGTCATAATCATTTTGTTGATGTCATAATCATTTGAAGATGTCATAATCGTTTGTTGTCATAATCATTAGATGATGTCATAATCATTTTGTTGATGTCATAATCATTTGATGTCATAATCATTAGATGATGTCATAATCATTTTGTTGATGTCATAGTTATTTGATGATGTCATAATCATTTTGTTGATGTCATAATCATTTGATGATGTCATAATCATTTGATGTCATAATCATTGGATGATGTCATAATCATTTTGTTGATGTCATAATCATTTGATGATGTCATAATCATTAGATGATGTCATAATCATTTTCTTGATGTCATAATCATTTGATGATGTCATAATCATTTGATGTCATAATCATTGGATGATGACATAATCATTTTGTTGATGTCATAATCATTTGATGATGTCATAATCATTTTGTTGATGTAATAATCATTTTGTTGATGTCATAATGATTTGATGATGTCATAATCATTAGATGATGTCATAATCATGTTGATGATGTCATAATCATTTGATGTCATAATCATTAGATGATGTCATAATCATTTTGTTGATTTCATAGTCATTTGATGATGTCATAATCATTTTGTTGATGTCATAATCATTTGATGATGTCATAATCATTTGATGTCATAATCATTTGAATATGTCATAATCATTAGATGATGTCATAATCATTTGATTATGTCATAATCATTAGATGATGTCATAATCATTTTGTTGATGTCATAATCATTTCATGATGTCATAATCATTTTGTTGATGTCATAATGATTTGATGATGTCATAATCATTTGATGTCATAATCATTGGATGATGTCATAATCATTTTGTTGATGTCATAATCATTTGATGATGTCATAATCATTAGATGATGTCATAATCATTGGATGATGTCATAATCATTTTGTTGATGTCATAATCATTTGATGATGTCATAATCATTAGATGATGTCATAATCAATTTGTTGATGTCATAATCATTTGATGATGTCATAATCATTTGATGTCATAATCATTGGATGATGTCATAATCATTTTGTTGATGTCATAATCATTTGCTGATGTCATAATCATTAGATGATGTCATAATCATTTTGTTGATGTCAGAATCATTTGATGATGTCATAATCATTTTGTTGATGTAATAATCATTTTGATGATGTCAAAATCATTTGATGTCATAATCATTGTATAATGTCATATTCATTTTGTTGATATCATAATCATTTGATGATGTCATCATCATTAGATGATGTCATAATCATTTTGTTGATGTCATAATCATTTGATGATGTCATAATCATTTTGTTGATGTCATAATCATTTGATGATGTCATAATCATTTGATGATGTCATAATCATTAGATGATGTCATAATCATTTTGTTGATGTCATAATCATTTGATGATGTCATAATCATTAGATGATGTCATAATCATTTTGTTGATGTCATAATCATTTGATGATGTCATAATGATTTGATGATGTCATAATCATTTGATGTCATAATCATTGGATGATGACATAATCATTTTGTTGATGTCATAATCATTTTGTTGATGTCATAATCATTTTGTTGATGTAATAATCATTTTGTTGATGTCATAATGATTTGATGATGTCATAATCATTAGATGATGTCATAATCATGTTGATGATGTCATAATCATTTGATGTCATAATCATTAGATGATGTCATAATCATTTTGTTGATTTCATAGTCATTTGATGATGTCATAATCATTTTGTTGATGTCATAATCATTTGATGATGTCATAATCATTTGATGTCATAATCATTTGAATATGTCATAATCATTAGATGATGTCATAATCATTTGATTATGTCATAATCATTAGATGATGTCATAATCATTTTGTTGATGTCATAATCATTTCATGATGTCATAATCATTTTGTTGATGTCATAATGATTTGATGATGTCATAATCATTTGATGTCATAATCATTTTGTTGATGTCATAATCATTTGATGATGTCATAATCATTAGATGATGTCATAATCATTGGATGATGTCATAATCATTTTGTTGATGTCATAATCATTTGATGATGTCATAATCATTAGATGATGTCATAATCAATTTGTTGATGTCATAATCATTTGATGATGTCATAATCATTTGATGTCATAATCATTGGATGATGTCATAATCATTTTGTTGATGTCATAATCATTTGATGATGTCATAATCATTAGATGATGTCATAATCATTTTGTTGATGTCATAATCATTTTGTTGATGTCATAATAATTTTGTTGATGTCATAATCATTTGATGATGTCATAATCATTAGATGATGTCATAATCATTTTGTTGATGTCATAATCATTTGATGATGTCATAATCATTAGATGATGTCATAATCATTTTGTTGATGTCATAATCATTTTATGATGTCATAATCATTTTGTTGATGTCATAATCATTTGAAGATGTCATAATCGTTTGATGTCATAATCATTAGATGATGTCATAATCATTTTGTTGATGTCATAATCATTTGATGTCATAATCAATAGATGATGTCATAATCATTTTGTTGATGTCATAGTCATTTTATGATGTCATAATCATTTTGTTGATGTCATAATCATTTGATGATGTCATAATCATTTGATGTCCTAATCATTGGATGATGTCATAATCATTTTGTTGATGTCATAATCATTTGATGATGTCATAATCATTAGATGATGTCATAATCATTTTGTTGATGTCATAATCATTTGATGATGTCATAATCATTTGATGTCATAATCATTGGATGATGACATAATCATTTTGTTGATGTCATAATCATTTGATGATGTCATAATCATTTTGTTGATGTAATAATCATTTTGTTGATGTCATAATCATTTGATGATGTCATAATCATTTGATGTCATAATCATTGGATGATGTCATAATCATTTTGTTGATGTCATAATCATTTGATGATGTCATAATCATTAGATGATGTCATAATCATTTTGTTGATGTCATAATCATTTGATGATGTCATAATCATTAGATGATGTCATAATCATTTTGTTGATGTCATAATCATTTGATGATGTCATAATCATTTTGTTGATGTCATAATCATTTGAAGATGTCATAATCGTTTGTTGTCATAATCATTAGATGATGTCATAATCATTTTGTTGATGTCATAATCATTTGATGTCATAATCATTAGATGATGTCATAATCATTTTGTTGATGTCATAGTTATTTGATGATGTCATAATCATTTTGTTGATGTCATAATAATTTGATGATGTCATAATCATTTGATGTCATAATCATTGGATGATGTCATAATCATTTTGTTGATGTCATAATCATTTGATGATGTCATAATCATTAGATGATGTCATAATCATTTTCTTGATGTCATAATCATTTGATGATGTCATAATCATTTGATGTCATAATCATTGGATGATGACATAATCATTTTGTTGATGTCATAATCATTTGATGATGTCATAATCATTTTGTTGATGTAATAATCATTTTGTTGATGTCATAATGATTTGATGATGTCATAATCATTAGATGATGTCATAATCATGTTGATGATGTCATAATCATTTGATGTCATAATCATTAGATGATGTCATAATCATTTTGTTGATTTCATAGTCATTTGATGATGTCATAATCATTTTGTTGATGTCATAATCATTTGATGATGTCATAATCATTTGATGTCATAATCATTTGAATATGTCATAATCATTAGATGATGTCATAATCATTTGTTTATGTCATAATCATTAGATGATGTCATAATCATTTTGTTGATGTCATAATCATTTCATGATGTCATAATCATTTTGTTGATGTCATAATGATTTGATGATGTCATAATCATTTGATGTCATAATCATTGGATGATGTCATAATCATTTTGTTGATGTCATAATCATTTGATGATGTCATAATCATTAGATGATGTCATAATCATTGGATGATGTCATAATCATTTTGTTGATGTCATAATCATTTGATGATGTCATAATCATTAGATGATGTCATAATCAATTTGTTGATGTCATAATCATTTGATGATGTCATAATCATTTGATGTCATAATCATTGGATGATGTCATAATCATTTTGTTGATGTCATAATCATTTGCTGATGTCATAATCATTAGATGATGTCATAATCATTTTGTTGATGTCAGAATCATTTTATGATGTCATAATCATTTTGTTGATGTCATAATCATTTGATGATGTCATAATCATTTGATGTCCTAATCATTGGATGATGTCATAATCATTTTGTTGATGTCATAATCATTTGATGATGTCATAATCATTAGATGATGTCATAATCATTTTGTTGATGTCATAATCATTTGATGATGTCATAATCATTTGATGTCATAATCATTGGATGATGACATAATCATTTTGTTGATGTCATAATCATTTGATGATGTCATAATCATTTTGTTGATGTAATAATCATTTTGTTGATGTCATAATCATTTGATGATGTCATAATCATTTGATGTCATAATCATTGGATGATGTCATAATCATTTTGTTGATGTCATAATCATTTGATGATGTCATAATCATTAGATGATGTCATAATCATTTTGTTGATGTCATAATCATTTGATGATGTCATAATCATTAGATGATGTCATAATCATTTTGTTGATGTCATAATCATTTGATGATGTCATAATCATTTTGTTGATGTCATAATCATTTGAAGATGTCATAATCGTTTGTTGTCATAATCATTAGATGATGTCATAATCATTTTGTTGATGTCATAATCATTTGATGTCATAATCATTAGATGATGTCATAATCATTTTGTTGATGTCATAGTTATTTGATGATGTCATAATCATTTTGTTGATGTCATAATCATTTGATGATGTCATAATCATTTGATGTCATAATCATTGGATGATGTCATAATCATTTTGTTGATGTCATAATCATTTGATGATGTCATAATCATTAGATGATGTCATAATCATTTTCTTGATGTCATAATCATTTGATGATGTCATAATCATTTGACGTCATAATCATTGGATGATGACATAATCATTTTGTTGATGTCATAATCATTTGATGATGTCATAATCATTTTGTTGATGTAATAATCATTTTGTTGATGTCATAATGATTTGATGATGTCATAATCATTAGATGATGTCATAATCATGTTGATGATGTCATAATCATTTGATGTCATAATCATTAGATGATGTCATAATCATTTTGTTGATTTCATAGTCATTTGATGATGTCATAATCATTTTGTTGATGTCATAATCATTTGATGATGTCATAATCATTTGATGTCATAATCATTTGAATATGTCATAATCATTAGATGATGTCATAATCATTTGATTATGTCATAATCATTAGATGATGTCATAATCATTTTGTTGATGTCATAATCATTTCATGATGTCATAATCATTTTGTTGATGTCATAATGATTTGATGATGTCATAATCATTTGATGTCATAATCATTGGATGATGTCATAATCATTTTGTTGATGTCATAATCATTTGATGATGTCATAATCATTAGATGATGTCATAATCATTGGATGATGTCATAATCATTTTGTTGATGTCATAATCATTTGATGATGTCATAATCATTAGATGATGTCATAATCAATTTGTTGATGTCATAATCATTTGATGATGTCATAATCATTTGATGTCATAATCATTGGATGATGTCATAATCATTTTGTTGATGTCATAATCATTTGCTGATGTCATAATCATTAGATGATGTCATAATCATTTTGTTGATGTCAGAATCATTTGATGATGTCATAATCATTTTGTTGATGTAATAATCATTTGATGATGTCAAAATCATTTGATGTCATAATCATTGTATAATGTCATATTCATTTTGTTGATATCATAATCATTTGATGATGTCATCATCATTAGATGATGTCATAATCATTTTGTTGATGTCATAATCATTTGATGATGTCATAATCATTTTGTTGATGTCATAATCATTTGATGATGTCATAATCATTTGATGATGTCATAATCATTAGATGATGTCATAATCATTTTGTTGATGTCATAATCATTTGATGATGTCATAATCATTAGATGATGTCATAATCATTTTGTTGATGTCATAATCATTTGATGATGTCATAATGATTTGATGATGTCATAATCATTTGATGTCATAATCATTGGATGATGACATAATCATTTTGTTGATGTCATAATCATTTTGTTGATGTCATAATCATTTTGTTGATGTAATAATCATTTTGTTGATGTCATAATGATTTGATGATGTCATAATCATTAGATGATGTCATAATCATGTTGATGATGTCATAATCATTTGATGTCATAATCATTAGATGATGTCATAATCATTTTGTTGATTTCATAGTCATTTGATGATGTCATAATCATTTTGTTGATGTCATAATCATTTGATGATGTCATAATCATTTGATGTCATAATCATTTGAATATGTCATAATCATTAGATGATGTCATAATCATTTGATTATGTCATAATTAGAGTTGAGCGATACCATCCGATACTTCAAAGTATCGTATCGGATGGTATCGGCCGATCTTTAAAAAAAGTATCGGTATCGCCGATTCCGATACCGGAAGTCCCATTCAAGTCTATGGGACTTCCGGTATCGGAATAAGAAAAACCCTTTCCTGCCCTTGTACAGCCTCTCTGGGGTCTGTACGGGCCTTTCGGGGGGCTGTGCCGGCCTGCCAGGGGGTCTGTGCAGGCTCCGGTGGTCTGTGCCGGCCTGCCGGTGGTCTGTGCAGGCTCCGGGGGGCTGTGCCGGCCTGCCGGGGGGCTGTGCCGGCCTGCCAGGGGGTCTGTGCAGGCTCCGGTGGTCTGTGCCGGCCTGCCGGGGGGCTGTGTAGGCTCCGGGGGGCTGTGCCGGCCTGCCGGGGGGCTGTGCCGGCCTGCCGGTGGTCTGTGCAGGCTCCGGGGGTCTGTGCAGGCATCGTCCGATGGGACTACAAGTCCCATCGGGCGATGCCTGCTACCATGACAGTGATTGACACATTAGCCAATGATGGGACAGTAGTAGCCCCATCATCCGGCTAATGTGTTAAATGTAAAAAAAAAAAAAAAAAAATTACATGCTACATTCATACTACATACTACATACATGCTACATTCATACTACATACTACATACATACTACATATATACTACATGCATGCTACATATATACTACATGCATGCTACATATATACTACATACATACTACATATATACTACATACATGCTACATATATACTACATGCTACATACATACCACATACATACTACATACATGCTACATATATACTACATGCATGCTACATACATACTACATATATACTACATGCATGCTACATACATACTACATGCTACATGCATGCTACATACATACTACATACATGCTACATATATACTACATACATACTACATATATACTACATACATACCACATACATACTACATGCATGCTACATATATACTACATGCATGCTACATACATACTACATATATACTACATGCATGCTACATACATACTACATGCTACATGCATGCTACATACATACTACATACATGCTACATATATACTACATACATACTACATATATACTACATGCATGCTACATATATACTACATACATACTACATATATACTACATGCATGCTACATATATACTACATACATACTACATATATACTACATACATGCTACATATATACTACATGCTACATACATACCACATACATACTACATACATGCTACATATATGCTACATGCATGCTACATACATACTACATATATACTACATGCATGCTACATACATACTACATGCTACATGCATGCTACATACATACTACATACATACTACATGCTACATACATACCACATATATACTACATACATACAATACATTCATACAATACATACATAGACATACAGTACATATAACATAGAGTAACATACTTACCAATACTTGTCACATTGTTCCCCGAAGCCATTGTCGTCTACGGAATAAATATTAACATAACAAACCACAAAAATACTCACCCACGATCCGAAGCAGTCCACGAGTGTGTCCCACGACGATCTTGGGTAGAGAACTGCAGCATCAGCTGATGCTGCCGTTCTCTACGGGCTGCAGGAATCCAATGACGGAAGGTAGGTATCCTTCCGCACTGTATTCCTCCGCCACTTAAAAAAAAAAAAGTCCCTAGTCTCACTTTATGCCATTGCTGTGTGGGAATTTCCCACACAGCAATGGCATAAAGTGAGACTAGGGACTTTTTTTTTTTTAAGTGGCGGAGGAATACAGTGCGGAAGGATACCTACCTTCCGTCATTGGATTCCTGCAGCCCGTAGAGAACGGCAGCATCATCTGATGCTGCAGTTCTCTACCCAAGATCGTCGTGGTACACACTCGTGGACTGCTTCGGATCGTGGGTGAGTATTTTTGTGGTTTGTTATGTTAATATTTATTCCGTAGACGACAATGGCTTCGGGGAACAATGTGACAAGTATTGGTAAGTATGTTACTCTATGTTATATGTACTGTATGTCTATGTATGTATTGTATGAATGTATTGTATGTATGTAGTATATATGTGGTATGTATGTAGCATGTAGTATGTATGTAGTATGTATGTAGCATGCATGTAGCATGTAGTATGTATGTAGCATGCATGTAGTATATATGTAGTATGTATGTAGCATGCATGTAGCATGTATGTAGTATGTATGTGGTATGTATGTAGCATGTAGTATATATGTAGCATGCATGTAGTATATATGTAGTATGTATGTAGTATGTATGTAGCATGTATGTAGTATATATGTAGTATGTATGTAGTATATATGTAGCATGCATGTAGTATATATGTAGTATGTATGTAGTATATATGTAGCATGCATGTAGTATATATGTAGTATGTATGTAGTATATATGTAGCATGTATGTAGTATGTATGTAGCATGCATGTAGCATGTAGTATGTATGTAGGATGCATGTAGTATATATGTAGTATGTATGTAGCATGCATGTAGTATATATGTAGCATGCATGTAGTATGTATGTGGTATGTATGTAGCATGTAGTATATATGTAGCATGCATGTAGTATGTATGTAGTATGTATGTAGTATGTATGTAGCATGCAGTATGTATGTAGTATGTATGTAGTATATATGTAGTATGTATGTAGCATGCATGTAGTATGTATGTAGCATGTATGTAGCATGTATGTAGTATGTATGTAGTATATATGTAGTATGTATGTAGCATGCATGTAGCATGTATGTAGTATGTATGTGGTATGTATGTAGCATGTAGTATATATGTAGCATGCATGTAGTATATATGTAGTATGTATGTAGTATGTATGTAGCATGTATGTAGTATATATGTAGTATGTATGTAGTATATATGTAGCATGCATGTAGTATATATGTAGTATGTATGTAGTATATATGTAGCATGCATGTAGTATATATGTAGTATGTATGTAGTATATATGTAGCATGTATGTAGTATGTATGTAGCATGCATGTAGCATGTAGTATGTATGTAGCATGCATGTAGTATATATGTAGTATGTATGTAGCATGCATGTAGTATATATGTAGCATGCATGTAGTATGTATGTGGTATGTATGTAGCATGTAGTATATATGTAGCATGCATGTAGTATGTATGTAGTATGTATGTAGTATGTATGTAGCATGCAGTATGTATGTAGTATGTATGTAGTATATATGTAGTATGTATGTAGCATGCATGTAGTATGTATGTAGCATGTATGTAGCATGTATGTAGTATGTATGTAGTATATATGTAGTATGTATGTAGCATGTAGTATGTATGTAGTATTTTTTTTTTTTTTTTAACATTTAACACATTAGCCGGATGATGGGACTACTACTGTCCCATCATTGGCTAATGTGTCAATCACTGTCATGGTAGCAGGCATCGCCCGATGGGACTTGTAGTCCCATCGGACGATGCTTGCACAGACCCCCGGACATCAGCACAGCCCCCCGGCAGGCCGGCACAGCCCCCCTGCAGACCGGTACAGACCCCCACAGGGTGCACAGCCCCCCGGCAGGCCGGCACAGCCCCCCGGCAGGCCGGCAGAGACCCCGGGCAGTCCACACAGCCCCCCGGCAGGCCGGCACAGCCCCCCGGCAGGCCGGCAGAGACCCCCGGAAGGCCCGAAATGACGGCGCATCATGATGCGCACACACCGCGCATCATGATGACGTCAGGCCGTCAATCAACTGAACTTCCGATTCCGATGCCGAATTCCGATATTGAAAAAATATCGGAAGTCGGTATCGGAATTCCGATACAGCAAGTATCGGCCGATACCCGATACTTGCGGTATCGGAATGCTCAACACTAGTCATAATCATTAGATGATGTCATAATCATTTTGTTGATGTCATAATCATTTCATGATGTCATAATCATTTTGTTGATGTCATAATGATTTGATGATGTCATAATCATTTGATGTCATAATCATTTTGTTGATGTCATAATCATTTGATGATGTCATAATCATTAGATGATGTCATAATCATTGGATGATGTCATAATCATTTTGTTGATGTCATAATCATTTGATGATGTCATAATCATTAGATGATGTCATAATCAATTTGTTGATGTCATAATCATTTGATGATGTCATAATCATTTGATGTCATAATCATTGGATGATGTCATAATCATTTTGTTGATGTCATAATCATTTGATGATGTCATAATCATTAGATGATGTCATAATCATTTTGTTGATGTCATAATCATTTTGTTGATGTCATAATCATTTTGTTGATGTCATAATCATTTGATGATGTCATAATCATTAGATGATGTCATAATCATTTTGTTGATGTCATAATCATTTGATGATGTCATAATCATTAGATGATGTCATAATCATTTTGTTGATGTCATAATCATTTGATGATGTCATAATCATTAGATGATGTCATAATCATTTTGTTGATGTCATAATCATTTTATGATGTCATAACCATTTTGTTGATGTCATAATCATTTGAAGATGTCATAATCGTTTGATGTCATAATCATTAGATGATGCCATAATCATTTTGTTGATGTCATAATCATTTGATGTCATAATCAATAGATGATGTCATAATCATTTTGTTGATGTCATAGTCATTTGATGATGTCATAATCATTTTGTTGATGTCATAATCATTTGATGATGTCATAATCATTTGATGTCCTAATCATTGGATTATGTCATAATCATTTTGTTGATGTCATAATCATTTGATGATGTCATAATCATTAGATGATGTCATAATCATTTTGTTGATGTCATAATCATTTGATGATGTCATAATCATTTGATGTCATAATCATTGGATGATGACGTAATCATTTTGTTGATGTCATAATCATTTGATGATGTCATAATCATTTTGTTGATGTAATAATCATTTTGTTGATGTCATAATCATTTGATGATGTCATAATCATTTGATGTCATAATCATTGGATGATGTCATAATCATTTTGTTGATGTCATAATCATTTGATGATGTCATAATCATTAGATGATGTCATAATCATTTTGTTGATGTCATAATCATTTGATGATGTCATAATCATTAGATGATGTCATAATCATTTTGTTGATGTCATAATCATTTGATGATGTCATAATCATTTTGTTGATGTCATAATCATTTGAAGATGTCATAATCGTTTGTTGTCATAATCATTAGATGATGTCATAATCATTTTGTTGATGTCATAATCATTTGATGTCATAATCATTAGATGATGTCATAATCATTTTGTTGATGTCATAGTCATTTGATGATGTCATAATCATTTTGTTGATGTCATAATCATTTGATGATGTCATAATCATTTGATGTCATAATCATTGGATGATGTCATAATCATTTTGTTGATGTCATAATCATTTGATGATGTCATAATCATTAGATGATGTCATAATAATTTTCTTGAAGTCATAATCATTTGATGATGTCATAATCATTTGATGTCATAATCATTGGATGATGACATAATCATTTTGTTGATGTCATAATCATTTGATGATGTCATAATCATTTTGTTGATGTAATAATCATTTTGTTGATGTCATAATGATTTGATGATGTCATAATCATTAGATGATGTCATAATCATGTTGATGATGTCATAATCATTTGATGTCATAATCATTAGATGATGGCATAATCATTTTGTTGATTTCATTGTCATTTGATGATGTCATAATCATTTTGTTGATGTCATAATCATTTGATGATGTCATAATCATTTGATGTCATAATCATTTGAATATGTCATAATCATTAGATGATGTCATAATCATTTGATTATGTCATAATCATTAGATGATGTCATAATCATTTTGTTGATGTCATAATCATTTCATGATGTCATAATCATTTTGTTGATGTCATAATGATTTGATGATGTCATAATCATTTGATGTCATAATCATTGGATGATGTCATAATCATTTTGTTGATGTCATAATCATTTGATGATGTCATAATCATTAGATGATGTCATAATCATTGGATGATGTCATAATCATTTTGTTGATGTCATAATCATTTGATGATGTCATAATCATTTTGTTGATGTCATAATCATTTGAAGATGTCATAATCGTTTGATGTCATAATCATTAGATGATGTCATAATCATTTTGTTGATGTCATAATCATTTGATGTCATAATCAATAGATGATGTCATAATCATTTTGTTGATGTCATAGTCATTTGATGATGTCATAATCATTTTGTTGATGTCATAATCATTTGATGATGTCATAATCATTTGATGTCCTAATCATTGGATGATGTCATAATCATTTTGTTGATGTCATAATCATTTGATGATGTCATAATCATTAGATGATGTCATAATCATTTTGTTGATGTCATAATCATTTGATGATGTCATAATCATTTGATGTCATAATCATTGGATGATGACATAATCATTTTGTTGATGTCATAATCATTTGATGATGTCATAATCATTTTGTTGATGTAATAATCATTTTGATGATGTCATAATCATTTGATGCCATAATCATTGGATGATGTCATAATCATTTTGTTGATGTCATAATCATTTGATGATGTCATAATCATTAGATGATGTCATAATCATTTTGTTGATGTCATAATCATTTGATGATGTCATAATCATTAGATGATGTCATAATCATTTTGTTGATGTCATAATCATTTGATGATGTCATAATCATTTTGTTGATGTCATAATCATTTGAAGATGTCATAATTGTTTGTTGTCATAATCATTAGATGATGTCATAATCATTTTGTTGATGTCATAATCATTTGATGTCATAATCATTAGATGATGTCATAATCATTTTGTTGATGTCATAGTCATTTGATGATGTCATAATCATTTTGATGATGTCATAATCATTTGATGATGTCATAATCATTTGATGTCATAATCATTGGATGATGTCATAATCATTTTGTTGATGTCATAATCATTTGATGATGTCATAATCATTAGATGATGTCATAATCATTTTCTTGATGTCATAATCATTTGATGATGTCATAATCATTTGATGTCATAATCATTGGATGATGACATAATCATTTTGTTGATGTCATAATCATTTGATGATGTCATAATCATTTTGTTGATGTAATAATCATTTTGTTGATGTCATAATGATTTGATGATGTCATAATCATTAGATTATGTCATAATCATGTTGATGATGTCATAATCATTTGATGTCATAATCATTAGATGATGTCATAATCATTTTGTTGATTTCATAGTCATTTGATGATGTCATAATCATTTTGTTGATGTCATAATCATTTGATGATGTCATAATCATTTGATGTCATAATCATTTGAATATGTCATAATCATTAGATGATGTCATAATCATTTGATTATGTCATAATCATTAGATGATGTCATAATCATTTTGTTGATGTCATAATCATTTCATGATGTCATAATCATTTTGTTGATGTCATAATGATTTGATGATGTCATAATCATTTGATGTCATAATCATTGGATGATGTCATAATCATTTTGTTGATGTCATAATCATTTGATGATGTCATAATCATTAGATGATGTCATAATCATTGGATGATGTCATAATCATTTTGTTGATGTCATAATCATTTGATGATGTCATGATCATTAGATGATGTCATAATCAATTTGTTGATGTCATAATCATTTGATGATGTCATAATCATTTGATGTCATAATCATTGGATGATGTCATAATCATTTTGTTGATGTCATAATCATTTGCTGATGTCATAATCATTAGATGATGTCATAATCATTTTGTTGATGTCAGAATCATTTGATGATGTCATAATCATTTTGTTGATGTAATAATCATTTGATGATGTCAAAATCATTTGATGTCATAATCATTGTATAATGTCATATTCATTTTGTTGATATCATAATCATTTGATGATGTCATCATCATTAGATGATGTCATAATCATTTTGTTGATGTCATAATCATTTGATGATGTCATAATCATTTTGTTGATGTCATAATCATTTGATGATGTCATAATCATTTGATGTCATAATCATTGGATGATGTCATAATCATTTTGTTGATGTCATAATCATTTGATGATGTCATAATCATTTGATGTCATAATCATTGGATGATGTCATAATCATTTTGTTGATGTCATAGTCATTTGATGATGTCATAATCATTAGATGATGTCATAATCATTTTGTTGATGTCATAATCATTTTGTTGATGTCATAATCATTTGATGATGTCATAATCATTAGATGATGTCATAATCATTTTGTTGATGTCATAATCATTTGATGATGTCATAATCATTAGATGATGTCATAATCATTTTGTTGATGTCATAAACATTTGATGATGTCATAATGATTTGATGATGTCATAATCATTTGATGTCATAATCATTGGATGATGACATAATCATTTTGTTGATGTCATAATCATTTGATGATGTCATAATCATTTTGTTGATGTAATAATCATTTTGTTGATGTCATAATGATTTGATGATGTCATAATCATTAGATGATGTCATAATCATGTTGATGATGTCATAATCATTTGATGTCATAATCATTAGATGATGTCATAATCATTTTGTTGATTTCATAGTCATTTGATGATGTCATAATCATTTTGTTGATGTCATAATCATTTGATGATGTCATAATCATTTGATGTCATAATCATTGGATGATGTCATAATCATTTTGTTGATGTCATAGTCATTTGATGATGTCATAATCATTAGATGATGTCATAATCATTTGAATATGTCATAATCATTAGATGATGTCATAATCATTTGATGATGTCATAATCATTAGATGATGTCATAATCATTTTGTTGATGTCATAATCATTTCATGATGTCATAATCATTTTGTTGATGTCATAATGATTTGATGATGTCATAATCATTTGATGTCATAATCATTGGATGATGTCATAATCATTTTGTTGATGTCATAATCATTTGATGATGTCATAATCATTAGATGATGTCATAATCATTGGATGATGTCATAATCATTTTGTTGATGTCATAATCATTTGATGATGTCATAATCATTTGATGATGTCATAATCAATTTGTTGATGTCATAATCATTTGATGATGTCATAATCATTTGATGTCATAATCATTGGATGATGTCATAATCATTTTGTTGATGTCATAATCATTTGATGATGTCATAATCATTAGATGATGTCATAATCATTTTGTTGATGTCATAATCATTTTGTTGATGTCATAATCATTTTGTTGATGTCATAATCATTTGATGATGTCATAATCATTAGATGATGTCATAATCATTTTGTTGATGTCATAATCATTTGATGATGTCATAATCATTAGATGATGTCATAATCATTTTGTTGATGTCATAATCATTTGATGATGTCATAATCATTAGATGATGTCATAATCATTTTGTTGATGTCATAATCATTTTATGATGTCATAACCATTTTGTTGATGTCATAATCATTTGAAGATGTCATAATCGTTTGATGTCATAATCATTAGATGATGCCATAATCATTTTGTTGATGTCATAATCATTTGATGTCATAATCAATAGATGATGTCATAATCATTTTGTTGATGTCATAGTCATTTGATGATGTCATAATCATTTTGTTGATGTCATAATCATTTGATGATGTCATAATCATTTGATGTCCTAATCATTGGATGATGTCATAATCATTTTGTTGATGTCATAATCATTTGATGATGTCATAATCATTAGATGATGTCATAATCATTTTGTTGATGTCATAATCATTTGATGATGTCATAATCATTTGATGTCATAATCATTGGATGATGACATAATCATTTTGTTGATGTCATAATCATTTGATGATGTCATAATCATTTTGTTGATGTAATAATCATTTTGTTGATGTCATAATCATTTGATGATGTCATAATCATTGGATGATGTCATAATCATTTTGTTGATGTCATAATCATTTGATGATGTCATAATCATTAGATGATGTCATAATCATTTTGTTGATGTCATAATCATTTGATGATGTCATAATCATTAGATGATGTCATAATCATTTTGTTGATGTCATAATCATTTGATGATGTCATAATCATTTTGTTGATGTCATAATCATTTGAAAATGTCATAATCGTTTGTTGTCATAATCATTAGATGATGTCATAATCATTTTGTTGATGTCATAATCATTTGATGTCATAATCATTAGATGATGTCATAATCATTTTGTCGATGTCATAGTCATTTGATGATGTCATAATCATTTTGTTGATGTCATAATCATTTGATGATGTCATAATCATTTGATGTCATAATCATTGGATGATGTCATAATCATTTTGTTGATGTCATAATCATTTGATGATGTCATAATCATTAGATGATGTCATAATCATTTTGTTGATGTCATAATCATTTGATGATGTCATAATCATTTGATGTCATAGTCATTGGATGATGTCATAATCATTTTGTTGATGTCATAATCATTTGATGATGTCATAATCATTTGATGTCATAATCATTGGATGATGTCATAATCATTTTGTTGATGTCATAGTCATTTGATGATGTCATAATCATTAGATGATGTCATAATCATTTTGTTGATGTCATAATCATTTTGTTGATGTCATAATCATTTGATGATGTCATAATCATTAGATGATGTCATAATCATTTTGTTGATGTCATAATCATTTGATGATGTCATAATCATTAGATGATGTCATAATCATTTTGTTGATGTCATAATCATTTGATGATGTCATAATGATTTGATGATGTCATAATCATTTGATGTCATAATCATTGGATGATGACATAATCATTTTGTTGATGTCATAATCATTTGATGATGTCATAATCATTTTGTTGATGTAATAATCATTTTGTTGATGTCATAATGATTTGATGATGTCATAATCATTAGATGATGTCATAATCATGTTGATGATGTCATAATCATTTGATGTCATAATCATTAGATGATGTCATAATCATTTTGTTGATTTCATAGTCATTTGATGGTCATAATCATTTTGTTGATGTCATAATCATTTGATGATGTCATAATCATTTGATGTCATAATCATTTGAATATGTCATAATCATTAGATGATGTCATAATCATTTGATTATGTCATAATCATTAGATGATGTCATAATCATTTTGTTGATGTCATAATCATTTCATGATGTCATAATCATTTTGTTGATGTCATAATGATTTGATGATGTCATAATCATTTGATGTCCTAATCATTGGATGATGTCATAATCATTTTGTTGATGTCATAATCATTTGATGATGTCATAATTATTAGATGATGTCATAATCATTGGATGATGTCATAATCATTTTGTTGATGTCATAATCATTTGATGATGTCATAATCATTAGATGATGTCATAATCAATTTGTTGATGTCATAATCATTTGATGATGTCATAATCATTTGATGTCATAATCATTGGATGATGTCATAATCATTTTGTTGATGTCATAATCATTTCATGATGTCATAATCATTTTGTTGATGTCATAATCATTTGATGATGTCATAATCATTAGATGATGTCTTAATCATTGGATGATGTCATAATCATTTTGTTGATGTCATAATCATTAGATGATGTCATAATCATTTTGTTGATGTCAGAATCATTTGATGATGTCATAATCATTTTGTTGATGTCAGAATCATTTGATGATGTCAAAATCATTTGATGTCATAATCATTGTATAATGTCATATTCATTTTGTTGATATCATAATCATTTGATGATGTCATCATCATTAGATGATGTCATAATCATTTTGTTGATGTCATAATCATTTGTTGATGTCATAATCATTTTGTTGATGTCATAATCATTTTGTTGATGTCATAATCATTTGATGATGTCATAATCATTTGATGTCATAATCATTGGATGATGTCATAATCATTTTGTTGATGTCATAATCCTTTGATGATGTCATAATCATTAGATGATGTCATAATCATTTTGTTGATGTCATAATCATTTTGTTGATGTCATAATCATTTTGTTGATGTCATAATCATTTGATGATGTCATAATCATTAGATGATGTCATAATCATTTTGTTGATGTCATAATCATTTGATGATGTCATAATCATTAGATGATGTCATAATCATTTTGTTGATGTCATAATCATTTGATGATGTCATAATCATTAGATGATGTCATAATCATTTTGTTGATGTCATAATCATTTTATGATGTCATAATCATTTTGTTGATGTCATAATCATTTGAAGATGTCATAATCGTTTGATGTCATAATCATTAGATGATGTCATAATCATTTTGTTGATGTCATAATCATTTGATGTCATAATCAATAGATGATGTCATAATCATTTTGTTGATGTCATAGTCATTTGATGATGTCATAATCATTTTGTTGATGTCATAATCATTTGATGATGTCATAATCATTTGATGTCCTAATCATTGGATGATGTCATAATCATTTTGTTGATGTCATAATCATTTGATGATGTCATAATCATTAGATGATGTCATAATCATTTTGTTGATGTCATATTCATTTGATGATGTCATAATCATTTGATGTCATAATCATTGGATGATGACATAATCATTTTGTTGATGTCATAATCATTTGATGATGTCATAATCATTTTGTTGATGTAATAATCATTTTGTTGATGTCACAATCATTTGATGATGTCATAATCATTTGATGTCATAATCATTGGATGATGTCATAATCATTTTGTTGATGTCATAATCATTTGATGATGTCATAATCATTAGATGATGTCATAATCATTTTGTTGATGTCATAATCATTTGATGATGTCATAATCATTAGATGATGTCATAATCATTTTGTTGATGTCATAATCATTTGATGATGTCATAATCATTTTGTTGATGTCATAATCATTTGAAGATGTCATAATCGTTTGTTGTCATAATCATTAGATGATGTCATAATCATTTTGTTGATGTCATAATCATTTGATGTCATAATCATTAGATGATGTCATAATCATTTTGTTGATGTCATAGTCATTTGATGATGTCATAATCATTTTGTTGATGTCATAATCATTTGATGATGTCATAATCATTTGATGTCATAATCATTGGATGATGTCATAATCATTTTGTTGATGTCATAATCATTTGATGATGTCATAATCATTAGATGATGTCATAATCATTTTCTTGATGTCATAATCATTTGATGATGTCATAATCATTTGATGTCATAATCATTGGATGATGACATAATCATTTTGTTGATGTCATAATCATTTGATGATGTCATAATCATTTTGTTGATGTCATAATCATTTTGTTGATGTCATAATGATTTGATGATGTCATAATCATTAGATGATGTCATAATCATGTTGATGATGTCATAATCATTTGATGTCATAATCATTAGATGATGTCATAATCATTTTGTTGATTTCATAGTCATTTGATGATGTCATAATCATTTTGTTGATGTCATAATCATTTGATGATGTCATAATCATTTGATGTCATAATCATTTGAATATGTCATAATCATTAGATGATGTCATAATCATTTGATTATGTCATAATCATTAGATGATGTCATAATCATTTTGTTGATGTCATAATCATTTCATGATGTCATAATCATTTTGTTGATGTCATAATGATTTGATGATGTCATAATCATTTGATGTCATAATCATTGGATGATGTCATAATCATTTTGTTGATGTCATAATCATTTGATGATGTCATAATCATTAGATGATGTCATAATCATTGGATGATGTCATAATCATTTTGTTGATGTCATAATCATTTGATGATGTCATAATCATTAGATGATGTCATAATCAATTTGTTGATGTCATAATCATTTGATGATGTCATAATCATTTGATGTCATAATCATTGGATGATGTCATAATCATTTTGTTGATGTCATAATCATTTGCTGATGTCATAATCATTAGATGATGTCATAATCATTTTGTTGATGTCAGAATCATTTGATGATGTCATAATCATTTTGTTGATGTAATAATCATTTGATGATGTCAAAATCATTTGATGTCATAATCATTGTATAATGTCATATTCATTTTGTTGATATCATAATCATTTGATGATGTCATCATCATTAGATGATGTCATAATCATTTTGTTGATGTCATAATCAATTGATGATGTCATAATCATTTTGTTGATGTCATAATCATTTGATGATGTCATAATCATTTGATGTCATAATCATTGGATGATGTCATAATCATTTTGTTGATGTCATAATCATTTGATGATGTCATAATCATTTGATGTCATAATCATTGGATGATGTCATAATCATTTTGTTGATGTCATAATCATTAGATGATGTCATAATCATTTTGTTGATGTCATAATCATTTTGTTGATGTCATAATCATTTGATGATGTCATAATCATTAGATGATGTCATAATCATTTTGTTGATGTCATAATCATTTGATGATGTCATAATCATTAGATGATGTCATAATCATTTTGTTGATGTCATAATCATTTGATGATGTCATAATCATTTTGTTGATGTCATAATCATTTGAAGATGTCATAATCGTTTGATGTCATAATCATTAGATGATGTCATATTCATTTGATGTCATAATCAATAGATGATGTCATAATCATTTTGTTGATGTCATAGTCATTTGATGATGTCATAATCATTTTGTTGATGTCATAATCATTTGATGATGTCATAATCATTTGATGTCATAATCATTGGATGATGTCATAATCATTTTGTTGATGTCATAATCATTTGACTATGTCATAATCATTAGATGATGTCATAATCATTTTGTTGATGTCATAATCATTTGATGATGTCATAATCATTTGATGTCATAATCATTGGATGATGACATAATCATTTTGTTGATGTCATAATCATTTGATGATGTCATAATCATTTTGTTGATGTAATAATCATTTTGTTGATGTCATAATGATTTGATGATGTCATAATCATTAGATGATGTCATAATCATGTTGATGATGTCATAATCATTTGATGTCATAATCATTAGATGATGTCATAATCATTTTGTTGATTTCATAGTCATTTGATGATGTCATAATCATTTTGTTGATGTCATAATCATTTGATGATGTCATAATCATTTGATGTCATAATCATTTGAATATGTCATAATCATTAAATTATGTCATAATCATTTGATTATGTCATAATCATTAGATGATGTCATAATCATTTTGTTGATGTCATAATCATTTTGTTGATGTCATAATGATTTGATGATGTAATAATCATTTGATGTCATAATCATTGGATGATGTCATAATCATTTTGTTGATGTCATAATCATTTGATGATGTCATAATCATTAGATGATGTCATAATCATTGGATGATGTCATAATCATTTTGTTGATGTCATAATCATTTGATGATGTCATAATCATTAGATGATGTCATAATCAATTTGTTGATGTCATAATCATTTGATGATGTCATAATCATTTGATGTCATAATCATTTGATGACGTCATAATCATTTTGTTGATGTCATAATCATTTGCTGATGTCATAATCATTAGATGATGTCATAATCATTTTGTTGATGTCATAATCATTTGATGATGTCATAATCATTAGATGATGTCATAATCATTTTGTTGATGTCATAATCATTTTGTTGATGTCATAATCATTTTGTTGATGTCATAATCATTTGATGATGTCATAATCATTAGATGATGTCATAATCATTTTGTTGATGTCATAATCATTTGATGATGTCATAATCATTAGATGATGTCATAATCATTTTGTTGATGTCATAATCATTTGATGATGTCATAATCATTAGATGATGTCATAATCATTTTGTTGATGTCATAATCATTTTATGATGTCATAACCATTTTGTTGATGTCATAATCATTTGAAGATGTCATAATCGTTTGATGTCATAATCATTAGATGATGCCATAATCATTTTGTTGATGTCATAATCATTTGATGTCATAATCAATAGATGATGTCATAATCATTTTGTTGATGTCATAGTCATTTGATGATGTCATAATCATTTTGTTGATGTCATAATCATTTGATGATGTCATAATCATTTGATGTCCTAATCATTGGATGATGTCATAATCATTTTGTTGATGTCATAATCATTTGATGATGTCATAATCATTAGATGATGTCATAATCATTTTGTTGATGTCATAATCATTTGATGATGTCATAATCATTTGATGTCATAATCATTGGATGATGACATAATCATTTTGTTGATGTCATAATCATTTGATGATGTCATAATCATTTTGTTGATGTAATAATCATTTTGTTGATGTCATAATCATTTGATGATGTCATAATCATTTGATGTCATAATCATTGGATGATGTCATAATCATTTTGTTGATGTCATAATCATTTGATGATGTCATAATCATTAGATGATGTCATAATCATTTTGTTGATGTCATAATCATTTGATGATGTCATAATCATTAGATGATGTCATAATCATTTTGTTGATGTCATAATCATTTGATGATGTCATAATCATTTTGTTGATGTCATAATCATTTGAAAATGTCATAATCGTTTGTTGTCATAATCATTAGATGATGTCATAATCATTTTGTTGATGTCATAATCATTTGATGTCATAATCATTAGATGATGTCATAATCATTTTGTCGATGTCATAGTCATTGGATGATGTCATAATCATTTTGTTGATGTCATAATCATTTGATGATGTCATAATCATTTGATGTCATAATCATTGGATGATGTCATAATCATTTTGTTGATGTCATAGTCATTTGATGATGTCATAATCATTAGATGATGTCATAATCATTTTGTTGATGTCATAATCATTTTGTTGATGTCATAATCATTTGATGATGTCATAATCATTAGATGATGTCATAATCATTTTGTTGATGTCATAATCATTTGATGATGTCATAATCATTAGATGATGTCATAATCATTTTGTTGATGTCATAATCATTTGATGATGTCATAATGATTTGATGATGTCATAATCATTTGATGTCATAATCATTGGATGATGACATAATCATTTTGTTGATGTCATAATCATTTGATGATGTCATAATCATTTTGTTGATGTAATAATCATTTTGTTGATGTCATAATGATTTGATGATGTCATAATCATTAGATGATGTCATAATCATGTTGATGATGTCATAATCATTTGATGTCATAATCATTAGATGATGTCATAATCATTTTGTTGATTTCATAGTCATTTGATGATGTCATAATCATTTTGTTGATGTCATAATCATTTGATGATGTCATAATCATTTGATGTCATAATCATTTGAATATGTCATAATCATTAGATGATGTCATAATCATTTGATTATGTCATAATCATTAGATGATGTCATAATCATTTTGTTGATGTCATAATCATTTCATGATGTCATAATCATTTTGTTGATGTCATAATGATTTGATGATGTCATAATCATTTGATGTCCTAATCATTGGATGATGTCATAATCATTTTGTTGATGTCATAATCATTTGATGATGTCATAATTATTAGATGATGTCATAATCATTGGATGATGTCATAATCATTTTGTTGATGTCATAATCATTTGATGATGTCATAATCATTAGATGATGTCATAATCAATTTGTTGATGTCATAATCATTTGATGATGTCATAATCATTTGATGTCATAATCATTGGATGATGTCATAATCATTTTGTTGATGTCATAATCATTTCATGATGTCATAATCATTTTGTTGATGTCATAATGATTTGATGATGTCATAATCATTTGATGTCATAATCATTGAATGATGTCATAATCATTTTGTTGATGTCATAATCATTTGATGATGTCATAATCATTAGATGATGTCTTAATCATTGGATGATGTCATAATCATTTTGTTGATGTCATAATTATTAGATGATGTCATAATCATTTTGTTGATGTCAGAATCATTTGATGATGTCATAATCATTTTGTTGATGTCAGAATCATTTGATGATGTCAAAATCATTTGATGTCATAATCATTGTATAATGTCATATTCATTTTGTTGATATCATAATCATTTGATGATGTCATCATCATTAGATGATGTCATAATCATTTTGTTGATGTCATAATCATTTGTTGATGTCATAATCATTTTGTTGATGTCATAATCATTTTGTTGATGTCATAATCATTTGATGATGTCATAATCATTTGATGTCATAATCATTGGATGATGTCATAATCATTTTGTTGATGTCATAATCATTTGATGATGTCATAATCATTAGATGATGTCATAATCATTTTGTTGATGTCATAATCATTTTGTTGATGTCATAATCATTTTGTTGATGTCATAATCATTTGATGATGTCATAATCATTATATGATGTCATAATCATTTTGTTGATGTCATAATCATTTGATGATGTCATAATCATTAGATGATGTCATAATCATTTTGTTGATGTCATAATCATTTGATGATGTCATAATCATTAGATGATGTCATAATCATTTTGTTGATGTCATAATCATTTTATGATGTCATAATCATTTTGTTGATGTCATAATCATTTGAAGATGTCATAATCGTTTGATGTCATAATCATTAGATGATGTCATAATCATTTTGTTGATGTCATAATCATTTGATGTCATAATCAATAGATGATGTCATAATCATTTTGTTGATGTCATAGTCATTTGATGATGTCATAATCATTTTGTTGATGTCATAATCATTTGATGATGTCATAATCATTTGATGTCCTAATCATTGGATGATGTCATAATCATTTTGTTGATGTCATAATCATTTGATGATGTCATAATCATTAGATGATGTCATAATCATTTTGTTGATGTCATATTCATTTGATGATGTCATAATCATTTGATGTCATAATCATTGGATGATGACATAATCATTTTGTTGATGTCATAATCATTTGATGATGTCATAATCATTTTGTTGATGTAATAATCATTTTGTTGATGTCACAATCATTTGATGATGTCATAATCATTTGATGTCATAATCATTGGATGATGTCATAATCATTTTGTTGATGTCATAATCATTTGATGATGTCATAATCATTAGATGATGTCATAATCATTTTGTTGATGTCATAATCATTTGATGATGTCATAATCATTAGATGATGTCATAATCATTTTGTTGATGTCATAATCATTTGATGATGTCATAATCATTTTGTTGATGTCATAATCATTTGAAGATGTCATAATCGTTTGTTGTCATAATCATTAGATGATGTCATAATCATTTTGTTGATGTCATAATCATTTGATGTCATAATCATTAGATGATGTCATAATCATTTTGTTGATGTCATAGTCATTTGATGATGTCATAATCATTTTGTTGATGTCATAATCATTTGATGATGTCATAATCATTTGATGTCATAATCATTGGATGATGTCATAATCATTTTGTTGATGTCATAATCATTTGATGATGTCATAATCATTTGATGTCATAATCATTGGATGATGACATAATCATTTTGTTGATGTCATAATCATTTGATGATGTCATAATCATTTTGTTGATGTAAAAATCATTTTGTTGATGTCATAATGATTTGATGATGTCATAATCATTAGATGATGTCATAATCATGTTGATGATGTCATAATCATTTGATGTCATAATCATTAGATGATGTCATAATCATTTTGTTGATTTCATAGTCATTTGATGATGTCATAATCATTTTGTTGATGTCATAATCATTTGATGATGTCATAATCATTTGATGTCATAATCATTTGAATATGTCATAATCATTAGATGATGTCATAATCATTTGATTATGTCATAATCATTAGATGATGTCATAATCATTTTGTTGATGTCATAATCATTTCATGATGTCATAATCATTTTGTTGATGTCATAATGATTTGATGATGTCATAATCATTTGATGTCATAATCATTGGATGATGTCATAATCATTTTGTTGATGTCATAATCATTTGATGATGTCATAATCATTAGATGATGTCATAATCATTGGATGATGTCATAATCATTTTGTTGATGTCATAATCATTTGATGATGTCATAATCATTAGATGATGTCATAATCAATTTGTTGATGTCATAATCATTTGATGATGTCATAATCATTTGATGTCATAATCATTGGATGATGTCATAATCATTTTGTTGATGTCATAATCATTTGCTGATGTCATAATCATTAGATGATGTCATAATCATTTTGTTGATGTCAGAATCATTTGATGATGTCATAATCATTTTGTTGATGTAATAATCATTTGATGATGTCAATATCATTTGATGTCATAATCATTGTATAATGTCATATTCATTTTGTTGATATCATAATCATTTGATGATGTCATCATCATTAGATGATGTCATAATCATTTTGTTGATGTCATAATAAATTGATGATGTCATAATCATTTTGTTGATGTCATAATCATTTGATGATGTCATAATCATTTGATGTCATAATCATTGGATGATGTCATAATCATTTTGTTGATGTCATAATCATTTGATGATGTCATAATCATTTGATGTCATAATCATTGGATGATGTCATAATCATTTTGTTGATGTCATAATCATTAGATGATGTCATAATCATTTTGTTGATGTCATAATCATTTTGTTGATGTCATAATCATTTGATGATGTCATAATCATTAGATGATGTCATAATCATTTTGTTGATGTCATAATCATTTGATGATGTCATAATCATTAGATGATGTCATAATCATTTTGTTGATGTCATAATCATTTGATGATGTCATAATCATTTTGTTGATGTCATAATCATTTGAAGATGTCATAATCGTTTGATGTCATAATCATTAGATGATGTCATATTCATTTGATGTCATAATCAATAGATGATGTCATAATCATTTTGTTGATGTCATAGTCATTTGATGATGTCATAATCATTTTGTTGATGTCATAATCATTTGATGATGTCATAATCATTTGATGTCATAATCATTGGATGATGTCATAATCATTTTGTTGATGTCATAATCATTTGACTATGTCATAATCATTAGATGATGTCATAATCATTTTGTTGATGTCATAATCATTTGATGATGTCATAATCATTTGATGTCATAATCATTGGATGATGACATAATCATTTTGTTGATGTCATAATCATTTGATGATGTCATAATCATTTTGTTGATGTAATAATCATTTTGTTGATGTCATAATGATTTGATGATGTCATAATCATTAGATGATGTCATAATCATGTTGATGATGTCATAATCATTTGATGTCATAATCATTAGATGATGTCATAATCATTTTGTTGATTTCATAGTCATTTGATGATGTCATAATCATTTTGTTGATGTCATAATCATTTGATGATGTCATAATCATTTGATGTCATAATCATTTGAATATGTCATAATCATTAGATGATGTCATAATCATTTGATTATGTCATAATCATTAGATGATGTCATAATCATTTTGTTGATGTCATAATCATTTTGTTGATGTCATAATGATTTGATGATGTAATAATCATTTGATGTCATAATCATTGGATGATGTCATAATCATTTTGTTGATGTCATAATCATTTGATGATGTCATAATCATTAGATGATGTCATAATCATTGGATGATGTCATAATCATTTTGTTGATGTCATAATCATTTGATGATGTCATAATCATTAGATGATGTCATAATCAATTTGTTGATGTCATAATCATTTGATGATGTCATAATCATTTGATGTCATAATCATTGGATGATGTCATAATCATTTTGTTGATGTCATAATCATTTGCTGATGTCATAATCATTAGATGATGTCATAATCATTTTGTTGATGTCAGAATCATTTGATGATGTCATAATCATTTTGTTGATGTAATAATCATTTGATGATGTCAAAATCATTTGATGTCATAATCATTGTATAATGTCATATTCATTTTGTTGATATCATAATCATTTGATGATGTCATAATCATTAGATGATGTCTTAATCATTGGATGATGTCATAATCATTTTGTTGATGTCATAATCATTAGATGATGTCATAATCATTTTGTTGATGTCAGAATCATTTGATGATGTCATAATCATTTTGTTGATGTCAGAATCATTTGATGATGTCAAAATCATTTGATGTCATAATCATTGTATAATGTCATATTCATTTTGTTGATATCATAATCATTTGATGATGTCATCATCATTAGATGATGTCATAATCATTTTGTTGATGTCATAATCATTTGTTGATGTCATAATCATTTTGTTGATGTCATAATCATTTTGTTGATGTCATAATCATTTGATGATGTCATAATCATTAGATGATGTCATAATCATTTTGTTGATGTCATAATCATTTGATGATGTCATAATCATTAGATGATGTCATAATCATTTGATGTCATAATCATTGGATGATGTCATAATCATTTTGTTGATGTCATAATCATTTGATGATGTCATAATCATTAGATGATGTCATAATCATTTTGTTGATGTCATAATCATTTGATGATGTCATAATCGTTTGATATCATAATCATTAGATGATGTCATAATCATTTTGTTGATGTCATAATCATTTGATGTCATAATCATTTGGTGATGTCATAATCATGTTGTTGATGTCATAATCATTTTGTTGATGTCATAATGATTTGATGATGTCATAATCATTTGATGTCATAATCATTGGATGATGTCATAATCATTTTGTTGATGTCATAATCATTTGATGATGTCATAATCATTTGATGTCATAATCATTGGATGATGTCATAATCATTTTGTTGATGTCATAATCATTTGATGATGTCATAATCATTAGATGATGTCATAATCATTTTGTTGATGTCATAATCATTTGATGATGTCATAATCATTTGATGATGTCATAATCATTGGATGATGTCATAATCATTTTGTTGATGTCATAATCATTTGATGATGTCATAATCATTAGATGATGTCATAATCATTTTGTTGATGTCAGAATCATTTGATGATGTCATAATCATTTTGTTGATGTCATAATCAATTGATGATGTCATAATCATTTTATGTCATAAACATTGGATGATGTCATAATCATTTTGTTGATGTCATAATCATTTGATGATGTCATAATCATTAGATGATGTCATAATCATTTTGTTGATGTCATAATCATTTGATGATGTCATAATCATTTGATGTCATAATCATTGGATGATGACATAATCATTTTGTTGATGTCATAATCAGTTGATGATGTCATAATCATTTTGTTGATGTAATAATCATTTTGTTGATGTCATAATGATTGGATGATGACATAATCTTTTGATGTCATAATCATTAGATGATGTCATAATCATTTTGTTGATGACATAATCATTTGATGTCATAATCATTAGATGATGTCATAATCATTTTGTTGATGTCATAGTCATTTGATGATGTCATAATCATTAGATGATGTCATAATCATTAGAGGATGTCATAATCATTTGATGTCATAATCATTGGATGATGTCATAATCATTTGATGTCATAATCATTGGATGATGACATAATCATTTTGTTGACGTCATAATCATTTGATGATGTCATAATCATTTTGTTGATGTAATAATCATTTTGTTGATGTCATAATCATTTGATGATGTCATAATCATTTGATGTCATAATCATTGGATGATATCATAATCATTTTGTTGATGTCATAATCATTTGATGATGTCATAATCATTAGATGATGTCATAATCATTTTGTTGATGTCATAATCATTTGATGATGTCATAATCATTTGATGTCATAATCATTGGATGATGTCATAATCATTTTGTTGATGTCATAATCATTTGATGATGTCATAATCATTAGATGATGTCATAATCATTTTGTTGATGTCATAATCATTTTGTTGATGTCATAATCATTTGATGATGTCATAATCATTAGATGATGTCATAATCATTTTGGTGATGTCATAATCATTTGATGTCATAATCATTAGATGATGTCATAATCATTTTGTTGATGTCATAATCATTTTGTTGATGTCATAATCATTTGATGATGTCATAATCGTTTGATATCATAATCATTAGATGATGTCATAATCATTTTGTTGATGTCATAATCATTTGATGTCATAATCATTTGGTGATGTCATAATCATGTTGTTGATGTCATAATCATTTTGTTGATGTCATAATGATTTGATGATGTCATAATCATTTGATGTCATAATCATTGGATGATGTCATAATCATTTTGTTGATGTCATAATCATTTGATGATGTCATAATCATTTGATGTCATAATCATTGGATGATGTCATAATCATTTTGTTGATGTCATAATCATTTGATGATGTCATAATCATTAGATGATGTCATAATCATTTTGTTGATGTCATAATCATTTGATGATGTCATAATCATTTGATGATGTCATAATCATTGGATGATGTCATAATCATTTTGTTGATGTCATAATCATTTGATGATGTCATAATCATTAGATGATGTCATAATCATTTTGTTGATGTCAGAATCATTTGATGATGTCATAATCATTTTGTTGATGTCATAATCAATTGATGATGTCATAATCATTTTATGTCATAAACATTGGATGATGTCATAATCATTTTGTTGATGTCATAATCATTTGATGATGTCATAATCATTAGATGATGTCATAATCATTTTGTTGATGTCATAATCATTTGATGATGTCATAATCATTTGATGTCATAATCATTGGATGATGACATAATCATTTTGTTGATGTCATAATCAGTTGATGATGTCATAATCATTTTGTTGATGTAATAATCATTTTGTTGATGTCATAATGATTGGATGATGACATAATCTTTTGATGTCATAATCATTAGATGATGTCATAATCATTTTGTTGATGACATAATCATTTGATGTCATAATCATTAGATGATGTCATAATCATTTTGTTGATGTCATAGTCATTTGATGATGTCATAATCATTAGATGATGTCATAATCATTAGAGGATGTCATAATCATTTGATGTCATAATCATTGGATGATGTCATAATCATTTGATGTCATAATCATTGGATGATGACATAATCATTTTGTTGACGTCATAATCATTTGATGATGTCATAATCATTTTGTTGATGTAATAATCATTTTGTTGATGTCATAATCATTTGATGATGTCATAATCATTTGATGTCATAATCATTGGATGATATCATAATCATTTTGTTGATGTCATAATCATTTGATGATGTCATAATCATTAGATGATGTCATAATCATTTTGTTGATGTCATAATCATTTGATGTCATAATCACTAGATGATGTCATAATCATTTTGTTGATGTCATAATCATTTTGTTGATGTCATAATTAGTGTTGAGCATTCCGATACCGCAAGTATCGGGTATCGGCCGATATCAGCGGTATCGGAATTCCGATACTTAATTCCGATACTTTTTTCATATCGGATTCCGGGATCGGAATCGGAATAGGAAGTTCCCATCATGCTATGAGCCTGCTTGCTTTGATTAAGCCAATGGGAATCCTCCGAAGTGTGGGCACATCCTGTTAGGCATGTAGGCATGTTAACTATTGGCATGGCTGTGATTGGCTGCCGAAATGATGTCATGATGCACTATAAAAGCCACCGCAGCCGCCATTTCTGGTCACTCTGCTGTGAATTCAGTTAGGGACAGGCTGCTGTAGAAGACTGTGAGGGACAGTTAGAAATAGCGATTCTAAAAACAATATTGTGCTTTATCCAGGCTACATAAACCACCACTGTAGCTTGCTTTTCCCTAGCAGCGCTGTTTTCACAGCTGTCTGCAAGGGCTGTGTGAGTGCAGCTCACGCTGTGGAGTGGGTCCTGCAGCCACGTCAGGCTGTAGGCCACCCAGTGTGATCACTGCTGCCTCATACATCTTTTATTTTTTGAGCTGCATTTTTTAAATAATTTCAATCTAGTGTGCTTCCATCCGTATCCATATACGTTGGTTGCAAACACTAGTAGTAGACAGCGGAGCCTTTCTGCAGCCTTTCAGTGCTAGTGTCCACTTTGCTGCACTGTTCACGGCTGTCTGAGAGGTCTCTGACTGTGTGTGAGTGCAGCTCATGCTGAGTAGTGTGTCCTGCAGCTACGTCTGGCTGTAGGACGCTCAGCGTGCGTCACTGCCTCACACATATTTTTATTTGAGTGCAGCTCATTTTTTCTTCTATTAGTGTGCATCCATCCGTCTCCATCTACGGTGGTTGCAAACACTATATAGGAGTACACAGCGGAGCCTTTCTGCAGCCTGTCAGTGCCAGTGCCCACTTAGCTGCACTGTTGATGGCTGTCTGAGAGGTCTCTGACTGTGTGTGAGTGCAGCTCACGCTGAGTAGAGTGTCCTGCAGCTACGTCTGGTTGTAGGACGCTCAACGTGCGTCACTGCCTCACACATATTTGTCTCTGAGTGCAGCTCATTTTTTCTTCTCCTATTAGTGTGCATCCATCCGTATCCATCAACATTGGTTGGTTGCAAACACTATATAGGAGTAGATAGAGGAGCCTTTTTTTCTGGCTTGTGCCCTGCCGGCGCAGCCAGATTAGTATTACCCAATTTTTTTGGAGCCTCATCTTTTGCATTGTAGGTTACCTGCCTGCATTGTAATAGCTCCAAAAAGTTGGTGATACTATCAGTTTCAATTCTTTGTTCTCATACTTTGAGTTTGTTTCAAACAAAGAAACCACATAAAAAGTTCACCAAACACTACATTTTGAACTTGTGTAGGCCACATCAGCTCCTATTAAAGTCTAGTCCACACACACACACTTCATAAAATTAGTGTTTCTTGTACCTGTAACCAGCTGTTCAGGAATAAGCACACTAAGGCCCCCCTTTGTCCTTTTTTGCCTATCTTAAGCAGTCTTGCAAGATGAAGAAGGCAGGGAGTAAGGCGCGGGGGCGTGGGCGTGGGCGTGGAGTTTCAGCAGGGAGAGGACGTGGGGATTCTGCAGGGAGAGGACGTGGGGATTCTACAGGTAGAGGACGTGGGGATTCTGGGCCTGCTGCGGGCACCAGTGGATCAGCATCCCCCAGTTTTAGCAGGCAACAGTCCTTTATGCGCAGCTTTGTAGGACCTCAACGTACCCAACTGCTGCGGGAGGAACAAATTGAAGCCGTTGTCGGATGGATGGCAGCTAACGCATCGACTTCAATTACTTCCGCATCCTCTCAGGGTCAGAGCACCGAAGAGCAACCATCTGTCTCTTCACCACCTGCCAAAGTGCCCAGGCAGTCAGAGAGACATGGACAGGAGCCATCACAATCTCTACTTCTGTTCTCGGAATCTGTTGGCTTGGAAAGAGGGGGCCAGCCAAGCAGCATTCCTGAATGTGAAGAAGAGGGAGTATGCAGTGATGCGCAACTTCTTTGTCCCTCTGAATCTGAAGAGGCGAGTGGGCCAGTGCCTATGGTCAGCACACCTCAGTACGCATCAGATGATGACGAGACTCAGTTGCCACTTTCTGGTGCGTACGGTGCTGGCGAGACAACCCCGGAGAAGCAGCTGTTTGAAGAGGGGAGGGAAGATGATGAGGTCCTTGACCCATCATGGCGTGAGCAACAGGAAGGTGGTGGGAGCAGCTCGGAGGAAGAGATTCCCCTACCGGCCAAAACAGGAGGCAGAGGGAGGGGGAAGACTTGGTTGCCTGTACCCTCCACTTCGGCACCCGTTAGGAGCATTCCTCCTTCCAAAGGCAAACCGGGCGCTCACAAGAGTTGCAGTGCGTGGTCCTTTTTTGACACAGTTGCAGATGACATTTGCTTTGTCAAATGCAAGCTGTGTCATCAGAGAGTCAAAAGAGGGAGAAATGTCAGCAACCTCAATACCACAAATATGTGGAAACATGTGCGCACCAAGCACGAGTTGGAGTTGCATAGACACCCTCAAGACGTAGGCCAACGTACAGCACCACCTACCACCTCTTCAGTTCGTGTTGGGCCCTCTTCCTCCAGCTCACACACTGCTGGTTCGGCTTCCTCACAGGATCGCCAAGGAAGAACCTCTGCCACTGTTGTCCGGAGACCCTGTCAGATTCCACCCATAACAGCACGTTCCCATCCATCACAGCCATCGGTAGCACAGGCATGGGATAAAAGGCGCCCTTACTCGGCAAACCATCCCCGAGCACAGTCTCTGAATGCTGGCATTGCCAAACTTCTGGCAGTTGAAATGCTGTCATTCAGGCTGGTGGACACTGACACCTTCCGGGACTTAATGGCATTGGCAGTCCCCCAATACAACGTGCCCAGCCGCTTTTATTTCAGCAGGCGAGCCGTCCCTGCCCTGCAGAAACATGTTGAGGGCAAAATAAAACATGCGCTACTAAACGCCGTTAGTAGCAAGGTCCACCTGACCACCGATGCGTGGACCAGTAACCATGGACAGGGACGATACCTTTCCCTCACTGCCCACTGGGTCAATGTTGTGGAGCCGGGTACGGATCTGGAGAGTGGCGCTGTACGTGTTCTTCCAACGCCACGGATTGCAGGACTCCAGTCTGTACACATAGACTCCTCCTCCTACTCAAGTTCCTCAGAAACAGCAGAGCAGGAGCCTGTTACGACCGATATGAGCACAGCCGTGGCCAAACGTCAACAGGCTGTACTCAAATTAATTTCTTTGGGGAATCGAAGCCACACAGCGCAGGAGCTCTGGAATGCTATCAAGCTGGAGAGCGATGTGTGGTTTGGGCCAGCGAATCTCCAGCCGGGCTTGGTAGTGTGTGACAATGGCCGAAATCTGGTGGCAGCTCTTGGCCTAGGCAACCTCACACACATCCCATGTCTGGCACATGTTCTTAACTTGGTCGTGCAGAGCTTTCTGAGGGACTATCCGGATCTTGATGCACTGTTGCACAAGGTCCGCATAGAGTGCGCTCACTTGCGACGTTCCAGCACGGCAAGATCGCGCCTCGCTGCTCTGCAGCGACGATTTGGCCTTCCAGAACATCGCATCATATGTGACCTACCCACCCGGTGGAATTCAACGTTACATATGTTGGAGCGGTTGTGTGAGCAGCAGGCAGCAGTCATGGAGTACCAGCTGCATCAGGCGCAAACAAGTCGCACTGTGCGCCGTTCACACTTCAGCACCATTGAGTGGGCCTCTATGAAGGACATCTGCCTCGTTTTGCGTGCCTTCGATGAATCCACGCGGATGGCGAGTGCAGATGATGCACTAGTCAGCATGACTGTCCCCCTTATCTGCCTGCTTCAACAAACACTGCAAGCACTAAGGGATGAGGTTTCAGAAGAGGTGGAGGATGAGGAGTCCCAAATGCCATCTGCTTCTGGACAGTCTGCGCTACGTGTTTCCTCACAAAGGCCTAGGCAGGGGACACTTTGTGAGGAGGATGAGGAGGAGTCGATGGAGGAGGAAGACATCTCTCCAGAGGAGGGAGGTACACAAACCTCTACTCAGTATGTACAGCGAGGGTGGGGTGATGCAGAGCAGGTCGAGGTCACGCCTCAAACAGGGGACAGCGGTTCTTTGGCAGTTGGGAGTCTGCAGCACATGGTTGATTTCATGCTGCAGTGCCTGAGAAACGACCGCCGCATCGCCCACATTCTCGTCTCGGCTGATTATTGGGTGTACACCCTCCTAGATCCTCGCTACCGGGACAGCGTACAAAGGCTCATACCAACGTTGAACCGGGAGCGTAAAATGCGGGAGTACGAAGAGTCACTGGTGCAGTCCATAATGTTTTCCATTCCACCCGACAGCATTGTTGCAAGTGCTTTACAAAGCAGCTCTGTGCGTCGAGGCAGTGGAGGAAACTCTGCACAAAGAGGGAGCAGAGGCAGTGCCGCAGCACAAGGCAAGACCACTATGGCCCAAATGTGGCAAAGTTTTGTGTGTCCACCACAATTGTCTACACCATCAGCGACGCCTCGAGTCAGCAGGAGGCAACGCTTCCGTCAGATGGTGTCAGACTACATGTCTTGCCCTGTCGCTGTACTCCCAGATGGCTCTTCCCCCTTCAAGTTTTGGGTCTCTAAGCTGGATACATGGCCAGAGCTTAGCCAGTATGCATTGGAGGTGCTGGCTTGCCCTGCTGCCAGTGTATTATCGGAACGTGTCTTTAGTGCCGCAGGTGGTGTACTAACAGACCGTCGCACGCGACTATCTTCCGATAATGTTGACCGGCTGACTTTTCTGAAAATGAACAAGGCCTGGATCTCCAAAGACTTTGCCATTCCTCTTACAGACTAAATTAGTGGTTGGCAACTGTATCCAGGTCTGCTGGTGTGTTCATTTTTCTACCACCTGAACTATAATCCCTGTGCTTCAACACAGCCAGTTGTCGCTCAGATGTGTCGTCTGCACAGAGAAACACACTAGCTCCTGTGTTACTGGGGTTCAGTAATGCCAGCTGATCCCCTGCTGTGTGGACGGCAGAGTCACCAGCTCCATCAACATTCAAACCACTACTGATTTTTAACCGTGCCCAACTTAGGTCTCTGGCTCCACTGTCTCTACTATTTCCCCTGACCTCCAACCCCACCATCTACATCTCTGAAGTGGCGTCAGCACAATCTACACTTGTTCCTGTGTTCCTGTGGCTCAGTCCCATCAGTTTATCCCCTGATGTGTGTCCGGCAAGGTCTCCTGCTCTGTCCACATTCCCATAACCAGTAGTGGGAATGAGGACAGAGCTGGCGAACTTGCCGGACAAACATCAGGGGATCAACTGATGGGACTGAGCACCAGTAACACAGGAACAAGTGTAGATTGTGCTGACGCCACTTCAGAGATGTAGCTGGCGGGGTTGGAGGCCAGGGTAAATAGTAGAGACAGTGGAGCCAGAGGCCTAAGTGGAGCATGGTTAGAATCAGTAGTAGTCCACAACCTCCATAAAAAACGCTGCCCATTGGCCTCTGCATGCGGCATGCGTAATCCTGGGCACCAACAGCGTCAGTTGGTGTTCAGAAGTGTCGTCTCCACAGAGCCAAACACATTCGTTCAAGTGTTAGTGGGGTTCAGCACTGCCAGCTGTTCCCCTGCTGTGGAGATGGCAAGTCTCCTGCTGCCTTCACCTGCCCAAATCCAGTAGGCCCCAGCCTGCTCCTCGCCTAATCCTGGGCTCCAACAGCGTCAGTTGGTGTTCAGAAGTGTCGTCTCCACAGAGCCAAACACATTCGTTCAAGTGTTAGTGGGGTTCAGCACTGCCAGCTGTTCCCCTGCTGTGGAGATGGCAAGTCTCCTGCTGCATTCACCTGCCAAAATCCAGTAGGCCCCAGCCTGCTCCTCGCCTAATCCTGGGCTCCAACAGCGTCAGTTGGTGTTCAGAAGTGTCGTCTCCACAGAGCCAAACACATTCGTTCAAGTGTTAGTGGGGTTCAGCACTGCCAGCTGTTCCCCTGCTGTGGAGATGGCAAGTCTCCTGCTGCCTTCACCTGCCAAAATCCAGTAGGCCCCAGCCTGCTCCTCGCCTAATCCTGGGCTCCAACAGCGTCAGTTGGTGTTCAGAAGTGTCGTCTCCACAGAGCCAAACACATTCGTTCAAGTGTTAGTGGGGTTCAGCACTGCCAGCTGTTCCCCTGCTGTGGAGATGGCAAGTCTCCTGCTGCCTTCACCTGCCAAAATCCAGTAGGCCCCAGCCTGCTCCTCGCCTAATCCTGGGCTCCAACAGCGTCAGTTGGTGTTCAGAAGTGTCGTCTCCACAGAACCAAACACATTCGTTCAAGTGTTAGTGGGGTTCAGCACTGCCAGCTGTTCCCCTGCTGTGGAGATGGCAAGTCTCCTGCTGCCTTCACCTGCCAAAATCCAGTAGGCCCCAGCCTGCTCCTCGCCTAATCCTGGGCTCCAACAGCGTCAGTTGGTGTTCAGAAGTGTCGTCTCCACAGAACCAAACACATTCGTTCAAGTGTTAGTGGGGTTCAGCACTGCCAGCTGTTCCCCTGCTGTGGAGATGGCAAGTCTCCTGCTGCCTTCACCTGCCAAAATCCAGTAGGCCCCAGCCTGCTCCTCGCCTAATCCTGGGCTCCAACAGCGTCAGTTGGTGTTCAGAAGTGTCGTCTCCACAGAACCAAACACATTCGTTCAAGTGTTAGTGGGGTTCAGCACTGCCAGCTGTTCCCCTGCTGTGGAGATGGCAAGTCTCCTGCTGCCTTCACCTGCCAAAATCCAGTAGGCCCCAGCCTGCTCCTCGCCTAATCCTGGGCTCCAACAGCGTCAGTTGGTGTTCAGAAGTGTCGTCTCCACAGAACCAAACACATTCGTTCAAGTGTTAGTGGGGTTCAGCACTGCCAGCTGTTCCCCTGCTGTGGAGATGGCAAGTCTCCTGCTGCCTTCACCTGCCAAAATCCAGTAGGCCCCAGCCTGCTCCTCGCCTAATCCTGGGCTCCAACAGCGTCAGTTGGTGTTCAGAAGTGTCGTCTCCACAGAGCCAAACACATTCGTTCAAGTGTTAGTGGGGTTCAGCACTGCCAGCTGTTCCCCTGCTGTGGAGATGGCAAGTCTCCTGCTGCCTTCACCTGCCAAAATCCAGTAGGCCCCAGCCTGCTCCTCGCCTAATCCTGGGCTCCAACAGCGTCAGTTGGTGTTCAGAAGTGTCGTCTCCACAGAGCCAAACACATTCGTTCAAGTGTTAGTGGGGTTCAGCACTGCCAGCTGTTCCCCTGCTGTGGAGATGGCAAGTCTCCTGCTGCCTTCACCTGCCAAAATCCAGTAGGCCCCAGCCTGCTCCTCGCCTAATCCTGGGCTCCAACAGCGTCAGTTGGTGTTCAGAAGTGTCGTCTCCACAGAACCAAACACATTCGTTCAAGTGTTAGTGGGGTTCAGCACTGCCAGCTGTTCCCCTGCTGTGGAGATGGCAAGTCTCCTGCTGCCTTCACCTGCCAAAATCCAGTAGGCCCCAGCCTGCTCCTCGCCTAATCCTGGGCTCCAACAGCGTCAGTTGGTGTTCAGAAGTGTCGTCTCCACAGAGCCAAACACATTCGTTCAAGTGTTAGTGGGGTTCAGCACTGCCAGCTGTTCCCCTGCTGTGGAGATGGCAAGTCTCCTGCTGCCTTCACCTGCCAAAATCCAGTAGGCCCCAGCCTGCTCCTCGCCTAATCCTGGGCTCCAACAGCGTCAGTTGGTGTTCAGAAGTGTCGTCTCCACAGAGCCAAACACGTTCGTTCAAGTGTTAGTGGGGTTCAGCACTGCCAGCTGTTCCCCTGCTGTGGAGATGGCAAGTCTCCTGCTGCATTCACCTGCCAAAATCCAGTAGGCCCCAGCCTGCTCCTCGCCTAATCCTGGGCTCCAACAGCGTCAGTTGGTGTTCAGAAGTGTCGTCTCCACAGAACCAAACACATTCGTTCAAGTGTTAGTGGGGTTCAGCACTGCCAGCTGTTCCCCTGCTGTGGAGATGGCAAGTCTCCTGCTGCCTTCACCTGCCAAAATCCAGTAGGCCCCAGCCTGCTCCTCGCCTAATCCTGGGCTCCAACAGCGTCAGTTGGTGTTCAGAAGTGTCGTCTCCACAGAGCCAAACACATTCGTTCAAGTGTTAGTGGAGTTCAGCACTGCCAGCTGTTCCCCTGCTGTGGAGATGGCAGTCTCTCCTGCTGTCTCCGCATTACAAAGACAGTAGGCCTCTGCCTACACCCTCCTATTTCCTGGGCTTCAACACAGCCAGTTGTAGTTCGGAAGTGCCGTCCACACGGAAAGAGATACTTGCTCCCGTGTCTCAGTGGGGTTCAGTAACGTCAGCTGATCCCCTGCTGTGTGGATGGCAGTCTCTCCTGCTGTAAACTCATTCAAAATACAGTAGGCCTCTGCCTACACCCTCCTATTTCCTGGGCTTCAACACAGCCAGTTGTAGTTCGGAAGTGCCGTCCACACGGAAAGAGACACTTGCTCCCGTGTCTCAGTGGGGTTCAGTAACGTCAGCTGATCCCCTGCTGTGTGGATGGCAGTCTCTCCTGCTGTAAACTCATTCAAAATACAGTAGGCCTCTGCCTACACCCTCCTATTTCCTGGGCTTCAACACAGCCAGTTGTAGTTCGGAAGTGCCGTCCACACGGAAAGAGACACTTGCTCCCGTGTCTCAGTGGGGTTCAGTAACGTCAGCTGATCCCCTGCTGTGTGGATGGCAGTCTCTCCTGCTGTAAACTCATTCAAAATACAGTAGGCCTCTGCCTACACCCTCCTATTTCCTGGGCTTCAACACAGCCAGTTGTAGTTCGGAAGTGCCGTCCACACGGAAAGAGACACTTGCTCCCGTGTCTCAGTGGGGTTCAGTAACGTCAGCTGATCCCCTGCTGTGTGGATGGCAGTCTCTCCTGCTGTAAACTCATTCAAAATACAGTAGGCCTCTGCCTACACCCTCCTATTTCCTGGGCTTCAACACAGCCAGTTGTAGTTCGGAAGTGCCGTCCACACGGAAAGAGATACTTGCTCCCGTGTCTCAGTGGGGTTCAGTAACGTCAGCTGATCCCCTGCTGTGTGGATGGCAGTCTCTCCTGCTGTCACCTCATTCAAAATTCAGTAGGCCTCTGCCTACACCCTCCTATTTCCTGGGCTTCAACACAGCCAGTTGTAGTTCGGAAGTGCCGTCCACACGGAAAGAGATACTTGCTCCCGTGTCTCAGTGGGGTTCAGTAACGTCAGCTGATCCCCTGCTGTGTGGATGGCAGTCTCTCCTGCTGTCACCTCATTCAAAATTCAGTAGGCCTCTGCCTACACCCTCCTATTTCCTGGGCTTCAACACAGCCAGTTGTAGTTCGGAAGTGCCGTCCACACGGAAAGAGATACTTGCTCCCGTGTCTCAGTGGGGTTCAGTAACGTCAGCTGATCCCCTGCTGTGTGGATGGCAGTCTCTCCTGCTGTAAACTCATTCAAAATACAGTAGGCCTCTGCCTACACCCTCCTATTTCCTGGGCTTCAACACAGCCAGTTGTAGTTCGGAAGTGCCGTCCACACGGAAAGAGACACTTGCTCCCGTGTCTCAGTGGGGTTCAGTAACGTCAGCTGATCCCCTGCTGTGTGGATGGCAGTCTCTCCTGCTGTAAACTCATTCAAAATACAGTAGGCCTCTGCCTACACCCTCCTATTTCCTGGGCTTCAACACAGCCAGTTGTAGTTCGGAAGTGCCGTCCACACGGAAAGAGATACTTGCTCCCGTGTCTCAGTGGGGTTCAGTAACGTCAGCTGATCCCCTGCTGTGTGGATGGCAGTCTCTCCTGCTGTCACCTCATTCAAAATTCAGTAGGCCTCTGCCTACACCCTCCTATTTCCTGGGCTTCAACACAGCCAGTTGTAGTTCGGAAGTGCCGTCCACACGGAAAGAGATACTTGCTCCCGTGTCTCAGTGGGGTTCAGTAACGTCAGCTGATCCCCTGCTGTGTGGATGGCAGTCTCTCCTGCTGTCACCTCATTCAAAATTCAGTAGGCCTCTGCCTACACCCTCCTATTTCCTGGGCTTCAACACAGCCAGTTGTAGTTCGGAAGTGCCGTCCACACGGAAAGAGATACTTGCTCCCGTGTCTCAGTGGGGTTCAGTAACGTCAGCTGATCCCCTGCTTTGTGGATGGCAGTCTCTCCTGCTGTAAACTCATTCAAAATACAGTAGGCCTCTGCCTACACCCTCCTATTTCCTGGGCTTCAACACAGCCAGTTGTAGTTCGGAAGTGCCGTCCACACGGAAAGAGATACTTGCTCCCGTGTCTCAGTGGGGTTCAGTAATGTCAGCTGATCCCCTGCTGTGTGGATGGCAAAGTCTCCTGCTGCCTACACAGTCGTACCACTACTGATTTTTAACCGTGCTCCAATTAGGCCTGTGGCTCCACTGTCTCTCGTATTTCCCCTGTCCTCCAACCCTGCCAGTTACAGCTCCGAAGTGGCGTCTGCACAATCCACACTTGTTCCTGTGTTACAGGTGTTCAGTCCGATCAGTTAATCCCCTGATGTGTGTCCGGCAATGTCGCCTGCTCTGTCCACATTCCCATTATCGGAATGTGGACAGAGCAGGCGACATTGCCGGACACACATCAGGGGATTAACTGACCGGACTGAACACCTGTAACACAGGAACAAGTGTGGATTGTGCAGACGCCACTTCGGAGCTGTAACTGGCGGGGTTGGAGGACAGGGGAAATACGAAAATCAGTGAATCCACAGGCCTAAGTGGAGCTTGGTTCAAATTAGTAGTCTACAACCGATCTTAAAATTTCTTCAATGCAGCCTAAGCCTGCTCCGTGCTTGTCCCTGGGCTTCAACACAGCCAGTTGTTGCTCGGAAGTGCCGTCTTCACAGAGTAAAACACTAGCTCCTGTGTTTGTGGGGTTCAGTAACGTCAGCTGTTCCCCTGCTGTTTTGATGGCAATCTGTCCTGCTGCCTCCCAATTGACAGCACATCAGGCCTCAGCCTGCTAAGTGCTTGTCCTGGGCTCCAACATCGCCAGTTGCTGCTCATAACTGACTTTGGCACGGGTACTCCCTCCTGCCCAGCTTGGTTCCAGCCCTGCCTGCTGTTTCCGGGAAGTGTCAATGTCAGTTTGCCACCCCAAGTTGCCATGTCGTGTTGCGGTTGGGTTAGCCGAGGCTAGGGTGCCAGCAGTTTAGGTGCTTCCTATGTGGACTGCGGGTTCTGGTAAGAAAGGTTTGTTCCATAGTGCCAGTAGGACAAGCACCCCCTGTAGGACTGTGTGATTCGGTAACTGCGGCCAGCTTGCGGCATGCCAACTTTGCTTTTCAGGGGTAACTTCTGATACCCCTCCGGGTTCCAGCACCGTCAGCTGGTTCTCATCAGAGCCTTTGGCCTAGGTGCCTCCATCTCGGTATCCGAGTTCCAGCAACGTCTGCTGGTCCTTGGTAGTGCTTTGTAGCACAGGTACCTCCTGCTTAGTAACCGGGTTCCAGCACCGTCAGCTGGTCCTCGGTTGTGCCATTGGCTCTTATTCCTTCTGCTGCCCCTCCGGGTGCCAGCACTGTCAGCTGGTCCTCGCTATTTCCATTTGCTCTTGCAGCTTATGCTACCCCTCCGGGTTCCAGCACCGTCAGCTGGTTCTCGTCAGAGCCTTTGGCCTAGGTGCCTCCATCTCGGTATCCGAGTTCCGGCAACGTCTGCTGGTCCTTGGTAGTGCTTTGTAGCACAGGTACCTCCTGCTTAGTAACCGGGTTCCAGCACCGTCAGCTGGTCCTCGGTTGTGCCATTGGCTCTTATTCCTTCTGCTGCCCCTCCGGGTGCCAGCACTGTCAGCTGGTCCTCGCTATTTCCATTTGCTCTTGCAGCTTATGCTACCCCTCCGGGTTCCAGCACCGTCAGCTGGTTCTCGTCAGAGCGTTTGGCCTAGGTGCCTCCATCTCGGTATCCGAGTTCCGGCAACGTCTGCTGGTCCTTGGTAGTGCTTTGTAGCACAGGTACCTCCTGCTTAGTAACCGGGTTCCAGCACCGTCAGCTGGTCCTCGGTAGTGCCATTGGCTCTTGTTCCTTCTGCTGCCCCTCCGGGTGCCAGTACCGTCAGCTGGTTCAAGAGGACAAAGAACAGGAAGACAACCACCAAGATGCAGAACAACAAGAGAGAGAAGACAAAGAAGCATAAAAAAAACAAAGCAGAAGAACATTAAGCATAAGACTAATACTCTGAGCAAATGATATTATCTTATTTATAAGCAGAAGAAGACTAAGCAGTGTATGGGGGTGAGTCCGTTCCTCCTCGTGGTGCCCCTGGAAAAGGCCTGCTTCTGCAGGCCAAACTGAACGCGGACAAATCCTGTTGTAAATCTTTTGTGACAGGCAGAACGGAAGGTGTAAACTTCTAACTTTTCGAGATAACAACTACAGGAATGCCTGACACAAACAAGAATATGATGAAGAAGAATAGGAAGAAGATGAAGAAGCTGAATATGTAGAATAATAATTGTTGAATAAGAAGAATATGAAGAATGTAAGAAAAGGAAGAAGAAGAAGAAGAAGAAGAAGAAGAAGAAGAAGAAGAAGAAGAATGTAAAAAAAGGAAGTAGAAGAAGAAGAAGAAGAATGTAAAAAAAGGAATAAGAAGAAGAATGTAAAAAAAGGAAGTAGAAGAAGAAGAAGAAGAATGTAAAAAAAGGAAGTAGAAGAAGAAGAAGAAGAATGTAAAAAAAGGAAGTAGAAGAAGAAGACATACATGTCTGGCAAAATATAAATGAGGCTAACATAGTCAATATCTTTGTAACTCCTAACATCTTTAAAAAAAAAAGTTTAATTCCTGCTATTCCATTTGATTGGGCTAAACCTCTATGGCTTTAATGTCTCCTCCACCTCCCACAATACATTCTACATTATTCTTAGTTGTTTTTCTTCATGTAGAATTAACCTACAAGGAAAGAAAGGTTTTTTTTTAATTCCGATATTTTGGCCCCATTGACTTGCATTGGTTCCCGGTATCGGAATCGGCGATACCGATACTTTTTTTTAAGATCGGCGGATCCATTCCGATCCGATATTTTCAAGTATCGGCTGGTATCGCTCAAGTCTAGTCATAATCATTTGATGATGTCATAATCGTTTGATGTCATAATCATTAGATGATGTCATAATCATTTTGTTGATGTCATAATCATTTGATGTCATAATCATTTGGTGATGTCATAATCATTTTGTTGATGTCATAATCATTTTGTTGATGTCATAATGATTTGATGATGTCATAATCATTTGATGTCATAATCATTGGATGATGTCATAATCATTTTGTTGATGTCATAATCATTTGATGATGTCATAATCATTTGATGTCATAATCATTGGATGATGTCATAATCATTTTGTTGATGTCATAATTATTTGATGATGTCATAATCATTAGATGATGTCATAATCATTTTGTTGATGTCATAATCATTTGATGATGTCATAATCATTTGATGTCATAATCATTGGATGATGTCATAATCATTTTGTTGATGTCATAATCATTTGATGATGTCATAATCATTAGATGATGCCATAATCATTTTGTTGATGTCAGAATCATTTGATGATGTCATAATCATTTTGTTGATGTCATAATCATTTTGCTGATGTCATATGATTTGATGATGTCATAATCTTTTGATGTCATAATCATTGGATGATGTCATAATCACTTTGTTGATGTCATAATCATTTGATGATGTTATAATCATTAGATAATGTCATAATCATTTTGTTGATGTCATAATCATTTGATTATGTCATAATCACTAGATGATGTCATAATCATTTTGTTGATGTCATTATCATTTTGTTGATGTCATAATCATTTGATGATGTCATAATCATTTGATGTCGTAATCATTGGATGATGTCATAATCATTTTGTTGATGTCATAATCATTTGATGATGTCATAATCATTAGATGATGTCATAATCATTTGATGATAACATAATCATTTGATGTCATAATCATTGGATGATGACATAATCATTTTGTTGATGTCATAATCATTTGATGATGTCATAATCATTTTGTTGATGTAATAATCATTTTGTTGATGTCATAATGATTGGATGATGACATAATCATTTGATGTCATAATCATTGGATGATGTCATAATCTTTTTGTTGATGTCATAATCATTTGATGATGCCATAAACATTTGATGATGTCATAATCATTAGATGATGTCATAATCATTTTGTTGATGTCATAATCATTTGATGATGTCATAATCATTTTGTTGATGTCATAATGATTTGATGATGTCATAATCATTAGATGATGTCATTATCATGTTGATGATGTCATAATCATTTGATGTCATAATCATTAGATGATGTCATAATCATTTTGTTGATTTCATAGTCATTTGATGATGTCATAATCATTTTGTTGATGTCATAATCATTTGATGATGTCATAATCATTTGATGTCATAATCATTTGAATATGTCATAATCATTAGATGATGTCATAATCATTTGATTATGTCATAATCATTAGATGATGTCATAATCATTTTGTTGATGTCATAATCATTTCATGATGTCATAATCATTTTTTTGATGTCATAATGATTTGATGATGTCATAATCATTTGATGTCATAATCATTGGATGATGTCATAATCATTTTGTTGATGTCATAATCATTTGATGATGTCATAATCATTAGATGATGTCATAATCATTGGATGATGTCATAATCATTTTGTTGATGTCATAATCATTTGATGATGTCATAATCATTAGATGATGTCATAATCAATTTGTTGATGTCATAATCATTTGATGATGTCTTAATCATTTGATGTCATAATCATTGGATGATGTCATAATCATTTTGTTGATGTCATAATCATTTGCTGATGTCATAATCATTAGATGATGTCATAATCATTTTGTTGATGTCAGAATCATTTGATGATGTCATAATCATTTTGTTGATGTAATAATCATTCGATGATGTCAAAATCATTTGATGTCATAATCATTGTATAATGTCATATTCATTTTGTTGATATCATAATCATTTGATGATGTTATCATCATTAGATGATGTCATAATCATTTTGTTGATGTCATAATCATTTGATGATGTCATAATCATTTTGTTGATGTCATAATCATTTGATGATGTCATAATCATTTGATGTCATAATCATTGGATGATGTCATAATCATTTTGTTGATGTCATAATCATTTGATGATGTCATAATCATTTGATGTCATAATCATTGGATGATGTCATAATCATTTTGTTGATGTCATAATCATTAGATGATGTCATAATCATTTTGTTGATGTCATAATCATTTTGTTGATGTCATAATCATTTGATGATGTCATAATCATTAGATGATGTCATAATCATTTTGTTGATGTCATAATCATTTGATGATGTCATAATCATTAGATGATGTCATAATCATTTTGTTGATGTCATAATCATTTGATGATGTCATAATCATTTTGTTGATGTCATAATCATTTGAAGATGTCATAATCGTTTGATGTCATAATCATTAGATGATGTCATATTCATTTGATGTCATAATCAATAGATGATGTCATAATCATTTTGTTGATGTCATAGTCATTTGATGATGTCATAATCATTTTGTTGATGTCATAATCATTTGATGATGTCATAATCATTTGATGTCATAATCATTGGATGATGTCATAATCATTTTGTTGATGTCATTATCATTAGATGATGTCATAATCATTTTGTTGATGTCATAATTATTTGATGATGTCATAATCATTTGATGTCATAATCATTGGATGATGTCATAATCATTTTGTTGATGTCATAATCATTTGATGATGTCATAATCATTAGATGATGTCATAATCATTTTCTTGATGTCATAATTAGTGTTGAGCATTCCGATACCGCAAGTATCGGGTATCGGCCGATACTTGCTGTATCGGAATTCCGATACCGACTTCCGATATTTTTTCAATATCGGAATTCGGCATCGGAATCGGAAGTTCAGTTGATTGACGGCCTGACGTCATCATGATGCGCGGTGTGTGCGCATCATGATGCGCCGTCATTTCGGGCCTTCCGGGGGTCTCTGCCGGCCTGCCGGGGGGCTGTGCCGGCCTGCCGGGGGGCTGTGTGGACTGCCCGGGGTCTCTGCCGGCCTGCCGGGGGGCTGTGCCGGCCTGCCGGGGGGCTGTGCATCCTGTGGGGGTCTGTACCGGCCTGCCGGGGGGCTGTGCCGGCCTGCCGGGGGGCTGTGCTGATGTCCGGGGGTCTGTGCAAGCATCGTCCGATGGGACTACAAGTCCCATCGGGCGATGCCTGCTACCATGACAGTGATTGACACATTAGCCAATGATGGGACAGTAGTAGTCCCATCATCCGGCTAATGTGTTAAATGTTAAAAAAAAAAAAAAAAAATACTACATACATACTACATGCTACATACATACTACATATATACTACATACATACTACATACATACTACATACATACTACATGCATGCTACATACATACTACATATATACTACATACATACTACATACATACTGCATGCTACATACATACTACATACATACTACATACATACTACATGCATGCTACATATATACTACATGCTACATACATACCACATACATACTACATGCATGCTACATATATACTACATGCATGCTACATACATACTACATGCTACATACATACTACATATATACTACATGCATGCTACATACATACTACATGCTACATGCATGCTACATACATACTACATACATGCTACATATATACTACATACATACTACATATATACTACATGCATGCTACATATATACTACATACATACTACATATATATTACATGCATGCTACATATATACTACATACATACTACATATATACTACATACATGCTACATATATACTACATACATACTACATATATACTACATACATGCTACATACATACTACATACATACTACATATATACTACATGCATGCTACATATAAACTACATGCTACATACATACCACATACATACTACATACATGCTACATATATACTACATGCATGCTACATACATACTACATATATACTACATGCATGCTACATACATACTACATGCTACATGCATGCTACATACATACTACATACATACTACATGCTACATACATACCACATATATACTACATACATACAATACATTCATACAATACATACATAGACATACAGTACATATAACATAGAGTAACATACTTACCAATACTTGTCACATTGTTCCCCGAAGCCATTGTCTTTCCGGAATAAATATTAACATAACAAACCACAAAAATACTCACCCACGATCCGAAGCAGTCCACGAGTGTGTCCCACGACGATCTTGGGTAGAGAACTGCAGCATCAGATGATGCTGCCGTTCTCTACGGGCTGCAGGAATCCAATGACGGAAGGTAGGTATCCTTCCGCACTGTATTCCTCCGCCACTTAAAAAAAAAAAAGTCCCTAGTCTCACTTTATGCCATTGCTGTGTGGGAAATTCCCACACAGCAATGGCATAAAGTGAGACTAGGGACTTTTTTTTTTTTTAAGTGGCGGAGGAATACAGTGCGGAAGGATACCTACCTTCCGTCATTGGATTCCTGCAGCCCGTAGAGAACGGCAGCATCAGCTGATGCTGCAGTTCTCTACCCAAGATCGTCGTGGGACACACTCGTGGACTGCTTCGGATCGTGGGTGAGTATTTTTGTGGTTTGTTATGTTAATATTTATTCCGTAGACGACAATGGCTTCGGGGAACAATGTGACAAGTATTGGTAAGTATGTTACTCTATGTTATATGTACTGTATGTCTATGTATGTATTGTATGAATGTATTGTATGTATGTAGTATATATGTGGTATGTATGTAGCATGTAGTATGTATGTAGCATGCATGTAGCATGTAGTATGTATGTAGCATGCATGTAGTATATATGTAGTATGTATGTAGCATGCATGTAGTATATATGTAGCATGCATGTAGTATGTATGTGGTATGTATGTAGTATATATGTAGTATGTATGTAGTATATATGTAGCATGTATGTAGTATGTATGTAGCATGTAGTATGTATGTAGCATGCATGTAGTATATATGTAGTATGTATGTAGCATGCATGTAGTATATATGTAGTATGTATGTAGTATATATGTAGCATGTATGTAGTATATATGTAGCATGCATGTAGCATGTAGTATGTATGTAGCATGCATGTAGTATATATGTAGTATGTATGTAGCATGCATGTAGTATATATGTAGCATGCATGTAGTATATATGTAGTATGTATGTAGTATATATGTAGCATGTATGTAGTATGTATGTAGCATGCATGTAGCATGTAGTATGTATGTAGCATGCATGTAGCATGTAGTATGTATGTAGCATGCATGTAGTATATATGTAGTATGTATGTAGCATGCATGTAGTATATATGTAGTATGTATCATGTAGTATGTATGTAGCATGCATGTAGTATATATGTAGCATGCATGTAGTATATATGTAGTATGTATCATGTAGTATGTATGTAGCATGCATGTAGTATATATGTAGCATGCATGTAGTATATATGTAGTATGTATGTTGCATGTAGTATGAATGTAGCATGTATGTAGTATGTAGTATGAATGTAGCATGTATGTAGTATGTAGTATGAATGTAGCATGTAATTTTTTTTTTTTTTTACATTTAACACATTAGCCGGATGATGGGACTACTACTGTCCCATCATTGGCTAATGTGTCAATCACTGTCATGGTAGCAGGCATCGCCAGATGGGACTTGTAGTCCCATCGGACGATGCCTGCACAGACCCCCGGAGCCTGCACAGACCACCGGCAGGCCGGCACAGCCCCCCGGCAGGCCGGCACAGCCCCCCGGAGCCTGCACAGACCACCGGCAGGCCGGCACAGACCACCGGAGCCTGCACAGACCCCCTGGCAGGCCGGCACAGCCCCCCGGCAGGCCGGCACAGCCCCCCGGCAGGCCGGCACAGCCCCCCGGAGCCTGCACAGACCACCGGCAGGCCGGCACAGACCACCGGAGCCTGCACAGACCCCCTGGCAGGCCGGCACAGCCCCCCGAAAGGCCCGTACAGACCCCAGAGAGGCTGTACAAGGGCAGGAAAGGGTTTTTCTTATTCCGATACCGGAAGTCCCATAGACTTGAATGGGACTTCCGGTATCGGAATCGGCGATACCGATACTTTTTTTAAAGATCGGCCGATACCATCCGATACGATACTTTGAAGTATCGGATGGTATCGCTCAACTCTAGTCATAATCATTTGATGATGTCATAATCATTTGATGTCATAATCATTGGATGATGACATAATCATTTTGTTGATGTCATAATCATTTGATGATGTCATAATCATTTTGTTGATGTAATAATCATTTTGTTGATGTCATAATGATTTGATGATGTCATAATCATTAGATGATGTCATAATCATGTTGATGATGTCATAATCATTTGATGTCATAATCATTAGATGATGTCATAATCATTTTGTTGATTTCATAGTCATTTGATGATGTCATAATCATTTTGTTGATGTCATAATCATTTGATGATGTCATAATCATTTGATGTCATAATCATTTGAATATGTCATAATCATTAGATGATGTCATAATCATTTGATTATGTCATAATCATTAGATGATGTCATAATCATTTTGTTGATGTCATAATCATTTCATGATGTCATAATCATTTTGTTGATGTCATAATGATTTGATGATGTCATAATCATTTGATGTCATAATCATTGGATGATGTCATAATCATTTTGTTGATGTCATAATCATTTGATGATGTCATAATCATTAGATGATGTCATAATCATTGGATGATGTCATAATCATTTTGTTGATGTCATAATCATTTGATGATGTCATAATCATTAGATGATGTCATAATCAATTTGTTGATGTCATAATCATTTGATGATGTCATAATCATTTGATGTCATAATCATTGGATGATGTCATAATCATTTTGTTGATGTCATAATCATTTGCTGATGTCATAATCATTAGATGATGTCATAATCATTTTGTTGATGTCAGAATCATTTGATGATGTCATAATCATTTTGTTGATGTAATAATCATTTGATGATGTCAAAATCATTTGATGTCATAATCATTGTATAATGTCATATTCATTTTGTTGATATCATAATCATTTGATGATGTCATAATCATTAGATGATGTCATAATCATTTTGTTGATGTCATAATCATTTGATGATGTCATAATCATTTTGTTGATGTCATAATCATTTGATGATGTCATAATCATTTGATGTCATAATCATTGGATGATGTCATAATCATTTTGTTGATGTCATAATCATTTGATGATGTCATAATCATTTGATGTCATAATCATTGGATGATGTCATAATCATTTTGTTGATGTCATAATCATTAGATGATGTCATAATCATTTTGTTGATGTCATAATCATTTTGTTGATGTCATAATCATTTGATGATGTCATAATCATTAGATGATGTCATAATCATTTTGTTGATGTCATAATCATTTGATGATGTCATAATCATTAGATGATGTCATAATCATTTTGTTGATGTCATAATCATTTGATGATGTCATAATCATTTTGTTGATGTCATAATCATTTGATGATGTCATAATCATTAGATGATGTCATAATCATTTTGTTGATGTTACAATCATTTGATGATGTCATAGTCATTTTGTTGATGTCATAATCATTTTGTTGATGTCATAATGATTTGATGATGTCATAATCATTTGATGTCATAATCATTGGATGATGTCATAATCATTTTGTTGATGTCATAATCATTTGATGATGTCATAATCATTTGATGTCATAATCATTGGATGATGTCATAATCATTTTGTTGATGTCATAATCATTTGATGATGTCATAATCATTAGATGATGTCATAATCATTTTGTTGATGTCATAATCATTTTGTTGATGTCAAAATCATTTGATGATGTCATAATCATTAGATGATGTCATATTCATTTTGTTGATGTCATAATCATTTGATGTCATAATCATTAGATGATGTCATAATCATTTTGTTGATGTCATAATCATTTTGTTGATGTCATAATCATTTGATGATGTCATAATCGTTTGATGTCATAATCATTAGATGATGTCATAATCATTTTGTTGATGTCATAATCATTTGATGTCATAATCATTTGGTGATGTCATAATCATGTTGTTGATGTCGTAATCATTTTGTTGATGTCATAATGATTTGATGATGTCATAATCATTTGATGTCATAATCATTGGATGATGTCATAATCATTTTGTTGTTGTCATAATCATTTGATGATGTCATAATCATTTGATGTCATAATCAATGGATGATGTCATAATCATTTTGTTGATGTCATAATCATTTGATGATGTCATAATCATTAGATGATGTAATAATCATTTTGTTGATGTCATAATCATTTGATGATGTCATAATCATTTGATGTCATAATCATTGGATGATGTCATAATCATTTTGTTGATGTCATAATCATTTGATTATGTCATAATGATTTGATGATGTCATAATCATTTGATGATGTCATAATCATTAGATGATGTCATAATCATTTTGTTGATGTCATAATCATTTGATGATGTCATAATCATTTGATGTCATAATCATTGGATGATGTCATAATCATTTTGTTGATGTCATAATCATTTGATGATGTCATAATCATTAGATGATGTCATAATCATTTTGTTGATGTCATAATCATTTTGTTGATGTCATAATCATTTGATGATGTCATAATCATTAGATGATGTCATAATCATTTTGGTGATGTCATAATCATTTGATGTCATAATCATTAGATGATGTCATAATCATTTTGGTGATGTCATAATCATTTTGTTGATGTCATAATCATTTGATGATGTCATAATCGTTTGATATCATAATCATTAGATGATGTCATAATCATTTTGTTGATGTCATAATCATTTGATGTCATAATCATTTGGTGATGTCATAATCATGTTGTTGATGTCATAATCATTTTGTTGATGTCATAATGATTTGATGATGTCATAATCATTTGATGTCATAATCATTGGATGATGTCATAATCATTTTGTTGATGTCATAATCATTTGATGATGTCATAATCATTTGATGTCATAATCATTGGATGATGTCATAATCATTTTGTTGATGTCATAATCATTTGATGATGTCATAATCATTAGATGATGTCATAATCATTTTGTTGATGTCATAATCATTTGATGATGTCATAATCATTGGATGATGTCATAATCATTGGATGATGTCATAATCATTTTGTTGATGTCATAATCATTTGATGATGTCATAATCATTAGATGATGTCATAATCATTTTGTTGATGTCATAATCATTTGATGATGTCATAATCATTAGATGATGTCATAATCATTTTGTAGATGTCAGAATCATTTGATGATGTCATAATCATTTTGTTGATGTCATAATCATTTGATGATGTCATAATCATTTTATGTCATAAACATTGGATGATGTCATAATCATTTTGTTGATGTCATAATCATTTGATGATGTCATAATCATTAGATGATGTCATAATCATTTTGTTGATGTCATAATCATTTGATGATGTCATAATCATTTGATGTCATAATCATTGGATGATGACATAATCATTTTGTTGATGTCATAATCAGTTGATGATGTCATAATCATTTTGTTGATGTAATAATCATTTTGTTGATGTCATAATGATTGGATGATGACATAATCATTTGATGTCATAATCATTAGATGATGTCATAATCATTTTGTTGATGACATAATCATTTGATGTCATAATCATTAGATGATGTCATAATCATTTTGTTGATGTCATAGTCATTTGATTATGTCATAATCATTAGATGATGTCATAATCATTAGAGGATGTCATAATCATTTGATGTCATAATCATTGGATGATGTCATAATCATTTTGTTGATGTCATAATCATTTGATGATGTCATAATCATTAGATGATGTCATAATCATTTTGTTGATGTCATAATCATTTGATGATGTCATAATCATTTGATGTCATAATCATTGGATGATGACATAATCATTTTGTTGACGTCATAATCATTTGATGATGTCATAATCATTTTGTTGATGTAATAATCATTTTGTTGATGTCATAATCATTTGATGATGTCATAATCATTTGATGTCATAATCTTTGGATGATGTCATAATCATTTTGTTGATGTCATAATCATTTGATGATGTCATAATCATTAGATGATGTCATAATCATTTTGTTGATGTCATAATCATTTGATGTCATAATCATCAGATGATGTCATAATCATTTTGTTGATGTCATAATCATTTTGTTGATGTCATAATCATTTGATGATGTCATAATCGTTTGATGTCATAATCATTAGATGATGTCATAATCATTTTGTTGATGTCATAATCATTTGATGTCATAATCATTTGGTGATGTCATAATCATTTTGTTGATGTCATAATCATTTTGTTGATGTCATAATGATTTGATGATGTCATAATCATTTGATGTCATAATCATTGGATGATGTCATAATCATTTTGTTGATGTCATAATCATTTGATGATGTCATAATCATTTGATGTCATAATCATTGGATGATGTCATAATCATTTTGTTGATGTCATAATTATTTGATGATGTCATAATCATTAGATGATGTCATAATCATTTTGTTGATGTCATAATCATTTGATGATGTCATAATCATTTGATGTCATAATCATTGGATGATGTCATAATCATTTTGTTGATGTCATAATCATTTGATGATGTCATAATCATTAGATGATGTCATAATCATTTTGTTGATGTCAGAATCATTTGATGATGTCATAATCATTTTGTTGATGTCATAATCATTTGATGATGTCATAATCATTTTGTTGATGTCATAATCATTTTGCTGATGTCATATGATTTGATGATGTCATAATCTTTTGATGTCATAATCATTGGATGATGTCATAATCACTTTGTTGATGTCATAATCATTTGATGATGTTATAATCATTAGATGATGTCATAATCATTTTGTTGATGTCATAATCATTTGATTATGTCATAATCATTAGATGATGTCATAATCATTTTGTTGATGTCATAATCATTTTGTTGATGTCATAATCATTTGATGATGTCATAATCATTAGATGATGTCATAATCATTTGATGATAACATAATCATTTGATGTCATAATCATTGGATGATGACATAATCATTTTGTTGATGTCATAATCATTTGATGATGTCATAATCATTTTGTTGATGTTATAATCATTTTGTTGATGTCATAATGATTGGATGATGACATAATCATTTGATGTCATAATCATTGGATGATGTCATAATCTTTTTGTTGATGTCATAATCATTTGATGATGCCATAAACATTTGATGATGTCATAATCATTAGATGATGTCATAATCATTTTGTTGATGTCATAATCATTTGATGATGTCATAATCATTTTGTTGATGTCATAATCATTTGATGATGTCATCATCATTAGATGATGTCATAATCATTTTGTTGATGTCATAATCATTTGATGATGTCATAATCATTTTGTTGATGTCATAATCATTTGATGATGTCATAATCATTTGATGTCATAATCATTGGATGATGTCATAATCATTTTGTTGATGTCATAATCATTAGATGATGTCATAATCATTTTGTTGATGTTATAATCATTTGATGATGTCATAATCATTTGATGTCATAATCATTTGATGATGTCATAATCATTAGATGATGTCATAATCATTTTGTTGATGTTATAATCATTTGATGATGTCATAATCATTTTGTTGATGTCATAATCATTTTGTTGATGTCATAATGATTTGATGATGTCATAATCATTTGATGCCATAATCATTGGATGATGTCATAATCATTTTGTTGATGTCATAGTCATTTGATGATGTCATAATCATTTGATGTCATAATCATTGGATGATGTCATAATCATTTTGTTGATGTCATAATCATTTGATGATGTCATAATCATTAGATGATGTCATAATCATTTTGTTGATGTCATAATCATTTTGTTGATGTCATAATCATTTGATGTCATAATCATTGAATGATGTCATAATCATTTTGTTGATGTCATAATCATTTGATGATGTCATAATCATTAGATGATGTCATAATAATTTTGTTGATGTCATAATCATTTGATGATGTCATAATCATTAGTTGATGTCATAATCATTTTGTTGATGTCATAATCATTTGATGATGTCATAATCATTTTGTTGATGTCATAATCATTTGATGATGTCATAATCGTTTGATGTCATAATCATTAGATGATGTCATAATCATTTTGTTGATGTCATAATCATTTGATGTCATAATCATTAGATGATGTCATAATCATTTTGTTGATGTCATAGTCATTTGATGATGTCATACTCATTTTGTTGATGTCATAATCATTTGATGATGTCATAATCATTTGATGTCATAATCATTGGATGATGTCATAATCATTTTGTTGATGTCATAATCATTTGATGATGTCATAATCATTAGATGATGTCATAATCATTTTGTTGATGTCATAATCATTTGATGATGTCATAATCATTTGATGTCATATTCATTGGATGATGTCATAATCATTTTGTTGATGTCATAATCATTTGATGATGTCATAATCATTTTGTTGATGTCATAATCATTTGATGATGTCATCATCATTAGATGATGTCATAATCATTTTGTTGATGTCATAATCATTTGATGATGTCATAATCATTTTGTTGATTTCATAATGATTTGATGATGTCATAATCATTTGATGTCATAATCATTGGATGATGTCATAATCATTTTGTTGATGTCATCATCATTTGATGATGTCATAATCATTTTGTTGATGTAATAATCATTTTGTTGATGTCATAATGATTGGATGATGACATAATCATTTGATGTCATAATCATTGGATGATGTCATAATCTTTTTGTTGATGTCATAATCATTTGATGATGCCATAAACATTTGATGATGTCATAATCATTAGATGATGTCATAATCATTTTGTTGATGTCATAATCATTTGATGATGTCATAATCATTTTGTTGATGTCATAATCATTTGATGATGTCATCATCATTAGATGATGTCATAATCATTTTGTTGATGTCATAATCATTTGATGATGTCATAATCATTTGATGTCATAATCATTGGATGATGTCATAATCATTTTGTTGATGTCATAATCATTAGATGATGTCATAATCATTTTGTTGATGTTATAATCATTTGATGATGTCATAATCATTTGATGTCATAATCATTTGATGATGTCATAATCATTAGATGATGTCATAATCATTTTGTTGATGTTATAATCATTTGATGATGTCATAATCATTTTGTTGATGTCATAATCATTTTGTTGATGTCATAATGATTTGATGATGTCATAATCATTTGATGCCATAATCATTGGATGATGTCATAATCATTTTGTTGATGTCATAGTCATTTGATGATGTCATAATCATTTGATGTCATAATCATTGGATGATGTCATAATCATTTTGTTGATGTCATAATCATTTGATGATGTCATAATCATTAGATGATGTCATAATCATTTTGTTGATGTCATAATCATTTTGTTGATGTCATAATCATTTGATGTCATAATCATTGAATGATGTCATAATCATTTTGTTGATGTCATAATCATTTGATGATGTCATAATCATTAGATGATGTCATAATAATTTTGTTGATGTCATAATCATTTGATGATGTCATAATCATTAGTTGATGTCATAATCATTTTGTTGATGTCATAATCATTTGATGATGTCATAATCGTTTGATGTCATAATCATTAGATGATGTCATAATCATTTTGTTGATGTCATAATCATTTGATGTCATAATCATTAGATGATGTCATAATCATTTTGTTGATGTCATAGTCATTTGATGATGTCATACTCATTTTGTTGATGTCATAATCATTTGATGATGTCATAATCATTTGATGTCATATTCATTGGATGATGTCATAATCATTTTGTTGATGTCATAATCATTTGATGATGTCATAATCATTTGATGTCATAATCATTGGATGATATCATAATAATTTTGTTGATGTCATAATCATTTGATGATGTCATAATCATTAGATGATGTCATAATCATTTTGTTGATGTCATAATCATTTGATGATGTCATAATCATTTTGTTGATGTCATAATCATTTTGTTGATGTCATAAAGATTTGATGATGTCATAATCATTTGATGTCATAATCATTGGATGATGTCATAATCATTTTGTTGATGTCATAATCATTGGATGATGTCATAATCATTTTGTTGATGTCATAATCATTTGATGATGTCATAATCATTAGATGATGTCATAATCATTTTGTTGATGTCATAATCATTTGATGATGTCATAATCATTGGATGATGTCATAATCATTTTGTTGATGTCATAATCATTTGATGATGTCATAATCATTAGATGATGTCATAATCATTTTGTTGATGTCATAATCATTTTGTTGATGTCATAATCATTTGATGTCATAATCATTGAATGATGTCATAATCATTTTGTTGATGTCATAATCATTTGATGATGTCATAATCATTAGATGATGTCATAATAATTTTGTTGATGTCATAATCATTTGATGATGTCATAATCATTAGTTGATGTCATAATCATTTTGTTGATGTCATAATCATTTGATGATGTCATAATCATTTTGTTGATGTCATAATCATTTGATGATGTCATAATCGTTTGATGTCATAATCATTAGATGATGTCATAATCATTTTGTTGATGTCATAATCATTTGATGTCATAATCATTAGATGATGTCATAATCATTTTGTTGATGTCATAGTCATTTGATGATGTCATACTCATTTTGTTGATGTCATAATCATTTGATGATGTCATAATCATTTGATGTCATAATCATTGGATGATGTCATAATCATTTTGTTGATGTCATAATCATTTGATGATGTCATAATCATTAGATGATGTCATAATCATTTTGTTGATGTCATAATCATTTGATGATGTCATAATCATTTGATGTCATATTCATTGGATGATGTCATAATCATTTTGTTGATGTCATAATCATTTGATGATGTCATAATCATTTTGTTGATGTCATAATCATTTGATGATGTCATCATCATTAGATGATGTCATAATCATTTTGTTGATGTCATAATCATTTGATGATGTCATAATCATTTTGTTGATTTCATAATGATTTGATGATGTCATAATCATTTGATGTCATAATCATTGGATGATGTCATAATCATTTTGTTGATGTCATCATCATTTGATGATGTCATAATCATTTTGTTGATGTAATAATCATTTTGTTGATGTCATAATGATTGGATGATGACATAATCATTTGATGTCATAATCATTGGATGATGTCATAATCTTTTTGTTGATGTCATAATCATTTGATGATGCCATAAACATTTGATGATGTCATAATCATTAGATGATGTCATAATCATTTTGTTGATGTCATAATCATTTGATGATGTCATAATCATTTTGTTGATGTCATAATCATTTGATGATGTCATCATCATTAGATGATGTCATAATCATTTTGTTGATGTCATAATCATTTGATGATGTCATAATCATTTGATGTCATAATCATTGGATGATGTCATAATCATTTTGTTGATGTCATAATCATTAGATGATGTCATAATCATTTTGTTGATGTTATAATCATTTGATGATGTCATAATCATTTGATGATGTCATAATCATTAGATGATGTCATAATCATTTTGTTGATGTTATAATCATTTGATGATGTCATAATCATTTTGTTGATGTCATAATCATTTTGTTGATGTCATAATGATTTGATGATGTCATAATCATTTGATGCCATAATCATTGGATGATGTCATAATCATTTTGTTGATGTCATAGTCATTTGATGATGTCATAATCATTTGATGTCATAATCATTGGATGATGTCATAATCATTTTGTTGATGTCATAATCATTTGATGATGTCATAATCATTAGATGATGTCATAATCATTTTGTTGATGTCATAATCATTTTGTTGATGTCATAATCATTTGATGTCATAATCATTGAATGATGTCATAATCATTTTGTTGATGTCATAATCATTTGATGATGTCATAATCATTAGATGATGTCATAATAATTTTGTTGATGTCATAATCATTTGATGATGTCATAATCATTAGTTGATGTCATAATCATTTTGTTGATGTCATAATCATTTGATGATGTCATAATCGTTTGATGTCATAATCATTAGATGATGTCATAATCATTTTGTTGATGTCATAATCATTTGATGTCATAATCATTAGATGATGTCATAATCATTTTGTTGATGTCATAGTCATTTGATGATGTCATACTCATTTTGTTGATGTCATAATCATTTGATGATGTCATAATCATTTGATGTCATAATCATTGGATGATGTCATAATCATTTTGTTGATGTCATAATCATTTGATGATGTCATAATCATTAGATGATGTCATAATCATTTTGTTGATGTCATAATCATTTGATGATGTCATAATCATTTGATGTCATATTCATTGGATGATGTCATAATCATTTTGTTGATGTCATAATCATTTGATGATGTCATAATCATTTGATGTCATAATCATTGGATGATATCATAATAATTTTGTTGATGTCATAATCATTTGATGATGTCATAATCATTAGATGATGTCATAATCATTTTGTTGATGTCATAATCATTTGATGATGTCATAATCATTTTGTTGATGTCATAATCATTTTGTTGATGTCATAAAGATTTGATGATGTCATAATCATTTGATGTCATAATCATTGGATGATGTCATAATCATTTTGTTGATGTCATAATCATTGGATGATGTCATAATCATTTTGTTGATGTCATAATCATTTGATGATGTCATAATCATTAGATGATGTCATAATCATTTTGTTGATGTCATAATCATTTGATGATGTCATAATCATTGGATGATGACATAATCATTTTGTTGATGTCATAATCATTTGATGATGTCATAATCATTTTGTTGATGTAATAATCATTTTGTTGATGTCATAATGATTGGATGATGACATAATCATTTGATGTCATAATCATTAGATGATGTCATAATCATTTTGTTGATGACATAATCATTTGATGTCATAATCATTAGATGATGTCATAATCATTTTGTTGATGTCATAGTCATTTGATGATGTCATAATCATTTTGTTGATGTCATAAACATTTGATGATGTCATAATCATTAGATGATGTCATAATCATTTTGTTGATGTCATAATCATTTGATGATGTCATAATCATTTTGTTGATGTCATAATCATTTGAAGATGTCATAATCGTTTGTTGTCATAATCATTAGATGATGTCATAATCATTTTGTTGATGTCATAATCATTTGATGTCATAATCATTAGATGATGTCATAATCATTTTGTTGATGTCACAGTCATTTGATGATGTCATAATCATTTTGTTGATGTCATAATCATTTGATGATGTCATAATCATTTGATGTCATAATCATTGGATGATGTCATAATCATTTTGTTGACGTAATAATCATTTTGTTGATGTCATAATGATTTGATGATGTCATAATCATTAGATGATGTCATAATCATTTTGATGATGTCATAATCATTTGATGTCATAATCATTAGATGATGTCATAATCATTTTGTTGATGTCATAGTCATTTGATGATGTCATAATCATTTTGTTGATGTCATAATCATTTGATGATGTCATAATCATTAGATGATGTCATAATCATTTGATTATGTCATCATCATTAGATGATGTCATAATCATTTGATTATGTCATAATCATTAGATGATGTCATAATCATTTTGTTGATGTCATAATCATTTCATGATGTCATAATCATTTTGTTGATGTCATAATGATTTGATGATGTCATAATCATTTGATGTCATAATCATTGGATGATGTCATAATCATTTTGTTGATGTCATAATCATTTGATGATGTCATAATCATTTTGTTGATGTCATAATCATTTGATGATGTCATAATCATTTGATGTCATAATCATTGGATGATGTCATAATCATTTTGTTGATGTCATAATCATTTGATGATGTCATAATCATTAGATGATGTCATAATCATTTTGTTGATGTCATAATCATTTGCTGATGTCAAAATCATTAGATGATGTCATAATCATTTTGTTGATGTCAGAATCATTTGATGATGTCATAATCATTTTGTTGATGTCATAATCATTTGATGATGTCATAATCATTTGATGTCATAATCATTGGATAATGTCATAATCATTTTGTTGATATCATAATCATTTGATGATGTCATCATCATTAGATGATGTCATAATCATTTTGTTGATGTCATAATCATTTGATGATGTCATAATCATTTTGTTGATGTCATAATCATTTTGTTGATGTCATAATCATTTGATGATGTCATAATCATTTTGTTGATGTCAGAATCATTTGATGATGTCATAATCATTTTGTTGATGTCATAATCATTTGATGATGTCATAATCATTTGATGTCATAATCATTGGATAATGTCATAATCATTTTGTTGATATCATAATCATGTGATGATGTCATCATCATTAGATGATGTCATAATCATTTTGTTGATGTCATAATCATTTGATGATGTCATAATCATTTTGTTGATGTCATAATCATTTTGTTGATGTCATAATCATTTGATGATGTCATAATCATTTGATGTCATAATCATTGGATGATGTCATAATCATTTTGTTGATGTAATAATCATTTTGTTGATGTCATAATGATTTGATGATGTCATAATCATTAGATGATGTCATAATCATTTTGATGATGTCATAATCATTTGATGTCATAATCATTAGATGATGTCATAATCATTTTGTTGATGTCATAGTCATTTGATGATGTCATAATCATTTTGTTGATGTCATAATCATTTGATGATGTCATAATCATTTGATGTCATAATCATTTGATTATGTCATCATCATTAGATGATGTCATAATCATTTGATTATGTCATAATCATTAGATGATGTCATAATCATTTTGTTGATGTCATAATCATTTCATGATGTCATAATCATTTTGTTGATGTCATAATGATTTGATGATGTCATAATCATTTGATGTCATAATCATTGGATGATGTCATAATCATTTTGTTGATGTCATAATCATTTGATGATGTCATAATCATTTTGTTGATGTCATAATCATTTGATGATGTCATAATCATTTGATGTCATAATCATTGGATGATGTCATAATCATTTTGTTGATGTCATAATCATTTGATGATGTCATAATCATTAGATGATGTCATAATCATTTTGTTGATGTCATAATCATTTGCTGATGTCAAAATCATTAGATGATGTAATAATCATTTTGTTGATGTCAGAATCATTTGATGATGTCATAATCATTTTGTTGATGTCATAATCATTTGATGATGTCATAATCATTTGATGTCATAATCATTGGATAATGTCATAATCATTTTGTTGATATCATAATCATTTGATGATGTCATCATCATTAGATGATGTCATAATCATTTTGTTGATGTCATAATCATTTGATGATATCATAATCATTTTGTTGATGTCATAATCATTTTGTTGATGTCATAATCATTTGATGATGTCATAATCATTTTGTTGATGTCAGAATCATTTGATGATGTCATAATCATTTTGTTGATGTCATAATCATTTGATGATGTCATAATCATTTGATGTCATAATCATTGGATAATGTCATAATCATTTTGTTGATATCATAATCATGTGATGATGTCATCATCATTAGATGATGTCATAATCATTTTGTTGATGTCATAATCATTTGATGATGTCATAATCATTTTGTTGATGTCATAATCATTTTGTTGATGTCATAATCATTTGATGATGTCATAATCATTTGATGTCATAATCATTGGATGATGTCATAATCATTTTGTTGATGTCATAATCATTTGATGATGTCATAATCATTTGATGTCATAATCATTGGATGATGTCATAATCATTTTGTTGATGTCATAATCATTTGATGATGTCATAATCATTAGATGATGTCATAATCATTTTGTTGATGTCATAATCATTTTGTTGATGTCATAATCATTTGATGATGTCATAATCATTAGATGATGTCATAATCATTTTGTTGATGTCATAATCATTTGATGATGTCATAATCATTAGATGATGTCATAATCATTTTGTTGATGTCATAATCATTTGATGATGTCATAATCATTTTGTTGATGTCATAATCATTTGAAGATGTCATAATCGTTTGATGTCATAATCATTAGATGATGTCATAATCATTTTGTTGATGTCATAATCATTTGATGTCATAATCAATAGATGATGTCATAATCATTTTGTTGATGTCATAGTCATTTGATGATGTCATAATCATTTTGCTGATGTCATAATCATTTGATGATGTCATAATCATTTGATGTCATAATCATTGGATGATGTCATAATCATTTTGTTGATGTCATAATCATTTGATGATGTCATAATCATTAGATGATGTCATAATCATTTGATGATGTCTTAATCATTTGATGTCATAATCATTGGATGATGACATAATCATTTTGTTGATGTCATAATCATTTGATGATGTCATAATCATTTTATTGATGTAATAATCATTTTGTTGATGTCATAATCATTTGATGATGTCATAATCATTTGATGTCATAATCATTGGATGATGTCATAATCATTTTGTTGATGTCATAATCATTTGATGATGTCATAATCATTAGATGATGTCATAATCATTTTTTGATGTCATAATCATTTGATGATGTCATAATCATTTGATGATGTCATAATCATTTTGTTGATGTCATAATCATTTGATGATGTCATAATCATTTGATTTCAAAATCATTTGATAATGTCATAATCATTTTGTTGATGTCATAATCATTTGATGATGTCATAATCATTTTGTTGATGTCATAATCATTTTGTTGATGTCATAATCATTTGATGATGTCATAATCATTAGATGATGTCATTATCATTTTGTTGATGTTATAATCATTTGATGATGTCATAATCATTTTGTTGATGTCATAATCATTTTGTTGATGTCATAATGATTTGATGATGTCATAATCATTTGATGCCATAATCATTGGATGATGTCATAATCATTTTGTTGATGTCATAGTCATTTGATGATGTCATAATCATTTGATGTCATCATCATTGGATGATGTCATAATCATTTTGTTGATGTCATAATCATTTGATGATGTCATAATCATTAGATGATGTCATAATCATTTTGTTGATGTCATAATCATTTTGTTGATGTCATAATCATTTGATGTCATAATCATTGAATGATGTCATAATCATTTTGTTGATGTCATAATCATTTGATGATGTCATAATCATTTTGTTGATGTCATAATCATTTGATGATGTCATAATCGATGGATGTCATAATCATTAGATGATGTCAAAATCATTTTGTTGATGTCATAATCATTTGATGTCATAATCATTAGATGATGTCATAATCATTTTGTTGATGTCATAGTCATTTGATGATGTCATACTCATTTTGTTGATTTCATAATCATTTGATGATGTCATAATCATTTGATGTCATAATCATTGGATGATGTCATAATCATTTTGTTGATGTCATAATCATTTGATGATGTCATAATCATTAGATGATGTCATAATCATTTTGTTGATGTCATAATCATTTGATGATGTCATAATCATTTTGTTGATGTCATAGTCATTTGATGATGTCATAATCATTTTGCTGATGTCATAATCATTTGATGATGTCATAATCATTTGATGTCATAATCATTGGATGATGTCATAATCATTTTGTTGATGTCATAATCATTTGATGATGTCATAATCATTAGATGATGTCATAATCATTTGATGATGTCTTAATCATTTGATGTCATAATCATTGGATGATGACATAATCATTTTGTTGATGTCATAATCATTTGATGATGTCATAATCATTTTATTGATGTAATAATCATTTTGTTGATGTCATAATCATTTGATGATGTCATAATCATTTGATGTCATAATCATTGGATGATGTCATAATCATTTTGCTGATGTCATAATCATTTGATGATGTCATAATCATTAGATGATGTCATAATCATTTTTTTGATGTCATAATCATTTGATGATGTCATAATCATTTGATGATGTCATAATCATTTTGTTGATGTCATAATCATTTGATGATGTCATAATCATTTGATTTCATAATCATTTGATAATGTCATAATCATTTTGTTGATGTCATAATCATTTGATGATGTCATAATCATTTTGTTGATGTCATAATCATTTTGTTGATGTCATAATCATTTGATGATGTCATAATCATTAGATGATGTCATTATCATTTTGTTGATGTTATAATCATTTGATGATGTCATAATCATTTTGTTGATGTCATAATCATTTTGTTGATGTCATAATGATTTGATGATGTCATAATCATTTGATGCCATAATCATTGGATGATGTCATAATCATTTTGTTGATGTCATAGTCATTTGATGATGTCATAATCATTTGATGTCATCATCATTGGATGATGTCATAATCATTTTGTTGATGTCATAATCATTTGATGATGTCATAATCATTAGATGATGTCATAATCATTTTGTTGATGTCATAATCATTTTGTTGATGTCATAATCATTTGATGTCATAATCATTGAATGATGTCATAATCATTTTGTTGATGTCATAATCATTTGATGATGTCATAATCATTTTGTTGATGTCATAATCATTTGATGATGTCATAATCGATGGATGTCATAATCATTAGATGATGTCAAAATCATTTTGTTGATGTCATAATCATTTGATGTCATAATCATTAGATGATGTCATAATCATTTTGTTGATGTCATAGTCATTTGATGATGTCATACTCATTTTGTTGATTTCATAATCATTTGATGATGTCATAATCATTTGATGTCATAATCATTGGATGATGTCATAATCATTTTGTTGATGTCATAATCATTTGATGATGTCATAATCATTAGATGATGTCATAATCATTTTGTTGATGTCATAATCATTTGATGATGTCATAATCATTTTGTTGATGTCATAATCATTTTGTTGATGTCATAATGATTGGATGATGTCATAATCATTTTGTTGATGTCATAATCATTTGATGATGTCATAATCATTTTGTTGATGTCATAATCATTGGATGATGTCATAATCATTTTGTTGATGTCATAATCATTTGATGATGTCATAATCATTAGATGATGTCATAATCATTTTGTTGATGTCATAATCATTTGATGATGTCATAATCATTGGATGATGACATAATCATTTTGTTGATGTCATAATCATTTGATGATGTCATAATCATTTTGTTGATGTAATAATCATTTTGTTGATGTCATAATGATTGGATGATGACATAATCATTTGATGTCATAATCATTAGATGATGTCATAATCATTTTGTTGATGTCATAGTCATTTGATGATGTCATAATCATTTTGTTGATGTCAAAATCATTTGATGATGTCATAATCATTAGATGATGTCATAATCATTTTGTTGATGTCATAATCATTTGATGATGTCATAATCATTTTGTTGATGTCATAATCATTTGAAGATGTCATAATCGTTTGTTGTCATAATCATTAGATGATGTCATAATCATTTTGTTGATGTCATAATCATTTGATGTCATAGTCATTTGATGATGTCATAATCATTTTGTTGATGTCATAATCATTTGATGATGTCATAATCATTTGATGTCATAATCATTGGATGATGTCATAATCATTTTGTTGATGTAATAATCATTTTGTTGATGTCATAATGATTTGATGATGTCATAATCATTAGATGATGTCATAATCATTTTGATGATGTCATAATCATTTGATGTCATAATCATTAGATGATGTCATAATCATTTTGTTGATGTCATAGTCATTTGATGATGTCATAATCATTTTGTTGATGTCATAATCATTTGATGATGTCATAATCATTTGATGTCATAATAATTTGATGATGTCATAATCATTTGATTATGTCATAATCATTAGATGATGTCATAATCATTTTGTTGATGTCATAATCATTTGCTGATGTCATAATCATTAGATGATGTCATAATCATTTTGTTGATGTCAGAATCATTTGATGATGTCATAATCATTTTGTTGATGTCATAATCATTTGATGATGTCATAATCATTTGATGTCATAATCATTGGATAATGTCATAATCATTTTGTTGATATCATAATCATTTGATGATGTCATCATCATTAGATGATGTCATAATCATTTTGTTGATGTCATAATCATTTGATGATGTCATAATCATTTTGTTGATGTCATAATCATTTTGTTGATGTCATAATCATTTGATGATGTCATAATCATTTGATGTCATAATCATTGGATGATGTCATAATCATTTTGTTGATGTCATAATCATTTGATGATGTCATAATCATTTGATGTCATAATCATTGGATGATGTCATAATCATTTTGTTGATGTCATAATCATTTGATGATGTCATAATCATTAGATGATGTCATAATCATTTTGTTGATGTCATAATCATTTTGTTGATGTCATAATCATTTGATGATGTCATAATCATTAGATGATGTCATAATCATTTTGTTGATGTCATAATCATTTGATGATGTCATAATCATTAGATGATGTCATAATCATTTTGTTGATGTCATAATCATTTGATGATGTCATAATCATTAGATGATGTCATAATCATTTTGTTGATGTCATAATCATTTGATGATGTCATAATCATTTTGTTGATGTCATAATCATTTGAAGATGTAATAATCGTTTGATGTCATAATCATTAGATGATGTCATAATCATTTTGTTGATGTCATAATCATTTGATGTCATAATCAATAGATGATGTCTTAATCATTTTGTTGATGTCATAGTCATTTGATGATGTCATAATCATTTTGTTGATGTCATAATCATTTGATGATGTCATAATCATTTGATGTCATAATCATTGGATGATGTCATAATCATTTTGTTGATGTCATAATCATTTGATGATGTCATAATCATTAGATGATGTCATAATCATTTTGTTGATGTCATAATCATTTGATGATGTCATAATCATTTGATATCATAATCATTGGATGATGACATAATCATTTTGTTGATGTCATAATCATTTGATGATGTCATAATCATTTGATGTCATAATCATTGGATGATGTCATAATCATTTTGTTGATGTCATAATCATTTGATGATGTCATAATCATTGGAAGATGACCTAATCATTTTGTTGATGTCATAATCATTTGATGATGTCATAATCATTTTGTTGATGTAATAATCATTTTGTTGATGTCATAATCATTTGATGATGTCATAATCATTTGATGTCATAATCATTGGATGATGTCATAATAATTTTGTTGATGTCATAATCATTTGATGATGTCATAATCATTGGATGATGTCATAATCATTTTGTTGATGTCATAATCATTAGATGATGTCATAATCATTTTGTTGATGTCATAATCATTTGATGATGTCATAATCATTTGATGTCATAATCATTGGATGATGACATAATCATTTTGTTGATGTCATAATCATTTTGTTGATGTAATAGTCATTTTGTTGATGTCATAATCATTTGATGTCATAATCATTGGATGATGTCATAATCATTTTGTTGATGTCATAATCATTTGATGATGTCATAATCATTAGATGATGTCATAATCATTTTGTTGATGTTATAATCATTTGATGATGTCATAATCATTTTGTTGATGTCATAATCATTTTGTTGATGTCATAATGATTTGATGATGTCATAATCATTTGATGACATAATCATTGGATGATGTCATAATCATTTTGTTGATGTCATAGTCATTTGATGATGTCATAATCATTTGATGTCATAATCATTGGATGATGTCATAATCATTTTGTTGATGTCATAATCATTTGATGATGTCATAATCATTAGATGATGTCATAATCATTTTGTTGATGTTATAATCATTTGATGATGTCATAATCATTTTGTTGATGTCATAATCATTTTGTTGATGTCATAATGATTTGATGATGTCATAATCATTTGATGACATAATCATTGGATGATGTCATAATCATTTTGTTGATGTCATAGTCATTTGATGATGTCATAATCATTTGATGTCATAATCATTGGATGATGTCATAATCATTTTGTTGATGTCATAATCATTTGATGATGTCATAATCAATAGATGATGTCATAATCATTTTGTCGATGTCATAATCATTTTGTTGATGTCATAATCATTTGATGTCATAATCATTGAATGATGTCATAATCATTTTGTTGATGTCATAATCATTTGATGATGTCATAATCATTAGATGATGTCATAATAATTTTGTTGATGTCATAATCATTAGATGATGTCATAATCATTAGATGATGTCATAATCATTTTGTTGATGTCATAATCATTTGATGATGTCATAATCATTTTGTTGATGTCATAATCATTTGATGATGTCATAATCGTTTGATGTCATAATCATTAGATGATGTCATAATCATTTTGTTGATGTCATAATCATTTGATGTCATAATCATTAGATGATGTCATAATCATTTTGTTGATGTCATAGTCATTTGATGATGTCATACTCATTTTGTTGATGTCATAATCATTTGATGATGTCATAATCATTTGATGTCATAATCATTGGATGATGTCATAATCATTTTGTTGATGTCATAATCATTTGATGATGTCATAATCATTTGATGTCATAATCATTGGATGATATCATAATAATTTTGTTGATGTCATAATCATTAGATGATGTCATAATCATTTTGTTGATGTCATAATCATTTGATGATGTCATAATCATTTTGTTGATGTCATAATCATTTTGTTGATGTCATAATGATTTGATGATGTCATAATCATTGGATGATGTCATAATCATTTTGTTGATGTCATAATCATTGGATGATGTTATAATCATTTTGTTGATGTCATAATCATTTGATGATGTCATAATCATTAGATGATGTCATAATCATTTTGTTGATGTCATAATCATTTGATGATTTCATAATCATTGGATTATGACATAATCATTTTCTTGATGTCATAATCATTTGATGATGTCATAATCATTTTGTTGATGTAATAATCATTTTGTTGATGTCATAATGATTGGATGATGACATAATCATTTGATGTCATAATCATTAGATGATGTCATAATAATTTTGTTGATGACATAATCATTTGATGTCATAATCATTAGATGATGTCATAATCATTTTGTTGATGTCATAGTCATTTGATGATGTCATAATCATTTTGTTGATGTCATAATCATTTGATGATGTCATAATCATTAGATGATGTCATAATCATTTTGTTGATGTCATAATCATTTGATGATGTCATAATCATTTTGTTGATGTCATAATCATTTGAAGATGTCATAATCGTTTGTTGTCATAATCATTAGATGATGTCATAATCATTTAGTTGATGTCATAATCATTTGATGTCATAATCATTAGATGATGTCATAATCATTTTGTTGATGTCATAGTCATTTGATGATGTCATAATCATTTTGTTGATGTCATAATCATTTGATGATGTCATAATCATTTGATGTCATAATCATTGGATGATGTCATAATCATTTGATGTCATAATCATTAGATGATGTCATAATCATTTTGTTGATGTCATAGTCATTTGTTGATGTCATAATCATTTTGTTGATGTCATAATCATTTGATGATGTCATAATCATTTGATGTCATAATCATTGGATGATGTCATAATCATTTTGTTGATGTAATAATCATTTTGTTGATGTCAAAATGATTTGATGATGTCATAATCATTAGATGATGTCATAATCATTTTGATGATGTCATAATCATTTGATGTCATAATCATTAGATGATGTCATAATCATTTTGTTGATGTCATAGTCATTTGATGATGTCATAATCATTTTGTTGATGTCATAATCATTTGATGATGTCATAATCATTTGATGTCATAATCATTTGATTATGTCATAATCATTAGATGATGTCATAATCATTTGATTATGTCATAATCATTAAATGATGTCATAATCATTTTGTTGATGTCATAATCATTTCATGATGTCATAATCATTTTGTTGATGTCATAATGATTTGATGATGTCATAATCATTTTGTTGATGTCATAGTCATTTGATGATGTCATACTCATTTTGTTGATGTCATAATCATTTGATGATGTCATAATCATTTGATGTCATAATCATTGGATGATGTCATAATCATTTTGTTGATGTCATAATCATTTGATGATGTCATAATCATTAGATGATGTCATAATCATTTTGTTGATGTCATAATCATTTGCTGATGTCATAATCATTAGATGATGTCATAATAATTTTGTTGATGTCAGAATCATTTGATGATGTCATAATCATTTTGTTGATGTCATAATCATTTGATGATGTCATAATCATTTGATGTCATAATCATTGGATAATGTCATAATCATTTTGTTGATATCATAATCATTTGATGATGCCATCATCATTAGATGATGTCATAATCATTTTGTTGATGTCATAATCATTTGATGATGTCATAATCATTTTGTTGATGTTATAATCTTTTTGTTGATGTCATAATCATTTGATGATGTCATAATCATTTGATGTCATAATCATTGAATGATGTCATAATCATTTTGTTGATGTCATAATCATTTGATGATGTCATAATCATTTGATGTCATAATCATTGGATGATGTCATAATCATTTTGTTGATGTCATAATCATTTGATGATGTCATAATCATTAGATGATGTCATAATCATTTTGTTGATGTCATAATTAGAGTTGAGCGATACCAGCCGATACTTGAAAATATCGGATCGGAATGGATCGGCCGATCTTTAAAAAAAGTATCGGTATCGCCGATTCCGATACCGGGAACCAATGCAAGTCAATGGGGCCAAAATATCGGAATTAAAAAAAACCCTTTCTTTCCTTGTAGGTTAATTCTACATGAAGAAAAACAACTATGAATAATGTAGAATGTATTGTGGGAGGTGGAGGAGACATTAAAGCCATAGAGGTTTAGCCCAATCAAATGGAATAGCAGGAATTAAACTTTTTTTTTTAAAGATGTTAGGAGTTACAAAGATATTGACTATGTTAGCCTCATTTATATTTTGCCAGACATGTATGTCTTCTTCTTCTACTTCCTTTTTTTACATTCTTCTTCTTCTTCTTCTTCTACTTCCTTTTTTTACATTCTTCTTCTTCTTCTTCTACTTCCTTTTTTTACATTCTTCTTCTTCTTCTTCTACTTCCTTTTTTTACATTCTTCTTCTTATTCCTTTTTTTACATTCTTCTTCTTCTTCTTCTACTTCCTTTTTTTACATTCTTCTTCTTCTTCTTCTACTTCCATTTTTTACATTCTTTTTCTTCTTCTTCTACTTCCTTTTTTTACATTCTTCTTCTTCTTCTTCTACTTCCTTTTTTTACATTCTTCTTCTTATTCCTTTTTTTACATTCTTCTCCTTCTTCTTCTACTTCCTTTTTTTACATTCTTCTTCTTCTTCTTCTTCTTCTTCTTCTTCCTTTTCTTACATTCTTCATATTCTTCTTATTCAACAATTATTATTCTACATATTCAGCTTCTTCATCTTCTTCCTATTCTTCTTCATCATATTCTTGTTTGTGTCAGGCATTCCTGTAGTTGTTATCTAGAAAAGTTAGAAGTTTACACCTTCCGTTCTGCCTGTCACAAAAGATTTACAACAGGATTTGTCCGCGTTCAGTTTGGCCTGCAGAAGCAGGCCTTTTCCAGGGGCACCACGAGGAGGAACGGACTCACCCCCATACACTGCTTAGTCTTCTTCTGCTTATAAATAAGATAATATCATTTGCTCAGAGTATTAGTCTTATGCTTAATGTTCTTCTGCTTTGTTTTTTTTATGCTTCTTTGTCTTCTCTCTCTTGTTGTTCTGCATCTTGGTGGTTGTCTTCCTGTTCTTTGTCCTCTTGAACCAGCTGACGGTACTGGCACCCGGAGGGGCAGCAGAAGGAACAAGAGCCAATGGCACTACCGAGGACCAGCTGACGGTGCTGGAACCCGGTTACTAAGCAGGAGGTACCTGTGCTACAAAGCACTACCAAGGACCAGCAGACGTTGCCGGAACTCGGATACCGAGATGGAGGCACCTAGGCCAAAGGCTCTGACGAGAACCAGCTGACGGTGCTGGAACCCGGAGGGGTAGCATAAGATGCAAGAGCAAATGGAAATAGCGAGGACCAGCTGACAGTGCTGGCACCCGGAGGGGCAGCAGAAGGAATAAGAGCCAATGGCACAACCGAGGACCAGCTGACGGTGCTGGAACCCGGTTACTAAGCAGGAGGTACCTGTGCTACAAAGCACTACCAAGGACCAGCAGACGTTGCCGGAACTCGGATACCGAGATGGAGGCACCTAGGCCAAAGGCTCTGACGAGAACCAGCTGACGGTGCTGGAACCCGGAGGGGTAGCATAAGCTGCAAGAGCAAATGGAAATAGCGAGGACCAGCTGACAGTGCTGGCACCCGGAGGGGCAGCAGAAGGAATAAGAGCCAATGGCACAACCGAGGACCAGCTGACGGTGCTGGAACCCGGTTACTAAGCAGGAGGTTCCTGTGCTACAAAGCACTACCAAGGACCAGCAGACGTTGCCGGAACTCGGATACCGAGATGGAGGCACCTAGGCCAAAGGCTCTGACGAGAACCAGCTGACGGTGCTGGAACCCGGAGGGGTAGCATAAGCTGCAAGAGCAAATGGAAATAGCGAGGACCAGCTGACAGTGCTGGCACCCGGAGGGGCAGCAGAAGGAATAAGAGCCAATGGCACAACCGAGGACCAGCTGACGGTGCTGGAACCCGGTTACTAAGCAGGAGGTACCTGTGCTACAAAGCACTACCAAGGACCAGCAGACGTTGCCGGAACTCGGATACCGAGATGGAGGCACCTAGGCCAAAGGCTCTGATGAGAACCAGCTGACGGTGCTGGAACCCGGAGGGGTATCAGAAGTTACCCCTGAAAAGCAAAGTTGGCATGCCGCAAGCTGGCCGCAGTTACCGAATCACACAGTCCTACAGGGGGTGCTTGTCCTACTGGCACTATGGAACAAACCTTTCTTACCAGAACCCGCAGTCCACATAGGAAGCACCTAAACTGCTGGCACCCTAGCCTCGGCTAACCCAACCGCAACACGACATGGCAACTTGGGGTGGCAAACTGACATTGACACTTCCCGGAAACAGCAGGCAGGGCTGGAACCAAGCTGGGCAGGAGGGAGTACCCGTGCCAAAGTCAGTTATGAGCAGCAACTGGCGATGTTGGAGCCCAGGACAAGCACTTAGCAGGCTGAGGCCTGATGTGCTGTCAATTGGGAGGCAGCAGGACAGATTGCCATCAAAACAGCAGGGGAACAGCTGACGTTACTGAACCCCACAAACACAGGAGCTAGTGTTTTACTCTGTGAAGACGGCACTTCCGAGCAACAACTGGCTGTGTTGAAGCCCAGGGACAAGCACGGAGCAGGCTTAGGCTGCATTGAAGAAATTTTAAGATCGGTTGTAGACTACTAATTTGAACCAAGCTCCACTTAGGCCTGTGGCTTCACTGATTTTCGTATTTCCCCTGTCCTCCAACCCCGCCAGTTACAGCTCCGAAGTGGCGTCTGCACAATCCACACTTGTTCCTGTGTTACAGGTGTTCAGTCCGGTCAGTTAATCCCCTGATGTGTGTCCGGCAATGTCGCCTGCTCTGTCCACATTCCGATAATGGTTATCGGAATGTGGACAGAGCAGGAGACCTTGCCGGACACACATCAGGGGATAAACTGATGGGACTGAGCCACAGGAACACAGGAACAAGTGTAGATTGTGCTGACGCCACTTCAGAGATGTAGATGGCGGGGTTGGAGGTCAGGGGAAATAGTAGAGACAGTGGAGCCAGAGACCTAAGTTGGGCACGGTTAAAAATCAGTAGTGGTTTGAATGTTGATGGAGCTGGTGACTCTGCCGTCCACACAGCAGGGGATCAGCTGGCATTACTGAACCCCAGTAACACAGGAGCTAGTGTGTTTCTCTGTGCAGACGACACATCTGAGCGACAACTGGCTGTGTTGAAGCACAGGGATTATAGTTCAGGTGGTAGAAAAATGAACACACCAGCAGACCTGGATACAGTTGCCAACCACTAATTTAGTCTGTAAGAGGAATGGCAAAGTCTTTGGAGATCCAGGCCTTGTTCATTTTCAGAAAAGTCAGCCGGTCAACATTATCGGAAGATAGTCGCGTGCGACGGTCTGTTAGTACACCACCTGCGGCACTAAAGACACGTTCCGATAATACACTGGCAGCAGGGCAAGCCAGCACCTCCAATGCATACTGGCTAAGCTCTGGCCATGTATCCAGCTTAGAGACCCAAAACTTGAAGGGGGAAGAGCCATCTGGGAGTACAGCGACAGGGCAAGACATGTAGTCTGACACCATCTGACGGAAGCGTTGCCTCCTGCTGACTCGAGGCGTCGCTGATGGTGTAGACAATTGTGGTGGACACACAAAACTTTGCCACATTTGGGCCATAGTGGTCTTGCCTTGTGCTGCGGCACTGCCTCTGCTCCCTCTTTGTGCAGAGTTTCCTCCACTGCCTCGACGCACAGAGCTGCTTTGTAAAGCACTAGCAACAATGCTGTCGGGTGGAATGGAAAACATTATGGACTGCACCAGTGACTTCGTACTCCCGCATTTTACGCTCCCGGTTCAACGTTGGTATGAGCCTTTGTACGCTGTCCCGGTAGCGAGGATCTAGGAGGGTGTACACCCAATAATCAGCCGAGACGAGAATGTGGGCGATGCGGCGGTCGTTTCTCAGGCACTGCAGCATGAAATCAACCATGTGCTGCAGACTCCCAACTGCCAAAGAACCGCTGTCCCCTGTTTGAGGCGTGACCTCGACCTGCTCTGCATCACCCCACCCTCGCTGTACATACTGAGTAGAGGTTTGTGTACCTCCCTCCTCTGGAGAGATGTCTTCCTCCTCCATCGACTCCTCCTCATCCTCCTCACAAAGTGTCCCCTGCCTAGGCCTTTGTGAGGAAACACATAGCGCAGACTGTCCAGAAGCAGATGGCATTTGGGACTCCTCATCCTCCACCTCTTCTGAAACCTCATCCCTTAGTGCTTGCAGTGTTTGTTGAAGCAGGCAGATAAGGGGGACAGTCATGCTGACTAGTGCATCGTCTGCACTCGCCATCCGCGTGGATTCATCGAAGGCACGCAAAACGAGGCAGATGTCCTTCATAGAGGCCCACTCAATGGTGCTGAAGTGTGAACGGCGCACAGTGCGACTTGTTTGCGCCTGATGCAGCTGGTACTCCATGACTGCTGCCTGCTGCTCACACAACCGCTCCAACATATGTAACGTTGAATTCCACCGGGTGGGTAGGTCACATATGATGCGATGTTCCGGAAGGCCAAATCGTCGCTGCAGAGCAGCGAGGCGCGATCTTGCCGTGCTGGAACGTCGCAAGTGAGCGCACTCTATGCGGACCTTGTGCAACAGTGCAGCAAGATCCGGATAGTCCCTCAGAAAGCTCTGCACGACCAAGTTAAGAACATGTGCCAGACATGGGATGTGTGTGAGGTTGCCTAGGCCAAGAGCTGCCACCAGATTTCGGCCATTGTCACACACTACCAAGCCCGGCTGGAGATTCGCTGGCCCAAACCACACATCGCTCTCCAGCTTGATAGCATTCCAGAGCTCCTGCGCTGTGTGGCTTCGATTCCCCAAAGAAATTAATTTGAGTACAGCCTGTTGACGTTTGGCCACGGCTGTGCTCATATCGGTCGTAACAGGCTCCTGCTCTGCTGTTTCTGAGGAACTTGAGTAGGAGGAGGAGTCTATGTGTACAGACTGGAGTCCTGCAATCCGTGGCGTTGGAAGAACACGTACAGCGCCACTCTCCAGATCCGTACCCGGCTCCACAACATTGACCCAGTGGGCAGTGAGGGAAAGGTATCGTCCCTGTCCATGGTTACTGGTCCACGCATCGGTGGTCAGGTGGACCTTGCTACTAACGGCGTTTAGTAGCGCATGTTTTATTTTGCCCTCAACATGTTTCTGCAGGGCAGGGACGGCTCGCCTGCTGAAATAAAAGCGGCTGGGCACGTTGTATTGGGGGACTGCCAATGCCATTAAGTCCCGGAAGGTGTCAGTGTCCACCAGCCTGAATGACAGCATTTCAACTGCCAGAAGTTTGGCAATGCCAGCATTCAGAGACTGTGCTCGGGGATGGTTTGCCGAGTAAGGGCGCCTTTTATCCCATGCCTGTGCTACCGATGGCTGTGATGGATGGGAACGTGCTGTTATGGGTGGAATCTGACAGGGTCTCCGGACAACAGTGGCAGAGGTTCTTCCTTGGCGATCCTGTGAGGAAGCCGAACCAGCAGTGTGTGAGCTGGAGGAAGAGGGCCCAACACGAACTGAAGAGGTGGTAGGTGGTGCTGTACGTTGGCCTACGTCTTCAGGGTGTCTCTGCAACTCCAACTCGTGCTTGGTGCGCACATGTTTCCACATATTTGTGGTATTGAGGTTGCTGACATTTCTCCCTCTTTTGACTCTCTGATGACACAGCTTGCATTTGACAAAGCAAATGTCATCTGCAACTGTGTCAAAAAAGGACCACGCACTGCAACTCTTGTGAGCGCCCGGTTTGCCTTTGGAAGGAGGAATGCTCCTAACGGGTGCCGAAGTGGAGGGTACAGGCAACCAAGTCTTCCCCCTCCCTCTGCCTCCTGTTTTGGCCGGTAGGGGAATCTCTTCCTCCGAGCTGCTCCCACCACCTTCCTGTTGCTCACGCCATGATGGGTCAAGGACCTCATCATCTTCCCTCCCCTCTTCAAACAGCTGCTTCTCCGGGGTTGTCTCGCCAGCACCGTACGCACCAGAAAGTGGCAACTGAGTCTCGTCATCATCTGATGCGTACTGAGGTGTGCTGACCATAGGCACTGGCCCACTCGCCTCTTCAGATTCAGAGGGACAAAGAAGTTGCGCATCACTGCATACTCCCTCTTCTTCACATTCAGGAATGCTGCTTGGCTGGCCCCCTCTTTCCAAGCCAACAGATTCCGAGAACAGAAGTAGAGACTGTGATGGCTCCTGTCCATGTCTCTCTGACTGCCTGGGCACTTTGGCAGGTGGTGAAGAGACAGATGGTTGCTCTTCGGTGCTCTGACCCTGAGAGGATGCGGAAGTAATTGAAGTCGATGCGTTAGCTGCCATCCATCCGACAACGGCTTCAATTTGTTCCTCCCGCAGCAGTGGGGTACGTTGAGGTCCTACAAAGCTGCGCATAAAGGACTGTTGCCTGCTAAAACTGGGGGATGCTGATCCACTGGTGCCCGCAGCAGGCCCAGAATCCCCACGTCCTCTACCTGTAGAATCCCCACGTCCTCTCCCTGCAGAATCCCCACGTCCTCTCCCTGCTGAAACTCCACGCCCATGCCCACGCCCCCGCGCCTTACTCCCTGCCTTCTTCATCTTGCAAGACTGCTTAAGATAGGCAAAAAAGTACAAAGGGGGGCCTTAGTGTGCTTATTACTGAACAGCTGGTTACAGGTACAAGAAACACTAATTTTATGAAGTGTGTGTGTGTGGACTAGACTTTAATAGGAGCTGATGTGGCCTACACAAGTTCAAAATGTAGTGTTTGGTGAACTTTTTATGTGGTTTCTTTGTTTGAAACAAACTCAAAGTATGAGAACAAAGAATTGAAACTGATAGTATCACCAACTTTTTGGAGCTATTACAATGCAGGCAGGTAACCTACAATGCAAAAGATGAGGCTCCAAAAAAATTGGGTAATACTAATCTGGCTGCGCCGGCAGGGCACAAGCCAGAAAAAAAGGCTCCTCTATCTACTCCTATATAGTGTTTGCAACCAACCAATGTTGATGGATACGGATGGATGCACACTAATAGGAGAAGAAAAAATGAGCTGCACTCAGAGACAAATATGTGTGAGGCAGTGACGCACGTTGAGCGTCCTACAACCAGACGTAGCTGCAGGACACTCTACTCAGCGTGAGCTGCACTCACACACAGTCAGAGACCTCTCAGACAGCCGTCAACAGTGCAGCTAAGTGGGCACTGGCACTGACAGGCTGCAGAAAGGCTCCGCTGTGTACTCCTATATAGTGTTTGCAACCACCGTAGATGGAGACGGATGGATGCACACTAATAGAAGAAAAAATGAGCTGCACTCAAATAAAAATATGTGTGAGGCAGTGACGCACGCTGAGCGTCCTACAGCCAGACGTAGCTGCAGGACACACTACTCAGCGTGAGCTGCACTAACACACAGTCAGAGACCTCTCAGACAGCCGTGAACAGTGCAGCAAAGTGGACACTAGCACTGAAAGGCTGCAGAAAGGCTCCGCTGTCTACTACTAGTGTTTGCAACCAACGTATATGGATACGGATGGAAGCACACTAGATTGAAATTATTTAAAAAATGCAGCTCAAAAAATAAAAGATGTATGAGGCAGCAGTGATCACACTGGGTGGCCTACAGCCTGACGTGGCTGCAGGACCCACTCCACAGCGTGAGCTGCACTCACACAGCCCTTGCAGACAGCTGTGAACACTGCTGCTAGGGCAAAGAAGGCTACAGTGGTGGTTTATGTAGCCTGGGTAAAGCACTAGATGTTTGGTGGAATCGCTATTTCTAACTGTCCCTCACAGTCTTCTACAGCAGCCTGTCCCTAACTGAATTCACAGCAGAGTGACCAGAAATGGCGGCTGCGGTGGCTTTTATAGTGCATCATGACATCGTTTCGGCAGCCAATCACAGCCATGCCAATAGTTAACAAGCCTACATGCCTAACAGGATGTGCCCACACTTCGGAGGATTCCCATTGGCTTAATCAAAGCAAGCAGGCTCATAGCATGATGGGAACTTCCTATTCCGATTCCGATCCCGGAATCCGATATGAAAAAAGTATCGGAATTAAGTATCGGAATTCCGATACCGCTAATATCGGCCGATACCCGATACTTGCGGTATCGGAATGCTCAACACTAGTCATAATCATTTTGTTGATGTCATAATCATTTGATGATGTCATAATCATTAGATGATGTCATAATCATTTTGTTGATGTCATAATCATTAGATGATGTCATAATCATTAGATGATGTCATAATCATTTTGTTGATGTCATAATCATTTGATGATGTCATAATCATTAGATGATGTCATAATCATTTTGTTGTTGTCATAATCATTTGAAGATGTCATAATCGTTTGATGTCATAATCATTAGATGATGTCATAATCATTTTGTTGATGTCATAATCATTTGATGTCATAATCATTAGATGATGTCATAATCATTTTGTTGATGTTATAGTCATTTGATGATGTCATAATCATTTTGTTGATGTCATAATCATTTGATGATGTCATAATCATTTGATGTCATAATGATTGGATGATGTCATAATCATTTTGTTGATGTCATAATCATTTGATGATGTCATAATCATTAGATGATGTCATAATCATTTTCTTGATGTCATAATCATTTGATGATGTCATAATCATTTGATGTCATAATCATTGGATGATGACATAATCATTTTGTTGATGTCATAATCATTTGATGATGTCATAATCATTTTGTTGATGTAATAATCATTTTGTTGATGTCATAATGATTTGATGATGTCATAATCATTAGATGATGTCATAATCATGTTGATGATGTCATAATCATTTGATGTCATAATCATTAGATGATGTCATAATCATTTTGTTGATTTCATAGTCATTTGATGATGTCATAATCATTTTGTTGATGTCATAATCATTTGATGATGTCATAATCATTTGATGTCATAATCATTTGAATATGTCATAATCATTAGATGATGTCATAATCATTTGATTATGTCATAATCATTAGATGATGTCATAATCATTTTGTTGATGTCATAATCATTTCATGATGTCATAATCATTTTGTTGATGTCATAATGATTTGATGATGTCATAATCATTTGATGTCATAATAATTGGATGATGTCATAATCATTTTGTTGATGTCATAATCATTTGATGATGTCATAATCATTAGATGATGTCATAATCATTGGATGATGTCATAATCATTTTGTTGATGTCATAATCATTTGATGATGTCATAATCATTAGATGATGTCATAATCAATTTGTTGATGTCATAATCATTTGATGATGTCATAATCATTTGATGTCATAATCATTTGATGATGTCATAATCATTTTGTTGATGTCATAATCATTTGATGATGTCATAATCATTAGATGATGTCATAATCATTTTGTTGATGTCATAATCATTTGCTGATGTCATAATCATTAGATGATGTCATAATCATTTTGTTGATGTCAGAATCATTTGATGATGTCATAATCATTTTGTTGATGTAATAATCATTTGATGATGTCAAAATCATTTGATGTCATAATCATTGTATAATGTCATATTCATTTTGTTGATATCATAATCATTTGATGATGTCATCATCATTAGATGATGTCATAATCATTTTGTTGATGTCATAATCATTTGATGATGTCATAATCATTTTGTTGATGTCATAATCATTTTGTTGATGTCATAATCATTTGATGATGTCATAATCATTTGATGTCATAATCATTGGATGATGTCATAATCATTTTGTTGATGTCATAATCATTTGATGATGTCATAATCATTTGATGTCATAATCATTGGATGATGTCATAATCATTTTGTTGATGTCATAATCATTTGATGATGTCATAATAATTAGATGATGTCATAAACATTTTGTTGATGTCATAATCATTTTGTTGATGTCATAATCATTTTGTTGATGTCATAATCATTTGATGATGTCATAATCATTAGATGATGTCATAATCATTTTGTTGATGTCATAATCATTTGATGATGTCATAATCATTAGGTGATGTCATAATCATTTTGTTGATGTCATAATCATTTGATGATGTCATAATCATTAGATGATGTCATAATCATTTTGTTGATGTCATAATCATTTGATGATGTCATAATCATTTTGTTGATGTCATAATCATTTGAAGATGTCATAATCGTTTGATGATGTCATAATCATTTGATTATGTCATAATCATTAGATGATGTCATAATCATTTTGTTGATGTCATAATCATTTGATGATGTCATAATCATTGGATGATGACATAATCATTTTGTTGATGTCATAATCATTTGATGATGTCATAATCATTTTGTTGATGTAATAATCATTTTGCTGATGTCATAATCATTTGATGATGTCATAATCATTTGATGTCATAATCATTGGATGATGTCATAATCATTTTGTTGATGTCATAATCATTAGATGATGTCATAATCATTTTTTTGATGTCATAATCATTTGATGATGTGATAATCATTTGATGATGTCATAATCATTTTGTTGATGTCATAATCATTTGATGATGTCATAATCATTTTGTTGATGTCATAATCATTTGATGATGTCATAATCATTTGATTTCATAATCATTGGATAATGTCATAATCATTTTGTTGATGTCATAATCATTTGATGATGTCATAATCATTAGATGAGGTCATAATCATTTTGTTGATGTTACAATCATTTGATGATGTCATAATCATTTTGTTGATGTCATAATCATTTTGTTGATGTCATAATGATTTGATGATGTCATAATCATTTGATGTCATAATCATTGGATGATGTCATAATCATTTTGTTGATGTCATAATCATTTGATGATGTCATAATCATTTGATGTCATAATCATTGGATGATGTCATAATCATTTTGTTGATGTCATAATCATTTGATGATGTCATAATCATTAGATGATGTCATAATCATTTTGTTGATGTCATAATCATTTTGTTGATGTCATAATCATTTGATGATGTCATAATCATTAGATGATGTCATAATCATTTTGTTGATGTCATAATCATTTGATGTCATAATCATTAGATGATGTCATAATCATTTTGTTGATGTCATAATCATTTTGTTGATGTCATAATCATTTGATGATGTCATAATCGTTTGATGTCATAATCTTTAGATGATGTCATAATCATTTTGTTGATGTCATAATCATTTGATGTCATAATCATTTGGTGATGTCATAATCATGTTGTTGATGTCATAATCATTTTGTTGATGTCATAATCATTTGATGTCATAATCATTGGATGATGTCATAATCATTTTGTTGATGTCATAATCAATTGATGATGTCATAATCATTAGATGATGTCATAATCATTTTTTTGATGTCATAATCATTTGATGATGTCATAATCATTTGATGATGTCATAATCATTGGATGATGTCATAATCATTTTGTTGATGTCATAATCATTTGATGATGTCATAATCATTAGATGATGTCATAATCATTTTGTTGATGTCATAATCATTTGATGATGTCATAATCATTAGATGATGTCATAATCATTTTGTTGATGTCAGAATCATTTGATGATGTCATAATCATTTTGTTGATGTCATAATCATTTGATGATGTCATAATCATTTTGTTGATGTCATAATCATTTTGTTGATGTCATATGATTTGATGATGTCATAATCATTTGATGTCATAATCATTGGATGATGTCATAATCATTTTGTTGATGTCATAATCATTTGATGATGTTATAATCATTAGATGATGTCATAATCATTTTGTTGATGTCATAATCATTTGATTATGTCATAATCATTAGATGATGTCATAATCATTTTGTTGATGTCATAATCATTTGATGATGTCATAATCATTTTGTTGATGTCATAATCATTTGATGATGTCATAATCATTTGATGTCATAATCATTTTGTTGATGTCATAATCATTTGATGATGTCATAATCATTAGATGATGTCATAATCATTTTGTTGATGTCATAATCATTTGATGATGTCATAATCATTTGATGTCATAATCATTGGATGATGACATAATCATTTTGTTGATGTCATAATCATTTGATGATGTCATAATCATTTTGTTGATGTAATAATCATTTTGTTGATGTCATAATGATTGGATGATGACATAATCATTTGATGTCATAATCATTAGATGATGTCATAATCATTTTGTTGATGACATAATCATTTGATGTCATAATCATTAGATGATGTCATAATCATTTTGTTGATGTCATAGTCATTTGATGATGTCATAATCATTTTGTTGATGTCATAATCATTAGAGGATGTCATAATCATTTGATGTCATAATCATTGGATGATGTCATAATCATTTTGTTGATGTCATAATCATTTGATGATGTCATAATCATTAGATGATGTCATAATCATTTTGTTGATGTCATAATCATTTGATGATGTCATAATCATTTGATGTCATAATCATTGGATGATGACATAATCATTTTGTTGATGTCATAATCATTTGATGATGTCATAATCATTTGATGATGTCATAATCATTAGATGATGTCATAATCATTTTGTTGATGTCATAATCATTTGATGTCATAATCATTGGATGATGTCATAATCATTTTGTTGATGTCATAATCATTTGATGATGTCATAATCATTAGATGATGTCATAATCATTTTGTTGATGTCATAATCATTTGATGTCATAATCATTAGATGATGTCATAATCATTTTGTTGATGTCATAATCATTTGATGTCATAATCATTGGATGATGTCATAATCATTTTGTTGATGTCATAATCATTTGATGATGTCATAATCATTAGATGATGTCATAATCATTTTGTTGATGTCATAATCATTTTGTTGATGTCATAATCATTTGATGTCATAATCATTTGGTGATGTCATAATCATTTTGTTGATGTAATAATAATTTTGTTGATATCATAATGATTTGATGATGTCATAATCATTTGATGTCATAATCATTGGACGATGTCATAATCATTTTGTTGATGTCATAATCATTTGATTATGTCATAATCATTAGATGATGTCATAATCATTTTGTTGATGTCATAATCATTTGATGATGTCATAATCATTTTGTTGATGTCATAATCATTTGATGATGTCATAATCATTTGATGATGTCATAATCATTTGATGATGTCATAATCATTTTGTTGATGTAATAATCATTTTGTTGATGTCATAATGATTGGATGATGACATAATCATTTGATGTCATAGTCATTGGATGATGTCATAATCATTAGATGATGTCATAATCATTTTGTTGATGTCATAATCATTTGATGATGCCATAATCATTTGATGATGTCATATTCATTAGATGATGTCATAATCATTTTGTTGATGTCATAATCATTTTGTTGATGTCATAATCATTTGATGATGTCATAATCGTTTGATGTCATAATCATTAGATGATGTCATAATCATTTTGTTGATGTCATAATCATTTGATGTCATAATCATTTGGTGATGTCATAATCATTTTGTTGATGTAATAATAATTTTGTTGATATCATAATGATTTGATGATGTCATAATCATTTGATGTCATAATCATTGGACGATGTCATAATCATTTTGTTGATGTCATAATCATTTGATTATGTCATAATCATTAGATGATGTCATAATCATTTTGTTGATGTCATAATCATTTGATGATGTCATAATCATTTTGTTGATGTCATAATTAGTGTTGAGCATTCCGATACCGCAAGTATCGGGTATCGGCCGATATCAGCGGTATCGGAATTCCGATACTTAATTCCGATACTTTTTTCATATCGGATTCCGGGATCGGAATCGGAATAGGAAGTTCCCATCATGCTATGAGCCTGCTTGCTTTGATTAAGCCAATGGGAATCCTCCGAAGTGTGGGCACATCCTGTTAGGCATGTAGGCATGTTAACTATTGGCATGGCTGTGATTGGCTGCCGAAATGATGTCATGATGCACTATAAAAGCCACCGCAGCCGCCATTTCTGGTCACTCTGCTGTGAATTCAGTTAGGGACAGGCTGCTGTAGAAGACTGTGAGGGACAGTTAGAAATAGCGATTCTAAAAACAATATTGTGCTTTATCCAGGCTACATAAACCACCACTGTAGCTTGCTTTTCCCTAGCAGCGCTGTTTTCACAGCTGTCTGCAAGGGCTGTGTGAGTGCAGCTCACGCTGTGGAGTGGGTCCTGCAGCCACGTCAGGCTGTAGGCCACCCAGTGTGATCACTGCTGCCTCATACATCTTTTATTTTTTGAGCTGCATTTTTTAAATAATTTCAATCTAGTGTGCTTCCATCCGTATCCATATACGTTGGTTGCAAACACTAGTAGTAGACAGCGGAGCCTTTCTGCAGCCTTTCAGTGCTAGTGTCCACTTTGCTGCACTGTTCATGGCTGTCTGAGAGGTCTCTGACTGTGTGTGAGTGCAGCTCATGCTGAGTAGTGTGTCCTGCAGCTACGTCTGGCTGTAGGACGCTCAGCGTGCGTCACTGCCTCACACATATTTTTATTTGAGTGCAGCTCATTTTTTCTTCTATTAGTGTGCATCCATCCGTCTCCATCTACGGTGGTTGCAAACACTATATAGGAGTACACAGCGGAGCCTTTCTGCAGCCTGTCAGTGCCAGTGCCCACTTAGCTGCACTGTTGACGGCTGTCTGAGAGGTCTCTGACTGTGTGTGAGTGCAGCTCACGCTGAGTAGAGTGTCCTGCAGCTACGTCTGGTTGTAGGACGCTCAACGTGCGTCACTGCCTCACACATATTTGTCTCTGAGTGCAGCTCATTTTTTCTTCTCCTATTAGTGTGCATCCATCCGTATCCATCAACATTGGTTGGTTGCAAACACTATATAGGAGTAGATAGAGGAGCCTTTTTTTCTGGCTTGTGCCCTGCCGGCGCAGCCAGATTAGTATTACCCAATTTTTTTGGAGCCTCATCTTTTGCATTGTAGGTTACCTGCCTGCATTGTAATAGCTCCAAAAAGTTGGTGATACTATCAGTTTCAATTCTTTGTTCTCATACTTTGAGTTTGTTTCAAACAAAGAAACCACATAAAAAGTTCACCAAACACTACATTTTGAACTTGTGTAGGCCACATCAGCTCCTATTAAAGTCTAGTCCACACACACACACTTCATAAAATTAGTGTTTCTTGTACCTGTAACCAGCTGTTCAGGAATAAGCACACTAAGGCCCCCCTTTGTCCTTTTTTGCCTATCTTAAGCAGTCTTGCAAGATGAAGAAGGCAGGGAGTAAGGCGCGGGGGCGTGGGCGTGGGCGTGGAGTTTCAGCAGGGAGAGGACGTGGGGATTCTGCAGGGAGAGGACGTGGGGATTCTACAGGTAGAGGACGTGGGGATTCTGGGCCTGCTGCGGGCACCAGTGGATCAGCATCCCCCAGTTTTAGCAGGCAACAGTCCTTTATGCGCAGCTTTGTAGGACCTCAACGTACCCCACTGCTGCGGGAGGAACAAATTGAAGCCGTTGTCGGATGGATGGCAGCTAACGCATCGACTTCAATTACTTCCGCATCCTCTCAGGGTCAGAGCACCGAAGAGCAACCATCTGTCTCTTCACCACCTGCCAAAGTGCCCAGGCAGTCAGAGAGACATGGACAGGAGCCATCACAATCTCTACTTCTGTTCTCGGAATCTGTTGGCTTGGAAAGAGGGGGCCAGCCAAGCAGCATTCCTGAATGTGAAGAAGAGGGAGTATGCAGTGATGCGCAACTTCTTTGTCCCTCTGAATCTGAAGAGGCGAGTGGGCCAGTGCCTATGGTCAGCACACCTCAGTACGCATCAGATGATGACGAGACTCAGTTGCCACTTTCTGGTGCGTACGGTGCTGGCGAGACAACCCCGGAGAAGCAGCTGTTTGAAGAGGGGAGGGAAGATGATGAGGTCCTTGACCCATCATGGCGTGAGCAACAGGAAGGTGGTGGGAGCAGCTCGGAGGAAGAGATTCCCCTACCGGCCAAAACAGGAGGCAGAGGGAGGGGGAAGACTTGGTTGCCTGTACCCTCCACTTCGGCACCCGTTAGGAGCATTCCTCCTTCCAAAGGCAAACCGGGCGCTCACAAGAGTTGCAGTGCGTGGTCCTTTTTTGACACAGTTGCAGATGACATTTGCTTTGTCAAATGCAAGCTGTGTCATCAGAGAGTCAAAAGAGGGAGAAATGTCAGCAACCTCAATACCACAAATATGTGGAAACATGTGCGCACCAAGCACGAGTTGGAGTTGCATAGACACCCTCAAGACGTAGGCCAACGTACAGCACCACCTACCACCTCTTCAGTTCGTGTTGGGCCCTCTTCCTCCAGCTCACACACTGCTGGTTCGGCTTCCTCACAGGATCGCCAAGGAAGAACCTCTGCCACTGTTGTCCGGAGACCCTGTCAGATTCCACCCATAACAGCACGTTCCCATCCATCACAGCCATCGGTAGCACAGGCATGGGATAAAAGGCGCCCTTACTCGGCAAACCATCCCCGAGCACAGTCTCTGAATGCTGGCATTGCCAAACTTCTGGCAGTTGAAATGCTGTCATTCAGGCTGGTGGACACTGACACCTTCCGGGACTTAATGGCATTGGCAGTCCCCCAATACAACGTGCCCAGCCGCTTTTATTTCAGCAGGCGAGCCGTCCCTGCCCTGCAGAAACATGTTGAGGGCAAAATAAAACATGCGCTACTAAACGCCGTTAGTAGCAAGGTCCACCTGACCACCGATGCGTGGACCAGTAACCATGGACAGGGACGATACCTTTCCCTCACTGCCCACTGGGTCAATGTTGTGGAGCCGGGTACGGATCTGGAGAGTGGCGCTGTACGTGTTCTTCCAACGCCACGGATTGCAGGACTCCAGTCTGTACACATAGACTCCTCCTCCTACTCAAGTTCCTCAGAAACAGCAGAGCAGGAGCCTGTTACGACCGATATGAGCACAGCCGTGGCCAAACGTCAACAGGCTGTACTCAAATTAATTTCTTTGGGGAATCGAAGCCACACAGCGCAGGAGCTCTGGAATGCTATCAAGCTGGAGAGCGATGTGTGGTTTGGGCCAGCGAATCTCCAGCCGGGCTTGGTAGTGTGTGACAATGGCCGAAATCTGGTGGCAGCTCTTGGCCTAGGCAACCTCACACACATCCCATGTCTGGCACATGTTCTTAACTTGGTCGTGCAGAGCTTTCTGAGGGACTATCCGGATCTTGATGCACTGTTGCACAAGGTCCGCATAGAGTGCGCTCACTTGCGACGTTCCAGCACGGCAAGATCGCGCCTCGCTGCTCTGCAGCGACGATTTGGCCTTCCAGAACATCGCATCATATGTGACCTACCCACCCGGTGGAATTCAACGTTACATATGTTGGAGCGGTTGTGTGAGCAGCAGGCAGCAGTCATGGAGTACCAGCTGCATCAGGCGCAAACAAGTCGCACTGTGCGCCGTTCACACTTCAGCACCATTGAGTGGGCCTCTATGAAGGACATCTGCCTCGTTTTGCGTGCCTTCGATGAATCCACGCGGATGGCGAGTGCAGATGATGCACTAGTCAGCATGACTGTCCCCCTTATCTGCCTGCTTCAACAAACACTGCAAGCACTAAGGGATGAGGTTTCAGAAGAGGTGGAGGATGAGGAGTCCCAAATGCCATCTGCTTCTGGACAGTCTGCGCTACGTGTTTCCTCACAAAGGCCTAGGCAGGGGACACTTTGTGAGGAGGATGAGGAGGAGTCGATGGAGGAGGAAGACATCTCTCCAGAGGAGGGAGGTACACAAACCTCTACTCAGTATGTACAGCGAGGGTGGGGTGATGCAGAGCAGGTCGAGGTCACGCCTCAAACAGGGGACAGCGGTTCTTTGGCAGTTGGGAGTCTGCAGCACATGGTTGATTTCATGCTGCAGTGCCTGAGAAACGACCGCCGCATCGCCCACATTCTCGTCTCGGCTGATTATTGGGTGTACACCCTCCTAGATCCTCGCTACCGGGACAGCGTACAAAGGCTCATACCAACGTTGAACCGGGAGCGTAAAATGCGGGAGTACGAAGAGTCACTGGTGCAGTCCATAATGTTTTCCATTCCACCCGACAGCATTGTTGCAAGTGCTTTACAAAGCAGCTCTGTGCGTCGAGGCAGTGGAGGAAACTCTGCACAAAGAGGGAGCAGAGGCAGTGCCGCAGCACAAGGCAAGACCACTATGGCCCAAATGTGGCAAAGTTTTGTGTGTCCACCACAATTGTCTACACCATCAGCGACGCCTCGAGTCAGCAGGAGGCAACGCTTCCGTCAGATGGTGTCAGACTACATGTCTTGCCCTGTCGCTGTACTCCCAGATGGCTCTTCCCCCTTCAAGTTTTGGGTCTCTAAGCTGGATACATGGCCAGAGCTTAGCCAGTATGCATTGGAGGTGCTGGCTTGCCCTGCTGCCAGTGTATTATCGGAACGTGTCTTTAGTGCCGCAGGTGGTGTACTAACAGACCGTCGCACGCGACTATCTTCCGATAATGTTGACCGGCTGACTTTTCTGAAAATGAACAAGGCCTGGATCTCCAAAGACTTTGCCATTCCTCTTACAGACTAAATTAGTGGTTGGCAACTGTATCCAGGTCTGCTGGTGTGTTCATTTTTCTACCACCTGAACTATAATCCCTGTGCTTCAACACAGCCAGTTGTCGCTCAGATGTGTCGTCTGCACAGAGAAACACACTAGCTCCTGTGTTACTGGGGTTCAGTAATGCCAGCTGATCCCCTGCTGTGTGGACGGCAGAGTCACCAGCTCCATCAACATTCAAACCACTACTGATTTTTAACCGTGCCCAACTTAGGTCTCTGGCTCCACTGTCCTATTTCCCCTGACCTCCAACCCCGCCATCTACATCTCTGAAGTGGCGTCAGCACAATCTACACTTGTTCCTGTGTTCCTGTGGCTCAGTCCCATCAGTTTATCCCCTGATGTGTGTCCGGCAAGGTCTCCTGCTCTGTCCACATTCCCATAACCAGTAGTGGGAATGAGGACAGAGCTGGCGAACTTGCCGGACAAACATCAGGGGATCAACTGATGGGACTGAGCACCAGTAACACAGGAACAAGTGTAGATTGTGCTGACGCCACTTCAGAGATGTAGCTGGCGGGGTTGGAGGCCAGGGTAAATAGTAGAGACAGTGGAGCCAGAGGCCTAAGTGGAGCATGGTTAGAATCAGTAGTAGTCCACAACCTCCATAAAAACCGCTGCACATTGGCCTCTGCATGCGGCATGCGTAATCCTGGGCACCAACAGCGTCAGTTGGTGTTCAGAAGTGTCGTCTCCACAGAGCCAAACACATTCGTTCAAGTGTTAGTGGGGTTCAGCACTGCCAGCTGTTCCCCTGCTGTGGAGATGGCAAGTCTCCTGCTGCCTTCACCTGCCCAAATCCAGTAGGCCCCAGCCTGCTCCTCGCCTAATCCTGGGCTCCAACAGCGTCAGTTGGTGTTCAGAAGTGTCGTCTCCACAGAGCCAAACACATTCGTTCAAGTGTTAGTGGGGTTCAGCACTGCCAGCTGTTCCCCTGCTGTGGAGATGGCAAGTCTCCTGCTGCATTCACCTGCCAAAATCCAGTAGGCCCCAGCCTGCTCCTCGCCTAATCCTGGGCTCCAACAGCGTCAGTTGGTGTTCAGAAGTGTCGTCTCCACAGAGCCAAACACGTTCGTTCAAGTGTTAGTGGGGTTCAGCACTGCCAGCTGTTCCCCTGCTGTGGAGATGGCAAGTCTCCTGCTGCCTTCACCTGCCAAAATCCAGTAGGCCCCAGCCTGCTCCTCGCCTAATCCTGGGCTCCAACAGCGTCAGTTGGTGTTCAGAAGTGTCGTCTCCACAGAGCCAAACACGTTCGTTCAAGTGTTAGTGGGGTTCAGCACTGCCAGCTGTTCCCCTGCTGTGGAGATGGCAAGTCTCCTGCTGCCTTCACCTGCCAAAATCCAGTAGGCCCCAGCCTGCTCCTCGCCTAATCCTGGGCTCCAACAGCGTCAGTTGGTGTTCAGAAGTGTCGTCTCCACAGAGCCAAACACGTTCGTTCAAGTGTTAGTGGGGTTCAGCACTGCCAGCTGTTCCCCTGCTGTGGAGATGGCAAGTCTCCTGCTGCCTTCACCTGCCAAAATCCAGTAGGCCCCAGCCTGCTCCTCGCCTAATCCTGGGCTCCAACAGCGTCAGTTGGTGTTCAGAAGTGTCGTCTCCACAGAGCCAAACACATTCGTTCAAGTGTTAGTGGGGTTCAGCACTGCCAGCTGTTCCCCTGCTGTGGAGATGGCAAGTCTCCTGCTGCCTTCACCTGCCAAAATCCAGTAGGCCCCAGCCTGCTCCTCGCCTAATCCTGGGCTCCAACAGCGTCAGTTGGTGTTCAGAAGTGTCGTCTCCACAGAACCAAACACATTCGTTCAAGTGTTAGTGGGGTTCAGCACTGCCAGCTGTTCCCCTGCTGTGGAGATGGCAAGTCTCCTGCTGCCTTCACCTGCCAAAATCCAGTAGGCCCCAGCCTGCTCCTCGCCTAATCCTGGGCTCCAACAGCGTCAGTTGGTGTTCAGAAGTGTCGTCTCCACAGAGCCAAACACATTCGTTCAAGTGTTAGTGGGGTTCAGCACTGCCAGCTGTTCCCCTGCTGTGGAGATGGCAAGTCTCCTGCTGCCTTCACCTGCCAAAATCCAGTAGGCCCCAGCCTGCTCCTCGCCTAATCCTGGGCTCCAACAGCGTCAGTTGGTGTTCAGAAGTGTCGTCTCCACAGAGCCAAACACGTTCGTTCAAGTGTTAGTGGGGTTCAGCACTGCCAGCTGTTCCCCTGCTGTGGAGATGGCAAGTCTCCTGCTGCCTTCACCTGCCCAAATCCAGTAGGCCCCAGCCTGCTCCTCGCCTAATCCTGGGCTCCAACAGCGTCAGTTGGTGTTCAGAAGTGTCGTCTCCACAGAGCCAAACACATTCGTTCAAGTGTTAGTGGGGTTCAGCACTGCCAGCTGTTCCCCTGCTGTGGAGATGGCAAGTCTCCTGCTGCCTTCACCTGCCAAAATCCAGTAGGCCCCAGCCTGCTCCTCGCCTAATCCTGGGCTCCAACAGCGTCAGTTGGTGTTCAGAAGTGTCGTCTCCACAGAGCCAAACACATTCGTTCAAGTGTTAGTGGGGTTCAGCACTGCCAGCTGTTCCCCTGCTGTGGAGATGGCAGTCTCTCCTGCTGTCTCCGCATTACAAAGACAGTAGGCCTCTGCCTACACCCTCCTATTTCCTGGGCTTCAACACAGCCAGTTGTAGTTCGGAAGTGCCGTCCACACGGAAAGAGATACTTGCTCCCGTGTCTCAGTGGGGTTCAGTAACGTCAGCTGATCCCCTGCTGTGTGGATGGCAGTCTCTCCTGCTGTAAACTCATTCAAAATACAGTAGGCCTCTGCCTACACCCTCCTATTTCCTGGGCTTCAACACAGCCAGTTGTAGTTCGGAAGTGCCGTCCACACGGAAAGAGACACTTGCTCCCGTGTCTCAGTGGGGTTCAGTAACGTCAGCTGATCCCCTGCTGTGTGGATGGCAGTCTCTCCTGCTGTAAACTCATTCAAAATACAGTAGGCCTCTGCCTACACCCTCCTATTTCCTGGGCTTCAACACAGCCAGTTGTAGTTCGGAAGTGCCGTCCACACGGAAAGAGATACTTGCTCCCGTGTCTCAGTGGGGTTCAGTAACGTCAGCTGATCCCCTGCTGTGTGGATGGCAGTCTCTCCTGCTGTCACCTCATTCAAAATTCAGTAGGCCTCTGCCTACACCCTCCTATTTCCTGGGCTTCAACACAGCCAGTTGTAGTTCGGAAATGCCGTCCACACGGAAAGAGACACTTGCTCCCGTGTCTCAGTGGGGTTCAGTAACGTCAGCTGATCCCCTGCTGTGTGGATGGCAGTCTCTCCTGCTGTCACCTCATTCAAAATTCAGTAGGCCTCTGCCTACACCCTCCTATTTCCTGGGCTTCAACACAGCCAGTTGTAGTTCGGAAGTGCCGTCCACACGGAAAGAGATACTTGCTCCCGTGTCTCAGTGGGGTTCAGTAACGTCAGCTGATCCCCTGCTGTGTGGATGGCAGTCTCTCCTGCTGTAAACTCATTCAAAATACAGTAGGCCTCTGCCTACACCCTCCTATTTCCTGGGCTTCAACACAGCCAGTTGTAGTTCGGAAGTGCCGTCCACACGGAAAGAGACACTTGCTCCCGTGTCTCAGTGGGGTTCAGTAACGTCAGCTGATCCCCTGCTGTGTGGATGGCAGTCTCTCCTGCTGTAAACTCATTCAAAATACAGTAGGCCTCTGCCTACACCCTCCTATTTCCTGGGCTTCAACACAGCCAGTTGTAGTTCGGAAGTGCCGTCCACACGGAAAGAGATACTTGCTCCCGTGTCTCAGTGGGGTTCAGTAACGTCAGCTGATCCCCTGCTGTGTGGATGGCAGTCTCTCCTGCTGTCACCTCATTCAAAATTCAGTAGGCCTCTGCCTACACCCTCCTATTTCCTGGGCTTCAACACAGCCAGTTGTAGTTCGGAAGTGCCGTCCACACGGAAAGAGATACTTGCTCCCGTGTCTCAGTGGGGTTCAGTAACGTCAGCTGATCCCCTGCTGTGTGGATGGCAGTCTCTCCTGCTGTCACCTCATTCAAAATTCAGTAGGCCTCTGCCTACACCCTCCTATTTCCTGGGCTTCAACACAGCCAGTTGTAGTTCGGAAGTGCCGTCCACACGGAAAGAGATACTTGCTCCCGTGTCTCAGTGGGGTTCAGTAACGTCAGCTGATCCCCTGCTGTGTGGATGGCAGTCTCTCCTGCTGTAAACTCATTCAAAATACAGTAGGCCTCTGCCTACACCCTCCTATTTCCTGGGCTTCAACACAGCCAGTTGTAGTTCGGAAGTGCCGTCCACACGGAAAGAGATACTTGCTCCCGTGTCTCAGTGGGGTTCAGTAATGTCAGCTGATCCCCTGCTGTGTGGATGGCAAAGTCTCCTGCTGCCTACACAGTCGTACCACTACTGATTTTTAACCGTGCTCCAATTAGGCCTGTGGCTCCACTGTCTCTCGTATTTCCCCTGTCCTCCAACCCTGCCAGTTACAGCTCCGAAGTGGCGTCTGCACAATCCACACTTGTTCCTGTGTTACAGGTGTTCAGTCCGATCAGTTAATCCCCTGATGTGTGTCCGGCAATGTCGCCTGCTCTGTCCACATTCCCATTATCGGAATGTGGACAGAGCAGGCGACATTGCCGGACACACATCAGGGGATTAACTGACCGGACTGAACACCTGTAACACAGGAACAAGTGTGGATTGTGCAGACGCCACTTCGGAGCTGTAACTGGCGGGGTTGGAGGACAGGGGAAATACGAAAATCAGTGAATCCACAGGCCTAAGTGGAGCTTGGTTCAAATTAGTAGTCTACAACCGATCTTAAAATTTCTTCAATGCAGCCTAAGCCTGCTCCGTGCTTGTCCCTGGGCTTCAACACAGCCAGTTGTTGCTCGGAAGTGCCGTCTTCACAGAGTAAAACACTAGCTCCTGTGTTTGTGGGGTTCAGTAACGTCAGCTGTTCCCCTGCTGTTTTGATGGCAATCTGTCCTGCTGCCTCCCAATTGACAGCACATCAGGCCTCAGCCTGCTAAGTGCTTGTCCTGGGCTCCAACATCGCCAGTTGCTGCTCATAACTGACTTTGGCACGGGTACTCCCTCCTGCCCAGCTTGGTTCCAGCCCTGCCTGCTGTTTCCGGGAAGTGTCAATGTCAGTTTGCCACCCCAAGTTGCCATGTCGTGTTGCGGTTGGGTTAGCCGAGGCTAGGGTGCCAGCAGTTTAGGTGCTTCCTATGTGGACTGCGGGTTCTGGTAAGAAAGGTTTGTTCCATAGTGCCAGTAGGACAAGCACCCCCTGTAGGACTGTGTGATTCGGTAACTGCGGCCAGCTTGCGGCATGCCAACTTTGCTTTTCAGGGGTAACTTCTGATACCCCTCCGGGTTCCAGCACCGTCAGCTGGTTCTCATCAGAGCCTTTGGCCTAGGTGCCTCCATCTCGGTATCCGAGTTCCAGCAACGTCTGCTGGTCCTTGGTAGTGCTTTGTAGCACAGGTACCTCCTGCTTAGTAACCGGGTTCCAGCACCGTCAGCTGGTCCTCGGTTGTGCCATTGGCTCTTATTCCTTCTGCTGCCCCTCCGGGTGCCAGCACTGTCAGCTGGTCCTCGCTATTTCCATTTGCTCTTGCAGCTTATGCTACCCCTCCGGGTTCCAGCACCGTCAGCTGGTTCTCGTCAGAGCCTTTGGCCTAGGTGCCTCCATCTCGGTATCCGAGTTCCGGCAACGTCTGCTGGTCCTTGGTAGTGCTTTGTAGCACAGGTACCTCCTGCTTAGTAACCGGGTTCCAGCACCGTCAGCTGGTCCTCGGTTGTGCCATTGGCTCTTATTCCTTCTGCTGCCCCTCCGGGTGCCAGCACTGTCAGCTGGTCCTCGCTATTTCCATTTGCTCTTGCAGCTTATGCTACCCCTCCGGGTTCCAGCATCGTCAGCTGGTTCTCGTCAGAGCCTTTGGCCTAGGTGCCTCCATCTCGGTATCCGAGTTCCGGCAACGTCTGCTGGTCCTTGGTAGTGCTTTGTAGCACAGGTACCTCCTGCTTAGTAACCGGGTTCCAGCACCGTCAGCTGGTCCTCGGTAGTGCCATTGGCTCTTGTTCCTTCTGCTGCCCCTCCGGGTGCCAGTACCGTCAGCTGGTTCAAGAGGACAAAGAACAGGAAGACAACCACCAAGATGCAGAACAACAAGAGAGAGAAGACAAAGAAGCATAAAAAAAACAAAGCAGAAGAACATTAAGCATAAGACTAATACTCTGAGCAAATGATATTATCTTATTTATAAGCAGAAGAAGACTAAGCAGTGTATGGGGGTGAGTCCGTTCCTCCTCGTGGTGCCCCTGGAAAAGGCCTGCTTCTGCAGGCCAAACTGAACGCGGACAAATCCTGTTGTAAATCTTTTGTGACAGGCAGAACGGAAGGTGTAAACTTCTAACTTTTCTAGATAACAACTACAGGAATGCCTGACACAAACAAGAATATGATGAAGAAGAATAGGAAGAAGATGAAGAAGCTGAATATGTAGAATAATAATTGTTGAATAAGAAGAATATGAAGAATGTAAGAAAAGGAAGAAGAAGAAGAAGAAGAAGAAGAAGAAGAAGAAGAAGAAGAAGAAGAAGAAGAATGTAAAAAAAGGAAGTAGAAGAAGAAGAAGAAGAATGTAAAAAAAGGAATAAGAAGAAGAATGTAAAAAAAGGAAGTAGAAGAAGAAGAAGAAGAATGTAAAAAAAGGAAGTAGAAGAAGAAGAAGAAGAATGTAAAAAAAGGAAGTAGAAGAAGAAGACATACATGTCTGGCAAAATATAAATGAGGCTAACATAGTCAATATCTTTGTAACTCCTAACATCTTTAAAAAAAAAAGTTTAATTCCTGCTATTCCATTTGATTGGGCTAAACCTCTATGGCTTTAATGTCTCCTCCACCTCCCACAATACATTCTACATTATTCTTAGTTGTTTTTCTTCATGTAGAATTAACCTACAAGGAAAGAAAGGTTTTTTTTTAATTCCGATATTTTGGCCCCATTGACTTGCATTGGTTCCCGGTATCGGAATCGGCGATACCGATACTTTTTTTTAAGATCGGCCGATCCATTTCGATCCGATATTTTCAAGTATCGGCTGGTATCGCTCAACTCTAGTCATAATCATTTGATGATGTCATAATCATTTGATGTCGTAATCATTGGATGATGTCATAATCATTTTGTTGATGTCATAATCATTTGATGATGTCATAATCATTAGATGATGTCATAATCATTTGATGATGTCATAATCATTTTGTTGATGTAATAATCATTTTGTTGATGTCATAATGATTGGATGATGACATAATCATTTGATGTCATAGTCATTGGATGATGTCATAATCATTAGATGATGTCATAATCATTTTGTTGATGTCATAATCATTTTGTTGATGTCATAATCATTTGATGATGTCATAATCATTAGATGATGTCATAATCATTTTGTTGATGTCATAATCATTTGATGTCATAATCATTAGATGATGTCATAATCATTTTGTTGATGTCATAATCATTTGATGATGTCATAATCGTTTGATGTCATAATCTTTAGATGATGTCATAATCATTTTGTTGATGTCATAATCATTTGATGTCATAATCATTTGGTGATGTCATAATCATGTTGTTGATGTCATAATCATTTTGTTGATGTCATAATCATTTGATGTCATAATCATTGGATGATGTCATAATCATTTTGTTGATGTCATAATCAATTGATGATGTCATAATCATTAGATGATGTCATAATCATTTTTTTAATGTCATAATCATTTGATGATGTCATAATCATTTGATGATGTCATAATCATTGGATGATGTCATAATCATTTTGTTGATGTCATAATCATTTGATGATGTCATAATCATTAGATGATGTCATAATCATTTTGTTGATGTCAGAATCATTTGATGATGTCATAATCATTTTGTTGATGTCATAATCATTTGATGATGTCATAATCATTTTGTTGATGTCATAATCATTTTGTTGATGTCATATGATTTGATGATGTCATAATCATTTGATGTCATAATCATTGGATGATGTCATAATCATTTTGTTGATGTCATAATCATTTGATGATGTTATAATCATTAGATGATGTCATAATCATTTTGTTGATGTCATAATCATTTGATTATGTCATAATCATTAGATGATGTCATAATCATTTTGTTGATGTCATAATCATTTGATGATGTCATAATCATTTTGTTGATGTCATAATCATTTGATGATGTCATAATCATTTGATGTCATAATCATTTTGTTGATGTCATAATCATTTGATGATGTCATAATCATTAGATGATGTCATAATCATTTTGTTGATGTCATAATCATTTGATGATGTCATAATCATTTGATGTCATAATCATTGGATGATGACATAATCATTTTGTTGATGTCATAATCATTTGATGATGTCATAATCATTTTGTTGATGTAATAATCATTTTGTTGATGTCATAATGATTGGATGATGACATAATCATTTGATGTCATAATCATTAGATGATGTCATAATCATTTTGTTGATGACATAATCATTTGATGTCATAATCATTAGATGATGTCATAATCATTTTGTTGATGTCATAGTCATTTGATGATGTCATAATCATTTTGTTGATGTCATAATCATTAGAGGATGTCATAATCATTTGATGTCATAATCATTGGATGATGTCATAATCATTTTGTTGATGTCATAATCATTTGATGATGTCATAATCATTAGATGATGTCATAATCATTTTGTTGATGTCATAATCATTTGATGATGTCATAATCATTTGATGTCATAATCATTGGATGATGACATAATCATTTTGTTGATGTCATAATCATTTGATGATGTCATAATCATTTGATGATGTCATAATCATTAGATGATGTCATAATCATTTTGTTGATGTCATAATCATTTGATGTCATAATCATTGGATGATGTCATAATCATTTTGTTGATGTCATAATCATTTGATGATGTCATAATCATTAGATGATGTCATAATCATTTTGTTGATGTCATAATCATTTGATGTCATAATCATTAGATGATGTCATAATCATTTTGTTGATGTCATAATCATTTGATGTCATAATCATTGGATGATGTCATAATCATTTTGTTGATGTCATAATCATTTGATGATGTCATAATCATTAGATGATGTCATAATCATTTTGTTGATGTCATAATCATTTTGTTGATGTCATAATCATTTGATGTCATAATCATTTGGTGATGTCATAATCATTTTGTTGATGTAATAATAATTTTGTTGATATCATAATGATTTGATGATGTCATAATCATTTGATGTCATAATCATTGGACGATGTCATAATCATTTTGTTGATGTCATAATCATTTGATTATGTCATAATCATTAGATGATGTCATAATCATTTTGTTGATGTCATAATCATTTGATGATGTCATAATCATTTTGTTGATGTCATAATCATTTGATGATGTCATAATCATTTGATGATGTCATAATCATTTGATGATGTCATAATCATTTTGTTGATGTAATAATCATTTTGTTGATGTCATAATGATTGGATGATGACATAATCATTTGATGTCATAGTCATTGGATGATGTCATAATCATTAGATGATGTCATAATCATTTTGTTGATGTCATAATCATTTGATGATGCCATAATCATTTGATGATGTCATATTCATTAGATGATGTCATAATCATTTTGTTGATGTCATAATCATTTTGTTGATGTCATAATCATTTGATGATGTCATAATCGTTTGATGTCATAATCATTAGATGATGTCATAATCATTTTGTTGATGTCATAATCATTTGATGTCATAATCATTTGGTGATGTCATAATCATTTTGTTGATGTAATAATAATTTTGTTGATATCATAATGATTTGATGATGTCATAATCATTTGATGTCATAATCATTGGACAATGTCATAATCATTTTGTTGATGTCATAATCATTTGATTATGTCATAATCATTAGATGATGTCATAATCATTTTGTTGATGTCATAATCATTTGATGATGTCATAATCATTTTGTTGATGTCATAATCATTTGATGATGTCATAATCATTTGATGTCGTAATCATTGGATGATGTCATAATCATTTTGTTGATGTCATAATCATTTGATGATGTCATAATCATTAGATGATGTCATAATCATTTGATGATGTCATAATCATTTTGTTGATGTAATAATCATTTTGTTGATGTCATAATGATTGGATGATGACATAATCATTTGATGTCATAGTCATTGGATGATGTCATAATCATTAGATGATGTCATAATCATTTTGTTGATGTCATAATCATTTGATGATGCCATAAACATTTGATGATGTCATAATCATTAGATGATGTCATAATCATTTTGTTGATGTCATAATCATTTGATGATGCCATAAACATTTGATGATGTCATAATCATTAGATGATGTCATAATCATTTTGTTGATGTCATAATCATTTGATGATGTCATAATCATTTTGTTGATGTCATAATCATTTGATGATGTCATCATCATTAGATGATGTCATAATCATTTTGTTGATGTCATAATCATTTGATGATGTCATAATCATTTTGTTGATGTCATAATCATTTTGTTGATGTCATAATGATTTGATGATGTCATAATCATTTGATGTCATAATCATTGGATGATGTCATAATCATTTTGTTGATGTCATAATGATTTGATGATGTCATAATCATTTGATGTCATAATCATTGGATGATGTCATAATCATTTTGTTGATGTTATAATCATTTGATGATGTCATAATCATTTGATGTCATTATCATTGGATGATGTCATAATCATTTTGTTGATGTCATAATCATTTGATGATGTCATAATCATTTTGTTGATGTCATAATCATTTGATGATGTCATAATCATTTGATGTCATAATCATTGGATAATGTCATAATCATTTTGTTGATGTCATAATCATTTGATGTCATAATCATTAGATGATGTCATAATAATTTTGTTGATGTCATAATCATTTGATGATGTCATAATCATTAGATGATGTCATAATCATTTTGTTGATGTCATAATCATTTGATGATGTCATAATCATTTTGTTGATGTCATAATCATTTGATGATGTCATAATCGTTTGATGTCATAATCATTAGATGATGGCATAATCATTTTGTTGATGTCATAATCATTTGATGTCATAATCATTAGATGATGTCATAATCATTTTGTTGATGTCATAGTCATTTGATGATGTCATACTCATTTTGTTGATGTCATAATCATTTGATGTCATTATCATTGGATGATGTCATAATCATTTTGTTGATGTCATAATCATTTGATGATGTCATAATCATTAGATGATGTCATAATCATTTTGTTGATGTCATAATCATTTGATGATGTCATAATCATTTGATGTCATATTCATTGGATGATGTCATAATCATTTTGTTGATGTCATAATCATTTGATGATGTCATAATCATTTGATGTCATAATCATTGGATGATATCATAATAATTTTGTTGATGTCATAATCATTAGATGATGTTATAATCATTTTGTTGATGTCATAATCATTTTGTTGATGTCATAATCATTTTGTTGATGTCATAATCATTTTGTTGATGTCATAATGATTTGATGATGTTATAATCATTTGATGTCATAATCATTGGATGATGTCATAATCATTTTGTTGATGTCATAATCATTGGATGATGTTATAATCATTTTGTTGATGTCATAATCATTTGATGATGTCATAATCATTAGATGATGTCATAATCATTTTGTTGATGTCATAATCATTTGATGATGTCATAATCATTAGATGATGTCATAATCATTTTGTTGATGTCATAATCATTTGATGATGTCATAATCATTTGATGTCATAATCATTGGATGATATCATAATAATTTTGTTGATGTCATAATCATTAGATGATGTCATAATCATTTTGTTGATGTCATAATCATTTGATGATGTCATAATCATTTTGTTGATGTCATAATCATTTTGTTGATGTCATAATGATTTGATGATGTCATAATCATTTGATGTCATAATCATTGGATGATGTCATAATCATTTTGTTGATGTCATAATCATTGGATGATGTTATAATCATTTTGTTGATGTCATAATCATTTGATGATGTCATAATCATTAGATGATGTCATAATCATTTTGTTGATGTCATAATCATTTGATGATGTCATAATCATTGGATGATGACATAATCATTTTCTTGATGTCATAATCATTTGATGATGTCATAATCATTTTGTTGATGTAATAATCATTTTGTTGATGTCATAATGATTGGACGATGACATAATCATTTGATGTCATAATCATTAGATGATGTCATAATAATTTTGTTGATGACATAATCATTTGATGTCATAACCATTAGATGATGTCATAATCATTTTGTTGATGTCATAGTCATTTGAAGATGTCATAATCATTTTGTTGATGTCATAATCATTTGATGATGTCATAATCATTAGATGATGTCATAATCATTTTGTTGATGTCATAATCATTTGATGATGTCATAATCATTTTGTTGATGTCATAATCATTTGAAGATGTCATAATCGTTTGTTGTCATAATCATTAGATGATGTCATAATCATTTTGTTGATGTCATTATCATTTGATGTCATAATCATTAGATGATGTCATAATCATTTTGTTGATGTCATAGTCATTTGATGATGTCATAATCATTTTGTTGATGTCATAATCATTTGATGATGTCATAATCATTTGATGTCATAATCATTGGATGATGTCATAATCATTTTGTTGATGTAATAATCATTTTGTTGATGTCAAAATGATTTGATGATGTCATAATCATTAGATGATGTCATAATCATTTTGATGATGTCATAATCATTTGATGTCATAATCATTAGATGATGTCATAATCATTTTGTTGATGTCATAGTCATTTGATGATGTCATAATCATTTTGTTGATGTCATAATCATTTGATGATGTCATAATCATTTGATGTCATAATCATTTGATTATGTCATAATCATTAGATGATGTCATAATCATTTGATTATGTCATAATCATTAGATGATGTCATAATCATTTTGTTGATGTCATAATCATTTCATGATGTCATAATCATTTTGTTGATGTCATAATGATTTGATGATGTCATAATCATTTTGTTGATGTCATAGTCATTTGATGATGTCATACTCATTTTGTTGATGTCATAATCATTTGATGATGTCATAATCATTTGATGTCATAATCATTGGATGATGTCATAATCATTTTGTTGATGTCATAATCATTTGATGATGTCATAATCATTAGATGATGTCATAATCATTTTGTTGATGTCATAATCATTTGCTGATGTCATAATCATTAGATGATGTCATAATCATTTTGTTGATGTCATAATCATTTCATGATGTCATAATCATTTTGTTGATGTCATAATGATTTGATGATGTCATAATCATTTGATGTCATAATCATTTTGTTGATGTCATAATGATTTGATGATGTCATAATCATTTGATGTCATAATCATTGGATGATGTCATAATCATTTTGTTGATGTCATAATCATTTGATGATGTCATAATCATTAGATGATGTCATAATCATTGGATGATGTCATAATCATTTTGTTGATGTCATAATCATTTGATGATGTCATAATCATTAGATGATGTCATAATCAATTTGTTGATGTCATAATCATTTGATGATGTCTTAATCATTTGATGATGTCATAATCATTTTGTTGATGTCATAATCATTTGATGATGTCATAATCATTAGATGATGTCATAATCATTTTGTTGATGTCATAATCATTTGCTGATGTCATAATCATTAGATGATGTCATAATCATTTTGTTGATGTCAAAATCATTTGATGTCATAATCATTGTATAATGTCATATTCATTTTGTTGATATCATAATCACTTGATGATGTCATAATCATTTTGTTGATGTCATAATCATTTGATGATGTCATAATCATTTGATGTCATAATCATTGGATGATGTCATAATCATTTTGTTGATGTCATAATCATTTGATGATGTCATAATCATTTGATGTCATAATCATTGGATGATGTCATAATCATTTTGTTGATGTCATAATCATTTGATGATGTCATAATAATTAGATGATGTCATAAACATTTTGTTGATGTCATAATCATTTTGTTGATGTCATAATCATTTGATGATGTCATAATAATTAGATGATGTCATAAACATTTTGTTGATGTCATAATCATTTTGTTGATGTCATAATCATTTTGTTGATGTCATAATCATTTGATGATGTCATAATCATTAGGTGATGTCATAATCATTTTGTTGATGTCATAATCATTTGATGATGTCATAATCATTAGATGATGTCATAATCATTTTGTTGATGTCATAATCATTTGATGATGTCATAATCATTTTGTTGATGTCATAATCATTTGAAGATGTCATAATCGTTTGATGATGTCATAATCATTTGATTATGTCATAATCATTAGATGATGTCATAATCATTTTGTTGATGTCATAATCATTTGATGATGTCATAATCATTTGATGTCATAATCATTGGATGATGACATAATCATTTTGTTGATGTCATAATCATTTGATGATGTCATAATCATTTTGTTGATGTAATAATCATTTTGTTGATGTCATAATCATTTGATGATGTCATAATCATTTGATGTCATAATCATTGGATGATGTCATAATCATTTTGTTGATGTCATAATCATTAGATGATGTCATAATCATTTTTTGATGTCATAATCATTTGATGATGTGATAATCATTTGATGATGTCATAATCATTTTGTTGATGTCATAATCATTTGATGATGTCATAATCATTTTGTTGATGTCATAATCATTTGATGATGTCATAATCATTTGATTTCATAATCATTGGATAATGTCATAATCATTTTGTTGATGTCATAATCATTTGATGATGTCATAATCATTAGATGAGGTCATAATCATTTTGTTGATGTTACAATCATTTGATGATGTCATAATCATTTTGTTGATGTCATAATCATTTTGTTGATGTCATAATGATTTGATGATGTCATAATCATTTGATGTCATAATCATTGGATGATGTCATAATCATTTTGTTGATGTCATAATCATTTGATGATGTCATAATCATTTAATGTCATAATCATTGGATGATGTCATAATCATTTTGTTGATGTCATAATCATTTGATGATGTCATAATCATTAGATGATGTCATAATCATTTTGTTGATGTCATAATCATTTTGTTGATGTCATAATCATTTGATGATGTCATAATCATTAGATGATGTCATAATAATTTTGTTGATGTCATAATCATTTGATGTCATAATCATTAGATGATGTCATAATCATTTTGTTGATGTCATAATCATTTTGTTGATGTCATAATCATTTGATGATGTCATAATCGTTTGATGTCATAATCTTTAGATGATGTCATAATCATTTTGTTGATGTCATAATCATTTGATGTCATAATCATTTGGTGATGTCATAATCATGTTGTTGATCTCATAATCATTTTGTTGATGTCATAATGATTTGATGATGTCATAATCATTTGATGTCATAATCATTGGATGATGTCATAATCATTTTGTTGATGTCATAATCATTTGATGATGTCATAATCATTAGATGATGTCATAATCATTTTGTTGATGTCATAATCATTTGATGTCATAATCATTGGATGATGTCATAATCATTTTGTTGATGTCATAATCATTTGATGATGTCATAATGATTTGATGATGTCATAATCATTTGATGATGTCATAATCATTAGATGATGTCATAATCATTTTGTTGATGTCATAATCATTTGATGATGTCATAATCATTTGATGTCATAGTCATTGGATGATGTCATAATCATTTTGTTGATGTCATAATCATTTGATGATGTCATAATCATTAGATGATGTCATAATCATTTTGTTGATGTCATAATCATTTTGTTGATGTCATAATCATTTGATGATGTCATAATCATTAGATGATGTCATAATCATTTTGTTGATGTCATAATCATTTGATGTCATAATCATTAGATGATGTCATAATCATTTTGTTGATGTCATAATCATTTTGTTGATGTCATAATCATTTGATGATGTCATAATCGTTTGATGTCATAATCATTAGATGATGTCATAATCATTTTGTTGATGTCATAATCATTTGATGTCATAATCATTTGGTGATGTCATAATCATGTTGATGTCATAATCATTTTGTTGATGTCATAATCATTTGATGTCATAATCATTGGATGATGTCATAATCATTTTGTTGATGTCATAATCATTTGATGATGTCATAATCATTAGATGATGTCATAATCATTTTTTTGATGTCATAATCATTTCATGATGTCATAATCATTTGATGATGTCATAATCATTGGATGATGTCATAATCATTTTGTTGATGTCATAATCATTTGATGATGTCATAATCATTAGATGATGTCATAATCATTTTGTTGATGTCATAATCATTTGATGATGTCATAATCATTAGATGATGTCATAATCATTTTGTTGATGTCAGAATCATTTGATGATGTCATAATCATTTTGTTGATGTCATAATCATTTGATGATGTCATAATCATTTTGTTGATGTCATAATCATTTTGTTGATGTCATATGATTTGATGATGTCATAATCATTTGATGTCATAATCATTGGATGATGTCATAATCATTTTGTTGATGTCATAATCATTTGATGATGTTATAATCATTAGATGATGTCATAATCATTTTGTTGATGTCATAATCATTTGATGATGTCATAATCATTAGATGATGTCATAATCATTTTGTTGATGTCATAATCATTTGATGATGTCATAATCATTTGATGTCATAATCATTGGATGATGACATAATCATTTTGTTGATGTCATAATCATTTGATGATGTCATAATCATTTTGTTGATGTAATAATCATTTTGTTGATGTCATAATGATTGGATGATGACATAATCATTTGATGTCATAATCATTAGATGATGTCATAATCATTTTGTTGATGACATAATCATTTGATGTCATAATCATTAGATGATGTCATAATCATTTTGTTGATGTCATAGTCATTTGATGATGTCATAATCATTTTGTTGATGTCATAATCATTAGAGGATGTCATAATCATTTGATGTCATAATCATTGGATGATGTCATAATCATTTTGTTGATGTCATAATCATTTGATGATGTCATAATCATTAGATGATGTCATAATCATTTTGTTGATGTCATAATCATTTGATGATGTCATAATCATTTGATGTCATAATCATTGGATGATGACATAATCATTTTGTTGATGTCATAATCATTTGATGATGTCATAATCATTTGATGATGTCATAATCATTAGATGATGTCATAATCATTTTGTTGATGTCATAATCATTTGATGTCATAATCATTGGATGATGTCATAATCATTTTGTTGATGTCATAATCATTTGATGATGTCATAATCATTAGATGATGTCATAATCATTTTGTTGATGTCATAATCATTTGATGTCATAATCATTATATGATGTCATAATCATTTTGTTGATGTCATAATCATTTGATGTCATAATCATTGGATGATGTCATAATCATTTTGTTGATGTCATAATCATTTGATGATGTCATAATCATTAGATGATGTCATAATCATTTTGTTGATGTCATAATCATTTTGTTGATGTCATAATCATTTGATGATGTCATAATCGTTTGATGTCATAATCATTAGATGATGTCATAATCATTTTGTTGATGTCATAATCATTTGATGTCATAATCATTTGGTGATGTCATAATCATTTTGTTGATGTCATAATCATTTTGTTGATATCATATTGATTTGATGATGTCATAATCATTTGATGTCATAATCATTGGACGATGTCATAATCATTTTGTTGATGTCATAATCATTTGATGATGTCATAATCATTTGATGTCATAATCATTGGATGATGTCATGATCATTTTGTTGATGTCATAATCATTTGATGATGTCATAATCATTAGATGATGTCATAATCATTTTGTTGATGTCATAATCATTTGATGATGTCATAATCATTTGATGTCATAATCATTGGATGATGTCATAATCATTTTGTTGATGTCATAATCATTTTGTTGATGTCATAATCATTTGATGATGTCATAATCATTAGATGATGTCATAATCATTTTGTTGATGTCATAATCATTAGATGATGTCATAATCATTTTGTTGATGTCAGAATCATTTGATGATGTCATAATCATTTTGTTGATGTCATAATCATTTGATGATGACATAATCATTTTGTTGATGTCATAATCATTTTGCTGATGTCATATGATTTGATGATGTCATAATCTTTTGATGTCATAATCATTGGATGATGTCATAATAATTTTGTTGATGTCATAATCATTTGATGATGTTATAATCATTAGATGATGTCATAATCATTTTGTTGATGTCATAATCATTTGATGATGTCATAATCATTAGATGATGTCATAATCATTTTGTTGATGTCATAATCATTTGATGATGTCATAATCATTTTGTTGATGTCATAATCATTTGATGATGTCATAATCATTTGATGTCGTAATCATTGGATGATGTCATAATCATTTTGTTGATGTCATAATCATTTGATGATGTCATAATCATTAGATGATGTCATAATCATTTGATGATGTCATAATCATTTTGTTGATGTAATAATCATTTTGTTGATGTCATAATGATTGGATGATGACATAATCATTTGATGTCATAGTCATTGGATGATGTCATAATCATTAGATGATGTCATAATCATTTTGTTGATGTCATAATCATTTGATGATGCCATAAAAATTTGATGATGTCATAATCATTAGATGATGTCATAATCATTTTGTTGATGTCATAATCATTTGATGATGCCATGAACATTTGATGATGTCATAATCATTAGATGATGTCATAATCATTTTGTTGATGTCATAATCATTTGATGATGTCATAATCATTTTGTTGATGTCATAATCATTTGATGATGTCATCATCATTAGATGATGTCATAATCATTTTGTTGATGTCATAATCATTTGATGATGTCATAATCATTTTGTTGATGTCATAATCATTTTGTTGATGTCATAATGATTTGATGATGTCATAATCATTTGATGTCATAATCATTGGATGATGTCATAATCATTTTGTTGATGTCATAATCATTTGATGATGTCATAATCATTTGATGTCATAATCATTGGATGATGTCATAATCATTTTGTTGATGTCATAATCATTTGATGATGTCATAATCATTAGATGATGTCATAATCATTTTGTTGATGTTATAATCATTTGATGATGTCATAATCATTTGATGTCATAATCATTGGATGATGTCATAATCATTTTGTTGATGTCATAATCATTTGATGATGTCATAATCATTTTGTTGATGTCATAATCATTCGATGATGTCATAATCATTTGATGTCATAATCATTGGATAATGTCATAATCATTTTGTTGATGTCATAATCATTTGATGTCATAATCATTGAATGATGTCATAATCATTTTGTTGATGTCATAATCATTTGATGATGTCATAATCATTAGATGATGTCATAATAATTTTGTTGATGTCATAATCATTTGATGATGTCATAATCATTAGATGATGTCATAATCATTTTGTTGATGTCATAATCATTTGATGATGTCATAATCATTTTGTTGATGTCATAATCATTTGATGATGTCATAATCGTTTGATGTCATAATCATTAGATGATGGCATAATCATTTTGTTGATGTCATAATCATTTGATGTCATAATCATTAGATGATGTCATAATCATTTTGTTGATGTCATAGTCATTTGATGATGTCATACTCATTTTGTTGATGTCATAATCATTTGATGATGTCATAATCATTTTGTTGATGTCATAGTCATTTGATGATGTCATAATCATTTTGTTGATGTCATAATCATTTGATGATGTCATAATCATTAGATGATGTCATAATCATTTTGTTGATGTCATAATCATTTGATGATGTCATAATCATTTGATGTCATATTCATTGGATGATGTCATAATCATTTTGTTGATGTCATAATCATTTGATGATGTCATAATCATTTGATGTCATAATCATTGGATGATATCATAATAATTTTGTTGATGTCATAATCATTAGATGAATTCATAATCATTTTGTTGATGTCATAATCATTTTGTTGATGTCATAATCATTTTGTTGATGTCATAATCATTTTGTTGATGTCATAATGATTTGATGATGTCATAATCATTTGATGTCATAATCATTGGATGATGTCATAATCATTTTGTTGATGTCATAATCATTGGATGATGTTATAATCATTTTGTTGATGTCATAATCATTTGATGATGTCATAATCATTAGATGATGTCATAATCATTTTGTTGATGTCATAATCATTTGATGATGTCATAATCATTGGATGATGACATAATCATTTTGTTGATGTCATAATCATTTGATGATGTCATAATCATTTGATGTCATAATCATTGGATGATATCACAATAATTTTGTTGATGTCATAATCATTAGATGATGTCATAATCATTTTGTTGATGTCATAATCATTTGATGATGTCATAATCATTTTGTTGATGTCATAATCATTTTGTTGATGTCATAATGATTTGATGATGTCATAATCATTTGATGTCATAATCATTGGATGATGTCATAATCATTTTGTTGATGTCATAATCATTGGATGATGTTATAATCATTTTTGATGTCATAATCATTTGATGATGTCATAATCATTAGATGATGTCATAATCATTTTGTTGATGTCATAATCATTTGATGATGTCATAATCATTGGATGATGACATAATCATTTTCTTGATGTCATAATCATTTGATGATGTCATAATCATTTTGTTGATGTAATAATCATTTTGTTGATGTCATAATGATTGGACGATGACATAATCATTTGATGTCATAATCATTAGATGATGTCATAATAATTTTGTTGATGACATAATCATTTGATGTCATAATCATTAGATGATGTCATAATCATTTTGTTGATGTCATAGTCATTTGATGATGTCATAATCATTTTGTTGATGTCATAATCATTTGATGATGTCATAATCATTAGATGATGTCATAATCATTTTGTTGATGTCATAATCATTTGATGATGTCATAATCATTTTGTTGATGTCATTATCATTTGATGTCATAATCATTAGATGATGTCATAATCATTTTGTTGATGTCATAGTCATTTGATGATGTCATAATCATTTTGTTGATGTCATAATCATTTGATGATGTCATAATCATTTGATGTCATAATCATTGGATGATGTCATAATCATTTTGTTGATGTAATAATCATTTTGTTGATGTCAAAATGATTTGATGATGTCATAATCATTAGATGATGTCATAATCATTTTGATGATGTCATAATCATTTGATGTCATAATCATTAGATGATGTCATAATCATTTTGTTGATGTCATAGTCATTTGATGATGTCATAATCATTTTGTTGATGTCATAATCATTTGATGATGTCATAATCATTTGATGTCATAATCATTTGATTATGTCATAATCATTAGATGATGTCATAATCATTTGATTATGTCATAATCATTAGATGATGTCATAATCATTTTGTTGATGTCATAATCATTTCATGATGTCATAATCATTTTGTTGATGTCATAATGATTTGATGATGTCATAATCATTTTGTTGATGTCATAGTCATTTGATGATGTCATACTCATTTTGTTGATGTCATAATCATTTGATGATGTCATAATCATTTGATGTCATAATCATTGGATGATGTCATAATCATTTTGTTGATGTCATAATCATTTGATGATGTCATAATCATTAGATGATGTCATAATCATTTTGTTGATGTCATAATCATTTTGTTGATGTCATAATCATTTGATGATGTCATAATCGTTTGATGTCATAATCATTAGATGATGTCATAATCATTTTGTTGATGTCATAATCATTTGATGTCATAATCATTTGGTGATGTCATAATCATTTTGTTGATGTCATAATCATTTTGTTGATATCATAATGATTTGATGATGTCATAATCATTTGATGTCATAATCATTGGACGATGTCATAATCATTTTGTTGATGTCATAATCATTTGATGATGTCATAATCATTTGATGTCATAATCATTGGATGATGTCATGATCATTTTGTTGATGTCATAATCATTTGATGATGTCATAATCATTAGATGATGTCATAATCATTTTGTTGATGTCATAATCATTTGATGATGTCATAATCATTTGATGTCATAATCATTGGATGATGTCATAATCATTTTGTTGATGTCATAATCATTTTGTTGATGTCATAATCATTTGATGATGTCATAATCATTAGATGATGTCATAATCATTTTGTTGATGTCATAATCATTAGATGATGTCATAATCATTTTGTTGATGTCAGAATCATTTGATGATGTCATAATCATTTTGTTGATGTCATAATCATTTGATGATGACATAATCATTTTGTTGATGTCATAATCATTTTGCTGATGTCATATGATTTGATGATGTCATAATCTTTTGATGTCATAATCATTGGATGATGTCATAATAATTTTGTTGATGTCATAATCATTTGATGATGTTATAATCATTAGATGATGTCATAATCATTTTGTTGATGTCATAATCATTTGATGATGTCATAATCATTAGATGATGTCATAATCATTTTGTTGATGTCATAATCATTTGATGATGTCATAATCATTTTGTTGATGTCATAATCATTTGATGATGTCATAATCATTTGATGTCGTAATCATTGGATGATGTCATAATCATTTTGTTGATGTCATAATCATTTGATGATGTCATAATCATTAGATGATGTCATAATCATTTTGTTGATGTTATAATCATTTGATGATGTCATAATCATTTGATGTCATAATCATTGGATGATGTCATAATCATTTTGTTGATGTCATAATCATTTGATGATGTCATAATCATTTGATGTCATAATCATTGGATGATGTCATAATCATTTTGTTGATGTCATAATCATTTGATGATGTCATAATCATTAGATGATGTCATAATCATTTTGTTGATGTTATAATCATTTGATGATGTCATAATCATTTGATGTCATAATCATTGGATGATGTCATAATCATTTTGTTGATGTCATAATCATTTGATGATGTCATAATCATTTTGTTGATGTCATAATCATTCGATGATGTCATAATCATTTGATGTCATAATCATTGGATAATGTCATAATCATTTTGTTGATGTCATAATCATTTGATGTCATAATCATTGAATGATGTCATAATCATTTTGTTGATGTCATAATCATTTGATGATGTCATAATCATTAGATGATGTCATAATAATTTTGTTGATGTCATAATCATTTGATGATGTCATAATCATTAGATGATGTCATAATCATTTTGTTGATGTCATAATCATTTGATGATGTCATAATCATTTTGTTGATGTCATAATCATTTGATGATGTCATAATCGTTTGATGTCATAATCATTAGATGATGGCATAATCATTTTGTTGATGTCATAATCATTTGATGTCATAATCATTAGATGATGTCATAATCATTTTGTTGATGTCATAGTCATTTGATGATGTCATACTCATTTTGTTGATGTCATAATCATTTGATGATGTCATAATCATTTTGTTGATGTCATAGTCATTTGATGATGTCATAATCATTTTGTTGATGTCATAATCATTTGATGATGTCATAATCATTAGATGATGTCATAATCATTTTGTTGATGTCATAATCATTTGATGATGTCATAATCATTTGATGTCATATTCATTGGATGATGTCATAATCATTTTGTTGATGTCATAATCATTTGATGATGTCATAATCATTTGATGTCATAATCATTGGATGATATCATAATAATTTTGTTGATGTCATAATCATTAGATGAATTCATAATCATTTTGTTGATGTCATAATCATTTTGTTGATGTCATAATCATTTTGTTGATGTCATAATCATTTTGTTGATGTCATAATGATTTGATGATGTCATAATCATTTGATGTCATAATCATTGGATGATGTCATAATCATTTTGTTGATGTCATAATCATTGGATGATGTTATAATCATTTTGTTGATGTCATAATCATTTGATGATGTCATAATCATTAGATGATGTCATAATCATTTTGTTGATGTCATAATCATTTGATGATGTCATAATCATTGGATGATGACATAATCATTTTGTTGATGTCATAATCATTTGATGATGTCATAATCATTTGATGTCATAATCATTGGATGATATCATAATAATTTTGTTGATGTCATAATCATTAGATGATGTCATAATCATTTTGTTGATGTCATAATCATTTGATGATGTCATAATCATTTTGTTGATGTCATAATCATTTTGTTGATGTCATAATGATTTGATGATGTCATAATCATTTGATGTCATAATCATTGGATGATGTCATAATCATTTTGTTGATGTCATAATCATTGGATGATGTTATAATCATTTTTTGATGTCATAATCATTTGATGATGTCATAATCATTAGATGATGTCATAATCATTTTGTTGATGTCATAATCATTTGATGATGTCATAATCATTGGATGATGACATAATCATTTTCTTGATGTCATAATCATTTGATGATGTCATAATCATTTTGTTGATGTAATAATCATTTTGTTGATGTCATAATGATTGGACGATGACATAATCATTTGATGTCATAATCATTAGATGATGTCATAATAATTTTGTTGATGACATAATCATTTGATGTCATAATCATTAGATGATGTCATAATCATTTTGTTGATGTCATAGTCATTTGATGATGTCATAATCATTTTGTTGATGTCATAATCATTTGATGATGTCATAATCATTAGATGATGTCATAATCATTTTGTTGATGTCATAATCATTTGATGATGTCATAATCATTTTGTTGATGTCATAATCATTTGAAGATGTCATAATCGTTTGTTGTCATAATCATTAGATGATGTCATAATCATTTTGTTGATGTCATAGTCATTTGATGATGTCATAATCATTTTGTTGATGTCATAATCATTTGATGATGTCATAATCATTTGATGTCATAATCATTGGATGATGTCATAATCATTTTGTTGATGTAATAATCATTTTGTTGATGTCAAAATGATTTGATGATGTCATAATCATTAGATGATGTCATAATCATTTTGATGATGTCATAATCATTTGATGTCATAATCATTAGATGATGTCATAATCATTTTGTTGATGTCATAGTCATTTGATGATGTCATAATCATTTTGTTGATGTCATAATCATTTGATGATGTCATAATCATTTGATGTCATAATCATTTGATTATGTCATAATCATTAGATGATGTCATAATCATTTGATTATGTCATAATCATTAGATGATGTCATAATCATTTTGTTGATGTCATAATCATTTCATGATGTCATAATCATTTTGTTGATGTCATAATGATTTGATGATGTCATAATCATTTTGTTGATGTCATAGTCATTTGATGATGTCATACTCATTTTGTTGATGTCATAATCATTTGATGATGTCATAATCATTTGATGTCATAATCATTGGATGATGTCATAATCATTTTGTTGATGTCATAATCATTTGATGATGTCATAATCATTAGATGATGTCATAATCATTTTGTTGATGTCATAATCATTTGCTGATGTCATAATCATTAGATGATGTCATAATCATTTTGTTGATGTCATAATCATTTGATGATGTCATAATCATTAGATGATGTCATAATCATTGGATGATGTCATAATCATTTTGTTGATGTCATAATCATTTGATGATGTCATAATCATTAGATGATGTCATAATCAATTTGTTGATGTCATAATCATTTGATGATGTCATAATCATTTGATGTCATAATCATTTGATGATGTCATAATCATTTTGTTGATGTCATAATCATTTGATGATGTCATAATCATTAGATGATGTCATAATCATTTTGTTGATGTCATAATCATTTGCTGATGTCATAATCATTAGATGATGTCATAATCATTTTGTTGATGTCAGAATCATTTGATGATGTCATAATCATTTTGTTGATGTAATAATCATTTGATGATGTCAAAATCATTTGATGTCATAATCATTGTATAATGTCATATTCATTTTGTTGATATCATAATCACTTGATGATGTCATCATCATTAGATGATGTCATAATCATTTTGTTGATGTCATAATCATTTGATGATGTCATAATCATTTTGTTGATGTCATAATCATTTTGTTGATGTCATAATCATTTGATGATGTCATAATCATTTGATGTCATAATCATTGGATGATGTCATAATCATTTTGTTGATGTCATAATCATTTGATGATGTCATAATCATTTGATGTCATAATCATTGGATGATGTCATAATCATTTTGTTGATGTCATAATCATTTGATGATGTCATAATAATTAGATGATGTCATAAACATTTTGTTGATGTCATAATCATTTTGTTGATGTCATAATCATTTTGTTGATGTCATAATCATTTGATGATGTCATAATCATTAGATGATGTCATAATCATTTTGTTGATGTCATAATCATTTGATGATGTCATAATCATTAGGTGATGTCATAATCATTTTGTTGATGTCATAATCATTTGATGATGTCATAATCATTAGATGATGTCATAATCATTTTGTTGATGTCATAATCATTTGATGATGTCATAATCATTTTGTTGATGTCATAATCATTTGAAGATGGCATAATCGTTTGATGATGTCATAATCATTTGATTATGTCATAATCATTAGATGATGCCATAATCATTTTGTTGATGTCATAATCATTTGATGATGTCATAATCATTTGATGTCATAATCATTGGATGATGACATAATCATTTTGTTGATGTCATAATCATTTGATGATGTCATAATCATTTTGTTGATGTAATAATCATTTTGTTGATGTCATAATCATTTGATGATGTCATAATCATTTGATGTCATAATCATTGGATGATGTCATAATCATTTTGTTGATGTCATAATCATTAGATGATGTCATAATCATTTTTTTGATGTCATAATCATTTGATGATGTTATAATAATTTGATGATGTCATAATCATTTTGTTGATGTCATAATCATTTGATGATGTCATAATCATTTTGTTGATGTCATAATCATTTGATGATGTCATAATCATTTGATTTCATAATCATTGGATAATGTCATAATCATTTTGTTGATGTCATAATCATTTGATGATGTCATAATCATTAGATGAGGTAATAATCATTTTGTTGATGTTACAATCATTTGATGATGTCATAATCATTTTGTTGATGTCATAATCATTTTGTTGATGTCATAATGATTTGATGATGTCATAATCATTTGATGTCATAATCATTGGATGATGTCATAATCATTTTGTTGATGTCATAATCATTTGATGATGTCATAATCATTTGATGTCATAATCATTGGATGATGTCATAATCATTTTGTTGATGTCATAATCATTTGATGATGTTATAATCATTAGATGATGTCATAATCATTTTGTTGATGTCATAATCATTTTGTTGATGTCATAATCATTTGATGATGTCATAATCATTAGATGATGTCATAATCATTTTGTTGATGTCATAATCATTTGATGTCATAATCATTAGATGATGTCATAATCATTTTGTTGATGTCATAATCATTTTGTTGATGTCATAATCATTTGATGATGTCATAATCGTTTGATGTCATAATCTTTAGATGATGTCATAATCATTTTGTTGATGTCATAATCATTTGATGTCATAATCATTTGGTGATGTCATAATCATGTTGTTGATCTCATAATCATTTTGTTGATGTCATAATGATTTGATGATGTCATAATCATTTGATGTCATAATCATTGGATGATGTCATAATCATTTTGTTGATGTCATAATCATTTGATGATGTCATAATCATTTGATGTCATAATCATTGGATGATGTCATAATCATTTTGTTGATGTCATAATCATTTGATGATGTCATAATCATTAGATGATGTCATAATCATTTTGTTGATGTCATAATCATTTGATGTCATAATCATTGGATGATGTCATAATCGTTTGATGTCATAATCTTTAGATGATGTCATAATCATTTTGTTGATGTCATAATCATTTGATGTCATAATCATTTGGTGATGTCATAATCATGTTGTTGATCTCATAATCATTTTGTTGATGTCATAATGATTTGATGATTTCATAATCATTTGATGTCATAATCATTGGATGATGTCATAATCATTTTGTTGATGTCATAATCATTTGATGATGTCATAATGATTTGATGATGTCATAATCATTTGATGATGTCATAATCATTAGATGATGTCATAATCATTTTGTTGATGTCATAATCATTTGATGATGTCATAATCATTTGATGTCATAATCATTGGATGATGTCATAATCATTTTGTTGATGTCATAATCATTTGATGATGTCATAATCATTAGATGATGTCATAATCATTTTGTTGATGTCATAATCATTTTGTTGATGTCATAATCATTTGATGATGTCATAATCATTAGATGATGTCATAATCATTTTGTTGATGTCATAATCATTTGATGTCATAATCATTAGATGATGTCATAATCATTTTGTTGATGTCATAATCATTTTGTTGATGTCATAATCATTTGATGATGTCATAATCGTTTGATGTCATAATCATTAGATGATGTCATAATCATTTTGTTGATGTCATAATCATTTGATGTCATAATCATTTGGTGATGTCATAATCATGTTGTTGATGTCATAATCATTTTGTTGATGTCATAATCATTTGATGTCATAATCATTGGATGATGTCATAATCATTTTGTTGATGTCATAATCATTTGATGATGTCATAATCATTAGATGATGTCATAATCATTTTTTTGATGTCATAATCATTTGATGATGTCATAATCATTTGATGATGTCATAATCATTGGATGATGTCATAATCATTTTGTTGATGTCATAATCATTTGATGATGTCATAATCATTAGATGATGTCATAATCATTTTGTTGATGTCATAATCATTTGATGATGTCATAATCATTAGATGATGTCATAATCATTTTGTTGATGTCAGAATCATTTGATGATGTCATAATCATTTTGTTGATGTCATAATCATTTGATGATGTCATAATCATTTTGTTGATGTCATAATCATTTTGTTGATGTCATATGATTTGATGATGTCATAATCATTTGATGTCATAATAATTGGATGATGTCATAATCATTTTGTTGATGTCATAATCATTTGATGATGTTATAATCATTAGATGATGTCATAATCATTTTGTTGATGTCATAATCATTTGATGATGTCATAATCATTAGATGATGTCATAATCATTTTGTTGATGTCATAATCATTTGATGATGTCATAATCATTTTGTTGATGTCATAATCATTTGATGATGTCATAATCATTTGATGTCATAATCATTTGATGTCATAATCATTTTGTTGATGTCATAATCATTTGATGATGTCATAATCATTAGATGATGTCATAATCATTTTGTTGATGTCATAATCATTTGATGATGTCATAATCATTTGATGTCATAATCATTGGATGATGACATAATCATTTTGTTGATGTCATAATCATTTGATGATGTCATAATCATTTTGTTGATGTAATAATCATTTTGTTGATGTCATAATGATTGGATGATGACATAATCATTTGATGTCATAATCATTAGATGATGTCATAATCATTTTGTTGATGACATAATCATTTGATGTCATAATCATTAGATGATGTCATAATCATTTTGTTGATGTCATAGTCATTTGATGATGTCATAATCATTTTGTTGATGTCATAATCATTAGAGGATGTCATAATCATTTGATGTCATAATCATTGGATGATGTCATAATCATTTTGTTGATGTCATAATCATTTGATGATGTCATGATCATTAGATGATGTCATAATCATTTTGTTGATGTCATAATCATTTGATGTCATAATCATTGGATGATGACATAATCATTTTGTTGATGTCATAATCATTTGATGATGTCATAATCATTTGATGATGTCATAATCATTAGATGATGTCATAATCATTTTGTTGATGTCATAATCATTTGATGTCATAATCATTGGATGATGTCATAATCATTTTGTTGATGTCATAATCATTTGATGATGTCATAATCATTAGATGATGTCATAATCATTTTGTTGATGTCATAATCATTTGATGATGTCATAATCATTTGATGTCATAATCATTGGATGATGACATAATCATTTTGTTGATGTCATAATCATTTGATGATGTCATAATCATTAGATGATGTCATAATCATTTTGTTGATGTCATAATCATTTGATGTCATAATCATTGGATGATGTCATAATCATTTTGTTGATGTCATAATCATTTGATGATGTCATAATCATTAGATGATGTCATAATCATTTTGTTGATGTCATAATCATTTGATGTCATAATCATTAGATGATGTCATAATCATTTTGTTGATGTCATAATCATTTGATGTCATAATCATTGGATGATGTCATAATCATTTTGTTGATGTCATAATCATTTGATGATGTCATAATCATTAGATGATGTCATAATCATTTTGTTGATGTCATAATCATTTTGTTGATGTCATAATCATTTGATGATGTCATAATCGTTTGATGTCATAATCCTTAGATGATGTCATAATCATTTTGTTGATGTCATAATCATTTGATGTCATAATCATTTGGTGATGTCATAATCATTTTGTTGATGTCATAATCATTTTGTTGATATCATAATGATTTGATGATGTCATAATCATTTGATGATGTCATAATCATTTTGTTGATGTCATAATCATTTGATGATGTCATAATCATTTGATGTCATAATCATTGGATGATGTCATAATCATTTTGTTGATGTCATAATCATTTGATGATGTCATAATCATTAGATGATGTCATAATCATTTTGTTGATGTCATAATCATTTGATGATGTCATAATCATTTGATGTCATAATCATTGGATGATGTCATAATCATTTTGTTGATGTCATAATCATTTTGTTGATGTCATAATCATTTGATGATGTCATAATCATTAGATGATGTCATAATCATTTTGTTGATGTCATAATCATTAGATGATGTCATAATCATTTTGTTGATGTCAGAATCATTTGATGATGTCATAATCATTTTGTTGATGTCATAATCATTTGATGATGACATAATCATTTTGTTGATGTCATAATCATTTTGCTGATGTCATATGATTTGATGATGTCATAATCTTTTGATGTCATAATCATTGGATGATGTCATAATAATTTTGTTGATGTCATAATCATTTGATGATGTTATAATCATTAGATGATGTCATAATCATTTTGTTGATGTCATAATCATTTGATTATGTCATAATCATTAGATGATGTCATAATCATTTTGTTGATGTCATAATCATTTGATGATGTCATAATCATTTTGTTGATGTCATAATCATTTGATGAAGTCATAATCATTTGATGTCGTAATCATTGGATGATGTCATAATCATTTTGTTGATGTCATAATCATTTGATGATGTCATAATCATTTGATGTCATAATCATTGGATGATGTCATAATCATTTTGTTGATGTCATAATCATTTGATGATGTCATAATCATTTTGTTGATGTCATAATCATTCGATGATGTCATAATCATTTGATGTCATAATCATTGGATAATGTCATAATCATTTTGTTGATGTCATAATCATTTGATGTCATAATCATTGAATGATGTCATAATCATTTTGTTGATGTCATAATCATTTGATGATGTCATAATCATTAGATGATGTCATAATAATTTTGTTGATGTCATAATCATTTGATGATGTCATAATCATTAGATGATGTCATAATCATTTTGTTGATGTCATAATCATTTGATGATGTCATAATCATTTTGTTGATGTCATAATCATTTGATGATGTAATAATCGTTTGATGTCATAATCATTAGATGATGGCATAATCATTTTGTTGATGTCATAATCATTTGATGTCATAATCATTAGATGATGTCATAATCATTTTGTTGATGTCATAGTCATTTGATGATGTCATACTAATTTTGTTGATGTCATAATCATTTGATGTCATTATCATTGGATGATGTCATAATCATTTTGTTGATGTCATAATCATTTGATGATGTCATAATCATTAGATGATGTCATAATCATTTTGTTGATGTCATAATCATTTGATGATGTCATAATCATTTGATGTCATATTCATTGGATGATGTCATAATCATTTTGTTGATGTCATAATCATTTGATGATGTCATAATCATTTGATGTCATAATCATTGGATGATGTCATAATCATTTTGTTGATGTCATAATCATTGGATGATGTTATAATCATTTTGTTGATGTCATAATCATTTGATGATGTCATAATCATTAGATGATGTCATAATCATTTTGTTGATGTCATAATCATTTGATGATGTCATAATCATTGGATGATGACATAATCATTTGATGTCATAATCATTGGATGATGTTATAATCATTTTGTTGATGTCATAATCATTTGATGATGTCATAATCATTAGATGATGTCATAATCATTTTGTTGATGTAATAATCATTTTGTTGATGTCATAATGATTGGATGATGACATAATCATTTGATGTCATAATCATTAGATGATGTCATAATAATTTTGTTGATGACATAATCATTTGATGTCATAATCATTAGATGATGTCATAATCATTTTGTTGATGTCATAGTCATTTGATGATGTCATAATCATTTTGTTGATGTCATAATCATTTGATGATGTCATAATCATTAGATGATGTCATAATCATTTTGTTGATGTCATAATCATTTTGTTGATGTCATAATCATTTGATGATGCCATAATCATTTTGTTGATGTCATAATCATTTGATGATGCCATAATCATTTTGTTGATGTCATAATCATTGGATGATGTCATAATCATTTTGTTGATGTCATAATCATTTGATGATGTCATAATCATTGGATGATGTCATAATCATTTTGTTGATGTCATAATCATTTGATGATGTCATAATCATTAGATGTTGTCATAATCATTTTGTTGATGTCATAATCATTGGATGATGTCATAATCATTTTGTTGATGTCATAATCATTTGATGATGCCATAATCATTTTGTTGATGTCATAATCATTTGATGATGTCATAATCATTTGATGTCATAATCATTGGATGATGTCATAATCATTTTGTTGATGTCATAATCATTTGATGATGTCATAATCATTTGATGTCATAATCATTGGATGATGTCATAATCATTTTAAGATGTCATAATCATTTTGTTGATGTCATAATCATTTGATGATGTCATAATCATTTTGTTGATGTCATAATCATTTGATGATGTCATAATCATTTTGTTGATGTCATAATCATTTTGTTGATGTCAAAATGATTTGATGATGTCATAATCATTGGATGATGTCATAATCATTGGATGATGTCATAATCATTTTGTTGATGTCATAAACATTTGATGTCATAATCACTGGATGATGTCATAATCATTTTGTTGATGTCATAATCATTTGATGATGTCATAATCATTTTGTTGATGTCATAATCATTGGATGATGTCATAATCATTTGATGTCATAATCATTGGATGATGTCATAATCATTTTGTTGATGTAATAATCATTTTGTTGATGTCATAATGATTTGATGATGTCATAATCATTAGATGATGTCATAATCATTTTGATGATGTCATAATCATTTGATGTCATAATCATTAGATGATGTCATAATCATTTTGTTGATGTCATAGTCATTTGATGATGTCATAATCATTTGATGTCATAATCATTTGATTATGTCATAATCATTAGATGATGTCATAATCATTTGATTATGTCATAATCATTAGATGATGTCATAATCATTTTGTTGATGTCATAATCATTTCATGATGTCATAATCATTTTGTTGATGTCATAATGATTTGATGATGTCATAATCATTTTGTTGATGTCATAGTCATTTGATGATGTCATACTCATTTTGTTGATGTCATAATCATTTGATGATGTCATAATCATTTGATGTCATAATCATTGGATGATGTCATAATCATTTTGTTGATGTCATAATCATTTGATGATGTCATAATCATTAGATGATGTCATAATCATTTTGTTGATGTCATAATCATTTGCTGATGTCATAATCATTAGATGATGTCATAATAATTTTGTTGATGTCAGAATCATTTGATGATGTCATAATCATTTTGTTGATGTCATAATCATTTGATGATGTCATAATCATTTGATGTCATAATCATTGGATAATGTCATAATCATTTTGTTGATATCATAATCATTTGATGATGCCATCATCATTAGATGATGTCATAATCATTTTGTTGATGTCATAATCATTTGATGATGTCATAATCATTTTGTTGATGTCATAATCATTTTGTTGATGTCATAATCATTTGATGATGTCAAAATCATTTGATGTCATAATCATTGGATGATGTAATAATCATTTTGTTGATGTCATAATCATTTGATGATGTCATAATCATTTTGTTGATGTCATAATGATTTGATGAAGTCATAATCATTGGATGATGTCATAATCATTGGATGATGTCATAATCATTTTGTTGATGTCATAATCATTTGATGATGTCAAAATCATTTGATGTCATAATCATTGGATGATGTAATAATCATTTTGTTGATGTCATAATCATTTGATGATGTCATATTCATTTTGTTGATGTCATAATGATTTGATGATGTCATAATCATTGGATGATGTCATAATCATTGGATGATGTTATAATCATTTTGTTGATGTCATAATGATTTGATGATGTCATAATCATTGGATGATGTCATAATCATTGGATGATGTCATAATCATTGGATGATGTCATAATCATTTTGTTGATGTCATAATCATTTGATGATGCAATAATCATTTGATGTCATAATCATTGGATGATGTCATAATCATTTGATGATGTCATAATCATTTTGTTGATGTCATAATCATTTGATGATGTCATAATCATTTTGTTGATGTCATAATCATTTGATGATGTCAAAATCATTTGATGTCATAATCATTGGATGATGTAATAATCATATTGTTGATGTCATAATCATTTGATGATGTCATAGTCATTTTGTTGATGTCATAATGATTTGATGATGTCATAAACATTGGATGATGTCATAATCATTGGCTGATGTCATAATCATTTTGTTGATGTCATAATCATCTGGTGATGTCAAAATTATTTGATGTCATAATCATTGGATGATGTCATAATGATTTGATGATGTCATAATCATTGGATGATGTCATAATCATTGGATGATGTCATAATCATTTTGTTGATGTCATAATCATTTGATGTCATAATCACTGGATGATGTCATAATCATTTTGTTGATGTCATAATCATTTGATGATATCATAATCATTTTGTTGATGTCATAATCATTGGATGATGTCATAATCATTTGATGTCATAATCATTGGATGATGTCATAATCATTTTGTTGATATCATAATCATTTTATGATGTCATAATCATTTTGTTGATGTCATAATCATTTTGTTGATGTCATAATCATTTGATGATGCCATAATCATTTTGTTGATGTCATAATCATTTGATGATGCCATAATCATTTTGTTGATGTCATAATCATTGGATGATGTCATAATCATTTTGTTGATGTCATAATCATTTGATGATGTCATAATCATTGGATGATGTCATAATCATTTTGTTGATGTCATAATCATTTGATGATGTCATAATCATTAGATGTTGTCATAATCATTTTGTTGATGTCATAATCATTGGATGATGTCATAATCATTTTGTTGATGTCATAATCATTTGATGATGCCATAATCATTTTGTTGATGTCATAATCATTTGATGATGTCATAATCATTTGATGTCATAATCATTGGATGATGTCATAATCATTTTGTTGATGTCATAATCATTTGATGATGTCATAATCATTTGATGTCATAATCATTGCATGATGTCATAATCATTTTAAGATGTCATAATCATTTTGTTGATGTCATAATCATTTGATGATGTCATAATCATTTTGTTGATGTCATAATCATTTGATGATGTCATAATCATTTTGTTGATGTCATAATCATTTTGTTGATGTCAAAATGATTTGATGATGTCATAATCATTGGATGATGTCATAATCATTGGATGATGTCATAATCATTTTGTTGATGTCATAATCATTTGATGTCATAATCACTGGATGATGTCATAATCATTTTGTTGATGTCATAATCATTTGATGATGTCATAATCATTTTGTTGATGTCATAATCATTGGATGATGTCATAATCATTTGATGTCATAATCATTGGATGATGTCATAATCATTTGATGTCATAATCATTGGATGATGTCATAATCATTTTGTTGATGTCATAATCATTTTGTTGATGTCATAATCATTTGATGATGTCAAAATCATTAGATGATGTCATAATCATTTTGTTGATGTCATAATCATTGGATGATGTCATAATCATTTTGTTGATGTCATAATCATTTGATGATGTCATAATCATTAGATGATGTCATAATCATTTTGTTGATGTCATAATCATTTGATGATGTCATAATCATTTTGTTGATGTCATAATCATTTTGTTGATGTCATAATGATTTGATGATGTCATAATCATTGGATGATGTCATAATCATTGGATGATGTCATAATCATTTTGTTGATGTCATAATCATTTGATGTCATAATCACTGGATGATGTCATAATCATTTTGTTGATGTCATAATCATTTGATGATGTCATAATCATTTTGTTGATGTCATAATCATTGGATGATGTCATAATCATTTGATGTCATAATCATTTGATGATGTCATAATCATTTGATGTCATAATCATTGGATGATGTCATAATCATTTTGTTGATGTCATAATCATTTGATGATGTCATAATCATTAGATGATGTCATAATCATTTTGTTGATGTCATAATCATTTGATGATGTCATAATCATTAGATGATGTCATAATCATTTTGTTGATGTCATAATCATTTGATGAAGTCATAATCATTTTGTTGATGTCATAATCATTTGATCATGTCAAAATCATTTGATGTCATAATCATGGGATGATGTCATAATCATTTTGTTGATGTCATAATCATTTGATGATGTCATAATCATTAGATGATGTCATAATCATTTTGTTGATGTCATAATGATTTGATGATGTCATAATCATTGGATGATGTCATAATCATTGGATGATGTCATCATCATTTTGTTGATGTCATAATCATTTGATTATGTCATAATCATTTGATGTCATAATCATTGGATGATGTCATAATCATTTTGTTGATATCATAATCATTTGATGATGTCAAAATCATTTGATGTCATAATCATTGGATGATGTAATAATCATTTTGTTGATGTCATAATCATTTGATGATGTCATAATCATTTTGTTGATGTCATAATGATTTGATGATGTCATAAACATTGGATGATGTCATAATCATTGGATGATGTCATAATCATTTTGTTGATGTCATAATTAGAGTTGAGCGATACCATCCGATACTTCAAAGTATCGTATCGGATGGTATCGGCCGATCTTTAAAAAAAGTATCGGTATCGCCGATTCCGATACCGGAAGTCCCATTCAAGTCTATGGGACTTCCGGTATCGGAATAAGAAAAACCCTTTCCTGCCCTTGTACAGCCTCTCTGGGGTCTGTACGGGCCTTTCGGGGGGCTGTGCCGGCCTGCCAGGGGGTCTGTGCAGGCTCCGGTGGTCTGTGCCGGCCTGCCGGTGGTCTGTGCAGGCTCCGGGGGGCTGTGCCGGCCTGCCGGGGGGCTGTGCCGGCCTGCCGGGGGGCTGTGCCGGCCTGCCAGGGGGTCTGTGCAGGCTCCGGTGGTCTGTGCCGGCCTGCCGGTGGTCTGTGCAGGCTCCAGGGGGCTGTGCCGGCCTGCCGGGGGGCTGTGCCGGCCTGCCGGTGGTCTGTGCAGGCTCCGGGGGTCTGTGCAGGCATCGTCCGATGGGACTACAAGTCCCATCGGGCGATGCCTGCTACCATGACAGTGATTGACACATTAGCCAATGATGGGACAGTAGTAGTCCCATCATCCGGCTAATGTGTTAAATGTAAAAAAAAAAAAAAAAAAAAATTACATGCTACATTCATACTACATACTACATACATGCTACATTCATACTACATGCAACATACATACTACATATATACTACATGCATGCTACATACATACTACATATATACTACATGCATGCTACATACATACTACATGCTACATGCATGCTACATACATACTACATACATGCTACATTCATACTACATGCAACATACATACTACATATATACTACATGCATGCTACATACATACTACATATATACTACATGCATGCTACATACATACTACATGCTACATACATACCACATATATACTACATACATACAATACATTCATACAATACATACATAGACATACAGTACATATAACATAGAGTAACATACTTACCAATACTTGTCACATTGTTCCCCGAAGCCATTGTCGTCTACGGAATAAATATTAACATAACAAACCACAAAAATACTCACCCACGATCCGAAGCAGTCCACGAGTGTGTCCCACGACGATCTTGGGTAGAGAACTGCAGCATCAGCTGATGCTGCCGTTCTCTACGGGCTGCAGGAATCCAATGACGGAAGGTAGGTATCCTTCCGCACTGTATTCCTCCGCCACTTAAAAAAAAAAAAAGTCCCTAGTCTCACTTTATGCCATTGCTGTGTGGGAATTTCCCACACAGCAATGGCATAAAGTGAGACTAGGGACTTTTTTTTTTTTAAGTGGCGGAGGAATACAGTGCGGAAGGATACCTACCTTCCGTCATTGGATTCCTGCAGCCCGTAGAGAACGGCAGCATCATCTGATGCTGCCGTTCTCTACCCAAGATCGTCGTGGGACACACTCGTGGACTGCTTCGGATCGTGGGTGAGTATTTTTGTGGTTTGTTATGTTAATATTTATTCCGGAAAGACAATGGCTTCGGGGAACAATGTGACAAGTATTGGTAAGTATGTTACTCTATGTTATATGTACTGTATGTCTATGTATGTATTGTATGAATGTATTGTATGTATGTAGTATATATGTGGTATGTATGTAGCATGTAGTATGTATGTAGTATGTATGTAGCATGCATGTAGCATGTAGTATGTATGTAGCATGCATGTAGTATATATGTAGTATGTATGTAGCATGCATGTAGTATATATGTAGCATGTATGTAGTATGTATGTGGTATGTATGTAGCATGTAGTATATATGTAGCATGCATGTAGTATATATGTAGTATGTATGTAGTATGTATGTAGCATGTATGTAGTATATATGTAGTATGTATGTAGTATATATGTAGCATGCATGTAGTATATATGTAGCATGCATGTAGTATATATGTAGCATGCATGTAGTATATATGTAGTATGTATGTAGTATATATGTAGCATGTATGTAGTATGTATGTAGCATGCATGTAGCATGTAGTATGTATGTAGCATGCATGTAGTATATATGTAGTATGTATGTAGCATGCATGTAGTATATATGTAGCATGCATGTAGTATGTATGTGGTATGTATGTAGCATGTAGTATATATGTAGCATGCATGTAGTATGTATGTAGTATGTATGTAGCATGCAGTATGTATGTAGTATATATGTAGTATGTATGTAGCATGCATGTAGTATGTATGTAGCATGTATGTAGTATGTATGTAGTATATATGTAGTATGTATGTAGCATGTAGTATGTATGTAGTATTTTTTTTTTTTTTTTTTTTTTTAACATTTAACACATTAGCCGGATGATGGGACTACTACTGTCCCATCATTGGCTAATGTGTCAATCACTGTCATGGTAGCAGGCATCGCCCGATGGGACTTGTAGTCCCATCGGACGATGCTTGCACAGACCCCCGGACATCAGCACAGCCCCCCGGCAGGCCGGCACAGCCCCCCGGCAGGCCGGTACAGACCCCCACAGGGTGCACAGCCCCCCGGCAGGCCGGCACAGCCCCCCGGCAGGCCGGCAGAGACCCCGGGCAGTCCACACAGCCCCCCGGCAGGCCGGCACAGCCCCTCGGCAGGCCGGCAGAGACCCCCGGAAAGCCCGAAATGACGGCGCATCATGATGCGCACACACCGCGCATCATGATGACGTCAGGCCGTCAATCAACTTTGAACTTCCGATTCCGATGCCGAATTCCGATATTGAAAAAATATCGGAAGTCGGTATCGGAATTCCGATACAGCAAGTATCGGCCGATACCCGATACTTGCGGTATCGGAATGCTCAACACTAGTCATAATCATTTGATGATGTCATAATCATTTTGTTGATGTCATAATCATTTTGTTGATGTCATAATGATTTGATGATGTCATAATCATTGGATGATGTCATAATCATTGGATGATGTCATAATCATTTTGTTGATGTCATAATCATTTGATGTCATAATCACTGGATGATGTCATAATCATTTTGTTGATGTCATAATCATTTGATGATGCCATAATCATTTTGTTGATGTCATAATCATTGGATGATGTCATAATCATTTGATGTCATAATCATTGGATGATGTCATAATCATTTTGTTGATATCATAATCATTTTATGATGTCATAATCATTTTGTTGATGTCATAATCATTTGATGATGCCATAATCATTTTGTTGATGTCATAATCATTTGATGATGCCATAATCATTTTGTTGATGTCATAATCATTGGATGATGTCATAATCATTTTGTTGATGTCATAATCATTTGATGATGTCATAATCATTGGATGATGTCATAATCATTTTGTTGATGTCATAATCATTTGATGATGTCATAATCATTAGATGTTGTCATAATCATTTTGTTGATGTCATAATCAGTGGATGATGTCATAATCATTTTGTTGATGTCATAATCATTTGATGATGCCATAATCATTTTGTTGATGTCATAATCATTTGATGATGTCATAATCATTTGATGTCATAATCATTGGATGATGTCATAATCATTTTGTTGATGTCATAATCATTTGATGATGTCATAATCATTTGATGTCATAATCATTGGATGATGTCATAATCATTTGAAGATGTCATAATCATTTTGTTGATGTCATAGTCATTTGATGATGTCAAAATCATTTGATGTCATAATCATTGGATGATGTCATAATCATTTTGTTGATGTCATAATCATTTGATGATGTCATAATCATTTTGTTGATGTCATAATGATTTGATGAAGTCATAATCATTGGATGATGTCATAATCATTGGATGATGTCATAATCATTTTGATGATGTCATAATCATTTGATGATGTCAAAATCATTTGATGTCATAATCATTGGATGATGTAATAATCATTTTGTTGATGTCATAAACATTTGATGATGTCATAATCATTTTGTTGATGTCATAATGATTTGATGATGTCATAATCATTGGATGATGTCATAATCATTGGATGATGTCATAATCATTTTGTTGATGTCATAATGATTTGATGATGTCATAATCATTGGATGATGTCATAATCATTGGATGATGTCATAATCATTGGATGATGTCATAATCATTTTGTTGATGTCATAATCATTTGATGATGCAATAATCATTTGATGTCATAATCATTGGATGATGTCATAATCATTTGATGATGTCATAATCATTTTGTTGATGTCATAATCATTTGATGATGTCATAATCATTTGATGATGTCATAATCATTTTGTTGATGTCATAATCATTTGATGATGTCATAATCATTTTGTTGATGTCATAATCATTTTGTTGATGTCATAATGATTTGATGATGTCATAATCATTGGATGATGTCATAATCATTGGATGATGTCATAATCATTTTGTTGATGTCATAATCATTTGATGTCATAATCACTGGATGATGTCATAATCATTTTGTTGATGTCATAATCATTTGATGTCATAATCATTGGATGATGTCATAATCATTTTGTTGATATCATAATCATTTTATGATGTCATAATCATTTTGTTGATGTCATAATCATTTTGTTGATGTCATAATCATTTGATGATGCCATAATCATTTTGTTGATGTCATAATCATTTGATGATGCCATAATCATTTTGTTGATGTCATAATCATTGGATGATGTCATAATCATTTTGTTGATGTCATAATCATTGGATGATGTCATAATCATTGGATGATGTCATAATCATTTTGTTGATGTCATAATCATTTGATGATGTCATAATCATTAGATGTTGTCATAATCATTTTGTTGATGTCATAATCATTGGATGATGTCATAATCATTTTGTTGATGTCATAATCATTTGATGATGCCATAATCATTTTGTTGATGTCATAATCATTTGATGATGTCATAATCATTTGATGTCATAATCATTGGATGATGTCATAATCATTTTGTTGATGTCATAATCATTTGATGATGTCATAATCATTTGATGTCATAATCATTGGATGATGTCATAATCATTTTAAGATGTCATAATCATTTTGTTGATGTCATAATCATTTGATGATGTCATAATCATTTTGTTGATGTCATAATCATTTGATGATGTCATAATCATTTTGTTGATGTCATAATCATTTTGTTGATGTCAAAATGATTTGATGATGTCATAATCATTGGATGATGTCATAATCATTGCATGATGTCATAATCATTTTGTTGATGTCATAATCATTTGATGTCATAATCACTGGATGATGTCATAATCATTTTGTTGATGTCATAATCATTTGATGATGTCATAATCATTTTGTTGATGTCATAATCATTGGATGATGTCATAATCATTTGATGTCATAATCATTGGATGATGTCATAGTCATTTTGTTGATATCATAATCATTTTATGATGTCATAATCATTTTGTTGATGTCATAATCATTTGATGATGCCATAATCATTTTGTTGATGTCATAATCATTTGATGATGCCATAATCATTTTGTTGATGTCATAATCATTGGATGATGTCATAATCATTTTGTTGATGTCATAATCATTTGATGATGTAATAATCATTGGATGATGTCATAATCATTTTGTTGATGTCATAATCATTAGATGATGTCATAATCATTAGATGTTGTCATAATCATTTTGTTGTTGTCATAATCATTGGATGATGTCCTAATCATTTTGTTGATGTCATAATCATTTGATGATGCCATAATCATTTTGTTGATGTCATAATCATTTGATGATGTCATAATCATTTGATGTCATAATCATTGGATGATGTCATAATCATTTTGTTGATGTCATAATCATTTGATGATGTCATAATCATTTGATGTCATAATCATTGGATGATGTCATAATCATTTGAAGATGTCATAATCATTTTGTTGATGTCATAATCATTTGATGATGTCAAAATCATTTGATGTCATAATCATTGGATGATGTAATAATCATTTTGTTGATGTCATAATCATTTGATGATGTCATAATCATTTTGTTGATGTCATAATGATTTGATGAAGTCATAATCATTGGATGATGTCATAATCATTTTGTTGATGTCATAATCATTTGATGATGTCATAATCATTTTGTTGATGTCTAGTGTTGAGCATTCCGATACCGCAAGTATCGGGTATCGGCCGATACTTGCTGTATCGGAATTCCGATACCGACTTCCGATATTTTTTCAATATCGGAATTCGGCATCGGAATCGGAAGTTCAGTTGATTGACGGCCTGACGTCATCATGATGCGCGGTGTGTGCGCATCATGATGCGCCGTCATTTCGGGCCTTCCGGGGGTCTCTGCCGGCCTGCCGGGGGGCTGTGCCGGCCTGCCGGGGGGCTGTGTGGACTGCCCGGGGTCTGTACCGGCCTGCCGGGGGGCTGTGCCGGCCTGCCGGTGGTCTGTGCACCCTGTGGGGGTCTGTACCGGCCTGCCGGGGGGCTGTGCCGGCCTGCCGGGGGGCTGTGCTGATGTCCGGGGGTCTGTGCAAGCATCGTCCGATGGGACTACAAGTCCCATCGGGCGATGCCTGCTACCATGACAGTGATTGACACATTAGCCAATGATGGGACAGTAGTAGTCCCATCATCCGGCTAATGTGTTAAATGTTAAAAAAAAAAAAAAAAAAAAAATACTACATACATACTACATGCATGCTACATACATACTACATGCTACATACATACTACATATATACTACATACATACTACATACATGCTACATACATACTACATGCATGCTACATACATACTACATATATACTACATACATACTACATACATACTGCATGCTACATACATACTACATACATACTACATGCATGCTACATACATACTGCATGCTACATACATACCACATACATACTACATATATACTACATGCATGCTACATACATACTACATGCTACATACATACCACATATATACTACATACATACTACATATATACTGCATGCTACATACATACTACATATATACTACATGCATGCTACATACATACTACATGCTACATACATACTACATATATACTACATGCATGCTACATACATACTACATATATACTGCATGCATGCTACATACATACTACATGCTACATGCATGCTACATACATACTACATACATACTACATGCTACATACATACCACATATATACTACATACATACAATACATTCATACAATACATACATAGACATACAGTACATATAACATAGAGTAACATACTTACCAATACTTGTCACATTGTTCCCCGAAGCCATTGTCGTCTACGGAATAAATATTAACATAACAAACCACAAAAATACTCACCCACGATCCGAAGCAGTCCACGAGTGTGTCCCACGACGATCTTGGGTAGAGAACTGCAGCATCAGATGATGCTGCCGTTCTCTACGGGCTGCAGGAATCCAATGACGGAAGGTAGGTATCCTTCCGCACTGTATTCCTCCGCAACTTAAAAAAAAAAGTCCCTAGTCTCACTTTATGCCATTGCTGTGTGGGAATGGGACTTGAATGGGACTTCCGGTATCGGAATCGGCGATACCGATACTTTTTTTAAAGATCGGCCGATACCATCCGATACGATACTTTGAAGTATCGGACGGTATCGCTCAACTCTATTGATGTCATAATGATTTGATGATGTCATAATCATTGGATGATGTCATAATCATTGGATGATGTCATAATCATTTTGTTGATGTCATAATGATTTGATGATGTCATAATCATTGGATGATGTCATAATCATTGGATGATGTCATAATCATTGGATGATGTCATAATAATTTTGTTGATGTCATAATCATTTGATGATGCAATAATCATTTGATGTCATAATCATTGGATGATGTCGTAATCATATGATGATGTCATAATCATTTTGTTGATGTCATAATCATTTGATGATGTCATAATCATTTTGTTGATGTCATAATCATTTGATGATGTCAAAATCATTTGATGTCATAATCATTGGATGATGTAATAATCATTTTGTTGATGTCATAATCATTTGATGATGTCATAATCATTTTGTTGATGTCATAATGATTTGATGATGTCATAAACATTGGATGATGTCATAATCATTGGCTGATGTCATAATCATTTTGTTGATGTCATAATCATCTGGTGATGTCAAAATTATTTGATGTCATAATCATTGGATGATGTCATAATCATTTTGTTGATGTCATAATCATTTGATGATGTCATAATCATTTTGTTGATGTCATAATCATTTTGTTGATGTCATAATGATTTGATGATGTCATAATCATTTGATGATGTCATAATCATTGGATGATGTCATAATCATTTTGTTGATGTCATAATCATTTGATGTCATAATCACTGGATGATGTCATAATCATTTTGTTGATGTCATAATCATTTGATGATGTCATAATCATTTTGTTGATGTCATAATCATTGGATGATGTCATAATCATTTGATGTCATAATCATTGGATGATGTCATAATCATTTTGTTGATATCATAATCATTTTATGATGTCATAATCATTTTGTTGATGTCATAATCATTTTGTTGATGTCATAATCATTTGATGATGCCATAATCATTTTGTTGATGTCATAATCATTTGATGATGCCATAATCATTTTGTTGATGTCATAATCATTGGATGATGTCATAATCATTTTGTTGATGTCATAATCATTTGATGATGTCATAATCATTGGATGATGTCATAATCATTTTGTTGATGTCATAATCATTTGATGATGTCATAATCATTAGATGTTGTCATAATCATTTTGTTGATGTCATAATCATTGGATGATGTCATAATCATTTTGTTGATGTCATAATCATTTGATGATGCCATAATCATTTTGTTGATGTCATAATCATTTGATGATGTCATAATCATTTGATGTCATAATCTTTGGATGATGTCATAATCATTTTGTTGATGTCATAATCATTTGATGATGTCATAATCATTTGATGTCATAATCATTGGATGATGTCATAATCATTTTGTTGATGTCATAATCATTTGATGATGTCATAATCATTTTGTTGATGTCATAATCATTTGATGATGTCATAATCATTTTGTTGATGTCATAATCATTTTGTTGATGTCATAATGATTTGATGATGTCATAATCATTGGATGATGTCATAATCATTTTGTTGATGTCATAATCATTTGATGATGTCATAATCATTAGATGATGTCATAATCATTTTGTTGATGTCATAATCATTTGATGATGTCATAATCATTAGATGATGTCATAATCATTTTGTTGATGTCATAATCATTTGATGATGTCATAATCATTAGATGATGTCATAATCATTTTGTTGATGTCATAATCATTTGATGATGTCATAATCATTTGATGTCATAATCATTTGATGATGTCATAATCATTTTGTTGATGTCATAATGATTTGATGAAGTCATAATCATTGGATGATGTCATAATCATTGGATGATGTCATAATCATTTTGTTGATGTCATAATCATTTGATGATGTCATAATCATTTTGTTGATGTCATAATGATTTGATGATGTCATAATCATTGGATGATGTCATAATCATTGGATGATGTCATAATCATTTTGTTGATGTCATAATGATTTGATGATGTCATAATCATTGGATGATGTCATAATCATTGGATGATGTCATAATCATTGGATGATGTCATAATAATTTTGTTGATGTCATAATCATTTGATGATGCAATAATCATTTGATGTCATAATCATTGGATGATGTCGTAATCATTTGATGATGTCATAATCATTTTGTTGATGTCATAATCATTTGATGATGTCATAATCATTTTGTTGATGTCATAATCATTTGATGATGTCAAAATCATTTGATGTCATAATCATTGGATGATGTAATAATCATTTTGTTGATGTCATAATCATTTGATGATGTCATAATCATTTTGTTGATGTCATAATGATTTGATGATGTCATAAACATTGGATGATGTCATAATCATTGGCTGATGTCATAATCATTTTGTTGATGTCATAATCATCTGGTGATGTCAAAATTATTTGATGTCATAATCATTGGATGATGTCATAATCATTTTGTTGATGTCATAATCATTTGATGATGTCATAATCATTTTGTTGATGTCATAATCATTTTGTTGATGTCATAATGATTTGATGATGTCATAATCATTGGATGATGTCATAATCATTGGATGATGTCATAATCATTTTGTTGATGTCATAATCATTTGATGTCATAATCACTGGATGATGTCATAATCATTTTGTTGATGTCATAATCATTTGATGATGTCATAATCATTTTGTTGATGTCATAATCATTGGATGATGTCATAATCATTTGATGTCATAATCATTGGATGATGTCATAATCATTTTGTTGATATCATAATCATTTTATGATGTCATAATCATTTTGTTGATGTCATAATCATTTTGTTGATGTCATAATCATTTGATGATGCCATAATCATTTTGTTGATGTCATAATCATTTGATGATGCCATAATCATTTTGTTGATGTCATAATCATTGGATGATGTCATAATCATTTTGTTGATGTCATAATCATTTGATGATGTCATAATCATTGGATGATGTCATAATCATTTTGTTGATGTCATAATCATTTGATGATGTCATAATCATTAGATGTTGTCATAATCATTTTGTTGATGTCATAATCATTGGATGATGTCATAATCATTTTGTTGATGTCATAATCATTTGATGATGCCATAATCATTTTGTTGATGTCATAATCATTTGATGATGTCATAATCATTTGATGTCATAATCATTGGATGATGTCATAATCATTTTGTTGATGTCATAATCATTTGATGATGTCATAATCATTTGATGTCATAATCATTGGATGAAGTCATAATCATTTTAAGATGTCATAATCATTTTGTTGATGTCATAATCATTTGATGATGTCATAATCATTTTGTTGATGTCATAATCATTTGATGATGTCATAATCATTTTGTTGATGTCATAATCATTTTGTTGATGTCATAATGATTTGATGATGTCATAATCATTGGATGATGTCATAATCATTGGATGATGTCATAATCATTTTGTTGATGTCATAATCATTTGATGATGTCATAATCATTAGATGATGTCATAATCATTTTGTTGATGTCATAATCATTTGATGATGTCATAATCATTAGATGATGTCATAATCATTTTGTTGATGTCATAATCATTTGATGATGTCATAATCATTAGATGATGTCATAATCATTTTGTTGATGTCATAATCATTTGATGATGTCATAATCATTTGATGTCATAATCATTGGATGATGTCATAATCATTTTGTTGATGTCATAATCATTTGATGATGTCATAATCATTAGATGATGTCATAATCATTTTGTTGATGTCATAATCATTTGATGATGTCATAATCATTAGATGATGTCATAATCATTTTGTTGATGTCATAATCATTTGATGATGTCATAATCATTTTGTTGATTTCATAATCATTTGATGATGTCATAATCATTTGATGTCATAATCATGGGATGATGTCATAATCATTTTGTTGATGTCATAATCATTTGATGATGTCATAATCATTAGATGATGTCATAATCATTTTGTTTATGTCATAATGATTTGATGATGTCATAATCATTGGATGATGTCATAATCATTGGATGATGTCATCATCATTTTGTTGATGTCATAATCATTTGATGATGTCATAATCATTTGATGTCATAATCATTTGATGATGTCATAATCATTAGATGATGTCATAATCATTTTGTTTATGTCATAATGATTTGATGATGTCATAATCATTGGATGATGTCATAATCATTGGATGATGTCATCATCATTTTGTTGATGTCATAATCATTTGATGATGTCATAATCATTTGATGTCATAATCATTGGATGATGTCATAATCATTGGATGATGTCATAATCATTTTGTTGATGTCATAATCATTTGATGATGTCATAATCATTTTGTTGATGTCATAATCATTGGATGATGTCATAATCATTTTGTTGATGTCATAATCATTTGATGATGTCATAATCATTTGATGTCATAATCATTGGATGATGTCATAATCATTTTGTTGATGTCATAATCATTTGATGATGTCATAATCATTTGATGTCATAATCATTGGATGATGTCATAATCATTTGAAGATGTCATAATCATTTTGTTGATGTCATAATCATTTGATGATGTCATAATCATTTTGTTGATGTCATAATCATTTGATGATGTCATAATCATTTTGTTGATGTCATAATCATTTTGTTGATGTCATAATGATTTGATGATGTCATAATCATTGGATGATGTCATAATCATTAGATGATGTCATAATCATTTTGTTGATGTCATAATCATTTGATGATGTCATAATCATTAGATGATGTCATAATCATTTTGTTGATGTCATAATCATTTGATGATGTCATAATCATTGGATGATGTCATAATCATTTTGTTGATGTCATAATCATTTGATGATGTCATAATCATTAGATGATGTCATAATCATTTTGTTGATGTCATAATCATTTGATGATGTCATAATCATTTTGTTGATTTCATAATCATTTGATGATGTCATAATCATTTGATGTCATAATCATGGGATGATGTCATAATCATTTTGTTGATGTCATAATCATTTGATGATGTCATAATCATTAGATGATGTCATAATCATTTTGTTTATGTCATAATGATTTGATGATGTCATAATCATTGGATGATGTCACAATCATTGGATGATGTCATCATCATTTTGTTGATGTCATAATCATTTGATGATGTCATAATCATTTGATGTCATAATCATTGGATGATGTCATAATCATTGGATGATGTCATAATCATTTTGTTGATGTCATAATCATTTGATGATGTCATAATCATTTTGTTGATGTCATAATCATTGGATGATGTCATAATCATTTTGTTGATGTCATAATCATTGGATGATGTCATAATCATTTGATGTCATAATCATTGGATGATGTCATAATCATTTTGTTGATGTCATAATCATTTGATGATGTCATAATCATTTGATGTCATAATCATTGGATGATGTCATAATCATTTGAAGATGTCATAATCATTTTGTTGATGTCATAATCATTTGATGATGTCATAATCATTTTGTTGATGTCATAATCATTTGATGATGTCATAATCATTTTGTTGATGTCATAATCATTTTGTTGATGTCATAATGATTTGATGATGTCATCATCATTGGATGATGTCATAATCATTGGATGATGTCGTAATCATTTTGTTGATGTCATAATCATTTGATGATGTCATAATCATTAGATGATGTCATAATCATTTTGTTGATGTCATAATCATTTGATGATGTCATAATCATTAGATGATGTCATAATCATTTTGTTGATGTCATAATCATTTGATGATGTCATAATCATTAGATGATGTCATAATCATTTTGTTGATGTCATAATCATTTGATGATGTCATAATCATTTGATGTCATAATCATTGGATGATGTCATAATCATTTTGTTGATGTCATAATCATTTGATGATGTCATAATCATTAGATGATGTCATAATCATTTTGTTGATGTCATAATCATTTGATGATGTCATAATCATTTTGTTGATGTCGTAATCATTTGATGATGTCATAATCATTTTGTTGATTTCATAATCATTTGATGATGTCATAATCATTTGATGTCATAATCATGGGATGATGTCATAATCATTTCGTTGATGTCATAATCATTTGATGATGTCATAATCATTAGATGATGTCATAATCATTTTGTTTATGTCATAATGATTTGATGATGTCATAATCATTGGATGATGTCATAATCATTGGATGATGTCATCATCATTTTGTTGATGTCATAATCATTGGATGATGTCATAATCATTGGATGATGTCATAATCATTTTGTTGATGTCATAATCATTTGATGATGTCAAAATCATTTGATGTCATAATCATTGGATGATGTAATAATCATATTTTTGATGTCATAATCATTTCATGATGTCATAATCATTTTGTTGATGTCATAATGATTTGATGATGTCATAATCATTGGATGATGTCATAATCATTGGATGATGTCATAATCATTTTGTTGATGTCATAATCATTTGATGATGTCAAAATTATTTGATGTCATAATCATTGGATGATGTCATAATCATTTGATGATGTCATAATCATTTTGTTGATGTCATAATGATTTGATGATGTCATAATCATTGGATGATGTCATAATCATTGGATGATGTCATAATCATTGGATGATGTCATAATAATTTTGTTGATGTCATAATCATTTGATGATGCAATAATCATTTGATGTCATAATCATTGGATGATGTCGTAATCATATGATGATGTCATAATCATTTTCTTGATGTCATAATCATTTGATGATGTCATAATCATTTTGTTGATGTCATAATCATTTGATGATGTCAAAATCATTTGATGTCATAATCATTGGATGATGTAATAATCATTTTGTTGATGTCATAATCATTTGATGATGTCATAATCATTTTGTTGATGTCATAATGATTTGATGATGTCATAAACATTGGATGATGTCATAATCATTGGCTGATGTCATAATCATTTTGTTGATGTCATAATCATCTGGTGATGTCAAAATTATTTGATGTCATAATCATTGGATGATGTCATAATCATTTTGTTGATGTCATAATCATTTGATGATGTCATAATCATTTTGTTGATGTCATAATCATTTTGTTGATGTCATAATGATTTGATGATGTCATAATCATTTGATGATGTCATAATCATTGGATGATGTCATAATCATTTTGTTGATGTCATAATCATTTGATGTCATAATCACTGGATGATGTCATAATCATTTTGTTGATGTCATAATCATTTGATGATGTCATAATCATTTTGTTGATGTCATAATCATTGGATGATGTCATAATCATTTGATGTCATAATCATTGGATGATGTCATAATCATTTTGTTGATATCATAATCATTTTATGATGTCATAATCATTTTGTTGATGTCATAATCATTTTGTTGATGTCATAATCATTTGATGATGCCATAATCATTTTGTTGATGTCATAATCATTTGATGATGCCATAATCATTTTGTTGATGTCATAATCATTGGATGATGTCATAATCATTTTGTTGATGTCATAATCATTTGATGATGTCATAATCATTGGATGATGTCATAATCATTTTGTTGATGTCATAATCATTTGATGATGTCATAATCATTAGATGTTGTCATAATCATTTTGTTGATGTCATAATCATTGGATGATGTCATAATCATTTTGTTGATGTCATAATCATTTGATGATGCCATAATCATTTTGTTGATGTCATAATCATTTGATGATGTCATAATCATTTGATGTCATAATCTTTGGATGATGTCATAATCATTTTGTTGATGTCATAATCATTTGATGATGTCATAATCATTTGATGTCATAATCATTGGATGAAGTCATAATCATTTTAAGATGTCATAATCATTTGATGATGTCATAATCATTAGATGATGTCATAATCATTTTGTTGATGTCATAATCATTTGATGATGTCATAATCATTTTGTTGATTTCATAATCATTTGATGATGTCATAATCATTTGATGTCATAATCATGGGATGATGTCATAATCATTTTGTTGATGTCATAATCATTTGATGATGTCATAATCATTAGATGATGTCATAATCATTTTGTTTATGTCATAATGATTTGATGATGTCATAATCATTGAATGATGTCATAATCATTGGATGATGTCATCATCATTTTGTTGATGTCATAATCATTGGATGATGTCATAATCATTTGATGTCATAATCATTGGATGATGTCATAATCATTGGATGATGTAATAATCATTTGATGATGTCATAATCATTAGATGATGTCATAATCATTTTGTTGATGTCATAATCATTGGATGATGTCATAATCATTTTGTTGATGTCATAATCATTTGATGATGTCATAATCATTTTGTTGATGTCATAATCATTTTGTTGATGTCATAATGATTTGATGATGTCATAATCATTGGATGATGTCATAATCATTGGATGATGTCATAATCATTTTGTTGATGTCATTTGATGTCATAATCATTGGATGATGTCATAATCATTGTGTTGATGTCATAATCATTTGATGATGTCATAATCATTAGATGATGTCATAATCATTTTGTTGATGTCATAATCATTTGATGATGTCATAATCATTTTGTTGATTTCATAATCATTTGATGATGTCATAATCATTTGATGTCATAATCATGGGATGATGTCATAATCATTTTGTTGATGTCATAATCATTTGATGATGTCATAATCATTAGATGATGTCATAATCATTTTGTTTATGTCATAATGATTTGATGATGTCATAATCATTGAATGATGTCATAATCATTGGATGATGTCATCATCATCATTTTGTTGATGTCATAATCATTTGATGATGTCATAATCATTTGATGTCATAATCATTGGATGATGTCATAATCATTGGATGATGTCATAATCATTTTGTTGATGTCATAATCATTTGATGATGTCATAATCATTTTGTTGATGTCATAATCATTGGATGATGTCATAATCATTTTGTTGATGTCATAATCATTTGATGATGTCATAATCATTTGATGTCATACTCATTGGATGATGTCATAATCATTTTGTTGATGTCATAATCATTTGATGATGTCATAATCATTTGATGTCATAATCATTGGATGATGTCATAATCATTTGAAGATGTCATAATCATTTTGTTGATGTCATAATCATTTGATGATGTCAAAATCATTTGATGTCATAATCATTGGATGATGTAATAATCATTTTGTTGATGTCATAATCATTTGATGATGTCATAAACATTTTGTTGTTGTCATAATGATTTGATGATGTCATAATCATTGGATGATGTCATAATCATTGGATGATGTCATAATCATTTTGTTGATGTCATAATCATTTTGTTGATGTCATAATGATTTGATGATGTCATAATCATTGGATGATGTCATAATCATTGGATGATGTCATAATCATTTTGTTGATGTCATTTGATGTCATAATCATTGGATGATGTCATAATCATTTTGTTGATGTCATTTGATGTCATAATCATTGGATGATGTCATAATCATTTTGTTGATGTCATAATCATTTGATGATGTCATAATCATTAGATGTTGTCATAATCATTTTGTTGATGTCATAATCATTGGATGATGTCATAATCATTGGATGATGTCATAATCATTTTGTTGATGTCATAATCATTTGATGTCATAATCACTGGATGATGTCATAATCATTTTGTTGATGTCATAATCATTTGATGATGTCATAATCATTTTGTTGATGTCATAATCATTGGATGATGTCATAATCATTTGATGTCATAATCATTGGATGATGTCATAATCATTTGATGTCATAATCATTGGATGATGTCATAATCATTGGATGATGTCATAATCATTTTGTTGATGTCATAATCATTGGATGATGTCATAATCATTTTGTTGATGTCATAATCATTTGATGATGTCATAATCATTAGATGATGTCATAATCATTTTGTTTATGTCATAATGATTTGATGATGTCATAATCATTGAATGATGTCATAATCATTGGATGATGTCATAATCATTTTGTTGATGTCATAATCATTTGATGATGTCATAATCATTAGATGTTGTCATAATCATTTTGTTGATGTCATAATCATTGGATGATGTCATAATCATTGGATGATGTCATAATCATTTTGTTGATGTCATAATCATTTGATGTCATAATCACTGGATGATGTCATAATCATTTTGTTGATGTCATAATCATTTGATGATGTCATAATCATTTTGTTGATGTCATAATCATTGGATGATGTCATAATCATTTGATGTCATAATCATTGGATGATGTCATAATCATTTGATGTCATAATCATTGGATGATGTCATAATCATTGGATGATGTCATAATCATTGGATGATGTCATAATCATTAGATGATGTCATAATCATTTTGTTGATGTCATAATCATTGGATGATGTCATAATCATTTTGTTGATGTCATAATCATTTGATGATGTCATAATCATTTTGTTGATGTCATAATCATTTTGTTGATGTCATAATGATTTGATGATGTCATAATCATTGGATGATGTCATAATCATTGGATGATGTCATAATCATTTTGTTGATGTCATTTGATGTCATAATCATTGGATGATGTCATAATCATTTTGTTGATGTCATAATCATTTGATGATGTCATAATCATTAGATGATGTCATAATCATTTTGTTGATGTCATAATCATTTGATGATGTCATAATCATTTTGTTGATTTCATAATCATTTGGTGATGTCATAATCATTTGATGTCATAATCATGGGATGATGTCATAATCATTTTGTTGATGTCATAATCATTTGATGATGTCATAATCATTAGATGATGTCATAATCATTTTGTTTATGTCATAATGATTTTGTTGATGTCATAATGATTTGATGATGTCATAATCATTGGATGATGTCATAATCATTGGATGATGTCATAATCATTTTGTTGATGTCATTTGATGTCATAATCATTGGATGATGTCATAATCATTTTGTTGATGTCATTTGATGTCATAATCATTGGATGATGTCATAATCATTTTGTTGATGTCATAATCATTTGATGATGTCATAATCATTAGATGTTGTCATAATCATTTTGTTGATGTCATAATCATTGGATGATGACATAATCATTTTGTTGATGTCATAATCATTTGATGTCATAATCACTGGATGATGTCATAATCATTTTGTTGATGTCATAATCATTTGATGATGTCATAATCATTTTGTTGATGTCATAATCATTGGATGATGTCATAATCATTTGATGTCATAATCATTGGATGATGTCATAATCATTTGATGTCATAATCATTGGATGATGTCATAATCATTGGATGATGTCATAATCATTTTGTTGATGTCATAATCATTGGATGATGTCATAATCATTTTGTTGATGTCATAATCATTTGATGATGTCATAATCATTAGATGATGTCATAATCATTTGATGTCATAATCATTGGATGATGTCATAATCATTGGATGATGTCATAATCATTGGATGATGTCATAATCATTAGATGATGTCATAATCATTTTGTTGATGTCATAATCATTGGATGATGTCATAATCATTTTGTTGATGTCATAATCATTTGATGATGTCATAATCATTTTGTTGATGTCATAATCATTTTGTTGATGTCATAATGATTTGATGATGTCATAATCATTGGATGATGTCATAATCATTGGATGATGTCATAATCATTTTGTTGATGTCATTTGATGTCATAATCATTGGATGATGTCATAATCATTTTGTTGATGTCATAATCATTTGATGATGTCATAATCATTAGATGATGTCATAATCATTTTGTTGATGTCATAATCATTTGATGATGTCATAATCATTTTGTTGATTTCATAATCATTTGGTGATGTCATAATCATTTGATGTCATAATCATGGGATGATGTCATAATCATTTTGTTGATGTCATAATCATTTGATGATGTCATAATCATTAGATGATGTCATAATCATTTTGTTTATGTCATAATGATTTTGTTGATGTCATAATGATTTGATGATGTCATAATCATTGGATGATGTCATAATCATTGGATGATGTCATAATCATTTTGTTGATGTCATTTGATGTCATAATCATTGGATGATGTCATAATCATTTTGTTGATGTCATTTGATGTCATAATCATTGGATGATGTCATAATCATTTTGTTGATGTCATAATCATTTGATGATGTCATAATCATTAGATGTTGTCATAATCATTTTGTTGATGTCATAATCATTGGATGATGTCATAATCATTTTGTTGATGTCATAATCATTTGATGTCATAATCACTGGATGATGTCATAATCATTTTGTTGATGTCATAATCATTTGATGATGTCATAATCATTTTGTTGATGTCATAATCATTGGATGATGTCATAATCATTTGATGTCATAATCATTGGATGATGTCATAATCATTTGATGTCATAATCATTGGATGATGTCATAATCATTGGATGATGTCATAATCATTTTGTTGATGTCATAATCATTGGATGATGTCATAATCATTTTGTTGATGTCATAATCATTTGATGATGTCATAATCATTAGATGATGTCATAATCATTTTGTTTATGTCATAATGATTTGATGATGTCATAATCATTGAATGATGTCATAATCATTGGATGATGTCATAATCATTTTGTTGATGTCATAATCATTTGATGATGTCATAATCATTAGATGTTGTCATAATCATTTTGTTGATGTCATAATCATTGGATGATGTCATAATCATTGGATGATGTCATAATCATTTTGTTGATGTCATAATCATTTGATGTCATAATCACTGGATGATGTCATAATCATTTTGTTGATGTCATAATCATTTGATGATGTCATAATCATTTTGTTGATGTCATAATCATTGGATGATGTCATAATCATTTGATGTCATAATCATTGGATGATGTCATAATCATTTGATGTCATAATCATTGGATGATGTCATAATCATTTGATGATGTCATAATCATTAGATGATGTCATAATCATTTTGTTGATGTCATAATCATTGGATGATGTCATAATCATTTTGTTGATGTCATAATCATTTGATGATGTCATAATCATTTTGTTGATGTCATAATCATTTTGTTGATGTCATAATGATTTGATGATGTCATAATCATTGGATGATGTCATAATCATTGGATGATGTCATAATCATTTTGTTGATGTCATTTGATGTCATAATCATTGGATGATGTCATAATCATTTTGTTGATGTCATAATCATTTGATGATGTCATAATCATTAGATGATGTCATAATCATTTTGTTGATGTCATAATCATTTGATGATGTCATAATCATTTTGTTGATTTCATAATCATTTGGTGATGTCATAATCATTTGATGTCATAATCATGGGATGATGTCATAATCATTTTGTTGATGTCATAATCATTTGATGATGTCATAATCATTAGATGATGTCATAATCATTTTGTTTATGTCATAATGATTTGATGATGTCATAATCATTGAATGATGTCATAATCATTGGATGATGTCATCATCATTTTGTTGATGTCATAATCATTGGATGATGTCATAATCATTTGATGTCGTAATCATTGGATGATGTCATAATCATTGGATGATGTCATAATCATTTGATGATGTCATAATCATTAGATGATGTCATAATCATTTTGTTGATGTCATAATCATTGGATGATGTCATAATCATTTTGTTGATGTCATAATCATTTGATGATGTCATAATCATTTTGTTGATGTCATAATCATTTTGTTGATGTCATAATGATTTGATGATGTCATAATCATTGGATGATGTCATAATCATTGGATGATGTCATAATCATTTTGTTGATGTCATTTGATGTCATAATCATTGGATGATGTCATAATCATTTTGTTGATGTCATAATCATTTGATGATGTCATAATCATTAGATGATGTCATAATCATTTTGTTGATGTCATAATCATTTGATGATGTCATAATCATTTTGTTGATTTCATAATCATTTGATGATGTCATAATCATTTGATGTCATAATCATGGGATGATGTCATAATCATTTTGTTGATGTCATAATCATTTGATGATGTCATAATCATTAGATGAAGTCATAATCATTTTGTTTATGTCATAATGATTTGATGATGTCATAATCATTGAATGATGTCATAATCATTGGATGATGTCATCATCATTTTGTTGATGTCATAATCATTTGATGATGTCATAATCATTTGATGTCATAATCATTGGATGATGTCATAATCATTGGATGATGTCATAATCATTTTGTTGATGTCATAATCATTTGATGATGTCATAATCATTTTGTTGATGTCATAATCATTGGATGATGTCATAATCATTTTGTTGATGTCATAATCATTTGATGATGTCATAATCATTTGATGTCATAATCATTGGATGATGTCATAATCATTTTGTTGATGTCATAATCATTTGATGATGTCATAATCATTTGATGTCATAATCATTGGATGATGTCATAATCATTTGAAGATGTCATAATCATTTTGTTGATGTCATAATCATTTGATGATGTCAAAATCATTTGATGTCATAATCATTGGATGATGTAATAATCATTTTGTTGATGTCATAATCATTTGATGATGTCATAATCATTTTGTTGTTGTCATAATGATTTGATGATGTCATAATCATTGGATGATGTCATAATCATTGGATGATGTCATAATCATTTTGTTGATGTCATAATCATTGGATGATGTCATAATCATTTTGTTGATGTCATAATCATTGGATGTCATAATCACTGGATGATGTCATAATCATTTTGTTGATGTCATAATCATTTGATGATGTCATAATCATTGGATGATGTCATAATCATTTTGTTGATGTCATTTGATGTCATAATCATTGGATGATGTCATAATCATTTTGTTGATGTCATAATCATTTGATGATGTCATAATCATTAGATGATGTCATAATCATTTGATGTCATAATCATTTTGTTGATGTCATAATCATTTGATGATGTCATAATCATTAGATGATGTCATAATCATTTGATGTCATAATCATTGGATGATGTCATAATCATTTTGTTGATGTCATAATCATTTGATGATGTCATAATCATTAGATGATGTCATAATCATTTTGTTGATGTCATAATCATTTGATGATGTCAAAATCATTAGATGATGTCATAATCATTTTGTTGATGTCATAATCATTTGATGATGTCATCATCATTTTGTTGATGTCATAATCATTGGATGATGTCATAATCATTTGATGTCATAATCATTGGATGATGTCATAATCATTGGATGATGTAATAATCATTTGATGATGTCATAATCATTAGATGATGTCATAATCATTTTGTTGATGTCATAATCATTGGATGATGTCATAATCATTTTGTTGATGTCATAATCATTTGATGATGTCATAATCATTTTGTTGATGTCATAATCATTTTGTTGATGTCATAATGATTTGATGATGTCATAATCATTGAATGATGTCATAATCATTGGATGATGTCATAATCATTTTGTTGATGTCATTTGATGTCATAATCATTGGATGATGTCATAATCATTTTGTTGATGTCATAATCATTTGATGATGTCATAATCATTAGATGATGTCATAATCATTTTGTTGATGTCATAATCATTTGATGATGTCATAATCATTTTGTTGATTTCATAATCATTTGATGATGTCATAATCATTTGATGTCATAATCATGGGATGATGTCATAATCATTTTGTTGATGTCATAATCATTTGATGATGTCATAATCATTAGATGATGTCATAATCATTTTGTTTATGTCATAATGATTTGATGATGTCATAATCATTGAATGATGTCATAATCATTGGATGATGTCATCATCATTTTGTTGATGTCATAATCATTTGATGATGTCATAATCATTTGATGTCATAATCATTGGATGATGTCATAATCATTGGATGATGTCATAATCATTTTGTTGATGTCATAATCATTTGATGATGTCATAATCATTTTGTTGATGTCATAATCATTGGATGATGTCATAATCATTTTGTTGATGTCATAATCATTTGATGATGTCATAATCATTTGATGTCATAATCATTGGATGATGTCATAATCATTTTGTTGATGTCATAATCATTTGATGATGTCATAATCATTTGATGTCATAATCATTGGATGATGTCATAATCATTTGAAGATGTCATAATCATTTTGTTGATGTCATAATCATTTGATGATGTCAAAATCATTTGATGTCATAATCATTGGATGATGTAATAATAATTTTGTTGATGTCATAATCATTTGATGATGTCATAATCATTTTGTTGTTGTCATAATGATTTGATGATGTCATAATCATTGGATGATGTCATAATCATTGGATGATGTCATAATCATTTTGTTGATGTCATAATCATTTTGTTGATGTCATAATGATTTGATGATGTCATAATCATTGGATGATGTCATAATCATTTTGTTGATGTCATAATGATTTGATGATGTCATAATCATTGGATGATGTCATAATCATTTTGTTTATGTCATAATGATTTGATGATGTCATAATCATTGAATGATGTCATAATCATTGGATGATGTCATAATCATTTTGTTGATGTCATAATCATTTGATGATGTCATAATCATTAGATGTTGTCATAATCATTTTGTTGATGTCATAATCATTGGATGATGTCATAATCATTGGATGATGTCATAATCATTTTGTTGATGTCATAATCATTTGATGTCATAATCACTGGATGATGTCATAATCATTTTGTTGATGTCATAATCATTTGATGATGTCATAATCATTTTGTTGATGTCATAATCATTGGATGATGTCATAATCATTTGATGTCATAATCATTGGATGATGTCATAATCATTTGATGTCATAATCATTGGATGATGTCATAATCATTGGATGATGTCATAATCATTTGATGATGTCATAATCATTAGATGATGTCATAATCATTTTGTTGATGTCATAATCATTGGATGATGTCATAATCATTTTGTTGATGTCATAATCATTTGATGATGTCATAATCATTTTGTTGATGTCATAATCATTTTGTTGATGTCATAATGATTTGATGATGTCATAATCATTGGATGATGTCATAATCATTGGATGATGTCATAATCATTTTGTTGATGTCATTTGATGCCATAATCATTGGATGATGTCATAATCATTTTGTTGATGTCATAATCATTTGATGATGTCATAATCATTAGATGATGTCATAATCATTTTGTTGATGTCATAATCATTTGATGATGTCATAATCATTTTGTTGATTTCATAATCATTTGATGATGTCATAATCATTTGATGTCATAATCATGGGATGATGTCATAATCATTTTGTTGATGTGATAATCATTTGATGATGTCATAATCATTAGATGATGTCATAATCATTTTGTTTATGTCATAATGATTTGATGATGTCATAATCATTGAATGATGTCATAATCATTGGATGATGTCATCATCATTTTGTTGATGTCATAATCATTGGATGATGTCATAATCATTTGATGTCATAATCATTGGATGATGTCATAATCATTGGATGATGTCATAATCATTTGATGATGTCATAATCATTAGATGATGTCATAATCATTTTGTTGATGTCATAATCATTGGATGATGTCATAATCATTTTGTTGATGTCATAATCATTTTGTTGATGTCATAATGATTTGATGATGTCATAATCATTGGATGATGTCATAATCATTGGATGATGTCATAATCATTTTGTTGATGTCATTTGATGTCATAATCATTGGATGATGTCATAATCATTTTGTTGATGTCATAATCATTTGATGATGTCATAATCATTAGATGATGTCATAATCATTTTGTTGATGTCATAATCATTTGATGATGTCATAATCATTTTGTTGATTTCATAATCATTTGATGATGTCATAATCATTTGATGTCATAATCATGGGATGATGTCATAATCATTTTGTTGATGTCATAATCATTTGATGATGTCATAATCATTAGATGATGTCATAATCATTTTGTTTATGTCATAATGATTTGATGATGTCATAATCATTGAATGATGTCATAATCATTGGATGAAGTCATCATCATTTTGTTGATGTCATAATCATTGGATGATGTCATAATCATTTGATGTCATAATCATTGGATGATGTCATAATCATTGGATGATGTCATAATCATTTGATGATGTCATAATCATTAGATGATGTCATAATCATTTTGTTGATGTCATAATCATTGGATGATGTCATAATCATTTTGTTGATGTCATAATCATTTGATGATGTCATAATCATTTTGTTGATGTCATAATCATTTTGTTGATGTCATAATGATTTGATGATGTCATAATCATTGGATGATGTCATAATCATTGGATGATGTCATAATCATTTTGTTGATGTCATTTGATGTCATAATCATTGGATGATGTCATAATCATTTTGTTGATGTCATAATCATTTGATGATGTCATAATCATTAGATGATGTCATAATCATTTTGTTGATGTCATAATCATTTGATGATGTCATAATCATTTTGTTGATTTCATAATCATTTGATGATGTCATAATCATTTGATGTCATAATCATGGGATGATGTCATAATCATTTTGTTGATGTCATAATCATTGAATGATGTCATAATCATTGGATGATGTCATCATCATTTTGTTGATGTCATAATCATTTGATGATGTCATAATCATTTGATGTCATAATCATTGGATGATGTCATAATCATTGGATGATGTCATAATCATTTTGTTGATGTCATAATCATTTGATGATGTCATAATCATTTTGTTGATGTCATAATCATTGGATGATGTCATAATCATTTTGTTGATGTCATAATCATTTGATGATGTCATAATCATTTGATGTCATAATCATTGGATGATGTCATAATCATTTTGTTGATGTCATAATCATTTGATGATGTCATAATCATTTTGTTGATGTCATAATCATTTGATGATGTCATAATCATTTTGTTGATGTCATAATCATTTTGTTGATGTCATAATGATTTGATGATGTCATAATCATTGGATGATGTCATAATCATTGGATGATGTCATAATCATTTTGTTGATGTCATTTGATGTCATAATCATTGGATGATGTCATAATCATTTTGTTGATGTCATAATCATTTGATGATGTCATAATCATTAGATGATGTCATAATCATTTTGTTGATGTCATAATCATTTGATGATGTCATAATCATTTTGTTGATTTCATAATCATTTGATGATGTCATAATCATTTGATGTCATAATCATGGGATGATGTCATAATCATTTTGTTGATGTCATAATCATTTGATGATGTCATAATCATTAGATGATGTCATAATCATTTTGTTTATGTCATAATGATTTGATGATGTCATAATCATTGAATGATGTCATAATCATTGGATGATGTCATCATCATTTTGTTGATGTCATAATCATTGGATGATGTCATAATCATTTGATGTCATAATCATTGGATGATGTCATAATCATTGGATGATGTCATAATCATTTGATGATGTCATAATCATTAGATGATGTCATAATCATTTTGTTGATGTCATAATCATTGGATGATGTCATAATCATTTTGTTGATGTCATAATCATTTGATGATGTCATAATCATTTTGTTGATGTCATAATCATTTTGTTGATGTCATAATGATTTGATGATGTCATAATCATTGGATGATGTCATAATCATTGGATGATGTCATAATCATTTTGTTGATGTCATTTGATGTCATAATCATTGGATGATGTCATAATCATTTTGTTGATGTCATAATCATTTGATGATGTCATAATCATTAGATGATGTCATAATCATTTTGTTGATGTCATAATCATTTGATGATGTCATAATCATTTTGTTGATTTCATAATCATTTGATGATGTCATAATCATTTGATGTCATAATCATGGGATGATGTCATAATCATTTTGTTGATGTCATAATCATTGAATGATGTCATAATCATTGGATGATGTCATCATCATTTTGTTGATGTCATAATCATTTGATGATGTCATAATCATTTGATGTCATAATCATTGGATGATGTCATAATCATTGGATGATGTCATAATCATTTTGTTGATGTCATAATCATTTGATGATGTCATAATCATTTTGTTGATGTCATAATCATTGGATGATGTCATAATCATTTTGTTGATGTCATAATCATTTGATGATGTCATAATCATTTGATGTCATAATCATTGGATGATGTCATAATCATTTTGTTGATGTCATAATCATTTGATGATGTCATAATCATTTGATGTCATAATCATTGGATGATGTCATAATCATTTGAAGATGTCATAATCATTTTGTTGATGTCATAATCATTTGATGATGTCAAAATCATTTGATGTCATAATCATTGGATGATGTAATAATCATTTTGTTGATGTCATAATCATTTGATGATGTCATAATCATTTTGTTGTTGTCATAATGATTTGATGATGTCATAATCATTGGATGATGTCATAATCATTGGATGATGTCATAATCATTTTGTTGATGTCATAATCATTTTGTTGATGTCATAATGATTTGATGATGTCATAATCATTGGATGATGTCATAATCATTGGATGATGTCATAATCATTTTGTTGATGTCATAATCATTTGATGTCATAATCACTGGATGATGTCATAATCATTTTGTTGATGTCATAATCATTTGATGATGTCATAATCATTTTGTTGATGTCATAATCATTGGATGATGTCATAATCATTTGATGTCATAATCATTGGATGATGTCATAATCATTTGATGTCATAATCATTGGATGATGTCATAATCATTGGATGATGTCATAATCATTTGATGATGTCATAATCATTAGATGATGTCATAATCATTTTGTTGATGTCATAATCATTGGATGATGTCATAATCATTTTGTTGATGTCATAATCATTTGATGATGTCATAATCATTTTGTTGATGTCATAATCATTTTGTTGATGTCATAATGATTTGATGATGTCATAATCATTGGATGATGTCATAATCATTGTATGATGTCATAATCATTTTGTTGATGTCATAATCATTGGATGATGTCATAATCATTTGATGTCATAATCATTGGATGATGTCATAATCATTTGATGTCATAATCATTGGATGATGTCATAATCATTGGATGATGTCATAATCATTTGATGATGTCATAATCATTAGATGATGTCATAATCATTTTGTTGATGTCATAATCATTGGATGATGTCATAATCATTTTGTTGATGTCATAATCATTTGATGATGTCATAATCATTTTGTTGATGTCATAATCATTTTGTTGATGTCATAATGATTTGATGATGTCATAATCATTGGATGATGTCATAATCATTGGATGATGTCATAATCATTTTGTTGATGTCATTTGATGTCATAATCATTGGATGATGTCATAATCATTTTGTTGATGTCATAATCATTTGATGATGTCATAATCATTAGATGATGTCATAATCATTTTGTTGATGTCATAATCATTTGATGATGTCATAATCATTTTGTTGATTTCATAATCATTTGATGATGTCATAATCATTTGATGTCATAATCATGGGATGATGTCATAATCATTTTGTTGATGTCATAATCATTTGATGATGTCATAATCATTAGATGATGTCATAATCATTTTGTTTATGTCATAATGATTTGATGATGTCATAATCATTGAATGATGTCATAATCATTGGATGATGTCATCATCATTTTGTTGATGTCATAATCATTGGATGATGTCATAATCATTTGATGTCATAATCATTGGATGATGTCATAATCATTTGATGATGTCATAATCATTAGATGATGTCATAATCATTTTGTTGATGTCATAATCATTGGATGATGTCATAATCATTTTGTTGATGTCATAATCATTTGATGATGTCATAATCATTTTGTTGATGTCATAATCATTTTGTTGATGTCATAATGATTTGATGATGTCATAATCATTGGATGATGTCATAATCATTGGATGATGTCATAATCATTTTGTTGATGTCATTTGATGTCATAATCATTGGATGATGTCATAATCATTTTGTTGATGTCATAATCATTTGATGATGTCATAATCATTAGATGATGTCATAATCATTTTGTTGATGTCATAATCATTTGATGATGTCATAATCATTTTGTTGATTTCATAATCATTTGATGATGTCATAATCATTTGATGTCATAATCATGGGATGATGTCATAATCATTTTGTTGATGTCATAATCATTGAATGATGTCATAATCATTGGATGATGTCATAATCATTTTGTTGATGTCATAATCATTTGATGATGTCATAATCATTTGATGTCATAATCATTGGATGATGTCATAATCATTGGATGATGTCATAATCATTTTGTTGATGTCATAATCATTTGATGATGTCATAATCATTTTGTTGATGTCATAATCATTGGATGATGTCATAATCATTTTGTTGATGTCATAATCATTTGATGATGTCATAATCATTTGATGTCATAATCATTGGATGATGTCATAATCATTTTGTTGATGTCATAATCATTTGATGATGTCATAATCATTTTGTTGATGTCATAATCATTTGATGATGTCATAATCATTTTGTTGATGTCATAATCATTTTGTTGATGTCATAATGATTTGATGATGTCATAATCATTGGATGATGTCATAATCATTGGATGATGTCATAATCATTTTGTTGATGTCATTTGATGTCATAATCATTGGATGATGTCATAATCATTTTGTTGATGTCATAATCATTTGATGATGTCATAATCATTAGATGATGTCATAATCATTTTGTTGATGTCATAATCATTTGATGATGTCATAATCATTTTGTTGATTTCATAATCATTTGATGATGTCATAATCATTTGATGTCATAATCATGGGATGATGTCATAATCATTTTGTTGATGTCATAATCATTTGATGATGTCATAATCATTAGATGATGTCATAATCATTTTGTTTATGTCATAATGATTTGATGATGTCATAATCATTGAATGATGTCATAATCATTGGATGATGTCATCATCATTTTGTTGATGTCATAATCATTGGATGATGTCATAATCATTTGATGTCATAATCATTGGATGATGTCATAATCATTGGATGATGTCATAATCATTTGATGATGTCATAATCATTAGATGATGTCATAATCATTTTGTTGATGTCATAATCATTGGATGATGTCATAATCATTTTGTTGATGTCATAATCATTTGATGATGTCATAATCATTTTGTTGATGTCATAATCATTTTGTTGATGTCATAATGATTTGATGATGTCATAATCATTGGATGATGTCATAATCATTGGATGATGTCATAATCATTTTGTTGATGTCATTTGATGTCATAATCATTGGATGATGTCATAATCATTTTGTTGATGTCATAATCATTTGATGATGTCATAATCATTAGATGATGTCATAATCATTTTGTTGATGTCATAATCATTTGATGATGTCATAATCATTTTGTTGATTTCATAATCATTTGATGATGTCATAATCATTTGATGTCATAATCATGGGATGATGTCATAATCATTTTGTTGATGTCATAATCATTGAATGATGTCATAATCATTGGATGATGTCATCATCATTTTGTTGATGTCATAATCATTTGATGATGTCATAATCATTTGATGTCATAATCATTGGATGATGTCATAATCATTGGATGATGTCATAATCATTTTGTTGATGTCATAATCATTTGATGATGTCATAATCATTTTGTTGATGTCATAATCATTGGATGATGTCATAATCATTTTGTTGATGTCATAATCATTTGATGATGTCATAATCATTTGATGTCATAATCATTGGATGATGTCATAATCATTTTGTTGATGTCATAATCATTTGATGATGTCATAATCATTTGATGTCATAATCATTGGATGATGTCATAATCATTTGAAGATGTCATAATCATTTTGTTGATGTCATAATCATTTGATGATGTCAAAATCATTTGATGTCATAATCATTGGATGATGTAATAATCATTTTGTTGATGTCATAATCATTTGATGATGTCATAATCATTTTGTTGTTGTCATAATGATTTGATGATGTCATAATCATTGGATGATGTCATAATCATTGGATGATGTCATAATCATTTTGTTGATGTCATAATCATTTTGTTGATGTCATAATGATTTGATGATGTCATAATCATTGGATGATGTCATAATCATTGGATGATGTCATAATCATTTTGTTGATGTCATAATCATTTGATGTCATAATCACTGGATGATGTCATAATCATTTTGTTGATGTCATAATCATTTGATGATGTCATAATCATTTTGTTGATGTCATAATCATTGGATGATGTCATAATCATTTGATGTCATAATCATTGGATGATGTCATAATCATTTGATGTCATAATCATTGGATGATGTCATAATCATTGGATGATGTCATAATCATTTGATGATGTCATAATCATTAGATGATGTCATAATCATTTTGTTGATGTCATAATCATTGGATGATGTCATAATCATTTTGTTGATGTCATAATCATTTGATGATGTCATAATCATTTTGTTGATGTCATAATCATTTTGTTGATGTCATAATGATTTGATGATGTCATAATCATTGGATGATGTCATAATCATTGTATGATGTCATAATCATTTTGTTGATGTCATAATCATTTGATGATGTCATAATCATTTTGTTGTTGTCATAATGATTTGATGATGTCATAATCATTGGATGATGTCATAATCATTGGATGATGTCATAATCATTTTGTTGATGTCATAATCATTTGATGTCATAATCACTGGATGATGTCATAATCATTTTGTTGATGTCATAATCATTTGATGATGTCATAATCATTTTGTTGATGTCATAATCATTGGATGATGTCATAATCATTTGATGTCATAATCATTGGATGATGTCATAATCATTTGATGTCATAATCATTGGATGATGTCATAATCATTGGATGATGTCATAATCATTTGATGATGTCATAATCATTAGATGATGTCATAATCATTTTGTTGATGTCATAATCATTGGATGATGTCATAATCATTTTGTTGATGTCATAATCATTTGATGATGTCATAATCATTTTGTTGATGTCATAATCATTTTGTTGATGTCATAATGATTTGATGATGTCATAATCATTGGATGATGTCATAATCATTGGATGATGTCATAATCATTTTGTTGATGTCATTTGATGTCATAATCATTGGATGATGTCATAATCATTTTGTTGATGTCATAATCATTTGATGATGTCATAATCATTTTGTTGATTTCATAATCATTTGATGATGTCATAATCATTTGATGTCATAATCATGGGATGATGTCATAATCATTTTGTTGATGTCATAATCATTTGATGATGTCATAATCATTAGATGATGTCATAATCATTTTGTTTATGTCATAATGATTTGATGATGTCATAATCATTGAATGATGTCATCATCATTTTGTTGATGTCATAATCATTGGATGATGTCATAATCATTTGATGTCATAATCATTGGATGATGTCATAATCATTGGATGATGTAATAATCATTTGATGATGTCATAATCATTAGATGATGTCATAATCATTTTGTTGATGTCATAATCATTGGATGATGTCATAATCATTTTGTTGATGTCATAATCATTTGATGATGTCATAATCATTTTGTTGATGTCATAATCATTTTGTTGATGTCATAATGATTTGATGATGTCATAATCATTGGATGATGTCATAATCATTGGATGATGTCATAATCATTTTGTTGATGTCATTTGATGTCATAATCATTGGATGATGTCATAATCATTTTGTTGATGTCATAATCATTTGATGATGTCATAATCATTAGATGATGTCATAATCATTTTGTTGATGTCATAATCATTTGATGATGTCATAATCATTTTGTTGATTTCATAATCATTTGATGATGTCATAATCATTTGATGTCATAATCATGGGATGATGTCATAATCATTTTGTTGATGTCATAATCATTTGATGATGTCATAATCATTAGATGATGTCATAATCATTTTGTTTATGTCATAATGATTTGATGATGTCATAATCATTGAATGATGTCATAATCATTGGATGATGTCATCATCATTTTGTTGATGTCATAATCATTTGATGATGTCATAATCATTTGATGTCATAATCATTGGATGATGTCATAATCATTGGATGATGTCATAATCATTTTGTTGATGTCATAATCATTTGATGATGTCATAATCATTTTGTTGATGTCATAATCATTGGATGATGTCATAATCATTTTGTTGATGTCATAATCATTTGATGATGTCATAATCATTTGATGTCATAATCATTGGATGATGTCATAATCATTTTGTTGATGTCATAATCATTTGATGATGTCATAATCATTTGATGTCATAATCATTGGATGATGTCATAATCATTTGAAGATGTCATAATCATTTTGTTGATGTCATAATCATTTGATGATGTCAAAATCATTTGATGTCATAATCATTGGATGATGTAATAATCATTTTGTTGATGTCATAATCATTTGATGATGTCATAATCATTTTGTTGTTGTCATAATGATTTGATGATGTCATAATCATTGGATGATGTCATAATCATTGGATGATGTCATAATCATTTTGTTGATGTCATAATCATTTTGTTGATGTCATAATGATTTGATGATGTCATAATCATTGGATGATGTCATAATCATTGGATGATGTCATAATCATTTTGTTGATGTCATTTGATGTCATAATCATTGGATGATGTCATAATCATTTTGTTGATGTCATTTGATGTCATAATCATTGGATGATGTCATAATCATTTTGTTGATGTCATAATCATTTGATGATGTCATAATCATTAGATGTTGTCATAATCATTTTGTTGATGTCATAATCATTGGATGATGTCATAATCATTGGATGATGTCATAATCATTTTGTTGATGTCATAATCATTTGATGTCATAATCACTGGATGATGTCATAATCATTTTGTTGATGTCATAATCATTTGATGATGTCATAATCATTTTGTTGATGTCATAATCATTGGATGATGTCATAATCATTTGATGTCATAATCATTGGATGATGTCATAATCATTTGATGTCATAATCATTGGATGATGTCATAATCATTGGATGATGTCATAATCATTTTGTTGATGTCATAATCATTGGATGATGTCATAATCATTTTGTTGATGTCATAATCATTTGATGATGTCATAATCATTAGATGATGTCATAATCATTTTGTTTATGTCATAATGATTTGATGATGTCATAATCATTGAATGATGTCATAATCATTGGATGATGTCATAATCATTTTGTTGATGTCATAATCATTTGATGATGTCATAATCATTAGATGTTGTCATAATCATTTTGTTGATGTCATAATCATTGGATGATGTCATAATCATTGGATGATGTCATAATCATTTTGTTGATGTCATAATCATTTGATGTCATAATCACTGGATGATGTCATAATCATTTTGTTGATGTCATAATCATTTGATGATGTCATAATCATTTTGTTGATGTCATAATCATTGGATGATGTCATAATCATTTGATGTCATAATCATTGGATGATGTCATAATCATTTGATGTCATAATCATTGGATGATGTCATAATCATTGGATGATGTCATAATCATTTGATGATGTCATAATCATTAGATGATGTCATAATCATTTTGTTGATGTCATAATCATTGGATGATGTCATAATCATTTTGTTGATGTCATAATCATTTGATGATGTCATAATCATTTTGTTGATGTCATAATCATTTTGTTGATGTCATAATGATTTGATGATGTCATAATCATTGGATGATGTCATAATCATTGGATGATGTCATAATCATTTTGTTGATGTCATTTGATGTCATAATCATTGGATGATGTCATAATCATTTTGTTGATGTCATAATCATTTGATGATGTCATAATCATTAGATGATGTCATAATCATTTTGTTGATGTCATAATCATTTGATGATGTCATAATCATTTTGTTGATTTCATAATCATTTGATGATGTCATAATCATTTGATGTCATAATCATGGGATGATGTCATAATCATTTTGTTGATGTCATAATCATTTGATGATGTCATAATCATTAGATGATGTCATAATCATTTTGTTTATGTCATAATGATTTGATGATGTCATAATCATTGAATGATGTCATAATCATTGGATGATGTCATCATCATTTTGTTGATGTCATAATCATTTGATGATGTCATAATCATTTGATGTCATAATCATTGGATGATGTCATAATCATTGGATGATGTCATAATCATTTTGTTGATGTCATAATCATTTGATGATGTCATAATCATTTTGTTGATGTCATAATCATTGGATGATGTCATAATCATTTTGTTGATGTCATAATCATTTGATGATGTCATAATCATTTGATGTCATAATCATTGGATGATGTCATAATCATTTTGTTGATGTCATAATCATTTGATGATGTCATAATCATTTGATGTCATAATCATTGGATGATGTCATAATCATTTGAAGATGTCATAATCATTTTGTTGATGTCATAATCATTTGATGATGTCAAAATCATTTGATGTCATAATCATTGGATGATGTAATAATCATTTTGTTGATGTCATAATCATTTGATGATGTCATAATCATTTTGTTGTTGTCATAATGATTTGATGATGTCATAATCATTGGATGATGTCATAATCATTGGATGATGTCATAATCATTTTGTTGATGTCATAATCATTGGATGATGTCATAATCATTTTGTTGATGTCATAATCATTTGATGTCATAATCACTGGATGATGTCATAATCATTTTGTTGATGTCATAATCATTTGATGATGTCATAATCATTGGATGATGTCATAATCATTTTGTTGATGTCATTTGATGTCATAATCATTGGATGATGTCATAATCATTTTGTTGATGTCATAATCATTTGATGATGTCATAATCATTAGTTGATGTCATAATCATTTGATGTCATAATCATTTTGTTGATGTCATAATCATTTGATGATGTCATAATCATTAGATGATGTCATAATCATTTGATGTCATAATCATTGGATGATGTCATAATCATTTTGTTGATGTCATAATCATTTGATGATGTCATAATCATTAGATGATGTCATAATCATTTTGTTGATGTCATAATCATTTGATGATGTCAAAATCATTAGATGATGTCATAATCATTTTGTTGATGTCATAATCATTTGATGATGTCATCATCATTTTGTTGATGTCATAATCATTGGATGATGTCATAATCATTTGATGTCATAATCATTGGATGATGTCATAATCATTGGATGATGTCATAATCATTTGATGATGTCATAATCATTAGATGATGTCATAATCATTTTGTTGATGTCATAATCATTGGATGATGTCATAATCATTTTGTTGATGTCATAATCATTTGATGATGTCATAATCATTTTGTTGATGTCATAATCATTTTGTTGATGTCATAATGATTTGATGATGTCATAATCATTGGATGATGTCATAATCATTGGATGATGTCATAATCATTTTGTTGATGTCATTTGATGTCATAATCATTGGATGATGTCATAATCATTTTGTTGATGTCATAATCATTTGATGATGTCATAATCATTAGATGATGTCATAATCATTTTGTTGATGTCATAATCATTTGATGATGTCATAATCATTTTGTTGATTTCATAATCATTTGATGATGTCATAATCATTTGATGTCATAATCATGGGATGATGTCATAATCATTTTGTTGATGTCATAATCATTTGATGATGTCATAATCATTAGATGATGTCATAATCATTTTGTTTATGTCATAATGATTTGATGATGTCATAATCATTTGATGTCATAATCATTGGATGATGTCATAATCATTGGATGATGTCATAATCATTTTGTTGATGTCATAATCATTTGATGATGTCATAATCATTTTGTTGATGTCATAATCATTGGATGATGTCATAATCATTTTGTTGATGTCATAATCATTTGATGATGTCATAATCATTTGATGTCATAATCATTGGATGATGTCATAATCATTTTGTTGATGTCATAATCATTTGATGATGTCATAATCATTTGATGTCATAATCATTGGATGATGTCATAATCATTTGAAGATGTCATAATCATTTTGTTGATGTCATAATCATTTGATGATGTCAAAATCATTTGATGTCATAATCATTGGATGATGTAATAATCATTTTGTTGATGTCATAATCATTTGATGATGTCATAATCATTTTGTTGTTGTCATAATGATTTGATGATGTCATAATCATTGGATGATGTCATAATCATTGGATGATGTCATAATCATTTTGTTGATGTCATAATCATTTTGTTGATGTCATAATGATTTGATGATGTCATAATCATTGGATGATGTCATAATCATTTTGTTGATGTCATAATGATTTGATGATGTCATAATCATTGGATGATGTCATAATCATTTTGTTTATGTCATAATGATTTGATGATGTCATAATCATTGAATGATGTCATAATCATTGGATGATGTCATAATCATTTTGTTGATGTCATAATCATTTGATGATGTCATAATCATTAGATGTTGTCATAATCATTTTGTTGATGTCATAATCATTGGATGATGTCATAATCATTGGATGATGTCATAATCATTTTGTTGATGTCATAATCATTTGATGTCATAATCACTGGATGATGTCATAATCATTTTGTTGATGTCATAATCATTTGATGATGTCATAATCATTTTGTTGATGTCATAATCATTGGATGATGTCATAATCATTTGATGTCATAATCATTGGATGATGTCATAATCATTTGATGTCATAATCATTGGATGATGTCATAATCATTGGATGTCATAATCATTGGATGATGTTATAATCATTGGATGATGTCATAATCATTTGATGATGTCATAATCATTAGATGATGTCATAATCATTTTGTTGATGTCATAATCATTGGATGATGTCATAATCATTTTGTTGATGTCATAATCATTTGATGATGTCATAATCATTTTGTTGATGTCATAATGATTTGATGATGTCATAATCATTGGATGATGTCATAATCATTGGATGATGTCATAATCATTTTGTTGATGTCATTTGATGTCATAATCATTGGATGATGTCATAATCATTTTGTTGATGTCATAATCATTTGATGATGTCATAATCATTAGATGATGTCATAATCATTTTGTTGATGTCATAATCATTTGATGATGTCATAATCATTTTGTTGATTTCATAATCATTTGATGATGTCATAATCATTTGATGTCATAATCATGGGATGATGTCATAATCATTTTGTTGATGTCATAATCATTTGATGATGTCATAATCATTAGATGATGTCATAATCATTTTGTTTATGTCATAATGATTTGATGATGTCATAATCATTGAATGATGTCATAATCATTGGATGATGTCATCATCATTTTGTTGATGTCATAATCATTTGATGATGTCATAATCATTTGATGTCATAATCATTGGATGATGTCATAATCATTGGATGATGTCATAATCATTTTGTTGATGTCATAATCATTTGATGATGTCATAATCATTTTGTTGATGTCATAATCATTGGATGATGTCATAATCATTTTGTTGATGTCATAATCATTTGATGATGTCATAATCATTTGATGTCATAATCATTGGATGATGTCATAATCATTTTGTTGATGTCATAATCTTTTGATGATGTCATAATCATTTGATGTCATAATCATTGGATGATGTCATAATCATTTGAAGATGTCATAATCATTTTGTTGATGTCATAATCATTTGATGATGTCAAAATCATTTGATGTCATAATCATTGGATGATGTAATAATCATTTTGTTGATGTCATAATCATTTGATGATGTCATAATCATTTTGTTGTTGTCATAATGATTTGATGATGTCATAATCATTGGATGATGTCATAATCATTGGATGATGTCATAATCATTTTGTTGATGTCATAATCATTGGATGATGTCATAATCATTTTGTTGATGTCATAATCATTTGATGTCATAATCACTGGATGATGTCATAATCATTTTGTTGATGTCATAATCATTTGATGATGTCATAATCATTGGATGATGTCATAATCATTTTGTTGATGTCATTTGATGTCATAATCATTGGATGATGTCATAATCATTTTGTTGATGTCATAATCATTTGATGATGTCATAATCATTAGATGATGTCATAATCATTTGATGTCATAATCATTTTGTTGATGTCATAATCATTTGATGATGTCATAATCATTAGATGATGTCATAATCATTTGATGTCATAATCATTGGATGATGTCATAATCATTTTGTTGATGTCATAATCATTTGATGATGTCATAATCATTAGATGATGTCATAATCATTTTGTTGATGTCATAATCATTTGATGATGTCAAAATCATTAGATGATGTCATAATCATTTTGTTGATGTCATAATCATTTGATGATGTCATAATCATTTTGTTGATTTCATAATCATTTGATGATGTCATAATCATTTGATGTCATAATCATGGGATGATGTCATAATCATTTTGTTGATGTCATAATCATTTGATGATGTCATAATCATTAGATGATGTCATAATCATTTTTTTAATGTCATAATGATTTGATGATGTCATAATCATTGGATGATGTAATAATCATTGGATGATGTCATCATCATTTTGTTGATGTCATAATCATTTGATGATGTCATAATCATTTGATGTCATAATCATTGGATGATGTCATAATCATTGGATGATGTCATAATCATTTTGTTGATGTCATAATCATTTGATGAAGTCATAATCATTTTGTTGATGTCATAATCATTGGATGATGTCATAATCATTTTGTTGATGTCATAATCATTTGATGATGTCATAATCATTTGATGTCATAATCATTGGATGATGTCATAATCATTTTGTTGATGTCATAATCATTTGATGATGTCATAATCATTTGATGTCATAATCATTGGATGATGTCATAATCATTTGAAGATGTCATAATCATTTGGTTGATGTCATAATCATTTGATGATGTCAAAATCATTTGATGTCATAATCATTGGATGATGCAATAATCATTTTGTTGATGTCATAATCATTTGATGATGTCATAATCATTTTGTTGATGTCATAATGATTTGATGATGTCATAAACATTGGATGATGTCATAATCATTGGATGATGTCATAATCATTTTGTCGATGTCATAATCATCTGGTGATGTCAAAATTATTTGATGTCATAATCATTGGATGATGTCATAATCATTTTGTTGATGTCATAATCATTTGATGATGTCATAATCATTTTGTTGATGTCATAATCATTTTGTTGATGTCATAATGATTTGATGATGTCATAATCATTGGATGATGTCATAATCATTTTGTTGATGTCATAATCATTTGATGTCATAATCACTGGATGATGTCATAATCATTTTGTTGATGTCATAATCATTTGATGATGTCATAATCATTTTGTTGATGTCATAATCATTGGATGATGTCATAATCATTTGATGTCATAATCATTGGATGATGTCATAATCATTTTGTTGATATCATAATCATTTTATGATGTCATAATCATTTTGTTGATGTCATAATCATTTGATGATGCCATAATCATTTTGTTGATGTCATAATCATTTGATGATGCCATAATCATTTTGTTGATGTCATAATCATTGGATGATGTCATAATCATTGGATGATATCATAATCATTTTGTTAATGTCATAATCATTTGATGATGTCATAATCATTAGATGTTGTCATAATCATTTTGTTGATGTCATAATCATTGGATGATGTCATAATCATTTTGTTGATGTCATAATCATTTGATGATGCCATAATCATTTTGTTGATGTCATAATCATTTGATGATGTCATAATCATTTGATGTCATAATCATTGGATGATGTCATAATCATTTTGTTGATGTCATAATCATTTGATGATGTCATAATCATTTGATGTCATAATCATTGGATGATGTCATAATCATTTGAAGATGTCATAATCATTTTGTTGATGTCATAATCATTTGATGATGTCAAAATCATTTGATGTCATAATCATTGGATGATGTAATAATCATTTTGTTGATGTCATAATCATTTGATGATGTCATAATCATTTTGTTGATGTCATAATGATTTGATGAAGTCATTATCATTGGATGATGTCATAATCATTTGATGTCATAATCATTTTGTTGATGTCATAATCATTTGATGATGTCAAAATCATTTGATGTCATAATCATTGGATGATGTAATAATCATTTTGTTGATGTCATAATCATTTGATGATGTCATAATCATTTTGTTGATGTCATAATGATTTGATGATGTCATAATCATTGGATGATGTCATAATCATTGGATGATGTCATAATCATTTTGTTGATGTCATAATGATTTGATGATGTCATAATCATTGGATGATGTCATAATCATTGGATGATGTCATAATCATTTTGTTGATGTCATAATCATTTGATGATGCAATAATCATTTGATGTCATAATCATTGGATGATGTCATAATCATTTGATGATGTCATAATCATTTTGTTGATGTCATAATCATTTGATGATGTCATAATCATTTTGTTGATGTCATAATCATTTGATGATGTCATAATCATTTTGTTGATGTCATAATCATTTTGTTGATGTCATAATCATTGGATGATGTCATAATCATTGGATGATGTCATAATCATTTTGTTGATGTCATAATCATTTGATGATGTCAAAATCATTTGATGTCATAATCATTGGATGATGTAATAATCATTTTGTTGATGTCATAATCATTTGATGATGTCATAATCATTTTGTTGATTTCATAATGATTTGATGATGTCATAATCATTGGATGATGTCATAATCATTGGATGATGTCATAATCATTTTGTTGATGTCATAATAATTTGATGATGTCAAAATCATTTGATGTCATAATCATTGGATGATGTAATAATCATTTTGTTGATGTCATAATCATTTGATGATGTCATAATCATTGGATGATGTCATAATCATTTTGTTGATGTCATAATCATTTGATGATGTCATAATCATTAGATGATGTCATAATCATTTGATGTCATAATCATTTTGTTGATGTCATAATCATTTGATGATGTCATAATCATTAGATGATGTCATAATCATTTGATGTCATAATCATTGGATGATGTCATAATCATTTTGTTGATGTCATAATCATTTGATGATGTCATAATCATTAGATGATGTCATAATCATTTTGTTGATGTCATAATCATTTGATGATGTCAAAATCATTAGATGATGTCATAATCATTTTGTTGATGTCATAATCATTTGATGATGTCATAATCATTTTGTTGATTTCATAATCATTTGATGATGTCATAATCATTTGATGTCATAATCATGGGATGATGTCATAATCATTTTGTTGATGTCATAATCATTTGATGATGTCATAATCATTAGATGATGTCATAATCATTTTTTTAATGTCATAATGATTTGATGATGTCATAATCATTGGATGATGTAATAATCATTGGATGATGTCATCATCATTTTGTTGATGTCATAATCATTTGATGATGTCATAATCATTGGATGATGTCATAATCATTGGATGATGTCATAATCATTTTGTTGATGTCATAATCATTTGATGAAGTCATAATCATTTTGTTGATGTCATAATCATTGGATGATGTCATAATCATTTTGTTGATGTCATAATCATTTGATGATGTCATAATCATTTGATGTCATAATCATTTTGTTGATGTCATAATCATTTGATGATGTCATAATCATTTGATGTCATAATCATTGGATGATGTCATAATCATTTGATGATGTCAAAATCATTTGATGTCATAATCATTGGATGATGTAATAATCATTTTGTTGATGTCATAATCATTTGATGATGTCATAATCATTTTGTTGATGTCATAATGATTTGATGATGTCATAAACATTGGATGATGTCATAATCATTGGATGATGTCATAATCATTTTGTCGATGTCATAATCATCTGGTGATGTCAAAATTATTTGATGTCATAATCATTGGATGATGTCATAATCATTTTGTTGATGTCATAATCATTTGATGATGTCATAATCATTTTGTTGATGTCATAATCATTTTGTTGATGTCATAATGATTTGATGATGTCATAATCATTGGATGATGTCATAATCATTGGATGATGTCATAATCATTTTGTTGATGTCATAATCATTTGATGTCATAATCATTTGATGATGTCATAATCATTTTGTTGATGTCATAATCATTGGATGATGTCATAATCATTTGATGTCATAATCATTGGATGATGTCATAATCATTTTGTTGATATCATAATCATTTTATGATGTCATAATCATTTTGTTGATGTCATAATCATTTGATGATGCCATAATCATTTTGTTGATGTCATAATCATTTGATGATGCCATAATCATTTTGTTGATGTCATAATCATTGGATGATGTCATAATCATTTTGTTGATGTCATAATCATTTGATGATGTCATAATCATTGGATGATGTCATAATCATTTTGTTGATGTCATAATCATTTGATGATGTCATAATCATTAGATGTTGTCATAATCATTTTGTTGATGTCATAATCATTGGATGATGTCATAATCATTTTGTTGATGTCATAATCATTTGATGATGCCATAATCATTTTGTTGATGTCATAATCATTTGATGATGTCATAATCATTTGATGTCATAATCATTGGATGATGTCATAATCATTTTGTTGATGTCATAATCATTTGATGATGTCATAATCATTTGATGTCATAATCATTGGATGATGTCATAATCATTTGAAGATGTCATAATCATTTTGTTGATGTCATAATCATTTGATGATGTCAAAATCATATGATGTCATAATCATTGGATGATGTAATAATCATTTTGTTGATGTCATAATCATTTGATGATGTCATAATCATTTTGTTGATGTCATAATGATTTGATGAAGTCATAATCATTGGATGATGTCATAATCATTGGATGATGTCATAATCATTTTGTTGATGTCATAATCATTTGATGATGTCAAAATCATTTGATGTCATAATCATTGGATGATGTAATAATCATTTTGTTGATGTCATAATCATTTGATGATGTCATAATCATTTTGTTGATGTCATAATGATTTGATGATGTCATAATCATTGGATGATGTCATAATCATTGGATGATGTCATAATCATTTTGTTGATGTCATAATGATTTGATGATGTCATAATCATTGGATGATGTCATAATCATTGGATGATGTCATAATCATTTTGTTGATGTCATAATCATTTGATGATGCAATAATCATTTGATGTCATAATCATTGGATGATGTCATAATCATTTGATGATGTCATAATCATTTTGTTGATGTCATAATCATTTGATGATGTCATAATCATTTTGATGATGTCATAATCATTTGATGATGTCATAATCATTTTGTTGATGTCATAATCATTTTGTTGATGTCATAATCATTGGATGATGTCATAATCATTGGATGATGTCATAATCATTTTGTTGATGTCATAATCATTTGATGATGTCAAAATCATTTGATGTCATAATCATTGGATGATGTAATAATCATTTTGTTGATGTCATAATCATTTGATGATGTCATAATCATTTTGTTGATTTCATAATGATTTGATGATGTCATAATCATTGGATGATGTCATAATCATTGGATGATGTCATAATCATTTTGTTGATGTCATAATAATTTGATGATGTCAAAATCATTTGATGTCATAATCATTGGATGATGTAATAATCATTTTGTTGATGTCATAATCATTTGATGATGTCATAATCATTGGATGATGTCATAATCATTTTGTTGATGTCATAATCATTTGATGATGTCATAATCATTAGATGATGTCATAATCATTTGATGTCATAATCATTTTGTTGATGTCATAATCATTTGATGATGTCATAATCATTAGATGATGTCATAATCATTTGATGTCATAATCATTGGATGATGTCATAATCATTTTGTTGATGTCATAATCATTTGATGATGTCATAATCATTAGATGATGTCATAATCATTTTGTTGATGTCATAATCATTTGATGATGTCAAAATCATTAGATGATGTCATAATCATTTTGTTGATGTCATAATCATTTGATGATGTCATAATCATTTTGTTGATTTCATAATCATTTGATGATGTCATAATCATTTGATGTCATAATCATGGGATGATGTCATAATCATTTTGTTGATGTCATAATCATTTGATGATGTCATAATCATTAGATGATGTCATAATCATTTTTTTAATGTCATAATGATTTGATGATGTCATAATCATTGGATGATGTAATAATCATTGGATGATGTCATCATCATTTTGTTGATGTCATAATCATTTGATGATGTCATAATCATTGGATGATGTCATAATCATTGGATGATGTCATAATCATTTTGTTGATGTCATAATCATTTGATGAAGTCATAATCATTTTGTTGATGTCATAATCATTGGATGATGTCATAATCATTTTGTTGATGTCATAATCATTTGATGATGTCATAATCATTTGATGTCATAATCATTGGATGATGTCATAATCATTTTGTTGATGTCATAATCATTTGATGATGTCATAATCATTTGATGTCATAATCATTGGATGATGTCATAATCATTTGATGATGTCAAAATCATTTGATGTCATAATCATTGGATGATGTAATAATCATTTTGTTGATGTCATAATCATTTGATGATGTCATAATCATTTTGTTGATGTCATAATGATTTGATGATGTCATAAACATTGGATGATGTCATAATCATTGGATGATGTCATAATCATTTTGTCGATGTCATAATCATCTGGTGATGTCAAAATTATTTGATGTCATAATCATTGGATGATGTCATAATCATTTTGTTGATGTCATAATCATTTGATGATGTCATAATCATTTTGTTGATGTCATAATCATTTTGTTGATGTCATAATGATTTGATGATGTCATAAACATTGGATGATGTCATAATCATTGGATGATGTCATAATCATTTTGTCGATGTCATAATCATCTGGTGATGTCAAAATTATTTGATGTCATAATCATTGGATGATGTCATAATCATTTTGTTGATGTCATAATCATTTGATGATGTCATAATCATTTTGTTGATGTCATAATCATTTTGTTGATGTCATAATGATTTGATGATGTCATAATCATTGGATGATGTCATAATCATTGGATGATGTCATAATCATTTTGTTGATGTCATAATCATTTGATGTCATAATCACTGGATGATGTCATAATCATTTTGTTGATGTCATAATCATTTGATGATGTCATTATCATTTTGTTGATGTCATAATCATTGGATGATGTCATAATCATTTGATGTCATAATCATTGGATGATGTCATAATCATTTTGTTGATATCATAATCATTTTATGATGTCATAATCATTTTGTTGATGTCATAATCATTTGATGATGCCATAATCATTTTGTTGATGTCATAATCATTTGATGATGCCATAATCATTTTGTTGATGTCATAATCATTGGATGATGTCATAATCATTGGATGATGTCATAATCATTTTGTTGATGTCATAATCATTTGATGATGTCATAATCATTAGATGTTGTCATAATCATTTTGTTGATGTCATAATCATTGGATGATGTCATAATCATTTTGTTGATGTCATAATCATTTGATGATGCCATAATCATTTTGTTGATGTCATAATCATTTGATGATGTCATAATCATTTGATGTCATAATCATTGGATGATGTCATAATCATTTTGTTGATGTCATAATCATTTGATGATGTCATAATCATTTGATGTCATAATCATTGGATGATGTCATAATCATTTGAAGATGTCATAATCATTTTGTTGATGTCATAATCATTTGATGATGTCAAAATCATTTGATGTCATAATCATTGGATGATGTAATAATCATTTTGTTGATGTCATAATCATTTGATGATGTCATAATCATTTTGTTGATGTCATAATGATTTGATGAAGTCATAATCATTGGATGATGTCATAATCATTTGATGTCATAATCATTTTGTTGATGTCATAATCATTTGATGATGTCAAAATCATTTGATGTCATAATCATTGGATGATGTAATAATCATTTTGTTGATGTCATAATCATTTGATGATGTCATAATCATTTTGTTGATGTCATAATGATTTGATGATGTCATAATCATTGGATGATGTCATAATCATTGGATGATGTCATAATCATTGGATGATGTCATAATCATTTTGTTGATGTCATAATGATTTGATGATGTCATAATCATTGGATGATGTCATAATCATTGGATGATGTCATAATCATTTTGTTGATGTCATAATCATTTGATGATGCAATAATCATTTGATGTCATAATCATTGGATGATGTCATAATCATTTGATGATGTCATAATCATTTTGTTGATGTCATAATCATTTGATGATGTCATAATCATTTTGTTGATGTCATAATCATTTGATGATGTCATAATCATTTTGTTGATGTCATAATCATTTTGTTGATGTCATAATCATTGGATGATGTCATAATCATTGGATGATGTCATAATCATTTTGTTGATGTCATAATCATTTGATGATGTCAAAATCATTTGATGTCATAATCATTGGATGATGTAATAATCATTTTGTTGATGTCATAATCATTTGATGATGTCATAATCATTTTGTTGATTTCATAATGATTTGATGATGTCATAATCATTGGATGATGTCATAATCATTGGATGATGTCATAATCATTTTGTTGATGTCATAATAATTTGATGATGTCAAAATCATTTGATGTCATAATCATTGGATGATGTAATAATCATTTTGTTGATGTCATAATCATTTGATGATGTCATAATCATTGGATGATGTCATAATCATTTTGTTGATGTCATAATCATTTGATGATGTCATAATCATTTGATGATGTCATAATCATTTGATGTCATAATCATTTTGTTGATGTCATAATCATTTGATGATGTCATAATCATTAGATGATGTCATAATCATTTGATGTCATAATCATTGGATGATGTCATAATCATTTTGTTGATGTCATAATCATTTGATGATGTCATAATCATTAGATGATGTCATAATCATTTTGTTGATGTCATAATCATTTGATGATGTCAAAATCATTAGATGATGTCATAATCATTTTGTTGATGTCATAATCATTTGATGATGTCATAATCATTTTGTTGATTTCATAATCATTTGATGATGTCATAATCATTTGATGTCATAATCATGGGATGATGTCATAATCATTTTGTTGATGTCATAATCATTTGATGATGTCATAATCATTAGATGATGTCATAATCATTTTTTTAATGTCATAATGATTTGATGATGTCATAATCATTGGATGATGTAATAATCATTGGATGATGTCATCATCATTTTGTTGATGTCATAATCATTTGATGATGTCATAATCATTGGATGATGTCATAATCATTGGATGATGTCATAATCATTTTGTTGATGTCATAATCATTTGATGAAGTCATAATCATTTTGTTGATGTCATAATCATTGGATGATGTCATAATCATTTTGTTGATGTCATAATCATTTGATGATGTCATAATCATTTGATGTCATAAACATTGGATGATGTCATAATCATTTTGTTGATGTCATAATCATTTGATGATGTCATAATCATTTGATGTCATAATCATTGGATGATGTCATAATCATTTGATGATGTCAAAATCATTTGATGTCATAATCATTGGATGATGTAATAATCATTTTGTTGATGTCATAATGATTTGATGATGTCATAAACATTGGATGATGTCATAATCATTGGATGATGTCATAATCATTTTGTCGATGTCATAATCATCTGGTGATGTCAAAATTATTTGATGTCATAATCATTGGATGATGTCATAATCATTTTGTTGATGTCATAATCATTTGATGATGTCATAATCATTTTGTTGATGTCATAATCATTTTGTTGATGTCATAATGATTTGATGATGTCATAATCATTGGATGATGTCATAATCATTGGATGATGTCATAATCATTTTGTTGATGTCATAATCATTTGATGTCATAATCACTGGATGATGTCATAATCATTTTGTTGATGTCATAATCATTTGATGATGTCATAATCATTTTGTTGATGTCATAATCATTGGATGATGTCATAATCATTTGATGTCATAATCATTGGATGATGTCATAATCATTTTGTTGATATCATAATCATTTTATGATGTCATAATCATTTTGTTGATGTCATAATCATTTGATGATGCCATAATCATTTTGTTGATGTCATAATCATTTGATGATGCCATAATCATTTTGTTGATGTCATAATCATTGGATGATGTCATAATCATTTTGCTGATGTCATAATCATTTGATGATGTCATAATCATTGGATGATGTCATAATCATTTTGTTGATGTCATAATCATTTGATGATGTCATAATCATTAGATGTTGTCATAATCATTTTGTTGATGTCATAATCATTGGATGATGTCATAATCATTTTGTTGATGTCATAATCATTTGATGATGCCATAATCATTTTGTTGATGTCATAATCATTTGATGATGTCATAATCATTTGATGTCATAATCATTGGATGATGTCATAATCATTTTGTTGATGTCATAATCATTTGATGATGTCATAATCATTTGATGTCATAATCATTGGATGATGTCATAATCATTTGAAGATGTCATAATCATTTTGTTGATGTCATAATCATTTGATGATGTCAAAATCATTTGATGTCATAATCATTGGATGATGTAATAATCATTTTGTTGATGTCATAATCATTTGATGATGTCATAATCATTTTGTTGATGTCATAATGATTTGATGAAGTCATAATCATTGGATGATGTCATAATCATTGGATGATGTCATAATCATTTTGTTGATGTCATAATCATTTGATGATGTCAAAATCATTTGATGTCATAATCATTGGATGATGTAATAATCATTTTGTTGATGTCATAATCATTTGATGATGTCATAATCATTTTGTTGATGTCATAATGATTTGATGATGTCATAATCATTGGATGATGTCATAATCATTGGATGATGTCATAATCATTTTGTTGATGTCATAATGATTTGATGATGTCATAATCATTGGATGATGTCATAATCATTGGATGATGTCATAATCATTTTGTTGATGTCATAATCATTTGATGATGCAATAATCATTTGATGTCATAATCATTGGATGATGTCATAATCATTTGATGATGTCATAATCATTTTGTTGATGTCATAATCATTTGATGATGTCATAATCATTTTGTTGATGTCATAATCATTTGATGATGTCATAATCATTTTGTTGATGTCATAATCATTTTGTTGATGTCATAATCATTGGATGATGTCATAATCATTGGATGATGTCATAATCATTTTGTTGATGTCATAATCATTTGATGATGTCAAAATCATTTGATGTCATAATCATTGGATGATGTAATAATCATTTTGTTGATGTCATAATCATTTGATGATGTCATAATCATTTTGTTGATTTCATAATGATTTGATGATGTCATAATCATTGGATGATGTCATAATCATTGGATGATGTCATAATCATTTTGTTGATGTCATAATAATTTGATGATGTCAAAATCATTTGATGTCATAATCATTGGATGATGTAATAATCATTTTGTTGATGTCATAATCATTTGATGATGTGATAATCATTGGATGATGTCATAATCATTTTGTTGATGTCATAATCATTTGATGATGTCATAATCATTAGATGATGTCATAATCATTTGATGTCATAATCATTTTGTTGATGTCATAATCATTTGATGATGTCATAATCATTAGATGATGTCATAATCATTTGATGTCATAATCATTGGATGATGTCATAATCATTTTGTTGATGTCATAATCATTTGATGATGCCATAATCATTTTGTTGATGTCATAATCATTTGATGATGTCATAATCATTTGATGTCATAATCATTGGATGATGTCATAATCATTTTGTTGATGTCATAATCATTTGATGATGTCATAATCATTTGATGTCATAATCATTGGATGATGTCATAATCATTTGAAGATGTCATAATCATTTTGTTGATGTCATAATCATTTGATGATGTCAAAATCATTTGATGTCATAATCATTGGATGATGTAATAATCATTTTGTTGATGTCATAATCATTTGATGATGTCATAATCATTTTGTTGATGTCATAATGATTTGATGAAGTCATAATCATTGGATGATGTCATAATCATTGGATGATGTCATAATCATTTTGTTGATGTCATAATCATTTGATGATGTCAAAATCATTTGATGTCATAATCATTGGATGATGTAATAATCATTTTGTTGATGTCATAATCATTTGATGATGTCATAATCATTTTGTTGATGTCATAATGATTTGATGATGTCATAATCATTGGATGATGTCATAATCATTGGATGATGTCATAATCATTTTGTTGATGTCATAATGATTTGATGATGTCATAATCATTGGATGATGTCATAATCATTGGATGATGTCATAATCATTTTGTTGATGTCATAATCATTTGATGATGCAATAATCATTTGATGTCATAATCATTGGATGATGTCATAATCATTTGATGATGTCATAATCATTTTGTTGATGTCATAATCATTTGATGATGTCATAATCATTTTGTTGATGTCATAATCATTTGATGATGTCATAATCATTTTGTTGATGTCATAATCATTTTGTTGATGTCATAATCATTGGATGATGTCATAATCATTGGATGATGTCATAATCATTTTGTTGATGTCATAATCATTTGATGATGTCAAAATCATTTGATGTCATAATCATTGGATGATGTAATAATCATTTTGTTGATGTCAAAATCATTTGATGATGTCATAATCATTTTGTTGATTTCATAATGATTTGATGATGTCATAATCATTGGATGATGTCATAATCATTGGATGATGTCATAATCATTTTGTTGATGTCATAATAATTTGATGATGTCAAAATCATTTGATGTCATAATCATTGGATGATGTAATAATCATTTTGTTGATGTCATAATCATTTGATGATGTCATAATCATTGGATGATGTCATAATCATTTTGTTGATGTCATAATCATTTGATGATGTCATAATCATTAGATGATGTCATAATCATTTGATGTCATAATCATTTTGTTGATGTCATAATCATTTGATGATGTCATAATCATTAGATGATGTCATAATCATTTGATGTCATAATCATTGGATGATGTCATAATCATTTTGTTGATGTCATAATCATTTGATGATGTCATAATCATTAGATGTTGTCATAATCATTTTGTTGATGTCATAATCATTGGATGATGTCATAATCATTGGATGATGTCATAATCATTTTGTTGATGTCATAATCATTTGATGTCATAATCACTGGATGATGTCATAATCATTTTGTTGATGTCATAATCATTTGATGATGTCATAATCATTTTGTTGATGTCATAATCATTGGATGATGTCATAATCATTTGATGTCATAATCATTGGATGATGTCATAATCATTTGATGTCATAATCATTGGATGATGTCATAATCATTGGATGATGTCATAATCATTTGATGATGTCATAATCATTAGATGATGTCATAATCATTTTGTTGATGTCATAATCATTGGATGATGTCATAATCATTTTGTTGATGTCATAATCATTTGATGATGTCATAATCATTTTGTTGATGTCATAATGATTTGATGATGTCATAATCATTGGATGATGTCATAATCATTGGATGATGTCATAATCATTTTGTTGATGTCATTTGATGTCATAATCATTGGATGATGTCATAATCATTTTGTTGATGTCATAATCATTTGATGATGTCATAATCATTAGATGATGTCATAATCATTTTGTTGATGTCATAATCATTTGATGATGTCATAATCATTTTGTTGATTTCATAATCATTTGATGATGTCATAATCATTTGATGTCATAATCATGGGATGATGTCATAATCATTTTGTTGATGTCATAATCATTTGATGATGTCATAATCATTAGATGATGTCATAATCATTTTGTTTATGTCATAATGATTTGATGATGTCATAATCATTGAATGATGTCATAATCATTGGATGATGTCATCATCATTTTGTTGATGTCATAATCATTTGATGATGTCATAATCATTTGATGTCATAATCATTGGATGATGTCATAATCATTGGATGATGTCATAATCATTTTGTTGATGTCATAATCATTTGATGATGTCATAATCATTTTGTTGATGTCATAATCATTGGATGATGTCATAATCATTTTGTTGATGTCATAATCATTTGATGATGTCATAATCATTTGATGTCATAATCATTGGATGATGTCATAATCATTTTGTTGATGTCATAATCTTTTGATGATGTCATAATCATTTGATGTCATAATCATTGGATGATGTCATAATCATTTGAAGATGTCATAATCATTTTGTTGATGTCATAATCATTTGATGATGTCAAAATCATTTGATGTCATAATCATTGGATGATGTAATAATCATTTTGTTGATGTCATAATCATTTGATGATGTCATAATCATTTTGTTGTTGTCATAATGATTTGATGATGTCATAATCATTGGATGATGTCATAATCATTGGATGATGTCATAATCATTTTGTTGATGTCATAATCATTGGATGATGTCATAATCATTTTGTTGATGTCATAATCATTTGATGTCATAATCACTGGATGATGTCATAATCATTTTGTTGATGTCATAATCATTTGATGATGTCATAATCATTGGATGATGTCATAATCATTTTGTTGATGTCATTTGATGTCATAATCATTGGATGATGTCATAATCATTTTGTTGATGTCATAATCATTTGATGATGTCATAATCATTAGATGATGTCATAATCATTTGATGTCATAATCATTTTGTTGATGTCATAATCATTTGATGATGTCATAATCATTAGATGATGTCATAATCATTTGATGTCATAATCATTGGATGATGTCATAATCATTTTGTTGATGTCATAATCATTTGATGATGTCATAATCATTAGATGATGTCATAATCATTTTGTTGATGTCATAATCATTTGATGATGTCAAAATCATTAGATGATGTCATAATCATTTTGTTGATGTCATAATCATTTGATGATGTCATAATCATTTTGTTGATTTCATAATCATTTGATGATGTCATAATCATTTGATGTCATAATCATGGGATGATGTCATAATCATTTTGTTGATGTCATAATCATTTGATGATGTCATAATCATTAGATGATGTCATAATCATTTTTTTAATGTCATAATGATTTGATGATGTCATAATCATTGGATGATGTAATAATCATTGGATGATGTCATCATCATTTTGTTGATGTCATAATCATTTGATGATGTCATAATCATTTGATGTCATAATCATTGGATGATGTCATAATCATTGGATGATGTCATAATCATTTTGTTGATGTCATAATCATTTGATGAAGTCATAATCATTTTGTTGATGTCATAATCATTGGATGATGTCATAATCATTTTGTTGATGTCATAATCATTTGATGATGTCATAATCATTTGATGTCATAATCATTGGATGATGTCATAATCATTTTGTTGATGTCATAATCATTTGATGATGTCATAATCATTTGATGTCATAATCATTGGATGATGTCATAATCATTTGAAGATGTCATAATCATTTGGTTGATGTCATAATCATTTGATGATGTCAAAATCATTTGATGTCATAATCATTGGATGATGTAATAATCATTTTGTTGATGTCATAATCATTTGATGATGTCATAATCATTTTGTTGATGTCATAATGATTTGATGATGTCATAAACATTGGATGATGTCATAATCATTGGATGATGTCATAATCATTTTGTCGATGTCATAATCATCTGGTGATGTCAAAATTATTTGATGTCATAATCATTGGATGATGTCATAATCATTTTGTTGATGTCATAATCATTTGATGATGTCATAATCATTTTGTTGATGTCATAATCATTTTGTTGATGTCATAATGATTTGATGATGTCATAATCATTGGATGATGTCATAATCATTGGATGATGTCATAATCATTTTGTTGATGTCATAATCATTTGATGTCATAATCACTGGATGATGTCATAATCATTTTGTAGATGTCATAATCATTTGATGATGTCATAATCATTTTGTTGATGTCATAATCATTGGATGATGTCATAATCATTTGATGTCATAATCATTGGATGCTGTCATAATCATTTTGTTGATATCATAATCATTTGATGATGCCATAATCATTTTGTTGATGTCATAATCATTTGATGATGCCATAATCATTTTGTTGATGTCATAATCATTGGATGATGTCATAATCATTGGATGATATCATAATCATTTTGTTGATGTCATAATCATTTGATGATGTCATAATCATTAGATGTTGTCATAATCATTTTGTTGATGTCATAATCATTGGATGATGTCATAATCATTTTGTTGATGTCATAATCATTTGATGATGCCATAATCATTTTGTTGATGTCATAATCATTTGATGATGTCATAATCATTTGATGTCATAATCAGTGGATGATGTCATAATCATTTTGTTGATGTCATAATCATTTGATGATGTCATAATCATTTGATGTCATAATCATTGGATGATGTCATAATCATTTGAAGATGTCATAATCATTTTGTTGATGTCATAATCATTTGATGATGTCAAAATCATTTGATGTCATAATCATTGGATGATGTAATAATCATTTTGTTGATGTCATAATCATTTGATGATGTCATAATCATTTTGTTGATGTCATAATGAATTGATGAAGTCATAATCATTGGATGATGTCATAATCATTTGATGTCATAATCATTTTGTTGATGTCATAATCATTTGATGATGTCATAATCATTTTGTTGATGTCATAATGATTTGATGATGTCATAATCATTGGATGATGTCATAATCATTGGATGATGTCATAATCATTTTGTTGATGTCATAATGATTTGATGATGTCATAATCATTGGATGATGTCATAATCATTGGATGATGTCATAATCATTTTGTTGATGTCATAATCATTTGATGATGCAATAATCATTTGATGTCATAATCATTGGATGATGTCATAATCATTTGATGATGTCATAATCATTTTGTTGATGTCATAATCATTTGATGATGTCATAATCATTTTGTTGATGTCATAATCATTTGATGATGTCATAATCATTTTGTTGATGTCATAATCATTTTGTTGATGTCATAATCATTGGATGATGTCATAATCATTGGATGATGTCATAATCATTTTGTTGATGTCATAATCATTTGATGATGTCAAAATCATTTGATGTCATAATCATTGGATGATGTAATAATCATTTTGTTGATGTCATAATCATTTGATGATGTCATAATCATTTTGTTGATTTCATAATGATTTGATGATGTCATAATCATTGGATGATGTCATAATCATTGGATGATGTCATAATCATTTTGTTGATGTCATAATAATTTGATGATGTCAAAATCATTTGATGTCATAATCATTGGATGATGTAATAATCATTTTGTTGATGTCATAATCATTTGATGATGTCATAATCATTGGATGATGTCATAATCATTTTGTTGATGTCATAATCATTTGATGATGTCATAGTCATTAGATGATGTCATAATCATTTGATGTCATAATCATTTTGTTGATGTCATAATCATTTGATGATGTCATAATCATTAGATGATGTCATAATCATTTGATGTCATAATCATTGGATGATGTCATAATCATTTTGTTGATGTCATAATCATTTGATGATGTCATAATCATTAGATGATGTCATAATCATTTTGTTGATGTCATAATCATTTGATGATGTCAAAATCATTAGATGATGTCATAATCATTTTGTTGATGTCATAATCATTTGATGATGTCATAATCATTTTGTTGATTTCATAATCATTTGATGATGTCATAATCATTTGATGTCATAATCATGGGATGATGTCATAATCATTTTGTTGATGTCATAATCATTTGATGATGTCATAATCATTAGATGATGTCATAATCATTTTTTTAATGTCATAATGATTTGATGATGTCATAATCATTGGATGATGTAATAATCATTGGATGATGTCATCATCATTTTGTTGATGTCATAATCATTTGATGATGTCATAATCATTGGATGATGTCATAATCATTGGATGATGTCATAATCATTTTGTTGATGTCATAATCATTTGATGAAGTCATAATCATTTTGTTGATGTCATAATCATTGGATGATGTCATAATCATTTTGTTGATGTCATAATCATTTGATGATGTCATAATCATTTGATGTCATAATCATTGGATGATGTCATAATCATTTTGTTGATGTCATAATCATTTGATGATGTCATAATCATTTGATGTCATAATCATTGGATGATGTCATAATCATTTGATGATGTCAAAATCATTTGATGTCATAATCATTGGATGATGTAATAATCATTTTGTTGATGTCATAATCATTTGATGATGTCATAATCATTTTGTTGATGTCATAATGATTTGATGATGTCATAAACATTGGATGATGTCATAATCATTGGATGATGTCATAATCATTTTGTCGATGTCATAATCATCTGGTGATGTCAAAATTATTTGATGTCATAATCATTGGATGATGTCATAATCATTTTGTTGATGTCATAATCATTTGATGATGTCATAATCATTTTGTTGATGTCATAATCATTTTGTTGATGTCATAATGATTTGATGATGTCATAATCATTGGATGATGTCATAATCATTGGATGATGTCATAATCATTTTGTTGATGTCATAATCATTTGATGTCATAATCACTGGATGATGGCATAATCATTTTGTTGATGTCATAATCATTTGATGATGTCATAATCATTTTGTTGATATCATAATCATTGGATGATGTCATAATCATTTGATGTCATAATCATTGGATGATGTCATAATCATTTTGTTGATATCATAATCATTTTATGATGTCATAATCATTTTGTTGATGTCATAATCATTTGATGATGCCATAATCATTTTGTTGATGTCATAATCATTTGATGATGCCATAATCATTTTGTTGATGTCATAATCATTTGATGATGTCATAATCATTTGATGTCATAATCATTGGATGATGTCATAATCATTTTGTTGATGTCATAATCATTTGATGATGTCATAATCATTTGATGTCATAATCATTGGATGATGTCATAATCATTTGAAGATGTCATAATCATTTTGTTGATGTCATAATCATTTGATGATGTCAAAATCATTTGATGTCATAATCATTGGATGATGTAATAATCATTTTGTTGATGTCATAATCATTTAATGATGTCATAATCATTTTGTTGATGTCATAATGATTTGATGAAGTCATAATCATTGGATGATGTCATAATCATTGGATGATGTCATAATCATTTTGTTGATGTCATAATCATTTGATGATGTCAAAATCATTTGATGTCATAATCATTGGATGATGTAATAATCATTTTGTTGATGTCATAATCATTTGATGATGTCATAATCATTTTGTTGATGTCATAATGATTTGATGATGTCATAATCATTGGATGATGTCATAATCATTGGATGATGTCATAATCATTTTGTTGATGTCATAATGATTTGATGATGTCATAATCATTGGATGATGTCATAATCATTGGATGATGTCATAATCATTTTGTTGATGTCATAATCATTTGATGATGCAATAATCATTTGATGTCATAATCATTGGATGATGTCATAATCATTTGATGATGTCATAATCATTTTGTTGATGTCATAATCATTTGATGATGTCATAATCATTTTGTTGATGTCATAATCATTTGATGATGTCATAATCATTTTGTTGATGTCATAATCATTTTGTTGATGTCATAATCATTGGATGATGTCATAATCATTGGATGATGTCATAATCATTTTGTTGATGTCATAATCATTTGATGATGTCAAAATCATTTGATGTCATAATCATTGGATGATGTAATAATCATTTTGTTGATGTCATAATCATTTGATGATGTCATAATCATTTTGTTGATTTCATAATGATTTGATGATGTCATAATCATTGGATGATGTCATAATCATTGGATGATGTCATAATCATTTTGTTGATGTCATAATAATTTGATGATGTCAAAATCATTTGATGTCATAATCATTGGATGATGTAATAATCATTTTGTTGATGTCATAATCATTTGATGATGTCATAATCATTGGATGATGTCATAATCATTTTGTTGATGTCATAGTCATTTGATGATGTCATAATCATTAGATGATGTCATAATCATTTGATGTCATAATCATTTTGTTGATGTCATAATCATTTGATGATGTCATAATCATTAGATGATGTCATAATCATTTGATGTCATAATCATTGGATGATGTCATAATCATTTTGTTGATGTCATAATCATTTGATGATGTCATAATCATTAGATGATGTCATAATCATTTTGTTGATGTCATAATCATTTGATGATGTCAAAATCATTAGATGATGTCATAATCATTTTGTTGATGTCATAATCATTTGATGATGTCATAATCATTTTGTTGATTTCATAATCATTTGATAATGTCATAATCATTTGATGTCATAATCATGGGATGATGTCATAATCATTTTGTTGATGTCATAATCATTTGATGATGTCATAATCATTAGATGATGTCATAATCATTTTTTTAATGTCATAATGATTTGATGATGTCATAATCATTGGATGATGTAATAATCATTGGATGATGTCATCATCATTTTGTTGATGTCATAATCATTTGATGATGTCATAATCATTGGATGATGTCATAATCATTGGATGATGTCATAATCATTTTGTTGATGTCATAATCATTTGATGAAGTCATAATCATTTTGTTGATGTCATAATCATTGGATGATGTCATAATCATTTTGTTGATGTCATAATCATTTGATGATGTCATAATCATTTGATGTCATAATCATTGGATGATGTCATAATCATTTTGTTGATGTCATAATCATTTGATGATGTCATAATCATTTGATGTCATAATCATTGGATGATGTCATAATCATTTTGTTGATGTCATAATCATTTGATGATGTCATAATCATTTGATGTCATAATCATTGGATGATGTCATAATCATTTGATGATGTCAAAATCATTTGATGTCATAATCATTGGATGATGTAATAATCATTTTGTTGATGTCATAATCATTTGATGATGTCATAATCATTTTGTTGATGTCATAATGATTTGATGATGTCATAAACATTGGATGATGTCATAATCATTGGATGATGTCATAATCATTTTGTCGATGTCATAATCATCTGGTGATGTCAAAATTATTTGATGTCATAATCATTGGATGATGTCATAATCATTTTGTTGATGTCATAATCATTTGATGATGTCATAATCATTTTGTTGATGTCATAATCATTTTGTTGATGTCATAATGATTTGATGATGTCATAAACATTGGATGATGTCATAATCATTGGATGATGTCATAATCATTTTGTCGATGTCATAATCATCTGGTGATGTCAAAATTATTTGATGTCATAATCATTGGATGATGTCATAATCATTTTGTTGATGTCATAATCATTTGATGATGTCATAATCATTTTGTTGATGTCATAATCATTTTGTTGATGTCATAATGATTTGATGATGTCATAATCATTGGATGATGTCATAATCATTGGATGATGTCATAATCATTTTGTTGATGTCATAATCATTTGATGTCATAATCACTGGATGATGTCATAATCATTTTGTTGATGTCATAATCATTTGATGATGTCATAATCATTTTGTTGATGTCATAATCATTGGATGATGTCATAATCATTTGATGTCATAATCATTGGATGATGTCATAATCATTTTGTTGATATCATAATCATTTTATGATGTCATAATCATTTTGTTGATGTCATAATCATTTGATGATGCCATAATCATTTTGTTGATGTCATAATCATTTGATGATGCCATAATCATTTTGTTGATGTCATAATCATTGGATGATGTCATAATCATTGGATGATGTCATAATCATTTTGTTGATGTCATAATCATTTGATGATGTCATAATCATTAGATGTTGTCATAATCATTTTGTTGATGTCATAATCATTGGATGATGTCATAATCATTTTGTTGATGTCATAATCATTTGATGATGCCATAATCATTTTGTTGATGTCATAATCATTTGATGATGTCATAATCATTTGATGTCATAATCATTGGATGATGTCAAAATCATTTTGTTGATGTCATAATCATTTGATGATGTCATAATCATTTGATGTCATAATCATTGGATGATGTCATAATCATTTGAAGATGTCATAATCATTTTGTTGATGTCATAATCATTTGATGATGTCAAAATCATTTGATGTCATAATCATTGGATGATGTAATAATCATTGTGTTGATGTCATAATCATTTGATGATGTCATAATCATTTTGTTGATGTCATAATGATTTGATGAAGTCATAATCATTGGATGATGTCATAATCATTTGATGTCATAATCATTTTGTTGATGTCATAATCATTTGATGATGTCAAAATCATTTGATGTCATAATCATTGGATGATGTAATAATCATTTTGTTGATGTCATAATCATTTGATGATGTCATAATCATTTTGTTGATGTCATAATGATTTGATGATGTCATAATCATTGGATGATGTCATAATCATTGGATGATGTCATAATCATTTTGTTGATGTCATAATGATTTGATGATGTCATAATCATTGGATGATGTCATAATCATTGGATGATGTCATAATCATTTTGTTGATGTCATAATCATTTGATGATGCAATAATCATTTGATGTCATAATCATTGGATGATGTCATAATCATTTGATGATGTCATAATCATTTTGTTGATGTCATAATCATTTGATGATGTCATAATCATTTTGTTGATGTCATAATCATTTGATGATGTCATAATCATTTTGTTGATGTCATAATCATTTTGTTGATGTCATAATCATTGGATGATGTCATAATCATTGGATGATGTCATAATCATTTTGTTGATGTCATAATCATTTGATGATGTCAAAATCATTTGATGTCATAATCATTGGATGATGTAATAATCATTTTGTTGATGTCATAATCATTTGATGATGTCATAATCATTTTGTTGATTTCATAATGATTTGATGATGTCATAATCATTGGATGATGTCATAATCATTGGATGATGTCATAATCATTTTGTTGATGTCATAATAATTTGATGATGTCAAAATCATTTGATGTCATAATCATTGGATGATGTAATAATCATTTTGTTGATGTCATAATCATTTGATGATGTCATAATCATTGGATGATGTCATAATCATTTTGTTGATGTCATAATCATTTGATGATGTCATAATCATTAGATGATGTCATAATCATTTGATGTCATAATCATTTTGTTGATGTCATAATCATTTGATGATGTCATAATCATTAGATGATGTCATAATCATTTGATGTCATAATCATTGGATGATGTCATAATCATTTTGTTGATGTCATAATCATTTGATGATGTCATAATCATTAGATGATGTCATAATCATTTTGTTGATGTCATAATCATTTGATGATGTCAAAATCATTAGATGATGTCATAATCATTTTGTTGATGTCATAATCATTTGATGATGTCATAATCATTTTGTTGATTTCATAATCATTTGATGATGTCATAATCATTTGATGTCATAATCATGGGATGATGTCATAATCATTTTGTTGATGTCATAATCATTTGATGATGTCATAATCATTAGATGATGTCATAATCATTTTTTTAATGCCATAATGATTTGATGATGTCATAATCATTGGATGATGTAATAATCATTGGATGATGTCATCATCATTTTGTTGATGTCATAATCATTTGATGATGTCATAATCATTGGATGATGTCATAATCATTGGATGATGTCATAATCATTTTGTTGATGTCATAATCATTTGATGAAGTCATAATCATTTTGTTGATGTCATAATCATTGGATGATGTCATAATCATTTTGTTGATGTCATAATCATTTGATGATGTCATAATCATTTGATGTCATAATCATTGGATGATGTCATAATCATTTTGTTGATGTCATAATCATTTGATGATGTCATAATCATTTGATGTCATAATCATTGGATGATGTCATAATCATTTGATGATGTCAAAATCATTTGATGTCATAATCATTGGATGATGTAATAATCATTTTGTTGATGTCATAATCATTTGATGATGTCATAATCATTTTGTTGATGTCATAATGATTTGATGATGTCATAAACATTGGATGATGTCATAATCATTGGATGATGTCATAATCATTTTGTCGATGTCATAATCATCTGGTGATGTCAAAATTATTTGATGTCATAATCATTGGATGATGTCATAATCATTTTGTTGATGTCATAATCATTTGATGATGTCATAATCATTTTGTTGATGTCATAATCATTTTGTTGATGTCATAATGATTTGATGATGTCATAATCATTGGATGATGTCATAATCATTGGATGATGTCATAATCATTTTGTTGATGTCATAATCATTTGATGTCATAATCACTGGATGATGTCATAATCATTTTGTTGATGTCATAATCATTTGATGATGTCATAATCATTTTGTTGATGTCATAATCATTGGATGATGTCATAATCATTTGATGTCATAATCATTGGATGATGTCATAATCATTTTGTTGATATCATAATCATTTTATGATGTCATAATCATTTTGTTGATGTCATAATCATTTGATGATGCCATAATCATTTTGTTGATGTCATAATCATTTGATGATGCCATAATCATTTTGTTGATGTCATAATCATTGGATGATGTCATAATCATTTTGTTGATGTCATAATCATTTGATGATGTCATAATCATTGGATGATGTCATAATCATTTTGTTGATGTCATAATCATTTGATGATGTCATAATCATTAGATGTTGTCATAATCATTTTGTTGATGTCATAATCATTGGATGATGTCATAATCATTTTGTTGATGTCATAATCATTTGATGATGCCATAATCATTTTGTTGATGTCATAATCATTTGATGATGTCATAATCATTTGATGTCATAATCATTGGATGATGTCATAATCATTTTGTTGATGTCATAATCATTTGATGATGTCATAATCATTTGATGTCATAATCATTGGATGATGTCATAATCATTTGAAGATGTCATAATCATTTTGTTGATGTCATAATCATTTGATGATGTCAAAATCATTTGATGTCATAATCATTGGATGATGTAATAATCATTTTGTTGATGTCATAATCATTTGATGATGTCATAATCATTTTGTTGATGTCATAATGATTTGATGAAGTCATAATCATTGGATGATGTCATAATCATTGGATGATGTCATAATCATTTTGTTGATGTCATAATCATTTGATGATGTCAAAATCATTTGATGTCATAATCATTGGATGATGTAATAATCATTTTGTTGATGTCATAATCATTTGATGATGTCATAATCATTTTGTTGATGTCATAATGATTTGATGATGTCATAATCATTGGATGATGTCATAATCATTGGATGATGTCATAATCATTTTGTTGATGTCATAATGATTTGATGATGTCATAATCATTGGATGATGTCATAATCATTGGATGATGTCATAATCATTTTGTTGATGTCATAATCATTTGATGATGCAATAATCATTTGATGTCATAATCATTGGATGATGTCATAATCATTTGATGATGTCATAATCATTTTGTTGATGTCATAATCATTTGATGATGTCATAATCATTTTGTTGATGTCATAATCATTTGATGATGTCATAATCATTTTGTTGATGTCATAATCATTTTGTTGATGTCATAATCATTGGATGATGTCATAATCATTGGATGATGTCATAATCATTTTGTTGATGTCATAATCATTTGATGATGTCAAAATCATTTGATGTCATAATCATTGGATGATGTAATAATCATTTTGTTGATGTCATAATCATTTGATGATGTCATAATCATTTTGTTGATTTCATAATGATTTGATGATGTCATAATCATTGGATGATGTCATAATCATTGGATGATGTCATAATCATTTTGTTGATGTCATAATAATTTGATGATGTCAAAATCATTTGATGTCATAATCATTGGATGATGTAATAATCATTTTGTTGATGTCATAATCATTTGATGATGTCATAATCATTGGATGATGTCATAATCATTTTGTTGATGTCATAATCATTTGATGATGTCATAATCATTAGATGATGTCATAATCATTTGATGTCATAATCATTTTGTTGATGTCATAATCATTTGATGATGTCATAATCATTAGATGATGTCATAATCATTTGATGTCATAATCATTGGATGATGTCATAATCATTTTGTTGATGTCATAATCATTTGATGATGCCATAATCATTTTGTTGATGTCATAATCATTTGATGATGTCATAATCATTTGATGTCATAATCATTGGATGATGTCATAATCATTTTGTTGATGTCATAATCATTTGATGATGTCATAATCATTTGATGTCATAATCATTGGATGATGTCATAATCATTTGAAGATGTCATAATCATTTTGTTGATGTCATAATCATTTGATGATGTCAAAATCATTTGATGTCATAATCATTGGATGATGTAATAATCATTTTGTTGATGTCATAATCATTTGATGATGTCATAATCATTTTGTTGATGTCATAATGATTTAATGATGTCATAATCATTGGATGATGTCATAATCATTGGATGATGTCATAATCATTTTATTGATGTCATAATGATTTGATGATGTCATAATCATTGGATGATGTCATAATCATTGGATGATGTCATAATCATTTTGTTGATGTCATAATCATTTGATGATGCAATAATCATTTGATGTCATAATCATTGGATGATGTCATAATCATTTGATGATGTCATAATCATTTTGTTGATGTCATAATCATTTGATGATGTCATAATCATTTTGTTGATGTCATAATCATTTGATGATGTCATAATCATTTTGTTGATGTCATAATCATTTTGTTGATGTCATAATCATTGGATGATGTCATAATCATTGGATGATGTCATAATCATTTTGTTGATGTCATAATCATTTGATGATGTCAAAATCATTTGATGTCATAATCATTGGATGATGTAATAATCATTTTGTTGATGTCATAATCATTTGATGATGTCATAATCATTTTGTTGATTTCATAATGATTTGATGATGTCATAATCATTGGATGATGTCATAATCATTGGATGATGTCATAATCATTTTGTTGATGTCATAATAATTTGATGATGTCAAAATCATTTGATGTCATAATCATTGGATGATGTAATAATCATTTTGTTGATGTCATAATCATTTGATGATGTCATAATCATTGGATGATGTCATAATCATTTTGTTGATGTCATAATCATTTGATGATGTCATAATCATTAGATGATGTCATAATCATTTGATGTCATAATCATTTTGTTGATGTCATAATCATTTGATGATGTCATAATCATTAGATGATGTCATAATCATTTGATGACATAATCATTGGATGATGTCATATTCATTTTGTTGATGTCATAATCATTTGATGATGTCATAATCATTAGATGATGTCATAATCATTTTGTTGATGTCATAATCATTTGATGATGTCAAAATCATTAGATGATGTCATAATCATTTTGTTGATGTCATAATCATTTGATGATGTCATAATCATTTTGTTGATTTCATAATCATTTGATGATGTCATAATCATTTGATGTCATAATCATGGGATGATGTCATAATCATTTTGTTGATGTCATAATCATTTGATGATGTCATAATCATTAGATGATGTCATAATCATTTTTTTAATGTCATAATGATTTGATGATGTCATAATCATTGGATGATGTAATAATCATTGGATGATGTCATCATCATTTTGTTGATGTCATAATCATTTGATGATGTCATAATCATTGGATGATGTCATAATCATTGGATGATGTCATAATCATTTTGTTGATGTCATAATCATTTGATGAAGTCATAATCATTTTGTTGATGTCATAATCATTGGATGATGTCATAATCATTTTGTTGATGTCATAATCATTTGATGATGTCATAATCATTTGATGTCATAATCATTGGATGATGTCATAATCATTTTGTTGATGTCATAATCATTTGATGATGTCATAATCATTTGATGTCATAATCATTGGATGATGTCATAATCATTTGAAGATGTCATAATCATTTTGTTGATGTCATAATCATTTGATGATGTCAAAATCATTTGATGTCATAATCATTGGATGATGTAATAATCATTTTGTTGATGTCATAATCATTTGATGATGTCATAATCATTTTGTTGATGTCATAATGATTTGATGAAGTCATAATTATTGGATGATGTCATAATCATTGGATGATGTCATAATCATTTTGTTGATGTCATAATCATTTGATGATGTCAAAATCATTTGATGTCATAATCACTGGATGATGTAATAATCATTTTGTTGATGTCATAATCATTTGATGATGTCATAATCATTTTGTTGTTGTCATAATGATTTGATGATGTCATAATCATTGGATGATGTCATAATCATTGGATGATGTCATAATCATTTTGTTGATGTCATAATGATTTGATGATGTCATAATCATTGGATGATGTCATAATCATTGGATGATGTCATAATCATTGGATGATGTCATAATCATTTTGTTGATGTCATAATCATTTGATGATGCAATAATCATTTGATGTCATAATCATTGTATGATGTCATTATCATTTGATGATATCATAATCATTTTGTTGATGTCATAATCATTTGATGATGTCATAATCATTTTGTTGATGTCATAATCATTTGATGATGTCATAATCATTTTATTGATGTCATAATCATTTGATGATGTCATAATCATTTTGTTGATGTCATAATCATTTTGTTGATGTCATAATCATTTGATGATGTCATAATCATTGGATGATGTCATAATCATTTTGTTGATGTCATAATCATTTGATGATGTCATAATCATTAGATGATGTCATAATCATTTGATGTCATAATCATTTTGTTGATGTCATAATCATTTGATGATGTCATAATCATTGGATGATGTCATAATCATTTTGTTGATGTCATAATCATTTGATGATGTCATAATCATTGGATGATGTCATAATCATTGGATGATGTCATAATCATTTTGTTGATGTCATAATCATTTGATGTCATAATCACTGGATGATGTCATAATCATTTTGTTGATGTCATAATCATTTGATGATGTCATAATCATTTTGTTGATGTCATAATCATTGGATGATGTCATAATCATTTGATGTCATAATCATTGGATGATGTCATAATCATTTTGTTGATATCATAATCATTTTATGATGTCATAATCATTTTGTTGATGTCATAATCATTTGATGATGCCATAATCATTTTGTTGATGTCATAATCATTTGATGATGCCATAATCATTTTGTTGATGTCATAATCATTGGATGATGTCATAATCATTTTGTTGATGTCATAATCATTTGATGATGTCATAATCATTGGATGATGTCATAATCATTTTGTTGATGTCATAATCATTTGATGATGTCATAATCATTAGATGTTGTCATAATCATTTTGTTGATGTCATAATCATTGGATGATGTCATAATCATTTTGTTGATGTCATAATCATTTGATGATGCCATAATCATTTTGTTGATGTCATAATCATTTGATGATGTCATAATCATTTGATGTCATAATCATTGGATGATGTCATAATCATTTTGTTGATGTCATAATCATTTGATGATGTCATAATCATTTGATGTCATAATCATTGGATGATGTCATAATCATTTGAAGATGTCATAATCATTTTGTTGATGTCATAATCATTTGATGATGTCAAAATCATTTGATGTCATAATCATTGGATGATGTAATAATCATTTTGTTGATGTCATAATCATTTGATGATGTCATAATCATTTTGTTGATGTCATAATGATTTGATGAAGTCATAATCATTGGATGATGTCATAATCATTGGATGATGTCATAATCATTTTGTTGATGTCATAATCATTTGATGATGTCAAAATCATTTGATGTCATAATCATTGGATGATGTAATAATCATTTTGTTGATGTCATAATCATTTGATGATGTCATAATCATTTTGTTGATGTCATAATGATTTGATGATGTCATAATCATTGGATGATGTCATAATCATTGGATGATGTCATAATCATTTTGTTGATGTCATAATGATTTGATGATGTCATAATCATTGGATGATGTCATAATCATTGGATGATGTCATAATCATTTTGTTGATGTCATAATCATTTGATGATGCAATAATCATTTGATGTCATAATCATTGGATGATGTCATAATCATTTGATGATGTCATAATCATTTTGTTGATGTCATAATCATTTGATGATGTCATAATCATTTTGTTGATGTCATAATCATTTGATGATGTCATAATCATTTTGTTGATGTCATAATCATTTTGTTGATGTCATAATCATTGGATGATGTCATAATCATTGGATGATGTCATAATCATTTTGTTGATGTCATAATCATTTGATGATGTCAAAATCATTTGATGTCATAATCATTGGATGATGTAATAATCATTTTGTTGATGTCATAATCATTTGATGATGTCATAATCATTTTGTTGATTTCATAATGATTTGATGATGTCATAATCATTGGATGATGTCATAATCATTTTGTTGATGTCATAATAATTTGATGATGTCAAAATCATTTGATGTCATAATCATTGGATGATGTAATAATCATTTTGTTGATGTCATAATCATTTGATGATGTCATATTCATTGGATGATGTCATAATCATTTTGTTGATGTCATAATCATTTGATGATGTCATAATCATTAGATGATGTCATAATCATTTGATGTCATAATCATTTTGTTGATGTCATAATCATTTGATGATGTCATAATCATTAGATGATGTCATAATCATTTGATGTCATAATCATTGGATGATGTCATAATCATTTTGTTGATGTCATAATCATTTGATGATGCCATAATCATTTTGTTGATGTCATAATCATTTGATGATGTCATAATCATTTGATGTCATAATCATTGGATGATGTCATAATCATTTTGTTGATGTCATAATCATTTGATGATGTCATAATCATTTGATGTCATAATCATTGGATGATGTCATAATCATTTGAAGATGTCATAATCATTTTGTTGATGTCATAATCATTTGATGATGTCAAAATCATTTGATGTCATAATCATTGGATGATGTAATAATCATTTTGTTGATGTCATAATCATTTGATGATGTCATAATCATTTTGTTGATGTCATAATGATTTGATGAAGTCATAATCATTGGATGATGTCATAATCATTTTGTTGATGTCATAATCATTTGATGATGTCAAAATCATTTGATGTCATAATCATTGGATGATGTAATAATCATTTTGTTGATGTCATAATCATTTTGTTGATGTCATAATGATTTGATGATGTCATAATCATTGGATGATGTCATAATCATTGGATGATGTCATAATCATTTTATTGATGTCATAATGATTTGATGATGTCATAATCATTGGATGATGTCATAATCATTGGATGATGTCATAATCATTTTGTTGATGTCATAATCATTTGATGATGCAATATTCATTTGATGTCATAATCATTGGATGATGTCATAATCATTTGATGATGTCATAATCATTTTGTTGATGTCATAATCATTTGATGATGTCATAATCATTTTGTTGATGTCATAATCATTTGATGATGTCATAATCATTTTGTTGATGTCATAATCATTTTGTTGATGTCATAATCATTGGATGATGTCATAATCATTGGATGATGTCATAATCATTTTGTTGATGTCATAATCATTTGATGATGTCAAAATCATTTGATGTCATAATCATTGGATGATGTAATAATCATTTTGTTGATGTCATAATCATTTGATGATGTCATAATCATTTTGTTGATTTCATAATGATTTGATGATGTCATAATCATTGGATGATGTCATAATCATTGGATGATGTCATAATCATTTTGTTGATGTCATAATAATTTGATGATGTCAAAATCATTTGATGTCATAATCATTGGATGATGTAATAATCATTTTGTTGATGTCATAATCATTTGATGATGTCATAATCATTGGATGATGTCATAATCATTTTGTTGATGTCATAATCATTTGATGATGTCATAATCATTAGATGATGTCATAATCATTTGATGTCATAATCATTTTGTTGATGTCATAATCATTTGATGATGTCATAATCATTAGATGATGTCATAATCATTTGATGTCATAATCATTGGATGATGTCATATTCATTTTGTTGATGTCATAATCATTTGATGATGTCATAATCATTAGATGATGTCATAATCATTTTGTTGATGTCATAATCATTTGATGATGTCAAAATCATTAGATGATGTCATAATCATTTTGTTGATGTCATAATCATTTGATGATGTCATAATCATTTTGTTGATTTCATAATCATTTGATGATGTCATAATCATTTGATGTCATAATCATGGGATGATGTCATAATCATTTTGTTGATGTCATAATCATTTGATGATGTCATAATCATTAGATGATGTCATAATCATTTTTTTAATGTCATAATGATTTGATGATGTCATAATCATTGGATGATGTCATCATCATTTTGTTGATGTCATAATCATTTGATGATGTCATAATCATTGGATGATGTCATAATCATTGGATGATGTCATAATCATTTTGTTGATGTCATAATCATTTGATGAAGTCATAATCATTTTGTTGATGTCATAATCATTGGATGATGTCATAATCATTTGATGATGTCATAATCATTTGATGTCATAATCATTGGATGATGTCATAATCATTTTGTTGATGTCATAATCATTTGATGATGTCATAATCATTTGATGTCATAATCATTGGATGATGTCATAATCATTTGAAGATGTCATAATCATTTTGTTGATGTCATAATCATTTGATGATGTCAAAATCATTTGATGTCATAATCATTGGATGATGTAATAATCATTTTGTTGATGTCATAATCATTTGATGATGTCATAATCATTTTGTTGATGTCATAATGATTTGATGAAGTCATAATTATTGGATGATGTCATAATCATTGGATGATGTCATAATCATTTTGTTGATGTCATAATCATTTGATGATGTCAAAATCATTTGATGTCATAATCATTGGATGATGTAATAATCATTTTGTTGATGTCATAATCATTTGATGATGTCATAATCATTTTGTTGTTGTCATAATGATTTGATGATGTCATAATCATTGGATGATGTCATAATCATTGGATGATGTCATAATCATTTTGTTGATGTCATAATGATTTGATGATGTCATAATCATTGGATGATGTCATAATCATTGGATGATGTCATAATCATTGGATGATGTCATAATCATTTTGTTGATGTCATAATCATTTGATGATGCAATAATCATTTGATGTCATAATCATTGTATGATGTCATTATCATTTGATGATATCATAATCATTTTGTTGATGTCATAATCATTTGATGATGTCATAATCATTTTGTTGATGTCATAATCATTTGATGATGTCATAATCATTTTATTGATGTCATAATCATTTGATGATGTCATAATCATTTTGTTGATGTCATAATCATTTTGTTGATGTCATAATCATTTGATGATGTCATAATCATTGGATGATGTCATAATCATTTTGTTGATGTCATAATCATTTGATGATGTCATAATCATTAGATGATGTCATAATCATTTGATGTCATAATCATTGGATGATGTCATAATCATTTTGTTGATGTCATAATCATTTGATGATGTCATAATCATTAGATGATGTCATAATCATTTTGTTGATGTCATAATCATTTGATGATGTCAAAATCTTTAGATGATGTCATAATCATTTTGTTGATGTCATAATCATTTGATGATGTCATAATCATTTTGTTGATTTCATAATCATTTGATGATGTCATAATCATTTGATGTCATAATCATGGGATGATGTCATAATCATTTTGTTGATGTCATAATCATTTGATGATGTCATAATCATTAGATGATGTAATAATCATTTTTTTAATGTCATAATGATTTGATGATGTCATAATCATTGGATGATGTAATAATCATTGGATGATGTCATCATCATTTTGTTGATGTCATAATCATTTGATGATGTCATAATCATTGGATGATGTCATAATCATTGGATGATGTCATAATCATTTTGTTGATGTCATAATCATTTGATGAAGTCATAATCATTTTGTTGATGTCATAATCATTGGATGATGTCATAATCATTTTGTTGATGTCATAATCATTTGATGATGTCATAATCATTTGATGTCATAATCATTGGATGATGTCATAATCATTTTGTTGATGTCATAATCATTTGATGATGTCATAATCATTTGATGTCATAATCATTGGATGATGTCATAATCATTTGAAGATGTCATAATCATTTTGTTGATGTCATAATCATTTGATGATGTCAAAATCATTTGATGTCATAATCATTGGATGATGTAATAATCATTTTGTTGATGTCATAATCATTTGATGATGTCATAATCATTTTGTTGATGTCATAATGATTTGATGAAGTCATAATCATTGGATGATGTCATAATCATTTTGTTGATGTCATAATCATTTGATGATGTCAAAATCATTTGATGTCATAATCATTGGATGATGTAATAATCATTTTGTTGATGTCATAATCATTTGATGATGTCATAATCATTTTGTTGTTGTCATAATGATTTGATGATGTCATAATCATTGGATGATGTCATAATCATTGGATGATGTCATAATCATTTTGTTGATGTCATAATGATTTGATGATGTCATAATCATTGGATGATGTCATAATCATTGGATGATGTCATAATCATTGGATGATGTCATAATCATTGGATGATGTCATAATCATTTTGTTGATGTCATAATCATTTGATGATGCAATAATCATTTGATGTCATAATCATTGTATGATGTCATTATCATTTGATGATATCATAATCATTTTGTTGATGTCATAATCATTTGATGATGTCATAATCATTTTGTTGATGTCATAATCATTTGATGATGTCATAATCATTTTATTGATGTCATAATCATTTGATGATGTCATAATCATTTTGTTGATGTCATAATCATTTTGTTGATGTCATAATCATTGGATGATGTCATAATCATTGGATGATGTCATAATCATTTTGTTGATGTCATAATCATTTGATGATGTCAAAATCATTTGATGTCATAATCATTGGATGATGTAATAATCATTTTGTTGATGTCATAATCATTTGATGATGTCATAATCATTTTGTTGATTTCATAATGATTTGATGATGTCATAATCATTGGATGATGTCATAATCATTGGATGATGTCAAAATCATTTTGTTGATGTCATAATAATTTGATGATGTCAAAATCATTTGATGTCATAATCATTGGATGATGTAATAATCATTTTGTTGATGTCATAATCATTTGATGATGTCATAATCATTGGATGATGTCATAATCATTTTGTTGATGTCATAATCATTTGATGATGTCATAATCATTAGATGATGTCATAATCATTTGATGTCATAATCATTTTGTTGATGTCATAAATATTTGATGATGTCATAATCATTAGATGATGTCATAATCATTTGATGTCATAATCATTGGATGATGTCATAACAATTTTGTTGATGTCATAATCATTTGATGATGTCATAATCATTAGATGATGTCATAATCATTTGATGATGTCATAATCAATAGATGATGGCATAATCATTTTGTTGATGTCATAATCATTGGATGATGTCATAATCATTTGATGTCATAATCATTGGATGATGTCATAATCATTTTGTTGATGTCATAATCATTTGATGATGTCATAATCATTTGATGTCATAATCATTTGATGATGTCATAATCATTAGATGATGTCATAATCATTTTGTTGATGTCATAATCATTTGATGATGTCATAATCATTAGATGATGACATAATCATTTTGTTGATGTCATAATCATTTGATGATGTCATAATCATTTGATGTCATAATCATTGGATGATGTCATAATCTTTTTGTTGATGTCATAATCATTTGATGATGTCATAATCATTTGATGATGTCATAATCATTTTGTTGATGTCATAATGATTTGATGATGTCATAAACATTGGATGATGTCATAATCATTGGATGATGTAATAATCATTTTGTTGATGTCATAATCATTGGATGATGTCATAATCATTTTGTTGATGTCATAATCATTTGATGATGTCATAATCATTGGATGATGTCATAATCATTTGATGTCATAATCATTGGATGATGTCATAATCATTTTGTTGATGTCATAATCATTTGATGATGTCATAATCATTACATGATGTCATAATCATTTGATGATGTCATAATCATTTGATGATGTCATAATCATTTGATGTCATAATCATTGGATGATGTCATAATCATTTTGTTGATGTCATAATCATTTGATGATGGCATAATCATTAGATGATGTCATAATCATTTTGTTGATGTCATAATCATTTGTTCTTGTCATAATCATTTGATGATGTCATAATCATTAGATGATGTCATAATCATTTTGTTGATGTCATAATCATTTGATCATGTCAAAATCATTTGATGTCATAATCATGGGATGATGTCATAATCATTTTGTTGATGTCATAATCATTTGATGATGTCATAATCATTAGATGATGTCATAATCATTTTGTTGATGTCATAATGATTTGATGATGTCATAATCATTGGATGATGTCATAATAATTGGATGATGTCATCATCATTTTGTTGATGTCATAATCATTTGATGATGTCATAATCATTTGATGTCATAATCATTGGATGATGTCATAATCATTTTGTTGATGTCATAATCATTTGATGATGTCAATATCATTTGATGTCATAATCATTGGATGATGTAATAATCATTTTGTTGATGTCATAATCATTTGATGATGCCATAATCATTTTGTTGATGTCATAATGATTTGATGATGTCATAAACATTGGATGATGTCATAATCATTGGATGATGTCATAATCATTTTGTTGATGTCATAATCATCTGGTGATGTCAAAATTATTTGATGTCATAATCATTGGATGATGTCATAATCATTTTGTTGATGTCATAATCATTTGATGATGTCATAATCATTTTGTTGATGTCATAATCATTTTGTTGATGTCATAATGATTTGATGATGTCATAATCATTGGATGATGTCATAATCATTGGATGATGTCATAATCATTTTGTTGATGTCATAATCATTTGATGTCATAATCACTGGATGATGTCATAATCATTTTGTTGATGTCATAATCATTTGATGATGTCATAATCATTTTGTTGATGTCATAATCATTGGATGATGTCATAATCATTTGATGTCATAATCATTGGATGATGTCATAATCATTTTGTTGATATCATAATCATTTTATGATGTCATAATCATTTTGTTGATGTCATAATCATTTGATGATGCCATAATCATTTTGTTGATGTCATAATCATTTGATGATGCCATAATCATTTTGTTGATGTCATAATCATTTGATGATGTCATAATCATTGGATGATGTCATAATCATTTTGTTGATGTCATAATCATTTGATGATGTCATAATCATTAGATGTTGTCATAATCATTTTGTTGATGTCATAATCATTGGATGATGTCATAATCATTTTGTTGATGTCATAATCATTTGATGATGCCATAATCATTTTGTTGATGTCATAATCATTTGATGATGTCATAATCATTTGATGTCATAATCATTGGATGATGTCATAATCATTTTGTTGATGTCATAATCATTTGATGATGTCATAATCATTTGATGTCATAATCATTGGATGATGTCATAATCATTTGAAGATGTCATAATCATTTTGTTGATGTCATAATCATTTGATGATGTCAAAATCATTTGATGTCATAATCATTGGATGATGTAATAATCATTTTGTTGATGTCATAATCATTTGATGATGTCATAATCATTTTGTTGATGTCATAATGATTTGATGAAGTCATAATCATTGGATGATGTCATAATCATTGGATGATGTCATAATCATTTTGTTGATGTCATAATCATTTGATGATGTCAAAATCATTTGATGTCATAATCATTGGATGATGTAATAATCATTTTGTTGATGTCATAATCATTTGATGATGTCATAATCATTTTGTTGATGTCATAATGATTTGATGATGTCATAATCATTGGATGATGTCATAATCATTGGATGATGTCATAATCATTTTGTTGATGTCATAATGATTTGATGATGTCATAATCATTGGATGATGTCATAATCATTGGATGATGTCATAATCATTTGATGATGCAATAATCATTTGATGTCATAATCATTGGATGATGTCATAATCATTTGATGATGTCATAATCATTTTGTTGATGTCATAATCATTTGATGATGTCATAATCATTTTGTTGATGTCATAATCATTTGATGATGTCATAATCATTTTGTTGATGTCATAATCATTTGATGATGTCATAATCATTTTGTTGATGTCATAATCATTTTGTTGATGTCATAATCATTGGATGATGTCATAATCATTGGATGATGTCATAATCATTTTGTTGATGTCATAATCATTTGATGATGTCATAATCATTTTGTTGTTGTCATAATGATTTGATGATGTCATAATCATTGGATGATGTCATAATCATTGGATGATGTCATAATCATTTTGTTGATGTCATAATGATTTGATGATGTCATAATCATTGGATGATGTCATAATCATTGGATGATGTCATAATCATTGGATGATGTCATAATCATTTTGTTGATGTCATAATCATTTGATGATGCAATAATCATTTGATGTCATAATCATTGTATGATGTCATTATCATTTGATGATATCATAATCATTTTGTTGATGTCATAATCATTTGATGATGTCATAATCATTTTGTTGATGTCATAATCATTTGATGATGTCATAATCATTTTATTGATGTCATAATCATTTGATGATGTCATAATCATTTTGTTGATGTCATAATCATTTTGTTGATGTCATAATCATTGGATGATGTCATAATCATTGGATGATGTCATAATCATTTTGTTGATGTCATAATCATTTGATGATGTCAAAATCATTTGATGTCATAATCATTGGATGATGTAATAATCATTTTGTTGATGTCATAATCATTTGATGATGTCATAATCATTTTGTTGATTTCATAATGATTTGATGATGTCATAATCATTGGATGATGTCATAATCATTGGATGATGTCAAAATCATTTTGTTGATGTCATAATAATTTGATGATGTCAAAATCATTTGATGTCATAATCATTGGATGATGTAATAATCATTTTGTTGATGTCATAATCATTTGATGATGTCATAATCATTGGATGATGTCATAATCATTTTGTTGATGTCATAATCATTTGATGATGTCATAATCATTAGATGATGTCATAATCATTTGATGTCATAATCATTTTGTTGATGTCATAAATATTTGATGATGTCATAATCATTAGATGATGTCATAATCATTTGATGTCATAATCATTGGATGATGTCATAACAATTTTGTTGATGTCATAATCATTTGATGATGTCATAATCATTAGATGATGTCATAATCATTTGATGATGTCATAATCAATAGATGATGGCATAATCATTTTGTTGATGTCATAATCATTGGATGATGTCATAATCATTTGATGTCATAATCATTGGATGATGTCATAATCATTTTGTTGATGTCATAATCATTTGATGATGTCATAATCATTTGATGTCATAATCATTGGATGATGTCATAATCATTTTGTTGATGTCATAATCATTTGATGATGTCATAATCATTAGATGATGTCATAATCATTTTGTTGATGTCATAATCATTTGATGATGTCATAATCATTAGATGATGTCATAATCATTTTGTGATGTCATAATCATTTGATGATGTCATAATCATTTGATGTCATAATCATTGGATAATGTCATAATCATTTTGTTGATATCATAATCATTTGATGATGTCATCATCATTAGATGATGTCATAATCATTTTGTTGATGTCATAATCATTTGATGATGTCATAATCATTTTGTTGATGTCATAATCATTTTGTTGATGTCATAATCAATTGATGATGTCATAATCATTTGATGTCATAATCATTGGATGATGTCATAATCATTTTGTTGATGTCATAATCATTTGATGATGTCATAATCATTTGATGTCATAATCATTGGATGATGTCATAATCATTTTGTTGATGTCATAATCATTTGATGATGTCATAATCATTAGATGATGTCATAATCATTTTGTTGATGTCATAATCATTTTGTTGATGTCATAATCATTTGATGATGTCATAATCATTAGATGATGTCATAATCATTTTGTTGATGTCATAATCATTTGATGATGTCATAATCATTAGATGATGACATAATCATTTTGTTGATGTCATAATCATTTGATGATGTCATAATCATTTGATGTCATAATCATTGGATGATGTCATAATCTTTTTGTTGATGTCATAATCATTTGATGATGTCATAATCATTTGATGATGTCATAATCATTTTGTTGATGTCATAATGATTTGATGATGTCATAAACATTGGATGATGTCATAATCATTGGATGATGTAATAATCATTTTGTTGATGTCATAATCATTGGATGATGTCATAATCATTTTGTTGATGTCATAATCATTTGATGATGTCATAATCATTGGATGATGTCATAATCATTTGATGTCATAATCATTGGATGATGTCATAATCATTTTGTTGATGTCATAATCATTTGATGATGTCATAATCATTACATGATGTCATAATCATTTGATGATGTCATAATCATTTGATGATGTCATAATCATTTGATGTCATAATCATTGGATGATGTCATAATCATTTTGTTGATGTCATAATCATTTGATGATGGCATAATCATTAGATGATGTCATAATCATTTTGTTGATGTCATAATCATTTGTTCTTGTCATAATCATTTGATGATGTCATAATCATTAGATGATGTCATAATCATTTTGTTGATGTCATAATCATTTGATCATGTCAAAATCATTTGATGTCATAATCATGGGATGATGTCATAATCATTTTGTTGATGTCATAATCATTTGATGATGTCATAATCATTAGATGATGTCATAATCATTTTGTTGATGTCATAATGATTTGATGATGTCATAATCATTGGATGATGTCATAATAATTGGATGATGTCATCATCATTTTGTTGATGTCATAATCATTTGATGATGTCATAATCATTTGATGTCATAATCATTGGATGATGTCATAATCATTTTGTTGATGTCATAATCATTTGATGATGTCAATATCATTTGATGTCATAATCATTGGATGATGTAATAATCATTTTGTTGATGTCATAATCATTTGATGATGCCATAATCATTTTGTTGATGTCATAATGATTTGATGATGTCATAAACATTGGATGATGTCATAATCATTGGATGATGTCATAATCATTTTGTTGATGTCATAATCATCTGGTGATGTCAAAATTATTTGATGTCATAATCATTGGATGATGTCATAATCATTTTGTTGATGTCATAATCATTTGATGATGTCATAATCATTTTGTTGATGTCATAATCATTTTGTTGATGTCATAATGATTTGATGATGTCATAATCATTGGATGATGTCATAATCATTGGATGATGTCATAATCATTTTGTTGATGTCATAATCATTTGATGTCATAATCACTGGATGATGTCATAATCATTTTGTTGATGTCATAATCATTTGATGATGTCATAATCATTTTGTTGATGTCATAATCATTGGATGATGTCATAATCATTTGATGTCATAATCATTGGATGATGTCATAATCATTTTGTTGATATCATAATCATTTTATGATGTCATAATCATTTTGTTGATGTCATAATCATTTGATGATGCCATAATCATTTTGTTGATGTCATAATCATTTGATGATGCCATAATCATTTTGTTGATGTCATAATCATTTGATGATGTCATAATCATTGGATGATGTCATAATCATTTTGTTGATGTCATAATCATTTGATGATGTCATAATCATTAGATGTTGTCATAATCATTTTGTTGATGTCATAATCATTGGATGATGTCATAATCATTTTGTTGATGTCATAATCATTTGATGATGCCATAATCATTTTGTTGATGTCATAATCATTTGATGATGTCATAATCATTTGATGTCATAATCATTGGATGATGTCATAATCATTTTGTTGATGTCATAATCATTTGATGATGTCATAATCATTTGATGTCATAATCATTGGATGATGTCATAATCATTTGAAGATGTCATAATCATTTTGTTGATGTCATAATCATTTGATGATGTCAAAATCATTTGATGTCATAATCATTGGATGATGTAATAATCATTTTGTTGATGTCATAATCATTTGATGATGTCATAATCATTTTGTTGATGTCATAATGATTTGATGAAGTCATAATCATTGGATGATGTCATAATCATTGGATGATGTCATAATCATTTTGTTGATGTCATAATCATTTGATGATGTCAAAATCATTTGATGTCATAATCATTGGATGATGTAATAATCATTTTGTTGATGTCATAATCATTTGATGATGTCATAATCATTTTGTTGATGTCATAATGATTTGATGATGTCATAATCATTGGATGATGTCATAATCATTGGATGATGTCATAATCATTTTGTTGATGTCATAATGATTTGATGATGTCATAATCATTGGATGATGTCATAATCATTGGATGATGTCATAATCATTTGATGATGCAATAATCATTTGATGTCATAATCATTGGATGATGTCATAATCATTTGATGATGTCATAATCATTTTGTTGATGTCATAATCATTTGATGATGTCATAATCATTTTGTTGATGTCATAATCATTTGATGATGTCATAATCATTTTGTTGATGTCATAATCATTTGATGATGTCATAATCATTTTGTTGATGTCATAATCATTTTGTTGATGTCATAATCATTGGATGATGTCATAATCATTGGATGATGTCATAATCATTTTGTTGATGTCATAATCATTTGATGATGTCAAAATCATTTGATGTCATAATCATTGGATGATGTAATAATCATTTTGTTGATGTCATAATCATTTGATGATGTCATAATCATTGGATGATGTCATAATCATTTTGTTGATGTCATAATCATGTGATGATGTCATAATCATTAGATGATGTCATAATCATTTGATGTCATAATCATTTTGTTGATGTCATAATCATTTGATGATGTCATAATCATTAGATGATGTCATAATCATTTGATGTCATAATCATTGGATGATGTCATAACCATTTTGTTGATGTCATAATCATTTGATGATGTCATAATCATTAGATGATGTCATAATCATTTGATGATGTCATAATCAATAGATGATGTCATAATCATTTTGTTGATGTCATAATCATTTGATGATGTCATAATCATTTGATGTCATAATCATTGGATGATGTCATAATCATTTTGTTGATGTCATAATCATTTGATGATGTCATAATCATTTGATGTCATAATCATTGGATGATGTCATAATCATTTTGTTGATGTCAATATCATTTGATGATGTCATAAGCATTAGATGATGTCATAATCATTTTGTTGATGTCATAATCATTTGATGATGTCATAATCATTAGATGATGTCATAATCATTTTGTTCATGTCATAATCATTTGATGATGTCATAATCATTAGATGATGTCATAATCATTTTGTTGATGTCATAATCATTTGATGATGTCATAATCATTTGATGTCATAATCATTGGATGATGTCATAATCATTTTGTTGATGTCATAATCATTTGATGATGTCATAATCATTAGATGATGTCATAATCATTTTGTTGATGTCATAATCATTTGATGATGTCATAATCATTAGATGATGTCATAATCATTTTGTTGATGTCATAATCATTTGATGATGTCATAATCATTTTGTTGATGTCATAATCATTTGATGATGTCATAATCATTTGATGTCATAATCATTGGATGATGTCATAATCATTTTGTTGATGTCATAATCATTTGATGATGTCATAATCATTAGATGATGTCATAATCATTTTGTTGATGTCATAATGATTTGATGATGTCATAATCATTGGATGATGTCATAATCATTGGATGATGTCATCATCATTTTGTTGATGTCATAATCATTTGATGATGTCATAATCATTTGATGTCATAATCATTGGATGATGTCATAATCATTGGATGATGTCATAATCATTTTGTTGATGTCATAATCATTTGATGATGTCAAAATCATTTGATGTCATAATCATTGGATGATGTCATAATCATTTGATGATGTCATAATCATTTTGTTGATGTCATAATCATTTGATGATGTCATAATCATTTTGTTGATGTCATAATCATTTGATGATGTCATAATCATTTTGTTGATGTCATAATCATTTGATGATGTCATAATCATTTTGTTGATGTCATAATCATTTTGTTGATGTCATAATCATTGGATGATGTCATAATCATTGGATGATGTCATAATCATTTTGTTGATGTCATAATCATTTGATGATGTCAAAATCATTTGATGTCATAATCATTGGATGATGTAATAATCATTTTGTTGATGTCATAATCATTTGATGATGTCATAATCATTTTGTTGATTTCATAATGATTTGATGATGTCATAATCATTGGATGATGTCATAATCATTGGATGATGTCATAATCATTTTGTTGATGTCATAATAATTTGATGATGTCAAAATCATTTGATGTCATAATCATTGGATGATGTAATATTCATTTTGTTGATGTCATAATCATTTGATGATGTCATAATCATTGGATGATGTCATAATCATTTTGTTGATGTCATAATCATTTGATGATGTCATAATCATTAGATGATGTCATAATCATTTGATGTCATAATCATTTTATTGATGTCATAATCATTTGATGATGTCATAATCATTAGCTGATGTCATAATCATTTGATGTCATAATCATTGGATGATGTCATAATCATTTTGTTGATGTCATAATCATTTGATGATGTCATAATCATTTTGTTGATGTCATAATCATTTGATGATGTCAAAATCATTAGATGATGTCATAATCATTTTGTTGATGTCATAATCATTTGATGATGTCATAATCATTTTGTTGATTTCATAATCATTTGATGATGTCATAATCATTTGATGTCATAATCATGGGATGATGTCATAATCATTTTGTTGATGTCATAATCATTTGATGATGTCATAATCATTAGATGATGTCATAATCATTTTGTTTATGTCATAAAGATTTGATGATGTCATAATCATTGGATGATGTCATAATCATTGGATGATGTCATCATCATTTTGTTGATGTCATAATTATTTGATGATGTCATAATCATTGGATGATGTCATAATCATTTTGTTGATGTCATAATCATTTGATGATGTCATAATCATTTTGTTGATGTCATAATCATTGGATGATGTCATAATCATTTTGTTGATGTCATAATCATTTGATGATGTCATAATCATTTGATGTCATAATCATTGGATGATGTCATAATCATTTTGTTGATGTCATAATCATTTGATGATGTCAGAATCATTTGATGTCATAATCATTGGATGATGTCATAATCATTTGAAGATGTCATAATCATTTTTTTGATGTCATAATCATTTGATGATGTCAAAATCATTTGATGTCATAATCATTGGATGATGTGATAATCATTTTGTTGATGTCATAATCATTTGATGATGTCATAATCATTTTGTTGATGTCATAATGATTTGATGAAGTCATAATCATTGGATGATGTCATAATCATTGGATGATGTCATAATCATTTTGTTGATGTCATAATCATTTGATGATGTCATAATCATTTTGTTGATTTCATAATCATTTGATGATGTCATAATCATTTGATGTCATAATCATGGGATGATGTCATAATCATTTTGTTGATGTCATAATCATTTGATGATGTCATAATCATTAGATGATGTCATAATCATTTTGTTTATGTCATAAAGATTTGATGATGTCATAATCATTGGATGATGTCATAATCATTGGATGATGTCATCATCATTTTGTTGATGTCATAATTATTTGATGATGTCATAATCATTGGATGATGTCATAATCATTTTGTTGATGTCATAGTCATTTGATGATGTCATAATCATTTTGTTGATGTCATAATCATTGGATGATGTCATAATCATTTTGTTGTTGTCATAATCATTTGATGATGTCATAATCATTTGATGTCATAATCATTGGATGATGTCATAATCATTTTGTTGATGTCATAATCATTTGATGATGTCAGAATCATTTGATGTCATAATCATTGGATGATGTCATAATCATTTGAAGATGTCATAATCATTTTTTTGATGTCATAATCATTTGATGATGTCAAAATCATTTGATGTCATAATCATTGGATGATGTAATAATCATTTTGTTGATGTCATAATCATTTGATGATGTCATAATCATTTTGTTGATGTCATAATGATTTGATGAAGTCATAATCATTGGATGATGTCATAATCATTGGATGATGTCATAATCATTTTGTTGATGTCATAATCATTTGATGATGTCAAAATCATTTGATGTCATAATCATTGGATGATGTAATAATCATATTGTTGATGTCATAATCATTTGATGATGTCATAATCATTTTGTTGTTGTCATAATGATTTGATGATGTCATAATCATTGGATGATGTCATAATCATTGGATGATGTCATAATCATTTTGTTGATGTCATAATGATTTGATGATGTCATAATCATTGGATGATGTCATAATCATTGGATGATGTCATAATCATTTTGTTGATGTCATAATCATTTGATGATGCAATAATCATTTGATGTCATAATCATTTGATGATGTCATAATCATTTGATGATGTCATAATCATTTTGTTGATGTCATAATCATTTGATGATGTCATAATCATTTTGTTGATGTCATAATCATTTGATGATGTCATAATCATTTTGTTGATGTCATAATCATTTGATGATGTCATAATCATTTTGTTGATGTCATAATCATTTTGTTGATTTCATAATCATTGGATGATGTCATAATCATTGGATGATGCCATAATCATTTTGTTGATGTCATAATCATTTGATGATGTCAAAATCATTTGATGTCATAATCATTGGATGATGTAATAATCATTTTGTTGATGTCATAATCATTTGATGATGTCATAATCATTTTGTTGATTTCATAATGATTTGATGATGTCATAATCATTGGATGATGTCATAATCATTGGATGATGTCATAATCATTTTGTTGATGTCATAATAATTTGATGATGTCAAAATCATTTGATGTCATAATCATTGGATGATGTCATAATCATTGGATGATGTCATAATCATTTTGTTGATGTCATAATCATTTGATGATGTCATAATCATTAGATGATGTCATAATCATTTGATGTCATAATCATTTTGTTGATGTCATAATCATTTGATGATGTCATAATCATTAGATGATGTCATAATCATTTGATGTCATAATCATTGGATGATGTCATAACCATTTTGTTAATGTCATAATCATTTGATGATGTCATAATCATTAGATGATGTCATAATCATTTGATGATGTCATAATCATTTGATGTCATAATCATTGGATGATGTCATAATCATTTTGTTGATGTCATAATCATTTGATGATGTCATAATCATTAGATGATGTCATAATCATTTTGTTGATGTCATAATCATTTGATGATGTCATAATCATTAGATGATGTCATAATCATTTTGTTGATGTCATAATCATTTGATGATGTCATAATCATTTTGTTGATGTCATAATCATTTGATCATGTCAAAATCATTTGATGTCATAATCATGGGATGATGTCATAATCATTTTGTTGATGTCATAATCATTTGATGATGTCATAATCATTAGATGATGTCATAATCATTTTGTTGATGTCATAATGATTTGATGATGTCATAATCATTGGATGATGTCATAATCATTGGATGATGTCATCATCATTTTGTTGATGTCATAATCATTTGATGATGTCATAATCATTTGATGTCATAATCATTGGATGATGTCATAATCACTGGATGATGTCATAATCATTTTGTTGATGTCATAATCATTTGATGATGTCATAATCATTGGATGATGTCATAATCATTTTGTTGATGTCATAATCATTTGATGATGTCATAATCATTGGATGATGTCATAATCATTTTGTTGATGTCATAATCATTTGATGATGTCATAATCATTAGATGTTGTCATAATCATTTTGTTGATGTCATAATCATTGGATGATGTCATAATCATTGGATGATGTCATAATCATTTTGTTGATGTCATAATCATTTGATGTCATAATCACTGGATGATGTCATAATCATTTTGTTGATGTCATAATCATTGGATGATGTCATAATCATTTTGTTGATGTCATAATCATTTGATGATGTCATAATCATTGGATGATGTCATAATCATTTTGTTGATGTCATAATCATTTGATGATGTCATAATCATTAGATGTTGTCATAATCATTTTGTTGATGTCATAATCATTGGATGATGTCATAATCATTTTGTTGATGTCATAATCATTTGATGATGCCATAATCATTTTGTTGATGTCATAATCTTTTGATGATGTCATAATCATGTGATGTCATAATCATTGGATGATGTCATAATCATTTTGTTGATGTCATAATCATTTGATGATGTCATAATCATTTGATGTCATAATCATTGGATGATGTCATAATCATTTGAAGATGTCATAATCATTTTGTTGATGTCATAATCATTTGATGATGTCAAAATCATTTGATGTCATAATCATTGGATGATGTAATAATCATTTTGTTGATGTCATAATCATTTGATGATGTCATAATCATTTTGTTGATGTCATAATGATTTGATGAAGTCATAATCATTGGATGATGTCATAATCATTGGATGACATAATCATTGGATGATGTCATAATCATTTTGTTGATGTCATAATCATTTGATGATGTCATAATCATTAGATGATGTCATAATCATTTTGTTGATGTCATAATCATTTGATGATGTCATAATCATTAGATGATGTCATAATCATTTTGTTGATGTCATAATCATTTGATGATGTCATAATCATTTTGTTGATGTCATAATCATTTGATCATGTCAAAATCATTTGATGTCATAATCATGGGATGATGTCATAATCATTTTGTTGATGTCATAATCATTTGATGATGTCATAATCATTAGATGATGTCATAATCATTTTGTTGATGTCATAATGATTTGATGATGTCATAATCATTGGATGATGTCATAATCATTGGATGATGTCATCATCATTTTGTTGATGTCATAATCATTTGATGATGTCATAATCATTTGATGTCATAATCATTGGATGATGTAATAATCATATTGTTGATGTCATAATCATTTGATGATGTCATAATCATTTTGTTGTTGTCATAATGATTTGATGATGTCATAATCATTGGATGATGTCATAATCATTGGATGATGTCATAATCATTTTGTTGATGTCATAATGATTTGATGATGTCATAATCATTGGATGATGTCATAATCATTGGATGATGTCATAATCATTTTGTTGATGTCATAATCATTTGATGATGCAATAATCATTTGATGTCATAATCATTTGATGATGTCATAATCATTTGATGATGTCATAATCATTTTGTTGATGTCATAATCATTTGATGATGTCATAATCATTTTGTTGATGTCATAATCATTTGATGATGTCATAATCATTTTGTTGATGTCATAATCATTTGATGATGTCATAATCATTTTGTTGATGTCATAATCATTTTGTTGATTTCATAATCATTGGATGATGTCATAATCATTGGATGATGCCATAATCATTTTGTTGATGTCATAATCATTTGATGATGTCAAAATCATTTGATGTCATAATCATTGGATGATGTAATAATCATTTTGTTGATGTCATAATCATTTGATGATGTCATAATCATTTTGTTGATTTCATAATGATTTGATGATGTCATAATCATTGGATGATGTCATAATCATTGGATGATGTCATAATCATTTTGTTGATGTCATAATAATTTGATGATGTCAAAATCATTTGATGTCATAATCATTGGATGATGTCATAATCATTGGATGATGTCATAATCATTTTGTTGATGTCATAATCATTTGATGATGTCATAATCATTAGATGATGTCATAATCATTTGATGTCATAATCATTTTGTTGATGTCATAATCATTTGATGATGTCATAATCATTAGATGATGTCATAATCATTTGATGTCATAATCATTGGATGATGTCATAACCATTTTGTTAATGTCATAATCATTTGATGATGTCATAATCATTAGATGATGTCATAATCATTTGATGATGTCATAATCATTTGATGTCATAATCATTGGATGATGTCATAATCATTTTGTTGATGTCATAATCATTTGATGATGTCATAATCATTAGATGATGTCATAATCATTTTGTTGATGTCATAATCATTTGATGATGTCATAATCATTAGATGATGTCATAATCATTTTGTTGATGTCATAATCATTTGATGATGTCATAATCATTTTGTTGATGTCATAATCATTTGATCATGTCAAAATCATTTGATGTCATAATCATGGGATGATGTCATAATCATTTTGTTGATGTCATAATCATTTGATGATGTCATAATCATTAGATGATGTCATAATCATTTTGTTGATGTCATAATGATTTGATGATGTCATAATCATTGGATGATGTCATAATCATTGGATGATGTCATCATCATTTTGTTGATGTCATAATCATTTGATGATGTCATAATCATTTGATGTCATAATCATTGGATGATGTCATAATCACTGGATGATGTCATAATCATTTTGTTGATGTCATAATCATTTGATGATGTCATAATCATTGGATGATGTCATAATCATTTTGTTGATGTCATAATCATTTGATGATGTCATAATCATTGGATGATGTCATAATCATTTTGTTGATGTCATAATCATTTGATGATGTCATAATCATTAGATGTTGTCATAATCATTTTGTTGATGTCATAATCATTGGATGATGTCATAATCATTGGATGATGTCATAATCATTTTGTTGATGTCGTAATCATTTGATGTCATAATCACTGGATGATGTCATAATCATTTTGTTGATGTCATAATCATTGGATGATGTCATAATCATTTTGTTGATGTCATAATCATTTGATGATGTCATAATCATTGGATGATGTCATAATCATTTTGTTGATGTCATAATCATTTGATGATGTCATAATCATTAGATGTTGTCATAATCATTTTGTTGATGTCATAATCATTGGATGATGTCATAATCATTTTGTTGATGTCATAATCATTTGATGATGCCATAATCATTTTGTTGATGTCATAATCTTTTGATGATGTCATAATCATGTGATGTCATAATCATTGGATGATGTCATAATCATTTTGTTGATGTCATAATCATTTGATGATGTCATAATCATTTGATGTCATAATCATTGGATGATGTCATAATCATTTGAAGATGTCATAATCATTTTGTTGATGTCATAATCATTTGATGATGTCAAAATCATTTGATGTCATAATCATTGGATGATGTAATAATCATTTTGTTGATGTCATAATCATTTGATGATGTCATAATCATTTTGTTGATGTCATAATGATTTGATGAAGTCATAATCATTGGATGATGTCATAATCATTGGATGATGTCATAATCATTTTGTTGATGTCATAATCATTTGATGATGTCAAAATCATTTGATGTCATAATCATTGGATGATGTAATAATCATTTTGTTGATGTCATAATGATTTGATGATGTCATAATCATTGGATGATGTCATAATCATTGGATGATGTCATAATCATTTTGTTGATGTCATAATGATTTGATGATGTCATAATCATTGGATGATGTCATAATCATTTTGTTGATGTCATAATCATTTGATGATGTCAAAATCATTTGATGTCATAATCATTGGATGATGTAATAATCATTTTGTTGATGTCATAATCATTTGATGATGTCATAATCATTTTGTTGATTTCATAATGATTTGATGATGTCATAATCATTGGATGATGTCATAATCATTGGATGATGTCATAATCATTTTGTTGATGTCATAATAATTTGATGATGTCAAAATCATTTTGTTGATTTCATAATCATTAGATGATGTCATAATCATTTGATGTCATAATCATTTTGTTGATGTCATAATCATTTGATGATGTCATAATCATTAGATGATGTCATAGTCATTTGATGTCATAACCATTGGATGATGTTATAACCATTTTGTTGATGTCATAATCATTTGATGATGTCATAATCATTAGATGATGTCATAATCATTTGATGATGTCATAATCAATAGATGATGTCATAATCATTTTGTTGATGTCATAATCATTTGATGATGTCATAATCATTTGATGTCATAATCATTGGATGATGTCATAATCATTTTGTTGATGTCATAATCATTTGATGATGTCATAATCATTTGATGTCATAATCATTGGATGATGTCATAATCATTTTGTTAATGTCATAATCATTTGATGATGTCATAATCATTAGATGATGTCATAATCATTTTTTTGATGTCATAATCATTTGATGATGTCATAATCATTAGATGATGTCATAATCATTTTGTTCATGTCATAATCATTTGATGATGTCATAATCATTAGATGATGTCATAATCATTTTGTTGATGTCATAATCATTTGATGATGTCATAATCATTAGATGATGTCATAATCATTTTGTTTATGTCATAAAGATTTGATGATGTCATAATCATTGGATGATGTCATAATCATTGGATGATGTCATCATCATTTTGTTGATGTCATAATTATTTGATGATGTCATAATCATTGGATGATGTCATAATCATTTTGTTGATGTCATAATCATTTGATGATGTCATAATCATTTTGTTGATGTCATAATCATTGGATGATGTCATAATCATTTTGTTGATGTCATAATCATTTGATGATGTCATAATCATTTGATGTCATAATCATTGGATGATGTCATAATCATTTTGTTGATGTCATAATCATTTGATGATGTCAGAATCATTTGATGTCATAATCATTGGATGATGTCATAATCATTTGAAGATGTCATAATCATTTTTTTGATGTCATAATCATTTGATGATGTCAAAATCATTTGATGTCATAATCATTGGATGATGTAATAATCATTTTGTTGATGTCATAATCATTTGATGATGTCATAATCATTTTGTTGATGTCATAATGATTTGATGAAGTCATAATCATTGGATGATGTCATAATCATTGGATGATGTCATAATCATTTTGTTGATGTCATAATCATTTGATGATGTCAAAATCATTTGATGTCATAATCATTGGATGATGTAATAATCATATTGTTGATGTCATAATCATTTGATGATGTCATAATCATTTTGTTGTTGTCATAATGATTTGATGATGTCATAATCATTGGATGATGTCATAATCATTGGATGATGTCATAATCATTTTGTTGATGTCATAATGATTTGATGATGTCATAATCATTGGATGATGTCATAATCATTGGATGATGTCATAATCATTTTGTTGATGTCATAATCATTTGATGATGCAATAGTCATTTGATGTCATAATCATTTGATGATGTCATAATCATTTGATGATGTCATAATCATTTTGTTGATGTCATAATCATTTGATGATGTCATAATCATTTTGTTGATGTCATAATCATTTGATGATGTCATAATCATTTTGTTGATGTCATAATCATTTGATGATGTCATAATCATTTTGTTGATGTCATAATCATTTTGTTGATTTCATAATCATTGGATGATGTCATAATCATTGGATGATGCCATAATCATTTTGTTGATGTCATAATCATTTGATGATGTCAAAATCATTTGATGTCATAATCATTGGATGATGTAATAATCATTTTGTTGATGTCATAATCATTTGATGATGTCATAATCATTTTGTTGATTTCATAATGATTTGATGATGTCATGATCATTGGATGATGTCATAATCATTGGATGATGTCATAATCATTTTGTTGATGTCATAATAATTTGATGATGTCAAAATCATTTGATGTCATAATCATTGGATGATGTCATAATCATTGGATGATGTCATAATCATTTTGTTGATGTCATAATCATTTGATGATGTCATAATCATTAGATGATGTCATAATCATTTGATGTCATAATCATTTTGTTGATGTCATAATCATTTGATGATGTCATAATCATTAGATGATGTCATAATCATTTGATGTCATAATCATTGGATGATGTCATAACCATTTTGTTAATGTCATAATCATTTGATGATGTCATAATCATTAGATGATGTCATAATCATTTGATGATGTCATAATCATTTGATGTCATAATCATTGGATGATGTCATAATCATTTTGTTGATGTCATAATCATTTGATGATGTCATAATCATTAGATGATGTCATAATCATTTTGTTGATGTCATAATCATTTGATGATGTCATAATCATTAGATGATGTCATAATCATTTTGTTGATGTCATAATCATTTGATGATGTCATAATCATTTTGTTGATGTCATAATCATTTGATCATGTCAAAATCATTTGATGTCATAATCATGGGATGATGTCATAATCATTTTGTTGATGTCATAATCATTTGATGATGTCATAATCATTAGATGATGTCATAATCATTTTGTTGATGTCATAATGATTTGATGATGTCATAATCATTGGATGATGTCATAATCATTGGATGATGTCATCATCATTTTGTTGATGTCATAATCATTTGATGATGTCATAATCATTTGATGTCATAATCATTGGATGATGTCATAATCACTGGATGATGTCATAATCATTTTGTTGATGTCATAATCATTTGATGATGTCATAATCATTGGATGATGTCATAATCATTTTGTTGATGTCATAATCATTTGATAATGTCATAATCATTAGTTGTTGTCATAATCATTTTGTTGATGTCATAATCATTGGATGATGTCATAATCATTTTGTTGATGTCATAATCATTTGATGTCATAATCACTGGATGATGTCATAATCATTTTGTTGATGTCATAATCATTGGATGATGTCATAATCATTTTGTTGATGTCATAATCATTTGATGATGTCATAATCATTGGATGATGTCATAATCATTTTGTTGATGTCATAATCATTTGATGATGTCATAATCATTAGATGTTGTCATAATCATTTTGTTGATGTCATAATCATTGGATGATGTCATAATCATTTTGTTGATGTCATAATCATTTGATGATGCCATAATCATTTTGTTGATGTCATAATCATTTGATGATGTCATAATCATGTGATGTCATAATCATTGGATGATGTCATAATCATTTTGTTGATGTCATAATCATTTGATGATGTCATAATCATTTGATGTCATAATCATTGGATGATGTCATAATCATTTGAAGATGTCATAATCATTTTGTTGATGTCATAATCATTTGATGATGTCAAAATCATTTGATGTCATAATCATTGGATGATGTAATAATCATTTTGTTGATGTCATAATCATTTGATGATGTCATAATCATTTTGTTGATGTCATAATGATTTGATGAAGTCATAATCATTGGATGATGTCATAATCATTGGATGATGTCATAATCATTTTGTTGATGTCATAATCATTTGATGATGTCAAAATCATTTGATGTCATAATCATTGGATGATGTAATAATCATTTTGTTGATGTCATAATCATTTGATGATGTCATAATCATTTTGTTGATGTCATAATGATTTGATGATGTCATAATCATTGGATGATGTCATAATCATTGGATGATGTCATAATCATTTTGTTGATGTCATAATGATTTGATGATGTCATAATCATTGGATGATGTCATAATCATTTTGTTGATGTCATAATCATTTGATGATGTCAAAATCATTTGATGTCATAATCATTGGATGATGTAATAATCATTTTGTTGATGTCATAATCATTTGATGATGTCATAATCATTTTGTTGATTTCATAATGATTTGATGATGTCATAATCATTGGATGATGTCATAATCATTGGATGATGTCATAATCATTTTGTTGATGTCATAATAATTTGATGATGTCAAAATCATTTTGTTGATTTCATAATCATTAGATGATGTCATAATCATTTGATGTCATAATCATTTTGTTGATGTCATAATCATTTGATGATGTCATAATCATTAGATGATGTCATAGTCATTTGATGTCATAATCATTGGATGATGTTATAACCATTTTGTTGATGTCATAATCATTTGATGATGTCATAATCATTAGATGATGTCATAATCATTTGATGATGTCATAATCAATAGATGATGTCATAATCATTTTGTTGATGTCATAATCATTTGATGATGTCATAATCATTTGATGTCATAATCATTGGATGATGTCATAATCATTTTGTTGATGTCATAATCATTTGATGATGTCATAATCATTTGATGTCATAATCATTGGATGATGTCATAATCATTTTGTTAATGTCATAATCATTTGATGATGTCATAATCATTAGATGATGTCATAATCATTTTGTTGATGTCATAATCATTTGATGATGTCATAATCATTAGATGATGTCATAATCATTTTGTTCATGTCATAATCATTTGATGATGTCATAATCATTAGATGATGTCATAATCATTTTGTTGATGTCATAATCATTTGATGATGTCATAATCATTTGATGTCATAATCATTGGATGATGTCATAATCATTTTGTTGATGTCATAATCATTTGATGATGTCATAATCATTAGATGATGTCATAATCATTTTGTTGATGTCATAATCATTTGATGATGTCATAATCATTAGATGATGTCATAATCATTTTGTTGATGTCATAATCATTTGATGATGTCATAATCATTTTGTTGATGTCATAATCATTTGATCATGTCAAAATCATTTGATGTCATAATCATGGGATGATGTCATAATCATTTTGTTGATGTCATAAGCATTTGATGATGTCATAATCATTAGATGATGTCATAATCATTTTGTTGATGTCATAATGATTTGATGATGTCATAATCATTGGATGATGTCATAATCATTGGATGATGTCATCATCATTTTGTTGATGTCATAATCATTTGATGATGTCATAATCATTTGATGATGTCATAATCATTTTGTTGATGTCATAATCATTGGATGATGTCATAATCATTTTGTTGATGTCATAATCATTTGATGATGTCAAAATCATTTGATGTCATAATCATTGGATGATGTCATAATCATTTGATGATGTCATAATCATTTTGTTGATGTCATAATCAATTGATGATGTCATAATCATTTTGTTGATGTCATAATCATTTGATGATGTCATAATCATTTTGTTGATGTCATAATCATTTTGTTGATGTCATAATCATTGGATGATGTCATAATCATTGGACGATGCCATAATCATTTTGTTGATGTCATAATCATTTGATGATGTCAAAATCATTTGATGTCATAATCATTGGATGATGTAATAATCATTTTGTTGATGTCATAATCATTTGATGATGTCATAATCATTTTGTTGATTTCATAATGATTTGATGATGTCATAATCATTGAATGATGTCATAATCATTGGATGATGTCATAATCATTTTGTTGATGTCACAATAATTTGATGATGTCAAAATCATTTGATGTCATAATCATTGGATGATGTAATAATCATTTTGTTGATGTCATAATCATTTGATGATGTCATAATCATTGGATGATGTCATAATCATTTTGTTGATGTCATAATCATTTGATGATGTCATAATCATTAGATGATGTCATAATCATTTGATGTCATAATCATTTTGTTGATGTCATAATCATTTGATGATGTCATAATCATTAGCTGATGTCATAATCATTTGATGTCATAATCATTGGATGATGTCATAATCATTTTGTTGATGTCATAATCATTTGATGATGTCATAATCATTTTGTTGATGTCATAATCATTTGATGATGTCAAAATCATTAGATGATGTCATAATCATTTTGTTGATGTCATAATCATTTGATGATATCATAATCATTTTGTTGATTTCATAATCATTTGATGATGTCATAATCATTTGATGTCATAATCATGGGATGATGTCATAATCATTTTGTTGATGTCATAATCATTTGATGATGTCATAATCATTAGATGATGTCATAATCATTTTGTTGATGTCATAATCATTGGATGATGTCATCATCATTTTGTTGATGTCATAATCATTTGATGATGTCATAATCATTTGATGTCATAATCATTGGATGATGTCATAATCATTGGATGATGTCATAATCATTTGATGTCATAATCATTTGATGATGTCATAATCATTTTGTTGATGTCATAATCATTGGATGATGTCATAATCATTTTGTTGATGTCATAATCATTTGATGATGTCATAATCATTTGATGTCATAATCATTGGATGATGTCATAATCATTTTGTTGATGTCATAATCATTTGATGATGTCATAATCATTTGATGTCATAATCATTGGATGATGTCATAATCATTTGAAGATGTCATAATCATTTTTTTGATGTCATAATCATTTGATGATGTCAAAATCATTTGATGTCATAATCATTGGATGATGTAATAATCATTTTGTTGATGTCATAATGATTTGATGAAGTCATAATCATTGGATGATGTCATAATCATTAGATGATGTCATAATCATTTTGTTGATGTCATAATCATTTGATGATGTCAAAATCATTTGATGTCATAATCATTGGATGATGTAATAATCATTTTGTTGATGTCATAATCATTTGATGATGTCATAATCATTTTGTTGTTGTCATAATGATTTGATGATGTCATAATCATTGGATGATGTCATAATCATTGGATGATGTCATAATCATTTTGTTGATGTCATAATGATTTGATGATGTCATAATCATTGGATGATGTCATAATGATTGGATGATGTCATAATCATTGGATGATGTCATAATCATTTTGTTGATGTCATAATCATTTGATGATGCAATAATCATTTGATGTCATAATCATTTGATGATGTCATAATCATTTGATGATGTCATAATCATTTTGTTGATGTCATAATCATTTGATGATGTCATAATCATTTTGTTGATGTCATAATCATTTGATGATGTCATAATCATTAGATGATGTCATAATCATTTTGTTGATGTCATAATCATTTGATGATGTCATAATCATTTTGTTGATGTCATAATCATTTGATCATGTCAAAATCATTGGATGATGTCATAATCATTGGATGATGTCATAATCATTTTGTTGATGTCATAATGATTTGATGATGTCATAATCATTGGATGATGTCATAATGATTGGATGATGTCATAATCATTGGATGATGTCATAATCATTTTGTTGATGTCATAATCATTTGATGATGCAATAATCATTTGATGTCATAATCATTTGATGATGTCATAATCATTTGATGATGTCATAATCATTTTGTTGATGTCATAATCATTTGATGATGTCATAATCATTTTGTTGATGTCATAATCATTTGATGATGTCATAATCATTAGATGATGTCATAATCATTTTGTTGATGTCATAATCATTTGATGATGTCATAATCATTTTGTTGATGTCATAATCATTTGATCATGTCAAAATCATTTGATGTCATAATCATGGGATGATGTCATAATCATTTTGTTGATGTCATAAGCATTTGATGATGTCATAATCATTAGATGATGTCATAATCATTTTGTTGATGTCATAATGATTTGATGATGTCATAATCATTGGATGATGTCATAATCATTGGATGATGTCATCATCATTTTGTTGATGTCATAATCATTTGATGATGTCATAATCATTTGATGTCATAATCATTGGATGATGTCATAATCATTGGATGATGTCATAATCATTTTGTTGATGTCATAATCATTTGATGATGTCAAAATCATTTGATGTCATAATCATTGGATGATGTCATAATCATTTGATGATGTCATAATCATTTTGTTGATGTCATAATCAATTGATGATGTCATAATCATTTTGTTGATGTCATAATCATTTGATGATGTCATAATCATTTTGTTGATGTCATAATCATTTTGTTGATGTCATAATCATTGGATGATGTCATAATCATTGGACGATGCCATAATCATTTTGTTGATGTCATAATCATTTGATGATGTCAAAATCATTTGATGTCATAATCATTGGATGATGTAATAATCATTTTGTTGATGTCATAATCATTTGATGATGTCATAATCATTTTGTTGATTTCATAATGATTTGATGATGTCATAATCATTGAATGATGTCATAATCATTGGATGATGTCATAATCATTTTGTTGATGTCACAATAATTTGATGATGTCAAAATCATTTGATGTCATAATCATTGGATGATGTAATAATCATTTTGTTGATGTCATAATCATTTGATGATGTCATAATCATTGGATGATGTCATAATCATTTTGTTGATGTCATAATCATTTGATGATGTCATAATCATTAGATGATGTCATAATCATTTGATGTCATAATCATTTTGTTGATGTCATAATCATTTGATGATGTCATAATCATTAGCTGATGTCATAATCATTTGATGTCATAATCATTGGATGATGTCATAATCATTTTGTTGATGTCATAATCATTTGATGATGTCATAATCATTTTGTTGATGTCATAATCATTTGATGATGTCAAAATCATTAGATGATGTCATAATCATTTTGTTGATGTCATAATCATTTGATGATGTCATAATCATTTTGTTGATTTCATAATCATTTGATGATGTCATAATCATTTGATGTCATAATCATGGGATGATGTCATAATCATTTTGTTGATGTCATAATCATTTGATGATGTCATAATCATTAGATGATGTCATAATCATTTTGTTGATGTCATAATCATTGGATGATGTCATCATCATTTTGTTGATGTCATAATCATTTGATGATGTCATAATCATTTGATGTCATAATCATTGGATGATGTCATAATCATTGGATGATGTCATAATCATTTGATGTCATAATCATTTGATGATGTCATAATCATTTTGTTGATGTCATAATCATTGGATGATGTCATAATCATTTTGTTGATGTCATAATCATTTGATGATGTCATAATCATTTGATGTCATAATCATTGGATGATGTCATAATCATTTTGTTGATGTCATAATCATTTGATGATGTCATAATCATTTGATGTCATAATCATTGGATGATGTCATAATCATTTGAAGATGTCATAATCATTTTTTTGATGTCATAATCATTTGATGATGTCAAAATCATTTGATGTCATAATCATTGGATGATGTAATAATCATTTTGTTGATGTCATAATGATTTGATGAAGTCATAATCATTGGATGATGTCATAATCATTAGATGATGTCATAATCATTTTGTTGATGTCATAATCATTTGATGATGTCAAAATCATTTGATGTCATAATCATTGGATGATGTAATAATCATTTTGTTGATGTCATAATCATTTGATGATGTCATAATCATTTTGTTGTTGTCATAATGATTTGATGATGTCATAATCATTGGATGATGTCATAATCATTGGATGATGTCATAATCATTTTGTTGATGTCATAATGATTTGATGATGTCATAATCATTGGATGATGTCATAATGATTGGATGATGTCATAATCATTGGATGATGTCATAATCATTTTGTTGATGTCATAATCATTTGATGATGCAATAATCATTTGATGTCATAATCATTTGATGATGTCATAATCATTTGATGATGTCATAATCATTTTGTTGATGTCATAATCATTTGATGATGTCATAATCATTTTGTTGATGTCATAATCATTTGATGATGTCATAATCATTTTGTTGATGTCATAATCATTTGATGATGTCATAATCATTTTGTTGATGTCATAATCATTTTGTTGATGTCATAATCATTGGATGATGTCATAATCATTGGATGATGTCATAATCATTTTATGATGTCAAAATCATTTGATGTCATAATCATTGGATGATGTAATAATCATTTTGTTGATGTCATAATCATTTGATGATGTCATAATCATTTTGTTGATTTCATAATGATTTGATGATGTCATAATCATTGGATGATGTCATAATCATTTTGTTGATGTCATAATAATTTGATGATGTCAAAATCATTTGATGTCATAATCATTGGATGATGTAAAAATCATTTTGTTGATGTCATAATCATTTGATGATGTCATAATCATTGGATGATGTCATAATCATTTTGTTGATGTCATAATCATTTGATGATGTCATAATCATTAGATGATGTCATAATCATTTGATGTCATAATCATTGGATGATGTCATAATCATTTTGTTGATGTCATAATCATTTGATGATGTCATAATCATTTGATGTCATAATCATTGGATGATGTCATAATCATTTGAAGATGTCATAATCATTTTTTTGATGTCATAATCATTTGATGATGTCAAAATCATTTGATGTCATAATCATTGGATGATGTAATAATCATTTTGTTGATGTCATAATCATTTGATGATGTCATAATCATTTTGTTGATGTCATAATGATTTGATGAAGTCATAATCATTGGATGATGTCATAATCATTGGATGATGTCATAATCATTTTGTTGATGTCATAATCATTTGATGATGTCAAAATCATTTGATGTCATAATCATTGGATGATGTAATAATCATTTTGTTGATGTCATAATCATTTGATGATGTCATAATCATTTTGTTGTTGTCATAATGATTTGATGATGTCATAATCATTGGATGATGTCATAATCATTGGATGATGTCATAATCATTTTGTTGATGTCATAATGATTTGATGATGTCATAATCATTGGATGATGTCATAATCATTGGATGATGTCATAATCATTTTGTTGATGTCATAATCATTTGATGATGCAATAATCATTTGATGTCATAATCATTTGATGATGTCATAATCATTTGATGATGTCATAATCATTTTGTTGATGTCATAATCATTTGATGATGTCATAATCATTTTGTTGATGTCATAATCATTTGATGATGTCATAATCATTTTGTTGATGTCATAATCATTTGATGATGTCATAATCATTTTGTTGATGTCATAATCATTTTGTTGATTTCATAATCATTGGATGATGTCATAATCATTGGATGATGCCATAATCATTTTGTTGATGTCATAATCATTTGATGATGTCAAAATCATTTGATGTCATAATCATTGGATGATGTAATAATCATTTTGTTGATGTCATAATCATTTGATGATGTCATAATCATTTTGTTGATTTCATAATGATTTGATGATGTCATAATCATTGGATGATGTCATAATCATTGGATGATGTCATAATCATTTTGTTGATGTCATAATAATTTGATGATGTCAAAATCATTTGATGTCATAATCATTGGATGATGTAATAATCATTTTGTTGATGTCATAATCATTTGATGATGTCATAATCATTGGATGATGTCATAATCATTTTGTTGATGTCATAATCATTTGATGATGTCATAATCATTAGATGATGTCATAATCATTTGATGTCATAATCATTTTGTTGATGTCATAATCATTTGATGATGTCATAATCATTAGATGATGTCATAATCATTTGATGTCATAATCATTGGATGATGTCATAACCATTTTGTTGATGTCATAATCATTTGATGATGTCATAATCATTAGATGATGTCATAATCATTTGATGATGTCATAATCATTTGATGTCATAATCATTGGATGATGTCATAATCATTTTGTTGATGTCATAATCATTTGATGATGTCATAATCATTAGATGATGTCATAATCATTTTGTTGATGTCATAATCATTTGATGATGTCATAATCATTAGATGATGTCATAATCATTTTGTTGATGTCATAATCATTTGATGATGTCATAATCATTTTGTTGATGTCATAATCATTTGATCATGTCAAAATCATTTGATGTCATAATCATGGGATGATGTCATAATCATTTTGTTGATGTCATAATCATTTGATGATGTCATAATCATTAGATGATGTCATAATCATTTTGTTGATGTCATAATGATTTGATGATGTCATAATCATTGGATGATGTCATAATCATTGGATGATGTCATAATCATTTTGTTGATGTCATAATGATTTGATGATGTCATAATCATTGGATGATGTCATAATGATTGGATGATGTCATAATCATTGGATGATGTCATAATCATTTTGTTGATGTCATAATCATTTGATGATGCAATAATCATTTGATGTCATAATCATTTGATGATGTCATAATCATTTGATGATGTCATAATCATTTTGTTGATGTCATAATCATTTGATGATGTCATAATCATTTTGTTGATGTCATAATCATTTGATGATGTCATAATCATTTTGTTGATGTCATAATCATTTGATGATGTCATAATCATTTTGTTGATGTCATAATCATTTTGTTGATGTCATAATCATTGGATGATGTCATAATCATTGGATGATGTCATAATCATTTTATGATGTCAAAATCATTTGATGTCATAATCATTGGATGATGTAATAATCATTTTGTTGATGTCATAATCATTTGATGATGTCATAATCATTTTGTTGATTTCATAATGATTTGATGATGTCATAATCATTGGATGATGTCATAATCATTTTGTTGATGTCATAATAATTTGATGATGTCAAAATCATTTGATGTCATAATCATTGGATGATGTAAAAATCATTTTGTTGATGTCATAATCATTTGATGATGTCATAATCATTGGATGATGTCATAATCATTTTGTTGATGTCATAATCATTTGATGATGTCATAATCATTAGATGATGTCATAATCATTTGATGTCATAATCATTGGATGATGTCATAATCATTTGATGTCATAATCATTGGATGATGTCATAATCATTTGAAGATGTCATAATCATTTTTTTGATGTCATAATCATTTGATGATGTCAAAATCATTTGATGTCATAATCATTGGATGATGTAATAATCATTTTGTTGATGTCATAATCATTTGATGATGTCATAATCATTTTGTTGATGTCATAATGATTTGATGAAGTCATAATCATTGGATGATGTCATAATCATTGGATGATGTCATAATCATTTTGTTGATGTCATTATCATTTGATGATGTCAAAATCATTTGATGTCATAATCATTGGATGATGTAATAATCATTTTGTTGATGTCATAATCATTTGATGATGTCATAATCATTTTGTTGTTGTCATAATGATTTGATGATGTCATAATCATTGGATGATGTCATAATCATTGGATGATGTCATAATCATTTTGTTGATGTCATAATGATTTGATGATGTCATAATCATTGGATGATGTCATAATCATTGGATGATGTCATAATCATTTTGTTGATGTCATAATCATTTGATGATGCAATAATCATTTGATGTCATAATCATTTGATGATGTCATAATCATTTGATGATGTCATAATCATTTTGTTGATGTCATAATCATTTGATGATGTCATAATCATTTTGTTGATGTCATAATCATTTGATGATGTCATAATCATTTTGTTGATGTCATAATCATTTGATGATGTCATAATCATTTTGTTGATGTCATAATCATTTTGTTGATTTCATAATCATTGGATGATGTCATAATCATTGGATGATGCCATAATCATTTTGTTGATGTCATAATCATTTGATGATGTCAAAATCATTTGATGTCATAATCATTGGATGATGTAATAATCATTTTGTTGATGTCATAATCATTTGATGATGTCATAATCATTTTGTTGATTTCATAATGATTTGATGATGTCATAATCATTGGATGATGTCATAATCATTGGATGATATCATAATCATTTTGTTGATGTCATAATAATTTGATGATGTCAAAATCATTTGATGTCATAATCATTGGATGATGTAATAATCATTTTGTTGATGTCATAATCATTTGATGATGTCATAATCATTGGATGATGTCATAATCATTTTGTTGATGTCATAATCATTTGATGATGTCATAATCATTAGATGATGTCATAATCATTTGATGTCATAATCATTTTGTTGATGTCATAATCATTTGATGATGTCATAATCATTAGATGATGTCATAATCATTTGATGTCATAATCATTGGATGATGTCATAACCATTTTGTTGATGTCATAATCATTTGATGATGTCATAATCATTAGATGATGTCATAATCATTTGATGATGTCATAATCATTTGATGTCATAATCATTGGATGATGTCATAATCATTTTGTTGATGTCATAATCATTTGATGATGTCATAATCATTAGATGATGTCATAATCATTTTGTTGATGTCATAATCATTTGATGATGTCATAATCATTAGATGATGTCATAATCATTTTGTTGATGTCATAATCATTTGATGATGTCATAATCATTTTGTTGATGTCATAATCATTTGATCATGTCAAAATCATTTGATGTCATAATCATGGGATGATGTCATAATCATTTTGTTGATGTCATAATCATTTGATGATGTCATAATCATTAGATGATGTCATAATCATTTTGTTGATGTCATAATGATTTGATGATGTCATAATCATTGGATGATGTCATAATCATTGGATGATGTCATCATCATTTTGTTGATGTCATAATCATTTGATGATGTCATAATCATTTGATGTCATAATCATTGGATGATGTCATAATCACTGGATGATGTCATAATCATTTTGTTGATGTCATAATCATTTGATGATGTCAAAATCATTTGATGTCATAATCATTGGATGATGTAATAATCATTTTGTTGATGTCATAATCATTTGATGATGTCATAATCATTTTGTTGATGTCATAATGATTTGATGATGTCATAAACATTGGATGATGTCATAATCATTGGATGATGTAATAATCATTTTGTTGATGTCATAATCATTGGATGATGTCATAATCATTTTGTTGATGTCATAATCATTTGATGATGTCATAATCATTGGATGATGTCATAATCATTTTGTTGATGTCATAATCATTTGATGATGTCATAATCATTAGATGTTGTCATAATCATTTTGTTGATGTCATAATCATTGGATGATGTCATAATCATTGGATGATGTCATAATCATTTTGTTGATGTCATAATCATTTGATGTCATAATCACTGGATGATGTCATAATCATTTTGTTGATGTCATAATCATTGGATGACGTCATAATCATTTTGTTGATGTCATAATCATTTGATGATGTCATAATCATTGGATGATGTCATAATCATTTTGTTGATGTCATAATCATTGGATGATGTCATAATCATTAGATGTTGTCATAATCATTTTGTTGATGTCATAATCATTGGATGATGTCATAATCATTTTGTTGATGTCATAATCATTTGATGATGCCATAATCATTTTGTTGATGTCATAATCATTTGATGATGTCATAATCATGTGATGTCATAATCATTGGATGATGTCATAATCATTTTGTTGATGTCATAATCATTTGATGATGTCATAATCATTTGATGTCATAATCATTGGATGATGTCATAATCATTTGAAGATGTCATAATCATTTTGTTGATGTCATAATCATTTGATGATGTCAAAATCATTTGATGTCATAATCATTGGATGATGTAATAATCATTTTGTTGATGTCATAATCATTTGATGATGTCATAATCATTTTGTTGATGTCATAATCATTTGATGATGTCATAATCATTTTGTTGATGTCATAATCATTTGATGATGTCATAATCATTTTGTTGATGTCATAATCATTTGATGATGTCATAATCATTTTGTTGATGTCATAATCATTTTGTTGATGTCATAATCATTTGATGATGTCATAATCATTGGATGATGTCATAATCATTTTGTTGATGTCATAATCATTTGATGATGTCAAAATCATTTGATGTCATAATCATTGGATGATGTAATAATCATTTTGTTGATGTCATAATCATTTGATGATGTCATAATCATTTTGTTGATTTCATAATGATTTGATGATGTCATAATCATTGGATGATGTCATAATCATTGGATGATGTCATAATCATTTTGTTGATGTCATAATAATTTGATGATGTCAAAATCATTTGATGTCATAATCATTGGATGATGTAAAAATCATTTTGTTGATGTCATAATCATTTGATGATGTCATAATCATTGGATGATGTCATAATCATTTTGTTGATGTCATAATCATGTGATGATGTCATAATCATTAGATGATGTCATAATCATTTGATGTCATAATCATTTTGTTGATGTCATAATCATTTGATGATGTCATAATCATTAGATGATGTCATAGTCATTTGATGTCATAATCATTGGATGATGTTATAACCATTTTGTTGATGTCATAATCATTTGATGATGTCATAATCATTAGATGATGTCATAATCATTTGATGATGTCATAATCAATAGATGATGTCATAATCATTTTGTTGATGTCATAATCATTTGATGATGTCATAATCATTTGATGTCATAATCATTGGATGATGTCATAATCATTTTGTTGATGTCATAATCATTTGATGATGTCATAATCATTTGATGTCATAATCATTGGATGATGTCATAATCATTTTGTTGATGTCATAATCATTTGATGATGTCATAATCATTAGATGATGTCATAATCATTTTGTTGATGTCATAATCATTTGATGATGTCATAATCATTAGATGATGTCATAATCATTTTGTTCATGTCATAATCATTTGATGATGTCATAATCATTAGATGATGTCATAATCATTTTGTTGATGTCATAATCATTTGATGATGTCATAATCATTTGATGTCATAATCATTGGATGATGTCATAATCATTTTGTTGATGTCATAATCATTTGATGATGTCATAATCATTAGATGATGTCATAATCATTTTGTTGATGTCATAATCATTTGATGATGTCATAATCATTAGATGATGTCATAATCATTTTGTTGATGTCATAATCATTTGATGATGTCATAATCATTTTGTTGATGTCATAATCATTTGATCATGTCAAAATCATTTGATGTCATAATCATGGGATGATGTCATAATCATTTTGTTGATGTCATAAGCATTTGATGATGTCATAATCATTAGATGATGTCATAATCATTTTGTTGATGTCATAATGATTTGATGATGTCATAATCATTGGATGATGTCATAATCATTGGATGATGTCATCATCATTTTGTTGATGTCATAATCATTTGATGATGTCATAATCATTTGATGTCATAATCATTGGATGATGTCATAATCATTGGATGATGTCATAATCATTTTGTTGATGTCATAATCATTTGATGATGTCAAAATCATTTGATGTCATAATCATTGGATGATGTCATAATCATTTGATGATGTCATAATCATTTTGTTGATGTCATAATCATTTGATGATGTCATAATCATTTTGTTGATGTCATAATCATTTGATGATGTCATAATCATTTTGTTGATGTCATAATCATTTTGTTGATGTCATAATCATTGGATGATGTCATAATCATTGGATGATGTCATAATCATTTTGTTGATGTCATAATCATTTGATGATGTCAAAATCATTTGATGTCATAATCATTGGATGATGTAATAATCATTTTGTTGATGTCATAATTATTTGATGATGTCATAATCATTTTGTTGATTTCATAATGATTTGATGATGTCATAATCATTGAATGATGTCATAATCATTGGATGATGTCATAATCATTTTGTTGATGTCACAATAATTTGATGATGTCATAATCATTGGATGATGTCATAATCATTTTGTTGATGTCATAATCATTTGATGATGTCATAATCATTAGATGATGTCATAATCATTTGATGTCATAATCATTTTGTTGATGTCATAATCATTTGATGATGTCATAATCATTAGCTGATGTCATAATCATTTGATGTCATAATCATTGGATGATGTCATAATCATTTTGTTGATGTCATAATCATTTGATGATGTCATAATCATTTTGTTGATGTCATAATCATTTGATGATGTCAAAATCATTAGATGATGTCATAATCATTTTGTTGATGTCATAATTATTTGATGATGTCATAATCATTTTGTTGATTTCATAATCATTTGATGATGTCATAATCATTTGATGTCATAATCATGGGATGATGTCATAATCATTTTGTTGATGTCATAATCATTTGATGATGTCATAATCATTAGATGATGTCATAATCATTTTGTTTATGTCATAATGATTTGATGATGTCATAATCATTGGATGATGTCATAATCATTGGATGATGTCATCATCATTTTGTTGATGTCATAATCATTTGATGATGTCATAATCATTTGATGTCATAATCATTGGATGATGTCATAATCATTGGATGATGTCATAATCATTTTGTTGATGTCATAATCATTTGATGATGTCATAATCATTTTGTTGATGTCATAATCATTGGATGATGTCATAATCATTTTGTTGATGTCATAATCATTTGATGATGTCATAATCATTTGATGTCATAATCATTGGATGATGTCATAATCATTTTGTTGATGTCATAATCATTTGATGATGTCATAATCATTCGATGTCATAATCATTGGATGATGTCATAATCATTTGAAGATGTCATAATCATTTTTTTGATGTCATAATCATTTGATGATGTCAAAATCATTTGATGTCATAATCATTGGATGATGTAATAATCATTTTGTTGATGTCATAATCATTTGATGATGTCATAATCATTTTGTTGATGTCATAATGATTTGATGAAGTCATAATCATTGGATGATGTCATAATCATTGGATGATGTCATAATCATTTTGTTGATGTCATAATCATTTGATGATGTCAAAATCATTTGATGTCATAATCATTGGATGATGTAATAATCATTTTGTTGATGTCATAATCATTTGATGATGTCATAATCATTTTGTTGATGTCATAATCATTGGATGATGTCATAATCATTGGATGATGTCATAATCATTGGATGATGTCATAATCATTTTGTTGATGTCATAATGATTTGATGATGTCATAATCATTGGATGATGTCATAATCATTGGATGATGTCATAATCATTGGATGATGTCATAATCATTTGATGATGCAATAATCATTTGATGTCATAATCATTTGATGATGTCATAATCATTTGATGATGTCATAATCATTTTGTTGATGTCATAATCATTTGATGATGTCATAATCATTTTGTTGATGTCATAATCATTTGATGATGTCATAATAATTTTGTTGATGTCATAATCATTTGATGATGTCATAATCATTTTGTTGATGTCATAATCATTTTGTTGATGTCATAATCATTGTATGATGTCATAATCATTGGATGATGTCATAATCATTTTGTTGATGTCATAATCATTTGATGATGTCATAATCATTAGATGATGTCATAATCATTTTGTTCATGTCATAATCATTTGATGATGTCATAATCATTAGATGATGTCATAATCATTTTGTTGATGTCATAATCATTTGATGATGTCATAATCATTTGATGTCATAATCATTGGATGATGTCATAATCATTTTGTTGATGTCATAATCATTTGATGATGTCATAATCATTAGATGATGTCATAATCATTTTGTTGATGTCATAATCATTTGATGATGTCATAATCATTAGATGATGTCATAATCATTTTGTTGATGTCATAATCATTTGATGATGTCATAATCATTTTGTTGATGTCATAATCATTTGATCATGTCAAAATCATTTGATGTCATAATCATGGGATGATGTCATAATCATTTTGTTGATGTCATAAGCATTTGATGATGTCATAATCATTAGATGATGTCATAATCATTTTGTTGATGTCATAATGATTTGATGATGTCATAATCATTGGATGATGTCATAATCATTGGATGATGTCATCATCATTTTGTTGATGTCATAATCATTTGATGATGTCATAATCATTTGATGTCATAATCATTGGATGATGTCATAATCATTGGATGATGTCATAATCATTTTGTTGATGTCATAATCATTTGATGATGTCAAAATCATTTGATGTCATAATCATTGGATGATGTCATAATCATTTGATGATGTCATAATCATTTTGTTGATGTCATAATCATTTGATGATGTCATAATCATTTTGTTGATGTCATAATCATTTGATGATGTCATAATCATTTTGTTGATGTCATAATCATTTTGTTGATGTCATAATCATTGGATGATGTCATAATCATTGGATGATGTCATAATCATTTTGTTGATGTCATAATCATTTGATGATGTCAAAATCATTTGATGTCATAATCATTGGATGATGTAATAATCATTTTGTTGATGTCATAATTATTTGATGATGTCATAATCATTTTGTTGATTTCATAATGATTTGATGATGTCATAATCATTGAATGATGTCATAATCATTGGATGATGTCATAATCATTTTGTTGATGTCACAATAATTTGATGATGTCATAATCATTGGATGATGTCATAATCATTTTGTTGATGTCATAATCATTTGATGATGTCATAATCATTAGATGATGTCATAATCATTTGATGTCATAATCATTTTGTTGATGTCATAATCATTTGATGATGTCATAATCATTAGCTGATGTCATAATCATTTGATGTCATAATCATTGGATGATGTCATAATCATTTTGTTGATGTCATAATCATTTGATGATGTCATAATCATTTTGTTGATGTCATAATCATTTGATGATGTCAAAATCATTAGATGATGTCATAATCATTTTGTTGATGTCATAATTATTTGATGATGTCATAATCATTTTGTTGATTTCATAATCATTTGATGATGTCATAATCATTTGATGTCATAATCATGGGATGATGTCATAATCATTTTGTTGATGTCATAATCATTTGATGATGTCATAATCATTAGATGATGTCATAATCATTTTGTTTATGTCATAATGATTTGATGATGTCATAATCATTGGATGATGTCATAATCATTGGATGATGTCATCATCATTTTGTTGATGTCATAATCATTTGATGATGTCATAATCATTTGATGTCATAATCATTGGATGATGTCATAATCATTGGATGATGTCATAATCATTTTGTTGATGTCATAATCATTTGATGATGTCATAATCATTTTGTTGATGTCATAATCATTGGATGATGTCATAATCATTTTGTTGATGTCATAATCATTTGATGATGTCATAATCATTTGATGTCATAATCATTGGATGATGTCATAATCATTTTGTTGATGTCATAATCATTTGATGATGTCATAATCATTCGATGTCATAATCATTGGATGATGTCATAATCATTTGAAGATGTCATAATCATTTTTTTGATGTCATAATCATTTGATGATGTCAAAATCATTTGATGTCATAATCATTGGATGATGTAATAATCATTTTGTTGATGTCATAATCATTTGATGATGTCATAATCATTTTGTTGATGTCATAATGATTTGATGAAGTCATAATCATTGGATGATGTCATAATCATTGGATGATGTCATAATCATTTTGTTGATGTCATAATCATTTGATGATGTCAAAATCATTTGATGTCATAATCATTGGATGATGTAATAATCATTTTGTTGATGTCATAATCATTTGATGATGTCATAATCATTTTGTTGATGTCATAATCATTGGATGATGTCATAATCATTGGATGATGTCATAATCATTGGATGATGTCATAATCATTTTGTTGATGTCATAATGATTTGATGATGTCATAATCATTGGATGATGTCATAATCATTGGATGATGTCATAATCATTTGATGATGCAATAATCATTTGATGTCATAATCATTTGATGATGTCATAATCATTTGATGATGTCATAATCATTTTGTTGATGTCATAATCATTTGATGATGTCATAATCATTTTGTTGATGTCATAATCATTTGATGATGTCATAATAATTTTGTTGATGTCATAATCATTTGATGATGTCATAATCATTTTGTTGATGTCATAATCATTTTGTTGATGTCATAATCATTGTATGATGTCATAATCATTGGATGATGTCATAATCATTTTGTTGATGTCATAATCATTTGATGATGTCAAAATCATTTGATGTCATAATCATTGGATGATGTAATAATCATTTTGTTGATGTCATAATCATTTGATGATGTCATAATCATTTTGTTGATTTCATAATGATTTGATGATGTCATAATCATTGGATGATGTCATAATCATTGGATGATGTCATAATCATTTTGTTGATGTCATAATAATTTGATGATGTCAAAATCATTTGATGTCATAATCATTGGATGATGTAAAAATCATTTTGTTGATGTCATAATCATTTGATGATGTCATAATCATTGGATGATGTCATAATCATTTTGTTGATGTCATAATCATTTGATTATGTCATAATCATTAGATGATGTCATAATCATTTGATGTCATAATCATTTTGTTGATGTCATAATCATTTGGTGATGTCATAATCATTAGATGATGTCATAATCATTTGATGTCATAATCATTGGATGATGTCATAACCATTTTGTTGATGTCATAATCATTTGATGATGTCATAATCATTAGATGATGTCATAATCATTTGATGATGTCATAATCATTGGATGATGTCATAATCATTTTGTTGATGTCATAATCATTTGATGATGTCATAATCATTAGATGATGTCATAATCATTTTGTTGATGTCATAATCATTTGATGATGTCATAATCATTAGATGATGTCATAATCATTTTGTTGATGTCATAATCATTTGATGATGTCATAATCATTTTGTTGATGTCATAATCATTTGATCATGTCAAAATCATTTGATGTCATAATCATGGGATGATGTCATAATCATTTTGTTGATGTCGTAATCATTTGATGATGTCATAATCATTAGATGATGTCATAATCATTTTGTTGATGTCATAATGATTTGATGATGTCATAATCATTGGATGATGTCATAATCATTGGATGATGTCATCATCATTTTGTTGATGTCATAATCATTTGATGATGTCATAATCATTTGATGTCATAATCATTGGATGATGTCATAATCACTGGATGATGTCATAATCATTTGATGATGTCATAATCATTTGATGTCATAATCATTGGATGATGTCATAATCATTGGATGATGTAATAATCATTTTGTTGATGTCATAATCATTTGATGATGTCATAATCATTTTGTTGATGTCATAATGATTTGATGATGTCATAAACATTGGATGATGTCATAATCATTGGATGATGTAATAATCATTTTGTTGATGTCATAATCATTGGATGATGTCATAATCATTTTGTTGATGTCTTAATCATTTGATGATGTCATAATCATTGGATGATGTCATAATCATTTTGTTGATGTCATAATCATTTGATGATGTCACAATCATTAGATGTTGTCATAATCATTTTGTTGATGTCATAATCATTGGATGATGTCATAATCATTGGATGATGTCATAATCATTTTGTTGATGTCATAATCATTTGATGTCATAATCACTGGATGATGTCATAATCATTTTGTTGATGTCATAATCATTGGATGATGTCATAATCATTTTGTTGATGTCATAATCATTTGATGATGTCATAATCATTGGATGATGTCATAATCATTTTGTTGATGTCATAATCATTTGATGATGTCATAATCATTAGATGTTGTCATAATCATTTTGTTGATGTCATAATCATTGGATGATGTCATAATCATTTTGTTGATGTCATAATCATTTGATGATGCCATAATCATTTTGTTGATGTCATAATCATTTGATGATGTCATAATCATTTGATGTCATAATCATTGGATGATGTCATAATCATTTTGTTGATGTCATAATCATTTGATGATGTCATAATCATTTGATGTCAGATTCATTGGATGATGTCATAATCATTTGAAGATGTCATAATCATTTTGTTGATGTCATAATCATTTGATGATGTCAAAATCATTTGATGTCATAATCATTGGATGATGTAATAATCATTTTGTTGATGTCATAATCATTTGATGATGTCATAATCATTTTGTTGATGTCATAATGATTTGATGAAGTCATAATCACTGGATGATGTCATAATCATTGGATGATGTCATAATCATTTTGTTGATGTCATAATCATTTGATGATGTCAAAATCATTTGATGTCATAATCATTGGATGATGTAATAATCATTTTGTTGATGTCATAATCATTTGATGATGTCATAATCATTTTGTTGATGTCATAATGATTTGATGATGTCATAATCATTGGATGATGTCATAATCATTGGATGATGTCATAATCATTTTGTTGATGTCATAATGATTTGATGATGTCATAATCATTGGATGATGTCATAATCATTGGATGATGTCATAATCATTGGATGATGTCATAATCATTTTGTTGATGTCATAATCATTTGATGATGCAATAATCATTTGATGTCATAATCATTGGATGATGTCATAATCATTTGATGATGTCATAATCATTTTGTTGATGTCATAATCATTTGATGATGTCATAATCATTTTGTTGATGTCATAATCATTTGATGATGTCATAATCATTTTGTTGATGTCATAATCATTTGATGATGTCATAATCATTTTGTTGATGTCATAATCATTTTGTTGATGTCATAATCATTTGATGATGTCATAATCATTGGATGATGTCATAATCATTTTGTTGATGTCATAATCATTTGATGATGTCAAAATCATTTGATGTCATAATCATTGGATGATGTAATAATCATTTTGTTGATGTCATAATCATTTGATGATGTCATAATCATTTTGTTGATTTCATAATGATTTGATGATGTCATAATCATTGGATGATGTCATAATCATTGGATGATGTCATAATCATTTTGATGATGTCATAATAATGTGATGATGTCAAAATCATTTGATGTCATAATCATTGGATGATGTAATAATCATTTTGTTGATGTCATAATCATTTGATGATGTCATAATCATTGGATGATGTCATAATCATTTTGTTGATGTCATAATCATGTGATGATGTCATAATCATTAGATGATGTCATAATCATTTGATGTGATAATCATTTTGTTGATGTCATAATCATTTGATGATGTCATAATCATTAGATGATGTCATAATCATTTGATGTCATAATCATTGGATGATGTCATAACCATTTTGTTGATGTCATAATCATTTGATGATGTCATAATCATTAGATGATGTCATAATCATTTGATGATGTCATAATCAATAGATGATGTCTTAATCATTTTGTTGATGTCATAATCATTTGATGATGTCATAATCATTTGATGTCATAATCATTGGATGATGTCATAATCATTTTGTTGATGTCATAATCATTTGATGATGTCATAATCATTTGATGTCATAATCATTGGATGATGTCATAATCATTTTGTTGATGTCATAATCATTTGATGATGTCATAATCATTAGATGATGTCATAATCATTTTGTTGATGTCATAATCATTTGATGATGTCATAATCATTAGATGATGTCATAATCATTTTGTTCATGTCATAATCATTTGATGATGTCATAATCATTAGATGATGTCATAATCATTTTGTTGATGTCATAATAATTTGATGATGTCATAATCATTGGATGATGTCATAATCATTTTGTTGATGTAATAATCATTTGATGATGTCATAATCATTAGATGATGTCATAATCATTTTGTTGATGTCATAATCATTTGATGATGTCATAATCATTTTGTTGATGTCATAATCATTTGATCATGTCAAAATCATTTGATGTCATAATCATGGGATGATGTCATAATTATTTTGTTGATGTCATAATCATTTGATGATGTCATAATCATTAGATGATGTCATAATCATTTTGTTGATGTCATAATGATTTGATGATGTCATAATCATTGGATGATGTCATAATCATTGGATGATGTCATCATCATTTTGTTGATGTCATAATCATTTGATGATGTCATAATCATTTGATGTCATAATCATTGGATGATGTCATAATCATTGGATGATGTCATAATCATTTTGTTGATGTCATAATCATTTGATGATGTCAAAATCATTTTATGTCATAATCATTGGATGATGTCATAATCATTTGATGATGTCATAATCATTTGATGATGTCATAATCATTTTGTTGATGTCATAATCATTTGATGATGTCATAATCATTTTGTTGATGTCATCATCATTTGATGATGTCATAATCATTTTGTTGATGTCATAATCATTTTGTTGATGTCATAATCATTGGATGATGTCATAATCATTGGATGATGTCATAATCATTTTGTTGATGTCATAATCATTTGATGATGTCAAAATCATTTGATGTCATAATCATTGGATGATGTAATAATCATTTTGTTGATGTCATAATCATTTGATGATGTCATAATCATTTTGTTGATTTCATAATGATTTGATGATGTCATAATCATTGGATGATGCCATAATCATTGGATGATGTCATAATCATTTTGTTGATGTCATAATAATTTGATGATGTCAAAATCATTTGATGTCATAATCATTGGATGATGTAATAATCAATTTGTTGATGTCATAATCATTTGATGATGTCATAATCATTGGATGATGTCATAATCATTTTGTTGATGTCATAATCATTTGATGATGTCATAATCATTAGATGATGTCATAATCATTTGATGTCATAATCATTTTGTTGATGTCATAATCATTTGATGATGTCATAATCATTAGCTGATGTCATAATCATTTGATGTCATAATCATTGGATGATGTCATAATCATTTTGTTGATGTCATAATCATTTGATGATGTCATAATCATTTTGTTGATGTCATAATCATTTGATGATGTCAAAATCATTAGATGATGTCATAATCATTTTGTTGATGTCATAATCATTTGATGATGTCATAATCATTTTGTTGATTTCATAATCATTTGATGATGTCATAATCATTTGATGTCATAATCATGGGATGATGTCATAATCATTTTGTTGATGTCATAATCATTTGATGATGTCATAATCATTTTGCTGATGTCATAATCATTTTGTTGATGTCATAATGATTTGATGATGTCATAATCATTGGATGATGTCATAATCATTGGATGATGTCATCATCATTTTGTTGATGTCATAATCATTTGATGATGTCATAATCATTTGATGTCATAATCATTGGATGATGTCATAATCATTGGATGATGTCATAATCATTTTGTTGATGTCATAATCATTTGATGATGTCATAATCATTTTGTTGATGTCATAATCATTGGATGATGTCATAATCATTTTGTTGATGTCATAATCATTTGATGATGTCATAATCATTTGATGTCATAATCATTGGATGATGTCATAATCATTTTGTTGATGTCATAATCATTTGATGATGTCATAATCATTTGATGTCATAATCATTGGATGATGTCATAATCATTTGAAGATGTCATAATCATTTTTTTGATGTCATAATCATTTGATGATGTCAAAATCATTTGATGTCATAATCATTGGATGATGTAATAATCATTTTGTTGATGTCATAATCATTTGATGATGTCATAATCATTTTGTTGATGTCATAATGATTTGATGAAGTCATAATCATTGGATGATGTCATAATCATTGGATGATGTCATAATCATTTTGTTGATGTCATAATCATTTGATGATGTCAAAATCATTTGATGTCATAATCATTGGATGATGTAATAATCATTTTGTTGATGTCATAATCATTTGATGATGTCATAATCATTTTGTTGTTGTCATAATGATTTGATGATGTCATAATCATTGGATGATGTCATAATCATTGGATGATGTCATAATCATTTTGTTGATGTCATAATGATTTGATGATGTCATAATCATTGGATGATGTCATAATCATTGGATGATGTCATAATCATTGGATGATGTCATAATCATTTTGTTGATGTCATAATCATTTGATGATGCAATAATCATTTGATGTCATAATCATTTGATGATGTCATAATCATTTGATGATGTCATAATCATTTTGTTGATGTCATAATCATTTTGTTGATGTCATAATCATTGGATGATGTCATAATCATTGGATGATGTCATAATCATTTTGTTGATGTCATAATCATTTGATGATGTCATAATCATTTTGTTGATGTCATAATCATTTGATGATGTCATAATCATTTTGTTGATGTCATAATCATTTTGTTGATGTCATAATCATTGGATGATGTCATAATCATTGGATGATGTCATAATCATTTTGTTGATGTCATAATCATTTGATGATTTCAAAATCATTTGATGTCATAATCATTGGATGATGTAATAATCATTTTGTTGATGTCATAATCATTTGATGATGTCATAATCATTTTGTTGATTTCATAATGATTTGATGATGTCATAATCATTGGATGATGTCATAATCATTGGATGATGTGATAATCATTTTGTTGATGTCATAATCATTTGATGATGTCATAATCATTGGATGATGTCATAATCATTTTGTTGATGTCATAATCATTTGATGATGTCATAATCATTAGATGATGTCATAATCATTTGATGTCATAATCATTTTGTTGATGTCATAATCATTTGATGATGTCATAATCATTAGATGATGTCATAATCATTTGATGTCATAATCATTGGATGATGTCATAACCATTTTGTTGATGTCATAATCATTTGATGATGTCATAATCATTAGATGATGTCATAATCATTAGATGATGTCATAATCATTTGATGTCATAATCATTGGATGATGTCATAATCATTTTGTTGATGTCATAATCATTTGATGATGTCATAATCATTAGATGATGTCATAATCATTTTGTTGATGTCATAATCATTTGATGATGTCATAATCATTAGATGATGTCATAATCATTTTGTTGATGTCATAATCATTTGATGATGTCATAATTAGAGTTGAGCGATACCAGCCGATACTTGAAAATATCGGATCGGAATGGATCGGCCGATCTTAAAAAAAAGTATCGGTATCGCCGATTCCGATACCGGGAACCAATGCAAGTCAATGGGGCCAAAATATCGGAATTAAAAAAAACCCTTTCTTTCCTTGTAGGTTAATTCTACATGAAGAAAAACAACTAAGAATAATGTAGAATGTATTGTGGGAGGTGGAGGAGACATTAAAGCCATAGAGGTTTAGCCCAATCAAATGGAATAGCAGGAATTAAACTTTTTTTTTTAAAGATGTTAGGAGTTACAAAGATATTGACTATGTTAGCCTCATTTATATTTTGCCAGACATGTATGTCTTCTTCTTCTACTTCCTTTTTTTACATTCTTCTTCTTCTTCTACTTCCTTTTTTTACATTCTTCTTCTTCTTCTACTACTTCCTTTTTTTACATTCTTCTTCTTATTCCTTTTTTTACATTCTTCTTCTTCTACTTCCTTTTTTTACATTCTTCTTCTTCTTCTTCTTCTTCTTCTTCTTCCTTTTCTTACATTCTTCATATTCTTCTTATTCAACAATTATTATTCTACATATTCAGCTTCTTCATCTTCTTCCTATTCTTCTTCATCATATTCTTGTTTGTGTCAGGCATTCCTGTAGTTGTTATCTAGAAAAGTTAGAAGTTTACACCTTCCGTTCTGCCTGTCACAAAAGATTTACAACAGGATTTGTCCGCGTTCAGTTTGGCCTGCAGAAGCAGGCCTTTTCCAGGGGCACCACGAGGAGGAACGGACTCACCCCCATACACTGCTTAGTCTTCTTCTGCTTATAAATAAGATAATATCATTTGCTCAGAGTATTAGTCTTATGCTTAATGTTCTTCTGCTTTGTTTTTTTTATGCTTCTTTGTCTTCTCTCTCTTGTTGTTCTGCATCTTGGTGGTTGTCTTCCTGTTCTTTGTCCTCTTGAACCAGCTGACGGTACTGGCACCCGGAGGGGCAGCAGAAGGAACAAGAGCCAATGGCACTACCGAGGACCAGCTGACGGTGCTGGAACCCGGTTACTAAGCAGGAGGTACCTGTGCTACAAAGCACTACCAAGGACCAGCAGACGTTGCCGGAACTCGGATACCGAGATGGAGGCACCTAGGCCAAAGGCTCTGACGAGAACCAGCTGACGGTGCTGGAACCCGGAGGGGTAGCATAAGCTGCAAGAGCAAATGGAAATAGCGAGGACCAGCTGACAGTGCTGGCACCCGGAGGGGCAGCAGAAGGAATAAGAGCCAATGGCACAACCGAGGACCAGCTGACGGTGCTGGAACCCGGTTACTAAGCAGGAGGTACCTGTGCTACAAAGCACTACCAAGGACCAGCAGACGTTGCCGGAACTCGGATACCGAGATGGAGGCACCTAGGCCAAAGGCTCTGATGAGAACCAGCTGACGGTGCTGGAACCCGGAGGGGTAGCATAAGCTGCAAGAGCAAATGGAAATAGCGAGGACCAGCTGACAGTGCTGGCACCCGGAGGGGCAGCAGAAGGAATAAGAGCCAATGGCACAACCGAGGACCAGCTGACGGTGCTGGAACCCGGTTACTAAGCAGGAGGTACCTGTGCTACAAAGCACTACCAAGGACCAGCAGACGTTGCTGGAACTCGGATACCGAGATGGAGGCACCTAGGCCAAAGGCTCTGATGAGAACCAGCTGACGGTGCTGGAACCCGGAGGGGTATCAGAAGTTACCCCTGAAAAGCAAAGTTGGCATGCCGCAAGCTGGCCGCAGTTACCGAATCACACAGTCCTACAGGGGGTGCTTGTCCTACTGGCACTATGGAACAAACCTTTCTTACCAGAACCCGCAGTCCACATAGGAAGCACCTAAACTGCTGGCACCCTAGCCTCGGCTAACCCAACCGCAACACGACATGGCAACTTGGGGTGGCAAACTGACATTGACACTTCCCGGAAACAGCAGGCAGGGCTGGAACCAAGCTGGGCAGGAGGGAGTACCCGTGCCAAAGTCAGTTATGAGCAGCAACTGGCGATGTTGGAGCCCAGGACAAGCACTTAGCAGGCTGAGGCCTGATGTGCTGTCAATTGGGAGGCAGCAGGACAGATTGCCATCAAAACAGCAGGGGAACAGCTGACGTTACTGAACCCCACAAACACAGGAGCTAGTGTTTTACTTTGTGAAGACGGCACTTCCGAGCAACAACTGGCTGTGTTGAAGCCCAGGGACAAGCACGGAGCAGGCTTAGGCTGCATTGAAGAAATTTTAAGATCGGTTGTAGACTACTAATTTGAACCAAGCTCCACTTAGGCCTGTGGATTCACTGATTTTCGTATTTCCCCTGTCCTCCAACCCCGCCAGTTACAGCTCCGAAGTGGCGTCTGCACAATCCACACTTGTTCCTGTGTTACAGGTGTTCAGTCCGGTCAGTTAATCCCCTGATGTGTGTCCGGCAATGTCGCCTGCTCTGTCCACATTCCGATAATGGGAATGTGGACAGAGCAGGCGACATTGCCGGACACACATCAGGGGATTAACTGATCGGACTGAACACCTGTAACACAGGAACAAGTGTGGATTGTGCAGACGCCACTTCGGAGCTGTAACTGGCAGGGTTGGAGGACAGGGGAAATACGAGAGACAGTGGAGCCACAGGCCTAATTGGAGCACGGTTAAAAATCAGTAGTGGTACGACTGTGTAGGCAGCAGGAGACTTTGCCATCCACACAGCAGGGGATCAGCTGACATTACTGAACCCCACTGAGACACGGGAGCAAGTATCTCTTTCCGTGTGGACGGCACTTCCGAACTACAACTGGCTGTGTTGAAGCCCAGGAAATAGGAGGGTGTAGGCAGAGGCCTACTGAATTTTGAATGAGGTGACAGCAGGAGAGACTGCCATCCACACAGCAGGGGATCAGCTGACGTTACTGAACCCCACTGAGACACGGGAGCAAGTATCTCTTTCCGTGTGGACGGCACTTCCGAACTACAACTGGCTGTGTTGAAGCCCAGGAAATAGGAGGGTGTAGGCAGAGGCCTACTGTATTTTGAATGAGTTTACAGCAGGAGAGACTGCCATCCACACAGCAGGGGATCAGCTGACGTTACTGAACCCCACTGAGACACGGGAGCAAGTGTCTCTTTCCGTGTGGATGGCACTTCCGAACTACAACTGGCTGTGTTGAAGCCCAGGAAATAGGAGGGTGTAGGCAGAGGCCTACTGTATTTTGAATGAGTTTACAGCAGGAGAGACTGCCATCCACACAGCAGGGGATCAGCTGACGTTACTGAACCCCACTGAGACACGGGAGCAAGTGTCTCTTTCCGTGTGGACGGCACTTCCGAACTACAACTGGCTGTGTTGAAGCCCAGGAAATAGGAGGGTGTAGGCAGAGGCCTACTGTATTTTGAATGAGTTTACAGCAGGAGAGACTGCCATCCACACAGCAGGGGATCAGCTGACGTTACTGAACCCCACTGAGACACGGGAGCAAGTATCTCTTTCCGTGTGGACGGCACTTCCGAACTACAACTGGCTGTGTTGAAGCCCAGGAAATAGGAGGGTGTAGGCAGAGGCCTACTGAATTTTGAATGAGGTGACAGCAGGAGAGACTGCCATCCACACAGCAGGGGATCAGCTGACGTTACTGAACCCCACTGAGACACGGGAGCAAGTATCTCTTTCAGTGTGGACGGCACTTCCGAACTACAACTGGCTGTGTTGAAGCCCAGGAAATAGGAGGGTGTAGGCAGAGGCCTACTGTATTTTGAATGAGTTTACAGCAGGAGAGACTGCCATCCACACAGCAGGGGATCAGCTGACGTTACTGAACCCCACTGAGACACGGGAGCAAGTATCTCTTTCCGTGTGGACGGCACTTCCGAACTACAACTGGCTGTGTTGAAGCCCAGGAAATAGGAGGGTGTAGGCAGAGGCCTACTGTATTTTGAATGAGTTTACAGCAGGAGAGACTGCCATCCACACAGCAGGGGATCAGCTGACGTTACTGAACCCCACTGAGACACGGGAGCAAGTATCTCTTTCCGTGTGGACGGCACTTCCGAACTACAACTGGCTGTGTTGAAGCCCAGGAAATAGGAGGGTGTAGGCAGAGGCCTACTGAATTTTGAATGAGGTGACAGCAGGAGAGACTGCCATCCACACAGCAGGGGATCAGCTGACGTTACTGAACCCCACTGAGACACGGGAGCAAGTATCTCTTTCCGTGTGGACGGCACTTCCGAACTACAACTGGCTGTGTTGAAGCCCAGGAAATAGGAGGGTGTAGGCAGAGGCCTACTGTATTTTGAATGAGTTTACAGCAGGAGAGACTGCCATCCACACAGCAGGGGATCAGCTGACGTTACTGAACCCCACTGAGACACGGGAGCAAGTATCTCTTTCCGTGTGGACGGCACTTCCGAACTACAACTGGCTGTGTTGAAGCCCAGGAAATAGGAGGGTGTAGGCAGAGGCCTACTGTATTTTGAATGAGTTTACAGCAGGAGAGACTGCCATCCACACAGCAGGGGATCAGCTGACGTTACTGAACCCCACTGAGACACGGGAGCAAGTATCTCTTTCCGTGTGGACGGCACTTCCGAACTACAACTGGCTGTGTTGAAGCCCAGGAAATAGGAGGGTGTAGGCAGAGGCCTACTGTATTTTGAATGAGTTTACAGCAGGAGAGACTGCCATCCACACAGCACGGGATCAGCTGACGTTACTGAACCCCACTGAGACACGGGAGCAAGTGTCTCTTTCCGTGTGGACGGCACTTCCGAACTACAACTGGCTGTGTTGAAGCCCAGGAAATAGGAGGGTGTAGGCAGAGGCCTACTGTATTTTGAATGAGTTTACAGCAGGAGAGACTGCCATCCACACAGCAGGGGATCAGCTGACGTTACTGAACCCCACTGAGACACGGGAGCAAGTGTCTCTTTCCGTGTGGACGGCACTTCCGAACTACAACTGGCTGTGTTGAAGCCCAGGAAATAGGAGGGTGTAGGCAGAGGCCTACTGTATTTTGAATGAGTTTACAGCAGGAGAGACTGCCATCCACACAGCAGGGGATCAGCTGACGTTACTGAACCCCACTGAGACACGGGAGCAAGTGTCTCTTTCCGTGTGGACGGCACTTCCGAACTACAACTGGCTGTGTTGAAGCCCAGGAAAAAGGAGGGTGTAGGCAGAGGCCTACTGTATTTTGAATGAGTTTACAGCAGGAGAGACTGCCATCCACACAGCAGGGGATCAGCTGACGTTACTGAACCCCACTGAGACACGGGAGCAAGTGTCTCTTTCCGTGTGGACGGCACTTCCGAACTACAACTGGCTGTGTTGAAGCCCAGGAAATAGGAGGGTGTAGGCAGAGGCCTACTGTATTTTGAATGAGTTTACAGCAGGAGAGACTGCCATCCACACAGCAGGGGATCAGCTGACGTTACTGAACCCCACTGAGACACGGGAGCAAGTATCTCTTTCCGTGTGGACGGCACTTCCGAACTACAACTGGCTGTGTTGAAGCCCAGGAAATAGGAGGGTGTAGGCAGAGGCCTACTGTCTTTGTAATGCGGAGACAGCAGGAGAGACTGCCATCTCCACAGCAGGGGAACAGCTGGCAGTGCTGAACCCCACTAACACTTGAACGAATGTGTTTGGCTCTGTGGAGACGACACTTCTGAACACCAACTGACGCTGTTGGAGCCCAGGATTAGGCGAGGAGCAGGCTGGGGCCTACTGGATTTTGGCAGGTGAATGCAGCAGGAGACTTGCCATCTCCACAGCAGGGGAACAGCTGGCAGTGCTGAACCCCACTAACACTTGAACGAATGTGTTTGGTTCTGTGGAGACGACACTTCTGAACACCAACTGACGCTGTTGGAGCCCAGGATTAGGCGAGGAGCAGGCTGGGGCCTACTGGATTTTGGCAGGTGAATGCAGCAGGAGACTTGCCATCTCCACAGCAGGGGAACAGCTGGCAGTGCTGAACCCCACTAACACTTGAACGAATGTGTTTGGCTCTGTGGAGACGACACTTCTGAACACCAACTGACGCTGTTGGAGCCCAGGATTAGGCGAGGAGCAGGCTGGGGCCTACTGGATTTTGGCAGGTGAAGGCAGCAGGAGACTTGCCATCTCCACAGCAGGGGAACAGCTGGCAGTGCTGAACCCCACTAACACTTGAACGAATGTGTTTGGCTCTGTGGAGACGACACTTCTGAACACCAACTGACGCTGTTGGAGCCCAGGATTAGGCGAGGAGCAGGCTGGGGCCTACTGGATTTTGGCAGGTGAAGGCAGCAGGAGACTTGCCATCTCCACAGCAGGGGAACAGCTGGCAGTGCTGAACCCCACTAACACTTGAACGAATGTGTTTGGCTCTGTGGAGACGACACTTCTGAACACCAACTGACGCTGTTGGAGCCCAGGATTAGGCGAGGAGCAGGCTGGGGCCTACTGGATTTTGGCAGGTGAATGCAGCAGGAGACTTGCCATCTCCACAGCAGGGGAACAGCTGGCAGTGCTGAACCCCACTAACACTTGAACGAATGTGTTTGGCTCTGTGGAGACGACACTTCTGAACACCAACTGACGCTGTTGGTGCCCAGGATTACGCATGCCGCATGCAGAGGCCAATGGGCAGCGGTTTTTATGGAGGTTGTGGACTACTACTGATTCTAACCATGCTCCACTTAGGCCTCTGGCTCCACTGTCTCTACTATTTACCCTGGCCTCCAACCCCGCCAGCTACATCTCTGAAGTGGCGTCAGCACAATCTACACTTGTTCCTGTGTTACTGGTGCTCAGTCCCATCAGTTGATCCCCTGATGTTTGTCCGGCAAGTTCGCCAGCTCTGTCCTCATTCCCACTACTGGTTATGGGAATGTGGACAGAGCAGGAGACCTTGCCGGACACACATCAGGGGATAAACTGATGGGACTGAGCCACAGGAACACAGGAACAAGTGTAGATTGTGCTGACGCCACTTCAGAGATGTAGATGGCGGGGTTGGAGGTCAGGGGAAATAGTAGAGACAGTGGAGCCAGAGACCTAAGTTGGGCACGGTTAAAAATCAGTAGTGGTTTGAATGTTGATGGAGCTGGTGACTCTGCCGTCCACACAGCAGGGGATCAGCTGGCATTACTGAACCCCAGTAACACAGGAGCTAGTGTGTTTCTCTGTGCAGACGACACATCTGAGCGACAACTGGCTGTGTTGAAGCACAGGGATTATAGTTCAGGTGGTAGAAAAATGAACACACCAGCAGACCTGGATACAGTTGCCAACCACTAATTTAGTCTGTAAGAGGAATGGCAAAGTCTTTGGAGATCCAGGCCTTGTTCATTTTCAGAAAAGTCAGCCGGTCAACATTATCGGAAGATAGTCGCGTGCGACGGTCTGTTAGTACACCACCTGCGGCACTAAAGACACGTTCCGATAATACACTGGCAGCAGGGCAAGCCAGCACCTCCAATGCATACTGGCTAAGCTCTGGCCATGTATCCAGCTTAGAGACCCAAAACTTGAAGGGGGAAGAGCCATCTGGGAGTACAGCGACAGGGCAAGACATGTAGTCTGACACCATCTGACGGAAGCGTTGCCTCCTGCTGACTCGAGGCGTCGCTGATGGTGTAGACAATTGTGGTGGACACACAAAACTTTGCCACATTTGGGCCATAGTGGTCTTGCCTTGTGCTGCGGCACTGCCTCTGCTCCCTCTTTGTGCAGAGTTTCCTCCACTGCCTCGACGCACAGAGCTGCTTTGTAAAGCACTAGCAACAATGCTGTCGGGTGGAATGGAAAACATTATGGACTGCACCAGTGACTCTTCGTACTCCCGCATTTTACGCTCCCGGTTCAACGTTGGTATGAGCCTTTGTACGCTGTCCCGGTAGCGAGGATCTAGGAGGGTGTACACCCAATAATCAGCCGAGACGAGAATGTGGGCGATGCGGCGGTCGTTTCTCAGGCACTGCAGCATGAAATCAACCATGTGCTGCAGACTCCCAACTGCCAAAGAACCGCTGTCCCCTGTTTGAGGCGTGACCTCGACCTGCTCTGCATCACCCCACCCTCGCTGTACATACTGAGTAGAGGTTTGTGTACCTCCCTCCTCTGGAGAGATGTCTTCCTCCTCCATCGACTCCTCCTCATCCTCCTCACAAAGTGTCCCCTGCCTAGGCCTTTGTGAGGAAACACGTAGCGCAGACTGTCCAGAAGCAGATGGCATTTGGGACTCCTCATCCTCCACCTCTTCTGAAACCTCATCCCTTAGTGCTTGCAGTGTTTGTTGAAGCAGGCAGATAAGGGGGACAGTCATGCTGACTAGTGCATCATCTGCACTCGCCATCCGCGTGGATTCATCGAAGGCACGCAAAACGAGGCAGATGTCCTTCATAGAGGCCCACTCAATGGTGCTGAAGTGTGAACGGCGCACAGTGCGACTTGTTTGCGCCTGATGCAGCTGGTACTCCATGACTGCTGCCTGCTGCTCACACAACCGCTCCAACATATGTAACGTTGAATTCCACCGGGTGGGTAGGTCACATATGATGCGATGTTCTGGAAGGCCAAATCGTCGCTGCAGAGCAGCGAGGCGCGATCTTGCCGTGCTGGAACGTCGCAAGTGAGCGCACTCTATGCGGACCTTGTGCAACAGTGCATCAAGATCCGGATAGTCCCTCAGAAAGCTCTGCACGACCAAGTTAAGAACATGTGCCAGACATGGGATGTGTGTGAGGTTGCCTAGGCCAAGAGCTGCCACCAGATTTCGGCCATTGTCACACACTACCAAGCCCGGCTGGAGATTCGCTGGCCCAAACCACACATCGCTCTCCAGCTTGATAGCATTCCAGAGCTCCTGCGCTGTGTGGCTTCGATTCCCCAAAGAAATTAATTTGAGTACAGCCTGTTGACGTTTGGCCACGGCTGTGCTCATATCGGTCGTAACAGGCTCCTGCTCTGCTGTTTCTGAGGAACTTGAGTAGGAGGAGGAGTCTATGTGTACAGACTGGAGTCCTGCAATCCGTGGCGTTGGAAGAACACGTACAGCGCCACTCTCCAGATCCGTACCCGGCTCCACAACATTGACCCAGTGGGCAGTGAGGGAAAGGTATCGTCCCTGTCCATGGTTACTGGTCCACGCATCGGTGGTCAGGTGGACCTTGCTACTAACGGCGTTTAGTAGCGCATGTTTTATTTTGCCCTCAACATGTTTCTGCAGGGCAGGGACGGCTCGCCTGCTGAAATAAAAGCGGCTGGGCACGTTGTATTGGGGGACTGCCAATGCCATTAAGTCCCGGAAGGTGTCAGTGTCCACCAGCCTGAATGACAGCATTTCAACTGCCAGAAGTTTGGCAATGCCAGCATTCAGAGACTGTGCTCGGGGATGGTTTGCCGAGTAAGGGCGCCTTTTATCCCATGCCTGTGCTACCGATGGCTGTGATGGATGGGAACGTGCTGTTATGGGTGGAATCTGACAGGGTCTCCGGACAACAGTGGCAGAGGTTCTTCCTTGGCGATCCTGTGAGGAAGCCGAACCAGCAGTGTGTGAGCTGGAGGAAGAGGGCCCAACACGAACTGAAGAGGTGGTAGGTGGTGCTGTACGTTGGCCTACGTCTTGAGGGTGTCTCTGCAACTCCAACTCGTGCTTGGTGCGCACATGTTTCCACATATTTGTGGTATTGAGGTTGCTGACATTTCTCCCTCTTTTAACTCTCTGATGACACAGCTTGCATTTGACAAAGCAAATGTCATCTGCAACTGTGTCAAAAAAGGACCACGCACTGCAACTCTTGTGAGCGCCCGGTTTGCCTTTGGAAGGAGGAATGCTCCTAACGGGTGCCGAAGTGGAGGGTACAGGCAACCAAGTCTTCCCCCTCCCTCTGCCTCCTGTTTTGGCCGGTAGGGGAATCTCTTCCTCCGAGCTGCTCCCACCACCTTCCTGTTGCTCACGCCATGATGGGTCAAGGACCTCATCATCTTCCCTCCCCTCTTCAAACAGCTGCTTCTCCGGGGTTGTCTCGCCAGCACCGTACGCACCAGAAAGTGGCAACTGAGTCTCGTCATCATCTGATGCGTACTGAGGTGTGCTGACCATAGGCACTGGCCCACTTGCCTCTTCAGATTCAGAGGGACAAAGAAGTTGCGCATCACTGCATACTCCCTCTTCTTCACATTCAGGAATGCTGCTTGGCTGGCCCCCTCTTTCCAAGCCAACAGATTCCGAGAACAGAAGTAGAGATTGTGATGGCTCCTGTCCATGTCTCTCTGACTGCCTGGGCACTTTGGCAGGTGGTGAAGAGACAGATGGTTGCTCTTCGGTGCTCTGACCCTGAGAGGATGCGGAAGTAATTGAAGTCGATGCGTTAGCTGCCATCCATCCGACAACGGCTTCAATTTGTTCCTCCCGCAGCAGTGGGGTACGTTGAGGTCCTACAAAGCTGCGCATAAAGGACTGTTGCCTGCTAAAACTGGGGGATGCTGATCCACTGGTGCCCGCAGCAGGCCCAGAATCCCCACGTCCTCTACCTGTAGAATCCCCACGTCCTCTCCCTGCAGAATCCCCACGTCCTCTCCCTGCTGAAACTCCACGCCCACGCCCCCGCGCCTTACTCCCTGCCTTCTTCATCTTGCAAGACTGCTTAAGATAGGCAAAAAAGGACAAAGGGGGGCCTTAGTGTGCTTATTCCTGAACAGCTGGTTACAGGTACAAGAAACACTAATTTTATGAAGTGTGTGTGTGTGGACTAGACTTTAATAGGAGCTGATGTGGCCTACACAAGTTCAAAATGTAGTGTTTGGTGAACTTTTTATGTGGTTTCTTTGTTTGAAACAAACTCAAAGTATGAGAACAAAGAATTGAAACTGATAGTATCACCAACTTTTTGGAGCTATTACAATGCAGGCAGGTAACCTACAATGCAAAAGATGAGGCTCCAAAAAAATTGGGTAATACTAATCTGGCTGCGCCGGCAGGGCACAAGCCAGAAAAAAAGGCTCCTCTATCTACTCCTATATAGTGTTTGCAACCAACCAATGTTGATGGATACGGATGGATGCACACTAATAGGAGAAGAAAAAATGAGCTGCACTCAGAGACAAATATGTGTGAGGCAGTGACGCACGTTGAGCGTCCTACAACCAGACGTAGCTGCAGGACACTCTACTCAGCGTGAGCTGCACTCACACACAGTCAGAGACCTCTCAGACAGCCGTCAACAGTGCAGCTAAGTGGGCACTGGCACTGACAGGCTGCAGAAAGGCTCCGCTGTGTACTCCTATATAGTGTTTGCAACCACCGTAGATGGAGACGGATGGATGCACACTAATAGAAGAAAAAATGAGCTGCACTCAAATAAAAATATGTGTGAGGCAGTGACGCACGCTGAGCGTCCTACAGCCAGACGTAGCTGCAGGACACACTACTCAGCATGAGCTGCACTCACACACAGTCAGAGACCTCTCAGACAGCCATGAACAGTGCAGCAAAGTGGACACTAGCACTGAAAGGCTGCAGAAAGGCTCCGCTGTCTACTACTAGTGTTTGCAACCAACGTATATGGATACGGATGGAAGCACACTAGATTGAAATTATTTAAAAAATGCAGCTCAAAAAATAAAAGATGTATGAGGCAGCAGTGATCACACTGGGTGGCCTACAGCCTGACGTGGCTGCAGGACCCACTCCACAGCGTGAGCTGCACTCACACAGCCCTTGCAGACAGCTGTGAAAACAGCGCTGCTAGGGAAAAGCAAGCTACAGTGGTGGTTTATGTAGCCTGGATAAAGCACAATATTGTTTTTAGAATCGCTATTTCTAACTGTCCCTCACAGTCTTCTACAGCAGCCTGTCCCTAACTGAATTCACAGCAGAGTGACCAGAAATGGCGGCTGCGGTGGCTTTTATAGTGCATCATGACATCATTTCGGCAGCCAATCACAGCCATGCCAATAGTTAACATGCCTACATGCCTAACAGGATGTGCCCACACTTCGGAGGATTCCCATTGGCTTAATCAAAGCAAGCAGGCTCATAGCATGATGGGAACTTCCTATTCCGATTCCGATCCCGGAATCCGATATGAAAAAAGTATCGGAATTAAGTATCGGAATTCCGATACCGCTAATATCGGCCGATACCCGATACTTGCGGTATCGGAATGCTCAACACTAGTCATAATCATTTTGTTGATGTCATAATCATTTGATCATGTCAAAATCATTTGATGTCATAATCATGGGATGATGTCATAATCATTTTGTTGATGTCATAATCATTTGATGATGTCATAATCATTAGATGATGTCATAATCATTTTGTTGATGTCATAATGATTTGATGATGTCATAATCATTGGATGATGTCATAATCATTGGATGATGTCATCATCATTTTGTTGATGTCATAATCATTTGATGATGTCATAGTCATTTGATGTCATAATCATTGGATGATGTCATAATCACTGGATGATGTCATAATCATTTTGTTGATGTCATAATCATTTGATGATGTCAAAATCATTTGATGTCATAATCATTGGATGATGTAATAATCATTGTGTTGATGTCATAATCATTTGATGATGTCATAATCATTTTGTTGATGTCATAATGATTTGATGATGTCATAAACATTGGATGATGTCATAATCATTGGATGATGTAATAATCATTTTGTTGATGTCATAATCATTGGATGATGTCATAATCATTTTGTTGATGTCATAATCATTTGATGATGTCATAATCATTGGATGATTTCATAATCATTTTGTTGATGTCATAATCATTTGATGATGTCATAATCATTAGATGTTGTCATAATCATTTTGTTGATGTCATAATCATTGGATGATGTCATAATCATTGGATGATGTCATAATCATTTTGTTGATGTCATAATCATTTGATGTCATAATCACTGGATGATGTCATAATCATTTTGTTGATGTCATAATCATTGGATGATGTCATAATCATTTTGTTGATGTCATAATCATTTGATGATGTCATAATCATTGGATGATGTCATAATCATTTTGTTGATGTCATAATCATTTGATGATGTCATAATCATTAGATGTTGTCATAATCATTTTGTTGATGTCATAATCATTGGATGATGTCATAATCATTTTGTTGATGTCATAATCATTTGATGATGCCATAATCATTTTGTTGATGTCATAATCATTTGATGATGTCATAATCATTTGATGTCATAATCATTGGATGATGTCATAATCATTTTGTTGATGTCATAATCATTTGATGATGTCATAATCATTTGATGTCATAATCATTGGATGATGTCATAATCATTTGAAGATGTCATAATCATTTTGTTGATGTCATAATCATTTGATGATGTCAAAATCATTTGATGTCATAATCATTGGATGATGTAATAATCATTTTGTTGATGTCATAATCATTTGATGATGTCATAATCATTTTGTTGATGTCATAATGATTTGATGAAGTCATAATCATTGGATGATGTCATAATCATTGGATGATGTCATAATCATTTTGTTGATGTCATAATCATTTGATGATGTCAAAATCATTTGATGTCATAATCATTGGATGATGTAATAATCATTTTGTTGATGTCATAATCATTTGATGATGTCATAATCATTTTGTTGATGTCATAATGATTTGATGATGTCATAATCATTGGATGATGTCATAATCATTGGATGATGTCATAATCATTTTGTTGATGTCATAATGATTTGATGATGTCATAATCATTGGATGATGTCATAATCATTGGATGATGTCATAATCATTTTGTTGATGTCATAATCATTTGATGATGCAATAATCATTTGATGTCATAATCATTGGATGATGTCATAATCATTTGATGATGTCATAATCATTTTGTTGATGTCATAATCATTTGATGATGTCATAATCATTTTGTTGATGTCATAATCATTTGATGATGTCATAATCATTTTGTTGATGTCATAATCATTTGATGATGTCATAATCATTTTGTTGATGTCATAATCATTTGATCATGTCAAAATCATTTGATGTCATAATCATGGGATGATGTCATAATCATTTTGTTGATGTCATAATCATTTGATGATGTCATAATCATTAGATGATGTCATAATCATTTTGTTGATGTCATAATGATTTGATGATGTCATAATCATTGGATGATGTCATAATCATTGGATGATGTCATCATCATTTTGTTGATGTCATAATCATTTGATGATGTCATAATCATTTGATGTCATAATCATTGGATGATGTCATAATCACTGGATGATGTCATAATCATTTTGTTGATGTCATAATCATTTGATGATGTCAAAATCATTTGATGTCATAATCATTGGATGATGTAATAATCATTTTGTTGATGTCATAATCATTTGATGATGTCATAATCATTTTGTTGATGTCATAATGATTTGATGATGTCATAAACATTGGATGATGTCATAATCATTGGATGATGTAATAATCATTTTGTTGATGTCATAATCATTGGATGATGTCATAATCATTTTGTTGATGTCATAATCATTTGATGATGTCATAATCATTGGATGATGTCATAATCATTTTGTTGATGTCATAATCATTTGATGATGTCATAATCATTAGATGTTGTCATAATCATTTTGTTGATGTCATAATCATTGGATGATGTCATAATCATTGGATGATGTCATAATCATTTTGTTGATGTCATAATCATTTGATGTCATAATCACTGGATGATGTCATAATCATTTTGTTGATGTCATAATCATTGGATGATGTCATAATCATTTTGTTGATGTCATAATCATTTGATGATGTCATAATCATTGGATGATGTCATAATCATTTTGTTGATGTCATAATCATTTGATGATGTCATAATCATTAGATGTTGTCATAATCATTTTGTTGATGTCATAATCATTGGATGATGTCATAATCATTTTGTTGATGTCATAATCATTTGATGATGCCATAATCATTTTGTTGATGTCATAATCATTTGATGATGTCATAATCATTTGATGTCATAATCATTGGATGATGTCATAATCATTTTGTTGATGTCATAATCATTTGATGATGTCATAATCATTTGATGTCATAATCATTGGATGATGTCATAATCATTTGAAGATGTCATAATCATTTTGTTGATGTCATAATCATTTGATGATGTCAAAATCATTTGATGTCATAATCATTGGATGATGTAATAATCATTTTGTTGATGTCATAATCATTTGATGATGTCATAATCATTTTGTTGATGTCATAATGATTTGATGAAGTCATAATCATTGGATGATGTCATAATCATTGGATGATGTCATAATCATTTTGTTGATGTCATAATCATTTGATGTCATAATCACTGGATGATGTCATAATCATTTTGTTGATGTCATAATCATTGGATGATGTCATAATCATTTTGTTGATGTCATAATCATTTGATGATGTCATAATCATTGGATGATGTCATAATCATTTTGTTGATGTCATAATCATTTGATGATGTCATAATCATTAGATGTTGTCATAATCATTTTGTTGATGTCATAATCATTGGATGATGTCATAATCATTTTGTTGATGTCATAATCATTTGATGATGCCATAATCATTTTGTTGATGTCATAATCATTTGATGATGTCATAATCATTTGATGTCATAATCATTGGATGATGTCATAATCATTTTGTTGATGTCATAATCATTTGATGATGTCATAATCATTTGATGTCATAATCATTGGATGATGTCATAATCATTTGAAGATGTCATAATCATTTTGTTGATGTCATAATCATTTGATGATGTCAAAATCATTTGATGTCATATTCATTGGATGATGTAATAATCATTTTGTTGATGTCATAATCATTTGATGATGTCATAATCATTTTGTTGATGTCATAATGATTTGATGAAGTCATAATCATTGGATGATGTCATAATCATTGGATGATGTCATAATCATTTTGTTGATGTCATAATCATTTGATGATGTCAAAATCATTTGATGTCATAATCATTGGATGATGTAATAATCATTTTGTTGATGTCATAATCATTTGATGATGTCATAATCATTTTGTTGATGTCATAATGATTTGATGATGTCATAATCATTGGATGATGTCATAATCATTTGATGATGTCATAATCATTTTGTTGATGTCATAATCATTTGATGATGTCATAATCATTTTGTTGATGTCATAATCATTTGATGATGTCATAATCATTTTGTTGATGTCATAATCATTTGATGATGTCATAATCATTTTGTTGATGTCATAATCATTTGATGATGTCATAATCATTGGATGATGTCATAATCATTTTGTTGATGTCATAATCATTTGATGATGTCAAAATCATTTGATGTCATAATCATTGGATGATGTAATAATCATTTTGTTGATGTCATAATCATTTGATGATGTCATAATCATTGGATGATGTCATAATCATTTTGTTGATGTCATAATCATGTGATGATGTCATAATCATTAGATGATGTAATAATCATTTGATGTCATAATCATTTTGTTGATGTCATAATCATTTGATGATGTCATAATCATTTTGTTGATGTCATAATCATTTGATGATGTCAAAATCATTTGATGTCATAATCATTGGATGATGTCATAATCATTGGATGATGTCATAATCATTTTGTTGATGTCATAATCATTTGATGTCATAATCACTGGATGATGTCATAATCATTTTGTTGATGTCATAATCATTGGATGATGTCATAATCATTTTGTTGATGTCATAATCATTTGATGATGTCATAATCATTGGATGATGTCATAATCATTTTGTTGATGTCATAATCATTTGATGATGTCATAATCATTAGATGTTGTCATAATCATTTTGTTGATGTCATAATCATTGGATGATGTCATAATCATTTTGTTGATGTCATAATCATTTGATGATGCCATAATCATTTTGTTGATGTCATAATCATTTGATGATGTCATAATCATTTGATGTCATAATCATTGGATGATGTCATAATCATTTTGTTGATGTCATAATCATTTGATGATGTCATAATCATTTGATGTCATAATCATTGGATGATGTCATAATCATTTGAAGATGTCATAATCATTTTGTTGATGTCATAATCATTTGATGATGTCAAAATCATTTGATGTCATAATCATTGGATGATGTAATAATCATTTTGTTGATGTCATAATCATTTGATGATGTCATAATCATTTTGTTGATGTCATAATGATTTGATGAAGTCATAATCATTGGATGATGTCATAATCATTGGATGATGTCATAATCATTTTGTTGATGTCATAATCATTTGATGATGTCAAAATCATTTGATGTCATAATCATTGGATGATGTAATAATCATTTTGTTGATGTCATAATCATTTGATGATGTCATAATCATTTTGTTGATGTCATAATGATTTGATGATGTCATAATCATTGGATGATGTCATAATCATTGGATGATGTCATAATCATTTTGTTGATGTCATAATGATTTGATGATGTCATAATCATTGGATGATGTCATAATCATTGGATGATGTCATAATCATTGGATGATGTCATAATCATTTTGTTGATGTCATAATCATTTGATGATGCAATAATCATTTGATGTCATAATCATTGGATGATGTCATAATCATTTGATGATGTCATAATCATTTTGTTGATGTCATAATCATTTGATGATGTCATAATCATTTTGTTGATGTCATAATCATTTGATGATGTCATAATCATTTTGTTGATGTCATAATCATTTGATGATGTCATAATCATTTTGTTGATGTCATAATCATTTTGTTGATGTCATAATCATTTGATGATGTCATAATCATTGGATGATGTCATAATCATTTTGTTGATGTCATAATCATTTGATGATGTCAAAATCATTTGATGTCATAATCATTGGATGATGTAATAATCATTTTGTTGATGTCATAATCATTTGATGATGTCATAATCATTGGATGATGTCATAATCATTTTGTTGATGTCATAATCATGTGATGATGTCATAATCATTAGATGATGTAATAATCATTTGATGTCATAATCATTTTGTTGATGTCATAATCATTTGATGATGTCATAATCATTTTGTTGATTTCATAATGATTTGATGATGTCATAATCATTGGATGATGTCATAATCATTGGATGATGTCATAATCATTTTGTTGATGTCATAATAATTTGATGATGTCAAAATCATTTGATGTCATAATCATTGGATGATGTAATAATCATTTTGTTGATGTCATAATCATTTGATGATGTCATAATCATTTGATGATGTCATAATCATTGGATGATGTCATAATCATTTTGTTGATGTCATAATCATGTGATGATGTCATAATCATTAGATGATGTAATAATCATTTGATGTCATAATCATTTTGTTGATGTCATAATCATTTGATGATGTCATAATCATTAGATGATGTCATAATCATTTGATGTCATAATCATTGGATGATGTCATAACCATTTTGTTGATGTCATTATCATTTGATGATGTCATAATCATTTGATGATGTCATAATCAATAGATGATGTCATAATCATTTTGTTGATGTCATAATCATTTGATGATGTCATAATCATTTGATGTCATAATCATTGGATGATGTCATAATCATTTTGTTGATGTCATAATCATTTGATGATGTCATAATCATTTGATGTCATAATCATTGGATGATGTCATAATCATTTTGTTGATGTCATAATCATTGGATGATGTCATAATCATTTGATGTCATAATCATTGGATGATGTCATAATCATTTGATGTCATAATCATTGGATGATGTCATAATCATTTTGTTGATGTCATAATCATTTGATGATGTCATAATCATTAGATGATGTCATAATCATTTTGTTGATGTCATAATCATTGGTTGATGTCATAATCATTTTGTTGATGTCATAATCATTTGATGATGTCATAATCATTAGATGATGTCATAATCATTTTGTTGATGTCATAATCATTTGATGATGTCATAATCATTTTGTTGATGTCATAATCATTTTGTTGATGTCATAATGATTTGATGATGTCATAATCATTGGATGATGTCATAATCATTGGATGATGTCATAATCATTTTGTTGATGTCATAATCATTTGATGTCATAATCACTGGATGATGTCATAATCATTTTGTTGATGTCATAATCATTTGATGATGTCATAATCATTTTGTTGATGTCATAATCATTGGATGATATCATAATCATTTGATGTCATAATCATTTGATGATGTCATAATCATTTGATGTCATAATCATTGGATGATGTCATAATCATTTTGTTGATGTCATAATCATTAGATGATGTCATAATCATTTTGTTGATGTCATAATCATTTGTTGATGTCATAATCATTAGATGATGTCATAATCATTTTGTTCATGTCATAATCATTTGATGATGTCATAATCATTTTGTTGATGTCATAATCATTTGATGATGTCATAATCATTTGATGTCATAATCATTGGATGATGTCATAATCATTTTGTTGATGTCATAATCATTTGATGATGTCATAATCATTAGATGATGTCATAATCATTTTGTTGATGTCATAATCATTTGATGATGTCATAATCATTAGATGATGTCATAATCATTTTGTTGATGTCATAATCATTTGATCATGTCAAAATCATTTGATGTCATAATCATGGGATGATGTCATAATCATTTTGTTGATGTCATAATCATTTGATGATGTCATAATCATTAGATGATGTCATAATCATTTTGTTGATGTCATAATGATTTGATGATGTCATAATCATTGGATGATGTCATCATCATTTTGTTGATGTCATAATCATTTGATGATGTCATAATCATTTGATGTCATAATCATTGGATGATGTCATAATCATTTTGTTGATGTCATAATCATTTGATGATGTCAAAATCATTTGATGTCATAATCATTGGATGATGTAATAATCATTTTGTTGATGTCATAATCATTTGATGATGTCATAATCATTTTGTTGATGTCATAATGATTTGATGATGTCATAAACATTGGATGATGTCATAATCATTGGATGATGTCATAATCATTTTGTTGATGTCATAATGATTTGATGATGTCATAATCATTGGATGATGTCATAATCATTGGATGATGTCATAATCATTTTGTTGATGTCATAATCATTTGATGTCATAATCACTGGATGATGTCATAATCATTTTGTTGATGTCATAATCATTTGATGATGTCAGAATCATTTTGTTGATGTCATAATCATTGGATGATGTCATAATCATTTGATGTCATAATCATTGGATGATGTCATAATCATTTTGTTGATGTCATAATCATTTGATGATGTCATAATCATTTTGTTGATGTCATAATGATTTGATGAAGTCATAATCATTGGATGATGTCATAATCATTGGATGATGTCATAATCATTTTGTTGATGTCATAATCATTTGATGATGTCAAAATCATTTGATGTCATAATCATTGGATGATGTAATAATCATTTTGTTGATGTCATAATCATTTGATGATGTCATAATCATTTTGTTGATGTCATAATGATTTGATGATGTCATAATCATTGGATGATGTCATAATCATTGGATGATGTCATAATCATTTTGTTGATGTCAAACCAGGGGAAGAGTCTTGAGGAGATCATTTGCATATTCCCAGTGCCTTCTGGGATAAGTGAAGAGTCTCCGCGAGCTCAACGATCACTGGGTTTTGGCCGTTGCAGCTGAAAAGAGGAAATCGGAGAAACCAGGGGAAGAGTCTTGAGGAGATCATTTGCATATTCCCAGTGCCTTCTGGGATAAGTGAAGAGTCTCCGCGAGCTCAACGATCACTGGGTTTTGGCCGTTGCAGCTGAAAAGAGGAAATCGGAGAAACCAGGGGAAGAGTCTTGAGGAGATCATTTGCATATTCCCAGTGCCTTCTGGGATAAGTGAAGAGTCTCCGCGAGCTCAACGATCACTGGGTTTTGGCCGTTGCAGCTGAAAAGAGGAAATCGGAGAAACCAGGGGAAGAGTCTTGAGGAGATCATTTGCATATTCCCAGTGCCTTCTGGGATAAGTGAAGAGTCTCCGCGAGCTCAACGATCACTGGGTTTTGGCCGTTGCAGCTGAAAAGAGGAAATCGGAGAAACCAGGGGAAGAGTCTTGAGGAGATCATTTGCATATTCCCAGTGCCTTCTGGGATAAGTGAAGAGTCTCCGCGAGCTCAACGATCACTGGGTTTTGGCCGTTGCAGCTGAAAAGAGGAAATCGGAGAAACCAGGGGAAGAGTCTTGAGGAGATCATTTGCATATTCCCAGTGCCTTCTGGGATAAGTGAAGAGTCTCCGCGAGCTCAACGATCACTGGGTTTTGGCCGTTGCAGCTGAAAAGAGGAAATCGGAGAAACCAGGGGAAGAGTCTTGAGGAGATCATTTGCATATTCCCAGTGCCTTCTGGGATAAGTGAAGAGTCTCCGCGAGCTCAACGATCACTGGGTTTTGGCCGTTGCAGCTGAAAAGAGGAAATCGGAGAAACCAGGGGAAGAGTCTTGAGGAGATCATTTGCATATTCCCAGTGCCTTCTGGGATAAGTGAAGAGTCTCCGCGAGCTCAACGATCACTGGGTTTTGGCCGTTGCAGCTGAAAAGAGGAAATCGGAGAAACCGCGCGCCTGTCGGCGCGCGAATTTTGGCTCATCTTTCATCTTTTTAAGAAATCTCAAGATGGAAGAGGCCAGGAGCCATTTGGTGAGCTGCATTTCTTGCTACATGTTCACAGATTTACCAGTGGAAAAGCCAAACTTCACATGCCACAAATGCAAGCTTGTGTCCCTGTTGGAGGAAAAGTTGCAAAATCTCGAAGAGAGGTTAGCTACGTTGAAGATCATTAAGGAAGGTGAAGAGTTCTTGGACAGAGCAGAATTATCTCTTCATGTTACAGAAAGAGAAGAAATTCGAAGTGCACCTGAAGAAACAGAGGAATGGAGACATGTGACCCAGAGAAGCAGGAGGATCAGGAGGCAGTCAGCACCCATACTGCTCAGAAACCAGTACCAGGCTCTCACGCAGGAAAATGATGAAGAAATACATCAGGATAAGACTTTGCCAACAAACAGCAACCTTGTACGCCTTCAGAGTCCTCCTGGATGGAGAAAGAAAAATGTTGTGAAGAAGAAACGGAGAGTGGTGGTCATGGGGGATTCCCTGTTGAGAGGAACAGAGGCCGCTATCTGCAGACCGGATATAACTTCAAGAGAAATGTGCTGTCTTCCAGGTGCAAAAATTAAAGATGTGTCTGACAGGATATCAGGACTCTTCAGACCTACAGATGACTACCCATTCCTGCTACTACATGTGGGGACAAATGACACCGCAAGAAACGACCTGGAAACCATCTGCAGAGACTTTGAAGACTTAGGCAAGAAAGTGAAAGAACTGGGAGCGCAGGTGGTCTTCTCTTCCATCCTCCCAGTGGATGGCCATGGAACAAGGAGGTGGAATAAGATTCTGCAGGTGAACAACTGGCTACGTCGATGGTGCCGTCAGCAACGATTTGGATTTCTGGATCACGGAGTGAACTACTTATACGATGGACTACTTGCTAGAGATGGGGTGCACCTTACGAAGACTGGAAAGCAGGTATTTGGAAGTCGCCTTGCTACACTTGTAAGGAGAGCTTTAAACTAGAACAACATGGGAAGGGAAGCAAAAGACCAGAAAAAGCCATACACCTGACAAATGCTACTGAGAACTCTGCTATTAGAAGTGGAAAGGAAGAACAAAGACGAAAGAATCTAATTAAAAAAAATATTGGAGAAGGAGAAACCAATCACAAACTAAAATGTTTCTATACTAATGCACAAAGCATGGGCAACAAACAAGGAGAATTGGAACTACTAACACAGGAAAAGAAATATGATGTCATTGGAATCACTGAAACTTGGTGGGACAATACACATGATTGGAATACAAGACTAGAAGGATACAACTTATTTGCAAGAAACAGACTTGATAAACGAGGAGGGGGTGTCGCATTGTATGTTAGAAATGCGTATATCTGCACAGAGATTGAAGCTTCAGAGACTGGGAGTTCTGTGGAAACTGTTTGGGTAAGAATACAAGGACAGAACAATGGAAAGGACACCATTGTAGGCATTTACTACAGGCCGCCTGTGCAAGCTGAAGATATGGATGAACTCTTTATGCATCAAATGGCCAAGTTCTCCAAAAAATATGACATAGTTGTCATGGGAGATTTCAACTATCCAGACATTTGTTGGGAATCTCTCTCAGGCAAAACTAACAGGTCAAGGAAATTCTTATCCTCTCTTGCTGACAACTTTATCTTCCAAAAGGTAAAGGAGAAAACAAGGGGAACTGCTACCTTGGATCTAATCCTTATAAACAGGGAGGAAATGGTTGAGGAGGTAAAAGTGGCTGGGACCCTAGGAGGTAGCGACCATGCTATTTTAGAATTTTGGATAACTAGAGGCGGAAGACCTGTGAAGACTCAGACGTCAAGGTTAGATTTCAGAAAGGCAGATTTTAAGGGATTCAGAAAGAGAATTGGAGGGATCCAATGGCTGGATATCCTTAAAGACAAAAATGTCCAGGAAGGATGGGAAATCTTGAAAAATGAAATTCTCAAAGCACAGTTGTTAACAATTCCGAAAAGAGGGAAGAATAGGAAGCATTTAAGGAAACCAGGATGGATGAACACAGAACTTAAGCACATGCTAAAAAGGAAGCAAAAAATGTTTATAAAATGGAAAGAAGGAGGCATATCTAAAGAAGAATATAATGCTGTCTGCAGAACCTGCAAGGCACAAATCAGATTATCTAAAGCTGAAAATGAATTGAGGCTTGCAAGAGATGTCAAAAGCAATAATAAAGGATTTTGGGGATATGTCAAAAGTAAAAGAAAAGTCAAAGATGCTATAGGATTTTTACAGGATGAAAATGATGAAATGGTAAGACAGGATGTTGAGAAGGCTAAACTTTTAAATTCCTATTTTGCATCTGTTTTCTCTCAGAAAGGAAATGTAACATCAACTGTTATTCACTGTCCTATTAAGGGAATAGAAGAATCCAGGATATCTATAAACAGAAAGATAGTGAGGAAACACTTAGCTAACCTAAATGTATTCAAGTCTCCAGGTCCAGATGAATTACACCCCAGAGTACTGAAGGAGATAGCAGAAGAAATTTTTGAACCCCTCTCCATAATCTTTGAAAATTCTTGGAGAACAGGAGAAGTGCCAGAAGACTGGAGAAGAGCAAATGTTGTTCCTATCTTCAAAAAGGGGAAGAAGGTGGACCCAGGCAACTATAGGCCGGTGAGTCTGACTTCTATACCAGGAAAGATCTTTGAACAAATTATTAAACAACATGTATGTCAATACCTGGATAAGAATGAAGTGATTAAACAGAGTCAGCATGGGTTTGTAACTAATAAGTCATGTCAGACTAATTTAATTTCCTTCTATGATGGTATTACTGATTGGGTGGATCAAGGAAATGCTGTAGATATAGTATATCTTGACTTCAGCAAAGCATTTGACAAAGTCTCTCATACAATCCTTATTGAAAAAATGACTAAGTATGGAATGGACAAGGCAACTGTTAGGTGGATTCATAACTGGCTTAGTGATCGGACCCAAAGAGTGGTCGTAAATGGCTGCACATCCAGTTGGAAGAATGTCTCAAGTGGGGTACCACAGGGCTCTGTCCTGGGCCCTGTATTGTTCAACATCTTTATCAACGATTTAGATGAAGGAATTGAGGGTAAACTGATTAAATTTGCTGATGACACAAAGCTAGGAGGGATAGCTAATACTAGAGAAGAGAGAGAGAGGATTCAAAAAGATTTAAATAAACTGGAGAAGTGGGCAGCAACTAACAGAATGGTTTTTAACAGGGAGAAATGCAAAGTACTACATCTGGGCAATAAAAATGAAAAAAGCATATATAGAATGGGAGGAATAGGGCTAAGTGACAGCACATGTGAAAAAGACTTGGGTATACTAATAGATCACAGACTGAATATGAGTCAACAGTGTGATGCAGCAGCAAAAAAGGCAAATGCAATTCTAGGATGTATTAACAGAAGCATACAGTCTAGATCACGTGAAGTCATTATTTCCCTCTACTCCTCTTTGGTCAGACCTCATCTGGAATATTGTGTCCAATTTTGGGCACCACATTTTAAAAAAGACATCAACAAACTGGAGCAAGTTCAGAAAAGAGCGACCAGAATGGTGACCGGTCTGCAAACCCTGTCTTATGAGGAAAGGTTGCAGGATTTGGGAATGTTTAGTTTGCAAAAGAGAAGACTGAGAGGAGACTTAATAGCTGTCTACAAATATCTAAAGGGCTGTCACATTGTAGAAGGATCAACTTTATTCTCATTTGCACAAGGAAAGACTAGAAGCAATGGGATGAAGCTGAATGGGAGGAGACACAGATTAGATATTAGAAAAAACTTTTTGACAGTTAGAGTGATCAATGAGTGGAACAGGCTGCCACGAGAAGTGGTGAGTTCTCCTTCAATGGAAGTCTTCAAACAGAGGCTGGACAGACATCTAACTGGGATGATTTAGCGAATCCTGCTTTGAGCAGGGGGTTGGACCAGATGGCCCAGGAGGTCCCTTCCAACTCTACGATTCTATGATTCTATGATTCTATGATAATGATTTGATGATGTCATAATCATTGGATAATGTCATAATCATTGGATGATGTCATAATCATTTTGTTGATGTCATAATCATTTGATGATGCAATAATCATTTGATGTCATAATCATTTTGTTGATGTCATAATCATTTGATGATGTCATAATCATTTTGTTGATGTCATAATCATTTGATGATGTCATAATCATTTTGTTGATGTCATAATCATTTGATGATGTCATAATCATTTTGTTGATGTCATAATCATTTTGTTGATGTCATAATCATTGGATGATGTCATAATCATTGGATGATGTCATAATCATTTTGTTGATGTTATAATCATTTGATGATGTCAAAATCATTTGATGTCATAATCATTGGATGATGTAATAATCATTTTGTTGATGTCATAATCATTGGATGATGTCATAATCATTTTGTTGATTTCATAATGATTTGATGATGTCATAATAATTGGATGATGTCATAATCATTGGATGATGTCATAATCATTTTGTTGATGTCATAATAATTTGATGATGTCAAAATCATTTGATGTCATAATCATTGGATGATGTAATAATCATTTTGTTGATGTCATAATCATTTGATGATGTCATAATCATTGGATGATGTCATAATCATTTTGTTGATGTCATAATCATTTGATGATGTCATAATCATTAGATGATGTCATAATCATTTGATGTCATAATCATTTTGTTGATGTCATAATCATTTGATGATGTCATAATCATTAGATGATGTCATAATCATTTGATGTCATAATCATTGGATGATGTCAAAACCATTTTGTTGATGTCATAATCATTTGATGATGTCATAATCATTAGATGATGTCATAATCATTTGATGATGTCATAATCAATAGATGATGTCATAATCATTTTGTTGATGTCATAATCATTTGATGATGTCATAATCATTTGATGTCATAATCATTAGATGATGTCATAATCATTTTGTTCATGTCATAATCATTTGATGATGTCATAATCATTAGATGATGTCATAATCATTTTGTTGATGTCATAATCATTTGATGATGTCATAATCATTTGATGTCATAATCATTGGATGATGGCATAATCATTTTGTTGATGTCATAATCATTTGATGATGTCATAATCATTAGATGATGTCATAATCATTTTGTTGATGTCATAATCATTGGATGATGTCATAATCATTGGATGATGTCATCATCATTTTGTTGATGTCATAATCATTTGATGATGTCATAATCATTTGATGTCATAATCATTGGATGATGTCATAATCATTGGATGATGTCATAATCATTTGATGATGTCATAATCATTTTGTTGATTTCATAATGATTTGATGATGTCATAATCATTGGATGATGTCATAATCATTGGATGATGTCATAATCATTTTGTTGATGTCATAATAATTTGATGATGTCAAAATCATTTGATGTCATAATCATTGGATGATGTAAAAATCATTTTGTTGATGTCATAATCATTTGATGATGTCATAATCATTGGATGATGTCATAATCATTTTGTTGATGTCATAATCATTTGATGATGTCATAATCATTAGATGATGTCATAATCATTTGATGTCATAATCATTTTGTTGATGTCATAATCATTTGATGATGTCATAATCATTAGATGATGTCATAATCATTTGATGTCATAATCATTGGATGATGTCATAACCATTTTGTTGATGTCATAATCATTAGATGATGTCATAATCATTTGATGATGTCATAATCATTGGATGATGTCATAATCATTTTGTTGATGTCATAATCATTTGATGATGTCATAATCATTAGATGATGTCATAATCATTTTGTTGATGTCATAATCATTTGATGATGTCATAATCATTAGATGATGTCATAATCATTTTGTTGATGTCATAATCATTTGATGATGTCATAATCATTTTGTTGATGTCATAATCATTTGATCATGTCAAAATCATTTGATGTCATAATCATGGGATGATGTCATAATCATTTTGTTGATGTCATAATCATTTGATGATGTCATAATCATTAGATGATGTCATAATCATTTTGATGATGTCATAATGATTTGATGATGTCATAATCATTGGATGATGTCATAATCATTGGATGATGTCATCATCATTTTGTTGATGTCATAATCATTTGATGATGTCATAATCATTTGATGTCATAATCATTGGATGATGTCATAATCACTGGATGATGTCATAATCATTTTGTTGATGTCATAATCATTTGATGATGTCAAAATCATTTGATGTCATAATCATTGGATGATGTAATAATCATTTTGTTGATGTCATAATCATTTGATGATGTCATAATCATTTTGTTGATGTCATAATGATTTGATGATGTCATAAACATTGGATGATGTCATAATCATTGGATGATGTAATAATCATTTTGTTGATGTCATAATCATTGGATGATGTCATAATCATTTTGTTGATGTCATAATCATTTGATGATGTCATAATCATTGGATGATGTCATAATCATTTTGTTGATGTCATAATCATTTGATGATGTCATAATCATTAGATGTTGTCATAATCATTTTGTTGATGTCATAATCATTGGATGATGTCATAATCATTGGATGATGTCATAATCATTTTGTTGATGTCATAATCATTTGATGTCATAATCACTGGATGATGTCATAATCATTTTGTTGATGTCATAATCATTGGATGATGTCATAATCATTTTGTTGATGTCATAATCATTTGATGATGTCATAATCATTGGATGATGTCATAATCATTTTGTTGATGTCATAACCATTTGATGATGTCATAATCATTAGATGTTGTCATAATCATTTTGTTGATGTCATAATCACTGGATGATGTCATAATCATTTTGTTGATGTCATAATCATTTGATGATGTCAAAATCATTTGATGTCATAATCATTGGATGATGTAATAATCATTTTGTTGATGTCATAATCATTTGATGATGTCATAATCATTTTGTTGATGTCATAATGATTTGATGAAGTCATAATCACTGGATGATGTCATAATCATTTTGTTGATGTCATAATCATTTTGTTGATGTCATAATCATTTGATGATGTCAAAATCATTTGATGTCATAATCATTGGATGATGTAATAATCATTTTGTTGATGTCATAATCATTTGATGATGTCATAATCATTTTGTTGATGTCATAATGATTTGATGATGTCATAATCATTGGATGATGCCATAATCATTGGATGATGTCATAATCATTTTGTTGATGTCATAATGATTTGATGATGTCATAATCATTGGATGATGTCATAATCATTGGATGATGTCATAATCATTGGATGATGTCATAATCATTTTGTTGATGTCATAATCATTTGATGATGCAATAATCATTTGATGTCATAATCATTGGATGATGTCATAATCATTTTGTTGATGTCATAATCATTTGATGATGTCATAATCATTTTGTTGATGTCATAATCATTTGATGATGTCATAATCATTTTGTTGATGTCATAATCATTTGATGATGTCATAATCATTTTGTTGATGTCATAATCATTTTGTTGATGTCATAATCATTTGATGATGTCATAATCATTGGATGATTCCATAATCATTTTGTTGATGTCATAATCATTTGATGATGTCAAAATCATTTGATGTCATAATCATTTGATGATGTCATAATCATTTTGTTGATTTCATAATGATTTGATGATGTCATAATCATTGGATGATGTCATAATCATTGGATGATGTCATAATCATTTTGATGATGTCATAATAATTTGATGATGTCAAAATCATTTGATGTCATAATCATTGGATGATGTAATAATCATTTTGTTGATGTCATAATCATTTGATGATGTCATAATCATTGGATGATGTCATAATCATTTTGTTGATGTCATAATCATGTGATGATGTCATAATCATTAGATGATGTCATAATCATTTGATGTCATAATCATTTTGTTGATGTCATAATCATTTGATGATGTCATAATCATTAGATGATGTCATAATCATTTGATGTCATAATCATTGGATGATGTCATAACCATTTTGTTGATGTCATAATCATTTGATGATGTCATAATCATTAGATGATGTCATAATCATTTGATGATGTCATAATCAATAGATGATGTCTTAATCATTTTGTTGATGTCATAATCATTTGATGATGTCATAATCATTTGATGTCATAATCATTGGATGATGTCATAATCATTTGATGTCATAATCATTGGATGATGTCATAATCATTTTGTTGATGTCATAATCATTTGATGATGTCATAATCATTAGATGATGTCATAATCATTTTGTTGATGTCATAATCATTTGATGATGTCATAATCATTAGATGATGTCATAATCATTTTGTTCATGTCATAATCATTTGATGATGTCATAATCATTAGATGATGTCATAATCATTTTGTTGATGTCATAATCATTTGATGATGTCATAATCATTTGATGTCATAATCATTGGATGATGGCATAATCATTTTGTTGATGTCATAATCATTTGATGATGTCATAATCATTAGATGATGTCATAATCATTTTGTTGATGTCATAATCATTGGATGATGTCATAATCATTGGATGATGTCATCATCATTTTGTTGATGTCATAATCATTTGATGATGTCATAATCATTTGATGTCATAATCATTGGATGATGTCATAATCATTGGATGATGTCATAATCATTTGATGATGTCATAATCATTTTGTTGATTTCATAATGATTTGATGATGTCATAATCATTGGATGATGTCATAATCATTGGATGATGTCATAATCATTTTGTTGATGTCATAATAATTTGATGATGTCAAAATCATTTGATGTCATAATCATTGGATGATGTAAAAATCATTTTGTTGATGTCATAATCATTTGATGATGTCATAATCATTGGATGATGTCATAATCATTTTGTTGATGTCATAATCATTTGATGATGTCATAATCATTAGATGATGTCATAATCATTTGATGTCATAATCATTTTGTTGATGTCATAATCATTTGATGATGTCATAATCATTAGATGATGTCATAATCATTTGATGTCATAATCATTGGATGATGTCATAACCATTTTGTTGATGTCATAATCATTAGATGATGTCATAATCATTTGATGATGTCATAATCATTGGATGATGTCATAATCATTTTGTTGATGTCATAATCATTTGATGATGTCATAATCATTAGATGATGTCATAATCATTTTGTTGATGTCATAATCATTTGATGATGTCATAATCATTAGATGATGTCATAATCATTTTGTTGATGTCATAATCATTTGATGATGTCATAATCATTTTGTTGATGTCATAATCATTTGATCATGTCAAAATCATTTGATGTCATAATCATGGGATGATGTCATAATCATTTTGTTGATGTCATAATCATTTGATGATGTCATAATCATTAGATGATGTCATAATCATTTTGATGATGTCATAATGATTTGATGATGTCATAATCATTGGATGATGTCACAATCATTGGATGATGTCATCATCATTTTGTTGATGTCATAATCATTTGATGATGTCATAATCATTTGATGTCATAATCATTGGATGATGTCATAATCACTGGATGATGTCATAATCATTTTGTTGATGTCATAATCATTTGATGATGTCAAAATCATTTGATGTCATAATCATTGGATGATGTAATAATCATTTTGTTGATGTCATAATCATTTGATGATGTCATAATCATTTTGTTGATGTCATAATGATTTGATGATGTCATAAACATTGGATGATGTCATAATCATTGGATGATGTAATAATCATTTTGTTGATGTCATAATCATTGGATGATGTCATAATCATTTTGTTGATGTCATAATCATTTGATGATGTCATAATCATTGGATGATGTCATAATCATTTTGTTGATGTCATAATCATTTGATGATGTCATAATCATTAGATGTTGTCATAATCATTTTGTTGATGTCATAATCATTGGATGATGTCATAATCATTGGATGATGTCATAATCATTTTGTTGATGTCATAATCATTTGATGTCATAATCACTGGATGATGTCATAATCATTTTGTTGATGTCATAATCATTGGATGATGTCATAATCATTTTGTTGATGTCATAATCATTTGATGATGTCATAATCATTGGATGATGTCATAATCATTTTGTTGATGTCATAACCATTTGATGATGTCATAATCATTAGATGTTGTCATAATCATTTTGTTGATGTCATAATCACTGGATGATGTCATAATCATTTTGTTGATGTCATAATCATTTGATGATGTCAAAATCATTTGATGTCATAATCATTGGATGATGTAATAATCATTTTGTTGATGTCATAATCATTTGATGATGTCATAATCATTTTGTTGATGTCATAATGATTTGATGAAGTCATAATCACTGGATGATGTCATAATCATTGGATGATGTCATAATCATTTTGTTGATGTCATAATCATTTGATGATGTCAAAATCATTTGATGTCATAATCATTGGATGATGTAATAATCATTTTGTTGATGTCATAATCATTTGATGATGTCATAATCATTTTGTTGATGTCATAATGATTTGATGATGTCATAATCATTGGATGATGCCATAATCATTGGATGATGTCATAATCATTTTGTTGATGTCATAATGATTTGATGATGTCATAATCATTTTGTTGATGTCATAATCATTTTGTTGATGTCATAATCATTTGATGATGTCATAATCATTGGATGATGTCATAATCATTTTGTTGATGTCATAATCATTTGATGATGTCAAAATCATTTGATGTCATAATCATTTGATGATGTCATAATCATTTTGTTGATTTCATAATGATTTGATGATGTCATAATCATTGGATGATGTCATAATCATTGGATGATGTCATAATCATTTTGATGATGTCATAATAATTTGATGATGTCAAAATCATTTGATGTCATAATCATTGGATGATGTAATAATCATTTTGTTGATGTCATAATCATTTGATGATGTCATAATCATTGGATGATGTCATAATCATTTTGTTGATGTCATAATCATGTGATGATGTCATAATCATTAGATGATGTCATAATCATTTGATGTCATAATCATTTTGTTGATGTCATAATCATTTGATGATGTCATAATCATTAGATGATGTCATAATCATTTGATGTCATAATCATTGGATGATGTCATAACCATTTTGTTGATGTCATAATCATTTGATGATGTCATAATCATTAGATGATGTCATAATCATTTGATGATGTCATAATCAATAGATGATGTCTTAATCATTTTGTTGATGTCATAATCATTTGATGATGTCATAATCATTTGATGTCATAATCATTGGATGATGTCATAATCATTTGATGTCATAATCATTGGATGATGTCATAATCATTTTGTTGATGTCATAATCATTTGATGATGTCATAATCATTAGATGATGTCATAATCATTTTGTTGATGTCATAATCATTTGATGATGTCATAATCATTAGATGATGTCATAATCATTTTGTTCATGTCATAATCATTTGATGATGTCATAATCATTAGATGATGTCATAATCATTTTGTTGATGTCATAATCATTTGATGATGTCATAATCATTTGATGTCATAATCATTGGATGATGGCATAATCATTTTGTTGATGTCATAATCATTTGATGATGTCATAATCATTAGATGATGTCATAATCATTTTGTTGATGTCATAATCATTGGATGATGTCATAATCATTGGATGATGTCATCATCATTTTGTTGATGTCATAATCATTTGATGATGTCATAATCATTTGATGTCATAATCATTGGATGATGTCATAATCATTGGATGATGTCATAATCATTTGATGATGTCATAATCATTTTGTTGATTTCATAATGATTTGATGATGTCATAATCATTGGATGATGTCATAATCATTGGATGATGTCATAATCATTTTGTTGATGTCATAATAATTTGATGATGTCAAAATCATTTGATGTCATAATCATTGGATGATGTAAAAATCATTTTTTTGATGTCATAATCATTTGATGATGTCATAATCATTGGATGATGTCATAATCATTTTGTTGATGTCATAATCATTTGATGATGTCATAATCATTAGATGATGTCATAATCATTTGATGTCATAATCATTTTGTTGATGTCATAATCATTTGATGATGTCATAATCATTAGATGATGTCATAATCATTTGATGTCATAATCATTGGATGATGTCATAACCATTTTGTTGATGTCATAATCATTAGATGATGTCATAATCATTTGATGATGTCATAATCATTGGATGATGTCATAATCATTTTGTTGATGTCATAATCATTTGATGATGTCATAATCATTAGATGATGTCATAATCATTTTGTTGATGTCATAATCATTTGATGATGTCATAATCATTAGATGATGTCATAATCATTTTGTTGATGTCATAATCATTTGATGATGTCATAATCATTTTGTTGATGTCATAATCATTTGATCATGTCAAAATCATTTGATGTCATAATCATGGGATGATGTAAAAATCATTTTTTTGATGTCATAATCATTTGATGATGTCATAATCATTGGATGATGTCATAATCATTTTGTTGATGTCATAATCATTTGATGATGTCATAATCATTAGATGATGTCATAATCATTTGATGTCATAATCATTTTGTTGATGTCATAATCATTTGATGATGTCATAATCATTAGATGATGTCATAATCATTTGATGTCATAATCATTGGATGATGTCATAACCATTTTGTTGATGTCATAATCATTAGATGATGTCATAATCATTTGATGATGTCATAATCATTGGATGATGTCATAATCATTTTGTTGATGTCATAATCATTTGATGATGTCATAATCATTAGATGATGTCATAATCATTTTGTTGATGTCATAATCATTTGATGATGTCATAATCATTAGATGATGTCATAATCATTTTGTTGATGTCATAATCATTTGATGATGTCATAATCATTTTGTTGATGTCATAATCATTTGATCATGTCAAAATCATTTGATGTCATAATCATGGGATGATGTCATAATCATTTTGTTGATGTCATAATCATTTGATGATGTCATAATCATTAGATGATGTCATAATCATTTTGATGATGTCATAATGATTTGATGATGTCATAATCATTGGATGATGTCACAATCATTGGATGATGTCATCATCATTTTGTTGATGTCATAATCATTTGATGATGTCATAATCATTTGATGTCATAATCATTGGATGATGTCATAATCACTGGATGATGTCATAATCATTTTGTTGATGTCATAATCATTTGATGATGTCAAAATCATTTGATGTCATAATCATTGGATGATGTAATAATCATTTTGTTGATGTCATAATCATTTGATGATGTCATAATCATTTTGTTGATGTCATAATGATTTGATGATGTCATAAACATTGGATGATGTCATAATCATTGGATGATGTAATAATCATTTTGTTGATGTCATAATCATTGGATGATGTCATAATCATTTTGTTGATGTCATAATCATTTGATGATGTCATAATCATTGGATGATGTCATAATCATTTTGTTGATGTCATAATCATTTGATGATGTCATAATCATTAGATGTTGTCATAATCATTTTGTTGATGTCATAATCATTGGATGATGTCATAATCATTGGATGATGTCATAATCATTTTGTTGATGTCATAATCATTTGATGTCATAATCACTGGATGATGTCATAATCATTTTGTTGATGTCATAATCATTGGATGATGTCATAATCATTTTGTTGATGTCATAATCATTTGATGATGTCATAATCATTGGATGATGTCATAATCATTTTGTTGATGTCATAACCATTTGATGATGTCATAATCATTAGATGTTGTCATAATCATATTGTTGATGTCATAATCACTGGATGATGTCATAATCATTTTGTTGATGTCATAATCATTTGATGATGTCAAAATCATTTGATGTCATAATCATTGGATGATGTAATAATCATTTTGTTGATGTCATAATCATTTGATGATGTCATAATCATTTTGTTGATGTCATAATGATTTGATGAAGTCATAATCACTGGATGATGTCATAATCATTGGATGATGTCATAATCATTTTGTTGATGTCATAATCATTTGATGATGTCAAAATCATTTGATGTCATAATCATTGGATGATGTAATAATCATTTTGTTGATGTCATAATCATTTGATGATGTCATAATCATTTTGTTGATGTCATAATGATTTGATGATGTCATAATCATTGGATGATGCCATAATCATTGGATGATGTCATAATCATTTTGTTGATGTCATAATGATTTGATGATGTCATAATCATTGGATGATGTCATAATCATTGGATGATGTCATAATCATTGGATGATGTCATAATCATTTTGTTGATGTCATAATCATTTGATGATGCAATAATCATTTGATGTCATAATCATTGGATGATGTCATAATCATTTGATGATGTCATAATCATTTGATGATGTCATAATCATTTTGTTGATGTCATAATCATTTGATGATGTCATAATCATTTTGTTGATGTCATAATCATTTGATGATGTCATAATCATTTTGTTGATGTCATAATCATTTTGTTGATGTCATAATCATTTGATGATGTCATAATCATTGGATGATGTCATAATCATTTTGTTGATGTCATAATCATTTGATGATGTCAAAATCATTTGATGTCATAATCATTGGATGATGTAATAATCATTTTGTTGATGTCATAATCATTTGATGATGTCATAATCATTTTGTTGATTTCATAATGATTTGATGATGTCATAATCATTGGATGATGTCATAATCATTGGATGATGTCATAATCATTTTGATGATGCCATAATAATTTGATGATGTCAAAATCATTTGATGTCATAATCATTGGATGATGTAATAATCATTTTGTTGATGTCATAATCATTTGATGATGTCATAATCATTGGATGATGTCATAATCATTTTGTTGATGTCATAATCATGTGATGATGTCATAATCATTAGATGATGTCATAATCATTTGATGTCATAATCATTTTGTTGATGTCATAATCATTTGATGATGTCATAATCATTAGATGATGTCATAATCATTTGATGTCATAATCATTGGATGATGTCATAACCATTTTGTTGATGTCATAATCATTTGATGATGTCATAATCATTAGATGATGTCATAATCATTTGATGATGTCATAATCAATAGATGATGTCTTAATCATTTTGTTGATGTCATAATCATTTGATGATGTCATAATCATTTGATGTCATAATCATTGGATGATGTCATAATCATTTGATGTCATAATCATTGGATGATGTCATAATCATTTTGTTGATGTCATAATCATTTGATGATGTCATAATCATTAGATGATGTCATAATCATTTTGTTGATGTCATAATCATTTGATGATGTCATAATCATTAGATGATGTCATAATCATTTTGTTCATGTCATAATCATTTGATGATGTCATAATCATTAGATGATGTCATAATCATTTTGTTGATGTCATAATAATTTGATGATGTCATAATCATTGGATGATGTCATAATCATTTTGTTGATGTAATAATCATTTGATGATGTCATAATCATTAGATGATGTCATAATCATTTTGTTGATGTCATAATCATTTGATGATGTCATAATCATTTTGTTGATGTCATAATCATTTGATCATGTCAAAATCATTTGATGTCATAATCATGGGATGATGTCATAATTATTTTGTTGATGTCATAATCATTTGATGATGTCATAATCATTAGATGATGTCATAATAATTTTGTTGATGTCATAATGATTTGATGATGTCATAATCATTGGATGATGTCATAATCATTGGATGATGTCATCATCATTTTGTTGATGTCATAATCATTTGATGATGTCATAATCATTTGATGTCATAATCATTGGATGATGTCATAATCATTGGATGATGTCATAATCATTTTGTTGATGTCATAATCATTTGATGATGTCATAATCATTTTGTTGATGTCATAATCATTTGATGATGTCATAATCATTTTGTTGATGTCATCATCATTTGATGATGTCATAATCATTTTGTTGATGTCATAATCATTTTGTTGATGTCATAATCATTGGATGATGTCATAATCATTGGATGATGTCATAATCATTTTGTTGATGTCATAATCATTTGATGATGTCATAATCATTTTGTTGATGTCATAATCATTTGATGATGTCATAATCATTTTGTTGATGTCATCATCATTTGATGATGTCATAATCATTTTGTTGATGTCATAATCATTTTGTTGATGTCATAATCATTGGATGATGTCATAATCATTGGATGATGTCATAATCATTTTGTTGATGTCATAATCATTTGATGATGTCAAAATCATTTGATGTCATAATCATTGGATGATGTAATAATCATTTTGTTGATGTCATAATCATTTTGTTGATGTCATAATCATTGGATGATGTCATAATCATTGGATGATGTCATAATCATTTTGTTGATGTCATAATCATTTGATGATGTCAAAATCATTTGATGTCATAATCATTGGATGATGTAATAATCATTTTGTTGATGTCATAATCATTTGATGATGTCATAATCATTTTGTTGATTTCATAATGATTTGATGATGTCATAATCATTGGATGATGTCATAATCATTGGATGATGTCATAATCATTTTGTTGATGTCATAATAATTTGATGATGTCAAAATCATTTGATGTCATAATCATTGGATGATGTAATAATCATTTTGTTGATGTCATAATCATTTGATGATGTCATAATCATTGGATGATGTCATAATCATTTTGTTGATGTCATAATCATTTGATGATGTCATAATCATTAGATGATGTCATAATCATTTGATGTCATAATCATTTTGTTGATGTCATAATCATTTGATGATGTCATAATCATTAGCTGATGTCATAATCATTTGATGTCATAATCATTGGATGATGTCATAATCATTTTGTTGATGTCATAATCATTTGATGATGTCATAATCATTTTGTTGATGTCATAATCATTTGATGATGTCAAAATCATTAGATGATGTCATAATCATTTTGTTGATGTCATAATCATTTGATGATGTCATAATCATTTTGTTGATTTCATAATCATTTGATGATGTCATAATCATTTGATGTCATAATCATGGGATGATGTCATAATCATTTTGTTGATGTCATAATCATTTGATGATGTCATAATCATTTTGCTGATGTCTTAATCATTTTGTTGATGTCATAATGATTTGATGATGTCATAATCATTGGATGATGTCATAATCATTGGATGATGTCATCATCATTTTGTTGATGTCATAATCATTTGATGATGTCATAATCATTTGATGTCATAATCATTGGATGATGTCATAATCATTGGATGATGTCATAATAATTTTGTTGATGTCATAATCATTTGATGATGTCATAATCATTTTGTTGATGTCATAATCATTGGATGATGTCATAATCATTTTGTTGATGTCATAATCATTTGATGATGTCATAATCATTTGATGTCATAATCATTGGATGATGTCATAATCATTTTGTTGATGTCATAATCATTTGATGATGTCATAATCATTTGATGTCATAATCATTGGATGATGTCATAATCATTTGAAGATGTCATAATCATTTTTTTGATGTCATAATCATTTGATGATGTCAAAATCATTTGATGTCATAATCATTGGATGATGTAATAATCATTTTGTTGATGTCATAATCATTTGATGATGTCATAATCATTTTGTTGATGTCATAATGATTTGATGAAGTCATAATCATTGGATGATGTCATAATCATTGGATGATGTCATAATCATTTTGTTGATGTCATAATCATTTGATGATGTCAAAATCATTTGATGTCATAATCATTGGATGATGTAATAATCATTTTGTTGATGTCATAATCATTTGATGATGTCATAATCATTTTGTTGTTGTCATAATGATTTGATGATGTCATAATCATTGGATGATGTCATAATCATTGGATGATGTCATAATCATTTTGTTGATGTCATAATGATTTGATGATGTCATAATCATTGGATGATGTCATAATCATTGGATGATGTCATAATCATTGGATGATGTCATAATCATTTTGTTGATGTCATAATCATTTGATGATGCAATAATCATTTGATGTCATAATCATTTGATGATGTCATAATCATTTGATGATGTCATAATCATTTTGTTGATGTCATAATCATTTGATGATGTCATAATCATTTTGTTGATGTCATAATCATTTGATGATGTCATAATCATTTTGTTGATGTCATAATCATTTGATGATGTCATAATCATTTTGTTGATGTCATAATCATTTTGTTGATGTCATAATCATTGGATGATGTCATAATCATTGGATGATGTCATAATCATTTTGTTGATGTCATAATCATTTGATGATGTCATAATCATTTTGTTGATGTCATAATCATTTGATGATGTCATAATCATTTTGTTGATGTCATAATCATTTTGTTGATGTCATAATCATTGGATGATGTCATAATCATTTTGTTGATGTCATAATCATTTGATGATTTCAAAATCATTTGATGTCATAATCATTGGATGATGTAATAATCATTTTGTTGATGTCATAATCATTTGATGATGTCATAATCATTTTGTTGATTTCATAATGATTTGATGATGTCATAATCATTGGATGATGTCATAATCATTGGATGATGTGATAATCATTTTGTTGATGTCATAATCATTTGATGATGTCATAATCATTGGATGATGTCATAATCATTTTGTTGATGTCATAATCATTTGATGATGTCATAATCATTAGATGATGTCATAATCATTTGATGTCATAATCATTTTGTTGATGTCATAATCATTTGATGATGTCATAATCATTAGATGATGTCATAATCATTTGATGTCATAATCATTGGATGATGTCATAACCATTTTGTTGATGTCATAATCATTTGATGATGTCATAATCATTAGATGATGTCATAATCATTTGATGATGTCATAATCATTTGATGTCATAATCATTGGATGATGTCATAATCATTTTGTTGATGTCATAATCATTTGATGATGTCATAATCATTAGATGATGTCATAATCATTTTGTTGATGTCATAATCATTTGATGATGTCATAATCATTAGATGATGTCATAATCATTTTGTTGATGTCATAATCATTTGATGATGTCATAATTAGAGTTGAGCGATACCAGCCGATACTTGAAAATATCGGATCGGAATGGATCGGCCGATCTTAAAAAAAAGTATCGGTATCGCCGATTCCGATACCGGGAACCAATGCAAGTCAATGGGGCCAAAATATCGGAATTAAAAAAACCCCTTTCTTTCCTTGTAGGTTAATTCTACATGAAGAAAAACAACTAAGAATAATGTAGAATGTATTGTGGGAGGTGGAGGAGACATTAAAGCCATAGAGGTTTAGCCCAATCAAATGGAATAGCAGGAATTAAACTTTTTTTTTTAAAGATGTTAGGAGTTACAAAGATATTGACTATGTTAGCCTCATTTATATTTTGCCAGACATGTATGTCTTCTTCTTCTACTTCCTTTTTTTACATTCTTCTTCTTCTTCTTCTACTTCCTTTTTTTACATTCTTCTTCTTCTTCTACTACTTCCTTTTTTTACATTCTTCTTCTTCTTCTTCTACTTCCTTTTTTTACATTCTTCTTCTTCTTCTACTACTTCCTTTTTTTACATTCTTCTTCTTATTCCTTTTTTTACATTCTTCTTCTTCTTCTTCTACTTCCTTTTTTTACATTCTTCTTCTTCTTCTTCTTCTTCTTCTTCTTCCTTTTCTTACATTCTTCATATTCTTCTTATTCAACAATTATTATTCTACATATTCAGCTTCTTCATCTTCTTCCTATTCTTCTTCATCATATTCTTGTTTGTGTCAGGCATTCCTGTAGTTGTTATCTAGAAAAGTTAGAAGTTTACACCTTCCGTTCTGCCTGTCACAAAAGATTTACAACAGGATTTGTCCGCGTTCAGTTTGGCCTGCAGAAGCAGGCCTTTTCCAGGGGCACCACGAGGAGGAACGGACTCACCCCCATACACTGCTTAGTCTTCTTCTGCTTATAAATAAGATAATATCATTTGCTCAGAGTATTAGTCTTATGCTTAATGTTCTTCTGCTTTGTTTTTTTTATGCTTCTTTGTCTTCTCTCTCTTGTTGTTCTGCATCTTGGTGGTTGTCTTCCTGTTCTTTGTCCTCTTGAACCAGCTGACGGTACTGGCACCCGGAGGGGCAGCAGAAGGAACAAGAGCCAATGGCACTACCGAGGACCAGCTGACGGTGCTGGAACCCGGTTACTAAGCAGGAGGTACCTGTGCTACAAAGCACTACCAAGGACCAGCAGACGTTGCCGGAACTCGGATACCGAGATGGAGGCACCTAGGCCAAAGGCTCTGACGAGAACCAGCTGACGGTGCTGGAACCCGGAGGGGTAGCATAAGCTGCAAGAGCAAATGGAAATAGCGAGGACCAGCTGACAGTGCTGGCACCCGGAGGGGCAGCAGAAGGAATAAGAGCCAATGGCACAACCGAGGACCAGCTGACGGTGCTGGAACCCGGTTACTAAGCAGGAGGTACCTGTGCTACAAAGCACTACCAAGGACCAGCAGACGTTGCCGGAACTCGGATACCGAGATGGAGGCACCTAGGCCAAAGGCTCTGACGAGAACCAGCTGACGGTGCTGGAACCCGGAGGGGTAGCATAAGCTGCAAGAGCAAATGGAAATAGCGAGGACCAGCTGACAGTGCTGGCACCCGGAGGGGCAGCAGAAGGAATAAGAGCCAATGGCACAACCGAGGACCAGCTGACGGTGCTGGAACCCGGTTACTAAGCAGGAGGTACCTGTGCTACAAAGCACTACCAAGGACCAGCAGACGTTGCTGGAACTCGGATACCGAGATGGAGGCACCTAGGCCAAAGGCTCTGATGAGAACCAGCTGACGGTGCTGGAACCCGGAGGGGTATCAGAAGTTACCCCTGAAAAGCAAAGTTGGCATGCCGCAAGCTGGCCGCAGTTACCGAATCACACAGTCCTACAGGGGGTGCTTGTCCTACTGGCACTATGGAACAAACCTTTCTTACCAGAACCCGCAGTCCACATAGGAAGCACCTAAACTGCTGGCACCCTAGCCTCGGCTAACCCAACCGCAACACGACATGGCAACTTGGGGTGGCAAACTGACATTGACACTTCCCGGAAACAGCAGGCAGGGCTGGAACCAAGCTGGGCAGGAGGGAGTACCCGTGCCAAAGTCAGTTATGAGCAGCAACTGGCGATGTTGGAGCCCAGGACAAGCACTTAGCAGGCTGAGGCCTGATGTGCTGTCAATTGGGAGGCAGCAGGACAGATTGCCATCAAAACAGCAGGGGAACAGCTGACGTTACTGAACCCCACAAACACAGGAGCTAGTGTTTTACTCTGTGAAGACGGCACTTCCGAGCAACAACTGGCTGTGTTGAAGCCCAGGGACAAGCACGGAGCAGGCTTAGGCTGCATTGAAGAAATTTTAAGATCGGTTGTAGACTACTAATTTGAACCAAGCTCCACTTAGGCCTGTGGCTTCACTGATTTTCGTATTTCCCCTGTCCTCCAACCCCGCCAGTTACAGCTCCGAAGTGGCGTCTGCACAATCCACACTTGTTCCTGTGTTACAGGTGTTCAGTCCGGTCAGTTAATCCCCTGATGTGTGTCCGGCAATGTCGCCTGCTCTGTCCACATTCCGATAATGGGAATGTGGACAGAGCAGGCGACATTGCCGGACACACATCAGGGGATTAACTGATCGGACTGAACACCTGTAACACAGGAACAAGTGTGGATTGTGCAGACGCCACTTCGGAGCTGTAACTGGCAGGGTTGGAGGACAGGGGAAATACGAGAGACAGTGGAGCCACAGGCCTAATTGGAGCGCGGTTAAAAATCAGTAGTGGTATGACTGTGTAGGCAGCAGGAGACTTTGCCATCCACACAGCAGGGGATCAGCTGACATTACTGAACCCCACTGAGACACGGGAGCAAGTATCTCTTTCCGTGTGGACGGCACTTCCGAACTACAACTGGCTGTGTTGAAGCCCAGGAAATAGGAGGGTGTAGGCAGAGGCCTACTGAATTTTGAATGAGGTGACAGCAGGAGAGACTGCCATCCACACAGCAGGGGATCAGCTGACGTTACTGAACCCCACTGAGACACGGGAGCAAGTATCTCTTTCCGTGTGGACGGCACTTCCGAACTACAACTGGCTGTGTTGAAGCCCAGGAAATAGGAGGGTGTAGGCAGAGGCCTACTGTATTTTGAATGAGTTTACAGCAGGAGAGACTGCCATCCACACAGCAGGGGATCAGCTGACGTTACTGAACCCCACTGAGACACGGGAGCAAGTGTCTCTTTCCGTGTGGATGGCACTTCCGAACTACAACTGGCTGTGTTGAAGCCCAGGAAATAGGAGGGTGTAGGCAGAGGCCTACTGTATTTTGAATGAGTTTACAGCAGGAGAGACTGCCATCCACACAGCAGGGGATCAGCTGACGTTACTGAACCCCACTGAGACACGGGAGCAAGTGTCTCTTTCCGTGTGGACGGCACTTCCGAACTACAACTGGCTGTGTTGAAGCCCAGGAAATAGGAGGGTGTAGGCAGAGGCCTACTGTATTTTGAATGAGTTTACAGCAGGAGAGACTGCCATCCACACAGCAGGGGATCAGCTGACGTTACTGAACCCCACTGAGACACGGGAGCAAGTGTCTCTTTCCGTGTGGACGGCACTTCCGAACTACAACTGGCTGTGTTGAAGCCCAGGAAATAGGAGGGTGTAGGCAGAGGCCTACTGTATTTTGAATGAGTTTACAGCAGGAGAGACTGCCATCCACACAGCAGGGGATCAGCTGACGTTACTGAACCCCACTGAGACACGGGAGCAAGTATCTCTTTCCGTGTGGACGGCACTTCCGAACTACAACTGGCTGTGTTGAAGCCCAGGAAATAGGAGGGTGTAGGCAGAGGCCTACTGAATTTTGAATGAGGTGACAGCAGGAGAGACTGCCATCCACACAGCAGGGGATCAGCTGACGTTACTGAAACCCACTGAGACACGGGAGCAAGTATCTCTTTCCGTGTGGACGGCACTTCCGAACTACAACTGGCTGTGTTGAAGCCCAGGAAATAGGAGGGTGTAGGCAGAGGCCTACTGTATTTTGAATGAGTTTACAGCAGGAGAGACTGCCATCCACACAGCAGGGGATCAGCTGACGTTACTGAACCCCACTGAGACACGGGAGCAAGTATCTCTTTCCGTGTGGACGGCACTTCCGAACTACAACTGGCTGTGTTGAAGCCCAGGAAATAGGAGGGTGTAGGCAGAGGCCTACTGTATTTTGAATGAGTTTACAGCAGGAGAGACTGCCATCCACACAGCAGGGGATCAGCTGACGTTACTGAACCCCACTGAGACACGGGAGCAAGTGTCTCTTTCCGTGTGGACGGCACTTCCGAACTACAACTGGCTGTGTTGAAGCCCAGGAAATAGGAGGGTGTAGGCAGAGGCCTACTGTATTTTGAATGAGTTTACAGCAGGAGAGACTGCCATCCACACAGCAGGGGATCAGCTGACGTTACTGAACCCCACTGAGACACGGGAGCAAGTATCTCTTTCCGTGTGGACGGCACTTCCGAACTACAACTGGCTGTGTTGAAGCCCAGGAAATAGGAGGGTGTAGGCAGAGGCCTACTGAATTTTGAATGAGGTGACAGCAGGAGAGACTGCCATCCACACAGCAGGGGATCAGCTGACGTTACTGAACCCCACTGAGACACGGGAGCAAGTATCTCTTTCCGTGTGGACGGCACTTCCGAACTACAACTGGCTGTGTTGAAGCCCAGGAAATAGGAGGGTGTAGGCAGAGGCCTACTGTATTTTGAATGAGTTTACAGCAGGAGAGACTGCCATCCACACAGCAGGGGATCAGCTGACGTTACTGAACCCCACTGAGACACGGGAGCAAGTATCTCTTTCCGTGTGGACGGCACTTCCGAACTACAACTGGCTGTGTTGAAGCCCAGGAAATAGGAGGGTGTAGGCAGAGGCCTACTGTATTTTGAATGAGTTTACAGCAGGAGAGACTGCCATCCACACAGCAGGGGATCAGCTGACGTTACTGAACCCCACTGAGACACGGGAGCAAGTATCTCTTTCCGTGTGGACGGCACTTCCGAACTACAACTGGCTGTGTTGAAGCCCAGGAAATAGGAGGGTGTAGGCAGAGGCCTACTGTATTTTGAATGAGTTTACAGCAGGAGAGACTGCCATCCACACAGCACGGGATCAGCTGACGTTACTGAACCCCACTGAGACACGGGAGCAAGTGTCTCTTTCCGTGTGGACGGCACTTCCGAACTACAACTGGCTGTGTTGAAGCCCAGGAAATAGGAGGGTGTAGGCAGAGGCCTACTGTATTTTGAATGAGTTTACAGCAGGAGAGACTGCCATCCACACAGCAGGGGATCAGCTGACGTTACTGAACCCCACTGAGACACGGGAGCAAGTGTCTCTTTCCATGTGGACGGCACTTCCGAACTACAACTGGCTGTGTTGAAGCCCAGGAAATAGGAGGGTGTAGGCAGAGGCCTACTGTATTTTGAATGAGTTTACAGCAGGAGAGACTGCCATCCACACAGCAGGGGATCAGCTGACGTTACTGAACCCCACTGAGACACGGGAGCAAGTGTCTCTTTCCGTGTGGACGGCACTTCCGAACTACAACTGGCTGTGTTGAAGCCCAGGAAATAGGAGGGTGTAGGCAGAGGCCTACTGTATTTTGAATGAGTTTACAGCAGGAGAGACTGCCATCCACACAGCAGGGGATCAGCTGACGTTACTGAACCCCACTGAGACACGGGAGCAAGTGTCTCTTTCCGTGTGGACGGCACTTCCGAACTACAACTGGCTGTGTTGAAGCCCAGGAAATAGGAGGGTGTAGGCAGAGGCCTACTGTATTTTGAATGAGTTTACAGCAGGAGAGACTGCCATCCACACAGCAGGGGATCAGCTGACGTTACTGAACCCCACTGAGACACGGGAGCAAGTATCTCTTTCCGTGTGGACGGCACTTCCGAACTACAACTGGCTGTGTTGAAGCCCAGGAAATAGGAGGGTGTAGGCAGAGGCCTACTGTCTTTGTAATGCGGAGACAGCAGGAGAGACTGCCATCTCCACAGCAGGGGAACAGCTGGCAGTGCTGAACCCCACTAACACTTGAACGAATGTGTTTGGCTCTGTGGAGACGACACTTCTGAACACCAACTGACGCTGTTGGAGCCCAGGATTAGGCGAGGAGCAGGCTGGGGCCTACTGGATTTTGGCAGGTGAATGCAGCAGGAGACTTGCCATCTCCACAGCAGGGGAACAGCTGGCAGTGCTGAACCCCACTAACACTTGAACGAATGTGTTTGGTTCTGTGGAGACGACACTTCTGAACACCAACTGACGCTGTTGGAGCCCAGGATTAGGCGAGGAGCAGGCTGGGGCCTACTGGATTTTGGCAGGTGAATGCAGCAGGAGACTTGCCATCTCCACAGCAGGGGAACAGCTGGCAGTGCTGAACCCCACTAACACTTGAACGAATGTGTTTGGCTCTGTGGAGACGACACTTCTGAACACCAACTGACGCTGTTGTAGCCCAGGATTAGGCGAGGAGCAGGCTGGGGCCTACTGGATTTTGGCAGGTGAAGGCAGCAGGAGACTTGCCATCTCCACAGCAGGGGAACAGCTGGCAGTGCTGAACCCCACTAACACTTGAACGAATGTGTTTGGCTCTGTGGAGACGACACTTCTGAACACCAACTGACGCTGTTGGAGCCCAGGATTAGGCGAGGAGCAGGCTGGGGCCTACTGGATTTTGGCAGGTGAAGGCAGCAGGAGACTTGCCATCTCCACAGCAGGGGAACAGCTGGCAGTGCTGAACCCCACTAACACTTGAACGAATGTGTTTGGCTCTGTGGAGACGACACTTCTGAACACCAACTGATGCTGTTGGAGCCCAGGATTAGGCGAGGAGCAGGCTGGGGCCTACTGGATTTTGGCAGGTGAAGGCAGCAGGAGACTTGCCATCTCCACAGCAGGGGAACAGCTGGCAGTGCTGAACCCCACTAACACTTGAACGAATGTGTTTGGCTCTGTGGAGACGACACTTCTGAACACCAACTGACGCTGTTGGAGCCCAGGATTAGGCGAGGAGCAGGCTGGGGCCTACTGGATTTTGGCAGGTGAATGCAGCAGGAGACTTGCCATCTCCACAGCAGGGGAACAGCTGGCAGTGCTGAACCCCACTAACACTTGAACGAATGTGTTTGGCTCTGTGGAGACGACACTTCTGAACACCAACTGACGCTGTTGGAGCCCAGGATTAGGCGAGGAGCAGGCTGGGGCCTACTGGATTTTGGCAGGTGAAGGCAGCAGGAGACTTGCCATCTCCACAGCAGGGGAACAGCTGGCAGTGCTGAACCCCACTAACACTTGAACGAATGTGTTTGGCTCTGTGGAGACGACACTTCTGAACACCAACTGACGCTGTTGGAGCCCAGGATTAGGCGAGGAGCAGGCTGGGGCCTACTGGATTTTGGCAGGTGAATGCAGCAGGAGACTTGCCATCTCCACAGCAGGGGAACAGCTGGCAGTGCTGAACCCCACTAACACTTGAACGAATGTGTTTGGCTCTGTGGAGACGACACTTCTGAACACCAACTGACGCTGTTGGTGCCCAGGATTACGCATGCCGCATGCAGAGGCCAATGGGCAGCGGTTTTTATGGAGGTTGTGGACTACTACTGATTCTAACCATGCTCCACTTAGGCCTCTGGCTCCACTGTCTCTACTATTTACCCTGGCCTCCAACCCCGCCAGCTACATCTCTGAAGTGGCGTCAGCACAATCTACACTTGTTCCTGTGTTACTGGTGCTCAGTCCCATCAGTTGATCCCCTGATGTTTGTCCGGCAAGTTCGCCAGCTCTGTCCTCATTCCCACTACTGGTTATGGGAATGTGGACAGAGCAGGAGACCTTGCCGGACACACATCAGGGGATAAACTGATGGGACTGAGCCACAGGAACACAGGAACAAGTGTAGATTGTGCTGACGCCACTTCAGAGATGTAGATGGCGGGGTTGGAGGTCAGGGGAAATAGTAGAGACAGTGGAGCCAGAGACCTAAGTTGGGCACGGTTAAAAATCAGTAGTGGTTTGAATGTTGATGGAGCTGGTGACTCTGCCGTCCACACAGCAGGGGATCAGCTGGCATTACTGAACCCCAGTAACACAGGAGCTAGTGTGTTTCTCTGTGCAGACGACACATCTGAGCGACAACTGGCTGTGTTGAAGCACAGGGATTATAGTTCAGGTGGTAGAAAAATGAACACACCAGCAGACCTGGATACAGTTGCCAACCACTAATTTAGTCTGTAAGAGGAATGGCAAAGTCTTTGGAGATCCAGGCCTTGTTCATTTTCAGAAAAGTCAGCCGGTCAACATTATCGGAAGATAGTCGCGTGCGACGGTCTGTTAGTACACCACCTGCGGCACTAAAGACACGTTCCGATAATACACTGGCAGCAGGGCAAGCCAGCACCTCCAATGCATACTGGCTAAGCTCTGGCCATGTATCCAGCTTAGAGACCCAAAACTTGAAGGGGGAAGAGCCATCTGGGAGTACAGCGACAGGGCAAGACATGTAGTCTGACACCATCTGACGGAAGCGTTGCCTCCTGCTGACTCGAGGCGTCGCTGATGGTGTAGACAATTGTGGTGGACACACAAAACTTTGCCACATTTGGGCCATAGTGGTCTTGCCTTGTGCTGCGGCACTGCCTCTGCTCCCTCTTTGTGCAGAGTTTCCTCCACTGCCTCGACGCACAGAGCTGCTTTGTAAAGCACTAGCAACAATGCTGTCGGGTGGAATGGAAAACATTATGGACTGCACCAGTGACTCTTCGTACTCCCGCATTTTACGCTCCCGGTTCAACGTTGGTATGAGCCTTTGTACGCTGTCCCGGTAGCGAGGATCTAGGAGGGTGTACACCCAATAATCAGCCGAGACGAGAATGTGGGCGATGCGGCGGTCGTTTCTCAGGCACTGCAGCATGAAATCAACCATGTGCTGCAGACTCCCAACTGCCAAAGAACCGCTGTCCCCTGTTTGAGGCGTGACCTCGACCTGCTCTGCATCACCCCACCCTCGCTGTACATACTGAGTAGAGGTTTGTGTACCTCCCTCCTCTGGAGAGATGTCTTCCTCCTCCATCGACTCCTCCTCATCCTCCTCACAAAGTGTCCCCTGCCTAGGCCTTTGTGAGGAAACACGTAGCGCAGACTGTCCAGAAGCAGATGGCATTTGGGACTCCTCATCCTCCACCTCTTCTGAAACCTCATCCCTTAGTGCTTGCAGTGTTTGTTGAAGCAGGCAGATAAGGGGGACAGTCATGCTGACTAGTGCATCATCTGCACTCGCCATCCGCGTGGATTCATCGAAGGCACGCAAAACGAGGCAGATGTCCTTCATAGAGGCCCACTCAATGGTGCTGAAGTGTGAACGGCGCACAGTGCGACTTGTTTGCGCCTGATGCAGCTGGTACTCCATGACTGCTGCCTGCTGCTCACACAACCGCTCCAACATATGTAACGTTGAATTCCACCGGGTGGGTAGGTCACATATGATGCGATGTTCTGGAAGGCCAAATCGTCGCTGCAGAGCAGCGAGGCGCGATCTTGCCGTGCTGGAACGTCGCAAGTGAGCGCACTCTATGCGGACCTTGTGCAACAGTGCATCAAGATCCGGATAGTCCCTCAGAAAGCTCTGCACGACCAAGTTAAGAACATGTGCCAGACATGGGATGTGTGTGAGGTTGCCTAGGCCAAGAGCTGCCACCAGATTTCGGCCATTGTCACACACTACCAAGCCCGGCTGGAGATTCGCTGGCCCAAACCACACATCGCTCTCCAGCTTGATAGCATTCCAGAGCTCCTGCGCTGTGTGGCTTCGATTCCCCAAAGAAATTAATTTGAGTACAGCCTGTTGACGTTTGGCCACGGCTGTGCTCATATCGGTCGTAACAGGCTCCTGCTCTGCTGTTTCTGAGGAACTTGAGTAGGAGGAGGAGTCTATGTGTACAGACTGGAGTCCTGCAATCCGTGGCGTTGGAAGAACACGTACAGCGCCACTCTCCAGATCCGTACCCGGCTCCACAACATTGACCCAGTGGGCAGTGAGGGAAAGGTATCGTCCCTGTCCATGGTTACTGGTCCACGCATCGGTGGTCAGGTGGACCTTGCTACTAACGGCGTTTAGTAGCGCATGTTTTATTTTGCCCTCAACATGTTTCTGCAGGGCAGGGACGGCTCGCCTGCTGAAATAAAAGCGGCTGGGCACGTTGTATTGGGGGACTGCCAATGCCATTAAGTCCCGGAAGGTGTCAGTGTCCACCAGCCTGAATGACAGCATTTCAACTGCCAGAAGTTTGGCAATGCCAGCATTCAGAGACTGTGCTCGGGGATGGTTTGCCGAGTAAGGGCGCCTTTTATCCCATGCCTGTGCTACCGATGGCTGTGATGGATGGGAACGTGCTGTTATGGGTGGAATCTGACAGGGTCTCCGGACAACAGTGGCAGAGGTTCTTCCTTGGCGATCCTGTGAGGAAGCCGAACCAGCAGTGTGTGAGCTGGAGGAAGAGGGCCCAACACGAACTGAAGAGGTGGTAGGTGGTGCTGTACGTTGGCCTATGTCTTGAGGGTGTCTCTGCAACTCCAACTCGTGCTTGGTGCGCACATGTTTCCACATATTTGTGGTATTGAGGTTGCTGACATTTCTCCCTCTTTTAACTCTCTGATGACACAGCTTGCATTTGACAAAGCAAATGTCATCTGCAACTGTGTCAAAAAAGGACCACGCACTGCAACTCTTGTGAGCGCCCGGTTTGCCTTTGGAAGGAGGAATGCTCCTAACGGGTGCCGAAGTGGAGGGTACAGGCAACCAAGTCTTCCCCCTCCCTCTGCCTCCTGTTTTGGCCGGTAGGGGAATCTCTTCCTCCGAGCTGCTCCCACCACCTTCCTGTTGCTCACGCCATGATGGGTCAAGGACCTCATCATCTTCCCTCCCCTCTTCAAACAGCTGCTTCTCCGGGGTTGTCTCGCCAGCACCGTACGCACCAGAAAGTGGCAACTGAGTCTCGTCATCATCTGATGCGTACTGAGGTGTGCTGACCATAGGCACTGGCCCACTCGCCTCTTCAGATTCAGAGGGACAAAGAAGTTGCGCATCACTGCATACTCCCTCTTCTTCACATTCAGGAATGCTGCTTGGCTGGCCCCCTCTTTCCAAGCCAACAGATTCCGAGAACAGAAGTAGAGATTGTGATGGCTCCTGTCCATGTCTCTCTGACTGCCTGGGCACTTTGGCAGGTGGTGAAGAGACAGATGGTTGCTCTTCGGTGCTCTGACCCTGAGAGGATGCGGAAGTAATTGAAGTCGATGCGTTAGCTGCCATCCATCCGACAACGGCTTCAATTTGTTCCTCCCGCAGCAGTGGGGTACGTTGAGGTCCTACAAAGCTGCGCATAAAGGACTGTTGCCTGCTAAAACTGGGGGATGCTGATCCACTGGTGCCCGCAGCAGGCCCAGAATCCCCACGTCCTCTACCTGTAGAATCCCCACGTCCTCTCCCTGCAGAATCCCCACGTCCTCTCCCTGCTGAAACTCCACGCCCACGCCCACGCCCCCGCGCCTTACTCCCTGCCTTCTTCATCTTGCAAGACTGCTTAAGATAGGCAAAAAAGGACAAAGGGGGGCCTTAGTGTGCTTATTCCTGAACAGCTGGTTACAGGTACAAGAAACACTAATTTTATGAAGTGTGTGTGTGTGGACTAGACTTTAATAGGAGCTGATGTGGCCTACACAAGTTCAAAATGTAGTGTTTGGTGAACTTTTTATGTGGTTTCTTTGTTTGAAACAAACTCAAAGTATGAGAACAAAGAATTGAAACTGATAGTATCACCAACTTTTTGGAGCTATTACAATGCAGGCAGGTAACCTACAATGCAAAAGATGAGGCTCCAAAAAAATTGGGTAATACTAATCTGGCTGCGCCGGCAGGGCACAAGCCAGAAAAAAAGGCTCCTCTATCTACTCCTATATAGTGTTTGCAACCAACCAATGTTGATGGATACGGATGGATGCACACTAATAGGAGAAGAAAAAATGAGCTGCACTCAGAGACAAATATGTGTGAGGCAGTGACGCACGTTGAGCGTCCTACAACCAGACGTAGCTGCAGGACACTCTACTCAGCGTGAGCTGCACTCACACACAGTCAGAGACCTCTCAGACAGCCGTCAACAGTGCAGCTAAGTGGGCACTGGCACTGACAGGCTGCAGAAAGGCTCCGCTGTGTACTCCTATATAGTGTTTGCAACCACCGTAGATGGAGACGGATGGATGCACACTAATAGAAGAAAAAATGAGCTGCACTCAAATAAAAATATGTGTGAGGCAGTGACGCACGCTGAGCGTCCTACAGCCAGACGTAGCTGCAGGACACACTACTCAGCGTGAGCTGCACTCACACACAGTCAGAGACCTCTCAGACAGCCGTGAACAGTGCAGCAAAGTGGACACTAGCACTGAAAGGCTGCAGAAAGGCTCCGCTGTCTACTACTAGTGTTTGCAACCAACGTATATGGATACGGATGGAAGCACACTAGATTGAAATTATTTAAAAAATGCAGCTCAAAAAATAAAAGATGTATGAGGCAGCAGTGATCACACTGGGTGGCCTACAGCCTGACGTGGCTGCAGGACCCACTCCACAGCGTGAGCTGCACTCACACAGCCCTTGCAGACAGCTGTGAAAACAGCGCTGCTAGGGAAAAGCAAGCTACAGTGGTGGTTTATGTAGCCTGGATAAAGCACAATATTGTTTTTAGAATCGCTATTTCTAACTGTCCCTCACAGTCTTCTACAGCAGCCTGTCCCTAACTGAATTCACAGCAGAGTGACCAGAAATGGCGGCTGCGGTGGCTTTTATAGTGCATCATGACATCATTTCGGCAGCCAATCACAGCCATGCCAATAGTTAACATGCCTACATGCCTAACAGGATGTGCCCACACTTCGGAGGATTCCCATTGGCTTAATCAAAGCAAGCAGGCTCATAGCATGATGGGAACTTCCTATTCCGATTCCGATCCCGGAATCCGATATGAAAAAAGTATCGGAATTAAGTATCGGAATTCCGATACCGCTAATATCGGCCGATACCCGATACTTGCGGTATCGGAATGCTCAACACTAGTCATAATCATTTTGTTGATGTCATAATCATTTGATCATGTCAAAATCATTTGATGTCATAATCATGGGATGATGTCATAATCATTTTGTTGATGTCATAATCATTTGATGATGTCATAATCATTAGATGATGTCATAATCATTTTGTTGATGTCATAATGATTTGATGATGTCATAATCATTGGATGATGTCATAATCATTGGATGATGTCATCATCATTTTGTTGATGTCATAATCATTTGATGATGTCATAATCATTTGATGTCATAATCATTGGATGATGTCATAATCACTGGATGATGTCATAATCATTTTGTTGATGTCATAATCATTTGATGATGTCAAAATCATTTGATGTCATAATCATTGGATGATGTAATAATCATTTTGTTGATGTCATAATCATTTGATGATGTCATAATCATTTTGTTGATGTCATAATGATTTGATGATGTCATAAACATTGGATGATGTCATAATCATTGGATGATGTAATAATCATTTTGATGATGTCATAATCATTGGATGATGTCATAATCATTTTGTTGATGTCATAATCATTTGATGATGTCATAATCATTGGATGATGTCATAATCATTTTGTTGATGTCATAATCATTTGATGATGTCATAATCATTAGATGTTGTCATAATCATTTTGTTGATGTCATAATCATTGGATGATGTCATAATCATTGGATGATGTCATAATCATTTTGTTGATGTCATAATCATTTGATGTCATAATCACTGGATGATGTCATAATCATTTTGTTGATGTCATAATCATTGGATGATGTCATAATCATTTTGTTGATGTCATAATCATTTGATGATGTCATAATCATTGGATGATGTCATAATCATTTTGTTGATGTCATAATCATTTGATGATGTCATAATCATTAGATGTTGTCATAATCATTTTGTTGATGTCATAATCATTGGATGATGTCATAATCATTTTGTTGATGTCATAATCATTTGATGATGCCATAATCATTTTGTTGATGTCATAATCATTTGATGATGTCATAATCATTTGATGTCATAATCATTGGATGATGTCATAATCATTTTGTTGATGTCATAATCATTTGATGATGTCATAATCATTTGATGTCATAATCATTGGATGATGTCATAATCATTTGAAGATGTCATAATCATTTTGTTGATGTCATAATCATTTGATGATGTCAAAATCATTTGATGTCATAATCATTGGATGATGTAATAATCATTTTGTTGATGTCATAATCATTTGATGATGTCATAATCATTTTGTTGATGTCATAATGATTTGATGAAGTCATAATCATTGGATGATGTCATAATCATTGGATGATGTCATAATCATTTTGTTGATGTCATAATCATTTGATGATGTCAAAATCATTTGATGTCATAATCATTGGATGATGTAATAATCATTTTGTTGATGTCATAATCATTTGATGATGTCATAATCATTTTGTTGATGTCATAATGATTTGATGATGTCATAATCATTGGATGATGTCATAATCATTGGATGATGTCATAATCATTTTGTTGATGTCATAATGATTTGATGATGTCATAATCATTGGATGATGTCATAATCATTGGATGATGTCATAATCATTTTGTTGATGTCATAATCATTTGATGATGCAATAATCATTTGATGTCATAATCATTGGATGATGTCATAATCATTTGATGATGTCATAATCATTTTGTTGATGTCATAATCATTTGATGATGTCATAATCATTTTGTTGATGTCATAATCATTTGATGATGTCATAATCATTTTGTTGATGTCATAATCATTTGATGATGTCATAATCATTTTGTTGATGTCATAATCATTTGATCATGTCAAAATCATTTGATGTCATAATCATGGGATGATGTCATAATCATTTTGTTGATGTCATAATCATTTGATGATGTCATAATCATTAGATGATGTCATAATCATTTTGTTGATGTCATAATGATTTGATGATGTCATAATCATTGGATGATGTCATAATCATTGGATGATGTCATCATCATTTTGTTGATGTCATAATCATTTGATGATGTCATAATCATTTGATGTCATAATCATTGGATGATGTCATAATCACTGGATGATGTCATAATCATTTTGTTGATGTCATAATCATTTGATGATGTCAAAATCATTTGATGTCATAATCATTGGATGATGTAATAATCATTTTGTTGATGTCATAATCATTTGATGATGTCATAATCATTTTGTTGATGTCATAATGATTTGATGATGTCATAAACATTGGATGATGTCATAATCATTGGATGATGTAATAATCATTTTGTTGATGTCATAATCATTGGATGATGTCATAATCATTTTGTTGATGTCATAATCATTTGATGATGTCATAATCATTGGATGATGTCATAATCATTTTGTTGATGTCATAATCATTTGATGATGTCATAATCATTAGATGTTGTCATAATCATTTTGTTGATGTCATAATCATTGGATGATGTCATAATCATTGGATGATGTCATAATCATTTTGTTGATGTCATAATCATTTGATGTCATAATCACTGGATGATGTCATAATCATTTTGTTGATGTCATAATCATTGGATGATGTCATAATCATTTTGTTGATGTCATAATCATTTGATGATGTCATAATCATTGGATGATGTCATAATCATTTTGTTGATGTCATAATCATTTGATGATGTCATAATCATTAGATATTGTCATAATCATTTTGTTGATGTCATAATCATTGGATGATGTCATAATCATTTTGTTGATGTCATAATCATTTGATGATGCCATAATCATTTTGTTGATGTCATAATCATTTGATGATGTCATAATCATTTGATGTCATAATCATTGGATGATGTCATAATCATTTTGTTGATGTCATAATCATTTGATGATGTCATAATCATTTGATGTCATAATCATTGGATGATGTCATAATCATTTGAAGATGTCATAATCATTTTGTTGATGTCATAATCATTTGATGATGTCAAAATCATTTGATGTCATAATCATTGGATGATGTAATAATCATTTTGTTGATGTCATAATCATTTGATGATGTCATAATCATTTTGTTGATGTCATAATGATTTGATGAAGTCATAATCATTGGATGATGTCATAATCATTGGATGATGTCATAATCATTTTGTTGATGTCATAATCATTTGATGATGTCAAAATCATTTGATGTCATAATCATTGGATGATGTAATAATCATTTTGTTGATGTCATAATCATTTGATGATGTCATAATCATTTTGTTGATGTCATAATGATTTGATGATGTCATAATCATTGGATGATGTCATAATCATTGGATGATGTCATAATCATTTTGTTGATGTCATAATGATTTGATGATGTCATAATCATTGGATGATGTCATAATCATTGGATGATGTCATAATCATTTTGTTGATGTCATAATCATTTGATGATGCAATAATCATTTGATGTCATAATCATTTTGTTGATGTCATAATCATTTGATGATGTCATAATCATTTTGTTGATGTCATAATCATTTGATGATGTCATAATCATTTTGTTGATGTCATAATCATTTGATGATGTCATAATCATTTTGTTGATGTCATAATCATTTGATGATGTCATAATCATTTTGTTGATGTCATAATCATTTTGTTGATGTCATAATCATTTGATGATGTCATAATCATTGGATGATGTCATAATCATTTTGTTGATGTCATAATCATTTGATGATGTCAAAATCATTTGATGTCATAATCATTGGATGATGTAATAATCATTTTGTTGATGTCATAATCATTTGATGATGTCATAATCATTGGATGATGTCATAATCATTTTGTTGATGTCATAATCATGTGATGATGTCATAATCATTAGATGATGTAATAATCATTTGATGTCATAATCATTTTGTTGATGTCATAATCATTTGATGATGTCATAATCATTTTGTTGATTTCATAATGATTTGATGATGTCATAATCATTGGATGATGTCATAATCATTGGATGATGTCATAATCATTTTGTTGATGTCATAATAATTTGATGATGTCAAAATCATTTGATGTCATAATCATTGGATGATGTAATAATCATTTTGTTGATGTCATAATCATTTGATGATGTCATAATCATTTGATGATGTCATAATCATTGGATGATGTCATAATCATTTTGTTGATGTCATAATCATGTGATGATGTCATAATCATTAGATGATGTAATAATCATTTGATGTCATAATCATTTTGTTGATGTCATAATCATTTGATGATGTCATAATCATTAGATGATGTCATAATCATTTGATGTCATAATCATTGGATGATGTCATAACCATTTTGTTGATGTCATAATCATTTGATGATGTCATAATCATTAGATGATGTCATAATCATTTGATGATGTCATAATCAATAGATGATGTCATAATCATTTTGTTGATGTCATAATCATTTGATGATGTCATAATCATTTGGTGTCAAAATCATTGGATGATGTCATAATCATTTTGTTGATGTCATAATCATTTGATGATGTCATAATCATTTGATGTCATAATCATTGGATGATGTCATAATCATTTTGTTGATGTCATAATCATTGGATGATGTCATAATCATTTGATGTCATAATCATTGGGTGATGTCATAATCATTTGATGTCATAATCATTGGATGATGTCATAATCATTTTGTTGATGTCATAATCATTTGATGATGTCATAATCATTAGATGATGTCATAATCATTTTGTTGATGTCATAATCATTGGTTGATGTCATAATCATTTTGTTGATGTCATAATCATTTGATGATGTCATAATCATTAGATGATGTCATAATCATTTTGTTGATGTCATAATCATTTGATGATGTCATAATCATTTTGTTGATGTCATAATCATTTTGTTGATGTCATAATGATTTGATGATGTCATAATCATTGGATGATGTCATAATCATTGGATGATGTCATAATCATTTTGTTGATGTCATAATCATTTGATGTCATAATCACTGGATGATGTCATAATCATTTTGTTGATGTCATAATCATTTGATGATGTCATAATCATTTTGTTGATGTCATAATCATTGGATGATATCATAATCATTTGATGTCATAATCATTTGATGATGTCATAATCCTTTGATGTCATAATCATTGGATGATGTCATAATCATTTTGTTGATGTCATAATCATTAGATGATGTCATAATCATTTTGTTGATGTCATAATCATTTGTTGATGTCATAATCATTAGATGATGTCATAATCATTTTGTTCATGTCATAATCATTTGATGATGTCATAATCATTTTGTTGATGTCATAATCATTTGATGATGTCATAATCATTTGATGTCATAATCATTGGATGATGTCATAATCATTTTGTTGATGTCATAATCATTTGATGATGTCATAATCATTAGATGATGTCATAATCATTTTGTTGATGTCATAATCATTTGATCATGTCAAAATCATTTGATGTCATAATCATGGGATGATGTCATAATCATTTTGTTGATGTCATAATCATTTGATGATGTCATAATCATTAGATGATGTCATAATCATTTTGTTGATGTCATAATGATTTGATGATGTCATAATCATTGGATGATGTCATCATCATTTTGTTGATGTCATAATCATTTGATGATGTCATAATCATTTGATGTCATAATCATTGGATGATGTCATAATCATTTTGTTGATGTCATAATCATTTGATGATGTCAAAATCATTTGATGTCATAATCATTGGATGATGTAATAATCATTTTGTTGATGTCATAATCATTTGATGATGTCATAATCATTTTGTTGATGTCATAATGATTTGATGATGTCATAATCATTTTGTTGATGTCATAATCATTGGATGATGTCATAATGATTGGATGATGTCATAATCATTGGATGATGTCATAATCATTTTGTTGATGTCATAATCATTTGATGTCATAATCACTGGATGATGTCATAATCATTTTGTTGATGTCATAATCATTTGATGATGTCAGAATCATTTTGTTGATGTCATAATCATTGGATGATGTCATAATCATTTGATGTCATAATCATTGGATGATGTCATAATCATTTTGTTGATGTCATAATCATTTGATGATGTCATAATCATTTTGTTGATGTCATAATGATTTGATGAAGTCATAATCATTGGATGATGTCATAATCATTGGATGATGTCATAATCATTTTGTTGATGTCATAATCATTTGATGATGTCAAAATCATTTGATGTCATAATCATTGGATGATGTAATAATCATTTTGTTGATGTCATAATCATTTGATGATGTCATAATCATTTTGTTGATGTCATAATGATTTGATGATGTCATAATCATTGGATGATGTCATAATCATTGGATGATGTCATAATCATTTTGTTGATGTCATAATGATTTGATGATGTCATAATCATTGGATGATGTCATAATCATTTTGTTGATGTCATAATCATTTGATGATGTCAAAATCATTTGATGTCATAATCATTGGATGATGTAATAATCATTTTGTTGATGTCATAATCATTGGATGATGTCATAATCATTTTGTTGATTTCATAATGATTTGATGATGTCATAATAATTGGATGATGTCATAATCATTGGATGATGTCATAATCATTTTGTTGATGTCATAATAATTTGATGATGTCAAAATCATTTGATGTCATAATCATTGGATGATGTAATAATCATTTTGTTGATGTCATAATCATTTGATGATGTCATAATCATTGGATGATGTCATAATCATTTTGTTGATGTCATAATCATTTGATGATGTCATAATCATTAGATGATGTCATAATCATTTGATGTCATAATCATTGGATGATGTCATAACCATTTTGTTGATGTCATAATCATTTGATGATGTCATAATCATTAGATGATGTCATAATCATTTGATGATGTCATAATCAATAGATGATGTCATAATCATTTTGTTGATGTCATAATCATTTGATGATGTCATAATCATTTGATGTCATAATCATTAGATGATGTCATAATCATTTTGTTCATGTCATAATCATTTGATGATGTCATAATCATTAGATGATGTCATAATCATTTTGTTGATGTCATAATCATTTGATGATGTCATAATCATTTGATGTCATAATCATTGGATGATGGCATAATCATTTTGTTGATGTCATAATCATTTGATGATGTCATAATCATTAGATGATGTCATAATCATTTTGTTGATGTCATAATCATTGGATGATGTCATAATCATTGGATGATGTCATCATCATTTTGTTGATGTCATAATCATTTGATGATGTCATAATCATTTGATGTCATAATCATTGGATGATGTCATAATCATTGGATGATGTCATAATCATTTGATGATGTCATAATCATTTTGTTGATTTCATAATGATTTGATGATGTCATAATCATTGGATGATGTCATAATCATTGGATGATGTCATAATCATTTTGTTGATGTCATAATAATTTGATGATGTCAAAATCATTTGATGTCATAATCATTGGATGATGTAAAAATCATTTTGTTGATGTCATAATCATTTGATGATGTCATAATCATTGGATGATGTCATAATCATTTTGTTGATGTCATAATCATTTGATGATGTCATAATCATTAGATGATGTCATAATCATTTGATGTCATAATCATTTTGTTGATGTCATAATCATTTGATGATGTCATAATCATTAGATGATGTCATAATCATTTGATGTCATAATCATTGGATGATGTCATAACCATTTTGTTGATGTCATAATCATTAGATGATGTCATAATCATTTGATGATGTCATAATCATTGGATGATGTCATAATCATTTTGTTGATGTCATAATCATTTGATGATGTTATAATCATTAGATGATGTCATAATCATTTTGTTGATGTCATAATCATTTGATGATGTCATAATCATTAGATGATGTCATAATCATTTTGTTGATGTCATAATCATTTGATGATGTCATAATCATTTTGTTGATGTCATAATCATTTGATCATGTCAAAATCATTTGATGTCATAATCATGGGATGATGTCATAATCATTTTGTTGATGTCATAATCATTTGATGATGTCATAATCATTAGATGATGTCATAATCATTTTGATGATGTCATAATGATTTGATGATGTCATAATCATTGGATGATGTCATAATCATTGGATGATGTCATCATCATTTTGTTGATGTCATAATCATTTGATGATGTCATAATCATTTGATGTCATAATCATTGGATGATGTCATAATCACTGGATGATGTCATAATCATTTTGTTGATGTCATAATCATTTGATGATGTCAAAATCATTTGATGTCATAATCATTGGATGATGTAATAATCATTTTGTTGATGTCATAATCATTTGATGATGTCATAATCATTTTGTTGATGTCATAATGATTTGATGATGTCATAAACATTGGATGATGTCATAATCATTGGATGATGTAATAATCATTTTGTTGATGTCATAATCATTGGATGATGTCATAATCATTTTGTTGATGTCATAATCATTGGATGATGTCATAATCATTGGATGATGTCATAATCATTTTGATGATGTCATAATCATTTGATGATGTCATAATCATTTTGTTGATGTCATAATCATTTGATGATGTCATAATCATTTTGTTGATGTCATAATCATTTTGTTGATGTCATAATCATTGGATGATGTCATAATCATTGGATGATGTCATAATCATTTTGTTGATGTCATAATCATTTGATGATTTCAAAATCATTTGATGTCATAATCATTGGATGATGTAATAATGATTTTGTTGATGTCATAATCATTTGATGATGTCATAATCATTTTGTTGATTTCATAATGATTTGATGATGTCATAATCATTGGATGATGTCATAATCATTGGATGATGTAATAATCATTTTGTTGATGTCATAATCATTTGATGATGTCATAATCATTGGATGATGTCATAATCATTTTGTTGATGTCATAATCATTTGATGATGTCATAATCATTAGATGATGTCATAATCATTTGATGTCATAATCATTTTGTTGATGTCATAATCATTTGATGATGTCATAATCATTAGATGATGTCATAATCATTTGATGTCATAATCATTGGATGATGTCATAACCATTTTGTTGATGTCATAATCATTTGATGATGTCATAATCATTAGATGATGTCATAATCATTTGATGATGTCATAATCATTTGATGTCATAATCATTGGATGATGTCATAATCATTTTGTTGATGTCATAATCATTTGATGATGTCATAATCATTAGATGATGTCATAATCATTTTGTTGATGTCATAATCATTTGATGATGTCATAATCATTAGATGATGTCATAATCATTTTGTTGATGTCATAATCATTTGATGATGTCATAATCATTTTGTTGATGTCATAATCATTTGATCATGTCAAAATCATTTGATGTCATAATCATGGGATGATGTCATAATCATTTTGTTGATGTCATAATCATTTGATGATGTCATAATCATTAGATGATGTCATAATCATTTTGTTGATGTCATAATGATTTGATGATGTCATAATCATTGGATGATGTCATAATCATTGGATGATGTCATCATCATTTTGTTGATGTCATAATCATTTGATGATGTCATAATCATTTGATGTCATAATCATTTTGTTGATGTCATAATCATTTGATGATGTCATAATCATTAGATGTTGTCATAATCATTTTGTTGATGTCATAATCATTGGATGATGTCATAATCATTTTGTTGATGTCATAATCATTTGATGATGCCATAATCATTTTGTTGATGTCATAATCATTTGATGATGTCATAATCATTTGATGTCATAATCATTGGATGATGTCATAATCATTTTGTTGATGTCATAATCATTTGATGATGTCATAATCATTTGATGTCATAATCATTGGATGATGTCATAATCATTTGAAGATGTCATAATCATTTTGTTGATGTCATAATCATTTGATGATGTCAAAATCATTTGATGTCATAATCATTGGATGATGTAATAATCATTTTGTTGATGTCATAATCATTTGATGATGTCATAATCATTTTGTTGATGTCATAATGATTTGATGAAGTCATAATCATTGGATGATGTCATAATCATTGGATGATGTCATAATCATTTTGTTGATGTCATAATCATTTGATGATGTCAAAATCATTTGATGTCATAATCATTGGATGATGTAATAATCATTTTGTTGATGTCATAATCATTTGATGATGTCATAATCATTTTGTTGATGTCATAATGATTTGATGATGTCATAATCATTGGATGATGTCATAATCATTGGATGATGTCATAATCATTTTGTTGATGTCATAATGATTTGATGATGTCATAATCATTGGATGATGTCATAATCATTGGATGATGTCATAATCATTTTGTTGATGTCATAATCATTTGATGATGCAATAATCATTTGATGTCATAATCATTGGATGATGTCATAATCATTTGATGATGTCATAATCATTTTGTTGATGTCATAATCATTTGATGATGCAATAATCATTTGATGTCATAATCATTGGATGATGTCATAATCATTTGATGATGTCATAATCATTTTGTTGATGTCATAATCATTTGATGATGTCATAATCATTTTGTTGATGTCATAATCATTTGATGATGTCATAATCATTTTGTTGATGTCATAATCATTTGATGATGTAATAATCATTTTGTTGATGTCATAATCATTTGATCATGTCAAAATCATTTGATGTCATAATCATGGGATGATGTCATAATCATTTTGTTGATGTCATAATCATTTGATGATGTCATAATCATTAGATGATGTCATAATCATTTTGTTGATGTCATAATGATTTGATGATGTCATAATCATTGGATGATGTCATAATCATTGGATGATGTCATAATCATTTTGTTGATGTCATAATCATTTGATGATGTCATAATCATTTGATGTCATAATCATTGGATGATGTCATAATCACTGGATGATGTCATAATCATTTTGTTGATGTCATAATCATTTGATGATGTCAAAATCATTTGATGTCATAATCATTGGATGATGTAATAATCATTTTGTTGATGTCATAATCATTTGATGATGTCATAATCATTTTGTTGATGTCATAATGATTTGATGATGTCATAAACATTGGATGATGTCATAATCATTGGATGATGTAATAATCATTTTGTTGATGTCATAATCATTGGATGATGTCATAATCATTTTGTTGATGTCATAATCATTTGATGATGTCATAATCATTGGATGATGTCATAATCATTTTGTTGATGTCATAATCATTTGATGATGTCATAATCATTAGATGTTGTCATAATCATTTTGTTGATGTCATAATCATTGGATGATGTCATAATCATTGGATGATGTCATAATCATTTTGTTGATGTCATAATCATTTGATGTCATAATCACTGGATGATGTCATAATCATTTTGTTGATGTCATAATCATTGGATGATGTCATAATCATTGGATGATGTCATAATCATTTTGTTGATGTCATAATCATTTGATGTCATAATCACTGGATGATGTCATAATCATTTTGTTGATGTCATAATCATTGGATGATGTCATAATCATTTTGTTGATGTCATAATCATTTGATGATGTCATAATCATTAGATGTTGTCATAATCATTTTGTTGATGTCATAATCATTGGATGATGTCATAATCATTTTGTTGATGTCATAATCATTTGATGATGCCATAATCATTTTGTTGATGTCATAATCATTTGATGATGTCATAATCATTTGATGTCATAATCATTGGATGATGTCATAATCATTTTGTTGATGTCATAATCATTTGATGATGTCATAATCATTTGATGTCATAATCATTGGATGATGTCATAATCATTTGAAGATGTCATAATCATTTTGTTGATGTCATAATCATTTGATGATGTCAAAATCATTTGATGTCATAATCATTGGATGATGTAATAATCATTTTGTTGATGTCATAATCATTTGATGATGTCATAATCATTTTGTTGATGTCATAATGATTTGATGAAGTCATAATCATTGGATGATGTCATAATCATTGGATGATGTCATAATCATTTTGTTGATGTCATAATCATTTGATGATGTCAAAATCATTTGATGTCATAATCATTGGATGATGTAATAATCATTTTGTTGATGTCATAATCATTTGATGATGTCATAATCATTTTGTTGATGTCATAATGATTTGATGATGTCATAATCATTGGATGATGTCATAATCATTGGATGATGTCATAATCATTTTGTTGATGTCATAATCATTGGATGATGTCATAATCATTGGATGATGTCATAATCATTGGATGATGTCATAATCATTTTGTTGATGTCATAATCATTTGATGATGCAATAATCATTTGATGTCATAATCATTGGATGATGTCATAATCATTTGATGATGTCATAATCATTTTGTTGATGTCATAATCATTTGATGATGTCATAATCATTTTGTTGATGTCATAATCATTTGATGATGTCATAATCATTTTGTTGATGTCATAATCATTTGATGATGTCATAATCATTTTGTTGATGTCATAATCATTTTGTTGATGTCATAATCATTTGATGATGTCATAATCATTGGATGATGTCATAATCATTTTGTTGATGTCATAATCATTTGATGATGTCAAAATCATTTGATGTCATAATCATTGGATGATGTAATAATCATTTTGTTGATGTCATAATCATTTGATGATGTCATAATCATTGGATGATGTCATAATCATTTTGTTGATGTCATAATCATGTGATGATGTCATAATCATTAGATGATGTAATAATCATTTGATGTCATAATCATTTTGTTGATGTCATAATCATTTGATGATGTCATAATCATTTTGTTGATTTCATAATGATTTGATGATGTCATAATCATTGGATGATGTCATAATCATTGGATGATGTCATAATCATTTTGTTGATGTCATAATAATTTGATGATGTCAAAATCATTTGATGTCATAATCATTGGATGATGTAATAATCATTTTGTTGATGTCATAATCATTTGATGATGTCATAATCATTTGATGATGTCATAATCATTGGATGATGTCATAATCATTTTGTTGATGTCATAAACATGTGATGATGTCATAATCATTAGATGATGTAATAATCATTTGATGTCATAATCATTTTGTTGATGTCATAATCATTTGATGATGTCATAATCATTAGATGATGTCATAATCATTTGATGTCATAATCATTGGATGATGTCATAACCATTTTGTTGATGTCATAATCATTTGATGATGTCATAATCATTAGATGATGTCATAATCATTTGATGATGTCATAATCAATAGATGATGTCATAATCATTTTGTTGATGTCATAATCATTTGATGATGTCATAATCATTTGGTGTCATAATCATTGGATGATGTCATAATCATTTTGTTGATGTCATAATCATTTGATGATGTCATAATCATTTGATGTCATAATCATTGGATGATGTCATAATCATTTTGTTGATGTCATAATCATTGGATGATGTCATAATCATTTGATGTCATAATCATTGGATGATGTCATAATCATTTGATGTCATAATCATTGGATGATGTCATAATCATTTTGTTGATGTCATAATCATTTGATGATGTCATAATCATTAGATGATGTCATAATCATTTTGTTGATGTCATAATCATTGGTTGATGTCATAATCATTTTGTTGATGTCATAATCATTTGATGATGTCATAATCATTAGATGATGTCATAATCATTTTGTTGATGTCATAATCATTTGATGATGTCATAATCATTTTGTTGATGTCATAATCATTTTGTTGATGTCATAATGATTTGATGATGTCATAATCATTGGATGATGTCATAATCATTGGATGATGTCATAATCATTTTGTTGATGTCATAATCATTTGATGTCATAATCACTGGATGATGTCATAATCATTTTGTTGATGTCATAATCTTTTGATGATGTCATAATCATTTTGTTGATGTCATAATCATTGGATGATATCATAATCATTTGATGTCATAATCATTTGATGATGTCATAATCATTTGATGTCATAATCATTGGATGATGTCATAATCATTTTGTTGATGTCATAATCATTAGATGATGTCATAATCATTTTGTTGATGTCATAATCATTTGTTGATGTCATAATCATTAGATGATGTCATAATCATTTTGTTCATGTCATAATCATTTGATGATGTCATAATCATTTTGTTGATGTCATAATCATTTGATGATGTCATAATCATTTGATGTCATAATCATTGGATGATGTCATAATCATTTTGTTGATGTCATAATCATTTGATGATGTCATAATCATTAGATGATGTCATAATCATTTTGTTGATGTCATAATCATTTGATCATGTCAAAATCATTTGATGTCATAATCATGGGATGATGTCATAATCATTTTGTTGATGTCATAATCATTTGATGATGTCATAATCATTAGATGATGTCATAATCATTTTGTTGATGTCATAATGATTTGATGATGTCATAATCATTGGATGATGTCATCATCATTTTGTTGATGTCATAATCATTTGATGATGTCATAATCATTTGATGTCATAATCATTGGATGATGTCATAATCATTTTGTTGATGTCATAATCATTTGATGATGTCAAAATCATTTGATGTCATAATCATTGGATGATGTAATAATCATTTTGTTGATGTCATAATCATTTGATGATGTCATAATCATTTTGTTGATGTCATAATGATTTGATGATGTCATAAACATTGGATGATGTCATAATCATTGGATGATGTCATAATCATTTTGTTGATGTCATAATGATTTGATGATGTCATAATCATTGGATGATGTCATAATCATTGGATGATGTCATAATCATTTTGTTGATGTCATAATCATTTGATGTCATAATCACTGGATGATGTCATAATCATTTTGTTGATGTCATAATCATTTGATGATGTCAGAATCATTTTGTTGATGTCATAATCATTGGATGATGTCATAATCATTTGATGTCATAATCATTGGATGATGTCATAATCATTTTGTTGATGTCATAATCATTTGATGATGTCATAATCATTTTGTTGATGTCATAATGATTTGATGAAGTCATAATCATTGGATGATGTCATAATCATTGGATGATGTCATAATCATTTTGTTGATGTCATAATCATTTGATGATGTCAAAATCATTTGATGTCATAATCATTGGATGATGTAATAATCATTTTGTTGATGTCATAATCATTTGATGATGTCATAATCATTTTGTTGATGTCATAATGATTTGATGATGTCATAATCATTGGATGATGTCATAATCATTGGATGATGTCATAATCATTTTGTTGATGTCATAATGATTTGATGATGTCATAATCATTGGATGATGTCATAATCATTGGATGATGTCATAATCATTTTGTTGATGTCATAATCATTTGATGATGCAATAATCATTTGATGTCATAATCATTTTGTTGATGTCATAATCATTTGATGATGTCATAATCATTTTGTTGATGTCATAATCATTTGATGATGTCATAATCATTTTGTTGATGTCATAATCATTTGATGATGTCATAATCATTTTGTTGATGTCATAATCATTTTGTTGATGTCATAATCATTGGATGATGTCATAATCATTGGATGATGTCATAATCATTTTGTTGATGTCATAATCATTTGATGATGTCAAAATCATTTGATGTCATAATCATTGGATGATGTAATAATCATTTTGTTGATGTCATAATCATTGGATGATGTCATAATCATTTTGTTGATTTCATAATGATTTGATGATGTCATAATAATTGGATGATGTCATAATCATTGGATGATGTCATAATCATTTTGTTGATGTCATAATAATTTGATGATGTCAAAATCATTTGATGTCATAATCATTGGATGATGTAATAATCATTTTGTTGATGTCATAATCATTTGATGATGTCATAATCATTGGATGATGTCATAATCATTTTGTTGATGTCATAATCATTTGATGATGTCATAATCATTAGATGATGTCATAATCATTTGATGTCATAATCATTGGATGATGTCATAACCATTTTGTTGATGTCATAATCATTTGATGATGTCATAATCATTAGATGATGTCATAATCATTTGATGATGTCATAATCAATAGATGATGTCATAATCATTTTGTTGATGTCATAATCATTTGATGATGTCATAATCATTTGATGTCATAATCATTAGATGATGTCATAATCATTTTGTTCATGTCATAATCATTTGATGATGTCATAATCATTAGATGATGTCATAATCATTTTGTTGATGTCATAATCATTTGATGATGTCATAATCATTTGATGTCATAATCATTGGATGTTGGCATAATCATTTTGTTGATGTCATAATCATTTGATGATGTCATAATCATTAGATGATGTCATAATCATTTTGTTGATGTCATAATCATTGGATGATGTCATAATCATTGGATGATGTCTTCATCATTTTGTTGATGTCATAATCATTTGATGATGTCATAATCATTTGATGTCATAATCATTGGATGATGTCATAATCATTGGATGATGTCATAATCATTTGATGATGTCATAATCATTTTGTTGATTTCATAATGATTTGATGATGTCATAATCATTGGATGATGTCATAATCATTGGATGATGTCATAATCATTTTGTTGATGTCATAATAATTTGATGATGTCAAAATCATTTGATGTCATAATCATTGGATGATGTAAAAATCATTTTGTTGATGTCATAATCATTTGATGATGTCATAATCATTGGATGATGTCATAATCATTTTGTTGATGTCATAATCATTTGATGATGCAATAATCATTTGATGTCATAATCATTGGATGATGTCATAATCATTTGATGATGTCATAATCATTTTGTTGATGTCATAATCATTTGATGATGCAATAATCATTTGATGTCATAATCATTGGATGATGTCATAATCATTTGATGATGTCATAATCATTTTGTTGATGTCATAATCATTTGATGATGTCATAATCATTTTGTTGATGTCATAATCATTTGATGATGTCATAATCATTTTGTTGATGTCATAATCATTTGATGATGTAATAATCATTTTGTTGATGTCATAATCATTTGATCATGTCAAAATCATTTGATGTCATAATCATGGGATGATGTCATAATCATTTTGTTGATGTCATAATCATTTGATGATGTCATAATCATTAGATGATGTCATAATCATTTTGTTGATGTCATAATGATTTGATGATGTCATAATCATTGGATGATGTCATAATCATTGGATGATGTCATCATCATTTTGTTGATGTCATAATCATTTGATGATGTCATAATCATTTGATGTCATAATCATTGGATGATGTCATAATCACTGGATGATGTCATAATCATTTTGTTGATGTCATAATCATTTGATGATGTCAAAATCATTTGATGTCATAATCATTGGATGATGTAATAATCATTTTGTTGATGTCATAATCATTTGATGATGTCATAATCATTTTGTTGATGTCATAATGATTTGATGATGTCATAAACATTGGATGATGTCATAATCATTGGATGATGTAATAATCATTTTGTTGATGTCATAATCATTGGATGATGTCATAATCATTTTGTTGATGTCATAATCATTTGATGATGTCATAATCATTGGATGATGTCATAATCATTTTGTTGATGTCATAATCATTTGATGATGTCATAATCATTAGATGTTGTCATAATCATTTTGTTGATGTCATAATCATTGGATGATGTCATAATCATTGGATGATGTCATAATCATTTTGTTGATGTCATAATCATTTGATGTCATAATCACTGGATGATGTCATAATCATTTTGTTGATGTCATAATCATTGAATGATGTCATAATCATTTTGTTGATGTCATAATCATTTGATGATGTCATAATCATTGGATGATGTCATAATCATTTTGTTGATGTCATAATCATTTGATGATGTCATAATCATTAGATGTTGTCATAATCATTTTGTTGATGTCATAATCATTGGATGATGTCATAATCATTTTGTTGATGTCATAATGATTTGATGATGTCATAATCATTGGATGATGTCATCATCATTTTGTTGATGTCATAATCATTTGATGATGTCATAATCATTTGATGTCATAATCATTGGATGATGTAATAATCATTTTGTTGATGTCATAATCATTTGATGATGTCATAATCATTTTGTTGATGTCATAATGATTTGATGATGTCATAAACATTGGATGATGTCATAATCATTGGATGATGTCATAATCATTTTGTTGATGTCATAATGATTTGATGATGTCATAATCATTGGATGATGTCATAATCATTGGATGATGTCATAATCATTTTGTTGATGTCATAATCATTTGATGTCATAATCACTGGATGATGTCATAATCATTTTGTTGATGTCATAATCATTTGATGATGTCAGAATCATTTTGTTGATGTCATAATCATTGGATGATGTCATAATCATTTGATGTCATAATCATTGGATGATGTCATAATCATTTTGTTGATGTCATAATCATTTGATGATGTCATAATCATTTTGTTGATGTCATAATGATTTGATGAAGTCATAATCATTGGATGATGTCATAATCATTGGATGATGTCATAATCATTTTGTTGATGTCATAATCATTTGATGATGTCAAAATCATTTGATGTCATAATCATTGGATGATGTAATAATCATTTTGTTGATGTCATAATCATTTGATGATGTCATAATCATTTTGTTGATGTCATAATGATTTGATGATGTCATAATCATTGGATGATGTCATAATCATTGGATGATGTCATAATCATTTTGTTGATGTCATAATGATTTGATGATGTCATAATCATTGGATGATGTCATAATCATTGGATGATGTCATAATCATTTTGTTGATGTCATAATCATTTGATGATGCAATAATCATTTGATGTCATAATCATTTTGATGATGTCATAATCATTTGATGATGTCATAATCATTTTGTTGATGTCATAATCATTTGATGATGTCATAATCATTTTGTTGATGTCATAATCATTTGATGATGTCATAATCATTTTGTTGATGTCATAATCATTTTGTTGATGTCATAATCATTGGATGATGTCATAATCATTGGATGATGTCATAATCATTTTGTTGATGTCATAATCATTTGATGATGTCAAAATCATTTGATGTCATAATCATTGGATGATGTAATAATCATTTTGTTGATGTCATAATCATTGGATGATGTCATAATCATTTTGTTGATTTCATAATGATTTGATGATGTCATAATAATTGGATGATGTCATAATCATTGGATGATGTCATAATCATTTTGTTGATGTCATAATAATTTGATGATGTCAAAATCATTTGATGTCATAATCATTGGATGATGTAATAATCATTTTGTTGATGTCATAATCATTTGATGATGTCATAATCATTGGATGATGTCATAATCATTTTGTTGATGTCATAATCATTTGATGATGTCATAATCATTAGATGATGTCATAATCATTTGATGTCATAATCATTGGATGATGTCATAACCATTTTGTTGATGTCATAATCATTTGATGATGTCATAATCATTAGATGATGTCATAATCATTTGATGATGTCATAATCAATAGATGATGTCATAATCATTTTGTTGATGTCATAATCATTTGATGATGTCATAATCATTTGATGTCATAATCATTAGATGATGTCATAATCATTTTGTTCATGTCATAATCATTTGATGATGTCATAATCATTAGATGATGTCATAATCATTTTGTTGATGTCATAATCATTTGATGATGTCATAATCATTTGATGTCATAATCATTGGATGATGGCATAATCATTTTGTTGATGTCATAATCATTTGATGATGTCATAATCATTAGATGATGTCATAATCATTTTGTTGATGTCATAATCATTGGATGATGTCTTCATCATTTTGTTGATGTCATAATCATTTGATGATGTCATAATCATTTGATGTCATAATCATTGGATGATGTCATAATCATTGGATGATGTCATAATCATTTGATGATGTCATAATCATTTTGTTGATTTCATAATGATTTGATGATGTCATAATCATTGGATGATGTCATAATCATTGGATGATGTCATAATCATTTTGTTGATGTCATAATAATTTGATGATGTCAAAATCATTTGATGTCATAATCATTGGATGATGTAAAAATCATTTTGTTGATGTCATAATCATTTGATGATGTCATAATCATTGGATGATGTCATAATCATTTTGTTGATGTCATAATCATTTGATGATGTCATAATCATTAGATGATGTCATAATCATTTGATGTCATAATCATTTTGTTGATGTCATAATCATTTGATGATGTCATAATCATTAGATGATGTCATAATCATTTGATGTCATAATCATTGGATGATGTCATAACCATTTTGTTGATGTCATAATCATTAGATGATGTCATAATCATTTGATGATGTCATAATCATTGGATGATGTCATAATCATTTTGTTGATGTCATAATCATTTGATGATGTCATAATCATTAGATGATGTCATAATCATTTTGTTGATGTCATAATCATTTGATGATGTCATAATCATTAGATGATGTCATAATCATTTTGTTGATGTCATAATCATTTGATGATGTCATAATCATTTTGTTGATGTCATAATCATTTGATCATGTCATAATCATGGGATGATGTCATAATCATTTTGTTGATGTCATAATCATTTGATGATGTCATAATCATTTGATGATGTCATAATCATTTTGATGATGTCATAATGATTTGATGATGTCATAATCATTGGATGATGTCATAATCATTGGATGATGTCATCATCATTTTGTTGATGTCATAATCATTTGATGATGTCATAATCATTTGATGTCATAATCATTGGATGATGTCATAATCACTGGATGATGTCATAATCATTTTGTTGATGTCATAATCATTTGATGATGTCAAAATCATTTGATGTCATAATCATTGGATGATGTAATAATAATTTTGTTGATGTCATAATCATTTGATGATGTCATAATCATTTTGTTGATGTCATAATGATTTGATGATGTCATAAACATTGGATGATGTCATAATCATTGGATGATGTAATAATCATTTTGTTGATGTCATAATCATTGGATGATGTCATAATCATTTTGTTGATGTCATAATCATTTGATGATGTCATAATCATTGGATGATGTCATAATCATTTTGTTGATGTCATAATCATTTGATGATGTCATAATCATTAGATGTTGTCATAATCATTTTGTTGATGTCATAATCATTGGATGATGTCATAATCATTGGATGATGTCATAATCATTTTGTTGATGTCATAATCATTTGATGTCATAATCACTGGATGATGTCATAATCATTTTGTTGATGTCATAATCATTGGATGATGTCATAATCATTTTGTTGATGTCATAATCATTTGATGATGTCATAATCATTGGATGATGTCATAATCATTTTGTTGATGTCATAATCATTTGATGATGTCATAATCATTAGATGTTGTCATAATCATTTTGTTGATGTCATAATCATTGGATGATGTCATAATCATTTTGTTGATGTCATAATCATTTGATGATGCCATAATCATTTTGTTGATGTCATAATCATTTGATGATGTCATAATCATTTGATGTCATAATCATTGGATGATGTCATAATCATTTTGTTGATGTCATAATCATTTGATGATGTCATAATCATTTGATGTCAGATTCATTGGATGATGTCATAATCATTTGAAGATGTCATAATCATTTTGTTGATGTCATAATCATTTGATGATGTCAAAATCATTTGATGTCATAATCATTGGATGATGTAATAATCATTTTGTTGATGTCATAATCATTTGATGATGTCATAATCATTTTGTTGATGTCATAATGATTTGATGAAGTAATAATCATTGGATGATGTCATAATCATTTTGTTGATGTCATAATCATTTGATGATGTCAAAATCATTTGATGTCATAATCATTGGATGATGTAATAATCATTTTGTTGATGTCATAATCATTTGATGATGTCATAATCATTTTGTTGATGTCATAATGATTTGATGATGTCATAATCATTGGATGATGTCATAATCATTGGATGATGTCATAATCATTTTGTTGATGTCATAATGATTTGATGATGTCATAATCATTGGATGATGTCATAATCATTGGATGATGTCATAATCATTTTGTTGATGTCATAATCATTTGATGATGCAATAATCATTTGATGTCATAATCATTGGATGATGTCATAATCATTTGATGATGTCATAATCATTTTGTTGATGTCATAATCATTTGATGATGTCATAATCATTTTGTTGATGTCATAATCATTTGATGATGTCATAATCATTTTGTTGATGTCATAATCATTCGATGATGTCATAATCATTTTGTTGATGTCATAATCATTTTGTTGATGTCATAATCAGTTGATGATGTCATAATCATTGGATGATGTCATAATCATTTTGTTGATGTCATAATCATTTGATGATGTCAAAATCACTTGATGTCATAATCATTGGATGATGTAATAATCATTTTGTTGATGTCATAATCATTTGATGATGTCATAATCATTTTGTTGATTTCATAATGATTTGATGATGTCATAATCATTGGATGATGTCATAATCATTGGATGATGTCATAATCATTTTGTTGATGTCATAATAATTTGATGATGTCAAAATCATTTGATGTCATAATCATTGGATGATGTAATAATCATTTTGTTGATGTCATAATCATTTGATGATGTCATAATCATTGGATGATGTCATAATCATTTTGTTGATGTCATAATCATGTGATGATGTCATAATCATTAGATGATGTCATAATCATTTGATGTCATAATCATTTTGTTGATGTCATAATCATTTGATGATGTCATAATCATTAGATGATGTCATAATCATTTGATGTCATAATCATTGGATGATGTCATAACCATTTTGTTGATGTCATAATCATTTGATGATGTCATAATCATTAGATGATGTCATAATCATTTGATGATGTCATAATCAATAGATGATGTCTTAATCATTTTGTTGATGTCATAATCATTTGATGATGTCATAATCATTTGATGTCATAATCATTGGATGATGTCATAATCATTTTGTTGATGTCATAATCATTTGATGATGTCATAATCATTTGATGTCATAATCATTGGATGATGTCATAATCATTTTGTTGATGTCATAATCATTTGATGATGTCATAATCATTAGATGATGTCATAATCATTTTGTTGATGTCATAATCATTTGATGATGTCATAATCATTAGATGATGTCATAATCATTTTGTTCATGTCATAATCATTTGATGATGTCATAATCATTAGATGATGTCATAATCATTTTGTTGATGTCATAATCATTTGATGATGTCATAATCATTGGATGATGTCATAATCATTTTGTTGATGTCATAATCATTTGATGATGTCATAATCATTAGATGATGTCATAATCATTTTGTTGATGTCATAATCATTTGATGATGTCATAATCATTAGATGATGTCATAATCATTTTGTTGATGTCATAATCATTTGATGATGTCATAATCATTTTGTTGATGTCATAATCATTTGATCATGTCAAAATCATTTGATGTCATAATCATGGGATGATGTCATAATTATTTTGTTGATGTCATAATGATTTGATGATGTCATAATCATTGGATGATGTCATAATCATTGGATGATGTCATCATCATTTTGTTGATGTCATAATCATTTGATGATGTCATAATCATTTGATGTCATAATCATTGGATGATGTCATAATCATTGGATGATGTCATAATCATTTTGTTGATGTCATAATCATTTGATGATGTCAAAATCATTTGATGTCATAATCATTGGATGATGTCATAATCATTTGATGATGTCATAATCATTTGATGATGTCATAATCATTTTGTTGATGTCATAATCATTTGATGATGTCATAATCATTTTGTTGATGTCATAATCATTTGATGATGTCATAATCATTTTGTTGATGTCATAATCATTTTGTTGATGTCATAATCATTGGATGATGTCGTATTCATTGGATGATGTCATAATCATTTTGTTGATGTCATAATCATTTGATGATGTCAAAATCATTTGATGTCATAATCATTGGATGATGTAATAATCATTTTGTTGATGTCATAATCATTTGATGATGTCATAATCATTGGATGATGTCATAATCATTTTGTTGATGTCATAATCATTTGATGATGTCATAATCATTAGATGATGTCATAATCATTTGATGTCATAATCATTTTGTTGATGTCATAATCATTTGATGATGTCATAATCATTAGCTGATGTCATAATCATTTGATGTCATAATCATTGGATGATGTCATACTCATTTTGTTGATGTCATAATCATTTGATGATGTCATAATCATTTTGTTGATGTCATAATCATTTGATGATGTCAAAATCATTAGATGATGTCATAATCATTTTGTTGATGTCATAATCATTTGATGATGTCATAATCATTTTGTTGATTTCATAATCATTCGATGATGTCATAATCATTTGATGTCATAATCAATGGATGATGTCATAATCATTTTGTTGATGTCATAATCATTTGATGATGTCATAATCATTTTGTTGATGTCATAATCATTTGATGATGTCAAAATCATTAGATGATGTCATAATCATTTTGTTGATGTCATAATCATTTGATGATGTCATAATCATTTTGTTGATGTCATAATCATTTGATGATGTCATAATCATTTGATGTCATAATCATTGGATGATGTCATAATCATTGGATGATGTCATAATCATTTTGTTGATGTCATAATCATTTGATGATGTCATAATCATTTTGTTGATGTCATAATCATTGGATGATGTCATAATCATTTTGTTGATGTCATAATCATTTGATGATGTCATAATCATTTGATGTCATAATCATTGGATGATGTCATAATCATTTTGTTGATGTCATAATCATTGGATGATGTCATAATCATTTGATGTCATAATCATTGGATGATGTCATAATCATTTGAAGATGTCATAATCATTTTTTTGATGTCATAATCATTTGATGATGTCAAAATCATTTGATGTCATAATCATTGGATGATGTAATCATCATTTTGTTGATGTCATAATCATTTGATGATGTCATAATCATTTTGTTGATGTCATAATGATTTGATGAAGTCATAATCATTGGATGATGTCATAATCATTGGATGATGTCATAATCATTTTGTTGATGTCATAATCATTTGATGATGTCATAATCATTTTGTTGATGTCATAATCATTTGATGATGTCATAATCATTGGATGATGTCATAATCATTTTGTTGATGTCATAATCATTTGATGATGTCATAATCATTAGATGTTGTCATAATCATTTTGTTGATGTCATAATCATTGGATGATGTCATAATCATTGGATGATGTCATAATCATTTTGTTGATGTCATAATCATTTGATGTCATAATCACTGGATGATGTCATAATCATTTTGTTGATGTCATAATCATTGAATGATGTCATAATCATTTTGTTGATGTCATAATCATTTGATGATGTCATAATCATTGGATGATGTCATAATCATTTTGTTGATGTCATAATCATTAGATGTTGTCATAATCATTTTGTTGATGTCATAATCATTGGATGATGTCATAATCATTTTGTTGATGTCATAATGATTTGATGATGTCATAATCATTGGATGATGTCATCATCATTTTGTTGATGTCATAATCATTTGATGATGTCATAATCATTTGATGTCATAATCATTGGATGATGTAATAATCATTTTGTTGATGTCATAATCATTTGATGATGTCATAATCATTTTGTTGATGTCATAATGATTTGATGATGTCATAAACATTGGATGATGTCATAATCATTGGATGATGTCATAATCATTTTGTTGATGTCATAATGATTTGATGATGTCATAATCATTGGATGATGTCATAATCATTGGATGATGTCATAATCATTTTGTTGATGTCATAATCATTTGATGTCATAATCACTGGATGATGTCATAATCATTTTGTTGATGTCATAATCATTTGATGATGTCAGAATCATTTTGTTGATGTCATAATCATTGGATGATGTCATAATCATTTGATGTCATAATCATTGGATGATGTCATAATCATTTTGTTGATGTCATAATCATTTGATGATGTCATAATCATTTTGTTGATGTCATAATGATTTGATGAAGTCATAATCATTGGATGATGTCATAATCATTGGATGATGTCATAATCATTTTGTTGATGTCATAATCATTTGATGATGTCAAAATCATTTGATGTCATAATCATTGGATGATGTAATAATCATTTTGTTGATGTCATAATCATTTGATGATGTCATAATCATTTTGTTGATGTCATAATGATTTGATGATGTCATAATCATTGGATGATGTCATAATCATTGGATGATGTCATAATCATTTTGTTGATGTCATAATGATTTGATGATGTCATAATCATTGGATGATGTCATAATCATTGGATGATGTCATAATCATTTTGTTGATGTCATAATCATTTGATGATGCAATAATCATTTGATGTCATAATCATTTTGTTGATGTCATAATCATTTGATGATGTCATAATCATTTTGTTGATGTCATAATCATTTGATGATGTCATAATCATTTTGTTGATGTCATAATCATTTGATGATGTCATAATCATTTTGTTGATGTCATAATCATTTTGTTGATGTCATAATCATTGGATGATGTCATAATCATTGGATGATGTCATAATCATTTTGTTGATGTCATAATCATTTGATGATGTCAAAATCATTTGATGTCATAATCATTGGATGATGTAATAATCATTTTGTTGATGTCATAATCATTGGATGATGTCATAATCATTTTGTTGATTTCATAATGATTTGATGATGTCATAATAATTGGATGATGTCATAATCATTGGATGATGTCATAATCATTTTGTTGATGTCATAATAATTTGATGATGTCAAAATCATTTGATGTCATAATCATTGGATGATGTAATAATCATTTTGTTGATGTCATAATCATTTGATGATGTCATAATCATTGGATGATGTCATAATCATTTTGTTGATGTCATAATCATTTGATGATGTCATAATCATTAGATGATGTCATAATCATTTGATGTCATAATCATTGGATGATGTCATAACCATTTTGTTGATGTCATAATCATTTGATGATGTCATAATCATTAGATGATGTCATAATCATTTGATGATGTCATAATCAATAGATGATGTCATAATCATTTTGTTGATGTCATAATCATTTGATGATGTCATAATCATTTGAAGTCATAATCATTAGATGATGTCATAATCATTTTGTTCATGTCATAATCATTTGATGATGTCATAATCATTAGATGATGTCATAATCATTTTGTTGATGTCATAATCATTTGATGATGTCATAATCATTTGATGTCATAATCATTGGATGATGGCATAATCATTTTGTTGATGTCATAATCATTTGATGATGTCATAATCATTAGATGATGTCATAATCATTTTGTTGATGTCATAATCATTGGATGATGTCATAATCATTGGATGATGTCTTCATCATTTTGTTGATGTCATAATCATTTGATGATGTCATAATCATTTGATGTCATAATCATTGGATGATGTCATAATCATTGGATGATGTCATAATCATTTGATGATGTCATAATCATTTTGTTGATTTCATAATGATTTGATGATGTCATAATCATTGGATGATGTCATAATCATTGGATGATGTCATAATCATTTTGTTGATGTCATAATAATTTGATGATGTCAAAATCATTTGATGTCATAATCATTGGATGATGTAAAAATCATTTTGTTGATGTCATAATCATTTGATGATGTCATAATCATTGGATGATGTCATAATCATTTTGTTGATGTCATAATCATTTGATGATGTCATAATCATTAGATGATGTCATAATCATTTGATGTCATAATCATTTTGTTGATGTCATAATCATTTGATGATGTCATAATCATTAGATGATGTCATAATCATTTGATGTCATAATCATTGGATGATGTCATAACCATTTTGTTGATGTCATAATCATTAGATGATGTCATAATCATTTGATGATGTCATAATCATTGGATGATGTCATAATCATTTTGTTGATGTCATAATCATTTGATGATGTCATAATCATTAGATGATGTCATAATCATTTTGTTGATGTCATAATCATTTGATGATGTCATAATCATTAGATGATGTCATAATCATTTTGTTGATGTCATAATCATTTGATGATGTCATAATCATTTTGTTGATGTCATAATCATTTGATCATGTCAAAATCATTTGATGTCATAATCATGGGATGATGTCATAATCATTTTGTTGATGTCATAATCATTTGATGATGTCATAATCATTTGATGATGTCATAATCATTTTGATGATGTCATAATGATTTGATGATGTCATAATCATTGGATGATGTCATAATCATTGGATGATGTTATCATCATTTTGTTGATGTCATAATCATTTGATGATGTCATAATCATTTGATGTCATAATCATTGGATGATGTCATAATCACTGGATGATGTCATAATCATTTTGTTGATGTCATAATCATTTGATGATGTCAAAATCATTTGATGTCATAATCATTGGATGATGTAATAATAATTTTGTTGATGTCATAATCATTTGATGATGTCATAATCATTTTGTTGATGTCATAATGATTTGATGATGTCATAAACATTGGATGATGTCATAATCATTGGATGATGTAATAATCATTTTGTTGATGTCATAATCATTGGATGATGTCATAATCATTTTGTTGATGTCATAATCATTTGATGATGTCATAATCATTGGATGATGTCATAATCATTTTGTTGATGTCATAATCATTTGATGATGTCATAATCATTAGATGTTGTCATAATCATTTTGTTGATGTCATAATCATTGGATGATGTCATAATCATTGGATGATGTCATAATCATTTTGTTGATGTCATAATCATTTGATGTCATAATCACTGGATGATGTCATAATCATTTTGTTGATGTCATAATCATTGGATGATGTCATAATCATTTTGTTGATGTCATAATCATTTGATGATGTCATAATCATTGGATGATGTCATAATCATTTTGTTGATGTCATAATCATTTGATGATGTCATAATCATTAGATGTTGTCATAATCATTTTGTTGATGTCATAATCATTGGATGATGTCATAATCATTTTGTTGATGTCATAATCATTTGATGATGCCATAATCATTTTGTTGATGTCATAATCATTTGATGATGTCATAATCATTTGATGTCATAATCATTGGATGATGTCATAATCATTTTGTTGATGTCATAATCATTTGATGATGTCATAATCATTTGATGTCAGATTCATTGGATGATGTCATAATCATTTGAAGATGTCATAATCATTTTGTTGATGTCATAATCATTTGATGATGTCAAAATCATTTGATGTCATAATCATTGGATGATGTAATAATCATTTTGTTGATGTCATAATCATTTGATGATGTCATAATCATTTTGTTGATGTCATAATGATTTGATGAAGTCATAATCATTGGATGATGTCATAATCATTTTGTTGATGTCATAATCATTTGATGATGTCAAAATCATTTGATGTCATAATCATTGGATGATGTAATAATCATTTTGTTGATGTCATAATCATTTGATGATGTCATAATCATTTTGTTGATGTCATAATGATTTGATGATGTCATAATCATTGGATGATGTCATAATCATTGGATGATGTCATAATCATTTTGTTGATGTCATAATGATTTGATGATGTCATAATCATTGGATGATGTCATAATCATTGGATGATGTCATAATCATTTTGTTGATGTCATAATCATTTGATGATGCAATAATCATTTGATGTCATAATCATTGGATGATGTCATAATCATTTGATGATGTCATAATCATTTTGTTGATGTCATAATCATTTGATGATGTCATAATCATTTTGTTGATGTCATAATCATTTGATGATGTCATAATCATTTTGTTGATGTCATAATCATTTGATGATGTCATAATCATTTTGTTGATGTCATAATCATTTTGTTGATGTCATAATCAGTTGATGATGTCATAATCATTGGATGATGTCATAATCATTTTGTTGATGTCATAATCATTTGATGATGTCAAAATCACTTGATGTCATAATCATTGGATGATGTAATAATCATTTTGTTGATGTCATAATCATTTGATGATGTCATAATCATTTTGTTGATTTCATAATGATTTGATGATGTCATAATCATTGGATGATGTCATAATCATTGGATGATGTCATAATCATTTTGTTGATGTCATAATAATTTGATGATGTCAAAATCATTTGATGTCATAATCATTGGATGATGTAATAATCATTTTGTTGATGTCATAATCATTTGATGATGTCATAATCATTGGATGATGTCATAATCATTTTGTTGATGTCATAATCATGTGATGATGTCATAATCATTAGATGATGTCATAATCATTTGATGTCATAATCATTTTGTTGATGTCATAATCATTTGATGATGTCATAATCATTAGATGATGTCATAATCATTTGATGTCATAATCATTGGATGATGTCATAACCATTTTGTTGATGTCATAATCATTTGATGATGTCATAATCATTAGATGATGTCATAATCATTTGATGATGTCATAATCAATAGATGATGTCTTAATCATTTTGTTGATGTCATAATCATTTGATGATGTCATAATCATTTGATGTCATAATCATTGGATGATGTCATAATCATTTTGTTGATGTCATAATCATTTGATGATGTCATAATCATTTGATGTCATAATCATTGGATGATGTCATAATCATTTTGTTGATGTCATAATCATTTGATGATGTCATAATCATTAGATGATGTCATAATCATTTTGTTGATGTCATAATCATTTGATGATGTCATAATCATTAGATGATGTCATAATCATTTTGTTCATGTCATAATCATTTGATGATGTCATAATCATTTTGTTCATGTCATAATCATTTGATGATGTCATAATCATTTGATGATGTCATAATCATTAGATGATGTCATAATCATTTTGTTGATGTCATAATCATTTGATGATGTCATAATCATTTTGTTGATGTCATAATCATTTGATCATGTCAAAATCATTTGATGTCATAATCATGGGATGATGTCATAATTATTTTGTTGATGTCATAATGATTTGATGATGTCATAATCATTGGATGATGTCATAATCATTGGATGATGTCATCATCATTTTGTTGATGTCATAATCATTTGATGATGTCATAATCATTTGATGTCATAATCATTGGATGATGTCATAATCATTGGATGATGTCATAATCATTTTGTTGATGTCATAATCATTTGATGATGTCAAAATCATTTGATGTCATAATCATTGGATGATGTCATAATCATTTGATGATGTCATAATCATTTGATGATGTCATAATCATTTTGTTGATGTCATAATCATTTGATGATGTCATAATCATTTTGTTGATGTCATAATCATTTGATGATGTCATAATCATTTTGTTGATGTCATAATCATTTTGTTGATGTCATAATCATTGGATGATGTCGTAATCATTGGATGATGTCATAATCATTTTGTTGATGTCATAATCATTTGATGATGTCAAAATCATTTGATGTCATAATCATTGGATGATGTAATAATCATTTTGTTGATGTCATAATCATTTGATGATGTCATAATCATTGGATGATGTCATAATCATTTTGTTGATGTCATAATCATTTGATGATGTCATAATCATTAGATGATGTCATAATCATTTGATGTCATAATCATTTTGTTGATGTCATAATCATTTGATGATGTCATAATCATTAGCTGATGTCATAATCATTTGATGTCATAATCATTGGATGATGTCATAATCATTTTGTTGATGTCATAATCATTTGATGATGTCATAATCATTTTGTTGATGTCATAATCATTTGATGATGTCAAAATCATTAGATGATGTCATAATCATTTTGTTGATGTCATAATCATTTGATGATGTCATAATCATTTTGTTGATTTCATAATCATTCGATGATGTCATAATCATTTGATGTCATAATCAATGGATGATGTCATAATCATTTTGTTGATGTCATAATCATTTGATGATGTCATAATCATTTTGTTGATGTCATAATCATTTGATGATGTCAAAATCATTAGATGATGTCATAATCATTTTGTTGATGTCATAATCATTTGATGATGTCATAATCATTTTGTTGATGTCATAATCATTTGATGATGTCATAATCATTTGATGTCATAATCATTGGATGATGTCATAATCATTGGATGATGTCATAATCATTTTGTTGATGTCATAATCATTTGATGATGTCATAATCATTTTGTTGATGTCATAATCATTGGATGATGTCATAATCATTTTGTTGATGTCATAATCATTTGATGATGTCATAATCATTTGATGTCATAATCATTGGATGATGTCATAATCATTTTGTTGATGTCATAATCATTGGATGATGTCATAATCATTTGATGTCATAATCATTGGATGATGTCATAATCATTTGAAGATGTCATAATCATTTTTTTGATGTCATAATCATTTGATGATGTCAAAATCATTTGATGTCATAATCATTGGATGATGTAATCATCATTTTGTTGATGTCATAATCATTTGATGATGTCATAATCATTTTGTTGATGTCATAATGATTTGATGAAGTCATAATCATTGGATGATGTCATAATCATTGGATGATGTCATAATCATTTTGTTGATGTCATAATCATTTGATGATGTCATAATCATTTTGTTGTTGTCATAATGATTCGATGATGTCATAATCATTGGATGATGTCATAATCATTGGATGATGTCATAATCATTTTGTTGATGTCATAATGATTTGATGATGTCATAATCATTGGATGATGTCATAATCATTGGATGATGTCATAATCATTGGATGATGTCATAATCATTTGATGATGCAATAATCATTTGATGTCATAATCATTTGATGATGTCATAATCATTTGATGATGTCATAATCATTTTGTTGATGTCATAATCATTTGATGATGTCATAATCATTTTGTTGATGTCATAATCATTTGATGATGTCATAATCATTTTGTTGATGTCATAATCATTTGATGATGTCATAATCATTTTGTTGATGTCATAATCATTTTGTTGATGTCATAATCATTGAATCATTGGATGATGTCATAATCATTGGATGATGTCATAATCATTTTGATGATGTCATAATCATTTGATGATGTCATAATCATTTTGTTGATGTCATAATCATTTGATGATGTCATAATCATTTTGTTGATGTCATAATCATTTTGTTGATGTCATAATCATTGGATGATGTCATAATCATTGGATGATGTCATAATCATTTTGTTGATGTCATAATCATTTGATGATTTCAAAATCATTTGATGTCATAATCATTGGATGATGTAATAATGATTTTGTTGATGTCATAATCATTTGATGATGTCATAATCATTTTGTTGATTTCATAATGATTTGATGATGTCATAATCATTGGATGATGTCATAATCATTTTGTTGATGTCATAATCATTTGATGATGTCATAATCATTGGATGATGTCATAATCATTTTGTTGATGTCATAATCATTTGATGATGTCATAATCATTAGATGATGTCATAATCATTTGATGTCATAATCATTTTGTTGATGTCATAATCATTTGATGATGTCATAATCATTAGATGATGTCATAATCATTTGATGTCATAATCATTGGATGATGTCATAACCATTTTGTTGATGTCATAATCATTTGATGATGTCATAATCATTAGATGATGTCATAATCATTTGATGATGTCATAATCATTTGATGTCATAATCATTGGATGATGTCATAAATATTTTGTTGATGTCATAATCATTTGATGATGTCATAATCATTAGATGATGTCATAATCATTTTGTTGATGTCATAATCATTTGATGATGTCATAATCATTAGATGATGTCATAATCATTTTGTTGATGTCATAATCATTTGATGATGTCATAATCATTTTGTTGATGTCATAATCATTTGATCATGTCAAAATCATTTGATGTCATAATCATGGGATGATGTCATAATCATTTTGTTGATGTCATAATCATTTGATGATGTCATAATCATTAGATGATGTCATAATCATTTTGTTGATGTCATAATGATTTGATGATGTCATAATCATTGGATGATGTCATAATCATTGGATGATGTCATCATCATTTTGTTGATGTCATAATCATTTGATGATGTCATAATCATTTGATGTCATAATCATTGGATGATGTCATAATCACTGGATGATGTCATAATCATTTTGTTGATGTCATAATCATTTGATGATGTCAAAATCATTTGATGTCATAATCATTGGATGATGTAATAATCATTTTGTTGATGTCATAATCATTTGATGATGTCATAATCATTTTGTTGATGTCATAATCATTGGATGATGTCATAATCATTGGATGATGTCATAATCATTTTGTTGATGTCATAATCATTTGATGATGTCAAAATCATTTGATGATGTCATAATCATTTTGTTGATGTCATAATCATTTGATGATGTCATAATCATTGGATGATGTCATAATCATTTTGTTGATGTCATAATCATTTGATGATGTCATAATCATTAGATGTTGTCATAATCATTTTGTTGATGTCATAATCATTGAATGATGTCATAATCATTGGATGATGTCATAATCATTTTGTTGATGTCATAATCATTTGATGTCATAATCACTGGATGATGTCATAATCATTTTGTTGATGTCATAATCATTGGATGATGTCATAATCATTTTGTTGATGTCATAATCATTTGATGATGTCATAATCATTGGATGATGTCATAATCATTTTGTTGATGTCATAATCATTTGATGATGTCATAATCATTAGATGTGTGTCATAATCATTTTGTTGATGTCATAATCATTGGATGATGTCATAATCATTTTGTTGATGTCATAATCATTTGATGATGCCATAATCATTTTGTTGATGTCATAATCATTTGATGATGTCATAATCATTTGATGTCATAATCATTGGATGATGTCATAATCATTTTGTTGATGTCATAATCATTTGATGATGTCATAATCATTTGATGTCATAATCATTTGAAGATGTCATAATCATTTTGTTGATGTCATAATCATTTGATGATGTCAAAATCATTTGATGTCATAATCATTGGATGATGTAATAATCATTTTGTTGATGTCATAATCATTTGATGATGTCATAATCATTTTGTTGATGTCATAATGATTTGATGAAGTCATAATCATTGGATGATGTCATAATCATTGGATGATGTCATAATCATTTTGTTGATGTCATAATCATTTGATGATGTCATAATCATTGGATGATGTCATAATCATTGGATGATGTCATAATCATTTTGTTGATGTCATAATCATTTGATGATGTCAAAATCATTTGATGTCATAATCATTGGATGATGTAATAATCATTTTGTTGATGTCATAATCATTTGATGATGTCATAATCATTTTGTTGATGTCATAATGATTTGATGATGTCATAATCATTGGATGATGTCATAATCATTGGATGATGTCATAATCATTTTGTTGATGTCATAATGATTTGATGATGTCATAATCATTGGATGATGTCATAATCATTGGATGATGTCATAATCATTTTGTTGATGTCATAATCATTTGATGATGCAATAATCATTTGATGTCATAATCATTTTGTTGATGTCATAATCATTTGATGATGTCATAATCATTTTGTTGATGTCATAATCATTTGATGATGTCATAATCATTTTGTTGATGTCATAATCATTTGATGATGTCATAATCATTTTGTTGATGTCATAATCATTTTGTTGATGTCATAATCATTGGATGATGTCATAATCATTGGATGATGTCATAATCATTTTGTTGATGTCATAATCATTTGATGATGTCAAAATCATTTGATGTCATAATCATTGGATGATGTAATAATCATTTTGTTGATGTCATAATCATTTGATGATGTCATAATCATTTTGTTGATTTCATAATGATTTGATGATGTCATAATCATTGGATGATGTCATAATCATTGGATGATGTCATAATCATTTTGTTGATGTCATAATAGTTTGATGATGTCAAAATCATTTGATGTCATAATCATTGGATGATGTAATAATCATTTTGTTGATGTCATAATCATTTGATGATGTCATAATCATTGGATGATGTCATAATCATTTTGTTGATGTCATAATCATTTGATGATGTCATAATCATTAGATGATGTCATAATCATTTGATGTCATAATCATTTTGTTGATGTCATAATCATTTGATGATGTCATAATCATTAGATGATGTCATAATCATTTTGTTGATGTCATAATGATTTGATGATGTCATAATCATTGGATGATGTCATTATCATTGGATGATGTCATCATCATTTTGTTGATTTCATAATCATTTGATGATGTCATAATCATTTGATGTCATAATCATTGGATGATGTCATAATCACTGGATGATGTCATAATCATTTTGTTGATGTCATAATCATTTGATGATGTCAAAATCATTTGATGTCATAATCATTGGATGATGTAATAATCATTTTGTTGATGTCATAATCATTTGATGATGTCATAATCATTTTGTTGATGTCATAATGATTTGATGATGTCATAAACATTGGATGATGTCATAATCATTGGATGATGTAATAATCATTTTGTTGATGTCATAATCATTTGATGATGTCATAATCATTGGATGATGTCATAATCATTTTGTTGATGTCATAATCATTTGATGATGTCATAATCATTAGATGTTGTCATAATCATTTTGTTGATGTCATAATCATTGGATGATGTCATAATCATTGGATGATGTCATAATCATTTTGTTGATGTCATAATCATTTGATGTCATAATCACTGGATGATGTCATAATCATTTTGTTGATGTCATAATCATTGGATGATGTCATAATCATTTTGTTGATGTCATAATCATTTGATGATGTCATAATCATTGGATGATGTCATAATCATTTTGTTGATGTAATAATCATTTGATGATGTCATAATCATTAGATGTTGTCATAATCATTTTGTTGATGTCATAATCATTGGATGATGTCATAATCATTTTGTTGATGTCATAATCATTTGATGATGCCATAATCATTTTGTTGATGTCATAATCATTTGATGATGTCATAATCATTTGATGTCATAATCATTGGATGATGTCATAATCATTTTGTTGATGTCATAATCATTTGATGATGTCATAATCATTTGATGTCAGATTCATTGGATGATGTCATAATCATTTGAAGATGTCATAATCATTTTGTTGATGTCATAATCATTTGATGATGTCAAAATCATTTGATGTCATAATCATTGGATGATGTAATAATCATTTTGTTGATGTCATAATCATTTGATGATGTCATAATCATTTTGTTGATGTCATAATGATTTGATGAAGTCATAATCATTGGATGATGTCATAATCATTGGATGATGTCATAATCATTTTGTTGATGTCATAATCATTTGATGATGTCAAAATCATTTGATGTCATAATCATTGGATGATGTAATAATCATTTTGTTGATGTCATAATCATTTGATGATGTCATAATCATTTTGTTGATGTCATAATGATTTGATGATGTCATAATCATTGGATGATGTCATAATCATTGGATGATGTCATAATCATTTTGTTGATGTCATAATGATTTGATGATGTCATAATCATTGGATGATGTCATAATCATTGGATGATGTCATAATCATTGGATGATGTCATAATCATTTGATGATGCAATAATCATTTGATGTCATAATCATTGGATGATGTCATAATCATTTGATGATGTCATAATCATTTTGTTGATGTCATAATCATTTGATGATGTCATAATCATATTGTTGATGTCATAATCATTTGATGATGTCATAATCATTTTGTTGATGTCATAATCATTTGATGATGTCATAATCATTTTGTTGATGTCATAATCATTTTGTTGATGTCATAATCATTTGATGATGTCATAATCATTGGATGATGTCATAATCATTTTGTTGATGTCATAATCATTTGATGATGTCAAAATCATTTGATGTCATAATCATTGGATGATGTAATAATCATTTTGTTGATGTCATAATCATTTGATGATGTCATAATCATTTTGTTGATTTCATAATGATTTGATGATGTCATAATCATTGGATGATGTCATAATCATTGGATGATGTCATAATCATTTTGTTGATGTCATAATAATTTGATGATGTCAAAATCATTTGATGTCATAATCATTGGATGATGTAATAATCATTTTGTTGATGTCATAATCATTTGATGATGTCATAATCATTGGATGATGTCATAATCATTTTGTTGATGTCATAATCATGTGATGATGTCATAATCATTAGATGATGTCATAATCATTTGATGTCATAATCATTTTGTTGATGTCATAATCATTTGATGATGTCATAATCATTAGATGATGTCATAATCATTTGATGTCATAATCATTGGATGATGTCATAACCATTTTGTTGATGTCATAATCATTTGATGATGTCATAATCATTATATGATGTCATAATCATTTGATGATGTCATAATCAATAGATGATGTCTTAATCATTTTGTTGATGTCATAATCATTTGATGATGTCATAATCATATGATGTCATAATCATTGGATGATGTCATAATCATTTTGTTGATGTCATAATCATTTGATGATGTCATAATCATTTGATGTCATAATCATTGGATGATGTCATAATCATTTTGTTGATGTCATAATCATTTGATGATGTCATAATCATTAGATGATGTCATAATCATTTTGTTGATGTAATAATCATTTGATGATGTCATAATCATTAGATGATGTCATAATCATTTTGTTCATGTCATAATCATTTGATGATGTCATAATCATTAGATGATGGCATAATCATTTTGTTGATGTCATAATCATTTGATGATGTCATAATCATTTGATGTCATAATCATTGGATGATGTCATAATCATTTTGTTGATGTCATGATCATTTGATGATGTCATAATCATTAGATGATGTCATAATCATTTTGTTGATGTCATAATCATTTGATGATGTCATAATCATTAGATGATGTCATAATCATTTTGTTGATGTCATAATCATTTGATGATGTCATAATCATTTTGTTGATGTCATAATCATTTGATCATGTCAAAATCATTTGATGTCATAATCATGGGATGATGTCATAATTATTTTGTTGATGTCATAATCATTTGATGATGTCATAATCATTAGATGATGTCATAATCATTTTGTTGATGTCATAATGATTTGATGATGTCATAATCATTTGATGTCATAATCATTGGATGATGTCATAATCATTGGATGATGTCATAATCATTTTGTTGATGTCATAATCATTTGATGATGTCAAAATCATTTGATGTCATAATCATTGGATGATGTCATAATCATTTGATGATGTCATAATCTTTTGATGATGTCATAATCATTTTGTTGATGTCATAATCATTTGATGATGTCATAATCATTTTGTTGATGTCATAATCATTTGATGATGTCATAATCATTTTGTTGATGTCATAATCATTTTGTTGATGTCATAATCATTGGATGATGTCATAATCATTGGATGATGTCATAATCATTTTGTTGATGTCATAATCATTTGATGATGTCAAAATCATTTGATGTCATAATCATTGGATGATGTAATAATCATTTTGTTGATGTCATAATCATTTGATGATGTCATAATCATTTTGTTGATTTCATAATGATTTGATGATGTCATAATCATTGGATGATGTCATAATCATTGGATGATGTCATAATCATTTTGTTGATGTCATAATAATTTGATGATGTCAAAATCATTTGATGTCATAATCATTGGATGATGTAATAATCATTTTGTTGATGTCATAATCATTTGATGATGTCATAATCATTGGATGATGTCATAATCATTTTGTTGATGTCATAATCATTTGATGATGTCATAATCATTAGATGATGTCATAATCATTTGATGTCATAATCATTTTGTTGATGTCATAATCATTTGATGATGTCATAATCATTAGCTGATGTCATAATCATTTGATGTCATAATCATTGGATGATGTCATAATCATTTTGTTGATGTCATAATCATTTGATGATGTCATAATCATTTTGTTGATGTCATAATCATTTGATGATGTCAAAATCATTAGATGATGTCATAATCATTTTGTTGATGTCATAATCATTTGATGATGTCATAATCATTTGATGTCATAATCATGGGATGATGTCATAATCATTTTGTTGATTTCATAATCATTTGATGATGTCATAATCATTTGATGTCATAATCATGGGATGATGTCATAATCATTTTGTTGATGTCATAATCATTTGATGATGTCATAATCATTAGATGATGTCATAATCATTTTGTTTATGTCATAATGATTTGATGATGTCATAATCATTGGATGATGTCATAATCATTGGATGATGTCATCATCATTTTGATGATGTCATAATCATTTGATGATGTCATAATCATTGGATGATGTCATAATCATTGGATGATGTCATAATCATTTTGTTGATGTCATAATCATTTGATGATGTCATAATCATTTTGTTGATGTCATAATCATTGGATGATGTCATAATCATTGGATGATGTCATAATCATTTTGTTGATGTCATAATCATTTGATGATGTCATAATCATTGGATGATGTCATAATCATTTTGTTGATGTCATAATCATTTGATGATGTCATAATCATTTGATGTCATAATCATTGGATGATGTCATAATCATTTGAAGATGTCATAATCATTTTTTTGATGTCATAATCATTTGATGATGTCAAAATCATTTGATGTCATAATCATTGGATGATGTAATAATCATTTTGTTGATGTCATAATCATTTGATGATGTCATAATCATTTTGTTGATGTCATAATGATTTGATGAAGTCATAATCATTGGATGATGTCATAATCATTGGATGATGTCATAATCATTTTGTTGATGTCATAATCATTTGATGATGTCAAAATCATTTGATGTCATAATCATTGGATGATGTAATAATCATTTTGTTGATGTCATAATCATTTGATGATGTCATAATCATTTTGTTGTTGTCATAATGATTTGATGATGTCATAATCATTGGATGATGTCATAATCATTGGATGATGTCATAATCATTTTGTTGATGTCATAATGATTTGATGATGTCATAATCATTGGATGATGTCATAATCATTGGATGATGTCATAATCATTTTGTTGATGTCATAATCATTTGATGATGCAATAATCATTTGATGTCATAATCATTTGATGATGTCATAATCATTTGATGATGTCATAATCATTTTGTTGATGTCATAATCATTTGATGATGTCATAATCATTTTGTTGATGTCATAATCATTTGATGATGTCATAATCATTTTGTTGATGTCATAATCATTTGATGATGTCATAATCATTTTGTTGATGTCATAATCATTTTGTTGATGACATAATCATTGGATGATGTCATAATCATTGGATGATGTCATAATCATTTTGTTGATGTCATAATCATTTGATGATGTCATAATCATTTTGTTGATGTCATAATCATTTGATGATGTCATAATCATTTTGTTGATGTCATAATCATTTTGTTGATGTCATAATCATTGGATGATGTCATAATCATTGGATGATGTCATAATCATTTTGTTGATGTCATAATCATTTGATGATTTCAAAATCATTTGATGTCATAATCACTGGATGATGTAATAATCATTTTGTTGATGTCATAATCATTTGATGATGTCATAATCATTTTGTTGATTTCATAATGATTTGATGATGTCATAATCATTGGATGATGTCATAATCATTGGATGATGTAATAATCATTTTGTTGATGTCATAATCATTTGATGATGTCATAATCATTGGATGATGTCATAATCATTTTGTTGATGTCATAATCATTTGATGATGTCATAATCATTAGATGATGTCATAATCATTTGATGTCATAATCATTTTGTTGATGTCATAATCATTTGATGATGTCATAATCATTAGATGATGTCATAATCATTTGATGTCATAATCATTGGATGATGTCATAACCATTTTGTTGATGTCATTATCATTTGATGATGTCATAATCATTAGATGATGTCATAATCATTTGATGATGTCATAATCATTTGATGTCATAATCATTGGATGATGTCATAATCATTTTGTTGATGTCATAATCATTTGATGATGTCATAATCATTAGATGATGTCATAATCATTTTGTTGATGTCATAATCATTTGATGATGTCATAATCATTAGATGATGTCATAATCATTTTGTTGATGTCATAATCATTTGATGATGTTATAATCATTTTGTTGATGTCATAATCATTTGATCATGTCAAAATCATTTGATGTCATAATCATGGGATGATGTCATAATCATTTTGTTGATGTCATAATCATTTGATGATGTCATAATCATTAGATGATGTCATAATCATTTTGTTGATGTCATAATCATTGGATGATGTCATAATCAATGGATGATGTCATCATCATTTTGTTGATGTCATAATCATTTGATGATGTCATAATCATTTGATGTCATAATCATTGGATGATGTCATAATCATTGGATGATGTCATAATCATTTGATGATGTCATAATCATTTTGTTGATTTCATAATGATTTGATGATGTCATAATCATTGGATGATGTCATAATCATTGGATGATGTCATAATCATTTTGTTGATGTCATAATAATTTGATGATGTCAAAATCATTTGATGTCATAATCATTGGATGATGTCAAAATCATTTTGTTGATGTCATAATCATTTGATGATGTCATAATCATTGGATGATGTCATAATCATTTTGTTGATGTCATAATCATTTGATGATGTCATAATCATTAGATGATGTCATAATCATTTGATGTCATAATCATTTTGTTGATGTCATAATCATTTGATGATGTCATAATCATTAGATGATGTCATAATCATTTGATGTCATAATCATTGGATGATGTCATAACCATTTTGTTGATGTCATAATCATTTGATGATGTCATAATCATTAGATGATGTCATAATCATTTGATGATGTCATAATCATTGGATGATGTCATAATCATTTTGTTGATGTCATAAATATTTGATGATGTCATAATCATTAGATGATGTCATAATCATTTTGTTGATGTCATAATCGTTTGATGATGTCATAATCATTAGATGATGTCATAATCATTTTGTTGATGTCATAATCATTTGATGATGTCATAATCATTTTGTTGATGTCATAATCATTTGATCATGTCAAAATCATTTGATGTCATAATCATGGGATGATGTCATAATCATTTTGTTGATGTCATAATCATTTGATGATGTCATAATCATTATATGATGTCATAATCATTTTGTTGATGTCATAATGATTTGATGATGTCATAATCATTGGATGATGTCATAATCATTGGATGATGTCATCATCATTTTGTTGATGTCATAATCATTTGATGATGTCTTAATCATTTGATGTCATAATCATTGGATGATGTCATAATCACTGGATGATGTCATAATCATTTTGTTGATGTCATAATCATTTTGTTGATGTCATAATCATTTGATGTCAAAATCATTTGATGATGTAATAATCATTTTGTTGATGTCATAATCATTTGATGATGTCATAATCATTTTTTTTGATGTCATAATGATTTGATGATGTCATAATCATTGGATGATGTAATAATCATTTTGTTGATGTCATAATCATTGGATGATGTCATAATCATTTTGTTGATGTCATAATCATTTGATGATGTCATAATCATTGGATGATGTCATAATCATTTTGTTGATGTCATAATCATTTGATGATGTCATAATCATTAGATGTTGTCATAATCATTTTGTTGATGTCATAATCATTGGATGATGTCATAATCATTGGATGATGTCATAATCATTTTGTTGATGTCATAATCATTTGATGATGTCATAATCATTAGATGTTGTCATAATCATTTTGTTGATGTCATAATCATTGGATGATGTCATAATCATTTTGTTGATGTCATAATCATTTGATGATGCCATAATCATTTTGTTGATGTCATAATCATTTGATGATGTCATAATCATTTGATGTCATAATCATTGGATGATGTCATAATCATTTTGTTGATGTCATAATCATTGGATGATGTCATAATCATTTGATGTCAGATTCATTGGATGATGTCATAATCATTTGAAGATGTCATAATCATTTTGTTGATGTCATAATCATTTGATGATGTCAAAATCATTTGATGTCATAATCATTGGATGATGTAATAATCATTTTGTTGATGTCATAATCATTGGATGATGTCATAATCATTTTGTTGATGTCATAATCATTTGATGATGTCAAAATCATTTGATGTCATAATCATTGGATGATGTAATAATCATTTTGTTGATGTCATAATCATTTGATGATGTCATAATCATTTTGTTGATGTCATAATGATTTGATGATGTCATAATCATTGGATGATGTCATAATCATTGGATGATGTCATAATCATTTTGTTGATGTCATAATCATTGGATGATGTCATAATCATTGGATGATGTCATAATCATTGGATGATGTCATAATCATTTTGTTGATGTCATAATCATTTGATGATGCAATAATCATTGGATGATGTCATAATCATTTGATGATGTCATAATCATTTTGTTGATGTCATAATCATTTGATGATGTCATAATCATTTTGTTGATGTCATAATCATTTGATGATGTCATAATCATTTTGTTGATGTCATAATCATTTGATGATGTCATAATCATTTTGTTGATGTCATAATCATTTTGTTGATGTCATAATCATTTGATGATGTCATAATCATTGGATTATGTCATAATCATTTTGTTGATGTCATAATCATTTGATGATGTCAAAATCATTTGATGTCATAATCATTGGATGATGTAATAATCATTTTGTTGATGTCATAATCATTTGATGATGTCATAATCATTTTGTTGATTTCATAATGATTTGATGATGTCATAATCATTGGATGATGTCATAATCATTGGATGATGTCATAATCATTGGATGATGTAATAATCATTTTGTTGATGTCATAATCATTTGATGATGTCATAATCATTGGATGATGTCATAATCATTTTGTTGATGTCATAATCATTTGATGATGTCATAATCATTGGATAATGTCATAATCATTTTGTTGATGTCATAATCATGTGATGATGTCATAATCATTAGATGATGTCATAATCATTTGATGTCATAATCATTTTGTTGATGTCATAATCATTTGATGATGTCATAATCATTAGATTGTGTCATAATCATTTGATGTCATAATCATTGGATGATGTCATAACCATTTTGTTGATGTCATAATCATTTGATGATGTCATAATCATTTGATGTCATAATCATTGGATGATGTCATAATCATTTTGTTGATGTCATAATCATTTGATGATGTCATAATCATTAGATGATGTCTTAATCATTTTGTTGATGTCATAATCATTTGATGTCATAATCATTGGATGATGTCATAATCATTTTGTTGATGTCATAATCATTTGATGATGTCATAATCATTTGATGTCATAATCATTGGATGATGTCATAATCATTTTGTTGATGTCATAATCATTTGATGATGTCATAATCATTAGATGATGTCATAATCATTTTGTTGATGTCATAATCATTTGATGATGTCATAATCATTAGATGATGTCATAATCATTTTGTTCATGTCATCATCATTTGATGATGTCATAATCATTAGATGATGGCATAATCATTTTGTTGATGTCATAATCATTTGATGATGTCATAATCATTTGATGTCATAATCATTGGATGATGTCATAATCATTTTGTTGATGTCATAATCATTTGATGATGTCATAATCATTAGATGATGTCATAATCATTTTGTTGATGTCATAATCATTTGATGATGTCATAATCATTAGATGATGTCATAATCATTTTGTTGATGTCATAATCATTTGATGATGTCATAATCATTTTGTTGATGTCATAATCATTTGATCATGTCAAAATCATTTGATGTCATAATCATGGGATGATGTCATAATTATTTTGTTGATGTCATAATCATTTGATGATGTCATAATCATTAGATGATGTCATAATCATTTTGTTGATGTCATAATGATTTGATGATGTCATAATCATTTGATGTCATAATCATTGGATGATGTCATAATCATTTTGTTGATGTCATAATCATTTGATGATGTCATAATCATTTGATGTCAGATTCATTGGATGATGTCATAATCATTTGAAGATGTCATAATCATTTTGTTGATGTCATAATCATTTGATGATGTCAAAATCATTTGATGTCATAATCATTGGATGATGTAATAATCATTTTGTTGATGTCATAATCATTTGATGATGTCATAATCATTTTGTTGATGTCATAATGATTTGATGAAGTCATAATCATTGGATGATGTCATAATCATTGGATGATGTCATAATCATTTTGTTGATGTCATAATCATTTGATGATGTCAAAATCATTTGATGTCATAATCATTGGATGATGTAATAATCATTTTGTTGATGTCATAATCATTTGATGATGTCATAATCATTTTGTTGATGTCATAATGATTTGATGATGTCATAATCATTGGATGATGTCATAATCATTGGATGATGTCATAATCATTTTGTTGATGTCATAATCATTGGATGATGTCATAATCATTGGATGATGTCATAATCATTGGATGATGTCATAATCATTTTGTTGATGTCATAATCATTTGATGATGCAATAATCATTTGATGTCATAATCATTGGATGATGTCATAATCATTTGATGATGTCATAATCATTTTGTTGATGTCATAATCATTTGATGATGTCATAATCATTTTGTTGATGTCATAATCATTTGATGATGTCATAATCATTTTGTTGATGTCATAATCATTTGATGATGTCATAATCATTTTGTTGATGTCATAATCATTTTGTTGATGTCATAATCATTTGATGATGTCATAATCATTGGATTATGTCATAATCATTTTGTTGATGTCATAATCATTTGATGATGTCAAAATCATTTGATGTCATAATCATTGGATGATGTAATAATCATTTTGTTGATGTCATAATCATTTGATGATGTCATAATCATTTTGTTGATTTCATAATGATTTGATGATGTCATAATCATTGGATGATGTCATAATCATTGGATGATGTCATAATCATTGGATGATGTAATAATCATTTTGTTGATGTCATAATCATTTGATGATGTCATAATCATTGGATGATGTCATAATCATTTTGTTGATGTCATAATCATTTGATGATGTCATAATCATTGGATGATGTCATAATCATTTTGTTGATGTCATAATCATGTGATGATGTCATAATCATTAGATGATGTCATAATCATTTGATGTCATAATCATTTTGTTGATGTCATAATCATTTGATGATGTCATAATCATTAGATGATGTCATAATCATTTGATGTCATAATCATTGGATGATGTCATAACCATTTTGTTGATGTCATAATCATTTGATGATGTCATAATCATTTGATGTCATAATCATTGGATGATGTCATAATCATTTTGTTGATGTCATAATCATTTGATGATGTCATAATCATTAGATGATGTCTTAATCATTTTGTTGATGTCATAATCATTTGATGATGTCATAATCATTTGATGTCATAATCATTGGATGATGTCATAATCATTTTGTTGATGTCATAATCATTTGATGATGTCATAATCATTTGATGTCATAATCATTGGATGATGTCATAATCATTTTGTTGATGTCATAATCATTTGATGATGTCATAATCATTAGATGATGTCATAATCATTTTGTTGATGTCATAATCATTTGATGATGTCATAATCATTAGATGATGTCATAATCATTTTGTTCATGTCATCATCATTTGATGATGTCATAATCATTAGATGATGGCATAATCATTTTGTTGATGTCATAATCATTTGATGATGTCATAATCATTTGATGTCATAATCATTGGATGATGTCATAATCATTTTGTTGATGTCATAATCATTTGATGATGTCATAATCATTAGATGATGTCATAATCATTTTGTTGATGTCATAATCATTTGATGATGTCATAATCATTAGATGATGTCATAATCATTTTGTTGATGTCATAATCATTTGATGATGTCATAATCATTTTGTTGATGTCATAATCATTTGATCATGTCAAAATCATTTGATGTCATAATCATGGGATGATGTCATAATTATTTTGTTGATGTCATAATCATTTGATGATGTCATAATCATTAGATGATGTCATAATCATTTTGTTGATGTCATAATGATTTGATGATGTCATAATCATTGGATGATGTCATAATCATTGGATGATGTCATCATCATTTTGTTGATGTCATAATCATTTGATGATGTCATAATCATTTGATGTCATAATCATTGGATGATGTCATAATCATTGGATGATGTCATAATCATTTTGTTGATGTCATAATCATTTGATGATGTCAAAATCATTTGATGTCATAATCATTGGATGATGTCATAATCATTTGATGATGTCATAATCATTTTGTTGATGTCATAATCATTTGATGATGTCATAATCATTTTGTTGATGTCATAATCATTTGATGATGTCATAATCATTTTGTTGATGTCATAATCATTTTGTTGATGTCATAATCATTGGATGATGTCATAATCATTGGATGATGTCATAATCATTTGATGATGTCATAATCATTTTGTTGATGTCATAATCATTTGATGATGTCATAATCATTTTGTTGATGTCATAATCATTTGATGATGTCATAATCATTTTGTTGATGTCATAATCATTTGATGATGTCATAATCATTTTGTTGATGTCATAATCATTTTGTTGATGTCATAATCATTTGATGATGTCATAATCATTGGATGATGTCATAATCATTTTGTTGATGTCATAATCATTTGATGATGTCAAAATCATTTGATGTCATAATCATTGGATGATGTAATAATCATTTTGTTGATGTCATAATCATTTGATGATGTCATAATCATTTTGTTGATGTCATAATGATTTGATGATGTCATAATCATTGGATGATGTCATAATCATTGGATGATGTCATAATCATTTTGTTGATGTCATAATCATTGGATGATGTCATAATCATTGGATGATGTCATAATCATTGGATGATGTCATAATCATTTTGTTGATGTCATAATCATTTGATGATGCAATAATCATTTGATGTCATAATCATTGGATGATGTCATAATCATTTGATGATGTCATAATCATTTTGTTGATGTCATAATCATTTGATGATGTCATAATCATTTTGTTGATGTCATAATCATTTGATGATGTCATAATCATTTTGTTGATGTCATAATCATTTGATGATGTCATAATCATTTTGTTGATGTCATAATCATTTTGTTGATGTCATAATCATTTGATGATGTCATAATCATTGGATTATGTCATAATCATTTTGTTGATGTCATAATCATTTGATGATGTCAAAATCATTTGATGTCATAATCATTGGATGATGTAATAATCATTTTGTTGATGTCATAATCATTTGATGATGTCATAATCATTTTGTTGATTTCATAATGATTTGATGATGTCATAATCATTGGATGATGTCATAATCATTGGATGATGTCATAATCATTTTGTTGATGTCATAATAATTTGATGATGTCAAAATCATTTGATGTCATAATCATTGGATGATGTAATAATCATTTTGTTGATGTCATAATCATTTGATGATGTCATAATTATTGGATGATGTCATAATCATTTTGTTGATGTCATAATCATGTGATGATGTCATAATCATTAGATGATGTCATAATCATTTGATGTCATAATCATTTTGTTGATGTCATAATCATTTGATGATGTCATAATCATTAGATGATGTCATAATCATTTGATGTCATAATCATTGGATGATGTCATAACCATTTTGTTGATGTCATAATAATTTGATGATGTCATAATCATTAGATGATGTCATAATCATTTGATGATGTCATAATCAATAGATGATGTCTTAATCATTTTGTTGATGTCATAATCATTTGATGATGTCATAATCATTTGATGTCATAATCATTGGATGATGTCATAATCATTTTGTTGATGTCATAATCATTTGATGATGTCATAATCATTTGATGTCATAATCATTGGATGATGTCATAATCATTTTGTTGATGTCATAATCATTAGATGATGTCATAATCATTTTGTTGATGTCATAATCATTTGATGATGTCATAATCATTAGATGATGTCATAATCATTTTGTTCATGTCATCATCATTTGATGATGTCATAATCATTAGATGATGGCATAATCATTTTGTTGATGTCATAATCATTTGATGATGTCATAATCATTTGATGTCATAATCATTGGATGATGTCATAATCATTTTGTTGATGTCATAATCATTTGATGATGTCATAATCATTAGATGATGTCATAATCATTTTGTTGATGTCATAATCATTTGATGATGTCATAATCATTAGATGATGTCATAATCATTTTGTTGATGTCATAATCATTTGATGATGTCATGATCATTTTGTTGATGTCATAATCATTTGATCATGTCAAAATCATTTGATGTCATAATCATGGGATGATGTCATAATTATTTTGTTGATGTCATAATGATTTGATGATGTCATAATCATTGGATGATGTCATAATCATTGGATGATGTCATCATCATTTTGTTGATGTCATAATCATTTGATGATGTCATAATCATTTGATGTCATAATCATTGGATGATGTCATAATCATTGGATGATGTCATAATCATTTTGTTGATGTCATAATCATTTGATGATGTCAAAATCATTTGATGTCATAATCATTGGATGATGTCATAATCATTTGATGATGTCATAATCATTTTGTTGATGTCATAATCATTTGATGATGTCATAATCATTTTGTTGATGTCATAATCATTTGATGATGTCATAATCATTTTGTTGATGTCATAATCATTTGATGATGTCATAATCATTTTGTTGATGTCATAATCATTGGATGATGTCATAATCATTTGATGATGTCATAATCATTTTGTTGATGTCATAATCATTTGATGATGTCATAATCATTTTGTTGATGTCATAATCATTTGATGATGTCATAATCATTTTGTTGATGTCATAATCATTTGATGATGTCATAATCATTTTGTTGATGTCATAATCATTTTGTTGATGTCATAATCATTTGATGATGTCATAATCATTGGATGATGTCATAATCATTTTGTTGATGTCATAATCATTTGATGATGTCAAAATCATTTGATGTCATAATCATTGGATGATGTAATAATCATTTTGTTGATGTCATAATCATTTGATGATGTCATAATCATTTTGTTGATTTCATAATGATTTGATGATGTCATAATCATTGGATGATGTCATAATCATTGGATGATGTCATAATCATTTTGTTGATGTCATAATAATTTGATGATGTCAAAATCATTTGATGTCATAATCATTTGATGTCATAATCATTTTGTTGATGTCATAATCATTTGATGATGTCATAATCATTAGATGATGTCATAATCATTTGATGTCATAATCATTTGATGTCATAATCATTGGATGATGTCATAACCATTTTGTTGATGTCATAATCATTAGATGATGTCATAATCATTTGATGATGTCATAATCAATAGATGATGTCTTAATCATTTTGTTGATGTCATAATCATTTGATGATGTCATAATCATTTGATGTCATAATCATTGGATGATGTCATAATCATTTTGTTGATGTCATAATCATTTGATGATGTCATAATCATTTGATGTCATAATCATTGGATGATGTCATAATCATTTTGTTGATGTCATAATCATTTGATGATGTCATAATCATTAGATGATGTCATAATCATTTTGTTGATGTCATAATCATTTGATGATGTCATAATCATTAGATGATGTCATAATCATTTTGTTGATGTCATAATCATTTGATGATGTCATAATCATTTTGTTGATGTCATAATCATTTGATCATGTCAAAATCATTTGATGTCATAATCATGGGATGATGTCATAATTATTTTGTTGATGTCATAATCATTTGATGATGTCATAATCATTTGATGATGTCATAATCATTTTGTTGATGTCATAATCATTTGATGATGTCAAAATCATTTGATGTCATAATCATTGGATGATGTAATAATCATTTTGTTGATGTCATAATCATTTGATGATGTCATAATCATTTTGTTGATTTCATAATGATTTGATGATGTCATAATCATTGGATGATGTCATAATCATTGGATGATGTCATAATCATTTTGTTGATGTCATAATAATTTGATGATGTCAAAATCATTTGATGTCATAATCATTGGATGATGTAATAATCATTTTGTTGATGTCATAATCATTTGATGATGTCATAATCATTGGATGATGTCATAATCATTTTGTTGATGTCATAATCATTAGATGATGTCATAATCATTTGATGTCATAATCATTTTGTTGATGTCATAATCATTTGATGATGTCATAATCATTAGCTGATGTCATAATCATTTGATGTCATAATCATTGGATGATGTCATAATCATTTTGTTGATGTCATAATCATTTGATGATGTCATAATAATTTTGTTGATGTCATAATCATTTGATGATGTCAAAATCATTAGATGATGTCATAATCATTTTGTTGATGTCATAATCATTTGATGATGTCATAATCATTTTGTTGATTTCATAATCATTTGATGATGTCATAATCATTTGATGTCATAATCATGGGATGATGTCATAATCATTTGATGATGTCATAATCATTAGATGATGTCATAATCATTTTGTTTATGTCATAATGATTTGATGATGTCATAATCATTGGATGATGTCATAATCATTGGATGATGTCATCATCATTTTGTTGATGTCATAATCATTTGATGATGTCATAATCATTTGATGTCATAATCATTGGATGATGTCATAATCATTGGATGATGTCATAATCATTTTGTTGATGTCATAATCATTTGATGATGTCATAATCATTTTGTTGATGTCATAATCATTGGATGATGTCATAATCATTTTGTTGATGTCATAATCATTTGATGATGTCATAATCATTTGATGTCATAATCATTGGATGATGTCATAATCATTTTGTTGATGTCATAATAATTTGATGATGTCAAAATCATTTGATGTCATAATCATTGGATGATGTAAAAATCATTTTGTTGATGTCATAATCATTTGATGATGTCATAATCATTGGATGATGTCATAATCATTTTGTTGATGTCATAATCATTTGATGATGTCATAATCATTAGATGATGTCATAATCATTTGATGTCATAATCATTTTGTTGATGTCATAATCATTTGATGATGTCATAATCATTAGCTGATGTCATAATCATTTGATGTCATAATCATTGGATGATGTCATAACCATTTTGTTGATGTCATAATCATTTGATGATGTCATAATCATTAGATGATGTCATAATCATTTGATGATGTCATAATCATTGGATGATGTCATAATCATTTTGTTGATGTCATAATCATTTGATGATGTCATAATCATTAGATGATGTCATAATCATTTTGTTGATGTCATAATCATTTGATGATGTCATAATCATTAGATGATGTCATAATCATTTTGTTGATGTCATAATCATTTGATGATGTCATAATCATTTTGTTGATGTCATAATCATTTGATCATGTCAAAATCATTTGATGTCATAATCATGGGATGATGTCATAATCATTTTGTTGATGTCATAATCATTTGATGATGTCATAATCATTATATGATGTCATAATCATTTTGTTGATGTCATAATGATTTGATGATGTCATAATCATTGGATGATGTCATAATCATTGGATGATGTCATCATCATTTTGTTGATGTCATAATCATTTGATGATGTCATAATCATTTGATGTCATAATCATTGGATGATGTCATAATCACTGGATGATGTCATAATCATTTTGTTGATGTCATAATCATTTGATGATGTCATAAACATTGGATGATGTCATAATCATTGGATGATGTAATAATCATTTTGTTGATGTCATAATCATTTTGTTGATGTCATAATCATTTGATGATGTCATAATCATTGGATGATGTCATAATCATTTTGTTGATGTCATAATCATTTGATGATGTCATAATCATTAGATGTTGTCATAATCATTTTGTTGATGTCATAATCATTGGATGATGTCATAATCATTGGATGATGTCATAATCATTTTGTTGATGTCATAATCATTTGATGTCATAATCACTGGATGATGTCATAATCATTTTGTTGATGTCATAATCATTGGATGATGTCATAATCATTTTGTTGATGTCATGATCATTTGATGATGTCATAATCATTGGATGATGTCATAATCATTTTGTTGATGTCATAATCATTTGATGATGTCATAATCATTAGATGTTGTCATAATCATTTTGTTGATGTCATAATCATTGGATGATGTCATAATCATTTTGTTGATGTCATAATCATTTGATGATGCCATAATCATTTTGTTGATGTCATAATCATTTGATGATGTCATAATCATTTGATGTCATAATCATTGGATGATGTCATAATCATTTTGTTGATGTCATAATCATTTGATGATGTCATAATCATTTGATGTCAGATTCATTGGATGATGTCATAATCATTTGAAGATGTCATAATCATTTTGTTGATGTCATAATCATTTGATGATGTCAAAATCATTTGATGTCATAATCATTGGATGATGTAATAATCATTTTGTTGATGTCATAATCATTTGATGATGTCATAATCATTTTGTTGATGTCATAATGATTTGATGAAGTCATAATCATTGGATGATGTCATAATCATTGGATGATGTCATAATCATTTTGTTGATGTCATAATCATTTGATGATGTCAAAATCATTTGATGTCATAATCATTGGATGATGTAATAATCATTTTGTTGATGTCATAATCATTTGATGATGTCATAATCATTTTGTTGATGTCATAATGATTTGATGATGTCATAATCATTGGATGATGTCATAATCATTGGATGATGTCATAATCATTTTGTTGATGTCATAATCATTGGATGATGTCATAATCATTGGATGATGTCATAATCATTTTGTTGATGTCATAATCATTTGATGATGCAATAATCATTTGATGTCATAATCATTGGATGATGTCATAATCATTTGATGATGTCATAATCATTTTGTTGATGTCATAATCATTTGATGATGTCATAATCATTTTGTTGATGTCATAATCATTTGATGATGTCATAATCATTTTGTTGATGTCATAATCATTTGATGATGTCATAATCATTTTGTTGATGTCATAATCATTTTGTTGATGTCATAATCATTGGATGATGTCATAATCATTGGATGATGTCATAATCATTTTGTTGATGTCATAATCATTTGATGATGTCAAAATCATTTGATGTCATAATCATTGGATGATGTAATAATCATTTTGTTGATGTCATAATCATTTGATGATGTCATAATCATTTTGTTGATTTCATAATGATTTGATGATGTCATAATCATTGGATGATGTCATAATCATTGGATGATGTCATAATCATTTTGTTGATGTCATAATAATTTGATGATGTCAAAATCATTTGATGTCATAATCATTGGATGATGTAATAATCATTTTGTTGATGTCATAATCATTTGATGATGTCATAATCATTAGATGATGTCATAATCATTTGATGTCATAATCATTGGATGATGTCATAACCATTTTGTTGATGTCATAATCATTTGATGATGTCATAATCATTAGATGATGTCATAATCATTTGATGATGTCATAATCAATAGATGATGTCTTAATCATTTTGTTGATGTCATAATCATTTGATGATGTCATAATCATTTGATGTCATAATCATTGGATGATGTCATAATCATTTTGTTGATGTCATAATCATTTGATGATGTCATAATCATTTGATGTCATAATCATTGGATGATGTCATAATCATTTTGTTGATGTCATAATCATTTGATGATGTCATAATCATTAGATGATGTCATAATCATTTTGTTGATGTCATAATCATTTGATGATGTCATAATCATTAGATGATGTCATAATCATTTTGTTCATGTCATAATCATTTGATGATGTCATAATCATTAGATGATGGCATAATCATTTTGTTGATGTCATAATCATTTGATGATGTCATAATCATTTGATGTCATAATCATTGGATGATGTCATAATCATTTTGTTGATGTCATAATCATTTGATGATGTCATAATCATTAGATGATGTCATAATCATTTTGTTGATGTCATAATCATTTGATGATGTCATAATCATTAGATGATGTCATAATCATTTTGTTGATGTCATAATCATTTGATGATGTCATAATCATTAGATGATGTCATAATCATTTTGTTGATGTCATAATCATTTGATGATGTCATAATCATTTTGTTGATGTCATAATCATTTGATCATGTCAAAATCATTTGATGTCATAATCATGGGATGATGTCATAATTATTTTGTTGATGTCATAATCATTTGATGATGTCATAATCATTAGATGATGTCATAATCATTTTGTTGATGTCATAATGATTTGATGATGTCATAATCATTGGATGATGTCATAATCATTGGATGATGTCATCATCATTTTGTTGATGTCATAATCATTTGATGATGTCATAATCATTTGATGTCATAATCATTGGATGATGTCATAATCATTGGATGATGTCATAATCATTTTGTTGATGTCATAATCATTTGATGATGTCAAAATCATTTGATGTCATAATCATTGGATGATGTCATAATCATTTGATGATGTCATAATCATTTGATGATGTCATAATCATTTTGTTGATGTCATAATCATTTGATGATGTCATAATCATTTTGTTGATGTCATAATCATTTGATGATGTCATAATCATTTTGTTGATGTCATAATCATTTTGTTGATGTCATAATCATTGGATGATGTCATAATCATTGGATGATGTCATAATCATTTTGTTGATGTCATAATCATTTGATGATGTCAAAATCATTTGATGTCATAATCATTGGATGATGTAATAATCATTTTGTTGATGTCATAATCATTTGATGATGTCATAATCATTTTGTTGATTTCATAATGATTTGATGATGTCATAATCATTGGATGATGTCATAATCATTGGATGATGTCATAATCATTTTGTTGATGTCATAATAATTTGATGATGTCAAAATCATTTGATGTCATAATCATTGGATGATGTAATAATCATTTTGTTGATGTCATAATCATTTGATGATGTCATAATCATTGGATGATGTCATAATCATTTTGTTGATGTCATAATCATTTGATGATGTCATAATCATTAGATGATGTCATAATCATTTGATGTCATAATCATTTTGTTGATGTCATAATCATTTGATGATGTCATAATCATTAGCTGATGTCATAATCATTTGATGTCATAATCATTGGATGATGTCATAATCATTTTGTTGATGTCATAATCATTTGATGATGTCATAATCATTTTGTTGATGTCATAATCATTTGATGATGTCAAAATCATTAGATGATGTCATAATCATTTTGTTGATGTCATAATCATTTGATGATGTCATAATCATTTTGTTGATTTCATAATCATTTGATGATGTCATAATCATTTGATGTCATAATCATGGGATGATGTCATAATCATTTGATGATGTCATAATCATTAGATGATGTCATAATCATTTTGTTTATGTCATAATGATTTGATGATGTCATAATCATTGGATGATGTCATAATCATTGGATGATGTCATCATCATTTTGTTGATGTCATAATCATTTGATGATGTCATAATCATTTGATGTCATAATCATTGGATGATGTCATAATCATTGGATGATGTCATCATCATTTTGTTGATGTCATAATCATTTGATGATGTCATAATCATTTGATGTCATAATCATTGGATGATGTCATAATCATTTTGTTTATGTCATAATGATTTGATGATGTCATAATCATTGGATGATGTCATAATCATTGGATGATGTCATCATCATTTTGTTGATGTCATAATCATTTGATGATGTCATAATCATTTGATGTCATAATCATTGGATGATGTCATAATCATTGGATGATGTCATAATCATTTTGTTGATGTCATAATCATTTGATGATGTCATAATCATTTTGTTGATGTCATAATCATTGGATGATGTCATAATCATTTTGTTGATGTCATAATCATTTGATGATGTCATAATCATTTGATGTCATAATCATTGGATGATGTCATAATCATTTTGTTGATGTCATAATCATTTGATGATGTCATAATCATTTGATGTCATAATCATTGGATGATGTCATAATCATTTGAAGATGTCATAATCATTTTTTTGATGTCATAATCATTTGATGATGTCAAAATCATTTGATGTCATAATCATTGGATGATGTAATAATCATTTTGTTGATGTCATAATCATTTGATGATGTCATAATCATTTTGTTGATGTCATAATGATTTGATGAAGTCATAATCATTGGATGATGTCATAATCATTGGATGATGTCATAATCATTTTGTTGATGTCATAATCATTTGATGATGTCAAAATCATTTGATGTCATAATCATTGGATGATGTAATAATCATTTTGTTGATGTCATAATCATTTGATGATGTCATAATCATTTTGTTGTTGTCATAATGATTTGATTATGTCATAATCATTGGATGATGTCATAATCATTGGATGATGTCATAATCATTTTGTTGATGTCATAATGATTTGATGATGTCATAATCATTGGATGATGTCATAATCATTGGATGATGTCATAATCATTGGATGATGTCATAATCATTTTGTTGATGTCATAATCATTTGATGATGCAATAATCATTTGATGATGTCATAATCATTTGATGATGTCATAATCATTTTGTTGATGTCATAATCATTTGATGATGTCATAATCATTTTGTTGATGTCATAATCATTTGATGATGTCATAATCATTTTGTTGATGTCATAATCATTTGATGATGTCATAATCATTTTGTTGATGTCATAATCATTTTGTTGATGTCATAATCATTGGATGATGTCATAATCATTGGATGATGTCATAATCATTTTGTTGATGTCATAATCATTTGATGATGTCATAATCATTTTGTTGATGTCATAATCATTTGATGATGTCATAATCATTTTGTTGATGTCATAATCATTTTGTTGATGTCATAATCATTGGATGATGTCATAATCATTGGATGATGTCATAATCATTTTGTTGATGTCATAATCATTTGATGATTTCAAAATCATTTGATGTCATAATCATTGGATGATGTAATAATCATTTTGTTGATGTCATAATCATTTGATGATGTCATAATCATTTTGTTGATTTCATAATGATTTGATGATGTCATAATCATTGGATGATGTCATAATCATTGGATGATGTAATAATCATTTTGTTGATGTCATAATCATTTGATGATGTCATAATCATTGGATGATGTCATAATCATTTTGTTGATGTCATAATCATTTGATGATGTCATAATCATTAGATGATGTCATAATCATTTTGTTGATGTCATAATCATTTTGTTGATTTCATAATCATTAGATGATGTCATAATCATTTGATGTCATAATCATTGGATGATGTCATAACCATTTTGTTGATGTCATAATCATTTGATGATGTCATAATCATTAGATGATGTCATAATCATTTGATGATGTCATAATCATTTGATGTCATAATCATTTGATGATGTCATAATCATTTTGTTGATGTCATAATCATTTGATTATGTCATAATCATTAGATGATGTCATAATCATTTTGTTGATGTCATAATCATTTGATGATGTCATAATCATTAGATGATGTCATAATCATTTTGTTGATGTCATAATCATTTGATGATGTCATAATCATTTTGTTGATGTCATAATCATTTGATCATGTCAAAATCATTTGATGTCATAATCATGGGATGATGTCATAATCATTTTGTTGATGTCATAATCATTTGATGATGTCATAATCATTAGATGATGTCATAATCATTTTGTTGATGTCATAATGATTTGATGATGTCATAATCATTGGATGATGTCATAATCATTGGATGATGTCATCATCATTTTGTTGATGTCATAATCATTTGATGATGTCATAATCATTTGATGTCATAATCATTGGATGATGTCATAATCACTGGATGATGTCATAATCATTTTGTTGATGTCATAATCATTTGATGATGTCAAAATCATTTGATGTCATAATCATTGGATGATGTAATAATCATTTTGTTGATGTCATAATCATTTGATGATGTCATAATCATTTTGTTGATGTCATAATCATTTGATGATGTCATAAACATTGGATGATGTCATAATCATTGGATGATGTAATAATCATTTTGTTGATGTCATAATCATTGGATTATGTCATAATCATTTTGTTGATGTCATAATCATTTGATGATGTCATAATCATTTTGTTGATGTCATAATCATTTGATGATGTCATAATCATTTTGTTGATGTCATAATCATTTGATGATGTCATAATCATTAGATGATGTCATAATCATTTGATGATGTCATAATCATTGGATGATGTCATAATCATTTTGTTGATGTCATAATCATTTGATGATGTCATAATCATTAGATGATGTCATAATCATTTTGTTGATGTCATAATCATTTGATGATGTCATAATCATTAGATGATGTCATAATCATTTTGATGATGTCATAATCATTTGATGATGTCATAATCATTTTGTTGATGTCATAATCATTTGATCATGTCAAAATCATTTGATGTCATAATCATGGGATGATGTCATAATCACTGGATGATGTCATAATCATTTTGTTGATGTCATAATCATTGGATGATGTCATAATCATTTTGTTGATGTCATAATCATTTGATGATGTCATAATCATTGGATGATGTCATAATCATTTTGTTGATGTCATAATCATTTGATGATGTCATAATCATTGGATGATGTCATAATCATTTTGTTGATGTCATAATCATTTGATGATGTCATAATCATTAGATGATGTCATAATCATTTGATGTCATAATCATTTTGTTGATGTCATAATCATTTGATGATGTCATAATCATTAGCTGATGTCATAATCATTTGATGTCATAATCATTGGATGATGTCATAATCATTTTGTTGATGTCATAATCATTTGATGATGTCATAATCATTTTGTTGATGTCATAATCATTTGATGATGTCAAAATCATTAGATGATGTCATAATCATTTTGTTGATGTCATAATCATTTGATGATGTCATAATCATTTTGTTGATTTCATAATCATTTGATGATGTCATAATCATTTGATGTCATAATCATGGGATGATGTCATAATCATTTGATGATGTCATAATCATTAGATGATGTCATAATCATTTTGTTTATGTCATAATGATTTGATGATGTCATAATCATTGGATGATGTCATAATCATTGGATGATGTCATCATCATTTTGTTGATGTCATAATCATTTGATGATGTCATAATCATTTGATGTCATAATCATTGGATGATGTCATAATCATTGGATGATGTCATCATCATTTTGTTGATGTCATAATCATTTGATGATGTCATAATCATTTGATGTCATAATCATTGGATGATGTCATAATCATTTTGTTTATGTCATAATGATTTGATGATGTCATAATCATTGGATGATGTCATAATCATTGGATGATGTCATCATCATTTTGTTGATGTCATAATCATTTGATGATGTCATAATCATTTGATGTCATAATCATTGGATGATGTCATAATCATTGGATGATGTCATAATCATTTTGTTGATGTCATAATCATTTGATGATGTCATAATCATTTTGTTGATGTCATAATCATTGGATGATGTCATAATCATTTTGTTGATGTCATAATCATTTGATGATGTCATAATCATTTGATGTCATAATCATTGGATGATGTCATAATCATTTTGTTGATGTCATAATCATTTGATGATGTCATAATCATTTGATGTCATAATCATTGGATGATGTCATAATCATTTGAAGATGTCATAATCATTTTTTTGATGTCATAATCATTTGATGATGTCAAAATCATTTGATGTCATAATCATTGGATGATGTAATAATCATTTTGTTGATGTCATAATCATTTGATGATGTCATAATCATTTTGTTGATGTCATAATGATTTGATGAAGTCATAATCATTGGATGATGTCATAATCATTGGATGATGTCATAATCATTTTGTTGATGTCATAATCATTTGATGATGTCAAAATCATTTGATGTCATAATCATTGGATGATGTAATAATCATTTTGTTGATGTCATAATCATTTGATGATGTCATAATCATTTTGTTGTTGTCATAATGATTTGATTATGTCATAATCATTGGATGATGTCATAATCATTGGATGATGTCATAATCATTTTGTTGATGTCATAATGATTTGATGATGTCATAATCATTGGATGATGTCATAATCATTGGATGATGTCATAATCATTGGATGATGTCATAATCATTTTGTTGATGTCATAATCATTTGATGATGCAATAATCATTTGATGATGTCATAATCATTTGATGATGTCATAATCATTTTGTTGATGTCATAATCATTTGATGATGTCATAATCATTTTGTTGATGTCATAATCATTTGATGATGTCATAATCATTTTGTTGATGTCATAATCATTTGATGATGTCATAATCATTTTGTTGATGTCATAATCATTTTGTTGATGTCATAATCATTGGATGATGTCATAATCATTGGATGATGTCATAATCATTTTGTTGATGTCATAATCATTTGATGATGTCATAATCATTTTGTTGATGTCATAATCATTTGATGATGTCATAATCATTTTGTTGATGTCATAATCATTTTGTTGATGTCATAATCATTGGATGATGTCATAATCATTGGATGATGTCATAATCATTTTGTTGATGTCATAATCATTTGATGATTTCAAAATCATTTGATGTCATAATCATTGGATGATGTAATAATCATTTTGTTGATGTCATAATCATTTGATGATGTCATAATCATTTTGTTGATTTCATAATGATTTGATGATGTCATAATCATTGGATGATGTCATAATCATTGGATGATGTAATAATCATTTTGTTGATGTCATAATCATTTGATGATGTCATAATCATTGGATGATGTCATAATCATTTTGTTGATGTCATAATCATTTGATGATGTCATAATCATTAGATGATGTCATAATCATTTTGTTGATGTCATAATCATTTTGTTGATGTCATAATCATTAGATGATGTCATAATCATTTGATGTCATAATCATTGGATGATGTCATAACCATTTTGTTGATGTCATAATCATTTGATGATGTCATAATCATTAGATGATGTCATAATCATTTGATGATGTCATAATCATTTGATGTCATAATCATTTGATGATGTCATAATCATTTTGTTGATGTCATAATCATTTGATGATGTCATAATCATTAGATGATGTCATAATCATTTTGTTGATGTCATAATCATTTGATGATGTCATAATCATTTTGTTGATGTCATAATCATTTGATCATGTCAAAATCATTTGATGTCATAATCATGGGATGATGTCATAATCATTTTGTTGATGTCATAATCATTTGATGATGTCATAATCATTAGATGATGTCATAATCATTTTGTTGATGTCATAATGATTTGATGATGTCATAATCATTGGATGATGTCATAATCATTGGATGATGTCATCATCATTTTGTTGATGTCATAATCATTTGATGATGTCATAATCATTTGATGTCATAATCATTGGATGATGTCATAATCACTGGATGATGTCATAATCATTTTGTTGATGTCATAATCATTTGATGATGTCAAAATCATTTGATGTCATAATCATTGGATGATGTAATAATCATTTTGTTGATGTCATAATCATTTGATGATGTCATAATCATTTTGTTGATGTCATAATCATTTGATGATGTCATAAACATTGGATGATGTCATAATCATTGGATGATGTAATAATCATTTTGTTGATGTCATAATCATTGGATTATGTCATAATCATTTTGTTGATGTCATAATCATTTGATGATGTCATAATCATTTTGTTGATGTCATAATCATTTGATGATGTCATAATCATTTTGTTGATGTCATAATCATTTGATGATGTCATAATCATTAGATGATGTCATAATCATTTGATGATGTCATAATCATTGGATGATGTCATAATCATTTTGTTGATGTCATAATCATTTGATGATGTCATAATCATTAGATGATGTCATAATCATTTTGTTGATGTCATAATCATTTGATGATGTCATAATCATTAGATGATGTCATAATCATTTTGATGATGTCATAATCATTTGATGATGTCATAATCATTTTGTTGATGTCATAATCATTTGATCATGTCAAAATCATTTGATGTCATAATCATGGGATGATGTCATAATCACTGGATGATGTCATAATCATTTTGTTGATGTCATAATCATTGGATGATGTCATAATCATTTTGTTGATGTCATAATCATTTGATGATGTCATAATCATTGGATGATGTCATAATCATTTTGTTGATGTCATAATCATTTGATGATGTCATAATCATTAGATGTTGTCATAATCATTTTGTTGATGTCATAATCATTGGATGATGTCATAATCATTTTGTTGATGTCATAATCATTTGATGATGCCATAATCATTTTGTTGATGTCATAATCATTTGATGATGTCATAATCATTTGATGTCATAATCATTGGATGATGTCATAATCATTTTGTTGATGTCATAATCATTTGATGATGTCATAATCATTTGATGTCAGATTCATTGGATGATGTCATAATCATTTGAAGATGTCATAATCATTTTGTTGATGTCATAATCATTTGATGATGTCAAAATCATTTGATGTCATAATCATTGGATGATGTAATAATCATTTTGTTGATGTCATAATCATTTGATGATGTCATAATCATTTTGTTGATGTCATAATGATTTGATGAAGTCATAATCATTGGATGATGTCATAATCATTTTGTTGATGTCATAATCATTTGATGATGTCAAAATCATTTGATGTCATAATCATTGGATGATGTAATAATCATTTTGTTGATGTCATAATCATTTGATGATGTCATAATCATTTTGTTGATGTCATAATGATTTGATGATGTCATAATCATTGGATGATGTCATAATCATTGGATGATGTCATAATCATTTTGTTGATGTCATAATGATTTGATGATGTCATAATCATTGGATGATGTCATAATCATTGGATGATGTCATAATCATTGGATGATGTCATAATCATTTTGTTGATGTCATAATCTTTTGATGATGCAATAATCATTTGATGTCATAATCATTGGATGATGTCATAATCATTTGATGATGTCATAATCATTTTGTTGATGTCATAATCATTTGATGATGTCATAATCATTTTGTTGATGTCATAATCATTTGATGATGTCATAATCATTTTGTTGATGTCATAATCATTTGATGATGTCATAATCATTTTGTTGATGTCATAATCATTTTGTTGATGTCATAATCATTTGATGATGTCATAATCATTGGATGATGTCATAATCATTTTGTTGATGTCATAATCATTTGATGATGTCAAAATCACTTGATGTCATAATCATTGGATGATGTAATAATCATTTTGTTGATGTCATAATCATTTGATGATGTCATAATCATTTTGTTGATTTCATAATGATTTGATGATGTCATAATCATTGGATGATGTCATTATCATTGGATGATGTCATAATCATTTTGTTGATGTCATAATAATTTGATGATGTCAAAATCATTTGATGTCATAATCATTGGATGATGTAATAATCATTTTGTTGATGTCATAATCATTTGATGATGTCATAATCATTGGATGATGTCATAATCATTTTGTTGATGTCATAATCATGTGATGATGTCATAATCATTAGATGATGTCATAATCATTTGATGTCATAATCATTGGATGATGTCATAACCATTTTGTTGATGTCATAATCATTTGATGATGTCATAATCATTAGATGATGTCATAATCATTTGATGATGTCATAATCAATAGATGATGTCTTAATCATTTTGTTGATGTCATAATCATTTGATGATGTCATAATCATTTGATGTCATAATCATTGGATGATGTCATAATCATTTTGTTGATGTCATAATCATTTGATGATGTCATAATCATTTGATGTCATAATCATTGGATGATGTCATAATCATTTTGTTGATGTCATAATCATTTGATGATGTCATAATCATTAGATGATGTCATAATCATTTTGTTGATGTCATAATCATTTGATGATGTCATAATCATTAGATGATGTCATAATCATTTTGTTCATGTCATAATCATTTGATGATGTCATAATCATTAGATGATGGCATAATCATTTTGTTGATGTCATAATCATTTGATGATGTCATAATCATTTGATGTCATAATCATTGGATGATGTCATAATCATTTTGTTGATGTTATGATCATTTGATGATGTCATAATCATTAGATGATGTCATAATCATTTTGTTGATGTCATAATCATTTGATGATGTCATAATCATTAGATGATGTCATAATCATTTTGTTGATGTCATAATCATTTGATGATGTCATAATCATTTTGTTGATGTCATAATCATTTGATCATGTCAAAATCATTTGATGTCATAATCATGGGATGATGTCATAATTATTTTGTTGATGTCATAATCATTTGATGATGTCATAATCATTAGATGATGTCATAATCATTTTGTTGATGTCATAATGATTTGATGATGTCATAATCATTTGATGTCATAATCATTGGATGATGTCATAATCATTGGATGATGTCATAATCATTTTGTTGATGTCATAATCATTTGATGATGTCAAAATCATTTGATGTCATAATCATTGGATGATGTCATAATCATTTGATGATGTCATAATCTTTTGATGATGTCATAATCATTTTGTTGATGTCATAATCATTTGATGATGTCATAATCATTTTGTTGATGTCATAATCATTTGATGATGTCATAATCATTTTGTTGATGTCATAATCATTTTGTTGATGTCATAATCATTGGATGATGTCATAATCATTGGATGATGTCATAATCATTTTGTTGATGTCATAATCATTTGATGATGTCAAAATCATTTGATGTCATAATCATTGGATGATGTAATAATCATTTTGTTGATGTCATAATCATTTGATGATGTCATAATCATTTTGTTGATTTCATAATGATTTGATGATGTCATAATCATTGGATGATGTCATAATCATTGGATGATGTCATAATCATTTTGTTGATGTCATAATAATTTGATGATGTCAAAATCATTTGATGTCATAATCATTGGATGATGTAATAATCATTTTGTTGATGTCATAATCATTTGATGATGTCATAATCATTGGATGATGTCATAATCATTTTGTTGATGTCATAATCATTTGATGATGTCATAATCATTAGATGATGTCATAATCATTTGATGTCATAATCATTTTGTTGATGTCATAATCATTTGATGATGTCATAATCATTAGCTGATGTCATAATCATTTGATGTCATAATCATTGGATGATGTCATAATCATTTTGTTGATGTCATAATCATTTGATGATGTCATAATCATTTTGTTGATGTCATAATCATTTGATGATGTCAAAATCATTAGATGATGTCATAATCATTTTGTTGATGTCATAATCATTTGATGATGTCATAATCATTTTGTTGATTTCATAATCATTTGATGATGTCATAATCATTTGATGTCATAATCATGGGATGATGTCATAATCATTTTGTTGATGTCATAATCATTTGATGATGTCATAATCATTAGATGATGTCATAATCATTTTGTTTATGTCATAATGATTTGATGATGTCATAATCATTGGATGATGTCATAATCATTGGATGATGTCATAATCATTTTGTTGATGTCATAATCATTTGATGATGTCATAATCATTTTGTTGATGTCATAATCATTGGATGATGTCATAATCATTTTGTTGATGTCATAATCATTTGATGATGTCATAATCATTTGATGTCATAATCATTGGATGATGTCATAATCATTTTGTTGATGTCATAATCATTTGATGATGTCATAATCATTTGATGTCATAATCATTGGATGATGTCATAATCATTTGAAGATGTCATAATCATTTTTTTGATGTCATAATCATTTGATGATGTCAAAATCATTTGATGTCATAATCATTGGATGATGTAATAATCATTTTGTTGATGTCATAATCATTTGATGATGTCATAATCATTTTGTTGATGTCATAATGATTTGATGAAGTCATAATCATTGGATGATGTCATAATCATTGGATGATGTCATAATCATTTTGTTGATGTCATAATCATTTGATGATGTCAAAATCATTTGATGTCATAATCATTGGATGATGTAATAATCATTTTGTTGATGTCATAATCATTTGATGATGTCATAATCATTTTGTTGTTGTCATAATGATTTGATGATGTCATAATCATTGGATTATGTCATAATCATTGGATGATGTCATAATCATTTTGTTGATGTCATAATGATTTGATGATGTCATAATCATTGGATGATGTCATAATCATTGGATGATGTCATAATCATTGGATGATGTCATAATCATTTTGTTGATGTCATAATCATTTGATGATGCAATAATCATTTGATGTCATAATCATTTGATGATGTCATAATCATTTGATGATGTCATAATCATTTTGTTGATGTCATAATCATTTGATGATGTCATAATCATTTTGTTGATGTCATAATCATTTGATGATGTCATAATCATTTTGTTGATGTCATAATCATTTTGTTGATGACATAATCATTGGATGATGTCATAATCATTGGATGATGTCATAATCATTTTGTTGATGTCATAATCATTTGATGATGTCATAATCATTTTGTTGATGTCATAATCATTTGATGATGTCATAATCATTTTGTTGATGTCATAATCATTTTGTTGATGTCATAATCATTGGATGATGTCATAATCATTGGATGATGTCATAATCATTTTGTTGATGTCATAATCATTTGATGATTTCAAAATCATTTGATGTCATAATCATTGGATGATGTAATAATCATTTTGTTGATGTCATAATCATTTGATGATGTCATAATCATTTTGTTGATTTCATAATGATTTGATGATGTCATAATCATTGGATGATGTCATAATCATTGGATGATGTAATAATCATTTTGTTGATGTCATAATCATTTGATGATGTCATAATCATTGGATGATGTCATAATCATTTTGTTGATGTCATAATCATTTGATGATGTCATAATCATTAGATGATGTCATAATCATTTGATGTCATAATCATTGGATGATGTCATAACCATTTTGTTGATGTCATTATCATTTGATGATGTCATAATCATTAGATGATGTCATAATCATTTGATGATGTCATAATCATTTGATGTCATAATCATTGGATGATGTCATAATCATTTTGTTGATGTCATAATCATTTTGTTGATGTCATAATCATTTGATGATGTCATAATCATTAGATGATGTCATAATCATTTTGTTGATGTCATAATCATTTGATGATGTCATAATCATTAGATGATGTCATAATCATTTTGTTGATGTCATAATCATTTGATGATGTCATAATCATTTTGTTGATGTCATAATCATTTGATCATGTCAAAATCATTTGATGTCATAATCATGGGATGATGTCATAATCATTTTGTTGATGTCATAATCATTTGATGATGTCATAATCATTAGATGATGTCATAATCATTTTGTTGATGTCATAATCATTGGATGATGTCATAATCAATGGATGATGTCATCATCATTTTGTTGATGTCATAATCATTTGATGATGTCATAATCATTTGATGTCATAATCATTGGATGATGTCATAATCATTGGATGATGTCATAATCATTTGATGATGTCATAATCATTTTGTTGATTTCATAATGATTTGATGATGTCATAATCATTGGATGATGTCATAATCATTGGATGATGTAAAAATCATTTTGTTGATGTCATAATCATTGGATGATGTCATAATCATTTTGTTGATGTCATAATCATTTGATGATGTCATAATCATTAGATGATGTCATAATCATTTGATGTCATAATCATTTTGTTGATGTCATAATCATTTGATGATGTCATAATCATTAGATGATGTCATAATCATTTGATGATGTCATAATCATTGGATGATGTCATAATCATTTTGTTGATGTCATAATCATTTGATGATGTCATAATCATTAGATGATGTCATAATCATTTTGTTGATGTCATAATCATTTGATGATGTCATAATCATTAGATGATGTCATAATCATTTTGTTGATGTCATAATCATTTGATGATGTCATAATCATTTTGTTGATGTCATAATCATTTGATCATGTCAAAATCATTTGATGTCATAATCATGGGATGATGTCATAATCATTTTGTTGATGTCATAATCATTTGATGATGTCATAATCATTATATGATGTCATAATCATTTTGTTGATGTCATAATGATTTGATGATGTCATAATCATTGGATGATGTCATAATCATTGGATGATGTCATCATCATTTTGTTGATGTCATAATCATTTGATGATGTCTTAATCATTTGATGTCATAATCATTGGATGATGTCATAATCACTGGATGATGTCATAATCATTTTGTTGATGTCATAATCATTTTGTTGATGTCATAATCATTTGATGTCAAAATCATTTGATGATGTAATAATCATTTTGTTGATGTCATAATCATTTGATGATGTCATAATCATTTTTTTTGATGTCATAATGATTTGATGATGTCATAAACATTGGATGATGTCATAATCATTGGATGATGTAATAATCATTTTGTTGATGTCATAATCATTGGATGATGTCATAATCATTTTGTTGATGTCATAATCATTTGATGATGTCATAATCATTGGATGATGTCATAATCATTTTGTTGATGTCATAATCATTTGATGATGTCATAATCATTAGATGTTGTCATAATCATTTTGTTGATGTCATAATCATTGGATGATGTCATAATCATTAGATGATGTCATAATCATTTGATGATGTCATAATCATTAGATGATGTCATAATCATTTTGTTGATGTCATAATCATTTGATGATGTCATAATCATTTTGTTGATGTCATAATCATTTGATCATGTCAAAATCATTTGATGTCATAATCATGGGATGATGTCATAATCATTTTGTTGATGTCATAATCATTTGATGATGTCATAATCATTATATGATGTCATAATCATTTTGTTGATGTCATAATGATTTGATGATGTCATAATCATTGGATGATGTCATAATCATTGGATGATGTCATAATCATTGGATGATGTCATCATCATTTTGTTGATGTCATAATCATTTGATGATGTCTTAATCATTTGATGTCATAATCATTGGATGATGTCATAATCACTGGATGATGTCATAAACATTTTGTTGATGTCATAATCATTTTGTTGATGTCATAATCATTTGATGTCAAAATCATTTGATGATGTAATAATCATTTTGTTGATGTCATAATCATTTGATGATGTCATAATCATTTTTTTGATGTCATAATGATTTGATGATGTCATAAACATTGGATGATGTCATAATCATTGGATGATGTAATAATCATTTTGTTGATGTCATAATCATTGGATGATGTCATAATCATTTTGTTGATGTCATAATCATTTGATGATGTCATAATCATTGGATGATGTCATAATCATTTTGTTGATGTCATAATCATTTGATGATGTCATAATCATTAGATGTTGTCATAATCATTTTGTTGATGTCATAATCATTGGATGATGTCATAATCACTGGATGATGTCATAATCATTTTGTTGATGTCATAATCATTGGATGATGTCATAATCATTTTGTTGATGTCATGATCATTTGATGATGTCATAATCATTGGATGATGTCATAATCATTTTGTTGATGTCATAATCATTTGATGATGTCATAATCATTAGATGTTGTCATAATCATTTTGTTGATGTCATAATCATTGGATGATGTCATAATCATTTTGTTGATGTCATAATCATTTGATGATGCCATAATCATTTTGTTGATGTCATAATCATTTGATGATGTCATAATCATTTGATGTCATAATCATTGGATGATGTCATAATCATTTTGTTGATGTCATAATCATTTGATGATGTCATAATCATTTGATGTCAGATTCATTGGATGATGTCATAATCATTTGAAGATGTCATAATCATTTTGTTGATGTCATAATCATTTGATGATGTCAAAATCATTTGATGTCATAATCATTGGATGATGTAATAATCATTTTGTTGATGTCATAATCATTTGATGATGTCATAATCATTTTGTTGATGTCATAATGATTTGATGAAGTCATAATCATTGGATGATGTCATAATCATTGGATGATGTCATAATCATTTTGTTGATGTCATAATCATTTGATGATGTCAAAATCATTTGATGTCATAATCATTGGATGATGTAATAATCATTTTGTTGATGTCATAATCATTTGATGATGTCATAATCATTTTGTTGATGTCATAATGATTTGATGATGTCATAATCATTGGATGATGTCATAATCATTGGATGATGTCATAATCATTTTGTTGATGTCATAATCATTGGATGATGTCATAATCATTGGATGATGTCATAATCATTGGATGATGTCATAATCATTTTGTTGATGTCATAATCATTTGATGATGCAATAATCATTTGATGTCATAATCATTGGATGATGTCATAATCATTTGATGATGTCATAATCATTTTGTTGATGTCATAATCATTTGATGATGTCATAATCATTTTGTTGATGTCATAATCATTTGATGATGTCATAATCATTTTGTTGATGTCATAATCATTTGATGATGTCATAATCATTTTGTTGATGTCATAATCATTTTGTTGATGTCATAATCATTTGATGATGTCATAATCATTGGATGATGTCATAATCATTTTGTTGATGTCATAATCATTTGATGATGTCAAAATCATTGATGTCATAATCATTGGATGATGTAATAATCATTTTGTTGATGTCATAATCATTTGATGATGTCATAATCATTTTGTTGATTTCATAATGATTTGATGATGTCATAATCATTGGATGATGTCATAATCATTGGATGATGTCATAATCATTTTGTTGATGTCATAATAATTTGATGATGTCAAAATCATTTGATGTCATAATCATTGGATGATGTAATAATCATTTTGTTGATGTCATAATCATTTGATGATGTCATAATCATTGGATGATGTCATAATCATTTTGTTGATGTCATAATCATGTGATGATGTCATAATCATTAGATGATGTCATAATCATTTGATGTCATAATCATTTTGTTGATGTCATAATCATTTGATGATGTCATAATCATTAGATGATGTCATAATCATTTGATGTCATAATCATTGGATGATGTCATAACCATTTTGTTGATGTTATAATCATTTGATGATGTCATAATCATTAGATGATGTCATAATCATTTGATGATGTCATAATCAATAGATGATGTCTTAATCATTTTGTTGATGTCATAATCATTTGATGATGTCATAATCATTTGATGTCATAATCATTGGATGATGTCATAATCATTTTGTTGATGTCATAATCATTTGATGATGTCATAATCATTAGACGATGTCATAATCATTTTGTTGATGTCATAATCATTTGATGATGTCATAATCATTAGATGATGTCATAATCATTTTGTTCATGTCATAATCATTTGATGATGTCATAATCATTAGATGATGGCATAATCATTTTGTTGATGTCATAATCATTTGATGATGTCATAATCATTTGATGTCATAATCATTGGATGATGTCATAATCATTTTGTTGATGTCATAATCATTTGATGATGTCATAATCATTAGATGATGTCATAATCATTTTGTTGATGTCATAATCATTTGATGATGTCATAATCATTAGATGATGTCATAATCATTTTGTTGATGTCATAATCGTTTGATGATGTCATAATCATTTTGTTGATGTCATAATCATTTGATCATGTCAAAATTCATTTGATGTCATAATCATGGGATGATGTCATAATTATTTTGTTGATGTCATAATCATTTGATGATGTCATAATCATTAGATGATGTCATAATCATTTTTTGATGTCATAATGATTTGATGATGTCATAATCATTGGATGATGTCATAATCATTGGATGATGTCATCATCATTTTGTTGATGTCATAATCATTTGATGATGTCATAATCATTTGATGTCATAATCATTGGATGATGTCATAATCATTGGATGATGTCATAATCATTTTGTTGATGTCATAATCATTTGATGATGTCAAAATCATTTGATGTCATAATCATTGGATGATGTCATAATCATTTGATGATGTCATAATCATTTTGTTGATGTCATAATCATTTGATGATGTCATAATCATTTTGTTGATGTCATAATCATTTGATGATGTCATAATCATTTTGTTGATGTCATAATCATTTTGTTGATGTCATAATCATTGGATGATGTCATAATCATTGGATGTTGTCATAATCATTTGATGATGTCATAATCATTTTGTTGATGTCATAATCATTTGATGATGTCATAATCATTTTGTTGATGTCATAATCATTTGATGATGTCATAATCATTTTGTTGATGTCATAATCATTTGATGATGTCATAATCATTTTGTTGATGTCATAATCATTTTGTTGATGTCATAATCATTTGATGATGTCATAATCATTGGATGATGTCATAATCATTTTGTTGATGTCATAATCATTTGATGATGTCAAAATCATTTGATGTCATAATCATTGGATGATGTAATAATCATTTTGTTGATGTCATAATCATTTGATGATGTCATAATCATTTTGTTGATTTCATAATGATTTGATGATGTCATAATCATTGGATGATGTCATAATCATTGGATGATGTCATAATCATTTTGTTGATGTCATAATAATTTGATGATGTCAAAATCATTTGATGTCATAATCATTGGATGATGTAATAATCATTTTGTTGATGTCATAATCATTTGATGATGTCATAATCATTGGATGATGTCATAATCATTTTGTTGATGTCATAATCATGTGATGATGTCATAATCATTAGATGATGTCATAATCATTTGATGTCATAATCATTTTGTTGATGTCATAATCATTTGATGATGTCATAATCATTAGATGATGTCATAATCATTTGATGTCATAATCATTGGATGATGTCATAACCATTTTGTTGATGTCATAATCATTTGATGATGTCATAATCATTAGATGATGTCATAATCATTTGATGATGTCATAATCAATAGATGATGTCCTAATCATTTTGTTGATGTCATAATCATTTGATGTCATAATCATTGGATGATGTCATAATCATTTTGTTGATGTCATAATCATTTGATGATGTCATAATCATTTGATGTCATAATCATTGGATGATGTCATAATCATTTTGTTGATGTCATAATCATTTGATGATGTCATAATCATTAGATGATGTCATAATCATTTTGTTGATGTCATAATCATTTGATGATGTCATAATCATTAGATGATGTCATAATCATTTTGTTCATGTCATAATCATTTGATGATGTCATAATCATTAGATGATGGCATAATCATTTTGTTGATGTCATAATCATTTGATGATGTCATAATCATTTGATGTCATAATCATTGGATGATGTCATAATCATTTTGTTGATGTCATAATCATTTGATGATGTCATAATCATTAGATGATGTCATAATCATTTTGTTGATGTCATAATCATTTGATGATGTCATAATCATTAGATGATGTCATAATCATTTTGTTGATGTCATAATCATTTGATGATGTCATAATCATTTTGTTGATGTCATAATCATTTGATCATGTCAAAATCATTTGATGTCATAATCATGGGATGATGTCATAATTATTTTGTTGATGTCATAATCATTTGATGATGTCATAATCATTAGATGATGTCATAATCATTTTGTTGATGTCATAATGATTTGATGATGTCATAATCATTGGATGATGTCATAATCATTGGATGATGTCATCATCATTTTGTTGATGTCATAATCATTTGATGATGTCATAATCATTTGATGTCATAATCATTGGATGATGTCATAATCATTGGATGATGTCATAATCATTTTGTTGATGTCATAATCATTTGATGATGTCAAAATCATTTGATGTCATAATCATTGGATGATGTCATAATCATTTGATGATGTCATAATCATTTTGTTGATGTCATAATCATTTGATGATGTCATAATCATTTTGTTGATGTCATAATCATTTGATGATGTCATAATCATTTTGTTGATGTCATAATCATTTTGTTGATGTCATAATCATTGGATGATGTCATAATCATTGGATGATGTCATAATCATTTTGTTGATGTCATAATCATTTGATGATGTCATAATCATTTTGTTGATTTCATAATGATTTGATGATGTCATAATCATTGGATGATGTCATAATCATTGGATGATGTCATAATCATTTTGTTGATGTCATAATAATTTGATGATGTCAAAATCATTTGATGTCATAATCATTGGATGATGTAATAATCATTTTGTTGATGTCATAATCATTTGATGATGTCATAATCATTGGATGATGTCATAATCATTTTGTTGATGTCATAATCATTTGATGATGTCATAATCATTAGATGATGTCATAATCATTTGATGTCATAATCATTTTGTTGATGTCATAATCATTTGATGATGTCATAATCATTAGCTGATGTCATAATCATTTGATGTCATAATCATTGGATGATGTCATAATCATTTTGTTGATGTCATAATCATTTGATGATGTCATAATCATTTTGTTGATGTCATAATCATTTGATGATGTCAAAATCATTAGATGATGTCATAATCATTTTGTTGATGTCATAATCATTTGATGATGTCATAATCATTTTGTTGATTTCATAATCATTTGATGATGTCATAATCATTTGATGTCATAATCATGGGATGATGTCATAATCATTTGATGATGTCATAATCATTAGATGATGTCATAATCATTTTGTTTATGTCATAATGATTTGATGATGTCATATTCATTGGATGATGTCATAATCATTGGATGATGTCATCATCATTTTGTTGATGTCATAATCATTTGATGATGTCATAATCATTTGATGTCATAATCATTGGATGATGTCATAATCATTGGATGATGTCATAATCATTTTGTTGATGTCATAATCATTTGATGATGTCATAATCATTTTGTTGATGTCATAATCATTGGATGATGTCATAATCATTTTGTTGATGTCATAATCATTTGATGATGTCATAATCATTTGATGTAATAATCATTGGATGATGTCATAATCATTTTGTTGATGTCATAATAATTTGATGATGTCAAAATCATTTGATGTCATAATCATTGGATGATGTAATAATCATTTTGTTGATGTCATAATCATTTGATGATGTCATAATCATTGGATGATGTCATAATCATTTTGTTGATGTCATAATCATGTGATGATGTCATAATCATTAGATGATGTCATAATCATTTGATGTCATAATCATTTTGTTGATGTCATAATCATTTGATGATGTCATAATCATTAGATGATGTCATAATCATTTGATGTCATAATCATTGGATGATGTCATAACCATTTTGTTGATGTCATAATCATTTGATGATGTCATAATCATTAGATGATGTCATAATCATTTGATGATGTCATAATCAATAGATGATGTCTTAATCATTTTGTTGATGTCATAATCATTTGATGATGTCATAATCATTTGATGTCATAATCATTGGATGATGTCATAATCATTTTGTTGATGTCATAATCATTTGATGATGTCATAATCATTTGATGTCATAATCATTGGATGATGTCATAATCATTTTGTTGATGTCATAATCATTTGATGATGTCATAATCATTAGATGATGTCATAATCATTTTGTTGATGTCATAATCATTTGATGATGTCATAATCATTAGATGATGTCATAATCATTTTGTTCATGTCATAATCATTTGATGATGTCATAATCATTAGATGATGGCATAATCATTTTGTTGATGTCATAATCATTTGATGATGTCATAATCATTTGATGTCATAATCATTGGATGATGTCATAATCATTTTGTTGATGTCATAATCATTTGATGATGTCATAATCATTAGATGATGTCATAATCATTTTGTTGATGTCATAATCATTTGATGATGTCATAATCATTAGATGATGTCATAATCATTTTGTTGATGTCATAATCGTTTGATGATGTCATAATCATTTTGTTGATGTCATAATCATTTGATCATGTCAAAATCATTTGATGTCATAATCATGGGATGATGTCATAATTATTTTGTTGATGTCATAATCATTTGATGATGTCATAATCATTAGATGATGTCATAATCATTTTTTTGATGTCATAATGATTTGATGATGTCATAATCATTGGATGATGTCATAATCATTGGATGATGTCATCATCATTTTGTTGATGTCATAATCATTTGATGATGTCATAATCATTTGATGTCATAATCATTGGATGATGTCATAATCATTGGATGATGTCATAATCATTTTGTTGATGTCATAATCATTTGATGATGTCAAAATCATTTGATTTCATAATCATTGGATGATGTCATAATCATTTGATGATGTCATAATCATTTTGTTGATGTCATAATCATTTGATGATGTCATAATCATTTTGTTGATGTCATAATCATTTGATGATGTCATAATCATTTTGTTGATGTCATAATCATTTTGTTGATGTCATAATCATTGGATGATGTCATAATCATTGGATGTTGTCATAATCATTTGATGATGTCATAATCATTTTGTTGATGTCATAATCATTTGATGATGTCATAATCATTTTGTTGATGTCATAATCATTTGATGATGTCATAATCATTTTGTTGATGTCATAATCATTTGATGATGTCATAATCATTTTGTTGATGTCATAATCATTTTGTTGATGTCATAATCATTTGATGATGTCATAATCATTGGATGATGTCATAATCATTTTGTTGATGTCATAATCATTTGATGATGTCAAAATCATTTGATGTCATAATCATTGGATGATGTAATAATCATTTTGTTGATGTCATAATCATTTGATGATGTCATAATCATTTTGTTGATTTCATAATGATTTGATGATGTCATAATCATTGGATGATGTCATAATCATTGGATGATGTCATAATCATTTTGTTGATGTCATAATAATTTGATGATGTCAAAATCATTTGATGTCATAATCATTGGATGATGTAATAATCATTTTGTTGATGTCATAATCATTTGATGATGTCATAATCATTGGATGATGTCATAATCATTTTGTTGATGTCATAATCATGTGATGATGTCATAATCATTAGATGATGTCATAATCATTTGATGTCATAACCATTTTGTTGATGTCATAATCATTTGATGATGTCATAATCATTAGATGATGTCATAATCATTTGATGATGTCATAATCAATAGATGATGTCTTAATCATTTTGTTGATGTCATAATCATTTGATGATGTCATAATCATTTGATGTCATAATCATTGGATGATGTCATAATCATTTTGTTGATGTCATAATCATTTGATGATGTCATAATCATTGGATGATGTCATAATCATTTTGTTGATGTCATAATCATTTGATGATGTCAAAATCATTTGATGTCATAATCATTGGATGATGTAATAATCATTTTGTTGATGTCATAATCATTTGATGATGTCATAATCATTTTGTTGATTTCATAATGATTTGATGATGTCATAATCATTGGATGATGTCATAATCATTGGATGATGTCATAATCATTTTGTTGATGTCATAATAATTTGATGATGTCAAAATCATTTGATGTCATAATCATTGGATGATGTAATAATCATTTTGTTGATGTCATAATCATTTGATGATGTCATAATCATTGGATGATGTCATAATCATTTTGTTGATGTCATAATCATGTGATGATGTCATAATCATTAGATGATGTCATAATCATTTGATGTCATAATCATTTTGTTGATGTCATAATCATTTGATGATGTCATAATCATTAGATGATGTCATAATCATTTGATGTCATAATCATTGGATGATGTCATAACCATTTTGTTGATGTCATAATCATTTGATGATGTCATAATCATTAGATGATGTCATAATCATTTGATGATGTCATAATCAATAGATGATGTCTTAATCATTTTGTTGATGTCATAATCATTTGATGATGTCATAATCATTTGATGTCATAATCATTGGATGATGTCATAATCATTTTGTTGATGTCATAATCATTTGATGATGTCATAATCATTTGATGTCATAATCATTGGATGATGTCATAATCATTTTGTTGATGTCATAATCATTTGATGATGTCATAATCATTAGATGATGTCATAATCATTTTGTTGATGTCATAATCATTTGATGATGTCATAATCATTAGATGATGTCATAATCATTTTGTTCATGTCATAATCATTTGATGATGTCATAATCATTAGATGATGGCATAATCATTTTGTTGATGTCATAATCATTTGATGATGTCATAATCATTTGATGTCATAATCATTGGATGATGTCATAATCATTTTGTTGATGTCATAATCATTTGATGATGTCATAATCATTAGATGATGTCATAATCATTTTGTTGATGTCATAATCATTTGATGATGTCATAATCATTAGATGATGTCATAATCATTTTGTTGATGTCATAATCGTTTGATGATGTCATAATCATTTTGTTGATGTCATAATCATTTGATCATGTCAAAATTCATTTGATGTCATAATCATGGGATGATGTCATAATTATTTTGTTGATGTCATAATCATTTGATGATGTCATAATCATTAGATGATGTCATAATCATTTTTTTGATGTCATAATGATTTGATGATGTCATAATCATTGGATGATGTCATAATCATTGGATGATGTCATCATCATTTTGTTGATGTCATAATCATTTGATGATGTCATAATCATTTGATGTCATAATCATTGGATGATGTCATAATCATTGGATGATGTCATAATCATTTTGTTGATGTCATAATCATTTGATGATGTCAAAATCATTTGATGTCATAATCATTGGATGATGTCATAATCATTTGATGATGTCATAATCATTTTGTTGATGTCATAATCATTTGATGATGTCATAATCATTTTGTTGATGTCATAATCATTTGATGATGTCATAATCATTTTGTTGATGTCATAATCATTTTGTTGATGTCATAATCATTGGATGATGTCATAATCATTGGATGTTGTCATAATCATTTGATGATGTCATAATCATTTTGTTGATGTCATAATCATTTGATGATGTCATAATCATTTTGTTGATGTCATAATCATTTGATGATGTCATAATCATTTTGTTGATGTCATAATCATTTGATGATGTCATAATCATTTTGTTGATGTCATAATCATTTTGTTGATGTCATAATCATTTGATGATGTCATAATCATTGGATGATGTCATAATCATTTTGTTGATGTCATAATCATTTGATGATGTCAAAATCATTTGATGTCATAATCATTGGATGATGTAATAATCATTTTGTTGATGTCATAATCATTTGATGATGTCATAATCATTTTGTTGATTTCATAATGATTTGATGATGTCATAATCATTGGATGATGTCATAATCATTGGATGATGTCATAATCATTTTGTTGATGTCATAATAATTTGATGATGTCAAAATCATTTGATGTCATAATCATTGGATGATGTAATAATCATTTTGTTGATGTCATAATCATTTGATGATGTCATAATCATTGGATGATGTCATAATCATTTTGTTGATGTCATAATCATGTGATGATGTCATAATCATTAGATGATGTCATAATCATTTGATGTCATAATCATTTTGTTGATGTCATAATCATTTGATGATGTCATAATCATTAGATGATGTCATAATCATTTGATGTCATAATCATTGGATGATGTCATAACCATTTTGTTGATGTCATAATCATTTGATGATGTCATAATCATTAGATGATGTCATAATCATTTGATGATGTCATAATCAATAGATGATGTCCTAATCATTTTGTTGATGTCATAATCATTTGATGTCATAATCATTGGATGATGTCATAATCATTTTGTTGATGTCATAATCATTTGATGATGTCATAATCATTTGATGTCATAATCATTGGATGATGTCATAATCATTTTGTTGATGTCATAATCATTTGATGATGTCATAATCATTAGATGATGTCATAATCATTTTGTTGATGTCATAATCATTTGATGATGTCATAATCATTAGATGATGTCATAATCATTTTGTTCATGTCATAATCATTTGATGATGTCATAATCATTAGATGATGGCATAATCATTTTGTTGATGTCATAATCATTTGATGATGTCATAATCATTTGATGTCATAATCATTGGATGATGTCATAATCATTTTGTTGATGTCATAATCATTTGATGATGTCATAATCATTAGATGATGTCATAATCATTTTGTTGATGTCATAATCATTTGATGATGTCATAATCATTTTGTTGATGTCATAATCATTTGATCATGTCAAAATCATTTGATGTCATAATCATGGGATGATGTCATAATTATTTTGTTGATGTCATAATCATTTGATGATGTCATAATCATTAGATGATGTCATAATCATTTTGTTGATGTCATAATGATTTGATGATGTCATAATCATTGGATGATGTCATAATCATTGGATGATGTCATCATCATTTTGTTGATGTCATAATCATTTGATGATGTCATAATCATTTGATGTCATAATCATTGGATGATGTCATAATCATTGGATGATGTCATAATCATTTTGTTGATGTCATAATCATTTGATGATGTCAAAATCATTTGATGTCATAATCATTGGATGATGTCATAATCATTTGATGATGTCATAATCATTTTGTTGATGTCATAATCATTTGATGATGTCATAATCATTTTGTTGATGTCATAATCATTTGATGATGTCATAATCATTTTGTTGATGTCATAATCATTTTGTTGATGTCATAATCATTGGATGATGTCATAATCATTGGATGATGTCATAATCATTTTGTTGATGTCATAATCATTTGATGATGTCATAATCATTTTGTTGATTTCATAATGATTTGATGATGTCATAATCATTGGATGATGTCATAATCATTGGATGATGTCATAATCATTTTGTTGATGTCATAATAATTTGATGATGTCAAAATCATTTGATGTCATAATCATTGGATGATGTAATAATCATTTTGTTGATGTCATAATCATTTGATGATGTCATAATCATTGGATGATGTCATAATCATTTTGTTGATGTCATAATCATTTGATGATGTCATAATCATTAGATGATGTCATAATCATTTGATGTCATAATCATTTTGTTGATGTCATAATCATTTGATGATGTCATAATCATTAGCTGATGTCATAATCATTTGATGTCATAATCATTGGATGATGACATAATCATTTTGTTGATGTCATAATCATTTGATGATGTCATAATCATTTTGTTGATGTCATAATCATTTGATGATGTCAAAATCATTAGATGATGTCATAATCATTTTGTTGATGTCATAATCATTTGATGATGTCATAATCATTTTGTTGATTTCATAATCATTTGATGATGTCATAATCATTTGATGTCATAATCATGGGATGATGTCATAATCATTTGATGATGTCATAATCATTAGATGATGTCATAATCATTTTGTTTATGTCATTATGATTTGATGATGTCATAATCATTGGATGATGTCATAATCATTGGATGATGTCATCATCATTTTGTTGATGTCATAATCATTTGATGATGTCATAATCATTTGATGTCATAATCATTGGATGATGTCATAATCATTTTGTTGATGTCATAATCATATGATGATGTCATAATCATTTTGTTGATGTCATAATCATTGGATGATGTCATAATCATTTTGTTGATGTCATAATCATTTGATGTAATAATCATTGGATGATGTCATAATCATTTTGTTGATGTCATAATAATTTGATGATGTCAAAATCATTTGATGTCATAATCATTGGATGATGTAATAATCATTTTGTTGATGTCATAATCATTTGATGATGTCATAATCATTGGATGATGTCATAATCATTTTGTTGATGTCATAATCATGTGATGATGTCATAATCATTAGATGATGTCATAATCATTTGATGTCATAATCATTTTGTTGATGTCATAATCATTTGATGATGTCATAATCATTAGATGATGTCATAATCATTTGATGTCATAATCATTGGATGATGTCATAACCATTTTGTTGATGTCATAATCATTTGATGATGTCATAATCATTAGATGATGTCATAATCATTTGATGATGTCATAATCAATAGATGATGTCTTAATCATTTTGTTGATGTCATAATCATTTGATGATGTCATAATCATTTGATGTCATAATCATTGGATGATGTCATAATCATTTTGTTGATGTCATAATCATTTGATGATGTCATAATCATTTGATGTCATAATCATTGGATGATGTCATAATCATTTTGTTGATGTCATAATCATTTGATGATGTCATAATCATTAGATGATGTCATAATCATTTTGTTGATGTCATAATCATTTGATGATGTCATAATCATTAGATGATGTCATAATCATTTTGTTCATGTCATAATCATTTGATGATGTCATAATCATTAGATGATGGCATAATCATTTTGTTGATGTCATAATCATTTGATGATGTCATAATCATTTGATGTCATAATCATTGGATGATGTCATAATCATTTTGTTGATGTCATAATCATTTGATGATGTCATAATCATTAGATGATGTCATAATCATTTTGTTGATGTCATAATCATTTGATGATGTCATAATCATTAGATGATGTCATAATCATTTTGTTGATGTCATAATCGTTTGATGATGTCATAATCATTTTGTTGATGTCATAATCATTTGATCATGTCAAAATCATTTGATGTCATAATCATGGGATGATGTCATAATTATTTTGTTGATGTCATAATCATTTGATGATGTCATAATCATTAGATGATGTCATAATCATTTTTTTGATGTCATAATGATTTGATGATGTCATAATCATTGGATGATGTCATAATCATTGGATGATGTCATCATCATTTTGTTGATGTCATAATCATTTGATGATGTCATAATCATTTGATGTCATAATCATTGGATGATGTCATAATCATTGGATGATGTCATAATCATTTTGTTGATGTCATAATCATTTGATGATGTCAAAATCATTTGATGTCATAATCATTGGATGATGTCATAATCATTTGATGATGTCATAATCATTTTGTTGATGTCATAATCATTTGATGATGTCATAATCATTTTGTTGATGTCATAATCATTTGATGATGTCATAATCATTTTGTTGATGTCATAATCATTTTGTTGATGTCATAATCATTGGATGATGTCATAATCATTGGATGTTGTCATAATCATTTGATGATGTCATAATCATTTTGTTGATGTCATAATCATTTGATGATGTCATAATCATTTTGTTGATGTCATAATCATTTGATGATGTCATAATCATTTTGTTGATGTCATAATCATTTGATGATGTCATAATCATTTTGTTGATGTCATAATCATTTTGTTGATGTCATAATCATTTGATGATGTCATAATCATTGGATGATGTCATAATCATTTTGTTGATGTCATAATCATTTGATGATGTCAAAATCATTTGATGTCATAATCATTGGATGATGTAATAATCATTTTGTTGATGTCATAATCATTTGATGATGTCATAATCATTTTGTTGATTTCATAATGATTTGATGATGTCATAATCATTGGATGATGTCATAATCATAGGATGATGTCATAATCATTTTGTTGATGTCATAATAATTTGATGATGTCAAAATCATTTGATGTCATAATCATTGGATGATGTAATAATCATTTTGTTGATGTCATAATCATTTGATGATGTCATAATCATTGGATGATGTCATAATCATTTTGTTGATGTCATAATCATGTGATGATGTCATAATCATTAGATGATGTCATAATCATTTGATGTCATAACCATTTTGTTGATGTCATAATCATTTGATGATGTCATAATCATTAGATGATGTCATAATCATTTGATGATGTCATAATCAATAGATGATGTCTTAATCATTTTGTTGATGTCATAATCATTTGATGATGTCATAATCATTTGATGTCATAATCATTGGATGATGTCATAATCATTTTGTTGATGTCATAATCATTTGATGATGTCATAATCATTTGATGTCATAATCATTGGATGATGTCATAATCATTTTGTTGATGTCATAATCATTTGATGATGTCATAATCATTAGATGATGTCATAATCATTTTGTTGATGTCATAATCATTTGATGATGTCATAATCATTAGATGATGTCATAATCATTTTGTTCATGTCATAATCATTTGATGATGTCATAATCATTAGATGATGGCATAATCATTTTGTTGATGTCATAATCATTTGATGATGTCATAATCATTTGATGTCATAATCATTGGATGATGTCATAATCATTTTGTTGATGTCATAATCATTTGATGATGTCATAATCATTAGATGATGTCATAATCATTTTGTTGATGTCATAATCATTTGATGATGTCATAATCATTAGATGATGTCATAATCATTTTGTTGATGTCATAATCATTTGATGATGTCATAATCATTTTGTTGATGTCATAATCATTTGATCATGTCAAAATCATTTGATGTCATAATCATGGGATGATGTCATAATTATTTTGTTGATGTCATAATCATTTGATGATGTCATAATCATTAGATGATGTCATAATCATTTTGTTGATGTCATAATGATTTGATGATGTCATAATCATTGGATGATGTCATAATCATTGGATGATGTCATCATCATTTTGTTGATGTCATAATCATTTGATGATGTCATAATCATTTGATGTCATAATCATTGGATGATGTCATAATCATTGGATGATGTCATAATCATTTTGTTGATGTCATAATCATTTGATGATGTCAAAATCATTTGATGTCATAATCATTGGATGATGTCATAATCATTTGATGATGTCATAATCATTTTGTTGATGTCATAATCATTTGATGATGTCATAATCATTTTGTTGATGTCATAATCATTTGATGATGTCATATTCATTTTGTTGATGTCATAATCATTTTGTTGATGTCATAATCATTGGATGATGTCATAATCATTGGATGATGTCATAATCATTTTGTTGATGTCATAATCATTTGATGATGTCAAAATCATTTGATGTCATAATCATTGGATGATGTAATAATCATTTTGTTGATGTCATAATCATTTGATGATGTCATAATCATTTTGTTGATTTCATAATGATTTGATGATGTCATAATCATTGGATGATGTCATAATCATTGGATGATGTCATAATCATTTTGTTGATGTCATAATAATTTGATGATGTCAAAATCATTTGATGTCATAATCATTGGATGATGTAATAATCATTTTGTTGATGTCATAATCATTTGATGATGTCATAATCATTGGATGATGTCATAATCATTTTGTTGATGTCATAATCATTTGATGATGTCATAATCATTAGATGATGTCATAATCATTTGATGTCATAATCATTTTGTTGATGTCATAATCATTTGATGATGTCATAATCATTAGCTGATGTCATAATCATTTGATGTCATAATCATTGGATGATGTCATAATCATTTTGTTGATGTCATAATCATTTGATGATGTCATAATCATTTTGTTGATGTCATAATCATTTGATGATGTCAAAATCATTAGATGATGTCATAATCATTTTGTTGATGTCATAATCATTTGATGATGTCATAATCATTTTGTTGATTTCATAATCATTTGATGATGTCATAATCATTTGATGTCATAATCATGGGATGATGTCATAATCATTTGATGATGTCATAATCATTAGATGATGTCATAATCATTTTGTTTATGTCATAATGATTTGATGATGTCATAATCATTGGATGATGTCATAATCATTGGATGATGTCATCATCATTTTGTTGATGTCATAATCATTTGATGATGTCATAATCATTTGATGTCATAATCATTGGATGATGTCATAATCATTGGATGATGTCATAATCATTTTGTTGATGTCATAATCATTTGATGATGTCATAATCATTTTGTTGATGTCATAATCATTGGATGATGTCATAATCATTTTGTTGATGTCATAATCATTTGATGATGTCATAATCATTTGATGTCATAATCATTGGATGATGTCATAATCATTTTGTTGATGTCATAATAATTTGATGATGTCAAAATCATTTGATGTCATAATCATTGGATGATGTAAAAATCATTTTGTTGATGTCATAATCATTTGATGATGTCATAATCATTGGATGATGTCATAATCATTTTGTTGATGTCATAATCATTTGATGATGTCATAATCATTAGATGATGTCATAATCATTTGATGTCATAATCATTTTGTTGATGTCATAATCATTTGATGATGTCATAATCATTAGATGATGTCATAATCATTTGATGTCATAATCATTGGATGATGTCATAACCATTTTGTTGATGTCATAATCATTTGATGATGTCATAATCATTAGATGATGTCATAATCATTTGATGATGTCATAATCATTGGATGATGTCATAATCATTTTGTTGATGTCATAATCATTTGATGATGTCATAATCATTAGATGATGTCATAATCATTTTGTTGATGTCATAATCATTTGATGATGTCATAATCATTAGATGATGTCATAATCATTTTGTTGATGTCATAATCATTTGATGATGTCATAATCATTTTGTTGATGTCATAATCATTTGATCATGTCAAAATCATTTGATGTCATAATCATGGGATGATGTCATAATCATTTTGTTGATGTCATAATCATTTGATGATGTCATAATCATTATATGATGTCATAATCATTTTGTTGATGTCATAATGATTTGATGATGTCATAATCGTTGGATGATGTCATAATCATTGGATGATGTCATCATCATTTTGTTGATGTCATAATCATTTGATGATGTCATAATCATTTGATGTCATAATCATTGGATGATGTCATAATCACTGGATGATGTCATAATCATTTTGTTGATGTCATAATCATTTGATGATGTCAAAATCATTTGATGTCATAATCATTGGATGATGTAATAATCATTTTGTTGATGTCATAATCATTTGATGATGTCATAATCATTTTTTTGATGTCATAATGATTTGATGATGTCATAAACATTGGATGATGTCATAATCATTGGATGATGTAATAATCATTTTGTTGATGTCATAATCATTGGATGATGTCATAATCATTTTGTTGATGTCATAATCATTTGATGATGTCATAATCATTGGATGATGTCATAATCATTTTGTTGATGTCATAATCATTTGATGATGTCATAATCATTAGATGTTGTCATAATCATTTTGTTGATGTCATAATCATTGGATGATGTCATAATCATTGGATGATGTCATAATCATTTTGTTGATGTCATAATCATTTGATGTCATAATCACTGGATGATGTCATAATCATTTTGTTGATGTCATAATCATTGGATGATGTCATAATCATTTTGTTGATGTCATGATCATTTGATGATGTCATAATCATTGGATGATGTCATAATCATTTTGTTGATGTCATAATCATTTGATGATGTCATAATCATTAGATGTTGTCATAATCATTTTGTTGATGTCATAATCATTGGATGATGTCATAATCATTTTGTTGATGTCATAATCATTTGATGATGCCATAATCATTTTGTTGATGTCATAATCATTTGATGATGTCATAATCATTTGATGTCATAATCATTGGATGATGTCATAATCATTTTGTTGATGTCATAATCATTTGATGATGTCATAATCATTTGATGTCAGATTCATTGGATGATGTCATAATCATTTGAAGATGTCATAATCATTTTGTTGATGTCATAATCATTTGATGATGTCAAAATCATTTGATGTCATAATCATTGGATGATGTTTTTTGTTGATGTCATAATCATTTGATGATGTCATAATCATTTTGTTGATGTCATAATGATTTGATGAAGTCATAATCATTGGATGATGTCATAATCATTGGATGATGTCATAATCATTTTGTTGATGTCATAATCATTTGATGATGTCAAAATCATTTGATGTCATAATCATTGGATGATGTAATAATCATTTTGTTGATGTCATAATCATTGGATGATGTCATAATCATTTTGTTGATGTCATAATGATTTGATGATGTCATAATCATTGGATGATGTCATAATCATTGGATGATGTCATAATCATTTTGTTGATGTCATAATCATTGGATGATGTCATAATCATTGGATGATGTCATAATCATTTTGTTGATGTCATAATCATTTGATGATGCAATAATCATTTGATGTCATAATCATTGGATGATGTCATAATCATTTGATGATGTCATAATCATTTTGTTGATGTCATAATCATTTGATGATGTCATAATCATTTTGTTGATGTCATAATCATTTGATGATGTCATAATCATTTTGTTGATGTCATAATCATTTGATGATGTCATAATCATTTTGTTGATGTCATAATCATTTTGTTGATGTCATAATCATTGGATGATGTCATAATCATTGGATGATGTCATAATCATTTTGTTGATGTCATAATCATTTGATGATGTCAAAATCATTTGATGTCATAATCATTGGATGATGTAATAATCATTTTGTTGATGTCATAATCATTTGATGATGTCATAATCATTTTGTTGATTTCATAATGATTTGATGATGTCATAATCATTGGATGATGTCATAATCATTGGATGATGTCATAATCATTTTGTTGATGTCATAATAATTTGATGATGTCAAAATCATTTGATGTCATAATCATTGGATGATGTAATAATCATTTTGTTGATGTCATAATCATTTGATGATGTCATAATCATTAGATGATGTCATAATCATTTGATGTCATAATCATTGGATGATGTCATAACCATTTTGTTGATGTCATAATCATTTGATGATGTCATAATCATTAGATGATGTCATAATCATTTGATGATGTCATAATCAATAGATGATGTCTTAATCATTTTGTTGATGTCATAATCATTTGATGATGTCATAATCATTTGATGTCATAATCATTGGATGATGTCATAATCATTTTGTTGATGTCATAATCATTTGATGATGTCATAATCATTTGATGTCATAATCATTGGATGATGTCATAATCATTTTGTTGATGTCATAATCATTTGATGATGTCATAATCATTAGATGATGTCATAATCATTTTGTTGATGTCATAATCATTTGATGATGTCATAATCATTAGATGATGTCATAATCATTTTGTTCATGTCATAATCATTTGATGATGTCATAATCATTAGATGATGGCATAATCATTTTGTTGATGTCATAATCATTTGATGATGTCATAATCATTTGATGTCATAATCATTGGATGATGTCATAATCATTTTGTTGATGTCATAATCATTTGATGATGTCATAATCATTAGATGATGTCATAATCATTTTGTTGATGTCATAATCATTTGATGATGTCATAATCATTAGATGATGTCATAATCATTTTGTTGATGTCATAATCATTTGATGATGTCATAATCATTTTGTTGATGTCATAATCATTTGATCATGTCAAAATCATTTGATGTCATAATCATGGGATGATGTCATAATTATTTTGTTGATGTCATAATCATTTGATGATGTCATAATCATTAGATGATGTCATAATCATTTTGTTGATGTCATAATGATTTGATGATGTCATAATCATTGGATGATGTCATAATCATTGGATGATGTCATCATCATTTTGTTGATGTCATAATCATTTGATGATGTCATAATCATTTGATGTCATAATCATTGGATGATGTCATAATCATTGAATGATGTCATAATCATTTTGTTGATGTCATAATCATTTGATGATGTCAAAATCATTTGATGTCATAATCATTGGATGATGTCATAATCATTTGATGATGTCATAATCATTTGATGATGTCATAATCATTTTGTTGATGTCATAATCATTTGATGATGTCATAATCATTTTGTTGATGTCATAATCATTGGATGATGTCATAATCATTGGATGATGTCATAATCATTTTGTTGATGTCATAATCATTTGATGATGTCAAAATCATTTGATGTCATAATCATTGGATGATGTAATAATCATTTTGTTGATGTCATAATCATTTGATGATGTCATAATCATTTTGTTGATTTCATAATGATTGGATGATGTCATAATCATTGGATGATGTCATAATCATTGGATGATGTAATAATCATTTTGTTGATGTCATAATAATTTGATGATGTCAAAATCATTTGATGTCATAATCATTGGATGATGTAATAATCATTTTGTTGATGTCATAATCATTTGATGATGTCATAATCATTGGATGATGTCATAATCATTTTGTTGATGTCATAATCATTTGATGATGTCATAATCATTAGATGATGTCATAATCATTTGATGTCATAATCATTTTGTTGATGTCATAATCATTTGATGATGTCATAATCATTAGCTGATGTCATAATCATTTGATGTCATAATCATTGGATGATGTCATAATCATTTTGTTGATGTCATAATCATTTGATGATGTCATAATCATTTTGTTGATGTCATAATCATTTGATGATGTCAAAATCATTAGATGATGTCATAATCATTTTGTTGATGTCATAATCATTTGATGATGTCATAATCATTTTGTTGATTTCATAATCATTTGATGATGTCATAATCATTTGATGTCATAATCATGGGATGATGTCATAATCATTTGATGATGTCATAATCATTAGATGATGTCATAATCATTTTGTTTATGTCATAATGATTTGATGATGTCATAATCATTGGATGATGTCATAATCATTGGATGATGTCATCATCATTTTGTTGATATCATAATCATTTGATGTCATAATCATTTGATGTCATAATCATTGGATGATGTCATAATCATTGGATGATGTCATAATCATTTTGTTGATGTCATAATCATTTGATGATGTCATAATCATTTTGTTGATGTCATAATCATTGGATGATGTCATATTCATTTTGTTGATGTCATAATCATTTGATGATGTCATAATCATTTGATGTCATAATCATTGGATGATGTCATAATCATTTTGTTGATGTCATAATCATTTGATGATGTCAAAATCATTTGATGTCATAATCATTGGATGATGTAATAATCATTTTGTTGATGTCATAATCATTTGATGATGTCATAATCATTTTGTTGTTGTCATAATGATTTGATGATGTCATAATCATTGGATGATGTCATAATCATTGGATGATGTCATAATCATTTTGTTGATGTCATAATGATTTGATGATGTCATAATCATTGGATGATGTCATAATCATTGGATGATGTCATAATCATTGGATGATGTCATAATCATTGGATGATGTCATAATCATTTTGTTGATGTCATAATCATTTGATGATGCAATAATCATTGGATGTCATAATCATTTGATGATGTCATAATCATTTGATGATGTCATAATCATTTTGTTGATGTCATAATCATTTGATGATGTCATAATCATTTTGTTGATGTCATAATCATTTGATGATGTCATAATCATTTTGTTGATGTCATAATCATTTGATGATGTCATAATCATTTTGTTGATGTCATAATCATTTTGTTGATGTCATAATCATTGGATGATGTCATAATCATTGGATGATGTCATAATCATTTTGTTGATGTCATAATCATTTGATGATGTCATAATCATTTTGTTGATGTCATAATCATTTGATGATGTCATAATCATTTTGTTGATGTCATAATCATTTTGTTGATGTCATAATCATTGGATGATGTCATAATCATTGGATGATGTCATAATCATTTTGTTGATGTCATAATCATTTGATGATTTCAAAATCATTTGATGTCATAATCATTGGATGATGTAATAATCATTTTGTTGATGTCATAATCATTTGATGATGTCATAATCATTAGATGATGTCATAATCATTTTGTTGATGTCATAATCATTTGATGATGTCATAATCATTAGATGATGTCATAATCATTTTGTTGATGTCATAATCATTTGATGATGTCATAATCATTTTGTTGATGTCATAATCATTTGATCATGTCAAAATCATTTGATGTCATAATCATGGGATGATGTCATAATCATTTTGTTGATGTCATAATCATTTGATGATGTCATAATCATTATATGATGTCATAATCATTTTGTTGATGTCATAATGATTTGATGATGTCATAATCATTGGATGATGTCATAATCATTGGATGATGTCATCATCATTTTGTTGATGTCATAATCATTTGATGATGTCTTAATCATTTGATGTCATAATCATTGGATGATGTCATAATCACTGGATGATGTCATAATCATTTTGTTGATGTCATAATCATTTTGTTGATGTCATAATCATTTGATGTCAAAATCATTTGATGATGTAATAATCATTTTGTTGATGTCATAATCATTTGATGATGTCATAATCATTTTTTTTGATGTCATAATGATTTGATGATGTCATAAACATTGGATGATGTCATAATCATTGGATGATGTAATAATCATTTTGTTGATGTCATAATCATTGGATGATGTCATAATCATTTTGTTGATGTCATAATCATTTGATGATGTCATAATCATTGGATGATGTCATAATCATTTTGTTGATGTCATAATCATTTGATGATGTCATAATCATTAGATGTTGTCATAATCATTTTGTTGATGTCATAATCATTGGATGATGTCATAATCATTGGATGATGTCATAATCATTTTGTTGATGTCATAATCATTTGATGTCATAATCACTGGATGATGTCATAATCATTGGATGATGTCATAATCATTTTGTTGATGTCATGATCATTTGATGATGTCATAATCATTGGATGATGTCATAATCATTTTGTTGATGTCATAATCATTTGATGATGTCATAATCATTAGATGTTGTCATAATCATTTTGTTGATGTCATAATCATTGGATGATGTCATAATCATTTTGTTGATGTCATAATCATTTGATAATGCCATAATCATTTTGTTGATGTCATAATCATTTGATGATGTCAAAATCATTTGATGTCATAATCATTGGATGATGTAATAATCATTTTGTTGATGTCATAATCATTTGATGATGTCATAATCATTTTGTTGATGTCATAATGATTTGATGAAGTCATAATCATTGGATGATGTCATAATCATTGGATGATGTCATAATCATTTTGTTGATGTCATAATCATTTGATGATGTCAAAATCATTTGATGTCATAATCATTGGATGATGTAATAATCATTTTGTTGATGTCATAATCATTTGATGATGTCATAATCATTTTGTTGATGTCATAATGATTTGATGATGTCATAATCATTGGATGATGTCATAATCATTGGATGATGTCATAATCATTTTGTTGATGTCATAATCATTGGATGATGTCATAATCATTGGATGATGTCATAATCATTTTGTTGATGTCATAATCATTTGATGATGCAATAATCATTTGATGTCATAATCATTGGATGATGTCATAATCATTTGATGATGTCATAATCATTTTGTTGATGTCATAATCATTTGATGATGTCATAATCATTTTGTTGATGTCATAATCATTTGATGATGTCATAATCATTTTGTTGATGTCATAATCATTTGATGATGTCATAATCATTTTGTTGATGTCATAATCATTTTGTTGATGTCATAATCATTTGATGATGTCATAATCATTGGATGATGTCATCATCATTTTGTTGATGTCATAATCATTTGATGATGTCAAAATCATTTGATGTCATAATCATTGGATGATGTAATAATCATTTTGTTGATGTCATAATCATTTGATGATGTCATAATCATTTTGTTGATTTCATAATGATTTGATGATGTCATAATCATTGGATGATGTCATAATCATTTTGTTGATGTCATAATAATTTGATGATGTCAAAATCATTTGATGTCATAATCATTGGATGATGTAATAATCATTTTGTTGATGTCATAATCATTTGATGATGTCATAATCATTGGATGATGTCATAATCATTTTGTTGATGTCATAATCATGTGATGATGTCATAATCATTAGATGATGTCATAATCATTTGATGTGATAATCATTTTGTTGATGTCATAATCATTTGATGATGTCATAATCATTAGATGATGTCATAATCATTTGATGTCATAATCATTGGATGATGTCATAACCATTTTGTTGATGTCATAATCATTTGATGATGTCATAATCATTAGATGATGTCATAATCCTTTGATGATGTCATAATCAATAGATGATGTCTTAATCATTTTGTTGATGTCATAATCATTTGATGATGTCATAATCATTTGATGTCATAATCATTGGATGATGTCATAATCATTTTGTTGATGTCATAATCATTTGATGATGTCATAATCATTTGATGTCATAATCATTGGATGATGTCATAATCATTTTGTTGATGTCATAATCATTTGATGATGTCATAATCATTAGATGATGTCATAATCATTTTGTTGATGTCATAATCATTTGATGATGTCATAATCATTAGATGATGTCATAATCATTTTGTTCATGTCATAATCATTTGATGATGTCATAATCATTAGATGATGGCATAATCATTTTGTTGATGTCATAATCATTTGATGATGTCATAATCATTTGATGTCATAATCATTGGATGATGTCATAATCATTTTGTTGATGTCATAATCATTTGATGATGTCATAATCATTAGATGATGTCATAATCATTTTGTTGATGTCATAATCATTTGATGATGTCATAATCATTAGATGATGTCATAATCATTTTGTTGATGTCATAATCGTTTGATGATGTCATAATCATTTTGTTGATGTCATAATCATTTGATCATGTCAAAATCATTTGATGTCATAATCATGGGATGATGTCATAATTATTTTGTTGATGTCATAATCATTTGATGATGTCATAATCATTAGATGATGTCATAATCATTTTTTTGATGTCATAATGATTTGATGATGTCATAATCATTGGATGATGTCATAATCATTGGATGATGTCATCATCATTTTGTTGATGTCATAATCATTTGATGATGTCATAATCATTTGATGTCATAATCATTGGATGATGTCATAATCATTGGATGATGTCATAATCATTTTGTTGATGTCATAATCATTTGATGATGTCAAAATCATTTGATGTCATAATCATTGGATGATGTCATAATCATTTGATGATGTCATAATCATTTTGTTGATGTCATAATCATTTGATGATGTCATAATCATTTTGTTGATGTCATAATCATTTGATGATGTCATAATCATTTTGTTGATGTCATAATCATTTTGTTGATGTCATAATCATTGGATGATGTCATAATCATTGGATGATGTCATAATCATTTGATGATGTCATAATCATTTTGTTGATGTCATAATCATTTGATGATGTCATAATCATTTTGTTGATGTCATAATCATTTGATGATGTCATAATCATTTTGTTGATGTCATAATCATTTGATGATGTCATAATCATTTTGTTGATGTCATAATCATTTTGTTGATGTCATAATCATTTGATGATGTCATAATCATTGGATGATGTCATAATCATTTTGTTGATGTCATAATCATTTGATGATGTCAAAATCATTTTATGTCATAATCATTGGATGATGTAATAATCATTTTGTTGATGTCATAATCATTTGATGATGTCATAATCATTTTGTTGATTTCATAATGATTTGATGATGTCATAATCATTGGATGATGTCATAATCATTGGATGATGTCATAATCATTTTGTTGATGTCATAATAATTTGATGATGTCAAAATCATTTGATGTCATAATCATTGGATGATGTAATAATCATTTTGTTGATGTCATAATCATTTGATGATGTCATAATCATTGGATGATGTCATAATCATTTTGTTGATGTCATAATCATGTGATGATGTCATAATCATTAGATGATGTCATAATCATTTGATGTCATAATCATTTTGTTGATGTCATAATCATTTGATGATGTCATAATCATTAGATGATGTCATAATCATTTGATGTCATAATCATTGGATGATGTCATAACCATTTTGTTGATGTCATAATCATTTGATGATGTCATAATCATTAGATGATGTCATAATCATTTGATGATGTCATAATCAATAGATGATGTCTTAATCATTTTGTTGATGTCATAATCATTTGATGATGTCATAATCATTTGATGTCATAATCATTGGATGATGTCATAATCATTTTGTTGATGTCATAATCATTTGATGATGTCATAATCATTTGATGTCATAATCATTGGATGATGTCATAATCATGTTGTTGATGTCATAATCATTTGATGATGTCATAATCATTAGATGATGTCATAATCATTTTGTTGATGTCATAATCATTTGATGATGTCATAATCATTAGATGATGTCATAATCATTTTGTTCATGTCATAATCATTTGATGATGTCATAATCATTAGATGATGGCATAATCATTTTGTTGATGTCATAATCATTTGATTATGTCATAATCATTTGATGTCATAATCATTGGATGATGTCATAATCATTTTGTTGATGTCATAATCATTTGATGATGTCATAATCATTAGATGATGTCATAATCATTTTGTTGATGTCATAATCATTTGATGATGTCATAATCATTAGATGATGTCATAATCATTTTGTTGATGTCATAATCATTTGATGATGTCATAATCATTTTGTTGATGTCATAATCATTTGATCATGTCAAAATCATTTGATGTCATAATCATGGGATGATGTCATAATCATTTTGTTGATGTCATAATCATTTGATGATGTCATAATCATTAGATGATGTCATAATCATTTTGTTGATGTCATAATGATTTGATGATGTCATAATCATTGGATGATGTCATAATCATTGGATGATGTCATCATCATTTTGTTGATGTCATAATCATTTGATGATGTCATAATCATTTGATGTCATAATCATTGGATGATGTCATAATCATTGGATGATGTCATAATCATTTTGTTGATGTCATAATCATTTGATGATGTCAAAATCATTTGATGTCATAATCATTGGATGATGTCATAATCATTTGATGATGTCATAATCATTTTGTTGATGTCATAATCATTTGATGATGTCATAATCATTTTGTTGATGTCATAATCATTTGATGATGTCATAATCATTTTGTTGATGTCATAATCATTTTGTTGATGTCATAATCATTGGATGATGTCATAATCATTGGATGATGTCATAATCATTTTGTTGATGTCATAATCATTTGATGATGTCAAAATCATTTGATGTCATAATCATTGGATGATGTAATAATCATTTTGTTGATGTCATAATCATTTGATGATGTCATAATCATTTTGTTGATTTCATAATGATTTGATGATGTCATAATCATTGGATGATGTCATAATCATTGGATGATGTCATAATCATTTTGTTGATGTCAAAATCATTTGATGTCATAATCATTGGATGATGTAATAATCATTTTGTTGATGTCATAATCATTTGATGATGTCATAATCATTGGATGATGTCATAATCATTTTGTTGATGTCATAATCATTTGATGATGTCATAATCATTAGATGATGTCATAATCATTTGATGTCATAATCATTTTGTTGATGTCATAATCATTTGATGATGTCATAATCATTAGCTGATGTCATAATCATTGGATGATGTCATAATCATTTTGTTGATGTCATAATCATTTGATGATGTCATAATCATTTTGTTGATGTCATAATCATTTGATGATGTCAAAATCATTAGATGATGTCATAATCATTTTGTTGATGTCATAATCATTTGATGATGTCATAATCATTTTGTTGATTTCATAATCATTTGATGATGTCATAATCATTTGATGTCATAATCATGGGATGATGTCATAATCATTTGATGATGTCATAATCATTAGATGATGTCATAATCATTTTGTTTATGTCATAATGATTTGATGATGTCATAATCATTGGATGATGTCATAATCATTGGATGATGTCATCATCATTTTGTTGATGTCATAATCATTTGATGATGTCATAATCATTTGATGTCATAATCATTGGATGATGTCATAATCATTGGATGATGTCATAATCATTTTGTTGATGTCATAATCATTTGATGATGTCATAATCATTTTGTTGATGTCATAATCATTGGATGATGTCATAATCATTTTGTTGATGTCATAATCATTTGATGATGTCATAATCATTTGATGTCATAATCATTGGATGATGTCATAATCATTTTGTTGATGTCATAATAATTTGATGATGTCAAAATCATTTGATGTCATAATCATTGGATGATGTAAAAATCATTTTGTTGATGTCATAATCATTTGATGATGTCATAATCATTGGATGATGTCATAATCATTTTGTTGATGTCATAATCATTTGATGATGTCATAATCATTAGATGATGTCATAATCATTTGATGTCATAATCATTTTGTTGATGTCATAATCATTTGATGATGTCATAATCATTAGATGATGTCATAATCATTTGATGTCATAATCATTGGATGATGTCATAACCATTTTGTTGATGTCATAATCATTTGATGATGTCATAATCATTAGATGATGTCATAATCATTTGATGATGTCATAATCATTGGATGATGTCATAATCATTTTGTTGATGTCATAATCATTTGATGATGTCATAATCATTAGATGATGTCATAATCATTTTGTTGATGTCATAATCATTTGATGATGTCATAATCATTAGATGATGTCATAATCATTTTGTTGATGTCATAATCATTTGATGATGTCATAATCATTTTGTTGATGTCATAATCATTTGATCATGTCAAAATCATTTGATGTCATAATCATGGGATGATGTCATAATCATTTTGTTGATGTCATAATCATTTGATGATGTCATAATCATTATATGATGTCATAATCATTTTGTTGATGTCATAATGATTTGATGATGTCATAATCATTGGATGATGTCATAATCATTGGATGATGTCATCATCATTTTGTTGATGTCATAATCATTTGATGATGTCATAATCATTTGATGTCATAATCATTGGATGATGTCATAATCACTGGATGATGTCATAATCATTTTGTTGATGTCATAATCATTGGATGATGTCATAATCATTGGATGATGTCATAATCATTTTGTTGATGTCATAATCATTTGATGATGTCAAAATCATTTGACGTCATAATCATTGGATGATGTAATAATCATTTTGTTGATGTCATAATCATTTGATGATGTCATAATCATTTTGTTGATGTCATAATGATTTGATGATGTCATAATCATTGGATGATGTCATAATCATTGGATGATGTCATAATCATTTTGTTGATGTCATAATCATTGGATGATGTCATAATCATTGGATGATGTCATAATCATTTTGTTGATGTCATAATCATTTGATGATGCAATAATCATTTGATGTCATAATCATTGGATGATGTCATAATCATTTGATGATGTCATAATCATTTTGTTGATGTCATAATCATTTGATGATGTCATAATCATTTTGTTGATGTCATAATCATTTGATGATGTCATAATCATTTTGTTGATGTCATAATCATTTGATGATGTCATAATCATTTTGTTGATGTCATAATCATTTTGTTGATGTCATAATCATTGGATGATGTCATAATCATTGGATGATGTCATAATCATTTTGTTGATGTCATAATCATTTGATGATGTCAAAATCATTTGATGTCATAATCATTGGATGATGTAATAATCATTTTGTTGATGTCATAATCATTTGATGATGTCATAATCATTTTGTTGATTTCATAATGATTTGATGATGTCATAATCATTGGATGATGTCATAATCATTGGATGATGTCATAATCATTTTGTTGATGTCATAATAATTTGATGATGTCAAAATCATTTGATGTCATAATCATTGGATGATGTAATAATCATTTTGTTGATGTCATAATCATTTGATGATGTCATAATCATTTGATGTCATAATCATTTGATGTCATAATCATTGGATGATGTCATAACCATTTTGTTGATGTCATAATCATTTGATGATGTCATAATCATTAGATGATGTCATAATCATTTGATGATGTCATAATCAATAGATGATGTCTTAATCATTTTGTTGATGTCATAATCATTTGATGATGTCATAATCATTTGATGTCATAATCATTGGATGATGTCATAATCATTTTGTTGATGTCATAATCATTTGATGATGTCATAATCATTTGATGTCATAATCATTGGATGATGTCATAATCATTTTGTTGATGTCATAATCATTTGATGATGTCATAATCATTAGATGATGTCATAATCATTTTGTTGATGTCATAATCATTTGATGATGTCATAATCATTGGATGATGTCATAATCATTTTGTTGATGTCATAATCATTTGATGATGTCATAATCATTAGATGATGTCATAATCATTTTGTTGATGTCATAATCATTTGATGATGTCATAATCATTAGATGATGTCATAATCATTTTGTTGATGTCATAATCATTTGATGATGTCATAATCATTTTGTTGATGTCATAATCATTTGATCATGTCAAAATCATTTGATGTCATAATCATGGGATGATGTCATAATTATTTTGTTGATGTCATAATCATTTGATGATGTCATAATCATTAGATGATGTCATAATCATTTTGTTGATGTCATAATGATTTGATGATGTCATAATCATTGGATGATGTCATAATCATTGGATGATGTCATCATCATTTTGTTGATGTCATAATCATTTGATGATGTCATAATCATTTGATGTCATAATCATTGGATGATGTCATAATCATTGGATGATGTCATAATCATTTTGTTGATGTCATAATCATTTGATGATGTCAAAATCATTTGATGTCATAATCATTGGATGATGTCATAATCATTTGATGATGTCATAATCATTTGATGATGTCATAATCATTTTGTTGATGTCATAATCATTTGATGATGTCATAATCATTTTGTTGATGTCATAATCATTTGATGATGTCATAATCATTTTGTTGATGTCATAATCATTTTGTTGATGTCATAATCATTGGATGATGTCATAATCATTGGATGATGTCATAATCATTTTGTTGATGTCATAATCATTTGATGATGTCAAAATCATTTGATGTCATAATCATTGGATGATGTAATAATCATTTTGTTGATGTCATAATCATTTGATGATGTCATAATCATTTTGTTGATTTCATAATGATTTGATGATGTCATAATCATTGGATGATGTCATAATCATTGGATGATGTCATAATCATTTTGTTGATGTCATAATAATTTGATGATGTCAAAATCATTTGATGTCATAATCATTGGATGATGTAATAATCATTTTGTTGATGTCATAATCATTTGATGATGTCATAATCATTGGATGATGTCATAATCATTTTGTTGATGTCATAATCATTTGATGATGTCATAATCATTAGATGATGTCATAATCATTTGATGTCATAATCATTTTGTTGATGTCATAATCATTTGATGATGTCATAATCATTAGCTGATGTCATAATCATTTGATGTCATAATCATTGGATGATGTCATAATCATTTTGTTGATGTCATAATCATTTGATGATGTCATAATCATTTTGTTGATGTCATAATCATTTGATGATGTCAAAATCATTAGATGATGTCATAATCATTTTGTTGATGTCATAATCATTTGATGATGTCATAATCATTTTGTTGATTTCATAATCATTTGATGATGTCATAATCATTTGATGTCATAATCATGGGATGATGTCATAATCATTTGAGGATGTCATAATCATTAGATGATGTCATAATCATTTTGTTTATGTCATAATGATTTGATGATGTCATAATCATTGGATGATGTCATAATCATTGGATGATGTCATCATCATTTTGTTGATGTCATAATCATTAGATGATGTCATAATCATTTGATGTCATAATCATTGGATGATGTCATAATCATTGGATGATGTCATAATCATTTTGTTGATGTCATAATCATTTGATGATGTCATAATCATTTTGTTGATGTCATAATCATTTTGTTGATGTCATAATCATTTGATGATGTCATAATCATTTGATGTCATAATCATTGGATGATGTCATAATCATTTTGTTGATGTCATAATCATTTGATGATGTCATAATCATTTGATGTCATAATCATTGGATGATGTCATAATCATTTGAAGATGTCATAATCATTTTTTTGATGTCATAATCATTTGATGATGTCAAAATCATTTGATGTCATAATCATTGGATGATGTAATAATCATTTTGTTGATGTCATAATCATTTGATGATGTCATAATCATTTTGTTGATGTCATAATGATTTGATGAAGTCATAATCATTGGATGATGTCATAATCATTGGATGATGTCATAATCATTTTGTTGATGTCATAATCATTTGATGATGTCAAAATCATTTGATGTCATAATCATTGGGTGATGTAATAATCATTTTGTTGATGTCATAATCATTTGATGATGTCATAATCATTTTGTTGTTGTCATAATGATTTGATGATGTCATAATCATTGGATGATGTCATAATCATTGGATGATGTCATAATCATTTTGTTGATGTCATAATGATTTGATGATGTCATAATCATTGGATGATGTCATAATCATTGGATGATGTCATAATCATTGGATGATGTCATAATCATTTTGTTGATGTCATAATCATTTGATGATGCAATAATCATTTGATGTCATAATCATTTGATGATGTCATAATCATTTGATGATGTCATAATCATTTTGTTGATGTCATAATCATTTGATGATGTCATAATCATTTTGTTGATGTCATAATCATTTGATGATGTCATAATCATTTTGTTGATGTCATAATCATTTGATGATGTCATAATCATTTTGTTGATGTCATAATCATTTTGTTGATGTCATAATCATTGGATGATGTCATAATCATTGGATGATGTCATAATCATTTTGTTGATGTCATAATCATTTGATGATGTCATAATCATTTTGTTGATGTCATAATCATTTGATGATGTCATAATCATTTTGTTGATGTCATAATCATTTTGTTGATGTCATAATCATTGGATGATGTCATAATCATTGGATGATGTCATAATCATTTTGTTGATGTCATAATCATTTGATGATTTCAAAATCATTTGATGTCATAATCATTGGATGATGTAATAATCATTTTGTTGATGTCATAATCATTTGATGATGTCATAATCATTTTGTTGATTTCATAATGATTTGATGATGTCATAATCATTGGATGATGTCATAATCATTGGATGATGTAATAATCATTTTGTTGATGTCATAATCATTTGATGATGTCATAATCATTGGATGATGTCATAATCATTTTGTTGATGTCATAATCATTTGATGATGTCATAATCATTAGATGATGTCATAATCATTTGATGTCATAATTATTTTGTTGATGTCATAATCATTTGATGATGTCATAATCATTAGATGATGTCATAATCATTTGATGTCATAATCATTGGATGATGTCATAACCATTTTGTTGATGTCATAATCATTTGATGATGTCATAATCATTAGATGATGTCATAATCATTTGATGATGTCATAATCATTTGATGTCATAATCATTGGATGATGTCATAATCATTTTGTTGATGTCATAATCATTTGATGATGTCATAATCATTAGATGATGTCATAATCATTTTGTTGATGTCATAATCATTTGATGATGTCATAATCATTAGATGATGTCATAATCATTTTGTTGATGTCATAATCATTTGATGATGTCATAATCATTTTGTTGATGTCATAATCATTTGATCATGTCAAAATCATTTGATGTCATAATCATGGGATGATGTCATAATCATTTTGTTGATGTCATAATCATTTGATGATGTCATAATCATTAGATGATGTCATAATCATTTTGTTGATGTCATAATGATTTGATGATGTCATAATCATTGGATGATGTCATAATCATTGGATGATGTCATCATCATTTTGTTGATGTCATAATCATTTGATGATGTCATAATCATTTGATGTCATAATCATTGGATGATGTCATAATCACTGGATGATGTCATAATCATTTTGTTGATGTCATAATCATTTGATGATGTCAAAATCATTTGATGTCATAATCATTGGATGATGTAATAATCATTTTGTTGATGTCATAATCATTTGATGATGTCATAATCATTTTGTTGATGTCATAATGATTTGATGATGTCATAAACATTGGATGATGTCATAATCATTGGATGATGTAATAATCATTTTGTTGATGTCATAATCATTGGATGATGTCATAATCATTTTGTTGATGTCATAATCATTTGATGATGTCATAATCATTGGATGATGTCATAATCATTTTGTTGATGTCATAATCATTTGATGATGTCATAATCATTTTGTTGATGTCATAATCATTTGATGATGTCATAATCATTAGATGATGTCATAATCATTTGATGATGTCATAATCATTGGATGATGTCATAATCATTTTGTTGATGTCATAATCATTTGATGATGTCATAATCATTAGATGATGTCATAATCATTTTGTTGATGTCATAATCATTTGATGATGTCATAATCATTAGATGATGTCATAATCATTTTGTTGATGTCATAATCATTTGATGATGTCATAATCATTAGATGATGTCATAATCATTTTGTTGATGTCATAATCGTTTGATGATGTCATAATCATTTTGTTGATGTCATAATCATTTGATCATGTCAAAATCATTTGATGTCATAATCATGGGATGATGTCATAATTATTTTGTTGATGTCATAATCATTTGATGATGTCATAATCATTAGATGATGTCATAATCATTTTTTTGATGTCATAATGATTTGATGATGTCATAATCATTGGATGATGTCATAATCATTGGATGATGTCATCATCATTTTGTTGATGTCATAATCATTTGATGATGTCATAATCATTTGATGTCATAATCATTGGATGATGTCATAATCATTGGATGATGTCATAATCATTTTGTTGATGTCATAATCATTTGATGATGTCAAAATCATTTGATGTCATAATCATTGGATGATGTCATAATCATTTGATGATGTCATAATCATTTTGTTGATGTCATAATCATTTGATGATGTCATAATCATTTTGTTGATGTCATAATCATTTGATGATGTCATAATCATTTTGTTGATGTCATAATCATTTTGTTGATGTCATAATCATTGGATGATGTCATAATCATTGGATGATGTCATAATCATTTGATGATGTCATAATCATTTTGTTGATGTCATAATCATTTGATGATGTCATAATCATTTTGTTGATGTCATAATCATTTGATGATGTCATAATCATTTTGTTGATGTCATAATCATTTGATGATGTCATAATCATTTTGTTGATGTCATAATCATTTTGTTGATGTCATAATCATTTGATGATGTCATAATCATTGGATGATGTCATAATCATTTTGTTGATGTCATAATCATTTGATGATGTCAAAATCATTTTATGTCATAATCATTGGATGATGTAATAATCATTTTGTTGATGTCATAATCATTTGATGATGTCATAATCATTTTGTTGATTTCATAATGATTTGATGATGTCATAATCATTGGATGATGTCATAATCATTGGATGATGTCATAATCATTTTGTTGATGTCATAATAATTTGATGATGTCAAAATCATTTGATGTCATAATCATTGGATGATGTAATAATCATTTTGTTGATGTCATAATCATTTGATGATGTCATAATCATTGGATGATGTCATAATCATTTTGTTGATGTCATAATCATGTGATGATGTCATAATCATTAGATGATGTCATAATCATTTGATGTCATAATCATTTTGTTGATGTCATAATCATTTGATGATGTCATAATCATTAGATGATGTCATAATCATTTGATGTCATAATCATTGGATGATGTCATAACCATTTTGTTGATGTCATAATCATTTGATGATGTCATAATCATTAGATGATGTCATAATCATTTGATGATGTCATAATCAATAGATGATGTCTTAATCATTTTGTTGATGTCATAATCATTTGATGATGTCATAATCATTTGATGTCATAATCATTGGATGATGTCATAATCATTTTGTTGATGTCATAATCATTTGATGATGTCATAATCATTTGATGTCATAATCATTGGATGATGTCATAATCATGTTGTTGATGTCATAATCATTTGATGATGTCATAATCATTAGATGATGTCATAATCATTTTGTTGATGTCATAATCATTTGATGATGTCATAATCATTAGATGATGTCATAATCATTTTGTTCATGTCATAATCATTTGATGATGTCATAATCATTAGATGATGGCATAATCATTTTGTTGATGTCATAATCATTTGATTATGTCATAATCATTTGATGTCATAATCATTGGATGATGTCATAATCATTTTGTTGATGTCATAATCATTTGATGATGTCATAATCATTAGATGATGTCATAATCATTTTGTTGATGTCATAATCATTTGATGATGTCATAATCATTAGATGATGTCATAATCATTTTGTTGATGTCATAATCATTTGATGATGTCATAATCATTTTGTTGATGTCATAATCATTTGATCATGTCAAAATCATTTGATGTCATAATCATGGGATGATGTCATAATCATTTTGTTGATGTCATAATCATTTGATGATGTCATAATCATTAGATGATGTCATAATCATTTTGTTGATGTCATAATGATTTGATGATGTCATAATCATTGGATGATGTCATAATCATTGGATGATGTCATCATCATTTTGTTGATGTCATAATCATTTGATGATGTCATAATCATTTGATGTCATAATCATTGGATGATGTCATAATCATTGGATGATGTCATAATCATTTTGTTGATGTCATAATCATTTGATGATGTCAAAATCATTTGATGTCATAATCATTGGATGATGTCATAATCATTTGATGATGTCATAATCATTTTGTTGATGTCATAATCATTTGATGATGTCATAATCATTTTGTTGATGTCATAATCATTTGATGATGTCATAATCATTTTGTTGATGTCATAATCATTTTGTTGATGTCATAATCATTGGATGATGTCATAATCATTGGATGATGTCATAATCATTTTGTTGATGTCATAATCATTTGATGATGTCAAAATCATTTGATGTCATAATCATTGGATGATGTAATAATCATTTTGTTGATGTCATAATCATTTGATGATGTCATAATCATTTTGTTGATTTCATAATGATTTGATGATGTCATAATCATTGGATGATGTCATAATCATTGGATGATGTCATAATCATTTTGTTGATGTCAAAATCATTTGATGTCATAATCATTGGATGATGTAATAATCATTTTGTTGATGTCATAATCATTTGATGATGTCATAATCATTGGATGATGTCATAATCATTTTGTTGATGTCATAATCATTTGATGATGTCATAATCATTAGATGATGTCATAATCATTTGATGTCATAATCATTTTGTTGATGTCATAATCATTTGATGATGTCATAATCATTAGCTGATGTCATAATCATTGGATGATGTCATAATCATTTTGTTGATGTCATAATCATTTGATGATGTCATAATCATTTTGTTGATGTCATAATCATTTGATGATGTCAAAATCATTAGATGATGTCATAATCATTTTGTTGATGTCATAATCATTTGATGATGTCATAATCATTTTGTTGATTTCATAATCATTTGATGATGTCATAATCATTTGATGTCATAATCATGGGATGATGTCATAATCATTTGATGATGTCATAATCATTAGATGATGTCATAATCATTTTGTTTATGTCATAATGATTTGATGATGTCATAATCATTGGATGATGTCATAATCATTGGATGATGTCATCATCATTTTGTTGATGTCATAATCATTTGATGATGTCATAATCATTTGATGTCATAATCATTGGATGATGTCATAATCATTGGATGATGTCATAATCATTTTGTTGATGTCATAATCATTTGATGATGTCATAATCATTTTGTTGATGTCATAATCATTGGATGATGTCATAATCATTTTGTTGATGTCATAATCATTTGATGATGTCATAATCATTTGATGTCATAATCATTGGATGATGTCATAATCATTTTGTTGATGTCATAATAATTTGATGATGTCAAAATCATTTGATGTCATAATCATTGGATGATGTAAAAATCATTTTGTTGATGTCATAATCATTTGATGATGTCATAATCATTGGATGATGTCATAATCATTTTGTTGATGTCATAATCATTTGATGATGTCATAATCATTAGATGATGTCATAATCATTTGATGTCATAATCATTTTGTTGATGTCATAATCATTTGATGATGTCATAATCATTAGATGATGTCATAATCATTTGATGTCATAATCATTGGATGATGTCATAACCATTTTGTTGATGTCATAATCATTTGATGATGTCATAATCATTAGATGATGTCATAATCATTTGATGATGTCATAATCATTGGATGATGTCATAATCATTTTGTTGATGTCATAATCATTTGATGATGTCATAATCATTAGATGATGTCATAATCATTTTGTTGATGTCATAATCATTTGATGATGTCATAATCATTAGATGATGTCATAATCATTTTGTTGATGTCATAATCATTTGATGATGTCATAATCATTTTGTTGATGTCATAATCATTTGATCATGTCAAAATCATTTGATGTCATAATCATGGGATGATGTCATAATCATTTTGTTGATGTCATAATCATTTGATGATGTCATAATCATTATATGATGTCATAATCATTTTGTTGATGTCATAATGATTTGATGATGTCATAATCATTGGATGATGTCATAATCATTGGATGATGTCATCATCATTTTGTTGATGTCATAATCATTTGATGATGTCATAATCATTTGATGTCATAATCATTGGATGATGTCATAATCACTGGATGATGTCATAATCATTTTGTTGATGTCATAATCATTGGATGATGTCATAATCATTGGATGATGTCATAATCATTTTGTTGATGTCATAATCATTTGATGATGTCAAAATCATTTGACGTCATAATCATTGGATGATGTAATAATCATTTTGTTGATGTCATAATCATTTGATGATGTCATAATCATTTTGTTGATGTCATAATGATTTGATGATGTCATAATCATTGGATGATGTCATAATCATTGGATGATGTCATAATCATTTTGTTGATGTCATAATCATTGGATGATGTCATAATCATTGGATGATGTCATAATCATTTTGTTGATGTCATAATCATTTGATGATGCAATAATCATTTGATGTCATAATCATTGGATGATGTCATAATCATTTGATGATGTCATAATCATTTTGTTGATGTCATAATCATTTGATGATGTCATAATCATTTTGTTGATGTCATAATCATTTGATGATGTCATAATCATTTTGTTGATGTCATAATCATTTGATGATGTCATAATCATTTTGTTGATGTCATAATCATTTTGTTGATGTCATAATCATTGGATGATGTCATAATCATTGGATGATGTCATAATCATTTTGTTGATGTCATAATCATTTGATGATGTCAAAATCATTTGATGTCATAATCATTGGATGATGTAATAATCATTTTGTTGATGTCATAATCATTTGATGATGTCATAATCATTTTGTTGATTTCATAATGATTTGATGATGTCATAATCATTGGATGATGTCATAATCATTGGATGATGTCATAATCATTTTGTTGATGTCATAATAATTTGATGATGTCAAAATCATTTGATGTCATAATCATTGGATGATGTAATAATCATTTTGTTGATGTCATAATCATTTGATGATGTCATAATCATTTGATGTCATAATCATTTGATGTCATAATCATTGGATGATGTCATAACCATTTTGTTGATGTCATAATCATTTGATGATGTCATAATCATTAGATGATGTCATAATCATTTGATGATGTCATAATCAATAGATGATGTCTTAATCATTTTGTTGATGTCATAATCATTTGATGATGTCATAATCATTTGATGTCATAATCATTGGATGATGTCATAATCATTTTGTTGATGTCATAATCATTTGATGATGTCATAATCATTTGATGTCATAATCATTGGATGATGTCATAATCATTTTGTTGATGTCATAATCATTTGATGATGTCATAATCATTAGATGATGTCATAATCATTTTGTTGATGTCATAATCATTTGATGATGTCATAATCATTGGATGATGTCATAATCATTTTGTTGATGTCATAATCATTTGATGATGTCATAATCATTAGATGATGTCATAATCATTTTGTTGATGTCATAATCATTTGATGATGTCATAATCATTAGATGATGTCATAATCATTTTGTTGATGTCATAATCATTTGATGATGTCATAATCATTTTGTTGATGTCATAATCATTTGATCATGTCAAAATCATTTGATGTCATAATCATGGGATGATGTCATAATTATTTTGTTGATGTCATAATCATTTGATGATGTCATAATCATTAGATGATGTCATAATCATTTTGTTGATGTCATAATGATTTGATGATGTCATAATCATTGGATGATGTCATAATCATTGGATGATGTCATCATCATTTTGTTGATGTCATAATCATTTGATGATGTCATAATCATTTGATGTCATAATCATTGGATGATGTCATAATCATTGGATGATGTCATAATCATTTTGTTGATGTCATAATCATTTGATGATGTCAAAATCATTTGATGTCATAATCATTGGATGATGTCATAATCATTTGATGATGTCATAATCATTTGATGATGTCATAATCATTTTGTTGATGTCATAATCATTTGATGATGTCATAATCATTTTGTTGATGTCATAATCATTTGATGATGTCATAATCATTTTGTTGATGTCATAATCATTTTGTTGATGTCATAATCATTGGATGATGTCATAATCATTGGATGATGTCATAATCATTTTGTTGATGTCATAATCATTTGATGATGTCAAAATCATTTGATGTCATAATCATTGGATGATGTAATAATCATTTTGTTGATGTCATAATCATTTGATGATGTCATAATCATTTTGTTGATTTCATAATGATTTGATGATGTCATAATCATTGGATGATGTCATAATCATTGGATGATGTCATAATCATTTTGTTGATGTCATAATAATTTGATGATGTCAAAATCATTTGATGTCATAATCATTGGATGATGTAATAATCATTTTGTTGATGTCATAATCATTTGATGATGTCATAATCATTGGATGATGTCATAATCATTTTGTTGATGTCATAATCATTTGATGATGTCATAATCATTAGATGATGTCATAATCATTTGATGTCATAATCATTTTGTTGATGTCATAATCATTTGATGATGTCATAATCATTAGCTGATGTCATAATCATTTGATGTCATAATCATTGGATGATGTCATAATCATTTTGTTGATGTCATAATCATTTGATGATGTCATAATCATTTTGTTGATGTCATAATCATTTGATGATGTCAAAATCATTAGATGATGTCATAATCATTTTGTTGATGTCATAATCATTTGATGATGTCATAATCATTTTGTTGATTTCATAATCATTTGATGATGTCATAATCATTTGATGTCATAATCATGGGATGATGTCATAATCATTTGAGGATGTCATAATCATTAGATGATGTCATAATCATTTTGTTTATGTCATAATGATTTGATGATGTCATAATCATTGGATGATGTCATAATCATTGGATGATGTCATCATCATTTTGTTGATGTCATAATCATTAGATGATGTCATAATCATTTGATGTCATAATCATTGGATGATGTCATAATCATTGGATGATGTCATAATCATTTTGTTGATGTCATAATCATTTGATGATGTCATAATCATTTTGTTGATGTCATAATCATTTTGTTGATGTCATAATCATTTGATGATGTCATAATCATTTGATGTCATAATCATTGGATGATGTCATAATCATTTTGTTGATGTCATAATCATTTGATGATGTCATAATCATTTGATGTCATAATCATTGGATGATGTCATAATCATTTGAAGATGTCATAATCATTTTTTTGATGTCATAATCATTTGATGATGTCAAAATCATTTGATGTCATAATCATTGGATGATGTAATAATCATTTTGTTGATGTCATAATCATTTGATGATGTCATAATCATTTTGTTGATGTCATAATGATTTGATGAAGTCATAATCATTGGATGATGTCATAATCATTGGATGATGTCATAATCATTTTGTTGATGTCATAATCATTTGATGATGTCAAAATCATTTGATGTCATAATCATTGGGTGATGTAATAATCATTTTGTTGATGTCATAATCATTTGATGATGTCATAATCATTTTGTTGTTGTCATAATGATTTGATGATGTCATAATCATTGGATGATGTCATAATCATTGGATGATGTCATAATCATTTTGTTGATGTCATAATGATTTGATGATGTCATAATCATTGGATGATGTCATAATCATTGGATGATGTCATAATCATTGGATGATGTCATAATCATTTTGTTGATGTCATAATCATTTGATGATGCAATAATCATTTGATGTCATAATCATTTGATGATGTCATAATCATTTGATGATGTCATAATCATTTTGTTGATGTCATAATCATTTGATGATGTCATAATCATTTTGTTGATGTCATAATCATTTGATGATGTCATAATCATTTTGTTGATGTCATAATCATTTGATGATGTCATAATCATTTTGTTGATGTCATAATCATTTTGTTGATGTCATAATCATTGGATGATGTCATAATCATTGGATGATGTCATAATCATTTTGTTGATGTCATAATCATTTGATGATGTCATAATCATTTTGTTGATGTCATAATCATTTGATGATGTCATAATCATTTTGTTGATGTCATAATCATTTTGTTGATGTCATAATCATTGGATGATGTCATAATCATTGGATGATGTCATAATCATTTTGTTGATGTCATAATCATTTGATGATTTCAAAATCATTTGATGTCATAATCATTGGATGATGTAATAATCATTTTGTTGATGTCATAATCATTTGATGATGTCATAATCATTTTGTTGATTTCATAATGATTTGATGATGTCATAATCATTGGATGATGTCATAATCATTGGATGATGTAATAATCATTTTGTTGATGTCATAATCATTTGATGATGTCATAATCATTGGATGATGTCATAATCATTTTGTTGATGTCATAATCATTTGATGATGTCATAATCATTAGATGATGTCATAATCATTTGATGTCATAATTATTTTGTTGATGTCATAATCATTTGATGATGTCATAATCATTAGATGATGTCATAATCATTTGATGTCATAATCATTGGATGATGTCATAACCATTTTGTTGATGTCATAATCATTTGATGATGTCATAATCATTAGATGATGTCATAATCATTTGATGATGTCATAATCATTTGATGTCATAATCATTGGATGATGTCATAATCATTTTGTTGATGTCATAATCATTTGATGATGTCATAATCATTAGATGATGTCATAATCATTTTGTTGATGTCATAATCATTTGATGATGTCATAATCATTAGATGATGTCATAATCATTTTGTTGATGTCATAATCATTTGATGATGTCATAATCATTTTGTTGATGTCATAATCATTTGATCATGTCAAAATCATTTGATGTCATAATCATGGGATGATGTCATAATCATTTTGTTGATGTCATAATCATTTGATGATGTCATAATCATTAGATGATGTCATAATCATTTTGTTGATGTCATAATGATTTGATGATGTCATAATCATTGGATGATGTCATAATCATTGGATGATGTCATCATCATTTTGTTGATGTCATAATCATTTGATGATGTCATAATCATTTGATGTCATAATCATTGGATGATGTCATAATCACTGGATGATGTCATAATCATTTTGTTGATGTCATAATCATTTGATGATGTCAAAATCATTTGATGTCATAATCATTGGATGATGTAATAATCATTTTGTTGATGTCATAATCATTTGATGATGTCATAATCATTTTGTTGATGTCATAATGATTTGATGATGTCATAAACATTGGATGATGTCATAATCATTGGATGATGTAATAATCATTTTGTTGATGTCATAATCATTGGATGATGTCATAATCATTTTGTTGATGTCATAATCATTTGATGATGTCATAATCATTGGATGATGTCATAATCATTTTGTTGATGTCATAATCATTTGATGATGTCATAATCATTTTGTTGATGTCATAATCATTTGATGATGTCATAATCATTAGATGATGTCATAATCATTTGATGATGTCATAATCATTGGATGATGTCATAATCATTTTGTTGATGTCATAATCATTTGATGATGTCATAATCATTAGATGATGTCATAATCATTTTGTTGATGTCATAATCATTTGATGATGTCATAATCATTAGATGATGTCATAATCATTTTGTTGATGTCATAATCATTTGATGATGTCATAATCATTTTGTTGATGTCATAATCATTTGATCATGTCAAAATCATTTGATGTCATAATCATGGGATGATGTCATAATCACTGGATGATGTCATAATCATTTTGTTGATGTCATAATCATTGGATGATGTCATAATCATTTTGTTGATGTCATAATCATTTGATGATGTCATAATCATTGGATGATGTCATAATCATTTTGTTGATGTCATAATCATTTGATGATGTCATAATCATTAGATGTTGTCATAATCATTTTGTTGATGTCATAATCATTGGATGATGTCATAATCATTTTGTTGATGTCATAATCATTTGATGATGCCATAATCATTTTGTTGATGTCATAATCATTTGATGATGTCATAATCATTTGATGTCATAATCATTGGATGATGTCATAATCATTTTGTTGATGTCATAATCATTTGATGATGTCATAATCATTTGATGTCAGATTCATTGGATGATGTCATAATCATTTGAAGATGTCATAATCATTTTGTTGATGTCATAATCATTTGATGATGTCAAAATCATTTGATGTCATAATCATTGGATGATGTAATAATCATTTTGTTGATGTCATAATCATTTGATGATGTCATAATCATTTTGTTGATGTCATAATGATTTGATGAAGTCATAATCATTGGATGATGTCATAATCATTTTGTTGATGTCATAATCATTTGATGATGTCAAAATCATTTGATGTCATAATCATTGGATGATGTAATAATCATTTTGTTGATGTCATAATCATTTGATGATGTCATAATCATTTTGTTGATGTCATAATGATTTGATGATGTCATAATCATTGGATGATGTCATAATCATTGGATGATGTCATAATCATTTTGTTGATGTCATAATGATTTGATGATGTCTTAATCATTGGATGATGTCATAATCATTGGATGATGTCATAATCATTGGATGATGTCATAATCATTTTGTTGATGTCATAATCATTTGATGATGCAATAATCATTTGATGTCATAATCATTGGATGATGTCATAATCATTTGATGATGTCATAATCATTTTGTTGATGTCATAATCATTTGATGATGTCATAATCATTTTGTTGATGTCATAATCATTTGATGATGTCATAATCATTTTGTTGATGTCATAATCATTTGATGATGTCATAATCATTTTGTTGATGTCATAATCATTTTGTTGATGTCATAATCATTTGATGATGTCATAATCATTGGATGATGTCATAATCATTTTGTTGATGTCATAATCATTTGATGATGTCAAAATCACTTGATGTCATAATCATTGGATGATGTAATAATCATTTTGTTGATGTCATAATCATTTGATGATGTCATAATCATTTTGTTGATTTCATAATGATTTGATGATGTCATAATCATTGGATGATGTCATTATCATTGGATGATGTCATAATCATTTTGTTGATGTCATAATAATTTGATGATGTCAAAATCATTTGATGTCATAATCATTGGATGATGTAATAATCATTTTGTTGATGTCATAATCATTTGATGATGTCATAATCATTGGATGATGTCATAATCATTTTGTTGATGTCATAATCATGTGATGATGTCATAATCATTAGATGATGTCATAATCATTTGATGTCATAATCATTTTGTTGATGTCATAATCATTTGATGATGTCATAATCATTAGATGATGTCATAATCATTTGATGTCATAATCATTGGATGATGTCATAACCAGTTTGTTGATGTCATAATCATTTGATGATGTCATAATCATTAGATGATGTCATAATCATTTGATGATGTCATAATCAATAGATGATGTCTTAATCATTTTGTTGATGTCATAATCATTGTATGATGTCATAATCATTTGATGTCATAATCATTGGATGATGTCATAATCATTTTGTTGATGTCATAATCATTTGATGATGTCATAATCATTTGATGTCATAATCATTGGATGATGTCATAATCATTTTGTTGATGTCATAATCATTTGATGATGTCATAATCATTAGATGATGTCATAGTCATTTTGTTGATGTCATAATCATTTGATGATGTCATAATCATTAGATGATGTCATAATCATTTTGTTCATGTCATAATCATTTGATGATGTCATAATCATTAGATGATGTCATAATCATTTTGTTGATGTCATAATCATTTGATGATGTCATAATCATTTGATGTCATAATCATTGGATGATGTCATAATCATTTTGTTGATGTCATAATCATTTGATGATGTCATAATCATTAGATGATGTCATAATCATTTTGTTGATGTCATAATCATTTGATGATGTCATAATCATTAGATGATGTCATAATCATTTTGTTGATGTCATAATCATTTGATGATGTCATAATCATTTTGTTGATGTCATAATCATTTGATCATGTCAAAATCATTTGATGTCATAATCATGGGATGATGTCATAATTATTTTGTTGATGTCATAATCATTTGATGATGTCATAATCATTAGATGATGTCATAATCATTTTGTTGATGTCATAATGATTTGATGATGTCATAATCATTGGATGATGTCATAATCATTGGATGATGTCATCATCATTTTGTTGATGTCATAATCATTTGATGATGTCATAATCATTTGATGTCATAATCATTGGATGATGTCATAATCATTGGATGATGTCATAATCATTTTGTTGATGTCATAATCATTTGATGATGTCAAAATCATTTGATGTCATAATCATTGGATGATGTCATAATCATTTGATGATGTCATAATCATTTGATGATGTCATAATCATTTTGTTGATGTCATAATCATTTGATGATGTCATAATCATTTTGTTGATGTCATAATCATTTGATGATGTCATAATCATTTTGTTGATGTCATAATCATTTTGTTGATGTAATAATCATTGGATGATGTCATAATCATTGGATGATGTCATAATCATTTTGTTGATGTCATAATCATTTGATGATGTCAAAATCATTTGATGTCATAATCATTGGATGATGTAATAATCATTTTGTTGATGTCATAATCATTTGATGATGTCATAATCATTTTGTTGATTTCATAATGATTTGATGATGTCATAATCATTGGATGATGTCATAATCATTGGATGATGTCATAATCATTTTGTTGATGTCATAATAATTTGATGATGTCAAAATCATTTGATGTCATAATCATTGGATGATGTAATAATCATTTTGTTGATGTCATAATCATTTGATGATGTCATAATCATTGGATGATGTCATAATCATTTTGTTGATGTCATAATCATTTGATGATGTCATAATCATTAGATGATGTCATAATCATTTGATGTCATAATCATTTTGTTGATGTCATAATCATTTGATGATGTCATAATCATTAGCTGTTGTCATAATCATTTGATGTCATAATCATTGGATGATGTCATAATCATTTTGTTGATGTCATAATCATTTGATGATGTCATAATCATTTTGTTGATGTCATAATCATTTGATGATGTCAAAATCATTAGATGATGTCATAATCATTTTGTTGATGTCATAATCATTTGATGATGTCATAATCATTTTGTTGATTTCATAATCATTTGATGATGTCATAATCATTTGATGTCATAATCAATGGATGATGTCATAATCATTTTGTTGATGTCATAATCATTTGATGATGTCATAATCATTTTGTTGATGTCATAATCATTTGATGATGTCAAAATCATTAGATGATGTCATAATCATTTTGTTGATGTCATAATCATTTGATGATGTCATAATCATTTTGTTGATGTCATAATAATTTGATGATGTCATAATCATTTGATGTCATAATCATTGGATGATGTCATAATCATTTGATGATGTCATAATCATTTGATGTCATAATCATTGGATGATGTCATAATCATTTGAAGATGTCATAATCATTTTTTTGATGTCATAATCATTTGATGATGTCAAAATCATTTGATGTCATAATCATTGGATGATGTAATCATCATTTTGTTGATGTCATAATCATTTGATGATGTCATAATCATTTTGTTGATGTCATAATGATTTGATGAAGTCATAATCATTGGATGATGTCATAATCATTGGATGATGTCATAATCATTTTGTTGATGTCATAATCATTTGATGATGTCAAAATCATTTGATGTCATAATCATTGGATGATGTAATAATCATTTTGTTGATGTCATAATCATTTGATGATGTCATAATCATTTTGTTGTTGTCATAATGATTTGATGATGTCATAATCATTGGATGATGTCATAATCATTGGATGATGTCATAATCATTTTGTTGATGTCATAATGATTTGATGATGTCATAATCATTGGATGATGTCATAATCATTGGATGATGTCATAATCATTGGATGATGTCATAATCATTTTGTTGATGTCATAATCATTTGATGATGCAATAGTCATTTGATGTCATAATCATTTGATGATGTCATAATCATTTGATGATGTCATAATCATTTTGTTGATGTCATAATCATTTGATGATGTCATAATCATTTTGTTGATGTCATAATCATTTGATGATGTCATAATCATTTTGTTGATGTCATAATCATTTTGTTGATGTCATAATCATTGGATGATGTCATAATCATTGGATGATGTCATAATCATTTTGATGATGTCATAATCATTTGATGATGTCATAATCATTTTGTTGATGTCATAATCATTTGATGATGTCATAATCATTTTGTTGATGTCATAATCATTTTGTTGATGTCATAATCATTGGATGATGTCATAATCATTTTGTTGATGTCATAATCATTTGATGATTTCAAAATCATTTGATGTCATAATCATTGGATGATGTAATAATCATTTTGTTGATGTCATAATCATTTGATGATGTCATAATCATTTTGTTGATTTCATAATGATTTGATGATGTCATAATCATTGGATGATGTCATAATCATTGAATGATGTAATAATCATTTTGTTGATGTCATAATCATTTGATGATGTCATAATCATTGGATGATGTCATAATCATTTTGTTGATGTCATAATCATTTGATGATGTCATAATCATTAGATGATGTCATAATCATTTGATGTCATAATTATTTTGTTGATGTCATAATCATTTGATGATGTCATAATCATTAGATGATGTCATAATCATTTGATGTCATAATCATTGGATGATGTCATAACCATTTTGTTGATGTCATAATCATTTGATGATGTCATAATCATTAGATGATGTCATAATCATTTGATGATGTCATAATCATTTGATGTCATAATCATTGGATGATGTCATAATCCTTTTGTTGATGTCATAATCATTTGATGATGTCTTAATCATTAGATGATGTCATAATCATTTTGTTGATGTCATAATCATTTGATGATGTCATAATCATTAGATGATGTCATAATCATTTTGTTGATGTCATAATCATTTGATGATGTCATAATCATTTTGTTGATGTCATAATCATTTGATCATGTCAAAATCATTTGATGTCATAATCATGGGATGATGTCATAATCATTTTGTTGATGTCATAATCATTTGATGATGTCATAATCATTAGATGATGTCATAATCATTTTGTTGATGTCATAATGATTTGATGATGTCATAATCATTGGATGATGTCATAATCATTGGATGATGTCATCATCATTTTGTTGATGTCATAATCATTTGATGATGTCATAATCATTTGATGTCATAATCATTGGATGATGTCATAATCACTGGATGATGTCATAATCATTTTGTTGATGTCATAATCATTTGATGATGTCAAAATCATTTGATGTCATAATCATTGGATGATGTAATAATCATTTTGTTGATGTCATAATCATTTGATGATGTCATAATCATTTTGTTGATGTCATAATCATTGGATGATGTCATAATCATTGGATGATGTCATAATCATTTTGTTGATGTCATAATCATTTGATGATGTCAAAATCATTTGATGATGTCATAATCATTTTGTTGATGTCATAATCATTTGATGATGTCATAATCATTGGATGATGTCATAATCATTTTGTTGATGTCATAATCATTTGATGATGTCATAATCATTAGATGTTGTCATAATCATTTTGTTGATGTCATAATCATTGGATGATGTCATAATCATTGGATGATGTCATAATCATTTTGTTGATGTCATAATCATTTGATGTCATAATCACTGGATGATGTCATAATCATTTTGTTGATGTCATAATCATTGGATGATGTCATAATCATTTTGTTGATGTCATAATCATTTGATGATGTCATAATCATTGGATGATGTCATAATCATTTTGTTGATGTCATAATCATTTGATGATGTCATAATCATTAGATGTTGTCATAATCATTTTGTTGATGTCATAATCATTGGATGATGTCATAATCATTTTGTTGATGTCATAATCATTTGATGATGCCATAATCATTTTGTTGATGTCATAATCATTTGATGATGTCATAATCATTAGATGATGTCATAATCATTTTGTTCATGTCATAATCATTTGATGATGTCATAATCATTAGATGATGTCATAATCATTTTGTTGATGTCATAATCATTTGATGATGTCATAATCATTTGATGTCATAATCATTGGATGATGTCATAATCATTTTGTTGATGTCATAATCATTTGATGATGTCATAATCATTAGATGATGTCATAATCATTAGATGATGTCATAATCATTTTGTTCATGTCATAATCATTTGATGATGTCATAATCATTAGATGATGTCATAATCATTTTGTTGATGTCATAATCATTTGATGATGTCATAATCATTTGATGTCATAATCATTGGATGATGTCATAATCATTTTGTTGATGTCATAATCATTTGATGATGTCATAATCATTAGATGATGTCATAATCATTTTGTTGATGTCATAATCATTTGATGATGTCATAATCATTAGATGATGTCATAATCATTTTGTTGATGTCATAATCATTTGATCATGTCAAAATCATTTGATGTCATAATCATGGGATGATGTCATAATTATTTTGTTGATGTCATAATCATTTGATGATGTCATAATCATTAGATGATGTCATAATCATTTTGTTGATGTCATAATGATTTGATGATGTCATAATCATTGGATGATGTCATAATCATTGGATGATGTCATCATCATTTTGTTGATGTCATAATCATTTGATGATGTCATAATCATTTGATGTCATAATCATTGGATGATGTCATAATCATTGGATGATGTCATAATCATTTTGTTGATGTCATAATCATTTGATGATGTCAAAATCATTTGATGTCATAATCATTGGATGATGTCATAATCATTTGATGATGTCATAATCATTTGATGATGTCATAATCATTTTGTTGATGTCATAATCATTTGATGATGTCATAATCATTTTGTTGATGTCATAATCATTTGATGATGTCATAATCATTTTGTTGATGTCATAATCATTTTGTTGATGTAATAATCATTGGATGATGTCATAATCATTGGATGATGTCATAATCATTTTGTTGATGTCATAATCATTTGATGATGTCAAAATCATTTGATGTCATAATCATTGGATGATGTAATAATCATTTTGTTGATGTCATAATCATTTGATGATGTCATAATCATTTTGTTGATTTCATAATGATTTGATGATGTCATAATCATTGGATGATGTCATAATCATTGGATGATGTCATAATCATTTTGTTGATGTCATAATAATTTGATGATGTCAAAATCATTTGATGTCATAATCATTGGATGATGTAATAATCATTTTGTTGATGTCATAATCATTTGATGATGTCATAATCATTGGATGATGTCATAATCATTTTGTTGATGTCATAATCATTTGATGATGTCATAATCATTAGATGATGTCATAATCATTTGATGTCATAATCATTTTGTTGATGTCATAATCATTTGATGATGTCATAATCATTAGCTGATGTCATAATCATTTGATGTCATAATCATTGGATGATGTCATAATCATTTTGTTGATGTCATAATCATTTGATGATGTCATAATCATTTTGTTGATGTCATAATCATTTGATGATGTCAAAATCATTAGATGATGTCATAATCATTTTGTTGATGTCATAATCATTTGATGATGTCATAATCATTTTGTTGATTTCATAATCATTTGATGATGTCATAATCATTTGATGTCATAATCAATGGATGATGTCATAATCATTTTGTTGATGTCATAATCATTTGATGATGTCATAATCATTTTGTTGATGTCATAATCATTTGATGATGTCAAAATCATTAGATGATGTCATAATCATTTTGTTGATGTCATAATCATTTGATGATGTCATAATCATTTTGTTGATGTCATAATCATTTGATGATGTCATAATCATTTGATGTCATAATCATTGGATGATGTCATAATCATTGGATGATGTCATAATCATTTTGTTGATGTCATAATCATTTGATGATGTCATAATCATTTTGTTGATGTCATAATCATTGGATGATGTCATAATCATTTTGTTGATGTCATAATCATTTGATGATGTCATAATCATTTGATGTCATAATCATTGGATGATGTCATAATCATTTTGTTGATGTCATAATCATTTGATGATGTCATAATCATTTGATGTCATAATCATTGGATGATGTCATAATCATTTGAAGATGTCATAATCATTTTTTTGATGTCATAATCATTTGATGATGTCAAAATCATTTGATGTCATAATCATTGGCTGATGTAATCATCATTTTGTTGATGTCATAATCATTTGATGATGTCATAATCATTTTGTTGATGTCATAATGATTTGATGAAGTCATAATCATTGGATGATGTCATAATCATTGGATGATGTCATAATCATTTTGTTGATGTCATAATCATTTGATGATGTCAAAAATATTTGATGTCATAATCATTGGATGATGTAATAATCATTTTGTTGATGTCATAATCATTTGATGATGTCATAATCATTTTGTTGTTGTCATAATGATTTGATGATGTCATAATCATTGGATGATGTCATAATCATTGGATGATGTCATAATCATTTTGTTGATGTCATAATGATTTGATGATGTCATAATCATTGGATGATGTCATAATCATTGGATGATGTCATAATCATTTTGTTGATGTCATAATCATTTGATGATGCAATAATCATTTGATGTCATAATCATTTGATGATGTCATAATCATTTGATGATGTCATAATCATTTTGTTGATGTCATAATCATTTGATGATGTCATAATCATTTTGTTGATGTCATAATCATTTGATGATGTCATAATCATTTTGTTGATGTCATAATCATTTGATGATGTCATAATCATTCTGTTGATGTCATAATCATTTGATGATGTCATAATCATTTTGTTGATGTCATAATCATTTTGTTGATGTCATAATCATTGGATGATGTCATAATCATTGGATGATGTCATAATCATTTTGATGATGTCATAATCATTTGATGATGTCATAATCATTTTGTTGATGTCATAATCATTTGATGATGTCATAATCATTTTGTTGATGTCATAATCATTTTGTTGATGTCATAATCATTGGATGATGTCATAATCATTGGATGATGTCATAATCATTTTGTTGATGTCATAATCATTTGATGATTTCAAAATCATTTGATGTCATAATCATTGGATGATGTAATAATCATTTTGTTGATGTCATAATCATTTGATGATGTCATAATCATTTTGTTGATTTCATAATGATTTGATGATGTCATAATCATTGGATGATGTCATAATCATTGGATGATGTAATAATCATTTTGTTGATGTCATAATCATTTGATGATGTCATAATCATTGGATGATGTCATAATCATTTTGTTGATGTCATAATCATTTGATGATGTCATAATCATTAGATGATGTCATAATCATTTGATGTCATAATCATTGGATGATGTCATAACCATTTTGTTGATGTCATAATCATTTGATGATGTCATAATCATTAGATGATGTCATAATCATTTGATGATGTCATAATCATTTGATGTCATAATCATTGGATGATGTCATAATCATTTTGTTGATGTCATAATCATTTGATGATGTCATAATCATTAGATGATGTCATAATCATTTTGTTGATGTCATAATCATTTGATGATGTCATAATCATTAGATGATGTCATAATCATTTTGTTGATGTCATAATCATTTGATGATGTCATAATCATTTTGTTGATGTCATAATCATTTGATCATGTCAAAATCATTTGATGTCATAATCATGGGATGATGTCATAATCATTTTTTTGATGTCATAATCATTTGATGATGTCATAATCATTAGATGATGTCATAATCATTTTGTTGATGTCATAATGATTTGATGATGTCATAATCATTGGATGATGTCATAATCATTGGATGATGTCATCATCATTTTGTTGATGTCATAATCATTTGATGATGTCATAATCATTTGATGTCATAATCATTGGATGATGTCATAATCACTGGATGATGTCATAATCATTTTGTTGATGTCATAATCATTTGATGATGTCAAAATCATTTGATGTCATAATCATTGGATGATGTAATAATCATTTTGTTGATGTCATAATCATTTGATGATGTCATAATCATTTTGTTGATGTCATAATCATTGGATGATGTCATAATCATTTTGTTGATGTCATAATCATTTGATGATGTCAAAATCATTTGATGATGTCATAATCATTTTGTTGATGTCATAATCATTTGATGATGTCATAATCATTGGATGATGTCATAATCATTTTGTTGATGTCATAATCATTTGATGATGTCATAATCATTAGATGTTGTCATAATCATTTTGTTGATGTCATAATCATTGGATGATGTCATAATCATTTTGTTGATGTCATAATCATTTGATGTCATAATCACTGGATGATGTCATAATCATTTTGTTGATGTCATAATCATTGGATGATGTCATAATCATTTTGTTGATGTCATAATCATTTGATGATGTCATAATCATTGGATGATGTCATAATCATTTTGTTGATGTCATAATCATTTGATGATGTCATAATCATTAGATATTGTCATAATCATTTTGTTGATGTCATAATCATTGGATGATGTCATAATCATTTTGTTGATGTCATAATCATTTGATGATGCCATAATCATTTTGTTGATGTCATAATCATTTGATGATGTCATAATCATTTGATGTCATAATCATTGGATGATGTCATAATCATTTTGTTGATGTCATAATCATTTGATGATGTCATAATCATTTGATGTCATAATCATTTGAAGATGTCATAATCATTTTGTTGATGTCATAATCATTTGATGATGTCAAAATCATTTGATGTCATAATCATTGGATGATGTAATAATCATTTTGTTGATGTCATAATCATTTGATGATGTCATAGTCATTTTGTTGATGTCATAATGATTTGATGAAGTCATAATCATTGGATGATGTCATAATCATTGGATGATGTCATAATCATTTTGTTGATGTCATAATCATTTGATGATGTCATAATCATTGGATGATGTCATAATCATTGGATGATGTCATAATCATTTTGTTGATGTCATAATCATTTGATGATGTCAAAATCATTTGATGTCATAATCATTGGATGATGTAATAATCATTTTTTTGATGTCATAATCATTTGATGATGTCATAATGATTTGATGATGTCATAATCATTGGATGATGTCATAATCATTGGATGATGTCATAATCATTGGATGATGTCATAATCATTGGATGATGTCATAATCATTGGATGATGTCATAATCATTTTGTTGATGTCATAATCATTTGATGATGTCATAATCATTTTGTTGATGTCATAATCATTTGATGATGTCATAATCATTTTGTTGATGTCATAATCATTTGATGATGTCATAATCATTTTGTTGATGTCATAATCATTTTGTTGATGTCATAATCATTGGATGATGTCATAATCATTGGATGATGTCATAATCATTTTGTTGATGTCATAATCATTTGATGATGTCAAAATCATTTGATGTCATAATCATTGGATGATGTAATAATCATTTTGTTGATGTCATAATCATTTGATGATGTCATAATCATTTTGTTGATTTCATAATGATTTGATGATGTCATAATCATTGGATGATGTCATAATCATTGGATGATGTCATAATCATTTTGTTGATGTCATAATAATTTGATGATGTCAAAATCATTTGATGTCATAATCATTGGATGATGTAATAATCATTTTGTTGATGTCATAATCATTTGATGATGTCATAATCATTGGATGATGTCATAATCATTTTGTTGATGTCATAATCATTTGATGATGTCATAATCATTAGATGATGTCATAATCATTTGATGTCATAATCATTTTGTTGATGTCATAATCATTTGATGATGTCATAATCATTAGATGATGTCATATTCATTTGATGTCATAATCATTGGATGATGTCATAACCATTTTGTTGATGTCATAATCATTTGATGATGTCATAATCATTAGATGATGTCATAATCATTTGATGATGTCATAATCAATAGATGATGTCTTAATCATTTTGTTGATGTCATAATCATTGGATGATGTCATAATCATTTGATGTCATAATCATTGGATGATGTCATAATCATTTTGTTGATGTCATAATCATTTGATGATGTCATAATCATTTGATGTCATAATCATTGGATGATGTCATAATCATTAGATGATGTCATAGTCATTTTGTTGATGTCATAATCATTTGATGATGTCATAATCATTAGATGATGTCATAATCATTTGATGTCATAATCATTTTGTTGATGTCATAATCATTTGATGATGTCATAATCATTAGATGATGTCATAATCATTTGATGTCATAATCATTGGATGATGTCATAACCATTTTGTTGATGTCATAATCATTTGATGATGTCATAATCATTAGATGATGTCATAATCATTTGATGATGTCATAATCAATAGATGATGTCTTAATCATTTTGTTGATGTCATAATCATTGGATGATGTCATAATCATTTGATGTCATAATCATTGGATGATGTCATAATCATTTTGTTGATGTCATAATCATTTGATGATGTCATAATCATTTGATGTCATAATCATTTGATGATGTCATAATCATTAGATGATGTCATAGTCATTTTGTTGATGTCATAATCATTTGATGATGTCATAATCATTAGATGATGTCATAATCATTTTGTTCATGTCATAATCATTTGATGATGTCATAATCATTAGATGATGTCATAATCATTTTGTTGATGTCATAATCATTTGATGATGTCATAATCATTTGATGTCATAATCATTGGATGATGTCATAATCATTTTGTTGATGTCATAATCATTTGATGATGTCAAAAATATTTGATGTCATAATCATTGGATGATGTAATAATCATTTTGTTGATGTCATAATCATTTGATGATGTCATAATCATTTTGTTGTTGTCATAATGATTTGATGATGTCATAATCATTGGATGATGTCATAATCATTGGATGATGTCATAATCATTTTGTTGATGTCATAATGATTTGATGATGTCATAATCATTGGATGATGTCATAATCATTGGATGATGTCATAATCATTTTGTTGATGTCATAATCATTTGATGATGCAATAATCATTTGATGTCATAATCATTTGATGATGTCATAATCATTTGATGATGTCATAATCATTTTGTTGATGTCATAATCATTTGATGATGTCATAATCATTTTGTTGATGTCATAATCATTTGATGATGTCATAATCATTTTGTTGATGTCATAATCATTTGATGATGTCATAATCATTCTGTTGATGTCATAATCATTTGATGATGTCATAATCATTTTGTTGATGTCATAATCATTTTGTTGATGTCATAATCATTGGATGATGTCATAATCATTGGATGATGTCATAATCATTTTGATGATGTCATAATCATTTGATGATGTCATAATCATTTTGTTGATGTCATAATCATTTGATGATGTCATAATCATTTTGTTGATGTCATAATCATTTTGTTGATGTCATAATCATTGGATGATGTCATAATCATTGGATGATGTCATAATCATTTTGTTGATGTCATAATCATTTGATGATTTCAAAATCATTTGATGTCATAATCATTGGATGATGTAATAATCATTTTGTTGATGTCATAATCATTTGATGATGTCATAATCATTTTGTTGATTTCATAATGATTTGATGATGTCATAATCATTGGATGATGTCATAATCATTGGATGATGTAATAATCATTTTGTTGATGTCATAATCATTTGATGATGTCATAATCATTGGATGATGTCATAATCATTTTGTTGATGTCATAATCATTTGATGATGTCATAATCATTAGATGATGTCATAATCATTTGATGTCATAATCATTGGATGATGTCATAACCATTTTGTTGATGTCATAATCATTTGATGATGTCATAATCATTAGATGATGTCATAATCATTTGATGATGTCATAATCATTTGATGTCATAATCATTGGATGATGTCATAATCATTTTGTTGATGTCATAATCATTTGATGATGTCATAATCATTAGATGATGTCATAATCATTTTGTTGATGTCATAATCATTTGATGATGTCATAATCATTAGATGATGTCATAATCATTTTGTTGATGTCATAATCATTTGATGATGTCATAATCATTTTGTTGATGTCATAATCATTTGATCATGTCAAAATCATTTGATGTCATAATCATGGGATGATGTCATAATCATTTTTTTGATGTCATAATCATTTGATGATGTCATAATCATTAGATGATGTCATAATCATTTTGTTGATGTCATAATGATTTGATGATGTCATAATCATTGGATGATGTCATAATCATTGGATGATGTCATCATCATTTTGTTGATGTCATAATCATTTGATGATGTCATAATCATTTGATGTCATAATCATTGGATGATGTCATAATCACTGGATGATGTCATAATCATTTTGTTGATGTCATAATCATTTGATGATGTCAAAATCATTTGATGTCATAATCATTGGATGATGTAATAATCATTTTGTTGATGTCATAATCATTTGATGATGTCATAATCATTTTGTTGATGTCATAATCATTGGATGATGTCATAATCATTTTGTTGATGTCATAATCATTTGATGATGTCAAAATCATTTGATGATGTCATAATCATTTTGTTGATGTCATAATCATTTGATGATGTCATAATCATTGGATGATGTCATAATCATTTTGTTGATGTCATAATCATTTGATGATGTCATAATCATTAGATGTTGTCATAATCATTTTGTTGATGTCATAATCATTGGATGATGTCATAATCATTGGATGATGTCATAATCATTTTGTTGATGTCATAATCATTTGATGTCATAATCACTGGATGATGTCATAATCATTTTGTTGATGTCATAATCATTGGATGATGTCATAATCATTTTGTTGATGTCATAATCATTTGATGATGTCATAATCATTGGATGATGTCATAATCATTTTGTTGATGTCATAATCATTTGATGATGTCATAATCATTAGATATTGTCATAATCATTTTGTTGATGTCATAATCATTGGATGATGTCATAATCATTTTGTTGATGTCATAATCATTTGATGATGCCATAATCATTTTGTTGATGTCATAATCATTTGATGATGTCATAATCATTTGATGTCATAATCATTGGATGATGTCATAATCATTTTGTTGATGTCATAATCATTTGATGATGTCATAATCATTTGATGTCATAATCATTTGAAGATGTCATAATCATTTTGTTGATGTCATAATCATTTGATGATGTCAAAATCATTTGATGTCATAATCATTGGATGATGTAATAATCATTTTGTTGATGTCATAATCATTTGATGATGTCATAGTCATTTTGTTGATGTCATAATGATTTGATGAAGTCATAATCATTGGATGATGTCATAATCATTGGATGATGTCATAATCATTTTGTTGATGTCATAATCATTTGATGATGTCATAATCATTGGATGATGTCATAATCATTGGATGATGTCATAATCATTTTGTTGATGTCATAATCATTTGATGATGTCAAAATCATTTGATGTCATAATCATTGGATGATGTAATAATCATTTTTTTGATGTCATAATCATTTGATGATGTCATAATGATTTGATGATGTCATAATCATTGGATGATGTCATAATCATTGGATGATGTCATAATCATTGGATGATGTCATAATCATTGGATGATGTCATAATCATTTTGTTGATGTCATAATCATTTGATGATGTCATAATCATTTTGTTGATGTCATAATCATTTGATGATGTCATAATCATTTTGTTGATGTCATAATCATTTGATGATGTCATAATCATTTTGTTGATGTCATAATCATTTTGTTGATGTCATAATCATTGGATGATGTCATAATCATTGGATGATGTCATAATCATTTTGTTGATGTCATAATCATTTGATGATGTCAAAATCATTTGATGTCATAATCATTGGATGATGTAATAATCATTTTGTTGATGTCATAATCATTTGATGATGTCATAATCATTTTGTTGATTTCATAATGATTTGATGATGTCATAATCATTGGATGATGTCATAATCATTGGATGATGTCATAATCATTTTGTTGATGTCATAATAATTTGATGATGTCAAAATCATTTGATGTCATAATCATTGGATGATGTAATAATCATTTTGTTGATGTCATAATCATTTGATGATGTCATAATCATTGGATGATGTCATAATCATTTTGTTGATGTCATAATCATTTGATGATGTCATAATCATTAGATGATGTCATAATCATTTGATGTCATAATCATTTTGTTGATGTCATAATCATTTGATGATGTCATAATCATTAGATGATGTCATATTCATTTGATGTCATAATCATTGGATGATGTCATAACCATTTTGTTGATGTCATAATCATTTGATGATGTCATAATCATTAGATGATGTCATAATCATTTGATGATGTCATAATCAATAGATGATGTCTTAATCATTTTGTTGATGTCATAATCATTGGATGATGTCATAATCATTTGATGTCATAATCATTGGATGATGTCATAATCATTTTGTTGATGTCATAATCATTTGATGATGTCATAATCATTTGATGTCATAATCATTGGATGATGTCATAATCATTAGATGATGTCATAGTCATTTTGTTGATGTCATAATCATTTGATGATGTCATAATCATTAGATGATGTCATAATCATTTGATGTCATAATCATTTTGTTGATGTCATAATCATTTGATGATGTCATAATCATTAGATGATGTCATAATCATTTGATGTCATAATCATTGGATGATGTCATAACCATTTTGTTGATGTCATAATCATTTGATGATGTCATAATCATTAGATGATGTCATAATCATTTGATGATGTCATAATCAATAGATGATGTCTTAATCATTTTGTTGATGTCATAATCATTGGATGATGTCATAATCATTTGATGTCATAATCATTGGATGATGTCATAATCATTTTGTTGATGTCATAATCATTTGATGATGTCATAATCATTTGATGTCATAATCATTTGATGATGTCATAATCATTAGATGATGTCATAGTCATTTTGTTGATGTCATAATCATTTGATGATGTCATAATCATTAGATGATGTCATAATCATTTTGTTCATGTCATAATCATTTGATGATGTCATAATCATTAGATGATGTCATAATCATTTTGTTGATGTCATAATCATTTGATGATGTCATAATCATTTGATGTCATAATCATTGGATGATGTCATAATCATTTTGTTGATGTCATAATCATTTGATGATGTCATAATCATTAGATGATGTCATAATCATTTTGTTGATGTCATAATCATTTGATGATGTCATAATCATTAGATGATGTCATAATCATTTTGTTGATGTCATAATCATTTGATGATGTCATAATCATTTTGTTGATGTCATAATCATTTGATCATGTCAAAATCATTTGATGTCATAATCATGGGATGATGTCATAATTATTTTGTTGATGTCATAATCATTTGATGATGTCATAATCATTAGATGATGTCATAATCATTTTGTTGATGTCATAATGATTTGATGATGTCATAATCATTGGATGATGTCATAATCATTGGATGATGTCATCATCATTTTGTTGATGTCATAATCATTTGATGATGTCATAATCATTTGATGTCATAATCATTGGATGATGTCATAATCATTGGATGATGTCATAATCATTTTGTTGATGTCATAATCATTTGATGATGTCAAAATCATTTGATGTCATAATCATTGGATGATGTCATAATCATTTGATGATGTCATAATCATTTGATGATGTCATAATCATTTTGTTGATGTCATAATCATTTGATGATGTCATAATCATTTGATGATGTCATAATCATTTTGTTGATGTCATAATCATTTTGTTGATGTAATAATCATTGGATGATGTCATAATCATTGGATGATGTCATAATCATTTTGTTGATGTCATAATCATTTGATGATGTCAAAATCATTTGATGTCATAATCATTGGATGATGTAATAATCATTTTGTTGATGTCATAATCATTTGATGATGTCATAATCATTTTGTTGATTTCATAATGATTTGATGATGTCATAATCATTGGATGATGTCATAATCATTGGATGATGTCATAATCATTTTGTTGATGTCATAATAATTTGATGATGTCAAAATCATTTGATGTCATAATCATTGGATGATGTAATAATCATTTTGTTGATGTCATAATCATTTGATGATGTCATAATCATTGGATGATGTCATAATCATTTTGTTGATGTCATAATCATTTGATGATGTCATAATCATTAGATGATGTCATAATCATTTGATGTCATAATCATTTTGTTGATGTCATAATCATTTGATGATGTCATAATCATTAGCTGATGTCATAATCATTTGATGTCATAATCATTGGATGATGTCATAATCATTTTGTTGATGTCATAATCATTTGATGATGTCATAATCATTTTGTTGATGTCATAATCATTTGATGATGTCAAAATCATTAGATGATGTCATAATCATTTTGTTGATGTCATAATCATTTGATGATGTCATAATCATTTTGTTGATTTCATAATCATTTGATGATGTCATAATCATTTGATGTCATAATCAATGGATGATGTCATAATCATTTTGTTGATGTCATAATCATTTGATGATGTCATAATCATTTTGTTGATGTCATAATCATTTGATGATGTCAAAATCATTAGATGATGTCATAATCATTTTGTTGATGTCATAATCATTTGATGATGTCATAATCATTTTGTTGATGTCATAATAATTTGATGATGTCATAATCATTTGATGTCATAATCATTGGATGATGTCATAATCATTGGATGATGTCATAATCATTTTGTTGATGTCATAATCATTTGATGATGTCATATTCATTTTGTTGATGTCATAATCATTGGATGATGTCATAATCATTTTGTTGATGTCATAATCATTTGATGATGTCATAATCATTTGATGTCATAATCATTGGATGATGTCATAATCATTTTGTTGATGTCATAATCATTTGATGATGTCATAATCATTTGATGTCATAATCATTGGATGATGTCATAATCATTTGAAGATGTCATAATCATTTTTTTGATGTCATAATCATTTGATGATGTCAAAATCATTTGATGTCATAATCATTGGATGATGTAATCATCATTTTGTTGATGTCATAATCATTTGATGATGTCATAATCATTTTGTTGATGTCATAATGATTTGATGAAGTCATAATCATTGGATGATGTCATAATCATTGGATGATGTCATAATCATTTTGTTGATGTCATAATCATTTGATGATGTCAAAATCATTTGATGTCATAATCATTGGATGATGTAATAATCATTTTGTTGATGTCATAATCATTTGATGATGTCATAATCATTTTGTTGTTGTCATAATGATTTGATGATGTCATAATCATTGGATGATGTCATAATCATTGGATGATGTCATAATCATTTTGTTGATGTCATAATGATTTGATGATGTCATAATCATTGGATGATGTCATAATCATTGGATGATGAAATAATCATTGGATGATGTCATAATCATTTTGTTGATGTCATAATCATTTGATGATGCAATAGTCATTTGATGTCATAATCATTTGATGATGTCATAATCATTTGATGATGTCATAATCATTTTGTTGATGTCATAATCATTTGATGATGTCATAATCATTTTGTTGATGTCATAATCATTTGATGATGTCATAATCATTTTGTTGATGTCATAATCATTTGATGATGTCATAATCATTTTGTTGATGTCATAATCATTTTGTTGATGTCATAATCATTGGATGATGTCATAATCATTGGATGATGTCATAATCATTTTGATGATGTCATAATCATTTGATGATGTCATAATCATTTTGTTGATGTCATAATCATTTGATGATGTCATAATCATTTTGTTGATGTCATAATCATTTTGTTGATGTCATAATCATTGGATGATGTCATAATCATTGGATGATGTCATAATCATTTTGTTGATGTCATAATCATTTGATGATTTCAAAATCATTTGATGTCATAATCATTGGATGATGTAATAATCATTTTGTTGATGTCATAATCATTTGATGATGTCATAATCATTTTGTTGATTTCATAATGATTTGATGATGTCATAATCATTGGATGATGTCATAATCATTGGATGATGTAATAATCATTTTGTTGATGTCATAATCATTTGATGATGTCATAATCATTGGATGATGTCATAATCATTTTGTTGATGTCATAATCATTTGATGATGTCATAATCATTAGATGATGTCATAATCATTTGATGTCATAATTATTTTGTTGATGTCATAATCATTTGATGATGTCATAATCATTAGATGATGTCATAATCATTTGATGTCATAATCATTGGATGATGTCATAACCATTTTGTTGATGTCATAATCATTTGATGATGTCATAATCATTAGATGATGTCATAATCATTTGATGATGTCATAATCATTTGATGTCATAATCATTGGATGATGTCATAATCATTTTGTTGATGTCATAATCATTTGATGATGTCATAATCATTAGATGATGTCATAATCATTTTGTTGATGTCATAATCATTTGATGATGTCATAATCATTAGATGATGTCATAATCATTTTGTTGATGTCATAATCATTTGATGATGTCATAATCATTTTGTTGATGTCATAATCATTTGATCATGTCAAAATCATTTGATGTCATAATCATGGGATGATGTCATAATCATTTTGTTGATGTCATAATCATTTGATGATGTCATAATCATTAGATGATGTCATAATCATTTTGTTGATGTCATAATGATTTGATGATGTCATAATCATTGGATGATGTCATAATCATTGGATGATGTCATCATCATTTTGTTGATGTCATAATCATTTGATGATGTCATAATCATTTGATGTCATAATCATTGGATGATGTCATAATCACTGGATGATGTCATAATCATTTTGTTGATGTCATAATCATTTGATGATGTCAAAATCATTTGATGTCATAATCATTGGATGATGTAATAATCATTTTGTTGATGTCATAATCATTTGATGATGTCATAATCATTTTGTTGATGTCATAATCATTGGATGATGTCATAATCATTGGATGATGTCATAATCATTTTGTTGATGTCATAATCATTTGATGATGTCAAAATCATTTGATGTTGTCATAATCATTTTGTTGATGTCATAATCATTTGATGATGTCATAATCATTGGATGATGTCATAATCATTTTGTTGATGTCATAATCATTTGATGATGTCATAATCATTAGATGTTGTCATAATCATTTTGTTGATGTCATAATCATTGGATGATGTCATAATCATTGGATGATGTCATAATCATTTTGTTGATGTCATAATCATTTGATGTCATAATCACTGGATGATGTCATAATCATTTTGTTGATGTCATAATCATTGGATGATGTCATAATCATTTTGTTGATGTCATAATCATTTGATGATGTCATAATCATTGGATGATGTCATAATCATTTTGTTGATGTCATAATCATTTGATGATGTCATAATCATTAGATGTTGTCATAATCATTTTGTTGATGTCATAATCATTGGATGATGTCATAATCATTTTGTTGATGTCATAATCATTTGATGATGCCATAATCATTTTGTTGATGTCATAATCATTTGATGATGTCATAATCATTAGATGATGTCATAATCATTTTGTTCATGTCATAATCATTTGATGATGTCATAATCATTAGATGATGTCATAATCATTTTGTTGATGTCATAATCATTTGATGATGTCATAATCATTTGATGTCATAATCATTGGATGATGTCATAATCATTTTGTTGATGTCATAATCATTTGATGTCATAATCATTAGATGATGTCATAATCATTTTGTTGATGTCATAATCATTTGATGATGTCATAATCATTAGATGATGTCATAATCATTTTGTTGATGTCATAATCATTTGATGATGTCATAATCATTTTGTTGATGTCATAATCATTTGATCATGTCAAAATCATTTGATGTCATAATCATGGGATGATGTCATAATTATTTTGTTGATGTCATAATCATTTGATGATGTCATAATCATTAGATGATGTCATAATCATTTTGTTGATGTCATAATGATTTGATGATGTCATAATCATTGGATGATGTCATAATCATTGGATGATGTCATCATCATTTTGTTGATGTCATAATCATTTGATGATGTCATAATCATTTGATGTCATAATCATTGGATGATGTCATAATCATTGGATGATGTCATAATCATTTTGTTGATGTCATAATCATTTGATGATGTCAAAATCATTTGATGTCATAATCATTGGATGATGTCATAATCATTTGATGATGTCATAATCATTTGATGATGTCATAATCATTTTGTTGATGTCATAATCATTTGATGATGTCATAATCATTTTGTTGATGTCATAATCATTTGATGATGTCATAATCATTTTGTTGATGTCATAATCATTTTGTTGATGTAATAATCATTGGATGATGTCATAATCATTGGATGATGTCATAATCATTTTGTTGATGTCATAATCATTTGATGATGTCAAAATCATTTGATGTCATAATCATTGGATGATGTAATAATCATTTTGTTGATGTCATAATCATTTGATGATGTCATAATCATTTTGTTGATTTCATAATGATTTGATGATGTCATAATCATTGGATGATGTCATAATCATTGGATGATGTCATAATCATTTTGTTGATGTCATAATAATTTGATGATGTCAAAATCATTTGATGTCATAATCATTGGATGATGTAATAATCATTTTGTTGATGTCATAATCATTTGATGATGTAATAATCATTGGATGATGTCATAATCATTTTGTTGATGTCATAATCATTTGATGATGTCATAATCATTAGATGATGTCATAATCATTTGATGTCATAATCATTTTGTTGATGTCATAATCATTTGATGATGTCATAATCATTAGCTGATGTCATAATCATTTGATGTCATAATCATTGGATGATGTCATAATCATTTTGTTGATGTCATAATCATTTGATGATGTCATAATCATTTTGTTGATGTCATAATCATTTGATGATGTCAAAATCATTAGATGATGTCATAATCATTTTGTTGATGTCATAATCATTTGATGATGTCATAATCATTTTGTTGATTTCATAATCATTTGATGATGTCATAATCATTTGATGTCATAATCAATGGATGATGTCATAATCATTTTGTTGATGTCATAATCATTTGATGATGTCATAATCATTTTGTTGATGTCATAATCATTTGATGATGTCAAAATCATTAGATGATGTCATAATCATTTTGTTGATGTCATAATCATTTGATGATGTCATAATCATTTTGTTGATGTCATAATCATTTGATGATGTCATAATCATTTGATGTCATAATCATTGGATGATGTCATAATCATTGGATGATGTCATAATCATTTTGTTGATGTCATAATCATTTGATGATGTCATAATCATTTTGTTGATGTCATAATCATTGGATGATGTCATAATCATTTTGTTGATGTCATAATCATTTGATGATGTCATAATCATTTGATGTCATAATCATTGGATGATGTCATAATCATTTTGTTGATGTCATAATCATTTGATGATGTCATAATCATTTGATGTCATAATCATTGGATGATGTCATAATCATTTGAAGATGTCATAATCATTTTTTTGATGTCATAATCATTTGATGATGTCAAAATCATTTGATGTCATAATCATTGGATGATGTAATCATCATTTTGTTGATGTCATAATCATTTGATGATGTCATAATCATTTTGTTGATGTCATAATGATTTGATGAAGTCATAATCATTGGATGATGTCATAATCATTGGATGATGTCATAATCATTTTGTTGATGTCATAATCATTTGATGATGTCAAAATCATTTGATGTCATAATCATTGGATGATGTAATAATCATTTTGTTGATGTCATAATCATTTGATGATGTCATAATCATTTTGTTGTTGTCATAATGATTTGATGATGTCATAATCATTGGATGATGTCATAATCATTGGATGATGTCATAATCATTTTGTTGATGTCATAATGATTTGATGATGTCATAATCATTGGATGATGTCATAATCATTTGATGATGCAATAATCATTTGATGTCATAATCATTTGATGATGTCATAATCATTTTGTTGTTGTCATAATGATTTGATGATGTCATAATCATTGGATGATGTCATAATCATTGGATGATGTCATAATCATTTTGTTGATGTCATAATGATTTGATGATGTCATAATCATTTTGTTGATGTCATAATCATTTGATGATGCAATAATCATTTGATGTCATAATCATTTGATGATGTCATAATCATTTGATGATGTCATAATCATTTTGTTGATGTCATAATCATTTGATGATGTCATAATCATTTTGTTGATGTCATAATCATTTGATGATGTCATAATCATTTTGTTGATGTCATAATCATTTGATGATGTCATAATCATTCTGTTGATGTCATAATCATTTGATGATGTCATAATCATTTTGTTGATGTCATAATCATTTTGTTGATGTCATAATCATTGGATGATGTCATAATCATTGGATGATGTCATAATCATTTTGATGATGTCATAATCATTTGATGATGTCATAATCATTTTGTTGATGTCATAATCATTTGATGATGTCATAATCATTTTGTTGATGTCATAATCATTTTGTTGATGTCATAATCATTGGATGATGTCATAATCATTGGATGATGTCATAATCATTTTGTTGATGTCATAATCATTTGATGATTTCAAAATCATTTGATGTCATAATCATTGGATGATGTAATAATCATTTTGTTGATGTCATAATCATTTGATGATGTCATAATCATTTTGTTGATTTCATAATGATTTGATGATGTCATAATCATTGGATGATGTCATAATCATTGGATGATGTAATAATCATTTTGTTGATGTCATAATCATTTGATGATGTCATAATCATTGGATGATGTCATAATCATTTTGTTGATGTCATAATAATTTGATGATGTCATAATCATTAGATGATGTCATAATCATTTGATGTCATAATCATTTTGTTGATGTCATAATCATTTGATGATGTCATAATCATTAGATGATGTCATAATCATTTGATGTCATAATCATTGGATGATGTCATAACCATTTTGTTGATGTCATAATCATTTGATGATGTCATAATCATTAGATGATGTCATAATCATTTGATGATGTCATAATCATTTGATGTCATAATCATTGGATGATGTCATAATCATTTTGTTGATGTCATAATCATTTGATGATGTCATAATCATTAGATGATGTCATAATCATTTTGTTGATGTCATAATCATTTGATGATGTCATAATCATTAGATGATGTCATAATCATTTTGTTGATGTCATAATCATTTGATGATGTCATAATCATTTTGTTGATGTCATAATCATTAGATGATGTCATAATCATTTTGTTGATGTCATAATGATTTGATGATGTCATAATCATTGGATGATGTCATAATCATTGGATGATGTCATCATCATTTTGTTGATGTCATAATCATTTGATGATGTCATAATCATTTGATGTCATAATCATTGGATGATGTCATAATCACTGGATGATGTCATAATCATTTTGTTGATGTCATAATCATTTGATGATGTCAAAATCATTTGATGTCATAATCATTGGATGATGTAATAATCATTTTGTTGATGTCATAATCATTTGATGATGTCATAATCATTTTGTTGATGTCATAATCATTGGATGATGTCATAATCATTGGATGATGTCATAATCATTTTGTTGATGTCATAATCATTTGATGATGTCAAAATCATTTGATGATGTCATAATCATTTTGTTGATGTCATAATCATTTGATGATGTCATAATCATTGGATGATGTCATAATCATTTTGTTGATGTCATAATCATTTGATGATGTCATAATCATTAGATGTTGTCATAATCATTTTGTTGATGTCATAATCATTGGATGATGTCATAATCATTGGATGATGTCATAATCATTTTGTTGATGTCATAATCATTTGATGTCATAATCACTGGATGATGTCATAATCATTTTGTTGATGTCATAATCATTGGATGATGTCATAATCATTTTGTTGATGTCATAATCATTTGATGATGTCATAATCATTGGATGATGTCATAATCATTTTGTTGATGTCATAATCATTTGATGATGTCATAATCATTAGATGTTGTCATAATCATTTTGTTGATGTCATAATCATTGGATGATGTCATAATCATTTTGTTGATGTCATAATCATTTGATGATGCCATAATCATTTTGTTGATGTCATAATCATTTGATGATGTCATAATCATTTGATGTCATAATCATTGGATGATGTCATAATCATTTTGTTGATGTCATAATCATTTGATGATGTCATAATCATTTGATGTCATAATCATTTGAAGATGTCATAATCATTTTGTTGATGTCATAATCATTTGATGATGTCAAAATCATTTGATGTCATAATCATTGGATGATGTAATAATCATTTTGTTGATGTCATAATCATTTGATGATGTCATAATCATTTTGTTGATGTCATAATGATTTGATGAAGTCATAATCATTGGATGATGTCATAATCATTGGATGATGTCATAATCATTTTGTTGATGTCATAATCATTTGATGATGTCATAATCATTGGATGATGTCATAATCATTGGATGATGTCATAATCATTTTGTTGATGTCATAATCATTTGATGATGTCAAAATCATTTGATGTCATAATCATTGGATGATGTAATAATCATTTTGTTGATGTCATAATCATTTGATGATGTCATAATCATTTTGTTGATGTCATAATGATTTGATGATGTCATAATCATTGGATGATGTCATAATCATTGGATGATGTCATAATCATTTGATGATGTCATAATCATTGGATGATGTCATAATCATTGGATGATGTCATAATCATTGGATGATGTCATAATCATTTTGTTGATGTCATAATCATTTGATGATGTCATAATCATTTTGTTGATGTCATAATCATTTGATGATGTCATAATCATTTTGTTGATGTCATAATCATTTGATGATGTAATAATCATTTTGTTGATGTCATAATCATTTTGTTGATGTCATAATCATTGGATGATGTCATAATCATTGGATGATGTCATAATCATTTTGTTGATGTCATAATCATTTGATGATGTCAAAATCATTTGATGTCATAATCATTGGATGATGTAATAATCATTTTGTTGATGTCATAATCATTTGATGATGTCATAATCATTTTGTTGATTTCATAATGATTTGATGATGTCATAATCATTGGATGATGTCATAATCATTGGATGATGTCATAATCATTTTGTTGATGTCATAATAATTTGATGATGTCAAAATCATTTGATGTCATAATCATTGGATGATGTAATAATCATTTTGTTGATGTCATAATCATTTGATGATGTCATAATCATTGGATGATGTCATAATCATTTTGTTGATGTCAAAATCATTTGATGATGTCATAATCATTAGATGATGTCATAATCATTTGATGTCATAATCATTTTGTTGATGTCATAATCATTTGATGATGTCATAATCATTAGATGATGTCATAATAATTTGATGTCATAATCATTGGATGATGTCATAACCATTTTGTTGATGTCATAATCATTTGATGATGTCATAATCATTAGATGATGTCATAATCATTTGATGATGTCATAATCAATAGATGATGTCATAATCATTTTGTTGATGTCATAATCATTTGTTGATGTCATAATCATTTGATGTCATAATCATTGGATGATGTCATAATCATTTTGTTGATGTCATAATCATTTGATGATGTCATAATCATTAGATGATGTCATAATCATTTTGTTGATGTCATAATCATTTGATGATGTCATAATCATTAGATGATGTCATAATCATTTTGTTCATGTCATAATCATTTGATGATGTCATAATCATTAGATGATGTCATAATCATTTTGTTGATGTCATAATCATTTGATGATGTCATAATCATTAGATGATGTCATAATCATTTTGTTCATGTCATAATCATTTGATGATGTCATAATCATTTGATGATGTCATAATCATTGGATGATGTCATAATCATTTGATGATGTCATAATCATTGGATGATGTTATAATCATTGGATGATGTCATAATCATTGGATGATGTCATAATCATTTTGTTGATGTCATAATCATTTGATGATGTCATAATCATTTTGTTGATGTCATAATCATTTGATGATGTCATAATCATTTTGTTGATGTCATAATCATTTGATGATGTCATAATCATTTTGTTGATGTCATAATCATTTTGTTGATGTCATAATCATTGGATGATGTCATAATCATTGGATGATGTCATAATCATTTTGTTGATGTCATAATCATTTGATGATGTCAAAATCATTTGATGTCATAATCATTGGATGATGTAATAATCATTTTGTTGATGTCATAATCATTTGATGATGTCATAATCATTTTGTTGATTTCATAATGATTTGATGATGTCATAATCATTGGATGATGTCATAATCATTGGATGATGTCATAATCATTTTGTTGATGTCATAATAATTTGATGATGTCAAAATCATTTGATGTCATAATCATTGGATGATGTAATAATCATTTTGTTGATGTCATATTCATTTGATGATGTCATAATCATTGGATGATGTCATAATCATTTTGTTGATGTCATAATCATTTGATGATGTCATAATCATTAGATGATGTCATAATCATTTGATGTCATAATCATTTTGTTGATGTCATAATCATTTGATGATGTCATAATCATTAGATGATGTCATAATCATTTGATGTCATAATCATTGGATGATGTCATAACCATTTTGTTGATGTCATAATCATTTGATGATGTCATAATCATTAGATGATGTCATAATCATTTGATGATGTCATAATCAATAGATGATGTCATAATCATTTTGTTGATGTCATAATCATTTGATGATGTCATAATCATTTGATGTCATAATCATTGGATGATGTCATAATCATTTTGTTGATGTCATAATCATTTGATGATGTCATAATCATTAGATGATGTCATAATCATTTTGTTGATGTCATAATCATTTGATGATGTCATAATCATTAGATGATGTCATAATCATTTTGTTCATGTCATAATCATTTGATGATGTCATAATCATTTGATGTCATAATCATTGGATGATGGCATAATCATTTTGTTGATGTCATAATCATTTGATGATGTCATAATCATTAGATGATGTCATAATCATTTTGTTGATGTCATAATCATTTGATGATGTCATAATCATTAGATGATGTCATAATCATTTTGTTGATGTCATAATCATTTGATGATGTCATAATCATTGGATGATGCCATAATCATTTTGTTGATGTCATAATCATTTGATGATGTCATAATCATTAGATGATGTCATAATCATTTGATGTCATAATCATTTTGTTGATGTCATAATCATTTGATGATGTCATAATCATTAGATGATGTCATAATCATTTGATGTCATAATCATTGGATGATGTCATAACCATTTTGTTGATGTCATAATCATTTGATGATGTCATAATCATTAGATGATGTCATAATCATTTGATGATGTCATAATCATTGGATGATGTCATAATCATTTTGTTGATGTCATAATCATTTGATGATGTCATAATCATTAGATGATGTCATAATCATTTTGTTGATGTCATAATCATTTGATGATGTCATAATCATTAGATGATGTCATAATCATTTTGTTGATGTCATAATCATTGGATGATGTCATAACCATTTTGTTGATGTCATAATCATTTGATGATGTCATAATCATTAGATGATGTCATAATCATTTGATGATGTCATAATCAATAGATGATGTCATAATCATTTTGTTGATGTCATAATCATTTGATGATGTCATAATCATTTGATGTCATAATCATTGGATGATGTCATAATCATTTTGTTGATGTCATAATCATTTGATGATGTCATAATCATTAGATGATGTCATAATCATTTTGTTGATGTCATAATCATTTGATGATGTCATAATCATTAGATGATGTCATAATCATTTTGTTCATGTCATAATCATTTTGTTGATGTCATAATCATTTGATGATGTCATAATCATTAGATGATGTCATAATCATTTGATGTCATAATCATTGGATGATGTCATAACCATTTTGTTGATGTCATAATCATTTGATGATGTCATAATCATTAGATGATGTCATAATCATTTGATGATGTCATAATCAATAGATGATGTCATAATCATTTTGTTGATGTCATAATCATTTGATGATGTCATAATCATTTGATGTCATAATCATTGGATGATGTCATAATCATTTTGTTGATGTCATAATCATTTGATGATGTCATAATCATTAGATGATGTCATAATCATTTTGTTGATGTCATAATCATTTGATGATGTCATAATCATTAGATGATGTCATAATCATTTTGTTCATGTCATAATCATTTGATGATGTCATAATCATTAGATGATGTCATAATCATTTTGTTGATGTCATAATCATTTGATGATGTCATAATCATTTGATGTCATAATCATTGGATGATGGCATAATCATTTTGTTGATGTCATAATCATTTGATGATGTCATAATCATTAGATGATGTCATAATCATTTTGTTGATGTCATAATCATTTGATGATGTCATAATCATTAGATGATGTCATAATCATTTTGTTGATGTCATAATCATTTGATGATGTCATAATCATTTTGTTGATGTCATAATCATTTGATCAAGTCAAAATCATTTGATGTCATAATCATGGGATGATGTCATAATCATTTTGTTGATGTCATAATCATTTGATGATGTCATAATCATTAGATGATGTCATAATCATTTTGTTGATGTCATAATCATTGGATGATGTCATAATCATTGGATGATGTCATCATCATTTTGTTGATGTCATAATAATTTGATGATGTCATAATCATTAGATGATGTCATAATCATTTTGTTCATGTCATAATCATTTGATGATGTCATAATCATTTGATGATGTCATAATCATTGGATGATGTCATAATAATTTGATGATGTCATAATCATTGGATGATGTCATAATCATTGGATGATGTCATAATCATTTTGTTGATGTCATAATCATTTGATGATGTCATAATCATTTTGTTGATGTCATAATCATTTGATGATGTCATAATCATTTTGTTGATGTCATAATCATTTGATGATGTCATAATCATTTTGTTGATGTCATAATCATTTTGTTGATGTCATAATCATTGGATGATGTCATAATCATTGGATGATGTCATAATCATTTTGTTGATGTCATAATCATTTGATGATGTCAAAATCATTTGATGTCATAATCATTGGATGATGTAATAATCATTTTGTTGATGTCATAATCATTTGATGATGTCATAATCATTTTGTTGATTTCATAATGATTTGATGATGTCATAATCATTGGATGATGTCATAATCATTGGATGATGTCATAATCATTTTGTTGATGTCATAATAATTTGATGATGTCAAAATCATTTGATGTCATAATCATTGGATGATGTAATAATCATTTTGTTGATGTCATAATCATTTGATGATGTCATAATCATTGGATGATGTCATAATCATTTTGTTGATGTCATAATCATTTGATGATGTCATAATCATTAGATGATGTCATAATCATTTGATGTCATAATCATTTTGTTGATGTCATAATCATTTGATGATGTCATAATCATTTGATGATGTCATAATCATTTGATGTCATAATCATTGGATGATGTCATAACCATTTTGTTGATGTCATAATCATTTGATGATGTCATAATCATTAGATGATGTCATAATCATTTGATGATGTCATAATCAATAGATGATGTCATAATCATTTTGTTGATGTCATAATCATTTGATGATGTCATAATCATTTGATGTCATAATCATTGGATGATGTCATAATCATTTTGTTGATGTCATAATCATTTGATGATGTCATAATCATTAGATGATGTCATAATCATTTTGTTGATGTCATAATCATTTGATGATGTCATAATCATTAGATGATGTCATAATCATTTTGTTCATGTCATAATCATTTGATGATGTCATAATCATTAGATGATGTCATAATCATTTTGTTGATGTCATAATCATTTGATGATGTCATAATCATTTGATGTCATAATCATTGGATGATGGCATAATCATTTTGTTGATGTCATAATCATTTGATGATGTCATAATCATTAGATGATGTCATAATCATTTTGTTGATGTCATAATCATTTGATGATGTCATAATCATTAGATGATGTCATAATCATTTTGTTGATGTCATAATCATTTGATGATGTCATAATCATTTTGTTGATGTCATAATCATTTGATCATGTCAAAATCATTTGATGTCATAATCATGGGATGATGTCATAATCATTTTGTTGATGTCATAATCATTTGATGATGTCATAATCATTAGATGATGTCATAATCATTTTGTTGATGTCATAATCATTGGATGATGTCATAATCATTGGATGATGTCATCATCATTTTGTTGATGTCATAATCATTTGATGATGTCATAATCATTTGATGTCATAATCATTGGATGATGTCATAATCATTGGATGATGTCATAATCATTGGATGATGTCATAATCATTTGATGATGTCATAATCATTTTGTTGATTTCATAATGATTTGATGATGTCATAATCATTGGATGATGTCATAATCATTGGATGATGTCATAATCATTTTGTTGATGTCATAATAATTTGATGATGTCAAAATCATTTGATGTCATAATCATTGGATGATGTAAAAATCATTTTGTTGATGTCATAATCATTTGATGATGTCATAATCATTGGATGATGTCATAATCATTTTGTTGATGTCATAATCATTTGATGATGTCATAATCATTAGATGATGTCATAATCATTTGATGTCATAATCATTTTGTTGATGTCATAATCATTTGATGATGTCATAATCATTAGATGATGTCATAATCATTTGATGTCATAATCATTGGATGATGTCATAACCATTTTGTTGATGTCATAATCATTTGATGATGTCATAATCATTAGATGATGTCATAATCATTTGATGATGTCATAATCATTGGATGATGTCATAATCATTTTGTTGATGTCATAATCATTTGATGATGTCATAATCATTAGATGATGTCATAATCATTTTGTTGATGTCATAATCATTTGATGATGTCATAATCATTAGATGATGTCATAATCATTTTGTTGATGTCATAATCATTTGATGATGTCATAATCATTTTGTTGATGTCATAATCATTTGATCATGTCAAAATCATTTGATGTCATAATCATGGGATGATGTCATAATCATTTTGTTGATGTCATAATCATTTGATGATGTCATAATCATTAGATGATGTCATAATCATTTTGTTGATGTCATAATGATTTGATGATGTCATAATCATTGGATGATGTCATAATCATTGGATGATGTCATCATCATTTTGTTGATGTCATAATCATTTGATGATGTCATAATCATTTGATGTCATAATCATTGGATGATGTCATAATCACTGGATGATGTCATAATCATTTTGTTGATGTCATAATCATTTGATGATGTCAAAATCATTTGATGTCATAATCATTGGATGATGTAATAATCATTTTGTTGATGTCATAATCATTTGATGATGTCATAATCATTTTGTTGATGTCATAATCATTTGATGATGTCATAATCATTTTGTTGATGTCATAATCATTGGATGATGTCATAATCATTTTGTTGATGTCATAATCATTTGATGATGTCATAATCATTTGATGTCATAATCATTGGATGATGTCATAATCATTTTGTTGATGTCATAATCATTTGATGATGTCATAATCATTTGATGTCATAATCATTGGATGATGTCATAATCATTTGAAGATGTCATAATCATTTTTTTGATGTCATAATCATTTGATGATGTCAAAATCATTTGATGTCATAATCATTGGATGATGTAATCATCATTTTGTTGATGTCATAATCATTTGATGATGTCATAATCATTTTGTTGATGTCATAATGATTTGATGAAGTCATAATCATTGGATGATGTCATAATCATTGGATGATGTCATAATCATTTTGTTGATGTCATAATCATTTGATGATGTCAAAATCATTTGATGTCATAATCATTGGATGATGTAATAATCATTTTGTTGATGTCATAATCATTTGATGATGTCATAATCATTTTGTTGTTGTCATAATGATTTGATGATGTCATAATCATTGGATGATGTCATAATCATTGGATGATGTCATAATCATTTTGTTGATGTCATAATGATTTGATGATGTCATAATCATTGGATGATGTCATAATCATTGGATGATGTCATAATCATTTTGTTGATGTCATAATCATTTGATGATGCAATAATCATTTGATGTCATAATCATTTGATGATGTCATAATCATTTGATGATGTCATAATCATTTTGTTGATGTCATAATCATTTGATGATGTCATAATCATTTTGTTGATGTCATAATCATTTGATGATGTCATAATCATTTTGTTGATGTCATAATCATTTGATGATGTCATAATCATTCTGTTGATGTCATAATCATTTGATGATGTCATAATCATTTTGTTGATGTCATAATCATTTTGTTGATGTCATAATCATTGGATGATGTCATAATCATTGGATGATGTCATAATCATTTTGATGATGTCATAATCATTTGATGATGTCATAATCATTTTGTTGATGTCATAATCATTTGATGATGTCATAATCATTTTGTTGATGTCATAATCATTTTGTTGATGTCATAATCATTGGATGATGTCATAATCATTGGATGATGTCATAATCATTTTGTTGATGTCATAATCATTTGATGATTTCAAAATCATTTGATGTCATAATCATTGGATGATGTAATAATCATTTTGTTGATGTCATAATCATTTGATGATGTCATAATCATTTTGTTGATTTCATAATGATTTGATGATGTCATAATCATTGGATGATGTCATAATCATTGGATGATGTAATAATCATTTTGTTGATGTCATAATCATTTGATGATGTCATAATCATTGGATGATGTCATAATCATTTTGTTGATGTCATAATCATTTGATGATGTCATAATCATTAGATGATGTCATAATCATTTGATGTCATAATCATTTTGTTGATGTCATAATCATTTGATGATGTCATAATCATTAGATGATGTCATAATCATTTGATGTCATAATCATTGGATGATGTCATAACCATTTTGTTGATGTCATAATCATTTGATGATGTCATAATCATTAGATGATGTCATAATCATTAGATGATGTCATAATCATTTGATGATGTCATAATCATTTGATGTCATAATCATTGGATGATGTCATAATCATTTTGTTGATGTCATAATCATTTGATGATGTCATAATCATTAGATGATGTCATAATCATTTTGTTGATGTCATAATCATTTGATGATGTCATAATCATTAGATGATGTCATAATCATTTTGTTGATGTCATAATCATTTGATGATGTCATAATCATTTTGTTGATGTCATAATCATTAGATGATGTCATAATCATTTTGTTGATGTCATAATGATTTGATGATGTCATAATCATTGGATGATGTCATAATCATTGGATGATGTCATCATCATTTTGTTGATGTCATAATCATTTGATGATGTCATAATCATTTGATGTCATAATCATTGGATGATGTCATAATCACTGGATGATGTCATAATCATTTTGTTGATGTCATAATCATTTGATGATGTCAAAATCATTTGATGTCATAATCATTGGATGATGTAATAATCATTTTGTTGATGTCATAATCATTTGATGATGTCATAATCATTTTGTTGATGTCATAATCATTGGATGATGTCATAATCATTGGATGATGTCATAATCATTTTGTTGATGTCATAATCATTTGATGATGTCAAAATCATTTGATGATGTCATAATCATTTTGTTGATGTCATAATCATTTGATGATGTCATAATCATTGGATGATGTCATAATCATTTTGTTGATGTCATAATCATTTGATGATGTCATAATCATTAGATGTTGTCATAATCATTTTGTTGATGTCATAATCATTGGATGATGTCATAATCATTGGATGATGTCATAATCATTTTGTTGATGTCATAATCATTTGATGTCATAATCACTGGATGATGTCATAATCATTTTGTTGATGTCATAATCATTGGATGATGTCATAATCATTTTGTTGATGTCATAATCATTTGATGATGTCATAATCATTGGATGATGTCATAATCATTTTGTTGATGTCATAATCATTTGATGATGTCATAATCATTAGATGTTGTCATAATCATTTTGTTGATGTCATAATCATTGGATGAAGTCATAATCATTTTGTTGATGTCATAATCATTTGATGATGCCATAATCATTTTGTTGATGTCATAATCATTTGATGATGTCAAAATCATTTGATGTCATAATCATTGGATGATGTAATAATCATTTTGTTGATGTCATAATCATTTGATGATGTCATAATCATTTTGTTGATGTCATAATGATTTGATGAAGTCATAATCATTGGATGATGTCATAATCATTGGATGATGTCATAATCATTTTGTTGATGTCATAATCATTTGATGATGTCATAATCATTGGATGATGTCATAATCATTGGATGATGTCATAATCATTTTGTTGATGTCATAATCATTTGATGATGTCAAAATCATTTGATGTCATAATCATTGGATGATGTAATAATCATTTTGTTGATGTCATAATCATTTGATGATGTCATAATCATTTTGTTGATGTCATAATGATTTGATGATGTCATAATCATTGGATGATGTCATAATCATTGGATGATGTCATAATCATTTGATGATGTCATAATCATTGGATGATGTCATAATCATTGGATGATGTCATAATCATTGGATGATGTCATAATCATTTTGTTGATGTCATAATCATTTGATGATGTCATAATCATTTTGTTGATGTCATAATCATTTGATGATGTCATAATCATTTTGTTGATGTCATAATCATTTGATGATGTCATAATCATTTTGTTGATGTCATAATCATTTTGTTGATGTCATAATCATTGGATGATGTCATAATCATTGGATGATGTCATAATCATTTTGTTGATGTCATAATCATTTGATGATGTCAAAATCATTTGATGTCATAATCATTGGATGATGTAATAATCATTTTGTTGATGTCATAATCATTTGATGATGTCATAATCATTTTGTTGATTTCATAATGATTTGATGATGTCATAATCATTGGATGATGTCATAATCATTGGATGATGTCATAATCATTTTGTTGATGTCATAATAATTTGATGATGTCAAAATCATTTGATGTCATAATCATTGGATGATGTAATAATCATTTTGTTGATGTCATAATCATTTGATGATGTCATAATCATTGGATGATGTCATAATCATTTTGTTGATGTCATAATCATTTGATGATGTCATAATCATTAGATGATGTCATAATCATTTGATGTCATAATCATTTTGTTGATGTCATAATCATTTGATGATGTCATAATCATTAGATGATGTCATAATAATTTGATGTCATAATCATTGGATGATGTCATAACCATTTTGTTGATGTCATAATCATTTGATGATGTCATAATCATTAGATGATGTCATAATCATTTGATGATGTCATAATCAATAGATGATGTCATAATCATTTTGTTGATGTCATAATCATTTGATGATGTCATAATCATTTGATGTCATAATCATTGGATGATGTCATAATCATTTTGTTGATGTCATAATCATTTGATGATGTCATAATCATTAGATGATGTCATAATCATTTTGTTGATGTCATAATCATTTGATGATGTCATAATCATTAGAAGATGTCATAATCATTTTGTTCATGTCATAATCATTTGATGATGTCATAATCATTAGATGATGTCATAATCATTTTGTTGATGTCATAATCATTTGATGATGTCATAATCATTAGATGATGTCATAATCATTTTGTTCATGTCATAATCATTTGATGATGTCATAATCATTGGATGATGTCATAATCATTTGATGATGTCATAATCATTGGATGATGTCATAATCATTGGATGATGTCATAATCATTTTGTTGATGTCATAATCATTTGATGATGTCATAATCATTTTGTTGATGTCATAATCATTTGATGATGTCATAATCATTTTGTTGATGTCATAATCATTTGATGATGTCATAATCATTTTGTTGATGTCATAATCATTTTGTTGATGTCATAATCATTGGATGATGTCATAATCATTGGATGATGTCATAATCATTTTGTTGATGTCATAATCATTTGATGATGTCAAAATCATTTGATGTCATAATCATTGGATGATGTAATAATCATTTTGTTGATGTCATAATCATTTGATGATGTCATAATCATTTTGTTGATTTCATAATGATTTGATGATGTCATAATCATTGGATGATGTCATAATCATTGGATGATGTCATAATCATTTTGTTGATGTCATAATAATTTGATGATGTCAAAATCATTTGATGTCATAATCATTGGATGATGTAATAATCATTTTGTTGATGTCATAATCATTTGATGATGTCATAATCATTGGATGATGTCATAATCATTTTGTTGATGTCATAATCATTTGATGATGTCATAATCATTAGATGATGTCATAATCATTTGATGTCATAATCATTTTGTTGATGTCATAATCATTTGATGATGTCATAATCATTAGATGATGTCATAATCATTTGATGATGTCATAATCAATAGATGATGTCATAATCATTTTGTTGATGTCATAATCATTTGATGATGTCATAATCATTTGATGTCATAATCATTGGATGATGTCATAATCATTTTGTTGATGTCATAATCATTTGATGATGTCATAATCATTAGATGATGTCATAATCATTTTGTTGATGTCATAATCATTTGATGATGTCATAATCATTAGATGATGTCATAATCATTTTGTTCATGTCATAATCATTTGATGATGTCATAATCATTAGATGATGTCATAATCATTTTGTTGATGTCATAATCATTTGATGATGTCATAATCATTTGATGTCATAATCATTGGATGATGGCATAATCATTTTGTTGATGTCATAATCATTTGATGATGTCATAATCATTAGATGATGTCATAATCATTTTGTTGATGTCATAATCATTTGATGATGTCAAAATCATTTGATGTCATAATCATTGGATGATGTAATAATCATTTTGTTGATGTCATAATCATTGGATGATGTCATAATCATTTTGTTGATGTCATAATCATTTGATGATGTCATAATCATTGGATGATGTCATAATCATTGGATGATGTCATAATCATTGGATCATGTCATAATCATTTTGTTGATGTCATAATCATTTGATGATGCAATAATCATTTGATGTCATAATCATTGGATGATGTCATAATCATTTGATGATGTCATAATCATTTTGTTGATGTCATAATCATTTGATGATGTCATAATCATTTTGTTGATGTCATAATCATTTGATGATGTCATAATCATTTTGTTGATGTCATAATCATTTGATGATGTCATAATCATTTTGTTGATGTCATAATCATTTTGTTGATGTCATAATCATTTGATGATGTCATAATCATTGGATGATGTCATAATCATTTTGTTGATGTCATAATCATTTGATGATGTCAAAATCATTTGATGTCATAATCATTGGATGATGTAATAATCATTTTGTTGATGTCATAATCATTTGATGATGTCATAATCATTTTGTTGATTTCATAATGATTTGATGATGTCATAATCATTGGATTATGTCATAATCATTGGATGATGTCATAATCATTTTGTTGATGTCATAATAATTTGATGATGTCAAAATCATTTGATGTCATAATCATTGGATGATGTAATAATCATTTTGTTGATGTCATAATCATTTGATGATGTCATAATCATTGGATGATGTCATAATCATTTTGTTGATGTCATAATCATTTGATGATGTCATAATCATTAGATGATGTCATAATCATTTGATGTCATAATCATTTTGTTGATGTCATAATCATTTGATGATGTCATAATCATTAGATGATGTCATAATCATTTGATGTCATAATCATTGGATGATGTCATAACCATTTTGTTGATGTCATAATCATTTGATGATGTCATAATCATTAGATGATGTCATAATCATTTGATGATGTCATAATCAATAGATGATGTCATAATCATTTTGTTGATGTCATAATCATTTGATGATGTCATAATCATTTGATGTCATAATCATTGGATGATGTCATAATCATTTTGTTGATGTCATAATCATTTGATGATGTCATAATCATTAGATGATGTCATAATCATTTTGTTGATGTCATAATCATTTGATGATGTCATAATCATTAGATGATGTCATAATCATTTTGTTCATGTCATAATCATTTGATGATGTCATAATCATTAGATGATGTCATAATCATTTTGTTGATGTCATAATCATTTGATGATGTCATAATCATTTGATGTCATAATCATTGGATGATGGCATAATCATTTTGTTGATGTCATAATCATTTGATGATGTCATAATCATTAGATGATGTCATAATCATTTTGTTGATGTCATAATCATTTGATGATGTCAAAATCATTTGATGTCATAATCATTGGATGATGTAATAATCATTTTGTTGATGTCATAATCATTGGATGATGTCATAATCATTTTGTTGATGTCATAATCATTTGATGATGTCATAATCATTGGATGATGTCATAATCATTGGATGATGTCATAATCATTGGATCATGTCATAATCATTTTGTTGATGTCATAATCATTTGATGATGCAATAATCATTTGATGTCATAATCATTGGATGATGTCATAATCATTTGATGATGTCATAATCATTTTGTTGATGTCATAATCATTTGATGATGTCATAATCATTTTGTTGATGTCATAATCATTTGATGATGTCATAATCATTTTGTTGATGTCATAATCATTTGATGATGTCATAATCATTTTGTTGATGTCATAATCATTTTGTTGATGTCATAATCATTTGATGATGTCATAATCATTGGATGATGTCATAATCATTTTGTTGATGTCATAATCATTTGATGATGTCAAAATCATTTGATGTCATAATCATTGGATGATGTAATAATCATTTTGTTGATGTCATAATCATTTGATGATGTCATAATCATTTTGTTGATTTCATAATGATTTGATGATGTCATAATCATTGGATGATGTCATAATCATTGGATGATGTCATAATCATTTTGTTGATGTCATAATAATTTGATGATGTCAAAATCATTTGATGTCATAATCATTGGATGATGTAATAATCATTTTGTTGATGTCATAATCATTTGATGATGTCATAATCATTGGATGATGTCATAATCATTTTGTTGATGTCATAATCATGTGATGATGTCATAATCATTAGATGATGTCATAATCATTTGATGTCATAATCATTTTGTTGATGTCATAATCATTTGATGATGTCATAATCATTTTGTTGATTTCATAATGATTTGATGATGTCATAATCATTGGATGATGTCATACTCATTGGATGATGTCATAATCATTTTGTTGATGTCATAATAATTTGATGATGTCAAAATCATTTGATGTCATAATCATTGGATGATGTAATAATCATTTTGTTGATGTCATAATCATTTGATGATGTCATAATCATTGGATGATGTCATAATCATTGGATGATGTCATAATCATTTTGTTGATGTCATAATCATTTGATGATGTCATAATCATTAGATGATGTCATAATCATTTTGTTGATGTCATAATCATTTGATGATGCAATAATCATTTGATGTCATAATCATTGGATGATGTCATAATCATTTGATGATGTCATAATCATTTTGTTGATGTCATAATCATTTGATGATGTCATAATCATTTTGTTGATGTCATAATCATTTGATGATGTCATAATCATTTTGTTGATGTCATAATCATTTGATGATGTCATAATCATTTTGTTGATGTCATAATCATTTTGTTGATGTCATAATCATTTGATGATGTCATAATCATTGGATGATGTCATAATCATTTTGTTGATGTCATAATCATTTGATGATGTCAAAATCATTTGATGTCATAATCATTGGATGATGTAATAATCATTTTGTTGATGTCATAATCATTTGATGATGTCATAATCATTTTGTTGATTTCATAATGATTTGATGATGTCATAATCATTGGATGATGTCATAATCATTGGATGATGTCATAATCATTTTGTTGATGTCATAATTATTTGATGATGTCAAAATCATTTGATGTCATAATCATTGGATGATGTAATAATCATTTTGTTGATGTCATAATCATTTGATGATGTCATAATCATTGGATGATGTCATAATCATTTTGTTGATGTCATAATCATGTGATGATGTCATAATCATTAGATGATGTCATAATCATTTGATGTCATAATCATTTTGTTGATGTCATAATCATTTGATGATGTCATAATCATTTTGTTGATTTCATAATGATTTGATGATGTCATAATCATTGGATGATGTCATAATCATTGGATGATGTCATAATCATTTTGTTGATGTCATAATAATTTGATGATGTCAAAATCATTTGATGTCATAATCATTGGATGATGTAATAATCATTTTGTTGATGTCATAATCATTTGATGATGTCATAATCATTGGATGATGTCATAATCATTTTGTTGATTTCATAATGATTTGATGATGTCATAATCATTGGATGATGTCATAATCATTGGATGATGTCATAATCATTTTGTTGATGTCATAATAATTTGATGATGTCAAAATCATTTGATGTCATAATCATTGGATGATGTAATAATCATTTTGTTGATGTCATAATCATTTGATGATGTCATAATCATTGGATGATGTCATAATCATTTTGTTGATGTCATAATCATGTGATGATGTCATAATCATTAGATGATGTCATAATCATTTGATGTCATAATCATTTTGTTGATGTCATAATCATTTGATGATGTCATAATCATTTTGTTGATTTCATAATGATTTGATGATGTCATAATCATTGGATGATGTCATAATCATTGGATGATGTCATAATCATTTTGTTGATGTCATAATAATTTGATGATGTCAAAATCATTTGATGTCATAATCATTGGATGATGTAATAATCATTTTGTTGATGTCATAATCATTTGATGATGTCATAATCATTGGATGATGTCATAATCATTTTGTTGATGTCATAATCATGTGATGATGTCATAATCATTAGATGATGTCATAATCATTTGATGTCATAATCATTTTGTTGATGTCATAATCATTTGATGATGCAATAATCATTTGATGTCATAATCATTGGATGATGTCATAATCATTTTGTTGATGTCATAATCATTTGATGATGTCATAATCATTTTGTTGATGTCATAATCATTTGATGATGTCATAATCATTTTGTTGATGTCATAATCATTTGATGATGTCATAATCATTTTCTTGATGTCATAATCATTTTGTTGATGTCATAATCATTTGATGATGTCATAATCATTGGATGATGTCATAATCATTTTGTTGATGTCATAATCATTTGATGATGTCAAAATCATTTGATGTCATAATCATTGGATGATGTAATAATCATTTTGTTGATGTCATAATCATTTGATGATGTCATAATCATTGGATGATGTCATAATCATTTTGTTGATGTCATAATCATGTGATGATGTCATAATCATTAGATGATGTCATAATCATTTGATGTCATAATCATTTTGTTGATGTCATAATCATTTGATGATGTCATAATCATTTTGTTGATTTCATAATGATTTGATGATGTCATAATCATTGGATGATGTCATAATCATTTTGTTGATGTCATAATCATGTGATGATGTCATAATCATTAGATGATGTCATAATCATTTGATGTCATAATCATTTTGTTGATGTCATAATCATTGGATGATGTCATAACCATTTTGTTGATGTCATAATCATTTGATGATGTCATAATCATTAGATGATGTCATAATCATTTGATGATGTCATAATCAATAGATGATGTCTTAATCATTTTGTTGATGTCATAATCATTTGATGATGTCATAATCATTTGATGTCATAATCATTGGATGATGTCATAATCATTTTGTTGATGTCATAATCATTTGATGATGTCATAATCATTTGATGTCATAATCATTGGATGATGTCATAATCATTTTGTTGATGTCATAATCATTTGATGATGTCATAATCATTAGATGATGTCATAATCATTTTGTTGATGTCATAATCATTTGATGATGTCATAATCATTAGATGATGTCATAATCATTTTGTTCATGTCATAATCATTTGATGATGTCATAATCATTAGATGATGGCATAATCATTTTGTTGATGTCATAATCATTTGATGATGTCATAATCATTTGATGTCATAATCATTGGATGATGTCATAATCATTTTGTTGATGTCATAATCATTTGATGATGTCATAATCATTTTGTTAATGTCGTAATCATTTGATGATGTCATAATCATTTTGTTGATGTCATAATCATTTTGTTGATGTCATAATCATTTGATGATGTCATAATCATTGGATGATGTCATAATCATTTTGTTGATGTCATAATCATTTGATGATGTCAAAATCATTTGATGTCATAATCATTGGATGATGTAATAATCATTTTGTTGATGTCATAATCATTTGATGATGTCATAATCATTTTGTTGATTTCATAATGATTTGATGATGTCATAATCATTGGATGATGTCATAATCATTGGATGATGTCATAATCATTTTGTTGATGTCATAATAATTTGATGATGTCAAAATCATTTGATGTCATAGTCATTGGATGATGTAATAATCATTTTGTTGATGTCATAATCATTTGTTGATGTCATAATCATTTGATGATGTCATAATCATTTGATGTCATAATCATTGGATGATGTCATAATCATTTTGTTGATGTCATGATCATTTGATGATGTCATAATCATTAGATGATGTCATAATCATTTTGTTGATGTCATAATCATTTGATGATGTCATAATCATTAGATGATGTCATAATCATTTTGTTGATGTCATAATCATTTGATGATGTCATAATCATTTTGTTGATGTCATAATCATTTGATCATGTCAAAATCATTTGATGTCATAATCATGGGATGATGTCATAATTATTTTGTTGATGTCATAATCATTAGATGATGTCATAATCATTTTGTTGATGTCATAATGATTTGATGATGTCATAATCATTTGATGTCATAATCATTGGATGATGTCATAATCATTGGATGATGTCATAATCATTTTGTTGATGTCATAATCATTTGATGATGTCAAAATCATTTGATGTCATAATCATTGGATGATGTCATAATCATTTGATGATGTCATAATCTTTAGATGATGTCATAATCATTTTGTTGATGTCATAATCATTTGATGATGTCATAATCATTTTGTTGATGTCATAATCATTTGATGATGTCATAATCATTTTGTTGATGTCATAATCATTTTGTTGATGTCATAATCATTGGATGATGTCATAATCATTGGATGATGTCATAATCATTTTGTTGATGTCATAATCATTTGATGATGTCAAAATCATTTGATGTCATAATCATTGGATGATGTAATAATCATTTTGTTGATGTCATAATCATTTGAAGATGTCATAATCATTTTGTTGATTTCATAATGATTTGATGATGTCATAATCATTGGATGATGTCATAATCATTGGATGATGTCATAATCATTTTGTTGATGTCATAATAATTTGATGATGTCAAAATCATTTGATGTCATAATCATTGGATGATGTAATAATCATTTTGTTGATGTCATAATCATTTGATGATGTCATAATCATTGGATGATGTCATAATCATTTTGTTGATGTCATAATCATTTGATGATGTCATAATCAATAGATGATGTCAAAATCATTTGATGTCATAATCATTTTGTTGATGTCATAATCATTTGATGATGTCATAATCATTAGCTGATGTCATAATCATTTGATGTCATAATCATTGGATGATGTCATAATCATTTTGTTGATGTCATAATCATTTGATGATGTCATAATCATTTTGTTGATGTCATAATCATTTGATGATGTCAAAATCATTAGATGATGTCATAATCATTTTGTTGATGTCATAATCATTTGATGATGTCATAATCATTTTGTTGATTTCATAATCATTTGATGATGTCATAATCATTTGATGTCATAATCATGGGATGATGTCATAATCATTTTGTTGATGTCATAATCATTTGATGATGTCATAATCATTAGATGATGTCATAATCATTTTGTTTATGTCATAATGATTTGATGATGTCATAATCATTGGATGATGTCATAATCATTGGATGATGTCATCATCATTTTGTTGATGTCATAATCATTTGATGATGTCATAATCATTTGATGTCATAATCATTGGATGATGTCATAATCATTGGATGATGTCATAATCATTTTGTTGATGTCATAATCATTTGATGATGTCATAATCATTTTGTTGATGTCATAATCATTGGATGATGTCATAATCATTTTGTTGATGTCATAATCATTTGATGATGTCATAATCATTTGATGTCATAATCATTGGATGATGTCATAATCATTTTGTTGATGTCATAATCATTTGATGATGTCATAATCATTTGATGTCATAATCATTGGATGATGTCATAATCATTTGAAGATGTCATAATCATTTTTTTGATGTCATAATCATTTGATGATGTCAAAATCATTTGATTTCATAATCATTGGATGATGTAATAATCATTTTGTTGATGTCATAATCATTTGATGATGTCATAATCATTTTGTTGATGTCATAATGATTTGATGAAGTCATAATCATTGGATGATGTCATAATCATTGGATGATGTCATAATCATTTTGTTGATGTCATAATCATTTGATGATGTCAAAATCATTTGATGTCATAATCATTGGATGATGTAATAATCATTTTGTTGATGTCATAATCATTTGATGATGTCATAATCATTTTGTTGTTGTCATAATGATTTGATGATGTCATAATCATTGGATGATGTCATAATCATTGGATGATGTCATAATCATTTTGTTGATGTCATAATGATTTGATGATGTCATAATCATTGGATGATGTCATAATCATTGGATGATGTCATAATCATTTTGTTGATGTCATAATCATTTGATGATGTCATAATCATTAGCTGATGTCATAATCATTTGATGTCATAATCATTGGATGATGTCATAATCATTTTGTTGATGTCATAATCATTTGATGATGTCATAATCATTTTGTTGATGTCATAATCATTTGATGATGTCAAAATCATTAGATGATGTCATAATCATTTTGTTGATGTCATAATCATTTGATGATGTCATAATCATTTTGTTGATTTCATAATCATTTGATGATGTCATAATCATTTGATGTCATAATCAATGGATGATGTCATAATCATTTTGTTGATGTCATAATCATTTGATGATGTCATAATCATTTTGTTGATGTCATAATCATTTGATGATGTCAAAATCATTAGATGATGTCATAATCATTTTGTTGATGTCATAATCATTTGATGATGTCATAATCATTTTGTTGATGTCATAATCATTTGATGATGTCATAATCATTTGATGTCATAATCATTGGATGATGTCATAATCATTGGATGATGTCATAATCATTTTGTTGATGTCATAATCATTTGATGATGTCATAATCATTTTGTTGATGTCATAATCATTGGATGATGTCATAATCATTTTGTTGATGTCATAATCATTTGATGATGTCATAATCATTTGATGTCATAATCATTGGATGATGTCATAATCATTTTGTTGATGTCATAATCATTTGATGATGTCATAATCATTTGATGTCATAATCATTGGATGATGTCATAATCATTTGAAGATGTCATAATCATTTTTTTGATGTCATAATCATTTGATGATGTCAAAATCATTTGATGTCATAATCATTGGATGATGTAATCATCATTTTGTTGATGTCATAATCATTTGATGATGTCATAATCATTTTGTTGATGTCATAATGATTTGATGAAGTCATAATCATTGGATGATGTCATAATCATTGGATGATGTCATAATCATTTTGTTGATGTCATAATCATTTGATGATGTCAAAATCATTTGATGTCATAATCATTGGATGATGTAATAATCATTTTGTTGATGTCATAATCATTTGATGATGTCATAATCATTTTGTTGTTGTCATAATGATTTGATGATGTCATAATCATTGGATGATGTCATAATCATTGGATGATGTCATAATCATTTTGTTGATGTCATAATGATTTGATGATGTCATAATCATTGGATGATGTCATAATCATTTGATGATGCAATAATCATTTGATGTCATAATCATTTGATGATGTCATAATCATTTTGTTGTTGTCATAATGATTTGATGATGTCATAATCATTGGATGATGTCATAATCATTGGATGATGTCATAATCATTTTGTTGATGTCATAATGATTTGATGATGTCATAATCATTTTGTTGATGTCATAATCATTTGATGATGCAATAATCATTTGATGTCATAATCATTTGATGATGTCATAATCATTTGATGATGTCATAATCATTTTGTTGATGTCATAATCATTTGATGATGTCATAATCATTTTGTTGATGTCATAATCATTTGATGATGTCATAATCATTTTGTTGATGTCATAATCATTTGATGATGTCATAATCATTCTGTTGATGTCATAATCATTTGATGATGTCATAATCATTTTGTTGATGTCATAATCATTTTGTTGATGTCATAATCATTGGATGATGTCATAATCATTGGATGATGTCATAATCATTTTGATGATGTCATAATCATTTGATGATGTCATAATCATTTTGTTGATGTCATAATCATTTGATGATATCATAATCATTTTGTTGATGTCATAATCATTTTGTTGATGTCATAATCATTGGATGATGTCATAATCATTGGATGATGTCATAATCATTTTGTTGATGTCATAATCATTTGATGATTTCAAAATCATTTGATGTCATAATCATTGGATGATGTAATAATCATTTTGTTGATGTCATAATCATTTGATGATGTCATAATCATTTTGTTGATGTCATAATCATTTGATGATGTCATAATCATTAGATGATGTCATAATCATTTGATGTCATAATCATTGGATGATGTCATAACCATTTTGTTGATGTCATAATCATTTGATGATGTCATAATCATTTGATGATGTCATAATCATTTGATGTCATAATCATTGGATGATGTCATAATCATTTTGTTGATGTCATAATCATTTGATGATGTCATAATCATTAGATGATGTCATAATCATTTTGTTGATGTCATAATCATTTGATGATGTCATAATCATTAGATGATGTCATAATCATTTTGTTGATGTCATAATCATTTGATGATGTCATAATCATTTTGTTGATGTCATAATCATTAGATGATGTCATAATCATTTTGTTGATGTCATAATGATTTGATGATGTCATAATCATTGGATGATGTCATAATCATTGGATGATGTCATCATCATTTTGTTGATGTCATAATCATTTGATGATGTCATAATCATTTGATGTCATAATCATTGGATGATGTCATAATCACTGGATGATGTCATAATCATTTTGTTGATGTCATAATCATTTGATGATGTCAAAATCATTTGATGTCATAATCATTGGATGATGTAATAATCATTTTGTTGATGTCATAATCATTTGATGATGTCATAATCATTAGATGTTGTCATAATCATTTTGTTGATGTCATAATCATTGGATGATGTCATAATCATTTTGTTGATGTCATAATCATTTGATGATGCCATAATCATTTTGTTGATGTCATAATCATTTGATGATGTCATAATCATTTGATGTCATAATCATTGGATGATGTCATAATCATTTTGTTGATGTCATAATCATTTGATGATGTCATAATCATTTGATGTCATAATCATTTGAAGATGTCATAATCATTTTGTTGATGTCATAATCATTTGATGATGTCAAAATCATTTGATGTCATAATCATTGGATGATGTAATAATCATTTTGTTGATGTCATAATCATTTGATGATGTCATAATCATTTTGTTGATGTCATAATGATTTGATGAAGTCATAATCATTGGATGATGTCATAATCATTGGATGATGTCATAATCATTTTGTTGATGTCATAATCATTTGATGATGTCATAATCATTGGATGATGTCATAATCATTGGATGATGTCATAATCATTTTGTTGATGTCATAATCATTTGATGATGTCAAAATCATTTGATGTCATAATCATTGGATGATGTAATAATCATTTTGTTGATGTCATAATCATTTGATGATGTCATAATCATTTTGTTGATGTCATAATGATTTGATGATGTCATAATCATTGGATGATGTCATAATCATTGGATGATGTCATAATCATTTGATGATGTCATAATCATTGGATGATGTCATAATCATTGGATGATGTCATAATCATTGGATGATGTCATAATCATTTTGTTGATGTCATAATCATTTGATGATGTCATAATCATTTTGTTGATGTCATAATCATTTGATGATGTCATAATCATTTTGTTGATGTCATAATCATTTGATGATGTCATAATCATTTTGTTGATGTCATAATCATTTTGTTGATGTCATAATCATTGGATGATGTCATAATCATTGGATGATGTCATAATCATTTTGTTGATGTCATAATCATTTGATGATGTCAAAATCATTTGATGTCATAATCATTGGATGATGTAATAATCATTTTGTTGATGTCATAATCATTTGATGATGTCATAATCATTTTGTTGATTTCATAATGATTTGATGATGTCATAATCATTGGATGATGTCATAATCATTGGATGATGTCATAATCATTTTGTTGATGTCATAATAATTTGATGATGTCAAAATCATTTGATGTCATTTGATGATGTCATAATCATTAGATGATGTCATAATCATTTGATGTCATAATCATTTTGTTGATGTCATAATCATTTGATGATGTCATAATCATTAGATGATGTCATAATAATTTGATGTCATAATCATTGGATGATGTCATAACCATTTTGTTGATGTCATAATCATTTGATGATGTCATAATCATTAGATGATGTCATAATCATTTGATGATGTCATAATCATTTTGTTGATGTCATAATCATTTGATGATGTCATAATCATTTGATGTCATAATCATTGGATGATGTCATAATCATTTTGTTGATGTCATAATCATTTGATGATGTCATAATCATTAGATGATGTCATAATCATTTTGTTGATGTCATAATCATTTGATGATGTCATAATCATTAGATGATGTCATAATCATTTTGTTCATGTCATAATCATTTGATGATGTCATAATCATTAGATGATGTCATAATCATTTTGTTGATGTCATAATCATTTGATGATGTCATAATCATTAGATGATGTCATAATCATTTTGTTCATGTCATAATCATTTGATGATGTCATAATCATTTGATGATGTCATAATCATTGGATGATGTCATAATCATTTGATGATGTCATAATCATTGGATGATGTCATAATCATTGGATGATGTCATAATCATTGGATGATGTCATAATCATTTGATGATGTCATAATCATTTTGTTGATGTCATAATCATTTTGTTGATGTCATAATCATTGGATGATGTCATAATCATTGGATGATGTCATAATCATTTTGTTGATGTCATAATCATTTGATGATGTCAAAATCATTTGATGTCATAATCATTGGATGATGTAATAATCATTTTGTTGATGTCATAATCATTTGATGATGTCATAATCATTTTGTTGATTTCATAATGATTTGATGATGTCATAATCATTGGATGATGTCATAATCATTGGATGATGTCATAATCATTTTGTTGATGTCATAATAATTTGATGATGTCAAAATCATTTGATGTCATAATCATTGGATGATGTAATAATCATTTTGTTGATGTCATATTCATTTGATGATGTCATAATCATTGGATGATGTCATAATCATTTTGTTGATGTCATAATCATTTGATGATGTCATAATCATTTGATGTCATAATCATTTTGTTGATGTCATAATCATTTGATGATGTCATAATCATTAGATGATGTCATAATCATTTGATGTCATAATCATTGGATGATGTCATAACCATTTTGTTGATGTCATAATCATTTGATGATGTCATAATCATTAGATGATGTCATAATCATTTGATGATGTCATAATCAATAGATGATGTCATAATCATTTTGTTGATGTCATAATCATTTGATGATGTCATAATCATTTGATGTCATAATCATTGGATGATGTCATAATCATTTTGTTGATGTCATAATCATTTGATGATGTCATAATCATTAGATGATGTCATAATCATTTTGTTGATGTCATAATCATTTGATGATGTCATAATCATTAGATGATGTCATAATCATTTTGTTCATGTCATAATCATTTGATGATGTCATAATCATTTGATGTCATAATCATTGGATGATGGCATAATCATTTTGTTGATGTCATAATCATTTGATGATGTCATAATCATTAGATGATGTCATAATCATTTTGTTGATGTCATCATCATTTGATGATGTCATAATCATTAGATGATGTCATAATCATTTGATGATGTCATAATCATTTTGTTGATGTCATAATCATTTGATCATGTCAAAATCATTTGATGTCATAATCATGGGATGATGTCATAATCATTTTGTTGATGTCATAATCATTTGATGATGTCATAATCATTAGATGATGTCATAATCATTTTGTTGATGTCATAATCATTGGATGATGTCATAATCATTGGATGATGTCATCATCATTTTGTTGATGTCATAATCATTTGATGATGTCATAATCATTGGATGTCATAATCATTGGATGATGTCATAATCATTGGATGATGTCATAATCATTTGATGATGTCATAATCATTTTGTTGATTTCATAATGATTTGATGATGTCATAATCATTGGATGATGTCATAATCATTGGATGATGTCATAATCATTTTGTTGATGTCATAATAATTTGATGATGTCAAAATCATTTGATGTCATAATCATTGGATGATGTAAAAATCATTTTGTTGATGTCATAATCATTTGATGATGTCATAATCATTGGATGATGTCATAATCATTTTGTTGATGTCATAATCATTTGATGATGTCATAATCATTAGATGATGTCATAATCATTTGATGTCATAATCATTTTGTTGATGTCATAATCATTTGATGATGTCATAATCATTAGATGATGTCATAATCATTTGATGTCATAATCATTGGATGATGTCATAACCATTTTGTTGATGTCATAATCATTTGATGATGTCATAATCATTAGATGATGTCATAATCATTTGATGATGTCATAATCATTGGATGATGTCATAATCATTTTGTTGATGTCATAATCATTAGATGATGTCATAATCATTTTGTTGATGTCATAATCATTTGATGATGTCATAATCATTAGATGATGTCATAATCATTTTGTTGATGTCATAATCATTGGATGATGTCATAACCATTTTGTTGATGTCATAATCATTTGATGATGCCATAATCATTAGATGATGTCATAATCATTTTGTTGATGTCATAATCATTAGATGATGTCATAATCATTTTGTTGATGTCATAATCATTTGATGATGTCATAATCATTAGATGATGTCATAATCATTTTGTTGATGTCATAATCATTGGATGATGTCATAACCATTTTGTTGATGTCATAATCATTTGATGATGTCATAATCAATAGATGATGTCATAATCATTTTGTTGATGTCATAATCATTTGATGATGTCATAATCATTTGATGTCATAATCATTGGATGATGTCATAATCATTTTGTTGATGTCATAATCATTTGATGATGTCATAATCATTAGATGATGTCATAATCATTTTGTTGATGTCATAATCATTTGATGATGTCATAATCATTAGATGATGTCATAATCATTTTGTTCATGTCATAATCATTTTGTTGATGTCATAATCATTTGATGATGTCATAATCATTAGATGATGTCATAATCATTTGATGTCATAATCATTGGATGATGTCATAACCATTTTGTTGATGTCATAATCATTTGATGATGTCATAATCATTTGATGATGTCATAATCATTTTGTTGATGTCATAATCATTTGATGATGTCATAATCATTTGATGTCATAATCATTGGATGATGTCATAATCATTTTGTTGATGTCATAATCATTTGATGATGTCATAATCATTAGATGATGTCATAATCATTTTGTTGATGTCATAATCATTTGATGATGTCATAATCATTAGATGATGTCATAATCATTTTGTTGATGTCATAATCATTTGATGATGTCATAATCATTTGATGATGTCATAATCATTAGATGATGTCATAATCATTTTGTTGATGTCATAATCATTTGATGATGTCATAATCATTTGATGTCATAATCATTGGATGATGGCATAATCATTTTGTTGATGTCATAATCATTTGATGATGTCATAATCATTAGATGATGTCATAATCATTTTGTTGATGTCATAATCATTTGATGATGTCATAATCATTAGATGATGTCATAATCATTTTGTTGATGTCATAATCATTTGATGATGTCATAATCATTTTGTTGATGTCATAATCATTTGATCATGTCAAAATCATTTGATGTCATAATCATGGGATGATGTCATAATCATTTTGTTGATGTCATAATCATTTGATGATGTCATAATCATTAGATGATGTCATAATCATTTTGTTGATGTCATAATCATTGGATGATGTCATAATCATTGGATGATGTCATCATCATTTTGTTGATGTCATAATCATTTGATGATGTCATAATCATTTGATGTCATAATCATTGGATGATGTCATAATCATTGGATGATGTCATAATCATTTGATGATGTCATAATCATTTTGTTGATTTCATAATGATTTGATGATGTCATAATCATTGGATGATGTCATAATCATTGGATGATGTCATAATCATTTTGTTGATGTCATAATAATTTGATGATGTCAAAATCATTTGATGTCATAATCATTGGATGATGTAAAAATCATTTTGTTGATGTCATAATCATTTGATGATGTCATAATCATTGGATGATGTCATAATCATTTTGTTGATGTCATAATCATTTGATGATGTCATAATCATTAGATGATGTCATAATCATTTGATGTCATAATCATTTTGTTGATGTCATAATCATTTGATGATGTCATAATCATTAGATGATGTCATAATCATTTGATGTCATAATCATTGGATGATGTCATAACCATTTTGTCGATGTCATAATCATTTGATGATGTCATAATCATTAGATGATGTCATAATCATTTGATGATGTCATAATCATTGGATGATGTCATAATCATTTTGTTGATGTCATAATCATTTGATGATGTCATAATCATTAGATGATGTCATAATCATTTTGTTGATGTCATAATCATTTGATGATGTCATAATCATTAGATGATGTCATAATCATTTTGTTGATGTCATAATCATTGGATGATGTCATAACCATTTTGTTGATGTCATAATCATTTGATGATGTCATAATCATTAGATGATGTCATAATCATTTGATGATGTCATAATCAATAGATGATGTCATAATCATTTTGTTGATGTCATAATCATTTGATGATGTCATAATCATTTGATGTCATAATCATTGGATGATGTCATAATCATTTTGTTGATGTCATAATCATTTGATGATGTCATAATCATTAGATGATGTCATAATCATTTTGTTGATGTCATAATCATTTGATGATGTCATAATCATTAGATGATGTCATAATCATTTTGTTCATGTCATAATCATTTGATGATGTCATAATCATTAGATGATGTCATAATCATTTTGTTGATGTCATAATCATTTGATGATGTCATAATCATTAGATGATGTCATAATCATTTTGTTCATGTCATAATCATTTGATGATGTCATAATCATTTGATGATGTCATAATCATTGGATGATGTCATAATCATTTGATGATGTCATAATCATTGGATGATGTCATAATCATTGGATGATGTCATAATCATTGGATGATGTCATAATCATTTTGTTGATGTCATAATCATTTGATGATGTCATAATCATTTTGTTGATGTCATAATCATTTGATGATGTCATAATCATTTTGTTGATGTCATAATCATTTGATGATGTCATAATCATTTTGTTGATGTCATAATCATTTTGTTGATGTCATAATCATTGGATGATGTCATAATCATTGGATGATGTCATAATCATTTTGTTGATGTCATAATCATTTGATGATGTCAAAATCATTTGATGTCATAATCATTGGATGATGTAATAATCATTTTGTTGATGTCATAATCATTTGATGATGTCATAATCATTTTGTTGATTTCATAATGATTTGATGATGTCATAATCATTGGATGATGTCATAATCATTGGATGATGTCATAATCATTTTGTTGATGTCATAATAATTTGATGATGTCAAAATCATTTGATGTCATAATCATTGGATGATGTAATAATCATTTTGTTGATGTCATAATCATTTGATGATGTCATAATCATTGGATGATGTCATAATCATTTTGTTGATGTCATAATCATTTGATGATGTCATAATCATTAGATGATGTCATAATCATTTGATGTCATAATCATTTTGTTGATGTCATAATCATTTGATGATGTCATAATCATTTGATGATGTCATAATCATTTGATGTCATAATCATTGGATGATGTCATAACCATTTTGTTGATGTCATAATCATTTGATGATGTCATAATCATTAGATGATGTCATAATCATTTGATGATGTCATAATCAATAGATGATGTCATAATCATTTTGTTGATGTCATAATCATTTGATGATGTCATAATCATTTGATGTCATAATCATTGGATGATGTCATAATCATTTTGTTGATGTCATAATCATTTGATGATGTCATAATCATTAGATGATGTCATAATCATTTTGTTGATGTCATAATCATTTGATGATGTCATAATCATTAGATGATGTCATAATCATTTTGTTCATGTCATAATCATTTGATGATGTCATAATCATTAGATGATGTCATAATCATTTTGTTGATGTCATAATCATTTGATGATGTCATAATCATTTGATGTCATAATCATTGGATGATGGCATAATCATTTTGTTGATGTCATAATCATTTGATGATGTCATAATCATTAGATGATGTCATAATCATTTTGTTGATGTCATAATCATTTGATGATGTCATAATCATTAGATGATGTCATAATCATTTTGTTGATGTCATAATCATTTGATGATGTCATAATCATTTTGTTGATGTCATAATCATTTGATCATGTCAAAATCATTTGATGTCATAATCATGGGATGATGTCATAATCATTTTGTTGATGTCATAATCATTTGATGATGTCATAATCATTAGATGATGTCATAATCATTTTGTTGATGTCATAATCATTGGATGATGTCATAATCATTGGATGATGTCATCATCATTTTGTTGATGTCATAATCATTTGATGATGTCATAATCATTTGATGTCATAATCATTGGATGATGTCATAATCATTGGATGATGTCATAATCATTGGATGATGTCATAATCATTTGATGATGTCATAATCATTTTGTTGATTTCATAATGATTTGATGATGTCATAATCATTGGATGATGTCATAATCATTGGATGATGTCATAATCATTTTGTTGATGTCATAATAATTTGATGATGTCAAAATCATTTGATGTCATAATCATTGGATGATGTAAAAATCATTTTGTTGATGTCATAATCATTTGATGATGTCATAATCATTGGATGATGTCATAATCATTTTGTTGATGTCATAATCATTTGATGATGTCATAATCATTAGATGATGTCATAATCATTTGATGTCATAATCATTTTGTTGATGTCATAATCATTTGATGATGTCATAATCATTAGATGATGTCATAATCATTTGATGTCATAATCATTGGATGATGTCATAACCATTTTGTTGATGTCATAATCATTTGATGATGTCATAATCATTAGATGATGTCATAATCATTTGATGATGTCATAATCATTGGATGATGTCATAATCATTTTGTTGATGTCATAATCATTTGATGATGTCATAATCATTAGATGATGTCATAATCATTTTGTTGATGTCATAATCATTTGATGATGTCATAATCATTAGATGATGTCATAATCATTTTGTTGATGTCATAATCATTTGATGATGTCATAATCATTTTGTTGATGTCATAATCATTTGATCATGTCAAAATCATTTGATGTCATAATCATGGGATGATGTCATAATCATTTTGTTGATGTCATAATCATTTGATGATGGCATAATCATTAGATGATGTCATAATCATTTTGTTGATGTCATAATGATTTGATGATGTCATAATCATTGGATGATGTCATAATCATTGGATGATGTCATCATCATTTTGTTGATGTCATAATCATTTGATGATGTCATAATCATTTGATGTCATAATCATTGGATGATGTCATAATCACTGGATGATGTCATAATCATTTTGTTGATGTCATAATCATTTGATGATGTCAAAATCATTTGATGTCATAATCATTGGATGATGTAATAATCATTTTGTTGATGTCATAATCATTTGATGATGTCATAATCATTTTGTTGATGTCATAATCATTTGATGATGTCATAATCATTTTGTTGATGTCATAATCATTGGATGATGTCATAATCATTTTGTTGATGTCATAATCATTTGATGATGTCATAATCATTTGATGTCATAATCATTGGATGATGTCATAATCATTTTGTTGATGTCATAATCATTTGATGATGTCATAATCATTTGATGTCATAATCATTGGATGATGTCATAATCATTTGAAGATGTCATAATCATTTTTTTGATGTCATAATCATTTGATGATGTCAAAATCATTTGATGTCATAATCATTGGATGATGTAATCATCATTTTGTTGATGTCATAATCATTTGATGATGTCATAATCATTTTGTTGATGTCATAATGATTTGATGAAGTCATAATCATTGGATGATGTCATAATCATTGGATGATGTCATAATCATTTTGTTGATGTCATAATCATTTGATGATGTCAAAATCATTTGATGTCATAATCATTGGATGATGTAATAATCATTTTGTTGATGTCATAATCATTTGATGATGTCATAATCATTTTGTTGTTGTCATAATGATTTGATGATGTCATAATCATTGGATGATGTCATAATCATTGGATGATGTCATAATCATTTTGTTGATGTCATAATGATTTGATGATGTCATAATCATTGGATGATGTCATAATCATTGGATGATGTCATAATCATTTTGTTGATGTCATAATCATTTGATGATGCAATAATCATTTGATGTCATAATCATTTGATGATGTCATAATCATTTGATGATGTCATAATCATTTTGTTGATGTCATAATCATTTGATGATGTCATAATCATTTTGTTGATGTCATAATCATTTGATGATGTCATAATCATTTTGTTGATGTCATAATCATTTGATGATGTCATAATCATTCTGTTGATGTCATAATCATTTGATGATGTCATAATCATTTTGTTGATGTCATAATCATTTTGTTGATGTCATAATCATTGGATGATGTCATAATCATTGGATGATGTCATAATCATTTTGATGATGTCATAATCATTTGATGATGTCATAATCATTTTGTTGATGTCATAATCATTTGATGATGTCATAATCATTTTGTTGATGTCATAATCATTTTGTTGATGTCATAATCATTGGATGATGTCATAATCATTGGATGATGTCATAATCATTTTGTTGATGTCATAATCATTTGATGATTTCAAAATCATTTGATGTCATAATCATTGGATGATGTAATAATCATTTTGTTGATGTCATAATCATTTGATGATGTCATAATCATTTTGTTGATTTCATAATGATTTGATGATGTCATAATCATTGGATGATGTCATAATCATTGGATGATGTAATAATCATTTTGTTGATGTCATAATCATTTGATGATGTCATAATCATTGGATGATGTCATAATCATTTTGTTGATGTCATAATCATTTGATGATGTCATAATCATTAGATGATGTCATAATCATTTGATGTCATAATCATTTTGTTGATGTCATAATCATTTGATGATGTCATAATCATTAGATGATGTCATAATCATTTGATGTCATAATCATTGGATGATGTCATAACCATTTTGTTGATGTCATAATCATTTGATGATGTCATAATCATTAGATGATGTCATAATCATTTGATGATGTCATAATCATTTGATGTCATAATCATTGGATGATGTCATAATCATTTTGTTGATGTCATAATCATTTGATGATGTCATAATCATTAGATGATGTCATAATCATTTTGTTGATGTCATAATCATTTGATGATGTCATAATCATTAGATGATGTCATAATCATTTTGTTGATGTCATAATCATTTGATGATGTCATAATCATTTTGTTGATGTCATAATCATTAGATGATGTCATAATTATTTTGTTGATGTCATAATGATTTGATGATGTCATAATCATTGGATGATGTCATAATCATTGGATGATGTCATCATCATTTTGTTGATGTCATAATCATTTGATGATGTCATAATCATTTGATGTCATAATCATTGGATGATGTCATAATCACTGGATGATGTCATAATCATTTTGTTGATGTCATAATCATTTGATGATGTCAAAATCATTTGATGTCATAATCATTGGATGATGTAATAATCATTTTGTTGATGTCATAATCATTTGATGATGTCATAATCATTTTGTTGATGTCATAATCATTGGATGATGTCATAATCATTGGATGATGTCATAATCATTTTGTTGATGTCATAATCATTTGATGATGTCAAAATCATTTGATGATGTCATAATCATTTTGTTGATGTCATAATCATTTGATGATGTCATAATCATTGGATGATGTCATAATCATTTTGTTGATGTCATAATCATTTGATGATGTCATAATCATTAGATGTTGTCATAATCATTTTGTTGATGTCATAATCATTGGATGATGTCATAATCATTGGATGATGTCATAATCATTTTGTTGATGTCATAATCATTTGATGTCATAATCACTGGATGATGTCATAATCATTTTGTTGATGTCATAATCATTGGATGATGTCATAATCATTTTGTTGATGTCATAATCATTTGATGATGTCATAATCATTGGATGATGTCATAATCATTTTGTTGATGTCATAATCATTTGATGATGTCATAATCATTAGATGTTGTCATAATCATTTTGTTGATGTCATAATCATTGGATGATGTCATAATCATTTTGTTGATGTCATAATCATTTGATGATGCCATAATCATTTTGTTGATGTCATAATCATTTGATGATGTCAAAATCATTTGATGTCATAATCATTGGATGATGTAATAATCATTTTGTTGATGTCATAATCATTTGATGATGTCATAATCATTTTGTTGATGTCATAATGATTTGATGAAGTCATAATCATTGGATGATGTCATAATCATTGGATGATGTCATAATCATTTTGTTGATGTCATAATCATTTGATGATGTCATAATCATTGGATGATGTCATAATCATTGGATGATGTCATAATCATTTTGTTGATGTCATAATCATTTGATGATGTCAAAATCATTTGATGTCATAATCATTGGATGATGTAATAATCATTTTGTTGATGTCATAATCATTTGATGATGTCATAATCATTTTGTTGATGTCATAATGATTTGATGATGTCATAATCATTGGATGATGTCATAATCATTGGATGATGTCATAATCATTTGATGATGTCATAATCATTGGATGATATCATAATCATTGGATGATGTCATAATCATTGGATGATGTCATAATCATTTTGTTGATGTCATAATCATTTGATGATGTCATAATCATTTTGTTGATGTCATAATCATTTGATGATGTCATAATCATTTTGTTGATGTCATAATCATTTGATGATGTCATAATCATTTTGTTGATGTCATAATCATTTTGTTGATGTCATAACCATTGGATGATGTCATAATCATTGGATGATGTCATAATCATTTTGTTGATGTCATAATCATTTGATGATGTCAAAATCATTTGATGTCATAATCATTGGATGATGTAATAATCATTTTGTTGATGTCATAATCATTTGATGATGTCATAATCATTTTGTTGATTTCATAATGATTTGATGATGTCATAATCATTGGATGATGTCATAATCATTGGATGATGTCATAATCATTTTGTTGATGTCATAATAATTTGATGATGTCAAAATCATTTGATGTCATAATCATTGGATGATGTAATAATCATTTTGTTGATGTCATAATCATTTGATGATGTCATAATCATTGGATGATGTCATAATCATTTTGTTGATGTCATAATCATTTGATGATGTCATAATCATTAGATGATGTCATAATCATTTGATGTCATAATCATTTTGTTGATGTCATAATCATTTGATGATGTCATAATCATTAGATGATGTCATAATAATTTGATGTCATAATCATTGGATGATGTCATAACCATTTTGTTGATGTCATAATCATTTGATGATGTCATAATCATTAGATGATGTCATAATCATTTGATGATGTCATAATCAATAGATGATGTCATAATCATTTTGTTGATGTCATAATCATTTGATGATGTCATAATCATTTGATGTCATAATCATTGGATGATGTCATAATCATTTTGTTGATGTCATAATCATTTGATGATGTCATAATCATTAGATGATGTCATAATCATTTTGTTGATGTCATAATCATTTGATGATGTCATAATCATTAGAAGATGTCATAATCATTTTGTTCATGTCATAATCATTTGATGATGTCATAATCATTAGATGATGTCATAATCATTTTGTTGATGTCATAATCATTTGATGATGTCATAATCATTAGATGATGTCATAATCATTTTGTTCATGTCATAATCATTTGATGATGTCATAATCATTGGATGATGTCATAATCATTTGATGATGTCATAATCATTGGATGATGTCATAATCATTGGATGATGTCATAATCATTTTGTTGATGTCATAATCATTTGATGATGTCATAATCATTTTGTTGATGTCATAATCATTTGATGATGTCATAATCATTTTGTTGATGTCATAATCATTTGATGATGTCATAATCATTTTGTTGATGTCATAATCATTTTGTTGATGTCATAATCATTGGATGATGTCATAATCATTGGATGATGTCATATTCATTTTGTTGATGTCATAATCATTTGATGATGTCAAAATCATTTGATGTCATAATCATTGGATGATGTAATAATCATTTTGTTGATGTCATAATCATTTGATGATGTCATAATCATTTTGTTGATTTCATAATGATTTGATGATGTCATAATCATTGGATGATGTCATAATCATTGGATGATGTCATAATCATTTTGTTGATGTCATAATAATTTGATGATGTCAAAATCATTTGATGTCATAATCATTGGATGATGTAATAATCATTTTGTTGATGTCATAATCATTTGATGATGTCATAATCATTGGATGATGTCATAATCATTTTGTTGATGTCATAATCATTTGATGATGTCATAATCATTAGATGATGTCATAATCATTTGATGTCATAATCATTTTGTTGATGTCATAATCATTTGATGATGTCATAATCATTAGATGATGTCATAATCATTTGATGTCATAATCATTGGATGATGTCATAACCATTTTGTTGATGTCATAATCATTTGATGATGTCATAATCATTAGATGATGTCATAATCATTTGATGATGTCATAATCAATAGATGATGTCATAATCATTTTGTTGATGTCATAATCATTTGATGATGTCATAATCATTTGATGTCATAATCATTGGATGATGTCATAATCATTTTGTTGATGTCATAATCATTTGATGATGTCATAATCATTAGATGATGTCATAATCATTTTGTTGATGTCATAATCATTTGATGATGTCATAATCATTAGATGATGTCATAATCATTTTGTTCATGTCATAATCATTTGATGATGTCATAATCATTAGATGATGTCATAATCATTTTGTTGATGTCATAATCATTTGATGATGTCATAATCATTTGATGTCATAATCATTGGATGATGGCATAATCATTTTGTTGATGTCATAATCATTTGATGATGTCATAATCATTAGATGATGTCATAATCATTTTGTTGATGTCATAATCATTTGATGATGTCAAAATCATTTGATGTCATAATCATTGGATGATGTAATAATCATTTTGTTGATGTCATAATCATTGGATGATGTCATAATCATTTTGTTGATGTCATAATCATTTGATGATGTCATAATCATTGGATGATGTCATAATCATTAGATGATGTCATAATCATTGGATCATGTCATAATCATTTTGTTGATGTCATAATCATTTGATGATGCAATAATCAATTGATGTCATAATCATTGGATGATGTCATAATCATTTGATGATGTCATAATCATTTTGTTGATGTCATAATCATTTGATGATGTCATAATCATTTTGTTGATGTCATAATCATTTGATGATGTCATAATCATTTTGTTGATGTCATAATCATTTGATGATGTCATAATCATTTTGTTGATGTCATAATCATTTGATGATGTCATAATCATTGGATGATGTCATAATCATTTTGTTGATGTCATAATCATTTGATGATGTCAAAATCATTTGATGTCATAATCATTGGATGATGTAATAATCATTTTGTTGATGTCATAATCATTTGATGATGTCATAATCATTTTGTTGATTTCATAATGATTTGATGATGTCATAATCATTGGATGATGTCATAATCATTGGATGATGTCATAATCATTTTGTTGATGTCATAATAATTTGATGATGTCAAAATCATTTGATGTCATAATCATTGGATGATGTAATAATCATTTTGTTGATGTCATAATCATTTGATGATGTCATAATCATTGGATGATGTCATAATCATTTTGTTGATGTCATAATCATGTGATGATGTCATAATCATTAGATGATGTCATAATCATTTGATGTCATAATCATTTTGTTGATGTCATAATCATTTGATGATGTCATAATCATTTTGTTGATTTCATAATGATTTGATGATGTCATAATCATTGGATGATGTCATAATCATTTTGTTGATGTCATAATAATTTGATGATGTCAAAATCATTTGATGTCATAATCATTGGATGATGTAATAATCATTTTGTTGATGTCATAATCATTTGATGATGTCATAATCATTGGATGATGTCATAATCATTGGATGATGTCATAATCATTTTGTTGATGTCATAATCATTTGATGATGTCATAATCATTAGATGATGTCATAATCATTTTGTTGATGTCATAATCATTTGATGATGCAATAATCATTTGATGTCATAATCATTGGATGATGTCATAATCATTTGATGATGTCATAATCATTTTGTTGATGTCATAATCATTTGATGATGTCATAATCATTTTGTTGATGTCATAATCATTTGATGATGTCATAATCATTTTGTTGATGTCATAATCATTTGATGATGTCATAATCATTTTGTTGATGTCATAATCATTTTGTTGATGTCATAATCATTTGATGATGTCATAATCATTGGATGATGTCATAATCATTTTGTTGATGTCATAATCATTTGATGATGTCAAAATCATTTGATGTCATAATCATTGGATGATGTAATAATCATTTTGTTGATGTCATAATCATTTGATGATGTCATAATCATTTTGTTGATTTCATAATGATTTGATGATGTCATAATCATTGGATGATGTCATAATCATTGGATGATGTCATAATCATTTTGTTGATGTCATAATTATTTGATGATGTCAAAATCATTTGATGTCATAATCATTGGATGATGTAATAATCATTTTGTTGATGTCATAATCATTTGATGATGTCATAATCATTGGATGATGTCATAATCATTTTGTTGATGTCATAATCATGTGATGATGTCATAATCATTAGATGATGTCATAATCATTTGATGTCATAATCATTTTGTTGATGTCATAATCATTTGATGATGTCATAATCATTTTGTTGATTTCATAATGATTTGATGATGTCATAATCATTGGATGATGTCATAATCATTGGATGATGTCATAATCATTTTGTTGATGTCATAATAATTTGATGATGTCAAAATCATTTGATGTCATAATCATTGGATGATGTAATAATCATTTTGTTGATGTCATAATAATTTGATGATGTCATAATCATTGGATGATGTCATAATCATTTTGTTGATTTCATAATGATTTGATGATGTCATAATCATTGGATGATGTCATAATCATTGGATGATGTCATAATCATTTTGTTGATGTCATAATAATTTGATGATGTCAAAATCATTTGATGTCATAATCATTGGATGATGTAATAATCATTTTGTTGATGTCATAATCATTTGATGATGTCATAATCATTGGATGATGTCATAATCATTTTGTTGATGTCATAATCATGTGATGATGTCATAATCATTAGATGATGTCATAATCATTTGATGTCATAATCATTTTGTTGATGTCATAATCATTTGATGATGTCATAATCATTTTGTTGATTTCATAATGATTTGATGATGTCATAATCATTGGATGATGTCATAATCATTGGATGATGTCATAATCATTTTGTTGATGTCATAATAATTTGATGATGTCAAAATCATTTGATGTCATAATCATTGGATGATGTAATAATCATTTTGTTGATGTCATAATCATTTGATGATGTCATAATCATTGGATGATGTCATAATCATTTTGTTGATGTCATAATCATGTGATGATGTCATAATCATTAGATGATGTCATAATCATTTGATGTCATAATCATTTTGTTGATGTCATAATCATTTGATGATGCAATAATCATTTGATGTCATAATCATTGGATGATGTCATAATCATTTGATGATGTCATAATCATTTTGTTGATGTCATAATCATTTGATGATGTCATAATCATTTTGTTGATGTCATAATCATTTGATGATGTCATAATCATTTTGTTGATGTCATAATCATTTGATGATGTCATAATCATTTTCTTGATGTCATAATCATTTTGTTGATGTCATAATCATTTGATGATGTCATAATCATTGGATGATGTCATAATCATTTTGTTGATGTCATAATCATTTGATGATGTCAAAATCATTTGATGTCATAATCATTGGATGATGTAATAATCATTTTGTTGATGTCATAATCATTTGATGATGTCATAATCATTGGATGATGTCATAATCATTTTGTTGATGTCATAATCATGTGATGATGTCATAATCATTAGATGATGTCATAATCATTTGATGTCATAATCATTTTGTTGATGTCATAATCATTTGATGATGTCATAATCATTTTGTTGATTTCATAATGATTTGATGATGTCATAATCATTGGATGATGTCATAATCATTTTGTTGATGTCATAATCATGTGATGATGTCATAATCATTAGATGATGTCATAATCATTTGATGTCATAATCATTTTGTTGATGTCATAATCATTTGATGATGTCATAATCATTAGATGATGTCATAATCATTTGATGTCATAATCATTGGATGATGTCATAACCATTTTGTTGATGTCATAATCATTTGATGATGTCATAATCATTAGATGATGTCATAATCATTTGATGATGTCATAATCAATAGATGATGTCTTAATCATTTTGTTGATGTCATAATCATTTGATGATGTCATAATCATTTGATGTCATAATCATTGGATGATGTCATAATCATTTTGTTGATGTCATAATCATTTGATGATGTCATAATCATTTGATGTCATAATCATTGGATGATGTCATAATCATTTTGTTGATGTCATAATCATTTGATGATGTCATAATCATTAGATGATGTCATAATCATTTTGTTGATGTCATAATCATTTGATGATGTCATAATCATTAGATGATGTCATAATCATTTTGTTCATGTCATAATCATTTGATGATGTCATAATCATTAGATGATGGCATAATCATTTTGTTGATGTCATAATCATTTGATGATGTCATAATCATTTGATGTCATAATCATTGGATGATGTCATAATCATTTTGTTGATGTCATAATCATTTGATGATGTCATAATCATTTTGTTAATGTCGTAATCATTTGATGATGTCATAATCATTTTGTTGATGTCATAATCATTTTGTTGATGTCATAATCATTTGATGATGTCATAATCATTGTATGATGTCATAATCATTTTGTTGATGTCATAATCATTTGATGATGTCAAAATCATTTGATGTCATAATCATTGGATGATGTAATAATCATTTTGTTGATGTCATAATCATTTGATGATGTCATAATCATTTTGTTGATTTCATAATGATTTGATGATGTCATAATCATTGGATGATGTCATAATCATTGGATGATGTCATAATCATTTTGTTGATGTCATAATAATTTGATGATGTCAAAATCATTTGATGTCATAGTCATTGGATGATGTAATAATCATTTTGTTGATGTCATAATCATTTGTTGATGTCATAATCATTTGATGATGTCATAATCATTTGATGTCATAATCATTGGATGATGTCATAATCATTTTGTTGATGTCATGATCATTTGATGATGTCATAATCATTAGATGATGTCATAATCATTTTGTTGATGTCATAATCATTTGATGATGTCATAATCATTAGATGATGTCATAATCATTTTGTTGATGTCATAATCATTTGATGATGTCATAATCATTTTGTTGATGTCATAATCATTTGATCATGTCAAAATCATTTGATGTCATAATCATGGGATGATGTCATAATTATTTTGTTGATGTCATAATCATTAGATGATGTCATAATCATTTTGTTGATGTCATAATGATTTGATGATGTCATAATCATTTGATGTCATAATCATTGGATGATGTCATAATCATTGGATGATGTCATAATCATTTTGTTGATGTCATAATCATTTGATGATGTCAAAATCATTTGATGTCATAATCATTGGATGATGTCATAATCATTTGATGATGTCATAATCTTTAGATGATGTCATAATCATTTTGTTGATGTCATAATCATTTGATGATGTCATAATCATTTTGTTGATGTCATAATCATTTGATGATGTCATAATCATTTTGTTGATGTCATAATCATTTTGTTGATGTCATAATCATTGGATGATGTCATAATCATTGGATGATGTCATAATCATTTTGTTGATGTCATAATCATTTGATGATGTCAAAATCATTTGATGTCATAATCATTGGATGATGTAATAATCATTTTGTTGATGTCATAATCATTTGATGATGTCATAATCATTTTGTTGATTTCATAATGATTTGATGATGTCATAATCATTGGATGATGTCATAATCATTGGATGATGTCATAATCATTTTGTTGATGTCATAATAATTTGATGATGTCAAAATCATTTGATGTCATAATCATTGGATGATGTAATAATCATTTTGTTGATGTCATAATCATTTGATGATGTCATAATCATTGGATGATGTCATAATCATTTTGTTGATGTCATAATCATTTGATGATGTCATAATCAATAGATGATGTCAAAATCATTTGATGTCATAATCATTTTGTTGATGTCATAATCATTTGATGATGTCATAATCATTAGCTGATGTCATAATCATTTGATGTCATAATCATTGGATGATGTCATAATCATTTTGTTGATGTCATAATCATTTGATGATGTCATAATCATTTTGTTGATGTCATAATCATTTGATGATGTCAAAATCATTAGATGATGTCATAATCATTTTGTTGATGTCATAATCATTTGATGATGTCATAATCATTTGATGTCATAATCATGGGATGATGTCATAATCATTTTGTTGATGTCATAATCATTTGATGATGTCATAATCATTTGATGTCATAATCATTGGATGATGTCATAATCATTGGATGATGTCATAATCATTTTGTTGATGTCATAATCATTTGATGATGTCATAATCATTTTGTTGATGTCATAATCATTGGATGATGTCATAATCATTTTGTTGATGTCATAATCATTTGATGATGTCATAATCATTTGATGTCATAATCATGGGATGATGTCATAATCATTTTGTTGATGTCATAATCATTTGATGATGTCATAATCATTAGATGATGTCATAATCATTTTGTTTATGTCATAATGATTTGATGATGTCATAATCATTGGATGATGTCATAATCATTGGATGATGTCATCATCATTTTGTTGATGTCATAATCATTTGATGATGTCATAATCATTTGATGTCATAATCATTGGATGATGTCATAATCATTGGATGATGTCATAATCATTTTGTTGATGTCATAATCATTTGATGATGTCATAATCATTTTGTTGATGTCATAATCATTGGATGATGTCATAATCATTTTGTTGATGTCATAATCATTTGATGATGTCATAATCATTTGATGTCATAATCATTGGATGATGTCATAATCATTTTAATGATGTCATAATCATTTGATGATGTCATAATCATTTGATGTCATAATCATTGGATGATGTCATAATCATTTGAAGATGTCATAATCATTTTTTTGATGTCATAATCATTTGATGATGTCAAAATCATTTGATTTCATAATCATTGGATGATGTAATAATCATTTTGTTGATGTCATAATCATTTGATGATGTCATAATCATTTTGTTGATGTCATAATGATTTGATGAAGTCATAATCATTGGATGATGTCATAATCATTGGATGATGTCATAATCATTTTGTTGATGTCATAATCATTTGATGATGTCAAAATCATTTGATGTCATAATCATTGGATGATGTAATAATCATTTTGTTGATGTCATAATCATTTGATGATGTCATAATCATTTTGTTGTTGTCATAATGATTTGATGATGTCATAATCATTGGATGATGTCATAATCATTGGATGATGTCATAATCATTTTGTTGATGTCATAATGATTTGATGATGTCATAATCATTGGATGATGTCATAATCATTGGATGATGTCATAATCATTTTGTTGATGTCATAATCATTTGATGATGCAATAATCATTTGATGTCATAATCATTTGATGATGTCATAATCATTTGATGCTGTCATAATCATTTTGTTGATGTCATAATCATTTGATGATGTCATAATCATTTTGTTGATGTCATAATCATTTGATGATGTCATAATCATTTTGTTGATGTCATAATCATTTGATGATGTCATAATCATTTTGTTGATGTCATAATCATTTTGTTGATGTCATAATCATTGGATGATGTCATAATCATTGGATGATGTCATAATCATTTTGTTGATGTCATAATCATTTGATGATGTCATAATCATTTTGTTGATGTCATAATCATTTGATGATGTCATAATCATTTTGTTGATGTCATAATCATTTTGTTGATGTCATAATCATTGGATGATGTCATAATCATTGGATGATGTCATAATCATTTTGTTGATGTCATAATGATTTGATGATTTCAAAATCATTTGATGTCATAATCATTGGATGATGTAATAATCATTTTGTTGATGTCATAATCATTTGATGATGTCATAATCATTTTGTTGATTTCATAATGATTTGATGATGTCATAATCATTGGATGATGTCATAATCATTGGATGATGTAATAATCATTTTGTTGATGTCATAATCATTTGATGATGTCATAATCATTGGATGATGTCATAATCATTTTGTTGATGTCATAATCATTTGATGATGTCATAATCATTAGATGATGTCATAATCATTTGATGTCATAATCATTTTGTTGATGTCATAATCATTTGATGATGTCATAATCATTAGATGATGTCATAATTATTTGATGTCATAATCATTGGATGATGTCATAACCATTTTGTTGATGTCATAATCATTTGATGATGTCATAATCATTAGATGATGTCATAATCATTTGATGATGTCATAATCATTTGATGTCATAATCATTGGATGATGTCATAATCATTTTGTTGATGTCATAATCATTTGATGATGTCATAATCATTAGATGATGTCATAATCATTTTGTTGATGTCATAATCATTTGATGATGTCATAATCATTAGATGATGTCATAATCATTTTGTTGATGTCATAATCATTTGATGATGTCATAATCATTTTGTTGATGTCATAATCATTTGATCATGTCAAAATCATTTGATGTCATAATCATGGGATGATGTCATAATCATTTTGTTGATGTCATAATCATTTGATGATGTCATAATCATTAGATGATGTCATAATCATTTTGTTGATGTCATAATCATTGGATGATGTCATAATCAATGGATGATGTCATCATCATTTTGTTGATGTCATAATCATTTGATGATGTCATAATCATTTGATGTCATAATCATTGGATGATGTCATAATCATTGGATGATGTCATAATCATTTGATGATGTCATAATCATTTTGTTGATTTCATAATGATTTGATGATGTCATAATCATTGGATGATGTCATAATCATTGGATGATGTCATAATCATTTTGTTGATGTCATAATAATTTGATGATGTCAAAATCATTTGATGTCATAATCATTGGATGATGTAAAAATCATTTTGTTGATGTCATAATCATTTGATGATGTCATAATCATTGGATGATGTCATAATCATTTTGTTGATGTCATAATCATTTGATGATGTCATAATCATTAGATGATGTCATAATCATTTGATGTCATAATCATTTTGTTGATGTCATAATCATTTGATGATGTCATAATCATTAGATTATGTCATAATCATTTGATGTCATAATCATTGGATGATGTCATAACCATTTTGTTGATGTCATAATCATTTGATGATGTCATAATCATTAGATGATGTCATAATCATTTGATGATGTCATAATCATTGGATGATGTCATAATCATTTTGTTGATGTCATAATCATTTGATGATGTCATAATCATTAGATGATGTCATAATCATTTTGTTGATGTCATAATCAATGGATGATGTCATAATCATTGGATGATGTCATAATCATTTTGTTGATGTCATAATCATTTGATGATGTCATAATCATTTTGTTGATGTCATAATCATTTGATGATGTCATAATCATTTTGTTGATGTCATAATCATTTTGTTGATGTCATAATCATTGGATGATGTCATAATCATTGGATGATGTCATAATCATTTTGTTGATGTCATAATCATTTGATGATTTCAAAATCATTTGATGTCATAATCATTGGATGATGTAATAATCATTTTGTTGATGTCATAATCATTTGATGATGTCATAATCATTGGATGATGTCATAATCATTGGATGATGTAATAATCATTTTGTTGATGTCATAATCATTTGATGATGTCATAATCATTGGATGATGTCATAATCATTTTGTTGATGTCATAATCATTTGATGATGTCATAATCATTAGATGATGTCATAATCATTTGATGTCATAATCATTTTGTTGATGTCATAATCATTTGATGATGTCATAATCATTAGATGATGTCATAATCATTTGATGTCATAATCATTGGATGATGTCATAACCATTTTGTTGATGTCATAATCATTTGATGATGTCATAATCATTAGATGATGTCATAATCATTTGATGATGTCATAATCATTTGATGTCATAATCATTGGATGATGTCATAATCATTTTGTTGATGTCATAATCATTTGATGATGTCATAATCATTAGATGATGTCATAATCATTTTGTTGATGTCATAATCATTTGATGATGTCATAATCATTAGATGATGTCATAATCATTTTGTTGATGTCATAATCATTTGATGATGTCATAATCATTTTGTTGATGTCATAATCATTTGATCATGTCAAAATCATTTGATGTCATAATCATGGGATGATGTCATAATCATTTTGTTGATGTCATAATCATTTGATGATGTCATAATCATTAGATGATGTCATAATCATTTTGTTGATGTCATAATCATTGGATGATGTCATAATCAATGGATGATGTCATCATCATTTTGTTGATGTCATAATCATTTGATGATGTCATAATCATTTGATGTCATAATCATTGGATGATGTCATAATCATTGGATGATGTCATAATCATTTGATGATGTCATAATCATTTTGTTGATTTCATAATGATTTGATGATGTCATAATCATTGGATGATGTCATAATCATTGGATGATGTCATAATCATTTTGTTGATGTCATAATAATTTGATGATGTCAAAATCATTTGATGTCATAATCATTGGATGATGTAAAAATCATTTTGTTGATGTCATAATCATTTGATGATGTCATAATCATTGGATGATGTCATAATCATTTTGTTGATGTCATAATCATTTGATGATGTCATAATCATTAGATGATGTCATAATCATTTGATGTCATAATCATTTTGTTGATGTCATAATCATTTGATGATGTCATAATCATTAGATGATGTCATAATCATTTGATGTCATAATCATTGGATGATGTCATAACCATTTTGTTGATGTCATAATCATTTGATGATGTCATAATCATTAGATGATGTCATAATCATTTGATGATGTCATAATCATTGGATGATGTCATAATCATTTTGTTGATGTCATAATCATTTGATGATGTCATAATCATTAGATGATGTCATAATCATTTTGTTGATGTCATAATCATTTGATGATGTCATAATCATTAGATGATGTCATAATCATTTTGTTGATGTCATAATCATTTGATGATGTCATAATCATTTTGTTGATGTCATAATCATTTGATCATGTCAAAATCATTTGATGTCATAATCATGGGATGATGTCATAATCATTTTGTTGATGTCATAATCATTTGATGATGTCATAATCATTATATGATGTCATAATCATTTTGTTGATGTCATAATGATTTGATGATGTCATAATCATTGGATGATGTCATAATCATTGGATTATGTCATCATCATTTTGTTGATGTCATAATCATTTGATGATGTCATAATCATTTGATGTCATAATCATTGGATGATGTCATAATCACTGGATGATGTCATAATCATTTTGTTGATGTCATAATCATTTGATGATGTCAAAATCATTTGATGTCATAATCATTGGATGATGTAATAATCATTTTGTTGATGTCATAATCATTTGATGATGTCATAATCATTTTGTTGATGTCATAATGATTTGATGATGTCATAAACATTGGATGATGTCATAATCATTGGATGATGTAATAATCATTTTGTTGATGTCATAATCATTGGATGATGTCATAATCATTTTGTTGATGTCATAATCATTTGATGATGTCATAATCATTGGATGATGTCATAATCATTTTGTTGATGTCATAATCATTTGATGATGTCATAATCATTAGATGTTGTCATAATCATTTTGTTGATGTCATAATCATTGGATGATGTCATAATCATTGGATGATGTCATAATCATTTTGTTGATGTCATAATCATTTGATGTCATAATCACTGGATGATGTCATAATCATTTTGTTGATGTCATAATCATTGGATGATGTCATAATCATTTTGTTGATGTCATGATCATTTGATGATGTCATAATCATTGGATGATGTCATAATCATTTTGTTGATGTCATAATCATTTGATGATGTCATAATCATTAGATGTTGTCATAATCATTTTGTTGATGTCATAATCATTGGATGATGTCATAATCATTTTGTTGATGTCATAATCATTTGATGATGCCATAATCATTTTGTTGATGTCATAATCATTTGATGATGTCATAATCATTTGATGTCATAATCATTGGATGATGTCATAATCATTTTGTTGATGTCATAATCATTTGATGATGTCATAATCATTTGATGTCAGATTCATTGGATGATGTCATAATCATTTGAAGATGTCATAATCATTTTGTTGATGTCATAATCATTTGATGATGTCAAAATCATTTGATGTCATAATCATTGGATGATGTAATAATCATTTTGTTGATGTCATAATCATTTGATGATGTCATAATCATTTTGTTGATGTCATAATGATTTGATGAAGTCATAATCATTGGATGATGTCATAATCATTGGATGATGTCATAATCATTTTGTTGATGTCATAATCATTTGATGATGTCAAAATCATTTGATGTCATAATCATTGGATGATGTAATAATCATTTTGTTGATGTCATAATCATTTGATGATGTCATAATCATTTTGTTGATGTCATAATGATTTGATGATGTCATAATCATTGGATGATGTCATAATCATTGGATGATGTCATAATCATTTTGTTGATGTCATAATCATTGGATGATGTCATAATCATTGGATGATGTCATAATCATTGGATGATGTCATAATCATTTTGTTGATGTCATAATCATTTGATGATGCAATAATCATTTGATGTCATAATCATTGGATGATGTCATAATCATTTGATGATGTCATAATCATTTTGTTGATGTCATAATCATTTGATGATGTCATAATCATTTTGTTGATGTCATAATCATTTGATGATGTCATAATCATTTTGTTGATGTCATAATCATTTGATGATGTCATAATCATTTTGTTGATGTCATAATCATTTTGTTGATGTCATAATCATTTGATGATGTCATAATCATTGGATGATGTCATAATCATTTTGTTGATGTCATAATCATTTGATGATGTCAAAATCATTTGATGTCATAATCATTGGATGATGTAATAATCATTTTGTTGATGTCATAATCATTTGATGATGTCATAATCATTTTGTTGATTTCATAATGATTTGATGATGTCATAATCATTGGATGATGTCATAATCATTGGATGATGTCATAATCATTTTGTTGATGTCATAATAATTTGATGATGTCAAAATCATTTGATGTCATAATCATTGGATGATGTAATAATCATTTTGTTGATGTCATAATCATTTGATGATGTCATAATCATTGGATGATGTCATAATCATTTTGTTGATGTCATAATCATGTGATGATGTCATAATCATTAGATGATGTCATAATCATTTGATGTCATAATCATTTTGTTGATGTCATAATCATTTGATGATGTCATAATCATTAGATGATGTCATAATCATTTGATGTCATAATCATTGGATGATGTCATAACCATTTTGTTGATGTCATAATCATTTGATGATGTCATAATCATTAGATGATGTCATAATCAATAGATGATGTCTTAATCATTTTGTTGATGTCATAATCATTTGATGATGTCATAATCATTGGATGTCATAATCATTGGATGATGTCATAATCATTTTGTTGATGTCATAATCATTTGATGATGTCATAATCATTTGATGTCATAATCATTGGATGATGTCATAATCATTTTGTTGATGTCATAATCATTTGATGATGTCATAATCATTAGATGATGTCATAATCATTTTGTTGATGTCATAATCATTTGATGATGTCATAATCATTAGATGATGTCATAATCATTTTGTTCATGTCATAATCATTTGATGATGTCATAATCATTAGATGATGGCATAATCATTTTGTTGATGTCATAATCATTTGATGATGTCATAATCATTTGATGTCATAATCATTGGATGATGTCATAATCATTTTGTTGATGTCATAATCATTTGATGATGTCATAATTATTAGATGATGTCATAATCATTTTGTTGATGTCATAATCATTTGATGATGTCATAATCATTAGATGATGTCATAATCATTTTGTTGATGTCATAATCATTTGATGATGTCATAATCATTTTGTTGATGTAATAATCATTTGATCATGTCAAAATCATTTGATGTCATAATCATGGGATGATGTCATAATTATTTTGTTGATGTCATAATCATTTGATGATGTCATAATCATTAGATGATGTCATAATCATTTTGTTGATGTCATAATGATTTGATGATGTCATAATCATTGGATGATGTCATAATCATTGGATGATGTCATCATCATTTTGTTGATGTCATAATCATTTGATGATGTCATAATCATTTGATGTCATAATCATTGGATGATGTCATAATCATTGGATGATGTCATAATCATTTTGTTGATGTCATAATCATTTGATGATGTCAAAATCATTTGATGTCATAATCATTGGATGATGTCATAATCATTTGATGATGTCATAATCATTTGATGATGTCATAATCATTTTGTTGATGTCATAATCATTTGATGATGTCATAATCATTTTGTTGATGTCATAATCATTTGATGATGTCATAATCATTTTGTTGATGTCATAATCATTTTGTTGATGTCATAATCATTGGATGATGTCATAATCATTTGATGATGTCAAAATCATTTGATGTCATAATCATTGGATGATGTAATAATCATTTTGTTGATGTCATAATCATTTGATGATGTCATAATCATTTTGTTGATTTCATAATGATTTGATGATGTCATAATCATTGGATGATGTCATAATCATTGGATGATGTCATAATCATTTTGTTGATGTCATAATAATTTGATGATGTCAAAATCATTTGATGATGTCATAATCATTTGATGTCATAATCATTTTGTTGATGTCATAATCATTTGATGATGTCATAATCATTAGCTGATGTCATAATCATTTGATGTCATAATCATTGGATGATGTCATAATCATTTTGTTGATGTCATAATCATTTGATGATGTCATAATCATTTTGTTGATGTCATAATCATTTGATGATGTCATAATCATTGGATGATGTCATAATCATTTTGTTGATGTCATAATCATTTGATGATGTCATAATCATTAGATGATGTCATAATCATTTGATGTCATAATCATTTTGTTGATGTCATAATCATTTGATGATGTCATAATCATTAGCTGATGTCATAATCATTTGATGTCATAATCATTGGATGATGTCATAATCATTTTGTTGATGTCATAATCATTTGATGATGTCATAATCATTTTGTTGATGTCATAATCATTTGATGATGTCAAAATCATTAGATGATGTCATAATCATTTTGTTGATGTCATAATCATTTGATGATGTCATAATCATTTTGTTGATTTCATAATCATTTGATGATGTCATAATCATTTGATGTCATAATCATGGGATGATGTCATAATCATTTGATGATGTCATAATCATTAGATGATGTCATAATCATTTTGTTTATGTCATAATGATTTGATGATGTCATAATCATTGGATGATGTCATAATCATTGGATGATGTCATCATCATTTTGTTGATGTCATAATCATTTGATGATGTCATAATCATTTGATGTCATAATCATTGGATGATGTCATAATCATTGGATGATGTCATAATCATTTTGTTGATGTCATAATCATTTGATGATGTCATAATCATTTTGTTGATGTCATAATCATTGGATGATGTCATAATCATTTTGTTGATGTCATAATCATTTTGTTGATGTCATAATCATTTGATGATGTCATAATCATTTGATGTCATAATCATTGGATGATGTCATAATCATTTTGTTGATGTCATAATCATTTGATGATGTCATAATCATTTGATGTCATAATCATTGGATGATGTCATAATCATTTGAAGATGTCATAATCATTTTTTTGATGTCATAATCATTTGATGATGTCAAAATCATTTGATGTCATAATCATTGGATGATGTAATAATCATTTTGTTGATGTCATAATCATTTGATGATGTCATAATCATTTTGTTGTTGTCATAATGATTTGATGATGTCATAATCATTGGATGATGTCATAATCATTGGATGATGTCATAATCATTTTGTTGATGTCATAATGATTTGATGATGTCATAATCATTGGATGATGTCATAATCATTGGATGATGTCATAATCATTTTGTTGATGTCATAATCATTTGATGATGCAATAATCATTTGATGTCATAATCATTTGATGATGTCATAATCATTTGATGATGTCATAATCATTTTGTTGATGTCATAATCATTTGATGATGTCATAATCATTTTGTTGATGTCATAATCATTTGATGATGTCATAATCATTTTGTTGATGTCATAATCATTTGATGATGTCATAATCATTTTGTTGATGTCATAATCATTTTGTTGATGTCATAATCATTGGATGATGTCATAATCATTGGATGATGTCATAATCATTTTGTTGATGTCATAATCATTTGATGATGTCATAATCATTTTGTTGATGTCATAATCATTTGATGATGTCATAATCATTTTGTTGATGTCATAATCATTTTGTTGATGTCATAATCATTGGATGATGTCATAATCATTGGATGATGTCATAATCATTTTGTTGATGTCATAATCATTTGATGATTTCAAAATCATTTGATGTCATAATCATTGGATGATGTAATAATCATTTTGTTGATGTCATAATCATTTGATGATGTCATAATCATTTTGTTGATTTCATAATGATTTGATGATGTCATAATCATTGGATGATGTCATAATCATTGGATGATGTAATAATCATTTTGTTGATGTCATAATCATTTGATGATGTCATAATCATTGGATGATGTCATAATCATTTTGTTGATGTCATAATCATTTGATGATGTCATAATCATTAGATGATGTCATAATCATTTGATGTCATAATCATTTTGTTGATGTCATAATCATTTGATGATGTCATAATCATTAGATGATGTCATAATCATTTGATGTCATAATCATTGGATGATGTCATAACCATTTTGTTGATGTCATAATCATTTGATGATGTCATAATCATTAGATGATGTCATAATCATTTGATGATGTCATAATCATTAGATGTCATAATCATTGGATGATGTCATAATCATTTTGTTGATGTCATAATCATTTGATGATGTCATAATCATTAGATGATGTCATAATCATTTTGTTGATGTCATAATCATTTGATGATGTCATAATCATTAGATGATGTCATAATCATTTTGTTGATGTCATAATCATTTGATGATGTCATAATCATTTTGTTGATGTCATAATCATTTGATCATGTCAAAATCATTTGATGTCATAATCATGGGATGATGTCATAATCATTTTGTTGATGTCATAATCATTTGATGATGTCATAATCATTAGATGATGTCATAATCATTTTGTTGATGTCATAATGATTTGATGATGTCATAATCATTGGATGATGTCATAATCATTGGATGATGTCATCATCATTTTGTTGATGTCATAATCATTTGATGATGTCATAATCATTTGATGTCATAATCATTGGATGATGTCATAATCACTGGATGATGTCATAATCATTTTGTTGATGTCATAATCATTTGATGATGTCAAAATCATTTGATGTCATAATCATTGGATGATGTAATAATCATTTTGTTGATGTCATAATCATTTGATGATGTCATAATCATTTTGTTGATGTCATAATGATTTGATGATGTCATAAACATTGGATGATGTCATAATCATTGGATGATGTAATAATCATTTTGTTGATGTCATAATCATTGGATGATGTCATAATCATTTTGTTGATGTCATAATCATTTGATGATGTCATAATCATTGGATGATGTCATAATCATTTTGTTGATGTCATAATCATTTGATGATGTCATAATCATTAGATGTTGTCATAATCATTTTGTTGATGTCATAATCATTGGATGATGTCATAATCATTGGATGATGTCATAATCATTTTGTTGATGTCATAATCATTTGATGTCATAATCACTGGATGATGTCATAATCATTTTGTTGATGTCATAATCATTGGATGATGTCATAATCATTTTGTTGATGTCATAATCATTTGATGATGTCATAATCATTGGATGATGTCATAATCATTTTGTGGATGTCATAATCATTTGATGATGTCATAATCATTAGATGTTGTCATAATCATTTTGTTGATGTCATAATCATTGGATGATGTCATAATCATTTTGTTGATGTCATCATCATTTGATGATGCCATAATCATTTTGTTGATGTCATAATCATTTGATGATGTCATAATCATTTGATGTCATAATCATTGGATGATGTCATAATCATTTTGTTGATGTCATAGTCATTTGATGATGTCATAATCATTTGATGTCATAATCATTGGATGATGTCATAATCATTTGAAGATGTCATAATCATTTTGTTGATGTCATAATCATTTGATGATGTCAAAATCATTTGATGTCATAATCATTGGATGATGTAATAATCATTTTGTTGATGTCATAATCATTTGATGATGTCATAATCATTTTGTTGATGTCATAATGATTTGATGAAGTCATAATCATTGGATGATGTCATAATCATTGGATGATGTCATAATCATTTTGTTGATGTCATAATCATTTGATGATGTCAAAATCATTTGATGTCATAATCATTGGATGATGTAATAATCATTTTGTTGATGTCATAATCATTTGATGATGTCATAATCATTTTGTTGATGTCATAATGATTTGATGATGTCATAATCATTGGATGATGTCATAATCATTGGATGATGTCATAATCATTTTGTTGATGTCATAATGATTTGATGATGTCATAATCATTGGATGATGTCATAATCATTGGATGATGTCATAATCATTGGATGATGTCATAATCATTTTGTTGATGTCATAATCATTTGATGATGCAATAATCATTTGATGTCATAATCATTGGATGATGTCATAATCATTTGATGATGTCATAATCATTTTGTTGATGTCATAATCATTTGATGATGTCATAATCATTTTGTTGATGTCATAATCATTTGATGATGTCATAATCATTTTGTTGATGTCATAATCATTTGATGATGTCATAATCATTTTGTTGATGTCATAATCATTTTGTTGATATCATAATCATTTGATGATGTCATAATCATTGGATGATGTCATAATCATTTTGTTGATGTCATAATCATTTGATGATGTCAAAATCATTTGATGTCATAATCATTGGATGATGTAATAATCATTTTGTTGATGTCATAATCATTTGATGATGTCATAATCATTGGATGATGTCATAATCATTGGATGATGTCATAATCATTTTGTTGATGTCATAATAATTTGATGATGTCAAAATCATTTGATGTCATAATCATTGGATGATGTAATAATCATTTTGTTGATGTCATAATCATTTGATGATGTCATAATCATTGGATGATGTCATAATCATTTTGTTGATGTCATAATCATGTGATGATGTCATAATCATTAGATGATGTAATAATCATTTGATGTCATAATCATTTTGTTGATGTCATAATCATTTCATGATGTCATAATCATTAGATGATGTCATAATCATTTGATGTCATAATCATTGGATGATGTCATAACCATTTTGTTGATGTCATAATCATTTGATGATGTCATAATCATTAGATGATGTCATAATCATTTGATGATGTCATAATCAATAGATGATGTCATAATCATTTTGTTGATGTCATAATCATTTGATGATGTCATAATCATTTGATGTCATAATCATTGGATGATGTCATAATCATTTTGTTGATGTCATAATCATTTGATGATGTCATAATCATTTGATGTCATAATCATTGGATGATGTCATAATCATTTTGTTGATGTCATAATCATTGGATGATGTCATAATCATTTGATGTCATAATCATTGGATGATGTCATAATCATTTGATGTCATAATCATTGGATGATGTCATAATCATTTTGTTGATGTCATAATCATTTGATGATGTCATAATCATTAGATGATGTCATAATCATTTTGTTGATGTCATAATCATTGGTTGATGTCATAATCATTTTGTTGATGTCATAATCATTTGATGATGTCATAATCATTAGATGATGTCATAATCATTTTGTTGATGTCATAATCATTTGATGATGTCATAATCATTTTGTTGATGTCATAATCATTTTGTTGATGTCATAATGATTTGATGATGTCATAATCATTGGATGATGTCATAATCATTGGATGATGTCATAATCATTTTGTTGATGTCATAATCATTTGATGTCATAATCACTGGATGATGTCATAATCATTTTGTTGATGTCATAATCATTTGATGATGTCATAATCATTTTGTTGATGTCATAATCATTGGATGATATCATAATCATTTGATGTCAAAATCATTTGATGTCATAATCATTGGATGATGTCATAATCATTTTGTTGATGTCATAATCATTTGATGATGTCATAATCATTTTGTTGATGTCATAATGATTTGATGATGTCATAAACATTGGATGATGTCATAATCATTGGATGATGTCATAATCATTTTGTTGATGTCATAATGATTTGATGATGTCATAATCATTGGATGATGTCATAATCATTGGATGATGTCATAATCATTTTGTTGATGTCATAATCATTTGATGTCATAATCACTGGATGATGTCATAATCATTTTGTTGATGTCATAATCATTTGATGATGTCATAATCATTTTGTTGATGTCATAATCATTGGATGATGTCATAATCATTTGATGTCATAATCATTGGATGATGTCATAATCATTTTGTTGATGTCATAATCATTTGATGATGTCATAATCATTTTGTTGATGTCATAATGATTTGATGAAGTCATAATCATTGGATGATGTCATAATCATTGGATGATGTCATAATCATTTTGTTGATGTCATAATCATTTGATGATGTCAAAATCATTTGATGTCATAATCATTGGATGATGTAATAATCATTTTGTTGATGTCATAATCATTTGATGATGTCATAATCATTTTGTTGATGTCATAATGATTTGATGATGTCATAATCATTGGATGATGTCATAATCATTGGATGATGTCATAATCATTTTGTTGATGTCATAATGATTTGATGATGTCATAATCAATGGATGATGTCATAATTATTGGATGATGTCATAATCATTGGATGATGTCATAATCATTTTGTTGATGTCATAATCATTTGATGATGCAATAATCATTTGATGTCATAATCATTCTGTTGATGTCATAATCATTTGATGATGTCATAATCATTTTGTTGATGTCATAATCATTTGATGATGTCATAATCATTTTGTTGATGTCATAATCATTTGATGATGTCATAATCATTTTGTTGATGTCATAATCATTTTGTTGATGTCATAATCATTGGATGATGTCATAATCATTGGATGATGTCATAATCATTTTGTTGATGTCATAATCATTTGATGATGTCAAAATCATTTGATGTCATAATCATTGGATGATGTAATAATCATTTTGTTGATGTCATAATCATTTGATGATGTCATAATCATTTTGTTGATTTCATAATGATTTGATGATGTCATAATCATTGGATGATGTCATAATCATTGGATGATGTCATAATCATTTTGTTGATGTCATAATAATTTGATGATGTCATAATCATTTTTTTGATGTCATAATCATTAGATGATGTCATAATCATTTTGTTGATGTCATAATCATTTGTTGATGTCATAATCATTAGATGATGTCATAATCATTTTGTTCATGTCATAATCATTTGATGATGTCATAATCATTAGATGATGTCATAATCATTTTGTTGATGTCATAATCATTTGATGATGTCATAATCATTTGATGTCATAATCATTGGATGATGTCATAATCATTTTGTTGATGTCATAATCATTTGATGATGTCATAATCATTAGATGATGTCATAATCATTTTGTTGATGTCATAATCATTTGATGATGTCATAATCATTTTGTTGATGTCATAATCATTTGATCATGTCAAAATCATTTGATGTCATAATCATGGGATGATGTCATAATCATTTTGTTGATGTCATAATCATTTGATGATGTCATAATCATTAGATGATGTCATAATCATTTTGTTGATGTCATAATGATTTGATGATGTCATAATCATTGGATGAAGTCATAACCATTTTGTTGATGTCATAATAATTTGATGATGTCATAATCATTAGATGATGTCATAATCTTTTGATGATGTCATAATCAATAGATGATGTCTTAATCATTTTGTTGATGTCATAATCATTTGATGATGTCATAATCATTTGATGTCATAATCATTGGATGATGTCATAATCATTTTGTTGATGTCATAATCATTTGATGATGTCATAATCATTTGATGTCATAATCATTGGATGATGTCATAATCATTTTGTTGATGTCATAATCATTTGATGATGTCATAATCATTAGATGATGTCATAATCATTTTGTTGATGTCATAATCATTTGATGATGTCATAATCATTAGATGATGTCATAATCATTTTGTTCATGTCATAATCATTTGATGATGTCATAATCATTAGATGATGGCATAATCATTTTGTTGATGTCATAATCATTTGATGATGTCATAATCATTTGATGTCATAATCATTGGATGATGTCATAATCATTTTGTTGATGTCATAATCATTTGATGATGTCATAATCATTTTGTTGATGTCATAATCATTTGATGATGTCATAATCATTTTGTTGATGTCATAATCATTTTGTTGATGTCATAATCATTTGATGATGTCATAATCATTAGATGATGTCATAATCATTTTGTTGATGTCATAATGATTTGATGATGTCATAATCATTTGATGTCATAATCATTGGATGATGTCATAATCATTGGATGATGTCATAATCATTTTGTTGATGTCATAATCATTTGATGATGTCAAAATCATTTGATGTCATAATCATTGGATGATGTCATAATCATTTGATGATGTCATAATCTTTAGATGATGTCATAATCATTTTGTTGATGTCATAATCATTTGATGATGTCATAATCATTTTGTTGATGTCATAATCATTTGATGATGTCATAATCATTTTGTTGATGTCATAATCATTTTGTTGATGTCATAATCATTGGATGATGTCATAATCATTGGATGATGTCATAATCATTTTGTTGATGTCATAATCATTTGATGATGTCAAAATCATTTGATGTCATAATCATTGGATGATGTAATAATCATTTTGTTGATGTCATAATCATTTGATGATGTCATAATCATTGGATGATGTCATAATCATTTTGTTGATGTCATAATCATTTGATGATGTCATAATCATTAGATGATGTCATAATCATTTGATGTCATAATCATTTTGTTGATGTCATAATCATTTGATGATGTCATAATCATTAGCTGATGTCATAATCATTTGATGTCATAATCATTGGATGATGTCATAATCATTTTGTTGATGTCATAATCATTTGATGATGTCATAATCATTTTGTTGATGTCATAATCATTTGATGATGTCAAAATCATTAGATGATGTCATAATCATTTTGTTGATGTCATAATCATTTGATGATGTCATAATCATTTTGTTGATTTCATAATCATTTGATGATGTCATAATCATTTGATGTCATAATCATGGGATGATGTCATAATCATTTTGTTGATGTCATAATCATTTGATGATGTCATAATCATTTGATGTCATAATCATTGGATGATGTCATAATCATTGGATGATGTCATAATCATTTTGTTGATGTCATAATCATTTGATGATGTCATAATCATTTTGTTGATGTCATAATCATTGGATGATGTCATAATCATTTTGTTGATGTCATAATCATTTGATGATGTCATAATCATTTGATGTCATAATCATTGGATGATGTCATAATCATTTTGTTGATGTCATAATCATTTGATGATGTCATAATCATTTGATGTCATAATCATTGGATGATGTCATAATCATTTGAAGATGTCATAATCATTTTTTTGATGTCATAATCATTTGATGATGTCAAAATCATTTGATTTCATAATCATTGGATGATGTAATAATCATTTTGTTGATGTCATAATCATTTGATGATGTCAAAATCATTTGATGTCATAATCATTGGATGATGTAATAATCATTTTGTTGATGTCATAATCATTTGATGATGTCATAATCATTTTGTTGTTGTCATAATGATTTGATGATGTCATAATCATTGGATGATGTCATAATCATTGGATGATGTCATAATCATTTTGTTGATGTCATAATGATTTGATGATGTCATAATCATTGGATGATGTCATAATCATTGGATGATGTCATAATCATTGGATGATGTCATAATCATTTTGTTGATGTCATAATCATTTGATGATGCAATAATCATTTGATGTCATAATCATTTGATGATGTCATAATCATTTGATGATGTCATAATCATTTTGTTGATGTCATAATCATTTGATGATGTCATAATCATTTTGTTGATGTCATAATCATTTGATGATGTCATAATCATTTTGTTGATGTCATAATCATTTGATGATGTCATAATCATTTTGTTGATGTCATAATCATTTTGTTGATGTCATAATCATTGGATGATGTCATAATCATTGGATGATGTCATAATCATTTTGTTGATGTCATAATCATTTGATGATGTCATAATCATTTTGTTGATGTCATAATCATTTGATGATGTCATAATCATTTTGTTGATGTCATAATCATTTTGTTGATGTCATAATCATTGGATGATGTCATAATCATTGGATGATGTCATAATCATTTTGTTGATGTCATAATCATTTGATGATTTCAAAATCATTTGATGTCATAATCATTGGATGATGTCATAATCATTTTGTTGATGTCATAATCATTTGATGATGTCATAATCATTTTGTTGATTTCATAATGATTTGATGATGTCATAATCATTGGATGATGTCATAATCATTGGATGATGTAATAATCATTTTGTTGATGTCATAATCATTTGATGATGTCATAATCATTGGATGATGTCATAATCATTTTGTTGATGTCATAATCATTTGATGATGTCATAATCATTAGATGATGTCATAATCATTTGATGTCATAATCATTTTGTTGATGTCATAATCATTTGATGATGTCATAATCATTAGATGATGTCATAATCATTTGATGTCATAATCATTGGATGATGTCATAACCATTTTGTTGATGTCATAATCATTTGATGATGTCATAATCATTAGATGATGTCATAATCATTTGATGATGTCATAATCATTTGATGTCATAATCATTGGATGATGTCATAATCATTTTGTTGATGTCATAATCATTTGATGATGTCATAATCATTAGATGATGTCATAATCATTTTGTTGATGTCATAATCATTTGATGATGTCATAATCATTAGATGATGTCATAATCATTTTGTTGATGTCATAATCATTTGATGATGTCATAATCATTTTGTTGATGTCATAATCATTTGATCATGTCAAAATCATTTGATGTCATAATCATGGGATGATGTCATAATCATTTTGTTGATGTCATAATCATTTGATGATGTCATAATCATTAGATGATGTCATAATCATTTTGTTGATGTCATAATCATTGGATGATGTCATCATCATTTTGTTGATGTCATAATCATTTGATGATGTCATAATCATTTGATGTCATAATCATTGGATGATGTCATAATCATTGGATGATGTCATAATCATTGGATGATGTCATAATCATTTGATGATGTCATAATCATTTTGTTGATTTCATAATGATTTGATGATGTCATAATCATTGGATGATGTCATAATCATTGGATGATGTCATAATCATTTTGTTGATGTCATAATAATTTGATGATGTCAAAATCATTTGATGTCATAATCATTGGATGATGTAAAAATCATTTTGTTGATGTCATAATCATTTGATGATGTCATAATCATTGGAAGATGTCATAATCATTTTGTTGATGTCATAATCATTTGATGATGTCATAATCATTATATGATGTCATAATCATTTGATGTCATAATCATTTTGTTGATGTCATAATCATTTGATGATGTCATAATCATTAGATGATGTCATAATCATTTGATGTCATAATCATTGGATGATGTCATAACCATTTTGTTGATGTCATAATCATTTGATGATGTCATAATCATTAGATGATGTCATAATCATTTGATGATGTCATAATCATTGGATGATGTCATAATCATTTTGTTGATGTCATAATCATTTGATGATGTCATAATCATTAGATGATGTCATAATCATTTTGTTGATGTCATAATCATTTGATGATGTCATAATCATTAGATGATGTCATAATCATTTTGTTGATGTCATAATCATTTGATGATGTCATAATCATTTTGTTGATGTCATAATCATTTGATCATGTCAAAATCATTTGATGTCATAATCATGGGATGATGTCATAATCATTTTGTTGATGTCATAATCATTTGATGATGTCATAATCATTATATGATGTCATAATCATTTTGTTGATGTCATAATGATTTGATGATGTCATAATCATTGGATGATGTCATAATCATTGGATGATGATGTCATCATCATTTTGTTGATGTCATAATCATTTGATGATGTCATAATCATTTGATGTCATAATCATTGGATGATGTCATAATCACTGGATGATGTCATAATCATTTTGTTGATGTCATAATCATTTGATGATGTCAAAATCATTTGATGTCATAATCATTGGATGATGTAATAATCATTTTGTTGATGTCATAATCATTTGATGATGTCATAATCATTTTGTTGATTTCATAATGATTTGATGATGTCATAAACATTGGATGATGTCATAATCATTGGATGATGTAATAATCATTTTGTTGATGTCATAATCATTGGATGATGTCATAATCATTTTGTTGATGTCATAATCATTGGATGATGTCATAATCATTTTGTTGATGTCATAATCATTTGATGATGTCATAATCATTAGATGTTGTCATAATCATTGGATGATGTCATAATCATTGGATGATGTCATAATCATTTTGTTGATGTCATAATCATTTGATGTCATAATCACTGGATGATGTCATAATCATTTTGTTGATGTCATAATCATTGGATGATGTCATAATCATTTTGTTGATGTCATGATCATTTGATGATGTCATAATCATTGGATGATGTCATAATCATTTTGTTGATGTCATAATCATTTGATGATGTCATAATCATTAGATGTTGTCATAATCATTTTGTTGATGTCATAATCATTGGATGATGTCATAATCATTTTGTTGATGTCATAATCATTTGATGATGCCATAATCATTTTGTTGATGTCATAATCATTTGATGATGTCATAATCATTTGATGTCATAATCATTGGATGATGTCATAATCATTTTGTTGATGTCATAATCATTTGATGATGTCATAATCATTTGATGTCAGATTCATTGGATGATGTCATAATCATTTGAAGATGTCATAATCATTTTGTTGATGTCATAATCATTTGATGATGTCAAAATCATTTGATGTCATAATCATTGGATGATGTAATAATCATTTTGTTGATGTCATAATCATTTGATGATGTCATAATCATTTTGTTGATGTCATAATGATTTGATGAAGTCATAATCATTGGATGATGTCATAATCATTGGATGATGTCATAATCATTTTGTTGATGTCATAATCATTTGATGATGTCAAAATCATTTGATGTCATAATCATTGGATGATGTAATAATCATTTTGTTGATGTCGACATCATTTGATGATGTCATAATCATTTTGTTGATGTCATAATGATTTGATGATGTCATAATCATTGGATGATGTCATAATCATTGGATGATGTCATAATCATTTTGTTGATGTCATAATCATTGGATGATGTCATAATCATTGGATGATGTCATAATCATTGGATGATGTCATAATCATTTTGTTGATGTCATAATCATTTGATGATGCAATAATCATTTGATGTCATAATCATTGGATGATGTCATAATCATTTGATGATGTCATAATCATTTTGTTGATGTCATAATCATTTGATGATGTCATAATCATTTTGTTGATGTCATAATCATTTGATGATGTCATAATCATTTTGTTGATGTCATAATCATTTGATAATGTCATAATCATTTTGTTGATGTCATAATCATTTTGTTGATGTCATAATCATTTGATGATGTCATAATCATTGGATGATGTCATAATCATTTTGTTGATGTCATAATCATTTGATGATGTCAAAATCATTTGATGTCATAATCATTGGATGATGTAATAATCATTTTGTTGATGTCATCATCATTTGATGATGTCATAATCATTTTGTTGATTTCATAATGATTTGATGATGTCATAATCATTGGATGATGTCATAATCATTTTGTTGATGTCATAATAATTTGATGATGTCAAAATCATTTGATGTCATAATCATTGGATGATGTAATAATCATTTTGTTGATGTCATAATCATTTGATGATGTCATAATCATTGGATGATGTCATAATCATTTTGTTGATGTCATAATCATGTGATGATGTCATAATCATTAGATGATGTCATAATCATTTGATGTCATAATCATTTTGTTGATGTCATAATCATTTGATGATGTCATAATCATTAGATGATGTCATAATCATTTGATGTCATAATCATTGGATGATGTCATAACCATTTTGTTGATGTCATAATCATTTGATGATGTCATAATCATTAGATGATGTCATAATCATTTGATGATGTCATAATCAATAGATGATTTCTTAATCATTTTGTTGATGTCATAATCATTTGATGATGTCATAATCATTTGATGTCATAATCATTGGATGATGTCATAATCATTTTGTTGATGTCATAATCATTTGATGATGTCATAATCATTTGATGTCATAATCATTGGATGATGTCATAATCATTTTGTTGATGTCATAATCATTTGATGATGTCATAATCATTAGATGATGTCATAATCATTTTGTTGATGTCATAATCATTTGATGATATCATAATCATTAGATGATGTCATAATCATTTTGTTCATGTCATAATCATTTGATGATGTCATAATCATTAGATGATGGCATAATCATTTTGTTGATGTCATAATCATTTGATGATGTCATAATCATTTGATGTCATAATCATTGGATGATGTCATAATCATTTTGTTGATGTCATAATCATTTGATGATGTCATAATCATTAGATGATGTCATAATCATTTTGTTGATGTCATAATCATTTGATGATGTCATAATCATTAGATGATGTCATAATCATTTTGTTGATGTCATAATCATTTGATGATGTCATAATCATTTTGTTGATGTCATAATCATTTGATCATGTCAAAATCATTTGATGTCATAATCATGGGATGATGTCATAATTATTTTGTTGATGTCATAATCATTTGATGATGTCATAATCATTAGATGATGTCATAATCATTTTGTTGATGTCATAATGATTTGATGATGTCATAATCATTGGATGATGTCATAATCATTGGATGATGTCATCATCATTTTGTTGATGTCATAATCATTTGATGATGTCATAATCATTTGATGTCATAATCATTGGATGATGTCATAATCATTGGATGATGTCATAATCATTTTGTTGATGTCATAATCATTTGATGATGTCAAAATCATTTGATGTCATAATCATTGGATGATGTCATAATCATTTGATGATGTCATAATCATTTGATGATGTCATAATCATTTTGTTGATGTCATAATCATTTGATGATGTCATAATCATTTTGTTGATGTCATAATCATTTGATGATGTCATAATCATTTTGTTGATGTCATAATCATTTTGTTGATGTCATAATCATTGGATGATGTCATAATCATTGGATGATGTCATAATCATTTTGTTGATGTCATAATCATTTGATGATGTCAAAATCATTTGATGTCATAATCATTGGATGATGTAATAATCATTTTGTTGATGTCATAATCATTTGATGATGTCATAATCATTTTGTTGATTTCATAATGATTTGATGATGTCATAATCATTGGATGATGTCATAATCATTGGATGATGTCATAATCATTTTGTTGATGTCATAATAATTTGATGATGTCAAAATCATTTGATGTCATAATCATTGGATGATGTAATAATCATTTTGTTGATGTCATAATCATTTGATGATGTCATAATCATTGGATGATGTCATAATCATTTTGTTGATGTCATAATCATTTGATGATGTCATAATCATTAGATGATGTCATAATCATTTGATGTCATAATCATTTTGTTGATGTCATAATCATTTGATGATGTCATAATCATTAGCTGATGTCATAATCATTTGATGTCATAATCATTGGATGATGTCATAATCATTTTGTTGATGTCATAATCATTTGATGATGTCATAATCATTTTGTTGATGTCATAATCATTTGATGATGTCAAAATCATTAGATGATGTCATAATCATTTTGTTGATGTCATAATCATTTGATGATGTCATAATCATTTTGTTGATTTCATAATCATTTGATGATGTCATAATCATTTGATGTCATAATCATGGGATGATGTCATAATCATTTGATGATGTCATAATCATTAGATGATGTCATAATCATTTTGTTTATGTCATAATGATTTCATGATGTCATAATCATTGGATGATGTCATAATCATTGGATGATGTCATCATCATTTTGTTGATGTCATAATCATTTGATGATGTCATAATCATTTGATGTCATAATCATTGGATGATGTCATAATCATTGGATGATGTCATAATCATTTTGTTGATGTCATAATCATTTTGTTGATGTCATAATCATTGGATGATGTCATAATCATTTTGTTGATGTCATAATCATTTGATGATGTCATAATCATTTGATGTCATAATCATTGGATGATGTCATAATCATTTTGTTGATGTCATAATCATTTGATGATGTCATAATCATTTGATGTCATAATCATTGGATGATGTCATAATCATTTGAAGATGTCATAATCATTTTTTTGATGTCATAATCATTTGATGATGTCAAAATCATTTGATGTCATAATCATTGGATGATGTAATAATCATTTTGTTGATGTCATAATCATTTGATGATGTCATAATCATTTTGTTGATGTCATAATGATTTGATGAAGTCATAATCATTGGATGATGTCATAATCATTGGATGATGTCATAATCATTTTGTTGATGTCATAATCATTTGATGATGTCAAAATCATTTGATGTCATAATCATTGGATGATGTAATAATCATTTTGTTGATGTCATAATCATTTGATGATGTCATAATCATTTTGTTGTTGTCATAATGATTTGATGATGTCATAATCATTGGATGATGTCATAATCATTGGATGATGTCATAATCATTTTGTTGATGTCATAATGATTTGATGATGTCATAATCATTGGATGATGTCATAATCATTGGATGATGTCATAATCATTGGATGATGTCATAATCATTTTGTTGATGTCATAATCATTTGATGATGCAATAATCATTTGATGTCATAATCATTTGATGATGTCATAATCATTTGATGATGTCATAATCATTTTGTTGATGTCATAATCATTTGATGATGTCATAATCATTTTGTTGATGTCATAATCATTTGATGATGTCATAATCATTTTGTTGATGTCATAATCATTTGATGATGTCATAATCATTTTGTTGATGTCATAATCATTTTGTTGATGTCATAATCATTGGATGATGTCATAATCATTTTGTTGATGTCATAATCATTTGATGATGTCATAATCATTTTGTTGATGTCATAATCATTTGATGATGTCATAATCATTTTGTTGATGTCATAATCATTTTGTTGATGTCATAATCATTGGATGATGTCATAATCATTGGATGATGTCATAATCATTTTGTTGATGTCATAATCATTTGATGATTTCAAAATCATTTGATGTCATAATCATTGGATGATGTAATAATCATTTTGTTGATGTCATAATCATTTGATGATGTCATAATCATTTTGTTGATTTCATAATGATTTGATGATGTCATAATCATTGGATGATGTCATAATCATTGGATGATGTAATAATCATTTTGTTGATGTCATAATCATTTGATGATGTCATAATCATTGGATGATGTCATAATCATTTTGTTGATGTCATAATCATTTTGTTGATGTCATAATCATTTGATGATGTCATAATCATTAGATGATGTCATAATCATTTGATGTCATAATCATTGGATGATGTCATAACCATTTTGTTGATGTCATAATCATTTGATGATGTCATAATCATTTGATGTCATAATCATTGGATGATGTCATAATCATTTTGTTGATGTCATAATCATTTGATGATGTCATAATCATTAGATGATGTCATAATCGTTTTGTTGATGTCATAATCATTTGATGATGTCATAATCATTAGATGATGTCATAATCATTTTGTTGATGTCATAATCATTTGATGATGTCATAATCTTTTTGTTGATGTCATAATCATTTGATCATGTCAAAATCATTTGATGTCATAATCATGGGATGATGTCATAATCATTTTGTTGATGTCATAATCATTTAATGATGTCATAATCATTAGATGATGTCATAATCATTTTGTTGATGTCATAATGATTTGATGATGTCATAATCATTGGATGATGTCATAATCATTGGATGATGTCATCATCATTTTGTTGATGTCATAATCATTTGATGATGTCATAATCATTTGATGTCATAATCATTGGATGATGTCATAATCACTGGATGATGTCATAATCATTTTGTTGATGTCATAATCATTTGATGATGTCAAAATCATTTGATGTCATAATCATTGGATGATGTAATAATCATTTTGTTGATGTTATAATCATTTGATGATGTCATAATCATTTTGTTGATGTCATAATGATTTGATGATGTCATAAACATTGGATGATGTCATAATCATTGGATGATGTAATAATCATTTTGTTGATGTCATAATCATTGGATGATGTCATAATCATTTTGTTGATGTCATAATCATTTGATGATGTCATAATCATTGGATGATGTCATAATCATTTGATGATGTCATAATCATTGGATGATGTCATAATCATTTTGTTGATGTCATAATCATTTGATGATGTCATAATCATTAGATGTTGTCATAATCATTTTGTTGATGTCATAATCATTGGATGATGTCATAATCATTGGATGATGTCATAATCATTTTGTTGATGTCATAATCATTTGATGTCATAATCACTGGATGATGTCATAATCATTTTGTTGATGTCATAATCATTGGATGATGTCATAATCATTTTGTTGATGTCATAATCATTTGATGATGTCATAATCATTGGATGATGTCATAATCATTTTGTTGATGTCATAATCATTTGATGATGTCATAATCATTAGATGTTGTCATAATCATTTTGTTGATGTCATAATCATTGGATGATGTCATAATCATTTTGTTGATGTCATAATCATTTGATGATGCCATAATCATTTTGTTGATGTCATAATCATTTGATGATGTCATAATCATTTGATGTCATAATCATTGGATGATGTCATAATCATTTTGTTGATGTCATAATCATTTGATGATGTCATAATCATTTGATGTCATAATCATTGGATGATGTCATAATCATTTGAAGATGTCATAATCATTTTGTTGATGTCATAATCATTTGATGATGTCAAAATCATTTGATGTCATAATCATTGGATGATGTAATAATCATTTTGTTGATGTCATAATCATTTGATGATGTCATAATCATTTTGTTGATGTCATAATGATTTGATGAAGTCATAATCATTGGATGATGTCATAATCATTGGATGATGTCATAATCATTTTGTTGATGTCATAATCATTTGATGATGTCAAAATCATTTGATGTCATAATCATTGGATGATGTAATAATCATTTTGTTGATGTCATAATCATTTGATGATGTCATAATCATTTTGTTGATGTCATAATGATTTGATGATGTCATAATCATTGGATGATGTCATAATCATTGGATGATGTCATAATCATTTTGTTGATGTCATAATGATTTGATGATGTCATAATCATTGGATGATGTCATAATCATTGGATGATGTCATAATCATTGGATGATGTCATAATCATTTTGTTGATGTCATAATCATTTGATGATGCAATAATCATTTGATGTCATAATCATTGGATGATGTCATAATCATTTGATGATGTCATAATCATTTTGTTGATGTCATAATCATTTGATGATGTCATAATCATTTTGTTGATGTCATAATCATTTGATGATGTCATAATCATTTTGTTGATGTCATAATCATTTGATGATGTCATAATCATTTTGTTGATGTCATAATCATTTTGTTGATGTCATAATCATTTGATGATGTCATAATCATTGGATGATGTCATAATCATTTTGTTGATGTCATAATCATTTGATGATGTCAAAATCATTTGATGTCATAATCATTGGATGATGTAATAATCATTTTGTTGATGTCATAATCATTTGATGATGTCATAATCATTTTGTTGATTTCATAATGATTTGATGATGTCATAATCATTGGATGATGTCATAATCATTGGATGATGTCATAATCATTTTGTTGATGTCATAATAATTTGATGATGTCAAAATCATTTGATGTCATAATCATTGGATGATGTAATAATCATTTTGTTGATGTCATAATCATTTGATGATGTCATAATCATTGGATGATGTCATAATCATTTGGTTGATGTCATAATCATGTGATGATGTCATAATCATTAGATGATGTAATAATCATTTGATGTCATAATCATTTTGTTGATGTCATAATCATTTCATGATGTCATAATCATTAGATGATGTCATAATCATTTGATGTCATAATCATTGGATGATGTCATAACCATTTTGTTGATGTCATAATCATTTGATGATGTCATAATCATTAGATGATGTCATAATCATTTGATGATGTCATAATCAATAGATGATGTCATAATCATTTTGTTGATATCATAATCATTTGATGATGTCATAATCATTTGATGTCATAATCATTGGATGATGTCATAATCATTTTGTTGATGTCATAATCATTTGATGATGTCATAATCATTTGATGTCATAATCATTGGATGATGTCATAATCATTTTGTTGATGTCATAATCATTGGATGATGTCATAATCATTTGATGTCATAATCATTGGATGATGTCATAATCATTTTGTTGATGTCATAATCATTGGTTGATGTCATAATCATTTTGTTGATGTCATAATCATTTGATGATGTCATAATCATTAGATGATGTCATAATCATTTTGTTGATGTCATAATCATTTGATGATGTCATAATCATTTTGTTGATGTCATAATCATTTTGTTGATGTCATAATGATTTGATGATGTCATAATCATTGGATGATGTCATAATCATTGGATGATGTCATAATCATTTTGTTGATGTCATAATCATTTGATGTCATAATCACTGGATGATGTCATAATCATTTTGTTGATGTCATAATCATTTGATGATGTCATAATCATTTTGTTGATGTCATAATCATTGGATGATATCATAATCATTTGATGTCATAATCATTTGATGATGTCATAATCATTTGATGTCATAATCATTGGATGATGTCATAATCATTTTTTTGATGTCATAATAATTATATGATGTCATAATCATTTTGTTGATGTCATAATCATTTGTTGATGTCATAATCATTAGATGATGTCATAATCATTTTGTTCATGTCAAAATCATTTGATGATGTCATAATCATTAGATGATGTCATAATCATTTTGTTGATGTCATAATCATTTGATGATGTCATAATCATTTGATGTCATAATCATTGGATGATGTCATAATCATTTTGTTGATGTCATAATCATTTGATGATGTCATAATCATTAGATGATGTCATAATCATTTTGTTGATGTCATAATCATTTGATGATGTCATAATCATTTTGTTGATGTCATAATCATTTGATCATGTCAAAATCATTTGATGTCATAATCATGGGATGATGTCATAATCATTTTGTTGATGTCATAATCATTTGATGATGTCATAATCATTAGATGATGTCATAATCATTTTGTTGATGTCATAATGATTTGATGATGTCATAATCATTGGATGATGTCATCATCATTTTGTTGATGTCATAATCATTTGATGATGTCATAATCATTTGATGTCATAATCATTGGATGATGTAATAATCATTTTGTTGATGTCATAATCATTTGATGATGTCAAAATCATTTGATGTCATAATCATTGGATGATGTAATAATCATTTTGTTGATGTCATAATCATTTGATGATGTCATAATCATTTTGTTGATGTCATAATGATTTGATGATGTCATAAACATTGGATGATGTCATAATCATTGGATGATGTCATAATCATTTTGTTGATGTCATAATGATTTGATGATGTCATAATCATTGGATGATGTCATAATCATTGGATGATGTCATAATCATTTTGTTGATGTCATAATCATTTGATGTCATAATCACTGGATGATGTCATAATCATTTTGTTGATGTCATAATCATTGGATGATGTAATAATCATTTTGTTGATGTCATAATCATTTGATGATGTCAAAATCATTTGATGTCATAATTATTGGATGATGTAATAATCATTTTGTTGATGTAATAATCATTTGATGATGTCATAATCATTTTGTTGATGTCATAATGATTTGATGATGTCATAATCATTGGATGATGTCATAATCATTGGATGATGTCATAATCATTTTGTTGATGTCATAATGATTTGATGATGTCATAATCAATGGATGATGTCATAATCATTGGATGATGTCATAATCATTGGATGATGTCATAATCATTTTGTTGATGTCATAATCATTTGATGATGCAATAATCATTTGATGTCATAATCATACTGTTGTTGTCATAATCATTTGATGATGTCATAATCATTTTGTTGATGTCATAATCATTTGATGATGTCATAATCATTTTGTTGATGTCATAATCATTTGATGATGTCATAATCATTTTGTTGATGTCATAATCATTTTGTTGATGTCATAATCATTGGATGATGTCATAATCATTGGATGATGTCATAATCATTTTGTTGATGTCATAATCATTTGATGATGTCAAAATCATTTGATGTCATAATCATTGGATGATGTAATAATCATTTTGTTGATGTCATAATCATTTGATGATGTCATAATCATTTTGTTGATTTCATAATGATTTGATGATGTCATAATCATTGGATGATGTCATAATCATTGGATGATGTCATAATCATTTTGTTGATGTCATAATAATTTGATGATGTCATAATCATTTGATGTCATAATCATTGGATGATGTCATAATCATTTTTTTGATGTCATAATCATTAGATGATGTCATAATCATTTTGTTGATGTCATAATCATTTGTTGATGTCATAATCATTAGATGATGTCATAATCATTTTGTTCATGTCATAATCATTTGATGATGTCATAATCATTAGATGATGTCATAATCATTTTGTTGATGTCATAATCATTTGATGATGTCATAATCATTTGATGTCATAATCATTGGATGATGTCATAATCATTTTGTTGATGTCATAATCATTTGATGATGTCATAATCATTAGATGATGTCATAATCATTTTGTTGATGTCATAATCATTTGATGATGTCATAATCATTTTGTTGATGTCATAATCATTTGATCATGTCAAAATCATTTGATGTCATAATCATGGGATGATGTCATAATCATTTTGTTGATGTCATAATCATTTGATGATGTCATAATCATTAGATGATGTCATAATCATTTTGTTGATGTCATAATGATTTGATGATGTCATAATCATTGGATGATGTCATCATCATTTTGTTGATGTCATAATCATTTGATGATGTCATAATCATTTGATGTCATAATCATTGGATGATGTCATAATCATTTTGTTGATGTCATAATCATTTGATGATGTCAAAATCATTTGATGTCATAATCATTGGATGATGTAATAATCATTTTGTTGATGTCATAATCATTTGATGATGTCATAATCATTTTGTTGATGTCATAATGATTTGATGATGTCATAAACATTGGATGATGTCATAATCATTGGATGATGTCATAATCATTTTGTTGATGTCATAATGATTTGATGATGTCATAATCATTGGATGATGTCATAATCATTGGATGATGTCATAATCATTTTGTTGATGTCATAATCATTTGATGTCATAATCACTGGATGATGTCATAATCATTTTGTTGATGTCATAATCATTTGATGATGTCATAATCATTTTGTTGATGTCATAATCATTGGATGATGTCATAATCATTTGATGTCATAATCATTGGATGATGTCATAATCATTTTGTTGATGTCATAATCATTTGATGATGTCATAATCATTTTGTTGATGTCATAATGATTTGATGAAGTCATAATCATTGGATGATGTCATAATCATTGGATGATGTCATAATCATTTTGTTGATGTCATAATCATTTGATGATGTCAAAATCATTTGATGTCATAATCATTGGATGATGTAATAATCATTTTGTTGATGTCATAATCATTTGATGATGTCATAATCATTTTGTTGATGTCATAATGATTTGATGATGTCATAATCATTGGATGATGTCATAATCATTGGATGATGTCATAATCATTTTGTTGATGTCATAATGATTTGATGATGTCATAATCAATGGATGATGTCATAATCATTGGATGATGTCATAATCATTGGATGATGTCATAATCATTTTGTTGATGTCATAATCATTTGATGATGCAATAATCATTTGATGTCATAATCATTTTGTTGATGTCATAATCATTTGATGATGTCATAATCATTTTGTTGATGTCATAATCATTTGATGATGTCATAATCATTTTGTTGATGTCATAATCATTTGATGATGTCATAATCATTTTGTTGATGTCATAATCATTTTGTTGATGTCATAATCATTGGATGATGTCATAATCATTGGATGATGTCATAATCATTTGATGATGTCATAATCATTTTGTTGATGTCATAATCATTTGATGATGTCATAATCATTTTGTTGATGTCATAATCATTTGATGATGTCATAATCATTTTGTTGATGTCATAATCATTTTGTTGATGTCATAATCATTGGATGATGTCATAATCATTGGATGATGTCATAATCATTTTGTTGATGTCATAATCATTTGATGATGTCAAAATCATTTGATGTCATAATCATTGGATGATGTAATAATCATTTTGTTGATGTCATAATCATTTGATGATGTCATAATCATTTTGTTGATTTCATAATGATTTGATGATGTCATAATCATTGGATGATGTCATAATCATTTTGTTGATGTCATAATAATTTGATGATGTCAAAATCATTTGATGTCATAATCATTGGATGATGTAATAATCATTTTGTTGATGTCATAATCATTTGATGATGTCATAATCATTGGATGATGTCATAATCATTTTGTTGATGTCATAATCATTTGATGATGTCATAATCATTAGATGATGTCATAATCATTTGATGTCATAATCATTTTGTTGATGTCATAATCATTTGATGATGTCATAATCATTAGATGATGTCATAATCATTTGATGTCATAATCATTGGATGATGTCATAACCATTTTGTTGATGTCATAATCATTAGATGATGTCATAATCATTTTGTTGATGTCATAATCATTTGATGATGTCATAATCATTTGATGTCATAATCATTGGATGATGGCATAATCATTTTGTTGATGTCATAATCATTTGATGATGTCATAATCATTAGATGATGTCATAATCATTTTGTTGATGTCATAATCATTTGATGATGTCATAATCATTAGATGATGCCATAATCATTTTGTTGATGTCATAATCATTGGATGATGTCATAATCATTTTGTTGATGTCATAATCATTTGATGTCATAATCATTGTATGATGTCATAATCATTTTGTTGATGTCATAATCATTTTGTTGATGTCATAATCATTTGATGATGTCATAATCATTAGATGATGCCATAATCATTTTGTTGATGTCATAATCATTGGATGATGTCATAATCATTTTGTTGATGTCATAATCATTTGATGATGTCAAAATCATTTGATGTCATAATCATTGGATGATGTAATAATCATTTTGTTGATGTCATAATCATTTGATGATGTCATAATCATTTTGTTGATGTCATAATGATTTGATGATGTCATAAACATTGGATGATGTCATAATCATTGGATGATGTCATAATCATTTTGTTGATGTCATAATCATCTGGTGATGTCAAAATTATTTGATGTCATAATAATTGGATGATGTCATAATCATTTTGTTGATGTCATAATCATTTGATGATGTCATAATCATTTTGTTGATGTCATAATCATTTTGTTGATGTCATAATGATTTGATGATGTCATAATCATTGGATGATGTCATAATCATTGGATGATGTCATAATCATTTTGTTGATGTCATAATCATTTGATGTCATAATCACTGGATGATGTCATAATCATTTTGTTGATGTCATAATCATTTGATGATGTCATAATCATTTTGTTGATGTCATAATCATTGGATGATGTCATAATCATTTGATGTCATAATCATTGGATGATGTCATAATCATTTTGTTGATATCATAATCATTTTATGATGTCATAATCATTTTGTTGATGTCATAATCATTTGATGATGCCATAATCATTTTGTTGATGTCATAATCATTTGATGATGCCATAATCATTTTGTTGATGTCATAATCATTGGATGATGTCATAATCATTTTGTTGATGTCATAATCATTTGATGATGTCATAATCATTGGATGATGTCATAATCATTTTGTTGATGTCATAATCATTTGATGATGTCATAATCATTTGATGTCATAATCATTGGATGATGTCATAATCATTTGAAGATGTCATAATCATTTTGTTGATGTCATAATCATTTGATGATGTCATAATCATTTTGTTGATTTCATAATCATTTGATGATGTCATAATCATTTGATGTCATAATCATGGGATGATGTCATAATCATTTTGTTGATGTCATAATCATTTGATGATGTCATAATCATTAGATGATGTCATAATCATTTTGTTTATGTCATAATGATTTGATGATGTCATAATCATTGGATGATGTCATCATCATTTTGTTGATGTCATAATCATTTGATGATGTCATAATCATTTGATGTCATAATCATTTGATGATGTCATAATCATTAGATGATGTCATAATCATTTTGTTGATGTCATAATCATTTGATGATGTCATAATCATTAGATGATGTCATAATCATTTTGTTGATGTCATAATCATTTGATGATGTCATAATCATTTTGTTGATTTCATAATCATTTGATGATGTCATAATCATTTGATGTCATAATCATGGGATGATGTCATAATCATTTTGTTGATGTCATAATCATTTGATGATGTCATAATCATTAGATGATGTCATAATCATTTTGTTTATGTCATAATGATTTGATGATGTCATAATCATTGGATGATGTCATCATCATTTTGTTGATGTCATAATCATTTGATGATGTCATAATCATTTGATGTCATAATCATTGGATGATGTCATAATCATTGGATGATGTCATAATCATTTTGTTGATGTCATAATCATTTGATGATGTCAAAACCATTTGATGTCATAATCATTGGATGATGTAATAATCATTTTTTTGATGTCATAATCATTTCATGATGTCATAATCATTTTGTTGATGTCATAATCATTTTGTTGATGTCATAATGATTTGATGATGTCATAATCATTGGATGATGTCATAATCATTTGATGATGTCATAATCATTTGATGTCATAATCATTGGATGATGTCATAATCATTTTGTTGATGTCATAATCATTTGATGATGTCATAATCATTAGATGATGTCATAATCATTTTGTTGATGTCATAATCATTTGATGATGTCATAATCATTTTGTTGATGTCATAATCATTTGATCATGTCAAAATCATTTGATGTCATAATCATGGGATGATGTCATAATCATTTTGTTGATGTCATAATCATTTGATGATGTCATAATCATTAGATGATGTCATAATCATTTTGTTGATGTCATAATGATTTGATGATGTCATAATCATTGGATGATGTAATAATCATTTTGTTGATGTCATAATCATTTGATGATGTCAAAATCATTTGATGTCATAATCATTGGATGATGTAATAATCATTTTGTTGATGTCATAATCATTTGATGATGTCATAATCATTTTGTTGATGTCATAATGATTTGATGATGTCATAAACATTGGATGATGTCATAATCATTGGATGATGTCATAATCATTTTGTTGATGTCATAATGATTTGATGATGTCATAATCATTGGATGATGTCATAATCATTGGATGATGTCATAATCATTTTGTTGATGTCATAATCATTTGATGTCATAATCACTGGATGATGTCATAATCATTTTGTTGATGTCATAATCATTTGATGATGTCATAATCATTTTGTTGATGTCATAATCATTGGATGATGTCATAATCATTTGATGTCATAATCATTGGATGATGTCATAATCATTTTGTTGATGTCATAATCATTTGATGATGTCATAATCATTTTGTTGATGTCATAATGATTTGATGAAGTCATAATCATTGGATGATGTCATAATCATTGGATGATGTAATAATCATTTTGTTGATGTCATAATCATTTGATGATGTCAAAATCATTTGATGTCATAATTATTGGATGATGTAATAATCATTTTGTTGATGTCATAATCATTTGATGATGTCATAATCATTTTGTTGATGTCATAATGATTTGATGATGTCATAATCATTGGATGATATCATAATCATTGGATGATGTCATAATCATTTTGTTGATGTCATAATGATTTGATGATGTCATAATCAATGGATGATGTCATAATCATTGGATGATGTCATAATCATTGGATGATGTCATAATCATTTTGTTGATGTCATAATCATTTGATGATGCAATAATCATTTGATGTCATAATCATACTGTTGATGTCATAATCATTTGATGATGTCATAATCATTTTGTTGATGTCATAATCATTTGATGATGTCATAATCATTTTGTTGATGTCATAATCATTTGATGATGTCATAATCATTTTGTTGATGTCATAATCATTTTGTTGATGTCATAATCATTGGATGATGTCATAATCATTGGATGATGTCATAATCATTTTGTTGATGTCATAATCATTTGATGATGTCAAAATCATTTGATGTCATAATCATTGGATGATGTAATAATCATTTTGTTGATGTCATAATCATTTGATGATGTCATAATCATTTTGTTGATTTCATAATGATTTGATGATGTCATAATCATTGGATGATGTCATAATCATTGGATGATGTCATAATCATTTTGTTGATGTCATAATAATTTGATGATGTCATAATCATTTGATGTCATAATCATTGGATGATGTCATAATCATTTTTTTGATGTCATAATCATTAGATGATGTCATAATCATTTTGTTGATGTCATAATCATTTGTTGATGTCATAATCATTAGATGATGTCATAATCATTTTGTTCATGTCATAATCATTTGATGATGTCATAATCATTAGATGATGTCATAATCATTTTGTTGATGTCATAATCATTTGATGATGTCATAATCATTTGATGTCATAATCATTGGATGATGTCATAATCATTTTGTTGATGTCATAATCATTTGATGATGTCATAATCATTAGATGATGTCATAATCATTTTGTTGATGTCATAATCATTTGATGATGTCATAATCATTTTGTTGATGTTATAATCATTTGATCATGTCAAAATCATTTGATGTCATAATCATGGGATGATGTCATAATCATTTTGTTGATGTCATAATCATTTGATGATGTCATAATCATTAGATGATGTCATAATCATTTTGTTGATGTCATAATGATTTGATGATGTCATAATCATTGGATGATGTCATCATCATTTTGTTGATGTCATAATCATTTGATGATGTCATAATCATTTGATGTCATAATCATTGGATGATGTCATAATCATTTTGTTGATGTCATAATCATTTGATGATGTCAAAATCATTTGATGTCATAATCATTGGATGATGTAATAATCATTTTGTTGATGTCATAATCATTTGATGATGTCATAATCATTTTGTTGATGTCATAATGATTTGATGATGTCATAAACATTGGATGATGTCATAATCATTGGATGATGTCATAATCATTTTGTTGATGTCATAATGATTTGATGATGTCATAATCATTGGATGATGTCATAATCATTGGATGATGTCATAATCATTTTGTTGATGTCATAATCATTTGATGTCATAATCACTGGATGATGTCATAATCATTTTGTTGATGTCATAATCATTTGATGATGTCATAATCATTTTGTTGATGTCATAATCATTGGATGAAGTCATAATCATTTGATGTCATAATCATTGGATGATGTCATAATCATTTTGTTGATGTCATAATCATTTGATGATGTCATAATCATTTTGTTGATGTCATAATGATTTGATGAAGTCATAATCATTGGATGATGTCATAATCATTGGATGATGTCATAATCATTTTGTTGATGTCATAATCATTTGATGATGTCAAAATCATTTGATGTCATAATCATTGGATGATGTAATAATCATTTTGTTGATGTCATAATCATTTGATGATGTCATAATCATTTTGTTGATGTCATAATGATTTGATGATGTCATAATCATTGGATGATGTCATAATCATTGGATGATGTCATAATCATTTTGTTGATGTCATAATGATTTGATGATGTCATAATCAATGGATGATGTCATAATCATTGGATGATGTCATAATCATTGGATGATGTCATAATCATTTTGTTGATGTCATAATCATTTGATGATGCAATAATCATTTGATGTCATAATCATTTTGTTGATGTCATAATCATTTGATGATGTCATAATCATTTTGTTGATGTCATAATCATTTGATGATGTCATAATCATTTTGTTGATGTCATAATCATTTGATGATGTCATAATCATTTTGTTGATGTCATAATCATTTTGTTGATGTCATAATCATTGGATGATGTCATAATCATTGGATGATATCATAATCATTTGATGATGTCATAATCATTTTGTTGATGTCATAATCATTTGATGATGTCATAATCATTTTGTTGATATCATAATCATTTGATGATGTCATAATCATTTTGTTGATGTCATAATCATTTTGTTGATGTCATAATCATTGGATGATGTCATAATCATTTTGTTGATGTCATAATCATTTGATGATGTCAAAATCATTTGATGTCATAATCATTGGATGATGTAATAATCATTTTGTTGATGTCATAATCATTTGATGATGTCATAATCATTTTGTTGATTTCATAATGATTTGATGATGTCATAATCATTGGATGATGTCATAATCATTTTGTTGATGTCATAATAATTTGATGATGTCAAAATCATTTGATGTCATAATCATTGGATGATGTAATAATCATTTTGTTGATGTCATAATCATTTGATGATGTCACAATCATTGGATGATGTCATAATCATTTTGTTGATGTCATAATCATTTGATGATGTCATAATCATTAGATGATGTCATAATCATTTGATGTCATAATCATTTTGTTGATGTCATAATCATTTGATGATGTCATAATCATTAGATGATGTCATAATCATTTGATGTCATAATCATTGGATGATGTCATAACCATTTTGTTGATGTCATAATCATTTGATGATGTCATAATCATTAGATGATGTTATAATCATTTGATGATGTCATAATCAATAGATGATGTCATAATCATTTTGTTGATGTCATAATCATTTGATGATGTCATAATCATTTTGTTGATGTCATAATCATTTGATGATGTCAAAATCATTTGATGTCATAATCATTGGATGATGTAATAATCATTTTGTTGATGTCATAATCATTTGATGATGTCATAATCATTTTGTTGATGTCATAATGATTTGATGATGTCATAAACATTGGATGATGTCATAATCATTGGATGATGTCATAATCATTTTGTTGATGTCATAATGATTTGATGATGTCATAATCATTGGATGATGTCATAATCATTGGATGATGTCATAATCATTTTGTTGATGTCATAATCATTTGATGTCATAATCACTGGATGATGTCATAATCATTTTGTTGATGTCATAATCATTTGATGATGTCATAATCATTTTGTTGATGTCATAATCATTGGATGAAGTCATAATCATTTGATGTCATAATCATTGGATGATGTCATAATCATTTTGTTGATGTCATAATCATTTGATGATGTCATAATCATTTTGTTGATGTCATAATGATTTGATGAAGTCATAATCATTGGATGATGTCATAATCATTGGATGATGTCATAATCATTTTGTTGATGTCATAATCATTTGATGATGTCAAAATCATTTGATGTCATAATCATTGGATGATGTAATAATCATTTTGTTGATGTCATAATCATTTGATGATGTCATAATCATTTTGTTGATGTCATAATGATTTGATGATGTCATAATCATTGGATGATGTCATAATCATTGGATGATGTCATAATCATTTTGTTGATGTCATAATGATTTGATGATGTCATAATCAATGGATGATGTCATAATCATTGGATGATGTCATAATCATTGGATGATGTCATAATCATTTTGTTGATGTCATAATCATTTGATGATGCAATAATCATTTGATGTCATAATCATTTTGTTGATGTCATAATCATTTGATGATGTCATAATCATTTTGTTGATGTCATAATCATTTGATGATGTCATAATCATTTTGTTGATGTCATAATCATTTGATGATGTCATAATCATTTTGTTGATGTCATAATCATTTTGTTGATGTCATAATCATTGGATGATGTCATAATCATTGGATGATATCATAATCATTTGATGATGTCATAATCATTTTGTTGATGTCATAATCATTTGATGATGTCATAATCATTTTGTTGATATCATAATCATTTGATGATGTCATAATCATTTTGTTGATGTCATAATCATTTTGTTGATGTCATAATCATTGGATGATGTCATAATCATTTTGTTGATGTCATAATCATTTGATGATGTCAAAATCATTTGATGTCATAATCATTGGATGATGTAATAATCATTTTGTTGATGTCATAATCATTTGATGATGTCATAATCATTTTGTTGATTTCATAATGATTTGATGATGTCATAATCATTGGATGATGTCATAATCATTTTGTTGATGTCATAATAATTTGATGATGTCAAAATCATTTGATGTCATAATCATTGGATGATGTAATAATCATTTTGTTGATGTCATAATCATTTGATGATGTCACAATCATTGGATGATGTCATAATCATTTTGTTGATGTCATAATCATTTGATGATGTCATAATCATTAGATGATGTCATAATCATTTGATGTCATAATCATTTTGTTGATGTCATAATCATTTGATGATGTCATAATCATTAGATGATGTCATAATCATTTGATGTCATAATCATTGGATGATGTCATAACCATTTTGTTGATGTCATAATCATTTGATGATGTCATAATCATTAGATGATGTTATAATCATTTGATGATGTCATAATCAATAGATGATGTCATAATCATTTTGTTGATGTCATAATCATTTGATGATGTCATAATCATTTGATGTCATAATCATTGGATGATGTCATAATCATTTTGTTGATGTCATAATCATTTGATGATGTCATAATCATTAGATGATGTCATAATCATTTTGTTGATGTCATAATCATTTGATGATGTCATAATCATTAGATGATGTCATAATCATTTTGTTCATGTCATAATCATTTGATGATGTCATAATCTTTAGATGATGTCATAATCATTTTGTTGATGTCATAATCATTTGATGATGTCATAATCATTTGATGTCATAATCATTGGATGATGGCATAATCATTTTGTTGATGTCATAATCATTTGATGATGTCATAATCATTAGATGATGTCATAATCATTTTGTTGATGTCATAATCATTTGATGATGTCATAATCATTAGATGATGTCATAATCATTTTGTTGATGTCATAATCATTTGATGATGTCATAATCATTAGATGATGCCATAATCATTTTGTTGATGTCATAATCATTGGATGATGTCATAATCATTTTGTTGATGTCATAATCATTTGATGTCATAATCATTGTATGATGTCATAATCATTTTGTTGATGTCATAATCATTGGATGTCATAATCATTGGATGATGTCATAATCATTGGATGATGTCATAATCATTTTGTTGATGTCATAATCATTTGATGATATCAAAATCATTTGATGTCATAATCATTGGATGATGTAATAATCATTTTGTTGATGTCATAATCATTTGATGATGTCATAATCATTTTGTTGATGTCATAATGATTTGATGATGTCATAAACATTGGATGATGTCATAATCATTGGATGATGTCATAATCATTTTGTTGATGTCATAATCATCTGGTGATGTCAAAATTATTTGATGTCATAATAATTGGATGATGTCATAATCATTTTGTTGATGTCATAATCATTTGATGATGTCATAATCATTTTGTTGATGTCATAATCATTTTGTTGATGTCATAATGATTTGATGATGTCATAATCATTGGATGATGTCATAATCATTGGATGATGTCATAATCATTTTGTTGATGTCATAATCATTTGATGTCATAATCACTGGATGATGTCATAATCATTTTGTTGATGTCATAATCATTTGATGATGTCATAATCATTTTGTTGATGTCATAATCATTGGATGATGTCATAATCATTTGATGTCATAATCATTGGATGATGTCATAAACATTTTGTTGATATCATAATCATTTTATGATGTCATAATCATTTTGTTGATGTCATAATCATTTGATGATGCCATAATCATTTTGTTGATGTCATAATCATTTGATGATGCCATAATCATTTTGTTGATGTCATAATCATTGGATGATGTCATAATCATTTTGTTGATGTCATAATCATTTGATGATGTCATAATCATTGGATGATGTCATAATCATTTTGTTGATGTCATAATCATTTGATGATGTCATAATCATTTGATGTCATAATCATTGGATGATGTCATAATCATTTGAAGATGTCATAATCATTTTGTTGATGTCATAATCATTTGATGATGTCATAATCATTTTGTTGATTTCATAATCATTTGATGATGTCATAATCATTTGATGTCATAATCATGGGATGATGTCATAATCATTTTGTTGATGTCATACTCATTTGATGATGTCATAATCATTAGATGATGTCATAATCATTTTGTTTATGTCATAATGATTTGATGATGTCATAATCATTGGATGATGTCATAATCATTGGATGATGTCATCATCATTTTGTTGATGTCATAATCATTTGATGATGTCATAATCATTTGATGTCATAATCATTTGATGATGTCATAATCATTAGATGATGTCATAATCATTTTGTTGATGTCATAATCATTTGATGATGTCATAATCATTAGATGATGTCATAATCATTTTGTTGATGTCATAATCATTTGATGATGTCATAATCATTTTGTTGATTTCATAATCATTTGATGATGTCATAATCATTTGATGTCATAATCATGGGATGATGTCATAATCATTTTGTTGATGTCATAATCATTTGATGATGTCATAATCATTAGATGATGTCATAATCATTTTGTTTATGTCATAATGATTTGATGATGTCATAATCATTGGATGATGTCATCATCATTTTGTTGATGTCATAATCATTTGATGATGTCATAATCATTTGATGTCATAATCATTGGATGATGTCATAATCATTGGATGATGTCATAATCATTTTGTTGATGTCATAATCATTTGATGATGTCAAAACCATTTGATGTCATAATCATTGGATGATGTAATAATCATTTTTTTGATGTCATAATCATTTCATGATGTCATAATCATTTTGTTGATGTCATAATCATTTTGTTGATGTCATAATGATTTGATGATGTCATAATCATTGGATGATGTCATAATCATTGGATGATGTCATAATCATTTTGTTGATGTCATAATCATTTGATGTCATAATCACTGGATGATGTCATAATCATTTTGTTGATGTCATAATCATTTGATGATGTCATAATCATTTTGTTGATGTCATAATCATTGGATGATGTCATAATCATTTGATGTCATAATCATTGGATGATGTCATAATCATTTTGTTGATATCATAATCATTTTATGATGTCATAATCATTTTGTTGATGTCATAATCATTTGATGATGACATCAAAATGATGATGCCATAATCATTTTGTTGATGTCATAATCATTTGATGATGCCATAATCATTTTGTTGATGTCATAATCATTTTGTTGATGTCATAATCATTTGATGATGTCATAATCATTGGATGATGTCATAATCATTTTGTTGATGTCATAATCATTTGATGATGTCATAATCATTTGATGTCATAATCATTGGATGATGTCATAATCATTTGAAGATGTCATAATCATTTTGTTGATGTCATAATCATTTGATGATGTCATAATCATTTTGTTGATTTCATAATCATTTGATGATGTCATAATCAATTGATGTCATAATCATGGGATGATGTCATAATCATTTTGTTGATGTCATAATCATTTGATGATGTCATAATCATTAGATGATGTCATAATCATTTTGTTTATGTCATAATGATTTGATGATGTCATAATCATTGGATGATGTCATAATCATTGATTTTGTTGATGTCATAATCATTTGATGATGTCATAATCATTTGATGTCATAATCATTTGATGATGTCATAATCATTAGATGATGTCATAATCATTTTGTTGATGTCATAATCATTTGATGATGTCATAATCATTAGATGATGTCATAATCATTTTCTTGATGTCATAATCATTTGATGATGTCATAATCATTTTGTTGATTTCATAATCATTTGATGATGTCATAATCATTTGATGTCATAATCATGGGATGATGTCATAATCATTTTGTTGATGTCATAATCATTTGATGATGTCATAATCATTAGATGATGTCATAATCATTTTGTTTATGTCATAATGATTTGATGATGTCATAATCATTGGATGATGTCATCATCATTTTGTTGATGTCATAATCATTTGATGATGTCATAATCATTTGATGTCATAATCATTGGATGATGTCATAATCATTGGATGATGTCATAATCATTTTGTTGATGTCATAATCATTTGATGATGTCAAAACCATTTGATGTCATAATCATTGGATGATGTAATAATCATTTTTTTGATGTCATAATCATTTCATGATGTCATAATCATTTTGTTGATGTCATAATGATTTGATGATGTCATAATCATTGGATGATGTCATAATCATTGGATGATGTCATAATCATTTTGTTGATGTCATAATCATTTGATGATGTCAAAATTATTTGATGTCATAATCATTGGATGATGTCATAATCATTTTGTTGATGTCATAATCATTTGATGATGTCATAATCATTTTGCTGATGTCATAATCATTTTGTTGATGTCATAATGATTTGATGATGTCATAATCATTGGATGATGTCATAATCATTGGATGATGTCATAATCATTTTGTTGATGTCATAATCATTTGATGTCATAATCATTGGATGATGTCATAATCATTTTGTTGATGACATTATCATTTGATGATGTCATAATCATTTTGTTGATGTCATAATCATTTGATGATGTCATAATCATTTGATGTCATAATCATTGTATGATGTCATAATCATTTTGTTGATATCATAATCATTTGATGATGTCATAATCATTTTGTTGATGTCATAATCATTTGATGATGCCATAATCATTTTGTTGATGTCATAATCATTTGATGATGCCATAATCATTTTGTTGATGTCATAATCATTGGATGATGTCATAATCATTTTGTTGATGTCATAATCATTTGATGATGTCATAATCATTGGATGATGTCATAATCATTTTGTTGATGTCATAGTCATTTGATGATGTCATAATCATTAGATGTTGTCATAATCATTTTGTTGATGTCATAATCATTGGATGATGTCATAATCATTGGATGATGTCATAATCATTTTGTTGATGTCATAATCATTTGATGATGTCAAAATCATTTGATGTCATAATTATTGGATGATGTAATAATCATTTTGTTGATGTCATAATCATTTGATGATGTCATAATCATTTTGTTGATGTCATAATGATTTGATGAAGTCATACTCATTGGATGATGTCATAATCATTGGATGATGTCATAATCATTTTGTTGATGTCATAATCATTTGATGATGTCAAAATCATTTGATGTCATAATCATTGGATGATGTAATAATCATTTTGTTGATGTCATAATCATTTGATGATGTCATAATCATTTTGTTGATGTCATAATGATTTGATGATGTCATAATCATTGGATGATGTCATAATCATTGGATGATGTCATAATCATTGGATGATGTCATAATCATTTTGTTGATGTCATAATCATTTGATGATGCGATAATCATTTGATGTCATAATCATTGGATGATGTCATAATCATTTGATGATGTCATAATCATTTGATGATGTCATAATCATTTTGATGATGTCATAATCATTTTGTTGATGTCATAATCATTTGATGATGTCATAATCATTTTGTTGATGTCATAATCATTTGATGATGTCATAATCATTTTGTTGATGTCATAATCATTTTGTTGATGTCATAATCATTGGATGATGTCATAATCATTGGATGATGTCATAATCATTTTGTTGATGTCATAATCATTTGATGATGTCAAAATCATTTGATGTCATAATCATTTGATGATGTAATAATCATTTTGTTGATGTCATAATCATTTGATGATGTCATAATCATTTTGTTGATTTCATAATGATTTGATGATGTCATAATCATTGGATGATGTCATAATCATTGGATATTGTCATAAACATTTTGTTGATGTCATAATCATTTGATGATGTCAAAATCATTTGATGTCATAATCATTTGATGATGTAATAATCATTTTGTTGATGTCATAATCATTTGATGATGTCATAATCATTGGATGATGTCATAATCATTTTGTTGATGTCATAATCATTTGATGATGTCATAATCATTAGATGATGTCATAATCATTTGATGTCATAATCATTTTGTTGATGTCATAATCATTTGATGATGTCATTATCATTAGATGATGTCACAATCATTTGATGTCATAATCATTGGATGATGTCATAACCATTTTGTTGATGTCATAATCATTTGATGATGTCATAATCATTAGATGATGTCATAATCATTTGATGATGTCATAATCAATAGATGATGTCATAATCATTTTGTTGATGTCATAATCATTTGATGATGTCATAATCATTGGATGTCATAATCATTGGATGATGTCATAATCATTTTGTTGATGTCATAATCATTTGATGATGTCATAATCATTTGATGTCATAATCATTGGATGATGTCATAATCATTTTGTTGATGTCATAATCATTTGATGATGTCATAATCATTAGATGATGTCATAATCATTTTGTTGATGTCATAATCATTTGATGATGTCATAATCATTAGATGATGTCATAATCATTTTGTTCATGTCATAATCATTTGATGATGTCATAATCATTAGATGATGTCATAATCATTTTGTTCATGTCATAATCATTTGATGATGTCATAATCATTTGATGTTATAATCATTGGATGATGCCATAATCATTTTGTTGATGTCATAATCATTTGATGATGTCATAATCATTAGATGATGTCATAATCATTTTGTTGATGTCATAATCATTTGATGATGTCATAATCATTAGATGATGTCATAATCATTTTGTTGATGTCATAATCATTTGTTGATGTCATAATCATTTTGTTGATGTCATAATCATTTGATCATGTCAAAATCATTTGATGGCATAATCATGGGGTGATGTCATAATCATTTTGTTGATGTCATAATCATTTAATGATGTCATAATCATTAGATGATGTCATAATCATTTTGTTGATGTCATAATGATTTGATGATGTCATAATCATTTGATGATGTCATAATCATTTGATGTCATAATCATTGGATGATGTCATAATCATTGGATGATGTCATAATCATTTTGTTGATGTCATAATCATTTGATGATGTCAAAATCATTTGATGTCATAATCATTGGATGATGTAATAATCATTTTGTTGATGTCATAATCATTTGATGATGTCATAATCATTTTGTTGATGTCATAATGATTTGATGATGTCATAAACATTGGATGATGTCATAATCATTGGATGATGTCATAATCATTTGGTGATGTCAAAATTATTTGATGTCATAATCATTGGATGATGTCATAATCATTTTGTTGATGTCATAATCATTTGATGATGTCATAATCATTTTGTTGATGTCATAATCATTTTGTTGATGTCATAATGATTTGATGATGTCATAATCATTGGATGATGTCATAATCATTGGATGATGTCATAATCATTTTGTTGATGTCATAATCATTTGATGTCATAATCACTGGATGATGTCATAATCATTTTGTTGATGTCATAATCATTTGATGATGTCATAATCATTTTGTTGATGTCATAATCATTGGATGATGTCATAATCATTTGATGTCATAATCATTGGATGATGTCATAATCATTTTGTTGATATCATAATCATTTTATGATGTCATAATCATTTTGTTGATGTCATAATCATTTGATGATGCCATAATCATTTTGTTGATGTCATAATCATTTGATGATGCCATAATCATTTTGTTGATGTCATAATCATTGGATGATGTCATAATCATTTTGTTGATGTCATAATCATTTGATGATGTCATAATCATTGGATGATGTCATAATCATTTTTTTGATGTCATAATCATTTGATGATGTCATAATCATTAGATGTTGTCATAATCATTTTGTTGATGTCATAATCATTGGATGATGTCATAATCATTTTGTTGATGTCATAATCATTTGATGATGCCATAATCATTTTGTTGATGTCATAATCATTTGATGATGTCATAATCATTTGATGTCATAATCATTGGATGATGTCATAATCATTCTGTTGATGTCATAATCATTTGATGATGTCATAATCATTTGATGTCATAATCATTGGATGATGTCATAATCATTTGAAGATGTCATAATCATTTTGTTGATGTCATAATCATTTGATGATGTCATAATCATTTTGTTGATGTCATAATCATTTGATGATGTCATAATCATTTTGTTGATGTCATAATGATTTGATGATGTCATAATCATTGGATGATGTCATAATCATTGGATGATGTCACAATCATTTTGTTGATGTCATAATCATTTGATGATGTCATAATCATTAGATGATGTCATAATCATTTTGTTGATGTCATAATCATTTGATGATGTCATAATCATTAGATGATGTCATAATCATTTTGTTGATGTCATAATCATTTGATGATGTCATAATCATTAGATGATGTCATAATCATTTTGTTGATGTCATAATCATTTGATGATGTCATAATCATTTGATGTCATAATCATTGGATGATGTCATAATCATTTTGTTGATGTCATAATCATTTGATGATGTCATAATCATTAGATGATGTCATAATCATTTTGTTGATGTCATAATCATTTGATGATGTCATTATCATTAGATGATGTCATAATCATTTTGTTGATGTCATAATCATTTGATGATGGCATAATCATTTTGTTGATTTCATAATCATTTGATGATGTCATAATCATATGATGTCATAATCATGGGATGATGTCATAATCATTTTGTTGATGTCATAATGATTTGATGATGTCATAATCATTAGATGATGTCATAATCATTTTGTTTATGTCATAATGATTTGATGATGTCATAATGATTGGATGATGTCATAATCATTGGATGATGTCATCATCATTTTGTTGATGTCATAATGATTTGATGATGTCATAATCATTTGAAGTCATAATCATTGGATGATGTCATAATCATTGGATGATGTCATAATCATTTTGTTGATGTCATAATCATTTGATGATGTCAAAACCATTTGATGTCATAATCATTGGATGATGTAATAATCATTTTTTTGATGTCATAATCATTTCATGATGTCATAATCATTTTGTTGATGTCATAATGATTTGATGATGTCATAATCATTGGATGATGTCATAATCATTGGATGATGTCATAATCATTTTGTTGATGTCATAATCATTTGATGATGTCAAAATTATTTGATGTCATAATCATTGGATGATGTCATAATCATTTTGTTGATGTCATAATCATTTGATGTCATAATCATTTTGTTGATGTCATAATCATTTGATGATGTCATAATCATTAGATGATGTCATAATCATTTGATGTCATAATCATTGGATGATGTCATAACCATTTTGTTGATGTCATAATCATTTGATGATGTCATAATCATTAGATGATGTTATAATCATTTGATGATGTCATAATCAATAGATGATGTCATAATCATTTTGTTGATGTCATAATCATTTGATGATGTCATAATCATTTGATGTCATAATCATTGGATGATGTCATAATCATTTTGTTGATGTCATAATCATTTGATGATGTCATAATCATTAGATGATGTCATAATCAATTTGTTGATGTCATAATCATTTGATGATGTCATAATCATTAGATGATGTCATAATCATTTTGTTCATGTCATAATCATTTGATGATGTCATAATCATTAGATGATGTCATAATCATTTTGTTGATGTCATAATCATTTGATGATGTCATAATCATTTGATGTCATAATCATTGGATGATGGCATAATCATTTTGTTGATGTCATAATCATTTGATGATGTCATAATCATTAGATGATGTCATAATCATTTTGTTGATGTCATAATCATTTGATGATGTCATAATCATTAGATGATGTCATAATCATTTTGTTGATGTCATAATCATTTGATGATGTCATAATCATTAGATGATGCCATAATCATTTTGTTGATGTCATAATCATTGGATGATGTCATAATCATTTTGTTGATGTCATAATCATTTGATGTCATAATCATTGTATGATGTCATAATCATTTTGTTGATGTCATAATCATTGGATGTCATAATCATTGGATGATGTCATAATCATTGGATGATGTCATAATCATTTTGTTGATGTCATAATCATTTGATGATGTCAAAATCATTTGATGTCATAATCATTGGATGATGTAATAATCATTTTGTTGATGTCATAATCATTTGATGATGTCATAATCATTTTGTTGATGTCATAATGATTTGATGATGTCATAAACATTGGATGATGTCATAATCATTGGATGATGTCATAATCATTTTGTTGATGTCATAATCATCTGGTGATGTCAAAATTATTTGATGTCATAATAATTGGATGATGTCATAATCATTTTGTTGATGTCATAATCATTTGATGATGTCATAATCATTTTGTTGATGTCATAATCATTTTGTTGATGTCATAATGATTTGATGATGTCATAATCATTGGATGATGTCATAATCATTGGATGATGTCATAATCATTTGATGATGTCATAATCATTTTGTTGATGTCATAATCATTTTGTTGATGTCATAATGATTTGATGATGTCATAATCATTGGATGATGTCATAATCATTGGATGATGTCATAATCATTTTGTTGATGTCATAATCATTTGATGTCATAATCACTGGATGATGTCATAATCATTTTGTTGATGTCATAATCATTTGATGATGTCATAATCATTTTGTTGATGTCATAATCATTGGATGATGTCATAATCATTTGATGTCATAATCATTGGATGATGTCATAATCATTTTGTTGATATCATAATCATTTTATGATGTCATAATCATTTTGTTGATGTCATAATCATTTGATGATGCCATAATCATTTTGTTGATGTCATAATCATTTGATGATGCCATAATCATTTTGTTGATGTCATAATCATTGGATGATGTCATAATCATTTTGTTGATGTCATAATCATTTGATGATGTCATAATCATTGGATGATGTCATAATCATTTTTTTGATGTCATAATCATTTGATGATGTCATAATCATTAGATGTTGTCATAATCATTTTGTTGATGTCATAATCATTGGATGATGTCATAATCATTTTGTTGATGTCATAATCATTTGATGATGCCATAATCATTTTGTTGATGTCATAATCATTTGATGATGTCATAATCATTTGATGTCATAATCATTGGATGATGTCATAATCATTCTGTTGATGTCATAATCATTTGATGATGTCATAATCATTTGATGTCATAATCATTGGATGATGTCATAATCATTTGAAGATGTCATAATCATTTTGTTGATGTCATAATCATTTGATGATGTCATAATCATTTTGTTGATGTCATAATCATTTGATGATGTCATAATCATTTTGTTGATGTCATAATGATTTGATGATGTCATAATCATTGGATGATGTCATAATCATTGGATGATGTCACAATCATTTTGTTGATGTCATAATCATTTGATGATGTCATAATCATTAGATGATGTCATAATCATTTTGTTGATGTCATAATCATTTGATGATGTCATAATCATTAGATGATGTCATAATCATTTTGTTGATGTCATAATCATTTGATGATGTCATAATCATTAGATGATGTCATAATCATTTTGTTGATGTCATAATCATTTGATGATGTCATAATCATTTGATGTCATAATCATTGGATGATGTCATAATCATTTTGTTGATGTCATAATCATTTGATGATGTCATAATCATTAGATGATGTCATAATCATTTTGTTGATGTCATAATCATTTGATGATGTCATAATCATTAGATGATGTCATAATCATTTTGTTGATGTCATAATCATTTGATGATGGCATAATCATTTTGTTGATTTCATAATCATTTGATGATGTCATAATCATATGATGTCATAATCATGGGATGATGTCATAATCATTTTGTTGATGTCATAATGATTTGATGATGTCATAATCATTAGATGATGTCATAATCATTTTGTTTATGTCATAATGATTTGATGATGTCATAATGATTGGATGATGTCATAATCATTGGATGATGTCATCATCATTTTGTTGATGTCATAATGATTTGATGATGTCATAATCATTTGAAGTCATAATCATTGGATGATGTCATAATCATTGGATGATGTCATAATCATTTTGTTGATGTCATAATCATTTGATGATGTCAAAACCATTTGATGTCATAATCATTGGATGATGTAATAATCATTTTTTTGATGTCATAATCATTTCATGATGTCATAATCATTTTGTTGATGTCATAATGATTTGATGATGTCATAATCATTGGATGATGTCATAATCATTGGATGATGTCATAATCATTTTGTTGATGTCATAATCATTTGATGATGTCAAAATTATTTGATGTCATAATCATTGGATGATGTCATAATCATTTTGTTGATGTCATAATCATTTGATGTCATAATCATTTGATGATGTCATAATCATTAGATGATGTCATAATCATTTGATGTCATAATCATTGGATGATGTCATAACCATTTTGTTGATGTCATAATCATTTGATGATGTCATAATCATTAGATGATGTTATAATCATTTGATGATGTCATAATCAATAGATGATGTCATAATCATTTTGTTGATGTCATAATCATTTGATGATGTCATAATCATTTGATGTCATAATCATTGGATGATGTCATAATCATTTTGTTGATGTCATAATCATTTGATGATGTCATAATCATTAGATGATGTCATAATCATTTTGTTGATGTCATAATCATTTGATGATGTCATAATCATTAGATGATGTCATAATCATTTTGTTCATGTCATAATCATTTGATGATGTCATAATCATTAGATGATGTCATAATCATTTTGTTGATGTCATAATCATTTGATGATGTCATAATCATTTGATGTCATAATCATTGGATGATGGCATAATCATTTTGTTGATGTCATAATCATTTGATGATGTCATAATCATTAGATGATGTCATAATCATTTTGTTGATGTCATAATCATTTGATGATGTCATAATCATTAGATGATGTCATAATCATTTTGTTGATGTCATAATCATTTGATGATGTCATAATCATTAGATGATGCCATAATCATTTTGTTGATGTCATAATCATTGGATGATGTCATAATCATTTTGTTGATGTCATAATCATTTGATGTCATAATCATTGTATGATGTCATAATCATTTTGTTGATGTCATAATCATTGGATGTCATAATCATTGGATGATGTCATAATCATTGGATGATGTCATAATCATTTTGTTGATGTCATAATCATTTGATGATGTCAAAATCATTTGATGTCATAATCATTGGATGATGTAATAATCATTTTGTTGATGTCATAATCATTTGATGATGTCATAATCATTTTGTTGATGTCATAATGATTTGATGATGTCATAAACATTGGATGATGTCATAATCATTGGATGATGTCATAATCATTTTGTTGATGTCATAATCATCTGGTGATGTCAAAATTATTTGATGTCATAATAATTGGATGATGTCATAATCATTTTGTTGATGTCATAATCATTTGATGATGTCATAATCATTTTGTTGATGTCATAATCATTTTGTTGATGTCATAATGATTTGATGATGTCATAATCATTGGATGATGTCATAATCATTGGATGATGTCATAATCATTTTGTTGATGTCATAATCATATGATGTCATAATCACTGGATGATGTCATAATCATTTTGTTGATGTCATAATCATTTGATGATGTCATAATCATTTTGTTGATGTCATAATCATTGGATGATGTCATAATCATTTGATGTCATAATCATTGGATGATGTCATAATCATTTTGTTGATATCATAATCATTTTATGATGTCATAATCATTTTGTTGATGTCATAATCATTTGATGATGCCATAATCATTTTGTTGATGTCATAATCATTTGATGATGCCATAATCATTTTGTTGTTGTCATAATCATTGGATGATGTCATAATCATTTTGTTGATGTCATAATCATTTGATGATGTCATAATCATTGGATGATGTCATAATCATTTTGTTGATGTCATAATCATTTGATGATGTCATAATCATTTGATGTCATAATCATTGGATGATGTCATAATCATTTGAAGATGTCATAATCATTTTGTTGATGTCATAATCATTTGATGATGTCATAATCATTTTGTTGATTTCATAATCATTTGATGATGTCATAATCATTTGATGTCATAATCATGGGATGATGTCATAATCATTTTGTTGATGTCATAATCATTTGATGATGTCATAATCATTAGATGATGTCATAATGATTTTGTTTATGTCATAATGATTTGATGATGTCATAATCATTGGATGATGTCATAATCATTGGATGATGTCATCATCATTTTGTTGATGTCATAATCATTTGATGATGTCATAATCATTAGATGATGTCATAATCATTTTGTTTATGTCATAATGATTTGATGATGTCATAATCATTGGATGATGTCATAATCATTGATTTTGTTGATGTCATAATCATTTGATGATGTCATAATCATTTGATGTCATAATCATTTGATGATGTCATAATCATTAGATGATGTCATAATCATTTTGTTGATGTCATAATCATTTGATGATGTCATAATCATTAGATGATGTCATAATCATTTTGTTGATGTCATAATCATTTGATGATGTCATAATCATTTTGTTGATTTCATAATCATTTGATGATGTCATAATCATTTGATGTCATAATCATGGGATGATGTCATAATCATTTTGTTGATGTCATAATCATTTGATGATGTCATAATCATTAGATGATGTCATAATCATTTTGTTTATGTCATAATGATTTGATGATGTCATAATCATTGGATGATGTCATCATCATTTTGTTGATGTCATAATCATTTGATGATGTCATAATCATTTGATGTCATAATCATTGGATGATGTCATAATCATTGGATGATGTCATAATCATTTTGTTGATGTCATAATCATTTGATGATGTCAAAACCATTTGATGTCATAATCATTGGATGATGTAATAATCATTTTTTTGATGTCATAATCATTTCATGATGTCATAATCATTTTGTTGATGTCATAATGATTTGATGATGTCATAATCATTGGATGATGTCATAATCATTGGATGATGTCATAATCATTTTGTTGATGTCATAATCATTTGATGATGTCAAAATTATTTGATGTCATAATCATTGGATGATGTCATAATCATTTTGTTGATGTCATAATCATTTGATGATGTCATAATCATTTTGCTGATGTCATAATCATTTTGTTGATGTCATAATGATTTGATGATGTCATAATCATTGGATGATGTCATAATCATTGGATGATGTCATAATCATTTTGTTGATGTCATAATCATTTGATGTCATAATCATTGGATGATGTCATAATCATTTTGTTGATGACATTATCATTTGATGATGTCATAATCATTTTGTTGATGTCATAATCATTTGATGATGTCATAATCATTTGATGTCATAATCATTGTATGATGTCATAATCATTTTGTTGATATCATAATCATTTGATGATGTCATAATCATTTTGTTGATGTCATAATCATTTGATGATGCCATAATCATTTTGTTGATGTCATAATCATTTGATGATGCCATAATCATTTTGTTGATGTCATAATCATTGGATGATGTCATAATCATTTTGTTGATGTCATAATCATTTGATGATGTCATAATCATTGGATGATGTCATAATCATTTTGTTGATGTCATAATCATTTGATGATGTCATAATCATTAGATGTTGTCATAATCATTTTGTTGATGTCATAATCATTGGATGATGTCATAATCATTGGATGATGTCATAATCATTTTGTTGATGTCATAATCATTTGATGATGTCAAAATCATTTGATGTCATAATTATTGGATGATGTAATAATCATTTTGTTGATGTCATAATCATTTGATGATGTCATAATCATTTTGTTGATGTCATAATGATTTGATGAAGTCATACTCATTGGATGATGTCATAATCATTGGATGATGTCATAATCATTTTGTTGATGTCATAATCATTTGATGATGTCAAAATCATTTGATGTCATAATCATTGGATGATGTAATAATCATTTTGTTGATGTCATAATCATTTGATGATGTCATAATCATTTTGTTGATGTCATAATGATTTGATGATGTCATAATCATTGGATGATGTCATAATCATTGGATGATGTCATAATCATTTTGTTGATGTCATAATCATTTGATGATGCGATAATCATTTGATGTCATAATCATTGGATGATGTCATAATCATTTGATGATGTCATAATCATTTGATGATGTCATAATCATTTTGTTGATGTCATAATCATTTGATGATGTCATAATCATTTTGTTGATGTCATAATCATTTGATGATGTCATAATCATTTTGTTGATGTCATAATCATTTTGTTGATGTCATAATCATTGGATGATGTCATAATCATTGGATGATGTCATAATCATTTTGTTGATGTCATAATCATTTGATGATGTCAAAATCATTTGATGTCATAATCATTTGATGATGTAATAATCATTTTGTTGATGTCATAATCATTTGATGATGTCATAATCATTGGATGATGTCATAATCATTTTGTTGATTTCATAATGATTTGATGATGTCATAATCATTGGATGATGTCATAATCATTGGATAATGTCATAAACATTTTGTTGATGTCATAATCATTTGATGATGTCAAAATCATTTGATGTCATAATCATTTGATGATGTAATAATCATTTTGTTGATGTCATAATCATTTGATGATGTCATAATCATTGGATGATGTCATAATCATTTTGTTGATGTCATAATCATTTGATGATGTCATAATCATTAGATGATGTCATAATCATTTGATGTCATAATCATTTTGTTGATGTCATAATCATTTGATGATGTCATTATCATTAGATGATGTCATAATCATTTGATGTCATAATCATTGGATGATGTCATAACCATTTTGTTGATGTCATAATCATTTGATGATGTCATAATCATTAGATGATGTCATAATCATTTGATGATGTCATAATCAATAGATGATGTCATAATCATTTTGTTGATGTCATAATCATTTGATGATGTCATAATCATTTGATGTCATAATCATTGGATGATGTCATAATCATTTTGTTGATGTCATAATCATTTGATGATGTCATAATCATTTGATGTCATAATCATTGGATGATGTCATAATCATTTTGTTGATGTCATAATCATTTGATGATGTCATAATCATTAGATGATGTCATAATCATTTTGTTGATGTCATAATCATTTGATGATGTCATAATCATTAGATGATGTCATAATCATTTTGTTCATGTCATAATCATTTGATGATGTCATAATCATTAGATGATGTCATAATCATTTTGTTGATGTCATAATCATTTGATGATGTCATAATCATTTGATGTTATAATCATTGGATGATGCCATAATCATTTTGTTGATGTCATAATCATTTGATGATGTCATAATCATTAGATGATGTCATAATCATTTTGTTGATGTCATAATCATTTGATGATGTCATAATCATTAGATGATGTCATAATCATTTTGTTGATGTCATAATCATTTGTTGATGTCATAATCATTTTGTTGATGTCATAATCATTTGATCATGTCAAAATCATTTGATGTCATAATCATGGGGTGATGTCATAATCATTTTGTTGATGTCATAATCATTTAATGATGTCATAATCATTAGATGATGTCATAATCATTTTGTTGATGTCATAATGATTTGATGATGTCATAATCATTTGATGATGTCATAATCATTTGATGTCATAATCATTGGATGATGTCATAATCATTGGATGATGTCATAATCATTTTGTTGATGTCATAATCATTTGATGATGTCAAAATCATTTGATGTCATAATCATTGGATGATGTAATAATCATTTTGTTGATGTCATAATCATTTGATGATGTCATAATCATTTTGTTGATGTCATAATGATTTGATGATGTCATAAACATTGGATGATGTCATAATCATTGGATGATGTCATAATCATTTGGTGATGTCAAAATTATTTGATGTCATAATCATTGGATGATGTCATAATCATTTTGTTGATGTCATAATCATTTGATGATGTCATAATCATTTTGTTGATGTCATAATCATTTTGTTGATGTCATAATGATTTGATGATGTCATAATCATTGGATGATGTCATAATCATTGGATGATGTCATAATCATTTTGTTGATGTCATAATCATTTGATGTCATAATCACTGGATGATGTCATAATCATTTTGTTGATGTCATAATCATTTGATGATGTCATAATCATTTTGTTGATGTCATAATCATTGGATGATGTCATAATCATTTGATGTCATAATCATTGGATGATGTCATAATCATTTTGTTGATATCATAATCATTTTATGATGTCATAATCATTTTGTTGATGTCATAATCATTTGATGATGCCATAATCATTTTGTTGATGTCATAATCATTTGATGATGCCATAATCATTTTGTTGATGTCATAATCATTGGATGATGTCATAATCATTTTGTTGATGTCATAATCATTTGATGATGTCATAATCATTGGATGATGTCATAATCATTTTTTTGATGTCATAATCATTTGATGATGTCATAATCATTAGATGTTGTCATAATCATTTTGTTGATGTCATAATCATTGGATGATGTCATAATCATTTTGTTGATGTCATAATCATTTGATGATGCCATAATCATTTTGTTGATGTCATAATCATTTGATGATGTCATAATCATTTGATGTCATAATCATTGGATGATGTCATAATCATTCTGTTGATGTCATAATCATTTGATGATGTCATAATCATTTGATGTCATAATCATTGGATGATGTCATAATCATTTGAAGATGTCATAATCATTTTGTTGATGTCATAATCATTTGATGATGTCATAATCATTTTGTTGATGTCATAATCATTTGATGATGTCATAATCATTTTGTTGATGTCATAATGATTTGATGATGTCATAATCATTGGATGATGTCATAATCATTGGATGATGTCACAATCATTTTGTTGATGTCATAATCATTTGATGATGTCATAATCATTAGATGATGTCATAATCATTTTGTTGATGTCATAATCATTTGATGATGTCATAATCATTAGATGATGTCATAATCATTTTGTTGATGTCATAATCATTAGATGATGTCATAATCATTTTGTTGATGTCATAATCATTTTGTTGATGTCATAATCATTTGATGATGTCATAATCATTTGATGTCATAATCATTGGATGATGTCATAATCATTTTGTTGATGTCATAATCATTTGATGATGTCATAATCATTAGATGATGTCATAATCATTTTGTTGATGTCATAATCATTTGATGATGTCATAATCATTAGATGATGTCATAATCATTTTGTTGATGTCATAATCATTTGATGATGGCATAATCATTTTGTTGATTTCATAATCATTTGATGATGTCATAATCATATGATGTCATAATCATGGGATGATGTCATTATCATTTTGTTGATGTCATAATGATTTGATGATGTCATAATCATTAGATGATGTCATAATCATTTTGTTTATGTCATAATGATTTGATGATGTCATAATGATTGGATGATGTCATAATCATTGGATGATGTCATCATCATTTTGTTGATGTCATAATGATTTGATGATGTCATAATCATTTGAAGTCATAATCATTGGATGATGTCATAATCATTGGATGATGTCATAATCATTTTGTTGATGTCATAATCATTTGATGATGTCAAAACCATTTGATGTCATAATCATTGGATGATGTAATAATCATTTTTTTGATGTCATAATCATTTCATGATGTCATAATCATTTTGTTGATGTCATAATGATTTGATGATGTCATAATCATTGGATGATGTCATAATCATTGGATGATGTCATAATCATTTTGTTGATGTCATAATCATTTGATGATGTCAAAATTATTTGATGTCATAATCATTGGATGATGTCATAATCATTTTGTTGATGTCATAATCATTTGATGATGTCATAATCATTTTGCTGATGTCATAATCATTTTGTTGATGTCATAATGATTTGATGATGTCATAATCATTTTGCTGATGTCATAATCATTTTGTTGATGTCATAATCATTTTGTTGATGTCATAATCATTTGATGTCATAATCATTGGATGATGTCATAATCATTTTGTTGATGTCATTATCATTTGATGATGTCATAATCATTTTGTTGATGTCATAATCATTTGATGATGTCATAATCATTTGATGTCATAATCATTGGATGATGTCATAATCATTTTGTTGATATCATAATTATTTGATGATGTCATAATCATTTTGTTGATGTCATAATCATTTGATGATGCCATAATCATTTTGTTGATGTCATAATCATTTGATGATGCCATAATCATTTTGTTGATGTCATAATCATTTGATGATGTCATAATCATTGGATGATGTCATAATCATTTTGTTGATGTCATAATCATTTGATGATGTCATAATCATTAGATGTTGTCATAATCATTTTGTTGATGTCATAATCATTGGATGATGTCATAATCATTGGATGATGTCATAATCATTTTGTTGATGTCATAATCATTTGATGATGTCAAAATCATTTGATGTCATAATCATTGGATGATGTAATAATCATTTTGTTGATGTCATAATCATTTGATGATGTCATAATCATTTTGTTGATGTCATAATGATTTGATGATGTCATAATCATTGGATGATGTCATAATCATTGGATGATGTCATAATCATTTTGTTGATGTCATAATCATTTGATGATGCAATAATCATTTGATGTCATAATCATTGGATGATGTCATAATCATTTGATGATGTCATAATCATTTTGTTGATGTCATAATCATTTGATGATGTCATAATCATTTTGTTGATGTCATAATCATTTGATGATGTCATAATCATTTTGTTGATGTCATAATCATTTTGTTGATGTCATAATCATTGGATGATGTCATAATCATTGGATGATGTCATAATCATTTTGTTGATGTCATAATCATTTGATGATGTCAAAATCATTTGATGTCATAATCATTGGATGATGTAATAATCATTTTGTTGATGTCATAATCATTTGATGATGTCATAATCATTTTGTTGATTTCATAATGATTTGATGATGTCATAATCATTGGATGATGTCATAATCATTGGATAATGTCATAAACATTTTGTTGATGTCATAATCATTTGATGATGTCAAAATCATTTGATGTCATAATCATTGGATGATGTAATAATCATTTTGTTGATGTCATAATCATTTTGTTGATGTCATAATCATTGGATGATGTCATAATCATTTTGTTGATGTCATAATCATTTGATGATGTCATAATCATTAGATGATGTCATAATCATTTGATGTCATAATCATTTTGTTGATGTCATAATCATTTGATGATGTCATAATCATTAGATGATGTCATAATCATTTTGTTGATGTCATAATCATTTGATGATGTCATAATCATTTTGTTGATTTCATAATCATTTGATGATGTCATAATCATTTGATGTCATAATCATGGGATGATGTCATAATCATTTTGTTGATGTCATAATCATTTGATGATGTCATAATCATTAGATGATGTCATAATCATTTTGTTTATGTCATAATGATTTGATGATGTCATAATCATTGGATGATGTCATAATCATTGGATGATGTCATCATCATTTTGTTGATGTCATAATCATTTGATGATGTCATAATCATTTGATGTCATAATCATTGGATGATGTCATAATCATTGGATGATGTCATAATCATTTTGTTGATGTCATAATCATTTGATGATGTCAAAACCATTTGATGTCATAATCATTGGATGATGTAATAATCATTTTTTTGATGTCATAATCATTTCATGATGTCATAATCATTTTGTTGATGTCATAATGATTTGATGATGTCATAATCATTGGATGATGTCATAATCATTGGATGATGTCATAATCATTTTGTTGATGTCATAATCATTTGATGATGTCAAAATTATTTGATGTCATAATCATTGGATGATGTCATAATCATTTTGTTGATGTCATAATCATTTGATGATGTCATAATCATTTTGCTGATGTCATAATCATTTTGTTGATGTCATAATGATTTGATGATGTCATAATCATTGGATGATGTCATAATCATTGGATGATGTCATAATCATTTTGTTGATGTCATAATCATTTGATGTCATAATCATTGGATGATGTCATAATCATTTTGTTGATGTCATTATCATTTGATGATGTCATAATCATTTTGTTGATGTCATAATCATTTGATGATGTCATAATCATTTGATGTCATAATCATTGGATGATGTCATAATCATTTTGTTGATATCATAATCATTTGATGATGTCATAATCATTTTGTTGATGTCATAATCATTTGATGATGCCATAATCATTTTGTTGATGTCATAATCATTTGATGATGCCATAATCATTTTGTTGATGTCATAATCATTGGATGATGTCATAATCATTTTGTTGATGTCATAATCATTGGATGATGTCATAATCATTGGATGATGTCATAATCATTTTGTTGATGTCATAATCATTTGATGATGTCATAATCATTAGATGTTGTCATAATCATTTTGTTGATGTCATAATCATTGGATGATGTCATAATCATTGGATGATGTCATAATCATTTTGTTGATGTCATAATCATTTGATGATGTCAAAATCATTTGATGTCATAATTATTGGATGATGTAATAATCATTTTGTTGATGTCATAATCATTTGATGATGTCATAATCATTTTGTTGATGTCATAATGATTTGATGAAGTCATACTCATTGGATGATGTCATAATCATTGGATGATGTCATAATCATTTTGTTGATGTCATAATCATTTGATGATGTCAAAATCATTTGATGTCATAATTATTGGATGATGTAATAATCATTTTGTTGATGTCATAATCATTTGATGATGTCATAATCATTAGATGATGTCATAATCATTTGATGTCATAATCATTTTGTTGATGTCATAATCATTTGATGATGTCATAATCATTGGATGATGTCATAATCATTTTGTTGATGTCATAATCATTTGATGTCATAATCACTGGATGATGTCATAATCATTTTGTTGATGTCATAATCATTTGATGATGTCATAATCATTTTGTTGATGTCATAATCATTGGATGATGTCATAATCATTTGATGTCATAATCATTGGATGATGTCATAATCATTTTGTTGATATCATAATCATTTTATGATGTCATAATCATTTTGTTGATGTCATAATCATTTGATGATGCCATAATCATTTTGTTGATGTCATAATCATTTGATGATGCCATAATCATTTTGTTGATGTCATAATCATTGGATGATGTCATAATCATTTTGTTGATGTCATAATCATTTGATGATGTCATAATCATTGGATGATGTCATAATCATTTTTTTGATGTCATAATCATTTGATGATGTCATAATCATTAGATGTTGTCATAATCATTTTGTTGATGTCATAATCATTGGATGATGTCATAATCATTTTGTTGATGTCATAATCATTTGATGATGCCATAATCATTTTGTTGATGTCATAATCATTTGATGATGTCATAATCATTTGATGTCATAATCATTGGATGATGTCATAATCATTCTGTTGATGTCATAATCATTTGATGATGTCATAATCATTTGATGTCATAATCATTGGATGATGTCATAATCATTTGAAGATGTCATAATCATTTTGTTGATGTCATAATCATTTGATGATGTCATAATCATTTTGTTGATGTCATAATCATTTGATGATGTCATAATCATTTTGTTGATGTCATAATGATTTGATGATGTCATAATCATTGGATGATGTCATAATCATTGGATGATGTCACAATCATTTTGTTGATGTCATAATCATTTGATGATGTCATAATCATTAGATGATGTCATAATCATTTTGTTGATGTCATAATCATTTGATGATGTCATAATCATTAGATGATGTCATAATCATTTTGTTGATGTCATAATCATTTGATGATGTCATAATCATTAGATGATGTCATAATCATTTTGTTGATGTCATAATCATTTGATGATGTCATAATCATTTGATGTCATAATCATTGGATGATGTCATAATCATTTTGTTGATGTCATAATCATTTGATGATGTCATAATCATTAGATGATGTCATAATCATTTTGTTGATGTCATAATCATTTGATGATGTCATAATCATTAGATGATGTCATAATCATTTTGTTGATGTCATAATCATTTGATGATGGCATAATCATTTTGTTGATTTCATAATCATTTGATGATGTCATAATCATATGATGTCATAATCATGGGATGATGTCATAATCATTTTGTTGATGTCATAATGATTTGATGATGTCATAATCATTAGATGATGTCATAATCATTTTGTTTATGTCATAATGATTTGATGATGTCATAATGATTGGATGATGTCATAATCATTGGATGATGTCATCATCATTTTGTTGATGTCATAATGATTTGATGATGTCATAATCATTTGAAGTCATAATCATTGGATGATGTCATAATCATTGGATGATGTCATAATCATTTTGTTGATGTCATAATCATTTGATGATGTCAAAACCATTTGATGTCATAATCATTGGATGATGTAATAATCATTTTTTTGATGTCATAATCATTTCATGATGTCATAATCATTTTGTTGATGTCATAATGATTTGATGATGTCATAATCATTGGATGATGTCATAATCATTGGATGATGTCATAATCATTTTGTTGATGTCATAATCATTTGATGATGTCAAAATTATTTGATGTCATAATCATTGGATGATGTCATAATCATTTTGTTGATGTCATAATCATTTGATGTCATAATCATTTTGTTGATGTCATAATCATTTGATGATGTCATAATCATTAGATGATGTCATAATCATTTGATGTCATAATCATTGGATGATGTCATAACCATTTTGTTGATGTCATAATCATTTGATGATGTCATAATCATTAGATGATGTTATAATCATTTGATGATGTCATAATCAATAGATGATGTCATAATCATTTTGTTGATGTCATAATCATTTGATGATGTCATAATCATTTGATGTCATAATCATTGGATGATGTCATAATCATTTTGTTGATGTCATAATCATTTGATGATGTCATAATCATTAGATGATGTCATAATCATTTTGTTGATGTCATAATCATTTGATGATGTCATAATCATTAGATGATGTCATAATCATTTTGTTCATGTCATAATCATTTGATGATGTCATAATCATTAGATGATGTCATAATCATTTTGTTGATGTCATAATCATTTGATGATGTCATAATCATTTGATGTCATAATCATTGGATGATGGCATAATCATTTTGTTGATGTCATAATCATTTGATGATGTCATAATCATTAGATGATGTCATAATCATTTTGTTGATGTCATAATCATTTGATGATGTCATAATCATTAGATGATGTCATAATCATTTTGTTGATGTCATAATCATTTGATGATGTCATAATCATTAGATGATGCCATAATCATTTTGTTGATGTCATAATCATTGGATGATGTCATAATCATTTTGTTGATGTCATAATCATTTGATGTCATAATCATTGTATGATGTCATAATCATTTTGTTGATGTCATAATCATTGGATGTCATAATCATTGGATGATGTCATAATCATTGGATGATGTCATAATCATTTTGTTGATGTCATAATCATTTGATGATGTCAAAATCATTTGATGTCATAATCATTGGATGATGTAATAATCATTTTGTTGATGTCATAATCATTTGATGATGTCATAATCATTTTGTTGATGTCATAATGATTTGATGATGTCATAAACATTGGATGATGTCATAATCATTGGATGATGTCATAATCATTTTGTTGATGTCATAATCATCTGGTGATGTCAAAATTATTTGATGTCATAATAATTGGATGATGTCATAATCATTTTGTTGATGTCATAATCATTTGATGATGTCATAATCATTTTGTTGATGTCATAATCATTTTGTTGATGTCATAATGATTTGATGATGTCATAATCATTGGATGATGTCATAATCATTGGATGATGTCATAATCATTTTGTTGATGTCATAATCATATGATGTCATAATCACTGGATGATGTCATAATCATTTTGTTGATGTCATAATCATTTGATGATGTCATAATCATTTTGTTGATGTCATAATCATTGGATGATGTCATAATCATTTGATGTCATAATCATTGGATGATGTCATAATCATTTTGTTGATATCATAATCATTTTATGATGTCATAATCATTTTGTTGATGTCATAATCATTTGATGATGCCATAATCATTTTGTTGATGTCATAATCATTTGATGATGCCATAATCATTTTGTTGATGTCATAATCATTGGATGATGTCATAATCATTTTGTTGATGTCATAATCATTTGATGATGTCATAATCATTGGATGATGTCATAATCATTTTGTTGATGTCATAATCATTTGATGATGTCATAATCATTTGATGTCATAATCATTGGATGATGTCATAATCATTTGAAGATGTCATAATCATTTTGTTGATGTCATAATCATTTGATGATGTCATAATCATTTTGTTGATTTCATAATCATTTGATGATGTCATAATCATTTGATGTCATAATCATGGGATGATGTCATAATCATTTTGTTGATGTCATAATCATTTGATGATGTCATAATCATTAGATGATGTCATAATGATTTTGTTTATGTCATAATGATTTGATGATGTCATAATCATTGGATGATGTCATAATCATTGGATGATGTCATCATCATTTTGTTGATGTCATAATCATTTGATGATGTCATAATCATTAGATGATGTCATAATCATTTTGTTTATGTCATAATGATTTGATGATGTCATAATCATTGGATGATGTCATAATCATTGATTTTGTTGATGTCATAATCATTTGATGATGTCATAATCATTTGATGTCATAATCATTTGATGATGTCATAATCATTAGATGATGTCATAATCATTTTGTTGATGTCATAATCATTTGATGATGTCATAATCATTAGATGATGTCATAATCATTTTGTTGATGTCATAATCATTTGATGATGTCATAATCATTTTGTTGATTTCATAATCATTTGATGATGTCATAATCATTTGATGTCATAATCATGGGATGATGTCATAATCATTTTGTTGATGTCATAATCATTTGATGATGTCATAATCATTAGATGATGTCATAATCATTTTGTTTATGTCATAATGATTTGATGATGTCATAATCATTGGATGATGTCATCATCATTTTGTTGATGTCATAATCATTTGATGATGTCATAATCATTTGATGTCATAATCATTGGATGATGTCATAATCATTGGATGATGTCATAATCATTTTGTTGATGTCATAATCATTTGATGATGTCAAAACCATTTGATGTCATAATCATTGGATGATGTAATAATCATTTTTTTGATGTCATAATCATTTCATGATGTCATAATCATTTTGTTGATGTCATAATGATTTGATGATGTCATAATCATTGGATGATGTCATAATCATTGGATGATGTCATAATCATTTTGTTGATGTCATAATCATTTGATGATGTCAAAATTATTTGATGTCATAATCATTGGATGATGTCATAATCATTTTGTTGATGTCATAATCATTTGATGATGTCATAATCATTTTGCTGATGTCATAATCATTTTGTTGATGTCATAATGATTTGATGATGTCATAATCATTGGATGATGTCATAATCATTGGATGATGTCATAATCATTTTGTTGATGTCATAATCATTTGATGTCATAATCATTGGATGATGTCATAATCATTTTGTTGATGACATTATCATTTGATGATGTCATAATCATTTTGTTGATGTCATAATCATTTGATGATGTCATAATCATTTGATGTCATAATCATTGTATGATGTCATAATCATTTTGTTGATATCATAATCATTTGATGATGTCATAATCATTTTGTTGATGTCATAATCATTTGATGATGCCATAATCATTTTGTTGATGTCATAATCATTTGATGATGCCATAATCATTTTGTTGATGTCATAATCATTGGATGATGTCATAATCATTTTGTTGATGTCATAATCATTTGATGATGTCATAATCATTGGATGATGTCATAATCATTTTGTTGATGTCATAATCATTTGATGATGTCATAATCATTAGATGTTGTCATAATCATTTTGTTGATGTCATAATCATTGGATGATGTCATAATCATTGGATGATGTCATAATCATTTTGTTGATGTCATAATCATTTGATGATGTCAAAATCATTTGATGTCATAATTATTGGATGATGTAATAATCATTTTGTTGATGTCATAATCATTTGATGATGTCATAATCATTTTGTTGATGTCATAATGATTTGATGAAGTCATACTCATTGGATGATGTCATAATCATTGGATGATGTCATAATCATTTTGTTGATGTCATAATCATTTGATGATGTCAAAATCATTTGATGTCATAATCATTGGATGATGTAATAATCATTTTGTTGATGTCATAATCATTTGATGATGTCATAATCATTTTGTTGATGTCATAATGATTTGATGATGTCATAATCATTGGATGATGTCATAATCATTGGATGATGTCATAATCATTTTGTTGATGTCATAATCATTTGATGATGCGATAATCATTTGATGTCATAATCATTGGATGATGTCATAATCATTTGATGATGTCATAATCATTTGATGATGTCATAATCATTTTGTTGATGTCATAATCATTTGATGATGTCATAATCATTTTGTTGATGTCATAATCATTTGATGATGTCATAATCATTTTGTTGATGTCATAATCATTTTGTTGATGTCATAATCATTGGATGATGTCATAATCATTGGATGATGTCATAATCATTTTGTTGATGTCATAATCATTTGATGATGTCAAAATCATTTGATGTCATAATCATTTGATGATGTAATAATCATTTTGTTGATGTCATAATCATTTGATGATGTCATAATCATTGGATGATGTCATAATCATTTTGTTGATTTCATAATGATTTGATGATGTCATAATCATTGGATGATGTCATAATCATTGGATAATGTCATAAACATTTTGTTGATGTCATAATCATTTGATGATGTCAAAATCATTTGATGTCATAATCATTTGATGATGTAATAATCATTTTGTTGATGTCATAATCATTTGATGATGTCATAATCATTGGATGATGTCATAATCATTTTGTTGATGTCATAATCATTTGATGATGTCATAATCATTAGATGATGTCATAATCATTTGATGTCATAATCATTTTGTTGATGTCATAATCATTTGATGATGTCATTATCATTAGATGATGTCATAATCATTTGATGTCATAATCATTGGATGATGTCATAACCATTTTGTTGATGTCATAATCATTTGATGATGTCATAATCATTAGATGATGTCATAATCATTTGATGATGTCATAATCAATAGATGATGTCATAATCATTTTGTTGATGTCATAATCATTTGATGTCATAATCATTGGATGATGTCATAATCATTTTGTTGATGTCATAATCATTTGATGATGTCATAATCATTTGATGTCATAATCATTGGATGATGTCATAATCATTTTGTTGATGTCATAATCATTTGATGATGTCATAATCATTAGATGATGTCATAATCATTTTGTTGATGTCATAATCATTTGATGATGTCATAATCATTAGATGATGTCATAATCATTTTGTTCATGTCATAATCATTTGATGATGTCATAATCATTAGATGATGTCATAATCATTTTGTTGATGTCATAATCATTTGATGATGTCATAATCATTTGATGTTATAATCATTGGATGATGCCATAATCATTTTGTTGATGTCATAATCATTTGATGATGTCATAATCATTAGATGATGTCATAATCATTTTGTTGATGTCATAATCATTTGATGATGTCATAATCATTAGATGATGTCATAATCATTTTGTTGATGTCATAATCATTTGTTGATGTCATAATCATTTTGTTGATGTCATAATCATTTGATCATGTCAAAATCATTTGATGTCATAATCATGGGGTGATGTCATAATCATTTTGTTGATGTCATAATCATTTAATGATGTCATAATCATTAGATGATGTCATAATCATTTTGTTGATGTCATAATGATTTGATGATGTCATAATCATTTGATGATGTCATAATCATTTGATGTCATAATCATTGGATGATGTCATAATCATTGGATGATGTCATAATCATTTTGTTGATGTCATAATCATTTGATGATGTCAAAATCATTTGATGTCATAATCATTGGATGATGTAATAATCATTTTGTTGATGTCATAATCATTTGATGATGTCATAATCATTTTGTTGATGTCATAATGATTTGATGATGTCATAAACATTGGATGATGTCATAATCATTGGATGATGTCATAATCATTTGGTGATGTCAAAATTATTTGATGTCATAATCATTGGATGATGTCATAATCATTTTGTTGATGTCATAATCATTTGATGATGTCATAATCATTTTGTTGATGTCATAATCATTTTGTTGATGTCATAATGATTTGATGATGTCATAATCATTGGATGATGTCATAATCATTGGATGATGTCATAATCATTTTGTTGATGTCATAATCATTTGATGTCATAATCACTGGATGATGTCATAATCATTTTGTTGATGTCATAATCATTTGATGATGTCATAATCATTTTGTTGATGTCATAATCATTGGATGATGTCATAATCATTTGATGTCATAATCATTGGATGATGTCATAATCATTTTGTTGATATCATAATCATTTTATGATGTCATAATCATTTTGTTGATGTCATAATCATTTGATGATGCCATAATCATTTTGTTGATGTCATAATCATTTGATGATGCCATAATCATTTTGTTGATGTCATAATCATTGGATGATGTCATAATCATTTTGTTGATGTCATAATCATTTGATGATGTCATAATCATTGGATGATGTCATAATCATTTTTTTGATGTCATAATCATTTGATGATGTCATAATCATTAGATGTTGTCATAATCATTTTGTTGATGTCATAATCATTGGATGATGTCATAATCATTTTGTTGATGTCATAATCATTTGATGATGCCATAATCATTTTGTTGATGTCATAATCATTTGATGATGTCATAATCATTTGATGTCATAATCATTGGATGATGTCATAATCATTCTGTTGATGTCATAATCATTTGATGATGTCATAATCATTTGATGTCATAATCATTGGATGATGTCATAATCATTTGAAGATGTCATAATCATTTTGTTGATGTCATAATCATTTGATGATGTCATAATCATTTTGTTGATGTCATAATCATTTGATGATGTCATAATCATTTTGTTGATGTCATAATGATTTGATGATGTCATAATCATTGGATGATGTCATAATCATTGGATGATGTCACAATCATTTTGTTGATGTCATAATCATTTGATGATGTCATAATCATTAGATGATGTCATAATCATTTTGTTGATGTCATAATCATTTGATGATGTCATAATCATTAGATGATGTCATAATCATTTTGTTGATGTCATAATCATTAGATGATGTCATAATCATTTTGTTGATGTCATAATCATTTTGTTGATGTCATAATCATTTGATGATGTCATAATCATTTGATGTCATAATCATTGGATGATGTCATAATCATTTTGTTGATGTCATAATCATTTGATGATGTCATAATCATTAGATGATGTCATAATCATTTTGTTGATGTCATAATCATTTGATGATGTCATAATCATTAGATGATGTCATAATCATTTTGTTGATGTCATAATCATTTGATGATGGCATAATCATTTTGTTGATTTCATAATCATTTGATGATGTCATAATCATATGATGTCATAATCATGGGATGATGTCATTATCATTTTGTTGATGTCATAATGATTTGATGATGTCATAATCATTAGATGATGTCATAATCATTTTGTTTATGTCATAATGATTTGATGATGTCATAATGATTGGATGATGTCATAATCATTGGATGATGTCATCATCATTTTGTTGATGTCATAATGATTTGATGATGTCATAATCATTTGAAGTCATAATCATTGGATGATGTCATAATCATTGGATGATGTCATAATCATTTTGTTGATGTCATAATCATTTGATGATGTCAAAACCATTTGATGTCATAATCATTGGATGATGTAATAATCATTTTTTTGATGTCATAATCATTTCATGATGTCATAATCATTTTGTTGATGTCATAATGATTTGATGATGTCATAATCATTGGATGATGTCATAATCATTGGATGATGTCATAATCATTTTGTTGATGTCATAATCATTTGATGATGTCAAAATTATTTGATGTCATAATCATTGGATGATGTCATAATCATTTTGTTGATGTCATAATCATTTGATGATGTCATAATCATTTTGCTGATGTCATAATCATTTTGTTGATGTCATAATGATTTGATGATGTCATAATCATTTTGCTGATGTCATAATCATTTTGTTGATGTCATAATCATTTTGTTGATGTCATAATCATTTGATGTCATAATCATTTGATGATGTCATAATCATTTTGTTGATGTCATTATCATTTGATGATGTCATAATCATTTTGTTGATGTCATAATCATTTGATGATGTCATAATCATTTGATGTCATAATCATTGGATGATGTCATAATCATTTTGTTGATATCATAATTATTTGATGATGTCATAATCATTTTGTTGATGTCATAATCATTTGATGATGCCATAATCATTTTGTTGATGTCATAATCATTTGATGATGCCATAATCATTTTGTTGATGTCATAATCATTTGATGATGTCATAATCATTGGATGATGTCATAATCATTTTGTTGATGTCATAATCATTTGATGATGTCATAATCATTAGATGTTGTCATAATCATTTTGTTGATGTCATAATCATTGGATGATGTCATAATCATTGGATGATGTCATAATCATTTTGTTGATGTCATAATCATTTGATGATGTCAAAATCATTTGATGTCATAATCATTGGATGATGTAATAATCATTTTGTTGATGTCATAATCATTTGATGATGTCATAATCATTTTGTTGATGTCATAATGATTTGATGATGTCATAATCATTGGATGATGTCATAATCATTGGATGATGTCATAATCATTTTGTTGATGTCATAATCATTTGATGATGCGATAATCATTTGATGTCATAATCATTGGATGATGTCATAATCATTTGATGATGTCATAATCATTTGATGATGTCATAATCATTTTGTTGATGTCATAATCATTTGATGATGTCATAATCATTTTGTTGATGTCATAATCATTTGATGATGTCATAATCATTTTGTTGATGTCATAATCATTTTGTTGATGTCATAATCATTGGATGATGTCATAATCATTGGATGATGTCATAATCATTTTGTTGATGTCATAATCATTTGATGATGTCAAAATCATTTGATGTCATAATCATTTGATGATGTAATAATCATTTTGTTGATGTCATAATCATTTGATGATGTCATAATCATTGGATGATGTCATAATCATTTTGTTGATTTCATAATGATTTGATGATGTCATAATCATTGGATGATGTCATAATCATTGGATAATGTCATAAACATTTTGTTGATGTCATAATCATTTGATGATGTCAAAATCATTTGATGTCATAATCATTTGATGATGTAATAATCATTTTGTTGATGTCATAATCATTTGATGATGTCATAATCATTGGATGATGTCATAATCATTTTGTTGATGTCATAATCATTTGATGATGTCATAATCATTAGATGATGTCATAATCATTTGATGTCATAATCATTTTGTTGATGTCATAATCATTTGATGATGTCATTATCATTAGATGATGTCATAATCATTTGATGTCATAATCATTGGATGATGTCATAACCATTTTGTTGATGTCATAATCATTTGATGATGTCATAATCATTAGATGATGTCATAATCATTTGATGATGTCATAATCAATAGATGATGTCATAATCATTTTGTTGATGTCATAATCATTTGATGTCATAATCATTGGATGATGTCATAATCATTTTGTTGATGTCATAATCATTTGATGATGTCATAATCATTTGATGTCATAATCATTGGATGATGTCATAATCATTTTGTTGATGTCATAATCATTTGATGATGTCATAATCATTAGATGATGTCATAATCATTTTGTTGATGTCATAATCATTTGATGATGTCATAATCATTAGATGATGTCATAATCATTTTGTTCATGTCATAATCATTTGATGATGTCATAATCATTAGATGATGTCATAATCATTTTGTTGATGTCATAATCATTTGATGATGTCATAATCATTTGATGTTATAATCATTGGATGATGCCATAATCATTTTGTTGATGTCATAATCATTTGATGATGTCATAATCATTAGATGATGTCATAATCATTTTGTTGATGTCATAATCATTTGATGATGTCATAATCATTAGATGATGTCATAATCATTTTGTTGATGTCATAATCATTTGTTGATGTCATAATCATTTTGTTGATGTCATAATCATTTGATCATGTCAAAATCATTTGATGTCATAATCATGGGGTGATGTCATAATCATTTTGTTGATGTCATAATCATTTAATGATGTCATAATCATTAGATGATGTCATAATCATTTTGTTGATGTCATAATGATTTGATGATGTCATAATCATTTGATGATGTCATAATCATTTGATGTCATAATCATTGGATGATGTCATAATCATTGGATGATGTCATAATCATTTTGTTGATGTCATAATCATTTGATGATGTCAAAATCATTTGATGTCATAATCATTGGATGATGTAATAATCATTTTGTTGATGTCATAATCATTTGATGATGTCATAATCATTTTGTTGATGTCATAATGATTTGATGATGTCATAAACATTGGATGATGTCATAATCATTGGATGATGTCATAATCATTTGGTGATGTCAAAATTATTTGATGTCATAATCATTGGATGATGTCATAATCATTTTGTTGATGTCATAATCATTTGATGATGTCATAATCATTTTGTTGATGTCATAATCATTTTGTTGATGTCATAATGATTTGATGATGTCATAATCATTGGATGATGTCATAATCATTGGATGATGTCATAATCATTTTGTTGATGTCATAATCATTTGATGTCATAATCACTGGATGATGTCATAATCATTTTGTTGATGTCATAATCATTTGATGATGTCATAATCATTTTGTTGATGTCATAATCATTGGATGATGTCATAATCATTTGATGTCATAATCATTGGATGATGTCATAATCATTTTGTTGATATCATAATCATTTTATGATGTCATAATCATTTTGTTGATGTCATAATCATTTGATGATGCCATAATCATTTTGTTGATGTCATAATCATTTGATGATGCCATAATCATTTTGTTGATGTCATAATCATTGGATGATGTCATAATCATTTTGTTGATGTCATAATCATTTGATGATGTCATAATCATTGGATGATGTCATAATCATTTTTTTGATGTCATAATCATTTGATGATGTCATAATCATTAGATGTTGTCATAATCATTTTGTTGATGTCATAATCATTGGATGATGTCATAATCATTTTGTTGATGTCATAATCATTTGATGATGCCATAATCATTTTGTTGATGTCATAATCATTTGATGATGTCATAATCATTTGATGTCATAATCATTGGATGATGTCATAATCATTCTGTTGATGTCATAATCATTTGATGATGTCATAATCATTTGATGTCATAATCATTGGATGATGTCATAATCATTTGAAGATGTCATAATCATTTTGTTGATGTCATAATCATTTGATGATGTCATAATCATTTTGTTGATGTCATAATCATTTGATGATGTCATAATCATTTTGTTGATGTCATAATGATTTGATGATGTCATAATCATTGGATGATGTCATAATCATTGGATGATGTCACAATCATTTTGTTGATGTCATAATCATTTGATGATGTCATAATCATTAGATGATGTCATAATCATTTTGTTGATGTCATAATCATTTGATGATGTCATAATCATTAGATGATGTCATAATCATTTTGTTGATGTCATAATCATTAGATGATGTCATAATCATTTTGTTGATGTCATAATCATTTTGTTGATGTCATAATCATTTGATGATGTCATAATCATTTGATGTCATAATCATTGGATGATGTCATAATCATTTTGTTGATGTCATAATCATTTGATGATGTCATAATCATTAGATGATGTCATAATCATTTTGTTGATGTCATAATCATTTGATGATGTCATAATCATTAGATGATGTCATAATCATTTTGTTGATGTCATAATCATTTGATGATGGCATAATCATTTTGTTGATTTCATAATCATTTGATGATGTCATAATCATATGATGTCATAATCATGGGATGATGTCATTATCATTTTGTTGATGTCATAATGATTTGATGATGTCATAATCATTAGATGATGTCATAATCATTTTGTTTATGTCATAATGATTTGATGATGTCATAATGATTGGATGATGTCATAATCATTGGATGATGTCATCATCATTTTGTTGATGTCATAATGATTTGATGATGTCATAATCATTTGAAGTCATAATCATTGGATGATGTCATAATCATTGGATGATGTCATAATCATTTTGTTGATGTCATAATCATTTGATGATGTCAAAACCATTTGATGTCATAATCATTGGATGATGTAATAATCATTTTTTTGATGTCATAATCATTTCATGATGTCATAATCATTTTGTTGATGTCATAATGATTTGATGATGTCATAATCATTGGATGATGTCATAATCATTGGATGATGTCATAATCATTTTGTTGATGTCATAATCATTTGATGATGTCAAAATTATTTGATGTCATAATCATTGGATGATGTCATAATCATTTTGTTGATGTCATAATCATTTGATGATGTCATAATCATTTTGCTGATGTCATAATCATTTTGTTGATGTCATAATGATTTGATGATGTCATAATCATTTTGCTGATGTCATAATCATTTTGTTGATGTCATAATCATTTTGTTGATGTCATAATCATTTGATGTCATAATCATTTGATGATGTCATAATCATTTTGTTGATGTCATTATCATTTGATGATGTCATAATCATTTTGTTGATGTCATAATCATTTGATGATGTCATAATCATTTGATGTCATAATCATTGGATGATGTCATAATCATTTTGTTGATATCATAATTATTTGATGATGTCATAATCATTTTGTTGATGTCATAATCATTTGATGATGCCATAATCATTTTGTTGATGTCATAATCATTTGATGATGCCATAATCATTTTGTTGATGTCATAATCATTTGATGATGTCATAATCATTGGATGATGTCATAATCATTTTGTTGATGTCATAATCATTTGATGATGTCATAATCATTAGATGTTGTCATAATCATTTTGTTGATGTCATAATCATTGGATGATGTCATAATCATTGGATGATGTCATAATCATTTTGTTGATGTCATAATCATTTGATGATGTCAAAATCATTTGATGTCATAATCATTGGATGATGTAATAATCATTTTGTTGATGTCATAATCATTTGATGACGTCATAATCATTTTGTTGATGTCATAATGATTTGATGAAGTCATAATCATTGGATGATGTCATAATCATTGGATGATGTCATAATCATTTTGTTGATGTCATAATCATTTGATGATGTCAAAATCATTTGATGTCATAATCATTGGATGATGTAATAATCATTTTGTTGATGTCATAATCATTTGATGATGTCATAATCATTTTGTTGATGTCATAATGATTTGATGATGTCATAATCATTGGATGATGTCATAATCATTGGATGATGTCATAATCATTTTGTTGATGTCATAATCATTTGATGATGCAATAATCATTTGATGTCATAATCATTGGATGATGTCATAATCATTTGATGATGTCATAATCATTTTGTTGATGTCATAATCATTTGATGATGTCATAATCATTTTGTTGATGTCATAATCATTTGATGATGTCATAATCATTTTGTTGATGTCATAATCATTTTGTTGATGTCATAATCATTGGATGATGTCATAATCATTGGATGATGTCATAATCATTTTGTTGATGTCATAATCATTTGATGATGTCAAAATCATTTGATGTCATAATCATTGGATGATGTAATAATCATTTTGTTGATGTCATAATCATTTGATGATGTCATAATCATTTTGTTGATTTCATAATGATTTGATGATGTCATAATCATTGGATGATGTCATAATCATTGGATAATGTCATAAACATTTTGTTGATGTCATAATCATTTGATGATGTCAAAATCATTTGATGTCATAATCATTGGATGATGTAATAATCATTTTGTTGATGTCATAATCATTTTGTTGATGTCATAATCATTGGATGATGTCATAATCATTTTGTTGATGTCATAATCATTTGATGATGTCATAATCATTAGATGATGTCATAATCATTTGATGTCATAATCATTTTGTTGATGTCATAATCATTTGATGATGTCATAATCATTAGATGATGTCATAATCATTTTGTTGATGTCATAATCATTTGATGATGTCATAATCATTTTGTTGATTTCATAATCATTTGATGATGTCATAATCATTTGATGTCATAATCATGGGATGATGTCATAATCATTTTGTTGATGTCATAATCATTTGATGATGTCATAATCATTAGATGATGTCATAATCATTTTGTTTATGTCATAATGATTTGATGATGTCATAATCATTGGATGATGTCATAATCATTGGATGATGTCATCATCATTTTGTTGATGTCATAATCATTTGATGATGTCATAATCATTTGATGTCATAATCATTGGATGATGTCATAATCATTGGATGATGTCATAATCATTTTGTTGATGTCATAATCATTTGATGATGTCAAAACCATTTGATGTCATAATCATTGGATGATGTAATAATCATTTTTTTGATGTCATAATCATTTCATGATGTCATAATCATTTTGTTGATGTCATAATGATTTGATGATGTCATAATCATTGGATGATGTCATAATCATTGGATGATGTCATAATCATTTTGTTGATGTCATAATCATTTGATGATGTCAAAATTATTTGATGTCATAATCATTGGATGATGTCATAATCATTTTGTTGATGTCATAATCATTTGATGATGTCATAATCATTTTGCTGATGTCATAATCATTTTGTTGATGTCATAATGATTTGATGATGTCATAATCATTGGATGATGTCATAATCATTGGATGATGTCATAATCATTTTGTTGATGTCATAATCATTTGATGTCATAATCATTGGATGATGTCATAATCATTTTGTTGATGTCATTATCATTTGATGATGTCATAATCATTTTGTTGATGTCATAATCATTTGATGATGTCATAATCATTTGATGTCATAATCATTGGATGATGTCATAATCATTTTGTTGATATCATAATCATTTGATGATGTCATAATCATTTTGTTGATGTCATAATCATTTGATGATGCCATAATCATTTTGTTGATGTCATAATCATTTGATGATGCCATAATCATTTTGTTGATGTCATAATCATTGGATGATGTCATAATCATTTTGTTGATGTCATAATCATTGGATGATGTCATAATCATTGGATGATGTCATAATCATTTTGTTGATGTCATAATCATTTGATGATGTCATAATCATTAGATGTTGTCATAATCATTTTGTTGATGTCATAATCATTGGATGATGTCATAATCATTGGATGATGTCATAATCATTTTGTTGATGTCATAATCATTTGATGATGTCAAAATCATTTGATGTCATAATTATTGGATGATGTAATAATCATTTTGTTGATGTCATAATCATTTGATGATGTCATAATCATTTTGTTGATGTCATAATGATTTGATGAAGTCATACTCATTGGATGATGTCATAATCATTGGATGATGTCATAATCATTTTGTTGATGTCATAATCATTTGATGATGTCAAAATCATTTGATGTCATAATTATTGGATGATGTAATAATCATTTTGTTGATGTCATAATCATTTGATGATGTCATAATCATTAGATGATGTCATAATCATTTGATGTCATAATCATTTTGTTGATGTCATAATCATTTGATGATGTCATAATCATTAGATGATGTCATAATCATTTTGTTGATGTCATAATCATTTGATGATGTCATAATCATTTTGTTGATTTCATAATCATTTGATGATGTCATAATCATTTGATGTCATAATCATGGGATGATGTCATAATCATTTTGTTGATGTCATAATCATTTGATGATGTCATAATCATTAGATGATGTCATAATCATTTTGTTTATGTCATAATGATTTGATGATGTCATAATCATTGGATGATGTCATAATCATTGGATGATGTCATCATCATTTTGTTGATGTCATAATCATTTGATGATGTCATAATCATTTGATGTCATAATCATTGGATGATGTCATAATCATTGGATGATGTCATAATCATTTTGTTGATGTCATAATCATTTGATGATGTCAAAACCATTTGATGTCATAATCATTGGATGATGTAATAATCATTTTTTTGATGTCATAATCATTTCATGATGTCATAATCATTTTGTTGATGTCATAATGATTTGATGATGTCATAATCATTGGATGATGTCATAATCATTGGATGATGTCATAATCATTTTGTTGATGTCATAATCATTTGATGATGTCAAAATTATTTGATGTCATAATCATTGGATGATGTCATAATCATTTTGTTGATGTCATAATCATTTGATGATGTCATAATCATTTTGCTGATGTCATAATCATTTTGTTGATGTCATAATCATTTGATGTCATAATCATTGGATGATGTCATAATCATTTTGTTGATGTCATTATCATTTGATGATGTCATAATCATTTTGTTGATGTCATAATCATTTGATGATGTCATAATCATTTTGCTGATGTCATAATCATTTTGTTGATGTCATAATCATTTGATGTCATAATCATTGGATGATGTCATAATCATTTTGTTGATGTCATTATCATTTGATGATGTCATAATCATTGGATGATGTCATAATCATTTTGTTGATATCATAATCATTTGATGATGTCATAATCATTTTGTTGATGTCATAATCATTTGATGATGCCATAATCATTTTGTTGATGTCATAATCATTTGATGATGCCATAATCATTTTGTTGATGTCATAATCATTGGATGATGTCATAATCATTTTGTTGATGTCATAATCATTGGATGATGTCATAATCATTGGATGATGTCATAATCATTTTGTTGATGTCATAATCATTTGATGATGTCATAATCATTAGATGTTGTCATAATCATTTTGTTGATGTCATAATCATTGGATGATGTCATAATCATTGGATGATGTCATAATCATTTTGTTGATGTCATAATCATTTGATGATGTCAAAATCATTTGATGTCATAATTATTGGATGATGTAATAATCATTTTGTTGATGTCATAATCATTTGATGATGTCATAATCATTTTGTTGATGTCATAATGATTTGATGAAGTCATACTCATTGGATGATGTCATAATCATTGGATGATGTCATAATCATTTTGTTGATGTCATAATCATTTGATGATGTCAAAATCATTTGATGTCATAATTATTGGATGATGTAATAATCATTTTGTTGATGTCATAATCATTTGATGATGTCATAATCATTTTGTTGATGTCATAATCATTGGATGATGTCATAATCATTGGATGATGTCATAATCATTTTGTTGATGTCATTATCATTTGATGATGTCATAATCATTTTGTTGATGTCATAATCATTTGATGATGTCATAATCATTTGATGTCATAATCATTGGATGATGTCATAATCATTTTGTTGATATCATAATCATTTGATGATGTCATAATCATTTTGTTGATGTCATAATCATTTGATGATGCCATAATCATTTTGTTGATGTCATAATCATTTGATGATGCCATAATCATTTTTTTGATGTCATAATCATTGGATGATGTCATAATCATTTTGTTGATGTCATAATCATTGGATGATGTCATAATCATTGGATGATGTCATAATCATTTTGTTGATGTCATAATCATTTGATGATGTCATAATCATTAGATGTTGTCATAATCATTTTGTTGATGTCATAATCATTGGATGATGTCATAATCATTAGATGTTGTCATAATCATTTTGTTGATGTCATAATCATTGGATGATGTCATAATCATTTCATGATGTCATAATCATTTTGTTGATGTCATAATGATTTGATGATGTCATAATCATTGGATGATGTCATAATCATTGGATGATGTCATAATCATTTTGTTGATGTCATAATCATTTGATGATGTCAAAATTATTTGATGTCATAATCATTGGATGATGTCATAATCATTTTGTTGATGTCATAATCATTTGATGATGTCATAATCATTTTGCTGATGTCATAATCATTTTGTTGATGTCATAATCATTTGATGTCATAATCATTGGATGATGTCATAATCATTTTGTTGATGTCATTATCATTTGATGATGTCATAATCATTTTGTTGATGTCATAATCATTTGATGATGTCATAATCATTTGATGTCATAATCATTGGATGATGTCATAATCATTTTGTTGATATCATAATCATTTGATGATGTCATAATCATTTTGTTGATGTCATAATCATTTGATGATGCCATAATCATTTTGTTGATGTCATAATCATTTGATGATGCCATAATCATTTTGTTGATGTCATAATCATTGGATGATGTCATAATCATTTTGTTGATGTCATAATCATTGGATGATGTCATAATCATTGGATGATGTCATAATCATTTTGTTGATGTCATAATCATTTGATGATGTCATAATCATTAGATGTTGTCATAATCATTTTGTTGATGTCATAATCATTGGATGATGTCATAATCATTGGATGATGTCATAATCATTTTGTTGATGTCATAATCATTTGATGATGTCAAAATCATTTGATGTCATAATTATTGGATGATGTAATAATCATTTTGTTGATGTCATAATCATTTGATGATGTCATAATCATTTTGTTGATGTCATAATGATTTGATGAAGTCATACTCATTGGATGATGTCATAATCATTGGATGATGTCATAATCATTTTGTTGATGTCATAATCATTTGATGATGTCAAAATCATTTGATGTCATAATTATTGGATGATGTAATAATCATTTTGTTGATGTCATAATCATTTGATGATGTCATAATCATTAGATGATGTCATAATCATTTGATGTCATAATCATTTTGTTGATGTCATAATCATTTGATGATGTCATAATCATTAGATGATGTCATAATCATTTTGTTGATGTCATAATCATTTGATGATGTCATAATCATTTTGTTGATTTCATAATCATTTGATGATGTCATAATCATTTGATGTCATAATCATGGGATGATGTCATAATCATTTTGTTGATGTCATAATCATTTGATGATGTCATAATCATTAGATGATGTCATAATCATTTTGTTTATGTCATAATGATTTGATGATGTCATAATCATTGGATGATGTCATAATCATTGGATGATGTCATCATCATTTTGTTGATGTCATAATCATTTGATGATGTCATAATCATTTGATGTCATAATCATTGGATGATGTCATAATCATTGGATGATGTCATAATCATTTTGTTGATGTCATAATCATTTGATGATGTCAAAACCATTTGATGTCATAATCATTGGATGATGTAATAATCATTTTTTTGATGTCATAATCATTTCATGATGTCATAATCATTTTGTTGATGTCATAATGATTTGATGATGTCATAATCATTGGATGATGTCATAATCATTGGATGATGTCATAATCATTTTGTTGATGTCATAATCATTTGATGATGTCAAAATTATTTGATGTCATAATCATTTTGTTGATGTCATAATCATTTGATGATGTCATAATCATTTTGCTGATGTCATAATCATTTTGTTGATGTCATAATCATTTGATGTCATAATCATTGGATGATGTCATAATCATTTTGTTGATGTCATTATCATTTGATGATGTCATAATCATTTTGTTGATGTCATAATCATTTGATGATGTCATAATCATTTGATGATGTCATAATCATTTTGCTGATGTCATAATCATTTTGTTGATGTCATAATCATTTGATGTCATAATCATTGGATGATGTCATAATCATTTGATGTCATAATCATTTTGTTGATGTCATAATCATTTGATGATGTCATAATCATTGGATGATGTCATAATCATTTTGTTGATGTCATAATCATTTGATGATGTCATAATCATTTTGCTGATGTCATAATCATTTTGTTGATGTCATAATCATTTGATGATGTCATAATCATTAGATGATGTCATAATCATTTTGTTGATGTCATAATCATTTGATGATGTCATAATCATTTTGCTGATGTCATAATCATTTTGTTGATGTCATAATCATTTGATGATGTCATAATCATTAGATGATGTCATAATCATTTTGTTGATGTCATAATCATTTGATGTCATAATCATTGGATGATGTCATAATCATTTTGTTGATGTCATTATCATTTGATGATGTCATAATCATTTTGTTGATGTCATAATCATTTGATGATGTCATAATCATTTTGCTGATGTCATAATCATTTTGTTGATGTCATAATTATTGGATGATGTAATAATCATCATTTTGTTGATGTCATTATCATTTGATGATGTAATAATCATTTTGTTGATGTCATTATCATTTGATGATGTCATAATCATTTGATGTCATAATTATTGGATGATGTAATAATCATTTTGTTGATGTCATAATCATTTGATGATGTCATAATCATTTTGTTGATGTCATAATGATTTGATGAAGTCATACTCATTGGATGATGTCATAATCATTGGATGATGCCATAATCATTTTGTTGATGTCATAATCATTGGATGATGTCATAATCATTTTGTTGATGTCATAATCATTTGATGATGTCATAATCATTGGATGATGTCATAATCATTTTGTTGATGTCATAATCATTTGATGATGTCATAATCATTAGATGTTGTCATAATCATTTTGTTGATGTCATAATCATTGGATGATGTCATAATCATTGGATGATGTCATAATCATTTTGTTGATGTCATAATCATATGATGATGTCAAAATCATTTGATGTCATAATCATTGGATGATGTAATAATCATTTTGTTGATGTCATAATCATTTGATGATGTCATAATCATTTTGTTGATGTCATAATGATTGGATGAAGTCATAATCATTGGATGATGTCATAATCATTGGATGATGTCATAATCATTTTGTTGATGTCATAATCATTTGATGATGTCAAAATCATTTGATGTCATAATCATTGGATGATGTAATAATCATTTTGTTGATGTCATAATCATTTGATGATGTCATAATCATTTTGTTGATGTCATAATGATTTGATGATGTCATAATCATTGGATGATGTCATAATCATTGGATGATGTCATAATCATTTTGTTGATGTCATAATCATTTGATGATGCAATAATCATTTGATGTCATAATCATTGGATGATGTCATAATCATTTGATGATGTCATAATCATTTTGTTGATGTCATAATCATTTGATGATGTCATAATCATTTTGTTGATGTCATAATCATTTGATGATGTCATAATCATTTTGTTGATGTCATAATCATTTGATGATGTCATAATCATTTTGTTGATGTCATAATCATTTTGTTGATGTCATAATCATTGGATGATGTCATAATCATTGGATGATGTCATAATCATTTTGTTGATGTCATAATCATTTGATGATGTCAAAATCATTTGATGTCATAATCATTGGATGATGTAATAATCATTTTGTTGATGTCATAATCATTTGATGATGTCATAATCATTTTGTTGATTTCATAATGATTTGATGATGTCATAATCATTGGATGATGTCATAATCATTGGATAATGTCATAAACATTTTGTTGATGTCATAATCATTTGATGATGTCAAAATCATTTGATGTCATAATCATTGGATGATGTAATAATCATTTTGTTGATGTCATAATCATTTTGTTGATGTCATAATCATTGGATGATGTCATAATCATTTTGTTGATGTCATAATCATTTGATGATGTCATAATCATTAGATGATGTCATAATCATTTGATGTCATAATCATTTTGTTGATGTCATAATCATTTGATGATGTCATAATCATTAGATGATGTCATAATCATTTGATGATGTCATAATCATTTTGTTGATTTCATAATCATTTGATGATGTCATGATCATTTGATGTCATAATCATGGGATGATGTCATAATCATTTTGTTGATGTCATAATCATTTGATGATGTCATAATCATTAGATGATGTCATAATCATTTTGTTTATGTCATAATGATTTGATGATGTCATAATCATTGGATGATGTCATCATCATTTTGATGATGTCATAATCATTTGATGATGTCATAATCATTTGATGTCATAATCATTGGATGATGTCATAATCATTGGATGATGTCATAATCATTTTGTTGATGTCATAATCATTTGATGATGTCAAAACCATTTGATGTCATAATCATTGGATGATGTAATAATCATTTTTTTGATGTCATAATCATTTCATGATGTCATAATCATTTTGTTGATGTCATAATGATTTGATGATGTCATAATCATTGGATGATGTCATAATCATTGGATGATGTCATAATCATTTTGTTGATGTCATAATCATTTGATGATGTCAAAATTATTTGATGTCATAATCATTGGATGATGTCATAATCATTTTGTTGATGTCATAATCATTTGATGATGTCATAATCATTTTGCTGATGTCATAATCATTTTGTTGATGTCATAATGATTTGATGATGTCATAATCATTGGATGATGTCATAATCATTGGATGATGTCATAATCATTTTGTTGATGTCATAATCATTTGATGTCATAATCATTGGATGATGTCATAATCATTTTGTTGATGTCATTATCATTTGATGATGTCATAATCATTTTGTTGATGTCATAATCATTTGATGATGTCATAATCATTTGATGTCATAATCATTGGATGATGTCATAATCATTTTGTTGATATCATAATCATTTGATGATGTCATAATCATTTTGTTGATGTCATAATCATTTGATGATGCCATAATCATTTTGTTGATGTCATAATCATTTGATGATGCCATAATCATTTTGTTGATGTCATAATCATTGGATGATGTCATAATCATTTTGTTGATGTCATAATCATTGGATGATGTCATAATCATTTTGTTGATGTCATAATCATTTGATGATGTCATAATCATTAGATGTTGTCATAATCATTTTGTTGATGTCATAATCATTGGATGATGTCATAATCATTGGATGATGTCATAATCATTTTGTTGATGTCATAATCATTTGATGATGTCAAAATCATTTGATGTCATAATTATTGGATGATGTAATAATCATTTTGTTGATGTCATAATCATTTGATGATGTCATAATCATTTTGTTGATGTCATAATGATTTGATGAAGTCATACTCATTGGATGATGTCATAATCATTGGATGATGTCATAATCATTTTGTTGATGTCATAATCATTTGATGATGTTAAAATCAGTTGATGTCATAATCATTGGATGATGTAATAATCATTTTGTTGATGTCATAATCATTTGATGATGTCATAATCATTTTGTTGATGTCATAATGATTTGATGATGTCATAATCATTGGATGATGTCATAATCATTGGATGATGTCATAATCATTTTGTTGATGTCATAATCATTTGATGATGCAATAATCATTTGATGTCATAATCATTGGATGATGTCATAATCATTTGATGATGTCATAATCATTTTGTTGATGTCATAATCATTTGATGATGTCATAATCATTTTGTTGATGTCATAATCATTTGATGATGTCATAATCATTTTGTTGATGTCATAATCATTTGATGATGTCATAATCATTTTGTTGATGTCATAATCATTTTGTTGATGTCATAATCATTGGATGATGTCATAATCATTGGATGATGTCATAATCATTTTGTTGATGTCATAATCATTTGATGATGTCAAAATCATTTGATGTCATAATCATTGGATGATGTAATAATCATTTTGTTGATGTCATAATCATTTGATGATGTCATAATCATTTTGTTGATGTCATAATGATTTGATGATGTCATAATCATTGGATGATGTCATAATCATTGGATGATGTCATAATCATTTTGTTGATGTCATAATCATTTGATGATGCAATAATCATTTGATGTCATAATCATTGGATGATGTCATAATCATTTGATGATGTCATAATCATTTTGTTGATGTCATAATCATTTGATGATGTCATAATCATTTTGTTGATGTCATAATCATTTGATGATGTCATAATCATTTTGTTGATGTCATAATCATTTGATGATGTCATAATCATTTTGTTGATGTCATAATCATTTTGTTGATGTCATAATCATTGGATGATGTCATAATCATTGGATGATGTCATAATCATTTTGTTGATGTCATAATCATTTGATGATGTCAAAATCATTTGATGTCATAATCATTGGATGATGTAATAATCATTTTGTTGATGTCATAATCATTTGATGATGTCATAATCATTTTGTTGATTTCATAATGATTTGATGATGTCATAATCATTGGATGATGTCATAATCATTGGATAATGTCATAAACATTTTGTTGATGTCATAATCATTTGATGATGTCAAAATCATTTGATGTCATAATCATTGGATGATGTAATAATCATTTTGTTGATGTCATAATCATTTTGTTGATGTCATAATCATTGGATGATGTCATAATCATTTTGTTGATGTCATAATCATTTGATGATGTCATAATCATTAGATGATGTCATAATCATTTGATGTCATAATCATTTTGTTGATGTCATAATCATTTGATGATGTCATAATCATTAGATGATGTCATAATCATTTTGTTGATGTCATAATCATTTGATGATGTCATAATCATTTTGTTGATTTCATAATCATTTGATGATGTCATAATCATTTGATGTCATAATCATGGGATGATGTCATAATCATTTTGTTGATGTCATAATCATTTGATGATGTCATAATCATTAGATGATGTCATAATCATTTTGTTTATGTCATAATGATTTGATGATGTCATAATCATTGGATGATGTCATCATCATTTTGATGATGTCATAATCATTTGATGATGTCATAATCATTTGATGTCATAATCATTGGATGATGTCATAATCATTGGATGATGTCATAATCATTTTGTTGATGTCATAATCATTTGATGATGTCAAAACCATTTGATGTCATAATCATTGGATGATGTAATAATCATTTTTTTGATGTCATAATCATTTCATGATGTCATAATCATTTTGTTGATGTCATAATGATTTGATGATGTCATAATCATTGGATGATGTCATAATCATTGGATGATGTCATAATCATTTTGTTGATGTCATAATCATTTGATGATGTCAAAATTATTTGATGTCATAATCATTGGATGATGTCATAATCATTTTGTTGATGTCATAATCATTTGATGATGTCATAATCATTTTGCTGATGTCATAATAATTTTGTTGATGTCATAATGATTTGATGATGTCATAATCATTGGATGATGTCATAATCATTGGATGATGTCATAATCATTTTGTTGATGTCATAATCATTTGATGTCATAATCATTGGATGATGTCATAATCATTTTGTTGATGTCATTATCATTTGATGATGTCATAATCATTTTGTTGATGTCATAATCATTTGATGATGTCATAATCATTTGATGTCATAATCATTGGATGATGTCATAATCATTTTGTTGATATCATAATCATTTGATGATGTCATAATCATTTTGTTGATGTCATAATCATTTGATGATGCCATAATCATTTTGTTGATGTCATAATCATTTGATGATGCCATAATCATTTTGTTGATGTCATAATCATTGGATGATGTCATAATCATTTTGTTGATGTCATAATCATTGGATGATGTCATAATCATTGGATGATGTCATAATCATTTTGTTGATGTCATAATCATTTGATGATGTCATAATCATTAGATGTTGTCATAATCATTTTGTTGATGTCATAATCATTGGATGATGTCATAATCATTGGATGATGTCATAATCATTTTGTTGATGTCATAATCATTTGATGATGTCAAAATCATTTGATGTCATAATTATTGGATGATGTAATAATCATTTTGTTGATGTCATAATCATTTGATGATGTCATAATCATTTTGTTGATGTCATAATGATTTGATGAAGTCATACTCATTGGATGATGTCATAATCATTGGATGATGTCATAATCATTTTGTTGATGTCATAATCATTTGATGATGTTAAAATCATTTGATGTCATAATCATTGGATGATGTAATAATCATTTTGTTGATGTCATAATCATTTGATGATGTCATAATCATTTTGTTGATGTCATAATGATTTGATGATGTCATAATCATTGGATGATGTCATAATCATTGGATGATGTCATAATCATTTTGTTGATGTCATAATCATTTGATGATGCAATAATCATTTGATGTCATAATCATTGGATGATGTCATAATCATTTGATGATGTCATAATCATTTTGTTGATGTCATAATCATTTGATGATGTCATAATCATTTTGTTGATGTCATAATCATTTGATGATGTCATAATCATTTTGTTGATGTCATAATCATTTGATGATGTCATAATCATTTTGTTGATGTCATAATCATTTTGTTGATGTCATAATCATTGGATGATGTCATAATCATTGGATGATGTCATAATCATTTTGTTGATGTCATAATCATTTGATGATGTCAAAATCATTTGATGTCATAATCATTGGATGATGTAATAATCATTTTGTTGATGTCATAATCATTTGATGATGTCATAATCATTTTGTTGATTTCATAATGATTTGATGATGTCATAATCATTGGATGATGTCATAATCATTGGATAATGTCATAAACATTTTGTTGATGTCATAATCATTTGATGATGTCAAAATCATTTGATGTCATAATCCTTGGATGATGTAATAATCATTTTGTTGATGTCATAATCATTTGATGTCATAATCATTGGATGATGTCATAATCATTTTGTTGATGTCATAATCATTTGATGATGTCATAATCATTAGATGATGTCATAATCATTTTGTTGATGTCATAATCATTTGATGATGTCATAATCATTAGATGATGTCATAATCATTTTGTTGATGTCATAATCATTTGTTGATGTCATAATCATTTTGTTGATGTCATAATCATTTGATCATGTCAAAATCATTTGATGTCATAATCATGGGGTGATGTCATAATCATTTTGTTGATGTCATAATCATTTGATGATGTCATAATCATTTTGTTGATGTCATAATGATTTGATGATGTCATAATCATTGGATGATGTCATAATCATTTTGTTGATGTCATAATCATTTGATGATGTCAAAATCATTTGATGTCATAATCATTGGATGATGTAATAATCATTTTGTTGATGTCATAATCATTTGATGATGTCATAATCATTTTGTTGATGTCATAATGATTTGATGATGTCATAAACATTGGATGATGTCATAATCATTGGATGATGTCATAATCATTTTGTTGATGTCATAATCATTTGGTGATGTCAAAATTATTTGATGTCATAATCATTGGATGATGTCATAATCATTTTGTTGATGTCATAATCATTTGATGATGTCATAATCATTTTGTTGATGTCATAATCATTTTGTTGATGTCATAATGATTTGATGATGTCATAATCATTGGATGATGTCATAATCATTGGATGATGTCATAATCATTTTGTTGATGTCATAATCATTTGATGTCATAATCACTGGATGATGTCATAATCATTTTGTTAATGTCATAATCATTTGATGATGTCATAATCATTTTGTTGATGTCATAATCATTGGATGATGTCATAATCATTTGATGTCATAATCATTGGATGATGTCATAATCATTTTGTTGATATCATAATCATTTTATGATGTCATAATCGTTTTGTTGATGTCATAATCATTTGATGATGCCATAATCATTTTGTTGATGTCATAATCATTTGATGATGCCATAATCATTTTGTTGATGTCATAATCATTGGATGATGTCATAATCATTTTGTTGATGTCATAATCATTTGATGATGTCATAATCATTGGATGATGTCATAATCATTTTGTTGATGTCATAATCATTTGATGATGTCATAATCATTAGATGTTGTCATAATCATTTTGTTGATGTCATAATCATTGGATGATGTCATAATCATTTTGTTGATGTCATAATCATTTGATGATGCCATAATCATTTTGTTGATGTCATAATCATTTGATGATGTCATAATCATTTGATGTCATAATCATTGGATGATGTCATAATCATTTTGTTGATGTCATGATCATTTGATGATGTCATAATCATTTGATGTCATAATCATTGGATGATGTCATAATCATTTTGTTGATGTCATAATCATTTGATGATGTCATAATCATTAGATGATGTCATAATCATTTTGTTGATGTCATAATCATTTGATGATGTCATAATCATTTTGTTGATTTCATAATCATTTGATGATGTCATAATCATTTGATGTCATAATCATGGGATGATGTCATAATCATTTTGTTGATGTCATAATGATTTGATGATGTCATAATCATTAGATGATGTCATAATCATTTTGTTTATGTCATAATGATTTGATGATGTCATAATGATTGGATGATGTCATAATCATTGGATGATGTCATCATCATTTTGTTGATGTCATAATCATTTGATGATGTCATAATCATTTGATGTCATAATCATTGGATGATGTCATAATCATTGGATGATGTCATAATCATTTTGTTGATGTCATAATCATTTGATGATGTCAAAACCATTTGATGTCATAATCATTGGATGATGTAATAATCATTTTTTTGATGTCATAATCATTTCATGATGTCATAATCATTTTGTTGATGTCATAATCATTGGATGATGTCATAATCATTGGATGATGTCATAATCATTTTGTTGATGTCATAATCATTTGATGATGTCAAAACCATTTGATGTCATAATCATTGGATGATGTAATAATCATTTTTTTGATGTCATAATCATTTCATGATGTCATAATCATTTTGTTGATGTCATAATGATTTGATGATGTCATAATCATTGGATGATGTCATAATCATTGGATGATGTCATAATCATTTTGTTGATGTCATAATCATTTGATGATGTCATAATCATTTTGCTGATGTCATAATCATTTTGTTGATGTCATAATGATTTGATGATGTCATAATCATTGGATGATGTCATAATCATTGGATGATGTCATAATCATTTTGTTGATGTCATAATCATTTGATGTCATAATCATTGGATGATGTCATAATCATTTTGTTGATGTCATTATCATTTGATGATGTCATAATCATTTTGTTGATGTCATAATCATTTGATGATGTCATAATCATTTGATGTCATAATCATTGGATGATGTCATAATCATTTTGTTGATATCATAATTATTTGATGATGTCATAATCATTTTGTTGATGTCATAATCATTTGATGATGCCATAATCATTTTGTTGATGTCATAATCATTTGATGATGCCATAATCATTTTGTTGATGTCATAATCATTGGATGATGTCATAATCATTTTGTTGATGTCATAATCATTTGATGATGTCATAATCATTGGATGATGTCATAATCATTTTGTTGATGTCATAATCATTTGATGATTTCATAATCATTAGATGTTGTCATAATCATTTTGTTGATGTCATAATCATTGGATGATGTCATAATCATTGGATGATGTCATAATCATTTTGTTGATGTCATAATCATTTGATGATGTCAAAATCATTTGATGTCATAATCATTGGATGATGTAATAATCATTTTGTTGATGTCATAATCATTTGATGATGTCATAATCATTTTGTTGATGTCATAATGATTTGATGAAGTCATAATCATTGGATGATGTCATAATCATTGGATGATGTCATAATCATTTTGTTGATGTCATAATCATTTGATGATGTCAAAATCATTTGATGTCATAATCATTGGATGATGTAATAATCATTTTGTTGATGTCATAATCATTTGATGATGTCATAATCATTTTGTTGATGTCATAATCATTTGATGATGTCATAATCATTGGATGATGTCATAATCATTGGATGATGTCATAGTCATTGGATGATGTCATAATCATTTTGTTGATGTCATAATCATTTGATGATGCAATAATCATTTGATGTCATAATCATTGGATGATGTCATAATCATTTGATGATGTCATAATCATTTTGTTGATGTCATAATCATTTGATGATGTCATAATCATTTTGTTGATGTCATAATCATTTGATGATGTCATAATCATTTTGTTGATGTCATAATCATTTGATGATGTCATAATCATTTTGTTGATGTCATAATCATTTTGTTGATGTCATAATCATTGGATGATGTCATAATCATTGGATGATGTCATAATCATTTTGTTGATGTCATAATCATTTGATGATGTCAAAATCATTTGATGTCATAATCATTGGATGATGTAATAATCATTTTGTTGATGTCATAATCATTTTGTTGATTTCATAATGATTTGATGATGTCATAATCATTGGATGATGTCATAATCATTGGATAATGTCATAAACATTTTGTTGATGTCATAATCATTTGATGATGTCAAAATCATTTGATGTCATAATCATTGGATGATGTAATAATCATTTTGTTGATGTCATAATCATTTTGTTGATGTCATAATCATTGGATGATGTCATAATCATTTTGTTGATGTCATAATCATTTGATGATGTCATAATCATTAGATGATGTCATAATCATTTGATGTCATAATCATTTTGTTGATGTCATAATCATTTGATGATGTCATAATCATTAGATGATGTCATAATCATTTGATGTCATAATCATTGGATGATGTCATAACCATTTTGTTGATGTCATAATCATTTGATGATGTCATAATCATTAGATGATGTCATAATCATTTGATGATGTCATAATCAATAGATGATGTCATAATCATTTTGTTGATGTCATAATCATTTGATGATGTCATAATCATTTGATGTCATAATCATTGGATGATGTCATAATCATTTTGTTGATGTCATAATCATTTGATGATGTCATAATCATTTGATGTCATAATCATTGGATGATGTCATAATCATTTTGTTGATGTCATAATCATTTGATGATGTCATAATCATTAGATGATGTCATAATCATTTTGTTGATGTCATAATCATTTGATGATGTCATAATCATTAGATGATGTCATAATCATTTTGTTCATGTCATAATCATTTGATGATGTCATAATCATTAGATGATGTCATAATCATTTTGTTGATGTCATAATCATTTGATGATGTCATAATCATTTGATGTCATAATCATTGGATGATGTCATAATCATTTTGTTGATGTCATAATCATTTGATGATGTCATAATCATTAGATGATGTCATAATCATTTTGTTGATGTCATAATCATTTGATGATGTCATAATCATTAGATGATGTCATAATCATTTTGTTGATGTCATAATCATTTGATGATGTCATAATCATTTTGTTGATGTCATAATCATTTGATCATGTCAAAATCATTTGATGTCATAATCATGGGATGATGTCATAATCATTTTGTTGATGTCATAATCATTTGATGATGTCATAATCATTAGATGATGTCATAATCATTTTGTTGATGTCATAATGATTTGATGATGTCATAATCATTGGATGATGTCATAATCATTGGATGATGTCATCATCATTTTGTTGATGTCATAATCATTTGATGATGTCATAATCATTTGATGTCATAATCATTGGATGATGTCATAATCATTGGATGATGTCATAATCATTTTGTTGATGTCATAATCATTTGATGATGTCAAAATCATTTGATGTCATAATCATTGGATGATGTAATAATCATTTTGTTGATGTCATAATGATTTGATGATGTCATAATCATTTTGTTGATGTCATAATGATTTGATGATGTCATAAACATTGGATGATGTCATAATCATTGGATGATGTCATAATCATTTTGTTGATGTCATAATCATTTGGTGATGTCAAAATTATTTGATGTCATAATCATTGGATGATGTCATAATCATTTTGTTGATGTCATAATCATTTTGTTGATGTCATAATCATTTTGTTGATGTTATAATGATTTGATGATGTCATAATCATTGGATGATGTCATAATCATTGGATGATGTCATAATCATTTGATGTCATAATCATTGGATGATGTCATAATCATTTTGTTGATATCATAATCATTTTATGATGTCATAATCATTTTGTTGATGTCATAATCATTTGATGATGCAATAATCATTTTGTTGATGTCATAATCATTGGATGATGTCATAATCATTTGATGATGTCATAATCATTGGATGATGTCATAATCATTTTGTTGATGTCATAATCATTTTGTTGATGTCATAATCATTGGATGATGTCATAATCATTGGATGATGTCATAATCATTTTGTTGATGTCATAATCATTTGATGATGTCAAAATCATTTGATGTCATAATCATTGGATGATGTAATAATCATTTTGTTGATGTCATAATCATTTGATGATGTCATAATCATTTTGTTGATGTCATAATGATTTGATGAAGTCTTAATCATTGGATGATGTCATAATCATTGGATGATGTCATAATCATTTTGTTGATGTCATAATCATTTGATGATGTCAAAATCATTTGATGTCATAATCATTGGATGATGTAATAATCATTTTGTTGATGTCATAATCATTTGATGATGTCATAATCATTTTGTTGATGTCATAATGATTTGATGATGTCATAATCATTGGATGATGTCATAATCATTGGATGATGTCATAATCATTTTGTTGATGTCATAATCATTTGATGATGCAATAATCATTTGATGTCATAATCATTGGATGATGTCATAATCATTTGATGATGTCATAATCATTTTGTTGATGTCATAATCATTTGATGATGTCATAATCATTTTGTTGATGTCATAATCATTTTGTTGATGTCATAATCATTGGATGATGTCATAATCATTAGATGATGTCATAATCATTTGATGATGTCATAATCATTAGATGATGTCATAATCATTTTGTTGATGTCATAATCATTTGATGATGTCATAATCATTTGATGTCATAATCATTGGATGATGTCATAATCATTTTGTTGATGTCATAATCATTTGATGAAGTCTTAATCATTAGATGATGTCATAATCATTTTGTTGATGTCATAATCATTTGATGATGTCATAATCATTTGATGTCATAATCATTGGATGATGTCATAATCATTTTGTTGATGTCATAATCATTTGATGATGTCATAATCATTAGATGATTCATAATCATTTTGTTGATGTCATAATCATTTGATGATGTCATAATCATTAGATGATGTCATAATCATTTTGTTGATGTCATAATCATTTGATGATGTCATAATCATTTTGTTGATGTCATAATCATTTGATGATGTCATAATCATTTGATGTCATAATCATGGGATGATGTCATAATCATTTTGTTGATGTCATAATCATTTGATGATGTCATAATCATTAGATGATGTCATAATCATTTTGTTGATGTCATAATGATTTGATGATGTCATAATCATTGGATGATGTCATAATCATTGGATGATGTCATCATCATTTTGTTGATGTCATAATCATTTGATGATGTCATAATCATATGATGTCATAATCATTGGATGATGTCATAATCATTGGATGATGTCATAATCATTTTGTTGATGTCATAATCATTTGATGATGTCAAAATCATTTGATGTCATAATCATTGGATGATGTCATAATCATTTTGTTGATGTCATAATGATTTGATGATGTCATAATCATTGGATTATGTCATAACCATTGGATGATGTCATAATCATTTTGTTGATGTCATAATCATTTGATGATGTCAAAATCATTTGATGTCATAATCATTGGATGATGTCATAATCATTTTGTTGATGTCATAATCATTTGATGATGTCATAATCATTTTGTTGATGTCATAATGATTTGATGATGTCATAATCATTGGATGATGTCATAATCATTGGATGATGTCATAATCATTTTGTTGATGTCATAATCATTTTGTTGATGTCATAATCATTGGATGATGTCATAATCATTGGATGATGTCATAATCATTTTGTTGATGTCATAATCATTTGATGATGTCATAATCATTTGATGTCATAATCATTGGATGATGTAATAATCATTTTGTTGATGTCATAATCATTTGATGATGTCATAATGATTTGTTGATGTCATAATGATTTGATGATGTCATAATCATTGGATGATGTCATAATCATTAGATGATGTCATAATCATTTTGTTGATGTCATAATGATTTGATGATGTCATAATCATTGGATGATGTCATAATCATTAGATGATGTCATAATCATTTTGTTGATGTCATAATGATTTGATGATGTCATAATCATTGGATGATGTCATAATCATTGGATGATGTCATAATCATTTTGTTGATGTCATAATCATTTGATGATGTCATAATCATTTTGCTGATGTCATAATCATTTTGTTGATGTCATAATGATTTGATGATGTCATAATCATTGGATGATGTCATAATCATTGGATGATGTCATAATCATTTTGTTGATGTCATAATCATTTGATGTCATAATCATTGGATGATGTCATAATCATTTTGTTGATGTCATTATCATTTGATGATGTCATAATCATTTTGTTGATGTCATAATCATTTGATGATGTCATAATCATTTGATGTCATAATCATTGGATGATGTCATAATCATTTTGTTGATATCATAATTATTTGATGATGTCATAATCATTTTGTTGATGTCATAATCATTTGATGATGCCATAATCATTTTGTTGATGTCATAATCATTTGATGATGCCATAATCATTTTGTTGATGTCATAATCATTGGATGATGTCATAATCATTTTGTTGATGTCATAATCATTTGATGATGTCATAATCATTGGATGATGTCATAATCATTTTGTTGATGTCATAATCATTTGATGATGTCATAATCATTAGATGTTGTCATAATCATTTTGTTGATGTCATAATCATTGGATGATGTCATAATCATTGGATGATGTCATAATCATTTTGTTGATGTCATAATCATTTGATGATGTCAAAATCATTTGATTTCATAATCATTGGATGATGTAATAATCATTTTGTTGATGTCATAATCATTTGATGATGTCATAATCATTTTGTTGATGTCATAATGATTTGATGAAGTCATAATCATTGGATGATGTCATAATCATTGGATGATGTCATAATCATTTTGTTGATGTCATAATCATTTGATGATGTCAAAATCATTTGATGTCATAATCATTGGATGATGTAATAATCATTTTGTTGATGTCATAATCATTTGATGATGTCATAATCATTTTGTTGATGTCATAATGATTTGATGATGTCATAATCATTGGATGATGTCATAATCATTGGATGATGTCATAGTTATTGGATGATGTCATAATCATTTTGTTGATGTCATAATCATTTGATGATGCAATAATCATTTGATGTCATAATCATTGGATGATGTCATAATCATTTGATGATGTCATAATCATTTTGTTGATGTCATAATCATTTGATGATGTCATAATCATTTTGTTGATGTCATAATCATTTGAAGATGTCATAATCATTTTGTTGATGTCATAATCATTTGATGATGTCATAATCATTTTGTTGATGTCATAATCATTTTGTTGATGTCATAATCATTGGATGATGTCATAATCATTGGATGATGTCATAATCATTTTGTTGATGTCATAATCATTTGATGATGTCAAAATCATTTGATGTCATAATCATTGGATGATGTAATAATCATTTTGTTGATGTCATAATCATTTGATGATGTCATAATCATTTTGTTGATTTCATAATGATTTGATGATGTCATAATCATTGGATGATGTCATAATCATTGGATAATGTCATAAACATTTTGTTGATGTCATAATCATTTGATGATGTCAAAATCATTTGATGTCATAATCATTGGATGATGTAATAATCATTTTGTTGATGTCATAATCATTTTGTTGATGTCATAATCATTGGATGATGTCATAATCATTTTGTTGATGTCATAATCATTTGATGATGTCATAATCATTAGATGATGTCATAATCATTTGATGTCATAATCATTTTGTTGATGTCATAATCATTTGATGATGTCATAATCATTAGATGATGTCATAATCATTTGATGTCATAATCATTGGATGATGTCATAACCATTTTGTTGATGTCATAATCATTTGATGATGTCATAATCATTAGATGATGTCATAATCATTTGATGATGTCATAATCAATAGATGATGTCATAATCATTTTGTTGATGTCATAATCATTTGATGATGTCATAATCATTTGATGTCATAATCATTGGATGATGTCATAATCATTTTGTTGATGTCATAATCATTTGATGATGTCATAATCATTTGATGTCATAATAATTGGATGATGTCATAATCATTTTGTTGATGTCATAATCATTTGATGATGTCATAATCATTAGATGATGTCATAATCATTTTGTTGATGTCATAATCATTTGATGATGTCATAATCATTAGATGATGTCATAATCATTTTGTTCATGTCATAATCATTTGATGATGTCATAATCATTAGATGATGTCATAATCATTTTGTTGATGTCATAATCATTTGATGATGTCATAATCATTTGATGTCATAATCATTGGATGATGTCATAATCATTTTGTTGATGTCATAATCATTTGATGATGTCATAATCATTAGATGATGTCATAATCATTTTGTTGATGTCATAATCATTTGATGATGTCATAATCATTAGATGATGTCATAATCATTTTGTTGATGTCATAATCATTTGATGATGTCATAATCATTTTGTTGATGTCATAATCATTTGATCATGTCAAAATCATTTGATGTCATAACCATGGGATGATGTCATAATCATTTTGTTGATGTCATAATCATTTGATGATGTCATAATCATTAGATGATGTCATAATCATTTTGTTGATGTCATAATGATTTGATGATGTCATAATCATTGGATGATGTCATAATCATTGGAAGATGTCATCATCATTTTGTTGATGTCATAATCATTTGATGATGTCATAATCATTTGATGTCATAATCATTGGATGATGTCATAATCATTGGATGATGTCATAATCATTTTGTTGATGTCATAATCATTTGATGATGTCAAAATCATTTGATGTCATAATCATTGGATGATGTAATAATCATTTTGTTGATGTCATAATCATTTGATGATGTCATAATCATTTTGTTGATGTCATAATGATTTGATGATGTCATAAACATTGGATGATGTCATAATCATTGGATGATGTCATAATCATTTTGTTGATGTCATAATCATTTGGTGATGTCAAAATTATTTGATGTCATAATCATTGGATGATGTCATAATCATTTTGTTGATGTCATAATCATTTTGTTGATGTCATAATCATTTTGTTGATGTCATAATGATTTGATGATGTCATAATCATTGGATGATGTCATAATCATTGGATGATGTCATAATCATTTGATGTCATAATCATTGGATGATGTCATAATCATTTTGTTGATATCATAATCATTTTATGATGTCATAATCATTTTGTTGATGTCATAATCATTTGATGATGCCATAATCATTTTGTTGATGTCATAATCATTTGATGATGCAATAATCATTTTGTTGATGTCATAATCATTGGATGATGTCATAATCATTTGATGATGTCATAATCATTGGATGATGTCATAATCATTTTGTTGATGTCATAATCATTTTGTTGATGTCATAATCATTGGATGATGTCATAATCATTGGATGATGTCATAATCATTTTGTTGATGTCATAATCATTTGATGATGTCAAAATCATTTGATGTCATAATCATTGGATGATGTAATAATCATTTTGTTGATGTCATAATCATTTGATGATGTCATAATCATTTTGTTGATGTCATAATGATTTGATGAAGTCATAATCATTGGATGATGTCATAATCATTGGATGATGTCATAATCATTTTGTTGATGTCATAATCATTTGATGATGTCAAAATCATTTGATGTCATAATCATTGGATGATGTAATAATCATTTTGTTGATGTCATAATCATTTGATGATGTCATAATCATTTTGTTGATGTCATAATGATTTGATGATGTCATAGTCATTGGATGATGTCATAATCATTGGATGATGTCATTATCATTGGATGATGTCATAATCATTTTGTTGATGTCATAATCATTTGATGATGCAATAATCATTTGATGTCATAATCATTGGATGATGTCATAATCATTTGATGATGTCATAATCATTTTGTTGATGTCATAATCATTTGATGATGTCATAATCATTTTGTTGATGTCATAATCATTTTGTTGATGTCATAATCATTGGATGATGTCATAATCATTAGATGATGTCATAATCATTTGATGATGTCATAATCATTAGATGATGTCATAATCATTTTGTTGATGTCATAATCATTTGATGATGTCATAATCATTTGATGTCATAATCATTGGATGATGTCATAATCATTTTGTTGATGTCATAATCATTTGATGATGTCATAATCATTAGATGATGTCATAATCATTTTGTTGATGTCATAATCATTTGATGATGTCATAATCATTTGATGTCATAATCATTGGATGATGTCATAATCATTTTGTTGATGTCATAATCATTTGATGATGTCATAATCATTAGATGATTCATAATCATTTTGTTGATGTCATAATCATTTGATGATGTCATAATCATTAGATGATGTCATAATCATTTTGTTGATGTCATAATCATTTGATGATGTCATAATCATTTTGTTGATGTCATAATCATTTGATGATGTCATAATCATTTGATGTCATAATCATGGGATGATGTCATAATCATTTTGTTGTTGTCATAATCATTTGATGATGTCATAATCATTAGATGATGTCATAATCATTTTGTTGATGTCATAATGATTTGATGATGTCATAATCATTGGATGATGTCATAATCATTGGATGATGTCATCATCATTTTGTTGATGTCATAATCATTTGATGATGTCATAATCATATGATGTCATAATCATTGGATGATGTCATAATCATTGGATGATGTCATAATCATTTTGTTGATGTCATAATCATTTGATGATGTCAAAATCATTTGATGTCATAATCATTGGATGATGTAATAATCATTTTGTTGATGTCATAATCATTTGATGATGTCATAATCATTTTGTTGATGTCATAATGATTTGATGATGTCATAATCATTGGATTATGTCATAACCATTGGATGATGTCATAATCATTTGATGATGTCAAAATCATTTGATGTCATAATCATTGGATGATGTCATAATCATTTTGTTGATGTCATAATCATTTGATGATGTCATAATCATTTTGTTGATGTCATAATGATTTGATGATGTCATAATCATTGGATGATGTCATAATCATTGGATGATGTCATAATCATTTTGTTGATGTCATAATCATTTTGTTGATGTCATAATCATTGGATGATGTCATAATCATTGGATGATGTCATAATCATTTTGTTGATGTCATAATCATTTGATGATGTCATAATCATTTGATGTCATAATCATTGGATGATGTAATAATCATTTTGTTGATGTCATAATCATTTGATGATGTCATAATGATTTGATGATGTCATAATCATTTTGTTGATGTCTTAATCATTTTGTTGATGTCATAATGATTTGATGATGTCATAATCATTGGATGATGTCATAATCATTAGATGATGTCATAATCATTGGATGATGTCATAATCATTTTGTTGATGTCATAATCATTTGATGATGTCATAATCATTGGATGATGTCATAATCATTTTTTTGATGTCATAATCATTTGATGATGTCATAATCATTAGATGTTGTCATAATCATTTTGTTGATGTCATAATCATTGGATGATGTCATAATCATTTTGTTGATGTCATAATCATTTGATGATGCCATAATCATTTTGTTGATGTCATAATCATTTGATGATGTCATAGTCATTTGATGTCATAATCATTGGATGATGTCATAATCATTTTGTTGATGTCATAATCATTTGATGATGTCATAATCATTTGATGTCATAATCATTGGATGATGTCATAATCATTTGAAGATGTCATAATCATTTTGTTGATGTCATAATCATTTGATGATGTCATAATCATTTTGTTGATGTCATAATCATTTGATGATGTCATAATCATTTTGTTGATGTCATAATGATTTGATGATGTCATAATCATTGGATGATGTCATAATCATTGGATGATGTCATAATCATTTTGTTGATGTCATAATCATTTGATGATGTCATAATCATTAGATGATGTCATAATCATTTTGTTGATGTCATAATCATTTGATGATGTCATAATCATTAGATGATGTCATAATCATTTTGTTGATGTCATAATCATTTGATGATGTCATAATCATTAGATGATGTCATAATCATTTTGTTGATGTCATAATCATTTGATGATGTCATAATCATTTGATGTCATAATCATTGGATGATGTCATAATCATTTTGTTGATGTCATAATCATTTGATGATGTCATAATCATTAGATGATGTCATAATCATTTTGTTGATGTCATAATCATTTGATGATGTCATAATCATTAGATGATGTCATAATCATTTTGTTGATGTCATAATCATTTGATGATGTCATAATCATTTTGTTGATTTCATAATCATTTGATGATGTCATAATCATTTGATGTCATAATCATGGGATGATGTCATAATCATTTTGTTGATGTCATAATGATTTGATGATGTCATAATCATTAGATGATGTCATAATCATTTTGTTTATGTCATAATGATTTGATGATGTCATAATGATTGGATGATGTCATAATCATTGGATGATGTCATCATCATTTTGTTGATGTCATAATCATTTGATGATGTCATAATCATTTGATGTCATAATCATTGGATGATGTCATAATCATTGGATGATGTCATAATCATTTTGTTGATGTCATAATCATTTGATGATGTCAAAACCATTTGATGTCATAATCATTGGATGATGTAATAATCATTTTTTGATGTCATAATCATTTCATGATGTCATAATCATTTTGTTGATGTCATAATGATTTGATGATGTCATAATCATTGGATGATGTCATAATCATTGGATGATGTCATAATCATTTTGTTGATGTCATAATCATTTGATGATGTCAAAATTATTTGATGTCATAATCATTGGATGATGTCATAATCATTTTGTTGATGTCATAATCATTTGATGATGTCATAATCATTTTGCTGATGTCATAATCATTTTGTTGATGTCATAATGATTTGATGATGTCATAATCATTGGATGATGTCATAATCATTGGATGATGTCATAATCATTTTGTTGATGTCATAATCATTTGATGTCATAATCATTGGATGATGTCATAATCATTTTGTTGATGTCATTATCATTTGATGATGTCATAATCATTTTGTTGATGTCATAATCATTTGATGATGTCATAATCATTTGATGTCATAATCATTGGATGATGTCATAATCATTTTGTTGATATCATAATTATTTGATGATGTCATAATCATTTTGTTGATGTCATAATCATTTGATGATGCCATAATCATTTTGTTGATGTCATAATCATTTGATGATGCCATAATCATTTTGTTGATGTCATAATCATTGGATGATGTCATAATCATTTTGTTGATGTCATAATCATTTGATGATGTCATAATCATTGGATGATGTCATAATCATTTTGTTGATGTCATAATCATTCGATGATGTCATAATCATTAGATGTTGTCATAATCATTTTGTTGATGTCATAATCATTGGATGATGTCATAATCATTGGATGATGTCATAATCATTTTGTTGATGTCATAATCATTTGATGATGTCAAAATCATTTGATGTCATAATCATTGGATGATGTAATAATCATTTTGTTGATGTCATAATCATTTGATGATGTCATAATCATTTTGTTGATGTCATAATGATTTGATGAAGTCATAATCATTGGATGATGTCATAATCATTGGATGATGTCATAATCATTTTGTTGATGTCATAATCATTTGATGATGTCAAAATCATTTGATGTCATAATCATTGGATGATGTAATAATCATTTTGTTGATGTCATAATCATTTGATGATGTCATAATCATTTTGTTGATGTCATAATGATTTGATGATGTCATAATCATTGGATGATGTCATAATCATTGGATGATGTCATAGTCATTGGATGATGTCATAATCATTTTGTTGATGTCATAATCATTTGATGATGCAATAATCATTTGATGTCATAATCATTGGATGATGTCATAATCATTTGATGATGTCATAATCATTTTGTTGATGTCATAATCATTTGATGATGTCATAATCATTTTGTTGATGTCATAATCATTTGATGATGTCATAATCATTTTGTTGATGTCATAATCATTTGATGATGTCATAATCATTTTGTTGATGTCATAATCATTTTGTTGATGTCATAATCATTGGATGATGTCATAATCATTGGATGATGTCATAATCATTTTGTTGATGTCATAATCATTTGATGATGTCAAAATCATTTGATGTCATAATCATTGGATGATGTAATAATCATTTTGTTGATGTCATAATCATTTGATGATGTCATAATCATTTTGTTGATTTCATAATGATTTGATGATGTCATAATCATTGGATGATGTCATAATCATTGGATAATGTCATAAATAGTGTTGAGCATTCCGATACCGCAAGTATCGGGTATCGGCCGATATCAGCGGTATCGGAATTCCGATACTTAATTCCGATACTTTTTTCATATCGGATTCCGGGATCGGAATCGGAATAGGAAGTTCCCATCATGCTATGAGCCTGCTTGCTTTGATTAAGCCAATGGGAATCCTCCGAAGTGTGGGCACATCCTGTTAGGCATGTAGGCATGTTAACTATTGGCATGGCTGTGATTGGCTGCCGAAATGATGTCATGATGCACTATAAAAGCCACCGCAGCCTCCATTTCTGGTCACTCTGCTGTGAATTCAGTTAGGGACAGGCTGCTGTAGAAGACTGTGAGGGACAGTTAGAAATAGCGATTCTAAAAACAATATTGTGCTTTATCCAGGCTACATAAACCACCACTGTAGCTTGCTTTTCCCTAGCAGCGCTGTTTTCACAGCTGTCTGCAAGGGCTGTGTGAGTGCAGCTCACGCTGTGGAGTGGGTCCTGCAGCCACGTCAGGCTGTAGGCCACCCAGTGTGATCACTGCTGCCTCATACATCTTTTATTTTTTGAGCTGCATTTTTTAAATAATTTCAATCTAGTGTGCTTCCATCCGTATCCATATACGTTGGTTGCAAACACTAGTAGTAGACAGCGGAGCCTTTCTGCAGCCTTTCAGTGCTAGTGTCCACTTTGCTGCACTGTTCACGGCTGTCTGAGAGGTCTCTGACTGTGTGTGAGTGCAGCTCATGCTGAGTAGTGTGTCCTGCAGCTACGTCTGGCTGTAGGACGCTCAGCGTGCGTCACTGCCTCACACATATTTTTATTTGAGTGCAGCTCATTTTTTCTTCTATTAGTGTGCATCCATCCGTCTCCATCTACGGTGGTTGCAAACACTATATAGGAGTACACAGCGGAGCCTTTCTGCAGCCTGTCAGTGCCAGTGCCCACTTAGCTGCACTGTTGACGGCTGTCTGAGAGGTCTCTGACTGTGTGTGAGTGCAGCTCACGCTGAGTAGAGTGTCCTGCAGCTACGTCTGGTTGTAGGACGCTCAACGTGCGTCACTGCCTCACACATATTTGTCTCTGAGTGCAGCTCATTTTTTCTTCTCCTATTAGTGTGCATCCATCCGTATCCATCAACATTGGTTGGTTGCAAACACTATATAGGAGTAGATAGAGGAGCCTTTTTTTCTGGCTTGTGCCCTGCCGGCGCAGCCAGATTAGTATTACCCAATTTTTTTGGAGCCTCATCTTTTGCATTGTAGGTTACCTGCCTGCATTGTAATAGCTCCAAAAAGTTGGTGATACTATCAGTTTCAATTCTTTGTTCTCATACTTTGAGTTTGTTTCAAACAAAGAAACCACATAAAAAGTTCACCAAACACTACATTTTGAACTTGTGTAGGCCACATCAGCTCCTATTAAAGTCTAGTCCACACACACACACTTCATAAAATTAGTGTTTCTTGTACCTGTAACCAGCTGTTCAGGAATAAGCACACTAAGGCCCCCCTTTGTCCTTTTTTGCCTATCTTAAGCAGTCTTGCAAGATGAAGAAGGCAGGGAGTAAGGCGCGGGGGCGTGGGCGTGGGCGTGGAGTTTCAGCAGGGAGAGGACGTGGGGATTCTGCAGGGAGAGGACGTGGGGATTCTACAGGTAGAGGACGTGGGGATTCTGGGCCTGCTGCGGGCACCAGTGGATCAGCATCCCCCAGTTTTAGCAGGCAACAGTCCTTTATGCGCAGCTTTGTAGGACCTCAACGTACCCCACTGCTGCGGGAGGAACAAATTGAAGCCGTTGTCGGATGGATGGCAGCTAACGCATCGACTTCAATTACTTCCGCATCCTCTCAGGGTCAGAGCACCGAAGAGCAACCATCTGTCTCTTCACCACCTGCCAAAGTGCCCAGGCAGTCAGAGAGACATGGACAGGAGCCATCACAATCTCTACTTCTGTTCTCGGAATCTGTTGGCTTGGAAAGAGGGGGCCAGCCAAGCAGCATTCCTGAATGTGAAGAAGAGGGAGTATGCAGTGATGCGCAACTTCTTTGTCCCTCTGAATCTGAAGAGGCGAGTGGGCCAGTGCCTATGGTCAGCACACCTCAGTACGCATCAGATGATGACGAGACTCAGTTGCCACTTTCTGGTGCGTACGGTGCTGGCGAGACAACCCCGGAGAAGCAGCTGTTTGAAGAGGGGAGGGAAGATGATGAGGTCCTTGACCCATCATGGCGTGAGCAACAGGAAGGTGGTGGGAGCAGCTCGGAGGAAGAGATTCCCCTACCGGCCAAAACAGGAGGCAGAGGGAGGGGGAAGACTTGGTTGCCTGTACCCTCCACTTCGGCACCCGTTAGGAGCATTCCTCCTTCCAAAGGCAAACCGGGCGCTCACAAGAGTTGCAGTGCGTGGTCCTTTTTTGACACAGTTGCAGATGACATTTGCTTTGTCAAATGCAAGCTGTGTCATCAGAGAGTCAAAAGAGGGAGAAATGTCAGCAACCTCAATACCACAAATATGTGGAAACATGTGCGCACCAAGCACGAGTTGGAGTTGCATAGACACCCTCAAGACGTAGGCCAACGTACAGCACCACCTACCACCTCTTCAGTTCGTGTTGGGCCCTCTTCCTCCAGCTCACACACTGCTGGTTCGGCTTCCTCACAGGATCGCCAAGGAAGAACCTCTGCCACTGTTGTCCGGAGACCCTGTCAGATTCCACCCATAACAGCACGTTCCCATCCATCACAGCCATCGGTAGCACAGGCATGGGATAAAAGGCGCCCTTACTCGGCAAACCATCCCCGAGCACAGTCTCTGAATGCTGGCATTGCCAAACTTCTGGCAGTTGAAATGCTGTCATTCAGGCTGGTGGACACTGACACCTTCCGGGACTTAATGGCATTGGCAGTCCCCCAATACAACGTGCCCAGCCGCTTTTATTTCAGCAGGTGAGCCGTCCCTGCCCTGCAGAAACATGTTGAGGGCAAAATAAAACATGCGCTACTAAACGCCGTTAGTAGCAAGGTCCACCTGACCACCGATGCGTGGACCAGTAACCATGGACAGGGACGATACCTTTCCCTCACTGCCCACTGGGTCAATGTTGTGGAGCCGGGTACGGATCTGGAGAGTGGCGCTGTACGTGTTCTTCCAACGCCACGGATTGCAGGACTCCAGTCTGTACACATAGACTCCTCCTCCTACTCAAGTTCCTCAGAAACAGCAGAGCAGGAGCCTGTTACGACCGATATGAGCACAGCCGTGGCCAAACGTCAACAGGCTGTACTCAAATTAATTTCTTTGGGGAATCGAAGCCACACAGCGCAGGAGCTCTGGAATGCTATCAAGCTGGAGAGCGATGTGTGGTTTGGGCCAGCGAATCTCCAGCCGGGCTTGGTAGTGTGTGACAATGGCCGAAATCTGGTGGCAGCTCTTGGCCTAGGCAACCTCACACACATCCCATGTCTGGCACATGTTCTTAACTTGGTCGTGCAGAGCTTTCTGAGGGACTATCCGGATCTTGATGCACTGTTGCACAAGGTCCGCATAGAGTGCGCTCACTTGCGACGTTCCAGCACGGCAAGATCGCGCCTCGCTGCTCTGCAGCGACAATTTGGCCTTCCAGAACATCGCATCATATGTGACCTACCCACCCGGTGGAATTCAACGTTACATATGTTGGAGCGGTTGTGTGAGCAGCAGGCAGCAGTCATGGAGTACCAGCTGCATCAGGCGCAAACAAGTCGCACTGTGCGCCGTTCACACTTCAGCACCATTGAGTGGGCCTCTATGAAGGACATCTGCCTCGTTTTGCGTGCCTTCGATGAATCCACGCGGATGGCGAGTGCAGATGATGCACTAGTCAGCATGACTGTCCCCCTTATCTGCCTGCTTCAACAAACACTGCAAGCACTAAGGGATGAGGTTTCAGAAGAGGTGGAGGATGAGGAGTCCCAAATGCCATCTGCTTCTGGACAGTCTGCGCTACGTGTTTCCTCACAAAGGCCTAGGCAGGGGACACTTTGTGAGGAGGATGAGGAGGAGTCGATGGAGGAGGAAGACATCTCTCCAGAGGAGGGAGGTACACAAACCTCTACTCAGTATGTACAGCGAGGGTGGGGTGATGCAGAGCAGGTCGAGGTCACGCCTCAAACAGGGGACAGCGGTTCTTTGGCAGTTGGGAGTCTGCAGCACATGGTTGATTTCATGCTGCAGTGCCTGAGAAACGACCGCCGCATCGCCCACATTCTCGTCTCGGCTGATTATTGGGTGTACACCCTCCTAGATCCTCGCTACCGGGACAGCGTACAAAGGCTCATACCAACGTTGAACCGGGAGCGTAAAATGCGGGAGTACGAAGAGTCACTGGTGCAGTCCATAATGTTTTCCATTCCACCCGACAGCATTGTTGCAAGTGCTTTACAAAGCAGCTCTGTGCGTCGAGGCAGTGGAGGAAACTCTGCACAAAGAGGGAGCAGAGGCAGTGCCGCAGCACAAGGCAAGACCACTATGGCCCAAATGTGACAAAGTTTTGTGTGTCCACCACAATTGTCTACACCATCAGCGACGCCTCGAGTCAGCAGGAGGCAACGCTTCCGTCAGATGGTGTCAGACTACATGTCTTGCCCTGTCGCTGTACTCCCAGATGGCTCTTCCCCCTTCAAGTTTTGGGTCTCTAAGCTGGATACATGGCCAGAGCTTAGCCAGTATGCATTGGAGGTGCTGGCTTGCCCTGCTGCCAGTGTATTATCGGAACGTGTCTTTAGTGCCGCAGGTGGTGTACTAACAGACCGTCGCACGCGACTATCTTCCGATAATGTTGACCGGCTGACTTTTCTGAAAATGAACAAGGCCTGGATCTCCAAAGACTTTGAAATTCCTCTTACAGACTAAATTAGTGGTTGGCAACTGTATCCAGGTCTGCTGGTGTGTTCATTTTTCTACCACCTGAACTATAATCCCTGTGCTTCAACACAGCCAGTTGTCGCTCAGATGTGTCGTCTGCACAGAGAAACACACTAGCTCCTGTGTTACTGGGGTTCAGTAATGCCAGCTGATCCCCTGCTGTGTGGACGGCAGAGTCACCAGCTCCATCAACATTCAAACCACTACTGATTTTTAACCGTGCCCAACTTAGGTCTCTGGCTCCACTGTCTCTACTATTTCCCCTGACCTCCAACCCCGCCATCTACATCTCTGAAGTGGCGTCAGCACAATCTACACTTGTTCCTGTGTTCCTGTGGCTCAGTCCCATCAGTTTATCCCCTGATGTGTGTCCGGCAAGGTCTCCTGCTCTGTCCACATTCCCATAACCAGTAGTGGGAATGAGGACAGAGCTGGCGAACTTGCCGGACAAACATCAGGGGATCAACTGATGGGACTGAGCACCAGTAACACAGGAACAAGTGTAGATTGTGCTGACGCCACTTCAGAGATGTAGCTGGCGGGGTTGGAGGCCAGGGTAAATAGTAGAGACAGTGGAGCCAGAGGCCTAAGTGGAGCATGGTTAGAATCAGTAGTAGTCCACAACCTCCATAAAAACCGCTGCCCATTGGCCTCTGCATGCGGCATGCGTAATCCTGGGCACCAACAGCGTCAGTTGGTGTTCAGAAGTGTCGTCTCCACAGAGCCAAACACATTCGTTCAAGTGTTAGTGGGGTTCAGCACTGCCAGCTGTTCCCCTGCTGTGGAGATGGCAAGTCTCCTGCTGCCTTCACCTGCCCAAATCCAGTAGGCCCCAGCCTGCTCCTCGCCTAATCCTGGGCTCCAACAGCGTCAGTTGGTGTTCAGAAGTGTCGTCTCCACAGAGCCAAACACATTCGTTCAAGTGTTAGTGGGGTTCAGCACTGCCAGCTGTTCCCCTGCTGTGGAGATGGCAAGTCTCCTGCTGCATTCACCTGCCAAAATCCAGTAGGCCCCAGCCTGCTCCTCGCCTAATCCTGGGCTCCAACAGCGTCAGTTGGTGTTCAGAAGTGTCGTCTCCACAGAGCCAAACACGTTCGTTCAAGTGTTAGTGGGGTTCAGCACTGCCAGCTGTTCCCCTGCTGTGGAGATGGCAAGTCTCCTGCTGCCTTCACCTGCCAAAATCCAGTAGGCCCCAGCCTGCTCCTCGCCTAATCCTGGGCTCCAACAGCGTCAGTTGGTGTTCAGAAGTGTCGTCTCCACAGAGCCAAACACGTTCGTTCAAGTGTTAGTGGGGTTCAGCACTGCCAGCTGTTCCCCTGCTGTGGAGATGGCAAGTCTCCTGCTGCCTTCACCTGCCAAAATCCAGTAGGCCCCAGCCTGCTCCTCGCCTAATCCTGGGCTCCAACAGCGTCAGTTGGTGTTCAGAAGTGTCGTCTCCACAGAGCCAAACACGTTCGTTCAAGTGTTAGTGGGGTTCAGCACTGCCAGCTGTTCCCCTGCTGTGGAGATGGCAAGTCTCCTGCTGCCTTCACCTGCCAAAATCCAGTAGGCCCCAGCCTGCTCCTCGCCTAATCCTGGGCTCCAACAGCGTCAGTTGGTGTTCAGAAGTGTCGTCTCCACAGAGCCAAACACATTCGTTCAAGTGTTAGTGGGGTTCAGCACTGCCAGCTGTTCCCCTGCTGTGGAGATGGCAAGTCTCCTGCTGCCTTCACCTGCCAAAATCCAGTAGGCCCCAGCCTGCTCCTCGCCTAATCCTGGGCTCCAACAGCGTCAGTTGGTGTTCAGAAGTGTCGTCTCCACAGAACCAAACACATTCGTTCAAGTGTTAGTGGGGTTCAGCACTGCCAGCTGTTCCCCTGCTGTGGAGATGGCAAGTCTCCTGCTGCCTTCACCTGCCAAAATCCAGTAGGCCCCAGCCTGCTCCTCGCCTAATCCTGGGCTCCAACAGCGTCAGTTGGTGTTCAGAAGTGTCGTCTCCACAGAGCCAAACACATTCGTTCAAGTGTTAGTGGGGTTCAGCACTGCCAGCTGTTCCCCTGCTGTGGAGATGGCAAGTCTCCTGCTGCCTTCACCTGCCAAAATCCAGTAGGCCCCAGCCTGCTCCTCGCCTAATCCTGGGCTCCAACAGCGTCAGTTGGTGTTCAGAAGTGTCGTCTCCACAGAGCCAAACACGTTCGTTCAAGTGTTAGTGGGGTTCAGCACTGCCAGCTGTTCCCCTGCTGTGGAGATGGCAAGTCTCCTGCTGCCTTCACCTGCCCAAATCCAGTAGGCCCCAGCCTGCTCCTCGCCTAATCCTGGGCTCCAACAGCGTCAGTTGGTGTTCAGAAGTGTCGTCTCCACAGAGCCAAACACATTCGTTCAAGTGTTAGTGGGGTTCAGCACTGCCAGCTGTTCCCCTGCTGTGGAGATGGCAAGTCTCCTGCTGCCTTCACCTGCCAAAATCCAGTAGGCCCCAGCCTGCTCCTCGCCTAATCCTGGGCTCCAACAGCGTCAGTTGGTGTTCAGAAGTGTCATCTCCACAGAGCCAAACACATTCGTTCAAGTGTTAGTGGGGTTCAGCACTGCCAGCTGTTCCCCTGCTGTGGAGATGGCAGTCTCTCCTGCTGTCTCCGCATTACAAAGACAGTAGGCCTCTGCCTACACCCTCCTATTTCCTGGGCTTCAACACAGCCAGTTGTAGTTCGGAAGTGCCGTCCACACGGAAAGAGATACTTGCTCCCGTGTCTCAGTGGGGTTCAGTAACGTCAGCTGATCCCCTGCTGTGTGGATGGCAGTCTCTCCTGCTGTAAACTCATTCAAAATACAGTAGGCCTCTGCCTACACCCTCCTATTTCCTGGGCTTCAACACAGCCAGTTGTAGTTCGGAAGTGCCGTCCACACGGAAAGAGACACTTGCTCCCGTGTCTCAGTGGGGTTCAGTAACGTCAGCTGATCCCCTGCTGTGTGGATGGCAGTCTCTCCTGCTGTAAACTCATTCAAAATACAGTAGGCCTCTGCCTACACCCTCCTATTTCCTGGGCTTCAACACAGCCAGTTGTAGTTCGGAAGTGCCGTCCACACGGAAAGAGATACTTGCTCCCGTGTCTCAGTGGGGTTCAGTAACGTCAGCTGATCCCCTGCTGTGTGGATGGCAGTCTCTCCTGCTGTCACCTCATTCAAAATTCAGTAGGCCTCTGCCTACACCCTCCTATTTCCTGGGCTTCAACACAGCCAGTTGTAGTTCGGAAGTGCCGTCCACACGGAAAGAGACACTTGCTCCCGTGTCTCAGTGGGGTTCAGTAACGTCAGCTGATCCCCTGCTGTGTGGATGGCAGTCTCTCCTGCTGTCACCTCATTCAAAATTCAGTAGGCCTCTGCCTACACCCTCCTATTTCCTGGGCTTCAACACAGCCAGTTGTAGTTCGGAAGTGCCGTCCACACGGAAAGAGATACTTGCTCCCGTGTCTCAGTGGGGTTCAGTAACGTCAGCTGATCCCCTGCTGTGTGGATGGCAGTCTCTCCTGCTGTAAACTCATTCAAAATACAGTAGGCCTCTGCCTACACCCTCCTATTTCCTGGGCTTCAACACAGCCAGTTGTAGTTCGGAAGTGCCGTCCACACGGAAAGAGACACTTGCTCCCGTGTCTCAGTGGGGTTCAGTAACGTCAGCTGATCCCCTGCTGTGTGGATGGCAGTCTCTCCTGCTGTAAACTCATTCAAAATACAGTAGGCCTCTGCCTACACCCTCCTATTTCCTGGGTTTCAACACAGCCAGTTGTAGTTCGGAAGTGCCGTCCACACGGAAAGAGATACTTGCTCCCGTGTCTCAGTGGGGTTCAGTAACGTCAGCTGATCCCCTGCTGTGTGGATGGCAGTCTCTCCTGCTGTCACCTCATTCAAAATTCAGTAGGCCTCTGCCTACACCCTCCTATTTCCTGGGCTTCAACACAGCCAGTTGTAGTTCGGAAGTGCCGTCCACACGGAAAGAGATACTTGCTCCCGTGTCTCAGTGGGGTTCAGTAACGTCAGCTGATCCCCTGCTGTGTGGATGGCAGTCTCTCCTGCTGTAAACTCATTCAAAATACAGTAGGCCTCTGCCTACACCCTCCTATTTCCTGGGCTTCAACACAGCCAGTTGTAGTTCGGAAGTGCCGTCCACACGGAAAGAGATACTTGCTCCCGTGTCTCAGTGGGGTTCAGTAACGTCAGCTGATCCCCTGCTGTGTGGATGGCAGTCTCTCCTGCTGTCACCTCATTCAAAATTCAGTAGGCCTCTGCCTACACCCTCCTATTTCCTGGGCTTCAACACAGCCAGTTGTAGTTCGGAAGTGCCGTCCACACGGAAAGAGATACTTGCTCCCGTGTCTCAGTGGGGTTCAGTAACGTCAGCTGATCCCCTGCTGTGTGGATGGCAGTCTCTCCTGCTGTCACCTCATTCAAAATTCAGTAGGCCTCTGCCTACACCCTCCTATTTCCTGGGCTTCAACACAGCCAGTTGTAGTTCGGAAGTGCCGTCCACACGGAAAGAGATACTTGCTCCCGTGTCTCAGTGGGGTTCAGTAACGTCAGCTGATCCCCTGCTGTGTGGATGGCAGTCTCTCCTGCTGTAAACTCATTCAAAATACAGTAGGCCTCTGCCTACACCCTCCTATTTCCTGGGCTTCAACACAGCCAGTTGTAGTTGGGAAGTGCCGTCCACACGGAAAGAGATACTTGCTCCCGTGTCTCAGTGGGGTTCAGTAATGTCAGCTGATCCCCTGCTGTGTGGATGGCAAAGTCTCCTGCTGCCTACACAGTCGTACCACTACTGATTTTTAACCGTGCTCCAATTAGGCCTGTGGCTCCACTGTCTCTCGTATTTCCCCTGTCCTCCAACCCTGCCAGTTACAGCTCCGAAGTGGCGTCTGCACAATCCACACTTGTTCCTGTGTTACAGGTGTTCAGTCCGATCAGTTAATCCCCTGATGTGTGTCCGGCAATGTCGCCTGCTCTGTCCACATTCCCATTATCGGAATGTGGACAGAGCAGGCGACATTGCCGGACGCACATCAGGGGATTAACTGACCGGACTGAACACCTGTAACACAGGAACAAGTGTGGATTGTGCAGACGCCACTTCGGAGCTGTAACTGGCGGGGTTGGAGGACAGGGGAAATACGAAAATCAGTGAATCCACAGGCCTAAGTGGAGCTTGGTTCAAATTAGTAGTCTACAACCGATCTTAAAATTTCTTCAATGCAGCCTAAGCCTGCTCCGTGCTTGTCCCTGGGCTTCAACACAGCCAGTTGTTGCTCGGAAGTGCCGTCTTCACAGAGTAAAACACTAGCTCCTGTGTTTGTGGGGTTCAGTAACGTCAGCTGTTCCCCTGCTGTTTTGATGGCAATCTGTCCTGCTGCCTCCCAATTGACAGCACATCAGGCCTCAGCCTGCTAAGTGCTTGTCCTGGGCTCCAACATCGCCAGTTGCTGCTCATAACTGACTTTGGCACGGGTACTCCCTCCTGCCCAGCTTGGTTCCAGCCCTGCCTGCTGTTTCCGGGAAGTGTCAATGTCAGTTTGCCACCCCAAGTTGCCATGTCGTGTTGCGGTTGGGTTAGCCGAGGCTAGGGTGCCAGCAGTTTAGGTGCTTCCTATGTGGACTGCGGGTTCTGGTAAGAAAGGTTTGTTCCATAGTGCCAGTAGGACAAGCACCCCCTGTAGGACTGTGTGATTCGGTAACTGCGGCCAGCTTGCGGCATGCCAACTTTGCTTTTCAGGGGTAACTTCTGATACCCCTCCGGGTTCCAGCACCGTCAGCTGGTTCTCATCAGAGCCTTTGGCCTAGGTGCCTCCATCTCGGTATCCGAGTTCCAGCAACGTCTGCTGGTCCTTGGTAGTGCTTTGTAGCACAGGTACCTCCTGCTTAGTAACCGGGTTCCAGCACCGTCAGCTGGTCCTCGGTTGTGCCATTGGCTCTTATTCCTTCTGCTGCCCCTCCGGGTGCCAGCACTGTCAGCTGGTCCTCGCTATTTCCATTTGCTCTTGCAGCTTATGCTACCCCTCCGGGTTCCAGCACCGTCAGCTGGTTCTCGTCAGAGCCTTTGGCCTAGGTGCCTCCATCTCGGTATCCGAGTTCCGGCAACGTCTGCTGGTCCTTGGTAGTGCTTTGTAGCACAGGTACCTCCTGCTTAGTAACCGGGTTCCAGCACCGTCAGCTGGTCCTCGGTTGTGCCATTGGCTCTTATTCCTTCTGCTGCCCCTCCGGGTGCCAGCACTGTCAGCTGGTCCTCGCTATTTCCATTTGCTCTTGCAGCTTATGCTACCCCTCCGGGTTCCAGCACCGTCAGCTGGTTCTCGTCAGAGCCTTTGGCCTAGGTGCCTCCATCTCGGTATCCGAGTTCCGGCAACGTCTGCTGGTCCTTGGTAGTGCTTTGTAGCACAGGTACCTCCTGCTTAGTAACCGGGTTCCAGCACCGTCAGCTGGTCCTCGGTAGTGCCATTGGCTCTTGTTCCTTCTGCTGCCCCTCCGGGTGCCAGTACCGTCAGCTGGTTCAAGAGGACAAAGAACAGGAAGACAACCACCAAGATGCAGAACAACAAGAGAGAGAAGACAAAGAAGCATAAAAAAAACAAAGCAGAAGAACATTAAGCATAAGACTAATACTCTGAGCAAATGATATTATCTTATTTATAAGCAGAAGAAGACTAAGCAGTGTATGGGGGTGAGTCCGTTCCTCCTCGTGGTGCCCCTGGAAAAGGCCTGCTTCTGCAGGCCAAACTGAACGCGGACAAATCCTGTTGTAAATCTTTTGTGACAGGCAGAACGGAAGGTGTAAACTTCTAACTTTTCTAGATAACAACTACAGGAATGCCTGACACAAACAAGAATATGATGAAGAAGAATAGGAAGAAGATGAAGAAGCTGAATATGTAGAATAATAATTGTTGAATAAGAAGAATATGAAGAATGTAAGAAAAGGAAGAAGAAGAAGAAGAAGAAGAAGAAGAAGAAGAAGAAGAAGAATGTAAAAAAAGGAAGTAGAAGAAGAAGAAGAAGAATGTAAAAAAAGGAATAAGAAGAAGAATGTAAAAAAAGGAAGTAGAAGAAGAAGAAGAAGAATGTAAAAAAAGGAAGTAGAAGAAGAAGAAGAATGTAAAAAAAGGAAGTAGAAGAAGAAGACATACATGTCTGGCAAAATATAAATGAGGCTAACATAGTCAATATCTTTGTAACTCCTAACATCTTTAAAAAAAAAAGTTTAATTCCTGCTATTCCATTTGATTGGGCTAAACCTCTATGGCTTTAATGTCTCCTCCACCTCCCACAATACATTCTACATTATTCTTAGTTGTTTTTCTTCATGTAGAATTAACCTACAAGGAAAGAAAGGTTTTTTTTTAATTCCGATATTTTGGCCCCATTGACTTGCATTGGTTCCCGGTATCGGAATCGGCGATACCGATACTTTTTTTTAAGATCGGCCGATCCATTCCGATCCGATATTTTCAAGTATCGGCTGGTATCGCTCAACTCTAGTCATAAACATTTTGTTGATGTCATAATCATTTGATGATGTCAAAATCATTTGATGTCATAATCATTGGATGATGTAATAATCATTTTGTTGATGTCATAATCATTTTGTTGATGTCATAATCATTGGATGATGTCATAATCATTTTGTTGATGTCATAATCATTTGATGATGTCATAATCATTAGATGATGTCATAATCATTTGATGTCATAATCATTTTGTTGATGTCATAATCATTTGATGATGTCATAATCATTTTGTTGATGTCATAATCATTTGATGATGTCATAATCATTTTGTTGATTTCATAATCATTTGATGATGTCATAATCATTTGATGTCATAATCATGGGATGATGTCATAATCATTTTGTTGATGTCATAATCATTTGATGATGTCATAATCATTAGATGATGTCATAATCATTTTGTTTATGTCATAATGATTTGATGATGTCATAATCATTGGATGATGTCATAATCATTGGATGATGTCATCATCATTTTGTTGATGTCATAATCATTTGATGATGTCATAATCATTTGATGTCATAATCACTGGATGATGTCATAATCATTGGATGATGTCATAATCATTTTGTTGATGTCATAATCATTTGATGATGTCAAAACCATTTGATGTCATAATCATTGGATGATGTAATAATCATTTTTTTGATGTCATAATCATTTCATGATGTCATAATCATTTTGTTGATGTCATAATGATTTGATGATGTCATAATCATTGGATGATGTCATAATCATTGGATGATGTCATAATCATTTTGTTGATGTCATAATCATTTGATGATGTCAAAATTATTTGATGTCATAATCATTGGATGATGTCATAATCATTTTGTTGATGTCATAATCATTTGATGATGCCATAATCATTTTGTTGATGTCATAATCATTTGATGATGTCATAATCATTTGATGTCATAATCATTGGATGATGTCATAATCATTTTGTTGATGTCATAATCATTTGATGATGTCATAATCATTTGATGTCATAATCATTGGATGATGTCATAATCATTTGAAGATGTCATAATCATTTTGTTGATGTCATAATCATTTGATGATGTCATAATCATTTTGTTGATGTCATAATCATTTGATGATGTCATAATCATTTTGTTGATGTCATAATGATTTGATGATGTCATAATCATTGGATGATGTCATAATCATTGGATGATGTCATAATCATTTTGTTGATGTCATAATCATTTGATGATGTCATAATCATTAGATGATGTCATAATCATTTTGATGATGTCATAATGATTTGATGATGTCATAATCATTAGATGATGTCATAATCATTTTGTTGATGTCATAATCATTTGATGATGTCATAATCATTAGATGATGTCATAATCATTTTGTTGATGTCATAATCATTTGATGATGTCATAATCATTTTGTTGATGTCATAATCATTTGATGATGTCAAAATCATTAGATGATGTCATAATCATTTTGTTGATGTCATAATCATTTGATGATGTCATAATCATTAGATGATGTCATAATCATTTTGTTGATGTCATAATCATTTGATGATGTCATAATCATTTTGTTGATTTCATAATCATTTGATGATGTCATAATCATTTGATGTCATAATCATGGGATGATGTCATAATCATTTTGTTGATGTCATAATGATTTGATGATGTCATAATGATTGGATGATGTCATAATCATTGGATGATGTCATCATCATTTTGTTGATGTCATAATCATTTGATGATGTCATAATCATTTGATGTCATAATCATTGGATGATGTCATAATCATTGGATGATGTCATAATCATTTTGTTGATGTCATAATCATTTGATGATGTCAAAACCATTTGATGTCATAATCATTGGATGATGTAATAATCATTTTTTTGATGTCATAATCATTTCATGATGTCATAATCATTTTGTTGATGTCATAATCATTGGATGATGTCATAATCATTTTGTTGATGTCATTATCATTTGATGATGTCATAATCATTTTGTTGATGTCATAATCATTTGATGATGTCATAATCATTTGATGTCATAATCATTGGATGATGTCATAATCATTTTGTTGATATCATAATTATTTGATGATGTCATAATCATTTTGTTGATGTCATAATCATTTGATGATGCCATAATCATTTTGTTGATGTCATAATCATTTGATGATGCCATAATCATTTTGTTGATGTCATAATCATTGGATGATGTCATAATCATTTTGTTGATGTCATAATCATTTGATGATGTCATAATCATTGGATGATGTCATAATCATTTTGTTGATGTCATAATCATTTGATAATGTCATAATCATTAGATGTTGTCATAATCATTTTGTTGATGTCATAATCATTGGATGATGTCATAATCATTGGATGATGTCATAATCATTTTGTTGATGTCATAATCATTTGATGATGTCAAAATCATTTGATGTCATAATCATTGGATGATGTAATAATCATTTTGTTGATGTCATAATCATTTGATGATGTCATAATCATTTTGTTGATGTCATAATGATTTGATGAAGTCATAATCATTGGATGATGTCATAATCATTGGATGATGTCATAATCATTTTGTTGATGTCATAATCATTTGATGATGTCAAAATCATTTGATGTCATAATCATTGGATGATGTAATAATCATTTTGTTGATGTCATAATCATTTGATGATGTCATAATCATTTTGTTGATGTCATAATGATTTGATGATGTCATAATCATTGGATGATGTCATAATCATTGGATGATGTCATAGTTATTGGATGATGTCATAATCATTTTGTTGATGTCATAATCATTTGATGATGCAATAATCATTTGATGTCATAATCATTGGATGATGTCATAATCATTTGATGATGTCATAATCATTTTGTTGATGTCATAATCATTTGATGATGTCATAATCATTTTGTTGATGTCATAATCATTTGAAGATGTCATAATCATTTTGTTGATGTCATAATCATTTGATGATGTCATAATCATTTTGTTGATGTCATAATCATTTTGTTGATGTCATAATCATTGGATGATGTCATAATCATTGGATGATGTCATAATCATTTTGTTGATGTCATAATCATTTGATGATGTCAAAATCATTTGATGTCATAATCATTGGATGATGTAATAATCATTTTGTTGATGTCATAATCATTTGATGATGTCATAATCATTTTGTTGATTTCATAATGATTTGATGATGTCATAATCATTGGATGATGTCATAATCATTGGATAATGTCATAAACATTTTGTTGATGTCATAATCATTTGATGATGTCAAAATCATTTGATGTCATAATCATTGGATGATGTAATAATCATTTTGTTGATGTCATAATCATTTTGTTGATGTCATAATCATTGGATGATGTCATAATCATTTTGTTGATGTCATAATCATTTGATGATGTCATAATCATTAGATGATGTCATAATCATTTGATGTCATAATCATTTTGTTGATGTCATAATCATTTGATGATGTCATAATCATTAGATGATGTCATAATCATTTGATGTCATAATCATTGGATGATGTCATAACCATTTTGTTGATGTCATAATCATTTGATGATGTCATAATCATTAGATGATGTCATAATCATTTGATGATGTCATAATCAATAGATGATGTCATAATCATTTTGTTGATGTCATAATCATTTGATGATGTCATAATCATTTGATGTCATAATCATTGGATGATGTCATAATCATTTTGTTGATGTCATAATCATTTGATGATGTCATAATCATTTGATGTCATAATCATTGGATGATGTCATAATCATTTTGTTGATGTCATAATCATTTGATGATGTCATAATCATTAGATGATGTCATAATCATTTTGTTGATGTCATAATCATTTGATGATGTCATAATCATTAGATGATGTCATAATCATTTTGTTCATGTCATAATCATTTGATGATGTCATAATCATTAGATGATGTCATAATCATTTTGTTGATGTCATAATCATTTGATGATGTCATAATCATTTGATGTCATAATCATTGGATGATGTCATAATCATTTTGTTGATGTCATAATCATTTGATGATGTCATAATCATTAGATGATGTCATAATCATTTTGTTGATGTCATAATCATTTGATGATGTCATAATCATTAGATGATGTCATAATCATTTTGTTGATGTCATAATCATTTGATGATGTCATAATCATTTTGTTGATGTCATAATCATTTGATCATGTCAAAATCATTTGATGTCATAACCATGGGATGATGTCATAATCATTTTGTTGATGTCATAATCATTTGATGATGTCATAATCATTAGATGATGTCATAATCATTTTGTTGATGTCATAATGATTTGATGATGTCATAATCATTGGATGATGTCATAATCATTGGAAGATGTCATCATCATTTTGTTGATGTCATAATCATTTGATGATGTCATAATCATTTGATGTCATAATCATTTTGTTGATGTCATAATCATTGGATGATGTCATAATCATTTTGTTGATGTCATAATCATTTGATGATGTCAAAATCATTTGATGTCATAATCATTGGATGATGTAATAATCATTTTGTTGATGTCATAATCATTTGATGATGTCATAATCATTTTGTTGATGTCATAATGATTTGATGATGTCATAAACATTGGATGATGTCATAATCATTGGATGATGTCATAATCATTTTGTTGATGTCATAATCATTTGGTGATGTCAAAATTATTTGATGTCATAATCATTGGATGATGTCATAATCATTTTGTTGATGTCATAATCATTTTGTTGATGTCATAATCATTTTGTTGATGTCATAATGATTTGATGATGTCATAATCATTGGATGATGTCATAATCATTGGATGATGTCATAATCATTTGATGTCATAATCATTGGATGATGTCATAATCATTTTGTTGATATCATAATCATTTTATGATGTCATAATCATTTTGTTGATGTCATAATCATTTGATGATGCCATAATCATTTTGTTGATGTCATAATCATTTGATGATGCAATAATCATTTTGTTGATGTCATAATCATTGGATGATGTCATAATCATTTGATGATGTCATAATCATTGGATGATGTCATAATCATTTTGTTGATGTCATAATCATTTTGTTGATGTCATAATCATTGGATGATGTCATAATCATTGGATGATGTCATAATCATTTTGTTGATGTCATAATCATTTGATGATGTCAAAATCATTTGATGTCATAATCATTGGATGATGTAATAATCATTTTGTTGATGTCATAATCATTTGATGATGTCATAATCATTTTGTTGATGTCATAATGATTTGATGAAGTCATAATCATTGGATGATGTCATAATCATTGGATGATGTCATAATCATTTTGTTGATGTCATAATCATTTGATGATGTCAAAATCATTTGATGTCATAATCATTGGATGATGTAATAATCATTTTGTTGATGTCATAATCATTTGATGATGTCATAATCATTTTGTTGATGTCATAATGATTTGATGATGTCATAATCATTGGATGATGTCATAATCATTGGATGATGTCATTATCATTGGATGATGTCATAATCATTTTGTTGATGTCATAATCATTTGATGATGCAATAATCATTTGATGTCATAATCATTGGATGATGTCATAATCATTTGATGATGTCATAATCATTTTGTTGATGTCATAATCATTTGATGATGTCATAATCATTTTGTTGATGTCATAATCATTTTGTTGATGTCATAATCATTGGATGATGTCATAATCATTAGATGATGTCATAATCATTTGATGATGTCATAATCATTAGATGATGTCATAATCATTTTGTTGATGTCATAATCATTTGATGATGTCATAATCATTTGATGTCATAATCATTGGATGATGTCATAATCATTTTGTTGATGTCATAATCATTTGATGATGTCATAATCATTAGATGATGTCATAATCATTTTGTTGATGTCATAATCATTTGATGATGTCATAATCATTTGATGTCATAATCATTGGATGATGTCATAATCATTTTGTTGATGTCATAATCATTTGATGATGTCATAATCATTAGATGATTCATAATCATTTTGTTGATGTCATAATCATTTGATGATGTCATAATCATTAGATGATGTCATAATCATTTTGTTGATGTCATAATCATTTGATGATGTCATAATCATTTTGTTGATGTCATAATCATTTGATGATGTCATAATCATTTGATGTCATAATCATGGGATGATGTCATAATCATTTTGTTGTTGTCATAATCATTTGATGATGTCATAATCATTAGATGATGTCATAATCATTTTGTTGATGTCATAATGATTTGATGATGTCATAATCATTGGATGATGTCATAATCATTGGATGATGTCATCATCATTTTGTTGATGTCATAATCATTTGATGATGTCATAATCATATGATGTCATAATCATTGGATGATGTCATAATCATTGGATGATGTCATAATCATTTTGTTGATGTCATAATCATTTGATGATGTCAAAATCATTTGATGTCATAATCATTGGATGATGTAATAATCATTTTGTTGATGTCATAATCATTTGATGATGTCATAATCATTTTGTTGATGTCATAATGATTTGATGATGTCATAATCATTGGATTATGTCATAACCATTGGATGATGTCATAATCATTTGATGATGTCAAAATCATTTGATGTCATAATCATTGGATGATGTCATAATCATTTTGTTGATGTCATAATCATTTGATGATGTCATAATCATTTTGTTGATGTCATAATGATTTGATGATGTCATAATCATTGGATGATGTCATAATCATTGGATGATGTCATAATCATTTTGTTGATGTCATAATCATTTTGTTGATGTCATAATCATTGGATGATGTCATAATCATTGGATGATGTCATAATCATTTTGTTGATGTCATAATCATTTGATGATGTCATAATCATTTGATGTCATAATCATTGGATGATGTAATAATCATTTTGTTGATGTCATAATCATTTGATGATGTCATAATGATTTGATGATGTCATAATCATTTTGTTGATGTCTTAATCATTTTGTTGATGTCATAATGATTTGATGATGTCATAATCATTGGATGATGTCATAATCATTAGATGATGTCATAATCATTGGATGATGTCATAATCATTTTGTTGATGTCATAATCATTTGATGATGTCATAATCATTGGATGATGTCATAATCATTTTTTTGATGTCATAATCATTTGATGATGTCATAATCATTAGATGTTGTCATAATCATTTTGTTGATGTCATAATCATTGGATGATGTCATAATCATTTTGTTGATGTCATAATCATTTGATGATGCCATAATCATTTTGTTGATGTCATAATCATTTGATGATGTCATAGTCATTTGATGTCATAATCATTGGATGATGTCATAATCATTTTGTTGATGTCATAATCATTTGATGATGTCATAATCATTTGATGTCATAATCATTGGATGATGTCATAATCATTTGAAGATGTCATAATCATTTTGTTGATGTCATAATCATTTGATGATGTCATAATCATTTTGTTGATGTCATAATCATTTGATGATGTCATAATCATTTTGTTGATGTCATAATGATTTGATGATGTCATAATCATTGGATGATGTCATAATCATTGGATGATGTCATAATCATTTTGTTGATGTCATAATCATTTGATGATGTCATAATCATTAGATGATGTCATAATCATTTTGTTGATGTCATAATCATTTGATGATGTCATAATCATTAGATGATGTCATAATCATTTTGTTGATGTCATAATCATTTGATGATGTCATAATCATTAGATGATGTCATAATCATTTTGTTGATGTCATAATCATTTGATGATGTCATAATCATTTGATGTCATAATCATTGGATGATGTCATAATCATTTTGTTGATGTCATAATCATTTGATGATGTCATAATCATTAGATGATGTCATAATCATTTTGTTGATGTCATAATCATTTGATGATGTCATAATCATTAGATGATGTCATAATCATTTTGTTGATGTCATAATCATTTGATGATGTCATAATCATTTTGTTGATTTCATAATCATTTGATGATGTCATAATCATTTGATGTCATAATCATGGGATGATGTCATAATCATTTTGTTGATGTCATAATGATTTGATGATGTCATAATCATTAGATGATGTCATAATCATTTTGTTTATGTCATAATGATTTGATGATGTCATAATGATTGGATGATGTCATAATCATTGGATGATGTCATCATCATTTTGTTGATGTCATAATCATTTGATGATGTCATAATCATTTGATGTCATAATCATTTCATGATGTCATAATCATTTTGTTGATGTCATAATGATTTGATGATGTCATAATCATTGGATGATGTCATAATCATTGGATGATGTCATAATCATTTTGTTGATGTCATAATCATTTGATGATGTCAAAATTATTTGATGTCATAATCATTGGATGATGTCATAATCATTTTGTTGATGTCATAATCATTTGATGATGTCATAATCATTTTGCTGATGTCATAATCATTTTGTTGATGTCATAATGATTTGATGATGTCATAATCATTGGATGATGTCATAATCATTGGATGATGTCATAATCATTTTGTTGATGTCATAATCATTTGATGTCATAATCATTGGATGATGTCATAATCATTTTGTTGATGTCATTATCATTTGATGATGTCATAATCATTTTGTTGATGTCATAATCATTTGATGATGTCATAATCATTTGATGTCATAATCATTGGATGATGTCATAATCATTTTGTTGATATCATAATTATTTGATGATGTCATAATCATTTTGTTGATGTCATAATCATTTGATGATGCCATAATCATTTTGTTGATGTCATAATCATTTGATGATGCCATAATCATTTTGTTGATGTCATAATCATTGGATGATGTCATAATCATTTTGTTGATGTCATAATCATTTGATGATGTCATAATCATTGGATGATGTCATAATCATTTTGTTGATGTCATAATCATTTGATGATGTCATAATCATTAGATGTTGTCATAATCATTTTGTTGATGTCATAATCATTGGATGATGTCATAATCATTGGATGATGTCATAATCATTTTGTTGATGTCATAATCATTTGATGATGTCAAAATCATTTGATGTCATAATCATTGGATGATGTAATAATCATTTTGTTGATGTCATAATCATTTGATGATGTCATAATCATTTTGTTGATGTCATAATGATTTGATGAAGTCATAATCATTGGATGATGTCATAATCATTGGATGATGTCATAATCATTTTGTTGATGTCATAATCATTTGATGATGTCAAAATCATTTGATGTCATAATCATTGGATGATGTAATAATCATTTTGTTGATGTCATAATCATTTGATGATGTCATAATCATTTTGTTGATGTCATAATGATTTGATGATGTCATAATCATTGGATGATGTCATAATCATTGGATGATGTCATAGTCATTGGATGATGTCATAATCATTTTGTTGATGTCATAATCATTTGATGATGCAATAATCATTTGATGTCATAATCATTGTATGATGTCATAATCATTTGATGATGTCATAATCATTTTGTTGATGTCATAATCATTTGATGATGTCATAATCATTTTGTTGATGTCATAATCATTTGATGATGTCATAATCATTTTGTTGATGTCATAATCATTTGATGATGTCATAATCATTTTGTTGATGTCATAATCATTTTGTTGATGTCATAATCATTGGATGATGTCATAATCATTGGATGATGTCATAATCATTTTGTTGATGTCATAATCATTTGATGATGTCAAAATCATTTGATGTCATAATCATTGGATGATGTAATAATCATTTTGTTGATGTCATAATCATTTGATGATGTCATAATCATTTTGTTGATTTCATAATGATTTGATGATGTCATAATCATTGGATGATGTCATAATCATTGGATAATGTCATAAATAGTGTTGAGCATTCCGATACCGCAAGTATCGGGTATCGGCCGATATCAGCGGTATCGGAATTCCGATACTTAATTCCGATACTTTTTTCATATCGGATTCCGGGATCGGAATCGGAATAGGAAGTTCCCATCATGCTATGAGCCTGCTTGCTTTGATTAAGCCAATGGGAATCCTCCGAAGTGTGGGCACATCCTGTTAGGCATGTAGGCATGTTAACTATTGGCATGGCTGTGATTGGCTGCCGAAATGATGTCATGATGCACTATAAAAGCCACCGCAGCCTCCATTTCTGGTCACTCTGCTGTGAATTCAGTTAGGGACAGGCTGCTGTAGAAGACTGTGAGGGACAGTTAGAAATAGCGATTCTAAAAACAATATTGTGCTTTATCCAGGCTACATAAACCACCACTGTAGCTTGCTTTTCCCTAGCAGCGCTGTTTTCACAGCTGTCTGCAAGGGCTGTGTGAGTGCAGCTCACGCTGTGGAGTGGGTCCTGCAGCCACGTCAGGCTGTAGGCCACCCAGTGTGATCACTGCTGCCTCATACATCTTTTATTTTTTGAGCTGCATTTTTTAAATAATTTCAATCTAGTGTGCTTCCATCCGTATCCATATACGTTGGTTGCAAACACTAGTAGTAGACAGCGGAGCCTTTCTGCAGCCTTTCAGTGCTAGTGTCCACTTTGCTGCACTGTTCACGGCTGTCTGAGAGGTCTCTGACTGTGTGTGAGTGCAGCTCATGCTGAGTAGTGTGTCCTGCAGCTACGTCTGGCTGTAGGACGCTCAGCGTGCGTCACTGCCTCACACATATTTTTATTTGAGTGCAGCTCATTTTTTCTTCTATTAGTGTGCATCCATCCGTCTCCATCTACGGTGGTTGCAAACACTATATAGGAGTACACAGCGGAGCCTTTCTGCAGCCTGTCAGTGCCAGTGCCCACTTAGCTGCACTGTTGACGGCTGTCTGAGAGGTCTCTGACTGTGTGTGAGTGCAGCTCACGCTGAGTAGAGTGTCCTGCAGCTACGTCTGGTTGTAGGACGCTCAACGTGCGTCACTGCCTCACACATATTTGTCTCTGAGTGCAGCTCATTTTTTCTTCTCCTATTAGTGTGCATCCATCCGTATCCATCAACATTGGTTGGTTGCAAACACTATATAGGAGTAGATAGAGGAGCCTTTTTTTCTGGCTTGTGCCCTGCCGGCGCAGCCAGATTAGTATTACCCAATTTTTTTGGAGCCTCATCTTTTGCATTGTAGGTTACCTGCCTGCATTGTAATAGCTCCAAAAAGTTGGTGATACTATCAGTTTCAATTCTTTGTTCTCATACTTTGAGTTTGTTTCAAACAAAGAAACCACATAAAAAGTTCACCAAACACTACATTTTGAACTTGTGTAGGCCACATCAGCTCCTATTAAAGTCTAGTCCACACACACACACTTCATAAAATTAGTGTTTCTTGTACCTGTAACCAGCTGTTCAGGAATAAGCACACTAAGGCCCCCCTTTGTCCTTTTTTGCCTATCTTAAGCAGTCTTGCAAGATGAAGAAGGCAGGGAGTAAGGCGCGGGGGCGTGGGCGTGGGCGTGGAGTTTCAGCAGGGAGAGGACGTGGGGATTCTGCAGGGAGAGGACGTGGGGATTCTACAGGTAGAGGACGTGGGGATTCTGGGCCTGCTGCGGGCACCAGTGGATCAGCATCCCCCAGTTTTAGCAGGCAACAGTCCTTTATGCGCAGCTTTGTAGGACCTCAACGTACCCCACTGCTGCGGGAGGAACAAATTGAAGCCGTTGTCGGATGGATGGCAGCTAACGCATCGACTTCAATTACTTCCGCATCCTCTCAGGGTCAGAGCACCGAAGAGCAACCATCTGTCTCTTCACCACCTGCCAAAGTGCCCAGGCAGTCAGAGAGACATGGACAGGAGCCATCACAATCTCTACTTCTGTTCTCGGAATCTGTTGGCTTGGAAAGAGGGGGCCAGCCAAGCAGCATTCCTGAATGTGAAGAAGAGGGAGTATGCAGTGATGCGCAACTTCTTTGTCCCTCTGAATCTGAAGAGGCGAGTGGGCCAGTGCCTATGGTCAGCACACCTCAGTACGCATCAGATGATGACGAGACTCAGTTGCCACTTTCTGGTGCGTACGGTGCTGGCGAGACAACCCCGGAGAAGCAGCTGTTTGAAGAGGGGAGGGAAGATGATGAGGTCCTTGACCCATCATGGCGTGAGCAACAGGAAGGTGGTGGGAGCAGCTCGGAGGAAGAGATTCCCCTACCGGCCAAAACAGGAGGCAGAGGGAGGGGGAAGACTTGGTTGCCTGTACCCTCCACTTCGGCACCCGTTAGGAGCATTCCTCCTTCCAAAGGCAAACCGGGCGCTCACAAGAGTTGCAGTGCGTGGTCCTTTTTTGACACAGTTGCAGATGACATTTGCTTTGTCAAATGCAAGCTGTGTCATCAGAGAGTCAAAAGAGGGAGAAATGTCAGCAACCTCAATACCACAAATATGTGGAAACATGTGCGCACCAAGCACGAGTTGGAGTTGCATAGACACCCTCAAGACGTAGGCCAACGTACAGCACCACCTACCACCTCTTCAGTTCGTGTTGGGCCCTCTTCCTCCAGCTCACACACTGCTGGTTCGGCTTCCTCACAGGATCGCCAAGGAAGAACCTCTGCCACTGTTGTCCGGAGACCCTGTCAGATTCCACCCATAACAGCACGTTCCCATCCATCACAGCCATCGGTAGCACAGGCATGGGATAAAAGGCGCCCTTACTCGGCAAACCATCCCCGAGCACAGTCTCTGAATGCTGGCATTGCCAAACTTCTGGCAGTTGAAATGCTGTCATTCAGGCTGGTGGACACTGACACCTTCCGGGACTTAATGGCATTGGCAGTCCCCCAATACAACGTGCCCAGCCGCTTTTATTTCAGCAGGCGAGCCGTCCCTGCCCTGCAGAAACATGTTGAGGGCAAAATAAAACATGCGCTACTAAACGCCGTTAGTAGCAAGGTCCACCTGACCACCGATGCGTGGACCAGTAACCATGGACAGGGACGATACCTTTCCCTCACTGCCCACTGGGTCAATGTTGTGGAGCCGGGTACGGATCTGGAGAGTGGCGCTGTACGTGTTCTTCCAACGCCACGGATTGCAGGACTCCAGTCTGTACACATAGACTCCTCCTCCTACTCAAGTTCCTCAGAAACAGCAGAGCAGGAGCCTGTTACGACCGATATGAGCACAGCCGTGGCCAAACGTCAACAGGCTGTACTCAAATTAATTTCTTTGGGGAATCGAAGCCACACAGCGCAGGAGCTCTGGAATGCTATCAAGCTGGAGAGCGATGTGTGGTTTGGGCCAGCGAATCTCCAGCCGGGCTTGGTAGTGTGTGACAATGGCCGAAATCTGGTGGCAGCTCTTGGCCTAGGCAACCTCACACACATCCCATGTCTGGCACATGTTCTTAACTTGGTCGTGCAGAGCTTTCTGAGGGACTATCCGGATCTTGATGCACTGTTGCACAAGGTCCGCATAGAGTGCGCTCACTTGCGACGTTCCAGCACGGCAAGATCGCGCCTCGCTGCTCTGCAGCGACAATTTGGCCTTCCAGAACATCGCATCATATGTGACCTACCCACCCGGTGGAATTCAACGTTACATATGTTGGAGCGGTTGTGTGAGCAGCAGGCAGCAGTCATGGAGTACCAGCTGCATCAGGCGCAAACAAGTCGCACTGTGCGCCGTTCACACTTCAGCACCATTGAGTGGGCCTCTATGAAGGACATCTGCCTCGTTTTGCGTGCCTTCGATGAATCCACGCGGATGGCGAGTGCAGATGATGCACTAGTCAGCATGACTGTCCCCCTTATCTGCCTGCTTCAACAAACACTGCAAGCACTAAGGGATGAGGTTTCAGAAGAGGTGGAGGATGAGGAGTCCCAAATGCCATCTGCTTCTGGACAGTCTGCGCTACGTGTTTCCTCACAAAGGCCTAGGCAGGGGACACTTTGTGAGGAGGATGAGGAGGAGTCGATGGAGGAGGAAGACATCTCTCCAGAGGAGGGAGGTACACAAACCTCTACTCAGTATGTACAGCGAGGGTGGGGTGATGCAGAGCAGGTCGAGGTCACGCCTCAAACAGGGGACAGCGGTTCTTTGGCAGTTGGGAGTCTGCAGCACATGGTTGATTTCATGCTGCAGTGCCTGAGAAACGACCGCCGCATCGCCCACATTCTCGTCTCGGCTGATTATTGGGTGTACACCCTCCTAGATCCTCGCTACCGGGACAGCGTACAAAGGCTCATACCAACGTTGAACCGGGAGCGTAAAATGCGGGAGTACGAAGAGTCACTGGTGCAGTCCATAATGTTTTCCATTCCACCCGACAGCATTGTTGCAAGTGCTTTACAAAGCAGCTCTGTGCGTCGAGGCAGTGGAGGAAACTCTGCACAAAGAGGGAGCAGAGGCAGTGCCGCAGCACAAGGCAAGACCACTATGGCCCAAATGTGACAAAGTTTTGTGTGTCCACCACAATTGTCTACACCATCAGCGACGCCTCGAGTCAGCAGGAGGCAACGTTTCCGTCAGATGGTGTCAGACTACATGTCTTGCCCTGTCGCTGTACTCCCAGATGGCTCTTCCCCCTTCAAGTTTTGGGTCTCTAAGCTGGATACATGGCCAGAGCTTAGCCAGTATGCATTGGAGGTGCTGGCTTGCCCTGCTGCCAGTGTATTATCGGAACGTGTCTTTAGTGCCGCAGGTGGTGTACTAACAGACCGTCGCACGCGACTATCTTCCGATAATGTTGACCGGCTGACTTTTCTGAAAATGAACAAGGCCTGGATCTCCAAAGACTTTGAAATTCCTCTTACAGACTAAATTAGTGGTTGGCAACTGTATCCAGGTCTGCTGGTGTGTTCATTTTTCTACCACCTGAACTATAATCCCTGTGCTTCAACACAGCCAGTTGTCGCTCAGATGTGTCGTCTGCACAGAGAAACACACTAGCTCCTGTGTTACTGGGGTTCAGTAATGCCAGCTGATCCCCTGCTGTGTGGACGGCAGAGTCACCAGCTCCATCAACATTCAAACCACTACTGATTTTTAACCGTGCCCAACTTAGGTCTCTGGCTCCACTGTCTCTACTATTTCCCCTGACCTCCAACCCCGCCATCTACATCTCTGAAGTGGCGTCAGCACAATCTACACTTGTTCCTGTGTTCCTGTGGCTCAGTCCCATCAGTTTATCCCCTGATGTGTGTCCGGCAAGGTCTCCTGCTCTGTCCACATTCCCATAACCAGTAGTGGGAATGAGGACAGAGCTGGCGAACTTGCCGGACAAACATCAGGGGATCAACTGATGGGACTGAGCACCAGTAACACAGGAACAAGTGTAGATTGTGCTGACGCCACTTCAGAGATGTAGCTGGCGGGGTTGGAGGCCAGGGTAAATAGTAGAGACAGTGGAGCCAGAGGCCTAAGTGGAGCATGGTTAGAATCAGTAGTAGTCCACAACCTCCATAAAAACCGCTGCCCATTGGCCTCTGCATGCGGCATGCGTAATCCTGGGCACCAACAGCGTCAGTTGGTGTTCAGAAGTGTCGTCTCCACAGAGCCAAACACATTCGTTCAAGTGTTAGTGGGGTTCAGCACTGCCAGCTGTTCCCCTGCTGTGGAGATGGCAAGTCTCCTGCTGCCTTCACCTGCCCAAATCCAGTAGGCCCCAGCCTGCTCCTCGCCTAATCCTGGGCTCCAACAGCGTCAGTTGGTGTTCAGAAGTGTCGTCTCCACAGAGCCAAACACATTCGTTCAAGTGTTAGTGGGGTTCAGCACTGCCAGCTGTTCCCCTGCTGTGGAGATGGCAAGTCTCCTGCTGCATTCACCTGCCAAAATCCAGTAGGCCCCAGCCTGCTCCTCGCCTAATCCTGGGCTCCAACAGCGTCAGTTGGTGTTCAGAAGTGTCGTCTCCACAGAGCCAAACACGTTCGTTCAAGTGTTAGTGGGGTTCAGCACTGCCAGCTGTTCCCCTGCTGTGGAGATGGCAAGTCTCCTGCTGCCTTCACCTGCCAAAATCCAGTAGGCCCCAGCCTGCTCCTCGCCTAATCCTGGGCTCCAACAGCGTCAGTTGGTGTTCAGAAGTGTCGTCTCCACAGAGCCAAACACGTTCGTTCAAGTGTTAGTGGGGTTCAGCACTGCCAGCTGTTCCCCTGCTGTGGAGATGGCAAGTCTCCTGCTGCCTTCACCTGCCAAAACCCAGTAGGCCCCAGCCTGCTCCTCGCCTAATCCTGGGCTCCAACAGCGTCAGTTGGTGTTCAGAAGTGTCGTCTCCACAGAGCCAAACACGTTCGTTCAAGTGTTAGTGGGGTTCAGCACTGCCAGCTGTTCCCCTGCTGTGGAGATGGCAAGTCTCCTGCTGCCTTCACCTGCCAAAATCCAGTAGGCCCCAGCCTGCTCCTCGCCTAATCCTGGGCTCCAACAGCGTCAGTTGGTGTTCAGAAGTGTCGTCTCCACAGAGCCAAACACATTCGTTCAAGTGTTAGTGGGGTTCAGCACTGCCAGCTGTTCCCCTGCTGTGGAGATGGCAAGTCTCCTGCTGCCTTCACCTGCCAAAATCCAGTAGGCCCCAGCCTGCTCCTCGCCTAATCCTGGGCTCCAACAGCGTCAGTTGGTGTTCAGAAGTGTCGTCTCCACAGAACCAAACACATTCGTTCAAGTGTTAGTGGGGTTCAGCACTGCCAGCTGTTCCCCTGCTGTGGAGATGGCAAGTCTCCTGCTGCCTTCACCTGCCAAAATCCAGTAGGCCCCAGCCTGCTCCTCGCCTAATCCTGGGCTCCAACAGCGTCAGTTGGTGTTCAGAAGTGTCGTCTCCACAGAGCCAAACACATTCGTTCAAGTGTTAGTGGGGTTCAGCACTGCCAGCTGTTCCCCTGCTGTGGAGATGGCAAGTCTCCTGCTGCCTTCACCTGCCAAAATCCAGTAGGCCCCAGCCTGCTCCTCGCCTAATCCTGGGCTCCAACAGCGTCAGTTGGTGTTCAGAAGTGTCGTCTCCACAGAGCCAAACACGTTCGTTCAAGTGTTAGTGGGGTTCAGCACTGCCAGCTGTTCCCCTGCTGTGGAGATGGCAAGTCTCCTGCTGCCTTCACCTGCCCAAATCCAGTAGGCCCCAGCCTGCTCCTCGCCTAATCCTGGGCTCCAACAGCGTCAGTTGGTGTTCAGAAGTGTCGTCTCCACAGAGCCAAACACATTCGTTCAAGTGTTAGTGGGGTTCAGCACTGCCAGCTGTTCCCCTGCTGTGGAGATGGCAAGTCTCCTGCTGCCTTCACCTGCCAAAATCCAGTAGGCCCCAGCCTGCTCCTCGCCTAATCCTGGGCTCCAACAGCGTCAGTTGGTGTTCAGAAGTGTCATCTCCACAGAGCCAAACACATTCGTTCAAGTGTTAGTGGGGTTCAGCACTGCCAGCTGTTCCCCTGCTGTGGAGATGGCAGTCTCTCCTGCTGTCTCCGCATTACAAAGACAGTAGGCCTCTGCCTACACCCTCCTATTTCCTGGGCTTCAACACAGCCAGTTGTAGTTCGGAAGTGCCGTCCACACGGAAAGAGATACTTGCTCCCGTGTCTCAGTGGGGTTCAGTAACGTCAGCTGATCCCCTGCTGTGTGGATGGCAGTCTCTCCTGCTGTAAACTCATTCAAAATACAGTAGGCCTCTGCCTACACCCTCCTATTTCCTGGGCTTCAACACAGCCAGTTGTAGTTCGGAAGTGCCGTCCACACGGAAAGAGACACTTGCTCCCGTGTCTCAGTGGGGTTCAGTAACGTCAGCTGATCCCCTGCTGTGTGGATGGCAGTCTCTCCTGCTGTAAACTCATTCAAAATACAGTAGGCCTCTGCCTACACCCTCCTATTTCCTGGGCTTCAACACAGCCAGTTGTAGTTCGGAAGTGCCGTCCACACGGAAAGAGATACTTGCTCCCGTGTCTCAGTGGGGTTCAGTAACGTCAGCTGATCCCCTGCTGTGTGGATGGCAGTCTCTCCTGCTGTCACCTCATTCAAAATTCAGTAGGCCTCTGCCTACACCCTCCTATTTCCTGGGCTTCAACACAGCCAGTTGTAGTTCGGAAGTGCCGTCCACACGGAAAGAGACACTTGCTCCCGTGTCTCAGTGGGGTTCAGTAACGTCAGCTGATCCCCTGCTGTGTGGATGGCAGTCTCTCCTGCTGTCACCTCATTCAAAATTCAGTAGGCCTCTGCCTACACCCTCCTATTTCCTGGGCTTCAACACAGCCAGTTGTAGTTCGGAAGTGCCGTCCACACGGAAAGAGATACTTGCTCCCGTGTCTCAGTGGGGTTCAGTAACGTCAGCTGATCCCCTGCTGTGTGGATGGCAGTCTCTCCTGCTGTAAACTCATTCAAAATACAGTAGGCCTCTGCCTACACCCTCCTATTTCCTGGGCTTCAACACAGCCAGTTGTAGTTCGGAAGTGCCGTCCACACGGAAAGAGACACTTGCTCCCGTGTCTCAGTGGGGTTCAGTAACGTCAGCTGATCCCCTGCTGTGTGGATGGCAGTCTCTCCTGCTGTAAACTCATTCAAAATACAGTAGGCCTCTGCCTACACCCTCCTATTTCCTGGGTTTCAACACAGCCAGTTGTAGTTCGGAAGTGCCGTCCACACGGAAAGAGATACTTGCTCCCGTGTCTCAGTGGGGTTCAGTAACGTCAGCTGATCCCCTGCTGTGTGGATGGCAGTCTCTCCTGCTGTCACCTCATTCAAAATTCAGTAGGCCTCTGCCTACACCCTCCTATTTCCTGGGCTTCAACACAGCCAGTTGTAGTTCGGAAGTGCCGTCCACACGGAAAGAGATACTTGCTCCCGTGTCTCAGTGGGGTTCAGTAACGTCAGCTGATCCCCTGCTGTGTGGATGGCAGTCTCTCCTGCTGTAAACTCATTCAAAATACAGTAGGCCTCTGCCTACACCCTCCTATTTCCTGGGCTTCAACACAGCCAGTTGTAGTTCGGAAGTGCCGTCCACACGGAAAGAGATACTTGCTCCCGTGTCTCAGTGGGGTTCAGTAACGTCAGCTGATCCCCTGCTGTGTGGATGGCAGTCTCTCCTGCTGTCACCTCATTCAAAATTCAGTAGGCCTCTGCCTACACCCTCCTATTTCCTGGGCTTCAACACAGCCAGTTGTAGTTCGGAAGTGCCGTCCACACGGAAAGAGATACTTGCTCCCGTGTCTCAGTGGGGTTCAGTAACGTCAGCTGATCCCCTGCTGTGTGGATGGCAGTCTCTCCTGCTGTCACCTCATTCAAAATTCAGTAGGCCTCTGCCTACACCCTCCTATTTCCTGGGCTTCAACACAGCCAGTTGTAGTTCGGAAGTGCCGTCCACACGGAAAGAGATACTTGCTCCCGTGTCTCAGTGGGGTTCAGTAACGTCAGCTGATCCCCTGCTGTGTGGATGGCAGTCTCTCCTGCTGTAAACTCATTCAAAATACAGTAGGCCTCTGCCTACACCCTCCTATTTCCTGGGCTTCAACACAGCCAGTTGTAGTTCGGAAGTGCCGTCCACACGGAAAGAGATACTTGCTCCCGTGTCTCAGTGGGGTTCAGTAATGTCAGCTGATCCCCTGCTGTGTGGATGGCAAAGTCTCCTGCTGCCTACACAGTCGTACCACTACTGATTTTTAACCGTGCTCCAATTAGGCCTGTGGCTCCACTGTCTCTCGTATTTCCCCTGTCCTCCAACCCTGCCAGTTACAGCTCCGAAGTGGCGTCTGCACAATCCACACTTGTTCCTGTGTTACAGGTGTTCAGTCCGATCAGTTAATCCCCTGATGTGTGTCCGGCAATGTCGCCTGCTCTGTCCACATTCCCATTATCGGAATGTGGACAGAGCAGGCGACATTGCCGGACACACATCAGGGGATTAACTGACCGGACTGAACACCTGTAACACAGGAACAAGTGTGGATTGTGCAGACGCCACTTCGGAGCTGTAACTGGCGGGGTTGGAGGACAGGGGAAATACGAAAATCAGTGAATCCACAGGCCTAAGTGGAGCTTGGTTCAAATTAGTAGTCTACAACCGATCTTAAAATTTCTTCAATGCAGCCTAAGCCTGCTCCGTGCTTGTCCCTGGGCTTCAACACAGCCAGTTGTTGCTCGGAAGTGCCGTCTTCACAGAGTAAAACACTAGCTCCTGTGTTTGTGGGGTTCAGTAACGTCAGCTGTTCCCCTGCTGTTTTGATGGCAATCTGTCCTGCTGCCTCCCAATTGACAGCACATCAGGCCTCAGCCTGCTAAGTGCTTGTCCTGGGCTCCAACATCGCCAGTTGCTGCTCATAACTGACTTTGGCACGGGTACTCCCTCCTGCCCAGCTTGGTTCCAGCCCTGCCTGCTGTTTCCGGGAAGTGTCAATGTCAGTTTGCCACCCCAAGTTGCCATGTCGTGTTGCGGTTGGGTTAGCCGAGGCTAGGGTGCCAGCAGTTTAGGTGCTTCCTATGTGGACTGCGGGTTCTGGTAAGAAAGGTTTGTTCCATAGTGCCAGTAGGACAAGCACCCCCTGTAGGACTGTGTGATTCGGTAACTGCGGCCAGCTTGCGGCATGCCAACTTTGCTTTTCAGGGGTAACTTCTGATACCCCTCCGGGTTCCAGCACCGTCAGCTGGTTCTCATCAGAGCCTTTGGCCTAGGTGCCTCCATCTCGGTATCCGAGTTCCAGCAACGTCTGCTGGTCCTTGGTAGTGCTTTGTAGCACAGGTACCTCCTGCTTAGTAACCGGGTTCCAGCACCGTCAGCTGGTCCTCGGTTGTGCCATTGGCTCTTATTCCTTCTGCTGCCCCTCCGGGTGCCAGCACTGTCAGCTGGTCCTCGCTATTTCCATTTGCTCTTGCAGCTTATGCTACCCCTCCGGGTTCCAGCACCGTCAGCTGGTTCTCGTCAGAGCCTTTGGCCTAGGTGCCTCCATCTCGGTATCCGAGTTCCGGCAACGTCTGCTGGTCCTTGGTAGTGCTTTGTAGCACAGGTACCTCCTGCTTAGTAACCGGGTTCCAGCACCGTCAGCTGGTCCTCGGTTGTGCCATTGGCTCTTATTCCTTCTGCTGCCCCTCCGGGTGCCAGCACTGTCAGCTGGTCCTCGCTATTTCCATTTGCTCTTGCAGCTTATGCTACCCCTCCGGGTTCCAGCACCGTCAGCTGGTTCTCGTCAGAGCCTTTGGCCTAGGTGCCTCCATCTCGGTATCCGAGTTCCGGCAACGTCTGCTGGTCCTTGGTAGTGCTTTGTAGCACAGGTACCTCCTGCTTAGTAACCGGGTTCCAGCACCGTCAGCTGGTCCTCGGTAGTGCCATTGGCTCTTGTTCCTTCTGCTGCCCCTCCGGGTGCCAGTACCGTCAGCTGGTTCAAGAGGACAAAGAACAGGAAGACAACCACCAAGATGCAGAACAACAAGAGAGAGAAGACAAAGAAGCATAAAAAAAACAAAGCAGAAGAACATTAAGCATAAGACTAATACTCTGAGCAAATGATATTATCTTATTTATAAGCAGAAGAAGACTAAGCAGTGTATGGGGGTGAGTCCGTTCCTCCTCGTGGTGCCCCTGGAAAAGGCCTGCTTCTGCAGGCCAAACTGAACGCGGACAAATCCTGTTGTAAATCTTTTGTGACAGGCAGAACGGAAGGTGTAAACTTCTAACTTTTCTAGATAACAACTACAGGAATGCCTGACACAAACAAGAATATGATGAAGAAGAATAGGAAGAAGATGAAGAAGCTGAATATGTAGAATAATAATTGTTGAATAAGAAGAATATGAAGAATGTAAGAAAAGGAAGAAGAAGAAGAAGAAGAAGAAGAAGAAGAAGAATGTAAAAAAAGGAAGTAGAAGAAGAAGAAGAAGAATGTAAAAAAAGGAATAAGAAGAAGAATGTAAAAAAAGGAAGTAGAAGAAGAAGAAGAAGAATGTAAAAAAAGGAAGTAGAAGAAGAAGAAGAATGTAAAAAAAGGAAGTAGAAGAAGAAGACATACATGTCTGGCAAAATATAAATGAGGCTAACATAGTCAATATCTTTGTAACTCCTAACATCTTTAAAAAAAAAAGTTTAATTCCTGCTATTCCATTTGATTGGGCTAAACCTCTATGGCTTTAATGTCTCCTCCACCTCCCACAATACATTCTACATTATTCTTAGTTGTTTTTCTTCATGTAGAATTAACCTACAAGGAAAGAAAGGTTTTTTTTTAATTCCGATATTTTGGCCCCATTGACTTGCATTGGTTCCCGGTATCGGAATCGGCGATACCGATACTTTTTTTTAAGATCGGCCGATCCATTCCGATCCGATATTTTCAAGTATCGGCTGGTATCGCTCAACTCTAGTCATAAACATTTTGTTGATGTCATAATCATTTGATGATGTCAAAATCATTTGATGTCATAATCATTGGATGATGTAATAATCATTTTGTTGATGTCATAATCATTTTGTTGATGTCATAATCATTGGATGATGTCATAATCATTTTGTTGATGTCATAATCATTTGATGATGTCATAATCATTAGATGATGTCATAATCATTTGATGTCATAATCATTTTGTTGATGTCATAATCATTTGATGATGTCATAATCATTTTGTTGATGTCATAATCATTTGATGATGTCATAATCATTTTGTTGATTTCATAATCATTTGATGATGTCATAATCATTTGATGTCATAATCATGGGATGATGTCATAATCATTTTGTTGATGTCATAATCATTTGATGATGTCATAATCATTAGATGATGTCATAATCATTTTGTTTATGTCATAATGATTTGATGATGTCATAATCATTGGATGATGTCATAATCATTGGATGATGTCATCATCATTTTGTTGATGTCATAATCATTTGATGATGTCATAATCATTTGATGTCATAATCACTGGATGATGTCATAATCATTGGATGATGTCATAATCATTTTGTTGATGTCATAATCATTTGATGATGTCAAAACCATTTGATGTCATAATCATTGGATGATGTAATAATCATTTTTTTGATGTCATAATCATTTCATGATGTCATAATCATTTTGTTGATGTCATAATGATTTGATGATGTCATAATCATTGGATGATGTCATAATCATTGGATGATGTCATAATCATTTTGTTGATGTCATAATCATTTGATGATGTCAAAATTATTTGATGTCATAATCATTGGATGATGTCATAATCATTTTGTTGATGTCATAATCATTTGATGATGCCATAATCATTTTGTTGATGTCATAATCATTTGATGATGTCATAATCATTTGATGTCATAATCATTGGATGATGTCATAATCATTTTGTTGATGTCATAATCATTTGATGATGTCATAATCATTTGATGTCATAATCATTGGATGATGTCATAATCATTTGAAGATGTCATAATCATTTTGTTGATGTCATAATCATTTGATGATGTCATAATCATTTTGTTGATGTCATAATCATTTGATGATGTCATAATCATTTTGTTGATGTCATAATGATTTGATGATGTCATAATCATTGGATGATGTCATAATCATTGGATGATGTCATAATCATTTTGTTGATGTCATAATCATTTGATGATGTCATAATCATTAGATGATGTCATAATCATTTTGATGATGTCATAATGATTTGATGATGTCATAATCATTAGATGATGTCATAATCATTTTGTTGATGTCATAATCATTTGAAGATGTCATAATCATTAGATGATGTCATAATCATTTTGTTGATGTCATAATCATTTGATGATGTCATAATCATTTTGTTGATGTCATAATCATTTGATGATGTCAAAATCATTAGATGATGTCATAATCATTTTGTTGATGTCATAATCATTTGATGATGTCATAATCATTAGATGATGTCATAATCATTTTGTTGATGTCATAATCATTTGATGATGTCATAATCATTTTGTTGATTTCATAATCATTTGATGATGTCATAATCATTTGATGTCATAATCATGGGATGATGTCATAATCATTTTGTTGATGTCATAATGATTTGATGATGTCATAATCATTAGATGATGTCATAATCATTTTGTTTATGTCATAATGATTTGATGATGTCATAATGATTGGATGATGTCATAATCATTGGATGATGTCATCATCATTTTGTTGATGTCATAATCATTTGATGATGTCATAATCATTTGATGTCATAATCATTGGATGATGTCATAATCATTGGATGATGTCATAATCATTTTGTTGATGTCATAATCATTTGATGATGTCAAAACCATTTGATGTCATAATCATTGGATGATGTAATAATCATTTTTTTGATGTCATAATCATTTCATGATGTCATAATCATTTTGTTGATGTCATAATCATTGGATGATGTCATAATCATTGGATGATGTCATAATCATTTTGTTGATGTCATAATCATTTGATGATGTCAAAACCATTTGATGTCATAATCATTGGATGATGTAATAATCATTTTTTTGATGTCATAATCATTTGATGATGTCATAATTATTTTGTTGATGTCATAATGATTTCATGATGTCATAATCATTGGATGATGTCATAATCATTGGATGATGTCATAATCATTTTGTTGATGTCATAATCATTTGATGATGTCATAATCATTTTGCTGATGTCATAATCATTTTGTTGATGTCATAATGATTTGATGATGTCATAATCATTGGATGATGTCATAATCATTGGATGATGTCATAATCATTTTGTTGATGTCATAATCATTTGATGTCATAATCATTGGATGATGTCATAATCATTTTGTTGATGTCATTATCATTTGATGATGTCATAATCATTTTGTTGATGTCATAATCATTTGATGATGTCATAATCATTTGATGTCATAATCATTGGATGATGTCATAATCATTTTGTTGATATCATAATTATTTGATGATGTCATAATCATTTTGTTGATGTCATAATCATTTGATGATGCCATAATCATTTTGTTGATGTCATAATCATTTGATGATGCCATAATCATTTTGTTGATGTCATAATCATTGGATGATGTCATAATCATTTTGTTGATGTCATAATCATTTGATGATGTCATAATCATTGGATGATGTCATAATCATTTTGTTGATGTCATAATCATTTGATGATGTCATAATCATTAGATGTTGTCATAATCATTTTGTTGATGTCATAATCATTGGATGATGTCATAATCATTGGATGATGTCATAATCATTTTGTTGATGTCATAATCATTTGATGATGTCAAAATCATTTGATGTCATAATCATTGGATGATGTAATAATCATTTTGTTGATGTCATAATCATTTGATGATGTCATAATCATTTTGTTGATGTCATAATGATTTGATGAAGTCATAATCATTGGATGATGTCATAATCATTGGATGATGTCATAATCATTTTGTTGATGTCATAATCATTTGATGATGTCAAAATCATTTGATGTCATAATCATTGGATGATGTAATAATCATTTTGTTGATGTCATAATCATTTGATGATGTCATAATCATTTTGTTGATGTCATAATGATTTGATGATGTCATAATCATTGGATGATGTCATAATCATTGGATGATGTCATAGTCATTGGATGATGTCATAATCATTTTGTTGATGTCATAATCATTTGATGATGCAATAATCATTTGATGTCATAATCATTGGATGATGTCATAATCATTTGATGATGTCATAATCATTTTGTTGATGTCATAATCATTTGATGATGTCATAATCATTTTGTTGATGTCATAATCATTTGATGATGTCATAATCATTTTGTTGATGTCATAATCATTTGATGATGTCATAATCATTTTGTTGATGTCATAATCATTTTGTTGATGTCATAATCATTGGATGATGTCATAATCATTGGATGATGTCATAATCATTTTGTTGATGTCATAATCATTTGATGATGTCAAAATCATTTGATGTCATAATCATTGGATGATGTAATAATCATTTTGTTGATGTCATAATCATTTGATGATGTCATAATCATTTTGTTGATTTCATAATGATTTGATGATGTCATAATCATTGGATGATGTCATAATCATTGGATAATGTCATAAACATTTTGTTGATGTCATAATCATTTGATGATGTCAAAATCATTTGATGTCATAATCATTGGATGATGTAATAATCATTTTGTTGATGTCATAATCATTTTGTTGATGTCATAACCATTGGATGATGTCATAATCATTTTGTTGATGTCATAATCATTTGATGATGTCATAATCATTAGATGATGTCATAATCATTTGATGTCATAATCATTTTGTTGATGTCATAATCATTTGATGATGTCATAATCATTAGATGATGTCATAATCATTTGATGTCATAACCATTTTGTTGATGTCATAATCATTTGATGATGTCATAATCATTAGATGATGTCATAATCATTTGATGATGTCATAATCAATAGATGATGTCATAATCATTTTGTTGATGTCATAATCATTTGATGATGTCATAATCATTTGATGTCATAATCATTGGATGATGTCATAATCATTTTGTTGATGTCATAATCATTTGATGATGTCATAATCATTTGATGTCATAATCATTGGATGATGTCATAATCATTAGATGATGTCATAATCATTTTGTTGATGTCATAATCATTTGATGATGTCATAATCATTAGATGATGTCATAATCATTTTGTTCATGTCATAATCATTTGATGATGTCATAATCATTAGATGATGTCATAATCATTTTGTTGATGTCATAATCATTTGATGATGTCATAATCATTTGATGTCATAATCATTGGATGATGTCATAATCATTTTGTTGATGTCATAATCATTTGATGATGTCATAATCATTAGATGATGTCATAATCATTTTGTTGATGTCATAATCATTTGATGATGTCATAATCATTAGATGATGTCATAATCATTTTGTTGATGTCATAATCATTTGATGATGTCATAATCATTTTGTTGATGTCATAATCATTTGATCATGTCAAAATCATTTGATGTCATAATCATGGGATGATGTCATAATCATTTTGTTGATGTCATAATCATTTGATGATGTCATAATCATTAGATGATGTCATAATCATTTTGTTGATGTCATAATGATTTGATGATGTCATAATCATTGGATGATGTCATAATCATTGGATGATGTCATCATCATTTTGTTGATGTCATAATCATTTGATGATGTCATAATCATTTGATGTCATAATCATTGGATGATGTCATAATCATTGGATGATGTCATAATCATTTTGTTGATGTCATAATCATTTGATGATGTCAAAATCATTTGATGTCATAATCATTGGATGATGTAATAATCATTTTGTTGATGTCATAATCATTTGATGATGTCATAATCATTTTGTTGATGTCATAATGATTTGATGATGTCATAAACATTGGATGATGTCATAATCATTGGATGATGTCATAATCATTTTGTTGATGTCATAATCATTTGGTGATGTCAAAATTATTTGATGTCATAATCATTGGATGATGTCATAATCATTTTGTTGATGTCATAATCATTTGATGATGTCATAATCATTTTGTTGATGTCATAATCATTTTGTTGATGTCATAATGATTTGATGATGTCATAATCATTGGATGATGTCATAATCATTGGATGATGTCATAATCATTTGATGTCATAATCATTGGATGATGTCATAATCATTTTGTTGATATCATAATCATTTTATGATGTCATAATCATTTTGTTGATGTCATAATCATTTGATGATGCCATAATCATTTTGTTGATGTCATAATCATTTGATGATGCCATAATCATTTTGTTGATGTCATAATCATTGGATGATGTCATAATCATTTGATGATGTCATAATCATTGGATGATGTCATAATCATTTTGTTGATGTCATAATCATTTTGTTGATGTCATAATCATTGGATGATGTCATAATCATTGGATGATGTCATAATCATTTTGTTGATGTCATAATCATTTGATGATGTCAAAATCATTTGATGTCATAATCATTGGATGATGTAATAATCATTTTGTTGATGTCATAATCATTTGATGATGTCATAATCATTTTGTTGATGTCATAATGATTTGATGAAGTCATAATCATTGGATGATGTCATAATCATTGGATGATGTCATAATCATTTTGTTGATGTCATAATCATTTGATGATGTCAAAATCATTTGATGTCATAATCATTGGATGATGTAATAATCATTTTGTTGATGTCATAATCATTTGATGATGTCATAATCATTTTGTTGATGTCATAATGATTTGATGATGTCATAATCATTGGATGATGTCATAATCATTGGATGATGTCATAATCATTGGATGATGTCATAATCATTTTGTTGATGTCATAATCATTTGATGATGCAATAATCATTTGATGTCATAATCATTGGATGATGTCATAATCATTTGATGATGTCATAATCATTTTGTTGATGTCATAATCATTTGATGATGTCATAATCATTTTGTTGATGTCATAATCATTTTGTTGATGTCATAATCATTGGATGATGTCATAATCATTAGATGATGTCATAATCATTTGATGATGTCATAATCATTAGATGATGTCATAATCATTTTGTTGATGTCATAATCATTTGATGATGTCATAATCATTTGATGTCATAATCATTGGATGATGTCATAATCATTTTGTTGATGTCATAATCATTTGATGATGTCAAAATCATTAGATGATGTCATAATCATTTTGTTGATGTCATAATCATTTGATGATGTCATAATCATTTGATGTCATAATCATTGGATGATGTCATAATCATTTTGTTGATGTCATAATCATTTGATGATGTCATAATCATTAGATGATTCATAATCATTTTGTTGATGTCATAATCATTTGATGATGTCATAATCATTAGATGATGTCATAATCATTTTGTTGATGTCATAATCATTTGATGATGTCATAATCATTTTGTTGATGTCATAATCATTTGATGATGTCATAATCATTTGATGTCATAATCATGGGATGATGTCATAATCATTTTGTTGATGTCATAATCATTTGATGATGTCATAATCATTAGATGATGTCATAATCATTTTGTTGATGTCATAATGATTTGATGATGTCATAATCATTGGATGATGTCATAATCATTGGATGATGTCATCATCATTTTGTTGATGTCATAATCATTTGATGATGTCATAATCATATGATGTCATAATCATTGGATGATGTCATAATCATTGGATGATGTCATAATCATTTTGTTGATGTCATAATCATTTGATGATGTCAAAATCATTTGATGTCATAATCATTGGATGATGTAATAATCATTTTGTTGATGTCATAATCATTTGATGATGTCATAATCATTTTGTTGATGTCATAATGATTTGATGATGTCATAATCATTGGATTATGTCATAACCATTGGATGATGTCATAATCATTTTGTTGATGTCATAATCATTTGATGATGTCAAAATCATTTGATGTCATAATCATTGGATGATGTCATAATCATTTTGTTGATGTCATAATCATTTGATGATGTCATAATCATTTTGTTGATGTCATAATGATTTGATGATGTCATAATCATTGGATGATGTCATAATCATTGGATGATGTCATAATCATTTTGTTGATGTCATAATCATTTTGTTGATGTCATAATCATTGGATGATGTCATAATCATTGGATGATGTCATAATCATTTTGTTGATGTCATAATCATTTGATGATGTCATAATCATTTGATGTCATAATCATTGGATGATGTAATAATCATTTTGTTGATGTCATAATCATTTGATGATGTCATAATGATTTGATGATGTCATAATCATTTTGTTGATGTCTTAATCATTTTGTTGATGTCATAATGATTTGATGATGTCATAATCATTGGATGATGTCATAATCATTAGATGATGTCATAATCATTTTGTTGATGTCATAATGATTTGATGATGTCATAATCATTGGATGATGTCATAATCATTAGATGATGTCATAATCATTGGATGATGTCATAATCATTTTGTTGATGTCATAATCATTTGATGATGTCATAATCATTGGATGATGTCATAATCATTTTTTTGATGTCATAATCATTTGATGATGTCATAATCATTAGATGTTGTCATAATCATTTTGTTGATGTCATAATCATTGGATGATGTCATAATCATTTTGTTGATGTCATAATCATTTGATGATGCCATAATCATTTTGTTGATGTCATAATCATTTGATGATGTCATAATCATTTGATGTCATAATCATTGGATGATGTCATAATCATTTTGTTGATGTCATAATCATTTGATGATGTCATAATCATTTGATGTCATAATCATTGGATGATGTCATAATCATTTGAAGATGTCATAATCATTTTGTTGATGTCATAATCATTTGATGATGTCATAATCATTTTGTTGATGTCATAATCATTTGATGATGTCATAATCATTTTGTTGATGTCATAATGATTTGATGATGTCATAATCATTGGATGATGTCATAATCATTGGATGATGTCATAATCATTTTGTTGATGTCATAATCATTTGATGATGTCATAATCATTAGATGATGTCATAATCATTTTGTTGATGTCATAATCATTTGATGATGTCATAATCATTAGATGATGTCATAATCATTTTGTTGATGTCATAATCATTTGATGATGTCATAATCATTAGATGATGTCATAATCATTTTGTTGATGTCATAATCATTTGATGATGTCATAATCATTTGATGTCATAATCATTGGATGATGTCATAATCATTTTGTTGATGTCATAATCATTTGATGATGTCATAATCATTAGATGATGTCATAATCATTTTGTTGATGTCATAATCATTTGATGATGTCATAATCATTAGATGATGTCATAATCATTTTGTTGATGTCATAATCATTTGATGATGTCATAATCATTTTGTTGATTTCATAATCATTTGATGATGTCATAATCATTTGATGTCATAATCATGGGATGATGTCATAATCATTTTGTTGATGTCATAATGATTTGATGATGTCATAATCATTAGATGATGTCATAATCATTTTGTTTATGTCATAATGATTTGATGATGTCATAATGATTGGATGATGTCATAATCATTGGATGATGTCATCATCATTTTGTTGATGTCATAATCATTTGATGATGTCATAATCATTTGATGTCATAATCATTGGATGATGTCATAATCATTGGATGATGTCATAATCATTTTGTTGATGTCATAATCATTTGATGATGTCAAAACCATTTGATGTCATAATCATTGGATGATGTAATAATCATTTTTTTGATGTCATAATCATTTCATGATGTCATAATCATTTTGTTGATGTCATAATGATTTGATGATGTCATAATCATTGGATGATGTCATAATCATTGGATGATGTCATAATCATTTTGTTGATGTCATAATCATTTGATGATGTCAAAATTATTTGATGTCATAATCATTGGATGATGTCATAATCATTTTGTTGATGTCATAATCATTTGATGATGTCATAATCATTTTGCTGATGTCATAATCATTTTGTTGATGTCATAATGATTTGATGATGTCATAATCATTGGATGATGTCATAATCATTGGATGATGTCATAATCATTTTGTTGATGTCATAATCATTTGATGTCATAATCATTGGATGATGTCATAATCATTTTGTTGATGTCATTATCATTTGATGATGTCATAATCATTTTGTTGATGTCATAATCATTTGATGATGTCATAATCATTTGATGTCATAATCATTGGATGATGTCATAATCATTTTGTTGATATCATAATTATTTGATGATGTCATAATCATTTTGTTGATGTCATAATCATTTGATGATGCCATAATCATTTTGTTGATGTCATAATCATTTGATGATGCCATAATCATTTTGTTGATGTCATAATCATTGGATGATGTCATAATCATTTTGTTGATGTCATAATCATTTGATGATGTCATAATCATTGGATGATGTCATAATCATTTTGTTGATGTCATAATCATTTGATGATGTCATAATCATTAGATGTTGTCATAATCATTTTGTTGATGTCATAATCATTGGATGATGTCATAATCATTGGATGATGTCATAATCATTTTGTTGATGTCATAATCATTTGATGATGTCAAAATCATTTGATGTCATAATCATTGGATGATGTAATAATCATTTTGTTGATGTCATAATCATTTGATGATGTCATAATCATTTTGTTGATGTCATAATGATTTGATGAAGTCATAATCATTGGATGATGTCATAATCATTGGATGATGTCATAATCATTTTGTTGATGTCATAATCATTTGATGATGTCAAAATCATTTGATGTCATAATCATTGGATGATGTAATAATCATTTTGTTGATGTCATAATCATTTGATGATGTCATAATCATTTTGTTGATGTCATAATGATTTGATGATGTCATAATCATTGGATGATGTCATAATCATTGGATGATGTCATAGTCATTGGATGATGTCATAATCATTTTGTTGATGTCATAATCATTTGATGATGCAATAATCATTTGATGTCATAATCATTGGATGATGTCATAATCATTTGATGATGTCATAATCATTTTGTTGATGTCATAATCATTTGATGATGTCATAATCATTTTGTTGATGTCATAATCATTTGATGATGTCATAATCATTTTGTTGATGTCATAATCATTTGATGATGTCATAATCATTTTGTTGATGTCATAATCATTTTGTTGATGTCATAATCATTGGATGATGTCATAATCATTGGATGATGTCATAATCATTTTGTTGATGTCATAATCATTTGATGATGTCAAAATCATTTGATGTCATAATCATTGGATGATGTAATAATCATTTTGTTGATGTCATAATCATTTGATGATGTCATAATCATTTTGTTGATTTCATAATGATTTGATGATGTCATAATCATTGGATGATGTCATAATCATTGGATAATGTCATAAACATTTTGTTGATGTCATAATCATTTGATGATGTCAAAATCATTTGATGTCATAATCATTGGATGATGTAATAATCATTTTGTTGATGTCATAATCATTTTGTTGATGTCATAATCATTGGATGATGTCATAATCATTTTGTTGATGTCATAATCATTTGATGATGTCATAATCATTAGATGATGTCATAATCATTTTGTTGATGTCATAATCATTTGATGATGTCATAATCATTAGATGATGTCATAATCATTTTGTTGATGTCATAATCATTTGATGATGTCATAATCATTTGATGTCATAATCATTGGATGATGTCATAATCATTTTGTTGATGTCATAATCATTTGATGATGTCATAATCATTAGATGATGTCATAATCATTTTGTTGATGTCATAATCATTTGATGATGTCATAATCATTAGATGATGTCATAATCATTTTGTTGATGTCATAATCATTTGATGATGTCATAATCATTTTGTTGATTTCATAATCATTTGATGATGTCATAATCATTTGATGTCATAATCATGGGATGATGTCATAATCATTTTGTTGATGTCATAATGATTTGATGATGTCATAATCATTAGATGATGTCATAATCATTTTGTTTATGTCATAATGATTTGATGATGTCATAATGATTGGATGATGTCATAATCATTGGATGATGTCATCATCATTTTGTTGATGTCATAATCATTTGATGATGTCATAATCATTTGATGTCATAATCATTGGATGATGTCATAATCATTGGATGATGTCATAATCATTTTGTTGATGTCATAATCATTTGATGATGTCAAAACCATTTGATGTCATAATCATTGGATGATGTAATAATCATTTTTTTGATGTCATAATCATTTCATGATGTCATAATCATTTTGTTGATGTCATAATGATTTGATGATGTCATAATCATTGGATGATGTCATAATCATTGGATGATGTCATAATCATTTTGTTGATGTCATAATCATTTGATGATGTCAAAATTATTTGATGTCATAATCATTGAATGATGTCATAATCATTTTGTTGATGTCATAATCATTTGATGATGTCATAATCATTTTGCTGATGTCATAATCATTTTGTTGATGTCATAATGATTTGATGATGTCATAATCATTGGATGATGTCATAATCATTGGATGATGTCATAATCATTTTGTTGATGTCATAATCATTTGATGTCATAATCATTGGATGATGTCATAATCATTTTGTTGATGTCATTATCATTTGATGATGTCATAATCATTTTGTTGATGTCATAATCATTTGATGATGTCATAATCATTTGATGCCATAATCATTGGATGATGTCATAATCATTTTGTTGATATCATAATTATTTGATGATGTCATAATCATTTTGTTGATGTCATAATCATTTGATGATGCCATAATCATTTTGTTGATGTCATAATCATTTGATGATGCCATAATCATTTTGTTGATGTCATAATCATTGGATGATGTCATAATCATTTTGTTGATGTCATAATCATTTGATGATGTCATAATCATTGGATGATGTCATAATCATTTTGTTGATGTCATAATCATTTGATGATGTCATAATCATTAGATGTTGTCATAATCATTTTGTTGATGTCATAATCATTGGATGATGTCATAATCATTGGATGATGTCATAATCATTTTGTTGATGTCATAATCATTTGATGATGTCAAAATCATTTGATGTCATAATCATTGGATGATGTAATAATCATTTTGTTGATGTCATAATCATTTGATGATGTCATAATCATTTTGTTGATGTCATAATGATTTGATGAAGTCATAATCATTGGATGATGTCATAATCATTGGATGATGTCATAATCATTTTGTTGATGTCATAATCATTTGATGATGTCAAAATCATTTGATGTCATAATCATTGGATGATGTAATAATCATTTTGTTGATGTCATAATCATTTGATGATGTCATAATCATTTTGTTGATGTCATAATGATTTGATGATGTCATAATCATTGGATGATGTCATAATCATTAGATGATGTCATAATCATTTTGTTGATGTCATAATGATTTGATGATGTCATAATCATTGGATGATGTCATAATCATTAGATGATGTCATAATCATTGGATGATGTCATAATCATTTTGTTGATGTCATAATCATTTGATGATGTCATAATCATTGGATGATGTCATAATCATTTTTTTGATGTCATAATCATTTGATGATGTCATAATCATTAGATGTTGTCATAATCATTTTGTTGATGTCATAATCATTGGATGATGTCATAATCATTTTGTTGATGTCATAATCATTTGATGATGCCATAATCATTTTGTTGATGTCATAATCATTTGATGATGTCATAATCATTTGATGTCATAATCATTGGATGATGTCATAATCATTTTGTTGATGTCATAATCATTTGATGATGTCATAATCATTTGATGTCATAATCATTGGATGATGTCATAATCATTTGAAGATGTCATAATCATTTTGTTGATGTCATAATCATTTGATGATGTCATAATCATTTTGTTGATGTCATAATCATTTGATGATGTCATAATCATTTTGTTGATGTCATAATGATTTGATGATGTCATAATCATTGGATGATGTCATAATCATTGGATGATGTCATAATCATTTTGTTGATGTCATAATCATTTGATGATGTCATAATCATTAGATGATGTCATAATCATTTTGTTGATGTCATAATCATTTGATGATGTCATAATCATTAGATGATGTCATAATCATTTTGTTGATGTCATAATCATTTGATGATGTCATAATCATTAGATGATGTCATAATCATTTTGTTGATGTCATAATCATTTGATGATGTCATAATCATTTGATGTCATAATCATTGGATGATGTCATAATCATTTTGTTGATGTCATAATCATTTGATGATGTCATAATCATTAGATGATGTCATAATCATTTTGTTGATGTCATAATCATTTGATGATGTCATAATCATTAGATGATGTCATAATCATTTTGTTGATGTCATAATCATTGGATGATGTCATAATCATTTTGTTGATTTCATAATCATTTGATGATGTCATAATCATTTGATGTCATAATCATGGGATGATGTCATAATCATTTTGTTGATGTCATAATGATTTGATGATGTCATAATCATTAGATGATGTCATAATCATTTTGTTTATGTCATAATGATTTGATGATGTCATAATGATTGGATGATGTCATAATCATTGGATGATGTCATCATCATTTTGTTGATGTCATAATCATTTGATGATGTCATAATCATTTGATGTCATAATCATTGGATGATGTCATAATCATTGGATGATGTCATAATCATTTTGTTGATGTCATAATCATTTTATGATGTCAAAACCATTTGATGTCATAATCATTGCATGATGTAATAATCATTTTTTTGATGTCATAATCATTTCATGATGTCATAATCATTTTGTTGATGTCATAATGATTTGATGATGTCATAATCATTGGATGATGTCATAATCATTGGATGATGTCATAATCATTTTGTTGATGTCATAATCATTTGATGATGTCAAAATTATTTGATGTCATAATCATTGGATGATGTCATAATCATTTTGTTGATGTCATAATCATTTGATGATGTCATAATCATTTTGCTGATGTCATAATCATTTTGTTGATGTCATAATGATTTGATGATGTCATAATCATTGGATGATGTCATAATCATTGGATGATGTCATAATCATTTTGTTGATGTCATAATCATTTGATGTCATAATCATTGGATGATGTCATAATCATTTTGTTGATGTCATTATCATTTGATGATGTCATAATCATTTTGTTGATGTCATAATCATTTGATGATGTCATAATCATTTGATGCCATAATCATTGGATGATGTCATAATCATTTTGTTGATATCATAATTATTTGATGATGTCATAATCATTTTGTTGATGTCATAATCATTTGATGATGCCATAATCATTTTGTTGATGTCATAATCATTTGATGATGCCATAATCATTTTGTTGATGTCATAATCATTGGATGATGTCATAATCATTTTGTTGATGTCATAATCATTTGATGATGTCATAATCATTGGATGATGTCATAATCATTTTGTTGATGTCATAATCATTTGATGATGTCATAATCATTAGATGTTGTCATAATCATTTTGTTGATGACATAATCATTGGATGATGTCATAATCATTGGATGATGTCATAATCATTTTGTTGATGTCATAATCATTTGATGATGTCAAAATCATTTGATGTCATAATCATTGGATGATGTAATAATCATTTTGTTGATGTCATAATCATTTGATGATGTCATAATCATTTTGTTGATGTCATAATGATTTGATGAAGTCATAATCATTGGATGATGTCATAATCATTGGATGATGTCATAATCATTTTGTTGATGTCATAATCATTTGATGATGTCAAAATCATTTGATGTCATAATCATTGGATGATGTAATAATCATTTTGTTGATGTCATAATCATTTGATGATGTCATAATCATTTTGTTGATGTCATAATGATTTGATGATGTCATAATCATTGGATGATGTCATAATCATTGGATGATGTCATAGTCATTGGATGATGTCATAATAATTTTGTTGATGTCATAATCATTTGATGATGCAATAATCATTTGATGTCATAATCATTGGATGATGTCATAATCATTTGATGATGTCATAATCATTTTGTTGATGTCATAATCATTTGATGATGTCATAATCATTTTGTTGATGTCATAATCATTTGATGATGTCATAATCATTTTGTTGATGTCATAATCATTTGATGATGTCATAATCATTTTGTTGATGTCATAATCATTTTGTTGATGTCATAATCATTGGATGATGTCATAATCATTGGATGATGTCATAATCATTTTGTTGATGTCATAATCATTTGATGATGTCAAAATCATTTGATGTCATAATCATTGGATGATGTAATAATCATTTTGTTGATGTCATAATCATTTGATGATGTCATAATCATTTTGTTGATTTCATAATGATTTGATGATGTCATAATCATTGGATGATGTCATAATCATTGGATAATGTCATAAACATTTTGTTGATGTCATAATCATTTGATGATGTCAAAATCATTTGATGTCATAATCATTGGATGATGTAATAATCTTTTTGTTGATGTCATAATCATTTTGTTGATGTCATAATCATTGGATGATGTCATAATCATTTTGTTGATGTCATAATCATTTGATGATGTCATAATCATTAGATGATGTCATAATCATTTTGTTGATGTCATAATCATTTGATGATGTCATAATCATTAGATGATGTCATAATCATTTTGTTGATGTCATAATCATTTGATGATGTCATAATCATTTGATGTCATAATCATTGGATGATGTCATAATCATTTTGTTGATGTCATAATCATTTGATGATGTCATAATCATTAGATGATGTCATAATCATTTTGTTGATGTCATAATCATTTGATGATGTCATAATCATTAGATGATGTCATAATCATTTTGTTGATGTCATAATCATTTGATGATGTCATAATCATTTTGTTGATTTCATAATCATTTGATGATGTCATAATCATTTGATGTCATAATCATGGGATGATGTCATAATCATTTTGTTGATGTCATAATGATTTGATGATGTCATAATCATTAGATGATGTCATAATCATTTTGTTTATGTCATAATGATTTGATGATGTCATAATGATTGGATGATGTCATAATCATTGGATGATGTCATCATCATTTTGTTGATGTCATAATCATTTGATGATGTCATAATCATTTGATGTCATAATCATTGGATGATGTCATAATCATTGGATGATGTCATAATCATTTTGTTGATGTCATAATCATTTTATGATGTCAAAACCATTTGATGTCATAATCATTGCATGATGTAATAATCATTTTTTTGATGTCATAATCATTTCATGATGTCATAATCATTTTGTTGATGTCATAATGATTTGATGATGTCATAATCATTGGATGATGTCATAATCATTGGATGATGTCATAATCATTTTGTTGATGTCATAATCATTTGATGATGTCAAAATTATTTGATGTCATAATCATTGGATGATGTCATAATCATTTTGTTGATGTCATAATCATTTGATGATGTCATAATCATTTTGCTGATGTCATAATCATTTTGTTGATGTCATAATGATTTGATGATGTCATAATCATTGGATGATGTCATAATCATTGGATGATGTCATAATCATTTTGTTGATGTCATAATCATTTGATGTCATAATCATTGGATGATGTCATAATCATTTTGTTGATGTCATTATCATTTGATGATGTCATAATCATTTTGTTGATGTCATAATCATTTGATGATGTCATAATCATTTGATGCCATAATCATTGGATGATGTCATAATCATTTTGTTGATATCATAATTATTTGATGATGTCATAATCATTTTGTTGATGTCATAATCATTTGATGATGCCATAATCATTTTGTTGATGTCATAATCATTTGATGATGCCATAATCATTTTGTTGATGTCATAATCATTGGATGATGTCATAATCATTTTGTTGATGTCATAATCATTTGATGATGTCATAATCATTGGATGATGTCATAATCATTTTGTTGATGTCATAATCATTTGATGATGTCATAATCATTAGATGTTGTCATAATCATTTTGTTGATGTCATAATCATTGGATGATGTCATAATCATTGGATGATGTCATAATCATTTTGTTGATGTCATAATCATTTGATGATGTCAAAATCATTTGATGTCATAATCATTGGATGATGTAATAATCATTTTGTTGATGTCATAATCATTTGATGATGTCATAATCATTTTGTTGATGTCATAATGATTTGATGATGTCATAATCATTGGATGATGTCATAATCATTGGATGATGTCATAGTCATTGGATGATGTCATAATCATTTTGTTGATGTCATAATCATTTGATGATGCAATAATCATTTGATGTCATAATCATTGGATGATGTCATAATCATTTGATGATGTCATAATCATTTTGTTGATGTCATAATCATTTGATGATGTCATAATCATTTTGTTGATGTCATAATCATTTGATGATGTCATAATCATTTTGTTGATGTCATAATCATTTGATGATGTCATAATCATTTTGTTGATGTCATAATCATTTTGTTGATGTCATAATCATTGGATGATGTCATAATCATTGGATGATGTCATAATCATTTTGTTGATGTCATAATCATTTGATGATGTCAAAATCATTTGATGTCATAATCATTGGATGATGTAATAATCATTTTGTTGATGTCATAATCATTTGATGATGTCATAATCATTAGATGATGTCATAATCATTTTGTTGATGTCATAATCATTTGATGATGTCATAATCATTTGATGTCATAATCATTTTGTTGATGTCATAATCATTTGATGATGTCATAATCATTAGATGATGTCATAATCATTTTGTTGATGTCATAATCATTTGATGATGTCATAATCATTTTGTTGATTTCATAATCATTTGATGATGTCATAATCATTTGATGTCATAATCATGGGATGATGTCATAATCATTTTGTTGATGTCATAAACATTTGATGATGTCATAATCATTAGATGATGTCATAATCATTTTGTTTATGTCATAATGATTTGATGATGTCATAATCATTGGATGATGTCATAATCATTGGATGATGTCATCATCATTTTGTTGATGTCATAATCATTTGATGATGTCATAATCATTTGATGTCATAATCATTGGATGATGTCATAATCATTGGATGATGTCATAATCATTTTGTTGATGTCATAATCATTTGATGATGTCAAAACCATTTGATGTCATAATCATTGGATGATGTAATAATCATTTTTTTGATGTCATAATCATTTCATGATGTCATAATCATTTTGTTGATGTCATAATGATTTGATGATGTCATAATCATTGGATGATGTCATAATGATTTGATGATGTCATAATCATTGGATGATGTCATAATCATTAGATGATGTCATAATCATTTTGTTGCTGTCATAATCATTTGATGATGTCATAATCATTGGATGATGTCATAATCATTTTGTTGATGTCATTATCATTTGATGATGTCATAATCATTTTGTTGATGTCATAATCATTTGATGATGTCATAATCATTTGATGTCATAATCATTGGATGATGTCATAATCATTTTGTTGATGTCATAATCATTTGATGATGCCATAATCATTTTGTTGATGTCATAATCATTTGATGATGCCATAATCATTTTGTTGATGTCATAATCATTGGATGATGTCATAATCATTTTGTTGATGTCATAATCATTTGATGATGTCATAATCATTGGATGATGTCATAATCATTTTGTTGATGTCATAATCATTTGATGATGTCATAATCATTAGATGTTGTCATAATCATTTTGTTGATGTCATAATCATTGGATGATGTCATAATCATTGGATGATGTCATAATCATTTTGTTGATGTCATAATCATTTGATGATGTCAAAATCATTTGATGTCATAATTATTGGATGATGTAATAATCATTTTGTTGATGTCATAATCATTTGATGATGTCATAATCATTTTGTTGATGTCATAATGATTTGATGAAGTCATACTCATTGGATGATGTCATAATCATTGGATGATGTCATAATCATTTTGTTGATGTCATAATGATTTGATGATGTCATAATCATTGGATGATGTCATAATCATTGGATGATGTCATAATCATTGGATGATGTCATAAGCATTTTGTTGATGTCATAATCATTGGATGATGTCATAATCATTTGATGATGTCATAATCATTTTGTTGATGTCATAATCATTTGATGATGTCATAATCATTTTGTTGATGTCATAATCATTTGATGATGTCATAATCATTTTGTTGATGTCATAATCATTTGATGATGTCATAATCATTTTGTTGATGTCATAATCATTTTGTTGATGTCATAATCATTGGATGATGTCATAATCATTGGATGATGTCATAATCATTTTGTTGATGTCATAATCATTTGATGATGTCAAAATCATTTGATGTCATAATCATTGGATGATGTAATAATCATTTTGTTGATGTCATAATCATTTGATGATGTCATAATCATTTTGTTGATTTCATAATGATTTGATGATGTCATAATCATTGGATGATGTCATAATCATTGGATAATGTCATAAACATTTTGTTGATGTCATAATCATTTGATGATGTCAAAATCATTTGATGTCATAATCATTGGATGATGTAATAATCATTTTGTTGATGTCATAATCATTTGATGATGTCATAATCATTGGATGATGTCATAATCATTTTGTTGATGTCATAATCATTTGATGATGTCATAATCATTAGATGATGTCATAATCATTTGATGTCATAATCATTTTGTTGATGTCATAATCATTTGATGATGTCATTATCATTAGATGATGTCATAATCATTTGATGTCATAATCATTGGATGATGTCATAACAATTTTGTTGATGTCATAATAATTTGATGATGTCATAATCATTAGATGATGTCATAATCATTTGATGATGTCATAATCAATAGATGATGTCATAATCATTTTGTTGATGTCATAATCATTTGATGATGTCATAATCATTTGATGTCATAATCATTGGATGTTGTCATAATCATTTTGTTGATGTCATAATCATTTGATGATGTCATAATCATTTGATGTCATAATCATTGGATGATGTCATAATCATTTTGTTGATGTCATAATCATTTGATGATGTCATAATCATTAGATGATGTCATAATCATTTTGTTGATGTCATAATCATTTGATGATGTCATAATCATTAGATGATGTCATAATCATTTTGTTCATGTCATAATCATTTGATGATGTCATAATCATTAGATGATGTCATAATCATTTTGTTGATGTCATAATCATTGGATGATGTCATAATCATTTGATGTCATAATCATTGGATGATGTCATAATCATTTTGTTGATGTCATAATCATTTGATGATGTCATAATCATTAGATGATGTCATAATCATTTTGTTGATGTCATAATCATTTGATGATGTCATAATCATTAGATGATGTCATAATCATTTTGTTGATGTCATAATCATTTGTTGATGTCATAATCATTTTGTTGATGTCATAATCATTTGATCATGTCAAAATCATTTGATGTCATAATCATGGGGTGATGTCATAATCATTTTGTTGATGTCATAATCATTTGATGATGTCATAATCATTAGATGATGTCATAATCATTTTGTTGATGTCATAATGATTTGATGATGTCATAATCATTGGATGATGTCATAATCATTGGATGATGTCATCATCATTTTGTTGATGTCATAATCATTTGATGATGTCATAATCATTTGATGTCATAATCATTGGATGATGTCATAATCATTGGATGATGTCATAATCATTTTGTTGATGTCATAATCATTTGATGATGTCAAAATCATTTGATGTCATAATCATTGGATGATGTAATAATCATTTTGTTGATGTCATAATCATTTGATGATGTCATAATCATTTTGTTGATGTCATAATGAGTTGATGATGTCATAAACATTGGATGATGTCATAATCATTGGATGATGTCATAATCATTTTGTTGATGTCAAAATCATTTGGTGATGTCAAAATTATTTGATGTCATAATCATTGGATGATGTCATAATCATTTTGTTGATGTCATAATCATTTGATGATGTCATAATCATTTTGTTGATGTCATAATCATTTTGTTGATGTCATAATGATTTGATGATGTCATAATCATTGGATGATGTCATAATCATTGGATGATGTCATAATCATTTTGTTGATGTCATAATCATTTGATGTCATAATCATTTTGTTAATGTCATAATCATTTTGTTGATGTCATAATCATTTGATGATGTCATAATCATTTGATGTCATAATCATTGGATGATGTCATAATCATTTGAAGATGTCATAATCATTTTGTTGATGTCATAATCATTTGATGATGTCATAATCATTTTGTTGATGTCATAATCATTTGATGATGTCATAATCATTTTGTTGATGTCATAATGATTTGATGATGTCATAATCATTGGATGATGTCATAATCATTGGATGATGTCATAATCATTTTGTTGATGTCATAATCATTTGATGATGTCATAATCATTAGATGATGTCATAATCATTTTGTTGATGTCATAATCATTTGATGATGTCATAATCATTAGATGATGTCATAATCATTTTGTTGATGTCATAATCATTTGATGATGTCATAATCATTAGATGATGTCATAATCATTTTGTTGAAGTCATAATCATTTGATGATGTCATAATCATTTTGTTGATGTCATAATCATTTGATGATGTCATAATCATTAGATGATGTCATAATCATTTTGTTGATGTCATAATCATTTGATGATGTCATAATCATTAGATGATGTCATAATCATTTTGTTGATGTCATAATCATTTGATGATGTCATAATCATTTTGTTGATTTCATAATCATTTGATGATGTCATAATCATTTGATGTCATAATCATTGGATGATGTCATAATCATTTTGTTGATGTCATAATCATTTGATGATGTTATAATCATTTGATGTCATAATCATTGGATGATGTAATAATCATTTTGTTGATGTCATAATCATTTGATGATGTCATAATGATTTGATGATGTCATAATCATTTTGTTGATGTCATAATGATTTGATGATGTCATAATCATTGGATGATGTCATAATCATTAGATGATGTCATAATCATTTTGTTGCTGTCATAATCATTTGATGATGTCATAATCATTGGATGATGTCATAATCATTTTGTTGATGTCATTATCATTTGATGATGTCATAATCATTTTGTTGATGTCATAATCATTTGATGATGTCATAATCATTTGATGTCATAATCATTGGATGATGTCATAATCATTTTGTTGATATCATAATCATTTGATGATGTCATAATCATTTTGTTGATGTCATAATCATTTGATGATGCCATAATCATTTTGTTGATGTCATAATCATTTGATGATGCCATAATCATTTTGTTGATGTCATAATCATTGGATGATGTCATAATCATTTTGTTGATGTCATAATCATTTGATGATGTCATAATCATTGGATGATGTCATAATCATTTTGTTGATGTCATAATCATTTGATGATGTCATAATCATTAGATGTTGTCATAATCATTTTGTTGATGTCATAATCATTGGATGATGTCATAATCATTGGATGATGTCATAATCATTTTGTTGATGTCATAATCATTTGATGATGTCAAAATCATTTGATGTCATAATTATTGGATGATGTAATAATCATTTTGTTGATGTCATAATCATTTGATGATGTCATAATCATTTTGTTGATGTCATAATGATTTGATGAAGTCATACTCATTGGATGATGTCATAATCATTGGATGATGTCATAATCATTTTGTTGATGTCATAATGATTTGATGATGTCATAATCATTGGATGATGTCATAATCATTGGATGATGTCATAATCATTGGATGATGTCATAAGCATTTTGTTGATGTCATAATCATTGGATGATGTCATAATCATTTGATGATGTCATAATCATTTTGTTGATGTCATAATCATTTGATGATGTCATAATCATTTTGTTGATGTCATAATCATTTGATGATGTCATAATCATTTTGTTGATGTCATAATCATTTGATGATGTCATAATCATTTTGTTGATGTCATAATCATTTTGTTGATGTCATAATCATTGGATGATGTCATAATCATTGGATGATGTCATAATCATTTTGTTGATGTCATAATCATTTGATGATGTCAAAATCATTTGATGTCATAATCATTGGATGATGTAATAATCATTTTGTTGATGTCATAATCATTTGATGATGTCATAATCATTTTGTTGATTTCATAATGATTTGATGATGTCATAATCATTGGATGATGTCATAATCATTGGATAATGTCATAAACATTTTGTTGATGTCATAATCATTTGATGATGTCAAAATCATTTGATGTCATAATCATTGGATGATGTAATAATCATTTTGTTGATGTCATAATCATTTGATGATGTCATAATCATTGGATGATGTCATAATCATTTTGTTGATGTCATAATCATTTGATGATGTCATAATCATTAGATGATGTCATAATCATTTGATGTCATAATCATTTTGTTGATGTCATAATCATTTGATGATGTCATTATCATTAGATGATGTCATAATCATTTGATGTCATAATCATTGGATGATGTCATAACAATTTTGTTGATGTCATAATAATTTGATGATGTCATAATCATTAGATGATGTCATAATCATTTGATGATGTCATAATCAATAGATGATGTCATAATCATTTTGTTGATGTCATAATCATTTGATGATGTCATAATCATTTGATGTCATAATCATTGGATGTTGTCATAATCATTTTGTTGATGTCATAATCATTTGATGATGTCATAATCATTTGATGTCATAATCATTGGATGATGTCATAATCATTTTGTTGATGTCATAATCATTTGATGATGTCATAATCATTAGATGATGTCATAATCATTTTGTTGATGTCATAATCATTTGATGATGTCATAATCATTAGATGATGTCATAATCATTTTGTTCATGTCATAATCATTTGATGATGTCATAATCATTAGATGATGTCATAATCATTTTGTTGATGTCATAATCATTGGATGATGTCATAATCATTTGATGTCATAATCATTGGATGATGTCATAATCATTTTGTTGATGTCATAATCATTTGATGATGTCATAATCATTAGATGATGTCATAATCATTTTGTTGATGTCATAATCATTTGATGATGTCATAATCATTAGATGATGTCATAATCATTTTGTTGATGTCATAATCATTTGTTGATGTCATAATCATTTTGTTGATGTCATAATCATTTGATCATGTCAAAATCATTTGATGTCATAATCATGGGGTGATGTCATAATCATTTTGTTGATGTCATAATCATTTGATGATGTCATAATCATTAGATGATGTCATAATCATTTTGTTGATGTCATAATGATTTGATGATGTCATAATCATTGGATGATGTCATAATCATTGGATGATGTCATCATCATTTTGTTGATGTCATAATCATTTGATGATGTCATAATCATTTGATGTCATAATCATTGGATGATGTCATAATCATTGGATGATGTCATAATCATTTTGTTGATGTCATAATCATTTGATGATGTCAAAATCATTTGATGTCATAATCATTGGATGATGTAATAATCATTTTGTTGATGTCATAATCATTTGATGATGTCATAATCATTTTGTTGATGTCATAATGAGTTGATGATGTCATAAACATTGGATGATGTCATAATCATTGGATGATGTCATAATCATTTTGTTGATGTCAAAATCATTTGGTGATGTCAAAATTATTTGATGTCATAATCATTGGATGATGTCATAATCATTTTGTTGATGTCATAATCATTTGATGATGTCATAATCATTTTGTTGATGTCATAATCATTTTGTTGATGTCATAATGATTTGATGATGTCATAATCATTGGATGATGTCATAATCATTGGATGATGTCATAATCATTTTGTTGATGTCATAATCATTTGATGTCATAATCATTTTGTTAATGTCATAATCATTTTGTTGATGTCATAATCATTTGATGATGTCATAATCATTTGATGTCATAATCATTGGATGATGTCATAATCATTTGAAGATGTCATAATCATTTTGTTGATGTCATAATCATTTGATGATGTCATAATCATTTTGTTGATGTCATAATCATTTGATGATGTCATAATCATTTTGTTGATGTCATAATGATTTGATGATGTCATAATCATTGGATGATGTCATAATCATTGGATGATGTCATAATCATTTTGTTGATGTCATAATCATTTGATGATGTCATAATCATTAGATGATGTCATAATCATTTTGTTGATGTCATAATCATTTGATGATGTCATAATCATTAGATGATGTCATAATCATTTTGTTGATGTCATAATCATTTGATGATGTCATAATCATTAGATGATGTCATAATCATTTTGTTGAAGTCATAATCATTTGATGATGTCATAATCATTTTGTTGATGTCATAATCATTTGATGATGTCATAATCATTAGATGATGTCATAATCATTTTGTTGATGTCATAATCATTTGATGATGTCATAATCATTAGATGATGTCATAATCATTTTGTTGATGTCATAATCATTTGATGATGTCATAATCATTTTGTTGATTTCATAATCATTTGATGATGTCATAATCATTTGATGTCATAATCATTGGATGATGTCATAATCATTTTGTTGATGTCATAATCATTTGATGATGTTATAATCATTTGATGTCATAATCATTGGATGATGTAATAATCATTTTGTTGATGTCATAATCATTTGATGATGTCATAATGATTTGATGATGTCATAATCATTTTGTTGATGTCATAATGATTTGATGATGTCATAATCATTGGATGATGTCATAATCATTAGATGATGTCATAATCATTTTGTTGCTGTCATAATCATTTGATGATGTCATAATCATTGGATGATGTCATAATCATTTTGTTGATGTCATAATCATTTGATGATGTCATAATCATTAGATGATGTCATAATCATTTGATGTCATAATCATTTTGTTGATGTCATAATCATTTTGTTGATGTCATAATCATTGGATGATGTCATAATCATTGGATGATGTCATAATCATTTTGTTGATGTCATAATCATTTGATGATGTCATAATCATTAGATGATGTCATAATTATTTGATGTCATAATCATTTTGTTGATGTCATAATCATTTGATGATGTCATTATCATTAGGTGATGTCATAATCATTTGATGTCATAATCATTGGATGATGTCATAACCATTTTGTTGATGTCATAATCATTTGATGATGTCATAATCATTAGATGATGTCATAATCATTTGATGATGTCATAATCAATAGATGATGTCATAATCATTTTGTTGATGTCATAATCATTTGATGATGTCATAATCATTTGATGTCATAATCATTGGATGATGTCATAATCATTTTGTTGATGTCATAATCATTTGATGATGTCATAATCATTTGATGTCATAATCATTGGATGATGTCATAATCATTTTGTTGATGTCATAATCATTTGATGATGTCATAATCATTAGATGATGTCATAATCATTTTGTTGATGTCATAATCATTTGATGATGTCATAATCATTAGATGATGTCATAATCATTTTGTTCATGTCATAATCATTTGATGATGTCATAATCATTAGATGATGTCATAATCATTTTGTTGATGTCATAATCATTTGATGATGTCATAATCATTTGATGTCATAATCATTGGATGATTTCATAATCATTTTGTTGATGTCATAATCATTTGATGATGTCATAATCATTAGATGATGTCATAATCATTTTGTTGATGTCATAATCATTTGATGATGTCATAATCATTAGATGATGTCATAATCATTTTGTTGATGTCATAATCATTTGTTGATGTCATAATCATTTTGTTGATGTCATAATCATTTGATCATGTCAAAATCATTTGATGTCATAATCATGGGGTGATGTCATAATCATTTTGTTGATGTCATAATCATTTGATGATGTCATAATCATTAGATGATGTCATAATCATTTTGTTGATGTCATAATGATTTGATGATGTCATAATCATTGGATGATGTCATAATCATTGGATGATGTCATCATCATTTTGTTGATGTCATAATCATTTGATGATGTCATAATCATTTGATGTCATAATCATTGGATGATGTCATAATCATTGGATGATGTCATAATCATTTTGTTGATGTCATAATCATTTGATGATGTCAAAATCATTTGATGTCATAATCATTGGATGATGTAATAATCATTTTGTTGATGTCATAATCATTTGATGATGTCATAATCATTTTGTTGATGTCATAATGATTTGATGATGTCATAAACATTGGATGATGTCATAATCATTGGATGATGTCATAATCATTTTGTTGATGTCATAATCATTTGGTGATGTCAAAATTATTTGATGTCATAATCATTGGATGATGTCATAATCATTTTGTTGATGTCATAATCATTTGATGATGTCATAATCATTTTGTTGATGTCATAATCATTTTGTTGATGTCATAATGATTTGATGTCATAATCACTGGATGATGTCATAATCATTTTGTTGATGTCATAATCATTTGATGATGTCATAATCATTTTGTTGATGTCATAATCATTGGATGATGTCATAATCATTTGATGTCATAATCATTGGATGATGTCATAATCATTTTGTTGATATCATAATCATTTTATGATGTCATAATCATTTTGTTGATGTCATAATCATTTGATGATGCCATAATCATTTTGTTGATGTCATAATCATTTGATGATGCCATAATCATTTTGTTGATGTCATAATCATTGGATGATGTCATAATCATTTTGTTGATGTCATAATCATTTGATGATGTCATAATCATTGGATGATGTCATAATCATTTTTTTGATGTCATAATCATTTGATGATGTCATAATCATTAGATGTTGTCATAATCATTTTGTTGATGTCATAATCATTGGATGATGTCATAATCATTTTGTTGATGTCATAATCATTTGATGATGCCATAATCATTTTGTTGATGTCATAATCATTTGATGATGTCATAATCATTTGATGTCATAATCATTGGATGATGTCATAATCATTTTGTTGATGTCATAATCATTTGATGATGTCATAATCATTTGATGTCATAATCATTGGATGATGTCATAATCATTTGAAGATGTCATAATCATTTTGTTGATGTCATAATCATTTGATGATGTCATAATCATTTTGTTGATGTCATAATCATTTGATGATGTCATAATCATTTTGTTGATGTCATAATGATTTGATGATGTCATAATCATTGGATGATGTCATAATCATTGGATGATGTCACAATCATTTTGTTGATGTCATAATCATTTGATGATGTCATAATCATTAGATGATGTCATAATCATTTTGTTGATGTCATAATGATTTGATGATGTCATAATCATTGGATGATGTCATAATCATTGGATGATGTCACAATCATTTTGTTGATGTCATAATCATTTGATGATGTCATAATCATTAGATGATGTCATAATCATTTTGTTGATGTCATAATCATTTGATGATGTCATAATCATTAGATGATGTCATAATCATTTTGTTGATGTCATAATCATTTGATGATGTCATAATCATTAGATGATGTCATAATCATTTTGTTGATGTCATAATCATTTGATGATGTCATAATCATTTGATGTCATAATCATTGGATGATGTCATAATCATTTTGTTGATGTCATAATCATTTGATGATGTCATAATCATTAGATGATGTCATAATCATTTTGTTGATGTCATAATCATTTGATGATGTCATAATCATTAGATGATGTCATAATCATTTTGTTGATGTCATAATCATTTGATGATGTCATAATCATTTTGTTGATTTCATAATCATTTGATGATGTCATAATCATTTGATGTCATAATCATGGGATGATGTCATAATCATTTTGTTGATGTCATAATGATTTGATGATGTCATAATCATTAGATGATGTCATAATCATTTTGTTTATGTCATAATGATTTGATGATGTCATAATGATTGGATGATGTCATAATCATTGGATGATGTCTTCTTCATTTTGTTGATGTCATAATCATTTGATGATGTCATAATCATTTGATGTCATAATCATTGGATGATGTCATAATCATTTTGTTGATGTCATAATCATTTGATGATGTCAAAACCATTTGATGTCATAATCATTGGATGATGTAATAATCATTTTTTTGATGTCATAATCATTTCATGATGTCATAATCATTTTGTTGATGTCATAATGATTTGATGATGTCATAATCATTGGATGATGTCATAATCATTGGATGATGTCATAATCATTTTGTTGATGTCATAATCATTTGATGATGTCAAAATTATTTGATGTCATAATCATTGGATGATGTCATAATCATTTTGTTGATGTCATAATCATTTGATGATGTCATAATCATTTTGCTGATGTCATAATCATTTTGTTGATGTCATAATGATTTGATGATGTCATAATCATTGGATGATGTCATAATCATTGGATGATACATAATCATTTTGTTGATGTCATAATCATTTGATGTCATAATCATTGGATGATGTCATAATCATTTTGTTGATGTCATTATCATTTGATGATGTCATAATCATTTTGTTGATGTCATAATCATTTGATGATGTCATAATCATTTGATGTCATAATCATTGGATGATGTCATAATCATTTTGTTGATATCATAATTATTTGATGATGTCATAATCATTTTGTTGATGTCATAATCATTTGATGATGCCATAATCATTTTGTTGATGTCATAATCATTTGATGATGCCATAATCATTTTGTTGATGTCATAATCATTGGATGATGTCATAATCATTTTGTTGATGTCATAATCATTTGATGATGTCATAATCATTGGATGATGTCATAATCATTTTGTTGATGTCATAATCATTTGATGATGTCATAATCATTAGATGTTGTCATAATCATTTTGTTGATGTCATAATCATTGGATGATGTCATAATCATTGGATGATGTCATAATCATTTTGTTGATGTCATAATCATTTGATGATGTCAAAATCATTTGATGTCATAATCATTGGATGATGTAATAATCATTTTGTTGATGTCATAATCATTTGATGATGTCATAATCATTTTGTTGATGTCATAATGATTTGATGAAGTCATAATCATTGGATGATGTCATAATCATTGGATGATGTCATAATCATTTTGTTGATGTCATAATCATTTGATGATGTCAAAATCATTTGATGTCATAATCATTGGATGATGTAATAATCATTTTGTTGATGTCATAATCTTTTGATGATGTCATAATCATTTTGTTGATGTCATAATGATTTGATGATGTCATAATCATTGGATGATGTCATAATCATTGGATGATGTCATAGTCATTGGATGATGTCATAATCATTTTGTTGATGTCATAATCATTTGATGATGCAATAATCATTTGATGTCATAATCATTGGATGATGTCATAATCATTTGATGATGTCATAATCATTTTGTTGATGTCATAATCATTTGATGATGTCATAATCATTTTGTTGATGTCATAATCATTTGATGATGTCATAATCATTTTGTTGATGTCATAATCATTTTGTTGATGTCATAATCATTGGATGATGTCATAATCATTGGATGATGTCATAATCATTTTGTTGATGTCATAATCATTTGATGATGTCAAAATCATTTGATGTCATAATCATTGGATGATGTAATAATCATTTTGTTGATGTCATAATCATTTGATGATGTCATAATCATTTTGTTGATTTCATAATGATTTGATGATGTCATAATCATTGGATGATGTCATAATCATTGGATAATGTCATAAACATTTTGTTGATGTCATAATCATTTGATGATGTCAAAATCATTTGATGTCATAATCATTGGATGATGTAATAATCATTTTGTTGATATCATAATCATTTTGTTGATGTCATAATCATTGGATGATGTCATAATCATTTTGTTGATGTCATAATCATTTGATGATGTCATAATCATTAGATGATGTCATAATCATTTGATGTCATAATCATTTTGTTGATGTCATAATCATTTGATGATGTCATAATCATTAGATGATGTCATAATCATTTGATGTCATAATCATTGGATGATGTCATAACCATTTTGTTGATGTCATAATCATTTGATGATGTCATAATCATTAGATGATGTCATAATCATTTGATGATGTCATAATCAATAGATGATGTCATAATCATTTTGTTGATGTCATCATCATTTGATGATGTCATAATCATTTGATGTCATAATCATTGGATGATGTCATAATCATTTTGTTGATGTCATAATCATTTGATGATGTCATAATCATTAGATGATGTCATAATCATTTGATGATGTCATAATCATTAGATGATGTCATAATCATTTTGTTCATGTCATAATCATTTGATGATGTCATAATCATTAGATGATGTCATAATCATTTTGTTGATGTCATAATCATTTGATGATGTCATAATCATTTGATGTCATAATCATTGGATGATGTCATAATCTCATTTTGTTGATGTCATAATCATTTGATGATGTCATAATCATTAGATGATGTCATAATCATTTTGTTGATGTCATAATCATTTGATGATGTCATAATCATTAGATGATGTCATAATCATTTTGTTGATGTCATAATCATTTGATCATGTCAAAATCATTTGATGTCATAATCATGGGATGATGTCATAATCATTTTGTTGATGTCATAATCATTTGATGATGTCATAATCATTAGATGATGTCATAATCATTTTGTTGATGTCATAATGATTTGATGATGTCATAATCATTGGATGATGTCATAATCATTGGATGATGTCATCATCATTTTGTTGATGTCATAATCATTTGATGATGTCATAATCATTTGATGTCATAATCATTGGATGATGTCATAATCATTGGATGATGTCATAATCATTTTGTTGATGTCATAATCATTTGATGATGTCAAAATCATTTGATGTCATAATCATTGGATGATGTAATAATCATTTTGTTGATGTCATAATCATTTGATGATGTCATAATCATTTTGTTGATGTCATAATGATTTGATGATGTCATAAACATTGGATGATGTCATAATCATTGGATGATGTCATAATCATTTTGTTGATGTCATAATCATTTGGTGATGTCAAAATTATTTGATGTCATAATCATTGGATGATGTCATAATCATTTTGTTGATGTCATAATCATTTGATGATGTCATAATCATTTTGTTGATGTCATAATCATTTTGTTGATGTCATAATGATTTGATGATGTCATAATCATTGGATGATGTCATAATCATTGGATGATGTCATAATCATTTGATGTCATAATCATTGGATGATGTCATAATCATTTTGTTGATATCATAATCATTTTATGATGTCATAATCATTTTGTTGATGTCATAATCATTTGATGATGCCATAATCATTTTGTTGATGTCATAATCATTTGATGATGCCATAATCATTTTGTTGATGTCATAATCATTGGATGATGTCATAATCATTTGATGATGTCATAATCATTGGATGATGTCATAATCATTTTGTTGATGTCATAATCATTTTGTTGATGTCATAATCATTGGATGATGTCATAATCATTGGATGATGTCATAATCATTTTGTTGATGTCATAATCATTTGATGATGTCAAAATCATTTGATGTCATAATCATTGGATGATGTAATAATCATTTTGTTGATGTCATAATCATTTGATGATGTCATAATCATTTTGTTGATGTCATAATGATTTGATGAAGTCATAATCATTGGATGATGTCATAATCATTGGATGATGTCATAATCATTTTGTTGATGTCATAATCATTTGATGATGTCAAAATCATTTGATGTCATAATCATTGGATGATGTAAAAATCATTTTGTTGATGTCATAATCATTTGATGATGTCATAATCATTTTGTTGATGTCATAATGATTTGATGATGTCATAATCATTGGATGATGTCATAATCATTGGATGATGTCATAATCATTTTGTTGATGTCAAAATCATTTGATGATGCAATAATCATTTGATGTCATAATCATTTGATGATGTCAAAACCATTTGATGTCATAATCATTGGATGATGTAATTATCATTTTTTTGATGTCATAATCATTTCATGATGTCATAATCATTTTGTTGATGTCATAATCATTGGATGATGTCATAATCATTGGATGATGTCATAATCATTTTGTTGATGTCATAATCATTTGATGATGTGAAAACCACTTGATGTCATAATCATTGGATGAAGTAATAATCATTTTTTTGATGTCATAATCATTTCATGATGTCATAATCATTTTGTTGATGTCATAATGATTTGATGATGTCATAATCATTGGATGATGTCATAATCATTTTGTTGATGTCATAATCATTTGATGATGTCAAAATTATTTGATGTCATAATCATTGGATGATGTCATAATCATTTTGTTGATGTCATAATCATTTGATGATGTCATAATCATTTTGCTGATGTCATAATCATTTTGTTGATGTCATAATGATTTGATGATGTCATAATCATTGGATGATGTCATAATCATTGGATGATGTCATAATCATTTTGTTGATGTCATAATCATTTGATGTCATAATCATTGGATGATGTCATAATCATTTTGTTGATGTCATAATCATTTGATGTCATAATCATTGGATGATGTCATAATCATTTTGTTGATATCATAATTATTTGATGATGTCATAATCATTTTGTTGATGTCATAATCATTTGATGATGCCATAATCATTTTGTTGATGTCATAATCATTTGATGATGCCATAATCATTTTGTTGATGTCATAATCATTGGATGATGTCATAATCATTTTGTTGATGTCATAATCATTTGATGATGTCATAATCATTAGATGTTGTCATAATCATTAGATGTTGTCATAATCATTTTGTTGATGTCATAATCATTGGATGATGTCATAATCATTGGATGATGTCATAATCATTTTGTTGATGTCATAATCATTTGATGATGTCAAAATCATTTGATGTCATAATCATTGGATGATGTAATAATCATTTTGTTGATGTCATAATCATTTGATGATGTCATAATCATTTTGTTGATGTCATAATGATTTGATGAAGTCATAATCATTGGATGATGTCATAATCATTGGATGATGTCATAATCATTTTGTTGATGTCATAATCATTTGATGATGTCAAAATCATTTGATGTCATAATCATTGGATGATGTAATAATCATTTTGTTGATGTCATAATCATTTGATGATGTCATAATCATTTTGTTGATGTCATAATGATTTGATGATGTCATAATCATTGGATGATGTCATAATCATTGGATGATGTCATAGTCATTGGATGATGTCATAATCATTTTGTTGATGTCATAATCATTTGATGATGCAATAATCATTTGATGTCATAATCATTGGATGATGTCATAATCATTTGATGATGTCATAATCATTTTGTTGATGTCATAATCATTTGATGATGTCATAATCATTTTGTTGATGTCATAATCATTTGATGATGTCATAATCATTTTGTTGATGTCATAATCATTTGATGATGTCATAATCATTTTGTTGATGTCATAATCATTTTGTTGATGTCATAATCATTGGATGATGTCATAATCATTGGATGATGTCATAATCATTTTGTTGATGTCATAATCATTTGATGATGTCAAAATCATTTGATGTCATAATCATTGGATGATGTAATAATCATTTTGTTGATATCATAATCATTTTGTTGATGTCATAATCATTGGATGATGTCATAATCATTTTGTTGATGTCATAATCATTTGATGATGTCATAATCATTAGATGATGTCATAATCATTTGATGTCATAATCATTTTGTTGATGTCATAATCATTTGATGATGTCATAATCATTTGATGATGTCATAATCATTTTGTTGATGTCATAATCATTTGATGATGTCATAATCATTTTGTTGATTTCATAATGATTTGATGATGTCATAATCATTGGATGATGTCATAATCATTGGATAATGTCATAAACATTTTGTTGATGTCATAATCATTTGATGATGTCAAAATCATTTGATGTCATAATCATTGGATGATGTAATAATCATTTTGTTGATGTCATAATCATTTTGTTGATGTCATAATCATTGGATGATGTCATAATCATTGGATGATGTCATAATCATTTTGTTGATGTCATAATCATTTGATGATGTCAAAATCATTTGATGTCATAATCATTGGATGATGTAATAATCATTTTGTTGATGTCATAATCATTTGATGATGTCATAATCATTTTGTTGATGTCATAATGATTTGATGAAGTCATAATCATTGGATGATGTCATAATCATTGGATGATGTCATAATCATTTTGTTGATGTCATAATCATTTGATGATGTCAAAATCATTTGATGTCATAATCATTGGATGATGTAAAAATCATTTTGTTGATGTCATAATCATTTGATGATGTCATAATCATTTTGTTGATGTCATAATGATTTGATGATGTCATAATCATTGGATGATGTCATAATCATTTTGTTGATGTCAAAATCATTTGATGATGCAATAATCATTTGATGTCATAATCATTGGATGATGTCATAATCATTTGATGTCATAATCATTGGATGATGTCATAATCATTGGATGATGTCATAATCATTTTGTTGATGTCATAATCATTTGATGATGTCAAAACCATTTGATGTCATAATCATTGGATGATGTAATTATCATTTTTTTGATGTCATAATCATTTCATGATGTCATAATCATTTTGTTGATGTCATAATCATTGGATGATGTCATAATCATTGGATGATGTCATAATCATTTTGTTGATGTCATAATCATTTGATGATGTGAAAACCACTTGATGTCATAATCATTGGATGAAGTAATAATCATTTTTTTGATGTCATAATCATTTCATGATGTCATAATCATTTTGTTGATGTCATAATGATTTGATGATGTCATAATCATTGGATGATGTCATAATCATTTTGTTGATGTCATAATCATTTGATGATGTCAAAATTATTTGATGTCATAATCATTGGATGATGTCATAATCATTTTGTTGATGTCATAATCATTTGATGATGTCATAATCATTTTGCTGATGTCATAATCATTTTGTTGATGTCATAATGATTTGATGATGTCATAATCATTGGATGATGTCATAATCATTGGATGATGTCATAATCATTTTGTTGATGTCATAATCATTTGATGTCATAATCATTGGATGATGTCATAATCATTTTGTTGATGTCATAATCATTTGATGTCATAATCATTGGATGATGTCATAATCATTTTGTTGATATCATAATTATTTGATGATGTCATAATCATTTTGTTGATGTCATAATCATTTGATGATGCCATAATCATTTTGTTGATGTCATAATCATTTGATGATGCCATAATCATTTTGTTGATGTCATAATCATTGGATGATGTCATAATCATTTTGTTGATGTCATAATCATTTGATGATGTCATAATCATTAGATGTTGTCATAATCATTAGATGTTGTCATAATCATTTTGTTGATGTCATAATCATTGGATGATGTCATAATCATTGGATGATGTCATAATCATTTTGTTGATGTCATAATCATTTGATGATGTCAAAATCATTTGATGTCATAATCATTGGATGATGTAATAATCATTTTGTTGATGTCATAATCATTTGATGATGTCATAATCATTTTGTTGATGTCATAATGATTTGATGAAGTCATAATCATTGGATGATGTCATAATCATTGGATGATGTCATAATCATTTTGTTGATGTCATAATCATTTGATGATGTCAAAATCATTTGATGTCATAATCATTGGATGATGTAATAATCATTTTGTTGATGTCATAATCATTTGATGATGTCATAATCATTTTGTTGATGTCATAATGATTTGATGATGTCATAATCATTGGATGATGTCATCATCATTTTGTTGATGTCATAATCATTTGATGATGTCATAATCATTTGATGTCATAATCATTGGATGATGTCATAATCATTGGATGATGTCATAATCATTTTGTTGATGTCATAATCATTTGATGATGTCAAAACCATTTGATGTCATAATCATTGGATGATGTAATTATCATTTTTTTGATGTCATAATCATTTCATGATGTCATAATCATTTCATGATGTCATAATCATTTTGTTGATGTCATAATCATTGGATGATGTCATAATCATTTTGTTGATGTCATAATCATTTGATGATGTGAAAACCATTTGATGTCATAATCATTGGATGAAGTAATAATCATTTTTTTGATGTCATAATCATTTCATGATGTCATAATCATTTTGTTGATGTCATAATGATTTGATGATGTCATAATCATTGGATGATGTCATAATCATTTTGTTGATGTCATAATCATTTGATGATGTCAAAATTATTTGATGTCATAATCATTGGATGATGTCATAATCATTTTGTTGATGTCATAATCATTTGATGATGTCATAATCATTTTGCTGATGTCATAATCATTTTGTTGATGTCATAATGATTTGATGATGTCATAATCATTGGATGATGTCATAATCATTGGATGATGTCATAATCATTTTGTTGATGTCATAATCATTTGATGTCATAATCATTGGATGATGTCATAATCATTTTGTTGATGTCATAATCATTTGATGTCATAATCATTTTGTTGATATCATAATTATTTGATGATGTCATAATCATTTTGTTGATGTCATAATCATTTGATGATGCCATAATCATTTTGTTGATGTCATAATCATTTGATGATGCCATAATCATTTTGTTGATGTCATAATCATTGGATGATGTCATAATCATTTTGTTGATGTCATAATCATTTGATGATGTCATAATCATTGGATGATGTCATAATCATTTTGTTGATGTCATAATCATTTGATGATGTCATAATCATTAGATGTTGTCATAATCATTTTGTTGATGTCATAATCATTGGATGATGTCATAATCATTGGATGATGTCTTAATCATTTTGTTGATGTCATAATCATTTGATGATGTCAAAATCATTTGATGTCATAATCATTGGATGATGTAATAATCATTTTGTTGATGTCATAATCATTTGATGATGTCATAATCATTTTGTTGATGTCATAATGATTTGATGAAGTCATAATCATTGGATGATGTCATAATCATTGGATGATGTCATAATCATTTTGTTGATGTCATAATCATTTGATGATGTCAAAATCATTTGATGTCATAATCATTGGATGATGTAATAATCATTTTGTTGATGTCATAATCATTTGATGATGTCATAATCATTTTGTTGATGTCATAATGATTTGATGATGTCATAATCATTGGATGATGTCATAATCATTGGATGATGTCATAGTCATTGGATGATGTCATAATCATTTTGTTGATGTCATAATCATTTGATGATGCAATAATCATTTGATGTCATAATCATTGGATGATGTCATAATCATTTGATGATGTCATAATCATTTTGTTGATGTCATAATCATTTGATGATGTCATAATCATTTTGTTGATGTCATAATCATTTGATGATGTCATAATCATTTTGTTGATGTCATAATCATTTTGTTGATGTCATAATCATTGGATGATGTCATAATCATTGGATGATGTCATAATCATTTTGTTGATGTCATAATCATTTGATGATGTCAAAATCATTTGATGTCATAATCATTGGATGATGTAATAATCATTTTGTTGATGTCATAATCATTTGATGATGTCATAATCATTTTGTTGATTTCATAATGATTTGATGATGTCATAATCATTGGATGATGTCATAATCATTGGATAATGTCATAAACATTTTGTTGATGTCATAATCATTTGATGATGTCAAAATCATTTGATGTCATAATCATTGGATGATGTAATAATCATTTTGTTGATATCATAATCATTTTGTTGATGTCATAATCATTGGATGATGTCATAATCATTTTGTTGATGTCATAATCATTTGATGATGTCATAATCATTAGATGATGTCATAATCATTTGATGTCATAATCATTTTGTTGATGTCATAATCATTTGATGATGTCATAATCATTAGATGATGTCATAATCATTTGATGTCATAATCATTGGATGATGTCATAACCATTTTGTTGATGTCATAATCATTTGATGATGTCATAATCATTAGATGATGTCATAATCATTTGATGATGTCATAATCAATAGATGATGTCATAATCATTTTGTTGATGTCATCATCATTTGATGATGTCATAATCATTTGATGTCATAATCATTGGATGATGTCATAATCATTTTGTTGATGTCATAATCATTTGATGATGTCATAATCATTAGATGATGTCATAATCATTTGATGATGTCATAATCATTAGATGATGTCATAATCATTTTGTTCATGTCATAATCATTTGATGATGTCATAATCATTAGATGATGTCATAATCATTTTGTTGATGTCATAATCATTTGATGATGTCATAATCATTTGATGTCATAATCATTGGATGATGTCATAATCTCATTTTGTTGATGTCATAATCATTTGATGATGTCATAATCATTAGATGATGTCATAATCATTTTGTTGATGTCATAATCATTTGATGATGTCATAATCATTAGATGATGTCATAATCATTTTGTTGATGTCATAATCATTTGATCATGTCAAAATCATTTGATGTCATAATCATGGGATGATGTCATAATCATTTTGTTGATGTCATAATCATTTGATGATGTCATAATCATTAGATGATGTCATAATCATTTTGTTGATGTCATAATGATTTGATGATGTCATAATCATTGGATGATGTCATAATCATTGGATGATGTCATCATCATTTTGTTGATGTCATAATCATTTGATGATGTCATAATCATTTGATGTCATAATCATTGGATGATGTCATAATCATTGGATGATGTCATAATCATTTTGTTGATGTCATGATCATTTGATGATGTCAAAATCATTTGATGTCATAATCATTGGATGATGTAATAATCATTTTGTTGATGTCATAATCATTTGATGATGTCATAATCATTTTGTTGATGTCATAATGATTTGATGATGTCATAAACATTGGATGATGTCATAATCATTGGATGATGTCATAATCATTTTGTTGATGTCATAATCATTTGGTGATGTCAAAATTATTTGATGTCATAATCATTGGATGATGTCATAATCATTTTGTTGATGTCATAATCATTTGATGATGTCATAATCATTTTGTTGATGTCATAATCATTTTGTTGATGTCATAATGATTTGATGATGTCATAATCATTGGATGATGTCATAATCATTGGATGATGTCATAATCATTTGATGTCATAATCATTGGATGATGTCATAATCATTTTGTTGATATCATAATCATTTTATGATGTCATAATCATTTTGTTGATGTCATAATCATTTGATGATGCCATAATCATTTTGTTGATGTCATAATCATTTGATGATGCCATAATCATTTTGTTGATGTCATAATCATTGGATGATGTCATAATCATTTGATGATGTCATAATCATTGGATGATGTCATAATCATTTTGTTGATGTCATAATCATTTTGTTGATGTCATAATCATTGGATGATGTCATAATCATTGGATGATGTCATAATCATTTTGTTGATGTCATAATCATTTGATGATGTCAAAATCATTTGATGTCATAATCATTGGATGATGTAATAATCATTTTGTTGATGTCATAATCATTTGATGATGTCATAATCATTTTGTTGATGTCATAATGATTTTATGAAGTCATAATCATTGGATGATGTCATAATCATTGGATGATGTCATAATCATTTTGTTGATGTCATAATCATTTGATGATGTCAAAATCATTTGATGTCATAATCATTGGATGATGTAAAAATCATTTTGTTGATGTCATAATCATTTGATGATGTCATAATCATTTTGTTGATGTCATAATGATTTGATGATGTCATAATCATTGGATGATGTCATAATCATTGGATGATGTCATAATCATTTTGTTGATGTCAAAATCATTTGATGATGCAATAATCATTTGATGTCATAATCATTGGATGATGTCATAATCATTTGATGTCATAATCATTGGATGATGTCATAATCATTGGATGATGTCATAATCATTTTGTTGATGTCATAATCATTTGATGATGTCAAAACCATTTGATGTCATAATCATTGGATGATGTAATTATCATTTTTTTGATGTCATAATCATTTCATGATGTCATAATCATTTTGTTGATGTCATAATCATTGGATGATGTCATAATCATTGGATGATGTCATAATCATTTTGTTGATGTCATAATCATTTGATGATGTGAAAACCACTTGATGTCATAATCATTGGATGAAGTAATAATCATTTTTTTGATGTCATAATCATTTCATGATGTCATAATCATTTTGTTGATGTCATAATGATTTGATGATGTCATAATCATTGGATGATGTCATAATCATTTTGTTGATGTCATAATCATTTGATGATGTCAAAATTATTTGATGTCATAATCATTGGATGATGTCATAATCATTTTGTTGATGTCATAATCATTTGATGATGTCATAATCATTTTGCTGATGTCATAATCATTTTGTTGATGTCATAATGATTTGATGATGTCATAATCATTGGATGATGTCATAATCATTGGATGATGTCATAATCATTTTGTTGATGTCATAATCATTTGATGTCATAATCATTGGATGATGTCATAATCATTTTGTTGATGTCATAATCATTTGATGTCATAATCATTGGATGATGTCATAATCATTTTGTTGATATCATAATTATTTGATGATGTCATAATCATTTTGTTGATGTCATAATCATTTGATGATGCCATAATCATTTTGTTGATGTCATAATCATTTGATGATGCCATAATCATTTTGTTGATGTCATAATCATTGGATGATGTCATAATCATTTTGTTGATGTCATAATCATTTGATGATGTCATAATCATTAGATGTTGTCATAATCATTAGATGTTGTCATAATCATTTTGTTGATGTCATAATCATTGGATGATGTCATAATCATTGGATGATGTCATAATCATTTTGTTGATGTCATAATCATTTGATGATGTCAAAATCATTTGATGTCATAATCATTGGATGATGTAATAATCATTTTGTTGATGTCATAATCATTTGATGATGTCATAATCATTTTGTTGATGTCATAATGATTTGATGAAGTCATAATCATTGGATGATGTCATAATCATTGGATGATGTCATAATCATTTTGTTGATGTCATAATCATTTGATGATGTCAAAATCATTTGATGTCATAATCATTGGATGATGTAATAATCATTTTGTTGATGTCATAATCATTTGATGATGTCATAATCATTTTGTTGATGTCATAATGATTTGATGATGTCATAATCATTGGATGATGTCATAATCATTGGATGATGTCATAGTCATTGGATGATGTCATAATCATTTTGTTGATGTCATAATCATTTGATGATGCAATAATCATTTGATGTCATAATCATTGGATGATGTCATAATCATTTGATGATGTCATAATCATTTTGTTGATGTCATAATCATTTGATGATGTCATAATCATTTTGTTGATGTCATAATCATTTGATGATGTCATAATCATTTTGTTGATGTCATAATCATTTGATGATGTCATAATCATTTTGTTGATGTCATAATCATTTTGTTGATGTCATAATCATTGGATGATGTCATAATCATTGGATGATGTCATAATCATTTTGTTGATGTCATAATCATTTGATGATGTCAAAATCATTTGATGTCATAATCATTGGATGATGTAATAATCATTTTGTTGATATCATAATCATTTTGTTGATGTCATAATCATTGGATGATGTCATAATCATTTTGTTGATGTCATAATCATTTGATGATGTCATAATCATTAGATGATGTCATAATCATTTGATGTCATAATCATTTTGTTGATGTCATAATCATTTGATGATGTCATAATCATTTGATGTCATAATCATTTTGTTGATGTCATAATCATTTGATGATGTCATAATCATTAGATGATGTCATAATCATTTGATGTCATAATCATTGGATGATGTCATAACCATTTTGTTGATGTCATAATCATTTGATGATGTCATAATCATTAGATGATGTCATAATCATTTGATGATGTCATAATCAATAGATGATGTCATAATCATTTTGTTGATGTCACAATCATTTGATGATGTCATAATCATTTGATGTCATAATCATTGGATGATGTCATAATCATTTTGTTGATGTCATAATCATTTGATGATGTCATAATCATTAGATGATGTCATAATCATTTGATGATGTCATAATCATTAGATGATGTCATAATCATTTTGTTCATGTCATAATCATTTGATGATGTCATAATCATTAGATGATGTCATAATCATTTTGTTGATGTCATAATCATTTGATGATGTCATAATCATTTGATGTCATAATCATTGGATGATGTCATAATCTCATTTTGTTGATGTCATAATCATTTGATGATGTCATAATCATTAGATGATGTCATAATCATTTTGTTGATGTCATAATCATTTGATGATGTCATAATCATTAGATGATGTCATAATCATTTTGTTGATGTCATAATCATTTGATCATGTCAAAATCATTTGATGTCATAATCATGGGATGATGTCATAATCATTTTGTTGATGTCATAATCATTTGATGATGTCATAATCATTAGATGATGTCATAATCATTTTGTTGATGTCATAATGATTTGATGATGTCATAATCATTGGATGATGTCATAATCATTGGATGATGTCATCATCATTTTGTTGATGTCATAATCATTTGATGATGTCATAATCATTTGATGTCATAATCATTGGATGATGTCATAATCATTGGATGATGTCATAATCATTTTGTTGATGTCATGATCATTTGATGATGTCAAAATCATTTGATGTCATAATCATTGGATGATGTAATAATCATTTTGTTGATGTCATAATCATTTGATGATGTCATAATCATTTTGTTGATGTCATAATGATTTGATGATGTCATAAACATTGGATGATGTCATAATCATTGGATGATGTCATAATCATTTTGTTGATGTCATAATCATTTGGTGATGTCAAAATTATTTGATGTCATAATCATTGGATGATGTCATAATCATTTTGTTGATGTCATAATCATTTGATGATGTCATAATCATTTTGTTGATGTCATAATCATTTTGTTGATGTCATAATGATTTGATGATGTCATAATCATTGGATGATGTCATAATCATTGGATGATGTCATAATCATTTGATGTCATAATCATTGGATGATGTCATAATCATTTTGTTGATATCATAATCATTTTATGATGTCATAATCATTTTGTTGATGTCATAATCATTTGATGATGCCATAATCATTTTGTTGATGTCATAATCATTTGATGATGCCATAATCATTTTGTTGATGTCATAATCATTGGATGATGTCATAATCATTTGATGATGTCATAATCATTGGATGATGTCATAATCATTTTGTTGATGTCATAATCATTTTGTTGATGTCATAATCATTGGATGATGTCATAATCATTGGATGATGTCATAATCATTTTGTTGATGTCATAATCATTTGATGATGTCAAAATCATTTGATGTCATAATCATTGGATGATGTAATAATCATTTTGTTGATGTCATAATCATTTGATGATGTCATAATCATTTTGTTGATGTCATAATGATTTTATGAAGTCATAATCATTGGATGATGTCATAATCATTGGATGATGTCATAATCATTTTGTTGATGTCATAATCATTTGATGATGTCAAAATCATTTGATGTCATAATCATTGGATGATGTAAAAATCATTTTGTTGATGTCATAATCATTTGATGATGTCATAATCATTTTGTTGATGTCATAATGATTTGATGATGTCATAATCATTGGATGATGTCATAATCATTGGATGATGTCATAATCATTTTGTTGATGTCAAAATCATTTGATGATGCAATAATCATTTGATGTCATAATCATTGGATGATGTCATAATCATTTGATGTCATAATCATTGGATGATGTCATAATCATTGGATGATGTCATAATCATTTTGTTGATGTCATAATCATTTGATGATGTCAAAACCATTTGATGTCATAATCATTGGATGATGTAATTATCATTTTTTTGATGTCATAATCATTTCATGATGTCATAATCATTTTGTTGATGTCATAATCATTGGATGATGTCATAATCATTGGATGATGTCATAATCATTTTGTTGATGTCATAATCATTTGATGATGTGAAAACCACTTGATGTCATAATCATTGGATGAAGTAATAATCATTTTTTTGATGTCATAATCATTTCATGATGTCATAATCATTTTGTTGATGTCATAATGATTTGATGATGTCATAATCATTGGATGATGTCATAATCATTTTGTTGATGTCATAATCATTTGATGATGTCAAAATTATTTGATGTCATAATCATTGGATGATGTCATAATCATTTTGTTGATGTCATAATCATTTGATGATGTCATAATCATTTTGCTGATGTCATAATCATTTTGTTGATGTCATAATGATTTGATGATGTCATAATCATTGGATGATGTCATAATCATTGGATGATGTCATAATCATTTTGTTGATGTCATAATCATTTGATGTCATAATCATTGGATGATGTCATAATCATTTTGTTGATGTCATAATCATTTGATGTCATAATCATTGGATGATGTCATAATCATTTTGTTGATATCATAATTATTTGATGATGTCATAATCATTTTGTTGATGTCATAATCATTTGATGATGCCATAATCATTTTGTTGATGTCATAATCATTTGATGATGCCATAATCATTTTGTTGATGTCATAATCATTGGATGATGTCATAATCATTTTGTTGATGTCATAATCATTTGATGATGTCATAATCATTAGATGTTGTCATAATCATTAGATGTTGTCATAATCATTTTGTTGATGTCATAATCATTGGATGATGTCATAATCATTGGATGATGTCATAATCATTTTGTTGATGTCATAATCATTTGATGATGTCAAAATCATTTGATGTCATAATCATTGGATGATGTAATAATCATTTTGTTGATGTCATAATCATTTGATGATGTCATAATCATTTTGTTGATGTCATAATGATTTGATGAAGTCATAATCATTGGATGATGTCATAATCATTGGATGATGTCATAATCATTTTGTTGATGTCATAATCATTTGATGATGTCAAAATCATTTGATGTCATAATCATTGGATGATGTAATAATCATTTTGTTGATGTCATAATCATTTGATGATGTCATAATCATTTTGTTGATGTCATAATGATTTGATGATGTCATAATCATTGGATGATGTCATAATCATTGGATGATGTCATAGTCATTGGATGATGTCATAATCATTTTGTTGATGTCATAATCATTTGATGATGCAATAATCATTTGATGTCATAATCATTGGATGATGTCATAATCATTTGATGATGTCATAATCATTTTGTTGATGTCATAATCATTTGATGATGTCATAATCATTTTGTTGATGTCATAATCATTTGATGATGTCATAATCATTTTGTTGATGTCATAATCATTTGATGATGTCATAATCATTTTGTTGATGTCATAATCATTTTGTTGATGTCATAATCATTGGATGATGTCATAATCATTGGATGATGTCATAATCATTTTGTTGATGTCATAATCATTTGATGATGTCAAAATCATTTGATGTCATAATCATTGGATGATGTAATAATCATTTTGTTGATATCATAATCATTTTGTTGATGTCATAATCATTGGATGATGTCATAATCATTTTGTTGATGTCATAATCATTTGATGATGTCATAATCATTAGATGATGTCATAATCATTTGATGTCATAATCATTTTGTTGATGTCATAATCATTTGATGATGTCATAATCATTTGATGTCATAATCATTTTGTTGATGTCATAATCATTTGATGATGTCATAATCATTAGATGATGTCATAATCATTTGATGTCATAATCATTGGATGATGTCATAACCATTTTGTTGATGTCATAATCATTTGATGATGTCATAATCATTAGATGATGTCATAATCATTTGATGATGTCATAATCAATAGATGATGTCATAATCATTTTGTTGATGTCACAATCATTTGATGATGTCATAATCATTTGATGTCATAATCATTGGATGATGTCATAATCATTTTGTTGATGTCATAATCATTTGATGATGTCATAATCATTAGATGATGTCATAATCATTTGATGATGTCATAATCATTAGATGATGTCATAATCATTTTGTTCATGTCATAATCATTTGATGATGTCATAATCATTAGATGATGTCATAATCATTTTGTTGATGTCATAATCATTTGATGATGTCATAATCATTTGATGTCATAATCATTGGATGATGTCATAATCTCATTTTGTTGATGTCATAATCATTTGATGATGTCATAATCATTAGATGATGTCATAATCATTTTGTTGATGTCATAATCATTTGATGATGTCATAATCATTAGATGATGTCATAATCATTTTGTTGATGTCATAATCATTTGATCATGTCAAAATCATTTGATGTCATAATCATGGGATGATGTCATAATCATTTTGTTGATGTCATAATCATTTGATGATGTCATAATCATTAGATGATGTCATAATCATTTTGTTGATGTCATAATGATTTGATGATGTCATAATGATTTGATGATGTCATAATTATTGGATGATGTCATCATCATTTTGTTGATGTCATAATCATTTGATGATGTCATAATCATTTGATGTCATAATCATTGGATGATGTCATAATCATTGGATGATGTCATAATCATTTTGTTGATGTCATAATCATTTGATGATGTCAAAATCATTTGATGTCATAATCATTGGATGATGTAATAATCATTTTGTTGATGTCATAATCATTTGATGATGTCATAATCATTTTGTTGATGTCATAATGATTTGAAGATGTCATAAACATTGGATGATGTCATAATCATTGGATGATGTCATAATCATTTTGTTGATGTCATAATCATTTGGTGATGTCAAAATTATTTGATGTCATAATCATTGGATGATGTCATAATCATTTTGTTGATGTCATAATCATTTGATGATGTCATAATCATTTTGTTGATGTCATAATCATTTTGTTGATGTCATAATGATTTGATGATGTCATAATCATTGGATGATGTCATAATCATTGGATGATGTCATAATCATTTGATGTCATAATCATTGGATGATGTCATAATCATTTTGTTGATATCATAATCATTTTATGATGTCATAATCATTTTGTTGATGTCATAATCATTTGATGATGCCATAATCATTTTGTTGATGTCATAATCATTTGATGATGCCATAATCATTTTGTTGATGTCATAATCATTGGATGATGTCATAATCATTTGATGATGTCATAATCATTGGATGATGTCATAATCATTTTGTTGATGTCATAATCATTTTGTTGATGTCATAATCATTGGATGATGTCATAATCATTGGATGATGTCATAATCATTTTGTTGATGTCATAATCATTTGATGATGTCAAAATCATTTGATGTCATAATCATTGGATGATGTAATAATCATTTTGTTGATGTCATAATCATTTGATGATGTCATAATCATTTTGTTGATGTCATAATGATTTGATGAAGTCATAATCATTGGATGATGTCATAATCATTGGATGATGTCATAATCATTTTGTTGATGTCATAATCATTTGATGATGTCAAAATCATTTGATGTCATAATCATTGGATGATGTAATAATCATTTTGTTGATGTCATAATCATTTGATGATGTCATAATCATTTTGTTGATGTCATAATGATTTGATGATGTCATAATCATTGGATGATGTCATAATCATTGGATGATGTCATAATCATTTTGTTGATGTCATAATCATTTGATGATGCAATAATCATTTGATGTCATAATCATTGGATGATGTCATAATCATTTGATGATGTCATAATCATTTTGTTGATGTCATAATCATTTGATGATGTCATAATCATTTTGTTGATGTCATAATCATTTGATGATGTCATAATCATTTTGTTGATGTCATAATCATTTTGTTGATGTCATAATCATTGGATGATGTCATAATCATTAGATGATGTCATAATCATTTGATGATGTCATAATCATTAGATGATGTCATAATCATTTTGTTGATGTCATAATCATTTGATGATGTCATAATCATTTGATGTCATAATCATTGGATGATGTCATAATCATTTTGTTGATGTCATAATCATTTGATGATGTCATAATCATTAGATGATGTCATAATCATTTTGTTGATGTCATAATCATTTGATGATGTCATAATCATTGGATGATGTCATAATCATTTTGTTGATGTCATAATCATTTGATGATGTCATAATCATTAGATGATTCATAATCATTTTGTTGATGTCATAATCATTTAATGATGTCATAATCATTAGATGATGTCATAATCATTTTGTTGATGTCATAATCATTTGATGATGTCATAATCATTTTGTTGATGTCATAATCATTTGATGATGTCATAATCATTTGATGTCATAATCATGGGATGATGTCATAATCATTTTGTTGATGTCATAATCATTTGATGATGTCATAATCATTAGATGATGTCATAATCATTTTGTTGATGTCATAATGATTTGATGATGTCATAATCATTGGATGATGTCATAATCATTGGATGATGTCATCATCATTTTGTTGATGTCATAATCATTTGATGATGTCATAATCATATGATGTCATAATCATTGGATGATGTCATAATCATTGGATGATGTCATAATCATTTTGTTGATGTCATAATCATTTGATGATGTCAAAATCATTTGATGTCATAATCATTGGATGATGTAATAATCAATTTGTTGATGTCATAATCATTTGATGATGTCATAATCATTTTGTTGATGTCATAATGATTTGATGATGTCATAATCATTGGATGATGTCATAACCATTGGATGATGTCATAATCATTTTGTTGATGTCATAATCATTTGATGATGTCAAAATCATTTGATGTCATAATCATTGGATGATGTCATAATCATTTTGTTGATGTCATAATCATTTGATGATGTCATAATCATTTTGTTGATGTCATAATCTTTTTGTTGATGTCATAATGATTTGATGATGTCATAATCATTGGATGATGTCATAATCATTGGATGATGTCATAATCATTGGGTGATGTCATAATCATTTTGTTGATGTCATAATCATTGGATGATGTCATAATCATTGGATGATGTCATAATCATTTTGTTGATGTCATAATCATTTGATGATGTCATAATCATTTGATGTCATAATCATTGGATGATGTAATAATCATTTTGTTGATGTCATAATCATTTGATGATGTCATAATGATTTGATGATGTCATAATCATTTTGTTGATGTCTTAATCATTTTGTTGATGTCATAATGATTTGATGATGTCATAATCATTGGATGATGTCATAATCATTAGATGATGTCATAATCATTTTGTTGATGTCATAATGATTTGATGATGTCATAATCATTGGATGATGTCATAATCATTAGATGATGTCATAATCATTTTGTTGCTGTCATAATCATTTGATGATGTCATAATCATTGGATGATGTCATAATCATTTTGTTGATGTCATAATCATTTGATGATGTCATAATCATTAGATGATGTCATAATCATTTGATGTCATAATCATTTTGTTGATGTCATAATCATTTTGTTGATGTCATAATCATTGGATGATGTCATAATCATTGGATGATGTCATAATCATTTGATGATGTCATAATCATTAGGTGATGTCATAATCATTGGATGATGTCATAATCATTAGATGATGTCATAATCATTTTGTTGCTGTCATAATCATTTGATGATGTCATAATCATTGGATGATGCCATAATCATTTTGTTGATGTCATAATCATTTGATGATGTCAAAATCATTTGATGTCATAATCATTGGATGATGTAATAATCATTTTGTTGATGTCATAATCATTTGATGATGTCATAATCATTTTGTTGATGTCATAATGATTTGATGATATCATAATCATTGGATAATGTCATAATTATTGGATGATGTCATAATCATTTTGTTGATGTCATAATCATTTGATGATGTCATAATCATTTGATGTCATAATCATTGGATGATGTCATAATCATTTTGTTGATGTCATAATCATTTGATGATGTCAGAATCATTTTGTTGATGTCATAATCATTTGCTGATGTCATAATCATTTGATGTCATAATCACTGGATGATGTCATAATCATTTGATGTCATAATCATTTGATGATGTCATAATCATTTCATGTCATAATCATTGGATGATGTCATAATCATTTTGTTGATGTCATAATCATTTGATGATGTCATAATCATTTGATGTCATAATCATTGGATGATGTCATAATCATTTTGTTGATGTCATAATCATTTGATGATGTCATAATCATTGGATGATGTCATAATCATTTTGTTGATGTCATAATCATTTGATGATGTCATAATCATTAGATGATGTCATAATCATTTGATGTCATAATCATTTTGTTGATGTCATAATCATTTGATGATTTCATAATCATTAGATGATGTCATAATCATTTGATGTCATAATCATTGGATGATGTCATAACCATTTTGTTGATGTCATAATCATTTGATGATGTCATAATCATTAGATGATGTCATAATCATTTGATGATGTCATAATCATTAGATGATGTCATAATCATTTGATGATGTCATAATCATTTGATGTCATAATCATTGGATGAAGTCATAATCATTTTGTTGATGTCATAATCATTTGATGATGTCATAATCATTTGATGTCATAATCATTGGATGATGTCATAATCATTTTGTTGATGTCATAATCATTAGATGATGTCATAATCATTAGATGATGTTATAATCATTTTGTTGATGTCATAATCATTTGATGATGTCATAATCATTTTGTTGATGTCATAATCATTGGATGATGTCATAATCATTTTGTTGATGTCATAATCATTTGATGATGCCATAATCATTTTGTTGATGTCATATTCATTTGATGATGTCATAATCATTTGATGTCATAATCATTGGATGACGTCATAATCATTTTGTTGATGTCATAATCATTTGATGATGTCATAATCATTTGATGTCATAATCATTGGATGATGTCATAATCATTTGATGATGTCATAATCATTTTGTTGATGTCATAATCATTTGATGATGTCAAAATCATTTTGTTGATGTCATAATCATTTGATGATTTCATAATCATTTTGTTGATGTCATAATCATTTTGTTGATGTCATAATGATTTGATGATGTCATAATCATTGGATGATGTCATAATCATTGGATGATGTCATAATCATTTTGTTGATGTCATAATCATTTGATGATGTCATAATCATTAGATGATGTCATAATCATTTTGTTGATGTCATAATCATTTGATGTCATAATCATTTTATGATGTCATAATCATTTTGTTGATGTCATAATCATTTGATGATGTCATAATCATTTGATGTCATAATCATTGGATGATGTCATAATCATTTTGTTGATGTCATAATCATTTGATGATGTCATAATCATTAGATGATGTCATAATCATTGAATGATGTCATAATCATTTTTTTGATGTCATAATCATTAGATGATGTCATAATCATTAGATGATGTCATAATCATTTTGTTGATGTCATAATCATTTGATGATGTCATAATCATTTTGTTGATGTCATAATCATTGGATGATGTCATAATCATTTTGTTGATGTCATAATCATTTGATGATGCCATAATCATTTTGTTGATGGCATAATCATTTGATGATGTCATAATCATTTGATGTCATAATCATTGGATGATGTCATAATCATTTTGTTGATGTCATAATCATTTGATGATGTCATAATCATTTGATGTCATAATCTATGGATGATGTCATAATCATTTGATGATGTCATAATCATTTTGTTGATGTCATAATCATTTTGTTGATGTCATAATGATTTGATGATGTCATAATCATTGGATGATGTCATAATCATTGGATGATGTCATAATCATTTGATGTCATAATCATTGGATGATGTCATAATCATTTTGTTGATGTCATAATCATTTGATGATGTTATAATCATTTTGTTGATGTCATAATCATTTTGTTGATGTCATAATGATTTGATGATGTCATAATCATTGGATGATGTCATAATCATTGGATGATGTCATAATCATTTTGTTGATGTCATAATCATTTGATGATGCCATAATCATTTTGTTGATGTCATAATCATTTTGTTGATGTCATTATGATTTGATGATGTTATAATCATTGGATCATGTCATAATCATTGGATGATGTCATAATCATTTTGTTGATGTCATAATCATTTGATGTCATAATCATTGGATGATGTCATAATCATTTTGTTGATGTCATAATCATTTGATGATGTCATAATCATTAGATGATGTCGTAATCATTTTGTTGATGTCATAATCATTTGATGATGTCATAATCATTTGATGTCATAATCATTGGATGATGTCATAATCATTTTGTTGATGTCATAATCATTTGATGATGTCATAATCATTAGATGATGTCATAATCATTTTGTTGATGTCATAATCATTTGATGATGTCATAATCATTAGATGATGTCATAATCATTTTGTTGATGTCATAATCATTTGATGATGTCATAATCATTAGATGATGTCATAATCATCGGATGATGTCATAATCATTTTGTTGATGTCATAATCATTTGATAATGTCATAATCATTTGATGATGCCATAATCATTTTGTTGATGGCATAATCATTTGATGATGTCATAATCATTTGATGTCATAATCATTGGATGATGTCATAAACATTTTGTTGATGTCATAATCATTTGATGATGTCATAATCATTTGATGTCATAATCATTTGATGATGTCATAATCATTTTGTTGATGTTATAATCATTTTGCTGATGTCATAATGATTTGATGATGTCATAATCATTTGATGATGTCATAATCATTTTGTTGATGTCATAATCATTTGATGATGTCATAATCATTTTGTTGATGTCATAATCATTTTGTTGATGTCATAATGATTTGATGATGTCATAATCATTGGATGATGTCATAATCATTGGATGATGTCATAATCATTTTGTTGATGTCATAATCATTTGATGATGTCATAATCATTTGATGTCATAATCATTGGATGATGTCATAATCATTTTGTTGATGTCATAATCATTTGATGATGTCATAATCATTTGATGATGTCATAATCATTTTGTTGATGTCATAATCATTTGATGATGTCATAGTCATTTTGTTGATGTCATAATCATTTGATGATGTCATAATCATTTTGTTGATGTCATAATCATTTTGTTGATGTCATAATCATTAGATGATGTCATAATCATTTGATGTCATAATCATTGGATGATGTCATAATCATTTTGTTGATGTCATAATCATTTGATGATGTCATAATCATTAGATGATGTCATAATCATTTTGTTGATGTCATAATCATTTGATGATGTCATAATCATTAGATGACGTCAGAATCATTTTGTTGATGTCATAATCATTTGATGATGTCATAATCATTTGATGTCATAATCATTGGATGATGTCATAAACATTTTGTTGATGTCATATTCATTTGATGATGTCATAATCATTTTGTTGATGTCATAATCATTTGATGATGTCATAATCATTAGATGATGTCATAATCATTTGATGATGTCATAATCATTTTGTTGATGTCATAATCATTTGATGATGTCATAATCATTTGATGTCATAATCATGGGATGATGTCATAATCATTTTGTTGATGTCATAATCATTTGATGATGTCATAATAATTAGAAGATGTCATAATCATTTTGTTGATGTCATAATGATTTGATGATGTCATAATCATTTGATGATGCCATAATCATTTTGTTGATGGCATAATCATTTGATGATGTCATAATCATTTGATGATGCCATAATCATTTTGTTGATGGCATAATCATTTGATGATGGCATAATCATTTGATGATGTCATAATCATTTGATGTCATAATCATTGGATGATGTCATAAACATTTTGTTGATGTCATAATCATTTGATGATGTCATAATCATTTGTTGTCATAATCATTTGATGATGTCATAATCATTTTGTTGATGTAATAATCATTTTGTTGATGTCATAATGATTTGATGATGTCATAATCATTGGATGATGTCATAATCATTTTGTTGATGTCATAATCATTTGATGATGTCATAATCATTTTGTTGATGTCATAATGATTTGATGATGTCATAATCATTGGATGATGTCATAATCATTGGATGATGTCATAATCATTTTGTTGATGTCATAATCATTTGATGATGCCATAATCATTTTGTTGATGTCATAATCATTTTATGATGTCATAATCATTTTGTTGATGTCATAATGATTTGATGATGTCATAATCATTGGATGATGTCATAATCATTGGATGATGTCATCATCATTTTGTTGATGTCATAATCATTTGATGATGTCATAATCATTTGTTGTCATAATCATTGGATGATGTCAAAATCATTTTGTTGATGTCATAATCATTTGATGATGTCATAATCATTAGATGATGTCATAATTATTTTGTTGATGTCATAATCATTTTGTTGATGTCATAATGATTTGATGATGTCATAATCATTTGATGTCATAATCATTGGGTGATTTCATAATCATTTTGTTGATGTCATAATCATTTGATGATGTCATAATCATTTGATTTCATAATCATTGGATGATGTCATAATCATTTTGTTGATGTCATAATCATTTGATGATGCCATAATCATTTTGTTGATGTCATAATCATTTGATGATGTCATAATCATTAGATGATGTCATAATCATTTTGTTGATGTCATAATCATTTGATGTCATAATCATTAGATGATGTCATAATCATTTTGTTGATGTCATAATCATTAGATGATGTCATAATCATCTTGTTGATGTCATAATCATTTGATGATGTCATAATCATTTGATGTCATAATCATTGGATGATGTCATAATCATTTTGTTGATGTCATAATCATTTGATGATGTCATAATCATTAGATGATGTCATAATCATTTTGTTGATGTCATAATCATTTGTTGATGTCATAATCATTTGATGATGTCATAATCATTTGATGTCATAATCATTGGATGATGTCATAAACATTTTGTTGATGTCATAATCATTTGATGATGCCATAATCATTTTGTTGATGTCATAATCATTTGATGATGTCATAATCATTAGATGATGTCATAATCATTTTGTTGATGTCATAATCATTTGATGATGTCATAATCATTTTGTTGATGTCATAATCATTTGATGATGTCATAATCATTTGATGTCATAATCATTTTGTTGATGTCATTATCATTTGATGATGTCATAATCATTAGATGATGTCATAATCATTTTGTTGATGTCATAATCATTTGATGATGTCATAATCATTTGATGTCATAATCATTGGATGATGTCATAAACATTTTGTTGATGTCATAATCATTTGATGATGTCATAATCATTTTGTTGATGTCATAATCATTTGATGATGTCATAATCATTAGATGATGTCATAATCATTTTGTTGATGTCATAATCATTTGATGATGTCATAATCATTTTGTTGATGTCATAATCATTTGATGATGTCATAATCATTTGATGTCATAATCATTTTGTTGATGTCATTATCATTTGATGATGTCATAATCATTAGATGATGTCATAATCATTTTGTTGATGTCATAATCATTTGATGATGTCATAATCATTTGATGTCATAATCATTGGATGATGTCATAAACATTTTGTTGATGTCATAATCATTTGATGATGTCATAATCATTAGATGATGTCATAATCATTTTGTTGATGTCATAATCATTTGATGATGTCATAATCATTTTGTTGATGTCATAATCATTTGATGATGTCATAATCATTTGATGTCATAATCATTGGATGATGTCATAATCATTGGATGATGTCATAATCATTTTGTTGATGTCATAATCATTAGATGATGTCATAATCATTTTGTTGATGTCATAATCATTTTGTTGATGTCATAATCATTTGATGATGTCATAATCATTTTGTTGATGTCATAATCATTTGATGATGTCATAATCATTTGATGTCATAATCATTGGATGATGTCATAATCATTGGATGATGTCATAATCATTTTGTTGATGTCATAATCATTTGATGATGTCATAATCATTAGATGATGTCATAATCATTTTGTTGATGTCATAATCATTTTGTTGATGTCATAATCATTTGATGATGCTATAATCATTTTGTTGATGTCATAATCATTTTATGATGTCATAATCATTTTGTTGATGTCATAATCATATGATGATGCCATAATCATTTTGTTGATGTCATAATCATTTTATGATGTCATAATCATTTTGTTGATGTCATAATCATTTTGTTGATGTCATAATGATTTGATGATGTCATAATCATTTGATGTCATAATCATTGGAAAATGTCATAATCATTGGATGATGTCATAATCATTTTGTTGATGTCATAATCATTTGATGATGTCATAATCATTAGATGATGTCATAATCATTTTGTTGATGTCATAATCATTTGATGATGTCATAATCATTTTGTTGATGTCATAATCATTTGATGATGTCATAATCATTTGATGTCATAATCATTGGATGATGTCATAATCATTTTGTTGATGTCATAATCATTTGATGATGTCATAATCATTAGATGATGTCATAATCATTTTGTTGATGTCATAATCATTTTGTTGATGTCATATTGATTTGATGATGTCATAATCATTTGATGTCATAATCATTGGATGATGTCATAATCATTTTGTTGATGTCATAATCATTTGATGATGTCAATCATTTTGTTGATGTCATAATCATTTTGTTGATGTCATAATGATTTGATGATGTAATAATCATTGGATGATGTCATAATCATTGGATGATGTCATAATAATTTTGTTGATGTCATAATCATTTGATGTGATAATCATTGGATGATGTTATAATCATTTGATGATGTCATAATCATTTTGTTGATGTCATAATCATTTGATGATGCCATAATCATTTTGTTGATGTCATAATCATTTGATGATGCCATAATCATTTTGTTGATGTCATAATCATTGGATGATGTCATAATCATTTTGTTGATGTCATAATCATTTGATGATGTCATAATCATTGGATTATGTCATATTCATTTTGTTGATGTCATAATCATTTGATGATGTCATAATCATTAGATGATGTCATAATCATTTGATGTCATAATCATTTTGTTGATGTCATAATCATTTGATGATGTCATAATCATTAGATGATGTCATAATCATTTGATGTCATAATCATTGGATGATGTCATAACCATTTTGTTGATGTCATAAACATTTGATGATGTCATAATCATTGGATGATGTCATAATCATTTTGTTGATGTCATAATCATTTGATGATGTCATAATCATTTGATGTCATAATCATTGGATGATGTCATAATCATTTTGTTGATGTCATAATCATTTGATGATGTCATAATCATTTGATGTCATAATCATTGGATGATGTCATAATCATTTTGTTGATGTCATAATCATTAGATGATGTCATAATCATTAGATGATGTCATAATCATTTTGTTGATGTCATAATCATTTGATGATGTCATACTCATTTTGTTGATGTCATAATCATTGGATGATGTCATAATCATGTTGTTGATGTCATAATCATTTGATGATGCCATAATCATTTTGTTGATGGCATAATCATTTGATGATGTCATAATCATTTGATGTCATAATCATTGGATGATGTCATAATCATTTTGTTGATGTCATAATCATTTGGTGATGTCATAATCATTTGATGTCATAATCTTTGGATGATGTCATAATTATTTGATGATGTCATAATCATTTTGTTGATGTCATAATCATTTGATGATGTCATAATCATTTTGTTGATGTCATAATCATTTGATGATGTCATAATCATTTTGTTGATGTCATAATCATTTTGTTGATGTCATAATGATTTGATGATGTCATAATCATTGGATGATGTCATAATCATTGGATGATGTCATAATCATTTTGTTGATGTCATAATCATTTGATGATGTCATAATCATTTGATGTCATAATCATTGGATGATGTCATAATCATTTTGTTGATGTCATAATCATTTGATGATGTCATAATCATTTGATGATGTCATAATCATTTTGTTGATGTCATAATCATTTGATGATGTCATAGTCATTTTGTTGATGTCATAATCATTTGATGATGTCATAATCATTTTGTCGATGTCATAATCATTTTGTTGATGTCATAATCATTTGATGTCATAATCATTGGATGATGTCATAATCATTTTGTTGATGTCATAATCATTTGATGATGTCATAATCATTAGATGATGTCATAATCATTTTGTTGATGTCATAATCATTTGATGATGTCATAATCATTAGATGATGTCAGAATCATTTTGTTGATGTCATAATCATTTGATGATGTCATAATCATTTTGTTGATGTCATAATCATTTGATGATGTCATAATCATTTGATGTCATAATCATTGGATGATGTCATAAACATTTTGTTGATGTCATAATCATTTGATGATGTCATAATCATTTGATGATGTCATAATCATTAGATGATGTCATAATCATTTTGTTGATGTCATAATCATTTGATGATGTCAAAATCATTTTGTTGATGTCATAATCATTTGATGATGTCATAATCATTTGATGTCATAATCATGGGATGATGTTATAATCATTTTGTTGATGTCATAATCATTTGATGATGTCATAATAATTAGATGATGTCATAATCATTTTGTTGATGTCATAATGATTTGATGATGTCATAATCATTGGATGATGTCATAATCACTGGATGATGTCATCATAATTTTGTTGATGTCATAATCATTTGATGATGTCATAATCATTTGATGTCATAATCATTGGATGATGTCATAATCATTTTGTTAATGTCATAATCATTTGATGATGTCATAATCATTTTGTTGATGTAATAATCATTTTGTTGATGTCATAATGATTTGATGATGTCATAATCATTGGATGATGTCATAATCATTTTGTTGATGTCATAATCATTTGATGATGCTATAATCATTTTTTTGATGTCATAATCATTTTATGATGTCATAATCATTTTGTTGATGTCATAATGATTTGATGATGTCATAATCATTTGATGTCATAATCATTGGATGATGTCATAATCATTTTGTTGATGTCATAATCATTTGATGATGTCATAATGATTTTGTTGATGTCATAATAATTTGATGATGCAATAATCATTTTGTTGATGTCATAATCATTTTATGATGTCATAATCATTTTGTTGATGTCATAATCATTTTGTTGATGTCATAATGATTTGATGATGTCATAATCATTTGATGTCATAATCATTGGATGATGTCATAATCATTGGATGATGTCATAATCATTTTGTTGATGTCATAATCATTTGATGATGTCATAATCATTAGATGATGTCATAATCATTTTGTTGATGTCATAATCATTTGATGATGTCATAATCATTTTGTTGATGTCATAATCATTTGATGATGTCATAATCATTAGATGATGTCATAATCATTTGATGTCATAATCATTTTGTTGCTGTCATAATCATTTGATGATGTCATAATCATTAGATGATGTCATAATCATTTGATGTCATAATCATTGGATGATGTCATAACAATTTTGTTGATGTCATAAACATGTGATGATGTCATAATCATTGGATGATGTCATCATAATTTTGTTGATGTCATAATCATTTGATGATGTCATAATCATTTGATGTCATAATCATTGGATGATGTCATAATCATTTTGTTAATGTCATAATCATTTGATGATGTCATAATCATTTTGTTGATGTAATAATCATTTTGTTGATGTCATAATGATTTGATGATGTCATAATCATTGGATGATGTCATAATCATTTTGTTGATGTCATAATCATTTGATGATGCTATAATCATTTTGTTGATGTCATAATCATTTTATGATGTCATAATCATTTTGTTGATGTCATAATGATTTGATGATGTCATAATCATTTGATGTCATAATCATTGGATGATGTCATAATCATTTTGTTGATGTCATAATAATTTGATGATGCAATAATCATTTTGTTGATGTCATAATCATTTTATGATGTCATAATCATTTTGTTGATGTCATAATCATTTTGTTGATGTCATAATGATTTGATGATGTCATAATCATTTGATGTCATAATCATTGGATGATGTCATAATCATTGGATGATGTCATAATCATTTTGTTGATGTCATAATCATTTGATGATGTCATAATCATTAGATGATGTCATAATCATTTTGTTGATGTCATAATCATTTGATGATGTCATAATCATTTTGTTGATGTCATAATCATTTGATGATGTCATAATCATTAGATGATGTCATAATCATTTGATGTCATAATCATTTTGTTGCTGTCATAATCATTTGATGATGTCATAATCATTAGATGATGTCATAATCATTTGATGTCATAATCATTGGATGATGTCATAACAATTTTGTTGATGTCATAAACATTTGATGATGTCATAATCATTGGATGATGTCATAATCATTTTGTTGATGTCATAATCATTTGATGATGTCATAATCATTGGATGATGTCATAATCATTGGATGATGTCATCATCATTTTGTTGATGTCATAATCATTTGATGATGTCATAATCATTTGTTGTCATAATCATTGGATGATGTCAAAATCATTTTGTTGATGTCATAATCATTTGATGATGTCATAATCATTAGATGATGTCATAATTATTTTGTTGATGTCATAATCATTTTGTTGATGTCATAATGATTTGATGATGTCATAATCATTTGATGTCATAATCATTGGGTGATTTCATAATCATTTTGTTGATGTCATAATCATTTGATGATGTCATAATCATTTGATTTCATAATCATTGGATGATGTCATAATCATTTTGTTGATGTCATAATCATTTGATGATGCCATAATCATTTTGTTGATGTCATAATCATTTGATGATGTCTTAATCATTAGATGATGTCATAATCATTTTGTTGATGTCATAATCATTTGATGTCATAATCATTAGATGATGTCATAATCATTTTGTTGATGTCATAATCATTAGATGATGTCATAATCATCTTGTTGATGTCATAATCATTTGATGATGTCATAATCATTTGATGTCATAATCATTGGATGATGTCATAATCATTTTGTTGATGTCATAATCATTTGATGATGTCATAATCATTAGATGATGTCATAATCATTTTGTTGATGTCATAATCATTTGTTGATGTCATAATCATTTGATGATGTCATAATCATTTGATGTCATAATCATTGGATGATGTCATAAACATTTTGTTGATGTCATAATCATTTGATGATGCCATAATCATTTTGTTGATGTCATAATCATTTGATGATGTCATAATCATTAGATGATGTCATAATCATTTTGTTGATGTCATAATCATTTGATGATGTCATAATCATTTTGTTGATGTCATAATCATTTGATGATGTCATAATCATTTGATGTCATAATCATTTTGTTGATGTCATTATCATTTGATGATGTCATAATCATTAGATGATGTCATAATCATTTTGTTGATGTCATAATCATTTGATGATGTCATAATCATTTGATGTCATAATCATTGGATGATGTCATAAACATTTTGTTGATGTCATAATCATTTGATGATGCCATAATCATTTTGTTGATGTCATAATCATTTGATGATGTCATAATCATTAGATGATGTCATAATCATTTTGTTGATGTCATAATCATTTGATGATGTCATAATCATTTTGTTGATGTCATAATCATTTGATGATGTCATAATCATTTGATGTCATAATCATTTTGTTGATGTCATTATCATTTGATGATGTCATAATCATTAGATGATGTCATAATCATTTTGTTGATGTCATAATCATTTGATGATGTCATAATCATTTGATGTCATAATCATTGGATGATGTCATAAACATTTTGTTGATGTCATAATCATTTGATGATGTCATAATCATTAGATGATGTCATAATCATTTTGTTGATGTCATAATCATTTGATGATGTCATAATCATTTTGTTGATGTCATAATCATTTGATGATGTCATAATCATTTGATGTCATAATCATTGGATGATGTCATAATCATTGGATGATGTCATAATCATTTTGTTGATGTCATAATCATTAGATGATGTCATAATCATTTTGTTGATGTCATAATCATTTTGTTGATGTCATAATCATTTGATGATGTCATAATCATTTTGTTGATGTCATAATCATTTGATGATGTCATAATCATTTGATGTCATAATCATTGGATGATGTCATAATCATTGGATGATGTCATAATCATTTTGTTGATGTCATAATCATTTGATGATGTCATAATCATTAGATGATGTCATAATCATTTTGTTGATGTCATAATCATTTTGTTGATGTCATAATCATTTGATGATGCTATAATCATTTTGTTGATGTCATAATCATTTTATGATGTCATAATCATTTTGTTGATGTCATAATCATATGATGATGCCATAATCATTTTGTTGATGTCATAATCATTTTATGATGTCATAATCATTTTGTTGATGTCATAATCATTTTGTTGATGTCATAATGATTTGATGATGTCATAATCATTTGATGTCATAATCATTGGAAAATGTCATAATCATTGGATGATGTCATAATCATTTTGTTGATGTCATAATCATTTGATGATGTCATAATCATTAGATGATGTCATAATCATTTTGTTGATGTCATAATCATTTGATGATGTCATAATCATTTTGTTGATGTCATAATCATTTGATGATGTCATAATCATTTGATGTCATAATCATTGGATGATGTCATAATCATTTTGTTGATGTCATAATCATTTGATGATGTCATAATCATTAGATGATGTCATAATCATTTTGTTGATGTCATAATCATTTTGTTGATGTCATATTGATTTGATGATGTCATAATCATTTGATGTCATAATCATTGGATGATGTCATAATCATTTTGTTGATGTCATAATCATTTGATGATGTCAATCATTTTGTTGATGTCATAATCATTTTGTTGATGTCATAATGATTTGATGATGTAATAATCATTGGATGATGTCATAATCATTGGATGATGTCATAATAATTTTGTTGATGTCATAATCATTTGATGTGATAATCATTGGATGATGTTATAATCATTTGATGATGTCATAATCATTTTGTTGATGTCATAATCATTTGATGATGCCATAATCATTTTGTTGATGTCATAATCATTTGATGATGCCATAATCATTTTGTTGATGTCATAATCATTGGATGATGTCATAATCATTTTGTTGATGTCATAATCATTTGATGATGTCATAATCATTGGATTATGTCATATTCATTTTGTTGATGTCATAATCATTTGATGATGTCATAATCATTAGATGATGTCATAATCATTTGATGTCATAATCATTTTGTTGATGTCATAATCATTTGATGATGTCATAATCATTAGATGATGTCATAATCATTTGATGTCATAATCATTGGATGATGTCATAACCATTTTGTTGATGTCATAAACATTTGATGATGTCATAATCATTGGATGATGTCATAATCATTTTGTTGATGTCATAATCATTTGATGATGTCATAATCATTTGATGTCATAATCATTGGATGATGTCATAATCATTTTGTTGATGTCATAATCATTTGATGATGTCATAATCATTTGATGTCATAATCATTGGATGATGTCATAATCATTTTGTTGATGTCATAATCATTAGATGATGTCATAATCATTAGATGATGTCATAATCATTTTGTTGATGTCATAATCATTTGATGATGTCATACTCATTTTGTTGATGTCATAATCATTGGATGATGTCATAATCATGTTGTTGATGTCATAATCATTTGATGATGCCATAATCATTTTGTTGATGGCATAATCATTTGATGATGTCATAATCATTTGATGTCATAATCATTGGATGATGTCATAATCATTTTGTTGATGTCATAATCATTTGGTGATGTCATAATCATTTGATGTCATAATCTTTGGATGATGTCATAATTATTTGATGATGTCATAATCATTTTGTTGATGTCATAATCATTTGATGATGTCATAATCATTTTGTTGATGTCATAATCATTTGATGATGTCATAATCATTTTGTTGATGTCATAATCATTTTGTTGATGTCATAATGATTTGATGATGTCATAATCATTGGATGATGTCATAATCATTGGATGATGTCATAATCATTTTGTTGATGTCATAATCATTTGATGATGTCATAATCATTTGATGTCATAATCATTGGATGATGTCATAATCATTTTGTTGATGTCATAATCATTTGATGATGTCATAATCATTTGATGATGTCATAATCATTTTGTTGATGTCATAATCATTTGATGATGTCATAGTCATTTTGTTGATGTCATAATCATTTGATGATGTCATAATCATTTTGTCGATGTCATAATCATTTTGTTGATGTCATAATCATTTGATGTCATAATCATTGGATGATGTCATAATCATTTTGTTGATGTCATAATCATTTGATGATGTCATAATCATTAGATGATGTCATAATCATTTTGTTGATGTCATAATCATTTGATGATGTCATAATCATTAGATGATGTCAGAATCATTTTGTTGATGTCATAATCATTTGATGATGTCATAATCATTTTGTTGATGTCATAATCATTTGATGATGTCATAATCATTTGATGTCATAATCATTGGATGATGTCATAAACATTTTGTTGATGTCATAATCATTTGATGATGTCATAATCATTTGATGATGTCATAATCATTAGATGATGTCATAATCATTTTGTTGATGTCATAATCATTTGATGATGTCAAAATCATTTTGTTGATGTCATAATCATTTGATGATGTCATAATCATTTGATGTCATAATCATGGGATGATGTTATAATCATTTTGTTGATGTCATAATCATTTGATGATGTCATAATAATTAGATGATGTCATAATCATTTTGTTGATGTCATAATGATTTGATGATGTCATAATCATTGGATGATGTCATAATCACTGGATGATGTCATCATAATTTTGTTGATGTCATAATCATTTGATGATGTCATAATCATTTGATGTCATAATCATTGGATGATGTCATAATCATTTTGTTAATGTCATAATCATTTGATGATGTCATAATCATTTTGTTGATGTAATAATCATTTTGTTGATGTCATAATGATTTGATGATGTCATAATCATTGGATGATGTCATAATCATTTTGTTGATGTCATAATCATTTGATGATGCTATAATCATTTTTTTGATGTCATAATCATTTTATGATGTCATAATCATTTTGTTGATGTCATAATGATTTGATGATGTCATAATCATTTGATGTCATAATCATTGGATGATGTCATAATCATTTTGTTGATGTCATAATCATTTGATGATGTCATAATGATTTTGTTGATGTCATAATAATTTGATGATGCAATAATCATTTTGTTGATGTCATAATCATTTTATGATGTCATAATCATTTTGTTGATGTCATAATCATTTTGTTGATGTCATAATGATTTGATGATGTCATAATCATTTGATGTCATAATCATTGGATGATGTCATAATCATTGGATGATGTCATAATCATTTTGTTGATGTCATAATCATTTGATGATGTCATAATCATTAGATGATGTCATAATCATTTTGTTGATGTCATAATCATTTGATGATGTCATAATCATTTTGTTGATGTCATAATCATTTGATGATGTCATAATCATTAGATGATGTCATAATCATTTGATGTCATAATCATTTTGTTGCTGTCATAATCATTTGATGATGTCATAATCATTAGATGATGTCATAATCATTTGATGTCATAATCATTGGATGATGTCATAACAATTTTGTTGATGTCATAAACATGTGATGATGTCATAATCATTGGATGATGTCATCATAATTTTGTTGATGTCATAATCATTTGATGATGTCATAATCATTTGATGTCATAATCATTGGATGATGTCATAATCATTTTGTTAATGTCATAATCATTTGATGATGTCATAATCATTTTGTTGATGTAATAATCATTTTGTTGATGTCATAATGATTTGATGATGTCATAATCATTGGATGATGTCATAATCATTTTGTTGATGTCATAATCATTTGATGATGCTATAATCATTTTGTTGATGTCATAATCATTTTATGATGTCATAATCATTTTGTTGATGTCATAATGATTTGATGATGTCATAATCATTTGATGTCATAATCATTGGATGATGTCATAATCATTTTGTTGATGTCATAATAATTTGATGATGCAATAATCATTTTGTTGATGTCATAATCATTTTATGATGTCATAATCATTTTGTTGATGTCATAATCATTTTGTTGATGTCATAATGATTTGATGATGTCATAATCATTTGATGTCATAATCATTGGATGATGTCATAATCATTGGATGATGTCATAATCATTTTGTTGATGTCATAATCATTTGATGATGTCATAATCATTAGATGATGTCATAATCATTTTGTTGATGTCATAATCATTTGATGATGTCATAATCATTTTGTTGATGTCATAATCATTTGATGATGTCATAATCATTAGATGATGTCATAATCATTTGATGTCATAATCATTTTGTTGCTGTCATAATCATTTGATGATGTCATAATCATTAGATGATGTCATAATCATTTGATGTCATAATCATTGGATGATGTCATAACAATTTTGTTGATGTCATAAACATTTGATGATGTCATAATCATTGGATGATGTCATAATCATTTTGTTGATGTCATAATCATTTGATGATGTCATAATCATTTGATGTCATAATCATTGGATGATGTCATAATCATTTTGTTGATGTCATAATCATTTGATGATGTCATAATCATTTGATGTCATAATCATTGGATGATGTCATAATCATTTTGTTGATGTCATAATCATTAGATGATGTCATAATCATTAGATGATGTCATAATCATTTTGTTGATGTCATAATCATTTGATGATGCCATAATCATTTTGTTGATGGCATAATCATTTGATGATGTCATAATCATTTGATGTCATAATCATTGTATGATGTCATAATCATTTTGTTGATGTCATAATCATGTGATGATGTCATAATCATTTGATGTCATAATCTTTGGATGATGTCATAATCATTTGATGATGTCATAATCATTTTGTTGATGTCATAATCATTTTGTTGATGTCATAATGATTTGATGATGTCATAATCATTGGATGATGTCATAATCATTGGATGATGTCATAATCATTTTGTTGATGTCATAATCATTTGATGATGTCATAATCATTTGATGTCATAATCATTGGATGATGTCATAATCATTTTGTTGATGTCATAATCATTTGATGATGTCATAATCATTTTGTTGATGTCATAATCATTTTGTTGATGTCATAATGATTTGATGATGTCATAATCATTGGATGATGTCATAATCATTGGATGATGTCATAATCATTTTGTTGATGTCATAATCATTTGATGATGCCATAATCATTTTGTTGATGTCATAATCATTTTGTTGATGTCATTATGATTTGATGATGTTATAATCATTGGATCATGTCATAATCATTGGATGATGTCATAATCATTTTGTTGATGTCATAATCATTTGATGTCATAATCATTGGATGATGTCATAATCATTTTGTTGATGTCATAATCATTTGATGATGTCATAATCATTAGATGATGTCGTAATCATTTTGTTGATGTCATAATCATTTGATGATGTCATAATCATTTGATGTCATAATCATTGGATGATGTCATAATCATTTTGTTGATGTCATAATCATTTGATGATGTCATAATCATTAGATGATGTCATAATCATTTTGTTGATGTCATAATCATTTGATGATGTCATAATCATTAGATGATGTCATAATCATTTTGTTGATGTCATAATCATTTCATGATGTCATAATCAATTGATGTCATAATCATCGGATGATGTCATAATCATTTTGTTGATGTCATAATCATTTGATAATGTCATAATCATTTGATGATGCCATAATCATTTTGTTGATGGCATAATCATTTGATGATGTCATAATCATTTGATGTCATAATCATTGGATGATGTCATAAACATTTTGTTGATGTCATAATCATTTGAAGATGTCATAATCATTTGATGTCATAATCATTTGATGATGTCATAATCATTTTGTTGATGTTATAATCATTTTGTTGATGTCATAATGATTTGATGATGTCATAATCATTTGATGATGTCATAATCATTTGATGATGTCATAATCATTTTGTTGATGTCATAATCATTTGATGATGTCATAATCATTTTGTTGATGTCATAATCATTTTGTTGATGTCATAATGATTTGATGATGTCATAATCATTGGATGATGTCATAATCATTGGATGATGTCATAATCATTTTGTTGATGTCATAATCATTTGATGATGTCATAATCATTTGATGTCATAATCATTGGATGATGTCATAATCATTTTGTTGATGTCATAATCATTTGATGATGTCATAATCATTTGATGATGTCATAATCATTTTGTTGATGTCATAATCATTTGATGATGTCATAGTCATTTTGTTGATGTCATAATCATTTGATGATGTCATAATCATTTTGTTGATGTCATAATCATTTTGTTGATGTCATAATCATTAGATGATGTCATAATCATTTGATGTCATAATCATTGGATGATGTCATAATCATTTTGTTGATGTCATAATCATTTGATGATGTCATAATCATTAGATGATGTCATAATCATTTTGTTGATGTCATAATCATTTGATGATGTCATAATCATTAGATGACGTCAGAATCATTTTGTTGATGTCATAATCATTTGATGATGTCATAATCATTTGATGTCATAATCATTGGATGATGTCATAAACATTTTGTTGATGTCATATTCATTTGATGATGTCATAATCATTTTGTTGATGTCATAATCATTTGATGATGTCATAATCATTAGATGATGTCATAATCATTTGATGATGTCATAATCATTTTGTTGATGTCATAATCATTTGATGATGTCATAATCATTTGATGTCATAATCATGGGATGATGTCATAATCATTTTGTTGATGTCATAATCATTTGATGATGTCATAATAATTAGATGATGTCATAATCATTTTGTTGATGTCATAATGATTTGATGATGTCATAATCATTGGATGATGTCATAATCATTGGATGATGTCATCATAATTTTGTTGATGTCATAATCATTTGATGATGTCATAATCATTTGATGTCATAATCATTGGATGATGTCATAATCATTTTGTTAATGTCATAATCATTTGATGATGTCATAATCATTTTGTTGATGTAATAATCATTTTGTTGATGTCATAATGATTTGATGATGTCATAATCATTGGATGATGTCATAATCATTTTGTTGATGTCATAAACATTTTATGATGCTATAATCATTTTGTTGATGTCATAATCATTTTATGATGTCATAATCATTTTGTTGATGTCATAATCATTTTGTTGATGTCATAATGATTTGATGATGTCATAATCATTTGATGTCATAATCATTGGATGATGTCATAATCATTTTGTTGATGTCATAATCATTTGATGATGTCATAATGATTTTGTTGATGTCATAATAATTTGATGATGCAATGATCATTTTGTTGATGTCATAATCATTTTATGATGTCATAATCATTTTGTTGATGTCATAATCATTTTGTTGATGTCATAATGATTTGATGATGTCATAATCATTTGATGTCATAATCATTGGATGATGTCATAATCATTGGATGATGTCATAATCATTTTGTTGATGTCATAATCATATGATGATGTCATAATCATTAGATGATGTCATAATCATTTTGTTGATGTCATAATCATTTGATGATGTCATAATCATTTTGTTGATGTCATAATCATTTGATGATGTCATAATCATTAGATGATGTCATAATCATTTGATGTCATAATCATTTTGTTGCTGTCATAATCATTTGATGATGTCATAATCATTAGATGATGTCATAATCATTTGATGTCATAATCATTGGATGATGTCATAAACATTTGATGATGTCATAATCATTGGATGATGTCATAATCATTTTGTTGATGTCATAATCATTTGATGATGTCATAATCACTTGATGTCATAATCATTGGATGATGTCATAATCATTTTGTTGATGTCATAATCATTTGATGATGTCATAATCATTTGATGTCATAATCATTGGATGATGTCATAATCATTTTGTTGATGTCATAATCATTAGATGATGTCATAATCATTAGATGATGTCATAATCATTTTGTTGATGTCATAATCATTGGATGATGTCATAATCATTTGATGATGCCATAATCATTTTGTTGATGGCATAATCATTTGATGATGTCATAATCATTTGATGTCATAATCATTGGATGATGTCATAATCATTTTGTTGATGTCATAATCATTTTGTTGATGTCATAATGATTTGATGATGTCATAAACATTGGATGATGTCATAATCATTGGATGATGTCATAATCATTTTGTTGATGTCATAATCATTTGATGATGTCATAATCATTTGATGTCATAATCATTGGATGATGTCATAATCATTTTGTTGATGTCATAATCATTTGATGATGTCATAATCATTTTGTTGATGTCATAATCATTTTGTTGATGTCATAATCATTGGATGATGTCATAATCATTGGATGATGTCATAATCATTTTGTTGATGTCATAATCATTTGATGATGCCATAATCATTTTGTTGATGTCATAATCATTTTGTTGATGTCATAATGATTTGATGATGTTATAATCATTGGATCATGTCATAATCATTGGATGATGTCATAATCATTTTGTTGATGTCATAATCATTTGATGTCATAATCATTGGATGATGTCATAATCATTTTGTTGATGTCATAATCATTTGATGATGTCATAATCATTAGATGATGTCGCAATCATTTTGTTGATGTCATAATCATTTGATGATGTCATAATCATTTGATGTCATAATCATTGGATGATGTCATAATCATTTTGTTGATGTCATAATCATTTGATGATGTCATAATCATTAGATGATGTCATAATCATTTTGTTGATGTCATAATCATTTGATGATGTCATAATCATTTGATGTCATAATCATCGGATGATGTCATAATCATTTTGTTGATGTCATAATCATTTGATAATGTCATAATCATTTGATGATGCCATAATCATTTTGTTGATGGCATAATCATTTGATGATGTCATAATCATTTGATGTCATAATCATTGGATGATGTCATAAACATTTTGTTGATGTCATAATCATTTGATGATGTCATAATCATTTGATGTCATAATCATTTGATGATGTCATAATCATTTTGTTGATGTAATAATCATTTTGTTGATGTCATAATGATTTGATGATGTCATAATCATTGGTTGATGTCATAATCATTTTGTTGATGTCATAATCATTTGATGATGTCATAATCATTTTGTTGATGTCATAATGATTTGATGATGTCATAATCATTGGATGATGTCATAATCATTGGATGATGTCATAATCATTTTGTTGATGTCATAATCATTTGATGATGCCATAATCATTTTGTTGATGTCATAATCATTTTATGATGTCATAATCATTTTGTTGATGTCATAATGATTTGATGTTGTCATAATCATTGGATGATGTCATAATCATTGGATGATGTCATCATCATTTTGTTGATGTCATAATCATTTGATGATGTCATAATCATTTGTTGTCATAATCATTGGATGATGTCAAAATCATTTTGTTGATGTAATAATCATTTTTTGATGTCATAATCATTAGATGATGTCATAATCATTTTGTTGATGTCATAATCATTTGATGATGTCATAATCATTTGATGTCATAATCATTGGATGATGTCATAATCATTTTGTTGATGTCATAATCATTTGATGATGTCATAATCATTACATGATGTCATAATCATTTTATTGATGTCATAATCATTTGATGATGTCATAATCATTACATGATGTCATAATCATTTTGTTGATGTCATAATCATTTGATGATGTCATAATCATTAGATGATGTCATAATCATTTTGTTGATGTCATAATCATTTGATGATGTCATAATCATTTGATGTCATAATCATTGGATGATGTCATAAACATTTTGTTGATGTCATAATCATTTGATGATGTCATAATCATTTTGTTGATGTCATAATCATTTGATGATGTCATAATCATTTTGTTGATGTCATAATCATTTGATGATGTCATAATCATTTTGTTGATGTCATAATCATTTGATGATGTCATAATCATTGGATGATGTCATAATCATTGGATGATGTCATAATCATTTTGTTGATGTCATAATCATTGGATGATGTCATAATCATTTTGTTGATGTCATAATCATTAGATGATGTCATAATCATTAGATGATGTCATAATCATTTTGTTGATGTCATAATCATTTGATGATGTCATAATCATTTTGTTGATGTCATAATCATTTGATGATGTCATAATCATTTGATGTCATAATCATTGGATGATGTCATAATCATTGGATGATGTCATAATCATTTTGTTGATGTCATAATCATTTGATGATGTCATAATCATTAGATGATGTCATTATCATTTTGTTGATGTCATAATCATTTTGTTGATGTCATAATCATTTTGTGATGTCATAATCATTTGTTGATGTCATAATCATTTTGTTGATGTCATAATGATTTGATGATGTCATAATCATTTGATGTCATAATCATTGGATGATGTCATAATCATTGGATGATGTCATAATCATTTTGTTGATGTCATAATCATTTGATGATGTCATAATCATTAGATGATGTCATAATCATTTTGTTGATGTCATAATCATTTGATGATGTCATAATCATTTTGTTGATGTCATAATCATTTGATGATGTCATAATCATTTGATGTCATAATCATTGGATGATGTCATAATCATTTTGTTGATGTCATAATCATTTGATGATGTCATAATCATTAGATGATGTCATAATCATTTTGTTGATGTCATAATGATTTGATGATGTCATAATCATTGGATGATGTCATAATCATTGGATGATACCATAATAATTTTGTTGATGTCATAATCATTTGATGATGCCATAATCATTTTGTTGATGTCATAATCATTGGATGATGTCATAATCATTTTGTTGATGTCATAATCATTTGATGATGTCATAATCATTGGATGATGTCATATTCATTTTGTTGATGTCATAATCATTTGATGATGTCATAATCATTAGATGATGTCATAATCATTTGATGTCATAATCATTTTGTTGATGTCATGATCATTTGATGATGTCATAATCATTAGATGATGTCATAATCATTTGATGTCATAATCATTGGATGATGTCATAACCATTTTGTTGATGTCATAAACATTTGATGATGTCATAATCATTGGATGATGTCATAATCATTTTGTTGATGTCATAATCATTTTGTTGATGTCATAATCATTTGATGTCATAATCATTGGATGATGTCATAATCATTTTGTTGATGTCATAATCATTTGATGATGTCATAATCATTTGATGTCATAATCATTGGATGATGTCATATTCATTTTGTTGATGTCATAATCATTAGATGATGTCATAATCATTAGATGATGTCATAATCATTTTGTTGATGTCATAATCATTTGATGATGTCATAATCATTTTGTTGATGTCATAATCATTGGATGATGTCATAATCATTTTGTTGATGTCATAATCATTTTGTTGATGTCATAATGATTTGATGATGTCATAATCATTGGATGATGTCATAATCATTGGATGATGTCATAATCATTTTGTTGATGTCATAATCATTTGATGATGCCATAATCATTTTGTTGATGTCATAATCATTTTGTTGATGTCATTATGATTTGATGATGTTATAATCATTGGATCATGTCATAATCATTGGATGATGTCATAATCATTTTGTTGATGTCATAATCATTTGATGTCATAATCATTGGATGATGTCATAATCATTTTGTTGATGTCATAATCATTTGATGATGTCATAATCATTAGATGATGTCGTAATCATTTTGTTGATGTCATAATCATTTGATGATGTCATAATCATTTGATGTCATAATCATTGGATGATGTCATAATCATTTTGTTGATGTCATAATCATTTGATGATGTCATAATCATTAGATGATGTCATAATCATTTTGTTGATGTCATAATCATTTGATGATGTCATAATCATTAGATGATGTCATAATCATTTTGTTGATGTCATAATCATTTCATGATGTCATAATCATTTGATGTCATAATCATCGGATGATGTCATAATCATTTTGTTGATGTCATAATCATTTGATAATGTCATAATCATTTGATGATGCCATAATCATTTTGTTGATGGCATAATCATTTGATGATGTCATAATCATTTGATGTCATAATCATTGGATGATGTCATAAACATTTTGTTGATGTCATAATCATTTGAAGATGTCATAATCATTTGATGTCATAATCATTTGATGATGTCATAATCATTTTGTTGATGTTATAATCATTTTGTTGATGTCATAATGATTTGATGATGTCATAATCATTTGATGATGTCATAATCATTTTGTTGATGTCATAATCATTTGATGATGTCATAATCATTTTGTTGATGTCATAATCATTTTGTTGATGTCATAATGATTTGATGATGTCATAATCATTGGATGATGTCATAATCATTGGATGATGTCATAATCATTTTGTTGATGTCATAATCATTTGATGATGTCATAATCATTTGATGTCATAATCATTGGATGATGTCATAATCATTTTGTTGATGTCATAATCATTTGATGATGTCATAATCATTTGATGATGTCATAATCATTTTGTTGATGTCATAATCATTTGATGATGTCATAGTCATTTTGTTGATGTCATAATCATTTGATGATGTCATAATCATTTTGTTGATGTCATAATCATTTTGTTGATGTCATAATCATTAGATGATGTCATAATCATTTGATGTCATAATCATTGGATGATGTCATAATCATTTTGTTGATGTCATAATCATTTGATGATGTCATAATCATTAGATGATGTCATAATCATTTTGTTGATGTCATAATCATTTGATGATGTCATAATCATTAGATGACGTCAGAATCATTTTGTTGATGTCATAATCATTTGATGATGTCATAATCATTTGATGTCATAATCATTGGATGATGTCATAAACATTTTGTTGATGTCATATTCATTTGATGATGTCATAATCATTTTGTTGATGTCATAATCATTTGATGATGTCATAATCATTAGATGATGTCATAATCATTTGATGATGTCATAATCATTTTGTTGATGTCATAATCATTTGATGATGTCATAATCATTTGATGTCATAATCATGGGATGATGTCATAATCATTTTGTTGATGTCATAATCATTTGATGATGTCATAATAATTAGATGATGTCATAATCATTTTGTTGATGTCATAATGATTTGATGATGTCATAATCATTGGATGATGTCATAATCATTGGATGATGTCATCATAATTTTGTTGATGTCATAATCATTTGATGATGTCATAATCATTTGATGTCATAATCATTGGATGATGTCATAATCATTTTGTTAATGTCATAATCATTTGATGATGTCATAATCATTTTGTTGATGTAATAATCATTTTGTTGATGTCATAATGATTTGATGATGTCATAATCATTGGATGATGTCATAATCATTTTGTTGATGTCATAAACATTTTATGATGCTATAATCATTTTGTTGATGTCATAATCATTTTATGATGTCATAATCATTTTGTTGATGTCATAATCATTTTGTTGATGTCATAATGATTTGATGATGTCATAATCATTTGATGTCATAATCATTGGATGATGTCATAATCATTTTGTTGATGTCATAATCATTTGATGATGTCATAATGATTTTGTTGATGTCATAATAATTTGATGATGCAATGATCATTTTGTTGATGTCATAATCATTTTATGATGTCATAATCATTTTGTTGATGTCATAATCATTTTGTTGATGTCATAATGATTTGATGATGTCATAATCATTTGATGTCATAATCATTGGATGATGTCATAATCATTGGATGATGTCATAATCATTTTGTTGATGTCATAATCATATGATGATGTCATAATCATTATATGATGTCATAATCATTTTGTTGATGTCATAATCATTTGATGATGTCATAATCATTTTGTTGATGTCATAATCATTTGATGATGTCATAATCATTAGATGATGTCATAATCATTTGATGTCATAATCATTTTGTTGCTGTCATAATCATTTGATGATGTCATAATCATTAGATGATGTCATAATCATTTGATGTCATAATCATTGGATGATGTCATAAACATTTGATGATGTCATAATCATTGGATGATGTCATAATCATTTTGTTGATGTCATAATCATTTGATGATGTCATAATCACTTGATGTCATAATCATTGGATGATGTCATAATCATTTTGTTGATGTCATAATCATTTGATGATGTCATAATCATTTGATGTCATAATCATTGGATGATGTCATAATCATTTTGTTGATGTCATAATCATTAGATGATGTCATAATCATTAGATGATGTCATAATCATTTTGTTGATGTCATAATCATTTTGTTGATGTCATAATCATTGGATGATGTCATAATCATTTGATGATGCCATAATCATTTTGTTGATGGCATAATCATTTGATGATGTCATAATCATTTGATGTCATAATCATTGGATGATGTCATAATCATTTTGTTGATGTCATAATCATTTTGTTGATGTCATAATGATTTGATGATGTCATAAACATTGGATGATGTCATAATCATTGGATGATGTCATAATCATTTTGTTGATGTCATAATCATTTGATGATGTCATAATCATTTGATGTCATAATCATTGGATGATGTCATAATCATTTTGTTGATGTCATAATCATTTGATGATGTCATAATCATTTTGTTGATGTCATAATCATTTTGTTGATGTCATAATCATTGGATGATGTCATAATCATTGGATGATGTCATAATCATTTTGTTGATGTCATAATCATTTGATGATGCCATAATCATTTTGTTGATGTCATAATCATTTTGTTGATGTCATAATGATTTGATGATGTTATAATCATTGGATCATGTCATAATCATTGGATGATGTCATAATCATTTTGTTGATGTCATAATCATTTGATGTCATAATCATTGGATGATGTCATAATCATTTTGTTGATGTCATAATCATTTGATGATGTCATAATCATTAGATGATGTCGCAATCATTTTGTTGATGTCATAATCATTTGATGATGTCATAATCATTTGATGTCATAATCATTGGATGATGTCATAATCATTTTGTTGATGTCATAATCATTTGATGATGTCATAATCATTAGATGATGTCAGAATCATTTTGTTGATGTCATAATCATTTGATGATGTCATAATCATTTGATGTCATAATCATCGGATGATGTCATAATCATTTTGTTGATGTCATAATCATTTGATAATGTCATAATCATTTGATGATGCCATAATCATTTTGTTGATGGCATAATCATTTGATGATGTCATAATCATTTGATGTCATAATCATTGGATGATGTCATAAACATTTTGTTGATGTCATAATCATTTGATGATGTCATAATCATTTGATGTCATAATCATTTGATGATGTCATAATCATTTTGTTGATGTAATAATCATTTTGTTGATGTCATAATGATTTGATGATGTCATAATCATTGGTTGATGTCATAATCATTTTGTTGATGTCATAATCATTTGATGATGTCATAATCATTTTGTTGATGTCATAATGATTTGATGATGTCATAATCATTGGATGATGTCATAATCATTGGATGATGTCATAATCATTTTGTTGATGTCATAATCATTTGATGATGCCATAATCATTTTGTTGATGTCATAATCATTTTATGATGTCATAATCATTTTGTTGATGTCATAATGATTTGATGTTGTCATAATCATTGGATGATGTCATAATCATTGGATGATGTCATCATCATTTTGTTGATGTCATAATCATTTGATGATGTCATAATCATTTGTTGTCATAATCATTGGATGATGTCAAAATCATTTTGTTGATGTAATAATCATTTTTTGATGTCATAATCATTAGATGATGTCATAATCATTTTGTTGATGTCATAATCATTTGATGATGTCATAATCATTTGATGTCATAATCATTGGATGATGTCATAATCATTTTGTTGATGTCATAATCATTTGATGATGTCATAATCATTACATGATGTCATAATCATTTTATTGATGTCATAATCATTTGATGATGTCATAATCATTACATGATGTCATAATCATTTTGTTGATGTCATAATCATTTGATGATGTCATAATCATTAGATGATGTCATAATCATTTTGTTGATGTCATAATCATTTGATGATGTCATAATCATTTGATGTCATAATCATTGGATGATGTCATAAACATTTTGTTGATGTCATAATCATTTGATGATGTCATAATCATTTTGTTGATGTCATAATCATTTGATGATGTCATAATCATTTTGTTGATGTCATAATCATTTGATGATGTCATAATCATTTTGTTGATGTCATAATCATTTGATGATGTCATAATCATTGGATGATGTCATAATCATTGGATGATGTCATAATCATTTTGTTGATGTCATAATCATTGGATGATGTCATAATCATTTTGTTGATGTCATAATCATTAGATGATGTCATAATCATTAGATGATGTCATAATCATTTTGTTGATGTCATAATCATTTGATGATGTCATAATCATTTTGTTGATGTCATAATCATTTGATGATGTCATAATCATTTGATGTCATAATCATTGGATGATGTCATAATCATTGGATGATGTCATAATCATTTTGTTGATGTCATAATCATTTGATGATGTCATAATCATTAGATGATGTCATTATCATTTTGTTGATGTCATAATCATTTTGTTGATGTCATAATCATTTTGTGATGTCATAATCATTTTGTTGATGTCATAATCATTTTGTTGATGTCATAATGATTTGATGATGTCATAATCATTTGATGTCATAATCATTGGATGATGTCATAATCATTGGATGATGTCATAATCATTTTGTTGATGTCATAATCATTAGATGATGTCATAATCATTTTGTTGATGTCATAATCATTTGATGATGTCATAATCATTTTGTTGATGTCATAATCATTTGATGATGTCATAATCATTTGATGTCATAATCATTGGATGATGTCATAATCATTTTGTTGATGTCATAATCATTTGATGATGTCATAATCATTAGATGATGTCATAATCATTTTGTTGATGTCATAATGATTTGATGATGTCATAATCATTGGATGATGTCATAATCATTGGATGATACCATAATAATTTTGTTGATGTCATAATCATTTGATGATGCCATAATCATTTTGTTGATGTCATAATCATTGGATGATGTCATAATCATTTTGTTGATGTCATAATCATTTGATGATGTCATAATCATTGGATGATGTCATATTCATTTTGTTGATGTCATAATCATTTGATGATGTCATAATCATTAGATGATGTCATAATCATTTGATGTCATAATCATTTTGTTGATGTCATGATCATTTGATGATGTCATAATCATTTGATGTCATAATCATTGGATGATGTCATAACCATTTTGTTGATGTCATAAACATTTGATGATGTCATAATCATTGGATGATGTCATAATCATTTTGTTGATGTCATAATCATTTTGTTGATGTCATAATCATTTGATGTCATAATCATTGGATGATGTCATAATCATTTTGTTGATGTCATAATCATTTGATGATGTCATAATCATTTGATGTCATAATCATTGGATGATGTCATATTCATTTTGTTGATGTCATAATCATTAGATGATGTCATAATCATTAGATGATGTCATAATCATTTTGTTGATGTCATAATCATTTGATGATGTCATAATCATTTTGTTGATGTCATAATCATTGGATGATGTCATAATCATTTTGTTGATGTCATAATCATTTGATGATGCCATAATCATTTTGTTGATGGCATAATCATTGGATGATGTCATAATCATTTTGTTGATGTCATAATCATTTGATGATGTCATAATCATTTGATGTCATAATCTTTGGATGATGTCATAATCATTTGATGATGTCATAATCATTTTGTTGATGTCATAATGATTTGATGATGTCATAATCATTGGATGATGTCATAATCATTGGATGATGTCATAATCATTTTGTTGATGTCATAATCATTTTATGATGTCATAATCATTTTGTTGATGTCATAATGATTTGATGATGTCATAATCATTGGATGATGTCATAATCATTGGATGATGTCATCATCATTTTGTTGATGTCATAATCATTTGATGATGTCATAATCATTTGTTGTCATAATCATTGGATGATGTCAAAATCATTTTGTTGATGTCATAATCATTTGATGATGTCATAATCATTAGATGATGTCATAATTATTTTGTTGATGTCATAATCATTTTGTTGATGTCATAATGATTTGATGATGTCACAATCATTTAATGTCATAATCAATGGGTGATGTCATAATCATTTTGTTGATGTCATAATCATTTGATGATGTCATAATCATTTGATGTCATAATCATCGGATGATGTCATAATCATTTTGTTGATGTCATAATCATTTGATGTCATAATCATTAGATGATGTCATAATCATTTTGTTGATGTCATAATCATTAGATGATGTCATAATCATTTTGTTGAAGTCATAATCATTTGATGATGTCATAATCATTTGATGTCATAATCATTGGATGATGTCATAATCATTTTGTTGATGTCATAATCATTTGATGATGTCATAATCATTAGATGATGTCATAATCATTTTGTTGATGTCATAATCATTTGATGATGTCATAATCATTAGATGATGTCATAATCATTTTGTTGATGTCATAATCATTTGATGATGTCATAATCATTAGATGATGTCATAATCATTTTGTTGATGTCATAGTCATTTGATGATGTCATAATCATTTGATGTCATAATCATTGGATGATGTCATAAACATTTTGTTGATGTCATAATCATTTGATGATGTCATAATCATTTTGTTGATGTCATAATCATTTGATGATGTCATAATCATTAGATGATGTCATAATCATTTTGTTGATGTCATAATCATTTGATGATGTCATAATCATTTTGTTGATGTCATAATCATTTGATGATGTCATAATCATTTGATGTCATAATCATGGGATGATGTCATAATCATTTTGTTGATGTCATAATCATTTGATGATGTCATAATCATTAGATGATGTCATAATCATTTTGTTGATGTCATAATCATTTGATGATGTCATAATCATTGAATGATGTCATCATCATTTTGTTGATGTCATAATCATTTGTTGTCATAATCATTGGATGATGTCAAAATCATTTTGTTGATGTCATAATCATTTGATGATGTCATAATCATTAGATGATGTCATAATTATTTTGTTGATGTCATAATCATTTTGTTGATGTCATAATGATTTGATGATGTCATAATCATTTAATGTCATAATCATTGGGTGATGTCATAATCATTTTGTTGATGTCATAATCATTTGATGATGTCATAATCATTGGATGATGTCATATTCATTTTGTTGATGTCATAATCATTTGATGATGTCATAATCATTAGATGATGTCATAATCATTTGATGTCATAATCATTTTGTTGATGTCATAATCATTGGATGATGTCATAATCATTAGATGATGTCATAATCATTTGATGTCATAATCATTGGATGATGTCTTAACCATTTTGTTGATGTCATAAACATTTGATGATGTCATAATCATTGGATGATGTCATAATCATTTTGTTGATGTCATAATCATTTTGTTGATGTCATAATCATTTGATGTCATAATCATTGGATGATGTCATAATCATTTTGTTGATGTCATAATCATTTGATGATGTCATAATCATTTGATGTCATAATCATTGGATGATGTCATAATCATGTTGTTGATGTCATAATCATTAGATGATGTCATAATCATTAGATGATGTCATGATCATTTTGTTGATGTCATAATCATTTGATGATGTCATAATCATTTTGTTGATGTCATAATCATTGGATGATGTCATAATCATTTTGTTGATGTCATAATCATTTGATGATGCCATAATCATTTTGTTGATGGCATAATCATTTGATGATGTCATAATCATTTGATGTCATAATCATTGGATGATGTCATAATCATTTTGTTGATGTCATAATCATTTGATGATGTCATAATCATTTGATGTCATAATCTTTGGATGATGTCATAATCATTTGATGATGTCATAATCATTTTGTTGATGTCATAATGATTTGATGATGTCATAATCATTGGATGATGTCATAATCATTGGATGATGTCATAATCATTTTGTTGATGTCATAATCATTTGATGATGCCATAATCATTTTGTTGATGTCATAATCATTTTATGATGTCATAATCATTTTGTTGATGTCATAATGATTTGATGATGTCATAATCATTGGATGATGTCATCATCATTGGATGATGTCATCATCATTTTGTTGATGTCATAATCATTTGATGATGTCATAATCATTTGTTGTCATAATCATTGGATGATGTCAAAATCATTTTGTTGATGTCATAATCATTTGATGATGTCATAATCATTAGATGATGTCATAATTATTTTGTTGATGTCATAATCATTTTGTTGATGTCATAATGATTTGATGATGTCATAATCATTTGATGTCATAATCATTGGGTGATGTCATAATCATTTTGTTGATGTCATAATCATTTGATGATGTCATAATCATTTGATGTCATAATCATTGGATGATGTCATAATCATTTTGTTGATGTCATAATCATTAGATGATGTCATAATCATTTTGTTGATGTCATAATCATTAGATGATGTCATAATCATTTTGTTGATGTCATAATCATTTGATGATGTCATAATCATTTGATGTCATAATCAATGGATGATGTCATAATCATTTTGTTGATGTCATAATCATTTGATGATGTCATAATCATTAGATGATGTCATAATCATTTTGTTGATGTCATAATCATTTGATGATGTCATAATCATTTGATGATGTCATAATCATTAGATGATGTCATAATCATTTTGTTGATGTCATAATCATTTGATGATGTCATAATCATTAGATGATGTCTTAATCATTTTGTTGATGTCATAATCATTAGATGATGTCATAATCATTTTGTTGATGTCATAATCATTTGATGATGTCATAATCATTTGATGTCATAATCATTGGATGATGTCATAAACATTTTGTTGATGTCATAATCATTTGATGATGTCATAATCATTTTGTTGATGTCATAATCATTTGATGATGTCATAATCATTAGATGATGTCATAATCATTTTGTTGATGTCATAATCATTTGATGATGTCATAATCATTTTGTTGATGTCATAATCATTTGATGATGTCATAATCATTTGATGTCATAATCATGGGATGATGTCATAATCATTTTGTTGATGTCATAATCATTTGATGATGTCATAATCATTTGATGTCATAATCATTTGATGATGTCATAATCATTTTGTTGATGTAATAATCATTTTGTTGATGTCATAATGATTTGATGATGTCATAATCATTGGATGATGTCATAATCATTTTGTTGATGTCATAATCATTTGATGATGTCATAATCATTTGATGATGTCATAATCATTTTGTTGATGTCATAATGATTTGATGATGTCATAATCATTGGATGATGTCATAATCATTTGATGATGCCATAATCATTTTGTTGATGTCATAATCATTTTATGATGTCATAATCATTTTGTTGATGTCATAATGATTTGATGATGTCATAATCATTGGATGATGTCATAATCATTGGATGATGTCATCATCATTTTGTTGATGTCATAATCATTTGATGATGTCATAATCATTTGTTGTCATAATCATTGGATGATGTCAAAATCATTTTGTTGATGTCATAATCATTTGATGATGTCATAATCATTAGATGATGTCATAATTATTTTGTTGATGTCATAATTATTTTGTTGATGTCATAATGATTTGATGATGTCATAATCATTTGATGTCATAATCATTGGGTGATGTCATAATCATTTTGTTGATGTCATAATCATTTGATGATGTCATAATCATTGGATGATGTCATAATCATTTTGTTGATGTCATAATCATTTGATGTCATAATCATTAGATGATGTCATAATCATTTTGTTGATGTCATAATCATTAGATGATGTCATAATCATTTTGTTGATGTCATAATCATTTGATGATGTCATAATCATTTGATGTCATAATCATTGGATGATGTCATAATCATTTTGTTGATGTCATAATCATTTGATGATGTCATAATCATTAGATGATGTCATAATCATTTTGTTGATGTCATAATCATTTGATGATGTCATAATCATTAGATGATGTCATAATCATTTTGTTGATGTCATAATCATTTGATGATGTCATAATCATTAGATGATGTCATAATCATTTTGTTGATGTCATAATCATTTGATGATGTCATAATCATTTGATGTCATAATCATTGGATGATGTCATAAACATTTTGTTGATGTCATAATCATTTGATGATGTCATAATCATTTTGTTGATGTCATAATCATTTGATGATGTCATAATCATTAGATGATGTCATAATCATTTTGTTGATGTCATAATCATTTGATGATGTCAAAATCATTTTGTTGATGTCATAATCATTTGATGATGTCATAATCATTTGATGTCATAATCATTAGATGATGTCATAATCATTTTGTTGATGTCATAATCATTTGATGATGTCATAATCATTAGATGATGTCATAATCATTTTGTTGATGTCATAATCATTTGATGATGTCATAATCATTAGATGATGTCATAATCATTTTGTTGATGTCATAATCATTTGATGATGTCATAATCATTTGATGTCATAATCATTGGATGATGTCATAAACATTTTGTTGATGTCATAATCATTTGATTATGTCATAATCATTTTGTTGATGTCATAATCATTTGATGATGTCATAATCATTAGATGATGTCATAATCATTTTGTTGATGTCATAATCATTTGATGATGTCATAATCATTTTGTTGATGTCATAATCATTTGATGATGTCATAATCATTGGATGATGTCATAATCATTGGATGATGTCATAATCATTTTGTTGATGTCATAATCATTGGATGATGTCATAATCATTTTGTTGATGTCATAATCATTAGATGATGTCATAATCATTAGATGATGTCATAATCATTTTGTTGATGTCATAATCATTTGATGATGTCATAATCATTTTGTTGATGTCATAATCATTTGATGATGTCATAATCATTTGATGTCATAATCATTGGATGATGTCATAATCATTGGATGATGTCATAATCATTTTGTTGATGTCATAATCATATGATGATGTCATAATAATTAGATGATGTCATTATCATTTTGTTGATGTCATAATCATTTTGTTGATGTCGTAATCATTTGATGATGCTATAATCATTTTGTTGATGTCATAATCATTTTATGATGTCATAATCATTTTGTTGATGTCATAATCATTTTGTTGATGTCATAATGATTTGATGATGTCATAATCATTTGATGTCATAATCATTGGATGATGTCATAATCATTTTGTTGATGTCATAATCATTTGATGATGTCATAATGATTTTGTTGATGTCATAATCATTTGATGATGCCATATTCATTTTGTTGATGTCATAATCATTTTATGATGTCATAATCATTTTGTTGATGTCATAATCATTTTGTTGATGTCATAATGATTTGATGATGTCATAATCATTGGATGATGTCATAATCATTGGATGATATCATAATAATTTTGTTGATGTCATAATCATTTGATGATGCCATAATCATTTTGTTGATGTCATAATCTTTGGATGATGTCATAATCATTTTGTTGATGTCATAATCATTTGATGATGTCATAATCATTTTGTTGATGTCATAATCATTTGATGATGTCATAATCATTTGATGTCATAATCATTGGATGATGTCATAATCATTTTGTTGATGTCATAATCATTTGATGATGTCATAATCATTAGATGATGTCATAATCATTTTGTTGATGTCATAATCATTTTGTTGATGTCATATTGATTTGATGATGTCATAATCATTTGATGTCATAATCATTGGATGATGTCATAATCATTTTGTTGATGTCATAATCATTTGATGATGTCAATCATTTTGTTGATGTCATAATCATTTTGTTGATGTCATAATGATTTGATGATGTCATAATCATTGGATGATGTCATAATCATTGGATGATATCATAATAATTTTGTTGATGTCATAATCATTTGATGATGCCATAATCATTTTGTTGATGTCATAATCATTGGATGATGTCATAATCATTTTGTTGATGTCATAATCATTTGATGATGTCATAATCATTGGATGATGTCATATTCATTTTGTTGATGTCATAATCATTTGATGATATCATAATCATTAGATGATGTCATAATCATTTGATGTCATAATCATTTTGTTGATGTCATGATCATTTGATGATGTCATAATCATTAGATGATGTCATAATCATTTGATGTCATAATCATTGGAAGATGTAATAACCATTTTGTTGATGTCATAAACATTTGATGATGTCATAATCATTGGATGATGTCATAATCATTTTGTTGATGTCATAATCATTTTGTTGATGTCATAATCATTTGATGTCATAATCATTGGATGATGTCATAATCATTTTGTTGATGTCATAATCATTTGATGATGTCATAATCATTTGATGTCATAATCATTGGATGATGTCATAATCATTTTGTTGATGTCATAATCATTAGATGATGTCATAATCATTAGATGATGTCATAATCATTTTGTTGATGTCATAATCATTTGATGATGTCATAATCATTTTGTTGATGTCATAATCATTGGATGATGTCATAATCATTTTGTTGATGTCATAATCATTTGATGATGTCATAATCATTTGATGTCATAATCATTGGATGATGTCATAATCATTTTGTTGATGTCATAATCATTAGATGATGTCATAATCATTAGATGATGTCATAATCATTTTGTTGATGTCATAATCATTTGATGATGTCATAATCATTTTGTTGATGTCATAATCATTGGATGATGTCATAATCATTTTGTTGATGTCATAATCATTTGATGATGCCATAATCATTTTGTTGATGGCATAATCATTTGATGATGTCATAATCATTTGATGTCATAATCATTGGATGATGTCTTAATCATTTTGTTGATGTCATAATCATTTGATGATGTCATAATCATTTGATGTCATAATCTTTGGATGATGTCATAATCATTTGATGATGTCATAATCATTTTGTTGATGTCATAATCATTTTGTTGATGTCATAATGATTTGATGATGTCATAATCATTGGATGATGTCATAATAATTGGATGATGTCATAATCATTTTGTTGATGTCATAATCATTTGATGATGTCATAATCATTTGATGTCATAATCATTGGATGATGTCATAATCATTTTGTTGATGTCATAATCATTTGATGATGTCATAATCATTTTGTTGATGTCATAATCATTTTGTTGATGTCATAATGATTTGATGATGTCATAATCATTGGATGATGTCATAATCATTGGATGATGTCATAATCATTTTGTTGATGTCATAATCATTTGATGATGCCATAATCATTTTGTTGATGTCATAATCATTTTGTTGATGTCATTATGATTTGATGATGTTATAATCATTGGATCATGTCATAATCATTGGATGATGTCATAATCATTTTGTTGATGTCATAATCATTTGATGTCATAATCATTGGATGATGTCATAATCATTTTGTTGATGTCATAATCATTTGATGATGTCATAATCATTAGATGATGTCGTAATCATTTTGTTGATGTCATAATCATTTGATGATGTCATAATCATTTGATGTCATAATCATTGGATGATGTCATAATCATTTTGTTGATGTCATAATCATTTGATGATGTCATAATCATTAGATGATGTCATAATCATTTTATTGATGTCATAATCATTTGATGATGTCATAATCATTAGATGATGTCATAATCATTTTGTTGATGTCATAATCATTTGATGATGTCATAATCATTTGATGTCATAATCATCGGATGATGTCATAATCATTTTGTTGATGTCATAATCATTTGATAATGTCATAATCATTTGATGATGCCATAATCATTTTGTTGATGGCATAATCATTTGATGATGTCATAATCATTTGATGTCATAATCATTGGATGATGTCATAAACATTTTGTTGATGTCATAATCATTTGATGATGTCATAATCATTTGATGTCATAATCATTTGATGATGTCATAATCATTTTGTTGATGTTATAATCATTTTGTTGATGTCATAATGATTTGATGATGTCATAATCATTTGATGATGTCATAATCATTTTGTTGATGTCATAATCATTTGATGATGTCATAATCATTTTGTTGATGTCATAATCATTTTGTTGATGTCATAATGATTTGATGATGTCATAATCATTGGATGATGTCATAATCATTGGATGATGTCATAATCATTTTGTTGATGTCATAATCATTTGATGATGTCATAATCATTTGATGTCATAATCATTGGATGATGTCATAATCATTTTGTTGATGTCATAATCATTTGATGATGTCATAATCATTTGATGATGTCATAATCATTTTGTTGATGTCATAATCATTTGATGATGTCATAGTCATTTTGTTGATGTCATAATCATTTGATGATGTCATAATCATTTTGTTGATGTCATAATCATTTTGTTGATGTCATAATCATTAGATGATGTCATAATCATTTGATGTCATAATCATTGGATGATGTCATAATCATTTTGTTGATGTCATAATCATTTGATGATGTCATAATCATTAGATGATGTCATAATCATTTTGTTGATGTCATAATCATTTGATGATGTCATAATCATTAGATGACGTCAGAATCATTTTGTTGATGTCATAATCATTTGATGATGTCATAATCATTTTGTTGATGTCATAATCATTTGATGATGTCATAATCATTTGATGTCATAATCATTGGATGATGTCATAATCATTTTGTTGATGTCATAATCATTTGATGATGTCATAATCATTTGATGATGTCATAATCATTTGATGTCATTATCATGGGATGATGTCATAATCATTTTGTTGATGTCATAATCATTTGATGATGTCATAATAATTAGATGATGTCATAATCATTTTGTTGATGTCATAATGATTTGATGATGTCATAATCATTGGATGATGTCATAATCATTGGATGATGTCATCATAATTTTGTTGATGTCATAATCATTTGATGATGTCATAATCATTTGATGTCATAATCATTGGATGATGTCATAATCATTTTGTTAATGTCATAATCATTTGATGATGTCATAATCATTTTGTTGATGTAATAATCATTTTGTTGATGTCATAATGATTTGATGATGTCATAATCATTGGATGATGTCATAATCATTTTGTTGATGTCATAAACATTTGATGATGCTATAATCATTTTGTTGATGTCATAATCATTTTATGATGTCATAATCATTTTGTTGATGTCATAATCATTTTGTTGATGTCATAATGATTTGATGATGTCATAATCATTTGATGTCATAATCATTGGATGATGTCATAATCATTTTGTTGATGTCATAATCATTTGATGATGTCATAATGATTTTGTTGATGTCATAATAATTTGATGATGCAATGATCATTTTGTTGATGTCATAATCATTTTATGATGTCATAATCATTTTGTTGATGTCATAATCATTTTGTTGATGTCATAATGATTTGATGATGTCATAATCATTTGATGTCATAATCATTGTATGATGTCATAATCATTGGATGATGTCATAATCATTTTGTTGATGTCATAATCATTTGATGATGTCATAATCATTAGATGATGTCATAATCATTTTGTTGATGTCATAATCATTTGATGATGTCATAATCATTTTGTTGATGTCATAATCATTTGATGATGTCATAATCATTAGATGATGTCATAATCATTTGATGTCATAATCATTTTGTTGCTGTCATAATCATTTGATGATGTCATAATCATTAGATGATGTCATAATCATTTGATGTCATAATCATTGGATGATGTCATAAACATTTGATGATGTCATAATCATTGGATGATGTCATAATCATTTTGTTGATGTCATAATCATTTGATGATGTCATAATCATTTGATGTCATAATCATTGGATGATGTCATAATCATTTTGTTGATGTCATAATCATTTGATGATGTCATAATCATTTGATGTCATAATCATTGGATGATGTCATAATCATTTTGTTGATGTCATAATCATTAGATGATGTCATAATCATTAGATGATGTCATAATCATTTTGTTGATGTCATAATCATTTTGTTGATGTCATAATCATTGGATGATGTCATAATCATTTTGTTGATGTCATAATCATTTGATGATGCCATAATCATTTTGTTGATGGCATAATCATTTGATGATGTCATAATCATTTGATGTCATAATCATTGGATGATGTCATAATCATTTTGTTGATGTCATAATCATTTGATGATGTCATAATCATTTGATGTCATAATCTTTGGATGATGTCATAATCATTTGATTATGTCATAATCATTTTGTTGATGTCATAATCATTTTGTTGATGTCATAATGATTTGATGATGTCATAAACATTGGATGATGTCATAATCATTGGATGATGTCATAATCATTTTGTTGATGTCATAATCATTTGATAATGTCATAATCATTTGATGTCATAATCATTGGATGATGTCATAATCATCTTGTTGATGTCATAATCATTTGATGATGTCATAATCATTTTGTTGATGTCATAGTCATTTTGTTGATGTCATAATCATTGGATGATGTCATAATCATTGGATGATGTCATAATCATTTTGTTGATGTCATAATCATTTGATGATGCCATAATCATTTTGTTGATGTCATAATCATTTTGTTGATGTCATAATGATTTGATGATGTTATAATCATTGGATCATGTCATAATCATTGGATGATGTCATAATCATTTTGTTGATGTCATAATCATTTGATGTCATAATCATTGGATGATGTCATAATCATTTTGTTGATGTCATAATCATTAGATGATGTCATAATCATTAGATGATGTCGTAATCATTTTTTTGATGTCATAATCATTTGATGATGTCATAATCATTTGATGTCATAATCATTGGATGATGTCATAATCATTTTGTTGATGTCATAATCATTTGATGATGTCATAATCATTAGATGATGTCATAATCATTTTGTTGATGTCATAATCATTTGATGATGTCATAATCATTAGATGATGTCATAATCATTTTGTTGATGTCATAATCATTTTGTTGATGTCATATTGATTTGATGATGTCATAATCATTTGATGTCATAATCATTGGATGATGTCATAATCATTTTGTTGATGTCATAATCATTTGATGATGTCAATCATTTTGTTGATGTCATAATCATTTTGTTGATGTCATAATCATTTGATGATGTCATAATCATTGGATGATGTCATAATCATTGGATGATGTCATAATAATTTTGTTGATGTCATAATCATTTGATGATGCCATAATCATTTTGTTGATGTCATAATCATTGGATGATGTCATAATCATTTTGTTGATGTCATAATCATTTGATGATGTCATAATCATTGGATGATGTCATATTCATTTTGTTGATGTCATAATCATTTGATGATGTCATAATCATTAGATGATGTCATAATCATTTGATGTCATAATCATTTTGTTGATGTCATAATCATTGGATGATGTCATAATCATTAGATGATGTCATAATCATTTGATGTCATAATCATTGGATGATGTCATAACCATTTTGTTGATGTCATAAACATTTGATGATGTCATAATCATTGGATGATGTCATAATCATTTTGTTGATGTCATAATCATTTTGTTGATGTCATAATCATTTGATGTCATAATCATTGGATGATGTCATAATCATTTTGTTGATGTCATAATCATTTGATGATGTCATAATCATTTGATGTCATAATCATTGGATGATGTCATAATCATGTTGTTGATGTCATAATCATTAGATGATGTCATAATCATTAGATGATGTCATGATCATTTTGTTGATGTCATAATCATTTGATGATGTCATAATCATTTTGTTGATGTCATAATCATTGGATGATGTCATAATCATTTTGTTGATGTCATAATCATTTGATGATGCCATAATCATTTTGTTGATGGCATAATCATTTGATGATGTCATAATCATTTGATGTCATAAACATTGGATGATGTCATAATCATTTTGTTGATGTCATAATCATTTGATGATGTCATAATCATTTGATGTCATAATCTTTGGATGATGTCATCATAATTTTGTTGATGTCATAATCATTTGATGATGTCATAATCATTTGATGTCATAATCATTGGATGATGTCATAATCATTTTGTTAATGTCATAATCATTTGATGATGTCATAATCATTTTGTTGATGTAATAATCATTTTGTTGATGTCATAATGATTTGATGATGTCATAATCATTGGATGATGTCATAATCATTTTGTTGATGTCATAAACATTTGATGATGCTATAATCATTTTGTTGATGTCATAATCATTTTATGATGTCATAATCATTTTGTTGATGTCATAATCATTTTGTTGATGTCATAATGATTTGATGATGTCATAATCATTTGATGTCATAATCATTGGATGATGTCATAATCATTTTGTTGATGTCATAATCATTTGATGATGTCATAATGATTTTGTTGATGTCATAATAATTTGATGATGCAATGATCATTTTGTTGATGTCATAATCATTTTATGATGTCATAATCATTTTGTTGATGTCATAATCATTTTGTTGATGTCATAATGATTTGATGATGTCATAATCATTTGATGTCATAATCATTGGATGATGTCATAATCATTGGATGATGTCATAATCATTTTGTTGATGTCATAATCATTTGATGATGTCATAATCATTAGATGATGTCATAATCATTTTGTTGATGTCATAATCATTTGATGATGTCATAATCATTTTGTTGATGTCATAATCATTTGATGATGTCATAATCATTAGATGATGTCATAATCATTTGATGTCATAATCATTTTGTTGCTGTCATAATCATTTGATGATGTCATAATCATTAGATGATGTCATAATCATTTGATGTCATAATCATTGGATGATGTCATAAACATTTGATGATGTCATAATCATTGGATGATGTCATAATCATTTTGTTGATGTCATAATCATTTGATGATGTCATAATCATTTGATGTCATAATCATTGGATGATGTCATAATCATTTTGTTGATGTCATAATCATTTGATGATGTCATAATCATTTGATGTCATAATCATTGGATGATGTCATAATCATTTTGTTGATGTCATAATCATTAGATGATGTCATAATCATTAGATGATGTCATAATCATTTTGTTGATGTCATAATCATTTTGTTGATGTCATAATCATTGGATGATGTCATAATCATTTTGTTGATGTCATAATCATTTGATGATGCCATAATCATTTTGTTGATGGCATAATCATTTGATGATGTCATAATCATTTGATGTCATAATCATTGGATGATGTCATAATCATTTTGTTGATGTCATAATCATTTGATGATGTCATAATCATTTGATGTCATAATCTTTGGATGATGTCATAATCATTTGATTATGTCATAATCATTTTGTTGATGTCATAATCATTTTGTTGATGTCATAATGATTTGATGATGTCATAAACATTGGATGATGTCATAATCATTGGATGATGTCATAATCATTTTGTTGATGTCATAATCATTTGATAATGTCATAATCATTTGATGTCATAATCATTGGATGATGTCATAATCATCTTGTTGATGTCATAATCATTTGATGATGTCATAATCATTTTGTTGATGTCATAGTCATTTTGTTGATGTCATAATCATTGGATGATGTCATAATCATTGGATGATGTCATAATCATTTTGTTGATGTCATAATCATTTGATGATGCCATAATCATTTTGTTGATGTCATAATCATTTTGTTGATGTCATAATGATTTGATGATGTTATAATCATTGGATCATGTCATAATCATTGGATGATGTCATAATCATTTTGTTGATGTCATAATCATTTGATGTCATAATCATTGGATGATGTCATAATCATTTTGTTGATGTCATAATCATTAGATGATGTCATAATCATTAGATGATGTCGTAATCATTTTTTTGATGTCATAATCATTTGATGATGTCATAATCATTTGATGTCATAATCATTGGATGATGTCATAATCATTTTGTTGATGTCATAATCATTTGATGATGTCATAATCATTAGATGATGTCATAATCATTTTGTTGATGTCATAATCATTTGATGATGTCATAATCATTAGATGATGTCATAATCATTTTGTTGATGTCATAATCATTTTGTTGATGTCATATTGATTTGATGATGTCATAATCATTTGATGTCATAATCATTGGATGATGTCATAATCATTTTGTTGATGTCATAATCATTTGATGATGTCAATCATTTTGTTGATGTCATAATCATTTTGTTGATGTCATAATCATTTGATGATGTCATAATCATTGGATGATGTCATAATCATTGGATGATGTCATAATAATTTTGTTGATGTCATAATCATTTGATGATGCCATAATCATTTTGTTGATGTCATAATCATTGGATGATGTCATAATCATTTTGTTGATGTCATAATCATTTGATGATGTCATAATCATTGGATGATGTCATATTCATTTTGTTGATGTCATAATCATTTGATGATGTCATAATCATTAGATGATGTCATAATCATTTGATGTCATAATCATTTTGTTGATGTCATAATCATTGGATGATGTCATAATCATTAGATGATGTCATAATCATTTGATGTCATAATCATTGGATGATGTCATAACCATTTTGTTGATGTCATAAACATTTGATGATGTCATAATCATTGGATGATGTCATAATCATTTTGTTGATGTCATAATCATTTTGTTGATGTCATAATCATTTGATGTCATAATCATTGGATGATGTCATAATCATTTTGTTGATGTCATAATCATTTGATGATGTCATAATCATTTGATGTCATAATCATTGGATGATGTCATAATCATGTTGTTGATGTCATAATCATTAGATGATGTCATAATCATTAGATGATGTCATGATCATTTTGTTGATGTCATAATCATTTGATGATGTCATAATCATTTTGTTGATGTCATAATCATTGGATGATGTCATAATCATTTTGTTGATGTCATAATCATTAGATGATGTCATAATCATTAGATGATGTCATAATCATTTTGTTGATGTCATAATCATTTTGTTGATGTCATAATCATTGGATGATGTCATAATCATTTTGTTGATGTCATAATCATTTGATGATGCCATAATCATTTTGTTGATGGCATAATCATTTGATGATGTCATAATCATTTGATGTCATAATCATTGGATGATGTCATAATCATTTTGTTGATGTCATAATCATTTGATGATGTCATAATCATTTGATGTCATAATCTTTGGATGATGTCATAATCATTTGATTATGTCATAATCATTTTGTTGATGTCATAATCATTTTGTTGATGTCATAATGATTTGATGATGTCATAAACATTGGATGATGTCATAATCATTGGATGATGTCATAATCATTTTGTTGATGTCATAATCATTTGATAATGTCATAATCATTTGATGTCATAATCATTGGATGATGTCATAATCATCTTGTTGATGTCATAATCATTTGATGATGTCATAATCATTTTGTTGATGTCATAGTCATTTTGTTGATGTCATAATCATTGGATGATGTCATAATCATTGGATGATGTCATAATCATTTTGTTGATGTCATAATCATTTGATGATGCCATAATCATTTTGTTGATGTCATAATCATTTTGTTGATGTCATAATGATTTGATGATGTTATAATCATTGGATCATGTCATAATCATTGGATGATGTCATAATCATTTTGTTGATGTCATAATCATTTGATGTCATAATCATTGGATGATGTCATAATCATTTTGTTGATGTCATAATCATTAGATGATGTCATAATCATTAGATGATGTCGTAATCATTTTTTTGATGTCATAATCATTTGATGATGTCATAATCATTTGATGTCATAATCATTGGATGATGTCATAATCATTTTGTTGATGTCATAATCATTTGATGATGTCATAATCATTAGATGATGTCATAATCATTTTGTTGATGTCATAATCATTTGATGATGTCATAATCATTAGATGATGTCATAATCATTTTGTTGATGTCATAATCATTTTGTTGATGTCATATTGATTTGATGATGTCATAATCATTTGATGTCATAATCATTGGATGATGTCATAATCATTTTGTTGATGTCATAATCATTTGATGATGTCAATCATTTTGTTGATGTCATAATCATTTTGTTGATGTCATAATCATTTGATGATGTCATAATCATTGGATGATGTCATAATCATTGGATGATGTCATAATAATTTTGTTGATGTCATAATCATTTGATGATGCCATAATCATTTTGTTGATGTCATAATCATTGGATGATGTCATAATCATTTTGTTGATGTCATAATCATTTGATGATGTCATAATCATTGGATGATGTCATATTCATTTTGTTGATGTCATAATCATTTGATGATGTCATAATCATTAGATGATGTCATAATCATTTGATGTCATAATCATTTTGTTGATGTCATAATCATTGGATGATGTCATAATCATTAGATGATGTCATAATCATTTGATGTCATAATCATTGGATGATGTCATAACCATTTTGTTGATGTCATAAACATTTGATGATGTCATAATCATTGGATGATGTCATAATCATTTTGTTGATGTCATAATCATTTTGTTGATGTCATAATCATTTGATGTCATAATCATTGGATGATGTCATAATCATTTTGTTGATGTCATAATCATTTGATGATGTCATAATCATTTGATGTCATAATCATTGGATGATGTCATAATCATGTTGTTGATGTCATAATCATTAGATGATGTCATAATCATTAGATGATGTCATGATCATTTTGTTGATGTCATAATCATTTGATGATGTCATAATCATTTTGTTGATGTCATAATCATTGGATGATGTCATAATCATTTTGTTGATGTCATAATCATTTGATGATGCCATAATCATTTTGTTGATGGCATAATCATTTGATGATGTCATAATCATTTGATGTCATAAACATTGGATGATGTCATAATCATTTTGTTGATGTCATAATCATTTGATGATGTCATAATCATTTGATGTCATAATCTTTGGATGATGTCATAATCATTTGATGATGTCATAATCATTTTGTTGATGTCATAATGATTTGATGATGTCATAATCATTGGATGATGTCATAATCATTGGATGATGTCATAATCATTTTTTGATGTCATAATCATTTGATGATGCCATAATCATTTTGTTGATGTCATAATCATTTTATGATGTCATAATCATTTTGTTGATGTCATAATGATTTGATGATGTCATAATCATTGGATGATGTCATCATCATTGGATGATGTCATCATCATTTTGTTGATGTCATAATCATTTGATGATGTCATAATCATTTGTTGTCATAATCATTGGATGATGTCAAAATCATTTTGTTGATGTCATAATCATTTGATGATGTCATAATCATTAGATGATGTCATAATTATTTTGTTGATGTCATAATCATTTTGTTGATGTCATAATGATTTGATGATGTCATAATCATTTGATGTCATAATCATTGGGTGATGTCATAATCATTTTGTTGATGTCATAATCATTTGATGATGTCATAATCATTTGATGTCATAATCATTGGATGATGTCATAATCATTTTGTTGATGTCATAATCATTTGATGATGTCATAATCATTTGATGTCATAATCATTTGATGATGTCATAATCATTTTGTTGATGTAATAATCATTTTGTTGATGTCATAATGATTTGATGATGTCATAATCATTGGATGATGTCATAATCATTTTGTTGATGTCATAATCATTTGATGATGTCATAATCATTTTGTTGATGTCATAATGATTTGATGATGTCATAATCATTGGATGATGTCATAATCATTGGATGATGTCATAATCATTTTGTTGATGTCATAATCATTTGATGATGCCATAATCATTTTGTTGATGTCATAATCATTTTATGATGTCATAATCATTTTGTTGATGTCATAATGATTTGATGATGTCATAATCATTGGATGATGTCATAATCATTGGATGATGTCATCATCATTTTGTTGATGTCATAATCATTTGATGATGTCATAATCATTTGTTGTCATAATCATTGGATGATGTCAAAATCATTTTGTTGATGTCATAATCATTTGATGATGTCATAATCATTAGATGATGTCATAATTATTTTGTTGATGTCATAATCATTTTGTTGATGTCATAATGATTTGATGATGTCATAATCATTTGATGTCATAATCATTGGGTGATGTCATAATCATTTTGTTGATGTCATAATCATTTGATGATGTCATAATCATTGGATGATGTCATAATCATTTTGTTGATGTCATAATCATTTGATGTCATAATCATTAGATGATGTCATAATCATTTTGTTGATGTCATAATCATTAGATGATGTCATAATCATTTTGTTGATGTCATAATCATTTGATGATGTCATAATCATTTGATGTCATAATCATTGGATGATGTCATAATCATTTTGTTGATGTCATAATCATTTGATGATGTCATAATCATTTGATGTCATAATCATTGGATGATGTCATAATCATTGGATGATGTCATAATCATTTTGTTGATGTCATAATCATTTGATGATGTCATAATCATTAGATGATGTCATAATCATTTTGTTGATGTCATAATCATTTGATGATGTCATAATCATTTTGTTGATGTCATAATCATTTGATGATGTCATAATCATTAGATGATGTCATAATCATTTGATGTCATAATCATTTTGTTGCTGTCATAATCATTTGATGATGTCATAATCATTAGATGATGTCATAATCATTTGATGTCATAATCATTGGATGATGTCATAAACATTTGATGATGTCATAATCATTTTGTTGATGTCATAATCATTTGATGATGTCATAATCATTAGATGATGTCATAATCATTTGATGTCATAATCATTTTGTTGCTGTCATAATCATTAGATGATGTCATAATCATTAGATGATGTCATAATCATTTTGTTGATGTCATAATCATTTTGTTGATGTCATAATCATTGGATGATGTCATAATCATTTTGTTGATGTCATAATCATTTGATGATGCCATAATCATTTTGTTGATGGCATAATCATTTGATGATGTCATAATCATTTGATGTCATAATCATTGGATGATGTCATAATCATTTTGTTGATGTCATAATCATTTGATGATGTCATAATCATTTGATGTCATAATCTTTGGATGATGTCATAATCATTTGATGATGTCATAATCATTTTGTTGATGTCATAATCATTTTGTTGATGTCATAATGATTTGATGATGTCATAAACATTGGATGATGTCATAATCATTGGATGATGTCATAATCATTTTGTTGATGTCATAATCATTTGATGATGTCATAATCATTTGATGTCATAATCATTGGATGATGTCATAATCATTTTGTTGATGTCATAATCATTTGATGATGTCATAATCATTTTGTTGATGTCATAATCATTTTGTTGATGTCATAATCATTGGATGATGTCATAATCATTGGATGATGTCATAATCATTTTGTTGATGTCATAATCATTTGATGATGCCATAATCATTTTGTTGATGTCATAATCATTTTTTTGATGTCATAATGATTTGATGATGTTATAATCATTGGATCATGTCATAATCATTGGATGATGTCATAATCATTTTGTTGATGTCATAATCATTTGATGTCATAATCATTGGATGATGTCATAATCATTTTGTTGATGTCATAATCATTTGATGATGTCATAATCATTAGATGATGTCGTAATCATTTTGTTGATGTCATAATCATTTGATGATGTCATAATCATTTGATGTCATAATCATTGGATGATGTCATAATCATTTTGTTGATGTCATAATCATTTGATGATGTCATAATCATTAGATGATGTCATAATCATTTTGTTGATGTCATAATCATTTGATGATGTCATAATCATTAGATGATGTCATAATCATTTTGTTGATGTCATAATCATTTGATGATGTCATAATCATTTGATGTCATAATCATCGGATGATGTCATAATCATTTTGTTGATGTCATAATCATTTGATAATGTCATAATCATTTGATGATGCCATAATCATTTTGTTGATGGCATAATCATTTGATGATGTCATAATCATTTGATGTCATAATCATTGGATGATGTCATAAACATTTTGTTGATGTCATAATCATTTGATGATGTCATAATCATTTGATGTCATAATCATTTGATGATGTCATAATCATTTTGTTGATGTAATAATCATTTTGTTGATGTCATAATGATTTGATGATGTCATAATCATTGGTTGATGTTATAATCATTTTGTTGATGTCATAATCATTTGATGATGTCATAATCATTTTGTTGATGTCATAATGATTTGATGATGTCATAATCATTGGATGATGTCATAATCATTGGATGATGTCATAATCATTTTGTTGATGTCATAATCATTTGATGATGCCATAATCATTTTGTTGATGTCATAATCATTTTATGATGTCATAATCATTTTGTTGATGTCATAATGATTTGATGTTGTCATAATCATTGGATGATGTCATAATCATTGGATGATGTCATCATCATTTTGTTGATGTCATAATCATTTGATGATGTCATAATCATTTGTTGTCATAATCATTGGATGATGTCAAAATCATTTTGTTGATGTCATAATCATTTTTTGATGTCATAATCATTAGATGATGTCATAATTATTTTGTTGATGTCATAATCATTTTGTTGATGTCATAATGATTTGATGATGTCATAATCATTTGATGTCATAATCATTGGGTGATGTCATAATCATTTTGTTGATGTCATAATCATTTGATGATGTCATAATCATTGGATGATGTCATAATCATTTTGTTGATGTCATAATCATTTGATGTCATAATCATTAGATGATGTCATAATCATTTTGATGATGTCATAATCATTAGATGATGTCATAATCATTTTGTTGATGTCATAATCATTTGATGATGTCATAATCATTTGATGTCATAATCATTGGATGATGTCATAATCATTTTGTTGATGTCATAATCATTTGATGATGTCATAATCATTACATGATGTCATAATCATTTTATTGATGTCATAATCATTTGATGATGTCATAATCATTAGATGATGTCATAATCATTTTGTTGATGTCATAATCATTTGATGATGTCATAATCATTTGATGTCATAATCATTGGATGATGTCATAAACATTTTGTTGATGTCATAATCATTTGATGATGTCATAATCATTTTGTTGATGTCATAATCATTTGATGATGTCATAATCATTAGATGATCTCATAATCATTTTGTTGATGTCATAATCATTTGATGATGTCATAATCATTTTGTTGATGTCATAATCATTTGATGATGTCATAATCATTTGATGTCATAATCATGGGATGATGTCATAATCATTTTGTTGATGTCATAATCATTTGATGATGTCATAATCATTAGATGATGTCATAATCATTTTGTTGATGTCATAATCATTTGATGATGTCATAATCATTAGATGATGTCATAATCATTTTGTTGATGTCATAATCATTTGATGATGTCATAATCATTAGATGATGTCATAATCATTTTGTTGATGTCATAATCATTTGATGATGTCATAATCATTAGATGATGTCATAATCATTTTGTTGATGTCATAATCATTTGATGATGTCATAATCATTTGATGTCATAATCATTGGATGATGTCATAAACATTTTGTTGATGTCATAATCATTTGATTATGTCATAATCATTTTGTTGATGTCATAATCATTTGATGATGTCATAATCATTAGATGATGTCATAATCATTTTGTTGATGTCATAATCATTTGATGATGTCATAATCATTTGATGTCATAATCATTGGATGATGTCATAAACATTTTGTTGATGTCATAATCATTTGATGATGTCATAATCATTTTGTTGATGTCATAATCATTTGATGATGTCATAATCATTAGATGATGTCATAATCATTTTGTTGATGTCATAATCATTTGATGATGTCATAATCATTTTGTTGATGTCATAATCATTTGATGATGTCATGATCATTTGATGTCATAATCATGGGATGATGTCATAATCATTTTGTTGATGTCATAATCATTTGATGATGTCATAATCATTAGATGATGTCATAATCATTTTGTTGATGTCATAATCATTTGATGATGTCATAATCATTAGATGATGTCATAATCATTTTGTTGATGTCATAATCATTAGATGATGTCATAATCATTTTGTTGATGTCATAATCATTTGATGATGTCATAATCATTTGATGTCATAATCATTGGATGATGTCATAAACATTTTGTTGATGTCATAATCATTTGATTATGTCATAATCATTTTGTTGATGTCATAATCATTTGATGATGTCATAATCATTAGATGATGTCATAATCATTTTGTTGATGTCATAATCATTTGATGATGTCATAATCATTTTGTTGATGTCATAATCATTTGATGATGTCATAATCATTGGATGATGTCATAATCATTGGATGATGTCATAATCATTTTGTTGATGTCATAATCATTGGATGATGTCATAATCATTTTGTTGATGTCATAATCATTAGATGATGTCATAATCATTAGATGATGTCATAATCATTTTGTTGATGTCATAATCATTTGATGATGTCATAATCATTTTGTTGATGTCATAATCATTTGATGATGTCATAATCATTTGATGTCATAATCATTGGATGATGTCATAATCATTGGATGATGTCATAATCATTTTGTTGATGTCATAATCATTTGATGATGTCATAATCATTAGATGATGTCATAATCATTTTGTTGATGTCATAATCATTTTGTTGATGTCATAATCATTTTGTGATGTCATAATCATTTTGTTGATGTCATAATCATTTTGTTGATGTCATAATGATTTGATGATGTCATAATCATTTGATGTCATAATCATTGGATGATGTCATAATCATTGGATGATGTCATAATCATTTTGTTGATGTCATAATCATTTGATGATGTCATAATCATTAGATGATGTCATAATCATTTTGTTGATGTCATAATGATTTGATGATGTCATAATCATTGGATGATGTCATAATCATTGGATGATACCATAATAATTTTGTTGATGTCATAATCATTTGATGATGCCATAATCATTTTGTTGATGTCATAATCATTGGATGATGTCATAATCATTTTGTTGATGTCATAATCATTTGATGATGTCATAATCATTGGATGATGTCATATTCATTTTGTTGATGTCATAATCATTTGATGATGTCATAATCATTAGATGATGTCATAATCATTTGATGTCATAATCATTTTGTTGATGTCATGATCATTTGATGATGTCATAATCATTAGATGATGTCATAATCATTTGACGTCATAATCATTGGATGATGTCATAACCATTTTGTTGATGTCATAAACATTTGATGATGTCATAATCATTGGATGATGTCATAATCATTTTGTTGATGTCATAATCATTTTGTTGATGTCATAATCATTTGATGTCATAATCATTGGATGATGTCATAATCATTTTGTTGATGTCATAATCATTTGATGATGTCATAATCATTTGATGTCATAATCATTGGATGATGTCATATTCATTTTGTTGATGTCATAATCATTAGATGATGTCATAATCATTAGATGATGTCATAATCATTTTGTTGATGTCATAATCATTTGATGATGTCATAATCATTTTGTTGATGTCATAATCATTGGATGATGTCATAATCATTTTGTTGATGTCATAATCATTTGATGATGCCATAATCATTTTGTTGATGGCATAATCATTTGATGATGTCATAATCATTTGATGTCATAATCATTGGATGATGTCATAATCATTTTGTTGATGTCATAATCATTTGATGATGTCATAATCATTTGATGTCATAATCTTTGGATGATGTCATAATCATTTGATGATGTCATAATCATTTTGTTGATGTCATAATGATTTGATGATGTCATAATCATTGGATGATGTCATAATCATTGGATGATGTCATAATCATTTTGTTGATGTCATAATCATTTTATGATGTCATAATCATTTTGTTGATGTCATAATGATTTGATGATGTCATAATCATTGGATGATGTCATAATCATTGGATGATGTCATCATCATTTTGTTGATGTCATAATCATTTGATGATGTCATAATCATTTGTTGTCATAATCATTGGATGATGTCAAAATCATTTTGTTGATGTCATAATCATTTGATGATGTCATAATCATTAGATGATGTCATAATTATTTTGTTGATGTCATAATCATTTTGTTGATGTCATAATGATTTGATGATGTCATAATCATTTAATGTCATAATCATTGGGTGATGTCATAATCATTTTGTTGATGTCATAATCATTTGATGATGTCATAATCATTTGATGTCATAATCATTGGATGATGTCATAATCATTTTGCTGATGTCATAATCATTTGATGTCATAATCATTAGATGATGTCATAATCATTTTGTTGATGTCATAATCATTAGATGATGTCATAATCATTTTGTTGAAGTCATAATCATTTGATGATGTCATAATCATTTGATGTCATAATCATTGGATGATGTCATAATCATTTTGTTGATGTCATAATCATTTGATGATGTCATAATCATTAGATGATGTCATAATCATTTTGTTGATGTCATAATCATTTGATGATGTCATAATCATTAGATGATGTCATAATCATTTTGTTGATGTCATAATCATTTGATGATGTCATAATCATTAGATGATGTCATAATCATTTTGTTGATGTCATAATCATTTGATGATGTCATAATCATTTGATGTCATAATCATTGGATGATGTCATAAACATTTTGTTGATGTCATAATCATTTGATGATGTCATAATCATTTTGTTGATGTCATAATCATTTGATGATGTCATAATCATTAGATGATGTCATAATCATTTTGTTGATGTCATAATCATTTGATGATGTCATAATCATTTTGTTGATGTCATAATCATTTGATGATGTCATAATCATTTGATGTCATAATCATGGGATGATGTCATAATCATTTTGTTGATGTCATAATCATTTGATGATGTCATAATCATTAGATGATGTCATAATCATTTTGTTGATGTCATAATCATTTGATGATGTCATAATCATTTTGTTGATGTCATAATCATTTGATGATGTCATAATCATTTGATGTCATAATCATTAGATGATGTCATAATCATTTTGTTGATGTCATAATCATTTGATGATGTCATAATCATTAGATGATGTCATAATCATTGGATGATGTCATCATCATTTTGTTGATGTCATAATCATTTGATGATGTCATAATCATTTGTTGTCATAATCATTGGATGATGTCAAAATCATTTTGTTGATGCCATAATCATTTGATGATGTCATAATCATTAGATGATGTCATAATTATTTTGTTGATGTCATAATCATTTTGTTGATGTCATAATGATTTGATGATGTCATAATAATTTAATGTCATAATCATTGGGTGATGTCATAATCATTTTGTTGATGTCATAATCATTTGATGATGTCATAATCATTTGATGTCATAATCATTGGATGATGTCATAATCATTTTGTTGATGTCATAATCATTTGATGTCATAATCATTAGATGATGTCATTATCATTTTGTTGATGTCATAATCATTAGATGATGTCATAATCATTTTGCTGAAGTCATAATCATTTGATGATGTCATAATCATTTGATGTCATAATCATTGGATGATGTCATAATCATTTTGTTGATGTCATAATCAATTGATGATGTCATAATCATTAGATGATGTCATAATCATTTTGTTGATGTCATAATCATTTGATGATGTCATAATCATTAGATGATGTCATAATCATTTTGTTGATGTCATAATCATTTGATGATGTCATAATCATTAGATGATGTCATAATCATTTTGTTGATGTCATAATCATTTGATGATGTCATAATCATTTGATGTCATAATCATTGGATGATGTCATAAACATTTTGTTGATGTCATAATCATTTGATGATGTCATAATCATTTTGTTGATGTCATAATCATTTGATGATGTCATAATCATTAGATGATGTCATAATCATTTGATGTCATAATCATTGGATGATGTCATAACCATTTTGTTGATGTCATAAACATTTGATGATGTCATAATCATTGGATGATGTCATAATCATTTTGTTGATGTCATAATCATTTTGTTGATGTCATAATCATTTGATGTCATAATCATTGGATGATGTCATAATCATTTTGTTGATGTCATAATCATTTGATGATGTCATAATCATTTGTGTCATAATCATTGGATGATGTCATATTCATTTTGTTGATGTCATAATCATTAGATGATGTCATAATCATTAGATGATGTCATAATCATTTTGTTGATGTCATAATCATTTGATGATGTCATAATCATTTTGTTGATGTCATAATCATTGGATGATGTCATAATCATTTTGTTGATGTCATAATCATTTGATGATGCCATAATCATTTTGTTGATGGCATAATCATTTGATGATGTCATAATCATTTGATGTCATAATCATTGGATGATGTCATTATCATTTTGTTGATGTCATAATCATTTGATGATGTCATAATCATTTGATGTCATAATCATTTGATGATGTCATAATCATTTGATGTCATAATCTTTGGATGATGTCATAATCATTTGATGATGTCATAATCATTTTGTTGATGTCATAATGATTTGATGATGTCATAATCTTTGGATGATGTCATAATCATTGGATGATGTCATAATCATTTTGTTGACTTCATAATCATTTGATGATGCCATAATCATTTTGTTGATGTCATAATCATTTTATGATGTCATAATCATTTTGTTGATGTCATAATGATTTGATGATGTCATAATCATTGGATGATGTCATAATCATTGGATGATGTCATCATCATTTTGTTGATGTCATAATCATTTGATGATGTCATAATCATTTGTTGTCATAATCATTGGATGATGTCAAAATCATTTTGTTGATGTCATAATCATTTGATGATGTCATAATCATTAGATGATGTCATAATTATTTTGTTGATGTCATAATCATTTTGTTGATGTCATAATGATTTGATGATGTCATAATCATTTAATGTCATAATCATTGGGTGATGTCATAATCATTTTGTTGATGTCATAATCATTTGATGATGTCATAATCATTTGATGTCATAATCATTGGATGATGTCATAATCATTTTGTTGATGTCATAATCATTTGATGTCATAATCATTAGATGATGTCATAATCATTTTGTTGATGTCATAATCATTAGATGATGTCATAATCATTTTGTTGAAGTCATAATCATTTGATGATGTCATAATCATTTGATGTCATAATCATTGGATGATGTCATAATCATTTTGTTGATGTCATAATCATTTGATGATGTCATAATCATTAGATGATGTCATAATCATTAGATGATGTCATAATCATTTGATGATGTCATAATCATTAGATGATGTCATAATCATTTTGTTGATGTCATAATCATTTGATGATGTCATAATCATTAGATGATGTCATAATCATTTTGTTGATGTCATAATCATTTGATGATGTCATAATCATTTGATGTCATAATCATTGGATGATGTCATAAACATTTTGTTGATGTCATAATCATTAGATGATGTCATAATCATTTTGTTGATGTCATAATCATTTGATGATGTCATAATCATTTTGTTGATGTCATAATCATTTGATGATGTCATAATCATTTTGTTGATGTCATAATCATTTGATGATGTCATAATCATTTGATGTCATAATCATGGGATGATGTCATAATCATTTTGTTGATGTCATAATCATTTGATGATGTCATAATCATTAGATGATGTCATAATCATTTTGTTGATGTCATAATCATTTGATGATGTCATGATCATTAGATGATGTCATAATCATTTTGTTGATGTCATAATCATTTGATGATGTCATAATCATTTGATGTCATAATCATTGGATGATGTCATCATCATTTTGTTGATGTCATAATCATTTGATGATGTCATAATCATTAGATGATGTCATAATCATTTTGTTGATGTCATAATCATTTTGTTGATGTCATATTGATTTGATGATGTCATAATCATTTGATGTCATAATCATTGGATGATGTCATAATCATTTTGTTGATGTCATAATCATTTGATGATGTCAATCATTTTGTTGATGTCATAATCATTTTGTTGATGTCATAATGATTTGATGATGTCATAATCATTGGATGATGTCATAATCATTGGATGATGTCATAATAATTTTGTTGATGTCATAATCATTTGATGATGCCATAATCATTTTGTTGATGTCATAATCATTGGATGATGTCATAATCATTTTGTTGATGTCATAATCATTTGATGATGTCATAATCATTGGATGATGTCATATTCATTTTGTTGATGTCATAATCATTTGATGATGTCATAATCATTAGATGATGTCATAATCATTTGATGTCATAATCATTTTGTTGATGTCATGATCATTTGATGATGTCATAATCATTAGATGATGTCATAATCATTTGATGTCATAATCATTGGATAATGTCATAACCATTTTGTTGATGTCATAAACATTTGATGATATCATAATCATTGGATGATGTCATAATCATTTTGTTGATGTCATAATCATTTTGTTGATGTCATAATCATTTGATGTCATAATCATTGGATGATGTCATAATCATTTTGTTGATGTCATAATCATTTGATGATGTCATAATCATTTGATGTCATAATCATTGGATGATGTCATAATCATGTTGTTGATGTCATAATCATTAGATGATGTCATAATCATTAGATGATGTCATGATCATTTTGTTGATGTCATAATCATTTGATGATGTCATAATCATTTTGTTGATGTCATAATCATTGGATGATGTCATAATCATTTTGTTGATGTCATAATCATTTGATGATGCCATAATCATTTTGTTGATGGCATAATCATTTGATGATGTCATAATCATTTGATGTCATAATCATTGGATGATGTCATAATCATTTTGTTGATGTCATAATCATTTGATGATGTCATAATCATTTGATGTCATAATCATTGGATGATGTCATAATCATTTTGTTGATGTCATAATCATTTGATGATGTCATAATCATTTGATGTCATAATCTTTGGATGATGTCATAATCATTTGATGATGTCATAATCATTTTGTTGATGTCATAATGATTTGATGATGTCATAATCATTGGATGATGTCATCATCACTGGATGATGTCATCATCATTTTGTTGATGTCATAATCATTTGATGATGTCATAATCATTTGTTGTCATAATCATTGGATGATGTCAAAATCATTTTGTTGATGTCATAATCATTTGATGATGTCATAATCATTAGATGATGTCATAATTATTTTGTTGATGTCATAATCATTTTGTTGATGTCATAATGATTTGATGATGTCATAATCATTTGATGTCATAATCATTGGGTGATGTCATAATCATTTTGTTGATGTCATAATCATTTGATGATGTCATAATCATTTGATGTCATAATCATTGGATGATGTCATAATCATTTTGTTGATGTCATTATCATTAGATGATGTCATAATCATTTTGTTGATGTCACAATCATTAGATGATGTCATAATCATTTTGTTGATGTCATAATCATTTGATGATGTCATAATCATTTGATGTCATAATCAATGGATGATGTCATAATCATTTTGTTGATGTCATAATCATTTGATGATGTCATAATCATTAGATGATGTCATAATCATTTTGTTGATGTCATAATCATTTGATGATGTCATAATCATTAGATGATGTCATAATCATTTTGTTGATGTCATAATCATTTGATGATGTCATAATCATTAGATGATGTCTTAATCATTTTGTTGATGTCATAATCATTAGATGATGTCATAATCATTTTGTTGATGTCATAATCATTTGATGATGTCATAATCATTTGATGTCATAATCATTGGATGATGTCATAAACATTTTGTTGATGTCATAATCATTTGATGATGTCATAATCATTTTGTTGATGTCATAATCATTTGATGATGTCATAATCATTAGATGATGTCATAATCATTTTGTTGATGTCATAATCATTTGATGATGTCATAATCATTTTGTTGATGTCATAATCATTTGATGATGTCATAATCATTTGATGTCATAATCATGGGATGATGTCATAATCATTTTGTTGATGTCATAATCATTTGATGATGTTATAATCATTTGATGTCATAATCATTTGATGATGTCATAATCATTTTGTTGATGTAATAATCATTTTGTTGATGTCATAATGATTTGATGATGTCATAATCATTGGATGATGTCATAATCATTTTGTTGATGTCATAATCATTTGATGATGTCATAATCATTTTGTTGATGTCATAATGATTTGATGATGTCATAATCATTTGATGATGCCATAATCATTTTGTTGATGTCATAATCATTTTATGATGTCATAATCATTTTGTTGATGTCATAATGATTTGATGATGTCATAATCATTGGATGATGTCATAATCATTGGATGATGTCATCATCATTTTGTTGATGTCATAATCATTTGATGATGTCATAATCATTTGTTGTCATAATCATTGGATGATGTTAAAATCATTTTGTTGATGTCATAATCATTTGATGATGTCATAATCATTAGATGATGTCATAATTATTTTGTTGATGTCATAATCATTTTGTTGATGTCATAATGATTTGATGATGTCATAATCATTTCATGTCATAATCATTGGGTGATGTCATAATCATTTTGTTGATGTCATAATCATTTGATGTCATAATCATTAGATGATGTCATAATCATTTTGTTGATGTCATAATCATTAGATGATGTCATAATCATTTTGTTGATGTCATAATCATTTGATGATGTCATAATCATTTGATGTCATAATCATTGGATGATGTCATAATCATTTTGTTGATGTCATAATCATTTGATGATGTCATAATCATTAGATGATGTCATAATCATTTTGTTGATGTCATAATCATTTGATGATGTCATAATCATTAGATGATGTCATAATCATTTTGTTGATGTCATAATCATTTGATGATGTCATAATCATTTGATGTCATAATCATTGGATGATGTCATAAACATTTTGTTGATGTCATAATCATTTGATGATGTCATAATCATTTTGTTGATGTCATAATCATTTGATGATGTCATAATCATTAGATGATGTCATAATAATTTTGTTGATGTCATAATCATTTGATGATGTCATAATCATTTTGTTGATGTCATAATCATTTGATGATGTCATAATCATTTGATGTCATAATCATGGGATGATGTCATAATCATTTTGTTGATGTCATAATCATTAGATGATGTCATAATCATTTTGTTGATGTCATAATCATTTGATGATGTCATAATCATTAGATGATGTCATAATCATTTTGTTGATGTCATAATGATTTGATGATGTCATAATCATTTCATGTCATAATCATTGGATGATGTCATAATCATTTTGTTGATGTCATAATCATTTGATGTCATAATCATTAGATGATGTCATAATCATTTTGTTGATGTCATAATCATTAGATGATGTCATAATCATTTTGTTGATGTCATAATCATTTGATGATGTCATAATCATTTGATGTCATAATCATTGGATGATGTCATAATCATTTTGTTGATGTCATAATCATTTGATGATGTCATAATCATTAGATGATGTCATAATCATTTTGTTGATGTCATAATCATTTGATGATGTCATAATCATTAGATGATGTCATAATCATTTTGTTGATGTCATAATCATTTGATGATGTCATAATCATTTGATGTCATAATCATTGGATGATGTCATAAACATTTTGTTGATGTCATAATCATTTGATGATGTCATAATCATTTTGTTGATGTCATAATCATTTGATGATGTCATAATCATTAGATGATGTCATAATAATTTTGTTGATGTCATAATCATTTGATGATGTCATAATCATTTTGTTGATGTCATAATCATTTGATGATGTCATAATCATTTGATGTCATAATCATGGGATGATGTCATAATCATTTTGTTGATGTCATAATCATTAGATGATGTCATAATCATTTTGTTGATGTCATAATCATTTGATGATGTCATAATCATTAGATGATGTCATAATCATTTTGTTGATGTCATAATCATTTGATGATGTCATAATCATTTGATGATGTCATAATCATTAGATGATGTCATAATCATTTTGTTGATGTCATAATCATTTGATGATGTCATAATCATTTGATGTCATAATCATTGGATGATGTCATAAACATTTTGTTGATGTCATAATCATTTGATTATGTCATAATCATTTTGTTGATGTCATAATCATTTGATGATGTCATAATCATTAGATGATGTCATAATCATTTTGTTGATGTCATAATCATTTGATGATGTCATAATCATTTTGTTGATGTCATAATCATTTGATGATGTCATAATCATTGGATGATGTCATAATCATTGGATGATGTCATAATCATTTTGTTGATGTCATAATCATTGGATGATGTCATAATCATTTTGTTGATGTCATAATCATTAGATGATGTCATAATCATTAGATGATGTCATAATCATTTTGTTGATGTCATAATCATTTGATGATGTCATAATCATTTTGTTGATGTCATAATCATTTGATGATGTCATAATCATTTGATGTCATAATCATTGGATGATGTCATAATCATTGGATGATGTCATAATCATTTTGTTGATGTCATAATCATTTGATGATGTCATAATAATTAGATGATGTCATTATCATTTTGTTGATGTCATAATCATTTTGTTGATGTCATAATCATTTGATGATGCTATAATCATTTTGTTGATGTCATAATCATTTTATGATGTCATAATCATTTTGTTGATGTCATAATCATTTTGTTGATGTCATAATGATTTGATGATGTCATAATCATTTGATGTCATAATCATTGGATGATGTCATAATCATTTTGTTGATGTCATAATCATTTGATGATGTCATAATGATTTTGTTGATGTCATAATCATTTGATGATGCCATATTCATTTTGTTGATGTCATAATCATTTTATGATGTCATAATCATTTTGTTGATGTCATAATCATTTTGTTGATGTCATAATGATTTGATGATGTCATAATCATTGGATGATGTCATAATCATTGGATGATATCATAATAATTTTGTTGATGTCATAATCATTTGATGATGCCATAATCATTTTGTTGATGTCATAATCATTGGATGATGTCATAATCATTTTGTTGATGTCATAATCATTTGATGATGTCATAATCATTAGATGATGTCATAATCATTTTGTTGATGTCATAATCATTTGATGATGTCATAATCATTTGATGTCATAATCATTGGATGATGTCATAATCATTTTGTTGATGTCATAATCATTTGATGATGTCATAATCATTAGATGATGTCATAATCATTTTGTTGATGTCATAATCATTTTGTTGATGTCATATTGATTTGATGATGTCATAATCATTTGATGTCATAATCATTGGATGATGTCATAATCATTTTGTTGATGTCATAATCATTTGATGATGTCAATCATTTTGTTGATGTCATAATCATTTTGTTGATGTCATAATGATTTGATGATGTCATAATCATTGGATGATGTCATAATCATTGGATGATATCATAATAATTTTGTTGATGTCATAATCATTTGATGATGCCATAATCATTTTGTTGATGTCATAATCATTGGATGATGTCATAATCATTTTGTTGATGTCATAATCATTTGATGATGTCATAATCATTGGATGATGTCATATTCATTTTGTTGATGTCATAATCATTTGATGATATCATAATCATTAGATGATGTCATAATCATTTGATGTCATAATCATTTTGTTGATGTCATGATCATTTGATGATGTCATAATCATTAGATGATGTCATAATCATTTGATGTCATAATCATTGGATGATGTAATAACCATTTTGTTGATGTCATAAACATTTGATGATGTCATAATCATTGGATGATGTCATAATCATTTTGTTGATGTCATAATCATTTTGTTGATGTCATAATCATTTGATGCCATAATCATTGGATGATGTCATAATCATTTTGTTGATGTCATAATCATTTGATGATGTCATAATCATTAGATGATGTCATAATCATTTTGTTGATGTCATAATCATTTGATGATGTCATAATCATTTGATGTCATAATCATTGGATGATGTCATAATCATTTTGTTGATGTCATAATCATTTTGTTGATGTCATAATCATTTGATGTCATAATCATTGGATGATGTCATAATCATTTTGTTGATGTCATAATCATTTGATGATGTCATAATCATTTGATGTCATAATCATTGGATGATGTCATAATCATTTTGTTGATGTCATAATCATTAGATGATGTCATAATCATTAGATGATATCATAATCATTTTGTTGATGTCATAATCATTTGATGATGTCATAATCATTTTGTTGATGTCATAATCATTTGATGATGTCATAGTCATTTTGTTGATGTCATAATCATTTGATGATGTCATAATCATTTTGTTGATGTCATAATCATTTTGTTGATGTCATAATCATTAGATGATGTCATAATCATTTGATGTCATAATCATTGGATGATGTCATAATCATTTTGTTGATGTCATAATCATTTGATGATGTCATAATCATTAGATGATGTCATAATCATTTTGTTGATGTCATAATCATTTGATGATGTCATAATCATTAGATGACGTCAGAATCATTTTGTTGATGTCATAATCATTTGATGATGTCATAATCATTTTGTTGATGTCATAATCATTTGATGATGTCATAATCATTTGATGTCATAATCATTGGATGATGTCATAATCATTTTGTTGATGTCATAATCATTTGATGATGTCATAATCATTTGATGATGTCATAATCATTTGATGTCATAATCATGGGATGATGTCATAATCATTTTGTTGATGTCATAATCATTTGATGATGTCATAATAATTAGATGATGTCATAATCATTTTGTTGATGTCATAATGATTTGATGATGTCATAATCATTGGATGATGTCATAATCATTGGATGATGTCATCATAATTTTGTTGATGTCATAATCATTTGATGATGTCATAATCATTTGATGTCATAATCATTGGATGATGTCATAATCATTTTGTTAATGTCATAATCATTTGATGATGTCATAATCATTTTGTTGATGTAATAATCATTTTGTTGATGTCATAATGATTTGATGATGTCATAATCATTGGATGATGTCATAATCATTTTGTTGATGTCATAAACATTTGATGATGCTATAATCATTTTGTTGATGTCATAATCATTTTATGATGTCATAATCATTTTGTTGATGTCATAATCATTTTGTTGATGTCATAATGATTTGATGATGTCATAATCATTTGATGTCATAATCATTGGATGATGTCATAATCATTTTGTTGATGTCATAATCATTTGATGATGTCATAATGATTTTGTTGATGTCATAATAATTTGATGATGCAATGATCATTTTGTTGATGTCATAATCATTTTATGATGTCATAATCATTTTGTTGATGTCATAATCATTTTGTTGATGTCATAATGATTTGATGATGTCATAATCATTTGATGTCATAATCATTGGATGATGTCATAATCATTGGATGATGTCATAATCATTTTGTTGATGTCATAATCATTTGATGATGTCATAATCATTAGATGATGTCATAATCATTTTGTTGATGTCATAATCATTTGATGATGTCATAATCATTTTGTTGATGTCATAATCATTTGATGATGTCATAATCATTAGATGATGTCATAATCATTTGATGTCATAATCATTTTGTTGCTGTCATAATCATTTGATGATGTCATAATCATTAGATGATGTCATAATCATTTGATGTCATAATCATTGGATGATGTCATAAACATTTGATGATGTCATAATCATTGGATGATGTCATAATCATTTTGTTGATGTCATAATCATTTGATGATGTCATAATCATTTGATGTCATAATCATTGGATGATGTCATAATCATTTTGTTGATGTCATAATCATTTGATGATGTCATAATCATTTGATGTCATAATCATTGGATGATGTCATAATCATTTTGTTGATGTCATAATCATTAGATGATGTCATAATCATTAGATGATGTCATAATCATTTTGTTGATGTCATAATCATTTTGTTGATGTCATAATCATTGGATGATGTCATAATCATTTTGTTGATGTCATAATCATTTGATGATGCCATAATCATTTTGTTGATGGCATAATCATTTGATGATGTCATAATCATTTGATGTCATAATCATTGGATGATGTCATAATCATTTTGTTGATGTCATAATCATTTGATGATGTCATAATCATTTGATGTCATAATCTTTGGATGATGTCATAATCATTTGATTATGTCATAATCATTTTGTTGATGTCATAATCATTTTGTTGATGTCATAATGATTTGATGATGTCATAAACATTGGATGATGTCATAATCATTGGATGATGTCATAATCATTTTGTTGATGTCATAATCATTTGATAATGTCATAATCATTTGATGTCATAATCATTGGATGATGTCATAATCATCTTGTTGATGTCATAATCATTTGATGATGTCATAATCATTTTGTTGATGTCATAGTCATTTTGTTGATGTCATAATCATTGGATGATGTCATAATCATTGGATGATGTCATAATCATTTTGTTGATGTCATAATCATTTGATGATGCCATAATCATTTTGTTGATGTCATAATCATTTTGTTGATGTCATAATGATTTGATGATGTTATAATCATTGGATCATGTCATAATCATTGGATGATGTCATAATCATTTTGTTGATGTCATAATCATTTGATGTCATAATCATTGGATGATGTCATAATCATTTTGTTGATGTCATAATCATTAGATGATGTCATAATCATTAGATGATGTCGTAATCATTTTTTTGATGTCATAATCATTTGATGATGTCATAATCATTTGATGTCATAATCATTGGATGATGTCATAATCATTTTGTTGATGTCATAATCATTTGATGATGTCATAATCATTAGATGATGTCATAATCATTTTGTTGATGTCATGATCATTTGATGATGTCATAATCATTAGATGATGTCATAATCATTTTGTTGATGTCATAATCATTTTGTTGATGTCATATTGATTTGATGATGTCATAATCATTTGATGTCATAATCATTGGATGATGTCATAATCATTTTGTTGATGTCATAATCATTTGATGATGTCAATCATTTTGTTGATGTCATAATCATTTTGTTGATGTCATAATCATTTGATGATGTCATAATCATTGGATGATGTCATAATCATTGGATGATGTCATAATAATTTTGTTGATGTCATAATCATTTGATGATGCCATAATCATTTTGTTGATGCCATAATCATTGGATGATGTCATAATCATTTTGTTGATGTCATAATCATTTGATGATGTCATAATCATTGGATGATGTCATATTCATTTTGTTGATGTCATAATCATTTGATGATGTCATAATCATTAGATGATGTCATAATCATTTGATGTCATAATCATTTTGTTGATGTCATAATCATTGGATGATGTCATAATCATTAGATGATGTCATAATCATTTGATGTCATAATCATTGGATGATGTCATAACCATTTTGTTGATGTCATAAACATTTGATGATGTCATAATCATTGGATGATGTCATAATCATTTTGTTGATGTCATAATCATTTTGTTGATGTCATAATCATTTGATGTCATAATCATTGGATGATGTCATAATCATTTTGTTGATGTCATAATCATTTGATGATGTCATAATCATTTGATGTCATAATCATTGGATGATGTCATAATCATGTTGTTGATGTCATAATCATTAGATGATGTCATAATCATTAGATGATGTCATGATCATTTTGTTGATGTCATAATCATTTGATGATGTCATAATCATTTTGTTGATGTCATAATCATTGGATGATGTCATAATCATTTTGTTGATGTCATAATCATTTGATGATGCCATAATCATTTTGTTGATGGCATAATCATTTGATGATGTCATAATCATTTGATGTCATAAACATTGGATGATGTCATAATCATTTTGTTGATGTCATAATCATTTGATGATGTCATAATCATTTGATGTCATAATCTTTGGATGATGTCATAATCATTTGATGATGTCATAATCATTTTGTTGATGTCATAATGATTTGATGATGTCATAATCATTGGATGATGTCATAATCATTGGATGATGTCATAATCATTTTGTTGATGTCATAATCATTTGATGATGCCATAATCATTTTGTTGATGTCATAATCATTTTATGATGTCATAATCATTTTGTTGATGTCATAATGATTTGATGATGTCATAATCATTGGATGATGTCATCATCATTGGATGATGTCATCATCATTTTGTTGATGTCATAATCATTTGATGATGTCATAATCATTTGTTGTCATAATCATTGGATGATGTCAAAATCATTTTGTTGATGTCATAATCATTTGATGATGTCATAATCATTAGATGATGTCATAATTATTTTGTTGATGTCATAATCATTTTGTTGATGTCATAATGATTTGATGATGTCATAATCATTTGATGTCATAATCATTGGGTGATGTCATAATCATTTTGTTGATGTCATAATCATTTGATGATGTCATAATCATTTGATGTCATAATCATTGGATGATGTCATAATCATTTTGTTGATGTCATAATCATTTGATGATGTCATAATCATTTGATGTCATAATCATTTGATGATGTCATAATCATTTTGTTGATGTAATAATCATTTTGTTGATGTCATAATGATTTGATGATGTCATAATCATTGGATGATGTCATAATCATTTTGTTGATGTCATAATCATTTGATGATGTCATAATCATTTTGTTGATGTCATAATGATTTGATGATGTCATAATCATTGGATGATGTCATAATCATTGGATGATGTCATAATCATTTTGTTGATGTCATAATCATTTGATGATGCCATAATCATTTTGTTGATGTCATAATCATTTTATGATGTCATAATCATTTTGTTGATGTCATAATGATTTGATGATGTCATAATCATTGGATGATGTCATAATCATTGGATGATGTCATCATCATTTTGTTGATGTCATAATCATTTGATGATGTCATAATCATTTGTTGTCATAATCATTGGATGATGTCAAAATCATTTTGTTGATGTCATAATCATTTGATGATGTCATAATCATTAGATGATGTCATAATTATTTTGTTGATGTCATAATCATTTTGTTGATGTCATAATGATTTGATGATGTCATAATCATTTGATGTCATAATCATTGGGTGATGTCATAATCATTTTGTTGATGTCATAATCATTTGATGATGTCATAATCATTGGATGATGTCATAATCATTTTGTTGATGTCATAATCATTTGATGTCATAATCATTAGATGATGTCATAATCATTTTGTTGATGTCATAATCATTAGATGATGTCATAATCATTTTGTTGATGTCATAATCATTTGATGATGTCATAATCATTTGATGTCATAATCATTGGATGATGTCATAATCATTTTGTTGATGTCATAATCATTTGATGATGTCATAATCATTTGATGTCATAATCATTGGATGATGTCATAATCATTGGATGATGTCATAATCATTTTGTTGATGTCATAATCATTTGATGATGTCATAATCATTAGATGATGTCATAATCATTTTGTTGATGTTATAATCATTTGATGATGTCATAATCATTTTGTTGATGTCATAATCATTTGATGATGTCATAATCATTAGATGATGTCATAATCATTTGATGTCATAATCATTTTGTTGCTGTCATAATCATTTGATGATGTCATAATCATTAGATGATGTCATAATCATTTGATGTCATAATCATTGGATGATGTCATAAACATTTGATGATGTCATAATCATTTTGTTGATGTCATAATCATTTGATGATGTCATAATCATTAGATGATGTCATAATCATTTGATGTCATAATCATTTTGTTGCTGTCATAATCATTAGATGATGTCATAATCATTAGATGATGTCATAATCATTTTGTTGATGTCATAATCATTTTGTTGATGTCATAATCATTGGATGATGTCATAATCATTTTGTTGATGTCATAATCATTTGATGATGCCATAATCATTTTGTTGATGGCATAATCATTTGATGATGTCATAATCATTTGATGTCATAATCATTGGATGATGTCATAATCATTTTGTTGATGTCATAATCATTTGATGATGTCATAATCATTTGATGTCATAATCTTTGGATGATGTCATAATCATTTGATGATGTCATAATCATTTTGTTGATGTCATAATCATTTTGTTGATGTCATAATGATTTGATGATGTCATAAACATTGGATGATGTCATAATCATTGGATGATGTCATAATCATTTTGTTGATGTCATAATCATTTGATGATGTCATAATCATTTGATGTCATAATCATTGGATGATGTCATAATCATTTTGTTGATGTCATAATCATTTGATGATGTCATAATCATTTTGTTGATGTCATAATCATTTTGTTGATGTCATAATCATTGGATGATGTCATAATCATTGGATGATGTCATAATCATTTTGTTGATGTCATAATCATTTGATGATGCCATAATCATTTTGTTGATGTCATAATCATTTTGTTGATGTCATAATGATTTGATGATGTTATAATCATTGGATCATGTCATAATCATTGGATGATGTCATAATCATTTTGTTGATGTCATAATCATTTGATGTCATAATCATTGGATGATGTCATAATCATTTTGTTGATGTCATAATCATTTGATGATGTCATAATCATTAGATGATGTCGTAATCATTTTGTTGATGTCATAATCATTTGATGATGTCATAATCATTTGATGTCATAATCATTGGATGATGTCATAATCATTTTGTTGATGTCATAATCATTTGATGATGTCATAATCATTAGATGATGTCATAATCATTTTGTTGATGTCATAATCATTTGATGATGTCATAATCATTAGATGATGTCATAATCATTTTGTTGATGTCATAATCATTTGATGATGTCATAATCATTTGATGTCATAATCATCGGATGATGTCATAATCATTTTGTTGATGTCATAATCATTTGATAATGTCATAATCATTTGATGATGCCATAATCATTTTGTTGATGGCATAATCATTTGATGATGTCATAATCATTTGATGTCATAATCATTGGATGATGTCATAAACATTTTGTTGATGTCATAATCATTTGATGATGTCATAATCATTTGATGTCATAATCATTTGATGATGTCATAATCATTTTGTTGATGTAATAATCATTTTGTTGATGTCATAATGATTTGATGATGTCATAATCATTGGTTGATGTCATAATCATTTTGTTGATGTCATAATCATTTGATGATGTCATAATCATTTTGTTGATGTCATAATGATTTGATGATGTCATAATCATTGGATGATGTCATAATCATTGGATGATGTCATAATCATTTTGTTGATGTCATAATCATTTGATGATGCCATAATCATTTTGTTGATGTCATAATCATTTTATGATGTCATAATCATTTTGTTGATGTCATAATGATTTGATGTTGTCATAATCATTGGATGATGTCATAATCATTGGATGATGTCATCATCATTTTGTTGATGTCATAATCATTTGATGATGTCATAATCATTTGTTGTCATAATCATTGGATGATGTCAAAATCATTTTGTTTATGTCATAATCATTTTTTGATGTCATAATCATTAGATGATGTCATAATTATTTTGTTGATGTCATAATCATTTTGTTGATGTCATAATGATTTGATGATGTCATAATCATTTGATGTCATAATCATTGGGTGATGTCATAATCATTTTGTTGATGTCATAATCATTTGATGATGTCATAATCATTGGATGATGTCATAATCATTTTGTTGATGTCATAATCATTTGATGTCATAATCATTAGATGATGTCATAATCATTTTGATGATGTCATAATCATTAGATGATGTCATAATCATTTTGTTGATGTCATAATCATTTGATGATGTCATAATCATTTGATGTCATAATCATTGGATGGTGTCATAATCATTTTGTTGATGTCATAATCATTTGATGATGTCATAATCATTACATGATGTCATAATCATTTTATTGATGTCATAATCATTTGATGATGTCATAATCATTAGATGATGTCATAATCATTTTGTTGATGTCATAATCATTTGATGATGTCATAATCATTAGATGATGTCATAATCATTTTGTTGATGTCATAATCATTTGATGATGTCATAATCATTTGATGTCATAATCATTGGATGATGTCATAAACATTTTGTTGATGTCATAATCATTTGATGATGTCATAATCATTTTGTTGATGTCATAATCATTTGATGATGTCATAATCATTAGATGATGTCATAATCATTTTGTTGATGTCATAATCATTTGATGATGTCATAATCATTTTGTTGATGTCATAATCATTTGATGATGTCATAATCATTTGATGTCATAATCATGGGATGATGTCATAATCATTTTGTTGATGTCATAATCATTTGATGATGTCATAATCATTAGATGATGTCATAATCATTTTGTTGATGTCATAATCATTTGATGATGTCATAATCATTAGATGATGTCATAATCATTTTGTTGATGTCATAATCATTTGATGATGTCATAATCATTAGATGATGTCATAATCATTTTGTTGATGTCATAATCATTTGATGATGTCATAATCATTAGATGATGTCATAATCATTTTGTTGATGTCATAATCATTTGATGATGTCATAATCATTTGATGTCATAATCATTGGATGATGTCATAAACATTTTGTTGATGTCATAATCATTTGATTATGTCATAATCATTTTGTTGATGTCATAATCATTTGATGATGTCATAATCATTAGATGATGTCATAATCATTTTGTTGATGTCATAATCATTTGATGATGTCATAATCATTTGATGTCATAATCATTGGATGATGTCATAAACATTTTGTTGATGTCATAATCATTTGATGATGTCATAATCATTTTGTTGATGTCATAATCATTTGATGATGTCATAATCATTAGATGATGTCATAATCATTTTGTTGATGTCATAATCATTTGATGATGTCATAATCATTTTGTTGATGTCATAATCATTTGATGATGTCATAATCATTTGATGTCATAATCATGGGATGATGTCATAATCATTTTGTTGATGTCATAATCATTTGATGATGTCATAATCATTAGATGATGTCATAATCATTTTGTTGATGTCATAATCATTTGATGATGTCATAATCATTAGATGATGTCATAATCATTTTGTTGATGTCATAATCATTTGATGATGTCATAATCATTAGATGATGTCATAATCATTTTGTTGATGTCATAATCATTTGATGATGTCATAATCATTTGATGTCATAATCATTGGATGATGTCATAAACATTTTGTTGATGTCATAATCATTTGATTATGTCATAATCATTTTGTTGATGTCATAATCATTTGATGATGTCATAATCATTAGATGATGTCATAATCATTTTGTTGATGTCATAATCATTTGATGATGTCATAATCATTTTGTTGATGTCATAATCATTTGATGATGTCATAATCATTGGATGATGTCATAATCATTGGATGATGTCATAATCATTTTGTTGATGTCATAATCATTGGATGATGTCATAATCATTTTGTTGATGTCATAATCATTAGATGATGTCATAATCATTAGATGATGTCATAATCATTTTGTTGATGTCATAATCATTTGATGATGTCATAATCATTTTGTTGATGTCATAATCATTTGATGATGTCATAATCATTTGATGTCATAATCATTGGATGATGTCATAATCATTGGATGATGTCATAATCATTTTGTTGATGTCATAATCATTTGATGATGTCATAATCATTAGATGATGTCATTATCATTTTGTTGATGTCATAATCATTTTGTTGATGTCATAATCATTTTGTGATGTCATAATCATTTTGTTGATGTCATAATCATTTTGTTGATGTCATAATGATTTGATGATGTCATAATCATTTGATGTCATAATCATTGGATGATGTCATAATCATTGGATGATGTCATAATCATTTTGTTGATGTCATAATCATTTGATGATGTCATAATCATTAGATGATGTCATAATCATTTTGTTGATGTCATAATGATTTGATGATGTCATAATCATTGGATGATGTCATAATCATTGGATGATACCATAATAATTTTGTTGATGTCATAATCATTTGATGATGCCATAATCATTTTGTTGATGTCATAATCATTGGATGATGTCATAATCATTTTGTTGATGTCATAATCATTTGATGATGTCATAATCATTGGATGATGTCATATTCATTTTGTTGATGTCATAATCATTTGATGATGTCATAATCATTAGATGATGTCATAATCATTTGATGTCATAATCATTTTGTTGATGTCATGATCATTTGATGATGTCATAATCATTAGATGATGTCATAATCATTTGATGTCATAATCATTGGATGATGTCATAACCATTTTGTTGATGTCATAAACATTTGATGATGTCATAATCATTGGATGATGTCATAATCATTTTGTTGATGTCATAATCATTTTGTTGATGTCATAATCATTTGATGTCATAATCATTGGATGATGTCATAATCATTTTGTTGATGTCATAATCATTTGATGATGTCATAATCATTTGATGTCATAATCATTGGATGATGTCATATTCATTTTGTTGATGTCATAATCATTAGATGATGTCATAATCATTAGATGATGTCATAATCATTTTGTTGATGTCATAATCATTTGATGATGTCATAATCATTTTGTTGATGTCATAATCATTGGATGATGTCATAATCATTTTGTTGATGTCATAATCATTTGATGATGCCATAATCATTTTGTTGATGACATAATCATTTGATGATGTCATAATCATTTGATGTCATAATCATTGGATGATGTCATAATCATTTTGTTGATGTCATAATCATTTGATGATGTCATAATCATTTGATGTCATAATCTTTGGATGATGTCATAATCATTTGATGATGTCATAATCATTTTGTTGATGTCATAATGATTTGATGATGTCATAATCATTGGATGATGTCATAATCATTGGATGATGTCATAATCATTTTGTTGATGTCATAATCATTTTATGATGTCATAATCATTTTGTTGATGTCATAATGATTTGATGATGTCATAATCATTGGATGATGTCATAATCATTGGATGATGTCATCATCAATTTGTTGATGTCATAATCATTTGATGATGTCATAATCATTTGTTGTCATAATCATTGGATGATGTCAAAATCATTTTGTTGATGTCATAATCATTTGATGATGTCATAATCATTAGATGATGTCATAATTATTTTGTTGATGTCATAATCATTTTGTTGATGTCATAATGATTTGATGATGTCATAATCATTTAATGTCATAATCATTGGGTGATGTCATAATCATTTTGTTGATGTCATAATCATTTGATGATGTCATAATCATTTGATGTCATAATCATTGGATGATGTCATAATCATTATGCTGATGTCATAATCATTTGATGTCATAATCATTAGATGATGTCATAATCATTTTGTTGATGTCATAATCATTAGATGATGTCATAATCATTTTGTTGAAGTCATAATCATTTGATGATGTCATAATCATTTGACGTCATAATCATTGGATGATGTCATAATCATTTTGTTGATGTCATAATCATTTGATGATGTCATAATCATTAGATGATGTCATAATCATTTTGTTGATGTCATAATCATTTGATGATGTCATAATCATTAGATGATGTCATAATCATTTTGTTGATGTCATAATCATTTGATGATGTCATAATCATTAGATGATGTCATAATCATTTTGTTGATGTCATAATCATTTGATGATGTCATAATCATTTGATGTCATAATCATTGGATGATGTCATAAACATTTTGTTGATGTCATAATCATTTGATGATGTCATAATCATTTTGTTGATGTCATAATCATTTGATGATGTCATAATCATTAGATGATGTCATAATCATTTGATGTCATAATCATTGGATTATGTCATAAACATTTGATGATGTCATAATCATTTTGTTGATGTCATAATCATTTGATGATGTCATAATCATTAGATGATGTCATAATCATTTGATGTCATAATCATTTTGTTGCTGTCATAATCATTAGATGATGTCATAATCATTAGATGATGTCATAATCATTTTGTTGATGTCATAATCATTTTGTTGATGTCATAATCATTGGATGATGTCATAATCATTTTGTTGATGTCATAATCATTTGATGATGCCATAATCATTTTGTTGATGGCATAATCATTTGATGATGTCATAATCATTTGATGTCATAATCATTGGATGATGTCATAATCATTTTGTTGATGTCATAATCATTTGATGATGTCATAATCATTTGATGTCATAATCTTTGGATGATGTCATAATCATTTGATGATGTCATAATCATTTTGTTGATGTCATAATCATTTTGTTGATGTCATAATGATTTGATGATGTCATAAACATTGGATGATGTCATAATCATTGGATGATGTCATAATCATTTTGTTGATGTCATAATCATTTGATGATGTCATAATCATTTGATGTCATAATCATTGGATGATGTCATAATCATTTTGTTGATGTCATAATCATTTGATGATGTCATAATCATTTTGTTGATGTCATAATCATTTTGTTGATGTCATAATCATTGGATGATGTCATAATCATTGGATGATGTCATAATCATTTTGTTGATGTCATAATCATTTGATGATGCCATAATCATTTTGTTGATGTCATAATCATTTTGTTGATGTCATAATGATTTGATGATGTTATAATCATTGGATCATGTCATAATCATTGGATGATGTCATAATCATTTTGTTGATGTCATAATCATTTGATGTCATAATCATTGGATGATGTCATAATCATTTTGTTGATGTCATAATCATTTGATGATGTCATAATCATTAGATGATGTCGTAATCATTTTGTTGATGTCATAATCATTTGATGATGTCATAATCATTTGATGTCATAATCATTGGATGATGTCATAATCATTTTGTTGATGTCATAATCATTTGATGATGTCATAATCATTAGATGATGTCATAATCATTTTGTTGATGTCATAATCATTTGATGATGTCATAATCATTAGATGATGTCATAATCATTTTGTTGATGTCATAATCATTTGATGATGTCATAATCATTTGATGTCATAATCATCGGATGATGTCATAATCATTTTGTTGATGTCATAATCATTTGATAATGTCATAATCATTTGATGATGCCATAATCATTTTGTTGATGGCATAATCATTTGATGATGTCATAATCATTTGATGTCATAATCATTGGATGATGTCATAAACATTTTGTTGATGTCATAATCATTTGATGATGTCATAATCATTTGATGTCATAATCATTTGATGATGTCATAATCATTTTGTTGATGTAATAATCATTTTGTTGATGTCATAATGATTTGATGATGTCATAATCATTGGTTGATGTCATAATCATTTTGTTGATGTCATAATCATTTGATGATGTCATAATCATTTTGTTGATGTCATAATGATTTGATGATGTCATAATCATTGGATGATGTCATAATCATTGGATGATGTCATAATCATTTTGTTGATGTCATAATCATTTGATGATGCCATAATCATTTTGTTGATGTCATAATCATTTTATGATGTCATAATCATTTTGTTGATGTCATAATGATTTGATGTTGTCATAATCATTGGATGATGTCATAATCATTGGATGATGTCATCATCATTTTGTTGATGTCATAATCATTTGATGATGTCATAATCATTTGTTGTCATAATCATTGGATGATGTCAAAATCATTTTGTTTATGTCATAATCATTTTTTGATGTCATAATCATTAGATGATGTCATAATTATTTTGTTGATGTCATAATCATTTTGTTGATGTCATAATGATTTGATGATGTCATAATCATTTGATGTCATAATCATTGGGTGATGTCATAATCATTTTGTTGATGTCATAATCATTTGATGATGTCATAATCATTGGATGATGTCATAATCATTTTGTTGATGTCATAATCATTTGATGTCATAATCATTAGATGATGTCATAATCATTTTGATGATGTCATAATCATTAGATGATGTCATAATCATTTTGTTGATGTCATAATCATTTGATGATGTCATAATCATTTGATGTCATAATCATTGGATGGTGTCATAATCATTTTGTTGATGTCATAATCATTTGATGATGTCATAATCATTACATGATGTCATAATCATTTTATTGATGTCATAATCATTTGATGATGTCATAATCATTAGATGATGTCATAATCATTTTGTTGATGTCATAATCATTTGATGATGTCATAATCATTAGATGATGTCATAATCATTTTGTTGATGTCATAATCATTTGATGATGTCATAATCATTTGATGTCATAATCATTGGATGATGTCATAAACATTTTGTTGATGTCATAATCATTTGATGATGTCATAATCATTTTGTTGATGTCATAATCATTTGATGATGTCATAATCATTAGATGATGTCATAATCATTTTGTTGATGTCATAATCATTTGATGATGTCATAATCATTTTGTTGATGTCATAATCATTTGATGATGTCATAATCATTTGATGTCATAATCATGGGATGATGTCATAATCATTTTGTTGATGTCATAATCATTTGATGATGTCATAATCATTAGATGATGTCATAATCATTTTGTTGATGTCATAATCATTTGATGATGTCATAATCATTAGATGATGTCATAATCATTTTGTTGATGTCATAATCATTTGATGATGTCATAATCATTAGATGATGTCATAATCATTTTGTTGATGTCATAATCATTTGATGATGTCATAATCATTAGATGATGTCATAATCATTTTGTTGATGTCATAATCATTTGATGATGTCATAATCATTTGATGTCATAATCATTGGATGATGTCATAAACATTTTGTTGATGTCATAATCATTTGATTATGTCATAATCATTTTGTTGATGTCATAATCATTTGATGATGTCATAATCATTAGATGATGTCATAATCATTTTGTTGATGTCATAATCATTTGATGATGTCATAATCATTTGATGTCATAATCATTGGATGATGTCATAAACATTTTGTTGATGTCATAATCATTTGATGATGTCATAATCATTTTGTTGATGTCATAATCATTTGATGATGTCATAATCATTAGATGATGTCATAATCATTTTGTTGATGTCATAATCATTTGATGATGTCATAATCATTTTGTTGATGTCATAATCATTTGATGATGTCATAATCATTTGATGTCATAATCATGGGATGATGTCATAATCATTTTGTTGATGTCATAATCATTTGATGATGTCATAATCATTAGATGATGTCATAATCATTTTGTTGATGTCATAATCATTTGATGATGTCATAATCATTAGATGATGTCATAATCATTTTGTTGATGTCATAATCATTTGATGATGTCATAATCATTAGATGATGTCATAATCATTTTGTTGATGTCATAATCATTTGATGATGTCATAATCATTTGATGTCATAATCATTGGATGATGTCATAAACATTTTGTTGATGTCATAATCATTTGATTATGTCATAATCATTTTGTTGATGTCATAATCATTTGATGATGTCATAATCATTAGATGATGTCATAATCATTTTGTTGATGTCATAATCATTTGATGATGTCATAATCATTTTGTTGATGTCATAATCATTTGATGATGTCATAATCATTGGATGATGTCATAATCATTGGATGATGTCATAATCATTTTGTTGATGTCATAATCATTGGATGATGTCATAATCATTTTGTTGATGTCATAATCATTAGATGATGTCATAATCATTAGATGATGTCATAATCATTTTGTTGATGTCATAATCATTTGATGATGTCATAATCATTTTGTTGATGTCATAATCATTTGATGATGTCATAATCATTTGATGTCATAATCATTGGATGATGTCATAATCATTGGATGATGTCATAATCATTTTGTTGATGTCATAATCATTTGATGATGTCATAATCATTAGATGATGTCATTATCATTTTGTTGATGTCATAATCATTTTGTTGATGTCATAATCATTTTGTGATGTCATAATCATTTTGTTGATGTCATAATCATTTTGTTGATGTCATAATGATTTGATGATGTCATAATCATTTGATGTCATAATCATTGGATGATGTCATAATCATTGGATGATGTCATAATCATTTTGTTGATGTCATAATCATTTGATGATGTCATAATCATTAGATGATGTCATAATCATTTTGTTGATGTCATAATGATTTGATGATGTCATAATCATTGGATGATGTCATAATCATTGGATGATACCATAATAATTTTGTTGATGTCATAATCATTTGATGATGCCATAATCATTTTGTTGATGTCATAATCATTGGATGATGTCATAATCATTTTGTTGATGTCATAATCATTTGATGATGTCATAATCATTGGATGATGTCATATTCATTTTGTTGATGTCATAATCATTTGATGATGTCATAATCATTAGATGATGTCATAATCATTTGATGTCATAATCATTTTGTTGATGTCATGATCATTTGATGATGTCATAATCATTAGATGATGTCATAATCATTTGATGTCATAATCATTGGATGATGTCATAACCATTTTGTTGATGTCATAAACATTTGATGATGTCATAATCATTGGATGATGTCATAATCATTTTGTTGATGTCATAATCATTTTGTTGATGTCATAATCATTTGATGATGCCATAATCATTTTGTTGATGGCATAATCATTTGATGATGTCATAATCATTTGATGTCATAATCATTGGATGATGTCATAATCATTTTGTTGATGTCATAATCATTTGATGATGTCATAATCATTTGATGTCATAATCTTTGGATGATGTCATAATCATTTGATGATGTCATAATCATTTTGTTGATGTCATAATGATTTGATGATGTCATAATCATTGGATGATGTCATAATCATTGGATGATGTCATAATCATTTTGTTGATGTCATAATCATTTTATGATGTCATAATCATTTTGTTGATGTCATAATGATTTGATGATGTCATAATCATTGGATGATGTCATAATCATTGGATGATGTCATCATCATTTTGTTGATGTCATAATCATTTGATGATGTCATAATCATTTGTTGTCATAATCATTGGATGATGTCAAAATCATTTTGTTGATGTCATAATCATTTGATGATGTCATAATCATTAGATGATGTCATAATTATTTTGTTGATGTCATAATCATTTTGTTGATGTCATAATGATTTGATGATGTCATAATCATTTAATGTCATAATCATTGGGTGATGTCATAATCATTTTGTTGATGTCATAATCATTTGATGATGTCATAATCATTTGATGTCATAATCATTGGATGATGTCATAATCATTTTGCTGATGTCATAATCATTTGATGTCATAATCATTAGATGATGTCATAATCATTTTGTTGATGTCATAATCATTAGATGATGTCATAATCATTTTGTTGAAGTCATAATCATTTGATGATGTCATAATCATTTGATGTCATAATCATTGGATGATGTCATAATCATTTTGTTGATGTCATAATCATTTGATGATGTCATAATCATTAGATGATGTCATAATCATTTTGTTGATGTCATAATCATTTGATGATGTCATAATCATTAGATGATGTCATAATCATTTTGTTGATGTCATAATCATTTGATGATGTCATAATCATTAGATGATGTCATAATCATTTTGTTGATGTCATAATCATTTGATGATGTCATAATCATTTGATGTCATAATCATTGGATGATGTCATAAACATTTTGTTGATGTCATAATCATTTGATGATGTCATAATCATTTTGTTGATGTCATAATCATTTGATGATGTCATAATCATTAGATGATGTCATAATCATTTTGTTGATGTCATAATCATTTGATGATGTCATAATCATTTTGTTGATGTCATAATCATTTGATGATGTCATAATCATTTGATGTCATAATCATGGGATGATGTCATAATCATTTTGTTGATGTCATAATCATTTGATGATGTCATAATCATTAGATGATGTCATAATCATTTTGTTGATGTCATAATCATTTGATGATGTCATAATCATTAGATGATGTCATAATCATTTTGTTGATGTCATAATCATTTGATGATGTCATAATCATTAGATGATGTCATAATCATTGGATGATGTCATCATCATTTTGTTGATGTCATAATCATTTGATGATGTCATAATCATTTGTTGTCATAATCATTGGATGATGTCAAAATCATTTTGTTGATGCCATAATCATTTGATGATGTCATAATCATTAGATGATGTCATAATTATTTTGTTGATGTCATAATCATTTTGTTGATGTCATAATGATTTGATGATGTCATAATAATTTAATGTCATAATCATTGGGTGATGTCATAATCATTTTGTTGATGTCATAATCATTTGATGATGTCATAATCATTTGATGTCATAATCATTGGATGATGTCATAATCATTTTGTTGATGTCATAATCATTTGATGTCATAATCATTAGATGATGTCATTATCATTTTGTTGATGTCATAATCATTAGATGATGTCATAATCATTTTGCTGAAGTCATAATCATTTGATGATGTCATAATCATTTGATGTCATAATCATTGGATGATGTCATAATCATTTTGTTGATGTCATAATCAATTGATGATGTCATAATCATTAGATGATGTCATAATCATTTTGTTGATGTCATAATCATTTGATGATGTCATAATCATTAGATGATGTCATAATCATTTTGTTGATGTCATAATCATTTGATGATGTCATAATCATTAGATGATGTCATAATCATTTTGTTGATGTCATAATCATTTGATGATGTCATAATCATTTGATGTCATAATCATTGGATGATGTCATAAACATTTTGTTGATGTCATAATCATTTGATGATGTCATAATCATTTTGTTGATGTCATAATCATTTGATGATGTCATAATCATTAGATGATGTCATAATCATTTGATGTCATAATCATTGGATGATGTCATAACCATTTTGTTGATGTCATAAACATTTGATGATGTCATAATCATTGGATGATGTCATAATCATTTTGTTGATGTCATAATCATTTTGTTGATGTCATAATCATTTGATGTCATAATCATTGGATGATGTCATAATCATTTTGTTGATGTCATAATCATTTGATGATGTCATAATCATTTGATGTCATAATCATTGGATGATGTCATATTCATTTTGTTGATGTCATAATCATTAGATGATGTCATAATCATTAGATGATGTCATAATCATTTTGTTGATGTCATAATCATTTGATGATGTCATAATCATTTTGTTGATGTCATAATCATTGGATGATGTCATAATCATTTTGTTGATGTCATAATCATTTGATGATGCCATAATCATTTTGTTGATGGCATAATCATTTGATGATGTCATAATCATTTGATGTCATAATCATTGGATGATGTCATAATCATTTTGTTGATGTCATAATCATTTGATGATGTCATAATCATTTGATGTCATAATCATTTGATGATGTCATAATCATTTGATGTCATAATCTTTGGATGATGTCATAATCATTTGATGATGTCATAATCATTTTGTTGATGTCATAATGATTTGATGATGTCATAATCTTTGGATGATGTCATAATCATTGGATGATGTCATAATCATTTTGTTGACTTCATAATCATTTGATGATGCCATAATCATTTTGTTGATGTCATAATCATTTTATGATGTCATAATCATTTTGTTGATGTCATAATGATTTGATGATGTCATAATCATTGGATGATGTCATAATCATTGGATGATGTCATCATCATTTTGTTGATGTCATAATCATTTGATGATGTCATAATCATTTGTTGTCATAATCATTGGATGATGTCAAAATCATTTTGTTGATGTCATAATCATTTGATGATGTCATAATCATTAGATGATGTCATAATCATTTTGTTGATGTCATAATGATTTGATGATGTCATAATCATTTAATGTCATAATCATTGGGTGATGTCATAATCATTTTGTTGATGTCATAATCATTTGATGATGTCATAATCATTTGATGTCATAATCATTGGATGATGTCATAATCATTTTGTTGATGTCATAATCATTTGATGTCAGAATCATTAGATGATGTCATAATCATTTTGTTGCTGTCATAATCATTAGATGATGTCATAATCATTTTGTTGAAGTCATAATCATTTGATGATGTCATAATCATTTGATGTCATAATCATTGGATGATGTCATAATCATTTTGTTGATGTCATAATCATTTGATGATGTCATAATCATTAGATGATGTCATAATCATTTTGTTGATGTCATAATCATTTGATGATGTCATAATCATTAGATGATGTCATAATCATTTTGTTGATGTCATAATCATTTGATGATGTCATAATCATTTGATGTCATAATCATTGGATGATGTCATAAACATTTTGTTGATGTCATAATCATTGGGTGATGTCATAATCATTTTGTTGATGTCATAATCATTTGATGATGTCATAATCATTTGATGTCATAATCATTGGATGATGTCATAAACATTTTGTTGATGTCATAATCATTTGATGATGTCATAATCATTTTGTTGATGTCATAATCATTTGATGATGTCATAATCATTTTGTTGATGTCATAATCATTTGATGATGTCATAATCATTTTGTTGATGTCATAATCATTTGATGATGTCATAATCATTTGATGTCATAATCATGGGATGATGTCATAATCATTTTGTTGATGTCATAATCATTTGATGATGTCATAATCATTAGATGATGTCATAATCATTTTGTTGATGTCATAATCATTTGATGATGTCATAATCATTAGATGATGTCATAATCATTTTGTTGATGTCATAATCATTTGATGATGTCATAATCATTAGATGATGTCATAATCATTGGATGATGTCATCATCATTTTGTTGATGTCATAATCATTTGATGATGTCATAATCATTTGTTGTCATAATCATTGGATGATGTCAAAATCATTTTGTTGATGTCATAATCATTTGATGATGTCATAATCATTAGATGATGTCATAATTATTTTGTTGATGTCATAATCATTTTGTTGATGTCATAATGATTTGATGATGTCATAATCATTTAATGTCATAATCATTGGGTGATGTCATAATCATTTTGTTGATGTCATAATCATTTGATGATGTCATAATCATTTGATGTCATAATCATTGGATGATGTCATAATCATTTTGTTGATGTCATAATCATTTGATGTCATAATCATTAGATGATGTCATAATCATTTTGTTGATGTCATAATCATTAGATGATGTCATAATCATTTTGTTGAAGTCATAATCATTTGATGATGTCATAATCATTTGATGTCATAATCATTGGATGATGTCATAATCATTTTGTTGATGTCATAATCATTTGATGATGTCATAATCATTAGATGATGTCATAATCATTTTGTTGATGTCATAATCATTTGATGATGTCATAATCATTAGATGATGTCATAATCATTTTGTTGATGTCATAATCATTTGATGATGTCATAATCATTTGATGTCATAATCATTGGATGATGTCATAAACATTTTGTTGATGTCATAATCATTTGATGATGTCATAATCATTTTGTTGATGTCATAATCATTTGATGATGTCATAATCATTAGATGATGTCATAATCATTTTGTTGATGTCATAATCATTTGATGATGTCATAATCATTTTGTTGATGTCATAATCATTTGATGATGTCATAATCATTTTGTTGATGTCATAATCATTTGATGATGTCATAATCATTTGATGTCATAATCATGGGATGATGTCATAATCATTTTGTTGATGTCATAATCATTTGATGATGTCATAATCATTAGATGATGTCATAATCATTTTGTTGATGTCATAATCATTTGATGATGTCATAATCATTTGATGTCATAATCATTGGATGATGTCATAATCATTTTGTTGATGTCATAATCATTTGATGATGTCATAATCATTAGATGATGTCATAATCATTTTGTTGATGTCATAATCATTTTGTTGATGTCATATTGATTTGATGATGTCATAATCATTTGATGTCATAATCATTGGATGATGTCATAATCATTTTGTTGATGTCATAATCATTTGATGATGTCAATCATTTTGTTGATGTCATAATCATTTTGTTGATGTCATAATGATTTGATGATGTCATAATCATTGGATGATGTCATAATCATTGGATGATGTCATAATAATTTTGTTGATGTCATAATCATTTGATGATGCCATAATCATTTTGTTGATGTCATAATCATTGGATGATGTCATAATCATTTTGTTGATGTCATAATCATTTGATGATGTCATAATCATTGGATGATGTCATATTCATTTTGTTGATGTCATAATCATTTGATGATGTCATAATCATTAGATGATGTCATAATCATTTGATGTCATAATCATTTTGTTGATGTCATGATCATTTGATGATGTCATAATCATTAGATGATGTCATAATCATTTGATGTCATAATCATTGGATAATGTCATAACCATTTTGTTGATGTCATAAACATTTGATGATATCATAATCATTGGATGATGTCATAATCATTTTGTTGATGTCATAATCATTGGATGATGTCATAATCATTTGATGTCATAATCATTGGATGATGTCATAATCATTTTGTTGATGTCATAATCATTTGATGATGTCATAATCATTTGATGTCATAATCATTGGATGATGTCATAATCATGTTGTTGATGTCATAATCATTAGATGATGTCATAATCATTAGATGATGTCATGATCATTTTGTTGATGTCATAATCATTTGATGATGTCATAATCATTTTGTTGATGTCATAATCATTGGATGATGTCATAATCATTTTGTTGATGTCATAATCATTTGATGATGCCATAATCATTTTGTTGATGGCATAATCATTTGATGATGTCATAATCATTTGATGTCATAATCATTGGATGATGTCATAATCATTTTGTTGATGTCATAATCATTTGATGATGTCATAATCATTTGATGTCATAATCTTTGGATGATGTCATCATCACTGGATGATGTCATCATCATTTTGTTGATGTCATAATCATTTGATGATGTCATAATCATTTGTTGTCATAATCATTGGATGATGTCAAAATCATTTTGTTGATGTCATAATCATTTGATGATGTCATAATCATTAGATGATGTCATAATTATTTTGTTGATGTCATAATCATTTTGTTGATGTCATAATGATTTGATGATGTCATAATCATTTGATGTCATAATCATTGGGTGATGTCATAATCATTTTGTTGATGTCATAATCATTTGATGATGTCATAATCATTTGATGTCATAATCATTGGATGATGTCATAATCATTTTGTTGATGTCATTATCATTAGATGATGTCATAATCATTTTGTTGATGTCACAATCATTAGATGATGTCATAATCATTTTGTTGATGTCATAATCATTTGATGATGTCATAATCATTTGATGTCATAATCAATGGATGATGTCATAATCATTTTGTTGATGTCATAATCATTTGATGATGTCATAATCATTAGATGATGTCATAATCATTTTGTTGATGTCATAATCATTTGATGATGTCATAATCATTAGATGATGTCATAATCATTTTGTTGATGTCATAATCATTTGATGATGTCATAATCATTAGATGATGTCTTAATCATTTTGTTGATGTCATAATCATTAGATGATGTCATAATCATTTTGTTGATGTCATAATCATTTGATGATGTCATAATCATTTGATGTCATAATCATTGGATGATGTCATAAACATTTTGTTGATGTCATAATCATTTGATGATGTCATAATCATTTTGTTGATGTCATAATCATTTGATGATGTCATAATCATTAGATGATGTCATAATCATTTTGTTGATGTCATAATCATTTGATAATGTCATAATCATTTTGTTGATGTCATAATCATTTGATGATGTCATAATCATTTGATGTCATAATCATGGGATGATGTCATAATCATTTTGTTGATGTCATAATCATTTGATGATGTTATAATCATTTGATGTCATAATCATTTGATGATGTCGTAATCATTTTGTTGATGTAATAATCATTTTGTTGATGTCATAATGATTTGATGATGTCATAATCATTGGATGATGTCATAATCATTTTGTTGATGTCATAATCATTTGATGATGTCATAATCATTTTGTTGATGTCATAATGATTTGATGATGTCATAATCATTGGATGATGTCATAATCATTTTGTTGATGTCATAATCATTTGATGATGCCATAATCATTTTGTTGATGTCATAATCATTTTATGATGTCATAATCATTTTGTTGATGTCATAATGATTTGATGATGTCATAATCATTGGATGATGTCATAATCATTGGATGATGTCATCATCATTTTGTTGATGTCATAATCATTTGATGATGTCATAATCATTTGTTGTCATAATCATTGGATGATGTCAAAATCATTTTGTTGATGTCATAATCATTTGATGATGTCATAATCATTAGATGATGTCATAATTATTTTGTTGATGTCATAATCATTTTGTTGATGTCATAATGATTTGATGATGTCATAATCATTTCATGTCATAATCATTGGGTGATGTCATAATCATTTTGTTGATGTCATAATCATTTGATGTCATAATCATTAGATGATGTCATAATCATTTTGTTGATGTCATAATCATTAGATGATGTCATAATCATTTTGTTGATGTCATAATCATTTGATGATGTCATAATCATTTGATGTCATAATCATTGGATGATGTCATAATCATTTTGTTGATGTCATAATCATTTGATGATGTCATAATCATTAGATGATGTCATAATCATTTTGTTGATGTCATAATCATTTGATGATGTCATAATCATTAGATGATGTCATAATCATTTTGTTGATGTCATAATCATTTGATGATGTCATAATCATTTGATGTCATAATCATTGGATGATGTCATAAACATTTTGTTCATGTCATAATCATTTGATGATGTCATAATCATTTTGTTGATGTCATAATCATTTGATGATGTCATAATCATTAGATGATGTCATAATAATTTTGTTGATGTCATAATCATTTGATGATGTCATAATCATTTTGTTGATGTCATAATCATTTGATGATGTCATAATCATTTGATGTCATAATCATGGGATGATGTCATAATCATTTTGTTGATGTCATAATCATTTGATGATGTCATAATCATTAGATGATGTCATAATCATTTTGTTGATGTCATAATGATTTGATGATGTCATAATCATTTCATGTCATAATCATTGGATGATGTCATAATCATTTTGTTGATGTCATAATCATTTGATGTCATAATCATTAGATGATGTCATAATCATTTTGTTGATGTCATAATCATTAGATGATGTCATAATCATTTTGTTGATGTCATAATCATTTGATGATGTCATAATCATTTGATGTCATAATCTTTGGATGATGTCATAATCATTTTGTTGATGTCATAATCATTTGATGATGTCATAATCATTAGATGATGTCATAATCATTTTGTTGATGTCATAATCATTTGATGATGTCATAATCATTAGATGATGTCATAATCATTTTGTTGATGTCATAATCATTTGATGATGTCATAATCATTTGATGTCATAATCATTGGATGATGTCATAAACATTTTGTTGATGTCATAATCATTTGATGATGTCATAATCATTTTGTTGATGTCATAATCATTTGATGATGTCATAATCATTAGATGATGTCATAATAATTTTGTTGATGTCATAATCATTTGATGATGTCATAATCATTTTGTTGATGTCATAATCATTTGATGATGTCATAATCATTTGATGTCATAATCATGGGATGATGTCATAATCATTTTGTTGATGTCATAATCATTAGATGATGTCATAATCATTTTGTTGATGTCATAATCATTTGATGATGTCATAATCATTAGATGATGTCATAATCATTTTGTTGATGTCATAATCATTTGATGATGTCATAATCATTTGATGATGTCATAATCATTAGATGATGTCATAATCATTTTGTTGATGTCATAATCATTTGATGATGTCATAATCATTTGATGTCATAATCATTGGATGATGTCATAAACATTTTGTTGATGTCATAATCATTTGATTATGTCATAATCATTTTGTTGATGTCATAATCATTTGATGATGTCATAATCATTAGATGATGTCATAATCATTTTGTTGATGTCATAATCATTTGATGATGTCATAATCATTTTGTTGATGTCATAATCATTTGATGATGTCATAATCATTGGATGATGTCATAATCATTGGATGATGTCATAATCATTTTGTTGATGTCATAATCATTGGATGATGTCATAATCATTTTGTTGATGTCATAATCATTAGATGATGTCATAATCATTAGATGATGTCATAATCATTTTGTTGATGTCATAATCATTTGATGATGTCATAATCATTTTGTTGATGTCATAATCATTTGATGATGTCATAATCATTTGATGTCATAATCATTGGATGATGTCATAATCATTGGATGATGTCATAATCATTTTGTTGATGTCATAATCATTTGATGATGTCATAATAATTAGATGATGTCATTATCATTTTGTTGATGTCATAATCATTTTGTTGATGTCATAATCATTTGATGATGCTATAATCATTTTGTTGATGTCATAATCATTTTATGATGTCATAATCATTTTGTTGATGTCATAATCATTTTGTTGATGTCATAATGATTTGATGATGTCATAATCATTTGATGTCATAATCATTGGATGATGTCATAATCATTTTGTTGATGTCATAATCATTTGATGATGTCATAATGATTTTGTTGATGTCATAATCATTTGATGATGCCATATTCATTTTGTTGATGTCATAATCATTTTATGATGTCATAATCATTTTGTTGATGTCATAATCATTTTGTTGATGTCATAATGATTTGATGATGTCATAATCATTGGATGATGTCATAATCATTGGATGATATCATAATAATTTTGTTGATGTCATAATCATTTGATGATGCCATAATCATTTTGTTGATGTCATAATCATTGGATGATGTCATAATCATTTTGTTGATGTCATAATCATTTGATGATGTCATAATCATTAGATGATGTCATAATCATTTTGTTGATGTCATAATCATTTGATGATGTCATAATCATTTGATGTCATAATCATTGGATGATGTCATAATCATTTTGTTGATGTCATAATCATTTGATGATGTCATAATCATTAGATGATGTCATAATCATTTTGTTGATGTCATAATCATTTTGTTGATGTCATATTGATTTGATGATGTCATAATCATTTGATGTCATAATCATTGGATGATGTCATAATCATTTTGTTGATGTCATAATCATTTGATGATGTCAATCATTTTGTTGATGTCATAATCATTTTGTTGATGTCATAATGATTTGATGATGTCATAATCATTGGATGATGTCATAATCATTGGATGATATCATAATAATTTTGTTGATGTCATAATCATTTGATGATGCCATAATCATTTTGTTGATGTCATAATCATTGGATGATGTCATAATCATTTTGTTGATGTCATAATCATTTGATGATGTCATAATCATTGGATGATGTCATATTCATTTTGTTGATGTCATAATCATTTGATGATATCATAATCATTAGATGATGTCATAATCATTTGATGTCATAATCATTTTGTTGATGTCATGATCATTTGATGATGTCATAATCATTAGATGATGTCATAATCATTTGATGTCATAATCATTGGATGATGTAATAACCATTTTGTTGATGTCATAAACATTTGATGATGTCATAATCATTGGATGATGTCATAATCATTTTGTTGATGTCATAATCATTTTGTTGATGTCATAATCATTTGATGCCATAATCATTGGATGATGTCATAATCATTTTGTTGATGTCGTAATCATTTGATGATGTCATAATCATTTGATGTCATAATCATTGGATGATGTCATAATCATTTTGTTGATGTCATAATCATTTTGTTGATGTCATAATCATTTGATGTCATAATCATTGGATGATGTCATAATCATTTTGTTGATGTCATAATCATTTGATGATGTCATAATCATTTGATGTCATAATCATTGGATGATGTCATAATCATTTTGTTGATGTCATAATCATTAGATGATGTCATAATCATTAGATGATATCATAATCATTTTGTTGATGTCATAATCATTTGATGATGTCATAATCATTTTGTTGATGTCATAATCATTGGATGATGTCATAATCATTTTGTTGATGTCATAATCATTTGATGATGTCATAATCATTTGATGTCATAATCATTGGATGATGTCATAATCATTTTGTTGATGTCATAATCATTTGATGATGTCATAATCATTTGATGTCATAATCTTTGGATGATGTCATAATCATTTGATGATGTCATAATCATTTTGTTGATGTCATAATGATTTGATGATGTCATAATCATTGGATGATGTCATAATCATTGGATGATGTCATAATCATTTTGTTGATGTCATAATCATTTGATGATGCCATAATCATTTTGTTGATGTCATAATCATTTTATGATGTCATAATCATTTTGTTGATGTCATAATGATTTGATGATGTCATAATGATTTGATGATGTCATAATCATTGGATGATGTCATCATCATTTTGTTGATGTCATAATCATTTGATGATGTCATAATCATTTGTTGTCATAATCATTGGATGATGTCAAAATCATTTTGTTGATGTCATAATCATTTGATGATGTCATAATCATTAGATGATGACATAATTATTTTGTTGATGTCATAATCATTTTGTTGATGTCATAATGATTTGATGATGTCATAATCATTTGATGTCATAATCATTGGGTGATGTCATAATCATTTTGTTGATGTCATAATCATTTGATGATGTCATAATCATTTGATGTCATAATCATTGGATGATGTCATAATCATTTTGTTGATGTCATAATCATTTGATGTCATAATCATTAGATGATGTCATAATCATTTTGTTGATGTCATAATCATTAGATGATGTCATAATCATTTTGTTGAAGTCATAATCATTTGATGATGTCATAATCATTTGATGTCATAATCATTGGATGATGTCATAATCATTTTCTTGATGTCATAATCATTTGATGATGTCATAATCATTAGATGATGTCATAATCATTTTGTTGATGTCATAATCATTTGATGATGTCATAATCATTAGATGATGTCATAATCATTTTGTTGATGTCATAATCATTTGATGATGTCATAATCATTTGATGTCATAATCATTGGATGATGTCATAAACATTTTGTTGATGTCATAATCATTTGATGATGTCATAATCATTTTGTTGATGTCATAATCATTTGATGATGTCATAATCATTAGATGATGTCATAATCATTTTGTTGATGTCATAATCATTTGATGATGTCATAATCATTTTGTTGATGTCATAATCATTTGATGATGTCATAATCATTTGATGTCATAATCATGGGATGATGTCATAATCATTTTGTTGATGTCATAATCATTTGATGATGTCATAATCATTAGATGATGTCATAATCATTTTGTTGATGTCATAATCATTTGATGATGTCATAATCATTAGATGATGTCATAATCATTTTGTTGATGTCATAATCATTTGATGATGTCATAATCATTAGATGATGTCATAATCATTTTGTTGATGTCATAATCATTTGATGATGTCATAATCATTAGATGATGTCATAATCATTTGATGATGTCATAATCATTTGATGTCATAATCATTGGATGATGTCATAAACATTTTGTTGATGTCATAATCATTTGATTATGTCATAATCATTTTGTTGATGTCATAATCATTTGATGATGTCATAATCATTAGATGATGTCATAATCATTTTGTTGATGTCATAATCATTTGATGATGTCATAATCATTTGATGTCATAATCATTGGATGATGTCATAATCATTTTGTTGATGTCATAATCATTTGATGATGTCATAATCATTAGATGATGTCATAATCATTTTGTTGATGTCATAATCATTTTGTTGATGTCATATTGATTTGATGATGTCATAATCATTTGATGTCATAATCATTGGATGATGTCATAATCATTTTGTTGATGTCATAATCATTTGATGATGTCAATCATTTTGTTGATGTCATAATCATTTTGTTGATGTCATAATCATTTGATGATGTCATAATCATTGGATGATGTCATAATCATTGGATGATGTCATAATAATTTTGTTGATGTCATAATCATTTGATGATGCCATAATCATTTTGTTGATGTCATAATCATTGGATGATGTCATAATCATTTTGTTGATGTCATAATCATTTGATGATGTCATAATCATTGGATGATGTCATATTCATTTTGTTGATGTCATAATCATTTGATGATGTCATAATCATTAGATGATGTCATAATCATTTGATGTCATAATCATTTTGTTGTTGTCATAATCATTGGATGATGTCATAATCATTAGATGATGTCATAATCATTTGATGTCATAATCATTGGATGATGTCATAACCATTTTGTTGATGTCATAAACATTTGATGATGTCATAATCATTGGATGATGTCATAATCATTTTGTTGATGTCATAATCATTTTGTTGATGTCATAATCATTTGATGTCATAATCATTGGATGATGTCATAATCATTTTGTTGATGTCATAATCATTTGATGATGTCATAATCATTTGATGTCATAATCATTGGATGATGTCATAATCATGTTGTTGATGTCATAATCATTAGATGATGTCATAATCATTTGATGATGTCATGATCATTTTGTTGATGTCATAATCATTTGATGATGTCATAATCATTTTGTTGATGTCACAATCATTGGATGATGTCATAATCATTTTGTTGATGTCATAATCATTTGATGATGCCATAATCATTTTGTTGATGGCATAATCATTTGATGATGTCATAATCATTTGATGTCATAATCATTGGATGATGTCATAATCATTTTGTTGATGTCATAATCATTTGATGATGTCATAATCATTTGATGTCATAATCTTTGGATGATGTCATAATCATTTGATGATGTCATAATCATTTTGTTGATGTCATAATGATTTGATGATGTCATAATCATTGGATGATGTCATAATCATTGGATGATGTCATAATCATTTTGTTGATGTCATAATCATTTGATGATGCCATAATCATTTTGTTGATGTCATAATCATTTTATGATGTCATAATCATTTTGTTGATGTCATAATGATTTGATGATGTCATAATCATTGGATGATGTCATCATCATTGGATGATGTCATCATCATTTTGTTGATGTCATAATCATTTGATGATGTCATAATCATTTGTTGTCATAATCATTGGATGATGTCAAAATCTTTTTGTTGATGTCATAATCATTTGATGATGTCATAATCATTAGATGATGTCATAATCATTTTGTTGATGTCATAATCATTTGATGATGTCATAATCATTTGATGTCATAATCATTGGATGATGTCATAAACATTTTGTTGATGTCATAATCATTTGATTATGTCATAATCATTTTGTTGATGTCATAATCATTTGATGATGTCATAATCATTAGATGATGTCATAATCATATTGTTGATGTCATAATCATTTGATGATGTCATAATCATTTGATGTCATAATCATTGGATGATGTCATAATCATTTTGTTGATGTCATAATCATTTGATGATGTCATAATCATTAGATGATGTCATAATCATTTTGTTGATGTCATAATCATTTTGTTGATGTCATATTGATTTGATGATGTCATAATCATTTGATGTCATAATCATTGGATGATGTCATAATCATTTTGTTGATGTCATAATCATTTGATGATGTCAATCATTTTGTTGATGTCATAATCATTTTGTTGTTGTCATAATCATTTGATGATGTCATAATCATTGGATGATGTCATAATCATTGGATGATGTCATAATAATTTTGTTGATGTCATAATCATTTGATGATGCCATAATCATTTTGTTGATGTCATAATCATTGGATGATGTCATAATCATTTTGTTGATGTCATAATCATTTGATGATGTCATAATCATTGGATGATGTCATATTCATTTTGTTGATGTCATAATCATTTGATGATGTCATAATCATTAGATGATGTCATAATCATTTGATGTCATAATCATTTTGTTGTTGTCATAATCATTGGATGATGTCATAATCATTAGATGATGTCATAATCATTTGATGTCATAATCATTGGATGATGTCATAACCATTTTGTTGATGTCATAAACATTTGATGATGTCATAATCATTGGATGATGTCATAATCATTTTGTTGATGTCATAATCATTTTGTTGATGTCATAATCATTTGATGTCATAATCATTGGATGATGTCATAATCATTTTGTTGATGTCATAATCATTTGATGATGTCATAATCATTTGATGTCATAATCATTGGATGATGTCATAATCATGTTGTTGATGTCATAATCATTAGATGATGTCATAATCATTTGATGATGTCATGATCATTTTGTTGATGTCATAATCATTTGATGATGTCATAATCATTTTGTTGATGTCACAATCATTGGATGATGTCATAATCATTTTGTTGATGTCATAATCATTTGATGATGCCATAATCATTTTGTTGATGGCATAATCATTTGATGATGTCATAATCATTTGATGTCATAATCATTGGATGATGTCATAATCATTTTGTTGATGTCATAATCATTTGATGATGTCATAATCATTTGATGTCATAATCTTTGGATGATGTCATAATCATTTGATGATGTCATAATCATTTTGTTGATGTCATAATGATTTGATGATGTCATAATCATTGGATGATGTCATAATCATTGGATGATGTCATAATAATTTTGTTGATGTCATAATCATTTGATGATGCCATAATCATTTTGTTGATGTCATAATCATTTTATGATGTCATAATCATTTTGTTGATGTCATAATGATTTGATGATGTCATAATCATTGGATGATGTCATCATCATTGGATGATGTCATCATCATTTTGTTGATGTCATAATCATTTGATGATGTCATAATCATTTGTTGTCATAATCATTGGATGATGTCAAAATCATTTTGTTGATGTCATAATCATTTGATGATGTCATAATCATTAGATGATGTCATAATTATTTTGTTGATGTCATAATCATTTTGTTGATGTCATAATGATTTGATGATGTCATAATCATTTGATGTCATAATCATTGGGTGATGTCATAATCATTTTGTTGATGTCATAATCATTTGATGATGTCATAATCATTTGATGTCATAATCATTGGATGATGTCATAATCATTGGATGATGTCATAATCATTAGATGATGTCATAATCATTTGATGTCATAATCATTGGATGATGTCATAACCATTTTGTTGATGTCATAAACATTTGATGATGTCATAATCATTGGATGATGTCATAATCATTTTGTTGATGTCATAATCATTTTGTTGATGTCATAATCATTTGATGTCATAATCATTGGATGATGTCATAATCATTTTGTTGATGTCATAATCATTTGATGATGTCATAATCATTTGATGTCATAATCATTGGATGATGTCATAATCATGTTGTTGATGTCATAATCATTAGATGATGTCATAATCATTTGATGATGTCATGATCATTTTGTTGATGTCATAATCATTTGATGATGTCATAATCATTTTGTTGATGTCACAATCATTGGATGATGTCATAATCATTTTGTTGATGTCATAATCATTTGATGATGCCATAATCATTTTGTTGATGGCATAATCATTTGATGATGTCATAATCATTTGATGTCATAATCATTGGATGATGTCATAATCATTTTGTTGATGTCATAATCATTTGATGTCATAATCTTTGGATGATGTCATAATCATTTGATGATGTCATAATCATTTTGTTGATGTCATAATGATTTGATGATGTCATAATCATTGGATGATGTCATAATCATTGGATGATGTCATAATCATTTTGTTGATGTCATAATCATTTGATGATGCCATAATCATTTTGTTGATGTCATAATCATTTTATGATGTCATAATCATTTTGTTGATGTCATAATGATTTGATGATGTCATAATCATTGGATGATGTCATCATCATTGGATGATGTCATCATCATTTTGTTGATGTCATAATCATTTGATGATGTCATAATCATTTGTTGTCATAATCATTGGATGATGTCAAAATCTTTTTGTTGATGTCATAATCATTTGATGATGTCATAATCATTAGATGATGTCATAATCATTTTGTTGATGTCATAATCATTTGATGATGTCATAATCATTTGATGTCATAATCATTGGATGATGTCATAAACATTTTGTTGATGTCATAATCATTTGATTATGTCATAATCATTTTGTTGATGTCATAATCATTTGATGATGTCATAATCATTAGATGATGTCATAATCATATTGTTGATGTCATAATCATTTGATGATGTCATAATCATTTGATGTCATAATCATTGGATGATGTCATAATCATTTTGTTGATGTCATAATCATTTGATGATGTCATAATCATTAGATGATGTCATAATCATTTTGTTGATGTCATAATCATTTTGTTGATGTCATATTGATTTGATGATGTCATAATCATTTGATGTCATAATCATTGGATGATGTCATAATCATTTTGTTGATGTCATAATCATTTGATGATGTCAATCATTTTGTTGATGTCATAATCATTTTGTTGTTGTCATAATCATTTGATGATGTCATAATCATTGGATGATGTCATAATCATTGGATGATGTCATAATAATTTTGTTGATGTCATAATCATTTGATGATGCCATAATCATTTTGTTGATGTCATAATCATTGGATGATGTCATAATCATTTTGTTGATGTCATAATCATTTGATGATGTCATAATCATTGGATGATGTCATATTCATTTTGTTGATGTCATAATCATTTGATGATGTCATAATCATTAGATGATGTCATAATCATTTGATGTCATAATCATTTTGTTGTTGTCATAATCATTGGATGATGTCATAATCATTAGATGATGTCATAATCATTTGATGTCATAATCATTGGATGATGTCATAACCATTTTGTTGATGTCATAAACATTTGATGATGTCATAATCATTGGATGATGTCATAATCATTTTGTTGATGTCATAATCATTTTGTTGATGTCATAATCATTTGATGTCATAATCATTGGATGATGTCATAATCATTTTGTTGATGTCATAATCATTTGATGATGTCATAATCATTTGATGTCATAATCATTGGATGATGTCATAATCATGTTGTTGATGTCATAATCATTAGATGATGTCATAATCATTTGATGATGTCATGATCATTTTGTTGATGTCATAATCATTTGATGATGTCATAATCATTTTGTTGATGTCACAATCATTGGATGATGTCATAATCATTTTGTTGATGTCATAATCATTTGATGATGCCATAATCATTTTGTTGATGGCATAATCATTTGATGATGTCATAATCATTTGATGTCATAATCATTGGATGATGTCATAATCATTTTGTTGATGTCATAATCATTTGATGATGTCATAATCATTTGATGTCATAATCTTTGGATGATGTCATAATCATTTGATGATGTCATAATCATTTTGTTGATGTCATAATGATTTGATGATGTCATAATCATTGGATGATGTCATAATCATTGGATGATGTCATAATAATTTTGTTGATGTCATAATCATTTGATGATGCCATAATCATTTTGTTGATGTCATAATCATTTTATGATGTCATAATCATTTTGTTGATGTCATAATGATTTGATGATGTCATAATCATTGGATGATGTCATCATCATTGGATGATGTCATCATCATTTTGTTGATGTCATAATCATTTGATGATGTCATAATCATTTGTTGTCATAATCATTGGATGATGTCAAAATCATTTTGTTGATGTCATAATCATTTGATGATGTCATAATCATTAGATGATGTCATAATTATTTTGTTGATGTCATAATCATTTTGTTGATGTCATAATGATTTGATGATGTCATAATCATTTGATGTCATAATCATTGGGTGATGTCATAATCATTTTGTTGATGTCATAATCATTTGATGATGTCATAATCATTTGATGTCATAATCATTGGATGATGTCATAATCATTTTGTTGATGTCATAATCATTAGATGATGTCATAATCATTTTGTTGATGTCATAATCATTAGATGATGTCATAATCATTTTGTTGATGTCATAATCATTTGATGATGTCATAATCATTTGATGTCATAATCAATGGATGATGTCATAATCATTTTGTTGATGTCATAATCATTTGATGATGTCATAATCATTAGATGATGTCATAATCATTTTGTTGATGTCATAATCATTTGATGATGTCATAATCATTAGATGATGTCATAATCATTTTGTTGATGTCATAATCATTTGATGATGTCATAATCATTAGATGATGTCTTAATCATTTTGTTGATGTCATAATCATTAGATGATGTCATAATCATTTTGTTGATGTCATAATCATTTGATGATGTCATAATCATTTGATGTCATAATCATTGGATGATGTCATAAACATTTTGTTGATGTCATAATCATTTGATGATGTCATAATCATTTTGTTGATGTCATAATCATTTGATGATGTCATAATCATTAGATGATGTCATAATCATTTTGTTGATGTCATAATCATTTGATGATGTCATAATCATTTTGTTGATGTCATAATCATTTGATGATGTCATAATCATTTGATGTCATAATCATGGGATGATGTCATAATCATTTTGTTGATGTCATAATCATTAGATGATGTCATAATCATTTTGTTGATGTCATAATCATTTGATGATGTCATAATCATTAGATGATGTCATAATCATTTTGTTGATGTCATAATCATTTGATGATGTCATAATCATTAGATGATGTCATAATCATTTTGTTGATGTCATAATCATTTGATGATGTCATAATCATTTGATGTCATAATCATTGGATGATGTCATAAACATTTTGTTGATGTCATAATCATTTGATTATGTCATAATCATTTTGTTGATGTCATAATCATTTGATGATGTCATAATCATTAGATGATGTCATAATCATTTTGTTGATGTCATAATCATTTGATGATGTCATAATCATTTTGTTGATGTCATAATCATTTGATGATGTCATAATCATTGGATGATGTCATAATCATTGGATGATGTCATAGTCATTTTGTTGATGTCATAATCATTGGATGATGTCATAATCATTTTGTTGATGTCATAATCATTAGATTATGTCATAATCATTAGATGATGTCATAATCATTTTGTTGATGTCATAATCATTTGATGATGTCATAATCATTTTGTTGATGTCATAATCATTTGATGATGTCATAATCATTTGATGTCATAATCATTGGATGATGTCATAATCATTGGATGATGTCATAATCATTTTGTTGATGTCATAATCATTTGATGATGTCATAATAATTAGATGATGTCATTATCATTTTGTTGATGTCATAATCATTTTGTTGATGTCATAATCATTTGATGATGCTATAATCATTTTGTTGATGTCATAATCATTTTATGATGTCATAATCATTTTGTTGATGTCATAATCATTTTGTTGATGTCATAATGATTTGATGATGTCATAATCATTTGATGTCATAATCATTGGATGATGTCATAATCATTTTGTTGATGTCATAATCATTTGATGATGTCATAATGATTTTGTTGATGTCATAATCATTTGATGATGCCATATTCATTTTGTTGATGTCATAATCATTTTATGATGTCATAATCATTTTGTTGATGTCATAATCATTTTGTTGATGTCATAATGATTTGATGATGTCATAATCATTGGATGATGTCATAATCATTGGATGATATCATAATAATTTTGTTGATGTCATAATCATTTGATGATGCCATAATCATTTTGTTGATGTCATAATCATTGGATGATGTCATAATCATTTTGTTGATGTCATAATCATTTGATGATGTCATAATCATTAGATGATGTCATAATCATTTTGTTGATGTCATAATCATTTGATGATGTCATAATCATTTGATGTCATAATCATTGGATGATGTCATAATCATTTTGTTGATGTCATAATCATTTGATGATGTCATAATCATTAGATGATGTCATAATCATTTTGTTGATGTCATAATCATTTTGTTGATGTCATATTGATTTGATGATGTCATAATCATTTGATGTCATAATCATTGGATGATGTCATAATCATTTTGTTGATGTCATAATCATTTGATGATGTCAATCATTTTGTTGATGTCATAATCATTTTGTTGATGTCATAATGATTTGATGATGTCATAATCATTGGATGATGTCATAATCATTGGATGATATCATTATAATTTTGTTGATGTCATAATCATTTGATGATGCCATAATCATTTTGTTGATGTCATAATCATTGGATGATGTCATAATCATTTTGTTGATGTCATAATCATTTGATGATGTCATAATCATTGGATGATGTCATATTCATTTTGTTGATGTCATAATCATTTGATGATATCTTAATCATTAGATGATGTCATAATCATTTGATGTCATAATCATTTTGTTGATGTCATGATCATTTGATGATGTCATAATCATTAGATGATGTCATAATCATTTGATGTCATAATCATTGGATGATGTAATAACCATTTTGTTGATGTCATAAACATTTGATGATGTCATAATCATTGGATGATGTCATAATCATTTTGTTGATGTCATAATCATTTTGTTGATGTCATAATCATTTGATGTCATAATCATTGGATGATGTCATAATCATTTTGTTGATGTCATAATCATTTGATGATGTCATAATCATTTGATGTCATAATCATTGGATGATGTCATAATCATTTTGTTGATGTCATAATCATTAGATGATGTCATAATCATTAGATGATGTCATAATCATTTTGTTGATGTCATAATCATTTGATGATGTCATAATCATTTTGTTGATGTCATAATCATTGGATGATGTCATAATCATTTGATGATGCCATAATCATTTTGTTGATGGCATAATCATTTGATGATGTCATAATCATTTGATGTCATAATCATTGGATGATGTCATAATCATTTTGTTGATGTCATAATCATTTTGTTGATGTCATAATCATTTGATGTCATAATCATTTGATGTCATAATCATTGGATGATGTCATAATCATTTTGTTGATGTCATAATCATTAGATGATGTCATAATCATTAGATGATATCATAATCATTTTGTTGATGTCATAATCATTTGATGATGTCATAATCATTTTGTTGATGTCATAATCATTGGATGATGTCATAATCATTTTGTTGATGTCATAATCATTTGATGATGTCATAATCATTTGATGTCATAATCATTGGATGATGTCATAATCATTTTGTTGATGTCATAATCATTTGATGATGTCATAATCATTTGATGTCATAATCTTTGGATGATGTCATAATCATTTGATGATGTCATAATCATTTTGTTGATGTCATAATGATTTGATGATGTCATAATCATTGGATGATGTCATAATCATTGGATGATGTCATAATCATTTTGTTGATGTCATAATCATTTGATGATGCCATAATCATTTTGTTGATGTCATAATCATTTTATGATGTCATAATCATTTTGTTGATGTCATAATGATTTGATGATGTCATAATGATTTGATGATGTCATAATCATTGGATGATGTCATCATCATTTTGTTGATGTCATAATCATTTGATGATGTCATAATCATTTGTTGTCATAATCATTGGATGATGTCAAAATCATTTTGTTGATGTCATAATCATTTGATGATGTCATAATCATTAGATGATGACATAATTATTTTGTTGATGTCATAATCATTTTGTTGATGTCATAATGATTTGATGATGTCATAATCATTTGATGTCATAATCATTGGGTGATGTCATAATCATTTTGTTGATGTCATAATCATTTGATGATGTCATAATCATTTGATGTCATAATCATTGGATGATGTCATAATCATTTTGTTGATGTCATAATCATTTGATGTCATAATCATTGGATGATGTCATAATCATTTTGTTGATGTCATAATCATTAGATGATGTCATAATCATTTTGTTGAAGTCATAATCATTTGATGATGTCATAATCATTTGATGTCATAATCATTGGATGATGTCATAATCATTTGATGATGTCATAATCATTAGATGATGTCATAATCATTTTGTTGATGTCATAATCATTTGATGATGTCATAATCATTAGATGATGTCATAATCATTTTTTTGATGTCATAATCATTTGATGATGTCATAATCATTAGATGATGTCATAATCATTTTGTTGATGTCATAATCATTTGATGATGTCATAATCATTTGATGTCATAATCATTGGATGATGTCATAAACATTTTGTTGATGTCATAATCATTTGATGATGTCATAATCATTTTGTTGATGTCATAATCATTTGATGATGTCATAATCATTAGATGATGTCATAATCATTTTGTTGATGTCATAATCATTTGATGATGTCATAATCATTTTGTTGATGTCATAATCATTTGATGATGTCATAATCATTTGATGTCATAATCATGGGATGATGTCATAATCATGGGATGATGTCATAATCATTTGATGATGTCATAATCATTAGATGATGTCATAATCATTTTGTTGATGTCATAATCATTTGATGATGTCATAATCATTAGATGATGTCATAATCATTTTGTTGATGTCATAATCATTTGATGATGTCAATCATTTTGTTGATGTCATAATCATTTTGTTGATGTCATAATCATTTGATGATGTCATAATCATTAGATGATGTCATAATCATTTTGTTGATGTCATAATCATTTGATGATGTCATAATCATTTGATGTCATAATCATTGGATGATGTCATAATCATTTTGTTGATGTCATAATCATTTGATGATGTCATAATCATTAGATGATGTCATAATCATTTTGTTGATGTCATAATCATTTTGTTGATGTCATATTGATTTGATGATGTCATATTCATTTGATGTCATAATCATTGGATGATGTCATAATCATTTTGTTGATGTCATAATCATTTGATGATGTCAATCATTTTGTTGATGTCATAATCATTTTGTTGATGTCATAATCATTTGATGATGTCATAATCATTGGATGATGTCATAATCATTGGATGATGTCATAATAATTTTGTTGATGGCATAATCATTTGATGATGCCATAATCATTTTGTTGATGTCATAATCATTGGATGATGTCATAATCATTTTGTTGATGTCATAATCATTTGATGATGTCATAATCATTGGATGATGTCATATTCATTTTGTTGATGTCATAATCATTTGATGATGTCATAATCATTAGATGATGTCATAATCATTTGATGTCATAATCATTTTGTTGATGTCATAATCATTGGATGATGTCATAATCATTAGATGATGTCATAATCATTTGATGTCATAATCATTGGATGATGTCATAACCATTTTGTTGATGTCATAAACATTTGATGATGCCATAATCATTGGATGATGTCATAATCATTTTGTTGATGTCATAATCATTTTGTTGATGTCATAATCATTTGATGTCATAATCATTGGATGATGTCATAATCATTTTGTTGATGTCATAATCATTTGATGATGTCATAATCATTTGATGTCATAATCATTGGATGATGTCATAATCATGTTGTTGATGTCATAATCATTAGATGATGTCATAATCATTAGATGATGTCATGATCATTTTGTTGATGTCATAATCATTTGATGATGTCATAATCATTTTGTTGATGTCACAATCATTGGATGATGTCATAATCATTTTGTTGATGTCATAATCATTTGATGATGCCATAATCATTTTGTTGATGGCATAATCATTTGATGATGTCATAATCATTTGATGTCATAATCATTGGATGATGTCATAATCATTTTGTTGATGTCATAATCATTTGATGATGTCATAATCATTTGATGTCATAATCTTTGGATGATGTCATAATCATTTGATGATGTCATAATCATTTTGTTGATGTCATAATGATTTGATGATGTCATAATCATTGGATGATGTCATAATCATTGGATGATGTCATAATCATTTTGTTGATGTCATAATCATTTGATGATGCCATAATCATTTTGTTGATGTCATAATCATTTTATGATGTCATAATCATTTTGTTGATGTCATAATGATTTGATGATGTCATAATCATTGGATGATGTCATCATCATTGGATGATGTCATCATCATTTTGTTGATGTCATAATCATTTGATGATGTCATAATCATTTGTTGTCATAATCATTGGATGATGTCAAAATCATTTTGTTGATGTCATAATCATTTGATGATGTCATAATCATTAGATGATGTCATAATCATTTTGTTGATGTCATAATCATTTGATGATGTCATAATCATTTGATGTCATAATCATTGGATGATGTCATAAACATTTTGTTGATGTCATAATCATTTGATTATGTCATAATCATTTTGTTGATGTCATAATCATTTGATGATGTCATAATCATTAGATGATGTCATAATCATTTTGTTGATGTCATAATCATTTGATGATGTCATAATCATTTGATGTCATAATCATTGGATGATGTCATAATCATTTTGTTGATGTCATAATCATTTGATGATGTCATAATCATTAGATGATGTCATAATCATTTTGTTGATGTCATAATCATTTTGTTGATGTCATATTGATTTGATGATGTCATAATCATTTGATGTCATAATCATTGGATGATGTCATAATCATTTTGTTGATGTCATAATCATTTGATGATGTCAATCATTTTGTTGATGTCATAATCATTTTGTTGTTGTCATAATCATTTGATGATGTCATAATCATTGGATGATGTCATAATCATTGGATGATGTCATAATAATTTTGTTGATGTCATAATCATTTGATGATGCCATAATCATTTTGTTGATGTCATAATCATTGGATGATGTCATAATCATTTTGTTGATGTCATAATCATTTGATGATGTCATAATCATTGGATGATGTCATATTCATTTTGTTGATGTCATAATCATTTGATGATGTCATAATCATTAGATGATGTCATAATCATTTGATGTCATAATCATTTTGTTGTTGTCATAATCATTGGATGATGTCATAATCATTAGATGATGTCATAATCATTTGATGTCATAATCATTGGATGATGTCATAACCATTTTGTTGATGTCATAAACATTTGATGATGTCATAATCATTGGATGATGTCATAATCATTTTGTTGATGTCATAATCATTTTGTTGATGTCATAATCATTTGATGTCATAATCATTGGATGATGTCATAATCATTTTGTTGATGTCATAATCATTTGATGATGTCATAATCATTTGATGTCATAATCATTGGATGATGTCATAATCATGTTGTTGATGTCATAATCATTAGATGATGTCATAATCATTTGATGATGTCATGATCATTTTGTTGATGTCATAATCATTTGATGATGTCATAATCATTTTGTTGATGTCACAATCATTGGATGATGTCATAATCATTTTGTTGATGTCATAATCATTTGATGATGCCATAATCATTTTGTTGATGGCATAATCATTTGATGATGTCATAATCATTTGATGTCATAATCATTGGATGATGTCATAATCATTTTGTTGATGTCATAATCATTTGATGATGTCATAATCATTTGATGTCATAATCTTTGGATGATGTCATAATCATTTGATGATGTCATAATCATTTTGTTGATGTCATAATCATTTGATGATGCCATAATCATTTTGTTGATGTCATAATCATTTTATGATGTCATAATCATTTTGTTGATGTCATAATGATTTGATGATGTCATAATCATTGGATGATGTCATCATCATTGGATGATGTCATCATCATTTTGTTGATGTCATAATCATTTGATGATGTCATAATCATTTGTTGTCATAATCATTGGATGATGTCAAAATCATTTTGTTGATGTCATAATCATTTGATGATGTCATAATCATTAGATGATGTCATAATTATTTTGTTGATGTCATAATCATTTTGTTGATGTCATAATGATTTGATGATGTCATAATCATTTGATGTCATAATCATTGGGTGATGTCATAATCATTTTGTTGATGTCATAATCATTTGATGATGTCATAATCATTTGATGTCATAATCATTGGATGATGTCATAATCATTTTGTTGATGTCATAATCATTAGATGATGTCATAATCATTTTGTTGATGTCATAATCATTAGATGATGTCATAATCATTTTGTTGATGTCATAATCATTTGATGATGTCATATTCATTTGATGTCATAATCAATGGATGATGTCATAATCATTTTGTTGATGTCATAATCATTTGATGATGTCATAATCATTAGATGATGTCATAATCATTTTGTTGATGTCATAATCATTTGATGATGTCATAATCATTAGATGATGTCATAATCATTTTGTTGATGTCATAATCATTTGATGATGTCATAATCATTAGATGATGTCTTAATCATTTTGTTGATGTCATAATCATTAGATGATGTCATAATCATTTTGTTGATGTCATAATCATTTGATGATGTCATAATCATTTGATGTCATAATCATTGGATGATGTCATAAACATTTTGTTGATGTCATAATCATTTGATGATGTCATAATCATTTTGTTGATGTCATAATCATTTGATGATGTCATAATCATTAGATGATGTCATAATCATTTTGTTGATGTCATAATCATTTGATGATGTCATAATCATTTTGTTGATGTCATAATCATTTGATGATGTCATAATCATTTGATGTCATAATCATGGGATGATGTCATAATCATTTTGTTGATGTCATAATCATTAGATGATGTCATAATCATTTTGTTGATGTCATAATCATTTGATGATGTCATAATCATTAGATGATGTCATAATCATTTTGTTGATGTCATAATCATTTGATGATGTCATAATCATTAGATGATGTCATAATCATTTTGTTGATGTCATAATCATTTGATGATGTCATAATCATTTGATGTCATAATCATTGGATGATGTCATAAACATTTTGTTGATGTCATAATCATTTGATTATGTCATAATCATTTTGTTGATGTCATAATCATTTGATGATGTCATAATCATTAGATGATGTCATAATCATTTTGTTGATGTCATAATCATTTGATGATGTCATAATCATTTTGTTGATGTCATAATCATTTGATGATGTCATAATCATTGGATGATGTCATAATCATTGGATGATGTCATAATCATTTTGTTGATGTCATAATCATTGGATGATGTCATAATCATTTTGTTGATGTCATAATCATTAGATTATGTCATAATCATTAGATGATGTCATAATCATTTTGTTGATGTCATAATCATTTGATGATGTCATAATCATTTTGTTGATGTCATAATCATTTGATGATGTCATAATCATTTGATGTCATAATCATTGGATGATGTCATAATCATTGGATGATGTCATAATCATTTTGTTGATGTCATAATCATTTGATGATGTCATAATAATTAGATGATGTCATTATCATTTTGTTGATGTCATAATCATTTTGTTGATGTCATAATCATTTGATGATGCTATAATCATTTTGTTGATGTCATAATCATTTTATGATGTCATAATCATTTTGTTGATGTCATAATCATTTTGTTGATGTCATAATGATTTGATGATGTCATAATCATTTGATGTCATAATCATTGGATGATGTCATAATCATTTTGTTGATGTCATAATCATTTGATGATGTCATAATGATTTTGTTGATGTCATAATCATTTGATGATGCCATATTCATTTTGTTGATGTCATAATCATTTTATGATGTCATAATCATTTTGTTGATGTCATAATCATTTTGTTGATGTCATAATGATTTGATGATGTCATAATCATTGGATGATGTCATAATCATTGGATGATATCATAATAATTTTGTTGATGTCATAATCATTTGATGATGCCATAATCATTTTGTTGATGTCATAATCATTGGATGATGTCATAATCATTTTGTTGATGTCATAATCATTTGATGATGTCATAATCATTAGATGATGTCATAATCATTTTGTTGATGTCATAATCATTTGATGATGTCATAATCATTAGATGATGTCATAATCATTTTGTTGATGTCATAATCATTTGATGATGTCATAATCATTAGATGATGTCTTAATCATTTTGTTGATGTCATAATCATTAGATGATGTCATAATCATTTTGTTGATGTCATAATCATTTGATGATGTCATAATCATTTGATGTCATAATCATTGGATGATGTCATAAACATTTTGTTGATGTCATAATCATTTGATGATGTCATAATCATTTTGTTGATGTCATAATCATTTGATGATGTCATAATCATTGGATGATGTCATAATCATTGGATGATGTCATAATCATTTTGTTGATGTCATAATCATTGGATGATGTCATAATCATTTTGTTGATGTCATAATCATTAGATTATGTCATAATCATTAGATGATGTCATAATCATTTTGTTGATGTCATAATCATTTGATGATGTCATAATCATTTTGTTGATGTCATAATCATTTGATGATGTCATAATCATTTGATGTCATAATCATTGGATGATGTCATAATCATTGGATGATGTCATAATCATTTTGTTGATGTCATAATCATTTGATGATGTCATAATAATTAGATGATGTCATTATCATTTTGTTGATGTCATAATCATTTTGTTGATGTCATAATCATTTGATGATGCTATAATCATTTTGTTGATGTCATAATCATTTTATGATGTCATAATCATTTTGTTGATGTCATAATCATTTTGTTGATGTCATAATGATTTGATGATGTCATAATCATTTGATGTCATAATCATTGGATGATGTCATAATCATTTTGTTGATGTCATAATCATTTGATGATGTCATAATGATTTTGTTGATGTCATAATCATTTGATGATGCCATATTCATTTTGTTGATGTCATAATCATTTTATGATGTCATAATCATTTTGTTGATGTCATAATCATTTTGTTGATGTCATAATGATTTGATGATGTCATAATCATTGGATGATGTCATAATCATTGGATGATATCATAATAATTTTGTTGATGTCATAATCATTTGATGATGCCATAATCATTTTGTTGATGTCATAATCATTGGATGATGTCATAATCATTTTGTTGATGTCATAATCATTTGATGATGTCATAATCATTAGATGATGTCATAATCATTTTGTTGATGTCATAATCATTTGATGATGTCATAATCATTAGATGATGTCATAATCATTTTGTTGATGTCATAATCATTTGATGATGTCATAATCATTAGATGATGTCTTAATCATTTTGTTGATGTCATAATCATTAGATGATGTCATAATCATTTTGTTGATGTCATAATCATTTGATGATGTCATAATCATTTGATGTCATAATCATTGGATGATGTCATAAACATTTTGTTGATGTCATAATCATTTGATGATGTCATAATCATTTTGTTGATGTCATAATCATTTGATGATGTCATAATCATTAGATGATGTCATAATCATTTTGTTGATGTCATAATCATTTGATGATGTCATAATCATTTTGTTGATGTCATAATCATTTGATGATGTCATAATCATTTGATGTCATAATCATGGGATGATGTCATAATCATTTTGTTGATGTCATAATCATTAGATGATGTCATAATCATTTTGTTGATGTCATAATCATTTGATGATGTCATAATCATTAGATGATGTCATAATCATTTTGTTGATGTCATAATGATTTGATGATGTCATAATCATTTGATGTCATAATCATTGGATGATGTCATAATCATTTTGTTGATGTCATAATCATTTGATGATGTCATAATGATTTTGTTGATGTCATAATCATTTGATGATGCCATATTCATTTTGTTGATGTCATAATCATTTTATGATGTCATAATCATTTTGTTGATGTCATAATCATTTTGTTGATGTCATAATGATTTGATGATGTCATAATCATTGGATGATGTCATAATCATTGGATGATATCATAATAATTTTGTTGATGTCATAATCATTTGATGATGCCATAATCATTTTGTTGATGTCATAATCATTGGATGATGTCATAATCATTTTGTTGATGTCATAATCATTTGATGATGTCATAATCATTAGATGATGTCATAATCATTTTGTTGATGTCATAATCATTTGATGATGTCATAATCATTTGATGTCATAATCATTGGATGATGTCATAATCATTTTGTTGATGTCATAATCATTTGATGATGTCATAATCATTAGATGATGTCATAATCATTTTGTTGATGTCATAATCATTTTGTTGATGTCATATTGATTTGATGATGTCATAATCATTTGATGTCATAATCATTGGATGATGTCATAATCATTTTGTTGATGTCATAATCATTTGATGATGTCAATCATTTTGTTGATGTCATAATCATTTTGTTGATGTCATAATGATTTGATGATGTCATAATCATTGGATGATGTCATAATCATTGGATGATATCATAATAATTTTGTTGATGTCATAATCATTGGATGATGTCATAATCATTTTGTTGATGTCATAATCATTTGATGATGTCATAATCATTGGATGATGTTATATTCATTTTGTTGATGTCATAATCATTTGATGATATCATAATCATTAGATGATGTCATAATCATTTGATGTCATAATCATTTTGTTGATGTCATGATCATTTGATGATGTCATAATCATTAGATGATGTCATAATCATTTGATGTCATAATCATTGGATGATGTAATAACCATTTTGTTGATGTCATAAACATTTGATGATGTCATAATCATTGGATGATGTCATAATCATTTTGTTGATGTCATAATCATTTTGTTGATGTCATAATCATTTGATGTCATAATCATTGGATGATGTCATAATCATTTTGTTGATGTCATAATCATTTGATGATGTCATAATCATTTGATGTCATAATCATTGGATGATGTCATAATCATTTTGTTGATGTCATAATCATTAGATGATGTCATAATCATTAGATGATGTCATAATCATTTTGTTGATGTCATAATCATTTGATGATGTCATAATCATTTTGTTGATGTCATAATCATTGGATGATGTCATAATCATTTGATGATGCCATAATCATTTTGTTGATGGCATAATCATTTGATGATGTCATAATCATTTGATGTCATAATCATTGGATGATGTCATAATCATTTTGTTGATGTCATAATCATTTTGTTGATGTCATAATCATTTGATGTCATAATCATTTGATGTCATAATCATTGGATGATGTCATAATCATTTTGTTGATGTCATAATCATTAGATGATGTCATAATCATTAGATGATATCATAATCATTTTGTTGATGTCATAATCATTTGATGATGTCATAATCATTTTGTTGATGTCATAATCATTGGATGATGTCATAATCATTTTGTTGATGTCATAATCATTTGATGATGTCATAATCATTTGATGTCATAATCATTGGATGATGTCATAATCATTTTGTTGATGTCATAATCATTTGATGATGTCATAATCATTTGATGTCATAATCTTTGGATGATGTCATAATCATTTGATGATGTCATAATCATTTTGTTGATGTCATAATGATTTGATGATGTCATAATCATTGGATGATGTCATAATCATTGGATGATGTCATAATCATTTTGTTGATGTCATAATCATTTGATGATGCCATAATCATTTTGTTGATGTCATAATCATTTTATGATGTCATAATCATTTTGTTGATGTCATAATGATTTGATGATGTCATAATGATTTGATGATGTCATAATCATTGGATGATGTCATCATCATTTTGTTGATGTCATAATCATTTGATGATGTCATAATCATTTGTTGTCATAATCATTGGATGATGTCAAAATCATTTTGTTGATGTCATAATCATTTGATGATGTCATAATCATTAGATGATGACATAATTATTTTGTTGATGTCATAATCATTTTGTTGATGTCATAATGATTTGATGATGTCATAATCATTTGATGTCATAATCATTGGGTGATGTCATAATCATTTTGTTGATGTCATAATCATTTGATGATGTCATAATCATTTGATGTCATAATCATTGGATGATGTCATAATCATTTTGTTGATGTCATAATCATTTGATGTCATAATCATTAGATGATGTCATAATCATTTTGTTGATGTCATAATCATTAGATGATGTCATAATCATTTTGTTGAAGTCATAATCATTTGATGATGTCATAATCATTTGATGTCATAATCATTGGATGATGTCATAATCATTTTCTTGATGTCATAATCATTTGATGATGTCATAATCATTAGATGATGTCATAATCATTTTGTTGATGTCATAATCATTTGATGATGTCATAATCATTAGATGATGTCATAATCATTTTGTTGATGTCATAATCATTTGATGATGTCATAATCATTAGATGATGTCATAATCATTTTGTTGATGTCATAATCATTTGATGATGTCATAATCATTTGATGTCATAATCATTGGATGATGTCATAAACATTTTGTTGATGTCATAATCATTTGATGATGTCATAATCATTTTGTTGATGTCATAATCATTTGATGATGTCATAATCATTAGATGATGTCATAATCATTTTGTTGATGTCATAATCATTTGATGATGTCATAATCATTTTGTTGATGTCATAATCATTTGATGATGTCATAATCATTTGATGTCATAATCATGGGATGATGTCATAATCATTTTGTTGATGTCATAATCATTTGATGATGTCATAATCATTAGATGATGTCATAATCATTTTGTTGATGTCATAATCATTTGATGATGTCATAATCATTAGATGATGTCATAATCATTTTGTTGATGTCATAATCATTTGATGATGTCATAATCATTAGATGATGTCATAATCATTTTGTTGATGTCATAATCATTTGATGATGTCATAATCATTAGATGATGTCATAATCATTTTGTTGATGTCATAATCATTTGATGATGTCATAATCATTTGATGTCATAATCATTGGATGATGTCATAAACAGTTTGTTGATGTCATAATCATTTGATTATGTCATAATCATTTTGTTGATGTCATAATCATTTGATGATGTCATAATCATTAGATGATGTCATAATCATTTTGTTGATGTCATAATCATTTGATGATGTCATAATCATTTGATGTCATAATCATTGGATGATGTCATAATCATTTTGTTGATGTCATAATCATTTGATGATGTCATAATCATTAGATGATGTCATAATCATTTTGTTGATGTCATAATCATTTTGTTGATGTCATATTGATTTGATGATGTCATATTCATTTGATGTCATAATCATTGGATGATGTCATAATCATTTTGTTGATGTCATAATCATTTGATGATGTCAATCATTTTGTTGATGTCATAATCATTTTGTTGATGTCATAATCATTTGATGATGTCATAATCATTGGATGATGTCATAATCATTGGACGATGTAATAATAATTTTGTTGATGTCATAATCATTTGATGATGCCATAATCATTTTGTTGATGTCATAATCATTGGATGATGTCATAATCATTTTGTTGATGTCATAATCATTTGATGATGTCATAATCATTGGATGATGTCATATTCATTTTGTTGATGTCATAATCATTTGATGATGTCATAATCATTAGATGATGTCATAATCATTTGATGTCATAATCATTTTGTTGATGTCATAATCATTGGATGATGTCATAATCATTAGATGATGTCATAATCATTTGATGTCATAATCATTGGATGATGTCATAACCATTTTGTTGATGTCATAAACATTTGATGATGTCATAATCATTGGATGATGTCATAATCATTTTGTTGATGTCATAATCATTTTGTTGATGTCATAATCATTTGATGTCATAATCATTGGATGATGTCATAATCATTTTGTTGATGTCATAATCATTTGATGATGTCATAATCATTTGATGTCATAATCATTGGATGATGTCATAATCATGTTGTTGATGTCATAATCATTAGATGATGTCATAATCATTATATGATGTCATGATCATTTTGTTGATGTCATAATCATTTGATGATGTCATAATCATTTTGTTGATGTCATAATCATTGGATGATGTCATAATCATTTTGTTGATGTCATAATCATTTGATGATGCCATAATCATTTTGTTGATGGCATAATCATTTGATGATGTCATAATCATTTGATGTCATAATCATTGGATGATGTCATAATCATTTTGTTGATGTCATAATCATTTGATGATGTCATAATCATTTGATGTCATAATCTTTGGATGATGTCATAATCATTTGATGATGTCATAATCATTTTGTTGATGTCATAATGATTTGATGATGTCATAATCATTGGATGATGTCATAATCATTGGATGATGTCATAATCATTTTGTTGATGTCATAATCATTTGATGATGCCATAATCATTTTGTTGATGTCATAATCATTTTATGATGTCATAATCATTTTGTTGATGTCATAATGATTTGATGATGTCATAATCATTGGATGATGTCATCATCATTGGATGATGTCATCATCATTTTGTTGATGTCATAATCATTTGATGATGTCATAATCATTTGTTGTCATAATCATTGGATGATGTCATAATCATTTTGTTGATGTCATAATGATTTGATGATGTCATAATCATTTGATGTCATAATCATTGGGTGATGTCATAATCATTTTGTTGATGTCATAATCATTTGATGATGTCATAATCATTTGATGTCATAATCATTGGATGATGTCATAATCATTTTGTTGATGTCATAATCATTTGATGTCATAATCATTAGATGATGTCATAATCATTTTGTTGATGTCATAATCATTAGATGATGTCATAATCATTTTGTTGATGTCATAATCATTTGATGATGTCATAATCATTTGATGTCATAATCAATGGATGATGTCATAATCATTTTGTTGATGTCATAATCATTTGATGATGTCATAATCATTAGATGATGTCATAATCATTTTGTTGATGTCATAATCATTTGATGATGTAATAATCATTTTGTTGATGTCATAATCATTTGATGATGTCATAATCATTAGATGATGTCTTAATCATTTTGTTGATGTCATAATCATTAGATGATGTCATAATCATTTTGTTGATGTCATAATCATTTGATGATGTCATAATCATTTGATGTCATAATCATTGGATGATGTCATAAACATTTTGTTGATGTCATAATCATTTGATGATGTCATAATCATTAGATGATGTCATAATCATTTTGTTGATGTCATAATAATTTGATGATGTCATAATCATTAGATGATGTCATAATCATTTTGTTGATGTCATAATCATTTGATGATGTCATAATCATTTGATGTCATAATCATTGGATGATGTCATAAACATTTTGTTGATGTCATAATCATTTGATTATGTCATAATCATTTTGTTGATGTCATAATCATTTGATGATGTCATAATCATTAGATGATGTCATAATCATTTTGTTGATGTCATAATCATTTGATGATGTCATAATCATTTTGTTGATGTCATAATCATTTGATGATGTCATAATCATTTGATGTCATAATCATTGGATGATGTCATAATCATTTTGTTGATGTCATAATCATTAGATGATGTCATAATCATTTGATGATGTCATAATAATTTTGTTGATGTCATAATCATTTGATGATGTCATAATCATTTTGTTGATGTCATAATCATTTGATGATGTCATAATCATTTGATGTCATAATCATTGGATGATGTCATAATCATTGGATGATGTCATAATCATTTTGTTGATGTCATAATCATTTGATGATGTCATAATCATTAGATGATGTCATAATCATTTTGTTGATGTCATAATCATTAGATGATGTCATAATCATTTGATGTCATAATCATTGGATGATGTAATAACCATTTTGTTGATGTCATAAACATTTGATGATGTCATAATCATTGGATGATGTCATAATCATTTTGTTGATGTCATAATCATTTTGTTGATGTCATAATCATTTGATGTCATAATCATTGGATGATGTCATAATCATTTTGTTGATGTCATAATCATTTGATGATGTCTTAATCATTTGATGTCATAATCATTGGATGATGTCATAATCATTTTGTTGATGTCATAATCATTAGATGATGTCATAATCATTAGATGATGTCATAATCATTTTGTTGATGTCATAATCATTTGATGATGTCATAATCATTTTGTTGATGTCATAATCATTGGATGATGTCATAATCATTTGATGATGCCATAATCATTTTGTTGATGGCATAATCATTTGATGATGTCATAATCATTTGATGTCATAATCATTGGATGATGTCATAATCATTTTGTTGATGTCATAATCATTTTGTTGATGTCATAATCATTTGATGTCATAATCATTTGATGTCATAATCATTGGATGATGTCATAATCATTTTGTTGATGTCATAATCATTAGATGATGTCATAATCATTAGATGATATCATAATCATTTTGTTGATGTCATAATCATTTGATGATGTCATAATCATTTTGTTGATGTCATAATTAGAGTTGAGCGATACCGTCCGATACTTCAAAGTATCGTATCGGATGGTATCGGCCGATCTTTAAAAAAAGTATCGGTATCGCCGATTCCGATACCGGAAGTCCCATTCAAGTCTATGGGACTTCCGGTATCGGAATAAGAAAAACCCTTTCCTGCCCTTGTACAGCCTCTCTGGGGTCTGTACGGGCCTTTCGGGGGGCTGTGCCGGCCTGCCAGGGGGTCTGTGCAGGCTCCGGTGGTCTGTGCCGGCCTGCCGGTGGTCTGTGCAGGCTCCGGGGGGCTGTGCCGGCCTGCCGGGGGGCTGTGCCGGCCTGCCGGGGGGCTGTGCAGGCTCCGGGGGGCTGTGCCGGCCTGCCGGGGGGCTGTGCCGGCCTGCCGGGGGGCTGTGCAGGCTCCGGGGGGCTGTGCCGGCCTGCCGGGGGGCTGTGCCGGCCTGCCGGTGGTCTGTGCAGGCTCCGGGGGTCTGTGCAGGCATCGTCCGATGGGACTACAAGTCCCATCGGGCGATGCCTGCTACCATGACAGTGATTGACACATTAGCCAATGATGGGACAGTAGTAGTCCCATCATCCGGCTAATGTGTTAAATGTAAAAAAAAAAAAAAAAAAAAAAAAATTACATGCTACATACATACAACATGCATACTACATACTACATACATGCTACATTCATACTACATAAATACTACATGCAACATACATACTACATATATACTACATGCATGCTACATACATACTGCATGCTACATACATACCACATATATACTACATACATACTACATGCATGCTACATGCTACATACATAACACATATATACTACATGCATGCTACATACATACTACATGCTACATACTACATATATACTACATGCATGCTACATACTACATACATACTACATGCATGCTACATACATACTACATACATACTACATATATACTACATGCATGCTACATACATACTACATGCTACATACTACATGCATGCTACATACATACTACATGCTACATACTACATATATACTACATGCATGCTACATACATACTACATACATACTACATATATACTACATGCATGCTACATACTACATGCTACATACATACTACATATATACTACATTCATACTACATACTACATATATACTACATACATACTACATACATACTACATACATACTACATGCATGCTACATACATACTACATGCATGCTACATACATACCACATACATACTACATGCTACATACATACCACATATATACTACATACATACAATACATTCATACAATACATACATAGACATACAGTACATATAATATAGAGTAACATACTTACCAATACTTGTCACATTGTTCCCCGAAGCCATTGTCTATTCCGGGATAAATATTAACATAACAAACCACAAAAATACTCACCCACGATCCGAAGCAGTCCACGAGTGTGTCCCACGACGATCTTGGGTAGAGAACTGCAGCATCAGATGATGCTGCCGTTCTCTACGGGCTGCAGGAATCCAATGACGGAAGGTAGGTATCCTTCCGCACTGTATTCCTCCGCCACTTAAAAAAAAAAAAGTCCCTAGTCTCACTTTATGCCATTGCTGTGTGGGAAATTCCCACACAGCAATGGCATAAAGTGAGACTAGGGACTTTTTTTTTTTAAGTGGCGGAGGAATACAGTGCGGAAGGATACCTACCTTCCGTCATTGGATTCCTACAGCCCGTAGAGAACGGCAGCATCATCTGATGCTGCAGTTCTCTACCCAAGATCGTCGTGGGACACACTCGTGGACTGCTTCGGATCGTGGGTGAGTATTTTTGTGGTTTGTTATGTTAATATTTATCCCGGAATAGACAATGGCTTCGGGGAACAATGTGACAAGTATTGGTAAGTATGTTACTCTATGTTATATGTACTGTATGTCTATGTATGTATTGTATGAATGTATTGTATGTATGTAGTATATATGTGGTATGTATGTAGCATGTAGTATGTATGTGGTATGTATGTAGCATGCATGTAGTATGTATGTAGCATGCATGTAGCATGCATGTAGCATGCATGTAGCATGCATGTAGCATGCATGTAGTATGTATGTAGTATGTATGTAGTATGTATGTAGCATGTATGTAGCATGCAGTATGTATGTAGTATGTATGTAGTATATATGTAGTATGTAGTATGTATGTAGCATGCATGTAGTATATATGTAGTATGTATGTAGCATGCATGTAGTATGTATGTAGCATGTAGTATATATGTAGCATGCAGCATGTATGTAGTATGTATGTAGCATGCAGTATGTATGTAGCATGTATGTAGTATGTATGTAGTATATATGTAGTATGTATGTAGCATGCATGTAGTATGTATGTAGTATGTATGTAGCATGCAGTATGTAGCATGTATGTAGTATGTATGTAGTATGTATGTATGTAGTATGTATGTAGCATGCAGTATGTATGTAGCATGTATGTAGTATGTATGTAGTATATATGTAGTATGTATGTAGTATGTATGTAGTATGTATGTAGTATGTATGTAGCATGCAGTATGTATGTAGCATGTATGTAGTATGTATGTAGTATATATGTAGCATGCATGTAGTATGTATGTAGCATGCATGTAGTATTTTTTTTTTTTTTTTACATTTAACACATTAGCCGGATGATGGGACTACTACTGTCCCATCATTGGCTAATGTGTCAATCACTGTCATGGTAGCAGGCATCGCCCGATGGGACTTGTAGTCCCATCGGACGATGCTTGCACAGACCCCCGGACATCAGCACAGCCCCCCGGCAGGCCGGCACAGCCCCCCGGCAGGCCGGTACAGACCCCCACAGGGTGCACAGACCACCGGCAGGCCGGCACAGCCCCCCGGCAGGCCGGTACAGACCCCGGGCAGTCCACACAGCCCCCCGGCAGGCCGGCACAGCCCCCCGGCAGGCCGGCAGAGACCCCCGGAAGGCCCGAAATGACGGCGCATCATGATGCGCACACACCGCGCATCATGATGACGTCAGGCCGTCAATCAACTGAACTTCCGATTCCGATGCCGAATTCCGATATTGAAAAAATATCGGAAGTCGGTATCGGAATTCCGATACAGCAAGTATCGGCCGATACCCGATACTTGCGGTATCGGAATGCTCAACACTAGTCATAATCATTGGATGATGTCATAATCATTTTGTTGATGTCATAATCATTTGATGATGTCATAATCATTTGATGTCATAATCATTGGATGATGTCATAATCATTTTGTTGATGTCATAATCATTTGATGATGTCATAATCATTTGATGTCATAATCTTTGGATGATGTCATAATCATTTGATGATGTCATAATCATTTTGTTGATGTCATAATGATTTGATGATGTCATAATCATTGGATGATGTCATAATCATTGGATGATGTCATAATCATTTTGTTGATGTCATAATCATTTGATGATGCCATAATCATTTTGTTGATGTCATAATCATTTTATGATGTCATAATCATTTTGTTGATGTCATAATGATTTGATGATGTCATAATGATTTGATGATGTCATAATCATTGGATGATGTCATCATCATTTTGTTGATGTCATAATCATTTGATGATGTCATAATCATTTGTTGTCATAATCATTGGATGATGTCAAAATCATTTTGTTGATGTCATAATCATTTGATGATGTCATAATCATTAGATGATGACATAATTATTTTGTTGATGTCATAATCATTTTGTTGATGTCATAATGATTTGATGATGTCATAATCATTTGATGTCATAATCATTGGGTGATGTCATAATCATTTTGTTGATGTCATAATCATTTGATGATGTCATAATCATTTGATGTCATAATCATTGGATGATGTCATAATCATTTTGTTGATGTCATAATCATTTGATGTCATAATCATTAGATGATGTCATAATCATTTTGTTGATGTCATAATCATTAGATGATGTCATAATCATTTTGTTGAAGTCATAATCATTTGATGATGTCATAATCATTTGATGTCATAATCATTGGATGATGTCATAATCATTTTCTTGATGTCATAATCATTTGATGATGTCATAATCATTAGATGATGTCATAATCATTTTGTTGATGTCATAATCATTTGATGATGTCATAATCATTAGATGATGTCATAATCATTTTGTTGATGTCATAATCATTTGATGATGTCATAATCATTAGATGATGTCATAATCATTTTGTTGATGTCATAATCATTTGATGATGTCATAATCATTTGATGTCATAATCATTGGATGATGTCATAAACATTTTGTTGATGTCATAATCATTTGATGATGTCATAATCATTTTGTTGATGTCATAATCATTTGATGATGTCATAATCATTAGATGATGTCATAATCATTTTGTTGATGTCATAATCATTTGATGATGTCATAATCATTTTGTTGATGTCATAATCATTTGATGATGTCATAATCATTTGATGTCATAATCATGGGATGATGTCATAATCATTTTGTTGATGTCATAATCATTTGATGATGTCATAATCATTAGATGATGTCATAATCATTTTGTTGATGTCATAATCATTTGATGATGTCATAATCATTAGATGATGTCATAATCATTTTGTTGATGTCATAATCATTTGATGATGTCATAATCATTAGATGATGTCATAATCATTTTGTTGATGTCATAATCATTTGATGATGTCATAATCATTAGATGATGTCATAATCATTTTGTTGATGTCATAATCATTTGATGATGTCATAATCATTTGATGTCATAATCATTGGATGATGTCATAAACATTTTGTTGATGTCATAATCATTTGATTATGTCATAATCATTTTGTTGATGTCATAATCATTTGATGATGTCATAATCATTAGATGATGTCATAATCATTTTGTTGATGTCATAATCATTTGATGATGTCATAATCATTTGATGTCATAATCATTGGATGATGTCATAATCATTTTGTTGATGTCATAATCATTTGATGATGTCATAATCATTAGATGATGTCATAATCATTTTGTTGATGTCATAATCATTTTGTTGATGTCATATTGATTTGATGATGTCATATTCATTTGATGTCATAATCATTGGATGATGTCATAATCATTTTGTTGATGTCATAATCATTTGATGATGTCAATCATTTTGTTGATGTCATAATCATTTTGTTGATGTCATAATCATTTGATGATGTCATAATCATTGGATGATGTCATAATCATTGGATGATGTCATAATAATTTTGTTGATGTCATAATCATTTGATGATGCCATAATCAATTTGTTGATGTCATAATCATTGGATGATGTCATAATCATTTTGTTGATGTCATAATCATTTGATGATGTCATAATCATTGGATGATGTCATATTCATTTTGTTGATGTCATAATCATTTGATGATGTCATAATCATTAGATGATGTCATAATCATTTGATGTCATAATCATTTTGTTGATGTCATAATCATTGGATGATGTCATAATCATTAGATGATGTCATAATCATTTGATGTCATAATCATTGGATGATGTCATAACCATTTTGTTGATGTCATAAACATTTGATGATGTCATAATCATTGGATGATGTCATAATCATTTTGTTGATGTCATAATCATTTTGTTGATGTCATAATCATTTGATGTCATAATCATTGGATGATGTCATAATCATTTTGTTGATGTCATAATCATTTGATGATGTCATAATCATTTGATGTCATAATCATTGGATGATGTCATAATCATGTTGTTGATGTCATAATCATTAGATGATGTCATAATCATTATATGATGTCATGATCATTTTGTTGATGTCATAATCATTTGATGATGTCATAATCATTTTGTTGATGTCATAATCATTGGATGATGTCATAATCATTTTGTTGATGTCATAATCATTTGATGATGCCATAATCATTTTGTTGATGGCATAATCATTTGATGATGTCATAATCATTTGATGTCATAATCATTGGATGATGTCATAATCATTTTGTTGATGTCATAATCATTTGATGATGTCATAATCATTTGATGTCATAATCTTTGGATGATGTCATAATCATTTGATGATGTCATAATCATTTTGTTGATGTCATAATGATTTGATGATGTCATAATCATTGGATGATGTCATAATCATTGGATGATGTCATAATCATTTTGTTGATGTCATAATCATTTGATGATGCCATAATCATTTTGTTGATGTCATAATCATTTTATGATGTCATAATCATTTTGTTGATGTCATAATGATTTGATGATGTCATAATCATTGGATGATGTCATCATCATTGGATGATGTCATCATCATTTTGTTGATGTCATAATCATTTGATGATGTCATAATCATTTGTTGTCATAATCATTGGATGATGTCATAATCATTTTGTTGATGTCATAATGATTTGATGATGTCATAATCATTTGATGTCATAATCATTGGGTGATGTCATAATCATTTTGTTGATGTCATAATCATTTGATGATGTCATAATCATTTGATGTCATAATCATTGGATGATGTCATAATCATTTTGTTGATGTCATAATCATTTGATGTCATAATCATTAGATGATGTCATAATCATTTTGTTGATGTCATAATCATTTGATGATGTCATAATCATTAGATGATGTCATAATCATTTTGTTGATGTCATAATCATTTGATGATGTAATAATCATTTTGTTGATGTCATAATCATTTGATGATGTCATAATCATTAGATGATGTCTTAATCATTTTGTTGATGTCATAATCATTAGATGATGTCATAATCATTTTGTTGATGTCATAATCATTTGATGATGTCATAATCATTTGATGTCATAATCATTGGATGATGTCATAAACATTTTGTTGATGTCATAATCATTTGATGATGTCATAATCATTAGATGATGTCATAATCATTTTGTTGATGTCATAATAATTTGATGATGTCATAATCATTAGATGATGTCATAATCATTTTGTTGATGTCATAATCATTTGATGATGTCATAATCATTTGATGTCATAATCATTGGATGATGTCATAAACATTTTGTTGATGTCATAATCATTTGATTATGTCATAATCATTTTGTTAATGTCATAATCATTTGATGATGTCATAATCATTAGATGATGTCATAATCATTTTGTTGATGTCATAATCATTTGATGATGTCATAATCATTTTGTTGATGTCATAATCATTTGATGATGTCATAATCATTTGATGTCATAATCATTGGATGATGTCATAATCATTGGATGATGTCATAATCATTTTGTTGATGTCATAATCATTAGATGATGTCATAATCATTTGATGATGTCATAATAATTTTGTTGATGTCATAATCATTTGATGATGTCATAATCATTTTGTTGATGTCATAATCATTTGATGATGTCATAATCATTTGATGTCATAATCATTGGATGATGTCATAATCATTGGATGATGTCATAATCATTTTGTTGATGTCATAATCATTTGATGATGTCATAATCATTAGATGATGTCATAATCATTTTGTTGATGTCATAATCATTTGATGATGTCATAATCATTTGATGTCATAATCATTGGATGATGTCATAATCATTGGATGATGTCATAATCATTTTGTTGATGTCATAATCATTAGATGATGTCATAATCATTTGATGATGTCATAATCATTTTGTTGATGTCATAATCATTTTATGATGTCATAATCATTTTGTTGATGTCATAATGATTTGATGATGTCATAATCATTGGATGATGTCATCATCATTGGATGATGTCATCATCATTTTGTTGATGTCATAATCATTTGATGATGTCATAATCATTTGTTGTCATAATCATTGGATGATGTCATAATCATTTTGTTGATGTCATAATGATTTGATGATGTCATAATCATTTGATGTCATAATCATTGGGTGATGTCATAATCATTTTGTTGATGTCATAATCATTTGATGATGTCATAATCATTTGATGTCATAATCATTGGATGATGTCATAATCATTTTGTTGATGTCATAATCATTTGATGTCATAATCATTAGATGATGTCATAATCATTTTGTTGATGTCATAATCATTAGATGATGTCAAAATCATTTTGTTGATGTCATAATCATTAGATGATGTCATAATCATTTTGTTGATGTCATAATCATTTGATGATGTCATAATCATTTGATGTCATAATCAATGGATGATGTCATAATCATTTTGTTGATGTCATAATCATTTGATGATGTCATAATCATTAGATGATGTCATAATCATTTTGTTGATGTCATAATCATTTGATGATGTCATAATCATTAGATGATGTCATAATCATTTTGTTGATGTCATAATCATTTGATGATGTCATAATCATTAGATGATGTCTTAATCATTTTGTTGATGTCATAATCATTAGATGATGTCATAATCATTTTGTTGATGTCATAATCATTTGATGATGTCATAATCATTTGATGTCATAATCATTGGATGATGTCATAAACATTTTGTTGATGTCATAATCATTTGATGATGTCATAATCATTAGATGATGTCATAATCATTTTGTTGATGTCATAATCATTTGATGATGTCATAATCATTAGATGATGTCATAATCATTTTGTTGATGTCATAATCATTTGATGATGTCATAATCATTAGATGATGTCATAATCATTTTGTTGATGTCATAATCATTTGATGATGTCATAATCATTAGATGATGTCATAATCATTTTGTTGATGTCATAATCATTTGATGATGTCATAATCATTTGATGTCATAATCATTGGATGATGTCATAATCATTTTGTTGATGTCATAATCATTTGATGATGTCATAATCATTTGATGTCATAATCATTGGATGATGTCATAATCATTGGATGATGTCATAATCATTTTGTTGATGTCATAATCATTTGATGATGTCATAATCATTAGATGATGTCATAATCATTTTGTTGATGTCATAATCATTTTGTTGATGTCATAATCATTTGATGATGCTATAATCATTTTGTTGATGTCATAATCATTTTATGATGTCATAATCATTTTGTTGATGTCATAATCATTTTGTTGATGTCATAATGATTTGATGATGTCATAATCATTTGATGTCATAATCATTGGATGATGTCATAATCATTTTGTTGATGTCATAATCATTTGATGATGTCATAATGATTTTGTTGATGTCATAATCATTTGATGATGACATAATCATTTTGTTGATGTCATAATCATTTTATGATGTCATAATCATTTTGTTGATGTCATAATCATTTTGTTGATGTCATAATGATTTGATGATGTCATAATCATTTGATGTCATAATCATTGGATGATGTCATAATCATTTGATGATGTCATAATCATTAGATGATGTCATAATCATTTTGTTGATGTCATAATCATTTTGTTGATGTCATATTGATTTGATGATGTCATAATCATTTGATGTCATAATCATTGGATGATGTCATAATCATTTTGTTGATGTCATAATCATTTGATGATGTCAATCATTTTGTTGATGTCATAATCATTTTGTTGATGTCATAATGATTTGATGATGTCATAATCATTGGATGATGTCATAATCATTGGATGATGTCATAATCATTTTGTTGATGTCATAATCATTTGATGATGTCAAAATCATTGGATGATGTCATATTCATTTTGTTGATGTCATAATCATTTGATGATGTCATAATCATTAGATGATGTCATAATCATTTGATGTCATAATCATTTTGTTGATGTCATGATCATTTGGTGATGTCATAATCATTAGATGATGTCATAATCATTTGATGTCATAATCATTGGATGATGTCATAACCATTTTGTTGATGTCATAAACATTTGATGATGTCATAATCATTGGATGATGTCATAATCATTTTGTTGATGTCATAATCATTTGATGATGTCATAATCATTTGATGTCATAATCATTGGATGATGTCATAATCATTTTGTTGATGTCATAATCATTTGATGATGTCATAATCATTTGATGTCATAATCATTGGATGATGTCATAATCATTTTGTTGATGTCATAATCATTAGATGATGTCATAATCATTAGATGATGTCATAATCATTTTGTTGATGTCATAATCATTTGATGATGTCATAATCATTTGATGTCATAATCTTTGGATGATGTCATAATCATTTGATGATGTCATAATCATTTTGTTGATGTCATAATCATTTGATGATGTCATAATCATTTTGTTGATGTCATAATCATTTGATGATGTCATAATCATTTTGTTGATGTCATAATCATTTTGTTGATGTCATAATGATTTGATGATGTCATAATCATTGGATGATGTCATAATCGTTGGATGATGTCATAATCATTTTGTTGATGTCATAATCATTTGATGATGTCATAATCGTTAGATGATGTCATAATCATTTTGTTGATGTCATAATCATTTGATGATGTCATAATCATTAGATGATGTCATAATCATTTTGTTGATGTCATAATCATTTGATGTCATAATCATCGGATGATGTCATAATCATTTTGTTGATGTCATAATCATTTGATAATGTCATAAACATTTGATGATGCCATAATCATTTTGTTAATGGCATAATCATTTGATGATGTCATAATCATTTGATGTCATAATCATTGGATGATGTCATAAACATTTTGTTGATGTCATAATCATTTGATGATGTCATAATCATTTGATGTCATAATCATTTGATGATGTCATAATCATTTTGTTGATGTCATAATCATTTTGTTGATGTCATAATGATTTGATGATGTCATAATCATTGGATGATGTCATAATCATTTTGTTGATGTCATAATGATTTGATGATGTCATAATCATTGGATGATGTCATAATCATTTTGTTGATGTCATAATGATTTGATGATGTCATAATCATTGGATGATGTCATAATCATTGGATGATGTCATAATCATTTTGTTGATGTCATAATCATTTGATGATGCCATAATCATTTTGTTGATGTCATAATCATTTTATGATGTCATAATCATTTTGTTGATGTCATAATGATTTGATGATGTCATAATCATTTGATGTCATAATCATTGGGTGATGTCATAATCATTTTGTTGATATCATAATCATTTGATGATGCCATAATCATTTTGTTGATGTCATAATCATTTGATGATGCAATAATCATTTTGTTGATGGCATAATCATTTGATGATGTCATAATCATTTGATGTCATAATCATTGGATGATATCATAATCATTTTGTTGATGTCATAATCATTTGATGATGTCATAATCATTTTGTTGATGTCATAATCATTTTGTTGATGTCATAATGATTTGTTGATGTCATAATCATTGGATGATGTCATAATCATTGGATGATGTCATAATCATTTTGTTGATGTCATAATCATTTGATGATGTCATAATCATTTGATGCCATAATCATTTTGTTGATGTCATAATCATTTTATGATGTCATAATCATTTTGTTGATGTCATAATGATTTGATGATGTCATAATCATTTGATGTCATAATCATTGGGTGATGTCATAATCATTTTGTTGATGTCATAATCATTTGATGATGCCATAATCATTTTGTTGATGTCATAATCATTTGATGATGCAATAATCATTTTGTTGATGTCATAATCATTTGATGATGTCATAATCATTTTGTTGATGTCATAATCATTTTGTTGATGTCATAATGATTTGTTGATGTCATAATCATTGGATGATGTCATAATCATTGGATGATGTCATAATCATTTTGTTGATGTCATAATCATTTGATGATGTCATAATCATTTGATGTCATAATCATTTTGTTGATGTCATAATCATTTTGTTGATGTCATAATCATTTGATGATGCCATAATCATTTTGTTGATGTCATAATCATTTTGTTGATGACATAATGATTTGATGATGTTATAATCATTGGATGATGTCATAATCATTTTGTTGATATCATAATCATTTGATGTCATAATCATTGGATGATGTCATAATCATTTTGTTGATGTCATAATCATTTGATGATGTCATAATCATTAGATGATGTCATAATCATTTTGTTGATGTCATAATCATTTGATGATGTCATAATCATTTGATGTCATAATCATTGGATGATGTCATAATCATTTGATGATATCATAATCATTAGATGATGTCATAATCATTTGATGTCATAATCATTTTGTTGATGTCATGATCATTTGATGATGTCATAATCATTAGATGATGTCATAATCATTTGATGTCATAATCATTGGATGATGTCATAATCATTTTGTTGATGTCATAATCATTTTGTTGATGTCATAATCATTTGATGTCATAATCATTGGATGATGTCATAATCATTTTGTTGATGTCATAATCATTTGATGATGTCATAATCATTTGATGTCATAATCATTGGATGATGTCATAATCATTTTGTTGATGTCATAATCATTAGATGATGTCATAATCATTAGATGATGTCATAATCATTTTGTTGATGTCATAATCATTTGATGATGTCATAATCATTTTGTTGATGTCATAATCATTGGATGATGTCATAATCATTTTGTTGATGTCATAATCATTTGATGATGCCATAATCATTTTGTTGATGGCATAATCATTTGATGATGTCATAATCATTTGATGTCATAATCATTGGATGATGTCATAATCATTTTGTTGATGTCATAATCATTTTGTTGATGTCATAATCATTTGATGTCATAATCATTGGATGATGTCATAATCATTTTGTTGATGTCATAATCATTTGATGATGTCATAATCATTTGATGTCATAATCATTGGATGATGTCATAATCATTTTGTTGATGTCATAATCATTAGATGATGTCATAATCATTAGATGATATCATAATCATTTTGTTGATGTCATAATCATTTGATGATGTCATAATCATTTTGTTGATGTCATAATCATTGGATGATGTCATAATCATTTTGTTGATGTCATAATCATTTGATGATGCCATAATCATTTTGTTGATGGCATAATCATTTGATGATGTCATAATCATTTGATGTCATAATCATTGGATGATGTCATAATCATTTTGTTGATGTCATAATCATTTGATGATGTCATAATCATTTGATGTCATAATCTTTGGATGATGTCATAATCATTTGATGATGTCATAATCATTTTGTTGATGTCATAATGATTTGATGATGTCATAATCATTGGATGATGTCATAATCATTGGATGATGTCATAATCATTTTGTTGATGTCATAATCATTTGATGATGCCATAATCATTTTGTTGATGTCATAATCATTTTATGATGTCATAATCATTTTGTTGATGTCATAATGATTTGATGATGTCATAATCATTGGATGATGTCATAATCATTGGATGATGTCATCATCATTTTGTTGATGTCATAATCATTTGATGATGTCATAATCATTTGTTGTCATAATCATTGGATGATGTCAAAATAATTTTGTTGATGTCATAATCATTTGATGATGTCATAATCATTAGATGATGACATAATTATTTTGTTGATATCATAATCATTTTGTTGATGTCATAATGATTTTGATGATGTCATAATCATTTGATGTCATAATCATTGGGTGATGTCATAATCATTTTGTTGATGTCATAATCATTTGATGATGTCATAATCATTTGATGTCATAATCATGGGATGATGTCATAATCATTTTGTTGATGTCATAATCATTTGATGTCATGATTATGACATCAAATGATTATGACATCATCAAAATGATTATGACATCATCAAATGATTATGACATCAACAAAATGTTTATGACATCATCCAATGATTATGACATCAAATGATTATGACATCATCAAATGATTATGACATCAACAAAATGATTATGACATCATCTAATGATTATGACATCATCAAATGATTATGACATCAACAAAATGATTATGACATCATCTAATGATTATGACATCATCAAATGATTATGACATCAACAAAATGATTATGACATCATCTAATGATTATGACATCATCAAATGATTATGACATCAACAAAATGATTATGACATCATCCAATGATTATGACATCAAATGATTATGACATCATCAAATGATTATGACTTCAACAAAATGATTATGACATCATCTAATGATTATGACATCAACAAAATGATTATGACATCATCTAATGATTATTAGATGATGTCATAATCATTTATTTGATGTCATAATCATTAGATGATGTCATAATCATTTTGTTGAAGTCATAATCATTTGATGATGTCATAATCATTTGATGTCATAATCATTGGATGATGTCATAATCATTTTGTTGATGTCATAATCATTTGATGATGTCATAATCATTAGATGATGTCATAATCATTTTGTTGATGTCATAATCATTTGATAATGTCATAATCATTAGATGATGTCATAATCATTTTGTTGATGTCATAATCATTTGATGATGTCATAATCATTAGATGATGTCATAATCATTTTGTTGATGTCATAATCATTTGATGATGTCATAATCATTTGATGTCATAATCATTGGATGATGTCATAAACATTTTGTTGATGTCATAATCATTTGATGATGTCATAATCATTTTGTTGATGTCATAATCATTTGATGAGGTCATAATCATTAGATGATGTCATAATCATTTTGTTGATGTCATAATCATTTGATGATGTCATAATCATTTTGTTGATGTCATAATCATTTGATGATGTCATAATCATTTGATGTCATAATCATGGGATGATGTCATAATCATTTTGTTGATGTCATAATCATTTGATGATGTCATAATCATTAGATGATGTCATAATCATTTTGTTGATGTCATAATCATTTGATGATGTCATAATCATTAGATGATGTCATAATCATTTTGTTGATGTCATAATCATTTGATGATGTCATAATCATTAGATGATGTCATAATCATTTTGTTGATGTCATAATCATTTGATGATGTCATAATCATTTGATGTCATAATCATTGGATGATGTCATAAACATTTTGTTGATGTCATAATCATTTGATTATGTCATAATCATTTTGTTGATGTCATAATCATTTGATGATGTCATAATCATTAGATGATGTCATAATCATTTTGTTGATGTCATAATCATTTTGTTGATGTCATATTGATTTGATGATGTCATAATCATTTGATGTCATAATCATTGGATGATGTCATAATCATTTTGTTGATGTCATAATCATTTGATGATGTCAATCATTTTGTTGATGTCATAATCATTTTGTTGATGTCATAATCATTTGATGATGTCATAATCATTGGATGATGTCATAATCATTGGATGATGTCATAATAATTTTGTTGATGTCATAATCATTTGATGATGCCATAATCATTTTGTTGATGTCATAATCATTGGATGATGTCATAATCATTTTGTTGATGTCATAATCATTTGATGATGTCATAATCATTGGATGATGTCATATTCATTTTGTTGATGTCATAATCATTTGATGATGTCATAATCATTAGATGATGTCATAATCATTTGATGTCATAATCATTTTGTTGATGTCATGATCATTTGATGATGTCATAATCATTAGATGATGTCATAATCATTTGATGTCATAATCATTGGATGATGTCATAACCATTTTGTTGATGTCATAAACATTTGATGATGTCATAATCATTGGATGATGTCATAATCATTTTGTTGATGTCATAATCATTTTGTTGATGTCATAATCATTTGATGTCATAATCATTGGATGATGTCATAATCATTTTGTTGATGTCATAATCATTTGATGATGTCATAATCATTTGATGTCATAATCATTGGATGATGTCATAATCATGTTGTTGATGTCATAATCATTAGATGATGTCATAATCATTAGATGATGTCATGATCATTTTGTTGATGTCATAATCATTTGATGATGTCATAATCATTTTGTTGATGTCATAATCATTGGATGATGTCATAATCATTTTGTTGATGTCATAATCATTTGATGATGCCATAATCATTTTGTTGATGGCATAATCATTTGATGATGTCATAATCATTTGATGTCATAATCATTGGATGATGTCATAATCATTTTGTTGATGTCATAATCATTTGATGATGTCATAATCATTTGATGTCATAATCTTTGGATGATGTCATAATCATTTGATGATGTCATAATCATTTTGTTGATGTCATAATGATTTGATGATGTCATAATCATTGGATGATGTCATAATCATTGGATGATGTCATAATCATTTTGTTGATGTCATAATCATTTGATGATGCCATAATCATTTTGTTGATGTCATAATCATTTTATGATGTCATAATCATTTTGTTGATGTCATAATGATTTGATGATGTCATAATCATTGGATGATGTCATCATCATTGGATGATGTCATCATCATTTTGTTGATGTCATAATCATTTGATGATGTCATAATCATTTGTTGTCATAATCATTGGATGATGTCATAATCATTTTGTTGATGTCATAATGATTTGATGATGTCATAATCATTTGATGTCATAATCATTGGGTGATGTCATAATCATTTTGTTGATGTCATAATCATTTGATGATGTCATAATCATTTGATGTCATAATCATTGGATGATGTCATAATCATTTTGTTGATGTCATAATCATTTGATTATGTCATAATCATTTTGTTGATGTCATAATCATTTGATGATGTCATAATCATTAGATGATGTCATAATCATTTTGTTGATGTCATAATCATTTGATGTCATAATCATTGGATGATGTCATAATCATTTTGTTGATGTCATAATCATTTGATGATGTCATAATCATTAGATGATGTCATAATCATTTTGTTGATGTCATAATCATTTTGTTGATGTCATATTGATTTGATGATGTCATAATCATTTGATGTCATAATCATTGGATGATGTCATAATCATTTTGTTGATGTCATAATCATTTGATGATGTCAATCATTTTGTTGATGTCATAATCATTTTGTTGATGTCATAATCATTTGATGATGTCATAATCATTTTGTTGATGTCATAATGATTTGATGATGTCATAATCATTGGATGATGTCATAATCATTGGATGATGTCATAATCATTTTGTTGATGTCATAATCATTTGATGATGCCATAATCATTTTGTTGATGTCATAATCATTTTATGATGTCATAATCATTTTGTTGATGTCATAATGATTTGATGATGTCATAATCATTGGATGATGTCATCATCATTGGATGATGTCATCATCATTTTGTTGATGTCATAATCATTTGATGATGTCATAATCATTTGTTGTCATAATCATTGGATGATGTCATAATCATTTTGTTGATGTCATAATGATTTGATGATGTCATAATCATTTGATGTCATAATCATTGGGTGATGTCATAATCATTTTGTTGATGTCATAATCATTTGATGATGTCATAATCATTTGATGTCATAATCATTGGATGATGTCATAATCATTTTGTTGATGTCATAATCATTTGATGTCATAATCATTGGATGATGTCATAATCATTTTGTTGATGTCATAATCATTTGATGATGCCATAATCATTTTGTTGATGGCATAATCATTTGATGATGTCATAATCATTTGATGTCATAATCATTGGATGATGTCATAATCATTTTGTTGATGTCATAATCATTTTGTTGATGTCATAATCATTTGATGTCATAATCATTGGATGATGTCATAATCATTTTGTTGATGTCATAATCATTTGATGATGTCATAATCATTTGATGTCATAATCATTGGATGATGTCATAATCATTTTGTTGATGTCATAATCATTAGATGATGTCATAATCATTAGATGATATCATAATCATTTTGTTGATGTCATAATCATTTGATGATGTCATAATCATTTTGTTGATGTCATAATCATTGGATGATGTCATAATCATTTTGTTGATGTCATAATCATTTGATGATGCCATAATCATTTTGTTGATGGCATAATCATTTGATGATGTCATAATCATTTGATGTCATAATCATTGGATGATGTCATAATCATTTTGTTGATGTCATAATCATTTGATGATGTCATAATCATTTGATGTCATAATCTTTGGATGATGTCATAATCATTTGATGATGTCATAATCATTTTGTTGATGTCATAATGATTTGATGATGTCATAATCATTGGATGATGTCATAATCATTGGATGATGTCATAATCATTTTGTTGATGTCATAATCATTTGATGATGCCATAATCATTTTGTTGATGTCATAATCATTTTATGATGTCATAATCATTTTGTTGATGTCATAATGATTTGATGATGTCATAATCATTGGATGATGTCATAATCATTGGATGATGTCATCATCATTTTGTTGATGTCATAATCATTTGATGATGTCATAATCATTTGTTGTCATAATCATTGGATGATGTCAAAATAATTTTGTTGATGTCATAATCATTTGATGATGTCATAATCATTAGATGATGACATAATTATTTTGTTGATGTCATAATCATTTTGTTGATGTCATAATGATTTTGATGATGTCATAATCATTTGATGTCATAATCATTGGGTGATGTCATAATCATTTTGTTGATGTCATAATCATTTGATGATGTCATAATCATTTGATGTCATAATCATGGGATGATGTCATAATCATTTTGTTGATGTCATAATCATTTGATGTCATGATTATGACATCAAATGATTATGACATCATCAAAATGATTATGACATCATCAAATGATTATGACATCAACAAAATGTTTATGACATCATCCAATGATTATGACATCAAATGATTATGACATCATCAAATGATTATGACATCAACAAAATGATTATGACATCATCTAATGATTATGACATCATCAAATGATTATGACATCAACAAAATGATTATGACATCATCTAATGATTATGACATCATCAAATGATTATGACATCAACAAAATGATTATGACATCATCTAATGATTATGACATCATCAAATGATTATGACATCAACAAAATGATTATGACATCATCCAATGATTATGACATCAAATGATTATGACATCATCAAATGAGTATGACTTCAACAAAATGATTATGACATCATCTAATGATTATGACATCAACAAAATGATTATGACATCATCTAATGATTATTAGATGATGTCATAATCATTTATTTGATGTCATAATCATTAGATGATGTCATAATCATTTTGTTGAAGTCATAATCATTTGATGATGTCATAATCATTTGATGTCATAATCATTGGATGATGTCATAATCATTTTGTTGATGTCATAATCATTTGATGATGTCATAATCATTAGATGATGTCATAATCATTTTGTTGATGTCATAATCATTTGATAATGTCATAATCATTAGATGATGTCATAATCATTTTGTTGATGTCATAATCATTTGATGATGTCATAATCATTAGATGATGTCATAATCATTTTGTTGATGTCATAATCATTTGATGATGTCATAATCATTTGATGTCATAATCATTGGATGATGTCATAAACATTTTGTTGATGTCATAATCATTTGATGATGTCATAATCATTTTGTTGATGTCATAATCATTTGATGAGGTCATAATCATTAGATGATGTCATAATCATTTTGTTGATGTCATAATCATTTGATGATGTCATAATCATTTTGTTGATGTCATAATCATTTGATGATGTCATAATCATTTGATGTCATAATCATGGGATGATGTCATAATCATTTTGTTGATGTCATAATCATTTGATGATGTCATAATCATTAGATGATGTCATAATCATTTTGTTGATGTCATAATCATTTGATGATGTCATAATCATTAGATGATGTCATAATCATTTTGTTGATGTCATAATCATTTGATGATGTCATAATCATTTGATGTCATAATCATTGGATGATGTCATAAACATTTTGTTGATGTCATAATCATTTGATTATGTCATAATCATTTTGTTGATGTCATAATCATTTGATGATGTCATAATCATTAGATGATGTCATAATCATTTTGTTGATGTCATAATCATTTGATGTCATAATCATTGGATGATGTCATAATCATTTTGTTGATGTCATAATCATTTGATGATGTCATAATCATTAGATGATGTCATAATCATTTTGTTGATGTCATAATCATTTTGTTGATGTCATATTGATTTGATGATGTCATAATCATTTGATGTCATAATCATTGGATGATGTCATAATCATTTTGTTGATGTCATAATCATTTGATGATGTCAATCATTTTGTTGATGTCATAATCATTTTGTTGATGTCATAATCATTTGATGATGTCATAATCATTGGATGATGTCATAATCATTGGATGATGTCATAATAATTTTGTTGATGTCATAATCATTTGATGATGCCATAATCATTTTGTTTATGTCATAATCATTGGATGATGTCATAATCATTTTGTTGATGTCATAATCATTTGATGATGTCATAATCATTGGATGATGTCATATTCATTTTGTTGATGTCATAATCATTTGATGATGTCATAATCATTAGATGATGTCATAATCATTTGATGTCATAATCATTTTGTTGATGTCATGATCATTTGATGATGTCATAATCATTAGATGATGTCATAATCATTTGATGTCATAATCATTGGATGATGTCATAACCATTTTGTTGATGTCATAAACATTTGATGATGTCATAATCATTGGATGATGTCATAATCATTTTGTTGATGTCATAATCATTTTGTTGATGTCATAATCATTTGATGTCATAATCATTGGATGATGTCATAATCATTTTGTTGATGTCATAATCATTTGATGATGTCATAATCATTTGATGTCATAATCATTGGATGATGTCATAATCATGTTGTTGATGTCATAATCATTAGATGATGTCATAATCATTAGATGATGTCATGATCATTTTGTTGATGTCATAATCATTTGATGATGTCATAATCATTTTGTTGATGTCATAATCATTGGATGATGTCATAATCATTTTGTTGATGTCATAATCATTTGATGATGCCATAATCATTTTGTTGATGGCATAATCATTTGATGATGTCATAATCATTTGATGTCATAATCATTGGATGATGTCATAATCATTTTGTTGATGTCATAATCATTTGATGATGTCATAATCATTTGATGTCATAATCTTTGGATGATGTCATAATCATTTGATGATGTCATAATCATTTTGTTGATGTCATAATGATTTGATGATGTCATAATCATTGGATGATGTCATAATCATTGGATGATGTCATAATCATTTTGTTGATGTCATAATCATTTGATGATGCCATAATCATTTTGTTGATGTCATAATCATTTTATGATGTCATAATCATTTTGTTGATGTCATAATGATTTGATGATGTCATAATCATTGGATGATGTCATCATCATTGGATGATGTCATCATCATTTTGTTGATGTCATAATCATTTGATGATGTCATAATCATTTGTTGTCATAATCATTGGATGATGTCATAATCATTTTGTTGATGTCATAATGATTTGATGATGTCATAATCATTTGATGTCATAATCATTGGGTGATGTCATAATAATTTTGTTGATGTCATAATCATTTGATGATGTCATAATCATTTGATGTCATAATCATTGGATGATGTCATAATCATTTTGTTGATGTCATAATCATTTGATTATGTCATAATCATTTTGTTGATGTCATAATCATTTGATGATGTCATAATCATTAGATGATGTCATAATCATTTTGTTGATGTCATAATCATTTGATGTCATAATCATTGGATGATGTCATAATCATTTTGTTGATGTCATAATCATTTGATGATGTCATAATCATTAGATGATGTCATAATCATTTTGTTGATGTCATAATCATTTTGTTGATGTCATATTGATTTGATGATGTCATAATCATTTGATGTCATAATCATTGGATGATGTCATAATCATTTTGTTGATGTCATAATCATTTGATGATGTCAATCATTTTGTTGATGTCATAATCATTTTGTTGATGTCATAATCATTTGATGATGTCATAATCATTTTGTTGATGTCATAATGATTTGATGATGTCATAATCATTGGATGATGTCATAATCATTGGATGATGTCATAATCATTTTGTTGATGTCATAATCATTTGATGATGCCATAATCATTTTGTTGATGTCATAATCATTTTATGATGTCATAATCATTTTGTTGATGTCATAATGATTTGATGATGTCATAATCATTGGATGATGTCATCATCATTGGATGATGTCATCATCATTTTGTTGATGTCATAATCATTTGATGATGTCATAATCATTTGTTGTCATAATCATTGGATGATGTCATAATCATTTTGTTGATGTCATAATGATTTGATGATGTCATAATCATTTGATGTCATAATCATTGGGTGATGTCATAATCATTTTGTTGATGTCATAATCATTGGATGATGTCATAATCATTTTGTTGATGTCATAATCATTTGATGATGTCATAATCATTAGATGATGTCATAATCATTTTGTTGATGTCATAATCATTTGATAATGTCATAATCATTAGATGATGTCATAATCATTTTGTTGATGTCATAATCATTTGATGATGTCATAATCATTAGATGATGTCATAATCATTTTGTTGATGTCATAATCATTTGATGATGTCATAATCATTTGATGTCATAATCATTGGATGATGTCATAAACATTTTGTTGATGTCATAATCATTTGATGATGTCATAATCATTTTGTTGATGTCATAATCATTTGATGAGGTCATAATCATTAGATGATGTCATAATCATTTTGTTGATGTCAGAATCATTTGATGATGTCATAATCATTTTGTTGATGTCATAATCATTTGATGATGTCATAATCATTTGATGTCATAATCATGGGATGATGTCATAATCATTTTGTTGATGTCATAATCATTTGATGATGTCATAATCATTAGATGATGTCATAATCATTTTGTTGATGTCATAATCATTTGATGATGTCATAATCATTAGATGATGTCATAATCATTTTGTTGATGTCATAATCATTTGATGATGTCATAATCATTAGATGATGTCATAATCATTTTGTTGATGTCATAATCATTTGATGATGTCATAATCATTTGATGTCATAATCATTGGATGATGTCATAAACATTTTGTTGATGTCATAATCATTTGATTATGTCATAATCATTTTGTTGATGTCATAATCATTTGATGATGTCATAATCATTAGATGATGTCATAATCATTTTGTTGATGTCATAATCATTTGATGTCATAATCATTGGATGATGTCATAATCATTTTGTTGATGTCATAATCATTTGATGATGTCATAATCATTAGATGATGTCATAATCATTTTGTTGATGTCATAATCATTTTGTTGATGTCATATTGATTTGATGATGTCATAATCATTTGATGTCATAATCATTGGATGATGTCATAATCATTTTGTTGATGTCATAATCATTTGATGATGTCAATCATTTTGTTGATGTCATAATCATTTTGTTGATGTCATAATCATTTGATGATGTCATAATCATTGGATGATGTCATAATCATTGGATGATGTCATAATAATTTTGTTGATGTCATAATCATTTGATGATGCCATAATCATTTTGTTGATGTCATAATCATTGGATGATGTCATAATCATTTTGTTGATGTCATAATCATTTGATGATGTCATAATCATTGGATGATGTCATATTCATTTTGTTGATGTCATAATCATTTGATGATGTCATAATCATTAGATGATGTCATAATCATTTGATGTCATAATCATTTTGTTGATGTCATGATCATTTGATGATGTCATAATCATTAGATGATGTCATAATCATTTGATGTCATAATCATTGGATGATGTCATAACCATTTTGTTGATGTCATAAACATTTGATGATGTCATAATCATTGGATGATGTCATAATCATTTTGTTGATGTCATAATCATTTTGTTGATGTCATAATCATTTGATGTCATAATCATTGGATGATGTCATAATCATTTTGTTGATGTCATAATCATTTGATGATGTCATAATCATTTGATGTCATAATCATTGGATGATGTCATAATCATGTTGTTGATGTCATAATCATTAGATGATGTCATAATCATTAGATGATGTCATGATCATTTTGTTGATGTCATAATCATTTGATGATGTCATAATCATTTTGTTGATGTCATAATCATTGGATGATGTCATAATCATTTTGTTGATGTCATAATCATTTGATGATGCCATAATCATTTTGTTGATGGCATAATCATTTAATGATGTCATAATCATTTGATGTCATAATCATTGGATGATGTCATAATCATTTTGTTGATGTCATAATCATTTGATGATGTCATAATCATTTGATGTCATAATCTTTGGATGATGTCATAATCATTTGATGATGTCATAATCATTTTGTTGATGTCATAATGATTTGATGATGTCATAATCATTGGATGATGTCATAATCATTGGATGATGTCATAATCATTTTGTTGATGTCATAATCATTTGATGATGCCATAATCATTTTGTTGATGTCATAATCATTTTATGATGTCATAATCATTTTGTTGATGTCATAATGATTTGATGATGTCATAATCATTGGATGATGTCATCATCATTGGATGATGTCATCATCATTTTGTTGATGTCATAATCATTTGATGATGTCATAATCATTTGTTGTCATAATCATTGGATGATGTCATAATCATTTTGTTGATGTCATAATGATTTGATGATGTCATAATCATTTGATGTCATAATCATTGGGTGATGTCATAATCATTTTGTTGATGTCATAATCATTTGATGATGTCATAATCATTTGATGTCATAATCATTGGATGATGTCATAATCATTTTGTTGATGTCATAATCATTTGATTATGTCATAATCATTTTGTTGATGTCATAATCATTTGATGATGTCATAATCATTAGATGATGTCATAATCATTTTGTTGATGTCATAATCATTTGATGTCATAATCATTGGATGATGTCATAATCATTTTGTTGATGTCATAATCATTTGATGATGTCATAATCATTAGATGATGTCATAATCATTTTGTTGATGTCATAATCATTTTGTTGATGTCATATTGATTTGATGATGTCATAATCATTTGATGTCATAATCATTGGATGATGTCATAATCATTTTGTTGATGTCATAATCATTTGATGATGTCAATCATTTTGTTGATGTCATAATCATTTTGTTGATGTCATAATCATTTGATGATGTCATAATCATTTTGTTGATGTCATAATGATTTGATGATGTCATAATCATTGGATGATGTCATAATCATTGGATGATGTCATAATCATTTTGTTGATGTCATAATCATTTGATGATGCCATAATCATTTTGTTGATGTCATAATCATTTTATGATGTCATAATCATTTTGTTGATGTCATAATGATTTGATGATGTCATAATCATTGGATGATGTCATCATCATTGGATGATGTCATCATCATTTTGTTGATGTCATAATCATTTGATGATGTCATAATCATTTGTTGTCATAATCATTGGATGATGTCATAATCATTTTGTTGATGTCATAATGATTTGATGATGTCATAATCATTTGATGTCATAATCATTGGGTGATGTCATAATCATTTTGTTGATGTCATAATCATTTGATGATGTCATAATCATTTGATGTCATAATCATTGGATGATGTCATAATCATTTTGTTGATGTCATAATCATTTGATTATGTCATAATCATTTTGTTGATGTCATAATCATTTGATGATGTCATAATCATTAGATGATGTCATAATCATTTTGTTGATGTCATAATCATTTGATGTCATAATCATTGGATGATGTCATAATCATTTTGTTGATGTCATAATCATTTGATGATGTCATAATCATTAGATGATGTCATAATCATTTTGTTGATGTCATAATCATTTTGTTGATGTCATATTGATTTGATGATGTCATAATCATTTGATGTCATAATCATTGGATGATGTCATAATCATTTTGTTGATGTCATAATCATTTGATGATGTCAATCATTTTGTTGATGTCATAATCATTTTGTTGATGTCATAATCATTTGATGATGTCATAATCATTGGATGATGTCATAATCATTGGATGATGTCATAATAATTTTGTTGATGTCATAATCATTTGATGATGCCATAATCATTTTGTTGATGTCATAATCATTGGATGATGTCATAATCATTTTGTTGATGTCATAATCATTTGATGATGTCATAATCATTGGATGATGTCATATTCATTTTGTTGATGTCATAATCATTTGATGATGTCATAATCATTAGATGATGTCATAATCATTTGATGTCATAATCATTTTGTTGATGTCATGATCATTTGATGATGTCATAATCATTAGATGATGTCATAATCATTTGATGTCATAATCATTGGATGATGTCATAACCATTTTGTTGATGTCATAAACATTTGATGATGTCATAATCATTGGATGATGTCATAATCATTTTGTTGATGTCATAATCATTTTGTTGATGTCATAATCATTTGATGTCATAATCATTGGATGATGTCATAATCATTTTGTTGATGTCATAATCATTTGATGATGTCATAATCATTTGATGTCATAATCATTGGATGATGTCATAATCATGTTGTTGATGTCATAATCATTAGATGATGTCATAATCATTAGATGATGTCATGATCATTTTGTTGATGTCATAATCATTTGATGATGTCATAATCATTTTGTTGATGTCATAATCATTGGATGATGTCATAATCATTTTGTTGATGTCATAATCATTTGATGATGCCATAATCATTTTGTTGATGGCATAATCATTTGATGATGTCATAATCATTTGATGTCATAATCATTGGATGATGTCATAATCATTTTGTTGATGTCATAATCATTTGATGATGTCATAATCATTTGATGTCATAATCTTTGGATGATGTCATAATCATTTGATGATGTCATAATCATTTTGTTGATGTCATAATGATTTGATGATGTCATAATCATTGGATGATGTCATAATCATTGGATGATGTCATAATCATTTTGTTGATGTCATAATCATTTGATGATGCCATAATCATTTTGTTGATGTCATAATCATTTTATGATGTCATAATCATTTTGTTGATGTCATAATGATTTGATGATGTCATAATCATTGGATGATGTCATCATCATTGGATGATGTCATCATCATTTTGTTGATGTCATAATCATTTGATGATGTCATAATCATTTGTTGTCATAATCATTGGATGATGTCATAATCATTTTGTTGATGTCATAATGATTTGATGATGTCATAATCATTTGATGTCATAATCATTGGGTGATGTCATAATCATTTTGTTGATGTCATAATCATTTGATGATGTCATAATCATTTGATGTCATAATCATTGGATGATGTCATAATCATTTTGTTGATGTCATAATCATTTGATTATGTCATAATCATTTTGTTGATGTCATAATCATTTGATGATGTCATAATCATTAGATGATGTCATAATCATTTTGTTGATGTCATAATCATTTGATGTCATAATCATTGGATGATGTCATAATCATTTTGTTGATGTCATAATCATTTGATGATGTCATAATCATTAGATGATGTCATAATCATTTTGTTGATGTCATAATCATTTTGTTGATGTCATATTGATTTGATGATGTCATAATCATTTGATGTCATAATCATTGGATGATGTCATAATCATTTTGTTGATGTCATAATCATTTGATGATGTCAATCATTTTGTTGATGTCATAATCATTTTGTTGATGTCATAATCATTTGATGATGTCATAATCATTTTGTTGATGTCATAATGATTTGATGATGTCATAATCATTGGATGATGTCATAATCATTGGATGATGTCATAATCATTTTGTTGATGTCATAATCATTTGATGATGCCATAATCATTTTGTTGATGTCATAATCATTTTATGATGTCATAATCATTTTGTTGATGTCATAATGATTTGATGATGTCATAATCATTGGATGATGTCATCATCATTGGATGATGTCATCATCATTTTGTTGATGTCATAATCATTTGATGATGTCATAATCATTTGTTGTCATAATCATTGGATGATGTCATAATCATTTTGTTGATGTCATAATGATTTGATGATGTCATAATCATTTGATGTCATAATCATTGGGTGATGTCATAATCATTTTGTTGATGTCATAATCATTTGATGATGTCATAATCATTTGATTTCATAATCATTGGATGATGTCATAATCATTTTGTTGATGTCATAATCATTTGATGTCATAATCATTGGATGATGTCATAATCATTTTGTTGATGTCATAATCATTTGATGATGCCATAATCATTTTGTTGATGGCATAATCATTTGATGATGTCATAATCATTTGATGTCATAATCATTGGATGATGTCATAATCATTTTGTTGATGTCATAATCATTTTGTTGATGTCATAATCATTTGATGTCATAATCATTGGATGATGTCATAATCATTTTGTTGATGTCATAATCATTTGATGATGTCATAATCATTTGATGTCATAATCATTGGATGATGTCATAATCATTTTGTTGATGTCATAATCATTAGATGATGTCATAATCATTAGATGATATCATAATCATTTTGTTGATGTCATAATCATTTGATGATGTCATAATCATTTTGTTGATGTCATAATCATTGGATGATGTCATAATCATTTTGTTGATGTCATAATCATTTGATGATGCCATAATCATTTTGTTGATGGCATAATCATTTGATGATGTCATAATCATTTGATGTCATAATCATTGGATGATGTCATAATCATTTTGTTGATGTCATAATCATTTGATGATGTCATAATCATTTGATGTCATAATCTTTGGATGATGTCATAATCATTTGATGATGTCATAATCATTTTGTTGATGTCATAATGATTTGATGATGTCATAATCATTGGATGATGTCATAATCATTGGATGATGTCATAATCATTTTGTTGATGTCATAATCATTTGATGATGCCATAATCATTTTGTTGATGTCATAATCATTTTATGATGTCATAATCATTTTGTTGATGTCATAATGATTTGATGATGTCATAATCATTGGATGATGTCATAATCATTGGATGATGTCATCATCATTTTGTTGATGTCATAATCATTTGATGATGTCATAATCATTTGTTGTCATAATCATTGGATGATGTCAAAATAATTTTGTTGATGTCATAATCATTTGATGATGTCATAATCATTAGATGATGACATAATTATTTTGTTGATGTCATAATCATTTTGTTGATGTCATAATGATTTTGATGATGTCATAATCATTTGATGTCATAATCATTGGGTGATGTCATAATCATTTTGTTGATGTCATAATCATTTGATGATGTCATAATCATTTGATGTCATAATCATGGGATGATGTCATAATCATTTTGTTGATGTCATAATCATTTGATGTCATGATTATGACATCAAATGATTATGACATCATCAAAATGATTATGACATCATCAAATGATTATGACATCAACAAAATGTTTATGACATCATCCAATGATTATGACATCAAATGATTATGACATCATCAAATGATTATGACATCAACAAAATGATTATGACATCATCTAATGATTATGACATCATCAAATGATTATGACATCAACAAAATGATTATGACATCATCTAATGATTATGACATCATCAAATGATTATGACATCAACAAAATGATTATGACATCATCTAATGATTATGACATCATCAAATGATTATGACATCAACAAAATGATTATGACATCATCCAATGATTATGACATCAAATGATTATGACATCATCAAATGATTATGACTTCAACAAAATGATTATGACATCATCTAATGATTATGACATCAACAAAATGATTATGACATCATCTAATGATTATTAGATGATGTCATAATCATTTATTTGATGTCATAATCATTAGATGATGTCATAATCATTTTGTTGAAGTCATAATCATTTGATGATGTCATAATCATTTGATGTCATAATCATTGGATGATGTCATAATCATTTTGTTGATGTCATAATCATTTGATGATGTCATAATCATTAGATGATGTCATAATCATTTTGTTGATGTCATAATCATTTGATAATGTCATAATCATTAGATGATGTCATAATCATTTTGTTGATGTCATAATCATTTGATGATGTCATAATCATTAGATGATGTCATAATCATTTTGTTGATGTCATAATCATTTGATGATGTCATAATCATTTGATGTCATAATCATTGGATGATGTCATAAACATTTTGTTGATGTCATAATCATTTGATGATGTCATAATCATTTTGTTGATGTCATAATCATTTGATGAGGTCATAATCATTAGATGATGTCATAATCATTTTGTTGATGTCATAATCATTTGATGATGTCATAATCATTTTGTTGATGTCATAATCATTTGATGATGTCATAATCATTTGATGTCATAATCATGGGATGATGTCATAATCATTTTGTTGATGTCATAATCATTTGATGATGTCATAATCATTAGATGATGTCATAATCATTTTGTTGATGTCATAATCATTTGATGATGTCATAATCATTAGATGATGTCATAATCATTTTGTTGATGTCATAATCATTTGATGATGTCATAATCATTAGATGATGTCATAATCATTTTGTTGATGTCATAATCATTTGATGATGTCATAATCATTTGATGTCATAATCATTGGATGATGTCATAAACATTTTGTTGATGTCATAATCATTTGATTATGTCATAATCATTTTGTTGATGTCATAATCATTTGATGATGTCATAATCATTAGATGATGTCATAATCATTTTGTTGATGTCATAATCATTTGATGTCATAATCATTGGATGATGTCATAATCATTTTGTTGATGTCATAATCATTTGATGATGTCATAATCATTAGATGATGTCATAATCATTTTGTTGATGTCATAATCATTTTGTTGATGTCATATTGATTTGATGATGTCATAATCATTTGATGTCATAATCATTGGATGATGTCATAATCATTTTGTTGATGTCATAATCATTTGATGATGTCAATCATTTTGTTGATGTCATAATCATTTTGTTGATGTCATAATCATTTGATGATGTCATAATCATTGGATGATGTCATAATCATTGGATGATGTCATAATAATTTTGTTGATGTCATAATCATTTGATGATGCCATAATCATTTTGTTGATGTCATAATCATTGGATGATGTCATAATCATTTTGTTGATGTCATAATCATTTGATGATGTCATAATCATTGGATGATGTCATATTCATTTTGTTGATGTCATAATCATTTGATGATGTCATAATCATTAGATGATGTCATAATCATTTGATGTCATAATCATTTTGTTGATGTCATGATCATTTGATGATGTCATAATCATTAGATGATGTCATAATCATTTGATGTCATAATCATTGGATGATGTCATAACCATTTTGTTGATGTCATAAACATTTGATGATGTCATAATCATTGGATGATGTCATAATCATTTTGTTGATGTCATAATCATTTTGTTGATGTCATAATCATTTGATGTCATAATCATTGGATGATGTCATAATCATTTTGTTGATGTCATAATCATTTGATGATGTCATAATCATTTGATGTCATAATCATTGGATGATGTCATAATCATGTTGTTGATGTCATAATCATTAGATGATGTCATAATCATTAGATGATGTCATGATCATTTTGTTGATGTCATAATCATTTGATGATGTCATAATCATTTTGTTGATGTCATAATCATTGGATGATGTCATAATCATTTTGTTGATGTCATAATCATTTGATGATGCCATAATCATTTTGTTGATGGCATAATCATTTGATGATGTCATAATCATTTGATGTCATAATCATTGGATGATGTCATAATCATTTTGTTGATGTCATAATCATTTGATGATGTCATAATCATTTGATGTCATAATCTTTGGATGATGTCATAATCATTTGATGATGTCATAATCATTTTGTTGATGTCATAATGATTTGATGATGTCATAATCATTGGATGATGTCATAATCATTGGATGATGTCATAATCATTTTGTTGATGTCATAATCATTTGATGATGCCATAATCATTTTGTTGATGTCATAATCATTTTATGATGTCATAATCATTTTGTTGATGTCATAATGATTTGATGATGTCATAATCATTGGATGATGTCATCATCATTGGATGATGTCATCATCATTTTGTTGATGTCATAATCATTTGATGATGTCATAATCATTTGTTGTCATAATCATTGGATGATGTCATAATCATTTTGTTGATGTCATAATGATTTGATGATGTCATAATCATTTGATGTCATAATCATTGGGTGATGTCATAATCATTTTGTTGATGTCATAATCATTTGATGATGTCATAATCATTTGATGTCATAATCATTGGATGATGTCATAATCATTTTGTTGATGTCATAATCATTTGATTATGTCATAATCATTTTGTTGATGTCATAATCATTTGATGATGTCATAATCATTAGATGATGTCATAATCATTTTGTTGATGTCATAATCATTTGATGTCATAATCATTGGATGATGTCATAATCATTTTGTTGATGTCATAATCATTTGATGATGTCATAATCATTAGATGATGTCATAATCATTTTGTTGATGTCATAATCATTTTGTTGATGTCATATTGATTTGATGATGTCATAATCATTTGATGTCATAATCATTGGATGATGTCATAATCATTTTGTTGATGTCATAATCATTTGATGATGTCAATCATTTTGTTGATGTCATAATCATTTTGTTGATGTCATAATCATTTGATGATGTCATAATCATTTTGTTGATGTCATAATGATTTGATGATGTCATAATCATTGGATGATGTCATAATCATTGGATGATGTCATAATCATTTTGTTGATGTCATAATCATTTGATGATGCCATAATCATTTTGTTGATGTCATAATCATTTTATGATGTCATAATCATTTTGTTGATGTCATAATGATTTGATGATGTCATAATCATTGGATGATGTCATCATCATTGGATGATGTCATCATCATTTTGTTGATGTCATAATCATTTGATGATGTCATAATCATTTGTTGTCATAATCATTGGATGATGTCATAATCATTTTGTTGATGTCATAATGATTTGATGATGTCATAATCATTTGATGTCATAATCATTGGGTGATGTCATAATCATTTTGTTGATGTCATAATCATTTGATGATGTCATAATCATTTGATGTCATAATCATTGGATGATGTCATAATCATTTTGTTGATGTCATAATCATTTGATTATGTCATAATCATTTTGTTGATGTCATAATCATTTGATGATGTCATAATCATTAGATGATGTCATAATCATTTTGTTGATGTCATAATCATTTGATGTCATAATCATTGGATGATGTCATAATCATTTTGTTGATGTCATAATCATTTGATGATGTCATAATCATTAGATGATGTCATAATCATTTTGTTGATGTCATAATCATTTTGTTGATGTCATATTGATTTGATGATGTCATAATCATTTGATGTCATAATCATTGGATGATGTCATAATCATTTTGTTGATGTCATAATCATTTGATGATGTCAATCATTTTGTTGATGTCATAATCATTTTGTTGATGTCATAATCATTTGATGATGTCATAATCATTGGATGATGTCATAATCATTGGATGATGTCATAATAATTTTGTTGATGTCATAATCATTTGATGATGCCATAATCATTTTGTTGATGTCATAATCATTGGATGATGTCATAATCATTTTGTTGATGTCATAATCATTTGATGATGTCATAATCATTGGATGATGTCATATTCATTTTGTTGATGTCATAATCATTTGATGATGTCATAATCATTAGATGATGTCATAATCATTTGATGTCATAATCATTTTGTTGATGTCATGATCATTTGATGATGTCATAATCATTAGATGATGTCATAATCATTTGATGTCATAATCATTGGATGATGTCATAACCATTTTGTTGATGTCATAAACATTTGATGATGTCATAATCATTGGATGATGTCATAATCATTTTGTTGATGTCATAATCATTTTGTTGATGTCATAATCATTTGATGTCATAATCATTGGATGATGTCATAATCATTTTGTTGATGTCATAATCATTTTGTTGATGTCATAATCATTTGATGTCATAATCATTGGATGATGTCATAATCATTTTGTTGATGTCATAATCATTTGATGATGTCATAATCATTTGATGTCATAATCATTAGATGATGTCATAATCATTAGATGATGTCATGATCATTTTGTTGATGTCATAATCATTTGATGATGTCATAATCATTTTGTTGAAGTCATAATCATTGGATGATGTCATAATCATTTTGTTGATGTCATAATCATTTGATGATGCCATAATCATTTTGTTGATGGCATAATCATTTGATGATGTCATAATCATTTGATGTCATAATCATTGGATGATGTCATAATCATTTTGTTGATGTCATAATCATTTGATGATGTCATAATCATTTGATGTCATAATCTTTGGATGATGTCATAATCATTTGATGATGTCATAATCATTTTGTTGATGTCATAATGATTTGATGATGTCATAATCATTGGATGATGTCATAATCATTTTGTTGATGTCATAATCATTTGATGATGCCATAATCATTTTGTTGATGTCATAATCATTTTATGATGTCATAATCATTTTGTTGATGTCATAATGATTTGATGATGTCATAATCATTGGATGATGTCATCATCATTGGATGATGTCATCATCATTTTGTTGATGTCATAATCATTTGATGATGTCATAATCATTTTGTTGATGTCATAATAATTTGATGATGTCATAATCATTGGGTGATGTCATAATCATTTTGTTGATGTCATAATCATTTGATGATGTCATAATCATTTGATGTCATAATCATTGGATGATGTCATAATCATTTTGTTGATGTCATAATCATTTGATGTCATAATCATTAGATGATGTCATAATCATTTTGTTGATGTCATAATCATTAGATGATGTCATAATCATTTTGTTGATGTCATAATCATTTGATGATGTCATAATCATTTGATGTCATAATCAATGGATGATGTCATAATCATTTTGTTGATGTCATAATCATTTGATGATGTCATAATCATTAGATGATGTCATAATCATTTTGTTGATGTCATAATCATTTGATGATGTCATAATCATTAGATGATGTCATAATCATTTTGTTGATGTCATAATCATTTGATGATGTCATAATCATTAGATGATGTCTTAATCATTTTGTTGATGTCATAATCATTAGATGATGTCATAATCATTTTGTTGATGACATAATCATTTGATGATGTCATAATCATTTGATGTCATAATCATTGGATGATGTCATAAACATTTTGTTGATGTCATAATCATTTGATGATGTCATAATCATTAGATGATGTCATAATCATTTTGTTGATGTCATAATCATTTGATGATGTCATAATCATTAGATGATGTCATAATCATTTTGTTGATGTCATAATCATTTGATGATGTCATAATCATTTGATGTCATAATCATTGGATGATGTCATAAACATTTTGTTGATGTCATAATCATTTGATTATGTCATAATCATTTTGTTGATGTCATAATCATTTGATGATGTCATAATCATTAGATGATGTCATAATCATTTTGTTGATGTCTTAATCATTTGATGATGTCATAATCATTTTGTTGATGTCATAATCATTTGATGATGTCATAATCATTTGATGTCATAATCATTGGATGATGTCATAATCATTGGATGATGTCATAATCATTTTGTTGATGTCATAATCATTTGATGATGTCATAATCATTAGATGATGTCATAATCATTTTGTTGATGTCATAATCATTTTGTTGATGTCATAATCATTTGATGATGCTATAATCATTTTGTTGATGTCATAATCATTTTATGATGTCATAATCATTTTGTTGATGTCATAATCATTTTGTTGATGTCATAATGATTTGATGATGTCATAATCATTTGATGTCATAATCATTGGATGATGTCATAATCATTTTGTTGATGTCATAATCATTTGATGATGTCATAATGATTTTGTTGATGTCATAATCATTTGATGATGACATAATCATTTTGTTGATGTCATAATCATTTTATGATGTCATAATCACTTTGTTGATGTCATAATCATTTTGTTGATGTCATAATGATTTGATGATGTCATAATCATTTGATGTCATAATCATTGGATGATGTCATAATCATTTGATGATGTCATAATCATTAGATGATGTCATAATCATTTTGTTGATGTCATAATCATTTTGTTGATGTCATATTGATTTGATGATGTCATAATCATTTGATGTCATAATCATTGGATGATGCCATAATCATTTTGTTGATGTCATAATCATTTGATGATGTCAATCATTTTGTTGATGTCATAATCATTTTGTTGATGTCATAATGATTTGATGATGTCATAATCATTGGATGATGTCATAATCATTGGATGATGTCATAATCATTTTGTTGATGTCATAATCATTTGATGATGTCAAAATCATTGGATGATGTCATATTCATTTTGTTGATGTCATAATCATTTGATGATGTCATAATCATTAGATGATGTCATAATCATTTGATGTCATAATCATTTTGTTGATGTCATGATCATTTGATGATGTCATAATCATTAGATGATGTCATAATCATTTGATGTCATAATCATTGGATGATGTCATAACCATTTGGTTGATGTCATAAACATGTGATGATGTCATAATCATTGGATGATGTCATAATCATTTTGTTGATGTCATAATCATTTGATGATGTCATAATCATTTGATGTCATAATCATTGGATGATGTCATAATCATTTTGTTGATGTCATAATCATTTGATGATGTCATAATCATTTGATGTCATAATCATTGGATGATGTCATAATCATTTTGTTGATGTCATAATCATTAGATGATGTCATAATCATTAGATGATGTCATAATCATTTTGTTGATGTCATAATCATTTGATGATGTCATAATCATTTGATGTCATAATCATTGGATGATGTCATAATCATTTTGTTGATGTCATAATCATTTGATGATGTCATAATCATTTGATGTCATAATCTTTGGATGATGTCATAATCATTTGATGATGTCATAATCATTTTGTTGATGTCATAATCATTTGATGATGTCATAATCATTTTGTTGATGTCATAATCATTTGATGATGTCATAATCATTTTGTTGATGTCATAATCATTTTGTTGATGTCATAATGATTTGATGATGTTATAATCATTGGATGATGTCATAATCATTTTGTTGATGTCATAATCATTTGATGATGTCATAATCTTTAGATGATGTCATAATCATTTTGTTGATGTCATAATCATTTGATGATGTCATAATCATTAGATGATGTCATAATCATTTTGTTGATGTCATAATCATTTGATGTCATAATCATCGGATGATGTCATAATCATTTTGTTGATGTCATAATCATTTGATAATGTCATAATCATTTGATGATGCCATAATCATTTTGTTAATGGCATAATCATTTGATGATGTCATAATCATTTGATGTCATAATCATTGGATGATGTCATAAACATTTTGTTGATGTCATAATCATTTGATGATGTCATAATCATTTGATGTCATAATCATTTGATGATGTCATAATCATTTTGTTGATGTCATAATCATTTTGTTGATGTGATAATGATTTGATGATGTCATAATCATTGGATGATGTCATAATCATTTTGTTGATGTCATAATCATTTGATGATGTCATAATGATTTGATGATGTCATAATCATTGGATGATGTCATAATCATTTTGTTGATGTCATAATGATTTGATGATGTCATAATCATTGGATGATGTCATAATCATTGGATGATGTCATAATCATTTTGTTGATGTCATAATCATTTGATGATGCCATAATCATTTTGTTGATGTCATAATCATTTTATGATGTCATAATCATTTTGTTGATGTCATAATGATTTGATGATGTCATAATCATTTGATGTCATAATCATTGGGTGATGTCATAATCATTTTGTTGATGTCATAATCATTTGATGATGCCATAATCATTTTGTTGATGTCATAATCATTTGATGATGCCATAATCATTTTGTTGATGGCATAATCATTTGATGATGTCATAATCATTTGATGTCATAATCATTGGATGATATCATAATCATTTTGTTGATGTCATAATCATTTGATGATGTCATAATCATTTTGTTGATGTCATAATCATTTTGTTGATGTCATAATGATTTGTTGATGTCATAATCATTGGATGATGTCATAATCATTGGATGATGTCATAATCATTTTGTTGATGTCATAATCATTTGATGATGTCATAATCATTTGATGTCATAATCATTGGATGATGTCATAATCATTTTTTTGATGTCATAATCATTTGATGATGTCATAATCATTGGATGATGCCATAATCATTTTGTTGATGTCATAATCATTTTATGATGTCATAATCATTTTGTTGATGTCATAATGATTTGATGATGTCATAATCATTGGATGATGTCATAATCATTTTGTTGATGTCATAATCATTTGATGATGTCATAATCATTTGATGTCATAATCAATGGATGATGTCATAATCATTTTGTTGATGTCATAATCATTTGATGATGTCATAATCATTTGATGTCATAATCATTGGGTGATGTCATAATCATTTTGTTGATGTCATAATGATTTGATGATGTCATAATCATTGGATGATGTCATAATCATTGGATGATGTCATAATCATTTTGTTGATGTCATAATCATTTGATGATGCCATAATCATTTTGTTGATGTCATAATCATTTTATGATGTCATAATCATTTTGTTGATGTCATAATGATTTGATGATGTCATAATCATTTGATGTCATAATCATTGGGTGATGTCATAATCATTTTGTTGATGTCATAATCATTTGATGATGCCATAATCATTTTGTTGATGTCATAATCATTTGATGATGCCATAATCATTTTGTTGATGGCATAATCATTTGATGATGTCATAATCATTTGATGTCATAATCATTGGATGATATCATAATCATTTTGTTGATGTCATAATCATTTGATGATGTCATAATCATTTTGTTGATGTCATAATCATTTTGTTGATGTCATAATGATTTGTTGATGTCATAATCATTGGATGATGTCATAATCATTGGATGATGTCATAATCATTTTGTTGATGTCATAATCATTTGATGATGTCATAATCATTTGATGTCATAATCATTGGATGATGTCATAATCATTTTTTTGATGTCATAATCATTTGATGATGTCATAATCATTGGATGATGCCATAATCATTTTGTTGATGTCATAATCATTTTATGATGTCATAATCATTTTGTTGATGTCATAATGATTTGATGATGTCATAATCATTGGATGATGTCATAATCATTTTGTTGATGTCATAATCATTTGATGATGTCATAATCATTTGATGTCATAATCAATGGATGATGTCATAATCATTTTGTTGATGTCATAATCATTTGATGATGTCATAATCATTAGATGATGTCATAATCATTTTGTTGATGTCATAATCATTTGATGATGTCATAATCATTAGATGATGTCATAATCATTTTGTTGATGTCATAATCATTTGATGATGTCATAATCATTAGATGATGTCTTAATCATTTTGTTGATGTCATAATCATTAGATGATGTCATAATCATTTTGTTGATGTCATAATCATTTGATGATGTCATAATCATTTGATGTCATAATCATTGGATGATGTCATAAACATTTTGTTGATGTCATAATCATTTGATGATGTCATAATCATTAGATGATGTCATAATCATTTTGTTGATGTCATAATCATTTGATGATGTCATAATCATTAGATGATGTCATAATCATTTTGTTGATGTCATAATCATTTGGTGATGTCATAATCATTTGATGTCATAATCATTGGATGATGTCATGAACATTTTGTTGATGTCATAATCATTTGATTATGTCATAATCATTTTGTTGATGTCATAATCATTTGATGATGTCATAATCATTAGATGATGTCATAATCATTTTGTTGATGTCTTAATCATTTGATGATGTCATAATCATTTTGTTGATGTCATAATCATTTGATGATGTCATAATCATTTGATGTCATAATCATTGGATGATGTCATAATCATTGGATGATGTCATAATCATTTTGTTGATGTCATAATCATTTGATGATGTCATAATCATTAGATGATGTCATAATCATTTTGTTGATGTCATAATCATTTTGTTGATGTCATAATCATTTGATGATGCTATAATCATTTTGTTGATGTCATAATCATTTTATGATGTCATAATCATTTTGTTGATGTCATAATGATTTGATGATGTCATAATCATTTGATGTCATAATCATTGGATGATGTCATAATCATTTTGTTGATGTCATAATCATTTGATGATGTCATAATGATTTTGTTGATGTCATAATCATTTGATGATGACATAATCATTTTGTTGATGTCATAATCATTTTATGATGTCATAATCATTTTGTTGATGTCATAATCATTTTGTTGATGTCATAATGATTTGATGATGTCATAATCATTTGATGTCATAATCATTGGATGATGTCATAATCATTTGATGATGTCATAATCATTAGATGATGTCATAATCATTTTGTTGATGTCATAATCATTTTGTTGATGTCATATTGATTTGATGATGTCATAATCATTTGATGTCATAATCATTGGATGATGCCATAATCATTTTGTTGATGTCATAATCATTTGATGATGTCAATCATTTTGTTGATGTCATAATCATTTTGTTGATGTCATAATGATTTGATGATGTCATAATCATTGGATGATGTCATAATCATTGGATGATGTCATAATCATTTTGTTGATGTCATAATCATTTGATGATGTCAAAATCATTGGATGATGTCATATTCATTTTGTTGATGTCATAATCATTTGATGATGTCATAATCATTAGATGATGTCATAATCATTTGATGTCATAATCATTTTGTTGATGTCATGATCATTTGATGATGTCATAATCATTAGATGATGTCATAATCATTTGATGTCATAATCATTGGATGATGTCATAACCATTTGGTTGATGTCATAAACATGTGATGATGTCATAATCATTGGATGATGTCATAATCATTTTGTTGATGTCATAATCATTTGATGATGTCATAATCATTTGATGTCATAATCATTGGATGATGTCATAATCATTTTGTTGATGTCATAATCATTTGATGATGTCATAATCATTTGATGTCATAATCATTGGATGATGTCATAATCATTTTGTTGATGTCATAATCATTAGATGATGTCATAATCATTAGATGATGTCATAATCATTTTGTTGATGTCATAATCATTTGATGATGTCATAATCATTTGATGTCATAATCATTGGATGATGTCATAATCATTTTGTTGATGTCATAATCATTTGATGATGTCATAATCATTTGATGTCATAATCTTTGGATGATGTCATAATCATTTGATGATGTCATAATCATTTTGTTGATGTCATAATCATTTGATGATGTCATAATCATTTTGTTGATGTCATAATCATTTGATGATGTCATAATCATTTTGTTGATGTCATAATCATTTTGTTGATGTCATAATGATTTGATGATGTCATAATCATTTTGTTGATGTCATAATCATTTGATGATGTCATAATCGTTAGATGATGTCATAATCATTTTGTTGATGTCATAATCATTTGATGATGTCATAATCATTAGATGATGTCATAATCATTTTGTTGATGTCATAATCATTTGATGTCATAATCATCGGATGATGTCATAATCATTTTGTTGATGTCATAATCATTTGATAATGTCATAATCATTTGATGATGCCATAATCATTTTGTTAATGGCATAATCATTTGATGATGTCATAATCATTTGATGTCATAATCATTGGATGATGTCATAAACATTTTGTTGATGTCATAATCATTTGATGATGTCATAATCATTTGATGTCATAATCATTTGATGATGTCATAATCATTTTGTTGATGTCATAATCATTTTGTTGATGTCATAATGATTTGATGATGTCATAATCATTGGATGATGTCATAATCATTTTGTTGATGTCATAATCATTTGATGATGTCATAATGATTTGATGATGCCATAATCATTTTGTTGATGTCATAATCATTTTATGATGTCATAATCATTTTGTTGATGTCATAATGATTTGATGATGTCATAATCATTTGATGTCATAATCATTGGGTGATGTCATAATCATTTTGTTGATGTCATAATCATTTGATGATGCCATAATCATTTTGTTGATGTCATAATCATTTGATGATGCCATAATCATTTTGTTGATGGCATAATCATTTGATGATGTCATAATCATTTGATGTCATAATCATTGGATGATATCATAATCATTTTGTTGATGTCATAATCATTTGATGATGTCATAATCATTTTGTTGATGTCATAATCATTTTGTTGATGTCATAATGATTTGTTGATGTCATAATCATTGGATGATGTCATAATCATTGGATGATGTCATAATCATTTTGTTGATGTCATAATCATTTGATGATGTCATAATCATTTGATGTCATAATCATTGGATGATGTCATAATCATTTTTTTGATGTCATAATCATTTGATGATGTCATAATCATTGGATGATGCCATAATCATTTTGTTGATGTCATAATCATTTTATGATGTCATAATCATTTTGTTGATGTCATAATGATTTGATGATGTCATAATCATTGGATGATGTCATCATCATTGGATGATGTCATCATCATTTTGTTGATGTCATAATCATTTGATGATGTCATAATCATTTTGTTGATGTCATAATGATTTGATGATGTCATAATCATTGGGTGATGTCATAATCATTTTGTTGATGTCATAATCATTTGATGATGTCATAATCATTTGATGTCATAATCATTGGATGATGTCATAATCATTTTGTTGATGTCATAATCATTTGATGTCATAATCATTAGATGATGTCATAATCATTTTGTTGATGTCATAATCATTAGATGATGTCATAATCATTTTGTTGATGTCATAATCATTTGATGATGTCATAATCATTTGATGTCATAATCAATGGATGATGTCATAATCATTTTGTTGATGTCATAATCATTTGATGATGTCATAATCATTAGATGATGTCATAATCATTTTGTTGATGTCATAATCATTTGATGATGTCATAATCATTAGATGATGTCATAATCATTTTGTTGATGTCATAATCATTTGATGATGTCATAATCATTAGATGATGTCTTAATCATTTTGTTGATGTCATAATCATTAGATGATGTCATAATCATTTTGTTGATGTCATAATCATTTGATGATGTCATAATCATTTGATGTCATAATCATTGGATGATGTCATAAACATTTTGTTGATGTCATAATCATTTGATGATGTCATAATCATTAGATGATGTCATAATCATTTTGTTGATGTCATAATCATTTGATGATGTCATAATCATTAGATGATGTCATAATCATTTTGTTGATGTCATAATCATTTGATGATGTCATAATCATTTGATGTCATAATCATTGGATGATGTCATAAACATTTTGTTGATGTCATAATCATTTGATTATGTCATAATCATTTTGTTGATGTCATAATCATTTGATGATGTCATAATCATTAGATGATGTCATAATCATTTTGTTGATGTCATAATCATTTGATGATGTCATAATCATTTTGTTGATGTCATAATCATTTGATGATGTCATAATCATTTGATGTCATAATCATTGGATGATGTCATAATCATTGGATGATGTCATAATCATTTTGTTGATGTCATAATCATTTGATGATGTCATAATCATTAGATGATGTCATAATCATTTTGTTGATGTCATAATCATTTTGTTGATGTCATAATCATTTGATGATGCTATAATCATTTAGTTGATGTCATAATCATTTTATGATGTCATAATCATTTTGTTGATGTCATAATCATTTTGTTGATGTCATAATGATTTGATGATGTCATAATCATTTGATGTCATAATCATTGGATGATGTCATAATCATTTTGTTGATGTCATAATCATTTGATGATGTCATAATGATTTTGTTGATGTCATAATCATTTGATGATGACATAATCATTTTGTTGATGTCATAATCATTTTATGATGTCATAATCATTTTGTTGATGTCATAATCATTTTGTTGATGTCATATTGATTTGATGATGTCATAATCATTTGATGTCATAATCATTGGATGATGCCATAATCATTTTGTTGATGTCATAATCATTTGATGATGTCAATCATTTTGTTGATGTCATAATCATTTTGTTGATGTCATAATGATTTGATGATGTCATAATCATTGGATGATGTCATAATCATTGGATGATGTCATAATCATTTTGTTGATGTCATAATCATTTGATGATGTCAAAATCATTGGATGATGTCATATTCATTTTGTTGATGTCATAATCATGTGATGATGTCATAATCATTAGATGATGTCATAATCATTTGATGTCATAATCATTTTGTTGATGTCATGATCATTTGATGATGTCATAATCATTAGATGATGTCATAATCATTTGATGTCATAATCATTGGATGATGTCATAACCATTTTGTTGATGTCATAAACATGTGATGATGTCATAATCATTGGATGATGTCATAATCATTTTGTTGATGTCATAATCATTTGATGATGTCATAATCATTTGATGTCATAATCATTGGATGATGTCATAATCATTTTGTTGATGTCATAATCATTTGATGATGTCATAATCATTTGATGTCATAATCATTGGATGATGTCATAATCATTTTGTTGATGTCATAATCATTAGATGATGTCATAATCATTAGATGATGTCATAATCATTTTGTTGATGTCATAATCATTTGATGATGTCATAATCATTTGATGTCATAATCATTGGATGATGTCATAATCATTTTGTTGATGTCATAATCATTTGATGATGTCATAATCATTTGATGTCATAATCTTTGGATGATGTCATAATCATTTGATGATGTCATAATCATTTTGTTGATGTCATAATCATTTGATGATGTCATAATCATTTTGTTGATGTCATAATCATTTGATGATGTCATAATCATTTTGTTGATGTCATAATCATTTTGTTGATGTCATAATGATTTGATGATGTCATAATCATTGGATGATGTCATAATCATTTTGTTGATGTCATAATCATTTGATGATGTCATAATCGTTAGATGATGTCATAATCATTTTGTTGATGTCATAATCATTTGATGATGTCATAATCATTAGATGATGTCATAATCATTTTGTTGATGTCATAATCATTTGATGTCATAATCATCGGATGATGTCATAATCATTTTGTTGATGTCATAATCATTTGATAATGTCATAATCATTTGATGATGCCATAATCATTTTGTTAATGGCATAATCATTTGATGATGTCATAATCATTTGATGTCATAATCATTGGATGATGTCATAAACATTTTGTTGATGTCATAATCATTTGATGATGTCATAATCATTTGATGTCATAATCATTTGATGATGTCATAATCATTTTGTTGATGTCATAATCATTTTGTTGATGTCATAATGATTTGATGATGTCATAATCATTGGATGATGTCATAATCATTTTGTTGATGTCATAATCATTTGATGATGTCATAATGATTTGATGATGTCATAATCATTGGATGATGTCATAATCATTGGATGATGTCATAATCATTTTGTTGATGTCATAATGATTTGATGATGTCATAATCATTGGATGATGTCATAATCATTGGATGATGTCATAATCATTTTGTTGATGTCATAATCATTTGATGATGCCATAATCATTTTGTTGATGTCATAATCATTTTATGATGTCATAATCATTTTGTTGATGTCATAATGATTTGATGATGTCATAATCATTTGATGTCATAATCATTGGGTGATGTCATAATCATTTTGTTGATGTCATAATCATTTGATGATGCCATAATCATTTTGTTGATGTCATAATCATTTGATGATGCCATAATCATTTTGTTGATGGCATAATCATTTGATGATGTCATAATCATTTTGTTGATGTCATAATCATTTTGTTGATGTCATAATGATTTGTTGATGTCATAATCATTTTGTTGATGTCATAATGATTTGTTGATGTCATAATCATTTTGTTGATGTCATAACCATTGGATGATGTCATAATCATTTTGTTGATGTCATAATCATTTGATGATGTCATAATCATTAGATGATGTCATAATCATTTGATGTCATAATCATTTTGTTGATGTCATAATCATTTGATGATGTCATAATCATTAGATGATGTCATAATCATTTGATGTCATAACCATTTTGTTGATGTCATAATCATTTGATGATGTCATAATCATTAGATGATGTCATAATCATTTGATGATGTCATAATCAATAGATGATGTCATAATCATTTTGTTGATGTCATAATCATTTGATGATGTCATAATCATTTGATGTCATAATCATTGGATGATGTCATAATCATTTTGTTGATGTCATAATCATTTGATGATGTCATAATCATTTGATGTCATAATCATTGGATGATGTCATAATCATTTTGTTGATGTCATAATCATTTGATGATGTCATAATCATTAGATGATGTCATAATCATTTTGTTGATGTCATAATCATTTGATGATGTCATAATCATTTTGTTGATGTCATAATGATTTGATGATGTCATAATCATTGGATGATGTCATAGTCATTGGATGATGTCATAATCATTTTGTTGATGTCATAATCATTTGATGATGCAATAATCATTTGATGTCATAATCATTGGATGATGTCATAATCATTTGATGATGTCATAATCATTTTGTTGATGTCATAATCATTTGATGATGTCATAATCATTTTGTTGATGTCATAATCATTTGATGATGTCATAATCATTTTGTTGATGTCATAATCATTTGATGATGTCATAATCATTTTGTTGATGTCATAATCATTTTGTTGATGTCATAATCATTGGATGATGTCATAATCATTGGATGATGTCATAATCATTTTGTTGATGTCATAATCATTTGATGATGTCAAAATCATTTGATGTCATAATCATTGGATGATGTAATAATCATTTTGTTGATGTCATAATCATTTGATGATGTCATAATCATTTTGTTGATTTCATAATGATTTGATGATGTCATAATCATTGGATGATGTCATAATCATTGGATAATGTCATAAACATTTTGTTGATGTCATAATCATTTGATGATGTCAAAATCATTTGATGTCATAATCATTGGATGATGTAATAATCATTTTGTTGATGTCATAATCATTTTGTTGATGTCATAACCATTGGATGATGTCATAATCATTTTGTTGATGTCATAATCATTTGATGATGTCATAATCATTAGATGATGTCATAATCATTTGATGTCATAATCATTTTGTTGATGTCATAATCATTTGATGATGTCATAATCATTAGATGATGTCATAATCATTTGATGTCATAACCATTTTGTTGATGTCATAATCATTTGATGATGTCATAATCATTAGATGATGTCATAATCATTTGATGATGTCATAATCAATAGATGATGTCATAATCATTTTGTTGATGTCATAATCATTTGATGATGTCATAATCATTTGATGTCATAATCATTGGATGATGTCATAATCATTTTGTTGATGTCATAATCATTTGATGATGTCATAATCATTTGATGTCATAATCATTGGATGATGTCATAATCATTTTGTTGATGTCATAATCATTTGATGATGTCATAATCATTAGATGATGTCATAATCATTTTGTTGATGTCATAATCATTTGATGATGTCATAATCATTAGATGATGTCATAATCATTTTGTTCATGTCATAATCATTTGATGATGTCATAATCATTAGATGATGTCATAATCATTTTGTTGATGTCATAATCATTTGATGATGTCATAATCATTTGATGTCATAATCATTGGATGATGTCATAATCATTTTGTTGATGTCATAATCATTTGATGATGTCATAATCATTAGATGATGTCATAATCATTTTGTTGATGTCATAATCATTTGATGATGTCATAATCATTAGATGATGTCATAATCATTTTGTTGATGTCATAATCATTTGATGATGTCATAATCATTTTGTTGATGTCATAATCATTTGATCATGTCAAAATCATTTGATGTCATAATCATGGGATGATGTCATAATCATTTTGTTGATGTCATAATCATTTGATGATGTGATAATCATTAGATGATGTCATAATCATTTTGTTGATGTCATAATGATTTGATGATGTCATAATCATTGGATGATGTCATAATCATTGGATGATGTCATCATCATTTTGTTGATGTCATAATCATTTGATGATGTCATAATCATTTGATGTCATAATCATTGGATGATGTCATAATCATTGGATGATGTCATAATCATTTTGTTGATGTCATAATCATTTGATGATGTCAAAATCATTTGATGTCATAATCATTGGATGATGTAATAATCATTTTGTTGATGTCATAATCATTTGATGATGTCATAATCATTTTGTTGATGTCATAATGATTTGATGATGTCATAAACATTGGATGATGTCATAATCATTGGATGATGTCATAATCATTTTGTTGATGTCATAATCATTTGGTGATGTCAAAATTATTTGATGTCATAATCATTGGATGATGTCATAATCATTTTGTTGATGTCATAATCATTTGATGATGTCATAATCATTTTGTTGATGTCATAATCATTTTGTTGATGTCATAATGATTTCATGATGTCATAATCATTGGATGATGTCATAATCATTGGATGATGTCATAATCATTTGATGTCATAATCATTGGATGATGTCATAATCATTTTGTTGATATCATAATCATTTTATGATGTCATAATCATTTTGTTGATGTCATAATCATTTGATGATGCCATAATCATTTTGTTGATGTCATAATCATTTGATGATGCCATAATCATTTTGTTGATGTCATAATCATTGGATGATGTCATAATCATTTGATGATGTCATAATCATTGGATGATGTCATAATCATTTTGTTGATGTCATAATCATTTTGTTGATGTCATAATCATTGGATGATGTCATAATCATTGGATGATGTCATAATCATTTTGTTGATGTCATAATCATTTGATGATGTCAAAATCATTTGATGTCATAATCATTGGATGATGTAATAATCATTTTGTTGATGTCATAATCATTTGATGATGTCATAATCATTTTGTTGATGTCATAATGATTTGATGAAGTCATAATCATTGGATGATGTCATAATCATTGGATGATGTCATAATCATTTTGTTGATGTCATAATCATTTGATGATGTCAAAATCATTTGATGTCATAATCATTGGATGATGTAATAATCATTTTGTTGATGTCATAATCATTTGATGATGTCATAATCATTTTGTTGATGTCATAATGATTTGATGATGTCATAATCATTGGATGATGTCATAATCATTGGATGATGTCATAATCATTGGATGATGTCATAATCATTTTGTTGATGTCATAATCATTTGATGATGCAATAATCATTTGATGTCATAATCATTGGATGATGTCATAATCATTTGATGATGTCATAATCATTTTGTTGATGTCATAATCATTTGATGATGTCATAATCATTTTGTTGATGTCATAATCATTTTGTTGATGTCATAATCATTGGATGATGTCATAATCATTAGATGATGTCATAATCATTTGATGATGTCATAATCATTAGATGATGTCATAATCATTTTGTTGATGTCATAATCATTTGATGATGTCATAATCATTTGATGTCATAATCATTGGATGATGTCATAATCATTTTGTTGATGTCATAATCATTTGATGATGTCAAAATCATTAGATGATGTCATAATCATTTTGTTGATGTCATAATCATTTGATGATGTCATAATCATTTGATGTCATAATCATTGGATGATGTCATAATCATTTTGTTGATGTCATAATCATTTGATGATGTCATAATCATTAGATGATTCATAATCATTTTGTTGATGTCATAATCATTAGATGATGTCATAATCATTTTGTTGATGTCATAATCATTTGATGATGTCATAATCATTTTGTTGATGTCATAATCATTTGATGATGTCATAATCATTTGATGTCATAATCATGGGATGATGTCATAATCATTTTGTTGATGTCATAATCATTTGATGATGTCATAATCATTAGATGATGTCATAATCATTTTGTTGATGTCATAATGATTTGATGATGTCATAATCATTGGATGATGTCATCATCATTTTGTTGATGTCATAATCATTTGATGATGTCATAATCATATGATGTCATAATCATTGGATGATGTCATAATCATTGGATGATGTCATAATCATTTTGTTGATGTCATAATCATTTGATGATGTCAAAATCATTTGATGTCATAATCATTGGATGATGTAATAATCATTTTGTTGATGTCATAATCATTTGATGATGTCATAATCATTTTGTTGATGTCATAATGATTTGATGATGTCATAATCATTGGATTATGTCATAACCATTGGATGATGTCATAATCATTTTGTTGATGTCATAATCATTTGATGATGTCAAAATCATTTGATGTCATAATCATTGGATGATGTCGTAATCATTTTGTTGATGTCATAATCATTTGATGATGTCATAATCATTTTGTTGATGTCATAATGATTTGATGATGTCATAATCATTGGATGATGTCATAATCATTGGATGATGTCATAATCATTTTGTTGATGTCATAATCATTTTGTTGATGTCATAATCATTGGATGATGTCATAATCATTGGATGATGTCATAATCATTTTGTTGATGTCATAATCATTTGATGATGTCATAATCATTTGATGTCATAATCATTGGATGATGTAATAATCATTTTGTTGATGTCATAATCATTTGATGATGTCATAATGATTTGATGATGTCATAATCATTTTGTTGATGTCTTAATCATTTTGTTGATGTCATAATGATTTGATGATGTCATAATCATTGGATGATGTCATAATCATTAGATGATGTCATAATCATTTTGTTGATGTCATAATGATTTGATGATGTCATAATCATTGGATGATGTCATAATCATTAGATGATGTCATAATCATTGGATGATGTCATAATCATTTTGTTGATGTCATAATCATTTGATGATGTCATAATCATTGGATGATGTCATAATCATTTTTTTGATGTCATAATCATTTGATGATGTCATAATCATTAGATGTTGTCATAATCATTTTGTTGATGTCATAATCATTGGATGATGTCATAATCATTTTGTTGATGTCATAATCATTTGATGATGCCATAATCATTTTGTTGATGTCATAATCATTTGATGATGTCATAATCATTTGATGTCATAATCATTGGATGATGTCATAATCATTTTGTTGATGTCATAATCATTTGATGATGTCATAATCATTTGATGTCATAATCATTGGATGATGTCATAATCATTTGAAGATGTCATAATCATTTTGTTGATGTCATAATCATTTGATGATGTCATAATCATTTTGTTGATGTCATAATCATTTGATGATGTCATAATCATTTTGTTGATGTCATAATGATTTGATGATGTCATAATCATTGGATGATGTCATAATCATTGGATGATGTCATAATCATTTTGTTGATGTCATAATCATTTGATGATGTCATAATCATTAGATGATGTCATAATCATTTTGTTGATGTCATAATCATTTGATGATGTCATAATCATTAGATGATGTCATAATCATTTTGTTGATGTCATAATCATTTGATGATGTCATAATCATTAGATGATGTCATAATCATTTTGTTGATGTCATAATCATTTGATGATGTCATAATCATTTGATGTCATAATCATTGGATGATGTCATAATCATTTTGTTGATGTCATAATCATTTGATGATGTCATAATCATTAGATGATGTCATAATCATTTTGTTGATGTCATAATCATTTGATGATGTCATAATCATTAGATGATGTCATAATCATTTTGTTGATGTCATAATCATTTGATGATGTCATAATCATTTTGTTGATTTCATAATCATTTGATGATGTCATAATCATTTGATGTCATAATCATGGGATGATGTCATAATCATTTTGTTGATGTCATAATGATTTGATGATGTCATAATCATTAGATGATGTCATAATCATTTTGTTTATGTCATAATGATTTGATGATGTCATAATGATTGGATGATGTCATAATCATTGGATGATGTCATCATCATTTTGTTGATGTCATAATCATTTGATGATGTCATAATCATTTGATGTCATAATCATTGGATGATGTCATAATCATTGGATGATGTCATAATCATTTTGTTGATGTCATAATCATTTGATGATGTCAAAACCATTTGATGTCATAATCATTGGATGATGTAATAATCATTTTTTTGATGTCATAATCATTTCATGATGTCATAATCATTTTGTTGATGTCATAATGATTTGATGATGTCATAATCATTGGATGATGTCATAATCATTGGATGATGTCATAATCATTTTGTTGATGTCATAATCATTTGATGATGTCAAAATTATTTGATGTCATAATCATTGGATGATGTCATAATCATTTTGTTGATGTCATAATCATTTGATGATGTCATAATCATTTTGCTGATGTCATAATCATTTTGTTGATGTCATAATGATTTGATGATGTCATAATCATTGGATGATGTCATAATCATTGGATGATGTCATAATCATTTTGTTGATGTCATAATCATTTGATGTCATAATCATTGGATGATGTCATAATCATTTTGTTGATGTCATTATCATTTGATGATGTCATAATCATTTTGTTGATGTCATAATCATTTGATGATGTCATAATCATTTGATGCCATAATCATTGGATGATGTCATAATCATTTTGTTGATATAATTATTTGATGATGTCATAATCATTTTGTTGATGTCATAATCATTTGATGATGCCATAATCATTTTGTTGATGTCATAATCATTTGATGATGCCATAATCATTTTGTTGATGTCATAATCATTGGATGATGTCATAATCATTTTGTTGATGTCATAATCATTTGATGATGTCATAATCATTGGATGATGTCATAATCATTTTGTTGATGTCATAATCATTTGATGATGTCATAATCATTAGATGTTGTCATAATCATTTTGTTGATGTCATAATCATTGGATGATGTCATAATCATTGGATGATGTCATAATCATTTTGTTGATGTCATAATCATTTGATGATGTCAAAATCATTTGATGTCATAATCATTGGATGATGTAATAATCATTTTGTTGATGTCATAATCATTTGATGATGTCATAATCATTTTGTTGATGTCATAATGATTTGATGAAGTCATAATCATTGGATGATGTCATAATCATTGGATGATGTCATAATCATTTTGTTGATGTCATAATCATTTGATGATGTCAAAATCATTTGATGTCATAATCATTGGATGATGTAATAATCATTTTGTTGATGTCATAATCATTTGATGATGTCATAATCATTTTGTTGATGTCATAATGATTTGATGATGTCATAATCATTGGATGATGTCATAATCATTGGATGATGTCATAGTCATTGGATGATGTCATAATCATTTTGTTGATGTCATAATCATTTGATGATGCAATAATCATTTGATGTCATAATCATTGGATGATGTCATAATCATTTGATGATGTCATAATCATTTTGTTGATGTCATAATCATTTGATGATGTCATTATCATTTTGTTGATGTCATAATCATTTGATGATGTCATAATCATTTTGTTGATGTCATAATCATTTGATGATGTCATAATCATTTTGTTGATGTCATAATCATTTTGTTGATGTCATAATCATTGGATGATGTCATAATCATTTTGTTGATGTCATAATCATTTGATGATGTCAAAATCATTTGATGTCATAATCATTGGATGATGTAATAATCATTTTGTTGATGTCATAATCATTTGATGATGTCATAATCATTTTGTTGATTTCATAATGATTTGATGATGTCATAATCATTGGATGATGTCATAATCATTGGATAATGTCATAAACATTTTGTTGATGTCATAATCATTTGATGATGTCAAAATCATTTGATGTCATAATCATTGGATGATGTAATAATCATTTTGTTGATGTCATAATCATTTTGTTGATGTCATAATCATTGGATGATGTCATAATCATTTTGTTGATGTCATAATCATTTGATGATGTCATAATCATTTGATGTCATAATCATTTTGTTGATGTCATAATCATTTGATGATGTCATAATCATTAGATGATGTCATAATCATTTTGTTGATGTCATAATCATTTGATGATGTCATAATCATTTTGTTGATTTCATAATCATTTGATGATGTCATAATCATTTGATGTCATAATCATGGGATGATGTCATAATCATTTTGTTGATGTCATAATCATTTGATGATGTCATAATCATTAGATGATGTCATAATCATTTTGTTTATGTCATAATGATTTGATGATGTCATAATCATTGGATGATGTCATAATCATTGGATGATGTCATCATCATTTTGTTGATGTCATAATCATTTGATGATGTCATAATCATTTGATGTCATAATCATTGGATGATGTCATAATCATTGGATGATGTCATAATCATTTTGTTGATGTCATAATCATTTGATGATGTCAAAACCATTTGATGTCATAATCATTGGATGATGTAATAATCATTTTTTTGATGTCATAATCATTTCATGATGTCATAATCATTTTGTTGATGTCATAATGATTTGATGATGTCATAATCATTGGATGATGTCATAATCATTGGATGATGTCATAATCATTTTGTTGATGTCATAATCATTTGATGATGTCAAAATTATTTGATGTCATAATCATTGGATGATGTCATAATCATTTTGTTGATGTCATAATCATTTGATGATGTCATAATCATTTTGTTGATGTCATAATGATTTGATGATGTCATAATCATTGGATGATGTCATAATCATTGGATGATGTCATAATCATTTTGTTGATGTCATAATCATTTGATGTCATAATCATTGGATGATGTCATAATCATTTTGTTGATGTCATTATCATTTGATGATGTCATAATCATTTTGTTGATGTCATAATCATTTGATGATGTCATAATCATTTGATGTCATAATCATTGGATGATGTCATAATCATTTTGTTGATATCATAATCATTTGATGATGTCATAATCATTTTGTTGATGTCATAATCATTTGATGATGCCATAATCATTTTGTTGATGTCATAATCATTTGATGATGCCATAATCATTTTGTTGATGTCATAATCATTGGATGATGTCATAATCATTTTGTTGATGTCATAATCATTTGATGATGTCATAATCATTGGATGATGTCATAATCATTTTGTTGATGTCATAATCATTTGATGATGTCATAATCATTAGATGTTGTCATAATCATTTTGTTGATGTCATAATCATTGGATGATGTCATAATCATTGGATGATGTCATAATCATTTTGTTGATGTCATAATCATTTGATGATGTCAAAATCATTTGATGTCATAATTATTGGATGATGTAATAATCATTTTGTTGATGTCATAATCATTTGATGATGTCATAATCATTTTGTTGATGTCATAATGATTTGATGAAGTCATACTCATTGGATGATGTCATAATCATTGGATGATGTCATAATCATTTTGTTGATGTCATAATCATTTGATGATGTCAAAATCATTTGATGTCATAATCATTGGATGATGTAATAATCATTTTGTTGATGTCATAATCATTTGATGATGTCATAATCATTTTGTTGATGTCATAATGATTTGATGATGTCATAATCATTGGATGATGTCATAATCATTGGATGATGTCATAATCATTGGATGATGTCATAATCATTTGATGATGTCATAATCATTTTGTTGATGTCATAATCATTTGATGATGTCATAATCATTTTGTTGATGTCATAATCATTTGATGATGTCATAATCATTTTGTTGATGTCATAATCATTTGATGATGTCATAATCATTTTGTTGATGTCATAATCATTTTGTCGATGTCATAATCATTGGATGATGTCATAATCATTGGATGATGTCATAATCATTTTGTTGATGTCATAATCATTTGATGATGTCAAAATCATTTGATGTCATAATCATTGGATGATGTAATAATCATTTTGTTGATGTCATAATCATTTGATGATGTCATAATCATTTTGTTGATTTCATAATGATTTGATGATGTCATAATCATTGGATGATGTCATAATCATTGGATAATGTCATAAACATTTTGTTGATGTCATAATCATTTGATGATGTCAAAATCATTTGATGTCATAATCATTGGATGATGTAATAATCATTTTGTTGATGTCATAATCATTTGATGATGTCATAATCATTGGATGATGTCATAATCATTTTGTTGATGTCATAATCATTTGATGATGTCATAATCATTAGATGATGTCATAATCATTTGATGTCATAATCATTTTGTTGATGTCATAATCATTTGATGATGTCATTATCATTAGATGATGTCATAATCATTTGATGTCATAATCATTGGATGATGTCATAACAATTTTGTTGATGTCATAATCATTTGATGATGTCATAATCATTAGATGATGTCATAATCATTTGATGATGTCATAATCAATAGATGATGTCATAATCATTTTGTTGATGTCATAATCATTTGATGATGTCATAATCATTTGATGTCATAATCATTTGATGTCATAATCATTTGATGATGTCATAATCAATAGATGTTGTCATAATCATTTTGTTGATGTCATAATCATTTGATGATGTCATAATCATTTGATGTCATAATCATTGGATGATGTCATAATCATTTTGTTGATGTCATAATCATTTGATGATGTCATAATCATTAGATGATGTCATAATCATTTTGTTGATGTCATAATCATTTGATGATGTCATAATCATTAGATGATGTCATAATCATTTTGTTCATGTCATAATCATTTGATGATGTCATAATCATTAGTTGATGTCATAATCATTTTGTTGATGTCATAATCATTGGATGATGTCATAATCATTTGATGTCATAATCATTGGATGATGTCATAATCATTTTGTTGTTGTCATAATCATTTGATGATGTCATAATCATTAGATGATGTCATAATCATTTTGTTGATGTCATAATCATTTGTTGATGTCATAATCATTTTGTTGATGTCATAATCATTTGATCATGTCAAAATCATTTGATGTCATAATCATGGGGTGATGTCATAATCATTTTGTTGATGTCATAATCATTTGATGATGTCATAATCATTAGATGATGTCATAATCATTTTGTTGATGTCATAATGATTTGATGATGTCATAATCATTGGATGATGTCATAATCATTGGATGATGTCATCATCATTTTGTTGATGTCATAATCATTTGATGATGTCATAATCATTTGATGTCATAATCATTGGATGATGTCATAATCATTGGATGATGTCATAATCATTTTGTTGATGTCATAATCATTTGATGATGTCAAAATCATTTGATGTCATAATCATTGGATGATGTAATAATCATTTTGTTGATGTCATAATCATTTGATGATGTCATAATCATTTTGTTGATGTCATAATGATTTGATGATGTCATAATCATTTTGTTGATGTCATAATCATTGGATGATGTCATAATCATTTTGTTGATGTCATAATCATTTGATGATGTCATAATCATTGGATGATGTCATAATCATTTTGTTGATGTCATAATCATTTGATGATGCCATAATCATTTTGTTGATGTCATAATCATTGGATGATGTCATAATCATTTTGTTGATGTCATAATCATTTGATGATGTCATAATCATTGGATGATGTCATAATCATTTTGTTGATGTCATAATCATTTGATGATGTCATAATCATTAGATGTTGTCATAATCATTTTGTTGATGTCATAATCATTGGATGATGTCATAATCATTGGATGATGTCATAATCATTTTGTTGATGTCATAATCATTTGATGATGTCAAAATCATTTGATGTCATAATCATTGGATGATGTAATAATCATTTTGTTGATGTCATAATCATTTGATGATGTCATAATCATTTTGTTGATGTCATAATGATTTGATGAAGTCATAATCATTGGATGATGTCATAATCATTGGATGATGTCATAATCATTTTGTTGATGTCATAATCATTTGATGATGTCAAAATCATTTGATGTCATAATCATTGGATGATGTAATAATCATTTTGTTGATGTCATAATCATTTGATGATGTCATAATCATTTTGTTGATGTCATAATGATTTGATGATGTCATAATCATTGGATGATGTCATAATCATTGGATGATGTCATAGTCATTGGATGATGTCATAATCATTTTGTTGATGTCATAATCATTTGATGATGCAATAATCATTTGATGTCATAATCATTGGATGATGTCATAATCATTTGATGATGTCATAATCATTTTGTTGATGTCATAATCATTTGATGATGTCATTATCATTTTGTTGATGTCATAATCATTTGATGATGTCATAATCATTTTGTTGATGTCATAATCATTTTGTTGATGTCATAATCATTGGATGATGTCATAATCATTTTGTTGATGTCATAATCATTTGATGATGTCAAAATCATTTGATGTCATAATCATTGGATGATGTAATAATCATTTTGTTGATGTCATAATCATTTGATGATGTCATAATCATTTTGTTGATTTCATAATGATTTGATGATGTCATAATCATTGGATGATGTCATAATCATTGGATAATGTCATAAACATTTTGTTGATGTCATAATCATTTGATGATGTCAAAATCATTTGATGTCATAATCATTGGATGATGTAATAATCATTTTGTTGATGTCATAATCATTTTGTTGATGTCATAATCATTGGATGATGTCATAATCATTTTGTTGATGTCATAATCATTTGATGATGTCATAATCATTTGATGTCATAATCATTTTGTTGATGTCATAATCATTTGATGATGTCATAATCATTAGATGATGTCATAATCATTTTGTTGATGTCATAATCATTTGATGATGTCATAATCATTTTGTTGATTTCATAATCATTTGATGATGTCATAATCATTTGATGTCATAATCATGGGATGATGTCATAATCATTTTGTTGATGTCATAATCATTTGATGATGTCATAATCATTAGATGATGTCATAATCATTTTGTTTATGTCATAATGATTTGATGATGTCATAATCATTGGATGATGTCATAATCATTGGATGATGTCATCATCATTTTGTTGATGTCATAATCATTTGATGATGTCATAATCATTTGATGTCATAATCATTGGATGATGTCATAATCATTGGATGATGTCATAATCATTTTGTTGATGTCATAATCATTTGATGATGTCAAAACCATTTGATGTCATAATCATTGGATGATGTAATAATCATTTTTTTGATGTCATAATCATTTCATGATGTCATAATCATTTTGTTGATGTCATAATGATTTGATGATGTCATAATCATTGGATGATGTCATAATCATTGGATGATGTCATAATCATTTTGTTGATGTCATAATCATTTGATGATGTCAAAATTATTTGATGTCATAATCATTGGATGATGTCATAATCATTTTGTTGATGTCATAATCATTTGATGATGTCATAATCATTTTGTTGATGTCATAATGATTTGATGATGTCATAATCATTGGATGATGTCATAATCATTGGATGATGTCATAATCATTTTGTTGATGTCATAATCATTTGATGTCATAATCATTGGATGATGTCATAATCATTTTGTTGATGTCATTATCATTTGATGATGTCATAATCATTTTGTTGATGTCATAATCATTTGATGATGTCATAATCATTTGATGTCATAATCATTGGATGATGTCATAATCATTTTGTTGATATCATAATCATTTGATGATGTCATAATCATTTTGTTGATGTCATAATCATTTGATGATGCCATAATCATTTTGTTGATGTCATAATCATTTGATGATGCCATAATCATTTTGTTGATGTCATAATCATTGGATGATGTCATAATCATTTTGTTGATGTCATAATCATTTGATGATGTCATAATCATTGGATGATGTCATAATCATTTTGTTGATGTCATAATCATTTGATGATGTCATAATCATTAGATGTTGTCATAATCATTTTGTTGATGTCATAATCATTGGATGATGTCATAATCATTGGATGATGTCATAATCATTTTGTTGATGTCATAATCATTTGATGATGTCAAAATCATTTGATGTCATAATTATTGGATGATGTAATAATCATTTTGTTGATGTCATAATCATTTGATGATGTCATAATCATTTTGTTGATGTCATAATGATTTGATGAAGTCATACTCATTGGATGATGTCATAATCATTGGATGATGTCATAATCATTTTGTTGATGTCATAATCATTTGATGATGTCAAAATCATTTGATGTCATAATCATTGGATGATGTAATAATCATTTTGTTGATGTCATAATCATTTGATGATGTCATAATCATTTTGTTGATGTCATAATGATTTGATGATGTCATAATCATTGGATGATGTCATAATCATTGGATGATGTCATAATCATTGGATGATGTCATAAGCATTTTGTTGATGTCATAATCATTGGATGATGTCATAATCATTTGATGATGTCATAATCATTTTGTTGATGTCATAATCATTTGATGATGTCATAATCATTTTGTTGATGTCATAATCATTTGATGATGTCATAATCATTTTGTTGATGTCATAATCATTTTGTCGATGTCATAATCATTGGATGATGTCATAATCATTGGATGATGTCATAATCATTTTGTTGATGTCATAATCATTTGATGATGTCAAAATCATTTGATGTCATAATCATTGGATGATGTAATAATCATTTTGTTGATGTCATAATCATTTGATGATGTCATAATCATTTTGTTGATTTCATAATGATTTGATGATGTCATAATCATTGGATGATGTCATAATCATTGGATAATGTCATAAACATTTTGTTGATGTCATAATCATTTGATGATGTCAAAATCATTTGATGTCATAATCATTGGATGATGTAATAATCATTTTGTTGATGTCATAATCATTTGATGATGTCATAATCATTGGATGATGTCATAATCATTTTGTTGATGTCATAATCATTTGATGATGTCATAATCATTAGATGATGTCATAATCATTTGATGTCATAATCATTTTGTTGATGTCATAATCATTTGATGATGTCATTATCATTAGATGATGTCATAATCATTTGATGTCATAATCATTGGATGATGTCATAACAATTTTGTTGATGTCATAATCATTTGATGATGTCATAATCATTAGATGATGTCATAATCATTTGATGATGTCATAATCAATAGATGATGTCATAATCATTTTGTTGATGTCATAATCATTTGATGATGTCATAATCATTTGATGTCATAATCATTTGATGTCATAATCATTTGATGATGTCATAATCAATAGATGTTGTCATAATCATTTTGTTGATGTCATAATCATTTGATGATGTCATAATCATTTGATGTCATAATCATTGGATGATGTCATAATCATTTTGTTGATGTCATAATCATTTGATGATGTCATAATCATTAGATGATGTCATAATCATTTTGTTGATGTCATAATCATTTGATGATGTCATAATCATTAGATGATGTCATAATCATTTTGTTCATGTCATAATCATTTGATGATGTCATAATCATTAGTTGATGTCATAATCATTTTGTTGATGTCATAATCATTGGATGATGTCATAATCATTTGATGTCATAATCATTGGATGATGTCATAATCATTTTGTTGTTGTCATAATCATTTGATGATGTCATAATCATTAGATGATGTCATAATCATTTTGTTGATGTCATAATCATTTGTTGATGTCATAATCATTTTGTTGATGTCATAATCATTTGATCATGTCAAAATCATTTGATGTCATAATCATGGGGTGATGTCATAATCATTTTGTTGATGTCATAATCATTTGATGATGTCATAATCATTAGATGATGTCATAATCATTTTGTTGATGTCATAATGATTTGATGATGTCATAATCATTGGATGATGTCATAATCATTGGATGATGTCATCATCATTTTGTTGATGTCATAATCATTTGATGATGTCATAATCATTTGATGTCATAATCATTGGATGATGTCATAATCATTGGATGATGTCATAATCATTTTGTTGATGTCATAATCATTTGATGATGTCAAAATCATTTGATGTCATAATCATTGGATGATGTAATAATCATTTTGTTGATGTCATAATCATTTGATGATGTCATAATCATTTTGTTGATGTCATAATGATTTGATGATGTCATAAACATTGGATGATGTCATAATCATTGGATGATGTCATAATCATTTTGTTGATGTCAAAATCATTTGGTGATGTCAAAATTATTTGATGTCATAATCATTGGATGATGTCATAATCATTTTGTTGATGTCATAATCATTTGATGATGTCATAATCATTTTGTTGATGTCATAATCATTTTGTTGATGTCATAATGATTTGATGATGTCATAATCATTGGATGATGTCATAATCATTGGATGATGTCATAATCATTTTGTTGATGTCATAATCATTTGATGTCATAATCATTTTGTTAATGTCATAATCATTTTGTTAATGTCATAATCATTTGATGATGTCATAATCATTTTGTTGATGTCATAATCATTGGATGATGTCATAATCATTTGATGTCATAATCATTGGATGATGTCATAATCATTTTGTTGATATCATAATCATTTTATGATGTCATAATCGTTTTGTTGATGTCATAATCATTTGATGATGCCATAATCATTTTGTTGATGTCATAATCATTTGATGATGCCATAATCATTTTGTTGATGTCATAATCATTGGATGATGTCATAATCATTTTGTTGATGTCATAATCATTTGATGATGTCATAATCATTGGATGATGTCATAATAATTTTGTTGATGTCATAATCATTTGATGATGTCATAATCATTAGATGTTGTCATAATCATTTTGTTGATGTCATAATCATTGGATGATGTCATAATCATTTTGTTGATGTCATAATCATTTGATGATGCCATAATCATTTTTTTGATGTCATAATCATTTGATGATGTCTTAATCATTTGATGTCATAATCATTGGATGATGTCATAATCATTTTGTTGATGTCATAATCATTTGATGATGTCATAATCATTTGATGTCATAATCATTGGATGATGTCATAATCATTTGAAGATGTCATAATCATTTTGTTGATGTCATAATCATTTGATGATGTCATAATCATTTTGTTGATGTCATAATCATTTGATGATGTCATAATCATTTTGTTGATGTCATAATGATTTGATGATGTCATAATCATTGGATGATGTCATAATCATTGGATGATGTCATAATCATTTTGTTGATGTCATAATCATTTGATGATGTCATAATCATTTTGTTGATGTCATAATCATTTGATGATGTCATAATCATTAGATGATGTCATAATCATTTTGTTGATGTCATAATCATTTGATGATGTCATAATCATTAGATGATGTCATAATCATTTTGTTGAAGTCATAATCATTTGATGATGTCATAATCATTTTGTTGATGTCATAATCATTTGATGATGTCATAATCATTAGATGATGTCATAATCATTTTGTTGATGTCATAATCATTTGATGATGTCATAATCATTAGATGATGTCATAATCATTTTGTTGATGTCATAATCATTTGATGATGTCATAATCATTTTGTTGATTTCATAATCATTTGATGATGTCATAATCATTTGATGTCATAATCATTGGATGATGTCATAATCATTTTGTTGATGTCATAATCATTTGATGATGTCATAATCATTTGATGTCATAATCATTGGATGATGTAATAATCATTTTGTTGATGTCATAATCATTTGATGATGTCATAATGATTTGATGATGTCATAATCATTTTGTTGATGTCTTAATCATTTTGTTGATGTCATAATGATTTGATGATGTCATAATCATTGGATGATGTCATAATCATTAGATGATGTCATAATCATTTTGTTGCTGTCATAATCATTTGATGATGTCATAATCATTGGATGATGTCATAATCATTTTGTTGATGTCATAATCATTTGATGATGTCATAATCATTAGATGATGTCATAATCATTTGATGTCATAATCATTTTGTTGATGTCATAATCATTTTGTTGATGTCATAATCATTGGATGATGTCATAATCATTTTGTTGATGTCATAATCATTTGATGATGTCATAATCATTAGATGATGTCATAATCATTTGATGTCATAATCATTTTGTTGATGTCATAATCATTTGATGATGTCATTATCATTAGGTGATGTCATAATCATTTGATGTCATAATCATTGGATGATGTCATAACCATTTTGTTGATGTCATAATCATTTGATGATGTCATAATCATTAGATGATGTCATAATCATTTGATGATGTCATAATCAATAGATGATGTCATAATCATTTTGTTGATGTCATAATCATTTGATGATGTCATAATCATTTGATGTCATAATCATTGGATGATGTCATAATCATTTTGTTGATGTCATAATCATTTGATGATGTCATAATCATTTGATGTCATAATCATTGGATGATGTCATAATCATTTTGTTGATGTCATAATCATTTGATGATGTCATAATCATTAGATGATGTCATAATCATTTTGTTGATGTCATAATCATTTGATGATGTCATAATCATTAGATGATGTCATAATCATTTTGTTCATGTCATAATCATTTGATGATGTCATAATCATTAGATGATGTCATAATCATTTTGTTGATGTCATAATCATTTGATGATGTCATAATCATTTGATGTCATAATCATTGGATGATTTCATAATCATTTTGTTGATGTCATAATCATTTGATGATGTCATAATCATTAGATGATGTCATAATCATTTTGTTGATGTCATAATCATTTGATGATGTCATAATCATTAGATGATGTCATAATCATTTTGTTGATGTCATAATCATTTGTTGATGTCATAATCATTTTGTTGATGTCATAATCATTTGATCATGTCAAAATCATTTGATGTCATAATCATGGGGTGATGTCATAATCATTTTGTTGATGTCATAATCATTTGATGATGTCATAATCATTAGATGATGTCATAATCATTTTGTTGTTGTCATAATGATTTGATGATGTCATAATCATTGGATGATGTCATAATCATTGGATGATGTCATCATCATTTTGTTGATGTCATAATCATTTGATGATGTCATAATCATTTGATGTCATAATCATTGGATGATGTCATAATCATTGGATGATGTCATAATCATTTTGTTGATGTCATAATCATTTGATGATGTCAAAATCATTTGATGTCATAATCATTGGATGATGTAATAATCATTTTGTTGATGTCATAATCATTTGATGATGTCATAATCATTTTGTTGATGTCATAATGATTTGATGATGTCATAAACATTGGATGATGTCATAATCATTGGATGATGTCATAATCATTTTGTTGATGTCATAATCATTTGGTGATGTCAAAATTATTTGATGTCATAATCTTTGGATGATGTCATAATCATTTTGTTGATGTCATAATCATTTGATGATGTCATAATCATTTTGTTGATGTCATAATCATTTTGTTGATGTCATAATGATTTGATGTCATAATCACTGGATGATGTCATAATCATTTTGTTGATGTCATAATCATTTGATGATGTCATAATCATTTTGTTGATGTCATAATCATTGGATGATGTCATAATCATTTGATGTCATAATCATTGGATGATGTCATAATCATTTTGTTGATATCATAATCATTTTATGATGTCATAATCATTTTGTTGATGTCATAATCATTTGATGATGCCATAATCATTTTGTTGATGTCATAATAATTTGATGATGCCATAATCATTTTGTTGATGTCATAATCATTGGATGATGTCATAATCATTTTGTTGATGTCATAATCATTTGATGATGTCATAATCATTGGATGATGTCATAATCATTTTTTTGATGTCATAATCATTTGATGATGTCATAATCATTAGATGTTGTCATAATCATTTTGTTGATGTCATAATCATTGGATGATGTCATAATCATTTTGTTGATGTCATAATCATTTGATGATGCCATAATCATTTTGTTGATGTCATAATCATTTGATGATGTCATAATCATTTGATGTCATAATCATTGGATGATGTCATAATCATTTTGTTGATGTCATAATCATTTGATGATGTCATAATCATTTGATGTCATAATCATTGGATGATGTCATAATCATTTGAAGATGTCATAATCATTTTGTTGATGTCATAATCATTTGATGATGTCATAATCATTTTGTTGATGTCATAATCATTTGATGATGTCATAATCATTTTGTTGATGTCATAATGATTTGATGATGTCATAATCATTGGATGATGTCATAATCATTGGATGATGTCACAATCATTTTGTTGATGTCATAATCATTTGATGATGTCATAATCATTAGATGATGTCATAATCATTTTGTTGATGTCATAATGATTTGATGATGTCATAATCATTGGATGATGTCATAATCATTGGATGATGTCACAATCATTTTGTTGATGTCATAATCATTTGATGATGTCATAATCATTAGATGATGTCATAATCATTTTGTTGATGTCATAATCATTTGATGATGTCATAATCATTAGATGATGTCATAATCATTTTGTTGATGTCATAATCATTTGATGATGTCATAATCATTAGATGATGTCATAATCATTTTGTTGATGTCATAATCATTTGATGATGTCATAATCATTTGATGTCATAATCATTGGATGATGTCATAATCATTTTGTTGATGTCATAATCATTTGATGATGTCATAATCATTAGATGATGTCATAATCATTTTGTTGATGTCATAATCATTTGATGATGTCATAATCATTAGATGATGTCATAATCATTTTGTTGATGTCATAATCATTTGATGATGTCATAATCATTTTGTTGATTTCATAATCATTTGATGATGTCATAATCATTTGATGTCATAATCATGGGATGATGTCATAATCATTTTGTTGATGTCATAATGATTTGATGATGTCATAATCATTAGATGATGTCATAATCATTTTGTTTATGTCATAATGATTTGATGATGTCATAATGATTGGATGATGTCATAATCATTGGATGATGTCATCTTCATTTTGTTGATGTCATAATCATTTGATGATGTCATAATCATTTGATGTCATAATCATTGGATGATGTCATAATCATTTTGTTGATGTCATAATCATTTTGTTGATGTCATAATCATTTGATGATGTCATAATCATTTTGTTGATGTCATAATCATTTGATGATGTCATAATCATTTTGTTGATGTCATAATCATTTGATGATGTCATAATCATTTTGTTGATGTCATAATCATTTTGTTGATGTCATAATCATTGGATGATGTCATAATCATTGGATGATGTCATAATCATTTTGTTGATGTCATAATCATTTGATGATGTCAAAATCATTTGATGTCATAATCATTGGATGATGTAATAATCATTTTGTTGATGTCATAATCATTTGATGATGTCATAATCATTTTGTTGATTTCATAATGATTTGATGATGTCATAATCATTGGATGATGTCATAATCATTGGATAATGTCATAAACATTTTGTTGATGTCATAATCATTTGATGATGTCAAAATCATTTGATGTCATAATCATTGGATGATGTAATAATCATTTTGTTGATGTCATAATCATTTGATGATGTCATAATCATTGGATGATGTCATAATCATTTTGTTGATGTCATAATCATTTGATGATGTCATAATCATTAGATGATGTCATAATCATTTGATGTCATAATCATTTTGTTGATGTCATAATCATTTGATGATGTCATAATCATTAGATGATGTCATAATCATTTGATGTCATAATCATTGGATGATGTCATAACAATTTTGTTGATGTCATAATCATTTGATGATGTCATAATCATTAGATGATGTCATAATCATTTGATGATGTCATAATCAATAGATGATGTCATAATCATTTTGTTGATGTCATAATAATTTGATGATGTCATAATCATTTGATGTCATAATCATTGGATGTTGTCATAATCATTTTGTTGATGTCATAATCATTTGATGATGTCATAATAATTTGATGTCATAATCATTGGATGATGTCATAATCATTTTGTTAATGTCATAATCATTTGATGATGTCATAATCATTAGATGATGTCATAATCAATTTGTTGATGTCATAATCATTTGATGATGTCATAATCATTAGATGATGTCATAATCATTTTGTTCATGTCATAATCATTTGATGATGTCATAATCATTAGATGATGTCATAATCATTTTGTTGATGTCATAATCATTGGATGATGTCATAATCATTTGATGTCATAATCATTGGATGATGTCATAATCATTTTGTTGATGTCATAATCATTTGATGATGTCATAATCATTAGATGATGTCATAATCATTTTGTTGATGTCATAATCATTTGATGATGTCATAATCATTAGATGATGTCATAATCATTTTGTTGATGTCATAATCATTTGTTGATGTCATAATCATTTTGTTGATGTCATAATCATTTGATCATGTCAAAATCATTTGATGTCATAATCATGGGGTGATGTCATAATCATTTTGTTGATGTCATAATCATTTGATGATGTCATAATCATTTTGTTGATGTCATAATGATTTGATGATGTCATAATCATTGGATGATGTCATAATCATTGGATGATGTCATCATCATTTTGTTGATGTCATAATCATTTGATGATGTCATAATCATTTGATGTCATAATCATTGGATGATGTCATAATCATTGGATGATGTCATAATCATTTTGTTGATGTCATAATCATTTGATGATGTCAAAATCATTTGATGTCATAATCATTGGATGATGTAATAATCATTTTGTTGATGTCATAATCATTTGATGATGTCATAATCATTTTGTTGATGTCATAATGATTTGATGATGTCATAAACATTGGATGATGTCATAATCATTGGATGATGTCATAATCATTTTGTTGATGTCAAAATCATTTGGTGATGTCAAAATTATTTGATGTCATAATCATTGGATGATGTCATAATCATTTTGTTGATGTCATAATCATTTGATGATGTCATAATCATTTTGTTGATGTCATAATCATTTTGTTGATGTCATAATGATTTGATGATGTCATAATCATTGGATGATGTCATAATCATTGGATGATGTCATAATCATTTTGTTGATGTCATAATCATTTGATGTCATAATCATTTTGTTAATGTCATAATCATTTTGTTAATGTCATAATCATTTGATGATGTCATAATCATTTTGTTGATGTCATAATCATTGGATGATGTCATAATCATTTGATGTCATAATCATTGGATGATGTCATAATCATTTTGTTGATATCATAATCATTTTATGATGTCATAATCGTTTTGTTGATGTCATAATCATTTGATGATGCCATAATCATTTTGTTGATGTCATAATCATTTGATGATGCCATAATCATTTTGTTGATGTCATAATCATTGGATGATGTCATAATCATTTTGTTGATGTCATAATCATTTGATGATGTCATAATCATTGGATGATGTCATAATAATTTTGTTGATGTCATAATCATTTGATGATGTCATAATCATTAGATGTTGTCATAATCATTTTGTTGATGTCATAATCATTGGATGATGTCATAATCATTTTGTTGATGTCATAATCATTTGATGATGCCATAATCATTTTTTTGATGTCATAATCATTTGATGATGTCTTAATCATTTGATGTCATAATCATTGGATGATGTCATAATCATTTTGTTGATGTCATAATCATTTGATGATGTCATAATCATTTGATGTCATAATCATTGGATGATGTCATAATCATTTGAAGATGTCATAATCATTTTGTTGATGTCATAATCATTTGATGATGTCATAATCATTTTGTTGATGTCATAATCATTTGATGATGTCATAATCATTTTGTTGATGTCATAATGATTTGATGATGTCATAATCATTGGATGATGTCATAATCATTGGATGATGTCATAATCATTTTGTTGATGTCATAATCATTTGATGATGTCATAATCATTTTGTTGATGTCATAATCATTTGATGATGTCATAATCATTAGATGATGTCATAATCATTTTGTTGATGTCATAATCATTTGATGATGTCATAATCATTAGATGATGTCATAATCATTTTGTTGAAGTCATAATCATTTGATGATGTCATAATCATTTTGTTGATGTCATAATCATTTGATGATGTCATAATCATTAGATGATGTCATAATCATTTTGTTGATGTCATAATCATTTGATGATGTCATAATCATTAGATGATGTCATAATCATTTTGTTGATGTCATAATCATTTGATGATGTCATAATCATTTTGTTGATTTCATAATCATTTGATGATGTCATAATCATTTGATGTCATAATCATTGGATGATGTCATAATCATTTTGTTGATGTCATAATCATTTGATGATGTCATAATCATTTGATGTCATAATCATTGGATGATGTAATAATCATTTTGTTGATGTCATAATCATTTGATGATGTCATAATGATTTGATGATGTCATAATCATTTTGTTGATGTCTTAATCATTTTGTTGATGTCATAATGATTTGATGATGTCATAATCATTGGATGATGTCATAATCATTAGATGATGTCATAATCATTTTGTTGCTGTCATAATCATTTGATGATGTCATAATCATTGGATGATGTCATAATCATTTTGTTGATGTCATAATCATTTGATGATGTCATAATCATTAGATGATGTCATAATCATTTGATGTCATAATCATTTTGTTGATGTCATAATCATTTTGTTGATGTCATAATCATTGGATGATGTCATAATCATTTTGTTGATGTCATAATCATTTGATGATGTCATAATCATTAGATGATGTCATAATCATTTGATGTCATAATCATTTTGTTGATGTCATAATCATTTGATGATGTCATTATCATTAGGTGATGTCATAATCATTTGATGTCATAATCATTGGATGATGTCATAACCATTTTGTTGATGTCATAATCATTTGATGATGTCATAATCATTAGATGATGTCATAATCATTTGATGATGTCATAATCAATAGATGATGTCATAATCATTTTGTTGATGTCATAATCATTTGATGATGTCATAATCATTTGAAGTCATAATCATTGGATGATGTCAAAATCATTTTGTTGATGTCATAATCATTTGATGATGTCATAATCATTTGATGTCATAATCATTGGATGATGTCATAATCATTTTGTTGATGTCATAATCATTTGATGATGTCATAATCATTAGATGATGTCATAATCATTTTGTTGATGTCATAATCATTTGATGATGTCATAATCATTAGATGATGTCATAATCATTTTGTTCATGTCATAATCATTTGATGATGTCATAATCATTAGATGATGTCATAATCATTTTGTTGATGTCATAATCATTTGATGATGTCATAATCATTTGATGTCATAATCATTGGATGATTTCATAATCATTTTGTTGATGTCATAATCATTTGATGATGTCATAATCATTAGATGATGTCATAATCATTTTGTTGATGTCATAATCATTTGATGATGTCATAATCATTAGATGATGTCATAATCATTTTGTTGATGTCATAATCATTTGTTGATGTCATAATCATTTTGTTGATGTCATAATCATTTGATCATGTCAAAATCATTTGATGTCATAATCATGGGGTGATGTCATAATCATTTTGTTGATGTCATAATCATTTGATGATGTCATAATCATTAGATGATGTCATAATCATTTTGTTGATGTCATAATGATTTGATGATGTCATAATCATTGGATGATGTCATAATCATTGGATGATGTCATCATCATTTTGTTGATGTCATAATCATTTGATGATGTCATAATCATTTGATGTCATAATCATTGGTTGATGTCATAATCATTGGATGATGTCATAATCATTTTGTTGATGTCATAATCATTTGATGATGTCAAAATCATTTGATGTCATAATCATTGGATGATGTAATAATCATTTTGTTGATGTCATAATCATTTGATGATGTCATAATCATTTTGTTGATGTCATAATGATTTGATGATGTCATAAACATTGGATGATGTCATAATCATTGGATGATGTCATAATCATTTTGTTGATGTCATAATCATTTGGTGATGTCAAAATTATTTGATGTCATAATCATTGGATGATGTCATAATCATTTTGTTGATGTCATAATCATTTGATGATGTCATAATCATTTTGTTGATGTCATAATCATTTTGTTGATGTCATAATGATTTGATGTCATAATCACTGGATGATGTCATAATCATTTTGTTGATGTCATAATCATTTGATGATGTCATAATCATTTTGTTGATGTCATAATCATTGGATGATGTCATAATCATTTGATGTCATAATCATTGGATGATGTCATAATCATTTTGTTGATATCATAATCATTTTATGATGTCATAATCATTTTGTTGATGTCATAATCATTTGATGATGCCATAATCATTTTGTTGATGTCATAATCATTTGATGATGCCATAATCATTTTGTTGATGTCATAATCATTGGATGATGTCATAATCATTTTGTTGATGTCATAATCATTTGATGATGTCATAATCATTGGATGATGTCATAATCATTTTTTTGATGTCATAATCATTTGATGATGTCATAATCATTAGATGTTGTCATAATCATTTTGTTGATGTCATAATCATTGGATGATGTCATAATCATTTTGTTGATGTCATAATCATTTGATGATGCCATAATCATTTTGTTGATGTCATAATCATTTGATGATGTCATAATCATTTGATGTCATAATCATTGGATGATGTCATAATCATTTTGTTGATGTCATAATCATTTGATGATGTCATAATCATTTGATGTCATAATCATTGGATGATGTCATAATCATTTGAAGATGTCATAATCATTTTGTTGATGTCATAATCATTTGATGATGTCATAATCATTTTGTTGATGTCATAATCATTTGATGATGTCATAATCATTTTGTTGATGTCATAATGATTTGATGATGTCATAATCATTGGATGATGTCATAATCATTGGATGATGTCACAATCATTTTGTTGATGTCATAATCATTTGATGATGTCATAATCATTAGATGATGTCATAATCATTTTGTTGATGTCATAATGATTTGATGATGTCATAATCATTGGATGATGTCATAATCATTGGATGATGTCACAATCATTTTGTTGATGTCATAATCATTTGATGATGTCATAATCATTAGATGATGTCATAATCATTTTGTTGATGTCATAATCATTTGATGATGTCATAATCATTAGATGATGTCATAATCATTTTGTTGATGTCATAATCATTTGATGATGTCATAATCATTAGATGATGTCATAATCATTTTGTTGATGTCATAATCATTTGATGATGTCATAATCATTTGATGTCATAATCATTGGATGATGTCATAATCATTTTGTTGATGTCATAATCATTTGATGATGTCATAATCATTAGATGATGTCATAATCATTTTGTTGATGTCATAATCATTTGATGATGTCATAATCATTAGATGATGTCATAATCATTTTGTTGATGTCATAATCATTTGATGATGTCATAATCATTTTGTTGATTTCATAATCATTTGATGATGTCATAATCATTTGATGTCATAATCATGGGATGATGTCATAATCATTTTGTTGATGTCATAATGATTTGATGATGTCATAATCATTAGATGATGTCATAATCATTTTGTTTATGTCATAATGATTTGATGATGTCATAATGATTGGATGATGTCATAATCATTGGATGATGTCATCTTCATTTTGTTGATGTCATAATCATTTGATGATGTCATAATCATTTGATGTCATAATCATTGGATGATGTCATAATCATTGGATGATGTCATAATCATTTTGTTGATGTCATAATCATTTGATGATGTCAAAACCATTTGATGTCATAATCATTGGATGATGTAATAATCATTTTTTTGATGTCATAATCATTTCATGATGTCATAATCATTTTGTTGATGTCATAATGATTTGATGATGTCATAATCATTGGATGATGTCATAATCATTGGATGATGTCATAATCATTTTGTTGATGTCATAATCATTTGATGATGTCAAAATTATTTGATGTCATAATCATTGGATGATGTCATAATCATTTTGTTGATGTCATAATCATTTGATGATGTCATAATCATTTTGCTGATGTCATAATCATTTTGTTGATGTCATAATGATTTGATGATGTCATAATCATTGGATGATGTCATAATCATTGGATGATACATAATCATTTTGTTGATGTCATAATCATTTGATGTCATAATCATTGGATGATGTCATAATCATTTTGTTGATGTCATTATCATTTGATGATGTCATAATCATTTTGTTGATGTCATAATCATTTGATGATGTCATAATCATTTGATGTCATAATCATTGGATGATGTCATAATCATTTTGTTGATATCATAATTATTTGATGATGTCATAATCATTTTGTTGATGTCATAATCATTTGATGATGCCATAATCATTTTGTTGATGTCATAATCATTTGATGATGCCATAATCATTTTGTTGATGTCATAATCATTGGATGATGTCATAATCATTTTGTTGATGTCATAATCATTTGATGATGTCATAATCATTGGATGATGTCATAATCATTTTGTTGATGTCATAATCATTTGATGATGTCATAATCATTAGATGTTGTCATAATCATTTTGTTGATGTCATAATCATTGGATGATGTCATAATCATTGGATGATGTCATAATCATTTTGTTGATGTCATAATCATTTGATGATGTCAAAATCATTTGATGTCATAATCATTGGATGATGTAATAATCATTTTGTTGATGTCATAATCATTTGATGATGTCATAATCATTTTGTTGATGTCATAATGATTTGATGAAGTCATAATCATTGGATGATGTCATAATCATTGGATGATGTCATAATAATTTTGTTGATGTCATAATCATTTGATGATGTCAAAATCATTTGATGTCATAATCATTGGATGATGTAATAATCATTTTGTTGATGTCATAATCATTTGATGATGTCATAATCATTTTGTTGATGTCATAATGATTTGATGATGTCATAATCATTGGATGATGTCATAATCATTGGATGATGTCATAGTCATTGGATGATGTCATAATCATTTTGTTGATGTCATAATCATTTGATGATGCAATAATCATTTGATGTCATAATCATTGGATGATGTCATAATCATTTGATGATGTCATAATCATTTTGTTGATGTCATAATCATTTGATGATGTCATAATCATTTTGTTGATGTCATAATCATTTGATGATGTCATAATCATTTGATGTCATAATCATTGGATGATGTCATAATCATTGGATGATGTCATAATCATTTTGTTGATGTCATAATCATTTGATGATGTCAAAATCATTTGATGTCATAATCATTGGATGATGTAATAATCATTTTGTTGATGTCATAATCATTTGATGATGTCATAATCATTTTGTTGATGTCATAATGATTTGATGATGTCATAAACATTGGATGATGTCATAATCATTGGATGATGTCATAATCATTTTGTTGATGTCATAATCATTTGGTGATGTCAAAATTATTTGATGTCATAATCATTGGATGATGTCGTAATCATTTTGTTGATGTCATAATCATTTGATGATGTCATAATCATTTTGTTGATGTCATAATCATTTTGTTGATGTCATAATGATTTGATGTCATAATCACTGGATGATGTCATAATCATTTTGTTGATGTCATAATCATTTGATGATGTCATAATCATTTTGTTGATGTCATAATCATTGGATGATGTCATAATCATTTGATGTCATAATCATTGGATGATGTCATAATCATTTTGTTGATATCATAATCATTTTATGATGTCATAATCATTTTGTTGATGTCATAATCATTTGATGATGCCATAATCATTTTGTTGATGTCATAATCATTTGATGATGCCATAATCATTTTGTTGATGTCATAATCATTGGATGATGTCATAATCATTTTGTTGATGTCATAATCATTTGATGATGTCATAATCATTGGATGATGTCATAATCATTTTTTTGATGTCATAATCATTTGATGATGTCATAATCATTAGATGTTGTCATAATCATTTTGTTGATGTCATAATCATTGGATGATGTCATAATCATTTTGTTGATGTCATAATCATTTGATGATGCCATAATCATTTTGTTGATGTCATAATCATTTGATGATGTCATAATCATTGGATGATGTCACAATCATTTTGTTGATGTCATAATCATTTGATGATGTCATAATCATTAGATGATGTCATAATCATTTTGTTGATGTCATAATCATTTGATGATGTCATAATCATTAGATGATGTCATAATCATTTTGTTGATGTCATAATCATTTGATGATGTCATAATCATTAGATGATGTCATAATCATTTTGTTGATGTCATAATCATTTGATGATGTCATAATTATTTGATGTCATAATCATTGGATGATGTCATAATCATTTTGTTGATGTCATAATCATTTGATGATGTCATAATCATTAGATGATGTCATAATCATTTTGTTGATGTCATAATCATTTGATGATGTCATAATCATTAGATGATGTCATAATCATTTTGTTGATGTCATAATCATTTGATGATGTCATAATCATTTTGTTGATTTCATAATCATTTGATGATGTCATAATCATTTGATGTCATAATCATGGGATGATGTCATAATCATTTTGTTGATGTCATAATGATTTGATGATGTCATAATCATTAGATGATGTCATAATCATTTTGTTTATGTCATAATGATTTGATGATGTCATAATGATTGGATGATGTCATAATCATTGGATGATGTCATCTTCATTTTGTTGATGTCATAATCATTTGATGATGTCATAATCATTTTGTTGATATCATAATTATTTGATGATGTCATAATCATTTTGCTGATGTCATAATCATTTTGTTGATGTCATAATCATTTGATGATGTCATAATCATTTTGCTGATGTCATAATCATTTTGTTGATGTCATAATGATTTGATGATGTCATAATCATTGGATGATGTCATAATCATTGGATGATACATAATCATTTTGTTGATGTCATAATCATTTGATGTCATAATCATTGGATGATGTCATAATCATTTTGTTGATGTCATTATCATTTGATGATGTCATAATCATTTTGTTGATGTCATAATCATTTGATGATGTCATAATCATTTGATGTCATAATCATTGGATGATGTCATAATCATTTTGTTGATATCATAATTATTTGATGATGTCATAATCATTTTGTTGATGTCATAATCATTTGATGATGCCATAATCATTTTGTTGATGTCATAATCATTTGATGATGCCATAATCATTTTGTTGATGTCATAATCATTGGATGATGTCATAATCATTTTGTTGATGTCATAATCATTTGATGATGTCATAATCATTGGATGATGTCATAATCATTTTGTTGATGTCATAATCATTTGATGATGTCATAATTATTAGATGTTGTCATAATCATTTTGTTGATGTCATAATCATTGGATGATGTCATAATCATTGGATGATGTCATAATCATTTTGTTGATGTCATAATCATTTGATGATGTCAAAATCATTTGATGTCATAATCATTGGATGATGTAATAATCATTTTGTTGATGTCATAATCATTTGATGATGTCATAATCATTTTGTTGATGTCATAATGATTTGATGAAGTCATAATCATTGGATGATGTCATAATCATTGGATGATGTCATAATAATTTTGTTGATGTCATAATCATTTGATGATGTCAAAATCATTTGATGTCATAATCATTGGATGATGTAATAATCATTTTGTTGATGTCATAATCATTTGATGATGTCATAATCATTTTGTTGATGTCATAATGATTTGATGATGTCATAATCATTGGATGATGTCATAATCATTGGATGATGTCATAGTCATTGGATGATGTCATAATCATTTTGTTGATGTCATAATCATTTGATGATGCAATAATCATTTGATGTCATAATCATTGGATGATGTAATAATCATTTTGTTGATGTCATAATCATTTGATGATGTCATAATCATTGGATGATGTCATAATCATTTGATGATGTCATAATCATTAGATGATGTCATAATCATTTGATGTCATAATCATTTTGTTGATGTCATAATCATTTGATGATGTCATTATCATTAGATGATGTCATAATCATTTGATGTCATAATCATTGGATGATGTCATAACCATTTTGTTGATGTCATAATCATTTGATGATGTCATAATCATTAGATGATGTCATAATCATTTGATGATGTCATAATCAATAGATGATGTCATAATCATTTTGTTGATGTCATAATCATTTGATGATGTCATAATCATTTGATGTCATAATCATTGGATGATGTCATAATCATTTTGTTGATGTCATAATCATTTGATGATGTCATAATCATTTGATGTCATAATCATTGGATGATGTCATAATCATTTTGTTGATGTCATAATCATTTGATGATGTCATAATCATTAGATGATGTCATAATCATTTTGTTGATGTCATAATCATTTGATGATGTCATAATCATTAGATGATGTCATAATCATTTTGTTCATGTCATAATCATTTGATGATGTCATAATCATTAGATGATGTCATAATCATTTTGTTGATGTCATAATCATTTGATGATGTCATAATCATTTGATGTCATAATCATTGGATGATGTCATAATCATTTTGTTGATGTCATAATCATTTGATGATGTCATAATCATTAGATGATGTCATAATCATTTTGTTGATGTCATAATCATTTGATGATGTCATAATCATTAGATGATGTCATAATCATTTTGTTGATGTCATAATCATTTGTTGATGTCATAATCATTTTGTTGATGTCATAATCATTTGATCATGTCAAAATCATTTGATGTCATAATCATGGGGTGATGTCATAATCATTTTGTTGATGTCATAATCATTTGATGATGTCATAATCATTAGATGATGTCATAATCATTTTGTTGATGTCATAATGATTTGATGATGTCATAATCATTGGATGATGTCATAATCATTGGATGATGTCATCATCATTTTGTTGATGTCATAATCATTTGATGATGTCATAATCATTTGATGTCATAATCATTGGATGATGTCATAATCATTGGATGATGTCATAATCATTTTGTTGATGTCATAATCATTTGATGATGTCAAAATCATTTGATGTCATAATCATTGGATGATGTAATAATCATTTTGTTGATGTCATAATCATTTGATGATGTCATAATCATTTTGTTGATGTCATAATGATTTGATGATGTCATAAACATTGGATGATGTCATAATCATTGGATGATGTCATAATCATTTTGTTGATGTCATAATCATTTGGTGATGTCAAAATTATTTGATGTCATAATCATTGGATGATGTCATAATCATTTTGTTGATGTCATAATCATTTGATGATGTCATAATCATTTTGTTGATGTCATAATCATTTTGTTGATGTCATAATGATTTGATGATGTCATAATCATTTTGTTGATGCCATAATCATTGGATGATGTCATAATCATTTGATGTCATAATCATTGGATGATGTCATAATCATTTTGTTGATATCATAATCATTTTATGATGTCATAATCGTTTTGTTGATGTCATAATCATTTGATGATGCCATAATCATTTTGTTGATGTCATAATCATTTGATGATGCCATAATCATTTTGTTGATGTCATAATCATTGGATGATGTCATAATCATTTTGTTGATGTCATAATCATTTGATGATGTCATAATCATTGGATGATGTCATAATCATTTTGTTGATGTCATAATCATTTGATGATGTCATAATCATTAGATGTTGTCATAATCATTTTGTTGATGTCATAATCATTGGATGATGTCATAATCATTTTGTTGATGTCATAATCATTTGATGATGCCATAATCATTTTTTTGATGTCATAATCATTTGATGATGTCATAATCATTTGATGTCATAATCATTGGATGATGTCATAATCATTTTGTTGATGTCATAATCATTTGATGAAGTCATAATCATTTGATGTCATAATCATTGGATGATGTCATAATCATTTGAAGATGTCATAATCATTTTGTTGATGTCATAATCATTTGATGATGTCATAATCATTTTGTTGATGTCATAATCATTTGATGATGTCATAATCATTTTGTTGATGTCATAATGATTTGATGATGTCATAATCATTTGATGATGTCATAATCATTGGATGATGTCATAATCATTTTGTTGATGTCATAATCATTTGATGATGTCATAATCATTAGATGATGTCATAATCATTTTGTTGATGTCATAATCATTTGATGATGTCATAATCATTAGATGATGTCATAATCATTTTGTTGATGTCATAATCATTTGATGATGTCATAATCATTAGATGATGTCATAATCATTTTGTTGATGTCATAATCATTTGATGATGTCATAATCATTTTGTTGATGTCATAATCATTTGATGATGTCATAATCATTAGATGATGTCATAATCATTTTGTTGATGTCATAATCATTTGATGATGTCATAATCATTAGATGATGTCATAATCATTTTGTTGATGTCATAATCATTTGATGATGTCATAATAATTTTGTTGATTTCATAATCATTTGATGATGTCATAATCATTTGATGTCATAATCATGGGATGATGTCATAATCATTTTGTTGATGTCATAATGATTTGATGATGTCATAATCATTAGATGATGTCATAATCATTTTGTTTATGTCATAATGATTTGATGATGTCATAATGATTGGATGATGTCATAATCATTGGATGATGTCATCATCATTTTGTTGATGTCATAATCATTTGATGATGTCATAATCATTTGATGTCATAATCATTGGATTATGTCATAATCATTGGATGATGTCATAATCATTTTGTTGATGTCATAATCATTTGATGATGTCAAAACCATTTGATGTCATAATCATTGGATGATGTAATTATCATTTTTTTGATGTCATAATCATTTCATGATGTCATAATCATTTTGTTGATGTCATAATCATTGGATGATGTCATAATCATTGGATGATGTCATAATCATTTTGTTGATGTCATAATCATTTGATGATGTGAAAACCATTTGATGTCATAATCATTGGATGAAGTAATAATCATTTTTTTGATGTCATAATCATTTCATGATGTCATAATCATTTTGTTGATGTCATAATGATTTGATGATGTCATAATCATTGGATGATGTCATAATCATTTTGTTGATGTCATAATCATTTGATGATGTCAAAATTATTTGATGTCATAATCATTGGATGATGTCATAATCATTTTGTTGATGTCATAATCATTTGATGATGTCATAATCATTTTGCTGATGTCATAATCATTTTGTTGATGTCATAATGATTTGATGATGTCATAATCATTGGATGATGTCATAATCATTGGATGATGTCATAATCATTTTGTTGATGTCATAATCATTTGATGTCATAATCATTGGATGATGTCATAATCATTTTGTTGATGTCATAATCATTTGATGTCATAATCATTGGATGATGTCATAATCATTTTGTTGATATCATAATTATTTGATGATGTCATAATCATTTTGTTGATGTCATAATCATTTGATGATGCCATAATCATTTTGTTGATGTCATAATCATTTGATGATGCCATAATCATTTTGTTGATGTCATAATCATTGGATGATGTCATAATCATTTTGTTGATGTCATAATCATTTGATGATGTCATAATCATTTTGTTGATGTCATAATCATTTGATGATGTCATAATCATTAGATGTTGTCATAATCATTTTGTTGATGTCATAATCATTGGATGATGTCATAATCATTGGATGATGTCATAATCATTTTGTTGATGTCATAATCATTTGATGATGTCAAAATCATTTGATGTCATAATCATTGGATGATGTAATAATCATTTTGTTGATGTCATAATCATTTGATGATGTCATAATCATTTTGTTGATGTCATAATGATTTGATGATGTCATAATCATTGGATGATGTCATAGTCATTGGATGATGTCATAATCATTTTGTTGATGTCATAATCATTTGATGATGCAATAATCATTTGATGTCATAATCATTGGATGATGTCATAATCATTTGATGATGTCATAATCATTTTGTTGATGTCATAATCATTTGATGATGTCATAATCATTTTGTTGATGTCATAATCATTTGATGATGTCATAATCATTTTGTTGATGTCATAATCATTTGATGATGTCATAATCATTTTGTTGATGTCATAATCATTTTGTTGATGTCATAATCATTGGATGATGTCATAATCATTGGATGATGTCATAATCATTTTGTTGATGTCATAATCATTTGATGATGTCAAAATCATTTGATGTCATAATCATTGGATGATGTAATAATCATTTTGTTGATGTCATAATCATTTGATGATGTCATAATCATTTTGTTGATTTCATAATGATTTGATGATGTCATAATCATTGGATGATGTCATAATCATTGAATAATGTCATAAACATTTTGTTGATGTCATAATCATTTGATGATGTCAAAATCATTTGATGTCATAATCATTGGATGATGTAATAATCATTTTGTTGATATCATAATCATTTTGTTGATGTCATAATCATTGGATGATGTCATAATCATTTTGTTGATGTCATAATCATTTGATGATGTCATAATCATAAGATGATGTCATAATCATTTGATGTCATAATCATTTTGTTGATGTCATAATCATTTGATGATGTCATAATCATTAGATGATGTCATAATCATTTGATGTCATAATCATTGGATGATGTCATAACCATTTTGTTGATGTCATAATCATTTGATGATGTCATAATCATTAGATGATGTCATAATCATTTGATGATGTCATAATCAATAGATGATGTCATAATCATTTTGTTGATGTCATAATCATTTGATGATGTCATAATCATTTGATGTCATAATCATTGGATGATGTCATAATCATTTTGTTGATGTCATAATCATTTGATGATGTCATAATCATTAGATGATGTCATAATCATTTGATGATGTCATAATCATTAGATGATATCATAATCATTTTGTTCATGTCATAATCATTTGATGATGTCATAATCATTAGATGATGTCATAATCATTTTGTTGATGTCATAATCATTTGATGATGTCATAATCATTTGATGTCATAATCATTGGATGATGTCATAATCTCATTTTGTTGATGTCATAATCATTTGATGATGTCATAATCAATAGATGATGTCATAATCATTTTGTTGATGTCATAATCATTTGATGATGTCATAATCATTAGATGATGTCATAATCATTTTGTTGATGTCATAATCATTTGATCATGTCAAAATCATTTGATGTCATAATCATGGGATGATGTCATAATCATTTTGTTGATGTCATAATCATTTGATGATGTCATAATCATTAGATGATGTCATAATCATTTTGTTGATGTCATAATGATTTGATGATGTCATAATCATTGGATGATGTCATAATCATTGGATGATGTCATCATCATTTTGTTGATGTCATAATCATTTGATGATGTCATAATCATTTGATGTCATAATCATTGGATGATGTCATAATCATTGGATGATGTCATAATCATTTTGTTGATGTCATAATCATTTGATGATGTCAAAATCATTTGATGTCATAATCATTGGATGATGTAATAATCATTTTGTTGATGTCATAATCATTTGATGATGTCATAATCATTTTGTTGATGTCATAATGATTTGATGATGTCATAAACATTGGATGATGTCATAATCATTGGATGATGTCATAATCATTTTGTTGATGTCATAATCATTTGATGATGTCATAATCATTTTGTTGATGTCATAATCATTTTGTTGATGTCATAATGATTTGATGATGTCATAATCATTGGATGATGTCATAATCATTGGATGATGTCATAATCATTTGATGTCATAATCATTGGATGATGTCATAATCATTTTGTTGATATCATAATCATTTTATGATGTCATAATCATTTTGTTGATGTCATAATCATTTGATGATGCCATAATCATTTTGTTGATGTCATAATCATTTGATGATGCCATAATCATTTTGTTGATGTCATAATCATTGGATGATGTCATAATCATTTGATGATGTCATAATCATTGGATGATGTCATAATCATTTTGTTGATGTCATAATCATTTTGTTGATGTCATAATCATTGGATGATGTCATAATCATTGGATGATGTCATAATCATTGGATGATGTCATAATCATTTTGTTGATGTCATAATCATTTGATGATGTCAAAATCATTTGATGTCATAATCATTGGATGATGTAATAATCATTTTGTTGATGTCATAATCATTTGATGATGTCATAATCATTTTGTTGATGTCATAATGATTTGATGATGTCATAATCATTGGATGATGTCATAATCATTGGATGATGTCATAATCATTTTGTTGATGTCATAATCATTTGATGATGTCAAAATCATTTGATGTCATAATCATTGGATGATGTAATAATCATTTTGTTGATGTCATAATCATTTGATGATGTCATAATCATTTTGTTGATGTCATAATGATTTGATGATGTCATAATCATTGGATGATGTCATAATCATTGGATGATGTCATAATCATTTTGTTGATGTCAAAATCATTTGATGATGCAATAATCATTTGATGTCATAATCATTGGATGATGTCATAATCATTTGATGTCATAATCATTGGATGATGTCATAATCATTGGATGATGTCATAATCATTTTGTTGATGTCATAATCATTTGATGATGTCAAAACCATTTGATGTCATAATCATTGGATGATGTAATTCTCATTTTTTTGATGTCATAATCATTTCATGATGTCATAATCATTTTGTTGATGTCATAATCATTGGATGATGTCATAATCATTGGATGATGTCATAATCATTTTGTTGATGTCATAATCATTTGATGATGTGAAAACCATTTGATGTCATAATCATTGGATGAAGTAATAATCATTTTTTTGATGTCATAATCATTTCATGATGTCATAATCATTTTGTTGATGTCATAATGATTTGATGATGTCATAATCATTGGATGATGTCATAATCATTTTGTTGATGTCATAATCATTTGATGATGTCAAAATTATTTGATGTCATAATCATTGGATGATGTCATAATCATTTTGTTGATGTCATAATCATTTGATGATGTCATAATCATTTTGCTGATGTCATAATCATTTTGTTGATGTCATAATGAATTGATGATGCCATAATCATTGGATGATGTCATAATCATTGGATGATGTCATAATCATTTTGTTGATGTCATAATCATTTGATGTCATAATCATTGGATGATGTCATAATCATTTTGTTGATGTCATAATCATTTGATGTCATAATCATTGGATGATGTCATAATCATTTTGTTGATATCATAATTATTTGATGATGTCATAATCATTTTGTTGATGTCATAATCATTTGATGATGCCATAATCATTTTGTTGATGTCATAATCATTTGATGATGCCATAATCATTTTGTTGATGTCATAATCATTGGATGATGTCATAATCATTTTGTTGATGTCATAATCATTTGATGATGTCATAATCATTGGATGATGTCATAATCATTTTGTTGATGTCATAATCATTTGATGATGTCATAATCATTAGATGTTGTCATAATCATTTTGTTGATGTCATAATCATTGGATGATGTCATAATCATTGGATGATGTCATAATCATTTTGTTCATGTCATAATCATTTGATGATGTCAAAATCATTTGATGTCATAATCATTGGATGATGTAATAATCATTTTGTTGATGTCATAATCATTTGATGATGTCATAATCATTTTGTTGATGTCATAATGATTTGATGAAGTCATAATCATTGGATGATGTCATAATCATTGGATGATGTCATAATCATTTTGTTGATGTCATAATCATTTGATGATGTCAAAATCATTTGATGTCATAATCATTGGATGATGTAATAATCATTTTGTTGATGTCATAATCATTTGATGATGTCATAATCATTTTGTTGATGTCATAATGATTTGATGATGTCATAATCATTGGATGATGTCATAATCATTGGATGATGTCATAGTCATTGGATGATGTCATAATCATTTTGTTGATGTCATAATCATTTGATGATGCAATAATCATTTGATGTCATAATCATTGGATGATGTCATAATCATTTGATGATGTCATAATCATTTTGTTGATGTCATAATCATTTGATGATGTCATAATCATTTTGTTGATGTCATAATCATTTGATGATGTCATAATCATTTTGTTGATGCCATAATCATTTGATGATGTCATAATCATTTTGTTGATGTCATAATCATTTTGTTGATGTCATAATCATTGGATGATGTCATAATCATTGGATGATGTCATAATCATTTTGTTGATGTCATAATCATTTGATGATGTCAAAATCATTTGATGTCATAATCATTGGATGATGTAATAATCATTTTGTTGATATCATAATCATTTTGTTGATGTCATAATCATTGAATGATGTCATAATCATTTTGTTGATGTCATAATCATTTGATGATGTCATAATCATTAGATGATGTCATAATCATTTGATGTCATAATCATTTTGTTGATGTCATAATCATTTGATGATGTCATAATCATTTGATGATGTCATAATCATTTTGTTGATGTCATAATCATTTGATGATGTCATAATCATTTTGTTGATTTCATAATGATTTGATGATGTCATAATCATTGGATGATGTCATAATCATTGGATAATGTCATAAACATTTTGTTGATGTCATAATCATTTGATGATGTCAAAATCATTTGATGTCATAATCATTGGATGATGTAATAATCATTTTGTTGATATCATAATCATTTTGTTGATGTCATAATCATTGGATGATGTCATAATCATTTTGTTGATGTCATAATCATTTGATGATGTCATAATCATTAGATGATGTCATAATCATTTGATGTCATAATCATTTTGTTGATGTCATAATCATTTGATGATGTCATAATCATTAGATGATGTCATAATCATTTGATGTCATAATCATTGGATGATGTCATAACCATTTTGTTGATGTCATAATCATTTGATGATGTCATAATCATTAGATGATGTCATAATCATTTGATGATGTCAGAATCAATAGATGATGTCATAATCATTTTGTTGATGTCATAATCATTTGATGATGTCATAATCATTTGATGTCATAATCATTGGATGATGTCATAATCATTTTGTTGATGTCATAATCATTTGATGATGTCATAATCATTAGATGATGTCATAATCATTTGATGATGTCATAATCATTACATGATGTCATAATCATTTTGTTCATGTCATAATCATTTGATGATGTCATAATCATTAGATGATGTCATAATCATTTTGTTGATGTCATAATCATTTGATGATGTCATAATCATTTGATGTCATAATCATTGGATGATGTCATAATCTCATTTTGTTGATGTCATAATCATTTGATGATGTCATAATCATTAGATGATGTCATAATCATTTTGTTGATGTCATAATCATTTGATGATGTCATAATCATTAGATGATGTCATAATCATTTTGTTGATGTCATAATCATTTGATCATGTCAAAATCATTTGATGTCATAATCATGGGATGATGTCATAATCATTTTGTTGATGTCATAATCATTTGATGATGTCATAATCATTAGATGATGTCATAATCATTTTGTTGATGTCATAATGATTTGATGATGTCATAATGATTTGATGATGTCATAATCATTGGATGATGTCATCATCATTTTGTTGATGTCATAATCATTTGATGATGTCATAATCATTTGATGTCATAATCATTGGATGATGTCATAATCATTGGATGATGTCATAATCATTTTGTTGATGTCATAATCATTTGATGATGTCAAAATCATTTGATGTCATAATCATTGGATGATGTAATAATCATTTTGTTGATGTCATAATCATTTGATGATGTCATAATCATTTTGTTGATGTCATAATGATTTGATGATGTCATAAACATTGGATGATGTCATAATCATTGGATGATGTCATAATCATTTTGTTGATGTCATAATCATTTGGTGATGTCAAAATTATTTGATGTCATAATCATTGGATGATGTCATAATCATTTTGTTGATGTCATAATCATTTGATGATGTCATAATCATTTTGTTGATGTCATAATCATTTTGTTGATGTCATAATGATTTGATGATGTCATAATCATTGGATGATGTCATAATCATTGGATGATGTCATAATCATTTGATGTCATAATCATTGGATGATGTCATAATCATTTTGTTGATATCATAATCATTTTATGATGTCATAATCATTTTGTTGATGTCATAATCATTTGATGATGCCATAATCATTTTGTTGATGTCATAATCATTTGATGATGCCATAATCATTTTGTTGATGTCATAATCATTGGATGATGTCATAATCATTTGATGATGTCATAATCATTGGATGATGTCATAATCATTTTGTTGATGTCATAATCATTTTGTTGATGTCATAATCATTGGATGATGTCATAATCATTGGATGATGTCATAATCATTTTGTTGATGTCATAATCATTTGATGATGTCAAAATCATTTGATGTCATAATCATTGGATGATGTAATAATCATTTTGTTGATGTCATAATCATTTGATGATGTCATAATCATTTTGTTGATGTCATAATGATTTGATGAAGTCATAATCATTGGATGATGTCATAATCATTGGATGATGTCATAATCATTTTGTTGATGTCATAATCATTTGATGATGTCAAAATCATTTGATGTCATAATCATTGGATGATGTAATAATCATTTTGTTGATGTCATAATCATTTGATGATGTCATAATCATTTTGTTGATGTCATAATGATTTGATGATGTCATAATCATTGGATGATGTCATAATCATTGGATGATGTCATAATCATTTTGTTGATGTCATAATCATTTGATGATGCAATAATCATTTGATGTCATAATCATTGGATGATGTCATAATCATTTGATGATGTCATAATCATTTTGTTGATGTCATAATCATTTGATGATGTCATAATCATTTGATGTCATAATCATTGGATGATGTCATAATCATTTTGTTGATGTCATAATCATTTGATGATGTCATAATCATTAGATGATTCATAATCATTTTGTTGATGTCATAATCATTTGATGATGTCATAATCATTAGATGATGTCATAATCATTTTGTTGATGTCATAATCATTTGATGATGTCATAATCATTTTGTTGATGTCATAATCATTTGATGATGTCATAATCATTTGATGTCATAATCATGGGATGATGTCATAATCATTTTGTTGATGTCATAATCATTTGATGATGTCATAATCATTAGATGATGTCATAATCATTTTGTTGATGTCATAATGATTTGATGATGTCATAATCATTGGATGATGTCATAATCATTGGATGATGTCATCATCATTTTGTTGATGTCATAATCATTTGATGATGTCAAAATCATTTGATGTCATAATCATTGGATGATGTAATAATCATTTTGTTGATGTCATAATCATTTGATGATGTCATAATCATTTTGTTGATGTCATAATGATTTGATGATGTCATAATCATTGGATGATGTCATAACCATTGGATGATGTCATAATCATTTTGTTGATGTCATAATCATTTGATGATGTCAAAATCATTTGATGTCATAATCATTGGATGATGTCATAATCATTTTGTTGATGTCATAATCATTTGATGATGTCATAATCATTTTGTTGATGTCATAATCTTTTTGTTGATGTCATAATGATTTGATGATGTCATAATCATTGGATGATGTCATAATCATTGGATGATGTCATAATCATTGGATGATGTCATAATCATTTTGTTGATGTCATAATCATTGGATGATGTCATAATCATTGGATGATGTCATAATCATTTTGTTGATGTCATAATCATTTGATGATGTCATAATCATTTGATGTCATAATCATTGGATGATGTAATAATCATTTTGTTGATGTCATAATCATTTGATGATGTCATAATGATTTGATGATGTCATAATCATTTTGTTGATGTCTTAATCATTTTGTTGATGTCATAATGATTTGATGATGTCATAATCATTGGATGATGTCATAATCATTAGATGATGTCATAATCATTTTGTTGATGTCATAATGATTTGATGATGTCATAATCATTGGATGATGTCATAATCATTAGATGATGTCATAATCATTTTGTTGCTGTCATAATCATTTGATGATGTCATAATCATTGGATGATGTCATAATCATTTTGTTGATGTCATAATCATTTGATGATGTCATAATCATTAGATGATGTCATAATCATTTGATGTCATAATCATTTTGTTGATGTCATAATCATTTTGTTGATGTCATAATCATTGGATGATGTCATAATCATTGGATGATGTCATAATCATTTGATGATGTCATAATCATTAGGTGATGTCATAATCATTGGATGATGTCATAATCATTAGATGATGTCATAATCATTTGATGATGTCATAATCATTAGATGTTGTCATAATCATTTTGTTGATGTCATAATCATTGGATGATGTCATAATCATTTTGTTGATGTCATAATCATTTGATGATGCCATAATCATTTTGTTGATGTCATAATCATTTGATGATGTCATAATCATTTGATGTCATAATCATTGGATGATGTCATAATCATTTTGTTGATGTCATAATCATTTGATGATGTCATAATCATTTGATGTCATAATCATTGGATGATGTCATAATCACTTGAAGATGTCATAATCATTTTGTTGATGTCATAATCATTTGATGATGTCATAATCATTTTGTTGATGTCATAATCATTTGATGATGTCATAATCATTTTGTTGATGTCATAATCATTTGCTGATGTCATAATCATTTGATGTCATAATCACTGGATGATGTCATAATCATTTGATGTCATAATCATTTGATGATGTCATAATCATTAGATGATGTCATAATCATTTTGTTGATGTCATAATCATTTGATGATGTCATAATCATTAGATGATGTCATAATCATTTTGTTGATGTCATAATCATTTGATGATGTCATAATCATTAGATGATGTCATAATCATTTTGTTGATGTCATAATCATTTGATGATGTCATAATCATTTGATGTCATAATCATTGGATGATGTCATAATCATTTTGTTGATGTCATAATCATTTGATGATGTCATAATCATTAGATGATGTCATAATCATTTTGTTGATGTCATAATCATTTGATGATGTCATAATCATTAGATGATGTCATAATCATTTTGTTGATGTCATAATCATTTGATGATGTCATAATCATTTTGTTGATTTCATAATCATTTGATGATGTCATAATCATTTGATGTCATAATCATGGGATGATGTCATAATCATTTTGTTGATGTCATAATGATTTGATGATGTCATAATCATTAGATGATGTCATAATCATTTTGTTTATGTCATAATGATTTGATGATGTCATAATGATTGGATGATGTCATAATCATTGGATGATGTCATCTTCATTTTGTTGATGTCATAATCATTTGATGATGTCATAATCATTTGATGTCATAATCATTGGATGATGTCATAATCATTGGATGATGTCATAATCATTTTGTTGATGTCATAATCATTTGATGATGTCAAAACCATTTGATGTCATAATCATTGGATGATGTAATAATCATTTTTTTGATGTCATAATCATTTCATGATGTCATAATCATTTTGTTGATGTCATAATGATTTGATGATGTCATAATCATTGGATGATGTCATAATCATTGGATGATGTCATAATCATTTTGTTGATGTCATAATCATTTGATGATGTCAAAATTATTTGATGTCATAATCATTGGATGATGTCATAATCATTTTGTTGATGTCATAATCATTTGATGATGTCATAATCATTTTGCTGATGTCATAATCATTTTGTTGATGTCATAATGATTTGATGATGTCATAATCATTGGATGATGTCATAATCATTGGATGATACATAATCATTTTGTTGATGTCATAATCATTTGATGTCATAATCATTGGATGATGTCATAATCATTTTGTTGATGTCATTATCATTTGATGATGTCATAATCATTTTGTTGATGTCATAATCATTTGATGATGTCATAATCATTTGATGTCATAATCATTGGATGATGTCATAATCATTTTGTTGATATCATAATCATTTGATGATGTCATAATCATTTTGTTGATGTCATAATCATTTGATGATGCCGTAATCATTTTGTTGATGTCATAATCATTTGATGATGCCATAATCATTTTGTTGATGTCATAATCATTGGATGATGTCATAATCATTTTGTTGATGTCATAATCATTTGATGATGTCATAATCATTGGATGATGTCATAATAATTTTGTTGATGTCATAATCATTTGATGATGTCATAATCATTAGATGTTGTCATAATCATTTTGTTGATGTCATAATCATTGGATGATGTCATAATCATTGGATGATGTCATAATCATTTTGTTGATGTCATAATCATTTGATGATGTCAAAATCATTTGATGTCATAATCATTGGATGATGTAATAATCATTTTGTTGATGTCATAATCATTTGATGATGTCATAATCATTTTGTTGATGTCATAATGATTTGATGAAGTCATAATCATTGGATGATGTCATAATCATTGGATGATGTCATAATAATTTTGTTGATGTCATAATCATTTGATGATGTCAAAATCATTTGATGTCATAATCATTGGATGATGTAATAATCATTTTGTTGATGTCATAATCATTTGATGATGTCATAATCATTTTGTTGATGTCATAATCATTTGATGATGTCATAATCATTTTGTTGATGTCATAATCATTTGATGATGTCATAATCATTTTGTTGATGTCATAATCATTTTGTTGATGTCATAATCATTGGATGATGTCATAATCATTGGATGATGTCATAATCATTTTGTTGATGTCATAATCATTTGATGATGTCAAAATCATTTGATGTCATAATCATTGGATGATGTAATAATCATTTTGTTGATGTCATAATCATTTGATGATGTCATAATCATTTTGTTGATTTCATAATGATTTGATGATGTCATAATCATTGGATGATGTCATAATCATTGGATAATGTCATAAACATTTTGTTGATGTCATAATCATTTGATGATGTCAAAATCATTTGATGTCATAATCATTGGATGATGTAATAATCATTTTGTTGATGTCATAATCATTTGATGATGTCATAATCATTGGATGATGTCATAATCATTTTGTTGATGTCATAATCATTAGATGATGTCATAATCATTTGATGTCATAATCATTTTGTTGATGTCATAATCATTTGATGATGTCATTATCATTAGATGATGTCATAATCATTTGATGTCATAATCATTGGATGATGTCATAACCATTTTGTTGATGTCATAATCATTTGATGATGTCATAATCATTAGATGATGTCATAATCATTTGATGATGTCATAATCAATAGATGATGTCATAATCATTTTGTTGATGTCATAATCATTTGATGATGTCATAATCATTTGATGTCATAATCATTGGATGATGTCATAATCATTTTGTTGATGTCATAATCATTTGATGATGTCATAATCATTTGATGTCATAATCATTGGATGATGTCATAATCATTTTGTTGATGTCATAATCATTTGATGATGTCATAATCATTAGATGATGTCATAATCATTTTGTTGATGTCATAATCATTTGATGATGTCATAATCATTAGATGATGTCATAATCATTTTGTTCATGTCATAATCATTTGATGATGTCATAATCATTAGATGATGTCATAATCATTTTGTTGATGTCATAATCATTTGATGATGTCATAATCATTTGATGTCATAATCATTGGATGATGTCATAATCATTTTGTTGATGTCATAATCATTTGATGATGTCATAATCATTAGATGATGTCATAATCATTTTGTTGATGTCATAATCATTTGATGATGTCATAATCATTAGATGATGTCATAATCATTTTGTTGATGTCATAATCATTTGTTGATGTCATAATCATTTTGTTGATGTCATAATCATTTGATCATGTCAAAATCATTTGATGTCATAATCATGGGGTGATGTCATAATCATTTTGTTGATGTCATAATCATTTGATGATGTCATAATCATTAGATGATGTCATAATCATTTTGTTGATGTCATAATGATTTGATGATGTCATAATCATTGGATGATGTCATAATCATTGGATGATGTCATCATCATTTTGTTGATGTCATAATCATTTGATGATGTCATAATCATTTGATGTCATAATCATTGGATGATGTCATAATCATTGGATGATGTCATAATCATTTTGTTGATGTCATAATCATTTGATGATGTCAAAATCATTTGATGTCATAATCATTGGATGATGTAATAATCATTTTGTTGATGTCATAATCATTTGATGATGTCATAATCATTTTGTTGATGTCATAATGATTTGATGATGTCATAAACATTGGATGATGTCATAATCATTGGATGATGTCATAATCATTTTGTTGATGTCATAATCATTTGGTGATGTCAAAATTATTTGATGTCATAATCATTGGATGATGTCATAATCATTTTGTTGATGTCATAATCATTTGATGATGTCATAATCATTTTGTTGATGTCATAATCATTTTGTTGATGTCATAATGATTTGATGATGTCATAATCATTTTGTTGATGCCATAATCATTGGATGATGTCATAATCATTTGATGTCATAATCATTGGATGATGTCATAATCATTTTGTTGATATCATAATCATTTTATGATGTCATAATCGTTTTGTTGATGTCATAATCATTTGATGATGCCATAATCATTTTGTTGATGTCATAATCATTTGATGATGCCATAATCATTTTGTTGATGTCATAATCATTGGATGATGTCATAATCATTTTGTTGATGTCATAATCATTTGATGATGTCATAATCATTGGATGATGTCATAATCATTTTGTTGATGTCATAATCATTTGATGATGTCATAATCATTAGATGTTGTCATAATCATTTTGTTGATGTCATAATCATTGGATGATGTCATAATCATTTTGTTGATGTCATAATCATTTGATGATGCCATAATCATTTTTTTGATGTCATAATCATTTGATGATGTCATAATCATTTGATGTCATAATCATTGGATGATGTCATAATCATTTTGTTGATGTCATAATCATTTGATGAAGTCATAATCATTTGATGTCATAATCATTGGATGATGTCATAATCATTTGAAGATGTCATAATCATTTTGTTGATGTCATAATCATTTGATGATGTCATAATCATTTTGTTGATGTCATAATCATTTGATGATGTCATAATCATTTTGTTGATGTCATAATGATTTGATGATGTCATAATCATTTGATGATGTCATAATCATTGGATGATGTCATAATCATTTTGTTGATGTCATAATCATTTGATGATGTCATAATCATTAGATGATGTCATAATCATTTTGTTGATGTCATAATCATTTGATGATGTCATAATCATTAGATGATGTCATAATCATTTTGTTGATGTCATAATCATTTGATGATGTCATAATCATTAGATGATGTCATAATCATTTTGTTGATGTCATAATCATTTGATGATGTCATAATCATTTTGTTGATGTCATAATCATTTGATGATGTCATAATCATTAGATGATGTCATAATCATTTTGTTGATGTCATAATCATTTGATGATGTCATAATCATTAGATGATGTCATAATCATTTTGTTGATGTCATAATCATTTGATGATGTCATAATAATTTTGTTGATTTCATAATCATTTGATGATGTCATAATCATTTGATGTCATAATCATGGGATGATGTCATAATCATTTTGTTGATGTCATAATGATTTGATGATGTCATAATCATTAGATGATGTCATAATCATTTTGTTTATGTCATAATGATTTGATGATGTCATAATGATTGGATGATGTCATAATCATTGGATGATGTCATCATCATTTTGTTGATGTCATAATCATTTGATGATGTCATAATCATTTGATGTCATAATCATTGGATGATGTCATAATCATTGGATGATGTCATAATCATTTTGTTGATGTCATAATCATTTGATGATGTCAAAACCATTTGATGTCATAATCATTGGATGATGTAATTATCATTTTTTTGATGTCATAATCATTTCATGATGTCATAATCATTTTGTTGATGTCATAATCATTGGATGATGTCATAATCATTGGATGATGTCATAATCATTTTGTTGATGTCATAATCATTTGATGATGTGAAAACCATTTGATGTCATAATCATTGGATGAAGTAATAATCATTTTTTTGATGTCATAATCATTTCATGATGTCATAATCATTTTGTTGATGTCATAATGATTTGATGATGTCATAATCATTGGATGATGTCATAATCATTTTGTTGATGTCATAATCATTTGATGATGTCAAAATTATTTGATGTCATAATCATTGGATGATGTCATAATCATTTTGTTGATGTCATAATCATTTGATGATGTCATAATCATTTTGCTGATGTCATAATCATTTTGTTGATGTCATAATGATTTGATGATGTCATAATCATTGGATGATGTCATAATCATTGGATGATGTCATAATCATTTTGTTGATGTCATAATCATTTGATGTCATAATCATTGGATGATGTCATAATCATTTTGTTGATGTCATAATCATTTGATGTCATAATCATTGGATGATGTCATAATCATTTTGTTGATATCATAATTATTTGATGATGTCATAATCATTTTGTTGATGTCATAATCATTTGATGATGCCATAATCATTTTGTTGATGTCATAATCATTTGATGATGCCATAATCATTTTGTTGATGTCATAATCATTGGATGATGTCATAATCATTTTGTTGATGTCATAATCATTTGATGATGTCATAATCATTGGATGATGTCATAATCATTTTGTTGATGTCATAATCATTTGATGATGTCATAATCATTAGATGTTGTCATAATCATTTTGTTGATGTCATAATCATTGGATGATGTCATAATCATTGGATGATGTCATAATCATTTTGTTGATGTCATAATCATTTGATGATGTCAAAATCATTTGATGTCATAATCATTGGATGATGTAATAATCATTTTGTTGATGTCATAATCATTTGATGATGTCATAATCATTTTGTTGATGTCATAATGATTTGATGATGTCATAATCATTGGATGATGTCATAGTCATTGGATGATGTCATAATCATTTTGTTGATGTCATAATCATTTGATGATGCAATAATCATTTGATGTCATAATCATTGGATGATGTCATAATCATTTGATGATGTCATAATCATTTTGTTGATGTCATAATCATTTGATGATGTCATAATCATTTTGTTGATGTCATAATCATTTGATGATGTCATAATCATTTTGTTGATGTCATAATCATTTGATGATGTCATAATCATTTTGTTGATGTCATAATCATTTTGTTGATGTCATAATCATTGGATGATGTCATAATCATTGGATGATGTCATAATCATTTTGTTGATGTCATAATCATTTGATGATGTCAAAATCATTTGATGTCATAATCATTGGATGATGTAATAATCATTTTGTTGATGTCATAATCATTTGATGATGTCATAATCATTTTGTTGATTTCATAATGATTTGATGATGTCATAATCATTGGATGATGTCATAATCATTGAATAATGTCATAAACATTTTGTTGATGTCATAATCATTTGATGATGTCAAAATCATTTGATGTCATAATCATTGGATGATGTAATAATCATTTTGTTGATATCATAATCATTTTGTTGATGTCATAATCATTGGATGATGTCATAATCATTTTGTTGATGTCATAATCATTTGATGATGTCATAATCATAAGATGATGTCATAATCATTTGATGTCATAATCATTTTGTTGATGTCATAATCATTTGATGATGTCATAATCATTAGATGATGTCATAATCATTTGATGTCATAATCATTGGATGATGTCATAACCATTTTGTTGATGTCATAATCATTTGATGATGTCATAATCATTAGATGATGTCATAATCATTTGATGATGTCATAATCAATAGATGATGTCATAATCATTTTGTTGATGTCATAATCATTTGATGATGTCATAATCATTTGATGTCATAATCATTGGATGATGTCATAATCATTTTGTTGATGTCATAATCATTTGATGATGTCATAATCATTAGATGATGTCATAATCATTTGATGATGTCATAATCATTAGATGATATCATAATCATTTTGTTCATGTCATAATCATTTGATGATGTCATAATCATTAGATGATGTCATAATCATTTTGTTGATGTCATAATCATTTGATGATGTCATAATCATTTGATGTCATAATCATTGGATGATGTCATAATCTCATTTTGTTGATGTCATAATCATTTGATGATGTCATAATCATTAGATGATGTCATAATCATTTTGTTGATGTCATAATCATTTGATGATGTCATAATCATTAGATGATGTCATAATCATTTTGTTGATGTCATAATCATTTGATCATGTCAAAATCATTTGATGTCATAATCATGGGATGATGTCATAATCATTTTGTTGATGTCATAATCATTTGATGATGTCATAATCATTAGATGATGTCATAATCATTTTGTTGATGTCATAATGATTTGATGATGTCATAATCATTGGATGATGTCATAATCATTGGATGATGTCATCATCATTTTGTTGATGTCATAATCATTTGATGATGTCATAATCATTTGATGTCATAATCATTGGATGATGTCATAATCATTGGATGATGTCATAATCATTTTGTTGATGTCATAATCATTTGATGATGTCAAAATCATTTGATGTCATAATCATTGGATGATGTAATAATCATTTTGTTGATGTCATAATCATTTGATGATGTCATAATCATTTTGTTGATGTCATAATGATTTGATGATGTCATAAACATTGGATGATGTCATAATCATTGGATGATGTCATAATCATTTTGTTGATGTCATAATCATTTGATGATGTCATAATCATTTTGTTGATGTCATAATCATTTTGTTGATGTCATAATGATTTGATGATGTCATAATCATTGGATGATGTCATAATCATTGGATGATGTCATAATCATTTGATGTCATAATCATTGGATGATGTCATAATCATTTTGTTGATATCATAATCATTTTATGATGTCATAATCATTTTGTTGATGTCATAATCATTTGATGATGCCATAATCATTTTGTTGATGTCATAATCATTTGATGATGCCATAATCATTTTGTTGATGTCATAATCATTGGATGATGTCATAATCATTTGATGATGTCATAATCATTGGATGATGTCATAATCATTTTGTTGATGTCATAATCATTTTGTTGATGTCATAATCATTGGATGATGTCATAATCATTGGATGATGTCATAATCATTGGATGATGTCATAATCATTTTGTTGATGTCATAATCATTTGATGATGTCAAAATCATTTGATGTCATAATCATTGGATGATGTAATAATCATTTTGTTGATGTCATAATCATTTGATGATGTCATAATCATTTTGTTGATGTCATAATGATTTGATGAAGTCATAATCATTGGATGAAGTCATAATCATTGGATGATGTCATAATCATTTTGTTGATGTCATAATCATTTGATGATGTCAAAATCATTTGATGTCATAATCATTGGATGATGTAATAATCATTTTGTTGATGTCATAATCATTTGATGATGTCATAATCATTTTGTTGATGTCATAATGATTTGATGATGTCATAATCATTGGATGATGTCATAATCATTGGATGATGTCATAATCATTTTGTTGATGTCAAAATCATTTGATGATGCAATAATCATTTGATGTCATAATCATTGGATGATGTCATAATCATTTGATGTCATAATCATTGGATGATGTCATAATCATTGGATGATGTCATAATCATTTTGTTGATGTCATAATCATTTGATGATGTCAAAACCATTTGATGTCATAATCATTGGATGATGTAATTCTCATTTTTTTGATGTCATAATCATTTCATGATGTCATAATCATTTTGTTGATGTCATAATCATTGGATGATGTCATAATCATTGGATGATGTCATAATCATTTTGTTGATGTCATAATCATTTGATGATGTGAAAACCATTTGATGTCATAATCATTGGATGAAGTAATAATCATTTTTTTGATGTCATAATCATTTCATGATGTCATAATCATTTTGTTGATGTCATAATGATTTGATGATGTCATAATCATTGGATGATGTCATAATCATTTTGTTGATGTCATAATCATTTGATGATGTCAAAATTATTTGATGTCATAATCATTGGATGATGTCATAATCATTTTGTTGATGTCATAATCATTTGATGATGTCATAATCATTTTGCTGATGTCATAATCATTTTGTTGATGTCATAATGATTTGATGATGCCATAATCATTGGATGATGTCATAATCATTGGATGATGTCATAATCATTTTGTTGATGTCATAATCATTTGATGTCATAATCATTGGATGATGTCATAATCATTTTGTTGATGTCATAATCATTTGATGTCATAATCATTGGATGATGTCATAATCATTTTGTTGATATCATAATTATTTGATGATGTCATAATCATTTTGTTGATGTCATAATCATTTGATGATGCCATAATCATTTTGTTGATGTCATAATCATTTGATGATGCCATAATCATTTTGTTGATGTCATAATCATTTTGTTGATGTCATAATCATTTGATGATGTCATAATCATTAGATGTTGTCATAATCATTTTGTTGATGTCATAATCATTGGATGATGTCATAATCATTGGATGATGTCATAATCATTTTGTTGATGTCATAATCATTTGATGATGTCAAAATCATTTGATGTCATAATCATTGGATGATGTAATAATCATTTTGTTGATGTCATAATCATTTGATGATGTCATAATCATTTTGTTGATGTCATAATGATTTGATGAAGTCATAATCATTGGATGATGTCATAATCATTGGATGATGTCATAATCATTTTGTTGATGTCATAATCATTTGATGATGTCAAAATCATTTGATGTCATAATCATTGGATGATGTAATAATCATTTTGTTGATGTCATAATCATTTGATGATGTCATAATCATTTTGTTGATGTCATAATGATTTGATGATGTCATAATCATTGGATGATGTCATAATCATTGGATGATGTCATAGTCATTGGATGATGTCATAATCATTTTGTTGATGTCATAATCATTTGATGATGCAATAATCATTTGATGTCATAATCATTGGATGATGTCATAATCATTTGATGATGTCATAATCATTTTGTTGATGTCATAATCATTTGATGATGTCATAATCATTTTGTTGATGTCATAATCATTTTGTTGATGTCATAATCATTGGATGATGTCATAATCATTGGATGATGTCATAATCATTTTGTTGATGTCATAATCATTTGATGATGTCAAAATCATTTGATGTCATAATCATTGGATGATGTAATAATCATTTTGTTGATGTCATAATCATTTGATGATGTCAAAATCATTTGATGTCATAATCATTGGATGATGTAATAATCATTTTGTTGATATCATAATCATTTTGTTGATGTCATAATCATTGGATGATGTCATAATCATTTTGTTGATGTCATAATCATTTGATGATGTCATAATCATTAGATGATGTCATAATCATTTGATGTCATAATCATTTTGTTGATGTCATAATCATTTGATGATGTCATAATCATTTGATGATGTCATAATCATTTTGTTGATGTCATAATCATTTGATGATGTCATAATCATTTTGTTGATTTCATAATGATTTGATGATGTCATAATCATTGGATGATGTCATAATCATTGGATAATGTCATAAACATTTTGTTGATGTCATAATCATTTGATGATGTCAAAATCATTTGATGTCATAATCATTGGATGATGTAATAATCATTTTGTTGATATCATAATCATTTTGTTGATGTCATAATCATTGGATGATGTCATAATCATTTTGTTGATGTCATAATCATTTGATGATGTCATAATCATTAGATGATGTCATAATCATTTGATGTCATAATCATTTTGTTGATGTCATAATCATTTGATGATGTCATAATCATTAGATGATGTCATAATCATTTGATGTCATAATCATTGGATGATGTCATAACCATTTTGTTGATGTCATAATCATTTGATGATGTCATAATCATTAGATGAAGTCATAATCATTTGATGATGTCATAATCAATAGATGATGTCATAATCATTTTGTTGATGTCATAATCATTTGATGATGTCATAATCATTTGATGTCATAATCATTGGATGATGTCATAATCATTTTGTTGATGTCATAATCATTTGATGATGTCATAATCATTAGATGATGTCATAATCATTTGATGATGTCATAATCATTAGATGATGTCATAATCATTTTGTTCATGTCATAATCATTTGATGATGTCATAATCATTAGATGATGTCATAATCATTTTGTTGATGTCATAATCATTTGATGATGTCATAATCATTTGATGTCATAATCATTGGATGATGTCATAATCTCATTTTGTTGATGTCATAATCATTTGATGATGTCATAATCATTAGATGATGTCATAATCATTTTGTTGATGTCATAATCATTTGATGATGTCATAATCATTAGATGATGTCATAATCATTTTGTTGATGTCATAATCATTTGATCATGTCAAAATCATTTGATGTCATAATCATGGGATGATGTCATAATCATTTTGTTGATGTCATAATCATTTGATGATGTCATAATCATTAGATGATGTCATAATCATTTTGTTGATGTCATAATGATTTGATGATGTCATAATGATTTGATGATGTCATAATCATTGGATGATGTCATCATCATTTTGTTGATGTCATAATCATTTGATGATGTCATAATCATTTGATGTCATAATCATTGGATGATGTCATAATCATTGGATGATGTCATAATCATTTTGTTGATGTCATAATCATTTGATGATGTCAAAATCATTTGATGTCATAATCATTGGATGATGTAATAATCATTTTGTTGATGTCATAATCATTTGATGATGTCATAATCATTTTGTTGATGTCATAATGATTTGATGATGTCATAAACATTGGATGATGTCATAATCATTGGATGATGTCATAATCATTTTGTTGATGTCATAATCATTTGGTGATGTCAAAATTATTTGATGTCATAATCATTGGATGATGTCATAATCATTTTGTTGATGTCATAATCATTTGATGATGTCATAATCATTTTGTTGATGTCATAATCATTTTGTTGATGTCATAATGATTTGATGATGTCATAATCATTGGATGATGTCATAATCATTGGATGATGTCATAATCATTTGATGTCATAATCATTGGATGATGTCATAATCATTTTGTTGATATCATAATCATTTTATGATGTCATAATCATTTTGTTGATGTCATAATCATTTGATGATGCCATAATCATTTTGTTGATGTCATAATCATTTGATGATGCCATAATCATTTTGTTGATGTCATAATCATTGGATGATGTCATAATCATTTGATGATGTCATAATCATTGGATGATGTCATAATCATTTTGTTGATGTCATAATCATTTTGTTGATGTCATAATCATTGGATGATGTCATAATAATTGGATGATGTCATAATCATTTTGTTGATGTCATAATCATTTGATGATGTCAAAATCATTTGATGTCATAATCATTGGATGATGTAATAATCATTTTGTTGATGTCATAATCATTTGATGATGTCATAATCATTTTGTTGATGTCATAATGATTTGATGAAGTCATAATCATTGGATGATGTCATAATCATTGGATGATGTCATAATCATTTTGTTGATGTCATAATCATTTGATGATGTCAAAATCATTTGATGTCATAATCATTGGATGATGTAATAATCATTTTGTTGATGTCATAATCATTTGATGATGTCATAATCATTTTGTTGATGTCATAATGATTTGATGATGTCATAATCATTGGATGATGTCATAATCATTGGATGATGTCATAATCATTTTGTTGATGTCATAATCATTTGATGATGCAATAATCATTTGATGTCATAATCATTGGATGATGTCATAATCATTTGATGATGTCATAATCATTTTGTTGATGTCATAATCATTTGATGATGTCATAATCATTTGATGTCATAATCATTGGATGATGTCATAATCATTTTGTTGATGTCATAATCATTTGATGATGTCATAATCATTAGATGATTCATAATCATTTTGTTGATGTCATAATCATTTGATGATGTCATAATCATTAGATGATGTCATAATCATTTTGTTGATGTCATAATCATTTGATGATGTCATAATCATTTTGTTGATGTCATAATCATTTGATGATGTCATAATCATTTGATGTCATAATCATGGGATGATGTCATAATCATTTTGTTGATGTCATAATCATTTGATGATGTCATAATCATTAGATGATGTCATAATCATTTTGTTGATGTCATAATGATTTGATGATGTCATAATCATTGGATGATGTCATAATCATTGGATGATGTCATCATCATTTTGTTGATGTCATAATCATTTGATGATGTCATAATCATATGATGTCATAATCATTGGATGATGTCATAATCATTGGATGATGTCATAATCATTTTGTTGATGTCATAATCATTTGATGATGTCAAAATCATTTGATGTCATAATCATTGGATGATGTAATAATCATTTTGTTGATGTCATAATCATTTGATGATGTCATAATCATTTTGTTGATGTCATAATGATTTGATGATGTCATAATCATTGGATGATGTCATAACCATTGGATGATGTCATAATCATTTTGTTGATGTCATAATCATTTGATGATGTCAAAATTATTTGATGTCATAATCATTGGATGATGTCATAATCATTTTGTTGATGTCATAATCATTTGATGATGTCATAATCATTTTGTTGATGTCATAATCTTTTTGTTGATGTCATAATGATTTGATGATGTCATAATCATTGGATGATGTCATAATCATTGGATGATGTCATAATCATTGGATGATGTCATAATCATTTTGTTGATGTCATAATCATTGGATGATGTCATAATCATTGGATGATGTCATAATCATTTTGTTGATGTCATAATCATTTGATGATGTCATAATCATTTGATGTCATAATCATTGGATGATGTAATAATCATTTTGTTGATGTCATAATCATTTGATGATGTCATAATGATTTGATGATGTCATAATCATTTTGTTGATGTCTTAATCATTTTGTTGATGTCATAATGATTTGATGATGTCATAATCATTGGATGATGTCATAATCATTAGATGATGTCATAATCATTTTGTTGATGTCATAATGATTTGATGATGTCATAATCATTGGATGATGTCATAATCATTAGATGATGTCATAATCATTTTGTTGCTGTCATAATCATTTGATGATGTCATAATCATTGGATGATGTCATAATCATTTTGTTGATGTCATAATCATTTGATGATGTCATAATCATTAGATGATGTCATAATCATTTGATGTCATAATCATTTTGTTGATGTCATAATCATTTTGTTGATGTCATAATCATTGGATGATGTCATAATCATTGGATGATGTCATAATCATTTGATGATGTCATAATCATTAGGTGATGTCATAATCATTGGATGATGTCATAATCATTAGATGATGTCATAATCATTTTGTTGCTGTCATAATCATTTGATGATGTCATAATCATTGGATGATGCCATAATCATTTTGTTGATGTCATAATCATTTGATGATGTCAAAATCATTTGATGTCATAATCATTGGATGATGTAATAATCATTTTGTTGATGTCATAATCATTTGATGATGTCATAATCATTTTGTTGATGTCATAATGATTTGATGATATCATAATCATTGGATAATGTCATAATTATTGGATGACGTCATAATCATTTTGTTGATGTCATAATCATTTGATGATGTCATAATCATTTGATGTCATAATCATTGGATGATGTCATAATCATTTTGTTGATGTCATAATCATTTGATGATGTCAGAATCATTTTGTTGATGTCATAATCATTTGCTGATGTCATAATCATTTGATGTCATAATCACTGGATGATGTCATAATCATTTGATGTCATAATCATTTGATGATGTCATAATCATTTCATGTCATAATCATTGGATGATGTCATAATCATTTTGTTGATGTCATAATCATTTGATGATGTCATAATCATTTGATGTCATAATCATTGGATGATGTCATAATCATTTTGTTGATGTCATAATCATTTGATGATGTCATAATCATTGGATGATGTCATAATCATTTTGTTGATGTCATAATCATTTGATGATGTCATAATCATTAGATGATGTCATAATCATTTGATGTCATAATCATTTTGTTGATGTCATAATCATTTGATGATTTCATAATCATTAGATGATGTCATAATCATTTGATGTCATAATCATTGGATGATGTCATAACCATTTTGTTGATGTCATAATCATTTGATGATGTCATAATCATTAGATGATGTCATAATCATTTGATGATGTCATAATCATTAGATGATGTCATAATCATTTGATGATGTCATAATCATTTGATGTCATAATCATTGGATGAAGTCATAATCATTTTGTTGATGTCATAATCATTTGATGATGTCATAATCATTTGATGTCATAATCATTGGATGATGTCATAATCATTTTGTTGATGTCATAATCATTAGATGATGTCATAATCATTAGATGATGTTATAATCATTTTGTTGATGTCATAATCATTTGATGATGTCATAATCATTTTGTTGATGTCATAATCATTGGATGATGTCATAATCATTTTGTTGATGTCATAATCATTTGATGATGCCATAATCATTTTGTTGATGTCATATTCATTTGATGATGTCATAATCATTTGATGTCATAATCATTGGATGACGTCATAATCATTTTGTTGATGTCATAATCATTTGATGATGTCATAATCATTTGATGTCATAATCATTGGATGATGTCATAATCATTTGATGATGTCATAATCATTTTGTTGATGTCATAATCATTTGATGATGTCAAAATCATTTTGTTGATGTCATAATCATTTGATGATTTCATAATCATTTTGTTGATGTCATAATCATTTTGTTGATGTCATAATGATTTGATGATGTCATAATCATTGGATGATGTCATAATCATTGGATGATGTCATAATCATTTTGTTGATGTCATAATCATTTGATGATGTCATAATCATTAGATGATGTCATAATCATTTTGTTGATGTCATAATCATTTGATGTCATAATCATTGGATGATGTCATAATCATTTTGTTGATGTCATAATCATTTGATGATGTCATAATCATTTGATGTCATAATCATTGGATGATGTCATAATCATTTTGTTGATGTCATAATCATTTGATGATGTCATAATCATTAGATGATGTCATAATCATTGGATGATGTCATAATCATTTTGTTGATGTCATAATCATTAGATGATGTCATAATCATTAGATGATGTCATAATCATTTTGTTGATGTCATAATCATTTGATGATGTCATAATCATTTTGTTGATGTCATAATCATTGGATGATGTCATAATCATTTTGTTGATGTCATAATCATTTGATGATGCCATAATCATTTTGTTGATGGCATAATCATTTGATGATGTCATAATCATTTGATGTCATAATCATTGGATGATGTCATAATCATTTTGTTGATGTCATAATCATTTGATGATGTCATAATCATTTGATGTCATAATCTTTGGATGATGTCATAATCATTTGATGATGTCATAATCATTTTGTTGATGTCATAATCATTTTGTTGATGTCATAATGATTTGATGATGTCATAATCATTGGATGATGTCATAATCATTGGATGATGTCATAATCATTTGATGTCATAATCATTGGATGATGTCATAATCATTTTGTTGATGTCATAATCATTTGATGATGTTATAATCATTTTGTTGATGTCATAATCATTTTGTTGATGTCATAATGATTTGATGATGTCATAATCATTGGATGATGTCATAATCATTGGATGATGTCATAATCATTTTGTTGATGTCATAATCATTTGATGATGCCATAATCATTTTGTTGATGTCATAATCATTTTGTTGATGTCATTATGATTTGATGATGTTATAATCATTGGATCATGTCATAATCATTGGATGATGTCATAATCATTTTGTTGATGTCATAATCATTTGATGTCATAATCATTGGATGATGTCATAATCATTTTGTTGATGTCATAATCATTTGATGATGTCATAATCATTAGATGATGTCGTAATCATTTTGTTGATGTCATAATCATTTGATGATGTCATAATCATTTGATGTCATAATCATTGGATGATGTCATAATCATTTTGTTGATGTCATAATCATTTGATGATGTCATAATCATTAGATGATGTCATAATCATTTTGTTGATGTCATAATCATTTGATGATGTCATAATCATTAGATGATGTCATAATCATTTTGTTGATGTCATAATCATTTGATGATGTCATAATCATTTGATGTCATAATCATCGGATGATGTCATAATCATTTTGTTGATGTCATAATCATTTGATAATGTCATAATCATTTGATGATGCCATAATCATTTTGTTGATGGCATAATCATTTGATGATGTCATAATCATTTGATGTCATAATCATTGGATGATGTCATAAACATTTTGTTGATGTCATAATCATTTGATGATGTCATAATCATTTGATGTCATAATCATTTGATGATGTCATAATCATTTTGTTGATGTTATAATCATTTTGCTGATGTCATAATGATTTGATGATGTCATAATCATTTGATGATGTCATAATCATTTTGTTGATGTCATAATCATTTGATGATGTCATAATCATTTTGTTGATGTCATAATCATTTTGTTGATGTCATAATGATTTGATGATGTCATAATCATTGGATGATGTCATAATCATTGGATGATGTCATAATCATTTTGTTGATGTCATAATCATTTGATGATGTCATAATCATTTGATGTCATAATCATTGGATGATGTCATAATCATTTTGTTGATGTCATAATCATTTGATGATGTCATAATCATTTGATGATGTCATAATCATTTTGTTGATGTCATAATCATTTGATGATGTCATAGTCATTTTGTTGATGTCATAATCATTTGATGATGTCATAATCATTTTGTTGATGTCATAATCATTTTGTTGATGTCATAATCATTAGATGATGTCATAATCATTTGATGTCATAATCATTGGATGATGTCATAATCATTTTGTTGATGTCATAATCATTTGATGATGTCATAATCATTAGATGATGTCATAATCATTTTGTTGATGTCATAATCATTTGATGATGTCATAATCATTAGATGACGTCAGAATCATTTTGTTGATGTCATAATCATTTGATGATGTCATAATCATTTGATGTCATAATCATTGGATGATGTCATAAACATTTTGTTGATGTCATATTCATTTGATGATGTCATAATCATTTTGTTGATGTCATAATCATTTGATGATGTCATAATCATTAGATGATGTCATAATCATTTGATGATGTCATAATCATTTTGTTGATGTCATAATCATTTGATGATGTCATAATCATTTGATGTCATAATCATGGGATGATGTCATAATCATTTTGTTGATGTCATAATCATTTGATGATGTCATAATAATTAGAAGATGTCATAATCATTTTGTTGATGTCATAATGATTTGATGATGTCATAATCATTTGATGATGCCATAATCATTTTGTTGATGGCATAATCATTTGATGATGTCATAATCATTTGATGATGCCATAATCATTTTGTTGATGGCATAATCATTTGATGATGGCATTATCATTTGATGATGTCATAATCATTTGATGTCATAATCATTGGATGATGTCATAAACATTTTGTTGATGTCATAATCATTTGATGATGTCATAATCATTTGATGTCATAATCATTTGATGATGTCATAATCATTTTGTTGATGTAATAATCATTTTGTTGATGTCATAATCATTTGATGATGTCATAATCATTTTGTTGATGTCATAATGATTTGATGATGTCATAATCATTGGATGATGTCATAATCATTGGATGATGTCATAATCATTTTGTTGATGTCATAATCATTTGATGATGCCATAATCATTTTGTTGATGTCATAATCATTTTATGATGTCATAATCATTTTGTTGATGTCATAATGATTTGATGATGTCATAATCATTGGATGATGTCATAATCATTGGATGATGTCATCATCATTTTGTTGATGTCATAATCATTTGATGATGTCATAATCATTTGTTGTCATAATCATTGGATGATGTCAAAATCATTTTGTTGATGTCATAATCATTTGATGATGTCATAATCATTAGATGATGTCATAATTATTTTGTTGATGTCATAATCATTTTGTTGATGTCATAATGATTTGATGATGTCATAATCATTTGATGTCATAATCATTGGGTGATGTCATAATCATTTTGTTGATGTCATAATCATTTGATGATGTCATAATCATTTGATTTCATAATCATTGGATGATGTCATAATCATTTTGTTGATGTCATAATCATTTGATGATGCCATAATCATTTTGTTGATGTCATAATCATTTGATGATGTCTTAATCATTAGATGATGTCATAATCATTTTGTTGATGTCATAATCATTTGATGTCATAATCATTAGATGATGTCATAATCATTTTGTTGATGTCATAATCATTAGATGATGTCATAATCATCTTGTTGATGTCATAATCATTTGATGATGTCATAATCATTTGATGTCATAATCATTGGATGATGTCATAATCATTTTGTTGATGTCATAATCATTTGATGATGTCATAATCATTAGATGATGTCATAATCATTTTGTTAATGTCATAATCATTTGTTGATGTCATAATCATTTGATGATGTCATAATCATTTGATGTCATAATCATTGGATGATGTCATAAACATTTTGTTGATGTCATAATCATTTGATGATGCCATAATCATTTTGTTGATGTCATAATCATTTGATGATGTCATAATCATTAGATGATGTCATAATCATTTTGTTGATGTCATAATCATTTGATGATGTCATAATCATTTTGTTGATGTCATAATCATTTGATGATGTCATAATCATTTGATGTTATAATCATGGGATGATGTCATAATCATTTTGATGATGTCATAATCATTTGATGATGTCATAATCATTAGATGATGTCATAATCATTTTGTTGATGTCATAATCATTTGATGATGTCATAATCATTAGATGATGTCATAATCATTTTGTTTATGTCATAATCATTTGATGATGTCATAATCATTAGATGATGTCATAATCATTTTGTTGATGTCATTATCATTTGATGATGTCATAATCATTAGATGATGTCATAATCATTTTGTTGATGTCATAATCATTTGATGATGTCATAATCATTTGATGTCATAATCATTGGATGATGTCATAAACATTTTGTTGATGTCATAATCATTTGATGATGTCATAATCATTAGATGATGTCATAATTATTTTGTTGATGTCATAATCATTTGATGATGTCATAATCATTTTGTTGATGTCATAATCATTTGTTGATGTCATAATCATTTTGTTGATGTCATAATCATTGGATGATGTCATAATCATTTTGTTGATGTCATAATCATTTTGTTGATGTCATAATCATTTGATGATGTCATAATCATTTTGTTGATGTCATAATCATTTGATGATGTCATAATCATTTGATGTCATAATCATTGGATGATGTCATAATCATTGGATGATGTCATAATCATTTTGTTGATGTCATAATCATTTGATGATGTCATAATCATTAGATGATGTCATAATCATTTTGTTGATGTCATAATCATTTTGTTGATGTCATAATCATTTGATGATGCTATAATCATTTTGTTGATGTCATAATCATTTTATGATGTCATAATCATTTTGTTGATGTCATAATCATATGATGATGCCATAATCATTTTGTTGATGTCATAATCATTTTATGATGTCATAATCATTTTGTTGATGTCATAATCATTTTGTTGATGTCATAATGATTTGATGATGTCATAATCATTTGATGTCATAATCATTGGAAAATGTCATAATCATTGGATGATGTCATAATCATTTTGTTGATGTCATAATCATTTGATGATGTCATAATCATTAGATGATGTCATAATCATTTTGTTGATGTCATAATCATTTGATGATGTCATAATCATTTTGTTGATGTCATAATCATTTGATGATGTCATAATCATTTGATGTCATAATCATTGGATGATGTCATAATCATTTTGTTGATGTCATAATCATTTGATGATGTCATAATCATTAGATGATGTCATAATCATTTTGTTGATGTCATAATCATTTTGTTGATGTCATATTGATTTGATGATGTCATAATCATTTGATGTCATAATCATTGGATGATGTCATAATCATTTTGTTGATGTCATAATCATTTGATGATGTCAATCATTTTGTTGATGTCATAATCATTTTGTTGATGTCATAATGATTTGATGATGTAATAATCATTGGATGATGTCATAATCATTGGATGATGTCATAATAATTTTGTTGATGTCATAATCATTTGATGTGATAATCATTGGATGATGTTATAATCATTTGATGATGTCATAATCATTTTGTTGATGTCATAATCATTTGATGATGCCATAATCATTTTGTTGATGTCATAATCATTTGATGATGCCATAATCATTTTGTTGATGTCATAATCATTGGATGATGTCATAATCATTTTGTTGATGTCATAATCATTTGATGATGTCATAATCATTGGATTATGTCATATTCATTTTGTTGATGTCATAATCATTTGATGATGTCATAATCATTAGATGATGTCATAATCATTTGATGTCATAATCATTTTGTTGATGTCATAATCATTTGATGATGTCATAATCATTAGATGATGTCATAATCATTTGATGTCATAATCATTGGATGATGTCATAACCATTTTGTTGATGTCATAAACATTTGATGATGTCATAATCATTGGATGATGTCATAATCATTTTGTTGATGTCATAATCATTTGATGATGTCATAATCATTTGATGTCATAATCATTGGATGATGTCATAATCATTTTGTTGATGTCATAATCATTTGATGATGTCATAATCATTTGATGTCATAATCATTGGATGATGTCATAATCATTTTGTTGATGTCATAATCATTAGATGATGTCATAATCATTAGATGATGTCATAATCATTTTGTTGATGTCATAATCATTTGATGATGTCATACTCATTTTGTTGATGTCATAATCATTGGATGATGTCATAATCATGTTGTTGATGTCATAATCATTTGATGATGCCATAATCATTTTGTTGATGGCATAATCATTTGATGATGTCATAATCATTTGATGTCATAATCATTGGATGATGTCATAATCATTTTGTTGATGTCATAATCATTTGGTGATGTCATAATCATTTGATGTCATAATCTTTGGATGATGTCATAATTATTTGATGATGTCATAATCATTTTGTTGATGTCATAATCATTTGATGATGTCATAATCATTTTGTTGATGTCATAATCATTTGATGATGTCATAATCATTTTGTTGATGTCATAATCATTTTGTTGATGTCATAATGATTTGATGATGTCATAATCATTGGATGATGTCATAATCATTGGATGATGTCATAATCATTTTGTTGATGTCATAATCATTTGATGATGTCATAATCATTTGATGTCATAATCATTGGATGATGTCATAATCATTTTGTTGATGTCATAATCATTTGATGATGTCATAATCATTTGATGATGTCATAATCATTTTGTTGATGTCATAATCATTTGATGATGTCATAGTCATTTTGTTGATGTCATAATCATTTGATGATGTCATAATCATTTTGTCGATGTCATAATCATTTTGTTGATGTCATAATCATTTGATGTCATAATCATTGGATGATGTCATAATCATTTTGTTGATGTCATAATCATTTGATGATGTCATAATCATTAGATGATGTCATAATCATTTTGTTGATGTCATAATCATTTGATGATGTCATAATCATTAGATGATGTCAGAATCATTTTGTTGATGTCATAATCATTTGATGATGTCATAATCATTTTGTTGATGTCATAATCATTTGATGATGTCATAATCATTTGATGTCATAATCATTGGATGATGTCATAAACATTTTGTTGATGTCATAATCATTTGATGATGTCATAATCATTTGATGATGTCATAATCATTAGATGATGTCATAATCATTTTGTTGATGTCATAATCATTTGATGATGTCAAAATCATTTTGTTGATGTCATAATCATTTGATGATGTCATAATCATTTGATGTCATAATCATGGGATGATGTCATAATCATTTTGTTGATGTCATAATCATTTGATGATGTCATAATAATTAGATGATGTCATAATCATTTTGTTGATGTCATAATGATTTGATGATGTCATAATCATTGGATGATGTCATAATCACTGGATGATGTCATCATAATTTTGTTGATGTCATAATCATTTGATGATGTCATAATCATTTGATGTCATAATCATTGGATGATGTCATAATCATTTTGTTAATGTCATAATCATTTGATGATGTCATGATCATTTTGTTGATGTAATAATCATTTTGTTGATGTCATAATGATTTGATGATGTCATAATCATTGGATGATGTCATAATCATTTTGTTGATGTCATAATCATTTGATGATGCTATAATCATTTTTTTGATGTCATAATCATTTTATGATGTCATAATCATTTTGTTGATGTCATAATGATTTGATGATGTCATAATCATTTGATGTCATAATCATTGGATGATGTCATAATCATTTTGTTGATGTCATAATCATTTGATGATGTCATAATGATTTTGTTGATGTCATAATAATTTGATGATGCAATAATCATTTTGTTGATGTCATAATCATTTTATGATGTCATAATCATTTTGTTGATGTCATAATCATTTTGTTGATGTCATAATGATTTGATGATGTCATAATCATTTGATGTCATAATCATTGGATGATGTCATAATCATTTTGTTGATGTCATAATCATTTGATGATGTCATAATGATTTTGTTGATGTCATAATAATTTGATGATGCAATAATCATTTTGTTGATGTCATAATCATTTGATGATGTCATAATCATTTTGTTGATGTCATAATCATTTGATGATGTCATAATCATTAGATGATGTCATAATCATTTGATGTCATAATCATTTTGTTGCTGTCATAATCATTTGATGATGTCATAATCATTAGATGATGTCATAATCATTTGATGTCATAATCATTGGATGATGTCATAACAATTTTGTTGATGTCATAAACATTTGATGATGTCATAATCATTGGATGATGTCATCATAATTTTGTTGATGTCATAATCATTTGATGATGTCATAATCATTTGATGTCATAATCATTGGATGATGTCATAATCATTTTGTTAATGTCATAATCATTTGATGATGTCATAATCATTTTGTTGATGTAATAATCATTTTGTTGATGTCATAATGATTTGATGATGTCATAATCATTGGATGATGTCATAATCATTTTGTTGATGTCATAATCATTTGATGATGCTATAATCATTTTGTTGATGTCATAATCATTTTATGATGTCATAATCATTTTGTTGATGTCATAATGATTTGATGATGTCATAATCATTTGATGTCATAATCATTGGATGATGTCATAATCATTTTGTTGATGTCATAATCATTTGATGATGTCATAATGATTTTGTTGATGTCATAATAATTTGATGATGCAATAATCATTTTGTTGATGTCATAATCATTTTATGATGTCATAATCATTTTGTTGATGTCATAATCATTTTGTTGATGTCATAATGATTTGATGATGTCATAATCATTTGATGTCATAATCATTGGATGATGTCATAATCATTGGATGATGTCATAATCATTTTGTTGATGTCATAATCATTTGATGATGTCATAATCATTAGATGATGTCATAATCATTTTGTTGATGTCATAATCATTTGATGATGTCATAATCATTTTGTTGATGTCATAATCATTTGATGATGTCATAATCATTAGATGATGTCATAATCATTTGATGTCATAATCATTTTGTTGCTGTCATAATCATTTGATGATGTCATAATCATTAGATGATGTCATAATCATTTGATGTCATAATCATTGGATGATGTCATAACAATTTTGTTGATGTCATAAACATTTGATGATGTCATAATCATTGGATGATGTCATAATCATTTTGTTGATGTCATAATCATTTGATGATGTCATAATCATTTGATGTCATAATCATTGGATGATGTCATAATCATTTTGTTGATGTCATAATCATTTGATGATGTCATAATCATTTGATGTCATAATCATTGGATGATGTCATAATCATTTTGTTGATGTCATAATCATTAGATGATGTCATAATCATTAGATGATGTCATAATCATTTTGTTGATGTCATAATCATTTGATGATGTCATAATCATTTTGTTGATGTCATAATCATTGGATGATGCCATAATCATTTTGTTGATGGCATAATCATTTGATGATGTCATAATCATTTGATGTCATAATCATTGGATGATGTCATAATCATTTTGTTGATGTCATAATCATGTGATGATGTCATAATCATTTGATGTCATAATCTTTGGATGATGTCATAATCATTTGATGATGTCATAATGTCATGTCGGACGCTGTTCACACCACAGCATCCGGCAGGCAGAGGTAGTTCCACCTCCAGCCACTATAGCCTCAGTGGCGCCGGCCTGATCTTCAGGCTCTCGGGGGTTAATCCTGCTGGAGACCAGGTTGGATGGTTAGTCACGCCCACGGTCTTTAAATAGTCATGCTGGCCTATGGGCGTCGCCGATTATAGCTTGTGTTTCATACCAAGTGGTTCCGGTCTGGAGTGGAGGTGTTCAAGAGAGAGAGATTCATATCTGGTGTCGTATGATCCGTCGTTATCCTTTCTCCTTCCCATATTTGTGTTTAGTTGTGCCCTGTTCACATTACTGTTTATTCCTGTGTGTGTGCGGCGCAGTGCAGTTTAAGTTCTCCCTGTCTGTCATTATTTGTGTGGGAGCTTTGGTGGTGACTTCTCACTGGGTGGAGGGTGGAGGGTTAAGTGCAGGGCTGAGCAGGAGATAAGGAAAGGTCGGAGGCTCAGGCATTTGCACCTTCAGCAAAAACCCTGGGTTGAGGGTCAGACAGGGTTTCCCCTAGTAAAGGGACACCACAGGGGCCCCGGGTCTTTCAGCCTTAGTTGAACTAAGCCCCCGTGACATTATAATCGGCCCACATTTTTTCAGGAGTCCATGGATCCATTAGATTCCATAACCCGCCAGTTGGCGGCGCTGTCCATACAGGTCTCCGAGTTGAATGGGGCAGTTCAGCAGCAGGGCCTGGTAGTAGCAAAGGTGCAAACGGCATCTGCAGGTATCGGTGCAGAGCCGAAGTTTCCGCTGCCAGAACGATTTTCAGGCGATCGCAGCAAATTTGTCGTATTTCGGGAGGCCTGCAAATTATACTTCCGCATGCGGCCAATATCCTCAGGTAATGAGGCCCAGCGAGTAGGGCTGGTGTTGTCATTACTGAGTGGTGACCCCCAAGCATGGGCATTTTCCTTACCACCTGACTCTGCTACATTTCATTCGGTCGATAATGTTTTTTCTGCCCTCGGGCTCATTTACGATGACCCTGACCGACTGGCTCTAGCGGAATCTAAAATCCGCGCCCTCCGCCAGGGGGAGCGCTTGGCAGAGGACTATTGTTCGGAATTTCGCCGCTGGGCCGTAGACACACAGTGGAATGACCCAGCACTGCGGAGCCAGTTTATGCATGGGGTATCAGGGAGGGTGAAACAAGCCCTCCTGATGTATGAGACTCCGGCATCATTGGAGTCTGCCATGAGTTTGGTGATACGTATTGATCGCCGTTTTCGTCAGGGGGCACAGGAGACGCTACCTCTGGGGGAAAACAGAGGTGCAGGTGTGGTTGAAGTAGATGAGTCCCCTGAACCTATGCAGATTGCTGGGGTGGCACAGGTTCAGCCTCGCGCTCCGGGAGTCCGGAAGTCCGGAGCATGTTTCTACTGTGGTAAAGGTGGTCATTATGTTAACGTTTGCCCGGTACTACCTAAGAGGGTCACACCGGCGGAAAACTGTTAAGCTCAGAGGGTATGGAGGAGACCCAACTGAGCGTATGCATATCCTCCATGATGGTATCTCATTGTATGCTCCCTGCCAAGGTTATTGTCGCCGGCAGAGAGCTACCTATATCAGTGTTTGTGGATAGCGGTTCCGCCACCAATCTCATAGATGAGGAGTTTGCACACACCGCCGGGTTTAAGATTGAAAAACTTCCTCACCCCATACAGGTGGTGACCATTAATGCTGTTCCCCTCCCTCAAGGGGAGATTACTGAGTTTGTGGCAGAGGTGAAACTCCACATTGGGGTCCTACATTCTGAGTCGGTTACATGTAGGGTCCTCCGTAATCTCCCAGCTCAAATGGTCCTGGGTTTTCCATGGCTGTCCAGGCACAACCCGGTAATTGATTGGAAAACTCAGGACATAGTACAATGGAGTGGTTTCTGCCAAGACAATTGCTTGGCCACATGTGTGTCCGCCGTGACGCCCAGCCTGCCGGAGGCTTTGCAGGATTTCGCAGATGTTTTCTCTGAGAAGGGTTGCTCAGAACTGCCTCCACATAGAGCCTATGACTGTGCTATTAGGCTAAAACCCGGGGCCAAATTACCTAAGGCCAGGATGTTTAATATTTCTGGTCCTGAGAGACAAGCTCTGAAAGACTACATCGCGGAGAGTCTGAGCAAAGGTCACATCCGGCCTTCGTCCTCGCCTGTAGCAGCGGGGTTTTTCTTCATTAAGAAGAAAGATGGGGGGTTACGCCCGTGTCTGGATTTCCGAGAGTTAAACCAGATTACTATCCGTGATCCCTACCCAATGCCGTTGATCCCGGATTTGTTCAACCAGGTAGCGGGGGCAAAATGGTTTTCCAAGCTGGACCTCAGGGGAGCGTATAACCTCATAAGGGTCCGTCAGGGGGATGAGTGGAAGACGGCGTTTAACACTCCTGAGGGTCATTTTGAGAGTCTGGTTATGCCGTTTGGGTTGACCACCGCGCCTGCCGTTTTCCAACATTTTATTAATGATGTCTTTGCTCATGTCCTGGGGAGATTTGTGATTGTATACCTGGATGATATCCTCATTTATTCTAGCGATCGGGACACTCATTTGCAGCATGTTAGGCAGGTGTTACAGTTGCTCCGGGAGAACCAGCTCTATGCTAAGCTGGAAAAATGTTTATTTTTTGTCCAGGAGTTGCCCTTTTTGGGATATATTGTGTCCGCAGCTGGTTTTAAAATGGACACCGCTAAGGTGCAAGCGGTGTTGCAATGGGAGAGGCCGGAGAGTCTGAAAGCACTCCAGCGGTTCCTGGGGTTTGCGAATTATTATAGGAAATTTATAAAACACTTTTCGACTGTCGCCAAACCGCTCACGGACATGACAAAAAAGGGTGCCGATCTGGCGAACTGGCCTGAGGTGGCTATACGTGCATTTGAGCGTCTGAAGAATAGTTTTGCTTCAGCCCCCATTCTGGTGCAACCAGACGTGTCTAAACCTTTTGTGGTAGAGGTTGATGCGTCGGAGGTGGGAGTGGGGGCAGTACTGTCTCAAGGCTCGTCCTTGAGCGAGATGCATCCATGCGCCTACTTCTCCAAGAAGTTGTCGCCGGCCGAACGGAATTATGATATCGGCAACAGGGAGTTGTTGGCCATCAAACTGGCTTTTGAGGAATGGCGACACTTCTTGGAGGGGGCGGCTCACCAGGTCACAGTTATCACCGACCATAAGAATCTGCTCTACCTGGAGTCGGCCAAGCGTCTGTCTCCTAGGCAGGCTCGCTGGGCATTGTTTTTTACTCGTTTCAATTTTCTTGTGACGTACCGTCCCGGGGCTAAAAACACCAAGGCGGATGCTTTGTCTAGGTGTTTTCCGGGGGGAGAACCTCGGGAAGAGCCGGTACCCATCCTCCAGAAAGGGGTAGTGGTCTCGGCTCTCACGACTGAGGTAGAGGCGGAGATTGCCGAGGCCCAAGAGGAGGTACCACCAGGACTTCCCGCCAACAAATCATTTGTACCCCTGCATCTTCGGCCTAAGGTGTTGAAGGAACACCACGATTCGGTACTGGCTGGTCACCCAGGGGTGAAGGGCACCTTAGAGCTGGTATCGCGTCGTTTCTGGTGGCCCAAAATCCGGCAGGACGTGGTCTCGTACGTGGCAGCTTGCATCACGTGCGCTAGGGCTAAGTCACCCCGAACCCGTCCTGCTGGCACGCTACAGCCTCTGGGGGTACCCAATAGGCCATGGACAGAAATCTCCATGGATTTTATCACTGACTTGCCAGCCTCGGCAGGGAACACGGTCATCCTGGTGGTGGTTGACCGTTTTTCAAAGATGGCGCATTTTGTGGCGTTGTCCTCTTTGCCCAATGCTAAGACGTTGGCTCAGGTATTTGTGAAGGAGGTGGTCAGACTCCACGGAGTACCGTCTGACATAGTATCTGATAGGGGTACGCAATTTGTGGCGAGGTTTTGGAAAGCTTTTTGCTCAAGGTTGGGGATCAAGTTGTCACATTCATCGGCGTTTCATCCACAGTCTAATGGACAAACTGAGCGCATGAACCAAAATCTTGAACAGTATTTACGATGCTTTGTGTCCGACAACCAGGAGGAGTGGTCTACTTTCCTTCCTCTGGCCGAATTCGCATTAAATAATCACCGCCAAGAGTCATCAGGAGAGTCTCCATTCTTTTGTGTGTACGGTCAACATCCTCAGTTTTGTACCTTACGTCAGGGTGACTCCGGGGGTGTCCCAGAGGAGGATCAGCTAGGAGCCCAATTGTCATCAGTCTGGAGGCGGGTGAAACAGCGTTTGTTGAGCATGAGTGCCAGGTACAAACGGGTGGCTGACAGTAGACGCGTGCCAGGTCCGGACCTGTGTGTGGGTGAATGGGTGTGGTTAGCTACGAAGAACATAAAACTCAAAATCCCTTCTTTAAAACTGGGTCCAAGGTTTATTGGGCCTTTTAGGATTTCTGCCATCATTAACCCAGTGGCTTATCGGTTGGAACTTCCCGCAGTGTACAAGATACACAACGTGTTTCACAGGGCTTTATTGAAAAAGGTGGTAGGCTCTGTGGACACAACGCCGATGCCACCTCCAGTCATGGTGGATGGCGAGTTAGAGTTCGAGGTCGCCAAGGTAGTGGACTCTCGAGTAGTACGCTGTACTCTTCAGTATTTGGTGCACTGGCGGGGGTATGGTCCAGAGGAGAGGTCTTGGGTTCCAGCCTCAGACATACATGCGGATCGGCTGGTCAGTTCTTTTCACCGTCGTCATCCGGACAAGCCGGGTCCTATGAGTCTTGAGGGCCCTGGGGTCCCTCGTAGAAGACGGGGTACTGTCATGTCGGACGCTGTTCACACCACAGCATCCGGCAGGCAGAGGTAGTTCCACCTCCAGCCACTATAGCCTCAGTGGCGCCGGCCTGATCTTCAGGCTCTCGGGGGTTAATCCTGCTGGAGACCAGGTTGGATGGTTAGTCACGCCCACGGTCTTTAAATAGTCATGCTGGCCTATGGGCGTCGCCGATTATAGCTTGTGTTTCATACCAAGTGGTTCCGGTCTGGAGTGGAGGTGTTCAAGAGAGAGAGATTCATATCTGGTGTCGTATGATCCGTCGTTATCCTTTCTCCTTCCCATATTTGTGTTTAGTTGTGCCCTGTTCACATTACTGTTTATTCCTGTGTGTGTGCGGCGCAGTGCAGTTTAAGTTCTCCCTGTCTGTCATTATTTGTGTGGGAGCTTTGGTGGTGACTTCTCACTGGGTGGAGGGTGGAGGGTTAAGTGCAGGGCTGAGCAGGAGATAAGGAAAGGTCGGAGGCTCAGGCATTTGCACCTTCAGCAAAAACCCTGGGTTGAGGGTCAGACAGGGTTTCCCCTAGTAAAGGGACACCACAGGGGCCCCGGGTCTTTCAGCCTTAGTTGAACTAAGCCCCCGTGACACATAATCATTTTGTTGATGTCATAATCATTTTGTTGATGTCATAATGATTTGATGATGTCATAATCATTGGATGATGTCATAATCATTGGATGATGTCATAATCATTTTGTTGATGTCATAATCATTTGATGATGTCATAATCATTTGATGTCATAATCATTGGATGATGTCATAATCATTTTGTTGATGTCATAATCATTTGATGATGTCATAATCATTTTGTTGATGTCATAATCATTTTGTTGATGTCATAATGATTTGATGATGTCATAATCATTGGATGATGTCATAATCATTGGATGATGTCATAATCATTTTGTTGATGTCATAATCATTTGATGATGCCATAATCATTTTGTTGATGTCATAATCATTTTGTTGATGTCATTATGATTTGATGATGTTATAATCATTGGATCATGTCATAATCATTGGATGATGTCATAATCATTTTGTTGATGTCATAATCATTTGATGTCATAATCATTGGATGATGTCATAATCATTTTGTTGATGTCATAATCATTTGATGATGTCATAATCATTAGATGATGTCGTAATCATTTTGTTGATGTCATAATCATTTGATGATGTCATAATCATTTGATGTCATAATCATTGGATGATGTCATAATCATTTTGTTGATGTCATAATCATTTGATGATGTCATAATCATTAGATGATGTCATAATCATTTTGTTGATGTCATAATCATTTGATGATGTCATAATCATTAGATGATGTCATAATCATTTTGTTGATGTCATAATCATTTCATGATGTCATAATCATTTGATGTCATAATCATCGGATGATGTCATAATCATTTTGTTGATGTCATAATCATTTGATAATGTCATAATCATTTGATGATGCCATAATCATTTTGTTGATGGCATAATCATTTGATGATGTCATAATCATTTGATGTCATAATCATTGGATGATGTCATAAACATTTTGTTGATGTCATAATCATTTGAAGATGTCATAATCATTTGATGTCATAATCATTTGATGATGTCATAATCATTTTGTTGATGTTATAATCATTTTGTTGATGTCATAATGATTTGATGATGTCATAATCATTTGATGATGTCATAATCATTTTGTTGATGTCATAATCATTTGATGATGTCATAATCATTTTGTTGATGTCATAATCATTTTGTTGATGTCATAATGATTTGATGATGTCATAATCATTGGATGATGTCATAATCATTGGATGATGTCATAATCATTTTGTTGATGTCATAATCATTTGATGATGTCATAATCATTTGATGTCATAATCATTGGATGATGTCATAATCATTTTGTTGATGTCATAATCATTTGATGATGTCATAATCATTTGATGATGTCATAATCATTTTGTTGATGTCATAATCATTTGATGATGTCATAGTCATTTTGTTGATGTCATAATCATTTGATGATGTCATAATCATTTTGTTGATGTCATAATCATTTTGTTGATGTCATAATCATTAGATGATGTCATAATCATTTGATGTCATAATCATTGGATGATGTCATAATCATTTTGTTGATGTCATAATCATTTGATGATGTCATAATCATTAGATGATGTCATAATCATTTTGTTGATGTCATAATCATTTGATGATGTCATAATCATTAGATGACGTCAGAATCATTTTGTTGATGTCATAATCATTTGATGATGTCATAATCATTTTGTTGATGTCATAATCATTTGATGATGTCATAATCATTTGATGTCATAATCATTGGATGATGTCATAAACATTTTGTTGATGTCATATTCATTTGATGATGTCATAATCATTTTGTTGATGTCATAATCATTTGATGATGTCATAATCATTAGATGATGTCATAATCATTTGATGATGTCATAATCATTTTGTTGATGTCATAATCATTTGATGATGTCATAATCATTTGATGTCATAAACATGGGATGATGTCATAATCATTTTGTTGATGTCATAATCATTTGATGATGTCATAATAATTAGATGATGTCATAATCATTTTGTTGATGTCATAATGATTTGATGATGTCATAATCATTGGATGATGTCATAATCATTGGATGATGTCATCATAATTTTGTTGATGTCATAATCATTTGATGATGTCATAATCATTTGATGTCATAATCATTGGATGATGTCATAATCATTTTGTTAATGTCATAATCATTTGATGATGTCATAATCATTTTGTTGATGTAATAATCATTTTGTTGTTGTCATAATGATTTGATGATGTCATAATCATTGGATGATGTCATAATCATTTTGTTGATGTCATAAACATTTGATGATGCTATAATCATTTTGTTGATGTCATAATCATTTTATGATGTCATAATCATTTTGTTGATGTCATAATCATTTTGTTGATGTCATAATGATTTGATGATGTCATAATCATTTGATGTCATAATCATTGGATGATGTCATAATCATTTTGTTGATGTCATAATCATTTGATGATGTCATAATGATTTTGTTGATGTCATAATAATTTGATGATGCAATGATCATTTTGTTGATGTCATAATCATTTTATGATGTCATAATCATTTTGTTGATGTCATAATCATTTTGTTGATGTCATAATGATTTGATGATGTCATAATCATTTGATGTCATAATCATTGGATGATGTCATAATCATTGGATGATGTCATAATCATTTTGTTGATGTCATAATCATATGATGATGTCATAATCATTAGATGATGTCATAATCATTTTGTTGATGTCATAATCATTTGATGATGTCATAATCATTTTGTTGATGTCATAATCATTTGATGATGTCATAATCATTAGATGATGTCATAATCATTTGATGTCATAATCATTTTGTTGCTGTCATAATCATTTGATGATGTCATAATCATTAGATGATGTCATAATCATTTGATGTCATAATCATTGGATGATGTCATAAACATTTGATGATGTCATAATCATTGGATGATGTCATAATCATTTTGTTGATGTCATAATCATTTGATGATGTCATAATCATTTGATGTCATAATCATTGGATGATGTCATAATCATTTTGTTGATGTCATAATCATTTGATGATGTCATAATCATTTGATGTCATAATCATTGGATGATGTCATAATCATTTTGTTGATGTCATAATCATTAGATGATGTCATAATCATTAGATGATGTCATAATCATTTTGTTGATGTCATAATCATTTTGTTGATGTCATAATCATTGGATGATGTCATAATCATTTTGTTGATGTCATAATCATTTGATGATGCCATAATCATTTTGTTGATGGCATAATCATTTGATGATGTCATAATCATTTGATGTCATAATCATTGGATGATGTCATAATCATTTTGTTGATGTCATAATCATTTGATGATGTCATAATCATTTGATGTCATAATCTTTGGATGATGTCATAATCATTTGATGATGTCATAATCATTTTGTTGATGTCATAATCATTTTGTTGATGTCATAATCATTTGATGATGTCATAATCATTTTGTTGATGTCATAATGATTTGATGATGTCATAATCATTGGATGATGTCATAATCATTGGATGATGTCATAATCATTTTGTTGATGTCATAATCATTTGATGATGCCATAATCATTTTGTTGATGTCATAATCATTTTATGATGTCATAATCATTTTGTTGATGTCATAATGATTTGATGTTGTCATAATCATTGGATGATGTCATAATCATTGGATGATGTCATCATCATTTTGTTGATGTCATAATCATTTGATGATGTCATAATCATTTGTTGTCATAATCATTGGATGATGTCAAAATCATTTTGTTGATGTAATAATCATTTTTTGATGTCATAATCATTAGATGATGTCATAATCATTTTGTTGATGTCATAATCATTTGATGATGTCATAATCATTTGATGTCATAATCATTGGATGATGTCATAATCATTTTGTTGATGTCATAATCATTTGATGATGTCATAATCATTACATGATGTCATAATCATTTTATTGATGTCATAATCATTTGATGATGTCATAATCATTAGATGATGTCATAATCATTTTGTTGATGTCATAATCATTTGATGATGTCATAATCATTAGATGATGTCATAATCATTTTGTTGATGTCATAATCATTTGATGATGTCATAATCATTTGATGTCATAATCATTGGATGATGTCATAAACATTTTGTTGATGTCATAATCATTTGATGATGTCATAATCATTTTGTTGATGTCATAATCATTTGATGATGTCATAATCATTAGATGATGTCATAATCATTTTGTTGATGTCATAATCATTTGATGATGTCATAATCATTTTGTTGATGTCATAATCATTTGATGATGTCATAATCATTGGATGATGTCATAATCATTGGATGATGTCATAATCATTTTGTTGATGTCATAATCATTGGATGATGTCATAATCATTTTGTTGATGTCATAATCATTAGATGATGTCATAATCATAAGATGATGTCATAATCATTTTGTTGATGTCATAATCATTTGATGATGTCATAATCATTTTGTTGATGTCATAATCATTTGATGATGTCATAATCATTTGATGTCATAATCATTGGATGATGTCATAATCATTGGATGATGTCATAATCATTTTGTTGATGTCATAATCATTTGATGATGTCATAATCATTAGATGATGTCATTATCATTTTGTTGATGTCATAATCATTTTGTTGATGTCATAATCATTTTGTGATGTCATAATCATTTTGTTGATGTCATAATCATTTTGTTGATGTCATAATGATTTGATGATGTCATAATCATTTGATGTCATAATCATTGGATGATGTCATAATCATTGGATGATGTCATAATCATTTTGTTGATGTCATAATCATTTGATGATGTCATAATCATTAGATGATGTCATAATCATTTTGTTGATGTCATAATCATTTGATGATGTCATAATCATTTTGTTGATGTCATAATCATTTGATGATGTCATAATCATTTGATGTCATAATCATTGGATGATGTCATAATCATTTTGTTGATGTCATAATCATTTGATGATGTCATAATCATTAGATGATGTCATAATCATTTTGTTGATGTCATAATGATTTGATGATGTCATAATCATTGGATGATGTCATAATCATTGGATGATACCATAATAATTTTGTTGATGTCATAATCATTTGATGATGCCATAATCATTTTGTTGATGTCATAATCATTGGATGATGTCATAATCATTTTGTTGATGTCATAATCATTTGATGATGTCATAATCATTGGATGATGTCATATTCATTTTGTTGATGTCATAATCATTTGATGATGTCATAATCATTAGATGATGTCATAATCATTTGATGTCATAATCATTTTGTTGATGTCATGATCATTTGATGATGTCATAATCATTAGATGATGTCATAATCATTTGATGTCATAATCATTGGATGATGTCATAACCATTTTGTTGATGTCATAAACATTTGATGATGTCATAATCATTGGATGATGTCATAATCATTTTGTTGATGTCATAATCATTTTGTTGATGTCATAATCATTTGATGTCATAATCATTGGATGATGTCATAATCATTTTGTTGATGTCATAATCATTTGATGATGTCATAATCATTTGATGTCATAATCATTGGATGATGTTATATTCATTTTGTTGATGTCATAATCATTAGATGATGTCATAATCATTAGATGATGTCATAATCATTTTGTTGATGTCATAATCATTTGATGATGTCATAATCATTTTGTTGATGTCATAATCATTGGATGATGTCATAATCATTTTGTTGATGTCATAATCATTTGATTATGCCATAATCATTTTGTTGATGGCATAATCATTTGATGATGTCATAATCATTTGATGTCATAATCATTGGATGATGTCATAATCATTTTGTTGATGTCATAATCATTTGATGATGTCATAATCATTTGATGTCATAATCTTTGGATGATGTCATAATCATTTGATGATGTCATAATCATTTTGTTGATGTCATAATGATTTGATGATGTCATAATCATTGGATGATGTCATAATCATTGGATGATGTCATAATCATTTTGTTGATGTCATAATCATTTTATGATGTCATAATCATTTTGTTGATGTCATAATGATTTGATGATGTCATAATCATTGGATGATGTCATAATCATTGGATGATGTCATCATCATTTTGTTGATGTCATAATCATTTGATGATGTCATAATCATTTGTTGTCATAATCATTGGATGATGTCAAAATCATTTTGTTGATGTCATAATCATTTGATGATGTCATAATCATTAGATGATGTCATAATTATTTTGTTGATGTCATAATCATTTTGTTGATGTCATAATGATTTGATGATGTCATAATCATTTAATGTCATAATCAATGGGTGATGTCATAATCATTTTGTTGATGTCATAATCATTTGATGATGTCATAATCATTTGATGTCATAATCATCGGATGATGTCATAATCATTTTGTTGATGTCATAATCATTTGATGTCATAATCATTAGATGATGTCATAATCATTTTGTTGATGTCATAATCATTAGATGATGTCATAATCATTTTGTTGAAGTCATAATCATTTGATGATGTCATAATCATTTGATGTCATAATCATTGGATGATGTCATAATCATTTTGTTGATGTCATAATCATTTGATGATGTCATAATCATTAGATGATGTCATAATCATTTTGTTGATGTCATAATCATTTGATGATGTCATAATCATTAGATGATGTCATAATCATTTTGTTGATGTCATAATCATTTGATGATGTCATAATCATTAGATGATGTCATAATCATTTTGTTGATGTCATAATCATTTGATGATGTCATAATCATTTGATGTCATAATCATTGGATGATGTCATAAACATTTTGTTGATGTCATAATCATTTGATGATGTCATAATCATTTTGTTGATGTCATAATCATTTGATGATGTCATAATCATTAGATGATGTCATAATCATTTTGTTGATGTCATAATCATTTGATGATGTCATAATCATTTTGTTGATGTCATAATCATTTGATGATGTCATAATCATTTGATGTCATAATCATGGGATGATGTCATAATCATTTTGTTGATGTCATAATCATTTGATGATGTCATAATCATTAGATGATGTCATAATCATTTTGTTGATGTCATAATCATTTGATGATGTCATTATCATTGGATGATGTCATCATCATTTTGTTGATGTCATAATCATTTGTTGTCATAATCATTGGATGATGTCAAAATCATTTTGTTGATGTCATAATCATTTGATGATGTCATAATCATTAGATGATGTCATAATTATTTTGTTGATGTCATAATCATTTTGTTGATGTCATAATGATTTGATGATGTCATAATCATTTAATGTCATAATCATTGGGTGATGTCATAATCATTTTGTTGATGTCATAATCATTTGATGATGTCATAATCATTTGATGTCATAATCATTGGATGATGTCATAATCATTTTGTTGATGTCATAATCATTTGATGTCATAATCATTAGATGATGTCATTATCATTTTGTTGATGTCATATTCATTAGATGATGTCATAATCATTTTGCTGAAGTCATAATCATTTGATGATGTCATAATCATTTGATGTCATAATCATTGGATGATGTCATAATCATTTTGTTGATGTCATAATCATTTGATGATGTCATAATGATTTTGTTGATGTCATAATAATTTGATGATGCAATGATCATTTTGTTGATGTCATAATCATTTTATGATGTCATAATCATTTTGTTGATGTCATAATCATTTTGTTGATGTCATAATGATTTGATGATGTCATAATCATTTGATGTCATAATCATTGGATGATGTCATAATCATTGGATGATGTCATAATCATTTTGTTGATGTCATAATCATATGATGATGTCATAATCATTAGATGATGTCATAATCATTTTGTTGATGTCATAATCATTTGATGATGTCATAATCATTTTGTTGATGTCATAATCATTTGATGATGTCATAATCATTAGATGATGTCATAATCATTTGATGTCAAAATCATTTTGTTGCTGTCATAATCATTTGATGATGTCATAATCATTAGATGATGTCATAATCATTTGATGTCATAATCATTGGATGATGTCATAAACATTTGATGATGTCATAATCATTGGATGATGTCATAATCATTTTGTTGATGTCATAATCATTTGATGATGTCATAATCATTTGATGTCATAATCATTGGATGATGTCATAATCATTTTGTTGATGTCATAATCATTTGATGATGTCATAATCATTTGATGTCATAATCATTGGATGATGTCATAATCATTTTGTTGATGTCAAAATCATTAGATGATGTCATAATCATTAGATGATGTCATAATCATTTTGTTGATGTCATAATCATTTTGTTGATGTCATAATCATTGGATGATGTCATAATCATTTTGTTGATGTCATAATCATTTGATGATGCCATAATCATTTTGTTGATGGCATAATCATTTGATGATGTCATAATCATTTGATGTCATAATCATTGGATGATGTCATAATCATTTTGTTGATGTCATAATCATTTGATGATGTCATAATCATTTGATGTCATAATCTTTGGATGATGTCATAATCATTTGATGATGTCATAATCATTTTGTTGATGTCATAATCATTTTGTTGATGTCATAATGATTTGATGATGTCATAAACATTGGATGATGTCATAATCATTGGATGATGTCATAATCATTTTGTTGATGTCATAATCATTTGATGATGTCATAATCATTTGATGTCATAATCATTGGATGATGTCATAATCATTTTGTTGATGTCATAATCATTTGATGATGTCATAATCATTTTGTTGATGTCATAATCATTTTGTTGATGTCATAATCATTGGATGATGTCATAATCATTGGATGATGTCATAATCATTTTGTTGATGTCATAATCATTTGATGATGCCATAATCATTTTGTTGATGTCATAATCATTTTGTTGATGTCATAATGATTTGATGATGTTATAATCATTGGATCATGTCATAATCATTGGATGATGTCATAATCATTTTGTTGATGTCATAATCATTTGATGTCATAATCATTGGATGATGTCATAATCATTTTGTTGATGTCATAATCATTTGATGATGTCATAATCATTTGATGTCATAATCATTGGATGATGTCATAATCATTTTGTTGATGTCATAATCATTTGATGATGTCATAATCATTAGATGATGTCATAATCATTTTGTTGATGTCATAATCATTTGATAATGTCATAATCATTTGATGATGCCATAATCATTTTGTTGATGGCATAATCATTTGATGATGTCATAATCATTTGATGTCATAATCATTGGATGATGTCATAAACATTTTGTTGATGTCATAATCATTTGATGATGTCATAATCATTTGATGTCATAATCATTTGATGATGTCATAATCATTTTGTTGATGTAATTATCATTTTGTTGATGTCATAATGATTTGATGATGTCATAATCATTGGTTGATGTCATAATCATTTTGTTGATGTCATAATCATTTGATGATGTCATAATCATTTTGTTGATGTCATAATGATTTGATGATGTCATAATCATTGGATGATGTCATAATCATTGGATGATGTCATAATCATTTTGTTGATGTCATAATCATTTGATGATGCCATAATCATTTTGTTGATGTCATAATCATTTTATGATGTCATAATCATTTTGTTGATGTCATAATGATTTGATGTTGTCATAATCATTGGATGATGTCATAATCATTGGATGATGTCATCATCATTTTGTTGATGTCATAATCATTTGATGATGTCATAATCATTTGTTGTCATAATCATTGGATGATGTCAAAATCATTTTGTTGATGTCATAATCATTTTTTGATGTCATAATCATTAGATGATGTCATAATTATTTTGTTGATGTCATAATCATTTTGTTGATGTCATAATCATTTGATGATGTCATAATCATTTGATGTCATAATCATTGGATGATGTCATAATCATTTTGTTGATGTCATAATCATTTGATGATGTCATAATCATTACATGATGTCATAATCATTTTATTGATGTCATAATCATTTGATGATGTCATAATCATTAGATGATGTCATAATCATTTTGTTGATGTCATAATCATTTGATGATGTCATAATCATTAGATGATGTCATAATCATTTTGTTGATGTCATAATCATTTGATGATGTCATAATCATTTGATTTCATAATCATTGGATGATGTCATAAACATTTTGTTGATGTCATAATCATTTGATGATGTCATAATCATTTTGTTGATGTCATAATCATTTGATGATGTCATAATCATTAGATGATGTCATAATCATTTTGTTGATGTCATAATCATTTGATGATGTCATAATCATTTTGTTGATGTCATAATCATTTGATGATGTCATAATCATTTGATGTCATAATCATGGGATGATGTCATAATCATTTTGTTGATGTCATAATCATTTGATGATGTCATAATCATTAGATGATGTCATAATCATTTTGTTGATGTCATAATCATTTGATGATGTCATAATCATTAGATGATGTCATAATAATTTTGTTGATGTCATAATCATTTGATGATGTCATAATCATTAGATGATGTCATAATCATTTTGTTGATGTCATAATCATTTGATGACGTCATAATCATTAGATGATGTCATAATCATTTTGTTGATGTCATAATCATTTGATGATGTCATAATCATTTGATGTCATAATCATTGGATGATGTCATAAACATTTTGTTGATGTCATAATCATTTGATTATGTCATAATCATTTTGTTGATGTCATAATCATTTGATGATGTCATAATCATTTGATGATGTCATAATCATTTTGTTGATGTCATAATCATTTGATGATGTCATAATCATTGGATGATGTCATAATCATTGGATGATGTCATAATCATTTTGTTGATGTCATAATCATTGGATGATGTCATAATCATTTTGTTGATGTCATAATCATTAGATGATGTCATAATCATTAGATGATGTCATAATCATTTTGTTGATGTCATAATCATTTGATGATGTCATAATCATTTTGTTGATGTCATAATCATTTGATGATGTCATAATCATTTGATGTCATAATCATTGGATGATGTCATAATCATTGGATGATGTCATAATCATTTTGTTGATGTCATAATCATTTGATGATGACATAATCATTAGATGATGTCATTATCATTTTGTTGATGTCATAATCATTTTGTTGATGTCATAATCATTTTGTGATGTCATAATCATTTTGTTGATGTCATAATCATTTTGTTGATGTCATAATGATTTGATGATGTCATAATCATTTGATGTCATAATCATTGGATGATGTCATAATCATTGGATGATGTCATAATCATTTTGTTGATGTCATAATCATTTGATGATGTCATAATCATTAGATGATGTCATAATCATTTTGTTGATGTCATAATCATTTGATGATGTCATAATCATTTTGTTGATGTCATAATCATTTGATGATGTCATAATCATTTGATGTCATAATCATTGGATGATGTCATAATCATTTTGTTGATGTCATAATCATTTGATGATGTCATAATCATTAGATGATGTCATAATCATTTTGTTGATGTCATAATGATTTGATGATGTCATAATCATTGGATGATGTCATAATCATTGGATGATACCATAATAATTTTGTTGATGTCATAATCATTTGATGATGCCATAATCATTTTGTTGATGTCATAATCATTGGATGATGTCATAATCATTTTGTTGATGTCATAATCATTTGATGATGTCATAATCATTGGATGATGTCATATTCATTTTGTTGATGTCATAATCATTTGATGATGTCATAATCATTAGATGATGTCATAATCATTTGATGTCATAATCATTTTGTTGATGTCATGATCATTTGATGATGTCATAATCATTAGATGATGTCATAATCATTTGATGTCATAATCATTGGATGATGTCATAATCATTTTGTTGATGTCATAATCATTTTGTTGATGTCATAATCATTTGATGTCATAATCATTGGATGATGTCATAATCATTTTGTTGATGTCATAATCATTTGATGATGTCATAATCATTTGATGTCATAATCATTGGATGATGTCATATTCATTTTGTTGATGTCATAATCATTAGATGATGTCATAATCATTAGATGATGTCATAATCATTTTGTTGATGTCATAATCATTTGATGATGTCATAATCATTTTGTTGATGTCATAATCATTGGATGATGTCATAATCATTTTGTTGATGTCATAATCATTTGATGATGCCATAATCATTTTGTTGATGGCATAATCATTTGATGATGTCATAATCATTTGATGTCATAATCATTGGATGATGTCAAAATCATTTTGTTGATGTCATAATCATTTGATGATGTCATAATCATTAGATGATGTCATAATTATTTTGTTGATGTCATAATCATTTTGTTGATGTCATAATGATTTGATGATGTCATAATCATTTAATGTCATAATCATTGGGTGATGTCATAATCATTTTATTGATGTCATAATCATTTGATGATGTCATAATCATTTGATGTCATAATCATTGGATGATGTCATAATCATTTGATGTCATAATCATTAGATGATGTCATAATCATTTTGTTGATGTCATAATCATTAGATGATGTCATAATCATTTTGTTGAAGTCATAATCATTTGATGATGTCATAATCATTTGATGTCATAATCATTGGATGATGTCATAATCATTTTGTTGATGTCATAATCATTTGATGATGTCATAATCATTAGATGATGTCATAATCATTTTGTTGATGTCATAATCATTTGATGATGTCATAATCATTAGATGATGTCATAATCATTTTGTTGATGTCATAATCATTTGATGATGTCATAATCATTAGATGATGTCATAATTATTTTGTTGATGTCATAATCATTTTGTTGATGTCATAATGATTTGATGATGTCATAATCATTTAATGTCATAATCATTGGGTGATGTCATAATCATTTTATTGATGTCATAATCATTTGATGATGTCATAATCATTTGATGTCATAATCATTGGATGATGTCATAATCATTTGATGTCATAATCATTAGATGATGTCATAATCATTTTGTTGATGTCATAATCATTAGATGATGTCATAATCATTTTGTTGAAGTCATAATCATTTGATGATGTCATATTCATTTGATGTCATAATCATTGGATGATGTCATAATCATTTTGTTGATGTCATAATCATTTGATGATGTCATAATCATTAGATGATGTCATAATCATTTTGTTGATGTCATAATCATTTGATGATGTCATAATCATTAGATGATGTCATAATCATTTTGTTGATGTCATAATCATTTGATGATGTCATAATCATTTGATGTCATAATCATTGGATGATGTCATAAACATTTTGTTGATGTCATAATCATTTGATGATGTCATAATCATTAGATGATGTCATAATCATTTTGTTGATGTCATAATCATTTGATGATGTCATAATCATTAGATGATGTCATAATCATTTTGTTGATGTCATAATCATTTGATGATGTCATAATCATTAGATGATGTCATAATCATTGGATGATGTCATCATCATTTTGTTGATGTCATAATCATTTGATGATGTCATAATCATTTGTTGTCATAATCATTGGATGATGTCAAAATCATTTTGTTGATGTCATAATCATTTGATGATGTCATAATCATTAGATGATGTCATAATTATTTTGTTGATGTCATAATCATTTTGTTGATGTCATAATGATTTGATGATGTCATAATCATTTAATGTCATAATCATTGGGTGATGTCATAATCATTTTGTTGATGTCATAATCATTTGATGATGTCATAATCATTTGATGTCATAATCATTGGATGATGTCATAATCATTTTGTTGATGTCATAATCATTTGATGTCATAATCATTAGATGATGTCATAATCATTTTGTTGATGTCATAATCATTTGATGATGTCATAATCATTAGATGATGTCATAATCATTTTGTTGATGTCATAATCATTTGATGATGTCATAATCATTTGATGTCATAATCATTGGATGATGTCATAAACATTTTGTTGATGTCATAATCATTTGATGATGTCATAATCATTAGATGATGTCATAATCATTTTGTTGATGTCATAATCATTTGATGATGTCATAATCATTAGATGATGTCATAATCATTTTGTTGATGTCATAATCATTTGATGATGTCATAATCATTAGATGATGTCATAATCATTGGATGATGTCATCATCATTTTGTTGATGTCATAATCATTTGATGATGTCATAATCATTTGTTGTCATAATCATTGGATGATGTCAAAATCATTTTGTTGATGTCATAATCATTTGATGATGTCATAATCATTAGATGATGTCATAATTATTTTGTTGATGTCATAATCATTTTGTTGATGTCATAATGATTTGATGATGTCATAATCATTTAATGTCATAATCATTGGGTGATGTCATAATCATTTTGTTGATGTCATAATCATTTGATGATGTCATAATCATTTGATGTCATAATCATTGGATGATGTCATAATCATTTTGTTGATGTCATAATCATTTGATGTCATAATCATTAGATGATGTCATAATCATTTTGTTGATGTCATAATCATTAGATGATGTCATAATCATTTTGTTGAAGTCATAATCATTTGATGATGTCATAATCATTTGATGTCATAATCATTGGATGATGTCATAATCATTTTGTTGATGTCATAATCATTTGATGATGTCATAATCATTAGATGATGTCATAATCATTTTGTTGATGTCATAATCATTTGATGATGTCATAATCATTAGATGATGTCATAATCATTTTGTTGATGTCATAATCATTTGATGATGTCATAATCATTAGATGATGTCATAATCATTTTGTTGATGTCATAATCATTTGATGATGTCATAATCATTTGATGTCATAATCATTGGATGATGTCATAAACATTTTGTTGATGTCATAATCATTTGATGATGTCATAATCATTTTGTTGATGTCATAATCATTTGATGATGTCATAATCATTAGATGATGTCATAATCATTTTGTTGATGTCATAATCATTTGATGATGTCATAATCATTTTGTTGATGTCATAATCATTTGATGATGTCATAATCATTTGATGTCATAATCATGGGATGATGTCATAATCATTTTGTTGATGTCATAATCATTTGATGATGTCATAATCATTAGATGATGTCATAATCATTTTGTTGATGTCATAATCATTTGATGATGTCATAATCATTTGATGTCATAATCATTGGATGATGTCATAATCATTTTGTTGATGTCATAATCATTTGATGATGTCATAATCATTAGATGATGTCATAATCATTTTGTTGATGTCATAATCATTTTGTTGATGTCATATTGATTTGATGATGTCATAATCATTTGATGTCATAATCATTGGATGATGTCATAATCATTTTGTTGATGTCATAATCATTTGATGATGTCAATCATTTTGTTGATGTCATAATCATTTTGTTGATGTCATAATGATTTGATGATGTCATAATCATTGGATGATGTCATAATCATTGGATGATGTCATAATAATTTTGTTGATGTCATAATCATTTGATGATGCCATAATCATTTTGTTGATGTCATAATCATTGGATGATGTCATAATCATTTTGTTGATGTCATAATCATTTGATGATGTCATAATCATTGGATGATGTCATATTCATTTTGTTGATGTCATAATCATTTGATGATGTCATAATCATTAGATGATGTCATAATCATTTGATGTCATAATCATTTTGTTGATGTCATGATCATTTGATGATGTCATAATCATTAGATGATGTCATAATCATTTGATGTCATAATCATTGGATAATGTCATAACCATTTTGTTGATGTCATAAACATTTGATGATGTCATAATCATTGGATGATGTCATAATCATTTTGTTGATGTCATAATCATTTTGTTGATGTCATAATCATTTGATGTCATAATCATTGGATGATGTCATAATCATTTTGTTGATGTCATAATCATTTGATGATGTCATAATCATTTGATGTCATAATCATTGGATGATGTCATAATCATGTTGTTGATGTCATAATCATTAGATGATGTCATAATCATTAGATGATGTCATGATCATTTTGTTGATGTCATAATCATTTGATGATGTCATAATCATTTTGTTGATGTCATAATCATTGGATGATGTCATAATCATTTTGTTGATGTCATAATCATTTGATGATGCCATAATCATTTTGTTGATGGCATAATCATTTGATGATGTCATAATCATTTGATGTCATAATCATTGGATGATGTCATAATCATTTTGTTGATGTCATAATCATTTGATGATGTCATAATCATTTGATGTCATAATCTTTGGATGATGTCATAATCATTTGATGATGTCATAATCATTTTGTTGATGTCATAATGATTTGATGATGTCATAATCATTGGATGATGTCATAATCATTGGATGATGTCATAATCATTTTGTTGATGTCATAATCATTTGATGATGCCATAATCATTTTGTTGATGTCATAATCATTTTATGATGTCATAATCATTTTGTTGATGTCATAATGATTTGATGATGTCATAATCATTGGATGATGTCATCATCATTGGATGATGTCATCATCATTTTGTTGATGTCATAATCATTTGATGATGTCATAATCATTTGTTGTCATAATCATTGGATGATGTCAAAATCATTTTGTTGATGTCATAATCATTTGATGATGTCATAATCATTAGATGATGTCATAATTATTTTGTTGATGTCATAATCATTTTGTTGATGTCATAATGATTTGATGATGTCATAATCATTTGATGTCATAATCATTGGGTGATGTCATAATCATTTGATGATGTCATAATCATTTGATGTCATAATCATTGGATGATGTCATAATCATTTTGTTGATGTCATAATCATTAGATGATGTCATAATCATTTTGTTGATGTCATAATCATTAGATGATGTCATAATCATTTTGTTGATGTCATAATCATTTGATGATGTCATAATCATTTGATGTCATAATCAATGGATGATGTCATAATCATTTTGTTGATGCCATAATCATTTGATGATGTCATAATCATTAGATGATGTCATAATCATTTTGTTGATGTCATAATCATTTGATGATGTCATAATCATTAGATGATGTCATAATCATTTTGTTGATGTCATAATCATTTGATGATGTCATAATCATTAGATGATGTCTTAATCATTTTGTTGATGTCATAATCATTAGATGATGTCATAATCATTTTTTTGATGTCATAATCATTTGATGATGTCATAATCATTTGATGTCATAATCATTGGATGATGTCATAAACATTTTGTTGATGTCATAATCATTTGATGATGTCATAATCATTTTGTTGATGTCATAATCATTTGATGATGTCATAATCATTAGATGATGTCATAATCATTTTGTTGATGTCATAATCATTTGATGATGTCATAATCATTTTGTTGATGTCATAATCATTTGATGATGTCATAATCAATTGATGTCATAATCATGGGATGATGTCATAATCATTTTGTTGATGTCATAATCATTTGATGATGTCATAATCATTTGATGTCATAATCATTTGATGATGTCATAATCATTTTGTTGATGTAATAATCATTTTGTTGATGTCATAATGATTTGATGATGTCATAATCATTGGATGATGTCATAATCATTTTGTTGAAGTCATAATCATTTGATGATGTCATAATCATTTTGTTGATGTCATAATGATTTGATGATGTCATAATCATTGGATGATGTCATAATCATTGGATGATGTCATAATCATTTTGTTGATGTCATAATCATTTGATGATGCCATAATCATTTTGTTGATGTCATAATCATTTTTATGATGTCATAATCATTTTGTTGATGTCATAATGATTTGATGATGTCATAATCATTGGATGATGTCATAATCATTGGATGATGTCATCATCATTTTGTTGATGTCATAATCATTTGATGATGTCATAATCATTTGTTGTCATAATCATTGGATGATGTCAAAATCATTTTGTTGATGTCATAATCATTTGATGATGTCATAATCATTAGATGATGTCATAATTATTTTGTTGATGTCATAATCATTTTGTTGATGTCATAATGATTTGATGATGTCATAATCATTTGATGTCATAATCATTGGGTGATGTCATAATCATTTTGTTGATGTCATAATCATTTGATGATGTCATAATCATTGGATGATGTCATAATCATTTTGTTGATGTCATAATCATTTGATGTCATAATCATTAGATGATGTCATAATCATTTTGTTGATGTCATAATCATTAGATGATGTCATAATCATTTTGTTGATGTCATAATCATTTGATGATGTCATAATCATTTGATGTCATAATCATTGGATGATGTCATAATCATTTTGTTGATGTCATAATCATTTGATGATGTCATAATCATTAGATGATGTCATAATCATTTTGTTGATGTCATAATCATTTGATGATGTCATAATCATTAGATGATGTCATAATCATTTTGTTGATGTCATAATCATTTGATGATGTCATAATCATTTGATGTCATAATCATTGGATGATGTCATAAACATTTTGTTGATGTCATAATCATTTGATGATGTCATAATCATTTTGTTGAAGTCATAATCATTTGATGATGTCATAATCATTAGATGATGTCATAATCATTTTGTTGATGTCATAATCATTTGATGATGTCATAATCATTTTGTTGATGTCATAATCATTTGATGATGTCATAATCATTTGATGTCATAATCATGGGATGATGTCATAATCATTTTGTTGATGTCATAATCATTAGATGATGTCATAATCATTTTGTTGATGTCATAATCATTTGATGATGTCATAATCATTAGATGATGTCATAATCATTTTGTTGATGTCATAATCATTTGATGATTTCATAATCATTTGTTGATGTCATAATCATTTGATGATGTCATAATCATTGGATGATGTCATAATCATTGGATTATGTCATAATCATTGGATTATGTCATAATCATTTTGTTGATGTCATAATCATTGGATGATGTCATAATCATTTTGTTGATGTCATAATCATTAGATGATGTCATAATCATTAGATGATGTAATAATCATTTTGTTGATGTCATAATCATTTGATGATGTCATAATCATTTTGTTGATGTCATAACCATTTGATGATGTCATAATCATTTGATGTCATAATCATTGGATGATGTCATAATCATTGGATGATGTCATAATCATTTTGTTGATGTCATAATCATTTGATGATGTCATAATCATTTGATGATGTCATTATCATTTTGTTGATGTCATAATCATTTTGTTGATGTCATAATCATTTGATGATGCTATAATCATTTTGTTGATGTCATAATCATTTTATGATGTCATAATCATTTTGTTGATGTCATAATCATTTTGTTGATGTCATAATGATTTGATGATGTCATAATCATTTGATGTCATAATCATTGGATGATGTCATAATCATTTTGTTGATGTCATAATCATTTGATGATGTCATAATGATTTTGTTGATGTCATAATCATTTGATGATGCCATATTCATTTTGTTGATGTCATAATCATTTTATGATGTCATAATCATTTTGTTGATGTCATAATCATTTTGTTGATGTCATAATGATTTGATGATGTCATAATCATTGGATGATGTCATAATCAATGGATGATATCATAATAATTTTGTTGATGTCATAATCATTTGATGATGCCATAATCATTTTGTTGATGTCATAATCATTGGATGATGTCATAATCATTTTGTTGATGTCATAATCATTTGATGATGTCATAATCATTAGATGATGTCATAATCATTTTGTTGATGTCATAATCATTTGATGATGTCATAATGATTTGATGTCATAATCATTGGATGATGTCATAATCATTTTGTTGATGTCATAATCATTTGATGATGTCATAATCATTAGATGATGTCATAATCATTTTGTTGATGTCATAATCATTTTGTTGATGTCATATTGATTTGATGATGTCATAATCATTTGATGTCATAATCATTGGATGATGTCATAATCATTTTGTTGATGTCATAATCATTTGATGATGTCAATCATTTTGTTGATGTCATAATCATTTTGTTGATGTCATAATGATTTGATGATGTCATAATCATTGGATGATGTCATAATCATTGGATGATATCATAATAATTTTGTTGATGTCATAATCATTTGATGATGCCATAATCATTTTGTTGATGTCATAATCATTGGATGATGTCATAATCATTTTGTTGATGTCATGATCATTTGATGATATCATAATCATTAGATGATGTCATAATCATTTGATGTCATAATCATTTTGTTGATGTCATGATCATTTGATGATGTCATAATCATTAGATGATGTCATAATCATTTGATGTCATAATCATTGGATGATGTAATAACCATTTTGTTGATGTCATAAACATTTGATGATGTCATAATCATTGGATGATGTCATAATCATTTTGTTGATGTCATAATCATTTTGTTGATGTCATAATCATTTGATGTCATAATCATTGGATGATGTCATAATCATTTTGTTGATGTCATAATCATTTGATGATGTCATAATCATTTGATGTCATAATCATTGGATGATGTCATAATCATTTTGTTGATGTCATAATCATTTTGTTGATGTCATAATCATTTGATGTCATAATCATTGGATGATGTCATAATCATTTTGTTGATGTCATAATCATTTGATGATGTCATAATCATTTGATGTCATAATCATTGGATGATGTCATAATCATTTTGTTGATGTCATAATCATTAGATGATGTCATAATCATTAGATGATATCATAATCATTTTGTTGATGTCATAATCATTTGATGATGTCATAATCATTTTGTTGATGTCATAATCATTGGATGATGTCATAATCATTTTGTTGATGTCATAATCATTTGATGATGTCATCATCATTTGATGTCATAATCATTAGATGATGTCATAATCATTTTGTTGATGTCATAATCATTTGATGATGTCATAATCATTAGATGATGTCATAATCATTTTGTTGATGTCATAATCATTTGATGATGTCATAATCATTTGATGTCATAATCATTGGATGATGTCATAAACATTTTGTTGATGTCATAATCATTTGATTATGTCATAATCATTTTGTTGATGTCATAATCATTTGATGATGTCATAATCATTAGATGATGTCATAATCATTTTGTTGATGTCATAATCATTTGATGTCATAATCATTGGATGATGTCATAATCATTTTGTTGATGTCATAATCATTTGATGATGTCATAATCATTAGATGATGTCATAATCATTTTGTTGATGTCATAATCATTTTGTTGATGTCATATTGATTTGATGATGTCATAATCATTTGATGTCATAATCATTGGATGATGTCATAATCATTTTGTTGATGTCATAATCATTTGATGATGTCAATCATTTTGTTGATGTCATAATCATTTTGTTGATGTCATAATCATTTGATGATGTCATAATCATTGGATGATGTCATAATCATTGGATGATGTCATAATAATTTTGTTGATGTCATAATCATTTGATGATGCCATAATCATTTTGTTGATGTCATAATCATTGGATGATGTCATAATCATTTTGTTGATGTCATAATCATTTGATGATGTCATAATCATTGGATGATGTCATATTCATTTTGTTGATGTCATAATCATTTGATGATGTCATAATCATTAGATGATGTCATAATCATTTGATGTCATAATCATTTTGTTGATGTCATGATCATTTGATGATGTCATAATCATTAGATGATGTCATAATCATTTGATGTCATAATCATTGGATGATGACATAACCATTTTGTTGATGTCATAAACATTTGATGATGTCATAATCATTGGATGATGTCATAATCATTTTGTTGATGTCATAATCATTTTGTTGATGTCATAATCATTTGATGTCATAATCATTGGATGATGTCATAATCATTTTGTTGATGTCATAATCATTTGATGATGTCATAATCATTTGATGTCATAATCATTGGATGATGTCATAATCATTTTGTTGATGCCATAATCATTGGATGATGTCATCATCATTTTGTTGATGTCATAATCATTTGATGATGTCATAATCATTGGATGATGTCATAATCATTGGATGATGTCATCATCATTTTGTTGATGTCATAATCATTTGATGATGTCATAATCATTTGTTGTCATAATCATTGGATGATGTCAAAATAATTTTGTTGATGTCATAATCATTTGATGATGTCATAATCATTAGATGATGACATAATTATTTTGTTGATGTCATAATCATTTTGTTGATGTCATAATGATTTGATGATGTCATAATCATTTGATGTCATAATCATTGGGTGATGTCATAATCATTTTGTTGATGTCATAATCATTTGATGATGTCATAATCATTTGATGTCATAATCATTGGATGATGTCATAATCATTTTGTTGATGTCATAATCATTTGATGTCATGATTATGACATCAAATGATTATGACATCATCAAAATGATTATGACATCATCAAATGATTATGACATCAACAAAATGTTTATGACATCATCCAATGATTATGACATCAAATGATTATGACATCATCAAATGATTATGACATCAACAAAATGATTATGACATCATCTAATGATTATGACATCATCAAATGATTATGACATCAACAAAATGATTATGACATCATCTAATGATTATGACATCATCAAATGATTATGACATCAACAAAATGATTATGACATCATCTAATGATTATGACATCATCAAATGATTATGACATCAACAAAATGATTATGACATCATCCAATGATTATGACATCAAATGATTATGACATCATCAAATGATTATGACTTCAACAAAATGATTATGACATCATCTAATGATTATGACATCAACAAAATGATTATGACATCATCTAATGATTATTAGATGATGTCATAATCATTTTGTTGATGTCATAATCATTAGATGATGTCATAATCATTTTGTTGAAGTCATAATCATTTGATGATGTCATAATCATTTGATGTCATAATCATTGGATGATGTCATAATCATTTTGTTGATGTCATAATCATTTGATGATGTCATAATCATTTTGTTGATGTCATAATCATTTGATGATGTCATAATCATTAGATGATGTCATAATCATTTTGTTGATGTCATAATCATTTGATGATGTCATAATCATTAGATGATGTCATAATCATTTTGTTGATGTCATAATCATTTGATGATGTCATAATCATTTGATGTCATAATCATTGGATGATGTCATAAACATTTTGTTGATGTCATAATCATTTGATGATGTCATAATCATTTTGTTGATGTCATAATCATTTGATGATGTCATAATCATTTTGTTGATGTCATAATCATTTGATGATGTCATAATCATTTGATGTCATAATCATGGGATGATGTCATAATCATTTTGTTGATGTCATAATCATTTGATGATGTCATAATCATTTTGTTGATGTCATAATCATTTGATGATGTCATAATCATTAGATGATGTCATAATCATTTTGTTGATGTCATAATCATTTGATGTCATAATCATTGGATGATGTCATAATCATTTTGTTGATGTCATAATCATTTGATGATGTCACAATCATTAGATGATGTCATAATCATTTTGTTGATGTCATAATCATTTTGTTGATGTCATATTGATTTGATGATGTCATAATCATTTGATGTCATAATCATTGGATGATGTCATAATCATTTTGTTGATGTCATAATCATTTGATGATGTCAATCATTTTGTTGATGTCATAATCATTTTGTTGATGTCATAATCATTTGATGATGTCATAATCATTGGATGATGTCATAATCATTGGATTATGTCATAATAATTTTGTTGATGTCATAATCATTTGATGATGCCATAATCATTTTGTTGATGTCATAATCATTGGATGATGTCATAATCATTTTGTTGATGTCATGATCATTTGATGATGTCATAATCATTGGATGATGTCATATTCATTTTGTTGATGTCATAATCATTTGATGATGTCATAATCATTAGATGATGTCATAATCATTTGATGTCATAATCATTTTGTTGATGTCATGATCATTTGATGATGTCATAATCATTAGATGATGTCATAATCATTTGATGTCATAATCATTGGATGATGTCATAACCATTTTGTTGATGTCATAAACATTTGATGATGTCATAATCATTGGATGATGTCATAATCATTTTGTTGATGTCATAATCATTTTGTTGATGTCATAATCATTGGATGATGTCATAATCATTTTGTTGATGTCATAATCATTTGATGATGTCATAATCATTTGATGTCATAATCATTGGATGATGTCATAATCATGTTGTTGATGTCATAATCATTAGATGATGTCATAATCATTAGATGATGTCATGATCATTTTGTTGATGTCATAATCATTTGATGATGTCATAATCATTTTGTTGATGTCATAATCATTGGATGATGTCATAATCATTTTGTTGATGTCATAATCATTTGATGATGCCATAATCATTTTGTTGATGGCATAATCATTTGATGATGTCATAATCATTTGATGTCATAATCATTGGATGATGTCATAATCATTTTGTTGATGTCATAATCATTTGATGATGTCATAATCATTTGATGTCATAATCTTTGGATGATGTCATAATCATTTGATGATGTCATAATCATTTTGTTGATGTCATAATGATTTGATGATGTCATAATCATTGGATGATGTCATAATCATTGGATGATGTCATAATCATTTTGTTGATGTCATAATCATTTGATGATGCCATAATCATTTTGTTGATGTCATAATCATTTTATGATGTCATAATCATTTTGTTGATGTCATAATGATTTGATGATGTCATAATCATTGGATGATGTCATCATCATTGGATGATGTCATCATCATTTTGTTGATGTCATAATCATTTGATGATGTCATAATCATTTGATGTCATAATCATTGGGTGATGTCATAATCATTTTGTTGATGTCATAATCATTTGATGTCATAATCATTGGGTGATGTCATAATCATTTTGTTGATGTCATAATCATTTGATGATGTCATAATCATTTGATGTCATAATCATTGGATGATGTCATAATCATTTTGTTGATGTCATAATCATTTGATTATGTCATAATCATTTTGTTGATGTCATAATCATTTGATGATGTCATAATCATTAGATGATGTCATAATCATTTTGTTGATGTCATAATCATTTGATGTCATAATCATTGGATGATGTCATAATCATTTTGTTGATGTCATAATCATTTGATGATGTCATAATCATTAGATGATGTCATAAACATTTTGTTGATGTCATAATCATTTTGTTGATGTCATATTGATTTGATGATGTCATAATCATTTGATGTCATAATCATTGGATGATGTCATAATCATTTTGTTGATGTCATAATCATTTGATGATGTCAATCATTTTGTTGATGTCATAATCATTTTGTTGATGTCATAATCATTTGATGATGTCATAATCATTTTGTTGATGTCATAATGATTTGATGATGTCATAATCATTGGATGATGTCATAATCATTGGATGATGTCATAATCATTTTGTTGATGTCATAATCATTTGATGATGCCATAATCATTTTGTTGATGTCATAATCATTTTATGATGTCATAATCATTTTGTTGATGTCATAATGATTTGATGATGTCATAATCATTGGATGATGTCATCATCATTGGATGATGTCATCATCATTTTGTTGATGTCATAATCATTTGATGATGTCATAATCATTTGTTGTCATAATCATTGGATGATGTCATAATCATTTTGTTGATGTCATAATGATTTGATGATGTCATAATCATTTGATGTCATAATCATTGGGTGATGTCATAATCATTTTGTTGATGTCATAATCATTTGATGATGTCATAATCATTTGATGTAATAATCATTGGATGATGTCATAATCATTTTGTTGATGTCATAATCATTTGATTATGTCATAATCATTTTGTTGATGTCATAATCATTTGATGATGTCATAATCATTAGATGATGTCATAATCATTTTGTTGATGTCATAATCATTTGATGTCATAATCATTGGATGATGTCATAATCATTTTGTTGATGTCATAATCATTTGATGATGTCATAATCATTAGATGATGTCATAATCATTTTGTTGATGTCATAATCATTTTGTTGATGTCATATTGATTTGATGATGTCATAATCATTTGATGTCATAATCATTGGATGATGTCATAATCATTTTGTTGATGTCATAATCATTTGATGATGTCAATCATTTTGTTGATGTCATAATCATTTTGTTGATGTCATAATCATTTGATGATGTCATAATCATTGGATGATGTCATAATAATTTTGTTGATGTCATAATCATTTGATGATGCCATAATCATTTTGTTGATGTCATAATCATTGGATGATGTCATAATCATTTTGTTGATGTCATAATCATTTGATGATGTCATAATCATTAGATGATGTCATAATCATTTGATGTCATAATCATTTTGTTGATGTCATGATCATTTGATGATGCCATAATCATTTTGTTGATGTCATAATCATTTTGTTGATGTCATAATCATTTGATGTCATAATCATTGGATGATGTCATAATCATTTTGTTGATGTCATAATCATTTTGTTGATGTCATAATCATTTGATGTCATAATCATTGGATGATGTCATAATCATTTTGTTGATGTCATAATCATTTGATGATGTCATAATCATTTGATGTCATAATCATTAGATGATGTCATAATCATTAGATGATGTCATGATCATTTTGTTGATGTCATAATCATTTGATGATGTCATAATCATTTTGTTGAAGTCATAATCATTGGATGATGTCATAATCATTTTGTTGATGTCATAATCATTTGATGATGCCATAATCATTTTGTTGATGGCATAATCATTTGATGATGTCATAATCATTTGATGTCATAATCATTGGATGATGTCATAATCATTTTGTTGATGTCATAATCATTTGATGATGTCATAATCATTTGATGTCATAATCTTTGGATGATGTCATAATCATTTGATGATGTCATAATCATTTTGTTGATGTCATAATGATTTGATGATGTCATAATCATTGGATGATGTCATAATCATTGGATGATGTCATAATCATTTTGTTGATGTCATAATCATTTGATGATGCCATAATCATTTTGTTGATGTCATAATCATTTTATGATGTCATAATCATTTTGTTGATGTCATAATGATTTGATGATGTCATAATCATTGGATGATGTCATCATCATTGGATGATGTCATCATCATTTTGTTGATGTCATAATCATTTGATGATGTCATAATCATTTTGTTGATGTCATAATGATTTGATGATGTCATAATCATTGGGTGATGTCATAATCATTTTGTTGATGTCATAATCATTTGATGATGTCATAATCATTTGATGTCATAATCATTGGATGATGTCATAATCATTTTGTTGATGTCATAATCATTTGATGTCATAATCATTAGATGATGTCATAATCATTTTGTTGATGTCATAATCATTAGATGATGTCATAATCATTTTGTTGATGTCATAATCATTTGATGATGTCATAATCATTTGATGTCATAATCAATGGATGATGTCATAATCATTTTGTTGATGTCATAATCATTTGATGATGTCATAATCATTAGATGATGTCATAATCATTTTGTTGATGTCATAATCATTTGATGATGTCATAATCATTAGATGATGTCATAATCATTTTGTTGATGTCATAATCATTTGATGATGTCATAATCATTAGATGATGTCTTAATCATTTTGTTGATGTCATAATCATTAGATGATGTCATAATTATTTTGTTGATGTCATAATCATTTGATGATGTCATAATCATTTGATGTCATAATCATTGGATGATGTCATAAACATTTTGTTGATGTCATAATCATTTGATGATGTCATAATCATTAGATGATGTCATAATCATTTTGTTGATGTCATAATCATTTGATGATGTCATAATCATTAGATGATGTCATAATCATTTTGTTGATGTCATAATCATTTGATGATGTCATAATCATTTGATGTCATAATCATTGGATGATGTCATAAACATTTTGTTGATGTCATAATCATTTGATTATGTCATAATCATTTTGTTGATGTCATAATCATTTGATGATGTCATAATCATTAGATGATGTCATAATCATTTTGTTGATGTCTTAATCATTTGATGATGTCATAATCATTTTGTTGATGTCATAATCATTTGATGATGTCATAATCATTTGATGTCATAATCATTGGATGATGTCATAATCATTGGATGATGTCATAATCATTTTGTTGATGTCATAATCATTTGATGATGTCATAATCATTAGATGATGTCATAATCATTTTGTTGATGTCATAATCATTTTGTTGATGTCATAATCATTTGATGATGCTATAATCATTTTGTTGATGTCATAATCATTTTATGATGTCATAATCATTTTGTTGATGTCATAATCATTTTGTTGATGTCATAATGATTTGATGATGTCATAATCATTTGATGTCATAATCATTGGATGATGTCATAATCATTTTGTTGATGTCATAATCATTTTATGATGTCATAATCATTTTGTTGATGTCATAATCATTTTGTTGATGTCATAATGATTTGATGATGTCATAATCATTTGATGTCATAATCATTGGATGATGTCATAATCATTTGATGATGTCATAATCATTAGATGATGTCATAATCATTTTGTTGATGTCATAATCATTTTGTTGATGTCATATTGATTTGATGATGTCATAATCATTTGATGTCATAATCATTGGATGATGCCATAATCATTTTGTTGATGTCATAATCATTTGATGATGTCAATCATTTTGTTGATGTCATAATCATTTTGTTGATGTCATAATGATTTGATGATGTCATAATCATTGGATGATGTCATAATCATTGGATGATGTCATAATCATTTTGTTGATGTCATAATCATTTGATGATGTCAAAATCATTGGATGATGTCATATTCATTTTGTTGATGTCATAATCATTTGATGATGTCATAATCATTAGATGATGTCATAATCATTTGATGTCATAATCATTTTGTTGATGTCATGATCATTTGATGATGTCATAATCATTAGATGATGTCATAATCATTTGATGTCATAATCATTGGATGATGTCATAACCATTTGGTTGATGTCATAAACATGTGATGATGTCATAATCATTGGATGATGTCATAATCATTTTGTTGATGTCATAATCATTTGATGATGTCATAATCATTTGATGTCATAATCATTGGATGATGTCATAATCATTTTGTTGATGTCATAATCATTTGATGATGTCATAATCATTTGATGTCATAATCATTGGATGATGTCATAATCATTTTGTTGATGTCATAATCATTAGATGATGTCATAATCATTAGATGATGTCATAATCATTTTGTTGATGTCATAATCATTTGATGATATCATAATCATTTGATGTCATAATCATTGGATGATGTCATAATCATTTTGTTGATGTCATAATCATTTGATGATGTCATAATCATTTGATGTCATAATCTTTGGATGATGTCATAATCATTTGATGATGTCATAATCATTTTGTTGATGTCATAATCATTTGATGATGTCATAATCATTTTGTTGATGTCATAATCATTTGATGATGTCATAATCATTTTGTTGATGTCATAATCATTTTGTTGATGTCATAATGATTTGATGATGTCATAATCATTGGATGATGTCATAATCATTTTGTTGATGTCATAATCATTTGATGATGTCATAATCGTTAGATGATGTCATAATCATTTTGTTGATGTCATAATCATTTGATGATGTCATAATCATTAGATGATGTCATAATCATTTTGTTGATGTCATAATCATTTGATGTCATAATCATCGGATGATGTCATAATCATTTTGTTGATGTCATAATCATTTGATAATGTCATAATCATTTGATGATGCCATAATCATTTTGTTAATGGCATAATCATTTGATGATGTCATAATCATTTGATGTCATAATCATTGGATGATGTCATAAACATTTTGTTGATGTCATAATCATTTGATGATGTCATAATCATTTGATGTCATAATCATTTGATGATGTCATAATCATTTTGTTGATGTCATAATCATTTTGTTGATGTCATAATGATTTGATGATGTCATAATCATTGGATGATGTCATAATCATTTTGTTGATGTCATAATCATTTGATGATGTCATAATGATTTGATGATGTCATAATCATTGGATGATGTCATAATCATTGGATGATGTCATAATCATTTTGTTGATGTCATAATGATTTGATGATGTCATAATCATTGGATGATGTCATAATCATTGGATGATGTCATAATCATTTTGTTGATGTCATAATCATTTGATGATGCCATAATCATTTTGTTGATGTCATAATCATTTTATGATGTCATAATCATTTTGTTGATGTCATAATGATTTGATGATGTCATAATCATTTGATGTCATAATCATTGGGTGATGTCATAATCATTTTGTTGATGTCATAATCATTTGATGATGCCATAATCATTTTGTTGATGTCATAATCATTTGATGATGCCATAATCATTTTGTTGATGGCATAATCATTTGATGATGTCATAATCATTTGATGTCATAATCATTGGATGATATCATAATCATTTTGTTGATGTCATAATCATTTGATGATGTCATAATCATTTTGTTGATGTCATAATCATTTTGTTGATGTCATAATGATTTGTTGATGTCATAATCATTGGATGATGTCATAATCATTGGATGATGTCATAATCATTTTGTTGATGTCATAATCATTTGATGATGTCATAATCATTTGATGTCATAATCATTGGATGATGTCATAATCATTTTTTTTATGTCATAATCATTTGATGATGTCATAATCATTGGATGATGCCATAATCATTTTGTTGATGTCATAATCATTTTATGATGTCATAATCATTTTGTTGATGTCATAATGATTTGATGATGTCATAATCATTGGATGATGTCATAATCATTTTGTTGATGTCATAATCATTTGATGATGTCATAATCATTTGATGTCATAATCAATGGATGATGTCATAATCATTTTGTTGATGTCATAATCATTTGATGATGTCATAATCATTAGATGATGTCATAATCATTTTGTTGATGTCATAATCATTTGATGATGTCATAATCATTAGATGATGTCATAATCATTTTGTTGATGTCATAATCATTTGATGATGTCATAATCATTAGATGATGTCTTAATCATTTTGTTGATGTCATAATCATTAGATGATGTCATAATCATTTTGTTGATGTCATAATCATTTGATGATGTCATAATCATTTGATGTCATAATCATTGGATGATGTCATAAACATTTTGTTGATGTCATAATCATTTGATGATGTCATAATCATTAGATGATGTCATAATCATTTTGTTGATGTCATAATCATTTGATGATGTCATAATCATTAGATGATGTCATAATCATTTTGTTGATGTCATAATCATTTGATGATGTCATAATCATTTGATGTCATAATCATTGGATGATGTCATAAACATTTTGTTGATGTCATAATCATTTGATTATGTCATAATCATTTTGTTGATGTCATAATCATTTGATGATGTCATAATCATTTGATGATGTCATAATCATTTTGTTGATGTCATAATCATTTGATGATGTCATAATCATTAGATGATGTCATAATCATTTTGTTGATGTCATAATCATTTGATGATGTCATAATCATTTTGTTGATGTCATAATCATTTGATGATGTCATAATCATTTGATGTCATAATCATGGGATGATGTCATAATCATTTTGTTGATGTCATAATCATTTGATGATGTCATAATCATTAGATGATGTCATAATCATTTTGTTGATGTCATAATCATTTGATGATGTCATAATCATTAGATGATGTCATAATCATTTTGTTGATGTCATAATCATTTGATGATGTCATAATCATTAGATGATGTCATAATCATTTTGTTGATGTCATAATCATTTGATGATGTCATAATCATTTGATGTCATAATCATTGGATGATGTCATAAACATTTTGTTGATGTCATAATCATTTGATTATGTCATAATCATTTTGTTGATGTCATAATCATTTGATGATGTCATAATCATTAGATGATGTCATAATCATTTTGTTGATGTCATAATCATTTGATGTCATAATCATTGGATGATGTCATAATCATTTTGTTGATGTCATAATCATTTGATGATGTCATAATCATTAGATGATGTCATAATCATTTTGTTGATGTCATAATCATTTTGTTGATGTCATATTGATTTGATGATGTCATAATCATTTGATGTCATAATCATTGGATGATGTCATAATCATTTTGTTGATGTCATAATCATTTGATGATGTCAATCATTTTGTTGATGTCATAATCATTTTGTTGATGTCATAATCATTTGATGATGTCATAATCATTGGATGATGTCATAATCATTGGATGATGTCATAATAATTTTGTTGATGTCATAATCATTTGATGATGCCATAATCATTTTGTTGATGTCATAATCATTGGATGATGTCATAATCATTTTGTTGATGTCATAATCATTTGATGATGTCATAATCATTGGATGATGTCATATTCATTTTGTTGATGTCATAATCATTTGATGATGTCATAATCATTAGATGATGTCATAATCATTTGATGTCATAATCATTTTGTTGATGTCATGATCATTTGATGATGTCATAATCATTAGATGATGTCATAATCATTTGATGTCATAATCATTGGATGATGTCATAACCATTTTGTTGATGTCATAAACATTTGATGATGTCATAATCATTGGATGATGTCATAATCATTTTGTTGATGTCATAATCATTTTGTTGATGTCATAATCATTTGATGTCATAATCATTGGATGATGTCATAATCATTTTGTTGATGTCATAATCATTTGATGATGTCATAATCATTTGATGTCATAATCATTGGATGATGTCATAATCATGTTGTTGATGTCATAATCATTAGATGATGTCATAATCATTAGATGATGTCATGATCATTTTGTTGATGTCATAATCATTTGATGATGTCATAATCATTTTGTTGATGTCATAATCATTGGATGATGTCATAATCATTTTGTTGATGTCATAATCATTTGATGATGCCATAATCATTTTGTTGATGGCATAATCATTTGATGATGTCATAATCATTTGATGTCATAATCATTGGATGATGTCATAATCATTTTGTTGATGTCATAATCATTTGATGCTGTCATAATCATTTGATGTCATAATCTTTGGATGATGTCATAATCATTTGATGATGTCATAATCATTTTGTTGATGTCATAATGATTTGATGATGTCATAATCATTGGATGATGTCATAATCATTTTGTTGATGTCATAATCATTTGATGATGCCATAATCATTTTGTTGATGTCATAATCATTTTATGATGTCATAATCATTTTGTTGATGTCATAATGATTTGATGATGTCATAATCATTGGATGATGTCATCATCATTGGATGATGTCATCATCATTTTGTTGATGTCATAATCATTTGATGATGTCATAATCATTTGTTGTCATAATCATTGGATGATGTCATAATCATTTTGTTGATGTCATAATGATTTGATGATGTCATAATCATTTGATGTCATAATCATTGGGTGATGTCATAATCATTTTGTTGATGTCATAATCATTTGATGATGTCATAATCATTTGATGTCATAATCATTGGATGATGTCATAATCATTTTGTTGATGTCATAATCATTTGATTATGTCATAATCATTTTGTTGATGTCATAATCATTTGATGATGTCATAATCATTAGATGATGTCATAATCATTTTGTTGATGTCATAATCATTTGATGTCATAATCATTGGATGATGTCATAATCATTTTGTTGATGTCATAATCATTTGATGATGTCATAATCATTAGATGATGTCATAATCATTTTGTTGATGTCATAATCATTTTGTTGATGTCATATTGATTTGATGATGTCATAATCATTTGATGTCATAATCATTGGATGATGTCATAATCATTTTGTTGATGTCATAATCATTTGATGATGTCAATCATTTTGTTGATGTCATAATCATTTTGTTGATGTCATAATCATTTGATGATGTCATAATCATTTTGTTGATGTCATAATGATTTGATGATGTCATAATCATTGGATGATGTCATAATCATTGGATGATGTCATAATCATTTTGTTGATGTCATAATCATTTGATGATGCCATAATCATTTTGTTGATGTCATAATCATTTTATGATGTCATAATCATTTTGTTGATGTCATAATGATTTGATGATGTCATAATCATTGGATGATGTCATCATCATTGGATGATGTCATCATCATTTTGTTGATGTCATAATCATTTGATGATGTCATAATCATTTGTTGTCATAATCATTGGATGATGTCATAATCATTTTGTTGATGTCATAATGATTTGATGATGTCATAATCATTTGATGTCATAATCATTGGGTGATGTCATAATCATTTTGTTGATGTCATAATCATTTGATGATGTCATAATCATTTGATGTCATAATCATTGGATGATGTCATAATCATTTTGTTGATGTCATAATCATTTGATTATGTCATAATCATTTTGTTGATGTCATAATCATTTGATGATGTCATAATCATTAGATGATGTCATAATCATTTTGTTGATGTCATAATCATTTGATGTCATAATCATTGGATGATGTCATAATCATTTTGTTGATGTCATAATCATTTGATGATGTCATAATCATTAGATGATGTCATAATCATTTTGTTGATGTCATAATCATTTTGTTGATGTCATATTGATTTGATGATGTCATAATCATTTGATGTCATAATCATTGGATGATGTCATAATCATTTTGTTGATGTCATAATCATTTGATGATGTCAATCATTTTGTTGATGTCATAATCATTTTGTTGATGTCATAATCATTTGATGATGTCATAATCATTGGATGATGTCATAATCATTGGATGATGTCATAATAATTTTGTTGATGTCATAATCATTTGATGATGCCATAATCATTTTGTTGATGTCATAATCATTGGATGATGTCATAATCATTTTGTTGATGTCATAATCATTTGATGATGTCATAATCATTGGATGATGTCATATTCATTTTGTTGATGTCATAATCATTTGATGATGTCATAATCATTAGATGATGTCATAATCATTTGATGTCATAATCATTTTGTTGATGTCATGATCATTTGATGATGTCATAATCATTAGATGATGTCATAATCATTTGATGTCATAATCATTGGATGATGTCATAACCATTTTGTTGATGTCATAAACATTTGATGATGTCATAATCATTGGATGATGTCATAATCATTTTGTTGATGTCATAATCATTTTGTTGATGTCATAATCATTTGATGTCATAATCATTGGATGATGTCATAATCATTTTGTTGATGTCATAATCATTTTGTTGATGTCATAATCATTTGATGTCATAATCATTGGATGATGTCATAATCATTTTGTTGATGTCATAATCATTTGATGATGTCATAATCATTTGATGTCATAATCATTAGATGATGTCATAATCATTAGATGATGTCATGATCATTTTGTTGATGTCATAATCATTTGATGATGTCATAATCATTTTGTTGAAATCATAATCATTGGATGATGTCATAATCATTTTGTTGATGTCATAATCATTTGATGATGCCATAATCATTTTGTTGATGGCATAATCATTTGATGATGTCATAATCATTTGATGTCATAATCATTGGATGATGTCATAATCATTTTGTTGATGTCATAATCATTTGATGATGTCATAATCATTTGATGTCATAATCTTTGGATGATGTCATAATCATTTGATGATGTCATAATCATTTTGTTGATGTCATAATGATTTGATGATGTCATAATCATTGGATGATGTCATAATCATTGGATGATGTCATAATCATTTTGTTGATGTCATAATCATTTGATGATGCCATAATCATTTTGTTGATGTCATAATCATTTTATGATGTCATAATCATTTTGTTGATGTCATAATCATTTGATGATGTCATAATCATTGGATGATGTCATCATCATTGGATGATGTCATCATCATTTTGTTGATGTCATAATCATTTGATGATGTCATAATCATTTTGTTGATGTCATAATGATTTGATGATGTCATAATCATTGGGTGATGTCATAATCATTTTGTTGATGTCATAATCATTTGATGATGTCATAATCATTTGATGTCATAATCATTGGATGATGTCATAATCATTTTGTTGATGTCATAATCATTTGATGTCATAATCATTAGATGATGTCATAATCATTTTGTTGATGTCATAATCATTAGATGATGTCATAATCATTTTGTTGATGTCATAATCATTTGATGATGTCATAATCATTTGATGTCATAATCAATGGATGATGTCATAATCATTTTGTTGATGTCATAATCATTTGATGATGTCATAATCATTAGATGATGTCATAATCATTTTGTTGATGTCATAATCATTTGATGATGTCATAATCATTAGATGATGTCATAATCATTTTGTTGATGTCATAATCATTTGATGATGTCATAATCATTAGATGATGTCTTAATCATTTTGTTGATGTCATAATCATTAGATGATGTCATAATCATTTTGTTGATGTCATAATCATTTGATGATGTCATAATCATTTGATGTCATAATCATTGGATGATGTCATAAACATTTTGTTGATGTCATAATCATTTGATGATGTCATAATCATTAGATGATGTCATAATCATTTTGTTGATGTCATAATCATTTGATGATGTCATAATCATTAGATGATGTCATAATCATTTTGTTGATGTCTTAATCATTTGATGATGTCAAAATCATTTTGTTGATGTCATAATCATTTGATGATGTCATAATCATTTGATGTCATAATCATTGGATGATGTCATAATCATTGGATGATGTCATAATCATTTTGTTGATGTCATAATCATTTGATGATGTCATAATCATTAGATGATGTCATAATCATTTTGTTGATGTCATAATCATTTTGTTGATGTCATAATCATTTGATGATGCTATAATCATTTTGTTGATGTCATAATCATTTTATGATGTCATAATCATTTTGTTGATGTCATAATCATTTTGTTGATGTCATAATGATTTGATGATGTCATAATCATTTGATGTCATAATCATTGGATGATGTCATAATCATTTTGTTGATGTCATAATCATTTGATGATGTCATAATGATTTTGTTGATGTCATAATCATTTGATGATGACATAATCATTTTGTTGATGTCATAATCATTTTATGATGTCATAATCATTTTGTTGATGTCATAATCATTTTGTTGATGTCATAATGATTTGATGATGTCATAATCATTTGATGTCATAATCATTGGATGATGTCATAATCATTTGATGATGTCATAATCATTAGATGATGTCATAATCATTTTGTTGATGTCATAATCATTTTGTTGATGTCATATTGATTTGATGATGTCATAATCATTGGATGATGTCATAATCATTGGATGATGTCATAATCATTTTGTTGATGTCATAATCATTTGATGATGTCAAAATCATTGGATGATGTCATATTCATTTTGTTGATGTCATAATCATTTGATGATGTCATAATCATTAGATGATGTCATAATCATTTGATGTCATAATCATTTTGTTGATGTCATGATCATTTGATGATGTCATAATCATTAGATGATGTCATAATCATTTGATGTCATAATCATTGGATGATGTCATAACCATTTGGTTGATGTCATAAACATGTGATGATGTCATAATCATTGGATGATGTCATAATCATTTTGTTGATGTCATAATCATTTGATGATGTCATAATCATTTGATGTCATAATCATTGGATGATGTCATAATCATTTTGTTGATGTCATAATCATTTGATGATGTCATAATCATTTGATGTCATAATCATTGGATGATGTCATAATCATTTTGTTGATGTCATAATCATTAGATGATGTCATAATCATTAGATGATGTCATAATCATTTTGTTGATGTCATAATCATTTGATGATGTCATAATCATTTGATGTCTTAATCATTGGATGATGTCATAATCATTTTGTTGATGTCATAATCATTTGATGATGTCATAATCATTTGATGTCATAATCTTTGGATGATGTCATAATCATTTGATGATGTCATAATCATTTTGTTGATGTCATAATCATTTGATGATGTCATAATCATTTTGTTGATGTCATAATCATTTGATGATGTCATAATCATTTTGTTGATGTCATAATCATTTTGTTGATGTCATAATGATTTGATGATGTCATAATCATTGGATGATGTCATAATCATTTTGTTGATGTCATAATCATTTGATGATGTCATAATCGTTAGATGATGTCATAATCATTTTGTTGATGTCATAATCATTTGATGATGTCATAATCATTAGATGATGTCATAATCATTTTGTTGATGTCATAATCATTTGATGTCATAATCATCGGATGATGTCATAATCATTTTGTTGATGTCATAATCATTTGATAATGTCATAATCATTTGATGATGCCATAATCATTTTGTTAATGGCATAATCATTTGATGATGTCATAATCATTTGATGTCATAATCATTGGATGATGTCATAAACATTTTGTTGATGTCATAATCATTTGATGATGTCATAATCATTTGATGTCATAATCATTTGATGATGTCATAATCATTTTGTTGATGTCATAATCATTTTGTTGATGTCATAATGATTTGATGATGTCATAATCATTGGATGATGTCATAATCATTTTGTTGATGTCATAATCATTTGATGATGTCATAATGATTTGATGATGTCATAATCATTGGATGATGTCATAATCATTGGATGATGTCATAATCATTTTGTTGATGTCATAATGATTTGATGATGTCATAATCATTGGATGATGTCATAATCATTGGATGATGTCATAATCATTTTGTTGATGTCATAATCATTTGATGATGCCATAATCATTTTGTTGATGTCATAATCATTTTATGATGTCATAATCATTTTGTTGATGTCATAATGATTTGATGATGTCATAATCATTTGATGTCATAATCATTGGGTGATGTCATAATCATTTTGTTGATGTCATAATCATTTGATGATGCCATAATCATTTTGTTGATGTCATAATCATTTGATGATGCCATAATCATTTTGTTGATGGCATAATCATTTGATGATGTCATAATCATTTGATGTCATAATCATTGGATGATATCATAATCATTTTGTTGATGTCATAATCATTTGATGATGTCATAATCATTTTGTTGATGTCATAATCATTTTGTTGATGTCATAATGATTTGTTGATGTCATAATCATTGGATGATGTCATAATCATTGGATGATGTCATAATCATTTTGTTGATGTCATAATCATTTGATGATGTCATAATCATTTGATGTCATAATCATTGGATGATGTCATAATCATTTTTTTGATGTCATAATCATTTGATGATGTCATAATCATTGGATGATGCCATAATCATTTTGTTGATGTCATAATCATTTTATGATGTCATAATCATTTTGTTGATGTCATAATGATTTGATGATGTCATAATCATTGGATGATGTCATAATCATTTTGTTGATGTCATAATCATTTGATGATGTCATAATCATTTGATGTCATAATCAATGGATGATGTCTTAATCATTTTGTTGATGTCATAATCATTTGATGATGTCATAATCATTAGATGATGTCATAATCATTTTGTTGATGTCATAATCATTTGATGATGTCATAATCATTAGATGATGTCATAATCATTTTGTTGATGTCATAATCATTTGATGATGTCATAATCATTAGATGATGTCTTAATCATTTTGTTGATGTCATAATCATTAGATGATGTCATAATCATTTTGTTGATGTCATAATCATTTGATGATGTCATAATCATTTGATGTCATAATCATTGGATGATGTCATAAACATTTTGTTGATGTCATAATCATTTGATGATGTCATAATCATTAGATGATGTCATAATCATTTTGTTGATGTCATAATCATTTGATGATGTCATAATCATTAGATGATGTCATAATCATTTTGTTGATGTCATAATCATTTGATGATGTCATAATCATTTGATGTCATAATCATTGGATGATGTCATAAACATTTTGTTGATGTCATAATCATTTGATTATGTCATAATCATTTTGTTGATGTCATAATCATTTGATGATGTCATAATCATTAGATGATGTCATAATCATTTTGTTGATGTCTTAATCATTTGATGATGTCATAATCATTTTGTTGATGTCATAATCATTTGATGATGTCATAATCATTTGATGTCATAATCATTGGATGATGTCATAATCATTGGATGATGTCATAATCATTTTGTTGATGTCATAATCATTTGATGATGTCATAATCATTAGATGATGTCATAATCATTTTGTTGATGTCATAATCATTTGATGATGCTATAATCATTTTGTTGATGTCATAATCATTTTATGATGTCATAATCATTTTGTTGATGTCATAATCATTTTGTTGATGTCATAATGATTTGATGATGTCATAATCATTTGATGTCATAATCATTGGATGATGTCATAATCATTTTGTTGATGTCATAATCATTTGATGATGTCATAATGATTTTGTTGATGTCATAATCATTTGATGATGACATAATCATTTTGTTGATGTCATAATCATTTTATGATGTCATAATCATTTTGTTGATGTCATAATCATTTTGTTGATGTCATAATGATTTGATGATGTCATAATCATTTGATGTCATAATCATTGGATGATGTCATAATCATTTGATGATGTCATAATCATTAGATGATGTCATAATCATTTTGTTGATGTCATAATCATTTTGTTGATGTCATATTGATTTGATGATGTCATAATCATTTGATGTCATAATCATTGGATGATGCCATAATCATTTTGTTGATGTCATAATCATTTGATGATGTCAATCATTTTGTTGATGTCATAATCATTTTGTTGATGTCATAATGATTTGATGATGTCATAATCATTGGATGATGTCATAATCATTGGATGATGTCATAATCATTTTGTTGATGTCATAATCATTTGATGATGTCATAATCATTTGATGTCATAATCATTGGATGATGTCATAATCAATTGATGATGTCATAATCATTTTGTTGATGTCATAATCATTTGATGATGTCATAATCATTTTGTTGATGTCATAATCATTTTGTTGATGTCATAATGATTTGATGATGTCATAATCATTGGATGATGTCATAATCATTGGATGATGTCATAATCATTTTGTTGATGTCATAATCATTTGATGATGTCATAATCATTTGATGTCATAATCATTGGATGATGTCATAATCAATTGATGATGTCATAATCATTTTGTTGATGTCATAATCATTTGATGATGTCATAATCATTTTGTTGATGTCATAATGATTTTGTTGATGTCATAATGATTTGATGATGTCATAATCATTGGATGATGTCATAATCATTGGATGATGTCATAATCATTTTGTTGATGTCATAATCATTTGATGATGTCATAATCATTTGATGTCATAATCATTGGATGATGTCATAATCAATTGATGATGTCATAATCATTTTGTTGATGTCATAATCATTTGATGATGTCATAATCATTTTGTTGATGTCATAATCATTTTGTTGATGTCATATTGATTTGATGATGTCATAATCATTTGATGTCATAATCATTGGATGATGCCATAATCATTTTGTTGATGTCATAATCATTTGATGATGTCAATCATTTTGTTGATGTCATAATCATTTTGTTGATGTCATAATGATTTGATGATGTCATAATCATTGGATGATGTCATAATCATTGGATGATGTCATAATCATTTTGTTGATGTCATAATCATTTGATGATGTCATAATCATTTGATGTCATAATCATTGGATGATGTCATAATCAATTGATGATGTCATAATCATTTTGTTGATGTCATAATCATTTGATGATGTCATAATCATTTTGTTGATGTCATAATCATTTTGTTGATGTCATAATGATTTGATGATGTCATAATCATTGGATGATGTCATAATCATTGGATGATGTCATAATCATTTTGTTGATGTCATAATCATTTGATGATGTCATAATCATTTGATGTCATAATCATTGGATGATGTCATAATCAATTGATGATGTCATAATCATTTTGTTGATGTCATAATCATTTGATGATGTCATAATCATTTTGTTGATGTCATAATGATTTTGTTGATGTCATAATGATTTGATGATGTCATAATCATTGGATGATGTCATAATCATTGGATGATGTCATAATCATTTTGTTGATGTCATAATCATTTGATGATGTCATAATCATTTGATGTCATAATCATTGGATGATGTCATAATCAATTGATGATGTCATAATCATTTTGTTGATGTCATAATCATTTGATGATGTCATAATCATTTTGTTGATGTCATAATCATTTTGTTGATGTCATATTGATTTGATGATGTCATAATCATTTGATGTCATAATCATTGGATGATGCCATAATCATTTTGTTGATGTCATAATCATTTGATGATGTCAATCATTTTGTTGATGTCATAATCATTTTGTTGATGTCATAATGATTTGATGATGTCATAATCATTGGATGATGTCATAATCATTGGATGATGTCATAATCATTTTGTTGATGTCATAATCATTTGATGATGTCATAATCATTTGATGTCATAATCATTGGATGATGTCATAATCAATTGATGATGTCATAATCATTTTGTTGATGTCATAATCATTTGATGATGTCATAATCATTTTGTTGATGTCATAATCATTTTGTTGATGTCATAATGATTTGATGATGTCATAATCATTGGATGATGTCATAATCATTGGATGATGTCATAATCATTTTGTTGATGTCATAATCATTTGATGTCATAATCATTGGATGATGTCATAATCAATTGATGATGTCATAATCATTTTGTTGATGTCATAATCATTTGATGATGTCATAATCATTTTGTTGATGTCATAATGATTTTGTTGATGTCATAATGATTTGATGATGTCATAATCATTGGATGATGTCATAATCATTTTGTTGATGTCATAATCATTTGATGATGTCATAATCATTTGATGTCATAATCATTGGATGATGTCATAATCATTTTGTTGATGTCATAATCATTTGATGATGTCATAATCATTTTGTTGATGTCATAATCATTTTGTTGATGTCATAATGATTTGATGATGTCATAATCATTGGATGATGTCATAATCATTGGATGATGTCATAATCATTTTGTTGATGTCATAATCATTTGATGATGCCATAATCATTTTGTTGATGTCATAATCATTGGATGATGTCATAATCATTTGATGTCATAATCATTGGATGATGTCATAATCATTTTGTTGATGTCATAATCATTTGATGATGTCATAATGATTTTGTTGATGTCATAATCATTTGATGATGACATAATCATTTTGTTGATGTCATAATCATTTTATGATGTCATAATAATTTTGTTGATGTCATAATCATTTTGTTGATGTCATAATGATTTGATGATGTCATAATCATTTGATGTCATAATCATTGGATGATGTCATAATCATTTGATGATGTCATAATCATTAGATGATGTCATAATCATTTTGTTGATGTCATAATCATTTTGTTGATGTCATATTGATTTGATGATGTCATAATCATTTGATGTCATAATCATTGGATGATGCCATAATCATTTTGTTGATGTCATAATCATTTGATGATGTCAATCATTTTGTTGATGTCATAATCATTTTGTTGATGTCATAATGATTTGATGATGTCATAATCATTGGATGATGTCATAATCATTGGATGATGTCATAATCATTTTGTTGATGTCATAATCATTTGATGATGTCATAATCATTTGATGTCATAATCATTGGATGATGTCATAATCAATTGATGATGTCATAATCATTTGTTGATGTCATAATCATTTGATGATGTCATAATCATTTTGTTGATGTCATAATCATTTTGTTGATGTCATAATGATTTGATGATGTCATAATCATTGGATGATGTCATAATCATTGGATGATGTCATAATCATTTTGTTGATGTCATAATCATTTGATGATGTCATAATCATTTGATGTCATAATCATTGGATGATGTCATAATCAATTGATGATGTCATAATCATTTTGTTGATGTCATAATCATTTGATGATGTCATAATCATTTTGTTGATGTCATAATGATTTTGTTGATGTCATAATGATTTGATGATGTCATAATCATTGGATGATGTCATAATCATTGGATGATGTCATAATCATTTTGTTGATGTCATAATCATTTGATGATGTCATAATCATTTGATGTCATAATCATTGGATGATGTCATAATCAATTGATGATGTCATAATCATTTTGTTGATGTCATAATCATTTGATGATGTCATAATCATTTTGTTGATGTCATAATCATTTTGTTGATGTCATATTGATTTGATGATGTCATAATCATTTGATGTCATAATCATTGGATGATGCCATAATCATTTTGTTGATGTCATAATCATTTGATGATGTCAATCATTTTGTTGATGTCATAATCATTTTGTTGATGTCATAATGATTTGATGATGTCATAATCATTGGATGATGTCATAATCATTGGATGATGTCATAATCATTTTGTTGATGTCATAATCATTTGATGATGTCATAATCATTTGATGTCATAATCATTGGATGATGTCATAATCAATTGATGATGTCATAATCATTTTGTTGATGTCATAATCATTTGATGATGTCATAATCATTTTGTTGATGTCATAATCATTTTGTTGATGTCATAATGATTTGATGATGCCATAATCATTGGATGATGTCATAATCATTGGATGATGTCATAATCATTTTGTTGATGTCATAATCATTTGATGATGTCATAATCATTTGATGTCATAATCATTGGATGATGTCATAATCAATTGATGATGTCATAATCATTTTGTTGATGTCATAATCATTTGATGATGTCATAATCATTTTGTTGATGTCATAATGATTTTGTTGATGTCATAATGATTTGATGATGTCATAATCATTGGATGATGTCATAATCATTGGATGATGTCATAATCATTTTGTTGATGTCATAATCATTTGATGATGTCATAATCATTTGATGTCATAATCATTGGATGATGTCATAATCAATTGATGATGTCATAATCATTTTGTTGATGTCATAATCATTTGATGATGTCATAATCATTTTGTTGATGTCATAATCATTTTGTTGATGTCATATTGATTTGATGATGTCATAATCATTTGATGTCATAATCATTGGATGATGCCATAATCATTTTGTTGATGTCATAATCATTTGATGATGTCAATCATTTTGTTGATGTCATAATCATTTTGTTGATGTCATAATGATTTGATGATGTCATAATCATTGGATGATGTCATAATCATTGGATGATGTCATAATCATTTTGTTGATGTCATAATCATTTGATGATGTCATAATCATTTGATGTCATAATCATTGGATGATGTCATAATCAATTGATGATGTCATAATCATTTTGTTGATGTCATAATCATTTGATGATGTCATAATCATTTTGTTGATGTCATAATCATTTTGTTGATGTCATAATGATTTGATGATGTCATAATCATTGGATGATGTCATAATCATTGGATGATGTCATAATCATTTTGTTGATGTCATAATCATTTGATGATGTCATAATCATTTGATGTCATAATCATTGGATGATGTCATAATCAATTGATGATGTCATAATCATTTTGTTGATGTCATAATCATTTGATGATGTCATAATCATTTTGTTGATGTCATAATGATTTTGTTGATGTCATAATGATTTGATGATGTCATAATCATTGGATGATGTCATAATCATTGGATGATGTCATAATCATTTTGTTGATGTCATAATCATTTGATGATGTCATAATCATTTGATGTCATAATCATTGGATGATGTCATAATCATTTTGTTGATGTCATAATCATTTGATGATGTCATAATCATTTTGTTGATGTCATAATCATTTTGTTGATGTCATAATGATTTGATGATGTCATAATCATTGGATGATGTCATAATCATTGGATGATGTCATAATCATTTTGTTGATGTCATAATCATTTGATGATGCCATAATCATTTTGTTGATGTCATAATCATTGGATGATGTCATAATCATTTGATGTCATAATCATTGGATGATGTCATAATCATTTTGTTGATGTCATAATCATCGGATGATGTCATAATCATTTTGTTGATGTCATAATCATTTGATGATGTCATAATCATTTGATGTCATAATCATTGGATGATGTCATAATCATTTTGTTGATGTCATAATCATTGGATGATGTCATAATCATTTTGTTGATGTCATAATCATTTGATGATGTCATAATCATTAGATGATGTCATAATCATTTTGTTGATGTCATAATGATTTGATGATGTCATAATCATTTGATGTCATAATCATTGGATGATGTCATAATCATTTTGTTGATGTCATAATCATTTGATGATGTCATAAACATTTGATGTCATAATCATTGGATGATGTCATAATCATTTTGTTGATGTCATAATCATTTGATGATGTCATAATCATTAGATGATGTCATAATCATTTGATGTCATAATCATTTTGTTGATGTCATGATCATTTGATGATGTCATAATCATTAGATGATGTCATAATCATTTGATGTCATAATCATTGGATGATGTCATAACCATTTGGTTGATGTCATAAACATGTGATGATGTCATAATCATTGGATGATGTCATAATCATTTTGTTGATGTCATAATCATTTGATGATGTCATAATCATTTGATGTCATAATCATTGGATGATGTCATAATCATTTTGTTGATGTCATAATCATTTGATGATGTCATAATCATTTGATGTCATAATCATTGGATGATGTCATAATCATTTTGTTGATGTCATAATCATTAGATGATGTCATAATCATTAGATGATGTCATAATCATTTTGTTGATGTCATAATCATTTGATGATGTCATAATCATTTGATGTCATAATCATTGGATGATGTCATAATCATTTTGTTGATGTCATAATCATTTGATGATGTCATAATCATTTGATGTCATAATCTTTGGATGATGTCATAATCATTTGATGATGTCATAATCATTTTGTTGATGTCATAATCATTTGATGATGTCATAATCATTTTGTTGATGTCATAATCATTTGATGATGTCATAATCATTTTGTTGATGTCATAATCATTTTGTTGATGTCATAATGATTTGATGATGTCATAATCATTGGATGATGTCATAATCATTTTGTTGATGTCATAATCATTTGATGATGTCATAATCGTTAGATGATGTCATAATCATTTTGTTGATGTCATAATCATTTGATGATGTCATAATCATTAGATGATGTCATAATCATTTTGTTGATGTCATAATCATTTGATGTCATAATCATCGGATGATGTCATAATCATTTTGTTGATGTCATAATCATTTGATAATGTCATAATCATTTGATGATGCCATAATCATTTTGTTAATGGCATAATCATTTGATGATGTCATAATCATTTGATGTCATAATCATTGGATGGTGTCATAAACATTTTGTTGATGTCATAATCATTTGATGATGTCATAATCATTTGATGTCATAATCATTTGATGATGTCATAATCATTTTGTTGATGTCATAATCATTTTGTTGATGTCATAATGATTTGATGATGTCATAATCATTGGATGATGTCATAATCATTTTGTTGATGTCATAATCATTTGATGATGTCATAATGATTTGATGATATCATAATCATTGGATGATGTCATAATGATTTGATGATATCATAATCATTGGATGATGTCATAATCATTGGATGATGTCATAATCATTTTGTTGATGTCATAATGATTTGATGATGTCATAATCATTGGATGATGTCATAATCATTGGATGATGTCATAATCATTTTGTTGATGTCATAATCATTTGATGATGCCATAATCATTTTGTTGATGTCATAATCATTTTATGATGTCATAATCATTTTATTGATGTCATAATGATTTGATGATGTCATAATCATTTGATGTCATAATCATTGGGTGATGTCATAATCATTTTGTTGATGTCATAATCATTTGATGATGCCATAATCATTTTGTTGATGTCATAATCATTTGATGATGCCATAATCATTTTGTTGATGGCATAATCATTTGATGATGTCATAATCATTTGATGTCATAATCATTGGATGATATCATAATCATTTTGTTGATGTCATAATCATTTGATGATGTCATAATCATTTTGTTGATGTCATAATCATTTTGTTGATGTCATAATGATTTGTTGATGTCATAATCATTGGATGATGTCATAATCATTGGATGATGTCATAATCATTTTGTTGATGTCATAATCATTTGATGATGTCAAAATCATTGGATGATGTCATATTCATTTTGTTGATGTCATAATCATTTGATGATGTCATAATCATTAGATGATGTCATAATCATTTGATGTCATAATCATTTTGTTGATGTCATGATCATTTGATGATGTCATAATCATTAGATGATGTCATAATCATTTGATGTCATAATCATTGGATGATGTCATAACCATTTTGTTGATGTCATAAACATGTGATGATGTCATAATCATTGGATGATGTCATAATCATTTTGTTGATGTCATAATCATTTGATGATGTCATAATCATTTGATGTCATAATCATTGGATGATGTCATAATCATTTTGTTGATGTCATAATCATTTGATGATGTCATAATCATTTGATGTCATAATCATTGGATGATGTCATAATCATTTTGTTGATGTCATAATCATTTGATGATGTCATAATCATTTGATGTCATAATCTTTGGATGATGTCATAATCATTTGATGATGTCATAATCATTTTGTTGATGTCATAATCATTTGATGATGTCATAATCATTTTGTTGATGTCATAATCATTTGATGATGTCATAATCATTTTGTTGATGTCATAATCATTTTGTTGATGTCATAATGATTTGATGATGTCATAATCATTGGATGATGTCATAATCATTTTGTTGATGTCATAATCATTTGATGATGTCATAATCATTAGATGATGTCATAATCATTTTGTTGATGTCATAATCATTTGATGTCATAATCATCGGATGATGTCATAATCATTTTGTTGATGTCATAATCATTTGATAATGTCATAATCATTTGATGATGCCATAATCATTTTGTTAATGGCATAATCATTTGATGATGTCATAATCATTTGATGTCATAATCATTGGATGATGTCATAAACATTTTGTTGATGTCATAATCATTTGATGATGTCATAATCATTTGATGTCATAATCATTTGATGATGTCATAATCATTTTGTTGATGTCATAATCATTTTGTTGATGTCATAATGATTTGATGATGTCATAATCATTGGATGATGTCATAATCATTTTGTTGATGTCATAATCATTTGATGATGTCATAATGATTTGATGATGTCATAATCATTGGATGATGTCATAATCATTGGATGATGTCATAATCATTTTGTTGATGTCATAATGATTTGATGATGTCATAATCATTGGATGATGTCGTAATCATTGGATGATGTCATAATCATTTTGTTGATGTCATAATCATTTGATGATGCCATAATCATTTTGTTGATGTCATAATCATTTTATGATGTCATAATCATTTTGTTGATGTCATAATGATTTGATGATGTCATAATCATTTGATGTCATAATCATTGGGTGATGTCATAATCATTTTGTTGATGTCATAATCATTTGATGATGCCATAATCATTTTGTTGATGTCATAATCATTTGATGATGCCATAATCATTTTGTTGATGGCATAATCATTTGATGATGTCATAATCATTTGATGTCATAATCATTTGATGATGTCATAATCATTTTGTTGATGTCATAATCATTTTGTTGATGTCATAATGATTTGATGATGTCATAATCATTGGATGATGTCATAATCATTTTGTTGATGTCATAATCATTTGATGATGTCATAATGATTTGATGATATCATAATCATTGGATGATGTCATAATGATTTGATGATATCATAATCATTGGATGATGTCATAATCATTGGATGATGTCATAATCATTTTGTTGATGTCATAATGATTTGATGATGTCATAATCATTGGATGATGTCATAATCATTGGATGATGTCATAATCATTTTGTTGATGTCATAATCATTTGATGATGCCATAATCATTTTGTTGATGTCATAATCATTTTATGATGTCATAATCATTTTATTGATGTCATAATGATTTGATGATGTCATAATCATTTGATGTCATAATCATTGGGTGATGTCATAATCATTTTGTTGATGTCATAATCATTTGATGATGCCATAATCATTTTGTTGATGTCATAATCATTTGATGATGCCATAATCATTTTGTTGATGGCATAATCATTTGATGATGTCATAATCATTTGATGTCATAATCATTGGATGATATCATAATCATTTTGTTGATGTCATAATCATTTGATGATGTCATAATCATTTTGTTGATGTCATAATCATTTTGTTGATGTCATAATGATTTGTTGATGTCATAATCATTGGATGATGTCATAATCATTGGATGATGTCATAATCATTTTGTTGATGTCATAATCATTTGATGATGTCAAAATCATTGGATGATGTCATATTCATTTTGTTGATGTCATAATCATTTGATGATGTCATAATCATTAGATGATGTCATAATCATTTGATGTCATAATCATTTTGTTGATGTCATGATCATTTGATGATGTCATAATCATTAGATGATGTCATAATCATTTGATGTCATAATCATTGGATGATGTCATAACCATTTTGTTGATGTCATAAACATGTGATGATGTCATAATCATTGGATGATGTCATAATCATTTTGTTGATGTCATAATCATTTGATGATGTCATAATCATTTGATGTCATAATCATTGGATGATGTCATAATCATTTTGTTGATGTCATAATCATTTGATGATGTCATAATCATTTGATGTCATAATCATTGGATGATGTCATAATCATTTTGTTGATGTCATAATCATTTGATGATGTCATAATCATTTGATGTCATAATCTTTGGATGATGTCATAATCATTTGATGATGTCATAATCATTTTGTTGATGTCATAATCATTTGATGATGTCATAATCATTTTGTTGATGTCATAATCATTTGATGATGTCATAATCATTTTGTTGATGTCATAATCATTTTGTTGATGTCATAATGATTTGATGATGTCATAATCATTGGATGATGTCATAATCATTTTGTTGATGTCATAATCATTTGATGATGTCATAATCATTAGATGATGTCATAATCATTTTGTTGATGTCATAATCATTTGATGTCATAATCATCGGATGATGTCATAATCATTTTGTTGATGTCATAATCATTTGATAATGTCATAATCATTTGATGATGCCATAATCATTTTGTTAATGGCATAATCATTTGATGATGTCATAATCATTTGATGTCATAATCATTGGATGATGTCATAAACATTTTGTTGATGTCATAATCATTTGATGATGTCATAATCATTTGATGTCATAATCATTTGATGATGTCATAATCATTTTGTTGATGTCATAATCATTTTGTTGATGTCATAATGATTTGATGATGTCATAATCATTGGATGATGTCATAATCATTTTGTTGATGTCATAATCATTTGATGATGTCATAATGATTTGATGATGTCATAATCATTGGATGATGTCATAATCATTGGATGATGTCATAATCATTTTGTTGATGTCATAATGATTTGATGATGTCATAATCATTGGATGATGTCGTAATCATTGGATGATGTCATAATCATTTTGTTGATGTCATAATCATTTGATGATGCCATAATCATTTTGTTGATGTCATAATCATTTTATGATGTCATAATCATTTTGTTGATGTCATAATGATTTGATGATGTCATAATCATTTGATGTCATAATCATTGGGTGATGTCATAATCATTTTGTTGATGTCATAATCATTTGATGATGCCATAATCATTTTGTTGATGTCATAATCATTTGATGATGCCATAATCATTTTGTTGATGGCATAATCATTTGATGATGTCATAATCATTTGATGTCATAATCATTGGATGATATCATAATCATTTTGTTGATGTCATAATCATTTGATGATGTCATAATCATTTTGTTGATGTCATAATGATTTGATGATGTCATAATCATTTGATGTCATAATCATTGGGTGATGTCATAATCATTTTGTTGATGTCATAATCATTTGATGATGCCATAATCATTTTGTTGATGTCATAATCATTTGATGATGCCATAATCATTTTGTTGATGGCATAATCATTTGATGATGTCATAATCATTTGATGTCATAATCATTGGATGATATCATAATCATTTTGTTGATGTCATAATCATTTTGATGATGTCATAATGATTTGTTGATGTCATAATCATTGGATGATGTCATAATCATTGGATGATGTCATAATCATTTTGTTGATGTCATAATCATTTGATGATGTCATAATCATTTGATGTCATATTCATTGGATGATGTCATAATCATTTTTTTGATGTCATAATCATTTGATGATGTCATAATCATTGGATGATGTCATAATCATTTTGTTGATGTCATAATCATTTTGTTGATGTCATAATCATTTGATGATGCCATAATCATTTTGTTGATGTCATAATCATTTTGTTGATGACATAATGATTTGATGATGTTATAATCATTGGATGATGTCATAATCATTGGATGATGTCATAATCATTTTGTTGATATCATAATCATTTGATGTCATAATCATTGGATGATGTCATAATCATTTTGTTGATGTCATAATCATTTGATGATGTCATAATCATTAGATGATGTCATAATCATTTTGTTGATGTCATAATCATTTGATGATGTCATAATCATTTGATGTCATAATCATTGGATGATGTCATAATCATTTCGTTGATGTCATAATCATTTGATGATGTCATAATCATTAGATGATGTCATAATCATTTTGTTGATGTTATAATCATTTGATGATGTCATAATCATTAGATGATGTCATAATCATTTTGTTGATGTCATAATCATTTGATGATGTCATAATCATTTGATGTCATAATCATCGGATGATGTCATAATCATTTTGTTGATGTCATAATCATTTGATAATGTCATAATCATTTGATGATGCCATAATCATTTTGTTGATGGCATAATCATTTGATGATGTCATAATCATTTGATGTCATAATCATTGGATGATGTCATAAACATTTTGTTGATGTCATAATCATTTGATGATATCATAATCATTTGATGTCATAATCATTTGATGATGTCATAATCATTTTGTTGATGTCATAATCATTTTGTTGATGTCATAATGATTTGATGATGTCATAATCATTGGATGATGTCATAATCATTGGATGATGTCATAATCATTTTGTTGATGTCATAATCATTGGATGATGTCATAATCATTGGATGATGTCATAATCATTTTGTTGATGTCATAATCATTTGATGATGCCATAATCATTTTGTTGGTGTCATAATCATTTTATGATGTCATAATCATTTTGTTGATGTCATAATGATTTGATGATGTCATAATCATTTGATGTCATAATCATTGGATGATGTCATAATCATTTTGTTGATGTCATAATCATTTGATGTTGCCATAATCATTTTGTTGATGTCGTAATCATTTGATGATGCCATAATCATTTTGATGATGTCATAATCATTTTATGATGTCATAATCATTTTGTTGATGTCATAATCATTTTGTTGATGTCATAATGATCTGATGATGTCATAATCATTGGATGATGTCATAATCATTGGATGATGTCATAATCATTTGATGTCATAATCATTGGATGAAGTCATAATCATTTTGTTGATGTCATAATCATTTGATGATGTCATAATCATTAGATGATGTCATAATTATTTTGTTGATGTCATAATCATTTTGTTGATGTCATAATCATTTGATGATGTCATAATCATTTGATGTCATAATCATTGGATGATGTCATAATCATTTTGTTGATGTCATAATCATTTGATGATGTCATAATCATTTGATGTCATAATCATTGGATGATGTCATAATCCTTTTGTTGATGTCATAATCATTTGATGTCATAATCATTAGATGATGTCATAATCATTTTGTTGATGTCATAATCATTAGATGATGTCATAATCATTTGATGTCATAATCATTTGATGATGTCATAATCATTTGATGATGTCATAATCATTTTGTTGATGTCATAATCATTTGATGATGTCATAATCATTAGATGATGTCATAATCATTTTGTTGATGTCATAATCATTTGATGATGTCATAATCATTAGATGATGTCATAATCATTTTGTTGATGTCATAATCATTTGATGATGTCATAATCATTAGATGATGTCATAATCATTTTGTTGATGTCATAATCATTTGATGATGTCATAATCATTAGATGATGTCATAATCATTTTGTTGATGTCATAATCATTTGATGATGTCATAATCATTAGATGATGTCATAATCATTTTGTTGATGTCATAATCATTTGATGATGTCATAATCATTTGATGTCATAATCATTGGATGATGTCATAAACATTTTGTTGATGTCATAATCATTTGATGATGTCATAATCATTTTGTTGATGTCATAATCATTTGATGATGTCATAATCATTAGATGATGTCATAATCATTTTGTTGATGTCATAATCATTTGATGATGTCATAATCATTTTGTTGATGTCATAATCATTTGATGATGTCATAATCATTTGATGTCATAATCATGGGATGATGTCATAATCATTTTGTTGATGTCATAATCATTTGATGATGTCATAATCATTAGATGATGTCATAATCATTTTGTTGATGTCATAATGATTTGATGATGTCATAATCATTGGATGATGTCATAATCATTGGATGATGTCATCATCATTTTGTTGATGTCATAATCATTTGATGATGCCATAATCATTTCATGTCATAATCATTGGATGATGTCATAATCATTTTGTTGATGTCATAATCATTTGATGATGTCATAATCATTTGATGTCATAATCATTGGATGATGGCATAATCAATTTGTTGATGTCATAATCATTTGATAATGTCATAATCATTTTGTTGATGTCATAATCATTTGATGATGTCATAATCATTTGATGTCATAATCATTGGATGATGTCATAATCATTTTGTTGATGTCATAATCATTTGATGATGTCATAATCATTTGATGTCATAATCATTGGATGATGTCATAATCATTTTGTTGATGTCATAATCATTAGATGATGTCATAATCATTAGATGATGTCATAATCATTTTGTTGATGTCATAATCATTTGATGATGTCATAATCATTTGATGTCATAATCATTGGATGATGTCATAATCATTTTGTTGATGTCATAATCATTTGATGATGTCATAATCATTTGATGTCATAATCTTTGGATGATGTCATAATCATTTGATGATGTCATAATCATTTTGTTGATGTCATAATCATTTGATGATGTCATAATCATTTTGTTGATGTCATAATCATTTGATGATGTCATAATCATTTTGTTGATGTCATAATCATTTTGTTGATGTCATAATGATTTTATGATGTCATAATCATTGGATGATGTCATAATCATTGGATGATGTCATAATCATTTTGTTGATGTCATAATCATTTGATGATGTCATAATCGTTAGATGATGTCATAATCATTTTGTTGATGTCAAAATCATTTGATGATGTCATAATCATTTGATGATGCCATAATCATTTTGTTAATGGCATAATCATTTGATGATGTCATAATCATTTGATGTCATAATCATTGGATGATGTCATAAACATTTTGTTGATGTCATAATCATTTGATGATGTCATAATCATTTGATGTCATAATCATTTGATGATGTCATAATCATTTTGTTGATGTCATAATCATTTTGTTGATGTCATAATGATTTGATGATGTCATAATCATTGGATGATGTCATAATCATTTTGTTGATGTCATAATCATTTGATGATGTCATAATCATTTTGTTGATGTCATAATCATTTTGTTGATGTCATAATGATTTGATGATGTCATAATCATTGGATGATGTCATAATCATTGGATGATGTCATAATCATTTTGTTGATGTCATAATGATTTGATGATGTCATAATCATTGGATGATGTCATAATCATTTTGTTGATGTCATAATGATCTGATGATGTCATAATCATTGGATGATGTCATAATCATTGGATGATGTCATCATCATTTTGTTGATGTCATAACCATTTGATGATGTCATAATCATTTGATGTCATAATCATTGGATGAAGTCATAATCATTTTGTTGATGTCATAATCATTTGATGATGTCATAATCATTAGATGATGTCATAATTATTTTGTTGATGTCATAATCATTTTGTTGATGTCATAATCATTTGATGATGTCATAATCATTTGATGTCATAATCATTGGATGATGTCATAATCATTTTGTTGATGTCATAATCATTTGATGATGTCATAATCATTTGATGTCATAATCATTGGATGATGTCATAATCCTTTTGTTGATGTCATAATCATTTGATGTCATAATCATTAGATGATGTCATAATCATTTTGTTGATGTCATAATCATTAGATGATGTCATAATCATTTGATGTCATAATCATTTGATGATGTCATAATCATTTGATGATGTCATAATCATTTTGTTGATGTCATAATCATTTGATGATGTCATAATCATTAGATGATGTCATAATCATTTTGTTGATGTCATAATCATTTGATGATGTCATAATCATTAGATGATGTCATAATCATTTTGTTGATGTCATAATCATTTGATGATGTCATAATCATTAGATGATGTCATAATCATTTTGTTGATGTCATAATCATTTGATGATGTCATAATCATTAGATGATGTCATAATCATTTTGTTGATGTCATAATCATTTGATGATGTCATAATCATTAGATGATGTCATAATCATTTTGTTGATGTCATAATCATTTGATGATGTCATAATCATTTGATGTCATAATCATTGGATGATGTCATAAACATTTTGTTGATGTCATAATCATTTGATGATGTCATAATCATTTTGTTGATGTCATAATCATTTGATGATGTCATAATCATTAGATGATGTCATAATCATTTTGTTGATGTCATAATCATTTGATGATGTCATAATCATTTTGTTGATGTCATAATCATTTGATGATGTCATAATCATTTGATGTCATAATCATGGGATGATGTCATAATCATTTTGTTGATGTCATAATCATTTGATGATGTCATAATCATTAGATGATGTCATAATCATTTTGTTGATGTCATAATGATTTGATGATGTCATAATCATTGGATGATGTCATAATCATTGGATGATGTCATCATCATTTTGTTGATGTCATAATCATTTGATGATGCCATAATCATTTCATGTCATAATCATTGGATGATGTCATAATCATTTTGTTGATGTCATAATCATTTGATGATGTCATAATCATTTGATGTCATAATCATTGGATGATGGCATAATCAATTTGTTGATGTCATAATCATTTGATAATGTCATAATCATTTTGTTGATGTCATAATCATTTGATGATGTCATAATCATTTGATGTCATAATCATTGGATGATGTCATAATCATTTTGTTGATGTCATAATCATTTGATGATGTCATAATCATTTGATGTCATAATCATTGGATGATGTCATAATCATTTTGTTGATGTCATAATCATTAGATGATGTCATAATCATTAGATGATGTCATAATCATTTTGTTGATGTCATAATCATTTGATGATGTCATAATCATTTGATGTCATAATCATTGGATGATGTCATAATCATTTTGTTGATGTCATAATCATTTGATGATGTCATAATCATTTGATGTCATAATCTTTGGATGATGTCATAATCATTTGATGATGTCATAATCATTTTGTTGATGTCATAATCATTTGATGATGTCATAATCATTTTGTTGATGTCATAATCATTTGATGATGTCATAATCATTTTGTTGATGTCATAATCATTTTGTTGATGTCATAATGATTTTATGATGTCATAATCATTGGATGATGTCATAATCATTGGATGATGTCATAATCATTTTGTTGATGTCATAATCATTTGATGATGTCATAATCGTTAGATGATGTCATAATCATTTTGTTGATGTCAAAATCATTTGATGATGTCATAATCATTTGATGATGCCATAATCATTTTGTTAATGGCATAATCATTTGATGATGTCATAATCATTTGATGTCATAATCATTGGATGATGTCATAAACATTTTGTTGATGTCATAATCATTTGATGATGTCATAATCATTTGATGTCATAATCATTTGATGATGTCATAATCATTTTGTTGATGTCATAATCATTTTGTTGATGTCATAATGATTTGATGATGTCATAATCATTGGATGATGTCATAATCATTTTGTTGATGTCATAATCATTTGATGATGTCATAATCATTTTGTTGATGTCATAATCATTTTGTTGATGTCATAATGATTTGATGATGTCATAATCATTGGATGATGTCATAATCATTGGATGATGTCATAATCATTTTGTTGATGTCATAATGATTTGATGATGTCATAATCATTGGATGATGTCATAATCATTGGATGATGCCATAATCATTTTGTTGATGTCATAATCATTTGATGATGCCATAATCATTTTGTTGATGGCATAATCATTTGATGATGTCATAATCATTTGATGTCATAATCATTGGATGATATCATAATCATTTTGTTGATGTCGTAATCATTTGATGATGTCATAATCATTTTGTTGATGTCATAATCATTTTGTTGATGTCATAATGATTTGTTGATGTCATAATCATTGGATGATGTCATAATCATTGGATGATGTCATAATCATTTTGTTGATGTCATAATCATTTGATGATGTCATAATCATTTGATGTCATAATCATTGGATGATGTCATAATCATTTTTTTGATGTCATAATCATTTGATGATGTCATAATCATTGGATGATGTCATAATCATTTTGTTGATGTCATAATCATTTTGTTGATGTCATAATCATTTGATGATGCCATAATCATTTTGTTGATGTCATAATCATTTTGTTGATGACATAATGATTTGATGATGTTATAATCATTGGATGATGTCATAATCATTGGATGATGTCATAATCATTTTGTTGATATCATAATCATTTGATGTCATAATCATTGGATGATGTCATAATCATTTTGTTGATGTCATAATCATTTGATGATGTCATAATCATTAGATGATGTCATAATCATTTTGTTGATGTCATAATCATTTGATGATGTCATAATCATTTGATGTCATAATCATTGGATGATGTCATAATCATTTTGTTGATGTCATAATCATTTGATGATATCATAATCATTAGATGATGTCATAATCATTTGATGTCATAATCATTTTGTTGATGTCATGATCATTTGATGATGTCATAATCATTAGATGATGTCATAATCATTTGATGTCATAATCATTGGATGATGTAATAACCATTTTGTTGATGTCATAAACATTTGATGATGTCATAATCATTGGATGATGTCATAATCATTTTGTTGATGTCATAATCATTTTGTTGATGTCATAATCATTTGATGTCATAATCATTGGATGATGTCATAATCATTTTGTTGATGTCATAATCATTTGATGATGTCATAATCATTTGATGTCATAATCATTGGATGATGTCATAATCATTTTGTTGATGTCATAATCATTAGATGATGTCATAATCATTAGATGATGTCATAATCATTTTGTTGATGTCATAATCATTTGATGATGTCATAATCATTTTGTTGATGTCATAATCATTGGATGATGTCATAATCATTTTGTTGATGTTATAATCATTTGATGATGCCATAATCATTTTGTTGATGGCATAATCATTTGATGATGTCATAATCATTTGATGTCATAATCATTGGATGATGTCATAATCATTTTGTTGATGTCATAAACATTTTGTTGATGTCATAATCATTGGATGATGTCATAATCATTTTGATGATGTTATAATCATTTGATGATGCCATAATCATTTTGTTGATGTCATAATCATTAGATGATGTCATAATCATTTTGTTGATGTCATAATCATTTGATGATGTCATAATCATTTTGTTGATGTCATAATCATTGGATGATGTCATAATCATTTTGATGATGTCATAATCATTTGATGATGCCATAATCATTTTGTTGATGGCATAATCATTTGATGATGTCATAATCATTTGATGTCATAATCATTGGATGATGTCATAATCATTTTGTTGATGTCATAATCATTTGATGATGTCATAATCATTTGATGTCATAATCTTTGGATGATGTCATAATCATTTGATGATGTCATAATCATTTTGTTGATGTCATAATGATTTGATGATGTCATAATCATTGGATGATGTCATAATCATTGGATGATGTCATAATCATTTTGTTGATGTCATAATCATTTGATGATGCCATAATCATTTTGTTGATGTCATAATCATTTTATGATGTCATAATCATTTTGTTGATGTCATAATGATTTGATGATGTCATAATCATTGGATGATGTCATAATCATTGGATGATGTCATCATCATTTTGTTGATGTCATAATCATTTGATGATGTCATAATCATTTGTTGTCATAATCATTGGATGATGTCAAAATCATTTTGTTGATGTCATAATCATTTGATGATGTCATAATCATTAGATGATGACATAATTATTTTGTTGATGTCATAATCATTTTGTTGATGTCATAATGATTTGATGATGTCATAATCATTTGATGTCATAATCATTGGGTGATGTCATAATCATTTTGTTGATGTCATAATCATTTGATGATGTCATAATCATTTGATGTCATAATCATTGGATGATGTCATAATCATTTTGTTGATGTCATAATCATTTGATGTCATAATCATTAGATGATGTCATAATCATTTTGTTGATGTCATAATCATTAGATGATGTCATAATCATTTTGTTGAAGTCATAATCATTTGATGATGTCATAATCATTTGATGTCATAATCATTGGATGATGTCATAATCATTTTGTTGATGTCATAATCATTTGATGATGTCATAATCATTAGATGATGTCATAATCATTTTGTTGATGTCATAATCATTTGATGATGTCATAATCATTAGATGATGTCATAATCATTTTGTTGATGTCATAATCATTTGATGATGTCATAGTCATTAGATGATGTCATAATCATTTTGTTGATGTCATAATCATTTGATGATGTCATAATCATTTGATGTCATAATCATTGGATGATGTCATAAACATTTTGTTGATGTCATAATCATTTGATGATGTCATAATCATTTTGTTGATGTCATAATCATTTGATGATGTCATAATCATTAGATGATGTCATAATCATTTTGTTGATGTCATAATCATTTGATGATGTCATAATCATTTTGTTGATGTCATAATCATTTGATGATGTCATAATCATTTGATGTCATAATCATGGGATGATGTCATAATCATTTTGTTGATGTCATAATCATTTGATGATGTCATAATCATTTGATGTCATAATCTTTGGATGATGTCATAATCATTTGATGATGTCATAATCATTTTGTTGATGTCATAATGATTTGATGATGTCATAATCATTGGATGATGTCATAATCATTGGATGATGTCATAATCATTTTGTTGATGTCATAATCATTTGATGATGCCATAATCATTTTGTTGATGGCATAATCATTTGATGATGTCATAATCATTTGATGTCATAATCATTGGATGATGTCATAATCATTTTGTTGATGTCATAATCATTTGATGATGTCATAATCATTTGATGTCATAATCTTTGGATGATGTCATAATCATTTTGTTGATGTCATAATGATTTGATGATGTCATAATCATTGGATGATGTCATAATCATTGGATGATGTCATAATCATTTTGTTGATGTCATAATCATTTGATGATGCCATAATCATTTTGTTGATGTCATAATCATTTTATGATGTCATAATCATTTTGTTGATGTCATAATGATTTGATGATGTCATAATCATTGGATGATGTCATAATCATTGGATGATGTCATCATCATTTTGTTGATGTCATAATCATTTGATGATGTCATAATCATTTGTTGTCATAATCATTGGATGATGTCAAAATCATTTTGTTGATGTCATAATCATTTGATGATGTCATAATCATTAGATGATGACATAATTATTTTGTTGATGTCATAATCATTTTGTTGATGTCATAATGATTTGATGATGTCATAATCATTTGATGTCATAATCATTGGGTGATGTCATAATCATTTTGTTGATGTCATAATCATTTGATGATGTCATAATCATTTGATGTCATAATCATTGGATGATGTCATAATCATTTTGTTGATGTCATAATCATTTGATGTCATAATCATTAGATGATGTCATAATCATTTTGTTGATGTCATAATCATTAGATGATGTCATAATCATTTTGTTGAAGTCATAATCATTTGATGATGTCATAATCATTTGATGTCATAATCATTGGATGATGTCATAATCATTTTGTTGATGTCATAATCATTTGATGATGTCATAATCATTAGATGATGTCATAATCATTTTGTTGATGTCATAATCATTTGATGATGTCATAATCATTAGATGATGTCATAATCATTTTGTTGATGTCATAATCATTTGATGATGTCATAGTCATTAGATGATGTCATAATCATTTTGTTGATGTCATAATCATTTGATGATGTCATAATCATTTGATGTCATAATCATTGGATGATGTCATAAACATTTTGTTGATGTCATAATCATTTGATGATGTCATAATCATTTTGTTGATGTCATAATCATTTGATGATGTCATAATCATTAGATGATGTCATAATCATTTTGTTGATGTCATAATCATTTGATGATGTCATAATCATTTTGTTGATGTCATAATCATTTGATGATGTCATAATCATTTGATGTCATAATCATGGGATGATGTCATAATCATTTTGTTGATGTCATAATCATTTGATGATGTCATAATCATTAGATGATGTCATAATCATTTTGTTGATGTCATAATCATTTGATGATGTCATAATCATTAGATGATGTCATAATCATTTTGTTGATGTCATAATCATTTGATGATGTCATAATCATTAGATGATGTCATAATCATTTTGTTGATGTCATAATCATTTGATGATGTCATAATCATTAGATGATGTCATAATCATTTTGTTGATGTCATAATCATTTGATGATGTCATAATCATTTGATGTCATAATCATTGGATGATGTCATAAACATTTTGTTGATGTCATAATCATTTGATTATGTCATAATCATTTTGTTGATGTCATAATCATTTGATGATGTCATAATCATTAGATGATGCCATAATCATTTTGTTGATGTCATAATCATTTGATGATGTCATAATCATTTGATGTCATAATCATTGGATGATGTCATAATCATTTTGTTGATGTCATAATCATTTGATGATGTCATAATCATTAGATGATGTCATAATCATTTTGTTGATGTCATAATAATTTTGTTGATGTCATATTGATTTGATGATGTCATAATCATTTGATGTCATAATCATTGGATGATGTCATAATCATTTTGTTGATGTCATAATCATTTGATGATGTCAATCATTTTGTTGATGTCATAATCATTTTGTTGATGTCATAATCATTTGATGATGTCATAATCATTGGATGATGTCATAATCATTGGATGATGTCATAATAATTTTGTTGATGTCATAATCATTTGATGATGCCATAATCATTTTGTTGATGTCATAATCATTGGATGATGTCATAATCATTTTGTTGATGTCATAATCATTTGATGATGTCATAATCATTGGATGATGTCATATTCATTTTGTTGATGTCATAATCATTTGATGATGTCATAATCATTAGATGATGTCATAATCATTTGATGTCATAATCATTTTGTTGATGTCATGATCATTTGATGATGTCATAATCATTAGATGATGTCATAATCATTTGATGTCATAATCATTGGATGATGTCATAACCATTTTGTTGATGTCATAAACATTTGATGATGTCATAATCATTGGATGATGTCATAATCATTTTGTTGATGTCATAATCATTTGATGATGCCATAATCATTTTGTTGATGTCATAATCATTTTGTTGATGTCATAATCATTTGATGTCATAATCATTGGATGATGTCATAATCATGTTGTTGATGTCATAATCATTAGATGATGTCATAATCATTAGATGATGTCATGATCATTTTGTTGATGTCATAATCATTTTGTTGATGTCATAATCATTGGATGATGTCATAATCATTTTGTTGATGTCATAATCATTTGATGATGCCATAATCATTTTGTTGATGGCATAATCATTTGATGATGTCATAATCATTGGATGATGTCATAATCATTTTGTTGATGTCATAATCATTTGATGATGTCATAATCATTTGATGTCATAATCTTTGGATGATGTCATAATCATTTGATGATGTCATAATCATTTTGTTGATGTCATAATGATTTGATGATGTCATAATCATTGGATGATGTCATAATCATTGGATGATGTCATAATCATTTTGTTGATGTCATAATCATTTGATGATGCCATAATCATTTTGTTGATGTCATAATCATTTTATGATGTCATAATCATTTTGTTGATGTCATAATGATTTGATGATGTCATAATCATTGGATGATGTCATCATCATTGGATGATGTCATCATCATTTTGTTGATGTCATAATCATTTGATGATGTCATAATCATTTGTTGTCATAATCATTGGATGATGTCATAATCATTTTGTTGATGTCATAATGATTTGATGATGACATAATCATTTGATGTCATAATCATTGGGTGATGTCATAATCATTTTGTTGATGTCATAATCATTTGATGATGTCATAATCATTTGATGTCATAATCATTGGATGATGTCATAATCATTTTGTTGATGTCATAATCATTTGATGATGTCATAATCATTAGATGATGTCATAATCATTTTGTTGATGTCATAATCATTTGATGATGTCATAATCATTAGATGATGTCTTAATCATTTTGTTGATGTCATAATCATTTTGTTGATGTCATAATCATTTTGTTGATGTCATAATCATTTGATGATGTCATAATCATTTGATGTCATAATCATTGGATGATGTCATAAACATTTTGTTGATGTCATAATCATTTGATGATGTCATAATCATTAGATGATGTCATAATCATTTTGTTGATGTCATAATCATTTGATGATGTCATAATCATTAGATGATGTCATAATCATTTTGTTGATGTCATAATCATTTGATGATGTCATAATCATTTGATGTCATAATCATTGGATGATGTCATAAACATTTTGTTGATGTCATAATCATTTGATTATGTCATAATCATTTTGTTGATGTCATAATCATTTGATGATGTCATAATCATTAGATGATGTCATAATCATTTTGTTGATGTCATAATCATTTGATGATGTCATAATCATTTTGTTGATGTCATAATCATTTGATGATGTCATAATCATTTGATATCATAATCATTGGATGATGTCATAATCATTGGATGATGTCATAATCATTTTGTTGATGTCTTAATCATTAGATGATGTCATAATCATTAGATGATGTCATAATCATTTTGTTGATGTCATAATCATTTGATGATGTCATAATCATTTTGTTGATGTCATAATCATTTGATGATGTCATAATCATTTGATGTCATAATCATTGGATGATGTCATAATCATTGGATGATGTCATAATCATTTTGTTGATGTCATAATCATTTGATGATGTCATAATCATTAGATGATGTCATAATCATTTTGTTGATGTCATAATCATTTGATGATGCTATAATCATTTTGTTGATGTCATAATCATTTTATGATGTCATAATCATTTTGATGATGTCATAATCATTTTGTTGATGTCATAATGATTTGATGATGTCATAATCATTTGATGTCATAATCATTGGATGATGTCATAATCATTTTGTTGATGTCATAATCATTTGATGATGTCATAATGATTTTGTTGATGTCATAATCATTTGATGATGACATAATCATTTTGTTGATGTCATAATCATTTTATGATGTCATAATCATTTTGTTGATGTCATAATCATTTTGTTGATGTCATAATGATTTGATTGTGTCATAATCATTTGATGTCATAATCATTGGATGATGTCATAATCATTTGATGATGTCATAATCATTAGATGATGTCATAATCATTTTGTTGATGTCATAATCATTTTGTTGATGTCATATTGATTTGATGATGTCATAATCATTTGATGTCATAATCATTGGATGATGCCATAATCATTTTGTTGATGTCATAATCATTTGATGATGTCAATCATTTTGTTGATGTCATAATCATTTTGTTGATGTCATAATGATTTGATGATGTCATAATCATTGGATGATGTCATAATCATTGGATGATGTCATATTCATTTTGTTGATGTCATAATCATTTGATGATGTCAAAATCATTGGGTGATGTCATATTCATTTTGTTGATGTCATAATCATTTGATGATGTCATAATCATTAGATGATGTCATAATCATTTGATGTCATAATCATTTTGTTGATGTCATGATCATTTGATGATGTCATAATCATTAGATGATGTCATAATCATTTGATGTCATAATCATTGGATGATGTCATAACCATTTTGTTGATGTCATAAACATTTGATGATGTCATAATCATTGGATGATGTCATAATCATTTTGTTGATGTCATAATCATTTGATGATGTCATAATCATTTGATGTCATAATCATTGGATGATGTCATAATCATTTTGTTGATGTCATAATCATTTGATGATGTCATAATCATTTGATGTCATAATCATTGGATGATGTCATAATCATTTTGTTGATGTCATAATCATTTGATGTCATAATCATTAGATGATGTCATAATCATTAGATGATGTCATAATCATTTTGTTGATGTCATAATCATTTGATGATGTCATAATCATTTGATGTCATAATCATTGGATGATGTCATAATCATTTTGTTGATGTCATAATCATTTGATGATGTCATAATCATTTGATGTCATAATCTTTGGATGATGTCATAATCATTTGATGATGTCATAATCATTTTGTTGATGTCATAATCATTTGATGATGTCATAATCATTTTGTTGATGTCATAATCATTTGATGATGTCATAATCATTTTGTTGATGTCATAATCATTTTGTTGATGTCATAATGATTTGATGATGTCATAATCATTGGATGATGTCATAATCATTGGATGATGTCATAATCATTTTGTTGATGTCATAATCATTTGATGATGTCATAATCGTTAGATGATGTCATAATCATTTTGTTGATGTCATAATCATTTGATGATGTCATAATCATTAGATGATGTCATAATCATTTTGCTGATGTCATAATCATTTGATGATGTCATAATCATTTTGTTGATGTCATAATCATTTGATAATGTCATAATCATTTGATGATGCCATAATCATTTTGTTAATGGCATAATCATTTGATGATGTCATAATCATTTGATGTCATAATCATTGGATGATGTCATAAACATTTTGTTGATGTCATAATCATTTGATGATGTCATAATCATTTGATGTCATAATCATTTGATGATGTCATAATCATTTTGTTGATGTCATAATCATTTTGTTGATGTCATAATGATTTGATGATGTCATAATCATTGGATGATGTCATAATCATTTTGTTGATGTCATAATCATTTGATGATGTCATAATCATTTTGTTGATGTCATAATCATTTTGTTGATGTCATAATGATTTGATGATGTCATAATCATTGGATGATGTCATAATCATTGGATGATGTCATAATTATTTTGTTGATGTCATAATCATTGGATGATGTCATAATCATTGGATGATGTCATAATCATTGGATGATGTCATAATCATTTTGTTGATGTCATAATCATTTGATGATGCCATAATCATTTTGTTGATGTCATAATCATTTTATGATGTCATAATCATTTTGTTGATGTCATAATGATTTGATGATGTCATAATCATTTGATGTCATAATCATTGGATGATGTCATAATCATTTTGTTGATGTCATAATCATTTGATGTTGCCATAATCATTTTGTTGATGTCGTAATCATTTGATGATGCCATAATCATTTTGATGATGTCATAATCATTTTATGATGTCATAATCATTTTGTTGATGTCATAATGATTTGATGATGTCATAATCATTTGATGTCATAATCATTGGGTGATGTCATAATCATTTTGTTGATGTCATAATCATTTGATGATGCCATAATCATTTTGTTGATGTCATAATCATTTGATGATGCCATAATCATTTTGTTGATGGCATAATCATTTGATGATGTCATAATCATTTGATGTCATAATCATTGGATGATATCATAATCATTTTGTTGATGTCATAATCATTTGATGATGTCATAATCATTTTGTTGATGTCATAATCATTTTGTTGATGTCATAATGATTTGTTGATGTCATAATCATTGGATGATGTCATAATCATTGGATGATGTCATAATCATTTTGTTGATGTCATAATCATTTGATGATGTCATAATCATTTGATGTCATAATCATTGGATGATGTCATAATCATTTTTTTGATGTCATAATCATTTGATGATGTCATAATCATTGGATGATGTCATAATCATTTTGTTGATGTCATAATCATTTGATGATGCCATAATCATTTTGTTGATGTCATAATCATTTTGTTGATGACATAATGATTTGATGATGTTATAATCATTGGATGATGTCATAATCATTGGATGATGTCATAATCATTTTGTTGATATCATAATCATTTGATGTCATAATCATTGGATGATGTCATAATCATTTTGTTGATGTCATAATCATTTGATGATGTCATAATCATTAGATGATGTCATAATCATTTTGTTGATGTCATAATCATTTGATGATGTCATAATCATTTGATGTCATAATCATTGGATGATGTCATAATCATTTTGTTGATGTCATAATCATTTGATGATGTCATAATCATTAGATGATGTCATAATCATTTTGTTGATGTCATAATCATTTGATGATGTCATAATCATTAGATGATGTCATAATCATTTTGTTGATGTCATAATCATTTAATGATGTCATAATCATTTGATGTCATAATCATCGGATGATGTCATAATCATTTTGTTGATGTCATAATCATTTGATAATGTCATAATCATTTGATGATGCCATAATCATTTTGTTGATGGCATAATCATTTGATGATGTCATAATCATTTGATGTCATAATCATTGGATGATGTCATAAACATTTTGTTGATGTCATAATCATTTGATGATATCATAATCATTTGATGTCATAATCATTTGATGATGTCATAATCATTTTGTTGATGTCATAATCATTTTGTTAATGTCATAATGATTTTATGATGTCATAATCATTGGATGATGTCATAATCATTTTGTTGATGTCATAATCATTTGATGATGTCATAATCATTGGATGATGTCATAATCATTTTGTTGATGTCATAATCATTTGATGATGTCATAATCATTTTGTTGATGTCATAATCATTTTGTTGATGTCATAATGATTTGATGATGTCATAATCATTGGATGATGTCATAATCATTGGATGATGTCATAATCATTTTGTTGATGTCATAATCATTGGATGATGTCATAATCATTGGATGATGTCATAATCATTGGATGATGTCATAATCATTTTGTTGATGTCATAATCATTTGATGATGCCATAATCATTTTGTTGATGTCATAATCATTTTATGATGTCATAATCATTTTGTTGATGTCATAATGATTTGATGATGTCATAATCATTTGATGTCATAATCATTGGATGATGTCATAATCATTTTGTTGATGTCATAATCATTTGATGTTGCCATAATCATTTTGTTGATGTCGTAATCATTTGATGATGCCATAATCATTTTGATGATGTCATAATCATTTTATGATGTCATAATCATTTTATGATGTCATAATCATTTTGTTGATGTCATAATCATTTTGTTGATGTCATAATGATCTGATGATGTCATAATCATTGGATGATGTCATAATCATTGGATGATGTCATCATCATTTGATGTCATAATCATTGGATGAAGTCATAATCATTTTGTTGATGTCATAATCATTTGATGATGTCATAATCATTAGATGATGTCATAATTATTTTGTTGATGTCATAATCATTTTGTTGATGTCATAATCATTTGATGATGTCATAATCATTTGATGTCATAATCATTGGATGATGTCATAATCATTTTGTTGATGTCATAATCATTTGATGATGTCATAATCATTTGATGTCATAATCATTGGATGATGTCATAATCCTTTTGTTGATGTCATAATCATTTGATGTCATAATCATTAGATGATGTCATAATCATTTTGTTGATGTCATAATCATTAGATGATGTCATAATCATTAGATGATGTCATAATCATTTTGTTGATGTCATAATCATTTGATGATGTCATAATCATTAGATGATGTCATAATCATTTTGTTGATGTCATAATCATTTGATGATGTCATAATCATTAGATGATGTCATAATCATTTTGTTGATGTCATAATCATTTGATGATGTCATAATCATTAGATGATGTCATAATCATTTTGTTGATGTCATAATCATTTGATGATGTCATAATCATTAGATGATGTCATAATCATTTTGTTGATGTCATAATCATTTGATGATGTCATAATCATTTGATGTCATAATCATTGGATGATGTCATAAACATTTTGTTGATGTCATAATCATTTGATGATGTCATAATCATTTTGTTGATGTCATAATCATTTGATGATGTCATAATCATTAGATGATGTCATAATCATTTTGTTGATGTCATAATCATTTGATGATGTCATAATCATTTTGTTGATGTCATAATCATTTGATGATGTCATAATCATTTGATGTCATAATCATGGGATGATGTCATAATCATTTTGTTGATGTCATAATCATTTGATGATGTCATAATCATTAGATGATGTCATAATCAATTTGTTGATGTCATAATGATTTGATGATGTCATAATCATTGGATGATGTCATAATCATTGGATGATGTCATCATCATTTTGTTGATGTCATAATCATTTGATGATGCCATAATCATTTCATGTCATAATCATTGGATGATGTCATAATCATTTTGTTGATGTCATAATCATTTGATGATGTCATAATCATTTGATGTCATAATCATTGGATGATGTCATAATCAATTTGTTGATGTCATAATCATTTGATAATGTCATAATCATTTTGTTGATGTCATAATCATTTGATGATGTCATAATCATTTGATGTCATAATCATTGGATGATGTCATAATCATTTTGTTGATGTCATAATCATTTGATGATGTCATAATCATTAGATGATGTCATAATCATTTTGTTGATGTCATAATCATTTGATGATGTCATAATCATTTGATGTCATAATCATTGGATGATGTCATAATCATTTTGTTGATGTCATAATCATTTGATGATGTCATAATCATTTGATGTCATAATCTTTGGATGATGTCATAATCATTTGATGATGTCATAATCATTTTGTTGATGTCATAATCATTTGATGATGTCATAATCATTTTGTTGATGTCATAATCATTTGATGATGTCATAATCATTTTGTTGATGTCATAATCATTTTGTTGATGTCATAATGATTTGATGATGTCATAATCATTGGATGATGTCATAATCATTGGATGATGTCATAATCATTTTGTTGATGTCATAATCATTTGATGATGTCATAATCGTTAGATGATGTCATAATCATTTTGTTGATGTCAAAATCATTTGATGATGTCATAATCATTAGATGATGTCATAATCATTTTGTTGATGTCATAATCATTTGATGTCATAATCATCGGATGATGTCATAATCATTTTGTTGATGTCATAATCATTTGATAATGTCATAATCATTTGATGATGCCATAATCATTTTGTTAATGGCATAATCATTTGATGATGTCATAATCATTTGATGTCATAATCATTGGATGATGTCATAAACATTTTGTTGATGTCATAATCATTTGATGATGTCATAATCATTTGATGTCATAATCATTTGATGATGTCATAATCATTTTGTTGATGTCATAATCATTTTGTTGATGTCATAATGATTTGATGATGTCATAATCATTGGATGATGTCATAATCATTTTGTTGATGTCATAATCATTTGATGATGTCATAATCATTTTGTTGATGTCATAATCATTTTGTTGATGTCATAATGATTTGATGATGTCATAATCATTGGATGATGTCATAATCATTGGATGATGTCATAATCATTTTGTTGATGTCATAATGATTTGATGATGTCATAATCATTGGATGATGTCATAATCATTGGATGATGCCATAATCATTTTGTTGATGTCATAATCATTTGATGATGCCATAATCATTTTGTTGATGGCATAATCATTTGATGATGTCATAATCATTTGATGTCATAATCATTGGATGATATCATAATCATTTTGTTGATGTCATAATCATTTGATGATGTCATAATCATTTTGTTGATGTAATAATCATTTTGTTGATGTCATAATGATTTGTTGATGTCATAATCATTGGATGATGTCATAATCATTGGATGATGTCATAATCATTTTGTTGATGTCATAATCATTTGATGATGTCATAATCATTTGATGTCATAATCATTGGATGATGTCATAATCATTTTTTTGATGTCATAATCATTTGATGATGTCATAATCATTGGATGATGTCATAATCATTTTGTTGATGTCATAATCATTTTGTTGATGTCATAATCATTTGATGATGCCATAATCATTTTGTTGATGTCATAATCATTTTGTTGATGACATAATGATTTGATGATGTTATAATCATTGGATGATGTCATAATCATTGGATGATGTCATAATCATTTTGTTGATATCATAATCATTTGATGTCATAATCATTGGATGATGTCATAATCATTTTGTTGATGTCATAATCATTTGATGATGTCATAATCATTAGATGATGTCATAATCATTTTGTTGATGTCATAATCATTTGATGATGTCATAATCATTTGATGTCATAATCATTGGATGATGTCATAATCATTTTGTTGATGTCATAATCATTTGATGATATCATAATCATTAGATGATTTCATAATCATTTGATGTCATAATTATTTTGTTGATGTCATGATCATTTGATGATGTCATAATCATTAGATGATGTCATAATCATTTGATGTCATAATCATTGGATGATGTAATAACCATTTTGTTGATGTCATAAACATTTGATGATGTCATAATCATTGGATGATGTCATAATCATTTTGTTGATGTCATAATCATTTTGTTGATGTCATAATCATTTGATGTCATAATCATTGGATGATGTCATAATCATTTTGTTGATGTCATAATCATTTGATGATGTCATAATCATTTGATGTCATAATCATTGGATGATGTCATAATCATTTTGTTGATGTCATAATCATTAGATGATGTCATAATCATTTTGTTGATGTCATAATCATTTGATGATGTCATAATCATTTTGTTGATGTCATAATCATTAGATGATGTCATAATCATTAGATGATATCATAATCATTTTGTTGATGTCATAATCATTTGATGATGTCATAATCATTTTGTTGATGTCATAATCATTGGATGATGTCATAATCATTTTGTTGATGTCATAATCATTTGATGATGCCATAATCATTTTGTTGATGGCATAATCATTTGATGATGTCATAATCATTTGATGTCATAATCATTGGATGATGTCATAATCATTTTGTTGATGTCATAATCATTTGATGATGTCATAATCATTTGATGTCATAATCTTTGGATGATGTCATAATCATTTGATGATGTCATAATCATTTTGTTGATGTCATAATGATTTGATGATGTAATAATCATTGGATGATGTCATAATCATTTTGTTGATGTCATAATCATTTGATGATGCCATAATCAATTTGTTGATGTCATAATCATTTTATGATGTCATAATCATTTTGTTGATGTCATAATGATTTGATGACGTCATAATCATTGGATGATGTCATAATCATTGGATGATGTCATCATCATTTTGATGATGTCATAATCATTTGTTGTCATAATCATTGGATGATGTCAAAATCATTTTGTTGATGTCATAATCATTTGATGATGTCATAATCATTAGATGATGACATAATTATTTTGTTGATGTCATAATCATTTTGTTGATGTCATAATCATTTGATGATGTCATAATCATTTGATGTCATAATCATTGGATGATGTCATAATCATTTTGTTGATGTCATAATCATTTGATGTCATAATCATTAGATGATGTCATAATCATTTTGTTGATGTCATAATCATTAGATGATGTCATAATCATTTTGTTGAAGTCATAATCATTTGATGATGTCATAATCATTTGATGTCATAATCATTGGATGATGTCATAATCATTTTGTTGATGTCATAATCATTTGATGATGTCATAATCATTAGATGATGTCATAATCATTTTGTTGATGTCATAATCATTTGATGATGTCATAATCATTAGATGATGTCATAATCATTTTGTTGATGTCATAATCATTTGATGATGTCATAGTCATTAGATGATGTCATAATCATTTTGTTGATGTCATAATCATTTGATGATGTCATAATCATTTGATGTCATAATCATTGGATGATGTCATAAACATTTTGTTGATGTCATAATCATTTGATGATGTCATAATCATTTTGTTGATGTCATAATCATTTGATGATGTCATAATCATTAGATGATGTCATAATCATTTTGTTGATGTCATAATCATTTGATGATGTCATAATCATTTTGTTGATGTCATAATCATTTGATGATGTCATAATCATTTGATGTCATAATCATGGGATGATGTCATAATCATTTTGTTGATGTCATAATCATTTGATGATGTCATAATCTTTGGATGATGTCATAATCATTTGATGATGTCATAATCATTTTGTTGATGTCATAATGATTTGATGATGTCATAATCATTGGATGATGTCATAATCATTGGATGATGTCATAATCATTGGATGATGTCATAATCATTTTGTTGATGTCATAATCATTTGATGATGCCATAATCATTTTGTTGATGGCATAATCATTTGATGATGTCATAATCATTTGATGTCATAATCATTGGATGATGTCATAATCATTTTGTTGATGTCATAATCATTTGATGATGTCATAATCATTTTGTTGATGTCATAATGATTTGATGATGTCATAATCATTGGATGATGTCATAATCATTGGATGATGTCATAATCATTTTGTTGATGTCATAATCATTTGATGATGCCATAATCATTTTGTTGATGTCATAATCATTTTATGATGTCATAATCATTTTGTTGATGTCATAATGATTTGATGATGTCATAATCATTGGATGATGTCATAATCATTGGATGATGTCATCATCATTTTGTTGATGTCATAATCATTTGATGATGTCATAATCATTTGTTGTCATAATCATTGGATGATGTCAAAATCATTTTGTTGATGTCATAATCATTTGATGATGTCATAATCATTAGATGATGACATAATTATTTTGTTGATGTCATAATCATTTTGTTGATGTCATAATGATTTGATGATGTCATAATCATTTGATGTCATAATCATTGGGTGATGTCATAATCATTTTGTTGATGTCATAATCATTTGATGATGTCATAATCATTTGATGTCATAATCATTGGATGATGTCATAATCATTTTGTTGATGTCATAATCATTTGATGTCATAATCATTAGATGATGTCATAATCATTTTGTTGATGTCATAATCATTAGATGATGTCATAATCATTTTGTTGAAGTCATAATCATTTGATGATGTCATAATCATTTGATGTCATAATCATTGGATGATGTCATAATCATTTTGTTGATGTCATAATCATTTGATGATGTCATAATCATTAGATGATGTCATAATCATTTTGTTGATGTCATAATCATTTGATGATGTCATAATCATTAGATGATGTCATAATCATTTTGTTGATGTCATAATCATTTGATGATGTCATAGTCATTAGATGATGTCATAATCATTTTGTTGATGTCATAATCATTTGATGATGTCATAATCATTTGATGTCATAATCATTGGATGATGTCATAAACATTTTGTTGATGTCATAATCATTTGATGATGTCATAATCATTTTGTTGATGTCATAATCATTTGATGATGTCATAATCATTAGATGATGTCATAATCATTTTGTTGATGTCATAATCATTTGATGATGTCATAATCATTTTGTTGATATCATAATCATTTGATGATGTCATAATCATTTGATGTCATAATCATGGGATGATGTCATAATCATTTTGTTGATGTCATAATCATTTGATGATGTCATAATCATTAGATGATGTCATAATCATTTTGTTGATGTCATAATCATTTGATGATGTCATAATCATTAGATGATGTCATAATCATTTTGTTGATGTCATAATCATTTGATGATGTCATAATCATTAGATGATGTCATAATCATTTTGTTGATGTCATAATCATTTGATGATGTCATAATCATTAGATGATGTCATAATCATTTGATGTCATAATCATTGGATGATGTAATAACCATTTTGTTGATGTCATAAACATTTGATGATGTCATAATCATTGGATGATGTCATAATCATTTTGTTGATGTCATAATCATTTTGTTGATGTCATAATCATTTGATGTCATAATCATTGGATGATGTCATAATCATTTTGTTGATGTCATAATCATTTGATGATGTCATAATCATTTGATGTCATAATCATTGGATGATGTCATAATCATTTTGTTGATGTCATAATCATTAGATGATGTCATAATCATTTTGTTGATGTCATAATCATTTGATGATGTCATAATCATTTTGTTGATGTCATAATCATTGGATGATGTCATAATCATTTTGTTGATGTCATAATCATTTGATGATGCCATAATCATTTTGTTGATGGCATAATCATTTGATGATGTCATAATCATTTGATGTCATAATCATTGGATGATGTCATAATCATTTTGTTGATGTCATAATCATTTGATGATGTCATAATCATTTGATGTCATAATCTTTGGATGATGTCATAATCATTTGATGATGTCATAATCATTTTGTTGATGTCATAATGATTTGATGATGTCATAATCATTGGATGATGTCATAATCATTTTGTTGATGTCATAATCATTTGATGATGCCATAATCAATTTGTTGATGTCATAATCATTTTATGATGTCATAATCATTTTGTTGATGTCATAATGATTTGATGACGTCATAATCATTGGATGATGTCATAATCATTGGATGATGTCATCATCATTTTGATGATGTCATAATCATTTGATGATGTCATAATCATTTGTTGTCATAATCATTGGATGATGTCAAAATCATTTTGTTGATGTCATAATCATTTGATGATGTCATAATCATTAGATGATGACATAATTATTTTGTTGATGTCATAATCATTTTGTTGATGTCATAATCATTTGATGATGTCATAATCATTTGATGTCATAATCATTGGATGATGTCATAATCATTTTGTTGATGTCATAATCATTTGATGTCATAATCATTAGATGATGTCATAATCATTTTGTTGATGTCATAATCATTAGATGATGTCATAATCATTTTGTTGAAGTCATAATCATTTGATGATGTCATAATCATTTGATGTCATAATCATTGGATGATGTCATAATCATTTTGTTGATGTCATAATCATTTGATGATGTCATAATCATTAGATGATGTCATAATCATTTTGTTGATGTCATAATCATTTGATGATGTCATAATCATTAGATGATGTCATAATCATTTTGTTGATGTCATAATCATTTGATGATGTCATAGTCATTAGATGATGTCATAATCATTTTGTTGATGTCATAATCATTAGATGATGTCATAATCATTTGATGTCATAATCATTGGATGATGTCATAAACATTTTGTTGATGTCATAATCATTTGATGATGTCATAATCATTTTGTTGATGTCATAATCATTTGATGATGTCATAATCATTAGATGATGTCATAATCATTTTGTTGATGTCATAATCATTTGATGATGTCATAATCATTTTGTTGATGTCATAATCATTTGATGATGTCATAATCATTTGATGTCATAATCATGGGATGATGTCATAATCATTTTGTTGATGTCATAATCATTTGATGATGTCATAATCTTTGGATGATGTCATAATCATTTGATGATGTCATAATCATTTTGTTGATGTCATAATGATTTGATGATGTCATAATCATTGGATGATGTCATAATCATTGGATGATGTCATAATCATTGGATGATGTCATAATCATTTTGTTGATGTCATAATCATTTGATGATGCCATAATCATTTTGTTGATGGCATAATCATTTGATGATGTCATAATCATTTGATGTCATAATCATTGGATGATGTCATAATCATTTTGTTGATGTCATAATCATTTGATGATGTCATAATCATTTTGTTGATGTCATAATGATTTGATGATGTCATAATCATTGGATGATGTCATAATCATTGGATGATGTCATAATCATTTTGTTGATGTCATAATCATTTGATGATGCCATAATCATTTTGTTGATGTCATAATCATTTTATGATGTCATAATCATTTTGTTGATGTCATAATGATTTGATGATGTCATAATCATTGGATGATGTCATAATCATTGGATGATGTCATCATCATTTTGTTGATGTCATAATCATTTGATGATGTCATAATCATTTGTTGTCATAATCACTGGATGATGTCAAAATCATTTTGTTGATGTCATAATCATTTGATGATGTCATAATCATTAGATGATGACATAATTATTTTGTTGATGTCATAATCATTTTGTTGATGTCATAATGATTTGATGATGTCATAATCATTTGATGTCATAATCATTGGGTGATGTCATAATCATTTTGTTGATGTCATAATCATTTGATGATGTCATAATCATTTGATGTCATAATCATTGGATGATGTCATAATCATTTTGTTGATGTCATAATCATTTGATGTCATAATCATTAGATGATGTCATAATCATTTTGTTGATGTCATAATCATTAGATGATGTCATAATCATTTTGTTGAAGTCATAATCATTTGATGATGTCATAATCATTTGATATCATAATCATTGGATGATGTCATAATCATTTTGTTGATGTCATAATCATTTGATGATGTCATAATCATTAGATGATGTCATAATCATTTTGTTGATGTCATAATCATTTGATGATGTCATAATCATTAGATGATGTCATAATCATTTTGTTGATGTCATAATCATTTGATGATGTCATAGTCATTAGATGATGTCATAATCATTTTGTTGATGTCATAATCATTTGATGATGTCATAATCATTTGATGTCATAATCATTGGATGATGTCATAAACATTTTGTTGATGTCATAATCATTTGATGATGTCATAATCATTTTGTTGATGTCATAATCATTTGATGATGTCATAATCATTAGATGATGTCATAATCATTTTGTTGATGTCATAATCATTTGATGATGTCATAATCATTTTGTTGATGTCATAATCATTTGATGATGTCATAATCATTTGATGTCATAATCATGGGATGATGTCATAATCATTTTGTTGATGTCATAATCATTTGATGATGTCATAATCATTAGATGATGTCATAATCATTTTGTTGATGTCATAATCATTTGATGATGTCATAATCATTAGATGATGTCATAATCATTTTGTTGATGTCATAATCATTTGATGATGTCATAATCATTAGATGATGTCATAATCATTTTGTTGATGTCATAATCATTTGATGATGTCATAATCATTAGATGATGTCATAATCATTTTGTTGATGTCATAATCATTTGATGATGTCATAATCATTTGGTGTCATAATCATTGGATGATGTCATAAACATTTTGTTGATGTCATAATCATTTGATTATGTCATAATCATTTTGTTGATGTCATAATCATTTGATGATGTCATAATCATTAGATGATGTCATAATCATTTTGTTGATGTCATAATCATTTGATGATGTCATAATCATTTGATGTCATAATCATTGGATGATGTCATAATCATTTTGTTGATGTCATAATCATTTGATGATGTCATAATCATTAGATGATGTCATAATCATTTTGTTGATGTCATAATCATTTTGTTGATGTCATATTGATTTGATGATGTCATAATCATTTGATGTCATAATCATTGGATGATGTCATAATCATTTTGTTGATGTCATAATCATTTTATGATGTCATAATCATTGGATGATGTCATAATCATTGGATGATGTCATAATAATTTTGTTGATGTCATAATCATTTGATGATGCCATAATCATTTTGTTGATGTCATAATCATTGGATGATGTCATAATCATTTTGTTGATGTCACAATCATTTGATGATGTCATAATCATTGGATGATGTCATAATCATTTGATGTCATAATCATTTTGTTGATGTCATGATCATTTGATGATGTCATAATCATTAGATGATGTCATAATCATTTGATGTCATAATCATTGGATGATGTCATAACCATTTTGTTGATGTCATAAACATTTGATGATGTCATAATCATTGGATGATGTCATAATCATTTTGTTGATGTCATAATCATTTGATGTCATAATCATTGGATGATGTCATAATCATTTTGTTGATGTCATAATCATTTGATGATGTCATAATCATTTGATGTCATAATCATTGGATGATGTCATAATCATGTTGTTGATGTCATAATCATTAGATGATGTCATAATCATTAGATGATGTCATGATCATTTTGTTGATGTCATAATCATTTGATGATGTCATAATCATTTTGTTGATGTCATAATCATTGGATGATGTCATAATCATTTTGTTGATGTCATAATCATTTGATGATGCCATAATCATTTTGTTGATGGCATAATCATTTGATGATGTCATAATCATTTGATGTCATAATCATTGGATGTCATAATCATTGGATGATGTCATAATCATTGGATGATGTCATAATCATTTTGTTGATGTCTTAATCTTTGGATGATGTCATAATCATTAGATGATGTCATAATCATTTTGTTGATGTCATAATCATTTGATTATGTCATAATCATTTTGTTGATGTCATAATCATTTGATGATGTCATAATCATTTTGTTGATGTCATAATCATTTGATGATGTCAAAATCATTGGATGATGTCATATTCATTTTGTTGATGTCATAATCATTTGATGATGTCATAATCATTAGATGATGTCATAATCATTTGATGTCATAATCATTTTGTTGATGTCATGATCATTTGATGATGTCATAATCATTAGATGATGTCATAAACATATGTTGTCATAATCATTGGATGATGTCATAATCATTTTGTTGATGTCATAATGATTTGATGATGTCATGATCATTTGATGTCATAATCATTGGGTGATGTCATAATCATTTTGTTGATGTCATAATCATTTGATGATGTCATAATCATTTGATGTCATAATCATTGGATGATGTCATAATCATTTTGTTGATGTCATAATCATTTGATGTCATAATCATTAGATGATGTCATAATCATTTTGTTGATGTCATAATCATTAGATGATGTCATAATCATTTTGTTGATGTCATAATCATTTGATGATGTCATAATCATTTGATGTCATAATCAATGGATGATGTCATAATCATTTTGTTGATGTCATAATCATTTGATGATGTCATAATCATTAGATGATGTCATAATCATTTTGTTGATGTCATAATCATTTGATGATGTCATAATCATTAGATGATGTCATAATCATTTTGTTGATGTCATAATCATTTGATGATGTCATAATCATTAGATGATGTCTTAATCATTTTGTTGATGTCATAATCATTAGATGATGTCATAATCATTTTGTTGATGTCATAATCATTTGATGATGTCATAATCATTTGATGTCATAATCATTGGATGATGTCATAAACATTTTGTTGATGTCATAATCATTTGATGATGTCATAATCATTAGATGATGTCATAATCATTTTGTTGATGTCATAATCATTTGATGATGTCATAATCATTAGATGATGTCATAATCATTTTGTTGATGTCATAATCATTTGATGATGTCATAATCATTTGATGTCATAATCATTGGATGATGTCATAAACATTTTGTTGATGTCATAATCATTTGATTATGTCATAATCATTTTGTTGATGTCATAATCATTTGATGATGTCATAATCATTAGATGATGTCATAATCATTTTGTTGATGTCATAATCATTTGATGATGTCATAATCATTTTGTTGATGTCATAATCATTTGATGATGTCATAATCATTTGATGTCATAATCATTGGATGATGTCATAATCATTGGATGATGTCATAATCATTTTGTTGATGTCTTAATCATTAGATGATGTCATAATCATTAGATGATGTCATAATCATTTTGTTGATGTCGTAATCATTTGATGATGTCATAATCATTTTGTTGATGTCATAATCATTTGATGATGTCATAATCATTTGATGTCATAATCATTGGATGATGTCATAATCATTGGATGATGTCATAATCATTTTGTTGATGTCATAATCATTTGATGATGTCATAATCATTAGATGATGTCATAATCATTTTGTTGATGTCATAATCATTTTGTTGATGTCATAATCATTTGATGATGCTATAATCATTTTGTTGATGTCATAATCATTTTATGATGTCATAATCATTTTGTTGATGTCATAATCATTTTGTTGATGTCATAATGATTTGATGATGTCATAATCATTTGATGTCATAATCATTGGATGATGTCATAATCATTTTGTTGATGTCATAATCATTTGATGATGTCATAATGATTTTGTTGATGTCATAATCATTTGATGATGACATAATCATTTTGTTGATGTCATAATCATTTTATGATGTCATAATCATTTTGTTGATGTCATAATCATTTTGTTGATGTCATAATGATTTGATGATGTCATAATCATTTGATGTCATAATCATTGGATGATGTCATAATCATTTGATGATGTCATCATCATTAGATGATGTCATAATCATTTGATGATGTCATAATCATTTGTTGTCATGATCATTTGATGATGTCATAATCATTAGATGATGTCATAATCATTTGATGTCATAATCATTGGATGATGTCATAACCATTTTGTTGATGTCATAAACATTTGATGATGTCATAATCATTGGATGATGTCATAATCATTTTGTTGATGTCATAATCATTTGATGATGTCATAATCATTTGATGTCATAATCATTGGATGATGTCATAATCATTTTGTTGATGTCATAATCATTTGATGATGTCATAATCATTTGATGTCATAATCATTGGATGATGTCATAATCATTTTGTTGATGTCATAATCATTTGATGATGTCATAATCATTTGATGTCATAATCATTAGATGATGTCATAATCATTAGATGATGTCATAATCATTTTGTTGATGTCATAATCATTTGATGATGTCATAATCATTTGATGTCATAATCATTGGATGATGTCATAATCATTTTGTCGATGTCATAATCATTTGATGATGTCATAATCATTTGATGTCATAATCTTTGGATGATGTCATAATCATTTGATGATGTCATAATCATTTTGTTGATGTCAATATCATTTGATGATGTCATAATCATTTTGTTGATGTCATAATCATTTGATGATGTCATAATCATTTTGTTGATGTCATAATCATTTTGTTGATGTCATAATGATTTGATGATGTCATAATCATTGGATGATGTCATAATCATTGGATGATGTCATAATCATTTTGTTGATGTCATAATCATTTGATGATGTCATAATCGTTAGATGATGTCATAATCATTTTGTTGATGTCATAATCATTTGATGATGTCATAATCATTAGATGATGTCATAATCATTTTGTTGATGTCATAATCATTTGATGTCATAATCATCGGATGATGTCATAATCATTTTGTTGATGTCATAATCATTTGATAATGTCATAATCATTTGATGATGCCATAATCATTTTGTTAATGGCATAATCATTTGATGATGTCATAATCATTTGATGTCATAATCATTGGATGATGTCATAAACATTTTGTTGATGTCATAATCATTTGATGATGTCATAATCATTTGATGTCATAATCATTTGATGATGTCATAATCATTTTGTTGATGTCATAATCATTTTGTTGATGTCATAATGATTTGATGATGTCATAATCATTTGATGATGTCATAATCATTTTGTTGATGTCATAATCATTTGATGATGTCATAATCATTTTGTTGATGTCATAATCATTTTGTTGATGTCATAATGATTTGATGATGTCATAATCATTGGATGATGTCATAATCATTGGATGATGTCATAATCATTTTGTTGATGTCATAATGATTTGATGATGTCATAATCATTGGATGATGTCATAATCATTGGATGATGTCATAATCATTTTGTTGATGTCATAATCATTTGATGATGCCATAATCATTTTGTTGATGTCATAATCATTTTATGATGTCATAATCATTTTGTTGATGTCATAATGATTTGATGATGTCATAATCATTTGATGTCATAATCATTGGGTGATGTCATAATCATTTTGTTGATGTCATAATCATTTGATGATGCCATAATCATTTTGTTGATGTCATAATCATTTGATGATGCCATAATCATTTTGTTGATGGCATAATCATTTGATGATGTCATAATCATTTGATGTCATAATCATTGGATGATATCATAATCATTTTGTTGATGTCATAATCATTTGATGATGTCATAATCATTTTGTTGATGTCATAATCATTTTGTTGATGTCATAATGATTTGTTGATGTCATAATCATTGGATGATGTCATAATCATTGGATGATGTCATAATCATTTTGTTGATGTCATAATCATTTGATGATGTCATAATCATTTGATGTCATAATCATTGGATGATGTCATAATCATTTTTTTGATGTCATAATCATTTGATGATGTCATAATCATTGGATGATGTCATAATCATTTTGTTGATGTCATAATCATTTTGTTGATGTCATAATCATTTGATGATGCCATAATCATTTTGTTGATGTCATAATCATTTTGTTGATGACATAATGATTTGATGATGTTATAATCATTGGATGATGTCATAATCATTGGATGATGTCATAATCATTTTGTTGATATCATAATCATTTGATGTCATAATCATTGGATGATGTCATAATCATTTTGTTGATGTCATAATCATTTGATGATGTCATAATCATTAGATGATGTCATAATCATTTTGTTGATGTCATAATCATTTGATGATGTCATAATCATTTGATGTCATAATCATTGGATGATGTCATAATCATTTTGTTGATGTCATAATCATTTGATGATGTCATAATCATTAGATGATGTCATAATCATTTTGTTGATGTCATAATCATTTGATGATGTCATAATCATTAGATGATGTCATAATCATTTTGTTGATGTCATAATCATTTGATGATGTCATAATCATTTGATGTCATAATCATCGGATGATGTCATAATCATTTTGTTGATGTCATAATCATTTGATAATGTCATAATCATTTGATGATGCCATAATCATTTTGTTGATGGCATAATCATTTGATGATGTCATAATCATTTGATGTCATAATCATTGGATGATGTCATAAACATTTTGTTGATGTCATAATCATTTGATGATATCATAATCATTTGATGTCATAATCATTTGATGATGTCATAATCATTTTGTTGATGTCATAATCATTTTGTTAATGTCATAATGATTTGATGATGTCATAATCATTGGATGATGTCATAATCATTTTGTTGATGTCATAATCATTTGATGATGTCATAATCATTGGATGATGTCATAATCATTTTGTTGATGTCATAATCATTTGATGATGTCATAATCATTTTGTTGATGTCATAATCATTTTGTTGATGTCATAATGATTTGATGATGTCATAATCATTGGATGATGTCATAATCATTGGATGATGTCATAATCATTTTGTTGATGTCATAATCATTGGATGATGTCATAATCATTGGATGATGTCATAATCATTTTGTTGATGTCATAATCATTTGATGATGCCATAATCATTTTGTTGATGTCATAATCATTTTATGATGTCATAATCATTTTGTTGATGTCATAATCATTTGATGTTGCCATAATCATTTTGTTGATGTCGTAATCATTTGATGATGCCATAATCATTTTGATGATGTCATAATCATTTTATGATGTCATAATCATTTTGTTGATGTCATAATCATTTTGATGATGTCATAATGATCTGATGATGTCATAATCATTGGATGATGTCATAATCATTGGATGATGTCATCATCATTTTGTTGATGTCATAACCATTTGATGATGTCATAATCATTTGATGTCATAATCATTGGATGAAGTCATAATCATTTTGTTGATGTCATAATCATTTGATGATGTCATAATCATTAGATGATGTCATAATTATTTTGTTGATGTCATAATCATTTTGTTGATGTCATAATCATTTGATGATGTCATAATCATTTGATGTCATAATCATTGGATGATGTCATAAACATTTTGTTGATGTCATAATCATTTGATGATGTCATAATCATTTGATGTCATAATCATTGGATGATGTCATAATCCTTTTGTTGATGTCATAATCATTTGATGTCATAATCATTAGATGATGTCATAATCATTTTGTTGATGTCATAATCATTAGATGATGTCATAATCATTTGATGTCATAATCATTTGATGATGTCATAATCATTTGATGATGTCATAATCATTTTGTTGATGTCATAATCATTTGATGATGTCATAATCATTAGATGATGTCATAATCATTTTGTTGATGTCATAATCATTTGATGATGTCATAATCATTAGATGATGTCATAATCATTTTGTTGATGTCATAATCATTTGATGATGTCATAATCATTAGATGATGTCATAATCATTTTGTTGATGTCATAATCATTTGATGATGTCATAATCATTAGATGATGTCATAATCATTTTGTTGATGTCATAATCATTTGATGATGTCATAATCATTAGATGATGTCATAATCATTTTGTTGATGTCATAATCATTTGATGATGTCATAATCATTTGATGTCATAATCATTGGATGATGTCATAAACATTTTGTTGATGTCATAATCATTTGATGATGTCATAATCATTTTGTTGATGTCATAATCATTTGATGATGTCATAATCATTAGATGATGTCATAATCATTTTGTTGATGTCATAATCATTTGATGATGTCATAATCATTTTGTTGATGTCATAATCATTTGATGATGTCATAATCATTTGATGTCATAATCATGGGATGATGTCATAATCATTTTGTTCATGTCATAATCATTTGATGATGTCATAATCATTAGATGATGTCATAATCATTTTGTTGATGTCATAATGATTTGATGATGTCATAATCATTGGATGATGTCATAATCATTGGATGATGTCATCATCATTTTGTTGATGTAATAATCATTTGATGATGTCATAATCATTTCATGTCATAATCATTGGATGATGTCATAATCATTTTGTTGATGTCATAATCATTTGATGATGTCATAATCATTTGATGTCATAATCATTGGATGATGTCATAATCAATTTGTTGATGTCATAATCATTTGATAATGTCATAATCATTTTGTTGATGTCATAATCATTTTGTTGATGTCATAATGATTTGATGATGTCATAATCATTGGATGATGACATAATCATTGGATGATGTCATAATCATTTTGTTGATGTCATAATCATTTGATGATGCCATAATCATTTTGTTGATGTCATAATCATTTGATGTCATAATCATTGGATGATGTCATAATCATTTTGTTGATGTCATAATCATTTTGTTGATGTCATAATCATTTTGTTGATGTCATAATGATTTGATGATGTCATAATCATTGGATGATGTCATAATAATTGGATGATGTCATAATCGTTTTGTTGATGTCATAAACATTTGATGTCATAATCATTGGATGATGTCATAATCATTTAATGATGTCATAATCATTTGATGATGTCATAATCATTAGATGATGTCATAATCATTGGATGATGTCATCATCATTTTGTTGATGTCATAATGATTTGATGATGTCATAATCATTGGATGATGACATAATCATTGGATGATGTCATAATCATTTTGTTGATGTCATAATCATTTGATGATGCCATAATCATTTTGTTGATGTCATAATCATTTGATGTCATAATCATTGGATGATGTCATAATCATTTTGTTGATGTCATAATCATTTTGTTGATGTCATAATCATTTTGTTGATGTCATAATGATTTGATGATGTCATAATCATTGGATGATGTCATAATCATTGGATGATGTCATAATCATTTTGTTGATGTCATAATCATTGGATGATGTCATAATCATTGGATGATGTCATAATCATTTTGTTGATGTCATAATCATTTGATGATGCCATAATCATTTTGTTGATGTCATAATCATTTTATGATGTCATAATCATTTTGTTGATGTCATAATCATTTGATGTTGCCATAATCATTTTGTTGATGTCGTAATCATTTGATGATGCCATAATCATTTTGATGATGTCATAATCATTTTATGATGTCATAATCATTTTGTTGATGTCATAATCATTTTGATGATGTCATAATGATCTGATGATGTCATAATCATTGGATGATGTCATAATCATTGGATGATGTCATCATCATTTTGTTGATGTCATAACCATTTGATGATGTCATAATCATTTGATGTCATAATCATTGGATGAAGTCATAATCATTTTGTTGATGTCATAATCATTTGATGATGTCATAATCATTAGATGATGTCATAATTATTTTGTTGATGTCATAATCATTTTGTTGATGTCATAATCATTTGATGATGTCATAATCATTTGATGTCATAATCATTGGATGATGTCATAAACATTTTGTTGATGTCATAATCATTTGATGATGTCATAATCATTTGATGTCATAATCATTGGATGATGTCATAATCCTTTTGTTGATGTCATAATCATTTGATGTCATAATCATTAGATGATGTCATAATCATTTTGTTGATGTCATAATCATTAGATGATGTCATAATCATTTGATGTCATAATCATTTGATGATGTCATAATCATTTGATGATGTCATAATCATTTTGTTGATGTCATAATCATTTGATGATGTCATAATCATTAGATGATGTCATAATCATTTTGTTGATGTCATAATCATTTGATGATGTCATAATCATTAGATGATGTCATAATCATTTTGTTGATGTCATAATCATTTGATGATGTCATAATCATTAGATGATGTCATAATCATTTTGTTGATGTCATAATCATTTGATGATGTCATAATCATTAGATGATGTCATAATCATTTTGTTGATGTCATAATCATTTGATGATGTCATAATCATTAGATGATGTCATAATCATTTTGTTGATGTCATAATCATTTGATGATGTCATAATCATTTGATGTCATAATCATGGGATGATGTCATAATCATTTTGTTCATGTCATAATCATTTGATGATGTCATAATCATTAGATGATGTCATAATCATTTTGTTGATGTCATAATGATTTGATGATGTCATAATCATTGGATGATGTCATAATCATTGGATGATGTCATCATCATTTTGTTGATGTAATAATCATTTGATGATGTCATAATCATTTCATGTCATAATCATTGGATGATGTCATAATCATTTTGTTGATGTCATAATCATTTGATGATGTCATAATCATTTGATGTCATAATCATTGGATGATGTCATAATCAATTTGTTGATGTCATAATCATTTGATAATGTCATAATCATTTTGTTGATGTCATAATCATTTTGTTGATGTCATAATGATTTGATGATGTCATAATCATTGGATGATGACATAATCATTGGATGATGTCATAATCATTTTGTTGATGTCATAATCATTTGATGATGCCATAATCATTTTGTTGATGTCATAATCATTTGATGTCATAATCATTGGATGATGTCATAATCATTTTGTTGATGTCATAATCATTTTGTTGATGTCATAATCATTTTGTTGATGTCATAATGATTGGATGATGTCATAATCATTGGATGATGTCATAATAATTGGATGATGTCATAATCGTTTTGTTGATGTCATAAACATTTGATGTCATAATCATTGGATGATGTCATAATCATTTAATGATGTCATAATCATTTGATGATGTCATAATCATTAGATGATGTCATAATCATTGGATGATGTCATCATCATTTTGTTGATGTCATAATCATTTGATGATGTCATAATCATTTGATGTCATAATCATTGGATGATGTCATAATCATTTTGTTAATGTCATAATCATTTGATGATGTCATAATCATTTTGTTGATGTAATAATCATTTTGTTGATGTCATAATCATTTGATGATGCCATAATCATTTTGTTGATGTCATAATCATTTTATGATGTCATAATCATTTTGTTGATGTCATAATCATTTTGTTGATGTCATAATGATTTGATGATGTCATAATCATTGGATGATGTCATAATCATTGGATGATGTCATAATCATTTTGTTGATGTCATAATCATTTGATGATGTCATAATCATTTTGTTGATGTCATAATCATTGGATGATGTCATAATCATTTTGTTGATGTCATAAACATTTGATGATGTCATAATCATTTTGTTGATGTCATAATCATTTTGTTGATGTCATAATAATTTGATGATGTCATAATCATTGGATGATGTCATAATCATTGGATGATGTCATAATTATTTTGTTGACGTCATAATCATTTGATGATGCCATAATCATTTTGTTGATGTCATAATCATTTTGTTGATGTCATAATGATTTGATGATGTTATAATCATTGGATGATGTCATAATCATTGGATGATGTCATAATCATTTTGTTGATGTCATAATCATTTGATGTCATAATCATTGGATGATGTCATAATCATTTTGTTGATGTCATAATCATTTGATGATGTCATAATCATTAGATGATGTCATAATCATTTTGTTGATGTCATAATCATTTGATGATGTCATAATCATTTGATGTCATAATCATTGGATGATGTCATAATCGTTTTGTTGATGTCATAATCATTTGATGTCATAATCATTGGATGATGTCATAATCATTTTGTTGATGTCATAATCATTGGATGATGTCATAATCATTTTGTTGATGTCATAATCATTGGATGATGTCATAATCATTTTGTTGATGTCATAATCATTTGATGATGTCATAATCATTAGATGATGTCATAATCATTTGATGTCATAATCATTTTGTTGATGTCATAATCATTTGATGATGTCATAATCATTAGATGATGTCATAATTATTTTGTTGATGTCATAATCATTTTGTTGATGTCATAATGATTTGATGATGTCATAATCATTTGATGTCATAATCATTGGATGATGTCATAATCATTTGATGTCATAATCATTGGATGATGTCATAATCATTTTGTTGATGTCATAATCATTTGATGTCATAATCATTAGATGATGTCATAATCATTTTGTTGTTGTCATAATCATTAGATGATGTCATAATCATTTTGTTGATGTCATAATCATTTGATGATGTCATAATCATTTGATGTCATAATCATTGGATGATGTCATAATCATTTTGTTCATGTCATAATCATTTGATGATGTCATAATCATTGGATGATGTCATCATCATTTTGTTGATGTCATAATCATTTGATGATGTCATAATAATTTGTTGTCATAATCATTGGATGATGTCAAAATCATTTTGTTGATGTCATAATCATTTGATGATGTCATAATCATTAGATGATGTCATAATCATTGGATGATGTCATCATCATTTTGTTGATGTCATAATGATTTGATGATGTCATAATCATTTGATGTCATAATCATTGGGTGATGTCATAATCATTTTGTTGATGTCATAATCATTTGATGATGTCATAATCATTTGATGTCATAATCATTGGATGATGTCATAATCATTTTGTTGATGTCATATTCATTTGATGTCATAATCATTAGATGATGTCATAATCATTTTGTTGATGTCATAATCATTAGATGATGTCATAATCATTTTGTTGATGTCATAATCGTTTGATGATGTCATAATCATTTGATGTCATAATCATTGGATGATGTCATAAACATTTTGTTGAAGTCATAATCATTTGATGATGTCATAATCATTAGATGATGTCATAATCATTTTGTTGATGTCATAATCATTTGATGATGTCATAAACATTTTGTTGAAGTCATAATCATTTGATGATGTCATAATCATTAGATGATGTCATAATCATTTTGTTGATGTCATAATCATTTGATGATGTCATAATCATTAGATTATGTCATAATCATTTTGTTGATGTCATAATCATTTGATGATGTCATAATCATTAGATGATGTCATAATCATTTTGTTGATGTCATAATCATTTGATGATGTCATAATCATTTGATGTCATAATCATTGGATGATGTCATAAACATTTTGTTGATGTCATAATCATTTGATGATGTCATAATCATTTTGTTGATGTCATAATCATTTGATGATGTCATAATCATTAGATGATGTCATAATCATTTTGTTGATGTCATAATCATTTGATGATGTCATAATCATTTTGTTGATGTCATGATCATTTGATGATGTCATAATCATTTGATGTCATAATCATGGGATGATGTCATAATCATTTTGTTGATGTCATAATCATTTGATGATGTCATAATCATTAGATGATGTCATAATCATTTTTGTTGATGTCATAGTCATTTGATGATGTCATAATCATTAGATGATGTCATAATCATTTTGTTGATGTCATAATCATTTGATGATGTCATAATCATTAGATGATGTCATAATCATTTTGTTGATGTCATAATCATTTGATGATGTCATAATCATTAGATTACGTCATAATCATTGGATGATGTCATAAACATTTTGTTGATGTCATAATCATTTGATTACGTCATAATCATTTTGTTGATGTCATAATCATTTGATGATGTCATAATCATTAGATGATGTCATAATCATTTTGTTGATGTCATAATCATTTGATGATGTCATAATCATTTTGTTGATGTCATAATCATTTGATGATGTCATAATCATTTGATGTCATAATCATTGGATGATGTCATAATCATTGGATGATGTCATAATCATTTTGTTGATGTCATAATCATTAGATGATGTCATAATCATTAGATGATGTCATAATCATTTTGTTGATGTCATAATCATTTGATGATATCATAATCATTTTGTTGATATCATAATCATTTGATGATGTCATAATCATTTGATGTCATAATCATTGGATGATGTCATAATTATTGGATGATGTCATAATCATTTTGTTGATGTCATAATCATTTGATGATGTCATAATCATTAGATGATGTCATAATCATTTTGTTGATGTCATAATCATTTTGTTGATGTCATAATCATTTGATGATGCTATAATCATTTTGTTGATGTCATAATCATTTTATGATGTCATAATCATTTTGTTGATGTCATAATCATTTTGTTGATGTCATAATGATTTGATGATGTCATAATCATTTGATGTCATAATCATTGGATGATGTCATAATCATTTTGTTGATGTCATAATCATTTGATGATGTCATAATGATTTTGTTGATGTCATAATCATTTGATAATGCCATAATCATTTTGTTGATGTCATAATCATTTTATGATGTCATAATCATTTTGTTGATGTCATAATCATTTTGTTGATGTCATAATGATTTGATGATGTCATAATCATTTGATGTCATAATCATTGGATGATGTCATAATCATTGGATGATGTCATAATCATTTTGTTGATGTCATAATCATTTGATGATGTCATAATCATTTGATGTCATAATCATTGGATGATGTCATAATCATTTTGTTGATGTCATAATCATTTGATGATGTCATAATCATTGGATGATGTCATATTCATTTTGTTGATGTCATAATCATTTGATGATGTCATAATCATTAGATGATGTCATAATCATTTGATGTCATAATCATTTTGTTGATGTCATGATCATTTGATGATGCCATAATCATTTTGTTGATGTCATAATCATTGGATGATGTCACAATCATTTTGTTGATGTCATAATCATTTGATGATGTCATAATCATTGGATGATGTCATATTCATTTTGTTGATGTCATAATCATTTGATGATGTCATAATCATTAGATGATGTCATAATCATTTGATGTCATAATCATTTTGTTGATGTCATGATCATTTGATGATGTCATAATCATTAGATGATGTCATAATCATTTGATGTCATAATCATTGGATGAAGTCATAACCATTTTGTTGATGTCATAAACATTTGATGATGTCATAATCATTGGATGATGTCATAATCATTTTGTTGATGTCATAATCATTTGATGATGTCATAATCATTTGATGTCATAATCATTGGATGATGTCATAATCATTTTGTTGATGTCATAATCATTAGATGATGTCATAATCATTAGATGATGTCATAATCATTTTGTTGATGTCATAATCATTTGATGATGTCATAATCATTTTGTTGATGTCATAATCATTGGATGATGTCATAATCATTTTGTTGATGTCATAATCATTTGATGATGCCATAATCATTTTGTTGATGGCATAATCATTTGATGATGTCATAATCATTTGATGTCATAATCATTGGATGATGTCATAATCATTTTGTTGATGTCATAATCATTTGATGATGTCATAATCATTTGATGTCATAATCTTTGGATTATGTCATAATCACTTGATGATGTCATAATCATTTTGTTGATGTCATAATCATTTGATGATGTCATAATCATTTTGTTGATGTCATAATCATTTGATGATGTCATAATCATTTTGTTGATGTCATAATCATTTTGTTGATGTCATAATGATTTGATGATGTCATAATCATTGGATGATGTCATAATCATTGGATGATGTCATAATCATTTTGTTGATGTCATAATCATTTGTTGATGTCATAATCATTTGATGTCATAATCATTGGATGATGTCATAATCATTTTGTTGATGTCATAATCATTTGATGATGTCATAATCATTTTGTTGATGTCATAATCATTTTATTGATGTCACAATGATTTGATGATGTCATAATCATTGGATGATGTCATAATCATTTTCTTGATGTCATAATCATTTGATGATGCCATAATCATTTTGTTGATGTCATAATCATTTTGTTGATGTCATAATGATTTGATGATGTTATAATCATTGGATGATGTCATAATCATTGGATGATGTCATAATCATTTTGTTGATGTCATAATCATTTGATGTCATAATCATTGGATGATGTCATAATCATTTTGTTGATGTCATAATCATTTGATGATGTCATAATCATTAGATGATGTCATAATCATTTTGTTGATGTAATAATCATTTGATGATGTCATAATCATTTGATGTCATAATCATTGGATGATGTCATAATCATTTTGTTGATGTCATAATCATTTGATGATGTCATAATCATTAGATGATGTCATAATCATTTTGTTGATGTCATAATCATTTGATGATGTCATAATCATTAGATGATGTCATAATCATTTTGTTGATGTCATAATCATTTGATGATGTCATAATCATTTGATGTCATAATCATCGGATGATGTCATAATCATTTTGTTGATGTCATAATCATTTGATAATGTCATAATCATTTGATGATGCCATAATCATTTTGTTGATGTCATAATCATTTGATGATGTCATAATCATTTGATGTCATAATCATTTGATGATGTCATAATCATTTTGTTGATGTCATAATCATTTTGTTGATGTCATAATGATTTGATGATGTCATAATCATTGGATGATGTCATAATCATTTTGTTGATGTCATAATCATTTGATGATGTCATAATCATTTTGTTGATGTCATAATCATTTTGTTTATGTCATAATGATTTGATGATGTCATAATCATTGGATGATGTCATAATCATTTTGTTGATGTCATAATGATTTGATGATGTCATAATCATTGTTTGATGTGGTAATCATTGGATGATGTCATAATCATTTTGTTGATGTCATAATCATTTGATGATGCCATAATCATTTTGTTGATGTCATAATCATTTTATGATGTCATAATCATTTTGTTGATGTCATAATGATTTGATGATGTCATAATCATTTGATGTCATAATCATTGGATGATGTCATAATCATTTTGTTGATGTCATAATCATTTGATGATGCCATAATCATTTTGTTGATGTCATAATCATTTGATGATGCCATAATCATTTTGTTGATGGCATAATCATTTGATGATGTCATAATCATTTGATGTCATAATCATTGGATGATGTCATAATCATTTTGTTGATGTCATAATCATTTGATGATGTCATAATTATTTGATGTCATGATCATTGGATGATGACATAATCATTTTGTTGATGTCATAATCATTTGATGATGTCATATTCATTAGATGATGTCATAATCATTTTGTTGATGTCATAATCATTTGATGATGTCATAATCATTTTGTTGATGTCACAATCATTTTGTTGATGTCATAATGATTTGATGATGTCATAATCATTGGATGATGTCATAATCATTGGATGATGTCATAATCATTTTGTTGATATCATAATCATTAGATGATGTCATAGTCATTTTGTTGATGTCATAATCATTTGATGTCATAATCATTGGATGATGTCATAATCATTTTGTTGATGTCACAATCATTTGATGATTTCATAATCATTTGATGTCATAATCATTGGATAATGTCATAATCATTTTGTTGATGTCATAATGATTTGATGATGTCATAATCATTGGATGATGTCATAATCATTGGATGATGTCATAATCATTTTGTTGATATCATAATCATTTGATGATGTCATAATCATTTGATGTCATAATCATTGGATGATGTCATAATCATTTTGTTGATGTCATAATCATTTTGTTGATGTCATAATCATTTTGTTGATGTCATAATGATTTGATGATGTCATAATCATTGGATGATGTCATAATCATTTTGTTGATGTCATAATCATTTTGTTGATGTCATAATCATTTGATGATGCCATAATCATTTTGTTGATGTCATAATCATTTTGTTGATGTCATAATGATTTGATGATGTTATAATCATTGGATGATGTCATAATCATTGGATGATGTCATAATCATTTTGTTGATATCATAATCATTTGATGTCATAATCATTGGATGATGTCATAATCATTTTGTTGATGTTATAATCATTTGATGATGTCATAATCATTAGATGATGTCATAATCATTTTGTTGATGTCATAATCATTTGATGATGTCATAATCATTTGATGTCATAATCATTGGATGATGTCATAATCATTTTGTTGATGTCATAATCATTTGATGATGTCATAATCATTAGATGATGTCATAATCATTTTGTTGATGTCATAATCATTTGATGATGTCATAATCATTAGATGATGTCATAATCATTTTGTTGATGTCATAATCATTTGATGATGTCATAATCATTTGATGTCATAATCATCGGATGATGTCATAATCATTTTGTTGATGTCATAATCATTTGATGATGTCATAATCATTTGATGTCATGATCATTGGATGATGACATAATCATTTTGTTGATGTCATAATCATTTGATGATGTCATATTCATTAGATGATGTCATAATCATTTTGTTGATGTCATAATCATTTGATGATGTCATAATCATTTTGTTGATGTCATAATCATTTTGTTGATGTCATAATGATTTGATGATGTCATAATCATTGGATGATGTCATAATCATTGGATGATGTCATAATCATTTTGTTGATATCATAATCATTAGATGATGTCATAATCATTTTGTTGATGTCATAATCATTTGATGATGTCATAATCATTTGATGTCATAATCATTGGATGATGTCATAATCATTTTGTTGATGTCACAATCATTTGATGATTTCATAATCATTTGATGTCATAATCATTGGATAATGTCATAATCATTTTGTTGATGTCATAATGATTTGATGATGTCATAATCATTGGATGATGTCATAATCATTGGATGATGTCATCATCATTTTGTTGATGTCATAATCATTTGATAATGTCATAATCATTTGATGTCATAATCATTTGATGATGTCATAATCATTTGATGATGTCATAATCATTTTGTTGATGTCATAATCATTTTGTTGATGTCATAATGATTTGTTGATGTCATAATCATTGGATGATGTCATAATCATTGGATGATGTCAAAATCATTTTGTTGATATCATAATCATTTGATGATGTCATAATCATTTGATGTCATAATCATTGGATGATGTCTTAATCATTTTGTTGATGTCATAATCATTTTGTTGATGTCATAATCATTTTGTTGATGTCATAATGATTTGATGATGTCATAATAATTGGATGATGTCATAATCATTTTGTTGATGTCATAATCATTTTGTTGATGTCATAATCATTTGATGATGCCATAATCATTTTGTTGATGTCATAATCATTTTGTTGATGTCATAATGATTTGATGATGTTATAATCATTGGATGATGTCATAATCATTGGATGATGTCATAATCATTTTGTTGATATCATAATCATTTGATGTCATAATCATTGGATGATGTCATAATCATTTTGTTGATGTCATAATCATTTGATGATGTCATAATCATTAGATGATGTCATAATCATTTTGTTGATGTCATAATCATTTGATGATGTCATAATCATTTGATGTCATAATCATTGGATGATGTCATAATCATTTTGTTGATGTCATAATCATTTGATGATGTCATAATCATTAGATGATGTCATAATTATTTTGTTGATGTCATAATCATTTGATGATGTCATAATCATTAGATGATGTCATAATCATTTTGTTGATGTCATAATCATTTGATGATGTCATAATCATTTGATGTCATAATCATCGGATGATGTCATAATCATTTTGTTGATGTCATAATCATTTGATAATGTCATAATCATTTGATGATGCCATAATCATTTTGTTGATGGCATAATCATTTGATGATGTCATAATCATTTGATGTCATAATCATTGGATGATGTCATAAACATTTTGTTGATGTCATAATCATTTTGTTGATGTCATAATGATTTGATGATGTCATAATCATTGGATGATGTCATAATCATTTTGTTGATGTCATAATCATTTGATGATGTCATAATCATTTGATGTCATAATCATTTGATGATGTCATAATCATTTTGTTGATGTCATAATCATTTTGTTGATGTCATAATGATTTGATGATGTCATAATCATTGGATGATGTCATAATCATTTTGTTGATGTCATAATCATTTGATGATGTCATAATCATTTTGTTGATGTCATAATCATTTTGTTGATGTCATAATGATTTGATGATGTCATAATCATTGGATGATGTCATAATCATTGGATGATGTCATAATCATTTTGTTGATGTCATAATCATTTGATGATGCCATAATCATTTTGTTGATGTCATAATCATTTTATGATGTCATAATCATTTTGTTGATGTCATAATGATTTGATGATGTCATAATCATTTGATGTCATAATCATTGGATGACGTCATAATCATTTTGTTGATGTCATAATCATTTGATGATGCCATAATCATTTTGTTGATGTCGTAATCATTTGATGATGCCATAATCATTTTGTTGATGTCATAATCATTTTGTTGATGTCATAATCATTTTGTTGATGTCATAATGATCTGATGATGTCATAATCATTGGATGATGTCATAATCATTGGATGATGTCATCATCATTTTGTTGATGTCATAACCATTTGATGATGTCATAATCATTTGATGTCATAATCATTGGATGATGTCATAATCATTTTGTTGATGTCATAATCATTTGATGATGTCATAATCATTAGATGATGTCATAATTATTTTGTTGATGTCATAATCATTTTGTTGATGTCATAATGATTTGATGATGTCATAATCATTTGATGTCATAATCATTGGATGATGTCATAATCATTTTGTTGATGTCATAATCATTTGATGATGTCATAATCATTTGATGTCATAATCATTGGATGATGTCATAATCCTTTTGTTGATGTCATAATCATTTGATGTCATAATCATTAGATGATGTCATAATCATTTTGTTGATGTCATAATCATTAGATGATGTCATAATCATTTGATGTCATAATCATTTGATGATGTCATAATCATTTGATGATGTCATAATCATTTTGTTGATGTCATAATCATTTTGTTGATGTCATAATCATTTGATGATGTCATAATCATTAGATGATGTCATAATCATTTTGTTGATGTCATAATCATTTGATGATGTTATAATCATTAGATGATGTCATAATCATTTTGTTGATGTCATAATCATTTGATGATGTCATAATCATTAGATGATGTCATAATCATTTTGTTGATGTCATAATCATTTGATGATGTCATAATCATTTGATGTCATAATCATTGGATGATGTCATAATCATTTTGTTGATGTCACAATCATTTGATGATTTCATAATCATTTGATGTCATAATCATTGGATAATGTCATAATCATTTTGTTGATGTCATAATGATTTGATGATGTCATAATCATTGGATGATGTCATAATCATTGGATGATGTCATCATCATTTTGTTGATGTCATAATCATTTGATAATGTCATAATCATTTGATGTCATAATCATTTGATGATGTCATAATCATTTGATGATGTCATAATCATTTTGTTGATGTCATAATCATTTTGTTGATGTCATAATGATTTGTTGATGTCATAATCATTGGATGATGTCATAATCATTGGATGATGTCAAAATCATTTTGTTGATATCATAATCATTTGATGATGTCATAATCATTTGATGTCATAATCATTGGATGATGTCTTAATCATTTTGTTGATGTCATAATCATTTTGTTGATGTCATAATCATTTTGTTGATGTCATAATGATTTGATGATGTCATAATAATTGGATGATGTCATAATCATTTTGTTGATGTCATAATCATTTTGTTGATGTCATAATCATTTGATGATGCCATAATCATTTTGTTGATGTCATAATCATTTTGTTGATGTCATAATGATTTGATGATGTTATAATCATTGGATGATGTCATAATCATTGGATGATGTCATAATCATTTTGTTGATATCATAATCATTTGATGTCATAATCATTGGATGATGTCATAATCATTTTGTTGATGTCATAATCATTTGATGATGTCATAATCATTAGATGATGTCATAATCATTTTGTTGATGTCATAATCATTTGATGATGTCATAATCATTTGATGTCATAATCATTGGATGATGTCATAATCATTTTGTTGATGTCATAATCATTTGATGATGTCATAATCATTAGATGATGTCATAATTATTTTGTTGATGTCATAATCATTTGATGATGTCATAATCATTAGATGATGTCATAATCATTTTGTTGATGTCATAATCATTTGATGATGTCATAATCATTTGATGTCATAATCATCGGATGATGTCATAATCATTTTGTTGATGTCATAATCATTTGATAATGTCATAATCATTTGATGATGCCATAATCATTTTGTTGATGGCATAATCATTTGATGATGTCATAATCATTTGATGTCATAATCATTGGATGATGTCATAAACATTTTGTTGATGTCATAATCATTTTGTTGATGTCATAATGATTTGATGATGTCATAATCATTGGATGATGTCATAATCATTTTGTTGATGTCATAATCATTTGATGATGTCATAATCATTTGATGTCATAATCATTTGATGATGTCATAATCATTTTGTTGATGTCATAATCATTTTGTTGATGTCATAATGATTTGATGATGTCATAATCATTGGATGATGTCATAATCATTTTGTTGATGTCATAATCATTTGATGATGTCATAATCATTTTGTTGATGTCATAATCATTTTGTTGATGTCATAATGATTTGATGATGTCATAATCATTGGATGATGTCATAATCATTGGATGATGTCATAATCATTTTGTTGATGTCATAATCATTTGATGATGCCATAATCATTTTGTTGATGTCATAATCATTTTATGATGTCATAATCATTTTGTTGATGTCATAATGATTTGATGATGTCATAATCATTTGATGTCATAATCATTGGATGACGTCATAATCATTTTGTTGATGTCATAATCATTTGATGATGCCATAATCATTTTGTTGATGTCGTAATCATTTGATGATGCCATAATCATTTTGTTGATGTCATAATCATTTTGTTGATGTCATAATCATTTTGTTGATGTCATAATGATCTGATGATGTCATAATCATTGGATGATGTCATAATCATTGGATGATGTCATCATCATTTTGTTGATGTCATAACCATTTGATGATGTCATAATCATTTGATGTCATAATCATTGGATGATGTCATAATCATTTTGTTGATGTCATAATCATTTGATGATGTCATAATCATTAGATGATGTCATAATTATTTTGTTGATGTCATAATCATTTTGTTGATGTCATAATGATTTGATGATGTCATAATCATTTGATGTCATAATCATTGGATGATGTCATAATCATTTTGTTGATGTCATAATCATTTGATGATGTCATAATCATTTGATGTCATAATCATTGGATGATGTCATAATCCTTTTGTTGATGTCATAATCATTTGATGTCATAATCATTAGATGATGTCATAATCATTTTGTTGATGTCATAATCATTAGATGATGTCATAATCATTTGATGTCATAATCATTTGATGATGTCATAATCATTTGATGATGTCATAATCATTTTGTTGATGTCATAATCATTTTGTTGATGTCATAATCATTTGATGATGTCATAATCATTAGATGATGTCATAATCATTTTGTTGATGTCATAATCATTTGATGATGTTATAATCATTAGATGATGTCATAATCATTTTGTTGATGTCATAATCATTTGATGATGTCATAATCATTAGATGATGTCATAATCATTTTGTTGATGTCATAATCATTTGATGATGTCATAATCATTTGATGTCATAATCATTGGATGATGTCATAAACATTTTGTTGATGTCATAATCATTTGCTGATGTCATAATCATTTTGTTGATGTCATAATCATTTGATGATGTCATAATCATTAGATGATGTCATAATCATTTTGTTGATGTCATAATCATTTGATGATGTCATAATCATTTTGTTGATGTCATAATCATTTGATGATGTCATAATCATTTGATGTCATAATCATGGGATGATGTCATCATCATTTTGTTGATGTCATAATCATTTGATGATGTCATAATCATTAGATGATGTCATAATCATTTTGTTGATGTCATAATGATTTGATGATGTCATAATCATTGGATGATGTCATAATCATTGGATGATGTCATCATCATTTTGTTGATGTCATAATCATTTGATGATGTCATAATCATTTGATGTCATAATCACTGGATGATGTCATAATCATTTTGTTGATGTCATAATCATTTGATGATGTCATAATCATTTGATGTCATAATCATTGGATGATGTCATAATCAATTTGTTGATGTCATAATCATTTGATAATGTCATAATCATTTTGTTGATGTCATAATCATTTTGTTGATGTCATAATGATTTGATGATGTCATAATCATTGGATGATGTCATAATCATTGGATGATGTCATAATCATTTTGTTGATGTCATAATCATTTGATGATGCCATAATCATTTTGTTGATGTCATAATCATTTGATGATGTCATAATCATTTGATGTCATAATCATTGGATGATGTCATAATCATTTTGTTGATGTCATAATCATTTTGTTGATGTCATAATCATTTTGTTGATGTCATAATGATTTGATGATGTCATAATTATTGGATGATGTCATAATAATTGGATGATGTCATAATCGTTTTGTTGATGTCATAATCATTTGATGTCATAATCATTGGATGATGTCATAATCATTTAATGATGTCATAATCATTGGATGATGTCATAATCATTTAATGATGTCATAATCATTTGATGATGTCATAATCATTAGATGATGTCATAATCATTGGATGATGTCATCATCATTTTGTTGATGTCATAATCATTTGATGATGTCATAATCATTTGATGTCATAATCATTGGATGATGTCATAATCATTTTGTTAATGTCATAATCATTTGATGATGTCATAATCATTTGATGATGCCATAATCATTTTGTTGATGTCATAATCATTTTATGATGTCATAATCATTTTGTTGATGTCATAACCATTTTGTTGATGTCATAATGATTTGATGATGTCATAATCATTGGATGATGTCATAATCATTGGATGATGTCATAATCATTTTGTTGATGTCATAATCATTTGATGATGTCATAATCATTTGATGTCATAATCATTGGATGATGTCATAATCATTTTGTTGATGTCATAATCATTTGATGATGTCATAATCATTTTGTTGATGTCATAATCATTTTGTTGATGTCATAATGATTTGATGATGTCATAATCATTGGATGATGTCATAATCATTGTATGATGTCATATTTATTTTGTTGATGTCATAATCATTTGATGATGCCATAATCATTTTGTTGATGTCATAATCATTTTGTTGATGTCATAATGATTTGATGATGTTATAATCATTGGATGATGTCATAATCATTGGATGATGTCATAATCATTTTGTTGATGTCATAATCATTTGATGTCATAATCATTGGATGATGTCATAATCATTTTGTTGATGTCATAATCATTTGATGATGTCATAATCATTAGATGATGTCATAATCATTTTGTTGATGTCATAATCATTTGATGATGTCATAATCATTTGATGTCATAATCATTGGATGATGTCATAATCGTTTTGTTGATGTCATAATCATTTGATGTCATAATCATTGGGTGATGTCATAATCATTTAATGATGTCATAATCATTAGATGATGTCATAATCATTGGATGATGTCATCATCATTTTGTTGATGTCATAATCATTTGATGATGTCATAATCATTTGATGTCATAATCATTTTGTTAATGTCATAATCATTTGATGATGTCATAATCATTTTGTTGATGTAATAATCATTTTGTTGATGTCATAATGATTTGATGATGTCATAATCATTGGATGATGTCATAATCGTTTTGTTGATGTCATAATGATTTGATGATGTCATAATCATTGGATGATGTCATAATCATTTTGTTGATGTCATACTCATTTGATGATGTCATAATCATTAGATGATGTCATAATCATTTTGTTGATGTTATAATCATTTGATGATGTCATAATCATTTGATGTCATAATCATTGGATGATGTCATAATCGTTTTGTTGATGTCATAATCATTTGATGTCATAATCAATGGATGATGTCATAATCATTTAATGATGTCATAATCATTAGATGATGTCATAATCATTGGATGATGTCATAATCATTTTGTTGATGTCATAATCATTTGATGATGTCATAATCATTTTGTTGATGTCATAATCATTTTGTTGATGTCATAATGATTTGATGATGTCATAATCATTGGATGATGTCATAATCATTGGATGATGTCATAATTATTTTGTTGATGTCATAATCATTTGATGATGCCATAATCATTTTGTTGATGTCATAATCATTTTGTTGATGTCATAATGATTTGATGATGTTATAATCATTGAATGATGTCATAATCATTGGATGATGTCATAATCATTTTGTTGATGTCATAATCATTTGATGATGTCATAATCATTAGATGATGTCATAATCATTTTGTTGATGTCATAATCATTTGATGATGTCATAATCATTTGATGTCATAATCATTGGATGATGTCATTATCGTTTTGTTGATGTCATAATCATTTGATGTCATAATCATTGGATGATGTCATAATCATTTAATGATGTCATAATCATTTGATGATGTCATAATCATTACATGATGTCATAATCATTGGATGATGTCATCATCATTTTGTTGATGTCATAATCATTTGATGTCATAATCATTTTGTTAATGTCATAATCATTTGATGATGTCATAATCATTTTGTTGATGTAATAATCATTTTGTTGATGTCATAATGATTTGATGATGTCATAATCATTGGATGATGTCATAATCATTTTGTTGATGTCATATTGATTTGATGATGTCATAATCATTGGATGATGTCATAATCATTTTGTTGATGTCATAATCATTGGATGATGTCATAATCATTTTGTTGATGTCATAATCATTTGTTGATGTCATAATCATTGGATGATGTCATAATCATTTTGTTGATGTCATAATCATTTGTTGATGTAATAATCATTGGATGATGTCATAATCATTTTGTTGATGTCATAATCATTTGATGATGTCATAATCATTAGATGATGTCATAATCATTTGATGTCATAATCATTTTGTTGATGTCATAATCATTTGATGATGTCATAATCATTAGATGATGTCATAATTATTTTGTTGATGTCATAATCATTTTGTTGATGTCATAATGATTTGATGATGTCATAATCATTTGATGTCATAATCATTGGATGATGTCATAATCATTTGATGTCATAATCATTGGATGATGTCATAATCATTTTGTTGATGTCATAATCATTTGATGTCATAATCATTAGATGATGTCATAATCATTTTGTTGATGTCATAATCATTAGATGATGTCATAATCATTTTGTTGATGTCATAATCATTTGATGATGTCATAATCATTTGATGTCATAATCATTGGATGATGTCATAATCATTTTGTTCATGTCATAATCATTTCATGATGTCATAATCATTAGATGATGTCATAATCATTTTGTTGATGTCATAATCATTTGATGATGTCATAATCATTTGATGATGTCATAATCATTTTGTTGATGTCATAATCTTTTGATGATGTCATAATCATTTGATGTCATAATCATTGGATGATGTCATAATCATTTTGTTGATGTCATAATCATTTGATGATGCCATAATCATTTTGTTGATGTCATAATCATTTGATGATGTCATAATCATTTGATGTCATAATCATTGGATGATGTCATAATCATTTTGTTGATGTCATAATCATTTTGTTGATGTCATAATCATTTTGTTGATGTCATAATGATTTGATGATGTCATAATTATTGGATGATGTCATAATAATTGGATGATGTCATAATCGTTTTGTTGATGTCATAATCATTTGATGTCATAATCATTGGATGATGTCATAATCATTTAATGATGTCATAATCATTGGATGATGTCATAATCATTTAATGATGTCATAATCATTTGATGATGTCATAATCATTAGATGATGTCATAATCATTGGATGATGTCATCATCATTTTGTTGATGTCATAATCATTTGATGATGTCATAATCATTTGATGTCATAATCATTGGATGATGTCATAATCATTTTGTTAATGTCATAATCATTTGATGATGTCATAATCATTTGATGATGCCATAATCATTTTGTTGATGTCATAATCATTTTATGATGTCATAATCATTTTGTTGATGTCATAACCATTTTGTTGATGTCATAATGATTTGATGATGTCATAATCATTGGATGATGTCATAATCATTGGATGATGTCATAATCATTTTGTTGATGTCATAATCATTTGATGATGTCATAATCATTTGATGTCATAATCATTGGATGATGTCATAATCATTTTGTTGATGTCATAATCATTTGATGATGTCATAATCATTTTGTTGATGTCATAATCATTTTGTTGATGTCATAATGATTTGATGATGTCATAATCATTGGAGGATGTCATAATCATTGTATGATGTCATAATTATTTTGTTGATGTCATAATCATTTGATGATGCCATAATCATTTTGTTGATGTCATAATCATTTTGTTGATGTCATAATGATTTGATGATGTTATAATCATTGGATGATGTCATAATCATTGGATGATGTCATAATCATTTTGTTGATGTCATAATCATTTGATGTCATAATCATTGGATGATGTCATAATCATTTTGTTGATGTCATAATCATTTGATGATGTCATAATCATTAGATGATGTCATAATCATTTTGTTGATGTCATAATCATTTGATGATGTCATAATCATTTGATGTCATAATCATTGGATGATGTCATAATCGTTTTGTTGATGTCATAATCATTTGATGTCATAATCATTGGGTGATGTCATAATCATTTAATGATGTCATAATCATTAGATGATGTCATAATCATTGGATGATGTCATCATCATTTTGTTGATGTCATAATCATTTGATGATGTCATAATCATTTGATGTCATAATCATTTTGTTAATGTCATAATCATTTGATGATGTCATAATCATTTTGTTGATGTAATAATCATTTTGTTGATGTCATAATGATTTGATGATGTCATAATCATTGGATGATGTCATAATCGTTTTGTTGATGTCATAATGATTTGATGATGTCATAATCATTGGATGATGTCATAATCATTTTGTTGATGTCATACTCATTTGATGATGTCATAATCATTAGATGATGTCATAATCATTTTGTTGATGTTATAATCATTTGATGATGTCATAATCATTTGATGTCATAATCATTGGATGATGTCATAATCGTTTTGTTGATGTCATAATCATTTGATGTCATAATCAATGGATGATGTCATAATCATTTAATGATGTCATAATCATTAGATGATGTCATAATCATTGGATGATGTCATAATCATTTTGTTGATGTCATAATCATTTGATGATGTCATAATCATTTTGTTGATGTCATAATCATTTTGTTGATGTCATAATGATTTGATGATGTCATAATCATTGGATGATGTCATAATCATTGGATGATGTCATAATTATTTTGTTGATGTCATAATCATTTGATGATGCCATAATCATTTTGTTGATGTCATAATCATTTTGTTGATGTCATAATGATTTGATGATGTTATAATCATTGAATGATGTCATAATCATTGGATGATGTCATAATCATTTTGTTGATGTCATAATCATTTGATGATGTCATAATCATTAGATGATGTCATAATCATTTTGTTGATGTCATAATCATTTGATGATGTCATAATCATTTGATGTCATAATCATTGGATGATGTCATTATCGTTTTGTTGATGTCATAATCATTTGATGTCATAATCATTGGATGATGTCATAATCATTTAATGATGTCATAATCATTTGATGATGTCATAATCATTACATGATGTCATAATCATTGGATGATGTCATCATCATTTTGTTGATGTCATAATCATTTGATGTCATAATCATTTTGTTAATGTCATAATCATTTGATGATGTCATAATCATTTTGTTGATGTAATAATCATTTTGTTGATGTCATAATGATTTGATGATGTCATAATCATTGGATGATGTCATAATCATTTTGTTGATGTCATATTGATTTGATGATGTCATAATCATTGGATGATGTCATAATCATTTTGTTGATGTCATAATCATTGGATGATGTCATAATCATTTTGTTGATGTCATAATCATTTGTTGATGTCATAATCATTGGATGATGTCATAATCATTTTGTTGATGTCATAATCATTTGTTGATGTCATAATCATTGGATGATGTCATAATCATTTTGTTGATGTCATAATCATTTGATGATGTCATAATCATTAGATGATGTCATAATCATTTGATGTCATAATCATTTTGTTGATGTCATAATCATTTGATGATGTCATAATCATTAGATGATGTCATAATTATTTTGTTGATGTCATAATCATTTTGTTGATGTCATAATGATTTGATGATGTCATAATCATTTGATGTCATAATCATTGGATGATGTCATAATCATTTGATGTCATAATCATTGGATGATGTCATAATCATTTTGTTGATGTCATAATCATTTGATGTCATAATCATTAGATGATGTCATAATCATTTTGTTGATGTCATAATCATTAGATGATGTCATAATCATTTTGTTGATGTCATAATCATTTGATGATGTCATAATCATTTGATGTCATAATCATTGGATGATGTCATAATCATTTTGTTCATGTCATAATCATTTCATGATGTCATAATCATTAGATGATGTCATAATCATTTTGTTGATGTCATAATCATTTGATGATGTCATAATCATTAGATGATGTCATAATCATTTTGTTGATGTCATAATCATTTGATGATGTCATAATCATTTGATGATGTCATAATCATTTTGTTGATGTAATAATCATTTTGTTGATGTCATAATCATTTGATGATGCCATAATCATTTTGTTGATGTCATAATTAGAGTTGAGCGATACCAGCCGATACTTGAAAATATCGGATCGGAATGGATCGGCCGATCTTAAAAAAAAGTATCGGTATCGCCGATTCCGATACCGGGAACCAATGCAAGTCAATGGGGCCAAAATATCGGAATTAAAAAAAAACCTTTCTTTCCTTGTAGGTTAATTCTACATGAAGAAAAACAACTAAGAATAATGTAGAATGTATTGTGGGAGGTGGAGGAGACATTAAAGCCATAGAGGTTTAGCCCAATCAAATGGAATAGCAGGAATTAAACTTTTTTTTTAAAGATGTTAGGAGTTACAAAGATATTGACTATGTTAGCCTCATTTATATTTTGCCAGACATGTATGTCTTCTTCTTCTTTCTTCTTTCTTCTTCTTCTTCTTCTACTTCCTTTTTTTACATTCTTCTTCTTCTTCTACTTCCTTTTTTTACATTCTTCTTCTTCTTCTTCTACTTCCTTTTTTTACATTCTTCTTCTTCTTCTTCTACTTCCTTTTTTACATTCTTCTTCTTCTTCTACTTCCTTTTTTACATTCTTCTTCTTCTTCTTCTACTTCCTTTTTTTACATTCTTCTTCTTATTCCTTTTTTTACATTCTTCTTCTTCTTCTTCTACTTCCTTTTTTTACATTCTTCTTCTTCTTCTTCTTCTTCTTCTTCTTCTTCTTCTTCCTTTTCTTACATTCTTCATATTCTTCTTATTCAACAATTATTATTCTACATATGCAGCTTCTTCATCTTCTTCCTATTCTTCTTCATCATATTCTTGTTTGTGTCAGGCATTCCTGTAGTTGTTATCTAGAAAAGTTAGAAGTTTACACCTTCCGTTCTGCCTGTCACAAAAGATTTACAACAGGATTTGTCCGCGTTCAGTTTGGCCTGCAGCAGCAGGCCTTTTCCAGGGGCACCACGAGGAGGAACGGACTCACCCCCATACACTGCTTAGTCTTCTTCTGCTTATAAATAAGATAATATCATTTGCTCAGAGTATTAGTCTTATGCTTAATGTTCTTCTGCTTTGTTTTTTTATGCTTCTTTGTCTTCTCTCTCTTGTTGTTCTGCATCTTGGTGGTTGTCTTCCTGTTCTTTGTCCTCTTGAACCAGCTGACGGTACTGGCACCCGGAGGGGCAGCAGAAGGAACAAGAGCCAATGGCACTACCGAGGACCAGCTGACGGTGCTGGAACCCGGTTACTAAGCAGGAGGTACCTGTGCTACAAAGCACTACCAAGGACCAGCAGACGTTGCCGGAACTTGGATACCGAGATGGAGGCACCTAGGCCAAAGGCTCTGACGAGAACCAGCTGACGGTGCTGGAACCCGGAGGGGTAGCATAAGCTGCAAGAGCAAATGGAAATAGCGAGGACCAGCTGACAGTGCTGGCACCCGGAGGGGCAGCAGAAGGAATAAGAGCCAATGGCACAACCGAGGACCAGCTGACGGTGCTGGAACCCGGTTACTAAGCAGGAGGTACCTGTGCTACAAAGCACTACCAAGGACCAGCAGACGTTGCCGGAACTCGGATACCGAGATGGAGGCACCTAGGCCAAAGGCTCTGATGAGAACCAGCTGACGGTGCTGGAACCCGGAGGGGTATCAGAAGTTACCCCTGAAAAGCAAAGTTGGCATGCCGCAAGCTGGCCGCAGTTACCGAATCACACAGTCCTACAGGGGGTGCTTGTCCTACTGGCACTATGGAACAAACCTTTCTTACCAGAACCCGCAGTACACATAGGAAGCACCTAAACTGCTGGCACTCTAGCCTCGGCTAACCCAACCGCAACACGACATGGCAACTTGGGGTGGCAAACTGACATTGACACTTCCCGGAAACAGCAGGCAGGGCTGGAACCAAGCTGGGCAGGAGGGAGTACCCGTGCCAAAGTCAGTTATGAGCAGCAACTGGCGATGTTGGAGCCCAGGACAAGCACTTAGCAGGCTGAGGCCTGATGTGCTGTCAATTGGGAGGCAGCAGGACAGATTGCCATCAAAACAGCAGGGGAACAGCTGACGTTACTGAACCCCACAAACACAGGAGCTAGTGTTTTACTCTGTGAAGACGGCACTTCCGAGCAACAACTGGCTGTGTTGAAGCCCAGGGACAAGCACGGAGCAGGCTTAGGCTGCATTGAAGAAATTTTAAGATCGGTTGTAGACTACTAATTTGAACCAAGCTCCACTTAGGCCTGTGGCTTCACTGATTTTCGTATTTCCCCTGTCCTCCAACCCCGCCAGTTACAGCTCCGAAGTGGCGTCTGCACAATCCACACTTGTTCCTGTGTTACAGGTGTTCAGTCCGGTCAGTTAATCCCCTGATGTGTGTCCGGCAATGTCGCCTGCTCTGTCCACATTCCCATAATGAAACACAGGAACAAGTGTGGATTGTGCAGACGCCACTTCGGAGCTGTAACTGGCAGGGTTGGAGGACAGGGGAAATACGAGAGAAAGTGGAGCCACAGGCCTAATTGGAGCACGGTTAAAAATCAGTAGTGGTACGACTGTGTAGGCAGCAGGAGACTTTGCCATCCACACAGCAGGGGATCAGCTGACATTACTGAACCCCACTGAGACACGGGAGCAAGTATCTCTTTCCGTGTGGACGGCACTTCCGAACTACAACTGGCTGTGTTGAAGCCCAGGAAATAGGAGGGTGTAGGCAGAGGCCTACTGTATTTTGAATGAGGTGACAGCAGGAGAGACTGCCATCCACACAGCAGGGGATCAGCTGACATTACTGAACCCCACTGAGACACGGGAGCAAGTATCTCTTTCCGTGTGGATGGCACTTCCGAACTACAACTGGCTGTGTTGAAGCCCAGGAAATAGGAGGGTGTAGGCAGAGGCCTACTGTATTTTGAATGAGTTTACAGCAGGAGAGACTGCCATCCACACAGCAGGGGATCAGCTGACGTTACTGAACCCCACTGAGACACGGGAGCAAGTATCTCTTTCCGTGTGGACGGCACTTCCGAACTACAACTGGCTGTGTTGAAGCCCAGGAAATAGGAGGGTGTAGGCAGAGGCCTACTGTATTTTGAATGAGGTGACAGCAGGAGAGACTGCCATCCACACAGCAGGGGATCAGCTGACATTACTGAACCCCACTGAGACACGGGAGCAAGTATCTCTTTCCGTGTGGACGGCACTTCCGAACTACAACTGGCTGTGTTGAAGCCCAGGAAATAGGAGGGTGTAGGCAGAGGCCTACTGTATTTTGAATGAGGTGACAGCAGGAGAGACTGCCATCCACACAGCAGGGGATCAGCTGACATTACTGAACCCCACTGAGACACGGGAGCAAGTATCTCTTTCCGTGTGGACGGCACTTCCGAACTACAACTGGCTGTGTTGAAGCCCAGGAAATAGGAGGGTGTAGGCAGAGGCCTACTGTATTTTGAATGAGTTTACAGCAGGAGAGACTGCCATCCACACAGCAGGGGATCAGCTGACGTTACTGAACCCCACTGAGACACGGGAGCAAGTATCTCTTTCCGTGTGGACGGCACTTCCGAACTACAACTGGCTGTGTTGAAGCCCAGGAAATAGGAGGGTGTAGGCAGAGGCCTACTGTATTTTGAATGAGGTGACAGCAGGAGAGACTGCCATCCACACAGCAGGGGATCAGCTGACATTACTGAACCCCACTGAGACACGGGAGCAAGTATCTCTTTCCGTGTGGACGGCACTTCCGAACTACAACTGGCTGTGTTGAAGCCCAGGAAATAGGAGGGTGTAGGCAGAGGCCTACTGTTTTTTGAATGAGGTGACAGCAGGAGAGACTGCCATCCACACAGCAGGGGATCAGCTGACATTACTGAACCCCACTGAGACACGGGAGCAAGTATCTCTTTCCGTGTGGACGGCACTTCCGAACTACAACTGGCTGTGTTGAAGCCCAGGAAATAGGAGGGTGTAGGCAGAGGCCTACTGTATTTTGAATGAGCTTACAGCAGGAGAGACTGCCATCCACACCGCAGGGGATCAGCTGACGTTACTGAACCCCACTGAGACACGGGAGCAAGTATCTCTTTCCGTGTGGACGGCACTTCCGAACTACAACTGGCTGTGTTGAAGCCCAGGAAATAGGAGGGTGTAGGCAGAGGCCTACTGTATTTTGAATGAGGTGACAGCAGGAGAGACTGCCATCCACACAGCAGGGGATCAGCTGACATTACTGAACCCCACTGAGACACGGGAGCAAGTATCTCTTTCCGTGTGGACGGCACTTCCGAACTACAACTGGCTGTGTTGAAGCCCAGGAAATAGGAGGGTGTAGGCAGAGGCCTACTGTATTTTGAATGAGTTTACAGCAGAAGAGACTGCCATCCACACAGCAGGGGATCAGCTGACGTTACTGAACCCCACTGAGACACGGGAGCAAGTATCTCTTTCCGTGTGGACGGCACTTCCGAACTACAACTGGCTGTGTTGAAGCCCAGGAAATAGGAGGGTGTAGGCAGAGGCCTACTGTATTAAGAATGAGGTGACAGCAGGAGAGACTGCCATCCACACAGCAGGGGATCAGCTGACGTTACTGAACCCCACTGAGACACGGGAGCAAGTATCTCTTTCCGTGTGGACGGCACTTCCGAACTACAACTGGCTGTGTTGAAGCCCAGGAAATAGGAGGGTGTAGGCAGAGGCCTACTGTATTAAGAATGAGGTGACAGCAGGAGAGACTGCCATCCACACAGCAGGGGATCAGCTGACGTTACTGAACCCCACTGAGACACGGGAGCAAGTATCTCTTTCCGTGTGGACGGCACTTCCGAACTACAACTGGCTGTGTTGAAGCCCAGGAAATAGGAGGGTGTAGGCAGAGGCCTACTGTCTTTGTAATGCGGAGACAGCAGGAGAGACTGCCATCTCCACAGCAGGGGATCAGCTGGCAGTGCTGAACCCCACTAACACTCTAACGAAGGTGTTTGGCTCTGTGGAGACGACACTTCTGAACACCAACTGACGCTGTTGGAGCCCAGGATTAGGCGAGGAGCAGGCTGTGGCCTACTGGATTTTGGCAGGTGAAGGCAGCAGGAGACTTGCCATCTCCACAGCAGGGGAACAGCTGGCAGTGCTGAACCCCACTAACACTCTAACGAAGGTGTTTGGCTCTGTGGAGACGACACTTCTGAACACCAACTGACGCTGTTGGAGCCCAGGATTAGGCGAGGAGCAGGCTGTGGCCTACTGGATTTTGGCAGGTGAAGGCAGCAGGAGACTTGCCATCTCCACAGCAGGGGAACAGCTGGCAGTGCTGAACCCCACTAACACTCTAACGAAGGTGTTTGGCTCTGTGGAGACGACACTTCTGATCACCAACTGACGCTGTTGGAGCCCAGGATTAGGCGAGGAGCAGGCTGGGGCCTACTGGATTTTGGCAGGTGAAGGCAGCAGGAGACTTGCCATCTCCACAGCAGGGGAACAGCTGGCAGTGCTGAACCCCACTAACACTCTAACGAAGGTGTTTGGCTCTGTGGAGACGACACTTCTGAACACCAACTGACGCTGTTGGAGCCCAGGATTAGGCTAGGAGCAGGCTGGGGCCTACTGGATTTTGGCAGGTGAAGGCAGCAGGAGACTTGCCATCTCCACAGCAGGGGAACAGCTGGCAGTGCTGAACCCCACTAACACTCTAACGAAGGTGTTTGGCTCTGTGGAGACGACACTTCTGAACACCAACTGACGCTGTTGGAGCCCAGGATTAGGCGAGGAGCAGGCTGTGGCCTACTGGATTTTGGCAGGTGAAGGCAGCAGGAGACTTGCCATCTCCACAGCAGGGGAACAGCTGGCAGTGCTGAACCCCACTAACACTCTAACGAAGGTGTTTGGCTCTGTGGAGACGACACTTCTGAACACCAACTGACGCTGTTGGAGCCCAGGATTAGGCGAGGAGCAGGCTGGGGCCTACTGGATTTTGGCAGGTGAAGGCAGCAGGAGACTTGCCATCTCCACAGCAGGGGAACAGCTGGCAGTGCTGAACCCCACTAACACTCTAACGAAGGTGTTTGGCTCTGTGGAGACGACACTTCTGAACACCAACTGACGCTGTTGGAGCCCAGGATTAGGCGAGGAGCAGGCTGTGGCCTACTGGATTTTGGCAGGTGAAGGCAGCAGGAGACTTGCCATCTCCACAGCAGGGGAACAGCTGGCAGTGCTGAACCCCACTAACACTCTAACGAAGGTGTTTGGCTCTGTGGAGACGACACTTCTGAACACCAACTGACGCTGTTGGAGCCCAGGATTAGGCGAGGAGCAGGCTGGGGCCTACTGGATTTTGGCAGGTGAAGGCAGCAGGAGACTTGCCATCTCCACAGCAGGGGAACAGCTGGCAGTGCTGAACCCCACTAACACTCTAACGAAGGTGTTTGGCTCTGTGGAGACGACACTTCTGAACACCAACTGACGCTGTTGGAGCCCAGGATTAGGCGAGGAGCAGGCTGGGGCCTACTGGATTTTGGCAGGTGAAGGCAGCAGGAGACTTGCCATCTCCACAGCAAGGGAACAGCTGGCAGTGCTGAACCCCACTAACACTCTAACGAATGTGTTTGGCTCTGTGGAGACGACACTTCTGAACACCAACTGAAGCTGTTGGAGCCCAGGATTACGCATGCCGCATGCAGAGGCCAATGGGCAGCGGTTTTTATGGAAGTTGTGGACTACTACTGATTCTAACCATGCTCCACTTAGGCCTCTGGCTCCACTGTCTCTACTATTTACCCTGGCCTCCAACCCCGCCAGCTACATCTCTGAAGTGGCGTCAGCACAATCTACACTTGTTCCTGTGTTACTGTTGCTCAGTCCCGTCAGTTGATCCCCTGATGTTTGTCCGGCAAGTTCGCCAGCTCTGTCCTCATTCCCACTACTGGTTATGGGAATGTGGACAGAGCAGGAGACCTTGCCGGACACACATCAGGGGATAAACTGATGGGACTGAGCCACAGGAACACAGGAACAAGTGTAGATTGTGCTGACGCCACTTCAGAGATGTAGATGGCAGGGTTGGAGGTCAGGGGAAATAGTAGAGACAGTGGAGCCAGAGACCTAAGTTGGGCACGGTTAAAAATCAGTAGTGGTTTGAATGTTGATGGAGCTGGTGACTTTGCCGTCCACACAGCAGGGGATCAGCTGGCATTACTGAACCCCACTAACACAGGAGCTAGTGTGTTTCTCTGTGCAGATGACACATCTGAGCGACAACTGGCTGTGTTGAAGCAAAGGGATTATAGTTCAGGTGGTAGAAAAATGAACACACCAGCAGACCTGGTTACAGTTGCCAACCACTAATTTAGTCTGTAAGAGGAATGGCAAAGTCTTTGGAGATCCAGGCCTTGTTCATTTTCAGAAAAGTCAGCCGGTCAACATTATCGGAAGATAGTCGCGTGCGACGGTCTGTTAGTACACCACCTGCGGCACTAAAGACACGTTCCGATAATACACTGGCAGCAGGGCAAGCCAGAACCTCCAATGCATACTGGCTAAGCTCTGGCCATGTATCCAGCTTAGAGACCCAAAACTTGAAGGGGGAAGAGCCATCTGGGAGTACAGCGACAGGGCAAGACATGTAGTCTGACACTATCTGACGGAAGCGTTGCCTCCTGCTGACTCGAAGCGTCGCTGATGGTGTAGACAATTGTGGTGGACACACAAAACTTTGCCACATTTGGGCCATAGTGGTCTTGCCTTGTGCTGCGGCGCTGCCTCTGCTCCCTCTTTGTGCAGAGTTTCCTCCACTGCCTCGACGCACAGAGCTGCTTTGTAAAGCACTAGCAACAATGCTGTCGGGTGGAATGGAAAACATTATGGACTGCACCAGTGACTCTTCGTACTCCCGCATTTTACGCTCCCGGTTCAACGTTGGTATGAGCCTTTGTACGCTGTCCCGGTAGCGAGGATCTAGGAGGGTGTACACCCAATAATCAGCCGAGACGAGAATGTGGGCAATGCGGCGGTCGTTTCTCAGGCACTGCAGCATGAAATCAACCATGTGCTGCAGACTCCCAACTGCCAAAGAACCGCTGTCCCCTGTTTGAGGCGTGACCTCGGCCTGCTCTGCATCACCCCACTCTCGCTGTACATACTGAGTAGAGGTTTGTGTACCTCCCTCCTCTGGAGAGATGTCTTCCTCCTCCATCGACTCCTCCTCATCCTCCTCACAAAGTGTCCCCTGCCTAGGCCTTTGTGAGGAAACACGTAGCGCAGACTGTCCAGAAGCAGATGGCATTTGGGACTCCTCATCCTCCACCTCTTCTGAAACCTCATCCCTTAGTGCTTGCAGTGTTTGTTGAAGCAGGCAGATAAGGGGGACAGTCATGCTGACTAGTGCATCATCTGCACTCGCCATCCGCGTGGATTCATCGAAGGCACGCAAAACGAGGCAGATGTCCTTCATAGAGGCCCACTCAATGGTGCTGAAGTGTGAACGGCGCACAGTGCGACTTGTTTGCGCCTGATGCAGCTGGTACTCCATGACTGCTGCCTGCTGCTCACACAACCGCTCCAACATATGTAACGTTGAATTCCACCGGGTGGGTAGGTCACATATGATGCGATGTTCCGGAAGGCCAAATCGTCGCTGCAGAGCAGCGAGGCGCGATCTTGCCGTGCTGGAACGTCGCAAGTGAGCGCACTCTATGCGGACCTTGTGCAACAGTGCAGCAAGATCCGGATAGTCCCTCAGAAAGCTCTGCACGACCAAGTTAAGAACATGTGCCAGACATGGGATGTGTGTGAGGTTGCCTAGGCCAAGAGCTGCCACCAGATTTCGGCCATTGTCACACACTACCAAGCCCGGCTGGAGATTCGCTGGCCCAAACCACACATCGCTCTCCAGCTTGATAGCATTCCAGAGCTCCTGCGCTGTGTGGCTTCGATTCCCCAAAGAAATTAATTTGAGTACAGCCTGTTGACGTTTGGCCACGGCTGTGCTCATATCGGTCGTAACAGGCTCCTGCTCTGCTGTTTCTGAGGAACTTGAGTAGGAGGAGGAGTCTATGTGTACAGACTGGAGTCCTGCAATCCGTGGCGTTGGAAGAACACGTACAGCGCCACTCTCCAGATCCGTACCCGGCTCCACAACATTGACCCAGTGGGCAGTGAGGGAAAGGTATCGTCCCTGTCCATGGTTACTGGTCCACGCATCGGTGGTCAGGTGGACCTTGCTACTAACGGCGTTTAGTAGCGCATGTTTTATTTTGCCCTCAACATGTTTCTGCAGGGCAGGGACGGCTCGCCTGCTGAAATAAAAGCGGCTGGGCACGTTGTATTGGGGGACTGCCAATGCCATTAAGTCCCGGAAGGTGTCAGTGTCCACCAGCCTGAATGACAGCATTTCAACTGCCAGAAGTTTGGCAATGCCAGCATTCAGAGACTGTGCTCGGGGATGGTTTGCCGAGTAAGGGCGCCTTTTATCCCATGCCTGTGCTACCGATGGCTGTGATGGATGGGAACGTGCTGCTATGGGTGTAATCTGACAGGGTCTCCGGACAACAGTGGCAGAGGTTCTTCCTTGGCGATCCTGTGAGGAAGCCGAACCAGCAGTGTGTGAGCTGGAGGAAGAGGGCCCAACACGAACTGAAGAGGTGGTAGGTGGTGCTGTACGTTGGCCTACGTCTTCAGGGTGTCTCTGCAACTCCAACTCGTGCTTGGTGCGCACATGTTTCCACATATTTGTGGTATTGAGGTTGCTGACATTTCTCCCTCTTTTGACTCTCTGATGACACAGCTTGCATTTGACAAAACAAATGTCTTCTGCAACTGTGTCAAAAAAGGACCACGCACTGCAACTCTTGTGAGCGCCCGGTTTGCCTTTGGAAGGAGGAATGCTCCTAACGGGTGCCGAAGTGGAGGGTACAGGCAACCAAGTCTTCCCCCTCCCTCTGCCTCCTGTTTTGGCCGGTAGGGGAATCTCTTCCTCCGAGCTGCTCCCACCACCTTCCTGTTGCTCACGCCATGATGGGTCAAGGACCTCCCTCCCCTCTTCAAACAGCTGCTTCTCCGGGGTTGTCTCGCCAGCACCGTACGCGCCAGAAAGTGGCAACTGAGTCTCGTCATCATCTGATGCGTACTGAGGTGTGCTGACCATAGGCACTGGCCCACTCGCCTCTTCAGATTCAGAGGGACAAAGAAGTTGTGCATCACTGCATACTCCCTCTTCTTCACATTCAGGAATGCTGCTTGGCTGGCCCCCTCTTTCCAAGCCAACAGATTCCGAGAACAGAAGTAGAGACTGTGATGGCTCCTGTCCATGTCTCTCTGACTGCCTGGGCACTTTGGCAGGTGGTGAAGAGACAGATGGTTGCTCTTCGGTGCTCTGACCCTGAGAGGATGCGGAAGTAATTGAAGTCGATACGTTAGCTGCCATCCATCCGACAACGGCTTCAATTTGTTCCTCCCGCAGCAGTGGGGTACGTTGAGGTCCTACAAAGCTGCACATAAAGGACTGTTGCCTGCTAAAACTGGGGGATGCTGATCCACTGGTGCCCGCAGCAGGCCCAGAATCCCCACGTCCTCTACCTGTAGAATCCCCACGTCCTCTCCCTGCAGAATCCCCACGTCCTCTCCCTGCTGAAACTCCACGCCCACGCCCACGCGCCTTACTCCCTGCCTTCTTCATCTTGCAAGACTGCTTAAGATAGGCAAAAAAGTACAAAGGGGGGCCTTAGTGTGCTTATTCCTGAACAGCTGGTTACAGGTACAAGAAACACTAATTTTATGAAGTGTGTGTGTGTGTGTGTGGACTAGACTTTAATAGGAGCTGATGTGGCCTACACAAGTTCAAAATGTAGTGTTTGGTGAACTTTTTTTGTGGTTTCTTTGTTGGAAACAAACTCAAAGTATGTGAACAAAGAATTGAAACTGATAGTATCACCAACTTTTTGGAGCTATTACAATGCAGGCAGGTAACCTACAATGCAAAAGATGAGGCTCCAAAAAAATTGGGTAATACTAATCTGGCTGCGCCGGCAGGGCACAAGCCAGAAAAAAAGGCTCCTCTATCTACTCCTATATAGTGTTTGCAACCAACCAATGTTGATGGATACGGATGGATGCACACTAATAGGAGAAGAAAAAATGAGCTGCACTCAAAGACAAATATGTGTGAGGCAGTGATGCACGTTGAGCGTCCTACAACCAGACGTAGCTGCAGGACACTCTACTCAGCGTGAGCTGCACTCACACACAGTCAGAGGCCTCTCAGACAGCCGTCAACAGTGCAGCTAAGTGGGCACTGGCACTGACAGGCTGCAGAAAGGCTCCGCTGTGTACTCCTTTATAGTGTTTGCAACCACCGTAGATGGAGACGGATGGATGCACACTAATAGAAGAAAAAATGAGCTGCACTCAAATAAAAATATGTGTGAGGCACTGACGCACGCTGAGCGTCCTACAGCCAGACGTAGCTGCAGGACACACTACTCAGCGTGAGCTGCACTCACACACAGTCAGAGACCTCTCAGACAGCCGTGAACAGTGCAGCAAAGTGGACACTAGCACTGAAAGGCTGCAGAAAGGCTCCGCTGTCTACTACTAGTGTTTGCAACCAACGTATATGGATACGGATGGAAGCACACTAGATTGAAATTATGTAAAAAATGCAGCTCAAAAAATAAAAGATGTATGAGGCAGCAGTGATCACACTGGGTGGCCTACAGCCTGACGTGGCTGCAGGACCCACTCCACAGCGTGAGCTGCACTCACACAGCCCTTGCAGACAGCTGTGAACACTGCTGCTAGGGCAAAGAAGGCTACAGTGGTGGTTTATGTAGCCTGGGTAAAGCACTAGATGTTTGGTGGAATCGCTATTTCTAACTGTCCCTCACAGTCTTCTACAGCAGCCTGTCCCTAACTGAATTCACAGCAGAGTGACCAGAAATGGCGGCTGCGGTGGCTTTTATAGTGCATCATGACATCATTTCGGCAGCCAATCACAGCCATGCCAATAGTTAACATGCCTACATGCCTAACAGGATGTGCCCACACTTCGGAGGATTCCCATTGGCTTAATCAAAGCAAGCAGGCTCATAGCATGATGGGAACTTCCTATTCCGATTCCGGAATCCGATATGAAAAAAGTATCGGAACTAAGTATCGGAATTCCGATACCGCTAATATTGGCCGATACCCGATACTTGCGGTATCGGAATGCTCAACACTAGTCATAATCATTTTATGATGTCATAATCATTTTGTTGATGTCATAATCATTTTGTTGATGTCATAATGATTTGATGATGTCATAATCATTGGATGATGTCATAATCATTGGATGATGTCATAATCATTTTGTTGATGTCATAATCATTTGATGATGTCATAATCATTTGATGTCATAATCATTGGAGGATGTCATAATCATTTTGTTGATGTCATAATCATTTGATGATGTCATAATCATTTTGTTGATGCCATAATCATTTTGTTGATGTCATAATGATTTGATGATGTCATAATCATTGGATGATGTCATAATCATTGGATGATGTCATAATTATTTTGTTGATGTCATAATCATTTGATGATGCCATAATCATTTTGTTGATGTCATAATCATTTTGTTGATGTCATAATGATTTGATGATGTTATAATCATTGGATGATGTCATAATCATTGGATGATGTCATAATCATTTTGTTGATGTCATAATCATTTGATGATGTTATAATCATTGGATGATGTCATAATCATTGGATGATGTCATAATCATTTTGTTGATGTCATAATCATTGGATGATGTCATAATCATTAGATGATGTCATAATCATTTTGTTGATGTCATAATCATTTGATGATGTCATAATCATTTGATGTCATAATCATTGGATGATGTCATAATCGTTTTGTTGATGTCATAATCATTTGATGTCATAATCATTGGATGATGTCATAATCATTTAATGATGTCATAATCATTTGATGATGTCATAATCATTGGATGATGTCATCATCATTTTGTTGATGTCATAATCATTTGATGATGTCATAATCATTTGATGTCATAATCATTTTGTTAATGTCATAATCATTTGATGATGTCATAATCATTTTGTTGATGTAATAATCATTTTGTTGATGTCATAATGATTTGATGATGTCATAATCATTGGATGATGTCATAATCATTTTGTTGATGTCATAATCATTTGATGATGCCATAATCATTTTGTTGATGTCATAATCATTTTATGATGTCATAATCATTTTGTTGATGTCATAATCATTTTGTTGATGTCATAATGATTTGATGATGTCATAATCATTGGATGATGTCATAATCATTGGATGATGTCAAAATCATTTTGTTGATGTCATAATCATTTGATGATGCCATAATCATTTTGTTGATGTCATAATCATTTTGTTGATGTCATAATGATTTGATGATGTTATAATCATTGGATGATGTCATAATCATTGGATGATGTCATAATCATTTTGTTGATGTCATAATCATTTGATGTCATAATCATTGGATGATGTCATAATCATTCTGTTGATGTCATAATCATTTGATGATGTCATAATCATTAGATGACGTCATAATCATTTTGTTGATGTCATAATCATTTGATGATGTCATAATCATTTGATGTCATAATCATTGGATGATGTCATAATCATTTTGTTGATGTCATAATCATTTGATGATGTCATAATCATTAGATGATGTCATAATCATTTCGTTGATGTCATAATCATTTGATGATGTCATAATCATTAGATGATGTCATAATCATTTTGTTGATGTCATAATCATTTGATGATGTCATAATCATTTGTTGTCATAATCATCGGATTATGTCATAATCATTTTGTTGGTGTCATAATCATTTGATAATGTCATAATCATTAGATGATGTCATAATCATTTTGTTGATGTCATAATCATTTTTTTGATGTCATAATCATTTGATGATGTCATAATCATTTTATTGATGTCATAATCATTTGATGATGTCATAATCATTTGATGTCATAATCATTGGATGATGTCATAATCATTTTGTTGATGTCATAATCATTTGATGATGTCATAATCATTAGATGATGTCATAATCATTTGATGATGCCATAATCATTTTGTTGATGTCATAATCATTTTGTTGATGTCATAATGATTTGATGATGTCATAATCATTTGATGTCATAATCATTGGATGATGTCATAATCATTTTGTTGATGTCATAATCATTTGATGATGTCAATCATTTTGTTGATGTCATAATCATTTTGTTGATGTCATAATCATTTGATGATGTCATAATCATTTGATGTCATAATCATTGGATGATGTCATAATCATTTTGTTCATGTCATAATCATTTGATGATGTCATAATCATTAGATGATGTCATAATCATTTTGTTGATGTCATAATCATTTGATGATGTCATAATCATTAGATGATGTCATAATCATTTTGTTGATGTCATAATCATTTGATGATGTCATAATCATTTGATGATGTCATAATCATTTTGTTGATGTAATAATCATTTTGTTGATGTCATAATCATTTGATGATGCCATAATCATTTTGTTGATGTCATAATTAGAGTTGAGCGATACCAGCCGATACTTGAAAATATCGGATCGGAATGGATCGGCCGATCTTAAAAAAAAGTATCGGTATCGCCGATTCCGATACCGGGAACCAATGCAAGTCAATGGGGCCAAAATATAGGAATTAAAAAAAAACCTTTCTTTCCTTGTAGGTTAATTCTACATGAAGAAAAACAACTAAGAATAATGTAGAATGTATTGTGGGAGGTGGAGTAGACATTAAAGCCATAGAGGTTTAGCCCAATCAAATGGAATAGCAGGAATTAAACTTTTTTTTTAAAGATGTTAGGAGTTACAAAGATATTGACTATGTTAGCCTCATTTATATTTTGCCAGACATGTATGTCTTCTTCTTCTTTCTTCTTTCTTCTTCTTCTTCTTCTACTTCCTTTTTTTACATTCTTCTTCTTCTTCTACTTCCTTTTTTTACATTCTTCTTCTTCTTCTACTTCCTTTTTTTACATTCTTCTTCTTCTTCTTCTACTTCCTTTTTTACATTCTTCTTCTTCTCTTCCTTTTTTACATTCTTCTTCTTCTTCTTCTACTTCCTTTTTTTACATTCTTCTTCTTATTCCTTTTTTTACATTCTTCTTCTTCTTCTTCTTCTACTTCCTTTTTTTACATTCTTCTTCTTCTTCTTCTTCTTCTTCTTCTTCTTCTTCTTCTTCCTTTTCTTACATTCTTCATATTCTTCTTATTCAACAATTATTATTCTACATATTCAGCTTCTTCATCTTCTTCCTATTCTTCTTCATCATATTCTTGTTTGTGTCAGGCATTCCTGTAGTTGTTATCTAGAAAAGTTAGAAGTTTACACCTTCCGTTCTGCCTGTCACAAAAGATTTACAACAGGATTTGTCCGCGTTCAGTTTGGCCTGCAGCAGCAGGCCTTTTCCAGGGGCACCACGAGGAGGAACGGACTCACCCCCATACACTGCTTAGTCTTCTTCTGCTTATAAATAAGATAATATCATTTGCTCAGAGTATTAGTCTTATGCTTAATGTTCTTCTGCTTTGTTTTTTTTATGCTTCTTTGTCTTCTCTCTCTTGTTGTTCTGCATCTTGGTGGTTGTCTTCCTGTTCTTTGTCCTCTTGAACCAGCTGACGGTACTGGCACCCGGAGGGGCAGCAGAAGGAACAAGAGCCAATGGCACTACCGAGGACCAGCTGACGGTGCTGGAACCCGGTTACTAAGCAGGAGGTACCTGTGCTACAAAGCACTACCAAGGACCAGCAGACGTTGCCGGAACTTGGATACCGAGATGGAGGCACCTAGGCCAAAGGCTCTGACGAGAACCAGCTGACGGTGCTGGTACCCGGAGGGGTAGCATAAGCTGCAAGAGCAAATGGAAATAGCGAGGACCAGCTGACAGTGCTGGCACCCGGAGGGGCAGCAGAAGGAATAAGAGCCAATGGCACAACCGAGGACCAGCTGACGGTGCTGGAACCCGGTTACTAAGCAGGAGGTACCTGTGCTACAAAGCACTACCAAGGACCAGCAGACGTTGCCGGAACTCGGATACCGAGATGGAGGCACCTAGGCCAAAGGCTCTGATGAGAACCAGCTGACGGTGCTGGAACCCGGAGGGGTATCAGAAGTTACCCCTGAAAAGCAAAGTTGGCATGCCGCAAGCTGGCCGCAGTTACCGAATCACACAGTCCTACAGGGGGTGCTTGTCCTACTGGCACTATGGAACAAACCTTTCTTACCAGAACCCGCAGTACACATAGGAAGCACCTAAACTGCTGGCACTCTAGCCTCGGCTAACCCAACCGCAACACGACATGGCAACTTGGGGTGGCAAACTGACATTGACACTTCCCGGAAACAGCAGGCAGGGCTGGAACCAAGCTGGGCAGGAGGGAGTACCCGTGCCAAAGTCAGTTATGAGCAGCAACTGGCGATGTTGGAGCCCAGGACAAGCACTTAGCAGGCTGAGGCCTGATGTGCTGTCAATTGGGAGGCAGCAGGACAGATTGCCATCAAAACAGCAGGGGAACAGCTGACGTTACTGAACCCCACAAACACAGGAGCTAGTGTTTTACTCTGTGAAGACGGCACTTCCGAGCAACAACTGGCTGTGTTGAAGCCCAGGGACAAGCACGGAGCAGGCTTAGGCTGCATTGAAGAAATTTTAAGATCGGTTGTAGACTACTAATTTGAACCAAGCTACACTTAGGCCTGTGGCTTCACTGATTTTCGTATTTCCCCTGTCCTCCAACCCCGCCAGTTACAGCTCCGAAGTGGCGTCTGCACAATCCACACTTGTTCCTGTGTTACAGGTGTTCAGTCCGGTCAGTTAATCCCCTGATGTGTGTCCGGCAATGTCGCCTGCTCTGTCCACATTCCCATAATGGGAATGTGGACAGAGCAGGCGACATTGCCGGACACACATCAGGGGATTAACTGACCGGACTGAACACCTGTAACACAGGAACAAGTGTGGATTGTGCAGACGCCACTTCGGAGCTGTAACTGGCAGGGTTGGAGGACAGGGGAAATACGAGAGAAAGTGGAGCCACAGGCCTAATTGGAGCACGGTTAAAAATCAGTAGTGGTACGACTGTGTAGGCAGCAGGAGACTTTGCCATCCACACAGCAGGGGATCAGCTGACATTACTGAACCCCACTGAGACACGGGAGCAAGTATCTCTTTCCGTGTGGACGGCACTTCCGAACTACAACTGGCTGTGTTGAAGCCCAGGAAATAGGAGGGTGTAGGCAGAGGCCTACTGTATTTTGAATGAGGTGACAGCAGGAGAGACTGCCATCCACACAGCAGGGGATCAGCTGACATTACTGAACCCCACTGAGACACGGGAGCAAGTATCTCTTTCCGTGTGGATGGCACTTCCGAACTACAACTGGCTGTGTTGAAGCCCAGGAAATAGGAGGGTGTAGGCAGAGGCCTACTGTATTTTGAATGAGTTTACAGCAGGAGAGACTGCCATCCACACAGCAGGGGATCAGCTGACGTTACTGAACCCCACTGAGACACGGGAGCAAGTATCTCTTTCCGTGTGGACGGCACTTCCGAACTACAACTGGCTGTGTTGAAGCCCAGGAAATAGTAGGGTGTAGGCAGAGGCCTACTGTATTTTGAATGAGTTTACAGCAGGAGAGACTGCCATCCACACAGCAGGGGATCAGCTGACGTTACTGAACCCCACTGAGACACGGGAGCAAGTATCTCTTTCCGTGTGGACGGCACTTCCGAACTACAACTGGCTGTGTTGAAGCCCAGGAAATAGGAGGGTGTAGGCAGAGGCCTACTGTATTTTGAATGAGTTTACAGCAGGAGAGACTGCCATCCACACAGCAGGGGATCAGCTGACGTTACTGAACCCCACTGAGACACGGGAGCAAGTATCTCTTTCCGTGTGGACGGCACTTCCGAACTACAAATGGCTGTGTTGAAGCCCAGGAAATAGGAGGGTGTAGGCAGAGGCCTACTGTATTTTGAATGTGGTGACAGCAGGAGAGACTGCCATCCACACAGCAGGGGATCAGCTGACATTACTGAACCCCACTGAGACACGGGAGCAAGTATCTCTTTCCGTGTGGACGGCACTTCCGAACTACAACTGGCTGTGTTGAAGCCCAGGAAATAGGAGGGTGTAGGCAGAGGCCTACTGTATTTTGAATGTGGTGACAGCAGGAGAGACTGCCATCCACACAGCAGGGGATCAGCTGACATTACTGAACCCCACTGAGACACGGGAGCAAGTATCTCTTTCCGTGTGGACGGCACTTCCGAACTACAACTGGCTGTGTTGAAGCCCAGGAAATAGGAGGGTGTAGGCAGAGGCCTACTGTATTTTGAATGAGGTGACAGCAGGAGAGACTGCCATCCACACAGCAGGGGATCAGCTGACATTACTGAACCCCACTGAGACACAGGAGCAAGTATCTCTTTCCGTGTGGACGGCACTTCCGAACTACAACTGGCTGTGTTGAAGCCCAGGAAATAGGAGGGTGTAGGCAGAGGCCTACTGTATTTTGAATGAGTTTACAGCAGGAGAGACTGCCATCCACACAGCAGGGGATCAGCTGACGTTACTGAACCCCACTGAGACACGGGAGCAAGTATCTCTTTCCGTGTGGACGGCACTTCCGAACTACAACTGGCTGTGTTGAAGCCCAGGAAATAGGAGGGTGTAGGCAGAGGCCTACTGTATTTTGAATGAGGTGACAGCAGGAGAGACTGCCATCCACACAGCAGGGGATCAGCTGACATTACTGAACCCCACTGAGACACGGGAGCAAGTATCTCTTTCCGTGTGGACGGCACTTCCGAACTACAACTGGCTGTGTTGAAGCCCAGGAAATAGGAGGGTGTAGGCAGAGGCCTACTGTATTTTGAATGAGGTGACAGCAGGAGAGACTGCCATCCACACAGCAGGGGATCAGCTGACATTACTGAACCCCACTGAGACACGGGAGCAAGTATCTCTTTCCGTGTGGACGGCACTTCCGAACTACAACTGGCTGTGTTGAAGCCCAGGAAATAGGAGGGTGTAGGCAGAGGCCTACTGTATTTTGAATGAGTTTACAGCAGGAGAGACTGCCATCCACACAGCAGGGGATCAGCTGACGTTACTGAACCCCACTGAGACACGGGAGCAAGTATCTCTTTCCGTGTGGACGGCACTTCCGAACTACAACTGGCTGTGTTGAAGCCCAGGAAATAGGAGGGTGTAGGCAGAGGCCTACTGTATTTTGAATGAGGTGACAGCAGGAGAGACTGCCATCCACACAGCAGGGGATCAGCTGACATTACTGAACCCCACTGAGACACGGGAGCAAGTATCTCTTTCCGTGTGGACGGCACTTCCGAACTACAACTGGCTGTGTTGAAGCCCAGGAAATAGGAGGGTGTAGGCAGAGGCCTACTGTTTTTTGAATGAGGTGACAGCAGGAGAGACTGCCATCCACACAGCAGGGGATCAGCTGACATTACTGAACCCCACTGAGACACGGGAGCAAGTATCTCTTTCCGTGTGGACGGCACTTCCGAACTACAACTGGCTGTGTTGAAGCCCAGGAAATAGGAGGGTGTAGGCAGAGGCCTACTGTATTTTGAATGAGCTTACAGCAGGAGAGACTGCCATCCACACCGCAGGGGATCAGCTGACGTTACTGAACCCCACTGAGACACGGGAGCAAGTATCTCTTTCCGTGTGGACGGCACTTCCGAACTACAACTGGCTGTGTTGAAGCCCAGGAAATAGGAGGGTGTAGGCAGAGGCCTACTGTATTTTGAATGAGGTGACAGCAGGAGAGACTGCCATCCACACAGCAGGGGATCAGCTGACATTACTGAACCCCACTGAGACACGGGAGCAAGTATCTCTTTCCGTGTGGACGGCACTTCCGAACTACAACTGGCTGTGTTGAAGCCCAGGAAATAGGAGGGTGTAGGCAGAGGCCTACTGTATTTTGAATGAGTTTACAGCAGAAGAGACTGCCATCCACACAGCAGGGGATCAGCTGACGTTACTGAACCCCACTGAGACACGGGAGCAAGTATCTCTTTCCGTGTGGACGGCACTTCCGAACTACAACTGGCTGTGTTGAAGCCCAGGAAATAGGAGGGTGTAGGCAGAGGCCTACTGTATTAAGAATGAGGTGACAGCAGGAGAGACTGCCATCCACACAGCAGGGAATCAGCTGACGTTACTGAACCCCACTGAGACACGGGAGCAAGTATCTCTTTCCGTGTGGACGGCACTTCCGAACTACAACTGGCTGTGTTGAAGCCCAGGAAATAGGAGGGTGTAGGCAGAGGCCTACTGTATTTAGAATGAGGTGACAGCAGGAGAGACTGCCATCCACACAGCAGGGGATCAGCTGACGTTACTGAACCCCACTGAGACACGGGAGCAAGTATCTCTTTCCGTGTGGACGGCACTTCCGAACTACAACTATCTGTGTTGAAGCCCAGGAAATAGGAGGGTGTAGGCAGAGGCCTACTGTCTTTGTAATGCGGAGACAGCAGGAGAGACTGCCATCTCCACAGCAGGGGATCAGCTGGCAGTGCTGAACCCCACTAACACTCTAACGAAGGTGTTTGGCTCTGTGGAGACGACACTTCTGAACACCAACTGACGCTGTTGGAGCCCAGGATTAGGCGAGGAGCAGGCTGTGGCCTACTGGATTTTGGCAGGTGAAGGCAGCAGGAGACTTGCCATCTCCACAGCAGGGGAACAGCTGGCAGTGCTGAACCCCACTAACACTCTAACGAAGGTGTTTGGCTCTGTGGAGACGACACTTCTGAACACCAACTGACGCTGTTGGAGCCCAGGATTAGGCGAGGAGCAGGCTGGGGCCTACTGGATTTTGGCAGGTGAAGGCAGCAGGAGACTTGCCATCTCCACAGCAGGGGAACAGCTGGCAGTGCTGAACCCCACTAACACTCTAACGAAGGTGTTTGGCTCTGTGGAGACGACACTTCTGAACACCAACTGACGCTGTTGGAGCCCAGGATTAGGCGAGGAGCAGGCTGTGGCCTACTGGATTTTGGCAGGTGAAGGCAGCAGGAGACTTGCCATCTCCACAGCAGGGGAACAGCTGGCAGTGCTGAACCCCACTAACACTCTAACGAAGGTGTTTGGCTCTGTGGAGACGACACTTCTGATCACCAACTGACGCTGTTGGAGCCCAGGATTAGGCGAGGAGCAGGCTGGGGCCTACTGGATTTTGGCAGGTGAAGGCAGCAGGAGACTTGCCATCTCCACAGCAGGGGAACAGCTGGCAGTGCTGAACCCCACTAACACTCTAACGAAGGTGTTTGGCTCTGTGGAGACGACACTTCTGAACACCAACTGACGCTGTTGGAGCCCAGGATTAGGCTAGGAGCAGGCTGGGGCCTACTGGATTTTGGCAGGTGAAGGCAGCAGGAGACTTGCCATCTCCACAGCAGGGGAACAGCTGGCAGTGCTGAACCCCACTAACACTCTAACGAAGGTGTTTGGCTCTGTGGAGACGACACTTCTGAACACCAACTGACGCTGTTGGAGCCCAGGATTAGGCGAGGAGCAGGCTGGGGCCTACTGGATTTTGGCAGGTGAAGGCAGCAGGAGACTTGCCATCTCCACAGCAGGGGAACAGCTGGCAGTGCTGAACCCCACTAACACTCTAACGAAGGTGTTTGGCTCTGTGGAGACGACACTTCTGAACACCAACTGACGCTGTTGGAGCCCAGGATTAGGCGAGGAGCAGGCTGGGGCCTACTGGATTTTGGCAGTTGAAGGCAGCAGGAGACTTGCCATCTCCACAGCAGGGGAACAGCTGGCAGTGCTGAACCCCACTAACACTCTAACGAAGGTGTTTGGCTCTGTGGAGACGACACTTCTGAACACCAACTGACGCTGTTGGAGCCCAGGATTAGGCGAGGAGCAGGCTGTGGCCTACTGGATTTTGGCAGGTGAAGGCAGCAGGAGACTTGCCATCTCCACAGCAGGGGAACAGCTGGCAGTGCTGAACCCCACTAACACTCTAACGAAGGTGTTTGGCTCTGTAGAGACAACACTTCTGAACACCAACTGACGCTGTTGGAGCCCAGGATTAGGCGAGGAGCAGGCTGGGGCCTACTGGATTTTGGCAGGTGAAGGCAGCAGGAGACTTGCCATCTCCACAGCAGGGGAACAGCTGGCAGTGCTGAACCCCACTAACACTCTAACGAAGGTGTTTGGCTCTGTGGAGACGACACTTCTGAACACCAACTGAAGCTGTTGGAGCCCAGGATTACGCATGCCGCATGCAGAGGCCAATGGGCAGCGGTTTTTATGGAGGTTGTGGACTACTACTGATTCTAACCATGCTCCACTTAGGCCTCTGGCTCCACTGTCTCTACTATATACCCTGGCCTCCAACCCCGCCAGCTACATCTCTGAAGTGGCGTCAGCACAATCTACACTTGTTCCTGTGTTACTGGTGCTCAGTCCCGTCAGTTGATCCCCTGATGTTTGTCCGGCAAGTTCGCCAGCTCTGTCCTCATTCCCACTACTGGTTATGGGAATGTGGACAGAGCAGGAGACCTTGCCGGACACACATCAGGGGATAAACTGATGGGACTGAGCCACAGGAACACAGGAACAAGTGTAGATTGTGCTGACGCCACTTCAGAGATGTAGATGGCAGGGTTGGAGGTCAGGGGAAATAGTAGAGACAGTGGAGCCAGAGACCTAAGTTGGGCACGGTTAAAAATCAGTAGTGGTTTGAATGTTGATGGAGCTGGTGACTTTGCCGTCCACACAGCAGGGGATCAGCTGGCATTACTGAACCCCACTAACACAGGAGCTAGTGTGTTTCTCTGTGCAGACGACACATCTGAGCGACAACTGGCTGTGTTGAAGCAAAGGGATTATAGTTCAGGTGGTAGAAAAATGAACAGACCAGCAGACCTGGATACAGTTGCCAACCACTAATTTAGTCTGTAAGAGGAATGGCAAAGTCTTTGGAGATCCAGGCCTTGTTCATTTTCAGAAAAGTCAGCCGGTCAACATTATCGGAAGATAGTCGCGTGCGACGGTCTGTTAGTACACCACCTGCGGCACTAAAGACACGTTCCGATAATACACTGGCAGCAGGGCAAGCCAGAACCTCCAATGCATACTGGCTAAGCTCTGGCCATGTATCCAGCTTAGAGACCCAAAACTTGAAGGGGGAAGAGCCATCTGGGAGTACAGCGACAGGGCAAGACATGTAGTCTGACACCATCTGACGGAAGCGTTGCCTCCTGCTGACTCGAGGCGTCGCTGATGGTGTAGACAATTGTGGTGGACACACAAAACTTTGCCACATTTGGGCCATAGTGGTCTTGCCTTGTGCTGCGGCGCTGCCTCTGCTCCCTCTTTGTGCAGAGTTTCCTCCACTGCCTCGACGCACAGAGCTGCTTTGTAAAGCACTAGCAACAATGCTGTCGGGTGGAATGGAAAACATTATGGACTGCACCAGTGACTCTTCGTACTCCCGCATTTTACGCTCCCGGTTCAACGTTGGTATGAGCCTTTGTACGCTGTCCCGGTAGCGAGGATCTAGGAGGGTGTACACCCAATAATCAGCCGAGACGAGAATGTGGGCGATGCGGCGGTCGTTTCTCAGGCACTGCAGCATGAAATCAACCATGTGCTGCAGACTCCCAACTGCCAAAGAACCGCTGTCCCCTGTTTGAGGCGTGACCTCGGCCTGCTCTGCATCACCCCACTCTCGCTGTACATACTGAGTAGAGGTTTGTGTACCTCCCTCCTCTGGAGAGATGTCTTCCTCCTCCATCGACTCCTCCTCATCCTCCTCACAAAGTGTCCCCTGCCTAGGCCTTTGTGAGGAAACACGTAGCGCAGACTGTCCAGAAGCAGATGGCATTTGGGACTCCTCATCCTCCACCTCTTCTGAAACCTCATCCCTTAGTGCTTGCAGTGTTTGTTGAAGCAGGCAGATAAGGGGGACAGTCATGCTGTCTAGTGCATCATCTGCACTCGCCATCCGCGTGGATTCATCGAAGGCACGCAAAACGAGGCAGATGTCCTTCATAGAGGCCCACTCAATGGTGCTGAAGTGTGAACGGCGCACAGTGCGACTTGTTTGCGCCTGATGCAGCTGGTACTCCATGACTGCTGCCTGCTGCTCACACAACCGCTCCAACATATGTAACGTTGAATTCCACCGGGTGGGTAGGTCACATATGATGCGATGTTCCGGAAGGCCAAATCGTCGCTGCAGAGCAGCGAGGCGCGATCTTGCCGTGCTGGAACGTCGCAAGTGAGCGCACTCTATGCGGACCTTGTGCAACAGTGCAGCAAGATCCGGATAGTCCCTCAGAAAGCTCTGCACGACCAAGTTAAGAACATGTGCCAGACATGGGATGTGTGTGAGGTTGCCTAGGCCAAGAGCTGCCACCAGATTTCGGCCATTGTCACACACTACCAAGCCCGGCTGGAGATTCGCTGGCCCAAACCACACATCGCTCTCCAGCTTGATAGCATTCCAGAGCTCCTGCGCTGTGTGGCTTCGATTCCCCAAAGAAATTAATTTGAGTACAGCCTGTTGACGTTTGGCCACGGCTGTGCTCATATCGGTCGTAACAGGCTCCTGCTCTGCTGTTTCTGAGGAACTTGAGTAGGAGGAGGAGTCTATGTGTACAGACTGGAGTCCTGCAATCCGTGGCGTTGGAAGAACACGTACAGCGCCACTCTCCAGATCCGTACCCGGCTCCACAACATTGACCCAGTGGGCAGTGAGGGAAAGGTATCGTCCCTGTCCATGGTTACTGGTCCACGCATCGGTGGTCAGGTGGACCTTGCTACTAACGGCGTTTAGTAGCGCATGTTTTATTTTGCCCTCAACATGTTTCTGCAGGGCAGGGACGGCTCGCCTGCTGAAATAAAAGCGGCTGGGCACGTTGTATTGGGGGACTGCCAATGCCATTAAGTCCCGGAAGGTGTCAGTGTCCACCAGCCTGAATGACAGCATTTCAACTGCCAGAAGTTTGGCAATGCCAGCATTCAGAGACTGTGCTCGGGGATGGTTTGCCGAGTAAGGGCGCCTTTTATCCCATGCCTGTGCTACCGATGGCTGTGATGGATGGGAACGTGCTGCTATGGGTGTAATCTGACAGGGTCTCCGGACAACAGTGGCAGAGGTTCTTCCTTGGCGATCCTGTGAGGAAGCCGAACCAGCAGTGTGTGAGCTGGAGGAAGAGGGCCCAACACGAACTGAAGAGGTGGTAGGTGGTGCTGTACGTTGGCCTACGTCTTCAGGGTGTCTCTGCAACTCCAACTCGTGCTTGGTGCGCACATGTTTCCACATATTTGTGGTATTGAGGTTGCTGACATTTCTCCCTCTTTTGACTCTCTGATGACACAGCTTGCATTTGACAAAACAAATGTCTTCTGCAACTGTGTCAAAAAAGGACCACGCACTGCAACTCTTGTGAGCGCCCGGTTTGCCTTTGGAAGGAGGAATGCTCCTAACGGGTGCCGAAGTGGAGGGTACAGGCAACCAAGTCTTCCCCCTCCCTCTGCCTCCTGTTTTGGCCGGTAGGGGAATCTCTTCCTCCGAGCTGCTCCCACCACCTTCCTGTTGCTCACGCCATGATGGGTCAAGGACCTCCCTCCCCTCTTCAAACAGCTGCTTCTCCGGGGTTGTCTCGCCAGCACCGTACGCACCAGAAAGTGGCAACTGAGTCTCGTCATCATCTGATGCGTACTGAGGTGTGCTGACCATAGGCACTGGCCCACTCGCCTCTTCAGATTCAGAGGGACAAAGAAGTTGTGCATCACTGCATACTCCCTCTTCTTCACATTCAGGAATGCTGCTTGGCTGGCCCCCTCTTTCCAAGCCAACAGATTCCGAGAACAGAAGTAGAGACTGTGATGGCTCCTGTCCATGTCTCTCTGACTGCCTGGGCACTTTGGCAGGTGGTGAAGAGACAGATGGTTGCTCTTCGGTGCTCTGACCCTGAGAGGATGCGGAAGTAATTGAAGTCGATGCGTTAGCTGCCATCCATCCGACAACGGCTTCAATTTGTTCCTCCCGCAGCAGTGGGGTACGTTGAGGTCCTACAAAGCTGCGCATAAAGGACTGTTGCCTGCTAAAACTGGGGGATGCTGATCCACTGGTGCCCGCAGCAGGCCCAGAATCCCCACGTCCTCTACCTGTAGAATCCCCACGTCCTCTCCCTGCAGAATCCCCACGTCCTCTCCCTGCTGAAACTCCACGCCCACGCCCACGCGCCTTACTCCCTGCCTTCTTCATCTTGCAAGACTGCTTAAGATAGGCAAAAAAGTACAAAGGGGGGCCTTAGTGTGCTTATTCCTGAACAGCTGGTTACAGGTACAAGAAACACTAATTTTATGAAGTGTGTGTGTGTGTGGACTAGACTTTAATAGGAGCTGATGTGGCCTACACAAGTTCAAAATGTAGTGTTTGGTGAACTTTTTTTGTGGTTTCTTTGTTGGAAACAAACTCAAAGTATGTGAACAAAGAATTGAAACTGATAGTATCACCAACTTTTTGGAGCTATTACAATGCAGGCAGGTAACCTACAATGCAAAAGATGAGGCTCCAAAAAAATTGGGTAATACTAATCTGGCTGCGCCGGCAGGGCACAAGCCAGAAAAAAAGGCTCCTCTATCTACTCCTATATAGTGTTTGCAACCAACCAATGTTGATGGATACGGATGGATGCACACTAATAGGAGAAGAAAAAATGAGCTGCACTCAAAGACAAATATGTGTGAGGCAGTGACGCACGTTGAGCGTCCTACAACCAGACGTAGCTGCAGGACACTCTACTCAGCGTGAGCTGCACTCACACACAGTCAGAGGCCTCTCAGACACCCGTCAACAGTGCAGCTAAGTGGGCACTGGCACTGACAGGCTGCAGAAAGGCTCCGCTGTGTACTCCTTTATAGTGTTTGCAACCACCGTAGATGGAGACGGATGGATGCACACTAATAGAAGAAAAAATGAGCTGCACTCAAATAAAAATATGTGTGAGGCACTGACGCACGCTGAGCGTCCTACAGCCAGACGTAGCTGCAGGACACACTACTCAGCGTGAGCTGCACTCACACACAGTCAGAGACCTCTCAGACAGCCGTGAACAGTGCAGCAAAGTGGACACTAGCACTGAAAGGCTGCAGAAAGGCTCCGCTGTCTACTACTAGTGTTTGCAACCAACGTATATGGATACGGATGGAAGCACACTAGATTGAAATTATGTAAAAAATGCAGCTCAAAAAATAAAAGATGTATGAGGCAGCAGTGATCACACTGGGTGGCCTACAGCCTGACGTGGCTGCAGGACCCACTCCACAGCGTGAGCTGCACTCACACAGCCCTTGCAGACAGCTGTGAACACTGCTGCTAGGGCAAAGAAGGCTACAGTGGTGGTTTATGTAGCCTGGGTAAAGCACTAGATGTTTGGTGGAATCGCTATTTCTAACTGTCCCTCACAGTCTTCTACAGCAGCCTGTCCCTAACTGAATTCACAGCAGAGTGACCAGAAATGGCGGCTGCGGTGGCTTTTATAGTGCATCATGACATCATTTCGGCAGCCAATCACAGCCATGCCAATAGTTAACATGCCTACATGCCTAACAGGATGTGCCCACACTTCGGAGGATTCCCATTGGCTTAATCAAAGCAAGCAGGCTCATAGCATGATGAGAACTTCCTATTCCGATTCCGGAATCCGATATGAAAAAAGTATCGGAACTAAGTATCGGAATTCCGATACCGCTAATATCGGCCGATACCCGATACTTGCGGTATCGGAATGCTCAACACTAGTCATAATCATTTTATGATGTCATAATCATTTTGTTGATGTCATAATCATTTTGTTGATGTCATAATGATTTGATGATGTCATAATCATTGGATGATGTCATAATCATTGGATGATGTCATAATCATTTTGTTGATGTCATAATCATTTGATGATGTCATAATCATTTGATGTCATAATCATTGGAGGATGTCATAATCATTTTGTTGATGTCATAATCATTTGATGATGTCATAATCATTTTGTTGATGTCATAATCATTTTGTTGATGTCATAATGATTTGATGATGTCATAATCATTGGATGATGTCATAATCATTGGATGATGTCATAATTATTTTGTTGATGTCATAATCATTTGATGATGCCATAATCATTTTGTTGATGTCAAAATCATTTTGTTGATGTCATAATGATTTGATGATGTTATAATCATTGGATGATGTCATAATCATTGGATGATGTCATAATCATTTTGTTGATGTCATAATCATTTGATGATGTTATAATCATTGGATGATGTCATAATCATTGGATGATGTCATAATCATTTTGTTGATGTCATAATCATTTGATGATGTCATAATCATTAGATGATGTCATAATCATTTTGTTGATGTCATAATCATTTGATGATGTCATAATCATTTGATGTCATAATCATTGGATGATGTCATAATCGTTTTGTTGATGTCATAATCATTTGATGTCATAATCATTGGATGATGTCATAATCATTTAATGATGTCATAATCATTTGATGATGTCATAATCATTGGATGATGTCATCATCATTTTGTTGATGTCATAATCATTTGATGATGTCATAATCATTTGATGTCATAATCATTTTGTTAATGTCATAATCATTTGATGATGTCATAATCATTTTGTTGATGTAATAATCATTTTGTTGATGTCATAATGATTTGATGATGTCATAATCATTGGATGATGTCATAATCATTTTGTTGATGTCATAATCATTTGATGATGCCATAATCATTTTGTTGATGTCATAATCATTTTATGATGTCATAATCATTTTGTTGATGTCATAATCATTTTGTTGATGTCATAATGATTTGATGATGTCATAATCATTGGATGATGTCATAATCATTGGATGATGTCATAATCATTTTGTTGATGTCATAATCATTTGATAATGCCATAATCATTTTGTTGATGTCATAATCATTTTGTTGATGTCATAATGATTTGATGATGTTATAATCATTGGATGATGTCATAATCATTGGATGATGTCATAATCATTTTGTTGATGTCATAATCATTTGATGTCATAATCATTGGATGATGTCATAATCATTTTGTTGATGTCATAATCATTTGATGATGTCATAATCATTAGATGACGTCATAATCATTTTGTTGATGTCATAATCATTTGATGATGTCATAATCATTTGATGTCATAATCATTGGATGATGTCATAATCATTTTGTTGATGTCATAATCATTTGATGATGTCATAATCATTAGATGATGTCATAATCATTTCGTTGATGTCATAATCATTTGATGATGTCATAATCATTAGATGATGTCATAATCATTTTGTTGATGTCATAATCATTTGATGATGTCATAATCATTTGTTGTCATAATCATCGGATGATGTCATAATCATTTTGTTGGTGTCATAATCATTTGATAATGTCATAATCATTAGATGATGTCATAATCATTTTGTTGATGTCATAATCATTTTTTTGATGTCATAATCATTTGATGATGTCATAATCATTTTATTGATGTCATAATCATTTGATGATTTCATAATCATTTGATGTCATAATCATTGGATGATGTCATAATCATTTTGTTGATGTCATAATCATTTGATGATGTCATAATCATTAGATGATGTCATAATCATTTGATGATGCCATAATCATTTTGTTGATGTCATAATCATTTTGTTGATGTCATAATGATTTGATGATGTCATAATCATTTGATGTCATAATCATTGGATGATGTCATAATCATTTTGTTGATGTCATAATCATTTGATGATGTCAATCATTTTGTTGATGTCATAATCATTTTGTTGATGTCATAATGATTTGATGATGTCATAATCATTGGATGATGTCATAATAATTTTGTTGATGTCATAATCATTTGATGTGATAATCATTGGATGATGTCATAATCATTTGATGATGTCATAATCATTTTGTTGATGTTATAATCATTTGATGATGCCATAATCATTTTGTTGATGTCATAATCATTTGATGATGCCATAATCATTTTGTTGATGTCATAATCATTGGATGATGTCATAATCATTTTGTTGATGTCATAATCATTTGTTGATGTCATAATCATTGGATGATGTCATAATCATTTTGTTGATGTCATAATCATTTGATGATGTCATAATCATTAGATGATGTCATAATCATTTGATGTCATAATCATTTTGTTGATGTCATAATCATTTGATGTTGTCATAATCATTAGATGATGTCATAATTATTTTGTTAATGTCATAATCATTTTGTTGATGTCATAATGATTTGATGATGTCATAATCATTTGATGTCATAATCATTGGATGATGTCATAATCATTTTGTTGATGTCATAATCATTTGATGATGTCATAATCATTTGATGTCATAATCATTGGATGATGTCATAATCATTTTGTTGATGTCATAATCATTTGATGTCATAATCATTAGATGATGTCATAATCATTTTGTTGATGTCATAATCATTAGATGATGTCATAATCATTTTGTTGATGTCATAATCATTTGATGATGTCATAATCATTTGATGTCATAATCATTGGATGATGTCATAATCATTTTGTTGATGTCATAATCATTTGATGATGTCATAATCATTAGATGATGTCATAATCATTTTGTTGATGTCATAATCATTTGATGATGTCATAATCATTAGATGATGTCATAATCATTTTGTTGATGTCATAATCATTTGATGATGTCATAATCATTAGATGATGTCAGAATCATTTTGTTGATGTCATAATCATTTGATGATGTCATAATCATTTTGTTGATGTCATAATCATTTGATGATGTCATAATCATTTGATGATGTCATAATCATTGGATGATGTCATAATCATTTTGTTGATGTCATAATCATTTGATGATGTCATAATCATTTTGTTGATGTCATAATCATTTGATGATGTCATAATCATTTGATGTCATAATCATGGGATGATGTCATAATCATTTTGTTGATGTCATAATCATTTGATGATGTCATAATAATTAGATGATGTCATAATCATTTTGTTGATGTCATAATGATTTGATGATGTCATAATCATTGGATGATGTAATAATCATTGGATGATGTCATCATCATTTTGTTGATGTCATAATCATTTGATGTCATAATCATTGGATGATGTCATAATCATTTTGTTAATGTCATAGTCATTTGATGATGTCATAATCATTTTGTTGATGTAATAATCATTTTGTTGATGTCATAATGATTTGATGATGTCATAATCATTGGATGATGTAATAATCATTTTGTTGATGTCATAATCATTTGATGATGCTATAATCATTTTGTTGATGTCATAATCATTTTATGAAATGATTATGACATCATCAAATGATTATGACATCAACAAAATGATTATGACATCATCCAATGATTATGACATGAAATGATTATGACATCATCAAATGATTATGACATCAACAAAATGATTATGACATCATCCAATGATTATGACATCATATGATTTTGACATCATCAAATGATTATGACATCAACAAAATGATTATGACATCATCCAATGATTATGACATCATCCAATCATTATGACATCAACAAAATGATTATGACATCAACAAAATGATTATGACATCATCAAATGATTATGACATCAACAAAATGATTATGACATCATCAAATGATTATGACATCAACAAAATGATTATGACATCATCAAATGATTATGACATCAACAAAATGTTTATGACATCATCTAATGATTATGACATCATCAAATGATTATGACATCAACAAAATGATTATGACATCATCTAATGATTATGACATCATCAAATGATTATGACATCAACAAAATGATTATGACATCATCTAATTATTATGACATCATCAAATGATTATGACATCAACAAAATGATTATGACATCATCCAATGATTATGACATCAAATGATTATGACATCATCAAATGATTATGACATCAACAAAATGATTATGACATCATCTAATGATTATGACATCAACAAAATGATTATGACATCATCTAATGATTATGACATCAAATGATTATGACATCAACAAAATGATTATGACATCATCCAATGATTATGACATCAAATGATTATGACATCATCAAATGATTATGACATCAACAAAATGATTATGATATCATCCAATGATTATGACATCAAATGATTATGACATCATCAAATCATTATTACATCAACAAAATGATTATGACATCAACAAAATAATTATGACATCATCTAATGATTATGACATCATCAAATGATTATGACATCAACAAAGTGATTATGACATCAACAAAATGATTATGACATCAACAAAATGATTATGACATCATCAAATGATTATGACATCAACAAAATGTTTATGACATCATCTAATGATTATGACATCATCAAATGATTATGACATCATCAAATCATTATGACATCAACAAAATGATTATGACATCAACAAAATGATTATGACATCATAAAATGATTATGACATCAACAAAATGATTATGGCATCATCAAATGATTACGACATCAACAAAATGATTATGGCATCATCAAATGATTATGACATCAACAAAATGATTATGACATCATCCAATGATTATGACATCAAATCATTATGACATCATCAAATCATTATGACATCAACAAAATGATTATGACATCATAAAATGATTATGACATCAACAAAATGATTATGGCATCATCAAATGATTATGACATCAACAAAATGATTATGACATCATCCAATGATTATGACATCATCAAATCATTATGACATCAACAAAATGATTATGACATCATCCAATGATTATGACATCATCCAATGATTATGACATCATCCAATGATTATGACATCATCTAATCATTATGACATCAACAAAATGATTATGACATCAACAAAATGATTATGACATCATCAAATGATTATGACATCAACAAAATGATTATGACATCATCCAATGATTATGACATCATCAAATCATTATGACATCAACAAAATGATTATAACATCAACAAAATGATTATGACATCATCCAATGATTATGACATCATCAAATCATTATGACATCAACTAAATGATTATAACATCAACAAAATGTTTATGACATCATCCAATGATTATGACATCAAATGATTATGACATCATCAAATGATTATGACATCAACAAAATGATTATGACATCATCTAATGATTATGACATCTTCAAATGATTATGACATCAAAAAAATGATAATGACATCATCTAATGATTATGACATCATCAAATGATTATGACATCAACAAAATTATTATGACATCATCTAATGATTATGACATCTTCAAATGATTATGACATCAACAAAATGATTATGACATCATCTAATGATTATGACATCATCAAATGATTATGACATCAACAAAATGATTATGACATCATCCAATGATTATGACATCATCAAATCATTATGACATCAACAAAATGATTATGACATCAACAAAATGGTTATGACATCATCAAATGATTATGACATCAACAAAATGATTATGACATCACCAAATGATTATGACATCAACAAAATGATTATGACATCATCCAATGATTATGACATCATCAAATCATTATGACATCAACAAAATGATTATGACATCAACAAAATGATTATGACATCATCAAATGATTATGACATCAACAAAATGATTATGACATCACCAAATGATTATGACATCAACAAAATGATTATGACATCATCAAATGATTATGACATCATCCAATGATTATGACCTCAAATGATTATGACATCATCAAATGATTATGACATCAACAAAATGATTATGACATCATCCAATGATTATGACATGAAATGATTATGACATCATCAAATGATTATGACATCAACAAAATGATTATGACATCATCCAATGATTATGACATCATATGATTTTGACATCATCAAATGATTATGACATCAACAAAATGATTATGACATCATCCAATGATTATGACATCATCAAATCATTATGACATCAACAAAATGATTATGACATCAACAAAATGATTATGACATCATCAAATGATTATGACATCAACAAAATGATTATGACATCATCAAATGATTATGACATCAACAAAATGATTATGACATCAACAAAATGATTATGACATCATCCAATGATTATGACATCAAATGATTATGACATCATCAAATGATTATGACATCAACAAAATGATTATGACATCATCTAATGATTATGACATCAACAAAATGATTATGACATCATTCAATGATTATGACATCAAATGATTATGACATCATCAAATGATTATGACATGAACAAAATGATTATGACATCATCTAATGATTATGACATCATCAAATGATTATGACATCAACAAAATGATTATGACATCATCCAATGATTATGACATCAACAAAATGATTATGACATCATCCAATGATTATGACATCAAATGTTTATGACATCATCAAATGATTATGACATCAACAAAATGATTATGACATCATCCAATGATTATGACATCAAATGATTATGACATCATCCAATGATTATGACATCAAATGATTATGACATCATCCAATGATTATGACATCAACAAAATGATTATGGCATCATCAAATGATTATGACATCAACAAAATGATTATGACATCATCCAATGTTTATGACATCATCCAATGATTATGACATCATCAAATCATTATGACATCAACAAAATGATTATGACATCAACAAAATGATTATGACATCATCAAATGATTATGACATCATCCAATGATTATGACATCATCAAATGATTATGACATCATCCAATGATTATGACATCATCCAATGTTTATGACATCATCAAATCATTATGACATCAACAAAATGATTATGACATCAACAAAATGATTATGACATCATCAAATGATTATGACATCAACAAAATATTTATGACATCATCAAATGATTATGACATCAACAAAATGATTATGACATCATCAAATGATTATGACATCATCCAATGATTATGACATCAAATGATTATGACATCATCAAATGATTATGACATCAACAAAATGATTATGACATCATCCAATGATTATGACATCATCCAATGATTATGACATCATCAAATCATTATGACATCAACAAAATGATTATGACATCAACAAAATGATTATGACATCATCAGATGATTATGACATCAACAAAATGATTATGACATCATCCAATGATTATGACATCAAATGATTTTGACATCATCAAATGATTATGACATCAACAAAATGATTATGACATCATCCAATGATTATGACATCAACAAATCATTATGACATCAACAAAATGATTATGACATCAACAAAATGATTATGACATCATCAAATGATTATGACATCAACAAAATGATTATGACATCATCAAATGATTATGACATCATCAAATGATTATGACATCAACAAAATGATTATGACATCAACAAAATGATTATGACATCATCCAATGATTATGACATCAAATGATTATGACATCATCAAATGATTATGACATCAACAAAATGATTATGGCATCATCAAATGATTATGACATCAACAAAATGATTATGACATCATCCAATGATTATGACATCATCCAATGATATGACATCATCAAATCATTATGACATCAACAAAATGATTATGACATCAACAAAATGATTATGACATCATCAAATGATTATGACATCAACAAAATGATTATGACATCATCCAATGATTATGACATCATCCAATGATATGACATCATCAAATCATTATGACATCAACAAAATGATTATGACATCAACAAAATGATTATGACATCATCAAATGATTATGACATCAACAAAATGATTATGACATCATCCAATGACTATGACATCATCAAATGATTATGACATCAACAAAATGATTATGACATCATCAAATGATTATGACTTCAACAAAATGATTATGACATCATCAAATGATTATGACATCAACAAAATGATTATGACATCATCAAATGATTATGACATCATCCAATGATTATGACATCAAATGATTATGACATCATCAAATGATTATGACATCAACAAAATGATTATGACATCATCCAATGATTATGACATGAAATGATTATGACATCATCAAATGATTATGACAGCAACAAAATGATTATGGCATCATCAAATGATTATGACATCAACAAAATGATTATGACATCATCCAATGATTATGACATCAACAAAATGATTATGACATCATCAAATGATTATGACATCAACAAAATGATTATGACATCATCTAATGATTATGACATCATCTAATGATTATGACATCAACAAAATGATTATGACATCATCCAATGATTATGACATCTAATGATTATGACATCATCAAATGATTATGACATCAACAAAATGGTTATGACATCATCCAATGATTATGACATCAAATGATTATGACATCATCTAATGATTATGACATCATCAAATGATTATGACATCAACAAAATGATTATGACATCAAATGATTATGACATCATCTAATGATTATGACATCATCAAATGATTATGACATCAACAAAATGATTATGACATCATCCAATGATTATGACATCAACAAATGATTATGACATCAACAAAATGATTATGACATCATCCAATGATTATGACATCAACAAAATGATTATGGCATCATCAAATGATTATGACATCAACAAAATGATTATGACATCATCAAATGATTATGACATCATCCAATGATTATCACATCAAATGATTATGACATCAACAAAATTATTATGACATCATCCAATGATTATGACATCATCCAATGATTATGACATCATCAAATCATTATGACATCAACAAAATGATTGACATCATCAAATGATTATGACATCAACAAAATGATTATGACATCATCCAATAATTATGACATCAAATGATTATGACATCATCAAATCATTATGACATCAACAAAATGATTATGACATCATCAAAATGATTATGACATCATAAAATGATTATGACATCAACAAAATGATTATGGCATCATCAAATGATTATGACATCAACAAAATGATTATGACATCATCCAATGATTTTGACATCATCAAATCATTATGACATCAACAAAATGATTATGACATCAACAAAATGATTATGACATCATCAAATGATTATGACATCAATTGATTATGACATCATCAAATGATTATGACATCAACAAAATGATTATGACATCATCTAATGATTATGATATCATCAAATGATTATGACATCAGCAAAATGATTATGACATCATCTAATGATTATGACATCATCAAATGATTATGACATCAACAAAATGATTATGACATCATCCAATGATTATGACATCAAATGAATATGACATCAACAAAATGATTATGACATCATCCAATGATTATGACATCAAATGTTTATGACATCATCAAATGATTATGACATCAACAAAATGATTATGACATCATCCAATGATTATGACATCAAATGATTATGACATCATCAAATCATTATGACATCAACAAAATGATTATGACATCATCTAATGATTATGACATCATCAAATGATTATGACATCAACAAAATGATTATGACATCATCCAATGATTATGACATCAAATGATTATGACATCATCAAATGATTATGACATCAACAAAATGATTATGACATCATATAATGATTATGACATCAAATGATTATGACATCATCCAATGATTATGACATCATCCAATGATTATGACATCATCAAATCATTATGACATCAACAAAATGATTATGACATCAACAAAATGATTATGACATCATCAAATGATTATGGCATCATCAAATGATTATGACATCAACAAAATGATTATGACATCAACAAAATGATTATGACATCATCCAATGATTTTGACATCATCCAATGATTATGACATCATCAATTGATTATGACATCAACAAAATGATTATGGCATCATCAAATGATTATGACATCAACAAAATGATTATGACATCAACAAAATGATTATGACATCATCCAATGATTATGACATCATCCAATGATTATGACATCATAAAATCATTATGACATCAACAAAATGATTATGACATCAACAAAATGATTATGACATCATCAAATGATTATGACATCAACAAAATGATTATGGCATCATCAAATGATTATGACATCAACAAAATGATTATGACATCATCAAATGATTATGACATCATCCAATGATTATCACATCTAATGATTATGACATCAACAAAATTATTATGACATCATCCAATGATTATGACATCATCCAATGATTATGACATCATCAAATCATTATGACATCAACAAAATGATTGACATCATCAAATGATTATGACATCAACAAAATGATTATGACATCATCCAATAATTATGACATCAAATGATTATGACATCATCAAATCATTATGACATCAACAAAATGATTATGACATCAACAAAATGATTATGACATCATAAAATGATTATGACATCAACAAAATGATTATGGCATCATCAAATGATTATGACATCAACAAAATGATTATGACATCATCCAATGATTTTGACATCATCAAATCATTATGACATCAACAAAATGATTATGACATCAACAAAATGATTATGACATCATCAAATGATTATGACATCAAATGATTATGACATCATCAAATGATTATGACATCAACAAAATGATTATTACATCATCTAATGATTATGACATCATCAAATGATTATGACATCAGCAAAATGATTATGACATCAACAAAATGATTATGACATCATCCAATGATTATGACATCAACAAAATGATTATGGCATCATCAAATGATAATGACATCAACAAAATGATTATGACATCATCCAATGATTTTGACATCATCAAATCATTATGACATCAACAAAATGATTATGACATCAACAAAATGATTATGACATCATCAAATGATTATGACATCAAATGATTATGACATCATCAAATGATTATGACATCAACAAAATGATTATGACATCATCTAATGATTATGACATCATCTAATGATTATGACATCAACAAAATGATTATGACATCATCCAATGATTATGACATCAAATGATTATGACATCAACAAAATGATTATGACATCATCCAATGATTATGACATCAAATGTTTATGACATCATCAAATGATTATGACATCAACAAAATGATTATGACATCATCCAATGATTATGACATCAAATGATTATGACATCATCAAATCATTATGACATCAACAAAATGATTATGACATCATCTAATGATTATGACATCATCAAATGATTATGACATCAACAAAATGATTATGACATCATCCAATGATTATGACATCAAATGATTATGACATCATCAAATGATTATGACATCATCCAATGATTATCACATCTAATGATTATGACATCAACAAAATTATTATGACATCATCCAATGATTATGACATCATCCAATGATTATGACATCATCAAATCATTATGACATCAACAAAATGATTGACATCATCAAATGATTATGACATCAACAAAATGATTATGACATCATCCAATAATTATGACATCAAATGATTATGACATCATCAAATCATTATGACATCAACAAAATGATTATGACATCAACAAAATGATTATGACATCATAAAATGATTATGACATCAACAAAATGATTATGGCATCATCAAATGATTATGACATCAACAAAATGATTATGACATCATCCAATGATTTTGACATCATCAAATCATTATGACATCAACAAAATGATTATGACATCAACAAAATGATTATGACATCATCAAATGATTATGACATCAAATGATTATGACATCATCAAATGATTATGACATCAACAAAATGATTATTACATCATCTAATGATTATGACATCATCAAATGATTATGACATCAGCAAAATGATTATGACATCAACAAAATGATTATGACATCATCCAATGATTATGACATCAACAAAATGATTATGGCATCATCAAATGATAATGACATCAACAAAATGATTATGACATCATCCAATGATTTTGACATCATCAAATCATTATGACATCAACAAAATGATTATGACATCAACAAAATGATTATGACATCATCAAATGATTATGACATCAAATGATTATGACATCATCAAATGATTATGACATCAACAAAATGATTATGACATCATCTAATGATTATGACATCATCTAATGATTATGACATCATCAAATGATTATGACATCAACAAAATGATTATGACATCATCCAATGATTATGACATCAAATGATTATGACATCAACAAAATGATTATGACATCATCCAATGATTATGACATCAAATGTTTATGACATCATCAAATGATTATGACATCAACAAAATGATTATGACATCATCCAATGATTATGACATCAAATGATTATGACATCATCAAATCATTATGACATCAACAAAATGATTATGACATCATCTAATTATTATGACATCATCAAATGATTATGACATCAACAAAATGATTATGACATCATCCAATGATTATGACATCAAATGATTATGACATCATCAAATGATTATGACATCAACAAAATGATTATGACATCATCTGATGATTATGACATCATCTGATGATTATGACATCAACAAAATGATTATGACATCATATAATGATTATGACATCAAATGATTATGACATCATCAATTGATTATGACATCAACAAAATGATTATGGCATCATCAAATGATTATGACATCAACAAAATGATTATGACATCAACAAAATGATTATGACATCATCCAATGATTATGACATCATCCAATGATTATGACATCATCAAATCATTATGACATCAACAAAATGATTATGACATCAACAAAATGATTATGACATCATCAAATGATTATGACATCAACAAAAAGATTATGACATCATCCAATGATTATGACATCAAATGATTATGACATCATCAAATGATTATGACATCAACAAAATGATTATGACATCATCCAATGATTATGACATCATCCAATGATTATGACATCAAACGATTATGACATCATCAAATGATTATGACATCAACAAAATGATTATGGCATCATCAAATGATTATGACATCAACAAAATGATTATGACATCATCCAATGATTTTGACATCATCAAATCATTATGACATCAACAAAATGATTATGACATCAACAAAATGATTATGACATCATCACATGATTATGACATCAAATGATTATGACATCATCAAATGATTATGACATCAACAAAATGATTATGACATCATCTAATGATTATGACATCATCAAATGATTATGACATCAGCAAAATGATTATGACATCATCTAATGATTATGACATCATCAAATGATTATGACATCAACAAAATGATTATGACATCATCCAATGATTATGACATCAAATGATTATGACATCAACAAAATGATTATGACATCATCCAATGATTATGACATCAAATGATTATGACATCATCAAATCATTATGACATCAACAAAATGATTATGACATCATCCAATGATTATGACATCAAATGATTATGACATCATCAAATCATTATGACATCAACAAAATGATTATGACATCATCTAATGATTATGACATCATCAAATGATTATGACATCAACAAAATGATTATGACATCATCCAATGATTATGACATCAAATGATTATGACATCATCAAATGATTATGACATCAACAAAATGATTATGACATCATCTGATGATTATGACATCAACAAAATGATTATGACATCATATAATGATTATGACATCAAATGATTATGACATCATCAATTGATTATGACATCAACAAAATGATTATGGCATCATCAAATGATTATGACATCAACAAAATGATTATGACATCAACAAAATGATTATGACATCATCCAATGATTATGACATCATCCAATGATTATGACATCATCAAATCATTATGACATCAACAAAATGATTATGACATCAACAAAATGATTATGACATCATCAAATGATTATGACATCAACAAAATGATTATGACATCATCCAATGATTATGACATCAAATGATTATGACATCATCAAATGATTATGACATCATCAAATGATTATGACATCAACAAAATGATTATGACATCATCCAATGATTATGACATCATCCAATGATTATGACATCATCCAATGATTATGACATCAACAAAATGATTAAGACATCAACAAAATGATTATGACATCATCAAATGATTATGACATCAACAAAATGATTATGACATCATCCAATGATTATGACATCATCAAATCAATATGACATCAACAAAATGATTATAACATCAACAAAATGATTATGACATCATCAAATGATTATGACATCAAATGATTATGACATCATCAAATGATTGTGACATCAACAAAATGTTTATGACATCATCTAATGATTATGACATCAAATGATTATGACTTCATCAAATGATTATGACATCAACAAAATGATTATGGCATCATCAAATGATTATGACATCAACAAAATGATTATGACATCATCCAATGATTATGACATCATACAATGATTATGACATCATCAAATCATTATGACATCAACAAAATGATTATGACATCAACAAAATGATTATGACATCATCAAATGATTATGACATCAACAAAATGATTATGACATCAAATGATTATGACATCAAATGATTATAACATCATCAAATGATAATGACATCAACAATATGATTATGACATCATCCAATGATTATGACATCATCCAATGATTATGACATCATCAAATCATTATGACATCAACAAAATGATTATGACATCAACAAAATGATTATGACATCATCAAATGATTATGACATCAACAAAATGATTATGACATCATCAAATGATTATGACATCATCCAATGATTATGACATCAAATGATTATGACATCATCAAATGATTATGGCATCAACAAAATGATTATGACATCATCCAATGATTATGACATGAAATGATTATGACATCATCAAATGATTATGACATCAACAAAATGATTATGACATCATCCAATGATTATGACATCATATGATTTTGACATCATCAAATGATTATGACATCAACAAAATGATTATGACATCATCCAATGATTATGACATCATCCAATGATTATGACATCATCAAATCATTATGACATCAACAAAATGATTATGACATCAACAAAATGATTATGACATCATCAAATGATTATGACATCAACAAAATGATTATGACATCATCAAATGATTATGACATCAACAAAATGATTATGACATCAATAAAATGATTATGACATCATCCAATGATTATGACATCAAATGATTATGACATCATCAAATGATTATGACATCAACAAAATGATTATGACATCATCTAATGATTATGACATCAACAAAATGATTATGACATCATCCAATGATTATGACATCAAATGATTATGACATCATCAAATGATTATGACATCAACAAAATGATTATGACATCATCCAATGATTATGACATCAAATGATTATGACATCATCAAATGATTATGACATCAACAAAATGATTATCACATCATCTAATGATTATGACATCATCAAATGATTATGACATCAACAAAATGATTATGACATCATCCAATGATTATGACATCAACAAAATGATTATGACATCATCCAATGATTATGACATCAAATGTTTATGACATCATCAAATGATTATGACATCAGCAAAATGATTATGACATCATCCAATGATTATGACATCAAATGATTATGACATCATCAAATCATTATGACATCAACAAAATGATTATGACATCATATAATGATTATGACATCATAAAATGATTATTACATCAACAAAATGATTATGACATCATCCAATGATTATGACATCAAATGATTATGACATCATCATATGATTATGACATCAACAAAATGATTATGACATCATCTGATGATTATGACATCAACAAAATGATTATGACATCATCCAATGATTATGACATCAAATGATTATGACATCATCCAATGATTATGACATCAACAAAATCATTATGGCATCATCAAATGATTATGACATCAACAAAATGATTATGACATCATCCAATGATTATGACATCATCCAATGATTATGACATCATCAAATCATTATGACATCAACAAAATGATTATGACATCAACAAAATGATTATGACATCATCCAATGATTATGACATCATCCAATGTTTATGACATCATCAAATCATTATGACATCAACAAAATGATTATGACATCAAAAAAATGATTATGACATCATCAAATGATTATGACATCAACAAAATGATTATGACATCATCAAATGATTATGACATCATCAAATGATTATGACATCAACAAAATGATTATGACATCAACAAAATGATTATGACATCATCCAATGATTATGACATCAAATGATTATGACATCAAATGATTATGACATCATCAAATGATTATGACATCAACAAAATGATTATGACATCATCCAATGATTATGACATCATCAAATCATTATGACATCAACAAAATGATTATGACATCAACAAAATATTTATGACATCATCAAATGATTATGACATAAACAAAATGATTATGACATCATCCAATGATTATGACATCAAATGATTATGACATCATCAAATGATTATGACATCAACAAAATGATTATGACATCATCCAATGATTATGACATCATCCAATGATTATGACATCATCAAATCATTATGACATCAACAAAATGATTATGACATCAACAAAATGATTATGACATCATCAGATGATTATGACATCAACAAAATGATTATGACATCATCCAATGATTATGACATCAAATGATTTTGACATCATCAAATGATTATGACATCAACAAAATGATTTTGACATCATCCAATGATTATGACATCAACAAATCATTATGACATCAACAAAATGATTATGACATCAACAAAATGATTATGACATCATCAAATGATTATGACATCAATAAAATGATTATGACATCATCAAATGATTATGACATCATCAAATGATTATGACATCAACAAAATGATTATGACATCATCCAATGATTATGACATCAAATGATTATGACATCAACAAATGATTATGACATCAACAAAATGATTATGGCATCATCAAATGATTATGACATCAACAAAATGATTATGACATCATCCAATGATTATGACATCAAATGATTATGACATCAACAAATTATTATGACATCAACAAAATGATTATGGCATCATCAAATGATTATGACATCAACAAAATGATTATGACATCATCCAATGATTATTACATCATCCAATGATATGACATCATCAAATCATTATGACATCAACAAAATGATTATGACATCAACAAAATGATTATGACATCATCAAATGATTATGGCATCAAATGATTATGACATCATCAAATGATTATGACATCAACAAAATGATTATGACATCATCCAATGATTATGACATCATCCAATGACTATGACATCATCAAATCATTATGACATCAACAAAATGATTATGACATCAACAAAATGATTATGACATCATCAAATGATTATGACATCAACAAAATGATTATGACATCATCAAATGATTATGACATCAACAAAATGATTATGACATCATCAAATGATTATGACATCATCCAATGATTATGACATCAAATGATTATGACATCATCAAATGATTATGACATCAACAAAATGATTATGACATCATCCAATGATTATGACATGAAATGATTATGACATCATCAAATGATTATGACAGCAACAAAATGATTATGGCATCATCAAATGATTATGACATCAACAAAATGATTATGACATCATCCAATGATTATGACATCAACAAAATGATTATGACATCATCAAATGATTATGACATCAACAAAATGATTATGACATCATCTAATGATTATGACATCATCTAATGATTATGACATCAACAAAATGATTATGACATCATCCAATGATTATGACGTCTAATGATTATGACATCATCAAATGATTATGACATCAACAAAATGATTATGACATCATCCAATGATTATGACATCAAATGATTATGACATCATCAAATGATTATGACATCAACAAAATTATTATGAAATCATCTAATGATTATGACATCATCAAATGATTATGACATCAACAAAATGGTTATGACATCATCCAATGATTATGACATCAAATGATTATGACATCATCTAATGATTATGACATCATCAAATGATTATGACATCAACAAAATGATTATGACATCATCCAATGATTATGACATCAACAAATGATTATGACATCAACAAAATGATTATGACATCATCCAATGATTATGACATCAACAAAATGATTATGGCATTATCAAATGATTATGACATCAACAAAATGATTATGGCATCATCAAATGATTATGACATCTACAAAATGATTATGACATCATCAAATGATTATGACATCATCCAATGATTATCACATCAAATGATTATGACATCAACAAAATTATTATGACATCATCCAATGATTATGACATCATCCAATGATTATGACATCATCAAATCATTATGACATCAACAAAATGATTGACATCATCAAATGATTATGACATCAACAAAATGATTATGACATCATCCAATGATTATGACATCAAATGATTATGACATCATCAAATCATTATGACATCAACAAAATGATTATGACATCAAATGATTATGACATCATCAAATGATTATGACATCAACAAAATGATTATGGCATCATCAAATGATTATGACATCAACAAAATGATTATGACATCATCCAATGATTATGACATCATCAAATCATTATGAAATCAACAAAATGATTATGACATCAACAAAATGATTATGACATCATCAAATGATTATGACATCAAATGATTATGACATCAACAAAATGATTATGACATCAACAAAATGATTATGACATCATCCAATGATTATGACATCATATGATTTTGACATCATCAAATGATTATGACATCAACAAAATGATTATGACATCATCCAATGATTATGACATCATCCAATGATTATGACATCATCCAATCATTATGACATCAACAAAATGATTATGACATCAACAAAATGATTATGACATCATCAAATGATTATGACATCAACAAAATGATTATGACATCATCAAATGATTATGACATCAACAAAATGATTATGACATCATCAAATGATTATGACATCAACAAAATGTTTATGACATCATCTAATGATTATGACATCATCAAATGATTATGACATCAACAAAATGATTATGACATCATCTAATGATTATGACATCATCAAATGATTATGACATCAACAAAATGATTATGACATCATCTAATTATTATGACATCATCAAATGATTATGACATCAACAAAATGATTATGACATCATCCAATGATTATGACATCAAATGATTATGACATCATCAAATGATTATGACATCAACAAAATGATTATGACATCATCTAATGATTATGACATCAACAAAATGATTATGACATCATCTAATGATTATGACATCAAATGATTATGACATCAACAAAATGATTATGACATCATCCAATGATTATGACATCAAATGATTATGACATCATCAAATGATTATGACATCAACAAAATGATTATGATATCATCCAATGATTATGACATCAAATGATTATGACATCATCAAATCATTATTACATCAACAAAATGATTATGACATCAACAAAATAATTATGACATCATCTAATGATTATGACATCATCAAATGATTATGACATCAACAAAGTGATTATGACATCAACAAAATGATTATGACATCAACAAAATGATTATGACATCATCAAATGATTATGACATCAACAAAATGTTTATGACATCATCTAATGATTATGACATCATCAAATGATTATGACATCATCAAATCATTATGACATCAACAAAATGATTATGACATCAACAAAATGATTATGACATCATAAAATGATTATGACATCAACAAAATGATTATGGCATCATCAAATGATTACGACATCAACAAAATGATTATGGCATCATCAAATGATTATGACATCAACAAAATGATTATGACATCATCCAATGATTATGACATCAAATCATTATGACATCATCAAATCATTATGACATCAACAAAATGATTATGACATCATAAAATGATTATGACATCAACAAAATGATTATGGCATCATCAAATGATTATGACATCAACAAAATGATTATGACATCATCCAATGATTATGACATCATCAAATCATTATGACATCAACAAAATGATTATGACATCATCCAATGATTATGACATCATCCAATGATTATGACATCATCTAATCATTATGACATCAACAAAATGATTATGACATCAACAAAATGATTATGACATCATCAAATGATTATGACATCAACAAAATGATTATGACATCATCCAATGATTATGACATCATCAAATCATTATGACATCAACAAAATGATTATAACATCAACAAAATGATTATGACATCATCCAATGATTATGACATCATCAAATCATTATGACATCAACAAAATGATTATAACATCAACAAAATGTTTATGACATCATCCAATGATTATGACATCAAATGATTATGACATCATCAAATGATTATGACATCAACAAAATGATTATGACATCATCTAATGATTATGACATCTTCAAATGATTATGACATCAAAAAAATGATAATGACATCATCTAATGATTATGACATCATCAAATGATTATGACATCAACAAAATTATTATGACATCATCTAATGATTATGACATCTTCAAATGATTATGACATCAACAAAATGATTATGACATCATCTAATGATTATGACATCATCAAATGATTATGACATCAACAAAATGATTATGACATCATCCAATGATTATGACATCATCAAATCATTATGACATCAACAAAATGATTATGACATCAACAAAATGGTTATGACATCATCAAATGATTATGACATCAACAAAACGATTATGACATCTTCCAATGATTATGACATCAAATGATTATGACATCATCAAATGATTATGACATCAACAAAATGATTATGGCATCATCAAATGATTATGACATCAACAAAATGATTATGACATCACCAAATGATTATGACATCAACAAAATGATTATGACATCATCCAATGATTATGACATCATCAAATCATTATGACATCAACAAAATGATTATGACATCAACAAAATGATTATGACATCATCAAATGATTATGACATCAACAAAATGATTATGACATCACCAAATGATTATGACATCAACAAAATGATTATGACATCATCAAATGATTATGACATCATCCAATGATTATGACCTCAAATGATTATGACATCATCAAATGATTATGACATCAACAAAATGATTATGACATCATCCAATGATTATGACATGAAATGATTATGACATCATCAAATGATTATGACATCAACAAAATGATTATGACATCATCCAATGATTATGACATCATATGATTTTGACATCATCAAATGATTATGACATCAACAAAATGATTATGACATCATCCAATGATTATGACATCATCAAATCATTATGACATCAACAAAATGATTATGACATCAACAAAATGATTATGACATCATCAAATGATTATGACATCAACAAAATGATTATGACATCATCAAATGATTATGACATCAACAAAATGATTATGACATCAACAAAATGATTATGACATCATCCAATGATTATGACATCAAATGATTATGACATCATCAAATGATTATGACATCAACAAAATGATTATGACATCATCTAATGATTATGACATCAACAAAATGATTATGACATCATTCAATGATTATGACATCATCAAATGATTATGACATGAACAAAATGATTATGACATCATCTAATGATTATGACATCATCAAATGATTATGACATCAACAAAATGATTATGACATCATCCAATGATTATGACATCAACAAAATGATTATGACATCATCCAATGATTATGACATCAAATGTTTATGACATCATCAAATGATTATGACATCAACAAAATGATTATGACATCATCCAATGATTATGACATCAAATGATTATGACATCATCCAATGATTATGACATCAAATGATTATGACATCATCCAATGATTATGACATCAACAAAATGATTATGGCATCATCAAATGATTATGACATCAACAAAATGATTATGACATCATCCAATGTTTATGACATCATCCAATGATTATGACATCATCAAATCATTATGACATCAACAAAATGATTATGACATCAACAAAATGATTATGACATCATCAAATGATTATGACATCATCCAATGATTATGACATCATCAAATGATTATGACATCATCCAATGATTATGACATCATCCAATGTTTATGACATCATCAAATCATTATGACATCAACAAAATGATTATGACATCAACAAAATGATTATGACATCATCAAATGATTATGACATCAACAAAATATTTATGACATCATCAAATGATTATGACATCAACAAAATGATTATGACATCATCAAATGATTATGACATCATCCAATGATTATGACATCAAATGATTATGACATCATCAAATGATTATGACATCAACAAAATGATTATGACATCATCCAATGATTATGACATCATCCAATGATTATGACATCATCAAATCATTATGACATCAACAAAATGATTATGACATCAACAAAATGATTATGACATCATCAGATGATTATGACATCAACAAAATGATTATGACATCATCCAATGATTATGACATCAAATGATTTTGACATCATCAAATGATTATGACATCAACAAAATGATTATGACATCATCCAATGATTATGACATCAACAAATCATTATGACATCAACAAAATGATTATGACATCAACAAAATGATTATGACATCATCAAATGATTATGACATCAACAAAATGATTATGACATCATCAAATGATTATGACATCATCAAATGATTATGACATCAACAAAATGATTATGACATCAACAAAATGATTATGACATCATCCAATGATTATGACATCAAATGATTATGACATCATCAAATGATTATGACATCAACAAAATGATTATGGCATCATCAAATGATTATGACATCAACAAAATGATTATGACATCATCCAATGATTATGACATCATCCAATGATATGACATCATCAAATCATTATGACATCAACAAAATGATTATGACATCAACAAAATGATTATGACATCATCAAATGATTATGACATCAACAAAATGATTATGACATCATCCAATGATTATGACATCAAATTATTATGACATCATCAAATGATTATGACATCAACAAAATGATTATGACATCATCCAATGACTATGACATCATCAAATGATTATGACATCAACAAAATGATTATGACATCATCAAATGATTATGACTTCAACAAAATGATTATGACATCATCAAATGATTATGACATCAACAAAATGATTATGACATCATCAAATGATTATGACATCATCCAATGATTATGACATCAACAAAATGATTATGACATCATCCAATGATCATGACATGAAATGATTATGACATCATCAAATGATTATGACAGCAACAAAATGATTATGGCATCATCAAATGATTATGACAGCAACAAAATGATTATGGCATCATCAAATGATTATGACATCAACAAAATGATTATGACATCATCCAATGATTATGACATCAACAAAATGATTATGACATCATCAAATGATTATGACATCAACAAAATGATTATGACATCATCTAATGATTATGACATCATCTAATGATTATGACATCAACAAAATGATTATGACATCATCCAATGATTATGACATCTAATGATTATGACATCATCAAATGATTATGACATCAACAAAATGGTTATGACATCATCCAATGATTATGACATCAAATGATTATGACATCATCTAATGATTATGACATCATCAAATGATTATGACATCAACAAAATGATTATGACATCAAATGATTATGACATCATCTAATGATTATGACATCATCAAATGATTATGACATCAACAAAATGATTATGACATCATCCAATGATTATGACATCAACAAATGATTATGACATCAACAAAATGATTATGACATCATCCAATGATTATGACATCAACAAAATGATTATGGCATCATCAAATGATTATGACATCAACAAAATGATTATGACATCATCAAATGATTATGACATCATCCAATGATTATCACATCAAATGATTATGACATCAACAAAATTATTATGACATCATCCAATGATTATGACATCATCCAATGATTATGACATCATCAAATCATTATGACATCAACAAAATGATTGACATCATCAAATGATTATGACATCAACAAAATGATTATGACATCATCCAATAATTATGACATCAAATGATTATGACATCATCAAATCATTATGACATCAACAAAATGATTATGACATCATCAAAATGATTATGACATCATAAAATGATTATGACATCAACAAAATGATTATGGCATCATCAAATGATTATGACATCAACAAAATGATTATAACATCATCCAATGATTTTGACATCATCAAATCATTATGACATCAACAAAATGATTATGACATCAACAAAATGATTATGACATCATCAAATGATTATGACATCAATTGATTATGACATCATCAAATGATTATGACATCAACAAAATGATTATGACATCATCTAATGATTATGACATCATCAAATGATTATGACATCAGCAAAATGATTATGACATCATCTAATGATTATGACATCATCAAATGATTATGACATCAACAAAATGATTATGACATCATCCAATGATTATGACATCAAATGATTATGACATCAACAAAATGATTATGACATCATCCAATGATTATGACATCAAATGTTTATGACATCATCAAATGATTATGACATCAACAAAATGATTATGACATCATCCAATGATTATGACATCAAATGATTATGACATCATCAAATCATTATGACATCAACAAAATGATTATGACATCATCTAATGATTATGACATCATCAAATGATTATGACATCAACAAAATGATTATGACATCATCCAATGATTATGACATCAAATGATTATGACATCATCAAATGATTATGACATCAACAAAATGATTATGACATCATATAATGATTATGACATCAAATGATTATGACATCATCCAATGATTATGACATCATCCAATGATTATGACATCATCAAATCATTATGACATCAACAAAATGATTATGACATCAACAAAATGATTATGACATCATCAAATGATTATGGCATCATCAAATGATTATGACATCAACAAAATGATTATGACATCAACAAAATGATTATGACATCATCCAATGATTTTGACATCATCCAATGATTATGACATCATCAATTGATTATGACATCAACAAAATGATTATGGCATCATCAAATGATTATGACATCAACAAAATGATTATGACATCAACAAAATGATTATGACATCATCCAATGATTATGACATCATCCAATGATTATGACATCATAAAATCATTATGACATCAACAAAATGATTATGACATCAACAAAATGATTATGACATCATCAAATGATTATGACATCAACAAAATGATTATGGCATCATCAAATGATTATGACATCAACAAAATGATTATGACATCATCAAATGATTATGACATCATCCAATGATTATCACATCTAATGATTATGACATCAACAAAATTATTATGACATCATCCAATGATTATGACATCATCCAATGATTATGACATCAAATGTTTATGACATCATCAAATGATTATGACATCAACAAAATGATTATGACATCATCCAATGATTATGACATCAAATGATTATGACATCATCCAATGATTATGACATCAAATGATTATGACATCATCCAATGATTATGACATCAACAAAATGATTATGGCATCATCAAATGATTATGACATCAACAAAATGATTATGACATCATCCAATGTTTATGACATCATCCAATGATTATGACATCATCAAATCATTATGACATCAACAAAATGATTATGACATCAACAAAATGATTATGACATCATCAAATGATTATGACATCATCCAATGATTATGACATCATCAAATGATTATGACATCATCCAATGATTATGACATCATCCAATGTTTATGACATCATCAAATCATTATGACATCAACAAAATGATTATGACATCAACAAAATGATTATGACATCATCAAATGATTATGACATCAACAAAATATTTATGACATCATCAAATGATTATGACATCAACAAAATGATTATGACATCATCAAATGATTATGACATCATCCAATGATTATGACATCAAATGATTATGACATCATCAAATGATTATGACATCAACAAAATGATTATGACATCATCCAATGATTATGACATCATCCAATGATTATGACATCATCAAATCATTATGACATCAACAAAATGATTATGACATCAACAAAATGATTATGACATCATCAGATGATTATGACATCAACAAAATGATTATGACATCATCCAATGATTATGACATCAAATGATTTTGACATCATCAAATGATTATGACATCAACAAAATGATTATGACATCATCCAATGATTATGACATCAACAAATCATTATGACATCAACAAAATGATTATGACATCAACAAAATGATTATGACATCATCAAATGATTATGACATCAACAAAATGATTATGACATCATCAAATGATTATGACATCATCAAATGATTATGACATCAACAAAATGATTATGACATCAACAAAATGATTATGACATCATCCAATGATTATGACATCAAATGATTATGACATCATCAAATGATTATGACATCAACAAAATGATTATGGCATCATCAAATGATTATGACATCAACAAAATGATTATGACATCATCCAATGATTATGACATCATCCAATGATATGACATCATCAAATCATTATGACATCAACAAAATGATTATGACATCAACAAAATGATTATGACATCATCAAATGATTATGACATCAACAAAATGATTATGACATCATCCAATGATTATGACATCAAATTATTATGACATCATCAAATGATTATGACATCAACAAAATGATTATGACATCATCCAATGACTATGACATCATCAAATGATTATGACATCAACAAAATGATTATGACATCATCAAATGATTATGACTTCAACAAAATGATTATGACATCATCAAATGATTATGACATCAACAAAATGATTATGACATCATCAAATGATTATGACATCATCCAATGATTATGACATCAACAAAATGATTATGACATCATCCAATGATCATGACATGAAATGATTATGACATCATCAAATGATTATGACAGCAACAAAATGATTATGGCATCATCAAATGATTATGACAGCAACAAAATGATTATGGCATCATCAAATGATTATGACATCAACAAAATGATTATGACATCATCCAATGATTATGACATCAACAAAATGATTATGACATCATCAAATGATTATGACATCAACAAAATGATTATGACATCATCTAATGATTATGACATCATCTAATGATTATGACATCAACAAAATGATTATGACATCATCCAATGATTATGACATCTAATGATTATGACATCATCAAATGATTATGACATCAACAAAATGGTTATGACATCATCCAATGATTATGACATCAAATGATTATGACATCATCTAATGATTATGACATCATCAAATGATTATGACATCAACAAAATGATTATGACATCAAATGATTATGACATCATCTAATGATTATGACATCATCAAATGATTATGACATCAACAAAATGATTATGACATCATCCAATGATTATGACATCAACAAATGATTATGACATCAACAAAATGATTATGACATCATCCAATGATTATGACATCAACAAAATGATTATGGCATCATCAAATGATTATGACATCAACAAAATGATTATGACATCATCAAATGATTATGACATCATCCAATGATTATCACATCAAATGATTATGACATCAACAAAATTATTATGACATCATCCAATGATTATGACATCATCCAATGATTATGACATCATCAAATCATTATGACATCAACAAAATGATTGACATCATCAAATGATTATGACATCAACAAAATGATTATGACATCATCCAATAATTATGACATCAAATGATTATGACATCATCAAATCATTATGACATCAACAAAATGATTATGACATCATCAAAATGATTATGACATCATAAAATGATTATGACATCAACAAAATGATTATGGCATCATCAAATGATTATGACATCAACAAAATGATTATAACATCATCCAATGATTTTGACATCATCAAATCATTATGACATCAACAAAATGATTATGACATCAACAAAATGATTATGACATCATCAAATGATTATGACATCAATTGATTATGACATCATCAAATGATTATGACATCAACAAAATGATTATGACATCATCTAATGATTATGACATCATCAAATGATTATGACATCAGCAAAATGATTATGACATCATCTAATGATTATGACATCATCAAATGATTATGACATCAACAAAATGATTATGACATCATCCAATGATTATGACATCAAATGATTATGACATCAACAAAATGATTATGACATCATCCAATGATTATGACATCAAATGTTTATGACATCATCAAATGATTATGACATCAACAAAATGATTATGACATCATCCAATGATTATGACATCAAATGATTATGACATCATCAAATCATTATGACATCAACAAAATGATTATGACATCATCTAATGATTATGACATCATCAAATGATTATGACATCAACAAAATGATTATGACATCATCCAATGATTATGACATCAAATGATTATGACATCATCAAATGATTATGACATCAACAAAATGATTATGACATCATATAATGATTATGACATCAAATGATTATGACATCATCCAATGATTATGACATCATCCAATGATTATGACATCATCAAATCATTATGACATCAACAAAATGATTATGACATCAACAAAATGATTATGACATCATCAAATGATTATGGCATCATCAAATGATTATGACATCAACAAAATGATTATGACATCAACAAAATGATTATGACATCATCCAATGATTTTGACATCATCCAATGATTATGACATCATCAATTGATTATGACATCAACAAAATGATTATGGCATCATCAAATGATTATGACATCAACAAAATGATTATGACATCAACAAAATGATTATGACATCATCCAATGATTATGACATCATCCAATGATTATGACATCATAAAATCATTATGACATCAACAAAATGATTATGACATCAACAAAATGATTATGACATCATCAAATGATTATGACATCAACAAAATGATTATGGCATCATCAAATGATTATGACATCAACAAAATGATTATGACATCATCAAATGATTATGACATCATCCAATGATTATCACATCTAATGATTATGACATCAACAAAATTATTATGACATCATCCAATGATTATGACATCATCCAATGATTATGACATCATCAAATCATTATGACATCAACAAAATGATTGACATCATCAAATGATTATGACATCAACAAAATGATTATGACATCATCCAATAATTATGACATCAAATGATTATGACATCATCAAATCATTATGACATCAACAAAATGATTATGACATCAACAAAATGATTATGACATCATAAAATGATTATGACATCAACAAAATGATTATGGCATCATCAAATGATTATGACATCAACAAAATGATTATGACATCATCCAATGATTTTGACATCATCAAATCATTATGACATCTACAAAATGATTATGACATCAACAAAATGATTATGACATCATCAAATGATTATGACATCAAATGATTATGACATCATCAAATGATTATGACATCAACAAAATGATTATGACATCATCTAATGATTATGACATCATCAAATGATTATGACATCAGCAAAATGATTATGACATCAACAAAATGATTATGACATCATCCAATGATTATGACATCAACAAAATGATTATGGCATCATCAAATGATAATGACATCAACAAAATGATTATGACATCATCCAATGATTTTGACATCATCAAATCATTATGACATCAACAAAATGATTATGACATCAACAAAATGATTATGACATCATCAAATGATTATGACATCAAATGATTATGACATCAACAAAATGATTATGACATCATCTAATGATTATGACATCATCTAATGATTATGACATCATCAAATGATTATGACATCAACAAAATGATTATGACATCATCCAATGATTATGACATCAAATGATTATGACATCAACAAAATGATTATGACATCATCCAATGATTATGACATCAAATGTTTATGACATCATCAAATGATTATGACATCAACAAAATGATTATGACATCATCCAATGATTATGACATCAAATGATTATGACATCATCAAATCATTATGACATCAACAAAATGATTATGACATCATCTAATGATTATGACATCATCAAATGATTATGACATCAACAAAATGATTATGACATCATCCAATGATTATGACATCAAATGATTATGACATCATCAAATGATTATGACATCAACAAAATGATTATGACATCATCTGATGATTATGACATCAACAAAATGATTATGACATCATATAATGATTATGACATCAAATGATTATGACATCAACAAAATGATTATGACATCAACAAAATGATTATGACATCATCCAATGATTATGACATCATCCAATGATTATGACATCATCAAATCATTATGACATCAACAAAATGATTATGACATCAACAAAATGATTATGACATCATCAAATGATTATGACATCAACAAAATGATTATGACATCATCCAATGATTATGACATCAAATGATTATGACATCATCAAATGATTATGACATCAACAAAATGATTATGACATCATCCAATGATTATGACATCATCCAATGATTATGACATCAAATGATTATGACATCATCAAATGATTATGACATCAACAAAATGATTATGGCATCATCAAATGATTATGACATCAACAAAATGATTATGACATCATCCAATGATTTTGACATCATCAAATCATTATGACATCAACAAAATGATTATGACATCAACAAAATGATTATGACATCATCACATGATTATGACATCAAATGATTATGACATCATCAAATGATTATGACATCAACAAAATGATTATGACATCATCTAATGATTATGACATCATCAAATGATTATGACATCAGCAAAATGATTATGACATCATCTAATGATTATGACATCATCAAATGATTATGACATCAACAAAATGATTATGACATCATCCAATGATTATGACATCAAATGATTATGACATCAACAAAATGATTATGACATCATCCAATGATTATGACATCAAATGTTTATGACATCATCAAATGATTATGACATCAACAAAATGATTATGACATCATCCAATGATTATGACATCAAATGATTATGACATCATCAAATCATTATGACATCAACAAAATGATTATGACATCATCTAATGATTATGACATCATCAAATGATTATGACATCAACAAAATGATTATGACATCATCCAATGATTATGACATCAAATGATTATGACATCATCAAATGATTATGACATCAACAAAATGATTATGACATCATCTGATGATTATGACATCAACAAAATGATTATGACATCATATAATGATTATGACATCAAATGATTATGACATCATCAATTGATTATGACATCAACAAAATGATTATGGCATCATCAAATGATTATGACATCAACAAAATGATTATGACATCAACAAAATGATTATGACATCATCCAATGATTATGACATCATCCAATGATTATGACATCATCAAATCATTATGACATCAACAAAATGATTATGACATCAACAAAATGATTATGACATCATCAAATGATTATGACATCAACAAAATGATTATGACATCATCCAATGATTATGACATCAAATGATTATGACATCATCAAATGATTATGACATCAACAAAATGATTATGACATCATCCAATGATTATGACATCATCCAATGATTATGACATCATCCAATGATTATGACATCATCCAATGATTATGACATCAACAAAATGATTAAGACATCAACAAAATGATTATGACATCATCAAATGATTATGACATCAACAAAATGATTATGACATCATCCAATGATTATGACATCATCAAATCATTATGACATCAACAAAATGATTATAACATCAACAAAATGATTATGACATCATCAAATGATTATGACATCAAATGATTATGACATCATCAAATGATTATGACATCAACAAAATGTTTATGACATCATCCAATGATTATGACATCAAATGATTATGACTTCATGAAATGATTATGACATCAACAAAATGATTATGGCATCATCAAATGATTATGACATCAACAAAATGATTATGACATCATCCAATGATTATGACATCATACAATGATTATGACATCATCAAATCATTATGACATCAACAAAATGATTATGACATCAACAAAATGATTATGACATCATCAAATGATTATGACATCAACAAAATGATTATGACATCAAATGATTATGACATCAAATGATTATGACATCATCAAATGATAATGACATCAACAATATGATTATGACATCATCCAATGATTATGACATCATCCAATGATTATGACATCATCAAATCATTATGACATCAACAAAATGATTATGACATCAACAAAATGATTATGACATCATCAAATGATTATGACATCAACAAAATGATTATGACATCATCAAATGATTATGACATCATCCAATGATTATGACATCAAATGATTATGACATCATCAAATGATTATGGCATCAACAAAATGATTATGACATCATCCAATGATTATGACATGAAATGATTATGACATCATCAAATGATTATGACATCAACAAAATGATTATGACATCATCCAATGATTATGACATCATATGATTTTGACATCATCAAATGATTATGACATCAACAAAATGATTATGACATCATCCAATGATTATGACATCATCCAATGATTATGACATCATCAAATCATTATGACATCAACAAAATGATTATGACATCAACAAAATGATTATGACATCATCAAATGATTATGACATCAACAAAATGATTATGACATCATCAAATGATTATGACATCAACAAAATGATTATGACATCAATAAAATGATTATGACATCATCCAATGATTATGACATCAAATGATTATGACATCATCAAATGATTATGACATCAACAAAATGATTATGACATCATCTAATGATTATGACATCAACAAAATGATTATGACATCATCCAATGATTATGACATCAAATGATTATGACATCATCAAATGATTATGACATCAACAAAATGATTATGACATCATCCAATGATTATGACATCAAATGATTATGACATCATCAAATGATTATGACATCAACAAAATGGTTATCACATCATCTAATGATTATGACATCATCAAATGATTATGACATCAACAAAATGATTATGACATCATCCAATGATTATGACATCAACAAAATGATTATGACATCATCCAATGATTATGACATCAAATGTTTATGACATCATCAAATGATTATGACATCAGCAAAATGATTATGACATCATCCAATGATTATGACATCAAATGATTATGACATCATCAAATCATTATGACATCAACAAAATGATTATGACATCATATAATGATTATGACATCATAAAATGATTATTACATCAACAAAATGATTATGACATCATCCAATGATTATGACATCAAATGATTATGACATCATCATATGATTATGACATCAACAAAATGATTATGACATCATCTGATGATTATGACATCAACAAAATGATTATGACATCAAATGATTATGACATCAAATGGTTATGACATCATCCAATGATTATGACATCAACAAAATCATTATGGCATCATCAAATGATTATGACATCAACAAAATGATTATGACATCATCCAATGATTATGACATCATCCAATGATTATGACATCATCAAATCATTATGACATCAACAAAATGATTATGACATCAACAAAATGATTATGACATCATCCAATGATTATGACATCATCCAATGTTTATGACATCATCAAATCATTATGACATCAACAAAATGATTATGACATCAAAAAAATGATTATGACATCATCAAATGATTATGACATCAACAAAATGATTATGACATCATCAAATGATTATGACATCATCAAATGATTATGACATCAACAAAATGATTATGACATCAACAAAATGATTATGACATCATCCAATGATTATGACATCAAATGATTATGACATCAAATGATTATGACATCATCAAATGATTATGACATCAACAAAATGATTATGACATCATCCAATGATTATGACATCATCAAATCATTATGACATCAACAAAATGATTATGACATCAACAAAATATTTATGACATCATCAAATGATTATGACATAAACAAAATGATTATGACATCATCAAATGATTATGACATCATCCAATGATTATGACATCAAATGATTATGACATCATCAAATGATTATGACATCAACAAAATGATTATGACATCATCCAATGATTATGACATCATCCAATGATTATGACATCATCAAATCATTATGACATCAACAAAATGATTATGACATCAACAAAATGATTATGACATCATCAGATGATTATGACATCAACAAAATGATTATGACATCATCCAATGATTATGACATCAAATGATTTTGACATCATCAAATGATTATGACATCAACAAAATGATTTTGACATCATCCAATGATTATGACATCAACAAATCATTATGACATCAACAAAATGATTATGACATCAACAAAATGATTATGACATCATCAAATGATTATGACATCAATAAAATGATTATGACATCATCAAATGATTATGACATCATCAAATGATTATGACATCAACAAAATGATTATGACATCATCCAATGATTATGACATCAAATGATTATGACATCAACAAATGATTATGACATCAACAAAATGATTATGGCATCATCAAATGATTATGACATCAACAAAATGATTATGACATCATCCAATGATTATGACATCAAATGATTATGACATCAACAAATGATTATGACATCAACAAAATGATTATGGCATCATCAAATGATTATGACATCAACAAAATGATTATGACATCATCCAATGATTATTACATCATCCAATGATATGACATCATCAAATCATTATGACATCAACAAAATGATTATGACATCAACAAAATGATTATGACATCATCAAATGATTATGACATCAACAAAATGATTATGACATCATCCAATGATTATGGCATCAAATGATTATGACATCATCAAATGATTATGACATCAACAAAATGATTATGACATCATCCAATGATTATGACATCATCCAATGACTATGACATCATCAAATCATTATGACATCAACAAAATGATTATGACATCAACAAAATGATTATGACATCATCAAATGATTATGACATCAACAAAATGATTATGACATCATCAAATGATTATGACATCAACAAAATGATTATGACATCATCAAATGATTATGACATCATCCAATGATTATGACATCAAATGATTATGACATCATCAAATGATTATGACATCAACAAAATGATTATGACATCATCCAATGATTATGACATGAAATGATTATGACATCATCAAATGATTATGACAGCAACAAAATGATTATGGCATCATCAAATGATTATGACATCAACAAAATGATTATGACATCATCCAATGATTATGACATCAACAAAATGATTATGACATCATCAAATGATTATGACATCAACAAAATGATTATGACATCATCTAATGATTATGACATCATCTAATGATTATGACATCAACAAAATGATTATGACATCATCCAATGATTATGACGTCTAATGATTATGACATCATCAAATGATTATGACATCAACAAAATGATTATGACATCATCCAATGATTATGACATCAAATGATTATGACATCATCAAATGATTATGACATCAACAAAATTATTATGAAATCATCTAATGATTATGACATCATCAAATGATTATGACATCAGCAAAATGGTTATGACATCATCCAATGATTATGACATCAAATGATTATGACATCATCTAATGATTATGACATCATCAAATGATTATGACATCAACAAAATGATTATGACATCATCCAATGATTATGACATCAACAAATGATTATGACATCAACAAAATGATTATGACATCATCCAATGATTATGACATCAACAAATGATTATGACATCAACAAAATGATTATGACATCATCCAATGATTATGACATCAACAAAATGATTATGGCATTATCAAATGATTATGACATCAACAAAATGATTATGGCATCATCAAATGATTATGACATCTACAAAATGATTATGACATCATCAAATGATTATGACATCATCCAATGATTATCACATCAAATGATTATGACATCAACAAAATTATTATGACATCATCCAATGATTATGACATCATCCAATGATTATGACATCATCAAATCATTATGACATCAACAAAATGATTGACATCATCAAATGATTATGACATCAACAAAATGATTATGACATCATCCAATGATTATGACATCAAATGATTATGACATCATCAAATCATTATGACATCAACAAAATGATTATGACATCAAATGATTATGACATCATCAAATGATTATGACATCAACAAAATGATTATGGCATCATCAAATGATTATGACATCAACAAAATGATTATGACATCATCCAATGATTATGACATCATCAAATCATTATGAAATCAACAAAATGATTATGACATCAACAAAATGATTATGACATCATCAAATGATTATGACATCAAATGATTATGACATCAACAAAATGATTATGACATCAACAAAATGATTATGACATCATCTAATGATTATGACATCATCAAATGATTATGACATCAACAAAATGATTATGACATCATCTAATGATTATGACATCATCAAATGATTATGACATCAACAAAATGATTATGACATCATCCAATGATTATGACATCAAATGATTATGACATCAACAAAATGATTATGACATCATCCAATGATTATGACATCAAATGTTTATGACATCATCAAATGATTATGACATCAACAAAATGATTATGACATCATCCAATGATTATGACATCAAATGATTATGACATCATCAAATCATTATGACATCAACAAAATGATTATTACATCATCTAATGATTATGACATCATCAAATGATTATGACATCAAAAAAATGATTATGACATCTTCCAATGATTATGACATCAAATGATTATGACATCATCAAATGATTATGACATCAACAAAATGATTATGACATCATCTGATGATTATGACATCAACAAAATGATTATGACATCATCCAATGATTTTGACATCATCAAATCATTATGACATCAACAAAATGATTATGACATCAACAAAATCATTATGACATCAAATGATTATGACATCATCAAATGATTATGACATCAACAAAATGATTATGACATCATCCAATGATTATGACATCATCCAATGATTATGACATCATCAAATCATTATGACATCAACAAAATGATTATGACATCATCCAATGATTATGACATCAAATGATTATGACATCATCAAATCATTATGACATCAACAAAATGATTATGACATCAACAAAATGATTATGGCATCATCAAATGATTATGACATCAACAAAATCATTATGACATCATCAAATGATTATGACATCAACAAAATGATTATGACATCATCCAATGATTATGACATCAAATGATTATGACATCATCAAATCATTATGACATCAACAAAATGATTATGACATCATAAAATGATTATGACATCAACAAAATGATTATGGCATCATCAAATGATTATGACATCATCAAATCATTATGACATCAACAAAATGATTATGACATCAACAAAATGATTATGACATCATCAAATGATTATGACATCAAATGATTATGACATCATCAAATGATTATGACATCAACAAAATGATTATGACATCATCCAATGATTATGACATCAAATGATTATGACATCAACAAAATGATTATGACATCATCCAATGATTATGACATCAAATGTTTATGACATCATCAAATGATTATGACATCAACAAAATGATTATGACATCATCCAATGATTATGACATCAAATGATTATGACATCATCAAATGATTATGACATCAACAAAATGATTATGGCATCATCAAATGATTATGACATCAACAAAATGATTATGACATCATCCAATGATTTTGACATCATCAAATCATTATGACATCAACAAAATGATTATGACATCAACAAAATGATTATGACATCATCACATGATTATGACATCAAATGATTATGACATCATCAAATGATTATGACATCAACAAAATGATTATGACATCATCTAATGATTATGACATCATCAAATGATTATGACATCAGCAAAATGATTATGACATCATCTAATGATTATGACATCATCAAATGATTATGACATCAACAAAATGATTATGACATCATCCAATGATTATGACATCAAATGATTATGACATCAACAAAATGATTATGACATCATCCAATGATTATGACATCAAATGTTTATGACATCATCAAATCATTATGACATCAACAAAATGATTATGACATCATCCAATGATTATGACATCAAATGATTATGACATCATCAAATCATTATGACATCAACAAAATGATTATGACATCATCCAATGATTATGACATCAAATGATTATGACATCATCAAATCATTATGACATCAACAAAATGATTATGACATCAAATGATTATGACATCATCAAATGATTATGACATCAACAAAATGATTATGACATCATCAAATGATTATGACATCAACAAAATGATTATGACATCATCCAATGATTATGACATCATCAAATCATTATGACATCAACAAAATGATTATGACATCAACAAAATGATTATGACATCATCAAATGATTATGACATCAAATGATTATGACATCAACAAAATGATTATGACATCAACAAAATGATTATGACATCATCTAATGATTATGACATCATCAAATGATTATGACATCAACAAAATGATTATGACATCATCTAATGATTATGACATCATCAAATGATTATGACATCAACAAAATGATTATGACATCATCCAATGATTATGACATCAAATGATTATGACATCAACAAAATGATTATGACATCATCCAATGATTATGACATCAAATGATTATGACATCATCAAATGATTATGACATCAACAAAATGATTATGACATCATCCAATGATTATGACATCAAATGATTATGACATCATCAAATCATTATGACATCAACAAAATGATTATGACATCATCTAATGATTATGACATCATCAAATGATTATGACATCAACAAAATGATTATGACATCTTCCAATGATTATGACATCAAATGATTATGACATCATCAAATGATTATGACATCAACAAAATGATTATGACATCATCTGATGATTATGACATCAACAAAATGATTATGACATCATCCAATGATTATGACATCATCAAATCATTATGACATCAACAAAATGATTATGACATCAACAAAATGATTATGACATCAAATGATTATGACATCATCAAATGATTATGACATCAACAAAATGATTATGACATCATCCAATGATTATGACATCATCCAATGATTATGACATCATCAAATGATTATGACATCAACAAAATGATTATGACATCATCCAATGATTATGACATCAAATGATTATGACATCATCAAATCATTATGACATCAACAAAATGATTATGACATCAACAAAATGATTATGGCATCATCAAATGATTATGACATCAACAAAATCATTATGACATCATCAAATGATTATGACATCAACAAAATGATTATGACATCATCCAATGATTATGACATCAAATGATTATGACATCATCAAATCATTATGACATCAACAAAATGATTATGACATCATAAAATGATTATGACATCAACAAAATGATTATGGCATCATCAAATGATTATGACATCATCAAATCATTATGACATCAACAAAATGATTATGACATCAACAAAATGATTATGACATCATCAAATGATTATGACATCAAATGATTATGACATCATCAAATGATTATGACATCAACAAAATGATTATGACATCATCCAATGATTATGACATCAAATGATTATGACATCAACAAAATGATTATGACATCATCCAATGATTATGACATCAAATGTTTATGACATCATCAAATGATTATGACATCAACAAAATGATTATGACATCATCCAATGATTATGACATCAAATGATTATGACATCATCAAATGATTATGACATCAACAAAATGATTATGGCATCATCAAATGATTATGACATCAACAAAATGATTATGACATCATCCAATGATTTTGACATCATCAAATCATTATGACATCAACAAAATGATTATGACATCAACAAAATGATTATGACATCATCACATGATTATGACATCAAATGATTATGACATCATCAAATGATTATGACATCAACAAAATGATTATGACATCATCTAATGATTATGACATCATCAAATGATTATGACATCAGCAAAATGATTATGACATCATCTAATGATTATGACATCATCAAATGATTATGACATCAACAAAATGATTATGACATCATCCAATGATTATGACATCAAATGATTATGACATCAACAAAATGATTATGACATCATCCAATGATTATGACATCAAATGTTTATGACATCATCAAATCATTATGACATCAACAAAATGATTATGACATCATCCAATGATTATGACATCAAATGATTATGACATCATCAAATCATTATGACATCAACAAAATGATTATGACATCATCTAATGATTATGACATCATCAAATGATTATGACATCAACAAAATGATTATGACATCATCCAATGATTATGACATCAAATGATTATGACATCATCAAATGATTATGACATCAACAAAATGATTATGACATCATCTGATGATTATGACATCAACAAAATGATTATGACATCATATAATGATTATGACATCAAATGATTATGACATCATCAATTGATTATGACATCAACAAAATGATTATGGCATCATCAAATGATTATGACATCAACAAAATGATTATGACATCAACAAAATGATTATGACATCATCCAATGATTATGACATCATCCAATGATTATGACATCATCAAATCATTATGACATCAACAAAATGATTATGACATCAACAAAATGATTATGACATCATCAAATGATTATGACATCAACAAAATGATTATGACATCATCCAATGATTATGACATCAAATGATTATGACATCATCAAATGATTATGACATCATCCAATGATTATGACATCATCCAATGATTATGACATCATCCAATGATTATGACATCATCCAATGATTATGACATCATCCAATGATTATGACATCAACAAAATGATTAAGACATCAACAAAATGATTATGACATCATCAAATGATTATGACATCAACAAAATGATTATGACATCATCCAATGATTATGACATCATCAAATCATTATGACATCAACAAAATGATTATAACATCAACAAAATGATTATGACATCATCAAATGATTATGACATCAAATGATTATGACATCATCAAATGATTATGACATCAACAAAATGTTTATGACATCATCCAATGATTATGACATCAAATGATTATGACTTCATCAAATGATTATGACATCAATAAAATGATTATGACATCATCTAATGATTATGACATCATCAAATGATTATGACATCAACAAAATGATTATGACATCATCTAATGATTATGACATCATCAAATGATTATGACATCAACAAAATGATTATGACATCATCTAATGATTATGACATCATCAAATGATTATGACATCAACAAAATGATTATGACATCATCTAATGATTATGACATCATAAAATGATTATGACATCAACAAAATGATTATGACATCATCCAATGATTATGACATCATCAAATCATTATGACATCAACAAAATGATTATGACATCAACAAAATGGTTATGACATCATCAAATGATTATGACATCAACAAAATGATTATGGCATCATCAAATGATTATGACATCAACAAAATGATTATGACATCATCCAATGATTATGACATCATACAATGATTATGACATCATCAAATCATTATGACATCAACAAAATGATTATGACATCAACAAAATGATTATGACATCATCAAATGATTATGACATCAACAAAATGATTATGACATCAAATGATTATGACATCAAATGATTATGACATCATCAAATGATAATGACATCAACAATATGATTATGACATCATCCAATGATTATGACATCATCCAATGATTATGACATCATCAAATCATTATGACATCAACAAAATGATTATGACATCAACAAAATGATTATGACATCATCAAATGATTATGACATCAACAAAATGATTATGACATCATCAAATGATTATGACATCATCCAATGATTATGACATCAAATGATTATGACATCATCAAATGATTATGGCATCAACAAAATGATTATGACATCATCCAATGATTATGACATGAAATGATTATGACATCATCAAATGATTATGACATCAACAAAATGATTATGACATCATCCAATGATTATGACATCATATGATTTTGACATCATCAAATGATTATGACATCAACAAAATGATTATGACATCATCCAATGATTATGACATCATCCAATGATTATGACATCATCAAATCATTATGACATCAACAAAATGATTATGACATCAACAAAATGATTATGACATCATCAAATGATTATGACATCAACAAAATGATTATGACATCATCAAATGATTATGACATCAACAAAATGATTATGACATCAATAAAATGATTATGACATCATCCAATGATTATGACATCAAATGATTATGACATCATCAAATGATTATGACATCAACAAAATGATTATGACATCATCTAATGATTATGACATCAACAAAATGATTATGACATCATCCAATGATTATGACATCAAATGATTATGACATCATCAAATGATTATGACATCAACAAAATGATTATGACATCATCCAATGATTATGACATCAAATGATTATGACATCATCAAATGATTATGACATCAACAAAATGATTATCACATCATCTAATGATTATGACATCATCAAATGATTATGACATCAACAAAATGATTATGACATCATCCAATGATTATGACATCAACAAAATGATTATGACATCATCCAATGATTATGACATCAAATGTTTATGACATCAACAAATGATTATGACATCAGCAAAATGATTATGACATCATCCAATGATTATGACATCAAATGATTATGACATCATCAAATCATTATGACATCAACAAAATGATTATGACATCATATAATGATTATGACATCATAAAATGATTATTACATCAACAAAATGATTATGACATCATCCAATGATTATGACATCAAATGATTATGACATCATCATATGATTATGACATCAACAAAATGATTATGACATCATCTGATGATTATGACATCAACAAAATGATTATGACATCATCCAATGATTATGACATCAAATGATTATGACATCATCCAATGATTATGACATCAACAAAATCATTATGGCATCATCAAATGATTATGACATCAACAAAATGATTATGACATCATCCAATGATTATGACATCATCCAATGATTATGACATCATCAAATCATTATGACATCAACAAAATGATTATGACATCAACAAAATGATTATGACATCATCCAATGATTATGACATCATCCAATGTTTATGACATCATCAAATCATTATGACATCAACAAAATGATTATGACATCAAAAAAATGATTATGACATCATCAAATGATTATGACATCAACAAAATGATTATGACATCATCAAATGATTATGACATCATCAAATGATTATGACATCAACAAAATGATTATGACATCAACAAAATGATTATGACATCATCCAATGATTATGACATCAAATGATTATGACATCAAATGATTATGACATCATCAAATGATTATGACATCAACAAAATGATTATGACATCATCCAATGATTATGACATCATCAAATCATTATGACATCAACAAAATGATTATGACATCAACAAAATGATTATGACATCATCCAATGATTATGACATCATCCAATGTTTATGACATCATCAAATCATTATGACATCAACAAAATGATTATGACATCAAAAAAATGATTATGACATCATCAAATGATTATGACATCAACAAAATGATTATGACATCATCAAATGATTATGACATCATCAAATGATTATGACATCAACAAAATGATTATGACATCATCCAATGATTATGACATCAAATGATTATGACATCAAATGATTATGACATCATCAAATGATTATGACATCAACAAAATGATTATGACATCATCAAATCATTATGACATCAACAAAATGATTATGACATCAACAAAATATTTATGACATCATCAAATGATTATGACATAAACAAAATGATTATGACATCATCAAATGATTATGACATCATCCAATGATTATTACATCAAATGATTATGACATCATCAAATGATTATGACATCAACAAAATGATTATGACATCATCCAATGATTATGACATCATCCAATGATTATGACATCATCAAATCATTATGACATCAACAAAATGATTATGACATCAACAAAATGATTATGACATCATCAGATGATTATGACATCAACAAAATGATTATGACATCATCCAATGATTATTACATCAAATGATTTTGACATCATCAAATGATTATGACATCAACAAAATGATTTTGACATCATCCAATGATTATGACATCAACAAATCATTATGACATCAACAAAATGATTATGACATCAACAAAATGATTATGACATCATCAAATGATTATGACATCAATAAAATGATTATGACATCATCAAATGATTATGACATCATCAAATGATTATGACATCAACAAAATGATTATGACATCAACAAAATGATTATGACATCATCCAATGATTATGACATCAAATGAATATGACATCAACAAATGATTATGACATCAACAAAATGATTATGGCATCATCAAATGATTATGACATCAACAAAATGATTATGACATCATCCAATGATTATGACATCAAATGATTATGACATCAACAAATGATTATGACATCAACAAAATGATTATGGCATCATCAAATGATTATGACATCAACAAAATGATTATGACATCATCCAATGATTATTACATCATCCAATGATATGACATCATCAAATCATTATGACATCAACAAAATGATTATGACATCAACAAAATGATTATGACATCATCAAATGATTATGACATCAACAAAATGATTATGACATCATCCAATGATTATGGCATCAAATGATTATGACATCATCAAATGATTATGACATCAACAAAATGATTATGACATCATCCAATGATTATGACATCATCCAATGACTATGACATCATCAAATCATTATGACATCAACAAAATGATTATGACATCAACAAAATGATTATGACATCATCAAATGATTATGACATCAACAAAATGATTATGACATCATCAAATGATTATGACATCATCCAATGATTATGACATCATCAAATGATTATGACATCATCCAATGATTATGACATCAAATGATTATGACATCATCAAATGATTATGACATCAACAAAATGATTATGACATCATCCAATGATTATGACATGAAATGATTATGACATCATCAAATGATTATGACAGCAACAAAATGATTATGGCATCATCAAATGATTATGACATCAACAAAATGATTATGACATCATCCAATGATTATGACATCAACAAAATGATTATGACATCATCAAATGATTATGACATCAACAAAATGATTATGACATCATCTAATGATTATGACATCATCTAATGATTATGACATCAACAAAATGATTATGACATCATCCAATGATTATGATGTCTAATGATTATGACATCATCAAATGATTATGACATCAACAAAATGATTATGACATCATCCAATGATTATGACATCAAATGATTATGACATCATCAAATGATTATGACATCAACAAAATTATTATGACATCATCTAATGATTATGACATCATCAAATGATTATGACATCAACAAAATGGTTATGACATCATCCAATGATTATGACATCAAATGATTATGACATCATCTAATGATTATGACATCATCAAATGATTATGACATCAACAAAATGATTATGACATCATCCAATGATTATGACATCAACAAATGATTATGACATCAACAAAATGATTATGACATCATCCAATGATTATGACATCAACAAAATGATTATGGCATTATCAAATGATTATGACATCAACAAAATGATTATGGCATCATCAAATGATTATGACATCTACAAAATGATTATGACATCATCAAATGATTATGACATCATCCAATGATTATCACATCAAATGATTATGACATCAACAAAATTATTATGACATCATCCAATGATTATGACATCATCCAATGATTATGACATCATCAAATCATTATGACATCAACAAAATGATTGACATCATCAAATGATTATGACATCAACAAAATGATTATGACATCATCCAATGATTATTACATCAAATGATTATGACATCATCAAATCATTATGACATCAACAAAATGATTATGACATCAAATGATTATGACATCATCAAATGATTATGACATCAACAAAATGATTATGGCATCATCAAATGATTATGACATCAACAAAATGATTATGACATCATCCAATGATTATGACATCATCAAATCATTATGAAATCAACAAAATGATTATGACATCAACAAAATGATTATGACATCATCAAATGATTATGACATCAAATGATTATGACTAGAGTTGAGCGATACCGTCCGATACTTCAAAGTATCGTATCGGATGGTATCGGCCGATCTTTAAAAAAAGTATCGGTATCGCCGATTCCGATACCGGAAGTCCCATTCAAGTCTATGGGACTTCCGGTATCGGAATAAGAAAAACCCTTTCCTGCCCTTGTACAGCCTCTCTGGGGTCTGTACGGGCCTTTCGGGGGGCTGTGCCGGCCTGCCAGGGGGTCTGTGCAGGCTCCGGTGGTCTGTGCCGGCCTGCCGGTGGTCTGTGCAGGCTCCGGGGGGCTGTGCCGGCCTGCCGGGGGGCTGTGCCGGCCTGCCGGGGGGCTGTGCCGGCCTGCCGGGGGGCTGTGCAGGCTCCGGGGGGCTGTGCCGGCCTGCCGGGGGGCTGTGCCGGCCTGCCGGGGGGCTGTGCAGGCTCCGGGGGGCTGTGCCGGCCTGCCGGGGGGCTGTGCCGGCCTGCCGGTGGTCTGTGCAGGCTCCGGGGGTCTGTGCAGGCATCGTCCGATGGGACTACAAGTCCCATCGGGCGATGCCTGCTACCATGACAGTGATTGACACATTAGCCAATGATGGGACAGTAGTAGTCCCATCATCCGGCTAATGTGTTAAATGTAAAAAAAAAAAAAAAAAAAATTACATGCTACATACATACAACATGCATACTACATACATGCTACATTCATACTACATACTACATACATGCTACATTCATACTACATAAATACTACATGCAACATACATACTACATATATACTACATGCATGCTACATACATACTGCATGCTACATACATACCACATATATACTACATACATACTACATGCATGCTACATGCTACATACATAACACATATATACTACATGCATGCTACATACATACTACATGCTACATACTACATATATACTACATGCATGCTACATACTACATGCTACATACATACTACATGCATGCTACATACATACTACATACATACTACATATATACTACATGCATGCTACATACATACTACATGCTACATACTACATATATACTACATGCATGCTACATACTACATGCTACATACATACTACATGCATGCTACATACATACTACATACATACTACATATATACTACATGCATGCTACATACATACTACATGCTACATACTACATGCATGCTACATACATACTACATGCTACATACTACATATATACTACATGCATGCTACATACATACTACATACATACTACATATATACTACATGCATGCTACATACTACATGCTACATACATACTACATATATACTACATTCATACTACATACTACATATATACTACATACATACTACATACATACTACATACATACTACATACATGCTACATACATACTACATGCATGCTACATACATACCACATACATACTACATGCTACATACATACCACATATATACTACATACATACAATACATTCATACAATACATACATAGACATACAGTACATATAACATAGAGTAACATACTTACCAATACTTGTCACATTGTTCCCCGAAGCCATTGTCTATTCCGGGATAAATATTAACATAACAAACCACAAAAATACTCACCCACGATCCGAAGCAGTCCACGAGTGTGTCCCACGACGATCTTGGGTAGAGAACGGCAGCATCAGCTGTTGCTGCCGTTCTCTACGGGCTGCAGGAATCCAATGACGGAAGGTAGGTATCCTTCCGCACTGTATTCCTCCGCCACTTAAAAAAAAAAAGTCCCTAGTCTCACTTTATGCCATTGCTGTGTGGGAAATTCCCACACAGCAATGGCATAAAGTGAGACTAGGGACTTTTTTTTTTAAGTGGCGGAGGAATACAGTGCGGAAGGATACCTACCTTCCGTCATTGGATTCCTACAGCCCGTAGAGAACGGCAGCATCATCTGATGCTGCAGTTCTCTACCCAAGATCGTCGTGGGACACACTCGTGGACTGCTTCGGATCGTGGGTGAGTATTTTTGTGGTTTGTTATGTTAATATTTATCCCGGAATAGACAATGGCTTCGGGGAACAATGTGACAAGTATTGGTAAGTATGTTACTCTATGTTATATGTACTGTATGTCTATGTATGTATTGTATGAATGTATTGTATGTATGTAGTATATATGTGGTATGTATGTAGCATGTAGTATGTATGTGGTATGTATGTAGCATGCATGTAGTATGTATGTAGCATGCATGTAGCATGCATGTAGTATGTATGTAGTATGTATGTAGCATGCATGTAGCATGTATGTAGCATGCAGTATGTATGTAGTATATATGTAGTATGTATGTAGTATATATGTAGTATGTAGTATGTATGTAGCATGCATGTAGTATATATGTAGTATGTATGTAGCATGCATGTAGTATGTATGTAGCATGTAGTATATATGTAGCATGCAGTATGTATGTAGTATGTATGTAGTATATATGTAGTATGCATGTAGTATGTATGTAGTATGTATGTAGCATGCAGTATGTATGTAGCATGTATGTAGTATGTATGTAGTATATATGTAGTATGTATGTAGTATATATGTAGTATGTATGTAGCATGCAGTATGTATGTAGCATGTATGTAGTATGTATGTAGTATATATGTAGCATGCATGTAGTATGTATGTAGCATGCATGTAGTATTTTTTTTTTTTTTTTTTTTTTTAACATTTAACACATTAGCCGGATGATGGGACTACTACTGTCCCATCATTGGCTAATGTGTCAATCACTGTCATGGTAGCAGGCATCGCCCGATGGGACTTGTAGTCCCATCGGACGATGCTTGCACAGACCCCCGGACATCAGCACAGCCCCCCGGCAGGCCGGCACAGCCCCCCGGCAGGCCGGTACAGACCCCCACAGGGTGCACAGACCACCGGCAGGCCGGCACAGCCCCCCGGCAGGCCGGTACAGACCCCGGGCAGTCCACACAGCCCCCCGGCAGGCCGGCACAGCCCCCCGGCAGGCCGGCAGAGACCCCCGGAAGGCCCGAAATGACGGCGCATCATGATGCGCACACACCGCGCATCATGATGACGTCAGGCCGTCAATCAACTGAACTTCCGATTCCGATGCCGAATTCCGATATTGAAAAAATATCGGAAGTCGGTATCGGAATTCCGATACAGCAAGTATCGGCCGATACCCGATACTTGCGGTATCGGAATGCTCAACACTAATTATGACATCAACAAAATGATTATGACATCAACAAAATGATTATGACATCATCTAATGATTATGACATCATCAAATGATTATGACATCAACAAAATGATTATGACATCATCTAATGATTATGACATCATCAAATGATTATGACATCAACAAAATGATTATGACATCATCCAATGATTATGACATCAAATGATTATGACATCAACAAAATGATTATGACATCATCCAATGATTATGACATCAAATGTTTATGACATCATCAAATGATTATGACATCAACAAAATGATTATGACATCATCCAATGATTATGACATCAAATGATTATGACATCATCAAATCATTATGACATCAACAAAATGATTATTACATCATCTAATGATTATGACATCATCAAATGATTATGACATCAACAAAATGATTATGACATCTTCCAATGATTATGACATCAAATGATTATGACATCATCAAATGATTATGACATCAACAAAATGATTATGACATCATCTGATGATTATGACATCAACAAAATGATTATGACATCATCCAATGATTTTGACATCATCAAATCATTATGACATCAACAAAATGATTATGACATCAACAAAATCATTATGACATCAAATGATTATGACATCATCAAATGATTATGACATCAACAAAATGATTATGACATCATCCAATGATTATGACATCATCCAATGATTATGACATCATCAAATCATTATGACATCAACAAAATGATTGACATCATCAAATGATTATGACATCAACAAAATGATTATGACATCATCCAATGATTATGACATCAAATGATTATGACATCATCAAATCATTATGACATCAACAAAATGATTTTGACATCATCCAATGATTATGACATCAACAAATCATTATGACATCAACAAAATGATTATGACATCAACAAAATGATTATGACATCATCAAATGATTATGACATCAATAAAATGATTATGACATCATCAAATGATTATGACATCATCAAATGATTATGACATCAACAAAATGATTATGACATCAACAAAATGATTATGACATCATCCAATGATTATGACATCAAATGATTATGACATCAACAAATGATTATGACATCAACAAAATGATTATGGCATCATCAAATGATTATGACATCAACAAAATGATTATGACATCATCCAATGATTATTACATCATCCAATGATATGACATCATCAAATCATTATGACATCAACAAAATGATTATGACATCAACAAAATGATTATGACATCATCAAATGATTATGACATCAACAAAATGATTATGACATCATCCAATGATTATGACATCAAATGATTATGACATCATCAAATGATTATGACATCAACAAAATGATTATGACATCATCCAATGATTATGACATCATCCAATGACTATGACATCATCAAATCATTATGACATCAACAAAATGATTATGACATCAACAAAATGATTATGACATCATCAAATGATTATGACATCAACAAAATGATTATGACATCATCAAATGATTATGACATCAACAAAATGATTATGACATCATCAAATGATTATGACATCATCCAATGATTATGACATCAAATGATTATGACATCATCAAATGATTATGACATCAACAAAATGATTATGACATCATCCAATGATTATGACATGAAATGATTATGACATCATCAAATGATTATGACAGCAACAAAATGATTATGGCATCATCAAATGATTATGACATCAACAAAATGATTATGACATCATCCAATGATTATGACATCATCCAATGATTATGACATCATCAAATCATTATGACATCAACAAAATGATTATGACATTAACAAAATGATTATGACATCATCAAATGATTATGACATCAACAAAATGATTATGACATCATCCAATGATTATGACATCAAATGATTATGACATCATCAAATGATTATGACATCAACAAAATGATTATGACATCATCCAATGATTATGACATCATCCAATGATTATGACATCATCAAATCATTATGACATCAACACAATGATTATGACATCAACAAAATGATTATGACATCATCAAATGATTATGACATCAACAAAATGATTATGACATCATCAATTGATTATGACATCATCCAATGATTATGACATCAAATGATTATGACATCATCAAATGATTATGACATCAACAAAATGATTATGACATCATCCAATGATTATGACATCATCCAATGATTATGACATCATCAAATCATTATGACATCAACAAAATGATTATGACATCAACAAAATGATTATGACATCATCAGATGATTATGACATCAACAAAATGATTATGACATCATCCAATGATTATGACATCAAATGATTATGACATCATCATATGATTATGACATCAACAAAATGATTATGACATCATCCAATGATTATGACATCAAATGATTATGACATCATCATATGATTATGACATCAACAAAATGATTATGACATCATCTGATGATTATGACATCAACAAAATGATTATGACATCATCCAATGATTATGACATCAAATGATTATGACATCATCCAATGATTATGACATCAACAAAATCATTATGGCATCATCAAATGATTATGACATCAACAAAATGATTATGACATCATCCAATGATTATGACATCATCCAATGATTATGACATCATCAAATCATTATGACATCAACAAAATGATTATGACATCAACAAAATGATTATGACATCATCCAATGATTATGACATCATCCAATGTTTATGACATCATCAAATCATTATGACATCAACAAAATGATTATGACATCAAAAAAATGATTATGACATCATCAAATGATTATGACATCAACAAAATGATTATGACATCATCCAATGATTATGACATCATCCAATGATTATGACATCATCAAATCATTATGACATCAACAAAATGATTATGACATCAACAAAATGATTATGACATCATCAAATGATTATGACATCAACAAAATGATTATGACATCATCCAATGATTATGACATCATCCAATGATTATGACATCAAATGATTATGACATCATCAAATGATTATGACATCAACAAAATGATTATGGCATCATCAAATGATTATGACATCAACAAAATGATTATAACATCATCCAATGATTTTGACATCATCAAATCATTATGACATCAACAAAATGATTATGACATCAACAAAATGATTATGACATCATCAAATGATTATGACATCAAATGATTATGACATCATCAAATGATTATGACATCAACAAAATGATTATGACATCATCTAATGATTATGACATCATCAAATGATTATGACATCAGCAAAATGATTATGACATCATCTAATGATTATGACATCATCAAATGATTATGACATCAACAAAATGATTATGACATCATCCAATGATTATGACATCAAATGATTATGACATCAACAAAATGATTATGACATCATCCAATGATTATGACATCAAATGTTTATGACATCATCAAATGATTATGACATCAACAAAATGATTATGACATCATCCAATGATTATGACATCAAATGATTATGACATCATCAAATCATTATGACATCAACAAAATGATTATGACATCAACAAAATGATTATGACATCATCCAATGATTATGACATCATCTAATGATTATGACATCATCAAATGATTATGACATCAACAAAATGATTATGACATCATCCAATGATTATGACATCAAATGATTATGACATCATCAAATGATTATGACATCAACAAAATGATTATGACATCATCTGATGATTATGACATCAACAAAATGATTATGACATCATATAATGATTATGACATCAAATGATTATGACATCATCAATTGATTATGACATCAACAAAATGATTATGGCATCATCAAATGATTATGACATCAACAAAATGATTATGACATCAACAAAATGATTATGACATCATCCAATGATTATGACATCATCCAATGATTATGACATCATCAAATCATTATGACATCAACAAAATGATTATGACATCAACAAAATGATTATGACATCATCAAATGATTATGACATCAACAAAATGATTATGACATCATCCAATGATTATGACATCAAATGATTATGACATCATCAAATGATTATGACATCAACAAAATGATTATGACATCATCCAATGATTATGACATCATCCAATGATTATGACATCATCCAATGATTATGACATCAACAAAATGATTAAGACATCAACAAAATGATTATGACATCATCAAATGATTATGACATCAACAAAATGATTATGACATCATCCAATGATTATGACATCATCAAATCATTATGACATCAACAAAATGATTATAACATCAACAAAATGATTATGACATCATCAAATGATTATGACATCAAATGATTATGACATCATCAAATGATAATGACATCAACAAAATGTTTATGACATCATCCAATGATTATGACATCAAATGATTATGACTTCATCAAATGATTATGACATCAACAAAATGATTATGACATCATCTAATGATTATGACATCATCAAATGATTATGACATCAACAAAATGATTATGACATCATCTAATGATTATGACATCATCAAATGATTATGACATCAACAAAATGATTATGACATCATCTAATGATTATGACATCATCAAATGATTATGACATCAACAAAATGATTATGACATCATCTAATGATTATGACATCATCAAATGATTATGACATCAACAAAATGATTATGACATCATCCAATGATTATGACATCATCAAATCATTATGACATCAACAAAATGATTATGACATCAACAAAATGGTTATGACATCATCAAATGATTATGACATCAACAAAATGATTATGACATCTTCCAATGATTATGACATCAAATGATTATGACATCATCAAATGATTATGACATCAACAAAATGATTATGGCATCATCAAATGATTATGACATCAACAAAATGATTATGACATCATCCAATGATTATGACATCATCAAATCATTATGACATCAACAAAATGATTATGACATCAACAAAATGATTATGACATCATCAAATGATTATGACATCAACAAAATGATTATGACATCAAATGATTATGACATCAAATGATTATGACATCATCAAATGATAATGACATCAACAATATGATTATGACATCATCCAATGATTATGACATCATCCAATGATTATGACATCATCAAATCATTATGACATCAACAAAATGATTATGACATCAACAAAATGATTACGACATCATCAAATGATTATGACATCAACAAAATGATTATGACATCATCAAATGATTATGACATCAACAAAATGATTATGACATCATCAAATGATTATGACATCATCCAATGATTATGACATCAAATGATTATGACATCATCAAATGATTATGACATCAACAAAATGATTATGACATCATCCAATGATTATGACATGAAATGATTATGACATCATCAAATGATTATGACATCAACAAAATGATTATGACATCATCCAATGATTATGACATCATATGATTTTGACATCATCAAATGATTATGACATCAACAAAATGATTATGACATCATCCAATGATTATGATATCATCCAATGATTATGACATCATCAAATCATTATGACATCAACAAAATGATTATGACATCAACAAAATGATTATGACATCATCAAATGATTATGACATCAACAAAATGATTATGACATCATCAAATGATTATGACATCAACAAAATGATTATGACATCAATAAAATGATTATGACATCATCCAATGATTATGACATCAAATGATTATGACATCATCAAATGATTATGACATCAACAAAATGATTATGACATCATCTAATGATTATGACATCAACAAAATGATTATGACATCACCCAATGATTATGACATCAAATGATTATGACATCATCAAATGATTATGACATCAACAAAATGATTATGACATCATCCAATGATTATGACATCAAATGATTATGACATCATCAAATGATTATGACATCAACAAAATGATTATCACATCATCTAATGATTATGACATCATCAAATGATTATGACATCAACAAAATGATTATGACATCATCCAATGATTATGACATCAACAAAATGATTATGACATCATCCAATGATTATGACATCAAATGTTTATGACATCATCAAATGATTATGACATCAACAAAATGATTATGACATCATTCAATGATTATGACATCAAATGATTATGACGTCATCAAATCATTATGACATCAACAAAATGATTATGACATCATATAATGATTATTACATCAACAAAATGATTATGACATCATCCAATGATTATGACATCAAATGATTATGACATCATCATATGATTATGACATCATAAAAATGATTATGACATCATCTGATGATTATGACATCAACAAAATGATTATGACATCATCCAATGATTATGACATCAAATGATTATGACATCATCCAATGATTATGACATCAACAAAATCATTATGGCATCATCAAATGATTATGACATCAACAAAATGATTATGACATCATCCAATGATTATGACATCATCCAATGATTATGACATCATCAAATCATTATGACATCAACAAAATGATTATGACATCAACAAAATGATTATGACATCATCCAATGATTATGACATCATCCAATGTTTATGACATCATCAAATCATTATGACATCAACAAAATGATTATGACATCAAAAAAATGATTATGACATCATCAAATGATTATGACATCATCAAATGATTATGACATCATAAAATGATTATGACATCAACAAAATGATTATGACATCATCCAATGATTATGACATCAAATGATTATGACATCAAATGATTATGACATCATCAAATGATTATGACATCAACAAAATGATTATGACATCATCCAATGATTATGACATCATCAAATCATTATGACATCAACAAAATGATTATGACATCAAAAAAATATTTATGACATCATCAAATGATTATGACATCAACAAAATGATTATGACATCATCAAATGATAATGACATCATCCAATGATTATGACATCAAATGATTATGACATCATTAAATGATTATGACATCAACAAAATGATTATGACATCATCCAATGATTATGACATCATCCAATGATTATGACATCATCAAATCATTATGACATCAACAAAATGATTATGACATCAACAAAATGATTATGACATCATCAGATGATTATGACATCAACAAAATGATTATGACATCATCCAATGATTATGACATCAAATGATTTTGACATCATCAAATGATTATGACATCAACAAAATGATTTTGACATCATCCAATGATTATGACATCAACAAAATTATTATGACATCATCAAATGATTATGACATCAACAAAATGATTATGACATCAAATGATTATGACATCAAATGATTGTGACATCATCAAATGATAATGACATCAACAATATGATTATGACATCATCCAATGATTATGACATCATCCAATGATTATGACATCATCAAATCATTATGACATCAACAAAATGATTATGACATCAACAAAATGATTACGACATCATCAAATGATTATGACATCAACAAAATGATTATGACATCATCAAATGATTATGACATCAACAAAATGATTATGACATCATCAAATGATTATGACATCATCCAATGATTATGACATCAAATGATTATGACATCATCAAATGATTATGACATCAACAAAATGATTATGACATCATCCAATGATTATGACATGAAATGATTATGACATCATCAAATGATTATGACATCAACAAAATGATTATGACATCATCCAATGATTATGACATCATATGATTTTGACATCATCAAATGATTATGACATCAACAAAATGATTATGACATCATCCAATGATTATGATATCATCCAATGATTATGACATCATCAAATCATTATGACATCAACAAAATGATTATGACATCAACAAAATGATTATGACATCATCAAATGATTATGACATCAACAAAATGATTATGACATCATCAAATGATTATGACATCAACAAAATGATTATGACATCAATAAAATGATTATGACATCATCCAATGATTATGACATCAAATGATTATGACATCATCAAATGATTATGACATCAACAAAATGATTATGACATCATCTAATGATTATGACATCAACAAAATGATTATGACATCATCCAATGATTATGACATCAAATGATTATGACATCATCAAATGATTATGACATCAACAAAATGATTATGACATCATCCAATGATTATGACATCAAATGATTATGACATCATCAAATGATTATGACATCAACAAAATGATTATCACATCATCTAATGATTATGACATCATCAAATGATTATGACATCAACAAAATGATTATGACATCATCCAATGATTATGACATCAACAAAATGATTATGACATCATCCAATGATTATGACATCAAATGTTTATGACATCATCAAATGATTATGACATCAACAAAATGATTATGACATCATTCAATGATTATGACATCAAATGATTATGACATCATCATATGATTATGACATCAAAAAAATGATTATGACATCATCTGATGATTATGACATCAACAAAATGATTATGACATCATCCAATGATTATGACATCAAATGATTATGACATCATCCAATGATTATGACATCAACAAAATCATTATGGCATCATCAAATGATTATGACATCAACAAAATGATTATGACATCATCCAATGATTATGACATCATCCAATGATTATGACATCATCAAATCATTATGACATCAACAAAATGATTATGACATCAACAAAATGATTATGACATCATCCAATGATTATGACATCATCCAATGTTTATGACATCATCAAATCATTATGACATCAACAAAATGATTATGACATCAAAAAAATGATTATGACATCATCAAATGATTATGACATCATCAAATGATTATGACATCATAAAATGATTATGACATCAACAAAATGATTATGACATCATCCAATTATTATGACATCAAATGATTATGACATCAAATGATTATGACATCATCAAATGATTATGACATCAACAAAATGATTATGACATCATCCAATGATTATGACATCATCAAATCATTATGACATCAACAAAATGATTATGACATCAACAAAATATTTATGACATCATCAAATGATTATGACATCAACAAAATGATTATGACATCATCAAATGATAATGACATCATCCAATGATTATGACATCAAATGATTATGACATCATTAAATGATTATGACATCAACAAAATGATTATGACATCATCCAATGATTATGACATCATCCAATGATTATGACATCATCAAATCATTATGACATCAACAAAATGATTATGACATCAACAAAATGATTATGACATCATCAGATGATTATGACATCAACAAAATGATTATGACATCATCCAATGATTATGACATCAAATGATTTTGACATCATCAAATGATTATGACATCAACAAAATGATTTTGACATCATCCAATGATTATGACATCAACAAATCATTATGACATCAACAAAATGATTATGACATCAACAAAATGATTATGACATCATCAAATGATTATGACATCAATAAAATGATTATGACATCATCAAATGATTATGACATCATCAAATGATTATGACATCAACAAAATGATTATGACATCAACAAAATGATTATGACATCATCCAATGATTATGACATCAAATGATTATGACATCAACAAATGATTATGACATCAACAAAATGATTATGGCATCATCAAATGATTATGACATCAACAAAATGATTATGACATCATCCAATGATTATTACATCATCCAATGATATGACATCATCAAATCATTATGACATCAACAAAATGATTATGACATCAACAAAATGATTATGACATCATCAAATGATTATGACATCAACAAAATGATTATGACATCATCCAATGATTATGACATCAAATGATTATGACATCATCAAATGATTATGACATCAACAAATTGATTATGACATCATCCAATGATTATGACATCATCCAATGACTATGACATCATCAAATCATTATGACATCAACAAAATGATTATGACATCAACAAAATGATTATGACATCATCAAATGATTATGACATCAACAAAATGATTATGACATCATCAAATGATTATGACATCAACAAAATGATTATGACATCATCAAATGATTATGACATCATCCAATGATTATGACATCAAATGATTATGACATCATCAAATGATTATGACATCAACAAAATGATTATGACATCATCCAATGATTATGACATGAAATGATTATGACATCATCAAATGATTATGACAGCAACAAAATGATTATGGCATCATCAAATGATTATGACATCAACAAAATGATTATGACATCATCCAATGATTATGACATCAACAAAATGATTATGACATCATCAAATGATTATGACATCAACAAAATGATTATGACATCATCTAATGATTATGACATCATCTAATGATTATGACATCAACAAAATGATTATGACATCATCCAATGATTATGACGTCTAATGATTATGACATCATCAAATGATTATGACATCAACAAAATGATTATGACATCATCCAATGATTATGACATCAAATGATTATGACATCATCAAATGATTATGACATCAACAAAATTATTATGACATCATCTAATGATTATGACATCATCAAATGATTATGACATCAACAAAATGGTTATGACATCATCCAATGATTATGACATCAAATGATTATGACATCATCTAATGATTATGACATCATCAAATGATTATGACATCAACAAAATGATTATGACATCATCCAATGATTATGACATCAACAAATGATTATGACATCAACAAAATGATTATGACATCATCCAATGATTATGACATCAACAAAATGATTATGGCATTATCAAATGATTATGACATCAACAAAATGATTATGGCATCATCAAATGATTATGACATCTACAAAATGATTATGACATCATCAAATGATTATGACATCATCCAATGATTATCACATCAAATGATTATGACATCAACAAAATTATTATGACATCATCCAATGATTATGACATCATCCAATGATTATGACATCATCAAATCATTATGACATCAACAAAATGATTGACATCATCAAATGATTATGACATCAACAAAATGATTATGACATCATCCAATGATTATGACATCAAATGATTATGACATCATCAAATCATTATGACATCAACAAAATGATTATGACATCAAATGATTATGACATCATCAAATGATTATGACATCAACAAAATGATTATGGCATCATCAAATGATTATGACATCAACAAAATGATTATGACATCATCCAATGATTATGACATCATCAAATCATTATGAAATCAACAAAATGATTATGACATCAACAAAATGATTATGACATCATCAAATGATTATGACATCAAATGATTATGACATCAACAAAATGATTATGACATCAACAAAATGATTATGACATCATCTAATGATTATGACATCATCAAATGATTATGACATCAACAAAATGATTATGACATCATCTAATGATTATGACATCATCAAATGATTATGACATCAACAAAATGATTATGACATCATCCAATGATTATGACATCAAATGATTATGACATCAACAAAATGATTATGACATCATCCAATGATTATGACATCAAATGTTTATGACATCATCAAATGATTATGACATCAACAAAATGATTATGACATCATCCAATGATTATGACATCAAATGATTATGACATCATCAAATCATTATGACATCAACAAAATGATTATTACATCATCTAATGATTATGACATCATCAAATGATTATGACATCAACAAAATGATTATGACATCTTCCAATGATTATGACATCAAATGATTATGACATCATCAAATGATTATGACATCAACAAAATGATTATGACATCATCTGATGATTATGACATCAACAAAATGATTATGACATCATCCAATGATTATGACATCAAATGATTATGACATCATCCAATGATTATGACATCAACAAAATGATTATGGCATCATCAAATGATTATGACATCAACAAAATGATTATGACATCATCCAACGATTATGACATCATCCAATGATTATGACATCATCAAATCATTATGACATCAACAAAATGATTATGACATCATCCAATGATTTTGACATCATCAAATCATTATGACATCAACAAAATGATTATGACATCAACAAAATCATTATGACATCAAATGATTATGACATCATCAAATGATTATGACATCAACAAAATGATTATGACATCATCCAATGATTATGACATCATCCAATGATTATGACATCATCAAATCATTATGACATCAACAAAATGATTGACATCATCAAATGATTATGACATCAACAAAATGATTATGACATCATCCAATGATTATGACATCAAATGATTATGACATCATCAAATCATTATGACATCAACAAAATGATTATGACATCAACAAAATGATTATGGCATCATCAAATGATTATGACATCAACAAAATCATTATGACATCATCAAATGATTATGACATCAACAAAATGATTATGACATCATCCAATGATTATGACATCAACAAAATGATTATGGCATCATCAAATGATTATGACATCAACAAAATGATTATGACATCATCCAATGATTTTGACATCATCAAATCATTATGACATCAACAAAATGATTATGACATCAACAAAATGATTATGACATCATCAAATGATTATGACATCAAATGATTATGACATCATCAAATGATTATGACATCAACAAAATGATTATGACATCATCCAATGATTATGACATCAAATGATTATGACATCAACAAAATGATTATGACATCATCCAATGATTATGACATCAAATGTTTATGACATCATCAAATGATTATGACATCAACAAAATGATTATGACATCATTCAATGATTATGACATCAAATGATTATGACATCATCAAATCATTATGACATCAACAAAATGATTATGACATCATCTAATGATTATGACATCATCAAATGATTATGACATCAACAAAATGATTATGACATCATCCAATGATTATGACATCAACAAAATGATTATGACATCATCCAATGATTATGACATCAAATGATTATGACATCATCAAATGATTATGACATCAACAAAATGATTATGACATCATCCAATGATTATGACATCAACAAAATGATTATGACATCATCCAATGATTATGACATCAAATGATTATGACATCATCCAATGATTATGACATCAACAAAATGATTATGGCATCATCAAATGATTATGACATCAACAAAATGATTATGACATCAACAAAATGATTATGACATCATCAAATGATTATGACATCAACAAAATGATTATGACATCATCCAATGATTATGACATCAAATGATTATGACATCATCAAATGATTATGACATCAACAAAATGATTATGACATCATCCAATGATTATGACATCATCCAATGATTATGACATCATCAAATCATTATGACATCAACAAAATGATTATGACATCAACAAAATGATTATGACATCATCAAATGATTATGACATCAACAAAATGATTATGACATCATCAATTGATTATGACATCATCCAATGATTATGACATCAAATGATTATGACATCATCAAATGATTATGACATCAACAAAATGATTATGACATCATCCAATGATTATGACATCATCAAATCATTATGACATCAACAAAATGATTATGACATCAACAAAATGATTATGACATCATCAGATGATTATGACATCAACAAAATGATTATGACATCATCCATTGATTATGACATCAAATGATTATGACATCATCATATGATTATGACATCAACAAAATGATTATGACATCATCCAATGATTATGACATCAAATGATTATGACATCATCATATGATTATGACATCAACAAAATGATTATGACATCATCTGATGATTATGACATCAACAAAATGATTATGACATCATCCAATGATTATGACATCAAATGATTATGACATCATCCAATGATTATGACATCAACAAAATCATTATGGCATCATCAAATGATTATGACATCAACAAAATGATTATGACATCATCCAATGATTATGACATCATCCAATGATTATGACATCATCAAATCATTATGACATCAACAAAATGATTATGACATCAACAAAATGATTATGACATCATCAAATGATTATGACATCAAATGATTATGACATCAACAAAATGATTATGACATCAACAAAATGATTATGACATCATCTAATGATTATGACATCATCAAATGATTATGACATCAACAAAATGATTATGACATCATCTAATGATTATGACATCAACAAAATGATTATGACATCATCCAATGATTATGACATCAAATGATTATGACATCAACAAAATGATTATGACATCATCCAATGATTATGACATCAAATGTTTATGACATCATCAAATGATTATGACATCAACAAAATGATTATGACATCATCCAATGATTATGACATCAAATGATTATGACATCATCAAATCATTATGACATCAACAAAATGATTATTACATCATCTAATGATTATGACATCATCAAATGATTATGACATCAACAAAATGATTATGACATCTTCCAATGATTATGACATCAAATGATTATGACATCATCAAATGATTATGACATCAACAAAATGATTATGACATCATCTGATGATTATGACATCAACAAAATGATTATGACATCATCCAATGATTATGACATCAAATGATTATGACATCATCCAATGATTATGACATCAACAAAATGATTATGGCATCATCAAATGATTATGACATCAACAAAATGATTATGACATCATCCAATGATTATGACATCATCAAATCATTATGACATCAACAAAATGATTATGACATCATCCAATGATGTTGACATCATCAAATCATTATGACATCAACAAAATGATTATGACATCAACAAAATCATTATGACATCAAATGTTTATGACATCATCAAATGATTATGACATCAACAAAATGATTATGACATCATCCAATGATTATGACATCATCCAATGATTATGACATCATCAAATCATTATGACATCAACAAAATGATTGACATCATCAAATGATTATGACATCAACAAAATGATTATGACATCATCCAATGATTATGACATCAAATGATTATGACATCATCAAATCATTATGACATCAACAAAATGATTATGACATCAACAAAATGATTATGGCATCATCAAATGATTATGACATCAACAAAATCATTATGACATCATCAAATGATTATGACATCAACAAAATGATTATGACATCATCCAATGATTATGACATCAAATGATTATGACATCATCAAATCATTATGACATCAACAAAATGATTATGACATCATAAAATGATTATGACATCAACAAAATGATTATGGCATCATCAAATGATTATGACATCAACAAAATGATTATGACATCATCCAATGATTTTGACATCATCAAATTATTATGACATCAACAAAATGATTATGACATCAACAAAATGATTATGACATCATCAAATGATTATGACATCAAATGATTATGACATCATCAAATGATTATGACATCAACAAAATGATTATGACATCATCCAATGATTATGACATCAAATGATTATGACATCAACAAAATGATTATGACATCATCCAATGATTATGACATCAAATGTTTATGACATCATCAAATGATTATGACATCAACAAAATGATTATGACATCATCCAATGATTATGACATCAAATGATTATGACATCATCAAATCATTATGACATCAACAAAATGATTATGACATCATCTAATGATTATGACATCATCAAATGATTATGACATCAACAAAATGATTATGACATCATCCAATGATTATGACATCAACAAAATGATTATGACATCATCCAATGATTATGACATCAAATGATTATGACATCATCAAATGATTATGACATCAACAAAATGATTATGACATCATCCGATGATTATGACATCAACAAAATGATTATGACATCATCCAATGATTATGACATCAAATGATTATGACATCATCCAATGATTATGACATCAACAAAATGATTATGGCATCATCAAATGATTATGACATCAACAAAATGATTATGACATCATCCAATGATTATGACATCATCCAATGATTATGACATCATCAAATCATTATGACATCAACAAAATGATTATGACATCAACAAAATGATTATGACATCATCAAATGATTATGACATCAACAAAATGATTATGACATCATCCAATGATTATGACATCAAATGATTATGACATCATCAAATGATTATGACATCAACAAAATGATTATGACATCATCCAATGATTATGACATCATCCAATGATTATGACATCATCAAATCATTATGACATCAACAAAATCATTATGACATCAACAAAATGATTATGACATCATCAAATGATTATGACATCAACAAAATGATTATGACATCATCAATTGATTATGACATCATCCAATGATTATGACATCAAATGATTATGACATCATCAAATGATTATGACATCAACAAAATGATTATGACATCATCCAATGATTATGACATCATCCAATGATTATGACATCATCAAATCATTATGACATCAACAAAATGATTATGACATCAACAAAATGATTATGACATCATCAAATGATTATGACATCAACAAAATGATTATGACATCATCAATTGATTATGACATCATCCAATGATTATGACATCAAATGATTATGACATCATCAAATGATTATGACATCAACAAAATGATTATGACATCATCCAATGATTATGACATCATCCAATGATTATGACATCATCAAATCATTATGACATCAACAAAATGATTATGACATCAACAAAATGATTATGACATCATCAGATGATTATGACATCAACAAAATGATTATGACATCATCCAATGATTATGACATCAAATGATTATGACATCATCATATGATTATGACATCAACAAAATGATTATGACATCATCCAATGATTATGACATCAAATGATTATGACATCATCATATGATTATGACATCAACAAAATGATTATGACATCATCTGATGATTATGACATCAACAAAATGATTATGACATCATCCAATGATTATGACATCAAATGATTATGACATCATCCAATGATTATGACATCAACAAAATCATTATGGCATCATCAAATGATTATGACGTCAACAAAATGATTATGACATCATCCAATGATTATGACATCATCCAATGATTATGACATCATCAAATCATTATGACATCAACAAAATGAATATGACATCAACAAAATGATTATGACATCATCCAATGATTATGACATCATCCAATGTTTATGACATCATCAAATCATTATGACATCAACAAAATGATTATGACATCAAAAAATGATTATGACATCATCAAATGATTATGACATCAACAAAATGATTATGACATCATCCAATGATTATGACATCATCCAATGATTATGACATCATCAAATCATTATGACATCAACAAAATGATTATGACATCAACAAAATGATTATGACATCATCAAATGATTATGACATCAACAAAATGATTATGACATCATCCAATGATTATGACATCATCCAATGATTATGACATCAAATGATTATGACATCATCAAATGATTATGACATCAACAAAATGATTATGGCATCATCAAATGATTATGACATCAACAAAATGATTATAACATCATCCAATGATTTTGACATCATCAAATGATTATGACATCAACAAAATGATTATGACATCATCCAATGATTATGACATCAAATGATTATGACATCAACAAAATGATTATGACATCATCCAATGATTATGACATCAAATGTTTATGACATCTTCAAATGATTATGACATCAACAAAATGATTATGACATCATCCAATGATTATGACATCAAATGATTATGACATCATCAAATCATTATGACATCAACAAAATGATTATGACATCATCTAATGATTATGACATCATCAAATGATTATGACATCAACAAAATGATTATGACATCATCCAATGATTATGACATCAAATGATTATGACATCATCAAATGATTATGACATCAACAAAATGATTATGACATCATCTGATGATTATGACATCAACAAAATGATTATGACATCATATAATGATTATGACATCAAATGATTATGACATCATCAATTGATTATGACATCAACAAAATGATTATGGCATCATCAAATGATTATGACATCAACAAAATGATTATGACATCAACAAAATGATTATGACATCATCCAATGATTATGACATCATCCAATGATTATGACATCATCAAATCATTATGACATCAACAAAATGATTATGACATCAACAAAATGATTATGACATCATCAAATGATTATGACATCAACAAAATGATTATGACATCATCCAATGATTATGACATCAAATGATTATGACATCATCAAATGATTATGACATCAACAAAATGATTATGACATCATCCAATGATTATGACATCATCCAATGATTATGACATCATCCAATGATTATGACATCAACAAAATGATTAAGACATCAACAAAATGATTATGACATCATCAAATGATTATGACATCAACAAAATGATTATGACATCATCCAATGATTATGACATCATCAAATCATTATGACATCAACAAAATGATTATAACATCAACAAAATGATTATGACATCATCAAATGATTATGACATCAAATGATTATGACATCATCAAATGATAATGACATCAACAAAATGTTTATGACATCATCCAATGATTATGACATCAAATGATTATGACTTCATCAAATGATTATGACATCAACAAAATGATTATGACATCATCTAATGATTATGACATCATCAAATGATTATGACATCAACAAAATGATTATGACATCATCTAATGATTATGACATCATCAAATGATTATGACATCAACAAAATGATTATGACATCATCTAATGATTATGACATCATCAAATGATTATGACATCAACAAAATGATTATGACATCATCTAATGATTATGACATCATCAAATGATTATGACATCAACAAAATGATTATGACATCATCCAATGATTATGACATCATCAAATCATTATGACATCAACAAAATGATTATGACATCAACAAAATGGTTATGACATCATCAAATGATTATGACATCAACAAAATGATTATGACATCTTCCAATGATTATGACATCAAATGATTATGACATCATCAAATGATTATGACATCAACAAAATGATTATGGCATCATCAAATGATTATGACATCAACAAAATGATTATGACATCATCCAATGATTATTGACATCATCAAATCATTATGACATCAACAAAATGATTATGACATCAACAAAATGATTATGACATCATCAAATGATTATGACATCAACAAAATGATTATGACATCAAATGATTATGACATCAAATGATTATGACATCATCAAATGATAATGACATCAACAATATGATTATGACATCATCCAATGATTATGACATCATCCAATGATTATGACATCATCTAATCATTATGACATCAACAAAATGATTATGACATCAACAAAATGATTACGACATCATCAAATGATTATGACATCAACAAAATGATTATGACATCATCAAATGATTATGACATCAACAAAATGATTATGACATCATCAAATGATTATGACATCATCCAATGATTATGACATCAAATGATTATGACATCATCAAATGATTATGACATCAACAAAATGATTATGACATCATCCAATGATTATGACATGAAATGATTATGACATCATCAAATGATTATGACATCAACAAAATGATTATGACATCATCCAATGATTATGACATCATATGATTTTGACATCATCAAATGATTATGACATCAACAAAATGATTATGACATCATCCAATGATTATGATATCATCCAATGATTATGACATCATCAAATCATTATGACATCAACAAAATGATTATGACATCAACAAAATGATTATGACATCATCAAATGATTATGACATCAACAAAATGATTATGACATCATCAAATGATTATGACATCAACAAAATGATTATGACATCAATAAAATGATTATGACATCATCCAATGATTATGACATCAAATGATTATGACATCATCAAATGATTATGACATCAACAAAATGAATATGACATCATCTAATGATTATGACATCAACAAAATGATTATGACATCATCCAATGATTATGACATCAAATGATTATGACATCATCAAATGATTATGACATCAACAAAATGATTATGACATCATCCAATGATTATGACATCAAATGATTATGACATCATCAAATGATTATGACATCAACAAAATGATTATCACATCATCTAATGATTATGACATCATCAAATGATTATGACATCAACAAAATGATTATGACATCATCCAATGATTATGACATCAACAAAATGATTATGACATCATCCAATGATTATGACATCAAATGTTTATGACATCATCAAATGATTATGACATCAACAAAATGATTATGACATCATTCAATGATTATGACATCAAATGATTATGACATCATCAAATCATTATGACATCAACAAAATGATTATGACATCATATAATGATTATGACATCATAAAATGATTATTAGATCAACAAAATGATTATGACATCATCCAATGATTATGACATCAAATGATTATGACATCATCATATGATTATGACATCAACAAAATGATTATGACATCATCTGATGATTATGACATCAACAAAATGATTATGACATCATCCAATGATTATGACATCAAATGATTATGACATCATCCAATGATTATGACATCAACAAAATCATTATGGCATCATCAAATGATTATGACATCAACAAAATGATTATGACATCATCCAATGATTATGACATCATCCAATGATTATGACATCATCAAATCATTATGACATCAACAAAATGATTATGACATCAACAAAATGATTATGACATCATCCAATGATTATGACATCATCCAATGTTTATGACATCATCAAATCATTATGACATCATCAAATCATTATGACATCAACAAAATGATTATGACATCATCAAATGATTATGACATCATCAAATGATTATGACATCATCAAATGATTATGACATCAACAAAATGATTATGACATCAACAAAATGATTATGACATCATCCAATGATTATGACATCAAATGATTATGACATCAAATGATTATTACATCATCAAATGATTATGACATCAACAAAATGATTATGACATCATCCAATGATTATGACATCATCAAATCATTATGACATCAACAAAATGATTATGACATCAACAAAATATTTATGACATCATCAAATGATTATGACATCAACAAAATGATTATGACATCATCAAATGATTATGACATCATCCAATGATTATGACATCAAATGATTATGACATCATTAAATGATTATGACATCAACAAAATGATTATGACATCATCCAATGATTATGACATCATCCAATGATTATGACATCATCAAATCATTATGACATCAACAAAATGATTATGACATCAACAAAATGATTATGACATCATCAGATGATTATGACATCAACAAAATGATTATGACATCATCCAATGATTATGACATCAAATGATTTTGACATCATCAAATGATTATGACATCAACAAAATGATTTTGACATCATCCAATGATTATGACATCAACAAATCATTATGACATCAACAAAATGATTATGACATCAACAAAATGATTATGACATCATCAAATGATTATGACATCAATAAAATGATTACGACATCATCAAATGATTATGACATCATCAAATGATTATGACATCAACAGAATGATTATGACATCAACAAAATGATTATGACATCATCCAATGATTATGACATCAAATGATTATGACATCAACAAATGATTATGACATCAACAAAATGATTATGGCATCATCAAATGATTATGACATCAACAAAATGATTATGACATCATCCAATGATTATTACATCATCCAATGATATGACATCATCAAATCATTATGACATCAACAAAATGATTATGACATCAACAAAATGATTATGACATCATCAAATGATTATGACATCAACAAAATGATTATGACATCATCCAATGATTATGACATCAAATGATTATGACATCATCAAATGATTATGACATCAACAAAATGATTATGACATCATCCAATGATTATGACATCATCCAATGACTATGACATCATCAAATCATTATGACATCAACAAAATGATTATGACATCAACAAAATGATTATGACATCATCAAATGATTATGACATCAACAAAATGATTATGACATCATCAAATGATTATGACATCAACAAAATGATTATGACATCATCAAATGATTATGACATCAACAAAATGATTATGACATCATCAATTGATTATGACATCATCCAATGATTATGACATCAAATGATTATGACATCATCAAATGATTATGACATCAACAAAATGATTATGACATCATCCAATGATTATGACATCATCAAATCATTATGACATCAACAAAATGATTATGACATCAACAAAATGATTATGACATCATCAGATGATTATGACATCAACAAAATGATTATGACATCATCCAATGATTATGACATCAAATGATTATGACATCATCATATGATTATGACATCAACAAAATGATTATGACATCATCCAATGATTATGACATCAAATGATTATGACATCATCATATGATTATGACATCAACAAAATGATTATGACATCATCTGATGATTATGACATCAACAAAATGATTATGACATCATCCAATGATTATGACATCAAATGATTATGACATCATCCAATGATTATGACATCAACAAAATCATTATGGCATCATCAAATGATTATGACATCAACAAAATGATTATGACATCATCCAATGATTATGACATCATCCAATGATTATGACATCATCAAATCATTATGACATCAACAAAATGATTATGACATCAACAAAATGATTATGACATCATCAAATGATTATGACATCAAATGATTATGACATCAACAAAATGATTATGACATCAACAAAATGATTATGACATCATCTAATGATTATGACATCATCAAATGATTTTGACATCAACAAAATGATTATGACATCATCTAATGATTATGACATCATCAAATGATTATGACATCAACAAAATGATTATGACATCATCCAATGATTATGACATCAAATGATTATGACATCAACAAAATGATTATGACATCATCCAATGATTATGACATCAAATGTTTATGACATCATCAAATGATTAAGACATCAACAAAATGATTATGACATCATCCAATGATTATGACATCAAATGATTATGACATCATCAAATCATTATGACATCAACAAAATGATTATTACATCATCTAATGATTATGACATCATCAAATGATTATGACATCAACAAAATGATTATGACATCTTCCAATGATTATGACATCAAATGATTATGACATCATCAAATGATTATGACATCAACAAAATGATTATGACATCATCTGATGATTATGACATCAACAAAATGATTATGACATCATCCAATGATTATGACATCAAATGATTATTACATCATCCAATGATTATGACATCATCTGATGATTATGACATCAACAAAATGATTATGACATCATCAAATCATTATGACATCAACAAAATGATTATGACATCATCCAATGATGTTGACATCATCAAATCATTATGACATCAACAAAATGATTATGACATCAACAAAATCATTATGACATCAAATGTTTATGACATCATCAAATGATTATGACATCAACAAAATGATTATGACATCATCCAATGATTATGACATCATCCAATGATTATGACATCATCAAATCATTATGACATCAACAAAATGATTGACATCATCAAATGATTATGACATCAACAAAATGATTATGACATCATCCAATGATTATGACATCAAATGATTATGACATCATCAAATCATTATGACATCAACAAAATGATTATGACATCAACAAAATGATTATGGCATCATCAAATGATTATGACATCAACAAAATCATTATGACATCATCAAATGATTATGACATCAACAAAATGATTATGACATCATCCAATGATTATGACATCAAATGATTATGACATCATCAAATCATTATGACATCAACAAAATGATTATGACATCATAAAATGATTATGACATCAACAAAATGATTATGGCATCATCAAATGATTATGACATCAACAAAATGATTATGACATCATCCAATGATTTTGACATCATCAAATCATTATGACATCAACAAAATGATTATGGCATCAACAAAATGATTATGACATCATCAAATGATTATGACATCAAATGATTATGACATCATCAAATGATTATGACATCAACAAAATGATTATGACATCATCCAATGATTATGACATCAAATGATTATGACATCAACAAAATGATTATGACATCATCCAATGATTATGACATCAAATGTTTATGACATCATCAAATGATTATGACATCAACAAAATGATTATGACATCATCCAATGATTATGACATCAAATGATTATGACATCATCAAATCATTATGACATCAACAAAATGATTATGACATCATCTAATGATTATGACATCATCAAATGATTATGACATCAACAAAATGATTATGACATCATCCAATGATTATGACATCAACAAAATGATTATGACATCATCCAATGATTATGACATCAAATGATTATGACATCATCAAATGATTATGACATCAACAAAATGATTATGACATCATCCGATGATTATGACATCAACAAAATGATTATGACATCATCCAATGATTATGACATCAAATGATTATGACATCATCCAATGATTATGACATCAACAAAATGATTATGGCATCATCAAATGATTATGACATCAACAAAATGATTATGACATCATCCAATGATTATGACATCATCCAATGATTATGACATCATCAAATCATTATGACATCAACAAAATGATTATGACATCAACAAAATGATTATGACATCATCAAATGATTATGACATCAACAAAATGATTATGACATCATCCAATGATTATGACATCAAATGATTATGACATCATCAAATGATTATGACATCAACAAAATGATTATGACATCATCCAATGATTATGACATCATCCAATGATTATGACATCATCAAATCATTATGACATCAACAAAATCATTATGACATCAACAAAATGATTATGACATCATCAAATGATTATGACATCAACAAAATGATTATGACATCATCAATTGATTATGACATCATCCAATGATTATGACATCAAATGATTATGACATCATCAAATGATTATGACATCAACAAAATGATTATGACATCATCCAATGATTATGACATCATCCAATGATTATGACATCATCAAATCATTATGACATCAACAAAATGATTATGACATCAACAAAATGATTATGACATCATCAAATGATTATGACATCAACAAAATGATTATGACATCATCAATTGATTATGACATCATCCAATGATTATGACATCAAATGATTATGACATCATCAAATGATTATGACATCAACAAAATGATTATGACATCATCCAATGATTATGACATCATCCAATGATTATGACATCATCAAATCATTATGACATCAACAAAATGATTATGACATCAACAAAATGATTATGACATCATCAGATGATTATGACATCAACAAAATGATTATGACATCATCCAATGATTATGACATCAAATGATTATGACATCATCATATGATTATGACATCAACAAAATGATTATGACATCATCCAATGATTATGACATCAAATGATTATGACATCATCATATGATTATGACATCAACAAAATGATTATGACATCATCTGATGATTATGACATCAACAAAATGATTATGACATCATCCAATGATTATGACATCAAATGATTATGACATCATCCAATGATTATGACATCAACAAAATCATTATGGCATCATCAAATGATTATGACATCAACAAAATGATTATGACATCATCCAATGATTATGACATCATCCAATGATTATGACATCATCAAATCATTATGACATCAACAAAATGATTATGACATCAACAAAATGATTATGACATCATCCAATGATTATGACATCATCCAATGTTTATGACATCATCAAATCATTATGACATCAACAAAATGATTATGACATCAAAAAAATGATTATGACATCATCAAATGATTATGACATCAACAAAATGATTATGACATCATCCAATGATTATGACATCATCCAATGATTATGACATCATCAAATCATTATGACATCAACAAAATGATTATGACATCAACAAAATGATTATGACATCATCAAATGATTATGACATCAACAAAATGATTATGACATCATCCAATGATTATGACATCATCCAATGATTATGACATCAAATGATTATGACATCATCAAATGATTATGACATCAACAAAATGATTATGGCATCATCAAATGATTATGACATCAACAAAATGATTATAACATCATCCAATGATTTTGACATCATCAAATCATTATGACATCAACAAAATGATTATGACATCAACAAAATGATTATGACATCATCAAATGATTATGACATCAAATGATTATGACATCATCAAATGATTATGACATCAACAAAATGATTATGACATCATCTAATGATTATGACATCATCAAATGATTATGACATCAGCAAAATGATTATGACATCATCTAATGATTATGACATCATCAAATGATTATGACATCAACAAAATGATTATGACATCATCCAATGATTATGACATCAAATGATTATGACATCAACAAAATGATTATGACATCATCCAATGATTATGACATCAAATGTTTATGACATCATCAAATGATTATGACATCAACAAAATGATTATGACATCATCCAATGATTATGACATCAAATGATTATGACATCATCAAATCATTATGACATCAACAAAATGATTATGACATCATCTAATGATTATGACATCATCAAATGATTATGACATCAACAAAATGATTATGACATCATCCAATGATTATGACATCATCAAATGATTATGACATCAACAAAATGATTATGACATCATCTGATGATTATGACATCAACAAAATGATTATGACATCATATAATGATTATGACATCAAATGATTATGACATCATCAATTGATTATGACATCAACAAAATGATTATGGCATCATCAAATGATTATGACATCAACAAAATGATTATGACATCAACAAAATGATTATGACATCATCCAATGATTATGACATCATCCAATGATTATGACATCATCAAATCATTATGACATCAACAAAATGATTATGACATCAACAAAATGATTATGACATCATCAAATGATTATGACATCAACAAAATGATTATGACATCATCCAATGATTATGACATCAAATGATTATGACATCATCAAATGATTATGACATCAACAAAATGATAATGACATCATCCAATGATTATGACATCATCCAATGATTATGACATCATCCAATGATTATGACATCAACAAAATGATTAAGACATCAACAAAATGATTATGACATCATCAAATGTTTATGACATCAACAAAATGATTATGACATCATCCAATGATTATGACATCATCAAATCATTATGACATCAACAAAATGATTATAACATCAACAAAATGATTATGACATCATCAAATGATTATGACATCAAATGATTATGACATCATCAAATGATAATGACATCAACAAAATGTTTATGACATCATCCAATGATTATGACATCAAATGATTATGACTTCATCAAATGATTATGACATCAACAAAATGATTATGACATCATCTAATGATTATGACATCATCAAATGATTATGACATCAACAAAATGATTATGACATCATCTAATGATTATGACATCATCAAATGATTATGACATCAACAAAATGATTATGACATCATCTAATGATTATGACATCATCAAATGATTATGACATCAACAAAATGATTATGACATCATCTAATGATTATGACATCATCAAATGATTATGACATCAACAAAATGATTATGACATCATCCAATGATTATGACATCATCAAATCATTATGACATCAACAAAATGATTATGACATCAACAAAATGGTTATGACATCATCAAATGATTATGACATCAACAAAATGATTATGACATCTTCCAATGATTATGACATCAAATGATTATGACATCATCAAATGATTATGACATCAACAAAATGATTATGGCATCATCAAATGATTATGACATCAACAAAATGATTATGACATCATCCAATGATTATGACATCATCAAATCATTATGACATCAACAAAATGATTATGACATCAACAAAATGATTATGACATCATCAAATGATTATGACATCAACAAAATGATTATGACATCAAATGATTATGACATCAAATGATTATGACATCATCAAATGATAATGACATCAACAATATGATTATGACATCATCCAATGATTATGACATCATCCAATGATTATGACATCATCAAATCATTATGACATCAACAAAATGATTATGACATCAACAAAATGATTACGACATCATCAAATGATTATGACATCAACAAAATGATTATGACATCATCAAATGATTATGACATCAACAAAATTATTATGACATCATCAAATGATTATGACATCATCCAATGATTATGACATCAAATGATTATGACATCATCAAATGATTATGACATCAACAAAATGATTATGACATCATCCAATGATTATGACATGAAATGATTATGACATCATCAAATGATTATGACATCAACAAAATGATTATGACATCATCCAATGATTATGACATCATATGATTTTGACATCATCAAATGATTATGACATCAACAAAATGATTATGACATCATCCAATGATTATGATATCATCCAATGATTATGACATCATCAAATCATTATGACATCAACAAAATGATTATGACATCAACAAAATGATTATGACATCATCAAATGATTATGACATCAACAAAATGATTATGACATCATCAAATGATTATGACATCAACAAAATGATTATGACATCAATAAAATGATTATGACATCATCCAATGATTATGACATCATCAAATGATTATGACATCAACAAAATGATTATGACATCATCTAATGATTATGACATCAACAAAATGATTATGACATCATCCAATGATTATGACATCAAATGATTATGACATCATCAAATGATTATGACATCAACAAAATGATTATGACATCATCCAATGATTATGACATCAAATGATTATGACATCATCAAATGATTATGACATCAACAAAATGATTATCACATCATCTAATGATTATGACATCATCAAATGATTATGACATCAACAAAATGATTATGACATCATCCAATGATTATGACATCAACAAAATGATTATGACATCATCCAATGATTATGACATCAAATGTTTATGACATCATCAAATGATTATGACATCAACAAAATGATTATGACATCATTCAATGATTATGACATCAAATGATTATGACATCATCAAATCATTATGACATCAACAAAATGATTATGACATCATATAATGATTATGACATCATAAAATGATTATTACATCAACAAAATGATTATGACATCATCCAATGATTATGACATCAAATGATTATGACATCATCATATGATTATGACATCAACAAAATGATTATGACATCATCTGATGATTATGACATCAACAAAATGATTATGACATCATCCAATGATTATGACATCAAATGATTATGACATCATCCAATGATTATGACATCAACAAAATCATTATGGCATCATCAAATGATTATGACATCAACAAAATGATTATGACATCATCCAATGATTATGACATCATCCAATGATTATGACATCATCAAATCATTATGACATCAACAAAATGATTATGACATCAACAAAATGATTATGACATCATCCAATGATTATGACATCATCCAATGTTTATGACATCATCAAATCATTATGACATCATCAAATCATTATGACATCAACAAAATGATTATGACATCATCAAATGATTATGACATCATCAAATGATTATGACATCATCAAATGATTATGACATCAACAAAATGATTATGACATCATCTAATGATTATGACATCATCAAATGATTATGACATCAACAAAATGATTATGACATCATCTAATGATTATGACATCATCAAATGATTATGACATCAACAAAATGATTATGACATCATCTAATGATTATGACATCATCAAATGATTATGACATCAACAAAATGATTATGACATCATCCAATGATTATGACATCATCAAATCATTATGACATCAACAAAATGATTATGACATCAACAAAATGGTTATGACATCATCAAATGATTATGACATCAACAAAATGATTATGACATCTTCCAATGATTATGACATCAAATGATTATGACATCATCAAATGATTATGACATCAACAAAATGATTATGGCATCATCAAATGATTATGACATCAACAAAATGATTATGACATCATCCAATGATTATGACATCATCAAATCATTATGACATCAACAAAATGATTATGACATCAACAAAATGATTATGACATCATCAAATGATTATGACATCAACAAAATTATTATGACATCAAATGATTATGACATCAAATGATTATGACATCATCAAATGATAATGACATCAACAATATGATTATGACATCATCCAATGATTATGACATCATCCAATGATTATGACATCATCAAATCATTATGACATCAACAAAATGATTATGACATCAACAAAATGATTACGACATCATCAAATGATTATGACATCAACAAAATGATTATGACATCATCAAATGATTATGACATCAACAAAATGATTATGACATCATCAAATGATTATGACATCATCCAATGATTATGACATCAAATGATTATGACATCATCAAATGATTATGACATCAACAAAATGATTATGACATCATCCAATGATTATGACATGAAATGATTATGACATCATCAAATGATTATGACATCAACAAAATGATTATGACATCATCCATTGATTATGACATCATATGATTTTGACATCATCAAATGATTATGACATCAACAAAATGATTATGACATCATCCAATGATTATGATATCATCCAATGATTATGACATCATCAAATCATTATGACATCAACAAAATGATTATGACATCAACAAAATGATTATGACATCATCAAATGATTATGACATCAACAAAATGATTATGACATCATCAAATGATTATGACATCAACAAAATGATTATGACATCAATAAAATGATTATGACATCATCCAATGATTATGACATCAAATGATTATGACATCATCAAATGATTATGACATCAACAAAATGATTATGACATCATCTAATGATTATGACATCAACAAAATGATTATGACATCATCCAATGATTATGACATCAAATGATTATGACATCATCAAATGATTATGACATCAACAAAATGATTATGACATCATCCAATGATTATGACATCAAATGATTATGACATCATCAAATGATTATGACATCAACAAAATGATTATCACATCATCTAATGATTATGACATCATCAAATGATTATGACATCAACAATATGATTATGACATCATCCAATGATTATGACATCAACAAAATGATTATGACATCATCCAATGATTATGACATCAAATGTTTATGACATCATCAAATGATTATGACATCAACAAAATGATTATGACATCATTCAATGATTATGACATCAAATGATTATGACATCATCAAATCATTATGACATCAACAAAATGATTATGACATCATATAATGATTATGACATCATAAAATGATTATTACATCAACAAAATGATTATGACATCATCCAATGATTATGACATCAAATGATTATGACATCATCATATGATTATGACATCAACAAAATGATTATGACATCATCTGATGATTATGACATCAACAAAATGATTATGACATCATCCAATGATTATGACATCAAATGATTATGACATCATCCAATGATTATGACATCAACAAAATCATTATGGCATCATCAAATGATTATGACATCAACAAAATGATTATGACATCATCCAATGATTATGACATCATCCAATGATTATGACATCATCAAATCATTATGACATCAACAAAATGATTATGACATCATCCAATGATTATGACATCATCCAATGTTTATGACATCATCAAATCATTATGACATCATCAAATCATTATGACATCAACAAAATGATTATGACATCATCAAATGATTATGACATCATCAAATGATTATGACATCATCAAATGATTATGACATCAACAAAATGATTATGACATCAACAAAATGATTATGACATCATCCAATGATTATGACATCAAATGATTATGACATCAAATGATTATGACATCATCAAATGATTATAACATCAACAAAATGATTATGACATCATCCAATGATTATGACATCATCAAATCATTATGACATCAACAAAATGATTATGACATCAACAAAATATTTATGACATCATCAAATGATTATGACATCAACAAAATGATTATGACATCATCAAATGATTATGACATCATCCAATGATTATGACATCTAATGATTATGACATCATTAAATGATTATGACATCAACAAAATGATTATGACATCATCCAATGATTATGACATCATCCAATGATTATGACATCATCAAATCATTATGACATCAACAAAATGATTATGACATCAACAAAATGATTATGACATCATCAGATGATTATGACATCAACAAAATGATTATGACATCATCCAATGATTATGACATCAAATGATTTTGACATCATCAAATGATTATGACATCAACAAAATGATTTTGACATCATCCAATGATTATGACATCAACAAATCATTATGACATCAACAAAATGATTATGACATCAACAAAATGATTATGACATCATCAAATGATTATGACATCAATAAAATGATTATGACATCATCAAATGATTATGACATCATCAAATGATTATGACATCAACAAAATGATTATGACATCAACAAAATGATCATGACATCATCCAATGATTATGACATCAAATGATTATGACATCAACAAATGATTATGACATCAACAAAATGATTATGGCATCATCAAATGATTATGACATCAACAAAATGATTATGACATCATCCAATGATTATTACATCATCCAATGATATGACATCATCAAATCATTATGACATCAACAAAATGATTATGACATCAACAAAATGATTATGACATCATCAAATGATTATGACATCAACAAAATGATTATGACATCATCCAATGATTATGACATCAAATGATTATGACATCATCAAATGATTATGACATCAACAAAATGATTATGACATCATCCAATGATTATGACATCATCCAATGACTATGACATCATCAAATCATTATGACATCAACAAAATGATTATGACATCAACAAAATGATTATGACATCATCAAATGATTATGACATCAACAAAATGATTATGACATCATCAAATGATTATGACATCAACAAAATGATTATGACATCATCAAATGATTATGACATCATCCAATGATTATGACATCAAATGATTATGACATCATCAAATGATTATGACATCAACAAAATGATTATGACATCATCCAATGATTATGACATGAAATGATTATGACATCATCAAATGATTATGACAGCAACAAAATGATTATGGCATCATCAAATGATTATGACATCAACAAAATGATTATGACATCATCCAATGATTATGACATCAACAAAATGATTATGACATCATCAAATGATTATGACATCAACAAAATGATTATGACATCATCTAATGATTATGACATCATCTAATGATTATGACATCAACAAAATGATTATGACATCATCCAATGATTATGACGTCTAATGATTATGACATCATCAAATGATTATGACATCAACAAAATGATTATGACATCATCCAATGATTATGACATCAAATGATTATGACATCATCAAATGATTATGACATCAACAAAATTATTATGACATCATCTAATGATTATGACATCATCAAATGATTATGACATCAACAAAATGGTTATGACATCATCCAATGATTATGACATCAAATGATTATGACATCATCTAATGATTATGACATCATCAAATGATTATGACATCAAAAAAATGATTATGACATCATCCAATGATTATGACATCAACAAATGATTATGACATCAACAAAATGATTATGACATCATCCAATGATTATGACATCAACAAAATGATTATGGCATTATCAAATGATTATGACATCAACAAAATGATTATGGCATCATCAAATGATTATGACATCTACAAAATGATTATGACATCATCAAATGATTATGACATCATCCAATGATTATCACATCAAATGATTATGACATCAACAAAATTATTATTACATCATCCAATGATTATGACATCATCCAATGATTATGACATCATCAAATCATTATGACATCAACAAAATGATTGACATCATCAAATGATTATGACATCAACAAAATGATTATGACATCATCCAATGATTATGACATCAAATGATTATGACATCATCAAATCATTATGACATCAACAAAATGATTATGACATCAAATGATTATGACATCATCAAATGATTATGACATCAACAAAATGATTATGGCATCATCAAATGATTATGACATCAACAAAATGATTATGACATCATCCAATGATTATGACATCATCAAATCATTATGAAATCAACAAAATGATTATGACATCAACAAAATGATTATGACATCATCAAATGATTATGACATCAAATGATTATGACATCAACAAAATGATTATGACATCAACAAAATGATTGTGACATCATCTAATGATTATGACATCATCAAATGATTATGACATCAACAAAATGATTATGACATCATCTAATGATTATGACATCATCAAATGATTATGACATCAACAAAATGATTATGACATCATCCAATGATTATGACATCAAATGATTATGACATCAACAAAATGATTATGACATCATCCAATGATTATGACATCAAATGTTTATGACATCATCAAATGATTATGACATCAACAAAATGATTATGACATCATCCAATGATTATGACATCAAATGATTATGACATCATCAAATCATTATGACATCAACAAAATGATTATTACATCATCTAATGATTATGACATCATCAAATGATTATGACATCAACAAAATGATTATGACATCTTCCAATGATTATGACATCAAATGATTATGACATCATCAAATGATTATGACATCAACAAAATGATTATGACATCATCTGATGATTATGACATCAACAAAATGATTATGACATCATCCAATGATTATGACATCAAATGATTATGACATCATCCAATGATTATGACATCAACAAAATGATTATGGCATCATCAAATGATTATGACATCAACAAAATGATTATGACATCATCCAACGATTATGACATCATCCAATGATTATGACATCATCAAATCATTATGACATCAACAAAATGATTATGACATCATCCAATGATTTTGACATCATCAAATCATTATGACATCAACAAAATGATTATGACATCAACAAAATCATTATGACATCAAATGATTATGACATCATCAAATGATTATGACATCAACAAAATGATTATGACATCATCCAATGATTATGACATCATCCAATGATTATGACATCATCAAATCATTATGACATCAACAAAATGATTGACATCATCAAATGATTATGACATCAACAAAATGATTATGACATCATCCAATGATTATGACATCAAATGATTATGACATCATCAAATCATTATGACATCAACAAAATGATTATGACATCAACAAAATGATTATGGCATCATCAAATGATTATGACATCAACAAAATCATTATGACATCATCAAATGATTATGACATCAACAAAATGATTATGACATCATCCAATGATTATGACATCAACAAAATGATTATGGCATCATCAAATGATTATGACATCAACAAAATGATTATGACATCATCCAATGATTTTGACATCATCAAATCATTATGACATCAACAAAATGATTATGACATCAACAAAATGATTATGACATCATCAAATGATTATGACATCAAATGATTATGACATCATCAAATGATTATGACATCAACAAAATGATTATGACATCATCCAATGATTATGACATCAAATGATTATGACATCAACAAAATGATTATGACATCATCCAATGATTATGACATCAAATGTTTATGACATCATCAAATGATTATGACATCAACAAAATGATTATGACATCATTCAATGATTATGACATCAAATGATTATGACATCATCAAATCATTATGACATCAACAAAATGATTATGACATCATCTAATGATTATGACATCATCAAATGATTATGACATCAACAAAATGATTATGACATCATCCAATGATTATGACATCAACAAAATGATTATGACATCATCCAATGATTATGACATCAAATGATTATGACATCATCAAATGATTATGACATCAACAAAATGATTATGACATCATCCGATGATTATGACATCAACAAAATGATTATGACATCATCCAATGATTATGACATCAAATGATTATGACATCATCCAATGATTATGACATCAACAAAATGATTATGGCATCATCAAATGATTATGACATCAACAAAATGATTATGACATCATCCAATGATTATGACATCATCCAATGATTATGACATCATCAAATCATTATGACATCAACAAAATGATTATGACATCATCCAATGATTATGACATCAAATGATTATGACATCATCAAATGATTATGACATCAACAAAATGATTATGACATCATCCAATGATTATGACATCATCCAATGATTATGACATCATCAAATCATTATGACATCAACAAAATGATTATGACATCAACAAAATGATTATGACATCATCAAATGATTATGACATCAACAAAATGATTATGACATCATCAATTGATTATGACATCATCCAATGATTATGACATCAAATGATTATGACATCATCAAATGATTATGACATCAACAAAATGATTATGACATCATCCAATGATTATGACATCATCAAATCATTATGACATCAACAAAATGATTATGACATCAACAAAATGATTATGACATCATCAGATGATTATGACATCAACAAAATGATTATGACATCATCCAATGATTATGACATCAAATGATTATGACATCATCATATGATTATGACATCAACAAAATGATTATGACATCATCCAATGATTATGACATCAAATGATTATGACATCATCATATGATTATGACATCAACAAAATGATTATGACATCATCTGATGATTATGACATCAACAAAATGATTATGACATCATCCAATGATTATGACATCAAATGATTATGACATCATCCAATGATTATGACATCAACAAAATCATTATGGCATCATCAAATGATTATGACATCAACAAAATGATTATGACATCATCCAATGATTATGACATCATCCAATGATTATGACATCATCAAATCATTATGACATCAACAAAATGATTATGACATCAACAAAATGATTATGACATCATCAAATGATTATGACATCAAATGATTATGACATCAACAAAATGATTATGACATCAACAAAATGATTATGACATCATCTAATGATTATGACATCATCAAATGATTATGACATCAACAAAATGATTATGACATCATCTAATGATTATGACATCATCAAATGATTATGACATCAACAAAATGATTATTACATCATCCAATGATTATGACATCAAATGATTATGACATCAACAAAATGATTATGACATCATCCAATGATTATGACATCAAATGTTTATGACATCATCAAATGATTATGACATCAACAAAATGATTATGACATCATCCAATGATTATGACATCAAATGATTATGACATCATCCAATGATTATGACATCAACAAAATGATTATGGCATCATCAAATGATTATGACATCAACAAAATGATTATGACATCATCCAATGATTATGACATCATCCAATGATTATGACATCATCAAATCATTATGACATCAACAAAATGATTATGACATCATCCAATGATGTTGACATCATCAAATCATTATGACATCAACAAAATGATTATGACATCAACAAAATCATTATGACATCAAATGTTTATGACATCATCAAATGATTATGACATCAACAAAATGATTATGACATCATCCAATGATTATGACATCATCCAATGATTATGACATCATCAAATCATTATGACATCATCCAATGATTATGACATCAAATGTTTATGACATCATCAAATGATTATGACATCAACAAAATGATTATGACATCATCCAATGATTATGACATCAAATGATTATGACATCATCAAATCATTATGACATCAACAAAATGATTATGACATCATCTAATGATTATGACATCATCAAATGATTATGACATCAACAAAATGATTATGACATCATCCAATGATTATGACATCAACAAAATGATTATGACATCATCCAATGATTATGACATCAAATGATTATGACATCATCAAATGATTATGACATCAACAAAATGATTATGACATCATCCGATGATTATGACATCAACAAAATGATTATGACATCATCCAATGATTATGACATCAAATGATTATGACATCATCAAATGATTATGACATCAACAAAATGATTATGGCATCATCAAATGATTATGACATCAACAAAATGATTATGACATCATCCAATGATTATGACATCATCCAATGATTATGACATCATCAAATCATTATGACATCAACAAAATGATTATGACATCAACAAAATGATTATGACATCATCAAATGATTATGACATCAACAAAATGATTATGACATCATCCAATGATTATGACATCAAATGATTATGACATCATCAAATGATTATGACATCAACAAAATGATTATGACATCATCCAATGATTATGACATCATCCAATGATTATGACATCATCAAATCATTATGACATCAACAAAATCATTATGACATCAACAAAATGATTATGACATCATCAAATGATTATGACATCAACAAAATGATTATGACATCATCAATTGATTATGACATCATCCAATGATTATGACATCAAATGATTATGACATCATCAAATGATTATGACATCAACAAAATGATTATGACATCATCCAATGATTATTACATCATCCAATGATTATGACATCATCAAATCATTATGACATCAACAAAATGATTATGACATCAACAAAATGATTATGACATCATCAGATGATTATGACATCAACAAAATTATTATGACATCATCCAATGATTATGACATCAAATGATTATGACATCATCATATGATTATGACATCAACAAAATGATTATGACATCATCCAATGATTATGACATCAAATGATTATGACATCATCATATGATTATGACATCAACAAAATGATTATGACATCATCTGATGATTATGACATCAACAAAATGATTATGACATCATCCAATGATTATGACATCAAATGATTATGACATCATCCAATGATTATGACATCAACAAAATCATTATGGCTTCATCAAATGATTATGACATCAACAAAATGATTATGACATCATCCAATGATTATGACATCATCCAATGATTATGACATCATCAAATCATTATGACATCAACAAAATGATTATGACATCAACAAAATGATTATGACATCATCCAATGATTATGACATCTTCCAATGTTTATGACATGATCAAATCATTATGACATCAACAAAATGATTATGACATCAAAAAAATGATTATGACATCATCAAATGATTATGACATCAACAAAATGATTATGACATCATCAAATGATTATGACATCATCAAATGATTATGACATCAACAAAATGATTATGACATCAACAAAATGATTATGACATCATCCAATGATTATGACATCAAATGATTATGACATCAAATGATTATGACATCATCAAATGATTATGACATCAACAAAATGATTATGACATCATCCAATGATTATGACATCATCCAATGATTATGACATCATCAAATCATTATGACATCAACAAAATGATTATGACATCAACAAAATATTTATGACATCATCAAATGATTATGACATCAACAAAATGATTATGACATCATCAAATGATTATGACATCATCCAATGATTATGACATCAAATGATTATGACATCATCAAATGATTATGACATCAACAAAATGATTATGACATCATCCAATGATTATGACATCATCCAATGATTATGACATCATCAAATCATTATGACATCAACAAAATGATTATGACATCAACAAAATGATTATGACATCATCAGATGATTATGACATCAACAAAATGATTATGACATCATCCAATGATTATGACATCAAATGATTTTGACATCATCAAATGATTATGACATCAACAAAATGATTTTGACATCATCCAATGATTATGACATCAACAAATCATTATGACATCAACAAAATGATTATGACATCAACAAAATGATTATGACATCATCAAATGATTATGACATCAATAAAATGATTATGACATCATCAAATGATTATGACATCATCAAATGATTATGACATCAACAAAATGATTATGACATCAACAAAATGATTATGACATCATCCAATGATTATGACATCAAATGATTATGACATCAACAAATGATTATGACATCAACAAAATGATTATGGCATCATCAAATGATTATGACATCAACAAAATGATTATGACATCATCCAATGATTATTACATCATCCAATGATATGACATCATCAAATCATTATGACATCAACAAAATGATTATGACATCAACAAAATGATTATGACATCATCAAATGATTATGACATCAACAAAATGATTATGACATCATCCAATGATTATGACATCAAATGATTATGACATCATCAAATGATAATGACATCAACAAAATGATTATGACATCATCCAATGATTATGACATCATGGAATGACTATGACATCATCAAATCATTATGACATCAACAAAATGATTATGACATCAACAAAATGATTATGACATCATCAAATGATTATGACATCAACAAAATGATTATGACATCATCAAATAATTATGACATCAACAAAATGATTATGACATCATCAAATGATTATGACATCATCAAATGATTATGACATCAAATGATTATGACATCATCAAATGATTATGACATCAACAAAATGATTATGACATCATCCAATGATTATGACATGAAATGATTATGACATCATCAAATGATTATGACATCAACAAAATGATTATGGCATCATCAAATGATTATGACATCAACAAAATGATTATGACATCATCCAGTGATTATGACATCATCCAATGATTATGACATCATCAAATCATTATGACATCAACAAAATGATTATGACATCATCCAATGATTTTGACATCATCAAATCATTATGACATCAACAAAATCATTATGACATCAACAAAATCATTATGACATCAAATGATTATGACATCATCAAATGATTATGACATCAACAAAATGATTATGACATCATCCAATGATTATGACATCATCCAATGATTATGACATCATCAAATCATTATGACATCAACAAAATGATTGACATCATCAAATGATTATGACATCAACAAAATGATTATGACATCATCCCATGATTATGACATCAAATGATTATGACATCATCAAATCATTATGACATCAACAAAATGATTATGACATCAACAAAATGATTATGGCATCATCAAATGATTATGACATCAACAAAATCATTATGACATCATCAAATTATTATGACATCAACAAAATGATTATGACATCATCCAATGATTATGACATCATAAAATGATTATGACATCAACAAAATGATTATGGCATCATCAAATGATTATGACATCAACAAAATGATTATGACATCAACAAAATGATTATGGCATCATCAAATGATTATGACATCAACAAAATGATTATGACATCATCCAATGATTTTGACATCATCAAATCATTATGACATCAACAAAATGATTATGAAATCAACAAAATGATTATGACATCATCAAATGATTATGACATCAAATGATTATGACATCATCAAATGATTATGACATCAACAAAATGATTATGACATCATCTAATGATTATGACATCATCAAATGATTATGACATCAACAAAATGATTATGACATCATCCAATGATTATGACATCATGGAATGACTATGACATCATCAAATCATTATGACATCAACAAAATGATTATGACATCAACAAAATGATTATGACATCATCAAATGATTATGACATCAACAAAATGATTATGACATCATCAAATAATTATGACATCAACAAAATGATTATGACATCATCAAATGATTATGACATCATCAAATGATTATGACATCAAATGATTATGACATCATCAAATGATTATGACATCAACAAAATGATTATGACATCATCCAATGATTATGACATGAAATGATTATGACATCATCAAATGATTATGACATCAACAAAATGATTATGGCATCATCAAATGATTATGACATCAACAAAATGATTATGACATCATCCAGTGATTATGACATCATCCAATGATTATGACATCATCAAATCATTATGACATCAACAAAATGATTATGACATCATCCAATGATTTTGACATCATCAAATCATTATGACATCAACAAAATCATTATGACATCAACAAAATCATTATGACATCAAATGATTATGACATCATCAAATGATTATGACATCAACAAAATGATTATGACATCATCCAATGATTATGACATCATCCAATGATTATGACATCATCAAATCATTATGACATCAACAAAATGATTGACATCATCAAATGATTATGACATCAACAAAATGATTATGACATCATCCCATGATTATGACATCAAATGATTATGACATCATCAAATCATTATGACATCAACAAAATGATTATGACATCAACAAAATGATTATGGCATCATCAAATGATTATGACATCAACAAAATCATTATGACATCATCAAATTATTATGACATCAACAAAATGATTATGACATCATCCAATGATTATGACATCATAAAATGATTATGACATCAACAAAATGATTATGGCATCATCAAATGATTATGACATCAACAAAATGATTATGACATCAACAAAATGATTATGGCATCATCAAATGATTATGACATCAACAAAATGATTATGACATCATCCAATGATTTTGACATCATCAAATCATTATGACATCAACAAAATGATTATGAAATCAACAAAATGATTATGACATCATCAAATGATTATGACATCAAATGATTATGACATCATCAAATGATTATGACATCAACAAAATGATTATGACATCATCTAATGATTATGACATCATCAAATGATTATGACATCAACAAAATGATTATGACATCATCTAATGATTATGACATCATCAAATGATTATGACATCAACAAAATGATTATGACATCATCCAATGATTATGACATCAAATGATTATGACATCAACAAAATGATTATGACATCATCCAATGATTATGACATCAAATGTTTATGACATCATCAAATGATTATGACATCAACAAAATGATTATGACATCATCCAATGATTATGACATCAAATGATTATGACATCATCAAATCATTATGACATCAACAAAATGATTATGACATCATCTAATGATTATGACATCATCAAATGATTATGACATCTACAAAATGATTATGACATCATCCAATGATTATGACATCAAATGATTATGACATCATCAAATGATTATGACATCAACAAAATGATTATGACATCATCCGATGATTATGACATCAACAAAATGATTATGACATCATCCAATGATTATGACATCCAATGATTATGACATCAACAAAATGATTATGGCATCATCAAATGATTATGACATCAACAAAATGATTATGACATCATCCAATGATTATGACATCATCCAATGATTATGACATCATCAAATCATTATGACATCAACAAAATGATTATGACATCAACAAAATGATTATGACATCATCCAATGATTATGACATCAAATGATTATGACATCATCAAATGATTATGACATCAACAAAATGATTATGACATCATCCAATGATTATGACATCATCCAATGATTATGACATCATCAAATCATTATGACATCAACAAAATGATTATGACATCAACAAAATGATTATGACATCATCAAATGATTATGACATCATCCAATGATTATGACATCAAATGATTATGACATCATCAAATGATTATGACATCAACAAAATGATTATGACATCATCCAATGATTATGACATCATCCAATGATTATGACATCATCAAATCATTATGACATCAACAAAATGATTATGACATCAACAAAATGATTATGACATCATCAGATGATTATGACATCAACAAAATGATTATGACATCATCCAATGATTATGACATCAAATGATTATGACATCATCATATGATTATGACATCAACAAAATGATTATGACATCATCCAATGATTATGACATCAAATGATTATGACATCATCATATGATTATGACATCAACAAAATGATTATGACATCATCATATGATTATGACATCAACAAAATGATTATGACATCATCCAATGATTATGACATCAAATGATTATGACATCATCCAATGATTATGACATCAACAAAATCATTATGGCATCATCAAATGATTATGACATCAACAAAATGATTATGACATCATCCAATGATTATGACATCATCCAATGATTATGACATCATCAAATCATTATGACATCAACAAAATGATTATGACATCAACAAAATGATTATGACATCATCCAATGATTATGACATCATCCAATGTTTATGACATCATCAAATCATTATGACATCAACAAAATGATTATGACATCAAAAAAATGATTATGACATCATCAAATGATTATGACATCAACAAAATGATTATGACATCATCAAATGATTATGACATCATCAAATGATTATGACATCAACAAAATGATTATGACATCAACAAAATGATTATGACATCATCCAATGATTATGACATCAAATGATTATGACATCAAATGATTATGACATCATCAAATGATTATGACATCAACAAAATGATTATGACATCATCCAATGATTATGACATCATCCAATGATTATGACATCATCAAATCATTATGACATCAACAAAATGATTATGACATCAACAAAATATTTATGACATCATCAAATGATTATGACATCAACAAAATGATTATGACATCATCAAATGATTATGACATCATCCAATGATTATGACATCAAATGATTATGACATCATCAAATGATTATGACATCAACAAAATGATTATGACATCATCCAATGATTATGACATCATCAAATCATTATGACATCAACAAAATGATTATGACATCAACAAAATGATTATGACATCATCAGATGATTATGACATCAACAAAATGATTATGACATCATCCAATGATTATGACATCAAATGATTTTGACATCATCAAATGATTATGACATCAACAAAATGATTTTGACATCATCCAATGATTATGACATCAACAAATCATTATGACATCAACAAAATGATTATGACATCAACAAAATGATTATGACATCATCAAATGATTATGACATCAATAAAATGATTATGACATCATCAAATGATTATGACATCATCAAATGATTATGACATCAACAAAATGATTATGACATCAACAAAATGATTATGACATCATCCAATGATTATGACATCAAATGATTATGACATCAACAAATGATTATGACATCAACAAAATGATTATGGCATCATCAAATGATTATGACATCAACAAAATGATTATGACATCATCCAATGATTATTACATCATCCAATGATATGACATCATCAAATCATTATGACATCAACAAAATGATTATGACATCAACAAAATGATTATGACATCATCAAATGATTATGACATCAACAAAATGATTATGACATCATCCAATGATTATGACATCAAATGATTATGACATCATCAAATGATTATGACATCAACACAATGATTATGACATCATCCAATGATTATGACATCATGGAATGACTATGACATCATCAAATCATTATGACATCAACAAAATGATTATGACTTCAACAAAATGATTATGACATCATCAAATGATTATGACATCAACAAAATGATTATGACATCATCAAATGATTATGACATCAACAAAATGATTATGACATCATCAAATGATTATGACATCATCCAATGATTATGACATCAAATGATTATGACATCATCAAATGATTATGACATCAACAAAATGATTATGACATCATCCAATGATTATGACATGAAATGATTATGACATCATCAAATGATTATGACAGCAACAAAATGATTATGGCATCATCAAATGATTATGACATCAACAAAATGATTATGACATCATCCAATGATTATGACATCAACAAAATGATTATGACATCATCAAATGATTATGACATCAACAAAATGATTATGACATCATCTAATGATTATGACATCATCTAATGATTATGACATCAACAAAATGATTATGACATCATCCAATGATTATGGCATCTAATGATTATGACATCATCAAATGATTATGACATCAACAAATTGATTATGACATCATCCAATGATTATGACATCAAATGATTATGACATCATCAAATGATTATGACATCAACAAAATTATTATGACATCATCTAATGATTATGACATCATCAAATGATTATGACATCAACAAAATGGTTATGACATCATCCAATGATTATGACATCAAATGATTATGACATCATCTAATGATTATGACATCATCAAATGATTATGACATCAACAAAATGATTATGACATCATCCAATGATTATGACATCAACAAAATGATTATGGCATCATCAAATGATTATGACATCTACAAAATGATTATGACATCATCAAATGATTATGACATCATCCAATGATTATCACATCAAATGATTATGACATCAACAAAATTATTATGACATCATCCAATGATTATGACATCATCCAATGATTATGACATCATCAAATCATTATGACATCAACAAAATGATTGACATCATCAAATGATTATGACATCAACAAAATGATTATGACATCATCCAATGATTATGACATCAAATGATTATGACATCATCAAATCATTATGACATCAACAAAATGATTATGACATCAAATGATTATGACATCATCAAATGATTATGACATCAACAAAATGATTATGGCATCATCAAATGATTATGACATCAACAAAATGATTATGACATCATCCAATGATTATGACATCATCAAATCATTATGAAATCAACAAAATGATTATGACATCAACAAAATCATTATGACATCATCAAATGATTATGACATCAAATGATTATGACATCATCAAATGATTATGACATCAACAAAATGATTATGACATCATCTAATGATTATGACATCATCAAATGATTATGACATCAACAAAATGATTATGACATCATCTAATGATTATGACATCATCAAATGATTATGACATCAACAAAATGATTATGACATCATCCAATGATTATGACATCAAATGATTATGACATCAACAAAATGATTATGACATCATCCAATGATTATGACATCAAATGTTTATGACATCATCAAATGATTATGACATCAACAAAATGATTATGACATCATCCAATGATTATGACATCATCAAATCATTATGACATCAACAAAATGATTATTTCATCATCTATTGATTATGACATCATCAAATGATTATGACATCAACAAAATGATTATGACATCTTCCAATGATTATGACATCAAATGATTATGACATCATCAAATGATTATGACATCAACAAAATGATTATGACATCATCTGATGATTATGACATCAACAAAATGATTATGGCATCATCAAATGATTATGACATCAACAAAATGATTATGACATCATCCAATGATTTTGACATCATCAAATCATTATGACATCAACAAAATGATTATGACATCAACAAAATGATTATGACATCATCAAATGATTATGACATCAAATGATTATGACATCATCAAATGATTATGACATCAACAAAATGATTATGACATCATCTGATGATTATGACATCAACAAAATGATTATGACATCATCCAATGATTATGACATCAAATGATTATGACATCTTCCAATGATTATGACATCAAATGATTATGACATCATCAAATGATTATGACATCAACAAAATGATTATGACATCATCTGATGATTATGACATCAACAAAATGATTATGGCATCATCAAATGATTATGACATCAACAAAATGATTATGACATCATCCAATGATTTTGACATCATCAAATCATTATGACATCAACAAAATGATTATGACATCAACAAAATGATTATGACATCTTCCAATGATTATGACATCAAATGATTATGACATCATCAAATGATTATGACATCAACAAAATGATTATGACATCATCTGATGATTATGACATCAACAAAATGATTATGACATCATCCAATGATTATGACATCAAATGATTATGACATCATCCAATGATTATGACATCAACAAAATGATTATGGCATCAACAAATGATTATGACATCAACAAAATGATTATGACATCATCCAATGATTATGACATCATCCAATGATTATGACATCATCAAATCATTATGACATCAACAAAATGATTATGACATCATCCAATGATTTTGACATCATCAAATAATTATGACATCAACAAAATGATTATGACATCAACAAAATCATTATGACATCAAATGATTATGACATCATCAAATGGTTATGACATCAACAAAATGATTATGACATCATCCAATGATTATGACATCATCCAATGATTATGACATCATCAAATCATTATGACATCAACAAAATGATTGACATCATCAAATGATTATGACATCAACAAAATGATTATGACATCATCCAATGATTTTGACATCAAATGATTATGACATCATCAAATCATTATGACATCAACAAAATGATTATGACATCAACAAAATGATTATGGCATCATCAAATGATTATGACATCAACAAAATCATGACATCATCAAATATTTATGACATCAACAAAATGATTATGACATCATCCAATGATTATGACATCAAATGATTATGACATCATCAAATCATTAAAACCACAAAATGATTATGACATCAACAAAATGATTATGGCATCATCAAATGATTATGACATCAACAAAATCATGACATCATCAAATGATTATGACATCAACAAAATGATTATGACATCAAATGATTATGACATCATCAAATCATTATGACATCAACAAAATGATTATGACATCATAAAATGATTATGACATCAACAAAATGATTATGGCATCATCCAATGATTATTACATAATCCAATGATATGATATCATCAAATCATTATGACATCAACAAAATGATTATGACATCAACAAAATGATTATGACATCATCAAATGATTATGACATCAACAAAATGATTATGACATCATCCAATGATTATGACATCAAATGATTATGACATCATCAAATGATTATGACATCAACAAAATGATTATGACATCATCCAATGATTATGACATCATGGAATGACTATGACATCATCAAATCATTATGACATCAACAAAATGATTATGACTTCAACAAAATGATTATGACATCATCAAATGATTATGACATCAACAAAATGATTATGACATCATCAAATGATTATGACATCAACAAAATGATTATGACATCATCAAATGATTATGACATCATCCAATGATTATGACATCAAATGATTATGACATCATCAAATGATTATGACATCAACAAAATGATTATGACATCATCCAATGATTATGACATGAAATGATTATGACATCATCAAATGATTATGACAGCAACAAAATGATTATGGCATCATCAAATGATTATGACATCAACAAAATGATTATGACATCATCCAATGATTATGACATCAACAAAATGATTATGACATCATCAAATGATTATGACATCAACAAAATGATTATGACATCATCTAATGATTATGACATCATCTAATGATTATGACATCAACAAAATGATTATGACATCATCCAATGATTATGGCATCTAATGATTATGACATCATCAAATGATTATGACATCAACAAAATGATTATGACATCATCTGATGATTATGACATCAACAAAATGATTATGGCATCATCAAATGATTATGACATCAACAAAATGATTATGACATCATCCAATGATTTTGACATCATCAAATCATTATGACATCAACAAAATGATTATGACATCAACAAAATGATTATGACATCATCAAATGATTATGACATCAAATGATTATGACATCATCAAATGATTATGACATCAACAAAATGATTATGACATCATCTGATGATTATGACATCAACAAAATGATTATGACATCATCCAATGATTATGACATCAAATGATTATGACATCTTCCAATGATTATGACATCAAATGATTATGACATCATCAAATGATTATGACATCAACAAAATGATTATGACATCATCTGATGATTATGACATCAACAAAATGATTATGGCATCATCAAATGATTATGACATCAACAAAATGATTATGACATCATCCAATGATTTTGACATCATCAAATCATTATGACATCAACAAAATGATTATGACATCAACAAAATGATTATGACATCTTCCAATGATTATGACATCAAATGATTATGACATCATCAAATGATTATGACATCAACAAAATGATTATGACATCATCTGATGATTATGACATCAACAAAATGATTATGACATCATCCAATGATTATGACATCAAATGATTATGACATCATCCAATGATTATGACATCAACAAAATGATTATGGCATCATCAAATGATTATGACATCAACAAAATGATTATGACATCATCCAATGATTATGACATCATCCAATGATTATGACATCATCAAATCATTATGACATCAACAAAATGATTATGACATCATCCAATGATTTTGACATCATCAAATCATTATGACATCAACAAAATGATTATGACATCAACAAAATCATTATGACATCAAATGATTATGACATCATCAAATGGTTATGACATCAACAAAATGATTATGACATCATCCAATGATTATGACATCATCCAATGATTATGACATCATCAAATCATTATGACATCAACAAAATGATTGACATCATCAAATGATTATGACATCAACAAAATGATTATGACATCATCCAATGATTTTGACATCAAATGATTATGACATCATCAAATCATTATGACATCAACAAAATGATTATGACATCAACAAAATGATTATGGCATCATCAAATGATTATGACATCAACAAAATCATGACATCATCAAATATTTATGACATCAACAAAATGATTATGACATCATCCAATGATTATGACATCAAATGATTATGACATCATCAAATCATTAAAACCACAAAATGATTATGACATCAACAAAATGATTATGGCATCATCAAATGATTATGACATCAACAAAATCATGACATCATCAAATGATTATGACATCAACAAAATGATTATGACATCAAATGATTATGACATCATCAAATCATTATGACATCAACAAAATGATTATGACATCATAAAATGATTATGACATCAACAAAATGATTATGGCATCATCCAATGATTATTACATCATCCAATGATATGACATCATCAAATCATTATGACATCAACAAAATGATTATGACATCAACAAAATGATTATGACATCATCAAATGATTATGACATCAACAAAATGATTATGACATCATCCAATGATTATGACATCAAATGATTATGACATCATCAAATGATTATGACATCAACAAAATGATTATGACATCATCCAATGATTATGACATCATGGAATGACTATGACATCATCAAATCATTATGACATCAACAAAATGATTATGACTTCAACAAAATGATTATGACATCATCAAATGATTATGACATCAACAAAATGATTATGACATCATCAAATGATTATGACATCAACAAAATGATTTTGACATCATCAAATGATTATGACATCATCCAATGATTATGACATCAAATGATTATGACATCATCAAATGATTATGACATCAACAAAATGATTATGACATCATCCAATGATTATGACATGAAATGATTATGACATCATCAAATGATTATGACAGCAACAAAATGATTATGGCATCATCAAATGATTATGACATCAACAAAATGATTATGACATCATCCAATGATTATGACATCAACAAAATGATTATGACATCATCAAATGATTATGACATCAACAAAATGATTATGACATCATCTAATGATTATGACATCATCTAATGATTATGACATCAACAAAATGATTATGACATCATCCAATGATTATGGCATCTAATGATTATGACATCATCAAATGATTATGACATCAACAAAATGATTATGACATCATCCAATGATTATGACATCAAATGATTATGACATCATCAAATGATTATGACATCAACAAAATTATTATGACATCATCTAATGATTATGACATCATCAAATGATTATGACATCAACAAAATGGTTATGACATCATCCAATGATTATGACATCAAATGATTATGACATCATCTAATGATTATGACATCATCAAATGATTATGACATCAACAAAATGATTATGACATCATCCAATGATTATGACATCAACAAAATGATTATGGCATTATCAAATGATTATGACATCAACAAAATGATTATGGCATCATCAAATGATTATGACATCTACAAAATGATTATGACATCATCAAATGATTATGACATCATCCAATGATTATCACATCAAATGATTATGACATCAACAAAATTATTATGACATCATCCAATGATTATGACATCATCCAATGATTATGACATCATCAAATCATTATGACATCAACAAAATGATTGACATCATCAACTGATTATGACATCAACAAAATGATTATGACATCATCCAATGATTATGACATCAAATGATTATGACATCATCAAATCATTATGACATCAACAAAATGATTATGACATCAAATGATTATGACATCATCAAATGATTATGACATCAACAAAATGATTATGGCATCATCAAATGATTATGACATCAACAAAATGATTATGACATCATCCAATGATTATGACATCATCAAATCATTATGAAATCAACAAAATGATTATGACATCAACAAAATGATTATGACATCATCAAATGATTATGACATCAAATGATTATGACATCAAATGATTATGACATCAACAAAATGATTATGACATCATCTAATGATTATGACATCATCAAATGATTATGACATCAACAAAATGATTATGACATCATCTAATGATTATGACATCATCAAATGATTATGACATCAACAAAATGATTATGACATCATCCAATGATTATGACATCAAATGATTATGACATCAACAACATGATTATGACATCATCCAATGATTATGACATCAAATGTTTATGACATCATCAAATGATTATGACATCAACAAAATGATTATGACATCATCCAATGATTATGACATCAAATGATTATGACATCATCAAATGATTATGACATCAACAAAATGATTATGACATCATCTGATGATTATGACATCAACAAAATGATTATGGCATCATCAAATGATTATGACATCAACAAAATGATTATGACATCATCCAATGATTTTGACATCATCAAATGATTATGACATCAACAAAATGATTATGACATCATCCAATGATTATGACATCAAATGATTATGACATCATCAAATCATTATGACATCAACAAAATGATTATTACATCATCTAATGATTATGACATCATCAAATGATTATGACATCAACAAAATGATTATGACATCTTCCAATGATTATGACATCAAATGATTATGACATCATCAAATGATTATGACATCAACAAAATGATTATGACATCATCTGATGATTATGACATCAACAAAATGATTATGGCATCATCAAATGATTATGACATCAACAAAATGATTATGACATCATCCAATGATTTTGACATCATCAAATCATTATGACATCAACAAAATGATTATGACATCAACAAAATGATTATGACATCATCAAATGATTATGACATCAAATGATTATGACATCATCAAATGATTATGACATCAACAAAATGATTATGACATCATCTGATGATTATGACATCAACAAAATGATTATGACATCATCCAATGATTATGACATCAAATGATTATGACATCATCAAATGATTATGACATCAACAAAATGATTATGACATCATCTGATGATTATAACATCAACAAAATGATTATGGCATCATCAAATGATTATGACATCAACAAAATGATTATGACATCAACAAAATGATTATGACATCTTCCAATGATTATGACATCAAATGATTATGACATCATCAAATGATTATGACATCAACAAAATGATTATGACATCATCTGATGATTATGACATCAACAAAATGATTATGACATCATCCAATGATTATGACATCAAATGATTATGACATCATCCAATGATTATGACATCAACAAAATGATTATGGCATCATCAAATGATTATGACATCAACAAAATGATTATGACATCATCCAATGATTATGACATCATCCAATGATTATGACATCATCAAATCATTATGACATCAACAAAATGATTATGACATCATCCAATGATTATGACATCAAATGATTATGACATCATCATATGATTATGACATCAACAAAATGATTATGACATCATCCAATGATTATGACATCAAATGATTATGACATCATCATATGATTATGACATCAACAAAATGATTATGACATCATCTGATGATTATGACATCAACAAAATGATTATGACATCATCCAATGATTATGACATCAAATGATTATGACATCATCCAATGATTATGACATCAAAAAATCATTATGGCATCATCAAATGATTATGACATCAACAAAATGATTATGACATCATCCAATGATTATGACATCATCCAATGATTATGACATCATAAAATGATTATGACATCAACAAAATGATTATGGCATCATCAAATGATTATGACATCAACAAAATGATTATGACATCATCCAATGATTTTGACATCATCAAATCATTATGACATCAACAAAATGATTATGACATCAACAAAATGATTATGACATCATCAAATGATTATGACATCAAATGATTATGACATCATCAAATGATTATGACATCAACAAAATGATTATGACATCATCTAATGATTATGACATCAACAAAATGATTATGACATCATCCAATGATTATGACATCAAATGATTATGACATCAAATGATTATGACATCAACAAAATGATTATGACATCAACAAAATGATTATGACATCATCCAATGATTATGACATCATCCAATGATTATGACATCATCAAATCATTATGACATCAACAAAATGATTATGACATCAACAAAATATTTATGACATCATCAAATGATTATGACATCAACAAAATGATTATGACATCAAATGATTATGACATCATCAAATGATTATGACATCAACAAAATGATTATGACATCATCCAATGATTATGACATCATCCAATGATTATGACATCATCAAATCATTATGACATCAACAAAATGATTATGACATCAACAAAATGATTATGACATCATCAGATGATTATGACATCAACAAAATGATTATGACATCATCCAATGATTATGACATCAAATGATTTTGACATCATCAAATGATTATGACATCAACAAAATGATTTTGACATCATCCAATGATTATGACATCAACAAATCATTATGACATCAACAAAATGATTATGACATCAACAAAATGATTATGACATCATCAAATGATTATGACATCAATAAAATGATTATGACATCATCAAATGATTATGACATCATCAAATGATTATGACATCAACAAAATGATTATGACATCAACAAAATGATTATGACATCATCCAATGATTATGACATCAAATGATTATGACATCAACAAATGATTATGACATCAACAAAATGATTATGGCATCATCAAATGATTATGACATCAACAAAATGATTATGACATCATCCAATGATTATTACATCATCCAATGATATGACATCATCAAATCATTATGACATCAACAAAATGATTATGACATCAACAAAATGATTATGACATCATCAAATGATTATGACATCAACAAAATGATTATGACATCATCCAATGATTATGACATCAAATGATTATGACATCATCAAATGATTATGACATCAACAAAATGATTATGACATCATCCAATGATTATGACATCATGGAATGACTATGACATCATCAAATCATTATGACATCAACAAAATGATTATGACTTCAACAAAATGATTATGACATCATCAAATGATTATGACATCAACAAAATGATTATGACATCATCAAATGATTATGACATCAACAAAATGATTATGACATCATCAAATGATTATGACATCATCCAATGATTATGACATCAAATGATTATGACATCATCAAATGATTATGACATCAACAAAATGATTATGACATCATCCAATGATTATGACATGAAATGATTATGACATCATCAAATGATTATGACAGCAACAAAATGATTATGGCATCATCAAATGATTATGACATCAACAAAATGATTATGACATCATCCAATGATTATGACATCAACAAAATGATTATGACATCATCAAATGATTATGACATCAACAAAATGATTATGACATCATCAAATGATTATGACATCATCTAATGATTATGACATCAACAAAATGATTATGACATCATCCAATGATTATGGCATCTAATGATTATGACATCATCAAATGATTATGACATCAACAAAATGATTATGACATCATCCAATGATTATGACATCAAATGATTATGACATCATCAAATGATTATGACATCAACAAAATTATTATGACATCATCTAATGATTATGACATCATCAAATGATTATGACATCAACAAAATGGTTATGACATCATCCAATGATTATGACATCAAATGATTATGACATCAAATGATTATGACATCATCAAATGATTATGACATCAACAAAATGATTATGACATCATCCAATGATTATGACATCAACAAAATGATTATGGCATTATCAAATGATTATGACATCAACAAAATGATTATGGCATCATCAAATGATTATGACATCTACAAAATGATTATGACATCATCAAATGATTATGACATCATCCAATGATTATCACATCAAATGATTATGACATCAACAAAATTATTATGACATCATCCAATGATTATGACATCATCCAATGATTATGACATCATCAAATCATTATGACATCGACAAAATGATTGACATCATCAAATGATTATGACATCAACAAAATGATTATGACATCATCCAATGATTATGACATCAAATGATTATGACATCATCAAATCATTATGACATTAACAAAATGATTATGACATCAAATGATTATGACATCATCAAATGATTATGACATCAACAAAATGATTATGGCATCATCAAATGATTATGACATCAACAAAATGATTATGACATCATCCAATGATTATGACATCATCAAATCATTATGAAATCAACAAAATGATTATGACATCAACAAAATGATTATGACATCATCAAATGATTATGACATCAAATGATTATGACATCATCAAATGATTATGACATCAACAAAATGATTATGACATCATCTAATGATTATGACATCATCAAATGATTATGACATCAACAAAATGATTATGACATCATCTAATGATTATGACATCATCAAATGATTATGACATCAACAAAATGATTATGACATCATCCAATGATTATGACATCAAATGATTATGACATCAACAAAATGATTATGACATCATCCAATGATTATGACATCAAATGTTTATGACATCATCAAATGATTATGACATCAACAAAATAATTATGACATCATCCAATGATTATGACATCAAATGATTATGACATCATCAAATCATTATGACATCAACAAAATGATTATTACATCATCTAATGATTATGACATCATCAAATGATTATGACATCAACAAAATGATTATGACATCTTCCAATGATTATGACATCAAATGATTATGACATCATCAAATGATTATGACATCAACAAAATGATTATGACATCAACAAAATGATTATGACATCATCAAATGATTATGACATCAACAAAATGATTATGACATCATCCAATGATTTTGACATCATCAAATCATTATGACATCAACAAAATGATTATGACATCAACAAAATGATTATGACATCATCAAATGATTATGACATCAAATGATTATGACATCATCAAATGATTATGACATCAACAAAATGATTATGACATCATCTGATGATTATGACATCAACAAAATGATTATGACATCATCCAATGATTATGACATCAAATGATTATGACATGTTCCAATGATTATGACATCAAATGATTATGACATCATCAAATGATTATGACATCAACAAAATGATTATGACATCATCTGATGATTATGACATCAACAAAATGATTATGGCATCATCAAATGATTATGACATCAACAAAATGATTATGACATCATCCAATGATTTTGACATCATCAAATCATTATGACATCAACAAAATGATTATGACATCAACAAAATGATTATGACATCTTCCAATGATTATGACATCAAATGATTATGACATCATCAAATGATTATGACATCAACAAAATGATTATGACATCATCTGATGATTATGACATCAACAAAATGATTATGACATCATCCAATGATTATGACATCAAATGATTATGACATCATCCAATGATTATGACATCAACAAAATGATTATGGCATCATCAAATGATTATGACATCAACAAAATGATTATGACATCATCCAATGATTATGACATCATCCAATGATTATGACATCATCAAATCATTATGACATCAACAAAATGATTATGACATCATCCAATGATTTTGACATCATCAAATCATTATGACATCAACAAAATGATTATGACATCAACAAAATCATTATGACATCAAATGATTATGACATCATCAAATGGTTATGACATCAACAAAATGATTATGACATCATCCAATGATTATGACATCATCCAATGATTATGACATCATCAAATCATTATGACATCAACAAAATGATTGACATCATCAAATGATTATGACATCAACAAAATGATTATGACATCATCCAATGATTATGACATCAAATGATTATGACATCATCAAATCATTATGACATCAACAAAATGATTATGACATCAACAAAATGATTATGGCATCATCAAATGATTATGACATCAACAAAATCATGACATCATCAAATGATTATGACATCAACAAAATGATTATGACATCATCCAATGATTATGACATCAAATGATTATGACATCATCAAATCATTATGACATCAACAAAATGATTATGACATCAACAAAATGATTATGGCATCATCAAATGATTATGACATCAACAAAATCATGACATCATCAAATGATTATGACATCAACAAAATGATTATGACATCATCCAATGATTATGACATCAAATGATTATGACATCATCAAATCATTATGACATCAACAAAATGATTATGACATCATAAAATGATTATGACATCAACAAAATGATTATGGCATCATCCAATGATTATTACATCATCCAATGATATGACATCATCAAATGATTATGACATCAACAAAATGATTATGACATCATCCAATGATTATGACATCAAATGATTATGACATCATCAAATGATTATGACATCAACAAAATGATTATGACATCATCCAATGATTATGACATCAACAAAATGATTATGACATCATCCAATGATTATGACATCATCAAATCATTATGAAATCAACAAAATGATTATGACATCAACAAAATGATTATGACATCATCAAATGATTATGACATCAAATGATTATGACATCATCAAATGATTATGACATCAACAAAATGATTATGACATCATCTAATGATTATGACATCATCAAATGATTATGACATCAACAAAATGATTATGACATCATCTAATGATTATGACATCATCAAATGATTATGACATCAACAAAATGATTATGACATCATCCAATGATTATGACATCAAATGATTATGACATCAACAAAATGATTATGACATCATCCAATGATTATGACATCAAATGTTTATGACATCATCAAATGATTATGACATCAACAAAATGATTATGACATCATCCAATGATTATGACATCAAATGATTATGACATCATCAAATCATTATGACATCAACAAAATGATTATTACATCATCTAATGATTATGACATCATCAAATGATTATGACATCAACAAAATGATTATGACATCTTCCAATGATTATGACATCAAATGATTATGACATCATCAAATGATTATGACATCAACAAAATGATTATGACATCATCTGATGATTATGACATCAACAAAATGATTATGGCATCATCAAATGATTATGACATCAACAAAATGATTATGACATCATCCAATGATTTTGACATCATCAAATCATTATGACATCAACAAAATGATTATGACATCAACAAAATGATTATGACATCATCAAATGATTATGACATCAAATGATTATGACATCATCAAATGATTATGACATCAACAAAATGATTATGACATCATCTGATGATTATGACATCAACAAAATGATTATGACATCATCCAATGATTATGACATCAAATGATTATGACGTCTTCCAATGATTATGACATCAAATGATTATGACATCATCAAATGATTATGACATCAACAAAATGATTATGACATCATCTGATGATTATGACATCAACAAAATGATTATGGCATCATCAAATGATTATGACATCAACAAAATGAATATGACATCAACAAAATGATTATGACATCTTCCAATGATTATGACATCAAATGATTATGACATCATCAAATGATTATGACATCAACAAAATGATTATGACATCATCTGATGATTATGACATCAACAAAATGATTATGACATCATCCAATGATTATGACATCAAATGATTATGACATCATCCAATGATTATGACATCAACAAAATGATTATGGCATCATCAAATGATTATGACATCAACAAAATGATTATGACATCATCCAATGATTATGACATCATCCAATGATTATGACATCATCAAATCATTATGACATTAACAAAATGATTATGACATCATCCAATGATTTTGACATCATCAAATCATTATGACATCAACAAAATGATTATGACATCAACAAAATCATTATGACATCAAATGATTATGACATCATCAAATGGTTATGACATCAACAAAATGATTATGACATCATCCAATGATTATGACATCATCCAATGATTATGACATCATCAAATCATTATGACATCAACAAAATGATTGACATCATCAAATGATTATGACATCAAATGATTATGACATCATCAAATCATTATGACATCAACAAAATGATTATGACATCATCCAATGATTATGACATCAAATGATTATGACATCATCAAATCATTATGACATCAACAAAATGATTATGACATCAACAAAATGATTATGGCATCATCAAATGATTATGACATCAACAAAATCATGACATCAACAAAATGATTATGGCATCATCAAATGATTATGACATCAACAAAATGATTATGACATCATCCAATGATTTTGACATCATCAAATCATTATGACATCAACAAAATGATTATGACATCAACAAAATGATTATGACATCATCAAATGATTATGACATCAAATGATTATGACATCATCAAATGATTATGACATCAACAAAATGATTATGACATCATCTAATGATTATGACATCATCAAATGATTATGACATCAACAAAATGATTATGACATCATCCAATGATTATGACATCAAATGTTTATGACATCATCAAATGATTATGACATCAACAAAATGATTATGACATCATCCAATGATTATGACATCAAATGATTATGACATCATCAAATCATTATGATATCAACAAAATGATTATGACATCATCTAATGATTATGACATCATCAAATGATTATGACATCAACAAAATGATTATGACATCATCCAATGATTATGACATCAAATGATTATGACATCATCAAATGATTATGACATCAACAAAATGATTATGACATCATCCGATGATTATGACATCAACAAAATGATTATGACATCATCCAATGATTATGACATCAAATGATTATGACATCATCCAATGATTATGACATCAACAAAATGATTATGGCATCATCAAATGATTATGACATCAACAAAATGATTATGACATCATCCAATGATTATGACATCATCCAATGATTATGACATCATCAAATCATTATGACATCAGCAAAATGATTATGACATCAACAAAATGATTATGACATCATCAAATGATTATGACATCAACAAAATGATTATGACATCATCCAATGATTATGACATCAAATGATTATGACATCATCAAATGATTATGACATCAACAAAATGATTATGACATCATCCAATGATTATGACATCATCCAATGATTATGACATCATCAAATCATTATGACATCAACAAAATGATTATGACATCAACAAAATGATTATGACATCATCAGATGATTATGACATCAACAAAATGATTATGACATCATCCAATGATTATGACATCAAATGATTTTGACATCATCAAATGATTATGACATCAACAAAATGATTATGACATCATCCAATGATTATGACATCAACAAATCATTATGACATCAACAAAATGATTATGACATCAACAAAATGATTATGACATCATCAGATGATTATGACATCAACAAAATGATTATGACATCATCCAATGATTATGACATCATCAAATGATTATGACATCAACAAAATGATTATGACATCAACAAAATGATTATGACATCATCCAATGATTATGACATCAAATGATTATGACATCATCAAATGATTATGACATCAACAAAATGATTATGGCATCATCAAATGATTATGACATCAACAAAATGATTATGACATCATCCAATGATTATGACATCATCCAATGATATGACATCATCAAATCATTATGACATCAACAAAATGATTATGACATCAACAAAATGATTATGACATCATCAAATGATTATGACATCAACAAAATGATTATGACATCATCCAATGATTATGACATCAAATGATTATGACATCATCAAATGATTATGACATCAACAAAATGATTATGACATCATCCAATGATAATGACATCATCCAATGACTATGACATCATCAAATCATTATGACATCAACAAAATGATTATGACATCAACAAAATGATTATGACATCATCAAATGATTGTGACATCAACAAAATGATTATGACATCATCAAATGATTATGACATCAACAAAATGATTATGACATCATCAAATGATTATGACATCATCCAATGATTATGACATCAAATGATTATGACATCATCAAATGATTATGACATCAACAAAATGATTATGACATCATCCAATGATTATGACATCAACAAAATGATTATGGCATCATCAAATGATTATGACATCAACAAAATGATTATGGCATCATCAAATGATTATGACATCAACAAAATGATTATGACATCATCAAATGATTATGACATCATCCAATGATTATCACATCAAATGATTATGACATCAACAAAATTATTATGACATCATCCAATGATTATGACATCATCCAATGATTATGACATCATCAAATCATTATGACATCAACAAAATGATTGACATCATCAAATGATTATGACATCAACAAAATTATTATGACATCATCCAATGATTATGACATCAAATGATTATGACATCATCAAATCATTATGACATCAACAAAATGATTATGACATCAACAAAATGATTATGACATCATCCAATGATTATGACATCAAATGATTATGACATCATCAAATGATTATGACATCAACAAAATGATTATGGCATCATCAAATGATTATGACATCAACAAAATGATTATGACATCATCCAATGATTATGACATCAAATGATTATGACATCATCAAATGATTATGACATCAACAAAATGATTATGACATCATCCAATGATTATGACATCATCCAATGATATGACATCATCAAATCATTATGACATCAACAAAATGATTATGACATCAACAAAATGATTATGACATCATCAAATGATTATGACATCAACAAAATGATTATGACATCATCCAATGATTATGACATCAAATGATTATGACATCATCAAATGATTATGACATCAACAAAATGATTATGACATCATCCAATGATTATGACATCATCCAATGACTATGAAATCTTCAAATCATTATGACATCAACAAAATGATTATGACATCATCAAATGATTATGACATCAACAAAATGATTATGACATCATCAAATGATTATGACATCAACAAAATGATTATGACATCATCAAATGATTATGACATCATCCAATGATTATGACATCAAATGATTATGACATCATCAAATGATTATGACATCAACAAAATGATTATGACATCATCCAATGATTATGACATCAACAAAATGATTATGGCATCATCAAATGATTATGACATCAACAAAATGATTATGACATCATCCAATGATTATGACATCATCCAATGATTATGACATCATCCAATGATTATGACATCAACAAAATGATTATGACATCATCCAATGATTTTGACATCATCAAATCACTATGACATCAACAAAATGATTATGACATCAACAAAATCATTATGACATCAAATGATTATGACATCATCAAATGATTATGACATCAACAAAATGATTATGACATCATCCAATGATTATGACATCAAATGATTATGACATCATCAAATCATTATGACATCAACAAAATGATTATGACATCAACAAAATGATTATGACATCATAAAATGTTTATGACATCAAGAAAATGATTATGGCATCATCAAATGATTATGACATCAACAAAATGATTATGACATCATCCAATGATTTTGACATCATCAAATCATTATGACATCAACAAAATGATTATGACATCAACAAAATGATTATGACATCATCAAATGATTATGACATCAAATGATTATGACATCATCAAATGATTATGACATCAACAAAATGATGATGACATCATCCAATGATTATGACATCATCAAATCATTATGACATCAACAAAATGATTATGACATCATCTAATGATTATGACATCATCAAATGATTATGACATCAACAAAATGATTATGACATCATCCAATGATTATGACATCAAATGATTATGACATCATCAAATGATTATGACATCAACAAAATGATTATGACATCATCAAATGATTATGACATCAAAAAAATGATTATGACATCAACAAAATGATTATGACATCATCTAATGATTATGACATTATCAAATGATTATGACATCAACAAAATGATTATGACATCATCCGATGATTATGACATCAAATGATTATGACATCATCAAATGATTATGACATCAACAAAATGATTATGACATCATCTAATGATTATGGCATCATCAAATGATTATGACATCAACAAAATGATTATGACATAATCTAATGATTATGACATCATCAAATGATTATGACATCAACAAAATGATTATGACATCATCCAATGATTATGACATCAAATGATTATGACATCAACAAAATGATTATGACATCATCCAATGATTATGACATCAAATGTTTATGACATCATCAAATGATTATGACATCAACAAAATGATTATGACATCATCCAATGATTATGACATCAAATGATTATGACATCATCAAATCATTATGACATCAACAAAATGATTATGACATCATCTAATGATTATGACATCATCAAATGATTATGACATCATCCAATGATTATGACATCAAATGATTATGACATCATCAAATGATTATGACATCAACAAAATGATTATGACATCATCCAATGATTATGACATCAAATGATTATGACATCATCAAATCATTATGACATCAACAAAATGATTATGACATCAACAAAATGATTATGACATCATCCAATGATTATGACATCAAATGATTATGACATCATCAAATGATTATGACATCAACAAAATGATTATGGCATCATCAAATGATTATGACATCAACAAAATGATTATGACATCATCCAATGATTATGACATCATCCAATGATATGACATCATCAAATCATTATGACATCAACAAAATGATTATGACATCAACAAAATGATTATGACATCATCAAATGATTATGACATCAACAAAATGATTATGACATCATCCAATGATTATGACATCAAATGATTATGACATCATCAAATGATTATGACATCATCCAATGATTATGACATCATCCAATGACTATGACATCATCAAATCATTATGACATCAACAAAATGATTATGACATCATCAAATGATTATGACATCAACAAAATGATTATGACATCATCAAATGATTATGACATCAACAAAATGATTATGACATCATCAAATGATTATGACATCATCCAATGATTATGACATCAAATGATTATGACAACATCAAATGATTATGACATCAACAAAATGATTATGACATCATCCAATGATTATGACATCAACAAAATGATTATGGCATCATCAAATGATTATGACATCAACAAAATGATTATGACATCATCCAATGATTATGACATCATCCAATGATTATGACATCATCCAATGATTATGACATCAACAAAATGATTATGACATCATCCAATGATTTTGACATCATCAAATCATTATGACATCAACAAAATGATTATGACATCAACAAAATCATTATGACATCAAATGATTATGACATCATCAAATGATTATGACATCAACAAAATGATTATGACATCATCCAATGATTATAACATCAAATGATTATGACATCATCAAATCATTATGACATCAACAAAATGATTATGACATCAACAAAATGATTATGACATCATAAAATGTTTATGACATCAAGAAAATGATTATGGCATCATCAAATGATTATGACATCAACAAAATGATTATGACATCATCCAATGATTTTGACATCATCAAATCATTATGACATCAACAAAATGATTATGACATCAACAAAATGATTATGACATCATCAAATGATTATGACATCAAATGATTATGACATCATCAAATGATTATGACATCAACAAAATGATGATGACATCATCCAATGATTATGACATCATCAAATCATTATGACATCAACAAAATGATTATGACATCATCTAATGATTATGACATCATCAAATGATTATGACATCAACAAAATGATTATGACATCAAATGATTATGACATCATCAAATGATTATGACATCAACAAAATGATTATGACATCATCAAATGATTATGACATCAAAAAAATGATTATGACATCAACAAAATGATTATGACATCATCTAATGATTATGACATTATCAAATGATTATGACATCAACAAAATGATTATGACATCATCCGATGATTATGACATCAAATGATTATGACATCATCAAATGATTATGACATCAACAAAATGATTATGACATCATCTAATGATTATGGCATCATCAAATGATTATGACATCAACAAAATGATTATGACATAATCTAATGATTATGACATCATCAAATGATTATGACATCAACAAAATGATTATGACATCATCCAATGATTATGACATCAAATGATTATGACATCAACAAAATGATTATGACATCATCCAATGATTATGACATCAAATGTTTATGACATCATCAAATGATTATGACATCAACAAAATGATTATGACATCATCCAATGATTATGACATCAATTGATTATGACATCATCAAATCATTATGACATCAACAAAATGATTATGACATCATCTAATGATTATGACATCATCAAATGATTATGACATCAACAAAATGATTATGACATCATCCAATGATTATGACATCAAATGATTATGACATCATCAAATGATTATGACATCAACAAAATGATTATGACATCATCTGATGATTATGACATCAACAAAATGATTATGACATCATCCAATGATTATGACATCAAATGATTACGACATCATCCAATGATTATGACATCAACAAAATGATTATGACATCATCCAATGATTATGACATCAAATGATTATGACATCAACAAATGATTATGACATCAACAAAATGATTATGACATCATCTAATTATTATGACATCATCAAATGATTATGACATCAACAAAATGATTATGACATCATCTAATGATTATGACATCAACAAAATGATTATGACATCATCCAATGATTATGACATCAAATGATTATGACATCAACAAAATGATTATGACATCAACAAAATGATTATGACATCATCCAATGATTATGACATCAAATGATTATGACATCAACAAAATGATTATGACATCATCCAATGATTATGACATCAAATGTTTATGACATCATCAAATGATTATGACATCAACAAAATGATTATGACATCATGCAATGATTATGACATCAAATGATTATGACATCATCAAATCATTATGACATCAACAAAATGATTATGACATCATCTAATGATTATGACATCATCAAATCATTATGACATCAACAAAATGATTATGACATCATCCAATGATTATGACATCAAATGATTATGACATCATCAAATGATTATGACATCAACAAAATGATTATGACATCATCTGATGATTATGACATCAACAAAATGATTATGACATCATCCAATGATTATGACATCAACAAAATGATTATGGCATCATCAAATGATTATGACATCAACAAAATGATAATGACATCATCCAATGATTATGACATCATCCAATGATTATGACATCATCAAATCATTATGACATCAACAAAATGATTATGACATCATCCAATGATTTTGACATCATCAAATCATTATGACATCAACAAAATGATTATGACATCAACAAAATCATTATGAAATCAAATGATTATGACATCATCAAATGATTATGACATCAACAAAATGATTATGACATCATCCAATGATTATGACATCATCCAATTATTATGACATCATCAAATCATTATGACATCAACAAAATGATTGACATCATCAAATGATTATGACATCAACAAAATGATTATGACATCATCCAATGATTATGACATCAAATGATTATGACATCATCAAATCATTATGACATCAACAAAATGATTATGACATCAACAAAATGATTATGGCATCATCAAATGATTATGACATCAACAAAATCATTATGACATCATCAAATGATTATGACATCAACAAAATGATTATGACATCATCCAATGATTATGACATCAAATGATTATGACATCATCAAATCATTATGACATCAACAAAATGATTATGACATCATAAAATGATTATGATATCAACAAAATGATTATGGCATCATCAAATGATTATGACATCAACAAAATGATTATGACATCATCCAATGATTTTGACATCATCAAATCATTATGACATCAACAAAATGATTATGACATCAACAAAATGATTATGACATCATCCAATGACTATGACATCATCAAATCATTATGACATCAACAAAATGATTATGACATCATCAAATCATTATGACATCAACAAAATGATTATGACATCATAAAATGATTATGACATCAACAAAATGATTATGACATCATCAAATGATTATGACATCATCCAATGATTATGACATCAAATGATTATGACATCATCAAATGATTATGACATCAACAAAATGATTATGACATCATCCAATGATTATGACATCAACAAAATGATTATGGCATCATCAAATGATTATGACATCAACAAAATGATTATGACATCATCCAATGATTATGACATCATCCAATGATTATGACATCATCCAATGATTATGACATCAACAAAATGATTATGACATCATCCAATGATTTTGACATCATCAAATCATTATGACATCAACAAAATGATTATGACATCAACAAAATCATTATGACATCAAATGATTATGACATCATCAAATGATTATGACATCAACAAAATGATTATGACATCATCCAATGATTATGACATCAAATGATTATGACATCATCAAATCATTATGACATCAACAAAATGATTATGACATCAACAAAATGATTATGACATCATAAAATGTTTATGACATCAAGAAAATGATTATGGCATCATCAAATGATTATGACATCAACAAAATGATTATGACGTCATCCAATGATTTTGACATCATCAAATCATTATGACATCAACAAAATGATTATGACATCAACAAAATGATTATGACATCATCAAATGATTATGACATCAAATGATTATGACATCATCAAATGATTATGACATCAACAAAATGATGATGACATCATCCAATGATTATGACATCATCAAATCATTATGACATCAACAAAATGATTATGACATCATCTAATGATTATGACATCATCAAATGATTATGACATCAACAAAATGATTATGACATCATCCAATGATTATGACATCAAATGATTATGACATCATCAAATGATTATGACATCAACAAAATGATTATGACATCATCAAATGATTATGACATCAAAAAAATGATTATGACATCAACAAAATGATTATGACATCATCTAATGATTATGACATTATCAAATGATTATGACATCAACAAAATGATTATGACATCATCCGATGATTATGACATCAAATGATTATGACATCATCAAATGATTATGACATCAACAAAATGATTATGACATCATCCAATGATTATGACATCAAATGATTATGACATCAACAAAATGATTATGACATCATCCAATGATTATGACATCAAATGTTTATGACATCATCAAATGATTATGACATCAACAAAATGATTATGACATCATCCAATGATTATGACATCAAATGATTATGACATCATCAAATCATTATGACATCAACAAAATGATTATGACATCATCTAATGATTATGACATCATCAAATGATTATGACATCAACAAAATGATTATGACATCATCCAATGATTATGACATCAAATGATTACGACATCATCCAATGATTATGACATCAACAAAATGATTATGACATCATCCAATGATTATGACATCAAATGATTATGACATCAACAAATGATTATGACATCAACAAAATGATTATGACATCATCTAATGATTATGACATCATCAAATGATTATGACATCAACAAAATGATTATGACATCATCTAATGATTATGACATCATCAAATGATTATGACATCAACAAAATGATTATGACATCATCCAATGATTATGACATCAAATGATTATGACATCAACAAAATGATTATGACATCATACAATGATTATGACATCAAATGTTTATGACATCATCAAATGATTATGACATCAACAAAATGATTATGACATCATCCAATGATTATGACATCAAATGATTATGACATCATCAAATCATTATGACATCAACAAAATGATTATGACATCATCTAATGATTATGACATCATCAAATGATTATGACATCAACAAAATGATTATGACATCATCCAATGATTATGACATCAAATGATTATGACATCATCAAATGATTATGACATCAACAAAATGATTATGACATCATCTGATGATTATGACATCAACAAAATGATTATGACATCATCCAATGATTATGACATCAACAAAATGATTATGGCATCATCAAATGATTATGACATCAACAAAATGATAATGACATCATCCAATGATTATGACATCATCCAATGATTATGACATCATCAAATCATTATGACATCAACAAAATGATTATGACATCATCCAATGATTTTGACATCATCAAATCATTATGACATCAACAAAATGATTATGACATCAACAAAATCATTATGACATCAAATGATTATGACATCATCAAATGATTATGACATCAACAAAATGATTATGACAACATCCAATGATTATGACATCATCCAATGATTATGACATCATCAAATCATTATGACATCAACAAAATGATTGACATCATCAAATGATTATGACATCAACAAAATGATTATGACATCATCCAATGATTATGACATCAAATGATTATGACATCATCAAATCATTATGACATCAACAAAATGATTATGACATCAACAAAATGATTATGGCATCATCAAATGATTATGACATCAACAAAATCATTATGACATCATCAAATGATTATGACATCAACAAAATGATTATGACATCATCCAATGATTATGACATCAAATGATTATGACATCATCAAATCATTATGACATCAACAAAATGATTATGACATCATAAAATGATTATGACATCAACAAAATGATTATGGCATCATCAAATGATTATGACATCAACAAAATGATTATGACATCATCCAATGATTTTGACATCATCAAATCATTATGACATCAACAAAATGATTATGACATCATCAAATGATTATGACATCAAATGATTATGACATCATCAAATGATTATGACATCAACAAAATGATGATGACATCATCTAATGATTATGACATCATCAAATGATTATGACATCAACAAAATGATTATGACATCATCTCATGATTATGACATCATCAAATGATTATGACATCAACAAAATGATTATGACATCATCCAATGATTATGACATCAAATGATTATGACATCAACAAAATGATTATGACATCATCCAATGATTATGACATCAAATGTTTATGACATCATCAAATGATTATGACATCAACAAAATGATTATGACATCATCCAATGATTATGACATCAAATGATTATGACATCATCAAATCATTATGACATCAACAAAATGATTATGACATCATCTAATGATTATGACATCATCAAATGATTATGACATCAACAAAATGATTATGACATCATCCAATGATTATGACATCAAATGATTATGACATCATCAAATGATTATGACATCAACAAAATGATTATGGCATCATCAAATGATTATGACATCAACAAAATGATTATGACATCATCCAATGATTATGACATCAAATGATTATGACATCATCCAATGATTATGACATCAACAAAATGATTATGGCATCATCAAATGATTATGACATCAACAAAATGATTATGACATCATCCAATGATTATGACATCATCCAATGATTATGACATCATCAAATCATTATGACATCAACAAAATGATTATGACATCAACAAAATGATTATGACATCATCAAATGATTATGACATCAACAAAATGATTATGACATCATCCAATGATTATGACACCAAATGATTATGACACCATCAAATGATTATGACATCAACAAAATGATTATGACATCATCCAATGATTATGACATCATCCAATGATTATGACATCATCAAATCATTATGACATCAACAAAATGATTATGACATCAACAAAATGATTATGACATCATCAAATGATTATGACATCAACAAAATGATTATGACATCATCAAATGATTATGACATCATCCAATGATTATGACATCAAATGATTTTGACATCATCAAATGATTATGACATCAACAAAATGATTATGACATCATCCAATGATTATGACATCAACAAATCATTATGACATCAACAAAATGATTATGACATCAACAAAATGATTATGACATCATCAAATGATTATGACATCAAATGACTATGACATCATCAAATGATTATGACATCAACAAAATGATTATGACATCATCCAATGATTATGACATCAACAAATCATTATGACATCAACAAAATGATTATGACATCAACAAAATGATTATGACATCATCAAATGATTATGACATCAACAAAATGATTATGACATCATCAAATGATTATGACATCAACAAAATGATTATGACATCATCAAATGATTATGACATCATCCAATGATTATGACATCAAATGATTATGACATCAACAAAATGATTATGACATCATCCAATGATTATGACATCATCCAATGATTATGACATCATCAAATCATTATGACATCAACAAAATGATTATGACATCAACAAAATGATTATGACATCATCAAATGATTATGACATCAACAAAATGATTATGACATCAACAAAATGATTATGACATCAACAAAATGATTATGACATCATCAAATGATTATGACATCATCCAATGATTATGACATCAAATGATTATGACATCATCAAATGATTATGACATCAACAAAATGATTATGACATCATCAAATGATTATGACATCAACAAAATGATTATGACATCATCAAATGATTATGACATCAACAAAATGATTATGACATCATCAAATGATTATGACATCATCCAATGATTATGACATCAAATGATTATGACATCATCAAATGATTATGACATCATCAAATGATTATGACATCAACAAAATGATTATGACATCATCAAATGATTATGACATCAACAAAATGATTATGACATCATCAAATGATTATGACATCAACAAAATGATTATGACATCATCAAATGATTATGACATCATCCAATGATTATGACATCAAATGATTATGACATCAACAAATCATTATGACATCAACAAAATGATTATGACATCAACAAAATGATTATGACATCATCAAATGATTATGACATCAAATGACTATGACATCATCAAATGATTATGACATCAACAAAATGATTATGACATCATCCAATGATTATGACATCAACAAATCATTATGACATCAACAAAATGATTATGACATCAACAAAATGATTATGACATCATCAAATGATTATGACATCAACAAAATGATTATGACATCATCAAATGATTATGACATCAACAAAATGATTATGACATCATCAAATGATTATGACATCATCCAATGATTATGACATCAAATGATTATGACATCAACAAAATCATTATGACATCATCAAATGATTATGACATCAACAAAATGATTATGACATCATCCAATGATTATGACATCAAATGATTATGACATCATCAAATCATTATGACATCAACAAAATGATTATGACATCATAAAATGATTATGACATCAACAAAATGATTATGGCATCATCAAATGATTATGACATCAACAAAATGATTATGACATCATCCAATGATTTTGACATCATCAAATCATTATGACATCAACAAAATGATTATGACATCAACAAAATGATTATGACATCATCAAATGATTATGACATCAAATGATTATGACATCATCAAATGATTATGACATCAACAAAATGATTATGACATCATCTAATGATTATGACATCATCAAATGATTATGACATCAACAAAATGATTATGACATCATCTAATGATTATGACATCATCAAATGATTATGACATCAACAAAATGATTATGACATCATCCAATGATTATGACATCAAATGATTATGACATCAACAAAATGATTATGACATCATCCAATGATTATGACATCAAATGTTTATGACATCATCAAATGATTATGACATCAACAAAATGATTATGACATCATCCAATGATTATGACATCAAATGATTATGACATCATCAAATCATTATGACATCAACAAAATGATTATGACATCATCTAATGATTATGACATCATCAAATGATTATGACATCAACAAATTGATTATGACATCATCCAATGATTATGACATCAAATGATTATGACATCATCAAATGATTATGACATCAACAAAATGATTATGGCATCATCAAATGATTATGACATCAACAAAATGATTATGACATCATCCAATGATTATGACATCAAATGATTATGACATCATCCAATGATTATGACATCAACAAAATGATTATGGCATCATCAAATGATTATGACATCAACAAAATGATTATGACATCATCCAATGATTATGACATCATCCAATGATTATGACATCATCAAATCATTATGACATCAACAAAATGATTATGACATCAACAAAATGATTATGACATCATCAAATGATTATGACATCAACAAAATGATTATGACATCATCCAATGATTATGACACCAAATGATTATGACATCATCAAATGATTATGACATCAACAAAATGATTATGACATCATCCAATGATTATGACATCATCCAATGATTATGACATCATCAAATCATTATGACATCAACAAAATGATTATGACATCAACAAAATGATTATGACATCATCAAATGATTATGACATCAACAAAATGATTATGACATCATCAAATGATTATGACATCATCCAATGATTATGACATCAAATGATTTTGACATCATCAAATGATTATGACATCAACAAAATGATTATGACATCATCCAATGATTATGACATCAACAAATCATTATGACATCAACAAAATGATTATGACATCAACAAAATGATTATGACATCATCAAATGATTATGACATCAAATGACTATGACATCATCAAATGATTATGACATCAACAAAATGATTATGACATCATCCAATGATTATGACATCAACAAATCATTATGACATCAACAAAATGATTATGACATCAACAAAATGATTATGACATCATCAAATGATTATGACATCAACAAAATGATTATGACATCATCAAATGATTATGACATCAACAAAATGATTATGACATCATCAAATGATTATGACATCATCCAATGATTATGACATCAAATGATTATGACATCAACAAAATGATTATGACATCATCCAATGATTATGACATCATCCAATGATTATGACATCATCAAATCATTATGACATCAACAAAATGATTATGACATCAACAAAATGATTATGACATCATCAAATGATTATGACATCAACAAAATGATTATGACATCAACAAAATGATTATGACATCAACAAAATGATTATGACATCATCAAATGATTATGACATCATCCAATGATTATGACATCAAATGATTATGACATCATCAAATGATTATGACATCAACAAAATGATTATGACATCATCAAATGATTATGACATCAACAAAATGATTATGACATCATCCAATGATTATGACATCAAATGATTATGACATCATCAAATGATTATGACATCATCCAATGATTATGACATCAAATGATTATGACATCATCAAATGATTATGACATCATCAAATGATTATGACATCAACAAAATGATTATGACATCATCAAATGATTATGACATCAACAAAATGATTATGACATCATCAAATGATTATGACATCAACAAAATGATTATGACATCATCAAATGATTATGACATCATCCAATGATTATGACATCAAATGATTATGACATCAACAAATCATTATGACATCAACAAAATGATTATGACATCAACAAAATGATTATGACATCATCAAATGATTATGACATCAAATGACTATGACATCATCAAATGATTATGACATCAACAAAATGATTATGACATCATCCAATGATTATGACATCAACAAATCATTATGACATCAACAAAATGATTATGACATCAACAAAATGATTATGACATCATCAAATGATTATGACATCAACAAAATGATTATGACATCATCAAATGATTATGACATCAACAAAATGATTATGACATCATCAAATGATTATGACATCATCCAATGATTATGACATCAAATGATTATGACATCATCAAATGATTATGACATCAACAAAATGATTATGACATCATCAAATGATTATGACATCAACAAAATGATTATGACATCATCAAATGATTATGACATCAACAAAATGATTATGACATCATCAAATGATTATGACATCATCCAATGATTATGACATCAAATGATTATGACATCATCAAATGATTATGACATCAACAAAATGATTATGACATCATCCAATGATTATGACATGAAATGATTATGACATCATCAAATGATTATGACAGCAACAAAATGATTATGGCATCATCAAATGATTATGACATCAACAAAATGATTATGACATCAACAAAATGATTATGACATCATCAGATGATTATGACATCAACAAAATGATTATGACATCATCCAGTGATTATGACATCAAATGATTTTGACATCATCAAATGATTATGACATCTACAAAATGATTATTACATCATCCAATGATTATGACATCAACAAATCATTATGACATCAACAAAATGATTATGACATCAACAAAATGATTATGACATCATGAAATGATTATGACATCAACAAAATGATTATGACATCATCAAATGATTATGACATCATCAAATGATTATGACATCAACAAAATGATTATGACATCAACAAAATGATTATGACATCATCCAATGATTATGACATCAAATGATTATGACATCATCAATTGATTATGACATCAACAAAATGATTATGGCATCATCAAATGATTATGACATCAACAAAATGATTATGACATCATCCAATGATTATGACATCATCCAATGATATGACATCATCAAATCATTATGACATCAACAAAATGATTATGACATCAACAAAATGATTATGACATCATCAAATGATTATGACATCAACAAAATGATTATGACATCATCCAATGATTATGACATCAAATGACTATGACATCATCAAATGATTATGACATCAACAAAATGATTATGACATCATCTAATGATTATGACAACATCAAATGATTATGACATCAACAAAATGGTTATGACATCATCCAATGATTATGACATCAAATGATTATGACATCATCTAATGATTATGACATCATCAAATGATTATGACATCAACGAAATGATTATGACATCATCCAATGATTATGACATCAAATGATTATGACATCATCAAATCATTATGACATCAACAAAATGATTATGACATCATCTAATGATTATGACATCATCAAATGATTATGACATCAACAAAATGATTATGACATCATCCAATGATTATGACATCAAATGATTATGACATCATCAAATGATTATGACATCAACAAAATGATTATGACATCATCTGATGATTATGACATCAACAAAATGATTATGACATCATCCAATGATTATGACATCAAATGATTATGACATCATCCAATGATTATGACATCAACAAAATGATTATGGCATCATCAAATGATTATGACATCAACAAAATGATTATGACATCATCCAATGATTATGACATCATCCAATGATTATGACATCATCAAATCATTATGACATAAACAAAATGATTATGACATCATCCAATGATTATGACATCAAATGATTATGACATCATCAAATGATTATGACATCAATAAAATGATTATGACATCATCCAATGATTATGATATCATCCAATGATTATGACATCATCAAATCATTATGACATCAACAAAATGATTATGACATCAACAAAATGATTATGACATCATCAAATGATTATGACATCAACAAAATGATTATGACATCATCAAATGATTATGACATCAACAAAATGATTATGACATCATCAAATGATTATGACATCATCCAATGATTATGACATCAAATGATTATGACATCATCAAATGATTATGACATCAACAAAATGATTATGACATCATCCAATGATTATGACATCATCCAATTATTATGACATCATCAAATCATTATGACATCAACAAAATGATTATGACATCAACAAAATGATTATGACATCATCAGATGATTATGACATCAACAAAATGATTATGACATCATCCAATGATTATGACATCAAATGATTTTGACATCATCAAATGATTATGACATCAACAAAATGATTATGACATCATCCAATGATTATGACATCAACAAATCATTATGACATCAACAAAATGATTATGACATCAACAAAATGATTATGACATCATCAAATGATTATGACATCAACAAAATGATTATGACATCATCAAATGATTATGACATCATCAAATGATTATGACATCAACAAAATGATTATGACATCAACAAAATGATTATGACATCATCAAATGATTATGACATCAAATGATTATGACATCATCAAATGATTATGACATCAACAAAATGATTATGGCATCATCAAATGATTATGACATCAACAAAATGATTATGACATCATCCAATGATTATGACATCATCCAATGATATGACATCATCAAATCATTATTACATCAACAAAATGATTATGACATCAACAAAATGATTATGACATCATCAAATGATTATGACATCAACAAAATGATTATGACATCATCCAATGATTATGACATCAAATGATTATGACATCATCAAATGATTATGACATCAACAAAATGATTATGACATCATCCAATGATTATGACATCATCCAATGACTATGATATCATCAAATCATTATGACATCAACAAAATGATTATGATATCAACAAAATGATTATTACATCATCAAATGATTATGACATCAACAAAATGATTATGACATCAACAAAATGATTATGACATCATCAAATGATTATGACATCAACAAAATGATTATGACATCATCAAATGATTATGACATCATCCAATGATTATGACATCAAATGATTATGACATCATCAAATGATTATGACATCAACAAAATGATTATGACATCATCCAATGATTATGACATGAAATGATTATGACATCATCAAATGATTATGACAGCAACAAAATGATTATGGCATCATCAAATGATTATGACATCATCAAATGATTATGACATCAACAAAATGATTATGACATCATCTAATGATTATTACATCATCTAATGATTATGACATCAACAAAATGATTATGACATCATCCAATGATTATGACATCAAATGAGTATGACATCATCAAATGATTATGACATCAACAAAATGATTATGACATCATCCAATGATTATGACATCAAATGATTATGACATCATCAAATGATTATGACATCAACAAAATGATTATGACATCATCTAATGATTATGACATCATCAAATGATTATTACATCAACAAAATGGTTATGACATCATCCAATGATTATGACATCAAATGATTATGACATCATCTAATGATTATGACATCATCAAATGATTATGACATCAACAAAATGATTATGACATCAAATGATTATGACATCATCTAATGATTATGACATCATCAAATGATTATGACATCAACAAAATGATTATGACATCATCCAATGATTATGACATCAACAAATGATTATGACATCAACAAAATGATTATGGCATCATCAAATGATTATGACATCAACAAAATGATTATGGCATCATCAAATGATTATGACTAGTGTTGAGCATTCCGATACCGCAAGTATCGGGTATCGGCCGATATCAGCGGTATCGGAATTCCGATACTTAATTCCGATACTTTTTTCATATCGGATTCCGGGATCGGAATCGGAATAGGAAGTTCCCATCATGCTATGAGCCTGCTTGCTTTGATTAAGCCAATGGGAATCCTCCGAAGTGTGGGCACATCCTGTTAGGCATGTAGGCATGTTAACTATTGGCATGGCTGTGATTGGCTGCCGAAATGATGTCATGATGCACTATAAAAGCCACCGCAGCCGCCATTTCTGGTCACTCTGCTGTGAATTCAGTTAGGGACAGGCTGCTGTAGAAGACTGTGAGGGACAGTTAGAAATAGCGATTCTAAAAACAATATTGTGCTTTATCCAGGCTACATAAACCACCACTGTAGCTTGCTTTTCCCTAGCAGCGCTGTTTTCACAGCTGTCTGCAAGGGCTGTGTGAGTGCAGCTCACGCTGTGGAGTGGGTCCTGCAGCCACGTCAGGCTGTAGGCCACCCAGTGTGATCACTGCTGCCTCATACATCTTTTATTTTTTGAGCTGCATTTTTTAAATAATTTCAATCTAGTGTGCTTCCATCCGTATCCATATACGTTGGTTGCAAACACTAGTAGTAGACAGCGGAGCCTTTCTGCAGCCTTTCAGTGCTAGTGTCCACTTTGCTGCACTGTTCACGGCTGTCTGAGAGGTCTCTGACTGTGTGTGAGTGCAGCTCATGCTGAGTAGTGTGTCCTGCAGCTACGTCTGGCTGTAGGACGCTCAGCGTGCGTCACTGCCTCACACATATTTTTATTTGAGTGCAGCTCATTTTTTCTTCTATTAGTGTGCATCCATCCGTCTCCATCTACGGTGGTTGCAAACACTATATAGGAGTACACAGCGGAGCCTTTCTGCAGCCTGTCAGTGCCAGTGCCCACTTAGCTGCACTGTTGACGGCTGTCTGAGAGGTCTCTGACTGTGTGTGAGTGCAGCTCACGCTGAGTAGAGTGTCCTGCAGCTACGTCTGGTTGTAGGACGCTCAACGTGCGTCACTGCCTCACACATATTTGTCTCTGAGTGCAGCTCATTTTTTCTTCTCCTATTAGTGTGCATCCATCCGTATCCATCAACATTGGTTGGTTGCAAACACTATATAGGAGTAGATAGAGGAGCCTTTTTTTCTGGCTTGTGCCCTGCCGGCGCAGCCAGATTAGTATTACCCAATTTTTTTGGAGCCTCATCTTTTGCATTGTAGGTTACCTGCCTGCATTGTAATAGCTCCAAAAAGTTGGTGATACTATCAGTTTCAATTCTTTGTTCTCATACTTTGAGTTTGTTTCAAACAAAGAAACCACATAAAAAGTTCACCAAACACTACATTTTGAACTTGTGTAGGCCACATCAGCTCCTATTAAAGTCTAGTCCACACACACACACTTCATAAAATTAGTGTTTCTTGTACCTGTAACCAGCTGTTCAGGAATAAGCACACTAAGGCCCCCCTTTGTCCTTTTTTGCCTATCTTAAGCAGTCTTGCAAGATGAAGAAGGCAGGGAGTAAGGCGCGGGGGCGTGGGCGTGGGCGTGGAGTTTCAGCAGGGAGAGGACGTGGGGATTCTGCAGGGAGAGGACGTGGGGATTCTACAGGTAGAGGACGTGGGGATTCTGGGCCTGCTGCGGGCACCAGTGGATCAGCATCCCCCAGTTTTAGCAGGCAACAGTCCTTTATGCGCAGCTTTGTAGGACCTCAACGTACCCCACTGCTGCGGGAGGAACAAATTGAAGCCGTTGTCGGATGGATGGCAGCTAACGCATCGACTTCAATTACTTCCGCATCCTCTCAGGGTCAGAGCACCGAAGAGCAACCATCTGTCTCTTCACCACCTGCCAAAGTGCCCAGGCAGTCAGAGAGACATGGACAGGAGCCATCACAATCTCTACTTCTGTTCTCGGAATCTGTTGGCTTGGAAAGAGGGGGCCAGCCAAGCAGCATTCCTGAATGTGAAGAAGAGGGAGTATGCAGTGATGCGCAACTTCTTTGTCCCTCTGAATCTGAAGAGGCGAGTGGGCCAGTGCCTATGGTCAGCACACCTCAGTACGCATCAGATGATGACGAGACTCAGTTGCCACTTTCTGGTGCGTACGGTGCTGGCGAGACAACCCCGGAGAAGCAGCTGTTTGAAGAGGGGAGGGAAGATGATGAGGTCCTTGACCCATCATGGCGTGAGCAACAGGAAGGTGGTGGGAGCAGCTCGGAGGAAGAGATTCCCCTACCGGCCAAAACAGGAGGCAGAGGGAGGGGGAAGACTTGGTTGCCTGTACCCTCCACTTCGGCACCCGTTAGGAGCATTCCTCCTTCCAAAGGCAAACCGGGCGCTCACAAGAGTTGCAGTGCGTGGTCCTTTTTTGACACAGTTGCAGATGACATTTGCTTTGTCAAATGCAAGCTGTGTCATCAGAGAGTCAAAAGAGGGAGAAATGTCAGCAACCTCAATACCACAAATATGTGGAAACATGTGCGCACCAAGCACGAGTTGGAGTTGCATAGACACCCTCAAGACGTAGGCCAACGTACAGCACCACCTACCACCTCTTCAGTTCGTGTTGGGCCCTCTTCCTCCAGCTCACACACTGCTGGTTCGGCTTCCTCACAGGATCGCCAAGGAAGAACCTCTGCCACTGTTGTCCGGAGACCCTGTCAGATTCCACCCATAACAGCACGTTCCCATCCATCACAGCCATCGGTAGCACAGGCATGGGATAAAAGGCGCCCTTACTCGGCAAACCATCCCCGAGCACAGTCTCTGAATGCTGGCATTGCCAAACTTCTGGCAGTTGAAATGCTGTCATTCAGGCTGGTGGACACTGACACCTTCCGGGACTTAATGGCATTGGCAGTCCCCCAATACAACGTGCCCAGCCGCTTTTATTTCAGCAGGCGAGCCGTCCCTGCCCTGCAGAAACATGTTGAGGGCAAAATAAAACATGCGCTACTAAACGCCGTTAGTAGCAAGGTCCACCTGACCACCGATGCGTGGACCAGTAACCATGGACAGGGACGATACCTTTCCCTCACTGCCCACTGGGTCAATGTTGTGGAGCCGGGTACGGATCTGGAGAGTGGCGCTGTACGTGTTCTTCCAACGCCACGGATTGCAGGACTCTAGTCTGTACACATAGACTCCTCCTCCTACTCAAGTTCCTCAGAAACAGCAGAGCAGGAGCCTGTTACGACCGATATGAGCACAGCCGTGGCCAAACGTCAACAGGCTGTACTCAAATTAATTTCTTTGGGGAATCGAAGCCACACAGCGCAGGAGCTCTGGAATGCTATCAAGCTGGAGAGCGATGTGTGGTTTGGGCCAGCGAATCTCCAGCCGGGCTTGGTAGTGTGTGACAATGGCCGAAATCTGGTGGCAGCTCTTGGCCTAGGCAACCTCACACACATCCCATGTCTGGCACATGTTCTTAACTTGGTCGTGCAGAGCTTTCTGAGGGACTATCCGGATCTTGATGCACTGTTGCACAAGGTCCGCATAGAGTGCGCTCACTTGCGACGTTCCAGCACGGCAAGATCGCGCCTCGCTGCTCTGCAGCGACGATTTGGCCTTCCAGAACATCGCATCATATGTGACCTACCCACCCGGTGGAATTCAACGTTACATATGTTGGAGCGGTTGTGTGAGCAGCAGGCAGCAGTCATGGAGTACCAGCTGCATCAGGCGCAAACAAGTCGCACTGTGCGCCGTTCACACTTCAGCACCATTGAGTGGGCCTCTATGAAGGACATCTGCCTCGTTTTGCGTGCCTTCGATGAATCCACGCGGATGGCGAGTGCAGATGATGCACTAGTCAGCATGACTGTCCCCCTTATCTGCCTGCTTCAACAAACACTGCAAGCACTAAGGGATGAGGTTTCAGAAGAGGTGGAGGATGAGGAGTCCCAAATGCCATCTGCTTCTGGACAGTCTGCGCTACGTGTTTCCTCACAAAGGCCTAGGCAGGGGACACTTTGTGAGGAGGATGAGGAGGAGTCGATGGAGGAGGAAGACATCTCTCCAGAGGAGGGAGGTACACAAACCTCTACTCAGTATGTACAGCGAGGGTGGGGTGATGCAGAGCAGGTCGAGGTCACGCCTCAAACAGGGGACAGCGGTTCTTTGGCAGTTGGGAGTCTGCAGCACATGGTTGATTTCATGCTGCAGTGCCTGAGAAACGACCGCCGCATCGCCCACATTCTCGTCTCGGCTGATTATTGGGTGTACACCCTCCTAGATCCTCGCTACCGGGACAGCGTACAAAGGCTCATACCAACGTTGAACCGGGAGCGTAAAATGCGGGAGTACGAAGAGTCACTGGTGCAGTCCATAATGTTTTCCATTCCACCCGACAGCATTGTTGCAAGTGCTTTACAAAGCAGCTCTGTGCGTCGAGGCAGTGGAGGAAACTCTGCACAAAGAGGGAGCAGAGGCAGTGCCGCAGCACAAGGCAAGACCACTATGGCCCAAATGTGGCAAAGTTTTGTGTGTCCACCACAATTGTCTACACCATCAGCGACGCCTCGAGTCAGCAGGAGGCAACGCTTCCGTCAGATGGTGTCAGACTACATGTCTTGCCCTGTCGCTGTACTCCCAGATGGCTCTTCCCCCTTCAAGTTTTGGGTCTCTAAGCTGGATACATGGCCAGAGCTTAGCCAGTATGCATTGGAGGTGCTGGCTTGCCCTGCTGCCAGTGTATTATCGGAACGTGTCTTTAGTGCCGCAGGTGGTGTACTAACAGACCGTCGCACGCGACTATCTTCCGATAATGTTGACCGGCTGACTTTTCTGAAAATGAACAAGGCCTGGATCTCCAAAGACTTTGCCATTCCTCTTACAGACTAAATTAGTGGTTGGCAACTGTATCCAGGTCTGCTGGTGTGTTCATTTTTCTACCACCTGAACTATAATCCCTGTGCTTCAACACAGCCAGTTGTCGCTCAGATGTGTCGTCTGCACAGAGAAACACACTAGCTCCTGTGTTACTGGGGTTCAGTAATGCCAGCTGATCCCCTGCTGTGTGGACGGCAGAGTCACCAGCTCCATCAACATTCAAACCACTACTGATTTTTAACCGTGCCCAACTTAGGTCTCTGGCTCCACTGTCTCTACTATTTCCCCTGACCTCCAACCCCGCCATCTACATCTCTGAAGTGGCGTCAGCACAATCTACACTTGTTCCTGTGTTCCTGTGGCTCAGTCCCATCAGTTTATCCCCTGATGTGTGTCCGGCAAGGTCTCCTGCTCTGTCCACATTCCCATAACCAGTAGTGGGAATGAGGACAGAGCTGGCGAACTTGCCGGACAAACATCAGGGGATCAACTGATGGGACTGAGCACCAGTAACACAGGAACAAGTGTAGATTGTGCTGACGCCACTTCAGAGATGTAGCTGGCGGGGTTGGAGGCCAGGGTAAATAGTAGAGACAGTGGAGCCAGAGGCCTAAGTGGAGCATGGTTAGAATCAGTAGTAGTCCACAACCTCCATAAAAACCGCTGCCCATTGGCCTCTGCATGCGGCATGCGTAATCCTGGGCACCAACAGCGTCAGTTGGTGTTCAGAAGTGTCGTCTCCACAGAGCCAAACACATTCGTTCAAGTGTTAGTGGGGTTCAGCACTGCCAGCTGTTCCCCTGCTGTGGAGATGGCAAGTCTCCTGCTGCCTTCACCTGCCCAAATCCAGTAGGCCCCAGCCTGCTCCTCGCCTAATCCTGGGCTCCAACAGCGTCAGTTGGTGTTCAGAAGTGTCGTCTCCACAGAGCCAAACACATTCGTTCAAGTGTTAGTGGGGTTCAGCACTGCCAGCTGTTCCCCTGCTGTGGAGATGGCAAGTCTCCTGCTGCATTCACCTGCCAAAATCCAGTAGGCCCCAGCCTGCTCCTCGCCTAATCCTGGGCTCCAACAGCGTCAGTTGGTGTTCAGAAGTGTCGTCTCCACAGAGCCAAACACATTCGTTCAAGTGTTAGTGGGGTTCAGCACTGCCAGCTGTTCCCCTGCTGTGGAGATGGCAAGTCTCCTGCTGCCTTCACCTGCCAAAATCCAGTAGGCCCCAGCCTGCTCCTCGCCTAATCCTGGGCTCCAACAGCGTCAGTTGGTGTTCAGAAGTGTCGTCTCCACAGAGCCAAACACGTTCGTTCAAGTGTTAGTGGGGTTCAGCACTGCCAGCTGTTCCCCTGCTGTGGAGATGGCAAGTCTCCTGCTGCCTTCACCTGCCAAAATCCAGTAGGCCCCAGCCTGCTCCTCGCCTAATCCTGGGCTCCAACAGCGTCAGTTGGTGTTCAGAAGTGTCGTCTCCACAGAGCCAAACACATTCGTTCAAGTGTTAGTGGGGTTCAGCACTGCCAGCTGTTCCCCTGCTGTGGAGATGGCAAGTCTCCTGCTGCCTTCACCTGCCAAAATCCAGTAGGCCCCAGACTGCTCCTCGCCTAATCCTGGGCTCCAACAGCGTCAGTTGGTGTTCAGAAGTGTCGTCTCCACAGAGCCAAACACATTCGTTCAAGTGTTAGTGGGGTTCAGCACTGCCAGCTGTTCCCCTGCTGTGGAGATGGCAAGTCTCCTGCTGCCTTCACCTGCCAAAATCCAGTAGGCCCCAGCCTGCTCCTCGCCTAATCCTGGGCTCCAACAGCGTCAGTTGGTGTTCAGAAGTGTCGTCTCCACAGAGCCAAACACATTCGTTCAAGTGTTAGTGGGGTTCAGCACTGCCAGCTGTTCCCCTGCTGTGGAGATGGCAAGTCTCCTGCTGCCTTCACCTGCCAAAATCCAGTAGGCCCCAGCCTGCTCCTCGCCTAATCCTGGGCTCCAACAGCGTCAGTTGGTGTTCAGAAGTGTCGTCTCCACAGAGCCAAACACATTCGTTCAAGTGTTAGTGGGGTTCAGCACTGCCAGCTGTTCCCCTGCTGTGGAGATGGCAAGTCTCCTGCTGCCTTCACCTGCCAAAATCCAGTAGGCCCCAGCCTGCTCCTCGCCTAATCCTGGGCTCCAACAGCGTCAGTTGGTGTTCAGAAGTGTCGTCTCCACAGAACCAAACACATTCGTTCAAGTGTTAGTGGGGTTCAGCACTGCCAGCTGTTCCCCTGCTGTGGAGATGGCAAGTCTCCTGCTGCCTTCACCTGCCAAAATCCAGTAGGCCCCAGCCTGCTCCTCGCCTAATCCTGGGCTCCAACAGCGTCAGTTGGTGTTCAGAAGTGTCGTCTCCACAGAGCCAAACACATTCGTTCAAGTGTTAGTGGGGTTCAGCACTGCCAGCTGTTCCCCTGCTGTGGAGATGGCAAGTCTCCTGCTGCCTTCACCTGCCAAAATCCAGTTGGCCCCAGCCTGCTCCTCGCCTAATCCTGGGCTCCAACAGCGTCAGTTGGTGTTCAGAAGTGTCGTCTCCACAGAACCAAACACATTCGTTCAAGTGTTAGTGGGGTTCAGCACTGCCAGCTGTTCCCCTGCTGTGGAGATGGCAAGTCTCCTGCTGCCTTCACCTGCCAAAATCCAGTAGGCCCCAGCCTGCTCCTCGCCTAATCCTGGGCTCCAACAGCATCAGTTGGTGTTCAGAAGTGTCGTCTCCACAGAGCCAAACACATTCGTTCAAGTGTTAGTGGGGTTCAGCACTGCCAGCTGTTCCCCTGCTGTGGAGATGGCAAGTCTCCTGCTGCCTTCACCTGCCAAAATCCAGTTGGCCCCAGCCTGCTCCTCGCCTAATCCTGGGCTCCAACAGCGTCAGTTGGTGTTCAGAAGTGTCGTCTCCACAGAGCCAAACACATTCGTTCAAGTGTTAGTGGGGTTCAGCACTGCCAGCTGTTCCCCTGCTGTGGAGATGGCAGTCTCTCCTGCTGTCTCCGCATTACAAAGACAGTAGGCCTCTGCCTACACCCTCCTATTTCCTGGGCTTCAACACAGCCAGTTGTAGTTCGGAAGTGCCGTCCACACGGAAAGAGATACTTGCTCCCGTGTCTCAGTGGGGTTCAGTAACGTCAGCTGATCCCCTGCTGTGTGGATGGCAGTCTCTCCTGCTGTAAACTCATTCAAAATACAGTAGGCCTCTGCCTACACCCTCCTATTTCCTGGGCTTCAACACAGCCAGTTGTAGTTCGGAAGTGCCGTCCACACGGAAAGAGACACTTGCTCCCGTGTCTCAGTGGGGTTCAGTAACGTCAGCTGATCCCCTGCTGTGTGGATGGCAGTCTCTACTGCTGTAAACTCATTCAAAATACAGTAGGCCTCTGCCTACACCCTCCTATTTCCTGGGCTTCAACACAGCCAGTTGTAGTTCGGAAGTGCCGTCCACACGGAAAGAGACACTTGCTCCCGTGTCTCAGTGGGGTTCAGTAACGTCAGCTGATCCCCTGCTGTGTGGATGGCAGTCTCTCCTGCTGTAAACTCATTCAAAATACAGTAGGCCTCTGCCTACACCCTCCTATTTCCTGGGCTTCAACACAGCCAGTTGTAGTTCGGAAGTGCCGTCCACACGGAAAGAGACACTTGCTCCCGTGTCTCAGTGGGGTTCAGTAACGTCAGCTGATCCCCTGCTGTGTGGATGGCAGTCTCTCCTGCTGTAAACTCATTCAAAATACAGTAGGCCTCTGCCTACACCCTCCTATTTCCTGGGCTTCAACACAGCCAGTTGTAGTTCGGAAGTGCCGTCCACACGGAAAGAGATACTTGCTCCCGTGTCTCAGTGGGGTTCAGTAACGTCAGCTGATCCCCTGCTGTGTGGATGGCAGTCTCTCCTGCTGTCACCTCATTCAAAATTCAGTAGGCCTCTGCCTACACCCTCCTATTTCCTGGGCTTCAACACAGCCAGTTGTAGTTCGGAAGTGCCGTCCACACGGAAAGAGATACTTGCTCCCGTGTCTCAGTGGGGTTCAGTAACGTCAGCTGATCCCCTGCTGTGTGGATGGCAGTCTCTCCTGCTGTAAACTCATTCAAAATACAGTAGGCCTCTGCCTACACCCTCCTATTTCCTGGGCTTCAACACAGCCAGTTGTAGTTCGGAAGTGCCGTCCACACGGAAAGAGACACTTGCTCCCGTGTCTCAGTGGGGTTCAGTAACGTCAGCTGATCCCCTGCTGTGTGGATGGCAGTCTCTCCTGCTGTAAACTCATTCAAAATACAGTAGGCCTCTGCCTACACCCTCCTATTTCCTGGGCTTCAACACAGCCAGTTGTAGTTCGGAAGTGCCGTCCACACGGAAAGAGATACTTGCTCCCGTGTCTCAGTGGGGTTCAGTAACGTCAGCTGATCCCCTGCTGTGTGGATGGCAGTCTCTCCTGCTGTCACCTCATTCAAAATTCAGTAGGCCTCTGCCTACACCCTCCTATTTCCTGGGCTTCAACACAGCCAGTTGTAGTTCGGAAGTGCCGTCCACACGGAAAGAGATACTTGCTCCCGTGTCTCAGTGGGGTTCAGTAACGTCAGCTGATCCCCTGCTGTGTGGATGGCAGTCTCTCCTGCTGTCACCTCATTCAAAATTCAGTAGGCCTCTGCCTACACCCTCCTATTTCCTGGGCTTCAACACAGCCAGTTGTAGTTCGGAAGTGCCGTCCACACGGAAAGAGACACTTGCTCCCGTGTCTCAGTGGGGTTCAGTAACGTCAGCTGATCCCCTGCTGTGTGGATGGCAGTCTCTCCTGCTGTCACCTCATTCAAAATTCAGTAGGCCTCTGCCTACACCCTCCTATTTCCTGGGCTTCAACACAGCCAGTTGTAGTTCGGAAGTGCCGTCCACACGGAAAGAGATACTTGCTCCCGTGTCTCAGTGGGGTTCAGTAACGTCAGCTGATCCCCTGCTGTGTGGATGGCAGTCTCTCCTGCTGTAAACTCATTCAAAATACAGTAGGCCTCTGCCTACACCCTCCTATTTCCTGGGCTTCAACACAGCCAGTTGTAGTTCGGAAGTGCCGTCCACACGGAAAGAGATACTTGCTCCCGTGTCTCAGTGGGGTTCAGTAACGTCAGCTGATCCCCTGCTTTGTGGATGGCAGTCTCTCCTGCTGTAAACTCATTCAAAATACAGTAGGCCTCTGCCTACACCCTCCTATTTCCTGGGCTTCAACACAGCCAGTTGTAGTTCGGAAGTGCCGTCCACACGGAAAGAGATACTTGCTCCCGTGTCTCAGTGGGGTTCAGTAACGTCAGCTGATCCCCTGCTGTGTGGATGGCAGTCTCTCCTGCTGTCACCTCATTCAAAATTCAGTAGGCCTCTGCCTACACCCTCCTATTTCCTGGGCTTCAACACAGCCAGTTGTAGTTCGGAAGTGCCGTCCACACGGAAAGAGACACTTGCTCCCGTGTCTCAGTGGGGTTCAGTAACGTCAGCTGATCCCCTGCTGTGTGGATGGCAGTCTCTCCTGCTGTCACCTCATTCAAAATTCAGTAGGCCTCTGCCTACACCCTCCTATTTCCTGGGCTTCAACACAGCCAGTTGTAGTTCGGAAGTGCCGTCCACACGGAAAGAGATACTTGCTCCCGTGTCTCAGTGGGGTTCAGTAACGTCAGCTGATCCCCTGCTGTGTGGATGGCAGTCTCTCCTGCTGTAAACTCATTCAAAATACAGTAGGCCTCTGCCTACACCCTCCTATTTCCTGGGCTTCAACACAGCCAGTTGTAGTTCGGAAGTGCCGTCCACACGGAAAGAGATACTTGCTCCCGTGTCTCAGTGGGGTTCAGTAACGTCAGCTGATCCCCTGCTTTGTGGATGGCAGTCTCTCCTGCTGTAAACTCATTCAAAATACAGTAGGCCTCTGCCTACACCCTCCTATTTCCTGGGCTTCAACACAGCCAGTTGTAGTTCGGAAGTGCCGTCCACACGGAAAGAGATACTTGCTCCCGTGTCTCAGTGGGGTTCAGTAACGTCAGCTGATCCCCTGCTTTGTGGATGGCAGTCTCTCCTGCTGTAAACTCATTCAAAATACAGTAGGCCTCTGCCTACACCCTCCTATTTCCTGGGCTTCAACACAGCCAGTTGTAGTTCGGAAGTGCCGTCCACACGGAAAGAGATACTTGCTCCCGTGTCTCAGTGGGGTTCAGTAATGTCAGCTGATCCCCTGCTGTGTGGATGGCAAAGTCTCCTGCTGCCTACACAGTCGTACCACTACTGATTTTTAACCGTGCTCCAATTAGGCCTGTGGCTCCACTGTCTCTCGTATTTCCCCTGTCCTCCAACCCTGCCAGTTACAGCTCCGAAGTGGCGTCTGCACAATCCACACTTGTTCCTGTGTTACAGGTGTTCAGTCCGATCAGTTAATCCCCTGATGTGTGTCCGGCAATGTCGCCTGCTCTGTCCACATTCCCATTATCGGAATGTGGACAGAGCAGGCGACATTGCCGGACACACATCAGGGGATTAACTGACCGGACTGAACACCTGTAACACAGGAACAAGTGTGGATTGTGCAGACGCCACTTCGGAGCTGTAACTGGCGGGGTTGGAGGACAGGGGAAATACGAAAATCAGTGAATCCACAGGCCTAAGTGGAGCTTGGTTCAAATTAGTAGTCTACAACCGATCTTAAAATTTCTTCAATGCAGCCTAAGCCTGCTCCGTGCTTGTCCCTGGGCTTCAACACAGCCAGTTGTTGCTCGGAAGTGCCGTCTTCACAGAGTAAAACACTAGCTCCTGTGTTTGTGGGGTTCAGTAACGTCAGCTGTTCCCCTGCTGTTTTGATGGCAATCTGTCCTGCTGCCTCCCAATTGACAGCACATCAGGCCTCAGCCTGCTAAGTGCTTGTCCTGGGCTCCAACATCGCCAGTTGCTGCTCATAACTGACTTTGGCACGGGTACTCCCTCCTGCCCAGCTTGGTTCCAGCCCTGCCTGCTGTTTCCGGGAAGTGTCAATGTCAGTTTGCCACCCCAAGTTGCCATGTCGTGTTGCGGTTGGGTTAGCCGAGGCTAGGGTGCCAGCAGTTTAGGTGCTTCCTATGTGGACTGCGGGTTCTGGTAAGAAAGGTTTGTTCCATAGTGCCAGTAGGACAAGCACCCCCTGTAGGACTGTGTGATTCGGTAACTGCGGCCAGCTTGCGGCATGCCAACTTTGCTTTTCAGGGGTAACTTCTGATACCCCTCCGGGTTCCAGCACCGTCAGCTGGTTCTCATCAGAGCCTTTGGCCTAGGTGCCTCCATCTCGGTATCCGAGTTCCAGCAACGTCTGCTGGTCCTTGGTAGTGCTTTGTAGCACAGGTACCTCCTGCTTAGTAACCGGGTTCCAGCACCGTCAGCTGGTCCTCGGTTGTGCCATTGGCTCTTATTCCTTCTGCTGCCCCTCCGGGTGCCAGCACTGTCAGCTGGTCCTCGCTATTTCCATTTGCTCTTGCAGCTTATGCTACCCCTCCGGGTTCCAGCACCGTCAGCTGGTTCTCGTCAGAGCCTTTGGCCTAGGTGCCTCCATCTCGGTATCCGAGTTCCGGCAACGTCTGCTGGTCCTTGGTAGTGCTTTGTAGCACAGGTACCTCCTGCTTAGTAACCGGGTTCCAGCACCGTCAGCTGGTCCTCGGTTGTGCCATTGGCTCTTATTCCTTCTGCTGCCCCTCCGGGTGCCAGCACTGTCAGCTGGTCCTCGCTATTTCCATTTGCTCTTGCAGCTTATGCTACCCCTCCGGGTTCCAGCACCGTCAGCTGGTTCTCGTCAGAGCGTTTGGCCTAGGTGCCTCCATCTCGGTATCCGAGTTCCGGCAACGTCTGCTGGTCCTTGGTAGTGCTTTGTAGCACAGGTACCTCCTGCTTAGTAACCGGGTTCCAGCACCGTCAGCTGGTCCTCGGTAGTGCCATTGGCTCTTGTTCCTTCTGCTGCCCCTCCGGGTGCCAGTACCGTCAGCTGGTTCAAGAGGACAAAGAACAGGAAGACAACCACCAAGATGCAGAACAACAAGAGAGAGAAGACAAAGAAGCATAAAAAAAACAAAGCAGAAGAACATTAAGCATAAGACTAATACTCTGAGCAAATGATATTATCTTATTTATAAGCAGAAGAAGACTAAGCAGTGTATGGGGGTGAGTCCGTTCCTCCTCGTGGTGCCCCTGGAAAAGGCCTGCTTCTGCAGGCCAAACTGAACGCGGACAAATCCTGTTGTAAATCTTTTGTGACAGGCAGAACGGAAGGTGTAAACTTCTAACTTTTCTAGATAACAACTACAGGAATGCCTGACACAAACAAGAATATGATGAAGAAGAATAGGAAGAAGATGAAGAAGCTGAATATGTAGAATAATAATTGTTGAATAAGAAGAATATGAAGAATGTAAGAAAAGGAAGAAGAAGAAGAAGAAGAAGAAGAAGAAGAAGAAGAAGAAGAAGAAGAAGAAGAAGAATGTAAAAAAAGGAAGTAGAAGAAGAAGAAGAAGAATGTAAAAAAAGGAATAAGAAGAAGAATGTAAAAAAAGGAAGTAGAAGAAGAAGAAGAAGAAGAATGTAAAAAAAGGAAGTAGAAGAAGAAGAAGAAGAATGTAAAAAAAGGAAGTAGAAGAAGAAGACATACATGTCTGGCAAAATATAAATGAGGCTAACATAGTCAATATCTTTGTAACTCCTAACATCTTTAAAAAAAAAAGTTTAATTCCTGCTATTCCATTTGATTGGGCTAAACCTCTATGGCTTTAATGTCTCCTCCACCTCCCACAATACATTCTACATTATTCTTAGTTGTTTTTCTTCATGTAGAATTAACCTACAAGGAAAGAAAGGTTTTTTTTTAATTCCGATATTTTGGCCCCATTGACTTGCATTGGTTCCCGGTATCGGAATCGGCGATACCGATACTTTTTTTTAAGATCGGCCGATCCATTCCGATCCGATATTTTCAAGTATCGGCTGGTATCGCTCAACTCTAATTATGACATCAACAAAATGATTATGGCATCATCAAATGATTATGACATCAACAAAATGATTATGACATCATCAAATGATTATGACATCATCCAATGATTATCACATCAAATGATTATGACATCAACAAAATTATTATGACATCTTCCAATGATTATGACATCATCCAATGATTATGACATCATCAAATCATTATGACATCAACAAAATGATGGACATCATCAAATGATTATGACATCAACAAAATGATTATGACATCATCCAATGATTATGACAGCAAATGATTATGACATCATCAAATGATTATGACATCAACAAAATGATTATGACATCAACAAAATGATTATGGCATCATCAAATGATTATGACATCAACAAAATCATAATGACATCATCAAATGATTATGACATCAACAAAATGATTATTACATCATCCAATGATTATGACATCAAATGATTATGACATCATCAAATCATTATGACATCAACAAAATGATTATGACATCAACAAAATGATTATGACATCATAAAATGATTATGACATCAACAAAATGATTATGACATCATCAAATGATTATGACATCAACAAAATGATTATGACATCATCCAATGATTTTGACATCATCAAATCATTATGACATCAACAAAATGATTATGACATCAACAAAATGATTATGACATCATCAAATGATTATGACATCAAATGATTATGACATCATCAAATAATTATGTCATCAACAAAATGATTATGACATCATCTAATGATTATGACATCATCAAATGATTATGACATCAACAAAATGATTATGACATCATCCAATGATTATGACATCAAATGATTATGACATCATCAAATGATTATGACATCAACAAAATGATTATGACATCATCAAATGATTATGACATCAAAAAAATGATTATGACATCAACAAAATGATTATGACATCATCTAATGATTATGACATTATCAAATGATTATGACATCAACAAAATGATTATGACATCATCCGATGATTATGACATCAAATGATTATGACATCATCAAAATGATTATGACATCATCTAATGATTATGACATCATCAAATGATTATGACATCAACAAAATGATTATGACATCATCAAATGATTATGACATCAACAAAATGATTATGACATCATCCAATGATTATGACATCAAATGATTATGACATCAACAAAATGATTATGACATCATCCAATGATTATGACATCAAATGTTTATGACATCATCAAATGATTATGACATCAACAAAATGATTATGACATCATCCAATGATTATGACATCAAATGATTATGACATCATCAAATCATTATGACATCAACAAAATGATTATGACATCATCTAATGATTATGACATCATCAAATGATTATGACATCAACAAAATGATTATGACATCAAATGATTATGACATCATCAAATGATTATGACATCAAAAAAATAATTATGACATCAACAAAATGATTATGACATCATAAAATGATTATGACATCAACAAAATGATTATGGCATCATCAAATGATTATGACATCATCAAATGATTATGACATCAACAAAATGATTATGACATCATCTAATGATTATGACATCATCAAATGATTATGACATCAACAAAATGATTATGACATCATCCAATGATTATGACATCAAATGATTATGACATCAACAAAATGATTATGACATCATCCAATGATTATGACATCAAATGTTTATGACATCATCAAATGATTATGACATCAACAAAATGATTATGACATCATCAAATGATTATGACATCAAATGATTATGACATCATCAAATGATTATGACATCAACAAAATGATTATGACATCATCTGATGATTATGACATCAACAAAATGATTATGACATCATCCAATGATTATGACATCAAATGATTATGACATCTTCCAATGATTATGACATCAAATGATTATGACATCATCAAATGATTATGACATCAACAAAATGATTATGACATCATCTGATGATTATGACATCAACAAAATGATTATGGCATCATCAAATGATTATGACATCAACAAAATGATTATGACATCATCCAATGATTTTGACATCATCAAATCATTATGACATCAACAAAATGATTATGACATCAACAAAATGATTATGACATCTTCCAATGATTATGACATCAAATGATTATGACATCATCAAATGATTATGACATCAACAAAATGATTATGACATCATCTGATGATTATGACATCAACAAAATGATTATGACATCATCCAATGATTATGACATCAAATGATTATGACATCATCCAATGATTATGACATCAACAAAATGATTATGGCATCATCAAATGATTATGACATCAACAAAATGATTATGACATCATCCAATGATTATGACATCATCCAATGATTATGACATCATCAAATCATTATGACATCAACAAAATGATTATGACATCATCCAATGATTTTGACATCATCAAATCATTATGACATCAACAAAATGATTATGACATCAACAAAATCATTATGACATCAAATGATTATGACATCATCAAATGGTTATGACATCAACAAAATGATTATGACATCATCCAATGATTATGACATCATCCAATGATTATGACATCATCAAATCATTATGACATCAACAAAATGATTGACATCATCAAATGATTATGACATCAACAAAATGATTATGACATCATCCAATGATTATGACATCAAATGATTATGACATCATCAAATCATTATGACATCAACAAAATGATTATGACATCAACAAAATGATTATGGCATCATCAAATGATTATGACATCAACAAAATCATGACATCATCAAATGATTATGACATCAACAAAATGATTATGACATCATCCAATGATTATGACATCAAATGATTATGACATCATCAAATCATTATGACATCAACAAAATGATTATGACATCATAAAATGATTATGACATCAACAAAATGATTATGGCATCATCAAATGATTATGACATCAACAAAATGATTATGACATCATCCAATGATTTTGACATCATCAAATCATTATGACATCAACAAAATGATTATGACATCAACAAAATGATTATGACATCATCAAATGATTATGACATCAAATGATTATGACATCATCAAATGATTATGACATCAACAAAATGATTATGACATCATCTAATGATTATGACATCATCAAATGATTATGACATCAACAAAATGATTATGACATCATCTAATGATTATGACATCATCAAATGATTATGACATCAACAAAATGATTATGACATCATCCAATGATTATGACATCAAATGATTATGACATCATCAAATCATTATGATATCAACAAAATGATTATGACATCATCTAATGATTATGACATCATCAAATGATTATGACATCAACAAAATGATTATGACATCATCCAATGATTATGACAACAAATGATTATGACATCATCAAATGATTATGACATCAACAAAATGATTATGACATCATCCGATGATTATGACATCAACAAAATGATTATGACATCATCCAATGATTATGACATCAAATGATTATGACATCATCCAATGATTATGACATCAACAAAATGATTATGGCATCATCAAATGATTATGACATCAACAAAATGATTATGACATCATCCAATGATTATGACATCATCCAATGATTATGACATCATCAAATCATTATGACATCAACAAAATGATTATGACATCAACAAAATGATTATGACATCATCAAATGATTATGACATCAACAAAATGATTATGACATCATCCAATGATTATGACATCAAATGATTATGACATCATCAAATGATTATGACATCAACAAAATGATTATGACATCATCCAATGATTATGACATCATCCAATGATTATGACATCATCAAATCATTATGACATCAACAAAATGATTATGACATCAACAAAATGATTATGACATCATCAAATGATTATGACATCAACAAAATGATTATGACATCATCAAATGATTATGACATCATCCAATGATTATGACATCAAATGATTATGACATCATCAAATGATTATGACATCAACAAAATGATTATGATATCATCCAATGATTATGACATCATCCAATGATTATGACATCATCAAATCATTATGACATCAACAAAATGATTATGACATCAACAAAATGATTATGACATCATCAGATGATTATGACATCAACAAAATGATTATGACATCATCCAATGATTATGACATCAAATGATTTTGACATCATCAAATGATTATGACATCAACAAAATGATTATGACATCATCCAATGATTATGACATCAACAAATCATTATGACATCAACAAAATGATTATGACATCAACAAAATGATTATGACATCATCAGATGATTATGACATCAACAAAATGATTATGACATCATCCAATGATTATGACATCATCAAATGATTATGACATCAACAAAATGATTATGACATCAACAAAATGATTATGACATCATCCAATGATTATGACATCAAATGATTATGACATCATCAAATGATTATGACATCAACAAAATGATTATGGCATCATCAAATGATTATGACATCAACAAAATGATTATGACATCATCCAATGATTATGACATCATCCAATGATATGACATCATCAAATCATTATGACATCAACAAAATGATTATGACATCAACAAAATGATTATGACATCATCAAATGATTATGACATCAACAAAATGATTATGACATCATCCAATGATTATGACATCAAATGATTATGACATCATCAAATGATTATGACATCAACAAAATGATTATGACATCATCCAATGATAATGACATCATCCAATGACTATGACATCATCAAATCATTATGACATCAACAAAATGATTATGACATCAACAAAATGATTATGACATCATCAAATGATTGTGACATCAACAAAATGATTATGACATCATCAAATGATTATGACATCAACAAAATGATTATGACATCATCAAATGATTATGACATCATCCAATGATTATGACATCAAATGATTATGACATCATCAAATGATTATGACATCAACAAAATGATTATGACATCATCCAATGATTATGACATCAACAAAATGATTATGGCATCATCAAATGATTATGACATCAACAAAATGATTATGGCATCATCAAATGATTATGACATCAACAAAATGATTATGACATCATCAAATGATTATGACATCATCCAATGATTATCACATCAAATGATTATGACATCAACAAAATTATTATGACATCATCCAATGATTATGACATCATCCAATGATTATGACATCATCAAATCATTATGACATCAACAAAATGATTGACATTATCAAATGATTATGACATCAACAAAATGATTATGACATCATCCAATGATTATGACATCATCAAATCATTATGACATCAACAAAATGATTATGACATCAACAAAATGATTATGACATCATCCAATGATTATGACATCAAATGATTATGACATCATCAAATGATTATGACATCAACAAAATGATTATGGCATCATCAAATGATTATGACATCAACAAAATGATTATGACATCATCCAATGATTATGACATCATCCAATGATATGACATCATCAAATCATTATGACATCAACAAAATGATTATGACATCAACAAAATGATTATGACATCATCAAATGATTATGACATCAACAAAATGATTATGACATCATCCAATGATTATGACATCAAATGATTATGACATCATCAAATGATTATGACATCAACAAAATGATTATGACATCATCCAATGATTATGACATCATCCAATGACTATGACATCATCAAATCATTATGACATCAACGAAATGATAATGACATCAACAAAATGATTATGACATCATCAAATGATTATGACATCAACAAAATGATTATGACATCATCAAATGATTATGACATCAACAAAATGATTATGACATCATCAAATGATTATGACATCATCCAATGATTATGACATCAAATGATTATGACATCATCAAATGATTATGACATCAACAAAATGATTATGACATCATCCAATGATTATGACATCAACAAAATGATTATGGCATCATCAAATGATTATGACATCAACAAAATGATTATGACATCATCCAATGATTATGACATCATCCAATGATTATGACATCAACAAAATGATTATGACATCATCCAATGATTTTGACATCATCAAATCATTATGACATCAACAAAATGATTATGACATCAACAAAATCATTATGACATCAAATGATTATGACATCATCAAATGATTATGACATCAACAAAATGATTATGACATCATCCAATGATTATGACATCAAATGATTATGACATCATCAAATCATTATGACATCAACAAAATGATTATGACATCAATAAAATGATTATGACATCATAAAATGATTATGACATCAAGAAAATGATTATGGCATCATCAAATGATTATGACATCAACAAAATGATTATGACATCATCCAATGATTTTGACATCATCAAATCATTATGACATCAACAAAATGATTATGACATCAACAAAATGATTATGACATCATCAAATGATTATGACATCAAATGATTATGACATCATCAAATGATTATGACATCAACAAAATGATGATGACATCATCCAATGATTATGACATCATCAAATCATTATGACATCAACAAAATGATTATGACATCATCTAATGATTATGACATCATCAAATGATTATGACATCAACAAAATGATTATGACATCATCCAATGATTATGACATCAAATGATTATGACATCATCAAATGATTATGACATCAACAAAATGATTATGACATCATCAAATGATTATGACATCAAAAAAATGATTATGACATCAACAAAATGATTATGACATCATCTAATGATTATGACATTATCAAATGATTATGACATCAACAAAATGATTATGACATCATCCGATGATTATGACATCAAATGATTATGACATCATCAAATGATTATGACATCAACCAAATGATTATGACATCATCTAATGATTATGGCATCATCAAATGATTATGACATCAACAAAATGATTATGACATAATCTAATGATTATGACATCATCAAATGATTATGACATCAACAAAATGATTATGACATCATCAAATGATTATGACATCAACAAAATGATTATGACATCATCCAATGATTATGACATCAAATGATTATGACATCAACAAAATGATTATGACATCATCCAATGATTATGACATCAAATGTTTATGACATCATCAAATGATTATGACATCAACAAAAGATTATGACATCATCCAATGATTATGACATCAAATGATTATGACATCATCAAATCATTATGACATCAACAAAATGATTATGACATCATCTAATAATTATGACATCATCAAATGATTATGACATCAACAAAATGATTATGACATCATCCAATGATTATGACATCAAATGATTATGACATCATCAAATGATTATGACATCAACAAAATGATTATGACATCATCTGATGATTATGACATCAACAAAATGATTATGACATCATCCAATGATTATGACATCAAATGATTACGACATCATCCAATGATTATGACATCAACAAAATGATTATGACATCATCCAATGATTATGACATCAAATGATTATGACATCATCAAATCATTATGACATCAACAAAATGAATATGACATCAACAAAATGATTATGACATCATAAAATGATTATGACATCAACAAAATGATTATGGCATCATCAAATGATTATGACATCAACAAAATGATTATGACATCATCCAATGATTATGACATCATCAAATCATTATGAAATCAACAAAATGATTATGAAATCAACAAAATGATTATGACATCATCAAATGATTATGACATCAAATGATTATGACATCAACAAATGATTATGACATCAACAAAATGATTATGACATCATCTAATGATTATGACATCATCAAATGATTATGACATCAACAAAATGATTATGACATCATCTAATGATTATGACATCATCAAATGATTATGACATCAACAAAATGATTATGACATCATCTAATGATTATGACATCATCAAATGATTATGACATCAACAAATGATTATGACATCAACAAAATGATTATGACATCATCTAATGATTATGACATCATCAAATGATTATGACATCAACAAAATGATTATGACATCATCTAATGATTATGGCATCATCAAATGATTATGACATCAACAAAATGATTATGACATCATCCAATGATTATGACATCATCAAATCATTATGAAATCAACAAAATGATTATGAAATCAACAAAATGATTATGACATCATAAAATGATTATGACATCAACAAAATGATTATGGCATCATCAAATGATTATGACATCAACAAAATGATTATGACATCATCCAATGATTATGACATCATCAAATCATTATGAAATCAACAAAATGATTATGAAATCAACAAAATGATTATGACATCATCAAATGATTATGACATCAAATGATTATGACATCATCAAATGATTATGACATCAACAAAATGATTATGACATCATCCAATGATTATGACATCAAATGATTATGACATCAACAAAATGATTATGACATCATCCAAAGATTATGACATCAAATGTTTATGACATCATCAAATGATTATGACATCAACAAAATGATTATGACATCATCCAATGATTATGACATCAAATGATTATGACATCATCAAATCATTATGACATCAACAAAATGATTATGACATCATCTAATGATTATGACATCATCAAATGATTATGACATCAACAAAATGATTATGACATCATCCAATGATTATGACATCAAATGATTATGACATCATCAAATGATTATGACATCAACAAAATGATTATGACATCATCTGATGATTATGACATCAACAAAATGATTATGACATCATCCAATGATTATGACATCAACAAAATGATTATGGCATCATCAAATGATTATGACATCAACAAAATGATTATGACATCATCCAATGATTATGACATCATCCAATGATTATGACATCATCAAATCATTATGACATCAACAAAATGATTATGACATCATCCAATGATTTTGACATCATCAAATCATTATGACATCAACAAAATGATTATGACATCAACAAAATCATTATGACATCAAATGATTATGACATCATCAAATGATTATGACATCAACAAAATGATTATGACATCATCCAATGATTATGACATCATCCAATGATTATGACATCATCAAATCATTATGACATCAACAAAATGATTGACATCATCAAATGATTATGACATCAACAAAATGATTATGCATCATCCAATGATTATGACATCAAATGATTATGACATCATCAAATCATTATGACATCAACAAAATGATTATGACATCAAATGATTATGACATCATCAAATGATTATGACATCAACAAAATGATTATGGCATCATCAAATGATTATGACATCAACAAAATGATTATGACATCATCCAATGATTATGACATCATCAAATCATTATGAAATCAACAAAATGATTATGACATCAACAAAATGATTATGACATCATCAAATGATTATGACATCAAATGATTATGACATCATCAAATGATTATGACATCAACAAAATGATTATGACATCATCTAATAATTATGACATCATCAAATGATTATGACATCAACAAAATGATTATGACATCATCTAATGATTATGACATCATCAAATGATTATGACATCAACAAAATGATTATGACATCATCCAATGATTATGACATCAAATGATTATGACATCAACAAAATGATTATGACATCATCCAATGATTATGACATCAAATGTTTATGACATCATCAAATGATTATGACATCAACAAAATGATTATGACATCATCCAATGATTATGACATCAAATGATTATGACATCATCAAATCATTATGACATCAACAAAATGATTATTACATCATCTAATGATTATGACATCATCAAATGATTATGACATCAACAAAATGATTATGACATCTTCCAATGATTATGAAATCAAATGATTATGACATCATCAAATGATTATGACATCAACAAAATGATTATGGCATCATCAAATGATTATGACATCAACAAAATGATTATGACATCATCCAATGATTTTGACATCATCAAATCATTATGACATCAACAAAATGATTATGACATCAACAAAATGATTATGACATCATCAAATGATTATGACATCAAATGATTATGACATCATCAAATGATTATGACATCAACAAAATGATTATGACATCATCTGATGATTATGACATCAACAAAATGATTATGACATCATCCAATGATTATGACATCAAATGATTATGACGTCTTCCAATGATTATGACATCAAATGATTATGACATCATCAAATGATTATGACATCAACAAAATGATTATGACATCATCTGATGATTATGACATCAACAAAATGATTATGGCATCATCAAATGATTATGACATCAACAAAATGATTATGACATCAACAAAATGATTATGACATCTTCCAATGATTATGACATCAAATGATTATGACATCATCAAATGATTATGACATCAACAAAATGATTATGACATCATCTGATGATTATGACATCAACAAAATGATTATGACATCATCCAATGATTATGACATCAAATGATTATGACATCATCCAATGATTATGACATCAACAAAATGATTATGGCATCATCAAATGATTATGACATCAACAAAATGATTATGACATCATCCAATGATTATGACATCATCCAATGATTATGACATCATCAAATCATTATGACATCAACAAAATGATTATGACATCATCCAATGATTTTGACATCATCAAATCATTATGACATCAACAAAATGATTATGACATCAACAAAATCATTATGACATCAAATGATTATGACATCATCAAATGGTTATGACATCAACAAAATGATTATGACATCATCCAATGATTATGACATCATCCAATGATTATGACATCATCAAATCATTATGACATCAACAAAATGATTGACATCATCAAATGATTATGACATCAAATGATTATGACATCATCAAATCATTATGACATCAACAAAATGATTATGACATCATCCAATGATTATGACATCAAATGATTATGACATCATCAAATCATTATGACATCAACAAAATGATTATGACATCAACAAAATGATTATGGCATCATCAAATGATTATGACATCAACAAAATCATGACATCATCAAATGATTATGACATCAACAAAATGATTATGACATCATCCAATGATTATGACATCAAATGATTATGACATCATCAAATCATTATGACATCAACAAAATGATTATGACATCATAAAATGATTATGACATCAACAAAATGATTATGGCATCATCAAATGATTATGACATCAACAAAATGATTATGACATCATCCAATGATTTTGACATCATCAAATCATTATGACATCAACAAAATGAATATGACATCAACAAAATGATTATGACATCATCAAATGATTATGACATCAAATGATTATGACATCATCAAATGATTATGACATCAACAAAATGATTATGACATCATCTAATGATTTTGACATCATCAAATGATTATGACATCAACAAAATGATTATGACATCATCTAATGATTATGACATCATCAAATTATTATGATATCAACAAAATGATTATGACATCATCCAATGATTATGACATCAAATGATTATGACATCAACAAAATGATTATGACATCATCCAATGATTATGACATCAAATGTTTATGACATCATCAAATGATTATGACATCAACAAAATGATTATGACATCATCCAATGATTATGACATCAAATGATTATGACATCATCAAATCATTATGATATCAACAAAATGATTATGACATCATCTAATGATTATGACATCATCAAATGATTATGACATCAACAAAATGATTATGACATCATCCAATGATTATGACATCAAATGATTATGACATCATCAAATGATTATGACATCAACAAAATGATTATGACATCATCCGATGATTATGACATCAACAAAATGATTATGACATCATCCAATGATTATGACATCAAATGATTATGACATCATCCAATGATTATGACATCAACAAAATGATTATGGCATCATCAAATGATTATGACATCAACAAAATGATTATGACATCATCCAATGATTATGACATCATCCAATGATTATGACATCATCAAATCATTATGACATCAGCAAAATGATTTTGACATCAACAAAATGATTATGACATCATCAAATGATTATGACATCAACAAAATGATTATGACATCATCCAATGATTTTGACATCATCAAATCATTATGACATCAACAAAATGATTATGACATCAACAAAATGATTATGACATCATCCAATGATTTTGACATCATCAAATCATTATGACATCAACAAAATGATTATGACATCAACAAAATGATTATGACATCATCAAATGATTATGACATCAAATGATTATGACATCATCAAATGATTATGACATCAACAAAATGATTATGACATCATCTGATGATTATGACATCAACAAAATGATTATGACATCATCCAATGATTATGACATCAAATGATTATGACGTCTTCCAATGATTATGACATCAAATGATTATGACATCATCAAATGATTATGACATCAACAAAATGATTATGACATCATCTGATGATTATGACATCAACAAAATGATTATGGCATCATCAAATGATTATGACATCAACAAAATGATTATGACATCAACAAAATGATTATGACATCTTCCAATGATTATGACATCAAATGATTATGACATCATCAAATGATTATGACATCAACAAAATGATTATGACATCATCTGATGATTATGACATCAACAAAATGATTATGACATCATCCAATGATTATGACATCAAATGATTATGACATCATCCAATGATTATGACATCAACAAAATGATTATGGCATCATCAAATGATTATGACATCAACAAAATGATTATGACATCATCCAATGATTATGACATCATCCAATGATTATGACATCATCAAATCATTATGACATCAACAAAATGATTATGACATCATCCAATGATTTTGACATCATCAAATCATTATGACATCAACAAAATGATTATGACATCAACAAAATCATTATGACATCAAATGATTATGACATCATCAAATGGTTATGACATCAACAAAATGATTATGACATCATCCAATGATTATGACATCATCCAATGATTATGACATCATCAAATCATTATGACATCAACAAAATGATTGACATCATCAAATGATTATGACATCAAATGATTATGACATCATCAAATCATTATGACATCAACAAAATGATTATGACATCATCCAATGATTATGACATCAAATGATTATGACATCATCAAATCATTATGACATCAACAAAATGATTATGACATCAACAAAATGATTATGGCATCATCAAATGATTATGACATCAACAAAATCATGACATCATCAAATGATTATGACATCAACAAAATGATTATGACATCATCCAATGATTATGACATCAAATGATTATGACATCATCAAATCATTATGACATCAACAAAATGATTATGACATCATAAAATGATTATGACATCAACAAAATGATTATGGCATCATCAAATGATTATGACATCAACAAAATGATTATGACATCATCCAATGATTTTGACATCATCAAATCATTATGACATCAACAAAATGAATATGACATCAACAAAATGATTATGACATCATCAAATGATTATGACATCAAATGATTATGACATCATCAAATGATTATGACATCAACAAAATGATTATGACATCATCTAATGATTTTGACATCATCAAATGATTATGACATCAACAAAATGATTATGACATCATCTAATGATTATGACATCATCAAATTATTATGATATCAACAAAATGATTATGACATCATCCAATGATTATGACATCAAATGATTATGACATCAACAAAATGATTATGACATCATCCAATGATTATGACATCAAATGTTTATGACATCATCAAATGATTATGACATCAACAAAATGATTATGACATCATCCAATGATTATGACATCAAATGATTATGACATCATCAAATCATTATGATATCAACAAAATGATTATGACATCATCTAATGATTATGACATCATCAAATGATTATGACATCAACAAAATGATTATGACATCATCCAATGATTATGACATCAAATGATTATGACATCATCAAATGATTATGACATCAACAAAATGATTATGACATCATCCGATGATTATGACATCAACAAAATGATTATGACATCATCCAATGATTATGACATCAAATGATTATGACATCATCCAATGATTATGACATCAACAAAATGATTATGGCATCATCAAATGATTATGACATCAACAAAATGATTATGACATCATCCAATGATTATGACATCATCCAATGATTATGACATCATCAAATCATTATGACATCAGCAAAATGATTTTGACATCAACAAAATGATTATGACATCATCAAATGATTATGACATCAACAAAATGATTATGACATCAAATGATTATGACATCATCAAATGATTATGACATCAACAAAATGATTATGACATCATCCAATGATTATGACATCATCCAATGATTATGACATCATCAAATCATTATGACATCAACAAAATGATTATGACATCAACAAAATGATTATGACATCATCAGATGATTATGACATCAACAAAATGATTATGACATCATCCAATGATTATGACATCAAATGATTTTGACATCATCAAATGATTATGACATCAACAAAATGATTATGACATCATCCAATGATTATGACATCAACAAATCATTATGACATCAACAAAATGATTATGACATCAACAAAATGATTATGACATCATCAGATGATTATGACATCAACAAAATGATTATGACATCATCCAATGATTATGACATCATCAAATGATTATGACATCAACAAAATGATTATGACATCAACAAAATGATTATGACATCATCCAATGATTATGACATCAAATGATTATGACATCATCAAATGATTATGACATCAACAAAATGATTATGGCATCATCAAATGATTATGACATCAACAAAATGATTATGACATCATCCAATGATTATGACTAGAGTTGAGCGATACCGTCCGATACTTCAAAGTATCGTATCGGATGGTATCGGCCGATCTTTAAAAAAAGTATCGGTATCGCCGATTCCGATACCGGAAGTCCCATTCAAGTCTATGGGACTTCCGGTATCGGAATAAGAAAAACCCTTTCCTGCCCTTGTACAGCCTCTCTGGGGTCTGTACGGGCCTTTCGGGGGGCTGTGCCGGCCTGCCAGGGGGTCTGTGCAGGCTCCGGTGGTCTGTGCCGGCCTGCCGGTGGTCTGTGCCGGCCTGCCGGGGGGCTGTGCAGGCTCCGGGGGGCTGTGCCGGCCTGCCGGGGGGCTGTGCCGGCCTGCCGGGGGGCTGTGCAGGCTCCGGGGGGCTGTGCCGGCCTGCCGGGGGGCTGTGCCGGCCTGCCGGTGGTCTGTGCAGGCTCCGGGGGTCTGTGCAGGCATCGTCCGATGGGACTACAAGTCCCATCGGGCGATGCCTGCTACCATGACAGTGATTGACACATTAGCCAATGATGGGACAGTAGTAGTCCCATCATCCGGCTAATGTGTTAAATGTAAAAAAAAAAAAAAAAAAAAAAAAAATTACATGCTACATACATACAACATGCATACTACATACATACTACATACTACATACATGCTACATTCATACTACATAAATACTACATGCAACATACATACTACATATATACTACATGCATGCTACATACATGCTACATGCATGCTACATACATACCACATATATACTACATACATACTACATGCATGCTACATGCTACATACATAACACATATATACTACATGCATGCTACATACATACTACATGCTACATACTACATATATACTACATGCATGCTACATACTACATGCTACATACATACTACATGCATGCTACATACATACTACATACATACTACATGCATGCTACATACATACTACATGCTACATACTACATGCATGCTACATACATACTACATGCTACATACTACATATATACTACATGCATGCTACATACATACTACATACATACTACATATATACTACATGCATGCTACATACTACATGCTACATACATACTACATATATACTACATTCATACTACATACTACATATATACTACATACATACTACATACATACTACATACATACTACATGCATGCTACATACATACTACATGCATGCTACATACATACCACATACATACTACATGCTACATACATACCACATATATACTACATACATACAATACATTCATACAATACATACATAGACATACAGTACATATAACATAGAGTAACATACTTACCAATACTTGTCACATTGTTCCCCGAAGCCATTGTCTATTCCGGGATAAATATTAACATAACAAACCACAAAAATACTCACCCACGATCCGAAGCAGTCCACGAGTGTGTCCCACGACGATCTTGGGTAGAGAACTGCAGCATCAGATGATGCTGCCGTTCTCTACGGGCTGCAGGAATCCAATGACGGAAGGTAGGTATCCTTCCGCACTGTATTCCTCCGCCACTTAAAAAAAAAAAAGTCCCTAGTCTCACTTTATGCCATTGCTGTGTGGGAAATTCCCACACAGCAATGGCATAAAGTGAGACTAGGGACTTTTTTTTTTTAAGTGGCGGAGGAATACAGTGCGGAAGGATACCTACCTTCCGTCATTGGATTCCTGCAGCCCGTAGAGAACGGCAGCATCATCTGATGCTGCAGTTCTCTACCCAAGATCGTCGTGGGACACACTCGTGGACTGCTTCGGATCGTGGGTGAGTATTTTTGTGGTTTGTTATGTTAATATTTATCCCGTAATAGACAATGGCTTCGGGGAACAATGTGACAAGTATTGGTAAGTATGTTACTCTATGTTATATGTACTGTATGTCTATGTATGTATTGTATGAATGTATTGTATGTATGTAGTATATATGTGGTATGTATGTAGCATGTAGTATGTATGTGGTATGTATGTAGCATGCATGTAGTATGTATGTAGCATGCATGTAGCATGCATGTAGTATGTATGTAGTATGTATGTAGTATGTATGTAGCATGTATGTAGCATGCAGTATGTATGTAGTATATATGTAGTATGTATGTAGTATATATGTAGTATGTAGTATGTATGTAGCATGCATGTAGTATATATGTAGTATGTATGTAGCATGCATGTAGTATGTATGTAGCATGCATGTAGCATGCATGTAGCATGCATGTAGTATGTATGTAGTATGTATGTAGTATGTATGTAGCATGTATGTAGCATGCAGTATGTATGTAGTATATATGTAGTATGTATGTAGCATGTAGTATATATGTAGCATGCAGCATGTATGTAGTATGTATGTAGTATATATGTAGTATGCATGCAGTATGTATGTAGCATGTATGTAGCATGCAGTATGTATGTAGTATATATGTAGTATGTATGTAGTATATATGTAGTATGTAGTATGTATGTAGCATGCATGTAGTATATATGTAGTATGTATGTAGCATGCATGTAGTATGTATGTAGCATGCATGTAGCATGCATGTAGCATGCATGTAGTATGTATGTAGTATGTATGTAGCATGTATGTAGCATGCAGTATGTATGTAGTATATATGTAGTATGTATGTAGCATGTAGTATATATGTAGCATGCAGCATGTATGTAGTATGTATGTAGTATATATGTAGTATGCATGCAGTATGTATGTAGCATGTATGTAGTATGTATGTAGTATATATGTAGTATGTATGTAGCATGCATGTAGTATGTATGTAGTATGTATGTAGCATGCAGTATGTAGCATGTATGTAGTATGTATGTAGTATGTATGTATGTAGTATGTATGTAGCATGCAGTATGTATGTAGCATGTATGTAGTATGTATGTAGTATATATGTAGTATGTATGTAGTATGTATGTAGTATGTATGTAGCATGCAGTATGTATGTAGCATGTATGTAGTATGTATGTAGTATATATGTAGCATGTAGTATGTATGTAGCATGCATGTAGTATTTTTTTTTTTTTTTTTTTTTTTTTTTAACATTTAACACATTAGCCGGATGATGGGACTACTACTGTCCCATCATTGGCTAATGTGTCAATCACTGTCATGGTAGCAGGCATCGCCCGATGGGACTTGTAGTCCCATCGGACGATGCTTGCACAGACCCCCGGACATCAGCACAGCCCCCCGGCAGGCCGGCACAGCCCCCCGGCAGGCCGGTACAGACCCCCACAGGGTGCACAGACCACCGGCAGGCCGGCACAGCCCCCCGGCAGGCCGGTACAGACCCCGGGCAGTCCACACAGCCCCCCGGCAGGCCGGCACAGCCCCCCGGCAGGCCGGCAGAGACCCCCGGAAGGCCCGAAATGACGGCGCATCATGATGCGCACACACCGCGCATCATGATGACGTCAGGCCGTCAATCAACTGAACTTCCGATTCCGATGCCGAATTCCGATATTGAAAAAATATCGGAAGTCGGTATCGGAATTCCGATACAGCAAGTATCGGCCGATACCCGATACTTGCGGTATCGGAATGCTCAACACTAATTATGACATCATCCAATGATATGACATCATCAAATCATTATGACATCAACAAAATGATTATGACATCAACAAAATGATTATGACATCATCAAATGATTATGACATCAACAAAATGATTATGACATCATCCAATGATTATGACATCAAATGATTATGACATCATCAAATGATTATGACATCAACAAAATGATTATGACATCATCCAATGATAATGACATCATCCAATGACTATGACATCATCAAATCATTATGACATCAACAAAATGATTATGACATCAACAAAATGATTATGACATCATCAAATGATTGTGACATCAACAAAATGATTATGACATCATCAAATGATTATGACATCAACAAAATGATTATGACATCATCAAATGATTATGACATCATCCAATGATTATGACATCAAATGATTATGACATCATCAAATGATTATGACATCAACAAAATGATTATGACATCATCCAATGATTATGACATCAAATGATTATGACATCATCAAATGATTATGACATCAACAAAATGATTATGGCATCATCAAATGATTATGACATCAACAAAATGATTATGACATCATCCAATGATTATGACATCATCCAATGATATGACATCATCAAATCATTATGACATCAACAAAATGATTATGACATCAACAAAATGATTATGACATCATCAAATGATTATGACATCAACAAAATGATTATGACATCATCCAATGATTATGACATCTAATGATTATGACATCATCAAATGATTATGACATCAACAAAATGATTATGACATCATCCAATGATTATGACATCATCCAATGACTATGACATCATCAAATCATTATGACATCAACGAAATGATTATGACATCAACAAAATGATTATGACATCATCAAATGATTATGACATCAACAAAATGATTATGACATCATCAAATGATTATGACATCAACAAAATGATTATGACATCATCAAATGATTATGACATCATCCAATGATTATGACATCAAATGATTATGACATCAACAAAATGATTATGACATCATCCAATGATTTTGACATCATCAAATCATTATGACATCAACAAAATGATTATGACATCAACAAAATCATTATGACATCAAATGATTATGACATCATCAAATGATTATGACATCAACAAAATGATTATGACATCATCCAATGATTATGACATCAAATGATTATGACATCATCAAATCATTATGACATCAACAAAATGATTATGACATCAACAAAATGATTATGACATCATAAAATGTTTATGACATCAAGAAAATGATTATGGCATCATCAAATGATTATGACATCAACAAAATGATTATGACATCATCCAATGATTTTGACATCATCAAATCATTATGACATCAACAAAATGATTATGACATCAACAAAATGATTATGACATCATCAAATGATTATGACATCAAATGATTATGACATCATCAAATGATTATGACATAAACAAAATGATGATGACATCATCCAATGATTATGACATAATCAAATCATTATGACATCAACAAAATGATTATGACATCATCTAATGATTATGACATCATCAAATGATTATGACATCAACAAAATGATTATGACATCATCCAATGATTATGACATCAAATGATTATGACATCATCAAATGATTATGACATCAACAAAATGATTATGACATCATCAAATGATTATGACATCAAAAAAATGATTATGACAACAACAAAATGATTATGACATCATCTAATGATTATGACATTATCAAATGATTATGACATCAACAAAATGATTATGACATCATCCGATGATTATGACATCAAATGATTATGACATCATCAAATGATTATGACATCAACAAAATGATTATGACATCATCTAATGATTATGGCATCATCAAATGATTATGACATCAACAAAATGATTATGACATAATCTAATGATTATGACATCATCAAATGATTATGACATCAACAAAATGATTATGACATCATCCAATGATTATGACATCAAATGATTATGACATCAACAAAATGATTATGACATCATCCAATGATTATGACATCAAATGATTATGACATCATCAAATCATTATGACATCAACAAAATGATTATGACATCATCTAATGATTATGACATCATCAAATGATTATGACATCAACAAAATGATTATGACATCATCCAATGATTATGACATCAAATGATTATGACATCATCAAATGATTATGACATCAACAAAATGATTATGACATCATCTGATGATTATGACATCAACAAAATGATTATGACATCATCCAATGATTATGACATCAAATGATTATGACATCATCAAATCATTATGACATCAACAAAATGATTATGACATCAACAAAATGATTATGACATCATAAAATGATTATGACATCAACAAAATGATTATGGCATCATCAAATGATTATGACATCAACAAAATGATTATGACATCATCCAATGATTATGACATCATCAAATCATTATGAAATCAACAAAATGATTATGAAATCAACAAAATGATTATGACATCATCAAATGATTATGACATCAAATGATTATGACATCAACAAATGATTATGACATCAACAAAATGATTATGACATCATCTAATGATTATGACATCAACAAAATGATTATGACATCATCTAATGATTATGACATCATCAAATGATTATGACATCAACAAAATGATTATGACATCATCCAATGATTATGACATCAATTGATTATGACATCAACAAAATGATTATGACATCATCCAATGATTATGACATCAAATGTTTATGACATCATCAAATGATTATGACATCAACAAAATGATTATGACATCATTCAATGATTATGACATCAAATGATTATGACATCATCAAATCATTATGACATCAACAAAATGATTATGACAACATCTAATGATTATGACATCATCAAATGATTATGACATCAACAAAATGATTATGACATCATCCAATGATTATGACATCAAATGATTATGACATCATCAAATGATTATGACATCAACAAAATGATTATGACATCATCTGATGATTATGACATCAACAAAATGATTATGACATCATCCAATGATTATGACATCAACAAAATGATTATGGCATCATCAAATGATTATGACATCAACAAAATGATTATGACATCATCCAATGATTATGACATCATCCAATGATTATGACATCATCAAATCATTATGACATCAACAAAATGATTATGACATCATCCAATGATTTTGACATCATCAAATCATTATGACATCAACAAAATGATTATGACATCAACAAAATCATTATGACATCAAATGATTATGACATCATCAAATGATTATGACATCAACAAAATGATTATGACATCATCCAATGATTATGACATCATCCAATGATTATGACATCATCAAATCATTATGACATCAACAAAATGATTGACATCATCAAATGATTATGACATCAACAAAATGATTATGACATCATCCAATGATTATGACATCAAATGATTATGACATCATCAAATCATTATGACATCAACAAAATGATTATGACATCAACAAAATGATTATGGCATCATCAAATGATTATGACATCAACAAAATCATTATGACATCATCAAATGATTATGACATCAACAAAATGATTATGACATCATCCAATGATTATGACATCAAATGATTATGACATCATCAAATCATTATGACATCAACAAAATGATTATGACATCAACAAAATGATTATGACATCATAAAATGATTATGACATCAACAAAATGATTATGGCATCATCAAATGATTATGACATCAACAAAATGATTATGACATCATCCAATGATTTTGACATCATCAAATCATTATGACATCAACAAAATGATTATGACATCAACAAAATGATTATGACATCATCAAATGATTATGACATCAAATGATTATGACATCATCAAATGATTATGACATCAACAAAATGATTATGACATCATCTAATGATTATGACATCATCAAATGATTATGACATCAACAAAATGATTATGACATCATCTAATGATTATGACATCATCAAATGATTATGACATCAACAAAATGATTATGACATCATCCAATGATTATGACATCAAATGATTATGACATCAACAAAATGATTATGACATCATCCAATGATTATGACATCAAATGTTTATGACATCATCAAATGATTATGACATCAACAAAATGATTATGACATCATCCAATGATTATGACATCAAATGATTATGACATCATCAAATCATTATGACATCAACAAAATGATTATGACATCATCTAATGATTATGACATCATCAAATGATTATGACATCAACAAAATGATTATGACATCATCCAATGATTATGACATCAAATGATTATGACATCATCAAATGATTATGACATCAACAAAATGATTATGGCATCATCAAATGATTATGACATCAACAAAATGATTATGACATCATCCAATGATTATGACATCAAATGATTATGACATCAACAAAATGATTATGACATCATCCAATGATTATGACATCAAATGTTTATGACATCATCAAATGATTATGACATCAACAAAATGATTATGACATCATCCAATGATTATGACATCAAATGATTATGACATCATCAAATCATTATGATATCAACAAAATGATTATGACATCATCTAATGATTATGACATCATCAAATGATTATGACATCAACAAAATGATTATGACATCATCCAATGATTATGACATCAAATGATTATGACATCATCAAATGATTATGACATCAACAAAATGATTATGACATCATCCGATGATTATGACATCAACAAAATGATTATGACATCATCCAATGATTATGACATCAAATGATTATGACATCATCCAATGATTATGACATCAACAAAATGATTATGGCATCATCAAATGATTATGACATCAACAAAATGATTATGACATCATCCAATGATTATGACATCATCCAATGATTATGACATCATCAAATCATTATGACATCAGCAAAATGATTTTGACATCAACAAAATGATTATGACATCATCAAATGATTATGACATCAACAAAATGATTATGACATCAAATGATTATGACATCATCAAATGATTATGACATCAACAAAATGATTATGACATCATCCAATGATTATGACATCATCCAATGATTATGACATCATCAAATCATTATGACATCAACAAAATGATTATGACATCAACAAAATGATTATGACATCATCAGATGATTATGACATCAACAAAATGATTATGACATCATCCAATGATTATGACATCAAATGATTTTGACATCATCAAATGATTATGACATCAACAAAATGATTATGACATCATCCAATGATTATGACATCAACAAATCATTATGACATCAACAAAATGATTATGACATCAACAAAATGATTATGACATCATCAGATGATTATGACATCAACAAAATGATTATGACATCATCCAATGATTATGACATCATCAAATGATAATGACATCAACAAAATGATTATGACATCAACAAAATGATTATGACATCATCCAATGATTATGACATCAAATGATTATGACATCATCAAATGATTATGACATCAACAAAATGATTATGGCATCAACAAAATGATTATGACATCATCCAATGATTATGACATCATCCAATGATATGACATCATCAAATCATTATGACATCAACAAAATGATTATGACACCAACAAAATGATTATGACATCATCAAATGATTATGACATCAACAAAATGATTATGACATCATCCAATGATTATGACATCAAATGATTATGACATCATCAAATGATTATGACATCAACAAAATGATTATGACATCATCCAATGATAATGACATCATCCAATGACTATGACATCATCAAATCATTATGACATCAACAAAATGATTATGACATCAACAAAATGATTATGACATCATCAAATGATTGTGACATCAACAAAATGATTATGACATCATCAAATGATTATGACATCAACAAAATGATTATGACATCATCAAATGATTATGACATCATCCAATGATTATGACATCAAATGATTATGACATCATCAAATGATTATGACATCAACAAAATGATTATGACATCATCCAATGATTATGACATCAACAAAATGATTATGGCATCATCAAATGATTATGACATCAACAAAATGATTATGGCATCATCAAATGATTATGACATCAACAAAATGATTATGACATCATCAAATGATTATGACATCATCCAATGATTATCACATCAAATGATTATGACATCAACAAAATTATTATGACATCATCCAATGATTATGACATCATCCAATGATTATGACATCACCAAATCATTATGACATCAACAAAATGATTGACATCATCCAATGATTATGACATCAAATGATTATGACATCATCAAATCATTATGACATCAACAAAATGATTATGACATCAACAAAATGATTATGACATCATCCAATGATTATGACATCAAATGATTATGACATCATCAAATGATTATGACATCAACAAAATGATTATGGCATCATCAAATGATTATGACATCAACAAAATGATTATGACATCATCCAATGATTATGACATCATCCAATGATATGACATCATCAAATCATTATGACATCAACAAAATGATTATGACATCAACAAAATGATTATGACATCATCAAATGATTATGACATCAACAAAATGATTATGACATCATCCAATGATTATGACATCTAATGATTATGACATCATCAAATGATTATGACATCAACAAAATGATTATGACATCATCCAATGATTATGACATCATCCAATGACTATGACATCATCAAATCATTATGACATCAACGAAATGATTATGACATCAACAAAATGATTATGACATCATCAAATGATTATCACATCAACAAAATGATTATGACATCATCAAATGATTATGACATCAACAAAATGATTATGACATCATCAAATGATTATGACATCATCCAATGATTATGACATCAAATGATTATGACATCATCAAATGATTATGACATCAACAAAATGATTATGACATCATCCAATGATTATGACATCAACAAAATGATTATGGCATCATCAAATGATTATGACATCAACAAAATGATTATGACATCATCCAATGATTATGACATCATCCAATGATTATGACATCATCCAATGATTATGACATCAACAAAATGATTATGACATCATCCAATGATTTTGACATCATCAAATCATTATGACATCAACAAAATGAATATGACATCAACAAAATCATTATGACATCAAATGATTATGACATCATCAAATGATTATGACATCAAGAAAATGATTATGACATCATCCAATGATTATGACATCAAATGATTATGACATCATCAAATCATTATGACATCAACAAAATGATTATGACATCAACAAAATGATTATGACATCATAAAATGTTTATGACATCAAGAAAATGATTATGGCATCATCAAATGATTATGACATCAACAAAATGATTATGACATCATCCAATGATTTTGACATCATCAAATCATTATGACATCAACAAAATGATTATGACATCAACAAAATGATTATGACATCATCAAATGATTATGACATCAAATGATTATGACATCATCAAATGATTATGACATCAACAAAATGATGATGACATCATCCAATGATTATGACATCATCAAATCATTATGACATCAACAAAATGATTATGACATCATCTAATGATTATGACATCATCAAATGATTATGACATCAACAAAATGATTATGACATCATCCAATGATTATGACATCAAATGATTATGACATCATCAAATGATTATGACATCAACAAAATGATTATGACATCATCAAATGATTATGACATCAAAAAAATGATTATGACATCAACAAAATGATTATGACATCATCTAATGATTATGACATTATCAAATGATTATGACATCAACAAAATGATTATGACATCATCCGATGATTATGACATCAAATGATTATGACATCATCAAATGATTATGACATCAACAAAATGATTATGACATCATCTAATGATTATGGCATCATCAAATGATTATGACATCAACAAAATGATTATGACATAATCTAATGATTATGACATCATCAAATGATTATGACATCAACAAAATGATTATGACATCATCCAATGATTATGACATCAAATGATTATGACATCAACAAAATGATTATGACATCATCCAATGATTATGACATCAAATGTTTATGACATCATCAAATGATTATGACATCAACAAAATGATTATGACATCATCCAATGATTATGACATCAAATGATTATGACATCATCAAATCATTATGACATCAACAAAATGATTATGACATCATCTAATGATTATGACATAATCAAATGATTATGACATCAACAAAATGATTATGACATCATCCAATGATTATGACATGAAATGATTATGACATCATCAAATGATTATGACAGCAACAAAATGATTATGGCATCATCAAATGATTATGACATCAACAAAATGATTATGACATCAACAAAATGATTATGACATCATCAGATGATTATGACATCAACAAAATGATTATGACATCATCCAGTGATTATGACATCAAATGATTTTGACATCATCAAATGATTATGACATCTACAAAATGATTATGACATCATCCAATGATTATGACATCAACAAATCATTATGACATCAACAAAATGATTATGACATCAACAAAATGATTATGACATCATGAAATGATTATGACATCAACAAAATGATTATGACATCATCAAATGATTATGACATCAAATGACTATGACATCATCAAATGATTATGACATCAACAAAATGATTATGACATCATCCAATGATTATGACATCAACAAATCATTATGACATCAACAAAATGATTATGACATCAACAAAATGATTATGACATCATCAAATGATTATGACATCAACAAAATGATTATGACATCATCAAATGATTATGACATCAACAAAATGATTATGACATCATCAAATGATTATGACATCATCCAATGATTATGACATCAAATGATTATGACATCATCAAATGATTATGACATCAACAAAATGATTATGACATCATCCAATGATTATGACATCATCAAATCATTATGACATCAACAAAATGATTATGACATCAACAAAATGATTATGACATCATCAGATGATTATGACATCAACAAAATGATTATGACATCATCCAATGATTATGACATCAAATGATTTTGACATCATCAAATGATTATGACATCAACAAAATGATTATGACATCATCCAATGATTATGACATCAAATGACTATGACATCATCAAATGATTATGACATCAACAAAATGATTATGACATCATCCAATGATTATGACATCATCCAATGACTATGACATCATCAAATCATTATGACATCAACAAAATGATTATGACATCAACAAAATGATTATGACATCATCAAATGATTATGACATCAACAAAATGATTATGACATCATCAAATGATTATGACATCAACAAAATGATTATGACATCATCAAATGATTATGACATCATCCAATGATTATGACATCAAATGATTATGACATCATCAAATGATTATGACATCAACAAAATGATTATGACATCATCCAATGATTATGACATGAAATGATTATGACATCATCAAATGATTATGACAGCAACAAAATGATTATGGCATCATCAAATGATTATGACATCAACAAAATGATTATGACATCAACAAAATGATTATGACATCATCAGATGATTATGACATCAACAAAATGATTATGACATCATCCAGTGATTATGACATCAAATGATTTTGACATCATCAAATGATTATGACATCTACAAAATGATTATGACATCATCCAATGATTATGACATCAACAAATCATTATGACATCAACAAAATGATTATGACATCAACAAAATGATTATGACATCATGAAATGATTATGACATCAACAAAATGATTATGACATCATCAAATGATTATGACATCATCAAATGATTATGACATCAACAAAATGATTATGACATCAACAAAATGATTATGACATCATCCAATGATTATGACATCAAATGATTATGACATCATCAATTGATTATGACATCAACAAAATGATTATGGCATCATCAAATGATTATGACATCAACAAAATGATTATGACATCATCCAATGATTATGACATCATCCAATGATATGACATCATCAAATCATTATGACATCAACAAAATGATTATGACATCAACAAAATGATTATGACATCATCAAATGATTATGACATCAACAAAATGATTATGACATCATCCAATGATTATGACATCAAATGACTATGACATCATCAAATGATTATGACATCAACAAAATGATTATGACATCATCTAATGATTATGACAACATCAAATGATTATGACATCAACAAAATGGTTATGACATCATCCAATGATTATGACATCAAATGATTATGACATCATCTAATGATTATGACATCATCAAATGATTATGACATCAACGAAATGATTATGACATCATCCAATGATTATGACATCAAATGATTATGACATCATCAAATCATTATGACATCAACAAAATGATTATGACATCATCTAATGATTATGACATCATCAAATGATTATGACATCAACAAAATGATTATGACATCATCCAATGATTATGACATCAAATGATTATGACATCATCAAATGATTATGACATCAACAAAATGATTATGACATCATCTGATGATTATGACATCAACAAAATGATTATGACATCATCCAATGATTATGACATCAAATGATTATAACATCATCCAATGATTATGACATCAACAAAATGATTATGGCATCATCAAATGATTATGACATCAACAAAATGATTATGACATCATCCAATGATTATGACATCATCCAATGATTATGACATCATCAAATCATTATGACATAAACAAAATGATTATGACATCAACAAAATGATTATGACATCATCAAATGATTATGACATCAACAAAATGATTATGACATCATCCAATGATTATGACATCAAATGATTATGACATCATCAAATGATTATGACATCAATAAAATGATTATGACATCATCCAATGATTATATCATCCAATGATTATGACATCATCAAATCATTATGACATCAACAAAATGATTATGACATCAACAAAATGATTATGACATCATCAAATGATTATGACATCAACAAAATGATTATGACATCATCAAATGATTATGACATCAACAAAATGATTATGACATCATCAAATGATTATGACATCATCCAATGATTATGACATCAAATGATTATGACATCATCAAATGATTATGACATCAACAAAATGATTATGACATCATCCAATGATTATGACATCATCCAATTATTATGACATCATCAAATCATTATGACATCAACAAAATGATTATGACATCAACAAAATGATTATGACATCATCAGATGATTATGACATCAACAAAATGATTATGACATCATCCAATGATTATGACATCAAATGATTTTGACATCATCAAATGATTATGACATCAACAAAATGATTATGACATCATCCAATGATTATGACATCAACAAATCATTATGACATCAACAAAATGATTATGACATCAACAAAATGATTATGACATCATCAAATGATTATGACATCAACAAAATGATTATGACATCATCAAATGATTATGACATCATCAAATGATTATGACATCAACAAAATGATTATGACATCAACAAAATGATTATGACATCATCAAATGATTATGACATCAAATGATTATGACATCATCAAATGATTATGACATCAACAAAATGATTATGGCATCATCAAATGATTATGACATCAACAAAATGATTATGACATCATCCAATGATTATGACATCATCCAATGATATGACATCATCAAATCATTATTACATCAACAAAATGATTATGACATCAACAAAATGATTATGACATCATCAAATGATTATGACATCAACAAAATGATTATGACATCATCCAATGATTATGACATCAAATGATTATGACATCATCAAATGATTATGACATCAACAAAATGATTATGACATCATCCAATGATTATGACATCATCCAATGACTATGATATCATCAAATCATTATGACATCAACAAAATGATTATGATATCAACAAAATGATTATTACATCATCAAATGATTATGACATCAACAAAATGATTATGACATCAACAAAATGATTATGACATCATCAAATGAATATGACATCAACAAAATGATTATGACATCATCCAATGATTATGACATCAAATGATTATGACATCATCAAATGATTATGACATCAACAAAATGATTATGACATCATCCAATGATTATGACATGAAATGATTATGACATCATCAAATGATTATGACAGCAACAAAATGATTATGGCATCATCAAATGATTATGACATCATCAAATGATTATGACATCAACAAAATGATTATGACATCATCTAATGATTATGACATCATCTAATGATTATGACATCAACAAAATGATTATGACATCATCCAATGATTATGACATCAAATGAGTATGACATCATCAAATGATTATGACATCAACAAAATGATTATGACATCATCCAATGATTATGACATCAAATGATTATGACATCATCAAATGATTATGACATCAACAAAATGATTATGACATCATCTAATGATTATGACATCATCAAATGATTATTACATCAACAAAATGGTTATGACATCATCCAATGATTATGACATCCAATGATTATGACATCATCTAATGATTATGACATCATCAAATGATTATGACATCAACAAAATGATTATGACATCAAATGATTATGACATCATCTAATGATTATGACATCATCAAATGATTATGACATCAACAAAATGATTATGACATCATCCAATGATTATGACATCAACAAATGATTATGACATCAACAAAATGATTATGGCATCATCAAATGATTATGACATCAACAAAATGATTATGGCATCATCAATTGATTATGACATCAACAAAATGATTATGGCATCATCAAATGATTATGACATCAACAAAATGATTATGACATCATCAAATGATTATGACATCATCCAATGATTATCACATCAAATGATTATGACATCAACAAAATTATTATGACATCTTCCAATGATTATGACATCATCCAATGATTATGACATCATCAAATCATTATGACATCAACAAAATGATTGACATCATCAAATGATTATGACATCAACAAAATGATTATGACATCATCCAATGATTATGACAGCAAATGATTATGACATCATCAAATGATTATGACATCAACAAAATGATTATGACATCAACAAAATGATTATGGCATCATCAAATGATGATGACATCAACAAAATCATAATGACATCATCAAATGATTATGACATCAACAAAATGATTATTACATCATCCAATGATTATGACATCAAATGATTATGACATCATCAAATCATTATGACATCAACAAAATGATTATGACATCAACAAAATGATTATGACATCATAAAATGATTATGACATCAACAAAATGATTATGACATCATCAAATGATTATGACATCAACAAAATGATTATGACATCATCCAATGATTTTGACATCATCAAATCATTATGACATCAACAAAATGATTATGACATCAACAAAATGATTATGACATCATCAAATGATTATGACATCAAATGATTATGACATCATCAAATGATTATGTCATCAACAAAATGATTATGACATCATCTAATGATTATGACATCATCAAATGATTATGACATCAACAAAATGATTATGACATCATCCAATGATTATGACATCAAATGATTATGACATCATCAAATGATTATGACATCAACAAAATGATTATGACATCATCAAATGATTATGACATCAAAAAAATGATTATGACATCAACAAAATGATTATGACATCATCTAATGATTATGACATTATCAAATGATTATGACATCAACAAAATGATTATGACATCATCCGATGATTATGACATCAAATGATTATGACATCATCAAAATGATTATGACATCATCTAATGATTATGACATCATCAAATGATTATGACATCAACAAAATGATTATGACATCATCAAATGATTATGACATCAACAAAATGATTATGACATCATCCAATGATTATGACATCAAATGATTATGACATCAACAAAATGATTATGACATCATCCAATGATTATGACATCAAATGTTTATGACATCATCAAATGATTATGACATCAACAAAATGATTATGACATCATCCAATGATTATGACATCAAATGATTATGACATCATCAAATCATTATGACATCAACAAAATGATTATGACATCATCTAATGATTATGACATCATCCAATGATTATGACATCAAATGATTATGACATCATCAAATGATTATGACATCAAAAAAATAATTATGACATCAACAAAATGATTATGACATCATAAAATGATTATGACATCAACAAAATGATTATGGCATCATCAAATGATTATGACATCATCAAATTATTATGACATCAACAAAATGATTATGACATCATCTAATGATTATGACATCATCAAATGATTATGACATCAACAAAATGATTATGACATCATCAAATGATTATGACATCAAATGATTATGACATCATCAAATGATTATGACATCAACAAAATGATTATGACATCATCTAATGATTATGACATCATCAAATCATTATGACATCAACAAAATGATTATGACATCAACAAAATCATTATGACATCAAATGATTATGACATCATCAAATGATTATGGCATCAACAAAATGATTATGACATCATCCAATGATTATGACATCATCCAATGATTATGACATCATCAAATCATTATGACATCAACAAAATGATTGACATCATCAAATGATTATGACATCAACAAAATGATTATGACATCATCCAATGATTATGACATCAAATGATTATGACATCATCAAATCATTATGACATCAACAAAATGATTATGACATCAACAAAATGATTATGGCATCATCAAATCATTATGACATCATCAAATGATTATGACATCAACAAAATGATTATGACATCATCCAATGATTATGACATCAAATGATTATGACATCATCAAATCATTATGACATCAACAAAATGATTATGACATCAACAAAATGATTATGACATCATAAAATGATTATGACATCAACAAAATGATTATGGCATCATCAAATGATTATGACATCAACAAAATGATTATGACATCATCCAATGATTTTGACATCATCAAATCATTATGACATCAACAAAATGATTATGACATCAACAAAATGATTATGACATCATCAAATGATTATGACATCAAATGATTATGACATCATCAAATGATTATGACATCAACAAAATGATTATGACATCATCTAATGATTATGACATCATCAAATGATTATGACATCAACAAAATGATTATGACATCATCTAATGATTATGACATCATCAAATGATTATGACATCAACAAAATGATTATGACATCATCCAATGATTATGACATCAAATGATTATGACATCAACAAAATGATTATGACATCATCCAATGATTATGACATCAAATGTTTATGACATCATCAAATGATTATGACATCAACAAAATGATTATGACATCATCCAATGATTATGACATCAAATGATTATGACATCAACAAATCATTATGACATCAACAAAATGATTATGACATCATCTAATGATTATGACATCATCAAATGATTATGACATCAACAAAATGATTATGACATCATCCAATGATTATGACATCAAATGATTATGACATCATCAAATGATTATGACATCAACAAAATGATTATGGCATCATCAAATGATTATGACATCAACAAAATGATTATGACATCATCCAATGATTATGACATCAAATGATTATGACATCATCCAATGATTATGACATCAACAAAATGATTATGGCATCATCAAATGATTATGACATCAACAAAATGATTATGACATCATCCAATGATTATGACATCATCCAATGATTATGACATCATCAAATCATTATGACATCAACAAAATGATTATGACATCAACAAAATGATTATGACATCATCAAATGATTATGACATCAACAAAATGATTATGACATCATCCAATGATTATGACACCAAATGATTATGACATCATCAAATGATTATGACATCAACAAAATGATTATGACATCATCCAATGATTATGACATCATCCAATGATTATGACATCATCAAATCATTATGACATCAACAAAATGATTATGACATCAACAAAATGATTATGACATCATCAAATGATTATGACATCAACAAAATGATTATGACATCATCAAATGATTATGACATCATCCAATGATTATGACATCAATTAATTTTGACATCATCAAATGATTATGACATCAACAAAATGATTATGACATCATCCAATGATTATGACATCATCCAATAATTATGACATCATCAAATCATTATGACATCAACAAAATGATTATGACATCAACAAAATGATTATGACATCATCAGATGATTATGACATCAACAAAATGATTATGACATCATCCAATGATTATGACATCAAATGATTTTGACATCATCAAATGATTATGACATCAACAAAATGATTATGACATCATCCAATGATTATGACATCAACAAATCATTATGACATCAACAAAATGATTATGACATCAACAAAATGATTATGACATCATCAAATGATTATGACATCAAATGACTATGACATCATCAAATGATTATGACATCAACAAAATGATTATGACATCATCCAATGATTATGACATCAACAAATCATTATGACATCAACAAAATGATTATGACATCAACAAAATGATTATGACATCATCAAATGATTATGACATCAACAAAATGATTATGACATCATCAAATGATTATGACATCAACAAAATGATTATGACATCATCAAATGATTATGACATCATCCAATGATTATGACATCAAATGATTATGACATCATCAAATGATTATGACATCAACAAAATGATTATGACATCATCCAATGATTATGACATCATCCAATGATTATGACATCATCAAATCATTATGACATCAACAAAATGATTATGACATCAACAAAATGATTATGACATCATCAGATGATTATGACATCAACAAAATGATTATGACATCATCCAATGATTATGACATCAAATGATTTTGACATCATCAAATGATTATGACATCAACAAAATGATTATGACATCATCCAATGATTATGACATCAAATGACTATGACATCATCAAATGATTATGACATCAACAAAATGATTATGACATCATCCAATGATTATGACATCATCCAATGACTATGACATCATCAAATCATTATGACATCAACAAAATGATTATGACATCAACAAAATGATTATGACATCATCAAATGATTATGACATCAACAAAATGATTATGACATCATCAAATGATTATGACATCATCCAATGATTATGACATCAAATGATTTTGACATCATCAAATGATTATGACATCAACAAAATGATTATGACATCATCCAATGATTATGACATCATCCAATAATTATGACATCATCAAATCATTATGACATCAACAAAATGATTATGACATCAACAAAATGATTATGACATCATCAGATGATTATGACATCAACAAAATGATTATGACATCATCCAATGATTATGACATCAAATGATTTTGACATCATCAAATGATTATGACATCAACAAAATGATTATGACATCATCCAATGATTATGACATCAACAAATCATTATGACATCAACAAAATGATTATGACATCAACAAAATGATTATGACATCATCAAATGATTATGACATCAAATGACTATGACATCATCAAATGATTATGACATCAACAAAATGATTATGACATCATCCAATGATTATGACATCAACAAATCATTATGACATCAACAAAATGATTATGACATCAACAAAATGATTATGACATCATCAAATGATTATGACATCAACAAAATGATTATGACATCATCAAATGATTATGACATCAACAAAATGATTATGACATCATCAAATGATTATGACATCATCCAATGATTATGACATCAAATGATTATGACATCATCAAATGATTATGACATCAACAAAATGATTATGACATCATCCAATGATTATGACATCATCCAATGATTATGACATCATCAAATCATTATGACATCAACAAAATGATTATGACATCAACAAAATGATTATGACATCATCAGATGATTATGACATCAACAAAATGATTATGACATCATCCAATGATTATGACATCAAATGATTTTGACATCATCAAATGATTATGACATCAACAAAATGATTATGACATCATCCAATGATTATGACATCAAATGACTATGACATCATCAAATGATTATGACATCAACAAAATGATTATGACATCATCCAATGATTATGACATCATCCAATGACTATGACATCATCAAATCATTATGACATCAACAAAATGATTATGACATCAACAAAATGATTATGACATCATCAAATGATTATGACATCAACAAAATGATTATGACATCATCAAATGATTATGACATCATCCAATGATTATGACATCAAATGATTTTGACATCATCAAATGATTATGACATCAACAAAATGATTATGACATCATCCAATGATTATGACATCATCCAATAATTATGACATCATCAAATCATTATGACATCAACAAAATGATTATGACATCAACAAAATGATTATGACATCATCAGATGATTATGACATCAACAAAATGATTATGACATCATCCAATGATTATGACATCAAATGATTTTGACATCATCAAATGATTATGACATCAACAAAATGATTATGACATCATCCAATGATTATGACATCAACAAATCATTATGACATCAACAAAATGATTATGACATCAACAAAATGATTATGACATCATCAAATGATTATGACATCAAATGACTATGACATCATCAAATGATTATGACATCAACAAAATGATTATGACATCATCCAATGATTATGACATCAACAAATCATTATGACATCAACAAAATGATTATGACATCAACAAAATGATTATGACATCATCAAATGATTATGACATCAACAAAATGATTATGACATCATCAAATGATTATGACATCAACAAAATGATTATGACATCATCAAATGATTATGACATCATCCAATGATTATGACATCAAATGATTATGACATCATCAAATGATTATGACATCAACAAAATGATTATGACATCATCCAATGATTATGACATCATCAAATCATTATGACATCAACAAAATGATTATGACATCAACAAAATGATATCATCAGATGATTATGACATCAACAAAATGATTATGACATCATCCAATGATTATGACATCAAATGATTTTGACATCATCAAATGATTATGACATCAACAAAATGATTATGACATCATCCAATGATTATGACATCAAATGACTATGACATCATCAAATGATTATGACATCAACAAAATGATTATGACATCATCCAATGATTATGACATCATCCAATGACTATGACATCATCAAATCATTATGACATCAACAAAATGATTATGACATCAACAAAATGATTATGACATCATCAAATGATTATGACATCAACAAAATGATTATGACATCATCAAATGATTATGACATCAACAAAATGATTATGACATCATCAAATGATTATGACATCAACAAAATGATTATGACATCATCAAATGATTATGACAGCAACAAAATGATTATGGCATCATCAAATGATTATGACATCAACAAAATGATTATGACATCAACAAAATGATTATGACATCATCAGATGATTATGACATCAACAAAATGATTATGACATCATCCAGTGATTATGACATCAAATGATTTTGACATCATCAAATGATTATGACATCTACAAAATGATTATGACATCATCCAATGATTATGACATCAACAAATCATTATGACATCAACAAAATGATTATGACATCAACAAAATGATTATGACATCATGAAATGATTATGACATCAACAAAATGATTATGACATCATCAAATGATTATGACATCATCAAATGATTATGACATCAACAAAATGATTATGACATCAACAAAATGATTATGACATCATCCAATGATTATGACATCAAATGATTATGACATCATCAATTGATTATGACATCAACAAAATGATTATGGCATCATCAAATGATTATGACATCAACAAAATGATTATGACATCATCCAATGATTATGACATCATCCAATGATATGACATCATCAAATCATTATGACATCAACAAAATGATTATGACATCAACAAAATGATTATGACATCATCAAATGATTATGACATCAACAAAATGATTATGACATCATCCAATGATTATGACATCAAATGACTATGACATCATCAAATGATTATGACATCAACAAAATGATTATGACATCATCTAATGATTATGACAACATCAAATGATTATGACATCAACAAAATGGTTATCACATCATCCAATGATTATGACATCAAATGATTATGACATCATCTAATGATTATGACATCATCAAATGATTATGACATCAACGAAATGATTATGACATCATCCAATGATTATGACATCAAATGATTATGACATCATCAAATCATTATGACATCAACAAAATGATTATGACATCATCTAATGATTATGACATCATCAAATGATTATGACATCAACAAAATGATTATGACATCATCCAATGATTATGACATCAAATGATTATGACATCATCAAATGATTATGACATCAACAAAATGATTATGACATCATCTGATGATTATGACATCAACAAAATGATTATGACATCATCCAATGATTATGACATCAAATGATTATGACATCATCCAATGATTATGACATCAACAAAATGATTATGGCATCATCAAATGATTATGACATCAACAAAATGATTATGACATCATCCAATGATTATGACATCATCCAATGATTATGACATCATCAAATCATTATGACATAAACAAAATGATTATGACATCAACAAAATGATTATGACATCATCAAATGATTATGACATCAACAAAATGATTATGACATCATCCAATGATTATGACATCAAATGATTATGACATCATCAAATGATTATGACATCAATAAAATGATTATGACATCATCCAATGATTATGATATCATCCAATGATTATGACATCATCAAATCATTATGACATCAACAAAATGATTATGACATCAACAAAATGATTATGACATCATCAAATGATTATGACATCAACAAAATGATTATGACATCATCAAATGATTATGACATCAACAAAATGATTATGACATCATCAAATGATTATGACATCATCCAATGATTATGACATCAAATGATTATGACATCATCAAATGATTATGACATCAACAAAATGATTATGACATCATCCAATGATTATGACATCATCAAATCATTATGACATCAACAAAATGATTATGACATCAACAAAATGATTATTACATCATCAGATGATTATGACATCAACAAAATGATTATGACATCATCCAATGATTATGACATCAAATGATTTTGACATCATCAAATGATTATGACATCAACAAAATGATTATGACATCATCCAATGATTATGACATCAAATGACTATGACATCATCAAATGATTATGACATCAACAAAATGATTATGACATCATCCAATGATTATGACATCATCCAATGACTATGACATCATCAAATCATTATGACATCAACAAAATGATTATGACATCAACAAAATGATTATGACATCATCAAATGATTATGACATCAACAAAATGATTATGACATCATCAAATGATTATGACATCAACAAAATGATTATGACATCATCAAATGATTATGACATCATCCAATGATTATGACATCAAATGATTATGACATCATCAAATGATTATGACATCAACAAAATGATTATGACATCATCCAATGATTATGACATGAAATGATTATGACATCATCAAATGATTATGACAGCAACAAAATGATTATGGCATCATCAAATGATTATGACATCAACAAAATGATTATGACATCAACAAAATGATTATGACATCATCAGATCATTATGACATCAACAAAATGATTATGACATCATCCAGTGATTATGACATCAAATGATTTTGACATCATCAAATGATTATGACATCTACAAAATGATTATGACATCATCCAATGATTATGACATCAACAAATCATTATGACATCAACAAAATGATTATGACATCAACAAAATGATTATGACATCATGAAATGATTATGACATCAACAAAATGATTATGACATCATCAAATGATTATGACATCAACAAAATGATTATGACATCAACAAAATGATTATGACATCATCCAATGATTATGACATCAAATGATTATGACATCATCAATTGATTATGACATCAACAAAATGATTATGGCATCATCAAATGATTATGACATCAACAAAATGATTATGACATCATCCAATGATTATGACATCATCCAATGATATGACATCATCAAATCATTATGACATCAACAAAATGATTATGACATCAACAAAATGATTATGACATCAACAAAATAATTATGACATCAAATGATTATGACATCATCTAATGGTTATGACATCAACAAAATGATTATGACATCATCCAATGATTATGACATCATCCAATGATTATGACATCATCAAATCATTATGACATCAACAAAATGATTGACATCATCAAATGATTATGACATCAACAAAATGATTATGACATCATCCAATGATTATGACATCAAATCATTATGACATCATCAAATCATTATGACATCAACAAAATGATTATGACATCAACAAAATGATTATGGCATCATCAAATGATTATGACATCAACAAAATCATGACATCATCAAATGATTATGACATCAACAAAATGATTATGACATCATCCAATGATTATGACATCAAATGATTATGACATCATCAAATCATTATGACATCAACAAAATGATTATGACATCATAAAATGATTATGACATCAACAAAATGATTATGGCATCATCAAATGATTATGACATCAACAAAATGATTATGACATCATCAAATGATTATGACATCAACAAAATGATTATGACATCATCAAATGATTATGACATCAACAAAATGATTATGACATCATCAAATGATTATGACATCATCCAATGATTATGACATCAAATGATTATGACATCAACAAAATGATTATGACATCATCCAATGATTATGACATCATCCAATTATTATGACATCATCAAATCATTATGACATCAACAAAATGATTATGACATCAACAAAATGATTATGACATCATCAGATGATTATGACATCAACAAAATGATTATGACATCATCCAATGATTATGACATCAAATGATTTTGACATCATCAAATGATTATGACATCAACAAAATGATTATGACATCATCCAATGATTATGACATCAACAAATCATTATGACATCAACAAAATGATTATGACATCAACAAAATGATTATGACATCATCAAATGATTATGACATCAACAAAATGATTATGACATCATCAAATGATTATGACATCATCAAATGATTATGACATCAACAAAATGATTATGACATCAACAAAATGATTATGACATCATCAAATGATTATGACATCAAATGATTATGACATCATCAAATGATTATGACATCAACAAAATGATTATGGCATCATCAAATGATTATGACATCAACAAAATGATTATGACATCATCCAATGATTATGACATCATCCAATGATATGACATCATCAAATCATTATTACATCAACAAAATGATTATGACATCAACAAAATGATTATGACATCATCAAATGATTATGACATCAACAAAATGATTATGACATCATCCAATGATTATGACATCAAATGATTATGACATCATCAAATGATTATGACATCAACAAAATGATTATGACATCATCCAATGATTATGACATCATCCAATGACTATGATATCATCAAATCATTATGACATCAACAAAATGATTATGATATCAACAAAATGATTATTACATCATCAAATAATTATGACATCAACAAAATGATTATGACATCAACAAAATGATTATGACATCATCAAATGATTATGACATCAACAAAATGATTATGACATCATCAAATGATTATGACATCATCCAATGATTATGACATCAAATGATTATGACATCATCAAATGATTATGACATCAACAAAATGATTATGACATAATCCAATGATTATGACATGAAATGATTATGACATCATCAAATGATTATGACAGCAACAACATGATTATGGCATCATCAAATGATTATGACATCATCAAATGATTATGACATCAACAAAATGATTATGACATCATCTAATGATTATGACATCATCTAATGATTATGACATCAACAAAATGATTATGACATCATCCAATGATTATGACATCAAATGAGTATGACATCATCAAATGATTATGACATCAACAAAATGATTATGACATCATCCAATGATTATGACATCAAATGATTATGACATCATCAAATGATTATGACATCAACAAAATGATTATGACATCATCTAATGATTATGACATCATCAAATGATTATTACATCAACAAAATGGTTATGACATCATCCAATGATTATGACATCAAATGATTATGACATCATCTAATGATTATGACATCATCAAATGATTATGACATCAACAAAATGATTATGACATCAAATGATTATGACATCATCTAATGATTATGACATCATCAAATGATTATGACATCAACAAAATGATTATGACATCATCCAATGATTATGACATCAACAAATGATTATGACATCAACAAAATGATTATGGCATCATCAAATGATTATGACATCAACAAAATGATTATGGCATCATCAAATGATTATGACATCAACAAAATGATTATGGCATCATCAAATGATTATGACATCAACAAAATGATTATGACATCATCCAATGATTATGACAGCAAATGATTATGACATCATCAAATGATTATGACATCAACAAAATGATTATGACATCAACAAAATGATTATGGCATCATCAAATGATTATGACATCAACAAAATCATAATGACATCATCAAATGATTATGACATCAACAAAATGATTATTACATCATCCAATGATTATGACATCAAATGATTATGACATCATCAAATCATTATGACATCAACAAAATGATTATGACATCAACAAAATGATTATGACATCATAAAATGATTATGACATCAACAAAATGATTATGACATCATCAAATGATTATGACATCAACAAAATGATTATGACATCATCCAATGATTTTGACATCATCAAATCATTATGACATCAACAAAATGATTATGACATCAACAAAATGATTATGACATCATCAAATGATTATGACATCAAATGATTATGACATCAACAAATGATTATGTCATCAACAAAATGATTATGACATCATCTAATGATTATGACATCATCAAATGATTATGACATCAACAAAATGATTATGACATCATCCAATGATTATGACATCAAATGATTATGACATCATCAAATGATTATGACATCAACAAAATGATTATGACATCATCAAATGATAATGACATCAAAAAAATGATTATGACATCAACAAAATGATTATGACATCATCTAATGATTATGACATTATCAAATGATTATGACATCAACAAAATGATTATGACATCATCCGATGATTATGACATCAAATGATTATGACATCATCAAAATGATTATGACATCATCTAATGATTATGACATCATCAAATGATTATGACATCAACAAAATGATTATGACATCATCAAATGATTATGACATCAACAAAATGATTATGACATCATCCAATGATTATGACATCAAATGATTATGACATCAACAAAATGATTATGACATCATCCAATGATTATGACATCAAATGTTTATGACATCATCAAATGATTATGACATCAACAAAATGATTATGACATCATCTAATGATTATGACATCATCAAATGATTATGACATCAACAAAATGATTATGACATCATCCAATGATTATGACATCAAATGATTATGACATCATCAAATGATTATGACATCAAAAAAATAATTATGACATCAACAAAATGATTATGACATCATAAAATGAATATGACATCAACAAAATGATTATGGCATCATCAAATGATTATGACATCATCAAATTATTATGACATCAACAAAATGATTATGACATCATCTAATGATTATGACATCATCAAATGATTATGACATCAACAAAATGATTATGACATCATCCAATGATTATGACATCAAATGATTATGACATCAACAAAATGATTATGACATCATCCAATGATTATGACATCAAATGTTTATGACATCATCAAATGATTATGACATCAACAAAATGATTATGACATCATCAAATGATTATGACATCAAATGATTATGACATCATTAAATGATTATGACATCAACAAAATGATTATGACATCATCTGATGATTATGACATCAACAAAATGATTATGACATCATCCAATGATTATGACATCAAAAGATTATGACATCTTCCAATGATTATGACATCAAATGATTATGACATCATCAAATGATTATGACATCAACAAAATGATTATGACATCATCTGATGATTATGACATCAACAAAATGATTATGGCATCATCAAATGATTATGACATCAACAAAATGATTATGACATCATCCAATGATTTTGACATCATCAAATCATTATGACATCAACAAAATGATTATGACATCTTCCAATGATTATGACATCAAATGATTATGACATCATCAAATGATTATGACATCAACAAAATGATTATGACATCATCTGATGATTATGACATCAACAAAATGATTATGACATCATCCAATGATTATGACATCAAATGATTATGACATCATCCAATGATTATGACATCAACAAAATGATTATGGCATCATCAAATGATTATGACATCAACAAAATGATTATGACATCATCCAATGATTATGACATCATCCAATGATTATGACATCATCAAATCATTATGACATCAACAAAATGATTATGACATCATCCAATGATTTTGACATCATCAAATCATTATGACATCAACAAAATGATTATGACATCAACAAAATCATTATGACATCAAATGATTATGACATCATCTAATGGTTATGACATCAACAAAATGATTATGACATCATCCAATGATTATGACATCATCCAATGATTATGACATCATCAAATCATTATGACATCAACAAAATGATTGACATCATCAAATGATTATGACATCAACAAAATGATTATGACATCATCCAATGATTATGACATCAAATGATTATGACATCATCAAATCATTATGACATCAACAAAATGATTATGACATCAACAAAATGATTATGGCATCATCAAATGATTATGACATCAACAAAATCATGACATCATCAAATGATTATGACATCAACAAAATGATTATGACATCATCCAATGATTATGACATCAAATGATTATGACATCATCAAATCATTATGACATCAACAAAATGATTATGACATCATAAAATGATTATGACATCAACAAAATGATTATGGCATCATCAAATGATTATGACATCAACAAAATGATTATGACATCATCAAATGATTATGACATCAACAAAATGATTATGACATCATCAAATGATTATGACATCAACAAAATGATTATGACATCATCAAATGATTATGACATCATCCAATGATTATGACATCAAATGATTATGACATCATCAAATGATTATGACATCAACAAAATGATTATGACATCATCCAATGATTATGACATCAACAAATCATTATGACATCAACAAAATGATTATGACATCAACAAAATGATTATGACATCATCAAATGATTATGACATCAACAAAATGATTATGACATCATCAAATGATTATGACATCATCAAATGATTATGACATCAACAAAATGATTATGACATCAACAAAATGATTATGACATCATCAAATGATTATGACATCAAATGATTATGACATCATCAAATGATTATGACATCAACAAAATGATTATGGCATCATCAAATGATTATGACATCAACAAAATGATTATGACATCATCCAATGATTATGACATCATCCAATGATATGACATCATCAAATCATTATTACATCAACAAAATGATTATGACATCAACAAAATGATTATGACATCATCAAATGATTATGACATCAACAAAATGATTATGACATCATCCAATGATTATGACATCAAATGATTATGACATCATCAAATGATTATGACATCAACAAAATGATTATGACATCATCCAATGATTATGACATCATCCAATGACTATGATATCATCAAATCATTATGACATCAACAAAATGATTATGATATCAACAAAATGATTATTACATCATCAAATGATTATGACATCAACAAAATGATTATGACATCAACAAAATGATTATGACATCATCAAATGATTATGACATCAACAAAATGATTATGACATCATCAAATGATTATGACATCATCCAATGATTATGACATCAAATGATTATGATATCATCAAATGATTATGACATCAACAAAATGATTATGACATCATCCAATGATTATGACATGAAATGATTATGACATCATCAAATGATTATGACAGCAACAAAATGATTATGGCATCATCAAATGATTATGACATCATCAAATGATTATGACATCAACAAAATGATTATGACATCATCTAATGATTATGACATCATCTAATGATTATGACATCAACAAAATGATTATGACATCATCCGATGATTATGACATCAAATGAGTATGACATCATCAAATGATTATGACATCAACAAAATGATTATGACATCATCCAATGATTATGACATCAAATGATTATGACATCATCAAATGATTATGACATCAACAAAATGATTATGACATCATCTAATGATTATGACATCATCAAATGATTATTACATCAACAAAATGGTTATGACATCATCCAATGATTATGACATCAAATGATTATGACATCATCTAATGATTATGACATCATCAAATGATTATGACATCAACAAAATGATTATGACATCAAATGATTATGACATCATCTAATGATTATGACATCATCAAATGATTATGACATCAACAAAATGATTATGACATCATCCAATGTTTATGACATCAACAAATGATTATGACATCAACAAAATGATTATGGCATCATCAAATGATTATGACATCAACAAAATGATTATGGCATCATCAAATGATTATGACATCAACAAAATGATTATGGCATCATCAAATGATTATGACATCAACAAAATGATTATGACATCATCAAATGATTATGACATCATCCAATGATTATCACATCAAATGATTATGACATCAACAAAATTATTATGACATCTTCCAATGATTATGACATCATCCAATGATTATGACATCATCAAATCATTATGACATCAACAAAATGATTGACATCATCAAATGATTATGACATCAACAAAATGATTATGACATCCTCCAATGATTATGACAGCAAATGATTATGACATCATCAAATGATTATGACATCAACAAAATGATTATGACATCAACAAAATGATTATGGCATCATCAAATGATTATGACATCAACAAAATCATAATGACATCATCAAATGATTATGACATCAACAAAATGATTATTACATCATCCAATGATTATGACATCAAATGATTATGACATCATCAAATCATTATGACATCAACAAAATGATTATGACATCAACAAAATGATTATGACATCATAAAATGATTATGACATCAACAAAATGATTATGACATCATCAAATGATTATGACATCAACAAAATGATTATGACATCATCCAATGATTTTGACATCATCAAATCATTATGACATCAACAAAATGATTATGACATCAACAAAATGATTATGACATCATCAAATGATTATGACATCAAATGATTATGACATCATCAAATGATTATGTCATCAACAAAATGATTATGACATCATCTAATGATTATGACATCATCAAATGATTATGACATCAACAAAATGATTATGACATCATCCAATGATTATGACATCAAATGATTATGACATCATCAAATGATTATGACATCAACAAAATGATTATGACATCATCAAATGATAATGACATCAAAAAAATGATTATGACATCAACAAAATGATTATGACATCATCTAATGATTATGACATTATCAAATGATTATGACATCAACAAAATGATTATGACATCATCCGATGATTATGACATCAAATGATTATGACATCATCAAAATGATTATGACATCATCTAATGATTATGACATCATCAAATGATTATGACATCAACAAAATGATTATGACATCATCAAATGATTATGACATCAACAAAATGATTATGACATCATCCAATGATTATGACATCAAATGATTATGACATCAACAAAATGATTATGACATCATCCAATGATTATGACATCAAATGTTTATGACATCATCAAATGATTATGACATCAACAAAATGATTATGACATCATCTAATGATTATGACATCATCAAATGATTATGACATCAACAAAATGATTATGACATCATCCAATGATTATGACATCAAATGATTATGACATCATCAAATGATTATGACATCAAAAAAATAATTATGACATCAACAAAATGATTATGACATCATAAAATGATTATGACATCAACAAAATGATTATGGCATCATCAAATGATTATGACATCATCAAATTATTATGACATCAACAAAATGATTATGACATCATCTAATGATTATGACATCATCAAATGATTATGACATCAACAAAATGATTATGACATCATCCAATGATTATGACATCAAATGATTATGACATCAACAAAATGATTATGACATCATCCAATGATTATGACATCAAATGTTTATGACATCATCAAATGATTATGACATCAACAAAATGATTATGACATCATCAAATGATTATGACATCAAATGATTATGACATCATCAAATGATTATGACATCAACAAAATGATTATGACATCATCTGATGATTATGACATCAACAAAATGATTATGACATCATCCAATGATTATGACATCAAATGATTATGACATCTTCCAATGATTATGACATCAAATGATTATGACATCATCAAATGATTATGACATCAACAAAATGATTATGACATCATCTGATGATTATGACATCAACAAAATGATTATGGCATCATCAAATGATTATGACATCAACAAAATGATTATGACATCATCCAATGATTTTGACATCATCAAATCATTATGACATCAACAAAATGATTATGACATCAACAAAATGATTATGACATCTTCCAATGATTATGACATCAAATGATTATGACATCATCAAATGATTATGACATCAACAAAATGATTATGACATCATCTGATGATTATGACATCAACAAAATGATTATGACATCATCCAATGATTATGACATCAAATGATTATGACATCATCCAATGATTATGACATCAACAAAATGATTATGGCATCATCAAATGATTATGACATCAACAAAATGATTATGACATCATCCAATGATTATGACATCATCCAATGATTATGACATCATCAAATCATTATGACATCAACAAAATGATTATGACATCTTCCAATGATTATGACATCAAATGATTATGACATCATCAAATCATTATGACATCAACAAAATGATTATGACATCAACAAAATCATTATGACATCAAATGATTATGACATCATCCAATGATTATGACATCAAATGATTATGACATCATCCAATGATTATGACATCAACAAAATGATTATGGCATCATCAAATGATTATGACATCAACAAAATGATTATGACATCATCCAATGATTATGACATCATCCAATGATTATGACATCATCAAATCATTATGACATCAACAAAATGATTATGACATCAACAAAATGATTATGGCATCATCAAATGATTATGACATCAACAAAATCATGACATCATCAAATGATTATGACATCAACAAAATGATTATGACATCATCCAATGATTATGACATCAAATGATTATGACATCATCAAATCATTATGACATCAACAAAATGATTATGACATCATCAAATCATTATGACATCAACAAAATGATTGACATCATCAAATGATTATGACATCAACAAAATGATTATGACATCATCCAATGATTATGACATCAAATGATTATGACATCATCAAATCATTATGACATCAACAAAATGATTATGACATCAACAAAATGATTATGGCATCATCAAATGATTATGACATCAAATGATTATGACATCATCAAATGATTATGACATCAACAAAATGATTATGACATCATCCAATGATTATGACATCAAATGATTATGACATCATCAAATGATTATGACATCAACAAAATGATTATGACATCATAAAATGATTATGACATCAACAAAATGATTATGGCATCATCAAATGATTATGACATCAACAAAATGATTATGACATCATCAAATGATTATGACATCAACAAAATGATTATGACATCATCAAATGATTATGACATCAACAAAATGATTATGACATCATCAAATGATTATGACATCATCCAATGATTATGACATCAAATGATTATGACATCATCAAATGATTATGACATCAACAAAATGATTATGACATCATCCAATGATTATGACATCATCCAATTATTATGACATCATCAAATCATTATGACATCAACAAAATGATTATGACATCAACAAAATGATTATGACATCATCAGATGATTATGACATCAACAAAATGATTATGACATCATCCAATGATTATGACATCAAATGATTTTGACATCATCAAATGATTATGACATCAACAAAATGATTATGACATCATCCAATGATTATGACATCAACAAATCATTATGACATCAACAAAATGATTATGACATCAACAAAATGATTATGACATCATCAAATGATTATGACATCAACAAAATGATTATGACATCATCAAATGATTATGACATCATCAAATGATTATGACATCAACAAAATGATTATGACATCAACAAAATGATTATGACATCATCAAATGATTATGACATCAAATGATTATGACATCATCAAATGATTATGACATCAACAAAATGATTATGGCATCATCAAATGATTATGACATCAACAAAATGATTATGACATCATCCAATGATTATGACATCATCCAATGATATGACATCATCAAATCATTATTACATCAACAAAATGATTATGACATCAACAAAATGATTATGACATCATCAAATGATTATGACATCAACAAAATGATTATGACATCATCCAATGATTATGACATCAAATGATTATGACATCATCAAATGATTATGACATCAACAAAATGATTATGACATCATCCAATGATTATGACATCATCCAATGACTATGATATCATCAAATCATTATGACATCAACAAAATGATTATGATATCAACAAAATGATTATTACATCATCAAATGATTATGACATCAACAAAATGATTATGACATCAACAAAATGATTATGACATCATCAAATGATTATGACATCAACAAAATGATTATGACATCATCAAATGATTATGACATCATCCAATGATTATGACATCAAATGATTATGACATCATCAAATGATTATGACATCAACAAAATGATTATGACATCATCCAATGATTATGACATGAAATGATTATGACATCATCAAATGATTATGACAGCAACAAAATGATTATGGCATCATCAAATGATTATGACATCAACAAAATGATTATGACATCATCTAATGATTATGACATCATCTAATGATTATGACATCAACAAAATGATTATGACATCATCCAATGATTATGACATCAAATGAGTATGACATCATCAAATGATTATGACATCAACAAAATGATTATGACATCATCCAATGATTATGACATCAAATGATTATGACATCATCAAATGATTATGACATCAACAAAATGATTATGACATCATCTAATGATTATGACATCATCAAATGATTATTACATCAACAAAATGGTTATGACATCATCCAATGATTATGACATCAAATGATTATGACATCATCTAATGATTATGACATCATCAAATGATTATGACATCAACAAAATGATTATGACATCAAATGATTATGACATCATCTAATGATTATGACATCATCAAATGATTATGACATCAACAAAATGATTATGACATCATCCAATGATTATGACATCAACAAATGATTATGACATCAACAAAATGATTATGGCATCATCAAATGATTATGACATCAACAAAATGATTATGGCATCATCAAATGATTATGACATCAACAAAATGATTATGGCATCATCAAATGATTATGACATCAACAAAATGATTATGACATCATCAAATGATTATGACATCATCCAATGATTATCACATCAAATGATTATGACATCAACAAAATTATTATGACATCTTCCAATGATTATGACATCATCCAATGATTATGACATCATCAAATCATTATGACATCAACAAAATGATTGACATCATCAAATGATTATGACATCAACAAAATGATTATGACATCATCCAATGATTATGACAGCAAATGATTATGACATCATCAAATGATTATGACATCAACAAAATGATTATGACATCAACAAAATGATTATGGCATCATCAAATGATTATGACATCAACAAAATCATAATGACATCATCAAATGATTATGACATCAACAAAATGATTATTACATCATCCAATGATTATGACATCAAATGATTATGACATCATCAAATCATTATGACATCAACAAAATGATTATGACATCAACAAAATGATTATGACATCATAAAATGATTATGACATCAACAAAATGATTATGACATCATCAAATGATTATGACATCAACAAAATGATTATGACATCATCCAATGATTTTGACATCATCAAATCATTATGACATCAACAAAATGATTATGACATCAACAAAATGATTATGACATCATCAAATGATTATGACATCAAATGATTATGACATCATCAAATGATTATGTCATCAACAAAATGATTATGACATCATCTAATGATTATGACATCATCAAATGATTATGACATCAACAAAATGATTATGACATCATCCAATGATTATGACATCAAATGATTATGACATCATCAAATGATTATGACATCAACAAAATGATTATGACATCATCAAATGATAATGACATCAAAAAAATGATTATGACATCAACAAAATGATTATGACATCATCTAATGATTATGACATTATCAAATGATTATGACATCAACAAAATGATTATGACATCATCCGATGATTATGACATCAAATGATTATGACATCATCAAAATGATTATGACATCATCTAATGATTATGACATCATCAAATGATTATGACATCAACAAAATGATTATGACATCATCAAATGATTATGACATCAACAAAATGATTATGACATCATCCAATGATTATGACATCAAATGATTATGACATCAACAAAATGATTATGACATCATCCAATGATTATGACATCAAATGTTTATGACATCATCAAATGATTATGACATCAACAAAATGATTATGACATCATCTAATGATTATGACATCATCAAATGATTATGACATCAACAAAATGATTATGACATCATCCAATGATTATGACATCAAATGATTATGACATCATCAAATGATTATGACATCAAAAAAATAATTATGACATCAACAAAATGATTATGACATCATAAAATGATTATGACATCAACAAAATGATTATGGCATCATCAAATGATTATGACATCATCAAATTATTATGACATCAACAAAATGATTATGACATCATCTAATGATTATGACATCATCAAATGATTATGACATCAACAAAATGATTATGACATCATCCAATGATTATGACATCAAATGATTATGACATCAACAAAATGATTATGACATCATCCAATGATTATGACATCAAATGTTTATGACATCATCAAATGATTATGACATCCACAAAATGATTATGACATCATCAAATGATTATGACATCAAATGATTATGACATCATCAAATGATTATGACATCAACAAAATGATTATGACATCATCTGATGATTATGACATCAACAAAATGATTATGACATCATCCAATGATTATGACATCAAATGATTATGACATCTTCCAATGATTATGACATCAAATGATTATGACATCATCAAATGATTATGACATCAACAAAATGATTATGACATCATCTGATGATTATGACATCAACAAAATGATTATGGCATCATCAAATGATTATGACATCAACAAAATGATTATGACATCATCCAATGATTTTGACATCATCAAATCATTATGACATCAACAAAATGATTATGACATCAACAAAATGATTATGACATCTTCCAATGATTATGACATCAAATGATTATGACATCATCAAATGATTATGACATCAACAAAATGATTATGACATCATCTGATGATTATGACATCAACAAAATGATTATGACATCATCCAATGATTATGACATCAAATGATTATGACATCATCCAATGATTATGACATCAACAAAATGATTATGGCATCATCAAATGATTATGACATCAACAAAATGATTATGACATCATCCAATGATTATGACATCATCCAATGATTATGACATCATCAAATCATTATGACATCAACAAAATGATTATGACATCATCCAATGATTTTGACATCATCAAATCATTATGACATCAACAAAATGATTATGACATCAACAAAATCATTATGACATCAAATGATTATGACATCATCTAATGGTTATGACATCAACAAAATGATTATGACATCATCCAATGATTATGACATCATCCAATGATTATGACATCATCAAATCATTATGACATCAACAAAATGATTGACATCATCAAATGATTATGACATCAACAAAATGATTATGACATCATCCAATGATTATGACATCAAATGATTATGACATCATCAAATCATTATGACATCAACAAAATGATTATGACATCAACAAAATGATTATGGCATCATCAAATGATTATGACATCAACAAAATCATGACATCATCAAATGATTATGACATCAACAAAATGATTATGACATCATCCAATGATTATGACATCAAATGATTATGACATCATCAAATCATTATGACATCAACAAAATGATTATGACATCATAAAATGATTATGACATCAACAAAATGATTATGGCATCATCAAATGATTATGACATCAACAAAATGATTATGACATCATCAAATGATTATGACATCAACAAAATGATTATGACATCATCAAATGATTATGACATCAACAAAATGATTATGACATCATCAAATGATTATGACATCATCCAATGATTATGACATCAAATGATTATGACATCATCAAATGATTATGACATCAACAAAATGATTATGACATCATCCAATGATTATGACATCAACAAATCATTATGACATCAACAAAATGATTATGACATCAACAAAATGATTATGACATCATCAAATGATTATGACATCAACAAAATGATTATGACATCATCAAATGATTATGACATCATCAAATGATTATGACATCAACAAAATGATTATGACATCAACAAAATGATTATGACATCATCAAATGATTATGACATCAAATGATTATGACATCATCAAATGATTATGACATCAACAAAATGATTATGGCATCATCAAATGATTATGACATCAACAAAATGATTATGACATCATCCAATGATTATGACATCATCCAATGATATGACATCATCAAATCATTATTACATCAACAAAATGATTATGACATCAACAAAATGATTATGACATCATCAAATGATTATGACATCAACAAAATGATTATGACATCATCCAATGATTATGACATCAAATGATTATGACATCATCAAATGATTATGACATCAACAAAATGATTATGACATCATCCAATGATTATGACATCATCCAATGACTATGATATCATCAAATCATTATGACATCAACAAAATGATTATGATATCAACAAAATGATTATTACATCATCAAATGATTATGACATCAACAAAATGATTATGACATCAACAAAATGATTATGACATCATCAAATGATTATGACATCAACAAAATGATTATGACATCATCAAATGATTATGACATCATCCAATGATTATGACATCAAATGATTATGACATCATCAAATGATTATGACATCAACAAAATGATTATGACATCATCCAATGATTATGACATGAAATGATTATGACATCATCAAATGATTATGACAGCAACAAAATGATTATGGCATCATCAAATGATTATGACATCATCAAATGATTATGACATCAACAAAATGATTATGACATCATCTAATGATTATGACATCATCTAATGATTATGACATCAACAAAATGATTATGACATCATCCGATGATTATGACATCAAATGAGTATGACATCATCAAATGATTATGACATCAACAAAATGATTATGACATCATCCAATGATTATGACATCAAATGATTATGACATCATCAAATGATTATGACATCAACAAAATGATTATGACATCATCTAATGATTATGACATCATCAAATGATTATTACATCAACAAAATGGTTAAGACATCATCCAATGATTATGACATCAAATGATTATGACATCATCTAATGATTATGACATCATCAAATGATTATGACATCAACAAAATGATTATGACATCAAATGATTATGACATCATCTAATGATTATGACATCATCAAATGATTATGACATCAACAAAATGATTATGACATCATCCAATGTTTATGACATCAACAAATGATTATGACATCAACAAAATGATTATGGCATCATCAAATGATTATGACATCAACAAAATGATTATGGCATCATCAAATGATTATGACATCAACAAAATGATTATGGCATCATCAAATGATTATGACATCAACAAAATGATTATGACATCATCAAATGATTATGACATCATCCAATGATTATCACATCAAATGATTATGACATCAACAAAATTATTATGACATCTTCCAATGATTATGACATCATCCAATGATTATGACATCATCAAATGATTATGACATCAACAAAATGATTATGACATCATCCAATGATTATGACATCAAATGATTATGACATCATCAAATGATTATGACATCAACAAAATGATTATGACATCATCTAATGATTATGACATCATCAAATGATTATTACATCAACAAAATGGTTAAGACATCATCCAATGATTATGACATCAAATGATTATGACATCATCTAATGATTATGACATCATCAAATGATTATGACATCAACAAAATGATTATGACATCAAATGATTATGACATCATCTAATGATTATGACATCATCCAATGATTATGACATCAACAAATGATTATGACATCAACAAAATGATTATGGCATCATCAAATGATTATGACATCAACAAAATGATTATGGCATCATCAAATGATTATGACATCAACAAAATGATTATGGCATCATCAAATGATTATGACATCAACAAAATGATTATGACATCATCAAATGATTATGACATCATCCAATGATTATCACATCAAATGATTATGACATCAACAAAATTATTATGACATCTTCCAATGATTATGACATCATCCAATGATTATGACATCATCAAATCATTATGACATCAACAAAATGATTGACATCATCAAATGATTATGACATCAACAAAATGATTATGACATCATCCAATGATTATGACAGCAAATGATTATGACATCATCAAATGATTATGACATCAACAAAATGATTATGACATCAACAAAATGATTATGGCATCATCAAATGATTATGACATCAACAAAATCATAATGACATCATCAAATGATTATGACATCAACAAAATGATTATTACATCATCCAATGATTATGACATCAAATGATTATGACATCATCAAATCATTATGACATCAACAAAATGATTATGACATCAACAAAATGATTATGACATCATAAAATGATTATGACATCAACAAAATGATTATGACATCATCAAATGATTATGACATCAACAAAATGATTATGACATCATCCAATGATTTTGACATCATCAAATCATTATGACATCAACAAAATGATTATGACATCAACAAAATGATTATGACATCATCAAATGATTATGACATCAAATGATTATGACATCATCAAATGATTATGTCATCAACAAAATGATTATGACATCATCTAATGATTATGACATCATCAAATGATTATGACATCAACAAAATGATTATGACATCATCCAATGATTATGACATCAAATGATTATGACATCATCAAATGATTATGACATCAACAAAATGATTATGACATCATCAAATGATAATGACATCAAAAAAATGATTATGACATCAACAAAATGATTATGACATCATCTAATGATTATGACATTATCAAATGATTATGACATCAACAAAATGATTATGACATCATCCGATGATTATGACATCAAATGATTATGACATCATCAAAATGATTATGACATCATCTAATGATTATGACATCATCAAATGATTATGACATCAACAAAATGATTATGACATCATCAAATGATTATGACATCAACAAAATGATTATGACATCATCCAATGATTATGACATCAAATGATTATGACATCAACAAAATGATTATGACATCATCCAATGATTATGACATCAAATGTTTATGACATCATCAAATGATTATGACATCAACAAAATGATTATGACATCATCTAATGATTATGACATCATCAAATGATTATGACATCAACAAAATGATTATGACATCATCCAATGATTATGACATCAAATGATTATGACATCATCAAATGATTATGACATCAAAAAAATAATTATGACATCAACAAAATGATTATGACATCATAAAATGATTATGACATCAACAAAATGATTATGGCATCATCAAATGATTATGACATCATCAAATTATTATGACATCAACAAAATGATTATGACATCATCTAATGATTATGACATCATCAAATGATTATGACATCAACAAAATGATTATGACATCATCCAATGATTATGACATCAAATGATTATGACATCAACAAAATGATTATGACATCATCCAATGATTATGACATCAAATGTTTATGACATCATCAAATGATTATGACATCCACAAAATGATTATGACATCATCAAATGATTATGACATCAAATGATTATGACATCATCAAATGATTATGACATCAACAAAATGATTATGACATCATCTGATGATTATGACATCAACAAAATGATTATGACATCATCCAATGATTATGACATCAAATGATTATGACATCTTCCAATGATTATGACATCAAATGATTATGACATCATCAAATGATTATGACATCAACAAAATGATTATGACATCATCTGATGATTATGACATCAACAAAATGATTATGGCATCATCAAATGATTATGACATCAACAAAATGATTATGACATCATCCAATGATTTTGACATCATCAAATCATTATGACATCAACAAAATGATTATGACATCAACAAAATGATTATGACATCTTCCAATGATTATGACATCAAATGATTATGACATCATCAAATGATTATGACATCAACAAAATGATTATGACATCATCTGATGATTATGACATCAACAAAATGATTATGACATCATCCAATGATTATGACATCAAATGATTATGACATCATCCAATGATTATGACATCAACAAAATGATTATGGCATCATCAAATGATTATGACATCAACAAAATGATTATGACATCATCCAATGATTATGACATCATCCAATGATTATGACATCATCAAATCATTATGACATCAACAAAATGATTATGACATCATCCAATGATTTTGACATCATCAAATCATTATGACATCAACAAAATGATTATGACATCAACAAAATCATTATGACATCAAATGATTATGACATCATCTAATGGTTATGACATCAACAAAATGATTATGACATCATCCAATGATTATGACATCATCCAATGATTATGACATCATCAAATCATTATGACATCAACAAAATGATTGACATCATCAAATGATTATGACATCAACAAAATGATTATGACATCATCCAATGATTATGACATCAAATGATTATGACATCATCAAATCATTATGACATCAACAAAATGATTATGACATCAACAAAATGATTATGGCATCATCAAATGATTATGACATCAACAAAATCATGACATCATCAAATGATTATGACATCAACAAAATGATTATGACATCATCCAATGATTATGACATCAAATGATTATGACATCATCAAATCATTATGACATCAACAAAATGATTATGACATCATAAAATGATTATGACATCAACAAAATGATTATGGCATCATCAAATGATTATGACATCAACAAAATGATTATGACATCATCAAATGATTATGACATCAACAAAATGATTATGACATCATCAAATGATTATGACATCAACAAAATGATTATGACATCATCAAATGATTATGACATCATCCAATGATTATGACATCAAATGATTATGACATCATCAAATGATTATGACATCAACAAAATGATTATGACATCATCCAATGATTATGACATCAACAAATCATTATGACATCAACAAAATGATTATGACATCAACAAAATGATTATGACATCATCAAATGATTATGACATCAACAAAATGATTATGACATCATCAAATGATTATGACATCATCAAATGATTATGACATCAACAAAATGATTATGACATCAACAAAATGATTATGACATCATCAAATGATTATGACATCAAATGATTATGACATCATCAAATGATTATGACATCAACAAAATGATTATGGCATCATCAAATGATTATGACATCAACAAAATGATTATGACATCATCCAATGATTATGACATCATCCAATGATATGACATCATCAAATCATTATTACATCAACAAAATGATTATGACATCAACAAAATGATTATGACATCATCAAATGATTATGACATCAACAAAATGATTATGACATCATCCAATGATTATGACATCAAATGATTATGACATCATCAAATGATTATGACATCAACAAAATGATTATGACATCATCCAATGATTATGACATCATCCAATGACTATGATATCATCAAATCATTATGACATCAACAAAATGATTATGATATCAACAAAATGATTATTACATCATCAAATGATTATGACATCAACAAAATGATTATGACATCAACAAAATGATTATGACATCATCAAATGATTATGACATCAACAAAATGATTATGACATCATCAAATGATTATGACATCATCCAATGATTATGACATCAAATGATTATGACATCATCAAATGATTATGACATCAACAAAATGATTATGACATCATCCAATGATTATGACATGAAATGATTATGACATCATCAAATGATTATGACAGCAACAAAATGATTATGGCATCATCAAATGATTATGACATCATCAAATGATTATGACATCAACAAAATGATTATGACATCATCTAATGATTATGACATCATCTAATGATTATGACATCAACAAAATGATTATGACATCATCCGATGATTATGACATCAAATGAGTATGACATCATCAAATGATTATGACATCAACAAAATGATTATGACATCATCCAATGATTATGACATCAAATGATTATGACATCATCAAATGATTATGACATCAACAAAATGATTATGACATCATCTAATGATTATGACATCATCAAATGATTATTACATCAACAAAATGGTTAAGACATCATCCAATGATTATGACATCAAATGATTATGACATCATCTAATGATTATGACATCATCAAATGATTATGACATCAACAAAATGATTATGACATCAAATGATTATGACATCATCTAATGATTATGACATCATCAAATGATTATGACATCAACAAAATGATTATGACATCATCCAATGTTTATGACATCAACAAATGATTATGACATCAACAAAATGATTATGGCATCATCAAATGATTATGACATCAACAAAATGATTATGGCATCATCAAATGATTATGACATCAACAAAATGATTATGGCATCATCAAATGATTATGACATCAACAAAATGATTATGACATCATCAAATGATTATGACATCATCCAATGATTATCACATCAAATGATTATGACATCAACAAAATTATTATGACATCTTCCAATGATTATGACATCATCCAATGATTATGACATCATCAAATCATTATGACATCAACAAAATGATTGACATCATCAAATGATTATGACATCAACAAAATGATTATGACATCCTCCAATGATTATGACAGCAAATGATTATGACATCATCAAATGATTATGACATCAACAAAATGATTATGACATCAACAAAATGATTATGGCATCATCAAATGATTATGACATCAACAAAATCATAATGACATCATCAAATGATTATGACATCAACAAAATGATTATTACATCATCCAATGATTATGACATCAAATGATTATGACATCATCAAATCATTATGACATCAACAAAATGATTATGACATCAACAAAATGATTATGACATCATAAAATGATTATGACATCAACAAAATGATTATGACATCATCAAATGATTATGACATCAACAAAATGATTATGACATCATCCAATGATTTTGACATCATCAAATCATTATGACATCAACAAAATGATTATGACATCAACAAAATGATTATGACATCATCAAATGATTATGACATCAAATGATTATGACATCATCAAATGATTATGTCATCAACAAAATGATTATGACATCATCTAATGATTATGACATCATCAAATGATTATGACATCAACAAAATGATTATGACATCATCCAATGATTATGACATCAAATGATTATGACATCATCAAATGATTATGACATCAACAAAATGATTATGACATCATCAAATGATAATGACATCAAAAAAATGATTATGACATCAACAAAATGATTATGACATCATCTAATGATTATGACATTATCAAATGATTATGACATCAACAAAATGATTATGACATCATCCGATGATTATGACATCAAATGATTATGACATCATCAAAATGATTATGACATCATCTAATGATTATGACATCATCAAATGATTATGACATCAACAAAATGATTATGACATCATCAAATGATTATGACATCAACAAAATGATTATGACATCATCCAATGATTATGACATCAAATGATTATGACATCAACAAAATGATTATGACATCATCCAATGATTATGACATCAAATGTTTATGACATCATCAAATGATTATGACATCAACAAAATGATTATGACATCATCTAATGATTATGACATCATCAAATGATTATGACATCAACAAAATGATTATGACATCATCCAATGATTATGACATCAAATGATTATGACATCATCAAATGATTATGACATCAAAAAAATAATTATGACATCAACAAAATGATTATGACATCATAAAATGATTATGACATCAACAAAATGATTATGGCATCATCAAATGATTATGACATCATCAAATTATTATGACATCAACAAAATGATTATGACATCATCTAATGATTATGACATCATCAAATGATTATGACATCAACAAAATGATTATGACATCATCCAATGATTATGACATCAAATGATTATGACATCAACAAAATGATTATGACATCATCCAATGATTATGACATCAAATGTTTATGACATCATCAAATGATTATGACATCAACAAAATGATTATGACATCATCAAATGATTATGACATCAAATGATTATGACATCATCAAATGATTATGACATCAACAAAATGATTATGACATCATCTGATGATTATGACATCAACAAAATGATTATGACATCATCCAATGATTATGACATCAAATGATTATGACATCTTCCAATGATTATGACATCAAATGATTATGACATCATCAAATGATTATGACATCAACAAAATGATTATGACATCATCTGATGATTATGACATCAACAAAATGATTATGGCATCATCAAATGATTATGACATCAACAAAATGATTATGACATCATCCAATGATTTTGACATCATCAAATCATTATGACATCAACAAAATGATTATGACATCAACAAAATGATTATGACATCTTCCAATGATTATGACATCAAATGATTATGACATCATCAAATGATTATGACATCAACAAAATGATTATGACATCATCTGATGATTATGACATCAACAAAATGATTATGACATCATCCAATGATTATGACATCAAATGATTATGACATCATCCAATGATTATGACATCAACAAAATGATTATGGCATCATCAAATGATTATGACATCAACAAAATGATTATGACATCATCCAATGATTATGACATCATCCAATGATTATGACATCATCAAATCATTATGACATCAACAAAATGATTATGACATCTTCCAATGATTATGACATCAAATGATTATGACATCATCAAATCATTATGACATCAACAAAATGATTATGACATCAACAAAATCATTATGACATCAAATGATTATGACATCATCCAATGATTATGACATCAAATGATTATGACATCATCCAATGATTATGACATCAACAAAATGATTATGGCATCATCAAATGATTATGACATCAACAAAATGATTATGACATCATCCAATGATTATGACATCATCCAATGATTATGACATCATCAAATCATTATGACATCAACAAAATGATTATGACATCAACAAAATGATTATGGCATCATCAAATGATTATGACATCAACAAAATCATGACATCATCAAATGATTATGACATCAACAAAATGATTATGACATCATCCAATGATTATGACATCAAATGATTATGACATCATCAAATCATTATGACATCAACAAAATGATTATGACATCATCAAATCATTATGACATCAACAAAATGATTGACATCATCAAATGATTATGACATCAACAAAATGATTATGACATCATCCAATGATTATGACATCAAATGATTATGACATCATCAAATCATTATGACATCAACAAAATGATTATGACATCAACAAAATGATTATGGCATCATCAAATGATTATGACATCAAATGATTATGACATCATCAAATGATTATGACATCAACAAAATGATTATGACATCATCCAATGATTATGACATCAAATGATTATGACATCATCAAATGATTATGACATCAACAAAATGATTATGACATCATAAAATGATTATGACATCAACAAAATGATTATGGCATCATCAAATGATTATGACATCAACAAAATGATTATGACATCATCAAATGATTATGACATCAACAAAATGATTATGACATCATCAAATGATTATGACATCAACAAAATGATTATGACATCATCAAATGATTATGACATCATCCAATGATTATGACATCAAATGATTATGACATCATCAAATGATTATGACATCAACAAAATGATTATGACATCATCCAATGATTATGACATCATCCAATTATTATGACATCATCAAATCATTATGACATCAACAAAATGATTATGACATCAACAAAATGATTATGACATCATCAGATGATTATGACATCAACAAAATGATTATGACATCATCCAATGATTATGACATCAAATGATTTTGACATCATCAAATGATTATGACATCAACAAAATGATTATGACATCATCCAATGATTATGACATCAACAAATCATTATGACATCAACAAAATGATTATGACATCAACAAAATGATTATGACATCATCAAATGATTATGACATCAACAAAATGATTATGACATCATCAAATGATTATGACATCATCAAATGATTATGACATCAACAAAATGATTATGACATCAACAAAATGATTATGACATCATCAAATGATTATGACATCAAATGATTATGACATCATCAAATGATTATGACATCAACAAAATGATTATGGCATCATCAAATGATTATGACATCAACAAAATGATTATGACATCATCCAATGATTATGACATCATCCAATGATATGACATCATCAAATCATTATTACATCAACAAAATGATTATGACATCAACAAAATGATTATGACATCATCAAATGATTATGACATCAACAAAATGATTATGACATCATCCAATGATTATGACATCAAATGATTATGACATCATCAAATGATTATGACATCAACAAAATGATTATGACATCATCCAATGATTATGACATCATCCAATGACTATGATATCATCAAATCATTATGACATCAACAAAATGATTATGATATCAACAAAATGATTATTACATCATCAAATGATTATGACATCAACAAAATGATTATGACATCAACAAAATGATTATGACATCATCAAATGATTATGACATCAACAAAATGATTATGACATCATCAAATGATTATGACATCATCCAATGATTATGACATCAAATGATTATGACATCATCAAATGATTATGACATCAACAAAATGATTATGACATCATCCAATGATTATGACATGAAATGATTATGACATCATCAAATGATTATGACAGCAACAAAATGATTATGGCATCATCAAATGATTATGACATCAACAAAATGATTATGACATCATCTAATGATTATGACATCATCTAATGATTATGACATCAACAAAATGATTATGACATCATCCAATGATTATGACATCAAATGAGTATGACATCATCAAATGATTATGACATCAACAAAATGATTATGACATCATCCAATGATTATGACATCAAATGATTATGACATCATCAAATGATTATGACATCAACAAAATGATTATGACATCATCTAATGATTATGACATCATCAAATGATTATTACATCAACAAAATGGTTATGACATCATCCAATGATTATGACATCAAATGATTATGACATCATCTAATGATTATGACATCATCAAATGATTATGACATCAACAAAATGATTATGACATCAAATGATTATGACATCATCTAATGATTATGACATCATCAAATGATTATGACATCAACAAAATGATTATGACATCATCCAATGATTATGACATCAACAAATGATTATGACATCAACAAAATGATTATGGCATCATCAAATGATTATGACATCAACAAAATGATTATGGCATCATCAAATGATTATGACATCAACAAAATGATTATGGCATCATCAAATGATTATGACATCAACAAAATGATTATGACATCATCAAATGATTATGACATCATCCAATGATTATCACATCAAATGATTATGACATCAACAAAATTATTATGACATCTTCCAATGATTATGACATCATCCAATGATTATGACATCATCAAATCATTATGACATCAACAAAATGATTGACATCATCAAATGATTATGACATCAACAAAATGATTATGACATCATCCAATGATTATGACAGCAAATGATTATGACATCATCAAATGATTATGACATCAACAAAATGATTATGACATCAACAAAATGATTATGGCATCATCAAATGATTATGACATCAACAAAATCATAATGACATCATCAAATGATTATGACATCAACAAAATGATTATTACATCATCCAATGATTATGACATCAAATGATTATGACATCATCAAATCATTATGACATCAACAAAATGATTATGACATCAACAAAATGATTATGACATCATAAACTGATTATGACATCAACAAAATGATTATGACATCATCAAATGATTATGACATCAACAAAATGATTATGACATCATCCAATGATTTTGACATCATCAAATCATTATGACATCAACAAAATGATTATGACATCAACAAAATGATTATGACATCATCAAATGATTATGACATCAAATGATTATGACATCATCAAATGATTATGTCATCAACAAAATGATTATGACATCATCTAATGATTATGACATCATCAAATGATTATGACATCAACAAAATGATTATGACATCATCCAATGATTATGACATCAAATGATTATGACATCATCAAATGATTATGACATCAACAAAATGATTATGACATCATCAAATGATAATGACATCAAAAAAATGATTATGACATCAACAAAATGATTATGACATCATCTAATGATTATGACATTATCAAATGATTATGACATCAACAAAATGATTATGACATCATCCGATGATTATGACATCAAATGATTATGACATCATCAAAATGATTATGACATCATCTAATGATTATGACATCATCAAATGATTATGACATCAACAAAATGATTATGACATCATCAAATGATTATGACATCAACAAAATGATTATGACATCATCCAATGATTATGACATCAAATGATTATGACATCAACAAAATGATTATGACATCATCCAATGATTATGACATCAAATGTTTATGACATCATCAAATGATTATGACATCAACAAAATGATTATGACATCATCTAATGATTATGACATCATCAAATGATTATGACATCAACAAAATGATTATGACATCATCCAATGATTATGACATCAAATGATTATGACATCATCAAATGATTATGACATCAAAAAAATAATTATGACATCAACAAAATGATTATGACATCATAAAATGATTATGACATCAACAAAATGATTATGGCATCATCAAATGATTATGACATCATCAAATTATTATGACATCAACAAAATGATTATGACATCATCTAATGATTATGACATCATCAAATGATTATGACATCATCCAATGATTATGACATCAAATGATTATGACATCAACAAAATGATTATGACATCATCCGATGATTATGACATCAAATGTTTATGACATCATCAAATGATTATGACATCCACAAAATGATTATGACATCATCAAATGATTATGACATCAAATGATTATGACATCATCAAATGATTATGACATCAACAAAATGATTATGACATCATCTGATGATTATGACATCAACAAAATGATTATGACATCATCCAATGATTATGACATCAAATGATTATGACATCTTCCAATGATTATGACATCAAATGATTATGACATCATCAAATGATTATGACATCAACAAAATGATTATGACATCATCTGATGATTATGACATCAACAAAATGATTATGGCATCATCAAATGATTATGACATCAACAAAATGATTATGACATCATCCAATGATTTTGACATCATCAAATCATTATGACATCAACAAAATGATTATGACATCAACAAAATGATTATGACATCTTCCAATGATTATGACATCAAATGATTATGACATCATCAAATGATTATGACATCAACAAAATGATTATGACATCATCTGATGATTATGACATCAACAAAATGATTATGACATCATCCAATGATTATGACATCAAATGATTATGACATCATCCAATGATTATGACATCAACAAAATGATTATGGCATCATCAAATGATTATGACATCAACAAAATGATTATGACATCATCCAATGATTATGACATCATCCAATGATTATGACATCATCAAATCATTATGACATCAACAAAATGATTATGACATCATCCAATGATTTTGACATCATCAAATCATTATGACATCAACAAAATGATTATGACATCAACAAAATCATTATGACATCAAATGATTATGACATCATCTAATGGTTATGACATCAACAAAATGATTATGACATCATCCAATGATTATGACATCATCCAATGATTATGACATCATCAAATCATTATGACATCAACAAAATGATTGACATCATCAAATGATTATGACATCAACAAAATGATTATGACATCATCCAATGATTATGACATCAAATGATTATGACATCATCAAATCATTATGACATCAACAAAATGATTATGACATCAACAAAATGATTATGGCATCATCAAATGATTATGACATCAACAAAATCATGACATCATCAAATGATTATGACATCAACAAAATGATTATGACATCATCCAATGATTATGACATCAAATGATTATGACATCATCAAATCATTATGACATCAACAAAATGATTATGACATCATAAAATGATTATGACATCAACAAAATGATTATGGCATCATCAAATGATTATGACATCAACAAAATGATTATGGCATCATCAAATGATTATGACATCAACAAAATGATTATGACATCATCCAATGATTTTGACATCATCAAATCATTATGACATCAACAAAATGATTATGACATCAACAAAATGATTATGACATCATCAAATGATTATGACATCAAATGATTATGACATCATCAAATGATTATGACATCAACAAAATGATTATGACATCATCTAATGATTATGACATCATCAAATGATTATGACATCAACAAAATGATTATGACATCATCTAATGATTATGACATCATCAAATGATTATGACATCAACAAAATGATTATGACATCATCCAATGATTATGACATCAAATGATTATGACATCAACAAAATGATTATGACATCATCCAATGATTATGACATCAAATGTTTATGACATCATCAAATGATTATGACATCAACAAAATGATTATGACATCATCCAATGATTATGACATCAAATGATTATGACATCATCAAATCATTATGATATCAACAAAATGATTATGACATCATCTAATGATCATGACATCATCAAATGATTATGACATCAACAAAATGATTATGACATCATCCAATGATTATGACAACAAATGATTATGACATCATCAAATGATTATGACATCAACAAAATGATTATGACATCATCCGATGATTATGACATCAACAAAATGATTATGACATCATCCAATGATTATGACATCAAATGATTATGACATCATCCAATGATTATGACATCAACAAAATGAATATGGCATCATCAAATGATTATGACATCAACAAAATGATTATGACATCATCCAATGATTATGACATCATCCAATGATTATGACATCATCAAATCATTATGACATCAACAAAATGATTATGACATCAACAAAATGATTATAACATCATCAAATGATTATGACATCAACAAAATGATTATGACATCATCCAATGATTATGACATCAAATGATTATGACATCATCAAATGATTATGACATCAACAAAATGATTATGACATCATCCAATGATTATGACATCATCCAATGATTATGACATCATCAAATCATTATGACATCAACAAAATGATTATGACATCAACAAAATGATTATGACATCATCAAATGATTATGACATCAACAAAATGATTATGACATCATCAAATGATTATGACATCATCCAATGATTATGACATCAAATGATTATGACATCATCAAATGATTATGACATCAACAAAATGATTATGACATCATCCAATGATTATGACATCATCCAATGATTATGACATCATCAAATCATTATGACATCAACAAAATGATTATGACATCAACAAAATGATTATGACATCAACAAAATGATTATGACATCATCAGATGATTATGACATCAACAAAATGATTATGCCATCATCCAATGATTATGACATCAAATGATTTTGACATCATCAAATGATTATGACATCAACAAAATGATTATGACATCATCCAATGATTATGACATCAACAAATCATTATGACATCAACAAAATGATTATGACATCAACAAAATGATTATGACATCATCAGATGATTATGACATCAACAAAATGATTATGACATCATCCAATGATTATGACATCATCAAATGATTATGACATCAACAAAATGATTATGACATCAACAAAATGATTATGACATCATCCAATGATTATGACATCAAATGATTATGACATCATCAAATGATTATGACATCAACAAAATGATTATGGCATCATCAAATGATTATGACATCAACAAAATGATTATGACATCATCCAATGATTATGACATCATCCAATGATATGACATCATCAAATCATTATGACATCAACAAAATGATTATGACATCAACAAAATGATTATGACATCATCAAATGATTATGACATCAACAAAATGATTATGACATCATCCAATGATTATGACATCAAATGATTATGACATCATCAAATGATTATGACATCAACAAAATGATTATGACATCATCCAATGATAATGACATCATCCAATGACTATGACATCATCAAATCATTATGACATCAACAAAATGATTATGACATCAACAAAATGATTATGACATCATCAAATGATTGTGACATCAACAAAATGATTATGACATCATCAAATGATTATGACATCAACAAAATGATTATGACATCATCAAATGATTATGACATCATCCAATGATTATGACATCAAATGATTATGACATCATCAAATGATTATGACATCAACAAAATGATTATGACATCATCCAATGATTATGACATCAACAAAATGATTATGGCATCATCAAATGATTATGACATCAACAAAATGATTATGGCATCATCAAATGATTATGACATCAACAAAATGATTATGACATCATCAAATGATTATGACATCATCCAATGATTATCACATCAAATGATTATGACATCATCAAATGATTATGACATCAACAAAATGATTATGACATCATCTGATGATTATGACATCAACAAAATGATTATGACATCATCCAATGATTATGACATCAAATGATTATGACATCTTCCAATGATTATGACATCAAATGATTATGACATCATCAAATGATTATGACATCAACAAAATGATTATGACATCATCTGATGATTATGACATCAACAAAATGATTATGGCATCATCAAATGATTATGACATCAACAAAATGATTATGACATCATCCAATGATTTTGACATCATCAAATCATTATGACATCAACAAAATGATTATGACATCAACAAAATGATTATGACATCTTCCAATGATTATGACATCAAATGATTATGACATCATCAAATGATTATGACATCAACAAAATGATTATGACATCATCTGATGATTATGACATCAACAAAATGATTATGACATCATCCAATGATTATGACATCAAATGATTATGACATCATCCAATGATTATGACATCAACAAAATGATTATGGCATCATCAAATGATTATGACATCAACAAAATGATTATGACATCATCCAATGATTATGACATCATCCAATGATTATGACATCATCAAATCATTATGACATCAACAAAATGATTATGACATCATCCAATGATTTTGACATCATCAAATCATTATGACATCAACAAAATGATTATGACATCAACAAAATCATTATGACATCAAATGATTATGACATCATCTAATGGTTATGACATCAACAAAATGATTATGACATCATCCAATGATTATGACATCATCCAATGATTATGACATCATCAAATCATTATGACATCAACAAAATGATTGACATCATCAAATGATTATGACATCAACAAAATGATTATGACATCATCCAATGATTATGACATCAAATGATTATGACATCATCAAATCATTATGACATCAACAAAATGATTATGACATCAACAAAATGATTATGGCATCATCAAATGATTATGACATCAACAAAATCATGACATCATCAAATGATTATGACATCAACAAAATGATTATGACATCATCCAATGATTATGACATCAAATGATTATGACATCATCAAATCATTATGACATCAACAAAATGATTATGACATCATAAAATGATTATGACATCAACAAAATGATTATGGCATCATCAAATGATTATGACATCAACAAAATGATTATGGCATCATCAAATGATTATGACATCAACAAAATGATTATGACATCATCCAATGATTTTGACATCATCAAATCATTATGACATCAACAAAATGATTATGACATCAACAAAATGATTATGACATCATCAAATGATTATGACATCAAATGATTATGACATCATCAAATGATTATGACATCAACAAAATGATTATGACATCATCTAATGATTATGACATCATCAAATGATTATGACATCAACAAAATGATTATGACATCATCTAATGATTATGACATCATCAAATGATTATGACATCAACAAAATGATTATGACATCATCCAATGATTATGACATCAAATGATTATGACATCAACAAAATGATTATGACATCATCCAATGATTATGACATCAAATGTTTATGACATCATCAAATGATTATGACATCAACAAAATGATTATGACATCATCCAATGATTATGACATCAAATGATTATGACATCATCAAATCATTATGATATCAACAAAATGATTAGGACATCATCTAATGATTATGACATCATCAAATGATTATGACATCAACAAAATGATTATGACATCATCCAATGATTATGACAACAAATGATTATGACATCATCAAATGATTATGACATCAACAAAATGATTATGACATCATCCGATGATTATGACATCAACAAAATGATTATGACATCATCCAATGATTATGACATCAAATGATTATGACATCATCCAATGATTATGACATCAACAAAATGATTATGGCATCATCAAATGATTATGACATCAACAAAATGATTATGACATCATCCAATGATAATGACATCATCCAATGACTATGACATCATCAAATCATTATGACATCAACAAAATGATTATGACATCAACAAAATGATTATGACATCATCAAATGATTGTGACATCAACAAAATGATTATGACATCATCAAATGATTATGACATCAACAAAATGATTATGACATCATCAAATGATTATGACATCATCCAATGATTATGACATCAAATGATTATGACATCATCAAATGATTATGACATCAACAAAATGATTATGACATCATCCAATGATTATGACATCAACAAAATGATTATGGCATCATCAAATGATTATGACATCAACAAAATGATTATGGCATCATCAAATGATTATGACATCAACAAAATGATTATGACATCATCAAATGATTATGACATCATCCAATGATTATCACATCAAATGATTATGACATCATCAAATGATTATGACATCAACAAAATGATTATGACATCATCTGATGATTATGACATCAACAAAATGATTATGACATCATCCAATGATTATGACATCAAATGATTATGACATCTTCCAATGATTATGACATCAAATGATTATGACATCATCAAATGATTATGACATCAACAAAATGATTATGACATCATCTGATGATTATGACATCAACAAAATGATTATGGCATCATCAAATGATTATGACATCAACAAAATGATTATGACATCATCCAATGATTTTGACATCATCAAATCATTATGACATCAACAAAATGATTATGACATCAACAAAATGATTATGACATCTTCCAATGATTATGACATCAAATGATTATGACATCATCAAATGATTATGACATCAACAAAATGATTATGACATCATCTGATGATTATGACATCAACAAAATGATTATGACATCATCCAATGATTATGACATCAAATGATTATGACATCATCCAATGATTATGACATCAACAAAATGATTATGGCATCATCAAATGATTATGACATCAACAAAATGATTATGACATCATCCAATGATTATGACATCATCCAATGATTATGACATCATCAAATCATTATGACATCAACAAAATGATTATGACATCATCCAATGATTTTGACATCATCAAATCATTATGACATCAACAAAATGATTATGACATCAACAAAATCATTATGACATCAAATGATTATGACATCATCTAATGGTTATGACATCAACAAAATGATTATGACATCATCCAATGATTATGACATCATCCAATGATTATGACATCATCAAATCATTATGACATCAACAAAATGATTGACATCATCAAATGATTATGACATCAACAAAATGATTATGACATCATCCAATGATTATGACATCAAATGATTATGACATCATCAAATCATTATGACATCAACAAAATGATTATGACATCAACAAAATGATTATGGCATCATCAAATGATTATGACATCAACAAAATCATGACATCATCAAATGATTATGACATCAACAAAATGATTATGACATCATCCAATGATTATGACATCAAATGATTATGACATCATCAAATCATTATGACATCAACAAAATGATTATGACATCATAAAATGATTATGACATCAACAAAATGATTATGGCATCATCAAATGATTATGACATCAACAAAATGATTATGGCATCATCAAATGATTATGACATCAACAAAATGATTATGACATCATCCAATGATTTTGACATCATCAAATCATTATGACATCAACAAAATGATTATGACATCAACAAAATGATTATGACATCATCAAATGATTATGACATCAAATGATTATGACATCATCAAATGATTATGACATCAACAAAATGATTATGACATCATCTAATGATTATGACATCATCAAATGATTATGACATCAACAAAATGATTATGACATCATCTAATGATTATGACATCATCAAATGATTATGACATCAACAAAATGATTATGACATCATCCAATGATTATGACATCAAATGATTATGACATCAACAAAATGATTATGACATCATCCAATGATTATGACATCAAATGTTTATGACATCATCAAATGATTATGACATCAACAAAATGATTATGACATCATCCAATGATTATGACATCAAATGATTATGACATCATCAAATCATTATGATATCAACAAAATGATTAGGACATCATCTAATGATTATGACATCATCAAATGATTATGACATCAACAAAATGATTATGACATCATCCAATGATTATGACAACAAATGATTAAGACATCATCAAATGATTATGACATCAACAAAATGATTATGACATCATCCGATGATTATGACATCAACAAAATGATTATGACATCATCCAATGATTATGACATCAAATGATTATGACATCATCCAATGATTATGACATCAACAAAATGATTATGGCATCATCAAATGATTATGACATCAACAAAATGATTATGACATCATCCAATGATTATGACATCATCCAATGATTATGACATCATCAAATCATTATGACATCAACAAAATGATTATGACATCAACAAAATGATTATGACATCATCAAATGATTATGACATCAACAAAATGATTATGACATCATCCAATGATTATGACATCAAATGATTATGACATCATCAAATGATTATGACATCAACAAAATGATTATGACATCATCCAATGATTATGACATCATCCAATGATTATGACATCATCAAATCATTATGACATCAACAAAATGATTATGACATCAACAAAATGATTATGACATCATCAAATGATTATGACATCAACAAAATGATTATGACATCATCAAATGATTATGACATCATCCAATGATTATGACATCAAATGATTATGACATCATCAAATGATTATGACATCAACAAAATCATTATGACATCATCCAATGATTATGACATCATCCAATGATTATGACATCATCAAATCATTATGACATCAACAAAATGATTATGACATCAACAAAATGATTATGACATCAACAAAATGATTATGACATCATCAGATGATTATGACATCAACAAAATGATTATGACATCATCCAATGATTATGACATCAAATGATTTTGACATCATCAAATGATTATGACATCAACAAAATGATTATGACATCATCCAATGATTATGACATCAACAAATCATTATGACATCAACAAAATGATTATGACATCAACAAAATGATTATGACATCATCAGATGATTATGACATCAACAAAATGATTATGACATCATCCAATGATTATGACATCATCAAATGATTATGACATCAACAAAATGATTATGACATCAACAAAATGATTATGACATCATCCAATGATTATGACATCAAATGATTATGACATCATCAAATGATTATGACATCAACAAAATGATTATGGCATCATCAAATGATTATGACATCAACAAAATGATTATGACATCATCCAATGATTATGACATCATCCAATGATATGACATCATCAAATCATTATGACATCAACAAAATGATTATGACATCAACAAAATGATTATGACATCATCAAATGATTATGACATCAACAAAATGATTATGACATCATCCAATGATTATGACATCAAATGATTATGACATCATCAAATGATTATGACATCAACAAAATGATTATGACATCATCCAATGATAATGACATCATCCAATGACTATGACATCATCAAATCATTATGACATCAAAAAAATGATTATGACATCAACAAAATGATTATGACATCATCAAATGATTGTGACATCAACAAAATGATTATGACATCATCAAATGATTATGACATCAACAAAATGATTATGACATCATCAAATGATTATGACATCATCCAATGATTATGACATCAAATGATTATGACATCATCAAATGATTATGACATCAACAAAATGATTATGACATCATCCAATGATTATGACATCAACAAAATGATTATGGCATCATCAAATGATTATGACATCAACAAAATGATTATGGCATCATCAAATGATTATGACATTAACAAAATGATTATGACATCATCAAATGATTATGACATCATCCAATGATTATCACATCAAATGATTATGACATCAACAAAATTATTATGACATCATCCAATGATTATGACATCATCCAATGATTATGACATCATCAAATCATTATGACATCAACAAAATGATTGACATCATCAAATGATTATGACATCAACAAAATGATTATGACATCATCCAATGATTATGACATCAAATGATTATGACATCATCAAATGATTATGACATCAACAAAATGATTATGGCATCATCAAATGATTATGACATCAACAAAATGATTATGACATCATCCAATGATTATGACATCATCCAATGATATGACATCATCAAATCATTATGACATCAACAAAATGATTATGACATCAACAAAATGATTATGACATCATCAAATGATTATGACATCAACAAAATGATTATGACATCATCCAATGATTATGACATCAAATGATTATGACATCATCAAATGATTATGACATCAACAAAATGATTATGGCATCATCAAATGATTATGACATCAACAAAATGATTATGACATCATCCAATGATTATGACATCATCCAATGATATGACATCATCAAATCATTATGACATCAACAAAATGATTATGACATCAACAAAATGATTATGACATCATCAAATGATTATGACATCAACAAAATGATTATGACATCATCCAATGATTATGACATCAAATGATTATGACATCATCAAATGATTATGACATCAACAAAATGATTATGACATCATCCAATGATTATGACATCATCCAATGACTATGACATCATCAAATCATTATGACATCAACGAAATGATTATGACATCAACAAAATGATTATGACATCATCAAATGATTATGACATCAACAAAATGATTATGACATCATCAAATGATTATGACATCAACAAAATGATTATGACATCATCAAATGATTATGACATCATCCAATGTTTATGACATCAAATGATTATGACATCATCAAATGATTATGACATCAACAAAATGATTATGACATCATCCAATGATTATGACATCAACAAAATGATTATGGCATCATCAAATGATTATGACATCAACAAAATGATTATGACATCATCCAATGATTATGACATCATCCAATGATTATGACATCAACAAAATGATTATGACATCATCCAATGATTTTGACATCATCAAATCATTATGACATCAACAAAATGATTATGACATCAACAAAATCATTATGACATCAAATGATTATGACATCATCAAATGATTATGACATCAACAAAATGATTATGACATCATCCAATGATTATGACATCAAATGATTATGACATCATCAAATCATTATGACATCAACAAAATGATTATGACATCAATAAAATGATTATGACATCATAAAATGATTATGACATCAAGAAAATGATTATGGCATCATCAAATGATTATGACATCAACAAAATGATTATGACATCATCCAATGATTTTGACATCATCAAATCATTATGACATCAACAAAATGATTATGACATCAACAAAATGATTATGACATCATCAAATGATTATGACATCAAATGATTATGACATCATCAAATGATTATGACATCAACAAAATGATGATGACATCATCCAATGATTATGACATCATCAAATCATTATGACATCAACAAAATGATTATGACATCATCTAATGATTATGACATCATCAAATGATTATGACATCAACAAAATGATTATGACATCATCCAATGATTATGACATCAAATGATTATGACATCATCAAATGATTATGACATCAACAAAATGATTATGACATCATCAAATGATTATGACATCAAAAAAATGATTATGACATCAACAAAATGATTATGACATCATCTAATGATTATGACATTATCAAATGATTATGACATCAACAAAATGATTATGACATCATCCGATGATTATGACATCAAATGATTATGACATCATCAAATGATTATGACATCAACAAAATGATTATGACATCATCTAATGATTATGGCATCATCAAATGATTATGACATCAACAAAATGATTATGACATAATCTAATGATTATGACATCATCAAATGATTATGAAATCAACAAAATGATTATGACATCATCCAATGATTATGACATCAAATGATTATGACATCAACAAAATGATTATGACATCATCCAATGATTATGACATCAAATGTTTATGACATCATCAAATGATTATGACATCAACAAAATGATTACGACATCATCCAATGATTATGACATCAAATGATTATGACATCATCAAATGATTATGACATCAACAAAATGATTATGACATCATCTGATGATTATGACATCAACAAAATGATTATGACATCATCCAATGATTATGACATCAACAAAATGATTATGGCATCATCAAATGATTATGACATCAACAAAATGATTATGACATCATCCAATGATTATGACATCATCCAATGATTATGACATCATCAAATCATTATGACATCAACAAAATGATTATGACATCATCCAATGATTTTGACATCATCAAATCATTATGACATCAACAAAATGATTATGACATCAACAAAATCATTATGACATCAAATGATTATGACATCATCAAATGATTATGACATCAACAAAATGATTACGACATCATCCAATGATTATGACATCAAATGATTATGACATCATCAAATGATTATGACATCAACAAAATGATTATGACATCATCTGATGATTATGACATCAACAAAATGATTATGACATCATCCAATGATTATGACATCAACAAAATGATTATGGCATCATCAAATGATTATGACATCAACAAAATGATTATGACATCATCCAATGATTATGACATCATCCAATGATTATGACATCATCAAATCATTATGACATCAACAAAATGATTATGACATCATCCAATGATTTTGACATCATCAAATCATTATGACATCAACAAAATGATTATGACATCAACAAAATCATTATGACATCAAATGATTATGACATCATCAAATGATTATGACATCAACAAAATGATTATGACATCATCCAATGATTATGACATCATCCAATGATTATGACATCATCAAATCATTATGACATCAACAAAATGATTGACATCATCAAATGATTATGACATCAACAAAATGATTATGACATCATCCAATGATTATGACATCAAATGATTATGACATCATCAAATCATTATGACATCAACAAAATGATTATGACATCAACAAAATGATTATGGCATCATCAAATGATTATGACATCAACAAAATCATTATGACATCATCAAATGATTATGACATCAACAAAATGATTATGACATCATCCAATGATTATGACATCAAATGATTATGACATCATCAAATCATTATGACATCAACAAAATGATTATGACATCAACAAAATGATTATGACATCATAAAATGATTATGACATCAACAAAATGATTATGGCATCATCAAATGATTATGACATCAACAAAATGATTATGACATCATCCAATGATTTTGACATCATCAAATCATTATGACATCAACAAAATGATTATGACATCAACAAAATGATTATGACATCATCAAATGATTATGACATCAAATGATTATGACATCATCAAATGATTATGACATCAACAAAATGATTATGACATCATCTAATGATTATGACATCATCAAATGATTATGACATCAACAAAATGATTATGCCATCATCTAATGATTATGACATCATCAAATGATTATGACATCAACAAAATGATTATGACATCATCCAATGATTATGACATCAAATGATTATGACATCAACAAAATGATTATGACATCATCCAATGATTATGACATCAAATGTTTATGACATCATCAAATGATTATGACATCAACAAAATGATTATGACATCATCCAATGATTATGACATCAAATGATTATGACATCATCAAATCATTATGACATCAACAAAATGATTATGACATCATCTAATGATTATGACATCATCAAATGATTATGACATCAACAAAATGATTATGACATCATCCAATGATTATGACATCAAATGATTATGACATCATCAAATGATTATGACATCAACAAAATGATTATGGCATCATCAAATGATTATGACATCAACAAAATGATTATGACATCATCCAATGATTATGACATCAAATGATTATGACATCATCCAATGATTATGACATCAACAAAATGATTATGGCATCATCAAATGATTATGACATCAACAAAATGATTATGACATCATCCAATGATTATGACATCATCCAATGATTATGACATCATCAAATCATTATGACATCAACAAAATGATTATGACATCAACAAAATGATTATGACATCATCAAATGATTATGACATCAACAAAATGATTATGACATCATCCAATGATTATGACACCAAATGATTATGACATCATCAAATGATTATGACATCAACAAAATGATTATGACATCATCCAATGATTATGACATCATCCAATGATTATGACATCATCAAATCATTATGACATCAACAAAATGATTATGACATCAACAAAATGATTATGACATCATCAAATGATTATGACATCAACAAAATGATTATGACATCATCAAATGATTATGACATCATCCAATGATTATGACATCAAATGATTTTGACATCATCAAATGATTATGACATCAACAAAATGATTATGACATCATCCAATGATTATGACATCATCCAATAATTATGACATCATCAAATCATTATGACATCACCAAAATGATTATGACATCAACAAAATGATTATGAAATCATCAGATGATTATGACATCAACAAAATGATTATGACATCATCCAATGATTATGACATCAAATGATTTTGACATCATCAAATGATTATGACATCAACAAAATGATTATGACATCATCCAATGATTATGACATCAACAAATCATTATGACATCAACAAAATGATTATGACATCAACAAAATGATTATGACATCATCAAATGATTATGACATCAAATGACTATGACATCATCAAATGATTATGACATCAACAAAATGATTATGACATCATCCAATGATTATGACATCAACAAATCATTATGACATCAACAAAATGATTATGACATCAACAAAATGATTATGACATCATCAAATGATTATGACATCAACAAAATGATTATGACATCATCAAATGATTACGACATCAACAAAATGATTATGACATCATCAAATGATTATGACATCATCCAATGATTATGACATCATCAAATGATTATGACATCAACAAAATGATTATGACATCATCCAATGATTATGACATCATCCAATGATTATGACATCACCAAATCATTATGACATCAACAAAATGATTATGACATCAACAAAATGATTATGACATCATCAGATGATTATGACATCAACAAAATGATTATGACATCATCCAATGATTATGACATCAAATGATTTTTACATCATCAAATGATTATGACATCAACAAAATGATTATGACATCATCCAATGATTATGACATCAAATGACTATGACATCATCAAATGATTATGACATCAACAAAATGATTATGACATCATCCAATGATTATGACATCATCCAATGACTATGACATCATCAAATCATTATGACATCAACAAAATGATTATGACATCAACAAAATGATTATGACATCATCAAATGATTATGACATCAACAAAATGATTATTACATCATCAAATGATTATGACATCAACAAAATGATTATGACATCATCAAATGATTATGACATCATCCAATGATTATGACATCAAATGATTATGACATCATCAAATGATTATGACATCAACAAAATGATTATGACATCATCCAATGATTATGACATGAAATGATTATGACATCATCAAATGATTATGACAGCAACAAAATGATTATGGCATCATCAAATGATTATGACATCAACAAAATGATTATGACATCAACAAAATGATTATGACATCATCAGATGATTATGACATCAACAAAATGATTATGACATCATCCAGTGATTATGACATCAAATGATTTTGACATCATCAAATGATTATGACATCTACAAAATGATTATGACATCATCCAATGATTATGACATCAACAAATCATTATGACATCAACAAAATGATTATGACATCAACAAAATGATTATGACATCATGAAATGATTATGACATCAACAAAATGATTATGACATCATCAAATGATTATGACATCATCAAATGATTATGACATCAACAAAATGATCATGACATCAACAAAATGATTATGACATCATCCAATGATTATGACATCAAATGATTATGACATCATCAATTGATTATGACATCAACAAAATGATTATGGCATCATCAAATGATTATGACATCAACAAAATGATTATGACATCATCCAATGATTATGACATCATCCAATGATATGACATCATCAAATCATTATGACATCAACAAAATGATTATGACATCAACAAAATGATTATGACATCATCAAATGATTATGACATCAACAAAATGATTATGACATCATCCAATGATTATGACATCAAATGACTATGACATCATCAAATGATTATGACATCAACAAAATGATTATGACATCATCTAATGATTATGACAACATCAAATGATTATGACATCAACAAAATGGTTATGACATCATCCAATGATTATGACATCAAATGATTATGACATCATCTAATGATTATGACATCATCAAATGATTATGACATCAACGAAATGATTATGACATCATCCAATGATTATGACATCAAATGATTATGACATCATCAAATCATTATGACATCAACAAAATGATTATGACATAATCTAATGATTATGACATCATCAAATGATTATGACATCAACAAAATGATTATGACATCATCCAATGATTATGACATCAAATGATTATGACATCATCAAATGATTATGACATCAACAAAATGATTATGACATCATCTGATGATTATGACATCAACAAAATGATTATGACATCATCCAATGATTATGACATCAAATGATTATGACATCATCCAATGATTATGACATCAACAAAATGATTATGGCATCATCAAATGATTATGACATCAACAAAATGATTATGACATCATCCAATGATTATGACATCATCCAATGATTATGACATCATCAAATCATTATGACATAAACAAAATGATTATGACATCAACAAAATGATTATGACATCATCAAATAATTATGACATCAACAAAATGATTATGGCATCATCAAATGATTATGACATCAACAAAATGATTATGACATCATCCAATGATTATGACATCATCCAATGATTATGACATCAACAAAATGATTATGACATCATCCAATGATTTTGACATCATCAAATCATTATGACATCAACAAAATGATTATGACATCAACAAAATCATTATGACATCAAATGATTATGACATCATCAAATGATTATGACATCAACAAAATGATTATGACATCATCCAATGATTATGACATCAAATGATTATGACATCATCAAATCATTATGACATCAACAAAATGATTATGACATCAATAAAATGATTATGACATCATAAAATGATTATGACATCAAGAAAATGATTATGGCATCATCAAATGATTATGACATCAACAAAATGATTATGACATCATCCAATGATTTTGACATCATCAAATCATTATGACATCAACAAAATGATTATGACATCAACAAAATGATTATGACATCATCAAATGATTATGACATCAAATGATTATGACATCATCAAATGATTATGACATCAACAAAATGATGATGACATCATCCAATGATTATGACATCATCAAATCATTATGACATCAACAAAATGATTATGACATCATCTAATGATTATGACATCATCAAATGATTATGACATCAACAAAATGATTATGACATCATCCAATGATTATGACATCAAATGATTATGACATCATCAAATGATTATGACATCAACAAAATGATTATGACATCATCAAATGATTATGACATCAAAAAAATGATTATGACATCAACAAAATGATTATGACATCATCTAATGATTATGACATTATCAAATGATTATGACATCAACAAAATGATTATGACATCATCCGATGATTATGACATCAAATGATTATGACATCATCAAATGATTATGACATCAACAAAATGATTATGACATCATCTAATGATTATGGCATCATCAAATGATTATGACATCAACAAAATGATTATGACATAATCTAATGATTATGACATCATCAAATGATTATGAAATCAACAAAATGATTATGACATCATCCAATGATTATGACATCAAATGATTATGACATCAACAAAATGATTATGACATCATCCAATGATTATGACATCAAATGTTTATGACATCATCAAATGATTATGACATCAACAAAATGATTATGACATCATCCAATGATTATGACATCAAATGATTATGACATCATCAAATCATTATGACATCAACAAAATGATTATGACATCATCTAATGATTATGACATCATCAAATGATTATGACATCAACAAAATGATTATGACATCATCCAATGATTATGACATCAAATGATTATGACATCATCAAATGATTATGACATCAACAAAATGATTATGACATCATCTGATGATTATGACATCAACAAAATGATTATGACATCATCCAATGATTATGACATCAACAAAATGATTATGGCATCATCAAATGATTATGACATCAACAAAATGATTATGACATCATCCAATGATTATGACATCATCCAATGATTATGACATCATCAAATCATTATGACATCAACAAAATGATTATGACATCATCCAATGATTTTGACATCATCAAATCATTATGACATCAACAAAATGATTATGACATCAACAAAATCATTATGACATCAAATGATTATGACATCATCAAATGATTATGACATCAACAAAATGATTATGACATCATCCAATGATTATGACATCATCCAATGATTATGACATCATCAAATCATTATGACATCAACAAAATGATTGACATCATCAAATGATTATGACATCAACAAAATGATTATGACATCATCCAATGATTATGACATCAAATGATTATGACATCATCAAATCATTATGACATCAACAAAATGATTATGACATCAACAAAATGATTATGGCATCATCAAATGATTATGACATCAACAAAATCATTATGACATCATCAAATGATTATGACATCAACAAAATGATTATGACCTCATCCAATGATTATGACATCAAATGATTATGACATCATCAAATCATTATGACATCAACAAAATGATTATGACATCAACAAAATGATTATGACATCATAAAATGATTATGACATCAACAAAATGATTATGGCATCATCAAATGATTATGACATCAACAAAATGATTATGACATCATCCAATGATTTTGACATCATCAAATCATTATGACATCAACAAAATGATTATGACATCAACAAAATGATTATGACATCATCAAATGATTATGACATCAAATGATTATGACATCATCAAATGATTATGACATCAACAAAATGATTATGACATCATCTAATGATTATGACATCATCAAATGATTATGACATCAACAAAATGATTATGCCATCATCTAATGATTATGACATCATCAAATGATTATGACATCAACAAAATGATTATGACATCATCCAATGATTATGACATCAAATGATTATGACATCAACAAAATGATTATGACATCATCCAATGATTATGACATCAAATGTTTATGACATCATCAAATGATTATGACATCAACAAAATGATTATGACATCATCCAATGATTATGACATCAAATGATTATGACATCATCAAATCATTATGACATCAACAAAATGATTATGACATCATCTAATGATTATGACATCATCAAATGATTATGACATCAACAAAATGATTATGACATCATCCAATGATTATGACATCAAATGATTATGACATCATCAAATGATTATGACATCAACAAAATGATTATGGCATCATCAAATGATTATGACATCAACAAAATGATTATGACATCATCCAATGATTATGACATCAAATGATTATGACATCATCCAATGATTATGACATCAACAAAATGATTATGGCATCATCAAATGATTATGACATCAACAAAATGATTATGACATCATCCAATGATTATGACATCATCCAATGATTATGACATCATCAAATCATTATGACATCAACAAAATGATTATGACATCAACAAAATGATTATGACATCATCAAATGATTATGACATCAACAAAATGATTATGACATCATCCAATGATTATGACACCAAATGATTATGACATCATCAAATGATTATGACATCAACAAAATGATTATGACATCATCCAATGATTATGACATCATCCAATGATTATGACATCATCAAATCATTATGACATCAACAAAATGATTATGACATCAACAAAATGATTATGACATCATCAAATGATTATGACATCAACAAAATGATTATGACATCATCAAATGATTATGACATCATCCAATGATTATGACATCAAATGATTTTGACATCATCAAATGATTATGACATCAACAAAATGATTATGACATCATCCAATGATTATGACATCATCCAATAATTATGACATCATCAAATCATTATGACATCACCAAAATGATTATGACATCAACAAAATGATTATGAAATCATCAGATGATTATGACATCAACAAAATGATTATGACATCATCCAATGATTATGACATCAAATGATTTTGACATCATCAAATGATTATGACATCAACAAAATGATTATGACATCATCCAATGATTATGACATCAACAAATCATTATGACATCAACAAAATGATTATGACATCAACAAAATGATTATGACATCATCAAATGATTATGACATCAAATGACTATGACATCATCAAATGATTATGACATCAACAAAATGATTATGACATCATCCAATGATTATGACATCAACAAATCATTATGACATCAACAAAATGATTATGACATCAACAAAATGATTATGACATCATCAAATGATTATGACATCAACAAAATGATTATGACATCATCAAATGATTACGACATCAACAAAATGATTATGACATCATCAAATGATTATGACATCATCCAATGATTATGACATCATCAAATGATTATGACATCAACAAAATGATTATGACATCATCCAATGATTATGACATCATCCAATGATTATGACATCACCAAATCATTATGACATCAACAAAATGATTATGACATCAACAAAATGATTATGACATCATCAGATGATTATGACATCAACAAAATGATTATGACATCATCCAATGATTATGACATCAAATGATTTTTACATCATCAAATGATTATGACATCAACAAAATGATTATGACATCATCCAATGATTATGACATCAAATGACTATGACATCATCAAATGATTATGACATCAACAAAATGATTATGACATCATCCAATGATTATGACATCATCCAATGACTATGAAATCATCAAATCATTATGACATCAACAAAATGATTATGACATCAACAAAATGATTATGACATCATCAAATGATTATGACATCAACAAAATGATTATTACATCATCAAATGATTATGACATCAACAAAATGATTATGACATCATCAAATGATTATGACATCATCCAATGATTATGACATCAAATGATTATGACATCATCAAATGATTATGACATCAACAAAATGATTATGACATCATCCAATGATTATGACATGAAATGATTATGACATCATCAAATGATTATGACAGCAACAAAATGATTATGGCATCATCAAATGATTATGACATCAACAAAATGATTATGACATCAACAAAATGATTATGACATCATCAGATGATTATGACATCAACAAAATGATTATGACATCATCCAGTGATTATGACATCAAATGATTTTGACATCATCAAATGATTATGACATCTACAAAATGATTATGACATCATCCAATGATTATGACATCAACAAATCATTATGACATCAACAAAATGATTATGACATCAACAAAATGATTATGACATCATGAAATGATTATGACATCAACAAAATGATTATGACATCATCAAATAATTATGACATCATCAAATGATTATGACATCAACAAAATGATCATGACATCAACAAAATGATTATGACATCATCCAATGATTATGACATCAAATGATTATGACATCATCAATTGATTATGACATCAACAAAATGATTATGGCATCATCAAATGATTATGACATCAACAAAATGATTATGACATCATCCAATGATTATGACATCATCCAATGATATGACATCATCAAATCATTATGACATCAACAAAATGATTATGACATCAACAAAATGATTATGACATCATCAAATGATTATGACATCAACAAAATGATTATGACATCATCCAATGATTATGACATCAAATGACTATGACATCATCAAATGATTATGACATCAACAAAATGATTATGACATCATCTAATGATTATGACAACATCAAATGATTATGACATCAACAAAATGGTTATGACATCATCCAATGATTATGACATCAAATGATTATGACATCATCTAATGATTATGACATCATCAAATGATTATGACATCAACGAAATGATTATGACATCATCCAATGATTATGACATCAAATGATTATGACATCATCAAATCATTATGACATCAACAAAATGATTATGACATCATCTAATGATTATGACATCATCAAATGATTATGACATCAACAAAATGATTATGACATCATCCAATGATTATGACATCAAATGATTATGACATCATCAAATGATTATGACATCAACAAAATGATTATGACATCATCTGATGATTATGACATCAACAAAATGATTATGACATCATCCAATGATTATGACATCAAATGATTATGACATCATCCAATGATTATGACATCAACAAAATGATTATGGCATCATCAAATGATTATGACATCAACAAAATGATTATGACATCATCCAATGATTATGACATCATCCAATGATTATGACATCATCAAATCATTATGACATAAACAAAATGATTATGACATCAACAAAATGATTATGACATCATCAAATAATTATGACATCAACAAAATGATTATGACATCATCCAATGATTATGACATCAAATGATTATGACATCATCAAATGATTATGACATCAATAAAATGATTATGACATCATCCAATGATTATGATATCATCCAATGATTATGACATCATCAAATCATTATGACATCAACAAAATGATTATGACATCAACAAAATGATTATGACATCATCAAATGATTATGACATCAACAAAATGATTATGACATCATCAAATGATTATGACATCAACAAAATGATTATGACATCATCAAATGATTATGACATCATCCAATGATTATGACATCAAATGATTATGACATCATCAAATGATTATGACATCAACAAAATGATTATGACATCATCCAATGATTATGACATCATCCAATTATTATGACATCATCAAATCATTATGACATCAACAAAATGATTATGACATCAACAAAATGATTATGACATCATCAGATGATTATGACATCAACAAAATGATTATGACATCATCCAATGATTATGACATCAAATGATTTTGACATCATCAAATGATTATGACATCAACAAAATGATTATGACATCATCCAATGATTATGACATCAACAAATCATTATGACATCAACAAAATGATTATGACATCAACAAAATGATTATGACATCATCAAATGATTATGACATCAACAAAATGATTATGACATCATCAAATGATTATGACATCATCAAATGATTATGACATCAACAAAATGATTATGACATCAACAAAATGATTATGACATCATCAAATGATTATGACATCAAATGATTATGACATCATCAAATGATTATGACATCAACAAAATGATTATGGCATCATCAAATGATTATGACATCAACAAAATGATTATGACATCATCCAATGATTATGACATCATCCAATGATATGACATCATCAAATCATTATTACATCAACAAAATGATTATGACATCAACAAAATGATTATGACATCATCAAATGATTATGACATCAACAAAATGATTATGACATCATCCAATGATTATAACATCAAATGATTATGACATCATCAAATGATTATGACATCAACAAAATGATTATGACATCATCCAATGATTATGACATCATCCAATGACTATGATATCATCAAATCATTATGACATCAACAAAATGATTATGATATCAACAAAATGATTATTACATCATCAAATGATTATGACATCAACAAAATGATTATGACATCAACAAAATGATTATTACATCAGCAAATGATTATGACATCAACAAAATGATTATGACATCATCAAATGATTATGACATCATCCAATGATTATGACATCAAATGATTATGACATCATCAAATGATTATGACATCAACAAAATGATTATGACATCATCCAATGATTATGACATGAAATGATTATGACATCATCAAATGATTATGACAGCAACAAAATGATTATGGCATCATCAAATGATTATGACATCATCAAATGATTATGACATCAACAAAATGATTATGACATCATCTAATGATTATGACATCATCTAATGATTATGACATCAACAAAATGATTATGACATCATCCAATGATTATGACATCAAATGAGTATGACATCATCAAATGATTATGACATCAACAAAATGATTATGACATCATCCAATGATTATGACATCAAATGATTATGACATCATCAAATGATTATGACATCAACAAAATGATTATGACATCATCTAATGATTATGACATCATCAAATGATTATTACATCAACAAAATGGTTATGACATCATCCAATGATTATGACATCAAATGATTATGACATCATCTAATGATTATGACATCATCAAATGATTATGACATCAACAAAATGATTATGACATCAAATGATTATGACATCATCTAATGATTATGACATCATCAAATGATTATGACATCAACAAAATGATTATGACATCATCCAATGATTATGACATCAACAAAATGATTATGACATCAACAAAATGATTATGACATCATCTAATGATTATGACATCAAATGATTATGACATCATCAAATGATTATGACATCAACAAAATGATTATGACATCATCAAATGATAATGACATCAAAAAAATGATTATGACATCAACAAAATGATTATGACATCATCTAATGATTATGACATTATCAAATGATTATGACATCAACAAAATGATTATGACATCATCCGATGATTATGACATCAAATGATTATGACATCATCAAAATGATTATGACATCATCTAATGATAATGACATCATCAAATGATTATGACATCAACAACATGATTATGACATCATCAAATGATTATGACATCAACAAAATGATTATGACATCATCCAATGATTATGACATCAAATGATTATGACATCAACAAAATGATTATGACATCATCCAATGATTATGACATCAAATGTTTATGACATAATCAAATGATTATGACATCAACAAAATGATTATGACATCATCTAATGATTATGACATCATCAAATGATTATGACATCAACAAAATGATTATGACATCATCCAATGATTATGACATCAAATGATTATGACATCATCAAATGATTATGACATCAAAAAAATAATTATGACATCAACAAAATGATTATGACATCATAAAATGATTATGACATCAACAAAATGATTATGGCATCATCAAATGATTATGACATCATCAAATTATTATGACATCAACAAAATGATTATGACATCATCTAATGATTATGACATCATCAAATGATTATGACATCAACAAAATGATTATGACATCATCCAATGATTATGACATCAAATGATTATGACATCAACAAAATGATTATGACATCATCCAATGATTATGACATCAAATGTTTATGACATCATCAAATGATTATGACATCAACAAAATGATTATGACATCATCAAATGATTATGACATCAAATGATTATGACATCATCAAATGATTATGACATCAACAAAATGATTATGACATCATCTGATGATTATGACATCAACAAAATGATTATGACATCATCCAATGATTATGACATCAAATGATTATGACATCTTCCAATGATTATGACATCAAATGATTATGACATCATCAAATGATTATGACATCAACAAAATGATTATGACATCATCTGATGATTATGACATCAACAAAATGATTATGGCATCATCAAATGATTATGACATCAACAAAATGATTATGACATCATCCAATGATTTTGACATCATCAAATCATTATGACATCAACAAAATGATTATGACATCAACAAAATGATTATGACATCTTCCAATGATTATTACATCAAATGATTATGACATCATCAAATGATTATGACATCATCTGATGATTATGACATCAACAAAATGATTATGACATCATCCAATGATTATGACATCAAATGATTATGACATCATCCAATGATTATGACATCAACAAAATGATTATGGCATCATCAAATGATTATGACATCAACAAAATGATTATGACATCATCCAATGATTATGACATCATCCAATGATTATGACATCATCAAATCATTATGACATCAACAAAATGATTATGACATCATCCAATGATTTTGACATCATCAAATCATTATGACATCAACAAAATGATTATGACATCAAATGATTATGACATCATCTAATGGTTATGACATCAACAAAATGATTATGACATCATCCAATGATTATGACATCATCCAATGATTATGACATCATCAAATCATTATGACATCAACAAAATGATTGACATCATCAAATGATTATGACATCAACAAAATGATTATGACATCATCCAATGATTATGACATCAAATGATTATGACATCATCAAATCATTATGACATCAACAAAATGATTATGACATCAACAAAATGATTATGGCATCATCAAATGATTATGACATCAACAAAATCATGACATCATCAAATGATTATGACATCAACAAAATGATTATGACATCATCCAATGATTATGACATCAAATGATTATGACATCATCAAATCATTATGACATCAACAAAATGATTATGACATCATAAAATGATTATGACATCAACAAAATGATTATGGCATCATCAAATGATTATGACATCAACAAAATGATTATGGCATCATCAAATGATTATGACATCAACAAAATGATTATGACATCATCCAATGATTTTGACATCATCAAATCATTATGACATCAACAAAATGATTATGACATCAACAAAATGATTATGACATCATCAAATGATTATGACATCAAATGATTATGACATCATCAAATGATAATGACATCAACAAAATGATTATGACATCATCTAATGATTATGACATCATCAAATGATTATGACATCAACAAAATGATTATGACATCATCTAATGATTATGACATCATCAAATGATTATGACATCAACAAAATGATTATGACATCATCCAATGATTATGACATCAAATGATTATGACATCAACAAAATGATTATGACATCATCCAATGATTATGACATCAAATGTTTATGACATCATCAAATGATTATGACATCAACAAAATGATTATGACATCATCCAATGATTATGACATCAAATGATTATGACATCATCAAATCATTATGATATCAACAAAATGATTATGACATCATCTAATGATTATGACATCATCAAATGATTATGACATCAACAAAATGATTATGACATCATCCAATGATTATGACAACAAATGATTATGACATCATCAAATGATTATGACATCAACAAAATGATTATGACATCATCCGATGATTATGACATCAACAAAATGATTATGACATCATCCAATGATTATGACATCAAATGATTATGACATCATCCAATGATTATGACATCAACAAAATGATTATGGCATCATCAAATGATTATGACATCAACAAAATGATTATGACATCATCCAATGATTATGACATCATCCAATGATTATGACATCATCAAATCATTATGACATCAACAAAATGATTATGACATCAACAAAATGATTATGACATCATCAAATGATTATGACATCAACAAAATGATTATGACATCATCCAATGATTATGACATCAAATGATTATGACATCATCAAATGATTATGACATCAACAAAATGATTATGACATCATCCAATGATTATGACATCATCCAATGATTATGACATCATCAAATCATTATGACATCAACAAAATGATTATGACATCAACAAAATGATTATGACATCATCAAATGATTATGACATCAACAAAATGATTATGACATCATCAAATGATTATGACATCATCCAATGATTATGACATCAAATGATTATGACATCATCAAATGATTATGACATCAACAAAATGATTATGACATCATCCAATGATTATGACATCATCCAATGATTATGACATCATCAAATCATTATGACATCAACAAAATGATTATGACATCAACAAAATGATTATGACATCAACAAAATGATTATGACATCATCAGATGATTATGACATCAACAAAATGATTATGACATCATCCAATGATTATGACATCAAATGATTTTGACATCATCAAATGATTATGACATCAACAAAATGATTATGACATCATCCAATGATTATGACATCAACAAATCATTATGACATTAACAAAATGATTATGACATCAACAAAATGATTATGACATCATCAGATGATTATGACATCAACAAAATGATTATGACATCATCCAATGATTATGACATCATCAAATGATTATGACATCAACAAAATGATTATGACATCAACAAAATGATTATGACATCATCCAATGATTATGACATCAAATGATTATGACATCATCAAATGATTATGACATCAACAAAATGATTATGGCATCATCAAATGATTATGACATCAACAAAATGATTATGACATCATCCAATGATTATGACATCATCCAATGATATGACATCATCAAATCATTATGACATCAACAAAATGATTATGACATCAACAAAATGATTATGACATCATCAAATGATTATGACATCAACAAAATGATTATGACATCATCCAATGATTATGACATCAAATGATTATGACATCATCAAATGATTATGACATCAACAAAATGATTATGACATCATCCAATGATAATGACATCATCCAATGACTATGACATCATCAAATCATTATGACATCAACAAAATGATTATGACATCAACAAAATGATTATGACATCATCAAATGATTGTGACATCAACAAAATGATTATGACATCATCAAATGATTATGACATCAACAAAATGATTATGACATCATCAAATGATTATGACATCATCCAATGATTATGACATCAAATGATTATGACATCATCAAATGATTATGACATCAACAAAATGATTATGACATCATCCAATGATTATGACATCAACAAAATGATTATGGCATCATCAAATGATTATGACATCAACAAAATGATTATGGCATCATCAAATGATTATGACATCAACAAAATGATTATGACATCATCAAATGATTATGACATCATCCAATGATTATCACATCAAATGATTATGACATCAACAAAATTATTATGACATCATCCAATGATTATGACATCATCCAATGATTATGACATCATCAAATCATTATGACATCAACAAAATGATTGACATCATCAAATGATTATGACATCAACAAAATGATTATGACATCATCCAATGATTATGACATCAAATGATTATGACATCATCAAATGATTATGACATCAACAAAATGATTATGGCATCATCAAATGATTATGACATCATCCAATGATATGACATCATCAAATCATTATGACATCAACAAAATGATTATGACATCAACAAAATGATTATGACATCATCAAATGATTATGACATCAACAAAATGATTATGACATCATCCAATGATTATGACATCAAATGATTATGACATCATCAAATGATTATGACATCAACAAAATGATTATGGCATCATCAAATGATTATGACATCAACAAAATGATTATGACATCATCCAATGATTATGACATGATCCAATGATATGACATCATCAAATCATTATGACATCAACAAAATGATTATGACATCAACAAAATGATTATGACATCATCAAATGATTATGACATCAACAAAATGATTATGACATCATCCAATGATTATGACATCAAATGATTATGACATCATCAAATGATTATGACATCAACAAAATGATTATGACATCATCCAATGATTATGACATCATCCAATGACTATGACATCATCAAATCATTATGACATCAACGAAATGATTATGACATCAACAAAATGATTATGGCATCATCAAATGATTATGACATCAACAAAATGATTATGACATCATCAAATGATTATGACATCAACAAAATGATTATGACATCATCAAATGATTATGACATCATCCAATGATTATGACATCAAATGATTATGACATCATCAAATGATTATGACATCAACAAAATGATTATGACATCATCCAATGATTATGACATCAACAAAATGATTATGGCATCATCAAATGATTATGACATCAACAAAATGATTATGACATCATCCAATGATTATGACATCATCCAATGATTATGACATCAACAAAATGATTATGACATCATCCAATGATTTTGACATCATCAAATCATTATGACATCAACAAAATGATTATGACATCAACAAAATCATTATGACATCAAATGATTATGACATCATCAAATGATTATGACATCAACAAAATGATTATGACATCATCCAATGATTATGACATCAAATGATTATGACATCATCAAATCATTATGACATCAACAAAATGATTATGACATCAATAAAATGATTATGACATCATAAAATGATTATGACAGCAAGAAAATGATTATGGCATCATCAAATGATTATGACATCAACAAAATGATTATGACATCATCCAATGATTTTGACATCATCAAATCATTATGACATCAACAAAATGATTATGACATCAACAAAATGATTATGACATCATCAAATGATTATGACATCAAATGATTATGACATCATCAAATGATTATGACATCAACAAAATGATGATGACATCATCCAATGATTATGACATCATCAAATCATTATGACATCAACAAAATGATTATGACATCATCTAATGATTATGACATCATCAAATGATTATGACATCAACAAAATGATTATGACATCATCCAATGATTATGACATCAAATGATTATGACATCATCAAATGATTATGACATCAACAAAATGATTATGACATCATCAAATGATTATGACATCAAAAAAATGATTATGACATCAACAAAATGATTATGACATCATCTAATGATTATGACATTATCAAATGATTATGACATCAACAAAATGATTATGACATCATCCGATGATTATGACATCAAATGATTATGACATCATCAAATGATTATGACATCAACAAAATGATTATGACATCATCTAATGATTATGGCATCATCAAATGATTATGACATCAACAAAATGATTATGACATAATCTAATGATTATGACATCATCAAATGATTATGAAATCAACAAAATGATTATGACATCATCCAATGATTATGACATCAAATGATTATGACATCAACAAAATGATTATGACATCATCCAATGATTATGACATCAAATGTTTATGACATCATCAAATGATTATGACATCAACAAAATGATTATGACATCATCCAATGATTATGACATCAAATGATTATGACATCATCAAATCATTATGACATCAACAAAATGATTATGACATCATCTAATGATTATGACATCATCAAATGATTATGACATCAACAAAATGATTATGACATCATCCAATGATTATGACATCAAATGATTATGACATCATCAAATGATTATGACATCAACAAAATGATTATGACATCATCTGATGATTATGACATCAACAAAATGATTATGACATCATCCAATGATTATGACATCAAATGATTACGACATCATCCAATGATTATGACATCAACAAAATGATTATGACATCATCCAATGATTATGACATCAAATGATTATGACATCATCAAATCATTATGACATCAACAAAATGATTATGACATCAACAAAATGATTATGACATCATAAAATGATTATGACATCAACAAAATGATTATGGCATCATCAAATGATTATGACATCAACAAAATGATTATGACATCATCCAATGATTATGACATCATCAAATCATTATGAAATCAACAAAATGATTATGAAATCAACAAAATGATTATGACATCATCAAATGATTATGACATCAAATGATTATGACATCAACAAATGATTATGACATCAACAAAATGATTATGACATCATCTAATGATTATGACATCATCAAATGATTATGACATCAACAAAATGATTATGACATCATCTAATGATTATGACATCATCAAATGATTATGACATCAAATGTTTATGACATCATCAAATGATTATGACATCAACAAAATGATTATGACATCATCTGATGATTATGACATCAACAAAATGATTATGACATCATCCAATGATTATGACATCAAATGATTGACATCTTCCAATGATTATGACATCAAATGATTATGACATCATCAAATGATTATGACATCAACAAAATGATTATGACATCATCTGATGATTATGACATCAACAAAATGATTATGGCATCATCAAATGATTATGACATCAACAAAATGATTATGACATCATCCAATGATTTTGACATCATCAAATCATTATGACATCAACAAAATGATTATGACATCAACAAAATGATTATGACATCTTCCAATGATTATGACATCAAATGATTATGACATCATCAAATGATTATGACATCAACAAAATGATTATGACATCATCTGATGATTATGACATCAACAAAATGATTATGACATCATCCAATGATTATGACATCAAATGATTATGACATCATCCAATGATTATGACATCAACAAAATGATTATGGCATCATCAAATGATTATGACATCAACAAAATGATTATGACATCATCCAATGATTATGACATCATCCAATGATTATGACATCATCAAATCATTATGACATCAACAAAATGATTATGACATCATCCAATGATTTTGACATCATCAAATCATTATGACATCAACAAAATGATTATGACATCAACAAAATCATTATGACATCAAATGATTATGACATCATCTAATGGTTATGACATCAACAAAATGATTATGACATCATCCAATGATTATGACATCATCCAATGATTATGACATCATCAAATCATTATGACATCAACAAAATGATTGACATCATCAAATGATTATGACATCAACAAAATGATTATGACATCATCCAATGATTATGACATCAAATGATTATGACATCATCAAATCATTATGACATCAACAAAATGATTATGACATCAACAAAATGATTATGGCATCATCAAATGATTATGACATCAACAAAATCATGACATCATCAAATGATTATGACATCAACAAAATGATTATGACATCATCCAATGATTATGACATCAAATGATTATGACATCATCAAATCATTATGACATCAACAAAATGATTATGACATCATAAAATGATTATGACATCAACAAAATGATTATGGCATCATCAAATGATTATGACATCAACAAAATGATTATGGCATCATCAAATGATTATGACATCAACAAAATGATTATGACATCATCCAATGATTTTGACATCATCAAATCATTATGACATCAACAAAATGATTATGACATCAACAAAATGATTATGACATCATCAAATGATTATGACATCAAATGATTATGACATCATCAAATGATTATGACATCAACAAAATGATTATGACATCATCTAATGATTATGACATCATCAAATGATTATGACATCAACAAAATGATTATGACATCATCTAATGATTATGACATCATCAAATGATTATGACATCAACAAAATGATTATGACATCATCCAATGATTATGACATCAAATGATTATGACATCAACAAAATGATTATGACATCATCCAATGATTATGACATCAAATGTTTATGACATCATCAAATGATTATGACATCAACAAAATGATTATGACATCATCCAATGATTATGACATCAAATGATTATGACATCATCAAATCATTATGATATCAACAAAATGATTATGACATCATCTAATGATTATGACATCATCAAATGATTATGACATCAACAAAATGATTATGACATCATCCAATGATTATGACAACAAATGATTATGACATAATCAAATGATTATGACATCAACAAAATGATTATGACATCATCCGATGATTATGACATCAACAAAATGATTATGACATCATCCAATGATTATGACATCAAATGATTATGACATCATCCAATGATTATGACATCAACAAAATTATTATGGCATCATCAAATGATTATGACATCAACAAAATGATTATGACATCATCCAATGATTATGACATCATCCAATGATTATGACATCATCAAATCATTATGACATCAACAAAATGATTATGACATCAACAAAATGATTATGACATCATCAAATGATTATGACATCAACAAAATGATTATGACATCATCCAATGATTATGACATCAAATGATTATGACATCATCAAATGATTATGACATCAACAAAATGATTATGACATCATCCAATGATTATGACATCATCCAATGATTATGACATCATCAAATCATTATGACATCAACAAAATGATTATGACATCAACAAAATGATTATGACATCATCAAATGATTATGACATCAACAAAATGATTATGACATCATCAAATGATTATGACATCATCCAATGATTATGACATCAAATGATTATGACATCATCAAATGATTATGACATCAACAAAATGATTATGACATCATCCAATGATTATGACATCATCCAATGATTATGACATCATCAAATCATTATGACATCAACAAAATGATTATGACATCAACAAAATGATTATGACATCAACAAAATGATTATGACATCATCAGATGATTATGACATCAACAAAATGATTATGACATCATCCAATGATTATGACATCAAATGATTTTGACATCATCAAATGATTATGACATCAACAAAATGATTATGACATCATCCAATGATTATGACATCAACAAATCATTATGACATCAACAAAATGATTATGACATCAACAAAATGATTATGACATCATCAGATGATTATGACATCAACAAAATGATTATGACATCATCCAATGATTATGACATCATCAAATGATTATGACATCAACAAAATGATTATGACATCAACAAAATGATTATGACATCATCCAATGATTATGACATCAAATGATTATGACATCATCAAATGATTATGACATCAACAAAATGATTATGGCATCATCAAATGATTATGACATCAACAAAATGATTATGACATCATCCAATGATTATGACATCATCCAATGATATGACATCATCAAATCATTATGACATCAACAAAATGATTATGACATCAACAAAATGATTATGACATCATCAAATGATTATGACATCAACAAAATGATTATGACATCATCCAATGATTATGACATCAAATGATTATGACATCATCAAATGATTATGACATCAACAAAATGATTATGACATCATCTAATGATTATGACATCATCAAATGATTATGACATCAACAAAATGATTATGACATCATCCAATGATTATGACATCAAATGATTATGACATCATCAAATGATTATGACATCAACAAAATGATTATGACATCATCTGATGATTATGACATCAACAAAATGATTATGACATCATCCAATGATTATGACATCAAATGATTACGACATCATCCAATGATTATGACATCAACAAAATGATTATGACATCATCCAATGATTATGACATCAAATGATTATGACATCATCAAATCATTATGACATCAACAAAATGATTATGACATCAACAAAATGATTATGACATCATAAAATGATTATGACATCAACAAAATGATTATGGCATCATCAAATGATTATGACATCAACAAAATGATTATGACATCATCCAATGATTATGACATCATCAAATCATTATGAAATCAAAAAAATGATTATGAAATCAACAAAATGATTATGACATCATCAAATGATTATGACATCAAATGATTATGACATCAACAAATGATTATGACATCAACAAAATGATTATGACATCATCTAATGATTATGACATCATCAAATGATTATGACATCAACAAAATGATTATGACATCATCTAATGATTATGACATCATCAAATGATTATGACATCAACAAAATGATTATGACATCATCCAATGATTATGACATCAAATGATTATGACATCAACAAAATGATTATGACATCATCCAATGATTATGACATCAAATGTTTATGACATCATCAAATGATTATGACATCAACAAAATGATTATGACATCATCCAATGATTATGACATCAAATGATTATGACATCATCAAATCATTATGACATCAACAAAATGATTATGACATCATCTAATGATTATGACATCATCAAATGATTATGACATCAACAAAATGATTATGACATCATCCAATGATTATGACATCAAATGATTATGACATCATCAAATGATTATGACATCAACAAAATGATTATGACATCATCTGATGATTATGACATCAACAAAATGATTATGACATCATCCAATGATTATGACATCAACAAAATGATTATGGCATCATCAAATGATTATGACATCAACAAAATGATTATGACATCATCCAATGATTATGACATCATCCAATGATTATGACATCATCAAATCATTATGACATCAACAAAATGATTATGACATCATCCAATGATTTTGACATCATCAAATCATTATGACATCAACAAAATGATTATGACATCAACAAAATCATTATGACATCAAATGATTATGACATCATCAAATGATTATGACATCAACAAAATGATTATGACATCATCCAATGATTATGACATCATCCAATGATTATGACATCATCAAATCATTATGACATCAACAAAATGATTGACATCATCAAATGATTATGACATCAACAAAATGATTATGACATCATCCAATGATTATGACATCAAATGATTATGACATCATCAAATCATTATGACATCAACAAAATGATTATGACATCAACAAAATGATTATGGCATCATCAAATGATTATGACATCAACAAAATCATTATGACATCATCAAATGATTATGACATCAACAAAATGATTATGACATCATCCAATGATTATGACATCAAATGATTATGACATCATCAAATCATTATGACATCAACAAAATGATTATGACATCAACAAAATGATTATGACATCATAAAATGATTATGACATCAACAAAATGATTATGGCATCATCAAATGATTATGACATCAACAAAATGATTATGACATCATCCAATGATTTTGACATCATCAAATCATTATGACATCAACAAAATGATTATGACATCAACAAAATGATTATGACATCATCAAATGATTATGACATCAAATGATTATGACATCATCAAATGATTATGACATCAACAAAATGATTATGACATCATCTAATGATTATGACATCATCAAATGATTATGACATCAACAAAATGATTATGCCATCATCTAATGATTATGACATCATCAAATGATTATGACATCAACAAAATGATTATGACATCATCCAATGATTATGACATCAAATGATTATGACATCAACAAAATGATTATGACATCATCCAATGATTATGACATCAAATGTTTATGACATCATCAAATGATTATGACATCAACAAAATGATTATGACATCATCCAATGATTATGACATCAAATGATTATGACATCATCAAATCATTATGACATCAACAAAATGATTATGGCATCATCAAATGATTATGACATCAACAAAATGATTATGACATCATCCAATGATTATGACATCAAATGATTATGACATCATCCAATGATTATGACATCAACAAAATGATTATGGCATCATCAAATGATTATGACATCAACAAAATGATTATGACATCATCCAATGATTATGACATCATCCAATGATTATGACATCATCAAATCATTATGACATCAACATAATGATTATGACATCAACAAAATGATTATGACATCATCAAATGATTATGACATCAACAAAATGATTATGACATCATCCAATGATTATGACACCAAATGATTATGACATCATCAAATGATTATGACATCAACAAAATGATTATGACATCATCCAATGATTATGACATCATCCAATGATTATGACATCATCAAATCATTATGACATCAACAAAATGATTATGACATCAACAAAATGATTATGACATCATCAAATGATTATGACATCAACAAAATGATTATGACATCATCAAATGATTATGACATCATCCAATGATTATGACATCAAATGATTTTGACATCATCAAATGATTATGACATCAACAAAATGATTATGACATCATCCAATGATTATGACATCATCCAATAATTATGACATCATCAAATCATTATGACATCACCAAAATGATTATGACATCAACAAAATGATTATGAAATCATCAGATGATTATGACATCAACAAAATGATTATGACATCATCCAATGATTATGACATCAAATGATTTTGACATCATCAAATGATTATGACATCAACAAAATGATTATGACATCATCCAATGATTATGACATCAACAAATCATTATGACATCAACAAAATGATTATGACATCAACAAAATGATTATGACATCATCAAATGGTTATGACATCAAATGACTATGACATCATCAAATGATTATGACATCAACAAAATGATTATGACATCATCCAATGATTATGACATCAACAAATCATTATGACATCAACAAAATGATTATGACATCAACAAAATGATTATGACATCATCAAATGATTATGACATCAACAAAATGATTATGACATCATCAAATGATTACGACATCAACAAAATGATTATGACATCATCAAATGATTATGACATCATCCAATGATTATGACATCATCAAATGATTATGACATCAACAAAATGATTATGACATCATCCAATGATTATGACATCATCCAATGATTATGACATCACCAAATCATTATGACATCAACAAAATGATTATGACATCAACAAAATGATTATGACATCATCAGATGATTATGACATCAACAAAATGATTATGACATCATCCAATGATTATGACATCAAATGATTTTGACATCATCAAATGATTATGACATCAACAAAATGATTATGACATCATCCAATGATTATGACATCAAATGACTATGACATCATCAAATGATTATGACATCAACAAAATGATTATGACATCATCCAATGATTATGACATCATCCAATGACTATGACATCATCAAATCATTATGACATCAACAAAATGATTATGACATCAACAAAATGATTATGACATCATCAAATGATTATGACATCAACAAAATGATTATTACATCATCAAATGATTATGACATCAACAAAATGATTATGACATCATCAAATGATTATGACATCATCCAATGATTATGACATCAAATGATTATGACATCATCAAATGATTATGACATCAACAAAATGATTATGACATCATCCAATGATTATGACATGAAATGATTATGACATCATCAAATGATTATGACATCAACGAAATGATTATGACATCATCCAATGATTATGACATCAAATGATTATGACATCATCAAATCATTATGACATCAACAAAATGATTATGACATCATCTAATGATTATGACATCATCAAATGATTATGACATCAACAAAATGATTATGACATCATCCAATGATTATGACATCAAATGATTATGACATCATCAAATGATTATGACATCAACAAAATGATTATGACATCATCTGATGATTATGACATCAACAAAATGATTATGACATCATCCAATGATTATGACATCAAATGATTATGACATCATCCAATGATTATGACATCAACAAAATGATTATGGCATCATCAAATGATTATGACATCAACAAAATGATTATGACATCATCCAATGATTATGACATCATCCAATGATTATGACATCATCAAATCATTATGACATCAACAAAATGATTATGACATCAACAAAATGATTATGACATCATCAAATGATTATGACATCAACAAAATGATTATGACATCATCAAATGATTATGACATCAACAAAATGATTATGACATCATCAAATGATTATGACATCATCCAATGATTATGACATCAAATGATTATGACATCATCAAATGATTATGACATCAACAAAATGATTATGACATCATCCAATGATTATGACATCATCCAATTATTATGACATCATCAAATCATTATGACATCAACAAAATGATTATGACATCAACAAAATGATTATGACATCATCAGATGATTATGACATCAACAAAATGATTATGACATCATCCAATGATTATGACATCAAATGATTTTGACATCATCAAATGATTATGACATCAACAAAATGATTATGACATCATCCAATGATTATGACATCAACAAATCATTATGACATCAACAAAATGATTATGACATCAACAAAATGATTATGACATCATCAAATGATTATGACATCAACAAAATGATTATGACATCATCAAATGATTATGACATCATCAAATGATTATGACATCAACAAAATAATTATGACATCAACAAAATGATTATGACATCATCAAATGATTATGACATCAAATGATTATGACATCATCAAATGATTATGACATCAACAAAATGATTATGGCATCATCAAATGATTATGACATCAACAAAATGATTATGACATCATCCAATGATTATGACATCATCCAATGATATGACATCATCAAATCATTATTACATCAACAAAATGATTATGACATCAACAAAATGATTATGACATCATCAAATGATTATGACATCAACAAAATGATTATGACATCATCCAATGATTATAACATCAAATGATTATGACATCATCAAATGATTATGACATCAACAAAATGATTATGACATCATCCAATGATTATGACATCATCCAATGACTATGATATCATCAAATCATTATGACATCAACAAAATGATTATGATATCAACAAAATGATTATTACATCATCAAATGATTATGACATCAACAAAATGATTATGACATCAACAAAATGATTATTACATCATCAAATGATTATGACATCAACAAAATGATTATGACATCATCAAATGATTATGACATCATCCAATGATTATGACATCAAATGATTATGACATCATCAAATGATTATGACATCAACAAAATGATTATGACATCATCCAATGATTATGACATGAAATGATTATGACATCATCAAATGATTATGACAGCAACAAAATGATTATGGCATCATCAAATGATTATGACATCATCAAATGATTATGACATCAACAAAATGATTATGACATCATCTAATGATTATGACATCATCTAATGATTATGACATCAACAAAATGATTATGACATCATCCAATGATTATGACATCAAATGAGTATGACATCATCAAATGATTATGACATCAACAAAATGATTATGACATCATCCAATGATTATGACATCAAATGATTATGACATCATCAAATGATTATGACATCAACAAAATGATTATGACATCATCTAATGATTATGACATCATCAAATGATTATTACATCAACAAAATGGTTATGACATCATCCAATGATTATGACATCAAATGATTATGACATCATCTAATGATTATGACATCATCAAATGATTATGACATCAACAAAATGATTATGACATCAAATGATTATGACATCATCTAATGATTATGACATCATCAAATGATTATGTCATCAACAAAATGATTATGACATCATCTAATGATTATGACATCAACAAAATGATTATGACATCATCCAATGATTATGACATCAAATGATTATGACATCATCAAATGATTATGACATCAACAAAATGATTATGACATCATCAAGTGATAATGACATCAAAAAAATGATTATGACATCAACAAAATGATTATGACATCATCAAATGATTATGACATCAACAAAATGATTATGACATCATCCAATGATTATGACATCAAATGATTATGACATCAACAAAATGATTATGACATCATCCAATGATTATGACATCAAATGTTTATGACATAATCAAATGATTATGACATCAACAAAATGATTATGACATCATCTAATGATTATGACATCATCAAATGATTATGACATCAACAAAATGATTATGACATCATCCAATGATTATGACATCAAATGATTATGACATCATCAAATGATTATGACATCAAAAAAATAATTATGACATCAACAAAATGATTATGACATCATAAAATGATTATGACATCAACAAAATGATTATGGCATCATCAAATGATTATGACATCATCAAATTATTATGACATCAACAAAATGATTATGACATCATCTAATGATTATGACATCATCAAATGATTATGACATCAACAAAATGATTATGACATCATCCAATGACTATGACATCATCAAATCATTATGACATCAACAAAATGATTATGACATCAACAAAATGATTATGACATCATCAAATGATTATGACATCAACAAAATGATTATTACATCATCAAATGATTATGACATCAACAAAATGATTATGACATCATCAAATGATTATGACATCATCCAATGATTATAACATCAAATGATTATGACATCATCAAATGATTATGACATCAACAAAATGATTATGACATCATCCAATGATTATGACATCATCCAATGACTATGATATCATCAAATCATTATGACATCAACAAAATGATTATGATATCAACAAAATGATTATTACATCATCAAATGATTATGACATCAACAAAATGATTATGACATCAACAAAATGATTATTACATCATCAAATGATTATGACATCAACAAAATGATTATGACATCATCAAATGATTATGACATCATCCAATGATTATGACATCAAATGATTATGACATCATCAAATGATTATGACATCAACAAAATGATTATGACATCATCCAATGATTATGACATGAAATGATTATGACATCATCAAATGATTATGACAGCAACAAAATGATTATGGCATCATCAAATGATTATGACATCATCAAATGATTATGACATCAACAAAATGATTATGACATCATCTAATGATTATGACATCATCTAATGATTATGACATCAACAAAATGATTATGACATCATCCAATGATTATGACATCAAATGAGTATGACATCATCAAATGATTATGACATCAACAAAATGATTATGACATCATCCAATGATTATGACATCAAATGATTATGACATCATCAAATGATTATGACATCAACAAAATGATTATGACATCATCTAATGATTATGACATCATCAAATGATTATTACATCAACAAAATGGTTATGACATCATCCAATGATTATGACATCAAATGATTATGACATCATCTAATGATTATGACATCATCAAATGATTATGACATCAACAAAATGATTATGACATCAAATGATTATGACATCATCTAATGATTATGACATCATCAAATGATTATGACATCAACAAAATGATTATGACATCATCCAATGATTATGACATCAACAAAATGATTATGACATCATCAAATGATTATGACATCAACAAAATGATTATGACATCATCCAATGATTTTGACATCATCAAATCATTATGACATCAACAAAATGATTATGACATCAACAAAATGATTATGACATCATCAAATGATTATGACATCAAATGATTATGACATCATCAAATGATTATGTCATCAACAAAATGATTATGACATCATCTAATGATTATGACATCATCAAATGATTATGACATCAACAAAATGATTATGACATCATCCAATGATTATGACATCAAATGATTATGACATCATCAAATGATTATGACATCAACAAAATGATTATGACATCATCAAATGATAATGACATCAAAAAAATGATTATGACATCAACAAAATGATTATGACATCATCTAATGATTATGACATTATCAAATGATTATGACATCAACAAAATGATTATGACATCATCCGATGATTATGACATCAAATGATTATGACATCATCAAAATGATTATGACATCATCTAATGATTATGACATCATCAAATGATTATGACATCAACAAAATGATTATGACATCATCAAATGATTATGACATCAACAAAATGATTATGACATCATCCAATGATTATGACATCAAATGATTATGACATCAACAAAATGATTATGACATCATCCAATGATTATGACATCAAATGTTTATGACATAATCAAATGATTATGACATCAACAAAATGATTATGACATCATCTAATGATTATGACATCATCAAATGATTATGACATCAACAAAATGATTATGACATCATCCAATGATTATGACATCAAATGATTATGACATCATCAAATGATTATGACATCAAAAAAATAATTATGACATCAACAAAATGATTATGACATCATAAAATGATTATGACATCAACAAAATGATTATGGCATCATCAAATGATTATGACATCATCAAATTATTATGACATCAACAAAATGATTATGACATCATCTAATGATTATGACATCATCAAATGATTATGACATCAACAAAATGATTATGACATCATCCAATGATTATGACATCAAATGATTATGACATCAACAAAATGATTATGACATCATCCAATGATTATGACATCAAATGTTTATGACATCATCAAATGATTATGACATCAACAAAATGATTATGACATCATCAAATGATTATGACATCAAATGATTATGACATCATCAAATGATTATGACATCAACAAAATGATTATGACATCATCCAATGATTATGACATCAAATGATTATGACATCTTCCAATGATTATGACATCAAATGATTATGACATCATCAAATGATTATGACATCAACAAAATGATTATGACATCATCTGATGATTATGACATCAACAAAATGATTATGGCATCATCAAATGATTATGACATCAACAAAATGATTATGACATCATCCAATGATTTTGACATCATCAAATCATTATGACATCAACAAAATGATTATGACATCAACAAAATGATTATGACATCTTCCAATGATTATGACATCAAATGATTATGACATCATCAAATGATTATGACATCATCTGATGATTATGACATCAACAAAATGATTATGACATCATCCAATGATTATGACATCAAATGATTATGACATCATCCAATGATTATGACATCAACAAAATGATTATGGCATCATCAAATGATTATGACATCAACAAAATGATTATGACATCATCCAATGATTATGACATCATCCAATGATTATGACATCATCAAATCATTATGACATCAACAAAATGATTATTACATCATCAAATGATTATGACATCAACAAAATGATTATGACATCAACAAAATGATTATTACATCATCAAATGATTATGACATCAACAAAATGATTATGACATCATCAAATGATTATGACATCATCCAATGATTATGACATCAAATGATTATGACATCATCAAATGATTATGACATCAACAAAATGATTATGACATCATCCAATGATTATGACATGAAATGATTATGACATCATCAAATGATTATGACAGCAACAAAATGATTATGGCATCATCAAATGATTATGACATCATCAAATGATTATGACATCAACAAAATGATTATGACATCATCTAATGATTATGACATCATCTAATGATTATGACATCAACAAAATGATTATGACATCATCCAATGATTATGACATCAAATGAGTATGACATCATCAAATGATTATGACATCAACAAAATGATTATGACATCATCCAATGATTATGACATCAAATGATTATGACATCATCAAATGATTATGACATCAACAAAATGATTATGACATCATCTAATGATTATGACATCATCAAATGATTATTACATCAACAAAATGGTTATGACATCATCCAATGATTATGACATCAAATGATTATGACATCATCTAATGATTATGACATCATCAAATGATTATGACATCAACAAAATGATTATGACATCAAATGATTATGACATCATCTAATGATTATGACATCATCAAATGATTATGACATCAACAAAATGATTATGACATCATCCAATGATTATGACATCAACAAAATGATTATGACATCATCAAATGATTATGACATCAACAAAATGATTATGACATCATCCAATGATTTTGACATCATCAAATCATTATGACATCAACAAAATGATTATGACATCAACAAAATGATTATGACATCATCAAATGATTATGACATCAAATGATTATGACATCATCAAATGATTATGTCATCAACAAAATGATTATGACATCATCTAATGATTATGACATCATCAAATGATTATGACATCAACAAAATGATTATGACATCATCCAATGATTATGACATCAAATGATTATGACATCATCAAATGATTATGACATCAACAAAATGATTATGACATCATCAAATGATAATGACATCAAAAAAATGATTATGACATCAACAAAATGATTATGACATCATCTAATGATTATGACATTATCAAATGATTATGACATCAACAAAATGATTATGACATCATCCGATGATTATGACATCAAATGATTATGACATCATCAAAATGATTATGACATCATCTAATGATTATGACATCATCAAATGATTATGACATCAACAAAATGATTATGACATCATCAAATGATTATGACATCAACAAAATGATTATGACATCATCCAATGATTATGACATCAAATGATTATGACATCAACAAAATGATTATGACATCATCCAATGATTATGACATCAAATGTTTATGACATAATCAAATGATTATGACATCAACAAAATGATTATGACATCATCTAATGATTATGACATCATCAAATGATTATGACATCAACAAAATGATTATGACATCATCCAATGATTATGACATCAAATGATTATGACATCATCAAATGATTATGACATCAAAAAAATAATTATGACATCAACAAAATGATTATGACATCATAAAATGATTATGACATCAACAAAATGATTATGGCATCATCAAATGATTATGACATCATCAAATTATTATGACATCAACAAAATGATTATGACATCATCTAATGATTATGACATCATCAAATGATTATGACATCAACAAAATGATTATGACATCATCCAATGATTATGACATCAAATGATTATGACATCAACAAAATGATTATGACATCATCCAATGATTATGACATCAAATGTTTATGACATCATCAAATGATTATGACATCAACAAAATGATTATGACATCATCAAATGATTATGACATCAAATGATTATGACATCATCAAATGATTATGACATCAACAAAATGATTATGACATCATCCAATGATTATGACATCAAATGATTATGACATCTTCCAATGATTATGACATCAAATGATTATGACATCATCAAATGATTATGACATCAACAAAATGATTATGACATCATCTGATGATTATGACATCAACAAAATGATTATGGCATCATCAAATGATTATGACATCAACAAAATGATTATGACATCATCCAATGATTTTGACATCATCAAATCATTATGACATCAACAAAATGATTATGACATCAACAAAATGATTATGACATCTTCCAATGATTATGACATCAAATGATTATGACATCATCAAATGATTATGACATCATCTGATGATTATGACATCAACAAAATGATTATGACATCATCCAATGATTATGACATCAAATGATTATGACATCATCCAATGATTATGACATCAACAAAATGATTATGGCATCATCAAATGATTATGACATCAACAAAATGATTATGACATCATCCAATGATTATGACATCATCCAATGATTATGACATCATCAAATCATTATGACATCAACAAAATGATTATGACATCATCCAATGATTTTGACATCATCAAATCATTATGACATCAACAAAATGATTATGACATCAACAAAATGATTATGACATCAAATGATTATGACATCATCTAATGGTTATGACATCAACAAAATGATTATGACATCATCCAATGATTATGACATCATCCAATGATTATGACATCATCAAATCATTATGACATCAACAAAATGATTGACATCATCAAATGATTATGACATCAACAAAATGATTATGACATCATCCAATGATTATGACATCAAATGATTATGACATCATCAAATCATTATGACATCAACAAAATGATTATGACATCAACAAAATGATTATGGCATCATCAAATGATTATGACATCAACAAAATCATGACATCATCAAATGATTATGACATCAACAAAATGATTATGACATCATCCAATGATTATGACATCAAATGATTATGACATCATCAAATCATTATGACATCAACAAAATGATTATGACATCATAAAATGATTATGACATCAACAAAATGATTATGGCATCATCAAATGATTATGACATCAACAAAATGATTATGGCATCATCAAATGATTATGACATCAACAAAATGATTATGACATCATCCAATGATTTTGACATCATCAAATCATTATGACATCAACAAAATGATTATGACATCAACAAAATGATTATGACATCATCAAATGATTATGACATCAAATGATTATGACATCATCAAATGATTATGACATCAACAAAATGATTATGACATCATCTAATGATTATGACATCATCAAATGATTATGACATCAACAAAATGATTATGACATCATCTAATGATTATGACATCATCAAATGATTATGACATCAACAAAATGATTATGACATCATCCAATGATTATGACATCAAATGATTATGACATCAACAAAATGATTATGACATCATCCAATGATTATGACATCAAATGTTTATGACATCATCAAATGATTATGACATCAACAAAATGATTATGACATCATCCAATGATTATGACATCAAATGATTATGACATCATCAAATCATTATGATATCAACAAAATGATTATGACATCATCTAATGATTATGACATCATCAAATGATTATGACATCAACAAAATGATTATGACATCATCCAATGATTATGACAACAAATGATTATGACATCATCAAATGATTATGACATCAACAAAATGATTATGACATCATCCGATGATTATGACATCAACAAAATGATTATGACATCATCCAATGATTATGACATCAAATGATTATGACATCATCCAATGATTATGACATCAACAAAATGATTATGGCATCATCAAATGATTATGACATCAACAAAATGATTATGACATCATCCAATGATTATGACATCATCCAATGATTATGACATCATCAAATCATTATGACATCAACAAAATGATTATGACATCAACAAAATGATTATGACATCATCAAATGATTATGACATCAACAAAATGATTATGACATCATCCAATGATTATGACATCAAATGATTATGACATCATCAAATGATTATGACATCAACAAAATGATTATGACATCATCCAATGATTATGACATCATCCAATGATTATGACATCATCAAATCATTATGACATCAACAAAATGATTATGACATCAACAAAATGATTATGACATCATCAAATGATTATGACATCAACAAAATGATTATGACATCATCAAATGATTATGACATCATCCAATGATTATGACATCAAATGATTATGACATCATCAAATGATTATGACATCAACAAAATGATTATGACATCATCCAATGATTATGACATCATCCAATGATTATGACATCATCAAATCATTATGACATCAACAAAATGATTATGACATCAACAAAATGATTATGACATCAACAAAATGATTATGACATCATCAGATGATTATGACATCAACAAAATGATTATGACATCATCCAATGATTATGACATCAAATGATTTTGACATCATCAAATGATTATGACATCAACAAAATGATTATGACATCATCCAATGATTATGACATCAACAAATCATTATGACATCAACAAAATGATTATGACATCAACAAAATGATTATGACATCATCAGATGATTATGACATCAACAAAATGATTATGACATCATCCAATGATTATGACATCATCAAATGATTATGACATCAACAAAATGATTATGACATCAACAAAATGATTATGACATCATCCAATGATTATGACATCAAATGATTATGACATCATCAAATGATTATGACATCAACAAAATGATTATGGCATCATCAAATGATTATGACATCAACAAAATGATTATGACATCATCCAATGATTATGACATCATCCAATGATATGACATCATCAAATCATTATGACATCAACAAAATGATTATGACATCAACAAAATGATTATGACATCATCAAATGATTATGACATCAACAAAATGATTATGACATCATCAAATGATTATGACATCAACAAAATGATTATGACATCATCAAATGATTATGACATCATCCAATGATTATGACATCAAATGATTATGACATCATCAAATGATTATGACATCAACAAAATGATTATGACATCATCCAATGATTATGACATCAACAAAATGATTATGGCATCATCAAATGATTATGACATCAACAAAATGATTATGGCATCATCAAATGATTATGACATCAACAAAATGATTATGACATCATCAAATGATTATGACATCATCCAATGATTATCACATCAAATGATTATGACATCAACAAAATTATTATGACATCATCCAATGATTATGACATCATCCAATGATTATGACATCATCAAATCATTATGACATCAACAAAATGATTGACATCATCAAATGATTATGACATCAACAAAATGATTATGACATCATCCAATGATTATGACATCAAATGATTATGACATCATCAAATGATTATGACATCAACAAAATGATTATGGCATCATCAAATGATTATGACATCAACAAAATGATTATGACATCATCCAATGATTATGACATCATCCAATGATATGACATCATCAAATCATTATGACATCAACAAAATGATTATGACATCAACAAAATGATTATGACATCATCAAATGATTATGACATCAACAAAATGATTATGACATCATCCAATGATTATGACATCAAATGATTATGACATCATCAAATGATTATGACATCAACAAAATGATTATGGCATCATCAAATGATTATGACATCAACAAAATGATTATGACATCATCCAATGATTATGACATCATCCAATGATATGACATCATCAAATCATTATGACATCAACAAAATGATTATGACATCAACAAAATGATTATGACATCATCAAATGATTATGACATCAACAAAATGATTATGACATCATCCAATGATTATGACATCAAATGATTATGACATCATCAAATGATTATGACATCAACAAAATGATTATGACATCATCCAATGATTATGACATCATCCAATGACTATGACATCATCAAATCATTATGACATCAACGAAATGATTATGACATCAACAAAATGATTATGGCATCATCAAATGATTATGACATCAACAAAATGATTATGACATCATCAAATGATTATGACATCAACAAAATGATTATGACATCATCAAATGATTATGACATCATCCAATGATTATGACATCAAATGATTATGACATCATCAAATGATTATGACATCAACAAAATGATTATGACATCATCCAATGATTATGACATCAACAAAATGATTATGGCATCATCAAATGATTATGACATCAACAAAATGATTATGACATCATCCAATGATTATGACATCATCCAATGATTATGACATCAACAAAATGATTATGACATCATCCAATGATTTTGACATCATCAAATCATTATGACATCAACAAAATGATTATGACATCAACAAAATCATTATGACATCAAATGATTATGACATCATCAAATGATTATGACATCAACAAAATGATTATGACATCATCCAATGATTATGACATCAAATGATTATGACATCATCAAATCATTATGACATCAACAAAATGATTATGACATCAATAAAATGATTATGACATCATAAAATGATTATGACAGCAAGAAAATGATTATGGCATCATCAAATGATTATGACATCAACAAAATGATTATGACATCATCCAATGATTTTGACATCATCAAATCATTATGACATCAACAAAATGATTATGACATCAACAAAATGATTATGACATCATCAAATGATTATGACATCAAATGATTATGACATCATCAAATGATTATGACATCAACAAAATGATGATGACATCATCCAATGATTATGACATCATCAAATCATTATGACATCAACAAAATGATTATGACATCATCTAATGATTATGACATCATCAAATGATTATGACATCAACAAAATGATTATGACATCATCCAATGATTATGACATCAAATGATTATGACATCATCAAATGATTATGACATCAACAAAATGATTATGACATCATCAAATGATTATGACATCAAAAAAATGATTATGACATCAACAAAATGATTATGACATCATCTAATGATTATGACATCAAAAAAATGATTATGACATCAACAAAATGATTATGACATCATCTAATGATTATGACATTATCAAATGATTATGACATCAACAAAATGATTATGACATCAACAAAATGATTATGACATCATCAAATGATTATGACATCAAAAAAATGATTATGACATCAACAAAATGATTATGACATCATCTAATGATTATGACATTATCAAATGATTATGACATCAACAAAATGATTATGACATCATCCGATGATTATGACATCAAATGATTATGACATCATCAAATGATTATGACATCAACAAAATGATTATGACATCATCTAATGATTATGGCATCATCAAATGATTATGACATCAACAAAATGATTATGACATAATCTAATGATTATGACATCATCAAATGATTATGAAATCAACAAAATGATTATGACATCATCCAATGATTATGACATCAAATGATTATGACATCAACAAAATGATTATGACATCATCCAATGATTATGACATCAAATGTTTATGACATCATCAAATGATTATGACATCAACAAAATGATTATGACATCATCCAATGATTATGACATCAAATGATTATGACATCATCAAATCATTATGACATCAACAAAATGATTATGACATCATCTAATGATTATGACATCATCAAATGATTATGACATCAACAAAATGATTATGACATCATCCAATGATTATGACATCAAATGATTATGACATCATCAAATGATTATGACATCAACAAAATGATTATGACATCATCTGATGATTATGACATCAACAAAATGATTATGACATCATCCAATGATTATGACATCAAATGATTACGACATCATCCAATGATTATGACATCAACAAAATGATTATGACATCATCCAATGATTATGACATCAAATGATTATGACATCATCAAATCATTATGACATCAACAAAATGATTATGACATCAACAAAATGATTATGACATCATAAAATGATTATGACATCAACAAAATGATTATGGCATCATCAAATGATTATGACATCAACAAAATGATTATGACATCATCCAATGATTATGACATCATCAAATCATTATGAAATCAACAAAATGATTATGACATCATCAAATGATTATGACATCAAATGATTATGACATCAACAAATGATTATGACATCAACAAAATGATTATGACATCATCTAATGATTATGACATCATCAAATGATTATGACATCAACAAAATGATTATGACATCATCTAATGATTATGACATCATCAAATGATTATGACATCAACAAAATGATTATGACATCATCCAATGATTATGACATCAAATGATTATGACATCAACAAAATGATTATGACATCATCCAATGATTATGACATCAAATGTTTATGACATCATCAAATGATTATGACATCAACAAAATGATTATGACATCATCCAATGATTATGACATCAAATGATTATGACATCATCAAATCATTATGACATCAACAAAATGATTATGACATCATCTAATGATTATGACATCATCAAATGATTATGACATCAACAAAATGATTATGACATCATCCAATGATTATGACATCAAATGATTATGACATCATCAAATGATTATGACATCAACAAAATGATTATGACATCATCTGATGATTATGACATCAACAAAATGATTATGACATCATCCAATGATTATGACATCAACAAAATGATTATGGCATCATCAAATGATTATGACATCAACAAAATGATTATGACATCATCCAATGATTATGACATCATCCAATGATTATGACATCATCAAATCATTATGACATCAACAAAATGATTATGACATCATCCAATGATTTTGACATCATCAAATCATTATGACATCAACAAAATGATTATGACATCAACAAAATCATTATGACATCAAATGATTATGACATCATCAAATGATTATGACATCAACAAAATGATTATGACATCATCCAATGATTATGACATCATCCAATGATTATGACATCATCAAATCATTATGACATCAACAAAATGATTGACATCATCAAATGATTATGACATCAACAAAATGATTATGACATCATCCAATGATTATGACATCAAATGATTATGACATCATCAAATCATTATGACATCAACAAAATGATTATGACATCAACAAAATGATTATGGCATCATCAAATGATTATGACATCAACAAAATCATTATGACATCATCAAATGATTATGACATCAACAAAATGATTATGACATCATCCAATGATTATGACATCAAATGATTATGACATCATCAAATCATTATGACATCAACAAAATGATTATGACATCAACAAAATGATTATGACATCATAAAATGATTATGACATCAACAAAATGATTATGGCATCATCAAATGATTATGACATCAACAAAATGATTATGACATCATCCAATGATTTTGACATCATCAAATCATTATGACATCAACAAAATGATTATGACATCAACAAAATGATTATGACATCATCAAATGATTATGACATCAAATGATTATGACATCATCAAATGATTATGACATCAACAAAATGATTATGACATCATCTAATGATTATGACATCATCAAATGATTATGACATCAACAAAATGATTATGCCATCATCTAATGATTATGACATCATCAAATGATTATGACATCAACAAAATGATTATGACATCATCCAATGATTATGACATCAAATGATTATGACATCAACAAAATGATTATGACATCATCCAATGATTATGACATCAAATGTTTATGACATCATCAAATGATTATGACATCAACAAAATGATTATGACATCATCCAATGATTATGACATCAAATGATTATGACATCATCAAATCATTATGACATCAACAAAATGATTATGACATCATCTAATGATTATGACATCATCAAATGATTATGACATCAACAAAATGATTATGACATCATCCAATGATTATGACATCAAATGATTATGACATCATCAAATGATTATGACATCAACAAAATGATTATGGCATCATCAAATGATTATGACATCAACAAAATGATTATGACATCATCCAATGATTATGACATCAAATGATTATGACATCATCCAATGATTATGACATCAACAAAATGATTATGGCATCATCAAATGATTATGACATCAACAAAATGATTATGACATCATCCAATGATTATGACATCATCCAATGATTATGACATCATCAAATCATTATGACATCAACAAAATGATTATGACATCAACAAAATGATTATGACATCATCAAATGATTATGACATCAACAAAATGATTATGACATCATCCAATGATTATGACACCAAATGATTATGACATCATCAAATGATTATGACATCAACAAAATGATTATGACATCATCCAATGATTATGACATCATCCAATGATTATGACATCATCAAATCATTATGACATCAACAAAATGATTATGACATCAACAAAATGATTATGACATCATCAAATGATTATGACATCAACAAAATGATTATGACATCATCAAATGATTATGACATCATCCAATGATTATGACATCAAATGATTTTGACATCATCAAATGATTATGACATCAACAAAATGATTATGACATCATCCAATGATTATGACATCATCCAATAATTATGACATCATCAAATCATTATGACATCACCAAAATGATTATGACATCAACAAAATGATTATGACATCATCAGATGATTATGACATCAACAAAATGATTATGACATCATCCAATGATTATGACATCAAATGATTTTGACATCATCAAATGATTATGACATCAACAAAATGATTATGACATCATCCAATGATTATGACATCAACAAATCATTATGACATCAACAAAATGATTATGACATCAACAAAATGATTATGACATCATCAAATGATTATGACATCAAATGACTATGACATCATCAAATGATTATGACATCAACAAAATGATTATGACATCATCCAATGATTATGACATCAACAAATCATTATGACATCAACAAAATGATTATGACATCAACAAAATGATTATGACATCATCAAATGATTATGACATCAACAAAATGATTATGACATCATCAAATGATTACGACATCAACAAAGTGATTATGACATCATCAAATGATTATGACATCATCCAATGATTATGACATCATCAAATGATTATGACATCAACAAAATGATTATGACATCATCCAATGATTATGACATCATCCAATGATTATGACATCACCAAATCATTATGACATCAACAAAATGATTATGACATCAACAAAATGATTATGACATCATCAGATGATTATGACATCAACAAAATGATTATGACATCATCCAATGATTATGACATCAAATGATTTTGACATCATCAAATGATTATGACATCAACAAAATGATTATGACATCATCCAATGATTATGACATCAAATGACTATGACATCATCAAATGATTATGACATCAACAAAATGATTATGACATCATCCAATGATTATGACATCATCCAATGACTATGACATCATCAAATCATTATGACATCAACAAAATGATTATGACATCAACAAAATGATTATGACATCATCAAATGATTATGACATCAACAAAATGATTATTACATCATCAAATGATTATGACATCAACAAAATGATTATGACATCATCAAATGATTATGACATCATCCAATGATTATGACATCAAATGATTATGACATCATCAAATGATTATGACATCAACAAAATGATTATGACATCATCCAATGATTATGACATGAAATGATTATGACATCATCAAATGATTATGACAGCAACAAAATGATTATGGCATCATCAAATGATTATGACATCAACAAAATGATTATGACATCAACAAAATGATTATGACATCATCAGATGATTATGACATCAACAAAATGATTATGACATCATCCAGTGATTATGACATCAAATGATTTTGACATCATCAAATGATTATGACATCTACAAAATGATTATGACATCATCCAATGATTATGACATCAACAAATCATTATGACATCAACAAAATGATTATGACATCAACAAAATGATTATGACATCATGAAATGATTATGACATCAACAAAATGATTATGACATCATCAAATGATTATGACATCATCAAATGATTATGACATCAACAAAATGATCATGACATCAACAAAATGATTATGACATCATCCAATGATTATGACATCAAATGATTATGACATCATCAATTGATTATGACATCAACAAAATGATTATGGCATCATCAAATGATTATGACATCAACAAAATGATTATGACATCATCCAATGATTATGACATCATCCAATGATATGACATCATCAAATCATTATGACATCAACAAAATGATTATGACATCAACAAAATGATTATGACATCATCAAATGATTATGACATCAACAAAATGATTATGACATCATCCAATGATTATGACATCAAATGACTATGACATCATCAAATGATTATGACATCAACAAAATGATTATGACATCATCTAATGATTATGACAACATCAAATGATTATGACATCAACAAAATGGTTATGACATCATCCAATGATTATGACATCAAATGATTATGACATCATCTAATGATTATGACATCATCAAATGATTATGACATCAACGAAATGATTATGACATCATCCAATGATTATGACATCAAATGATTATGACATCATCAAATCATTATGACATCAACAAAATGATTATGACATCATCTAATGATTATGACATCATCAAATGATTATGACATCAACAAAATGATTATGACATCATCCAATGATTATGACATCAAATGATTATGACATCATCAAATGATTATGACATCAACAAAATGATTATGACATCATCTGATGATTATGACATCAACAAAATGATTATGACATCATCCAATGATTATGACATCAAATGATTATGACATCATCCAATGATTATGACATCAACAAAATGATTATGGCATCATCAAATGATTATGACATCAACAAAATGATTATGACATCATCCAATGATTATGACATCATCCAATGATTATGACATCATCAAATCATTATGACATAAACAAAATGATTATGACATCAACAAAATGATTATGACATCATCAAATAATTATGACATCAACAAAATGATTATGACATCATCCAATGATTATGACATCAAATGATTATGACATCATCAAATGATTATGACATCAATAAAATGATTATGACATCATCCAATGATTATGATATCATCCAATGATTATGACATCATCAAATCATTATGACATCAACAAAATGATTATGACATCAACAAAATGATTATGACATCATCAGATGATTATGACATCAACAAAATGATTATGACATCATCCAATGATAATGACATCAAATGATTTTGACATCATCAAATGATTATGACATCAACAAAATGATTATGACATCATCCAATGATTATGACATCATCAAATCATTATGACATCAACAAAATGATTATGACATCAACAAAATGATTATGACATCATCAAATGATTATGACATCAACAAAATGATTATGACATCATCAAATGATTATGACATCAACAAAATGATTATGACATCATCAAATGATTATGACATCATCCAATGATTATGACATCAAATGATTATGACATCATCAAATGATTATGACATCAACAAAATGATTATGACATCATCCAATGATTATGACATCATCCAATTATTATGACATCATCAAATCATTATGACATCAACAAAATGATTATGACATCAACAAAATGATTATGACATCATCAGATGATTATGACATCAACAAAATGATTATGACATCATCCAATGATTATGACATCAAATGATTTTGACATCATCAAATGATTATGACATCAACAAAATGATTATGACATCATCCAATGATTATGACATCAACAAATCATTATGACATCAACAAAATGATTATGACATCAACAAAATGATTATGACATCATCAAATGATTATGACATCAACAAAATGATTATGACATCATCAAATGATTATGACATCATCAAATGATTATGACATCAACAAAATGATTATGACATCAACAAAATGATTATGACATCATCAAATGATTATGACATCAAATGATTATGACATCATCAAATGATTATGACATCAACAAAATGATTATGGCATCATCAAATGATTATGACATCAACAAAATGATTATGACATCATCCAATGATTATGACATCATCCAATGATATGACATCATCAAATCATTATTACATCAACAAAATGATTATGACATCAACAAAATGATTATGACATCATCAAATGATTATGACATCAACAAAATGATTATGACATCATCCAATGATTATAACATCAAATGATTATGACATCATCAAATGATTATGACATCAACAAAATGATTATGACATCATCCAATGATTATGACATCATCCAATGACTATGATATCATCAAATCATTATGACATCAACAAAATGATTATGATATCAACAAAATGATTATTACATCATCAAATGATTATGACATCAACAAAATGATTATGACATCAACAAAATGATTATTACATCATCAAATGATTATGACATCAACAAAATGATTATTACATCATCAAATGATTATGACATCATCCAATGATTATGACATCAAATGATTATGACATCATCAAATGATTATGACATCAACAAAATGATTATGACATCATCCAATGATTATGACATGAAATGATTATGACATCATCAAATGATTATGACAGCAACAAAATGATTATGGCATCATCAAATGATTATGACATCATCAAATGATTATGACATCAACAAAATGATTATGACATCATCTAATGATTATGACATCATCTAATGATTATGACATCAACAAAATGATTATGACATCATCCAATGATTATGACATCAAATGAGTATGACATCATCAAATGATTATGACATCAACAAAATGATTATGACATCATCCAATGATTATGACATCAAATGATTATGACATCATCAAATGATTATGACATCAACAAAATGATTATGACATCATCTAATGATTATGACATCATCAAATGATTATTACATCAACAAAATGGTTATGACATCATCCAATGATTATGACATCAAATGATTATGACATCATCAAATGATTATGACATCAACAAAATGATTATGACATCAAATGATTATGACATCATCTAATGATTATGACATCATCAAATGATTATGACATCAACAAAATGATTATGACATCATCCAATGATTATGACATCAACAAATGATTATGACATCAACAAAATGATTATGGCATCATCAAATGATTATGACATCAACAAAATGATTATGGCATCATCAAATGATTATGACATCAACAAAATGATTATGGCATCATCAAATGATTATGACATCAACAAAATGATTATGACATCATCAAATGATTATGACATCATCCAATGATTATCACATCAAATGATTATGACATCAACAAAATTATTATGACATCTTCCAATGATTATGACATCATCCAATGATTATGACATCATCAAATCATTATGACATCAACAAAATGATTGACATCATCAAATGATTATGACATCAACAAAATGATTATGACATCATCCAATGATTATGACAGCAAATGATTATGACATCATCAAATGATTATGACATCAACAAAATGATTATGACATCAACAAAATGATTATGGCATCATCAAATGATTATGACATCAACAAAATCATAATGACATCATCAAATGATTATGACATCAACAAAATGATTATTACATCATCCAATGATTATGACATCAAATGATTATGACATCATCAAATCATTATGACATCAACAAAATGATTATGACATCAACAAAATGATTATGACATCATAAAATGATTATGACATCAACAAAATGATTATGACATCATCAAATGATTATGACATCAACAAAATGATTATGACATCATCCAATGATTTTGACATCATCAAATCATTATGACATCAACAAAATGATTATGACATCAACAAAATGATTATGACATCATCAAATGATTATGACATCAAATGATTATGACATCATCAAATGATTATGTCATCAACAAAATGATTATGACATCATCTAATGATTATGACATCATCAAATGATTATGACATCAACAAAATGATTATGACATCATCCAATGATTATGACATCAAATGATTATGACATCATCAAATGATTATGACATCAACAAAATGATTATGACATCATCAAAGGATTATGACATCAAAAAAATGATTATGACATCAACAAAATGATTATGACATCATCTAATGATTATGACATTATCAAATGATTATGACATCATCCAATGATTATGACATCAAATGATTATGACATCATCAAATGATTATGACATCAACAAAATGATTATGACATCATCCAATGATTATGACATCATCCAATGATTATGACATCATCAAATCATTATGACATCAACAAAATGATTATGACATCAACAAAATGATTATGACATCATCAGATGATTATGACATCAACAAAATGATTATGACATCATCCAATGATTATGACATCAAATGATTTTGACATCATCAAATGATTATGACATCAACAAAATGATTATGACATCATCCAATGATTATGACATCAAATGACTATGACATCATCAAATGATTATGACATCAACAAAATGATTATGACATCATCCAATGATTATGACATCATCCAATGACTATGACATCATCAAATCATTATGACATCAACAAAATAATTATGACATCAACAAAATGATTATGACATCATCAAATGATTATGACATCAACAAAATGATTATGACATCATCAAATGATTATGACATCAACAAAATGATTATGACATCATCAAATGATTATGACATCATCCAATGATTATGACATCAAATGATTATGACATCATCAAATGATTATGACATCAACAAAATGATTATGACATCATCCAATGATTATGACATGAAATGATTATGACATCATCAAATGATTATGACAGCAACAAAATGATTATGGCATCATCAAATGATTATGACATCAACAAAATGATTATGACATCAACAAAATGATTATGACATCATCAGATGATTATGACATCAACAAAATGATTATGACATCATCCAGTGATTATGACATCAAATGATTTTGATATCATCAAATGATTATGACATCTACAAAATGATTATGACATCATCCAATGATTATGACATCAACAAATCATTATGACATCAACAAAATGATTATGACATCAACAAAATGATTATGACATCATGAAATGATTATGACATCAACAAAATGATTATGACATCATGAAATGATTATGACATCATCAAATGATTATGACATCAACAAAATGATTATGACATCAACAAAATGATTATGACATCATCCAATGATTATGACATCAAATGATTATGACATCATCAATTGATTATGACATCAACAAAATGATTATGGCATCATCAAATGATTATGACATCAACAAAATGATTATGACATCATCCAATGATTATGACATCATCCAATGATATGACATCATCAAATCATTATGACATCAACAAAATGATTATGACATCAACAAAATGATTATGACATCATCAAATGATTATGACATCAACAAAATGATTATGACATCATCCAATGATTATGACATCAAATGACTATGACATCATCAAATGATTATGACATCAACAAAATGATTATGACATCATCTAATGATTATGACAACATCAAATGATTATGACATCAACAAAATGGTTATGACATCATCCAATGATTATGACATCAAATGATTATGACATCATCTAATGATTATGACATCATCAAATGATTATGACATCAACGAAATGATTATGACATCATCCAATGATTATGACATCAAATGATTATGACATCATCAAATCATTATGACATCAACAAAATGATTATGACATCATCTAATGATTATGACATCATCAAATGATTATGACATCAACAAAATGATTATGACATCATCCAATGATTATGACATCAAATGATTATGACATCATCAAATGATTATGACATCAACAAAATGATTATGACATCATCTGATGATTATGACATCAACAAAATGATTATGACATCATCCAATGATTATGACATCAAATGATTATGACATCATCCAATGATTATGACATCAACAAAATGATTATGGCATCATCAAATGATTATGACATCAACAAAATGATTATGACATCATCCAATGATTATGACATCATCAAATCATTATGACATCATCAAATCATTATGACATAAACAAAATGATTATGACATCAACAAAATGATTATGACATCATCAAATGATTATGACATCAACAAAATGATTATGACATCATCCAATGATTATGACATCAAATGATTATGACATCATCAAATGATTATGACATCAATAAAATGATTATGACATCATCCAATGATTATGATATCATCCAATGATTATGGCATCATCAAATCATTATGACATCAACAAAATGATTATGACATCAACAAAATGATTATGACATCATCAAATGATTATGACATCAACAAAATGATTATGACATCATCAAATGATTATGACATCAACAAAATGATTATGACATCATCAAATGATTATGACATCATCCAATGATTATGACATCAAATGATTATGACATCATCAAATGATTATGACATCAACAAAATGATTATGACATCATCCAATGATTATGACATCATCCAATTATTATGACATCATCAAATCATTATGACATCAACAAAATGATTATGACATCAACAAAATGATTATGACATCATCAGATGATTATGACATCAAATGATTTTGACATCATCAAATGATTATGACATCAACAAAATGATTATGACATCATCCAATGATTATGACATCAACAAATCATTATGACATCAACAAAATGATTATGACATCAACAAAATGATTATGACATCATCAAATGATTATGACATCAACAAAATGATTATGACATCATCAAATGATTATGACATCATCCAATGATTATGACATCATCCAATTATTATGACATCATCAAATCATTATGACATCAACAAAATGATTATGACATCAACAAAATGATTATGACATCATCCAATGATTATGACATCAAATGATTTTGACATCATCAAATGATTATGACATCAACAAAATGATTATGACATCATCCAATGATTATGACATCAACAAATCATTATGACATCAACAAAATGATTATGACATCAACAAAATGATTATGACATCATCAAATGATTATGACATCAAATGATTATGACATCATCAAATGATTATGACATCAACAAAATGATTATGGCATCATCAAATGATTATGACATCAACAAAATGATTATGACATCATCCAATGATTATGACATCATCAAATCATTATTACATCAACAAAATGATTATGACATCAACAAAATGATTATGACATCATCAAATGATTATGACATCAACAAAATGATTATGACATCATCCAATGATTATGACATCAAATGATTATGACATCATCAAATGATTATGACATCAACAAAATGATTATGACATCATCCAATGATTATGACATCATCCAATGACTATGATATCATCAAATCATTATGACATCAACAAAATGATTATGATATCAACAAAATGATTATTACATCATCAAATGATTATGACATCAACAAAATGATTATGACATCAACAAAATGATTATTACATCATCAAATGATTATGACATCAACAAAATGATTATGACATCATCAAATGATTATGACATCATCCAATGATTATGACATCAAATGATTATGACATCATCAAATGATTATGACATCAACAAAATGATTATGACATCATCCAATGATTATGACATGAAATGATTATGACATCATCAAATGATTATGACAGCAACAAAATGATTATGGCATCATCAAATGATTATGACATCATCAAATGATTATGACATCAACAAAATGATTATGACATCATCTAATGATTATGACATCATCTAATGATTATGACATCAACAAAATGATTATGACATCATCCAATGATTATGACATCAAATGAGTATGACATCATCAAATGATTATGACATCAACAAAATGATTATGACATCATCCAATGATTATGACATCAAATGATTATGACATCATCAAATGATTATGACATCAACAAAATGATTATGACATCATCTAATGATTATGACATCATCAAATGATTAGTACATCAACAAAATGGTTATGACATCATCCAATGATTATGACATCAAATGATTATGACATCATCTAATGATTATGACATCATCAAATGATTATGACATCAACAAAATGATTATGACATCAAATGATTATGACATCATCTAATGATTATGACATCATCAAATGATTATGACATCAACAAAATGATTATGACATCATCCAATGATTATGACATCAACAAATGATTATGACATCAACAAAATGATTATGGCATCATCAAATGATTATGACATCAACAAAATGATTATGGCATCATCAAATGATTATGACATCAACAAAATGATTATGGCATCATCAAATGATTATGACATCAACAAAATGATTATGACATCATCCAATGATTATGACATCATCCAATGATTATCACATCAAATGATTATGACATCAACAAAATTATTATGACATCTTCCAATGATTATGACATCATCCAATGATTATGACATCATCAAATCATTATGACATCAACAAAATGATTGACATCATCAAATGATTATGACATCAACAAAATGATTATGACATCATCCAATGATTATGACAGCAAATGATTATGACATCATCAAATGATTATGACATCAACAAAATGATTATGACATCAACAAAATGATTATGGCATCATCAAATGATTATGACATCAACAAAATCATAATGACATCATCAAATGATTATGACATCAACAAAATGATTATGACATCATCCAATGATTTTGACATCATCAAATCATTATGACATCAACAAAATGATTATGACATCATCAAATGATTATGACATCAACAAAATGATTATGACATCATCCAATGATTATGACATCAAATGATTATGACATCATCAAATCATTATGACATCAACAAAATGATTATGACATCAACAAAATGATTATGACATCATAAAATGATTATGACATCAACAAAATGATTATGACATCATCAAATGATTATGACATCAACAAAATGATTATGACATCATCCAATGATTTTGACATCATCAAATCATTATGACATCAACAAAATGATTATGACATCAACAAAATGATTATGACATCATCAAATGATTATGACATCAAATGATTATGACATCATCAAATGATTATGTCATCAACAAAATGATTATGACATCATCTAATGATTATGACATCATCAAATGATTATGACATCAACAAAATGATTATGACATCATCCAATGATTATGACATCAAATGATTATGACATCATCAAATGATTATGACATCAACAAAATGATTATGACATCATCAAATGATTATGACATCAAAAAAATGATTATGACATCAACAAAATGATTATGACATCATCTAATGATTATGACATTATCAAATGATTATGACATCAACAAAATGATTATGACATCATCCGATGATTATGACATCAAATGATTATGACATCATCAAAATGATTATGACATCATCTAATGATTATGACATCATCAAATGATTATGACATCAACAAAATGATTATGACATCATCAAATGATTATGACATAAACAAAATGATTATGACATCATCCAATGATTATTACATCAAATGATTATGACATCAACAAAATGATTATGACATCATCCAATGATTATGACATCAAATGTTTATGACATCATCAAATGATTATGACATCAACAAAATGATTATGACATCATCCAATGATTATGACATCAAATGATTATGACATCATCAAATCATTATGACATCAACAAAATGATTATGACATCATCTAATGATTATGACATCATCAAATGATAATGACATCAAAAAAATAATTATGACATCAACAAAATGATTATGACATCATAAAATGATTATGACATCAACAAAATGATTATGGCATCATCAAATGATTATGACATCATCAAATGATTATGACATCAACAAAATGATTATGACATCATCTAATGATTATGACATCATCAAATGATTATGACATCAACAAAATGATTATGACATCATCCAATGATTATGACATCAAATGATTATGACATCAACAAAATGATTATGACATCATCCAATGATTATGACATCAAATGTTTATGACATCATCAAATGATTATGACATCAACAAAATGATTATGACATCATCCAATGATTATGACATCAACAAAATGATTATGGCATCATCAAATGATCATGACATCAACAAAATGATTATGACATCATCCAATGATTATGACATCAAATGATTATGACATCATCAAATGATTATGACATCAACAAAATGATTATGACATCATCCAATGATTATGACATCATCCAATGATTATGACATCATCAAATCATTATGACATCAACAAAATGATTATGACATCAACAAAATGATTATGACATCATCAGATGATTATGACATCAACAAAATGATTATGACATCATCCAATGATTATGACATCAAATGATTTTGACATCATCAAATGATTATGACATCAACAAAATGATTATGACATCATCCAATGATTATGACATCAACAAATCATTATGACATCAACAAAATGATTATGGCATCAACAAAATGATTAAGACATCATCAAATGATTATGACATCAACAAAATGATTATGACATCATCAAATGATTATGACATCATCAAATGATTATGACATCAACAAAATGATTATGACATCAACAAAATGATTATGACATCATCCAATGATTATGACATCAAATGATTATGACATCATCAAATGATTATGACATCAACAAAATGATTATGGCATCATCAAATGATTATGACATCAACAAAATGATTATGACATCATCCAATGATTATGACATCATCCAATGATATGACATCATCAAATCATTATGACATCAACAAAATGATTATGACATCAACAAAATGATTATGACATCAACAAAATGATTATGACATCAACAAAATGATTATGACATCAAATGATTATGACATCATCAAATGATTATGACATCAACAAAATGATTATGACATCATCCAATGATTATGACATCATCCAATGACTATGACATCATCAAATCATTATGATATCAACAAAATGATTATGACATCAACAAAATGATTATGACATCATCAAATGATTATGACATCAACAAAATGATTATGACATCATCAAATGATTATGACATCAACAAAATGATTATGACATCATCAAATGATTATGACATCATCCAATGATTATGACATCAAATGATTATGACATCATCAAATGATTATGACATCAACAAAATGATAATGACATCATCCAATGATTATGACATGAAATGATTATGACATCATCAAATGATTATGACAGCATCAAAATGATTATGGCATCATCAAATGATTATGACATCAACAAAATGATTATGACATCATCCAATGATTATGACATCAACAAAATGATTATGACATCATCAAATGATTATGACATCAACAAAATGATTATGACATCATCTAATGATTATGACATCATCTAATGATTATGACATCAACAAAATGATTATGACATCATCCAATGATTATGACATCTAATGATTATGACATCATCAAATGATTATGACATCAACAAAATGATTATGACATCATCCAATGATTATGACATCAAATGATTATGACATCATCAAATGATTATGACATCAACAAAATGATTATGACATCATCTAATGATTATGACATCATCAAATGATTATGACATCAACAAAATGGTTATGACATCATCCAATGATTATGACATCAAATGATTATGACATCATCTAATGATTATGACATCATCAAATGATTATGACATCAACAAAATGATTATGACATCAAATGATTATGACATCATCTAATGATTATGACATCATCAAATGATTATGACATCAACAAAATGATTATGACATCATCCAATGATTATGACATCAACAAATGATTATGACATCAACAAAATGATTATGACATCATCCAATGATTATGACATCAACAAAATGATTATGGCATCATCAAATGATTATGACATCAACAAAATGATTATGGCATCATCAAATGATTATGACATCAACAAAATGATTATGACATCATCAAATGATTATGACATCATCCAATGATTATCACATCAAATGATTATGACATCAACAAAATTATTATGACATCATCCAATGATTATGACATCATCCAAAGATTATGACATCATCAAATCATTATGACATCAACAAAATGATTGACATCATCAAATGATTATGACATCAACAAAATGATTATGACATCATCCAATGATTATGACATCAACAAAATGATTATGACATCATCAAATCATTATGACATCAACAAAATGATTATGACATCAACAAAATGATTATGGCATCATCAAATGATTATGACATCAACAAAATCATTATGACATCATCAAATGATTATGACATCAACAAAATGATTATGACATCAAAAAAATGATTATGGCATCATCAAATGATTATGACATCAACAAAATCATAATGACATCTTCAAATGATTATGACATCAACAAAATGATTATTACATCATCCAATGATTATGACATCAAATCATTATGACATCATCAAATCATTATGACATCAACAAAATGATTATGACATCAACAAAATGATTATGACATCATAAAATGATTGTGACATCAACAAAATGATTATGACATCATCAAATGATTATGACATCAACAAAATGATTATGACATCATCCAATGATTTTGACATCATCAAATCATTATGACATCAACAAAATGATTATGACATCAACAAAATGATTATGACATCATCAAATGATTATGACATCAAATGATTATGACATCATCAAATGATTATGTCATCAACAAAATGATTATGACATCATCTAATGATTATGACATCATCAAATGATTATGACATCAACAAAATGATTATGACATCATCCAATGATTATGACATCAAATGATTATGACATCATCAAATGATTATGACATCAACAAAATGATTATGACATCATCAAATGATTATGACATCAAAAAAATGATTATGACATCAACAAAATGATTATGACATCATCTAATGATTATGACATTATCAAATGATTATGACATCAACAAAATGATTATGACATCATCCGATGATTATGACATCAAATGATTATGACATCATCAAAATGATTATGACATCATCTAATGATTATGACATCATCAAATGATTATGACATCAACAAAATGATTATGACATCATCAAATGATTATGACATCAACAAAATGATTATGACATCATCCAATGATTATGACATCAAATGATTATGACATCAACAAAATGATTATGACATCATCCAATGATTATGACATCAAATGTTTATGACATCATCAAATGATTATGATATCAACAAAATGATTATGACATCATCCAATGATTATGACATCAAATGATTATGACATCATCAAATCATTATGACATCAACAAAATGATTATGACATCATCTAATGATTATGACATCATCAAATCATTATGACATCAACAAAATGATTATGACATCATCCAATGATTATGACATCAAATGATTATGACATCATCAAATGATTATGACATCAAAAAAATAATTATGACATCAACAAAATGATTATGACATCATAAAATGATTATGACATCAACAAAATGATTATGGCATCATCAAATGATTATGACATCATCAAATGATTATGACATCAACAAAATGATTATGACATCATCTAGTGATTATGACATCATCAAAATGATTATGACATCAACAAAATGATTATGACATCATCCAATGATTATGACATCAAATGATTATGACATCAACAAAATGATTATGACATCATCCAATGATTATGACATCAAATGTTTATGACATCATCAAATGATTATGACATCAACAAAATGATTATGACATCATCCAATGATTATGACATCAACAAAATGATTATGGCATCATCAAATGATTATGACATCAACAAAATTATTATGACATCATCCAATGATTATGACATCATCCAATGTTTATGACATCATCAAATCATTATGACATCAACAAAATGATTATGACATCATCAAATGATTATGACATCAACAAAATATTTATGACATCATCAGATGATTATGACATCAACAAAATGATTATGACATCATCAAATGATTATGACATCATCCAATGATTATGACATCAAATGATTATGACATCAAATGATTATGACATCAACAAAATGATTATGACATCATCCAATGATTATGACATCATCCAATGATTATGACATCATCAAATCATTATGACATCAACAAAATGATTATGACATCAACAAAATGATTATGACATCATCAGATGATTATGACATCAACAAAATGATTATGACATCATCCAATGATTATGACATCAAATGATTTTGACATCATCAAATGATTATGACATCAACAAAATGATTATGACATCATCCAATGATTATGACATCAACAAATCATTATGACATCAACAAAATGATTATGGCATCAACAAAATGATTAAGACATCATCAAATGATTATGACATCAACAAAATGATTATGACATCATCAAATGATTATGACATCATCCAATGATTATGACATCAACAAAATGATTATGACATCAACAAAATGATTATGACATCATCCAATGATTATGACATCAAATGATTATGACATCATCAAATGATTATGACATCAACAAAATGATTATGGCATCATCAAATGATTATGACATAAACAAAATGATTATGACATCATCCAATGATTATGACATCATCCAATGATATGACATCATCAAATCATTATGACATCAACAAAATGATTATGACATCAACAAAATGATTATGACATCAACAAAATGATTATGACATCATCCAATGATTATGACATCAAATGATTATGACATCATCAAATGATTATGACATCAACAAAATGATTATGACATCATCCAATGATTATGACATCATCCAATGACTATGACATCATCAAATCATTATGATATCAGCAAAATGATTATGACATCAACAAAATGATTATGACATCATCAAATGATTATGACATCAACAAAATGATTATGACATCATCAAATGATTATGACATCAACAAAATGATTATGACATCATCAAATGATTATGACATCATCCAATGATTATGACATCAAATGATTATGACATCATCCAATGATTATGACATCAACAAAATGATAATGACATCATCCAATGATTATGACATGAAATGATTATGACATCATCAAATGATTATGACAGCAACAAAATGATTATGGCATCATCAAATGATTATGACATCAACAAAATGATTATGACATCATCCAATGATTATGACATCAACAAAATGATTATGACATCATCAAATGATTATGACATCAACAAAATGATTATGACATCATCTAATGATTATGACATCATCTAATGATTATGACATCAACAAAATGATTATGACATCATCCAATGATTATGACATCTAATGATTATGACATCATCAAATGATTATGACATCAACAAAATGATTATGACATCATCCAATGATTATGACATCAAATGATTATGACATCATCAAATGATTATGACATCAACAAAATGATTATGACATCATCTAATGATTATGACATCATCAAATGATTATGACATCAACAAAATGGTTATGACATCATCCAATGATTATGACATCAAATGATTATGACATCATCTAATGATTATGACATCATCAAATGATTATGACATCAACAAAATGATTATGACATCAAATGATTATGACATCATCTAATGATTATGACATCATCAAATGATTATGACATCAACAAAATGATTATGACATCATCCAATGATTATGACATCAACAAATGATTATGACATCAACAAAATGATTATGACATCATCCAATGATTATGACATCAACAAAATGATTATGGCATCATCAAATGATTATGACATCAACAAAATGATTATGGCATCATCAAATGATTATGACATCAACAAAATGATTATGACATCATCTAATGATTATGACATCATCAAATGATTATGACATCAACAAAATGATTATGACATCATCCAATGATTATTACATCAAATGATTATGACATCAACAAAATGATTATGACATCATCCAATGATTATGACATCAAATGTTTATGACATCATCAAATGATTATGACATCAACAAAATGATTATGACATCATCCAATGATTATGACATCAAATGATTATGACATCATCAAATCATTATGACATCAACAAAATGATTATGACATCATCTAATGATTATGACATCATCAAATGATTATGACATCAAAAAAATAATTATGACATCAACAAAATGATTATGACATCATAAAATGATTATGACATCAACAAAATGATTATGGCATCATCAAATGATTATGGCATCATCAAATGATTATGACATCAACAAAATGATTATGACATCATCTAATGATTATGACATCATCAAATGATTATGACATCAACAAAATGATTATGACATCATCCAATGATTATGACATCAAATGATTATGACATCAACAAAATGATTATGACATCATCCAATGATTATGACATCAAATGTTTATGACATCATCAAATGATTATGACATCAACAAAATGATTATGACTTCATCCAATGATTATGACATCAACAAAATGATTATGGCATCATCAAATGATTATGACATCAACAAAATGATTATGACATCATCCAATGATTATGACATCATCCAATGTTTATGACATCATCAAATCATTATGACATCAACAAAATGATTATGACATCATCAAATGATTATGACATCAACAAAATATTTATGACATCATCAAATGATTATGACATCAACAAAATGATTATGACATCATCAAGTGATTATGACATCATCCAATGATTATGACATCAAATGATTATGACATCATCAAATGATTATGACATCAACAAAATGATTATGACATCATCCAATGATTATGACATCATCCAATCATTATGACATCATCAAATCATTATGACATCAACAAAATGATTATGACATCAACAAAATGATTATGACATCATCAGATGATTATGACATCAACAAAATGATTATGACATCATCCAATGATTATGACATCAAATGATTTTGACATCATCAAATGATTATGACATCAACAAAATGATTATGACATCATCCAATGATTATGACATCAACAAATCATTATGACATCAACAAAATGATTATGGCATCAACAAAATGATTAAGACATCATCAAATGATTATGACATCAACAAAATGATTATGACATCATCAAATGATTATGACATCATCAAATGATTATGACATCAACAAAATGATTATGACATCAACAAAATGATTATGACATCATCCAATGATTATGACATCAAATGATTATGACATCATCAAATGATTATGACATCAACAAAATGATTATGGCATCATCAAATGATTATGACATCAACAAAATGATTATGACATCATCCAATGATTATGACATCATCCAATGATATGACATCATCAAATCATTATGACATCAACAAAATGATTATGACATCAACAAAATGATTATGACATCAACAAAATGATTATGACATCAACAAAATGATTATGACATCATCCAATGATTATGACATCAAATGATTATGACATCATCAAATGATTATGACATCAACAAAATGATTATGACATCATCCAATGATTATGACATCATCCAATGACTATGACATCATCAAATCATTATGATATCAACAAAATGATTATGACATCAACAAAATGATTATGACATCATCAAATGATTATGACATCAACAAAATGATTATGACATCATCAAATGATTATGACATCAACAAAATGATTATGACATCATCAAATGATTATGACATCATCCAATGATTATGACATCAAATGATTATGACATCATCAAATGATTATGACATCAACAAAATGATAATGACATCATCCAATGATTATGACATGAAATGATTATGACATCATCAAATGATTATGACAGCAACAAAATGATTATGGCATCATCAAATGATTATGACATCAACAAAATGATTATGACATCATCCAATGATTATGACATCAACAAAATGATTATGACATCATCAAATGATTATGACATCAACAAAATGATTATGACATCATCTAATGATTATGACATCATCTAATGATTATGACATCAACAAAATGATTATGACATCATCCAATGATTATGACATCTAATGATTATGACATCATCAAATGATTATGACATCAACAAAATGATTATGACATCATCCAATGATTATGACATCAAATGATTATGACATCATCAAATGATTATGACATCAACAAAATGATTATGACATCATCTAATGATTATGACATCATCAAATGATTATGACATCAACAAAATGGTTATGACATCATCCAATGATTATGACATCAAATGATTATGACATCATCTAATGATTATGACATCATCAAATGATTATGACATCAACAAAATGATTATGACATCAAATGATTATGACATCATCTAATGATTATGACATCATCAAATGATTATGACATCAACAAAATGATTATGACATCATCCAATGATTATGACATCAACAAATGATTATGACATCAACAAAATGATTATGACATCATCCAATGATTATGACATCAACAAAATGATTATGGCATCATCAAATGATTATGACATCAACAAAATGATTATGGCATCATCAAATGATTATGACATCAACAAAATGATTATGACATCATCAAATGATTATGACATCATCCAATGATTATCACATCAAATGATTATGACATCAACAAAATTATTATGACATCATCCAATGATTATGACATCATCCAAAGATTATGACATCATCAAATCATTATGACATCAACAAAATGATTGACATCATCAAATGATTATGACATCAACAAAATGATTATGACATCATCCAATGATTATGACATCAACAAAATGATTATGACATCATCAAATCATTATGACATCAACAAAATGATTATGACATCAACAAAATGATTATGGCATCATCAAATGATTATGACATCAACAAAATCATTATGACATTATCAAATGATTATGACATCAACAAAATGATTATGACATCAAAAAAATGATTATGGCATCATCAAATGATTATGACATCAACAAAATCATAATGACATCTTCAAATGATTATGACATCAACAAAATGATTATTACATCATCCAATGATTATGACATCAAATCATTATGACATCATCAAATCATTATGACATCAACAAAATGATTATGACATCAACAAAATGATTATGACATCATAAAATGATTATGACATCAACAAAATGATTATGACATCATCAAATGATTATGACATCAACAAAATGATTATGACATCATCCAATGATTTTGACATCATCAAATCATTATGACATCAACAAAATGATTATGACATCAACAAAATGATTATGACATCATCAAATGATTATGACATCAAATGATTATGACATCATCAAATGATTATGTCATCAACAAAATGATTATGACATCATCTAATGATTATGACATCATCAAATGATTATGACATCAACAAAATGATTATGACATCATCCAATGATTATGACATCAAATGATTATGACATCATCAAATGATTATGACATCAACAAAATGATTATGACATCATCAAATGATTATGACATCAAAAAAATGATTATGACATCAACAAAATGATTATGACATCATCTAATGATTATGACATTATCAAATGATTATGACATCAACAAAATGATTATGACATCATCCGATGATTATGACATCAAATGATTATGACATCATCAAAATGATTATGACATCATCTAATGATTATGACATCATCAAATGATTATGACATCAACAAAATGATTATGACATCATCAAATGATTATGACATCAACAAAATGATTATGACATCATCCAATGATTATGACATCAAATGATTATGACATCAACAAAATGATTATGACATCATCCAATGATTATGACATCAAATGTTTATGACATCATCAAATGATTATGACATCAACAAAATGATTATGACATCATCCAATGATTATGACATCAAATGATTATGACATCATCAAATCATTATGACATCAACAAAATGATTATGACATCATCTAATGATTATGACATCATCAAATCATTATGACATCAACAAAATGATTATGACATCATCCAATATTATGACATCAAATGATTATGACATCATCAAATGATTATGACATCAAAAAAATAATTATGACATCAACAAAATGATTATGACATCATAAAATGATTATGACATCAACAAAATGATTATGGCATCATCAAATGATTATGACATCATCAAATGATTATGACATCAACAAAATGATTATGACATCATCTAATGATTATGACATCATCAAATGATTATGACATCAACAAAATGATTATGACATCATCCAATGATTATGACATCAAATGATTATGACATCAACAAAATGATTATGACATCATCCAATGATTATGACATCAAATGTTTATGACATCATCAAATGATTATGACATCAACAAAATGATTATGACATCATCCAATGATTATGACATCAACAAAATGATTATGGCATCATCAAATGATTATGACATCAACAAAATTATTATGACATCATCCAATGATTATGACATCATCCAATGTTTATGACATCATCAAATCATTATGACATCAACAAAATGATTATGACATCATCAAATGATTATGACATCAACAAAATATTTATGACATCATCAAATGATTATGACATCAACAAAATGATTATGACATCATCAAATGATTATGACATCATCCAATGATTATGACATCAAATGATTATGACATCATCAAATGATTATGACATCAACAAAATGATTATGACATCATCCAATGATTATGACATCATCCAATGATTATGACATCATCAAATCATTATGACATCAACAAAATGATTATGACATCAACAAAATGATTATGACATCATCAGATGATTATGACATCAACAAAATGATTATGACATCATCCAATGATTATGACATCAAATGATTTTGACATCATCAAATGATTATGACATCAACAAAATGATTATGACATCATCCAATGATTATGACATCAACAAATCATTATGACATCAACAAAATGATTATGGCATCAACAAAATGATTAAGACATCATCAAATGATTATGACATCAACAAAATGATTATGACATCATCAAATGATTATGACATCATCAAATGATTATGACATCAACAAAATGATTATGACATCAACAAAATGATTATGACATCATCCAATGATTATGACATCAAATGATTATGACATCATCAAATGATTATGACATCAACAAAATGATTATGGCATCATCAAATGATTATGACATAAACAAAATGATTATGACATCATCCAATGATTATGACATCATCCAATGATATGACATCATCAAATCATTATGACATCAACAAAATGATTATGACATCAACAAAATGATTATGACATCAACAAAATGATTATGACATCATCCAATGATTATGACATCCAATGATTATGACATCATCAAATGTTTATGACATCAACAAAATGATTATGACATCATCCAATGATTATGACATCATCCAATGACTATGACATCATCAAATCATTATGATATCAACAAAATGATTATGACAGCAACAAAATGATTATGACATCATCAAATGATTATGACATCAACAAAATGATTATGACATCATCAAATGATTATGACATCAACAAAATGATTATGACATCATCAAATGATTATGACATCATCCAATGATTATGACATCAAATGATTATGACATCATCAAATGATTATGACATCAACAAAATGATAATGACATCATCCAATGATTATGACATCAAATGACTATGACATCATCAAATGATTATGACATCAACAAAATGATTATGACATCATCTAATGATTATGACAACATCAAATGATTATGACATCAACAAAATGGTTATGACATCATCCAATGATTATGACATCAAATGATTATGACATCATCTAATGATTATGACATCATCAAATGATTATGACATCAACGAAATGATTATGACATCATCCAATGATTATGACATCAAATGATTATGACATCATCAAATCATTATGACATCAACAAAATGATTATGACATCATCTAATGATTATGACATCATCAAATGATTATGACATCAACAAAATGATTATGACATCATCCAATGATTATGACATCAAATGATTATGACATCATCAAATGATTATGACATCAACAAAATGATTATGACATCATCTGATGATTATGACATCAACAAAATGATTATGACATCATCCAATGATTATGACATCAAATGATTATGACATCATCCAATGATTATGACATCAACAAAATGATTATGGCATCATCAAATGATTATGACATCAACAAAATGATTATGACATCATCCAATGATTATGACATCATCCAATGATTATGACATCATCAAATCATTATGACATAAACAAAATGATTATGACATCAACAAAATGATTATGACATCATCAAATAATTATGACATCAACAAAATGATTATGACATCATCCAATGATTATGACATCAAATGATTATGACATCATCAAATGATTATGACATCAATAAAATGATTATGACATCATCCAATGATTATGATATCATCCAATGATTATGACATCATCAAATCATTATGACATCAACAAAATGATTATGACATCAACAAAATGATTATGACATCATCAGATGATTATGACATCAACAAAATGATTATGACATCATCCAATGATTATGACATCAAATGATTTTGACATCATCAAATGATTATGACATCAACAAAATGATTATGACATCATCCAATGATTATGACATCAACAAATCATTATGACATCAACAAAATGATTATGACATCAACAAAATGATTATGACATCATCAAATGATTATGACATCAACAAAATGATTATGACATCATCAAATGATTATGACATCATCAAATGATTATGACATCAACAAAATGATTATGACATCAACAAAATGATTATTACATCATCAAATGATTATGACATCAACAAAATGATTATGACATCATCAAATGATTATGACATCATCCAATGATTATGACATCAAATGATTATGACATCATCAAATGATTATGACATCAACAAAATGATTATGACATCATCCAATGATTATGACATGAAATGATTATGACATCATCAAATGATTATGACAGCAACAAAATGATTATGGCATCATCAAATGATTATGACATCATCAAATGATTATGACATCAACAAAATGATTATGACATCATCTAATGATTATGACATCATCTAATGATTATGACATCAACAAAATGATTATGACATCATCCAATGATTATGACATCAAATGAGTATGACATCATCAAATGATTATGACATCAACAAAATGATTATGACATCATCCAATGATTATGACATCAAATGATTATGACATCATCAAATGATTATGACATCAACAAAATGATTATTACATCATCTAATGATTATGACATCATCAAATGATTATTACATCAACAAAATGGTTATGACATCATCCAATGATTATGACATCAAATGATTATGACATCATCTAATGATTATGACATCATCAAATGATTATGACATCAACAAAATGATTATGACATCAAATGATTATGACATCATCTAATGATTATGACATCATCAAATGATTATGACATCAACAAAATGATTATGACATCATCCAATGATTATGACATCAACAAATGATTATGACATCAACAAAATGATTATGGCATCATCAAATGATTATGACATCAACAAAATGATTATGGCATCATCAAATGATTATGACATCAACAAAATGATTATGGCATCATCAAATGATTATGACATCAACAAAATGATTATGACATCATCAAATGATTATGACATCATCCAATGATTATCACATCAAATGATTATGACATCAACAAAATTATTATGACATCTTCCAATGATTATGACATCATCCAATGATTATGACATCATCAAATCATTATGACATCAACAAAATGATTGACATCATCAAATGATTATGACATCAACAAAATGATTATGACATCATCCAATGATTATGACAGCAAATGATTATGACATCATCAAATGATTATGACATCAACAAAATGATTATGACATCAACAAAATGATTATGGCATCATCAAATGATTATGACATCAACAAAATCATAATGACATCATCAAATGATTATGACATCAACAAAATGATTATTACATCATCCAATGATTATGACATCAAATGATTATGACATCATCAAATCATTATGACATCAACAAAATGATTATGACATCAACAAAATGATTATGACATCATAAAATGATTATGACATCAACAAAATGATTATGACATCATCAAATGATTATGACATCAACAAAATGATTATGACATCATCCAATGATTTTGACATCATCAAATCATTATGACATCAACAAAATGATTATGACATCAACAAAATGATTATGACATCATCAAATGATAATGACATCAAATGATTATGACATCATCAAATGATTATGTCATCAACAAAATGATTATGACATCATCTAATGATTATGACATCATCAAATGATTATGACATCAACAAAATGATTATGACATCATCCAATGATTATGACATCAAATGATTATGACATCATCAAATGATTATGACATCAACAAAATGATTATGACATCATCTAATGATTATGACATTATCAAATGATTATGACATCATCCAATGATTATGACATCAAATGATTATGACATCATCAAATGATTATGACATCAACAAAATGATTATGACATCATCCAATGATTATGACATCATCCAATGATTATGACATCATCAAATCATTATGACATCAACAAAATGATTATGACATCAACAAAATGATTATGACATCATCAGATGATTATGACATCAACAAAATGATTATGACATCATCCAATGATTATGACATCAAATGATTTTGACATCATCAAATGATTATGACATCAACAAAATGATTATGACATCATCCAATGATTATGACATCAAATGATTATGACATCATCAATTGATTATGACATCAACAAAATGATTATGGCATCATCAAATGATTATGACATCAACAAAATGATTATGACATCATCCAATGATTATGACATCATCCAATGATATGACATCATCAAATCATTATGACATCAACAAAATGATTATGACATCAACAAAATGATTATGACATCATCAAATGATTATGACATCAACAAAATGATTATGACATCATCCAATGATTATGACATCAAATGACTATGACATCATCAAATGATTATGACATCAACAAAATGATTATGACATCATCTAATGATTATGACAACATCAAATGATTATGACATCAACAAAATGGTTATGACATCATCCAATGATTATGACATCAAATGATTATGACATCATCTAATGATTATGACATCATCAAATGATTATGACATCAACGAAATGATTATGACATCATCCAATGATTATGACATCAAATGATTATGACATCATCAAATCATTATGACATCAACAAAATGATTATGACATCATCTAATGATTATGACATCATCAAATGATTATGACATCAACAAAATGATTATGACATCATCCAATGATTATGACATCAAATGATTATGACATCATCAAATGATTATGACATCAACAAAATGATTATGACATCATCTGATGATTATGACATCAACAAAATGATTATGACATCATCCAATGATTATGACATCAAATGATTATGACATCATCCAATGATTATGACATCAACAAAATGATTATGGCATCATCAAATGATTATGACATCAACAAAATGATTATGACATCATCCAATGATTATGACATCATCCAATGATTATGACATCATCAAATCATTATGACATAAACAAAATGATTATGACATCAACAAAATGATTATGACATCATCAAATAATTATGACATCAACAAAATGATTATGACATCATCCAATGATTATGACATCAAATGATTATGACATCATCAAATGATTATGACATCAATAAAATGATTATGACATCATCCAATGATTATGATATCATCCAATGATTATGACATCATCAAATCATTATGACATCAACAAAATGATTATGACATCAACAAAATGATTATGACATCATCAAATGATTATGACATCAACAAAATGATTATGACATCATCAAATGATTATGACATCAACAAAATGATTATGACATCATCAAATGATTATGACATCATCCAATGATTATGACATCAAATGATTATGACATCATCAAATGATTATGACATCAACAAAATGATTATGACATCATCCAATGATTATGACATCATCCAATTATTATGACATCATCAAATCATTATGACATCAACAAAATGATTATGACATCAACAAAATGATTATGACATCATCAGATGATTATGACATCAACAAAATGATTATGACATCATCCAATGATTATGACATCAAATGATTTTGACATCATCAAATGATTATGACATCAACAAAATGATTATGACATCATCAAATGATTATGACATCATCAAATGATTATGACATCAACAAAATGATTATGACATCAACAAAATGATTATGACATCATCAAATGATTATGACATCAAATGATTATGACATCATCAAATGATTATGACATCAACAAAATTATTATGGCATCATCAAATGATTATGACATCAACAAAATGATTATGACATCATCCAATGATTATGACATCATCCAATGATATGACATCATCAAATCATTATTACATCAACAAAATGATTATGACATCAACAAAATGATTATGACATCATCAAATGATTATGACATCAACAAAATGATTATGACATCATCCGATGATTATAACATCAAATGATTATGACATCATCAAATGATTATGACATCAACAAAATGATTATGACATCATCCAATGATTATGACATCATCCAATGACTATGATATCATCAAATCATTATGACATCAACAAAATGATTATGATATCAACAAAATGATTATTACATCATCAAATGATTATGACATCAACAAAATGATTATGACATCAACAAAATGATTATTACATCATCAAATGATTATGACATCAACAAAATGATTATGACATCATCAAATGATTATGACATCATCCAATGATTATGACATCAAATGATTATGACATCATCAAATGATTATGACATCAACAAAATGATTATGACATCATCCAATGATTATGACATGAAATGATTATGACATCATCAAATGATTATGACAGCAACAAAATGATTATGGCATCATCAAATGATTATGACATCATCAAATGATTATGACATCAACAAAATGATTATGACATCATCTAATGATTATGACATCATCTAATGATTATGACATCAACAAAATGATTATGACATCATCCAATGATTATGACATCAAATGAGTATGACATCATCAAATGATTATGACATCAACAAAATGATTATGACATCATCCAATGATTATGACATCAAATGATTATGACATCATCAAATGATTATGACATCAACAAAATGATTATGACATCATCTAATGATTATGACATCATCAAATGATTATTACATCACCAAAATGGTTATGATATCATCCAATGATTATGACATCAAATGATTATGACATCATCAAATGATTATGACATCAACAAAATGATTATGACATCAAATGATTATGACATCATCTAATGATTATGACATCATCAAATGATTATGACATCAACAAAATGATTATGACATCATCCAATGATTATGACATCAACAAATGATTATGACATCAACAAAATGATTATGGCATCATCAAATGATTATGACATCAACAAAATGATTATGGCATCATCAAATGATTATGACATCAAGAAAATGATTATGGCATCATCAAATGATTATGACATCAACAAAATGATTATGACATCATCAAATGATTATGACATCATCCAATGATTATCACATCAAATGATTATGACATCAACAAAATTATTATGACATCTTCCAATGATTATGACATCATCCAATGATTATGACATCATCAAATCATTATGACATCAACAAAATGATTGACATCATCAAATGATTATGACATCAACAAAATGATTATGACATCATCCAATGATTATGACAGCAAATGATTATGACATCATCAAATGATTATGACATCAACAAAATGATTATGACATCAACAAAATGATTATGGCATCATCAAATGATTATGACATCAACAAAATCATAATGACATCATCAAATGATTATGACATCAACAAAATGATTATTACATCATCCAATGATTATGACATCAAATGATTATGACATCATCAAATCATTATGACATCAACAAAATGATTATGACATCAACAAAATGATTATGACATCATAAAATGATTATGACATCAACAAAATGATTATGACATCATCAAATGATTATGACATCAACAAAATGATTATGACATCATCCAATGATTTTGACATCATCAAATCATTATGACATCAACAAAATGATTATGACATCAACAAAATGATTATGACATCATCAAATGATTATGACATCAAATGATTATGACATCATCAAATGATTATGTCATCAACAAATTGATTATGACATCATCTAATGATTATGACATCATCAAATGATTATGACATCAACAAAATGATTATGACATCATCCAATGATTATGACATCAAATGATTATGACATCATCAAATGATTATGACATCAACAAAATGATTATGACATCATCAAATGATTATGACATCAAAAAAATGATTATGACATCAACAAAATGATTATGACATCATCTAATGATTATGACATTATCAAATGATTATGACATCATCCAATGATTATGACATCAAATGATTATGACATCATCAAATGATTATGACATCAACAAAATGATTATGACATCATCCAATGATTATGACATCATCCAATGATTATGACATCATCAAATCATTATGACATCAACAAAATGATTATGACATCAACAAAATGATTATGACATCATCAGATGATTATGACATCAACAAAATGATTATGACATCATCCAATGATTATGACATCAAATGATTTTGACATCATCAAATGATTATGACATCAACAAAATGATTATGACATCATCCAATGATTATGACATCAAATGACTATGACATCATCAAATGATTATGACATCAACAAAATGATTATGACATCATCCAATGATTATGACATCATCCAATGACTATGACATCATCAAATCATTATGACATCAACAAAATAATTATGACATCAACAAAATGATTATGACATCATCAAATGATTATGACATCAACAAAATGATTATGACATCATCAAATGACTATGACATCAACAAAATGATTATGACATCATCAAATGATTATGACATCATCCAATGATTATGACATCAAATGATTATGACATCATCAAATGATTATGACATCAACAAAATGATTATGACATCATCCAATGATTATGACATGAAATGATTATGACATCATCAAATGATTATGACAGCAACAAAATGATTATGGCATCATCAAATGATTATGACATCAACAAAATGATTATGACATCAACAAAATGATTATGACATCATCAGATGATTATGACATCAACAAAATGATTATGACATCATCCAGTGATTATGACATCAAATGATTTTGATATCATCAAATGATTATGACATCTACAAAATGATTATGACATCATCCAATGATTATGACATCAACAAATCATTATGACATCAACAAAATGATTATGACATCAACAAAATGATTATGACATCATGAAATGATTATGACATCAACAAAATGATTATGACATCATCAAATGATTATGACATCATCAAATGATTATGACATCAACAAAATGATTATGACATCAACAAAATGATTATGACATCATCCAATGATTATGACATCAAATGATTATGACATCATCAATTGATTATGACATCAACAAAATGATTATGGCATCATCAAATGATTATGACATCAACAAAATGATTATGACATCATCCAATGATTATGACATCATCCAATGATATGACATCATCAAATCATTATGACATCAACAAAATGATTATGACATCAACAAAATGATTATGACATCATCAAATGATTATGACATCAACAAAATGATTATGACATCATCCAATGATTATGACATCAAATGACTATGACATCATCAAATGATTATGACATCAACAAAATGATTATGACATCATCTAATGATTATGACAACATCAAATGATTATGACATCAACAAAATGGTTATGACATCATCCAATGATTATGACATCAAATGATTATGACATCATCTAATGATTATGACATCATCAAATGATTATGACATCAACGAAATGATTATGACATCATCCAATGATTATGACATCAAATGATTATGACATCATCAAATCATTATGACATCAACAAAATGATTATGACATCATCTAATGATTATGACATCATCAAATGATTATGACATCAACAAAATGATTATGACATCATCCAATGATTATGACATCAAATGATTATGACATCATCAAATGATTATGACATCAACAAAATGATTATGACATCATCTGATGATTATGACATCAACAAAATGATTATGACATCATCCAATGATTATGACATCAACAAAATGATTATGGCATCATCAAATGATTATGACATCAACAAAATGATTATGACATCATCCAATGATTATGACATCATCAAATCATTATGACATCATCAAATCATTATGACATAAACAAAATGATTATGACATCAACAAAATGATTATGACATCAACAAAATGATTATGACATCATAAAATGATTATGACATCAACAAAATGATTATGACATCATCAAATGATTATGACATCAACAAAATGATTATGACATCATCCAATGATTTTGACATCATCAAATCATTATGACATCAACAAAATGATTATGACATCAACAAAATGATTATGACATCATCAAATGATTATGACATCAAATGATTATGACATCATCAAATGATTATGTCATCAACAAAATGATTATGACATCATCTAATGATTATGACATCATCAAATGATTATGACATCAACAAAATGATTATGACATCATCCAATGATTATGACATCAAATGATTATGACATCATCAAATGATTATGACATCAACAAAATGATTATGACATCATCAAATGATTATGACATCAAAAAAATGATTATGACATCAACAAAATGATTATGACATCATCTAATGATTATGACATTATCAAATGATTATGACATCAACAAAATGATTATGACATCATCCGATGATTATGACATCAAATGATTATGACATCATCAAAATGATTATGACATCATCTAATGATTATGACATCATCAAATGATTATGACATCAACAAAATGATTATGACATCATCAAATGATTATGACATCAACAAAATGATTATGACATCATCCAATGATTATGACATCAAATGATTATGACATCAACAAAATGATTATGACATCATCCAATGATTATGACATCAAATGTTTATGACATCATCAAATGATTATGACATCAACAAAATGATTATGACATCATCCAATGATTATGACATCAAATGATTATGACATCATCAAATCATTATGACATCAACAAAATGATTATGACATCATCTAATGATTATGACATCATCAAATCATTATGACATCAACAAAATGATTATGACATCATCCAATATTATGACATCAAATGATTATGACATCATCAAATGATTATGACATCAAAAAAATAATTATGACATCAACAAAATGATTATGACATCATAAAATGATTATGACATCAACAAAATGATTATGGCATCATCAAATGATTATGACATCATCAAATGATTATGACATCAACAAAATGATTATGACATCATCTAATGATTATGACATCATCAAATGATTATGACATCAACAAAATGATTATGACATCATCCAATGATTATGACATCAAATGATTATGACATCAACAAAATGATTATGACATCATCCAATGATTATGACATCAAATGTTTATGACATCATCAAATGATTATGACATCAACAAAATGATTATGACATCATCCAATGATTATGACATCAACAAAATGATTATGGCATCATCAAATGATTATGACATCAACAAAATTATTATGACATCATCCAATGATTATGACATCATCCAATGTTTATGACATCATCAAATCATTATGACATCAACAAAATGATTATGACATCATCAAATGATTATGACATCAACAAAATATTTATGACATCATCAAATGATTATGACATCAACAAAATGATTATGACATCATCAAATGATTATGACATCATCCAATGATTATGACATCAAATGATTATGACATCATCAAATGATTATGACATCAACAAAATGATTATGACATCATCCAATGATTATGACATCATCCAATGATTATGACATCATCAAATCATTATGACATCAACAAAATGATTATGACATCAACAAAATGATTATGACATCATCAGATGATTATGACATCAACAAAATGATTATGACATCATCCAATGATTATGACATCAAATGATTTTGACATCATCAAATGATTATGACATCAACAAAATGATTATGACATCATCCAATGATTATGACATCAACAAATCATTATGACATCAACAAAATGATTATGGCATCAACAAAATGATTAAGACATCATCAAATGATTATGACATCAACAAAATGATTATGACATCATCAAATGATTATGACATCATCAAATGATTATGACATCAACAAAATGATTATGACATCAACAAAATGATTATGACATCATCCAATGATTATGACATCAAATGATTATGACATCATCAAATGATTATGACATCAACAAAATGATTATGGCATCATCAAATGATTATGACATAAACAAAATGATTATGACATCATCCAATGATTATGACATCATCCAATGATATGACATCATCAAATCATTATGACATCAACAAAATGATTATGACATCAACAAAATGATTATGACATCAACAAAATGATTATGACATCATCCAATGATTATGACATCCAATGATTATGACATCATCAAATGATTATGACATCAACAAAATGATTATGACATCATCCAATGATTATGACATCATCCAATGACTATGACATCATCAAATCATTATGATATCAACAAAATGATTATGACATCAACAAAATGATTATGACATCATCAAATGATTATGACATCAACAAAATGATTATGACATCATCAAATGATTATGACATCAACAAAATGATTATGACATCATCAAATGATTATGACATCATCCAATGATTATGACATCAAATGATTATGACATCATCAAATGATTATGACATCAACAAAATGATAATGACATCATCCAATGATTATGACATCAAATGACTATGACATCATCAAATGATTATGACATCAACAAAATGATTATGACATCATCTAATGATTATGACAACATCAAATGATTATGACATCAACAAAATGGTTATGACATCATCCAATGATTATGACATCAAATGATTATGACATCATCTAATGATTATGACATCATCAAATGATTATGACATCAACGAAATGATTATGACATCATCCAATGATTATGACATCAAATGATTATGACATCATCAAATCATTATGACATCAACAAAATGATTATGACATCATCTAATGATTATGACATCATCAAATGATTATGACATCAACAAAATGATTATGACATCATCCAATGATTATGACATCAAATGATTATGACATCATCAAATGATTATGACATCAACAAAATGATTATGACATCATCTGATGATTATGACATCAACAAAATGATTATGACATCATCCAATGATTATGACATCAAATGATTATGACATCATCCAATGATTATGACATCAACAAAATGATTATGGCATCATCAAATGATTATGACATCAACAAAATGATTATGACATCATCCAATGATTATGACATCATCCAATGATTATGACATCATCAAATCATTATGACATAAACAAAATGATTATGACATCAACAAAATGATTATGACATCATCAAATAATTATGACATCAACAAAATGATTATGACATCATCCAATGATTATGACATCAAATGATTATGACATCATCAAATGATTATGACATCAATAAAATGATTATGACATCATCCAATGATTATGATATCATCCAATGATTATGACATCATCAAATCATTATGACATCAACAAAATGATTATGACATCAACAAAATGATTATGACATCATCAGATGATTATGACATCAACAAAATGATTATGACATCATCCAATGATTATGACATCAAATGATTTTGACATCATCAAATGATTATGACATCAACAAAATGATTATGACATCATCCAATGATTATGACATCAACAAATCATTATGACATCAACAAAATGATTATGACATCAACAAAATGATTATGACATCATCAAATGATTATGACATCAACAAAATGATTATGACATCATCAAATGATTATGACATCATCAAATGATTATGACATCAACAAAATGATTATGACATCAACAAAATGATTATTACATCATCAAATGATTATGACATCAACAAAATGATTATGACATCATCAAATGATTATGACATCATCCAATGATTATGACATCAAATGATTATGACATCATCAAATGATTATGACATCAACAAAATGATTATGACATCATCCAATGATTATGACATGAAATGATTATGACATCATCAAATGATTATGACAGCAACAAAATGATTATGGCATCATCAAATGATTATGACATCATCAAATGATTATGACATCAACAAAATGATTATGACATCATCTAATGATTATGACATCATCTAATGATTATGACATCAACAAAATGATTATGACATCATCCAATGATTATGACATCAAATGAGTATGACATCATCAAATGATTATGACATCAACAAAATGATTATGACATCATCCAATGATTATGACATCAAATGATTATGACATCATCAAATGATTATGACATCAACAAAATGATTATGACATCATCTAATGATTATGACATCATCAAATGATTATTACATCAACAAAATGGTTATGACATCATCCAATGATTATGACATCAAATGATTATGACATCATCTAATGATTATGACATCATCAAATGATTATGACATCAACAAAATGATTATGACATCAAATGATTATGACATCATCTAATGATTATGACATCATCAAATGATTATGACATCAACAAAATGATTATGACATCATCCAATGATTATGACATCAACAAATGATTATGACATCAACAAAATGATTATGGCATCATCAAATGATTATGACATCAACAAAATGATTATGGCATCATCAAATGATTATGACATCAACAAAATGATTATGGCATCATCAAATGATTATGACATCAACAAAATGATTATGACATCATCAAATGATTATGACATCATCCAATGATTATCACATCAAATGATTATGACATCAACAAAATTATTATGACATCTTCCAATGATTATGACATCATCCAATGATTATGACATCATCAAATCATTATGACATCAACAAAATGATTGACATCATCAAATGATTATGACATCAACAAAATGATTATGACATCATCCAATGATTATGACAGCAAATGATTATGACATCATCAAATGATTATGACATCAACAAAATGATTATGACATCAACAAAATGATTATGGCATCATCAAATGATTATGACATCAACAAAATCATAATGACATCATCAAATGATTATGACATCAACAAAATGATTATTACATCATCCAATGATTATGACATCAAATGATTATGACATCATCAAATCATTATGACATCAACAAAATGATTATGACATCAACAAAATGATTATGACATCATAAAATGATTATGACATCAACAAAATGATTATGACATCATCAAATGATTATGACATCAACAAAATGATTATGACATCATCCAATGATTTTGACATCATCAAATCATTATGACATCAACAAAATGATTATGACATCAACAAAATGATTATGACATCATCAAATGATAATGACATCAAATGATTATGACATCATCAAATGATTATGTCATCAACAAAATGATTATGACATCATCTAATGATTATGACATCATCAAATGATTATGACATCAACAAAATGATTATGACATCATCCAATGATTATGACATCAAATGATTATGACATCATCAAATGATTATGACATCAACAAAATGATTATGACATCATCTAATGATTATGACATTATCAAATGATTATGACATCATCCAATGATTATGACATCAAATGATTATGACATCATCAAATGATTATGACATCAACAAAATGATTATGACATCATCCAATGATTATGACATCATCCAATGATTATGACATCATCAAATCATTATGACATCAACAAAATGATTATGACATCAACAAAATGATTATGACATCATCAGATGATTATGACATCAACAAAATGATTATGACATCATCCAATGATTATGACATCAAATGATTTTGACATCATCAAATGATTATGACATCAACAAAATGATTATGACATCATCCAATGATTATGACATCAAATGATTATGACATCATCAATTGATTATGACATCAACAAAATGATTATGGCATCATCAAATGATTATGACATCAACAAAATGATTATGACATCATCCAATGATTATGACATCATCCAATGATATGACATCATCAAATCATTATGACATCAACAAAATGATTATGACATCAACAAAATGATTATGACATCATCAAATGATTATGACATCAACAAAATGATTATGACATCATCCAATGATTATGACATCAAATGACTATGACATCATCAAATGATTATGACATCAACAAAATGATTATGACATCATCTAATGATTATGACAACATCAAATGATTATGACATCAACAAAATGGTTATGACATCATCCAATGATTATGACATCAAATGATTATGACATCATCTAATGATTATGACATCATCAAATGATTATGACATCAACGAAATGATTATGACATCATCCAATGATTATGACATCAAATGATTATGACATCATCAAATCATTATGACATCAACAAAATGATTATGACATCATCTAATGATTATGACATCATCAAATGATTATGACATCAACAAAATGATTATGACATCATCCAATGATTATGACATCAAATGATTATGACATCATCAAATGATTATGACATCAACAAAATGATTATGACATCATCTGATGATTATGACATCAACAAAATGATTATGACATCATCCAATGATTATGACATCAAATGATTATGACATCATCCAATGATTATGACATCAACAAAATGATTATGGCATCATCAAATGATTATGACATCAACAAAATGATTATGACATCATCCAATGATTATGACATCATCCAATGATTATGACATCATCAAATCATTATGACATAAACAAAATGATTATGACATCAACAAAATGATTATGACATCATCAAATAATTATGACATCAACAAAATGATTATGACATCATCCAATGATTATGACATCAAATGATTATGACATCATCAAATGATTATGACATCAATAAAATGATTATGACATCATCCAATGATTATGATATCATCCAATGATTATGACATCATCAAATCATTATGACATCAACAAAATGATTATGACATCAACAAAATGATTATGACATCATCAAATGATTATGACATCAACAAAATGATTATGACATCATCAAATGATTATGACATCAACAAAATGATTATGACATCATCAAATGATTATGACATCATCCAATGATTATGACATCAAATGATTATGACATCATCAAATGATTATGACATCAACAAAATGATTATGACATCATCCAATGATTATGACATCATCCAATTATTATGACATCATCAAATCATTATGACATCAACAAAATGATTATGACATCAACAAAATGATTATGACATCATCAGATGATTATGACATCAACAAAATGATTATGACATCATCCAATGATTATGACATCAAATGATTTTGACATCATCAAATGATTATGACATCAACAAAATGATTATGACATCATCCAATGATTATGACATCAACAAATAATTATGACATCAACAAAATGATTATGACATCAACAAAATGATTATGACATCATCAAATGATTATGACATCAACAAAATGATTATGACATCATCAAATGATTATGACATCATCAAATGATTATGACATCAACAAAATGATTATGACATCAACAAAATGATTATGACATCATCAAATGATTATGACATCAAATGATTATGACATCATCAAATGATTATGACATCAACAAAATGATTATGGCATCATCAAATGATTATGACATCAACAAAATGATTATGACATCATCCAATGATTATGACATCATCCAATGATATGACATCATCAAATCATTATTACATCAACAAAATGATTATGACATCAACAAAATGATTATGACATCATCAAATGATTATGACATCAACAAAATGATTATGACATCATCCAATGATTATAACATCAAATGATTATGACATCATCAAATGATTATGACATCAACAAAATGATTATGACATCATCCAATGATTATGACATCATCCAATGACTATGATATCATCAAATCATTATGACATCAACAAAATGATTATGATATCAACAAAATGATTATTACATCATCAAATGATTATGACATCAACAAAATGATTATGACATCAACAAAATGATTATTACATCATCAAATGATTATGACATCAACAAAATGATTATGACATCATCAAATGATTATGACATCATCCAATGATTATGACATCAAATGATTATGACATCATCAAATGATTATGACATCAACAAAATGATTATGACATCATCCAATGATTATGACATGAAATGATTATGACATCATCAAATGATTATGACAGCAACAAAATGATTATGGCATCATCAAATGATTATGACATCATCAAATGATTATGACATCAACAAAATGATTATGACATCATCTAATGATTATGACATCATCTAATGATTATGACATCAACAAAATGATTATGACATCATCCAATGATTATGACATCAAATGAGTATGACATCATCAAATGATTATGACATCAACAAAATGATTATGACATCATCCAATGATTATGACATCAAATGATTATGACATCATCAAATGATTATGACATCAACAAAATGATTATGACATCATCTAATGATTATGACATCATCAAATGATTATTACATCAACAAAATGGTTATGATATCATCCAATGATTATGACATCAAATGATTATGACATCATCAAATGATTATGACATCAACAAAATGATTATGACATCAAATGATTATGACATCATCTAATGATTATGACATCATCAAATGATTATGACATCAACAAAATGATTATGACATCATCCAATGATTATGACATCAACAAATGATTATGACATCAACAAAATGATTATGGCATCATCAAATGATTATGACATCAACAAAATGATTATGGCATCATCAAATGATTATGACATCAAGAAAATGATTATGGCATCATCAAATGATTATGACATCAACAAAATGATTATGACATCATCAAATGATTATGACATCATCCAATGATTATCACATCAAATGATTATGACATCAACAAAATTATTATGACATCTTCCAATGATTATGACATCATCCAATGATTATGACATCATCAAATCATTATGACATCAACAAAATGATTGACATCATCAAATGATTATGACATCAACAAAATGATTATGACATCATCCAATGATTATGACAGCAAATGATTATGACATCATCAAATGATTATGACATCAACAAAATGATTATGACATCAACAAAATGATTATGGCATCATCAAATGATTATGACATCAACAAAATCATAATGACATCATCAAATGATTATGACATCAACAAAATGATTATTACATCATCCAATGATTATGACATCAAATGATTATGACATCATCAAATCATTATGACATCAACAAAATGATTATGACATCAACAAAATGATTATGACATCATAAAATGATTATGACATCAACAAAATGATTATGACATCATCAAATGATTATGACATCAACAAAATGATTATGACATCATCCAATGATTTTGACATCATCAAATCATTATGACATCAACAAAATGATTATGACATCAACAAAATGATTATGACATCATCAAATGATTATGACATCAAATGATTATGACATCATCAAATGATTATGTCATCAACAAATTGATTATGACATCATCTAATGATTATGACATCATCAAATGATTATGACATCAACAAAATGATTATGACATCATCCAATGATTATGACATCAAATGATTATGACATCATCAAATGATTATGACATCAACAAAATGATTATGACATCATCAAATGATTATGACATCAAAAAAATGATTATGACATCAACAAAATGATTATGACATCATCTAATGATTATGACATTATCAAATGATTATGACATCATCCAATGATTATGACATCAAATGATTATGACATCATCAAATGATTATGACATCAACAAAATGATTATGACATCATCCAATGATTATGACATCATCCAATGATTATGACATCATCAAATCATTATGACATCAACAAAATGATTATGACATCAACAAAATGATTATGACATCATCAGATGATTATGACATCAACAAAATGATTATGACATCATCCAATGATTATGACATCAAATGATTTTGACATCATCAAATGATTATGACATCAACAAAATGATTATGACATCATCCAATGATTATGACATCAAATGACTATGACATCATCAAATGATTATGACATCAACAAAATGATTATGACATCATCCAATGATTATGACATCATCCAATGACTATGACATCATCAAATCATTATGACATCAACAAAATAATTATGACATCAACAAAATGATGATGACATCATCAAATGATTATGACATCAACAAAATGATTATGACATCATCAAATGACTATGACATCAACAAAATGATTATGACATCATCAAATGATTATGACATCATCCAATGATTATGACATCAAATGATTATGACATCATCAAATGATTATGACATCAACAAAATGATTATGACATCATCCAATGATTATGACATGAAATGATTATGACATCATCAAATGATTATGACAGCAACAAAATGATTATGGCATCATCAAATGATTATGACATCAACAAAATGATTATGACATCAACAAAATGATTATGACATCATCAGATGATTATGACATCAACAAAATGATTATGACATCATCCAGTGATTATGACATCAAATGATTTTGATATCATCAAATGATTATGACATCTACAAAATGATTATGACATCATCCAATGATTATGACATCAACAAATCATTATGACATCAACAAAATGATTATGACATCAACAAAATGATTATGACATCATGAAATGATTATGACATCAACAAAATGATTATGACATCATCAAATGATTATGACATCATCAAATGATTATGACATCAACAAAATGATTATGACATCAACAAAATGATTATGACATCATCCAATGATTATGACATCAAATGATTATGACATCATCAATTGATTATGACATCAACAAAATGATTATGGCATCATCAAATGATTATGACATCAACAAAATGATTATGACATCATCCAATGATTATGACATCATCCAATGATATGACATCATCAAATCATTATGACATCAACAAAATGATTATGACATCAACAAAATGATTATGACATCATCAAATGATTATGACATCAACAAAATGATTATGACATCATCCAATGATTATAACATCAAATGATTATGACATCATCAAATGATTATGACATCAACAAAATGATTATGACATCATCCAATGATTATGACATCATCCAATGACTATGATATCATCAAATCATTATGACATCAACAAAATGATTATGATATCAACAAAATGATTATTACATCATCAAATGATTATGACATCAACAAAATGATTATGACATCAACAAAATGATTATTACATCATCAAATGATTATGACATCAACAAAATGATTATGACATCATCAAATGATTATGACATCATCCAATGATTATGACATCAAATGATTATGACATCATCAAATGATTATGACATCAACAAAATGATTATGACATCATCCAATGATTATGACATGAAATGATTATGACATCATCAAATGATTATGACAGCAACAAAATGATTATGGCATCATCAAATGATTATGACATCATCAAATGATTATGACATCAACAAAATGATTATGACATCATCTAATGATTATGACATCATCTAATGATTATGACATCAACAAAATGATTATGACATCATCCAATGATTATGACATCAAATGAGTATGACATCATCAAATGATTATGACATCAACAAAATGATTATGACATCATCCAATGATTATGACATCAAATGATTATGACATCATCAAATGATTATGACATCAACAAAATGATTATGACATCATCTAATGATTATGACATCATCAAATGATTATTACATCAACAAAATGGTTATGATATCATCCAATGATTATGACATCAAATGATTATGACATCATCAAATGATTATGACATCAACAAAATGATTATGACATCAAATGATTATGACATCATCTAATGATTATGACATCATCAAATGATTATGACATCAACAAAATGATTATGACATCATCCAATGATTATGACATCAACAAATGATTATGACATCAACAAAATGATTATGGCATCATCAAATGATTATGACATCAACAAAATGATTATGGCATCATCAAATGATTATGACATCAAGAAAATGATTATGGCATCATCAAATGATTATGACATCAACAAAATGATTATGACATCATCAAATGATTATGACATCATCCAATGATTATCACATCAAATGATTATGACATCAACAAAATTATTATGACATCTTCCAATGATTATGACATCATCCAATGATTATGACATCATCAAATCATTATGACATCAACAAAATGATTGACATCATCAAATGATTATGACATCAACAAAATGATTATGACATCATCCAATGATTATGACAGCAAATGATTATGACATCATCAAATGATTATGACATCAACAAAATGATTATGACATCAACAAAATGATTATGGCATCATCAAATGACTATGACATCAACAAAATCATAATGACATCATCAAATGATTATGACATCAACAAAATGATTATTACATCATCCAATGATTATGACATCAAATGATTATGACATCATCAAATCATTATGACATCAACAAAATGATTATGACATCAACAAAATGATTATGACATCATAAAATGATTATGACATCAACAAAATGATTATGACATCATCAAATGATTATGACATCAACAAAATGATTATGACATCATCCAATGATTTTGACATCATCAAATCATTATGACATCAACAAAATGATTATGACATCAACAAAATGATTATGACATCATCAAATGATTATGACATCAAATGATTATGACATCATCAAATGATTATGTCATCAACAAATTGATTATGACATCATCTAATGATTATGACATCATCAAATGATTATGACATCAACAAAATGATTATGACATCATCCAATGATTATGACATCAAATGATTATGACATCATCAAAGGATTATGACATCAACAAAATGATTATGACATCATCAAATGATTATGACATCAAAAAAATGATTATGACATCAACAAAATGATTATGACATCATCTAATGATTATGACATTATCAAATGATTATGACATCATCCAATGATTATGACATCAAATGATTATGACATCATCAAATGATTATGACATCAACAAAATGATTATGACATCATCCAATGATTATGACATCATCCAATGATTATGACATCATCAAATCATTATGACATCAACAAAATGATTATGACATCAACAAAATGATTATGACATCATCAGATGATTATGACATCAACAAAATGATTATGACATCATCCAATGATTATGACATCAAATGATTTTGACATCATCAAATGATTATGACATCAACAAAATGATTATGACATCATCCAATGATTATGACATCAAATGACTATGACATCATCAAATGATTATGACATCAACAAAATGATTATGACATCATCCAATGATTATGACATCATCCAATGACTATGACATCATCAAATCATTATGACATCAACAAAATAATTATGACATCAACAAAATGATTATGACATCATCAAATGATTATGACATCAACAAAATGATTATGACATCATCAAATGACTATGACATCAACAAAATGATTATGACATCATCAAATGATTATGACATCATCCAATGATTATGACATCAAATGATTATGACATCATCAAATGATTATGACATCAACAAAATGATTATGACATCATCCAATGATTATGACATGAAATGATTATGACATCATCAAATGATTATGACAGCAACAAAATGATTATGGCATCATCAAATGATTATGACATCAACAAAATGATTATGACATCAACAAAATGATTATGACATCATCAGATGATTATTACATCAACAAAATGATTATGACATCATCCAGTGATTATGACATCAAATGATTTTGATATCATCAAATGATTATGACATCTACAAAATGATTATGACATCATCCAATGATTATGACATCAACAAATCATTATGACATCAACAAAATGATTATGACATCAACAAAATGATTATGACATCATGAAATGATTATGACATCAACAAAATGATTATGACATCATCAAATGATTATGACATCATCAAATGATTATGACATCAACAAAATGATTATGACATCAACAAAATGATTATGACATCATCCAATGATTATGACATCAAATGATTATGACATCATCAATTGATTATGACATCAACAAAATGATTATGGCATCATCAAATGATTATGACATCAACAAAATGATTATGACATCATCCAATGATTATGACATCATCCAATGATATGACATCATCAAATCATTATGACATCAACAAAATGATTATGACATCAACAAAATGATTATGACATCATCAAATGATTATGACATCAACAAAATGATTATGACATCATCCAATGATTATGACATCAAATGACTATGACATCATCAAATGATTATGACATCAACAAAATGATTATGACATCATCTAATGATTATGACAACATCAAATGATTATGACATCAACAAAATGGTTATGACATCATCCAATGATTATGACATCAAATGATTATGACATCATCTAATGATTATGACATCATCAAATGATTATGACATCAACGAAATGATTATGACATCATCCAATGATTATGACATCAAATGATTATGACATCATCAAATCATTATGACATCAACAAAATGATTATGACATCATCTAATGATTATGACATCATCAAATGATTATGACATCAACAAAATGATTATGACATCATCCAATGATTATGACATCAAATGATTATGACATCATCAAATGATTATGACATCAACAAAATGATTATGACATCATCTGATGATTATGACATCAACAAAATGATTATGACATCATCCAATGATTATGACATCAACAAAATGATTATGGCATCATCAAATGATTATGACATCAACAAAATGATTATGACATCATCCAATGATTATGACATCATCAAATCATTATGACATCATCAAATCATTATGACATAAACAAAATGATTATGACATCAACAAAATGATTATGACATCATCAAATGATTATGACATCAACAAAATGATTATGACATCATCCAATGATTATGACATCAAATGATTATGACATCATCAAATGATTATGACATCAATAAAATGATTATGACATCATCCAATGATTATGATATCATCCAATGATTATGGCATCATCAAATCATTATGACATCAACAAAATGATTATGACATCAACAAAATGATTATGACATCATCAAATGATTATGACATCAACAAAATGATTATGACATCATCAAATGATTATGACATCAACAAAATGATTATGACATCATCAAATGATTATGACATCATCCAATGATTATGACATCAAATGATTATGACATCATCAAATGATTATGACATCAACAAAATGATTATGACATCATCCAATGATTATGACATCATCCAATTATTATGACATCATCAAATCATTATGACATCAACAAAATGATTATGACATCAACAAAATGATTATGACATCATCAGATGATTATGACATCAAATGATTTTGACATCATCAAATGATTATGACATCAACAAAATGATTATGACATCATCCAATGATTATGACATCAACAAATCATTATGACATCAACAAAATGATTATGACATCAACAAAATGATTATGACATCATCAAATGATTATGACATCAACAAAATGATTATGACATCATCAAATGATTATGACATCATCCAATGATTATGACATCATCCAATTATTATGACATCATCAAATCATTATGACATCAACAAAATGATTATGACATCAACAAAATGATTATGACATCATCCAATGATTATGACATCAAATGATTTTGACATCATCAAATGATTATGACATCAACAAAATGATTATGACATCATCCAATGATTATGACATCAACAAATCATTATGACATCAACAAAATGATTATGACATCAACAAAATGATTATGACATCATCAAATGATTATGACATCAAATGATTATGACATCATCAAATGATTATGACATCAACAAAATGATTATGGCATCATCAAATGATTATGACATCAACAAAATGATTATGACATCATCCAATGATTATGACATCATCAAATCATTATTACATCAACAAAATGATTATGACATCAACAAAATGATTATGACATCATCAAATGATTATGACATCAACAAAATGATTATGACATCATCCAATGATTATGACATCAAATGATTATGACATCATCAAATGATTATGACATCAACAAAATGATTATGACATCATCCAATTATTATGACATCATCCAATGACTATGATATCATCAAATCATTATGACATCAACAAAATGATTATGATATCAACAAAATGATTATTACATCATCAAATGATTATGACATCAACAAAATGATTATGACATCAACAAAATGATTATTACATCATCAAATGATTATGACATCAACAAAATGATTATGACATCATCAAATGATTATGACATCATCCAATGATTATGACATCAAATGATTATGACATCATCAAATGATTATGACATCAACAAAATGATTATGACATCATCCAATGATTATGACATGAAATGATTATGACATCATCAAATGATTATGACAGCAACAAAATGATTATGGCATCATCAAATGATTATGACATCATCAAATGATTATGACATCAACAAAATGATTATGACATCATCTAATGATTATGACATCATCTAATGATTATGACATCAACAAAATGATTATGACATCATCCAATGATTATGACATCAAATGAGTATGACATCATCAAATGATTATGACATCAACAAAATGATTATGACATCATCCAATGATTATGACATCAAATGATTATGACATCATCAAATGATTATGACATCAACAAAATGATTATGACATCATCTAATGATTATGACATCATCAAATGATTAGTACATCAACAAAATGGTTATGACATCATCCAATGATTATGACATCAAATGATTATGACATCATCTAATGATTATGACATCATCAAATGATTATGACATCAACAAAATGATTATGACATCAAATGATTATGACATCATCTAATGATTATGACATCATCAAATGATTATGACATCAACAAAATGATTATGACATCATCCAATGATTATGACATCAACAAATGATTATGACATCAACAAAATGATTATGGCATCATCAAATGATTATGACATCAACAAAATGATTATGGCATCATCAAATGATTATGACATCAACAAAATGATTATGGCATCATCAAATGATTATGACATCAACAAAATGATTATGACATCATCCAATGATTATGACATCATCCAATGATTATCACATCAAATGATTATGACATCAACAAAATTATTATGACATCTTCCAATGATTATGACATCATCCAATGATTATGACATCATCAAATCATTATGACATCAACAAAATGATTGACATCATCAAATGATTATGACATCAACAAAATGATTATGACATCATCCAATGATTATGACAGCAAATGATTATGACATCATCAAATGATTATGACATCAACAAAATGATTATGACATCAACAAAATGATTATGGCATCATCAAATGATTATGACATCAACAAAATCATAATGACATCATCAAATGATTATGACATCAACAAAATGATTATGACATCATCCAATGATTTTGACATCATCAAATCATTATGACATCAACAAAATGATTATGACATCAACAAAATGATTATGACATCATCAAATGATTATGACATCAACAAAATGATTATGACATCATCCAATGATTATGACATCAAATGATTATGACATCATCAAATCATTATGACATCAACAAAATGATTATGACATCAACAAAATGATTATGACATCATAAAATGATTATGACATCAACAAAATGATTATGACATCATCAAATGATTATGACATCAACAAAATGATTATGACATCATCCAATGATTTTGACATCATCAAATCATTATGACATCAACAAAATGATTATGACATCAACAAAATGATTATGACATCATCAAATGATTATGACATCAAATGATTATGACATCATCAAATGATTATGTCATCAACAAAATGATTATGACATCATCTAATGATTATGACATCATCAAATGATTATGACATCAACAAAATGATTATGACATCATCCAATGATTATGACATCAAATGATTATGACATCATCAAATGATTATGACATCAACAAAATGATTATGACATCATCAAATGATTAAGACATCAAAAAAATGATTATGACATCAACAAAATGATTATGACATCATCTAATGATTATGACATTATCAAATGATTATGACATCAACAAAATGATTATGACATCATCCGATGATTATGACATCAAATGATTATGACATCATCAAAATGATTATGACATCATCTAATGATTATGACATCATCAAATGATTATGACATCAACAAAATGATTATGACATCATCAAATGATTATGACATAAACAAAATGATTATGACATCATCCAATGATTATTACATCAAATGATTATGACATCAACAAAATGATTATGACATCATCCAATGATTATGACATCAAATGTTTATGACATCATCAAATGATTATGACATCAACAAAATGATTATGACATCATCCAATGATTATGACATCAAATGATTATGACATCATCAAATCATTATGACATCAACAAAATGATTATGACATCATCTAATGATTATGACATCATCAAATGATTATGACATCAACAAAATGATTATGACATCATCCAATGATTATGACATCATCAAATGATAATGACATCAAAAAAATAATTATGACATCAACAAAATGATTATGACATCATAAAATGATTATGACATCAACAAAATGATTATGGCATCATCAAATGATTATGACATCATCAAATGATTATGACATCAACAAAATGATTATGACATCATCTAATGATTATGACATCATCAAATGATTATGACATCAACAAAATGATTATGACATCATCCAATGATTATGACATCAAATGATTATGACATCAACAAAATGATTATGACATCATCCAATGATTATGACATCAAATGTTTATGACATCATCAAATGATTATGACATCAACAAAATGATTATGACATCATCCAATGATTATGACATCAACAAAATGATTATGGCATCATCAAATGATTATGACATCAACAAAATGATTATGACATCATCCAATGATTATGACATCAAATGATTATGACATCATCAAATGATTATGACATCAACAAAATGATTATGACATCATCCAATGATTATGACATCATCCAATGATTATGACATCATCAAATCATTATGACATCAACAAAATGATTATGACATCAACAAAATGATTATGACATCATCAGATGATTATGACATCAACAAAATGATTATGACATCATCCAATGATTATGACATCAAATGATTTTGACATCATCAAATGATTATGACATCAACAAAATGATTATGACATCATCCAATGATTATGACATCAACAAATCATTATGACATCAACAAAATGATTATGGCATCAACAAAATGATTAAGACATCATCAAATGATTATGACATCAACAAAATGATTATGACATCATCAAATGATTATGACATCATCAAATGATTATGACATCAACAAAATGATTATGACATCAACAAAATGATTATGACATCATCCAATGATTATGACATCAAATGATTATGACATCATCAAATGATTATGACATCAACAAAATGATTATGGCATCATCAAATGATTATGACATCAACAAAATGATTATGACATCATCCAATGATTATGACATCATCCAATGATATGACATCATCAAATCATTATGACATCAACAAAATGATTATGACATCAACAAAATGATTATGACATCAACAAAATGATTATGACATCAACAAAATGATTATGACATCATCCAATGATTATGACATCAAATGATTATGACATCATCAAATGATTATGACATCAACAAAATGATTATGACATCATCCAATGATTATGACATCATCCAATGACTATGACATCATCAAATCATTATGATATCAACAAAATGATTATGACATCAACAAAATGATTATGACATCATCAAATGATTATGACATCAACAAAATGATTATGACATCATCAAATGATTATGACATCAACAAAATGATTATGACATCATCAAATGATTATGACATCATCCAATGATTATGACATCAAATGATTATGACATCATCAAATGATTATGACATCAACAAAATGATAATGACATCATCCAATGATTATGACATGAAATGATTATGACATCATCAAATGATTATGACAGCAACAAAATGATTATGGCATCATCAAATGATTATGACATCAACAAAATGATTATGACATCATCCAATGATTATGACATCAACAAAATGATTATGACATCATCAAATGATTATGACATCAACAAAATGATTATGACATCATCTAATGATTATGACATCATCTAATGATTATGACATCAACAAAATGATTATGACATCATCCAATGATTATGACATCTAATGATTATGACATCATCAAATGATTATGACATCAACAAAATGATTATGACATCATCCAATGATTATGACATCAAATGATTATGACATCATCAAATGATTATGACATCAACAAAATGATTATGACATCATCTAATGATTATGACATCATCAAATGATTATGACATCAACAAAATGGTTATGACATCATCCAATGATTATGACATCAAATGATTATGACATCATCTAATGATTATGACATCATCAAATGATTATGACATCAACAAAATGATTATGACATCAAATGATTATGACATCATCTAATGATTATGACATCATCAAATGATTATGACATCAACAAAATGATTATGACATCATCCAATGATTATGACATCAACAAATGATTATGACATCAACAAAATGATTATGACATCATCCAATGATTATGACATCAACAAAATGATTATGGCATCATCAAATGATTATGACATCAACAAAATGATTATGGCATCATCAAATGATTATGACATCAACAAAATGATTATGACATCATCAAATGATTATGACATCATCCAATGATTATCACATCAAATGATTATGACATCAACAAAATTATTATGACATCATCCAATGATTATGACATCATCCAAAGATTATGACATCATCAAATCATTATGACATCAACAAAATGATTGACATCATCAAATGATTATGACATCAACAAAATGATTATGACATCATCCAATGATTATGACATCAACAAAATGATTATGACATCATCAAATCATTATGACATCAACAAAATGATTATGACATCAACAAAATGATTATGGCATCATCAAATGATTATGACATCAACAAAATCATTATGACATCATCAAATGATTATGACATCAACAAAATGATTATGACATCAAAAAAATGATTATGGCATCATCAAATGATTATGACATCAACAAAATCATAATGACATCTTCAAATGATTATGACATCAACAAAATGATTATTACATCATCCAATGATTATGACATCAAATCATTATGACATCATCAAATCATTATGACATCAACAAAATGATTATGACATCAACAAAATGATTATGACATCATAAAATGATTGTGACATCAACAAAATGATTATGACATCATCAAATGATTATGACATCAACAAAATGATTATGACATCATCCAATGATTTTGACATCATCAAATCATTATGACATCAACAAAATGATTATGACATCAACAAAATGATTATGACATCATCAAATGATTATGACATCAAATGATTATGACATCATCAAATGATTATGTCATCAACAAAATGATTATGACATCATCTAATGATTATGACATCATCAAATGATTATGACATCAACAAAATGATTATGACATCATCCAATGATTATGACATCAAATGATTATGACATCATCAAATGATTATGACATCAACAAAATGATTATGACATCATCAAATGATTATGACATCAAAAAAATGATTATGACATCAACAAAATGATTATGACATCATCTAATGATTATGACATTATCAAATGATTATGACATCAACAAAATGATTATGACATCATCCGATGATTATGACATCAAATGATTATGACATCATCAAAATGATTATGACATCATCTAATGATTATGACATCATCAAATGATTATGACATCAACAAAATGATTATGACATCATCAAATGATTATGACATCAACAAAATGATTATGACATCATCCAATGATTATGACATCAAATGATTATGACATCAACAAAATGATTATGACATCATCCAATGATTATGACATCAAATGTTTATGACATCATCAAATGATTATGACATCAACAAAATGATTATGACATCATCCAATGATTATGACATCAAATGATTATGACATCATCAAATCATTATGACATCAACAAAATGATTATGACATCATCTAATGATTATGACATCATCAAATCATTATGACATCAACAAAATGATTATGACATCATCCAATGATTATGACATCAAATGATTATGACATCATCAAATGATTATGACATCAAAAAAATAATTATGACATCAACAAAATGATTATGACATCATAAAATGATTATGACATCAACAAAATGATTATGGCATCATCAAATGATTATGACATCATCAAATGATTATGACATCAACAAAATGATTATGACATCATCTAATGATTATGACATCATCAAAATGATTATGACATCAACAAAATGATTATGACATCATCCAATGAATATGACATCAAATGATTATGACATCAACAAAATGATTATGACATCATCCAATGATTATGACATCAAATGTTTATGACATCATCAAATGATTATGACATCAACAAAATGATTATGACATCATCCAATGATTATGACATCAACAAAATGATTATGGCATCATCAAATGATTATGACATCAACAAAATTATTATGACATCATCCAATGATTATGACATCATCCAATGTTTATGACATCATCAAATCATTATGACATCAACAAAATGATTATGACATCATCAAATGATTATGACATCAACAAAATATTTATGACATCATCAAATGATTATGACATCAACAAAATGATTATGACATCATCAAATGATTATGACATCATCCAATGATTATGACATCAAATGATTATGACATCATCAAATGATTATGACATCAACAAAATGATTATGACATCATCCAATGATTATGACATCATCCAATGATTATGACATCATCAAATCATTATGACATCAACAAAATGATTATGACATCAACAAAATGATTATGACATCATCAGATGATTATGACATCAACAAAATGATTATGACATCATCCAATGATTATGACATCAAATGATTTTGACATCATCAAATGATTATGACATCAACAAAATGATTATGACATCATCCAATGATTATGACATCAACAAATCATTATGACATCAACAAAATGATTATGGCATCAACAAAATGATTAAGACATCATCTAATGATTATGACATCAACAAAATGATTATGACATCATCAAATGATTATGACATCATCAAATGATTATGACATCAACAAAATGATTATGACATCAACAAAATGATTATGACATCATCCAATGATTATGACATCAAATGATTATGACATCATCAAATGATTATGACATCAACAAAATGATTATGGCATCATCAAATGATTATGACATAAACAAAATGATTATGACATCATCCAATGATTATGACATCATCCAATGATATGACATCATCAAATCATTATGACATCAACAAAATGATTATGACATCAACAAAATGATTATGACATCAACAAAATGATTATGACATCATCCAATGATTATGACATCATCCAATGACTATGACATCATCAAATCATTATGATATCAACAAAATGATTATGACATCAACAAAATGATTATGACATCATCAAATGATTATGACATCAACAAAATGATTATGACATCATCAAATGATTATGACATCAACAAAATGATTATGACATCATCAAATGATTATGACATCATCCAATGATTATGACATCAAATGATTATGACATCATCAAATGATTATGACATCAACAAAATGATAATGACATCATCCAATGATTATGACATGAAATGATTATGACATCATCAAATGATTATGACAGCAACAAAATGATTATGGCATCATCAAATGATTATGACATCAACAAAATGATTATGACATCATCCAATGATTATGACATCAACAAAATGATTATGACATCATCAAATGATTATGACATCAACAAAATGATTATGACATCATCTAATGATTATGACATCATCTAATGATTATGACATCAACAAAATGATTATGACATCATCCAATGATTATGACATCTAATGATTATGACATCATCAAATGATTATGACATCAACAAAATGATTATGACATCATCCAATGATTATGACATCAAATGATTATGACATCATCAAATGATTATGACATCAACAAAATGATTATGACATCATCTAATGATTATGACATCATCAAATGATTATGACATCAACAAAATGGTTATGACATCATCCAATGATTATGACATCAAATGATTATGACATCATCTAATGATTATGACATCATCAAATGATTATGACATCAACAAAATGATTATGACATCAAATGATTATGACATCATCTAATGATTATGACATCATCAAATGATTATGACATCAACAAAATGATTATGACATCATCCAATGATTATGACATCAACAAATGATTATGACATCAACAAAATGATTATGACATCATCCAATGATTATGACATCAACAAAATGATTATGGCATCATCAAATGATTATGACATCAACAAAATGATTATGGCATCATCAAATGATTATGACATCAACAAAATGATTATGACATCATCTAATGATTATGACATCATCAAATGATTATGACATCAACAAAATGATTATGACATCATCCAATGATTATTACATCAAATGATTATGACATCAACAAAATGATTATGACATCATCCAATGATTATGACATCAAATGTTTATGACATCATCAAATGATTATGACATCAACAAAATGATTATGACATCATCCAATGATTATGACATCAAATGATTATGACATCATCAAATCATTATGACATCAACAAAATGATTATGACATCATCTAATGATTATGACATCATCAAATGATTATGACATCAAAAAAATAATTATGACATCAACAAAATGATTATGACATCATAAAATGATTATGACATCAACAAAATGATTATGGCATCATCAAATGATTATGACATCATCAAATGATTATGACATCAACAAAATGATTATGACATCATCTAATGATTATGACATCATCAAATGATTATGACATCAACAAAATGATTATGACATCATCCAATGATTATGACATCAAATGATTATGACATCAACAAAATGATTATGACATCATCCAATGATTATGACATCAAATGTTTATGACATCATCAAATGATTATGACATCAACAAAATGATTATGACATCATCCAATGATTATGACATCAACAAAATGATTATGGCATCATCAAATGATTATGACATCAACAAAATGATTATGACATCATCCAATGATTATGACATCATCCAATGTTTATGACATCATCAAATCATTATGACATCAACAAAATGATTATGACATCATCAAATGATTATGACATCAACAAAATATTTATGACATCATCAAATGATTATGACATCAACAAAATGATTATGACATCATCAAATGATTATGACATCATCCAATGATTATGACATCAAATGATTATGACATCATCAAATGATTATGACATCAACAAAATGATTATGACATCATCCAATGATTATGACATCATCCAATCATTATGACATCATCAAATCATTATGACATCAACAAAATGATTATGACATCAACAAAATGATTATGACATCATCAGATGATTATGACATCAACAAAATGATTATGACATCATCCAATGATTATGACATCAAATGATTTTGACATCATCAAATGATTATGACATCAACAAAATGATTATGACATCATCCAATGATTATGACATCAACAAATCATTATGACATCAACAAAATGATTATGGCATCAACAAAATGATTAAGACATCATCAAATGATTATGACATCAACAAAATGATTATGACATCATCAAATGATTATGACATCATCAAATGATTATGACATCAACAAAATGATTATGACATCAACAAAATGATTATGACATCATCCAATGATTATGACATCAAATGATTATGACATCATCAAATGATTATGACATCAACAAAATGATTATGGCATCATCAAATGATTATGACATCAACAAAATGATTATGACATCATCCAATGATTATGACATCATCCAATGATATGACATCATCAAATCATTATGACATCAACAAAATGATTATGACATCAACAAAATGATTATGACATCAACAAAATGATTATGACATCAACAAAATGATTATGACATCATCCAATGATTATGACATCAAATGATTATGACATCATCAAATGATTATGACATCAACAAAATGATTATGACATCATCCAATGATTATGACATCATCCAATGACTATGACATCATCAAATCATTATGATATCAACAAAATGATTATGACATCAACAAAATGATTATGACATCATCAAATGATTATGACATCAACAAAATGATTATGACATCATCAAATGATTATGACATCAACAAAATGATTATGACATCATCAAATGATTATGACATCATCCAATGATTATGACATCAAATGATTATGACATCATCAAATGATTATGACATCAACAAAATGATAATGACATCATCCAATGATTATGACATGAAATGATTATGACATCATCCAATGATTATGACATCAACAAAATGATTATGACATCATCAAATGATTATGACATCAACAAAATGATTATGACATCATCTAATGATTATGACATCATCTAATGATTATGACATCAACAAAATGATTATGACATCATCCAATGATTATGACATCTAATGATTATGACATCATCAAATGATTATGACATCAACAAAATGATTATGACATCATCCAATGATTATGACATCAAATGATTATGACATCATCAAATGATTATGACATCAACAAAATGATTATGACATCATCTAATGATTATGACATCATCAAATGATTATGACATCAACAAAATGGTTATGACATCATCCAATGATTATGACATCAAATGATTATGACATCATCTAATGATTATGACATCATCAAATGATTATGACATCAACAAAATGATTATGACATCAAATGATTATGACATCATCTAATGATTATGACATCATCAAATGATTATGACATCAACAAAATGATTATGACATCATCCAATGATTATGACATCAACAAATGATTATGACATCAACAAAATGATTATGACATCATCCAATGATTATGACATCAACAAAATGATTATGGCATCATCAAATGATTATGACATCAACAAAATGATTATGGCATCATCAAATGATTATGACATCAACAAAATGATTATGACATCATCAAATGATTATGACATCATCCAAAGATTATGACATCATCAAATCATTATGACATCAACAAAATGATTGACATCATCAAATGATTATGACATCAACAAAATGATTATGACATCATCCAATGATTATGACATCAACAAAATGATTATGACATCATCAAATCATTATGACATCAACAAAATGATTATGACATCAACAAAATGATTATGGCATCATCAAATGATTATGACTTCAACAAAATCATTATGACATTATCAAATGATTATGACATCAACAAAATGATTATGACATCAAAAAAATGATTATGGCATCATCAAATGATTATGACATCAACAAAATCATAATGACATCTTCAAATGATTATGACATCAACAAAATGATTATTACATCATCCAATGATTATGACATCAAATCATTATGACATCATCAAATCATTATGACATCAACAAAATGATTATGACATCAACAAAATGATTATGACATCATAAAATGATTATGACATCAACAAAATGATTATGACATCATCAAATGATTATGACATCAACAAAATGATTATGACATCATCCAATGATTTTGACATCATCAAATCATTATGACATCAACAAAATGATTATGACATCAACAAAATGATTATGACATCATCAAATGATTATGACATCAAATGATTATGACATCATCAAATGATTATGTCATCAACAAAATGATTATGACATCATCTAATGATTATGACATCATCAAATGATTATGACATCAACAAAATGATTATGACATCATCCAATGATTATGACATCAAATGATTATGACATCATCAAATGATTATGACATCAACAAAATGATTATGACATCATCAAATGATTATGACATCAAAAAAATGATTATGACATCAACAAAATGATTATGACATCATCTAATGATTATGACATTATCAAATGATTATGACATCAACAAAATGATTATGACATCATCCGATGATTATGACATCAAATGATTATGACATCATCAAAATGATTATGACATCATCTAATGATTATGACATCATCAAATGATTATGACATCAACAAAATGATTATGACATCATCAAATGATTATGACATCAACAAAATGATTATGACATCATCCAATGATTATGACATCAAATGATTATGACATCAACAAAATGATTATGACATCATCCAATGATTATGACATCAAATGTTTATGACATCATCAAATGATTATGACATCAACAAAATGATTATGACATCATCCAATGATTATGACATCAAATGATTATGACATCATCAAATCATTATGACATCAACAAAATGATTATGACATCATCTAATGATTATGACATCATCAAATCATTATGACATCAACAAAATGATTATGACATCATCCAATGATTATGACATCAAATGATTATGACATCATCAAATGATTATGACATCAAAAAAATAATTATGACATCAACAAAATGATTATGACATCATAAAATGATTATGACATCAACAAAATGATTATGGCATCATCAAATGATTATGACATCATCAAATGATTATGACATCAACAAAATGATTATGACATCATCTAATGATTATGACATCATCAAATGATTATGACATCAACAAAATGATTATGACATCATCCAATGATTATGACATCAAATGATTATGACATCAACAAAATGATTATGACATCATCCAATGATTATGACATCAAATGTTTATGACATCATCAAATGATTATGACATCAACAAAATGATTATGACATCATCCAATGATTATGACATCAACAAAATGATTATGGCATCATCAAATGATTATGACATCAACAAAATTATTATGACATCATCCAATGATTATGACATCATCCAATGTTTATGACATCATCAAATCATTATGACATCAACAAAATGATTATGACATCATCAAATGATTATGACATCAACAAAATATTTATGACATCATCAAATGATTATGACATCAACAAAATGATTATGACATCATCAAATGATTATGACATCATCCAATGATTATGACATCAAATGATTATGACATCATCAAATGATTATGACATCAACAAAATGATTATGACATCATCCAATGATTATGACATCATCCAATGACTATGACATCATCAAATCATTATGACATCAACAAAATGATTATGACATCAACAAAATGATTATGACATCATCAGATGATTATGACATCAACAAAATGATTATGACATCATCCAATGATTATGACATCAAATGATTTTGACATCATCAAATGATTATGACATCAACAAAATGATTATGACATCATCCAATGATTATGACATCAACAAATCATTATGACATCAACAAAATGATTATGGCATCAACAAAATGATTAAGACATCATCAAATGATTATGACATCAACAAAATGATTATGACATCATCAAATGATTATGACATCATCAAATGATTATGACATCAACAAAATGATTATGACATCAACAAAATGATTATGACATCATCCAATGATTATGACATCAAATGATTATGACATCATCAAATGATTATGACATCAACAAAATGATTATGGCATCATCAAATGATTATGACATAAACAAAATGATTATGACATCATCCAATGATTATGACATCATCCAATGATATGACATCATCAAATCATTATGACATCAACAAAATGATTATGACATCAACAAAATGATTATGACATCAACAAAATGATTATGACATCATCCAATGATTATGACATCAAATGATTATGACATCATCAAATGATTATGACATCAACAAAATGATTATGACATCATCCAATGATTATGACATCATCCAATGACTATGACATCATCAAATCATTATGATATCAACAAAATGATTATGACATCAACAAAATGATTATGACATCATCAAATGATTATGACATCAACAAAATGATTATGACATCATCAAATGATTATGACATCAACAAAATGATTATGACATCATCAAATGATTATGACATCATCCAATGATTATGACATCAAATGATCATGACATCATCAAATGATTATGACATCAACAAAATGATAATGACATCATCCAATGATTATGACATGAAATGATTATGACATCATCAAATGATTATGACAGCAACAAAATGATTATGGCATCATCAAATGATTATGACATCAACAAAATGATTATGACATCATCCAATGATTATGACATCAACAAAATGATTATGACATCATCAAATGATTATGACATCAACAAAATGATTATGACATCATCTAATGATTATGACATCATCTAATGATTATGACATCAACAAAATGATTATGACATCATCCAATGATTATGACATCTAATGATTATGACATCATCAAATGATTATGACATCAACAAAATGATTATGACATCATCCAATGATTATGACATCAAATGATTATGACATCATCAAATGATTATGACATCAACAAAATGATTATGACATCATCTAATGATTATGACATCATCAAATGATTATGACATCAACAAAATGGTTATGACATCATCCAATGATTATGACATCAAATGATTATGACATCATCAAATGATTATGACATCAACAAAATGATTATGACATCATCTAATGATTATGACATCATCAAATGATTATGACATCAGCAAAATGATTATGACATCATCCAATGATTATGACATCAAATGATTATGACATCAACAAAATGATTATGACATCATCCAATGATTATGACATCAAATGTTTATGACATCATCAAATGATTATGACATCAACAAAATGATTATGACATCATCCAATGATTATGACATCAACAAAATGATTATGGCATCATCAAATGATTATGACATCAACAAAATTATTATGACATCATCCAATGATTATGACATCATCCAATGTTTATGACATCATCAAATCATTATGACATCAACAAAATGATTATGACATCATCAAATGATTATGACATCAACAAAATATTTATGACATCATCAAATGATTATGACATCAACAAAATGATTATGACATCATCAAATGATTATGACATCATCCAATGATTATGACATCAAATGATTATGACATCATCAAATGATTATGACATCAACAAAATGATTATGACATCATCCAATGATTATGACATCATCCAATGATTATGACATCATCAAATCATTATGACATCAACAAAATGATTATGACATCAACAAAATGATTATGACATCATCAGATGATTATGACATCAACAAAATGATTATGACATCATCCAATGATTATGACATCAAATGATTTTGACATCATCAAATGATTATGACATCAACAAAATGATTATGACATCATCCAATGATTATGACATCAACAAATCATTATGACATCAACAAAATGATTATGGCATCAACAAAATGATTAAGACATCATCAAATGATTATGACATCAACAAAATGATTATGACATCATCAAATGATTATGACATCATCAAATGATTATGACATCAACAAAATGATTATGACATCAACAAAATGATTATGACATCATCCAATGATTATGACATCAAATGATTATGACATCATCAAATGATTATGACATCAACAAAATGATTATGGCATCATCAAATGATTATGACATAAACAAAATGATTATGACATCATCCAATGATTATGACATCATCCAATGATATGACATCATCAAATCATTATGACATCAACAAAATGATTATGACATCAACAAAATGATTATGACATCAACAAAATGATTATGACATCATCCAATGATTATGACATCAAATGATTATGACATCATCAAATGATTATGACATCAACAAAATGATTATGACATCATCCAATGATTATGACATCATCCAATGACTATGACATCATCAAATCATTATGATATCAACAAAATGATTATGACATCAACAAAATGATTATGACATCATCAAATGATTATGACATCAACAAAATGATTATGACATCATCAAATGATTATGACATCAACAAAATGATTATGACATCATCAAATGATTATGACATCATCCAATGATTATGACATCAAATGATCATGACATCATCAAATGATTATGACATCAACAAAATGATAATGACATCATCCAATGATTATGACATGAAATGATTATGACATCATCAAATGATTATGACAGCAACAAAATGATTATGGCATCATCAAATGATTATGACATCAACAAAATGATTATGACATCATCCAATGATTATGACATCAACAAAATGATTATGACATCATCAAATGATTATGACATCAACAAAATGATTATGACATCATCTAATGATTATGACATCATCTAATGATTATGACATCAACAAAATGATTATGACATCATCCAATGATTATGACATCTAATGATTATGACATCATCAAATGATTATGACATCAACAAAATGATTATGACATCATCCAATGATTATGACATCAAATGATTATGACATCATCAAATGATTATGACATCAACAAAATGATTATGACATCATCTAATGATTATGACATCATCAAATGATTATGACATCAACAAAATGGTTATGACATCATCCAATGATTATGACATCAAATGATTATGACATCATCTAATGATTATGACATCATCAAATGATTATGACATCAACAAAATGATTATGACATCAAATGATTATGACATCATCTAATGATTATGACATCATCAAATGATTATGACATCAACAAAATGATTATGACATCATCCAATGATTATGACATCAACAAATGATTATGACATCAACAAAATGATTATGGCATCATCAAATGATTATGACATCAACAAAATGATTATGGCATCATCAAATGATTATGACATCAACAAAATGATTATGACATCATCTAATGATTATGACATCATCAAATGATTATGACATCAACAAAATGATTATGACATCATCCAATGATTATTACATCAAATGATTATGACATCAACAAAATGATTATGACATCATCCAATGATTATGACATCAAATGTTTATGACATCATCAAATGATTATGACATCAACAAAATGATTATGACATCATCCAATGATTATGACATCAAATGATTATGACATCATCAAATCATTATGACATCAACAAAATGATTATGACATCATCTAATGATTATGACATCATCAAATGATTATGACATCAAAAAAATAATTATGACATCAACAAAATGATTATGACATCATAAAATGATTATGACATCAACAAAATGATTATGGCATCATCAAATGATTATGACATCATCAAATGATTATGACATCAACAAAATGATTATGACATCATCTAATGATTATGACATCATCAAATGATTATGACATCAACAAAATGATTATGACATCATCCAATGATTATGACATCAAATGATTATGACATCAACTAAATGATTATGACATCATCCAATGATTATGACATCAAATGTTTATGACATCATCAAATGATTATGACATCAACAAAATGATTATGACATCATCCAATGATTATGACATCAACAAAATGATTATGGCATCATCAAATGATTATGACATCAACAAAATGATTATGACATCATCCAATGATTATGACATCATCCAATGTTTATGACATCATCAAATCATTATGACATCAACAAAATGATTATGACATCATCAAATGATTATGACATCAACAAAATATTTATGACATCATCAAATGATTATGACATCAACAAAATGATTATGACATCATCAAATGATTATGACATCATCCAATGATTATGACATCAAATGATTATGACATCATCAAATGATAATGACATCAACAAAATGATTATGACATCATCCAATGATTATGACATCATCCAATCATTATGACATCATCAAATCATTATGACATCAACAAAATGATTATGACATCAACAAAATGATTATGACATCATCAGATGATTATGACATCAACAAAATGATTATGACATCATCCAATGATTATGACATCAAATGATTTTGACATCATCAAATGATTATGACATCAACAAAATGATTATGACATCATCCAATGATTATGACATCAACAAATCATTATGACATCAACAAAATGATTATGGCATCAACAAAATGATTAAGACATCATCAAATGATTATGACATCAACAAAATGATTATGACATCATCAAATGATTATGACATCAACAAAATGATTATGACATCATCCAATGATTATGACATCAACAAAATGATTATGACATCATCAAATGATTATGACATCAACAAAATGATTATGACATCATCTAATGATTATGACATCATCTAATGATTATGACATCAACAAAATGATTATGACATCATCCAATGATTATGACATCTAATGATTATGACATCATCAAATGATTATGACATCAACAAAATGATTATGACATCATCCAATGATTATGACATCAAATGATTATGACATCATCAAATGATTATGACATCAACAAAATGATTATGACATCATCTAATGATTATGACATCATCAAATGATTATGACATCAACAAAATGGTTATGACATCATCCAATGATTATGACATCAAATGATTATGACATCATCTAATGATTATGACATCATCAAATGATTATGACATCAACAAAATGATTATGACATCAAATGATTATGACATCATCTAATGATTATGACATCATCAAATGATTATGACATCAACAAAATGATTATGACATCATCCAATGATTATGACATCAACAAATGATTATGACATCAACAAAATGATTATGGCATCATCAAATGATTATGACATCAACAAAATGATTATGGCATCATCAAATGATTATGACATCAACAAAATGATTATGACATCATCTAATGATTATGACATCATCAAATGATTATGACATCAACAAAATGATTATGACATCATCCAATGATTATTACATCAAATGATTATGACATCAACAAAATGATTATGACATCATCCAATGATTATGACATCAAATGTTTATGACATCATCAAATGATTATGACATCAACAAAATGATTATGACATCATCCAATGATTATGACATCAAATGATTATGACATCATCAAATCATTATGACATCAACAAAATGATTATGACATCATCTAATGATTATGACATCATCAAATGATTATGACATCAAAAAAATAATTATGACATCAACAAAATGATTATGACATCATAAAATGATTATGACATCAACAAAATGATTATGGCATCATCAAATGATTATGACATCATCAAATGATTATGACATCAACAAAATGATTATGACATCATCTAATGATTATGACATCATCAAATGATTATGACATCAACAAAATGATTATGACATCATCCAATGATTATGACATCAAATGATTATGACATCAACTAAATGATTATGACATCATCCAATGATTATGACATCAAATGTTTATGACATCATCAAATGATTATGACATCAACAAAATGATTATGACATCATCCAATGATTATGACATCAACAAAATGATTATGGCATCATCAAATGATTATGACATCAACAAAATGATTATGACATCATCCAATGATTATGACATCATCCAATGTTTATGACATCATCAAATCATTATGACATCAACAAAATGATTATGACATCATCAAATGATTATGACATCAACAAAATATTTATGACATCATCAAATGATTATGACATCAACAAAATGATTATGACATCATCAAATGATTATGACATCATCCAATGATTATGACATCAAATGATTATGACATCATCAAATGATAATGACATCAACAAAATGATTATGACATCATCCAATGATTATGACATCATCCAATCATTATGACATCATCAAATCATTATGACATCAACAAAATGATTATGACATCAACAAAATGATTATGACATCATCAGATGATTATGACATCAACAAAATGATTATGACATCATCCAATGATTATGACATCAAATGATTTTGACATCATCAAATGATTATGACATCAACAAAATGATTATGACATCATCCAATGATTATGACATCAACAAATCATTATGACATCAACAAAATGATTATGGCATCAACAAAATGATTAAGACATCATCAAATGATTATGACATCAACAAAATGATTATGACATCATCAAATGATTATGACATCATCAAATGATTATGACATCAACAAAATGATTATGACATCAACAAAATGATTATGACATCATCCAATGATTATGACATCAAATGATTATGACATCATCAAATGATTATGACATCAACAAAATGATTATGGCATCATCAAATGATTATGACATCAACAAAATGATTATGACATCATCCAATGATTATGACATCATCCAATGATATGACATCATCAAATCATTATGACATCAACAAAATGATTATGACATCAACAAAATGATTATGACATCAACAAAATGATTATGACATCAACAAAATGATTATGACATCATCCAATGATTATGACATCAAATGATTATGACATCATCAAATGATTATGACATCAACAAAATGATTATGACATCATCCAATGATTATGACATCATCCAATGACTATGACATCATCAAATCATTATGATATCAACAAAATGATTATGACATCAACAAAATGATTATGACATCATCAAATGATTATGACATCAACAAAATGATTATGACATCATCAAATGACTATGACATCAACAAAATGATTATGACATCATCAAATGATTATGACATCATCCAATGATTATGACATCAAATGATTATGACATCATCAAATGATTATGACATCAACAAAATGATAATGACATCATCCAATGATTATGACATGAAATGATTATGACATCATCAAATGATTATGACAGCAACAAAATGATTATGGCATCATCAAATGATTATGACATCAACAAAATGATTATGACATCATCCAATTATTATGACATCAACAAAATGATTATGACATCATCAAATGATTATGACATCAACAAAATGATTATGACATCATCTAATGATTATGACATCATCTAATGATTATGACATCAACAAAATGATTATGACATCATCCAATGATTATGACATCTAATGATTAAGACATCATCAAATGATTATGACATCAACAAAATGATTATGACATCATCCAATGATTATGACATCAAATGATTATGACATCATCAAATGATTATGACATCAACAAAATGATTATGACATCATCTAATGATTATGACATCATCAAATGATTATGACATCAACAAAATGGTTATGACATCATCCAATGATTATGACATCAAATGATTATGACATCATCTAATGATTATGACATCATCAAATGATTATGACATCAACAAAATGATTATGACATCATCCAATGATTATGACATCAACAAATGATTATGACATCAACAAAATGATTATGACATCATCCAATGATTATGACATCAACAAAATGATTATGGCATCATCAAATGATTATGACATCAACAAAATGATTATGGCATCATCAAATGATTATGACATCAACAAAATGATTATGACATCATCAAATGATTATGACATCATCCAATGATTATCACATCAAATGATTATGACATCAACAAAATTATTATGACATCATCCAATGATTATGACATCATCCAAAGATTATGACATCATCAAATCATTATGACATCAACAAAATGATTGACATCATCAAATGATTATGACATCAACAAAATGATTATGACATCATCCAATGATTATGACATCAACAAAATGATTATGACATCATCAAATCATTATGACATCAACAAAATGATTATGACATCAACAAAATGATTATGGCATCATCAAATGATTATGACTTCAACAAAATAATTATGACATTATCAAATGATTATGACATCAACAAAATGATTATGACATCAAAAAAATGATTATGGCATCATCAAATGATTATGACATCAACAAAATCATAATGACATCTTCAAATGATTATGACATCAACAAAATGATTATTACATCATCCAATGATTATGACATCAAATCATTATGACATCATCAAATCATTATGACATCAACAAAATGATTATGACATCAACAAAATGATTATGACATCATAAAATGATTATGACATCAACAAAATGATTATGACATCATCAAATGATTATGACATCAACAAAATGATTATGACATCATCCAATGATTTTGACATCATCAAATCATTATGACATCAACAAAATGATTATGACATCAACAAAATGATTATGACATCATCAAATGATTATGACATCAAATGATTATGACATCATCAAATGATTATGTCATCAACAAAATGATTATGACATCATCTAATGATTATGACATCATCAAATGATTATGACATCAACAAAATGATTATGACATCATCCAATGATTATGACATCATCAAATGATTATGACATCAACAAAATGATTATGACATCATCAAATGATTATGACATCAAAAAAATGATTATGACATCAACAAAATGATTATGACATCATCTAATGATTATGACATTATCAAATGATTATGACATCAACAAAATGATTATGACATCATCCGATGATTATGACATCAAATGATTATGACATCATCAAAATGATTATGACATCATCTAATGATTATGACATCATCAAATGATTATGACATCAACAAAATGATTATGACATCATCAAATGATTATGACATCAACAAAATGATTATGACATCATCCAATGATTATGACATCAAATGATTATGACATCAACAAAATGATTATGACATCATCCAATGATTATGACATCAAATGTTTATGACATCATCAAATGATTATGACATCAACAAAATGATTATGACATCATCCAATGATTATGACATCAAATGATTATGACATCATCAAATCATTATGACATCAACAAAATGATTATGACATCATCTAATGATTATGACATCATCAAATCATTATGACATCAACAAAATGATTATGACATCATCCAATGATTATGACATCAAATGATTATGACATCATCAAATGATTATGACATCAAAAAAATAATTATGACATCAACAAAATGATTATGACATCATAAAATGATTATGACATCAACAAAATGATTATGGCATCATCAAATGATTATGACATCATCAAATGATTATGACATCAACAAAATGATTATGACATCATCTAATGATTATGACATCATCAAATGATTATGACATCAACAAAATGATTATGACATCATCCAATGATTATGACATCAAATGATTATGACATCAACAAAATGATTATGACATCATCCAATGATTATGACATCAAATGTTTATGACATCATCAAATGATTATGACATCAACAAAATGATTATGACATCATCCAATGATTATGACATCAACAAAATGATTATGGCATCATCAAATGATTATGACATCAACAAAATTATTATGACATCATCCAATGATTATGACATCATCCAATGTTTATGACATCATCAAATCATTATGACATCAACAAAATGATTATGACATCATCAAATGATTATGACATCAACAAAATATTTATGACATCATCAAATGATTATGACATCAACAAAATGATTATGACATCATCAAATGATTATGACATCATCCAATGATTATGACATCAAATGATTATGACATCATCAAATGATTATGACATCAACAAAATGATTATGACATCATCCAATGATTATGACATCATCCAATGATTATGACATCATCAAATCATTATGACATCAACAAAATGATTATGACATCAACAAAATGATTATGACATCATCAGATGATTATGACATCAACAAAATGATTATGACATCATCCAATGATTATGACATCAAATGATTTTGACATCATCAAATGATTATGACATCAACAAAATGATTATGACATCATCCAATGATTATGACATCAACAAATCATTATGACATCAACAAAATGATTATGGCATCAACAAAATGATTAAGACATCATCAAATGATTATGACATCAACAAAATGATTATGACATCATCAAATGATTATGACATCATCAAATGATTATGACATCAACAAAATGATTATGACATCAACAAAATGATTATGACATCATCCAATGATTATGACATCAAATGATTATGACATCATCAAATGATTATGACATCAACAAAATGATTATGGCATCATCAAATGATTATGACATAAACAAAATGATTATGACATCATCCAATGATATGACATCATCAAATCATTATGACATCAACAAAATGATTATGACATCAACAAAATGATTATGACATCAACAAAATGATTATGACATCATCCAATGATTATGACATCAAATGATTATGACATCATCAAATGATTATGACATCAACAAAATGATTATGACATCATCCAATGATTATGACATCATCCAATGACTATGACATCATCAAATCATTATGATATCAACAAAATGATTATGACATCAACAAAATGATTATGACATCATCAAATGATTATGACATCAACAAAATGATTATGACATCATCAAATGATTATGACATCAACAAAATGATTATGACATCATCAAATGATTATGACATCATCCAATGATTATGACATCAAATGATTATGACATCATCAAATGATTATGACATCAACAAAATGATAATGACATCATCCAATGATTATGACATGAAATGATTATGACATCATCAAATGATTATGACAGCAACAAAATGATTATGGCATCATCAAATGATTATGACATCAACAAAATGATTATGACATCATCCAATGATTATGACATCAACAAAATGATTATGACATCATCAAATGATTATGACATCAACAAAATGATTATGACATCATCTAATGATTATGACATCATCTAATGATTATGACATCAACAAAATGATTATGACATCATCCAATGATTATGACATCTAATGATTATGACATCATCAAATGATTATGACATCAACAAAATGATTATGACATCATCCAATGATTATGACATCAAATGATTATGACATCATCAAATGATTATGACATCAACAAAATGATTATGACATCATCTAATGATTATGACATCATCAAATGATTATGACATCAACAAAATGGTTATGACATCATCCAATGATTATGACATCAAATGATTATGACATCATCTAATGATTATGACATCATCAAATGATTATGACATCAACAAAATGATTATGACATCAAATGATTATGACATCATCTAATGATTATGACATCATCAAATGATTATGACATCAACAAAATGATTATGACATCATCCAATGATTATGACATCAACAAATGATTATGACATCAACAAAATGATTATGACATCATCCAATGATTATGACATCAACAAAATGATTATGGCATCATCAAATGATTATGACATCAACAAAATGATTATGGCATCATCAAATGATTATGACATCAACAAAATGATTATGACATCATCAAATGATTATGACATCATCCAATGATTATCACATCAAATGATTATGACATCAACAAAATTATTATGACATCATCCAATGATGATGACATCATCCAAAGATTATGACATCATCAAATCATTATGACATCAACAAAATGATTGACATCATCAAATGATTATGACATCAACAAAATGATTATGACATCATCCAATGATTATGACATCAACAAAATGATTATGACATCATCAAATCATTATGACATCAACAAAATGATTATGACATCAACAAAATGATTATGGCATCATCAAATGATTATGACATCAACAAAATCATTATGACATCATCAAATGATTATGACATCAACAAAATAATTATGACATCATCCAATGATTATGACATCAAATGATTATGACATCATCAAATCATTATGACATCAACAAAATGATTATGACATCAACAAAATGATTATGACATCATAAAATGATTATGACATCAACAAAATGATTATGGCATCATCAAATGATTATGACTAGTGTTGAGCATTCCGATACCGCAAGTATCGGGTATCGGCCGATATTAGCGGTATCGGAATTCCGATACTTAACTCCGATACTTTTGTCATATCGGATTCCGGAATCGGAATCGGAATATGAAGTTCCCATCATGCTATGAGCCTGCTTGCTTTGATTAAGCCAATGGGAATCCTCCGAAGTGTGGGCACATCCTGTTAGGCATGTAGGCATGTTAACTATTGGCATGGCTGTGATTGGCTGCCGAAATGATGTCATGATGCACTAAAAAAGCCACCGCAGCCGCCATTTCTGGTCACTCTGCTGTGAATTCAGTTAGGGACAGGCTGCTGTAGAAGACTGTGAGGGACAGTTAGAAATAGCGATTCCACCAAACATCTAGTGCTTTACCCAGGCTACATAAACCACCACTGTAGCCTTCTTTGCCCTAGCAGCAGTGTTCACAGCTGTCTGCAAGGGCTGTGTGAGTGCAGCTCATGCTGTGGAGTGGGTCCTGCAGCCACGTCAGGCTGTAGGCCACCCAGTGTGATCACTGCTGCCTCATACATCTTTTATTTTTTGAGCTGCATTTTTTACATAATTTCAATCTAGTGTGCTTCCATCCGTATCCATATACGTTGGTTGCAAACACTAGTAGTAGACAGCGGAGCCTTTCTGCAGCCTTTCAGTGCTAGTGTCCACTTTGCTGCACTGTTCACGGCTGTCTGAGAGGTCTCTGACTGTGTGTGAGTGCAGCTCACGCTGAGTAGTGTGTCCTGCAGCTACGTCTGGCTGTAGGACGCTCAGCGTGCGTCAGTGCCTCACACATATTTTTATTTGAGTGCAGCTCATTTTTTCTTCTATTAGTGTGCATCCATCCGTCTCCATCTACGGTGGTTGCAAACACTATAAAGGAGTACACAGCAGAGCCTTTCTGCAGCCTGTCAGTGCCAGTGCCCACTTAGCTGCACTGTTGACGGCTGTCTGAGAGGCCTCTGACTGTGTGTGAGTGCAGCTCACGCTGAGTAGAGTGTCCTGCAGCTACGTCTGGTTGTAGGACGCTCAACGTGCGTCACTGCCTCACACATATTTGTCTTTGAGTGCAGCTCATTTTTTCTTCTCCTATTAGTGTGCATCCATCCGTATCCATCAACATTGGTTGGTTGCAAACACTATATAGGAGTAGATAGAGGAGCCTTTTTTTCTGGCTTGTGCCCTGCCGGCGCAGCCAGATTAGTATTACCCAATTTTTTGGGAGCCTCATCTTTTGCATTGTAGGTTACCTGCCTGCATTGTAATAGCTCCAAAAAGTTGGTGATACTATCAGTTTCAATTCTTTGTTCACATACTTTGAGTTTGTTTCCAACAAAGAAACCACAAAAAAAGTTCACCAAACACTACATTTTGAACTTGTGTAGGCCACATCAGCTCCTATTAAAGTCTAGTCCACACACACACACACTTCATAAAATTAGTGTTTCTTGTACCTGTAACCAGCTGTTCAGGAATAAGCACACTAAGGCCCCCCTTTGTACTTTTTTGCCTATCTTAAGCAGTCTTGCAAGATGAAGAAGGCAGGGAGTAAGGCGCGTGGGCGTGGGCGTGGGCGTGGAGTTTCAGCAGGGAGAGGACGTGGGGATTCTGCAGGGAGAGGATGTGGGGATTCTACAGGTAGAGGACGTGGGGATTCTGGGCCTGCTGCGGGCACCAGTGGATCAGCATCCCCCAGTTTTAGCAGGCAACAGTCCTTTATGCGCAGCTTTGTAGGACCTCAACGTACCCCACTGCTGCGGGAGGAACAAATTGAAGCCGTTGTCGGATGGATGGCAGCTAACGCATCGACTTCAATTACTTCCGCATCCTCTCAGGGTCAGAGCACCGAAGAGCAACCATCTGTCTCTTCACCACCTGCCAAAGTGCCCAGGCAGTCAGAGAGACATGGACAGGAGCCATCACAGTCTCTACTTCTGTTCTCGGAATCTGTTGGCTTGGAAAGAGGGGGCCAGCCAAGCAGCATTCCTGAATGTGAAGAAGAGGGAGTATGCAGTGATGCGTAACTTCTTTGTCCCTCTGAATCTGAAGAGGCGAGTGGGCCAGTGCCTATGGTCAGCACACCTCAGTACGCATCAGATGATGACGAGACTCAGTTGCCACTTTCTGGTGCGTACGGTGCTGGCGAGACAACCCCGGAGAAGCAGCTGTTTGAAGAGGGGAGGGAAGATGATGAGGTCCTTGACCCATCATGGCGTGAGCAACAGGAAGGTGGTGGGAGCAGCTCTGAGGAAGAGATTCCCCTACCGGCCAAAACAGGAGGCAGAGGGAGGGGGAAGACTTGGTTGCCTGTACCCTCCACTTCGGCACCCGTTAGGAGCATTCCTCCTTCCAAAGGCAAACCGGGCGCTCACAAGAGTTGCAGTGCGTGGTCCTTTTTTGACACAGTTGCAGATGACATTTGCTTTGTCAAATGCAAGCTGTGTCATCAGAGAGTCAAAAGAGGGAGAAATGTCAGCAACCTCAATACCACAAATATGTGGAAACATGTGCGCACCAAGCACGAGTTGGAGTTGCAGAGACACCCTGAAGACGTAGGCCAACGTACAGCACCACCTACCACCTCTTCAGTTCGTGTTGGGCCCTCTTCCTCCAGCTCACACACTGCTGGTTCGGCTTCCTCACAGGATCGCCAAGGAAGAACCTCTGCCACTGTTGTCCGGAGACCCTGTCAGATTCCACCCATAGCAGCACGTTCCCATCCATCACAGCCATCGGTAGCACAGGCATGGGATAAAAGGCGCCCTTACTCGGCAAACCATCCCCGAGCACAGTCTCTGAATGCTGGCATTGCCAAACTTCTGGCAGTTGAAATGCTGTCATTCAGGCTGGTGGACACTGACACCTTCCGGGACTTAATGGCATTGGCAGTCCCCCAATACAACGTGCCCAGCCGCTTTTATTTCAGCAGGCGAGCCGTCCCTGCCCTGCAGAAACATGTTGAGGGCAAAATAAAACATGCGCTACTAAACGCCGTTAGTAGCAAGGTCCACCTGACCACCGATGCGTGGACCAGTAACCATGGACAGGGACGATACCTTTCCCTCACTGCCCACTGGGTCAATGTTGTGGAGCCGGGTACGGATCTGGAGAGTGGAGCTGTACGTGTTCTTCCAACGCCACGGATTGCAGGACTCCAGTCTGTACACATAGACTCCTCCTCCTACTCAAGTTCCTCAGAAACAGCAGAGCAGGAGCCTGTTACGACCGATATGAGCACAGCCGTGGCCAAACGTCAACAGGCTGTACTCAAATTAATTTCTTTGGGGAATCGAAGCCACACAGAGCAGGAGCTCTGGAATGCTATCAAGCTGGAGAGCGATGTGTGGTTTGGGCCAGCGAATCTCCAGCCGGGCTTGGTAGTGTGTGACAATGGCCGAAATCTGGTGGCAGCTCTTGGCCTAGGCAACCTCACACACATCCCATGTCTGGCACATGTTCTTAACTTGGTCGTGCAGAGCTTTCTGAGGGACTATCCGGATCTTGCTGCACTGTTGCACAAGGTCCGCATAGAGTGCGCTCACTTGCGACGTTCCAGCACGGCAAGATCGCGCCTCGCTGCTCTGCAGCGACGATTTGGCATTCCGGAACATCGCATCATATGTGACCTACCCACCCGGTGGAATTCAACGTTACATATGTTGGAGCGGTTGTGTGAGCAGCAGGCAGCAGTCATGGAGTACCAGCTGCATCAGGCGCAAACAAGTCGCACTGTGCGCCGTTCACACTTCAGCACCATTGAGTGGGCCTCTATGAAGGACATATGCCTCGTTTTGCGTGCCTTCGATGAATCCACGCGGATGGCGAGTGCAGATGATGCACTAGTCAGCATGACTGTCCCCCTTATCTGCCTGCTTCAACAAACACTGCAAGCACTAAGGGATGAGGTTTCAGAAGAGGTGGAGGATGAGGAGTCCCAAATGCCATCTGCTTCTGGACAGTCTGCGCTACGTGTTTCCTCACAAAGGCCTAGGCAGGGGACACTTTGTGAGGAGGATGAGGAGGAGTCGATGGAGGAGGAAGACATCTCTCCAGAGGAGGGAGGTACACAAACCTCTACTCAGTATGTACAGCGAGGGTGGGGTGATGCAGAGCAGGCCGAGGTCACGCCTCAAACAGGGGACAGCGGTTCTTTGGCAGTTGGGAGTCTGCAGCACATGGTTGATTTCATGCTGCAGTGCCTGAGAAACGACCGCCGCATCGCCCACATTCTCGTCTCGGCTGATTATTGGGTGTACACCCTCCTAGATCCTCGCTACCGGGACAGCGTACAAAGGCTCATACCAACGTTGAACCGGGAGCGTAAAATGCGGGAGTACGAAGAGTCACTGGTGCAGTCCATAATGTTTTCCATTCCACCCGACAGCATTGTTGCTAGTGCTTTACAAAGCAGCTCTGTGCGTCGAGGCAGTGGAGGAAACTCTGCACAAAGAGGGAGCAGAGGCAGCGCCGCAGCACAAGGCAAGACCACTATGGCCCAAATGTGGCAAAGTTTTGTGTGTCCACCACAATTGTCTACACCATCAGCGACGCCTCGAGTCAGCAGGAGGCAACGCTTCCGTCAGATGGTGTCAGACTACATGTCTTGCCCTGTCGCTGTACTCCCAGATGGCTCTTCCCCCTTCAAGTTTTGGGTCTCTAAGCTGGATACATGGCCAGAGCTTAGCCAGTATGCATTGGAGGTGCTGGCTTGCCCTGCTGCCAGTGTATTATCGGAACGTGTCTTTAGTGCCGCAGGTGGTGTACTAACAGACCGTCGCACGCGACTATCTTCCGATAATGTTGACCGGCTGACTTTTCTGAAAATGAACAAGGCCTGGATCTCCAAAGACTTTGCCATTCCTCTTACAGACTAAATTAGTGGTTGGCAACTGTATCCAGGTCTGCTGGTGTGTTCATTTTTCTACCACCTGAACTATAATCCCTTTGCTTCAACACAGCCAGTTGTCGCTCAGATGTGTCGTCTGCACAGAGAAACACACTAGCTCCTGTGTTAGTGGGGTTCAGTAATGCCAGCTGATCCCCTGCTGTGTGGACGGCAAAGTCACCAGCTCCATCAACATTCAAACCACTACTGATTTTTAACCGTGCCCAACTTAGGTCTCTGGCTCCACTGTCTCTACTATTTCCCCTGACCTCCAACCCCGCCATCTACATCTCTGAAGTGGCGTCAGCACAATCTACACTTGTTCCTGTGTTCCTGTGGCTCAGTCCCATCAGTTTATCCCCTGATGTGTGTCCGGCAAGGTCTCCTGCTCTGTCCACATTACCATAACCAGTAGTGGGAATGAGGACAGAGCTGGCGAACTTGCCGGACAAACATCAGGGGATCAACTGACGGGACTGAGCACCAGTAACACAGGAACAAGTGTAGATTGTGCTGACGCCACTTCAGAGATGTAGCTGGCGGGGTTGGAGGCCAGGGTAAATAGTAGAGACAGTGGAGCCAGAGGCCTAAATGGAGCATGGTTAGAATCAGTAGTAGTCCACAACCTCCATAAAAACCGCTGCCCATTGGCCTCTGCATGCGGCATGCGTAATCCTGGGCTCCAACAGCGTCAGTTGGTGTTCAGAAGTGTCGTCTCCACAGAGCCAAACACCTTCGTTAGAGTGTTAGTGGGGTTCAGCACTGCCAGCTGTTCTCCTGCTGTGGAGATGGCAAGTCTCCTGCTGCCTTCACCTGCCAAAATCCAGTAGGCCCCAGCCTGCTCCTCGCCTAATCCTGGGCTCCAACAGCGTCAGTTGGTGTTCAGAAGTGTTGTCTCCACAGAGCCAAACACCTTCGTTAGAGTGTTAGTGGGGTTCAGCACTGCCAGCTGTTCCCCTGCTGTGGAGATGGCAAGTCTCCTGCTGCCTTCACCTGCCAAAATCCAGTAGGCCACAGCCTGCTCCTCGCCTAATCCTGGGCTCCAACAGCGTCAGTTGGTGTTCAGAAGTGTCGTCTCCACAGAGCCAAACACCTTCGTTAGAGTGTTAGTGGGGTTCAGCACTGCCAGCTGTTCCCCTGCTGTGGAGATGGCAAGTCTCCTGCTGCCTTCACCTGCCAAAATCCAGTAGGCCCCAGCCTGCTCCTCGCCTAATCCTGGGCTCCAACAGCGTCAGTTGGTGTTCAGAAGTGTCGTCTCCACAGAGCCAAACACCTTCGTTAGAGTGTTAGTGGGGTTCAGCACTGCCAGCTGTTCCCCTGCTGTGGAGATGGCAAGTTTCCTGCTGCCTTCACGTGTCAAAATCCAGTAGGCCACAGCCTGCTCCTCGCCTAATCCTGGGCTCCAACAGCGTCAGTTGGTGTTCAGAAGTGTCGTCTCCACAGAGCCAAACACATTCGTTCAAGTGTTAGTGGGGTTCATAATTGCCAGCTGATCCCCTGCTGTGGAGGTGGCAGTCTCTCCTGCTGTCTCCGCATTACAAAGACAGTAGGCCTCTGCCTACACCCTCCTATTTCCTGGGCTTCAACACAGCCAGTTGTAGTTCGGAAGTGCCGTCCACACGGAAAGAGATACTTGCTCCCGTGTCTCAGTGGGGTTCAGTAACGTCAGCTGATCCCCTGCTGTGTGGATGGCAGTCTCTCCTGCTGTCACCTCAATCAAAAGACAGTAGGCCTCTGCCTACACCCTCCTATTTCCTGGGCTTCAACACAGCCAGTTGTAGTTCGGAAGTGCCGTCCACACGGAAAGAGATACTTGCTCCCGTGTCTCAGTGGGGTTCAGTAACGTCAGCTGATCCCCTGCTGTGTGGATGGCAGTCTCTCCTGCTGTCACCTCAATCAAAATACAGTAGGCCTCTGCCTACACCCTCCTATTTCCTGGGCTTCAACACAGCCAGTTGTAGTTCGGAAGTGCCGTCCACACGGAAAGAGATACTTGCTCCCGTGTCTCAGTGGGGTTCAGTAACGTCAGCTGATCCCCTGCTGTGTGGATGGCAGTCTCTCCTGCTGTCACCTCAATCAAAATACAGTAGGCCTCTGTCTACACCCTCCTATTTCCTGGGCTTCAACACAGCCAGTTGTAGTTCGGAAGTGCCGTCCACACGGAAAGAGATACTTGCTCCCGTGTCTCAGTGGGGTTCAGTAATGTCAGCTGATCCCCTGCTGTGTGGATGGCAGTCTCTCCTGCTGTAAACTCATTCAAAATACAGTAGGCCTCTGCCTACACCCTCCTATTTCCTGGGCTTCAACACAGCCAGTTGTAGTTCGGAAGTGCCGTCCACACGGAAAGAGATACTTGCTCCCGTGTCTCAGTGGGGTTCAGTAACGTCAGCTGATCCCCTGCTGTGTGGATGGCAGTCTCTCCTGCTGTCACCTCAATCAAAATACAGTAGGCCTCTGCCTACACCCTCCTATTTCCTGGGCTTCAACACAGCCAGTTGTAGTTCGGAAGTGCCGTCCACACGGAAAGAGATACTTGCTCCCGTGTCTCAGTGGGGTTCAGTAACGTCAGCTGATCCCCTGCTGTGTGGATGGCAGTCTCTCCTGCTGTAAACTCATTCAAAATACAGTAGGCCTCTGCCTACACCCTCCTATTTCCTGGGCTTCAACACAGCCAGTTGTAGTTCGGAAGTGCCGTCCACCCGGAAAGAGATACTTGCTCCCGTGTCTCAGTGGGGTTCAGTAACGTCAGCTGATCCCCTGCTGTGTGGATGGCAGTCTCTCCTGCTGTCACCTCAATCAAAATACAGTAGGCCTCTGCCTACACCCTCCTATTTCCTGGGCTTCAACACAGCCAGTTGTAGTTCGGAAGTGCCGTCCACACGGAAAGAGATACTTGCTCTCGTGTCTCAGTGGGGTTCAGTAACGTCAGCTGATCCCCTGCTGTGTGGATGGCAGTCTCTCCTGCTGTAAACTCATGCAAAATACAGTAGGCCTCTGCCTACACCCTCCTATTTCCTGGGCTTCAACACAGCCAGTTGTAGTTCGGAAGTGCCGTCCACACGGAAAGAGATACTTGCTCCAGTGTCTAAGTGGGGTTCAGTAACGTCAGCTGATCCCCTGCTGTGTGGATGGCAGTCTCTCCTGCTGTAAACTCATTCAAAATACAGTAGGCCTCTGCCTACACCCTCCTATTTCCTGGGCTTCAACACAGCCAGTTGTAGTTCGGAAGTGCCGTCCACACGGAAAGAGATACTTGCTCCCGTGTCTCAGTGGGGTTCAGTAACGTCAGCTGATCCCCTGCTGTGTGGATGGCAGTCTCTCCTGCTGTCACCTCAATCAAAATACAGTAGGCCTCTGCCTACACCCTCCTATTTCCTGGGCTTCAACACAGCCAGTTGTAGTTCGGAAGTGCCGTCAACACGGAAAGAGATACTTGCTCCCGTGTCTCAGTGGGGTTCAGTAATGTCAGCTGATCCCCTGCTGTGTGGATGGCAGTCTCTCCTGCTGTAAACTCATTCAAAATACAGTAGGCCTCTGCCTACACCCTCCTATTTCCTGGGCTTCAACACAGCCAGTTGTAGTTCGGAAGTGCCGTCCACACGGAAAGACATACTTGCTCCCGTGTCTCAGTGGGGTTCAGTAACGTCAGCTGATCCCCTGCTGTGTGGATGGCAGTCTCTCCTGCTGTCACCTCAATCAAAATACAGTAGGCCTCTGCCTACACCCTCCTATTTCCTGGGCTTCAACACAGCCAGTTGTAGTTCGGAAGTGCCGTCCACACGGAAAGAGATACTTGCTCCCGTGTCTCAGTGGGGTTCAGTAACGTCAGCTGATCCCCTGCTGTGTGGATGGCAGTCTCTCCTGCAGTAAACTCATTCAAAATACAGTAGGCCTCTGCCTACACCCTCCTATTTCCTGGGCTTCAACACAGCCAGTTGTAGTTCGGAAGTGCCGTCCACACGGAAAGAGATACTTGCTCCCGTGTCTCAGTGGGGTTCAGTAACGTCAGCTGATCCCCTGCTGTGTGGATGGCAGTCTCTCCTGCTGTCACCTCAATCAAAATACAGTAGGCCTCTTCCTACACCCTCCTATTTCCTGGGCTTCAACACAGCCAGTTGTAGTTCGGAAGTGCCGTCCACACGGAAAGAGATAATTGCTCCCGTGTCTCAGTGGGGTTCAGTAACGTCAGCTGATCCCCTGCTGTGTGGATGGCAGTCTCTCCTGCTGTCACCTCAATCAAAAGACAGTAGGCCTCTGCCTACACCCTCCTATTTCCTGGGCTTCAACACAGCCAGTTGTAGTTCGGAAGTGCCGTCCACACGGAAAGAGATACTTGCTCCCGTGTCTCAGTGGGGTTCAGTAACGTCAGCTGATCCCCTGCTGTGTGGATGGCAGTCTCTCCTGCTGTAAACTCATTCAAAATACAGTAGGCCTCTGCCTACACCCTCCTATTTCCTGGGCTTCAACACAGCCAGTTGTAGTTCGGAAGTGCCGTCCACACGGAAAGAGATACTTGCTCCCGTGTCTCAGTGGAGTTCAGTAACGTCAGCTGATCCCCTGCTGTGTGGATGGCAGTCTCTCCTGCTGTAAACTCATTCAAAATACAGTAGGCCTCTGCCTACACCCTCCTATTTCCTGGGCTTCAACACAGCCAGTTGTAGTTCGGAAGTGCCGTCCACACGGAAAGAGATACTTGCTCCCGTGTCTCAGTGGGGTTCAGTAACGTCAGCTGATCCCCTGCTGTGTGGATGGCAGTCTCTCCTGCTGTCACATCAATCAAAATACAGTAGGCCTCTGCCTACACCCTCCTATTTCCTGGGCTTCAACACAGCCAGTTGTAATTCGGAAGTGCCGTCCACACGGAAAGAGATACTTGCTCCCGTGTCTCAGTGGGGTTCAGTAATGTCAGCTGATCCCCTGCTGTGTGGATGGCAAAGTCTCCTGCTGCCTACACAGTCGTACCACTATTGATTTTTAACCGTGCTCCAATTAGGCCTGTGGCTCCACTGTCTCTCGTATTTCCCCTGTCCTCCAACCCTGCCAGTTACAGCTCCGAAGTGGCGTCTGCACAATCCACACTTGTTCCTGTGTTACAGGTGTTCAGTCCGGTCAGTTAATCCCCTGATGTGTGTCCGGCAATGTCACCTGCTCTGTCCACATTCCCATTATGGGAATGTGGACAGAGCAGGCGACATTGCCGGACACACATCAGGGGATTAACTGACCGGACTGAACACCTGTAACACAGGAACAAGTGTGGATTGTGCAGACGCCACTTCGGAGCTGTAACTGGCGGGGTTGGAGGACAGGGGAAATACGAAAATCAGTGAAGCCACAGGCCTAAGTGGAGCTTGGTTCAAATTAGTAGACTAAAACCGATCTTAAAATTTCTTCAATGCAGCCTAAGCCTGCTCCGTGCTTGTCCCTGGGCTTCAACACAGCCAGTTGTTGCTCGGAAGTGCCGTCTTCACAGAGTAAAACACTAGCTCCTGTGTTTGTGGGGTTCAGTAACGTCAGCTGTTCCCCTGCTGTTTTGATGGCAATCTGTCCTGCTGCCTCCCAATTGACAGCACATCAGGCCTCAGCCTGCTAAGTGCTTGTCCTGGGCTCCAACATCGCCAGTTGCTGCTCATAACTGACTTTGGCACGGGTACTCCCTCCTGCCCAGCTTGGTTCCAGCCCTGCCTGCTGTTTCCGGGAAGTGTCAATGTCAGTTTGCCACCCCAAGTTGCCATGTCGTGTTGCGGTTGGGTTAGCCGAGGCTAGGGTGCCAGCAGTTTAGGTGCTTCCTATGTGGACTGCGGGTTCTGGTAAGAAAGGTTTGTTCCATAGTGCCAGTAGGACAAGCACCCCCTGTAGGACTGTGTGATTCGGTAACTGCGGCCAGCTTGCGGCATGCCAACTTTGCTTTTCAGGGGTAACTTCTGATACCCCTCCGGGTTCCAGCACCGTCAGCTGGTTCTCATCAGAGCCTTTGGCCTAGGTGCCTCCATCTCGGTATCCGAGTTCCGGCAACGTCTGCTGGTCCTTGGTAGTGCTTTTTAGCACAGGTACCTCCTGCTTAGTAACCGGGTTCCAGCACCGTCAGCTGGTCCTCGGTTGTGCCATTGGCTCTTATTCCTTCTGCTGCCCCTCCGGGTGCCATCACTGTCAGCTGGTCCTCGCTATTTCCATTTGCTCTTGCAGCTTATGCTACCCCTCCGGGTTCCAGCACCGTCAGCTGGTTCTCGTCAGAGCCTTTGGCCTAGGTGCCTCCATCTCGGTATCCGAGTTCCGGCAACGTCTGCTGGTCCTTGGTAGTGCTTTGTAGCACAGGTACCTCCTGCTTAGTAACCGGGTTCCAGCACCGTCAGCTGGTCCTCGGTAGTGCCATTGGCTCTTGTTCCTTCTGCTGCCCCTCCGGGTGCCAGTACCGTCAGCTGGTTCAAGAGGACAAAGAACAGGAAGACAACCACCAAGATGCAGAACAACAAGAGAGAGAAGACAAAGAAGCATAAAAAAAACAAAGCAGAAGCACATTAAGCATAAGACTAATACTCTGAGCAAATGATATTATCTTATTTATAAGCAGAAGAAGACTAAGCAGTGTATGGGGGTGAGTCCGTTCCTCCTCGTGGTGCCCCTGGAAAAGGCCTGCTGCTGCAGGCCAAACTGAACGCGGACAAATCCTGTTGTAAATCTTTTGTGACAGGCAGAACGGAAGGTGTAAACTTCTAACTTTTCTAGATAACAACTACAGGAATGCCTGACACAAACAAGAATATGATGAAGAAGAATAGGAAGAAGATGAATAAGCTGAATATGTAGAATAATAATTGTTGAATAAGAAGAATATGAAGAATGTAAGAAAAGGAAGAAGAAGAAGAAGAAGAAGAAGAAGTAGAATGTAAAAAAAGGAAGTAGAAGAAGAAGAAGAATGTAAAAAAAGGAATAAGAAGAAGAATGTAAAAAAAGGAAGTAGAAGAAGAAGAAGAAGAATGTAAAAAAAGGAAGTAGAAGAAGAAGAAGAAGAATGTAAAAAAAGGAAGTAGAAGAAGAAGACATACATGTCTGGCAAAATATAAATGAGGCTAACATAGTCAATATCTTTGTAACTCCTAACATCTTTAAAAAAAAAAGTTTAATTCCTGCTATTCCATTTGATTGGGCTAAACCTCTATGGCTTTAATGTCTCCTCCACCTCCCACAATACATTCTACATTATTCTTAGTTGTTTTTCTTCATGTAGAATTAACCTACAAGGAAAGAAAGGTTTTTTTTTAATTCCGATATTTTGGCCCCATTGACTTGCATTGGTTCCCGGTATCGGAATCGGCGATACCGATACTTTTTTTAAAGATCGGCCGATCCATTCCGATCCGATATTTTCAAGTATCGGCTGGTATCGCTCAACTCTAATTATGACATCAACAAAATGATTATGACATCATCCAATGATTTTGACATCATCAAATCATTATGACATCAACAAAATGATTATGACATCAACAAAATGATTATGACATCATCAAATGATTATGACATCATCAAATGATTATGACATCATCAAATCATTATGACATCATCAAATGATTATGACATCAACAAAATTATTATGACATCATCTAATGATTATGACATCATCAAATGATTATGACATCAACAAAATGATTATGACATCATCCAATGATTATGACATCATCCAATGATTATGACATCATCAAATCATTATGACATCAACAAAATGATTATGACATCATCAAATCATTATGACATCAACAAAATGATTATGACATCATCCAATGATTTTGACATCATCAAATCATTATGACATCAACAAAATGATTATGACATCAACAAAATGATTATGACATCAAATGATTATGACATCATCAAATGATTATGACATCAACAAAATGATTATGACATCATCCAATGATTATGACATCATCCAATGATTATGACATCATCAAATCATTATGACATCAACAAAATGATTGACATCATCAAATGATTATGACATCAACAAAATGATTATGACATCAAATGATTATGACATCATCAAATCATTATGACATAAACAAAATGATTATGACATTAACAAAATGATTATGGCATCATCAAATGATTATGACATCAACAAAATCATTATGACATCATCAAATGATTATGACATCAACAAAATGATTATGACATCATCCAATGATTATGACATCAAATGATTATGACATCATCAAATCATTATGACATCAACAAAATGATTATGACATCAACAAAATGATTATGACATCATAAAATGATTATGACATCAACAAAATGATTATGGCATCATCAAATGATTATGACATCAACAAAATGATTATGACATCATCCAATGATTTTGACATCATCAAATCATTATGACATCAACAAAATGATTATGACATCAACAAAATGATTATGACATCATCAAATGATTATGACATCAAATGATTATGACATCATCAAATGATTATGACATCAACAAAATGATTATGACATCATCTAATGATTATGACATCATCAAATGATTATGACATCAACAAAATGATTATGACATCATCCAATGATTATGACATCAAATGATTATGACATCAACAAAATGATTATGACATCATCCAATGATTATGACATCAAATGTTTATGACAACATCAAATGATTATGACATCAACAAAATGATTATGACATCATCCAATGATTATGACATCAAATGATTATGACATCATCAAATCATTATGACATCAACAAAAAGATTATGACATCATCTAATGATTATGACATCATCAAATGATTATGACATCAACAAAATGATTTTGACATCATCCAATGATTATGACATCAAATGATTATGACATCATCAAATGATTATGACATCAACAAAATGATTATGACATCATCTGATGATTATGACATCAACAAAATGATTATGACATCATCCAATGTTTATGACATCAAATGATTATGACATCATCCAATGATTATGACATCAACAAAATGATTATGGCATCATCAAATGATTATGACATCAACAAAATGATTATGACATCATCCAATGATTATGACATCATCCAATGCTTATGACATCATCAAATCATTATGACATCAACAAAATGATTATGACATCAACAAAATGATTATGACATCATCAAATGATTATGACATCAACAAAATGATTATGACATCATCCAATGATTATGACATCAAATGATTATGACATCATCAAATGATTATGACATCAACAAAATGATTATGACATCATCCAATGATTATGACATCATCAAATCATTATGACATCAACAAAATGATTATGACATCAACAAAATGATTATGACTAGAGTTGAGCGATACCAGCCGATACTTGAAAATATCGGATCGGAATGGATCGGCCGATCTTTAAAAAAAGTATCGGTATCGCCGATTCCGATACCGGGAACCAATGCAAGTCAATGGGGCCAAAATATCGGAATTAAAAAAAACCCTTTCTTTCCTTGTAGGTTAATTCTACATGAAGAAAAACAACTAAGAATAATGTAGAATGTATTGTGGGAGGTGGAGGAGACATTAAAGCCATAGAGGTTTAGCCCAATCAAATGGAATAGCAGGAATTAAACTTTTTTTTTTAAAGATGTTAGGAGTTACAAAGATATTGACTATGTTAGCCTCATTTATATTTTGCCAGACATGTATGTCTTCTTCTTCTACTTCCTTTTTTTACATTCTTCTTCTTCTTCTTCTACTTCCTTTTTTTACATTCTTCTTCTTCTTCTTCTACTTCCTTTTTTTACATTCTTCTTCTTCTTCTTCTACTTCCTTTTTTTACATTCTTCTTCTTATTCCTTTTTTTACATTCTTCTTCTTCTTCTACTTCCTTTTTTTACATTCTTCTTCTTCTTCTTCTACTTCCTTTTTTTACATTCTTCTTCTTCTTCTACTTCCTTTTTTTACATTCTTCTTCTTCTTCTTCTACTTCCTTTTTTTACATTCTTCTTCTTCTTCTTCTACTTCCTTTTTTTACATTCTTCTTCTTATTCCTTTTTTTACATTCTTCTTCTTCTTCTTCTACTTCCTTTTTTTACATTCTTCTTCTTCTTCTTCTTCTTCTTCTTCTTCCTTTTCTTACATTCTTCATATTCTTCTTATTCAACAATTATTATTCTACATATTCAGCTTCTTCATCTTCTTCCTATTCTTCTTCATCATATTCTTGTTTGTGTCAGGCATTCCTGTAGTTGTTATCTAGAAAAGTTAGAAGTTTACACCTTCCGTTCTGCCTGTCACAAAAGATTTACAACAGGATTTGTCCGCGTTCAGTTTGGCCTGCAGAAGCAGGCCTTTTCCAGGGGCACCACGAGGAGGAACGGACTCACCCCCATACACTGCTTAGTCTTCTTCTGCTTATAAATAAGATAATATCATTTGCTCAGAGTATTAGTCTTATGCTTAATGTTCTTCTGCTTTGTTTTTTTTATGCTTCTTTGTCTTCTCTCTCTTGTTGTTCTGCATCTTGGTGGTTGTCTTCCTGTTCTTTGTCCTCTTGAACCAGCTGACGGTACTGGCACCCGGAGGGGCAGCAGAAGGAACAAGAGCCAATGGCACTACCGAGGACCAGCTGACGGTGCTGGAACCCGGTTACTAAGCAGGAGGTACCTGTGCTACAAAGCACTACCAAGGACCAGCAGACGTTGCCGGAACTCGGATACCGAGATGGAGGCACCTAGGCCAAAGGCTCTGACGAGAACCAGCTGACGGTGCTGGAGCCCGGAGGGGTAGCATAAGCTGCAAGAGCAAATGGAAATAGCGAGGACCAGCTGACAGTGCTGGCACCCGGAGGGGCAGCAGAAGGAATAAGAGCCAATGGCACAACCGAGGACCAGCTGACGGTGCTGGAACCCGGTTACTAAGCAGGAGGTACCTGTGCTACAAAGCACTACCAAGGACCAGCAGACGTTGCCGGAACTCGGATACCGAGATGGAGGCACCTAGGCCAAAGGCTCTGACGAGAACCAGCTGACGGTGCTGGAACCCGGAGGGGTAGCATAAGCTGCAAGAGCAAATGGAAATAGCGAGGACCAGCTGACAGTGCTGGCACCCGGAGGGGCAGCAGAAGGAATAAGAGCCAATGGCACAACCGAGGACCAGCTGACGGTGCTGGAACCCGGTTACTAAGCAGGAGGTACCTGTGCTACAAAGCACTACCAAGGACCAGCAGACGTTGCCGGAACTCGGATACCGAGATGGAGGCACCTAGGCAAAAGGCTCTGACGAGAACCAGCTGACGGTGCTGGAACCCGGAGGGGTAGCATAAGCTGCAAGAGCAAATGGAAATAGCGAGGACCAGCTGACAGTGCTGGCACCCGGAGGGGCAGCAGAAGGAATAAGAGCCAATGGCACAACCGAGGACCAGCTGACGGTGCTGGAACCCGGTTACTAAGCAGGAGGTACCTGTGCTACAAAGCACTACCAAGGACCAGCAGACGTTGCCGGAACTCGGATACCGAGATGGAGGCACCTAGGCCAAAGGCTCTGATGAGAACCAGCTGACGGTGCTGGAACCCGGAGGGGTATCAGAAGTTACCCCTGAAAAGCAAAGTTGGCATGCCGCAAGCTGGCCGCAGTTACCGAATCACACAGTCCTACAGGGGGTGCTTGTCCTACTGGCACTATGGAACAAACCTTTCTTACCAGAACCCGCAGTCCACATAGGAAGCACCTAAACTGCTGGCACCCTAGCCTCGGCTAACCCAACCGCAACACGACATGGCAACTTGGGGTGGCAAACTGACATTGACACTTCCCGGAAACAGCAGGCAGGGCTGGAACCAAGCTGGGCAGGAGGGAGTACCCGTGCCAAAGTCAGTTATGAGCAGCAACTGGCGATGTTGGAGCCCAGGACAAGCACTTAGCAGGCTGAGGCCTGATGTGCTGTCAATTGGGAGGCAGCAGGACAGATTGCCATCAAAACAGCAGGGGAACAGCTGACGTTACTGAACCCCACAAACACAGGAGCTAGTGTTTTACTCTGTGAAGACGGCACTTCCGAGCAACAACTGGCTGTGTTGAAGCCCAGGGACAAGTACGGAGCAGGCTTAGGCTGCATTGAAGAAATTTTAAGATCGGTTGTAGACTACTAATTTGAACCAAGCTCCACTTAGGCCTGTGGCTTCACTGATTTTCGTATTTCCCCTGTCCTCCAACCCCGCCAGTTACAGCTCCGAAGTGGCGTCTGCACAATCCACACTTGTTCCTGTGTTACAGGTGTTCAGTCCGGTCAGTTAATCCCCTGATGTGTGTCCGGCAATGTCGCCTGCTCTGTCCACATTCCCATAATGGGAATGTGGACAGAGCAGGCGACATTGCCGGACACACATCAGGGGATTAACTGACCGGACTGAACACCTGTAACACAGGAACAAGTGTGGATTGTGCAGACGCCACTTCGGAGCTGTAACTGGCGGGGTTGGAGGACAGGGGAAATACGAGAGACAGTGGAGCCACAGGCCTAATTGGAGCACGGTTAAAAATCAGTAGTGGTACGACTGTGTAGGCAGCAGGAGACTTTGCCATCCACACAGCAGGGGATCAGCTGACATTACTGAACCCCACTGAGACACGGGAGCAAGTGTCTCTTTCCGTGTGGACGGCACTTCCGAACTACAACTGGCTGTGTTGAAGCCCAGGAAATAGGAGGGTGTAGGCAGAGGCCTACTGTATTTTGAATGAGGTGACAGCAGGAGAGACTGCCATCCACACAGCAGGGGATCAGCTGACATTACTGAACCCCACTGAGACACGGGAGCAAGTATCTCTTTCCGTGTGGACGGCACTTCCGAACTACAACTGGCTGTGTTGAAGCCCAGGAAATAGGAGGGTGTAGGCAGAGGCCTGCTGTATTTTGAATGAGTTTACAGCAGGAGAGACTGCCATCCACACAGCAGGGGATCAGCTGACATTACTGAACCCCACTGAGACACGGGAGCAAGTGTCTCTTTCCGTGTGGACGGCACTTCCGAACTACAACTGGCTGTGTTGAAGCCCAGGAAATAGGAGGGTGTAGGCAGAGGCCTACTGTATTTTGAAAGAGGTGACAGCAGGAGAGACTGCCATCCACAAAGCAGGGGATCAGCTGACGTTACTGAACCCCACTGAGACACGGGAGCAAGTATCTCTTTCCGTGTGGACGGCACTTCCGAACTACAACTGGCTGTGTTGAAGCCCAGGAAATAGGAGGGTGTAGGCAGAGGCCTACTGAATTTTGAATGAGGTGACAGCAGGAGAGACTGCCATCCACACAGCAGGGGATCAGCTGACATTACTGAACCCCACTGAGACACGGGAGCAAGTATCTCTTTCCGTGTGGACGGCACTTCCGAACTACAACTGGCTGTGTTGAAGCCCAGGAAATAGGAGGGTGTAGGCAGAGGCCTACTGTATTTTGAATGAGTTTACAGCAGGAGAGACTGCCATCCACACAGCAGGGGATCAGCTGACGTTACTGAACCCCACTGAGACACGGGAGCAAGTGTCTCTTTCCGTGTGGACGGCACTTCCGAACTACAACTGGCTGTGTTGAAGCCCAGGAAATAGGAGGGTGTAGGCAGAGGCCTACTGTATTTTGAATGAGTTTACAGCAGGAGAGACTGCCATCCACACAGCAGGGGATCAGCTGACGTTACTGAACCCCACTGAGACACGGGAGCAAGTGTCTCTTTCCGTGTGGACGGCACTTCCGAACTACAACTGGCTGTGTTGAAGCCCAGGAAATAGGAGGGTGTAGGCAGAGGCCTACTGTATTTTGAATGAGGTGACAGCAGGAGAGACTGCCATCCACACAGCAGGGGATCAGCTGACGTTACTGAACCCCACTGAGACACGGGAGCAAGTATCTCTTTCCGTGTGGACGGCACTTCCGAACTACAACTGGCTGTGTTGAAGCCCAGGAAATAGGAGGGTGTAGGCAGAGGCCTACTGTATTTTGAATGAGGTGACAGCAGGAGAGACTGCCATCCACACAGTAGGGGATCAGCTGACATTACTGAACCCCACTGAGACACGGGAGCAAGTATCTCTTTCCGTGTGGACGGCACTTCCGAACTACAACTGGCTGTGTTGAAGCCCAGGAAATAGGAGGGTGTAGGCAGAGGCCTACTGTATTTTGAATGAGTTTACAGCAGGAGAGACTGCCATCCACACAGCAGGGGATCAGCTGACGTTACTGAACCCCACTGAGACACGGGAGCAAGTGTCTCTTTCCGTGTGGACGGCACTTCCGAACTACAACTGGCTGTGTTGAAGCCCAGGAAATAGGAGGGTGTAGGCAGAGGCCTACTGTATTTTGAATGAGGTGACAGCAGGAGAGACTGCCATCCACACAGCAGGGGATCAGCTGACGTTACTGAACCCCACTGAGACACGGGAGCAAGTATCTCTTTCCGTGTGGACGGCACTTCCGAACTACAACTGGCTGTGTTGAAGCCCAGGAAATAGGAGGGTGTAGGCAGAGGCCTACTGAATTTTGAATGAGGTGACAGCAGGAGAGACTGCCATCCACACAGCAGGGGATCAGCTGACGTTACTGAACCCCACTGAGACACGGGAGCAAGTATCTCTTTCCGTGTGGACGGCACTTCCGAACTACAACTGGCTGTGTTGAAGCCAAGGAAATAGGAGGGTGTAGGCAGAGGCCTACTGTATTTTGAAAGAGGTGACAGCAGGAGAGACTGCCATCCACAAAGCAGGGGATCAGCTGACGTTACTGAACCCCACTGAGACACGGGAGCAAGTGTCTCTTTCCGTGTGGACGGCACTTCCGAACTACAACTGGCTGTGTTGAAGCCCAGGAAATAGGAGGGTGTAGGCAGAGGCCTACTGTATTTTGAATGAGGTGACAGCAGGAGAGACTGCCATCCACACAGCAGGGGATCAGCTGACGTTACTGAACCCCACTGAGACACGGGAGCAAGTATCTCTTTCCGTGTGGACGGCACTTCCGAACTACAACTGGCTGTGTTGAAGCCCAGGAAATAGGAGGGTGTAGGCAGAGGCCTACTGTCTTTGTAATGCGGAGACAGCAGGAGAGACTGCCATCTCCACAGCAGGGGAACAGCTGGCAGTGCTGAACCCCACTAACACTTGAACGAATGTGTTTGGCTCTGTGGAGACGACACTTCTGAACACCAACTGACGTTGTTGGAGCCCAGGATTAGGCGAGGAGCAGGCTGGGGCCTACTGGATTTTGGCAGGTGAATGCAGCAGGAGACTTGCCATCTCCACAGCAGGGGAACAGCTGACAGTGCTGAACCCCACTACCACTTGAACGAATGTGTTTGGCTCTGTGGAGACGACACTTCTGAACACCAACTGACGTTGTTGGAGCCCAGGATTAGGCGAGGAGCAGGCTGGGGCCTACTTGATTTTGGCAGGTGAATGCAGCAGGAAACTTTCCATCTCCACAGCAGGGGAACAGCTGGCAGTGCTGAACCCCACTAACACTTGAACGAATGTGTTTGGCTCTGTGGAGACGACACTTCTGAACACCAACTGACGTTGTTGGAGCCCAGGATTAGGCGAGGAGCAGGCTGGGGCCTACTGGATTTTGGCAGGTGAATGCAGCAGGAGACTTGCCATCTCCACAGCAGGGGAACAGCTGGCAGTGCTGAACCCCACTAACACTTGAACGAATGTGTTTGGCTCTGTGGAGACGACACTTCTGAACACCAACTGACGTTGTTGGAGCTCAGGATTAGGCGAGGAGCAGGCTGGGGCCTACTGGATTTTGGCAGGTGAATGCAGCAGGAGACTTGCCATCTCCACAGCAGGGGAACAGCTGACAGTGCTGAACCCCACTAACACTTGAACGAATGTGTTTGGCTCTGTGGAGACGACACTTCTGAACACCAACTGACGTTGTTGGAGCCCAGGATTAGGCGAGGAGCAGGCTGGGGCCTACTTGATTTTGGCAGGTGAATGCAGCAGGAGACTTGCCATCTCCACAGCAGGGGAACAGCTGGCAGTGCTGAACCCCACTAACACTTGAACGAATGTGTTTGGCTCTGTGGAGACGACACTTCTGAACACCAACTGACGTTGTTGGAGCCCAGGATTAGGCGAGGAGCAGGCTGGGGCCTACTGGATTTTGGCAGGTGAATGCAGCAGGAGACTTGCCATCTCCACAGCAGGGGAACAGCTGGCAGTGCTGAACCCCACTAACACTTGAACGAATGTGTTTGGCTCTGTGGAGACGACACTTCTGAACACCAACTGACGTTGTTGGAGCTCAGGATTAGGCGAGGAGCAGGCTGGGGCCTACTGGATTTTGGCAGGTGAATGCAGCAGGAGTCTTGCCATTTCCACAGCAGGGGAACAGCTGACAGTGCTGAACCCCACTAACACTTGAACGAATGTGTTTGGCTCTGTGGAGACGACACTTCTGAACACCAACTGACATTGTTGGAGCCCAGGATTAGGCGAGGAGCAGGCTGGGGCCTACTGGATTTTGGCAGGTGAATGCAGCAGGAGACTTGCCATCTCCACAGCAGGGGAACAGCTGGCAGTGCTGAACCCCACTAACACTTGAACGAATGTGTTTGGCTCTGTGGAGACGACACTTCTGAACACCAACTGACGTTGTTGGAGCTCAGGATTAGGCGAGGAGCAGGCTGGGGCCTACTGGATTTTGGCAGGTGAATGCAGCAGGAGACTTGCCATCTCCACAGCAGGGGAACAGCTGACAGTGTTGAACCCCACTAACACTTGAACGAATGTGTTTGGCTCTGTGGAGACGACACTTCTGAACACCAACTGACGTTGTTGGAGCCCAGGATTAGGCGAGGAGCAGGCTGGGGCCTACTTGATTTTGGCAGGTGAATGCAGCAGGAGACTTGCCATCTCCACAGCAGGGGAACAGCTGGCAGTGCTGAACCCCACTAACACTTGAACGAATGTGTTTGGCTCTGTGGAGACGACACTTCTGAACACCAACTGACGTTGTTGGAGCCCAGGATTAGGCGAGGAGCAGGCTGGGGCCTACTGGATTTTGGCAGGTGAATGCAGCAGGAGACTTGCCATCTCCACAGCAGGGGAACAGCTGGCAGTGCTGAACCCCACTAACACTTGAACGAATGTGTTTGGCTCTGTGGAGACGACACTTCTGAACACCAACTGACGTTGTTGGAGCTCAGGATTAGGCGAGGAGCAGGCTGGGGCCTACTGGATTTTGGCAGGTGAATGCAGCAGGAGACTTGCCATCTCCACAGCAGGGGAACAGCTGACAGTGCTGAACCCCACTAACACTTGAACGAATGTGTTTGGCTCTGTGGAGACGACACTTCTGAACACCAACTGACGCTGTTGGAGCCCAGGATTACGCATGCCGCATGCAGAGGCCAATGGGCATCGGTTTTTATGGAGGTTGTGGACTACTACTGATTCTAACCATGCTCCACTTAGGCCTCTGGCTCCACTGTCTCTACTATTTACCCTGGCCTCCAACCCCGCCAGCTACATCTCTGAAGTGGCATCAGCACAATCTACACTTGTTCCTGTGTTACTGGTGCTCAGTCCCATCAGTTGATCCCCTGATGTTTGTCCGGCAAGTTCGCCAGCTCTGTCCTCATTCCCACTACTGGTTATGGGAATGTGGACAGAGCAGGAGACCTTGCCCGACACACATCAGGGGATAAACTGATGGGACTGAGCCACAGGAACACAGGAACAAGTGTAGATTGTGCTGACGCCACTTCAGAGATGTAGATGGCGGGGTTGGAGGTCAGGGGAAATAGTAGAGACAGTGGAGCCAGAGACCTAAGTTGGGCACGGTTAAAAATCAGTAGTGGTTTGAATGTTGATGGAGCTGGTGACTCTGCCGTCCACACAGCAGGGGATCAGCTGGCATTACTGAACCCCAGTAACACAGGAGCTAGTGTGTTTCTCTGTGCAGACGACACATCTGAGCGACAACTGGCTGTGTTGAAGCACAGGGATTATAGTTCAGGTGGTAGAAAAATGAACACACCAGCAGACCTGGATACAGTTGCCAACCACTAATTTAGTCTGTAAGAGGAATGGCAAAGTCTTTGGAGATCCAGGCCTTGTTCATTTTCAGAAAAGTCAGCCGGTCAACATTATCGGAAGATAGTCGCGTGCGACGGTCTGTTAGTACACCACCTGCGGCACTAAAGACACGTTCCGATAATACACTGGCAGCAGGGCAAGCCAGCACCTCCAATGCATACTGGCTAAGCTCTGGCCATGTATCCAGCTTAGAGACCCAAAACTTGAAGGGGGAAGAGCCATCTGGGAGTACAGCGACAGGGCAAGACATGTAGTCTGACACCATCTGACGGAAGCGTTGCCTCCTGCTGACTCGAGGCGTCGCTGATGGTGTAGACAATTGTGGTGGACACACAAAACTTTGCCACATTTGGGCCATAGTGGTCTTGCCTTGTGCTGCGGCACTGCCTCTGCTCCCTCTTTGTGCAGAGTTTCCTCCACTGCCTCGACGCACAGAGCTGCTTTGTAAAGCACTAGCAACAATGCTGTCGGGTGGAATGGAAAACATTATGGACTGCACCAGTGACTCTTCGTACTCCCGCATTTTACGCTCCCGGTTCAACGTTGGTATGAGCCTTTGTACGCTGTCCCGGTAGCGAGGATCTAGGAGGGTGTACACCCAATAATCAGCCGAGACGAGAATGTGGGCGATGCGGCGGTCGTTTCTCAGGCACTGCAGCATGAAATCAACCATGTGCTGCAGACTCCCAACTGCCAAAGAACCGCTGTCCCCTGTTTGAGGCGTGACCTTGACCTGCTCTGCATCACCCCACCCTCGCTGTACATACTGAGTAGAGGTTTGTGTACCTCCCTCCTCTGGAGAGATGTCTTCCTCCTCCATCGACTCCTCCTCATCCTCCTCACAAAGTGTCCCCTGCCTAGGCCTTTGTGAGGAAACACGTAGCGCAGACTGTCCAGAAGCAGATGGCATTTGGGACTCCTCATCCTCCACCTCTTCTGAAACCTCATCCCTTAGTGCTTGCAGTGTTTGTTGAAGCAGGCAGATAAGGGGGACAGTCATGCTGACTAGTGCATCGTCTGCACTCGCCATCCGCGTGGATTCATCGAAGGCACGCAAAACGAGGCAGATGTCCTTCATAGAGGCCCACTCAATGGTGCTGAAGTGTGAACGGCGCACAGTGCGACTTGTTTGCGCCTGATGCAGCTGGTACTCCATGACTGCTGCCTGCTGCTCACACAACCGCTCCAACATATGTAACGTTGAATTCCACCGGGTGGGTAGGTCACATATGATGCGATGTTCCGGAAGGCCAAATCGTCGCTGCAGAGCAGCGAGGCGCGATCTTGCCGTGCTGGAACGTCGCAAGTGAGCGCACTCTATGCGGACCTTGTGCAACAGTGCATCAAGATCCGGATAGTCCCTCAGAAAGCTCTGCACGACCAAGTTAAGAACATGTGCCAGACATGGGATGTGTGTGAGGTTGCCTAGGCCAAGAGCTGCCACCAGATTTCGGCCATTGTCACACACTACCAAGCCCGGCTGGAGATTCGCTGGCCCAAACCACACATCGCTCTCCAGCTTGATAGCATTCCAGAGCTCCTGCGCTGTGTGGCTTCGATTCCCCAAAGAAATTAATTTGAGTACAGCCTGTTGACGTTTGGCCACGGCTGTGCTCATATCGGTCGTAACAGGCTCCTGCTCTGCTGTTTCTGAGGAACTTGAGTAGGAGGAGGAGTCTATGTGTACAGACTGGAGTCCTGCAATCCGTGGCGTTGGAAGAACACGTACAGCGCCACTCTCCAGATCCGTACCCGGCTCCACAACATTGACCCAGTGGGCAGTGAGGGAAAGGTATCGTCCCTGTCCATGGTTACTGGTCCACGCATCGGTGGTCAGGTGGACCTTGCTACTAACGGCGTTTAGTAGCGCATGTTTTATTTTGCCCTCAACATGTTTCTGCAGGGCAGGGACGGCTCGCCTGCTGAAATAAAAGCGGCTGGGCACGTTGTATTGGGGGACTGCCAATGCCATTAAGTCCCGGAAGGTGTCAGTGTCCACCAGCCTGAATGACAGCATTTCAACTGCCAGAAGTTTGGCAATGCCAGCATTCAGAGACTGTGCTCGGGGATGGTTTGCCGAGTAAGGGCGCCTTTTATCCCATGCCTGTGCTACCGATGGCTGTGATGGATGGGAACGTGCTGTTATGGGTGGAATCTGACAGGGTCTCCGGACAACAGTGGCAGAGGTTCTTCCTTGGCGATCCTGTGAGGAAGCCGAACCAGCAGTGTGTGAGCTGGAGGAAGAGGGCCCAACACGAACTGAAGAGGTGGTAGGTGGTGCTGTACGTTGGCCTACGTCTTCAGGGTGTCTCTGCAACTCCAACTCGTGCTTGGTGCGCACATGTTTCCACATATTTGTGGTATTGAGGTTGCTGACATTTCTCCCTCTTTTGACTCTCTGATGACACAGCTTGCATTTGACAAAGCAAATGTCATCTGCAACTGTGTCAAAAAAGGACCACGCACTGCAACTCTTGTGAGCGCCCGGTTTGCCTTTGGAAGGAGGAATGCTCCTAACGGGTGCCGAAGTGGAGGGTACAGGCAACCAAGTCTTCCCCCTCCCTCTGCCTCCTGTTTTGGCCGGTAGGGGAATCTCTTCCTCCGAGCTGCTCCCACCACCTTCCTGTTGCTCACGCCATGATGGGTCAAGGACCTCATCATCTTCCCTCCCCTCTTCAAACAGCTGCTTCTCCGGGGTTGTCTCGCCAGCACCGTACGCACCAGAAAGTGGCAACTGAGTCTCATCATCATCTGATGCGTACTGAGGTGTGCTGACCATAGGCACTGGCCCACTCGCCTCTTCAGATTCAGAGGGACAAAGAAGTTGCGCATCACTGCATACTCCCTCTTCTTCACATTCAGGAATGCTGCTTGGCTGGCCCCCTCTTTCCAAGCCAAAGATAAGGGGGACAGTCATGCTGACTAGTGCATCGTCTGCACTCGCCATCCGCGTGGATTCATCGAAGGCACGCAAAACGAGGCAGATGTCCTTCATAGAGGCCCACTCAATGGTGCTGAAGTGTGAACGGCGCACAGTGCGACTTGTTTGCGCCTGATGCAGCTGGTACTCCATGACTGCTGCCTGCTGCTCACACAACCGCTCCAACATATGTAACGTTGAATTCCACCGGGTGGGTAGGTCACATATGATGCGATGTTCCGGAAGGCCAAATCGTCGCTGCAGAGCAGCGAGGCGCGATCTTGCCGTGCTGGAACGTCGCAAGTGAGCGCACTCTATGCGGACCTTGTGCAACAGTGCATCAAGATCCGGATAGTCCCTCAGAAAGCTCTGCACGACCAAGTTAAGAACATGTGCCAGACATGGGATGTGTGTGAGGTTGCCTAGGCCAAGAGCTGCCACCAGATTTCGGCCATTGTCACACACTACCAAGCCCGGCTGGAGATTCGCTGGCCCAAACCACACATCGCTCTCCAGCTTGATAGCATTCCAGAGCTCCTGCGCTGTGTGGCTTCGATTCCCCAAAGAAATTAATTTGAGTACAGCCTGTTGACGTTTGGCCACGGCTGTGCTCATATCGGTCGTAACAGGCTCCTGCTCTGCTGTTTCTGAGGAACTTGAGTAGGAGGAGGAGTCTATGTGTACAGACTGGAGTCCTGCAATCCATGGCGTTGGAAGAACACGTACAGCGCCACTCTCCAGATCCGTACCCGGCTCCACAACATTGACCCAGTGGGCAGTGAGGGAAAGGTATCGTCCCTGTCCATGGTTACTGGTCCACGCATCGGTGGTCAGGTGGACCTTGCTACTAACGGCGTTTAGTAGCGCATGTTTTATTTTGCCCTCAACATGTTTCTGCAGGGCAGGGACGGCTCGCCTGCTGAAATAAAAGCGGCTGGGCACGTTGTATTGGGGGACTGCCAATGCCATTAAGTCCCGGAAGGTGTCAGTGTCCACCAGCCTGAATGACAGCATTTCAACTGCCAGAAGTTTGGCAATGCCAGCATTCAGAGACTGTGCTCGGGGATGGTTTGCCGAGTAAGGGCGCCTTTTATCCCATGCCTGTGCTACCGATGGCTGTGATGGATGGGAACGTGCTGTTATGGGTGGAATCTGACAGGGTCTCCGGACAACAGTGGCAGAGGTTCTTCCTTGGCGATCCTGTGAGGAAGCCGAACCAGCAGTGTGTGAGCTGGAGGAAGAGGGCCCAACACGAACTGAAGAGGTGGTAGGTGGTGCTGTACGTTGGCCTACGTCTTCAGGGTGTCTCTGCAACTCCAACTCGTGCTTGGTGCGCACATGTTTCCACATATTTGTGGTATTGAGGTTGCTGACATTTCTCCCTCTTTTGACTCTCTGATGACACAGCTTGCATTTGACAAAGCAAATGTCATCTGCAACTGTGTCAAAAAAGGACCACGCACTGCAACTCTTGTGAGCGCCCGGTTTGCCTTTGGAAGGAGGAATGCTCCTAACGGGTGCCGAAGTGGAGGGTACAGGCAACCAAGTCTTCCCCCTCCCTCTGCCTCCTGTTTTGGCCGGTAGGGGAATCTCTTCCTCCGAGCTGCTCCCACCACCTTCCTGTTGCTCACGCCATGATGGGTCAAGGACCTCATCATCTTCCCTCCCCTCTTCAAACAGCTGCTTCTCCGGGGTTGTCTCGCCAGCACCGTACGCACCAGAAAGTGGCAACTGAGTCTCATCATCATCTGATGCGTACTGAGGTGTGCTGACCATAGGCACTGGCCCACTCGCCTCTTCAGATTCAGAGGGACAAAGAAGTTGCGCATCACTGCATACTCCCTCTTCTTCACATTCAGGAATGCTGCTTGGCTGGCCCCCTCTTTCCAAGCCAACAGATTCCGAGAACAGAAGTAGAGACTGTGATGGCTCCTGTCCATGTCTCTCTGACTGCCTGGGCACTTTGGCAGGTGGTGAAGAGACAGATGGTTGCTCTTCGGTGCTCTGACCCTGAGAGGATGCGGAAGTAATTGAAGTCGATGCGTTAGCTGCCATCCATCCGACAACGGCTTCAATTTGTTCCTCCCGCAGCAGTGGGGTACGTTGAGGTCCTACAAAGCTGCGCATAAAGGACTGTTGCCTGCTAAAACTGGGGGATGCTGATCCACTGGTGCCCGCAGCAGGCCCAGAATCCCCACGTCCTCTACCTGTAGAATCCCCACGTCCTCTCCCTGCAGAATCCCCACGTCCTCTCCCTGCTGAAACTCCACGCCCACGCCCACGCCCACGCCCCCGCGCCTTACTCCCTGCCTTCTTCATCTTGCAAGACTGCTTAAGATAGGCAAAAAAGTACAAAGGGGGGCCTTAGTGTGCTTATTCCTGAACAGCTGGTTACAGGTACAAGAAACACTAATTTTATGAAGTGTGTGTGTGTGGACTAGACTTTAATAGGAGCTGATGTGGCCTACACAAGTTCAAAATGTAGTGTTTGGTGAACTTTTTATGTGGTTTCTTTGTTTGAAAGAAACTCAAAGTATGAGAACAAAGAATTGAAACTGATAGTATCACCAACTTTTTGGAGCTATTACAATGCAGGCAGGTAACCTACAATGCAAAAGATGAGGCTCCAAAAAAATTGGGTAATACTAATCTGGCTGCGCCGGCAGGGCACAAGCCAGAAAAAAAGGCTCCTCTATCTACTCCTATATAGTGTTTGCAACCAACCAATGTTGATGGATACGGATGGATGCACACTAATAGGAGAAGAAAAAATGAGCTGCACTCAGAGACAAATATGTGTGAGGCAGTGACGCACGTTGAGCGTCCTACAACCAGACGTAGCTGCAGGACACTCTACTCAGCGTGAGCTGCACTCACACACAGTCAGAGACCTCTCAGACAGCCGTCAACAGTGCAGCTAAGTGGGCACTGGCACTGACAGGCTGCAGAAAGGCTCCGCTGTGTACTCCTATATAGTGTTTGCAACCACCGTAGATGGAGACGGATGGATGCACACTAATAGAAGAAAAAATGAGCTGCACTCAAATAAAAATATGTGTGAGGCGTTGACGCACGCTGAGCGTCCTACAGCCAGACGTAGCTGCAGGACACACTACTCAGCGTGAGCTGCACTCACACACAGTCAGAGACCTCTCAGACAGCCGTGAACAGTGCAGCAAAGTGGACACTAGCACTGAAAGGCTGCAGAAAGGCTCCGCTGTCTACTACTAGTGTTTGCAACCAACGTATATGGATACGGATGGAAGCACACTAGATTGAAATTATTTAAAAAATGCAGCTCAAAAAATAAAAGATGTATGAGGCAGCAGTGATCACACTGGGTGGCCTACAGCCTGACGTGGCTGCAGGACCCACTCCACAGCGTGAGCTGCACTCACACAGCCCTTGCAGACAGCTGTGAACACTGCTGCTAGGGCAAAGAAGGCTACAGTGGTGGTTTATGTAGCCTGGGTAAAGCACTAGATGTTTGGTGGAATCGCTATTTCTAACTGTCCCTCACAGTCTTCTACAGCAGCCTGTCCCTAACTGAATTCACAGCAGAGTGACCAGAAATGGCGGCTGCGGTGGCTTTTATAGTGCATCATGACATCATTTCGGCAGCCAATCACAGCCGTGCCAATAGTTAACATGCCTACATGCATAACAGGATGTGCCCACACTTCGGAGGATTCCCATTGGCTTAATCAAAGCAAGCAGGCTCATAGCATGATGGGAACTTCCTATTCCGATTCCGATCCCGGAATCCGATATGAAAAAAGTATCGGAATTAAGTATCGGAATTCCGATACCGCTAATATCGGCCGATACCCGATACTTGCGGTATCGGAATGCTCAACACTAATTATGACATCATCAAATGATTATGACATCAACAAAATGATTATGACATCATCAAATGATTATGACATCAACAAAATGATTATGACATCATCAAATGATTATGACATCATCCAATGATTATGACATCAAATGATTATGACATCATCAAATGATTATGACATCAACAAAATGATTATGACATCATCCAATGATTATGACATCATCAAATCATTATGACATCAACAAAATGATTATGACATCAACAAAATGATTATGACATCATTAGATGATTATGACATCAACAAAATGATTATGACATCATCCAATGATTATGACATCAAATGATTTTGACATCATCAAATGATTATGACATCAACAAAATGATTATGACATCATCCAATGATTATGACATCAACAAATCATTATGCCATCAACAAAATGATTATGACATCAACAAAATGATTATGACATCATCAAATGATTATGACATCAACAAAATGATTATGACATCATCAAATGATTATGACATCATCAAATGATTATGACATCAACAAAATGATTATGACATCAACAAAATGATTATGACATCATCCAATGATTATGACATCAAATGATTATGACATCATCAAATGATTATGACATCAACAAAATGATTATGGCATCATCAAATGATTATGACATCAACAAAATGATTATGCCATCATCCAATGATTATGACATCATCCAATGATATGACATCATCAAATCATTATGACATCAACAAAATGATTATGACATCAACAAAATGATTATGACATCATCAAATGATTATGACATCAACAAAATGATTATGACATCATCCAATGATTATGACATCATCCAATGACTATGACATCATCAAATCATTATGACATCAACAAAATGATTATGACATCAACAAAATGATTATGACATCATCAAATGATTATGACATCAACAAAATGATTATGACATCATCAAATGATTATGACATCAACAAAATGATTATGACATCATCAAATGATTATGACATCATCCAATGATTATGACATCAAATGATTATGACATCACCAAATGATTATGACATCAACAAAATGATTATGACATCATCCAATGATTATGACATCAACAAAATGATTATGGCATCATCAAATGATAATGACATCAACAAAATGATTATGGCATCATCAAATGATTATGACATCAACAAAATGATTATGACATCATCAAATGATTATGACATCATCCAATGATTATCACATCAAATGATTATGACATCAACAAAATTATTATGACATCATCCAATGATTATGACATCATCCAATGATTATGACATCATCAAATGATTATGACATCAACAAAATGATTATGACATCATCCAATGATTATGACATCATCCAATGATTATGACATCATCAAATCATTATGACATCAACAAAATGATTGACATCATCAAATGATTATGACATCAACAAAATGATTATGACATCATCAAATCATTATGACATAAACAAAATGATTATGACATTAACAAAATGATTATGGCATCATCAAATGATTATGACATCAACAAAATCATTATGACATCATCAAATGATTATGACATCAACAAAATGATTATGACATCATCCAATGATTATGACATCAAATGATTATGACATCATCAAATCATTATGACATCAACAAAATGATTATGACATCAACAAAATGATTATGACATCATAAAATGATTATGACATCAACAAAATGATTATGGCATCATCAAATTATTATGACATCAACAAAATGATTATGACATCATCCAATGATTTTGACATCATCAAATCATTATGACATCAACAAAATGATTATGACATCAACAAAATGATTATGACATCATCAAATGATTATGACATCAAATGATTAAGACATCATCAAATGATTATGACATCAAAAAAATGATTATGACATCATCTAATGATTATGACATCATCAAATGATTATGACATCAACAAAATGATTATGACATCATCCAATGATTATGACATCAAATGATTATGACATCAACAAATGATTATGACATCATACAATGATTATGACATCAAATGTTTATGACATCATCAAATGATAATGACATCAACAAAATGATTATGACATCATCCAATGATTATGACATCAAATGATTATGACATCATCAAATCATTATGACATCAACAAAAAGATTATGACATCATCTAATGATTATGACATCATCAAATGATTATGACATCAACAAAATGATTTTGACATCATCCAATGATTATGACATCAAATGATTATGACATCATCAAATGATTATGACATCAACAAAATGATTATGACATCATCTGATGATTATGACATCAACAAAATGATTATGACATCATCCAATGTTTATGACATCAAATGATTATGACATCATCCAATGATTATGACATCAACAAAATGATTATGGCATCATCAAATGATTATGACATCAACAAAATGATTATGACATCATCCAATGATTATGACATCATCCAATGATTATGACATCATCAAATCATTATGACATCAACAAAATGATTATGACATCAACAAAATTATTATGACATCATCAAATGATTATGACATCAACAAAATGATTATGACATCATCCAATGATTATGACATCAAATGATTATGACATCATCAAATGATTATGACATCAACAAAATGATTATGACATCATCCAATGATTATGACATCATCAAATCATTATGACATCAACAAAATGATTATGACATCAACAAAATGATTATGACATCATCAAATGATTATGACATCAACAAAATGATTATGACATCATCAAATGATTATGACATCAACATAATGATTATGACATCATCAAATGATTATGACATCATCCAATGATTATGACATCAAATGATTATGACATCATCAAATGATTATGACATCAACAAAATGATTATGACATCATCCAATGATTATGACATCATCCAATGATTATGACATCATCAAATCATTATGACATCAACAAAATGATTATGACATCAACAAAATGATTATGACATCATCAGATGATTTTGACATCAACAAAATGATTATGACATCATCCAATGATTATGACATCAAATGATTTTGACATCATCAAATGATTATGACATCAACAAAATGATTATGACATCATCAAATGATTATGACATCAACAAAATGATTATGACATCATCAAATGATTATGACATCATCAAATGATTATGACATCAACAAAATGATTATGACATCAACAAAATGACTATGACATCATCCAATGATTATGACATCAAATGATTATGACATCATCAAATGATTATGACATCAACAAAATGATTATGGCATCATCAAATGATTATGACATCAACAAAATAATTATGACATCATCCAATGATTATGACATCATCCAATGATATGACATCATCAAATCATTATGACATCAACAAAATGATTATGACATCAACAAAATGATTATGACATCATCAAATGATTATGACATCAACAAAATGATTATGACATCATCCAATGATTATGACATCATCCAATGACTATGACATCATCAAATCATTATGACATCAACAAAATGATTATGACATCAACAAAATGATTATGACATCATCAAATGATTATGACATCAACAAAATGATTATGACATCATCAAATGATTATGACATCAACAAAATGATTATGACATCATCAAATGATTATGACATCATCCAATGATTATGACATCAAATGATTATGACATCACCAAATGATTATGACATCAACAAAATGATTATGACATCATCCAATGATTATGACTAGTGTTGAGCATTCCGATACCGCAAGTATCGGGTATCGGCCGATACTTGCTGTATCGGAATTCCGATACCGACTTCCGATATTTTTTCAATATCGGAATTCGGCATCGGAATCGGAAGTTCAGTTGATTGACGGCCTGACGTCATCATGATGCGCGGTGTGTGCGCATCATGATGCGCCGTCATTTCGGGCCTTCCGGGGGTCTCTGCCGGCCTGCCGGGGGGCTGTGCCGGCCTGCCGGGGGGCTGTGTGGACTGCCCGGGGTCTCTGCCGGCCTGCCGGGGGGCTGTGCCGGCCTGCCGGGGGGCTGTGCACCCTGTGGGGGTCTGTACCGGCCTGCCGGGGGGCTGTGCCGGCCTGCCGGGGGGCTGTGCTGATGTCCGGGGGTCTGTGCAAGCATCGTCCGATGGGACTACAAGTCCCATCGGGCGATGCCTGCTACCATGACAGTGATTGACACATTAGCCAATGATGGGACAGTAGTAGTCCCATCATCCGGCTTATGTGTTAAATGTTAAAAAAAAAAAAAAAATACTACATACATACTACATGCTACATACATACTACATATATACTACATACATACTACATACATGCTACATACATACTACATGCATGCTACATACATACTACATATATACTACATACATACTACATACATACTGCATGCTACATACATACTATATACATACTACATACATACTACATGCATGCTACATATATACTACATGCTACATACATACCACATACATACTACATGCATGCTACATATATACTACATGCATGCTACATACATACTACATATATACTACATGCATGCTACATACATACTACATGCTACATGCATGCTACATACATACTACATACATGCTACATATATACTACATACATACTACATATATACTACATGCATGCTACATATATACTACATACATACTACATATATACTACATGCATGCTACATATATACTACATACATACTACATATATACTACATACATGCTACATACATACTACATACATACTACATATATACTACATGCATGCTACATATATACTACATGCTACATACATACCACATACATACTACATACATGCTACATGCATGCTACATACATACTACATATATACTACATGCATGCTACATACATACTACATGCTACATGCATGCTACATACATACTACATACATACTACATGCTACATACATACCACATATATACTACATACATACAATACATTCATACAATACATACATAGACATACAGTACATATAACATAGAGTAACATACTTACCAATACTTGTCACATTGTTCCCCGAAGCCATTGTCGTCTACGGAATAAATATTAACATAACAAACCACAAAAATACTCACCCACGATCCGAAGCAGTCCACGAGTGTGTCCCACGACGATCTTGGGTAGAGAACTGCAGCATCAGATGATGCTGCCGTTCTCTACGGGCTGCAGGAATCCAATGACGGAAGGTAGGTATCCTTCCGCACTGTATTCCTCCGCCACTTAAAAAAAAAAAGTCCCTAGTCTCACTTTATGCCATTGCTGTGTGGGAAATTCCCACACAGCAATGGCATAAAGTGAGACTAGGGACTTTTTTTTTTTTAAGTGGCGGAGGAATACAGTGCGGAAGGATACCTACCTTCCGTCATTGGATTCCTGCAGCCCGTAGAGAACGGCAGCATCAGCTGATGCTGCAGTTCTCTACCCAAGATCGTCGTGGGACACACTCGTGGACTGCTTCGGATCGTGGGTGAGTATTTTTGTGGTTTGTTATGTTAATATTTATTCCGTAGACGACAATGGCTTCGGGGAACAATGTGACAAGTATTGGTAAGTATGTTACTCTATGTTATATGTACTGTATGTCTATGTATGTATTGTATGAATGTATTGTATGTATGTAGTATATATGTGGTATGTATGTAGCATGTAGTATGTATGTAGTATGTATGTAGCATGCATGTAGCATGTAGTATGTATGTAGCATGCATGTAGTATATATGTAGTATGTATGTAGCATGCATGTAGTATATATGTAGCATGTATGTAGTATGTATGTGGTATGTATGTAGCATGTAGTATATATGTAGCATGTATGTAGTATATATGTAGTATGTATGTAGTATATATGTAGCATGCATGTAGTATATATGTAGTATGTATGTAGTATATATGTAGCATGCATGTAGTATATATGTAGTATGTATGTAGTATATATGTAGCATGTATGTAGTATGTATGTAGCATGCATGTAGCATGTAGTATGTATGTAGCATGCATGTAGTATATATGTAGTATGTATGTAGCATGCATGTAGTATATATGTAGCATGCATGTAGTATGTATGTGGTATGTATGTAGTATATATGTAGTATGTATGTAGTATATATGTAGCATGTATGTAGTATGTATGTAGCATGCATGTAGCATGTAGTATGTATGTAGCATGCATGTAGTATATATGTAGTATGTATGTAGCATGCATGTAGTATATATGTAGCATGCATGTAGTATATATGTAGTATGTATGTAGTATATATGTAGCATGTATGTAGTATGTATGTAGCATGCATGTAGCATGTAGTATGTATGTAGCATGCATGTAGTATATATGTAGTATGTATGTAGCATGCATGTAGTATATATGTAGCATGCATGTAGTATATATGTAGTATGTATGTAGTATGTAGTATGAATGTAGCATGTATGTAGTATGTAGTATGAATGTAGCATGTAATTTTTTTTTTTTTTTTTTTTACATTTAACACATTAGCCGGATGATGGGACTACTACTGTCCCATCATTGGCTAATGTGTCAATCACTGTCATGGTAGCAGGCATCGCCCGATGGGACTTGTAGTCCCATCGGACGATGCCTGCACAGACCCCCGGAGCCTGCACAGACCACCGGCAGGCCGGCACAGCCCCCCGGCAGGCCGGCACAGCCCCCCGGCAGGCCGGCACAGCCCCCCGGAGCCTGCACAGACCACCGGCAGGCCGGCACAGACCACCGGAGCCTGCACAGACCCCCTGGCAGGCCGGCACAGCCCCCCGGCAGGCCGGCACAGCCCCCCGGAGCCTGCACAGACCACCGGCAGGCCGGCACAGACCACCGGAGCCTGCACAGACCACCGGCAGGCCGGCACAGCCCCCCGGAGCCTGCACAGACCACCGGCAGGCCGGCACAGACCACCGGAGACTGCACAGACCCCCTGGCAGGCCGGCACAGCCCCCCGAAAAGCCCGTACAGACCCCAGAGAGGCTGTACAAGGGCAGGAAAGGGTTTTTCTTATTCCGATACCGGAAGTCCCATAGACTTGAATGGGACTTCCGGTATCGGAATCGGCGATACCGATACTTTTTTTAAAGATCGGCCGATACCATCCGATACGATACTTTGAAGTATCGGATGGTATCGCTCAACTCTAATTATGACATCAACAAAATGATTATGGCATCATCAAATGATTATGACATCAACAAAATGATTATGACATCATCAAATGATTATGACATCAACAAAATGATTATGACATCATCAAATGATTATGACATCATCCAATGATTATCACATCAAATGATTATGACATCAACAAAATTATTATGACATCATCCAATGATTATGACATCATCCAATGATTATGACATCATCAAATCATTATGACATCAACAAAATGATTATGACATCATCCAATGATTATGACATCATCCAATGATTATGACATCATCAAATCATTATGACATCAACAAAATGATTATGACATCAACAAAATGATTATGACATCATCAAATGATTATGACATCAACAAAATGATTATGACATCATCCAATGATTATGACATCAAATGATTATGACATCATCAAATGATTATGACATCAACAAAATGATTATGACATCATCCAATGATTATGACATCATCCAATGTTTATGACATCATCAAATCATTATGACATCAACAAAATGATTATGACATCAACAAAATGATTATGACATCATCAAATGATTATGACATCAACAAAATATTTATGACATCATCAAATGATTATTATATCAACAAAATGATTATGACATCATCAAATGATTATGACATCATCCAATGATTATGACATCATCAAATCATTATGACATCAACAAAATGATTATGACATCATCAGATGATTATGACATCAACAAAATGATTATGACATCATCCAATGATTATGACATCAAATGATTTTGACATCATCAAATGATTATGACATCAACAAAATGATTATGACATCATCCAATGATTATGACATCAACAAAATGATTATGGCATCAACAAAATGATTATGACATCATCAAATGATTATGACATCAACAAAATGATTATGACATCATCAAATGATTATGACATCATCAAATGATTATGACATCAACAAAATGATTATGACATCAACAAAATGATTATGACATCATCCAATGATTATGGCATCAAATGATTATGACATCATCAAATGATTATGACATCAACAAAATGATTATGGCATCATCAAATGATTATGACATCAACAAAATGATTATGACATCATCCAATGATTATGACATCATCCAATGATATGACATCATCAAATCATTATGACATCAACAAAATGATTATGACATCAACAAAATGATTATGACATCAACAAAATGATTATGACATCATCCAATGATTATGACATCAAATGATTATGACATCATCAAATGATTATGACATCAACAAAATGATTATGACATCATCCAATGATTATGACATCATCCAATGACTATGACATCATCAAATCATTATGACATCAACAAAATGATTATGACATCAACAAAATGATTATGACATCATCAAATGATTATGACATCAACAAAATGATTATGACATCATCAAATGATTATGACATCAACAAAATGATTATGACATCATCAAATGATTATGACATCATCCAATGATTATGACATCAAATGATTATGACATCATCAAATGATTATGACATCAACAAAATGATTATGACATCATCCAATGATTATGACATGAAATGATTATGACATCATCAAATGATTATGACAGCAACAAAATGATTATGGCATCATCAAATGATTATGACATCAACAAAATGATTATGACATCATCCAATAATTATGACATCAACAAAATGATTATGACATCATCAAATGATTATGACATCAACAAAATGATTATGACATCATCTAATGATTATGACATCATCTAATGATTATGACATCAACAAAATGATTATGACATCATCCAATGATTATGACATCTAATGATTATGACATCATCAAATGATTATGACATCAACAAAATGATTATGACATCATCCAATGATTATGACATCAAATGATTATGACATCATCAAATGATTATGACATCAACAAAATGATTATGACATCATCTAATGATTATGACATCATCAAATGATTATGACATCAACAAAATGGTTATGACATCATCCAATGATTATGACATCATCTAATGATTATGACATCATCAAATGATTATGACATCAACAAAATGATTATGACATCAAATGATTATGACATCATCTAATGATTATGACATCATCAAATGATTATGACATCAACAAAATGATTATGACATCATCCAATGATTATGACATCAACAAAATGATTATGACATCAAATGATTATGACATCATCTAATGATTATGACATCATCAAATGATTATGACATCATCCAATGATTTTGACATCATCAAATCATTATGACATCAACAAAATGATTATGACATCAACAAAATGATTATGACATCATCAATTGATTATGACATCAAATGATTATGACATCATCAAATGATTATGACATCAACAAAATGATTATGACATCATCTAATGATTATGACATCATCAAATGATTATGACATCAACAAAATGATAATGACATCATCTAATGATTATGACATCATCAAATGATTATGACATCAACAAAATGATTATGACATCATCCAATTATTATGACATCAAATGATTATGACATCAACAAAATGATTATGACATCATCAAATGATTATGACATCAACAAAATGATTATGACATCATCCAATGATTATGACATCATCCAATGATTATGACATCATCAAATCATTATGACATCAACAAAATGATTATGACATCATCAAATCATTATGACATCAACAAAATGATTATGACATCATCCAATGATTTTGACATCATCAAATCATTATGACATCAACAAAATGATTATGACATCAACAAAATGATTATGACATCAAATGATTATGACATCAAATGATTATGACATCAACAAAATGATTATGACATCATCCAATGATTATGACATCATCCAATGATTATGACATCATCAAATCATTATGACATCAACGAAATGATTGACATCATCAAATGACTATGACATCAACAAAATGATTATGACATCATCCAATGATTATGACATCAAATGATTATGACATCATCAAATCATTATGACATCAACAAAATGATTATGACTAGAGTTGAGCGATACCGTCCGATACTTCAAAGTATCGTATCGGATGGTATCGGCCGATCTTTAAAAAAAGTATCGGTATCGCCGATTCCGATACCGGAAGTCCCATTCAAGTCTATGGGACTTCCGGTATCGGAATAAGAAAAACCCTTTCCTGCCCTTGTACAGCCTCTCTGGGGTCTGTACGGGCCTTTCGGGGGGCTGTGCCGGCCTGCCAGGGGGTCTGTGCAGGCTCCGGTGGTCTGTGCCGGCCTGCCGGTGGTCTGTGCAGGCTCCGGGGGGCTGTGCCGGCCTGCCGGGGGGCTGTGCCGGCCTGCCGGGGGGCTGTGCAGGCTCCGGGGGGCTGTGCCGGCCTGCCGGGGGGCTGTGCCGGCCTGCCAGGGGGCTGTGCCGGCCTGCCGGGGGGCTGTGCAGGCTCCGGGGGTCTGTGCAGGCATCATCCGATGGGACTACAAGTCCCATCGGGCGATGCCTGCTACCATGACAGTGATTGACACATTAGCCAATGATGGGACAGTAGTAGTCCCATCATCCGGCTAATGTGTTAAATGTAAAAAAAAAAAAAAAATTACATGCTACATACATACAACATGCATACTACATACATGCTACATTCATACTACATACTACATACATGCTACATTCATACTACATAAATACTACATGCAACATACATACTACATATATACTACATGCATGCTACATACATACTGCATGCTACATACATACCACATATATACTACATACATACTGCATGCATGCTACATGCATGCTACATGCTACATACATAACACATATATACTACATGCATGCTACATACATACTACATGCTACATACTACATATATACTACATGCATGCTACATACTACATGCTACATACATACTACATATATACTACATGCATGCTACATACATACTGCATGCTACATGCATGCTACATACATACTACATACATACTACATGCTACATACATACTACATATATACTACATACATACTACATACATACTACATGCATGCTACATGCATGCTACATACATACCACATACATAACACATATATACTACATGCATGCTACATACATACTACATGCTACATACATACTACATATATACTACATGCATGCTACATACATACTACATGCTACACACATACTACATATATACTACATGCATGCTACATACTACATGCTACATACATACTACATATATACTACATGCATGCTACATACATACTACATGCTACATACATACCACATACATACTACATATATACTACATGCATGCTACATACATACTGCATGCTACATGCATGCTACATACATACTACATACATACTACATGCTACATACATACCACATATATACTACATACATACAATACATTCATACAATACATACATAGACATACAGTACATATAACATAGAGTAACATACTTACCAATACTTGTCACATTGTTCCCCGAAGCCATTGTCTTTTCCGGAATAAATTTTAACATAACAAACCACAAAAATACTCACCCACGATCCGAAGCAGTCCACGAGTGTGTCCCACGACGATCTTGGGTAGAGAACTGCAGCATCAGCTGTTGCTGCCGTTCTCTACGGGCTGCAGGAATCCAATGACGGAAGGTAGGTATCCTTCCGCACTGTATTCCTCCGCCACTTAAAAAAAAAAGTCCCTAGTCTCACTTTATGCCATTGCTGTGTGGGAATTTCCCACACAGCAATGGCATAAAGTGAGACTAGGGACTTTTTTTTTTTTAAGTGGCGGAGGAATACAGTGCGGAAGGATACCTACCTTCCGTCATTGGATTCCTGCAGCCCGTAGAGAACGGCAGCATCATCTGATGCTGCAGTTCTCTAGCCAAGATCGTCGTGGGACACACTCGTGGACTGCTTCGGATCGTGGGTGAGTATTTTTGTGGTTTGTTATGTTAATATTTATTCCGGAAAAGACAATGGCTTCGGGGAACAATGTGACAAGTATTGGTAAGTATGTTACTCTATGTTATATGTACTGTATGTCTATGTATGTATTGTATGAATGTATTGTATGTATGTAGTATGTATGTAGCATGTAGTATGTATGTAGTATGTATGTAGCATGCATGTAGCATGTAGTATGTATGTAGCATGCATGTAGTATATATGTAGTATGTATGTAGCATGCATGTAGTATATATGTAGCATGTATGTAGTATGTATGTGGTATGTATGTAGCATGTAGTATGTATGTAGCATGCATGTAGTATATATGTAGTATGTATGTAGCATGTAGTATGTATGTAGTATGTATGTGGTATGTATGTAGCATGTAGTATGTATGTAGCATGCATGTAGTATATATGTAGTATGTATGTAGCATGTAGTATGTATGTAGTATGTATGTAGTATGTATGTAGCATGCAGTATGTATGTAGCATGTATGTAGTATGTATGTAGTATATATGTAGTATGTATGTAGCATGTAGTATGTATGTAGCATGCATGTAGTATATATGTAGTATGTATGTAGCATGCATGTAGTATGTATGTAGTATGTATGTAGTATGTATGTAGCATGCAGTATGTAGCATGTATGTAGTATGTATGTAGTATATATGTAGTATGTATGTAGCATGCATGTAGTATGTATGTAGCATGTAGTATGTATGTAGCATGCATGTTGTATGTATGTAGCATGTATGTAGTATGTATGTAGCATGTATGTAGTATGTATGTAGCATGTAGTATGTATGTAGCATGCATGTAGTATGTATGTAGTATGTATGTAGCATGCATGTAGTATGTATGTAGTATGTATGTAGTATGTATGTAGTATGTATGTAGCATGCAGTATGTATGTAGCATGTATGTAGTATGTATGTAGTATATATGTAGTATGTATGTAGCATGCATGTAGTATGTATGTAGCATGCATGTAGTATGTATGTAGCATGTATGTAGTATGTATGTAGCATGTATGTAGTATGTATGTAGCATGTAGTATGTATGTAGCATGCATGTAGTATGTATGTAGTATTTTTTTTTTTTAACATTTAACACATTAGCCGGATGATGGGACTACTACTGTCCCATCATTGGCTAATGTGTCAATCACTGTCATGGTAGCAGGCATCGCCCGATGGGACTTGTAGTCCCATCGGACGATGCTTGCACAGACCCCCGGACATCAGCACAGACCCCCGGCAGGCTGGCACAGCCCCCCGGCAGGCCGGCAGAGACCCCCGGAAGGCCCGAAATGACGGCGCATCATGATGCGCACACACCGCGCATCATGATGACGTCAGGCCGTCAATCAACTGAACTTCCGATTCCGATGCCGAATTCCGATATTGAAAAAATATCGGAAGTCGGTATCGGAATTCCGATACAGCAAGTATCGGCCGATACCCGATACTTGCGGTATCGGAATGTTCAACACTAATTATGACATTAACAAAATGATTATGGCATCATCAAATGATTATGACATCAACAAAATCATTATGACATCATCAAATGATTATGACATCAACAAAATGATTATGACATCATCCAATGATTATGACATCAAATGATTATGACATCATCAAATGATTATGACATCAACAAAATGATTATGACATCATCCAATGATTATGACATCAAATGATTATGACATCATCAAATCATTATGACATCAACAAAATGATTATGACATCAACAAAATGATTATGACATCATAAAATCATTATGACATCAACAAAATGATTATGGCATCATCAGATGATTATGACATCAACAAAATGATTATGACATCATCCAATGATTTTGACATCATCAAATCATTATGACATCAACAAAATGATTATGACATCAACAAAATGATTATGACATCATCAAATGATTATGACATCAACAAAATGATTATGACATCATCCAATGATTATGACATCAAATGATTATGACATCATCAAATGATTATGACATCAACAAAATGATTATGACATCATCCAATGATTATGACATCATCAAATCATTATGACATCAACAAAATGATTATGACATCAACAAAATGATTATGACATCATCAAATGATTATGACATCAACAAAATGATTATGACATCAACAAAATGATTATGACATCATCAAATGATTATGACATCATCCAATGATTATGACATCAAATGATTATGACATCATCAAATGATTATGACATCAACAAAATGATTATGACATCATCCAATGATTATGACATCATCCAATGATTATGACATCATCAAATCATTATGACATCAACAAAATGATTATGACATCAACAAAATGATTATGACATCATCCAATGATTATGACATCAAATGATTTTGACATCATCAAATGATTATGACATCAACAAAATGATTATGACTTCATCCAATGATTATGACATCAAATGATTATGACATCATCCAATGATTATGACATCAACAAAATGATTATGGCATCATCAAATGATTATGACATCAACAAAATGATTATGACATCATCAAATGATTATGACATCATCAAATGATTATGACATCAACAAAATGATTATGACATCATCCAATGATTATGACATCAAATGATTATGACATCATCAAATGATTATGACATCAACAAAATGATTATGGCATCATCAAATGATTATGACATCATCCAATGACTATGACATCATCAAATCATTATGACATCAACAAAATGATTATGACATCAACAAAATGATTATGACATCATCAAATGATTATGACATCAACAAAATGATTATGACATCATCAAATGATTATGACATCAACAAAATGATTATGACATCATCAAATGATTATGACATCATCCAATGATTATGACATCAAATGATTATGACATCACCAAATGATTATGACATCAACAAAATGATTATGGCATCATCAAATGATTATGACATCAACAAAATGATTATGGCATCATCAAATGATTATGACATCAACAAAATGATTATGACATCATTAAATGATTATGACATCATCCAATGATTATCACATCAAATGATTATGACATCAACAAAATTATTATGACATCATCCAATGATTATGACATCATCCAATGATTATGACATCATCAAATCATTATGACATCAACAAAATGATTGACATCATCAAATGATTATGACATCAACAAAATGATTATGACATCATCCAATGATTATGACATCAAATGATTATGACATCATCAAATCATTATGACATCAACAAAATGATTATGACATCAACAAAATGATTATGGCATCATCAAATGATTATGACATCAACAAAATCATTATGACATCATCAAATGATTATGACATCAACAAAATGATTATGACATCATCCAATGATTATGACATCAAATGATTATGACATCATCAAATCATTATGACATCAACAAAATGATTATGACATCAACAAAATGATTATGACATCATAAAATGATTATGACATCAACAAAATGATTATGGCATCATCAAATGATTATGACATCAACAAAATGATTATGACATCATCCAATGATTTTGACATCATCAAATCATTATGACATCAACAAAATGATAATGACATCAACAAAATGATTATGACATCATCTAATGATTATGACATCATCAAATGATTATGACATCAACAAAATGATTATGACATCATCAAATGATTATGACATCAAAAAAATGATTATGACATCAACAAAATGATTATGACATCATCTAATGATTATGACATTATCAAATGATTATGACATCAACAAAATGATTATGACATCATCCGATGATTATGACATCAAATGATTATGACATCATCAAATGATTATGACATCAACAAAATGATTATGACATCATCTAATGATTATGACATCATCAAATGATTATGACATCAACAAAATGATTATGACATCATCTAATGATTATGACATCATCAAATGATTATGACATCAACAAAATGATTATGACATCATACAATGATTACGACATCAAATGATTATGACATCAACAAAATGATTATGACATCATCCAATGATTATGACATCAAATGATTATGACATCATCAAATCATTATGACATCAACAAAATGATTATGACATCATCTAATGATTTTGACATCATCAAATGATTATGACATCAACAAAATGATTATGACATCATCCAATGATTATGACATCAAATGATTATGACATCATCAAATGATTATGACATCAACAAAATGATTATGACATCATCTGATGATTATGACATCAACAAAATGATTATGACATCATCCAATGATTATGACATCAAATGATTATGACATCATCCAATGATTATGACATCAACAAAATGATTATGGCATCATCAAATGATTATGACATCAACAAAATGATTATGACATCATCCAATGATTATGACATCATCAAATCATTATGACATCAACAAAATGATTATGACATCAACAAAATGATTATGACATCATCAAATGATTATGACATCAACAAAATGATTATGACATCATCCAATGATTATGACATCATCCAATGATTATGACATCATCAAATCATTATGACATCAACAAAATGATTATGACATCAACAAAATGATTATGACATCATCAAATGATTATGACATCAACAAAATGATTATGACATCATCAAATGATTATGACATCAACAAAATGATTATGACATCATCAAATGATTTTGACATCATCCAATGATTATGACATCATCAAATCATTATGACATCAACAAAATGATTATGACATCAACAAAATGATTATGACATCATCAGATGATTATGACATCAACAAAATGATTATGACATCATCCAATGATTATGACATCAAATGATTTTGACATCATCAAATGATTATGACATCAACAAAATGATTATGACATCATCAAATGATTATGACATCAACAAAATGATTATGACATCATCAAATGATTATGACATCATCCGATGATTATGACATCAAATGATTATGACATCATCAAATGATTATGACATCAACAAAATGATTATGACATCATCTAATGATTATGACATCATCAAATGATTATGACATCAACAAAATGATTATGACATCATCCAATGATTACGACATCAAATGATTATGACATCAACAAAATGATTATGACATCATCCAATGATTATGACATCAAATGATTATGACATCATCAAATCATTATGACATCAACAAAATGATTATGACATCATCTAATGATTATGACATCATCAAATGATTATGACATCAACAAAATGATTATGACATCATCCAATGATTATGACATCAAATGATTATGACATCATCAAATGATTATGACATCAACAAAATGATTATGACATCATCTGATGATTATGACATCAACAAAATGATTATGACATCATCCAATGATTATGACATCATCCAATGATTATGACATCATCAAATCATTATGACATCAACAAAATGATTATGACATCATCAAATCATTATGACATCAACAAAATGATTATGACATCATCCAATGATTTTGACATCATCAAATCATTATGACATCAACAAAATGATTATGACATCAACAAAATGATTATGACATCAAATGATTATGACATCAAATGATTATGACATCAACAAAATGATTATGACATCATCCAATGATTATGACATCATCCAATGATTATGACATCATCAAATCATTATGACATCAACGAAATGATTGACATCATCAAATGACTATGACATCAACAAAATGATTATGACATCATCCAATGATTATGACATCAAATGATTATGACATCATCAAATCATTATGACATCAACAAAATGATTATGACTAGAGTTGAGCGATACCGTCCGATACTTCAAAGTATCGTATCGGATGGTATCGGCCGATCTTTAAAAAAAGTATCGGTATCGCCGATTCCGATACCGGAAGTCCCATTCAAGTCTATGGGACTTCCGGTATCGGAATAAGAAAAACCCTTTCCTGCCCTTGTACAGCCTCTCTGGGGTCTGTACGGGCCTTTCGGGGGGCTGTGCCGGCCTGCCAGGGGGTCTGTGCAGGCTCCGGTGGTCTGTGCCGGCCTGCCGGTGGTCTGTGCAGGCTCCGGGGGGCTGTGCCGGCCTGCCGGGGGGCTGTGCCGGCCTGCCGGGGGGCTGTGCAGGCTCCGGGGGGCTGTGCCGGCCTGCCGGGGGGCTGTGCCGGCCTGCCAGGGGGCTGTGCCGGCCTGCCGGGGGGCTGTGCAGGCTCCGGGGGTCTGTGCAGGCATCATCCGATGGGACTACAAGTCCCATCGGGCGATGCCTGCTACCATGACAGTGATTGACACATTAGCCAATGATGGGACAGTAGTAGTCCCATCATCCGGCTAATGTGTTAAATGTAAAAAAAAAAAAAAAATTACATGCTACATACATACAACATGCATACTACATACATGCTACATTCATACTACATACTACATACATGCTACATTCATACTACATAAATACTACATGCAACATACATACTACATATATACTACATGCATGCTACATACATACTGCATGCTACATACATACCACATATATACTACATACATACTGCATGCATGCTACATGCATGCTACATGCTACATACATAACACATATATACTACATGCATGCTACATACATACTACATGCTACATACTACATATATACTACATGCATGCTACATACTACATGCTACATACATACTACATATATACTACATGCATGCTACATACATACTGCATGCTACATGCATGCTACATACATACTACATACATACTACATGCTACATACATACTACATATATACTACATACATACTACATACATACTACATGCATGCTACATGCATGCTACATACATACCACATACATAACACATATATACTACATGCATGCTACATACATACTACATGCTACATACATACTACATATATACTACATGCATGCTACATACATACTACATGCTACACACATACTACATATATACTACATGCATGCTACATACTACATGCTACATACATACTACATATATACTACATGCATGCTACATACATACTACATGCTACATACATACCACATACATACTACATATATACTACATGCATGCTACATACATACTGCATGCTACATGCATGCTACATACATACTACATACATACTACATGCTACATACATACCACATATATACTACATACATACAATACATTCATACAATACATACATAGACATACAGTACATATAACATAGAGTAACATACTTACCAATACTTGTCACATTGTTCCCCGAAGCCATTGTCTTTTCCGGAATAAATTTTAACATAACAAACCACAAAAATACTCACCCACGATCCGAAGCAGTCCACGAGTGTGTCCCACGACGATCTTGGGTAGAGAACTGCAGCATCAGCTGTTGCTGCCGTTCTCTACGGGCTGCAGGAATCCAATGACGGAAGGTAGGTATCCTTCCGCACTGTATTCCTCCGCCACTTAAAAAAAAAAGTCCCTAGTCTCACTTTATGCCATTGCTGTGTGGGAATTTCCCACACAGCAATGGCATAAAGTGAGACTAGGGACTTTTTTTTTTTTAAGTGGCGGAGGAATACAGTGCGGAAGGATACCTACCTTCCGTCATTGGATTCCTGCAGCCCGTAGAGAACGGCAGCATCATCTGATGCTGCAGTTCTCTAGCCAAGATCGTCGTGGGACACACTCGTGGACTGCTTCGGATCGTGGGTGAGTATTTTTGTGGTTTGTTATGTTAATATTTATTCCGGAAAAGACAATGGCTTCGGGGAACAATGTGACAAGTATTGGTAAGTATGTTACTCTATGTTATATGTACTGTATGTCTATGTATGTATTGTATGAATGTATTGTATGTATGTAGTATGTATGTAGCATGTAGTATGTATGTAGTATGTATGTAGCATGCATGTAGCATGTAGTATGTATGTAGCATGCATGTAGTATATATGTAGTATGTATGTAGCATGCATGTAGTATATATGTAGCATGTATGTAGTATGTATGTGGTATGTATGTAGCATGTAGTATGTATGTAGCATGCATGTAGTATATATGTAGTATGTATGTAGCATGTAGTATGTATGTAGTATGTATGTGGTATGTATGTAGCATGTAGTATGTATGTAGCATGCATGTAGTATATATGTAGTATGTATGTAGCATGTAGTATGTATGTAGTATGTATGTAGTATGTATGTAGCATGCAGTATGTATGTAGCATGTATGTAGTATGTATGTAGTATATATGTAGTATGTATGTAGCATGTAGTATGTATGTAGCATGCATGTAGTATATATGTAGTATGTATGTAGCATGCATGTAGTATGTATGTAGTATGTATGTAGTATGTATGTAGCATGCAGTATGTAGCATGTATGTAGTATGTATGTAGTATATATGTAGTATGTATGTAGCATGCATGTAGTATGTATGTAGCATGTAGTATGTATGTAGCATGCATGTTGTATGTATGTAGCATGTATGTAGTATGTATGTAGCATGTATGTAGTATGTATGTAGCATGTAGTATGTATGTAGCATGCATGTAGTATGTATGTAGTATGTATGTAGCATGCATGTAGTATGTATGTAGTATGTATGTAGTATGTATGTAGTATGTATGTAGCATGCAGTATGTATGTAGCATGTATGTAGTATGTATGTAGTATATATGTAGTATGTATGTAGCATGCATGTAGTATGTATGTAGCATGCATGTAGTATGTATGTAGCATGTATGTAGTATGTATGTAGCATGTATGTAGTATGTATGTAGCATGTAGTATGTATGTAGCATGCATGTAGTATGTATGTAGTATTTTTTTTTTTTAACATTTAACACATTAGCCGGATGATGGGACTACTACTGTCCCATCATTGGCTAATGTGTCAATCACTGTCATGGTAGCAGGCATCGCCCGATGGGACTTGTAGTCCCATCGGACGATGCTTGCACAGACCCCCGGACATCAGCACAGACCCCCGGCAGGCTGGCACAGCCCCCCGGCAGGCCGGCAGAGACCCCCGGAAGGCCCGAAATGACGGCGCATCATGATGCGCACACACCGCGCATCATGATGACGTCAGGCCGTCAATCAACTGAACTTCCGATTCCGATGCCGAATTCCGATATTGAAAAAATATCGGAAGTCGGTATCGGAATTCCGATACAGCAAGTATCGGCCGATACCCGATACTTGCGGTATCGGAATGTTCAACACTAATTATGACATTAACAAAATGATTATGGCATCATCAAATGATTATGACATCAACAAAATCATTATGACATCATCAAATGATTATGACATCAACAAAATGATTATGACATCATCCAATGATTATGACATCAAATGATTATGACATCATCAAATGATTATGACATCAACAAAATGATTATGACATCATCCAATGATTATGACATCAAATGATTATGACATCATCAAATCATTATGACATCAACAAAATGATTATGACATCAACAAAATGATTATGACATCATAAAATCATTATGACATCAACAAAATGATTATGGCATCATCAGATGATTATGACATCAACAAAATGATTATGACATCATCCAATGATTTTGACATCATCAAATCATTATGACATCAACAAAATGATTATGACATCAACAAAATGATTATGACATCATCAAATGATTATGACATCAACAAAATGATTATGACATCATCCAATGATTATGACATCAAATGATTATGACATCATCAAATGATTATGACATCAACAAAATGATTATGACATCATCCAATGATTATGACATCATCAAATCATTATGACATCAACAAAATGATTATGACATCAACAAAATGATTATGACATCATCAAATGATTATGACATCAACAAAATGATTATGACATCAACAAAATGATTATGACATCATCAAATGATTATGACATCATCCAATGATTATGACATCAAATGATTATGACATCATCAAATGATTATGACATCAACAAAATGATTATGACATCATCCAATGATTATGACATCATCCAATGATTATGACATCATCAAATCATTATGACATCAACAAAATGATTATGACATCAACAAAATGATTATGACATCATCCAATGATTATGACATCAAATGATTTTGACATCATCAAATGATTATGACATCAACAAAATGATTATGACTTCATCCAATGATTATGACATCAAATGATTATGACATCATCCAATGATTATGACATCAACAAAATGATTATGGCATCATCAAATGATTATGACATCAACAAAATGATTATGACATCATCAAATGATTATGACATCATCAAATGATTATGACATCAACAAAATGATTATGACATCATCCAATGATTATGACATCAAATGATTATGACATCATCAAATGATTATGACATCAACAAAATGATTATGGCATCATCAAATGATTATGACATCAACAAAATGATTATGACATCATCCAATGATTATGACATCATCCAATGATATGACATCATCAAATCATTATGACATCAACAAAATGATTATGACATCAACAAAATGATTATGACATCATCAAATGATTATGACATCAACAAAATGATTATGACATCATCCAATGATTATGACATCAAATGATTATGACATCATCAAATGATTATGACATCAACAAAATGATTATGACATCATCCAATGATTATGACATCATCCAATGACTATGACATCATCAAATCATTATGACATCAACAAAATGATTATGACATCAACAAAATGATTATGACATCATCAAATGATTATGACATCAACAAAATGATTATGACATCATCAAATGATTATGACATCAACAAAATGATTATGACATCATCAAATGATTATGACATCATCCAATGATTATGACATCAAATGATTATGACATCACCAAATGATTATGACATCAACAAAATGATTATGGCATCATCAAATGATTATGACATCAACAAAATGATTATGGCATCATCAAATGATTATGACATCAACAAAATGATTATGACATCATTAAATGATTATGACATCATCCAATGATTATCACATCAAATGATTATGACATCAACAAAATTATTATGACATCATCCAATGATTATGACATCATCCAATGATTATGACATCATCAAATCATTATGACATCAACAAAATGATTGACATCATCAAATGATTATGACATCAACAAAATGATTATGACATCATCCAATGATTATGACATCAAATGATTATGACATCATCAAATCATTATGACATCAACAAAATGATTATGACATCAACAAAATGATTATGGCATCATCAAATGATTATGACATCAACAAAATCATTATGACATCATCAAATGATTATGACATCAACAAAATGATTATGACATCATCCAATGATTATGACATCAAATGATTATGACATCATCAAATCATTATGACATCAACAAAATGATTATGACATCAACAAAATGATTATGACATCATAAAATGATTATGACATCAACAAAATGATTATGGCATCATCAAATGATTATGACATCAACAAAATGATTATGACATCATCCAATGATTTTGACATCATCAAATCATTATGACATCAACAAAATGATAATGACATCAACAAAATGATTATGACATCATCTAATGATTATGACATCATCAAATGATTATGACATCAACAAAATGATTATGACATCATCAAATGATTATGACATCAAAAAAATGATTATGACATCAACAAAATGATTATGACATCATCTAATGATTATGACATTATCAAATGATTATGACATCAACAAAATGATTATGACATCATCCGATGATTATGACATCAAATGATTATGACATCATCAAATGATTATGACATCAACAAAATGATTATGACATCATCTAATGATTATGACATCATCAAATGATTATGACATCAACAAAATGATTATGACATCATCTAATGATTATGACATCATCAAATGATTATGACATCAACAAAATGATTATGACATCATACAATGATTACGACATCAAATGATTATGACATCAACAAAATGATTATGACATCATCCAATGATTATGACATCAAATGATTATGACATCATCAAATCATTATGACATCAACAAAATGATTATGACATCATCTAATGATTTTGACATCATCAAATGATTATGACATCAACAAAATGATTATGACATCATCCAATGATTATGACATCAAATGATTATGACATCATCAAATGATTATGACATCAACAAAATGATTATGACATCATCTGATGATTATGACATCAACAAAATGATTATGACATCATCCAATGATTATGACATCAAATGATTATGACATCATCCAATGATTATGACATCAACAAAATGATTATGGCATCATCAAATGATTATGACATCAACAAAATGATTATGACATCATCCAATGATTATGACATCATCAAATCATTATGACATCAACAAAATGATTATGACATCAACAAAATGATTATGACATCATCAAATGATTATGACATCAACAAAATGATTATGACATCATCCAATGATTATGACATCATCCAATGATTATGACATCATCAAATCATTATGACATCAACAAAATGATTATGACATCAACAAAATGATTATGACATCATCAAATGATTATGACATCAACAAAATGATTATGACATCATCAAATGATTATGACATCAACAAAATGATTATGACATCATCAAATGATTTTGACATCATCCAATGATTATGACATCATCAAATCATTATGACATCAACAAAATGATTATGACATCAACAAAATGATTATGACATCATCAGATGATTATGACATCAACAAAATGATTATGACATCATCCAATGATTATGACATCAAATGATTTTGACATCATCAAATGATTATGACATCAACAAAATGATTATGACATCATCAAATGATTATGACATCAACAAAATGATTATGACATCATCAAATGATTATGACATCATCCGATGATTATGACATCAAATGATTATGACATCATCAAATGATTATGACATCAACAAAATGATTATGACATCATCTAATGATTATGACATCATCAAATGATTATGACATCAACAAAATGATTATGACATCATCCAATGATTACGACATCAAATGATTATGACATCAACAAAATGATTATGACATCATCCAATGATTATGACATCAAATGATTATGACATCATCAAATCATTATGACATCAACAAAATGATTATGACATCATCTAATGATTATGACATCATCAAATGATTATGACATCAACAAAATGATTATGACATCATCCAATGATTATGACATCAAATGATTATGACATCATCAAATGATTATGACATCAACAAAATGATTATGACATCATCTGATGATTATGACATCAACAAAATGATTATGACATCATCCAATGATTATGACATCAAATGATTATGACATCATCCAATGATTATGACATCAACAAAATGATTATGGCATCATCAAATGATTATGACATCAACAAAATGATTATGACATCATCCAATGATTATGACATCATCAAATCATTATGACATCAACAAAATGATTATGACATCAACAAAATGATTATGACATCATCAAATGATTATGACATCAACAAAATGATTATGACATCATCCAATGATTATGACATCATCCAATGATTATGACATCATCAAATCATTATGACATCAACAAAATGATTATGACATCAACAAAATGATTATGACATCATCAAATGATTATGACATCAACAAAATGATTATGACATCATCAAATGATTATGACATCAACAAAATGATTATGACATCATCAAATGATTATGACATCATCCAATGTTTATGACATCAAATGATTATGACATCATCAAATGATTATGACATCAACAAAATGATTATGACATCATCCAATGATTATGACATCATCCAATGATTATGACATCATCAAATCATTATGACATCAACAAAATGATTATGACATCAACAAAATGATTATGACATCATCAGATGATTATGACATCAACAAAATGATTATGACATCATCCAATGATTATGACATCAAATGATTTTGACATCATCAAATGATTATGACATCAACAAAATGATTATGACATCATCAAATGATTATGACATCAACAAAATGATTATGACATCATCAAATGATTATGACATCATCCAAAGATTATGACATCAAATGATTATGACATCATCAAATGATTATGACATCAACAAAATGATTATGACATCATCCAATGATTATGACATCATCAAATCATTATGACATCAACAAAATGATTATGACATCAACAAAATGATTATGACATCATCAGATGATTATGACATCAAGAAAATGATTATGACATCATCCAATGATTATGACATCAACAAATCATTATGACATCAACAAAATGATTATGACATCATCAAATGATTATGACATCAACAAAATGATTATGACATCATCAAATGATTATGACATCATCAAATGATTATGACATCAACAAAATGATTATGACATCAACAAAATGATTATGACATCATCCAATGATTATGACATCAAATGATTATGACATCATCAAATGATTATGACATCAACAAAATGATTATGGCATCATCAAATGATTATGACATCAACAAAATGATTATGACATCATCCAATGATTATGACATCATCTAATGATATGACATCATCAAATCATTATGACATCAACAAAATGATTATGACATCAACAAAATGATTATGACATCATCTAATGATTATGACATCAACAAAATGATTATGACATCATCCAATGATTATGACATCAAATGACTATGACATCATCAAATGATTATGACATCAACAAAATGATTATGACATCATCCAATGATTATGACATCATCCAATGACTATGACATCATCAAATCATTATGACATCAACAAAATGATTATGACATCAACAAAATGATTATGACATCATCAAATGATTATGACATCAACAAAATGATTATGACATCATCAAATGATTATGAGATCAACAAAATGATTATGACATCATCAAATGATTATGACATCATCCAATGATTATGACATCAAATGATTATGACATCATCAAATGATTATGACATCAACAAAATGATTATGACATCATCCAATGATTATGACATCAAATGATTATGACATCATCAAATGATTATGACAGCAACAAAATGATTATGGCATCATCAAATGATTATGACATCAACAAAATGATTATGACATCAACAAAATGATTATGACATCATCAGATGATTATGACATCAACAAAATGATTATGACATCATCCAATGATTATGACATCAAATGATTTTGACATCATCAAATGATTATGACATCAACAAAATGATTATGACATCATCCAATGATTATGACATCAACAAATCATTATGACATCAACAAAATGATTATGACATCAAAAAATGATTATGACATCATCAAATGATTATGACATCAACAAAATGATTATGGCATCATCAAATCATTATGACATCAACAAAATGATTATGACATCAACAAAATTATTATGACATCATCAAATGATTATGACATCAACAAAATGATTATGACATCATCCAATGATTATGACATCAAATGACTATGACATCATCAAATGATTATGACATCAACAAAATGATTATGACATCATCTAATGATTATGACAACATCAAATGATTATGACATCAACAAAATGATTATGACATCATCCAATGATTATGACATCAAATGATTATGACATCATCAAATCATTATGACATCAACAAAATGATTATGACATCATCTAATGATTATGACATCATCAAATGATTATGACATCAACAAAATGATTATGACATCATCCAATGATTATGACATCAAATGATTATGACATCATCAAATGATTATGACATCAACAAAATGATTATGACATCATCTGATGATTATGACATCAACAAAATGATTATGACATCATCCAATGATTATGACATCAAATGATTATGACATCATCCAATGATTATGACATCAACAAAATGATTATGGCATCATCAAATGATTATGACATCAACAAAATGATTATGACATCATCCAATGATTATGACATCATCAAATCATTATGACATCAACAAAATGATTATGACATCAACAAAATGATTATGACATCATCAAATGATTATGACATCAACAAAATGATTATGACATCATCCAATGATTATGACATCATCCAATGATTATGACATCATCAAATCATTATGACATCAACAAAATGATTATGACATCAACAAAATGATTATGACATCATCAAATGATTATGACATCAACAAAATGATTATGACATCATCAAATGATTATGACATCAACAAAATGATTATGACATCATCAAATGATTATGACATCATCCAATGTTTATGACATCAAATGATTATGACATCATCAAATGATTATGACATCAACAAAATGATTATGACATCATCCAATGATTATGACATCATCCAATGATTATGACATCATCAAATCATTATGACATCAACAAAATGATTATGACATCAACAAAATGATTATGACATCATCAGATGATTATGACATCAAAAAAATGATTATGACATCATCCAATGATTATGACATCAAATGAATTTGACATCATCAAATGATTATGACATCAACAAAATGATTATGACATCATCAAATGATTATGACATCAACAAAATGATTATGACATCATCAAATGATTATGACATCATCCAAAGATTATGACATCAAATGATTATGACATCATCAAATGATTATGACATCAACAAAATGATTATGACATCATCCAATGATTATGACATCATCAAATCATTATGACATCAACAAAATGATTATGACATCAACAAAATGATTATGACATCATCAGATGATTATGACATCAAGAAAATGATTATGACATCATCCAATGATTATGACATCAACAAATCATTATGACATCAACAAAATGATTATGACATCATCAAATGATTATGACATCAACAAAATGATTATGACATCATCAAATGATTATGACATCATCAAATGATTATGACATCAACAAAATGATTATGACATCAACAAAATGATTATGACATCATCCAATGATTATGACATCAAATGATTATGACATCATCAAATGATTATGACATCAACAAAATGATTATGGCATCATCAAATGATTATGACATCAACAAAATGATTATGACATCATCCAATGATTATGACATCATCTAATGATATGACATCATCAAATCATTATGACATCAACAAAATGATTATGACATCAACAAAATGATTATGACATCATCTAATGATTATGACATCAACAAAATGATTATGACATCATCCAATGATTATGACATCAAATGACTATGACATCATCAAATGATTATGACATCAACAAAATGATTATGACATCATCCAATGATTATGACATCATCCAATGACTATGACATCATCAAATCATTATGACATCAACAAAATGATTATGACATCAACAAAATGATTATGACATCATCAAATGATTATGACATCAACAAAATGATTATGACATCATCAAATGATTATGAGATCAACAAAATGATTATGACATCATCAAATGATTATGACATCATCCAATGATTATGACATCAAATGATTATGACATCATCAAATGATTATGACATCAACAAAATGATTATGACATCATCCAATGATTATGACATCAAATGATTATGACATCATCAAATGATTATGACAGCAACAAAATGATTATGGCATCATCAAATGATTATGACATCAACAAAATGATTATGACATCAACAAAATGATTATGACATCATCAGATGATTATGACATCAAGAAAATGATTATGACATCATCCAATGATTATGACATCAAATGATTTTGACATCATCAAATGATTATGACATCAACAAAATGATTATGACATCATCCAATGATTATGACATCAACAAATCATTATGACATCAACAAAATGATTATGACATCAAAAAATGATTATGACATCATCAAATGATTATGACATCAACAAAATGATTATGGCATCATCAAATCATTATGACATCAACAAAATGATTATGACATCAACAAAATTATTATGACATCATCAAATGATTATGACATCAACAAAATGATTATGACATCATCCAATGATTATGACATCAAATGACTATGACATCATCAAATGATTATGACATCAACAAAATGATTATGACATCATCTAATGATTATGACAACATCAAATGATTATGACATCAACAAAATGGTTATGACATCATCCAATGATTATGACATCAAATGATTATGACATCATCTAATGATTATGACATCATCAAATGATTATGACATCAACAAAATGATTATGACATCATCCAATGATTATGACATCAAATGATTATGACATCAACAAAATGATTATGACATCATCAAATGATTATGACATCAACAAAATGATTATGACATCATCCAATGATTATGACATCAAATGATTATGACATCAACAAAATGATTATGACATCATCCAATGATTATGACATCAAATGTTTATGACATCATCAAATGATTATGACATCAACGAAATGATTATGACATCATCCAATGATTATGACATCATCAAATCATTATGACATCAACAAAATGATTATGACATCATCTAATGATTATGACATCATCAAATGATTATGACATCAACAAAATGATTATGACATCATCCAATGATTATGACATCAAATGATTATGACATCATCAAATGATTATGACATCAACAAAATGATTATGACATCATCTGATGATTATGACATCAACAAAATGATTATGACATCATCCAATGATTATGACATCAAATGATTATGACATCATCCAATGATTATGACATCAACAAAATGATTATGGCATCATCAAATGATTATGACATCAACAAAATGATTATGACATCATCCAATGATTATGACATCATCCAATGATTATGACATCATCAAATCATTATGACATCAACAAAATGATTATGACATCAACAAAATGATTATGACATCATCAAATGATTATGAAATCAACAAAATGATTATGACATCATCCAATGATTATGACATCAAATGATTATGACATCATCAAATGATTATGACATCAACAAAATGATTATGACATCATCCAATGATTATGACATCATCCAATGATTATGACATCATCAAATCACTATGACATCAACAAAATGATTATGACATCAACAAAATGATTATGACATCATCAAATGTTTATGACATCAACAAAATGATTATGACATCATCAAATGATTATGACATCAACAAAATGATTATGACATCATCAAATGATTATGACATCATCCAATGATTATGACATCATCAAATGATTATGACATCAACAAAATGATTATGACATCATCCAATGATTATGACATCATCCAATGATTATGACATCATCAAATCATTATGACATCAACAAAATGATTATGACATCAACAAAATGATTATGACATCATCAGATGATTATGACATCAACAAAATGATTATGACATCATCCAATGATTATGACATCAAACGATTTTGACATCATCAAATGATTATGACATCAACAAAACGATTATGACATCATCCAATGATTATGACATCAACAAATCATTATGACATCAACAAAATGATTATGACATCAACAAAATGATTATAACATCATCAAATGATTATGACATCAACAAAATGATTATGACATCATCAAATGATTATGACATCAACAAAATGATTCTGACATCAACAAAATGATTATGACATCATCCAATGATTATGACATCAAATGATTATGACATCATCAAATGATTATGACATCAACAAAATGATTATGGCATCATCAAATGATTATGACATCAACAAAATGATTATGACATCATCCAATGATTATGACATCATCCAATGATATGACATCATCAAATCATTATTACATCAACAAAATGATTATGACATCAACAAAATGATTATGACATCATCAAATGATTATGACATCAACAAAATGATTATGACATCATCCAATGATTATGACATCAAATGATTATGACATCATCAAATGATTATGACATCAACAAAATGATTATGACATCATCCAATGATTATGACATCATCCAATGACTATGACATCATCAAATCATTATGACATCAACAAAATGATTATGACATCATCAAATGATTATGACATCATCAAATGATTATGACATCAACAAAATGATTTTGACATCATCAAATGATTATGACATCAACAAAATGATTATGACATCATCAAATGATTATGACATCATCCAATGATTATGACATCAAATGATTATGACATCATCAAATGATTATGACATCAACAAAATGATTATGACATCATCCAATGATTATGACATCAACAAATCATTATGACATCAACAAAATGATTATGACATCATCAAATGATTATGACATCAACAAAATGATTATGACATCATCAAATGATTATGACATCATCAAATGATTATGACATCAACAAAATGATTATGACATCAACAAAATGATTATGACATCATCCAATGATTATGACATCAAATGATTATGACATCATCAAATGATTATGACATCAACAAAATGATTATGGCATCATCAAATGATTATGACATCAACAAAATGATTATGACATCATCCAATGATTATGACATCATCTAATGATATGACATCATCAAATCATTATGACATCAACAAAATGATTATGACATCAACAAAATGATTATGACATCATCAAATGATTATGACATCAACAAAATGATTATGACATCATCCAATGATTATGACATCAAATGACTATGACATCATCAAATGATTATGACATCAACAAAATGATTATGACATCATCCAATGATTATGACATCATCCAATGACTATGACATCATCAAATCATTATGACATCAACAAAATGATTATGACATCAACAAAATGATTATGACATCATCAAATGATTATGACATCAACAAAATGATTATGACATCATCAAATGATTATGAGATCAACAAAATGATTATGACATCATCAAATGATTATGACATCATCCAATGATTATGACATCAAATGATTATGACATCATCAAATGATTATGACATCAACAAAATGATTATGACATCATCCAATGATTATGACATCAAATGATTATGACATCATCAAATGATTATGACAGCAACAAAATGATTATGGCATCATCAAATGATTATGACATCAACAAAATGATTATGACATCAACAAAATGATTATGACATCATCAGATGATTATGACATCAACAAAATGATTATGACATCATCCAATGATTATGACATCAAATGATTTTGACATCATCAAATGATTATGACATCAACAAAATGATTATGACATCATCCAATGATTATGACATCAACAAATCATTATGACATCAACAAAATGATTATGACATCAAAAAATGATTATGACATCATCAAATGATTATGACATCATCCAATGATATGACATCATCAAATCATTATGACATCAACAAAATGATTATGACATCAACAAAATGATTATGGCATCATCAAATGATTATGACATCAACAAAATGATTATGACATCATCCAATGATTATGACATCATCCAATGATATGACATCATCAAATCATTATGACATCAACAAAATGATTATGACATCAACAAAATTATTATGACATCATCAAATGATTATGACATCAACAAAATGATTATGACATCATCCAATGATTATGACATCAAATGACTATGACATCATCAAATGATTATGACATCAACAAAATGATTATGACATCATCTAATGATTATGACAACATCAAATGATTATGACATCAACAAAATGGTTATGACATCATCCAATGATTATGACATCAAATGATTATGACATCATCTAATGATTATGACATCATCAAATGATTATGACATCAACAAAATGATTATGACATCATCCAATGATTATGACATCAACAAAATGATTATGACATCATCAAATGATTATGACATCAACAAAATGATTATGACATCATCCAATGATTATGACATCAAATGATTATGACATAAACAAAATGATTATGACATCATCCAATGATTATGACATCAAATGTTTATGACATCATCAAATGATTATGACATCAACGAAATGATTATGACATCATCCAATGATTATGACATCAAATGATTATGACATCATCAAATCATTATGACATCAACAAAATGATTATGACATCATCTAATGATTATGACATCATCAAATGATTATGACATCAACAAAATGATTATGACATCATCCAATGATTATGACATCAAATGATTATGACATCATCCAATGATTATGACATCAAATGACTATGACATCATCAAATGATTATGACATCAACAAAATGATTATGACATCATCCAATGATTATGACATCATCCAATGACTATGACATCATCAAATCATTATGACATCAACAAAATGATTATGACATCAACAAAATGATTATGACATCATCAAATGATTATGACATCAACAAAATGATTATGACATCATCAAATGATTATGAGATCAACAAAATGATTATGACATCATCAAATGATTATGACATCATCCAATGATTATGACATCAAATGATTATGACATCATCAAATGATTATGACATCAACAAAATGATTATGACATCATCCAATGATTATGACATCAAATGATTATGACATCATCAAATGATTATGACAGCAACAAAATGATTATGGCATCATCAAATGATTATGACATCAACAAAATGATTATGACATCAACAAAATGATTATGACATCATCAGATGATTATGACATCAACAAAATGATTATGACATCATCCAATGATTATGACATCAAATGATTTTGACATCATCAAATGATTATGACATCAACAAAATGATTATGACATCATCCAATGATTATGACATCAACAAATCATTATGACATCAACAAAATGATTATGACATCAAAAAATGATTATGACATCATCAAATGATTATGACATCAACAAAATGATTATGGCATCATCAAATGATTATGACATCAACAAAATGATTATGACATCATCCAATGATTATGACATCATCCAATGATATGACATCATCAAATCATTATGACATCAACAAAATGATTATGACATCAACAAAATTATTATGACATCATCAAATGATTATGACATCAACAAAATGATTATGACATCATCCAATGATTATGACATCAAATGACTATGACATCATCAAATGATTATGACATCAACAAAATGATTATGACATCATCTAATGATTATGACAACATCAAATGATTATGACATCAACAAAATGATTATGACATCATCCAATGATTATGACATCAAATGATTATGACATCATCTAATGATTATGACATCATCAAATGATTATGACATCAACAAAATGATTATGACATCATCCAATGATTATGACATCAAATGATTATGACATCAACAAAATGATTATGACATCATCAAATGATTATGACATCAACAATATGATTATGACATCATCCAATGATTATGACATCAAATGATTATGACATCAACAAAATGATTATGACATCATCCAATGATTATGACATCAAATGTTTATGACATCATCAAATGATTATGACATCAACGAAATGATTATGACATCATCCAATGATTATGACATCAAATGATTATGACATCATCAAATCATTATGACATCAACAAAATGATTATGACATCATCTAATGATTATGACATCTTCAAATGATTATGACATCAACAAAATGATTATGACATCATCCAATGATTATGACATCAAATGATTATGACATCATCAAATGATTATGACATCAACAAAATGATTATGACATCATCTGATGATTATGACATCAACAAAATGATTATGACATCATCCAATGATTATGACATCAAATGATTATGACATCATCCAATGATTATGACAGCAACAAAATGATTATGGCATCATCAAATGATTATGACATCAACAAAATGATTATGACATCATCCAATGATTATGACATCATCCAATGATTATGACATCATCAAATCATTATGACATCAACAAAATGATTATGACATCAACAAAATGATTATGACATCATCAAATGATTATGACATCAACAAAATGATTATGACATCATCCAATGATTATGACATCAAATGATTATGACATCATCAAATGATTATGACATCAACAAAATGATTATGACATCATCCAATGATTATGACATTATCCAATGATTATGACATCATCAAATCACTATGACATCAACAAAATGATTATGACATCAACAAAATGATTATGACATCATCAAATGTTTATGACATCAACAAAATGATTATGACATCATCAAATGATTATGACATCAAAAAAATGATTATGACATCATCAAATGATTATGACATCATCCAATGATTATGACATCAAATGATTATGACATCATCAAATGATTATGACATCAACAAAATGATTATGACATCATCCAATGATTATGACATCATCCAATGATTATGACATCATCAAATCATTATGACATCAACAAAATGATTATGACATCAACAAAATGATTATGACATCATCAGATGATTATGACATCAACAAAATGATTATGACATCATCCAATGATTATGACATCAAATGATTTTGACATCATCAAATGATTATGACATCAACAAAACGATTATGACATCATCCAATGATTATGACATCAACAAATCATTATGACATCAACAAAATGATTATGACATCAACAAAATGATTATGACATCATCAAATGATTATGACATCAACAAAATGATTATGACATCATCAAATGATTATGACATCATCAAATGATTATGACATCAACAAAATGATTATGACATCATCCAATGATTATGACATCAAATGATTATGACATCATCAAATGATTATGACATCAACAAAATGATTATGGCATCATCAAATGATTATGACATCAACAAAATGATTATGACATCATCCAATGATTATGACATCATCCAATGATATGACATCATCAAATCATTATTACATCAACAAAATGATTATGACATCAACAAAATGATTATGACATCATCAAATGATTATGACATCAACAAAATGATTATGACATCATCCAATGATTATGACATCAAATGATTATGACATCATCAAATGATTATGACATCAACAAAATGATTATGACATCATCCAATGATTATGACATCATCCAATGACTATGACATCATCAAATCATTATGACATCAACAAAATGATTATGACATCAACAAAATGATTATGACATCATCAAATGATTATGACATCAACAAAATGATTATGACATCATCAAATGATTATGACATCAACAAAATGATTATGACATCATCAAATGATTATGACATCATCCAATGATTATGACATCAAATGATTATGACATCATCAAATGATTATGACATCAACAAAATGATTATGACATCATCCAATGATTATGACATGAAATGATTATGACATCATCAAATGATTATGACAGCAACAAAATGATTATGGCATCATCAAATGATTATGACATCAACAAAATGATTATGACATCATCCAATGATTATGACATCAACAAAATGATTATGACATCATCAAATGATTATGACATCAACAAAATGATTATGACATCATCTAATGATTATGACATCATCTAATGATTATGACATCGACAAAATGATTATGACATCATCCAATGATTATGACATCAAATGAGTATGACATCATCAAATGATTATGACATCAACAAAATGGTTATGACATCATCCAATGATTATGACATCAAATGATTATGACATCATCAAATGATTATGACATCAACAAAATGATTATGACATCATCTAATGATTATGACATCATCAAATGATTATGACATCAACAAAATGGTTATGACATCATCCAATGATTATGACATCAAATGATTATGACATCATCTAATGATTATGACATCATCAAATGATTATGACATCAACAAAATGATTATGACATCAAATGATTATGACATCATCTAATGATTATGACATCATCAAATGATTATGACATCAAAAAAATGATTATGACATCATACAATGATTATGACATCAACAAATGATTATGACATCAACAAAATGATTATGGCATCATCAAATGATTATGACATCAACAAAATGATTATGGCATCATCAAATGATTATGACATCAACAAAATGATTATGGCATCATCAAATGATATGACATCAACAAAATGATTATGACATCATCAAATGATTATGACATCATCCAATGATTATCACATCAAATGATTATGACATCAACAAAATTATTATGACATCTTCCAATGATTATGACATCATCCAATGATTATGACATCATCAAATCATTATGACATCAACAAAATGATTGACATCATCAAATGATTATGACATCAACAAAATGATTATGACATCATCCAATGATTATGACAGCAAATGATTATGACATCATCAAATGATTATGACATCAACAAAATGATTATGACATCAACAAAATGATTATGGCATCATCAAATGATTATGACATCAACAAAATCATAATGACATCATCAAATGATTATGACATCAACAAAATGATTATGACATCATCCAATGATTATGGCATCAAATGATTATGACATCATCAAATCATTATGACATCAACAAAATGATTATGACATCAACAAAATGATTATGACATCATAAAATGACTATGACATCAACAAAATGATTATGACATCATCAAATGATTATGACATCAACAAAATGATTATGACATCATCCAATGATTTTGACTTCATCAAATCATTATGACATCAACAAAATGATTATGACATCAACAAAATGATTATGACATCATCAAATGATTATGACATCAAATGAGTATGACATCATCAAATGATTATGACATCAACAAAATGATTATGACATCATCAAATGATTATGACATCAACAAAATGATTATGACATCATCCAATGATTATGACATCATTAAATGATTATGACATCATCAAATGATTATGACATCAACAAAATGATTATGACATCATCAAATGATTATGACATCAACAAAATGATTATGACATCATCTAATGATTATGACATTATCAAATGATTATGACATCAACAAAATGATTATGACATCATCCGATGATTATGACATCAAATGATTATGACATCATCAAAATGATTATGACATCATCTAATGATTATGACATCATCAAATGATTATGACATCAACAAAATGATTATGACATCATCAAATGATTATGACATCAACAAAATGATTATGACATCATCCAATGATTATGACATCAAATGATTATGACATCAACAAAATGATTATGACATCATCCAATGATTATGACATCAAATGTTTATGACATCATCAAATGATTATGACATCAACAAAATGATTATGACATCATCCAATGATTATGACATCAAATGATTATGACATCATCAAATCATTATGACATCAACAAAATCATTATGACATCTAATGATTATGACATCATCAAATCATTATGACATCAACAAAATGATTATGACATCATCCAATGATTATGACATCAAATGATTATGACATCATCAAATGATTATGACATCAACAAAATGATTATGAGATCAACAAAATGATTATGGCATCAACAAAATGATTATGACATCATCTGATGATTATGACATCAACAAAATGATTATGACATAATCCAATGATTATGACATCAAATGATTATGACATCAACAAAATGATTATGGCATCATCAAATGATTATGACATCAACAAAATGATTATGACATCATCCAATGATTATGACATCATCAAATCATTATGACATCAACAAAATGATTATGACATCAACAAAATGATTATGACATCATCAAATGATTATGACATCAACAAATTGATTATGACATCATCCAATGATTATGACATCAAATGATTATGACATCATCAAATGATTATGACATCAACAAAATGATTATGACATCATCCAATGATTATGACATCATCCAATGATTATGACATCATCAAATCATTATGACATCAACAAAATGATTGACATCATCAAATGATTATGACATCAACAAAATGATTATGACATCATCAAATGATTATCACATCATCCAATGATTATCACATCAAATGATTATGACATCAACAAAATTATTATGACATCATCCAATGATTATGACATCATCCAATGATTATGACATCATCAAATCATTATGACATCAACAAAATGATTGACATCATCAAATGATTATGACATCAACAAAATGATTATGACATCATCCAATGATTATGACATCAAATGATTATGACATCATCAAATCATTATGACATCAACAAAATGATTATGACATCAACAAAATGATTATGGCATCATCAAATGATTATGACATCAACAAAATCATTATGACATCATCAAATGATTATGACATCAACAAAATGATTATGACATCATCCAATGATTATGACATCAAATGATTATGACATCATCAAATCATTATGACATCAACAAAATGATTATGACATCAACAAAATGATTATGACATCATAAAATGATTATGACATCAACAAAATGATTATGGCATCATCAAATGATTATGACATCAACAAAATGATTATGACATCATCCAATTATTTTGACATCATCAAATCATTATGGCATCAACAAAATGATTATGACATCAACAAAATGATTATGACATCATCAAATGATTATGACATCAAATGATTATGACATCATCAAATGATTATGACATCAACAAAATGATTATGACATCATCCAATGATTATGACATCATCAAATCATTATGACATCAACAAAATGATTATGACATCATCTAATGATTATGACATCATCAAATGATTATGACATCAACAAAATGATTATGACATCAACAAAATGATTATGACATCATAAAATGATTATGACATCAGCAAAATGATTATGGCATCATCAAATGATTATGACATCAACAAAATGATTATGACATCATCCAATGATTTTGACATTATCAAATCATTATGACATCAAAAAAATGATTATGACATCAACAAAATGATTATGACATCATCAAATGATTATGACATCAAATGATTATGACATCATCAAATGATTATGACATCAACAAAATGATTATGACATCATAAAATGATTATGACATCAACAAAATGATTATGGCATCATCAAATGATTATGACATCAACAAAATGATTATGACATCATCCAATGATTTTGACATTATCAAATCATTATGACATCAAAAAAATGATTATGACATCAACAAAATGATTATGACATCATCAAATGATTATGACATCAAATGATTATGACATCATCAAATGATTATGACATCAACAAAATGATTATGACATCATCCAATGATTATGACATCATCAAATGATTATGACATCAACAAAATGATTATGACATCATCTAATGATTATGACATCATCAAATGATTATGACATCAACAAAATGATTATGACATCATCCAATGATTATGACATCAAATGATTATGACATCATCCAATGATTATGACATCAAATGTTTATGACATCATCAAATGATTATGACATCAACAAAATGATTATGACATCATCCAATGATTATGACATCAAATGATTATGACATCATCAAATCATTATGACATCAACAAAATGATTATGACATCATCTAATGATTATGACATCATCCAATGATTATGACATCAAATGATTATGACATCTTCAAATGATTATGGCATCAACAAAATGATTATGACATCATCTGATGATTATGACATCAACAAATTGATTATGGCATCATCAAATGATTATGACATCAACAAAATCATTATGACATCATCCAATGATTATGACATCAACAAAATGATTATGGCATCATCAAATGATTATGACATCAACAAAATGATTATGACATCATCCAATGATTATGACATCATCCAATGATTATGACATCATCAAATCATTATGACATCAAAAAAATGATTATGACATCAACAAAATGATTATGACATCATCAAATGATTATGACATCAACAAAATGATTATGACATCATCCAATGATTATGACATCAAATGATTATGACATCATCAAATGATTATGACATCAACAAAATGATTATGACATCATCCAATGATTGTGACATCATCCAATGATTATGACATCATCAAATGATTATGACATCAACAAAATGATTGACATCATCAAATGATTATGACATCAACAAAATGATTATGACATCATCTAATGATTATGACATCATCCAATGATTATCACATCAAATGATTATGACATCAACAAAATTATTATGACATCATCCAATGATTATGACATCATCCAATGATTATGACATCATCAAATCTTTATGACATCAACAAAATGATTGACATCATCAAATGATTATGACATCAACAAAATGATTATGACATCATCCAATGATTATGACATCAAATGATTATGACATCATCAAATGATTATGACATCAACAAAATGATTATGACATCAACAAAATGATTATGGCATCAACAAATGATTATGACATCAACAAAATCATTATGACATCATCAAATGATTATGAAATCAACAAAATGATTATGACATCATCCAATGATTATGACTTCAAATGATTATGACATCATCAAATGATTATGACATCAACAAAATGATTATGACATCAACAAAATGATTATGGCATCAACAAATGATTATGACATCAACAAAATGATTATGACATCATAAAATGATTATGACATCAACAAAATGATTATGGCATCATCAAATGATTATGACATCAACAAAATGATTATGACATCATCCAATGATTTTGACATCATCAAATCATTATGACATCAACAAAATGATTATGACATCAACAAAATGATTATGACATCATCAAATGATTATGACATCAAATGATTATGACATCATCAAATGATTATGACATCAAAAAAATGATTATGACATCATCTAATGATTATGACATCATCAAATGATTATGACATCAACAAAATGATTATGACATCATCCAATGATTATGACATCAAATGATTATGACATCATCAAATGATTATGACATCAACAAAATGATTATGACATCATCAAATGATTATGACATCAAAAAATGATTATGACATCAACAAAATGATTATTACATCATCTAATGATTATGACATTATCAAATGATTATGACATCAACAAAATGATTATGACATCATCCGATGATTATGACATCAAATGATTATGACATCATCAAAATGATTATGTCATCATCTAATGATTATAACATCATCAAATGATTATGACATCAACAAAATGATTATGACATCATCAAATGATTATGACATCAACAAAATGATTATGACATCATCCAATGATTATGACATCAAATGATTATGACATCAACAAAATGATTATGACATCATCCAATGATTATGACATCAAATGTTTATGACATCATCAAATGATTATGACATCAACAAAATGATTATGACATCATCCAATGATTATGACATCAAATGATTATGAATTCATCAAATAATTATGACATCAACAAAATGATTATGACTAGAGTTGAGCGATACCAGCCGATACTTGAAAATATCGTATCGGAATGGATCGGCCGATCTTAAAAAAAAGTATCGGTATCGCCGATTGCGATACCGGGAACCAATGCAAGTCAATGGGGCCAAAATATCGGAATTAAAAAAAACCCTTTCTTTCCTTGTAGGTTAATTCTACATGAAGAAAAACAACTAAGAATAATGTAGAATGTATTGTGGGAGGTGGAGGAGACATTAAAGCCATAGAGGTTTAGCCCAATCAAATGGAATAGCAGGAATTAAACTTTTTTTTTTAAAGATGTTAGGAGTTACAAAGATATTGACTATGTTAGCCTCATTTATATTTTGCCAGACATGTATGTCTTCTTCTTCTACTTCCTTTTTTTACATTCTTCTTCTTCTTCTTCTACTTCCTTTTTTTACATTCTTCTTCTTCTTCTTCTACTTCCTTTTTTTACATTCTTCTTCTTATTCCTTTTTTTACATTCTTCTTCTTCTTCTTCTACTTCCTTTTTTTACATTCTTCTTCTTCTTCTTCTTCTTCTTCTTCTTCTTCTTCTTCTTCCTTTTCTTACATTCTTCATATTCTTCTTATTCAACAATTATTATTCTACATATTCAGCTTCTTCATCTTCTTCCTATTCTTCTTCATCATATTCTTGTTTGTGTCAGGCATTCCTGTAGTTGTTATCTAGAAAAGTTAGAAGTTTACACCTTCCGTTCTGCCTGTCACAAAAGATTTACAACAGGATTTGTCCGCGTTCAGTTTGGCCTGCAGAAGCAGGCCTTTTCCAGGGGCACCACGAGGAGGAACGGACTCACCCCCATACACTGCTTAGTCTTCTTCTGCTTATAAATAAGATAATATCATTTGCTCAGAGTATTAGTCTTATGCTTAATGTTCTTCTGCTTTGTTTTTTTTATGCTTCTTTGTCTTCTCTCTCTTGTTGTTCTGCATCTTGGTGGTTGTCTTCCTGTTCTTTGTCCTCTTGAACCAGCTGACGGTACTGGCACCCGGAGGGGCAGCAGAAGTAACAAGAGCCAATGGCACTACCGAGGACCAGCTGACGGTGCTGGAACCCGGTTACTAAGCAGGAGGTACCTGTGCTACAAAGCACTACCAAGGACCAGCAGACGTTGCCGGAACTCGGATACCGAGATGGAGGCACCTAGGCCAAACGCTCTGACGAGAACCAGCTGACGGTGCTGGAACCCGGAGGGGTAGCATAAGCTGCAAGAGCAAATGGAAATAGCGAGGACCAGCTGACAGTGCTGGCACCCGGAGGGGCAGCAGAAGGAATAAGAGCCAATGGCACAACCGAGGACCAGCTGACGGTGCTGGAACCCGGTTACTAAGCAGGAGGTACCTGTGCTACAAAGCACTACCAAGGACCAGCAGACGTTGCCGGAACTCGGATACCGAGATGGAGGCACCTAGGCCAAAGGCTCTGACGAGAACCAGCTGACGGTGCTGGAACCCGGAGGGGTAGCATAAGCTGCAAGAGCAAATGGAAATAGCGAGGACCAGCTGACAGTGCTGGCACCCGGAGGGGCAGCAGAAGGAATAAGAGCCAATGGCACAACCGAGGACCAGCTGACGGTGCTGGAACCCGGTTACTAAGCAGGAGGTACCTGTGCTACAAAGCACTACCAAGGACCAGCAGACGTTGCTGGAACTCGGATACCGAGATGGAGGCACCTAGGCCAAAGGCTCTGATGAGAACCAGCTGACGGTGCTGGAACCCGGAGGGGTATCAGAAGTTACCCCTGAAAAGCAAAGTTGGCATGCCGCAAGCTGGCCGCAGTTACCGAATCACACAGTCCTACAGGGGGTGCTTGTCCTACTGGCACTATGGAACAAACCTTTCTTACCAGAACCCGCAGTCCACATAGGAAGCACCTAAACTGCTGGCACCCTAGCCTCGGCTAACCCAACCGCAACACGACATGGCAACTTGGGGTGGCAAACTGACATTGACACTTCCCGGAAACAGCAGGCAGGGCTGGAACCAAGCTGGGCAGGAGGGAGTAGCCGTGCCAAAGTCAGTTATGAGCAGCAACTGGCGATGTTGGAGCCCAGGACAAGCACTTAGCAGGCTGAGGCCTGATGTGCTGTCAATTGGGAGGCAGCAGGACAGATTGCCATCAAAACAGCAGGGGAACAGCTGACGTTACTGAACCCCACAAACACAGGAGCTAGTGTTTTACTCTGTGAAGACGGCACTTCCGAGCAACAACTGGCTGTGTTGAAGCCCAGGGACAAGCACGGAGCAGGCTTAGGCTGCATTGAAGAAATTTTAAGATCGGTTGTAGACTACTAATTTGAACCAAGCTCCACTTAGGCCTGTGGATTCACTGATTTTCGTATTTCCCCTGTCCTCCAACCCCGCCAGTTACAGCTCCGAAGTGGCGTCTGCACAATCCACACTTGTTCCTGTGTTACAGGTGTTCAGTCCGGTCAGTTAATCCCCTGATGTGTGTCCGGCAATGTCGCCTGCTCTGTCCACATTCCGATAATGGGAATGTGGACAGAGCAGGCGACATTGCCGGACACACATCAGGGGATTAACTGATCGGACTGAACACCTGTAACACAGGAACAAGTGTGGATTGTGCAGACGCCACTTCGGAGCTGTAACTGGCAGGGTTGGAGGACAGGGGAAATACGAGAGACAGTGGAGCCACAGGCCTAATTGGAGCACGGTTAAAAATCAGTAGTGGTACGACTGTGTAGGCAGCAGGAGACTTTGCCATCCACACAGCAGGGGATCAGCTGACATTACTGAACCCCACTGAGACACGGGAGCAAGTATCTCTTTCCGTGTGGACGGCACTTCCGAACTACAACTGGCTGTGTTGAAGCCCAGGAAATAGGAGGGTGTAGGCAGAGGCCTACTGTATTTTGAATGAGTTTACAGCAGGAGAGACTGCCATCCACACAGCAGGGGATCAGCTGACGTTACTGAACCCCACTGAGACACGGGAGCAAGTATCTCTTTCCGTGTGGACGGCACTTCCGAACTACAACTGGCTGTGTTGAAGCCCAGGAAATAGGAGGGTGTAGGCAGAGGCCTACTGAATTTTGAATGAGGTGACAGCAGGAGAGACTGCCATCCACACAGCAGGGGATCAGCTGACGTTACTGAACCCCACTGAGACACGGGAGCAAGTATCTCTTTCCGTGTGGACGGCACTTCCGAACTACAACTGGCTGTGTTGAAGCCCAGGAAATAGGAGGGTGTAGGCAGAGGCCTACTGTATTTTGAATGAGTTTACAGCAGGAGAGACTGCCATCCACACAGCAGGGGATCAGCTGACGTTACTGAACCCCACTGAGACACGGGAGCAAGTATCTCTTTCCGTGTGGACGGCACTTCCGAACTACAACTGGCTGTGTTGAAGCCCAGGAAATAGGAGGGTGTAGGCAGAGGCCTACTGAATTTTGAATGAGGTGACAGCAGGAGAGACTGCCATCCACACAGCAGGGGATCAGCTGACGTTACTGAACCCCACTGAGACACGGGAGCAAGTATCTCTTTCCGTGTGGACGGCACTTCCGAACTACAACTGGCTGTGTTGAAGCCCAGGAAATAGGAGGGTGTAGGCAGAGGCCTACTGAATTTTGAATGAGGTGACAGCAGGAGAGACTGCCATCCACACAGCAGGGGATCAGCTGACGTTACTGAACCCCACTGAGACACGGGAGCAAGTATCTCTTTCCGTGTGGACGGCACTTCCGAACTACAACTGGCTGTGTTGAAGCCCAGGGACAAGCACGGAGCAGGCTTAGGCTGCATTGAAGAAATTTTAAGATCGGTTGTAGACTACTAATTTGAACCAAGCTCCACTTAGGCCTGTGGATTCACTGATTTTCGTATTTCCCCTGTCCTCCAACCCCGCCAGTTACAGCTCCGAAGTGGCGTCTGCACAATCCACACTTGTTCCTGTGTTACAGGTGTTCAGTCCGGTCAGTTAATCCCCTGATGTGTGTCCGGCAATGTCGCCTGCTCTGTCCACATTCCGATAATGGGAATGTGGACAGAGCAGGCGACATTGCCGGACACACATCAGGGGATTAACTGATCGGACTGAACACCTGTAACACAGGAACAAGTGTGGATTGTGCAGACGCCACTTCGGAGCTGTAACTGGCAGGGTTGGAGGACAGGGGAAATACGAGAGACAGTGGAGCCACAGGCCTAATTGGAGCACGGTTAAAAATCAGTAGTGGTACGACTGTGTAGGCAGCAGGAGACTTTGCCATCCACACAGCAGGGGATCAGCTGACATTACTGAACCCCACTGAGACACGGGAGCAAGTATCTCTTTCCGTGTGGACGGCACTTCCGAACTACAACTGGCTGTGTTGAAGCCCAGGAAATAGGAGGGTGTAGGCAGAGGCCTACTGTATTTTGAATGAGTTTACAGCAGGAGAGACTGCCATCCACACAGCAGGGGATCAGCTGACGTTACTGAACCCCACTGAGACACGGGAGCAAGTATCTCTTTCCGTGTGGACGGCACTTCCGAACTACAACTGGCTGTGTTGAAGCCCAGGAAATAGGAGGGTGTAGGCAGAGGCCTACTGAATTTTGAATGAGGTGACAGCAGGAGAGACTGCCATCCACACAGCAGGGGATCAGCTGACGTTACTGAACCCCACTGAGACACGGGAGCAAGTATCTCTTTCCGTGTGGACGGCACTTCCGAACTACAACTGGCTGTGTTGAAGCCCAGGAAATAGGAGGGTGTAGGCAGAGGCCTACTGTATTTTGAATGAGTTTACAGCAGGAGAGACTGCCATCCACACAGCAGGGGATCAGCTGACGTTACTGAACCCCACTGAGACACGGGAGCAAGTATCTCTTTCCGTGTGGACGGCACTTCCGAACTACAACTGGCTGTGTTGAAGCCCAGGAAATAGGAGGGTGTAGGCAGAGGCCTACTGAATTTTGAATGAGGTGACAGCAGGAGAGACTGCCATCCACACAGCAGGGGATCAGCTGACGTTACTGAACCCCACTGAGACACGGGAGCAAGTATCTCTTTCCGTGTGGACGGCACTTCCGAACTACAACTGGCTGTGTTGAAGCCCAGGAAATAGGAGGGTGTAGGCAGAGGCCTACTGAATTTTGAATGAGGTGACAGCAGGAGAGACTGCCATCCACACAGCAGGGGATCAGCTGACGTTACTGAACCCCACTGAGACACGGGAGCAAGTATCTCTTTCCGTGTGGACGGCACTTCCGAACTACAACTGGCTGTGTTGAAGCCCAGGGACAAGCACGGAGCAGGCTTAGGCTGCATTGAAGAAATTTTAAGATCGGTTGTAGACTACTAATTTGAACCAAGCTCCACTTAGGCCTGTGGATTCACTGATTTTCGTATTTCCCCTGTCCTCCAACCCCGCCAGTTACAGCTCCGAAGTGGCGTCTGCACAATCCACACTTGTTCCTGTGTTACAGGTGTTCAGTCCGGTCAGTTAATCCCCTGATGTGTGTCCGGCAATGTCGCCTGCTCTGTCCACATTCCGATAATGGGAATGTGGACAGAGCAGGCGACATTGCCGGACACACATCAGGGGATTAACTGATCGGACTGAACACCTGTAACACAGGAACAAGTGTGGATTGTGCAGACGCCACTTCGGAGCTGTAACTGGCAGGGTTGGAGGACAGGGGAAATACGAGAGACAGTGGAGCCACAGGCCTAATTGGAGCACGGTTAAAAATCAGTAGTGGTACGACTGTGTAGGCAGCAGGAGACTTTGCCATCCACACAGCAGGGGATCAGCTGACATTACTGAACCCCACTGAGACACGGGAGCAAGTATCTCTTTCCGTGTGGACGGCACTTCCGAACTACAACTGGCTGTGTTGAAGCCCAGGAAATAGGAGGGTGTAGGCAGAGGCCTACTGTATTTTGAATGAGTTTACAGCAGGAGAGACTGCCATCCACACAGCAGGGGATCAGCTGACGTTACTGAACCCCACTGAGACACGGGAGCAAGTATCTCTTTCCGTGTGGACGGCACTTCCGAACTACAACTGGCTGTGTTGAAGCCCAGGAAATAGGAGGGTGTAGGCAGAGGCCTACTGAATTTTGAATGAGGTGACAGCAGGAGAGACTGCCATCCACACAGCAGGGGATCAGCTGACGTTACTGAACCCCACTGAGACACGGGAGCAAGTATCTCTTTCCGTGTGGACGGCACTTCCGAACTACAACTGGCTGTGTTGAAGCCCAGGAAATAGGAGGGTGTAGGCAGAGGCCTACTGTATTTTGAATGAGTTTACAGCAGGAGAGACTGCCATCCACACAGCAGGGGATCAGCTGACGTTACTGAACCCCACTGAGACACGGGAGCAAGTATCTCTTTCCGTGTGGACGGCACTTCCGAACTACAACTGGCTGTGTTGAAGCCCAGGAAATAGGAGGGTGTAGGCAGAGGCCTACTGAATTTTGAATGAGGTGACAGCAGGAGAGACTGCCATCCACACAGCAGGGGATCAGCTGACGTTACTGAACCCCACTGAGACACGGGAGCAAGTATCTCTTTCCGTGTGGACGGCACTTCCGAACTACAACTGGCTGTGTTGAAGCCCAGGAAATAGGAGGGTGTAGGCAGAGGCCTACTGAATTTTGAATGAGGTGACAGCAGGAGAGACTGCCATCCACACAGCAGGGGATCAGCTGACGTTACTGAACCCCACTGAGACACGGGAGCAAGTGTCTCTTTCCGTGTGGACGGCACTTCCGAACTACAACTGGCTGTGTTGAAGCCCAGGAAATAGGAGGGTGTAGGCAGAGGCCTACTGTATTTTGAATGAGTTTACAGCAGGAGAGACTGCCATCCACACAGCAGGGGATCAGCTGACGTTACTGAACCCCACTGAGACACGGGAGCAAGTATCTCTTTCCGTGTGGACGGCACTTCCGAACTACAACTGGCTGTGTTGAAGCCCAGGAAATAGGAGGGTGTAGGCAGAGGCCTACTGAATTTTGAATGAGGTGACAGCAGGAGAGACTGCCATCCACACAGCAGGGGATCAGCTGACGTTACTGAACCCCACTGAGACACGGGAGCAAGTGTCTCTTTCCGTGTGGACGGCACTTCCGAACTACAACTGGCTGTGTTGAAGCCCAGGAAATAGGAGGGTGTAGGCAGAGGCCTACTGTATTTTGAATGAGTTTACAGCAGGAGAGACTGCCATCCACACAGCAGGGGATCAGCTGACGTTACTGAACCCCACTGAGACACGGGAGCAAGTATCTCTTTCCGTGTGGACGGCACTTCCGAACTACAACTGGCTGTGTTGAAGCCCAGGAAATAGGAGGGTGTAGGCAGAGGCCTACTGAATTTTGAATGAGGTGACAGCAGGAGAGACTGCCATCCACACAGCAGGGGATCAGCTGACGTTACTGAACCCCACTGAGACACGGGAGCAAGTGTCTCTTTCCGTGTGGACGGCACTTCCGAACTACAACTGGCTGTGTTGAAGCCCAGGAAATAGGAGGGTGTAGGCAGAGGCCTACTGTATTTTGAATGAGTTTACAGCAGGAGAGACTGCCATCCACACAGCAGGGGATCAGCTGACGTTACTGAACCCCACTGAGACACGGGAGCAAGTATCTCTTTCCGTGTGGACGGCACTTCCGAACTACAACTGGCTGTGTTGAAGCCCAGGAAATAGGAGGGTGTAGGCAGAGGCCTACTGTATTTTGAATGAGTTTACAGCAGGAGAGACTGCCATCCACACAGCAGGGGATCAGCTGACGTTACTGAACCCCACTGAGACACGGGAGCAAGTATCTCTTTCCGTGTGGACGGCACTTCCGAACTACAACTGGCTGTGTTGAAGCCCAGGAAATAGGAGGGTGTAGGCAGAGGCCTACTGAATTTTGAATGAGGTGACAGCAGGAGAGACTGCCATCCACACAGCAGGGGATCAGCTGACGTTACTGAACCCCACTGAGACACGGGAGCAAGTATCTCTTTCCGTGTGGACGGCACTTCCGAACTACAACTGGCTGTGTTGAAGCCCAGGAAATAGGAGGGTGTAGGCAGAGGCCTACTAAATTTTGAATGAGGTGACAGCAGGAGAGACTGCCATCCACACAGCAGGGGATCAGCTGACGTTACTGAACCCCACTGAGACACGGGAGCAAGTGTCTCTTTCCGTGTGGACGGCACTTCCGAACTACAACTGGCTGTGTTGAAGCCCAGGAAATAGGAGGGTGTAGGCAGAGGCCTACTGTATTTTGAATGAGTTTACAGCAGGAGAGACTGCCATCCACACAGCAGGGGATCAGCTGACGTTACTGAACCCCACTGAGACACGGGAGCAAGTATCTCTTTCCGTGTGGACGGCACTTCCGAACTACAACTGGCTGTGTTGAAGCCCAGGAAATAGGAGGGTGTAGGCAGAGGCCTACTGTATTTTGAATGAGTTTACAGCAGGAGAGACTGCCATCCACACAGCAGGGGATCAGCTGACGTTACTGAACCCCACTGAGACACGGGAGCAAGTGTCTCTTTCCGTGTGGACGGCACTTCCGAACTACAACTGGCTGTGTTGAAGCCCAGGAAATAGGAGGGTGTAGGCAGAGGCCTACTGTCTTTGTAATGCGGAGACAGCAGGAGAGACTGCCATCTCCACAGCAGGGGAACAGCTGGCAGTGCTGAACCCCACTAACACTTGAACGAACGTGTTTGGTTCTGTGGAGACGACACTTCTGAACACCAACTGACGCTGTTGGAGCCCAGGATTAGGCGAGGAGCAGGCTGGGGCCTACTGGATTTTGGCAGGTGAATGCAGCAGGAGACTTGCCATCTCCACAGCAGGGGAACAGCTGGCAGTGCTGAACCCCACTAACACTTGAACGAATGTGTTTGGTTCTGTGGAGACGACACTTCTGAACACCAACTGACGCTGTTGGAGCCCAGGATTAGGCGAGGAGCAGGCTGGGGCCTACTGGATTTTGGCAGGTGAAGGCAGCAGGAGACTTGCCATCTCCACAGCAGGGGAACAGCTGGCAGTGCTGAACCCCACTAACACTTGAACGAACGTGTTTGGTTCTGTGGAGACGACACTTCTGAACACCAACTGACGCTGTTGGAGCCCAGGATTAGGCGAGGAGCAGGCTGGGGCCTACTGGATTTTGGCAGGTGAATGCAGCAGGAGACTTGCCATCTCCACAGCAGGGGAACAGCTGGCAGTGCTGAACCCCACTAACACTTGAACGAATGTGTTTGGTTCTGTGGAGACGACACTTCTGAACACCAACTGACGCTGTTGGAGCCCAGGATTAGGCGAGGAGCAGGCTGGGGCCTACTGGATTTTGGCAGGTGAAGGCAGCAGGAGACTTGCCATCTCCACAGCAGGGGAACAGCTGGCAGTGCTGAACCCCACTAACACTTGAACGAATGTGTTTGTTTCTGTGGAGACGACACTTCTGAACACCAACTGACGCTGTTGGAGCCCAGGATTAGGCGAGGAGCAGGCTGGGGCCTACTGGATTTTGGCAGGTGAATGCAGCAGGAGACTTGCCATCTCCACAGCAGGGGAACAGCTGGCAGTGCTGAACCCCACTAACACTTGAACGAACGTGTTTGGCTCTGTGGAGACGACACTTCTGAACACCAACTGACGCTGTTGGAGCCCAGGATTAGGCGAGGAGCAGGCTGGGGCCTACTGGATTTTGGCAGGTGAAGGCAGCAGGAGACTTGCCATCTCCACAGCTGGCAGTGCTGAACCCCACTAACACTTGAACGAATGTGTTTGTTTCTGTGGAGACGACACTTCTGAACACCAACTGACGCTGTTGGAGCCCAGGATTAGGCGAGGAGCAGGCTGGGGCCTACTGGATTTTGGCAGGTGAATGCAGCAGGAGACTTGCCATCTCCACAGCAGGGGAACAGCTGGCAGTGCTGAACCCCACTAACACTTGAACGAACGTGTTTGGCTCTGTGGAGACGACACTTCTGAACACCAACTGACGCTGTTGGAGCCCAGGATTAGGCGAGGAGCAGGCTGGGGCCTACTGGATTTTGGCAGGTGAAGGCAGCAGGAGACTTGCCATCTCCACAGCAGGGGAACAGCTGGCAGTGCTGAACCCCACTAACACTTTAACGAATGTGTTTGGTTCTGTGGAGACGACACTTCTGAACACCAACTGACGCTGTTGGAGCCCAGGATTAGGCGAGGAGCAGGCTGGGGCCTACTGGATTTTGGCAGGTGAAGGCAGCAGGAGACTTGCCATCTCCACAGCAGGGGAACAGCTGGCAGTGCTGAACCCCACTAACACTTGAACGAATGTGTTTGTTTCTGTGGAGACGACACTTCTGAACACCAACTGACGCTGTTGGAGCCCAGGATTAGGCGAGGAGCAGGCTGGGGCCTACTGGATTTTGGCAGGTGAATGCAGCAGGAGACTTGCCATCTCCACAGCAGGGGAACAGCTGGCAGTGCTGAACCCCACTAACACTTGAACGAATGTGTTTGGCTCTGTGGAGACGACACTTCTGAACACCAACTGACGCTGTTGGTGCCCAGGATTACGCATGCCGCATGCAGAGGCCAATGGGCAGCGGTTTTTATGGAGGTTGTGGACTACTACTGATTCTAACCATGCTCCACTTAGGCCTCTGGCTCCACTGTCTCTACTATTTACCCTGGCCTCCAACCCCGCCAGCTACATCTCTGAAGTGGCGTCAGCACAATCTACACTTGTTCCTGTGTTACTGGTGCTCAGTCCCATCAGTTGATCCCCTGATGTTTGTCCGGCAAGTTCGCCAGCTCTGTCCTCATTCCCACTACTGGTTATGGGAATGTGGACAGAGCAGGAGACCTTGCCGGACACACATCAGGGGATAAACTGATGGGACTGAGCCACAGGAACACAGGAACAAGTGTAGATTGTGCTGACGCCACTTCAGAGATGTAGATGGCGGGGTTGGAGGTCAGGGGAAATAGTAGAGACAGTGGAGCCAGAGACCTAAGTTGGGCACGGTTAAAAATCAGTAGTGGTTTGAATGTTGATGGAGCTGGTGACTCTGCCGTCCACACAGCAGGGGATCAGCTGGCATTACTGAACCCCAGTAACACAGGAGCTAGTGTGTTTCTCTGTGCAGACGACACATCTGAGCGACAACTGGCTGTGTTGAAGCACAGGGATTATAGTTCAGGTGGTAGAAAAATGAACACACCAGCAGACCTGGATACAGTTGCCAACCACTAATTTAGTCTGTAAGAGGAATGGCAAAGTCTTTGGAGATCCAGGCCTTGTTCATTTTCAGAAAAGTCAGCCGGTCAACATTATCGGAAGATAGTCGCGTGCGACGGTCTGTTAGTACACCACCTGCGGCACTAAAGACACGTTCCGATAATACACTGGCAGCAGGGCAAGCCAGCACCTCCAATGCATACTGGCTAAGCTCTGGCCATGTATCCAGCTTAGAGACCCAAAACTTGAAGGGGGAAGAGCCATCTGGGAGTACAGCGACAGGGCAAGACATGTAGTCTGACACCATCTGACGGAAGCGTTGCCTCCTGCTGACTCGAGGCGTCGCTGATGGTGTAGACAATTGTGGTGGACACACAAAACTTTGCCACATTTGGGCCATAGTGGTCTTGCCTTGTGCTGCGGCACTGCCTCTGCTCCCTCTTTGTGCAGAGTTTCCTCCACTGCCTCGACGCACAGAGCTGCTTTGTAAAGCACTTGCAACAATGCTGTCGGGTGGAATGGAAAACATTATGGACTGCACCAGTGACTCTTCGTACTCCCGCATTTTACGCTCCCGGTTCAACGTTGGTATGAGCCTTTGTACGCTGTCCCGGTAGCGAGGATCTAGGAGGGTGTACACCCAATAATCAGCCGAGACGAGAATGTGGGCGATGCGGCGGTCGTTTCTCAGGCACTGCAGCATGAAATCAACCATGTGCTGCAGACTCCCAACTGCCAAAGAACCGCTGTCCCCTGTTTGAGGCGTGACCTCGACCTGCTCTGCATCACCCCACCCTCGCTGTACATACTGAGTAGAGGTTTGTGTACCTCCCTCCTCTGGAGAGATGTCTTCCTCCTCCATCGACTCCTCCTCATCCTCCTCACAAAGTGTCCCCTGCCTAGGCCTTTGTGAGGAAACACGTAGCGCAGACTGTCCAGAAGCAGATGGCATTTGGGACTCCTCATCCTCCACCTCTTCTGAAACCTCATCCCTTAGTGCTTGCAGTGTTTGTTGAAGCAGGCAGATAAGGGGGACAGTCATGCTGACTAGTGCATCATCTGCACTCGCCATCCGCGTGGATTCATCGAAGGCACGCAAAACGAGGCAGATGTCCTTCATAGAGGCCCACTCAATGGTGCTGAAGTGTGAACGGCGCACAGTGCGACTTGTTTGCGCCTGATGCAGCTGGTACTCCATGACTGCTGCCTGCTGCTCACACAACCGCTCCAACATATGTAACGTTGAATTCCACCGGGTGGGTAGGTCACATATGATGCGATGTTCTGGAAGGCCAAATCGTCGCTGCAGAGCAGCGAGGCGCGATCTTGCCGTGCTGGAACGTCGCAAGTGAGCGCACTCTATGCGGACCTTGTGCAACAGTGCATCAAGATCCGGATAGTCCCTCAGAAAGCTCTGCACGACCAAGTTAAGAACATGTGCCAGACATGGGATGTGTGTGAGGTTGCCTAGGCCAAGAGCTGCCACCAGATTTCGGCCATTGTCACACACTACCAAGCCCGGCTGGAGATTCGCTGGCCCAAACCACACATCGCTCTCCAGCTTGATAGCATTCCAGAGCTCCTGCGCTGTGTGGCTTCGATTCCCCAAAGAAATTAATTTGAGTACAGCCTGTTGACGTTTGGCCACGGCTGTGCTCATATCGGTCGTAACAGGCTCCTGCTCTGCTGTTTCTGAGGAACTTGAGTAGGAGGAGGAGTCTATGTGTACAGACTGGAGTCCTGCAATCCGTGGCGTTGGAAGAACACGTACAGCGCCACTCTCCAGATCCGTACCCGGCTCCACAACATTGACCCAGTGGGCAGTGAGGGAAAGGTATCGTCCCTGTCCATGGTTACTGGTCCACGCATCGGTGGTCAGGTGGACCTTGCTACTAACGGCGTTTAGTAGCGCATGTTTTATTTTGCCCTCAACATGTTTCTGCAGGGCAGGGACGGCTCGCCTGCTGAAATAAAAGCGGCTGGGCACGTTGTATTGGGGGACTGCCAATGCCATTAAGTCCCGGAAGGTGTCAGTGTCCACCAGCCTGAATGACAGCATTTCAACTGCCAGAAGTTTGGCAATGCCAGCATTCAGAGACTGTGCTCGGGGATGGTTTGCCGAGTAAGGGCGCCTTTTATCCCATGCCTGTGCTACCGATGGCTGTGATGGATGGGAACGTGCTGTTATGGGTGGAATCTGACAGGGTCTCCGGACAACAGTGGCAGAGGTTCTTCCTTGGCGATCCTGTGAGGAAGCCGAACCAGCAGTGTGTGAGCTGGAGGAAGAGGGCCCAACACGAACTGAAGAGGTGGTAGGTGGTGCTGTACGTTGGCCTACGTCTTGAGGGTGTCTATGCAACTCCAACTCGTGCTTGGTGCGCACACGTTTCCACATATTTGTGGTATTGAGGTTGCTGACATTTCTCCCTCTTTTGACTCTCTGATGACACAGCTTGCATTTGACAAAGCAAATGTCATCTGCAACTGTGTCAAAAAAGGACCACGCACTGCAACTCTTGTGAGCGCCCGGTTTGCCTTTGGAAGGAGGAATGCTCCTAACGGGTGCCGAAGTGGAGGGTACAGGCAACCAAGTCTTCCCCCTCCCTCTGCCTCCTGTTTTGGCCGGTAGGGGAATCTCTTCCTCCGAGCTGCTCCCACCACCTTCCTGTTGCTCATGCCATGATGGGTCAAGGACCTCATCATCTTCCCTCCCCTCTTCAAACAGCTGCTTCTCCGGGGTTGTCTCGCCAGCACCGTACGCACCAGAAAGTGGCAACTGAGTCTCGTCATCATCTGATGCGTACTGAGGTGTGCTGACCATAGGCACTGGCCCACTCGCCTCTTCAGATTCAGAGGGACAAAGAAGTTGCGCATCACTGCATACTCCCTCTTCTTCACATTCAGGAATGCTGCTTGGCTGGCCCCCTCTTTCCAAGCCAACAGATTCCGAGAACAGAAGTAGAGATTGTGATGGCTCCTGTCCATGTCTCTCTGACTGCCTGGGCACTTTGGCAGGTGGTGAAGAGACAGATGGTTGCTCTTCGGTGCTCTGACCCTGAGAGGATGCGGAAGTAATTGAAGTCGATGCGTTAGCTGCCATCCATCCGACAACGGCTTCAATTTGTTCCTCCCGCAGCAGTGGGGTACGTTGAGGTCCTACAAAGCTGCGCATAAAGGACTGTTGCCTGCTAAAACTGGGGGATGCTGATCCACTGGTGCCCGCAGCAGGCCCAGAATCCCCACGTCCTCTACCTGTAGAATCCCCACGTCCTCTCCCTGCAGAATCCCCACGTCCTCTCCCTGCTGAAACTCCACGCCCACGCCCACGCCCCCGCGCCTTACTCCCTGCCTTCTTCATCTTGCAAGACTGCTTAAGATAGGCAAAAAAGGACAAAGGGGGGCCTTAGTGTGCTTATTCCTGAACAGCTGGTTACAGGTACAAGAAACACTAATTTTATGAAGTGTGTGTGTGTGGACTAGACTTTAATAGGAGCTGATGTGGCCTACACAAGTTCAAAATGTAGTGTTTGGTGAACTTTTTATGTGGTTTCTTTGTTTGAAACAAACTCAAAGTATGAGAACAAAGAATTGAAACTGATAGTATCACCAACTTTTTGGAGCTATTACAATGCAGGCAGGTAACCTACAATGCAAAAGATGAGGCTCCAAAAAAATTGGGTAATACTAATCTGGCTGCGCCGGCAGGGCACAAGCCAGAAAAAAAGGCTCCTCTATCTACTCCTATATAGTGTTTGCAACCAACCAATGTTGATGGATACGGATGGATGCACACTAATAGGAGAAGAAAAAATGAGCTGCACTCAGAGACAAATATGTGTGAGGCAGTGACGCACGTTGAGCGTCCTACAACCAGACGTAGCTGCAGGACACTCTACTCAGCGTGAGCTGCACTCACACACAGTCAGAGACCTCTCAGACAGCCGTCAACAGTGCAGCTAAGTGGGCACTGGCACTGACAGGCTGCAGAAAGGCTCCGCTGTGTACTCCTATATAGTGTTTGCAACCACCGTAGATGGAGACGGATGGATGCACACTAATAGAAGAAAAAATGAGCTGCACTCAAATAAAAATATGTGTGAGGCAGTGACGCACGCTGAGCGTCCTACAGCCAGACGTAGCTGCAGGACACACTACTCAGCGTGAGCTGCACTCACACACAGTCAGAGACCTCTCAGACAGCCGTGAACAGTGCAGCAAAGTGGACACTAGCACTGAAAGGCTGCAGAAAGGCTCCGCTGTCTACTACTAGTGTTTGCAACCAACGTATATGGATACGGATGGAAGCACACTAGATTGAAATTATTTAAAAAATGCAGCTCAAAAAATAAAAGATGTATGAGGCAGCAGTGATCACACTGGGTGGCCTACAGACTGACGTGGCTGCAGGACCCACTCCACAGCGTGAGCTGCACTCACACAGCCCTTGCAGACAGCTGTGAAAACAGCGCTGCTAGGGAAAAGCAAGCTACAGTGGTGGTTTATGTAGCCTGGATAAAGCACAATATTGTTTTTAGAATCGCTATTTCTAACTGTCCCTCACAGTCTTCTACAGCAGCCTGTCCCTAACTGAATTCACAGCAGAGTGACCAGAAATGGCGGCTGCGGTGGCTTTTATAGTGCATCATGACATCATTTCAGCAGCCAATCACAGCCATGCCAATAGTTAACATGCCTACATGCCTAACAGGATGTGCCCACACTTCGGAGGATTCCCATTGGCTTAATCAAAGCAAGCAGGCTCATAGCATGATGGGAACTTCCTATTCCGATTCCGATCCCGGAATCCGATATGAAAAAAGTATCGGAATTAAGTATCGGAATTCCGATACCGCTGATATCGGCCGATACCCGATACTTGCGGTATCGGAATGCTCAACACTAATTATGACATCATCTAATGATTATGACATCATCAAATGATTATGACATCAACAAAATGATTATGACATCATCCAATGATTATGACATCAAATGATTATGACATCATCAAATGATTATGACATCAACAAAATGATTATGACATCATCTGATGATTATGACATCAACAAAATGATTATGACATCATCCAATGATTATGACATGAAATGATTATGACAGCATCCAATGATTATGACATCAACAAAATGATTATGGCATCATCTGATGATTATGACATCAACAAAATGATTATGACATCATCCAATGATTATGACATCAAATGATTATGACATCATCCAATGATTATGACATCAACAAAATGATTATGGCATCATCAAATGATTATGACATCAACAAAATGATTATGACATCATCCAATGATTATGACATCATCCAATGATTATGACATCATCAAATCATTATAACATCAACAAAATGATAATGACATCAACAAAATGATTATGACATCATCAAATGATTATGACATCAACAAAATGATTATGACATCATCCAATGATTATGACATCAAATGATTATGACATCATCAAATGATTATGACATCAACAAAATGATTATGACATCATCCAATGATTATGACATCATCCAATGATTATGACATCATCAAATCATTATGACATCAACAAAATGATTATGACATCAACAAAATGATTATGACATCATCAAATGATTATGACATCAACAAAATGATTATGACATCATCCAATGATTTTGACATCATCAAATCATTATGACATCAACAAAATGATTATGATATCATCAAATGATTATGACATCAAATGATTATGACATCATCAAATGATTATGACATCAACAAAATGATGATGACATCATCCAATGATTATGACATCATCCAATGATTATGACATCATCAAATCATTATGACATCAACAAAATGATTATGACATCATCAAATGATTATGACATCAACAAAATGATTATGACATCATCCAATGATTATGACATCAAATGATTATGACATCATCAATTGATTATGACATCAACAAAATGATTATGACATCATCAAATGATTATGACATCATCAAATCATTATGACATCAACAAAATGATAATGACATCAACAAAATGATTATGACATCACCAAATGATTATGACATCAACAAAATGATTATGACATCATCCAATGATTATGACATCAAATGATTATGACATCATCAAATGATTATGACATCAACAAAATGATTATGACATCATCCAATGATTATGACATCATCCAATGATTATGACATCATCAAATCATTATGACATCAACAAAATGATTATGACATCAACAAAATGATTATGACATCATCAAATGATTATGACATCAACAAAATGATTATGACATCATCCAATGATTTTGACATCATCAAATCATTATGACATCAACAAAATGATTATGACATCAACAAAATGATTATGATATCATCAAATGATTATGACATCAAATGAATATGACATCATCAAATGATTATGACATCAACAAAATGATGATGACTTCATCCAATGATTATGACATCATCCAATGATTATGACATCATCAAATCATTATGACATCAACAAAATGATTATGACATCATCAAATGATTATGACATCAACAAAATGATTATGACATCATCCAATGATTATGACATCAAATGATTATGACATCAACAAAATGATTATGACATCATCAAATGATTATGACATCAAAAAAATGATTATGACATCAACAAAATGATTATGACATCATCTAATGATTATGACATTATCAAATGATTATGACATCAACAAAATGATTATGACATCATCCAATGATTATGACATCAAATGATTATGACATCATCAAATGATTATGACATCAACAAAATGATTATGACATCATCTAATGATTATGACATCATCAAATGATTATGACATCAACAAAATGATTATGACATCATCTAATGATTATGACATCATCAAATGATGATGACATCAACAAAATGATTATAACATCATCCAATGATTATGACATCAAATGATTATGACATCAACAAAATGATTATGACATCATCCAATGATTATGACATCATCCAATGATTATGACATCATCAAATCATTATGACATCAACAAAATGATTATGACATCAACAAAATGATTATGACATCATCAAATGATTATGACATCAACAAAATGATTATGACATCATCCAATGATTATGACATCAAATGATTATGACATCATCAAATGATTATGACATCAACAAAATTATTATGACATCAACAAAATGATTATGACATCATCCAATGATTATCACATCAAATGATTATGACATCAACAAAATTATTATGACATCATCCAATGATTATGACATCATCCAATGATTATGACATCATCAAATCATTATGACATCAACAAAATGATTGACATCATCAAATGATTATGACATCAACAAAATGATTATGACATCATCCAATGATTATGACATCAAATGATTATGACATCATCAAATCATTATGACATCAACAAAATGATTATGACATCATAAAATGATTATGACATCAACAAAATGATTATGGCATCATCAAATGATTATGACATCAACAAAATGATTATAACATCATCCAATGATTTTGACATCATCAAATCATTATGACATCAACAAAATGATTATGACATCAACAAAATGATTATGACATCATCAAATGATTATGACATCAAATGATTATGACATCATCAAATGATTATGACATCAACAAAATGATGATGACATCATCCGATGATTATGACATCATCCAATGATTATGACATCATCAAATCATTATGACATCAACAAAATGATTATGACATCATCAAATGATTATGACTTCAAAAAAATGATTATGACATCAACAAAATGATTATGACATCATCTAATGATTATGACATTATCAAATGATTATGACATCAACAAAATGTTTATGACATCATCCAATGATTATGACATCATCCAATGATTATGACATCATCAAATCATTATGACATCAACAAAATGATTATGACATCAACAAAATGATTATGACATCATCAGATGATTATGACATCAACAAAATGATTATGACATCATCCAATGATTATGACATCAAATGATTTTGACATCATCAAATGATTATGACATCAACAAAATGATTATGACATCATCAAATGATTATGACATCAACAAAATGATTATGACATCATCAAATGATTATGACATCATCCAATGATTATGACATCAAATGATTATGACATCATCAAATGATTATGACATCAACAAAATGATTATGACATCATCCAATGATTATGACATCATCAAATCATTATGACATCAACAAAATGATTATGACATCAACAAAATGATTATGACATCATCAGATGATTATGACATCAAGAAAATGATTATGACATCATCCAATGATTATGACATCAACAAATCATCATGACATCAACAAAATGATTATGACATCATCAAATGATTATGACATCAACAAAATGATTATGACATCATCAAATGATTATGACATCATCAAATGATTATGACATCAACAAAATGATTATGACATCAACAAAATGATTATGACATCATCCAATGATTATGACATCAAATGATTATGACATCATCAAATGATTATGACATCAACAAAATGATTATGGCATCATCAAATGATTATGACATCAACAAAATGATTATGACATCATCCAATGATTATGACATCATCTAATGATATGACATCATCAAATCATTATGACATCAACAAAATGATTATGACATCAACAAAATGATTATGACATCATCAAATGATTATGACATCAACAAAATGATTATGACATCATCCAATGATTATGACATCAAATGACTATGACATCATCAAATGATTATGACATCAACAAAATGATTATGACATCATCCAATGATTATGACATCATCCAATGACTATGACATCATCAAATCATTATGACATCAACAAAATGATTATGACATCAACAAAATGATTATGACATCATCAAATGATTATGACATCAACAAAATGATTATGACATCATCAAATGATTATGAGATCAACAAAATGATTATGACATCATCAAATGATTATGACATCATCCAATGATTATGACATCAAATGATTATGACATCATCAAATGATTATGACATCAACAAAATGATTATGACATCATCCAATGATTATGACATCAAATGATTATGACATCATCAAATGATTATGACAGCAACAAAATGATTATGGCATCATCAAATGATTATGACATCAAAAAAATGATTATGACATCAACAAAATGATTATGACATCATCAGATGATTATGACATCAACAAAATGATTATGACATAATCCAATGATTATGACATCAAATGATTTTGACATCATCAAATGATTATGACATCAACAAAATGATTATGACATCATCCAATGATTATGACATCAACAAATCATTATGACATCAACAAAATGATTATGACATAAAAAAAATGATTATGACATCATCAAATGATTATGACATCAACAAAATGATTATGGCATCATCAAATGATTATGACATCAACAAAATGATTATGACATCATCCAATGATTATGACATCATCCAATGATATGACATCATCAAATCATTATGACATCAACAAAATGATTATGACATCAACAAAATTATTATGACATCATCAAATGATTATGACATCAACAAAATGATTATGACATCATCCAATGATTATGACATCAAATGACTATGACATCATCAAATGATTATGACATCAACAAAATGATTATGACATCATGTAATGATTATGACAACATCAAATGATTATGACATCAACAAAATGGTTATGACATCATCCAATGATTATGACATCAAATGATTATGACATCAACAAAATGATTATGACATCACCAAATGATTATGACATCAACAAAATGATTATGACATCATCCAATGATTATGACATCAAATGATTATGACATCAACAAAATGATTATGACATCATCCAATGATTATGACATCAAATGTTTATGACATCATCAAATGATTATGACATCAACGAAATGATTATGACATCATCCAATGATTATGACATCAAATGATTATGACATCATCAAATCATTATGACATCAACAAAATGATTATGACATCATCTAATGATTATGACATCATCAAATGATTATGACATCAACAAAATGATTATGACATCATCCAATGATTATGACATCAAATGATTATGACATCATCAAATGATTATGACATCAACAAAATGATTATGACATCATCTGATGATTATGACATCAACAAAATGATTATGACATCATCCAATGATTATGACATCAAATGATTATGACATCATCCAATGATTATGACAGCAACAAAATGATTATGGCATCATCAAATGATTATGACATCAACAAAATGATTATGACATCATCCAATGATTATGACATCATCCAATGATTATGACATCATCAAATCATTATGACATCAACAAAATGATTATGACATCAACAAAATGATTATGACATCATCAAATGATTATGACATCAACAAAATGATTATGACATCATCCAATGATTATGACATCAAATGATTATGACATCATCAAATGATTATGACATCAACAAAATGATTATGACATCATCCAATGATTATGACATCATCCAATGATTATGACATCATCAAATCACTATGACATCAACAAAATGATTATGACATCAACAAAATGATTATGACATCATCAAATGTTTATGACATCAACAAAATGATTATGACATCATCAAATGATTATGACATCAACAAAATGATTATGACATCATCAAATGATTATGACATCATCCAATGATTATGACATCAAATGATTATGACATCATCAAATGATTATGACATCAACAAAATGATTATGACATCATCCAATGATTATGACATCATCCAATGATTATGACATCATCAAATCATTATGACATCAACAAAATGATTATGACATCAACAAAATGATTATGACATCATCAGATGATTATGACATCAACAAAATGATTATGACATCATCCAATGATTATGACATCAAATGATTATGACATCATCAAATGATTATGACATCAACAAAATGATTATGACATCATCAAATGATTATGACATCAACAAAATGATTATGACATCATCCAATGATTATGACATCAAATGATTATGACATCATCAAATGATTATGACATCAACAAAATGATTATGACATCATCCAATGATTATGACATCATCCAATGACTATGACATCATCAAATCATTATGACATCAACAAAATGATTATGACATCAACAAAATGATTATGACATCATCAAATGATTATGACATCAACAAAATGATTATGACATCATCAAATGATTATGACATCAACAAAATGATTATGACATCATCAAATGATTATGACATCATCCAATGATTATGACATCAAATGATTATGGCATCATCAAATGATTATGACATCAACAAAATGATTATGACATCATCCAATGATTATGACATCAACAAATCATTATGACATCAACAAAATGATTATGACATCATCAAATGATTATGACATCAACAAAATGATTATGACATCATCAAATGATTATGACATCATCAAATGATTATGACATCAACAAAATGATTATGACATCAACAAAATGATTATGACATCATCCAATGATTATGACATCAAATGATTATGACATCATCAAATGATTATGACATCAACAAAATGATTATGGCATCATCAAATGATTATGACATCAACAAAATGATTATGACATCATCCAATGATTATGACATCATCTAATGATATGACATCATCAAATCATTATGACATCAACAAAATGATTATGACATCAACAAAATGATTATGACATCATCAAATGATTATGACATCAACAAAATGATTATGACATCATCCAATGATTATGACATCAAATGACTATGACATCATCAAATGATTATGACATCAACAAAATGATTATGACATCATCCAATGATTATGACATCATCCAATGACTATGACATCATCAAATCATTATGACATCAACAAAATGATTATGACATCAACAAAATGATTATGACATCATCAAATGATTATGACATCAACAAAATGATTATGACATCATCAAATGATTATGAGATCAACAAAATGATTATGACATCATCAAATGATTATGACATCGTCCAATGATTATGACATCAAATGATTATGACATCATCAAATGATTATGACATCAACAAAATGATTATGACATCATCCAATGATTATGACATCAAATGATTATGACATCATCAAATGATTATGACAGCAACAAAATGATTATGGCATCATCAAATGATTATGACATCAACAAAATGATTATGACATCAACAAAATGATTATGACATCATCAGATGATTATGACATCAACAAAATGATTATGACATCATCCAATGATTATGACATCAAATGATTTTGACATCATCAAATGATTATGTCATCAACAAAATGATTATGACATCATCCAATGATTATGACATCAACAAATCATTATGACATCAACAAAATGATTATGACATCAAAAAAATGATTATGACATCATCAAATGATTATGACATCAACAAAATGATTATGGCATCATCAAATGATTATGACATCAACAAAATGATTATGACATCATCCAATGATTATGACATCATCCAATGATATGACATCATCAAATCATTATGACATCAACAAAATGATTATGACATCAACAAAATTATTATGACATCATCAAATGATTATGACATCAACAAAATGATAATGACATCATCCAATGATTATGACATCAAATGACTATGACATCATCAAATGATTATGACATCAACAAAATGATTATGACATCATCTAATGATTATGACAACATCAAATGATTATGACATCAACAAAATGGTTATGACATCATCCAATGATTATGACATCAAATGATTATGACATCATCTAATGATTATGACATCATCAAATGATTATGACATCAACAAAATGATTATGACATCATCCAATGATTATGACATCAAATGATTATGACATCAACAAAATGATTATGACATCATCAAATGATTATGACATCAATAAAATGATTATGACATCATCCAATGATTATGACATCAAATGATTATGACATCAACAAAATGATTATGACATCATCCAATGATTATGACATCAAATGTTTATGACATCATAAAATGATTATGACATCAACGAAATGATTATGACATCATCCAATGATTATGACATCAAATGATTATGACATCATCAAATCATTATGACATCAACAAAATGATTATGACATCATCTAATGATTATGACATCATCAAATGATTATGACATCAACAAAATGATTATGACATCATCCAATGATTATGACATCAAATGATTATGACATCATCAAATGATTATGACATCAACAAAATGATTATGACATCATCTGATGATTATGACATCAACAAAATGATTATGACATCATCCAATGATTATGACATCAAATGATTATGACATCATCCAATGATTATGACATCAACAAAATGATTATGGCATCATCAAATGATTATGACATCAACAAAATGATTATGACATCATCCAATGATTATGACATCATCCAATGATTATGACATCATCAAATCATTATGACATCAACAAAATGATTATGACATCAACAAAATGATTATGACATCATCAAATGATTATGACATCAACAAAATGATTATGACATCATCCAATGATTATGACATCAAATGATTATGACATCATCAAATGATTATGACATCAACAAAATGATTATGACATCATCCAATGATTATGACATCATCAAATCACTATGACATCAACAAAATGATTATGACATCAACAAAATGATTATGACATCATCAAATGTTTATGACATCAACAAAATGATTATGACATCATCAAATGATTATGACATCATCCAATGATTATGACATCAAATGATTATGACATCATCAAATGATTATGACATCAACAAAATGATTATGACATCATCCAATGATTATGACATCATCCAATGATTATGACATCATCAAATCATTATGACATCAACAAAATGATTATGACATCAACAAAATGATTATGACATCATCAGATGATTATGACATCAACAAAATGATTATGACATCATCCAATGATTATGACATCAAATGATTTTGACATCATCAAATGATTATGACATCAACAAAACGATTATGACATCATCCAATGATTATGACATCAACAAATCATTATGACATCAACAAAAAGATTATGACATCAACAAAATGATTATGACATCATCAAATGATTATGACATCAACAAAATGATTATGACATCATCAAATGATTATGACATCATCAAATGATTATGACATCAACAAAATGATTCTGACATCAACAAAATGATTATGACATCATCCAATGATTATGACATCAAATGATTATGACATCATCAAATGATTATGACATCAACAAAATGATTATGGCATCATCAAATGATTATGACATCAACAAAATGATTATGACATCATCCAATGATTATGACATCATCCAATGATATGACATCATCAAATCATTATTACATCAACAAAATGATTATGACATCAACAAAATGATTATGACATCATCAAATGATTATGACATCAACAAAATGATTATGACATCATCCAATGATTATGACATCAAATGATTATGACATCATCAAATGATTATGACATCAACAAAATGATTATGACATCATCCAATGATTATGACATCATCCAATGACTATGACATCATCAAATCATTATGACATCAACAAAATGATTATGACATCAACAAAATGATTATGACATCATCAAATGATTATGACATCAACAAAATGATTATGACATCATCAAATGATTATGACATCAACAAAATGATTATGACATCATCAAATGATTATGACATCATCCAATGATTATGACATCAAATGATTATGACATCATCAAATGATTATGACATCAACAAAATGATTATGACATCATCCAATGATTATGACATGAAATGATTATGACATCATCAAATGATTATGACAGCAACAAAATGATTATGGCATCATCAAATGATTATGACATCAACAAAATGATTATGACATCATCCAATGATTATGACATCAACAAAATGATTATGACATCATCAAATGATTATGACATCAACAAAATGATTATGACATCATCTAATGATTATGACATCATCTAATGATTATGACATCGACAAAATGATTATGACATCATCCAATGATTATGACATCAAATGAGTATGACATCATCAAATGATTATGACATCAACAAAATGGTTATGACATCATCCAATGATTATGACATCATCAGATGATTATGACATCATCAAATGATTATGACATCAACAAAATGATTATGACATCATCAAATGATTATGACATCAACAAAATGGTTATGACATCATCCAATGATTATGACATCAAATGATTATGACATCATCTAATGATTATGACATCATCAAATGATTATGACATCAACAAAATGATTATGACATCAAATGATTATGACATCATCTAATGATTATGACATCATCAAATGATTATGACATCAAAAAAATGATTATGACATCATCCAATGATTATGACATCAACAAATGATTATGACATCAACAAAATGATTATGGCATCATCAAATGATTATGACATCAACAAAATGATTATGGCATCATCAAATGATTATGACATCAACAAAATGATTATGGCATCATCAAATGATATGACATCAACAAAATGATTATGACATCATCAAATGATTATGACATCATCCAATGATTATCACATCAAATGATTATGACATCAACAAAATTATTATGACATCTTCCAATGATTATGACATCATCCAATGATTATGACATCATCAAATCATTATGACATCAACAAAATGATTGACATCATCAAATGATTATGACATCAACAAAATGATTATGACATCATCCAATGATTATGACAGCAAATGATTATGACATCATCAAATGATTATGACATCAACAAAATGATTATGACATCAACAAAATGATTATGGCATCATCAAATGATTATGACATCAACAAAATCATAATGACATCATCAAATGATTATGACATCAACAAAATGATTATGACATCAACAAAATGATTATGACATCATAAAATGATTATGACATCAACAAAATGATTATGACATCATCCAATGATTATGACATCAAATGATTATGACATCATCAAATCATTATGACATCAACAAAATGATTATGACATCAACAAAATGATTATGACATCATAAAATGATTATGACATCAACAAAATGATTATGACATCATCAAATGATTATGACATCAACAAAATGATTATGACATCATCCAATGATTTTGACTTCATCAAATCATTATGACATCAACAAAATGATTATGACATCAACAAAATGATTATGACATCATCAAATGATTATGACATCAAATGAGTATGACATCATCAAATGATTATGACATCAACAAAATGATTATGACATCATCTAATGATTATGACATCATCAAATGATTATGACATCAACAAAATGATTATGACATCATCCAATGATTATGACATCATCCAATGATTATGACATCAACAAAATGATTATGACATCATCAAATGATTATGACATCAACAAAATGATTATGACATCATCTAATGATTATGACATTATCAAATGATTGTGACATCAACAAAATGATTATGACATCATCCGATGATTATGACATCAAATGATTATGACATCATCAAAATGATTATGACATCATCTAATGATTATGACATCATCAAATGATTATGACATCAACAAAATGATTATGACATCATCAAATGATTATGACATCAACAAAATGATTATGACATCATCCAATGATTATGACATCAAATGATTATGACATCAACAAAATGATTATGACATCATCCAATGATTATGACATCAAATGTTTATGACATCATCAAATGATTATGACATCAACAAAATGATTATGACATCATCCAATGATTATGACATCAAATGATTATGACATCATCAAATCATTATGACATCAACAAAATGATTATGACATCATCTAATGATTATGACATCATCAAATCATTATGACATCAACAAAATGATTATGACATCATCCAATGATTATGACATCAAATGATTATGACATCATCAAATGATTATGACATCAACAAAATGATTATGAGATCAACAAAATGATTATGGCATCAAAAAAATGATTATGACATCATAAAATGATTATGACATCAACAAAATGATTATGGCATCATCAAATGATTATGACATCATCAAATGATTATGACATCAACAAAATGATTATGACTTCATCTAATGATTATGACATCATCAAATGATTATGACATCAACAAAATGATTATGACATCATCCAATGATTATGACATCAAATGATTATGACATCAACAAAATGATTATGACATCATCCAATGATTATGACATCAAATGTTTATGACATCATCAAATGATTATGACATCAACAAAATGATTATGACATCATCCAATGATTATGACATCAAATGATTATGACATCATCAAATGATTATGACATCAACAAAATGATTATGACATCATCTGATGATTATGACATCAACAAAATGATTATGACATCATCCAATGATTATGACATCAAATGATTATGACATCAACAAAATGATTATGGCATCATCAAATGATTATGACATCAACAAAATGATTATGACATCATCCAATGATTATGACATCATCAAATCATTATGACATCAACAAAATGATTATGACATCAACAAAATGATTATGACATCATCAAATGATTATGACATCAACAAATTGATTATGACATCATCCAATGATTATGACATCAAATGATTATGACATCATCAAATGATTATGACATCAACAAAATGATTATGACATCATCCAATGATTATGACATCATCCAATGATTATGACATCATCAAATCATTATGACATCAACAAAATGATTGACATCATCAAATGATTATGACATCAACAAAATGATTATGACATCATCAAATGATTATCACATCATCCAATGATTATCACATCAAATGATTATGACATCAACAAAATTATTATGACATCATCCAATGATTATGACATCATCCAATGATTATGACATCATCAAATCATTATGACATCAACAAAATGATTGACATCATCAAATGATTATGACGTCAACAAAATGATTATGACATCATCCAATGATTATGACATCAACAAAATGATTATCACATCATCCAATGATTATCACATCAAATGATTATGACATCAACAAAATTATTATGACATCATCCAATGATTATGACATCATCCAATGATTATGACATCATCAAATCATTATGACATCAACAAAATGATTGACATCATCAAATGATTATGACGTCAACAAAATGATTATGACATCATCAAATCATTATGACATCAACAAAATGATTATGACATCATCCAATGATTTTGACATCATCAAATCATTATGACATCAACAAAATGATTATGACATCAACAAAATGATTATGACATCATCAAATGATTATGACATCAAATGATTATGACATCATCAAATGATTATGACATCAAAAAAATGATTATGACATCATCTAATGAGTATGACATCATCAAATGATTATGACATCAACAAAATGATTATGACATCATCCAATGATTATGACATCAAATGATTATGACATCATCAAATGATTATGACATCAACAAAATGATTATGACATCATCAAATGATTATGACATCAAAAAAATGATTATGACATCAACAAAATGATTATTACATCATCTAATGATTATGACATTATCAAATGATTATGACATCAACAAAATGATTATGACATCATCCGATGATTATGACATCAAATGATTATGACATCATCAAAATGATTATGTCATCATCTAATGATTATAACATCATCAAATGATTATGACATCAACAAAATGATTATGACATCATCAAATGATTATGACATCAACAAAATGATTATGACATCATCCAATGATTATGACATCAAATGATTATGACATCAACAAAATGATTATGACATCATCCAATGATTATGACATCAAATGTTTATGACATCATCAAATGATTATGACATCAACAAAATGATTATGACATCATCCAATGATTATGACATCAAATGATTATGAATTCATCAAATAATTATGACATCAACAAAATGATTATGACATCATCTAATGATTATGACATCATCAAATGATTATGACATCAACAAAATGATTATGACATCATCCAATGATTATGACATCAAATGATTATGACATCATCAAATGATTATGACATCAACAAAATGATTATGACATCATCTGATGATTATGACATCAACAAAATGATTATGACATCATCCAATGATTATGACATGAAATGATTATGACATCATCCAATGATTATGACATCAACAAAATGATTATGGCATCATCTGATGATTATGACATCAACAAAATGATTATGACATCATCCAATGATTATGACATCAAATGATTATGACATCATCCAATGATTATGACATCAACAAAATGATTATGGCATCATCAAATGATTATGACATCAACAAAATGATTATGACATCATCCAATGATTATGACATCATCCAATGATTATGACATCATCAAATCATTATGACATCAACAAAATGATAATGACATCAACAAAATGATTATGACATCATCAAATGATTATGACATCAACAAAATGATTATGACATCATCCAATGATTATGACATCAAATGATTATGACATCATCAAATGATTATGACATCAACAAAATGATTATGACATCATCCAATGATTATGACATCATCCAATGATTATGACATCATCAAATCATTATGACATAAACAAAATGATTATGACATCAACAAAATGATTATGACATCATCAAATGATTATGACATCAACAAAATGATTATGACATCATCCAATGATTTTGACATCATCAAATCATTATGACATCAACAAAATGATTATGACATCAACAAAATGATTATGATATCATCAAATGATTATGACATCAAATGATTATGACATCATCAAATGATTATGACATCAACAAAATGATGATGACATCATCCAATGATTATGACATCATCCAATGATTATGACATCATCAAATCATTATGACATCAACAAAATGATTATGACATCATCAAATGATTATGACATCAACAAAATGATTATGACATCATCCAATGATTATGACATCAAATGATTATGACATCATCAATTGATTATGACATCAACAAAATGATTATGACATCATCAAATGATTATGACATCATCAAATCATTATGACATCAACAAAATGATAATGACATCAACAAAATGATTATGACATCACCAAATGACTATGACATCAACAAAATGATTATGACATCATCCAATGATTATGACATCAAATGATTATGACATCATCAAATGATTATGACATCAACAAAATGATTATGACATCATCCAATGATTATGACATCATCCAATGATTATGACATCATCAAATCATTATGACATCAACAAAATGATTATGACTTCAACAAAATGATTATGACATCATCAAATGATTATGACATCAACAAAATGATTATGACATCATCCAATGATTTTGACATCATCAAATCATTATGACATCAACAAAATGATTATGACATCAACAAAATGATTATGATATCATCAAATGATTATGACATCAAATGAATATGACATCATCAAATGATTATGACATCAACAAAATGATGATGACATCATCCAATGATTATGACATCATCCAATGATTATGACATCATCAAATCATTATGACATCAACAAAATGATTATGACATCATCAAATGATTATGACATCAACAAATGATGATGACATCAACAAAATGATTATGACATCATCCAATGATTATGACATCAAATGATTATGACATCAACAAAATGATTATGACATCATCCAATGATTATGACATCATCCAATGATTATGACATCATCAAATCATTATGACATCAACAAAATGATTATGACATCAACAAAATGATTATGACATCATCAAATGATTATGACATCAACAAAATGATTATGACATCATCCAATGATTATGACATCAAATGATTATGACATCATCAAATGATTATGACATCAACAAAATGATTATGACATCATCTAATGATTATGACATCATCAAATGATGATGACATCAACAAAATGATTATGACATCATCCAATGATTATCAAATCAAATGATTATGACATCAACAAAATTATTATGACATCATCCAATGATTATGACATCATCCAATGATTATGACATCATCAAATCATTATGACATCAACAAAATGATTGACATCATCAAATGATTATGACATCAACAAAATGATTATGACATCATCCAATGATTATGACATCAAATGATTATGACACCATCAAATCATTATGACATCAACAAAATGATTATGACATCATAAAATGATTATGACATCAACAAAATGATTATGGCATCATCAAATGATTATGACATCAACAAAATGATTATAACATCATCCAATGATTTTGACATCATCAAATCATTATGACATCAACAAAATGATTATGACATCAACAAAATGATTATGACATCATCAAATGATTATGACATCAAATGATTATGACATCATCAAATGATTATGACATCAACAAAATGATGATGACATCATCCGATGATTATGACATCATCCAATGATTATGACATCATCAAATCATTATGACATCAACAAAATGATTATGACATCATCAAATGATTATGACTTCAAAAAAATGATTATGACATCAACAAAATGATTATGACATCATCTAATGATTATGACATTATCAAATGATTATGACATCAACAAAATGATTATGACATCATCCGATGATTATGACATCAAATGATTATGACATCATCAAATGATTATGACATCAACAAAATGATTATGACATCATCTAATGATTATGACATCATCCAATGATTATGACATCAACAAAATGATTATGACATCATCTAATGATTATGACATCATCAAATGATTATGACATCAACAAAATGATTATGACATCATCCAATGATTATGACATAAAATGATTATGACATCAACAAAATGATTATGACATCATCCAATGATTATGACATCAAATGTTTATGACATCATCAAATGATTATGACATCAACAAAATGATTATGACATCAAATGATTATGACATCATCAAATCATTATGACATCAACAAAATGATTATGACATCATCTAATGATTATGACATCATCAAATGATTATGACATCAACAAAATGATTATGACATCATCCAATGATTATGACATCAAATGATTATGACATCATCAAATGATTATGACATCAACAAAATGATTATGACATCATCTGATGATTATGACATCAACAAAATGATTATGACATCATCCAATGATTATGACATCAAATGATTATGACATCATCCAATGATTATGACATCAACAAAATGATTATGGCATCATCAAATGATTATGACATCAACAAAATGATTATGACATCATCTAATGATTATGACATTATCAAATGATTATGACATCAACAAAATGATTATGACATCATCCGATGATTATGACATCAAATGATTATGACATCATCAAAATGATTATGACATCATCTAATGATTATGACATCATCAAATGATTATGACATCAACAAAATGATTATGACATCATCAAATGATTATGACATCAACAAAATGATTATGACATCATCCAATGATTATGACATCAAATGATTATGACATCAACAAAATGATTATGACATCATCCAATGATTATGACATCAAATGTTTATGACATCATCAAATGATTATGACATCAACAAAATGATTATGACATCATCCAATGATTATGACATCAAATGATTATGACATCATCAAATCATTATGACATCAACAAAATGATTATGACATCATCTAATGATTATGACATCATCAAATCATTATGACATCAACAAAATGATTATGACATCATCCAATGATTATGACATCAAATGATTATGACATCATCAAATGATTATGACATCAACAAAATGATTATGAGATCAACAAAATGATTATGGCATCAACAAAATCATTATGGCATCATCAAATGATTATGACATCAACAAAATCATAATGACATCATCAAATGATTATGACATCAACAAAATGATTATGACATCATCCAATGATTATGACATCAAATGATTATGACATCATCAAATCATTATGACATCAACAAAATGATTATGACATCAAAAAAATGATTATGACATCATAAAATGATTATGACATCAACAAAATGATTATGGCATCATCAAATGATTATGACATCATCAAATGATTATGACATCAACAAAATGATTATGACTTCATCTAATGATTATGACATCATCAAATGATTATGACATCAACAAAATGATTGTGACATCATCCAATGATTATGACATCAAATGATTATGACATCAACAAAATGATTATGACATCATCCAATGATTATGACATCAAATGTTTATGACATCATCAAATGATTATGACATCAACAAAATGATTATGACATCATCCAATGATTATGACATCAAATGATTATGACATCATCAAATGATTATGACATCAACAAAATGATTATGACATCATCTGATGATTATGACATCAACAAAATGATTATGACATCATCCAATGATTATGACATCAAATGATTATGACATCAACAAAATGATTATGGCATCATCAAATGATTATGACATCAACAAAATGATTATGACATCATCCAATGATTATGACATCATCAAATCATTATGACATCAACAAAATGATTATGACATCAACAAAATGATTATGACATCATCAAATGATTATGACATCAACAAATTGATTATGACATCATCCAATGATTATGACATCAAATGATTATGACATCATCAAATGATTATGACATCAACAAAATGATTATGACATCATCCAATGATTATGACATCATCCAATGATTATGACATCATCAAATCATTATGACATCAACAAAATGATTGACATCATCAAATGATTATGACATCAACAAAATGATTATGACATCATCAAATGATTATCACATCATCCAATGATTATCACATCAAATGATTATGACATCAACAAAATTATTATGACATCATCCAATGATTATGACATCATCCAATGATTATGACATCATCAAATCATTATGACATCAACAAAATGATTGACATCATCAAATGATTATGACATCAACAAAATGATTATGACATCATCCAATGATTATGACATCAAATGATTATGACATCATCAAATCATTATGACATCAACAAAATGATTATGACATCAACAAAATGATTATGGCATCATCAAATGATTATGACATCAACAAAATCATTATGACATCATCAAATGATTATGACATCAACAAAATGATTATGACCTCATCCAATGATTATGACATCAAATGATTATGACATCATCAAATCATTATGACATCAACAAAATGATTATGACATCAACAAAATGATTATGACATCATAAAATGATTATGACATCAACAAAATGATTATGGCATCATCAAATGATTATGACATCAACAAAATGATTATGACATCATCCAATGATTTTGACATCATCAAATCATTATGACATCAACAAAATGATTATGACATCAACAAAATGATTATGACATCATCAAATGATTATGACATCAAATGATTATGACATCATCAAATGATTATGACATCAACAAAATGATTATGACATCATCCAATGATTATGACATCATCCAATGATTATGACATCATCAAATCATTATGACATCAACAAAATGATTATGACATCATCTAATGATTATGACATCATCAAATGATTATGACATCAACAAAATGATTATGACATCATAAAATGATTATGACATCAACAAAATGATTATGGCATCATCAAATGATTATGACATCAACAAAATGATTATGACATCATCCAATGATTTTGACATTATCAAATAATTATGACATCAAAAAAATGATTATGACATCAACAAAATGATTATGACATCATCAAATGATTATGACATCAAATGATTATGACATCATCAAATGATTATGACATCAACAAAATGATTATGACATCATAAAATGATTATGACATCAACAAAATGATTATGGCATCATCAAATGATTATGACATCAACAAAATGATTATGACATCATCCAATGATTTTGACATTATCAAGTCATTATGACATCAAAAAAATGATTATGACATCAACAAAATGATTATGACATCATCAAATGATTATGACATCAAATAATTATGACATCATCAAATGATTATGACATCAACAAAATGATTATGACATCATCTAATGATTATGACATCATCAAATGATTATGACATCAACAAAATGATTATGACATCATCTAATGATTATGACATCATCAAATGATTATGACATCAACAAAATGATTATGACATCGTCCAATGATTATGACATCAAATGATTATGACATCATCCAATGATTATGACATCATCCAATGATTATGACATCAAATGTTTATGACATCATCAAATGATTATGACATCAACACAATGATTATGACATCATCCAATGATTATGACATCAAATGATTATGACATCATCAAATCATTATAACATCAACAAAATGATTATGACATCATCTAATGATTATGACATCATCCAATGATTATGACATCAAATGATTATGACATCTTCAAATGATTATGACATCAACAAAATGATTATGACATCATCTGATGATTATGACATCAACAAATTGATTATGGCATCATCAAATGATTATGCCATCAACAAAATCATTATGACATCATCCAATGATTATGACATCAACAAAATGATTATGGTATCATCAAATGATTATGACATCAACAAAATGATTATGACATCATCCAATGATTATGACATCATCCAATGATTATGACATCATCAAATCATTATGACATCAACAAAATGATTATGACATCAACAAAATGATTATGACATCATCAAATGATTATGACATCAACAAAATGATTATGACATCATCCAATGATTATGACATCATCCAATGATTATGACATCATCAAATGATTATGACATCAACAAAATGATTGACATCATCAAATGATTATGACATCAACAAAATGATTATGACATCATCTAATGATTATGACATCATCCAATGATTATCACATCAAATGATTATGACATCAACAAAATTATTATGACATCATCCAATGATTATGACATCATCCAATGATTATGACATCATCAAATCATTATGACATCAACAAAATGATTGACATCATCAAATGATTATGACATCAACAAAATGATTATGACATCATCCAATGATTATGACATCAAATGATTATGACATCATCAAATCATTATGACATCAACAAAATGATTATGACATCAACAAAATGATTATGGCATCATCAAATGATTATGACATCAACAAAATCATTATGACATCATCAAATGATTATGACATCAACAAAATGATTATGACATCATCCAATGATTATGACATCAAATGATTATGACATCATCAAATCATTATGACATCAACAAAATGATTATGACATCAACAAAATGATTATGACATCATAAAATGATTATGACATCAACAAAATGATTATGGCATCATCAAATGATTATGACATCAACAAAATGATTATGACATCATCCAATTATTTTGACATCATCAAATCATTATGACATCAACAAAATGATTATGACATCAACAAAATGATTATGACATCATCAAATGATTATGACATCAAATGATTATGACATCATCAAATGATTATGACATCAACAAAATGATTATGACATCATCCAATGATTATGACATCATCCAATGATTATGACATCATCAAATCATTATGACATCAACAAAATGATTATGACATCATCTAATGATTATGACATCATCAAATGATTATGACATCAACAAAATGATTATGACATCAACAAAATGATTATGACATCATAAAATGATTATGACATCAACAAAATGATTATGGCATCATCAAATGATTATGACATCAACAAAATGATTATGACATCAGCCAATGATTTTGACATTATCAAATCATTATGACATCAAAAAAATGATTATGACATCAACAAAATGATTATGACATCATCAAATGATTATGACATCAAATGATTATGACATCATCAAATGATTATGACATCAACAAAATGATTATGACATCATAAAATGATTATGACATCAACAAAATGATTATGGCATCATCAAATGATTATGACATCAACAAAATGATTATGACATCATCCAATGATTTTGACATTATCAAATCATTATGACATCAAAAAAATGATTATGACATCAACAAAATGATTATGACATCATCAAATGATTATGACATCAAATGATTATGACATCATCAAATGATTATGACATCAACAAAATGATTATGACATCATCTAATGATTATGACATCATCAAATGATTATGACATCAACAAAATGATTATGACATCATCTAATGATTATGACATCATCAAATGATTATGACATCAACAAAATGATTATGACATCATCCAATGATTATGACATCAAATGATTATGACATCATCCAATGATTATGACATCATCCAATGATTATGACATCAAATGTTTATGACATCATCAAATGATTATGACATCAACAAAATGATTATGACATCATCCAATGATTATGACATCAAATGATTATGACATCATCAAATGATTATGACATCAACAAAATGATTATGACATCATCCAATGATTATGACATCATCCAATGATTATGACATCAAATGATTATGACATCTTCAAATGATTATGACATCAACAAAATGATTATGACATCATCTGATGATTATGACATCAACAAATTGATTATGGCATCATCAAATGATTATGACATCAACAAAATCATTATGACATCATCCAATGATTATGACATCAACAAAATGATTATGGCATCATCAAATGATTATGACATCAACAAAATGATTATGACATCATCCAATGATTATGACATCATCCAATGATTATGACATCATCAAATCATTATGACATCAACAAAATGATTATGACATCAACAAAATGATTATGACATCATCAAATGATTATGACATCAACAAAATGATTATGACATCATCCAATGATTATGACATCAAATGATTATGACATCATCAAATGATTATGACATCAACAAAATGATTATGACATCATCCAATGATTATGACATCATCCAATGATTATGACATCATCAAATGATTATGACATCAACAAAATGATTGACATCATCAAATGATTATGACATCAACAAAATGATTATGACATCATCTAATGATTATTACATCATCCAATGATTATCACATCAAATGATTATGACATCAACAAAATTATTATGACATCATCCAATGATTATGACATCATCCAATGATTATGACATCATCAAATCATTATGACATCAACAAAATGATTGACATCATCAAATGATTATGACATCAACAAAATTATTATGACATCATCCAATGATTATGACATCAAATGATTATGACATCATCAAATGATTATGACATCAACAAAATGATTATGACATCAACAAAATGATTATGGCATCAACAAATGATTATGACATCAACAAAATCATTATGACATCATCAAATGATTATGACATCAACAAAATGATTATGACATCATCCAATGATTATGACTTCAAATGATTATGACATCATCAAATCATTATGACATCAACAAAATGATTATGACATCAACAAAATGATTATGACATCATAAAATGATTATGACACCAACAAAATGATTATGGCATCATCAAATGATTATGACATCAACAAAATGATTATGACATCATCCAATGATTTTGACATCATCAAATCATTATGACATCAACAAAATGATTATGACATCAACAAAATGATTATGACATCATCAAATGATTATGACATCAAATGATTATGACATCATCAAATGATTATGACATCAAAAAAATGATTATGACATCATCTAATGATTATGACATCATCAAATGATTATGACATCAACAAAATGATTATGACATCATCCAATGATTATGACATCAAATGATTATGACATCATCAAATGATTATGACATCAACAAAATGATTATGACATCATCAAATGATTATGACATCAAAAAAATGATTATGACATCAACAAAATGATTATTACATCATCTAATGATTATGACATTATCAAATGATTATGACATCAACAAAATGATTATGACATCATCCGATGATTATGACATCAAATGATTATGACATCATCAAAATGATTATGTCATCATCTAATGATTATAACATCATCAAATGATTATGACATCAACAAAATGATTATGACATCATCAAATGATTATGACATCAACAAAATGATTATGACATCATCCAATGATTATGACATCAAATGATTATGACATCAACAAAATGATTATGACATCATCCAATGATTATGACATCAAATGTTTATGACATCATCAAATGATTATGACATCAACAAAATGATTATGACATCATCCAATGATTATGACATCAAATGATTATGAATTCATCAAATAATTATGACATCAACAAAATGATTATGACATCATCTAATGATTATGACATCATCAAATGATTATGACATCAACAAAATGATTATGACATCATCCAATGATTATGACATCAAATGATTATGACATCATCAAATGATTATTACATCAACAAAATGATTATGACATCATCTGATGATTATGACTTCAACAAAATGATTATGACATCATCCAATGATTATGACATCAACAAAATGATTATGACATCATAAAATGATTATGACATCAACAAAATGATTATGGCATCATCAAATGATTATGACATCAACAAAATGATTATGACATCATCCAATGATTTTGACATCATCAAATCATTATGACATCAACAAAATGATTATGACATCAACAAAATGATTATGACATCATCAAATGATTATGACATCAAATGATTATGACATCATCAAATGATTATGACATCAAAAAAATGATTATGACATCATCTAATGAGTATGACATCATCAAATGATTATGACATCAACAAAATGATTATGACATCATCCAATGATTATGACATCAAATGATTATGACATCATCAAATGATTATGACATCAACAAAATGATTATGACATCATCAAATGATTATGACATCAAAAAAATGATTATGACATCAACAAAATGATTATTACATCATCTAATGATTATGACATTATCAAATGATTATGACATCAACAAAATGATTATGACATCATCCGATGATTATGACATCAAATGATTATGACATCATCAAAATGATTGTGTCATCATCTAATGATTATAACATCATCAAATGATTATGACATCAACAAAATGATTATGACATCATCAAATGATTATGACATCAACAAAATGATTATGACATCATCCAATGATTATGACATCAAATGATTATGACATCAACAAAATGATTATGACATCATCCAATGATTATGACATCAAATGATTATGAATTCATCAAATAATTATGACATCAACAAAATGATTATGACATCATCTAATGATTATGACATCATCAAATGATTATGACATCAACAAAATGATTATGACATCATCCAATGATTATGACATCAAATGATTATGACATCATCAAATGATTATGACATCAACAAAATGATTATGACATCATCCAATGATTATGACATGAAATGATTATGACATCATCCAATGATTATGACATCAACAAAATGATTATGGCATCATCTGATGATTATGACATCAACAAAATGATTATGACATCATCCAATGATTATGACATCAAATGATTATGACATCATCCAATGACTATGACATCAACAAAATGATTATGGCATCATCAAATGATTATGACATCAACAAAATGATTATGACATCATCCAATGATTATGACATCATCCAATGATTATGACATCATCAAATCATTATGACATCAACAAAATGATAATGACATCAACAAAATGATTATGACATCATCAAATGATTATGACATCAACAAAATGATTATGACATCATCCAATGATTATGACATCAAATGATTATGACATCATCAAATGATTATGACATCAACAAAATGATTATGACATCATCCAATGATTATGACATCATCAAATCATTATGACATAAACAAAATGATTATGACATCAACAAAATGATTATGACATCATCAAATGATTATGACATCAACAAAATGATTATGACATCATCCAATGATTTTGACATCATCAAATCATTATGACATCAACAAAATGATTATGACATCAACAAAATGATTATGATATCATCAAATGATTATGACATCAAATGATTATGACATCATCAAATGATTATGACATCAACAAAATGATGATGACATCATCCAATGATTATGACATCATCCAATGATTATGACATCATCAAATCATTATGACATCAACAAAATGATTATGACATCATCAAATGATTATGACATCAACAAAATGATTATGACATCATCCAATGATTATGACATCAAATGATTATGACATCATCAATTGATTATGACATCAACAAAATGATTATGACATCATCAAATGATTATGACATCATCAAATCATTATGACATCAACAAAATGATAATGACATCAACAAAATGATTATGACATCACCAAATGACTATGACATCAACAAAATGATTATGACATCATCCAATGATTATGACATCAAATGATTATGACATCATCAAATGATTATGATATCAACAAAATGATTATGACATCATCCAATGATTATGACATCATCCAATGATTATGACATCATCAAATCATTATGACATCAACAAAATGATTATGACTTCAACAAAATGATTATGACATCATCAAATGATTATGACATCAACAAAATGATTATGACATCATCCAATGATTTTGACATCATCAAATCATTATGACATCAACAAAATGATTATGACATCAACAAAATGATTATGATATCATCAAATGATTATGACATCAAATGAATATGACATCATCAAATGATTATGACATCAACAAAATGATGATGACATCATCCAATGATTATGACATCATCCAATGATTATGACATCATCAAATCATTATGACATCAACAAAATGATTATGACATCATCAAATGATTATGACATCAACAAAATGATTATGACATCATCCAATGATTATGACATCAAATGATTATGACATCATCAAATGATTATGACATCAACAAAATGATTATGACATCATCAAATGATTATGACATAAAAAAAATGATTATGACATCAACAAAATGATTATGACATCATCTAATGATTATGACATTATCAAATGATTATGACATCAACAAAATGATTATGACATCATCCAATGATTATGACATCAACAAAATGATTATGACATCATCTAATGATTATGACATCATCAAATGATTATGACATCAACAAAATGATTATGACATCATCTAATGATTATGACATCATCAAATGATGATGACATCAACAAAATGATTATGACATCATCCAATGATTATGACATCAAATGATTATGACATCAACAAAATGATTATGACATCATCCAATGATTATGACATCATCAAATCATTATGACATCAACAAAATGATTATGACATCAACAAAATGATTATGACATCATCAAATGATTATGACATCAACAAAATGATTATGACATCATCCAATGATTATGACATCAAATGATTATGACATCATCAAATGATTATGACATCAACAAAATGATTATGACATCATCTAATGATTATGACATCATCAAATGATGATGACATCAACAAAATGATTATGACATCATCCAATGATTATCAAATCAAATGATTATGACATCAACAAAATTATTATGACATCATCCAATGATTATGACATCATCCAATGATTATGACATCATCAAATCATTATGACATCAACAAAATGATTGACATCATCAAATGATTATGACATCAACAAAATGATTATGACATCATCCAATGATTATGACATCAAATGATTATGACATCATCAAATCATTATGACATCAACAAAATGATTATGACATCATAAAATGATTATGACATCAACAAAATGATTATGGCATCATCAAATGATTATGACATCAACAAAATGATTATAACATCATCCAATGATTTTGACATCATCAAATCATTATGACATCAACAAAATGATTATGACATCAACAAAATGATTATGACATCATCAAATGATTATGACATCAAATGATTATGACATCATCAAATGATTATGACATCAACAAAATGATGATGACATCATCCGATGATTATGACATCATCCAATGATTATGACATCATCAAATCATTATGACATCAACAAAATGATTATGACATCATCAAATGATTATGACTTCAAAAAAATGATTATGACATCAACAAAATGATTATGACATCATCTAATGATTATGACATTATCAAATGATTATGACATCAACAAAATGATTATGACATCATCCGATGATTATGACATCAAATGATTATGACATCATCAAATGATTATGACATCAACAAAATGATTATGACATCATCTAATGATTATGACATCATCCAATGATTATGACATCAACAAAATGATTATGACATCATCTAATGATTATGACATCATCAAATGATTATGACATCAACAAAATGATTATGACATCATCCAATGATTATGACATAAAATGATTATGACATCAACAAAATGATTATGACATCATCCAATGATTATGACATCAAATGTTTATGACATCATCAAATGATTATGACATCAACAAAATGATTATGACATCATCCAATGATTATGACATCAAATGATTATGACATCATCAAATCATTATGACATCAACAAAATGATTATGACATCATCTAATGATTATGACATCATCAAATGATTATGACATCAACAAAATGATTATGACATCATCCAATGATTATGACATCAAATGATTATGACATCATCAAATGATTATGACATCAACAAAATGATTATGACATCATCAAATGATTATGACATCAACAAAATGATTATGACATCATCTAATGATTATGACATTATCAAATGATTATGACATCAACAAAATGATTATGACATCATCCGATGATTATGACATCAAATGTTTATGACATCATCAAATGATTATGACATCAACAAAATGATTATGACATCATCCAATGATTATGACATCAAATGATTATGACATCATCAAATCATTATGACATCAACAAAATGATTATGACATCATCTAATGATTATGACATCATCAAATCATTATGACATCAACAAAATGATTATGACATCATCCAATGATTATGACATCAAATGATTATGACATCATCAAATGATTATGACATCAACAAAATGATTATGAGATCAACAAAATGATTATGGCATCAACAAAATCATTATGGCATCATCAAATGATTATGACATCAACAAAATCATAATGACATCATCAAATGATTATGACATCAACAAAATGATTATGACATCATCCAATGATTATGACATCAAATGATTATGACATCATCAAATCATTATGACATCAACAAAATGATTATGACATCAAAAAAATGATTATGACATCATAAAATGATTATGACATCAACAAAATGATTATGGCATCATCAAATGATTATGACATCATCAAATGATTATGACATCAACAAAATGATTATGACTTCATCTAATGATTATGACATCATCAAATGATTATGACATCAACAAAATGATTATGACATCATCCAATGATTATGACATCAAATGATTATGACATCAACAAAATGATTATGACATCATCCAATGATTATGACATCAAATGTTTATGACATCATCAAATGATTATGACATCAACAAAATGATTATGACATCATCCAATGATTATGACATCAAATGATTATGACATCATCAAATGATTATGACATCAACAAAATGATTATGACATCATCTGATGATTATGACATCAACAAAATGATTATGACATCATCCAATGATTATGACATCAAATGATTATGACATCAACAAAATGATTATGGCATCATCAAATGATTATGACATCAACAAAATGATTATGACATCATCCAATGATTATGACATCATCAAATCATTATGACATCAACAAAATGATTATGACATCAACAAAATGATTATGACATCATCAAATGATTATGACATCAACAAATTGATTATGACATCATCCAATGATTATGACATCAAATGATTATGACATCATCAAATGATTATGACATCAACAAAATGATTATGACATCATCCAATGATTATGACATCATCCAATGATTATGACATCATCAAATCATTATGACATCAACAAAATGATTGACATCATCAAATGATTATGACATCAACAAAATGATTATGACATCATCAAATGATTATCACATCATCCAATGATTATCACATCAAATGATTATGACATCAACAAAATTATTATGACATCATCCAATGATTATGACATCATCCAATGATTATGACATCATCAAATCATTATGACATCAACAAAATGATTGACATCATCAAATGATTATGACATCAACAAAATGATTATGACATCATACAATGATTATGACATCAAATGATTATGACATCATCAAATCATTATGACATCAACAAAATGATTATGACATCAACAAAATGATTATGGCATCATCAAATGATTATGACATCAACAAAATCATTATGACATCATCAAATGATTATGATATCAACAAAATGATTATGACATCATCCAATGATTATGACATCAAATGATTATGACATCATCAAATCATTATGACATCAACAAAATGATTATGACATCAACAAAATGATTATGACATCATAAAATGATTATGACATCAACAAAATGATTATGGCATCATCAAATGATTATGACATCAACAAAATGATTATGACATCATCCAATTATTTTGACATCATCAAATCATTATGACATCAACAAAATGATTATGACATCAACAAAATGATTATGACATCATCAAATGATTATGACATCAAATGATTATGACATCATCAAATGATTATGACATCAACAAAATGATTATGACATCATCCAATGATTATGACATCATCCAATGATTATGACATCATCAAATCATTATGACATCAACAAAATGATTATGACATCATCTAATGATTATGACATCATCAAATGATTATGACATCAACAAAATGATTATGACATCAACAAAATGATTATGACATCATAAAATGATTATGACATCAACAAAATGATTATGGCATCATCAAATGATTATGACATCAACAAAATGATTATGACATCATCCAATGATTTTGACATTATCAAATAATTATGACATCAAAAAAATGATTATGACATCAACAAAATGATTATGACATCATCAAATGATTATGACATCAAATGATTATGACATCATCAAATGATTATGACATCAACAAAATGATTATGACATCATAAAATGATTATGACATCAACAAAATGATTATGGCATCATCAAATGATTATGACATCAACAAAATGATTATGACATCATCCAATGATTTTGACATTATCAAGTCATTATGACATCAAAAAAATGATTATGACATCAACAAAATGATTATGACATCATCAAATGATTATGACATCAAATAATTATGACATCATCAAATGATTATGACATCAACAAAATGATTATGACATCATCTAATGATTATGACATCATCAAATGATTATGACATCAACAAAATGATTATGACATCATCTAATGATTATGACATCATCAAATGATTATGACATCAACAAAATGATTATGACATCGTCCAATGATTATGACATCAAATGATTATGACATCATCCAATGATTATGACATCATCCAATGATTATGACATCAAATGTTTATGACATCATCAAATGATTATGACATCAACAAAATGATTATGACATCATCCAATGATTATGACATCAAATGATTATGACATCATCAAATCATTATTACATCAACAAAATGATTATGACATCATCTAATGATTATGACATCATCCAATGATTATGACATCAAATGATTATGACATCTTCAAATGATTATGACATCAACAAAATGATTATGACATCATCTGATGATTATGACATCAACAAATTGATTATGGCATCATCAAATGATTATGCCATCAACAAAATCATTATGACATCATCCAATGATTATGACATCAACAAAATGATTATGGTATCATCAAATGATTATGACATCAACAAAATGATTATGACATCATCCAATGATTATGACATCATCCAATGATTATGACATCATCAAATCATTATGACATCAACAAAATGATTATGACATCAACAAAATGATTATGACATCATCAAATGATTATGACATCAACAAAATGATTATGACATCATCCAATGATTATGACATCAAATGATTATGACATCATCAAATGATTATGACATCAACAAAATGATTATGACATCATCCAATGATTATGACATCATCCAATGATTATGACATCATCAAATGATTATGACATCAACAAAATGATTGACATCATCAAATGATTATGACATCAACAAAATGATTATGACATCATCTAATGATTATGACATCATCCAATGATTATCACATCAAATGATTATGACATCAACAAAATTATTATGACATCATCCAATGATTATGACATCATCCAATGATTATGACATCATCAAATCATTATGACATCAACAAAATGATTGACATCATCAAATGATTATGACATCAACAAAATGATTATGACATCATCCAATGATTATGACATCAAATGATTATGACATCATCAAATCATTATGACATCAACAAAATGATTATGACATCAACAAAATGATTATGGCATCATCAAATGATTATGACATCAACAAAATCATTATGACATCATCAAATGATTATGACATCAACAAAATGATTATGACATCATCCAATGATTATGACATCAAATGATTATGACATCATCAAATCATTATGACATCAACAAAATGATTATGACATCAACAAAATGATTATGACATCATAAAATGATTATGACATCAACAAAATGATTATGGCATCATCAAATGATTATGACATCAACAAAATGATTATGACATCATCCAATTATTTTGACATCATCAAATCATTATGACATCAACAAAATGATTATGACATCAACAAAATGATTATGACATCATCAAATGATTATGACATCAAATGATTATGACATCATCAAATGATTATGACATCAACAAAATGATTATGACATCATCCAATGATTATGACATCATCCAATGATTATGACATCATCAAATCATTATGACATCAACAAAATGATTATGACATCATCTAATGATTATGACATCATCAAATGATTATGACATCAACAAAATGATTATGACATCAACAAAATGATTATGACATCATAAAATGATTATGACATCAACAAAATGATTATGGCATCATCAAATGATTATGACATCAACAAAATGATTATGACATCATCCAATGATTTTGACATTATCAAATCATTATGACATCAAAAAAATGATTATGACATCAACAAAATGATTATGACATCATCAAATGATTATGACATCAAATGATTATGACATCATCAAATGATTATGACATCAACAAAATGATTATGACATCATAAAATGATTATGACATCAACAAAATGATTATGGCATCATCAAATGATTATGACATCAACAAAATGATTATGACATCATCCAATGATTTTGACATTATCAAATCATTATGACATCAAAAAATGATTATGACATCAACAAAATGATTATGACATCATCAAATGATTATGACATCAAATGATTATGACATCATCAAATGATTATGACATCAACAAAATGATTATGACATCATCTAATGATTATGACATCATCAAATGATTATGACATCAACAAAATGATTATGACATCATCTAATGATTATGACATCATCAAATGATTATGACATCAACAAAATGATTATGACATCATCCAATGATTATGACATCAAATGATTATGACATCATCCAATGATTATGACATCATCCAATGATTATGACATCAAATGTTTATGACATCATCAAATGATTATGACATCAACAAAATGATTATGACATCATCCAATGATTATGACATCAAATGATTATGACATCATCAAATCATTATGACATCAACAAAATGATTGTGACATCATCCAATGATTATGACATCATCCAATGATTATGACATCAAATGATTATGACATCTTCAAATGATTATGACATCAACAAAATGATTATGACATCATCTGATGATTATGACATCAACAAATTGATTATGGCATCATCAAATGATTATGACATCAACAAAATCATTATGACATCATCCAATGATTATGACATCAACAAAATGATTATGGCATCATCAAATGATTATGACATCAACAAAATGATTATGACATCATCCAATGATTATGACATCATCAAATCATTATGACATCAACAAAATGATTATGACATCAACAAAATGATTATGACATCATCAAATGATTATGACATCAACAAAATGATTATGACATCATCCAATGATTATGACATCAAATGATTATGACATCATCAAATGATTATGACATCAACAAAATGATTATGACATCATCCAATGATTATGACATCATCCAATGATTATGACATCATCAAATGATTATGACATCAACAAAATGATTGACATCATCAAATGATTATGACATCAACAAAATGATTATGACATCATCTAATGATTATGACATCATCCAATGATTATCACATCAAATGATTATGACATCAACAAAATTATTATGACATCATCCAATGATTATGACATCATCCAATGATTATGACATCATCAAATCATTATGACATCAACAAAATGATTGACATCATCAAATGATTATGACATCAACAAAATGATTATGACATCATCCAATGATTATGACATCAAATCATTATGACATCATCAAATCATTATGACATCAACAAAATGATTATGACATCAACAAAATGATTATGGCATCATCAAATGATTATGACATCAACAAAATCATTATGACATCATCAAATGATTATGACATCAACAAAATGATTATGACATCATCCAATGATTATGACATCAAATGATTATGACATCATCAAATCATTATGACATCAACAAAATGATTATGACATCAACAAAATGATTATGACATCATAAAATGATTATGACATCAACAAAATGATTATGGCATCATCAAATGATTATGACATCAACAAAATGATTATGACATCATCCAATTATTTTGACATCATCAAATCATTATGACATCAACAAAATGATTATGACATCAACAAAATGATTATGACATCATCAAATGATTATGACATCAAATGATTATGACATCATCAAATGATTATGACATCAACAAAATGATTATGACATCATCCAATGATTATGACATCATCCAATGATTATGACATCATCAAATCATTATGACATCAACAAAATGATTATGACATCATCTAATGATTATGACATCATCAAATGATTATGACATCAACAAAATGATTATGACATCAACAAAATGATTATGACATCATAAAATGATTATGACATCAACAAAATGATTATGGCATCATCAAATGATTATGACATCAACAAAATGATTATGACATCATCCAATGATTTTGACATTATCAAATCATTATGACATCAAAAAAATGATTATGACATCAACAAAATGATTATGACATCATCAAATGATTATGACATCAAATGATTATGACATCATCAAATGATTATGACATCAACAAAATGATTATGACATCATAAAATGATTATGACATCAACAAAATGATTATGGCATCATCAAATGATTATGACATCAACAAAATGATTATGACATCATCCAATGATTTTGACATTATCAAATCATTATGACATCAAAAAAATGATTATGACATCAACAAAATGATTATGACATCATCAAATGATTATGACATCAAATGATTATGACATCATCAAATGATTATGACATCAACAAAATGATTATGACATCATCTAATGATTATGACATCATCAAATGATTATGACATCAACAAAATGATTATGACATCATCTAATGATTATGACATCATCAAATGATTATGACATCAACAAAATGATTATGACATCATCCAATGATTATGACATCAAATGATTATGACATCATCCAATGATTATGACATCATCCAATGATTATGACATCAAATGTTTATGACATCATCAAATGATTATGACATCAACAAAATGATTATGACATCATCCAATGATTATGACATCAAATGATTATGACATCATCAAATCATTATGACATCAACAAAATGATTGTGACATCATCCAATGATTATGACATCATCCAATGATTATGACATCAAATGATTATGACATCTTCAAATGATTATGACATCAACAAAATGATTATGACATCATCTGATGATTATGACATCAACAAATTGATTATGGCATCATCAAATGATTATGACATCAACAAAATCATTATGACATCATCCAATGATTATGACATCAACAAAATGATTATGGCATCATCAAATGATTATGACATCAACAAAATGATTATGACATCATCCAATGATTATGACATCATCCAATGATTATGACATCATCAAATCATTATGACATCAACAAAATGATTATGACATCAACAAAATGATTATGACATCATCAAATGATTATGACATCAACAAAATGATTATGACATCATCCAATGATTATGACATCAAATGATTATGACATCATCAAATGATTATGACATCAACAAAATGATTATGACATCATCCAATGATTATGACATCATCCAATGATTATGACATCATCAAATGATTATGACATCAACAAAATGATTGACATCATCAAATGATTATGACATCAACAAAATGATTATGACATCATCTAATGATTATTACATTATCCAATGATTATCACATCAAATGATTATGACATCAACAAAATTATTATGACATCATCCAATGATTATGACATCATCCAATGATTATGACATCATCAAATCATTATGACATCAACAAAATGATTGACATCATCAAATGATTATGACATCAACAAAATTATTATGACATCATCCAATGATTATGACATCAAATGATTATGACATCATCAAATGATTATGACATCAACAAAATGATTATGACATCAACAAAATGATTATGGCATCAACAAATGATTATGACATCAACAAAATCATTATGACATCATCAAATGATTATGACATCAACAAAATGATTATGACATCATCCAATGATTATGACTTCAAATGATTATGACATCATCAAATCATTATGACATCAACAAAATGATTATGACATCAACAAAATGATTATGACATCATAAAATGATTATGACATCAACAAAATGATTATGGCATCATCAAATGATTATGACATCAACAAAATGATTATGACATCATCCAATGATTTTGACATCATCAAATCATTATGACATCAACAAAATGATTATGACATCAACAAAATGATTATGACATCATCAAATGATTATGACATCAAATGATTATGACATCATCAAATGATTATGACATCAAAAAAATGATTATGACATCATCTAATGATTATGACATCATCAAATGATTATGACATCAACAAAATGATTATGACATCATCCAATGATTATGACATCAAATGATTATGACATCATCAAATGATTATGACATCAACAAAATGATTATGACATCATCAAATGATTATGACATCAAAAAAATGATTATGACATCAACAAAATGATTATTACATCATCTAATGATTATGACATTATCAAATGATTATGACATCAACAAAATGATTATGACATCATCCGATGATTATGACATCAAATGATTATGACATCATCAAAATGATTATGTCATCATCTAATGATTATAACATCATCAAATGATTATGACATCAACAAAATGATTATGACATCATCAAATGATTATGACATCAACAAAATGATTATGACATCATCCAATGATTATGACATCAAATGATTATGACATCAACAAAATGATTATGACATCATCCAATGATTATGACATCAAATGTTTATGACATCATCAAATGATTATGACATCAACAAAATGATTATGACATCATCCAATGATTATGACATCAAATGATTATGAATTCATCAAATAATTATGACATCAACAAAATGATTATGACATCATCTAATGATTATGACATCATCAAATGATTATGACATCAACAAAATGATTATGACATCATCCAATGATTATGACATCAAATGATTATGACATCATCAAATGATTATTACATCAACAAAATGATTATGACATCATCTGATGATTATGACATCAACAAAATGATTATGACATCATCCAATGATTATGACATGAAATGATTATGACATCATCCAATGATTATGACATCAACAAAATGATTATGGCATCATCTGATGATTATGACATCAACAAAATGATTATGACATCATCCAATGATTATGACATCAAATGATTATGACATCATCCAATGATTATGACATCAACAAAATGATTATGGCATCATCAAATGATTATGACATCAACAAAATGATTATGACATCATCCAATGATTATGACATCATCCAATGATTATGACATCATCAAATCATTATGACATCAACAAAATGATAATGACATCAACAAAATGATTATGACATCATCAAATGATTATGACATCAACAAAATGATTATGACATCATCCAATGATTATGACATCAAATGATTATGACATCATCAAATGATTATGACATCAACAAAATGATTATGACATCATCCAATGATTATGACATCATCCAATGATTATGACATCATCAAATCATTATGACATCAACAAAATGATTATGACATCAACAAAATGATTATGACATCATCAAATGATTATGACATCAACAAAATGATTATGACATCATCCAATGATTTTGACATCATCAAATCATTATGACATCAACAAAATGATTATGACATCAACAAAATGATTATGATATCATCAAATGATTATGACATCAAATGATTATGACATCATCAAATGATTATGACATCAACAAAATGATGATGACATCATCCAATGATTATGACATCATCCAATGATTATGACATCATCAAATCATTATGACATCAACAAAATGATTATGACATCATCAAATGATTAAGACATCAACAAAATGATTATGACATCATCCAATGATTATGACATCAAATGATTATGACATCATCAATTGATTATGACATCAACAAAATGATTATGACATCATCAAATGATTATGACATCATCAAATCATTATGACATCAACAAAATGATAATGACATCAACAAAATGATTATGACATCACCAAATGACTATGACATCAACAAAATGATTATGACATCATCCAATGATTATGACATCAAATGATTATGACATCATCAAATGATTATGACATCAACAAAATGATTATGACATCATCCAATGATTATGACATCATCCAATGATTATGACATCATCAAATCATTATGACATCAACAAAATGATTATGACTTCAACAAAATGATTATGACATCATCAAATGATTATGACATCAACAAAATGATTATGACATCATCCAATGATTTTGACATCATCAAATCATTATGACATCAACAAAATGATTATGACATCAACAAAATGATTATGATATCATCAAATGATTATGACATCAAATGAATATGACAACATCAAATGATTATGACATCAACAAAATGATGATGACATCATCCAATGATTATGACATCATCCAATGATTATGACATCATCAAATCATTATGACATCAACAAAATGATTATGACATCATCAAATGATTATGACATCAACAAAATGATTATGACATCATCCAATGATTATGACATCAAATGATTATGACATCATCAAATGATTATGACATCAACAAAATGATTATGACATCATCAAATGATTATGACATCAAAAAAATGATTATGACATCAACAAAATGATTATGACATCATCCAATGATTATGACATCAAATGATTATGACATCATCAAATGATTATTACATCAACAAAATGATTATGACATCATCTGATGATTATGACATCAACAAAATGATTATGACATCATCCAATGATTATGACATGAAATGATTATGACATCATCCAATGATTATGACATCAACAAAATGATTATGGCATCATCTGATGATTATGACATCAACAAAATGATTATGACATCATCCAATGATTATGACATCAAATGATTATGACATCATCCAATGATTATGACATCAACAAAATGATTATGGCATCATCAAATGATTATGACATCAACAAAATGATTATGACATCATCCAATGATTATGACATCATCCAATGATTATGACATCATCAAATCATTATGACATCAACAAAATGATAATGACATCAACAAAATGATTATGACATCATCAAATGATTATGACATCAACAAAATGATTATGACATCATCCAATGATTATGACATCAAATGATTATGACATCATCAAATGATTATGACATCAACAAAATGATTATGACATCATCCAATGATTATGACATCATCCAATGATTATGACATCATCAAATCATTATGACATCAACAAAATGATTATGACATCAACAAAATGATTATGACATCATCAAATGATTATGACATCAACAAAATGATTATGACATCATCCAATGATTTTGACATCATCAAATCATTATGACATCAACAAAATGATTATGACATCAACAAAACGATTATGATATCATCAAATGATTATGACATCAAATGATTATGACATCATCAAATGATTATGACATCAACAAAATGATGATGACATCATCCAATGATTATGACATCATCCAATGATTATGACATCATCAAATCATTATGACATCAACAAAATGATTATGACATCATCAATTGATTATGACATCAACAAAATGATTATGACATCATCCAATGATTATGACATCAAATGATTATGACATCATCAATTGATTATGACATCAACAAAATGATTATGACATCATCAAATGATTATGACATCATCAAATCATTATGACATCAACAAAATGATGATGACATCATCCAATGATTATGACATCATCCAATGATTATGACATCATCAAATCATTATGACATCAACAAAATGATTATGACATCATCAAATGATTATGACATCAACAAAATGATTATGACATCATCCAATGATTATGACATCAAATGATTATGACATCATCAAATGATTATGACATCAACAAAATGATTATGACATCATCAAATGATTATGACATCAAAAAAATGATTATGACATCAACAAAATGATTATGACATCATCTAATGATTATGACATTATCAAATGATTATGACATCAACAAAATGATTATGACATCATCCAATGATTATGACATCAAATGATTATGACATCAACAAAATGACTATGACATCATCTAATGATTATGACATCATCAAATGATTATGACATCAACAAAATGATTATGACATCATCTAATGATTATGACATCATCAAATGATGATGACATCAACAAAATGATTATGACATCATCCAATGATTATGACATCAAATGATTATGACATCAACAAAATGATTATGACATCATCCAATGATTATGACATCATCCAATGATTATGACATCATCAAATCATTATGACATCAACAAAATGATTATGCCATCAACAAAATGATTATGACATCATCAAATGATTATGACATCAACAAAATGATTATGACATCATCCAATGATTATGACATCAAATGATTATGACATCATCAAATGATTATGACATCAACAAAATGATTATGACATCATCTAATGATTATGACATCATCAAATGATGATGACATCAACAAAATGATTATGACATCATCCAATGATTATCAAATCAAATGATTATGACATCAACAAAATTATTATGACATCATCCAATGATTATGACATCATCCAATGATTATGACATCATCAAATCATTATGACATCAACAAAATGATTGACATCATCAAATGATTATGACATCAACAAAATGATTATGACATCATCCAATGATTATGACATCAAATGATTATGACATCATCAAATCATTATGACATCAACAAAATGATTATGACATCATAAAATGATTATGACATCAACAAAATGATTATGGCATCATCAAATGATTATGACATCAACAAAATGATTATAACATCATCCAATGATTTTGACATCATCAAATCATTATGACATCAACAAAATGATTATGACATCAACAAAATGATTATGACATCATCAAATGATTATGACATCAAATGATTATGACATCATCAAATGATTATGACATCAACAAAATGATGATGACATCATCCGATGATTATGACATCAACCAATGATTATGACATCATCAAATCATTATGACATCAACAAAATGATTATGACATCATCAAATGATTATGACTTCAAAAAAATGATTATGACATCAACAAAATGATTATGACATCATCTAATGATTATGACATTATCAAATGATTATGACATCAACAAAATGATTATGACATCATCCGATGATTATGACATCAAATGATTATGACATCATCAAATGATTATGACATCAACAAAATGATTATGACATCATCTAATGATTATGACATCATCCAATGATTATGACATCAACAAAATGATTATGACATCATCTAATGATTATGACATCATCAAATGATTATGACATCAACAAAATGATTATGACATCATCCAATGATTATGACATAAAATGATTATGACATCAACAAAATGATTATGACATCATCCAATGATTATGACATCAAATGTTTATGACATCATCAAATGATTATGACATCAACAAAATGATTATGACATCATCCAATGATTATGACATCAAATGATTATGACATCATCAAATCATTATGACATCAACAAAATGATTATGACATCATCTAATGATTATGACATCATCAAATGATTATGACATCAACAAAATGATTATGACATCATCCAATGATTATGACATCAAATGATTATGACATCATCAAATGATTATGACATCAACAAAATGATTATGACATCATCTGATGATTATGACATCAACAAAATGATTATGACATCATCCAATGATTATGACATCAAATGATTATGACATCATCCAATGATTATGACATCAACAAAATGATTATGGCATCATCAAATGATTATGACATCAACAAAATGATTATGAAATCATCCAATGATTATGACATCAAATGATTATGACATCATCAAATGATTATGACATCAACAAAATGATTATGACATCATCCAATGATTATGACATCAAATCATTATGACATCAACAAAATGATTATGACATCAACAAAATGATTATGACATCATCAAATGATTATGACATCAACAAAATGATTATGACATCATCCAATGATTATGACATCAAATGAATATGACATCATCAAATGATTATGACATCAACAAAATGATTATGACATCATCCAATGATTATGACATCATCCAATGATTATGACATCATCAAATCATTATGACATCAACAAAATGATTGACATCATCAAATGGTTATGACATCAACAAATGATTATGACATCATCAAATGATTATGACATCATCCAATGATTATCACATCAAATGATTATGACATCAACAAAATTATTATGACATCATCCAATGATTATGACATCATCCAATGATTATGACATCATCAAATCATTATGACATCAATAAAATGATTGACATCATCAAATGATTATGACATCAACAAAATGATTATGACATCATCCAATGATTATGACATCAAATGATTATGACATCATCAAATCATTATGACATCAACAAAATGATTATGACATCAACAAAATGATTATGACATCATCTAATGATTATGACATTATCAAATGATTATGACATCAACAAAATGATTATGGCATCATCAAATGATTATGACATCAACAAAATGATTATGGCATCATCAAATGATTATGACATCAACAAAATGATTATGACATCATCCAATAATTATGACATCATCCAATGATTATGACATCATCAAATCATTATGACATCAACAAAATGATTATGACATCAACAAAATGATTATGACATCATCAAATGATTATGACATCAACAAAATGATTATGACATCATCCAATGATTATGACATCAAATGATTATGACATCATCAAATGATTATGACATCAACAAAATGATTATGACATCATCCAATGATTATGACATCATCCAATGATTATGACATCATCAAATCATTATGACATCAACAAAATGATTGACATCATCAAATGATTATGACATCAACAAATTGATTATGACATCATCAAATGATTATGACATCATCCAATGATTATCAAATCAAATGATTATGACATCAACAAAATTATTATGACATCATCCAATGATTATGACATCATCCAATGATTATGACATCATCAAATCATTATGACATCAACAAAATGATTGACATCATCAAATGATTATGACATCAACAAAATGATTATGACATCATCCAATGATTATGACATCAAATGATTATGACATCATCAAATCATTATGACATCAACAAAATGATTATGACATCATAAAATGATTATGACATCAACAAAATGATTATGGCATCATCAAATGATTATGACATCAACAAAATGATTATAACATCATCCAATGATTTTGACATCATCAAATCATTATGACATCAACAAAATGATTATGACATCAACAAAATGATTATGACATCATCAAATGATTATGACATCAAATGATTATGACATCATCAAATGATTATGACATCAACAAAATGATGATGACATCATCCGATGATTATGACATCATCCAATGATTATGACATCATCAAATCATTATGACATCAACAAAATGATTATGACATCATCAAATGATTATGACTTCAAAAAAATGATTATGACATCAACAAAATGATTATGACATCATCTAATGATTATGACATTATCAAATGATTATGACATCAACAAAATGATTATGACATCATCCGATGATTATGACATCAAATGATTATGACATCATCACATGATTATGACATCAACAAAATGATTATGACATCATCTAATGATTATGACATCATCCAATGATTATGACATCAACAAAATGATTATGACATCATCTAATGATTATGACATCATCAAATGATTATGACATCAACAAAATGATTATGACATCATCCAATGATTATGACATAAAATGATTATGACATCAACAAAATGATTATGACATCATCCAATGATTATGACATCAAATGTTTATGACATCATCAAATGATTATGACATCAACAAAATGATTATGACATCATCCAATGATTATGACATCAAATGATTATGACATCATCAAATCATTATGACATCAACAAAATGATTATGACATCATCTAATGATTATGACATCATCAAATGATTATGACATCAACAAAATGATTATGACATCATCCAATGATTATGACATCAAATGATTATGACATCATCAAATGATTATGACATCAACAAAATGATTATGACATCATCTGATGATTATGACATCAACAAAATGATTATGACATCATCCAATGATTATGACATCAAATGATTATGACATCATCCAATGATTATGACATCAACAAAATGATTATGGCATCATCAAATGATTATGACATCAACAAAATGATTATGAAATCATCCAATGATTATGACATCAAATGATTATGACATCATCAAATGATTATGACATCAACAAAATGATTATGACATCATCCAATGATTATGACATCAAATCATTATGACATCAACAAAATGATTATGACATCAACAAAATGATTATGACATCAACAAAATGATTATGACATCATCAAATGATTATGACATCAACAAAATGATTATGACATCATCCAATGATTATGACATCAAATGAATATGACATCATCAAATGATTATGACATCAACAAAATGATTATGACATCATCCAATGATTATGACATCATCCAATGATTATGACATCATCAAATCATTATGACATCAACAAAATGATTGACATCATCAAATGGTTATGACATCAACAAATGATTATGACATCATCAAATGATTATGACATCATCCAATGATTATCACATCAAATGATTATGACATCAACAAAATTATTATGACATCATCCAATGATTATGACATCATCCAATGATTATGACATCATCAAATCATTATGACATCAATAAAATGATTGACATCATCAAATGATTATGACATCAACAAAATGATTATGACATCATCCAATGATTATGACATCAAATGATTATGACATCATCAAATCATTATGACATCAACAAAATGATTATGACATCAACAAAATGATTATGACATCATCTAATGATTATGACATTATCAAATGATTATGACATCAACAAAATGATTATGGCATCATCAAATGATTATGACATCAACAAAATGATTATGGCATCATCAAATGATTATGACATCAACAAAATGATTATGACATCATCCAATAATTATGACATCATCCAATGATTATGACATCATCAAATCATTATGACATCAACAAAATGATTATGACATCAACAAAATGATTATGACATCATCAAATGATTATGACATCAACAAAATGATTATGACATCATCCAATGATTATGACATCAAATGATTATGACATCATCAAATGATTATGACATCAACAAAATGATTATGACATCATCCAATGATTATGACATCATCCAATGATTATGACATCATCAAATCATTATGACATCAACAAAATGATTGACATCATCAAATGATTATGACATCAACAAATTGACTATGACATCATCAAATGATTATGACATCATCCAATGATTATCACATCAAATGATTATGACATCAACAAAATTATTATGACATCATCCAATGATTATGACATCATCCAATGATTATGACATCATCAAATCATTATGACATCAACAAAATGATTGACATCATCAAATGATTATGACATCAACAAAATGATTATGACACCATCCAATGATTATGACATCAAATGATTATGACATCATCAAATCATTATGACATCAACAAAATGATTATGACATCAACAAAATGATTATGGCATCATCAAATGATTATGACATCAACAAAATCATTATGACATCATCAAATGATTATGACATCAACAAAATGATTATGACATCATCCAATGATTATGACATCAAATGATTATGACATCATCAAATCATTATGACATCAACAAAATGATTATGACATCAACAAAATGATTATGACATCAACAAAATGATTATTACATCATCAAATTATTATGACATCAACAAAATGATTATGACATCATCCAATGATTTTGACATCATCAAATCATTATGACATCAACAAAATGATTATGCCATCAACAAAATGATTATGACATCATCAAATGATTATGACATCAAATGATTATGACATCATCAAATGATTATGACATCAACAAAATGATGATGACATCATCCAATGATTATGACATCATCCAATGATTATGACATCATCAAATCATTATGACATCAACAGAATGATTGACATCATCAAATGATTATGACATCAACAAAATGATTATGACATCATCAAATGATTATGACATCATCCAATGATTATCACATCAAATGATTATGACATCAACAAAATTATTATGACATCATCCAATGATTATGACATCATCCAATGATTATGACATCAACAAAATGATTATGACATCAACAAAATGATTATGACATCATCAAATGATTATGACATCAACAAAATGATTATGACATCATCCAATGATTATGACATCATCAAATCATTATGACATCAACAAAATGATTGACATCATCAAATGATAATGACATCAACAAAATGATTATGACATCATCCAATGATTATGACTTCAAATGATTATGACATCATCAAATCATTATGACATCAACAAAATGATTATGACATCAACAAAATGATTATGGCATCATCAAATGATTATGACATCAACAAAATCATTATGACATCATCAAATGATTATGACATCAACAAAATGATTATGGCATCATCAAATGATTATGACATCAACAAAATGATTATGACATCATCCAATGATTATGACATCATCCAATGATTATGGCATCATCAAAACATTATGACATCAACAAAATGATTATGACATCAACAAAATGATTATGACATCATCAAATGATTATGACATCAACAAAATGATTATGACATCATCCAATGATTATGACGTCAAATGATTATGATGTCATCAAATGATAATGACATCAACAAAATGATTATGACATCATCCAATGATTATGACATCATCCAATGATTATGACATCATCAAATCATTATGACATCAACAAAATGATTGACATCATCAAATGATTATGACATCAACAAAATGATTATGACATCATCAAATGATTATGACATCATCCAATGATTATCACATCAAATGATTATGACATCAACAAAATTATTATGACATCATCCAATGATTATGACATCATCCAATGATTATGACATCATCAAATCATTATGACATCAACAAAATGATTGGCATCATCAAATGATTATGACATCAACAAAATGATTATGACATCATCCAATGATTATGACATCAAATGATTATGACATCATCAAATCATTATGACATCAACAAAATGATTATGACATCAACAAAATGATTATGACATCATAAAATGATTATGACATCAACAAAATGATTATGACATCATCCAATGATTATGACATCAAATGATTATGACATCATCAAATCATTATGACATCAACAAAATGATTATGACATCAACAAAATGATTATGGCATCATCAAATGATTATGACATCAACAAAATGATTATGACATCATCCAATGATTATGACATCAAATGATTATGACATCATCAAATCATTATGACATCAACAAAATGATTATGACATCAACAAAATGATTATGACATCATCAAATGATTATGACATCAAATGATTATGACATCATCAAATGATTATGACATCAACAAAATGATGATGACATCATCCAATGATTATGACATCATCCAATGATTATGACATCATCAAATCATTATGACATCAACAAAATAATTATGACATCATCCAATGATTATGACATCAAATGATTATGACATCATCAAATGATGATGACATCAACAAAATGATTATGACATCATCAAATGATTATGACATCAAAAAATGATTATGACATCAACAAAATAATTAGGACATCATCTAATGATTATGACATTATCAAATGATTATGACATCAACAAAATGATTATGACATCATCCGATGATTATGACATCAAATGATTATGACATCATCAAATGATTATGACATCAACAAAATGATTATGACATCATCTAATGATTATGACATCATCAAATGATTATGACATCAACAAAATGATTATGACATCATCAAATGATTATGACATCAACAAAATGATTATGACATCATCCAATGATTATGACATCAAATGATTATGACATCAACAAAATGATTATGACATCATCCAATGATTATGACATCAAATGTTTATGACATCATCAAATGATGATGACATCAACAAAATGATTATGACATCATCCAATGATTATGACATCAAATGATTATGACATCATCAAATCATTATGACATCAACAAAATGATTATGACATCATCTAATGATTATGACATCATCAAATGATTATGACATCAACAAAATGATTATGACATCATCCAATGATTATGACATCAAATGATTATGACATCATCAAATGATTATGACATCAACAAAATGATTATGACATCATCCAATGATTATGACATCAAATGATTATGACATCAACAAAATGATTATGACATCATCCAATGATTATGACATCAAATGTTTATGACATCATCAAATGATTATGACATCAACAAAATGATTATGACATCATCCAATGATTATGACATCAAATGATTATGACATCATCAAATCATTATGACATCAACAAAATGATTATGACATCATCTAATGATTATGACATCATCAAATGATTATGACATCAACAAAATGATTATGACATCATTCAATGATTATGATATCAAATGATTATGACATCATCAAATGATTATGACATCAAATGATTATGACATCATCAAATGATTATGACATCAACAAAATGATGATGACATCATCCAATGATTATGACATCATCCAATGATTATTACATCATCAAATCATTATGACATCAACTAAATGATTATGACATCATCTAATGATTATGACATCATCAAATGATTATGACATCAACAAAATGATTATGACATCATCCAATGATTATGACATCAAATGATTATGACATCATCAAATGACTATGACATCAACAAAATGATTATGACATCATCAAATGATTATGACATCAAAAAATGATTATGACATCAACAAAATAATTAGGACATCATCTAATGATTATGACATTATCAAATGATTATGACATCAACAAAATGATAATGACATCATCCGATGATTATGACATCAAATGATTATGACATCATCAAATGATTATGACATCAACAAAATGATTATGACATCATCTAATGATTATGACATCATCAAATGATTATGACATCAACAAAATGATTATGACATCATCAAATGATTATGACATCAACAAAATGATTATGACATCATCCAATGATTATGACATCAAATGATTATGACATCAACAAAATGATTATGACATCATCCAATGATTATGACATCAAATGTTTATGACATCATCAAATGATTATGACATCAACAAAATGATTATGACATCATCCAATGATTATGACATCAAATTATTATGACATCATCAAATCATTATGACATCAACAAAATGATTATGACATCATCTAATGATTATGACATCATCAAATGATTATGACATCAACAAAATGATTATGACATCATCCAATGATTATGACATCAAATGATTATGACATCATCAAATGATTATGACATCAACAAAATGATTATGACATCATCTGATGATTATGACATCAACAAAATGATTATGACATCATCCAATGATTATGACATCAAATGATTATGACATCATCCAATGATTATGACATCAACAAAATGATTATGGCATCATCAAATTATTATGACATCAACAAAATGATTATGACATCATCCAATGATTATGACATCATCCAATGATTATGACATCATCAAATCATTATGACATCAACAAAATGATTATGACATCAACAAAATAATTATGACATCATCAAATGATTATGACATCATCTAATGATTATGACATTATCAAATGATTATGACATCAACAAAATGATTATGACATCATCCGATGATTATGACATCATCAAATGATTATGACATCATCAAATGATTATGACATCAACAAAATGATTATGACATCAACAAAATGATTATGACATCAACAAAATGATTATGACATCATCTAATGATTATGACATTATCAAATGATTATGACATCAACAAAATGATTATGACATCATCCGATGATTATGACATCAAATGATTATGACATCATCAAATGATTATGACATCAACAAAATGATTATGACATCATCTAATGATTATGACATCAACAAAATGATTATGACATCATCCAATGATTATGACATCAAATGATTATGACATCAACAAAATGATTATGACATCATCCAATGATTATGACATCAAATGATTATGACATCATCAAATCATTATGACATCAACAAAATGATTATGACATCAACAAAATGATTATGACATCATAAAATGATTATGACATCAACAAAATGATTATGGCATCATCAAATGATTATGACATCAACAAAATGATTATGACATCATCCAATGATTTTGACATCATCAAATCATTATGACATCAACAAAATGATTATGACATCAACAAAATGATTATGACGTCATCAAATGATTATGACTAGAGTTGAGCGATACCAGCCGATACTTGAAAATATCGGATCGGAATGGATCGGCCGATCTTAAAAAAAAGTATCGGTATCGCCGATTCCGATACCGGGAACCAATGCAAGTCAATGGGGCCAAAATATCGGAATTAAAAAAAAACCTTTCTTTCCTTGTAGGTTAATTCTACATGAAGAAAAACAACTAAGAATAATGTAGAATGTATTGTGGGAGGTGGAGGAGACATTAAAGCCATAGAGGTTTAGCCCAATCAAATGGAATAGCAGGAATTAAACTTTTTTTTTAAAGATGTTAGGAGTTACAAAGATATTGACTATGTTAGCCTCATTTATATTTTGCCAGACATGTATGTCTTCTTCTTCTTTCTTCTTCTTTCTTATTCTTCTTCCTTTTTTTTACCTTCTTCTTCTTATTATTCCTTTTTTTACATTCTTCTTCTTCTTCTTCCTCCTTTTTTTACATTCTTCTACTTCCTTTTTTTACATTCTTCTTCTTCCTTTTTTTACATTCTTCTTCTTATTCCTTTTTTTACATTCTTCTTCTTCTTCTTCTTTTTTTAAATTCTTCTACTTCCTTTTTTTACATTCTTCTTCTTCTTCTTCCTTTTCTTACATTCTTCATATTCTTCTTATTCAACAATTATTATTCTACATATTCAACTTCTTCATCTTCTTCCTATTCTTCTTCATCATATTCTTGTTTGTGTCAGGCATTCCTGTAGTTGTTATCTGGAAAAGTTAGAAGTTTACACCTTCCGTTCTGCCTGTCACAAAAGATTTACAACAGGATTTGTCCGCGTTCAGTTTGGCCTGCAGCAGCAGGCCTTTTCCAGGGGCACCACGAGGAGGAACGGACTCACCCCCATACACTGCTTAGTCTTCTTCTGCTTATAAATAAGATAATATCATTTGCTCAGAGTATTAGTCTTATGCTTAATGTTCTTCTGCTTTGTTTTTTTATGCTTCTTGGTCTTCTCTCTCTTGTTGTTCTGCATCTTGGTGGTTGTCTTCCTGTTCTTTGTCCTCTTGAACCAGCTGACGGTACTGGCACCGGGAGGGGCAGCAGAAGGAACAAGAGCCAATGGCACTACCGAGGACCAGCTGATGGTGCTGGAACCCGGTTACTAAGCAGGAGGTACCTGTGCTACAAAGCACTACCAAGGACCAGCAGACGTTGCCGGAACTCGGATACCGAGATGGAGGCACCTAGGCCAAAGGCTCTGACGAGAACCAGCTGACGGTGCTGGAACCCGGAGGGGTAGCATAAGCTGCAAGAGCAAATGGAAATAGCGAGGACCAGCTGACAGTGCTGGCACCCGGAGGGGCAGCAGAAGGAATAAGAGCCAATGGCACAACCAAGGACCAGCTGACGGTGCTGGAACCCGGTTACTAAGCAGGAGGTACCTGTGCTACAAAGCACTACCAAGGACCAGCAGACGTTGCCGGAACTCAGATACCGAGATGGAGGCACCTAGGCCAAAGGCTCTGCCGAGAACCAGCTGACGGTGCAGGAACCCAGAGGGGTAGCATAAGCTGCAAGAGCAAATGGAAATAGCGAGGACCAGCTGACAGTGCTGGCACCCGGAGGGGCAGCAGAAGGAATAAGAGCCAATGGCACAACCGAGGACCAGCTGACGGTGCTGGAACCCGGTTACTAAGCAGGAGGTACCTGTGCTACAAAGCACTACCAAGGACCAGCAGACGTTGCCGGAACTCGGATACCGAGATGGAGGCACCTAGGCCAAAGGCTCTGACGAGAACCAGCTGACGGTGCTGGAACACGGAGGGGTATCAGAAGTTACCTGTGAAAAGCAAAGTTGGCATGCCGCAAGCTGGCCGCAGTTACCGAATCACACAGTCCTACAGGGGGTGCTTGTCCTACTGGCACTATGGAACAAGCCTTTCTTACCAGAACCCGCAGTCCACATAGGAAGCACCTAAACTGCTGGCACCCTAGCCTCGGCTAACCCAACCGCAACACGACATGGCAACTTGGGGTGGCAAACTGACATTGACACTTCCCGGAAACAGCAGGCAGGGCTGGAACCAAGCTGGGCAGGAGGGAGTACCCGTGCCAAAGTCAGTTATGAGCAGCAACTGGCGATGTTGGAGCCCAGGACAAGCACTTAGCAGGCTGAGGCCTGATGTGCTGTCAATTGGGAGGCAGCAGGACAGATTGCCATCAAAACAGCAGGGGAACAGCTGACGTTACTGAACCCCACAAACACAGGAGCTAGTGTTTTACTCTGTGAAGACGGCACTTCCGAGCAACAACTGGCTGTGTTGAAGCCCAGGGACAAGCACGGAGCAGGCTGAGGCTGCATTGAAGAAATTTTAAGATCGGTTGTAGACTACTAATTTGAACCAAGCTCCACTTAGGCCTGTGGCTTCACTGATTTTCGTATTTCCCCTGTCCTCCAACCCCGCCAGTTACAGCTCCGAAGTGGCGTCTGCACAATCCACACTTGTTCCTGTGTTACAGGTGTTCAGTCCGGTCAGTTAATCCCCTGATGTGTGTCCGGCAATGTCGCCTGCTCTGTCCACATTCCCATAATGTGACATTGCCGGACACACATCAGGGGATTAACTGACCGGACTGAACACCTGTAACACAGGAACAAGTGTGGATTGTGCAGACGCCACTTCGGAGCTGTAACTGGCGGGGTTGGAGGACAGGGGAAATACGAGAGATAGTGGAGCCACAGGCCTAATTGGAGCACGGTTAAAAATCAGTAGTGGTATGACTGTGTAGGCAGCAGGAGACTTTGCCATCTACACAGCAGGGGATCAGCTGACGTTACTGAACCCCACTGAGACACGGGAGCAAGTGTCTCTTTCCGTGTGGACGGCACTTCCGAACTACAACTGGCTGTGTTGAAGCCCAGGAAATAGGAGGGTGTAGGCAGAGGCCTACTGTATTTTGAATGAGGTGACAGCAGGAGAGACTGCCATCCACACAGCAGGGGATCAGCTGACGTTACTGAACCCCACTGAGACACGGGAGCAAGTGTCTCTTTCCGTGTGGACGGCACTTCCGAACTACAACTGGCTGTGTTGAAGCCCAGGAAATAGGAGGGTGTAGGCAGAGGCCTACTGTATTTTGAATGAGGTGACAGCAGGAGAGACTGCCATCCACACAGCAGGGGATCAGCTGACGTTACTGAACCCCACTGAGACACGGGAGCAAGTGTCTCTTTCCGTGTGGACGGCACTTCCGAACTACAACTGGCTGTGTTGAAGCCCAGGAAATAGGAGGGTGTAGGCAGAGGCCTACTGTATTTTGAAAGAGGTGACAGCAGGAGAGACTGCCATCCACACAGCAGGGGATCAGCTGACGTTACTGAACCCCACTGAGACACGGGAGCAAGTGTCTCTTTCCGTGTGGACGGCACTTCCGAACTACAACTGGCTGTGTTGAAGCCCAGGAAATAGGAGGGTGTAGGCAGAGGCCTACTGTATTTTGAATGAGGTGACAGCAGGAGAGACTGCCATCCACACAGCAGGGGATCAGCTGACGTTACTGAACCCCACTGAGACACGGGAGCAAGTGTCTCTTTCCGTGTGGACGGCACTTCCGAACTACAACTGGCTGTGTTGAAGCCCAGGAAATAGGATGGTGTAGGCAGAGGCCTACTGTATTTTGAATGAGGTGACAGCAGGAGAGACTGCCATCCACACAGCAGGGGATCAGCTGACGTTACTGAACCCCACTGAGACACGGGAGCAAGTGTCTCTTTCCGTGTGGACGGCACTTCCGAACTACAACTGGCTGTGTTGAAGCCCAGGAAATAGGAGGGTGTAGGCAGAGGCCTACTGTATTTTGAATGAGGTGACAGCAGGAGAGACTGCCATCCACACAGCAGGGGATCAGCTGACGTTACTGAACCCCACTGAGACACGGGAGCAAGTGTCTCTTTCCGTGTGGACGGCACTTCCGAACTACAACTGGCTGTGTTGAAGCCCAGGAAATAGGAGGGTGTAGGCAGAGGCCTACTGTATTTTGAAAGAGGTGACAGCAGGAGAGACTGCCATCCACAAAGCAGGGGATCAGCTGACGTTACTGAACCCCACTGAGACACGGGAGCAAGTGTCTCTTTCCGTGTGGACAGCACTTGCGAACTACAACTGTCTGTGTTGAAGCCCAGGAAATAGGAGGGTGTAGGCAGAGGCCTACTGTATTTTGAATGAGGTGACAGCAGGAGAGACTGCCATCCACACAGCAGGGGATCAGCTGACGTTACTGAACCCCACTGAGACACGGGAGCAAGTGTCTCTTTCCGTGTGGACGGCACTTCCGAACTACAACTGGCTGTGTTGAAGCCCAGGAAATAGGATGGTGTAGGCAGAGGCCTACTGTATTTTGAATGAGGTGACAGCAGGAGAGACTGCCATCCACACAGCAGGGGATCAGCTGACGTTACTGAACCCCACTGAGACACGGGAGCAAGTGTCTCTTTCCGTGTGGACGGCACTTCCGAACTACAACTGGCTGTGTTGAAGCCCAGGAAATAGGAGGGTGTAGGCAGAGGCCTACTGTATTTTGAATGAGGTGACAGCAGGAGAGACTGCCATCCACACAGCAGGGGATCAGCTGACGTTACTGAACCCCACTGAGACACGGGAGCAAGTGTCTCTTTCCGTGTGGACGGCACTTCCGAACTACAACTGGCTGTGTTGAAGCCCAGGAAATAGGAGGGTGTAGGCAGAGGCCTACTGTATTTTGAAAGAGGTGACAGCAGGAGAGACTGCCATCCACAAAGCAGGGGATCAGCTGACGTTACTGAACCCCACTGAGACACGGGAGCAAGTGTCTCTTTCCGTGTGGACAGCACTTCCGAACTACAACTGTCTGTGTTGAAGCCCAGGAAATAGGAGGGTGTAGGCAGAGGCCTACTGTATTTTGAATGAGGTGACAGCAGGAGAGACTGCCATCCACACAGCAGGGGATCAGCTGACGTTACTGAACCCCACTGAGACACGGGAGCAAGTGTCTCTTTCCGTGTGGACGGCACTTCCGAACTACAACTGGCTGTGTTGAAGCCCAGGAAATAGGAGGGTGTAGGCAGAGGCCTACTGTATTTTGAATGAGGTGACAGCAGGAGAGACTGCCATCCACACAGCAGGGGATCAGCTGACGTTACTGAACCCCACTGAGACACGGGAGCAAGTGTCTCTTTCCGTGTGGACGGCACTTCCGAACTACAACTGGCTGTGTTGAAGCCCAGGAAATAGGAGGGTGTAGGCAGAGGCCTACTGTATTTTGAATGAGGTGACAGCAGGAGAGACTGCCATCCACACAGCAGGGGATCAGCTGACGTTACTGAACCCCACTGAGACACGGGAGCAAGTATCTCTTTCCGTGTGGACGGCACTTCCGAGCTACAACTGGCTGTGTTGAAGCCCAGGAAATAGGAGGGTGTAGGCAGAGGCCTACTGTATTTTGAATGAGGTGACAGCAGGAGAGACTGCCATCCACAAAGCAGGGGATCAGCTGACGTTACTGAACCCCACTGAGACACGCGAGCAAGTGTCTCTTTCCGTGTGGACGGCACTTCCGAGCTACAACTGGCTGTGTTGAAGCCCAGGAAATAGGAGGGTGTAGGCAGAGGCCTACTGTCTTTGTTATGCGGAGACAGCAGGAGAGACTGCCATCTCCACAGCAGGGGAACAGCTGGCAGTGCTGAACCCCACTAACACTTGAACGAATGTGTTTGGCTCTGTGGAGACGACACTTCTGAACACCAACTGACGCTGTTGGAGCCCAGGATTAGGCGAGGAGCAGGCTGGGGCCTACTGGATTTTGGCAGGTGAATGCAGCAGGAGACTTGCCATCTCCACAGCAGGGGAACAGCTGACAGTGCTGAACCCCACTAACACTTGAACGAATGTGTTTGGCTCTGTGGAGACGACACTTCTGAACACCAACTGACGCTGTTGGAGCCCAGGATTAGGCGAGGAGCAGGCTGGGGCCTACTGGATTTTGGCAGGTGAAGGCAGCAGGAGACTTGCCATCTCCACAGCAGGGGAACAGCTGACAGTGCTGAACCCCACTAACACTTGAACGAATGTGTTTGGCTCTGTGGAGACGACACTTCTGAACACCAACTGACGCTGTTGGAGCCCAGGATTAGGCGAGGAGCAGGCTGGGGCCTACTGGATTTTGGCAGGTGAAGGCAGCAGGAGACTTGCCATCTCCACAGCAGGGGAACAGCTGGCAGTGCTGAACCCCACTAACACTTGAACGAATGTGTTTGGCTCTGTGGAGACGACACTTCTGAACACCAACTGACGCTGTTGGAGCCCAGGATTACGCATGCCGCATGCAGAGGCCAATGGGCATCGGTTTTTATGGAGGTTGTGGACTACTACTGATTCTAACCATGCTCCACTTAGGCCTCTGGCTCCACTGTCTCTACTATTTACCCTGGCCTCCAACCCCGCCAGCTACATCTCTGAAGTGGCGTCAGCACAATCTACACTTGTTCCTGTGTTACTGGTGCTCAGTCCCATCAGTTGATCCCCTGATGTTTGTCCGGCAAGTTCGCCAGCTCTGTCCTCATTCCCACTACTGGTTATGGGAATGTGGACAGAGCAGGAGACCTTGCCGGACACACATCAGGGGATAAACTGATGGGACTGAGCCACAGGAACACAGGAACACGTGTAGATTGTGCTGACGCCACTTCAGAGATGTAGATTGCGGGGTTGGAGGTCAGGGGAAATAGTAGAGACAGTGGAGCCAGAGACCTAAGTTGGGCACGGTTAAAAATCAGTAGTGGTTTGAATGTTGATGGAGCTGGTGACTCTGCCGTCCACACAGCAGGGGATCAGCTGGCATTACTGAACCCCAGTAACACAGGAGCTAGTGTGTTTCTCTGTGCAGACGACACATCTGAGCGACAACTGGCTGTGTTGAAGCACAGGGATTATAGTTCAGGTGGTAGAAAAATGAACACACCAGCAGACCTGGATACAGTTGCCAACCACTAATTTAGTCTGTAAGAGGAATGGCAAAGTCTTTGGAGATCCAGGCCTTGTTCATTTTCAGAAAAGTCAGCCGGTCAACATTATCGGAAGATAGTCGCGTGCGACGGTCTGTTAGTACACCACCTGCGGCACTAAAGACACGTTCCGATAATACACTGGCAGCAGGGCAAGCCAGCACCTCCAATGCATACTGTCTAAGCTCTGGCCATGTATCCAGCTTAGAGACCCAAAACTTGAAGGGGGAAGAGCCATCTGGGAGTGCAGCGACAGGGCAAGACATGTAGTCTGACACCATCTGACGGAAGCGTTGCCTCCTGCTGACTCGAGGCATCGCTGATGGTGTAGACAATTGTGGTGGACACACAAAACTTTGCCACATTTGGGCCATAGTGGTCTTGCCTTGTGCTGCGGCACTGCCTCTGCTCCCTCTTTGTGCAGAGTTTCCTCCACTGCCTCGACGCACAGAGCTGCTTTGTAAAGCACTAGCAACAATGCTGTCGGGTGGAATGGAAAACATTATGGACTGCACCAGTGACTCTTCGTACTCCCGCATTTTACGCTCCCGGTTCAACGTTGGTATGAGCCTTTGTACGCTGTCCCGGTAGCGAGGATCTAGGAGGGTGTACACCCAATAATCAGCCGAGACGAGAATGTGGGCGATGCGGCGGTCGTTTCTCAGGCACTGCAGCATGAAATCAACCATGTGCTGCAGACTCCCAACTGCCAAAGAACCGCTGTCCCCTGTTTGAGGCGTGACCTCGACCTGCTCTGCATCACCCCACCCTCGCTGTACATACTGAGTAGAGGTTTGTGTACCTCCCTCCTCTGGAGAGATGTCTTCCTCCTCCATCGACTCCTCCTCATCCTCCTCACAAAGTGTCCCCTGCCTAGGCCTTTGTGAGGAAACACGTAGCGCAGACTGTCCAGAAGCAGATGGCATTTGGGACTCCTCATCCTCCACCTCTTCTGAAACCTCATCCCTTAGTGCTTGCAGTGTTTGTTGAAGCAGGCAGATAAGGGGGACAGTCATGCTGACTAGTGCATCATCTGCACTCGCCATCCGCGTGGATTCATCGAAGGCACGCAAAACGAGGCAGATGTCCTTCATAGAGGCCCACTCAATGGTGCTGAAGTGTGAACGGCGCACAGTGCGACTTGTTTGCGCCTGATGCAGCTGGTACTCTATGACTGCTGCTTGCTGCTCACACAACCGCTCCAACATATGTAACGTTGAATTCCACCGGGTGGGTAGGTCACATATGATGCGATGTTCCGGAAGGCCAAATCGTCGCTGCAGAGCAGCGAGGCGCGATCTTGCCGTGCTGGAACGTCGCAAGTGAGCGCACTCTATGCGGACCTTGTGTAACAGTGCATCAAGATCCGGATAGTCCCTCAGAAAGCTCTGCACGACCAAGTTAAGAACATGTGCCAGACATGGGATGTGTGTGAGGTTGCCTAGGCCAAGAGCTGCCACCAGATTTCGGCCATTGTCACACACTACCAAGCCCGGCTGGAGATTCGCTGGCCCAAACCACACATCGCTCTCCAGCTTGATAGCATTCCAGAGCTCCTGCGCTGTGTGGCTTCGATTCCCCAAAGAAATTAATTTGAGTACAGCCTGTTGACGTTTGGCCACGGCTGTGCTCATATCGGTCGTAACAGGCTCCTGCTCTGCTGTTTCTGAGGAACTTGAGTAGGAGGAGGAGTCTATGTGTACAGACTGGAGTCCTGCAATCCGTGGCGTTGGAAGAACATGTACAGCGCCACTCTCCAGATCCGTACCCGGCTCCACAACATTGACCCAGTGGGCAGTGAGGGAAAGGTATCGTCCCTGTCCATGGTTACTGGTCCACGCATCGGTGGTCAGGTGGACCTTGCTACTAACGGCGTTTAGTAGCGCATGTTTTATTTTGCCCTCAACATGTTTCTGCAGGGCAGGGACGGCTCGCCTGCTGAAATAAAAGCGGCTGGGCACGTTGTATTGGGGGACTGCCAATGCCATTAAGTCCCGGAAGGTGTAAGTGTCCACCAGCCTGAATGACAGCATTTCAACTGCCAGAAGTTTGGCAATGCCAGCATTCAGAGACTGTGCTCGGGGATGGTTTGCCGAGTAAGGGCGCCTTTTATCCCATGCCTGTGCTACCGATGGCTGTGATGGATGGGAACGTGCTGTTATGGGTGGAATCTGACAGGGTCTCCGGACAACAGTGGCAGAGGTTCTTCCTTGGCGATCCTGTGAGGAAGCCAAACCAGCAGTGTGTGAGCTGGAGGAAGAGGGCCCAACACGAACTGAAGAGGTGGTAGGTGGTGCTGTACGTTGGCCTACGTCTTCAGGGTGTCTCTGCAACTCCAACTCGTGCTTGGTGCGCACATGTTTCCACATATTTGTGGTATTGAGGTTGCTGACATTTCTCCCTCTTTTGACTCTCTGATGACACAGCTTGCATTTGACAAAGCAAATGTCATCTGCAACTGTGTCAAAAAAGGACCACGCACTGCAACTCTTGTGAGCGCCCGGTTTGCCTTTGGAAGGAGGAATGCTCCTAACGGGTGCCGAAGTGGAGGGTACAGGCAACCAAGTCTTCCCCCTCCCTCTGCCTCCTGTTTTGGCCGGTAGGGGAATCTCTTCCTCAGAGCTGCTACCACCACCTTCCTGTTGCTCACGCCATGATGGGTCAAGGACCTCATCATCTTCCCTCCCCTCTTCAAACAGCTGCTTCTCCGGGGTTGTCTCGCCAGCACCGTACGCACCAGAAAGTGGCAACTGAGTCTCGTCATCATCTGATGCGTACTGAGGTGTGCTGACCATAGGCACTGGCCCACTCGCCTCTTCAGATTCAGAGGGACAAAGAAGTTGCGCATCACTGCATACTCCCTCTTCTTCACATTCAGGAATGCTGCTTGGCTGGCCCCCTCTTTCCAAGCCAACAGATTCCGAGAACAGAAGTAGAGACTGTGATGGCTCCTGTCCATGTCTCTCTGACTGCCTGGGCACTTTGGCAGGTGGTGAAGAGACAGATGGTTGCTCTTCGGTGCTCTGACCCTGAGAGGATGCGGAAGTAATTGAAGTCGATGCGTTAGCTGCCATCCATCCGACAACGGCTTCAATTTGTTCCTCCCGCAGCAGTGGGGTACGTTGAGGTCCTACAAAGCTGCGCATAAAGGACTGTTGCCTGCTAAAACTGGGGGATGCTGATCCACTGGTGCCCGCAGCAGGCCCAGAATCCCCACGTCCTCTACCTGTAGAATCCCCACGTCCTCTCCCTGCAGAATCCCAACGTCCTCTCCCTGCTGAAACTCCACGCCCCCGCGCCTTACTCCCTGCCTTCTTCATCTTGCAAGACTGCTTAAGATAGGCAAAAAAGTACAAAGGGGGGCCTTAGTGTGCTTATTCCTGAACAGCTGGTTACAGGTACAAGAAACACTAATTTTATGAAGTGTGTGTGTGTGGACTAGACTTTAATAGGAGCTGATGTGGCCTACACAAGTTCAAAATGTAGTGTTTGGTGAACTTTTTATGTGGTTTCTTTGTTTGAAACAAACTCAAAGTATGAGAACAAAGAATTGAAACTGATAGTATCACCAACTTTTTGGAGCTATTACAATGCAGGCAGGTAACCTACAATGCAAAAGATGAGGCTCCCAAAAAATTGGGTAATACTAATCTGGCTGCGCCGGCAGGGCACAAGCCAGAAAAAAAGGCTCCTCTATCTACTCCTATATAGTGTTTGCAACCAACCAATGTTGATGGATACGGATGGATGCACACTAATAGGAGAAGAAAAAATGAGCTGCACTCAAAGACAAATATGTGTGAGGCAGTGACGCACGTTGAGCGTCCTACAACCAGACGTAGCTGCAGGACACTCTACTCAGCGTGAGCTGCACTCACACACAGTCAGAGACCTCTCAGACAGCCGTCAACAGTGCAGCTAAGTGGGCACTGGCACTGACAGGCTGCAGAAAGGCTCTGCTGTGTACTCCTATATAGTGTTTGCAACCACCGTAGATGGAGACGGATGGATGCACACTAATAGAAGAAAAAATGAGCTGCACTCAAATAAAAATATGTGTGAGGCAGTGACGCACGCTGAGCGTCCTACAGCCAGACGTAGCTGCAGGACACACTACTCAGCGTGAGCTGCACTCACACACAGTCAGAGACCTCTCAGACAGCCGTGAACAGTGCAGCAAAGTGGACACTAGCACTGAAAGGCTGCAGAAAGGCTCCGCTGTCTACTACTAGTGTTTGCAACCAACGTATATGGATACGGATGGAAGCACACTAGATTGAAATTATTTAAAAAATGCAGCTCAAAAAATAAAAGATGTATGAGGCAGCAGTGATCACACTGGGTGGCCTACAGCCTGACGTGGCTGCAGGACCCACTCCACAGCGTGAGCTGCACTCACACAGCCCTTGCAGACAGCTGTGAACACTGCTGCTAGGGCAAAGAACGCTACAGTGGTGGTTTATGTAGCCTGGGTAAAGCACTAGATGTTTGGTGGAATCGCTATTTCTAACTGTCCCTCACAGTCTTCTACAGCAGCCTGTCCCTAACTGAATTCACAGCAGAGTGACCAGAAATGGCGGCTGCGGTGGATTTTATAGTGCATCATGACATCATTTCGGCAGCCAATCACAGCCATGCCAATAGTTAACATGCCTACATGCCTAACAGGATGTGCCCACACTTCGGAGGATTCCCATTGGCTTAATCAAAGCAAGCAGGCTCATAGCATGATGGGAACTTCCTATTCCGATTCCGATCCCGGAATCCGATATGAAAAAAGTATCGGAATTAAGTATCGGAATTCCGATACCGCTAATATCGGCCGATACCCGATACTTGCGGTATCGGAATGCTCAACACTAATTATGACATCAAATGATTATGACATCAACAAAATGATGATGACATCATCCAATGATTATGACATCATCCAATGATTATGACATCATCAAATCATTATGACATCAACAAAATGATTGACATCATCAAATGATTATGACATCAACAAAATGATTATGACATCATCAAATGATTATGACATCATCCAATGATTATCACATCAAATGATTATGACATCAACAAAATTATTATGACATCATCCAATGTTTATGACATCATCCAATGATTATGACATCATCAAATCATTATGACATCAACAAAATGATTGACATCATCAAATGATTATGACATCAACAAAATGATTATGACATCATCCAATGATTATGACATCAAATGATTATGACATCATCAAATCATTATGACATCAACAAAATGATTATGACATCAACAAAATGATTATGGCATCATCAAATGATTATGACATCAACAAAATCATTATGACATCATCAAATGATTATGACATCAACAAAATGAGTATGGCATCATCAAATGATTATGACATCAACAAAATGATTATGACATCATCCAATGATTATGACATCATCCAATGATTATGACATCATCAAATCATTATGACATCAACAAAATGATTATGACATCAACAAAATGATTATGACATCATCAAATGATTATGACATCAACAAAATGATTATGACATCATCCAATGATTATGACATCAAATGATTATGACATCATCAAATGATTATGACATCAACAAAATGATTATGACATCATCCAATGATTATGACATCATCCAATGATTATGACATCATCAAATCATTTTGACATCAACAAAATGATTGACATCATCAAATGATTATGACATCAACAAAATGATTATGACATCATCAAATGATTATGACATCATCCAATGATTATCACATCAAATGATTATGACATCAACAAAATTATTATGACATCATCCAATGATTATGAAATCATCCAATGATTATGACATCATCAAATCATTATGACATCAACAAAATGATTATGACATCATCCAATGATTATGACATCAAATGATTATGACATCATCAAATCATTATGACATCAACAAAATGTTTATGACATCAAAAAAATGATTATGGCATCATCAAATGATTATGACATCAACAAAATCATTATGACATCATCAAATGATTATGACATCAACAAAATGATTATGACATCATCCAATGATTATGACATCAAATGATTATGACATCATCAAATAATTATGACATCAACAAAATGATTATGACATCAACAAAATGATTATGACATCATAAAATGATTATGACATCAACAAAATGATTATGGCATCATCAAATGATTATGACATCATCAAATAATTATGACATCAACAAAATGATTATGACATCAACAAAATGATTATGGCATCATCAAATGATTATGACATCAACAAAATCATTATGACATCATCAAATGATTATGACATCAACAAAATGAGTATGGCATCATCAAATGATTATGACATCAACAAAATGATTATGACATCATCCAATGATTATGACATCATCCAATGATTATGACATCATCAAATCATTATGACATCAACAAAATGATTATGACATCAACAAAATGATTATGACATCATCAAATGATTATGACATCAACAAAATGATTATGACATCATCCAATGATTATGACATCAAATGATTATGACATCATCAAATGATTATGACATCAACAAAATGATTATGACATCATCCAATGATTATGACATCATCCAATGATTATGACATCATCAAATCATTTTGACATCAACAAAATGATTGACATCATCAACTGATTATGACATCAACAAAATGATTATGACATCATCAAATGATTATGACATCATCCAATGATTATCACATCAAATGATTATGACATCAACAAAATTATTATGACATCATCCAATGATTATGAAATCATCCAATGATTATGACATCATCAAATCATTATGACATCAACAAAATGATTATGACATCATCCAATGATTATGACATCAAATGATTATGACATCATCAAATCATTATGACATCAACAAAATGTTTATGACATCAACAAAATGATTATGGCATCATCAAATGATTATGACATCAACAAAATCATTATGACATCATCAAATGATTATGACATCAACAAAATGATTATGACATCATCCAATGATTATGACATCAAATGATTATGACATCATCAAATAATTATGACATCAACAAAATGATTATGACATCAACAAAATGATTATGACATCATAAAATGATTATGACATCAACAAAATGATTATGGCATCATCAAATGATTATGACATCAACAAAATGATTATGACATCATCCAATGATTTTGACATCATCAAATCATTATGACATCAACAAAATGATTATGACATCAACAAAATGATTATGACATCATCAAATGATTATGACATCAAATGATTATGACATCATCAAATGATTATGACATCAACAAAATGATGATGACATCATCCAATGATTATGACATCATCCAATGATTATGACATCATCAAATCATTATGACATCAACAAAATGATTATGACATCATCTAATGATTATGACATCATCAAATGATTATGACATCAACAAAATGATTATGACATCATCCAATGATTATGACATCAAATGATTATGACATCATCAAATGATTATGACATCAACAAAATGATTATGACATCATCAAATGATTATGACATCAAAAAAATGATTATGACATCAACAAAATGATTATGACATCATCTAATGATTATGACATCATCAAATGATTATGACATCAACAAAATGATTATGACATCATCCAATGATTATGACATCAAATGATTATGACATCATCAAATGATTATGACATCAACAAAATGATTATGACATCATCAAATGATTATGACATCAAAAAAATGATTATGACATCAACAAAATGATTATGACATCATCTAATGATTATGACATTATCAAATGATTATGACATCAACAAAATGATTATGACATCATCCGATGATTATGACATCAAATGATTATGACGTCATCAAATGATTATGACATCAACAAAATGATTATGACATCATCTAATGATTATGACATCATCAAATGATTATGACATCAACAAAATGATTATGACATCATCTAATGATTATGACATCATCAAATGATTATGACATCAACAAAATGATTATGACATCATCCAATGATTATGACATCAAATGATTATGGCATCAACAAAATGATTATGACATCATCCAATGATTATGACATCAAATGTTTATGACATCATCAAATGATTATGACATCAACAAAATGATTATGACATCATCCAATGATTATGACATCAAATGATTATGACATAATCAAATCATTATGACATCAACAAAATGATTATGACATCATCTAATGATTATGACATCATCAAATGATTATGACATCAACAAAATGATTATGACATCATCCAATGATTATGACATCAAATGATTATGACATCATCAAATGATTATGACATCAACAAAATGATTATGACATCATCTGATGATTATGACATCAACAAAATGATTATGACATCATCCAATGATTATGACATCAAATGATTATGACATAATCCAATGATTATGACATCAACAAAATCATTATGGCATCATCAAATGATTATGACATCAACAAAATGATTATGACATCATCCAATGATTATGACATCATCCAATGATTATGACATCATCAAATCATTATGACATCAACAAAATGATTATGACATCAACAAAATGATTATGACATCATCAAATGATTATGACATCAAATGATTATGACATCTTCAAATGATTATGACATCAACAAAATGATGATGACATCATCCAATGATTATGACATCATCCAATGATTATGACATCATCAAATCATTATGACATCAACAAAATGATTATGACATCATCTAATGATTATGACATCATCAAATGATTATGACATCAACAAAATGATTATGACATCATCCAATGATTATGACATCAAATGATTATGACATCATCAAATGATTATGACATCAACAAAATGATTATGACATCATCAAATGATTATGACATCAAAAAAATGATTATGACATCAACAAAATGATTATGACATCATCTAATGATTATGACATTATCAAATGATTATGACATCAACAAAATGATTATGACATCATCCGATGATTATGACATCAAATCATTATGACATAATCAAATGATTATGACATCAACAAAATGATTATGACATCATCTAATGATTATGACATCATCAAATGATTATGACATCAACAAAATGATTATGACATCATCTAATGATTATGACATCATCAAATGATTATGACATCAACAAAATGATTATGACATCATCCAATGATTATGACATCAAATGATTATGACATCAACAAAATGATTATGACATCATCCAATGATTATGACATCAAATGTTTATGACATCATCAAATGATTATGACATCAACAAAATGATTATGACATCATCCAATGATTATGACATCAAATGATTATGACATAATCAAATCATTATGACATCAACAAAATGATTTTGACATCATCTGATGATTATGACATCAACAAAATGATTATGACATCATCCAATGATTATGACATCAAATGATTATGACATAATCCAATGATTATGACATCAACAAAATGATTATGGTATCATCAAATGATTATGACATCACCAAAATGATTATGACATCATCCAATGATTATGACATCATCCAATGATTATGACATCATCAAATCATTATGACATCAACAAAATGATTATGACATCAACAAAATGATTATGACATCATCAAATGATTATGACATCAACAAAATGATTATGACATCATCCAATGATTATGACATCAAATGATTATGACATCATCAAATGATTATGACATCAACAAAATGATTATGACATCATCCAATGATTATGACATCATCCAATGATTATGACATCATCAAATCATTATGACATCAACAAAATGATTGACATCATCAAATGATTATGACATCAACAAAATGATTATGACATCATCAAATGATTATGACATCATCCAATGATTATGACATCAACAAAATGATTATGACATCATTCGATGATTATGACATCAAATGATTATGACATCATCAAATGATTATGACATCAACAAAATGATTATGACATCATCTAATGATTATGACATCATCAAATGATTATGACATCAACAAAATGATTATGACATCATCAAATGATTATGACATCAACAAAATGATTATGACATCATAAAATGATTATGACATCAACAAAATGATTATGGCATCATCAAATGATTATGACATCAACAAAATGATTATGACATCATCCAATGATTTTGACATCATCAAATCATTATGACATCAACAAAATGATTATGACATCAACAAAATGATTATGACATCATCAAATGATTATGACATCAAATGATTATGACATCAACAAAATGATGATGACATCATCCAATGATTATGACATCATCCAATGATTATGACATCATCAAATCATTATGACATCAACAAAATGATTGACATCATCAAATGATTATGACATCAACAAAATGATTATGACATCATCAAATGATTATGACATCATCCAATGATTATGACATCAAATGATTATGACATCAACAAAATTATTATGACATCATCCAATGATTATGACATCATCCAATGATTATGACATCATCAAATCATTATGACATCAACAAAATGATTGACATCATCCAATGATTATGACATCAAATGATTATGACATCATCAAATCATTATGACATCAACAAAATGATTATGACATCAACAAAATGATTATGGCATCATCAAATGATTATGACATCAACAAAATCATTATGACATCATCAAATGATTATGACATCAACAAAATGATTATGGCATCATCAAATGATTATGACATCAACAAAATGATTATGACATCATCCAATGATTATGACATCATCCAATGATTATGACATCATCAAATCATTATGACATCAACAAAATGATTATGACATCAACAAAATGATTATGACATCATCAAATGATTATGACATCAACAAAATGATTATGACATCATCCAATGATTATGACATCAAATGATTATGACATCATCAAATGATTATGACATCAACAAAATGATTATGACATCATCCAATGATTATGACATCATCCAATGATTATGACATCATCAAATCATTATGACATCAACAAAATGATTGACATCATCAAATGATTATGACATCAACAAAATGATTATGACATCATCAAATGATTATGACATCATCCAATGATTATCACATCAAATGATTATGACATCAACAAAATTATTATGACATCATCCAATGATTATGACATCATCCAATGTTTATGACATCATCAAATCATTATGACATCAACAAAATGATTATGACATCATCCAATGATTATGACATCAAATGATTATGGCATCATCAAATCATTATGACATCAACAAAATGACTATGACATCAACAAAATGATTATGGCATCATCAAATGATTATGACATCAACAAAATCATTATGACATCATCAAATGATTATGACATCAACAAAATGATTATGACATCATCCAATGATTATGACATCAAATGATTATGACATCATCAAATCATTATGACATCAACAAAATGATTATGACATCAACAAATCATTATGACATCAACAAAATGATTATGACATCATCAAATCATTATGACATCAACAAAATGATTATGACATCAACAAAATGATTATGACATCATAAAATGATTATGACATCAACAAAATGATTATGGCATCATCAAATGATTATGACATCAACAAAATGATTATGACATCATCCAATGATTTTGACATCATCAAATCATTATGACATCAACAAAATGATTATGACATCAACAAAATGATTATGACATCATCAAATGATTATGACATCAAATGATTATGACATCATCAAATGATTATGACATCAACAAAATGATGATGACATCATCCAATGATTATGACATCATCCAATGATTATGACATCATCAAATCATTATGACATCAACAAAATGATTATGACATCATCTAATGATTATGACATCATCAAATGATTATGACATCAACAAAATGATTATGACATCATCCAATGATTATGACATCAAATGATTATGACATCATCAAATGATTATGACATCAACAAAATGATTATGACATCATCCGATGATTATGACATCATCCAATGATTATGACATCATCAAATCATTATGACATCAACAAAATGATTGACATCATCAAATGATTATGACATCAACAAAATGATTATGACATCATCAAATGATTATGACATCATCCAATGATTATCACATCAAATGATTATGACATCAACAAAATGATTATGACATCAACAAAATGATTATGACATCATCAAATGATTATGACATCAACAAAATGATTATGACATCATCCAATGATTATGACATCAAATGATTATGACATCATCAAATGATTATGACATCAACAAAATGATTATGACATCATCCAATGATTATGACATCATCCAATGATTATGACATCATCAAATCATTATGACATCAACAAAATGATTGACATCATCAAATGATTATGACATCAACAAAATGATTATGACATCATCAAATGATTATGACATCATCCAATGATTATCACATCAAATGATTATGACATCAACAAAATTATTATGACATCATCCAATGATTATGACATCATCCAATGTTTATGACATCATCAAATCATTATGACATCAACAAAATGATTATGACATCATCCAATGATTATGACATCAAATGATTATGGCATCATCAAATCATTATGACATCAACAAAATGACTATGACATCAACAAAATGATTATGGCATCATCAAATGATTATGACATCAACAAAATCATTATGACATCATCAAATGATTATGACATCAACAAAATGATTATGACATCATCCAATGATTATGACATCAAATGATTATGACATCATCAAATCATTATGACATCAACAAAATGATTATGACATCAACAAATCATTATGACATCAACAAAATGATTATGACATCATCAAATCATTATGACATCAACAAAATGATTATGACATCAACAAAATGATTATGACATCATAAAATGATTATGACATCAACAAAATGATTATGGCATCATCAAATGATTATGACATCAACAAAATGATTATGACATCATCCAATGATTTTGACATCATCAAATCATTATGACATCAACAAAATGATTATGACATCAACAAAATGATTATGACATCATCAAATGATTATGACATCAAATGATTATGACATCATCAAATGATTATGACATCAACAAAATGATGATGACATCATCCAATGATTATGACATCATCCAATGATTATGACATCATCAAATCATTATGACATCAACAAAATGATTATGACATCATCTAATGATTATGACATCATCAAATGATTATGACATCAACAAAATGATTATGACATCATCCAATGATTATGACATCAAATGATTATGACATCATCAAATGATTATGACATCAACAAAATGATTATGACATCATCCGATGATTATGACATCAAATGATTATGACATCAACAAAATGATTATGACATCATCTAATGATTATGACATCATCAAATGATTATGACATCAACAAAATGATTATGACATCATCTAATGATTATGACATCAAATGATTATGACATCATCAAATCATTATGACATCAACAAAATGATTATGACATCATTTAATGATTATGACATCATCCGATGATTATGACATCAAATGATTATGACATCATCAAGTGATTATGACATCAACAAAATGATTATGACATCATCTAATGATTATGACATCATCAAATGATTATGACATCAACAAAATGATTATGACATCATCCAATGATTATGACATCAAATGATTATGACATCATCAAATCATTATGACATCAACAAAATGATTATGACATCATCTAATGATTATGACATCATCAAATGATTATGACATCAACAAAATGATTATGACATCATCCAATGATTATGACATCAAATGATTATGACATCATCAAATGATTATGACATCAACAAAATGATTATGACATCATCTGATGATTATGACATCAACAAAATGATTATGACATCATCCAATGATTATGACATCAAATGATTATGACATAATCCAATGATTATGACATCAACAAAATGATTATGGCATCATCAAATGATTATGACATCAACAAAATGATTATGACATCATCCAATGATTATGACATCATCCAATGATTATGACATCATCAAATCATTATGACATCAACAAAATGATTATGACATCAACAAAATGATTATGACATCATCAAATGATTATGACATCAAATGATTATGACATCATCAAATGATTATGACATCAACAAAATGATGATGACATCATCCAATGATTATGACATCATCCAATGATTATGACATCATCAAATCATTATGACATCAACAAAATGATTATGACATCATCTAATGATTATGACATCATCAAATGATTATGACATCAACAAAATGATTATGACATCATCCAATGATTATGACATCAAATGATTATGACATCATCAAATGATTATGACATCAACAAAATGATTATGACATCATCAAATGATTATGACATCAAAAAAATGATTATGACATCAACAAAATAATTAGGACATCATCTAATGATTATGACATTATCAAATGATTATGACATCAACAAAATGATTATGACATCATCGGATGATTATGACATCAAATGATTATGACATCATCAAATGATTATGACATCAACAAAATGATTAAGACATCATCTAATGATTATGACATCATCAAATGATTATGACATCAACAAAATGATTATGACATCATCAAATGATCATGACATCAACAATATGATTATGACATCATCCAATGATTATGACATCAAATGATTATGACATCACCAAAATGATTATGACATCATCAAATGATTATGACATCAACAAAATGATTATGACATCATCCAATGATTATGACATCAAATGATTATGACATCATCAAATCATTATGACATCAACAAAATGATTATGACATCATCTAATGATTATGACATCATCAAATGATTATGACATCAACAAAATGATTATGACATCATCCAATGATTATGACATCAAATGATTATGACATCAACAAAATGATTATGACATCATCCAATGATTATGACATCAAATGTTTATGACATCATCAAATGATTATGACATCAACAAAATGATTATGACATCATCCAATGATTATGACATCAAATGATTATGACATAATCAAATCATTATGACATCAACAAAATGATTTTGACATCATCTGATGATTATGACATCAACAAAATGATTATGACATCATCCAATGATTATGACATCAAATGATTATGACATAATCCAATGATTATGACATCAACAAAATGATTATGGTATCATCAAATGATTATGACATCAACAAAATGATTATGACATCATCCAATGATTATGACATCATCCAATGATTATGACATCATCAAATCATTATGACATCAACAAAATGATTATGACATCAACAAAATGATTATGACATCATCAAATGATTATGACATCAACAAAATGATTATGACATCATCCAATGATTATGACATCAAATGATTATGACATCATCAAATGATTATGACATCAACAAAATGATTATGACATCATCCAATGATTATGACATCATCCAATGATTATGACATCATCAAGTCATTATGACATCAACAAAATGATTGACATCATCAAATGATTATGACATCAACAAAATGATTATGACATCATCAAATGATTATGACATCATCCAATGATTATGACATCAACAAAATGATTATGACATCATTCGATGATTATGACATCAAATGATTATGACATCATCAAATGATTATGACATCAACAAAATGATTATGACATCATCTAATGATTATGACATCATCAAATGATTATGACATCAACAAAATGATTATGACATCATCAAATGATTATGACATCAACAAAATGATTATGACATCATAAAATGATTATGACATCAACAAAATGATTATGGCATCATCAAATGATTATGACATCAACAAAATGATTATGACATCATCCAATGATTTTGACATCATCAAATCATTATGACATCAACAAAATGATTATGACATCAACAAAATGATTATGACATCATCAAATGATTATGACATCAAATGATTATGACATCAACAAAATGATGATGACATCATCCAATGATTATGACATCATCCAATGATTATGACATCATCAAATCATTATGACATCAACAAAATGATTGACATCATCAAATGATTATGACATCAACAAAATGATTATGACATCATCAAATGATTATGACATCATCCAATGATTATGACATCAAATGATTATGACATCAACAAAATTATTATGACATCATCCAATGATTATGACATCATCCAATGATTATGACATCATCAAATCATTATGACATCAACAAAATGATTGACATCATCCAATGATTATGACATCAAATGATTATGACATCATCAAATCATTATGACATCAACAAAATGATTATGACATCAACAAAATGATTATGGCATCATCAAATGATTATGACATCAACAAAATCATTATGACATCATCAAATGATTATGACATCAACAAAATGATTATGGCATCATCAAATGATTATGACATCAACAAAATGATTATGACATCATCCAATGATTATGACATCATCCAATGATTATGACATCATCAAATCATTATGACATCAACAAAATGATTATGACATCAACAAAATGATTATGACATCATCAAATGATTATGACATCAACAAAATGATTATGACATCATCCAATGATTATGACATCAAATGATTATGACATCATCAAATGATTATGACATCAACAAAATGATTATGACATCATCCAATGATTATGACATCATCCAATGATTATGACATCATCAAATCATTATGACATCAACAAAATGATTGACATCATCAAATGATTATGACATCAACAAAATGATTATGACATCATCAAATGATTATGACATCATCCAATGATTATCACATCAAATGATTATGACATCAACAAAATTATTATGACATCATCCAATGATTATGACATCATCCAATGTTTATGACATCATCAAATCATTATGACATCAACAAAATGATTATGACATCATCCAATGATTATGACATCAAATGATTATGGCATCATCAAATCATTATGACATCAACAAAATGACTATGACATCAACAAAATGATTATGGCATCATCAAATGATTATGACATCAACAAAATCATTATGACATCATCAAATGATTATGACATCAAAAAAATGATTATGACATCATCCAATGATTATGACATCAAATGATTATGACATCATCAAATCATTATGACATCAACAAAATGATTATGACATCAACAAATCATTATGACATCAACAAAATGATTATGACATCATCAAATCATTATGACATCAACAAAATGATTATGACATCAACAAAATGATTATGACATCATAAAATGATTATGACATCAACAAAATGATTATGGCATCATCAAATGATTATGACATCAACAAAATGATTATGACATCATCCAATGATTTTGACATCATCAAATCATTATGACATCAACAAAATGATTATGACATCAACAAAATGATTATGACATCATCAAATGATTATGACATCAAATGATTATGACATCATCAAATGATTATGACATCAACAAAATGATGATGACATCATCCAATGATTATGACATCATCCAATGATTATGACATCATCAAATCATTATGACATCAACAAAATGATTATGACATCATCTAATGATTATGACATCATCAAATGATTATGACATCAACAAAATGATTATGACATCATCCAATGATTATGACATCAAATGATTATGACATCATCAAATGATTATGACATCAACAAAATGATTATGACATCATCCGATGATTATGACATCATCCAATGATTATGACATCATCAAATCATTATGACATCAACAAAATGATTGACATCATCAAATGATTATGACATCAACAAAATGATTATGACATCATCAAATGATTATGACATCATCCAATGATTATCACATCAAATGATTATGACATCAACAAAATTATTATGACATCATCCAATGATTATGACATCATCCAATGTTTATGACATCATCAAATCATTATGACATCAACAAAATGATTATGACATCATCCAATGATTATGACATCAAATGATTATGGCATCATCAAATCATTATGACATCAACAAAATGACTATGACATCAACAAAATGATTATGGCATCATCAAATGATTATGACATCAACAAAATCATTATGACATCATCAAATGATTATGACATCAACAAAATGATTATGACATCATCCAATGATTATGACATCAAATGATTATGACATCATCAAATCATTATGACATCAACAAAATGATTATGACATCAACAAATCATTATGACATCAACAAAATGATTATGACATCATCAAATCATTATGACATCAACAAAATGATTATGACATCAACAAAATGATTATGACATCATAAAATGATTATGACATCAACAAAATGATTATGGCATCATCAAATGATTATGACATCAACAAAATGATTATGACATCATCCAATGATTTTGACATCATCAAATCATTATGACATCAACAAAATGATTATGACATCAACAAAATGATTATGACATCATCAAATGATTATGACATCAAATGATTATGACATCATCAAATGATTATGACATCAACAAAATGATGATGACATCATCCAATGATTATGACATCATCCAATGATTATGACATCATCAAATCATTATGACATCAACAAAATGATTATGACATCATCTAATGATTATGACATCATCAAATGATTATGACATCAACAAAATGATTATGACATCATCCAATGATTATGACATCAAATGATTATGACATCATCAAATGATTATGACATCAACAAAATGATTATGACATCATCCGATGATTATGACATCAAATGATTATGACATCATCAAATGATTATGACATCAACAAAATGATTATGACATCATCTAATGATTATGACATCATCAAATGATTATGACATCAACAAAATGATTATGACATCATCTAATGATTATGACATCAAATGATTATGACATCATCAAATCATTATGACATCAACAAAATGATTATGACATCATCTAATGATTATGACATCATCCGATGATTATGACATCAAATGATTATGACATCATCAAGTGATTATGACATCAACAAAATGATTATGACATCATCTAATGATTATGACATCATCAAATGATTATGACATCAACAAAATGATTATGACATCATCCAATGATTATGACATCAAATGATTATGACATCATCAAATCATTATGACATCAACAAAATGATTATGACATCATCTAATGATTATGACATCATCAAATGATTATGACATCAACAAAATGATTATGACATCATCCAATGATTATGACATCAAATGATTATGACATCATCAAATGATTATGACATCAACAAAATGATTATGACATCATCTGATGATTATGACATCAACAAAATGATTATGACATCATCCAATGATTATGACATCAAATGATTATGACATAATCCAATGATTATGACATCAACAAAATGATTATGGCATCATCAAATGATTATGACATCAACAAAATGATTATGACATCATCCAATGATTATGACATCATCCAATGATTATGACATCATCAAATCATTATGACATCAACAAAATGATTATGACATCAACAAAATGATTATGACATCATCAAATGATTATGACATCAAATGATTATGACATCATCAAATGATTATGACATCAACAAAATGATGATGACATCATCCAATGATTATGACATCATCCAATGATTATGACATCATCAAATCATTATGACATCAACAAAATGATTATGACATCATCTAATGATTATGACATCATCAAATGATTATGACATCAACAAAATGATTATGACATCATCCAATGATTATGACATCAAATGATTATGACATCATCAAATGATTATGACATCAACAAAATGATTATGACATCATCAAATGATTATGACATCAAAAAAATGATTATGACATCAACAAAATAATTAGGACATCATCTAATGATTATGACATTATCAAATGATTATGACATCAACAAAATGATTATGACATCATCGGATGATTATGACATCAAATGATTATGACATCATCAAATGATTATGACATCAACAAAATGATTAAGACATCATCTAATGATTATGACATCATCAAATGATTATGACATCAACAAAATGATTATGACATCATCAAATGATCATGACATCAACAATATGATTATGACATCATCCAATGATTATGACATCAAATGATTATGACATCACCAAAATGATTATGACATCATCAAATGATTATGACATCAACAAAATGATTATGACATCATCCAATGATTATGACATCAAATGATTATGACATCATCAAATCATTATGACATCAACAAAATGATTATGACATCATCTAATGATTATGACATCATCAAATGATTATGACATCAACAAAATGATTATGACATCATCCAATGATTATGACATCAAATGATTATGACATCATCAAATGATTATGACATCATCAAAATGATTATGACATCATCTGATGATTATGACATCAACAAAATGATTATGACATCATCCAATGATTATGACATCAAATGATTATGACATCATCCAATGATTATGACATCAACAAAATGATTATGGCATCATCAAATGATTATGACATCAACAAAATGATTATGACATCATCCAATGATTATGACATCATCAAATCATTATGACATCAACAAAATGATTATGACATCAACAAAATAATTATGACATCATCAAATGATTATGACATCATTTAATGATTATGACATTATCAAATGATTATGACATCAACAAAATGATTATGACATCCTCCGATGATTATGACATCATCAAATGATTATGACATCAACAAAATGATTATGACATCAACAAAATGATTATGACATCATCTAATGATTATGACATTATCAAATGATTATGACATCAACAAAATGATTATGACATCATCCGATGATTATGACATCAAATGATTATGACATCATCAAATGATTATGACATCAACAAAATGATTATGACATCATCTAATGATTATGACATCATCAAATGATTATGACATCAACAAAATGATTATGACATCATCTAATGATTATGACATCATCAAATGATTATGACATCAACAAAATGATTATGACATCATCCAATGATTATGACATCAAATGATTATGACATCAACAAAATGATTATGACATCATCCAATGATTATGACATCAAATGATTATGACATCATCAAATCATTATGACATCAACAAAATGATTATGACATCAACAAAATGATTATAACATCATAAAATGATTATGACATCAACAAAATGATTATGGCATCATCAAATGATTATGACATCAACAAAATGATTATGACATCATCCAATGATTTTGACATCATCAAATCATTATGACATCAACAAAATGATTATGACATCATCAAAATGATTATGACATCATCAAATGATTATGACATCAAATGATTATGACATCAACAAAATGATGATGACATCATTCAATTATTATGACATCATCCAATGATTATGACATCATCAATCATTATGACATCAACAAAATGATTGACATCATCAAATCATTATGACATCAACAAAATGATTATGACATCATCAAATGATTATGACATCATCCAATGATTATCACATCAAATGATTATGACATCAACAAAATTATTATGACATCATCCAATGATTATGACATCATCAAATCATTATGACATCAACAAAATGATTGACATCATCAAATGATTATGACATCAACAAAATGATTATGACATCATCCAATGATTATGACATCAAATGATTATGACATCATCAAATCATTATGACATCAACAAAATGATTATGACATCAACAAAATGATTATGGCATCATCAAATGATTATGACATCAATAAAATCATTATGACATCATCAAATGATTATGACATCAACAAAATGATTATGGCATCATCAAATGATTATGACATCAACAAAATGATTATGACATCATCCAATGATTATGACATCATCCATTGATTATGACATCATCAAATCATTATGACATCAGCAAAATGATTATGACATCAACAAAATGATTATGACATCATCAAATGATTATGACATCAACAAAATGATTATGACATCATCCAATGATTATGACATCAAATGATTATGACATCATCAAATGATTATGACATCAACAAAATGATTATGACATCATCCAATGATTATGACATCATCCAATGATTATGACATCATCAAATCATTATGACATCAACAAAATGATTGACATCATCAAATGATTATGACATCAACAAAATGATTATGACATCATCAAATGATTATGACATCATCCAATGATTATCACATCAAATGATTATGACATCAACAAAATTATTATGACATCATCCAATGATTATGACATCATTCAATGATTATGACATCATCAAATCATTATGACATCAACAAAATGATTATGACATCATCCAATGATTATGACATCAAATGATTATGACATCATCAAATCATTATGACATCAACAAAATGATTATGGCATCATCAAATGATTATGACATCAACAAAATCATTATGACATCATCAAATGATTATGACATCAACAAAATGATTATGACATCATCCAATGATTATGACATCAAATTATTATGACATCATCAAATCATTATGACATCAACAAAATGATTATGACATCAACAAAATGATTATGACATCATAAAATGATTATGACATCAACAAAATGATAATGGCATCATCAAATGATTATGACATCATCAAATGATTATGACATCATCAAATGATTATGACATCAACAAAATGATTATGACATCATCTAATGATTATGACATCATCAAATGATTATGACATCAACAAAATGATTATGACATCATCCAATGATTATAACATCAAATGATTATGACATCAACAAAATGATTATGACATCAACAAAATGATTATGACATCATCCAATGATTATGACATCAAATGATTATGACATCATCAAATCATTATGACATCAACAAAATGATTATGACATCATCTAATGATTATGACATCATCAAATGATTATGACATCAACAAAATGATTATGACATCATCCAATGATTATGACATCAAATGATTATGACATCATCAAATGATTATGACATCAACAAAATGATTATGACATCATCTGATGATTATGACATCAACAAAATGATTATGACATCATCCAATGATTATGACATCAAATGATTATGACATAATCCAATGATTATGACATCAACAAAATGATTATGGCATCATCAAATGATTATGACATCAACAAAATGATTATGACATCATCCAATGATTATGACATCATCCAATGATTATGACATCATCAAATCATTATGACATCAACAAAATGATTATGACATCAACAAAATGATTATGACATCATCAAATGATTATGACATCAACAAAATGATTATGACATCATCCAATGATTATGACATCAAATGATTATGACATCATCAAATGATTATGACATCAAGAAAATGATTATGACATCATCCAATGATTATGACATCATCCAATGATTATGACATCATCAAATCATTATGACATCAACAAAATGATTGACATCATCAAATGATTATGACATCAACAAAATGATTATGACATCATCAAATGATTATGAAATCATACAATGATTATGACATCAACAAAATGATTATGACATCATCCGATGATTATGACATCAAATGATTATGACATAATCCAATGATTATGACATCAACAAAATGATTATGGCATCATCAAATGATTATGACATCAACAAAATGATTATGACATCATCCAATGATTATGACATCATCCAATGATTATGAAATCATCAAATCATTATGACATCAACAAAATGATTATGACATCAACAAAATGATTATGACATCATCAAATGATTATGACATCAACAAAATGATTATGACATCATCCAATGATTATGACATCAAATGATTATGACATCATCAAATGATTATGACATCAACAAAATGATTATGACATCATCCAATGATTATGACATCATCCAATGATTATGACATCATCAAATCATTATGACATCAACAAAATGATTGACATCATCAAATGATTATGACATCAACAAAATGATTATGACATCATCAAATGATTATGACATCATCCAATGATTATGACATCAACAAAATGATTATGACATCATCCGATGATTATGACATCAAATGATTATGACATCATCAAATGATTATGACATCAACAAAATGATTATGACATCAACAAAATGATTATGACATCAACAAAATGATTATGACATCATCTAAGGATTATGACATTATCAAATGATTATGACATCAACAAAATGATTATGACATCATCCGATGATTATGACATCAAATGATTATGACATCATCAAATGATTATGACATCAACAAAATGATTAAGACATCATCTAATGATTATGACATCATCAAATGATTATGACATCAACAAAATGATTATGACATCATCTAATGATTATGACATCATCAAATGATTATGACATCAACAAAATGATTATGACATCATCCAATGATTATGACATCAAATGATTATGACATCAACAAAATGATTATGACATCATCCAATGATTATGACATCAAATGATTATGACATCATCAAATCATTATGACATCAACAAAATGATTATGACATTAACAAAATGATTATGACATCATAAAATGATTATGACATCAACAAAATGATTATGGCATCATCAAATGATTATGACATCAACAAAATGATTATGACATCATCCAATGATTTTGACATCATCAAATCATTATGACATCAACAAAATGATTATGACATCAACAAAATGATTATGACATCATCAAATGATTATGACATCAAATGATTATGACATCAACAAAATGATGATGACATCATCCAATGATTATGACATCATCCAATGATTATGATATCATCAAATGATTATGACATCAACAAAATGATTATGACATCATCAAATGATTATGACATCATCCAATGATTATCACATCAAATGATTATGACATCAACAAAATTATTATGACATCATCCAATGATTATGACATCATTCAATGATTATGACATCATCAAATCATTATGACATCAACAAAATGATTATGACATCATCCAATGATTATGACATCAAATGATTATGACATCATCAAATCATTATGACATCAACAAAATGATTATGACATCAACAAAATGATTATGGCATCATCAAATGATTATGACATCAACAAAATCATTATGACATCATCAAATGATTATGACATCAACAAAATGATTATGACATCATCCAATGATTATGACATCAAATTATTATGACATCATCAAATCATTATGACATCAACAAAATGATTATGACATCAACAAAATGATTATGACATCATAAAATGATTATGACATCAACAAAATGATAATGGCATCATCAAATGATTATGACATCATCAAATGATTATGACATCATCAAATGATTATGACATCAACAAAATGATTATGACATCATCTAATGATTATGACATCATCAAATGATTATGACATCAACAAAATGATTATGACATCATCCAATGATTATGACATCAAATGATTATGACATCAACAAAATGATTATGACATCAACAAAATGATTATGACATCATCCAATGATTATGACATCAAATGATTATGACATCATCAAATCATTATGACATCAACAAAATGATTATGACATCATCTAATGATTATGACATCATCAAATGATTATGACATCAACAAAATGATTATGACATCATCCAATGATTATGACATCAAATGATTATGACATCATCAAATGATTATGACATCAACAAAATGATTATGACATCATCTGATGATTATGACATCAACAAAATGATTATGACATCATCCAATGATTATGACATCAAATGATTATGACATAATCCAATGATTATGACATCAACAAAATGATTATGGCATCATCAAATGATTATGACATCAACAAAATGATTATGACATCATCCAATGATTATGACATCATCCAATGATTATGACATCATCAAATCATTATGACATCAACAAAATGATTATGACATCAACAAAATGATTATGACATCATCAAATGATTATGACATCAACAAAATGATTATGACATCATCCAATGATTATGACATCAAATGATTATGACATCATCAAATGATTATGACATCAAGAAAATGATTATGACATCATCCAATGATTATGACATCATCCAATGATTATGACATCATCAAATCATTATGACATCAACAAAATGATTGACATCATCAAATGATTATGACATCAACAAAATGATTATGACATCATCAAATGATTATGACATCATCCAATGATTATGACATCAACAAAATGATTATGACATCATCCGATGATTATGACATCAAATGATTATGACATAATCCAATGATTATGACATCAACAAAATGATTATGGCATCATCAAATGATTATGACATCAACAAAATGATTATGACATCATCCAATGATTATGACATCATCCAATGATTATGAAATCATCAAATCATTATGACATCAACAAAATGATTATGACATCAACAAAATGATTATGACATCATCAAATGATTATGACATCAACAAAATGATTATGACATCATCCAATGATTGTGACATCAAATGATTATGACATCATCAAATGATTATGACATCAACAAAATGATTATGACATCATCCAATGATTATGACATCATCCAATGATTATGACATCATCAAATCATTATGACATCAACAAAATGATTGACATCATCAAATGATTATGACATCAACAAAATGATTATGACATCATCAAATGATTATGACATCATCCAATGATTATGACATCAACAAAATGATTATGACATCATCCGATGATTATGACATCAAATGATTATGACATCATCAAATGATTATGACATCAACAAAATGATTATGACATCAACAAAATGATTATGACATCAACAAAATGATTATGACATCATCTAAGGATTATGACATTATCAAATGATTATGACATCAACAAAATGATTATGACATCATCCGATGATTATGACATCAAATGATTATGACATCATCAAATGATTATGACATCAACAAAATGATTATGACATCATCTAATGATTATGACATCATCAAATGATTATGACATCAACAAAATGATTATGACATCATCTAATGATTATGACATCATCAAATGATTATGACATCAACAAAATGATTATGACATCATCCAATGATTATGACATCAAATGATTATGACATCAACAAAATGATTATGACATCATCCAATGATTATGACATCAAATGATTATGACATCATCAAATCATTATGACATCAACAAAATGATTATGACATTAACAAAATGATTATGACATCATAAAATGATTATGACATCAACAAAATGATTATGGCATCATCAAATGATTATGACATCAACAAAATGATTATGACATCATCCAATGATTTTGACATCATCAAATCATTATGACATCAACAAAATGATTATGACATCAACAAAATGATTATGACATCATCAAATGATTATGACATCAAATGATTATGACATCAACAAAATGATGATGACATCATCCAATGATTATGACATCATCCAATGATTATGATATCATCAAATGATTATGACATCAACAAAATGATTATGACATCATCAAATGATTATGACATCATCCAATGATTATCACATCAAATGATTATGACATCAACAAAATTATTATGACATCATCCAATGATTATGACATCATCCAATGATTATGACATCATCAAATCATTATGACATCAACAAAATGATTGACATCATCAAATGATTATGACATCAACAAAATGATTATGACATCATCCAATGATTATGACATCAAATGATTAAGACATGATCAAATCATTATGACATCAATAAAAATGATTATGACATCAACAAAATGATTATGGCATCATCAAATGATTATGACATCAACAAAATCATTATGACATCATCAAATTATTATGACATCAACAAAATGATTATGGCATCATCAAATGATTATGACATCAACAAAATGATTATGACATCATACAATGATTATGACATCATCCAATGATTATGACATCATCAAATCATTATGACATCAACAAAATGATTATGACATCAACAAAATGATTATGACATCATCTTATGATTATGACATTATCAAATGATTATGACATCAACAAAATGATTATGACATCATCCGATGATTATGACATCAAATGATTATGACATCATCAAATGATTATGACATCAACAAAATGATTATGACATCATCTAATGATTATGACATCATCAAATTATTATGACATCAACAAAATGATTATGACATCATCTAATGATTATGACATCATCAAATGATTATGACATCAACAAAATGATTATGACATCATCCAATGATTATGACATCAAATGATTGTGACATCAACAAAATGATTATGACATCATCCAATGATTATGACATCAAATGTTTATGACATCATCAAATGATTATGACATCAACAAAATGATTATGACATCATCCAATGATTATGACATCAAATGATTATGACATCATCAAATGATTATGACATCAACAAAATGATTATGACATCATCCAATGATTATGACATCATCAAATGATTATGACATCAACAAAATGATTATGACATCATCCAATGATTATGACATCATCTAATGATTATGACATCATCAAATGATTATGACATCAACAAAATGATTATGACATCATCTGATGATTATGACATCAACAAAATGATTATGACATCATCCGATGATTATGACATCAAATGATTATGACATAATCCAATGATTATGACATCAACAAAATGATTATGGCATCATCAAATGATTATGACATCAACAAAATGATTATGACATCATCCAATGATTATGACATCATCAAATGATTATGACATCAACAAAATGATTATGACATCATCCAATGATTATGACATCAAATGATTATGACATCATCAAATGATTATGACATCAACAAAATGATTATGACATCATCCAGTGATTATGACATCATCAAATCATTATGACATCATCAAATCATTATGACATCAACAAAATGATTGACATCATCAAATGATTATGACATCAACAAAATGATTATGACATCATCAAATGATTATGACATCATCCAATGATTATGACATCAACAAAATGATTATGACATCATCCGATGATTATGACATCAAATGATTATGACATCATCAAATGATTATGACATCAACAAAATGATTATGACATCAGCAAAATGATTATGACATCATCTAATGATTATGACATTATCAAATGATTATGACATCATCCGATGATTATGACATCAAATGATTATGACATCATCAAATGATTATGACATCAACAAAATGATTATGACATCATCTAATGATTATGACATCATCAAATGATTATGACATCAACAAAATGATTATGACATCATCTAATGATTATGACATCATCAAATGATTATGACATCAACAAAATGATTATGACATCATCCAATGATTATGACATCAAATGATTATGACATCAACAAAATGATTATGACATCATCCAATGATTATGACATCAAATGAATATGACATAATCAAATCATTATGACATCAACAAAATGATTATGACATCAACAAAATGATTATGACATCATAAAATGATTATGACATCAACAAAATGATTATGACATCATCAAATGATTATGACATCAACAAAATGATTATGACATCATCCAATGATTTTGACATCATCAAATCATTATGACATCAACAAAATGATTATGACATCAACAAAATGATTATGACATCATCAAATCATTATGACATCAAATGATTATGACATCAACAAAATGATTATGACATCATCCAATGATTATGACATCAAATGATTATGACATCATCAAATCATTATGACATCAACAAAATGATTATGACATCAACAAAATGATTATGGCATCATCAAATGATTATGACATCAACAAAATCATTATGACATCATCAAATGATTATGACATCAACAAAATGATTATGGCATCATCAAATGATTATGACATCAACAAAATGATTATGACATCATCCAATGATTATGACATCATCAAATCATTATGACATCAACAAAATGATTATGACATCAACAAAATGATTATGACATCATCAAATGTTTATGACATCAACAAAATGATTATGACATCATCCAATGATTATGACATCAAATGATTATGACATCATCAAATGATTATGACATCAACAAAATGATTATGACATCATCCAATGATTATGACATCATCCAATGATTATGACATCAACAAAATGATTGACATCATCAAATGATTATGACATCAACAAAATGATTATGACATCATCAAATGATTATGACATCATCCAATGATTATCACATCAAATGACTATGACATCAACAAAATTATTATGACATCATCCAATGATTATGACATCATCCAATGATTATGACATCATCAAATCATTATGACATCAACAAAATGATTATGACATCATCCAATGATTATGACATCATCAAATGATTATGACATCAACAAAATGATTATGACATCATCCAATGATTATGACATCATCTAATGATTATGACATCATCAAATGATTATGACATCAACAAAATGATTATGACATCATCTGATGATTATGACATCATCAAATGATTATGACATCAACAAAATGATTATGACATCATCCAATGATTATGACATCAAATGATTGTGACATCAACAAAATGATTATGACATCATCCAATGATTATGACATCAAATGTTTATGACATCATCAAATGATTATGACATCAACAAAATGATTATGACATCATCCAATGATTATGACATCAAATGATTATGACATCATCCAATGATTATGACATCAACAAAATGATTGACATCATCAAATGATTATGACATCAACAAAATGATTATGACATCATCAAATGATTATGACATCATCCAATGATTATCACATCAAATGACTATGACATCAACAAAATTATTATGACATCATCCAATGATTATGACATCATCCAATGATTATGACATCATCAAATGATTATGACATCAACAAAATGATTATGACATCATCCAATGATTATGACATCATCAAATGATTATGACATCAACAAAATGATTATGACATCATCCAATGATTATGACATCATCTAATGATTATGACATCATCAAATGATTATGACATCAACAAAATGATTATGACATCATCTGATGATTATGACATCAACAAAATGATTATGACATCATCCAATGATTATGACATCAAATGATTATGACATAATCCAATGATTATGACATCAACAAAATGATTATGGCATCATCAAATGATTATGACATCAACAAAATGATTATGACATCATCCAATGATTATGACATCATCAAATGATTATGACATCAACAAAATGATTATGACATCATCCAATGATTATGACATCAAATGATTATGACATCATCAAATGATTATGACATCAACAAAATGATTATGACATCATCCAGTGATTATGACATCATCAAATCATTATGACATCATCAAATCATTATGACATCAACAAAATGATTGACATCATCAAATGATTATGACATCAACAAAATGATTATGACATCATCAAATGATTATGACATCATCCAATGATTATGACATCAACAAAATGATTATGACATCATCCGATGATTATGACATCAAATGATTATGACATCATCAAATGATTATGACATCAACAAAATGATTATGACATCAGCAAAATGATTATGACATCATCTAATGATTATGACATTATCAAATGATTATGACATCATCCGATGATTATGACATCAAATGATTATGACATCATCAAATGATTATGACATCAACAAAATGATTATGACATCATCTAATGATTATGACATCATCAAATGATTATGACATCAACAAAATGATTATGACATCATCTAATGATTATGACATCATCAAATGATTATGACATCAACAAAATGATTATGACATCATCCAATGATTATGACATCAAATGATTATGACATCAACAAAATGATTATGACATCATCCAATGATTATGACATCAAATGAATATGACATAATCAAATCATTATGACATCAACAAAATGATTATGACATCAACAAAATGATTATGACATCATAAAATGATTATGACATCAACAAAATGATTATGACATCATCAAATGATTATGACATCAACAAAATGATTATGACATCATCCAATGATTTTGACATCATCAAATCATTATGACATCAACAAAATGATTATGACATCAACAAAATGATTATGACATCATCAAATCATTATGACATCAAATGATTATGACATCAACAAAATGATGATGACATCATCCAATGATTATGACATCATCCAATGATTATGACATCATCAAATCATTATGACATCAACAAAATGATTGACATCATCAAATGATTATGACATCAACAAAATGATTATGACATCATCCAATGATTATGACATCAAATGATTATGACATCATCAAATCATTATGACATCAACAAAATGATTATAACATCAACAAAATGATTATGGCATCATCAAATGATTATGACATCAACAAAATCATTATGACATCATCAAATGATTATGACATCAACAAAATGATTATGGCATCATCAAATGATTATGACATCAACAAAATGATTATGACATCATCCAATGATTATGACATCATCAAATCATTATGACATCAACAAAATGATTATGACATCAACAAAATGATTATGACATCATCAAATGATTATGACATCAACAAAATGATTATGACATCATCCATTGATTATGACATCAAATGATTATGACATCATCAAATGATTATGACATCAACAAAATGATTATGACATCATCCAATGATTATGACATCATCCAATGATTATGACATCAACAAAATGATTGACATCATCAAATGATTATGACATCAACAAAATGATTATGACATCATAAAATGATTATGACATCATCCAATGATTATCACATCAAATGACTATGACATCAACAAAATTATTATGACATCATCCAATGATTATGACATCATCCAATGATTATGACATCATCAAATCATTATGACATCAACAAAATGATTATGACATCATCCAATGATTATGACATCAAATGATTATGACATCATCAAATCATTATGACATCAACAAAATGATTATGACATCAACAAAATGATTATGGCATCATCAAATGATTATGACATCAACAAAATCATTATGACATCATCCAATGATTATGACATCAAATGATTATGACATCATCAAATCATTATGACATCAACAAAATGATTATGACATCATCAAATCATTATGACATCAACAAAATGATTATGACATCAACAAAATGATTATGACATCATAAAATGATTATGACATCAACAAAATGATTATGGCATCATCAAATGATTATGACATCAACAAAATAATTATGACATCATCCCATGATTTTGACATCATCAAATCATTATGACATCAACAAAATGATTATGACATCAACAAAATGATAATGACATCATCAAATGATTATGACATCAAATGATTATGACATCATCAAATGATTATGACATCAACAAAATGATGATGACATCAACAAAATGATGATGACATCATCCAATGATTATGACATCATCCAATGATTATGACATCATCAAATCATTATGACATCAACAAAATGATTATGACATCATCTAATGATTATGACATCATCAAATGATTATGACATCAACAAAATGATTATGACATCATCCAATGATTATGACATCAACAAAATGATTATGACATCATCCAATGATTATGACATCAAATGATTATGACATCATCAAATGATTATGACATCAACAAAATGATTATGACATCATCAAATGATTATGACATCAAAAAAATGATTATGACATCAACAAAATGATTATGACATCATCTAATGATTATGACATTATCAAATGATTATGACATCAACAAAATGAATATGACATCATCCGATGATTATGACATCAAATGATTATGACATCATCAAATGATTATGACATCAACAAAATGATTATCACATCATCTAATGATTATGATATCATCAAATGATTATGACATCAACAAAATGATTATGACATCATCTAATGATTATGACATCATCAAATGATTATGACATCAACAAAATGATTATGACATCATCCAATGATTATGACATCAAATGATTATGACATCAACAAAATGATTATGACATCATCCAATGATTATGACATCAAATGGTTATGACATCATCAAATGATTATGACATCAACAAAATGATTATGACATCATCCAATGATTATGACATCAAATGATTATGACATCATCAAATCATTATGACATCAACAAAATGATTATGACATCATCTAATGATTATGACATCATCAAATGATTATGACATCAACAAAATGATTATGACATCATCCAATGATTATGACATCATCTAATGATTATGACATCAACAAAATGATTATGACATCATCCAATGATTATGACATCATCTAATGATTATGACATCATCAAATGATTATGACATCAACAAAATGATTATGACATCATCTGATGATTATGACATCAACAAAATGATTATGACATCATCCAATGATTATGACATCAAATGATTATGACATAATCCAATGATTATGACATCAACAAAATGATTATGACATCATCAAATGATTATGACATCAACAAAATGATTATGACATCATCCAATGACTATGACATCAACAAAATGATTATGACATCATCTAATGATTATGACATCATCAAATGATTATGACATCAACAAAATGATTATGACATCATCTGATGATTATGACATCAACAAAATGATTATGACATCATCCAATGATTATGACATCAAATGATTATGACATAATCCAATGATTATGACATCAACAAAATGATTATGACATCAACAAAATGATTATGACATCATCCAATGATTATGACATCATCCAATGATTATGACATCATCAAATCATTATGACATCAACAAAATGATTATGACATCATCCAATGATTATGACATCATCAAATCATTATGACATCATCAAATCATTATGACATCAACAAAATGATTGACATCATCAAATGATTATGACATCAACAAAATGATTATGACATCATCAAATGATTATGACATCATCCAATGATTATGACATCATCCAATGATTATGACATCATCAAATCATTATGACATCAACAAAATGATTATGATATCAACAAAATGATTATGACATCATCAAATGATTATGACATCAACAAAATGATTATGACATCATCCAATGATTATGACATCAAATGATTATGACATCATCAAATGATTATGACATCAACAAAATGATTATGACATCATCCAATGATTATGACATCATCCAATGATTATGACATCATCAAATCATTATGACATCAACAAAATGATTGACATCATCAAATGATTATGACATCAACAAAATGATTATGACATCATCAAATGATTATGACATCATCCAATGATTATCACATCAAATGATTATGACAACAACAAAATTATTATGACATCATCCAATGATTATGACATCATCCAATGATTATGACATCATCAAATCATTATGACATCAACAAAATGATTATGACATCATCCAATGATTATGACATCAAATGATTATGACATCATCAAGTCATAATGACATCAACAAAATGATTATGACATCAACAAAATGATTATGGCATCATCAAATGATTATGACATCAACAAAATCATTATGACATCATCAAATGATTATGACATCAACAAAATGATTATGACATCATCCAATGATTATGACATCAAATGATTATGACATCATCAAATCATTATGACATCAACAAAATGATTATGACATCATCAAATCATTATGACATCAACAAAATGATTATGACATCAACAAAATGATTATGACATCATAAAATGATTATGACATCAACAAAATGATTATGGCATCATCAAATGATTATGACATCAACAAAATGATTATGACATCATCCCATGATTTTGACATCATCAAATCATTATGACATCAACAAAATGATTATGACATCAACAAAATGATAATGACATCATCAAATGATTATGACATCAAATGATTATGACATCATCAAATGATTATGACATCAACAAAATGATGATGACATCAACAAAATGATGATGACATCATCCAATGATTATGACATCATCCAATGATTATGACATCATCAAATCATTATGACATCAACAAAATGATTATGACATCATCTAATGATTATGACATCATCAAATGATTATGACATCAACAAAATGATTATGACATCATCCAATGATTATGACATCAACAAAATGATTATGACATCATCCAATGATTATGACATCAAATGATTATGACATCATCAAATGATTATGACATCAACAAAATGATTATGACATCATCAAATGATTATGACATCAAAAAAATGATTATGACATCAACAAAATGATTATGACATCATCTAATGATTATGACATTATCAAATGATTATGACATCAACAAAATGATTATGACATCATCCGATGATTATGACATCAAATGATTATGACATCATCAAATGATTATGACATCAACAAAATGATTATCACATCATCTAATGATTATGACATCAAATGTTTATGACATCATCAAATGATTATGACATCAACAAAATGATTATGACATCATCCAATGATTATGACATCAAATGATTATGACATCATCAAATCATTATGACATCAACAAAATGATTATGACATCATCTAATGATTATGACATCATCAAATGATTATGACATCAACAAAATGATTATGACATCATCCAATGATTATGACATCAAATGATTATGACATCATCAAATGATAATGACATCAACAAAATGATTATGACATAATCCAATGATTATGACATCAACAAAATGATTATGGCATCATCAAATGATTATGACATCAACAAAATGATTATGACATCATCCAATGATTATGACATCATCCAATGATTATGACATCATCAAATCATTATGACATCAACAAAATGATTATGACATCAACAAAATGATTATGACATCATCAAATGATTATGACATCAACAAAATGATTATGACATCATCCAATGATTATGACATCAAATGATTATGACATCATCAAATGATTATGACATCAACAAAATGATTATGACATCATCCAATGATTATGACATCATCAAATCATTATGACATCATCCAATGATTATGACATCATCCAATGATTATGACATCATCAAATCATTATGACATCCACAAAATGATTATGACATCATCAAATGATTATGACATCATCCAATGATTATCACACCAAATGATTATGACATAAACAAAATTATTATGACATCATCCAATGATTATGACATCATCCAATGATTATGACATCATCAAATCATTATGACATCAACAAAATGATTGACATCATCAAATGATTATGACATCATCCAATGATTATGACATCAAATGATTATGACATCATCAAATCATTATGACATCAACAAAATGATTATGACATCAACAAAATGATTATGGCATCATCAAATGATTATGACATCAACAAAATCATTATGACATCATCCAATGATTATGACATCAACAAAATGATTATGGCATCATCAAATGATTATGACATCAACAAAATGATTATGACATCATCCAATGATTATGACATCATCAAATCATTATGACATCAACAAAATGATTATGACATCAACAAAATGATTATGACATCATCAAATGATTATGACATCAACAAAATGATTATGACATCATCCAATGATTATGACATCAAATGATTATGACATCATCAAATGATTATGACATCAACAAAATGATTATGACATCATCCAATGATTATGACATCATCCAATGATTATGACATCATCAAATCATTATGACATCAACAAAATGATTATGACATCAACAAAATGATTATGACATCATCAAATGATTATGACATCAACAAAATGATTATGACATCATCCAATGATTATGACATCAAATGTTTATGACATCATCAAATGATTATGACATCAACAAAATGATTATGACATCATCCAATGATTATGACATCATCCAATGATTATGACATCATCAAATGATTATGACATCATCAAATCATTATGACATCAACAAAATGATTGACATCATCAAATGATTATGACATCAACAAAATGATTATGACATCATCCAATGATTATGACATCAAATGTTTATGACATCATCAAATGATTATGACATCAAATGATTATGACATCATCAAATGATTATGACATCAACAAAATGATTATGACATCATCCAATGATTATGACATCATCCAATGATTATGACATCAAATGATTATGACATCATCAAATGATTATGACATCAACAAAATGATTATGACATCATCCAATGATTATGACATCATCCAATGATTATGACATCATCAAATCATTATTACATCAACAAAATGATTATGACATCAACAAAATGATTATGACATCATCAAATGATTATGACATCAACAAAATGATTATGACATCATCCAATGATTATGACATCAAATGATTATGACATCATCAAATGATTATGACATCAACAAAATGATTATGACATCATCCAATGATTATGACATCATCCAATGATTATGACATCATCAAATCATTATTACATCAACAAAATGATTATGACATCAACAAAATGATTATGACATCATCAAATGATTATGACATCAACAAAATGATTATGACATCATCCAATGATTATGACATCAAATGATTATGACATCATCAAATGATTATGACATCAACAAAATGATTATGACATCATCCAATGATTATGACATCATCCAATGATTATGAAATCATCAAATCATTATGACATCAACAAAATGATTGACATCATCAAATGATTATGACATCAACAAAATGATTATGACATCATCAAATGATTATGACATCATCCAATGATTATCACATCAAATGATTATGACATCAACAAAATTATTATGACATCATCCAATGATTATGACATCATCAAATCATTATGACATCAACAAAATGATTGACATCATCAAATGATTATGACATCAACAAAATGATTATGACATCATCCAATGATTATGACATCAAATGATTATGACATCATCAAATCATTATGACATCAACAAAATGATTATGACATCAACAAAATGATTATGGCATCATCAAATGATTATGACATCAACAAAATCATTATGACATCATCAAATGATTATGACATCAACAAAATCATTATGGCATCATCAAATGATTATGACATCAACAAAATGATTATGACATCATCCAATCATTATGACATCATCCAATGATTATGACATCATCAAATCATTATGACATCAACAAAATGATTATGACATCAACAAAATGATTATGACATCATCAAATGATTATGACATCAACAAAATGATTATGACATCATCCAATGATTATGACATCAAATGATTATGACATCATCAAATGATTATGACATCAACAAAATGATTATGACATCATCCAATGATTATGACATCATCAAATCATTATGACATCAACAAAATGATTATGACATCAACAAAATGATTATGGCATCATCAAATGATTATGACATCAACAAAATCATTATGACATCATCAAATGATTATGACATCAACAAAATGATTATGGCATCATCAAATGATTATGACATCAACAAAATGATTATGACATCATCCAATGATTATGACATCATCAAATCATTATGACATCAACAAAATGATTATGACATCAACAAAATGATTATGACATCATCAAATGATTATGACATCAACAAAATGATTATGACATCATCCAATGATTATGACATCAAATGATTATGACATCATCAAATGATTATGACATCAACAAAATGATTATGACATCATCCAATGATTATGACATCATCCAATGATTATGACATCAACAAAATGATTGACATCATCAAATGATTATGACATCAACAAAATGATTATGACATCATCAAATGATTATGACATCATCCAATGATTATCACATCAAATGACTATGACATCAACAAAATTATTATGACATCATCCAATGATTATGACATCATCCAATGATTATGACATCATCAAATCATTATGACATCAACAAAATGATTATGACATCATCCAATGATTATGACATCAAATCATTATGACATCATCAAATCATTATGACATCAACAAAATGATTATGACATCAACAAAATGATTATGGCATCATCAAATGATTATGACATCAACAAAATCATTATGACATCATCCAATGATTATGACATCAAATGATTATGACATCATCAAATCATTATGACATCAACAAAATGATTATGACATCATCAAATCATTATGACATCAACAAAATGATTATGACATCAACAAAATGATTATGACATCATAAAATGATTATGACATCAACAAAATGATTATGGCATCATCAAATGATTATGACATCAACAAAATAATTATGACATCATCCCATGATTTTGACATCATCAAATCATTATGACATCAACAAAATGATTATGACATCAACAAAATGATAATGACATCATCAAATGATTATGACATCAAATGATTATGACATCATCAAATGATTATGACATCAACAAAATGATGATGACATCAACAAAATGATGATGACATCATCCAATGATTATGACATCATCCAATGATTATGACATCATCAAATCATTATGACATCAACAAAATGATTATGACATCATCTAATGATTATGACATCATCCAATGATTATGACATCAACAAATGATTATGACATCATCCAATGATTATGACATCAACAAAATGATTATGACATCATCCAATGATTATGACATCAAATGATTATGACATCATCAAATGATTATGACATCAACAAAATGATTATGACATCATCAAATGATTATGACATCAAAAAAATGATTATGGCATCAACAAAATGATTATGACATCATCTAATGATTATGACATTATCAAATGATTATGACATCAACAAAATGATTATGACATCATCCGATGATTATGACATCAAATGATTATGACATCATCAAATGATTATGACATCAACAAAATGATTATCACATCATCTAATGATTATGATATCATCAAATGATTATGACATCAACAAAATGATTATGACATCATCTAATGATTATGACATCATCAAATGATTATGACATCAACAAAATGATTATGACATCATCCAATGATTATGACATCAAATGATTATGACATCAACAAAATGATTATGACATCATCCAATGATTATGACATCAAATGGTTATGACATCATCAAATGATTATGACATCAACAAAATGATTATGACATCATCCAATGATTATGACATCAAATGATTATGACATCATCAAATCATTATGACATCAACAAAATGATTATGACATCATCTAATGATTATGACATCATCAAATGATTATGACATCAACAAAATGATTATGACATCATCCAATGATTATGACATCATCTAATGATTATGACATCAACAAAATGATTATGACATCATCCAATGATTATGACATCATCTAATGATTATGACATCATCAAATGATTATGACATCAACAAAATGATTATGACATCATCTGATGATTATGACATCAACAAAATGATTATGACATCATCCAATGATTATGACATCAAATGATTATGACATAATCCAATGATTATGACATCAACAAAATGATTATGACATCATCAAATGATTATGACATCAACAAAATGATTATGACATCATCCAATGACTATGACATCAACAAAATGATTATGACATCATCTAATGATTATGACATCATCAAATGATTATGACACCAACAAAATGATTATGACATCATCTGATGATTATGACATCAACAAAATGATTATGACATCATCCAATGATTATGACATCAAATGATTATGACATAATCCAATGATTATGACATCAACAAAATGATTATGACATCAACAAAATGATTATGACATCATCCAATGATTATGACATCATCCAATGATTATGACATCATCAAATCATTATGACATCAACAAAATGATTATGACATCATCCAATGATTATGACATCATCAAATCATTATGACATCATCAAATCATTATGACATCAACAAAATGATTGACATCATCAAATGATTATGACATCAACAAAATGATTATGACATCATCAAATGATTATGACATCATCCAATGATTATGACATCATCCAATGATTATGACATCATCAAATCATTATGACATCAACAAAATGATTATGATATCAACAAAATGATTATGACATCATCAAATGATTATGACATCAACAAAATGATTATGACATCATCCAATGATTATGACATCAAATGATTATGACATCATCAAATGATTATGACATCAACAAAATGATTATGACATCATCCAATGATTATGACATCATCCAATGATTATGACATCATCAAATCATTATGACATCAACAAAATGATTGACATCATCAAATGATTATGACATCAACAAAATGATTATGACATCATCAAATGATTATGACATCATCCAATGATTATCACATCAAATGATTATGACATCAACAAAATTATTATGACATCATCCAATGATTATGACATCATCCAATGATTATGACATCATCAAATCATTATGACATCAACAAAATGATTATGACATCATCCAATGATTATGACATCAAATGATTATGACATCATCAAGTCATTATGACATCAACAAAATGATTATGACATCAACAAAATGATTATGGCATCATCAAATGATTATGACATCAACAAAATCATTATGACATCATCAAATGATTATGACATCAACAAAATGATTATGACATCATCCAATGATTATGACATCAAATGATTATGACATCATCAAATCATTATGACATCAACAAAATGATTATGACATCATCAAATCATTATGACATCAACAAAATGATTATGACATCAACAAAATGATTATGACATCATAAAATGATTATGACATCAACAAAATGATTATGGCATCATCAAATGATTATGACATCAACAAAATGATTATGACATCATCCCATGATTTTGACATCATCAAATGATTATGACATCAACAAAATGATGATGACATCAACAAAATGATGATGACATCATCCAATGATTATGACATCATCCAATGATTATGACATCATCAAATCATTATGACATCAACAAAATGATTATGACATCATCTAATGATTATGACATCATCAAATGATTATGACATCAACAAAATGATTATGACATCATCCAATGATTATGACATCAACAAAATGATTATGACATCATCCAATGATTATGACATCAAATGATTATGACATCATCAAATGATTATGACATCAACAAAATGATTATGACATCATCAAATGATTATGACATCAAAAAAATGATTATGACATCAACAAAATGATTATGACATCATCAAATGATAATGACATCAACAAAATGATTATGACATAATCCAATGATTATGACATCAACAAAATGATTATGGCATCATCAAATGATTATGACATCAACAAAATGATTATGACATCATCCAATGATTATGACATCATCCAATGATTATGACATCATCAAATCATTATGACATCAACAAAATGATTATGACATCAACAAAATGATTATGACATCATCAAATGATTATGACATCAACAAAATGATTATGACATCATCCAATGATTATGACATCAAATGATTATGACATCATCAAATGATTATGACATCAACAAAATGATTATGACATCATCCAATGATTATGACATCATCAAATCATTATGACATCATCCAATGATTATGACATCATCCAATGATTATGACATCATCAAATCATTATGACATCAACAAAATGATTATGACATCATCAAATGATTATGACATCATCCAATGATTATCACACCAAATGATTATGACATAAACAAAATTATTATGACATCATCCAATGATTATGACATCATCCAATGATTATGACATCATCAAATCATTATGACATCAACAAAATGATTGACATCATCAAATGATTATGACATCATCCAATGATTATGACATCAAATGATTATGACATCATCAAATCATTATGACATCAACAAAATGATTATGACATCAACAAAATGATTATGGCATCATCAAATGATTATGACATCAACAAAATCATTATGACATCATCCAATGATTATGACATCAACAAAATGATTATGGCATCATCAAATGATTATGACATCAACAAAATGATTATGACATCATCCAATGATTATGACATCATCAAATCATTATGACATCAACAAAATGATTATGACATCAACAAAATGATTATGACATCATCAAATGATTATGACATCAACAAAATGATTATGACATCATCCAATGATTATGACATCAAATGATTATGACATCATCAAATGATTATGACATCAACAAAATGATTATGACATCATCCAATGATTATGACATCATCCAATGATTATGACATCATCAAATCATTATGACATCAACAAAATGATTATGACATCAACAAAATGATTATGACATCATCAAATGATTATGACATCAACAAAATGATTATGACATCATCCAATGATTATGACATCAAATGTTTATGACATCATCAAATGATTATGACATCAAATGATTATGACATCATCAAATGATTATGACATCAACAAAATGATTATGACATCATCCAATGATTATGACATCATCCAATGATTATGACATCAAATGATTATGACATCATCAAATGATTATGACATCAACAAAATGATTATGACATCATAGAATCATAGAATCGTAGAGTTGGAAGGGACCTCCTGGGCCATCTGGTCCAACCCCCTGCTCAAAGCAGGATTCGCTAAATCATCCCAGTTAGATGTCTGTCCAGCCTCTGTTTGAAGACTTCCATTGAAGGAGAACTCACCACTTCTCGTGGCAGCCTGTTCCACTCATTGATCACTCTAACTGTCAAAAAGTTTTTTCTAATATCTAATCTGTGTCTCCTCCCATTCAGCTTCATCCCATTGCTTCTAGTCTTTCCTTGTGCAAATGAGAATAAAGTTGATCCTTCTACAATGTGACAGCCCTTTAGATATTTGTAGACAGCTATTAAGTCTCCTCTCAGTCTTCTCTTTTGCAAACTAAACATTCCCAAATCCTGCAACCTTTCCTCATAAGACAGGGTTTGCAGACCAGTCACCATTCTGGTCGCTCTTTTCTGAACTTGCTCCAGTTTGCTGATGTCTTTTTTAAAATGTGGTGCCCAAAATTGGACACAATATTCCAGATGAGGTCTGACCAAAGAGGAGTAGAGGGAAATAATTACTTCACGTGATCTAGACTGTATGCTTCTGTTAATACATCCTAGAATTGCATTTGCCTTTTTTGCTGCTGCATCACACTGTTGACTCATATTCAGTCTGTGATCTATTAGTATACCCAAGTCTTTTTCACATGTGCTGTCACTTAGCCCTATTCCTCCCATTCTATATATGCTTTTTTCATTTTTATTGCCCAGATGTAGTACTTTGCATTTCTCCCTGTTAAAAACCATTCTGTTAGTTGCTGCCCACTTCTCCAGTTTATTTAAATCTTTTTGAATCCTCTCTCTCTCTTCTCTAGTATTAGCTATCCCTCCTAGCTTTGTGTCATCAGCAAATTTAATCAGTTTACCCTCAATTCCTTCATCTAAATCGTTGATAAAGATGTTGAACAATACAGGGCCCAGGACAGAGCCCTGTGGTACCCCACTTGAGACATTCTTCCAACTGGATGTGCAGCCATTTACGACCACTCTTTGGGTCCGATCACTAAGCCAGTTATGAATCCACCTAACAGTTGCCTTGTCCATTCCATACTTAGTCATTTTTTCAATAAGGATTGTATGAGAGACTTTGTCAAATGCTTTGCTGAAGTCAAGATATACTATATCTACAGCATTTCCTTGATCCACCCAATCAGTAATACCATCATAGAAGGAAATTAAATTAGTCTGACATGACTTATTAGTTACAAACCCATGCTGACTCTGTTTAATCACTTCATTCTTATCCAGGTATTGACATACATGTTGTTTAATAATTTGTTCAAAGATCTTTCCTGGTATAGAAGTCAGACTCACCGGCCTATAGTTGCCTGGGTCCACCTTCTTCCCCTTTTTGAAGATAGGAACAACATTTGCTCTTCTCCAGTCTTCTGGCACTTCTCCTGTTCTCCAAGAATTTTCAAAGATTATGGAGAGGGGTTCAAAAATTTCTTCTGCTATCTCCTTCAGTACTCTGGGGTGTAATTCATCTGGACCTGGAGACTTGAATACATTTAGGTTATCTAAGTGTTTCCTCACTATCTTTCTGTTTATAGATATCCTGGATTCTTCTATTCCCTTAATAGGACAGTGAATAACAGTTGATGTTACATTTCCTTTCTGAGAGAAAACAGATGCAAAATAGGAATTTAAAAGTTCAGCCTTCTCAACATCCTGTCTTACCATTTCATCATTTTCATCCTGTAAAAATCCTATAGCATCTTTGACTTTTCTTTTACTTTTGACATATCCCCAAAATCCTTTATTATTGCTTTTGACATCTCTTGCAAGCCTCAATTCATTTTCAGCTTTAGATAATCTGATTTGTGCCTTGCAGGTTCTGCAGACAGCATTATATTCTTCTTTAGATATGCCTCCTTCTTTCCATTTTATAAACATTTTTTGCTTCCTTTTTAGCATGTGCTTAAGTTCTGTGTTCATCCATCCTGGTTTCCTTAAATGCTTCCTATTCTTCCCTCTTTTTGGAATTGTTAACAACTGTGCTTTGAGAATTTCATTTTTCAAGATTTCCCATCCTTCCTGGACATTTTTGTCTTTAAGGATATCCAGCCATTGGATCCCTCCAATTCTCTTTCTGAATCCCTTAAAATCTGCCTTTCTGAAATCTAACCTTGACGTCTGAGTCTTCACAGGTCTTCCGCCTCTAGTTATCCAAAATTCTAAAATAGCATGGTCGCTACCTCCTAGGGTCCCAGCCACTTTTACCTCCTCAACCATTTCCTCCCTGTTTATAAGGATTAGATCCAAGGTAGCAGTTCCCCTTGTTTTCTCCTTTACCTTTTGGAAGATAAAGTTGTCAGCAAGAGAGGATAAGAATTTCCTTGACCTGTTAGTTTTGCCTGAGAGAGATTCCCAACAAATGTCTGGATAGTTGAAATCTCCCATGACAACTATGTCATATTTTTTGGAGAACTTGGCCATTTGATGCATAAAGAGTTCATCCATATCTTCAGCTTGCACAGGCGGCCTGTAGTAAATGCCTACAATGGTGTCCTTTCCATTGTTCTGTCCTTGTATTCTTACCCAAACAGTTTCCACAGAACTCCCAGTCTCTGAAGATTCAATCTCTGTGCAGATATACGCATTTCTAACATACAATGCGACACCCCCTCCTCGTTTATCAAGTCTGTTTCTTGCAAATAAGTTGTATCCTTCTAGTCTTGTATTCCAATCATGTGTATTGTCCCACCAAGTTTCAGTGATTCCAATGACATCATATTTCTTTTCCTGTGTTAGTAGTTCCAATTCTCCTTGTTTGTTGCCCATGCTTTGTGCATTAGTATAGAAACATTTTAGTTTGTGATTGGTTTCTCTTTCTCCAATATTTTTTTTAATTAGATTCTTTCGTCTTTGTTCTTCCTTTCCACTTCTAATAGCAGAGTTCTCAGTAGCATTTGTCAGGTGTATGGCTTTTTCTGGTCTTTTGCTTCCCTTCCCATGTTGTTCTAGTTTAAAGCTCTCCTTACAAGTGTAGCAAGGCGACTTCCAAATACATGCTTTCCAGTCTTTGTAAGGTGCACCCCATCTCTAGCAAGTAGTCCATCGTATAAGTAGTTCACTCCGTGATCCAGAAATCCAAATCGTTGCTGACGGCACCATCGACGTAGCCAGTTGTTCACCTGCAGAATCTTATTCCACCTCCTTGTTCCATGGCCATCCACTGGGAGGATGGAAGAGAAGACCACCTGCGCTCCCAGTTCTTTCACTTTCTTGCCTAAGTCTTCAAAGTCTCTGCAGATGGTTTCCAGGTCGTTTCTTGCGGTGTCATTTGTCCCCACATGTAGTAGCAGGAATGGGTAGTCATCTGTAGGTCTGAAGAGTCCTGATATCCTGTCAGACACATCTTTAATTTTTGCACCTGGAAGACAGCACATTTCTCTTGAAGTTATATCCGGTCTGCAGATAGCGGCCTCTGTTCCTCTCAACAGGGAATCCCCCATGACCACCACTCTCCGTTTCTTCTTCACAACATTTTTCTTTCTCCATCCAGGAGGACTCTGAAGGCGTACAAGGTTGCTGTTTGTTGGCAAAGTCTTATCCTGATGTATTTCTTCATCGTTTTCCTGCGTGAGAGCCTGGTACTGGTTTCTGAGCAGTATGGGTGCTGACTGCCTCCTGATCCTCCTGCTTCTCTGGGTCACATGTCTCCAATCCTCTGTTTCTTCAGGTGCACTTCGAATTTCTTCTCTTTCTGTAACATGAAGAGATAATTCTGCTCTGTCCAAGAACTCTTCACCTTCCTTAATGATCTTCAACGTAGCTAACCTCTCTTCGAGATTTTGCAACTTTTCCTCCAACAGGGTCACAAGCTTGCATTTGTGGCATGTGAAGTTTGGCTTTTCCACTGGTAAATCTGTGAACATGTAGCAAGAAATGCAGCTCACCAAATGGCTCCTGGCCTCTTCCATCTTGAAATTTCTTAAAAAGATGAAAGATGAGCCAAAATTTCTCCGATTTCCTCTTTTCAGCTGCAACGGCCAAAACCCAGTGATCGTTGAGCTCGCGGAGACTCTTCACTTATCCCAGAAGGCACTGGGAATATGCAAATGATCTCCTCAAGACTCTTCCCCTGGTTTCTCCGATTTCCTCTTTTCAGCTGCAACGGCCAAAACCCAGTGATCGTTGAGCTCGCGGAGACTCTTCACTTATCCCAGAAGGCACTGGGAATATGCAAATGATCTCCTCAAGACTCTTCCCCTGGTTTCTCCGATTTCCTCTTTTCAGCTGCAACGGCCAAAACCCAGTGATCGTTGAGCTCGCGGAGACTCTTCACTTATCCCAGAAGGCACTGGGAATATGCAAATGATCTCCTCAAGACTCTTCCCCTGGTTTCTCCGATTTCCTCTTTTCAGCTGCAACGGCCAAAACCCAGTGATCGTTGAGCTCGCGGAGACTCTTCACTTATCCCAGAAGGCACTGGGAATATGCAAATAATCTCCTCAAGACTCTTCCCCTGGTTTCTCCGATTTCCTCTTTTCAGCTGCAACGGCCAAAACCCAGTGATCGTTGAGCTCGCGGAGACTCTTCACTTATCCCAGAAGGCACTGGGAATATGCAAATGATCTCCTCAAGACTCTTCCCCTGGTCTTGATGACATAATCCAATGATTATGACATCATCAAATCATTATTACATCAACAAAATGATTATGACATCAACAAAATGATTATGACATCATCAAATGATTATGACATCAACAAAATGATTATGACATCATCCAATGATTATGACATCAAATGATTATGACATCATCAAATGATTATGACATCAACAAAATGATTATGACATCATCCAATGATTATGACATCATCCAATGATTATGACATCATCAAATCATTATTACATCAACAAAATGATTATGACATCAACAAAATGATTATGACATCATCAAATGATTATGACATCAACAAAATGATTATGACATCATCCAATGATTATGACATCAAATGATTATGACATCATCAAATGATTATGACATCAACAAAATGATTATGACATCATCCAATGATTATGACATCATCCAATGATTATGAAATCATCAAATCATTATGACATCAACAAAATGATTGACATCATCAAATGATTATGACATCAACAAAATGATTATGACATCATCAAATGATTATGACATCATCCAATGATTATCACATCAAATGATTATGACATCAACAAAATTATTATGACATCATCCAATGATTATGACATCATCAAATCATTATGACATCAACAAAATGATTGACATCATCAAATGATTATGACATCAACAAAATGATTATGACATCATCCAATGATTATGACATCAAATGATTATGACATCATCAAATCATTATGACATCAACAAAATGATTATGACATCAACAAAATGATTATGGCATCATCAAATGATTATGACATCAACAAAATCATTATGACATCATCAAATGATTATGACATCAACAAAATCATTATGGCATCATCAAATGATTATGACATCAACAAAATGATTATGACATCATCCAATCATTATGACATCATCCAATGATTATGACATCATCAAATCATTATGACATCAACAAAATGATTATGACATCAACAAAATGATTATGACATCATCAAATGATTATGACATCAACAAAATGATTATGACATCATCCAATGATTATGACATCAAATGATTATGACATCATCAAATGATTATGACATCAACAAAATGATTATGACATCATCCAATGATTATGACATCATCAAATCATTATGACATCAACAAAATGATTGACATCATCAAATGATTATGACATCAACAAAATGATTATGACATCATCAAATGATTATCACATCATCCAATGATTATCACATCAAATGATTATGACATCAACAAAATTATTATGACATCATCCAATTATTATGACATCATCCAATGATTATGACATCATCAAATCATTATGACATCAACAAAATGATTGACATCATCAAATGATTATGACATCAACAAAATGATTATGACATCATCCAATGATTATGACATCAAATGATTATGACATCATCAAATCATTATGACATCAACAAAATGATTATGACATCAACAAAATGATTATGGCATCATCAAATGATTATGACATCAACAAAATCATTATGACATCATCAAATGATTATGACATCAACAAAATGATTATGACATCATCCAATGATTATGACATCAAATGATTATGACATCATCAAATCATTATGACATCAACAAAATGATTATGACATCAACAAAATGATTATGACATCATCCAATGATTTTGACATCATCAAATCATTATGACATCAACAAAATGATTATGACATCAACAAAATGATTATGACATCATCAAATGATTATGACATCAAATGATTATGACATCATCAAATGATTATGACATCAACAAAATGATGATGACATCATCCAATGATTATGACATCATCCAATAATTATGACATCATCAAATCATTATGACATCAACAAAATGATTGACATCATCAAATGATTATGACATCAACAAAATGATTATGACATCGTCAAATGATTATGACATCATCCAATGATTATCACATCAAATGATTATGACATCAACAAAATTATTATGACATCATCCAATGATTATGACATCATCCAATGATTATGACATCATCAAATCATTATGACATCAACAAAATGATTGACATCATCAAATGATTATGACATCAACAAAATGATTATGGCATCATCCAATGATTATGACATCAAATGATTATGACATCATCAAATCATTATGACATCAACAAAATGATTATGACATCAACAAAATGATTATGGCATCATCAAATGATTATGACATCAACAAAATCATTATGACATCATCAAATGATTATGACATCAACAAAATGATTATGGCATCATCAAATGATTATGACATCAACAAAATGATTATGACATCATCCAATGATTATGACATCATCCAATGATTATGACATCATCAAATCATTATGACATCAACAAAATGATTATGACATCAACAAAATGATTATGACATCAACAAAATGATTATGACATCATCCAATGATTATGACATCATCCAATGATTATGACATCATCAATCATTATGACATCAACAAAATGATTGACATCATCAAATGATTATGACATCAACAAAATGATTATGACATCATCAAATGATTATGACATCATCCAATGATTATCACATCAAATGATTATGACATCAACAAAATTATTATGACATCATCCAATGATTATGACATCATCAAATCATTATGACATCAACAAAATGATTGACATCATCAAATGATTATGACATCAACAAAATGATTATGACATCATCCAATGATTATGACATCAAATGATTATGACATCATCAAATCATTATGACATCAACAAAATGATTATGACATCAACAAAATCATTATGGCATCATCAAATGATTATGACATCAACAAAATCATTATGACATCATCAAATGATTATGACATCAACAAAATCATTATGGCATCATCAAATGATTATGACATCAACAAAATGATTATGACATCATCCAATGATTATGACATCATCCAATGATTATGACATCATCAAATCATTATGACATCAACAAAATGATTATGACATCAACAAAATGATTATGACATCATCATATGATTATGACATCAACAAAATGATTATGACATCATCCAATGATTATGACATCAAATGATTATGACATCATCAAATGATTATGACATCAACAAAATGATTATGACATCATCCAATGATTATGACATCATCAAATCATTATGACATCAACAAAATGATTGACATCATCAAATGATTATGACATCAACAAAATGATTATGACATCATCAAATGATTATCACATCATCCAATGATTATCACATCAAATGATTATGACATCAAAAAAATTATTATGACATCATCCAATTATTATGACATCATCCAATGATTATGACATCATCAAATCATTATGACATCAACAAAATGATTGACATCATCAAATGATTATGACATCAACAAAATGATTATGACATCATCCAATGATTATGACATCAAATGATTATGACATCATCAAATCATTATGACATCAACAAAATGATTATGACATCAACAAAATGATTATGGCATCATCAAATGATTATGACATCAACAAAATCATTATGACATCATCAAATGATTATGACATCAACAAAATGATTATGACATCATCCAATGATTATGACATCAAATGATTATGACATCATCAAATCATTATGACATCAACAAAATGATTATGACATCAACAAAATGATTATGACATCATCCAATGATTTTGACATCATCAAATCATTATGACATCAACAAAATGATTATGACATCAACAAAATGATTATGACATCATCAAATGATTATGACATCAAATGATTATGACATCATCAAATGATTATGACATCAACAAAATGATGATGACATCATCCAATGATTATGACATCATCCAATAATTATGACATCATCAAATCATTATGACATCAACAAAATGATTGACATCATCAAATGATTATGACATCAACAAAATGATTATGACATCGTCAAATGATTATGACATCATCCAATGATTATCACATCAAATGATTATGACATCAACAAAATTATTATGACATCATCCAATGATTATGACATCATCCAAAGATTATGACATCATCAAATCATTATGACATCAACAAAATGATTGACATCATCAAATGATTATGACATCAACAAAATGATTATGACATCAACAAAATGATTATGGCATCATCAAATGATTATGACATCAACAAAATCATTATGACATCATCAAATGATTATGACATCAACAAAATGATTATGGCATCATCAAATGATTATGACATCAACAAAATGATTATGACATCATCCAATGATTATGACATCATCCAATGATTATGACATCATCAAATCATTATGACATCAACAAAATGATTATGACATCAACAAAATGATTATGACATCAACAAAATGATTATGACATCATCCAATGATTATGACATCATCAAATCATTATGACATCAACAAAATGATTGACATCATCAAATGATTATGACATCAACAAAATGATTATGACATCATCAAATGATTATGACATCATCCAATGATTATCACATCAAATGATTATGACATCAACAAAATTATTATGACATCATCCAATGATTATGACATCATCCAATGATTATGACATCATCAAATCATTATGACATCAACAAAATGATTGACATCATCAAATGATTATGACATCAACAAAATGATTATGACATCATCCAATGATTATGACATCAAATGATTATGACATCATCAAATCATTATGACATCAACAAAATGATTATGACATCAACAAAATCATTATGGCATCATCAAATGATTATGACATCAACAAAATGATTATGGCATCATCAAATGATTATGACATCAACAAAATGATTATGGCATCATCAACTGATTATGACATCAACAAAATGATTATGACACCATCCAATGATTATGACATCATCCAATGATTATGACATCATCAAATCATTATGACATCAACAAAATGATTATGACATCAACAAAATGATTATGACATCATCAAATGATTATGACATCAACAAAATGATTATGACATCATCCAATGATTATGACATCAAATGATTATGACATCATCAAATGATTATGACATCAACAAAATGATTATTACATCATCCAATGATTATGACATCATCCAATGATTATGACATCATCAAATCATTATGACATCAACAAAATGATTATGACATCATCCAATGATTATGACATCAAATGATTATGACATCATCAAATCATTACGACATCAACAAAATGATTATGACATCAACAAAATGATTATGGCATCATCAAATGATTATGACATCAACAAAATCATTATGACATCATCAAATGATTATGACATCAACAAAATGATTATGACATCATCCAATGATTATGACATCAAATGATTATGACATCATCAAATCATTATGACATCAACAAAATGATTATGACATCATCAAATCATTATGACATCAACAAAATGATTATGATATCAACAAAATGATTATGACATCATAAAATGATTATGACATCAACAAAATGATTATGGCATCATCAAATGATTATGACATCAACAAAATGATTATGACATCATCCCATGATTTTGACATCATCAAATCATTATGACATCAACAAAATGAATATGACATCAACAAAATGATTATGACATCATCAAATGATTATGACATCAAATTATTATGACATCATCAAATGATTATGACATCAACAAAATGATGATGACATCAACAAAATGATGATGACATCATCCAATGATTATGACATCATCCAATGATTATGACATCATCAAATCATTATGACATCAACAAAATGATTATGACATCATCTAATGATTATGACATCATCAAATGATTATGACATCATCAAATGATTATGACATCAACAAAATGATTATGACATCATCCAATGATTATGATATCAACAAAATGATTATGACATCATCCAATGATTATGACATCAAATGATTATGACATCATCAAATGATTATGACATCAAAAAATGATTATGACATCAAAAAATGATTATGACATCATCTAATGATTATGACATTATCAAATGAATATGACATCAAAAAATGATTATGACATCATCCAATGATTATGACATCAAATGATTATGACATCATCAAATGATTATGACATCAACAAAATGATTATGACATCATCAAATGATTATGACATCATCAAATGATTATGACATCAACAAAATGATTATGACATCATCTAATGATTATGATATCATCAAATGATTATGACATCAACAAAATGATTATGACATCATCTAATGATTATGACATCATCAAATGATTATGACATCATCAAATCATTATGACATCAACAAAATGATTATGACATCATCCAATGATTATGACATCATCCAATGATTATGACATCATCAAATCATTATGACATCAACAAAATGATTATGACATCATCCAATGATTATGACATCAAATGATTATGACATCATCAAATCATTACGACATCAACAAAATGATTATGACATCAACAAAATGATTATGGCATCATCAAATGATTATGACATCAACAAAATCATTATGACATCATCAAATGATTATGACATCAACAAAATGATTATGACATCATCCAATGATTATGACATCAAATGATTATGACATCATCAAATCATTATGACATCAACAAAATGATTATGACATCATCAAATCATTATGACATCAACAAAATGATTATGACATCAACAAAATGATTATGACATCATAAAATGATTATGACATCAACAAAATGATTATGGCATCATCAAATGATTATGACATCAACAAAATGATTATGACATCATCCCATGATTTTGACATCATCAAATCATTATGACATCAACAAAATGATTATGACATCAACAAAATGATTATGACATCATCAAATGATTATGACATCAAATGATTATGACATCATCAAATGATTATGACATCAACAAAATGATGATGACATCAACAAAATGATGATGACATCATCCAATGATTATGACATCATCCAATGATTATGACATCATCAAATCATTATGACATCAACAAAATGATTATGACATCATCTAATGATTATGACATCATCAAATGATTATGACATCATCAAATGATTATGACATCAACAAAATGATTATGACATCATCCAATGATTATGACATCAACAAAATGATTATGACATCATCCAATGATTATGACATCAAATGATTATGACATCATCAAATGATTATGACATCAACAAAATGATTATGACATCATCAAATGATTATGACATCAAAAAAATGATTATGACATCAACAAAATGATTATGACATCATCTAATGATTATGACATTATCAAATGATTATGACATCAAAAAATGATTATGACATCATCCAATGATTATGACATCAAATGATTATGACATCATCAAATGATTATGACATCAACAAAATGATTATGACATCATCAAATGATTATGACATCATCAAATGATTATGACATCAACAAAATGATTATGACATCATCTAATGATTATGATATCATCAAATGATTATGACATCAACAAAATGATTATGACATCATCTAATGATTATGACATCATCAAATGATTATGACATCAACAAAATGATTATGACATCATCCAATGATTATGACATCAAATGATTATGACATCAACAAAATGATTATGACATCATCCAATGATTATGACATCAAATGATTATGACATCAACAAAATGATTATGACATCATCCAATGATTATGACATCAAATGTTTATGACATCATCAAATGATTATGACATCAACAAAATGATTATGACATCATCCAATGATTATGACATCAAATGATTATGACATCATCAAATGATTATGACATCAACAAAATGATTATGATATCATCAAATGATTATGACATCAACAAAATGATTATGACATCATCTAATGATTATGATATCATCAAATGATTATGACATCAACAAAATGATTATGACATCATCTAATGATTATGACATCATCAAATGATTATGACATCAACAAAATGATTATGACATCATCCAATGATTGTGACATCAAATGATTATGACATCAACAAAATGATTATGACATCATCCAATGATTATGACATCAAATGTTTATGACATCATCAAATGATTATGACATCAACAAAATGATTATGACATCATCCAATGATTATGACATCAAATGATTATGACATCATCAAATCATTATGACATCAACAAAATGATTATGACATCATCTAATGATTATGACATCATCAAATGATTATGACATCAACAAAATGATTATGACATCATCCAATGATTATGACATCAAATGATTATGACATCATCAAATGATTATGACATCAACAAAATGATTATGACATCATCTGATGATTATGACATCAACAAAATGATTATGACATCATCCAATGATTATGACATCAAATGATTATGACATAATCCAATGATTATGACATCAACAAAATGATTATGGCATCATCAAATGATTATGACATCAACAAAATGTTTATGACATCATCCAATGATTATGACATCATCAAATCATTATGACATCAACAAAATGATTATGACATCAACAAAATGATTATGACATCATCAAATGATTATGACATCAACAAAATGATTATGACATCATCCAATGATTATGACATCAAATGATTATGACATCATCAAATGATTATGACATCAACAAAATGATTATGACATCATCCAATGATTATGACATCATCCAATGATTATGACATCATCAAATCATTATGACATCATCCAATGATTATGACATCATCCAATGATTATGACATCATCAAATCATTATGACATCAACAAAATGATTGACATCATCAAATGATTATGACATCAATAAAATGATTATGACATCATCAAATGATTATGACATCATCCAATGATTATCACACCAAATGATTATGACATCAACAAAATTATTATGACATCATCCTATGATTATGACATCATCCAATGATTATGACATCATCAAATCATTATGACATCAACAAAATGATTGACATCATCAAATGATTATGACATCATCCAATGATTATGACATCATCCAATGATTATGACATCAAATGATTATGACATCATCAAATCATTATGACATCAACAAAATGATTATGACATCAACAAAATGATTATGGCATCATCAAATGATTATGACATCAACAAAATGATTATGACATCATCAAATGATTATGACATCATCCAATGATTACCACATCAAATGATTATGACATCAACAAAATTATTATGACATCATCCAATGATTATGACATCATCAAATCATTATGACATCAACAAAATGATTGACATCATCAAATGATTATGACATCAACAAAATGATTATGACATCATCCAATGATTATGACATCAAATGATTATGACATCATCAAATCATTATGACATCAACAAAATGATTATGACATCAACAAAATGATTATGGCATCATCAAATGATTATGACATCAACAAAATCATTATGACATCATCAAATGATTATGACATCAACAAAATGATTATGGCATCATCAAATGATTATGACATCAACAAAATGATTATGACATCATCCAATGATTATGACATCATCCAATGATTATGACATCATCAAATCATTATGACATCAACAAAATGATTATGACATCAACAAAATGATTATGACATCATCAAATGATTATGACATCAACAAAATGATTATGACATCATCAAATGATTATGACATCATCAAATCATTATGACATCAACAAAATGATTATGACATCAACAAAATGATTATGACATCATCAAATGATTATGACATCAACAAAATGATTATGACATCATCCAATGATTATGACATCATCAAATCATTATGACATCAACAAAATGATTGACATCATCAAATGATTATGACATCAACAAAATGATTATGACATCATCAAATGATTATCACATCATCCAATGATTATCACATCAAATGATTATGACATCAACAAAATTATTATGACATCATCCAATTATTATGACATCATCCAATGATTATGACATCATCAAATCATTATGACATCAACAAAATGATTGACATCATCAAATGATTATGACATCAACAAAATGATTATGACATCATCCAATGATTATGACATCAAATGATTATGACATCATCAAATCATTATGACATCAACAAAATGATTATGACATCAACAAAATGATTATGGCATCATCAAATGATTATGACATCAACAAAATCATTATGACATCATCAAATGATTATGACATCAACAAAATGATTATGACATCATCCAATGATTATGACATCAAATGATTATGACATCATCAAATCATTATGACATCAACAAAATGATTATGACATCAACAAAATGATTATGACATCATCCAATGATTTTGACATCATCAAATCATTATGACATCAACAAAATGATTATGACATCAACAAAATGATTATGACATCATCAAATGATTATGACATCAAATGATTATGACATCATCAAATGATTATGACATCAACAAAATGATGATGACATCATCCAATGATTATGACATCATCCAATGATTATGACATCATCAAATGATTATGACATCAACAAAATGATTGACATCATCAAATGATTATGACATCAACAAAATGATTATGACATCGTCAAATGATTATGACATCATCCAATGATTATCACATCAAATGATCATGACATCAACAAAATTATTATGACATCATCCAATGATTATGACATCATCCAATGATTATGACATCATCAAATCATTATGACATCAACAAAATGATTGACATCATCAAATGATTATGACATCAACAAAATGATTATGGCATCATCCAATGATTATGACATCAAATGATTATGACATCATCAAATCATTATGACATCAACAAAATGATTATGACATCAACAAAATGATTATGGCATCATCAAATGATTATGACATCAACAAAATCATTATGACATCATCAAATGATTATGACATCAACAAAATGATTATGGCATCATCAAATGATTATGACATCAACAAAATGATTATGACATCATCCAATGATTATGACATCATCCAATGATTATGACATCATCAAATCATTATGACATCAACAAAATGATTATGACATCAACAAAATGATTATGACATCAACAAAATGATTATGACATCAACAAAATGATTATGACATCAACAAAATGATTATGACATCATCCAATGATTATGACATCATCAAATCATTATGACATCAACAAAATGATTGACATCATCAAATGATTATGACATCAACAAAATGATTATGACATCATCAAATGATTATGACATCATCCAATGATTATCACATCAAATGATTATGACATCAACAAAATTATTATGACATCATCCAATGATTATGACATCATCCAATGATTATGACATCATCAAATCATTATGACATCAACAAAATGATTGACATCATCAAATGATTATGACATCAACAAAATGATTATGACATCATCCAATGATTATGACATCAAATGATTATGACATCATCAAATCATTATGACATCAACAAAATGATTATGACATCAAAAAAATCATTATGGCATCATCAAATGATTATGACATCAACAAAATGATTATGGCATCATCAAATGATTATGACATCAACAAAATGATTATGGCATCATCAAATGATTATGACATCAACAAAATGATTATGACATCATCCAATGATTATGACATCATCCAATGATTATGACATCATCAAATCATTATGACATCAACAAAATGATTATGACATCAACAAAATGATTATGACATCATCAAATGATTATGACATCAACAAAATGATTATGACATCATCCAATGATTATGACATCAAATGATTATGACATCATCAAATGATTATGACATCAACAAAATGATTATGACATCATCCAATGATTATGACATCATCCAATGATTATGACATCATCAAATCATTATGACATCAACAAAATGATTGACATCATCAAATGATTATGACATCAACAAAATGATTATGACATCATCAAATGATTATGACATCATCCAATGATTATCACATCAAATGATTATGACATCAACAAAATTATTATGACATCATCCAATGATTATGACATCATCCAATGATTATGACATCATCAAATCATTATGACATCAACAAAATGATTATGACATCATCCAATGATTATGACATCAAATGATTATGACATCATCAAATCATTACGACATCAACAAAATGATTATGACATCAACAAAATGATTATGGCATCATCAAATGATTATGACATCAACAAAATCATTATGACATCATCAAATGATTATGACATCAACAAAATGATTATGACATCATCCAATGATTATGACATCAAATGATTATGACATCATCAAATCATTATGACATCAACAAAATGATTATGACATCATCAAATCATTATGACATCAACAAAATGATTATGACATCAACAAAATGATTATGGCATCATCAAATGATTATGACATCAACAAAATGATTATGACATCATCCCATGATTTTGACATCATCAAATCATTATGACATCAACAAAATGATTATGACATCAACAAAATGATTATGACATCATCAAATGATTACACTGGTCAACAGCATTTTTGGTGCCAAAGATATTTCATTGAATTTAGGGTAACTTTGGGGTGCTGATTCTGAATATGTCATCAGTTTTGCCAGATTGGCTCAAGTTTTTGAGATTTTTCGTAAAATGTGTAAAAAAAAAGACGTAATTTGCTACACGCGCATTAATTTTATTGATATTGTCATGAATACAATAAATTTAACAAAGTAAATGTTGATTTTAGTTTATTTTAACTAGTTTTAGAAAGTAATCTTCAAAAATGAACAAGACATGAAAGATAGGAGACATTTAATCGCTGGAAAAGCGCTTTTTATATGATTTTCTTCTATGTGAGCTATTGGGGCAGTCACGCTGTAGATTCCAGCAGTAATCAGCCATCATATGTCTGTCCCATCTGCCTTGGTACCTTTCCTCCATCACCATAATATCCTGATGAAATCTCTCCCCTTGTTCTTCGCTAAAATCTCCAAGGTTTTCTGGAAATCTGTCCAAGTGACTGTGAAGATAATGCAATTTAATGCTCATGTGTACACCCAGATTTCTAAATCTCAATAGCATGTTTTGTACCAGTTCTTCATAATTGTCTGCCTTTTGATTTCCCAAGAAGTTCTTCACTACCAACACAAAACTACACCATGCAGCAGCTTCAATGTCATTCATTTCCTTAGGAAAATTTGAATCTTTAATGAGTTTCCGAATTTGAGGACCATCAAAGATTCCTGCCTTCAGTTTTTCGCTGCTAAGACCAGGGAAAGATCTGCAGATGTACATGAAGCAATTACCATCTTTGTCTAATGCCTTGACGAACTGCTTCATTAATCCTAACTTTATGTGAAGTGGTGGTAGAATGATTTTTTCCCTGTCCACCAAAGGTTCGTTCACTATGTTTGATGCTCCTACTGTCAAGGTGTCCCTTGGAGGCCAATTCAGTTTCTCCCAGTGCTGATGTTTTGCTCTACTATCCCACATGCAGATGAAGCAAGGATACTTTGTGTATCCACTTTGCTGTCCAAGTAAAAAGTTGACCATTTTTAAATCAACACATATCAGCCACGAATGTTCATGGTAGCACAGTTTCTCCAAGACCATTTTGACATTTTGGTATTGTTCTGCAAGTTTAGTTGAGTGAGCTACTGGAAGAGATGCACACTGATTGCCATTGTTCAACAAAACACATTTCAAACTCCTTTTACAACTATCTATGAAAAGCCTCCAGTCTACAGGACGATATACTTGTAAACCCATTTGCAGCATCAGGCCAGGAATATCCTTACAATATACAAGTAGGTCATCTTCACAGAAAAATGGAAGAAGTGCTTCTTCTCTGGTCCTGTAAGATGTAATTTTAGTTCCAGGCGTCAGACAATTTTTTTCACTTAGCCTTGAAGCTAAAAGTTCGGATGCACTTTTTGAGAGGTTGAGGTCTCTTATTAGATCGTTGAGCTCTCCTTGGGTAAATTGCGTAGGTGTTCTGAAACTTCCTTCATATTCTAGTTCACTTCCAGAACTAATGCTTAGCTCCATACCCTGCATTTCATCATCATCAGGTGGGGGAAGGTCAGGTAACATGGTAAACACAGGTACAGGCACATCTTCACAATGAGGGACAGGCCTTCTTGCAGATTCCATGTTAGGATACTCCCATTTTCGTTTCTTATGCTTATTGAATCCTTGTACTTGCACTGCACAGAAATAACAGTCATCATGATGATTTTTTTGCTCTCTCCACACCATTGGAACACCAAATTTGAAGCTTGTTCTTTGTCCTTTGCTCCATTTTCGTAATAATTCGATACATGCTTTGCACACTATGTGTGGTGCCCAAAACTTGTCTTGGTCCCCAAGCATAACCCCAAAATAGGCAAAATACACTTTTTTAACGAAGTCTGTTATGTTTCTTCTATGTTTTGGCAGTGTATATTCACCACAAATGTAACAGAATGAGTCTGGATCGTTAAGACAACTTCTTCTTGATGAGTTCATGCTTTTCACTGGAAAACAGACAACAACATAAAGTTAGTGCAAAAATCAAGCTATGAACAAACTTTTAGAACACTAATTAACACAAAACTATATTGAGAACTGCTCAGTTCAAGTACTAATCCAAAGAAATTAATGAGATGATGCGTCGCATTTACCAACAAGTGCTATAAATAAGATACCAAAAATCTCAAAAACTTGAGCCAATCTGGCAAAACTGATAGCACATTCAGAATCAGCACCCCAAAAATACCCCAAATTCATTAAAATATTTTAGACACCAGAAAAAATTTTTTTTTTTGTTGACCTGTGTTATGACATCATCAAATCATTATGACATCAACAAAATGATGATGACATCAACAAAATGATGATGACATCATCCAATGATTATGACATCATCCAATGATTATGACATCATCAAATCATTATGACATCAACAAAATGATTATGACATCATCCAATGATTATGACATCAAATGATTATGACATCATCAAATGATTATGACATCAACAAAATGATTATGATATCATCAAATGATTATGACATCAACAAAATGATTATGACATCATCTAATGATTAAGATATCATCAAATGATTATGACATCAACCAAATGATTATGACATCATCTAATGATTATGACATCATCAAATGATTATGACATCAACAAAATGATTATGACATCATCCAATGATTGTGACATCAAATGATTATGACATCAACAAAATGATTATGACATCATCCAATGATTATGACATCAAATGTTTATGACATCATCAAATGATTATGACATCAACAAAATGATTATGACATCATCCAATGATTATGACATCAAATGATTATGACATCATCAAATCATTATGACATCAACAAAATGATTATGACATCATCTAATGATTATGACATCATCAAATGATTATGACATCAACAAAATGATTATGACATCATCCAATGATTATGACATCAAATGATTATGACATCATCAAATGATTATGACATCAACAAAATGATTATGACATCATCTGATGATTATGACATCAACAAAATGATTATGACATCATCCAATGATTATGACATCAAATGATTATGACATAATCCAATGATTATGACATCAACAAAATGATTATGGCATCATCAAATGATTATGACATCAACAAAATGTTTATGACATCATCCAATGATTATGACATCATCAAATCATTATGACATCAACAAAATGATTATGACATCAACAAAATGATTATGACATCATCAAATGATTATGACATCAACAAAATGATTATGACATCATCCAATGATTATGACATCAAATGATTATGACATCATCAAATGATTATGACATCAACAAAATGATTATGACATCATCCAATGATTATGACATCATCCAATGATTATGACATCATCAAATCATTATGACATCATCCAATGATTATGACATCATCCAATGATTATGACATCATCAAATCATTATGACATCAACAAAATGATTGACATCATCAAATGATTATGACATCAATAAAATGATTATGACATCATCAAATGATTATGACATCATCCAATGATTATCACACCAAATGATTATGACATCAACAAAATTATTATGACATCATCCTATGATTATGACATCATCCAATGATTATGACATCATCAAATCATTATGACATCAACAAAATGATTGACATCATCAAATGATTATGACATCATCCAATGATTATGACATCATCCAATGATTATGACATCAAATGATTATGACATCATCAAATCATTATGACATCAACAAAATGATTATGACATCAACAAAATGATTATGGCATCATCAAATGATTATGACATCAACAAAATGATTATGACATCATCAAATGATTATGACATCATCCAATGATTACCACATCAAATGATTATGACATCAACAAAATTATTATGACATCATCCAATGATTATGACATCATCAAATCATTATGACATCAACAAAATGATTGACATCATCAAATGATTATGACATCAACAAAATGATTATGACATCATCCAATGATTATGACATCAAATGATTATGACATCATCAAATCATTATGACATCAACAAAATGATTATGACATCAACAAAATGATTATGGCATCATCAAATGATTATGACATCAACAAAATCATTATGACATCATCAAATGATTATGACATCAACAAAATGATTATGGCATCATCAAATGATTATGACATCAACAAAATGATTATGACATCATCCAATGATTATGACATCATCCAATGATTATGACATCATCAAATCATTATGACATCAACAAAATGATTATGACATCAACAAAATGATTATGACATCATCAAATGATTATGACATCAACAAAATGATTATGACATCATCAAATGATTATGACATCATCAAATCATTATGACATCAACAAAATGATTATGACATCAACAAAATGATTATGACATCATCAAATGATTATGACATCAACAAAATGATTATGACATCATCCAATGATTATGACATCATCAAATCATTATGACATCAACAAAATGATTGACATCATCAAATGATTATGACATCAACAAAATGATTATGACATCATCAAATGATTATCACATCATCCAATGATTATCACATCAAATGATTATGACATCAACAAAATTATTATGACATCATCCAATTATTATGACATCATCCAATGATTATGACATCATCAAATCATTATGACATCAACAAAATGATTGACATCATCAAATGATTATGACATCAACAAAATGATTATGACATCATCCAATGATTATGACATCAAATGATTATGACATCATCAAATCATTATGACATCAACAAAATGATTATGACATCAACAAAATGATTATGGCATCATCAAATGATTATGACATCAACAAAATCATTATGACATCATCAAATGATTATGACATCAACAAAATGATTATGACATCATCCAATGATTATGACATCAAATGATTATGACATCATCAAATCATTATGACATCAACAAAATGATTATGACATCAACAAAATGATTATGACATCATCCAATGATTTTGACATCATCAAATCATTATGACATCAACAAAATGATTATGACATCAACAAAATGATTATGACATCATCAAATGATTATGACATCAAATGATTATGACATCATCAAATGATTATGACATCAACAAAATGATGATGACATCATCCAATGATTATGACATCATCCAATGATTATGACATCATCAAATGATTATGACATCAACAAAATGATTGACATCATCAAATGATTATGACATCAACAAAATGATTATGACATCGTCAAATGATTATGACATCATCCAATGATTATCACATCAAATGATCATGACATCAACAAAATTATTATGACATCATCCAATGATTATGACATCATCCAATGATTATGACATCATCAAATCATTATGACATCAACAAAATGATTGACATCATCAAATGATTATGACATCAACAAAATGATTATGGCATCATCCAATGATTATGACATCAAATGATTATGACATCATCAAATCATTATGACATCAACAAAATGATTATGACATCAACAAAATGATTATGGCATCATCAAATGATTATGACATCAACAAAATCATTATGACATCATCAAATGATTATGATATCAACAAAATGATTATGGCATCATCAAATGATTATGACATCAACAAAATGATTATGACATCATCCAATGATTATGACATCATCCAATGATTATGACATCATCAAATCATTATGACATCAACAAAATGATTATGACATCAACAAAATGATTATGACATCAACAAAATGATTATGACATCAACAAAATGATTATGACATCATCCAATGATTATGACATCATCAAATCATTATGACATCAACAAAATGATTGACATCATCAAATGATTATGACATCAACAAAATGATTATGACATCATCAAATGATTATGACATCATCCAATGATTATCACATCAAATGATTATGACATCAACAAAATTATTATGACATTATCCAATGGTTATGACATCATCCAATGATTATGACATCATCAAATCATTATGACATCAACAAAATGATTGACATCATCAAATGATTATGACATCAACAAAATGATTATGACATCATCCAATGATTATGACATCAAATGATTATGACATCATCAAATCATTATGACATCAACAAAATGATTATGACATCAAAAAAATCATTATGGCATCATCAAATGATTATGACATCAACAAAATGATTATGGCATCATCAAATGATTATGACATCAACAAAATGATTATGGCATCATCAAATGATTATGACATCAACAAAATGATTATGACATCATCCAATGATTATGACATCATCCAATGATTATGACATCATCAAATCATTATGACATCAACAAAATGATTATGACATCAACAAAATGATTATGACATCATCAAATGATTATGACATCAACAAAATGATTATGACATCATCCAATGATTATGACATCAAATGATTATGACATCATCAAATGATTATGACATCAACAAAATGATTATGACATCATCCAATGATTATGACATCATCCAATGATTATGACATCATCAAATCATTATGACATCAACAAAATGATTGACATCATCAAATGATTATGACATCAACAAAATGATTATGACATCATCAAATGATTATGACATCATCCAATGATTATCACATCAAATGATTATGACATCAACAAAATTATTATGACATCATCCAATGATTATGACATCATCCAATGATTATGACATCATCAAATCATTATGACATCAACAAAATGATTATGACATCATCCAATGATTATGACATCAAATGATTATGACATCATCAAATCATTACGACATCAACAAAATGATTATGACATCAACAAAATGATTATGGCATCATCAAATGATTATGACATCAACAAAATCATTATGACATCATCAAATGATTATGACATCAACAAAATGATTATGGCATCATCCAATGATTATGACATCAAATGATTATGACATCATCAAATCATTATGACATCAACAAAATGATTATGACATCATCAAATCATTATGACATCAACAAAATGATTATGACATCAACAAAATGATTATGGCATCATCAAATGATTATGACATCAACAAAATGATTATGACATCATCCCATGATTTTGACATCATCAAATCATTATGACATCAACAAAATGATTATGACATCAACAAAATGATTATGACATCATCAAATGATTACACTGGTCAACAGCATTTTTGGTGCCAAAGATATTTCATTGAATTTAGGGTAACTTTGGGGTGCTGATTCTGAATATGTCATCAGTTTTGCCAGATTGGCTCAAGTTTTTGAGATTTTTCGTAAAATGTGTAAAAAAAAAGACGTAATTTGCTACACGCGCATTAATTTTATTGATATTGTCATGAATACAATAAATTTAACAAAGTAAATGTTGATTTTAGTTTATTTTAACTAGTTTTAGAAAGTAATCTTCAAAAATGAACAAGACATGAAAGATAGGAGACATTTAATCGCTGGAAAAGCGCTTTTTATATGATTTTCTTCTATGTGAGCTATTGGGGCAGTCACGCTGTAGATTCCAGCAGTAATCAGCCATCATATGTCTGTCCCATCTGCCTTGGTACCTTTCCTCCATCACCATAATATCCTGATGAAATCTCTCCCCTTGTTCTTCGCTAAAATCTCCAAGGTTTTCTGGAAATCTGTCCAAGTGACTGTGAAGATAATGCAATTTAATGCTCATGTGTACACCCAGATTTCTAAATCTCAATAGCATGTTTTGTACCAGTTCTTCATAATTGTCTGCCTTTTGATTTCCCAAGAAGTTCTTCACTACCAACACAAAACTACACCATGCAGCAGCTTCAATGTCATTCATTTCCTTAGGAAAATTTGAATCTTTAATGAGTTTCCGAATTTGAGGACCATCAAAGATTCCTGCCTTCAGTTTTTCGCTGCTAAGACCAGGGAAAGATCTGCAGATGTACATGAAGCAATTACCATCTTTGTCTAATGCCTTGACGAACTGCTTCATTAATCCTAACTTTATGTGAAGTGGTGGTAGAATGATTTTTTCCCTGTCCACCAAAGGTTCGTTCACTATGTTTGATGCTCCTACTGTCAAGGTGTCCCTTGGAGGCCAATTCAGTTTCTCCCAGTGCTGATGTTTTGCTCTACTATCCCACATGCAGATGAAGCAAGGATACTTTGTGTATCCACTTTGCTGTCCAAGTAAAAAGTTGACCATTTTTAAATCAACACATATCAGCCACGAATGTTCATGGTAGCACAGTTTCTCCAAGACCATTTTGACATTTTGGTATTGTTCTGCAAGTTTAGTTGAGTGAGCTACTGGAAGAGATGCACACTGATTGCCATTGTTCAACAAAACACATTTCAAACTCCTTTTACAACTATCTATGAAAAGCCTCCAGTCTACAGGACGATATACTTGTAAACCCATTTGCAGCATCAGGCCAGGAATATCCTTACAATATACAAGTAGGTCATCTTCACAGAAAAATGGAAGAAGTGCTTCTTCTCTGGTCCTGTAAGATGTAATTTTAGTTCCAGGCGTCAGACAATTTTTTTCACTTAGCCTTGAAGCTAAAAGTTCGGATGCACTTTTTGAGAGGTTGAGGTCTCTTATTAGATCGTTGAGCTCTCCTTGGGTAAATTGCGTAGGTGTTCTGAAACTTCCTTCATATTCTAGTTCACTTCCAGAACTAATGCTTAGCTCCATACCCTGCATTTCATCATCATCAGGTGGGGGAAGGTCAGGTAACATGGTAAACACAGGTACAGGCACATCTTCACAATGAGGGACAGGCCTTCTTGCAGATTCCATGTTAGGATACTCCCATTTTCGTTTCTTATGCTTATTGAATCCTTGTACTTGCACTGCACAGAAATAACAGTCATCATGATGATTTTTTTGCTCTCTCCACACCATTGGAACACCAAATTTGAAGCTTGTTCTTTGTCCTTTGCTCCATTTTCGTAATAATTCGATACATGCTTTGCACACTATGTGTGGTGCCCAAAACTTGTCTTGGTCCCCAAGCATAACCCCAAAATAGGCAAAATACACTTTTTTAACGAAGTCTGTTATGTTTCTTCTATGTTTTGGCAGTGTATATTCACCACAAATGTAACAGAATGAGTCTGGATCGTTAAGACAACTTCTTCTTGATGAGTTCATGCTTTTCACTGGAAAACAGACAACAACATAAAGTTAGTGCAAAAATCAAGCTATGAACAAACTTTTAGAACACTAATTAACACAAAACTATATTGAGAACTGCTCAGTTCAAGTACTAATCCAAAGAAATTAATGAGATGATGCGTCGCATTTACCAACAAGTGCTATAAATAAGATACCAAAAATCTCAAAAACTTGAGCCAATCTGGCAAAACTGATAGCACATTCAGAATCAGCACCCCAAAAATACCCCAAATTCATTAAAATATTTTAGACACCAGAAAAATTTTTTTTTTTTGTTGACCTGTGTTATGACATCATCAAATCATTATGACATCAACAAAATGATGATGACATCAACAAAATGATGATGACATCATCCAATGATTATGACATCATCCAATGATTATGACATCATCAAATCATTATGACATCAACAAAATGATTATGACATCATCCAATGATTATGACATCAAATGATTATGACATCATCAAATGATTATGACATCAACAAAATGATTATGATATCATCAAATGATTATGACATCAACAAAATGATTATGACATCATCTAATGATTAAGATATCATCAAATGATTATGACATCAACAAAATGATTATGACATCATCTAATGATTATGACATCATCAAATGATTATGACATCAACAAAATGATTATGACATCATCCAATGATTGTGACATCAAATGATTATGACATCAACAAAATGATTATGACATCATCCAATGATTATGACATCAAATGTTTATGACATCATCAAATGATTATGACATCAACAAAATGATTATGACATCATCCAATGATTATGACATCAAATGATTATGACATCATCAAATCATTATGACATCAACAAAATGATTATGACATCATCTAATGATTATGACATCATCAAATGATTATGACATCAACAAAATGATTATGACATCATCCAATGATTATGACATCAAATGATTATGACATCATCAAATGATTATGACATCAACAAAATGATTATGACATCATCTGATGATTATGACATCAACAAAATGATTATGACATCATCCAATGATTATGACATCAAATGATTATGACATAATCCAATGATTATGACATCAACAAAATGATTATGGCATCATCAAATGATTATGACATCAACAAAATGTTTATGACATCATCCAATGATTATGACATCATCAAATCATTATGACATCAACAAAATGATTATGACATCAACAAAATGATTATGACATCATCAAATGATTATGACATCAACAAAATGATTATGACATCATCCAATGATTATGACATCAAATGATTATGACATCATCAAATGATTATGACATCAACAAAATGATTATGACATCATCCAATGATTATGACATCATCCAATGATTATGACATCATCAAATCATTATGACATCATCCAATGATTATGACATCATCCAATGATTATGACATCATCAAATCATTATGACATCAACAAAATGATTGACATCATCAAATGATTATGACATCAATAAAATGATTATGACATCATCAAATGATTATGACATCATCCAATGATTATCACACCAAATGATTATGACATCAACAAAATTATTATGACATCATCCTATGATTATGACATCATCCAATGATTATGACATCATCAAATCATTATGACATCAACAAAATGATTGACATCATCAAATGATTATGACATCATCCAATGATTATGACATCATCCAATGATTATGACATCAAATGATTATGACATCATCAAATCATTATGACATCAACAAAATGATTATGACATCAACAAAATGATTATGGCATCATCAAATGATTATGACATCAACAAAATGATTATGACATCATCAAATGATTATGACATCATCCAATGATTACCACATCAAATGATTATGACATCAACAAAATTATTATGACATCATCCAATGATTATGACATCATCAAATCATTATGACATCAACAAAATGATTGACATCATCAAATGATTATGACATCAACAAAATGATTATGACATCATCCAATGATTATGACATCAAATGATTATGACATCATCAAATCATTATGACATCAACAAAATGATTATGACATCAACAAAATGATTATGGCATCATCAAATGATTATGACATCAACAAAATCATTATGACATCATCAAATGATTATGACATCAACAAAATGATTATGGCATCATCAAATGATTATGACATCAACAAAATGATTATGACATCATCCAATGATTATGACATCATCCAATGATTATGACATCATCAAATCATTATGACATCAACAAAATGATTATGACATCAACAAAATGATTATGACATCATCAAATGATTATGACATCAACAAAATGATTATGACATCATCAAATGATTATGACATCATCAAATCATTATGACATCAACAAAATGATTATGACATCAACAAAATGATTATGACATCATCAAATGATTATGACATCAACAAAATGATTATGACATCATCCAATGATTATGACATCATCAAATCATTATGACATCAACAAAATGATTGACATCATCAAATGATTATGACATCAACAAAATGATTATGACATCATCAAATGATTATCACATCATCCAATGATTATCACATCAAATGATTATGACATCAACAAAATTATTATGACATCATCCAATTATTATGACATCATCCAATGATTATGACATCATCAAATCATTATGACATCAACAAAATGATTGACATCATCAAATGATTATGACATCAACAAAATGATTATGACATCATCCAATGATTATGACATCAAATGATTATGACATCATCAAATCATTATGACATCAACAAAATGATTATGACATCAACAAAATGATTATGGCATCATCAAATGATTATGACATCAACAAAATCATTATGACATCATCAAATGATTATGACATCAACAAAATGATTATGACATCATCCAATGATTATGACATCAAATGATTATGACATCATCAAATCATTATGACATCAACAAAATGATTATGACATCAACAAAATGATTATGACATCATCCAATGATTTTGACATCATCAAATCATTATGACATCAACAAAATGATTATGACATCAACAAAATGATTATGACATCATCAAATGATTATGACATCAAATGATTATGACATCATCAAATGATTATGACATCAACAAAATGATGATGACATCATCCAATGATTATGACATCATCCAATGATTATGACATCATCAAATGATTATGACATCAACAAAATGATTGACATCATCAAATGATTATGACATCAACAAAATGATTATGACATCGTCAAATGATTATGACATCATCCAATGATTATCACATCAAATGATCATGACATCAACAAAATTATTATGACATCATCCAATGATTATGACATCATCCAATGATTATGACATCATCAAATCATTATGACATCAACAAAATGATTGACATCATCAAATGATTATGACATCAACAAAATGATTATGGCATCATCCAATGATTATGACATCAAATGATTATGACATCATCAAATCATTATGACATCAACAAAATGATTATGACATCAACAAAATGATTATGGCATCATCAAATGATTATGACATCAACAAAATCATTATGACATCATCAAATGATTATGATATCAACAAAATGATTATGGCATCATCAAATGATTATGACATCAACAAAATGATTATGACATCATCCAATGATTATGACATCATCCAATGATTATGACATCATCAAATCATTATGACATCAACAAAATGATTATGACATCAACAAAATGATTATGACATCAACAAAATGATTATGACATCAACAAAATGATTATGACATCATCCAATGATTATGACATCATCAAATCATTATGACATCAACAAAATGATTGACATCATCAAATGATTATGACATCAACAAAATGATTATGACATCATCAAATGATTATGACATCATCCAATGATTATCACATCAAATGATTATGACATCAACAAAATTATTATGACATTATCCAATGGTTATGACATCATCCAATGATTATGACATCATCAAATCATTATGACATCAACAAAATGATTGACATCATCAAATGATTATGACATCAACAAAATGATTATGACATCATCCAATGATTATGACATCAAATGATTATGACATCATCAAATCATTATGACATCAACAAAATGATTATGACATCAAAAAAATCATTATGGCATCATCAAATGATTATGACATCAACAAAATGATTATGGCATCATCAAATGATTATGACATCAACAAAATGATTATGGCATCATCAAATGATTATGACATCAACAAAATGATTATGACATCATCCAATGATTATGACATCATCCAATGATTATGACATCATCAAATCATTATGACATCAACAAAATGATTATGACATCAACAAAATGATTATGACATCATCAAATGATTATGACATCAACAAAATGATTATGACATCATCCAATGATTATGACATCAAATGATTATGACATCATCAAATGATTATGACATCAACAAAATGATTATGACATCATCCAATGATTATGACATCATCCAATGATTATGACATCATCAAATCATTATGACATCAACAAAATGATTGACATCATCAAATGATTATGACATCAACAAAATGATTATGACATCATCAAATGATTATGACATCATCCAATGATTATCACATCAAATGATTATGACATCAACAAAATTATTATGACATCATCCAATGATTATGACATCATCCAATGATTATGACATCATCAAATCATTATGACATCAACAAAATGATTATGACATCATCCAATGATTATGACATCAAATGATTATGACATCATCAAATCATTACGACATCAACAAAATGATTATGACATCAACAAAATGATTATGGCATCATCAAATGATTATGACATCAACAAAATCATTATGACATCATCAAATGATTATGACATCAACAAAATGATTATGACATCATCCAATGATTATGACATCAAATGATTATGACATCATCAAATCATTATGACATCAACAAAATGATTATGACATCATCAAATCATTATGACATCAACAAAATGATTATGACATCAACAAAATGATTATGGCATCATCAAATGATTATGACATCAACAAAATGATTATGACATCATCCCATGATTTTGACATCATCAAATCATTATGACATCAACAAAATGATTATGACATCAACAAAATGATTATGACATCATCAAATGATTACACTGGTCAACAGCATTTTTGGTGCCAAAGATATTTCATTGAATTTAGGGTAACTTTGGGGTGCTGATTCTCAATATGTCATCAGTTTTGCCAGATTGGCTCAAGTTTTTGAGATTTTTCGTAAAATGTGTAAAAAAAAAGACGTAATTTGCTACACGCGCATTAATTTTATTGATATTGTCATGAATACAATAAATTTAACAAAGTAAATGTTGATTTTAGTTTATTTTAACTAGTTTTAGAAAGTAATCTTCAAAAATGAACAAGACATGAAAGATAGGAGACATTTAATCGCTGGAAAAGCGCTTTTTATATGATTTTCTTCTATGTGAGCTATTGGGGCAGTCACGCTGTAGATTCCAGCAGTAATCAGCCATCATATGTCTGTCCCATCTGCCTTGGTACCTTTCCTCCATCACCATAATATCCTGATGAAATCTCTCCCCTTGTTCTTCGCTAAAATCTCCAAGGTTTTCTGGAAATCTGTCCAAGTGACTGTGAAGATAATGCAATTTAATGCTCATGTGTACACCCAGATTTCTAAATCTCAATAGCATGTTTTGTACCAGTTCTTCATAATTGTCTGCCTTTTGATTTCCCAAGAAGTTCTTCACTACCAACACAAAACTACACCATGCAGCAGCTTCAATGTCATTCATTTCCTTAGGAAAATTTGAATCTTTAATGAGTTTCCGAATTTGAGGACCATCAAAGATTCCTGCCTTCAGTTTTTCGCTGCTAAGACCAGGGAAAGATCTGCAGATGTACATGAAGCAATTACCATCTTTGTCTAATGCCTTGACGAACTGCTTCATTAATCCTAACTTTATGTGAAGTGGTGGTAGAATGATTTTTTCCCTGTCCACCAAAGGTTCGTTCACTATGTTTGATGCTCCTACTGTCAAGGTGTCCCTTGGAGGCCAATTCAGTTTCTCCCAGTGCTGATGTTTTGCTCTACTATCCCACATGCAGATGAAGCAAGGATACTTTGTGTATCCACTTTGCTGTCCAAGTAAAAAGTTGACCATTTTTAAATCAACACATATCAGCCACGAATGTTCATGGTAGCACAGTTTCTCCAAGACCATTTTGACATTTTGGTATTGTTCTGCAAGTTTAGTTGAGTGAGCTACTGGAAGAGATGCACACTGATTGCCATTGTTCAACAAAACACATTTCAAACTCCTTTTACAACTATCTATGAAAAGCCTCCAGTCTACAGGACGATATACTTGTAAACCCATTTGCAGCATCAGGCCAGGAATATCCTTACAATATACAAGTAGGTCATCTTCACAGAAAAATGGAAGAAGTGCTTCTTCTCTGGTCCTGTAAGATGTAATTTTAGTTCCAGGCGTCAGACAATTTTTTTCACTTAGCCTTGAAGCTAAAAGTTCGGATGCACTTTTTGAGAGGTTGAGGTCTCTTATTAGATCGTTGAGCTCTCCTTGGGTAAATTGCGTAGGTGTTCTGAAACTTCCTTCATATTCTAGTTCACTTCCAGAACTAATGCTTAGCTCCATACCCTGCATTTCATCATCATCAGGTGGGGGAAGGTCAGGTAACATGGTAAACACAGGTACAGGCACATCTTCACAATGAGGGACAGGCCTTCTTGCAGATTCCATGTTAGGATACTCCCATTTTCGTTTCTTATGCTTATTGAATCCTTGTACTTGCACTGCACAGAAATAACAGTCATCATGATGATTTTTTTGCTCTCTCCACACCATTGGAACACCAAATTTGAAGCTTGTTCTTTGTCCTTTGCTCCATTTTCGTAATAATTCGATACATGCTTTGCACACTATGTGTGGTGCCCAAAACTTGTCTTGGTCCCCAAGCATAACCCCAAAATAGGCAAAATACACTTTTTTAACGAAGTCTGTTATGTTTCTTCTATGTTTTGGCAGTGTATATTCACCACAAATGTAACAGAATGAGTCTGGATCGTTAAGACAACTTCTTCTTGATGAGTTCATGCTTTTCACTGGAAAACAGACAACAACATAAAGTTAGTGCAAAAATCAAGCTATGAACAAACTTTTAGAACACTAATTAACACAAAACTATATTGAGAACTGCTCAGTTCAAGTACTAATCCAAAGAAATTAATGAGATGATGCGTCGCATTTACCAACAAGTGCTATAAATAAGATACCAAAAATCTCAAAAACTTGAGCCAATCTGGCAAAACTGATAGCACATTCAGAATCAGCACCCCAAAAATACCCCAAATTCATTAAAATATTTTGGACACCAGAAAAAAATTTTTTTTTGTTGACCTGTGTTATGACATCATCAAATCATTATGACATCAACAAAATGATGATGACATCAACAAAATGATGATGACATCATCCAATGATTATGACATCATCCAATGATTATGACATCATCAAATCATTATGACATCAACAAAATGATTATGACATCATCTAATGATTATGACATCATCAAATGATTATGACATCAACAAAATGATTATGACATCATCCAATGATTATGACATCAACAAAATGATTATGACATCATCCAATGATTATGACATCAAATGATTATGACATCATCAAATGATTATGACATCAAAAAAATGATTATGACATCAACAAAATGATTATGACATCTTCTAATGATTATGACATTATCAAATGATTATGACATCAAAAAATGATTATGACATCATCCAATGGTTATGACATCAAATGATTATGACATCATCAAATGATTATGACATCAACAAAATGATTATGACATCATCAAATGATTATGACATCATCAAATGATTATGACATCAACAAAATGATTATGACATCATCTAATGATTATGATATCATCAAATGATTATGACATCAACAAAATGATTATGACATCATCTAATGATTATGACATCATCAAATGATTATGACATCAACAAAATGATTATGACATCATCCAATGATTATGACATCAAATGATTATGACATCAACAAAATGATTATGACATCATCCACTGATTATGACATCAAATGATTATGACATCAACAAAATGATTATGACATCATCCAATGATTATGACATCAAATGTTTATGACATCATCAAATGATTATGCCATCAACAAAATGATTATGACATCATCCAATGATTATGACATCAAATGATTATGACATCATCAAATGATTATGACATCAACAAAATGATTATGACATCATCAAATGATTATGACATCATCAAATGATTATGACATCAACAAAATGATTATGACATCATCTAATGATTATGACATCATCAAATGATTATGACATCAACAAAATGATTATGACATCATCCGATGATTATGACATCAAATGATTATGACATCATCAAATGATTATGACATCAACAAAATGATTATGACATCATCAAATGATTATGACATCATCAAATGATTATGACATCAACAAAATGATTATGACATCATCTAATGATTATGATATCATCAAATGATTATGACATCAACAAAATGATTATGACATCATCTAATGATTATGACATCATCAAATGATTATGACATCAACAAAATGATTATGACATCATCCAATGATTGTGACATCAAATGATTATGACATCAACAAAATGATTATGACATCATCCAATGATTATGACATCAAATGTTTATGACATCATCAAATGATTATGACATCAACAAAATGATTATGACATCATCCAATGATTATGACATCAAATGATTATGACATCATCAAATCATTATGACATCAACAAAATGATTATGACATCATCTAATGATTATGACATCATCAAATGATTATGACATCAACAAAATGATTATGACATCATCCGATGATTATGACATCAAATGATTATGACATCATCAAATGATTATGACATCAACAAAATGATTATGACATCATCCAATGATTATGACATCATCCAATGATTATGACATCAACAAATCATTATGACATCATCAAATGATTATGACATCATCCAATGATTATCACATCAAATGATTATGACATCAACAAAATTATTATGACATCATCCAATGATTATGACATCATCCAATGATTATGACATCATCAAATCATTATGACATCAACAAAATGATTGACATCATCAAATGATTATGACATCAACAAAATGATTATGACATCATCCAATGATTATGACATCAAATGATTATGACATCATGCAATGATTATGACATCAACAAAATGATTATGGCATCATCAAATGATTATGACATCAACAAAATGATTATGACATCATCCAATGATTATGACATCATCCAATGATTATGACATCATCAAATCATTATGAAATCAACAAAATGATTATGACATCAACAAAATGATTATGACATCATCAAATGATTATGACATCAACAAAATGATTATGACATCATCCAATGATTATGACATCAAATGATTATGACATCATCAAATGATTATGACATCAACAAAATGATTATGACATCATCCAATGATTATGACATCATCCAATGATTATGACATCATCAAATCATTATGACATCAACAAAATGATTGACATCATCAAATGATTATGACATCAACAAAATGATTATGACATCATCCAATGATTATGACATCATCCAATGATTATGACATCATCAAATCATTATGACATCAACAAAATGATTATGACATCAACAAAATGATTAAGACATCATCAAATGATTATGACATCAACAAAATGATTATGACATCATCCAATGATTATGACATCATCCAATGATTATGACATCATCAAATCATTATGACATCAACAAAATGATTATGACATCAACAAAATGATTATGACATCATCAAATGATTATGACATCAACAAAATGATTATGACATCATCCAATGATTATGACATCAAATGATTATGACATCATCAAATGATTTTGACATCAACAAAATGATTATGACATCATCCAATGATTATGACATCATCCAATGATTATGACATCATCAAATCATTATGACATCAACAAAATGATTGACATCATCAAATCATTATGACATCAACAAAATGATTATGACATCATCAAATGATTATGACATCATCCAATGATTATCACATCAAATGATTATGACATCAACAAAATTATTATGACATCATCCAATGATTATGACATCATCAAATCATTATGACATCAACAAAATGATTGACATCATCAAATGATTATGACATCAACAAAATGATTATGATATCATCCAATGATTATGACATCAAATGATTATGACATCATCAAATCATTATGACATCAACAAAATGATTATGACATGAACAAAATGATTATGGCATCATCAAATGATTATGACATCAACAAAATCATTATGACATCATCAAATGATTATGACATCAACAAAATGATTATGGCATCATCAAATGATTATGACATCAACAAAATGATTATGACATCAACCAATGATTATGACATCATCCAATGATTATGACATCAAATGATTATGACATCATCAAATGATTATGACATCAACAAAATGATTATGACATCATCCAATGATTATGACATCATCCAATGATTATGACATCATCAAATCATTATGACATCAACAAAATGATTGACATCATCAAATGATTATGACATCAACAAAATGATTATGACATCATCAAATGATTATGACATAATCCAATGATTATCACATCAAATGATTATGACATCAACAAAATTATTATGACATCATCCAATGATTATGACATCATCCAATGATTATGACATCATCAAATCATTATGACAACAACAAAATGATTGACATCATCAAATGATTATGACATCAACAAAATGATTATGACATCATCCAATGATTATGACATCAAATGTTTATGACATCATCAAATGATTATGACATCAACAAAATGATTATGACATCATCCAATGATTATGACATCATCCAATGATTATGACATCATCAAATCATTATGACATCAACAAAATGATTGACATCATCAAATGATTATGACATCAACAAAATGATTATGACATCATCAAATGATTATGACATCATCCAATGATTATCAAATCAAATGATTATGACATCAAGAAAATTATTATGACATCATCCAATGATTATGACATCATCAAATCATTATGACATCAACAAAATGATTGACATCATCAAATGATTATGACATCAACAAAATGATTATGACATCATCCAATGATTATGACATCAAATGATTATGACATCATCCAATGATTATGACATCAACAAAATGATTATGGCATCATCAAATGATTATGACATCAACAAAATGATTATGACATCATCCAATGATTATGACATCATCCAATGATTATGACATCATCAAATCATTATGACATCAACAAAATGATTATGACATCATCAAATGATTATGACATCAACAAAATGATTATGACATCATCCAATGATTATGACATCATCCAATGATTATGACATCAAATGATTATGACATCATCAAATGATTATGACATCAACAAAATGATTATGACATCATCCAATGATTATGACATCATCCAATGATTATGACATCATCAAATCATTATGACATCAACAAAATGATTGACATCATCAAATGATTATGACATCAACAAAATGATTATGACATCATCAAATGATTATGACATCATGCAATGATTATCACATCAAATGATTATGACATCAACAAAATTATTATGACATCATCCAATGATTATGACATCATCCAATGATTATGACATCATCAAATCATTATGACATCAACAAAATGATTGACATCATCAAATGATTATGACATCAACAAAATGATTATGACATCATCCAATGATTATGACATCAAATGATTATGACATCATCAAATCATTATGACATCAACAAAATGATTATGACATCAACAAAATGATTATGGCATCATCAAATGATTATGACATCAACAAAATCATTATGACATCATCAAATGATTATGACATCAACAAAATGATTATGGCATCATCAAATGATTATGACATCAACAAAATGATTATGACATCATCCAATGATTATGACATCATCCAATGATTATGACATCATCAAATCATTATGACATCAACAAAATGATTATGACATCAACAAAATGATTATGACATCATCAAATGATTATGACATCAACAAAATGATTATGACATCATCCAATGATTATGACATCAAATGATTATGACATCATCAAATGATTTTGACATCAACAAAATGATTATGACATCATCCAATGATTATGACATCATCCAATGATTATGACATCATCAAATCATTATGACATCAACAAAATGATTGACATCATCAAATCATTATGACATCAACAAAATGATTATGACATCATCAAATGATTATGACATCATCCAATGATTATCACATCAAATGATTATGACATCAACAAAATTATTATGACATCATCCAATGATTATGACATCATCAAATCATTATGACATCAACAAAATGATTGACATCATCAAATGATTATGACATCAACAAAATGATTATGATATCATCCAATGATTATGACATCAAATGATTATGACATCATCAAATCATTATGACATCAACAAAATGATTATGACATGAACAAAATGATTATGGCATCATCAAATGATTATGACATCAACAAAATCATTATGACATCATCAAATGATTATGACATCAACCAATGATTATGACATCATCCAATGATTATGACATCATCAAATCATTATGACATCAACAAAATGATTATGACATCAACAAAATGATTATGACATCATCAAATGATTGTGACATCAACAAAATGATTATGACATCATCCAATGATTATGACATCAAATGATTATGACATCATCAAATGATTATGACATCAACAAAATGATTATGACATCATCCAATGATTATGACATCATCCAATGATTATGACATCATCAAATGATTATGACATCAACAAAATGATTATGGCATCATCAAATGATTATGACATCAACAAAATGATTATGACATCAACAAAATGATTATGACATCATCAAATGATTATGACATCAACAAAATGATTATGACATCATCCAATGATTATGACATCATCAAATCATTATGACATCAACAAAATGATTATGACATCAACAAAATGATTATGACATCATCAAATGATTATGACATCAACAAAATGATTATGACATCATCCAATGATTATGACATCATCCAATGATTATGACATCATCAAATCATTATGACATCAACAAAATGATTATGACATCAACAAAATGATTATGACATCATCAAATGATTATGACATCAACAAAATGATTATGACATCATCCAATGATTATGACATCATCCAATGATTATGACATCATCAAATCATTATGACATCAACAAAATGATTATGACATCAACAAAATGATTAAGACATCATCAAATGATTATGACATCAACAAAATGATTATGACATCATCCAATGATTATGACATCATCCAATGATTATGACATCATCAAATCATTATGACATCAACAAAATGATTATGACATCAACAAAATGATTATGACATCATCAAATGATTATGACATCAACAAAATGATTATGACATCATCCAATGATTATGACATCAAATGATTATGACATCATCAAATGATTTTGACATCAACAAAATTATTATGACATCATCCAATGATTATGACATCATCCAATGATTATGACATCATCAAATCATTATGACATCAACAAAATGATTGACATCATCAAATCATTATGACATCAACAAAATGATTATGACATCATCAAATGATTATGACATCATCCAATGATTATCACATCAAATGATTATGACATCAACAAAATTATTATGACATCATCCAATGATTATGACATCATCAAATCATTATGACATCAACAAAATGATTGACATCATCAAATGATTATGACATCAACAAAATGATTATGATATCATCCAATGATTATGACATCAAATGATTATGACATCATCAAATCATTATGACATCAACAAAATGATTATGACATGAACAAAATGATTATGGCATCATCAAATGATTATGACATCAACAAAATCATTATGACATCATCAAATGATTATGACATCAACAAAATGATTATGGCATCATCAAATGATTATGACATCAACAAAATGATTATGACATCAACCAATGATTATGACATCATCCAATGATTATGACATCAAATGATTATGACATCATCAAATGATTATGACATCAACAAAATGATTATGACATCATCCAATGATTATGACATCATCCAATGATTTTGACATCATCAAATCATTATGACATCAACAAAATGATTGACATCATCAAATGATTATGACATCAACAAAATGATTATGACATCATCAAATGATTATGACATAATCCAATGATTATCACATCAAATGATTATGACATCAACAAAATTATTATGACATCATCCAATGATTATGACATCATCCAATGATTATGACATCATCAAATCATTATGACATCAACAAAATGATTGACATCATCAAATGATTATGACATCAACAAAATGATTATGACATCATCCAATGATTATGACATCAAATGTTTATGACATCATCAAATGATTATGACATCAACAAAATGATTATGACATCATCCAATGATTATGACATCATCCAATGATTATGACATCATCAAATCATTATGACATCAACAAAATGATTGACATCATCAAATGATTATGACATCAACAAAATGATTATGACATCATCAAATGATTATGACATCATCCAATGATTATCAAATCAAATGATTATGACATCAACAAAATTATTATGACATCATCCAATGATTATGACATCATCAAATCATTATGACATCAACAAAATGATTGACATCATCAAATGATTATGACATCAACAAAATGATTATGACATCATCCAATGATTATGACATCAAATGATTATGACATCATCCAATGATTATGACATCAACAAAATGATTATGGCATCATCAAATGATAATGACATCAACAAAATGATTATGACATCATCCAATGATTATGACATCATCCAATGATTATGACATCATCAAATCATTATGACATCAACAAAATGATTATGACATCATCAAATGATTATGACATCAACAAAATGATTATGACATCATCCAATGATTATGACATCATCCAATGATTATGACATCAAATGATTATGACATCATCAAATGATTATGACATCAACAAAATGATTATGACATCATCCAATGATTATGACATCATCCAATGATTATGACATCATCAAATCATTATGACATCAACAAAATGATTGACATCATCAAATGATTATGACATCAACAAAATGATTATGACATCATCAAATGATTATGACATCATGCAATGATTATCACATCAAATGATTATGACATCAACAAAATTATTATGACATCATCCAATGATTATGACATCATCCAATGATTATGACATCATCAAATCATTATGACATCAACAAAATGATTGACATCATCAAATGATTATGACATCAACAAAATGATTATGACATCATCCAATGATTATGACATCAAATGATTATGACATCATCAAATCATTATGACATCAACAAAATGATTATGACATCAACAAAATGATTATGGCATCATCAAATGATTATGACATCAACAAAATCATTATGACATCATCAAATGATTATGACATCAACAAAATGATTATGGCATCATCAAATGATTATGACATCAACAAAATGATTATGACATCATCCAATGATTATGACATCATCCAATGATTATGACATCATCAAATCATTATGACATCAACAAAATGATTATGACATCAACAAAATGATTATGACATCATCAAATGATTATGACATCAACAAAATGATTATGACATCATCCAATGATTATGACATCAAATGATTATGACATCATCAAATGATTTTGACATCAACAAAATGATTATGACATCATCCAATGATTATGACATCATCCAATGATTATGACATCATCAAATCATTATGACATCAACAAAATGATTGACATCATCAAATCATTATGACATCAACAAAATGATTATGACATCATCAAATGATTATGACATCATCCAATGATTATCACATCAAATGATTATGACATCAACAAAATTATTATGACATCATCCAATGATTATGACATCATCAAATCATTATGACATCAACAAAATGATTGACATCATCAAATGATTATGACATCAACAAAATGATTATGATATCATCCAATGATTATGACATCAAATGATTATGACATCATCAAATCATTATGACATCAACAAAATGATTATGACATGAACAAAATGATTATGGCATCATCAAATGATTATGACATCAACAAAATCATTATGACATCATCAAATGATTATGACATCAACAAAATGATTATGGCATCATCAAATGATTATGACATCAACAAAATTATTATGACATCAACCAATGATTATGACATCATCCAATGATTATGACATCATCAAATCATTATGACATCAACAAAATGATTATGACATCAACAAAATGATTATGACATCATCAAATGATTGTGACATCAACAAAATGATTATGACATCATCCAATGATTATGACATCAAATGATTATGACATCATCAAATGATTATGACATCAACAAAATGATTATGACATCATCCAATGATTATGACATCATCCAATGATTATGACATCATCAAATGATTATGACATCAACAAAATGATTATGGCATCATCAAATGATTATGACATCAACAAAATGATTATGACATCAACAAAATGATTATGACATCATCAAATGATTATGACATCAACAAAATGATTATGACATCATCCAATGATTATGACATCATCAAATCATTATGACATCAACAAAATGATTATGACATCAACAAAATGATTATGACATCATCAAATGATTATGACATCAACAAAATGATTATGACATCATCCAATGATTATGACATCATCCAATGATTATGACATCATCAAATCATTATGACATCAACAAAATGATTATGACATCAACAAAATGATTATGACATCATCAAATGATTATGACATCAACAAAATGATTATGACATCATCCAATGATTATGACATCAAATGATTATGACATCATCAAATGATTATGACATCAACAAAATGATTAAGACATCATCCAATGATTATGACATCATCCAATGAATATGACATCATCAAATCATTATGACATCAACAAAATGATTGACATCATCAAATGATTATGACATCAACAAAATGATTATGACATCATCCAATGATTATGACATCAAATGATTATGACATCATCAAATCATTATGACATCAACAAAATGATTATGACATCAACAAAATGATTATGACATCATAAAATGATTATGACATCAACAAAATGATTATTGCATCATCAAATGATTATGACATCATCCAATGATTTTGACATCATCAAATCATTATGACATCAACAAAATGATTATGACATCAACAAAATGATTATGACATCATCAAATGATTATGACATCAAATGATTATGACATCATCAAATGATTATGACATCAACAAAATGATGATGACATCATCCAATGATTATGACATCATCCAATAATTATGACATCATCAAATCATTATGACATCAACAAAATGATTGACATCATCAAATGATTATGACATCAACAAAATGATTATGACATCGTCAAATGATTATGACATCATCCAATGATTATCACATCAAATGATTATGACATCAACAAAATTATTATGACATCATCCAATGATTATGACATCATCCAATGATTATGACATCATCAAATCATTATGACATCAACAAAATGATTGACATCATCAAATGATTATGACATCAACAAAATGATTATGGCATCATCCAATGATTATGACATCAAATGATTATGACATCATCAAATCATTATGACATCAACAAAATGATTATGACATCAACAAAATGATTATGGCATCATCAAATGATTATGACATCAACAAAATCATTATGACATCATCAAATGATTATGACATCAACAAAATGATTATGGCATCATCAAATGATTATGACATCAACAAAATGATTATGACATCATCCAATGATTATGACATCATCCAATGATTATGACATCATCAAATCATTATGACATCAACAAAATGATTATGACATCAACAAAATGATTATGACATCAACAAAATGATTATGACATCATCCAATGATTATGACATCATCCAATGATTATGACATCATCAAATCATTATGACATCAACAAAATGATTGACATCATCAAATGATTATGACATCATCAAATGTTTATGACATCATCCAATGATTATCACATCAAATGATTATGACATCAACAAAATGATTATGGCATCATCCAATGATTATGCCATCAAATGATTATGACATCATCAAATCATTATGACATCAACAAAATGATTATGACATCAACAAAATGATTATGGCATCATCAAATGATTATGACATCAACAAAATCATTATGACATCATCAAATGATTATGACATCAACAAAATGATTATGGCATCATCAAATGATTATGACATCAACAAAATGATTATGACATCATCCAATGATTATGACATCATCCAATGATTATGACATCATCAAATCATTATGACATCAACAAAATGATTATGACATCAACAAAATGATTATGACATCAACAAAATGATTATGACATCATCCAATGATTATGACATCATCAAATCATTGTGACATCAACAAAATGATTGACATCATCAAATGATTATGACATCAACAAAATGATTATGACATCATCAAATGTTTATGACATCATCCAATGATTATCACATCAAATGATTATGACATCAACAAAATTATTATGACATCATCCAATGATTATGACATCATCCAATGATTATGACATCATCCAATGATTATGACATCAACAAAATGATTGACATCATCAAATGATTATGACATCAACAAAATGATTATGACATCATCAAATGATTATGACATCATGCAATGATTATCACATCAAATGATTATGACATCAACAAAATGATTATGACATCAACAAAATGATTATGGCATCATCAAATGATTATGACATCAACAAAATCATTATGACATCATCAAATGATTATGACATCAACAAAATGATTATGGCATCATCAAATGATTATGACATCAACAAAATGATTATGACATCAACAAAATGATTATGACATCATCAAATGATTATGACATCAACAAAATGATTATGACATCATCCAATGATTATGACATCATCAAATCATTATGACATCAACAAAATGATTATGACATCAACAAAATGATTATGACATCATCAAATGATTATGACATCAACAAAATGATTATGACATCATCCAATGATTATGACATCATCCAATGATTATGAAATCAAATGATTATGACATCATCAAATGATTATGACATCAACAAAATGATTATGACATCATCCAATGATTATGACATCATCCAATGAATATGACATCATCAAATCATTATGACATCAACAAAATGATTGACATCATCAAATGATTATGACATCAACAAAATGATTATGACATCATCAAATGATTATGGCATCATCAAATGATTATGACATCAACAAAATCATTATGACATCAACAAAATGATTATGACATCAACAAAATGATTATGGCATCATCAAATGATTATGACATCATAAAATCATTATGACATCAACAAAATGATTATGACATCAACAAAATGATTATGACATCATAAAATGATTATGACATCAACAAAATGATTATTGCATCATCAAATGATTATGACATCAACAAAATGATTATGACATCATCCAATGATTTTGACATCATCAAATCATTATGACATCAACAAAATGATTATGACATCAACAAAATGATTATGACATCATCAAATGATTATGACATCAAATGATTATGACATCATCAAATGATTATGACATCAACAAAATGATGATGACATCATCCAATGATTATGACATCATCCAATAATTATGACATCATCAAATCATTATGACATCAACAAAATGATTGACATCATCAAATGATTATGACATCAACAAAATGATTATGACATCGTCAAATGATTATGACATCATCCAATGATTATCACATCAAATGATTATGACATCAACAAAATTATTATGACATCATCCAATGATTATGATATCATCCAATGATTATGACATCATCAAATCATTATGACATCAACAAAATGATTGACATCATCAAATGATTATGACATCAACAAAATGATTATGGCATCATCCAATGATTATGACATCAAATGATTATGACATCATCAAATCATTATGACATCAACAAAATGATTATGACATCAACAAAATGATTATGGCATCATCAAATGATTATGACATCAACAAAATCATTATGACATCATCAAATGATTATGACATCAACAAAATGATTATGGCATCATCAAATGATTATGACATCAACAAAATGATTATGACATCATCCAATAATTATGACATCATCCAATGATTATGACATCATCAAATCATTATGACATCAACAAAATGATTATGACATCAACAAAATGATTATGACATCAACAAAATGATTATGACATCATCCAATGATTATGACATCATCCAATGATTATGACATCATCAAATCATTATGACATCAACAAAATGATTATGACATCAACAAAATGATTATGACATCAACAAAATGATTGACATCATCAAATGATTATGACATCAACAAAATGATTATGACATCATCAAATGTTTATGACATCATCCAATGATTATCACATCAAATGATTATGACATCAACAAAATTATTATGACATCATCCAATGATTATGACATCATCCAATGATTATGACATCATCAAATCATTATGACATCAACAAAATGATTGACATCATCAAATGATTATGACATCAACAAAATGATTATGACATCATCCAATGATTATGACATCATCCAATGATTATCACATCAAATGATTATGACATCAACAAAATTATTATGACATCATCCAATGATTATGACATCCAATGATTATGACATCATCAAATGATTATGACATCAACAAAATGATTATGACATCATCCAATGATTATGACATCATCCAATGATTATGACATCATCAAATCATTATGACATCAACAAAATGATTGACATCATCAAATGATTATGACATCAACAAAATGATTATGACATCATCCAATGATTATGACATCATCCAATGATTATCACATCAAATGATTATGACATCAACAAAATTATTATGACATCATCCAATGATTATGACATCATCCAATGATTATGACATCATCAAATCATTATGACATCAACAAAATGATTGACATCATCAAATGATTATGACATCAACAAAATGATTATGACATCATCCAATGATTATGACATCAAATGATTATGACATCATTAAATGATTATGACATCAACAAAATGATTATGACATCATCCAATGATTATGACATCATCCAATGAATATGACATCATCAAATCATTATGACATCAACAAAATGATTGACATCATCAAATGATTATGACATCAACAAAATGATTATGACATCATCAAATGATTATGGCATCATCAAATGATTATGACATCAACAAAATCATTATGACATCAACAAAATGATTATGACATCAACAAAATGATTATGGCATCATCAAATGATTATGACATCAACAAAATCATTATGACATCATCAAATGATTATGACATCAACAAAATGATTATGACATCATCCAATGATTATGACATCAAATGATTATGACATCATCAAATCATTATGACATCAACAAAATGATTATGACATCATAAAATGATTATGACATCAACAAAATGATTATTGCATCATCAAATGATTATGACATCAACAAAATGATTATGACATCATCAAATGATTATGACATCAAATGATTATGACATCATCAAATGATTATGACATCAACAAAATGATGATGACATCATCCAATGATTATGACATCATCCAATAATTATGACATCATCAAATCATTATGACATCAACAAAATGATTGACATCATCAAATTATTATGACATCAACAAAATGATTATGACATCGTCAAATGATTATGACATCATCCAATGATTATCACATCAAATGATTATGACATCAACAAAATTATTATGACATCATCCAATGATTATGACATCATCCAATGATTATGACATCATCAAATCATTATGACATCAACAAAATGATTGACATCATCAAATGATTATGACATCAACAAAATGATTATGACATCGTCAAATGATTATGACATCATCCAATGATTATCACATCAAATGATTATGACATCAACAAAATTATTATGACATCATCCAATGATTATGACATCATCCAATGATTATGACATCATCAAATCATTATGACATCAACAAAATGATTGACATCATCAAATGATTATGACATCAACAAAATGATTATGACATCATCAAATGATTATGACATCATCCAATGATTATCACATCAAATGATTATGACATCAACAAAATTATTATGACATCATCCAATGATTATGACATCAAATGATTATGACATCATCAAATGATTATGACATCAACAAAATGATTATGACATCATACAATGATTATGACATCATCCAATGATTATGACATCATCAAATCATTATGACATCAACAAAATGATTGACATCATCAAATGATTATGACATCAACAAAATGATTATGACATCATCAAATGATTATGACATCATCCAATGATTATCACATCAAATGATTATGACATCAACAAAATTATTATGACATCATCCAATGATTATGACATCATCCAATGATTATGACATCATCAAATCATTATGACATCAACAAAATGATTGACATCATCAAATGATTATGACATCAACAAAATGATTATGACATCATCCAATGATTATGACATCATCCAATGATTATGACATCAACAAAATGATTATGGCATCATCAAATGATTATGACATCAACAAAATGATTATGACATCATCCAATGATTATGACATCATCCAATGATTATGACATCATCAAATCATTATGAAATCAACAAAATGATTATGACATCAACAAAATGATTATGACATCATCAAATGATTATGACATCAACAAAATGATTATGACATCATCCAATGATTATGACATCAAATGATTATGACATCATCAAATGATTATGACATCAACAAAATGATTATGACATCATCCAATGATTATGACATCATCCAATGATTATGACATCATCAAATCATTATGACATCAACAAAATGATTGACATCATCAAATGATTATGACATCAACAAAATGATTATGACATCATCAAATCATTATGACATCAACAAAATGATTATGACATCATCAAATCATTATGACATCAACAAAATGATTATGACATCAAATGATTATGACATCATCAAATGATTATGACATCAACAAAATGATTATGACATCATCCAATGATTATGACATCATCCAATGATTATGACATCATCCAATGATTATGACATCATCAAATCATTATGACATCAACAAAATGATTATGACATCAACAAAATGATTAAGACATCATCAAATGATTATGACGTCAACAAAATGATTATGACATCATCCAATGATTATGACATCATCAAATCATTATGACATCAACAAAATGATTATGACATCAACAAAATGATTATGACATCATCAAATGATTATGACATCAACAAAATGATTATGACATCATCCAATGATTATGACATCAAATGATTATGACATCATGAAATGATTTTGACATCAACAAAATGATTATGACATCATCCAATGATTATGACATCATCCAATGATTATGACATCATCAATCATTATGACATCAACAAAATGATTGACATCATCAAATCATTATGACATCAACAAAATGATTATGACATCATCAAATGATTATGACATCATCCAATGATTATCACATCAAATGATTATGACATCAACAAAATTATTATGACATCATCCAATGATTATGACATCATCAAATCATTATGACATCAACAAAATGATTGACATCATCAAATGATTATGACATCAACAAAATGATTATGACATCATCCAATGATAATGACATCAAATGATTATGACATCATCAAATCATTATGACATCAACAAAATGATTATGACATCAACAAAATGATTATGGCATCATCAAATGATTATGACATCAACAAAATCATTATGACATCATCAAATGATTATGACATCAACAAAATGATTATGGCATCATCAAATGATTATGACATCAACAAAATGATTATGACATCATCCAATGATTATGACATCAACAAAATGATTATGACATCATCCAATGATTATGACATCATCAAATCATTATGACATCAACAAAATGATTGACATCATCAAATGATTATGACATCAACAAAATGATTATGACATCATCCAATGATTATGACATCATCCAATGATTATCACATCAAATGATTATGACATCAACAAAATTATTATGACATCATCCAATGATTATGACATCATCCAATGATTATGACATCATCAAATCATTATGACATCAACAAAATGATTGACATCATCAAATGATTATGACATCAACAAAATGATTATGACATCATCCAATGATTATGACATCAAATGATTATGACATCATTAAATGATTATGACATCAACAAAATGATTATGACATCATCCAATGATTATGACATCATCCAATGAATATGACATCATCAAATCATTATGACATCAACAAAATGATTGACATCATCAAATGATTATGACATCAATAAAATGATTATGACATCATCAAATGATTATGGCATCATCAAATGATTATGACATCAACAAAATCATTATGACATCAACAAAATGATTATGACATCAACAAAATGATTATGGCATCATCAAATGATTATGACATCAACAAAATCATTATGACATCATCAAATGATTATGACATCAACAAAATGATTATGACATCATCCAATGATTATGACATCAAATGATTATGACATCATCAAATCATTATGACATCAACAAAATGATTATGACATCAACAAAATGATTATGACATCATAAAATGATTATGACATCAACAAAATGATTATTGCATCATCAAATGATTATGACATCAACAAAATGATTATGACATCATCAAATGATTATGACATCAAATGATTATGACATCATCAAATGATTATGACATCAACAAAATGATGATGACATCATCCAATGATTATGACATCATCCAATAATTATGACATCATCAAATCATTATGACATCAACAAAATGATTGACATCATCAAATTATTATGACATCAACAAAATGATTATGACATCGTCAAATGATTATGACATCATCCAATGATTATCACATCAAATGATTATGACATCAACAAAATTATTATGACATCATCCAATGATTATGACATCATCCAATGATTATGACATCATCAAATCATTATGACATCAACAAAATGATTGACATCATCAAATGATTATGACATCAACAAAATGATTATGACATCGTCAAATGATTATGACATCATCCAATGATTATCACATCAAATGATTATGACATCAACAAAATTATTATGACATCATCCAATGATTATGACATCATCCAATGATTATGACATCATCAAATCATTATGACATCAACAAAATGATTGACATCATCAAATGATTATGACATCAACAAAATGATTATGACATCATCAAATGATTATGACATCATCCAATGATTATCACATCAAATGATTATGACATCAACAAAATTATTATGACATCATCCAATGATTATGACATCAAATGATTATGACATCATCAAATGATTATGACATCAACAAAATGATTATGACATCATCCAATGATTATGACATCATCCAATGATTATGACATCATCAAATCATTATGACATCAACAAAATGATTGACATCATCAAATGATTATGACATCAACAAAATGATTATGACATCATCAAATGATTATGACATCATCCAATGATTATCACATCAAATGATTATGACATCAACAAAATTATTATGACATCATCCAATGATTATGACATCATCCAATGATTATGACATCATCAAATCATTATGACATCAACAAAATGATTGACATCATCAAATGATTATGACATCAACAAAATGATTATGACATCATCCAATGATTATGACATCAAATGATTATGACATCATCCAATGATTATGACATCAACAAAATGATTATGGCATCATCAAATGATTATGACATCAACAAAATGATTATGACATCATCCAATGATTATGACATCATCCAATGATTATGACATCATCAAATCATTATGAAATCAACAAAATGATTATGACATCAACAAAATGATTATGACATCATCAAATGATTATGACATCAACAAAATGATTATGACATCATCCAATGATTATGACATCAAATGATTATGACATCATCAAATGATTATGACATCAACAAAATGATTATGACATCATCCAATGATTATGACATCATCCAATGATTATGACATCATCAAATCATTATGACATCAACAAAATGATTGACATCATCAAATGATTATGACATCAACAAAATGATTATGACATCATCAAATCATTATGACATCAACAAAATGATTATGACATCAACAAAATGATTATGGCATCATCCAATGATTATGACATCAAATGATTATGACATCATCAAATGATTATGACATCAACAAAATGATTATGACATCATCCAATGATTATGACATCATCCAATGATTATGACATCATCCAATGATTATGACATCATCAAATCATTATGACATCAACAAAATGATTATGACATCAACAAAATGATTAAGACATCATCAAATGATTATGACGTCAACAAAATGATTATGACATCATCCAATGATTATGACATCATCAAATCATTATGACATCAACAAAATGATTATGACATCAACAAAATGATTATGACATCATCAAATGATTATGACATCAACAAAATGATTATGACATCATCCAATGATTATGACATCAAATGATTATGACATCATCAAATGATTTTGACATCAACAAAATGATTATGACATCATCCAATGATTATGACATCATCCAATGATTATGACATCATCAATCATTATGACATCAACAAAATGATTGACATCATCAAATCATTATGACATCAACAAAATGATTATGACATCATCAAATGATTATGACATCATCCAATGATTATCACATCAAATGATTATGACATCAACAAAATTATTATGACATCATCCAATGATTATGACATCATCAAATCATTATGACATCAACAAAATGATTGACATCATCAAATGATTATGACATCAACAAAATGATTATGACATCATCCAATGATAATGACATCAAATGATTATGACATCATCAAATCATTATGACATCAACAAAATGATTATGACATCAACAAAATGATTATGGCATCATCAAATGATTATGACATCAACAAAATCATTATGACATCATCAAATGATTATGACATCAACAAAATGATTATGGCATCATCAAATGATTATGACATCAACAAAATGATTATGACATCATCCAATGATTATGACATCATCCAATGATTATGACATCATCAAATCTTTATGACATCAACAAAATGATTATGACATCAACAAAATGATTATGACATCATCAAATGATTATGACATCAACAAAATGATTATGACTTCATCCAATGATTATGACATCAAATGATTATGACATCATCAAATGATTATGACATCAACAAAATGATTATGACATCATCCAATGATTATGACATCATCCAATGATTATGACATCATCAAATCATTATGACATCAACAAAATGATTGACATCATCAAATGATTATGACATCAACAAAATGATTATGACATCATCCAATGATTATGACATCAAATGTTTATGACATCATCAAATGATTATGACATCAACAAAATGATTATGACATCATCCAATGATTATGATATCATCCAATGATTATGACATCATCAAATCATTATGACATCAACAAAATGATTGACATCATCATATGATTATGACATCAACAAAATGATTATGACATCATCAAATGTTTATGACATCATCCAATGATTATCACATCAAATGATTATGACATCAACAAAATTATTATGACATCATCCAATGATTATGACATCATCCAATGATTATGACATCATCAAATCATTATGACATCAACAAAATGATTGACAACATCAAATGATTATGACATCAACAAAATGATTATGACATCATCCAATGATTATGACATCATCCAATGATTATCACATCAAATGATTATGACATCAACAAAATTATTATGACATCATCCAATGATTATGACATCAAATGATTATGACATCATCAAATGATTATGACATCAACAAAATGATTATGACATCATCCAATGATTATGACATCATCCAATGATTATGACATCATCAAATCATTATGACATCAACAAAATGATTGACATCATCAAATGATTATGACATCAACAAAATGATTATGACATCATCCAATGATTATGACATCATCCAATGATTATCACATCAAATGATTATGACATCAACAAAATTATTATGACATCATCCAATGATTATGACATCATCCAATGATTATGACATCATCAAATCATTATGACATCAACAAAATGATTGACATCATCAAATGATTATGACATCAAAAAATGATTATGACATCATCCAATGATTATGACATCAAATGATTATGACATCATACAATGATTATGACATCAACAAAATGATTATGGCATCATCACATGATTATGACATCAACAAAATGATTATGACATCATCCAATGATTATGACATCATCCAATGATTATGACATCATCAAATCATTATGAAATCAACAAAATGATTATGACATCAACAAAATGATTATGACATCATCAAATGATTATGACATCAACAAAATGATTATGACATCATCCAATGATTATGACATCAAATGATTATGACATCATTAAATGATTATGACATCAACAAAATGATTATGACATCATCCAATGATTATGACATCATCCAATGAATATGACATCATCAAATCATTATGACATCAACAAAATGATTGACATCATCAAATGATTATGACATCAACAAAATGATTATGACATCATCAAATGATTATGGCATCATCAAATGATTATGACATCAACAAAATCATTATGACATCTACAAAATGATTATGACATCAACAAAATGATTATGGCATCATCAAATGATTATGACATCAACAAAATCATTATGACATCATCAAATGATTATGACATCAACAAAATGATTATGACATCATCCAATGATTATGACATCAAATGATTATGACATCATCAAATCATTATGACATCAACAAAATGATTATGACATCAACAAAATGATTATGACATCATAAAATGATTATGACATCAACAAAATGATTATTGCATCATCAAATGATTATGACATCAACAAAATGATTATGACATCATCAAATGATTATGACATCAAATGATTATGACATCATCAAATGATTATGACATCAACAAAATGATGATGACATCATCCAATGATTATGACATCATCCAATAATTATGACATCATCAAATCATTATGACATCAACAAAATGATTGACATCATCAAATTATTATGACATCAACAAAATGATTATGACATCGTCAAATGATTATGACATCATCCAATGATTTTCACATCAAATGATTATGACATCAACAAAATTATTATGACATCATCCAATGATTATGACATCATCCAATGATTATGACATCATCAAATCATTATGACATCAACAAAATGATTGACATCATCAAATGATTATGACATCAACAAAATGATTATGGCATCATCCAATGATTATGACATCAAATGATTATGACATCATCAAATCATTATGACATCAACAAAATGATTATGACATCAACAAAATGATTATGACATCAACAAAATGATTATGACATCATCCAATGATTATGACATCATCCAATGATTATGACATCATCAAATCATTATGACATCAACAAAATGATTGACATCATCAAATGATTATGACATCAACAAAATGATTATGACATCATCAAATGTTTATGACATCATCCAATGATTATCACATCAAATGATTATGACATCAACAAAATTATTATGACATCATCCAATGATTATGACATCATCCAATGATTATGACATCATCAAATCATTATGACATCAACAAAATGATTGACATCATCAAATGATTATGACATCAACAAAATGATTATGACATCGTCAAATGATTATGACATCATCCAATGATTATCACATCAAATGATTATGACATCAACAAAATTATTATGACATCATCCAATGATTATGACATCAAATGATTATGACATCATCAAATGATTATGACATCAACAAATGATTATGACATCATCCAATGATTATGACATCATCCAATGATTATGACATCATCAAATCATTATGACATCAACAAAATGATTGACATCATCAAATGATTATGACATCAACAAAATGATTATGACATCATCAAATGATTATGACATCATCCAATGATTATCACATCAAATGATTATGACATCAACAAAATTATTATGACATCATCCAATGATTATGACATCATCCAATGATTATGACATCATCAAATCATTATGACATCAACAAAATGATTGACATCATCAAATGATTATGACATCAACAAAATGATTATGACATCATCCAATGATTATGACATCAAATGATTATGACATCATCCAATGATTATGACATCAACAAAATGATTATGGCATCATCATATGATTATGACATCAACAAAATGATTATGACATCATCCAATGATTATGACATCATCCAATGATTATGACATCATCAAATCATTATGAAATCAACAAAATGATTATGACATCAACAAAATGATTATGACATCATCAAATGATTATGACATCAACAAAATGATTATGACATCATCCAATGATTATGACATCAAATGATTATGACATCATCAAATGATTATGACATCAACAAAATGATTATGACATCATCCAATGATTATGACATCATCCAATGATTATGACATCATCAAATCATTATGACATCAACAAAATGATTGACATCATCAAATGATTATGACATCAACAAAATGATTATGACATCATCAAATCATTATGACATCAACAAAATGATTATGACATCAACAAAATGATTATGGCATCATCCAATGATTATGACATCAAATGATTATGACATCATCAAATGATTATGACATCAACAAAATGATTATGACATCATCCAATGATTATGACATCATCCAATGATTATGACATCATCCAATGATTATGACATCATCAAATCATTATGACATCAACAAAATGATTATGACATCAACAAAATGATTAAGACATCATCAAATGATTATGACGTCAACAAAATGATTATGACATCATCCAATGATTATGACATCATCAAATCATTATGACATCAACAAAATGATTATGACATCAACAAAATGATTATGACATCATCAAATGATTTAACTTCAACAAAATGATTATGACATCATCCAATGATTATGACATCAAATGATTATGACATCATCAAATGATTTTGACATCAACAAAATGATTATGACATCATCCAATGATTATGACATCATCCAATGATTATGACATCATCAAATCATTATGACATCAACAAAATGATTGACATCATCAAATCATTATGACATCAACAAAATGATTATGACATCATCAAATGATTATGACATCATCCAATGATTATCACATCAAATGATTATGACATCAACAAAATTATTATGACATCATCCAATGATTATGACATCATCAAATCATTATGACATCAACAAAATGATTGACATCATCAAATGATTATGACATCAACAAAATGATTATGACATCATCCAATGATAATGACATCAAATGATTATGACATCATCAAATCATTATGACATCAACAAAATGATTATGACATCAACAAAATGATTATGGCATCATCAAATGATTATGACATCAACAAAATCATTATGACATCATCAAATGATTATGACATCAACAAAATGATTATGGCATCATCAAATGATTATGACATCAACAAAATGATTATGACATCATCCAATGATTATGACATCATCCAATGATTATGATATCATCAAATTTTTATGACATCAACAAAATGATTATGACATCAACAAAATGATTATGACATCATCAAATGATTATGACATCATCCAATGATTATGACATCATCAAATCATTATGACATCAACAAAATGATTGACATCATCAAATGATTATGACATCAACAAAATGATTATGACATCATCCAATGATTATGACATCAAATGTTTATGACATCATCAAATGATTATGACATCAACAAAATGATTATGACATCATCCAATGATTATGATATCATCCAATGATTATGACATCATCAAATCATTATGACATCAACAAAATGATTGACATCATCAAATGATTATGACATCAACAAAATGATTATGACATCATCAAATGATTATGACATCATCCAATGATTATCACATCAAATGATTATGACATCAACAAAATTATTATGACATCATCCAATGATTATGACATCATCAAATCATTATGACATCAACAAAATGATTGACATCATCAAATGATTATGACATCAACAAAATGATTATGACATCATCCAATGATTATGACATCAAATGATTATGACATCATCCAATGATTATGACATCAACAAAATGATTATGGCATCATCAAATGATTATGACATCAACAAAATGATTATGACATCATCCAATGATTATGACATCATCCAATGATTATGACATCATCAAATCATTATGACATCAACAAAATGATTATGACATCATCAAATGATTATGACATCAACAAAATGATTATGACATCATCCAATGATTATGACATCATCCAATGATTATGACATCAAATGATTATGACATCATCAAATGATTATGACATCAACAAAATGATTATGACATCATCCAATGATTATGACATCATCCAATGATTATGACATCATCAAATCATTATGACATCAACAAAATGATTGACATCATCAAATGATTATGACATCAACAAAATGATTATGACATCATCAAATGATTATGACATCATGCAATGATTATCACATCAAATGATTATGACATCAACAAAATTATTATGACATCATCCAATGATTATGACATCATCCAATGATTATGACATCATCAAATCATTATGACATCAACAAAATGATTGACATCATCAAATGATTATGACATCAACAAAATGATTATGACATCATCCAATGATTATGACATCAAAAGATTATGACATCATCAAATCATTATGACATCAACAAAATGATTATGACATCAACAAATTGATTATGGCATCATCAAATGATTATGACATCAACAAAATCATTATGACATCATCAAATGATTATGACATCAACACAATGATTATGACATCATCCATTGATTATGACATCATCCAATGATTATGACATCATCAAATCATTATGACATCAACAAAATGATTATGACATCAACAAAATGATTATGACATCATCAAATGATTATGACATCAACAAAATGATTATGACATCATCCAATGATTATGACATCAAATGATTATGACATCAACAAAATGATTATGACAACAAAATGATTATGACATCATCCAATGATTATGACATCATCCAATGAATATGACATCATCAAATCATTATGACATCAACAAAATGATTGACATCATCAAATGATTATGACATCAACAAAATGATTATGACATCATCAAATGATTATGACATCATCCAATGATTATCACATCAAATGATTATGACATCAACAAAATTATTATGACATCATCCAATGATTATGACATCAAATGATTATGACATCATCAAATCATTATGACATCAACAAAATGATTATGACATCATCCAATGATTATGACATCAAATAATTATGACATCATCAAATCATTATGACATCAACAAAATGTTTATGACATCAACAAAATGATTATGGCATCATCAAATGATTATGACATCAACAAAATCATTATGACATCATCAAATGATTATGACATCAACAAAATGATTATGACATCATCCAATGATTATGACATCAAATGATTATGACATCATCAAATAATTATGACATCAACAAAATGATTATGACATCAACAAAATGATTATGACATCATAAAATGATTATGACATCAACAAAATGATTATGGCATCATCAAATGATTATGACATCATCAAATAATTATGACATCAACAAAATGATTATGACATCAACAAAATGATTATGGCATCATCAAATGATTATGACATCAACAAAATCATTATGACATCATCAAATGATTATGACATCAACAAAATGAGTATGGCATCATCAAATGATTATGACATCAACAAAATGATTATGACATCATCCAATGATTATGACATCATCCAATGATTATGACATCATCAAATCATTATGACATCAACAAAATGATTATGACATCAACAAAATGATTATGACATCATCAAATGATTATGACATCAACAAAATGATTATGACATCATCCAATGATTATGACATCAAATGATTATGACATCATCAAATGATTATGACATCAACAAAATGATTATGACATCATCCAATGATTATGACATCATCCAATGATTATGACATCATCAAATCATTTTGACATCAACAAAATGATTGACATCATCAAATGATTATGACATCAACAAAATGATTATGACATCATCAAATGATTATGACATCATCCAATGATTATCACATCAAATGATTATGACATCAACAAAATTATTATGACATCATCCAATGATTATGAAATCATCCAATGATTATGACATCATCAAATCATTATGACATCAACAAAATGATTATGACATCATCCAATGATTATGACATCAAATTATTATGACATCATCAAATCATTATGACATCAACAAAATGTTTATGACATCAACAAAATGATTATGGCATCATCAAATGATTATGACTTCAACAAAATCATTATGACATCATCAAATGATTATGACATCAACAAAATGATTATGACATCATCCAATGATTATGACATCAAATGATTATGACATCATCAAATAATTATGACATCAACAAAATGATTATGACATCAACAAAATGATTATGACATCATAAAATGATTATGACATCAACAAAATGATTATGGCATCATCAAATGATTATGACATCAACAAAATGATTATGACATCATCCAATGATTTTGACATCATCAAATCATTATGACATCAACAAAATGATTATGACATCAACAAAATGATTATGACATCATCAAATGATTATGACATCAAATGATTATGACATCATCAAATGATTATGACATCAACAAAATGATGATGACATCATCCAATGATTATGACATCATCCAATGATTATGACATCATCAAATCATTATGACATCAAATGATTATGACATCATCAAATGATTATGACATCATCAAATGATTATGACATCATCAAATGATTATGACATCAACAAAATGATTATGACATCATCCAATGATTATGACATCAAATGATTATGACATCATCAAATGATTATGACATCAACAAAATGATTATGACATCATCAAATGATTATGACATCAAAAAAATGATTATGACATCAACAAAATGATTATGACATCATCTAATGATTATGACATTATCAAATGATTATGACATCAACAAAATGATTATGACATCATCCGATGATTATGACATCAAATGATTATGACGTCATCAAATGATTATGACATCAACAAAATGATTATGACATCATCTAATGATTATGACATCATCAAATGATTATGACATCAACAAAATGATTATGACATCATCTAATGATTATGACATCATCAAATGATTATGACATCAACAAAATGATTATGACATCATCCAATGATTATGACATCAAATGATTATGACATCAACAAAATGATTATGACATCATCCAATGATTATGACATCAAATGTTTATGACATCATCAAATGATTATGACATCAACAAAATGATTATGACATCATCCAATGATTATGACATCAAATGATTATGACATAATCAAATCATTATGACATCAACAAAATGATTATGACATCATCTAATGATTATGACATCATCAAATGATTATGCCATCAACAAAATGATTATGACATCATCCATTGATAATGACATCAAATGATTATGACATCATCAAATGATTATGACATCAACAAAATGATTATGACATCATCTGATGATTATGACATCAACAAAATGATTATGACATCATCCAATGATTATGACATCAAATGATTATGACATAATCCAATGATTATGACATCAACAAAATCATTATGGCATCATCAAATGATTATGACATCAACAAAATGATTATGACATCATCCAATGATTATGACATCATCCAATGATTATGACATCATCAAATCATTATGACATCAACAAAATGATTATGACATCAACAAAATGATTATGACATCATCAAATGATTATGACATCAAATGATTATGACATCTTCAAATGATTATGACTTCAACAAAATGATTATGACATCATCCAATGATTATGACATCATCCAATGATTATGACATCATCAAATCATTATGACATCAACAAAATGATTATGACATCATCTAATGATTATGACATCATCAAATGATTATGACATCAACAAAATGATTATGACATCATCCAATGATTATGACATCAAATGATTATGACATCATCAAATGATTATGACATCAACAAAATGATTATGACATCATCAAATGATTATGACATCAAAAAAATGATTATGACATCAACAAAATGATTATGACATCATCTAATGATTATGACATTATCAAATGATTATGACATCAACAAAATGATTATGACATCATCCGATGATTATGACATCAAATCATTATGACATAATCAAATGATTATGACATCAACAAAATGATTATGACATCATCTAATGATTATGACATCATCAACTGATTATGACATCAACAAAATGATTATGACATCATCTAATGAATATGACATCATCAAATGATTATGACATCAACAAAATGATTATGACATCATCCAATGATTATGACATCAAATGATTATGACATCAACAAAATGATTATGACATCATCCAATGATTATGACATCAAATGTTTATGACATCATCAAATGATTATGACATCAACAAAATGATTATGACATCATCCAATGATTATGACATCAAATGATTATGACATAATCAAATCATTATGACATCAACAAAATGATTATGACATCAACAAAATGATTTTGACATCATCTGATGATTATGACATCAACAAAATGATTATGACATCATCCAATGATTATGACATCAAATGATTATGACATAATCCAATGATTATGACATCAACAAAATGATTATGGTATCATCAAATGATTATGACATCAACAAAATGATTATGACATCATCCAATGATTATGACATCATCCAATGATTATGACATCATCAAATCATTATGACATCAACAAAATGATTATGACATCAACAAAATGATTATGACATCATCAAATGATTATGACATCAACAAAATGATTATGACATCATCCAATGATTATGACATCAAATGATTATGACATCATCAAATGATTATGACATCAACAAAATGATTATGACATCATCCAATGATTATGACATCATCCAATGATTATGACATCATCAAATCATTATGACATCAACAAAATGATTGACATCATCAAATGATTATGACATCAACAAAATGATTATGACATCATCAAATGATTATGACATCATCCAATGATTATGACATCAACAAAATGATTATGACATCATCCGATGATTATTACATCAAATGATTATGACATCATCAAATGATTATGACATCAACAAAATGATTATGACATCAACAAAATGATTATGACATCAACAAAATGATTATGACATCATCTAATGATAATGACATTATCAAATGATTATGACATCAACAAAATGATTATGACATCATTCGATGATTATGACATCATCTGATTATGACATCATCAAATGATTATGACATCAACAAAATGATTATGACATCATCTAATGATTATGACATCATCAAATGATTATGACATCAACAAAATGATTATGACATCATCAAATGATTATGACATCAACAAAATGATTATGACATCATAAAATGATTATGACATCAACAAAATGATTATGGCATCATCAAATGATTATGACATCAACAAAATGATTATGACATCATCCAATGATTTTGACATCATCAAATCATTATGACATCAACAAAATGATTATGACATCAACAAAATGATTATGACATCATCAAATGATTATGACATCAAATGATTATGACATCAACAAAATGATGATGACATCATCCAATGATTATGACATCATCCAATGATTATGACATCATCAAATCATTATGACATCAACAAAATGATTGACATCATCAAATGATTATGACATCAACAAAATGATTATGACATCATCAAATGATTATGACATCATCCAATGATTATGACATCAAATGATTATGACATCAACAAAATTATTATGACATCATCCAATGATTATGACATCATCCAATGATTATGACATCATCAAATCATTATGACATCAACAAAATGATTGACATCATCAAATGATTATGACATCAACAAAATGATTATGACATCATCCAATGATTATGACATCAAATGATTATGACATCATCAAATCATTATGACATCAACAAAATGATTATGACATCAACAAAATGATTATGGCATCATCAAATGATTATGACATCAACAAAATCATTATGACATCATCAAATGATTATGACATCAACAAAATGATTATGGCATCATCAAATGATTATGACATCAACAAAATGATTATGACATCATCCAATGATTATGACATCATCCAATGATTATGACATCATCAAATCATTATGACATCAACAAAATGATTATGACATCAACAAAATGATTATGACATCATCAAATGATTATGACATCAACAAAATGATTATGACATCATCCAATGATTATGACATCAAATGATTATGACATCATCAAATGATTATGACATCAACAAAATGATTATGACATCATCCAATGATTATGATATCATCCAATGATTATGACATCATCAAATCATTATGACATCAACAAAATGATTGACATCATCAAATGATTATGACATCAACAAAATGATTATGACATCATCAAATGATTATGACATCATCCAATGATTATCACATCAAATGATTATGACATCAACAAAATTATTATGACATCATCCAATGATTATGACATCATCCAATGATTATGACATCATCAAATCATTATGACATCAACAAAATGATTATGACATCATCCAATGATTATGACATCAAATGATTATGGCATCATCAAATCATTATGACATCAACAAAATGACTATGACATCAACAAAATGATTATGGCATCATCAAATGATTATGACATCAACAAAATCATTATGACATCATCAAATGATTATGACATCAACAAAATGATTATGACATCATCCAATGATTATGACATCAAATGATTATGACATCATCAAATCATTATGACATCAACAAAATGATTATGACATCAACAAATCATTATGACATCAACAAAATGATTATGACATCATCAAATCATTATGACATCAACAAAATGATTATGACATCAACAAAATGATTATGACATCATAAAATGATTATGACATCAACAAAATGATTATGGCATCATCAAATGATTATGACATCAACAAAATGATTATGACATCATCCAATGATTTTGACATCATCAAATCATTATGACATCAACAAAATGATTATGACATCAACAAAATGATTATGACATCATCAAATGATTATGACATCAAATGATTATGACATCATCAAATGATTATGACATCAACAAAATGATGATGACATCATCCAATGATTATGACATCATCCAATGATTATGACATCATCAAATCATTATGACATCAACAAAATGATTATGACATCATCTAATGATTATGACATCATCAAATGATTATGACATCAACAAAATGATTATGACATCATCCAATGATTATGACATCAAATGATTATGACATCATCAAATGATTATGACATCAACAAAATGATTATGACATCATCCGATGATTATGACATCAAATGATTATGACATCATCAAATTATTATGACATCAACAAAATGATTATGACATCATCTAATGATTATGACATCATCAAATGATTATGACATCAACAAAATGATTATAACATCATCTAATGATTATGACATCAAATGATTATGACATCATCAAATCATTATGACATCAACAAAATGATTATGACATCATCTAATGATTATGACATCATCCGATGATTATGACATCAAATGATTATGACATCATCAAATGATTATGACATCAACAAAATGATTATGACATCATCTAATGATTATGACATCATCAAATGATTATGACATCAACAAAATGATTATGACATCATCCAATGATTATGACATCAAATGATTATGACATCATCAAATCATTATGACATCAACAAAATGATTATTACATCATCTAATGATTATGACATCATCAAATGATTATGACATCAACAAAATGATTATGACATCATCCAATGATTATGACATCAAATGATTATGACATCATCAAATGATTATGACATCAACAAAATGATTATGACATCATCTGATGATTATGACATCAACAAAATGATTATGACATCATCCAATGATTATGACATCAAATGATTATGACATAATCCAATGATTATGACATCAACAAAATGATTATGGCATCATCAAATGATTATGACATCAACAAAATGATTATGACATCATCCAATGATTATGACATCATCAAATCATTATGACATCAACAAAATGATTATGACATCAACAAAATGATTATGACATCATCAAATGATTATGACATCAAATGATTATGACATCATCAAATGATTATGACATCAACAAAATGATGATGACATCATCCAATGATTATGACATCATCCAATGATTATGACATCATCAAATCATTATGACATCAACAAAATGATTATGACATCATCTAATGATTATGACATCATCAAATGATTATGACATCAACAAAATGATTATGACATCATCCAATGATTATGACATCAAATGATTATGACATCATCAAATGATTATGACATCAACAAAATGATTATGACATCATCAAATGATTATGACATCAAAAAAATGATTATGACATCAACAAAATAATTAGGACATCATCTAATGATTATGACATTATCAAATGATTATGACATCAACAAAATGATTATGACATCATCGGATGATTATGACATCAAATGATTATGACATCATCAAATGATTATGACATCAACAAAATGATTAAGACATCATCTAATGATTATGACATCATCAAATGATTATGACATCAACAAAATGATTATGACATCATCAAATGATCATGACATCAACAAAATGATTATGACATCATCCAATGATTATGACATCAAATGATTATGACATCACCAAAATGATTATGACATCATCAAATGATTATGACATCAACAAAATGATTATGACATCATCCAATGATTATGACATCAAATGATTATGACATCATCAAATCATTATGACATCAACAAAATGATTATGACATCATCTAATGATTATGACATCATCAAATGATTATGACATCAACAAAATGATTATGACATCATCCAATGATTATGACATCAAATGATTATGACATCATCAAATGATTATGACATCATCAAAATGATTATGACATCATCTGATGATTATGACATCAACAAAATGATTATGACATCATCCAATGATTATGACATCAAATGAATATGACATCATCCAATGATTATGACATCAACAAAATGATTATGGCATCATCAAATGATTATGACATCAACAAAATGATTATGACATCATCCAATGATTATGACATCATACAATGATTATGACATCATCAAATCATTATGACATCAACAAAATGATTATGACATCAACAAAATAATTATGACATCATCAAATGATTATGACATCATCTAATGATTATGACATTATCAAATGATTATGACATCAACAAAATGATTATGACATCCTCCGATGATTATGACATCATCAAATGATTATGACATCAACAAAATGATTATGACATCAACAAAATGATTATGACATCATCTAATGATTATGACATTATCAAATGATTATGACATCAACAAAATGATTATGACATCATCCGATGATTATGACATCAAATGATTATGACATCATCAAATGATTATGACATCAACAAAATGATTATGACATCATCTAATGATTATGACATCATCAAATGATTATGACATCAACAAAATGATTATGACATCATCTAATGATTATGACATCATCAAATGATTATGACATCAACAAAATGATTATGACATCATCCAATGATTATGACATCAAATGATTATGACATCAACAAAATGATTATGACATCATCCAATGATTATGACATCCAATGATTATGACATCATCAAATCATTATGACATCAACAAAATGATTATGACATCAACAAAATGATTATAACACCATAAAATGATTATGACATCAACAAAATGATTATGGCATCATCAAATGATTATGACATCAACAAAATGATTATGACATCATCCAATGATTTTGACATCATCAAATCATTATGACATCAACAAAATGATTATGACATCATCAAAATGATTATGACATCATCAAATGATTATGACATCAAATGATTATGACATCAACAAAATGATGATGACATCATTCAATTATTATGACATCATCCAATGATTATGACATCATCAAATCATTATGACATCAACAAAATGATTGACATCATCAAATGATTATGACATCAACAAAATGATTATGACATCATCAAATGATTATGACATCATCCAATGATTATCACATCAAATGATTATGACATCAACAAAATTATTATGACATCATCCAATGATTATGACATCATCCAATGATTATGACATCATCAAATCATTATGACATCAACAAAATGATTGACATCATCAAATGATTATGACATCAACAAAATGATTATGACATCATCCAATGATTATGACATCAAATGATTATGACATCATCAAATCATTATGACATCAACAAAATGATTATGACATCAACAAAATGATTATGGCATCATCAAATGATTATGACATCAATAAAATCATTATGACATCATCAAATGATTATGACATCAACAAAATGATTATGGCATCATCAAATGATTATGACATCAACAAAATGATTATGACATCATCCAATGATTATGACATCATCCATTGACTATGACATCATCAAATCATTATGACATCAGCAAAATGATTATGACATCAACAAAATGATTATGACATCATCAAATGATTATGACATCAACAAAATGATTATGACATCATCCAATGATTATGACATCAAATGATTATGACATCATCAAATGATTATGACATCAACAAAATGATTATGACATCATCCAATGATTATGACATCATCCAATGATTATGACATCATCAAATCATTATGACATCAACAAAATGATTGACATCATCAAATGATTATGACATCAACAAAATGATTATGACATCATCAAATGATTATGACATCATCCAATGATTATCACATCAAATGATTATGACATCAACAAAATTATTATGACATCATCCAATGATTATGACATCATTCAATGATTATGACATCATCAAATCATTATGACATCAACAAAATGATTATGACATCATCCAATGATTATGACATCAAATGATTATGACATCATCAAATCATTATGACATCAACAAAATGATTATGACATCAACAAAATGATTATGGCATCATCAAATGATTATGACATCAACAAAATCATTATGACATCATCAAATGATTATGACATCAACAAAATGATTATGACATCATCCAATGATTATGACATCAAATTATTATGACATCATCAAATCATTATGACATCAACAAAATGATTATGACATCAACAAAATGATTATGACATCATAAAATGATTATGACATCAACAAAATGATAATGGCATCATCAAATGATTATGACATCATCAAATGATTATGACATCATCAAATGATTATGACATCAACAAAATGATTATGACATCATCTAATGATTATGACATCATCAAATGATTATGACATCAACAAAATGATTATGACATCATCCAATGATTATGACATCAAATGATTATGACATCAACAAAATGATTATGACATCATCCAATGATTATGACATCAAATGTTTATGACATCATCAAATGATTATGACATCAACAAAATGATTATGACATCATCCAATGATTATGACTTCAAATGATTATGACATCATCAAATCATTATGACATCAACAAAATGATTATGACATCATCTAATGATTATGACATCATCAAATGATTATGACATCAACAAAATGATTATGACATCATCCAATGATTATGACATCAAATGATTATGACATCATCAAATGATTATGACATCAACAAAATGATTATGACATCATCTGATGATTATGACATCAACAAAATGATTATGACATCATCCAATGATTATGACATCAAATGATTATGACATAATCCAATGATTATGACATCAACAAAATGATTATGGCATCATCAAATGATTATGACATCAACAAAATGATTATGACATCATCCAATGATTATGACATCATCCAATGATTATGACATCATCAAATGATTATGACATCAACAAAATGATTATGACATCATCTAATGATTATGACATCATCAAATGATTATGACATCAACAAAATGATTATGACATCATCCAATGATTATGACATCAAATGATTATGACATCATCAAATCATTATGACATCAACAAAATGATTATTACATCATCTAATGATTATGACATCATCAAATGATTATGACATCAACAAAATGATTATGACATCATCCAATGATTATGACATCAAATGATTATGACATCATCAAATGATTATGACATCAACAAAATGATTATGACATCATCTGATGATTATGACATCAACAAAATGATTATGACATCATCCAATGATTATGACATCAAATGATTATGACATAATCCAATGATTATGACATCAACAAAATGATTATGGCATCATCAAATGATTATGACATCAACAAAATGATTATGACATCATCCAATGATTATGACATCATCAAATCATTATGACATCAACAAAATGATTATGACATCAACAAAATGATTATGACATCATCAAATGATTATGACATCAAATGATTATGACATCATCAAATGATTATGACATCAACAAAATGATGATGACATCATCCAATGATTATGACATCATCCAATGATTATGACATCATCAAATCGTTATGACATCAACAAAATGATTATGACATCATCTAATGATTATGACATCATCAAATGATTATGACATCAACAAAATGATTATGACATCATCCAATGATTATGACATCAAATGATTATGACATCATCAAATGATTATGACATCAACAAAATGATTATGACATCATCAAATGATTATGACATCAAAAAAATGATTATGACATCAACAAAATAATTAGGACATCATCTAATGATTATGACATTATCAAATGATTATGACATCAACAAAATGATTATGACATCATCGGATGATTATGACATCAAATGATTATGACATCATCAAATGATTATGACATCAACAAAATGATTAAGACATCATCTAATGATTATGACATCATCAAATGATTATGACATCAACAAAATGATTATGACATCATCAAATGATCATGACATCAACAAAATGATTATGACATCATCCAATGATTATGACATCAAATGATTATGACATCACCAAAATGATTATGACATCATCAAATGATTATGACATCAACAAAATGATTATGACATCATCCAATGATTATGACATCAAATGATTATGACATCATCAAATCATTATGACATCAACAAAATGATTATGACATCATCTAATGATTATGACATCATCAAATGATTATGACATCAACAAAATGATTATGACATCATCCAATGATTATGACATCAAATGATTATGACATCATCAAATGATTATGACATCATCAAAATGATTATGACATCATCTGATGATTATGACATCAACAAAATGATTATGACATCATCCAATGATTATGACATCAAATGATTATGACATCATCCAATGATTATGACATCAACAAAATGATTATGGCATCATCAAATGATTATGACATCAACAAAATGATTATGACATCATCCAATGATTATGACATCATACAATGATTATGACATCATCAAATCATTATGACATCAACAAAATGATTATGACATCAACAAAATAATTATGACATCATCAAATGATTATGACATCATCTAATGATTATGACATTATCAAATGATTATGACATCAACAAAATGATTATGACATCCTCCGATGATTATGACATCATCAAATGATTATGACATCAACAAAATGATTATGACATCAACAAAATGATTATGACATCATCTAATGATTATGACATTATCAAATGATTATGACATCAACAAAATGATTATGACATCATCCGATGATTATGACATCAAATGATTATGACATCATCAAATGATTATGACATCAACAAAATGATTATGACATCATCTAATGATTATGACATCATCAAATGATTATGACATCAACAAAATGATTATGACATCATCTAATGATTATGACATCATCAAATGATTATGACATCAACAAAATGATTATGACATCATCCAATGATTATGACATCAAATGATTATGACATCAACAAAATGATTATGACATCATCCAATGATTATGACATCCAATGATTATGACATCATCAAATCATTATGACATCAACAAAATGATTATGACATCAACAAAATGATTATAACACCATAAAATGATTATGACATCAACAAAATGATTATGGCATCATCAAATGATTATGACATCAACAAAATGATTATGACATCATCCAATGATTTTGACATCATCAAATCATTATGACATCAACAAAATGATTATGACATCATCAAAATGATTATGACATCATCAAATGATTATGACATCAAATGATTATGACATCAACAAAATGATGATGACATCATTCAATTATTATGACATCATCCAATGATTATGACATCATCAAATCATTATGACATCAACAAAATGATTGACATCATCAAATGATTATGACATCAACAAAATGATTATGACATCATCAAATGATTATGACATCATCCAATGATTATCACATCAAATGATTATGACATCAACAAAATTATTATGACATCATCCAATGATTATGACATCATCCAATGATTATGACATCATCAAATCATTATGACATCAACAAAATGATTGACATCATCAAATGATTATGACATCAACAAAATGATTATGACATCATCCAATGATTATGACATCAAATGATTATGACATCATCAAATCATTATGACATCAACAAAATGATTATGACATCAACAAAATGATTATGGCATCATCAAATGATTATGACATCAATAAAATCATTATGACATCATCAAATGATTATGACATCAACAAAATGATTATGGCATCATCAAATGATTATGACATCAACAAAATGATTATGACATCATCCAATGATTATGACATCATCCATTGACTATGACATCATCAAATCATTATGACATCAGCAAAATGATTATGACATCAACAAAATGATTATGACATCATCAAATGATTATGACATCAACAAAATGATTATGACATCATCCAATGATTATGACATCAAATGATTATGACATCATCAAATGATTATGACATCAACAAAATGATTATGACATCATCCAATGATTATGACATCATCCAATGATTATGACATCATCAAATCATTATGACATCAACAAAATGATTGACATCATCAAATGATTATGACATCAACAAAATGATTATGACATCATCAAATGATTATGACATCATCCAATGATTATCACATCAAATGATTATGACATCAACAAAATTATTATGACATCATCCAATGATTATGACATCATTCAATGATTATGACATCATCAAATCATTATGACATCAACAAAATGATTATGACATCATCCAATGATTATGACATCAAATGATTATGACATCATCAAATCATTATGACATCAACAAAATGATTATGACATCAACAAAATGATTATGGCATCATCAAATGATTATGACATCAACAAAATCATTATGACATCATCAAATGATTATGACATCAACAAAATGATTATGACATCATCCAATGATTATGACATCAAATTATTATGACATCATCAAATCATTATGACATCAACAAAATGATTATGACATCAACAAAATGATTATGACATCATAAAATGATTATGACATCAACAAAATGATAATGGCATCATCAAATGATTATGACATCATCAAATGATTATGACATCATCAAATGATTATGACATCAACAAAATGATTATGACATCATCTAATGATTATGACATCATCAAATGATTATGACATCAACAAAATGATTATGACATCATCCAATGATTATGACATCAAATGATTATGACATCAACAAAATGATTATGACATCATCCAATGATTATGACATCAACTGTTTATGACATCATCAAATGATTATGACATCAACAAAATGATTATGACATCATCCAATGATTATGACTTCAAATGATTATGACATCATCAAATCATTATGACATCAACAAAATGATTATGACATCATCTAATGATTATGACATCATCAAATGATTATGACATCAACAAAATGATTATGACATCATCCAATGATTATGACATCAAATGATTATGACATCATCAAATGATTATGACATCAACAAAATGATTATGACATCATCTGATGATTATGACATCAACAAAATGATTATGACATCATCCAATGATTATGACATCAAATGATTATGACATAATCCAATGATTATGACATCAACAAAATGATTATGGCATCATCAAATGATTATGACATCAACAAAATGATTATGACATCATCCAATGATTATGACATCATCCAATGATTATGACATCATCAAATCATTATGACATCAACAAAATGATTATGACATCAACAAAATGATTATGACATCATCAAATGATTATGACATCAACAAAATGATTATGACATCATCCAATGATTATGACATCATCCAATGATTATGACATCATCAAATCATTATGACATCAACAAAATGATTGACATCATCAAATGATTATGACATCAACAAAATGATTATGACATCATCAAATGATTATGACATCAACAAAATGATTATGACATCATCAAATGATTATGACATCATCCAATGATTATGACATCAACAAAATGATTATGACATCATCCGATGATTATGACATCAAATGATTATGACATAATCCAATGATTATGACATCAACAAAATGATTATGACATCATCCAATGATTATGACATCATCCAATGATTATGACATCATCAAATCATTATGACATCATCAAATCATTATGACATCAACAAAATGATTATGACATCAACAAAATGATTATGACATCATCAAATGATTATGACATCAACAAAATGATTATGACATCATCCAATGATTATGACATCAAATGATTATGACATCATCAAATGATTATGACATCAACAAAATGATTATGACATCATCCAATGATTATGACATCATCCAATGATTATGACATCATCAAATCATTATGACATCAACAAAATGATTGACATCATCAAATGATTATGACATCAACAAAGTGATTATGACATCATCAAATGATTATGACATCATCCAATGATTATGACATCAACAAAATGATTATGACATCATCCGATGATTATGACATCAAATGATTATGACATCATCAAATTATTATGACATCAACAAAATGATTATGACATCAACAAAATGATTATGACATCAACAAAATGATTATGACATCATCTAAGGATTATGACATTATCAAATGATTATGACATCAACAAAATGATTATGACATCATCCGATGATTATGACATCAAATGATTATGACATCATCAAATGATTATGACATCAACAAAATGATTATGACATCATCTAATGATTATGACATCATCAAATGATTATGACATCAACAAAATGATTATGACATCATCTAATGATTATGACATCATCAAATGATTATGACATCAACAAAATGATTATGACATCATCCAATGATTATGACATCAAATGATTATGACATCAACAAAATGATTATGACATCATCCAATGATTATGACATCAAATGATTATGACATCATCAAATCATTATGACATCAACAAAATGATTATGACATTAACAAAATGATTATGACATAATCAAATCATTATGACATCAACAAAATGATTATGACATCAACAAAATGATTATGGCATCATCAAATGATTATGACATCAACAAAATCATTATGACATCATCAAATGATTATGACATCAACAAAATGATTATGGCATCATCAAATGATTATGACATCAACAAAATGATTATGACATCATCCAATGATTATGACATCATCCAATGATTATGACATCATCAAATCATTATGACATCAACAAAATGATTATGACATCAACAAAATGATTATGACATCATCAAATGATTATGACATCAACAAAATGATTATGACATCATCCAATGATTATGACATCAAATGATTATGACATCATCAAATGATTATGACATCAACAAAATGATTATGACATCATCCAATGATTATGACATCATCCAATGATTATGACATCATCAAATCATTATGACATCAACAAAATGATTGACATCATCAAATGATTATGACATCAACAAAATGATTATGACATCATCAAATGATTATGACATCATCCAATGATTATCACATCAAATGATTATGACATCAACAAAATTATTATGACATCATCCAATGATTATGACATCATCCAATGATTATGACATCATCAAATCATTATGACATCAACAAAATGATTATGACATCATCCAATGATTATGACATCAAATGATTATGGCATCATCAAATCATTATGACATCAACAAAATGACTATGACATCAACAAAATGATTATGGCATCATCAAATGATTATGACATCAACAAAATCATTATGACATCATCAAATGATTATGACATCAACAAAATGATTATGACATCATCCAATGATTATGACATCAAATGATTATGACATCATCAAATCATTATGACATCAACAAAATGATTATGACATCAACAAATCATTATGACATCAACAAAATGATTATGACATCATCAAATCATTATGACATCAACAAAATGATTATGACATCAACAAAATGATTATGACATCATAAAATGATTATGACATCAACAAAATGATTATGGCATCATCAAATGATTATGACATCAACAAAATGATTATGACATCATCCAATGATTTTGACATCATCAAATCATTATGACATCAACAAAATGATTATGACATCAACAAAATGATTATGACATCATCAAATGATTATGACATCAAATGATTATGACATCATCAAATGATTATGACATCAACAAAATGATGATGACATCATCCAATGATTATGACATCATCCAATGATTATGACATCATCAAATCATTATGACATCAACAAAATGATTATGACATCATCTAATGATTATGACATCATCAAATGATTATGACATCAACAAAATGATTATGACATCATCCAATGATTATGACATCAAATGATTATGACATCATCAAATGATTATGACATCAACAAAATGATTATGACATCATCCGATGATTATGACATCAAATGATTATGACATCATCAAATTATTATGACATCAACAAAATGATTATGACATCATCTAATGATTATGACATCATCAAATGATTATGACATCAACAAAATGATTATAACATCATCTAATGATTATGACATCAAATGATTATGACATCATCAAATCATTATGACATCAACAAAATGATTATGACATCATCTAATGATTATGACATCATCCGATGATTATGACATCAAATGATTATGACATCATCAAATGATTATGACATCAACAAAATGATTATGACATCATCTAATGATTATGACATCATCAAATGATTATGACATCAACAAAATGATTATGACATCATCCAATGATTATGACATCAAATGATTATGACATCATCAAATCATTATGACATCAACAAAATGATTATTACATCATCTAATGATTATGACATCATCAAATGATTATGACATCAACAAAATGATTATGACATCATCCAATGATTATGACATCAAATGATTATGACATCATCAAATGATTATGACATCAACAAAATGATTATGACATCATCTGATGATTATGACATCAACAAAATGATTATGACATCATCCAATGATTATGACATCAAATGATTATGACATAATCCAATGATTATGACATCAACAAAATGATTATGGCATCATCAAATGATTATGACATCAACAAAATGATTATGACATCATCCAATGATTATGACATCATCAAATCATTATGACATCAACAAAATGATTATGACATCAACAAAATGATTATGACATCATCAAATGATTATGACATCAAATGATTATGACATCATCAAATGATTATGACATCAACAAAATGATGATGACATCATCCAATGATTATGACATCATCCAATGATTATGACATCATCAAATCATTATGACATCAACAAAATGATTATGACATCATCTAATGATTATGACATCATCAAATGATTATGACATCAACAAAATGATTATGACATCATCCAATGATTATCACATCAAATGATTATGACATCAACAAAATTATTATGACATCATCCAATGATTATGACATCATTCAATGATTATGACATCATCAAATGATTATGACATCATCTAATGATTATGACATTATCAAATGATTATGACATCAACAAAATGATTATGACATCCTCCAATGATTATGACATCAACAAAATGATTATGACATCAACAAAATGATTATGACATCATCTAATGATTATGACATTATCAAATGATTATGACATCAACAAAATGATTATGACATCATCCGATGATTATGACATCAAATGATTATGACATCATCAAATGATTATGACATCAACAAAATGATTATGACATCATCTAATGATTATGACATCATCAAATGATTATGACATCAACAAAATGATTATGACATCATCTAATGATTATGACATCATCAAATGATTATGACATCAACAAAATGATTATGACATCATCCAATGATTATGACATCAAATGATTATGACATCAACAAAATGATTATGACATCATCCAATGATTATGACATCCAATGATTATGACATCATCAAATCATTATGACATCAACAAAATGATTATGACATCAACAAAATGATTATAACACCATAAAATGATTATGACATCAACAAAATGATTATGGCATCATCAAATGATTATGACATCAACAAAATGATTATGACATCATCCAATGATTTTGACATCATCAAATCATTATGACATCAACAAAATGATTATGACATCATCAAAATGATTATGACATCATCAAATGATTATGACATCAAATGATTATGACATCAACAAAATGATGATGACATCATTCAATTATTATGACATCATCCAATGATTATGACATCATCAAATCATTATGACATCAACAAAATGATTGACATCATCAAATGATTATGACATCAACAAAATGATTATGACATCATCAAATGATTATGACATCATCCAATGATTATCACATCAAATGATTATGACATCAACAAAATTATTATGACATCATCCAATGATTATGACATCATCCAATGATTATGACATCATCAAATCATTATGACATCAACAAAATGATTGACATCATCAAATGATTATGACATCAACAAAATGATTATGACATCATCCAATGATTATGACATCAAATGATTATGACATCATCAAATCATTATGACATCAACAAAATGATTATGACATCAACAAAATGATTATGGCATCATCAAATGATTATGACATCAATAAAATCATTATGACATCATCCAATGATTATGACATCATCCATTGACTATGACATCATCAAATCATTATGACATCAGCAAAATGATTATGACATCAACAAAATGATTATGACATCATCAAATGATTATGACATCAACAAAATGATTATGACATCATCCAATGATTATGACATCAAATGATTATGACATCATCAAATGATTATGACATCAACAAAATGATTATGACATCATCCAATGATTATGACATCATCCAATGATTATGACATCATCAAATCATTATGACATCAACAAAATGATTGACATCATCAAATGATTATGACATCAACAAAATGATTATGACATCATCAAATGATTATGACATCATCCAATGATTATCACATCAAATGATTATGACATCAACAAAATTATTATGACATCATCCAATGATTATGACATCATTCAATGATTATGACATCATCAAATCATTATGACATCAACAAAATGATTATGACATCATCCAATGATTATGACATCAAATGATTATGACATCATCAAATCATTATGACATCAACAAAATGATTATGACATCAACAAAATGATTATGGCATCATCAAATGATTATGACATCAACAAAATCATTATGACATCATCAAATGATTATGACATCAACAAAATGATTATGACATCATCCAATGATTATGACATCAAATTATTATGACATCATCAAATCATTATGACATCAACAAAATGATTATGACATCAACAAAATGATTATGACATCATAAAATGATTATGACATCAACAAAATGATAATGGCATCATCAAATGATTATGACATCATCAAATGATTATGACATCATCAAATGATTATGACATCAACAAAATGATTATGACATCATCTAATGATTATGACATCATCAAATGATTATGACATCAACAAAATGATTATGACATCATCCAATGATTATGACATCAAATGATTATGACATCAACAAAATGATTATGACATCATCCAATGATTATGACATCAAATGTTTATGACATCATCAAATGATTATGACATCAACAAAATGATTATGACATCATCCAATGATTATGACTTCAAATGATTATGACATCATCAAATCATTATGACATCAACAAAATGATTATGACATCATCTAATGATTATGACATCATCAAATGATTATGACATCAACAAAATGATTATGACATCATCCAATGATTATGACATCAAATGATTATGACATCATCAAATGATTATGACATCAACAAAATGATTATGACATCATCTGATGATTATGACATCAACAAAATGATTATGACATCATCCAATGATTATGACATCAAATGATTATGACATAATCCAATGATTATGACATCAACAAAATGATTATGGCATCATCAAATGATTATGACATCAACAAAATGATTATGACATCATCCAATGATTATGACATCATCCAATGATTATGACATCATCAAATCATTATGACATCAACAAAATGATTATGACATCAACAAAATGATTATGACATCATCAAATGATTATGACATCAACAAAATGATTATGACATCATCCAATGATTATGACATCAAATGATTATGACATCATCAAATGATTATGACATCAACAAAATGATTATGACATCATCCAATGATTATGACATCATCCAATGATTATGACATCATCAAATCATTATGACATCAACAAAATGATTGACATCATCAAATGATTATGACATCAACAAAATGATTATGACATCATCAAATGATTATGACATCATCCAATGATTATGACATCAACAAAATGATTATGACATCATCCGATGATTATGACATCAAATGATTATGACATAATCCAATGATTATGACATCAACAAAATGATTATGGCATCATCAAATGATTATGACATCAACAAAATGATTATGACATCATCCAATGATTATGACATCATCCAATGATTATGACATCATCAAATCATTATGACATCAACAAAATGATTATGACATCAACAAAATGATTATGACATCATCAAATGATTATGACATCAACAAAATGATTATGACATCATCCAATGATTATGACATCAAATGATTATGACATCATCAAATGATTATGACATCAACAAAATGATTATGACATCATCCAATGATTATGACATCATCCAATGATTATGACATCATCAAATCATTATGACATCAACAAAATGATTGACATCATCAAATGATTATGACATCAACAAAGTGATTATGACATCATCAAATGATTATGACATCATCCAATGATTATGACATCAACAAAATGATTATGACATCATCCGATGATTATGACATCAAATGATTATGACATCATCAAATTATTATGACATCAACAAAATGATTATGACATCAACAAAATGATTATGACATCAACAAAATGATTATGACATCATCTAAGGATTATGACATTATCAAATGATTATGACATCAACAAAATGATTATGACATCATCCGATGATTATGACATCAAATGATTATGACATCATCAAATGATTATGACATCAACAAAATGATTATGACATCATCTAATGATTATGACATCATCAAATGATTATGACATCAACAAAATGATTATGACATCATCTAATGATTATGACATCATCAAATGATTATGACATCAACAAAATGATTATGACATCATCCAATGATTATGACATCAAATGATTATGACATCAACAAAATGATTATGACATCATCCAATGATTATGACATCAAATGATTATGACATCATCAAATCATTATGACATCAACAAAATGATTATGACATTAACAAAATGATTATGACATCATAAAATGATTATGACATCAACAAAATGATTATGGCATCATCAAATGATTATGACATCAACAAAATGATTATGACATCATCCAATGATTTTGACATCATCAAATCATTATGACATCAACAAAATGATTATGACATCAACAAAATGATTATGACATCATCAAATGATTATGACATCAAATGATTATGACATCAACAAAATGATGATGACATCATCCAATGATTATGACATCATCCAATGATTATGATATCATCAAATGATTATGACATCAACAAAATGATTATGACATCATCAAATGATTATGACATCATCCAATGATTATCACATCAAATGATTATGACATCAACAAAATTATTATGACATCATCCAATGATTATGACATCATCCAATGATTATGACATCATCAAATCATTATGACATCAACAAAATGATTGACATCATCAAATGATTATGACATCAACAAAATGATTATGACATCATCCAATGATTATGACATCAAATGATTATGACATCATCAAATCATTATGACATCAATAAAAATGATTATGACATCAACAAAATGATTATGGCATCATCAAATGATTATGACATCAACAAAATGATTATGACATCATACAATGATTATGACATCATCCAATGATTATGACATCATCAAATCATTATGACATCAACAAAATGATTATGACATCAACAAAATGATTATGACATCATCTTATGATTATGACATTATCAAATGATTATGACATCAACAAAATGATTATGACATCATCCGATGATTATGACATCAAATGATTATGACATCATCAAATGATTATGACATCAACAAAATGATTATGACATCATCTAATGATTATGACATCATCAAATGATTATGACATCAACAAAATGATTATGACATCATCTAATGATTATGACATCATCAAATGATTATGACATCAACAAAATGATTATGACATCATCCAATGATTATGACATCAAATGATTGTGACATCAACAAAATGATTATGACATCATCCAATGATTATGACATCAAATGTTTATGACATCATCAAATGATTATGACATCAACAAAATGATTATGACATCATCCAATGATTATGACATCAAATGATTATGACATCATCAAATGATTATGACATCAACAAAATGATTATGACATCATCCAATGATTATGACATCATCAAATGATTATGACATCAACAAAATGATTATGACATCATCCAATGATTATGACATCATCAAATGATTATGACATCAACAAAATGATTATGACATCATCCAATGATTATGACATCATCTAATGATTATGACATCATCAAATGATTATGACATCAACAAAATGATTATGACATCATCTGATGATTATGACATCAACAAAATGATTATGACATCATCCAATGATTATGACATCAAATGATTATGACATAATCCAATGATTATGACATCAACAAAATGATTATGGCATCATCAAATGATTATGACATCAACAAAATGATTATGACATCATCCAATGATTATGACATCATCAAATGATTATGACATCAACAAAATGATTATGACATCATCCAATGATTATGACATCAAATGATTATGACATCATCAAATGATTATGACATCAACAAAATGATTATGACATCATCCAATGATTATGACATCATCAAATCATTATGACATCATCAAATCATTATGACATCAACAAAATGATTGACATCATCAAATGATTATGACATCAACAAAATGATTATGACATCATCAAATGATTATGACATCATCCAATGATTATGACATCAACAAAATGATTATGACATCATCCGATGATTATGACATCAAATGATTATGACATCATCAAATGATTATGACATCAACAAAATGATTATGACATCAGCAAAATGATTATGACATCATCTAATGATTATGACATTATCAAATGATTATGACATCATCCGATGATTATGACATCAAATGATTATGACATCATCAAATGATTATGACATCAACAAAATGATTATGACATCATCTAATGATTATGACATCATCAAATGATTATGACATCAACAAAATGATTATGACATCATCTAATGATTATGACATCATCAAATGATTATGACATCAACAAAATGATTATGACATCATCCAATGATTATGACATCAAATGATTATGACATCAACAAAATGATTATGACATCATCCAATGATTATGACATCAAATGAATATGACATAATCAAATCATTATGACATCAACAAAATGATTATGACATCAACAAAATGATTATGACATCATAAAATGATTATGACATCAACAAAATGATTATGACATCATCAAATGATTATGACATCAACAAAATGATTATGACATCATCCAATGATTTTGACATCATCAAATCATTATGACATCAACAAAATGATTATGACATCAACAAAATGATTATGACATCATCAAATGATTATGACATCAAATGATTATGACATCAACAAAATGATGATGACATCATCCAATGATTATGACATCATCCAATGATTATGACATCATCAAATCATTATGACATCAACAAAATGATTGACATCATCAAATGATTATGACATCAACAAAATGATTATGACATCATCCAATGATTATGACATCAAATGATTATGACATCATCAAATCATTATGACATCAACAAAATGATTATGACATCAACAAAATGATTATGGCATCATCAAATGATTATGACATCAACAAAATCATTATGACATCATCAAATGATTATGACATCAACAAAATGATTATGGCATCATCAAATGATTATGACATCAACAAAATGATTATGACATCATCCAATGATTATGACATCATCAAATCATTATAACATCAACAAAATGATTATGACATCAACAAAATGATTATGACATCATCAAATGATTATGACATCAACAAAATGATTATGACATCATCCAATGATTATGACATCAAATGATTATGACATCATCAAATGATTATGACATCAACAAAATGATTATGACATCATCCAATGATTATGACATCATCCAATGATTATGACATCATCAATTCATTATGACATCAACAAAATGATTGACATCATCAAATGATTATGACATCAACAAAATGATTATGACATCATCAAATGATTATGACATCATCCAATGATTATCACATCAAATGATTATGACATCAACAAAATTATTATGACATCATCCAATGATTATGACATCATCCAATGATTATGACATCATCAAATCATTATGACATCAACAAAATGATTATGACATCATCCAATGATTATGACATCAAATGATTATGACATCATCAAATCATTATGACATCAACAAAATGATTATGACATCAACAAAATGATTATGGCATCATCAAATGATTATGACATCAACAAAATCATTATGACATCATCCAATGATTATGACATCAAATGATTATGACATCATCAAATCATTATGACATCAACAAAATGATTATGACATCATCAAATCATTATGACATCAACAAAATGATTATGACATCAACAAAATGATTATGACATCATAAAATGATTATGACATCAACAAAATGATTATGGCATCATCAAATGATTATGACATCAACAAAATGATTATGACATCATCCCATGATTTTGACATCATCAAATCATTACGACATCAACAAAATGATTATGACATCAACAAAATGATAATGACATCATCAAATGATTATGACATCAAATGATTATGACATCATCAAATGATTATGACATCAACAAAATGATGATGACATCAACAAAATGATGATGACATCATCCAATGATTATGACATCATCCAATGATTATGACATCATCAAATCATTATGACATCAACAAAATGATTATGACATCATCTAATGATTATGACATCATCAAATGATTATGACATCAACAAAATGATTATGACATCATCCAATGATTATGACATCAACAAAATGATTATGACATCATCCAATGATTATGACATCAAATGATTATGACATCATCAAATGATTATGACATCAACAAAATGATTATGACATCATCAAATGATTATGACATCAAAAAAATGATTATGACATCAACAAAATGATTATGACATCATCTAATGATTATGACATTATCAAATGATTATGAAATCAACAAAATGATTATGACATCATCCGATGATTATGACATCAAATGATTATGACATCATCAAATGATTATGACATCAACAAAATGATTATCACATCATCTAATGATTATGACATCATCAAATGATTATGACATCAACAAAATGATTATGACATCATCCAATGATTATGACATCAAATGATTATGACATCAACAAAATGATTATGACATCATCCAATGATTATGACATCAAATGGTTATGACATCATCAAATGATTATGACATCAACAAAATGATTATGACATCATCCAATGATTATGACATGAAATGATTATGACATCATCAAATCATTATGACATCAACAAAATGATTATGACATCATCTAATGATTATGACATCATCAAATGATTATGACATCAACAAAATGATTATGACATCATCCAATGATTATGACATCATCTAATGATTATGACATCAACAAAATGATTATGACATCATCCAATGATTATGACATCATCTAATGATTATGACATCATCAAATGATTATGACATCAACAAAATGATTATGACATCATCTGATGATTATGACATCAACAAAATGATTATGACATCATCCAATGATTATGACATCAAATGATTATGACATAATCCAATGATTATGACATCAACAAAATGATTATGACATCATCAAATGATTATGACATCAACAAAATGATTATGACATCATCCAATGACTATGACATCAACAAAATGATTATGACATCATATAATGATTATGACATCATCAAATGATTATGACATCAACAAAATGATTATGACATCATCTGATGATTATGACATCAACAAAATGATTATGGCATCATCAAATGATTATGACATCAACAAAATGATTATGACATCATCCAATGATTTTGACATCATCAAATCATTATGACATCAACAAAATGATTATGACATCAACAAAATGATTATGACATCATCAAATGATTATGACATCAAATGATTATGACATCATCAAATGATTATGACATCAACAAAATGATGATGACATCATCCAATGATTATGACATCATCCAATGATTATGACATCATCAAATCATTATGACATCAACAAAATGATTATGACATCATCTAATGATTATGACATCATCAAATGATTATGACATCAACAAAATGATTATGACATCATCCAATGATTATGACATCAAATGATTATGACATCATCAAATGATTATGACATCAACAAAATGATTATGACATCATCCGATGATTATGACATCAAATGATTATGACATCATCAAATTATTATGACATCAACAAAATGATTATGACATCATCTAATGATTATGACATCATCAAATGATTATGACATCAACAAAATGATTATAACATCATCTAATGATTATGACATCAAATGATTATGACATCATCAAATCATTATGACATCAACAAAATGATTATGACATCATCTAATGATTATGACATCATCCGATGATTATGACATCAAATGATTATGACATCATCAAATGATTATGACATCAACAAAATGATTATGACATCATCTAATGATTATGACATCATCAAATGATTATGACATCAACAAAATGATTATGACATCATCCAATGATTATGACATCAAATGATTATGACATCATCAAATCATTATGACATCAACAAAATGATTATTACATCATCTAATGATTATGACATCATCAAATGATTATGACATCAACAAAATGATTATGACATCATCCAATGATTATGACATCAAATGATTATGACATCATCAAATGATTATGACATCAACAAAATGATTATGACATCATCTGATGATTATGACATCAACAAAATGATTATGACATCATCCAATGATTATGACATCAAATGATTATGACATAATCCAATGATTATGACATCAACAAAATGATTATGGCATCATCAAATGATTATGACATCAACAAAATGATTATGACATCATCCAATGATTATGACATCATCAAATCATTATGACATCAACAAAATGATTATGACATCAACAAAATGATTATGACATCATCAAATGATTATGACATCAAATGATTATGACATCATCAAATGATTATGACATCAACAAAATGATGATGACATCATCCAATGATTATGACATCATCCAATGATTATGACATCATCAAATCATTATGACATCAACAAAATGATTATGACATCATCTAATGATTATGACATCATCAAATGATTATGACATCAACAAAATGATTATGACATCATCCAATGATTATGACATCAAATGATTATGACATCATCAAATGATTATGACATCAACAAAATGATTATGACATCATCAAATGATTATGACATCAAAAAAATGATTATGACATCAACAAAATAATTAGGACATCATCTAATGATTATGACATTATCAAATGATTATGACATCAACAAAATGATTATGACATCATCGGATGATTATGACATCAAATGATTATGACATCATCAAATGATTATGACATCAACAAAATGATTAAGACATCATCTAATGATTATGACATCATCAAATGATTATGACATCAACAAAATGATTATGACATCATCAAATGATCATGACATCAACAAAATGATTATGACATCATCCAATGATTATGACATCAAATGATTATGACATCACCAAAATGATTATGACATCATCAAATGATTATGACATCAACAAAATGATTATGACATCATCCAATGATTATGACATCAAATGATTATGACATCATCAAATCATTATGACATCAACAAAATGATTATGACATCATCTAATGATTATGACATCATCAAATGATTATGACATCAACAAAATGATTATGACATCATCCAATGATTATGACATCAAATGATTATGACATCATCAAATGATTATGACATCATCAAAATGATTATGACATCATCTGATGATTATGACATCAACAAAATGATTATGACATCATCCAATGATTATGACATCAAATGAATATGACATCATCCAATGATTATGACATCAACAAAATGATTATGGCATCATCAAATGATTATGACATCAACAAAATGATTATGACATCATCCAATGATTATGACATCATACAATGATTATGACATCATCAAATCATTATGACATCAACAAAATGATTATGACATCAACAAAATAATTATGACATCATCAAATGATTATGACATCATCTAATGATTATGACATTATCAAATGATTATGACATCAACAAAATGATTATGACATCCTCCGATGATTATGACATCATCAAATGATTATGACATCAACAAAATGATTATGACATCAACAAAATGATTATGACATCATCTAATGATTATGACATTATCAAATGATTATGACATCAACAAAATGATTATGACATCATCCGATGATTATGACATCAAATGATTATGACATCATCAAATGATTATGACATCAACAAAATGATTATGACATCATCTAATGATTATGACATCATCAAATGATTATGACATCAACAAAATGATTATGACATCATCTAATGATTATGACATCATCAAATGATTATGACATCAACAAAATGATTATGACATCATCCAATGATTATGACATCAAATGATTATGACATCAACAAAATGATTATGACATCATCCAATGATTATGACATCCAATGATTATGACATCATCAAATCATTATGACATCAACAAAATGATTATGACATCAACAAAATGATTATAACACCATAAAATGATTATGACATCAACAAAATGATTATGGCATCATCAAATGATTATGACATCAACAAAATGATTATGACATCATCCAATGATTTTGACATCATCAAATCATTATGACATCAACAAAATGATTATGACATCATCAAAATGATTATGACATCATCAAATGATTATGACATCAAATGATTATGACATCAACAAAATGATGATGACATCATTCAATTATTATGACATCATCCAATGATTATGACATCATCAAATCATTATGACATCAACAAAATGATTGACATCATCAAATGATTATGACATCAACAAAATGATTATGACATCATCAAATGATTATGACATCATCCAATGATTATCACATCAAATGATTATGACATCAACAAAATTATTATGACATCATCCAATGATTATGACATCATCCAATGATTATGACATCATCAAATCATTATGACATCAACAAAATGATTGACATCATCAAATGATTATGACATCAACAAAATGATTATGACATCATCCAATGATTATGACATCAAATGATTATGACATCATCAAATCATTATGACATCAACAAAATGATTATGACATCAACAAAATGATTATGGCATCATCAAATGATTATGACATCAATAAAATCATTATGACATCATCAAATGATTATGACATCAACAAAATGATTATGGCATCATCAAATGATTATGACATCAACAAAATGATTATGACATCATCCAATGATTATGACATCATCCATTGACTATGACATCATCAAATCATTATGACATCAGCAAAATGATTATGACATCAACAAAATGATTATGACATCATCAAATGATTATGACATCAACAAAATGATTATGACATCATCCAATGATTATGACATCAAATGATTATGACATCATCAAATGATTATGACATCAACAAAATGATTATGACATCATCCAATGATTATGACATCATCCAATGATTATGACATCATCAAATCATTATGACATCAACAAAATGATTGACATCATCAAATGATTATGACATCAACAAAATGATTATGACATCATCAAATGATTATGACATCATCCAATGATTATCACATCAAATGATTATGACATCAACAAAATTATTATGACATCATCCAATGATTATGACATCATTCAATGATTATGACATCATCAAATCATTATGACATCAACAAAATGATTATGACATCATCCAATGATTATGACATCAAATGATTATGACATCATCAAATCATTATGACATCAACAAAATGATTATGACATCAACAAAATGATTATGGCATCATCAAATGATTATGACATCAACAAAATCATTATGACATCATCAAATGATTATGACATCAACAAAATGATTATGACATCATCCAATGATTATGACATCAAATTATTATGACATCATCAAATCATTATGACATCAACAAAATGATTATGACATCAACAAAATGATTATGACATCATAAAATGATTATGACATCAACAAAATGATAATGGCATCATCAAATGATTATGACATCATCAAATGATTATGACATCATCAAATGATTATGACATCAACAAAATGATTATGACATCATCTAATGATTATGACATCATCAAATGATTATGACATCAACAAAATGATTATGACATCATCCAATGATTATGACATCAAATGATTATGACATCAACAAAATGATTATGACATCATCCAATGATTATGACATCAAATGTTTATGACATCATCAAATGATTATGACATCAACAAAATGATTATGACATCATCCAATGATTATGACTTCAAATGATTATGACATCATCAAATCATTATGACATCAACAAAATGATTATGACATCATCTAATGATTATGACATCATCAAATGATTATGACATCAACAAAATGATTATGACATCATCCAATGATTATGACATCAAATGATTATGACATCATCAAATGATTATGACATCAACAAAATGATTATGACATCATCTGATGATTATGACATCAACAAAATGATTATGACATCATCCAATGATTATGACATCAAATGATTATGACATAATCCAATGATTATGACATCAACAAAATGATTATGGCATCATCAAATGATTATGACATCAACAAAATGATTATGACATCATCCAATGATTATGACATCATCCAATGATTATGACATCATCAAATGATTATGACATCAACAAAATGATTATGACATCATCTAATGATTATGACATCATCAAATGATTATGACATCAACAAAATGATTATGACATCATCCAATGATTATGACATCAAATGATTATGACATCATCAAATCATTATGACATCAACAAAATGATTATTACATCATCTAATGATTATGACATCATCAAATGATTATGACATCAACAAAATGATTATGACATCATCCAATGATTATGACATCAAATGATTATGACATCATCAAATGATTATGACATCAACAAAATGATTATGACATCATCTGATGATTATGACATCAACAAAATGATTATGACATCATCCAATGATTATGACATCAAATGATTATGACATAATCCAATGATTATGACATCAACAAAATGATTATGGCATCATCAAATGATTATGACATCAACAAAATGATTATGACATCATCCAATGATTATGACATCATCAAATCATTATGACATCAACAAAATGATTATGACATCAACAAAATGATTATGACATCATCAAATGATTATGACATCAAATGATTATGACATCATCAAATGATTATGACATCAACAAAATGATGATGACATCATCCAATGATTATGACATCATCCAATGATTATGACATCATCAAATCGTTATGACATCAACAAAATGATTATGACATCATCTAATGATTATGACATCATCAAATGATTATGACATCAACAAAATGATTATGACATCATCCAATGATTATGACATCAAATGATTATGACATCATCAAATGATTATGACATCAACAAAATGATTATGACATCATCAAATGATTATGACATCAAAAAAATGATTATGACATCAACAAAATAATTAGGACATCATCTAATGATTATGACATTATCAAATGATTATGACATCAACAAAATGATTATGACATCATCGGATGATTATGACATCAAATGATTATGACATCATCAAATGATTATGACATCAACAAAATGATTAAGACATCATCTAATGATTATGACATCATCAAATGATTATGACATCAACAAAATGATTATGACATCATCAAATGATCATGACATCAACAAAATGATTATGACATCATCCAATGATTATGACATCAAATGATTATGACATCACCAAAATGATTATGACATCATCAAATGATTATGACATCAACAAAATGATTATGACATCATCCAATGATTATGACATCAAATGATTATGACATCATCAAATCATTATGACATCAACAAAATGATTATGACATCATCTAATGATTATGACATCATCAAATGATTATGACATCAACAAAATGATTATGACATCATCCAATGATTATGACATCAAATGATTATGACATCATCAAATGATTATGACATCATCAAAATGATTATGACATCATCTGATGATTATGACATCAACAAAATGATTATGACATCATCCAATGATTATGACATCAAATGATTATGACATCATCCAATGATTATGACATCAACAAAATGATTATGGCATCATCAAATGATTATGACATCAACAAAATGATTATGACATCATCCAATGATTATGACATCATACAATGATTATGACATCATCAAATCATTATGACATCAACAAAATGATTATGACATCAACAAAATAATTATGACATCATCAAATGATTATGACATCATCTAATGATTATGACATTATCAAATGATTATGACATCAACAAAATGATTATGACATCCTCCGATGATTATGACATCATCAAATGATTATGACATCAACAAAATGATTATGACATCAACAAAATGATTATGACATCATCTAATGATTATGACATTATCAAATGATTATGACATCAACAAAATGATTATGACATCATCCGATGATTATGACATCAAATGATTATGACATCATCAAATGATTATGACATCAACAAAATGATTATGACATCATCTAATGATTATGACATCATCAAATGATTATGACATCAACAAAATGATTATGACATCATCTAATGATTATGACATCATCAAATGATTATGACATCAACAAAATGATTATGACATCATCCAATGATTATGACATCAAATGATTATGACATCAACAAAATGATTATGACATCATCCAATGATTATGACATCCAATGATTATGACATCATCAAATCATTATGACATCAACAAAATGATTATGACATCAACAAAATGATTATAACACCATAAAATGATTATGACATCAACAAAATGATTATGGCATCATCAAATGATTATGACATCAACAAAATGATTATGACATCATCCAATGATTTTGACATCATCAAATCATTATGACATCAACAAAATGATTATGACATCATCAAAATGATTATGACATCATCAAATGATTATGACATCAAATGATTATGACATCAACAAAATGATGATGACATCATTCAATTATTATGACATCATCCAATGATTATGACATCATCAAATCATTATGACATCAACAAAATGATTGACATCATCAAATGATTATGACATCAACAAAATGATTATGACATCATCAAATGATTATGACATCATCCAATGATTATCACATCAAATGATTATGACATCAACAAAATTATTATGACATCATCCAATGATTATGACATCATCCAATGATTATGACATCATCAAATCATTATGACATCAACAAAATGATTGACATCATCAAATGATTATGACATCAACAAAATGATTATGACATCATCCAATGATTATGACATCAAATGATTATGACATCATCAAATCATTATGACATCAACAAAATGATTATGACATCAACAAAATGATTATGGCATCATCAAATGATTATGACATCAATAAAATCATTATGACATCATCAAATGATTATGACATCAACAAAATGATTATGGCATCATCAAATGATTATGACATCAACAAAATGATTATGACATCATCCAATGATTATGACATCATCCATTGACTATGACATCATCAAATCATTATGACATCAGCAAAATGATTATGACATCAACAAAATGATTATGACATCATCAAATGATTATGACATCAACAAAATGATTATGACATCATCCAATGATTATGACATCAAATGATTATGACATCATCAAATGATTATGACATCAACAAAATGATTATGACATCATCCAATGATTATGACATCATCCAATGATTATGACATCATCAAATCATTATGACATCAACAAAATGATTGACATCATCAAATGATTATGACATCAACAAAATGATTATGACATCATCAAATGATTATGACATCATCCAATGATTATCACATCAAATGATTATGACATCAACAAAATTATTATGACATCATCCAATGATTATGACATCATTCAATGATTATGACATCATCAAATCATTATGACATCAACAAAATGATTATGACATCATCCAATGATTATGACATCAAATGATTATGACATCATCAAATCATTATGACATCAACAAAATGATTATGACATCAACAAAATGATTATGGCATCATCAAATGATTATGACATCAACAAAATCATTATGACATCATCAAATGATTATGACATCAACAAAATGATTATGACATCATCCAATGATTATGACATCAAATTATTATGACATCATCAAATCATTATGACATCAACAAAATGATTATGACATCAACAAAATGATTATGACATCATAAAATGATTATGACATCAACAAAATGATAATGGCATCATCAAATGATTATGACATCATCAAATGATTATGACATCATCAAATGATTATGACATCAACAAAATGATTATGACATCATCTAATGATTATGACATCATCAAATGATTATGACATCAACAAAATGATTATGACATCATCCAATGATTATGACATCAAATGATTATGACATCAACAAAATGATTATGACATCATCCAATGATTATGACATCAACTGTTTATGACATCATCAAATGATTATGACATCAACAAAATGATTATGACATCATCCAATGATTATGACTTCAAATGATTATGACATCATCAAATCATTATGACATCAACAAAATGATTATGACATCATCTAATGATTATGACATCATCAAATGATTATGACATCAACAAAATGATTATGACATCATCCAATGATTATGACATCAAATGATTATGACATCATCAAATGATTATGACATCAACAAAATGATTATGACATCATCTGATGATTATGACATCAACAAAATGATTATGACATCATCCAATGATTATGACATCAAATGATTATGACATAATCCAATGATTATGACATCAACAAAATGATTATGGCATCATCAAATGATTATGACATCAACAAAATGATTATGACATCATCCAATGATTATGACATCATCCAATGATTATGACATCATCAAATCATTATGACATCAACAAAATGATTATGACATCAACAAAATGATTATGACATCATCAAATGATTATGACATCAACAAAATGATTATGACATCATCCAATGATTATGACATCAAATGATTATGACATCATCAAATGATTATGACATCAACAAAATGATTATGACATCATCCAATGATTATGACATCATCCAATGATTATGACATCATCAAATCATTATGACATCAACAAAATGATTGACATCATCAAATGATTATGACATCAACAAAATGATTATGACATCATCAAATGATTATGACATCATCCAATGATTATGACATCAACAAAATGATTATGACATCATCCGATGATTATGACATCAAATGATTATGACATAATCCAATGATTATGACATCAACAAAATGATTATGGCATCATCAAATGATTATGACATCAACAAAATGATTATGACATCATCCAATGATTATGACATCATCCAATGATTATGACATCATCAAATCATTATGACATCATCAAATCATTATGACATCAACAAAATGATTATGACATCAACAAAATGATTATGACATCATCAAATGATTATGACATCAACAAAATGATTATGACATCATCCAATGATTATGACATCAAATGATTATGACATCATCAAATGATTATGACATCAACAAAATGATTATGACATCATCCAATGATTATGACATCATCCAATGATTATGACATCATCAAATCATTATGACATCAACAAAATGATTGACATCATCAAATGATTATGACATCAACAAAGTGATTATGACATCATCAAATGATTATGACATCATCCAATGATTATGACATCAACAAAATGATTATGACATCATCCGATGATTATGACATCAAATGATTATGACATCATCAAATTATTATGACATCAACAAAATGATTATGACATCAACAAAATGATTATGACATCAACAAAATGATTATGACATCATCTAAGGATTATGACATTATCAAATGATTATGACATCAACAAAATGATTATGACATCATCCGATGATTATGACATCAAATGATTATGACATCATCAAATGATTATGACATCAACAAAATGATTATGACATCATCTAATGATTATGACATCATCAAATGATTATGACATCAACAAAATGATTATGACATCATCTAATGATTATGACATCATCAAATGATTATGACATCAACAAAATGATTATGACATCATCCAATGATTATGACATCAAATGATTATGACATCAACAAAATGATTATGACATCATCCAATGATTATGACATCAAATGATTATGACATCATCAAATCATTATGACATCAACAAAATGATTATGACATTAACAAAATGATTATGACATCATCAAATCATTATGACATCAACAAAATGATTATGACATCAACAAAATGATTATGGCATCATCAAATGATTATGACATCAACAAAATCATTATGACATCATCAAATGATTATGACATCAACAAAATGATTATGGCATCATCAAATGATTATGACATCAACAAAATGATTATGACATCATCCAATGATTATGACATCATCCAATGATTATGACATCATCAAATCATTATGACATCAACAAAATGATTATGACATCAACAAAATGATTATGACATCATCAAATGATTATGACATCAACAAAATGATTATGACATCATCCAATGATTATGACATCAAATGATTATGACATCATCAAATGATTATGACATCAACAAAATGATTATGACATCATCCAATGATTATGACATCATCCAATGATTATGACATCATCAAATCATTATGACATCAACAAAATGATTGACATCATCAAATGATTATGACATCAACAAAATGATTATGACATCATCAAATGATTATGACATCATCCAATGATTATCACATCAAATGATTATGACATCAACAAAATTATTATGACATCATCCAATGATTATGACATCATCCAATGATTATGACATCATCAAATCATTATGACATCAACAAAATGATTATGACATCATCCAATGATTATGACATCAAATGATTATGGCATCATCAAATCATTATGACATCAACAAAATGACTATGACATCAACAAAATGATTATGGCATCATCAAATGATTATGACATCAACAAAATCATTATGACATCATCAAATGATTATGACATCAACAAAATGATTATGACATCATCCAATGATTATGACATCAAATGATTATGACATCATCAAATCATTATGACATCAACAAAATGATTATGACATCAACAAATCATTATGACATCAACAAAATGATTATGACATCATCAAATCATTATGACATCAACAAAATGATTATGACATCAACAAAATGATTATGACATCATAAAATGATTATGACATCAACAAAATGATTATGGCATCATCAAATGATTATGACATCAACAAAATGATTATGACATCATCCAATGATTTTGACATCATCAAATCATTATGACATCAACAAAATGATTATGACATCAACAAAATGATTATGACATCATCAAATGATTATGACATCAAATGATTATGACATCATCAAATGATTATGACATCAACAAAATGATGATGACATCATCCAATGATTATGACATCATCCAATGATTATGACATCATCAAATCATTATGACATCAACAAAATGATTATGACATCATCTAATGATTATGACATCATCAAATGATTATGACATCAACAAAATGATTATGACATCATCCAATGATTATGACATCAAATGATTATGACATCATCAAATGATTATGACATCAACAAAATGATTATGACATCATCCGATGATTATGACATCAAATGATTATGACATCATCAAATTATTATGACATCAACAAAATGATTATGACATCATCTAATGATTATGACATCATCAAATGATTATGACATCAACAAAATGATTATAACATCATCTAATGATTATGACATCAAATGATTATGACATCATCAAATCATTATGACATCAACAAAATGATTATGACATCATCTAATGATTATGACATCATCCGATGATTATGACATCAAATGATTATGACATCATCAAATGATTATGACATCAACAAAATGATTATGACATCATCTAATGATTATGACATCATCAAATGATTATGACATCAACAAAATGATTATGACATCATCCAATGATTATGACATCAAATGATTATGACATCATCAAATCATTATGACATCAACAAAATGATTATTACATCATCTAATGATTATGACATCATCAAATGATTATGACATCAACAAAATGATTATGACATCATCCAATGATTATGACATCAAATGATTATGACATCATCAAATGATTATGACATCAACAAAATGATTATGACATCATCTGATGATTATGACATCAACAAAATGATTATGACATCATCCAATGATTATGACATCAAATGATTATGACATAATCCAATGATTATGACATCAACAAAATGATTATGGCATCATCAAATGATTATGACATCAACAAAATGATTATGACATCATCCAATGATTATGACATCATCAAATCATTATGACATCAACAAAATGATTATGACATCAACAAAATGATTATGACATCATCAAATGATTATGACATCAAATGATTATGACATCATCAAATGATTATGACATCAACAAAATGATGATGACATCATCCAATGATTATGACATCATCCAATGATTATGACATCATCAAATCATTATGACATCAACAAAATGATTATGACATCATCTAATGATTATGACATCATCAAATGATTATGACATCAACAAAATGATTATGACATCATCCAATGATTATCACATCAAATGATTATGACATCAACAAAATTATTATGACATCATCCAATGATTATGACATCATTCAATGATTATGACATCATCAAATGATTATGACATCATCTAATGATTATGACATTATCAAATGATTATGACATCAACAAAATGATTATGACATCCTCCAATGATTATGACATCAACAAAATGATTATGACATCAACAAAATGATTATGACATCATCTAATGATTATGACATTATCAAATGATTATGACATCAACAAAATGATTATGACATCATCCGATGATTATGACATCAAATGATTATGACATCATCAAATGATTATGACATCAACAAAATGATTATGACATCATCTAATGATTATGACATCATCAAATGATTATGACATCAACAAAATGATTATGACATCATCTAATGATTATGACATCATCAAATGATTATGACATCAACAAAATGATTATGACATCATCCAATGATTATGACATCAAATGATTATGACATCAACAAAATGATTATGACATCATCCAATGATTATGACATCCAATGATTATGACATCATCAAATCATTATGACATCAACAAAATGATTATGACATCAACAAAATGATTATAACACCATAAAATGATTATGACATCAACAAAATGATTATGGCATCATCAAATGATTATGACATCAACAAAATGATTATGACATCATCCAATGATTTTGACATCATCAAATCATTATGACATCAACAAAATGATTATGACATCATCAAAATGATTATGACATCATCAAATGATTATGACATCAAATGATTATGACATCAACAAAATGATGATGACATCATTCAATTATTATGACATCATCCAATGATTATGACATCATCAAATCATTATGACATCAACAAAATGATTGACATCATCAAATGATTATGACATCAACAAAATGATTATGACATCATCAAATGATTATGACATCATCCAATGATTATCACATCAAATGATTATGACATCAACAAAATTATTATGACATCATCCAATGATTATGACATCATCCAATGATTATGACATCATCAAATCATTATGACATCAACAAAATGATTGACATCATCAAATGATTATGACATCAACAAAATGATTATGACATCATCCAATGATTATGACATCAAATGATTATGACATCATCAAATCATTATGACATCAACAAAATGATTATGACATCAACAAAATGATTATGGCATCATCAAATGATTATGACATCAATAAAATCATTATGACATCATCAAATGATTATGACATCAACAAAATGATTATGGCATCATCAAATGATTATGACATCAACAAAATGATTATGACATCATCCAATGATTATGACATCATCCATTGACTATGACATCATCAAATCATTATGACATCAGCAAAATGATTATGACATCAACAAAATGATTATGACATCATCAAATGATTATGACATCAACAAAATGATTATGACATCATCCAATGATTATGACATCAAATGATTATGACATCATCAAATGATTATGACATCAACAAAATGATTATGACATCATCCAATGATTATGACATCATCCAATGATTATGACATCATCAAATCATTATGACATCAACAAAATGATTGACATCATCAAATGATTATGACATCAACAAAATGATTATGACATCATCAAATGATTATGACATCATCCAATGATTATCACATCAAATGATTATGACATCAACAAAATTATTATGACATCATCCAATGATTATGACATCATTCAATGATTATGACATCATCAAATCATTATGACATCAACAAAATGATTATGACATCATCCAATGATTATGACATCAAATGATTATGACATCATCAAATCATTATGACATCAACAAAATGATTATGACATCAACAAAATGATTATGGCATCATCAAATGATTATGACATCAACAAAATCATTATGACATCATCAAATGATTATGACATCAACAAAATGATTATGACATCATCCAATGATTATGACATCAAATTATTATGACATCATCAAATCATTATGACATCAACAAAATGATTATGACATCAACAAAATGATTATGACATCATAAAATGATTATGACATCAACAAAATGATAATGGCATCATCAAATGATTATGACATCATCAAATGATTATGACATCATCAAATGATTATGACATCAACAAAATGATTATGACATCATCTAATGATTATGACATCATCAAATGATTATGACATCAACAAAATGATTATGACATCATCCAATGATTATGACATCAAATGATTATGACATCAACAAAATGATTATGACATCATCCAATGATTATGACATCAAATGTTTATGACATCATCAAATGATTATGACATCAACAAAATGATTATGACATCATCCAATGATTATGACTTCAAATGATTATGACATCATCAAATCATTATGACATCAACAAAATGATTATGACATCATCTAATGATTATGACATCATCAAATGATTATGACATCAACAAAATGATTATGACATCATCCAATGATTATGACATCAAATGATTATGACATCATCAAATGATTATGACATCAACAAAATGATTATGACATCATCTGATGATTATGACATCAACAAAATGATTATGACATCATCCAATGATTATGACATCAAATGATTATGACATAATCCAATGATTATGACATCAACAAAATGATTATGGCATCATCAAATGATTATGACATCAACAAAATGATTATGACATCATCCAATGATTATGACATCATCCAATGATTATGACATCATCAAATCATTATGACATCAACAAAATGATTATGACATCAACAAAATGATTATGACATCATCAAATGATTATGACATCAACAAAATGATTATGACATCATCCAATGATTATGACATCAAATGATTATGACATCATCAAATGATTATGACATCAACAAAATGATTATGACATCATCCAATGATTATGACATCATCCAATGATTATGACATCATCAAATCATTATGACATCAACAAAATGATTGACATCATCAAATGATTATGACATCAACAAAATGATTATGACATCATCAAATGATTATGACATCATCCAATGATTATGACATCAACAAAATGATTATGACATCATCCGATGATTATGACATCAAATGATTATGACATAATCCAATGATTATGACATCAACAAAATGATTATGGCATCATCAAATGATTATGACATCAACAAAATGATTATGACATCATCCAATGATTATGACATCATCCAATGATTATGACATCATCAAATCATTATGACATCAACAAAATGATTATGACATCAACAAAATGATTATGACATCATCAAATGATTATGACATCAACAAAATGATTATGACATCATCCAATGATTATGACATCAAATGATTATGACATCATCAAATGATTATGACATCAACAAAATGATTATGACATCATCCAATGATTATGACATCATCCAATGATTATGACATCATCAAATCATTATGACATCAACAAAATGATTGACATCATCAAATGATTATGACATCAACAAAGTGATTATGACATCATCAAATGATTATGACATCATCCAATGATTATGACATCAACAAAATGATTATGACATCATCCGATGATTATGACATCAAATGATTATGACATCATCAAATTATTATGACATCAACAAAATGATTATGACATCAACAAAATGATTATGACATCAACAAAATGATTATGACATCATCTAAGGATTATGACATTATCAAATGATTATGACATCAACAAAATGATTATGACATCATCCGATGATTATGACATCAAATGATTATGACATCATCAAATGATTATGACATCAACAAAATGATTATGACATCATCTAATGATTATGACATCATCAAATGATTATGACATCAACAAAATGATTATGACATCATCTAATGATTATGACATCATCAAATGATTATGACATCAACAAAATGATTATGACATCATCCAATGATTATGACATCAAATGATTATGACATCAACAAAATGATTATGACATCATCCAATGATTATGACATCAAATGATTATGACATCATCAAATCATTATGACATCAACAAAATGATTATGACATTAACAAAATGATTATGACATCATAAAATGATTATGACATCAACAAAATGATTATGGCATCATCAAATGATTATGACATCAACAAAATGATTATGACATCATCCAATGATTTTGACATCATCAAATCATTATGACATCAACAAAATGATTATGACATCAACAAAATGATTATGACATCATCAAATGATTATGACATCAAATGATTATGACATCAACAAAATGATGATGACATCATCCAATGATTATGACATCATCCAATGATTATGATATCATCAAATGATTATGACATCAACAAAATGATTATGACATCATCAAATGATTATGACATCATCCAATGATTATCACATCAAATGATTATGACATCAACAAAATTATTATGACATCATCCAATGATTATGACATCATCCAATGATTATGACATCATCAAATCATTATGACATCAACAAAATGATTGACATCATCAAATGATTATGACATCAACAAAATGATTATGACATCATCCAATGATTATGACATCAAATGATTATGACATCATCAAATCATTATGACATCAATAAAAATGATTATGACATCAACAAAATGATTATGGCATCATCAAATGATTATGACATCAACAAAATCATTATGACATCATCAAATTATTATGACATCAACAAAATGATTATGGCATCATCAAATGATTATGACATCAACAAAATGATTATGACATCATACAATGATTATGACATCATCCAATGATTATGACATCATCAAATCATTATGACATCAACAAAATGATTATGACATCAACAAAATGATTATGACATCATCTTATGATTATGACATTATCAAATGATTATGACATCAACAAAATGATTATGACATCATCCGATGATTATGACATCAAATGATTATGACATCATCAAATGATTATGACATCAACAAAATGATTATGACATCATCTAATGATTATGACATCATCAAATGATTATGACATCAACAAAATGATTATGACATCATCTAATGATTATGACATCATCAAATGATTATGACATCAACAAAATGATTATGACATCATCCAATGATTATGACATCAAATGATTGTGACATCAACAAAATGATTATGACATCATCCAATGATTATGACATCAAATGTTTATGACATCATCAAATGATTATGACATCAACAAAATGATTATGACATCATCCAATGATTATGACATCAAATGATTATGACATCATCAAATGATTATGACATCAACAAAATGATTATGACATCATCCAATGATTATGACATCATCAAATGATTATGACATCAACAAAATGATTATGACATCATCCAATGATTATGACATCATCAAATGATTATGACATCAACAAAATGATTATGACATCATCCAATGATTATGACATCATCTAATGATTATGACATCATCAAATGATTATGACATCAACAAAATGATTATGACATCATCTGATGATTATGACATCAACAAAATGATTATGACATCATCCAATGATTATGACATCAAATGATTATGACATAATCCAATGATTATGACATCAACAAAATGATTATGGCATCATCAAATGATTATGACATCAACAAAATGATTATGACATCATCCAATGATTATGACATCATCAAATGATTATGACATCAACAAAATGATTATGACATCATCCAATGATTATGACATCAAATGATTATGACATCATCAAATGATTATGACATCAACAAAATGATTATGACATCATCCAATGATTATGACATCATCAAATCATTATGACATCATCAAATCATTATGACATCAACAAAATGATTGACATCATCAAATGATTATGACATCAACAAAATGATTATGACATCATCAAATGATTATGACATCATCCAATGATTATGACATCAACAAAATGATTATGACATCATCCGATGATTATGACATCAAATGATTATGACATCATCAAATGATTATGACATCAACAAAATGATTATGACATCAGCAAAATGATTATGACATCATCTAATGATTATGACATTATCAAATGATTATGACATCATCCGATGATTATGACATCAAATGATTATGACATCATCAAATGATTATGACATCAACAAAATGATTATGACATCATCTAATGATTATGACATCATCAAATGATTATGACATCAACAAAATGATTATGACATCATCTAATGATTATGACATCATCAAATGATTATGACATCAACAAAATGATTATGACATCATCCAATGATTATGACATCAAATGATTATGACATCAACAAAATGATTATGACATCATCCAATGATTATGACATCAAATGAATATGACATAATCAAATCATTATGACATCAACAAAATGATTATGACATCAACAAAATGATTATGACATCATAAAATGATTATGACATCAACAAAATGATTATGACATCATCAAATGATTATGACATCAACAAAATGATTATGACATCATCCAATGATTTTGACATCATCAAATCATTATGACATCAACAAAATGATTATGACATCAACAAAATGATTATGACATCATCAAATGATTATGACATCAAATGATTATGACATCAACAAAATGATGATGACATCATCCAATGATTATGACATCATCCAATGATTATGACATCATCAAATCATTATGACATCAACAAAATGATTGACATCATCAAATGATTATGACATCAACAAAATGATTATGACATCATCCAATGATTATGACATCAAATGATTATGACATCATCAAATCATTATGACATCAACAAAATGATTATGACATCAACAAAATGATTATGGCATCATCAAATGATTATGACATCAACAAAATCATTATGACATCATCAAATGATTATGACATCAACAAAATGATTATGGCATCATCAAATGATTATGACATCAACAAAATGATTATGACATCATCCAATGATTATGACATCATCAAATCATTATAACATCAACAAAATGATTATGACATCAACAAAATGATTATGACATCATCAAATGATTATGACATCAACAAAATGATTATGACATCATCCAATGATTATGACATCAAATGATTATGACATCATCAAATGATTATGACATCAACAAAATGATTATGACATCATCCAATGATTATGACATCATCCAATGATTATGACATCATCAATTCATTATGACATCAACAAAATGATTGACATCATCAAATGATTATGACATCAACAAAATGATTATGACATCATCAAATGATTATGACATCATCCAATGATTATCACATCAAATGATTATGACATCAACAAAATTATTATGACATCATCCAATGATTATGACATCATCCAATGATTATGACATCATCAAATCATTATGACATCAACAAAATGATTATGACATCATCCAATGATTATGACATCAAATGATTATGACATCATCAAATCATTATGACATCAACAAAATGATTATGACATCAACAAAATGATTATGGCATCATCAAATGATTATGACATCAACAAAATCATTATGACATCATCCAATGATTATGACATCAAATGATTATGACATCATCAAATCATTATGACATCAACAAAATGATTATGACATCATCAAATCATTATGACATCAACAAAATGATTATGACATCAACAAAATGATTATGACATCATAAAATGATTATGACATCAACAAAATGATTATGGCATCATCAAATGATTATGACATCAACAAAATGATTATGACATCATCCCATGATTTTGACATCATCAAATCATTATGACATCAACAAAATGATTATGACATCAACAAAATGATAATGACATCATCAAATGATTATGACATCAAATGATTATGACATCATCAAATGATTATGACATCAACAAAATGATGATGACATCAACAAAATGATGATGACATCATCCAATGATTATGACATCATCCAATGATTATGACATCATCAAATCATTATGACATCAACAAAATGATTATGACATCATCTAATGATTATGACATCATCAAATGATTATGACATCAACAAAATGATTATGACATCATCCAATGATTATGACATCAACAAAATGATTATGACATCATCCAATGATTATGACATCAAATGATTATGACATCATCAAATGATTATGACATCAACAAAATGATTATGACATCATCAAATGATTATGACATCAAAAAAATGATTATGACATCAACAAAATGATTATGACATCATCTAATGATTATGACATTATCAAATGATTATGAAATCAACAAAATGATTATGACATCATCCGATGATTATGACATCAAATGATTATGACATCATCAAATGATTATGACATCAACAAAATGATTATCACATCATCTAATGATTATGACATCATCAAATGATTATGACATCAACAAAATGATTATGACATCATCCAATGATTATGACATCAAATGATTATGACATCAACAAAATGATTATGACATCATCCAATGATTATGACATCAAATGGTTATGACATCATCAAATGATTATGACATCAACAAAATGATTATGACATCATCCAATGATTATGACATCAAATGATTATGACATCATCAAATCATTATGACATCAACAAAATGATTATGACATCATCTAATGATTATGACATCATCAAATGATTATGACATCAACAAAATGATTATGACATCATCCAATGATTATGACATCATCTAATGATTATGACATCAACAAAATGATTATGACATCATCCAATGATTATGACATCATCTAATGATTATGACATCATCAAATGATTATGACATCAACAAAATGATTATGACATCATCTGATGATTATGACATCAACAAAATGATTATGACATCATCCAATGATTATGACATCAAATGATTATGACATAATCCAATGATTATGACATCAACAAAATGATTATGACATCATCAAATGATTATGACATCAACAAAATGATTATGACATCATCCAATGACTATGACATCAACAAAATGATTATGACATCATATAATGATTATGACATCATCAAATGATTATGACATCAACAAAATGATTATGACATCATCTGATGATTATGACATCAACAAAATGATTATGACATCATCCAATGATTATGACATCAAATGATTATGACATAATCCAATGATTATGACATCAACAAAATGATTATGACATCAACAAAATGATTATGACATCATCCAATGATTATGACATCATCAAATCATTATGACATCAACAAAATGATTATGACATCAACAAAATGATTATGACATCATCAAATGATTATTACATCAACAAAATGATTATGACATCATCCAATGATTATGACATCAAATGATTATGACATCATCAAATGATTATGACATCAACAAAATGATTATGACATCATCCAATGATTATGACATCATCAAATCATTATGACATCAACAAAATGATTATGACATCAACAAAATGATTATGACATCATCAAATGATTATGACATCAAATGATTATGACATCAACAAAATGATGATGACATCATCCAATGATTATGACATCATCCAATGATTATGACATCATCAAATCATTATGACATCAACAAAATGATTGACATCATCAAATGATTATGACATCAACAAAATGATTATGACATCATCCAATGATTATGACATCAAATGATTATGACATCATCAAATCATTATGACATCAACAAAATGATTATGACATCAACAAAATGATTATGGCATCATCAAATGATTATGACATCAACAAAATCATTATGACATCATCAAATGATTATGACATCAACAAAATGATTATGGCATCATCAAATGATTATGACATCAACAAAATGATTATGACATCATCCAATGATTATGACATCATCAAATCATTATGACATCAACAAAATGATTATGACATCAACAAAATGATTATGACATCATCAAATGATTATGACATCAACAAAATGATTATGACATCATCCAATGATTATGAGATCAAATGATTATGACATCATCAAATGATTATGACATCAACAAAATGATTATGACATCATCCAATGATTATGACATCATCCAATGATTATGACATCATCAATTCATTATGACATCAACAAAATGATTGACATCATCAAATGATTATGACATCAACAAAATGATTATGACTTCATCAAATGATTATGACATCATCCAATGATTATCACATCAAATGATTATGACATCAACAAAATTATTATGACATCATCCAATGATTATGACATCATCCAATGATTATGACATCATCAAATCATTATGACATCAACAAAATGATTATGACATCATCCAATGATTATGACATCAAATGATTATGACATCATCAAATCATTATGACATCAACAAAATGATTATGACATCAACAAAATGATTATGGCATCATCAAATGATTATGACATCAACAAAATCATTATGACATCATCCAATGATTATGACATCAAATGATTATGACATCATCAAATCATTATGACATCAACAAAATGATTATGACATCATCAAATCATTATGACATCAACAAAATGATTATGACATCAACAAAATGATTATGACATCATAAAATGATTATGACATCAACAAAATGATTATGGCATCATCAAATGATTATGACATCAACAAAATGATTATGACATCATCCCATGATTTTGACATCATCAAATCATTATGACATCAACAAAATGATTATGACATCAACAAAATGATAATGACATCATCAAATGATTATGACATCAAATGATTATGACATCATCAAATGATTATGACATCAACAAAATGATGATGACATCAACAAAATGATGATGACATCATCCAATGATTATGACATCATCCAATGATTATGACATCATCAAATGATTATGACATCAACAAAATGATTATGACATCATCCAATGATTATGACATCAACAAAATGATTATGACATCATCCAATGATTATGACATCAAATGATTATGACATCATCAAATGATTATGACATCAACAAAATGATTATGACATCATCAAATGATTATGACATCAAAAAAATGATTATGACATCAACAAAATGATTATGACATCATCTAATGATTATGACATTATCAAATGATTATGACATCAACAAAATGATTATGACATCATCCGATGATTATGACATCAAATGATTATGACATCATCAAATGATTATGACATCAACAAAATGATTATCACATCATCTAATGATTATGATAACATCAAATGATTATGACATCAACAAAATGATTATGACATTATCTAATGATTATGACATCATCAAATGATTATGACATCAACAAAATGATTATGACATCATCCAATGATTATGACATCAAATGATTATGACATCAACAAAATGATTATGACATCATCCAATGATTATGACATCAAATGGTTATGACATCATCAAATGATTATGACATCAACAAAATGATTATGACATCATCCAATGATTATGACATCAAATGATTATGACATCATCAAATCATTATGACATCAACAAAATGATTATGACATCATCTAATGATTATGACATCATCAAATGATTATGACATCAACAAAATGATTATGACATCATCCAATGATTATGACATCATCTAATGATTATGACATCAACAAAATGATTATGACATCATCCAATGATTATGACATCATCTAATGATTATGACATCATCAAATGATTATGACATCAACAAAATGATTATGACATCATCTGATGATTATGACATCAACAAAATGATTATGACATCATCCAATGATTATGACATCAAATGATTATGACATAATCCAATGATTATGACATCAACAAAATGATTATGACATCATCAAATGATTATGACATCAACAAAATGATTATGACATCATCCAATGACTATGACATCAACAAAATGATTATGACATCATCTAATGATTATGACATCATCAAATGATTATGACATCAACAAAATGATTATGACATCATCTGATGATTATGACATCAACAAAATGATTATGACATCATCCAATGATTATGACATCAAATGATTATGACATAATCCAATGATTATGACATCAACAAAATGATTATGACATCAACAAAATGATTATGACATCATCCAATGATTATGACATCATCAAATCATTATGACATCAACAAAATGATTATGACATCAACAAAATGATTATGACATCATCAAATGATTATGACATCAACAAAATGATTGTGACATCATCCAATGATTATGACATCAAATGATTCTGACATCATCAAATGATTATGACATCAACAAAATGATTATGACATCAACCAATGATTATGACATCATCAAATCATTATGACATCATCAAATCATTATGACATCAACAAAATGATTGACATCATCAAATGATTATGACATCAACAAAATGATTATGACATCATCAAATGATTATGACATCATCCAATGATTATGACATTATCAAATGATTATGACATCATCCGATGATTATGACATCAAATGATTATGACATCATCAAATGATTATGACATCAACAAAATGATTATGACATCATCTAATGATTATGACATCATCAAATGATTATAACATCAACAAAATGATTATGACATCATCCAATGATTATGACATCAAATGATTATGACATCAACAAAATGATTATGACATCATCCAATGATTATGACATCAAATGAATATGACATCATCAAATCATTATAACATCAACAAAATGATTATGACATCAACAAAATGATTATGACATCATAAAATGATTATGACATCAACAAAATGATTATGACATCATCAAATGATTATGACATCAACAAAATGATTATGACATCATCCAATGATTTTGACATCATCAAATCATTATGACATCAAAAAAATGATTATGACATCAACAAAATGATTATGACATCATCAAATAATTATGACATCAAATGATTATGACATCATCCAATGATTATGACATCAAATGATTATGACATCATCAAATCATTATGACATCAACAAAATGATTATGACATCAACAAAATGATTATGGCATCATCAAATGATTATGACATCAACAAAATCATTATGACATCATCAAATGATTATGACATCAACAAAATGATTATGGCATCATCAAATGATTATGACATCAACAAAATGATTATGACATCATCCAATGATTATGACATCATCCAATGATTATGACATCATCAAATCATTATGACATCAACAAAATGATTATGATATCAACAAAATGATTATGACATCATCAAATGATTATGACATCAACAAAATGATTATGACATCATCCAATGATTATGACATCAAATGATTATGACATCATCCAATGATTATGACATCAAATGATTATGACATCATCAAATGATTATGACATCAACAAAATGATTATGACATCATCTGATGATTATGACATCAACAAAATGATTATGACATCATCCAATGATTATGACATCAAATGATTATGACATAATCCAATGATTATGACATCAACAAAATCATTATGGCATCATCAAATGATTATGACATCAACAAAATGATTATGACATCATCAAATCATTATGACATCAACAAAATGATTATGACATCAACAAAATGATTATGGCATCATCAAATGATTATGACATCAACAAAATCATTATGACATCATCAAATGATTATGACATCAAATGATTATGACATCTTCAAATGATTATGACATCAACAAAATGATGATGACATCATCCAATGATTATGACATCATCCAATGATTATGACATCATCAAATCATTATGACATCAACAAAATGATTATGACATCATCTAATGATTATGACATCATCAAATGATTATGACATCAACAAAATGATTATGACATCAAATGATTATGACATCATCAAATGATTATGACATCAACAAAATGATTATGACATCATCAAATGATTATGACATCAAAAAAATGATTATGACATCAACAAAATGATTATGACATCATCTAATGATTATGACATTATCAAATGATTATGACATCAACAAAATGATTATGACATCATCCGATGATTATGACATCAAATCATTATGACATAATCAAATGATTATGACATCAACAAAATGATTATGACATCATCTAATGATTATGACATCATCAAATGATTATGACATCAACAAAATGATTATGACATCATCTAATGATTATGACATCATCAAATGATTATGACATCAACAAAATGATTATGACATCATCCAATGATTATGACATCAAATGATTATGACATCAACAAAATGATTATGACATCATCCAATGATTATGACATCAAATGTTTATGACATCATTAAATGATTATGACATCAACAAAATGATTATGACATCATCCAATGATTATGACATCAAATGATTATGACATAATCAAATCATTATGACATCAACAAAATGATTATGACATCAACAAAATGATTTTGACATCATCTGATGATTATGACATCAACAAAATGATTATGACATCATCCAATGATTATGACATCAAATGATTATGACATAATCCAATGATTATGACATCAACAAAATGATTATGGTATCATCAAATGATTATGACATCAACAAAATGATTATGACATCATCCAATGATTATGACATCATCCAATGATTATGACATCATCAAATGATTATGACATCAACAAAATGATTATGACATCATCCAATGATTATGACATCATCCAATGATTATGACATCATCAAATCATTATGACATCAACAAAATGATTGACATCATCAAATGATTATGACATCAACAAAATGATTATGACATCATCAAATGATTATGACATCATCCAATGATTATGACATCAACAAAATGATTATGACATCATCCGATGATTATGACATCAAATGATTATGACATCATCAAATGATTATGACATCAACAAAATGATTATGACATCAACAAAATGATTATGACATCAACAAAATGATTATGACATCATCTAATGATAATGACATTATCAAATGATTATGACATCAACAAAATGATTATGACATCATTCGATGATTATGACATCATCTGATTATGACATCATCAAATGATTATGACATCAACAAAATGATTATGACATCATCTAATGATTATGACATCATCAAATGATTATGACATCAACAAAATGATTATGACATCATCAAATGATTATGACATCAACAAAATGATTATGACATCATAAAATGATTATGACATCAACAAAATGATTATGGCATCATCAAATGATTATGACATCAACAAAATGATTATGACATCATCCAATGATTTTGACATCATCAAATCATTATGACATCAACAAAATGATTATGACATCAACAAAATGATTATGACATCATCAAATGATTATGACATCAAATGATTATGACATCAACAAAATGATGATGACATCATCCAATGATTATGACATCATCCAATGATTATGACATCATCAAATCATTATGACATCAACAAAATGATTGACATCATCAAATGATTATGACATCAACAAAATGATTATGACATCATCAAATGATTATGACATCATCCAATGATTATGACATCAAATGATTATGACATCAACAAAATTATTATGACATCATCCAATGATTATGACATCATCCAATGATTATGACATCATCAAATCATTATGACATCAACAAAATGATTGACATCATCAAATGATTATGACATCAACAAAATGATTATGACATCATCCAATGATTATGACATCAAATGATTATGACATCATCAAATCATTATGACATCAACAAAATGATTATGACATCAACAAAATGATTATGGCATCATCAAATGATTATGACATCAACAAAATCATTATGACATCATCAAATGATTATGACATCAACAAAATGATTATGGCATCATCAAATGATTATGACATCAACAAAATGATTATGACATCATCCAATGATTATGACATCATCCAATGATTATGACATCATCAAATCATTATGACATCAACAAAATGATTATGACATCAACAAAATGATTATGACATCATCAAATGATTATGACATCAACAAAATGATTATGACATCATCCAATGATTATGACATCAAATGATTATGACATCATCAAATGATTATGACATCAACAAAATGATTATGACATCATCCAATGATTATGACATCATCCAATGATTATGACATCATCAAATCATTATGACATCAACAAAATGATTGACATCATCAAATGATTATGACATCAACAAAATGATTATGACATCATCAAATGATTATGACATCATCCAATGATTATCACATCAAATGATTATGACATCAACAAAATTATTATGACATCATCCAATGATTATGACATCATCCAATGATTATGACATCATCAAATCATTATGACATCAACAAAATGATTATGACATCATCCAATGATTATGACATCAAATGATTATGGCATCATCAAATCATTATGACATCAACAAAATGACTATGACATCAACAAAATGATTATGGCATCATCAAATGATTATGACATCAACAAAATCATTATGACATCATCAAATGATTATGACATCAACAAAATGATTATGACATCATCCAATGATTATGACATCAAATGATTATGACATCATCAAATCATTATGACATCAACAAAATGATTATGACATCAACAAATCATTATGACATCAACAAAATGATTATGACATCATCAAATCATTATGACATCAACAAAATGATTATGACATCAACAAAATGATTATGACATCATAAAATGATTATGACATCAACAAAATGATTATGGCATCATCAAATGATTATGACATCAACAAAATGATTATGACATCATCCAATGATTTTGACATCATCAAATCATTATGACATCAACAAAATGATTATGACATCAACAAAATGATTATGACATCATCAAATGATTATGACATCAAATGATTATGACATCATCAAATGATTATGACATCAACAAAATGATGATGACATCATCCAATGATTATGACATCATCCAATGATTATGACATCATCAAATCATTATGACATCAACAAAATGATTATGACATCATCTAATGATTATGACATCATCAAATGATTATGACATCAACAAAATGATTATGACATCATCCAATGATTATGACATCAAATGATTATGACATCATCAAATGATTATGACATCAACAAAATGATTATGACATCATCCGATGATTATGACATCAAATGATTATGACATCATCAAATTATTATGACATCAACAAAATGATTATGACATCATCTAATGATTATGACATCATCAAATGATTATGACATCAACAAAATGATTATGACATCATCTAATGATTATGACATCAAATGATTATGACATCATCAAATCATTATGACATCAACAAAATGATTATGACATCATCTAATGATTATGACATCATCCGATGATTATGACATCAAATGATTATGACATCATCAAATGATTATGACATCAACAAAATGATTATGACATCATCTGATGATTATGACATCAACAAAATGATTATGACATCATCCAATGATTATGACATCAAATGATTATGACATAATCCAATGATTATGACATCAACAAAATGATTATGGCATCATCAAATGATTATGACATCAACAAAATGATTATGACATCATCCAATGATTATGACATCATCAAATCATTATGACATCAACAAAATGATTATGACATCAACAAAATGATTATGACATCATCAAATGATTATGACATCAAATGATTATGACATCATCAAATGATTATGACATCAACAAAATGATGATGACATCATCCAATGATTATGACATCATCCAATGATTATGACATCATCAAATCATTATGACATCAACAAAATGATTATGACATCATCTAATGATTATGACATCATCAAATGATTATGACATCAACAAAATGATTATGACATCATCCAATGATTATGACATCAAATGATTATGACATCATCAAATGATTATGACATCAACAAAATGATTATGACATCATCAAATGATTATGACATCAAAAAAATGATTATGACATCAACAAAATAATTAGGACATCATCTAATGATTATGACATTATCAAATGATTATGACATCAACAAAATGATTATGACATCATCGGATGATTATGACATCAAATGATTATGACATCATCAAATGATTATGACATCAACAAAATGATTAAGACATCATCTAATGATTATGACATCATCAAATGATTATGACATCAACAAAATGATTATGACATCATCAAATGATCATGACATCAACAAAATGATTATGACATCATCCAATGATTATGACATCAAATGATTATGACATCACCAAAATGATTATGACATCATCAAATGATTATGACATCAACAAAATGATTATGACATCATCCAATGATTATGACATAAAATGATTATGACATCATCAAATCATTATGACATCAACAAAATGATTATGACATCATCTAATGATTATGACATCATCAAATGATTATGACATCAACAAAATGATTATGACATCATCCAATGATTATGACATCAAATGATTATGACATCATCAAATGATTATGACATCATCAAAATGATTATGACATCATCTGATGATTATGACATCAACAAAATGATTATGACATCATCCAATGATTATGACATCAAATGATTATGACATCATCCAATGATTATGACATCAACAAAATGATTATGGCATCATCAAATGATTATGACATCAACAAAATGATTATGACATCATCCAATGATTATGACATCATACAATGATTATGACATCATCAAATCATTATGACATCAACAAAATGATTATGACATCAACAAAATAATTATGACATCATCAAATGATTATGACATCATCTAATGATTATGACATTATCAAATGATTATGACATCAACAAAATGATTATGACATCCTCCGATGATTATGACATCATCAAATGATTATGACATCAACAAAATGATTATGACATCAACAAAATGATTATGACATCATCTAATGATTATGACATTATCAAATGATTATGACATCAACAAAATGATTATGACATCATCCGATGATTATGACATCAAATGATTATGACATCATCAAATGATTATGACATCAACAAAATGATTATGACATCATCTAATGATTATGACATCATCAAATGATTATGACATCAACAAAATGATTATGACATCATCTAATGATTATGACATCATCAAATGATTATGACATCAACAAAATGATTATGACATCATCCAATGATTATGACATCAAATGATTATGACATCAACAAAATGATTATGACATCATCCAATGATTATGACATCCAATGATTATGACATCATCAAATCATTATGACATCAACAAAATGATTATGACATCAACAAAATGATTATAACATCATAAAATGATTATGACATCAACAAAATGATTATGGCTTCATCAAATGATTATGACATCAACAAAATGATTATGACATCATCCAATGATTTTGACATCATCAAATCATTATGACATCAACAAAATGATTATGACATCATCAAAATGATTATGACATCATCAAATGATTATGACATCAAATGATTATGACATCAACAAAATGATGATGACATCATTCAATTATTATGACATCATCCAATGATTATGACATCATCAAATCATTATGACATCAACAAAATGATTGACATCATCAAATGATTATGACATCAACAAAATGATTATGACATCATCAAATGATTATGACATCATCCAATGATTATCACATCAAATGATTATGACATCAACAAAATTATTATGACATCATCCAATGATTATGACATCATCCAATGATTATGACATCATCAAATCATTATGACATCAACAAAATGATTGACATCATCAAATGATTATGACATCAACAAAATGATTATGACATCATCCAATGATTATGACATCAAATGATTATGACATCATCAAATCATTATGACATCAACAAAATGATTATGACATCAACAAAATGATTATGGCATCATCAAATGATTATGACATCAATAAAATCATTATGACATCATCAAATGATTATGACATCAACAAAATGATTATGGCATCATCAAATGATTATGACATCAACAAAATGATTATGACATCATCCAATGATTATGACATCATCCATTGACTATGACATCATCAAATCATTATGACATCAGCAAAATGATTATGACATCAACAAAATGATTATGACATCATCAAATGATTATGACATCAACAAAATGATTATGACATCATCCAATGATTATGACATCAAATGATTATGACATCATCAAATGATTATGACATCAACAAAATGATTATGACATCATCCAATGATTATGACATCATCCAATGATTATGACATCATCAAATCATTATGACATCAACAAAATGATTGACATCATCAAATGATTATGACATCAACAAAATGATTATGACATCATCAAATGATTATGACATCATCCAATGATTATCACATCAAATGATTATGACATCAACAAAATTATTATGACATCATCCAATGATTATGACATCATTCAATGATTATGACATCATCAAATCATTATGACATCAACAAAATGATTATGACATTATCCAATGATTATGACATCAAATGATTATGACATCATCAAATCATTATGACATCAACAAAATGATTATGACATCAACAAAATGATTATGGCATCATCAAATGATTATGACATCAACAAAATCATTATGACATCATCAAATGATTATGACATCAACAAAATGATTATGACATCATCCAATGATTATGACATCAAATTATTATGACATCATCAAATCATTATGACATCAACAAAATGATTATGACATCAACAAAATGATTATGACATCATAAAATGATTATGACATCAACAAAATGATAATGGCATCATCAAATGATTATGACATCATCAAATGATTATGACATCAACAAAATGATTATGACATCATCTAATGATTATGACATCATCAAATGATTATGACATCAACAAAATGATTATGACATCATCCAATGATTATGACATCAAATGATTATGACATCAACAAAATGATTATGACATCATCCAATGATTATGACATCAAATGTTTATGACATCATCAAATGATTATGACATCAACAAAATGATTATGACATCATCCAATGATTATGACGTCAAATGATTATGACATCATCAAATCATTATGACATCAACAAAATGATTATGACATCATCTAATGATTATGACATCATCAAATGATTATGACATCAACAAAATGATTATGACATCATCCAATGATTATGACATCAAATGATTATGACATCATCAAATGATTATGACATCAACAAAATGATTATGACATCATCTGATGATTATTACATCAACAAAATGATTATGACATCATCCAATGATTATGACATCAAATGATTATGACATAATCCAATGATTATGACATCAACAAAATGATTATGGCATCATCAAATGATTATGACATCAACAAAATGATTATGACATCATCCAATGATTATGACATCATCCAATGATTATGACATCATCAAATCATTATGACATCAACAAAATGATTATGACATCAACAAAATGATTATGACATCATCAAATGATTATGACATCAACAAAATGATTATGACATCATCCAATGATTATGACATCAAATGATTATGACATCATCAAATGATTATGACATCAACAAAATGATTATGACATCATCCAATGATTATGACATCATCCAATGATTATGACATCATCAAATCATTATGACATCAACAAAATGATTGACATCATCAAATGATTATGACATCAACAAAATGATTGTGACATCATCAAATGATTATGACATCATCCAATGATTATGACATCAACAAAATGATTATGACATCATCCGATGATTATGACATCAAATGATTATGACATAATCCAATGATTATGACATCAACAAAATGATTATGGCATCATCAAATGATTATGACATCAACAAAATGATTATGACATCATCCAATGATTATGACATCATCCAATGATTATGACATCATCAAATCATTATGACATCAACAAAATGATTATGACATCAACAAAATGATTATGACATCATCAAATGATTATGACATCAACAAAATGATTATGACATCATCCAATGATTATGACATCAAATGATTATGACATCATCAAATGATTATGACATCAACAAAATGATTATGACATCATCCAATGATTATGACATCATCCAATGATTATGACATCATCAAATCATTATGACATCAACAAAATGATTGACATCATCAAATGATTATGACATCAACAAAATGATTATGACATCATCAAATGATTATGACATCATCCAATGATTATGACATCAACAAAATGATTATGACATCATCCGATGATTATGACATCAAATGATTATGACATCATCAAATTATTATGACATCAACAAAATGATTATGACATCAACAAAATGATTATGACATCAACAAAATGATTATGACATCATCTAAGGATTATGACATTATCAAATGATTATGACATCAACAAAATGATTATGACATCATCCGATGATTATGACATCAAATGATTATGACATCATCAAATGATTATGACATCAACAAAATGATTATGACATCATCTAATGATTATGACATCATCAAATGATTATGACATCAACAAAATGATTATGACATCATCTAATGATTATGACATCATCAAATGATTATGACATCAACAAAATGATTATGACATCATCCAATGATTATGACATCAAATGATTATGACATCAACAAAATGATTATGACATCATCCAATGATTATGACATCAAATGATTATGACATCATCAAATCATTATGACATCAACAAAATGATTATGACATTAACAAAATAATTATGACATCATAAAATGATTATGACATCAACAAAATGATTATGGCATCATCAAATGATTATGACATCAACAAAATGATTATGACATCATCCAATGATTTTGACATCATCAAATCATTATGACATCAACAAAATGATTATGACATCAACAAAATGATTATGACATCATCAAATGATTATGACATCAAATGATTATGACATCAACAAAATGATGATGACATCATCCAATGATTATGATATCATCAAATGATTATGACATCAACAAAATGATTATGACATCATCAAATGATTATGACATCATCCAATGATTATCACATCAAATGATTATGACATCAACAAAATTATTATGACATCATCCAATGATTATGACATCATCCAATGATTATGACATCATCAAATCATTATGACATCAACAAAATGATTGACATCATCAAATGATTATGACATCAACAAAATGATTATGACATCATCCAATGATTATGACATCAAATGATTATGACATCATCAAATCATTATGACATCAATAAAAATGATTATGACATCAACAAAATGATTATGGCATCATCAAATGATTATGACATCAACAAAATCATTATGACATCATCAAATTATTATGACATCAACAAAATGATTATGGCATCATCAAATGATTATGACATCAACAAAATGATTATGACATCATACAATGATTATGACATCATCCAATGATTATGACATCATCAAATCATTATGACATCAACAAAATGATTATGACATCAACAAAATGATTATGACATCATCTTATGATTATGACATTATCAAATGATTATGACATCAACAAAATGATTATGACATCATCCGATGATTATGACATCAAATGATTATGACATCATCAAATGATTATGACATCAACAAAATGATTATGACATCATCTAATGACTATGACATCATCAAATGATTATGACATCAACAAAATGATTATGACATCATCTAATAATTATGACATCATCAAATGATTATGACATCAACAAAATGATTATGACATCATCCAATGATTATGACATCAAATGATTGTGACATCAACAAAATGATTATGACATCATCCAATGATTATGACATCAAATGTTTATGACATCATCAAATGATTATGACATCAACAAAATGATTATGACATCATCCAATGATTATGACATCAAATGATTATGACATCATCAAATGATTATGACATCAACAAAATGATTATGACATCATCCAATGATTATGACATCATCAAATGATTATGACATCAACAAAATGATTATGACATCATCCAATGATTATGACATCATCTAATGATTATGACATCATCAAATGATTATGACATCAACAAAATGATTATGACATCATCTGATGATTATGACATCAACAAAATGATTATGACATCATCCAATGATTATGACATCAAATGATTATGACATCATCCAATGATTATGACATCAAATGATTATGACATCATCAAATGATTATGACATCAACAAAATGATTATGACATCATCCAATGATTATGACATCATCAAATCATTATGACATCATCAAATCATTATGACATCAACAAAATGATTGACATCATCAAATGATTATGACATCAACAAAATGATTATGACATCATCAAATGATTATGACATCATCCAATGATTATGACATCAACAAAATGATTATGACATCATCCGATGATTATGACATCAAATGATTATGACATCATCAAATGATTATGACATCAACAAAATGATTATGACATCAGCAAAATGATTATGACATCATCTAATGATTATGACATTATCAAATGATTATGACATCATCCGATGATTATGACATCAAATGATTATGACATCATCAAATGATTATGACATCAACAAAATGATTATGACATCATCTAATGATTATGACATCATCAAATGATTATGACATCAACAAAATGATTATGACATCATCTAATGATTATGACATCATCAAATGATTATGACATCAACAAAATGATTATGACATCATCCATTGATTATGACATCAAATGATTATGACATCAACAAAATGATTATGACATCATCCAATGATTATGACATCAAATGAATATGACATAATCAAATCATTATGACATCAACAAAATGATTATGACATCAACAAAATGATTATGACATCATAAAATGATTATGACATCAACAAAATGATTATGACATCATCAAATGATTATGACATCAACAAAATGATTATGACATCATCCAATGATTTTGACATCATCAAATCATTATGACATCAACAAAATGATTATGACATCAACAAAATGATTATGACATCATCAAATGATTATGACATCAAATGATTATGACATCAACAAAATGATGATGACATCATCCAATGATTATGACATCAAATGATTATGACATCATCAAATCATTATGACATCAACAAAATGATTATGACATCAACAAAATGATTATGGCATCATCAAATGATTATGACATCAACAAAATCATTATGACATCATCAAATGATTATGACATCAACAAAATGATTATGGCATCATCAAATGATTATGACATCAACAAAATGATTATGACATCATCCAATGATTATGACATCATCAAATCATTATGACATCAACAAAATGATTATGACATCAACAAAATGATTATGACATCATCAAATGATTATGACATCAACAAAATGATTATGACATCATCCAATGATTATGACATCAAATGATTATGACATCATCAAATGATTATGACATCAACAAAATGATTATGACATCATCCAATTATTATGACATCATCCAATGATTATGACATCATCAATTCATTATGACATCAACAAAATGATTGACATCATCAAATGATTATGACATCAACAAAATGATTATGACATCATCAAATGATTATGACATCATCCAATGTTTATCACATCAAATGATTATGACATCAACAAAATTATTATGACATCATCCAATGATTATGACATCATCCAATGATTATGACATCATCAAATCATTATGACATCAACAAAATGATTATGACATCATCCAATGATTATGACATCAAATGATTATGACATCATCAAATCATTATGACATCAACAAAATGATTATGACATCAACAAAATGATTATGGCATCATCAAATGATTATGACATCAACAAAATCATTATGACATCATCCAATGATTATGACATCAAATGATTATGACATCATCAAATCATTATGACATCAACAAAATGATTATGACATCATCAAATCATTATGACATCAACAAAATGATTATGACATCAACAAAATGATTATGACATCATAAAATGATTATGACATCAACAAAATGATTATGGCATCATCAAATGATTATGACATCAACAAAATGATTATGACATCATCCCATGATTTTGACATCATCAAATCATTATGACATCAACAAAATGATTATGACATCAACAAAATGATAATGACATCATCAAATGATTATGACATCAAATGATTATGACATCATCAAATGATTATGACATCAACAAAATGATGATGACATCAACAAAATGATGATGACATCATCCAATGATTATGACATCATCCAATGATTATGACATCATCAAATCATTATGACATCAACAAAATGATTATGACATCATCTAATGATTATGACATCATCAAATGATTATGACATCAACAAAATGATTATGACATCATCCAATGATTATGACATCAACAAAATGATTATGACATCATCCAATGATTATGACATCAAATGTTTATGACATCATCAAATGATTATGACATCAACAAAATGATTATGACATCATCAAATGATTATGACATCAAAAAAATGATTATGACATCAACAAAATGATTATGACATCATCTAATGATTATGACATTATCAAATGATTATGACATCAACAAAATGATTATGACATCATCCGATGATTATGACATCAAATGATTATGACATCATCAAATGATTATGACATCAACAAAATGATTATCACATCATCTAATGATTATGATAACATCAAATGATTATGACATCAACAAAATGATTATGACATCATCTAATGATTATGACATCATCAAATGATTATGACATCAACAAAATGATTATGACATCATCCAATGATTATGACATCAAATGATTATGACATCAACAAAATGATTATGACATCATCCAATGATTATGACATCAAATGGTTATGACATCATCAAATGATTATGACATCAACAAAATGATTATGACATCATCCAATGATTATGACATCAAATGATTATGACATCATCAAATCATTATGACATCAACAAAATGATTATGACATCATCTAATGATTATGACATCATCAAATGATTATGACATCAACAAAATGATTATGACATCATCCAATGATTATGACATCATCTAATGATTATGACATCAACAAAATGATTATGACATCATCCAATGATTATGACATCATCTAATGATTATGACATCATCAAATGATTATGACATCAACAAAATGATTATGACATCATCTGATGATTATGACATCAACAAAATGATTATGACATCATCCAATGATTATGACATCAAATGATTATGACATAATCCAATGATTATGACATCAACAAAATGATTATGACATCATCAAATGATTATGACATCAACAAAATGATTATGACATCATCCAATGACTATGACATCAACAAAATGATTATGACATCATCTAATGATTATGACATCATCAAATGATTATGACATCAACAAAATGATTATGACATCATCTGATGATTATGACATCAACAAAATGATTATGACATCATCCAATGATTATGACATCAAATGATTATGACATAATCCAATGATTATGACATCAACAAAATGATTATGACATCAACAAAATGATTATGACATCATCCAATGATTATGACATCATCCAATGATTATGACATCATCAAATCATTATGACATCAACAAAATGATTATGACATCAACAAAATGATTATGACATCATCAAATGATTATGACATCAACAAAATGATTATGACATCATCCAATGATTATGACATCAAATGATTATGACATCATCAAATGATTATGACATCAACAAAATGATTATGACATCATCCAATGATTATGACATCATCAAATCATTATGACATCATCAAATCATTATGACATCAACAAAATGATTGACATCATCAAATGATTATGACATCAACAAAATGATTATGACATCATCAAATGATTATGACATCATCCAATGATTATGACATTATCAAATGATTATGACATCATCCGATGATTATGACATCAAATGATTATGACATCATCAAATGATTATGACATCAACAAAATGATTATGACATCATCTAATGATTATGACATCATCAAATGATTATGACATCAACAAAATGATTATGACATCATCTAATGATTATGACATCATCAAATGATTATGACATCAACAAAATGATTATGACATCATCCAATGATTATGACATCAAATGATTATGACATCAACAAAATGATTATGACATCATCCAATGATTATGACATCAAATGAATATGACATCATCAAATCATTATAACATCAACAAAATGATTATGACATCAACAAAATGATTATGACATCATAAAATGATTATGACATCAACAAAATGATTATGACATCATCAAATGATTATGACATCAACAAAATGATTATGACATCATCCAATGATTTTGACATCATCAAATCATTATGACATCAAAAAAATGATTATGACATCAACAAAATGATTATGACATCATCAAATAATTATGACATCAAATGATTATGACATCAACAAAATGATGATGACATCATCCAATGATTATGACATCAACCAATGATTATGACATCATCAAATCATTATGACATCAACAAAATGATTGACATCATCAAATATTTATGACATCAACAAAATGATTATGACATCATCCAATGATTATGACATCAAATGATTATGACATCATCAAATCATTATGACATCAACAAAATGATTATGACATCAACAAAATGATTATGGCATCATCAAATGATTATGACATCAACAAAATCATTATGACATCATCAAATGATTATGACATCAACAAAATGATTATGGCATCATCAAATGATTATGACATCAACAAAATGATTATGACATCATCCAATGATTATGACATCATCCAATGATTATGACATCATCAAATCATTATGACATCAACAAAATGATTATGATATCAACAAAATGATTATGACATCATCAAATGATTATGACATCAACAAAATGATTATGACATCATCCAATGATTATGACATCAAATGATTATGACATCATCAAATGATTATGACATCAACAAAATGATTATGACATCATCCAATGATTATGACATCATCCAATGATTATGACATCATCAAATCATTATGACATCAACAAAATGATTGACATCATCAAATGATTATGACATCAACAAAATGATTATGACATCATCAAATGATTATGACATCATCCAATGATTATCACATCAAATGATTATGACATCAACAAAATTATTATGACATCATCCAATGATTATGACATCATCCAATGATTATGACATCATCAAATCATTATGACATCAACAAAATGATTATGACATCATCCAATGATTATGACATCAAATGATTATGACATCATCAAGTCATTATGACATCAACAAAATGATTATGACATCAACAAAATGATTATGGCATCATCAAATGATTATGACATCAACAAAATCATTATGACATCATCAAATGATTATGACATCAACAAAATGATTATGACATCATCCAATGATTATGACATCAAATGATTATGACATCATCAAATCATTATGACATCAACAAAATGATTATGACATCATCAAATCATTATGACATCAACAAAATGATTATGACATCAACAAAATGATTATGACATCATAAAATGATTATGACATCAACAAAATGATTATGGCATCATCAAATGATTATGACATCAACAAAATGATTATGACATCATCCCATGATTTTGACATCATCAAATCATTATGACATCAACAAAATGATTATGACATCAACAAAATGATAATGACATCATCAAATGATTATGACATCAAATGATTATGACATCATCAAATGATTATGACATCAACAAAATGATGATGACATCAACAAAATGATGATGACATCATCCAATGATTATGACATCATCCAATGATTATGACATCATCAAATCATTATGACATCAACAAAATGATTATGACATCATCTAATGATTATGACATCATCAAATGATTATGACATCAACAAAATGATTATGACATCATCCAATGATTATGACATCAACAAAATGATTATGACATCATCCAATGATTATGACATCAAATGATTATGACATCATCAAATGATTATGACATCAACAAAATGATTATGACATCATCAAATGATTATGACATCAAAAAAATGATTATGACATCAACAAAATGATTATGACATCATCTAATGATTATGACATTATCAAATGATTATGACATCAACAAAATGATTATGACATCATCCGATGATTATGACATCAAATGATTATGACATCATCAAATGATTATGACATCAACAAAATGATTATCACATCATCTAATGATTATGATATCATCAAATGATTATGACATCAACAAAATGATTATGACATCATCTAATGATTATGACATCATCAAATGATTATGACATCAACAAAATGATTATGACATCATCCAATGATTATGACATCAAATGATTATGACATCAACAAAATGATTATGACATCATCCAATGATTATGACATCAAATGTTTATGACATCATCAAATGATTATGACATCAACAAAATGATTATGACATCATCCAATGATTATGACATCAAATGATTATGACATCATCAAATCATTATGACATCAACAAAATGATTATGACATCATCTAATGATTATGACATCATCAAATGATTATGACATCAACAAAATGATTATGACATCATCCAATGATTATGACATCAAATGATTATGACATCATCAAATGATAATGACATCAACAAAATGATTATGACATAATCCAATGATTATGACATCAACAAAATGATTATGGCATCATCAAATGATTATGACATCAACAAAATGATTATGACATCATCCAATGATTATGACATCATCCAATGATTATGACATCATCAAATCATTATGACATCAACAAAATGATTATGACATCAACAAAATGATTATGACATCATCAAATGATTATGACATCAACAAAATGATTATGACATAATCCAATGATTATGACATCAAATGATTATGACATCATCAAATGATTATGACATCAACAAAATGATTATGACATCATCCAATGATTATGACATCATCAAATCATTATGACATCATCCAATGATTATGACATCATCAAATCATTATGACATCATCAAATCATTATGACATCAACAAAATGATTATGACATCATCAAATGATTATGACATCATCCAATGATTATCACACCAAATGATTATGACATCAACAAAATTATTATGACATCATCCAATGATTATGACATCATCCAATGATTATGACATCATCAAATCATTATGACATCAACAAAATGATTGACATCATCAAATGATTATGACATCATCCAATGATTATGACATCATCCAATGATTATGACATCAAATGATTATGACATCATCAAATCATTATGACATCAACAAAATGATTATGACATCAACAAAATGATTATGGCATCATCAAATGATTATGACATCAACAAAATCATTATGACATCATCCAATGATTATGACATCAACAAAATGATTATGGCATCATCAAATGATTATGACATCAACAAAATGATTATGACATCATCCAATGATTATGACATCATCAAATCATTATGACATCAACAAAATGATTATGACATCAACAAAATGATTATGACATCATCAAATGATTATGACATCAACAAAATGATTATGACATCATCCAATGATTATGACATCAAATGATTATGACATCAACAAAATGATTATGACATCATCCAATGATTATGACATCATCCAATGATTATGACATCATCAAATCATTATGACATCAACAAAATGATTATGACATCAACAAAATGATTATGACATCATCAAATGATTATGACATCAACAAAATGATTATGACATCATCCAATGATTATGACATCAAATGTTTATGACATCATCAAATGATTATGACATCAACAAAATGATTATGACATCATCCAATGATTATGACATCATCCAATGATTATGACATCATCAAATCATTATGACATCAACAAAATGATTGACATCAACAAAATGATTGACATCATCAAATGATTATGACATCAACAAAATGATTATGACATCATCAAATGATTATGACATCATCCAATGATTATCACATCAAATGATTATGACATCAACAAAATTATTATGACATCATCCAATGATTATGACATCATCAAATCATTATGACATCAACAAAATGATTGACATCATCAAATGATTATGACATCAACAAAATGATTATGACATCATCCAATGATTATGACATCAAATGATAATGACATCATCAAACCATTATGACATCAATAAAATGATTATGACATCAACAAAATGATTATGGCATCATCAAATGATTATGACATCAACAAAATCATTATGACATCATCAAATGATTATGACATCAACAAAATGATTATGACATCATCCAATGATTATGACATCAAATGATTATGACATCATCAAATCATTATGACATCAACAAAATGATTATGACATCAACAAAATGATTATGACATCATACAATGATTATGACATCATACAATGATTATGACATCAACAAAATGATTATGGCATCATCAAATGATTATGACATCAACAAAATGATTATGACATCATCCAATGATTTTGACATCATCAAATCATTATGACATCAACAAAATGATTATGACATCAACAAAATGATTATGACATCATCAAATGATTATGACATCAAATGATTATGACATCATCAAATGATTATGACATCAACAAAATGATGATGACATCATCCAATGATTATGGCATCATCCAATGATTATGACATCATCAAATCATTATGACATCAACAAAATGATTATGACATCATCAAATGATTATGACATCAAAAAAATGATTATGACATCAACAAAATGATTATGACATCATGTAATGATTATGACATTATCAAATGATTATGACATCAACAAAATGATTATGCCATCATCCGATGATTATGACATCAAATGATTATGACATCATCAAATGATTATGACATCAACAAAATGATTATAACATCATCTAATGATTATGACGTCATCAAATGATTATGACATCAACAAAATGATTATGACATCATCTAATGACTATGACATCATCAAATGATTATGACATCAACAAAATGATTATGACATCATCCAATGATTATGACATCAAATGATTATGACATCAACAAAATGATTATGACATCATCCAATGATTATGACATCAAATGTTTATGACATCATCAAATGAATATGACATCGACAAAATGATTATGACATCATCCAATGATTATGACATCAAATGATTATGACATCATCAAATCATTATGACATCAACAAAATGATTATGACATCATCTAATGATTATGACATCATCAAATGATTATGACATCAACAAAATGATTATGACATCATCCAATGATTATGACATCAAATGATTATGACATCATCAAATGATTATGACATTAACAAAATGATTATGACATCATCCAATGATTATGACATCATCCAATGATTATGAAATCATCAAATCATTATGACATCAACAAAATGATTGACATCATCAAATGATTATGACATCAACAAAATGATTATGACATCATCAAATGATTATGACATCATCCAATGATTATCACATCAAATGATTATGACATCAACAAAATTATTATGACATCATCCAATGATTATGACATCATCAAATCATTATGACATCAACAAAATGATTGACATCATCAAATGATTATGACATCAACAACATGATTATGACATCATCCAATGATTATGACATCAAATGATTATGACATCATCAAATCATTATGACATCAACAAAATGATTATGACATCAACAAAATGATTATGGCATCATCAAATGATTATGACATCAACAAAATCATTATGACATCATCAAATGATTATGACATCAACAAAATCATTATGGCATCATCAAATGATTATGATATCAACAAAATGATTATGACATCATCCAATGATTATGACATCATCCAATGATTATGACATCATCAAATCATTATGACATCAACAAAATGATTATGACATCAACAAAATGATTATGACATCATCAAATGATTATGACATCAACAAAATGATTATGACATCATCCAATGATTATGACATCAAATGATTATGACATCATCAAATGATTATGACATCAACAAAATGATTATGACATCATCCAATGATTATGACATCATCAAATCATTATGACATCAACAAAATGATTGACATCATCAAATGATTATGACATCAACAAAATGATTATGACATCATCAAATGATTATCACATCATCCAATGATTATCACATCAAATGATTATGACATCAACAAAATTATTATGACATCATCCAATTATTATGACATCATCCAATGATTATGACATCATCAAATCATTATGACATCAACAAAATGATTGACATCATCAAATGATTATGACATCAACAAAATGATTATGACATCATCCAATGATTATGACATCAAATGATTATGACATCATCAAATCATTATGACATCAACAAAATGATTATGACATCAACAAAATAATTATGGCATCATCAAATGATTATGACATCAACAAAATCATTATGACATCATCAAATGATTATGACATCAACAAAATGATTATGACATCATCCAATGATTATGACATCAAATGATTATGACATCATCAAATCATTATGACATCAACAAAATGATTATGACATCAACAAAATGATTATGACATCATCCAATGATTTTGACATCATCAAATCATTATGACATCAACAAAATGATTATGACATCAACAAAATGATTATGACATCATCAAATGATTATGACATCAAATGATGATGACATCATCCAATGATTATGACATCAACAAAATGATGATGACATCATCCAATGATTATGACATCATCCAATAATTATGACATCATCAAATCATTATGACATCAACAAAATGATTGACATCATCAAATGATTATGACATCAACAAAATGATTATGACATCGTCAAATGATTATGACATCATCCAATGATTATCACATCAAATGATTATGACATCAACAAAATTATTATGACATCATCCAATGATTATGACATCATCCAATGATTATCACATCATCAAATCATTATGACATCAACAAAATGATTGACATCATCAAATGATTATGACATCAACAAAATGATTATGGCATCATCCAATGATTATGACATCAACAAAATGATTATGGCATCATCAAATGATTATGACATCAACAAAATGATTATGACATCATCCAATGATTATGACATCATCCAATGATTATGACATCATCAAATCATTATGACATCAACAAAATGATTATGACATCATCAAAATGATTATGACATCATCAAATGATTATGACATCAACAAAATGATTATGACATCATCCAATGATTATGACATCAAATGATTATGACATCATCAAATGATTATGACATCAACAAAATGATTATGACATCATCCAATGATTATGACATCATCAAATGATTATGACATCATCCAATGATTATGACATCATCCAATGATTATGACATCATCCAATGATTATGACATCATCCAATGATTATGACATCATCAAATCATTATGACATCATCAAATCATTATGACATCAACAAAATGATTATGACATCATCAAATGATTATGACATCATCCAATGATTATCACACCAAATGATTATGACATCAACAAAATTATTATGACATCATCCAATGATTATGACATCATCCAATGATTATGACATCATCAAATCATTATGACATCAACAAAATGATTGACATCATCAAATGATTATGACATCATCCAATGATTATGACATCATCCAATGATTATGACATCAAATGATTATGACATCATCAAATCATTATGACATCAACAAAATGATTATGACATCAACAAAATGATTATGGCATCATCAAATGATTATGACATCAACAAAATCATTATGACATCATCCAATGATTATGACATCAACAAAATGATTATGGCATCATCAAATGATTATGACATCAACAAAATGATTATGACATCATCCAATGATTATGACATCATCAAATCATTATGACATCAACAAAATGATTATGACATCAACAAAATGATTATGACATCATCAAATGATTATGACATCAACAAAATGATTATGACATCATCCAATGATTATGACATCAAATGATTATGACATCAACAAAATGATTATGACATCAACAAAATGATTATGACATCATCCAATGATTATGACATCATCCAATGATTATGACATCATCAAATCATTATGACATCAACAAAATGATTATGACATCAACAAAATGATTATGACATCATCAAATGATTATGACATCAACAAAATGATTATGACATCATCCAATGATTATGACATCAAATGTTTATGACATCATCAAATGATTATGACATCAACAAAATGATTATGACATCATCCAATGATTATGACATCATCCAATGATTATGACATCATCAAATCATTATGACATCAACAAAATGATTGACATCAACAAAATGATTGACATCATCAAATGATTATGACATCAACAAAATGATTATGACATCATCAAATGATTATGACATCATCCAATGATTATCACATCAAATGATTATGACATCAACAAAATTATTATGACATCATCCAATGATTATGACATCATCAAATCATTATGACATCAACAAAATGATTGACATCATCAAATGATTATGACATCAACAAAATGATTATGACATCATCCAATGATTATGACATCAAATGATAATGACATCATCAAACCATTATGACATCAATAAAATGATTATGACATCAACAAAATGATTATGGCATCATCAAATGATTATGACATCAACAAAATCATTATGACATCATCAAATGATTATGACATCAACAAAATGATTATGACATCATCCAATGATTATGACATCAAATGATTATGACATCATCAAATCATTATGACATCAACAAAATGATTATGACATCAACAAAATGATTATGACATCATACAATGATTATGACATCAAATGATTATGACATCATCAAATGATTATGACATCAACAAAATGATGATGACATCATCCAATGATTATGGCATCATCCAATGATTATGACATCATCAAATCATTATGACATCAACAAAATGATTATGACATCATCAAATGATTATGACATCAAAAAAATGATTATGACATCAACAAAATGATTATGACATCATCTAATGATAATGACATTATCAAATGATTATGACATCAACAAAATGATTATGCCATCATCCGATGATTATGACATCAAATGATTATGACATCATCAAATGATTATGACATCAACAAAATGATTATAACATCATCTAATGATTATGACGTCATCAAATGATTATGACATCAACAAAATGATTATGACATCATCTAATGACTATGACATCATCAAATGATTATGACATCAACAAAATGATTATGACATCATCCAATGATTATGACATCAAATGATTATGACATCAACAAAATGATTATGACATCATCCAATGATTATGACATCAAATGTTTATGACATCATCAAATGAATATGACATCGACAAAATGATTATGACATCATCCAATGATTATGACATCAAATGATTATGACATCATCAAATCATTATGACATCAACAAAATGATTATGACATCATCTAATGATTATGACATCATCAAATGATTATGACATCAACAAAATGATTATGACATCATCCAATGATTATGACATCAAATGATTATGACATCATCAAATGATAATGACATCAACAAAATGATTATGACATCATCTGATGATTATGACATCAACAAAATGATTATGACATCATCCAATGATTATGACATCAAATGATTTTGACATCATCCAATGATTATGACATCAACAAAATGATTATGGCATCATCAAATGATTATGACATCAACAAAATGATTATGACATCATCCAATGATTATGACATCATCAAATCATTATTACATCAACAAAATGATTATGACATCAACAAAATGATTATGACATCATCAAATGATTATGACATCAACAAAATGATTATGACATCATCCAATGATTATGACATCAAATGATTATGACATCATCAAATGATTATGACATCAACAAAATGATTATGACATCATCCAATGATTATGACATCATCCAATGATTATGAAATCATCAAATGATTATGACATCAACAAAATGATTGACATCATCAAATGATTATGACATCAACAAAATGATTATGACATCATCAAATGATTATGACATCATCCAATGATTATCACATCAAATGATTATGACATCAACAAAATTATTATGACATCATCCAATGATTATGACATCATCAAATCATTATGACATCAACAAAATGATTGACATCATCAAATGATTATGACATCAACAACATGATTATGACATCATCCAATGATTATGACATCATCCAATGATTATGACATCATCAAATCATTATGACATCAACAAAATGATTATGACATCAACAAAATGATTATGACATCATCAAATGATTATGACATCAACAAAATGATTATGACATCATCCAATGATTATGACATCAAATGTTTATGACATCATCAAATGATTATGACATCAACAAAATGATTATGACATCATCCAATGATTATGACATCATCCAATGATTATGACATCATCAAATCATTATGACATCAACAAAATGATTGACATCAACAAAATGATTGACATCATCAAATGATTATGACATCAACAAAATGATTATGACATCATCAAATGATTATGACATCATCCAATGATTATCACATCAAATGATTATGACATCAACAAAATTATTATGACATCATCCAATGATTATGACATCATCAAATCATTATGACATCAACAAAATGATTGACATCATCAAATGATTATGACATCAACAAAATGATTATGACATCATCCAATGATTATGACATCAAATGATAATGACATCATCAAACCATTATGACATCAATAAAATGATTATGACATCAACAAAATGATTATGGCATCATCAAATGATTATGACATCAACAAAATCATTATGACATCATCAAATGATTATGACATCAACAAAATGATTATGACATCATCCAATGATTATGACATCAAATGATTATGACATCATCAAATCATTATGACATCAACAAAATGATTATGACATCAACAAAATGATTATGACATCATACAATGATTATGACATCAAATGATTATGACATCATCAAATGATTATGACATCAACAAAATGATGATGACATCATCCAATGATTATGGCATCATCCAATGATTATGACATCATCAAATCATTATGACATCAACAAAATGATTATGACATCATCAAATGATTATGACATCAAAAAAATGATTATGACATCAACAAAATGATTATGACATCATCTAATGATTATGACATTATCAAATGATTATGACATCAACAAAATGATTATGCCATCATCCGATGATTATGACATCAAATGATTATGACATCATCAAATGATTATGACATCAACAAAATGATTATAACATCATCTAATGATTATGACGTCATCAAATGATTATGACATCAACAAAATGATTATGACATCATCTAATGACTATGACATCATCAAATGATTATGACATCAACAAAATGATTATGACATCATCCAATGATTATGACATCAAATGATTATGACATCAACAAAATGATTATGACATCATCCAATGATTATGACATCAAATGTTTATGACATCATCAAATGAATATGACATCGACAAAATGATTATGACATCATCCAATGATTATGACATCAAATGATTATGACATCATCAAATCATTATGACATCAACAAAATGATTATGACATCATCTAATGATTATGACATCATCAAATGATTATGACATCAACAAAATGATTATGACATCATCCAATGATTATGACATCAAATGATTATGACATCATCAAATGATAATGACATCAACAAAATGATTATGACATCATCTGATGATTATGACATCAACAAAATGATTATGACATCATCCAATGATTATGACATCAAATGATTTTGACATCATCCAATGATTATGACATCAACAAAATGATTATGGCATCATCAAATGATTATGACATCAACAAAATGATTATGACATCATCCAATGATTATGACATCATCAAATCATTATTACATCAACAAAATGATTATGACATCAACAAAATGATTATGACATCATCAAATGATTATGACATCAACAAAATGATTATGACATCATCCAATGATTATGACATCAAATGATTATGACATCATCAAATGATTATGACATCAACAAAATGATTATGACATCATCCAATGATTATGACATCATCCAATGATTATGAAATCATCAAATCATTATGACATCAACAAAATGATTGACATCATCAAATGATTATGACATCAACAAAATGATTATGACATCATCAAATGATTATGACATCATCCAATGATTATCACATCAAATGATTATGACATCAACAAAATTATTATGACATCATCCAATGATTATGACATCATCAAATCATTATGACATCAACAAAATGATTGACATCATCAAATGATTATGACATCAACAACATGATTATGACATCATCCAATGATTATGACATCAAATGATTATGACATCATCAAATCATTATGACATCAACAAAATGATTATGACATCAACAAAATGATTATGGCATCATCAAATGATTATGACATCAACAAAATCATTATGACATCATCAAATGATTATGACATCAACAAAATCATTATGGCATCATCAAATGATTATGACATCAACAAAATGATTATGACATCATCCAATGATTATGACATCATCAAATCATTATGACATCAACAAAATGATTATGACATCAACAAAATGATTATGACATCATCAAATGATTATGACATCAACAAAATGATTATGACATCATCCAATGATTATGACATCAAATGATTATGACATCATCAAATGATTATGACATCAACAAAATGATTATGACATCATCCAATGATTATGACATCATCAAATCATTATGACATCAACAAAATGATTGACATCATCAAATGATTATGACATCAACAAAATGATTATGACATCATCAAATGATTATCACATCATCCAATGATTTTCACATCAAATGATTATGACATCAACAAAATTATTATGACATCATCCAATTATTATGACATCATCCAATGATTATGACATCATCAAATCATTATGACATCAACAAAATGATTGACATCATCAAATGATTATGACATCAACAAAATGATTATGACATCATCCAATGATTATGACATCAAATGATTATGACATCATCAAATCATTATGACATCAACAAAATGATTATGACATCAACAAAATAATTATGGCATCATCAAATGATTATGACATCAACAAAATCATTATGACATCATCAAATGATTATGACATCAACAAAATGATTATGACATCATCCAATGATTATGACATCAAATGATTATGACATCATCAAATCATTATGACATCAACAAAATGATTATGACATCAACAAAATGATTATGACATCATCCAATGATTTTGACATCATCAAATCATTATGACATCAACAAAATGATTATGACATCAACAAAATGATTATGACATCATCAAATGATTATGACATCAAATGATTATGACATCATCAAATGATTATGACATCAACAAAATGATGATGACATCATCCAATGATTATGACATCATCCAATAATTATGACATCATCAAATCATTATGACATCAACAAAATGATTGACATCATCAAATGATTATGACATCAACAAAATGATTATGACATCGTCAAATGATTATGACATCATCCAATGATTATCACATCAAATGATTATGACATCAACAAAATTATTATGACATCATCCAATGATTATGACATCATCCAATGATTATGACATCATCAAATCATTATGACATCAACAAAATGATTGACATCATCAAATGTTTATGACATCAACAAAATGATTATGGCATCATCCAATGATTATGACATCAAATGATTATGACATCATCAAATCATTATGACATCAACAAAATGATTATGACATCAACAAAATGATTATGGCATCATCAAATGATTATGACATCAACAAAATCATTATGACATCATCAAATGATTATGACATCAACAAAATGATTATGGCATCATCAAATGATTATGACATCAACAAAATGATTATGACATCATCCAATGATTATGACATCATCCAATGATTATGACATCATCAAATCATTATGACATCAACAAAATGATTATGACATCAACAAAATGATTATGACATCAACAAAATGATTATGACATCATCCAATGATTATGACATCATCCAATGATTATGACATCATCAAATCATTATGACATCAACAAAATGATTGACATCATCAAATGATTATGACATCAACAAAATGATTATGACATCATCAAATGATTATGACATCATCCAATGATTATCACATCAAATGATTATGACATCAACAAAATTATTATGACATCATCCAATGATTATGACATCATCAAATCATTATGACATCAACAAAATGATTGACATCATCAAATGATTATGACATCAACAAAATGATTATGACATCATCCAATGATTATGACATCAAATCATTATGACATCATCAAATCATTATGACATCAACAAAATGATTATGACATCAACAAAATCATTATGGCATCATCAAATGATTATGACATCAACAAAATCATTATGACATCATCAAATGATTATGACATCAACAAAATCATTATGGCATCATCAAATGATTATGACATCAACAAAATGATTATGACATCATCCAATGATTATGACATCATCCAATGATTATGACATCATCAAATCATTATGACATCAACAAAATGATTATGACATCAACAAAATGATTATGACATCATCAAATGATTATGACATCAACAAAATGATTATGACATCATCCAATGATTATGACATCAAATGATTATGACATCATCAAATGATTATGACATCAACAAAATGATTATGACATCATCCAATGATTATGACATCATCAAATCATTATGACATCAACAAAATGATTGACATCATCAAATGATTATGACATCAACAAAATGATTATGACATCATCAAATGATTATCACATCATCCAATGATTATCACATCAAATGATTATGACATCAAAAAAATTATTATGACATCATCCAATTATTATGATATCATCCAATGATTATGACATCATCAAATCATTATGACATCAACAAAATGATTGACATCATCAAATGATTATGACATCAACAAAATGATTATGACATCATCCAATGATTATGACATCAAATGATTATGACATCATCAAATCATTATGACATCAACAAAATGATTATGACATCAACAAAATGATTATGGCATCATCAAATGATTATGACATCAACAAAATCATTATGACATCATCAAATGATTATGACATCAACAAAATGATTATGACATCATCCAATGATTATGACATCAAATGATTATGACATCATCAAATCATTATGACATCAACAAAATGATTATGACATCAACAAAATGATTATGACATCATCCAATGATTTTGACATCATCAAATCATTATGACATCAACAAAATGATTATGACATCAACAAAATGATTATGACATCATCCAATGATTATGACATCATCCAATGATTATGACATCATCAAATCATTATGACATCAACAAAATGATTATGACATCAACAAAATGATTATGACATCATCAAATGATTATGACATCAACAAAATGATTATGACATCATCCAATGATTATGACATCAAATGATTATGACATCATCAAATGATTATGACATCAACAAAATGATTATGACATCATCCAATGATTATGACATCATCAAATCATTATGACATCAACAAAATGATTGACATCATCAAATGATTATGACATCAACAAAATGATTATGACATCATCAAATGATTATCACATCATCCAATGATTATCACATCAAATGATTAAGACATCAACAAAATTATTATGACATCATCCAATTATTATGACATCATCCAATGATTATGACATCATCAAATCATTATGACATCAACAAAATGATTGACATCATCAAATGATTATGACATCAACAAAATGATTATGACATCATCCAATGATTATGACATCAAATGATTATGACATCATCAAATCATTATGACATCAACAAAATGATTATGACATCAACAAAATAATTATGGCATCATCAAATGATTATGACATCAACAAAATCATTATGACATCATCAAATGAATAATCATTTGATGATGTCATAATGATTTTGACATCAACAAAATGATTATGACATCATCCAATGATTTTGACATCATCAAATCATTATGACATCAACAAAATGATTATGACATCAACAAAATGATTATGACATCATCAAATGATTATGACATCAAATGATTATGACATCATCAAATGATTATGACATCAACAAAATGATGATGACATCATCCAATGATTATGACATCATCCAATAATTATGACATCATCAAATCATTATGACATCAACAAAATGATTGACATCATCAAATGATTATGACATCAACAAAATGATTATGACATCGTCAAATGATTATGACATCACCCAATGATTATCACATCAAATGATTATGACATCAACAAAATTATTATGACATCATCCAATGATTATGACATCATCCAATGATTATGACATCATCAAATCATTATGACATCAACAAAATGATTGACATCATCAAATGATTATGACATCAACAAAATGATTATGGCATCATCCAATGATTATGACATCAAATGATTATGACATCATCAAATCATTATGACATCATCAAATGATTATGACATCAACAAAATGATTATGGCATCATCAAATGATTATGACATCAACAAAATGATTATGACATCATCCAATGATTATGACATCATCCAATGATTATGACATCATCAAATCATTATGACATCAACAAAATGATTATGACATCAACAAAATGATTATGACATCAACAAAATGATTATGACATCATCAAATCATTATGACATCAACAAAATGATTGACATCATCAAATGATTATGACATCAACAAAATGATTATGACATCATCAAATGATTATGACATCATCCAATGATTATCACATCAAATGATTATGACATCAACAAAATTATTATGACATCATCCAATGATTATGACATCATCAAATCATTATGACATCAACAAAATGATTGACATCATCAAATGATTATGACATCAACAAAATGATTATGACATCATCCAATGATTATGACATCAAATGATTATGACATCATCAAATCATTATGACATCAACAAAATGATTATGACATCAACAAAATCATTATGGCATCATCAAATGATTATGACATCAACAAAATCATTATGACATCATCAAATGATTATGACATCAACAAAATCATTATGGCATCATCAAATGATTATGACATCAACAAAATGATTATGACATCATCCAATGATTATGACATCATCCAATGATTATGACATCATCAAATCATTATGACATCAACAAAATGATTATGACATCAACAAAATGATTATGACATCATCAAATGATTATGACATCAACAAAATGATTATGACATCATCCAATGATTATGACATCAAATGATTATGACATCATCAAATGATTATGACATCAACAAAATGATTATGACATCATCCAATGATTATGACATCATCAAATCATTATGACATCAACAAAATGATTGACATCATCAAATGATTATGACATCAACAAAATGATTATGACATCATCAAATGATTATCACATCATCCAATGATTATCACATCAAATGATTATGACATCAAAAAAATTATTATGACATCATCCAATTATTATGACATCATCCAATGATTATGACATCATCAAATCATTATGACATCAACAAAATGATTGACATCATCAAATGATTATGACATCAACAAAATGATTATGACATCATCCAATGATTATGACATCAAATGATTATGACATCATCAAATCATTATGACATCAACAAAATGATTATGACATCAACAAAATGATTATGGCATCATCAAATGATTATGACATCGACAAAATCATTATGACATCATCAAATGATTATGACATCAACAAAATGATTATGACATCATCCAATGATTATGACATCAAATGATTATGACATCATCAAATCATTATGACATCAACAAAATGATTATGACATCAACAAAATGATTATGACATCATCCAATGATTTTGACATCATCAAATGATTATGACATCAACAAAATGATGATGACATCAACAAAATGATGATGACATCATCCAATGATTATGACATCATCCAATGATTATGACATCATCAAATCATTATGACATCAACAAAATGATTATGACATCATCTAATGATTATGACATCATCAAATGATTATGACATCAACAAAATGATTATGACATCATCCAATGATTATGACATCAACAAAATGATTATGACATCATCCAATGATTATGACATCAAATGATTATGACATCATCAAATGATTATGACATCAACAAAATGATTATGACATCATCAAATGATTATGACATCAAAAAAATGATTATGACATCAACAAAATGATTATGACATCATCTAATGATTATGACATTATCAAATGATTATGACATCAACAAAATGATTATGACATCATCCGATGATTATGACATCAAATGATTATGACATCATCAAATGATTATGACATCAACAAAATGATTATCACATCATCTAATGATTATGATATCATCAAATGATTATGACATCAACAAAATGATTATGACATCATCTAATGATTATGACATCATCAAATGATTATGACATCAACAAAATGATTATGACATCATCCAATGATTATGACATCAAATGATTATGACATCAACAAAATGATTATGACATCATCCAATGATTATGACATCAAATGTTTATGACATCATCAAATGATTATGACATCAACAAAATGATTATGACATCATCCAATGATTATGACATCAAATGATTATGACATCATCAAATCATTATGACATCAACAAAATGATTATGACATCATCTAATGATTATGACATCATCAAATGATTATGACATCAACAAAATGATTATGACATCATCCAATGATTATTACATCAAATGATTATGACATCATCAAATGATAATGACATCAACAAAATGATTATGACATAATCCAATGATTATGACATCAACAAAATGATTATGGCATCATCAAATGATTATGACATCAACAAAATGATTATGACATCATCCAATGATTATGACATCATCCAATGATTATGACATCATCAAATCATTATGACATCAACAAAATGATTATGACATCAACAAAATGATTATGACATCATCAAATGATTATGACATCAACAAAATGATTATGACATCATCCAATGATTATGACATCAAATGATTATGACATCATCAAATGATTATGACATCAACAAAATGATTATGACATCATCCAATGATTATGACATCATCAAATCATTATGACATCATCCAATGATTATGACATCATCAAATCATTATGACATCATCAAATCATTATGACATCAACAAAATGATTATGACATCATCAAATGATTATGACATCATCCAATGATTATCACACCAAATGATTATGACATCAACAAAATTATTATGACATCATCCAATGATTATGACATCATCCAATGATTATGACATCATCAAATCATTATGACATCAACAAAATGATTGACATCATCAAATGATTATGACATCATCCAATGATTATGACATCATCCAATGATTATGACATCAAATGATTATGACATCATCAAATCATTATGACATCAACAAAATGATTATGACATCAACAAAATGATTATGGCATCATCAAATGATTATGACATCAACAAAATCATTATGACATCATCCAATGATTATGACATCAACAAAATGATTATGGCATCATCAAATGATTATGACATCAACAAAATGATTATGACATCATCCAATGATTATGACATCATCAAATCATTATGACATCAACAAAATGATTATGACATCAACAAAATGATTATGACATCATCAAATGATTATGACATCAACAAAATGATTATGACATCATCCAATGATTATGACATCAAATGATTATGACATCAACAAAATGATTATGACATCAACAAAATGATTATGACATCATCCAATGATTATGACATCATCCAATGATTATGACATCATCAAATCATTATGACATCAACAAAATGATTATGACATCAACAAAATGATTATGACATCATCAAATGATTATGACATCAACAAAATGATTATGACATCATCCAATGATTATGACATCAAATGTTTATGACATCATCAAATGATTATGACATCAACAAAATGATTATGACATCATCCAATGATTATGACATCATCCAATGATTATGACATCATCAAATCATTATGACATCAACAAAATGATTGACATCAACAAAATGATTGACATCATCAAATGATTATGACATCAACAAAATGATTATGACATCATCAAATGATTATGACATCATCCAATGATTATCACATCAAATGATTATGACATCAACAAAATTATTATGACATCATCCAATGATTATGACATCATCAAATCATTATGACATCAACAAAATGATTGACATCATCAAATGATTATGACATCAACAAAATGATTATGACATCATCCAATGATTATGACATCAAATGATAATGACATCATCAAACCATTATGACATCAATAAAATGATTATGACATCAACAAAATGATTATGGCATCATCAAATGATTATGACATCAACAAAATCATTATGACATCATCAAATGATTATGACATCAACAAAATGATTATGACATCATCCAATGATTATGACATCAAATGATTATGACATCATCAAATCATTATGACATCAACAAAATGATTATGACATCAACAAAATGATTATGACATCATACAATGATTATGACATCATACAATGATTATGACATCAACAAAATGATTATGGCATCATCAAATGATTATGACATCAACAAAATGATTATGACATCATCCAATGATTTTGACATCATCAAATCATTATGACATCAACAAAATGATTATGACATCAACAAAATGATTATGACATCATCAAATGATTATGACATCAAATGATTATGACATCATCAAATGATTATGACATCAACAAAATGATGATGACATCATCCAATGATTATGGCATCATCCAATGATTATGACATCATCAAATCATTATGACATCAACAAAATGATTATGACATCATCAAATGATTATGACATCAAAAAAATGATTATGACATCAACAAAATGATTATGACATCATGTAATGATTATGACATTATCAAATGATTATGACATCAACAAAATGATTATGCCATCATCCGATGATTATGACATCAAATGATTATGACATCATCAAATGATTATGACATCAACAAAATGATTATAACATCATCTAATGATTATGACGTCATCAAATGATTATGACATCAACAAAATGATTATGACATCATCTAATGACTATGACATCATCAAATGATTATGACATCAACAAAATGATTATGACATCATCCAATGATTATGACATCAAATGATTATGACATCAACAAAATGATTATGACATCATCCAATGATTATGACATCAAATGTTTATGACATCATCAAATGAATATGACATCGACAAAATGATTATGACATCATCCAATGATTATGACATCAAATGATTATGACATCATCAAATCATTATGACATCAACAAAATGATTATGACATCATCTAATGATTATGACATCATCAAATGATTATGACATCAACAAAATGATTATGACATCATCCAATGATTATGACATCAAATGATTATGACATCATCAAATGATAATGACATCAACAAAATGATTATGACATCATCTGATGATTATGACATCAACAAAATGATTATGACATCATCCAATGATTATGACATCAAATGATTTTGACATCATCCAATGATTATGACATCAACAAAATGATTATGGCATCATCAAATGATTATGACATCAACAAAATGATTATGACATCATCCAATGATTATGACATCATCAAATCATTATTACATCAACAAAATGATTATGACATCAACAAAATGATTATGACATCATCAAATGATTATGACATCAACAAAATGATTATGACATCATCCAATGATTATGACATCAAATGATTATGACATCATCAAATGATTATGACATTAACAAAATGATTATGACATCATCCAATGATTATGACATCATCCAATGATTATGAAATCATCAAATCATTATGACATCAACAAAATGATTGACATCATCAAATGATTATGACATCAACAAAATGATTATGACATCATCAAATGATTATGACATCATCCAATGATTATCACATCAAATGATTATGACATCAACAAAATTATTATGACATCATCCAATGATTATGACATCAACAAAATCATTATGACATCATCAAATGATTATGACATCAACAAAATCATTATGGCATCATCAAATGATTATGACATCAACAAAATGATTATGACATCATCCAATGATTATGACATCATCCAATGATTATGACATCATCAAATCATTATGACATCAACAAAATGATTATGACATCAACAAAATGATTATGACATCATCAAATGATTATGACATCAACAAAATGATTATGACATCATCCAATGATTATGACATCAAATGATTATGACATCATCAAATGATTATGACATCAACAAAATGATTATGACATCATCCAATGATTATGACATCATCAAATCATTATGACATCAACAAAATGATTGACATCATCAAATGATTATGACATCAACAAAATGATTATGACATCATCAAATGATTATCACATCATCCAATGATTATCACATCAAATGATTATGACATCAACAAAATTATTATGACATCATCCAATTATTATGACATCATCCAATGATTATGACATCATCAAATCATTATGACATCAACAAAATGATTGACATCATCAAATGATTATGACATCAACAAAATGATTATGACATCATCCAATGATTATGACATCAACAAAATGATTATGACATCAACAAAATAATTATGGCATCATCAAATGATTATGACATCAACAAAATCATTATGACATCATCAAATGATTATGACATCAACAAAATGATTATGACATCATCCAATGATTATGACATCAAATGATTATGACATCATCAAATCATTATGACATCAACAAAATGATTATGACATCAACAAAATGATTATGACATCATCCAATGATTTTGACATCATCAAATCATTATGACATCAACAAAATCATTATGACATCAACAAAATGATTATGACATCATCAAATGATTATGACATCAAATGATTATGACATCATCAAATGATTATGACATCAACAAAATGATGATGACATCATCCAATGATTATGACATCATCCAATAATTATGACATCATCAAATCATTATGACATCAACAAAATGATTGACATCATCAAATGATTATGACATCAACAAAATGATTATGACATCGTCAAATGATTATGACATCATCCAATGATTATCACATCAAATGATTATGACATCAACAAAATTATTATGACATCATCCAATGATTATGACATCATCCAATGATTATGACATCATCAAATCATTATGACATCAACAAAATGATTGACATCATCAAATGATTATGACATCAACAAAATGATTATGGCATCATCCAATGATTATGACATCAACAAAATGATTATGGCATCATCAAATGATTATGACATCAACAAAATGATTATGACATCATCCAATGATTATGACATCATCCAATGATTATGACATCATCAAATCATTATGACATCAACAAAATGATTATGACATCATCAAAATGATTATGACATCATCAAATGATTATGACATCAACAAAATGATTATGACATCATCCAATGATTATGACATCAAATGATTATGACATCATCAAATGATTATGACATCAACAAAATGATTATGACATCATCCAATGATTATGACATCATCAAATCATTATGACATCATCCAATGATTATGACATCATCAAATCATTATGACATCATCAAATCATTATGACATCAACAAAATGATTATGACATCATCAAATGATTATGACATCATCCAATGATTATCACACCAAATGATTATGACATCAACAAAATTATTATGACATCATCCAATGATTATGACATCATCCAATGATTATGACATCATCAAATCATTATGACATCAACAAAATGATTGACATCATCAAATGATTATGACATCATCCAATGATTATGACATCATCCAATGATTATGACATCAAATGATTATGACATCATCAAATCATTATGACATCAACAAAATGATTATGACATCAACAAAATGATTATGGCATCATCAAATGATTATGACATCAACAAAATCATTATGACATCATCCAATGATTATGACATCAACAAAATGATTATGGCATCATCAAATGATTATGACATCAACAAAATGATTATGACATCATCCAATGATTATGACATCATCAAATCATTATGACATCAACAAAATGATTATGACATCAACAAAATGATTATGACATCATCAAATGATTATGACATCAACAAAATGATTATGACATCATCCAATGATTATGACATCAAATGATTATGACATCAACAAAATGATTATGACATCAACAAAATGATTATGACATCATCCAATGATTATGACATCATCAAATCATTATGACATCAACAAAATGATTATGACATCAACAAAATGATTATGACATCATCAAATGATTATGACATCAACAAAATGATTATGACATCATCCAATGATTATGACATCAAATGTTTATGACATCATCAAATGATTATGACATCAACAAAATGATTATGACATCATCCAATGATTATGACATCATCCAATGATTATGACATCATCAAATCATTATGACATCAACAAAATGATTGACATCAACAAAATGATTGACATCATCAAATGATTATGACATCAACAAAATGATTATGACATCATCAAATGATTATGACATCATCCAATGATTATCACATCAAATGATTATGACATCAACAAAATTATTATGACATCATCCAATGATTATGACATCATCAAATCATTATGACATCAACAAAATGATTGACATCATCAAATGATTATGACATCAAATGATTATGACATCATCAAATCATTATGACATCAACAAAATGATTATGACATCAACAAAATGATTATGACATCATACAATGATTATGACATCAAATGATTATGACATCATCAAATGATTATGACATCAACAAAATGATGATGACATCATCCAATGATTATGGCATCATCCAATGATTATGACATCATCAAATCATTATGACATCAACAAAATGATTATGACATCATCCAATGATTATGACATCAAATGATAATGACATCATCAAACCATTATGACATCAATAAAATGATTATGACATCAACAAAATGATTATGGCATCATCAAATGATTATGACATCAACAAAATCATTATGACATCATCAAATGATTATGACATCAACAAAATGATTATGACATCATCCAATGATTATGACATCAAATGATTATGACATCATCAAATCATTATGACATCAACAAAATGATTATGACATCAACAAAATGATTATGACATCATACAATGATTATGACATCATACAATGATTATGACATCAACAAAATGATTATGGCATCATCAAATGATTATGACATCAACAAAATGATTATGACATCATCCAATGATTTTGACATCATCAAATCATTATGACATCAACAAAATGATTATGACATCAACAAAATGATTATGACATCATCAAATGATTATGACATCAAATGATTATGACATCATCAAATGATTATGACATCAACAAAATGATGATGACATCATCCAATGATTATGGCATCATCCAATGATTATGACATCATCAAATCATTATGACATCAACAAAATGATTATGACATCATCAAATGATTATGACATCAAAAAAATGATTATGACATCAACAAAATGATTATGACATCATGTAATGATTATGACATTATCAAATGATTATGACATCAACAAAATGATTATGCCATCATCCGATGATTATGACATCAAATGATTATGACATCATCAAATGATTATGACATCAACAAAATGATTATAACATCATCTAATGATTATGACGTCATCAAATGATTATGACATCAACAAAATGATTATGACATCATCTAATGACTATGACATCATCAAATGATTATGACATCAACAAAATGATTATGACATCATCCAATGATTATGACATCAAATGATTATGACATCAACAAAATGATTATGACATCATCCAATGATTATGACATCAAATGTTTATGACATCATCAAATGAATATGACATCGACAAAATGATTATGACATCATCCAATGATTATGACATCAAATGATTATGACATCATCAAATCATTATGACATCAACAAAATGATTATGACATCATCTAATGATTATGACATCATCAAATGATTATGACATCAACAAAATGATTATGACATCATCCAATGATTATGACATCAAATGATTATGACATCATCAAATGATAATGACATCAACAAAATGATTATGACATCATCTGATGATTATGACATCAACAAAATGATTATGACATCATCCAATGATTATGACATCAAATGATTTTGACATCATCCAATGATTATGACATCAACAAAATGATTATGGCATCATCAAATGATTATGACATCAACAAAATGATTATGACATCATCCAATGATTATGACATCATCAAATCATTATTACATCAACAAAATGATTATGACATCAACAAAATGATTATGACATCATCAAATGATTATGACATCAACAAAATGATTATGACATCATCCAATGATTATGACATCAAATGATTATGACATCATCAAATGATTATGACATTAACAAAATGATTATGACATCATCCAATGATTATGACATCATCCAATGATTATGAAATCATCAAATCATTATGACATCAACAAAATGATTGACATCATCAAATGATTATGACATCAACAAAATGATTATGACATCATCAAATGATTATGACATCATCCAATGATTATCACATCAAATGATTATGACATCAACAAAATTATTATGACATCATCCAATGATTATGACATCATCAAATCATTATGACATCAACAAAATGATTGACATCATCAAATGATTATGACATCAACAAAATGATTATGACATCATCCAATGATTATGACATCAACAAAATGATTATGGCATCATCAAATGATTATGACATCAACAAAATCATTATGACATCATCAAATGATTATGACATCAACAAAATCATTATGGCATCATCAAATGATTATGACATCAACAAAATGATTATGACATCATCCAATGATTATGACATCATCCAATGATTATGACATCATCAAATCATTATGACATCAACAAAATGATTATGACATCAACAAAATGATTATGACATCATCAAATGATTATGACATCAACAAAATGATTATGACATCATCCAATGATTATGACATCAAATGATTATGACATCATCAAATGATTATGACATCAACAAAATGATTATGACATCATCCAATGATTATGACATCATCAAATCATTATGACATCAACAAAATGATTGACATCATCAAATGATTATGACATCAACAAAATGATTATGACATCATCAAATGATTATCACATCATCCAATGATTATCACATCAAATGATTATGACATCAACAAAATTATTATGACATCATCCAATTATTATGACATCATCCAATGATTATGACATCATCAAATCATTATGACATCAACAAAATGATTGACATCATCAAATGATTATGACATCAACAAAATGATTATGACATCATCCAATGATTATGACATCAACAAAATGATTATGACATCAACAAAATAATTATGGCATCATCAAATGATTATGACATCAACAAAATCATTATGACATCATCAAATGATTATGACATCAACAAAATGATTATGACATCATCCAATGATTATGACATCAAATGATTATGACATCATCAAATCATTATGACATCAACAAAATGATTATGACATCAACAAAATGATTATGACATCATCCAATGATTTTGACATCATCAAATCATTATGACATCAACAAAATCATTATGACATCAACAAAATGATTATGACATCATCAAATGATTATGACATCAAATGATTATGACATCATCAAATGATTATGACATCAACAAAATGATGATGACATCATCCAATGATTATGACATCATCCAATAATTATGACATCATCAAATCATTATGACATCAACAAAATGATTGACATCATCAAATGATTATGACATCAACAAAATGATTATGACATCGTCAAATGATTATGACATCATCCAATGATTATCACATCAAATGATTATGACATCAACAAAATTATTATGACATCATCCAATGATTATGACATCATCCAATGATTATGACATCATCAAATCATTATGACATCAACAAAATGATTGACATCATCAAATGATTATGACATCAACAAAATGATTATGGCATCATCCAATGATTATGACATCAACAAAATGATTATGGCATCATCAAATGATTATGACATCAACAAAATGATTATGACATCATCCAATGATTATGACATCATCCAATGATTATGACATCATCAAATCATTATGACATCAACAAAATGATTATGACATCATCAAAATGATTATGACATCATCAAATGATTATGACATCAACAAAATGATTATGACATCATCCAATGATTATGACATCAAATGATTATGACATCATCAAATGATTATGACATCAACAAAATGATTATGACATCATCCAATGATTATGACATCATCAAATCATTATGACATCATCCAATGATTATGACATCATCAAATCATTATGACATCATCAAATCATTATGACATCAACAAAATGATTATGACATCATCAAATGATTATGACATCATCCAATGATTATCACACCAAATGATTATGACATCAACAAAATTATTATGACATCATCCAATGATTATGACATCATCCAATGATTATGACATCATCAAATCATTATGACATCAACAAAATGATTGACATCATCAAATGATTATGACATCATCCAATGATTATGACATCATCCAATGATTATGACATCAAATGATTATGACATCATCAAATCATTATGACATCAACAAAATGATTATGACATCAACAAAATGATTATGGCATCATCAAATGATTATGACATCAACAAAATCATTATGACATCATCCAATGATTATGACATCAACAAAATGATTATGGCATCATCAAATGATTATGACATCAACAAAATGATTATGACATCATCCAATGATTATGACATCATCAAATCATTATGACATCAACAAAATGATTATGACATCAACAAAATGATTATGACATCATCAAATGATTATGACATCAACAAAATGATTATGACATCATCCAATGATTATGACATCAAATGATTATGACATCAACAAAATGATTATGACATCAACAAAATGATTATGACATCATCCAATGATTATGACATCATCAAATCATTATGACATCAACAAAATGATTATGACATCAACAAAATGATTATGACATCATCAAATGATTATGACATCAACAAAATGATTATGACATCATCCAATGATTATGACATCAAATGTTTATGACATCATCAAATGATTATGACATCAACAAAATGATTATGACATCATCCAATGATTATGACATCATCCAATGATTATGACATCATCAAATCATTATGACATCAACAAAATGATTGACATCAACAAAATGATTGACATCATCAAATGATTATGACATCAACAAAATGATTATGACATCATCAAATGATTATGACATCATCCAATGATTATCACATCAAATGATTATGACATCAACAAAATTATTATGACATCATCCAATGATTATGACATCATCAAATCATTATGACATCAACAAAATGATTGACATCATCAAATGATTATGACATCAAATGATTATGACATCATCAAATCATTATGACATCAACAAAATGATTATGACATCAACAAAATGATTATGACATCATACAATGATTATGACATCAAATGATTATGACATCATCAAATGATTATGACATCAACAAAATGATGATGACATCATCCAATGATTATGGCATCATCCAATGATTATGACATCATCAAATCATTATGACATCAACAAAATGATTATGACATCATCAAATGATTATGACATCAAAAAAATGATTATGACATCAACAAAATGATTATGACATCATCTAATGATTATGACATTATCAAATGATTATGACATCAACAAAATGATTATGCCATCATCCGATGATTATGACATCAAATGATTATGACATCATCAAATGATTATGACATCAACAAAATGATTATAACATCATCTAATGATTATGACGTCATCAAATGATTATGACATCAACAAAATGATTATGACATCATCTAATGACTATGACATCATCAAATGATTATGACATCAACAAAATGATTATGACATCATCCAATGATTATGACATCAAATGATTATGACATCAACAAAATGATTATGACATCATCCAATGATTATGACATCAAATGTTTATGACATCATCAAATGAATATGACATCGACAAAATGATTATGACATCATCCAATGATTATGACATCAAATGATTATGACATCATCAAATCATTATGACATCAACAAAATGATTATGACATCATCTAATGATTATGACATCATCAAATGATTATGACATCAACAAAATGATTATGACATCATCCAATGATTATGACATCAAATGATTATGACATCATCAAATGATAATGACATCAACAAAATGATTATGACATCATCTGATGATTATGACATCAACAAAATGATTATGACATCATCCAATGATTATGACATCAAATGATTTTGACATCATCCAATGATTATGACATCAACAAAATGATTATGGCATCATCAAATGATTATGACATCAACAAAATGATTATGACATCATCCAATGATTATGACATCATCAAATCATTATTACATCAACAAAATGATTATGACATCAACAAAATGATTATGACATCATCTAATGATTATGACATCATCAAATGATTATGACATCAACAAAATGATTATGACATCATCCAATGATTATGACATCAAATGATTATGACATCAACAAAATGATTATGACATCATCCAATGATTATGACATCAAATGTTTATGACATCATCAAATGATTATGACATCAACAAAATGATTATGACATCATCCAATGATTATGACATCAAATGATTATGACATCATCAAATCATTATGACATCAACAAAATGATTATGACATCATCTAATGATTATTACATCATCAAATGATTATGACATCAACAAAATGATTATGACATCATCCAATGATTATTACATCAAATGATTATGACATCATCAAATGATAATGACATCAACAAAATGATTATGACATAATCCAATGATTATGACATCAACAAAATGATTATGGCATCATCAAATGATTATGACATCAACAAAATCATTATGACATCATCAAATGATTATGACATCAACAAAATGATTATGACATCATCCAATGATTATGACATCAACAAAATGATTATGACATCATCCAATGATTATGACATCAAATGATTATGACATCATCAAATCATTATGACATCAACAAAATGATTATGACATCAACAAAATGATTATGACATCATACAATGATTATGACATCAAATGATTATGACATCATCAAATGATTATGACATCAACAAAATGATGATGACATCATCCAATGATTATGGCATCATCCAATGATTATGACATCATCAAATCATTATGACATCAACAAAATGATTATGACATCATCAAATGATTATGACATCAAAAAAATGATTATGACATCAACAAAATGATTATGACATCATCTAATGATTATGACATTATCAAATGATTATGACATCAACAAAATGATTATGCCATCATCCGATGATTATGACATCAAATGATTATGACATCATCAAATGATTATGACATCAACAAAATGATTATAACATCATCTAATGATTATGACGTCATCAAATGATTATGACATCAACAAAATGATTATGACATCATCTAATGACTATGACATCATCAAATGATTATGACATCAACAAAATGATTATGACATCATCCAATGATTATGACATCAAATGATTATGACATCAACAAAATGATTATGACATCATCCAATGATTATGACATCAAATGTTTATGACATCATCAAATGAATATGACATCGACAAAATGATTATGACATCATCCAATGATTATGACATCAAATGATTATGACATCATCAAATCATTATGACATCAACAAAATGATTATGACATCATCTAATGATTATGACATCATCAAATGATTATGACATCAACAAAATGATTATGACATCATCCAATGATTATGACATCAAATGATTATGACATCATCAAATGATAATGACATCAACAAAATGATTATGACATCATCTGATGATTATGACATCAACAAAATGATTATGACATCATCCAATGATTATGACATCAAATGATTTTGACATCATCCAATGATTATGACATCAACAAAATGATTATGGCATCATCAAATGATTATGACATCAACAAAATGATTATGACATCATCCAATGATTATGACATCATCAAATCATTATTACATCAACAAAATGATTATGACATCAACAAAATGATTATGACATCATCTAATGATTATGACATCATCAAATGATTATGACATCAACAAAATGATTATGACATCATCCAATGATTATGACATCAAATGATTATGACATCAACAAAATGATTATGACATCATCCAATGATTATGACATCAAATGTTTATGACATCATCAAATGATTATGACATCAACAAAATGATTATGACATCATCCAATGATTATGACATCAAATGATTATGACATCATCAAATGATTATGACATCAACAAAATGATTATGACATCATCCAATGATTATGACATCATCAAATCATTATGACATCATCCAATGATTATGACATCATCAAATCATTATGACATCATCAAATCATTATGACATCAACAAAATGATTATGACATCATCAAATGATTATGACATCATCCAATGATTATCACACCAAATGATTATGACATCAACAAAATTATTATGACATCATCCAATGATTATGACATCATCCAATGATTATGACATCATCAAATCATTATGACATCAACAAAATGATTGACATCATCAAATGATTATGACATCATCCAATGATTATGACATCATCCAATGATTATGACATCAAATGATTATGACATCATCAAATCATTATGACATCAACAAAATGATTATGACATCAACAAAATGATTATGGCATCATCAAATGATTATGACATCAACAAAATCATTATGACATCATCCAATGATTATGACATCAACAAAATGATTATGGCATCATCAAATGATTATGACATCAACAAAATGATTATGACATCATCCAATGATTATGACATCATCAAATCATTATGACATCAACAAAATGATTATGACATCAACAAAATGATTATGACATCATCAAATGATTATGACATCAACAAAATGATTATGACATCATCCAATGATTATGACATCAAATGATTATGACATCAACAAAATGATTATGACATCAACAAAATGATTATGACATCATCCAATGATTATGACATCATCAAATCATTATGACATCAACAAAATGATTATGACATCAACAAAATGATTATGACATCATCAAATGATTATGACATCAACAAAATGATTATGACATCAACAAAATGATTATGACATCATACAATGATTATGACATCAAATGATTATGACATCATCAAATGATTATGACATCAACAAAATGATGATGACATCATCCAATGATTATGGCATCATCCAATGATTATGACATCATCAAATCATTATGACATCAACAAAATGATTATGACATCATCAAATGATTATGACATCAAAAAAATGATTATGACATCAACAAAATGATTATGACATCATCTAATGATTATGACATTATCAAATGATTATGACATCAACAAAATGATTATGCCATCATCCGATGATTATGACATCAAATGATTATGACATCATCAAATGATTATGACATCAACAAAATGATTATAACATCATCTAATGATTATGACGTCATCAAATGATTATGACATCAACAAAATGATTATGACATCATCTAATGACTATGACATCATCAAATGATTATGACATCAACAAAATGATTATGACATCATCCAATGATTATGACATCAAATGATTATGACATCAACAAAATGATTATGACATCATCCAATGATTATGACATCAAATGTTTATGACATCATCAAATGAATATGACATCGACAAAATGATTATGACATCATCCAATGATTATGACATCAAATGATTATGACATCATCAAATCATTATGACATCAACAAAATGATTATGACATCATCTAATGATTATGACATCATCAAATGATTATGACATCAACAAAATGATTATGACATCATCCAATGATTATGACATCAAATGATTATGACATCATCAAATGATAATGACATCAACAAAATGATTATGACATCATCTGATGATTATGACATCAACAAAATGATTATGACATCATCCAATGATTATGACATCAAATGATTTTGACATCATCCAATGATTATGACATCAACAAAATGATTATGGCATCATCAAATGATTATGACATCAACAAAATGATTATGACATCATCCAATGATTATGACATCATCAAATCATTATTACATCAACAAAATGATTATGACATCAACAAAATGATTATGACATCATCTAATGATTATGACATCATCAAATGATTATGACATCAACAAAATGATTATGACATCATCCAATGATTATGACATCAAATGATTATGACATCAACAAAATGATTATGACATCATCCAATGATTATGACATCAAATGTTTATGACATCATCAAATGATTATGACATCAACAAAATGATTATGACATCATCCAATGATTATGACATCAAATGATTATGACATCATCAAATGATTATGACATCAACAAAATGATTATGACATCATCCAATGATTATGACATCATCAAATCATTATGACATCATCCAATGATTATGACATCATCCAATGATTATGACATCATCAAATCATTATGACATCATCAAATCATTATGACATCAACAAAATGATTATGACATCATCAAATGATTATGACATCATCCAATGATTATCACACCAAATGATTATGACATCAACAAAATTATTATGACATCATCCAATGATTATGACATCATCCAATGATTATGACATCATCAAATCATTATGACATCAACAAAATGATTGACATCATCAAATGATTATGACATCATCCAATGATTATGACATCATCCAATGATTATGACATCAAATGATTATGACATCATCAAATCATTATGACATCAACAAAATGATTATGACATCAACAAAATGATTATGGCATCATCAAATGATTATGACATCAACAAAATCATTATGACATCATCCAATGATTATGACATCAACAAAATGATTATGGCATCATCAAATGATTATGACATCAACAAAATGATTATGACATCATCCAATGATTATGACATCATCAAATCATTATGACATCAACAAAATGATTATGACATCAACAAAATGATTATGACATCATCAAATGATTATGACATCAACAAAATGATTATGACATCATCCAATGATTATGACATCAAATGATTATGACATCAACAAAATGATTATGACATCAACAAAATGATTATGACATCATCCAATGATTATGACATCATCAAATCATTATGACATCAACAAAATGATTATGACATCAACAAAATGATTATGACATCATCAAATGATTATGACATCAACAAAATGATTATGACATCATCCAATGATTATGACATCAAATGTTTATGACATCATCAAATGATTATGACATCAACAAAATGATTATGACATCATCCAATGATTATGACATCATCCAATGATTATGACATCATCAAATCATTATGACATCAACAAAATGATTGACATCAACAAAATGATTGACATCATCAAATGATTATGACATCAACAAAATGATTATGACATCATCAAATGATTATGACATCATCCAATGATTATCACATCAAATGATTATGACATCAACAAAATTATTATGACATCATCCAATGATTATGACATCATCAAATCATTATGACATCAACAAAATGATTGACATCATCAAATGATTATGACATCAAATGATTATGACATCATCAAATCATTATGACATCAACAAAATGATTATGACATCAACAAAATGATTATGACATCATACAATGATTATGACATCAAATGATTATGACATCATCAAATGATTATGACATCAACAAAATGATGATGACATCATCCAATGATTATGGCATCATCCAATGATTATGACATCATCAAATCATTATGACATCAACAAAATGATTATGACATCATCAAATGATTATGACATCAAAAAAATGATTATGACATCAACAAAATGATTATGACATCATCCAATGATTATGACATCAAATGTTTATGACATCATCAAATGAATATGACATCGACAAAATGATTATGACATCATCCAATGATTATGACATCAAATGATTATGACATCATCAAATCATTATGACATCAACAAAATGATTATGACATCATCTAATGATTATGACATCATCAAATGATTATGACATCAACAAAATGATTATGACATCATCCAATGATTATGACATCAAATGATTATGACATCATCAAATGATAATGACATCAACAAAATGATTATGACATCATCTGATGATTATGACATCAACAAAATGATTATGACATCATCCAATGATTATGACATCAAATGATTTTGACATCATCCAATGATTATGACATCAACAAAATGATTATGGCATCATCAAATGATTATGACATCAACAAAATGATTATGACATCATCCAATGATTATGACATCATCAAATCATTATTACATCAACAAAATGATTATGACATCAACAAAATGATTATGACATCATCTAATGATTATGACATCATCAAATGATTATGACATCAACAAAATGATTATGACATCATCCAATGATTATGACATCAAATGATTATGACATCAACAAAATGATTATGACATCATCCAATGATTATGACATCAAATGTTTATGACATCATCAAATGATTATGACATCAACAAAATGATTATGACATCATCCAATGATTATGACATCAAATGATTATGACATCATCAAATGATTATGACATCAACAAAATGATTATGACATCATCCAATGATTATGACATCATCAAATCATTATGACATCATCCAATGATTATGACATCATCAAATCATTATGACATCATCAAATCATTATGACATCAACAAAATGATTATGACATCATCAAATGATTATGACATCATCCAATGATTATCACACCAAATGATTATGACATCAACAAAATTATTATGACATCATCCAATGATTATGACATCATCCAATGATTATGACATCATCAAATCATTATGACATCAACAAAATGATTGACATCATCAAATGATTATGACATCATCCAATGATTATGACATCATCCAATGATTATGACATCAAATGATTATGACATCATCAAATCATTATGACATCAACAAAATGATTATGACATCAACAAAATGATTATGGCATCATCAAATGATTATGACATCAACAAAATCATTATGACATCATCCAATGATTATGACATCAACAAAATGATTATGGCATCATCAAATGATTATGACATCAACAAAATGATTATGACATCATCCAATGATTATGACATCATCAAATCATTATGACATCAACAAAATGATTATGACATCAACAAAATGATTATGACATCATCAAATGATTATGACATCAACAAAATGATTATGACATCATCCAATGATTATGACATCAAATGATTATGACATCAACAAAATGATTATGACATCAACAAAATGATTATGACATCATCCAATGATTATGACATCATCAAATCATTATGACATCAACAAAATGATTATGACATCAACAAAATGATTATGACATCATCAAATGATTATGACATCAACAAAATGATTATGACATCATCCAATGATTATGACATCAAATGTTTATGACATCATCAAATGATTATGACATCAACAAAATGATTATGACATCATCCAATGATTATGACATCATCCAATGATTATGACATCATCAAATCATTATGACATCAACAAAATGATTGACATCAACAAAATGATTGACATCATCAAATGATTATGACATCAACAAAATGATTATGACATCATCAAATGATTATGACATCATCCAATGATTATCACATCAAATGATTATGACATCAACAAAATTATTATGACATCATCCAATGATTATGACATCATCAAATCATTATGACATCAACAAAATGATTGACATCATCAAATGATTATGACATCAAATGATTATGACATCATCAAATCATTATGACATCAACAAAATGATTATGACATCAACAAAATGATTATGACATCATACAATGATTATGACATCAAATGATTATGACATCATCAAATGATTATGACATCAACAAAATGATGATGACATCATCCAATGATTATGGCATCATCCAATGATTATGACATCATCAAATCATTATGACATCAACAAAATGATTATGACATCATCAAATGATTATGACATCAAAAAAATGATTATGACATCAACAAAATGATTATGACATCATCTAATGATTATGACATTATCAAATGATTATGACATCAACAAAATGATTATGCCATCATCCGATGATTATGACATCAAATGATTATGACATCATCAAATGATTATGACATCAACAAAATGATTATAACATCATCTAATGATTATGACGTCATCAAATGATTATGACATCAACAAAATGATTATGACATCATCTAATGACTATGACATCATCAAATGATTATGACATCAACAAAATGATTATGACATCATCCAATGATTATGACATCAAATGATTATGACATCAACAAAATGATTATGACATCATCCAATGATTATGACATCAAATGTTTATGACATCATCAAATGAATATGACATCGACAAAATGATTATGACATCATCCAATGATTATGACATCAAATGATTATGACATCATCAAATCATTATGACATCAACAAAATGATTATGACATCATCTAATGATTATGACATCATCAAATGATTATGACATCAACAAAATGATTATGACATCATCCAATGATTATGACATCAAATGATTATGACATCATCAAATGATAATGACATCAACAAAATGATTATGACATCATCTGATGATTATGACATCAACAAAATGATTATGACATCATCCAATGATTATGACATCAAATGATTTTGACATCATCCAATGATTATGACATCAACAAAATGATTATGGCATCATCAAATGATTATGACATCAACAAAATGATTATGACATCATCCAATGATTATGACATCATCAAATCATTATTACATCAACAAAATGATTATGACATCAACAAAATGATTATGACATCATCAAATGATTATGACATCAACAAAATGATTATGACATCATCCAATGATTATGACATCAAATGATTATGACATCATCAAATGATTATGACATCAACAAAATGATTATGACATCATCCAATGATTATGACATCATCCAATGATTATGAAATCATCAAATCATTATGACATCAACAAAATGATTGACATCATCAAATGATTATGACATCAACAAAATGATTATGACATCATCAAATGATTATGACATCATCCAATGATTATCACATCAAATGATTATGACATCAACAAAATTATTATGACATCATCCAATGATTATGACATCATCAAATCATTATGACATCAACAAAATGATTGACATCATCAAATGATTATGACATCAACAACATGATTATGACATCATCCAATGATTATGACATCAAATGATTATGACATCATCAAATCATTATGACATCAACAAAATGATTATGACATCAACAAAATGATTATGGCATCATCAAATGATTATGACATCAACAAAATCATTATGACATCATCAAATGATTATGACATCAACAAAATCATTATGGCATCATCAAATGATTATGACATCAACAAAATGATTATGACATCATCCAATGATTATGACATCATCAAATCATTATGACATCAACAAAATGATTATGACATCAACAAAATGATTATGACATCATCAAATGATTATGACATCAACAAAATGATTATGACATCATCCAATGATTATGACATCAAATGATTATGACATCATCAAATGATTATGACATCAACAAAATGATTATGACATCATCCAATGATTATGACATCATCAAATCATTATGACATCAACAAAATGATTGACATCATCAAATGATTATGACATCAACAAAATGATTATGACATCATCAAATGATTATCACATCATCCAATGATTTTCACATCAAATGATTATGACATCAACAAAATTATTATGACATCATCCAATTATTATGACATCATCCAATGATTATGACATCATCAAATCATTATGACATCAACAAAATGATTGACATCATCAAATGATTATGACATCAACAAAATGATTATGACATCATCCAATGATTATGACATCAAATGATTATGACATCATCAAATCATTATGACATCAACAAAATGATTATGACATCAACAAAATAATTATGGCATCATCAAATGATTATGACATCAACAAAATCATTATGACATCATCAAATGATTATGACATCAACAAAATGATTATGACATCATCCAATGATTATGACATCAAATGATTATGACATCATCAAATCATTATGACATCAACAAAATGATTATGACATCAACAAAATGATTATGACATCATCCAATGATTTTGACATCATCAAATCATTATGACATCAACAAAATGATTATGACATCAACAAAATGATTATGACATCATCAAATGATTATGACATCAAATGATTATGACATCATCAAATGATTATGACATCAACAAAATGATGATGACATCATCCAATGATTATGACATCATCCAATAATTATGACATCATCAAATCATTATGACATCAACAAAATGATTGACATCATCAAATGATTATGACATCAACAAAATGATTATGACATCGTCAAATGATTATGACATCATCCAATGATTATCACATCAAATGATTATGACATCAACAAAATTATTATGACATCATCCAATGATTATGACATCATCCAATGATTATGACATCATCAAATCATTATGACATCAACAAAATGATTGACATCATCAAATGTTTATGACATCAACAAAATGATTATGGCATCATCCAATGATTATGACATCAAATGATTATGACATCATCAAATCATTATGACATCAACAAAATGATTATGACATCAACAAAATGATTATGGCATCATCAAATGATTATGACATCAACAAAATCATTATGACATCATCAAATGATTATGACATCAACAAAATGATTATGGCATCATCAAATGATTATGACATCAACAAAATGATTATGACATCATCCAATGATTATGACATCATCCAATGATTATGACATCATCAAATCATTATGACATCAACAAAATGATTATGACATCAACAAAATGATTATGACATCAACAAAATGATTATGACATCATCCAATGATTATGACATCATCCAATGATTATGACATCATCAAATCATTATGACATCAACAAAATGATTGACATCATCAAATGATTATGACATCAACAAAATGATTATGACATCATCAAATGATTATGACATCATCCAATGATTATCACATCAAATGATTATGACATCAACAAAATTATTATGACATCATCCAATGATTATGACATCATCAAATCATTATGACATCAACAAAATGATTGACATCATCAAATGATTATGACATCAACAACATGATTATGACATCATCCAATGATTATGACATCAAATGATTATGACATCATCAAATCATTATGACATCAACAAAATGATTATGACATCAACAAAATGATTATGGCATCATCAAATGATTATGACATCAACAAAATCATTATGACATCATCAAATGATTATGACATCAACAAAATCATTATGGCATCATCAAATGATTATGACATCAACAAAATGATTATGACATCATCCAATGATTATGACATCATCCCATGATTATGACATCATCAAATCATTATGACATCAACAAAATGATTATGACATCAACAAAATGATTATGACATCATCAAATGATTATGACATCAACAAAATGATTATGACATCATCCAATGATTATGACATCAAATGATTATGACATCATCAAATGATTATGACATCAACAAAATGATTATGACATCATCCAATGATTATGACATCATCAAATCATTATGACATCAACAAAATGATTGACATCATCAAATGATTATGACATCAACAAAATGATTATGACATCATCCAATGATTATGACATCAAATGATTATGACATCATCAAATCATTATGACATCAACAAAATGATTATGACATCAACAAAATCATTATGTCATCATCAAATGATTATGACATCAACAAAATCATTATGACATCATCAAATGATTATGACATCAACAAAATCATTATGGCATCATCAAATGATTATGACATCAACAAAATGATTATGACATCATCCAATGATTATGACATCATCCAATGATTATGACATCATCAAATCATTATGACATCAACAAAATGATTATGACATCAACAAAATGATTATGACATCATCAAATGATTATGACATCAACAAAATGATTATGACATCATCCAATGATTATGACATCAAATGATTATGACATCATCAAATGATTATGACATCAACAAAATGATTATGACATCATCCAATGATTATGACATCATCAAATCATTATGACATCAACAAAATGATTGACATCATCAAATGATTATGACATCAACAAAATGATTATGACATCATCAAATGATTATCACATCATCCAATGATTATCACATCAAATGATTATGACATCAAAAAAATTATTATGACATCATCCAATTATTATGATATCATCCAATGATTATGACATCATCAAATCATTATGACATCAACAAAATGATTGACATCATCAAATGATTATGACATCAACAAAATGATTATGACATCATCCAATGATTATGACATCAAATGATTATGACATCATCAAATCATTATGACATCAACAAAATGATTATGACATCAACAAAATGATTATGGCATCATCAAATGATTATGACATCAACAAAATCATTATGACATCATCAAATGATTATGACATCAACAAAATGATTATGACATCATCCAATGATTATGACATCAAATGATTATGACATCATCAAATCATTATGACATCAACAAAATGATTATGACATCAACAAAATGATTATGACATCATCCAATGATTTTGACATCATCAAATCATTATGACATCAACAAAATGATTATGACATCAACAAAATGATTATGACATCATCCAATGATTATGACATCATCCAATGATTATGACATCATCAAATCATTATGACATCAACAAAATGATTATGACATCAACAAAATGATTATGACATCATCAAATGATTATGACATCAACAAAATGATTATGACATCATCCAATGATTATGACATCAAATGATTATGACATCATCAAATGATTATGACATCAACAAAATGATTATGACATCATCCAATGATTATGACATCATCAAATCATTATGACATCAACAAAATGATTGACATCATCAAATGATTATGACATCAACAAAATGATTATGACATCATCAAATGATTATCACATCATCCAATGATTATCACATCAAATGATTATGACATCAACAAAATTATTATGACATCATCCAATTATTATGACATCATCCAATGATTATGACATCATCAAATCATTATGACATCAACAAAATGATTGACATCATCAAATGATTATGACATCAACAAAATGATTATGACATCATCCAATGATTATGACATCAAATGATTATGACATCATCAAATCATTATGACATCAACAAAATGATTATGACATCAACAAAATAATTATGGCATCATCAAATGATTATGACATCAACAAAATCATTATGACATCATCAAATGAATAATCATTTGATGATGTCATAATGATTTTGACATCAACAAAATGATTATGACATCATCCAATGATTTTGACATCATCAAATCATTATGACATCAACAAAATGATTATGACATCAACAAAATGATTATGACATCATCAAATGATTATGACATCAAATGATTATGACATCATCAAATGATTATGACATCAACAAAATGATGATGACATCATCCAATGATTATGACATCATCCAATAATTATGACATCATCAAATCATTATGACATCAACAAAATGATTGACATCATCAAATGATTATGACATCAACAAAATGATTATGACATCGTCAAATGATTATGACATCACCCAATGATTATCACATCAAATGATTATGACATCAACAAAATTATTATGACATCATCCAATGATTATGACATCATCCAATGATTATGACATCATCAAATCATTATGACATCAACAAAATGATTGACATCATCAAATGATTATGACATCAACAAAATGATTATGGCATCATCCAATGATTATGACATCAAATGATTATGACATCATCAAATCATTATGACATCATCAAATGATTATGACATCAACAAAATGATTATGGCATCATCAAATGATTATGACATCAACAAAATGATTATGACATCATCCAATGATTATGACATCATCCAATGATTATGACATCATCAAATCATTATGACATCAACAAAATGATTATGACATCAACAAAATGATTATGACATCAACAAAATGATTATGACATCATCAAATCATTATGACATCAACAAAATGATTGACATCATCAAATGATTATGACATCAACAAAATGATTATGACATCATCAAATGATTATGACATCATCCAATGATTATCACATCAAATGATTATGACATCAACAAAATTATTATGACATCATCCAATGATTATGACATCATCAAATCATTATGACATCAACAAAATGATTGACATCATCAAATGATTATGACATCAACAAAATGATTATGACATCATCCAATGATTATGACATCAAATGATTATGACATCATCAAATCATTATGACATCAACAAAATGATTATGACATCAACAAAATCATTATGGCATCATCAAATGATTATGACATCAACAAAATCATTATGACATCATCAAATGATTATGACATCAACAAAATCATTATGGCATCATCAAATGATTATGACATCAACAAAATGATTATGACATCATCCAATGATTATGACATCATCCAATGATTATGACATCATCAAATCATTATGACATCAACAAAATGATTATGACATCAACAAAATGATTATGACATCATCAAATGATTATGACATCAACAAAATGATTATGACATCATCCAATGATTATGACATCAAATGATTATGACATCATCAAATGATTATGACATCAACAAAATGATTATGACATCATCCAATGATTATGACATCATCAAATCATTATGACATCAACAAAATGATTGACATCATCAAATGATTATGACATCAACAAAATGATTATGACATCATCAAATGATTATCACATCATCCAATGATTATCACATCAAATGATTATGACATCAAAAAAATTATTATGACATCATCCAATTATTATGACATCATCCAATGATTATGACATCATCAAATCATTATGACATCAACAAAATGATTGACATCATCAAATGATTATGACATCAACAAAATGATTATGACATCATCCAATGATTATGACATCAAATGATTATGACATCATCAAATCATTATGACATCAACAAAATGATTATGACATCAACAAAATGATTATGGCATCATCAAATGATTATGACATCGACAAAATCATTATGACATCATCAAATGATTATGACATCAACAAAATGATTATGACATCATCCAATGATTATGACATCAAATGATTATGACATCATCAAATCATTATGACATCAACAAAATGATTATGACATCAACAAAATGATTATGACATCATCCAATGATTTTGACATCATCAAATCATTATGACATCAACAAAATGATTATGACATCAACAAAATGATTATGACATCATCAAAAGATTATGACATCAAATGATTATGACATCATCAAATGATTATGACATCAACAAAATGATGATGACATCATCCAATGATTATGACATCATCCAATAATTATGACATCATCAAATCATTATGACATCAACAAAATGATTGACATCATCAAATGATTATGACATCAACAAAATGATTATGACATCGTCAAATGGTTATGACATCATCCAATGATTATCACATCAAATGATTATGACATCAACAAAATTATTATGACATCATCCAATGATTATGACATCATCCAATGATTATGACATCATCAAATCATTATGACATCAACAAAATGATTGACATCATCAAATGATTATGACATCAACAAAATGATTATGGCATCATCCAATGATTATGATATCAAATGATTATGACATCATCAAATCATTATGACATCAACAAAATGATTATGACATCAACAAAATGATTATGGCATCATCAAATGATTATGACATCAACAAAATCATTATGACATCATCAAATGATTATGACATCAACAAAATGATTATGGCATCATCAAATGATTATGACATCAACAAAATGATTATGACATCATCCAATGATTATGACATCATCCAATGATTATGACATCATCAAATCATTATGACATCAACAAAATGATTATGACATCAACAAAATGATTATGACATCATCCAATGATTATGACATCAAATGATTATGACATCATCAAATCATTATGACATCAACAAAATGATTATGACATCAACAAAATGATTATGACATCATCCAATGATTTTGACATCATCAAATCATTATGACATCAACAAAATGATTATGACATCAACAAAATGATTATGACATCATCAAAAGATAATGACATCAAATGATTATGACATCATCAAATGATTATGACATCAACAAAATGATGATGACATCATCCAATGATTATGACATCATCCAATAATTATGACATCATCAAATCATTATGACATCAACAAAATGATTGACATCATCAAATGATTATGACATCAACAAAATGATTATGACATCGTCAAATGGTTATGACATCATCCAATGATTATCACATCAAATGATTATGACATCAACAAAATTATTATGACATCATCCAATGATTATGACATCATCAAATCATTATGACATCATCAAATCATTATGACATCAACAAAATGATTGACATCATCAAATGATTATGACATCAACAAAATGATTATGGCATCATCCAATGATTATGATATCAAATGATTATGACATCATCAAATCATTATGACATCAACAAAATGATTATGACATCAACAAAATGATTATGGCATCATCAAATGATTATGACATCAACAAAATCATTATGACATCATCAAATGATTATGACATCAACAAAATGATTATGGCATCATCAAATGATTATGACATCAACAAAATGATTATGACATCATCCAATGATTATGACATCATCCAATGATTATGACATCATCAAATCATTATGACATCAACAAAATGATTATGACATCAACAAAATGATTATGACATCAACAAAATGATTATGACATCATCCAATGATTATGACATCATCCAATGATTATCACATCAAATGATTATGACATCAACAAAATTATTATGACATCATCCAATGATTATGACATCATCCAATGATTATGACATCATCAAATCATTATGACATCAACAAAATGATTGACATCATCAAATGATTATGACATCAACAAAATGATTATGACATCATCCAATGATTATGACATCAAATGATTATGACATCATCAAATCATTATGACATCAACAAAATGATTATGACATCAACAAAATCATTATGGCATCATCAAATGATTATGACATCAACAAAATGATTATGGCATCATCAAATGATTATGACATCAACAAAATGATTATGGCATCATCAAATGATTATGACATCAACAAAATGATTATGACATCATCCAATGATTATGACATCATCCAATGATTATGACATCATCAAATCATTATGACATCAACAAAATGATTATGACATCAACAAAATGATTATGACATCATCAAATGATTATGACATCAACAAAATGATTATGACATCATCCAATGATTATGACATCAAATGATTATGACATCTTCAAATGATTATGACATCAACAAAATGATTATTACATCATCCAATGATTATGACATCATCCAATGATTATGACATCATCAAATCATTATGACATCAACAAAATGATTGACATCATCAAATGATTATGACATCAACAAAATGATTATGACATCATCAAATGATTATGACATCATCCAATGATTATCACATCAAATGATTATGACATCAACAAAATTATTATGACATCATCCAATGATTATGACATCATCCAATGATTATGACATCATCAAATCATTATGACATCAACAAAATGATTATGACATCATCCAATGATTATGACATCAAATGATTATGACATCATCAAATCATTACGACATCAACAAAATGATTATGACATCAACAAAATGATTATGGCATCATCAAATGATTATGACATCAACAAAATCATTATGACATCATCAAATGATTATGACATCAACAAAATGATTATGACATCATCCAATGATTATGACATCAAATGATTATGACATCATCAAATCATTATGACATCAACAAAATGATTATGACATCATCAAATCATTATGACATCAACAAAATGATTATGACATCAACAAAATGATTATGACATCATAAAATGATTATGACATCAACAAAATGATTATGGCATCATCAAATGATTATGACATCAACAAAATGATTATGACATCATCCCATGATTTTGACATCATCAAATCATTATGACATCAACAAAATGATTATGACATCAACAAAATGATTATGACATCATCAAATGATTATGACATCAAATGATTATGACATCATCAAATGATTATGACATCAACAAAATGATGATGACATCAACAAAATGATGATGACATCATCCAATGATTATGACATCATCCAATGATTATGACATCATCAAATCATTATGACATCAACAAAATGATTATGACATCATCTAATGATTATGACATCATCAAATGTTTATGACATCATCAAATGATTATGACATCAACAAAATGATTATGACATCATCCAATGATTATGACATCAACAAAATGATTATGACATCATCCAATGATTATGACATCAAATGATTATGACATCATCAAATGATTATGACATCAACAAAATGATTATGACATCATCAAATGATTATGACATAAAAAAAATGATTATGACATCAACAAAATGATTATGACATCATCTAATGATTATGACATTATCAAATGATTATGACATCAAAAAATGATTATGACATCATCCAATGATTATGACATCAAATGATTATGACATCATCAAATGATTATGACATCAACAAAATGATTATGACATCATCAAATGATTATGACATCATCAAATGATTATGACATCAACAAAATGATTATGACATCATCTAATGATTATGATATCATCAAATGATTATGACATCAACAAAATGATTATGACATCATCTAATGATTATGACATCATCAAATGATTATGACATCAACAAAATGATTATGACATCATCCAATGATTATGACATCAAATGATTATGACATCAACAAAATGATTATGACATCATCCAATGATTATGACATCAAATGATTATGACATCAACAAAATGATTATGACATCATCCAATGATTATGACATCAAATGTTTATGACATCATCAAATGATTATGACATCAACAAAATGATTATGACATCATCCAATGATTATGACATCAAATGATTATGACATCATCAAATGATTATGACATCAACAAAATGATTATGATATCATCAAATGATTATGACATCAACAAAATGATTATGACATCATCTAATGATTATGATATCATCAAATGATTATGACATCAACAAAATGATTATGACATCATCTAATGATTATGACATCATCAAATGATTATGACATCAACAAAATGATTATGACATCATCCAATGATTGTGACATCAAATGATTATGACATCAACAAAATGATTATGACATCATCCAATGATTATGACATCAAATGTTTATGACATCATCAAATGATTATGACATCAACAAAATGATTATGACATCATCCAATGATTATGACATCAAATGATTATGACATCATCAAATCATTATGACATCAACAAAATGATTATGACATCATCTAATGATTATGACATCATCAAATGATTATGACATCAACAAAATGATTATGACATCATCCAATGATTATGACATCAAATGATTATGACATCATCAAATGATTATGACATCAACAAAATGATTATGACATCATCTGATGATTATGACATCAACAAAATGATTATGACATCATCCAATGATTATGACATCAAATGATTATGACATAATCCAATGATTATGACATCAACAAAATGATTATGGCATCATCAAATGATTATGACATCAACAAAATGTTTATGACATCATCCAATGATTATGACATCATCAAATCATTATGACATCAACAAAATGATTATGACATCAACAAAATGATTATGACATCATCAAATGATTATGACATCAACAAAATGATTATGACATCATCCAATGATTATGACATCAAATGATTATGACATCATCAAATGATTATGACATCAACAAAATGATTATGACATCATCCAATGATTATGACATCATCCAATGATTATGACATCATCAAATCATTATGACATCATCCAATGATTATGACATCATCCAATGATTATGACATCATCAAATCATTATGACATCAACAAAATGATTGACATCATCAAATGATTATGACATCAACAAAATGATTATGACATCATCAAATGATTATGACATCATCCAATGATTATCACACCAAATGATTATGACATCAACAAAATTATTATGACATCATCCTATGATTATGACATCATCCAATGATTATGACATCATCAAATCATTATGACATCAACAAAATGATTGACATCATCAAATGATTATGACATCATCCAATGATTATGACATCATCCAATGATTATGACATCAAATGATTATGACATCATCAAATCATTATGACATCAACAAAATGATTATGACATCAACAAAATGATTATGGCATCATCAAATGATTATGACATCAACAAAATGATTATGACATCATCAAATGATTATGACATCATCCAATGATTATCACATCAAATGATTATGACATCAACAAAATTATTATGACATCATCCAATGATTATGACATCATCAAATCATTATGACATCAACAAAATGATTGACATCATCAAATGATTATGACATCAACAAAATGATTATGACATCATCCAATGATTATGACATCAAATGATTATGACATCATCAAATCATTATGACATCAACAAAATGATTATGACATCAACAAAATGATTATGGCATCATCAAATGATTATGACATCAACAAAATCATTATGACATCATCAAATGATTATGACATCAACAAAATGATTATGGCATCATCAAATGATTATGACATCAACAAAATGATTATGACATCATCCAATGATTATGACATCATCCAATGATTATGACATCATCAAATCATTATGACATCAACAAAATGATTATGACATCAACAAAATGATTATGACATCATCAAATGATTATGACATCAACAAAATGATTATGGCATCATCAAATGATTATGACATCAACAAAATGATTATGACATCATCCAATGATTATGACATCATCCAATGATTATGACATCATCAAATCATTATGACATCAACAAAATGATTGACATCATCAAATGATTATGACATCAACAAAATGATTATGGCATCATCCAATGATTATGATATCAAATGATTATGACATCATCAAATCATTATGACATCAACAAAATGATTATGACATCAACAAAATGATTATGGCATCATCAAATGATTATGACATCAACAAAATCATTATGACATCATCAAATGATTATGACATCAACAAAATGATTATGGCATCATCAAATGATTATGACATCAACAAAATGATTATGACATCATCCAATGATTATGACATCATCCAATGATTATGACATCATCAAATCATTATGACATCAACAAAATGATTATGACATCAACAAAATGATTATGACATCATCCAATGATTATGACATCAAATGATTATGACATCATCAAATCATTATGACATCAACAAAATGATTATGACATCAACAAAATGATTATGACATCATCCAATGATTTTGACATCATCAAATCATTATGACATCAACAAAATGATTATGACATCAACAAAATGATTATGACATCATCAAAAGATTATGACATCAAATGATTATGACATCATCAAATGATTATGACATCAACAAAATGATGATGACATCATCCAATGATTATGACATCATCCAATAATTATGACATCATCAAATCATTATGACATCAACAAAATGATTGACATCATCAAATGATTATGACATCAACAAAATGATTATGACATCGTCAAATGGTTATGACATCATCCAATGATTATCACATCAAATGATTATGACATCAACAAAATTATTATGACATCATCCAATGATTATGACATCATCAAATCATTATGACATCATCAAATCATTATGACATCAACAAAATGATTGACATCATCAAATGATTATGACATCAACAAAATGATTATGGCATCATCCAATGATTATGATATCAAATGATTATGACATCATCAAATCATTATGACATCAACAAAATGATTATGACATCAACAAAATGATTATGGCATCATCAAATGATTATGACATCAACAAAATCATTATGACATCATCAAATGATTATGACATCAACAAAATGATTATGGCATCATCAAATGATTATGACATCAACAAAATGATTATGACATCATCCAATGATTATGACATCATCCAATGATTATGACATCATCAAATCATTATGACATCAACAAAATGATTATGACATCAACAAAATGATTATGACATCAACAAAATGATTATGACATCATCCAATGATTATGACATCATCCAATGATTATCACATCAAATGATTATGACATCAACAAAATTATTATGACATCATCCAATGATTATGACATCATCCAATGATTATGACATCATCAAATCATTATGACATCAACAAAATGATTGACATCATCAAATGATTATGACATCAACAAAATGATTATGACATCATCCAATGATTATGACATCAAATGATTATGACATCATCAAATCATTATGACATCAACAAAATGATTATGACATCAACAAAATCATTATGGCATCATCAAATGATTATGACATCAACAAAATGATTATGGCATCATCAAATGATTATGACATCAACAAAATGATTATGGCATCATCAAATGATTATGACATCAACAAAATGATTATGACATCATCCAATGATTATGACATCATCAAATCATTATGACATCAACAAAATGATTATGACATCAACAAAATGATTATGACATCATCAAATGATTATGACATCAACAAAATGATTATGACATCATCCAATGATTATGACATCAAATGATTATGACATCATCAAATGATTATGACATCAACAAAATGATTATTACATCATCCAATGATTATGACATCATCCAATGATTATGACATCATCAAATCATTATGACATCAACAAAATGATTGACATCATCAAATGATTATGACATCAACAAAATGATTATGACATCATCAAATGATTATGACATCATCCAATGATTATCACATCAAATGATTATGACATCAACAAAATTATTATGACATCATCCAATGATTATGACATCATCCAATGATTATGACATCATCAAATCATTATGACATCAACAAAATGATTATGACATCATCCAATGATTATGACATCAAATGATTATGACATCATCAAATCATTACGACATCAACAAAATGATTATGACATCAACAAAATGATTATGGCATCATCAAATGATTATGACATCAACAAAATCATTATGACATCATCAAATGATTATGACATCAACAAAATGATTATGACATCATCCAATGATTATGACATCAAATGATTATGACATCATCAAATCATTATGACATCAACAAAATGATTATGACATCATCAAATCATTATGACATCAACAAAATGATTATGACATCAACAAAATGATTATGACATCATAAAATGATTATGACATCAACAAAATGATTATGGCATCATCAAATGATTATGACATCAACAAAATGATTATGACATCATCCCATGATTTTGACATCATCAAATCATTATGACATCAACAAAATGATTATGACATCAACAAAATGATTATGACATCATCAAATGATTATGACATCAAATGATTATGACATCATCAAATGATTATGAAATCAACAAAATGATGATGACATCAACAAAATGATGATGACATCATCCAATGATTATGACATCATCCAATGATTATGACATCATCAAATCATTATGACATCAACAAAATGATTATGACATCATCTAATGATTATGACATCATCAAATGTTTATGACATCATCAAATGATTATGACATCAACAAAATGATTATGACATCATCCAATGATTATGACATCAACAAAATGATTATGACATCATCCAATGATTATGACATCAAATGATTATGACATCATCAAATGATTATGACATCAACAAAATGATTATGACATCATCAAATGATTATGACATAAAAAAAATGATTATGACATCAACAAAATGATTATGACATCATCTAATGATTATGACATTATCAAATGATTATGACATCAAAAAATGATTATGACATCATCCAATGATTATGACATAAAATGATTATGACATCATCAAATGATTATGACATCAACAAAATGATTATGACATCATCAAATGATTATGACATCATCAAATGATTATGACATCAACAAAATGATTATGACATCATCTAATGATTATGATATCATCAAATGATTATGACATCAACAAAATGATTATGACATCATCTAATGATTATGACATCATCAAATGATTATGACATCAACAAAATGATTATGACATCATCCAATAATTATGACATCAAATGATTATGACATCAACAAAATGATTATGACATCATCCAATGATTATGACATCAAATGATTATGACATCAACAAAATGATTATGACATCATCCAATGATTATGACATCAAATGTTTATGACATCATCAAATGATTATGACATCAACAAAATGATTATGACATCATCCAATGATTATGACATCAAATGATTATGACATCATCAAATGATTATGACATCAACAAAATGATTATGATATCATCAAATGATTATGACATCAACAAAATGATTATGACATCATCTAATGATTATGATATCATCAAATGATTATGACATCAACAAAATGATTATGACATCATCTAATGATTATGACATCATCAAATGATTATGACATCAACAAAATGATTATGACATCATCCAATGATTGTGACATCAAATGATTATGACATCAACAAAATGATTATGACATCATCCAATGATTATGACATCAAATGTTTATGACATCATCAAATGATTATGACATCAACAAAATGATTATGACATCATCCAATGATTATGACATCAAATGATTATGACATCATCAAATCATTATGACATCAACAAAATGATTATGACATCATCTAATGATTATGACATCATCAAATGATTATGACATCAACAAAATGATTATGACATCATCCAATGATTATGACATCAAATGATTATGACATCATCAAATGATTATGACATCAACAAAATGATTATGACATCATCTGATGATTATGACATCAACAAAATGATTATGACATCATCCAATGATTATGACATCAAATGATTATGACATAATCCAATGATTATGACATCAACAAAATGATTATGGCATCATCAAATGATTATGACATCAACAAAATGTTTATGACATCATCCAATGATTATGACATCATCAAATCATTATGACATCAACAAAATGATTATGACATCAACAAAATGATTATGACATCATCAAATGATTATGACATCAACAAAATGATTATGACATCATCCAATGATTATGACATCAAATGATTATGACATCATCAAATGATTATGACATCAACAAAATGATTATGACATCATCCAATGATTATGACATCATCCAATGATTATGACATCATCAAATCATTATGACATCATCCAATGATTATGACATCATCCAATGATTATGACATCATCAAATCATTATGACATCAACAAAATGATTGACATCATCAAATGATTATGACATCAACAAAATGATTATGACATCATCAAATGATTATGACATCATCCAATGATTATCACACCAAATGATTATGACATCAACAAAATTATTATGACATCATCCTATGATTATGACATCATCCAATGATTATGACATCATCAAATCATTATGACATCAACAAAATGATTGACATCATCAAATGATTATGACATCATCCAATGATTATGACATCATCCAATGATTATGACATCAAATGATTATGACATCATCAAATCATTATGACATCAACAAAATGATTATGACATCAACAAAATGATTATGGCATCATCAAATGATTATGACATCAACAAAATGATTATGACATCATCAAATGATTATGACATCATGCAATGATTATCACATCAAATGATTATGACATCAACAAAATTATTATGACATCATCCAATGATTATGACATCATCAAATCATTATGACATCAACAAAATGATTGACATCATCAAATGATTATGACATCAACAAAATGATTATGACATCATCCAATGATTATGACATCAAATGATTATGACATCATCAAATCATTATGACATCAACAAAATGATTATGACATCAACAAAATGATTATGGCATCAGCAAATGATTATGACATCAACAAAATCATTATGACATCATCAAATGATTATGACATCATCAAATGATTATGACATCAACAAAATGATTATGACATCAACAAAATGATTATGACATGATCAAATGATTATGACATCAACAAAATGATTATGACATCATCAAATGATTATGACATCATCAAATGATTATGACATCAACAAAATGATTATGACATCAACAAAATGATTATGACATGATCAAATGATTATGACATCAACAAAATGATTATGACATCATCCAATGATTATGACATCATCAAATCATTATGACATCAACAAAATGATTGACATCATCAAATGATTATGACATCAACAAAATGATTATGACATCATCAAATGATTATCACATCATCCAATGATTATCACATCAAATGATTATGACATCAACAAAATTATTATGACATCATCCAATTATTATGACATCATCCAATGATTATGACATCATCAAATCATTATGACATCAACAAAATGATTGACATCATCAAATGATTATGACATCAACAAAATGATTATGACATCATCCAATGATTATGACATCAAATGATTATGACATCATCAAATCATTATGACATCAACAAAATGATTATGACATCAACAAAATGATTATGGCATCATCAAATGATTATGACATCAACAAAATCATTATGACATCATCAAATGATTATGACATCAACAAAATGATTATGACATCATCCAATGATTATGACATCAAATGATTATGACATCATCAAATCATTATGACATCAACAAAATGATTATGACATCAACAAAATGATTATGACATCATCCAATGATTTTGACATCATCAAATCATTATGACATCAACAAAATGATTATGACATCAACAAAATGATTATGACATCATCAAATGATTATGACATCAAATGATTATGACATCATCAAATGATTATGACATCAACAAAATGATGATGACATCATCCAATGATTATGACATCATCCAATAATTATGACATCATCAAATCATTATGACATCAACAAAATGATTGACATCATCAAATGATTATGACATCAACAAAATGATTATGACATCGTCAAATGATTATGACATCATCCAATGATTATCACATCAAATGATCATGACATCAACAAAATTATTATGACATCATCCAATGATTATGACATCATCCAATGATTATGACATCATCAAATCATTATGACATCAACAAAATGATTGACATCATCAAATGATTATGACATCAACAAAATGATTATGGCATCATCCAATGATTATGACATCAAATGATTATGACATCATCAAATCATTATGACATCAACAAAATGATTATGACATCAACAAAATGATTATGGCATCATCAAATGATTATGACATCAACAAAATCATTATGACATCATCAAATGATTATGACATCAACAAAATGATTATGGCATCATCAAATGATTATGACATCAACAAAATGATTATGACATCATCCAATGATTATCACATCAAATGATTATGACATCAACAAAATTATTATGACATCATCCAATGATTATGACATCATCCAATGATTATGACATCATCAAATCATTATGACATCAACAAAATGATTGACATCATCAAATGATTATGACATCAACAAAATGATTATGACATCATCCAATGATTATGACATCAAATGATTATGACATCATCAAATCATTATGACATCAACAAAATGATTATGACATCAAAAAAATCATTATGGCATCATCAAATGATTATGACATCAACAAAATGATTATGGCATCATCAAATGATTATGACATCAACAAAATGATTATGACATCATCAAATGATTATGACATCATCCAATGATTATCACATCAAATGATTATGACATCAACAAAATTATTATGACATCATCCAATGATTATGACATCATCAAATCATTATGACATCAACAAAATGATTGACATCATCAAATGATTATGACATCAACAAAATGATTATGACATCATCCAATGATTATGACATCAAATGATTATGACATCATCAAATCATTATGACATCAACAAAATGATTATGACATCAACAAAATGATTATGGCATCATCAAATGATTATGACATCAACAAAATCATTATGACATCATCAAATGATTATGACATCAACAAAATGATTATGGAATCATCAAATGATTATGACATCAACAAAATGATTATGACATCATCCAATGATTATGACATCATCCAATGATTATGACATCATCAAATCATTATGACATCAACAAAATGATTATGACATCAACAAAATGATTATGACATCATCAAATGATTATGACATCAACAAAATGATTATGACATCATCAAATGATTATGACATCATCAAATCATTATGACATCAACAAAATGATTATGACATCAACAAAATGATTATGACATCATCAAATGATTATGACATCAACAAAATGATTATGACATCATCCAATGATTATGACATCATCAAATCATTATGACATCAACAAAATGATTGACATCATCAAATGATTATGACATCAACAAAATGATTATGACATCATCAAATGATTGTCACATCATCCAATGATTATCACATCAAATGATTATGACATCAACAAAATTATTATGACATCATCCAATTATTATGACATCATCCAATGATTATGACATCATCAAATCATTATGACATCAACAAAATGATTGACATCATCAAATGATTATGACATCAACAAAATGATTATGACATCATCCAATGATTATGACATCAAATGATTATGACATCATCAAATCATTATGACATCAACAAAATGATTATGACATCAACAAAATGATTATGGCATCATCAAATGATTATGACATCAACAAAATCATTATGACATCATCAAATGATTATGACATCAACAAAATGATTATGACATCATCCAATGATTATGACATCAAATGATTATGACATCATCAAATCATTATGACATCAACAAAATGATTATGACATCAACAAAATGATTATGACATCATCCAATGATTTTGACATCATCAAATCATTATGACATCAACAAAATGATTATGACATCAACAAAATGATTATGACATCATCAAATGATTATGACATCAAATGATTATGACATCATCAAATGATTATGACATCAACAAAATGATGATGACATCATCCAATGATTATGACATCATCCAATAATTATGACATCATCAAATCATTATGACATCAACAAAATGATTGACATCATCAAATGATTATGACATCAACAAAATGATTATGACATCGTCAAATGATTATGACATCATCCAATGATTATCACATCAAATGATCATGACATCAACAAAATTATTATGACATCATCCAATGATTATGACATCATCCAATGATTATGACATCATCAAATCATTATGACATCAACAAAATGATTGACATCATCAAATGATTATGACATCAACAAAATGATTATGGCATCATCCAATGATTATGACATCAAATGATTATGACATCATCAAATCATTATGACATCAACAAAATGATTATGACATCAACAAAATGATTATGGCATCATCAAATGATTATGACATCAACAAAATCATTATGACATCATCAAATGATTATGACATCAACAAAATGATTATGGCATCATCAAATGATTATGACATCAACAAAATGATTATGACATCATCCAATGATTATGACATCATCCAATGATTATGACATCATCAAATCATTATGACATCAACAAAATGATTATGACATCAACAAAATGATTATGACATCAACAAAATGATTATGACATCATCCAATGATTGTGACATCATCCAATGATTATGACATCATCAAATCATTATGACATCAACAAAATGATTGACATCATCAAATGATTATGACATCAACAAAATGATTATGACATCATCAAATGATTATGACATCATCCAATGATTATCACATCAAATGATTATGACATCAACAAAATTATTATGACATCATCCAATGATTATGACATCATCCAATGATTATGACATCATCAAATCATTATGACATCAACAAAATGATTGACATCATCAAATGATTATGACATCAACAAAATGATTATGACATCATCCAATGATTATGACATCAAATGATTATGACATCATCAAATCATTATGACATCAACAAAATGATTATGACATCAAAAAAATCATTATGGCATCATCAAATGATTATGACATCAACAAAATGATTATGGCATCATCAAATGATTATGACATCAACAAAATGATTATGACATCATCAAATGATTATGACATCATCCAATGATTATCACATCAAATGATTATGACATCAACAAAATTATTATGACATCATCCAATGATTATGACATCATCAAATCATTATGACATCAACAAAATGATTGACATCATCAAATGATTATGACATCAACAAAATGATTATGACATCATCCAATGATTATGACATCAAATGATTATGACATCATCAAATCATTATGACATCAACAAAATGATTATGACATCAACAAAATGATTATGGCATCATCAAATGATTATGACATCAACAAAATCATTATGACATCATCAAATGATTATGACATCAACAAAATGATTATGGAATCATCAAATGATTATGACATCAACAAAATGATTATGACATCATCCAATGATTATGACATCATCCAATGATTATGACATCATCAAATCATTATGACATCAACAAAATGATTATGACATCAACAAAATGATTATGACATCATCAAATGATTATGACATCAACAAAATGATTATGACATCATCAAATGATTATGACATCATCAAATCATTATGACATCAACAAAATGATTATGACATCAACAAAATGATTATGACATCATCAAATGATTATGACATCAACAAAATGATTATGACATCATCCAATGATTATGACATCATCAAATCATTATGACATCAACAAAATGATTGACATCATCAAATGATTATGACATCAACAAAATGATTATGACATCATCAAATGATTATCACATCATCCAATGATTATCACATCAAATGATTATGACATCAACAAAATTATTATGACATCATCCAATTATTATGACATCATCCAATGATTATGACATCATCAAATCATTATGACATCAACAAAATGATTGACATCATCAAATGATTATGACATCAACAAAATGATTATGACATCATCCAATGATTATGACATCAAATGATTATGACATCATCAAATCATTATGACATCAACAAAATGATTATGACATCAACAAAATGATTATGGCATCATCAAATGATTATGACATCAACAAAATCATTATGACATCATCAAATGATTATGACATCAACAAAATGATTATGACATCATCCAATGATTATGACATCAAATGATTATGACATCATCAAATCATTATGACATCAACAAAATGATTATGACATCAACAAAATGATTATGACATCATCAAATGATTATGACATCAAATGATTATGACATCATCAAATGATTATGACATCAACAAAATGATGATTACTTCATCCAATGATTATGACATCATCCAATAATTATGACATCATCAAATCATTATGACATCAACAAAATGATTGACATCATCAAATGATTATGACATCAACAAAATGATTATGACATCGTCAAATGATTATGACATCATCCAATGATTATCACATCAAATGATCATGACATCAACAAAATTATTATGACATCATCCAATGATTATGACATCATCCAATGATTATGACATCATCAAATCATTATGACATCAACAAAATGATTGACATCATCAAATGATTATGACATCAACAAAATGATTATGGCATCATCCAATGATTATGACATCAAATGATTATGACATCATCAAATCATTATGACATCAACAAAATGATTATGACATCAACAAAATGATTATGGCATCATCAAATGATTATGACATCAACAAAATCATTATGACATCATCAAATGATTATGACATCAACAAAATGATTATGGCATCATCAAATGATTATGACATCAACAAAATGATTATGACATCATCCAATGATTATGACATCATCCAATGATTATGACATCATCAAATCATTTTGACATCAACAAAATGATTATGACATCAACAAAATGATTATGACATCAACAAAATGATTATGACATCATCCAATGATTGTGACATCATCCAATGATTATGACATCATCAAATCATTATGACATCAACAAAATGATTGACATCATCAAATGATTATGACATCAACAAAATGATTATGACATCATCAAATGATTATGACATCATCCAATGATTATCACATCAAATGATTATGACATCAACAAAATTATTATGACATCATCCAATGCTTATGACATCATCCAATGATTATGACATCATCAAATCATTATGACATCAACAAAATGATTGACATCATCAAATGATTATGACATCAACAAAATGATTATGACATCATCCAATGATTATGACATCAAATGATTATGACATCATCAAATCATTATGACATCAACAAAATGATTATGACATCAAAAAAATCATTATGGCATCATCAAATGATTATGACATCAACAAAATGATTATGGCATCATCAAATGATTATGACATCAACAAAATGATTATGGCATCATCAAATGATTATGACATCAACAAAATGATTATGACATCATCCAATGATTATGACATCATCCAATGATTATGACATCATCAAATCATTATGACATCAACAAAATGATTATGACATCAACAAAATGATTATGACATCATCAAATGATTATGACATCAACAAAATGATTATGACCTCATCCAATGATTATGACATCAAATGATTATGACATCATCAAATGATTATGACATCAACAAAATGATTATGACATCATCCAATGATTATGACATCATCCAATGATTATGACATCATCAAATCATTATGACATCAACAAAATGATTGACATCATCAAATGATTATGACATCAACAAAATGATTATGACATCATCAAATGATTATGACATCATCCAATGATTATCACATCAAATGATTATGACATCAACAAAATTATTATGACATCATCCAATGATTATGACATCATCCAATGATTATGACATCATCAAATCATTATGACATCAACAAAATGATTATGACATCATCCAATGATTATGACATCAAATGATTATGACATCATCAAATCATTACGACATCAACAAAATGATTATGACATCAACAAAATGATTATGGCATCATCAAATGATTATGACATCAACAAAATCATTATGACATCATCAAATGATTATGACATCAACAAAATGATTATGACATCATCCAATGATTATGACATCAAATGATTATGACATCATCAAATCATTATGACATCAACAAAATGATTATGACATCATCAAATCATTATGACATCAACAAAATGATTATGACATCAACAAAATGATTATGACATCATAAAATGATTATGACATCAACAAAATGATTATGGCATCATCAAATGATTATGACATCAACAAAATGATTATGACATCATCCCATGATTTTGACATCATCAAATCATTATGACATCAACAAAATGATTATGACATCAACAAAATGATTATGACATCATCAAATGATTATGACATCATCAAATGATTATAACATCAACAAAATGATGATGACATCAACAAAATGATGATGACATCATCCAATGATTATGACATCATCCAATGATTATGACATCATCAAATCATTATGACATCAACAAAATGATTATGACATCATCTAATGATTATGACATCATCAAATGATTATGACATCAACAAAATGATTATGACATCATCCAATGATTATGACATCAACAAAATGATTATGACATCATCCAATGATTATGACATCAAATGATTATGACATCATCAAATGATTATGACATCAACAAAATGATTATGACATCATCAAATGATTATGACATCAAAAAAATGATTATGACATCAACAAAATGATTATGACATCTTCTAATGATTATGACATTATCAAATGATTATGACATCAAAAAATGATTATGACATCATCCAATGATTATGACATCAAATGATTATGACATCATCAAATGATTATGACATCAACAAAATGATTATGACATCATCAAATGATTATGACATCATCAAATGATTATGACATCAACAAAATGATTATGACATCATCTAATGATTATGATATCATCAAATGATTATGACATCAACAAAATGATTATGACATCATCTAATGATTATGACATCATCAAATGATTATGACATCAACAAAATGATTATGACATCATCCAATGATTATGACATCAAATGATTATGACATCAACAAAATGATTATGACATCATCCAATGATTATGACATCAAATGATTATGACATCAACAAAATGATTATGACATCATCCAATGATTATGACATCAAATGTTTATGACATCATCAAATGATTATGACATCAACAAAATGATTATGACATCATCCAATGATTATGACATCAAATGATTATGACATCATCAAATGATTATGACATCAACAAAATGATTATGACATCATCAAATGATTATGACATCATCAAATGATTATGACATCAACAAAATGATTATGACATCATCTAATGATTATGATATCATCAAATGATTATGACATCAACAAAATGATTATGACATCATCTAATGATTATGACATCATCAAATGATTATGACATCAACAAAATGATTATGACATCATCCAATGATTGTGACATCAAATGATTATGACATCAACAAAATGATTATGACATCATCCAATGATTATGACATCAAATGTTTATGACATCATCAAATGATTATGACATCAACAAAATGATTATGACATCATCCAATGATTATGACATCAAATGATTATGACATCATCAAATGATTATGACATCAACAAAATGATTATGACATCATCCAATGATTATGACATCATCCAATGATTATGACATCAACAAATCATTATGACATCATCAAATGATTATGACATCATCCAATGATTATCACATCAAATGATTGTGACATCAACAAAATTATTATGACATCATCCAATGATTATGACATCATCCAATGATTATGACATCATCAAATCATTATGACATCAACAAAATGATTGACATCATCAAATGATTATGACATCAACAAAATGATTATGACATCATCCAATGATTATGACATCAAATGATTATGACATCATCCAATGATTATGACATCAACAAAATGATTATGGCATCATCAAATGATTATGACATCAACAAAATGATTATGACATCATCCAATGATTATGACATCATGCAATGATTATGACATCATCAAATCATTATGAAATCAACAAAATGATTATGACATCAACAAAATGATTATGACATCATCAAATGATTATGACATCAACAAAATGATTATGACGTCATCCAATGATTATGACATCAAATGATTATGACATCATCAAATGATTATGACATCAACAAAATGATTATGACATCATCCAATGATTATGACATCATCCAATGATTATGACATCATCAAATCATTATGACATCAACAAAATGATTGACATCATCAAATGATTATGACATCAACAAAATGATTATGACATCATCCAATGATTATGACATCATCCAATGATTATGACATCATCAAATCATTATGACATCAACAAAATGATTATGACATCAACAAAATGATTAAGACATCATCAAATGATTATGACATCAACAAAATGATTATGACATCATCCAATGATTATGACATCATCCAATGATTATGACATCATCAAATCATTATGAAATCAACAAAATGATTATGACATCATCAAATGATTATGACATCAACAAAATGATTATGACATCATCCAATGATTATGACATCAAATGATTATGACATCATCAAATGATTTTGACATCAACAAAATGATTATGACATCATCCAATGATTATGACATCATCCAATGATTATGACATCATCAAATCATTATGACATCAACAAAATGATTGACATCATCAAATCATTATGACATCAACAAAATGATTATGACATCATCAAATGATTATGACATCATCCAATGATTATCACATCAAATGATTATGACATCAACAAAATTATTATGACATCATCTAATGATTATGACATCATCAAATCATTATGACATCAACAAAATGATTGACATCATCAAATGATTATGACATCAACAAAATGATTATGATATCATCCAATGATTATGACATCAAATGATTATGACATCATCAAATCATTATGACATCAACAAAATGATTATGACATGAACAAAATGATTATGGCATCATCAAATGATTATGACATCAACAAAATCATTATGACATCATCAAATGATTATGACATCAACAAAATGATTATGGCATCATCAAATGATTATGACATCAACAAAATGATTATGACATCAACCAATGATTATGACATCATCCAATGATTATGACATCATCAAATCATTATGACATCAACAAAATGATTATGACATCAACAAAATGATTATGACATCATCAAATGATTGTGACATCAACAAAATGATTATGACATCATCCAATGATTATGACATCAAATGATTATGACATCAACAAAATGATTATGACATCATCCAATGATTATGACATCATCCAATGATTATGACATCATCAAATCATTATGACATCAACAAAATGATTGACATCATCAAATGATTATGACATCAACAAAATGATTATGACATCATCAAATGATTATGACATCATCCAATGATTATCACATCAAATGATTATGACATCAACAAAATTATTATGACATCATCCAATGATTATGACATCATCCAATGATTATGACATCATCAAATCATTATGACATCAACAAAATGATTGACATCATCAAATGATTATGACATCAACAAAATGATTATGACATCATCCAATGATTATGACATCAAATGTTTATGACATCATCAAATGATTATGACATCAACAAAATGATTATGACATCATCCAATGATTATGACATCATCCAATGATTATGACATCATCAAATCACTATGACATCAACAAAATGATTGACATCATCAAATGATTATGACATCAACAAAATGATTATGACATCATCAAATGATTATGACATCATCCAATGATTATCACATCAAATGATTATGACCTCAACAAAATTATTATGACATCATCCAATGATTATGACATCATCAAATCATTATGACATCAACAAAATGATTGACATCATCAAATGATTATGACATCAACAAAATGATTATGACATCATCCAATGATTATGACATCAAATGATTATGACATCATCAAATGATTTTGACATCAACAAAATGATTATGACATCATCCAATGATTATGACATCATCCAATGATTATGACATCATCAAATCATTATGACATCAACAAAATGATTGACATCATCAAATCATTATGACATCAACAAAATGATTATGACATCATCAAATGATTATGACATCATCCAATGATTATCACATCAAATGATTATGACATCAACAAAATTATTATGACATCATCTAATGATTATGACATCATCAAATCATTATGACATCAACAAAATGATTGACATCATCAAATGATTATGACATCAACAAAATGATTATGATATCATCCAATGATTATGACATCAAATGATTATGACATCATCAAATCATTATGACATCAACAAAATGATTATGACATGAACAAAATGATTATGGCATCATCAAATGATTATGACATCAACAAAATCATTATGACATCATCAAATGATTATGACATCAACAAAATGATTATGGCATCATCAAATGATTATGACATCAACAAAATGATTATGACATCAACCAATGATTATGACATCATCCAATGATTATGACATCATCAAATCATTATGACATCAACAAAATGATTATGACATCAACAAAATGATTATGACATCATCAAATGATTGTGACATCAACAAAATGATTATGACATCATCCAATGATTATGACATCAAATGATTATGACATCATCAAATGATTATGACATCAACAAAATGATTATGACATCATCCAATGATTATGACATCATCCAATGATTATGACATCATCAAATCATTATGACATCAACAAAATGATTGACATCATCAAATGATTATGACATCAACAAAATGATTATGACATCATCAAATGATTATGACATCATCCAATGATTATCACATCAAATGATTATGACATCAACAAAATTATTATGACATCATCCAATGATTATGACATCATCCAATGATTATGACATCATCAAATCATTATGACATCAACAAAATGATTGACATCATCAAATGATTATGACATCAACAAAATGATTATGACATCATCCAATGATTATGACATCAAATGTTTATGACATCATCAAATGATTATGACATCAACAAAATGATTATGACATCATCCAATGATTATGACATCATCCAATGATTATGACATCATCAAATCACTATGACATCAACAAAATGATTGACATCATCAAATGATTATGACATCAACAAAATGATTATGACATCATCAAATGATTATGACATCATCCAATGATTATCACATCAAATGATTATGACCTCAACAAAATTATTATGACATCATCCAATGATTATGACATCATCAAATCATTATGACATCAACAAAATGATTGACATCATCAAATGATTATGACATCAACAAAATGATTATGACATCATCCAATGATTATGACATCAAATGATTATGACATCATCCAATGATTATGACATCAACAAAATGATTATGGCATCATCAAATGATTATGACATCAACAAAATGATTATGACATCATCCAATGATTATGACATCATCCAATGATTATGACATCATCAAATCATTATGACATCAACAAAATGATTATGACATCATCAAATGATTATGACATCAACAAAATGATTATGACATCATCCAATGATTATGACATCATCCAATGATTATGACATCAAATGATTATGACATCATCAAATGATTATGACATCAACAAAATGATTATGACATCATCCAATGATTATGACATCATCCAATGATTATGACATCATCAAATCATTATGACATCAACAAAATGATTGACATCATCAAATGATTATGACATCAACAAAATGATTATGACATCATCAAATGATTATGACATCATGCAATGATTATCACATCAAATGATTATGACATCAACAAAATTATTATGACATCATCCAATGATTATGACATCATCCAATGATTATGACATCATCAAATCATTATGACATCAACAAAATGATTGACATCATCAAATGATTATGACATCAACAAAATGATTATGACATCATCCAATGATTATGACATCAAATGATTATGACATCATCAAATCATTATGACATCAACAAAATGATTATGACATCAACAAAATGATTATGGCATCATCAAATGATTATGACATCAACAAAATCATTATGACATCATCAAATGATTATGACATCAACAAAATGATTATGGCATCATCAAATGATTATGACATCAACAAAATGATTATGACATCAACAAAATGATTATGACATCATCAAATGATTATGACATCAACAAAATGATTATGACATCATCCAATGATTATGACATCATCAAATCATTATGACATCAACAAAATGATTATGACATCAACAAAATGATTATGACATCATCAAATGATTATGACATCAACAAAATGATTATGACATCATCCAATGATTATGACATCATCCAATGATTATGACATCATCAAATCATTATGACATCAACAAAATGATTATGACATCAACAAAATGATTATGACATCATCAAATGATTATGACATCAACAAAAAGATTATGACATCATCCAATGATTATGACATCAAATGATTATGACATCATCAAATGATTATGACATCAACAAAATGATTATGACATCATCCAATGATTATGACATCATCCAATGAATATGACATCATCAAATCATTATGACATCAACAAAATGATTGACATCATCAAATGATTATGACATCAACAAAATGATTATGACATCATCAAATGATTATGGCATCATCAAATGATTATGACATCAACAAAATCATTATGACATCAACAAAATGATTATGACATCAACAAAATGATTATGGCATCATCAAATGATTATGACATCAACAAAATCATTATGACATCATCAAATGATTATGACATCAACAAAATGATTATGACATCATCCAATGATTATGACATCAAATGATTATGACATCATCAAATCATTATGACATCAACAAAATGATTATGACATCAACAAAATGATTATGACATCATAAAATGATTATGACATCAACAAAATTATTATGACATCATCCAATGATTATGACATCATCCAATGATTATGACATCATCAAATCATTATGACATCAACAAAATGATTGACATCATCAAATGATTATGACATCAACAAAATGATTATGACATCATCCAATGATTATGACATCAAATGATTATGACATCATCAAATCATTATGACATCAACAAAATGATTATGACATCAACAAAATGACTATGGCATCATCAAATGATTATGACATCAACAAAATCATTATGACATCATCAAATGATTATGACATCAACAAAATGATTATGGCATCATCAAATGATTATGACATCAACAAAATGATTATGACATCATCCAATGATTATGACATCATCCAATGATTATGACATCATCAAATCATTATGACATCAACAAAATGATTATGACATCAACAAAATGATTATGACATCATCCAATGATTATGACATCATCAAATCATTATGACATCAACAAAATGATTGACATCATCAAATGATTATGACATCAACAAAATGATTATGACATCATCAAATGATTATGGCATCATCAAATGATTATGACATCAACAAAATCATTATGACATCAACAAAATGATTATGACATCAACAAAATGATTATGGCATCATCAAATGATTATGACATCAACAAAATCATTATGACATCATCAAATGATTATGACATCAACAAAATGATTATGACATCATCCAATGATTATGACATCAAATGATTATGACATCATCAAATCATTATGACATCAACAAAATGATTATGACATCAACAAAATGATTATGACATCATAAAATGATTATGACATCAACAAAATTATTATGACATCATCCAATGATTATGACATCATCCAATGATTATGACATCATCAAATCATTATGACATCAACAAAATGATTGACATCATCAAATGATTATGACATCAACAAAATGATTATGGCATCATCCAATGATTATGACATCAAATGATTATGACATCATCAAATCATTATGACATCAACAAAATGATTATGACATCAACAAAATGATTATGGCATCATCAAATGATTATGACATCAACAAAATCATTATGACATCATCAAATGATTATGACATCAACAAAATGATTATGGCATCATCAAATGATTATGACATCAACAAAATGATTATGACATCATCCAATGATTATGACATCATCCAATGATTATGACATCATCAAATCATTATGACATCAACAAAATGATTATGACATCAACAAAATGATTATGACATCATCCAATGATTATGACATCATCAAATCATTGTGACATCAACAAAATGATTGACATCATCAAATGATTATGACATCAACAAAATGATTATGACATCATCAAATGTTTATGACATCATCCAATGATTATCACATCAAATGATTATGACATCAACAAAATTATTATGACATCATCCAATGATTATGACATCATCCAATGATTATGACATCATCAAATCATTATGACATCAACAAAATGATTGACATCATCAAATGATTATGACATCAACAAAATGATTATGACATCATCAAATGATTATGACATCATGCAATGATTATCACATCAAATGATTATGACATCAACAAAATGATTATGACATCAACAAAATGATTATGGCATCATCAAATGATTATGACATCAACAAAATGATTATGACATCATCAAATGATTATGACATCAACAAAATGATTATGACATCATCCAATGATTATGACATCATCCAATGATTATGACATCATCAAATCATTATGACATCAACAAAATGATTATGACATCAACAAAATGATTATGACATCATCCAATGATTATGAAATCAAATGATTATGACATCATCAAATGATTATGACATCAACAAAATGATTATGACATCATCCAATGATTATGACATCATCCAATGAATATGACATCATCAAATCATTATGACATCAACAAAATGATTGACATCATCAAATGATTATGACATCAACAAAATCATTATGACATCAACAAAATGATTATGACATCAACAAAATGATTATGGCATCATCAAATGATTATGACATCAACAAAATCATTATGACATCATCAAATGATTATGACATCAACAAAATGATTGACATCATCAAATGATTATGACATCAACAAAATGATTATGACATCATCAAATGTTTATGACATCATCCAATGATTATCACATCAAATGATTATGACATCAACAAAATTATTATGACATCATCCAATGATTATGACATCATCCAATGATTATGACATCATCAAATCATTATGACATCAACAAAATGATTGACATCATCAAATGATTATGACATCAACAAAATGATTATGACATCATCAAATGATTATGACATCATCCAATGATTATTACATCAAATGATTATGACATCAACAAAATTATTATGACATCATCCAATGATTATGACATCAAATGATTATGACATCATCAAATGATTATGACATCAACAAAATGATTATGACATCATCCAATGATTATGACATCATCCAATGATTATGACATCATCAAATCATTATGACATCAACAAAATGATTGACATCATCAAATGATTATGACATCAACAAAATGATTATGACATCATCAAATGATTATGACATCATCCAATGATTATCACATCAAATGATTATGACATCAACAAAATTATTATGACATCATCCAATGATTATGACATCATCCAATGATTATGACATCATCAAATCATTATGACATCAACAAAATGATTGACATCATCAAATGATTATGACATCAACAAAATGATTATGACATCATCCAATGATTATGACATCAAATGATTATGACATCATCCAATGATTATGACATCAACAAAATGATTATGGCATCATCAAATGATTATGACATCAACAAAATGATTATGACATCATCCAATGATTATGACATCATCCAATGATTATGACATCATCAAATCATTATGAAATCAACAAAATGATTATGACATCAACAAAATGATTATGACATCATCAAATGATTATGACATCAACAAAATGATTATGACATCATCCAATGATTATGACATCAAATGATTATGACATCATCAAATGATTATGACATCAACAAAATGATTATGACATCATCCAATGATTATGACATCATCCAAAGATTATGACATCATCAAATCATTATGACATCAACAAAATGATTGACATCATCAAATGATTATGACATCAACAAAATGATTATGACATCATCAAATCATTATGACATCAACAAAATGATTATGACATCAACAAAATGATTATGGCATCATCCAATGATTATGACATCAAATGATTATGACATCATCAAATGATTATGACATCAACAAAATGATTATGACATCATCCAATGATTATGACATCATCCAATGATTATGACATCATCCAATGATTATGACATCATCAAATCATTATGACATCAACAAAATGATTATGACATCAACAAAATGATTAAGACATCATCAAATGATTATGACGTCAACAAAATGATTATGACATCATCCAATGATTATGACATCATCAAATCATTATGACATCAACAAAATGATTATGACATCAACAAAATGATTATGACATCATCAAATGATTATGACATCAACAAAATGATTATGACATCATCCAATGATTATGACATCAAATGATTATGACATCATCAAATGATTTTGACATCAACAAAATGATTATGACATCATCCAATGATTATGACATCATCCAATGATTATGACATCATCAAATCATTATGACATCAACAAAATGATTGACATCATCAAATCATTATGACATCAACAAAATGATTATGACATCATCAAATGATTATGACATCATCCAATGATTATCACATCAAATGATTATGACATCAACAAAATTATTATGACATCATCCAATGATTATGACATCATCAAATCATTACGACATCAACAAAATGATTGACATCATCAAATGATTATGACATCAACAAAATGATTATGACATCATCCAATGATAATGACATCAAATGATTATGACATCATCAAATCATTATGACATCAACAAAATGATTATGACATCAACAAAATGATTATGGCATCATCAAATGATTATGACATCAACAAAATCATTATGACATCATCAAATGATTATGACATCAACAAAATGATTATGGCATCATCAAATGATTATGACATCAACAAAATGATTATGACATCATCCAATGATTATGACATCATCCAATGATTATGACATCATCAAATCTTTATGACATCAACAAAATGATTATGACATCAACAAAATGATTATGACATCATCAAATGATTATGACATCAACAAAATGATTATGACATCATCCAATGATTATGACATCAAATGATTATGACATCATCAAATGATTATGACATCAACAAAATGATTATGACATCATCCAATGATTATGACATCATCCAATGATTATGACATCATCAAATCATTATGACATCAACAAAATGATTGACATCATCAAATGATTATGACATCAACAAAATGATTATGACATCATCAAATGATTATGACATCATCCAATGATTATCACATCAAATGATTATGACATCAACAAAATTATTATGACATCATCCAATGATTATGACATCATCCAATGATTATGACATCATCAAATCATTATGACATCAACAAAATGATTGACATCATCAAATGATTATGACATCAACAAAATGATTATGACATCATCGAATGATTATGACATCAAATGTTTATGACATCATCAAATGATTATGACATCAACAAAATGATTATGACATCATCCAATGATTATGATATCATCCAATGATTATGACATCATCAAATCATTATGACATCAACAAAATGATTGACATCATCAAATGATTATGACATCAACAAAATGATTATGACATCATCAAATGTTTATGACATCATCCAATGATTATCACATCAAATGATTATGACATCAACAAAATTATTATGACATCATCCAATGATTATGACATCATCCAATGATTATGACATCATCAAATCATTATGACATCAACAAAATGATTGACATCATCAAATGATTATGACATCAACAAAATGATTATGACATCATCCAATGATTATGACATCATCCAATGATTATCACATCAAATGATTATGACATCAACAAAATTATTATGACATCATCCAATGATTATGACATCAAATGATTATGACATCATCAAATGATTATGACATCAACAAAATGATTATGACATCATCCAATGATTATGACATCATCAAATCATTATGACATCAACAAAATGATTGACATCATCAAATGATTATGACATCAACAAAATGATTATGACATCATCCAATGATTATGACATCATCCAATGATTATCACATCAAATGATTATGACATCAACAAAATTATTATGACATCATCCAATGATTATGACATCATCCAATGATTATGACATCATACAATGATTATGACATCAACAAAATGATTATGGCATCATCAAATCATTATGACATCAACAAAATGATTGACATCATCAAATGATTATGACATCAACAAAATGATTATGACATCATCCAATGATTATGACATCAAATGATTATGACATCATACAATGATTATGACATCAACAAAATGATTATGGCATCATCAAATGATTATGACATCAACAAAATGATTATGACATCATCCAATGATTATGACATCATCCAATGATTATGACATCATCAAATCATTATGAAATCAACAAAATGATTATGACATCTACAAAATGATTATGACATCATCAAATGATTATGACATCAACAAAATGATTATGACATCATCCAATGATTATGACATCAAATGATTATGACATCATTAAATGATTATGACATCAACAAAATGATTATGACATCATCCAATGATTATGACATCATCCAATGAATATGACATCATCAAATCATTATGACATCAACAAAATGATTGACATCATCAAATGATTATGACATCAACAAAATGATTATGACATCATCAAATGATTATGGCATCATCAAATGATTATGACATCAACAAAATCATTATGACATCAACAAAATGATTATGACATCAACAAAATGATTATGGCATCATCAAATGATTATGACATCAACAAAATCATTATGACATCATCAAATGATTATGACATCAACAAAATGATTATGACATCATCCAATGATTATGACATCAAATGATTATGATATCATCAAATCATTATGACATCAACAAAATGATTATGACATCAACAAAATGATTATGACATCATAAAATGATTATGACATCAAAAAAATGATTATTGCATCATCAAATGATTATGACATCAACAAAATGATTATGACATCATCAAATGATTATGACATCATCAAATGATTATGACATCAACAAAATGATGATGACATCATCCAATGATTATGACATCATCCAATAATTATGACATCATCAAATCATTATGACATCAACAAAATGATTGACATCATCAAATTATTATGACATCAACAAAATGATTATGACATCGTCAAATGATTATGACATCATCCAATGATTATCACATCAAATGATTATGACATCAACAAAATTATTATGACATCATCCAATGATTATGACATCATCCAATGATTATGACATCATCAAATCATTATGACATCAACAAAATGATTGACATCATCAAATGATTATGACATCAACAAAATGATTATGGCATCATCCAATGATTATGACATCAAATGATTATGACATCATCAAATCATTATGACATCAACAAAATGATTATGACATCAACAAAATGATTATGACATCATCCAATGATTATGACATCATCCAATGATTATGACATCATCAAATCATTATGACATCAACAAAATGATTGACATCATCAAATGATTATGACATCAACAAAATGATTATGACATCATCAAATGTTTATGACATCATCCAATGATTATCACATCAAATGATTATGACATCAACAAAATTATTATGACATCATCCAATGATTATGACATCATCCAATGATTATGACATCATCAAATCATTATGACATCAACAAAATGATTGACATCATCAAATGATTATGACATCAACAAAATGATTATGACATCATCAAATGATTATGACATCATCCAATGATTATCACATCAAATGATTATGACATCAACAAAATTATTATGACATCATCCAATGATTATGACATCATCCAATGATTATGACATCATCAAATCATTATGACATCAACAAAATGATTGACATCATCAAATGATTATGACATCAACAAAATGATTATGACATCATCCAATGATTATGACATCAAATGATTATGACATCATCCAATGTTTATGACATCAACAAAATGATTATGGCATCATCAAATGATTATGACATCAACAAAATGATTATGACATCATCCAATGATTATGACATCATCCAATGATTATGACATCATCAAATCATTATGAAATCAACAAAATGATTATGACATCAACAAAATGATTATGACATCACCAAATGATTATGACATCAACAAAATGATTATGACATCATCCAATGATTATGACTTCAAATGATTATGACATCATCAAATGATTATGACATCAACAAAATGATTATGACATCATCCAATGATTATGACATCATCCAAAGATTATGACATCATCAAATCATTATGACATCAACAAAATGATTGACATCATCAAATGATTATGACATCAACAAAATGATTATGACATCATCAAATCATTATGACATCAACAAAATGATTATGACATCAACAAAATGATTATGGCATCATCCAATGATTATGACATCAAATGATTATGACATCATCAAATGATTATGACATCAACAAAATGATTATGACATCATCCAATGATTATGACATCATCCAATGATTATGACATCATCCAATGATTATGACATCATCAAATCATTATGACATCAACAAAATGATTATGACATCAACAAAATGATTAAGACATCATCAAATGATTATGACGTCAACAAAATGATTATGACATCATCCAATGATTATGACATCATCAAATCATTATGACATCAACAAAATGATTATGACATCAACAAAATGATTATGACATCATCAAATGATTATGACATCAACAAAATGATTATGACATCATCCAATGATTATGACATCAAATGATTATGACATCATCAAATGATTTTGACATCAACAAAATGATTATGACATCATCCAATGATTATGACATCATCCAATGATTATGACATCATCAAATCATTATGACATCAACAAAATGATTGACATCATCAAATCATTATGACATCAACAAAATGATTATGACATCATCAAATGATTATGACATCATCCAATGATTATCACATCAAATGATTATGACATCAACAAAATTATTATGACATCATCCAATGATTATGACATCATCAAATCATTATGACATCAACAAAATGATTGACATCATCAAATGATTATGACATCAACAAAATGATTATAACATCATCCAATGATAATGACATCAAATGATTATGACATCATCAAATCATTATGACATCAACAAAATGATTATGACATCAACAAAATGATTATGGCATCATCAAATGATTATGACATCAACAAAATCATTATGACATCATCAAATGATTATGACATCAACAAAATGATTATGGCATCATCAAATGATTATGACATCAACAAAATGATTATGACATCATCCAATGATTATGACATCATCCAATGATTATGACATCATCAAATCTTTATGACATCAACAAAATGATTATGACATCAACAAAATGATTATGACATCATCAAATGATTATGACATCAACAAAATGATTATGACATCATCCAATGATTATGACATCAAATGATTATGACATCATCAAATGATTATGACATCAACAAAATGATTATGACATCATCCAATGATTATGACATCATCCAATGATTATGACATCATCAAATCATTATGACATCAACAAAATGATTGACATCATCAAATGATTATGACATCAACAAAATGATTATGACATCATCAAATGATTATGACATCATCCAATGATTATCACATCAAATGATTATGACATCAACAAAATTATTATGACATCATCCAATGATTATGACATCATCCAATGATTATGACATCATCAAATCATTATGACATCAACAAAATGATTGACATCATCAAATGATTATGACATCAACAAAATGATTATGACATCATCCAATGATTATGACATCAAATGTTTATGACATCATCAAATGATTATGACATCAACAAAATGATTATGACATCATCCAATGATTATGATATCATCCAATGATTATGACATCATCAAATCATTATGACATCAACAAAATGATTGACATCATCAAATGATTATGACATCAACAAAATGATTATGACATCATCAAATGTTTATGACATCATCCAATGATTATCACATCAAATGATTATGACATCAACAAAATTATTATGACATCATCCAATGATTATGACATCATCCAATGATTATGACATCATCAAATCATTATGACATCAACAAAATGATTGACATCATCAAATGATTATGACATCAACAAAATGATTATGACATCATCCAATGATTATGACATCATCCAATGATTATCACATCAAATGATTATGACATCAACAAAATTATTATGACATCATCCAATGATTATGACATCAAATGATTATGACATCATCAAATGATTATGACATCAACAAAATGATTATGACATCATCCAATGATTATGACATCATCAAATCATTATGACATCAACAAAATGATTGACATCATCAAATGATTATGACATCAACAAAATGATTATGACATCATCCAATGATTATGACATCATCCAATGATTATCACATCAAATGATTATGACATCAACAAAATTATTATGACATCATCCAATGATTATGACATCATCCAATGATTATGACATCATACAATGATTATGACATCAACAAAATGATTATGGCATCATCAAATCATTATGACATCAACAAAATGATTGACATCATCAAATGATTATGACATCAACAAAATGATTATGACATCATCCAATGATTATGACATCAAATGATTATGACATCATACAATGATTATGACATCAACAAAATGATTATGGCATCATCAAATGATTATGACATCAACAAAATGATTATGACATCATCCAATGATTATGACATCATCCAATGATTATGACATCATCAAATCATTATGAAATCAACAAAATGATTATGACATCTACAAAATGATTATGACATCATCAAATGATTATGACATCAACAAAATGATTATGACATCATCCAATGATTATGACATCATCCAATGAATATGACATCATCAAATCATTATGACATCAACAAAATGATTGACATCATCAAATGATTATGACATCAACAAAATGATTATGACATCATCAAATGATTATGGCATCATCAAATGATTATGACATCAACAAAATCATTATGACATCAACAAAATGATTATGACATCAACAAAATGATTATGGCATCATCAAATGATTATGACATCAACAAAATCATTATGACATCATCAAATGATTATGACATCAACAAAATGATTATGACATCATCCAATGATTATGACATCAAATGATTATGATATCATCAAATCATTATGACATCAACAAAATGATTATGACATCAACAAAATGATTATGACATCATAAAATGATTATGACATCAAAAAAATGATTATTGCATCATCAAATGATTATGACATCAACAAAATGATTATGACATCATCAAATGATTATGACATCATCAAATGATTATGACATCAACAAAATGATGATGACATCATCCAATGATTATGACATCATCCAATAATTATGACATCATCAAATCATTATGACATCAACAAAATGATTGACATCATCAAATTATTATGACATCAACAAAATGATTATGACATCGTCAAATGATTATGACATCATCCAATGATTATCACATCAAATGATTATGACATCAACAAAATTATTATGACATCATCCAATGATTATGACATCATCCAATGATTATGACATCATCAAATCATTATGACATCAACAAAATGATTGACATCATCAAATGATTATGACATCAACAAAATGATTATGGCATCATCCAATGATTATGACATCAAATGATTATGACATCATCAAATCATTATGACATCAACAAAATGATTATGACATCAACAAAATGATTATGACATCATCCAATGATTATGACATCATCCAATGATTATGACATCATCAAATCATTATGACATCAACAAAATGATTGACATCATCAAATGATTATGACATCAACAAAATGATTATGACATCATCAAATGTTTATGACATCATCCAATGATTATCACATCAAATGATTATGACATCAACAAAATTATTATGACATCATCCAATGATTATGACATCATCCAATGATTATGACATCATCAAATCATTATGACATCAACAAAATGATTGACATCATCAAATGATTATGACATCAACAAAATGATTATGACATCATCAAATGATTATGACATCATCCAATGATTATCACATCAAATGATTATGACATCAACAAAATTATTATGACATCATCCAATGATTATGACATCATCCAATGATTATGACATCATCAAATCATTATGACATCAACAAAATGATTGACATCATCAAATGATTATGACATCAACAAAATGATTATGACATCATCCAATGATTATGACATCAAATGATTATGACATCATCCAATGATTATGACATCAACAAAATGATTATGGCATCATCAAATGATTATGACATCAACAAAATGATTATGACATCATCCAATGATTATGACATCATCCAATGATTATGACATCATCAAATCATTATGAAATCAACAAAATGATTATGACATCAACAAAATGATTATGACATCATCAAATGATTATGACATCAACAAAATGATTATGACATCATCCAATGATTATGACATCAAATGATTATGACATCATCAAATGATTATGACATCAACAAAATGATTATGACATCATCCAATGATTATGACATCATCCAAAGATTATGACATCATCAAATCATTATGACATCAACAAAATGATTGACATCATCAAATGATTATGACATCAACAAAATGATTATGACATCATCAAATCATTATGACATCAACAAAATGATTATGACATCAACAAAATGATTATGGCATCATCCAATGATTATGACATCAAATGATTATGACATCATCAAATGATTATGACATCAACAAAATGATTATGACATCATCCAATGATTATGACATCATCCAATCATTATGACATCATCAAATCATTATGACATCAACAAAATGATTATGACATCAACAAAATGATTAAGACATCATCAAATGATTATGACGTCAACAAAATGATTATGACATCATCCAATGATTATGACATCATCAAATCATTATGACATCAACAAAATGATTATGACATCAACAAAATGATTATGACATCATCAAATGATTATGACATCAACAAAATGATTATGACATCATCCAATGATTATGACATCAAATGATTATGACATCATCAAATGATTTTGACATCAACAAAATGATTATGACATCATCCAATGATTATGACATCATCCAATGATTATGACATCATCAAATCATTATGACATCAACAAAATGATTGACATCATCAAATCATTATGACATCAACAAAATGATTATGACATCATCAAATGATTATGACATCATCCAATGATTATCACATCAAATGATTATGACATCAACAAAATTATTATGACATCATCCAATGATTATGACATCATCAAATCATTATGACATCAACAAAATGATTGACATCATCAAATGATTATGACATCAACAAAATGATTATGACATCATCCAATGATAATGACATCAAATGATTATGACATCATCAAATCATTATGACATCAACAAAATGATTATGACATCAACAAAATGATTATGGCATCATCAAATGATTATGACATCAACAAAATCATTATGACATCATCAAATGATTATGACATCAACAAAATGATTATGGCATCATCAAATGATTATGACATCAACAAAATGATTATGACATCATCCAATGATTATGACATCATCCAATGATTATGACATCATCAAATCTTTATGACATCAACAAAATGATTATGACATCAACAAAATGATTATGACATCATCAAATGATTATGACATCAACAAAATGATTATGACATCATCCAATGATTATGACATCAAATGATTATGACATCATCAAATGATTATGACATCAACAAAATGATTATGACATCATCCAATGATTATGACATCATCCAATGATTATGACATCATCAAATCATTATGACATCAACAAAATGATTGACATCATCAAATGATTATGACATCAACAAAATGATTATGACATCATCAAATGATTATGACATCATCCAATGATTATCACATCAAATGATTATGACATCAACAAAATTATTATGACATCATCCAATGATTATGACATCATCCAATGATTATGACATCATCAAATCATTATGACATCAACAAAATGATTGACATCATCAAATGATTATGACATCAACAAAATGATTATGACATCATCCAATGATTATGACATCAAATGTTTATGACATCATCAAATGATTATGACATCAACAAAATGATTATGACATCATCCAATGATTATGATATCATCCAATGATTATGACATCATCAAATCATTATGACATCAACAAAATGATTGACATCATCAAATGATTATGACATCAACAAAATGATTATGACATCATCAAATGATTATGACATCATCCAATGATTATCACATCAAATGATTATGACATCAACAAAATTATTATGACATCATCCAATGATTATGACATCATCAAATCATTATGACATCAACAAAATGATTATGACATCATCAAATGATTATGACATCAACAAAATGATTATGACATCATCCAATGATTATGACATCATCAAATCATTATGACATCAACAAAATGATTATGACATCAACAAAATGATTATGACATCATCAAATGATTATGACATCAACACAATGATTATGACATCATCCAATGATTATGACATCATCCAATGATTATGACATCATCAAATCATTATGACATCAACAAAATGATTATGACATCAACAAAATGATTATGACATCATCAAATGATTATGACATCAACAAAATGATTATGACATCATCCAATGATTATGACATCAAATGATTATGACATCATCAAATGATTATGACATCAACAAAATGATTATGACATCATCCAATGATTATGACATCATCCAATGATTATGACATCATCAAATCATTATGACATCAACAAAATGATTGACATCATCAAATGATTATGACATCAACAAAATGATTATGACATCATCAAATGATTATGACATCATCCAATGATTATCACATCAAATGATTATGACATCAACAAAATTATTATGACATCATCCAATGATTATGACATCAAATGATTATGACATCATCAAATCATTATGACATCAACAAAATGATTATGACATCAACAAAATGATTATGACATCATCAAATGATTATGACATCAACAAAATGATTATGACATCAACAAAATGATTATGACATCATCAAATGATTATGACATCAACAAAATGATTATGACATCATCCAATGATTATGACATCAAATGATTATGACATCATCAAATGATTATGACATCAACAAAATGATTATGACATCATCCAATGATTATGACATCATCCAATGATTATGACATCATCAAATCATTATGACATCAACACAATGATTGACATCATCAAATGATTATGACATCAACAAAATGATTATGACATCATCAAATGGTTATGACATCATCCAATGATTATCACATCAAATGATTACGACATCAACAAAATTATTATGACATCATCCAATGATTATGACATCATACAATGATTATGACATCATCAAATCATTATGACATCATCAAAATGATTGACATCCTCAAATGATTATGACATCAACAAAATGATTATGACATCATCCAATGATTATGACATCAAATGATTATGACATCATCCAATGATTATGACATCAACAAAATGATTATGGCATCATCAAATGATTATGACATCAACAAAATGATTATGACATCATCCAATGATTATGACATCATCCAATGATTATGACATCATCAAATCATTATGACATCAACAAAATGATTATGACATCAACAAAATGATTATGACATCATCAAATGATTATGACATCAACAAATTGATTATGACATCATCAAATGATTATGACATCAACAAAATGATTATGACATCATCCAATGATTATGACATCATCCAATGATTATGACATCAAATGATTATGACATCATCAAATGATTATGACATCAACAAAATGATTATGACATCATCCAATGATTATGACATCATCAAATCATTATGACATCAACAAAATGATTGACATCATCAAATGATTATGACATCAAAAAAATGATTATGACATCATCAAATGATTATGACATCATGCAATGATTATCACATCAAATGATTATGACATCAACAAAATTATTATGACATCATCCAATGATTATGACATCATCCAATGATTATGACATCATCAAATCATTATGACATCAACAAAATGATTGACATCATCAAATCATTATGACATCAACAAAATGATTATGACATCATCCAATGATTATGACATCAAATGATTATGACATCATCAAATCATTATGACATCAACAAAATGATTATGACATCAACAAAATGATTATGGCATCATCAAATGATTATGACATCAACAAAATCATTATGACATCATCAAATGATTATGACATCAACAAAATGATTATGGCATCATCAAATGATTATGACATCAACAAAATGATTATGACATCAACAAAATGATTATGACATCATCAAATGATTATGACATCAACAAAATGATTATGACATCATCCAATGATTATGACATCATCAAATCATTATGACATCAACAAAATGATTATGACATCAACAAAATGATTATGGCATCATCAAATGATTATGACATCAACAAAATGATTATGACATCATCCAATGATTATGACATCATACAATGATTATGACATCATCAAATCATTATGACATCAACAAAATGATTATGACATCAACAAAATGATTATGACATCATCAAATGATTATGACATCAACAAAATGATTATGACATCATCCAATGATTATGACATCAAATGATTATGACATCATCAAATGATTATGACATCAACAAAATGATTATGACATCATCCAATGATTATGACATCATCCAATGAATATGACATCATCAAATCATTATGACATCAACAAAATGATTGACATCATCAAATGATTATGACATCAACAAAATGATTATGACATCATCAAATGATTATGACATCATCCAATGATTATCACATCAAATGATTATGACATCAACAAAATTATTATGACATCATCCAATGATTATGACATCATCCAATGATTATGACATCATCCAATGATTATGACATCAACAAAATGATTGACATCATCAAATGATTATGACATCAACAAAATGATTATGACATCATCCAATGATTATGACATCATCCAATGATTATGACATCATCAAATCATTATGACATCAACAAAATGATTATGACATCAACAAAATGATTATGACATCATCAAATGATTATGACATCAACAAAATGATTATGACATCATCCAATGATTATGACATCAAATGATTATGACATCATCAAATGATTATGACATCAACAAAATGATTATGACATCATCAAATGATTATGACATCAACAAAATGATTATGACATCATCAAATCATTATGACATCAACAAAATGATTGACATCATCAAATGATTATGACATCAACAAAATGATTATGACATCATCAAATGATTATGACATCATCCAATGATTATCACATCAAATGATTATGACATCAACAAAATTATTATGACATCATCCAATGATTATGACATCATACAATGATTATGACATCATCAAATCATTATGACATCATCAAAATGATTGACATCCTCAAATGATTATGACATCAACAAAATGATTATGACATCATCCAATGATTATGACATCAAATGATTATGACATCATCCAATGATTATGACATCAACAAAATGATTATGGCATCATCAAATGATTATGACATCAACAAAATGATTATGACATCATCAAATGATTATGACATCATCCAATGATTATCACATCAAATGATTATGACATCAACAAAATTAATATGACATCATCCAATGATTATGACATCATACAATGATTATGACATCATCAAATCATTATGACATCATCAAAATGATTGACATCCTCAAATGATTATGACATCAACAAAATGATTATGACATCATCCAATGATTATGACATCAAATGATTATAACATCATCCAATGATTATCACATCAAATGATTATGACATCAACAAAATTAATATGACATCATCCAATGATTATGACATCATACAATGATTATGACATCATCAAATCATTATGACATCATCAAAATGATTGACATCCTCAAATGATTATGACATCAACAAAATGATTATGGCATCATCAAATGATTATGACATCAACAATATGATTATGACATCATCCAATGATTATGACATCATCCAATGATTATGACATCATCAAATCATTATGACATCAACAAAATGATTATGACATCAACAAAATGATTATGACATCATCAAATGATTATGACATCAACAAAATGATTATGACATCATCCAATGATTATGACATCAAATGATTATGACATCAACAAAATGACTATGACATCATCCAATGATTATGACATCATCCAATGATTATGACATCATCAAATCATTATGACATCAACAAAATGATTGACATCATCAAATGATTATGACATCAACAAATTGATTATGACATCATCAAATCATTATGACATCAACAAAATGATTATGACATCAACAAAATGATTATGGAATCATCAAATGATTATGACATCAACAAAATCATTATGACATCATCAAATGATTATGACATCAACAAAATGATTATGGCATCATCAAATGATTATGACATCAACAAAATGATTATGACATCATCCAATGATTATGACATCATCCAATGATTATGACATCATCAAATCATTATGACATCAACAAAATGATTATGACATCAACAAAATGATTATGACATCATCAAATGATTATGACATCAACAAAATGATTATGACATCATCCAATGATTATGACATCATCAAATCATTATGACATCAACAAAAGGATTATGACATCAACAAAATGATTATGACATCATCAAATGATTATGACATCAACAAAATGATTATGACATCATCCAATGATTATGACATCAAATGATTATGACATCATCAAATGATTATGACATCAACAAAATGATTATGACATCATCCAATGATTATGACATCATCCAATGATTATGACATCATCAAATCATTATGACATCAACAAAATGATTGACATCATCAAATCATTATGACATCAACAAAATGATTATGACATCATCAAATGATTATGACATCATCCAATGATTATCACATCAAATGATTATGACATCAACAAAATTATTATGACATCATCCAATGATTATGACATCATCCAATGATTATGACATCATCAAATCATTATGACATCAACAAAATGATTGACATCATCAAATGATTATGACATCAACAAAATGATTATGACATCATCCAATGATTATGACATCAACGAAATGATTATGGCATCATCAAATGATTATGACATCAACAAAATGATTATGACATCATCCAATGATTATGACATCAAATGATTATGACATCATCAAATCATTATGACATCAACAAAATGATTATGACATCAACAAAATGATTATGACATAATAAAATGATTATGACATCAACAAAATGATTATGACATCATCCAATGATTTTGACATCATCAAATGATTATGACATCAACAAAATGATTATGACATCATCCAATGATTATGACATCAAATGATTATGACATCATAAAATCATTATGACATCAACAAAATGATTATGACATCAACAAAATGATTATGGCATCATCAAATGATTATGACATCAACAAAATGATTATGACATCATCCAATGATTTTGACATCATCAAATCATTATGACATCAACAAAATGATTATGACATCAACAAAATGATTATGACATCATCAAATGATTATGACATCAAATGATTATGACATCATCAAATGATTATGACATCAACAAAATGATGATGACATCATCCAATGATTATGACATCATCCAATGATTATGACATCATCAAATCATTATGACATCAACAAAATGATTATGACATCATCCAATGATTATGACATCAAATGATTATGACATCATCAAATGATTATGACATCAACAAAATGATTATGACATCATCAAATGATTATGACATCAAAAAATGATTATGACATCAACAAAATGATTAGGACATCATCTAATGATTATGACATCATCAAATGATTATGACATCAACAAAATGATTATGACATCATCAAATGATTATGACATCAACAAAATGATTATGACATCATCCAATGATTATGACATCAAATGATTATGACATCAACAAAATGATTATGACATCATCCAATGATTATGACATCAAATGTTTATGACATCATCAAATGATTATGACATCAACAAAATGATTATGACATCATCCAATGATTATGACATCAAATGATTATGACATCATCAAATCATTATGACATCAACAAAATGATTATGACATCATCTAATGATTATGACATCATCAAATGATTATGACATCAACAAAATGATTATGACATCATCCAATGATTATGACATCAAATGATTATGACATCATCAAATGATTATGACATCAACAAAATGATTATGACATCATCCAATGATTATGACATCAAATGATTATGACATCCACAAAATGATTATGACATCATCCAATGATTATGACATCAAATGTTTATGACATCATCAAATGATTATGACATCAACAAAATGATTATGACATCATCCAATGATTATGACATCAAATGATTATGACATCATCAAATCATTATGACATCAACAAAATGATTATGACATCATCCAATGATTATGACATCATCCAATGATTATGACATCATCAAATCATTATGAAATCAACAAAATGATTATGACATCAACAAAATGATTATGACATCATCAAATGATTATGACATCAACAAAATGATTATGACATCATCCAATGATTATGACTTCAAATGATTATGACATCATCAAATGATTATGACATCAACAAAATGATTATGACATCATCCAATGATTATGACATCATCCAAAGATTATGACATCATCAAATCATTATGACATCAACAAAATGATTGACATCATCAAATGATTATGACATCAACAAAATGATTATGACATCATCAAATCATTATGACATCAACAAAATGATTATGACATCAACAAAATGATTATGGCATCATCCAATGATTATGACATCAAATGATTATGACATCATCAAATGATTATGACATCAACAAAATGATTATGACATCATCCAATGATTATGACATCATCCAATGATTATGACATCATCCAATGATTATGACATCATCAAATCATTATGACATCAACAAAATGATTATGACATCAACAAAATGATTAAGACATCATCAAATGATTATGACGTCAACAAAATGATTATGACATCATCCAATGATTATGACATCATCAAATCATTATGACATCAACAAAATGATTATGACATCAACAAAATGATTATGACATCATCAAATGATTATGACATCAACAAAATGATTATGACATCATCCAATGATTATGACATCAAATGATTATGACATCATCAAATGATTTTGACATCAACAAAATGATTATGACATCATCCAATGATTATGACATCATCCAATGATTATGACATCATCAAATCATTATGACATCAACAAAATGATTGACATCATCAAATCATTATGACATCAACAAAATGATTATGACATCATCAAATGATTATGACATCATCCAATGATTATCACATCAAATGATTATGACATCAACAAAATTATTATGACATCATCCAATGATTATGACATCATCAAATCATTATGACATCAACAAAATGATTGACATCATCAAATGATTATGACATCAACAAAATGATTATAACATCATCCAATGATAATGACATCAAATGATTATGACATCATCAAATCATTATGACATCAACAAAATGATTATGACATCAACAAAATGATTATGGCATCATCAAATGATTATGACATCAACAAAATCATTATGACATCATCAAATGATTATGACATCAACAAAATGATTATGGCATCATCAAATGATTATGACATCAACAAAATGATTATGACATCATCCAATGATTATGACATCATCCAATGATTATGACATCATCAAATCTTTATGACATCAACAAAATGATTATGACATCAACAAAATGATTATGACATCATCAAATGATTATGACATCAACAAAATGATTATGACATCATCCAATGATTATGACATCAAATGATTATGACATCATCAAATGATTATGACATCAACAAAATGATTATGACATCATCCAATGATTATGACATCATCCAATGATTATGACATCATCAAATCATTATGACATCAACAAAATGATTGACATCATCAAATGATTATGACATCAACAAAATGATTATGACATCATCAAATGATTATGACATCATCCAATGATTATCACATCAAATGATTATGACATCAACAAAATTATTATGACATCATCCAATGATTATGACATCATCCAATGATTATGACATCATCAAATCATTATGACATCAACAAAATGATTGACATCATCAAATGATTATGACATCAACAAAATGATTATGACATCATCCAATGATTATGACATCAAATGTTTATGACATCATCAAATGATTATGACATCAACAAAATGATTATGACATCATCCAATGATTATGATATCATCCAATGATTATGACATCATCAAATCATTATGACATCAACAAAATGATTGACATCATCAAATGATTATGACATCAACAAAATGATTATGACATCATCAAATGATTATGACATCATCCAATGATTATCACATCAAATGATTATGACATCAACAAAATTATTATGACATCATCCAATGATTATGACATCATCCAATGATTATGACATCATCAAATCATTATGACATCAACAAAATGATTGACATCATCAAATGATTATGACATCAACAAAATGATTATGACATCATCCAATGATTATGACATCATCCAATGATTATCACATCAAATGATTATGACATCAACAAAATTATTATGACATCATCCAATGATTATGACATCAAATGATTATGACATCATCAAATGATTATGACATCAACAAAATGATTATGACATCATCCAATGATTATGACATCATCAAATCATTATGACATCAACAAAATGATTGACATCATCAAATGATTATGACATCAACAAAATGATTATGACATCATCCAATGATTATGACATCATCCAATGATTATCACATCAAATGATTATGACATCAACAAAATTATTATGACATCATCCAATGATTATGACATCATCCAATGATTATGACATCATACAATGATTATGACATCAACAAAATGATTATGGCATCATCAAATCATTATGACATCAACAAAATGATTGACATCATCAAATGATTATGACATCAACAAAATGATTATGACATCATCCAATGATTATGACATCAAATGATTATGACATCATACAATGATTATGACATCAACAAAATGATTATGGCATCATCAAATGATTATGACATCAACAAAATGATTATGACATCATCCAATGATTATGACATCATCCAATGATTATGACATCATCAAATCATTATGAAATCAACAAAATGATTATGACATCTACAAAATGATTATGACATCATCAAATGATTATGACATCAACAAAATGATTATGACATCATCCAATGATTATGACATCAAATGATTATGACATCATTAAATGATTATGACATCAACAAAATGATTATGACATCATCCAATGATTATGACATCATCCAATGAATATGACATCATCAAATCATTATGACATCAACAAAATGATTGACATCATCAAATGATTATGACATCAACAAAATGATTATGACATCATCAAATGATTATGGCATCATCAAATGATTATGACATCAACAAAATCATTATGACATCAACAAAATGATTATGACATCAACAAAATGATTATGGCATCATCAAATGATTATGACATCAACAAAATCATTATGACATCATCAAATGATTATGACATCAACAAAATGATTATGACATCATCCAATGATTATGACATCAAATGATTATGATATCATCAAATCATTATGACATCAACAAAATGATTATGACATCAACAAAATGATTATGACATCATAAAATGATTATGACATCAAAAAAATGATTATTGCATCATCAAATGATTATGACATCAACAAAATGATTATGACATCATCAAATGATTATGACATCATCAAATGATTATGACATCAACAAAATGATGATGACATCATCCAATGATTATGACATCATCCAATAATTATGACATCATCAAATCATTATGACATCAACAAAATGATTGACATCATCAAATTATTATGACATCAACAAAATGATTATGACATCGTCAAATGATTATGACATCATCCAATGATTATCACATCAAATGATTATGACATCAACAAAATTATTATGACATCATCCAATGATTATGACATCATCCAATGATTATGACATCATCAAATCATTATGACATCAACAAAATGATTGACATCATCAAATGATTATGACATCAACAAAATGATTATGGCATCATCCAATGATTATGACATCAAATGATTATGACATCATCAAATCATTATGACATCAACAAAATGATTATGACATCAACAAAATGATTATGACATCATCCAATGATTATGACATCATCCAATGATTATGACATCATCAAATCATTATGACATCAACAAAATGATTGACATCATCAAATGATTATGACATCAACAAAATGATTATGACATCATCAAATGTTTATGACATCATCCAATGATTATCACATCAAATGATTATGACATCAACAAAATTATTATGACATCATCCAATGATTATGACATCATCCAATGATTATGACATCATCAAATCATTATGACATCAACAAAATGATTGACATCATCAAATGATTATGACATCAACAAAATGATTATGACATCATCAAATGATTATGACATCATCCAATGATTATCACATCAAATGATTATGACATCAACAAAATTATTATGACATCATCCAATGATTATGACATCATCCAATGATTATGACATCATCAAATCATTATGACATCAACAAAATGATTGACATCATCAAATGATTATGACATCAACAAAATGATTATGACATCATCCAATGATTATGACATCAAATGATTATGACATCATCCAATGTTTATGACATCAACAAAATGATTATGGCATCATCAAATGATTATGACATCAACAAAATGATTATGACATCATCCAATGATTATGACATCATCCAATGATTATGACATCATCAAATCATTATGAAATCAACAAAATGATTATGACATCAACAAAATGATTATGACATCATCAAATGATTATGACATCAACAAAATGATTATGACATCATCCAATGATTATGACTTCAAATGATTATGACATCATCAAATGATTATGACATCAACAAAATGATTATGACATCATCCAATGATTATGACATCATCCAAAGATTATGACATCATCAAATCATTATGACATCAACAAAATGATTGACATCATCAAATGATTATGACATCAACAAAATGATTATGACATCATCAAATCATTATGACATCAACAAAATGATTATGACATCAACAAAATGATTATGGCATCATCCAATGATTATGACATCAAATGATTATGACATCATCAAATGATTATGACATCAACAAAATGATTATGACATCATCCAATGATTATGACATCATCCAATCATTATGACATCATCAAATCATTATGACATCAACAAAATGATTATGACATCAACAAAATGATTAAGACATCATCAAATGATTATGACGTCAACAAAATGATTATGACATCATCCAATGATTATGACATCATCAAATCATTATGACATCAACAAAATGATTATGACATCAACAAAATGATTATGACATCATCAAATGATTATGACATCAACAAAATGATTATGACATCATCCAATGATTATGACATCAAATGATTATGACATCATCAAATGATTTTGACATCAACAAAATGATTATGATATCATCCAATGATTATGACATCATCCAATGATTATGACATCATCAAATCATTATGACATCAACAAAATGATTGACATCATCAAATCATTATGACATCAACAAAATGATTATGACATCATCAAATGATTATGACATCATCCAATGATTATCACATCAAATGATTATGACATCAACAAAATTATTATGACATCATCCAATGATTATGACATCATCAAATCATTATGACATCAACAAAATGATTGACATCATCAAATTATTATGACATCAACAAAATGATTATGACATCGTCAAATGATTATGACATCATCCAATGATTATCACATCAAATGATTATGACATCAACAAAATTATTATGACATCATCCAATGATTATGACATCATCCAATGATTATGACATCATCAAATCATTATGACATCAACAAAATGATTGACATCATCAAATGATTATGACATCAACAAAATGATTATGGCATCATCCAATGATTATGACATCAAATGATTATGACATCATCAAATCATTATGACATCAACAAAATGATTATGACATCAACAAAATGATTATGACATCATCCAATGATTATGACATCATCCAATGATTATGACATCATCAAATCATTATGACATCAACAAAATGATTGACATCATCAAATGATTATGACATCAACAAAATGATTATGACATCATCAAATGTTTATGACATCATCCAATGATTATCACATCAAATGATTATGACATCAACAAAATTATTATGACATCATCCAATGATTATGACATCATCCAATGATTATGACATCATCAAATCATTATGACATCAACAAAATGATTGACATCATCAAATGATTATGACATCAACAAAATGATTATGACATCATCAAATGATTATGACATCATCCAATGATTATCACATCAAATGATTATGACATCAACAAAATTATTATGACATCATCCAATGATTATGACATCATCCAATGATTATGACATCATCAAATCATTATGACATCAACAAAATGATTGACATCATCAAATGATTATGACATCAACAAAATGATTATGACATCATCCAATGATTATGACATCAAATGATTATGACATCATCCAATGTTTATGACATCAACAAAATGATTATGGCATCATCAAATGATTATGACATCAACAAAATGATTATGACATCATCCAATGATTATGACATCATCCAATGATTATGACATCATCAAATCATTATGAAATCAACAAAATGATTATGACATCAACAAAATGATTATGACATCATCAAATGATTATGACATCAACAAAATGATTATGACATCATCCAATGATTATGACTTCAAATGATTATGACATCATCAAATGATTATGACATCAACAAAATGATTATGACATCATCCAATGATTATGACATCATCCAAAGATTATGACATCATCAAATCATTATGACATCAACAAAATGATTGACATCATCAAATGATTATGACATCAACAAAATGATTATGACATCATCAAATCATTATGACATCAACAAAATGATTATGACATCAACAAAATGATTATGGCATCATCCAATGATTATGACATCAAATGATTATGACATCATCAAATGATTATGACATCAACAAAATGATTATGACATCATCCAATGATTATGACATCATCCAATCATTATGACATCATCAAATCATTATGACATCAACAAAATGATTATGACATCAACAAAATGATTAAGACATCATCAAATGATTATGACGTCAACAAAATGATTATGACATCATCCAATGATTATGACATCATCAAATCATTATGACATCAACAAAATGATTATGACATCAACAAAATGATTATGACATCATCAAATGATTATGACATCAACAAAATGATTATGACATCATCCAATGATTATGACATCAAATGATTATGACATCATCAAATGATTTTGACATCAACAAAATGATTATGATATCATCCAATGATTATGACATCATCCAATGATTATGACATCATCAAATCATTATGACATCAACAAAATGATTGACATCATCAAATCATTATGACATCAACAAAATGATTATGACATCATCAAATGATTATGACATCATCCAATGATTATCACATCAAATGATTATGACATCAACAAAATTATTATGACATCATCCAATGATTATGACATCATCAAATCATTATGACATCAACAAAATGATTGACATCATCAAATGATTATGACATCAACAAAATGATTATAACATCATCCAATGATAATGACATCAAATGATTATGACATCATCAAATCATTATGACATCAACAAAATGATTATGACATCAACAAAATGATTATGGCATCATCAAATGATTATGACATCAACAAAATCATTATGACATCATCAAATGATTATGACATCAACAAAATGATTATGGCATCATCAAATGATTATGACATCAACAAAATGATTATGACATCATCCAATGATTATGACATCATCCAATGATTATGACATCATCAAATCTTTATGACATCAACAAAATGATTATGACATCAACAAAATGATTATGACATCATCAAATGATTATGACATCAACAAAATGATTATGACATCATCCAATGATTATGACATCAAATGATTATGACATCATCAAATGATTATGACATCAACAAAATGATTATGACATCATCCAATGATTATGACATCATCCAATGATTATGACATCATCAAATCATTATGACATCAACAAAATGATTGACATCATCAAATGATTATGACATCAACAAAATGATTATGACATCATCAAATGATTATGACATCATCCAATGATTATCACATCAAATGATTATGACATCAACAAAATTATTATGACATCATCCAATGATTATGACATCATCCAATGATTATGACATCATCAAATCATTATGACATCAACAAAATGATTGACATCATCAAATGATTATGACATCAACAAAATGATTATGACATCATCCAATGATTATGACATCAAATGTTTATGACATCATCAAATGATTATGACATCAACAAAATGATTATGACATCATCCAATGATTATGATATCATCCAATGATTATGACATCATCAAATCATTATGACATCAACAAAATGATTGACATCATCAAATGATTATGACATCAACAAAATGATTATGACATCATCAAATGATTATGACATCATCCAATGATTATCACATCAAATGATTATGACATCAACAAAATTATTATGACATCATCCAATGATTATGACATCATCAAATCATTATGACATCAACAAAATGATTGACATCATCAAATGATTATGACATCAACAAAATGATTATGACATCATCCAATGATTATGACATCAAATGATTATGACATCATCCAATGATTATGACATCAACAAAATGATTATGGCATCATCAAATGATTATGACATCAACAAAATGATTATGACATCATCCAATGATTATGACATCATCCAATGATTATGACATCATCAAATCATTATGACATCAACAAAATGATTATGACATCATCAAATGATTATGACATCAACAAAATGATTATGACATCATCCAATGATTATGACATCATCCAATGATTATGACATCAAATGATTATGACATCATCAAATGATTATGACATCAACAAAATGATTATGACATCATCCAATGATTATGACATCATCCAATGATTATGACATCATCCAATGATTATGACATCAACAAAATGATTGACATCATCAAATGATTATGACATCAACAAAATGATTATGACATCATCAAATGATTATGACATCATGCAATGATTATCACATCAAATGATTATGACATCAACAAAATTATTATGACATCATCCAATGATTATGACATCATCCAATGATTATGACATCATCAAATCATTATGACATCAACAAAATGATTGACATCATCAAATGATTATGACATCAACAAAATGATTATGACATCATCCAATGATTATGACATCAAAAGATTATGACATCATCAAATCATTATGACATCAACAAAATGATTATGACATCAACAAATTGATTATGGCATCATCAAATGATTATGACATCAACAAAATCATTATGACATCATCAAATGATTATGACATGAACAAAATGATTATGGCATCATCAAATGATTATGACATCAACAAAATGATTATGACATCAACAAAATGATTATGACATCATCAAATGATTATGACATCAACAAAATGATTATGACATCATCCAATGATTATGACATCATCAAATCATTATGACATCAACAAAATGATTATGACATCAACAAAATGATTATGACATCATCAAATGATTAAGACATCAACACAATGATTATGACATCATCCAATGATTATGACATCATCCAATGATTATGACATCATCAAATCATTATGACATCAACAAAATGATTATGACATCAACAAAATGATTATGACATCATCAAATGATTATGACATCAACAAAATGATTATGACATCATCCAATGATTATGACATCAAATGATTATGACATCATCAAATGATTATGACATCAACAAAATGATTATGACATCATCCAATGATTATGACATCATCCAATGAATATGACATCATCAAATCATTATGACATCAACAAAATGATTGACATCATCAAATGATTATGACATCAACAAAATGATTATGACATCATCAAATGATTATGACATCATCCAATGATTATCACATCAAATGATTATGACATCAACAAAATTATTATGACATCATCCAATGATTATGACATCAAATGATTATGACATCATCAAATCATTATGACATCAACAAAATGATTATGACATCAACAAAATGATTATGGCATCATCAAATGATTATGACATCAACAAAATGATTATGACATCAACAAAATGATTATGACATCATCAAATGATTATGACATCAACAAAATGATTATGACATCATCCAATGATTATGACATCAAATGATTATGACATCATCAAATGATTATGACATCAACAAAATGATTATGACATCATCCAATGATTATGACATCATCCAATGATTATGACATCATCAAATCATTATGACATCAACACAATGATTGACATCATCAAATGATTATGACATCAACAAAATGATTATGACATCATCAAATGGTTATGACATCATCCAATGATTATCACATCAAATGATTACGACATCAACAAAATTATTATGACATCATCCAATGATTATGACATCATACAATGATTATGACATCATCAAATCATTATGACATCATCAAAATGATTGACATCCTCAAATGATTATGACATCAACAAAATGATTATGACATCATCCAATGATTATGACATCAAATGATTATGACATCATCCAATGATTATGACATCAACAAAATGATTATGGCATCATCAAATGATTATGACATCAACAAAATGATTATGACATCATCCAATGATTATGACATCATCCAATGATTATGACATCATCAAATCATTATGACATCAACAAAATGATTATGACATCAACAAAATGATTATGACATCATCAAATGATTATGACATCAACAAATTGATTATGACATCATCAAATGATTATGACATCAACAAAATGATTATGACATCATCCAATGATTATGACATCATCCAATGATTATGACATCAAATGATTATGACATCATCAAATGATTATGACATCAACAAAATGATTATGACATCATCCAATGATTATGACATCATCAAATCATTATGACATCAACAAAATGATTGACATCATCAAATGATTATGACATCAAAAAAATGATTATGACATCATCAAATGATTATGACATCATGCAATGATTATCACATCAAATGATTATGACATCAACAAAATTATTATGACATCATCCAATGATTATGACATCATCCAATGATTATGACATCATCAAATCATTATGACATCAACAAAATGATTGACATCATCAAATCATTATGACATCAACAAAATGATTATGACATCATCCAATGATTATGACATCAAATGATTATGACATCATCAAATCATTATGACATCAACAAAATGATTATGACATCAACAAAATGATTATGGCATCATCAAATGATTATGACATCAACAAAATCATTATGACATCATCAAATGATTATGACATCAACAAAATGATTATGGCATCATCAAATGATTATGACATCAACAAAATGATTATGACATCAACAAAATGATTATGACATCATCAAATGATTATGACATCAACAAAATGATTATGACATCATCCAATGATTATGACATCATCAAATCATTATGACATCAACAAAATGATTATGACATCAACAAAATGATTATGGCATCATCAAATGATTATGACATCAACAAAATGATTATGACATCATCCAATGATTATGACATCATACAATGATTATGACATCATCAAATCATTATGACATCAACAAAATGATTATGACATCAACAAAATGATTATGACATCATCAAATGATTATGACATCAACAAAATGATTATGACATCATCCAATGATTATGACATCAAATGATTATGACATCATCAAATGATTATGACATCAACAAAATGATTATGACATCATCCAATGATTATGACATCATCCAATGAATATGACATCATCAAATCATTATGACATCAACAAAATGATTGACATCATCAAATGATTATGACATCAACAAAATGATTATGACATCATCAAATGATTATGACATCATCCAATGATTATCACATCAAATGATTATGACATCAACAAAATTATTATGACATCATCCAATGATTATGACATCATCCAATGATTATGACATCATCAAATCATTATGACATCAACAAAATGATTGACATCATCAAATGATTATGACATCAACAAAATGATTATGACATCATCCAATGATTATGACATCATCCAATGATTATGACATCATCAAATCATTATGACATCAACAAAATGATTATGACATCAACAAAATGATTATGACATCATCAAATGATTATGACATCAACAAAATGATTATGACATCATCCAATGATTATGACATCAAATGATTTTGACATCATCAAATGATTATGACATCAACAAAATGATTATGACATCATCAAATGATTATGACATCAACAAAATGATTATGACATCATCAAATCATTATGACATCAACAAAATGATTGACATCATCAAATGATTATGACATCAACAAAATGATTATGACATCATCAAATGATTATGACATCATCCAATGATTATCACATCAAATGATTATGACATCAACAAAATTATTATGACATCATCCAATGATTATGACATCATACAATGATTATGACATCATCAAATCATTATGACATCATCAAAATGATTGACATCCTCAAATGATTATGACATCAACAAAATGATTATGACATCATCCAATGATTATGACATCAAATGATTATGACATCATCCAATGATTATGACATCAACAAAATGATTATGGCATCATCAAATGATTATGACATCAACAAAATGATTATGACATCATCAAATGATTATGACATCATCCAATGATTATCACATCAAATGATTATGACATCAACAAAATTAATATGACATCATCCAATGATTATGACATCATACAATGATTATGACATCATCAAATCATTATGACATCATCAAAATGATTGACATCCTCAAATGATTATGACATCAACAAAATGATTATGACATCATCCAATGATTATGACATCAAATGATTATAACATCATCCAATGATTATGACATCAACAAAATGATTATGGCATCATCAAATGATTATGACATCAACAATATGATTATGACATCATCCAATGATTATGACATCATCCAATGATTATGACATCATCAAATCATTATGACATCAACAAAATGATTATGACATCAACAAAATGATTATGACATCATCAAATGATTATGACATCAACAAAATGATTATGACATCATCCAATGATTATGACATCAAATGATTATGACATCAACAAAATGACTATGACATCATCCAATGATTATGACATCATCCAATGATTATGACATCATCAAATCATTATGACATCAACAAAATGATTGACATCATCAAATGATTATGACATCAACAAATTGATTATGACATCATCAAATCATTATGACATCAACAAAATGATTATGACATCAACAAAATGATTATGGAATCATCAAATGATTATGACATCAACAAAATCATTATGACATCATCAAATGATTATGACATCAACAAAATGATTATGGCATCATCAAATGATTATGACATCAACAAAATGATTATGACATCATCCAATGATTATGACATCATCCAATGATTATGACATCATCAAATCATTATGACATCAACAAAATGATTATGACATCAACAAAATGATTATGACATCATCAAATGATTATGACATCAACAAAATGATTATGACATCATCCAATGATTATGACATCATCAAATCATTATGACATCAACAAAAGGATTATGACATCAACAAAATGATTATGACATCATCAAATGATTATGACATCAACAAAATGATTATGACATCATCCAATGATTATGACATCAAATGATTATGACATCATCAAATGATTATGACATCAACAAAATGATTATGACATCATCCAATGATTATGACATCATCCAATGATTATGACATCATCAAATCATTATGACATCAACAAAATGATTGACATCATCAAATCATTATGACATCAACAAAATGATTATGACATCATCAAATGATTATGACATCATCCAATGATTATCACATCAAATGATTATGACATCAACAAAATTATTATGACATCATCCAATGATTATGACATCATCCAATGATTATGACATCATCAAATCATTATGACATCAACAAAATGATTGACATCATCAAATGATTATGACATCAACAAAATGATTATGACATCATCCAATGATTATGACATCAACGAAATGATTATGGCATCATCAAATGATTATGACATCAACAAAATGATTATGACATCATCCAATGATTATGACATCAAATGATTATGACATCATCAAATCATTATGACATCAACAAAATGATTATGACATCAACAAAATGATTATGACATCATAAAATGATTATGACATCAACAAAATGATTATGACATCATCCAATGATTTTGACATCATCAAATGATTATGACATCAACAAAATGATTATGACATCATCCAATGATTATGACATCAAATGATTATGACATCATAAAATCATTATGACATCAACAAAATGATTATGACATCAACAAAATGATTATGGCATCATCAAATGATTATGACATCAACAAAATGATTATGACATCATCCAATGATTTTGACATCATCAAATCATTATGACATCAACAAAATGATTATGACATCAACAAAATGATTATGACATCATCAAATGATTATGACATCAAATGATTATGACATCATCAAATGATTATGACATCAACAAAATGATGATGACATCATCCAATGATTATGACATCATCCAATGATTATGACATCATCAAATCATTATGACATCAACAAAATGATTATGACATCATCCAATGATTATGACATCAAATGATTATGACATCATCAAATGATTATGACATCAACAAAATGATTATGACATCATCAAATGATTATGACATCAAAAAATGATTATGACATCAACAAAATAATTAGGACATCATCTAATGATTATGACATTATCAAATGATTATAACATCAACAAAATGATTATGACATCATCAAATGATTATGACATCAACAAAATGATTATGACATCATCCAATGATTATGACATCAAATGATTATGACATCAACAAAATGATTATGACATCATCCAATGATTATGACATCAAATGTTTATGACATCATCAAATGATTATGACATCAACAAAATGATTATGACATCATCCAATGATTATGACATCAAATGATTATGACATCATCAAATCATTATGACATCAACAAAATGATTATGACATCATCTAATGATTATGACATCATCAAATGATTATGACATCAACAAAATGATTATGACATCATCCAATGATTATGACATCAAATGATTATGACATCATCAAATGATTATGACATCAACAAAATGATTATGACATCATCCAATGATTATGACATCAAATGATTATGACATCCACAAAATGATTATGACATCATCCAATGATTATGACATCAAATGTTTATGACATCATCAAATGATTATGACATCAACAAAATGATTATGACATCATCCAATGATTATGACATCAAACGATTATGACATCATCAAATCATTATGACATCAACAAAATGATTATGACATCATCTAATGATTATGACATCATCAAATGATTATGACATCAACAAAATGATTATGACATCATTCAATGATTATGATATCAAATGATTATGACATCATCAAATGATTATGACATCAAATGATTATGACATCATCAAATGATTATGACATCAACAAAATGATGATGACATCATCCAATGATTATGACATCATCCAATGATTATGACATCATCAAATCATTATGACATCAACAAAATGATTATGACATCATCTAATGATTATGACATCAACAAAATGATTATGACATCATCCAATGATTATGACATCAAATGATTATGACATCATCAAATGATTATGACATCAACAAAATGATTATGACATCATCAAATGATTATGACATCAAAAAATGATTATGACAACAATAAAATAATTAGGACATCATCTAATGATTATGACATTATCAAATGATTATGACATCAACAAAATGATTATGACATCATCCAATGATTATGACATCATCCAATGATTATGACATCAAATGTTTATGACATCATCAAATGATTATGACATCAACAAAATGATTATGACATCATCCAATGATTATGACATCAAACGATTATGACATCATCAAATCATTATGACATCAACAAAATGATTATGACATCATCTAATGATTATGACATCATCAAATGATTATGACATCAACAAAATGATTATGACATCATTCAATGATTATGATATCAAATGATTATGACATCATCAAATGATTATGACATCAAATGATTATGACATCATCAAATGATTATGACATCAACAAAATGATGATGACATCATCCAATGATAATGACATCATCCAATGATTATGACATCATCAAATCATTATGACATCAACAAAATGATTATGACATCATCTAATGATTATGACATCAACAAAATGATTATGACATCATCCAATGATTATGACATCAAATGATTATGACATCATCAAATGATTATGACATCAACAAAATGATTATGACATCATCAAATGATTATGACATCAAAAAATGATTATGACAACAATAAAATAATTAGGACATCATCTAATGATTATGACATTATCAAATGATTATGACATCAACAAAATGATTATGACATCATCCAATGATTATGACATCAAATGATTATGACATCAACTAAATGATTATGACATCATCCAATGATTATGACATCAAATGTTTATGACATCATCAAATGATTATGACATCAACAAAATGATTATGACATCATCCAATGATTATGACATCAAATTATTATGACATCATCAAATCATTATGACATCAACAAAATGATTATGACATCATCTAATGATTATGACATCATCAAATGATTATGACATCAACAAAATGATTATGACATCATCCAATGATTATGACATCAAATGATTATGACATCATCAAATGATTATGACATCAACAAAATGATTATGACATCATCTGATGATTATGACATCAACAAAATGATTATGACATCATCCAATGATTATGACATCAAATGATTATGACATCATCCAATGATTATGACATCAACAAAATGATTATGGCATCATCAAATTATTATGACATCAACAAAATGATTATGACATCATCCAATGATTATGACATCAAATGATTATGACATCATCAAATGATTATGACATCAACAAAATGATTATGACATCATCAAATGATTATGACATCAACAAAATAATTAGGACATCATCTAATGATTATGACATTATCAAATGATTATGACATCAACAAAATGATTATGACATCATCCGATGATTATGACATCAAATGATTATGACATCATCAAATGATTATGACATCAACAAAATGATTATGACATCATCTAATGATTATGACATCATCAAATGATTATGACATCAACAAAATGATTATGACATCATCAAATGATTATGACATCAACAAAATGATTATGACATCATCCAATGATTATGACATCAAATGATTATGACATCAACAAAATGATTATGACATCATCCAATGATTATGACATCAAATGTTTATGACATCATCAAATGATTATGACATCAACAAAATGATTATGACATCATCCAATGATTATGACATCAAATGATTATGACATCATCAAATCATTATGACATCAACAAAATGATTATGACATCATCTAATGATTATGACATCATCAAATGATTATGACATCAACAAAATGATTATGACATCATCCAATGATTATGACATCAAATGATTATGACATCATCAAATGATTATGACATCAACAAAATGACTATGACATCATCCAATGATTATGACATCATCCAATGATTATGACATCATCAAATCATTATGACATCAACAAAATGATTGACATCATCAAATGATTATGACATCAACAAAATGATTATGACATCATCAAATCATTATGACATCAACAAAATGATTATGACATCAACAAAATGATTATGGAATCATCAAATGATTATGACATCAACAAAATCATTATGACATCATCAAATGATTATGACATCAACAAAATGATTATGGCATCATCAAATGATTATGACATCAACAAAATGATTATGACATCATCCAATGATTATGACATCATCCAATGATTATGACATCATCAAATCATTATGACATCAACAAAATGATTATGACATCAACAAAATGATTATGACATCATCCAATGATTATGACATGAAATGATTATGACATCATGAAATGATTATGACATCAACAAAATGATTATGACATCATCAAATCATTATGACATCAACAAAATGATTATGACATCAACAAAATGATTATGGAATCATCAAATGATTATGACATCAACAAAATCATTATGACATCATCAAATGATTATGACATCAACAAAATGATTATGACATCATCCAATGATTATGACATCATCCAATGATTATGACATCATCAAATCATTATGACATCAACAAAATGATTATGACATCAAATGATTATGACATCATCCAATGATTATGACATCAACAAAATGATTATGGCATCATCAAATGATTATGACATCAACAAAATGATTATGACATCATCCAATGATTATGACATCATCCAATGATTATGACATCATCAAATCATTATGACATCAACAAAATGATTATGACATCAACAAAATGATTATGACATCATCAAATGATTATGACATCAACAAAATGATTATGACATCATCCAATGATTATGACATCAAATGATTATGACATCATCAAATGATTATGACATCAACAAAATGACTATGACATCATCCAATGATTATGACATCATCCAATGATTATGACATCATCAAATCATTATGACATCAACAAAATGATTGACATCATCAAATGATTATGACATCAACAAAATGATTATGACATCATCAAATCATTATGACATCAACAAAATGATTATGACATCAACAAAATGATTATGGAATCATCAAATGATTATGACATCAACAAAATCATTATGACATCATCAAATGATTATGACATCAACAAAATGATTATGGCATCATCAAATGATTATGACATCAACAAAATGATTATGACATCATCCAATGATTATGACATCATCCAATGATTATGACATCATCAAATCATTATGACATCAACAAAATGATTATGACATCAACAAAATGATTATGACATCATCCAATGATTATGACATGAAATGATTATGACATCATGAAATGATTATGACATCAACAAAATGATTATGCATCATCAAATGATTATGACATCAACAAAATGATTATGACATCATCAAATGATTATGACATCATCCAATGATTATCACATCAAATGATTATGACATCAACAAAATTATTATGACATCATCCAATGATTATGACATCATACAATGATTATGACATCATCAAATCATTATGACATCATCAAAATGATTGACATCCTCAAATGATTATGACATCATCCAATGATTATGACATCAAATGATTATAACATCATCCAATGATTATGACATCAACAAAATGATTATTTCATCATCAAATGATTATGACATCAACAAAATGATTATGACATCATCCAATGATTATGACATCATCCAATGATTATGACATCATCAAATCATTATGACATCAACAAAATGATTATGACATCAACAAAATGATTAAGACATCATCAAATGATTATGACATCAACAAAATGATTATGACATCATCCAATGATTATGACATCAAATGATTATGACATCATCAAATGATTATGACATCAACAAAATGACTATGACATCATCCAATGATTATGACATCATCCAATGATTATGACATCATCAAATCATTATGACATCAACAAAATGATTATGACATCAACAAAATGATTATGACATCATCAAAAGATTATGACATCAACAAAATGATTATGACATCATCCAATGATTATGACATCAAATGATTATAACATCATCCAATGATTATGACATCAACAAAATGATTATGGCATCATCAAATGATTATGACATCAACAAAATGATTATGACATCATCCAATGATTATGACATCATCCAATGATTATGGCATCATCAAATCATTATGACATCACCAAAATGATTATGACATCAACAAAATGATTATGGAATCATCAAATGATTATGACATCAACAAAATCATTATGACATCATCAAATGATTATGACATCAACAAAATGATTATGGCATCATCAAATGATTATGACATCAACAAAATGATTATGACATCATCCAATGATTATGACATCATCCAATGATTATGACATCATCAAATCATTATGACATCAACAAAATGATTATGACATCAACAAAATGATTATGACATCATCAAATGATTATGACATCAACAAAATGATTATGACATCATCCAATGATTATGACATCAAATGATTATGACATCATCAAATGATTATGACATCAACAAAATGATTATGACATCATCCAATGATTATGACATCATCCAATGATTATGACATCATCAAATCATTATGACATCAACACAATGATTGACATCATCAAATGATTATGACATCAACAAAATGATTATGACATCATCAAATGGTTATGACATCATCCAATGATTATCACATCAAATGATTATGACATCAACAAAATTATTATGACATCATCCAATGATTATGACATCATACAATGATTATGACATCATCAAATCATTATGACATCATCAAAATGATTGACATCCTCAAATGATTATGACATCAACAAAATGATTATGACATCATCCAATGATTATGACATCAAATGATTATGACATCATCCAATGATTATGACATCAACAAAATGATTATGGCATCATCAAATGATTATGACATCAACAAAATGATTATGACATCATCCAATGATTATGACATCATCCAATGATTATGACATCATCAAATCATTATGACATCAACAAAATGATTATGACATCAACAAAATGATTATGACATCATCAAATGATTATGACATCAACAAATTGATTATGACATCATCAAATGATTATGACATCAACAAAATGATTATGACATCATCCAATGATTATGACATCAACAAAATGATTATGACATCATCCAATGATTATGACATCATCCAATGATTATGACATCAAATGATTATGACATCATCAAATGATTATGACATCAACAAAATGATTATGACATCATCCAATGATTATGACATCATCCAATGATTATGACATCATCAAATCATTATGACATCAACAAAATGATTGACATCATCAAATGATTATGACATCAAAAAAATGATTATGACATCATCAAATGATTATGACATCATGCAATGATTATCACATCAAATGATTATGACATCAACAAAATTATTATGACATCATCCAATGATTATGACATCATCCAATGATTATGACATCATCAAATCATTATGACATCAACAAAATGATTGACATCATCAAATGATTATGACATCAACGAAATGATTATGACATCATCCAATGATTATGACATCAAATCATTATGACATCATCAAATCATTATGACATCAACAAAATGATTATGACATCAACAAAATGATTATGGCATCATCAAATGATTATGACATCAACAAAATCATTATGACATCATCAAATGATTATGACATCAACGAAATGATTATGACATCATCCAATGATTATGACATCAAATCATTATGACATCATCAAATCATTATGACATCAACAAAATAATTAGGACATCATCTAATGATTATGACATTATCAAATGATTATGACATCAACAAAATGATTATGACATCATCAAATGATTATGACATCAACAAAATGATTATGACATCATCCAATGATTATGACATCAAATGATTATGACATCAACAAAATGATTATGACATCATCCAATGATTATGACATCAAATGTTTATGACATCATCAAATGATTATGACATCAACAAAATGATTATGACATCATCCAATGATTATGACATCAAATGATTATGACATCATCAAATCATTATGACATCAACAAAATGATTATGACATCATCTAATGATTATGACATCATCAAATGATTATGACATCAACAAAATGATTATGACATCATCCAATGATTATGACATCAAATGATTATGACATCATCAAATGATTATGACATCAACAAAATGATTATGACATCATCCAATGATTATGACATCAAATGATTATGACATCAACAAAATGACTATGACATCATCCAATGATTATGACATCAAATGTTTATGACATCATCAAATGATTATGACATCAACAAAATGATTATGACATCATCCAATGATTATGACATCAAACGATTATGACATCATCAAATCATTATGACATCAACAAAATGATTATGACATCATCTAATGATTATGACATCATCAAATGATTATGACATCAACAAAATGATTATGACATCATTCAATGATTATGATATCAAATGATTATGACATCATCAAATGATTATGACATCAAATGATTATGACATCATCAAATGATTATGACATCAACAAAATGATGATGACATCATCCAATGATTATGACATCATCCAATGATTATGACATCATCAAATCATTATGACATCAACAAAATGATTATGACATCATCTAATGATTATGACATCATCAAATGATTATGACATCAACAAAATGATTATGACATCATCCAATGATTATGACATCAAATGATTATGACATCATCAAATGATTATGACATCAACAAAATGATTATGACATCATCAAATAATTATGACATCAAAAAATGATTATGACAACAATAAAATAATTAGGACATCATCTAATGATTATGACATTATCAAATGATTATGACATCAACAAAATGATTATGACATCATCCGATGATTATGACATCAAATGATTATGACATCATCAAATGATTATGACATCAAGAAAATGATTATGACATCATCTAATGATTATGACATCATCAAATGATTATGACATCAACAAAATGATTATGACATCATCAAATGATTATGACATCAACAAAATGATTATGACATCATCCAATGATTATGACATCAAATGATTATGACATCAACAAAATGATTATGGCATCATCCAATGATTATGACATCAAATGTTTATGACATCATCAAATGATTATGACATCAACAAAATGATTATGACATCATCCAATGATTATGACATCAAATTATTATGACATCATCAAATCATTATGACATCAACAAAATGATTATGACATCATCTAATGATTATGACATCATCAAATGATTATGACATCAACAAAATGATTATGACATCATCCAATGATTATGACATCAAATGATTATGACATCATCAAATGATTATGACATCAACAAAATGATTATGACATCATCTGATGATTATGACATCAACAAAATGATTATGACATCATCCAATGATTATGACATCAAATGATTATGACATCATCCAATGATTATGACATCAACAAAATGATTATGGCATCATAAAATTATTATGACATCAACAAAATGATTATGACATCATCCAATGATTATGACATCAAATGATTATGACATCATCAAATGATTATGACATCAACAAAATGATTATGACATCATCAAATGATTATGACATCAACAAAATAATTAGGACATCATCTAATGATTATGACATTATCAAATGATTATGACATCAACAAAATGATTATGACATCATCCGATGATTATGACATCAAATGATTATGACATCATCAAATGATTATGACATCAACAAAATGATTATGACATCATCTAATGATTATGACATCATCAAATGATTATGACATCAACAAAATGATTATGACATCATCAAATGATTATGACATCAACAAAATGATTATGACATCATCCAATGATTATGACATCAAATGATTATGACATCAACAAAATGATTATGACATCATCCAATGATTATGACATCAAATGTTTATGACATCATCAAATGATTATGACATCAACAAAATGATTATGACATCATCCAATGATTATGACATCAAATGATTATGACATCATCAAATCATTATGACATCAACAAAATGATTATGACATCATCTAATGATTATGACATCATCAAATGATTATGACATCAACAAAATGATTATGACATCATCCAATGATTATGACATCAAATGATTATGACATCATCAAATGATTATGACATCAACAAAATGATTATGACATCATCCAATGAATATGACATCAAATGATTATGACATCAACAAAATGATTATGACATCATCCAATGATTATGACATCAAATATTTATGACATCATCAAATGATTATGACATCAACAAAATGATTATGACATCATCCAATGATTATGACATCAAATGACTAAGACATCATCAAATCATTATGACATCAACAAAATGATTATGACATCATCTAATGATTATGACATCATCAAATGATTATGACATCAACAAAATGATTATGACATCATTCAATGATTATGATATCAAATGATTATGACATCATCAAATGATTATGACATCAAATGATTATGACATCATCAAATGATTATGACATCAACAAAATGATGATGACATCATCCAATGATTATGACATCATCCAATGATTATGACATCATCAAATCATTATGACATCAACAAAATGATTATGACATCATCTAATGATTATGACATCATCAAATGATTATGACATCAACAAAATGATTATGACATCATCCAATGATTATGACATCAAATGATTATGACATCATCAAATGATTATGAAATCAACAAAATGATTATGACATCATCAAATGATTATGACATCAAAAAATGATTATGACATCAACAAAATAATTAGGACATCATCTAATGATTATGACATTATCAAATGATTATGACATCAACAAAATGATTATGACATCATCCGATGATTATGACATCAAATGATTATGACATCATCAAATGATTATGACATCAACAAAATGATTATGACATCATCTAATGATTATGACATCATCAAATGATTATGACATCATCCAATGATTATGACATCAAATGATTATGACATCAACAAAATGATTATGACATCATCCAATGATTATGACATCAAATGTTTATGACATCATCAAATGATTATGACATCAACAAAATGATTATGACATCATCCAATGATTATGACATCAAATTATTATGACATCATCAAATCATTATGACATCAACAAAATGATTATGACATCATCTAATGATTATGACATCATCAAATGATTATGACATCAACAAAATGATTATGACATCATCCAATGATTATGACATCAAATGATTATGACATCATCAAATGATTATGACATCAACAAAATGATTATGACATCATCTGATGATTATGACATCAACAAAATGATTATGACATCATCCAATGATTATGACATCAAATGATTATGACATCATCCAATGATTATGACATCAACAAAATGATTATGGCATCATCAAATTATTATGACATCAACAAAATGATTATGACATCATCCAATGTTTATGACATCATCCAATGATTATGACATCATCAAATCATTATGACATCAACAAAATGATTATGACATCAACAAAATAATTATGACATCATCAAATGATTATGACATCATCTAATGATTATGACATTATCAAATGATTATGACATCAACAAAATGATTATGACATCATCAAATGATTATGACATCAAATGATTATGACATCATCCAATGATTATGACATCAACAAAATGATTATGGCATCATCAAATGATTATGACATCAACAAAATGATTATGACATCATCAAATGATTATGACATCATCCAATGATTATCACATCAAATGATTATGACATCAACAAAATTAATATGACATCATCCAATGATTATGACATCATACAATGATTATGACATCATCAAATCATTATGACATCATCAAAATGATTGACATCCTCAAATAATTATGACATCAACAAAATGATTATGACATCATCAAATCATTATGACATCAACAAAATGATTATGACATCAACAAAATGATTATGGAATCATCAAATGATTATTACATCAACAAAATCATTATGACATCATCAAATGATTATGACATCAACAAAAAGATTATGACATCATCCAATGATTATGACATCATCCAATGATTATGACATCATCAAATCATTATGACATCAACAAAATGATTATGACATCAAATGATTATGACATCATCCAATGATTATGACATCAACAAAATGATTATGGCATCATCAAATGATTATGACATCAACAAAATGATTATGACATCATCCAATGATTATGACATCATCCAATGATTATGACATCATCAAATCATTATGACATCAACAAACTGATTATGACATCAACAAAATGATTATGACATCATCAAATGATTATGACATCAACAAAATGATTATGACATCATCCAATGATTATGACATCAAATGATTATGACATCATCAAATGATTATGACATCAACAAAATGACTATGACATCATCCAATGATTATGACATCATCCAATGATTATGACATCATCAAATCATTATGACATCAACAAAATGATTGACATCATCAAATGATTATGACATCAACAAAATGATTATGACATCATCAAATCATTATGACATCAACAAAATGATTATGACATCAACAAAATGATTATGGAATCATCAAATGATTATGACATCAACAAAATCATTATGACATCATCAAATGATTATGACATCAACAAAATGATTATGGCATCATCAAATGATTATGACATCAACAAAATGATTATGACATCATCCAATGATTATGACATCATCCAATGATTATGACATCATCAAATCATTATGACATCAACAAAATGATTATGACATCAACAAAATGATTATGACATCATCAAATGATTATGACATCAACAAAATGATTATGACATCATCCAATGATTATGACATCATCAAATCATTATGACATCAACAAAAGGATTATGACATCAACAAAATGATTATGACATCATCAAATGATTATGACATCAACAAAATGATTATGACATCATCCAATAATTATGACATCAAATGATTATGACATCATCAAATGATTATGACATCAACAAAATGATTATGACATCATCAAATGATTATGACATCAACAAAATGATTATGACATCATCCAATGATTATGACATCAAATGATTATGACATCAACAAAATGATTATGACATCATCCAATGATTATGACATCAAATGATTAAGACATCATCAAATGATTATGACATCAACAAAATGATTATGACATCATCCAATGATTATGACATCAAATGATTATGACATCATCAAATGATTATGACATCAACAAAATGACTATGACATCATCCAATGATTATGACATCATCCAATGATTATGACATCATCAAATCATTATGACATCAACAAAATGATTGACATCATCAAATGATTATGACATCAACAAAATGATTATGACATCATCAAATCATTATGACATCAACAAAATGATTATGACATCAACAAAATGATTATGGAATCATCAAATGATTATGACATCAACAAAATCATTATGACATCATCAAATGATTATGACATCAACAAAATGATTATGGCATCATCAAATGATTATGACATCAACAAAATGATTATGACATCATCCAATGATTATGACATCATCCAATGATTATGACATCATCAAATCATTATGACATCAACAAAATGATTATGACATCAACAAAATGATTATGACATCATCCAATGATTATGACATGAAATGATTATGACATCATGAAATGATTATGACATCAACAAAATGATTATGCATCATCAAATGATTATGACATCAACAAAATGATTATGACATCATCAAATGATTATGACATCATCCAATGATTATCACATCAAATGATTATGACATCAACAAAATTATTATGACATCATCCAATGATTATGACATCATCCAATGATTATGACATCATCAAATCATTATGACATCAACAAAATGATTGACATCATCAAATGATTATGACATCAACGAAATGATTATGACATCATCCAATGATTATGACATCAAATCATTATGACATCATCAAATCATTATGACATCAACACAATGATTATGACATCAACAAAATGATTATGGCATCATCAAATGATTATGACATCAACAAAATCATTATGACATCATCAAATGATTATGACATCAACAAAATGATTATGGCATCATCAAATCATTATGACATCAACAAAATGATTATGACATCAACAAAATGATTATGACATCATCAAATGATTATGACATCAAAAAATGATTATGACATCAACAAAATAATTAGGACATCATCTAATGATTATGACATTATCAAATGATTATGACATCAACAAAATGATTATGACATCATCAAATGATTATGACATCAACAAAATGATTATGACATCATCCAATGATTATGACATCAAATGATTATGACATCAACAAAATGATTATGACATCATCCAATGATTATGACAGCAAATGTTTATGACATCATCAAATGATTATGACATCAACAAAATGATTATTACATCATCCAATGATTATGACATCAAATGATTATGACATCATCAAATCATTATGACATCAACAAAATGATTATGACATCATCTAATGATTATGACATCATCAAATGATTATGACATCAACAAAATGATTATGACATCATCCAATGATTATGACATCAAATGATTATGACATCATCAAATGATTATGACATCAACAAAATGATTATGACATCATCCAATGATTATGACATCAAATGATTATGACATCATCAAATGATTATGACATCAACAAAATGACTATGACATCATCCAATGATTATGACATCATCCAATGATTATGACATCATCAAATCATTATGACATCAACAAAATGATTGACATCATCAAATGATTATGACATCAACAAAATGATTATGACATCATCAAATCATTATGACATCAACAAAATGATTATGACATCAACAAAATGATTATGGAATCATCAAATGATTATGACATCAACAAAATCATTATGACATCATCAAATGATTATGACATCAACAAAATGATTATGGCATCATCAAATGATTATGACATCAACAAAATGATTATGACATCATCCAATGATTATGACATCATCCAATGATTATGACATCATCAAATCATTATGACATCAACAAAATGATTATGACATCAACAAAATGATTATGACATCATCCAATGATTATGACATGAAATGATTATGACATCATGAAATGACATGATTATGTCATCTAATGATTATGACATCATCAAATGATTATGACATCAACAAAATGATTATGACATCATCCAATGATTATGACATCAAATGATTATGACATCATCAAATGATTATGACATCAACAAAATGATTATGACATCATCTGATGATTATGACATCAACAAAATGATTATGACATCATCCAATGATTATGACATCAAATGATTATGACATCATCCAATGATTATGACATCAACAAAATGATTATGGCATCATCAAATTATTATGACATCAACAAAATGATTATGACATCATCCAATGATTATGACATCATCAAATCATTATGACATCAACAAAATGATTATGACATCAACAAAATAATTATGACATCATCAAATGATTATGACATCATCTAATGATTATGACATTATCAAATGATTATGACATCAACAAAATGATTATGACATCAACAAAATGATTATGACATCATCAAATGATTATGACATCAAATGATTATGACATCATCCAATGATTATGACATCAACAAAATGATTATGGCATCATCAAATGATTATGACATCAACAAAATGATTATGACATCATCAAATGATTATGACATCATCCAATGATTATCACATCAAATGATTATGACATCAACAAAATTAATATGACATCATCCAATGATTATGACATCAAATGATTATGACATCAACAAAATGATTATGACATCATCCAATGATTATGACATCAACGAAATGATTATGGCATCATCAAATGATTATGACATCAACAAAATGATTATGATATCATCCAATGATTATGACATCATCCAATGATTATGACATCATCAAATCATTATGACATCAACAAATGATTATGACATCAACAAAATGATTATGACATCATCCAATGATTATGACATCAAATGATTATGACATCATCAAATCATTATGACATCAACAAAATGATTATGACATCAACAAAATGATTATGACATCATAAAATGATTATGACATCAACAAAATGATTATGACATCATCCAATGATTTTGACATCATCAAATGATTATGACATCAACAAAATGATTATGACATCATCCAATGATTATGACATCAAATGATTATGACATCATAAAATCATTATGACATCAACAAAATGATTATGACATCAACAAAATGATTATGGCATCATCAAATGATTATGACATCAACAAAATGATTATGACATCATCCAATGATTTTGACATCATCAAATCATTATGACATCAACAAAATGATTATGACATCAACAAAATGATTATGACATCATCAAATGATTATGACATCAAATGATTATGACATCATCAAATGATTATGACATCAACAAAATGATGATGACATCATCCAATGATTATGACATCATCCAATGATTATGACATCATCAAATCATTATGACATCAACAAAATGATTATGACATCATCCAATGATTATGACATCAAATGATTATGACATCATCAAATGATTATGACATCAACAAAATGATTATGACATCATCCAATGATTATGACATGAAATGATTATGACATCATCAAATGATTATGACATCAACAAAATGATTATGCATCATCAAATGATTATGACATCAACAAAATGATTATGACATCATCAAATGATTATGACATCATCCAATGATTATCACATCAAATGATTATGACATCAACAAAATTATTATGACATCATCCAATGATTATGACATCATACAATGATGTTGACATCATCAAATCATTATGACATCATCAAAATGATTGACATCCTCAAATGATTATGACATCAACAAAATGATTATGACATCATCCAATGATTATGACATCAAATGATTATAACATCATCCAATGATTATGACATCAACAAAATGATTATGGCATCATCAAATGATTATGACATCAACAAAATGATTATGACATCATCCAATGATTATGACATCATCCAATGATTATGACATCATCAAATCATTATGACATCAACAAAATGATTATGACATCAACAAAATGATTATGACATCATCAAATGATTATGACATCAACAAAATGACTATGACATCATCCAATGATTATGACATCATCCAATGATTATGACATCATCAAATCATTATGACATCAACAAAATGATTGACATCATCAAATGATTATGACATCAACAAAATGATTATGACATCATCAAATCATTATGACATCAACAAAATGATTATGACATCAACAAAATGATTATGACATCATAAAATGATTATGACATCAACAAAATGATTATGACATCATCCAATGATTTTGACATCATCAAATGATTATGACATCAACAAAATGATTATGACATCATCCAATGATTATGACATCAAATGATTATGACATCATAAAATCATTATGACATCAACAAAATGATTATGACATCAACAAAATGATTATGGCATCATCAAATGATTATGACATCAACAAAATGATTATGACATCATCCAATGATTTTGACATCATCAAATCATTATGACATCAACAAAATGATTATGACATCAACAAAATGATTATGACATCATCAAATGATTATGACATCAAATGATTATGACATCATCAAATGATTATGACATCAACAAAATGATGATGACATCATCCAATGATTATGACATCATCCAATGATTATGACATCATCAAATCATTATGACATCAACAAAATGATTATGACATCATCCAATGATTATGACATCAAATGATTATGACATCATCAAATGATTATGACATCAACAAAATGATTATGACATCATCCAATGATTATGACATGAAATGATTATGACATCATCAAATGATTATGACATCAACAAAATGATTATGCATCATCAAATGATTATGACATCAACAAAATGATTATGACATCATCAAATGATTATGACATCATCCAATGATTATCACATCAAATGATTATGACATCAACAAAATTATTATGACATCATCCAATGATTATGACATCATACAATGATGTTGACATCATCAAATCATTATGACATCATCAAAATGATTGACATCCTCAAATGATTATGACATCAACAAAATGATTATGACATCATCCAATGATTATGACATCAAATGATTATAACATCATCCAATGATTATGACATCAACAAAATGATTATGGCATCATCAAATGATTATGACATCAACAAAATGATTATGACATCATCCAATGATTATGACATCATCCAATGATTATGACATCATCAAATCATTATGACATCAACAAAATGATTATGACATCAACAAAATGATTATGACATCATCAAATGATTATGACATCAACAAAATGATTATGACATCATCCAATGATTATGACATCAAATGATTATGACATCATCAAATGATTATGACATCAACAAAATGACTATGACATCATCCAATGATTATGACATCATCCAATGATTATGACATCATCAAATCATTATGACATCAACAAAATGATTGACATCATCAAATGATTATGACATCAACAAAATGATTATGACATCATCAAATCATTATGACATCAACAAAATGATTATGACATCAACAAAATGATTATGGAATCATCAAATGATTATGACATCAACAAAATCATTATGACATCATCAAATGATTATGACATCAACAAAATGATTATGGCATCATCCAATGATTATGACATCAACAAAATGATTATGACATCATCCAATGATTATGACATCATCCAATGATTATGACATCATCAAATCATTATGACATCAACAAAATGATTATGACATCAACAAAATGATTATGACATCATCAAATGATTATGACATCAACAAAATGATTATGACATCATCCAATGATTATGACATCATCAAATCATTATGACATCAACAAAAGGATTATGACATCAACAAAATGATTATGACATCATCAAATGATTATGACATCAACAAAATGATTATGACATCATCCAATGATTATGACATCAAATGATTATGACATCATCAAATGATTATGACATCAACAAAATGATTATGACATCATCCAATGATTATGACATCATCCAATGATTATGACATCATCAAATCATTATGACATCAACAAAATGATTGACATCATCAAATGATTATGACATCAACAAAATGATTATGACATCATCCAATGATTATGACATCAACGAAATGATTATGGCATCATCAAATGATTATGACATCAACAAAATGATTATGATATCATCCAATGATTATGACATCATCCAATGATTATGACATCATCAAATCATTATGACATCAACAAATGATTATGACATCAACAAAATGATTATGACATCATCCAATGATTATGACATCAAATGATTATGACATCATCAAATCATTATGACATCAACAAAATGTTTATGACATCAACAAAATGATTATGACATCATAAAATGATTATGACATCATCAAAATGATTATGACATCATCCAATGATTTTGACATCATCAAATGATTATGACATCAACAAAATGATTATGACATCATCCAATGATTATGACATCAAATGATTATGACATCATAAAATCATTATGACATCAACAAAATGATTATGACATCAACAAAATGATTATGGCATCATCAAATGATTATGACATCAACAAAATGATTATGACATCATCAAATGATTATGACATCAAATGATTATGACATCATCAAATGATTATGACATCAACAAAATGATGATGACATCATCCAATGATTATGACATCATCCAATGATTATGACATCATCAAATCATTATGACATCAACAAAATGATTATGACATCATCCAATGATTATGACATCAAATGATTATGACATCATCAAATGATTATGACATCAACAAAATGATTATGACATCATCAAATGATTATGACATCAAAAAATGATTATGACATCAACAAAATAATTAGGACATCATCTAATGATTATGACATTATCAAATGATTATGACATCAACAAAATGATTATGACATCATCAAATGATTATGACATCAACAAAATGATTATGACATCATCCAATGATTATGACATCAAATGATTATGACATCAACAAAATGATTATGACATCATCCAATGATTATGACATCAAATGTTTATGACATCATCAAATGATTATGACATCAACAAAATGATTATGACATCATCCAATGATTATGACATCAAATGATTATGACATCATCAAATCATTATGACATCAACAAAATGATTATGACATCATCTAATGATTATGACATCATCAAATGATTATGACATCAACAAAATGATTATGACATCATCCAATGATTATGACATCAAATGATTATGACATCATCAAATGATTATGACATCAACAAAATGATTATGACATCATCCAATGATTATGACATCAAATGATTATGACATCAACAAAATGATTATGACATCATCCAATGATTATGACATCAAATGTTTATGACATCATCAAATGATTATGACATCAACAAAATGATTATGACATCATCCAATGATTATGACATCAAACGATTATGACATCATCAAATCATTATGACATCAACAAAATGATTATGACATCATCTAATGATTATGACATCATCAAATGATTATGACATCAACAAAATGATTATGACATCATTCAATGATTATGATATCAAATGATTATGACATCATCAAATGATTATGACATCAAATGATGATGACATCATCAAATGATTATGACATCAACAAAATGATGATGACATCATCCAATGATTATGACATCATCCAATGATTATGACATCATCAAATCATTATGACATCAACAAAATGATTATGACATCATCTAATGATTATGACATCATCAAATGATTATGACATCAACAAAATGATTATGACATCATCCAATGATTATGACATCAAATGATTATGACATCATCAAATGATTATGACATCAACAAAATGATTATGACATCATCAAATGATTATGACATCAAAAAATGATTATGACAACAATAAAATAATTAGGACATCATCTAATGATTATGACATTATCAAATGATTATGACATCAACAAAATGATTATGACATCATCCGATGATTATGACATCAAATGATTATGACATCATCAAATGATTATGACATCAAGAAAATGATTATGACATCATCTAATGATTATGACATCATCAAATGATTATGACATCAACAAAATGATTATGACATCATCAAATGATTATGACATCGACAAAATGATTATGACATCATCCAATGATTATGACATCAAATGATTATGACATCAACAAAATGATTATGACATCATCCAATGATTATGACATCAAATGTTTATGACATCATCAAATGATTATGACATCAACAAAATGATTATGACATCATCCAATGATTATGACATCAAATTATTATGACATCATCAAATCATTATGACATCAACAAAATGATTATGACATCATCTAATGATTATGACATCATCAAATGATTATGACATCAACAAAATGATTATGACATCATCCAATGATTATGACATCAAATGATTATGACATCATCAAATGATTATGACATCAACAAAATGATTATGACATCATCTGATGATTATGACATCAACAAAATGATTATGACATCATCCAATGATTATGACATCAAATGATTATGACATCATCCAATGATTATGACATCAACAAAATGATTATGGCATCATCAAATTATTATGACATCAACAAAATGATTATGACATCATCCAATGATTATGACATCAAATGATTATGACATCATCAAATGATTATGACATCAACAAAATGATTATGACATCATCAAATGATTATGACATCAACAAAATAATTAGGACATCATCTAATGATTATGACATTATCAAATGATTATGACATCAACAAAATGATTATGACATCATCCGATGATTATGACATCAAATGATTATGACATCATCAAATGATTATGACATCAACAAAATGATTATGACATCATCTAATGATTATGACATCATCAAATGATTATGACATCAACAAAATGATTATGACATCATCAAATGATTATGACATCAACAAAATGATTATGACATCATCCAATGATTATGACATCAAATGATTATGACATCAACAAAATGATTATGACATCATCCAATGATTATGACATCAAATGTTTATGACATCATCAAATGATTATGACATCAACAAAATGATTATGACATCATCCAATGATTATGACATCAAATGATTATGACATCATCAAATCATTATGACATCAACAAAATGATTATGACATCATCTAATGATTATGACATCATCAAATGATTATGACATCAACAAAATGATTATGACATCATCCAATGATTATGACATCAAATGATTATGACATCATCAAATGATTATGACATCAACAAAATGATTATGACATCATCCAATGATTATGACATCAAATGATTATGACATCAACAAAATGATTATGACATCATCCAATGATTATGACATCAAATATTTATGACATCATCAAGTGATTATGACATCAACAAAATGATTATGACATCATCCAATGATTATGACATCAAATGATTATGACATCATCAAATCATTATGACATCAACAAAATGATTATGACATCATCTAATGATTATGACATCATCAAATGATTATGACATCAACAAAATGATTATGACATCATTCAATGATTATGATATCAAATGATTATGACATCATCAAATGATTATGACATCAAATGATTATGACATCATCAAATGATTATGACATCAACAAAATGATGATGACATCATCCAATGATTATGACATCATCCAATGATTATGACATCATCAAATCATTATGACATCAACAAAATGATTATGACATCATCTAATGATTATGACATCATCAAATGATTATGACATCAACAAAATGATTATGACATCATCCAATGATTATGACATCAAATGATTATGACATCATCAAATGATTATGAAATCAACAAAATGATTATGACATCATCAAATGATTATGACATCAAAAATGATTATGACATCAACAAAATAATTAGGACATCATCTAATGATTATGACATTATCAAATGATTATGACATCAACAAAATGATTATGACATCATCCGATGATTATGACATCAAATGATTATGACATCATCAAATGATTATGACATCAACAAAATGATTATGACATCATCTAATGATTATGACATCATCAAATTATTATGACATCAACAAAATGATTATGACATCATCAAATGATTATGACATCAACAAAATGATTATGACATCATCCAATGATTATGACATCAAATGATTATGACATCAACAAAATGATTATGACATCATCCAATGATTATGACATCAAATATTTATGACATCATCAAATGATTATGACATCAACAAAATGATTATGACATCATCCAATGATTATGACATCAAATTATTATGACATCATCAAATCATTATGACATCAACAAAATGATTATGACATCATCTAATGATTATGACATCATCAAATGATTATGACATCAACAAAATGATTATGACATCATCCAATGATTATGACATCAAATGATTATGACATCATCAAATGATTATGACATCAACAAAATGATTATGACATCATCTGATGATTATGACATCAACAAAATGATTATGACATCATCCAATGATTATGACATCAAATGATTATGACATCATCCAATGATTATGACATCAACAAAATGATTATGGCATCATCAAATTATTATGACATCAACAAAATGATTATGACATCATCCAATGATTATGACATCATCAAATCATTATGACATCAACAAAATGATTATGACATCAACAAAATAATTATGACATCATCAAATGATTATGACATCATCTAATGATTATGACATTATCAAATGATTATGACATCAACAAAATGATTATGACATCAACAAAATGATTATGACATCATCAAATGATTATGACATCAAATGATTATGACATCATCCAATGATTATGACATCAACAAAATGATTATGGCATCATCAAATGATTATGACATCAACAAAATGATTATGACATCATCAAATGATTATGACATCATCCAATGATTATCACATCAAATGATTATGACATCAACAAAATTAATATGACATCATCCAATGATTATGACATCATACAATGATTATGACATCATCAAATCATTATGACATCATCAAAATGATTGACGTCCTCAAATGATTATGACATCAACAAAATGATTATGACATCATCCAATGATTATGACATCAAATGATTATAACATCATCCAATGATTATGACATCAACAAAATGATTATGGCATCATCAAATGATTATGACATCAACAAAATGATTATGACATCATCCAATGATTATGACATCATCCAATGATTATGACATCATCAAATCATTATGACATCAACAAAATGATTATGACATCAACAAAATGATTATGACATCATCAAATGATTATGACATCAACAAAATGATTATGACATCATCCAATGATTATGACATCAAATGATTATGACATCATCAAATGATTATGACATCAACAAAATGACTATGACATCATCCAATGATTATGACATCATCCAATGATTATGACATCATCAAATCATTATGACATCAACAAAATGATTGACATCATCAAATGATTATGACATCAACAAAATGATTATGACATCATCAAATCATTATGACATCAACAAAATGATTATGACATCAACAAAATGATTATGGAATCATCAAATGATTATGACATCAACAAAATCATTATGACATCATCAAATGATTATGACATCAACAAAATGATTATGGCATCATCAAATGATTATGACATCAACAAAATGATTATGACATCATCCAATGATTATGACATCATCCAATGATTATGACATCATCAAATCATTATGACATCAACAAAATGATTATGACATCAACAAAATGATTATGACATCATCAAATGATTATGACATCAACAAAATGATTATGACATCATCCAATGATTATGACATCATCAAATCATTATGACATCAACAAAAGGATTATGACATCAACAAAATGATTATGACATCATCAAATGATTATGACATCAACAAAATGATTATGACATCATCCAATGATTATGACATCAAATGATTATGACATCATCAAATGATTATGACATCAACAAAATGATTATGACATCATCCAATGATTATGACATCATCCAATCATTATGACATCATCAAATCATTATGACATCAACAAAATGATTGACATCATCAAATGATTATGACATCAACAAAATGATTATGACATCATCAAATGATTATGACATCATCCAATGATTATGACATCAATGAAATGATTATGGCATCATCAAATGATTATGACATCAACAAAATGATTATGACATCATCCAATGATTATGACATCAAATGATTATGACATCATAAAATCATTATGACATCAACAAAATGATTATGACATCAACAAAATGATTATGGCATCATCAAATGATTATGACATCAACAAAATGATTATGACATCATCCAATGATTTTGACATCATCAAATCATTATGACATCAACAAAATGATTATGACATCAACAAAATGATTATGACATCATCAAATGATTATGACAGCAAATGATTATGACATCATCAAATGATTATGACATCAACAAAATGATGATGACATCATCCAATGATTATGACATCATCCAATGATTATGACATCATCAAATCATTATGACATCAACAAAATGATTATGACATCATCCAATGATTATGACATCAAATGATTATGACATCATCAAATGATTATGACATCAACAAAATGATTATGACATCATCCAATGATTATGACATGAAATGATTATGACATCATCATATGATTATGACATCAACAAAATGATTATGCATCATCAAATGATTATGACATCAACAAAATGATTATGACATCATCAAATGATTATGACATCATCCAATGATTATCACATCAAATGATTATGACATCAACAAAATTATTATGACATCATCCAATGACTATGACATCATACAATGATTATGACATCATCAAATCATTATGACATCATCAAAATGATTGACATCCTCAAATGATTATGACATCAACAAAATGATTATGACATCATCCAATGATTATGACATCAAATGATTATAACATCATCCAATGATTATGACATCAACAAAATGATTATGGCATCATCAAATGATTATGACATCAACAAAATGATTATGACATCATCCAATGATTATGACATCATCCAATGATTATGACATCATCAAATCATTATGACATCAACAAAATGATTATGACATCAACAAAATGATTATGACATCATCAAATGATTATGACATCAACAAAATGATTATGACATCATCCAATGATTATGACATCAAATGATTATGACATCATCAAATGATTATGACATCAACAAAATGACTATGACATCATCCAATGATTATGACATCATCCAATGATTATGACATCATCAAATCATTATGACATCAACAAAATGATTGACATCATCAAATGATTATGACATCAACAAAATGATTATGACATCATCAAATCATTATGACATCAACAAAATGATTATGACATCAACAAAATGATTATGGAATCATCAAATGATTATGACATCAACAAAATCATTATGACATCATCAAATGATTATGACATCAACAAAATGATAATGGCATCATCAAATGATTATGACATCAACAAAATGATTATGACATCATCCAATGATTATGACATCATCCAATGATTATGACATCATCAAATCATTATGACATCAACAAAATGATTATGACATCAACAAAATGATTATGACATCATCAAATGATTATGACATCAACAAAATGATTATGACATCATCCAATGATTATGACATCATCAAATCATTATGACATCAACAAAAGGATTATGACATCAACAAAATGATTATGACATCATCAAATGATTATGACATCAACAAAATGATTATGACATCATCCAATGATTATGACATCATCAAATGATTATGACATCAACAAAATGATTATGACATCATCCAATGATTATGACATCATCCAATGATTATGACATCATCAAATCATTATGACATCAACAAAATGATTGACATCATCAAATGATTATGACATCAACAAAATGATTATGACATCATCAAATGATTATGACATCATCCAATGATTATCACATCAAATGATTATGACATCAACAAAATTATTATGACATCATCCAATGATTATGACATCATCCAATGATTATGACATCATCAAATCATTATGACATCAACAAAATGATTGACATCATCAAATGATTATGACATCAACAAAATGATTATGACATCATCCAATGATTATGACATCAACGAAATGATTATGGCATCATCAAATGATTATGACATCAACAAAATGATTATGATATCATCCAATGATTATGACATCATCCAATGATTATGACATCATCAAATCATTATGACATCAACAAATGATTATGACATCAACAAAATGATTATGACATCATCCAATGATTATGACATCAAATGATTATGACATCATCAAATCATTATGACATCAACAAAATGATTATGACATCAACAAAATGATTATGACATCATAAAATGATTATGACATCAACAAAATGATTATGACATCATCCAATGATTTTGACATCATCAAATGATTATGACATCAACAAAATGATTATGACATCATCCAATGATTATGACATCAAATGATTATGACATCAACAAAATGATTATGACATCATCCAATGATTATGACATCATCAAATGATTATGACATCAACAAAATGATTATGACATCATCCAATGATTATGACATCATCCAATGATTATGACATCATCAAATCATTATGACATCAACAAAATGATTGACATCATCAAATGATTATGACATCAACAAAATGATTATGACATCATCAAATGATTATGACATCAACAAAATGATTATGACATCATCCAATGATTATGACATCATCAAATCATTATGACATCAACAAAAGGATTATGACATCAACAAAATGATTATGACATCATCAAATGATTATGACATCAACAAAATGATTATGACATCATCCAATGATTATGACATCATCAAATGATTATGACATCAACAAAATGATTATGACATCATCCAATGATTATGACATCATCCAATGATTATGACATCATCAAATCATTATGACATCAACAAAATGATTGACATCATCAAATGATTATGACATCAACAAAATGATTATGACATCATCAAATGATTATGACATCATCCAATGATTATCACATCAAATGATTATGACATCAACAAAATTATTATGACATCATCCAATGATTATGACATCATCCAATGATTATGACATCATCAAATCATTATGACATCAACAAAATGATTGACATCATCAAATGATTATGACATCAACAAAATGATTATGACATCATCCAATGATTATGACATCAACGAAATGATTATGGCATCATCAAATGATTATGACATCAACAAAATGATTATGATATCATCCAATGATTATGACATCATCCAATGATTATGACATCATCAAATCATTATGACATCAACAAATGATTATGACATCAACAAAATGATTATGACATCATCCAATGATTATGACATCAAATGATTATGACATCATCAAATCATTATGACATCAACAAAATGATTATGACATCAACAAAATGATTATGACATCATAAAATGATTATGACATCAACAAAATGATTATGACATCATCCAATGATTTTGACATCATCAAATGATTATGACATCAACAAAATGATTATGACATCATCCAATGATTATGACATCAAATGATTATGACATCATAAAATCATTATGACATCAACAAAATGATTATGACATCAACAAAATGATTATGGCATCATCAAATGATTATGACATCAACAAAATGTTTATGACATCATCCAATGATTTTGACATCATCAAATCATTATGACATCAACAAAATGATTATGACATCAACAAAATGATTATGACATCATCAAATGATTATGACATCAAATGATTATGACATCATCAAATGATTATGACATCAACAAAATGATGATGACATCATCCAATGATTATGACATCATCCAATGATTATGACATCATCAAATCATTATGACATCAACAAAATGATTATGACATCATCCAATGATTATGACATCAAATGATTATGACATCATCAAATGATTATGACATCAACAAAATGATTATGACATCATCAAATGATTATGACATCAAAAAATGATTATGACATCAACAAAATAATTAGGACATCATCTAATGATTATGACATTATCAAATGATTATGACATCAACAAAATGATTATGACATCATCAAATGATTATGACATCAACAAAATGATTATGACATCATCCAATGATTATGACATCAAATGATTATGACATCAACAAAATGATTATGACATCATCCAATGATTATGACATCAAATGTTTATGACATCATCAAATGATTATGACATCAACAAAATGATTATGACATCATCCAATGATTATGACATCAAATGATTATGACATCATCAAATCATTATGACATCATCCAATGATTATGACATCAAATGATTATGACATCATCAAATCATTATGACATCAACAAAATGATTATGACATCAACAAAATGATTATGACATCATAAAATGATTATGACATCAACAAAATGATTATGACATCATCCAATGATTTTGACATCATCAAATGATTATGACATCAACAAAATGATTATGACATCATCCAATGATTATGACATCAAATGATTATGACATCATAAAATCATTATGACATCAACAAAATGATTATGACATCAACAAAATGATTATGGCATCATCAAATGATTATGACATCAACAAAATGTTTATGACATCATCCAATGATTTTGACATCATCAAATCATTATGACATCAACAAAATGATTATGACATCAACAAAATGATTATGACATCATCAAATGATTATGACATCATCAAATGATTATGACATCATCCAATGATTATGACATCATCCAATGATTATGACATCATCCAATGATTATGACATCATCAAATCATTATGACATCAACAAAATGATTATGACATCATCCAATGATTATGACATCAAATGATTATGACATCATCAAATGATTATGACATCAAAAAATGATTATGACATCATCAAATGATTATGACATCAAAAAATGATTATGACATCAACAAAATAATTAGGACATCATCTAATGATTATGACATTATCAAATGATTATGACATCAACAAAATGATTATGACATCATCAAATGATTATGACATCAACAAAATGATTATGACATCATCCAATGATTATGACATCAAATGATTATGACATCAACAAAATGATTATGACATCATCCAATGATTATGACATCAAATGTTTATGACATCATCAAATGATTATGACATCAACAAAATGATTATGACATCATCCAATGATTATGACATCAAATGATTATGACATCATCAAATCATTATGACATCAACAAAATGATTATGACATCATCTAATGATTATGACATCATCAAATGATTATGACATCAACAAAATGATTATGACATCATCCAATGATTATGACATCAAATGATTATGACATCATCAAATGATTATGACATCAACAAAATGATTATGACATCATCCAATGATTATGACATCAAATGATTATGACATCAACAAAATGATTATGACATCATCCAATGATTATGACATCAAATGTTTATGACATCATCAAATGATTATGACATCAACAAAATGATTATGACATCATCCAATGATTATGACATCAAACGATTATGACATCATCAAATCATTATGACATCAACAAAATGATTATGACATCATCTAATGATTATGACATCATCAAATGATTATGACATCAACAAAATGATTATGACATCATTCAATGATTATGATATCAAATGATTATGACATCATCAAATGATTATGACATCAAATGATTATGACATCATCAAATGATTATGACATCAACAAAATGATGATGACATCATCCAATGATTATGACATCATCCAATGATTATGACATCATCAAATCATTATGACATCAACAAAATGATTATGACATCATCTAATGATTATGACATCATCAAATGATTATGACATCAACAAAATGATTATGACATCATCCAATGATTATGACATCAAATGATTATGACATCATCAAATGATTATGACATCAACAAAATGATTATGACATCATCAAATGATTATGACATCAAAAAATGATTATGACAACAATAAAATAATTAGGACATCATCTAATGATTATGACATTATCAAATGATTATGACATCAACAAAATGATTATGACATCATCCGATGATTATGACATCAAATGATTATGACATCATCAAATGATTATGACATCAAGAAAATGATTATGACATCATCTAATGATTATGACATCATCAAATGATTATGACATCAACAAAATGATTATGACATCATCAAATGATTATGACATCAACAAAATGATTATGACATCATCCAATGATTATGACATCAAATGATTATGACATCAACAAAATGATTATGACATCATCCAATGATTATGACATCAAATGTTTATGACATCATCAAATGATTATGACATCAACAAAATGATTATGACATCATCCAATGATTATGACATCAAATTATTATGACATCATCAAATCATTATGACATCAACAAAATGATTATGACATCATCTAATGATTATGACATCATCAAATGATTATGACATCAACAAAATGATTATGACATCATCCAATGATTATGACATCAAATGATTATGACATCATCAAATGATTATGACATCAACAAAATGATTATGACATCATCTGATGATTATGACATCAACAAAATGATTATGACATCATCCAATGATTATGACATCAAATGATTATGACATCATCCAATGATTATGACATCAACAAAATGATTATGGCATCATCAAATTATTATGACATCAACAAAATGATTATGACATCATCCAATGATTATGACATCATCCAATGATTATGACATCATCAAATCATTATGACATCAACAAAATGATTATGACATCAACAAAATAATTATGACATCATCAAATGATTATGACATCATCTAATGATTATGACATTATCAAATGATTATGACATCAACAAAATGGTTATGACATCATCAAATGATTATGACATCAAATGATTATGACATCATCCAATGATTATGACATCAACAAAATGATTATGGCATCATCAAATGATTATGACATCAACAAAATGATTATGACATCATCAAATGATTATGACATCATCCAATGATTATCACATCAAATGATTATGACATCAACAAAATTAATATGACATCATCCAATGATTATGACATCATACAATGATTATGACATCATCAAATCATTATGACATCATCAAAATGATTGACATCCTCAAATAATTATGACATCAACAAAATGATTATGACATCATCAAATCATTATGACATCAACAAAATGATTATGACATCAACAAAATGATTATGGAATCATCAAATGATTATGACATCAACAAAATCATTATGACATCATCAAATGATTATGACATCAACAAAATGATTATGACATCATCCAATGATTATGACATCATCCAATGATTATGACATCATCAAATCATTATGACATCAACAAAATGATTATGACATCAAATGATTATGACATCATCCAATGATTATGACATCAACAAAATGATTATGGCATCATCAAATGATTATGACATCAACAAAATGATTATGACATCATCCAATGATTATGACATCATCCAATGATTATGACATCATCAAATCATTATGACATCAACAAAATGATTATGACATCAACAAAATGATTATGACATCATCAAATGATTATGACATCAACAAAATGATTATGACATCATCCAATGATTATGACATCAAATGATTATGACATCATCAAATGATTATGACATCAACAATATGACTATGACATCATCCAATGATTATGACATCATCCAATGATTATGACATCATCAAATCATTATGACATCAACAAAATGATTGACATCATCAAATGATTATGACATCAACAAAATGATTATGACATCATCAAATCATTATGACATCAACAAAATGATTATGACATCAACAAAATGATTATGGAATCATCAAATGATTATGACATCAACAAAATCATTATGACATCATCAAATGATTATGACATCAACAAAATGATTATGGCATCATCAAATGATTATGACATCAACAAAATGATTATGACATCATCCAATGATTATGACATCATCCAATGATTATGACATCATCAAATCATTATGACATCAACAAAATGATTATGACATCAACAAAATGATTATGACATCATCAAATGATTATGACATCAACAAAATGATTATGACATCATCCAATGATTATGACATCATCAAATCATTATGACATCAACAAAAGGATTATGACATCAACAAAATGATTATGACATCATCAAATGATGATGACATCAACAAAATGATTATGACATCATCCAATGATTATGACATCAAATGATTATGACATCATCAAATGATTATGACATCAACAAAATGATTATGACATCATCCAATGATTATGACATCATCCAATGATTATGACATCATCAAATCATTATGACATCAACAAAATGATTGACATCATCAAATGATTATGACATCAACAAAATGATTATGACATCATCAAATGATTATGACATCATCCAATGATTATCACATCAAATGATTATGACATCAACAAAATTATTATGACATCATCCAATGATTATGACATCATCCAATGATTATGACATCATCAAATCATTATGACATCAACAAAATGATTGACATCATCAAATGATTATGACATCAACAAAATGATTATGACATCATCCAATGATTATGACATCAACGAAATGATTATGGCATCATCAAATGATTATGACATCAACAAAATGATTATGATATCATCCAATGATTATGACATCATCCAATGATTATGACATCATCAAATCATTATGACATCAACAAATGATTATGACATCAACAAAATGATTATGACATCATCCAATGATTATGACATCAAATGATTATGACATCATCAAATCATTATGACATCAACAAAATGATTATGACATCAACAAAATGATTATGGCATCATCAAATGATTATGACATCAACAAAATGATTATGACATCATCCAATGATTTTGACATCATCAAATCATTATGACATCAACAAAATGATTATGACATCAACAAAATGATTATGACATCATCAAATGATTATGACATCAAATGATTATGACATCATCAAATGATTATGACATCAACAAAATGATGATGACATCATCCAATGATTATGACATCATCCAATGATTATGACATCATCAAATCATTATGACATCAACAAAATGATTATGACATCATCCAATGATTATGACATCAAATGATTATGACATCATCAAATGATTATGACATCAACAAAATGATTATGACATCATCCAATGATTATGACATGAAATGATTATGACATCATCAAATGATTATGACATCAACAAAATGATTATGCATCATCAAATGATTATGACATCAACAAAATGATTATGACATCATCAAATGATTATGACATCATCCAATGATTATCACATCAAATGATTATGACATCAACAAAATTATTATGACATCATCCAATGATTATGACATCATACAATGATTATGACATCATCAAATCATTATGACATCATCAAAATGATTGACATCCTCAAATGATTATGACATCAACAAAATGATTATGACATCATCCAATGATTATGACATCAAATGATTATAACATCATCCAATGATTATGACATCAACAAAATGATTATGGCATCATCAAATGATTATGACATCAACAAAATGATTATGACATCATCCAATGATTATGACATCATCCAATGATTATGACATCATCAAATCATTATGACATCAACAAAATGATTATGACATCAACAAAATGATTATGACATCATCAAATGATTATGACATCAACAAAATGATTATGACATCATCCAATGATTATGACATCAATTGATTATGACATCATCAAATGATTATGACATCAACAAAATGACTATGACATCATCCAATGATTATGACATCATCCAATGATTATGACATCATCAAATCATTATGACATCAACAAAATGATTGACATCATCAAATGATTATGACATCAACAAAATGATTATGACATCATCAAATCATTATGACATCAACAAAATGATTATGACATCAACAAAATGATTATGGAATCATCAAATGATTATGACATCAACAAAATCATTATGACATCATCAAATGATTATGACATCAAAAAAATGATTATGGCATCATCAAATGATTATGACATCAACAAAATGATTATGACATCATCCAATGATTATGACATCATCCAATGATTATGACATCATCAAATCATTATGACATCAACAAAATGATTATGACATCAACAAAATGATTATGACATCATCAAATGATTATGACATCAACAAAATGATTATGACATCATCCAATGATTATGACATCATCAAATCATTATGACATCAACAAAAGGATTATGACATCAACAAAATGATTATGACATCATCCAATGATTATGACATCAAATGATTATGACATCATCAAATGATTATGACATCAACAAAATGTTTATGACATCAACAAAATGATTATGACATCATAAAATGATTATGACATCAACAAAATGATTATGACATCATCCAATGATTTTGACATCATCAAATGATTATGACATCAACAAAATGATTATGACATCATCCAATGATTATGACATCAAATGATTATGACATCATAAAATCATTATGACATCAACAAAATGATTATGACATCAACAAAATGATTATGGCATCATCAAATGAATATGACATCAACAAAATGATTATGACATCATCCAATGATTTTGACATCATCAAATCATTATGACATCAACAAAATGATTATGACATCAACAAAATGATTATGACATCATCAAATGATTATGACATCAAATGATTATGACATCATCAAATGATTATGACATCAACAAAATGATGATGACATCATCCAATGATTATGACATCATCCAATGATTATGACATCATCAAATCATTATGACATCAACAAAATGATTATGACATCATCCAATGATTATGACATCAAATGATTATGACATCATCAAATGAGTATGACATCAACAAAATGATTATGACATCATCAAATGATTATGACATCAAAAAATGATTATGACATCAACAAATTAATTAGGACATCATCTAATGATTATGACATTATCAAATGATTATGACATCAACAAAATGATTATGACATCATCAAATGATTATGACATCAACAAAATGATTATGACATCATCCAATGATTATGACATCAAATGATTATGACATCAACAAAATGATTATGACATCATCCAATGATTATGACATCAAATGTTTATGACATCATCAAATGATTATGACATCAACAAAATGATTATGACATCATCCAATGATTATGACATCAAATGATTATGACATCATCAAATCATTATGACATCAACAAAATGATTATGACATCATCTAATGATTATGACATCATCAAATGATTATGACATCAACAAAATGATTATGACATCATCCAATGATTATGACATCAAATGATTATGACATCATCAAATGATTATGACATCAACAAAATGATTATGACATCATCCAATGATTATGACATCAAATGATTATGACATCAACAAAATGATTATGACATCATCCAATGATTATGACATCAAATGTTTATGACATCATCAAATGATTATGACATCAACAAAATGATTATGACATCATCCAATGATTATGACATCAAACGATTATGACATCATCAAATCATTATGACATCAACAAAATGATTATGACATCATCTAATGATTATGACATCATCAAATGATTATGACATCAACAAAATGATTATGACATCATTCAATGATTATGATATCAAATGATTATGACATCATCAAATGATTATGACATCAAATGATTATGACATCATCAAATGATTATGACATCAACAAAATGATGATGACATCATCCAATGATTATGACATCATCCAATGATTATGACATCATCAAATCATTATGACATCAACAAAATGATTATGACATCATCTAATGATTATGACATCATCAAATGATTATGACATCAACAAAATGATTATGACATCATCCAATGATTATGACATCAAATGATTATGACATCATCAAATGATTATGACATCAACAAAATGATTATGACATCATCAAATGATTATGACATCAAAAAATGATTATGACAACAATAAAATAATTAGGACATCATCTAATGATTATGACATTATCAAATGATTATGACATCAACAAAATGATTATGACATCATCCGATGATTATGACATCAAATGATTATGACATCATCAAATGATTATGACATCAAGAAAATGATTATGACATCATCTAATGATTATGACATCATCAAATGATTATGACATCAACAAAATGATTATGACATCATCAAATGATTATGACATCAACAAAATGATTATGACATCATCCAATGATTATGACATCAAATGATTATGACATCAACAAAATGATTATGACATCATCCAATGATTATGACATCAAATGTTTATGACATCATCAAATGATTATGACATCAACAAAATGATTATGACATCATCCAATGATTATGACATCAAATTATTATGACATCATCAAATCATTATGACATCAACAAAATGATTATGACATCATCTAATGATTATGACATCATCAAATGATTATGACATCAACAAAATGATTATGACATCATCCAATGATTATGACATCAAATGATTATGACATCATCAAATGATTATGACATCAACAAAATGATTATTACATCATCTGATGATTATGACATCATCTGATGATTATGACATCAACAAAATGATTATGACATCATCCAATGATTATGACATCAAATGATTATGACATCATCCAATGATTATGACATCAACAAAATGATTATGGCATCATCAAATTATTATGACATCAACAAAATGATTATGACATCATCCAATGATTATGACATCAAATGATTATGACATCATCAAATGATTATGACATCAACAAAATGATTATGACATCATCAAATGATTATGACATCAACAAAATAATTAGGACATCATCTAATGATTATGACATTATCAAATGATTATGACATCAACAAAATGATTATGACATCATCCGATGATTATGACATCAAATGATTATGACATCATCAAATGATTATGACATCAACAAAATGATTATGACATCATCTAATGATTATGACATCATCAAATGATTATGACATCAACAAAATGATTATGACATCATCAAATGATTATGACATCAACAAAATGATTATGACATCATCCAATGATTATGACATCAAATGATTATGACATCAACAAAATGATTATGACATCATCCAATGATTATGACATCAAATGTTTATGACATCATCAAATGATTATGACATCAACAAAATGATTATGACATCATCCAATGATTATGACATCAAATGATTATGACATCATCAAATCATTATGACATCAACAAAATGATTATGACATCATCTAATGATTATGACATCATCAAATGATTATGACATCAACAAAATGATTATGACATCATCCAATGATTATGACATCAAATGATTATGACATCATCAAATGATTATGACATCAACAAAATGATTATGACATCATCCAATGATTATGACATCAAATGATTATGACATCAACAAAATGATTATGACATCATCCAATGATTATGACATCAAATATTTATGACATCATCAAGTGATTATGACATCAACAAAATGATTATGACATCATCCAATGATTATGACATCAAATGATTATGACATCATCAAATCATTATGACATCAACAAAATGATTATGACATCATCTAATGATTATGACATCATCAAATGATTATGACATCAACAAAATGATTATGACATCATTCAATGATTATGATATCAAATGATTATGACATCATCAAATGATTATGACATCAAATGATTATGACATCATCAAATGATTATGACATCAACAAAATGATGATGACATCATCCAATGATTATGACATCATCCAATGATTATGACATCATCAAATCATTATGACATCAACAAAATGATTATGACATCATCTAATGATTATGACATCATCAAATGATTATGACATCAACAAAATGATTATGACATCATCCAATGATTATGACATCAAATGATTATGACATCATCAAATGATTATGAAATCAACAAAATGATTATGACATCATCAAATGATTATGACATCAAAAAATGATTATGACATCAACAAAATAATTAGGACATCATCTAATGATTATGACATTATCAAATGATTATGACATCAACAAAATGATTATGACATCATCCGATGATTATGACATCAAATGATTATGACATCATCAAATGATTATGACATCAACAAAATGATTATGACATCATCTAATGATTATGACATCATCAAATGATTATGACATCAACAAAATGATTATGACATCATCAAATGATTATGACATCAACAAAATGATTATGACATCATCCAATGATTATGACATCAAATGATTATGACATCAACAAAATGATTATGACATCATCCAATGATTATGACATCAAATGTTTATGACATCATCAAATGATTATGACATCAACAAAATGATTATGACATCATCCAATGATTATGACATCAAATTATTATGACATCATCAAATCATTATGACATCAACAAAATGATTATGACATCATCTAATGATTATGACATCATCAAATGATTATGACATCAACAAAATGATTATGACATCATCCAATGATTATGACATCAAATGATTATGACATCATCAAATGATTATGACATCAACAAAATGATTATGACATCATCTGATGATTATGACATCAACAAAATGATTATGACATCATCCAATGATTATGACATCAAATGATTATGACATCATCCAATGATTATGACATCAACAAAATGATTATGGCATCATCAAATTATTATGACATCAACAAAATGATTATGACATCATCCAATGATTATGACATCATCAAATCATTATGACATCAACAAAATGATTATGACATCAACAAAATAATTATGACATCATCAAATGATTATGACATCATCTAATGATTATGACATTATCAAATGATTATGACATCAACAAAATGATTATGACATCAACAAAATGATTATGACATCATCAAATGATTATGACATCAAATGATTATGACATCATCCAATGATTATCACATCAAATGATTATGACATCAACAAAATTAATATGACATCATCCAATGATTATGACATCAAATGATTATGACATCAACAAAATGATTATGACATCATCCAATGATTATGACATCAACGAAATGATTATGGCATCATCAAATGATTATGACATCAACAAAATGATTATGATATCATCCAATGATTATGACATCATCCAATGATTATGACATCATCAAATCATTATGACATCAACAAATGATTATGACATCAACAAAATGATTATGACATCATCCAATGATTATGACATCAAATGATTATGACATCATCAAATCATTATGACATCAACAATATGATTATGACATCAACAAAATGATTATGACATCATAAAATGATTATGACATCAACAAAATGATTATGACATCATCCAATGATTTTGACATCATCAAATGATTATGACATCAACAAAATGATTATGACATCATCCAATGATTATGACATCAAATGATTATGACATCATAAAATCATTATGACATCAACAAAATGATTATGACATCAACAAAATGATTATGGCATCATCAAATGATTATGACATCAACAAAATGATTATGACATCATCCAATGATTTTGACATCATCAAATCATTATGACATCAACAAAATGATTATGACATCAACAAAATGATTATGACATCATCAAATGATTATGACATCAAATGATTATGACATCATCAAATGATTATGACATCAACAAAATGATGATGACATCATCCAATGATTATGACATCATCCAATGATTATGACATCATCAAATCATTATGACATCAACAAAATGATTATGACATCATCCAATGATTATGACATCAAATGATTATGACATCATCAAATGATTATGACATCAACAAAATGATTATGACATCATCCAATGATTATGACATGAAATGATTATGACATCATCAAATGATTATGACATCAACAAAATGATTATGCATCATCAAATGATTATGACATCAACAAAATGATTATGACATCATCAAATGATTATGACATCATCCAATGATTATCACATCAAATGATTATGACATCAACAAAATTATTATGACATCATCCAATGATTATGACATCATACAATGATGTTGACATCATCAAATCATTATGACATCATCAAAATGATTGACATTCTCAAATGATTATGACATCAACAAAATGATTATGACATCATCCAATGATTATGACATCAAATGATTATAACATCATCCAATGATTATGACATCAACAAAATGATTATGGCATCATCAAATGATTATGACATCAACAAAATGATTATGACATCATCCAATGATTATGACATCATCCAATGATTATGACATCATCAAATCATTATGACATCAACAAAATGATTATGACATCAACAAAATGATTATGACATCATCAAATGATTATGACATCAACAAAATGATTATGACATCATCCAATGATTATGACATCAAATGATTATGACATCATCAAATGATTATGACATCAACAAAATGACTATGACATCATCCAATGATTATGACATCATCCAATGATTATGACATCATCAAATCATTATGACATCAACAAAATGATTGACATCATCAAATGATTATGACATCAACAAAATGATTATGACATCATCAAATCATTATGACATCAACAAAATGATTATGACATCAACAAAATGATTATGGAATCATCAAATGATTATGACATCAACAAAATCATTATGACATCATCAAATGATTATGACATCAACAAAATGATTATGGCATCATCAAATGATTATGACATCAACAAAATGATTATGACATCATCCAATGATTATGACATCATCCAATGATTATGACATCATCAAATCATTATGACATCAACAAAATGATTATGACATCAACAAAATGATTATGACATCATCAAATGATTATGACATCAACAAAATGATTATGACATCATCCAATGATTATGACATCATCAAATCATTATGACATCAACAAAAGGATTATGACATCAACAAAATGATTATGACATCATCAAATGATTATGACATCAACAAAATGATTATGACATCATCCAATGATTATGACATCAAATGATTATGACATCATCAAATGATTATGACATCAACAAAATGATTATGACATCGTCCAATGATTATGACATCATCCAATGATTATGACATCATCAAATCATTATGACATCAACAAAATGATTGACATCATCAAATGATTATGACATCAACAAAATGATTATGACATCATCCAATGATTATGACATCAACGAAATGATTATGGCATCATCAAATGATTATGACATCAACAAAATGATTATGATATCATCCAATGATTATGACATCATCCAATGATTATGACATCATCAAATCATTATGACATCAACAAATGATTATGACATCAACAAAATGATTATGACATCATCCAATGATTATGACATCAAATGATTATGACATCATCAAATCATTATGACATCAACAAAATGTTTATGACATCAACAAAATGATTATGACATCATAAAATGATTATGACATCAACAAAATGATTATGACATCATCCAATGATTTTGACATCATCAAATGATTATGACATCAACAAAATGATTATGACATCATCCAATGATTATGACATCAAATGATTATGACATCATAAAATCATTATGACATCAACAAAATGATTATGACATCAACAAAATGATTATGGCATCATCAAATGATTATGACATCAACAAAATGATTATGACATCATCAAATGATTATGACATCAAATGATTATGACATCATCAAATGATTATGACATCAACAAAATGATGATGACATCATCCAATGATTATGACATCATCCAATGATTATGACATCATCAAATCATTATGACATCAACAAAATGATTATGACATCATCCAATGATTATGACATCAAATGATTATGACATCATCAAATGATTATGACATCAACAAAATGATTATGACATCATCAAATGATTATGACATCAAAAAATGATTATGACATCAACAAAATAATTAGGACATCATCTAATGATTATGACATTATCAAATGATTATGACATCAACAAAATGATTATGACATCATCAAATGATTATGACATCAACAAAATGATTATGACATCATCCAATGATTATGACATCAAATGATTATGACATCAACAAAATGATTATGACATCATCCAATGATTATGACATCAAATGTTTATGACATCATCAAATGATTATGACATCAACAAAATGATTATGACATCATCCAATGATTATGACATCAAATGATTATGACATCATCAAATCATTATGACATCAACAAAATGATTATGACATCATCTAATGATTATGACATCATCAAATGATTATGACATCAACAAAATGATTATGACATCATCCAATGATTATGACATCAAATGATTATGACATCATCAAATGATTATGACATCAACAAAATGATTATGACATCATCCAATGATTATGACATCAAATGATTATGACATCAACAAAATGATTATGACATCATCCAATGATTATGACATCAAATGTTTATGACATCATCAAATGATTATGACATCAACAAAATGATTATGACATCATCCAATGATTATGACATCAAACGATTATGACATCATCAAATCATTATGACATCAACAAAATGATTATGACATCATCTAATGATTATGACATCATCAAATGATTATGACATCAACAAAATGATTATGACATCATTCAATGATTATGATATCAAATGATTATGACATCATCAAATGATTATGACATCAAATGATTATGACATCATCAAATGATTATGACATCAACAAAATGATGATGACATCATCCAATGATTATGACATCATCCAATGATTATGACATCATCAAATCATTATGACATCAACAAAATGATTATGACATCATCTAATGATTATGACATCATCAAATGATTATGACATCAACAAAATGATTATGACATCATCCAATGATTATGACATCAAATGATTATGACATCATCAAATGATTATGACATCAACAAAATGATTATGACATCATCAAATGATTATGACATCAAAAAATGATTATGACAACAATAAAATAATTAGGACATCATCTAATGATTATGACATTATCAAATGATTATGACATCAACAAAATGATTATGACATCATCCGATGATTATGACATCAAATGATTATGACATCATCAAATGATTATGACATCAAGAAAATGATTATGACATCATCTAATGATTATGACATCATCAAATGATTATGACATCAACAAAATGATTATGACATCATCAAATGATTATGACATCAACAAAATGATTATGACATCATCCAATGATTATGACATCAAATGATTATGACATCAACAAAATGATTATGACATCATCCAATGATTATGACATCAAATGTTTATGACATCATCAAATGATTATGACATCAACAAAATGATTATGACATCATCCAATGATTATGACATCAAATTATTATGACATCATCAAATCATTATGACATCAACAAAATGATTATGACATCATCTAATGATTATGACATCATCAAATGATTATGACATCAACAAAATGATTATGACATCATCCAATGATTATGACATCAAATGATTATGACATCATCAAATGATTATGACATCAACAAAATGATTATGACATCATCTGATGATTATGACATCAACAAAATGATTATGACATCATCCAATGATTATGACATCAAATGATTATGACATCATCCAATGATTATGACATCAACAAAATGATTATGGCATCATCAAATTATTATGACATCAACAAAATGATTATGACATCATCCAATGATTATGACATCAAATGATTATGACATCATCAAATGATTATGACATCAACAAAATGATTATGACATCATCAAATGATTATGACATCAACAAAATAATTAGGACATCATCTAATGATTATGACATTATCAAATGATTATGACATCAACAAAATGATTATGACATCATCCGATGATTATGACATCAAATGATTATGACATCATCAAATGATTATGACATCAACAAAATGATTATGACATCATCTAATGATTATGACATCATCAAATGATTATGACATCAACAAAATGATTATGACATCATCAAATGATTATGACATCAACAAAATGATTATGACATCATCCAATGATTATGACATCAAATGATTATGACATCAACAAAATGATTATGACATCATCCAATGATTATGACATCAAATGTTTATGACATCATCAAATGATTATGACATCAACAAAATGATTATGACATCATCCAATGATTATGACATCAAATGATTATGACATCATCAAATCATTATGACATCAACAAAATGATTATGACATCATCTAATGATTATGACATTATCAAATGATTATGACATCAACAAAATGATTATGACATCATCCAATGATTATGACATCAAATGATTATGACATCATCAAATGATTATGACATCAACAAAATGATTATGACATCATCCAATGATTATGACATCAAATGATTATGACATCAACAAAATGATTATGACATCATCCAATGATTATGACATCAAATATTTATGACATCATCAAGTGATTATGACATCAACAAAATGATTATGACATCATCCAATGATTATGACATCAAATGATTATGACATCATCAAATCATTATGACATCAACAAAATGATTATGACATCATCTAATGATTATGACATCATCAAATGATTATGACATCAACAAAATGATTATGACATCATTCAATGATTATGATATCAAATGATTATGACATCATCAAATGATTATGACATCAAATGATTATGACATCATCAAATGATTATGACATCAACAAAATGATGATGACATCATCCAATGATTATGACATCATCCAATGATTATGACATCATCAAATCATTATGACATCAACAAAATGATTATGACATCATCTAATGATTATGACATCATCAAATGATTATGACATCAACAAAATGATTATGACATCATCCAATGATTATGACATCAAATGATTATGACATCATCAAATGATTATGAAATCAACAAAATGATTATGACATCATCAAATGATTATGACATCAAAAATGATTATGACATCAACAAAATAATTAGGACATCATCTAATGATTATGACATTATCAAATGATTATGACATCAACAAAATGATTATGACATCATCCGATGATTATGACATCAAATGATTATGACATCATCAAATGATTATGACATCAACAAAATGATTATGACATCATCTAATGATTATGACATCATCAAATTATTATGACATCAACAAAATGATTATGACATCATCAAATGATTATGACATCAACAAAATGATTATGACATCATCCAATGATTATGACATCAAATGATTATGACATCAACAAAATGATTATGACATCATCCAATGATTATGACATCAAATGTTTATGACATCATCAAATGATTATGACATCAACAAAATGATTATGACATCATCCAATGATTATGACATCAAATTATTATGACATCATCAAATCATTATGACATCAACAAAATGATTATGACATCATCTAATGATTATGACATCATCAAATGATTATGACATCAACAAAATGATTATGACATCATCCAATGATTATGACATCAAATGATTATGACATCATCAAATGATTATGACATCAACAAAATGATTATGACATCATCTGATGATTATGACATCAACAAAATGATTATGACATCATCCAATGATTATGACATCAAATGATTATGACATCATCCAATGATTATGACATCAACAAAATGATTATGGCATCATCAAATTATTATGACATCAACAAAATGATTATGACATCATCCAATGATTATGACATCATCAAATCATTATGACATCAACAAAATGATTATGACATCAACAAAATAATTATGACATCATCAAATGATTATGACATCATCGAATGATTATGACATTATCAAATGATTATGACATCAACAAAATGATTATGACATCAACAAAATGATTATGACATCATCAAATGATTATGACATCAAATGATTATGACATCATCCAATGATTATGACATCAACAAAATGATTATGGCATCATCAAATGATTATGACATCAACAAAATGATTATGACATCATCAAATGATTATGACATCATCCAATGATTATCACATCAAATGATTATGACATCAACAAAATTAATATGACATCATCCAATGATTATGACATCATACAATGATTATGACATCATCAAATCATTATGACATCATCAAAATGATTGACGTCCTCAAATGATTATGACATCAACAAAATGATTATGACATCATCCAATGATTATGACATCAAATGATTATAACATCATCCAATGATTATGACATCAACAAAATGATTATGGCATCATCAAATGATTATGACATCAACAAAATGATTATGACATCATCCAATGATTATGACATCATCCAATGATTATGACATCATCAAATCATTATGACATCAACAAAATGATTATGACATCAACAAAATGATTATGACATCATCAAATGATTATGACATCAACAAAATGATTATGACATCATCCAATGATTATGACATCAAATGATTATGACATCAACAAAATGATTATGACATCATCCAATGATTATGACATCAAATGTTTATGACATCATCAAATGATTATGACATCAACAAAATGATTATGACATCATCCAATGATTATGACATCAAATGATTATGACATCATCAAATCATTATGACATCAACAAAATGATTATGACATCATCTAATGATTATGACATCATCCAATGATTATGACATCAACAAAATGATTATGACATCATCCAATGATTATGACATCAAATGATTATGACATCATCAAATGATTATGACATCAACAAAATGATTATGACATCATCCAATGATTATGACATCAAATGATTATGACATCAACAAAATGATTATGACATCATCCAATGATTATGACATCAAATGTTTATGACATCATCAAATGATTATGACATCAACAAAATGATTATGACATCATCCAATGATTATGACATCAAACGATTATGACATCATCAAATCATTATGACATCAACAAAATGATTATGACATCATCTAATGATTATGACATCATCAAATGATTATGACATCAACAAAATGATTATGACATCATTCAATGATTATGATATCAAATGATTATGACATCATCAAATGATTATGACATCAAATGATTATGACATCATCAAATGATTATGACATCAACAAAATGATGATGACATCATCCAATGATTATGACATCATCCAATGATTATGACATCATCAAATCATTATGACATCAACAAAATGATTATGACATCATCTAATGATTATGACATCATCAAATGATTATGACATCAACAAAATGATTATGACATCATCCAATGATTATGACATCAAATGATTATGACATCATCAAATGATTATGACATCAACAAAATGATTATGACATCATCAAATGATTATGACATCAAAAAATGATTATGACAACAATAAAATAATTAGGACATCATCTAATGATTATGACATTATCAAATGATTATGACATCAACAAAATGATTATGACATCATCCGATGATTATGACATCAAATGATTATGACATCATCAAATGATTATGACATCAAGAAAATGATTATGACATCATCTAATGATTATGACATCATCAAATGATTATGACATCAACAAAATGATTATGACATCATCAAATGATTATGACATCAACAAAATGATTATGACATCATCCAATGATTATGACATCAAATGATTATGACATCAACAAAATGATTATGACATCATCCAATGATTATGACATCAAATGTTTATGACATCATCAAATGATTATGACATCAACAAAATGATTATGACATCATCCAATGATTATGACATCAAATTATTATGACATCATCAAATCATTATGACATCAACAAAATGATTATGACATCATCTAATGATTATGACATCATCAAATGATTATGACATCAACAAAATGATTATGACATCATCCAATGATTATGACATCAAATGATTATGACATCATCAAATGATTATGACATCAACAAAATGATTATGACATCATCTGATGATTATGACATCAACAAAATGATTATGACATCATCCAATGATTATGACATCAAATGATTATGACATCATCCAATGATTATGACATCAACAAAATGATTATGGCATCATCAAATTATTATGACATCAACAAAATGATTATGACATCATCCAATGATTATGACATCAAATGATTATGACATCATCAAATGATTATGACATCAACAAAATGATTATGACATCATCAAATGATTATGACATCAACAAAATAATTAGGACATCATCTAATGATTATGACATTATCAAATGATTATGACATCAACAAAATGATTATGACATCATCCGATGATTATGACATCAAATGATTATGACATCATCAAATGATTATGACATCAACAAAATGATTATGACATCATCTAATGATTATGACATCATCAAATGATTATGACATCAACAAAATGATTATGACATCATCAAATGATTATGACATCAACAAAATGATTATGACATCATCCAATGATTATGACATCAAATGATTATGACATCAACAAAATGATTATGACATCATCCAATGATTATGACATCAAATGTTTATGACATCATCAAATGATTATGACATCAACAAAATGATTATGACATCATCCAATGATTATGACATCAAATGATTATGACATCATCAAATCATTATGACATCAACAAAATGATTATGACATCATCTAATGATTATGACATTATCAAATGATTATGACATCAACAAAATGATTATGACATCATCCAATGATTATGACATCAAATGATTATGACATCATCAAATGATTATGACATCAACAAAATGATTATGACATCATCCAATGATTATGACATCAAATGATTATGACATCAACAAAATGATTATGACATCATCCAATGATTATGACATCAAATATTTATGACATCATCAAGTGATTATGACATCAACAAAATGATTATGACATCATCCAATGATTATGACATCAAATGATTATGACATCATCAAATCATTATGACATCAACAAAATGATTATGACATCATCTAATGATTATGACATCATCAAATGATTATGACATCAACAAAATGATTATGACATCATTCAATGATTATGATATCAAATGATTATGACATCATCAAATGATTATGACATCAAATGATTATGACATCATCAAATGATTATGACATCAACAAAATGATGATGACATCATCCAATGATTATGACATCATCCAATGATTATGACATCATCAAATCATTATGACATCAACAAAATGATTATGACATCATCTAATGATTATGACATCATCAAATGATTATGACATCAACAAAATGATTATGACATCATCCAATGATTATGACATCAAATGATTATGACATCATCAAATGATTATGAAATCAACAAAATGATTATGACATCATCAAATGATTATGACATCAAAAATGATTATGACATCAACAAAATAATTAGGACATCATCTAATGATTATGACATTATCAAATGATTATGACATCAACAAAATGATTATGACATCATCCGATGATTATGACATCAAATGATTATGACATCATCAAATGATTATGACATCAACAAAATGATTATGACATCATCTAATGATTATGACATCATCAAATTATTATGACATCAACAAAATGATTATGACATCATCAAATGATTATGACATCAACAAAATGATTATGACATCATCCAATGATTATGACATCAAATGATTATGACATCAACAAAATGATTATGACATCATCCAATGATTATGACATCAAATGTTTATGACATCATCAAATGATTATGACATCAACAAAATGATTATGACATCATCCAATGATTATGACATCAAATTATTATGACATCATCAAATCATTATGACATCAACAAAATGATTATGACATCATCTAATGATTATGACATCATCAAATGATTATGACATCAACAAAATGATTATGACATCATCCAATGATTATGACATCAAATGATTATGACATCATCAAATGATTATGACATCAACAAAATGATTATGACATCATCTGATGATTATGACATCAACAAAATGATTATGACATCATCCAATGATTATGACATCAAATGATTATGACATCATCCAATGATTATGACATCAACAAAATGATTATGGCATCATCAAATTATTATGACATCAACAAAATGATTATGACATCATCCAATGATTATGACATCATCAAATCATTATGACATCAACAAAATGATTATGACATCAACAAAATAATTATGACATCATCAAATGATTATGACATCATCTAATGATTATGACATTATCAAATGATTATGACATCAACAAAATGATTATGACATCAACAAAATGATTATGACATCATCAAATGATTATGACATCAAATGATTATGACATCATCCAATGATTATGACATCAACAAAATGATTATGGCATCATCAAATGATTATGACATCAACAAAATGATTATGACATCATCAAATGATTATGACATCATCCAATGATTATCACATCAAATGATTATGACATCAACAAAATTAATATGACATCATCCAATGATTATGACATCATACAATGATTATGACATCATCAAATCATTATGACATCATCAAAATGATTGACGTCCTCAAATGATTATGACATCAACAAAATGATTATGACATCATCCAATGATTATGACATCAAATGATTATAACATCATCCAATGATTATGACATCAACAAAATGATTATGGCATCATCAAATGATTATGACATCAACAAAATGATTATGACATCATCCAATGATTATGACATCATCCAATGATTATGACATCATCAAATCATTATGACATCAACAAAATGATTATGACATCAACAAAATGATTATGACATCATCAAATGATTATGACATCAACAAAATGATTATGACATCATCCAATGATTATGACATCAAATGATTATGACATCATCAAATGATTATGACATCAACAAAATGACTATGACATCATCCAATGATTATGACATCATCCAATGATTATGACATCATCAAATCATTATGACATCAACAAAATGATTGACATCATCAAATGATTATGACATCAACAAAATGATTATGACATCATCAAATCATTATGACATCAACAAAATGATTATGACATCAACAAAATGATTATGGAATCATCAAGTGATTATGACATCAACAAAATCATTATGACATCATCAAATGATTATGACATCAACAAAATGATTATGGCATCATCAAATGATTATGACATCAACAAAATGATTATGACATCATCCAATGATTATGACATCATCCAATGATTATGACATCATCAAATCATTATGACATCAACAAAATGATTATGACATCAACAAAATGATTATGACATCATCAAATGATTATGACATCAACAAAATGATTATGACATCATCCAATGATTATGACATCATCAAATCATTATGACATCAACAAAAGGATTATGACATCAACAAAATGATTATGACATCATCAAATGATTATGACATCAACAAAATGATTATGACATCATCCAATGATTATGACATCAAATGATTATGACATCATCAAATGATTATGACATCAACAAAATGATTATGACATCATCCAATGATTATGACATCATCCAATCATTATGACATCATCAAATCATTATGACATCAACAAAATGATTGACATCATCAAATGATTATGACATCAACAAAATGATTATGACATCATCAAATGATTATGACATCATCCAATGATTATGACATCAATGAAATGATTATGGCATCATCAAATGATTATGACATCAACAAAATGATTATGACATCATCCAATGATTATGACATCAACAAAATGATTATGACATCATCCAATGATTATGACATCATAAAATCATTATGACATCAACAAAATGATTATGACATCAACAAAATGATTATGGCATCATCAAATGATTATGACATCAACAAAATGATTATGACATCATCCAATGATTTTGACATCATCAAATCATTATGACATCAACAAAATGATGATGACATCAACAAAATGATTATGACATCATCAAATGATTATGACATCAAATGATTATGACATCATCAAATGATTATGACATCAACAAAATGATGATGACATCATCCAATGATTATGACATCATCCAATGATTATGACATCATCAAATCATTATGACATCAACAAAATGATTATGACATCATCCAATGATTATGACATCAAATGATTATGACATCATCAAATGATTATGACATCAACAAAATGATTATGACATCATCCAATGATTATGACATGAAATGATTATGACATCATCATATGATTATGACATCAACAAAATGATTATGCATCATCAAATGATTATGACATCAACAAAATGATTATGACATCATCAAATGATTATGACATCATCCAATGATTATCACATCAAATGATTATGACATCAACAAAATTATTATGACATCATCCAATGACTATGACATCATACAATGATTATGACATCATCAAATCATTATGACATCATCAAAATGATTGACATCCTCAAATGATTATGACATCAACAAAATGATTATGACATCATCCAATGATTATGACATCAAATGATTATAACATCATCCAATGATTATGACATCAACAAAATGATTATGGCATCATCAAATGATTATGACATCAACAAAATGATTATGACATCATCCAATGATTATGACATCATCCAATGATTATGACATCATCAAATCATTATGACATCAACAAAATGATTATGACATCAACAAAATGATTATGACATCAACAAAATGATTATGACATCATCCAATGATTATGACATCAAATGATTATGACATCATCAAATGATTATGACATCAACAAAATGACTATGACATCATCCAATGATTATGACATCATCCAATGATTATGACATCATCAAATGATTATGACATCAACAAAATGATTGACATCATCAAATGATTATGACATCAACAAAATGATTATGACATCATCAAATCATTATGACATCAACAAAATGATTATGACATCAACAAAATGATTATGGAATCATCAAATGATTATGACATCAACAAAATCATTATGACATCATCAAATGATTATGACATCAACAAAATGATAATGGCATCATCAAATGATTATGACATCAACAAAATGATTATGACATCATCCAATGATTATGACATCATCAAATCATTATGACATCAACAAAATGATTATGACATCAACAAAATGATTATGACATCATCAAATGATTATGACATCAACAAAATGATTATGACATCATCCAATGATTATGACATCATCAAATCATTATGACATCAACAAAAGGATTATGACATCAACAAAATGATTATGACATCATCAAATGATTATGACATCAACAAAATGATTATGACATCATCCAATGATTATGACATCATCAAATGATTATGACATCAACAAAATGATTATGACATCATCCAATGATTATGACATCATCCAATGATTATGACATCATCAAATCATTATGACATCAACAAAATGATTGACATCATCAAATGATTATGACATCAACAAAATGATTATGACATCATCAAATGATTATGACATCATCCAATGATTATCACATCAAATGATTATGACATCAACAAAATTATTATGACATCATCCAATGATTATGACATCATCCAATGATTATGACATCATCAAATCATTATGACATCAACAAAATGATTGACATCATCAAATGATTATGACATCAACAAAATGATTATGACATCATCCAATGATTATGACATCAACGAAATGATTATGGCATCATCAAATGATTATGACATCAACAAAATGATTATGATATCATCCAATGATTATGACATCATCCAATGATTATGACATCATCAAATCATTATGACATCAACAAATGATTATGACATCAACAAAATGATTATGACATCATCCAATGATTATGACATCAAATGATTATGACATCATCAAATCATTATGACATCAACAAAATGATTATGACATCAACAAAATGATTATGACATCATAAAATGATTATGACATCAACAAAATGATTATGACATCATCCAATGATTTTGACATCATCAAATGATTATGACATCAACAAAATGATTATGACATCATCCAATGATTATGACATCAAATGATTATGACATCATAAAATCATTATGACATCAACAAAATGATTATGACATCAACAAAATGATTATGGCATCATCAAATGATTATGACATCAACAAAATGTTTATGACGTCATCCAATGATTTTGACATCATCAAATCATTATGACATCAACAAAATGATTATGACATCAACAAAATGATTATGACATCATCAAATGATTATGACATCAAATGATTATGACATCATCAAATGATTATGACATCAACAAAATGATGATGACATCATCCAATGATTATGACATCATCCAATGATTATGACATCATCAAATCATTATGACATCAACAAAATGATTATGACATCATCCAATGATTATGACATCAAATGATTATGACATCATCAAATGATTATGACATCAACAAAATGATTATGACATCATCAAATGATTATGACATCAAAAAATGATTATTACATCAACAAAATAATTAGGACATCATCTAATGATTATGACATTATCAAATGATTATGACATCAACAAAATGATTATGACATCATCAAATGATTATGACATCAACAAAATGATTATGACATCATCCAATGATTATGACATCAAATGATTATGACATCAACAAAATGATTATGACATCATCCAATGATTATGACATCAAATGTTTATGACATCATCAAATGATTATGACATCAACAAAATGATTATGACATCATCCAATGATTATGACATCAAATGATTATGACATCATCAAATCATTATGACATCATCCAATGATTATGACATCAAATGATTATGACATCATCAAATCATTATGACATCAACAAAATGATTATGACATCAACAAAATGATTATGACATCATAAAATGATTATGACATCAACAAAATGATTATGACATCATCCAATGATTTTGACATCATCAAATGATTATGACATCAACAAAATGATTATGACATCATCAAATGATTATGACATCAAATGATTATGACATCATCAAATGATTATGACATCAACAAAATGATGATGACATCATCCAATGATTATGACATCATCCAATGATTATGACATCATCAAATCATTATGACATCAACAAAATGATTATGACATCATCCAATGATTATGACATCAAATGATTATGACATCATCAAATGATTATGACATCAACAAAATGATTATGACATCATCAAATGATTATGACATCAAAAAATGATTATGACATCAACAAAATAATTAGGACATCATCTAATGATTATGACATTATCAAATGATTATGACATCAACAAAATGATTATGACATCATCAAATGATTATGACATCAACAAAATGATTATGACATCATCCAATGATTATGACATCAAATGATTATGACATCAACAAAATGATTATGACATCATCCAATGATTATGACATCAAATGTTTATGACATCATCAAATGATTATGACATCAACAAAATGATTATGACATCATCCAATGATTATGACATCAAATGATTATGACATCATCAAATCATTATGACATCAACAAAATGATTATGACATCATCTAATGATTATGACATCATCAAATGATTATGACATCAACAAAATGATTATGACATCATCCAATGATTATGACATCAAATGATTATGACATCATCAAATGATTATGACATCAACAAAATGATTATGACATCATCCAATGATTATGACATCAAATGATTATGACATCAACAAAATGATTATGACATCATCCAATGATTATGACATCAAATGTTTATGACATCATCAAATGATTATGACATCAACAAAATGATTATGACATCATCCAATGATTATGACATCAAACGATTATGACATCATCAAATCATTATGACATCAACAAAATGATTATGACATCATCTAATGATTATGACATCATCAAATGATTATGACATCAACAAAATGATTATGACATCATTCAATGATTATGATATCAAATGATTATGACATCATCAAATGATTATGACATCAAATGATTATGACATCATCAAATGATTATGACATCAACAAAATGATGATGACATCATCCAATGATTATGACATCATCCAATGATTATGACATCATCAAATCATTATGACATCAACAAAATGATTATGACATCATCTAATGATTATGACATCATCAAATGATTATGACATCAACAAAATGATTATGACATCATCCAATGATTATGACATCAAATGATTATGACATCATCAAATGATTATGACATCAACAAAATGATTATGACATCATCAAATGATTATGACATCAAAAAATGATTATGACAACAATAAAATAATTAGCACATCATCTAATGATTATGACATTATCAAATGATTATGACATCAACAAAATGATTATGACATCATCCGATGATTATGACATCAAATGATTATGACATCATCAAATGATTATGACATCAAGAAAATGATTATGACATCATCTAATGATTATGACATCATCAAATGATTATGACATCAACAAAATGATTATGACATCATCAAATGATTATGACATCAACAAAATGATTATGACATCATCCAATGATTATGACATCAAATGATTATGACATCAACAAAATGATTATGACATCATCCAATGATTATGACATCAAATGTTTATGACATCATCAAATGATTATGACATCAACAAAATGATTATGACATCATCCAATGATTATGACATCAAATTATTATGACATCATCAAATCATTATGACATCAACAAAATGATTATGACATCATCTAATGATTATGACATCATCAAATGATTATGACATCAACAAAATGATTATGACATCATCCAATGATTATGACATCAAATGATTATGACATCATCAAATGATTATGACATCAACAAAATGATTATGACATCATCTGATGATTATGACATCAACAAAATGATTATGACATCATCCAATGATTATGACATCAAATGATTATGACATCATCCAATGATTATGACATCAACAAAATGATTATGGCATCATCAAATTATTATGACATCAACAAAATGATTATGACATCATCCAATGATTATGACATCAAATGATTATGACATCATCAAATGATTATGACATCAACAAAATGATTATGACATCATCAAATGATTATGACATCAACAAAATAATTAGGACATCATCTAATGATTATGACATTATCAAATGATTATGACATCAACAAAATGATTATGACATCATCCGATGATTATGACATCAAATGATTATGACATCATCAAATGATTATGACATCAACAAAATGATTATGACATCATCTAATGATTATGACATCATCAAATGATTATGACATCAACAAAATGATTATGACATCATCAAATGATTATGACATCAACAAAATGATTATGACATCATCCAATGATTATGACATCAAATGATTATGACATCAACAAAATGATTATGACATCATCCAATGATTATGACATCAAATGTTTATGACATCATCAAATGATTATGACATCAACAAAATGATTATGACATCATCCAATGATTATGACATCAAATGATTATGACATCATCAAATCATTATGGCATCAACAAAATGATTATGACATCATCAAATGATTATGACATCAACAAAATGATTATGACATCATCCAATGATTATGACATCAAATGATTATGACATCATCAAATGATTATGACATCAACAAAATGATTATGACATCATCCAATGATTATGACATCAAATGATTATGACATCAACAAAATGATTATGACATCATCCAATGATTATGACATCAAATATTTATGACATCATCAAATGATTATGACATCAACAAAATGATTATGACATCATCCAATGATTATGACATCAAATGATTATGACATCATCAAATCATTATGACATCAACAAAATGATTATGACATCATCTAATGATTATGACATCATCAAATGATTATGACATCAACAAAATGATTATGACATCATTCAATGATTATGATATCAAATGATTATGACATCATCAAATGATTATGACATCAAATGATTATGACATCATCAAATGATTATGACATCAACAAAATGATGATGACATCATCCAATGATTATGACATCATCCAATGATTATGACATCATCAAATCATTATGACATCAACAAAATGATTATGACATCATCTAATGATTATGACATCATCAAATGATTATGACATCAACAAAATGATTATGACATCATCCAATGATTATGACATCAAATGATTATGACATCATCAAATGATTATGAAATCAACAAAATGATTATGACATCATCAAATGATTATGACATCAAAAAATGATTATGACATCAACAAAATAATTAGGACATCATCTAATGATTATGACATTATCAAATGATTATGACATCAACAAAATGATTATGACATCATCCGATGATTATGACATCAAATGATTATGACATTATCAAATGATTATGACATCAACAAAATGATTATGACATCATCTAATGATTATGACATCATCAAATGATTATGACATCAACAAAATGATTATGACATCATCAAATGATTATGACATCAACAAAATGATTATGACATCATCCAATGATTATGACATCAAATGATTATGACATCAACAAAATGATTATGACATCATCCAATGATTATGACATCAAATGTTTATGACATCATCAAATGATTATGACATCAACAAAATGATTATGACATCATCCAATGATTATGACATCAAATTATTATGACATCATCAAATCATTATGACATCAACAAAATGATTATGACATCATCTAATGATTATGACATCATCAAATGATTATGACATCAACAAAATGATTATGACATCATCCAATGATTATGACATCAAATGATTATGACATCATCAAATGATTATGACATCAACAAAATGATTATGACATCATCTGATGATTATGACATCAACAAAATGATTATGACATCATCCAATGATTATGACATCAAATGATTATGACATCATCCAATGATTATGACATCAACAAAATGATTATGGCATCATCAAATTATTATGACATCAACAAAATGATTATGACATCATCCAATGATTATGACATCATCCAATGATTATGACATCATCAAATCATTATGACATCAACAAAATGATTATGACATCAACAAAATAATTATGACATCATCAAATGATTATGACATCATCTAATGATTATGACATTATCAAATGATTATGACATCAACAAAATGATTATGACATCATCAAATGATTATGACATCATCAAATGATTATGACACCAACGAAATGATTATGACATCAACAAAATGATTATGACATCAACAAAATGATTATGACATCATCTAATGATTATGACATTATCAAATGATTATGACATCAACAAAATGATTATGACATCATCCGATGATTATGACATCAAATGATTATGACATCATCAAATGATTATGACATCAACAAAATGATTATGACATCATCTAATGATTATGACATCATCAAATGATTATGACATCAACAAAATGATTATGACATCATCCAATGATTATGACATCAAATTATTATGACATCATCAAATCATTATGACATCAACAAAATGATTATGACATCATCTAATGATTATGACATCATCAAATGATTATGACATCAACAAAATGATTATGACATCATCCAATGATTATGACATCAAATGATTATGACATCTTCAAATGATTATGACATCAACAAAATGATTATGACATCATCTGATGATTATGACATCAACAAAATGATTATGACATCATCCAATGATTATGACATCAAATGACTATGACATCATCCAATGATTATGACATCAACAAAATGATTATGGCATCATCAAATTATTATGACATCAACAAAATGATTATGACATCATCCAATGATTATGACATCATCCAATGATTATGACATCATCAAATCATTATGACATCAACAAAATGATTATGACATCAACAAAATAATTATGACATCATCAAATGATTTTGACATCATCTAATGATTATGACATTATCAAATGATTATGACATCAACAAAATGATTATGACATCATCCGATGATTATGACATCATCAAATGATTATGACATCATCAAATGATTATGACATCAACAAAATGATTATGACATCAACAAAATGATTATGACATCAACAAAATGATTATGACATCATCTAATGATTATGACATTATCAAATGATTATGACATCAACAAAATGATTATGACATCATCCGATGATTATGACATCAAATGATTATGACATCATCAAATGATTATGACATCAACAAAATGATTATGACATCATCTAATGATTATGACATCATCAAATGATTATGACATCAACAAAATGATTATGACATCATCTAATGATTATGACATCAACAAAATGATTATGACATCATCCAATGATTATGACATCAAATGATTATGACATCAACAAAATGATTATGACATCATCCAATGATTATGACATCAAATGATTATGACATCATCAAATCATTATGACATCAACAAAATGATTATGACATCAACAAAATGATTATGACATCATAAAATGATTATGACATCAACAAAATGATTATGGCATCATCAAATGATTATGACATCAACAAAATGATTATGACATCATCCAATGATTTTGACATCATCAAATCATTATGACATCAACAAAATGATTATGACATCAACAAAATGATTATGACGTCATCAAATGATTATGACTAGAGTTGAGCGATACCAGTCGATACTTGAAAATATCGGATCGGAATGGATCGGCCGATCTTAAAAAAAAGTATCGGTATCGCCGATTCCGATACCGGGAACCAATGCAAGTCAATGGGGCCAAAATATCGGAATTAAAAAAAAACCTTTCTTTCCTTGTAGGTTAATTCTACATGAAGAAAAACAACTAAGAATAATGTAGAATGTATTGTGGGAGGTGGAGGAGACATTAAAGCCATAGAGGTTTAGCCCAATCAAATGGAATAGCAGGAATTAAACTTTTTTTTTAAAGATGTTAGGAGTTACAAAGATATTGACTATGTTAGCCTCATTTATATTTTGCCAGACATGTATGTCTTCTTCTTCTTTCTTCTTCTTTCTTCTTCTTCTTCCTTTTTTTTACCTTCTTCTTCTTCTTATTCCTTTTTTTACATTCTTCTTCTTCTTCTTCCTCCTTTTTTTACATTCTTCTACTTCCTTTTTTTACATTCTTCTTCTTCCTTTTTTTACATTCTTCTTCTTATTCCTTTTTTTACATTCTTCTTCTTCTTCTTCCTTTTTTAAATTCTTCTACTTCCTTTTTTTACATTCTTCTTCTTCTTCTTCCTTTTCTTACATTCTTCATATTCTTCTTATTCAACAATTATTATTCTACATATTCAACTTCTTCATCTTCTTCCTATTCTTCTTCATCATATTCTTGTTTGTGTCAGGCATTCCTGTAGTTGTTATCTGGAAAAGTTAGAAGTTTACACCTTCCGTTCTGCCTGTCACAAAAGATTTACAACAGGATTTGTCCGCGTTCAGTTTGGCCTGCAGCAGCAGGCCTTTTCCAGGGGCACCACGAGGAGGAACGGACTCACCCCCATACACTGCTTAGTCTTCTTCTGCTTATAAATAAGATAATATCATTTGCTCAGAGTATTAGTCTTATGCTTAATGTTCTTCTGCTTTGTTTTTTTTATGCTTCTTGGTCTTCTCTCTCTTGTTGTTCTGCATCTTGGTGGTTGTCTTCCTGTTCTTTGTCCTCTTGAACCAGCTGACGGTACTGGCACCGGGAGGGGCAGCAGAAGGAACAAGAGCCAATGGCACTACCGAGGACCAGCTGACGGTGCTGGAACCCGGTTACTAAGCAGGAGGTACCTGTGCTACAAAGCACTACCAAGGACCAGCAGACGTTGCCGGAACTCGGATACCGAGATGGAGGCACCTAGGCCAAAGGCTCTGACGAGAACCAGCTGACGGTGCTGGAACCCGGAGGGGTAGCATAAGCTGCAAGAGCAAATGGAAATAGCGAGGACCAGCTGACAGTGCTGGCACCTGGAGGGGCAGCAGAAGGAATAAGAGCCAATGGCACAACCAAGGACCAGCTGACGGTGCTGGAACCCGGTTACTAAGCATGAGGTACCTGTGCTACAAAGCACTACCAAGGACCAGCAGACGTTGCCGGAACTCGGATACCGAGATGGAGGCACCTAGGCCAAAGGCTCTGACGAGAACCAGCTGACGGTGCTGGAACCCGGAGGGGTAGCATAAGCTGCAAGAGCAAATGGAAATAGCGAGGACCAGCTGACAGTGCTGGCACCCGGAGGGGCAGCAGAAGGAATAAGAGCCAATGGCACAACCAAGGACCAACTGACGGTGCTGGAACCCGGTTACTAAGCAGGAGGTACCTGTGCTACAAAGCACTACCAAGGACCAGCAGACGTTGCCGGAACTCGGATACCGAGATGGAGGCACCTAGGCCAAAGGCTCTGCCGAGAACCAGCTGACGGTGCAGGAACCCGGAGGGGTAGCATAAGCTGCAAGAGCAAATGGAAATAGCGAGGACCAGCTGACAGTGCTGGCACCCGGAGGGGCAGCAGAAGGAATAAGAGCCAATGGCACAACCGAGGACCAGCTGACGGTGCTGGAACCCGGTTACTAAGCAGGAGGTACCTGTGCTACAAAGCACTACCAAGGACCAGCAGACGTTGCCGGAACTCGGATACCGAGATGGAGGCACCTAGGCCAAAGGCTCTGACGAGAACCAGCTGACGGTGCTGGAACACGGAGGGGTATCAGAAGTTACCCCTGAAAAGCAAAGTTGGCATGCCGCAAGCTGGCCGCAGTTACCGAATCACACAGTCATACAGGGGGTGCTTGTCCTACTGGCACTATGGAACAAGCCTTTCTTACCAGAACCCGCAGTCCACATAGGAAGCACCTAAACTGCTGGCACCCTAGCCTCGGCTAACCCAACCGCAACACGACATGGCAACTTGGGGTGGCAAACTGACATTGACACTTCCCGGAAACAGCAGGCAGGGCTGGAACCAAGCTGGGCAGGAGGGAGTACCCATGCCAAAGTCAGTTATGAGCAGCAACTGGCGATGTTGGAGCCCAGGACAAGCACTTAGCAGGCTGAGGCCTGATGTGCTGTCAATTGGGAGGCAGCAGGACAGATTGCCATCAAAACAGCAGGGGAACAGCTGACGTTACTGAACCCCACAAACACAGGAGCTAGTGTTTTACTCTGTGAAGACGGCACTTCCGAGCAACAACTGGCTGTGTTGAAGCCCAGGGACAAGCACGGAGCAGGCTGAGGCTGCATTGAAGAAATTTTAAGATCGGTTGTAGACTACTAATTTGAACCAAGCTCCACTTAGGCCTGTGGCTTCACTGATTTTCGTATTTCCCCTGTCCTCCAACCCCGCCAGTTACAGCTCCGAAGTGGCGTCTGCACAATCCACACTTGTTCCTGTGTTACAGGTGTTCAGTCCGGTCAGTTAATCCCCTGATGTGTGTCCGGCAATGTCGCCTGCTCTGTCCACATTCCGATAATGGGAATGTGGACAGAGCAGGCGACATTGCCGGACACACATCAGGGGATTAACTGACCGGACTGAACACCTGTAACACAGGAACAAGTGTGGATTGTGCAGACGCCACTTCGGAGCTGTAACTGGCGGGGTTGGAGGACAGGGGAAATACGAGAGATAGTGGAGCCACAGGCATAATTGGAGCACGGTTAAAAATCAGTAGTGGTATGACTGTGTAGGCAGCAGGAGACTTTGCCATCTACACAGCAGGGGATCAGCTGACGTTACTGAACCCCACTGAGACACGGGAGCAAGTGTCTCTTTCCGTGTGGACGGCACTTCCGAACTACAACTGGCTGTGTTGAAGCCCAGGAAATAGGAGGGTGTAGGCAGAGGCCTACTGTATTTTGAATGAGGTGACAGCAGGAGAGACTGCCATCCACACAGCAGGGGATCAGCTGACGTTACTGAACCCCACTGAGACACGGGAGCAAGTGTCTCTTTCCGTGTGGACGGCACTTCCGAACTACAACTGGCTGTGTTGAAGCTCAGGAAATAGGAGGGTGTAGGCAGAGGCCTACTGTATTTTGAAAGAGGTGACAGCAGGAGAGACTGCCATCCACACAGCAGGGGATCAGCTGACGTTACTGAACCCCACTGAGACACGGGAGCAAGTGTCTCTTTCCGTGTGGACGGCACTTCCGAACTACAACTGGCTGTGTTGAAGCCCAGGAAATAGGAGGGTGTAGGCAGAGGCCTACTGTATTTTGAAAGAGGTGACAGCAGGAGAGACTGCCATCCACAAAGCAGGGGATCAGCTGACGTTACTGAACCCCACTGAGACACGGGAGCAAGTGTCTCTTTCCGTGTGGACGGCACTTCCGAACTACAACTGTCTGTGTTGAAGCCCAGGAAATAGGAGGGTGTAGGCAGAGGCCTACTGTATTTTGAATAAGGTGACAGCAGGAGAGACTGCCATCCACACAGCAGGGGATCAGCTGACGTTACTGAACCCCACTGAGACACGGGAGCAAGTGTCTCTTTCCGTGTGGACGGCACTTCCGAACTACAACTGGCTGTGTTGAAGCCCAGGAAATAGGAGGGTGTAGGCAGAGGCCTACTGTATTTTGAATGAGGTGACAGCAGGAGAGACTGCCATCCACACAGCAGGGGATCAGCTGACGTTACTGAACCCCACTGAGACACGGGAGCAAGTGTCTCTTTCCGTGTGGACGGCACTTCCGAACTACAACTGGCTGTGTTGAAGCCCAGGAAATAGGAGGGTGTAGGCAGAGGCCTACTGTATTTTGAATGAGGTGACAGCAGGAGAGACTGCCATCCACACAGCAGGGGATCAGCTGACGTTACTGAACCCCACTGAGACACGGGAGCAAGTATCTCTTTCCGTGTGGACGGCACTTCCGAGCTACAACTGGCTGTGTTGAAGCCCAGGAAATAGGAGGGTGTAGGCAGAGGCCTACTGTATTTTGAATGAGGTGACAGCAGGAGAGACTGCCATCCACAAAGCAGGGGATCAGCTGACGTTACTGAACCCCACTGAGACACGGGAGCAAGTGTCTCTTTCCGTGTGGACGGCACTTCCGAGCTACAACTGGCTGTGTTGAAGCCCAGGAAATAGGAGGGTGTAGGCAGAGGCCTACTGTCTTTGTAATGCGGAGACAGCAGGAGAGACTGCCATCTCCACAGCAGGGGAACAGCTGGCAGTGCTGAACCCCACTAACACTTGAACGAATGTGTTTGGCTCTGTGGAGACGACACTTCTGAACACCAACTGACGCTGTTGGAGCCCAGGATTAGGCGAGGAGCAGGCTGGGGCCTACTGGATTTTGGCAGGTGAATGCAGCAGGAGACTTGCCATCTCCACAGCAGGGGAACAGCTGACAGTGCTGAACCCCACTAACACTTGAACGAATGTGTTTGGCTCTGTGGAGACGACACTTCTGAACACCAACTGACGCTGTTGGAGCCCAGGATTAGGCGAGGAGCAGGCTGGGGCCTACTGGATTTTGGCAGGTGAAGGCAGCAGGAGACTTGCCATCTCCACAGCAGGGGAACAGCTGACAGTGCTGAACCCCACTAACACTTGAACGAATGTGTTTGGCTCTGTGGAGACGACACTTCTGAACACCAACTGACGCTGTTGGAGCCCAGGATTAGGCGAGGAGCAGGCTGGGGCCTACTGGATTTTGGCAGGTGAAGGCAGCAGGAGACTTGCCATCTCCACAGCAGGGGAACAGCTGGCAGTGCTGAACCCCACTAACACTTGAACGAATGTGTTTGGCTCTGTGGAGACGACACTTCTGAACACCAACTGACGCTGTTGGAGCCCAGGATTACGCATGCCGCATGCAGAGGCCAATGGGCATCGGTTTTTATGGAGGTTGTGGACTACTACTGATTCTAACCATGCTCCACTTAGGCCTCTGGCTCCACTGTCTCTACTATTTACCCTGGCCTCCAACCCCGCCAGCTACATCTCTGAAGTGGCGTCAGCACAATCTACACTTGTTCCTGTGTTACTGGTGCTCAGTCCCATCAGTTGATCCCCTGATGTTTGTCCGGCAAGTTCGCCAGCTCTGTCCTCATTCCCACTACTGGTTATGGGAATGTGGACAGAGCAGGAGACCTTGCCGGACACACATCAGGGGATAAACTGATGGGACTGAGCCACAGGAACACAGGAACAAGTGTAGATTGTGCTGACGCCACTTCAGAGATGTAGATGGCGGGGTTGGAGGTCAGGGGAAATAGTAGAGACAGTGGAGCCAGAGACCTAAGTTGGGCACGGTTAAAAATCAGTAGTGGTTTGAATGTTGATGGAGCTGGTGACTCTGCCGTCCACACAGCAGGGGATCAGCTGGCATTACTGAACCCCAGTAACACAGGAGCTAGTGTGTTTCTCTGTGCAGACGACACATCTGAGCGACAACTGGCTGTGTTGAAGCACAGGGATTATAGTTCAGGTGGTAGAAAAATGAACACACCAGCAGACCTGGATACAGTTGCCAACCACTAATTTAGTCTGTAAGAGGAATGGCAAAGTCTTTGGAGATCCAGGCCTTGTTCATTTTCAGAAAAGTCAGCCGATCAACATTATCGGAAGATAGTCGCGTGCGACGGTCTGTTAGTACACCGCCTGCGGCACTAAAGACACGTTCCGATAATACACTGGCAGCAGGGCAAGCCAGCACCTCCAATGCATACTGGCTAAGCTCTGGCCATGTATCCAGCTTAGAGACCCAAAACTTGAAGGGGGAAGAGCCATCTGGGAGTACAGCGACAGGGCAAGACATGTAGTCTGACACCATCTGACGGAAGCGTTGCCTCCTGCTGACTCGAGGCGTCGCTGATGGTGTAGACAATTGTGGTGGACACACAAAACTTTGCCACATTTGGGCCATAGTGGTCTTGCCTTGTGCTGCGGCACTGCCTCTGCTCCCTCTTTGTGCAGAGTTTCCTCCACTGCCTCGACGCACAGAGCTGCTTTGTAAAGCACTAGCAACAATGCTGTCGGGTGGAATGGAAAACATTATGGACTGCACCAGTGACTCTTCGTACTCCCGCATTTTACGCTCCCGGTTCAACGTTGGTATGAGCCTTTGTACGCTGTCCCGGTAGCGAGGATCTAGGAGGGTGTACACCCAATAATCAGCCGAGACGAGAATGTGGGCGATGCGGCGGTCGTTTCTCAGGCACTGCAGCATGAAATCAACCATGTGCTGCAGACTCCCAACTGCCAAAGAACCGCTGTCCCCTGTTTGAGGCGTGACCTCGACCTGCTCTGCATCACCCCACCCTCGCTGTACATACTGAGTAGAGGTTTGTGTACCTCCCTCCTCTGGAGAGATGTCTTCCTCCTCCATCGACTCCTCCTCATCCTCCTCACAAAGTGTCCCCTGCCTAGGCCTTTGTGAGGAAACATGTAGCGCAGACTGTCCAGAAGCAGATGGCATTTGGGACTCCTCATCCTCCACCTCTTCTGAAACCTCATCCCTTAGTGCTTGCAGTGTTTGTTGAAGCAGGCAGATAAGGGGGACAGTCATGCTGACTAGTGCATCATCTGCACTCGCCATCCGCGTGGATTCATCGAAGGCACGCAAAACGAGGCAGATGTCCTTCATAGAGGCCCACTCAATGGTGCTGAAGTGTGAACGGCGCACAGTGCGACTTGTTTGCGCCTGATGCAGCTGGTACTCCATGACTGCTGCCTGCTGCTCACACAACCGCTCCAACATATGTAACGTTGAATTCCACCGGGTGGGTAGGTCACATATGATGCGATGTTCCGGAAGGCCAAATCGTCGCTGCAGAGCAGCGAGGCGCGATCTTGCCGTGCTGGAACGTCGCAAGTGAGCGCACTCTATGCGGACCTTGTGTAACAGTGCATCAAGATCCGGATAGTCCCTCAGAAAGCTCTGCACGACCAAGTTAAGAACATGTGCCAGACATGGGATGTGTGTGAGGTTGCCTAGGCCAAGAGCTGCCACCAGATTTCGGCCATTGTCACACACTACCAAGCCCGGCTGGAGATTCGCTGGCCCAAACCACACATCGCTCTCCAGCTTCATAGCATTCCAGAGCTCCTGCGCTGTGTGGCTTCGATTCCCCAAAGAAATTAATTTGAGTACAGCCTGTTGACGTTTGGCCACGGCTGTGCTCATATCGGTCGTAACAGGCTCCTGCTCTGCTGTTTCTGAGGAACTTGAGTAGGAGGAGGAGTCTATGTGTACAGACTGGAGTCCTGCAATCCGTGGCGTTGGAAGAACACGTACAGCGCCACTCTCCAGATCCGTACCCGGCTCCACAACATTGACCCAGTGGGCAGTGAGGTTAAGGTATCGTCCCTGTCCATGGTTACTGGTCCACGCATTGGTGGTCAGGTGGACCTTGCTACTAACGGCGTTTAGTAGCGCATGTTTTATTTTGCCCTCAACATGTTTCTGCAGGGCAGGGACGGCTCGCCTGCTGAAATAAAAGCGGCTGGGCACGTTGTATTGGGGGACTGCCAATGCCATTAAGTCCCGGAAGGTGTCAGTGTCCACCAGCCTGAATGACAGCATTTCAACTGCCAGAAGTTTGGCAATGCCAGCATTCAGAGACTGTGCTCGGGGATGGTTTGCCGATTAAGGGCGCCTTTTATCCCATGCCTGTGCTACCGATGGCTGTGATGGATGGGAATGTGCTGTTATGGGTGGAATCTGACAGGGTCTCCGGACAACACTGGCAGAGGTTCTTCCTTGGCGATCCTGTGAGGAAGCCGAACCAGCAGTGTGTGAGCTGGAGGAAGAGGGCCCAACACGAACTGAAGAGGTGGTAGGTGGTGCTGTACGTTGGCCTACGTCTTCAGGGTGTCTCTGCAACTCCAACTCGTGCTTGGTGCGCACATGTTTCCACATATTTGTGGTATTGAGGTTGCTGACATTTCTCCCTCTTTTGACTCTCTGATGACACAGCTTGCATTTGACAAAGCAAATGTCATCTGCAACTGTGTCAAAAAAGGACCACGCACTGCAACTCTTGTGAGCGCCCGGTTTGCCTTTGGAAGGAGGAGGGTACAGGCAACCAAGTCTTCCCCCTCCCTCTGCCTCCTGTTTTGGCCGGTAGGGGAATCTTTTCCTCAGAGCTGCTCCCACCACCTTCCTGTTGCTCACGCCATGATGGGTCAAGGACCTCATCATCTTCCCTCCCCTCTTCAAACAGCTGCTTCTCCGGGGTTGTCTCGCCAGCACCGTACGCACCAGAAAGTGGCAACTGAGTCTCGTCATCATCTGATGCGTACTGAGGTGTGCTGACCATAGGCACTGGCCCACTCGCCTCTTCAGATTCAGAGGGACAAAGAAGTTGCGCATCACTGCATACTCCCTCTTCTTCACATTCAGGAATGCTGCTTGGCTGGCCCCCTCTTTCCAAGCCAACAGATTCCGAGAACAGAAGTAGAGACTGTGATGGCTCCTGTCCATGTCTCTCTGACTGCCTGGGCACTTTGGCAGGTGGTGAAGAGACAGATGGTTGCTCTTCGGTGCTCTGACCCTGAGAGGATGCGGAAGTAATTGAAGTCGATGCGTTAGCTGCCATCCATCCGACAACGGCTTCAATTTGTTCCTCCCGCAGCAGTGGGGTACGTTGAGGTCCTACAAAGCTGCGCATAAAGGACTGTTGCCTGCTAAAACTGGGGGATGCTGATCCACTGGTGCCCGCAGCAGGCCCAGAATCCCCACGTCCTCTACCTGTAGAATCCCCACGTCCTCTCCCTGCAGAATCCCAACGTCCTCTCCCTGCTGAAACTCCACGCCCCCGCGCCTTACTCCCTGCCTTCTTCATCTTGCAAGACTGCTTAAGATAGGCAAAAAAGTACAAAGGGGGGCCTTAGTGTGCTTATTCCTGAACAGCTGGTTACAGGTACAAGAAACACTAATTTTATGAAGTGTGTGTGTGTGGACTAGACTTTAATAGGAGCTGATGTGGCCTACACAAGTTCAAAATGTAGTGTTTGGTGAACTTTTTATGTGGTTTCTTTGTTTGAAACAAACTCAAAGTATGAGAACAAAGAATTGAAACTGATAGTATCACCAACTTTTTGGAGCTATTACAATGCAGGCAGGTAACCTACAATGCAAAAGATGAGGCTCCCAAAAAATTGGGTAATACTAATCTGGCTGCGCCGGCAGGGCACAAGACAGAAAAAAAGGCTCCTCTATCTACTCCTATATAGTGTTTGCAACCAACCAATGTTGATGGATACGGATGGATGCACACTAATAGGAGAAGAAAAAATGAGCTGCACTCAAAGACAAATATGTGTGAGGCAGTGACGCACGTTGAGCGTCCTACAACCAGACGTAGCTGCAGGACACTCTACTCAGCGTGAGCTGCACTCACACACAGTCAGAGACCTCTCAGACAGCCGTCAACAGTGCAGCTAAGTGGGCACTGGCACTGACAGGCTGCAGAAAGGCTCTGCTGTGTACTCCTATATAGTGTTTGCAACCACCGTAGATGGAGACGGATGGATGCACACTAATAGAAGAAAAAATGAGCTGCACTCAAATAAAAATATGTGTGAGGCAGTGACGCACGCTGAGCGTCCTACAGCCAGACGTAGCTGCAGGACACACTACTCAGCGTGAGCTGCACTCACACACAGTCAGAGACCTCTCAGACAGCCGTGAACAGTGCAGCAAAGTGGACACTAGCACTGAAAGGCTGCAGAAAGGCTCCGCTGTCTACTACTAGTGTTTGCAACCAACGTATATGGATACGGATGGAAGCACACTAGATTGAAATTATTTAAAAAATGCAGCTCAAAAAATAAAAGATGTATGAGGCAGCAGTGATCACACTGGGTGGCCTACAGCCTGACGTGGCTGCAGGACCCACTCCACAGCGTGAGCTGCACTCACACAGCCCTTGCAGACAGCTGTGAACACTGCTGCTAGGGCAAAGAACGCTACAGTGGTGGTTTATGTAGCCTGGGTAAAGCACTAGATGTTTGGTGGAATCGCTATTTCTAACTGTCCCTCACAGTCTTCTACAGCAGCCTGTCCCTAACTGAATTCACAGCAGAGTGACCAGAAATGGCGGCTGCGGTGGCTTTTATAGTGCATCATGACATCATTTCGGCAGCCAATCACAGCCATGCCAATAGTTAACATGCCTACATGCCTAACAGGATGTGCCCACACTTCGGAGGATTCCCATTGGCTTAATCAAAGCAAGCAGGCTCATAGCATGATGGGAACTTCCTATTCCGATTCCGATCCCGGAATCCGATATGAAAAAAGTATCGGAATTAAGTATCGGAATTCCGATACCGCTAATATCGGCCGATACCCGTTACTTGCGGTATCGGATTGCTCAACACTAATTATGACATCAAATGATTATGACATCAACAAAATGATGATGACATCATCCAATGATTATGACATCATCCAATGATTATGACATCATCAAATCATTATGACATCAACAAAATGATTGACATCATCAAATGATTATGACATCAACAAAATGATTATGACATCATCAAATGATTATGACATCATCCAATGATTATCACATCAAATGATTATGACATCAACAAAATTATTATGACATTATCCAATGTTTATGACATCATCCAATGATTATGACATCATCAAATCATTATGACATCAACAAAATGATTGACATCATCAAATGATTATGACATCAACAAAATGATTATGACATCATCCAATGATTATGACATCAAATGATTATGACATCATCAAATCATTATGACATCAACAAAATGATTATGACATCAACAAAATGATTATGGCATCATCAAATGATTATGACATCAACAAAATCATTATGACATCATCAAATGATTATGACATCAACAAAATGATTATGGCATCATCAAATGATTATGACATCAACAAAATGATTATGACATCATCCAATGATTATGACATCATCCAATGATTATGACATCAACAAAATGATTATGACATCAACAAAATGATTATGACATCATCAAATGATTATGACATCAACAAAATGATTATGACATCATCCAATGATTATGACATCAAATGATTATGACATCATCAAATGATTATGACATCAACAAAATGATTATGACATCATCCAATGATTATGACATCATCCAATGATTATGACATCATCAAATCATTTTGACATCAACAAAATGATTGACATCATCAAATGATTATGACATCAACAAAATGATTATGACATCATCAAATGATTATGACATCATCCAATGATTATCACATCAAATGATTATGACATCAACAAAATTATTATGACATCATCCAATGATTATGAAATCATCCAATGATTATGACATCATCAAATCATTATGACATCAACAAAATGATTATGACATCATCCAATGATTATGACATCAAATGATTATGACATCATCAAATCATTATGACATCAACAAAATGATTATGACATCAACAAAATGATTATGGCATCATCAAATGATTATGACATCAACAAAATCATTATGACATCATCAAATGATTATGACATCAACAAAATGATTATGACATCATCCAATGATTATGACATCAAATGATTATGACATCATCAAATCATTATGACATCAACAAAATGATTATGACATCAACAAAATGATTATGACATCATAAAATGATTATGACATCAACAAAATGATTATGGCATCATCAAATGATTATGACATCAACAAAATGACTATGACATCATCCAATGATTTTGACATCATCAAATCATTATGACATCAACAAAATGATTATGACATCAACAAAATGATTATGACATCATCAAAAGATTATGACATCAAATGATTATGACATCATCAAATGATTATGACATCAACAAAATGATGATGACATCATCCAATGATTATGACATCATCCAATGATTATGACATCATCAAATCATTATGACATCAACAAAATGATTATGACATCATCTAATGATTATGACATCATCAAATGATTATGACATCAACAAAATGATTATGACATCATCCAATGATTATGACATCAAATGATTATGACATCATCAAATGATTATGACATCAACAAAATGATTATGACATCATCAAATGATTATGACATCAAAAAAATGATTATGACATCAACAAAATGATTATGACATCATCTAATGATTATGACATTATCAAATGATTATGACATCAACAAAATGATTATGACATCATCCGATGATTATGACATCAAATGATTATGACGTCATCAAATGATTATGACATCAACAAAATGATTATGACATCATCTAATGATTATGACATCATCAAATGATTATGACATCAACAAAATGATTATGACATCATCTAATGATTATGACATCATCAAATGATTATGACATCAACAAAATGATTATGACATCATCCAATGATTATGACATCAAATGATTATGACATCAACAAAATGATTATGACATCATCCAATGATTATGACATCAAATGTTTATGACATCATCAAATGATTATGACATCAACAAAATGATTATGACATCATCCAATGATGATGACATCAAATGATTATGACATAATCAAATCATTATGACATCAACAAAATGATTATGACATCATCTAATGATTATGACATCATCAAATGATTATGACATCAACAAAATGATTATGACATCATCCAATGATTATGACATCAAATGATTATGACATCATCAAATGATTATGACATCAACAAAATGATTATGACATCATCTGATGATTATGACATCAACAAAATGATTATGACATCATCCAATGATTATGACATCAAATGATTATGACATAATCCAATGATTATGACATCAACAAAATCATTATGGCATCATCAAATGATTATGACATCAACAAAATGATTATGACATCATCCAATGATTATGACATCATCCAATGATTATGACATCATCAAATCATAATGACATCAACAAAATGATTATGACATCAACAAAATGATTATGACATCATCAAATGATTATGACATCAAATGATTATGACATCTTCAAATGATTATGACATCAACAAAATGATGATGACATCATCCAATGATTATGACATCATCCAATGATTATGACATCATCAAATCATTTTGACATCAACAAAATGATTATGACATCATCTAATGATTATGACATCATCAAATGATTATGACATCAACAAAATGATTATGACATCATCCAATGATTATGACATCAAATGATTATGACATCAACAAAATGATTATGACATCAACAAAATGATTATGACATCATCAAATGATTATGACATCAACAAAATGATTATGACATCATCCAATGATTATGACATCATCCAATGATTATGACATTATCAAATGATTATGACATCAACAAAATGATTATGACATCATCCGATGATTATGACTTCAAATCATTATGACATAATCAAACGATTATGACATCAACAAAATGATTATGACATCATCTAATGATTATGACATCATCAAATGATGATGACATCAACAAAATGATTATGACATCATCCAATGATTATGACATCAAATGATTATGACATCAACAAAATGATTATGACATCATCCAATGATTATGACATCAAATGTTTATGACATCATCAAATGATTATGACATCAACAAAATGATTATGACATCATCCAATGATTATGACATCAAATGATTATGACATAATCAAATCATTATGACATCAACAAAATGATTATGACATCATCTAATGATTATGACATCATCAAATGATTATGACATCAACAAAATGATTATGACATCATCCAATGATTATGACATCAAATGATTATGACATCATCAAATGATTATGACATCAACAAAATGATTATGACATCATCTGATGATTATGACATCAACAAAATGATTATGACATCATCCAATGATTATGACATCATCCAATGATTATGACATCATCAAATCATTATGACATCAACAAAATGATTATGACATCAACAAAATGATTATGACATCATCAAATGATTATGACATCAACAAAATGATTATGACATCATCCAATGATTATGACATCAAATGATTATGACATCATCAAATGATTATGACATCAACAAAATGATTATGACATCATCCAATGATTATGACATCATCCAATGATTATGACATCATCAAATCATTATGACATCAACAAAATGATTGACATCACCAAATGATTATGACATCAACAAAATGATTATGACATCATCAAATGATTATGACATCATCCAATGATTATGACATCAACAAAATGATTATGACATCATCCGATGATTATGACATCAAATGATTATGACATCATCAAATGATTATGACATCAACAAAATGATTATGACATCAACAAAATGATTATGACATCAACAAAATGATTATGACATCAAATGATTATGACATCAACAAAATGATGATGACATCATCCAATGATTATGACATCATCCAATGATTATGACATCATCAAATCATTATGACATCAACAAAATGATTGACATCATCAAATGATTATGACATCAACAAAATGATTATGACATCATCAAATGATTATGACATCATCCAATGATTATCACATCAAATGATTATGACATCAACAAAATTATTATGACATCATCCAATGATTATGACATCATCCAATGATTATGACATCATCAAATCATTATGACATCAACAAAATGATTGACATCATCAAATGATTATGACATCAACAAAATGATTATGACATCATCCAATGATTATGACATCAAATGATTATGACATCATGAAATCATTATGACATCAACAAAATGATTATGGCATCATCAAATGATTATGACATCAACAAAATCATTATGACATCATCAAATGATTATGACATCAACAAAATGATTATGGCATCATCAAATGATTATGACATCAAATGATTATGACATCATCAAATCATTATGACATCAACAAAATGATTATGACATCATCTAATGATTATGACATCATCCAATGATTATGACATCAACAAAATGATTATGACATCATCCAATGATTATGACATCAAATGATTATGACATCAACAAAATGATTATGACATCAACAAAATGATTATGACATCATCTGATGATTATGACATCAACAAAATGATTATGACATCATCCAATGATTATGACATCAAATGATTATGACATAATCCAATGATTATGACATCAACAAAATGATTATGGCATCTTCAAATGATTATTACATCAACAAAATGATTATGACATCATCCAATGATTATGACATCATCAAATCATTATGACATCAACAAAATGATTATGACATCAACAAAATGATTATGACATCATCAAATGATTATGACATCAAATGATTATGACATCATCAAATGATTATGACATCAACAAAATGATGATGACATCATCCAATGATTATGACATCATCCAATGATTATGACATCATCAAATGATTATGACATCAACAAAATGATTATGACATCATCAAATGATTATAACATCAAAAAAATGATTATGACATCAACAAAATGATTATGACATCATCCGATGATTATGAATTCAAATCATTATGACATAATCAAACGATTATGACATCAACAAAATGATTATGACATCATCTAATGATTATGACATCATCAAATGATTATGACATCAACAAAATGATTATGACATCATCTAATGATTATGACATCATCAAATGATTATGACATCAACAAAATGATTATGACATCATCCAATGATTATGACATCAAATGATTATGACATCAACAAAATGATTATGACATCATCCAATGATTATGACATCAAATGTTTATGACATCATCAAATGATTATGACATCAACAAAATGATTATGACATCATCCAATGATCATGACATCAAATGATTATGACATAATCAAATCATTATGACATCAACAAAATGATTATGACATCATCTAATGATTATGACATCATCAAATGATTATGACATCAACAAAATGATTATGACATCATCCAATGATTATGACATCAAATGATTATGACATCATCAAATGATTATGACATCAACAAAATGATTATGACATCATCTGATGATTATGACATCAAATGATTATGACATAATCCAATGATTATGACATCAACAAAATGATTATGGCATCATCAAATGATTATGACATCAACAAAATGATTATGACATCATCCAATGATTATGACATCATCCAATGATTATGACATCAAATGATTATGACATCATCAAATGATTATGACATCAACAAAATGATTATGACATCATCTGATGATTATGACATCAAATGATTATGACATAATCCAATGATTATGACATCAACAAAATGATTATGACATCAACAAAATGATTATGACATCATCAAATGATTATGACATCAACAAAATGATTATGACATCATCCAATGATTATGACATCAAATGATTATGACATCATCAAATGATTATGACATCAACAAAATGATTATGACATCATCCAATGATTATGACATCATCCAATGATTATGACATCATCAAATCATTATGACATCAACAAAATGATTGACATCACCAAATGATTATGACATCAACAAAATGATTATGACATCATCAAATGATTTTGACATCATCCAATGATTATGACATCAACAAAATGATTATGACATCATCCGATGATTATGACATCAAATGATTATGACATCATCAAATGATTATGACATCAACAAAATGATTATGACATCAACAAAATGATTATGACATCAACAAAATGATTATGACATCAAATGATTATGACATCAATAAAATGATGATGACATCATCCAATGATTATGACATCATCCAATGATTATGACATCATCAAATCATTATGACATCAACAAAATGATTGACATCATCAAATGATTATGACATCAACAAAATGATTATGACATCATCAAATGATTATGATATCATCCAATGATTATCACATCAAATGATTATGACATCAACAAAATTATTATGACATCATCCAATGATTATGACATCATCAAATCATTATGACATCAACAAAATGATTATGACATCAACAAAATGATTATGACATCATCAAATGATTATGACATCAACAAAATGATTATGACATCATCCAATGATTATGACATCAAATGATTATGACATCATCAAATGATTATGACATCAACAAAATGATTATGACATCATCCAATGATTATGACATCATCCAATGATTATGACATCATCAAATCATTATGACATCAACAAAATGATTGACATCATCAAATGATTATGACATCAACAAAATTATTATGACATCATCCAATGATTATGACATCAAATGATTATGACATCATCAAATGATTATGACATCAACAAAATGATTATGACATCATCAAATGATTATGACATCAAAAAAATGATTATGACATCAACAAAATGATTATGACATCATCTAATGATTATGACATTATCAAATGATTATGACATCAACAAAATGATTATGACATCATCCGATGATTATGACATCAAATGATTATGACATCATCAAATGATTATGACATCAACAAAATGATTATGACATCATCTAATGATTATGACATCATCAAATGATTATGACATCAACAAAATGATTATGACATCATCTAATGATTATGACATCATCAAATGATTATGACATCAACAAAATGATTATGACATCATCCAATGATTATGACATCAAATGATTATGACATCAACAAAATGATTATGACATCATCCAATGATTATGACATCAAATGTTTATGACATCATCAAATGATTATGACATCAACAAAATGATTATGACATCATCCATTGATTATGACATCAAATGATTATGACATCATCAAATCATTATGACATCAACAAAATGATTATGACATCATCTAATGTTTATGACATCATCAAATGATTATGACATCAACAAAATGATTATGACATCATCCAATGATTATGACATCAAATGATTATGACATCATCAAATGATTATGACATCAACAAAATGGTTATGACATCGTCTGATGATTATGACATCAACAAAATGATTATGACATCATCCAATGATTATGACATCAAATGATTATGACATAATCCAATGATTATGACATCAACAAAATGATTATGGCATCATCAAATGATTATGACATCAACAAAATGAATATGACATCATCCAATGATTATGACATCATCCAATGATTATGACATCATCAAATCATTATGACATCAACAAAATGATTATGACATCAACAAAATGATTATGACATCATCCAATGATTATGACATCAAATGTTTATGACATCATCAAATGATTATGACATCAACAAAATGATTATGACATCATCCAATGATTATGACATCAAATGATTATGACATCATCAAATCATTATGACATCAACAAAATGATTATGACATCATCTAATGATTATGACATCATCAAATCATTATGACATCAACAAAATGATTATGACATCATCCAATGATTATGACATCAAATGATTATGGCATCATCAAATCATTATGACATCAACAAAATGATTATGACATCAACAAAATGATTATGGCATCATCAAATGATTATGACATCAACAAAATCATTATGACATCATCAAATGATTATGACATCAACAAAATGATTATGACATCATCAAATGATTATGACATCAAATGATTATGACATCATCAAATCATTATGACATCAACAAAATGATTATGACATCATCAAATCATTATGACATCAACAAAATGATTATGACATCATCAAATCATTATGACATCAACAAAATGATTATGACATCAACAAAATGATTATGACATCATAAAATGATTATGACATCAACAAAATGATTATGGCATCATCAAATGATTATGACATCAACAAAATGATTATGACATCATCCAATGATTTTGACATCATCAAATCATTATGACATCAACAAAATGATTATGACATCAACAAAATGAATATGACATCATCAAATGATTATGACATCAAATGATTATGACATCATCAAATGATTATGACATCAACAAAATGATGATGACATCATCCAATGATTATGACATCATCCAATGATTATGACATCATCAAATCATTATGACATCAACAAAATGATTATGACATCATCTAATGATTATGACATCATCAAATGATTATGACATCAACAAAATGATTATGACATCATCCAATGATTATGACATCAAATGATTATGACATCATCAAATGATTATGACATCAACAAAATGATTATGACATCATCAAATGATTATGACATAAAAAAATGATTATGACATCAACAAAATGATTATGACATCATCTAATGATTATGACATTATCAAATGATTATGACATCAACAAAATGATTATGACATCATCCGATGATTATGACATCAAATGATTATGACATCATCAAATGATTATGACATCAACAAAATGATTATGACATCATCTAATGATTATGACATCATCAAATGATTATGACATCAACAAAATGATTATGACATCATCTAATGATTATGACATCATCAAATGATTATGACATCAACAAAATGATTATGACATCATCCAATGATTATGACATCAAATGATTATGACATCAACAAAATGATTATGACATCATCCAATGATTATGACATCAAATGTTTATGACATCATCAAATGATTATGACATCAACAAAATGATTATGACATCATCCAATGATTATGACATCAAATGATTATGACATCATCAAATCATTATGACATCAACAAAATGATTATGACATCATCTAATGATTATGACATCATCAAATGATTATGACATCAACAAAATGATTATGACATCATCCAATGATTATGACATCAAATGATTATGACATCATCAAATGATTATGACATCAATAAAATGATTATGACATCATCTGATGATTATGACATCAACAAAATGATTATGACATCATCCAATGATTATGACATCAAATGATTATGACATAATCCAATGATTATGACATCAACAAAATGATTATGGCATCTTCAAATGATTATGACATCAACAAAATGATTATGACATCATCCAATGATTATGACATCATCAAATCATTATGACATCAACAAAATGATTATGACATCAACAAAATGATTATGACATCATCAAATGATTATGACATCAAATGATTATGACATCATCAAATGATTATGACATCAACAAAATGATGATGACATCATCCAATGATTATGACATCATCCAATGATTATGACATCAACAAAATGATTATGACATCATCTAATGATTATGACATCATCAAATGATTATGACATCAACAAAATGATTATGACATCATCCAATCATTATGACATCAAATGATTATGACATCATCAAATGATTATGACATCAACAAAATGATTATGACATCATCTAATGATTATGACATCAAAAAAATGATTATGACATCAATAAAATAATTAGGACATCATCTAATGATTATGACATTATCAAATGATTATGACATCAACAAAATGATTATGACATCATCGGATGATTATGACATCAAATGATTATGACATCATCAAATGATTATGACATCAACAAAATGATTATGACATCATCTAATGATTATGACATCATCAAATGATTATGACATCAACAAAATGATTATGACATCATCAAATGATTATGACATCAACAAAATGATTATGACATCATCCAATGATTATGACATCAAATGATTATGACATCAACAAAATGATTATGACATCATCCAATGATTATGACATCAAATGTTTATGACATCATCAAATGATTATGACATCAACAAAATTATTATGACATCATCCAATGATTATGACATCAAATGATTATGACATCATCAAATCATTATGACATCAACAAAATGATTATGACATCATCTAATGATTATGACATCATCAAATGATGATGACATCAACAAAATGATTATGACATCATCCAATGATTATGACATCAAATGATTATGACATCATCAAATGATTATGACATCAACAAAATGATTATGACATCATCTGATGATTGTGACATCAACAAAATGATTATGACATCATCCAATGATTGTGACATCAAAAGATTATGACATCATCCAATGATTATGACATCAACAAAATGATTATGGCATCATCAAAAGATTATGACATCAACAAAATGATTATGACATCATCCAATGATTATGACATCATCCAATGATTATGACATCATCAAATCATTATGACATCAACAAAATGATTATGACATCAACAAAATAATTATGACATCATCAAATGATTATGACATCATCTAATGATTATGACATCAAATGATTATGACATCATCAAATGATTATGACATCAACAAAATGGTTATGACATCGTCTGATGATTATGACATCAACAAAATGATTATGACATCATCCAATGATTATGACATCAAATTATTATGACATCATCAAATGATTATGACATCAACAAATTGGTTATGACATCGTCTGATGATTATGACATCAACAAAATGATTATGACATCATCCAATGATTATGACATCAAATGATTATGACATAATCCAATGATTATGACATCAACAAAATGATTATGGCATCATCAAATGATTATGACATCAACAAAATGATTATGACATCATCCAATGATTATGACATCATCCAATGATTATGACATCATCAAATCATTATGACATCAACAAAATGATTATGACATCAACAAAATGATTATGACATCATCCAATGATTATGACATCAAATGTTTATGACATCATCAAATGATTATGACATCAACAAAATGATTATGACATCATCCAATGATTATGACATCAAATGATTATTACATCATCAAATCATTATGACATCAACAAAATGATTATGACATCATCTAATGATTATGACATCATCAAATCATTATGACATCAACAAAATGATTATGACATCATCCAATGATTATGACATCAAATGATTATGGCATCATCAAATCATTATGACATCAACAAAATCATTATGACATAATCAAATGATTATGACATCAACAAAATGATTATGACATCATCCAATGATTATGACATCAAATGATTATGACATCATCAAATCATTATGACATCAACAAAATGATTATGACATCATCAAATCATTATGACATCAACAAAATGATTATGACATCATCAAATCATTATGACATCAACAAAATGATTATGACATCAACAAAATGATTATGACATCATAAAATGATTATGACATCAACAAAATGATTATGGCATCATCAAATGATTATGACATCAACAAAATGATTATGACATCATCCAATGATTTTGACATCATCAAATCATTATGACATCAACAAAATGATTATGACATCAACAAAATGATTATGACATCATCAAATGATTATGACATCAAATGATTATGACATCATCAAATGATTATGACATCAACAAAATGATGATGACATCATCCAATGATTATGACATCATCCAATGATTATGACATCATCAAATCATTATGACATCAACAAAATGATTATGACATCATCTAATGATTATGACATTATCAAATGATTATGACATCAACAAAATGATTATGACATCATCCGATGATTATGACATCAAATGATTATGACATCATCAAATGATTATGACATCAACAAAATGATTATGACATCATCCAATGATTATGACATCATCAAATCATTATGACATCAACAAAATGATTATGACATCATCTAATGATTATGACATCATCAAATGATTATGACATCAACAAAATGATTATGACATCATCCAATGATTATGACATCAAATGATTATGACATCATCAAATGATTATGACATCAACAAAATGATTATGACATCATCAAATGATTATGACATCAAAAAAATGATTATGACATCAACAAAATGATTATGACATCATCTAATGATTATGACATCATCAAATGATTATGACATCAACAAAATGATTATGACATCATCTAATGATTATGACATCATCAAATGATTATGACATCAACAAAATGATTATGACATCATCCAATGATTATGACATCAAATGATTATGACATCAACAAAATGATTATGACATCATCCAATGATTATGACATCAAATGTTTATGACATCATCAAATGATTATGACATCAACAAAATGATTATGACATCATCCAATGATTATGACATCAAATGATTATGACATCATCAAATCATTATGACATCAACAAAATGATTATGACATCATCTAATGATTATGACATCATCAAATGATTATGACATCAACAAAATGATTATGACATCATCCAATGATTATGACATCAAATGATTATGACATCATCAAATGATTATGACATCAATAAAATGATTATGACATCATCTGATGATTATGACATCAACAAAATGATTATGACATCATCCAATGATTATGACATCAAATGATTATGACATCATCCAATGATTATGACATCAACAAAATTATTATGGCATCTTCAAATGATTATGACATCAACAAAATGATTATGACATCATCCAATGATTATGACATCATCAAATCATTATGACATCAACAAAATGATTATGACATCAACAAAATGATTATGACATCATCAAATGATTATGACATCAAATGATTATGACATCATCAAATGATTATGACATCAACAAAATGATGATGACATCATCCAATGATTATGACATCATCCAATGATTATGACATCATCAAATCATTATGACATCAACAAAATGATTATGACATCATCTAATGATTATGACATCATCAAATGATTATGACATCAACAAAATGATTATGACATCATCCAATCATTATGACATCAAATGATTATGACATCATCAAATGATTATGACATCAACAAAATGATTATGACATCATCTAATGATTATGACATCAAAAAAATGATTATGACATCAATAAAATAATTAGGACATCATCTAATGATTATGACATTATCAAATGATTATGACATCAACAAAATGATTATGACATCATCGGATGATTATGACATCAAATGATTATGACATCATCAAATGATTATGACATCAACAAAATGATTATGACATCATCTAATGATTATGACATCATCAAATGATTATGACATCAACAAAATGATTATGACATCATCAAATGATTATGACATCAACAAAATGATTATGACATCATCCAATGATTATGACATCAAATGATTATGACATCAACAAAATGATTATGACATCATCCAATGATTATGACATCAAATGTTTATGACATCATCAAATGATTATGACATCAACAAAATTATTATGACATCATCCAATGATTATGACATCAAATGATTATGACATCATCAAATCATTATGACATCAACAAAATGATTATGACATCATCTAATGATTATGACATCATCAAATGATGATGACATCAACAAAATGATTATGACATCATCCAATGATTATGACATCAAATGATTATGACATCATCAAATGATTATGACATCAACAAAATGATTATGACATCATCTGATGATTATGACATCAACAAAATGATTATGACATCATCCAATGATTATGACATCAAATGATTATGACATCATCCAATGATTATGACATCAACAAAATGATTATGGCATCATCAAAAGATTATGACATCAACAAAATGATTATGACATCATCCAATGATTATGACATCATCCAATGATTATGACATCATCAAATCATTATGACATCAACAAAATGATTATGACATCAACAAAATAATTATGACATCATCAAATGATTATGACATCATCTAATGATTATGACATTATCAAATGATTATGACATCAACAAAATGATTATGACATCATCCGATGATTATGACATCATCAAATGATTATGACATCAACAAAATGATTATGACATCAACAAAATGATTATGACATCAACAAAATGATTATGACATCATCTAATGATTATGACATTATCAAATGATTATGACATCAACAAAATGATTATGACATCATCCGATGATTATGACATCAAATGATTATGACATCATCAAATGATTATGACATCAACAAAATGATTATGACATCATCTAATGATTATGACATCATCAAATGATTATGACATCAACAAAATGTTTATGACATCATCTAATGATTATGACATCATCAAATGATTATGACATCAACAAAATGATTATGACATCATCCAATGATTATGACATCAAATGATTATGACATCAACAAAATGATTATGACATCATCCAATGATTATGACATCAAATGATTATGACATCATCAAATCATTATGACATCAACAAAATGATTATGACATCAACAAAATGATTATGACATCATAAAATGATTATGACATCAACAAAATGATTATGCCATCATCAAATGATTATGACATCAACAAAATGATTATGACATCATCCAATGATTTTGACATCATCAAATCATTATGACATCAACAAAATGATTATGACATCAACAAAATGATTATGACATCATCAAATGATTATGACATCAAATGATTATGACATCAACAAAATGATGATGACATCATCCAATGATTATGACATCATCCAATGATTATGACATCATCAAATCATTATGACATCAACAAAATGATTGACATCATCAAATGATTATGACATCAACAAAATGATTATGACATCATCAAATGATTATGACATCATCCAATGATTATCACATCAAATGATTATGACATCAACAAAATTATTATGACATCATCCAATGATTATGACATCATCCAATGATTATGACATCATCAAATCATTATGACATCAACAAAATGATTGACATCATCAAATGATTATTACATCAACAAAATGATTATGACATCATCCAATGATTATGACATCAAATGATTATGACATCATCAAATCATTATGACATCAACAAAATGATTATGACATCAACAAAATGACTATGGCATCATCAAATGATTATGACATCAATAAAATCATTATGACATCATCAAATGATTATGACATCAACAAAATGATTATGGCATCATCAAATGATTATGACATCAACAAAATGATTATGACATCATCCAATGATTATGACATCATCCAATGATTATGACATCATCAAATCATTATGACATCAACAAAATGATTATGACATCAACAAAATGATTATGACATCATCAAATGATTATGACATCAACAAAATGATTATGACATCATCCAATGATTATGACATCAAATGATTATGACATCATCAAATGATTATGACATCAACAAAAAGATTATGACATCATCCAATGATTATGACATCATCCAATGATTATGACATCATCAAATCATTATGACATCAACAAAATGATTGACATCATCAAATGATTATGACATCAACAAAATGATTATGACATCATCAAATGATTATGACATCATCCAATGATTATCACATCAAATGATTATGACATCAACAAAATTATTATGACATCATCCAATGATTATGACATCATCCAATGATTATGACATCATCAAATCATTATGACATCAACAAAATGATTATGACATCATCCAATGATTATGACATCAAATGATTATGACATCATCAAATCATTATGACATCAACAAAATGATTATGACATCAACAAAATGATTATGGCATCATCAAATGATTATGACATCAACAAAATCATTATGACATCATCAAATGATTATGACATCAACAAAATGATTATGACATCATCCAATGATTATGACATCAAATGATTATGACATCATCAAATCATTATGACATCAACAAAATGATAATGGCATCATCAAATGATTATGACATCAACAAAATGATTATGACATCATCCATTGATTTTGACATCATCAAATCATTATGACATCAACAAAATGATTATGACATCAACAAAATGATTATGACATCATCAAATGATTATGACATCATCAAATGATTATGACATCAACAAAATTATGATGACATCATCCAATGATTATGACATCATCCAATGATTATGACATCATCAAATCATTATGACATCAACAAAATGATTATAACATCATCTAATGATTATGACATCATCAAATGATTATGACATCAACAAAATGATTATGACATCATCCATTGATTATGACATCAAATGATTATGACATCATCAAATGATTATGACATCAACAAAATGATTATGACATCATCAAATGATTATGACATCAAAAAAATGATTATGACATCAACAAAATGATTATGACATCATCTAATGATTATGACATTATCAAATGATTATGACATCAACAAAATGATTATGACATCATCCGATGATTATGACATCAAATGATTATGACATCATCTAATGATTATGACATCATCAAATGATTATGACATCAACAAAATGATTATGACATCATCTAATGATTATGACATCATCAAATGATTATGACATCAACAAAATGATTATGACATCATCCAATGATTATGACATCAAATGATTATGACATCAACAAAATGATTATGACATCATCCAATGATTATGACATCAAATGATTATGACATCATCAAATCATTATGACATCAACAAAATGATTATGACATCATCTAATGATTATGACATCATCAAATGATTATGACATCAACAAAATGATTATGACATCATCCAATGATTATGACATCAAATGATTATGACATCATCAAATGATTATGACATCAACAAAATGATTATGACATCATCTGATGATTATGACATCAACAAAATGATTATGACATCATCCAATGATTATGACATCAAATGATTATGACATAATCCAGTGATTATGACATCAACAAAATGATTATGGCATCATCAAATGATTATGACATCAACAAAATGATTATGACATCATCCAATGATTATGACATCATCCAATGATTATGACATCATCAAATCATTATGACATCAACAAAATGATTATGACATCAACAAAATGATTATGACATCATCAAATGATTATGACATCAACAAAATGATTATGACATCATCCAATGATTATGACATCAAATGATTATGACATCATCAAATGATTATGACATCAACAAAATGATTATGCCATCATCCAATGATTATGACATCATCCAATGATAATGACATCATCAAATCATTATGACATCAACAAAATGATTGACATCATCAAATGATTATGACATCAACAAAATGATTATGACATCATCAAATGATTATGACATCATCCAATGATTATGACATCAACAAAATGATTATGACATCATCCGATGATTATGACATCAAATGATTATGACATCATCAAATGATTATGACATCAACAAAATGATTATGACATCATCAAATGATTATGACATCAAAAAAATGATTATGACATCAACAAAATGATTATGACATCATCTAATGATTATGACATTATCAAATGATTATGACATCAACAAAATGATTATGACATCATCCGATGATTATGACATCAAATGATTATGACGTCATCAAATGATTATGACATCAACAAAATGATTATGACATCATCTAATGATTATGACATCATCAAATGATTATGACATCAACAAAATGATTATGACATCATCTAATGATTATGACATCATCAAATGATTATGACATCAACAAAATGATTATGACATCATCCAATGATTATGACATCAAATGATTATGACATCAACAAAATGATTATGACATCATCCAATGATTATGACATCAAATGTTTATGACATCATCAAATGATTATGACATCAACAAAATGATTATGACATCATCCAATGATGATGACATCAAATGATTATGACATAATCAAATCATTATGACATCAACAAAATGATTATGACATCATCTAATGATTATGACATCATCAAATGATTATGACATCAACAAAATGATTATGACATCATCTGATGATTATGACATCAACAAAATGATTATGACATCATCCAATGATTATGACATCAAATGATTATGACATAATCCAATGATTATGACATCAACAAAATCATTATGGCATCATCAAATGATTATGACATCAACAAAATGATTATGACATCATCCAATGATTATGACATCATCCAATGATTATGACATCATCAAATCATAATGACATCAACAAAATGATTATGACATCAACAAAATGATTATGACATCATCAAATGATTATGACATCAAATGATTATGACATCTTCAAATGATTATGACATCAACAAAATGATGATGACATCATCCAATGATTATGACATCATCCAATGATTATGACATCATCAAATCATTTTGACATCAACAAAATGATTATGACATCATCTAATGATTATGACATCATCAAATGATTATGACATCAACAAAATGATTATGACATCATCCAATGATTATGACATCAAATGATTATGACATCAACAAAATGATTATGACATCAACAAAATGATTATGACATCATCAAATGATTATGACATCAACAAAATGATTATGACATCATCCAATGATTATGACATCATCCAATGATTATGACATTATCAAATGATTATGACATCAACAAAATGATTATGACATCATCCGATGATTATGACTTCAAATCATTATGACATAATCAAACGATTATGACATCAACAAAATGATTATGACATCATCTAATGATTATGACATCATCAAATGATGATGACATCAACAAAATGATTATGACATCATCTAATGATTATGACATCATCAAATGATTATGACATCAACAAAATGATTATGACATCATCCAATGATTATGACATCAAATGATTATGACATCAACAAAATGATTATGACATCATCCAATGATTATGACATCAAATGTTTATGACATCATCAAATGATTATGACATCAACAAAATGATTATGACATCATCCAATGATTATGACATCAAATGATTATGACATAATCAAATCATTATGACATCAACAAAATGATTATGACATCATCTAATGATTATGACATCATCAAATGATTATGACATCAACAAAATGATTATGACATCATCCAATGATTATGACATCAAATGATTATGACATCATCAAATGATTATGACATCAACAAAATGATTATGACATCATCTGATGATTATGACATCAACAAAATGATTATGACATCATCCAATGATTATGACATCATCCAATGATTATGACATCATCAAATCATTATGACATCAACAAAATGATTATGACATCAACAAAATGATTATGACATCATCAAATGATTATGACATCAACAAAATGATTATGACATCATCCAATGATTATGACATCAAATGATTATGACATCATCAAATGATTATGACATCAACAAAATGATTATGACATCATCCAATGATTATGACATCATCCAATGATTATGACATCATCAAATCATTATGACATCAACAAAATGATTGACATCACCAAATGATTATGACATCAACAAAATGATTATGACATCATCAAATGATTATGACATCATCCAATGATTATGACATCAACAAAATGATTATGACATCATCCGATGATTATGACATCAAATGTTTATGACATCATCAAATGATTATGACATCAACAAAATGATTATGACATCAACAAAATGATTATGACATCAACAAAATGATTATGACATCAAATGATTATGACATCAACAAAATGATGATGACATCATCCAATGATTATGACATCATCCAATGATTATGACATCATCAAATCATTATGACATCAACAAAATGATTGACATCATCAAATGATTATGACATCAACAAAATGATTATGACATCATCAAATGATTATGACATCATCCAATGATTATCACATCAAATGATTATGACATCAACAAAATTATTATGACATCATCCAATGATTATGACATCATCCAATGATTATGACATCATCAAATCATTATGACATCAACAAAATGATTATGACATCATCAAATGATTATGACATCAAAAAAATGATTATGACATCAACAAAATGATTATGACATCATCTAATGATTATGACATTATCAAATGATTATGACATCAACAAAATGATTATGACATCATCCGATGATTATGACATCAAATGATTATGACATCATCTAATGATTATGACATCATCAAATGATTATGACATCAACAAAATGATTATGACATCATCTAATGATTATGACATCATCAAATGATTATGACATCAACAAAATGATTATGACATCATCCAATGATTATGACATCAAATGATTATGACATCAACAAAATGATTATGACATCATCCAATGATTATGACATCAAATGATTATGACATCATCAAATCATTATGACATCAACAAAATGATTATGACATCATCTAATGATTATGACATCATCAAATGATTATGACATCAACAAAATGATTATGACATCATCCAATGATTATGACATCAAATGATTATGACATCATCAAATGATTATGACATCAACAAAATGATTATGACATCATCTGATGATTATGACATCAACAAAATGATTATGACATCATCCAATGATTATGACATCAAATGATTATGACATAATCCAGTGATTATGACATCAACAAAATGATTATGGCATCATCAAATGATTATGACATCAACAAAATGATTATGACATCATCCAATGATTATGACATCATCCAATGATTATGACATCATCAAATCATTATGACATCAACAAAATGATTATGACATCAACAAAATGATTATGACATCATCAAATGATTATGACATCAACAAAATGATTATGACATCATCCAATGATTATGACATCAAATGATTATGACATCATCAAATGATTATGACATCAACAAAATGATTATGCCATCATCCAATGATTATGACATCATCCAATGATAATGACATCATCAAATCATTATGACATCAACAAAATGATTGACATCATCAAATGATTATGACATCAACAAAATGATTATGACATCATCAAATGATTATGACATCATCCAATGATTATGACATCAACAAAATGATTATGACATCATCCGATGATTATGACATCAAATGATTATGACATCATCAAATGATTATGACATCAACAAAATGATTATGACATCATCAAATGATTATGACATCAAAAAAATGATTATGACATCAACAAAATGATTATGACATCATCTAATGATTATGACATTATCAAATGATTATGACATCAACAAAATGATTATGACATCATCCGATGATTATGACATCAAATGATTATGACGTCATCAAATGATTATGACATCAACAAAATGATTATGACATCATCTAATGATTATGACATCATCAAATGATTATGACATCAACAAAATGATTATGACATCATCTAATGATTATGACATCATCAAATGATTATGACATCAACAAAATGATTATGACATCATCCAATGATTATGACATCAAATGATTATGACATCAACAAAATGATTATGACATCATCCAATGATTATGACATCAAATGTTTATGACATCATCAAATGATTATGACATCAACAAAATGATTATGACATCATCCAATGATGATGACATCAAATGATTATGACATAATCAAATCATTATGACATCAACAAAATGATTATGACATCATCTAATGATTATGACATCATCAAATGATTATGACATCAACAAAATGATTATGACATCATCTGATGATTATGACATCAACAAAATGATTATGACATCATCCAATGATTATGACATCAAATGATTATGACATAATCCAATGATTATGACATCAACAAAATCATTATGGCATCATCAAATGATTATGACATCAACAAAATGATTATGACATCATCCAATGATTATGACATCATCCAATGATTATGACATCATCAAATCATAATGACATCAACAAAATGATTATGACATCAACAAAATGATTATGACATCATCAAATGATTATGACATCAAATGATTATGACATCTTCAAATGATTATGACATCAACAAAATGATGATGACATCATCCAATGATTATGACATCATCCAATGATTATGACATCATCAAATCATTTTGACATCAACAAAATGATTATGACATCATCTAATGATTATGACATCATCAAATGATTATGACATCAACAAAATGATTATGACATCATCCAATGATTATGACATCAAATGATTATGACATCAACAAAATGATTATGACATCAACAAAATGATTATGACATCATCAAATGATTATGACATCAACAAAATGATTATGACATCATCCAATGATTATGACATCATCCAATGATTATGACATTATCAAATGATTATGACATCAACAAAATGATTATGACATCATCCGATGATTATGACTTCAAATCATTATGACATAATCAAACGATTATGACATCAACAAAATGATTATGACATCATCTAATGATTATGACATCATCAAATGATGATGACATCAACAAAATGATTATGACATCATCTAATGATTATGACATCATCAAATGATTATGACATCAACAAAATGATTATGACATCATCCAATGATTATGACATCAAATGATTATGACATCAACAAAATGATTATGACATCATCCAATGATTATGACATCAAATGTTTATGACATCATCAAATGATTATGACATCAACAAAATGATTATGACATCATCCAATGATTATGACATCAAATGATTATGACATAATCAAATCATTATGACATCAACAAAATGATTATGACATCATCTAATGATTATGACATCATCAAATGATTATGACATCAACAAAATGATTATGACATCATCCAATGATTATGACATCAAATGATTATGACATCATCAAATGATTATGACATCAACAAAATGATTATGACATCATCTGATGATTATGACATCAACAAAATGATTATGACATCATCCAATGATTATGACATCATCCAATGATTATGACATCATCAAATCATTATGACATCAACAAAATGATTATGACATCAACAAAATGATTATGACATCATCAAATGATTATGACATCAACAAAATGATTATGACATCATCCAATGATTATGACATCAAATGATTATGACATCATCAAATGATTATGACATCAACAAAATGATTATGACATCATCCAATGATTATGACATCATCCAATGATTATGACATCATCAAATCATTATGACATCAACAAAATGATTGACATCACCAAATGATTATGACATCAACAAAATGATTATGACATCATCAAATGATTATGACATCATCCAATGATTATGACATCAACAAAATGATTATGACATCATCCGATGATTATGACATCAAATGATTATGACATCATCAAATGATTATGACATCAACAAAATGATTATGACATCAACAAAATGATTATGACATCAACAAAATGATTATGACATCAAATGATTATGACATCAACAAAATGATGATGACATCATCCAATGATTATGACATCATCCAATGATTATGACATCATCAAATCATTATGACATCAACAAAATGATTGACATCATCAAATGATTATGACATCAACAAAATGATTATGACATCATCAAATGATTATGACATCATCCAATGATTATCACATCAAATGATTATGACATCAACAAAATTATTATGACATCATCCAATGATTATGACATCATCCAATGATTATGACATCATCAAATCATTATGACATCAACAAAATGATTGACATCATCAAATGATTATGACATCAACAAAATGATTATGACATCATCCAATGATTATGACATCAAATGATTATGACATCATGAAATCATTATGACATCAACAAAATGATTATGGCATCATCAAATGATTATGACATCAACAAAATCATTATGACATCATCAAATGATTATGACATCAACAAAATGATTATGGCATCATCAAATGATTATGACATCAAATGATTATGACATCATCAAATCATTATGACATCAACAAAATGATTATGACATCATCTAATGATTATGACATCATCCAATGATTATGACATCAACAAAATGATTATGACATCATCCAATGATTATGACATCAAATGATTATGACATCAACAAAATGATTATGACATCAACAAAATGATTATGACATCATCTGATGATTATGACATCAACAAAATGATTATGACATCATCCAATGATTATGACATCAAATGATTATGACATAATCCAATGATTATGACATCAACAAAATGATTATGGCATCTTCAAATGATTATTACATCAACAAAATGATTATGACATCATCCAATGATTATGACATCATCAAATCATTATGACATCAACAAAATGATTATGACATCAACAAAATGATTATGACATCATCAAATGATTATGACATCAAATGATTATGACATCATCAAATGATTATGACATCAACAAAATGATGATGACATCATCCAATGATTATGACATCATCCAATGATTATGACATCATCAAATGATTATGACATCAACAAAATGATTATGACATCATCAAATGATTATAACATCAAAAAAATGATTATGACATCAACAAAATGATTATGACATCATCCGATGATTATGAATTCAAATCATTATGACATAATCAAACGATTATGACATCAACAAAATGATTATGACATCATCTAATGATTATGACATCATCAAATGATTATGACATCAACAAAATGATTATGACATCATCTAATGATTATGACATCATCAAATGATTATGACATCAACAAAATGATTATGACATCATCCAATGATTATGACATCAAATGATTATGACATCAACAAAATGATTATGACATCATCCAATGATTATGACATCAAATGTTTATGACATCATCAAATGATTATGACATCAACAAAATGATTATGACATCATCCAATGATCATGACATCAAATGATTATGACATAATCAAATCATTATGACATCAACAAAATGATTATGACATCATCTAATGATTATGACATCATCAAATGATTATGACATCAACAAAATGATTATGACATCATCCAATGATTATGACATCAAATGATTATGACATCATCAAATGATTATGACATCAACAAAATGATTATGACATCATCTGATGATTATGACATCAAATGATTATGACATAATCCAATGATTATGACATCAACAAAATGATTATGGCATCATCAAATGATTATGACATCAACAAAATGATTATGACATCATCCAATGATTATGACATCATCCAATGATTATGACATCAAATGATTATGACATCATCAAATGATTATGACATCAACAAAATGATTATGACATCATCTGATGATTATGACATCAAATGATTATGACATAATCCAATGATTATGACATCAACAAAATGATTATGACATCAACAAAATGATTATGACATCATCAAATGATTATGACATCAACAAAATGATTATGACATCATCCAATGATTATGACATCAAATGATTATGACATCATCAAATGATTATGACATCAACAAAATGATTATGACATCATCCAATGATTATGACATCATCCAATGATTATGACATCATCAAATCATTATGACATCAACAAAATGATTGACATCACCAAATGATTATGACATCAACAAAATGATTATGACATCATCAAATGATTTTGACATCATCCAATGATTATGACATCAACAAAATGATTATGACATCATCCGATGATTATGACATCAAATGATTATGACATCATCAAATGATTATGACATCAACAAAATGATTATGACATCAACAAAATGATTATGACATCAACAAAATGATTATGACATCAAATGATTATGACATCAATAAAATGATGATGACATCATCCAATGATTATGACATCATCCAATGATTATGACATCATCAAATCATTATGACATCAACAAAATGATTGACATCATCAAATGATTATGACATCAACAAAATGATTATGACATCATCAAATGATTATGATATCATCCAATGATTATCACATCAAATGATTATGACATCAACAAAATTATTATGACATCATCCAATGATTATGACATCATCCAATGATTATGACATCATCAAATCATTATGACATCAACAAAATGATTGACATCATCAAATGATTATGACATCAACAAAATGATTATGACATCATCCAATGATTATGACATCAAATGATTATGACATCATCAAATCATTATGACATCAACAAAATGATTATGACATCAACAAAATGATTATGGCATCATCAAATGATTATGACATCAACAAAATCATTATGACATCATCAAATGATTATGACATCAACAAAATGATTATGGCATCATCAAATGATTATGACATCAACAAAATGATTATGACATCATCCAATGATTATGACATCATCCAATGATTATGACATCATCAAATCATTATGACATCAACAAAATGATTATGACATCAACAAAATGATTATGACATCATCAAATGATTATGACATCAACAAAATGATTATGACATCATCCAATGATTATGACATCAAATGATTATGACATCATCAAATGATTATGACATCAACAAAATGATTATGACATCATCCAATGATTATGACATCATCCAATGATTATGACATCATCAAATCATTATGACATCAACAAAATGATTGACATCATCAAATGATTATGACATCAACAAAATTATTATGACATCATCCAATGATTATGACATCAAATGATTATGACATCATCAAATGATTATGACATCAACAAAATGATTATGACATCATCAAATGATTATGACATCAAAAAAATGATTATGACATCAACAAAATGATTATGACATCATCTAATGATTATGACATTATCAAATGATTATGACATCAACAAAATGATTATGACATCATCCGATGATTATGACATCAAATGATTATGACATCATCAAATGATTATGACATCAACAAAATGATTATGACATCATCTAATGATTATGACATCATCAAATGATTATGACATCAACAAAATGATTATGACATCATCTAATGATTATGACATCATCAAATGATTATGACATCAACAAAATGATTATGACATCATCCAATGATTATGACATCAAATGATTATGACATCAACAAAATGATTATGACATCATCCAATGATTATGACATCAAATGTTTATGACATCATCAAATGATTATGACATCAACAAAATGATTATGACATCATCCATTGATTATGACATCAAATGATTATGACATCATCAAATCATTATGACATCAACAAAATGATTATGACATCATCTAATGTTTATGACATCATCAAATGATTATGACATCAACAAAATGATTATGACATCATCCAATGATTATGACATCAAATGATTATGACATCATCAAATGATTATGACATCAACAAAATGGTTATGACATCGTCTGATGATTATGACATCAACAAAATGATTATGACATCATCCAATGATTATGACATCAAATGATTATGACATAATCCAATGATTATGACATCAACAAAATGATTATGGCATCATCAAATGATCATGACATCAACAAAATGAATATGACATCATCCAATGATTATGACATCATCCAATGATTATGACATCATCAAATCATTATGACATCAACAAAATGATTATGACATCAACAAAATGATTATGACATCATCCAATGATTATGACATCAAATGTTTATGACATCATCAAATGATTATGACATCAACAAAATGATTATGACATCATCCAATGATTATGACATCAAATGATTATGACATCATCAAATCATTATGACATCAACAAAATGATTATGACATCATCTAATGATTATGACATCATCAAATCATTATGACATCAACAAAATGATTATGACATCATCCAATGATTATGACATCAAATGATTATGGCATCATCAAATCATTATGACATCAACAAAATGATTATGACATCAACAAAATGATTATGGCATCATCAAATGATTATGACATCAACAAAATCATTATGACATCATCAAATGATTATGACATCAACAAAATGATTATGACATCATCCAATGATTATGACATCAAATGATTATGACATCATCAAATCATTATGACATCAACAAAATGATTATGACATCATCAAATCATTATGACATCAACAAAATGATTATGACATCATCAAATCATTATGACATCAACAAAATGATTATGACATCAACAAAATGATTATGACATCATAAAATGATTATGACATCAACAAAATGATTATGGCATCATCAAATGATTATGACATCAACAAAATGATTATGACATCATCCAATGATTTTGACATCATCAAATCATTATGACATCAACAAAATGATTATGACATCAACAAAATGATTATGACATCATCAAATGATTATGACATCAAATGATTATGACATCATCAAATGATTATGACATCAACAAAATGATGATGACATCATCCAATGATTATGACATCATCCAATGATTATGACATCATCAAATCATTATGACATCAACAAAATGATTATGACATCATCTAATGATTATGACATCATCAAATGATTATGACATCAACAAAATGATTATGACATCATCCAATGATTATGACATCAAATGATTATGACATCATCAAATGATTATGACATCAACAAAATGATTATGACATCATCAAATGATTATGACATAAAAAAATGATTATGACATCAACAAAATGATTATGACATCATCTAATGATTATGACATTATCAAATGATTATGACATCAACAAAATGATTATGACATCATCCGATGATTATGACATCAAATGATTATGACATCATCAAATGATTATGACATCAACAAAATGATTATGACATCATCTAATGATTATGACATCATCAAATGATTATGACATCAACAAAATGATTATGACATCATCTAATGATTATGACATCATCAAATGATTATGACATCAACAAAATGATTATGACATCATCCAATGATTATGACATCAAATGATTATGACATCAACAAAATGATTATGACATCATCCAATGATTATGACATCAAATGTTTATGACATCTTCAAATGATTATGACATCAACAAAATGATTATGACATCATCCAATGATTATGACATCAAATGATTATGACATCATCAAATCATTATGACATCAACAAAATGATTATGACATCATCTAATGATTATGACATCATCAAATGATTATGACATCAACAAAATGATTATGACATCATCCAATGATTATGACATCAAATGATTATGACATCATCAAATGATTATGACATCAATAAAATGATTATGACATCATCTGATGATTATGACATCAACAAAATGATTATGACATCATCCAATGATTATGACATCAAATGATTATGACATAATCCAATGATTATGACATCAACAAAATGATTATGGCATCTTCAAATGATTATGACATCAACAAAATGATTATGACATCATCCAATGATTATGACATCATCAAATCATTATGACATCAACAAAATGATTATGACATCAACAAAATGATTATGACATCATCAAATGATTATGACATCAAATGATTATGACATCATCAAATGATTATGACATCAACAAAATGATGATGACATCATCCAATGATTATGACATCATCCAATGATTATGACATCAACAAAATGATTATGACATCATCTAATGATTATGACATCATCAAATGATTATGACATCAACAAAATGATTATGACATCATCCAATCATTATGACATCAAATGATTATGACATCATCAAATGATTATGACATCAACAAAATGATTATGACATCATCTAATGATTATGACATCAAAAAAATGATTATGACATCAATAAAATAATTAGGACATCATCTAATGATTATGACATTATCAAATGATTATGACATCAACAAAATGATTATGACATCATCGGATGATTATGACATCAAATGATTATGACATCATCAAATGATTATGACATCAACAAAATGATTATGACATCATCTAATGATTATGACATCATCAAATGATTATGACATCAACAAAATGATTATGACATCATCAAATGATTATGACATCAACAAAATGATTATGACATCATCCAATGATTATGACATCAAATGATTATGACATCAACAAAATGATTATGACATCATCCAATGATTATGACATCAAATGTTTATGACATCATCAAATGATTATGACATCAACAAAATTATTATGACATCATCCAATGATTATGACATCAAATGATTATGACATCATCAAATCATTATGACATCAACAAAATGATTATGACATCATCTAATGATTATGACATCATCAAATGATGATGACATCAACAAAATGATTATGACATCATCCAATGATTATGACATCAAATGATTATGACATCATCAAATGATTATGACATCAACAAAATGATTATGACATCATCTGATGATTGTGACATCAACAAAATGATTATGACATCATCCAATGATTGTGACATCAAAAGATTATGACATCATCCAATGATTATGACATCAACAAAATGATTATGGCATCATCAAAAGATTATGACATCAACAAAATGATTATGACATCATCCAATGATTATGACATCATCCAATGATTATGACATCATCAAATCATTATGACATCAACAAAATGATTATGACATCAACAAAATAATTATGACATCATCAAATGATTATGACATCATCTAATGATTATGACATCAAATGATTATGACATCATCAAATGATTATGACATCAACAAAATGGTTATGACATCGTCTGATGATTATGACATCAACAAAATGATTATGACATCATCCAATGATTATGACATCAAATTATTATGACATCATCAAATGATTATGACATCAACAAATTGGTTATGACATCGTCTGATGATTATGACATCAACAAAATGATTATGACATCATCCAATGATTATGACATCAAATGATTATGACATAATCCAATGATTATGACATCAACAAAATGATTATGGCATCATCAAATGATTATGACATCAACAAAATGATTATGACATCATCCAATGATTATGACATCATCCAATGATTATGACATCATCAAATCATTATGACATCAACAAAATGATTATGACATCAACAAAATGATTATGACATCATCCAATGATTATGACATCAAATGTTTATGACATCATCAAATGATTATGACATCAACAAAATGATTATGACATCATCCAATGATTATGACATCAAATGATTATTACATCATCAAATCATTATGACATCAACAAAATGATTATGACATCATCTAATGATTATGACATCATCAAATCATTATGACATCAACAAAATGATTATGACATCATCCAATGATTATGACATCAAATGATTATGGCATCATCAAATCATTATGACATCAACAAAATCATTATGACATAATCAAATGATTATGACATCAACAAAATGATTATGACATCATCCAATGATTATGACATCAAATGATTATGACATCATCAAATCATTATGACATCAACAAAATGATTATGACATCATCAAATCATTATGACATCAACAAAATGATTATGACATCATCAAATCATTATGACATCAACAAAATGATTATGACATCAACAAAATGATTATGACATCATAAAATGATTATGACATCAACAAAATGATTATGGCATCATCAAATGATTATGACATCAACAAAATGATTATGACATCATCCAATGATTTTGACATCATCAAATCATTATGACATCAACAAAATGATTATGACATCAACAAAATGATTATGACATCATCAAATGATTATGACATCAAATGATTATGACATCATCAAATGATTATGACATCAACAAAATGATGATGACATCATCCAATGATTATGACATCATCCAATGATTATGACATCATCAAATCATTATGATATCAACAAAATGATTATGACATCATCTAATGATTATGACATTATCAAATGATTATGACATCAACAAAATGATTATGACATCATCCGATGATTATGACATCAAATGATTATGACATCATCAAATGATTATGACATCAACAAAATGATTATGACATCATCCAATGATTATGACATCATCAAATCATTATGACATCAACAAAATGATTATGACATCATCTAATGATTATGACATCATCAAATGATTATGACATCAACAAAATGATTATGACATCATCCAATGATTATGACATCAAATGATTATGACATCATCAAATGATTATGACATCAACAAAATGATTATGACATCATCAAATGATTATGACATCAAAAAAATGATTATGACATCAACAAAATGATTATGACATCATCTAATGATTATGACATCATCAAATGATTATGACATCAACAAAATGATTATGACATCATCTAATGATTATGACATCATCAAATGATTATGACATCAACAAAATGATTATGACATCATCCAATGATTATGACATCAAATGATTATGACATCAACAAAATGATTATGACATCATCCAATGATTATGACATCAAATGTTTATGACATCATCAAATGATTATGACATCAACAAAATGATTATGACATCATCCAATGATTATGACATCAAATGATTATGACATCATCAAATCATTATGACATCAACAAAATGATTATGACATCATCTAATGATTATGACATCATCAAATGATTATGACATCAACAAAATGATTATGACATCATCCAATGATTATGACATCAAATGATTATGACATCATCAAATGATTATGACATCAATAAAATGATTATGACATCATCTGATGATTATGACATCAACAAAATGATTATGACATCATCCAATGATTATGACATCAAATGATTATGACATCATCCAATGATTATGACATCAACAAAATTATTATGGCATCTTCAAATGATTATGACATCAACAAAATGATTATGACATCATCCAATGATTATGACATCATCAAATCATTATGACATCAACAAAATGATTATGACATCAACAAAATGATTATGACATCATCAAATGATTATGACATCAAATGATTATGACATCATCAAATGATTATGACATCAACAAAATGATGATGACATCATCCAATGATTATGACATCATCAAATGATGATGACATCAACAAAATGATTATGACATCATCCAATGATTATGACATCATCAAATGATTATGACATCAACAAAATGATGATGACATCATCCAATGATTATGACATCATCCAATGATTATGACATCATCAAATCATTATGACATCAACAAAATGATTATGACATCATCTAATGATTATGACATCATCAAATGATTATGACATCAACAAAATGATTATGACATCATCCAATCATTATGACATCAAATGATTATGACATCATCAAATGATTATGACATCAACAAAATGATTATGACATCATCTAATGATTATGACATCAAAAAAATGATTATGACATCAATAAAATAATTAGGACATCATCTAATGATTATGACATTATCAAATGATTATGACATCAACAAAATGATTATGACATCATCGGATGATTATGACATCAAATGATTATGACATCATCAAATGATTATGACATCAACAAAATGATTATGACATCATCTAATGATTATGACATCATCAAATGATTATGACATCAACAAAATGATTATGACATCATCAAATGATTATGACATCAACAAAATGATTATGACATCATCCAATGATTATGACATCAAATGATTATGACATCAACAAAATGATTATGACATCATCCAATGATTATGACATCAAATGTTTATGACATCATCAAATGATTATGACATCAACAAAATTATTATGACATCATCCAATGATTATGACATCAAATGATTATGACATCATCAAATCATTATGACATCAACAAAATGATTATGACATCATCTAATGATTATGACATCATCAAATGATGATGACATCAACAAAATGATTATGACATCATCCAATGATTATGACATCAAATGATTATGACATCATCAAATGATTATGACATCAACAAAATGATTATGACATCATCTGATGATTATGACATCAACAAAATGATTATGACATCATCCAATGATTATGACATCAAATGATTATGACATCATCCAATGATTATGACATCAACAAAATGATTATGGCATCATCAAAAGATTATGACATCAACAAAATGATTATGACATCATCCAATGATTATGACATCATCCAATGATTATGACATCATCAAATCATTATGACATCAACAAAATGATTATGACATCAACAAAATAATTATGACATCATCAAATGATTATGACATCATCTAATGATTATGACATTATCAAATGATTATGACATCAACAAAATGATTATGACATCATCCGATGATTATGACATCATCAAATGATTATGACATCAACAAAATGATTATGACATCAACAAAATGATTATGACATCAACAAAATGATTATGACATCATCTAATGATTATGACATTATCAAATGATTATGACATCAACAAAATGATTATGACATCATCCGATGATTATGACATCAAATGATTATGACATCATCAAATGATTATGACATCAACAAAATGATTATGACATCATCTAATGATTATGACATCATCAAATGATTATGACATCAACAAAATGTTTATGACATCATCTAATGATTATGACATCATCAAATGATTATGACATCAACAAAATGATTATGACATCATCCAATGATTATGACATCAAATGATTATGACATCAACAAAATGATTATGACATCATCCAATGATTATGACATCAAATGATTATGACATCATCAAATCATTATGACATCAACAAAATGATTATGACATCAACAAAATGATTATGACATCATAAAATGATTATGACATCAACAAAATGATTATGCCATCATCAAATGATTATGACATCAACAAAATGATTATGACATCATCCAATGATTTTGACATCATCAAATCATTATGACATCAACAAAATGATTATGACATCAACAAAATGATTATGACATCATCAAATGATTATGACATCAAATGATTATGACATCAACAAAATGATGATGACATCATCCAATGATTATGACATCATCCAATGATTATGACATCATCAAATCATTATGACATCAACAAAATGATTGACATCATCAAATGATTATGACATCAACAAAATGATTATGACATCATCAAATGATTATGACATCATCCAATGATTATCACATCAAATGATTATGACATCAACAAAATTATTATGACATCATCCAATGATTATGACATCATCAAATCATTATGACATCATCAAATCATTATGACATCAACAAAATGATTGACATCATCAAATGATTATTACATCAACAAAATGATTATGACATCATCCAATGATTATGACATCAAATGATTATGACATCATCAAATCATTATGACATCAACAAAATGATTATGACATCAACAAAATGACTATGGCATCATCAAATGATTATGACATCAATAAAATCATTATGACATCATCAAATGATTATGACATCAACAAAATGATTATGGCATCATCAAATGATTATGACATCAACAAAATGATTATGACATCATCCAATGATTATGACATCATCCAATGATTATGACATCATCAAATCATTATGACATCAACAAAATGATTATGACATCAACAAAATGATTATGACATCATCAAATGATTATGACATCAACAAAATGATTATGACATCATCCAATGATTATGACATCAAATGATTATGACATCATCAAATGATTATGACATCAACAAAAAGATTATGACATCATCCAATGATTATGACATCATCCAATGATTATGACATCATCAAATCATTATGACATCAACAAAATGATTGACATCATCAAATGATTATGACATCAACAAAATGATTATGACATCATCAAATGATTATGACATCATCCAATGATTATCACATCAAATGATTATGACATCAACAAAATTATTATGACATCATCCAATGATTATGACATCATCCAATGATTATGACATCATCAAATCATTATGACATCAACAAAATGATTATGACATCATCCAATGATTATGACATCAAATGATTATGACATCATCAAATCATTATGACATCAACAAAATGATTATGACATCAACAAAATGATTATGGCATCATCAAATGATTATGACATCAACAAAATCATTATGACATCATCAAATGATTATGACATCAACAAAATGATTATGACATCATCCAATGATTATGACATCAAATGATTATGACATCATCAAATCATTATGACATCAACAAAATGATAATGGCATCATCAAATGATTATGACATCAACAAAATGATTATGACATCATCCATTGATTTTGACATCATCAAATCATTATGACATCAACAAAATGATTATGACATCAACAAAATGATTATGACATCATCAAATGATTATGACATCATCAAATGATTATGACATCAACAAAATTATGATGACATCATCCAATGATTATGACATCATCCAATGATTATGACATCATCAAATCATTATGACATCAACAAAATGATTATAACATCATCTAATGATTATGACATCATCAAATGATTATGACATCAACAAAATGATTATGACATCATCCATTGATTATGACATCAAATGATTATGACATCATCAAATGATTATGACATCAACAAAATGATTATGACATCATCAAATGATTATGACATCAAAAAAATGATTATGACATCAACAAAATGATTATGACATCATCTAATGATTATGACATTATCAAATGATTATGACATCAACAAAATGATTATGACATCATCCGATGATTATGACATCAAATGATTATGACATCATCTAATGATTATGACATCATCAAATGATTATGACATCAACAAAATGATTATGACATCATCTAATGATTATGACATCATCAAATGATTATGACATCAACAAAATGATTATGACATCATCCAATGATTATGACATCAAATGATTATGACATCAACAAAATGATTATGACATCATCCAATGATTATGACATCAAATGATTATGACATCATCAAATCATTATGACATCAACAAAATGATTATGACATTAACAAAATGATTATGACATCATAAAATGATTATGACATCAACAAAATGATTATGGCATCATCAAATGATTATGACATCAACAAAATGATTATGACATCATCCAATGATTTTGACATCATCAAATCATTATGACATCAACAAAATGATTATGACATCAACAAAATGATTATGACATCATCAAATGATTATGACATCAAATGATTATGACATCAACAAAATGCTGATGACATCATCCAATGATTATGACATCATCCAATGATTATGACATCATCAAATGATTATGACATCAACAAAATGATTATGACATCATCAAATGATTATGACATCATCCAATGATTATCACATCAAATGATTATGACATCAACAAAATTATTATGACATCATCCAATGATTATGACATCATCCAATGATTGTGACATCATCAAATCATTATGACATCAACAAAATGATTGACATCATCAAATGATTATGACATCAACAAAATGATTATGACATCATCCAATGATTATGACATCAAATGATTATGACATCATCAAATCATTATGACATCAATAAAAATGATTATGACATCAACAAAATGATTATGGCATCATCAAATGATTATGACATCAACAAAATCATTATGACATCATCAAATTATTATGACATCAACAAAATGATTATGGCATCATCAAATGATTATGACATCAACAAAATGATTATGACATCATCCAATGATTATGACATCATCCAATGATTATGACATCATCAAATCATTATGACATCAACAAAATGATTATGACATCAACAAAATGATTATGACATCATCTAATGATTATGACATTATCAAATGATTATGACATCAACAAAATGATGATGACATCATCCGATGATTATGACATCAAATGATTATGACATCATCAAATGATTATGACATCAACAAAATGATTATGACATCATCTAATGATTATGACATCATCAAATGATTATGACATCAACAAAATGATTATGACATCATCCAATGATTATGACATCAAATGATTATGACATCAACAAAATGATTATGACATCATCCAATGATTATGACATCAAATGTTTATGACATCATCAAATGATTATGACATCAACAAAATGATTATGACATCATCCATTGATTATGACAACAAATGATTATGACATCATCAAATCATTATGACATCAACAAAATGATTATGACATCATCTAATGATTATGACATCATCAAATGATTATGACATCTACAAAATGATTATGACATCATCCAATGATTATGACATCAAATGATTATGACATCATCAAATGATTATGACATCAACAAAATGATTATGACATCATCTGATGATTATGACATCAACAAAATGATTATGACATCATCCAATGATTATGACATCAAATGATTATGACATAATCCAATGATTATGACATCAACAAAATGATTATGGCATCATCAAATGATTATGACATCAACAAAATGATTATGACATCATCCAATGATTATGACATCATCCAATGATTATGACATCATCAAATCATTATGACATCAACAAAATGATTATGACATCAACAAAATGATTATGACATCATCAAATGATTATGACATCAACAAAATGATTATGACATCATCCAATGATTATGACATCAAATGATTATGACATCATCAAATGATTATGACATCAACAAAATGATTATGACATCATCCAATGATTATGACATCATCCAATGATTATGACATCATCAAATCATTATGACATCAACAGAATGATTGACATCATCAAATGATTATGACATCAACAAAATGATTATGACATCATCAAATGATTATGACATCATCCAATGATTATGACATCAACAAAATTATTATGACATCATCCGATGATTATGACATCAAATGATTATGACATAATCCAATGATTATGACATCAACAAAATGATTATGGCATCATCAAATGATTATGACATCAACAAAATGATTATGACATCATCCAATGATTATGACATCATCCAATGATTATGACATCATCAAATCATTATGACATCAACAAAATGATTATGACATCAACAAAATGATTATGACATCATCAAATGATTATGACATCAACAAAATGATTATGACATCATCCAATGATTATGACATCAAATGATTATGACATCATTAAATGATTATGACATCAACAAAATGATTATGACATCATCCAATGATTATGACATCATCCAATCATTATGACATCATCAAATCATTATGACATCAACAAAATGATTGACATCATCAAATGATTATGACATCAACAAAATGATTATGACATCATCAAATGATTATGACATCATCCAATGATTATGACATCAACAAAATGATTATGATATCATCCGATGATTATGACATCAAATGATTATGACATCATCAAATGATTATGACATCAACAAAATGATTATGACATCAACAAAATGATTATGACATCATCTAATGATTATGACATTATCAAATGATTATGACATCAACAAAATGATTATGACATCATCCGATGATTATGACATCAAATGATTATGACATCATCAAATGATTATGACATCAACAAAATGATTATGACATCATCTAATGATTATGACATCATCAAATGATTATGACATCAACAAAATGATTATGACATCATCTAATGATTATGACATCATCAAATGATTATGACATCAACAAAATGATTATGACATCATCCAATGATTATGACATCAAATGATTATGACATCAACAAAATGATTATGACATCATCCAATGATTATGACATCAAATGACTATGACATCATCAAAATGATTATGGCATCATCAAATGATTATGACATCAACAAAATGATTATGACATCATCCAATGATTTTGACATCATCAAATCATTATGACATCAACAAAATGATTATGACATCAACAAAATGATTATGACATCATCAAATGATTATGACATCAAATGATTATGACATCAACAAAATGATGATGACATCATCCAATGATTATGACATCATCCAATGATTATGACATCATCAAATGATTATGACATCAACAAAATGATTATGACATCATCAAATGATTATGACATCATCCAATGATTATCACATCAAATGATTATGACATCAACAAAATTATTATGACATCATCCAATGATTATGACATCATCCAATGATTGTGACATCATCAAATTATTATGACATCAACAAAATGATTGACATCATCAAATGATTATGACATCAACAAAATGATTATGACATCATCCAATGATTATGACATCAAATGATTATGACATCATCAAATCATTATGACATCAACAAAATGATTATGGCATCATCAAATGATTATGACATCAACAAAATCATTATGACATCATCAAATGATTATGACATCAACAAAATGATTATGGCATCATCAAATGATTATGACATCAACAAAATGATTATGACATCATCCAATGATTATGACATCATCCAATGATTATGACATCATCAAATCATTATGACATCAACAAAATGATTATGACATCAACAAAATGATTATGACATCATCTAATGATTATGACATTATCAAATGATTATGACATCAACAAAATGATTATGACATCATCCGATGATTATGACATCAAATGATGATGACATCATCAAATGATTATGACATCAACAAAATGATTATGACATCATCTAATGATTATGACATCATCAAATGATTATGACATCAACAAAATGATTATGACATCATCCAATGATTATGACATCAAATTATTATGACATCAACAAATTGATTATGACCTCATCCGATGATTATGACATCATCAAATGATTATGACATCATCAAATGATTATGACATCAACAAAATGATTATGACATCATCTAATGATTATGACATCATCAAATGATTATGACATCAACAAAATGATTATGACATCATCCAATGATTATGACATCAAATGATTATGACATCAACAAAATAATTATGACATCATCCAATGATTATGACATCAAATGATTATGACATCATCAAATCATTATGACATCAACAAAATGATTATGACATCATCTAATGATTATGACATCATCAAATGATTATGACATCAATAAAATGATTATGACATCATCCAATGATTATGACATCAAATGATTATGACATCATCAAATGATTATGACATCAACAAAATGATTATGACATCATCTGATGATTATGACATCAACAAAATGATTATGACATCATCCAATGATTATGACATCAAATGATTATGACATAATCCAATGATTATGACATCAACAAAATGATTATGGCATCATCAAATGATTATGACATCAACAAAATGATTATGACATCATCCAATGATTATGACATCATCCAATGATTATGACATCAAATGTTTATGACATCATCAAATGATTATGACATCAACAAAATGATTATGACATCATCCAATGATTATGACATCAAATGATTATGACATCATCAAATCATTATGACATCAAGATAATGATTATGACATCATCTAATGATTATGACATCATCAAATCATTATGACATCAACAAAATGATTATGACATCATCCAATGATTATGACATCAAATGATTATGGCATCATCAAATCATTATGACATCAACAAAATGATTATGACATCAACAAAATGATTATGGCATCATCAAATGATTATGACATCAACAAAATCATTATGACATCATCAAATGATTATGACATCAACAAAATGATTATGACATCATCCAATGATTATGACATCAAATGATTATGACATCATCAAATCATTATGACATCAACAAAATGATTATGACATCATCAAATCATTATGACATCAACAAAATGATTATGACATCATCAAATCATTATGACATCAACAAAATGATTATGACATCAACAAAATGATTATGAAATCATAAAATGATTATGACATCAACAAAATGATTATGGCATCATCAAATGATTATGACATCAACAAAATGATTATGACATCATCCAATGATTTTGACATCATCAAATCATTATGACATCAACAAAATGATTATGACATCAACAAAATGATTATGACATCATCAAATGATTATGACATCAAATGATTATGACATCATCAAATGATTATGACATCAACAAAATGATGATGACATCATCCAATGATTATGACATCATCCAATGATTATGACATCATCAAATCATTATGACATCAACAAAATGATTATGACATCATCTAATGATTATGACATCATCAAATGATTATGACATCAACAAAATGATTATGACATCATCCAATGATTATGACATCAAATGATTATGACATCATCAAATGATTATGACATCAACAAAATGATTATGACATCATCAAATGATTATGACATCAAAAAAATGATTATGACATCAACAAAATGATTATGACATCATCTAATGATTATGACATTATCAAATGATTATGACATCAACAAAATGATTATGACATCATCCGATGATTATGACATCAAATGATTATGACATCATCAAATGATTATGACATCAACAAAATGATTATGACATCATCTAATGATTATGACATCATCAAATGATTATGACATCAACAAAATGATTATGACATCATCTAATGATTATGACATCATCAAATGATTAGGACATCAACAAAATGATTATGACATCATCCAATGATTATGACATCAAATGATTATGACATCAACAAAATGATTATGACATCATCCAATGATTATGACATCAAATGTTTATGACATCATCAAATGATTATGACATCAACAAAATGATTATGACATCATCCAATGATTATGACATCAAATGATTATGACATCATCAAATCATTATGACATCAACAAAATGATTATGACATCATCTAATGATTATGACATCATCAAATGATTATGACATCAACAAAATGATTATGACATCATCCAATGATTATGACATCAAATGATTATGACATCATCAAATGATTATGACATCAATAAAATGATTATGACATCATCTGATGATTATGACATCAACAAAATGATTATGACATCATCCAATGATTATGACATCAAATGATTATGACATAATCCAATGATTATGACATCAACAAAATGATTATGGCATCTTCAAATGATTATGACATCAACAAAATGATTATGACATCATCCAATGATTATGACATCATCAAATCATTATGACATCAACAAAATGATTATGACATCAAAAAAATGATTATGACATCATCAAATGATTATGACATCAAATGATTATGACATCATCAAATGATTATGACATCAACAAAATGATGATGACATCATCCAATGATTATGACATCATCCAATGATTATGACATCATCAAATCATTATGACATCAACAAAATGATTATGACATCATCTAATGATTATGACATCATCAAATGATTATGACATCAACAAAATGATTATGACATCATCCAATCATTATGACATCAAATGATTATGACATCATCAAATGATTATGACATCAACAAAATGATTATGACATCATCTAATGATTATGACATCAAAAAAATGATTATGACATCAATAAAATAATTAGGACATCATCTAATGATTATGACATTATCAAATGATTATGACATCAACAAAATGATTATGACATCATCGGATGATTATGACATCAAATGATTATGACATCATCAAATGATTATGACATCAACAAAATGATTATGACATCATCTAATGATTATGACATCATCAAATGATTATGACATCAACAAAATGATTATGACATCATCAAATGATTATGACATCAACAAAATGATTATGACATCATCCAATGATTATGACATCAAATGATTATGACATCAACAAAATGATTATGACATCATCCAATGATTATGACATCAAATGTTTATGACATCATCAAATGATTATGACATCAACAAAATTATTATGACATCATCCAATGATTATGACATCAAATGATTATGACATCATCAAATCATTATGACATCATCCAATGATTATGACATCAAATGTTTATGACATCATCAAATGATTATGACATCAACAAAATTATTATGACATCATCCAATGATTATGACATCAAATGATTATGACATCATCAAATCATTATGACATCAACAAAATGATTATGACATCATCTAATGATTATGACATCATCAAATGATGATGACATCAACAAAATGATTATGACATCATCTAATGATTATGACATCAAAAAAATGATTATGACATCAATAAAATAATTAGGACATCATCTAATGATTATGACATTATCAAATGATTATGACATCAACAAAATGATTATGACATCATCCGATGATTATGACATCAAATGATTATGACATCATCAAATGATTATGACATCAACAAAATGATTATGACATCATCTAATGATTATGACATCATCAAATGATTATGACATCAACAAAATGATTATGACATCATCGGATGATTATGACATCAAATGATTATGACATCATCAAATGATTATGACATCAACAAAATGATTATGACATCATCAAATGATTATGACATCAACAAAATGATTATGACATCATCCAATGATTATGACATCAAATGATTATGACATCAACAAAATGATTATGACATCATCCAATGATTATGACATCAAATGTTTATGACATCATCAAATGATTATGACATCAACAAAATTATTATGACATCATCCAATGATTATGACATCAAATGATTATGACATCATCAAATCATTATGACATCAACAAAATGATTATGACATCATCTAATGATTATGACATCATCAAATGATGATGACATCAACAAAATGATTATGACATCATCCAATGATTATGACATCAAATGATTATGACATCATCAAATGATTATGACATCAACAAAATGATTATGACATCATCTGATGATTGTGACATCAACAAAATGATTATGACATCATCCAATGATTATGACATCAAATGATTATGACATCATCCAATGATTATGACATCAACAAAATGATTATGGCATCATCAAAAGATTATGACATCAACAAAATGATTATGACATCATCCAATGATTATGACATCATCCAATGATTATGACATCATCAAATCATTATGACATCAACAAAATGATTATGACATCAACAAAATAATTATGACATCATCAAATGATTATGACATCATCTAATGATTATGACATCAAATGATTATGACATCATCAAATGATTATGACATCAACAAAATGGTTATGACATCGTCTGATGATTATGACATCAACAAAATGATTATGACATCATCCAATGATTATGACATCAAATGATTATGACATCATCAAATGATTATGACATCAACAAATTGGTTATGACATCGTCTGATGATTATGACATCAACAAAATGATTATGACATCATCCAATGATTATGACATCAAATGATTATGACATAATCCAATGATTATGACATCAACAAAATGATTATGGCATCATCAAATGATTATGACATCAACAAAATGATTATGACATCATTCAATGATTATGACATCATCCAATGATTATGACATCATCAAATCATTATGACATCAACAAAATGATTATGACATCAACAAAATGATTATGACATCATCCAATGATTATGACATCAAATGTTTATGACATCATCAAATGATTATGACATCAACAAAATGATTATGACATCATCCAATGATTATGACATCAAATGATTATGACATCATCAAATCATTATGACATCAACAAAATGATTATGACATCATCTAATGATTATGACATCATCAAATCATTATGACATCAACAAAATGATTATGACATCATCCAATGATTATGACATCAAATGATTATGGCATCATCAAATCATTATGACATCAACAAAATGATTATGACATCAACAAAATGATTATGGCATCATCAAATGATTATGACATCAACAAAATCATTATGACATCATCAAATGATTATGACATCAACAAAATGATTATGACATCATCCAATGATTATGACATCAAATGATTATGACATCATCAAATCATTATGACATCAACAAAATGATTATGACATCATCAAATCATTATGACATCAACAAAATGATTATGACATCATCAAATCATTATGACATCAACAAAATGATTATGACATCAACAAAATGATTATGACATCATAAAATGATTATGACATCAACAAAATGATTATGGCATCATCAAATGATTATGACATCAACAAAATGATTATGACATCATCCAATGATTTTGACATCATCAAATCATTATGACATCAACAAAATGATTATGACATCAACAAAATGATTATGACATCATCAAATGATTATGACATCAAATGATTATGACATCATCAAATGATTATGACATCAACAAAATGATGATGACATCATCCAATGATTATGACATCATCCAATGATTATGACATCATCAAATCATTATGACATCAACAAAATGATTATGACATCATCTAATGATTATGACATCATCAAATGATTATCACATCAACAAAATGATTATGACATCATCCAATGATTATGACATCAAATGATTATGACATCATCAAATGATTATGACATCAACAAAATGATTATGACATCATCAAATGATTATGACATCAACAAAATGATTATGACATCATCTAATGATTATGACATTATCAAATGATTATGACATCAACAAAATGATTATGACATCATCCGATGATTATGACATCATCAAATCATTATGACATCAACAAAATGATTATGACATCAACAAAATGATTATGACATCATCTAATGATTATGACATTATCAAATGATTATGACATCAACAAAATGATTATGACATCATCCGATGATTATGACATCAAATGATGATGACATCATCAAATGATTATGACATCAACAAAATGATTATGACATCATCCAATGATTATGACATCAAATGATTATGACATCATCAAATGATTATGACATCAACAAAATGATTATGACATCATCTAATGATTATGACATCATCAAATGATTATGACATCAACAAAATGATTATGACATCATCTAATGATTATGACATCATCAAATGATTATGACATCAACAAAATGATTATGACATCATCCAATGATTATGACATCAAATGATTTTGACATCAACAAAATGATTATGACATCATCCAATGATTATGACATCAAATGTTTATGACATCATCAAATGATTATGACATCAACAAAATGATTATGACATCATCCAATGATTATGACATCAAATGATTATGACATCATCAAATCATTATGACATCAACAAAATGATTATGACATCATCTAATGATTATGACATCATCAAATGATTATGACATCAACAAAATGATTATGACATCATCCAATGATTATGACATCAAATGATTATGACATCATCAAATGATTATGACATCAATAAAATGATTATGACATCATCTGATGATTATGACATCAACAAAATGATTATGACATCATCCAATGATTATGACATCAAATGATTATGACATCATCCAATGATTATGACATCAACAAAATGATTATGGCATCTTCAAATGATTATGACATCAACAAAATGATTATGACATCATCCAATGATTATGACATCATCAAATCATTATGACATCAACAAAATGATTATGACATCAACAAAATGATTATGACATCATCAAATGATTATGACATCAAATGATTATGACATCATCAAATGATTATGACATCAACAAAATGATGATGACATCATCCAATGATTATGACATCATCCAATGATTATGACATCATCAAATCATTATGACATCAACAAAATGATTATGACATCATCTAATGATTATGACATCATCAAATGATTATGACATCAACAAAATGATTATGACATCATCCAATCATTATGACATCAAATGATTATGACATCATCAAATGATTATGACATCAACAAAATGATTATGACATCATCTAATGATTATGACATCAAAAAAATGATTATGACATCAATAAAATAATTAGGACATCATCTAATGATTATGACATTATCAAATGATTATGACATCAACAAAATGATTATGACATCATCGGATGATTATGACATCAAATGATTATGACATCATCAAATGATTATGACATCAACAAAATGATTATGACATCATCTAATGATTATGACATCATCAAATGATTATGACATCAACAAAATGATTATGACATCATCAAATGATTATGACATCAACAAAATGATTATGACATCATCCAATGATTATGACATCAAATGATTATGACATCAACAAAATGATTATGACATCATCCAATGATTATGACATCAAATGTTTATGACATCATCAAATGATTATGACATCAACAAAATTATTATGACATCATCCAATGATTATGACATCAAATGATTATGACATCATCAAATCATTATGACATCAACAAAATGATTATGACATCATCTAATGATTATGACATCATCAAATGATGATGACATCAACAAAATGATTATGACATCATCCAATGATTATGACATCAAATGATTATGACATCATCAAATGATTATGACATCAACAAAATGATTATGACATCATCTGATGATTATGACATCAACAAAATGATTATGACATCATCCAATGATTATGACATCAAATGATTATGACATCATCCAATGATTATGACATCAACAAAATGATTATGGCATCATCAAAAGATTATGACATCAACAAAATGATTATGACATCATCCAATGATTATGACATCATCCAATGATTATGACATCATCAAATCATTATGACATCAACAAAATGATTATGACATCAACAAAATAATTATGACATCATCAAATGATTATGACATCATCTAATGATTATGACATTATCAAATGATTATGACATCAACAAAATGATTATGACATCATCCGATGATTATGACATCATCAAATGATTATGACATCAACAAAATGATTATGACATCAACAAAATGATTATGACATCAACAAAATGATTATGACATCATCTAATGATTATGACATTATCAAATGATTATGACATCAACAAAATGATTATGACATCATCCGATGATTATGACATCAAATGATTATGACATCATCAAATGATTATGACATCAACAAAATGATTATGACATCATCTAATGATTATGACATCATCAAATGATTATGACATCAACAAAATGTTTATGACATCATCTAATGATTATGACATCAACAAAATGATTATGACATCATCCAATGATTATGACATCAAATGATTATGACATCAACAAAATGATTATGACATCATCCAATGATTATGACATCAAATGATTATGACATCATCAAATCATTATGACATCAACAAAATGATTATGACATCAACAAAATGATTATGACATCATAAAATGATTATGACATCAACAAAATGATTATGCCATCATCAAATGATTATGACATCAACAAAATGATTATGACATCATCCAATGATTTTGACATCATCAAATCATTATGACATCAACAAAATGATTATGACATCAACAAAATGATTATGACATCATCAAATGATTATGACATCAAATGATTATGACATCAACAAAATGATGATGACATCATCCAATGATTATGACATCATCAAATCATTATGACATCAACAAAATGATTGACATCATCAAATGATTATGACATCAACAAAATGATTATGACATCATCAAATGATTATGACATCATCCAATGATTATCACATCAAATGATTATGACATCAACAAAATTATTATGACATCATCCAATGATTATGACATCATCCAATGATTATGACATCATCAAATCATTATGACATCAACAAAATGATTGACATCATCAAATGATTATTACATCAACAAAATGATTATGACATCATCCAATGATTATGACATCAAATGATTATGACATCATCAAATCATTATGACATCAACAAAATGATTATGACATCAACAAAATGACTATGGCATCATCAAATGATTATGACATCAATAAAATCATTATGACATCATCAAATGATTATGACATCAACAAAATGATTATGGCATCATCAAATGATTATGACATCAACAAAATGATTATGACATCATTCCAATGATTATGACATCATCCAATGATTATGACATCATCAAATCATTATGACATCAACAAAATGATTATGACATCAACAAAATGATTATGACATCATCAAATGATTATGACATCAACAAAATGATTATGACATCATCCAATGATTATGACATCAAATGATTATGACATCATCAAATGATTATGACATCAACAAAAAGATTATGACATCATCCAATGATTATGACATCATCCAATGATTATGACATCATCAAATCATTATGACATCAACAAAATGATTGACATCATCAAATGATTATGACATCAACAAAATGATTATGACATCATCAAATGATTATGACATCATCCAATGATTATCACATCAAATGACTATGACATCAACAAAATTATTATGACATCATCCAATGATTATGACATCATCCAATGATTATGACATCATCAAATCATTATGACATCAACAAAATGATTATGACATCATCCAATGATTATGACATCAAATGATTATGACATCATCAAATCGTTATGACATCAACAAAATGATTATGACATCAACAAAATGATTATGGCATCATCAAATGATTATGACATCAACAAAATCATTATGACATCATCAAATGATTATGACATCAACAAAATGATTATGACATCATCCAATGATTATGACATCAAATGATTATGACATCATCAAATCATTATGACATCAACAAAATGATAATGGCATCATCAAATGATTATGACATCAACAAAATGATTATGACATCATCCATTGATTTTGACATCATCAAATCATTATGACATCAACAAAATGATTATGACATCAACAAAATGATTATGACATCATCAAATGATTATGACATCATCAAATGATTATGACATCAACAAAATTATGATGACATCATCCAATGATTATGACATCATCCAATGATTATGACATCATCAAATCATTATGACATCAACAAAATGATTATAACATCATCTAATGATTATGACATCATCAAATGATTATGACATCAACAAAATGATTATGACATCATCCATTGATTATGACATCAAATGATTATGACATCATCAAATGATTATGACATCAACAAAATGATTATGACATCATCAAATGATTATGACATCAAAAAAATGATTATGACATCAACAAAATGATTATGACATCATCTAATGATTATGACATTATCAAATGATTATGACATCAACAAAATGATTATGACATCATCCGATGATTATGACATCAAATGATTATGACATCATCTAATGATTATGACATCATCAAATGATTATGACATCAACAAAATGATTATGACATCATCTAATGATTATGACATCATCAAATGATTATGACATCAACAAAATGATTATGACATCATCCAATGATTATGACATCAAATGATTATGACATCAACAAAATGATTATGACATCATCCAATGATTATGACATCAAATGATTATGACATCATCAAATCATTATGACATCAACAAAATGATTATGACATCATCTAATGATTATGACATCATCAAATGATTATGACATCAACAAAATGATTATGACATCATCCAATGATTATGACATCAAATGATTATGACATCATCAAATGATTATGACATCAACAAAATGATTATGACATCATCTGATGATTATGACATCAACAAAATGATTATGACATCATCCAATGATTATGACATCAAATGATTATGACATAATCCAGTGATTATGACATCAACAAAATGATTATGGCATCATCAAATGATTATGACATCAACAAAATGATTATGACATCATCCAATGATTATGACATCATCCAATGATTATGACATCATCAAATCATTATGACATCAACAAAATGATTATGACATCAACAAAATGATTATGACATCATCAAATGATTATGACATCAACAAAATGATTATGACATCATCCAATGATTATGACATCAAATGATTATGACATCATCAAATGATTATGACATCAACAAAATGATTATGCCATCATCCAATGATTATGACATCATCCAATGATTATGACATCATCAAATCATTATGACATCAACAAAATGATTGACATCATCAAATGATTATGACATCAACAAAATGATTATGACATCATCAAATGATTATGACATCATCCAATGATTATGACATCAACAAAATTATTATGACATCATCCGATGATTATGACATCAAATGATTATGACATCATCAAATGATTATGACATCAACAAAATGATTATGACATCAACAAAATGATTATGACATCAACAAAATGATTATGACATCATCTAATGATTATGACATTATCAAATGATTATGACATCAACAAAATGATTATGACATCATCCAATGATTATGACATCAAATGATTATGACATCATCAAATGATTATGACATCAACAAAATGATTATGACATCATCTAATGATTATGACATCATCAAATGATTATGACATCAACAAAATGATTATGACATCATCTAATGATTATGACATCATCAAATGATTATGACATCAACAAAATGATTATGACATCATCCAATGATTATGACATCAAATGATTATGACATCAACAAAATGATTATGACATCATCCAATGATTATGACATCAAATGATTATGACATCATCAAATCATTATGACATCAACAAAATGATTATGACATTAACAAAATGATTATGACATCATAAAATGATTATGACATCAACAAAATGATTATGGCATCATCAAATGATTATGACATCAACAAAATGATTATGACATCATCCAATGATTTTGACATCATCAAATCATTATGACATCAACAAAATGATTATGACATCAACAAAATGATTATGACATCATCAAATGATTATGACATCAAATGATTATGACATCAACAAAATGCTGATGACATCATCCAATGATTATGACATCATCCAATGATTATGACATCAACAAAATGATTATGACATCATCCGATGATTATGACATCAAATGATTATGACATCAAATGATTATGACATCAACAAAATGCTGATGACATCATCCAATGATTATGACATCATCAAATCATTATGACATCAACAAAATGATTGACATCATCAAATGATTATGACATCAACAAAATGATTATGACATCATCAAATGATTATGACATCATCCAATGATTATGACATCAACAAAATGATTATGACATCATCCGATGATTATGACATCAAATGATTATGACATCATCAAATGATTATGACATCAACAAAATGATTATGACATCAACAAAATGATTATGACATCAACAAAATGATTATGACATCATCTAATGATTATGACATTATCAAATGATTATGACATCAACAAAATGATTATGACATCATCCAATGATTATGACATCAAATGATTATGACATCATCAAATGATTATGACATCAACAAAATGATTATGACATCATCTAATGATTATGACATCATCAAATGATTATGACATCAACAAAATGATTATGACATCATCTAATGATTATGACATCATCAAATGATTATGACATCAACAAAATGATTATGACATCATCCAATGATTATGACATCAAATGATTATGACATCAACAAAATGATTATGACATCATCCAATGATTATGACATCAAATGATTATGACATCATCAAATCATTATGACATCAACAAAATGATTATGACATTAACAAAATGATTATGACATCATAAAATGATTATGACATCAACAAAATGATTATGGCATCATCAAATGATTATGACATCAACAAAATGATTATGACATCATCCAATGATTTTGACATCATCAAATCATTATGACATCAACAAAATGATTATGACATCAACAAAATGATTATGACATCATCAAATGATTATGACATCAAATGATTATGACATCAACAAAATGCTGATGACATCATCCAATGATTATGACATCATCCAATGATTATGACATCATCAAATGATTATGACATCAACAAAATGATTATGACATCATCAAATGATTATGACATCATCCAATGATTATGACATCATCCAATGATTGTGACATCATCAAATCATTATGACATCAACAAAATGATTGACATCATCAAATGATTATGACATCAACAAAATGATTATGACATCATCCAATGATTATGACATCAAATGATTATGACATCATCAAATCATTATGACATCAATAAAAATGATTATGACATCAACAAAATGATTATGGCATCATCAAATGATTATGACATCAACAAAATCATTATGACATCATCAAATTATTATGACATCAACAAAATGATTATGGCATCATCAAATGATTATGACATCAACAAAATGATTATGACATCATCCAATGATTATGACATCATCCAATGATTATGACATCATCAAATCATTATGACATCAACAAAATGATTATGACATCAACAAAATGATTATGACATCATCTAATGATTATGACATTATCAAATGATTATGACATCAACAAAATGATTATGACATCATCCGATGATTATGACATCAAATGATTATGACATCATCAAATGATTATGACATCAACAAAATGATTATGACATCATCTAATGATTATGACATCATCAAATGATTATGACATCAACAAAATGATTATGACATCATCCAATGATTATGACATCAAATGATTATGACATCAACAAAATGATTATGACATCATCCAATGATTATGACATCAAATGTTTATGACATCATCAAATGATTATGACATCAACAAAATGATTATGACATCATCCATTGATTATGACATCAAATGATTATGACATCATCAAATCATTATGACATCAACAAAATGATTATGACATCATCTAATGATTATGACATCATCAAATGATTATGACATCTACAAAATGATTATGACATCATCCAATGATTATGACATCAAATGATTATGACATCATCAAATGATTATGACATCAACAAAATGATTATGACATCATCTGATGATTATGACATCAACAAAATGATTATGACATCATCCAATGATTATGACATCAAATGATTATGACATAATCCAATGATTATGACATCAACAAAATGATTATGGCATCATCAAATGATTATGACATCAACAAAATGATTATGACATCATCCAATGATTATGACATCATCCAATGATTATGACATCATCAAATCATTATGACATCAACAAAATGATTATGACATCAACAAAATGATTATGACATCATCAAATGATTATGACATCAACAAAATGATTATGACATCATCCAATGATTATGACATCAACAAAATGATTATGACATCATCCAATGATTATGACATCATCCAATGATTATGACATCATCAAATCATTATGACATCAACAGAATGATTGACATCATCAAATGATTATGACATCAACAAAATGATTATGACATCATCAAATGATTATGACATCATCCAATGATTATGACATCAACAAAATTATTATGACATCATCCGATGATTATGACATCAAATGATTATGACATAATCCAATGATTATGACATCAACAAAATGATTATGGCATCATCAAATGATTATGACATCAACAAAATGATTATGACATCATCCAATGATTATGACATCATCCAATGATTATGACATCATCAAATCATTATGACATCAACAAAATGATTATGACATCAACAAAATGATTATGACATCATCAAATGATTATGACATCAACAAAATGATTATGACATCATCCAATGATTATGACATCAAATGATTATGACATCATTAAATGATTATGACATCAACAAAATGATTATGACATCATCCAATGATTATGACATCATCCAATCATTATGACATCATCAAATCATTATGACATCAACAAAATGATTGACATCATCAAATGATTATGACATCAACAAAATGATTATGACATCATCAAATGATTATGACATCATCCAATGATTATGACATCAACAAAATGATTATGATATCATCCGATGATTATGACATCAAATGATTATGACATCATCAAATGATTATGACATCAACAAAATGATTATGACATCAACAAAATGATTATGACATCATCTAATGATTATGACATTATCAAATGATTATGACATCAACAAAATGATTATGACATCATCCGATGATTATGACATCAAATGATTATGACATCATCAAATGATTATGACATCAACAAAATGATTATGACATCATCTAATGATTATGACATCATCAAATGATTATGACATCAACAAAATGATTATGACATCATCTAATGATTATGACATCATCAAATGATTATGACATCAACAAAATGATTATGACATCATCCAATGATTATGACATCAAATGATTATGACATCAACAAAATGATTATGACATCATCCAATGATTATGACATCAAATGACTATGACATCATCAAAATGATTATGGCATCATCAAATGATTATGACATCAACAAAATGATTATGACATCATCCAATGATTTTGACATCATCAAATCATTATGACATCAACAAAATGATTATGACATCAACAAAATGATTATGACATCATCAAATGATTATGACATCAAATGATTATGACATCAACAAAATGATGATGACATCATCCAATGATTATGACATCATCCAATGATTATGACATCATCAAATGATTATGACATCAACAAAATGATTATGACATCATCAAATGATTATGACATCATCCAATGATTATCACATCAAATGATTATGACATCAACAAAATTATTATGACATCATCCAATGATTATGACATCATCCAATGATTGTGACATCATCAAATTATTATGACATCAACAAAATGATTGACATCATCAAATGATTATGACATCAACAAAATGATTATGACATCATCCAATGATTATGACATCAAATGATTATGACATCATCAAATCATTATGACATCAATAAAAATGATTATGACATCAACAAAATGATTATGGCATCATCAAATGATTATGACATCAACAAAATCATTATGACATCATCAAATGATTATGACATCAACAAAATGATTATGGCATCATCAAATGATTATGACATCAACAAAATGATTATGACATCATCCAATGATTATGACATCATCCAATGATTATGACATCATCAAATCATTATGACATCAACAAAATGATTATGACATCAACAAAATGATTATGACATCATCTAATGATTATGACATTATCAAATGATTATGACATCAACAAAATGATTATGACATCATCCGATGATTATGACATCAAATGATGATGACATCATCAAATGATTATGACATCAACAAAATGATTATGACATCATCTAATGATTATGACATCATCAAATGATTATGACATCAACAAAATGATTATGACATCATCCAATGATTATGACATCAAATTATTATGACATCAACAAATTGATTATGACCTCATCCGATGATTATGACATCAAATGATTATGACATCATCAAATGATTATGACATCAACAAAATGATTATGACATCATCTAATGATTATGACATCATCAAATGATTATGACATCAACAAAATGATTATGACATCATCCAATGATTATGACATCAAATGATTATGACATCAACAAAATGATTATGACATCATCCAATGATTATGACATCAAATGTTTATGACATCATCAAATGATTATGACATCAACAAAATGATTATGACATCATCCAATGATTATGACATCAAATGATTATGACATCATCAAATCATTATGACATCAACAAAATGATTATGACATCATCTAATGATTATGACATCATCAAATGATTATGACATCAATAAAATGATTATGACATCATCCAATGATTATGACATCAAATGATTATGACATCATCAAATGATTATGACATCAACAAAATGATTATGACATCATCTGATGATTATGACATCAACAAAATGATTATGACATCATCCAATGATTATGACATCAAATGATTATGACATAATCCAATGATTATGACATCAACAAAATGATTATGGCATCATCAAATGATTATGACATCAACAAAATGATTATGACATCATCCAATGATTATGACATCATCCAATGATTATGACATCATCAAATCATTATGACATCAAGAAAATGATTATGACATCAACAAAATGATTATGACATCATCAAATGATTATGACATCAACAAAATGATTATGACATCATCCAATGATTATGACATCAAATGATTATGACATCATCAAATGATTATGACATCAACAAAATGATTATGACATCATCCAATGATTATGACATCATCCAATGATTATGACATCATCAAATCATTATGACATCAACAGAATGATTGACATCATCAAATGATTATGACATCAACAAAATGATTATGACATCATCAAATGATTATGACATCATCCAATGATTATGACATCAACAAAATTATTATGACATCATCCGATGATTATGACATCAAATGATTATGACATAATCCAATGATTATGACATCAACAAAATGATTATGGCATCATCAAATGATTATGACATCAACAAAATGATTATGACATCATCCAATGATTATGACATCATCCAATGATTATGACATCATCAAATCATTATGACATCAACAAAATGATTATGACATCAACAAAATGATTATGACATCATCAAATGATTATGACATCAACAAAATGATTATGACATCATCCAATGATTATGACATCAAATGATTATGACATCATTAAATGATTATGACATCAACAAATTGATTATGACATCATCCAATGATTATGACATCATCCAATGATTATGACATCAACAAAATGATTGACATCATCAAATGATTATGACATCAACAAAATGATTATGACATCATCAAATGATTATGACATCATCCAATGATTATGACATCAACAAAATGATTATGATATCATCCGATGATTATGACATCAAATGATTATGACATCATCAAATGATTATGACATCAACAAAATGATTATGACATCAACAAAATGATTATGACATCCTCTAATGATTATGACATTATCAAATGATTATGACATCAACAAAATGATTATGACATCATCCGATGATTATGACATCAAATGATTATGACATCATCAAATGATTATGACATCAACAAAATGATTATGACATCATCTAATGATTATGACATAATCAAATGATTATGACATCAACAAAATGATTATGACATCATCTAATGATTATGACATCATCAAATGATTATGACATCAACAAAATCATTATGACATCATCAAATGATTATGACATCAACAAAATGATTATGACATCATCCAATGATTATGACTTCAAATGATTATGACATCATCAAATCATTATGACATCAACAAAAAGATTATGACATCAACAAAATGATTATGACATCATAAAATGATTATGACATCAACAAAATGATTATGGCATCATCAAATGATTATGACATCAACAAAATGATTATGACATCATCCAATGATTTTGACATCATCAAATCATTATGACATCAACAAAATGATTTTGACATCAACAAAATGATTATGACATCATCAAATGATTATGACATCAAATGATTATGACATCATCAAATGATTATGACATCAACAAAATGATGATGACATCATCCAATGATTATGACATCATCAAATGATTATGACATCATCAAATGATTATGACATCAACAAAATGATTATGACATCATCAAATGATTATGACATCAAATGATTATGACATCAAATGATGATGACATCATCAAATGATTATGACATCAACAAAATGATGATGACATCATCCAATGATTATGACATCATCCAATGATTATGACATCATCAAATCATTATGACATCAACAAAATGATTATGACATCATCTAATGATTATGACATTATCAAATGATTATGACATCAACAAAATGATTATGACATCATCCGATGATTATGACATCAAATGATTATGACATCATCAAATGATTATGACATCAACAAAATGATTATGACATCATCTAATGATTATGACGTCATCAAATGATTATGACATCAACAAAATGATTATGACATCATCTAATGATTATTACATTATCAAATGATTATGACATCAACAAAATGATTATGACATCATCTAATGATTATGACATCATCAAATGATTATGACATCAACAAAATGATTATGACATCATCCAATGATTATGACATCAAATGATTATGACATCAACAAAATGATTATGACATCATCCAATGATTATGACATCAAATGTTTATGACATCATCAAATGATTATGACATCAACAAAATGATTATGACATCATCTAATGATTATGACATCATCAAATGATTATGACATCAACAAAATGATTATGACATCATCCAATGATTATGACATCAAATGATTATGACATCATCAAATGATTATGACATCAACAAAATGATTATGACATCATCCAATGATTATGACATCAACAAAATTATTATGACATCATCCAATGATTATGACATCATCCAATGATTATGACATCATCAAATCATTATGACATCAACAAAATGATTATGACATCATCCAATGATTATGACATCAAATGATTATGACATCATCAAATGATTATGACATCAACAAAATGATTATGACATCATCCAACGATTATGACATCAAATGATTATGACATCATCTAATGATTATGACATCATCAAATGATTATGACATCAACAAAATGATTATGACATCATCAAATGATTATGACATCATCCAATGATTATGACATCAAATGATTATTGCATCATCAAATGATTATGACATCAACAAAATGATTATGACATCATCCAATGATTATGACATCATCCAATGATTATGACATCATCAAATCATTATGACATCAACAAAATGATTATGACATCATCAAATGATTATGACATCAACAAAATGATTATTACATCATCCAATGATTATGACATCAAATGATTTTGACATCATCAAATGATTATGACATCAACAAAATGATTATGACATCATCCAATGATTATGACATCATCCAATGATTATGACATCAACAAAATGATTATGACAACATCTAATGATTATGACATCATCAAATGATTATGACATCAACAAAATGATTATGACATCATCCAATGATTATGACATCAACAAAATGATTATGACATCATCAAATGATTATGACATCAAATGATTTTGACATCATCAAATGTTTATGACATCAACAAAATGATTATAACATCATCCAATGATTATGACATCATCCAATGATTATGACATCAACAAAATGATTATGACATCATCCAATGATTATGACATCATCCAATGATTATGACATCAACAAAGTGATTATGACATCGACAAAATGATTATGACATCATCCAATGATTATGACATCAAATGATTATGACATCAACAAAATGGTTATGACATCATCCAATGATTATGACATCAAATGATTATGACATCATCTAATGATTATGACATCATCAAATGATTATGACATCAACAAAATGATTATGACATCAAATGATTATGACATCATCTAATGATTATGACATCATCAAATGATTATGACATCAACAAAATGATTATGACATCATCCAATGATTATGACATCATCAAATGATTATGACATCAACAAAATGATTATGACATCATCCAATGATTATGACATCAACAAAATGATTATGGCATCATCAAATGATTATGACATCAACAAAATGATTATGGCATCATCAAATGATTATGACATCATCAAATGATTATGACATCATCGAATGATTATGACATCATCAAATGATTATGACATCAACAAAATGATTATGACATCATCAAATGATTATGACATCAACAAAATGATTATGACATCATCTAATGATTATAATATCATCAAATCATTATGATATCAACAAAATGATTATGACATCATCAAATGATTATGACATCAACAAAATGATTATTACATCATCCAATGATTATGACATCAAATGATTTTGACATCATCAAATGATTATGACATCAACAAAATGATTATGACATCATCCAATGATTATGACTTCATCCAATGATTATGACATCATCAAATCATTATGAAATCAACAAAATGATTATGACATCATCAAATGATTATGACATCAACAAAATGATTATTACATCATCCAATGATTATGACATCAAATGATTTTGACATCATCAAATGACTATGACATCAACAAAATGATTATGACATCATCCAATGATTATGACATCATCCAATGATTATGACATCAACAAAATGATTATGACATCAACAAAATGATTATGACATCATCAAATGATTATGACATCAACAAAATGATTATGACATCATCAAATGATTATGACATCAACAAAATGATTATGACATCATCAAATGATTATGACATCAACAAAATGATTATGACATCATCAAATGATTATGACATCATCCAATGATTATGACATCAAATGATTATTGCATCATCAAATGATTATGACATCAACAAAATGATTATGACATCATCCAATGATTATGACATCATCCAATGATTATGACATCATCAAATCATTATGACATCAACAAAATGATTATGACATCATCAAATGATTATGACATCAACAAAATGATTATTACATCATCCAATGATTATGACATCAAATGATTTTGACATCATCAAATGATTATGACATCAACAAAATGATTATGACATCATCCAATGATTATGACATCATCCAATGATTATGACATCAACAAAATGATTATGACAACATCTAATGATTATGACATCATCAAATGATTATGACATCAACAAAATGATTATGACATCATCCAATGATTATGACATCAACAAAATGATTATGACATCATCAAATGATTATGACATCAAATGATTTTGACATCATCAAATGTTTATGACATCAACAAAATGATTATAACATCATCCAATGATTATGACATCATCCAATGATTATGACATCAACAAAATGATTATGACATCATCCAATGATTATGACATCATCCAATGATTATGACATCAACAAAGTGATTATGACATCGACAAAATGATTATGACATCATCCAATGATTATGACATCAAATGATTATGACATCAACAAAATGGTTATGACATCATCCAATGATTATGACATCAAATGATTATGACATCATCTAATGATTATGACATCATCAAATGATTATGACATCAACAAAATGATTATGACATCAAATGATTATGACATCATCTAATGATTATGACATCATCAAATGATTATGACATCAACAAAATGATTATGACATCATCCAATGATTATGACATCATCAAATGATTATGACATCAACAAAATGATTATGACATCATCCAATGATTATGACATCAACAAAATGATTATGGCATCATCAAATGATTATGACATCAACAAAATGATTATGGCATCATCAAATGATTATGACATCAACAAAATGATTATGACATCATCTAATGATTATGACATCATCAAATGAATATAACATCAACAAAATGATTATGACATCATCCAATGATTATGACATCAAATGATTATGACATCATCAAATGATTATGACATCAACAAAATGATTATGACATCATCCAATGATTATGACATGAAATGATTATGACATCATCAAATGATTATGACATCAAATGATTATGACATCATCCAGTGATTATGACATCAAATGATTATGACATCAGCAAATGATTATGACATCAACAAAATGATTCTGACATCAACAAAATGATTATGACATCATCAAATGATTATGACATCAACAAAATGATTATGACATCATCCAATGATTATGACATCAAATGATTATGACATCAACAAAATGATTATGACATCATCCAATGATTATGACATCAAATGATTATGACATCATCAAATGATTATGACATCAACAAAATGATTATGACATCATCCAATGATTATGACATTATCCAATGATTATGATATCATCAAATCATTATGACATCAACAAAATGATTATGACATCATCCAATGATTATGACATCAAATGATTATGTCATCATCAAATGATTATGACATCAACAAAATGATTATGACATCATCCAATGATTATGACATCAAATGATTATGACATCATCAAATGATTATGACATCAACAAAATGATTATGACATCATCCAATGATTATGACATGAAATGATTATGACATCATCAAATGATTATGACATCAAATGATTATGACATCATCCATTGATTATGACATCAAATGATTATGACATCAGCAAATGATTATGACATCAACAAAATGATTCTGACATCAACAAAATGATTATGACATCATCAAATGATTATGACATCAACAAAATGATTATGACATCATCCAATGATTATGACATCAAATGATTATGACATCAACAAAATGATTATGACATCATCCAATGATTATGACATCAAATGATTATGACATCATCAAATGATTATGACATCAACAAAATGATTATGACATCATCCAATGATTATGACATTATCCAATGATTATGATATCATCAAATCATTATGACATCAACAAAATGATTATGACATCATCAAATGATTATGACATCAACAAAATGATTATTACATCATCCAATGATTATGACATCAAATGATTTTGACATCATCAAATGATTATGACATCAACAAAATGATTATGACATCATCCAATGATTATGACATCATCAAATGATTATGACAGCAACAAAATGATTATGACATCATCTAATGATTATGACATCATCCAATGATTATGACATCATCAAATGATTATGACATCATCCAATGATTATGACATCATCCAATGATTATGACATCAACAAAATGATTATGACATCAACAAAATGATTATGACATCAACAAAATGATTATGACATCAAATGATTATGACATCATCTAATGATTATGACATCATCAAATGATTATGACATCAACAAAATGATTATGACATCATCCAATGATTATGACATCATCCAATGATTATGACAGCAAGAAAATGATTATGACATCATCTAATGATTATGACATCATCCAATGATTATGACATCATCAAATCATTATGACATCAACAAAATGATTATGACATCATCTAATGATTATGACATCATCCAATGATTATGACATCATCAAATCATTATGACATCAACAAAATGATTAAGACATCAACAAAATGATTATGTCATCATCAAATCATTATGACATCATCAAATGATTATGACATCAACAAAATTATTATTACATCATCCAATGATTATGACATCAAATGATTATGACATCATCCAATGATTATGACATCAAATGATTATGACATCATCAAATGATTATGACATCAACAAAATGATTATGACATCATCCAATGATTATGACATCATCCAATGATTATGACATCAACAAAATGATTATGACATCAACAAAATGATTATGACATCATCCAATGATTATGACATCATCCAATGATTATGACATCATCAAATCATTATGACATCAACAAAATGATTATGACATCAACAAAATGATTATGACATCATCAAATGATTATGACATCAACAAAATGATTATGACATCATCCAATGATTATGACATCAAATGATTTTGACATCATCAAATGATTATGACATCAACAAAATGATTATGACATCATCCAATGATTATGACATCATCCAATGATTATGACATCATCAAATCATTATGACATCAACAAAATGATTATGACATCATCAAATGATTATGACATCAACAAAATGATTATGACATCATCCAATGATTATGACATCAAATGATTTTGACATCATCAAATGATTATGACATCAACAAAATGATTATGACATCATCCAATGATTATGACATCATCCAATGATTATGACATCATATGATTATGACATCATCAATTCATTATGACATCAACAAAATGATTATGACATCATCTAATGATTATGACATCATCAAATGATTATGACATCAACAAAATGATTATGACATCATCTAATGATTATGACATCATCAAATGATTATGACATCATCTAATGATTATGACATCATCCAATGATTATGACATCAACAAAATGATTATGACATCAACAAAATGATTATGACATCATCAAATGATTATGACATCAACAAAATGATTATGACATCATCAAATGATTATGACATCAACAAAATGATTATGACATCATCAAATGATTATGACATCATCCAATGATTATGACATCAAATGATTATTGCATCATCAAATGATTATGACATCAACAAAATGATTATGACATCATCCAATGATTATGACATCATCCAATGATTATGACATCATCCAATGATTATGACATCATCAAATCATTATGACATCAACAAAATGATTATGACATCATCAAATGATTATGACATCAACAAAATGATTATTACATCATCCAATGATTATGACATCAAATGATTTTGACATCATCAAATGATTATGACATCAACAAAATGATTATGACATCATCCAATGATTATGACATCATCCAATGATTATGACTTCAACCAATCATTTTGACATCAACAAAATGATTATGACATCATCAAATGATTATGACATCAACAAAATGATTATTACATCATCCAATGATTATGACATCAAATGATTTTGACATCATCAAATGATTATGACATCAACAAAATGATTATGACATCATCCAATGATTATGACATCATCCAATGATTATGACATCAACAAAATGATTATGACATCAACAAAATGATTATGACAACATCTAATGATTATGACATCATCAAATGATTATGACATCAACAAAATGATTATGACATCATCCAATGATTATGACATCATCAAATGATTATGACATCAACAAAATGATTATGACATCATCCAATGATTATGACATCAACAAAATGATTATGGCATCATCAAATGATTATGACATCAACAAAATGATTATGGCATCATCAAATGATTATGACATCAACAAAATTATTATGACATCATAAAATGATTATGATATCAACAAAATGATTATGACATCATCCAATGATTATGACATCAAATGATTATGACATCATCCAATGATTATGACATCAACAAAATGATTATGACATCATCAAATGATTATGACATCAACAAAATGATTATGACATCATCAAATGATTATGACATCAAATGATTATGACATCAACAAAATGATTATGACATCATCCAATGATTATGACATCATCCAATGATTATGACATCATCAAATCATTATGACATCAACAAAATGATTATGACATCAACAAAATGATTATGACATCATCAAATGATTATGACATCAACAAAATGATTATGACATCATCCAATGATTATGACATCAAATAATTTTGACATCACCAAATGATTATGACATCAACAAAATGATTATGACATCATCCAATGATTATGACATCATCCAATGTTTATGACATCATCAAATCATTATGACATCAACAAAATGATTATGACATCTTCAAATGATTATGACATCAACAAAATGATTATTACATCATCCAATGATTATGACATCAAATGATTTTGACATCATCAAATGATTATGACATCAACAAAATGATTATGACATCATCCAATGATTATGACATCATCCAATGATTATGACATCAAATGATTATGACATCATCAAATGATTATGACATCAACAAAATGATTATGACATCATCTAATGATTATGACATCATCAAATGATTATGACATCAACAAAATGATTATGACATCATCCAATGATTATGACATCAAATGATTATGACATCATCAAATGATTATGACATCAACAAAATGATTATGACATCATCCAATGATTATGACATCAAATGATTATGACATCATCAAATGATTATGACATCAACAAAATGATTATGACATCATCTATTGATTATGACATCATCAAATGATTATGACATCATCTAATGATTATGACATCATCAAATGATTATGACATCAACAAAATGGTTATGACATCATCCAATGATTATGACATCAAATGATTATGACATCATCTAATGATTATGACATCATCAAATGATTATGACATCAACAAAATGATTATGACATCAAATGATTATGACATCATCTAATGATTATGACATCATCAAATGATTATGACATCAACAAAATGATTATGACATCATCCAATGATTATGACATCATCAAATGATTATGACATCAACATAATGATTATTACATCATCCAATGATTATGACATCAAATGATTTTGACATCATCAAATGATTATGACATCAACAAAATGATTATGACATCATCCAATGATTATGACATCATCCAATGATTATGACATCAACAAAATGATTATGACATCATCAAATGATTATGACATCAACAAAATGATTATGACATCAACAAAATGATTATGACATCATCAAATGATTATGACATCAACAAAATGATTATGACATCATCAAATGATTATGACATAATCCAATGATTACGACATCAAATGATTATTGCATCATCAAATGATTATGACATCATCCAATGATTATGACATCATCCAATGATTATGACATCATCAAATCATTATGACATCAACAAAATGATTATGACATCATCAAATGATTATGACATCAACAAAATGATTTTTAAATCATCCAATGATTATGACATCAAATGATTTTGACATCATCAAATGATTATGACATCAACAAAATGATTATGACATCATCCAATGATTATGACATCATCCAATGATTATGACTTCATCAAATCATTATGACATCAACAAAATGATTATGACATCATCAAATGATTATGACATCAACAAAATGATTATTACATCATCCAATGATTATGACATCAAATGATTTTGACATCATCAAATGATTATGACATCAACAAAATGATTATGACATCATCCAATGATTATGACATCATCCAATGATTATGACATCAACAAAATGATTATGACAACATCTAATGATTATGACATCATCAAATGATTATGACATCAACAAAATGATTATGACATCATCCAATGATTATGACATCATCAAATGATTATGACATCAACAAAATGATTATGACATCATCCAATGATTATGACATCAACAAAATGATTATGGCATCATCAAATGATTATGACATCAACAAAATGATTATGGCATCATCAAATGATTATGACATCAACAAAATGATTATGACATCATCAAATGATTATGATATCAACAAAATGATTATGACATCATCCAATGATTATGACATCAAATGATTATGACATCATCAAATGATTATGACATCAACAAAATGATTATGACATCATCAAATGATAATGACATCAACAAAATGATTATGACATCATCCAATGATTATGACATCAAATGATTATGACATCAACAAAATGATTATGACATCATCCAATGATTATGACATCATCCAATGATTATGACATCATCAAATCATTATGACATCAACAAAATGATTATGACATCAGCAAAATGATTATGACATCATCAAATGACTATGACATCAACAAAATGATTATGACATCATCCAATGATTATGACATCAAATAATTTTGACATCATCAAATGATTATGACATCAACAAAATGATTATGACATCATCCAATGATTATGACATCATCCAATGATTATGACATCATCAAATCATTATGACATCAACAAAATGAATATGACATCATGAAATGATTATGACATCAAAAAATGATTATTACATCATCCAATGATTATGACATCAAATGGTTTTGACATCATCAAATGATTATGACATCAACAAAATGATTATGACATCATCCAATGATTATGACATCATCCAATGATTATGACATCAAATGATTATGACATCATCAAATGATTATGACATCAACAAAATGATGATGACATCATCCAATGATTATGACACCATCCAATGATTATGACATCATCAAATCATTATGACATAAACAAAATGATTATGACATCATCTAATGATTATGACATAATCAAATCATTATGACATCAACAAAATGATTATGACATCATCCCATGATTATGACATCAAAAGATTATGACATCATCAAATGATTATGAAATCAACAAAATGATTATGACATCATCAAATGATTATGACATCAACAAAATGATTATGACATCATCTAATGATTATGACATCATCAAATGATTATGACATCAACAAAATGATTATGACATCATCTAATGATTATGACATCATCAAATGATTATGACATCAACAAAATGATTATGACATCATCCAATGATTAAGACATCATCAAATGATTATGACATCAACAAAATGATTATGACATCATCCAATAATTATGACATCAACAAAATGATTATGGCATCATCAAATGATTATGACATCAACAAAATGTTTATGACATCATCTAATGATTATGACATCATCAAATGATTATGACATCAACAAAATGATTATGACATCATCTAATGATTATGACATCATCAAATGATTATGACATCAACAAAATGATTATGACATCATCCAATGATTATGACATCATCCAATGATTATGACATCATCAAATCATTATGACATCAACAAAATGATTATGACATCATCAAATCATTATGACATCAACAAAATGATTATGACATCATCAAATGATTATGACATCAACAAAATGATTATGACATCTTCAAATGATTATGACATCATCCAATGATTATGACATCAAATGATTATGACATCATCAAATGATTATGACATCAACAAAATGATTATGACATCATCCAATGATTATGACATCATCAAATTATTATGACATCAACAAAATGATTATGGCATCATCAAATGATTATAACATCAACAAAATGATTATGACATCATCCAATGATTATGACATCAACAAAATGATTATGACAACATCTAATGATTATGACATCATCAAATGATTATGACATCAACAAAATGATTATGACATCATCCAATGATTATGACATCATCAAATGATTATGACATCAACAAAATGATTATGACATCATCCAATGATTATGACATCAACAAAATGATTATGGCATCATCAAATGATTATGACATCAACAAAATGATTATGGCATCATCAAATGATTATGACATCAACAAAATGATTATGACATCATAAAATGATTATGATATCAACAAAATGATTATGACATCATCCAATGATTATGACATCAAATGATTATGACATCTTCCAATGATTATGACATCAACAAAATGATTATGACATCATCAAATGATTATGACATCAACAAAATGATTATGACATCATCCAGTGATTATGACATCAAATGATTATGACATCAACAAAATGATTATGACATCATCCAATGATTATGACATCAACAAAATGATTATGACAACATCTAATGATTATGACATCATCAAATGATTATGACATCAACAAAATGATTATGACATCATCCAATGATTATGACATCAACAAAATGATTATGACATCATCAAATGATTATGACATCAAATGATTTTGACATCATCAAATGTTTATGACATCAACAAAATGATTATAACATCATCCAATGATTATGACATCATCCAATGATTATGACAACAACAAAATGATTATGACATCATCCAATGATTATGACATCATCCAATGATTATGACATCAACAAAGTGATTATGACATCGACAAAATGATTATGACATCATCCAATGATTATGACATCAAATGATTATGACATCAACAAAATGGTTATGACATCATCCAATGATTATGACATCAAATGATTATGACATCATCTAATGATTATGACATCATCAAATGATTATGACATCAACAAAATGATTATGACATCAAATGATTATGACATCATCTAATGATTATGACATCATCAAATGATTATGACATCAACAAAATGATTATGACATCATCCAATGATTATGACATCATCAAATGATTATGACATCAACAAAATGATTATGACATCATCCAATGATTATGACATCAACAAAATGATTATGGCATCATCAAATGATTATGACATCAACAAAATGATTATGGCATCATCAAATGATTATGACATCAACAAAATGATTATGACATCATCTAATGATTATGACATCATCAAATGAATATAACATCAACAAAATGATTATGACATCATCCAATGATTATGACATCAAATGATTATGACATCATCAAATGATTATGACATCAACAAAATGATTATGACATCATCCAATGATTATGACATGAAATGATTATGACATCATCAAATGATTATGACATCAAATGATTATGACATCATCCAGTGATTATGACATCAAATGATTATGACATCAGCAAATGATTATGACATCAACAAAATGATTCTGACATCAACAAAATGATTATGACATCATCAAATGATTATGACATCAACAAAATGATTATGACATCATCCAATGATTATGACATCAAATGATTATGACATCAACAAAATGATTATGACATCATCCAATGATTATGACATCAAATGATTATGACATCATCAAATGATTATGACATCAACAAAATGATTATGACATCATCCAATGATTATGACATTATCCAATGATTATGATATCATCAAATCATTATGACATCAACAAAATGATTATGACATCATCCAATGATTATGACATCAAATGATTATGTCATCATCAAATGATTATGACATCAACAAAATGATTATGACATCATCCAATGATTATGACATCAAATGATTATGACATCATCAAATGATTATGACATCAACAAAATGATTATGACATCATCCAATGATTATGACATGAAATGATTATGACATCATCAAATGATTATGACATCAAATGATTATGACATCATCCATTGATTATGACATCAAATGATTATGACATCAGCAAATGATTATGACATCAACAAAATGATTCTGACATCAACAAAATGATTATGACATCATCAAATGATTATGACATCAACAAAATGATTATGACATCATCCAATGATTATGACATCAAATGATTATGACATCAACAAAATGATTATGACATCATCCAATGATTATGACATCAAATGATTATGACATCATCAAATGATTATGACATCAACAAAATGATTATGACATCATCCAATGATTATGACATTATCCAATGATTATGATATCATCAAATCATTATGACATCAACAAAATGATTATGACATCATCAAATGATTATGACATCAACAAAATGATTATTACATCATCCAATGATTATGACATCAAATGATTTTGACATCATCAAATGATTATGACATCAACAAAATGATTATGACATCATCCAATGATTATGACATCATCAAATGATTATGACAGCAACAAAATGATTATGACATCATCTAATGATTATGACATCATCCAATGATTATGACATCATCAAATGATTATGACATCATCCAATGATTATGACATCATCCAATGATTATGACATCAACAAAATGATTATGACATCAACAAAATGATTATGACATCAACAAAATGATTATGACATCAAATGATTATGACATCATCTAATGATTATGACATCATCAAATGATTATGACATCAACAAAATGATTATGACATCATCCAATGATTATGACATCATCCAATGATTATGACAGCAAGAAAATGATTATGACATCATCTAATGATTATGACATCATCCAATGATTATGACATCATCAAATCATTATGACATCAACAAAATGATTATGACATCATCTAATGATTATGACATCATCCAATGATTATGACATCATCAAATCATTATGACATCAACAAAATGATTAAGACATCAACAAAATGATTATGTCATCATCAAATCATTATGACATCATCAAATGATTATGACATCAACAAAATTATTATTACATCATCCAATGATTATGACATCAAATGATTATGACATCATCCAATGATTATGACATCAAATGATTATGACATCATCAAATGATTATGACATCAACAAAATGATTATGACATCATCCAATGATTATGACATCATCCAATGATTATGACATCATCCAATGATTATGACATCATCAAATCATTATGACATCAACAAAATGATTATGACATCAACAAAATGATTATGACATCATCAAATGATTATGACATCAACAAAATGATTATGACATCATCCAATGATTATGACATCAAATGATTTTGACATCATCAAATGATTATGACATCAACAAAATGATTATGACATCATCCAATGATTATGACATCATCCAATGATTATGACATCATCAAATCATTATGACATCAACAAAATGATTATGACATCATCAAATGATTATGACATCAACAAAATGATTATGACATCATCCAATGATTATGACATCAAATGATTTTGACATCATCAAATGATTATGACATCAACAAAATGATTATGACATCATCCAATGATTATGACATCATCCAATGATTATGACATCATATGATTATGACATCATCAATTCATTATGACATCAACAAAATGATTATGACATCATCTAATGATTATGACATCATCAAATGATTATGACATCAACAAAATGATTATGACATCATCCCACGATTATGACATCAAATGATTATGACATCATCAAATGATTATGACATCAACAAAATGATTATGACATCATCAAATGATTATCACATCAACAAAATGATTATGACATCATCTAATGAATATGACATCATCAAATGATTATGACATCAACAAAATGATTATGACATCATCTAATGATTATGACATCATCTAATGATTATGACATCAACAAAATGATTATGACATCATCCAATGATTATGACATCAAATGATTATGACATCATCAAATGATTATGACATCAACAAAATGATTATGACATCATCTAATGATTATGACATCATCAAATGATTATGACATCAACAAAATGATTATGACATCATCCAATGATTATGACATCAAATGATTATGACATCATCAAATGATTATGACATCAACAAAATGATTATGACATCATCTAATGATTATGACATCATCAAATGATTATGACATCATCTAATGATTATGACATCATCAAATGATTATGACATCAACAAAATGATTATGACATCATCCAATGATTATGACATCATCAAATGATTATGACATCAACAAAATGATTATGACATCATCCAATGATTATGACATCAACAAAATGATTATGGCATCATCAAATGATTATGACATCAACAAAATGATTATGGCATCATCAAATGATTATGACATCAACAAAATGATTATGACATCATCTAATGATTATGACATCATCAAATGAATATAACATCAACAAAATGATTATGACATCATCCAATGATTATGACATCAAATGATTATGACATCATCAAATGATTATGACATCAACAAAATGATTATGACATCATCCAATGATTATGACATGAAATGATTATGACATCATCAAATGATTATGACATCAAATGATTATGACATCATCCAGTGATTATGACATCAAATGATTATGACATCAGCAAATGATTATGACATCAACAAAATGATTCTGACATCAACAAAATGATTATGACATCATCAAATGATTATGACATCAACAAAATGATTATGACATCATCCAATGATTATGACATCAAATGATTATGACATCAACAAAATGATTATGACATCATCCAATGATTATGACATCAAATGATTATGACATCATCAAATGATTATGACATCAACAAAATGATTATGACATCATCCAATGATTATGACATTATCCAATGATTATGATATCATCAAATCATTATGACATCAACAAAATGATTATGACATCATCCAATGATTATGACATCAAATGATTATGTCATCATCAAATGATTATGACATCAACAAAATGATTATGACATCATCCAATGATTATGACATCAAATGATTATGACATCATCAAATGATTATGACATCAACAAAATGATTATGACATCATCCAATGATTATGACATGAAATGATTATGACATCATCAAATGATTATGACATCAAATGATTATGACATCATCCATTGATTATGACATCAAATGATTATGACATCAGCAAATGATTATGACATCAACAAAATGATTCTGACATCAACAAAATGATTATGACATCATCAAATGATTATGACATCAACAAAATGATTATGACATCATCCAATGATTATGACATCAAATGATTATGACATCAACAAAATGATTATGACATCATCCAATGATTATGACATCAAATGATTATGACATCATCAAATGATTATGACATCAACAAAATGATTATGACATCATCCAATGATTATGACATTATCCAATGATTATGATATCATCAAATCATTATGACATCAACAAAATGATTATGACATCATCAAATGATTATGACATCAACAAAATGATTATTACATCATCCAATGATTATGACATCAAATGATTTTGACATCATCAAATGATTATGACATCAACAAAATGATTATGACATCATCCAATGATTATGACATCATCAAATGATTATGACAGCAACAAAATGATTATGACATCATCTAATGATTATGACATCATCCAATGATTATGACATCATCAAATGATTATGACATCATCCAATGATTATGACATCATCCAATGATTATGACATCAACAAAATGATTATGACATCAACAAAATGATTATGACATCAACAAAATGATTATGACATCAAATGATTATGACATCATCTAATGATTATGACATCATCAAATGATTATGACATCAACAAAATGATTATGACATCATCCAATGATTATGACATCATCCAATGATTATGACAGCAAGAAAATGATTATGACATCATCTAATGATTATGACATCATCCAATGATTATGACATCATCAAATCATTATGACATCAACAAAATGATTATGACATCATCTAATGATTATGACATCATCCAATGATTATGACATCATCAAATCATTATGACATCAACAAAATGATTAAGACATCAACAAAATGATTATGTCATCATCAAATCATTATGACATCATCAAATGATTATGACATCAACAAAATTATTATTACATCATCCAATGATTATGACATCAAATGATTATGACATCATCCAATGATTATGACATCAAATGATTATGACATCATCAAATGATTATGACATCAACAAAATGATTATGACATCATCCAATGATTATGACATCATCCAATGATTATGACATCATCCAATGATTATGACATCATCAAATCATTATGACATCAACAAAATGATTATGACATCAACAAAATGATTATGACATCATCAAATGATTATGACATCAACAAAATGATTATGACATCATCCAATGATTATGACATCAAATGATTTTGACATCATCAAATGATTATGACATCAACAAAATGATTATGACATCATCCAATGATTATGACATCATCCAATGATTATGACATCATCAAATCATTATGACATCAACAAAATGATTATGACATCATCAAATGATTATGACATCAACAAAATGATTATGACATCATCCAATGATTATGACATCAAATGATTTTGACATCATCAAATGATTATGACATCAACAAAATGATTATGACATCATCCAATGATTATGACATCATCCAATGATTATGACATCATATGATTATGACATCATCAATTCATTATGACATCAACAAAATGATTATGACATCATCTAATGATTATGACATCATCAAATGATTATGACATCAACAAAATGATTATGACATCATCCCACGATTATGACATCAAATGATTATGACATCATCAAATGATTATGACATCAACAAAATGATTATGACATCATCAAATGATTATCACATCAACAAAATGATTATGACATCATCTAATGAATATGACATCATCAAATGATTATGACATCAACAAAATGATTATGACATCATCTAATGATTATGACATCATCTAATGATTATGACATCAACAAAATGATTATGACATCATCCAATGATTATGACATCAAATGATTATGACATCATCAAATGATTATGACATCAACAAAATGATTATGACATCATCTAATGATTATGACATCATCAAATGATTATGACATCAACAAAATGATTATGACATCATCCAATGATTATGACATCAAATGATTATGACATCATCAAATGATTATGACATCAACAAAATGATTATGACATCATCTAATGATTATGACATCATCAAATGATTATGACATCATCTAATGATTATGACATCATCCAATGATTATGACATCAACAAAATGATTATGACATCAACAAAATGATTATGACATCATCAAATGATTATGACATCAACAAAATGATTATGACATCATCAAATGATTATGACATCAACAAAATGATTATGACATCATCAAATGATTATGACATCATCCAATGATTATGACATCAAATGATTATTGCATCATCAAATGATTATGACATCAACAAAATGATTATGACATCATCCAATGATTATGACATCATCCAATGATTATGACATCATCCAATGATTATGACATCATCAAATCATTATGACATCAACAAAATGATTATGACATCATCAAATGATTATGACATCAACAAAATGATTATTACATCATCCAATGATTATGACATCAAATGATTTTGACATCATCAAATGATTATGACATCAACAAAATGATTATGACATCATCCAATGATTATGACATCATCCAATGATTATGACTTCAACCAATCATTTTGACATCAACAAAATGATTATGACATCATCAAATGGTTATGACATCAACAAAATGATTATTACATCATCCAATGATTATGACATCAAATGATTTTGACATCATCAAATGATTATGACATCAACAAAATGATTATGACATCATCCAATGATTATGACATCATCCAATGATTATGACATCAACAAAATGATTATGACATCAACAAAATGATTATGACAACATCTAATGATTATGACATCATCAAATGATTATGACATCAACAAAATGATTATGACATCATCCAATGATTATGACATCATCAAATGATTATGACATCAACAAAATGATTATGACATCATCCAATGATTATGACATCAACAAAATGATTATGGCATCATCAAATGATTATGACATCAACAAAATGATTATGGCATCATCAAATGATTATGACATCAACAAAATTATTATGACATCATAAAATGATTATGATATCAACAAAATGATTATGACATCATCCAATGATTATGACATCAAATGATTATGACATCATCCAATGATTATGACATCAACAAAATGATTATGACATCATCAAATGATTATGACATCAACAAAATGATTATGACATCATCAAATGATTATGACATCAAATGATTATGACATCAACAAAATGATTATGACATCATCCAATGATTATGACATCATCCAATGATTATGACATCATCAAATCATTATGACATCAACAAAATGATTATGACATCAACAAAATGATTATGACATCATCAAATGATTATGACATCAACAAAATGATTATGACATCATCCAATGATTATGACATCAAATAATTTTGACATCACCAAATGATTATGACATCAACAAAATGATTATGACATCATCCAATGATTATGACATCATCCAATGTTTATGACATCATCAAATCATTATGACATCAACAAAATGATTATGACATCATCAAATGATTATGACATCAACAAAATGATTATTACATCATCCAATGATTATGACATCAAATGATTTTGACATCATCAAATGATTATGACATCAACAAAATGATTATGACATCATCCAATGATTATGACATCATCCAATGATTATGACATCAAATGATTATGACATCATCAAATGATTATGACATCAACAAAATGATTATGACATCATCTAATGATTATGACATCATCAAATGATTATGACATCAACAAAATGATTATGACATCATCCAATGATTATGACATCAAATGATTATGACATCATCAAATGATTATGACATCAACAAAATGATTATGACATCATCCAATGATTATGACATCAAATGATTATGACATCATCAAATGATTATGACATCAACAAAATGATTATGACATCATCTATTGATTATGACATCATCAAATGATTATGACATCATCTAATGATTATGACATCATCAAATGATTATGACATCAACAAAATGGTTATGACATCATCCAATGATTATGACATCAAATGATTATGACATCATCTAATGATTATGACATCATCAAATGATTATGACATCAACAAAATGATTATGACATCAAATGATTATGACATCATCTAATGATTATGACATCATCAAATGATTATGACATCAACAAAATGATTATGACATCATCCAATGATTATGACATCATCAAATGATTATGACATCAACAAAATGATTATTACATCATCCAATGATTATGACATCAAATGATTTTGACATCATCAAATGATTATGACATCAACAAAATGATTATGACATCATCCAATGATTATGACATCATCCAATGATTATGACATCAACAAAATGATTATGACATCATCAAATGATTATGACATCAACAAAATGATTATGACATCAACAAAATGATTATGACATCATCAAATGATTATGACATCAACAAAATGATTATGACATCATCAAATGATTATGACATAATCCAATGATTATGACATCAAATGATTATTGCATCATCAAATGATTATGACATCATCCAATGATTATGACATCATCCAATGATTATGACATCATCAAATCATTATGACATCAACAAAATGATTATGACATCATCAAATGATTATGACATCAACAAAATGATTTTTAAATCATCCAATGATTATGACATCAAATGATTTTGACATCATCAAATGATTATGACATCAACAAAATGATTATGACATCATCCAATGATTATGACATCATCCAATGATTATGACTTCATCAAATCATTATGACATCAACAAAATGATTATGACATCATCAAATGATTATGACATCAACAAAATGATTATTACATCATCCAATGATTATGACATCAAATGATTTTGACATCATCAAATGATTATGACATCAACAAAATGATTATGACATCATCCAATGATTATGACATCATCCAATGATTATGACATCAACAAAATGATTATGACAACATCTAATGATTATGACATCATCAAATGATTATGACATCAACAAAATGATTATGACATCATCCAATGATTATGACATCATCAAATGATTATGACATCAACAAAATGATTATGACATCATCCAATGATTATGACATCAACAAAATGATTATGGCATCATCAAATGATTATGACATCAACAAAATGATTATGGCATCATCAAATGATTATGACATCAACAAAATGATTATGACATCATCAAATGATTATGATATCAACAAAATGATTATGACATCATCCAATGATTATGACATCAAATGATTATGACATCATCAAATGATTATGACATCAACAAAATGATTATGACATCATCAAATGATAATGACATCAACAAAATGATTATGACATCATCCAATGATTATGACATCAAATGATTATGACATCAACAAAATGATTATGACATCATCCAATGATTATGACATCATCCAATGATTATGACATCATCAAATCATTATGACATCAACAAAATGATTATGACATCAGCAAAATGATTATGACATCATCAAATGACTATGACATCAACAAAATGATTATGACATCATCCAATGATTATGACATCAAATAATTTTGACATCATCAAATGATTATGACATCAACAAAATGATTATGACATCATCCAATGATTATGACATCATCCAATGATTATGACATCATCAAATCATTATGACATCAACAAAATGAATATGACATCATGAAATGATTATGACATCAAAAAATGATTATTACATCATCCAATGATTATGACATCAAATGGTTTTGACATCATCAAATGATTATGACATCAACAAAATGATTATGACATCATCCAATGATTATGACATCATCCAATGATTATGACATCAAATGATTATGACATCATCAAATGATTATGACATCAACAAAATGATGATGACATCATCCAATGATTATGACACCATCCAATGATTATGACATCATCAAATCATTATGACATAAACAAAATGATTATGACATCATCTAATGATTATGACATCATCAAATCATTATGACATCAACAAAATGATTATGACATCATCCCATGATTATGACATCAAAAGATTATGACATCATCAAATGATTATGAAATCAACAAAATGATTATGACATCATCAAATGATTATGACATCAACAAAATGATTATGACATCATCTAATGATTATGACATCATCAAATGATTATGACATCAACAAAATGATTATGACATCATCTAATGATTATGACATCATCAAATGATTATGACATCAACAAAATGATTATGACATCATCCAATGATTAAGACATCATCAAATGATTATGACATCAACAAAATGATTATGACATCATCCAATAATTATGACATCAACAAAATGATTATGGCATCATCAAATGATTATGACATCAACAAAATGTTTATGACATCATCTAATGATTATGACATCATCAAATGATTATGACATCAACAAAATGATTATGACATCATCTAATGATTATGACATCATCAAATGATTATGACATCAACAAAATGATTATGACATCATCCAATGATTATGACATCATCCAATGATTATGACATCATCAAATCATTATGACATCAACAAAATGATTATGACATCATCAAATCATTATGAAATCAACAAAATGATTATGACATCATCAAATGATTATGACATCAACAAAATGATTATGACATCTTCAAATGATTATGACATCATCCAATGATTATGACATCAAATGATTATGACATCATCAAATGATTATGACATCAACAAAATGATTATGACATCATCCAATGATTATGACATCATCAAATGATTATGACATCAACAAAATGATTATGGCATCATCAAATGATTATAACATCAACAAAATGATTATGACATCATCCAATGATTATGACATCAACAAAATGATTATGACAACATCTAATGATTATGACATCATCAAATGATTATGACATCAACAAAATGATTATGACATCATCCAATGATTATGACATCATCAAATGATTATGACATCAACAAAATGATTATGACATCATCCAATGATTATGACATCAACAAAATGATTATGGCATCATCAAATGATTATGACATCAACAAAATGATTATGGCATCATCAAATGATTATGACATCAACAAAATGATTATGACATCATAAAATGATTATGATATCAACAAAATGATTATGACATCATCCAATGATTATGACATCAAATGATTATGACATCTTCCAATGATTATGACATCAACAAAATGATTATGACATCATCAAATGATTATGACATCAACAAAATGATTATGACATCATCCAGTGATTATGACATCAAATGATTATGACATCAACAAAATGATTATGACATCATCCAATGATTATGACATCAAATAATTTTGACATCACCAAATGATTATGACATCAACAAAATGATTATGACATCATCCAATGATTATGACATCATGCAATGTTTATGACATCATCAAATCATTTTGACATTAACAAAATGATTATGACATCATCAAATGATTATGACATCAACAAAATGATTATTACATCATCCAATGATTATGACATCAAATGATTTTGACATCATCAAATGATTATGACATCAACAAAATGATTATGACATCATCCAATGATTATGACATCATCCAATGATTATGACATCAAATGATTATGACATCATCAAATGATTATGACATCAACAAAATGATGATGACATCATCCAATGATTATGACATCATCCAATGATTATGACATCATCAAATCATTATGACATCAACAAAATGATTATGACATCATCTAATGATTATGACATCATCAAATGATTATGACATCAACAAAATGATTATGACATCATCCCATGATTATGACATCAAATGATTTTGACATGATCAAATGATTATGACATCAACAAAATGATTATGACATCATCAAATGATTATGACATCAACAAAATGATTATGACATCATCTAATGATTATGACATCATCAAATGATTATGACATCAACAAAATGATTATGACATCATCTAATGATTATGACATCATCAAATGATTATGACATCAACAAAATGATTATGACATCATGCAATGTTTATGACATCATCAAATCATTTTGACATCAACAAAATGATTATGACATCATCAAATGATTATGACATCAACAAAATGATTATTACATCATCCAATGATTATGACATCAAATGATTTTGACATCATCAAATGATTATGACATCAACAAAATGATTATGACATCATCCAATGATTATGACATCATCCAATGATTATGACATCAAATGATTATGACATCATCAAATGATTATGACATCAACAAAATGATGATGACATCATCCAATGATTATGACATCATCCAATGATTATGACATCATCAAATCATTATGACATCAACAAAATGATTATGACATCATCTAATGATTATGACATCATCAAATGATTATGACATCAACAAAATGATTATGACATCATCCCATGATTATGACATCAAATGATTTTGACATGATCAAATGATTATGACATCAACAAAATGATTATGACATCATCAAATGATTATGACATCAACAAAATGATTATGACATCATCTAATGATTATGACATCATCAAATGATTATGACATCAACAAAATGATTATGACATCATCTAATGATTATGACATCATCAAATGATTATGACATCAACAAAATGATTATGACATCATCCAATGATTATGACATCAAATGATTATGACATCATCAAATGATTATGACATCAACAAAATGATTATGACATCATCTAATGATTATGACATCATCAAATGATTATGACATGAACAAAATGATTATGACATCATCTAATGATTATGACATCATCAAATGATTATGACATCAACAAAATGATTATGACATCATCTAATGATTATGACATCATCAAATGATTATGACATCAACAAAATGATTATGACATCATCCAATGATTATGACATCAAATGATTATGACATCATCAAATGATTATGACATCAACAAAATGATTATGACATCATCCAATGATTATGACATCAAATGATTATGAAATCATCAAATGATTATGACATCAACAAAATGATTATGACATCATCTATTGATTATGACATCATCAAATGATTATGACATCATCTAATGATTATGACATCATCAAATGATTATGACATCAACAAAATGGTTATGACATCATCCAATGATTATGACATCAAATGATTATGACATCATCTAATGATTATGACATCATCAAATGATTATGACATCAACAAAATGATTATGACATCATCTAATGATTATGACATCATCAAATGATTATGACATCAACAAAATGATTATGACATCACCTAATGATTATGACATCATCAAATGATTATGACATCAACAAAATGATTATGACATCATCTAATGATTATGACATCATCAAATGATTATGACATCAACAAAATGATTATGACATCATCCAATGATTATGACATCATCCAATGATTATGACATCATCAAATCATTATGACATCAACAAAATGATTATGACATCATCAAATCATTATGACATCAACAAAATGATTATGACATCATCCCATGATTATGACATCAAATGATTTTGACATGATCAAATGATTATGACATCAACAAAATGATTATGACATCATCAAATGATTATGACATCAACAAAATGATTATGACATCATCTAATGATTATGACATCATCAAATGATTATGACATCAACAAAATGATTATGACATCATCTAATGATTATGACATCATCAAATGATTATGACATCAACAAAATGATTATGACATCATCCAATGATTATGACATCAAATGATTATGACATCATCAAATGATTATGACATCAACAAAATGATTATGACATCATCTAATGATTATGACATCATCAAATGATTATGACATGAACAAAATGATTATGACATCATCTAATGATTATGACATCATCAAATGATTATGACATCAACAAAATGATTATGACATCATCTAATGATTATGACATCATCAAATGATTATGACATCAACAAAATGATTATGACATCATCCAATGATTATGACATCAAATGATTATGACATCATCAAATGATTATGACATCAACAAAATGATTATGACATCATCCAATGATTATGACATCAAATGATTATGAAATCATCAAATGATTATGACATCAACAAAATGATTATGACATCATCTATTGATTATGACATCATCAAATGATTATGACATCATCTAATGATTATGACATCATCAAATGATTATGACATCAACAAAATGGTTATGACATCATCCAATGATTATGACATCAAATGATTATGACATCATCTAATGATTATGACATCATCAAATGATTATGACATCAACAAAATGATTATGACATCATCTAATGATTATGACATCATCAAATGATTATGACATCAACAAAATGATTATGACATCAACAAAATGATTATGACATCATCTAATGATTATGACATCATCAAATGATTATGACATCAACAAAATGATTATGACATCATCTAATGATTATGACATCATCAAATGATTATGACATCAACAAAATGATTATGACATCATCCAATGATTATGACATCATCAAATCATTATGACATCAACAAAATGATTATGACATCATCAAATGATTATGACATCAACAAAATGATTAAGACTTCTTCAAATGATTATGACATCATCCAATGATTATGACATCAAATGATTATGACATCATCAAATGATTATGACATCAACAAAATGATTATGACATCATCCAATGATTATGACATCATCAAATGATTATGACATCAACAAAATGATTATGGCATCATCAAATGATTATGACATCAACAAAATGATTATGACATCATCCAATGATTATGACATCAACAAAATGATTATGACAACATCTAATGATTATGACATCATCAAATGATTATGACATCAACAAAATGATTATGACATCATCCAATGATTATGACATCATCAAATGATTATGACATCACCAAAATGATTATGACATCATCCAATGATTATGACATCAACAAAATGATTATGGCATCATCAAATGATTATGACATCAACAAAATGATTATGGCATCATCAAATGATTATGACATCAACAAAATGATTATGACATCATAAAATGATTATGATATCAACAAAATGATTATGACATCATCCAATGATTATGACATCAAATGATTATGACATCATCCAATGATTATGACATCAACAAAATGATTATGACATCATCAAATGATTATGACATCAACAAAATGATTATGACATCATCCAGTGATTATGACATCAAATGATTATGACATCAACAAAATGATTATGACATCATCCAATGATTATGACATCATCCAATGATTATGACATCATCAAATCATTATGACATCAACAAAATGATTATGACATCAACAAAATTATTATGACATCATCAAATGATTATGACATCAACAAAATGATTATGACATCAACAAAATGATTATGACATCATCCAATGATTATGACATCAAATGATTATGACATCATCAAATGATTATGACATCAACAAAATGATTATGACATCATCTAATGATTATGACATCATCAAATGATTATGACGTCAACAAAATGATTATGACATCATGCAATGATTATGACATCAAATGATTATGACATCATCAAATGATTATGACATCAACAAAATGATTATGACATCATCTAATGATTATGACATCATCAAATGATTATGACATCATCTAATGATTATGACATCATCCAATGATTATGACATCAACAAAATGATTATGACATCAACAAAATGATTATGACATCAACAAAATGATTATGACATCAACAAAATGATTATGACATCATCCAATGATTATGACATCAAATGATTATGACATCATCAAATGATTATGACATCAACAAAATGATTATGACATCATCAAATGATTATGACATCATCAAATGATTATGACATCAACAAAATGATGATGACATCATCCAATGATTATGACATCATCCAATGATTATGACATCATCAAATGATTATGACATCAACAAAATGATTATGACATCATCTAATGATTATGACATCATCAAATGATTATGACATCATCTAATGATTATGACATCATCCAATGATTATGACATCAACAAAATGATTATGACATCAACAAAATGATTATGACATCATCAAATGATTATGACATCAACAAAATGATTATGACATCATCAAATGATTATGACATCAACAAAATGATTATGACATCATCCAATGATTATGACATCATCAAATGATTATGACATCAACAAAATGATTATGACATCATCCAATGATTATGACATCAACAAAATGATTATGACATCATCCAATGATTATGACATCAACAAAATGATTATGGCATCATCAAATGATTATGACATCAGCAAAATGATTATGACATCAACAAAATGATTATGACATCAACAAAATGATTATGACATCATCCAATGATTATGACATCAAATGATTATGACATCTTCCAATGATTATGACATCAACAAAATGATTATGACATCATCAAATGATTATGACATCAACAAAATGATTATGACATCATCCAGTGATTATGACATCAAATGATTATGACATCAACAAAATGATTATGACATCATCCAATGATTATGACATCAACAAAATGATTATGACAACATCTAATGATTATGACATCATCAAATGATTATGACATCAACAAAATGATTATGACATCATCCAATGATTATGACATCAACAAAATGATTATGACATCATCAAATGATTATGACATCAAATGATTTTGACATCATCAAATGTTTATGACATCAACAAAATGATTATAACATCATCCAATGATTATGACATCATCCAATGATTATGACATCAACAAAATGATTATGACATCATCCAATGATTATGACATCATCCAATGATTATGACATCAACAAAGTGATTATGACATCGACAAAATGATTATGACATCATCCAATGATTATGACATCAAATGATTATGACATCAACAAAATGGTTATGACATCATCCAATGATTATGACATCAAATGATTATGACATCATCTAATGATTATGACATCATCAAATGATTATGACATCAACAAAATGATTATGACATCAAATGATTATGACATCATCTAATGATTATGACATCATCAAATGATTATGACATCAACAAAATGATTATGACATCATCCAATGATTATGACATCATCAAATGATTATGACATCAACAAAATGATTATGACATCATCCAATGATTATGACATCAACAAAATGATTATGGCATCATCAAATGATTATGACATCAACAAAATGATTATGGCATCATCAAATGATTATGACATCAACAAAATGATTATGACATCATCTAATGATTATGACATCATCAAATGAATATAACATCAACAAAATGATTATGACATCATCCAATGATTATGACATCAAATGATTATGACATCATCAAATGATTATGACATCAACAAAATGATTATGACATCATCCAATGATTATGACATGAAATGATTATGACATCATCAAATGATTATGACATCAAATGATTATGACATCATCCAGTGATTATGACATCAAATGATTATGACATCAGCAAATGATTATGACATCAACAAAATGATTCTGACATCAACAAAATGATTATGACATCATCAAATGATTATGACATCGACAAAATGATTATGACATCATCCAATGATTATGACATCAAATGATTATGACATCAACAAAATGATTATGACATCATCCAATGATTATGACATCAAATGATTATGACATCATCAAATGATTATGACATCAACAAAATGATTATGACATCATCCAATGATTATGACATTATCCAATGATTATGATATCATCAAATCATTATGACATCAACAAAATGATTATGACATCATCCAATGATTATGACATCAAATGATTATGTCATCATCAAATGATTATGACATCAACAAAATGATTATGACATCATCCAATGATTATGACATCAAATGATTATGACATCATCAAATGATTATGACATCAACAAAATGATTATGACATCATCCAATGATTATGACATGAAATGATTATGACATCATCAAATGATTATGACATCAAATGATTATGACATCATCCATTGATTATGACATCAAATGATTATGACATCAGCAAATGATTATGACATCAACAAAATGATTCTGACATCAACAAAATGATTATGACATCATCAAATGATTATGACATCAACAAAATGATTATGACATCATCCAATGATTATGACATCAAATGATTATGACATCAACAAAATGATTATGACATCATCCAATGATTATGACATCAAATGATTATGACATCATCAAATGATTATGACATCAACAAAATGATTATGACATCATCCAATGATTATGACATTATCCAATGATTATGATATCATCAAATCATTATGACATCAACAAAATGATTATGACATCATCAAATGATTATGACATCAACAAAATGATTATTACATCATCCAATGATTATGACATCAAATGATTTTGACATCATCAAATGATTATGACATCAACAAAATGATTATGACATCATCCAATGATTATGACATCATCAAATGATTATGACAGCAACAAAATGATTATGACATCATCTAATGATTATGACATCATCCAATGATTATGACATCATCAAATGATTATGACATCATCCAATGATTATGACATCATCCAATGATTATGACATCAACAAAATGATTATGACATCAACAAAATGATTATGACATCAACAAAATGATTATGACATCAAATGATTATGACATCATCTAATGATTATGACATCATCAAATGATTATGACATCAACAAAATGATTATGACATCATCCAATGATTATGACATCATCCAATGATTATGACAGCAAGAAAATGATTATGACATCATCTAATGATTATGACATCATCCAATGATTATGACATCATCAAATCATTATGACATCAACAAAATGATTATGACATCATCTAATGATTATGACATCATCCAATGATTATGACATCATCAAATCATTATGACATCAACAAAATGATTAAGACATCAACAAAATGATTATGTCATCATCAAATCATTATGACATCATCAAATGATTATGACATCATCAAAATTATTATTACATCATCCAATGATTATGACATCAAATGATTATGACATCATCCAATGATTATGACATCAAATGATTATGACATCATCAAATGATTATGACATCAACAAAATGATTATGACATCATCCAATGATTATGACATCATCCAATGATTATGACATCAACAAAATGATTATGACATCAACAAAATGATTATGACATCATCCAATGATTATGACATCATCCAATGATTATGACATCATCAAATCATTATGACATCAACAAAATGATTATGACATCAACAAAATGATTATGACATCATCAAATGATTATGACATCAACAAAATGATTATGACATCATCCAATGATTATGACATCAAATGATTTTGACATCATCAAATGATTATGACATCAACAAAATGATTATGACATCATCCAATGATTATGACATCATCCAATGATTATGACATCATCAAATCATTATGACATCAACAAAATGATTATGACATCATCAAATGATTATGACATCAACAAAATGATTATGACATCATCCAATGATTATGACATCAAATGATTTTGACATCATCAAATGATTATGACATCAACAAAATGATTATGACATCATCCAATGATTATGACATCATCCAATGATTATGACATCATATGATTATGACATCATCAATTCATTATGACATCATCAAATCATTATGACATCAACAAAATGATTATGACATCATCAAATGATTATGACATCAACAAAATGATTATTACATCATCCAATGATTATGACATCAAATGATTTTGACATCATCAAATGATTATGACATCAACAAAATGATTATGACATCATCCAATGATTATGACATCATCCAATGATTATGACATCAAATGATTATGACATCATCAAATGATTATGACATCAACAAAATGATTATGACATCATCTAATGATTATGACATCATCAAATGATTATGACATCAACAAAATGATTATGACATCATCCAATGATTATGACATCAAATGATTATGACATCATCAAATGATTATGACATCAACAAAATGATTATGACATCATCTAATGATTATGACATCATCAAATGATTATGACATCAACAAAATGATTATGACATCATCCAATGATTATGACATCAAATGATTATGACATCATCAAATGATTATGACATCAACAAAATGATTATGACATCATCTAATGATTATGACATCATCAAATGATTATGACATCATCTAATGATTATGACATCATCCAATGATTATGACATCAACAAAATGATTATGACATCAACAAAATGATTATGACATCATCAAATGATTATGACATCAACAAAATGATTATGACATCATCAAATGATTATGACATCAACAAAATGATTATGACATCATCAAATGATTATGACATCATCCAATGATTATGACATCAAATGATTATTGCATCATCAAATGATTATGACATCAACAAAATGATTATGACATCATCCAATGATTATGACATCATCCAATGATTATGACATCATCCAATGATTATGACATCATCAAATCATTATGACATCAACAAAATGATTATGACATCATCAAATGATTATGACATCAACAAAATGATTATTACATCATCCAATGATTATGACATCAAATGATTTTGACATCATCAAATGATTATGACATCAACAAAATGATTATGACATCATCCAATGATTATGACATCATCCAATGATTATGACTTCAACCAATCATTTTGACATCAACAAAATGATTATGACATCATCAAATGATTATGACATCAACAAAATGATTATTACATCATCCAATGATTATGACATCAAATGATTTTGACATCATCAAATGATTATGACATCAACAAAATGATTATGACATCATCCAATGATTATGACATCATCCAATGATTATGACATCAACAAAATGATTATGACATCAACAAAATGATTATGACAACATCTAATGATTATGACATCATCAAATGATTATGACATCAACAAAATGATTATGACATCATCCAATGATTATGACATCATCAAATGATTATGACATCAACAAAATGATTATGACATCATCCAATGATTATGACATCAACAAAATGATTATGGCATCATCAAATGATTATGACATCAACAAAATGATTATGGCATCATCAAATGATTATGACATCAACAAAATTATTATGACATCATAAAATGATTATGATATCAACAAAATGATTATGACATCATCCAATGATTATGACATCAAATGATTATGACATCATCCAATGATTATGACATCAACAAAATGATTATGACATCATCAAATGATTATGACATCAACAAAATGATTATGACATCATCAAATGATTATGACATCAAATGATTATGACATCAACAAAATGATTATGACATCATCCAATGATTATGACATCATCCAATGATTATGACATCATCAAATCATTATGACATCAACAAAATGATTATGACATCAACAAAATGATTATGACATCATCAAATGATTATGACATCAACAAAATGATTATGACATCATCCAATGATTATGACATCAAATAATTTTGACATCACCAAATGATTATGACATCAACAAAATGATTATGACATCATCCAATGATTATGACATCATCCAATGTTTATGACATCATCAAATCATTATGACATCAACAAAATGATTATGACATCATCAAATGATTATGACATCAACAAAATGATTATTACATCATCCAATGATTATGACATCAAATGATTTTGACATCATCAAATGATTATGACATCAACAAAATGATTATGACATCATCCAATGATTATGACATCATCCAATGATTATGACATCAAATGATTATGACATCATCAAATGATTATGACATCAACAAAATGATTATGACATCATCTAATGATTATGACATCATCAAATGATTATGACATCAACAAAATGATTATGACATCATCCAATGATTATGACATCAAATGATTATGACATCATCAAATGATTATGACATCAACAAAATGATTATGACATCATCCAATGATTATGACATCAAATGATTATGACATCATCAAATGATTATGACATCAACAAAATGATTATGACATCATCTATTGATTATGACATCATCAAATGATTATGACATCATCTAATGATTATGACATCATCAAATGATTATGACATCAACAAAATGATTATGACATCAAATGATTATGACATCATCTAATGATTATGACATCATCAAATGATTATGACATCAACAAAATGATTATGACATCATCCAATGATTATGACATCATCAAATGATTATGACATCAACAAAATGATTATTACATCATCCAATGATTATGACATCAAATGATTTTGACATCATCAAATGATTATGACATCAACAAAATGATTATGACATCATCCAATGATTATGACATCATCCAATGATTATGACATCAACAAAATGATTATGACATCATCAAATGATTATGAGATCAACAAAATGATTATGACATCAACAAAATGATTATGACATCATCAAATGATTATGACATCAACAAAATGATTATGACATCATCAAATGATTATGACATAATCCAATGATTATGACATCAAATGATTATTGCATCATCAAATGATTATGACATCATCCAATGATTATGACATCATCCAATGATTATGACATCATCAAATCATTATGACATCAACAAAATGATTATGACATCATCAAATGATTATGACATCAACAAAATGATTTTTAAATCATCCAATGATTATGACATCAAATGATTTTGACATCATCAAATGATTATGACATCAACAAAATGATTATGACATCATCCAATGATTATGACATCATCCAATGATTATGACTTCATCAAATCATTATGACATCAGCAAAATGATTATGACATCATCAAATGATTATGACATCAACAAAATGATTATTACATCATCCAATGATTATGACATCAAATGATTTTGACATCATCAAATGATTATGACATCAACAAAATGATTATGACATCATCCAATGATTATGACATCATCCAATGATTATGACATCAACAAAATGATTATGACAACATCTAATGATTATGACATCATCAAATGATTATGACATCAACAAAATGATTATGACATCATCCAATGATTATGACATCATCAAATGATTATGACATCAACAAAATGATTATGACATCATCCAATGATTATGACATCAACAAAATGATTATGGCATCATCAAATGATTATGACATCAACAAAATGATTATGGCATCATCAAATGATTATGACATCAACAAAATGATTATGACATCATCAAATGATTATGATATCAACAAAATGATTATGACATCATCCAATGATTATGACATCAAATGATTATGACATCATCAAATGATTATGACATCAACAAAATGATTATGACATCATCAAATGATAATGACATCAACAAAATGATTATGACATCATCCAATGATTATGACATCAAATGATTATGACATCAACAAAATGATTATGACATCATCCAATGATTATGACATCATCCAATGATTATGACATCATCAAATCATTATGACATCAACAAAATGATTATGACATCAGCAAAATGATTATGACATCATCAAATGACTATGACATCAACAAAATGATTATGACATCATCCAATGATTATGACATCAAATAATTTTGACATCATCAAATGATTATGACATCAACAAAATGATTATGACATCATTCAATGATTATGACATCATCCAATGATTATGACATCATCAAATCATTATGACATCAACAAAATGAATATGACATCATGAAATGATTATGACATCAAAAAATGATTATTACATCATCCAATGATTATGACATCAAATGGTTTTGACATCATCAAATGATTATGACATCAACAAAATGATTATGACATCATCCAATGATTATGACATCATCCAATGATTATGACATCAAATGATTATGACATCATCAAATGATTATGACATCAACAAAATGATGATGACATCATCCAATGATTATGACACCATCCAATGATTATGACATCATCAAATCATTATGACATAAACAAAATGATTATGACATCATCCAATGATTATGACATCAAATGATTATGACATCAACAAAATGATTATGACATCATCCAATGATTATGACATCAAATGATTATGACATCATCAAATGATTATGACATCAACAAAATGATTATGACATCATCCAATGATTATGACATTATCCAATGATTATGATATCATCAAATCATTATGACATCAACAAAATGATTATGACATCATCCAATGATTATGACATCAAATGATTATGTCATCATCAAATGATTATGACATCAACAAAATGATTATGACATCATCCAATGATTATGACATCAAATGATTATGACATCATCAAATGATTATGACATCAACAAAATGATTATGACATCATCCAATGATTATGACATGAAATGATTATGACATCATCAAATGATTATGACATCAAATGATTATGACATCATCCATTGATTATGACATCAAATGATTATGACATCAGCAAATGATTATGACATCAACAAAATGATTCTGACATCAACAAAATGATTATGACATCATCAAATGATTATGACATCAACAAAATGATTATGACATCATCCAATGATTATGACATCAAATGATTATGACATCAACAAAATGATTATGACATCATCCAATGATTATGACATCAAATGATTATGACATCATCAAATGATTATGACATCAACAAAATGATTATGACATCATCCAATGATTATGACATTATCCAATGATTATGATATCATCAAATCATTATGACATCAACAAAATGATTATGACATCATCAAATGATTATGACATCAACAAAATGATTATTACATCATCCAATGATTATGACATCAAATGATTTTGACATCATCAAATGATTATGACATCAACAAAATGATTATGACATCATCCAATGATTATGACATCATCAAATGATTATGACAGCAACAAAATGATTATGACATCATCTAATGATTATGACATCATCCAATGATTATGACATCATCAAATGATTATGACATCATCCAATGATTATGACATCATCCAATGATTATGACATCAACAAAATGATTATGACATCAACAAAATGATTATGACATCAACAAAATGATTATGACATCAAATGATTATGACATCATCTAATGATTATGACATCATCAAATGATTATGACATCAACAAAATGATTATGACATCATCCAATGATTATGACATCATCCAATGATTATGACAGCAAGAAAATGATTATGACATCATCTAATGATTATGACATCATCCAATGATTATGACATCATCAAATCATTATGACATCAACAAAATGATTATGACATCATCTAATGATTATGACATCATCCAATGATTATGACATCATCAAATCATTATGACATCAACAAAATGATTAAGACATCAACAAAATGATTATGTCATCATCAAATCATTATGACATCATCAAATGATTATGACATCATCAAAATTATTATTACATCATCCAATGATTATGACATCAAATGATTATGACATCATCCAATGATTATGACATCAAATGATTATGACATCATCAAATGATTATGACATCAACAAAATGATTATGACATCATCCAATGATTATGACATCATCCAATGATTATGACATCAACAAAATGATTATGACATCAACAAAATGATTATGACATCATCCAATGATTATGACATCATCCAATGATTATGACATCATCAAATCATTATGACATCAACAAAATGATTATGACATCAACAAAATGATTATGACATCATCAAATGATTATGACATCAACAAAATGATTATGACATCATCCAATGATTATGACATCAAATGATTTTGACATCATCAAATGATTATGACATCAACAAAATGATTATGACATCATCCAATGATTATGACATCATCCAATGATTATGACATCATCAAATCATTATGACATCAACAAAATGATTATGACATCATCAAATGATTATGACATCAACAAAATGATTATGACATCATCCAATGATTATGACATCAAATGATTTTGACATCATCAAATGATTATGACATCAACAAAATGATTATGACATCATCCAATGATTATGACATCATCCAATGATTATGACATCATATGATTATGACATCATCAATTCATTATGACATCATCAAATCATTATGACATCAACAAAATGATTATGACATCATCAAATGATTATGACATCAACAAAATGATTATTACATCATCCAATGATTATGACATCAAATGATTTTGACATCATCAAATGATTATGACATCAACAAAATGATTATGACATCATCCAATGATTATGACATCATCCAATGATTATGACATCAAATGATTATGACATCATCAAATGATTATGACATCAACAAAATGATTATGACATCATCTAATGATTATGACATCATCAAATGATTATGACATCAACAAAATGATTATGACATCATCCAATGATTATGACATCAAATGATTATGACATCATCAAATGATTATGACATCAACAAAATGATTATGACATCATCTAATGATTATGACATCATCAAATGATTATGACATCAACAAAATGATTATGACATCATCCAATGATTATGACATCAAATGATTATGACATCATCAAATGATTATGACATCAACAAAATGATTATGACATCATCTAATGATTATGACATCATCAAATGATTATGACATCATCTAATGATTATGACATCATCCAATGATTATGACATCAACAAAATGATTATGACATCAACAAAATGATTATGACATCATCAAATGATTATGACATCAACAAAATGATTATGACATCATCAAATGATTATGACATCAACAAAATGATTATGACATCATCAAATGATTATGACATCATCCAATGATTATGACATCAAATGATTATTGCATCATCAAATGATTATGACATCAACAAAATGATTATGACATCATCCAATGATTATGACATCATCCAATGATTATGACATCATCCAATGATTATGACATCATCAAATCATTATGACATCAACAAAATGATTATGACATCATCAAATGATTATGACATCAACAAAATGATTATTACATCATCCAATGATTATGACATCAAATGATTTTGACATCATCAAATGATTATGACATCAACAAAATGATTATGACATCATCCAATGATTATGACATCATCCAATGATTATGACTTCAACCAATCATTTTGACATCAACAAAATGATTATGACATCATCAAATGATTATGACATCAACAAAATGATTATTACATCATCCAATGATTATGACATCAAATGATTTTGACATCATCAAATGATTATGACATCAACAAAATGATTATGACATCATCCAATGATTATGACATCATCCAATGATTATGACATCAACAAAATGATTATGACATCAACAAAATGATTATGACAACATCTAATGATTATGACATCATCAAATGATTATGACATCAACAAAATGATTATGACATCATCCAATGATTATGACATCATCAAATGATTATGACATCAACAAAATGATTATGACATCATCCAATGATTATGACATCAACAAAATGATTATGGCATCATCAAATGATTATGACATCAACAAAATGATTATGGCATCATCAAATGATTATGACATCAACAAAATTATTATGACATCATAAAATGATTATGATATCAACAAAATGATTATGACATCATCCAATGATTATGACATCAAATGATTATGACATCATCCAATGATTATGACATCAACAAAATGATTATGACATCATCAAATGATTATGACATCAACAAAATGATTATGACATCATCAAATGATTATGACATCAAATGATTATGACATCAACAAAATGATTATGACATCATCCAATGATTATGACATCATCCAATGATTATGACATCATCAAATCATTATGACATCAACAAAATGATTATGACATCAACAAAATGATTATGACATCATCAAATGATTATGACATCAACAAAATGATTATGACATCATCCAATGATTATGACATCAAATAATTTTGACATCACCAAATGATTATGACATCAACAAAATGATTATGACATCATCCAATGATTATGACATCATCCAATGTTTATGACATCATCAAATCATTATGACATCAACAAAATGATTATGACATCATCAAATGATTATGACATCAACAAAATGATTATTACATCATCCAATGATTATGACATCAAATGATTTTGACATCATCAAATGATTATGACATCAACAAAATGATTATGACATCATCCAATGATTATGACATCATCCAATGATTATGACATCAAATGATTATGACATCATCAAATGATTATGACATCAACAAAATGATTATGACATCATCTAATGATTATGACATCATCAAATGATTATGACATCAACAAAATGATTATGACATCATCCAATGATTATGACATCAAATGATTATGACATCATCAAATGATTATGACATCAACAAAATGATTATGACATCATCCAATGATTATGACATCAAATGATTATGACATCATCAAATGATTATGACATCAACAAAATGATTATGACATCATCTATTGATTATGACATCATCAAATGATTATGACATCATCTAATGATTATGACATCATCAAATGATTATGACATCAACAAAATGATTATGACATCAAATGATTATGACATCATCTAATGATTATGACATCATCAAATGATTATGACATCAACAAAATGATTATGACATCATCCAATGATTATGACATCATCAAATGATTATGACATCAACAAAATGATTATTACATCATCCAATGATTATGACATCAAATGATTTTGACATCATCAAATGATTATGACATCAACAAAATGATTATGACATCATCCAATGATTATGACATCATCCAATGATTATGACATCAACAAAATGATTATGACATCATCAAATGATTATGAGATCAACAAAATGATTATGACATCAACAAAATGATTATGACATCATCAAATGATTATGACATCAACAAAATGATTATGACATCATCAAATGATTATGACATAATCCAATGATTATGACATCAAATGATTATTGCATCATCAAATGATTATGACATCATCCAATGATTATGACATCATCCAATGATTATGACATCATCAAATCATTATGACATCAACAAAATGATTATGACATCATCAAATGATTATGACATCAACAAAATGATTTTTAAATCATCCAATGATTATGACATCAAATGATTTTGACATCATCAAATGATTATGACATCAACAAAATGATTATGACATCATCCAATGATTATGACATCATCCAATGATTATGACTTCATCAAATCATTATGACATCAGCAAAATGATTATGACATCATCAAATGATTATGACATCAACAAAATGATTATTACATCATCCAATGATTATGACATCAAATGATTTTGACATCATCAAATGATTATGACATCAACAAAATGATTATGACATCATCCAATGATTATGACATCATCCAATGATTATGACATCAACAAAATGATTATGACAACATCTAATGATTATGACATCATCAAATGATTATGACATCAACAAAATGATTATGACATCATCCAATGATTATGACATCATCAAATGATTATGACATCAACAAAATGATTATGACATCATCCAATGATTATGACATCAACAAAATGATTATGGCATCATCAAATGATTATGACATCAACAAAATGATTATGGCATCATCAAATGATTATGACATCAACAAAATGATTATGACATCATCAAATGATTATGATATCAACAAAATGATTATGACATCATCCAATGATTATGACATCAAATGATTATGACATCATCAAATGATTATGACATCAACAAAATGATTATGACATCATCAAATGATAATGACATCAACAAAATGATTATGACATCATCCAATGATTATGACATCAAATGATTATGACATCAACAAAATGATTATGACATCATCCAATGATTATGACATCATCCAATGATTATGACATCATCAAATCATTATGACATCAACAAAATGATTATGACATCAGCAAAATGATTATGACATCATCAAATGACTATGACATCAACAAAATGATTATGACATCATCCAATGATTATGACATCAAATAATTTTGACATCATCAAATGATTATGACATCAACAAAATGATTATGACATCATTCAATGATTATGACATCATCCAATGATTATGACATCATCAAATCATTATGACATCAACAAAATGAATATGACATCATGAAATGATTATGACATCAAAAAATGATTATTACATCATCCAATGATTATGACATCAAATGGTTTTGACATCATCAAATGATTATGACATCAACAAAATGATTATGACATCATCCAATGATTATGACATCATCCAATGATTATGACATCAAATGATTATGACATCATCAAATGATTATGACATCAACAAAATGATGATGACATCATCCAATGATTATGACACCATCCAATGATTATGACATCATCAAATCATTATGACATAAACAAAATGATTATGACATCATCTAATGATTATGACATCATCAAATCATTATGACATCAACAAAATGATTATGACATCATCCCATGATTATGACATCAAAAGATTATGACATCATCAAATGATTATGAAATCAACAAAATGATTATGACATCATCAAATGATTATGACATCAACAAAATGATTATGACATCATCTAATGATTATGACATCATCAAATGATTATGACATCAACAAAATGATTATGACATCATCTAATGATTATGACATCATCAAATGATTATGACATCAACAAAATGATTATGACATCATCCAATGATTAAGACATCATCAAATGATTATGACATCAACAAAATGATTATGACATCATCCAATAATTATGACATCAACAAAATGATTATGGCATCATCAAATGATTATGACATCAACAAAATGTTTATGACATCATCTAATGATTATGACATCATCAAATGATTATGACATCAACAAAATGATTATGACATCATCTAATGATTATGACATCATCAAATGATTATGACATCAACAAAATGATTATGACATCATCCAATGATTATGACATCATCCAATGATTATGACATCATCAAATCATTATGACATCAACAAAATGATTATGACATCATCAAATCATTATGAAATCAACAAAATGATTATGACATCATCAAATGATTATGACATCAACAAAATGATTATGACATCTTCAAATGATTATGACATCATCCAATGATTATGACATCAAATGATTATGACATCATCAAATGATTATGACATCAACAAAATGATTATGACATCATCCAATGATTATGACATCATCAAATGATTATGACATCAACAAAATGATTATGGCATCATCAAATGATTATAACATCAACAAAATGATTATGACATCATCCAATGATTATGACATCAACAAAATGATTATGACAACATCTAATGATTATGACATCATCAAATGATTATGACATCAACAAAATGATTATGACATCATCCAATGATTATGACATCATCAAATGATTATGACATCAACAAAATGATTATGACATCATCCAATGATTATGACATCAACAAAATGATTATGGCATCATCAAATGATTATGACATCAACAAAATGATTATGGCATCATCAAATGATTATGACATCAACAAAATGATTATGACATCATAAAATGATTATGATATCAACAAAATGATTATGACATCATCCAATGATTATGACATCAAATGATTATGACATCTTCCAATGATTATGACATCAACAAAATGATTATGACATCATCAAATGATTATGACATCAACAAAATGATTATGACATCATCCAGTGATTATGACATCAAATGATTATGACATCAACAAAATGATTATGACATCATCCAATGATTATGACATCAAATAATTTTGACATCACCAAATGATTATGACATCAACAAAATGATTATGACATCATCCAATGATTATGACATCATGCAATGTTTATGACATCATCAAATCATTTTGACATTAACAAAATGATTATGACATCATCAAATGATTATGACATCAACAAAATGATTATTACATCATCCAATGATTATGACATCAAATGATTTTGACATCATCAAATGATTATGACATCAACAAAATGATTATGACATCATCCAATGATTATGACATCATCCAATGATTATGACATCAAATGATTATGACATCATCAAATGATTATGACATCAACAAAATGATGATGACATCATCCAATGATTATGACATCATCCAATGATTATGACATCATCAAATCATTATGACATCAACAAAATGATTATGACATCATCTAATGATTATGACATCATCAAATGATTATGACATCAACAAAATGATTATGACATCATCCCATGATTATGACATCAAATGATTTTGACATGATCAAATGATTATGACATCAACAAAATGATTATGACATCATCAAATGATTATGACATCAACAAAATGATTATGACATCATCTAATGATTATGACATCATCAAATGATTATGACATCAACAAAATGATTATGACATCATCTAATGATTATGACATCATCAAATGATTATGACATCAACAAAATGATTATGACATCATGCAATGTTTATGACATCATCAAATCATTTTGACATCAACAAAATGATTATGACATCATCAAATGATTATGACATCAACAAAATGATTATTACATCATCCAATGATTATGACATCAAATGATTTTGACATCATCAAATGATTATGACATCAACAAAATGATTATGACATCATCCAATGATTATGACATCATCCAATGATTATGACATCAAATGATTATGACATCATCAAATGATTATGACATCAACAAAATGATGATGACATCATCCAATGATTATGACATCATCCAATGATTATGACATCATCAAATCATTATGACATCAACAAAATGATTATGACATCATCTAATGATTATGACATCATCAAATGATTATGACATCAACAAAATGATTATGACATCATCCCATGATTATGACATCAAATGATTTTGACATGATCAAATGATTATGACATCAACAAAATGATTATGACATCATCAAATGATTATGACATCAACAAAATGATTATGACATCATCTAATGATTATGACATCATCAAATGATTATGACATCAACAAAATGATTATGACATCATCTAATGATTATGACATCATCAAATGATTATGACATCAACAAAATGATTATGACATCATCCAATGATTATGACATCAAATGATTATGACATCATCAAATGATTATGACATCAACAAAATGATTATGACATCATCTAATGATTATGACATCATCAAATGATTATGACATGAACAAAATGATTATGACATCATCTAATGATTATGACATCATCAAATGATTATGACATCAACAAAATGATTATGACATCATCTAATGATTATGACATCATCAAATGATTATGACATCAACAAAATGATTATGACATCATCCAATGATTATGACATCAAATGATTATGACATCATCAAATGATTATGACATCAACAAAATGATTATGACATCATCCAATGATTATGACATCAAATGATTATGAAATCATCAAATGATTATGACATCAACAAAATGATTATGACATCATCTATTGATTATGACATCATCAAATGATTATGACATCATCTAATGATTATGACATCATCAAATGATTATGACATCAACAAAATGGTTATGACATCATCCAATGATTATGACATCAAATGATTATGACATCATCTAATGATTATGACATCATCAAATGATTATGACATCAACAAAATGATTATGACATCATCTAATGATTATGACATCATCAAATGATTATGACATCAACAAAATGATTATGACATCACCTAATGATTATGACATCATCAAATGATTATGACATCAACAAAATGATTATGACATCATCTAATGATTATGACATCATCAAATGATTATGACATCAACAAAATGATTATGACATCATCCAATGATTATGACATCATCCAATGATTATGACATCATCAAATCATTATGACATCAACAAAATGATTATGACATCATCAAATCATTATGACATCAACAAAATGATTATGACATCATCCCATGATTATGACATCATCAAATGATTATGACATCAACAAAATGATTATGACATCATCTATTGATTATGACATCATCAAATGATTATGACATCATCTAATGATTATGACATCATCAAATGATTATGACATCAACAAAATGGTTATGACATCATCCAATGATTATGACATCAAATGATTATGACATCATCTAATGATTATGACATCATCAAATGATTATGACATCAACAAAATGATTATGACATCATCTAATGATTATGACATCATCAAATGATTATGACATCAACAAAATGATTATGACATCATCAAATGATTATGACATCAACAAAATGATTATGACATCATCCAATGATTATGACATCAAATAATTTTGACATCACCAAATGATTATGACATCAACAAAATGATTATGACATCATCCAATGATTATGACATCATCAAATGATTATGACATCAACAAAATGATTATGACATCATCAAATGATTATGACATCAACAAAATGATTATGACATCATCAAATGATTATGACATCAACAAAATGATTATGACATCATCAAATGATTATGACATCAACAAAATGATTATGACATCATCAAATGATTATGACATCATCCAATGATTATGACATCAAATGATTATTGCATCATCAAATGATTATGACATCAACAAAATGATTATGACATCATCCAATGATTATGACATCATCCAATGATTATGACATCATCAAATCATTATGACATCAACAAAATGATTATGACATCATCAAATGATTATGACATCAACAAAATGATTATGACATCATCAAATGATTATGACATCAACAAAATGATTATGACATCATCTAATGATTATGACATCATCAAATGATTATGACATCAACAAAATGATTATGACATCATCTAATGATTATGACATCATCAAATGATTATGACATCAACAAAATGATTATGACATCATCCAATGATTATGACATCAAATGATTATGACATCATCAAATGATTATGACATCAACAAAATGATTATGACATCATCTAATGATTATGACATCATCAAATGATTATGACATGAACAAAATGATTATGACATCATCTAATGATTATGACATCATCAAATGATTATGACATCAACAAAATGATTATGACATCATCTAATGATTATGACATCATCAAATGATTATGACATCAACAAAATGATTATGACATCATCCAATGATTATGACATCAAATGATTATGACATCAACAAAATGATTATGACATCATCAAATGATTATGACATCAACAAAATGATTATGACATCATCAAATGATTATGACATCAACAAAATGATTATGACATCATCAAATGATTATGACATCAACAAAATGATTATGACATCATCAAATGATTATGACATCAACAAAATGATTATTACATCATCCAATGTTTATGACATCAAATGATTTTGACATCATCAAATGATTATGACATCAACAAAATGATTATGACATCATCCAATGATTATGACATCATCCAATGATTATGACATCAAATGATTATGACATCATCAAATGATTATGACATCAACAAAATGATGATGACATCATCCAATGATTATGACATCATCCAATGATTATGACATCATCAAATCATTATGACATCAACAAAATGATTATGACATCAACAAAATGATTATGACATCATCAAATGATTATGACATCAACAAAATGATTATGACATCATCCAATGATTATGACATCAAATAATTTTGACATCACCAAATGATTATGACATCAACAAAATGATTATGACATCATCCAATGATTATGACATCATCAAATGATTATGACATCAACAAAATGATTATGACATCATCAAATGATTATGACATCAACAAAATGATTATGACATCATCAAATGATTATGACATCAACAAAATGATTATGACATCATCAAATGATTATGACATCAACAAAATGATTATGACATCATCAAATGATTATGACATCATCCAATGATTATGACATCAAATGATTATTGCATCATCAAATGATTATGACATCAACAAAATGATTATGACATCATCCAATGATTATGACATCATCCAATGATTATGACATCATCAAATCATTATGACATCAACAAAATGATTATGACATCATCAAATGATTATGACATCAACAAAATGATTATGACATCATCAAATGATTATGACATCAACAAAATGATTATGACATCATCTAATGATTATGACATCATCAAATGATTATGACATCAACAAAATGATTATGACATCATCTAATGATTATGACATCATCAAATGATTATGACATCAACAAAATGATTATGACATCATCCAATGATTATGACATCAAATGATTATGACATCATCAAATGATTATGACATCAACAAAATGATTATGACATCATCTAATGATTATGACATCATCAAATGATTATGACATGAACAAAATGATTATGACATCATCTAATGATTATGACATCATCAAATGATTATGACATCAACAAAATGATTATGACATCATCTAATGATTATGACATCATCAAATGATTATGACATCAACAAAATGATTATGACATCATCCAATGATTATGACATCAAATGATTATGACATCATCAAATGATTATGACATCAACAAAATGATTATGACATCATCCAATGATTATGACATCAAATGATTATGAAATCATCAAATGATTATGACATCAACAAAATGATTATGACATCATCCAATGATTATGACATCAAATGATTATGACATCATCAAATGATTATGACATCAACAAAATGATTATGACATCATCTAATGATTATGACATCATCAAATGATTATGACATGAACAAAATGATTATGACATCATCTAATGATTATGACATCATCAAATGATTATGACATCAACAAAATGATTATGACATCATCTAATGATTATGACATCATCAAATGATTATGACATCAACAAAATGATTATGACATCATCTAATGATTATGACATCATCAAATGATTATGACATCAACAAAATGATTATGACATCATCCAATGATTATGACATCAAATGATTATGACATCATCAAATGATTATGACATCAACAAAATGATTATGACATCATCTAATGATTATGACATCATCAAATGATTATGACATGAACAAAATGATTATGACATCATCTAATGATTATGACATCATCAAATGATTATGACATCAACAAAATGATTATGACATCATCTAATGATTATGACATCATCAAATGATTATGACATCAACAAAATGATTATGACATCATCCAATGATTATGACATCAAATGATTATGACATCATCAAATGATTATGACATCAACAAAATGATTATGACATCATCCAATGATTATGACATCAAATGATTATGAAATCATCAAATGATTATGACATCAACAAAATGATTATGACATCATCTATTGATTATGACATCATCAAATGATTATGACATCATCTAATGATTATGACATCATCAAATGATTATGACATCAACAAAATGGTTATGACATCATCCAATGATTATGACATCAAATGATTATGAAATCATCAAATGATTATGACATCAACAAAATGATTATGACATCATCTATTGATTATGACATCATCAAATGATTATGACATCATCTAATGATTATGACATCATCAAATGATTATGACATCAACAAAATGGTTATGACATCATCCAATGATTATGACATCAAATGATTATGACATCATCTAATGATTATGACATCATCAAATGATTATGACATCAACAAAATGATTATGACATCATCTAATGATTATGACATCATCAAATGATTATGACATCAACAAAATGATTATGACATCATCAAATGATTATGACATCAACAAAATGATTATGACATCATCCAATGATTATGACATCAAATAATTTTGACATCACCAAATGATTATGACATCAACAAAATGATTATGACATCATCCAATGATTATGACATCATCAAATGATTATGACATCAACAAAATGATTATGACATCATCAAATGATTATGACATCAACAAAATGATTATGACATCATCAAATGATTATGACATCAACAAAATGATTATGACATCATCAAATGATTATGACATCAACAAAATGATTATGACATCATCAAATGATTATGACATCATCCAATGATTATGACATCAAATGATTATTGCATCATCAAATGATTATGACATCAACAAAATGATTATGACATCATCCAATGATTATGACATCATCCAATGATTATGACATCATCAAATCATTATGACATCAACAAAATGATTATGACATCATCAAATGATTATGACATCAACAAAATGATTATGACATCATCAAATGATTATGACATCAACAAAATGATTATGACATCATCTAATGATTATGACATCATCAAATGATTATGACATCAACAAAATGATTATGACATCATCTAATGATTATGACATCATCAAATGATTATGACATCAACAAAATGATTATGACATCATCCAATGATTATGACATCAAATGATTATGACATCATCAAATGATTATGACATCAACAAAATGATTATGACATCATCTAATGATTATGACATCATCAAATGATTATGACATGAACAAAATGATTATGACATCATCTAATGATTATGACATCATCAAATGATTATGACATCAACAAAATGATTATGACATCATCTAATGATTATGACATCATCAAATGATTATGACATCAACAAAATGATTATGACATCATCCAATGATTATGACATCAAATGATTATGACATCATCAAATGATTATGACATCAACAAAATGATTATGACATCATCCAATGATTATGACATCAAATGATTATGAAATCATCAAATGATTATGACATCAACAAAATGATTATGACATCATCTATTGATTATGACATCATCAAATGATTATGACATCATCTAATGATTATGACATCATCAAATGATTATGACATCAACAAAATGGTTATGACATCATCCAATGATTATGACATCAAATGATTATGACATCATCTAATGATTATGACATCATCAAATGATTATGACATCAACAAAATGATTATGACATCATCCAATGATTATGACATCATCAAATGATTATGACATCAACAAAATGATTATGACATCATCAAATGATTATGACATCAACAAAATGATTATGACATCATCAAATGATTATGACATCAACAAAATGATTATGACATCATCAAATGATTATGACATCAACAAAATGATTATGACATCATCAAATGATTATGACATCATCCAATGATTATGACATCAAATGATTATTGCATCATCAAATGATTATGACATCAACAAAATGATTATGACATCATCCAATGATTATGACATCATCCAATGATTATGACATCATCAAATCATTATGACATCAACAAAATGATTATGACATCATCAAATGATTATGACATCAACAAAATGATTATGACATCATCAAATGATTATGACATCAACAAAATGATTATGACATCATCTAATGATTATGACATCATCAAATGATTATGACATCAACAAAATGATTATGACATCATCTAATGATTATGACATCATCAAATGATTATGACATCAACAAAATGATTATGACATCATCCAATGATTATGACATCAAATGATTATGACATCATCAAATGATTATGACATCAACAAAATGATTATGACATCATCTAATGATTATGACATCATCAAATGATTATGACATGAACAAAATGATTATGACATCATCTAATGATTATGACATCATCAAATGATTATGACATCAACAAAATGATTATGACATCATCTAATGATTATGACATCATCAAATGATTATGACATCAACAAAATGATTATGACATCATCCAATGATTATGACATCAAATGATTATGACATCATCAAATGATTATGACATCAACAAAATGATTATGACATCATCCAATGATTATGACATCAAATGATTATGAAATCATCAAATGATTATGATATCAACAAAATGATTATGACATCATCCAATGATTATGACATCATCCAATGATTATGACATCAAATGATTATGACATCATCAAATGATTATGACATCAACAAAATGATGATGACATCATCCAATGATTATGACATCATCCAATGATTATGACATCATCAAATCATTATGACATCAACAAAATGATTATGACATCAACAAAATGATTATGACATCATCAAATGATTATGACATCAACAAAATGATTATGACATCATCCAATGATTATGACATCAAATAATTTTGACATCACCAAATGATTATGACATCAACAAAATGATTATGACATCATCCAATGATTATGACATCATCAAATGATTATGACATCAACAAAATGATTATGACATCATCAAATGATTATGACATCAACAAAATGATTATGACATCATCAAATGATTATGACATCAACAAAATGATTATGACATCATCAAATGATTATGACATCAACAAAATGATTATGACATCATCAAATGATTATGACATCAACAAAATGATTATTACATCATCCAATGTTTATGACATCAAATGATTTTGACATCATCAAATGATTATGACATCAACAAAATGATTATGACATCATCCAATGATTATGACATCATCCAATGATTATGACATCAAATGATTATGACATCATCAAATGATTATGACATCAACAAAATGATGATGACATCATCCAATGATTATGACATCATCCAATGATTATGACATCATCAAATCATTATGACATCAACAAAATGATTATGACATCAACAAAATGATTATGACATCATCAAATGATTATGACATCAACAAAATGATTATGACATCATCCAATGATTATGACATCAAATAATTTTGACATCACCAAATGATTATGACATCAACAAAATGATTATGACATCATCCAATGATTATGACATCATCAAATGATTATGACATCAACAAAATGATTATGACATCATCAAATGATTATGACATCAACAAAATGATTATGACATCATCAAATGATTATGACATCAACAAAATGATTATGACATCATCAAATGATTATGACATCAACAAAATGATTATGACATCATCAAATGATTATGACATCATCCAATGATTATGACATCAAATGATTATTGCATCATCAAATGATTATGACATCAACAAAATGATTATGACATCATCCAATGATTATGACATCATCCAATGATTATGACATCATCAAATCATTATGACATCAACAAAATGATTATGACATCATCAAATGATTATGACATCAACAAAATGATTATGACATCATCAAATGATTATGACATCAACAAAATGATTATGACATCATCTAATGATTATGACATCATCAAATGATTATGACATCAACAAAATGATTATGACATCATCTAATGATTATGACATCATCAAATGATTATGACATCAACAAAATGATTATGACATCATCCAATGATTATGACATCAAATGATTATGACATCATCAAATGATTATGACATCAACAAAATGATTATGACATCATCTAATGATTATGACATCATCAAATGATTATGACATGAACAAAATGATTATGACATCATCTAATGATTATGACATCATCAAATGATTATGACATCAACAAAATGATTATGACATCATCTAATGATTATGACATCATCAAATGATTATGACATCAACAAAATGATTATGACATCATCCAATGATTATGACATCAAATGATTATGACATCATCAAATGATTATGACATCAACAAAATGATTATGACATCATCCAATGATTATGACATCAAATGATTATGAAATCATCAAATGATTATGACATCAACAAAATGATTATGACATCATCTATTGATTATGACATCATCAAATGATTATGACATCATCTAATGATTATGACATCATCAAATGATTATGACATCAACAAAATGATTATGACATCATCAAATGATTATGACATCAACAAAATGATTATGACATCATCAAATGATTATGACATCAACAAAATGATTATGACATCATCAAATGATTATGACATCATCCAATGATTATGACATCAAATGATTATTGCATCATCAAATGATTATGACATCAACAAAATGATTATGACATCATCCAATGATTATGACATCATCCAATGATTATGACATCATCAAATCATTATGACATCAACAAAATGATTATGACATCATCAAATGATTATGACATCAACAAAATGATTATGACATCATCAAATGATTATGACATCAACAAAATGATTATGACATCATCTAATGATTATGACATCATCAAATGATTATGACATCAACAAAATGATTATGACATCATCTAATGATTATGACATCATCAAATGATTATGACATCAACAAAATGATTATGACATCATCCAATGATTATGACATCAAATGATTATGACATCATCAAATGATTATGACATCAACAAAATGATTATGACATCATCTAATGATTATGACATCATCAAATGATTATGACATGAACAAAATGATTATGACATCATCTAATGATTATGACATCATCAAATGATTATGACATCAACAAAATGATTATGACATCATCTAATGATTATGACATCATCAAATGATTATGACATCAACAAAATGATTATGACATCATCCAATGATTATGACATCAAATGATTATGACATCATCAAATGATTATGACATCAACAAAATGATTATGACATCATCCAATGATTATGACATCAAATGATTATGAAATCATCAAATGATTATGACATCAACAAAATGATTATGACATCATCTATTGATTATGACATCATCAAATGATTATGACATCATCTAATGATTATGACATCATCAAATGATTATGACATCAACAAAATGGTTATGACATCATCCAATGATTATGACATCAAATGATTATGAAATCATCAAATGATTATGACATCAACAAAATGATTATGACATCATCTATTGATTATGACATCATCAAATGATTATGACATCATCTAATGATTATGACATCATCAAATGATTATGACATCAACAAAATGGTTATGACATCATCCAATGATTATGACATCAAATGATTATGACATCATCTAATGATTATGACATCATCAAATTATTATGACATCAACAAAATGATTATGACATCATCTAATGATTATGACATCATCAAATGATTATGACATCAACAAAATGATTATGACATCATCAAATGATTATGACATCAACAAAATGATTATGACATCATCCAATGATTATGACATCAAATAATTTTGACATCACCAAATGATTATGACATCAACAAAATGATTATGACATCATCCAATGATTATGACATCATCAAATGATTATGACATCAACAAAATGATTATGACATCATCAAATGATTATGACATCAACAAAATGATTATGACATCATCAAATGATTATGACATCAACAAAATGATTATGACATCATCAAATGATTATGACATCAACAAAATGATTATGACATCATCAAATGATTATGACATCATCCAATGATTATGACATCAAATGATTATTGCATCATCAAATGATTATGACATCAACAAAATGATTATGACATCATCCAATGATTATGACATCATCCAATGATTATGACATCATCAAATCATTATGACATCAACAAAATGATTATGACATCATCAAATGATTATGACATCAACAAAATGATTATGACATCATCAAATGATTATGACATCAACAAAATGATTATGACATCATCTAATGATTATGACATCATCAAATGATTATGACATCAACAAAATGATTATGACATCATCTAATGATTATGACATCATCAAATGATTATGACATCAACAAAATGATTATGACATCATCCAATGATTATGACATCAAATGATTATGACATCATCAAATGATTATGACATCAACAAAATGATTATGACATCATCTAATGATTATGACATCATCAAATGATTATGACATGAACAAAATGATTATGACATCATCTAATGATTATGACATCATCAAATGATTATGACATCAACAAAATGATTATGACATCATCTAATGATTATGACATCATCAAATGATTATGACATCAACAAAATGATTATGACATCATCCAATGATTATGACATCAAATGATTATGACATCATCAAATGATTATGACATCAACAAAATGATTATGACATCATCCAATGATTATGACATCAAATGATTATGAAATCATCAAATGATTATGACATCAACAAAATGATTATGACATCATCCAATGATTATGACATCATCCAATGATTATGACATCAAATGATTATGACATCATCAAATGATTATGACATCAACAAAATGATGATGACATCATCCAATGATTATGACATCATCCAATGATTATGACATCATCAAATCATTATGACATCAACAAAATGATTATGACATCAACAAAATGATTATGACATCATCAAATGATTATGACATCAACAAAATGATTATGACATCATCCAATGATTATGACATCAAATAATTTTGACATCACCAAATGATTATGACATCAACAAAATGATTATGACATCATCCAATGATTATGACATCATCAAATGATTATGACATCAACAAAATGATTATGACATCATCAAATGATTATGACATCAACAAAATGATTATGACATCATCAAATGATTATGACATCAACAAAATGATTATGACATCATCAAATCAATATGACATCAACAAAATGATTATGACATCATCAAATGATTATGACATCAACAAAATGATTATTACATCATCCAATGTTTATGACATCAAATGATTTTGACATCATCAAATGATTATGACATCAACAAAATGATTATGACATCATCCAATGATTATGACATCATCCAATGATTATGACATCAAATGATTATGACATCATCAAATGATTATGACATCAACAAAATGATGATGACATCATCCAATGATTATGACATCATCCAATGATTATGACATCATCAAATCATTATGACATCAACAAAATGATTATGACATCAACAAAATGATTATGACATCATCAAATGATTATGACATCAACAAAATGATTATGACATCATCCAATGATTATGACATCAAATAATTTTGACATCACCAAATGATTATGACATCAACAAAATGATTATGACATCATCCAATGATTATGACATCATCAAATGATTATGACATCAACAAAATGATTATGACATCATCAAATGATTATGACATCAACAAAATGATTATGACATCATCAAATGATTATGACATCAACAAAATGATTATGACATCATCAAATGATTATGACATCAACAAAATGATTATGACATCATCAAATGATTATGACATCATCCAATGATTATGACATCAAATGATTATTGCATCATCAAATGATTATGACATCAACAAAATGATTATGACATCATCCAATGATTATGACATCATCCAATGATTATGACATCATCAAATCATTATGACATCAACAAAATGATTATGACATCATCAAATGATTATGACATCAACAAAATGATTATGACATCATCAAATGATTATGACATCAACAAAATGATTATGACATCATCTAATGATTATGACATCATCAAATGATTATGACATCAACAAAATGATTATGACATCATCTAATGATTATGACATCATCAAATGATTATGACATCAACAAAATGATTATGACATCATCCAATGATTATGACATCAAATGATTATGACATCATCAAATGATTATGACATCAACAAAATGATTATGACATCATCTAATGATTATGACATCATCAAATGATTATGACATGAACAAAATGATTATGACATCATCTAATGATTATGACATCATCAAATGATTATGACATCAACAAAATGATTATGACATCATCTAATGATTATGACATCATCAAATGATTATGACATCAACAAAATGATTATGACATCATCCAATGATTATGACATCAAATGATTATGACATCATCAAATGATTATGACATCAACAAAATGATTATGACATCATCCAATGATTATGACATCAAATGATTATGAAATCATCAAATGATTATGACATCAACAAAATGATTATGACATCATCTATTGATTATGACATCATCAAATGATTATGACATCATCTAATGATTATGACATCATCAAATGATTATGACATCAACAAAATGGTTATGACATCATCCAATGATTATGACATCAAATGATTATGAAATCATCAAATGATTATGACATCAACAAAATGATTATGACATCATCTATTGATTATGACATCATCAAATGATTATGACATCATCTAATGATTATGACATCATCAAATGATTATGACATCAACAAAATGGTTATGACATCATCCAATGATTATGACATCAAATGATTATGACATCATCTAATGATTATGACATCATCAAATGATTATGACATCAACAAAATGATTATGACATCATCTAATGATTATGACATCATCAAATGATTATGACATCAACAAAATGATTATGACATCATCAAATGATTATGACATCAACAAAATGATTATGACATCATCCAATGATTATGACATCAAATAATTTTGACATCACCAAATGATTATGACATCAACAAAATGATTATGACATCATCCAATGATTATGACATCATCAAATGATTATGACATCAACAAAATGATTATGACATCATCAAATGATTATGACATCAACAAAATGATTATGACATCATCAAATGATTATGACATCAACAAAATGATTATGACATCATCAAATGATTATGACATCAACAAAATGATTATGACATCATCAAATGATTATGACATCATCCAATGATTATGACATCAAATGATTATTGCATCATCAAATGATTATGACATCAACAAAATGATTATGACATCATCCAATGATTATGACATCATCCAATGATTATGACATCATCAAATCATTATGACATCAACAAAATGATTATGACATCATCAAATGATTATGACATCAACAAAATGATTATGACATCATCAAATGATTATGACATCAACAAAATGATTATGACATCATCTAATGATTATGACATCATCAAATGATTATGACATCAACAAAATGATTATGACATCATCTAATGATTATGACATCATCAAATGATTATGACATCAACAAAATGATTATGACATCATCCAATGATTATGACATCAAATGATTATGACATCATCAAATGATTATGACATCAACAAAATGATTATGACATCAACAAAATGATTATGACATCATCCAATGATTATGACATCAAATAATTTTGACATCACCAAATGATTATGACATCAACAAAATGATTATGACATCATCCAATGATTATGACATCATCAAATGATTATGACATCAACAAAATGATTATGACATCATCAAATGATTATGACATCAACAAAATGATTATGACATCATCAAATGATTATGACATCAACAAAATGATTATGACATCATCAAATGATTATGACATCAACAAAATGATTATGACATCATCAAATGATTATGACATCATCCAATGATTATGACATCAAATGATTATTGCATCATCAAATGATTATGACATCAACAAAATGATTATGACATCATCCAATGATTATGACATCATCCAATGATTATGACATCATCAAATCATTATGACATCAACAAAATGATTATGACATCATCAAATGATTATGACATCAACAAAATGATTATGACATCATCAAATGATTATGACATCAACAAAATGATTATGACATCATCTAATGATTATGACATCATCAAATGATTATGACATCAACAAAATGATTATGACATCATCTAATGATTATGACATCATCAAATGATTATGACATCAACAAAATGATTATGACATCATCCAATGATTATGACATCAAATGATTATGACATCATCAAATGATTATGACATCAACAAAATGATTATGACATCATCTAATGATTATGACATCATCAAATGATTATGACATGAACAAAATGATTATGACATCATCTAATGATTATGACATCATCAAATGATTATGACATCAACAAAATGATTATGACATCATCTAATGATTATGACATCATCAAATGATTATGACATCAACAAAATGATTATGACATCATCCAATGATTATGACATCAAATGATTATGACATCATCAAATGATTATGACATCAACAAAATGATTATGACATCATCCAATGATTATGACATCAAATGATTATGAAATCATCAAATGATTATGACATCAACAAAATGATTATGACATCATCTATTGATTATGACATCATCAAATGATTATGACATCATCTAATGATTATGACATCATCAAATGATTATGACATCAACAAAATGGTTATGACATCATCCAATGATTATGACATCAAATGATTATGACATCATCAAATGATTATGACATCAACAAAATGATTATGACATCAACAAAATGATTATGACATCATCCAATGATTATGACATCAAATGATTATGACATCATCAAATGATTATGACATCAACAAAATGATTATGACATCAACAAAATGATTATGACATCATCCAATGATTATGACATCAAATAATTTTGACATCACCAAATGATTATGACATCAACAAAATGATTATGACATCATCCAATGATTATGACATCATCAAATGATTATGACATCAACAAAATGATTATGACATCATCAAATGATTATGACATCAACAAAATGATTATGACATCATCAAATGATTATGACATCAACAAAATGATTATGACATCATCAAATGATTATGACATCAACAAAATGATTATGACATCATCAAATGATTATGACATCATCCAATGATTATGACATCAAATGATTATTGCATCATCAAATGATTATGACATCAACAAAATGATTATGACATCATCCAATGATTATGACATCATCCAATGATTATGACATCATCAAATCATTATGACATCAACAAAATGATTATGACATCATCAAATGATTATGACATCAACAAAATGATTATGACATCATCAAATGATTATGACATCAACAAAATGATTATGACATCATCTAATGATTATGACATCATCAAATGATTATGACATCAACAAAATGATTATGACATCATCTAATGATTATGACATCATCAAATGATTATGACATCAACAAAATGATTATGACATCATCCAATGATTATGACATCAAATGATTATGACATCATCAAATGATTATGACATCAACAAAATGATTATGACATCATCTAATGATTATGACATCATCAAATGATTATGACATGAACAAAATGATTATGACATCATCTAATGATTATGACATCATCAAATGATTATGACATCAACAAAATGATTATGACATCATCTAATGATTATGACATCATCAAATGATTATGACATCAACAAAATGATTATGACATCATCCAATGATTATGACATCAAATGATTATGACATCATCAAATGATTATGACATCAACAAAATGATTATGACATCATCCAATGATTATGACATCAAATGATTATGAAATCATCAAATGATTATGACATCAACAAAATGATTATGACATCATCTATTGATTATGACATCATCAAATGATTATGACATCATCTAATGATTATGACATCATCAAATGATTATGACATCAACAAAATGGTTATGACATCATCCAATGATTATGACATCAAATGATTATGAAATCATCAAATGATTATGACATCAACAAAATGATTATGACATCATCTATTGATTATGACATCATCAAATGATTATGACATCATCTAATGATTATGACATCATCAAATGATTATGACATCAACAAAATGGTTATGACATCATCCAATGATTATGACATCAAATGATTATGACATCATCTAATGATTATGACATCATCAAATGATTATGACATCAACAAAATGATTATGACATCATCTAATGATTATGACATCATCAAATGATTATGACATCAACAAAATGATTATGACATCATCAAATGATTATGACATCAACAAAATGATTATGACATCATCCAATGATTATGACATCAAATAATTTTGACATCACCAAATGATTATGACATCAACAAAATGATTATGACATCATCCAATGATTATGACATCATCAAATGATTATGACATCAACAAAATGATTATGACATCATCAAATGATTATGACATCAACAAAATGATTATGACATCATCAAATGATTATGACATCAACAAAATGATTATGACATCATCAAATGATTATGACATCAACAAAATGATTATGACATCATCAAATGATTATGACATCATCCAATGATTATGACATCAAATGATTATTGCATCATCAAATGATTATGACATCAACAAAATGATTATGACATCATCCAATGATTATGACATCATCCAATGATTATGACATCATCAAATCATTATGACATCAACAAAATGATTATGACATCATCAAATGATTATGACATCAACAAAATGATTATGACATCATCAAATGATTATGACATCAACAAAATGATTATGACATCATCTAATGATTATGACATCATCAAATGATTATGACATCAACAAAATGATTATGACATCATCTAATGATTATGACATCATCAAATGATTATGACATCAACAAAATGATTATGACATCATCCAATGATTATGACATCAAATGATTATGACATCATCAAATGATTATGACATCAACAAAATGATTATGACATCATCTAATGATTATGACATCATCAAATGATTATGACATGAACAAAATGATTATGACATCATCTAATGATTATGACATCATCAAATGATTATGACATCAACAAAATGATTATGACATCATCTAATGATTATGACATCATCAAATGATTATGACATCAACAAAATGATTATGACATCATCCAATGATTATGACATCAAATGATTATGACATCATCAAATGATTATGACATCAACAAAATGATTATGACATCATCCAATGATTATGACATCAAATGATTATGAAATCATCAAATGATTATGACATCAACAAAATGATTATGACATCATCTATTGATTATGACATCATCAAATGATTATGACATCATCTAATGATTATGACATCATCAAATGATTATGACATCAACAAAATGGTTATGACATCATCCAATGATTATGACATCAAATGATTATGACATCATCTAATGATTATGACATCATCAAATGATTATGACATCAACAAAATGATTATGACATCATCTAATGATTATGACATCATCAAATGATTATGACATCAACAAAATGATTATGACATCAACAAAATGATTATGACATCATCTAATGATTATGACATCATCAAATGATTATGACATCAACAAAATGATTATGACATCATCTAATGATTATGACATCATCAAATGATTATGACATCAACAAAATGATTATGACATCATCCAATGATTATGACATCATCAAATCATTATGACATCAACAAAATGATTATGACATCATCAAATGATTATGACATCAACAAAATGATTAAGACTTCTTCAAATGATTATGACATCATCCAATGATTATGACATCATCAAATGATTATGACATCAACAAAATGATTATGACATCATCCAATGATTATGACATCATCAAATGATTATGACATCAACAAAATGATTATGGCATCATCAAATGATTATGACATCAACAAAATGATTATGACATCATCCAATGATTATGACATCAACAAAATGATTATGACAACATCTAATGATTATGACATCATCAAATGATTATGACATCAACAAAATGATTATGACATCATCCAATGATTATGATATCATCAAATGATTATGACATCACCAAAATGATTATGACATCATCCAATGATTATGACATCAACAAAATGATTATGGCATCATCAAATGATTATGACATCAACAAAATGATTATGGCATCATCAAATGATTATGACATCAACAAAATGATTATGACATCATAAAATGATTATGATATCAACAAAATGATTATGACATCATCCAATGATTATGACATCAAATGATTATGACATCATCCAATGATTATGACATCAACAAAATGATTATGACATCATCAAATGATTATGACATCAACAAAATGATTATGACATCATCCAGTGATTATGACATCAAATGATTATGACATCAACAAAATGATTATGACATCATCCAATGATTATGACATCATCCAATGATTATGACATCATCAAATCATTATGACATCAACAAAATGATTATGACATCAACAAAATTATTATGACATCATCAAATGATTATGACATCAACAAAATGATTATGACATCAACAAAATGATTATGACATCATCCAATGATTATGACATCAAATGATTATGACATCATCAAATGATTATGACATCAACAAAATGATTATGACATCATCTAATGATTATGACATCATCAAATGATTATGACATCAACAAAATGATTATGACATCATGCAATGATTATGACATCAAATGATTATGACATCATCAAATGATTATGACATCAACAAAATGATTATGACATCATCTAATGATTATGACATCATCAAATGATTATGACATCATCTAATGATTATGACATCATCCAATGATTATGACATCAACAAAATGATTATGACATCAACAAAATGATTATGACATCAACAAAATGATTATGACATCAACAAAATGATTATGACATCATCCAATGATTATGACATCAAATGATTATGACATCATCAAATGATTATGACATCAACAAAATGATTATGACATCATCAAATGATTATGACATCATCAAATGATTATGACATCAACAAAATGATGATGACATCATCCAATGATTATGACATCATCCAATGATTATGACATCATCAAAATGATTATGACATCATCTAATGATTATGACATCATCAAATGATTATGACATCATCTAATGATTATGACATCATCCAATGATTATGACATCAACAAAATGATTATGACATCAACAAAATGATTATGACATCATCAAATGATTATGACATCAACAAAATGATTATGACATCATCAAATGATTATGACATCAACAAAATGATTATGACATCATCCAATGATTATGACATCATCAAATGATTATGACATCAACAAAATGATTATGACATCATCCAATGATTATGACATCAACAAAATGATTATGACATCATCCAATGATTATGACATCAACAAAATGATTATGGCATCATCAAATGATTATGACATCAGCAAAATGATTATGACATCAACAAAATGATTATGACATCAACAAAATGATTATGACATCATCCAATGATTATGACATCAAATGATTATGACATCATCCAATGATTATGACATCAACAAAATGATTATGACATCATCAAATGATTATGACATCAACAAAATGATTATGACATCATCCAGTGATTATGACATCAAATGATTATGACATCAACAAAATGATTATGACATCATCCAATGATTATGACATCAAATAATTTTGACATCACCAAATGATTATGACATCAACAAAATGATTATGACATCATCCAATGATTATGACATCATCCAATGTTTATGACATCATCAAATCATTATGACATCAACAAAATGATTATGACATCATCAAATGATTATGACATCAACAAAATGATTATTACATCATCCAATGATTATGACATCAAATGATTTTGACATCATCAAATGATTATGACATCAACAAAATGATTATGACATCATCCAATGATTATGACATCATCCAATGATTATGACATCATCAAATCATTATGACATCATCAAATCATTATGACATCAACAAAATGATTATGACATCATCTAATGATTATGACATCATCAAATGATTATGACATCAACAAAATGATTATGACATCATCCCATGATTATGACATCAAATGATTTTGACATGATCAAATGATTATGACATCAACAAAATGATTATGACATCATCAAATGATTATGACATCAACACAATGATTATGACATCATCTAATGATTATGACATCATCAAATGATTATGACATCAACAAAATGATTATGACATCATCTAATGATTATGACATCATCAAATGATTATGACATCAACAAAATGATTATGACATCATCCAATGATTATGACATCAAATGATTATGACATCATCAAATGATTATGACATCAACAAAATGATTATGACATCATCTAATGATTATGACATCATCAAATGATTATGACATGAACAAAATGATTATGACATCATCTAATGATTATGACATCATCAAATGATTATGACATCAACAAAATGATTATGACATCATCTAATGATTATGACATCATCAAATGATTATGACATCAACAAAATGATTATGACATCATCCAATGATTATGACATCAAATGATTATGACATCATCAAATGATTATGACATCAACAAAATGATTATGACATCATCTATTGATTATGACATCATCAAATGATTATGACATCATCTAATGATTATGACATCATCAAATGATTATGACATCAACAAAATGGTTATGACATCATCCAATGATTATGACATCAAATGATTATGACATCATCTAATGATTATGACATCATCAAATGATTATGACATCAACAAAATGATTATGACATCATCTAATGATTATGACATCATCAAATGATTATGACATCAACAAAATGATTATGACATCATCTAATGATTATGACATCATCAAATGATTATGACATCAACAAAATGATTATGACATCATCTAATGATTATGACATCATCAAATGATTATGACATCAACAAAATGATTATGACATCATCCAATGATTATGACATCATACAATGATTATGACATCATCAAATTATTATGACATCAACAAAATGATTATGACATCATCAAATCATTATGACATCAAGAAAATGATTATGACATCATCAAATGATTATGACATCAACAAAATGATTATGACATCTTCAAATGATTATGACATCATCCAATGATTATGACATCAAATGATTATGACATCATCAAATGATTATGACATCAACAAAATGATTATGACATCATCCAATGATTATGACATCATCAAATGATTATGACATCAACAAAATGATTATGGCATCATCAAATGATTATGACATCAACAAAATGATTATGACATCATCCAATGATTATGACATCAACAAAATGATTATGACAACATCTAATGATTATGACATCATCAAATGATTATGACATCAACAAAATGATTATGACATCATCCAATGATTATGACATCATCAAATGATTATGACATCAACAAAATGATTATGACATCATCCAATGATTATGACATCAACAAAATGATTATGGCATCATCAAATGATTATGACATCAACAAAATGATTATGGTATCATCAAATGATTATGACATCAACAAAATGATTATGACATCATAAAATGATTATGGTATCAACAAAATGATTATGACATCATCCAATGATTATGACATCAAATGATTATGACATCATCCAATGATTATGACATCAACAAAATGATTATGACATCATCAAATGATTATGACATCAACAAAATGATTATGACATCATCCAGTGATTATGACATCAAATGATTATGACATCAACAAAATGATTATGACATCATCCAATGATTATGACATCATCCAATGATTATGACATCATCAAATCATTATGACATCAACAAAATGATTATGACATCAACAAAATTATTATGACATCATCAAATGATTATGACATCAACAAAATGATTATGACATCATCCAATGATTATGACATCAAATAATTTTGACATCACCAAATGATTATGACATCAACAAAATGATTATGACATCATCCAATGATTATGACATCATCCAATGTTTATGACATCATCAAATCATTATGACATCAACAAAATGATTATGACATCATCAAATGATTATGACATCAACAAAATGATTATTACATCATCCAATGATTATGACATCAAATGATTTTGACATCATCAAATGATTATGACATCAACAAAATGATTATGACATCATCCAATGATTATGACATCATCCAATGATTATGACATCAAATGATTATGACATCATCAAATGATTATGACATCAACAAAATGATGATGACATCATCCAATGATTATGACATCATCCAATGATGATGACATCATCAAATGATTATGACATCAACAAAATGATTATGACATCATCTAATGATTATGACATCATCAAATGATTATGACATGAACAAAATGATTATGACATCATCTAATGATTATGACATCATCAAATGATTATGACATCAACAAAATGATTATGACATCATCTAATAATTATGACATCAACAAAATGATTATGACATCATCCAATGATTATGACATCAAATGATTATGACATCATCAAATGATTATGACATCAACAAAATGATTATGACATCATCCAATGATTATGACATCAACTGATTATGACATCATCAAATGATTATGACATCAACAAAATGATTATGACATCATCTATTGATTATGACATCATCAAATGATTATGACATCATCTAATGAGTATGACATCATCAAATGATTATGACATCAACAAAATGGTTATGACATCATCCAATGATTATGACATCAAATGATTATGACATCATCTAATGATTATGACATCATCAAATGATTATGACATCAACAAAATGATTATGACATCAAATGATTATGACATCATCTAATGATTATGACATCATCAAATGATTATGACATCAACAAAATGATTATGACATCATCCAATGATTATGACATCATCAAATGATTATTACATCATCCAATGATTATGACATCAAATGATTTTGACATCATCAAATGATTATGACATCAACAAAATGTTTATGACATTATCCAATGATTATGACATCATCCAATGATTATGACATCATCAAATCATTATGAAATCAACAAAATGATTATGACATCATCAAATGATTATGACATCAACAAAATGATTATTACATCATCCAATGATTATGACATCAAATGATTTTGACATCATCAAATGATTATGACATCAACAAAATGATTATGACATCATCCAATGATTATGACATCAACAAAATGATTATGACATCAACAAAATGATTATGACATCATCAAATGATTATGACATCAACAAAATGATTATGACATCATCAAATGATTATGACATCAACAAAATGATTATGACATCATCAAATGATTATGACATCAACAAAATGATTATGACATCATCAAATGATTATGACATCATCCAATGATTATGACATCAAATGATTATTGCATCATCAAATGATTATGACATCATCCAATGATTATGACATCATCCAATGATTATGACATCATCCAATGATTATGACATCAACAAAATGATTATGACATCATCAAATGATTATGACATCAACAAAATGATTATTACATCATCCAATGATTATGACATCAAATGATTTTGACATCATCAAATGATTATGACATCAACAAAATGATTATGACATCATCCAATGATTATGACATCATCCAATGATTATGACTTCATCAAATCATTATGACATCAACAAAATGATTATGACATCATCAAATGATTATGACATCAACAAAATGATTATTACATCATCCAATGATTATGACATCAAATGATTTTGACATCATCAAATGATTATGACATCAACAAAATGATTATGACATCATCCAATGATTATGACATCATCCAATGATTATGACATCAACAAAATGATTATGACAACATCTAATGATTATGACATCATCAAATGATTATGACATCAACAAAATGATTATGACATCATCCAATGATTATGACATCATCAAATGATTATGACATCAACAAAATGATTATGACATCATCCAATGATTATGACATCAACAAAATGATTATGGCATCATCAAATGATTATGACATCAACAAAATGATTATGGCATCATCAAATGATTATGACATCAACAAAACGATTATGACATCATCAAATGATTATGATATCAACAAAATGATTATGACATCATCCAATGATTATGACATCAAATGATTATGACATCATCAAATGATTATGACATCAACAAAATGATTATGACATCATCAAATGATAATGACATCAACAAAATGATTATGACATCATCCAATGATTATGACATCAAATGATTATGACATCAACAAAATGATTATGACATCATCCAATGATTATGACATCATCCAATGATTATGACATCATAAAATCATTATGACATCAACAAAATGATTATGACATCAACAAAATGATTATGACATCATCAAATGATTATGACATCAAATAATTTTGACATCATCAAATGATTATGACATCAACAAAATGATTATGACATCATCCAATGATTATGACATCATCCAATGATTATGACATCATCAAATCATTATGACATCAACAAAATGATTATGACATCATGAAATGATTATGACATCAAAAAAATGATTATTACATCATCCAATGATTATGACATCAAATGGTTTTGACATCATCAAATGATTATGACATCAACAAAATGATTATGACTTCATCCAATGATTATGACATCATCCAATGATTATGACATCAAATGATTATGACATCATCAAATGATTATGACATCAACAAAATGATGATGACATCATCCAATGATTATGACATCATCCAATGATTATGACATCATCAAATCATTATGACATAAACAAAATGATTATGACATCATCTAATGATTATGACATCATCAAATGATTATGACATCAACAAAATGATTATGACATCATCCCATGATTATGACATCAAATGATTATGACATCATCAAATGATTATGAAATCAACAAAATGATTATGACATCATCAAATGATTATGACATCAACAAAATGATTATGACATCATCTAATGATTATGACATCATCAAATGATTATGACATCAACAAAATGATTATGACATCATCTAATGATTATGACATCATCAAATGATTATGACATCAACAAAATGATTATGACATCATCCAATGATTATGACATCAAATGATTATGACATCATCAAATGATTATGACATCAACAAAATGATTATGACATCATCTAATGATTATGACATCATCAACTGATTATGACATCAACAAAATGATTATGACATCATCTAATGATTATGACATCATCAAATGATTATGACATCAACAAAATGATTATGACATCATCTAATGATTATGACATCATCAAATGATTATGACATCAACAAAATGATTATGACATCATCCAATGATTATGACATCATCCAATGATTATGACATCATCAAATCATTATGACATCAACAAAATGATTATGACATCATCAAATGATTATGACATCAACAAAATGATTATGACATCATCAAATGATTATGACATCAACAAAATGTTTATTACATCATCCAATGATTATGACATCAAATGATTTTGACATCATCAAATGATTATGACATCAACAAAATGATTATGACATCATCTATTGATTATGACATCATCAAATGATTATGACATCATCTAATGATTATGACATCATCAAATGATTATGACATCAACAAAATGGTTATGACATCATCCAATGATTATGACATCAAATGATTATGACATCATCTAATGATTATGACATCATCAAATGATTATGACATCAACAAAATGATTATGACATCAAATGATTATGACATCATCTAATGATTATGACATCATCAAATGATTATGACATCAACAAAATGATTATGACATCATCCAATGATTATGACATCATCAAATGATTATTACATCATCCAATGATTATGACATCAAATGATTTTGACATCATCAAATGATTATGACATCAACAAAATGTTTATGACATTATCCAATGATTATGACATCATCCAATGATTATGACATCATCAAATCATTATGAAATCAACAAAATGATGACATCATCAAATGATTATGACATCAACAAAATGATTATTACATCATCCAATGATTATGACATCAAATGATTTTGACATCATCAAATGATTATGACATCAACAAAATGATTATGACATCATCCAATGATTATGACATCATCCAATGATTATGACATCAACAAAATGGTTATGACATCAACAAAATGATTATGACATCATCAAATGATTATGACATCAACAAAATGATTATGACATCATCAAATGATTATGACATCAACAAAATGATTATTACATCATCCAATGATTATGACATCAAATGATTTTGACATCATCAAATGATTATGACATCAACAAAATGATTATGACATCATCCAATGATTATGACATCATCCAATGATTATGACTTCATCAAATCATTATGACATCAACAAAATGATTATGACATCATCAAATGATTATGACATCAACAAAATGATTATTACATCATCCAATGATTATGACATCAAATGATTTTGACATCATCAAATGATTATGACATCAACAAAATGATTATGACATCATCCAATGATTATGACATCATCCAATGATTATGACATCAACAAAATGATTATGACAACATCTAATGATTATGACATCATCAAATGATTATGACATCAACAAAATGATTATGACATCATCCAATGATTATGACATCATCAAATGATTATGACATCAACAAAATGATTATGACATCATCCAATGATTATGACATCAACAAAATGATTATGGCATCATCAAATGATTATGACATCAACAAAATGATTATGGCATCATCAAATGATTATGACATCAACAAAACGATTATGACATCATCAAATGATTATGATATCAACAAAATGATTATGACATCATCCAATGATTATGACATCAAATGATTATGACATCATCAAATGATTATGACATCAACAAAATGATTATGACATCATCAAATGATAATGACATCAACAAAATGATTATGACATCATCCAATGATTATGACATCAAATGATTATGACATCAACAAAATGATTATGACATCATCCAATGATTATGACATCATCCAATGATTATGACATCATAAAATCATTATGACATCAACTAAATGATTATGACATCAGCAAAATGATTATGACATCATCAAATGATTATGACATCAACAAAATGATTATGACATCATCAAATGATTATGACATCAAATAATTTTGACATCATCAAATGATTATGACATCAACAAAATGATTATGACATCATCCAATGATTATGACATCATCCAATGATTATGACATCATCAAATCATTATGACATCAACAAAATGATTATGACATCATGAAATGATTATGACATCAAAAAAATGATTATTACATCATCCAATGATTATGACATCAAATGATTTTGACATCATCAAATGATTATGACATCAAGAAAATGATTATGACTTCATCCAATGATTATGACATCATCCAATGATTATGACATCAAATGATTATGACATCATCAAATGATTATGACATCAACAAAATGATGATGACATCATCCAATGATTATGACATCATCCAATGATTATGACATCATCAAATCATTATGACATAAACAAAATGATTATGACATCATCTAATGATTATGACATCATCAAATGATTATGACATCAACAAAATGATTATGACATCATCCCATGATTATGACATCAAATGATTATGACATCATCAAATGATTATGAAATCAACAAAATGATTATGACATCATCAAATGATTATGACATCAACAAAATGATTATGACATCATCTAATGATTATGACATCATCAAATGATTATGACATCAACAAAATGATTATGACATCATCTAATGATTATGACATCATCAAATGATTATGACATCAACAAAATGATTATGACATCATCCAATGATTATGACATCAAATGATTATGACATCATCAAATGATTATGACATCAACAAAATGATTATGACATCATCTAATGATTATGACATCATCAACTGATTATGACATCAACAAAATGATTATGACATCATCTAATGATTATGACATCATCAAATGATTATGACATCAACAAAATGATTATGACATCATCTAATGATTATGACATCATCAAATGATTATGACATCAACAAAATGATTATGACATCATCCAATGATTATGACATCATCCAATGATTATGACATCAACAAATCATTATGACATCAACAAAATGATTATGACATCATCAAATGATTATGACATCAACAAAATGATTATGACATCATCAAATGATTATGACATCAACAAAATGTTTATTACATCATCCAATGATTATGACATCAAATGATTTTGACATCATCAAATGATTATGACATCAACAAAATGATTATGACATCATCCAATGATTATGACATCATCCAATGATTATGACTTCATCAAATCATTATGACATCAACAAAATGATTATGACATCATCAAATGATTATGACATCAACAAAATGATTATTACATCATCCAATGATTATGACATCAAATGATTTTGACATCATCAAATGATTATGACATCAACAAAATGATTATGTCATCAACAAAATGATTATAACATCATCCAATGATTATGACATCAACAAAATGATTATGACATCATCCAATGATTAAGACATCATCAAATGATTATGACATCAACAAAATGATTATTACATCATCCAATGATTATGACATCAAATGATTATGACATCATCAAATGATTATGACATCAACAAAATGATTATGACATCATCCAATGATTAAGACATCAACAAAATGATTATGACATCAACAAAATGATTATGACATCATCAAATGATTATGACATCAACAAAATGATTATGACATCATCAAATGATTATGACATCAACAAAATGATTATGACATCATCAAATGATTATGACATCAACAAAATGATTATGACATCATCAAATGATTATGACATCAACAAAATGATTATGACATCAAATGATTATTGCATCATCAAATGATTATGACATCAACAAAATGATTATGACATCATCCAATGATTATGACATCATCCAATGATTATGACATCATCAAATCATTATGACATCAACAAAATGATTATGACATCAACAAAATGATTATGACATCAATAAAATGATTATGACATCATCCAATGATTATAACATCATCAAATCATTATGACATCAACAAAATGATTATGACATCATCAAATGATTATGACAGCAACAAAATGATTATTAAATCATCCAATTATTATGACATCAAATGATTTTGACATCATCAAATGATTATGACATCAACAAAATGATTATGACATCATCCAATGATTATGACATCATCCAATGATTATGACATCATCAAATCATTATGACATCAACAAAATGATTATGACATCGACAAAATGATTATGACATCATCAAATGATTATGACATCAACAAAATGATTATGACATCATCAAATGATTATGACATCAATAAAATGATTATGACATCATCAAATGATTATGACATCAACAAAATGATTATGACATCATCAAATGATTATGACACCAAATGATTTTGACATCATCAAATGTTTATGACATCAACAAAATGATTATAACATCATCCAATGATTATGACATCATCCAATGATTATGACATCAACAAAATGATTATGACATCATCCAATGATTATGACATCATCCAATGATTATGACATCAACAAAATGATTATGACATCGACAAAATGATTATGACATCATCAAATGATTATGACATCAACAAAATGATTATGACATCATCAAATGATTATGACATCAATAAAATGATTATGACATCATCAAATGATTATGACATCAACAAAATGATTATGACATCATCAAATGATTATGACATCAAATGATTTTGACATCATCAAATGATTATGACATCAACAAAATGATTATAACATCATCAAATGATTATGACATCAACAAAATGATTATGACATCAGCAAATGATTATGATATCATATGATTTTGCCATCATCAAATGATTATGACATCAACAAAATGATTATGACATCATCAAATGATTATGACATCATCCAATGATTATGACATCATCAAATCATTATGACATCAACAAAATGATTATGACATCAACAAAATGATTATGACATCATCAAATGATTATGACATCAACAAAATGATTATGACATCATCCAATGATTATAATATCATCAAATCATTATGACATCAACAAAATGATTATGACATCATCAAATGATTATGACATCAACAAAATGATTATTACATCATCCAATGATTATGACATCAAATGGTTTTGACATCATCAAATGATTATGACATCAACAAAATGATTATGACATCATCCAATGATTATGACTTCATCCAATGATTATGACATCATCAAATCATTATGAAATCAACAAAATGATTATGACATCATCAAATGATTATGACATCAACAAAATGATTATTACATCATCCAAAGATTAGGACATCAAATGATTTTGACATCATCAAATGACTATGACATCAACAAAATGATTATGACATCATCCAATGATTATGACATCATCCAATGATTATGACATCAACAAAATGCTTATGACATCAACAAAATGATTATGACATCATCAAATGATTATGACATCAACAAAATGATTATGACATCATCAAATGATTATGACATCAACAAAATGATTATGACATCATCAAATGATTATGACATCAACAAAATGATTATGACATCATCAAATGATTATGACATCAACAAAATGATTATGACATCATCAAATCATTATGAAATCAACAAAATGATTATGACATCATCAAATGATTATGACATCAACAAAATGATTATTACATCATCCAAAGATTAGGACATCAAATGATTTTGACATCATCAAATGACTATGACATCAACAAAATGATTATGACATCATCCAATGATTATGACATCATCCAATGATTATGACATCAACAAAATGCTTATGACATCAACAAAATGATTATGACATCATCAAATGATTATGACATCAACAAAATGATTATGACATCATCAAATGATTATGACATCAACAAAATGATTATGACATAAACAAAATGCTTATGACATCAACAAAATGATTATGACATCATCAAATGATTATGACATCAACAAAATGATTATTACATCATCCAATGATTATGACATCAAATGATTTTGACATCATCAAATGATTATGACATCAACAAAATGATTATGACATCATCCAATGATTATGACATCATCCAATGATTATGACATCAACAAAATGATTATGACAACATCTAATGATTATGACATCATCAAATGATTATGACATCAACAAAATGATTATGACATCATCCAATGATTATGACATCAACAAAATGATTATGGCATCATCAAATGATTATGACATCAACAAAATGATTATGGCATCATCAAATGATTATGACATCAACAAAATGATTATGACATCATCAAATGATTATGATATCAACAAAATGATTATGACATCATCCAATGATTATGACATCAAATGATTATGACATCATCAAATGATTATGACATCAACAAAATGATTATGGCATCATCAAATGATTATGACATCAACAAAATGATTATGACATCATCCAATGATTATGACATCAAATGATTATGACATCAACAAAATGATTATGACATCATCCAATGATTATGACATCATCCAATGATTATGACATCATCAAATCATTATGACATCAACAAAATGATTATGACATCAGCAAAATGATTATGACATCATCAAATGATTATGACATCAACAAAATGATTATGACATCATCCAATAATTATGACATCAAATAATTTTGACATCATCAAATGATTATGACATCAACAAAATGATTATGACATCATCCAATGATTATGACATCATCCAATGATTATGACATCATCAAATCATTATGACATCAACAAAATGATTATGACATCATCCAATGATTATGACATCATCCAAAGATTATGACATCATCAAATCATTATGACATAAACAAAATGATTATGACATCATCTAATGATTATGACATCATCAAATGATTATGACATCAACAAAATGATTATGACATCATCCCATGATTATGACATCAAATGATTATGACATCATCAAATGATTATGAAATCAACAAAATGATTATGACATCATCAAATGATTATGACATCAACAAAATGATTATGACATCATCTAATGATTATGACATCATCAAATGATTATGACATCAACAAAATGATTATGACATCATCTAATGATTATGACATCATCAAATGATTATGACATCATCAAATGATTATGACATCAACAAAATGATTATGACATCATCTAATGATTATGACATCATCAAATGATTATGACATAAACAAAATGATTATGACATCATCCAATGATTATGACATCATCCAATCATTATGACATCATCAAATCATTATGACATCAACAAAATGATTATGACATCAACAAAATGATTATGACATCATCAAATGATTATGACATCAACAAAATGATTATGACATCATCAAATGATTATGACATCAACAAAATGATTATGACATCTTCAAATGATTATGACATCATCCAATGATTATGACATCAAATGATTATGACATCATCAAATGATTATGACATCAACAAAATGATTATGACATCATCAAATGATTATGACATCAACAAAATGATTATGACATCATCCAATGATTATGACATCAACAAAATGATTATGACATCATCAAATGATTATGACATCAACAAAATGATTATAACATCATCTAATGATTATGACATCATCTAATGATTATGACATCAACAAAATGATTATGACATCATCCAATGATTATGACATCAAATGATTATGACATCATCAAATGATTATGACATCAACAAAATGATTATGACATCATCCAATGATTATGACATCAAATGATTATGACATCATCAAATGATTATGACATCAACAAAATGATTATGACATCATCTAATGATTATGACATTATCAAATGATTATGACATCATCTAATGATTATGACATCATCCAATGGTTATGACATCAACAAAATGATTATGACATCAACAAAATGATTATGACATCATCAAATGATTATGACATCAACAAAATGATTATGACATCATCAAATGATTATGACATCAACAAAATGATTATGACATCATCAAATGATTATGACATCAACAAAATGATTATGACATCATCAAATGATTATGACATCATCCAATGATTATGACATCAAATGATTATTGCATCATCAAATGATTATGACATCAACAAAATGATTACGACATCATCCAATGATTATGACATCATCCAATGATTATGACATCATCAAATCATTATGACATCAACAAAATGATTATGACATCATCAAATGATTATGACATCAACAAAATGTTTATTACATCATCCAATGATTATGACATCAAATGATTTTGACATCATCAAATGATTATGACATCAACAAAATGATTATGACATCATCCAATGATTATGACATCATCCAATGATTATGACTTCATCAAATCATCATGACATCAACAAAATGATTATGACATCATCAAATGATTATGACATCAACAAAATGATTATTACATCATGCAATGATTATGACATCAAATGATTTTGACATCATCAAATGATTATGACATCAACAAAATGATTATGTCATCATCCAATGATTATGACATCATCCAATGATTATGACATCAACAAAATGATTATGACATCAACAAAATGATTATGACAACATCTAATGATTATGGCATCATCAAATGATTATGACATCAATAAAATGATTATGGCATCATCAAATGATTATGACATCAACAAAATGATTATGACATCATCAAATGATTATGATATCAACAAAATGATTATGACATCATCCAATGATTATGACATCAAATGATTATGACATCATCCAATGATTATGACATCATCCAATGATTATGACATCATCAAATCATTATGACATCAACAAAATGATTATGACATCATCAAATGATTATGACATTAACAAAATGATTATGACATCATCCAATGATTATGACATCAAATAATTTTGACATCATCAAATGATTATGACATCAACAAAATGATTATGACATCATCCAATGATTATGACATCATCCAATGATTATGACATCAACAAAATGATTATGACATCAACAAAATGATTATGACATCATCAAATGATTATGACATCAACAAAATGATTATGACATCATCAAATGATTATGACATCAACAAAATGATTATGACATCATCAAATGATTATGACATCAACAAAATGATTATGACATCATCAAATGATTATGACATCATCCAATGATTATGACATCAAATGATTATTGCATCATCAAATGATTATGACATCAACAAAATGATTATGACATCATCCAATGATTATGACATCATCAAATCATTATGACATCAACAAAATGATTATGACATCATCAAATGATTATGACATCAACAAAATGATTATTACATCATCCAATGATTATGACATCAAATGATTTTGACATCATCAAATGATTATGACATCAACAAAATGATTATGACATCATCCAATGAGTATGACATCATCCAATGATTATTACTTCATCAAATCATTATGACATCAACAAAATGATTATGACATCATCAAATGATTATGACATCAACAAAATGATTATGACATCATCCAATGATTATGACATCATCCAATGATTATGACATCACCAAAATGATTATGACAACATCTAATGATTATGACATCATCAAATGATTATGACATCAACAAAATGATTATGACATCATCAAATGATTATGACATCAACAAAATGATTATGGCATCATCAAATGATTATGACATCAACAAAATGATTATGACATCATCAAATGATTATGATATCAACAAAATGATTATGACATCATCCAATGATTATGACATCAAATGATTATGACATCATCAAATGATTATGACATCAACAAAATGATTATGACATCATCAAATGATAATGACATCAACAAAATGATTATGACATCATCCAATGATTATGACATCAAATGATTATGACATCAACAAAATGATTATGACATCATTCAATGATTATGACATCATCCAATGATTATGACATCATCAAATCATTATGACATCAACAAAATGATTATGACATCAGCAAAATGATTATGACATCATCAAATGATTATGACATCAACAAAATGATTATGACATCATCCAATAATTATGACATCAAATAATTTTGACATCATCAAATGATTATGACATCAACAAAATGATTATGACATCATCCAATGATTATGACATCATCCAATGATTATGACATCATCAAATCATTATGACATCAACAAAATGATTATGACATCATGAAATGATTATGACATCAAAAAAATGATTATTACATCATCCAATGATTATGACATCAAATGATTTTGACATCATCAAATGATTATGACATCAACAAAATGATTATGACATCATCCAATGATTATGACATCATCCAATGATTATGACATCAAATGATTATGACATCATCAAATGATTATGACATCAACAAAATGATGATGACATCATCTAATGATTATGACATCATCAAATGATTATGACATCAACAAAATGATTATGACATCATCCCATGATTATGACATCAAATGATTATGACATCATCAAATGATTATGAAATCAACAAAATGATTATGACATCATCAAATGATTATGACATCAACAAAATGATTATGACATCATCTAATGATTATGACATCATCAAATGATTATGACATCAACAAAATGATTATGACATCATCAAATGATTATGACATCATCAAATGATTATGACATCAACAAAATGATTATGACATCATCTAATGATTATGACATCATCAAATGATTATGACATAAACAAAATGATTATGACATCATCCAATGATTATGACATCATCCAATCATTATGACATCATCAAATCATTATGACATCAACAAAATGATTATGACATCAACAAAATGATTATGACATCATCAAATGATTATGACATCAACAAAATGATTATGACATCATCAAATGATTATGACATCAACAAAATGATTATGACATCTTCAAATGATTATGACATCATCCAATGATTATGACATCAAATGATTATGACATCATCAAATGATTATGACATCAACAAAATGATTATGACATCATCAAATGATTATGACATCAACAAAATGATTATGACATCATCCAATGATTATGACATCAACAAAATGATTATGACATCATCAAATGATTATGACATCAACAAAATGATTATAACATCATCTAATGATTATGACATCATCTAATGATTATGACATCAACAAAATGATTATGACATCATCCAATGATTATGACATCAAATGATTATGACATCATCAAATGATTATGACATCAACAAAATGATTATGACATCATCCAATGATTATGACATCAAATGATTATGACATCATCAAATGATTATGACATCAACAAAATGATTATGACATCATCTAATGATTATGACATTATCAAATGATTATGACATCATCTAATGATTATGACATCATCCAATGGTTATGACATCAACAAAATGATTATGACATCAACAAAATGATTATGACATCATCAAATGATTATGACATCAACAAAATGATTATGACATCATCAAATGATTATGACATCAACAACATGATTATGACATCATCAAATGATTATGACATCAACAAAATGATTATGACATCATCCAATGATTATGACATCACCAAAATGATTATGACAACATCTAATGATTATGACATCATCAAATGATTATGACATCAACAAAATGATTATGACATCATCAAATGATTATGACATCAACAAAATGATTATGGCATCATCAAATGATTATGACATCAACAAAATGATTATGACATCATCAAATGATTATGATATCAACAAAATGATTATGACATCATCCAATGATTATGACATCAAATGATTATGACATCATCAAATGATTATGACATCAACAAAATGATTATGACATCATCAAATGATAATGACATCAACAAAATGATTATGACATCATCCAATGATTATGACATCAAATGATTATGACATCAACAAAATGATTATGACATCATCCAATGATTATGACATCATCCAATGATTATGACATCATCAAATCATTATGACATCAACAAAATGATTATGACATCAGCAAAATGATTATGACATCATCAAATGATTATGACATCAACAAAATGATTATGACATCATCCAATAATTATGACATCAAATAATTTTGACATCATCAAATGATTATGACATCAACAAAATGATTATGACATCATCCAATGATTATGACATCATCCAATGATTATGACATCATCAAATCATTATGACATCAACAAAATGATTATGACATCATGAAATGATTATGACATCAAAAAAATGATTATTACATCATCCAATGATTATGACATCAAATGATTTTGACATCATCAAATGATTATGACATCAACAAAATGATTATGACATCATCCAATGATTATGACATCATCCAATGATTATGACATCAAATGATTATGACATCATCAAATGATTATGACATCAACAAAATGATGATGACATCATCCAATGATTATGACATCATCCAAAGATTATGACATCATCAAATCATTATGACATAAACAAAATGATTATGACATCATCTAATGATTATGACATCATCAAATGATTATGACATCAACAAAATGATTATGACATCATCCCATGATTATGACATCAAATGATTATGACATCATCAAATGATTATGAAATCAACAAAATGATTATGACATCATCAAATGATTATGACATCAACAAAATGATTATGACATCATCTAATGATTATGACATCATCAAATGATTATGACATCAACAAAATGATTATGACATCATCAAATGATTATGACATCATCAAATGATTATGACATCAACAAAATGATTATGACATCATCTAATGATTATGACATCATCAAATGATTATGACATAAACAAAATGATTATGACATCATCCAATGATTATGACATCATCCAATCATTATGACATCATCAAATCATTATGACATCAACAAAATGATTATGACATCAACAAAATGATTATGACATCATCAAATGATTATGACATCAACAAAATGATTATGACATCATCAAATGATTATGACATCAACAAAATGATTATGACATCATCAAATGATTATGACATCAACAAAATGATTATGACATCTTCAAATGATTATGACATCATCAAATGATTATGACATCAAATGATTATGACATCATCAAATGATTATGACATCAACAAAATGATTATGACATCATCAAATGATTATGACATCAACAAAATGATTATGACATCATCCAATGATTATGACATCAACAAAATGATTATGACATCATCAAATGATTATGACATCAACAAAATGATTATAACATCATCTAATGATTATGACATCATCTAATGATTATGACATCAACAAAATGATTATGACATCATCCAATGATTATGACATCAAATGATTATGACATCATCAAATGATTATGACATCAACAAAATGATTATGACATCATCCAATGATTATGACATCAAATGATTATGACATCATCAAATGATTATGACATCAACAAAATGATTATGACATCATCTAATGATTATGACATTATCAAATGATTATGACATCATCTAATGATTATGACATCATCCAATGGTTATGACATCAACAAAATGATTATGACATCAACAAAATGATTATGACATCATCAAATGATTATGACATCAACAAAATGATTATGACATCATCAAATGATTATGACATCAACAACATGATTATGACATCATCAAATGATTATGACATCAACAAAATGATTATGACATCATCAAATGATTATGACATCATCCAATGATTATGACATCAAATGATTATTGCATCATCAAATGATTACGACATCAACAAAATGATTACGACATCATCCAATGATTATGACATCATCCAATGATTATGACATCATCAAATCATTATGACATCAACAAAATGATTATGACATCATCAAATGATTATGACATCAACAAAATGTTTATTACATCATCCAATGATTATGACATCAAATGATTTTGACATCATCAAATGATTATGACATCAACAAAATGATTATGACATCATCCAATGATTATGACATCATCCAATGATTATGACTTCATCAAATCATTATGACATCAACAAAATGATTATGACATCATCAAATGATTATGACATCAACAAAATGATTATTACATCATCCAATGATTATGACATCAAATGATTTTGACATCATCAAATGATTATGACATCAACAAAATGATTATGTCATCATCCAATGATTATGACATCAACAAAATGATTATGACATCAACAAAATGATTATGACAACATCTAATGATTATGACATCATCAAATGATTATGACATCAACAAAATGATTATGACATCATCCAATGATTAAGACATCATCAAATGATTATGACATCAACAAAATGATTATGACATCATCCAATGATTATGACATCAACAAAATGATTATGGCATCATCAAATGATTATGACATCAATAAAATGATTATGGCATCATCAAATGATTATGACATCAACAAAATGATTATGACATCATCAAATGATTATGATATCAACAAAATGATTATGACATCATCCAATGATTATGACATCAAATGATTATGACATCAAGAAAATGATTATGACATCATCCAATGATTATGACATCAACAAAATGATTATGACATCATCCAATGATTATGACATCAAATGATTATGACATCATCAAATGATTATGACATCAACAAAATGATTATGACATCATCCAATGATTATGACATCAAATGATTATGACATCATCCAATGATTATGACATCATCCAATGATTATGACATCATCAAATCATTATGACATCAACAAAATGATTATGACATCAACAAAATGATTATGACATCATCAAATGATTATGACATTAACAAAATGATTATGACATCATCCAATGATTATGACATCAAATAATTTTGACATCATCAAATGATTATGACATCAACAAAATGATTATGACATCATCCAATGATTATGACATCATCCAATGATTATGACATCATCAAATCAATATGACATCAACAAAATGAATATGACATCATCAAATGATTCTGACATCAACAAAATGATTATTACATCATCCAATGTTTATGACATCAAATGATTTTGACATCATCAAATGATTATGACATCAACAAAATGATTATGACATCATCCAATGATTATGACATCATCCAATGATTATGACATCAAATGATTATGACATCATCAAATGATTATGACATCAACAAAATGATGATGACATCATCCAATGATTATGACATCATCCAATGATTATGACATCATCAAATCATTATGACATCAACAAAATGATTATGACATCAACAAAATGATTATGACATCATCCAATGATTATGACATCAACAAAATGATTATGACATCATCCAATGATTATGACATCAAATAATTTTGACATCACCAAATGATTATGACATCAACAAAATGATTATGACATCATCCAATGATTATGACATCATCAAATTATTATGACATCAACAAAATGATTATGACATCATCAAATGATTATGACATCAACAAAATGATTATGACATCATCAAATGATTATGACATCATCCAATGATTATGACATCAAATGATTATTGCATCATCAAATGATTATGACATCAACAAAATGATTATGACATCATCCAATGATTATGACATCATCCAATGATTATGACATCATCCAATGATTATGACATCATCACATGATTATGACATCAACAAAATGATTATGACATCATCTAATGATTATGACATAAACAAAATGATTATGACATCATCCAATGATTATGACATCATCCAATGATTATGACATCATCAAATCATTATGACATCAACAAAATGATTATGACATCAACAAAATGATTATGACATCATCAAATGATTATGACATCAACAAAATGATTATGACATCATCAAATGATTATGACATCAACAAAATGATTATGACATCTTCAAATGATTATGACATCATCCAATGATTATGACATCAAATGATTATGACATCATCAAATGATTATGACATCAACAAAATGATTATGACATCATCAAATGATTATGACATCAAATGATTATGACATCATCAAATGATTATGACATCAACAAAATGATTATGGCATCATCAAATGATTATGACATCAACAAAATGATTATGACATCATCCAATGATTATGACATCAACAAAATGATTATAACATCATCTAATGATTATGACATCATCTAATGATTATGACATCAACAAAATGATTATGACATCATCCAATGATTATGACATCAAATGATTATGACATCATCAAATGATTATGACATCAACAAAATGATTATGACATCATCCAATGATTATGACATCAAATGATTATGACATCATCAAATGATTATGACATCAACAAAATGATTATGACATCATCTAATGATTATGACATCAAATGATTATGACATCATCAAATGATTATGACATCAACAAAATGATTATGACATCATCAAATGATTATGACATCATCCAATGATTATGACATCAAATGATTATTGCATCATCAAATGATTATGACATCAACAAAATGATTATGACATCATCCAATGATTATGACATCATCCAATGATTATGACATCAAATGATTATGACATCATCAAATGATTATGACATCAACAAAATGATGATGACATCATCCAATGATTATGACATCATCCAATGATTATGACATCATCAAATCATTATGACATCAACAAAATGATTATGACATCAACAAAATGATTATGACATCATCAAATGATTATGACATCAACAAAATGATTATGACATCATCCAATGATTATGACATCAAATAATTTTGACATCACCAAATGATTATGACATCAACAAAATGATTATAACATCATCCAATGATTATGACATCATCAAATTATTATGACATCAACAAAATGATTATGACATCATCAAATGATTATGACATCAACAAAATGATTATGACATCATCAAATGATTATGACATCAACAAAATGATTATGACATCAACAAAATGATTATGACATCATCAAATGATTATGACATCATCCAATGATTATGACATCAAATGATTATTGCATCATCAAATGATTATGACATCAACAAAATGATTATGACATCATCCAATGATTATGACATCATCCAATGATTATGACATCATCAAATGATTATGACATCAACAAAATGATTATGACATCATCTAATGATTATGACATAAACAAAATGATTATGACATCATCCAATGATTATGACATCATCCAATGATTATGACATCATCAAATCATTATGACATCAACAAAATGATTATGACATCAACAAAATGATTATGACATCATCAAATGATTATGACATCAACAAAATGATTATGACATCATCAAATGATTATGACATCAACAAAATGATTATGACATCTTCAAATGATTATGACATCATCCAATGATTATGACATCAAATGATTATGACATCAACAAAATGATTATGACATCATCAAATGATTATGACATCAAATGATTATGACATCATCAAATGATTATGACATCAACAAAATGATTATGGCATCATCAAATGATTATGACATCAACAAAATGATTATGACATCATCCAATGATTATGACATCAACAAAATGATTATAACATCATCTAATGATTATGACATCATCTAATGATTATGACATCAACAAAATGATTATGACATCATCCAATGATTATGACATCAAATGATTATGACATCATCAAATGATTATGACATCAACAAAATGATTATGACATCATCCAATGATTATGACATCAAATGATTATGACATCATCAAATGATTATGACATCAACAAAATGATTATGACATCATCTAATGATTATGACATCAAATGATTATGACATCATCAAATGATTATGACATCAACAAAATGATTATGACATCAACAAAATGATTATGACATCATCAAATGATTATGACATCATCCTAAGATTATGACATCAAATGATTATTGCATCATCAAATGATTATGACATCAACAAAATGATTATGACATCATCCAATGATTATGACATCATCCAATGATTATGACATCATCCAATGATTATGACATCATCAAATGATTATGACATCAACAAAATGATTATGACATCATCTAATGATTATGACATAAACAAAATGATTATGACATCATCCAATGATTATGACATCATCCAATGATTATGACATCATCAAATCATTATGACATCAACAAAATGATTATGACATCAACAAAATGATTATGACATCATCAAATGATTATGACATCAACAAAATGATTATGACATCATCAAATGATTATGACATCAACAAAATGATTATGACATCTTCAAATGATTATGACATCATCCAATGATTATGACATCAAATGATTATGACATCATCAAATGATTATGACATCAACAAAATGATTATGACATCATCAAATGATTATGACATCAAATGATTATGACATCATCAAATGATTATGACATCAACAAAATGATTATGGCATCATCAAATGATTATGACATCAACAAAATGATTATGACATCATCCAATGATTATGACATCAACAAAATGATTATAACATCATCTAATGATTATGACATCATCTAATGATTATGACATCAACAAAATGATTATGACATCATCCAATGATTATGACATCAAATGATTATGACATCATCAAATGATTATGACATCAACAAAATGATTATGACATCATCCAATGATTATGACATCAAATGATTATGACATCATCAAATGATTATGACATCAACAAAATGATTATGACATCATCTAATGATTATGACATTATCAAATGATTATGACATCATCTAATGATTATGACATCATCCAATGGTTATGACATCAACAAAATGATTATGACATCAACAAAATGATTATGACATCATCAAATGATTATGACATCAACAAAATGATTATGACATCATCAAATGATTATGACATCAACAAAATGATTATGACATCATCAAATGATTATGACATCAACAAAATGATTATGACATCATCAAATGATTATGACATCATCCAATGATTATGACATCAAATGACTATTGCATCATCAAATGATTATGACATCAACAAAATGATTACGACATCATCCAATGATTATGACATCATCCAATGATTATGACATCATCAAATCATTATGACATCAACAAAATGATTATGACATCATCAAATGATTATGACATCAACAAAATGTTTATTACATCATCCAATGATTATGACATCAAATGATTTTGACATCATCAAATGATTATGACATCAACAAAATGATTATGACATCATCCAATGATTATGACATCATCCAATGATTATGACTTCATCAAATCATTATGACATCAACAAAATGATTATGACATCATCAAATGATTATGACATCAACAAAATGATTATTACATCATCCAATGATTATGACATCAAATGATTTTGACATCATCAAATGATTATGACATCAACAAAATGATTATGTCATCATCCAATGATTATGACATCATCCAATGATTATGACATCATCCAATGATTATGACATCAACAAAATGATTATGACATCAACAAAATGATTATGACAACATCTAATGATTATGACATCATCAAATGATTATGACATCAACAAAATGATTATGACATCATCCAATGATTAAGACATCATCAAATGATTATGACATCAACAAAATGATTATGACATCATCCAATGATTATGACATCAACAAAATGATTATGGCATCATCAAATGATTATGACATCAATAAAATGATTATGGCATCATCAAATGATTATGACATCAACAAAATGATTATGACATCATCAAATGATTATGATATCAACAAAATGATTATGACATCATCCAATGATTATGACATCAAATGATTATGACATCAAGAAAATGATTATGACATCATCCAATGATTATGACATCAACAAAATGATTATGACATCATCCAATGATTATGACATCAAATGATTATGACATCATCAAATGATTATGACATCAACAAAATGATTATGACATCATCCAATGATTATGACATCAAATGATTATGACATCATCCAATGATTATGACATCATCCAATGATTATGACATCATCAAATCATTATGACATCAACAAAATGATTATGACATCAACAAAATGATTATGACATCATCAAATGATTATGACATTAACAAAATGATTATGACATCATCCAATGATTATGACATCAAATAATTTTGACATCATCAAATGATTATGACATCAACAAAATGATTATGACATCATCCAATGATTATGACATCATCCAATGATTATGACATCATCAAATCAATATGACATCAACAAAATGAATATGACATCATCAAATGATTCTGACATCAACAAAATGATTATTACATCATCCAATGTTTATGACATCAAATGATTTTGACATCATCAAATGATTATGACATCAACAAAATGATTATGACATCATCCAATGATTATGACATCATCCAATGATTATGACATCAAATGATTATGACATCATCAAATGATTATGACATCAACAAAATGATGATGACATCATCCAATGATTATGACATCATCCAATGATTATGACATCATCAAATCATTATGACATCAACAAAATGATTATGACATCAACAAAATGATTATGACATCATCCAATGATTATGACATCAACAAAATGATTATGACATCATCCAATGATTATGACATCAAATAATTTTGACATCACCAAATGATTATGACATCAACAAAATGATTATGACATCATCCAATGATTATGACATCATCAAATTATTATGACATCAACAAAATGATTATGACATCATCAAATGATTATGACATCAACAAAATGATTATGACATCATCAAATGATTATGACATCAACAAAATGATTATGACATCATCAAATGATTATGACATCATCCAATGATTATGACATCAAATGATTATTGCATCATCAAATGATTATGACATCAACAAAATGATTATGACATCATCCAATGATTATGACATCATCCAATGATTATGACATCATCCAATGATTATGACATCATCAAATGATTATGACATCAACAAAATGATTATGACATCATCTAATGATTATGACATAAACAAAATGATTATGACATCATCCAATGATTATGACATCATCCAATGATTATGACATCATCAAATCATTATGACATCAACAAAATGATTATGACATCATCAAATGATTATGACATCAACAAAATGATTATGACATCATCAAATGATTATGACATCAACAAAATGATTATGACATCTTCAAATGATTATGACATCATCCAATGATTATGACATCAAATGATTATGACATCATCAAATGATTATGACATCAACAAAATGATTATGACATCATCAAATGATTATGACATCAAATGATTATGACATCATCAAATGATTATGACATCAACAAAATGATTATGGCATCATCAAATGATTATGACATCAACAAAATGATTATGACATCATCCAATGATTATGACATCAACAAAATGATTATAACATCATCTAATGATTATGACATCATCTAATGATTATGACATCAACAAAATGATTATGACATCATCCAATGATTATGACATCAAATGATTATGACATCATCAAATGATTATGACATCAACAAAATGATTATGACATCATCCAATGATTATGACATCAAATGATTATGACATCATCAAATGATTATGACATCAACAAAATGATTATGACATCATCTAATGATTATGACATCAAATGATTATGACATCATCAAATGATTATGACATCAACAAAATGATTATGACATCAACAAAATGATTATGACATCATCAAATGATTATGACATCATCCAATGATTATGACATCAAATGATTATTGCATCATCAAATGATTATGACATCAACAAAATGATTATGACATCATCCAATGATTATGACATCATCCAATGATTATGACATCAAATGATTATGACATCATCAAATGATTATGACATCAACAAAATGATGATGACATCATCCAATGATTATGACATCATCCAATGATTATGACATCATCAAATCATTATGACATCAACAAAATGATTATGACATCAACAAAATGATTATGACATCATCAAATGATTATGACATCAACAAAATGATTATGACATCATCCAATGATTATGACATCAAATAATTTTGACATCACCAAATGATTATGACATCAACAAAATGATTATGACATCATCCAATGATTATGACATCATCAAATTATTATGACATCAACAAAATGATTATGACATCATCAAATGATTATGACATCAACAAAATGATTATGACATCATCAAATGATTATGACATCAACAAAATGATTATGACATCAACAAAATGATTATGACATCATCAAATGATTATGACATCATCCAATGATTATGACATCAAATGATTATTGCATCATCAAATGATTATGACATCAACAAAATGATTATGACATCATCCAATGATTATGACATCATCCAATGATTATGACATCATCAAATGATTATGACATCAACAAAATGATTATGACATCATCTAATGATTATGACATAAACAAAATGATTATGACATCATCCAATGATTATGACATCATCCAATGATTATGACATCATCAAATCATTATGACATCAACAAAATGATTATGACATCAACAAAATGATTATGACATCATCAAATGATTATGACATCAACAAAATGATTATGACATCATCAAATGATTATGACATCAACAAAATGATTATGACATCTTCAAATGATTATGACATCATCCAATGATTATGACATCAAATGATTATGACATCAACAAAATGATTATGACATCATCAAATGATTATGACATCAAATGATTATGACATCATCAAATGATTATGACATCAACAAAATGATTATGGCATCATCAAATGATTATGACATCAACAAAATGATTATGACATCATCCAATGATTATGACATCAACAAAATGATTATAACATCATCTAATGATTATGACATCATCTAATGATTATGACATCAACAAAATGATTATGACATCATCCAATGATTATGACATCAAATGATTATGACATCATCAAATGATTATGACATCAACAAAATGATTATGACATCATCCAATGATTATGACATCAAATGATTATGACATCATCAAATGATTATGACATCAACAAAATGATTATGACATCATCTAATGATTATGACATCAAATGATTATGACATCATCAAATGATTATGACATCAACAAAATGATTATGACATCAACAAAATGATTATGACATCATCAAATGATTATGACATCATCCTAAGATTATGACATCAAATGATTATTGCATCATCAAATGATTATGACATCAACAAAATGATTATGACATCATCCAATGATTATGACATCATCCAATGATTATGACATCATCCAATGATTATGACATCATCAAATGATTATGACATCAACAAAATGATTATGACATCATCTAATGATTATGACATAAACAAAATGATTATGACATCATCCAATGATTATGACATCATCCAATGATTATGACATCATCAAATCATTATGACATCAACAAAATGATTATGACATCAACAAAATGATTATGACATCATCAAATGATTATGACATCAACAAAATGATTATGACATCATCAAATGATTATGACATCAACAAAATGATTATGACATCTTCAAATGATTATGACATCATCCAATGATTATGACATCAAATGATTATGACATCATCAAATGATTATGACATCAACAAAATGATTATGACATCATCAAATGATTATGACATCAAATGATTATGACATCATCAAATGATTATGACATCAACAAAATGATTATGGCATCATCAAATGATTATGACATCAACAAAATGATTATGACATCATCCAATGATTATGACATCAACAAAATGATTATAACATCATCTAATGATTATGACATCATCTAATGATTATGACATCAACAAAATGATTATGACATCATCCAATGATTATGACATCAAATGATTATGACATCATCAAATGATTATGACATCAACAAAATGATTATGACATCATCCAATGATTATGACATCAAATGATTATGACATCATCAAATGATTATGACATCAACAAAATGATTATGACATCATCTAATGATTATGACATTATCAAATGATTATGACATCATCTAATGATTATGACATCATCCAATGGTTATGACATCAACAAAATGATTATGACATCAACAAAATGATTATGACATCATCAAATGATTATGACATCAACAAAATGATTATGACATCATCAAATGATTATGACATCAACAAAATGATTATGACATCATCAAATGATTATGACATCAACAAAATGATTATGACATCATCAAATGATTATGACATCATCCAATGATTATGACATCAAATGACTATTGCATCATCAAATGATTATGACATCAACAAAATGATTACGACATCATCCAATGATTATGACATCATCCAATGATTATGACATCATCAAATCATTATGACATCAACAAAATGATTATGACATCATCAAATGATTATGACATCAACAAAATGTTTATTACATCATCCAATGATTATGACATCAAATGATTTTGACATCATCAAATGATTATGACATCAACAAAATGATTATGACATCATCCAATGATTATGACATCATCCAATGATTATGACTTCATCAAATCATTATGACATCAACAAAATGATTATGACATCAACAAAATGATTATTACATCATCCAATGATTATGACATCAAATGATTTTGACATCATCAAATGATTATGACATCAACAAAATGATTATGTCATCATCCAATGATTATGACATCATCCAATGATTATGACATCATCCAATGATTATGACATCAACAAAATGATTATGACATCAACAAAATGATTATGACAACATCTAATGATTATGACATCATCAAATGATTATGACATCAACAAAATGATTATGACATCATCCAATGATTAAGACATCATCAAATGATTATGACATCAACAAAATGATTATGACATCATCCAATGATTATGACATCAACAAAATGATTATGGCATCATCAAATGATTATGACATCAATAAAATGATTATGGCATCATCAAATGATTATGACATCAACAAAATGATTATGACATCATCAAATGATTATGATATCAACAAAATGATTATGACATCATCCAATGATTATGACATCAAATGATTATGACATCATCAAATGATTATGACATCAAGAAAATGATTATGACATCATCCAATGATTATGACATCATCCAATGATTATGACATCAAATGATTATGACATCATCAAATGATTATGACATCAACAAAATGATGATGACATCATCCAATGATTATGACATCATCCAATGATTATGACATCATCAAATCATTATGACATCAACAAAATGATTATGACATCAACAAAATGATTATGACATCATCAAATGATTATGACATCAACAAAATGATTATGACATCATCCAATGATTATGACATCAAATAATTTTGACATCACCAAATGATTATGACATCAACAAAATGATTATGACATCATCCAATGATTATGACATCATCAAATGATTATGACATCAACAAAATGATTATGACATCATCAAATGATTATGACATCAACAAAATGATTATGACATCATCAAATCATTATGACATCATCAAATGATTATGACATCAACAAAATGATTATGACATCATTTAATGATTATGACATCAAATGATTATGACATCATCAAATGATTATGACATCAACAAAATGATTATGACATCATCCAATGATTAAGACATCAACAAAATGATTATGACATCAACAAAATGATTATGACATCATCAAATGATTATGACATCAACAAAATGATTATGACATCATCAAATGATTATGACATCAACAAAATGATTATGACATCATCAAATGATTATGACATCAACAAAATGATTATGACATCATCAAATGATTATGACATCAACAAAATGATTATGACATCATCCAATGATTATGACATCATCCAATGATTATGACATCATCAAATCATTATGACATCAACAAAATGATTATGACATCAACAAAATGATTATGACATCAATAAAATGATTATGACATCATCCAATGATTATAACATCATCAAATCATTATGACATCAACAAAATGATTATGACATCATCAAATGATTATGACAGCAACAAAATGATTATTACATCATCCAATTATTATGACATCAAATGATTTTGACATCATCAAATGATTATGACATCAACAAAATGATTATGACATCATCCAATGATTATGACATCATCCAATGTTTATGACATCATCAAATCATTATGACATCAACAAAATGATTATGACATCATCAAATGATTATGACATAAACAAAATGATTATTACATCATCCAATGATTATGACATCAAATGATTTTGACATCATCAAATGATTATGACATCAACAAAATGATTATGACATCATCCAATGTTTATGACATCATCCAATGATTATGACATCAACAAAATGATTATGACATCGACAAAATGATTATGACATCAACAAAATGATTATGACATCATCAAATGATTATGACATAAACAAAATGATTATGACATCATCAAATGATTATGACATCAAATGATTATGACATCATCAAATGATTATGACATCAACAAAATGATTATGGCATCATCAAATGATTATGACATCAACAAAATGATTATGACATCATCCAATGATTATGACATCAACAAAATGATTATAACATCATCTAATGATTATGACATCATCTAATGATTATGACATCAACAAAATGATTATGACATCATCCAATGATTATGACATCAAATGATTATGACATCATCAAATGATTATGACATCAACAAAATGATTATGACATCATCCAATGATTATGACATCAAATGATTATGACATCATCAAATGATTATGACATCAACAAAATGATTATGACATCATCTAATGATTATGACATTATCAAATGATTATGACATCATCTAATGATTATGACATCATCCAATGGTTATGACATCAACAAAATGATTATGACATCAACAAAATGATTATGACATCATCAAATGATTATGACATCAACAAAATGATTATGACATCATCAAATGATTATGACATCAACAAAATGATTATGACATCATCAAATGATTATGACATCAACAAAATGATTATGACATCATCAAATGATTATGACATCATCCAATGATTATGACATCAAATGACTATTGCATCATCAAATGATTATGACATCAACAAAATGATTACGACATCATCCAATGATTATGACATCATCCAATGATTATGACATCATCAAATCATTATGACATCAACAAAATGATTATGACATCATCAAATGATTATGACATCAACAAAATGTTTATTACATCATCCAATGATTATGACATCAAATGATTTTGACATCATCAAATGATTATGACATCAACAAAATGATTATGACATCATCCAATGATTATGACTTCATCCAATGATTATGACTTCATCAAATCATTATGACATCAACAAAATGATTATGACATCATCAAATGATTATGACATCAACAAAATGATTATTACATCATCCAATGATTATGACATCAAATGATTTTGACATCATCAAATGATTATGACATCAACAAAATGATTATGTCATCATCCAATGATTATGACATCATCCAATGATTATGACATCATCCAATGATTATGACATCAACAAAATGATTATGACATCAACAAAATGATTATGACAACATCTAATGATTATGACATCATCAAATGATTATGACATCAACAAAATGATTATGACATCATCCAATGATTAAGACATCATCAAATGATTATGACATCAACAAAATGATTATGACATCATCCAATGATTATGACATCAACAAAATGATTATGGCATCATCAAATGATTATGACATCAATAAAATGATTATGGCATCATCAAATGATTATGACATCAACAAAATGATTATGACATCATCAAATGATTATGATATCAACAAAATGATTATGACATCATCCAATGATTATGACATCAAATGATTATGACATCATCAAATGATTATGACATCAAGAAAATGATTATGACATCATCCAATGATTATGACATCATCCAATGATTATGACATCAAATGATTATGACATCATCAAATGATTATGACATCAACAAAATGATGATGACATCATCCAATGATTATGACATCATCCAATGATTATGACATCATCAAATCATTATGACATCAACAAAATGATTATGACATCAACAAAATGATTATGACATCATCAAATGATTATGACATCAACAAAATGATTATGACATCATCCAATGATTATGACATCAAATAATTTTGACATCACCAAATGATTATGACATCAACAAAATGATTATGACATCATCCAATGATTATGACATCATCAAATGATTATGACATCAACAAAATGATTATGACATCATCAAATGATTATGACATCAACAAAATGATTATGACATCATCAAATCATTATGACATCATCAAATGATTATGACATCAACAAAATGATTATGACATCATTTAATGATTATGACATCAAATGATTATGACATCATCAAATGATTATGACATCAACAAAATGATTATGACATCATCCAATGATTAAGACATCAACAAAATGATTATGACATCAACAAAATGATTATGACATCATCAAATGATTATGACATCAACAAAATGATTATGACATCATCAAATGATTATGACATCAACAAAATGATTATGACATCATCAAATGATTATGACATCAACAAAATGATTATGACATCATCCAATGATTATGACATCAACAAAATGATTATGACATCATCCAATGATTATGACATCATCCAATGATTATGACATCATCAAATCATTATGACATCAACAAAATGATTATGACATCAACAAAATGATTATGACATCAATAAAATGATTATGACATCATCCAATGATTATAACATCATCAAATCATTATGACATCAACAAAATGATTATGACATCATCAAATGATTATGACAGCAACAAAATGATTATTACATCATCCAATTATTATGACATCAAATGATTTTGACATCATCAAATGATTATGACATCAACAAAATGATTATGACATCATCCAATGATTATGACATCATCCAATGTTTATGACATCATCAAATCATTATGACATCAACAAAATGATTATGACATCATCAAATGATTATGACATAAACAAAATGATTATTACATCATCCAATGATTATGACATCAAATGATTTTGACATCATCAAATGATTATGACATCAACAAAATGATTATGACATCATCCAATGTTTATGACATCATCCAATGATTATGACATCAACAAAATGATTATGACATCGACAAAATGATTATGACATCAACAAAATGATTATGACATCATCAAATGATTATGACATCAATAAAATGATTATGACATCATCAAATGATTATGACATCAACAAAATGATTATGACATCATCAAATGATTATGACATCAAATGATTTTGACATCATCAAATGTTTATGACATCAACAAAATGATTATAACATCATCCAATGATTATGACATCATCCAATGATTATGACATCAACAAAATGATTATGACATCAACAAAATGAGTATGACATCATCAAATGATTATGACATCAACAAAATGATTATGACATCATCAAATGATTATGACATCAACAAAATGATTATGACATCATCAAATGATTATGACATCAACAAAATGATTATGACATCATCCAATGATTATGACATCATATGATTTTGACATCATCAAATGATTATGACATCAACAAAATGATTATGACATCATCAAATGATTATGACATCATCCAATGATTATGACATCATCAAATCATTATGACATCAACAAAATGATTATGACATCAACAAAATGATTATGACATCATCAAATGATTATGACATCAACAAAATGATTATGACATCATCCAATGATTATAATATCATCAAATCATTATGACATCAACAAAATGATTATGACATCATCAAATGATTATGACATCAACAAAATGATTATTACATCATCCAATGATTATGACATCAAATGATTTTGACATCATCAAATGATTATGACATCAACAAAATGATTATGACATCATCCAATGATTATGACTTCATCCAATGATTATGACATCATCAAATCATTATGAAATCAACAAAATGATTATGACATCATCAAATGATTATGACATCAACAAAATGATTATGACATCATCCAATGATTATGACATCAACAAAATGATTATGGCATCATCAAATGATTATGACATCAATAAAATGATTATGGCATCATCAAATGATTATGACATCAACAAAATGATTATGACATCATCAAATGATTATGATATCAACAAAATGATTATGACATCATCCAATGATTATGACATCAAATGATTATGACATCATCAAATGATTATGACATCAAGAAAATGATTATGACATCATCCAATGATTATGACATCATCCAATGATTATGACATCAAATGATTATGACATCATCAAATGATTATGACATCAACAAAATGATGATGACATCATCCAATGATTATGACATCATCCAATGATTATGACATCATCAAATCATTATGACATCAACAAAATGATTATGACATCAACAAAATGATTATGACATCATCAAATGATTATGACATCAACAAAATGATTATGACATCATCCAATGATTATGACATCAAATAATTTTGACATCACCAAATGATTATGACATCAACAAAATATTATGACATCATCCAATGATTATGACATCATCAAATGATTATGACATCAACAAAATGATTATGACATCATCAAATGATTATGACATCAACAAAATGATTATGACATCATCAAATGATTATGACATCAACAAAATGATTATGACATCATCAAATGATTATGACATCAACAAAATGATTATGACATCATCAAATGATTATGACTTCAACAAAATGATTATGACATCATCAAATGATTATGACATCAACAAAATGATTATGACATCATCAAATGATTATGACATCAACAAAATGATTATGACATCATCAAATGATTATGACATCATCCAATGATTATGACATCAAATGATTATTGCATCATCAAATGATTATGACATCAACAAAATGATTATGACATCATCCAATGATTATGACATCATCCAATGATTATGACATCATCCAATGATTATGACATCATCAAATCATTATGACATCAACAAAATGATTATGACATCATCAAATGATTATGACATCAACAAAATGATTATTACATCATCAAATGATTATGACATCAACAAAATGATTATTACATCATCCAATGATTATGACATCAAATGATTTTGACATCATCAAATGATTATGACATCAACAAAATGATTATGTCATCATCCAATGATTATGACATCATCCAATGATTATGACATCATCCAATGATTATGACATCAACAAAATGATTATGACATCAACAAAATGATTATGACAACATCTAATGATTATGACATCATCAAATGATTATGACATCAACAAAATGATTATGACATCATCCAATGATTAAGACATCATCAAATGATTATGACATCAACAAAATGATTATGACATCATCCAATGATTATGACATCAACAAAATGATTATGGCATCATCAAATGATTATGACATCAATAAAATGATTATGGCATCATCAAATGATTATGACATCAACAAAATGATTATGACATCATCAAATGATTATGATATCAACAAAATGATTATGACATCATCCAATGATTATGACATCAAATGATTATGACATCATCAAATGATTATGACATCAAGAAAATGATTATGACATCATCCAATGATTATGACATCATCCAATGATTATGACATCAAATGATTATGACATCATCAAATGATTATGACATCAACAAAATGATGATGACATCATCCAATGATTATGACATCATCCAATGATTATGACATCATCAAATCATTATGACATCAACAAAATGATTATGACATCAACAAAATGATTATGACATCATCAAATGATTATGACATCAACAAAATGATTATGACATCATCCAATGATTATGACATCAAATAATTTTGACATCACCAAATGATTATGACATCAACAAAATGATTATGACATCATCCAATGATTATGACATCATCAAATGATTATGACATCAACAAAATGATTATGACATCATCAAATGATTATGACATCAACAAAATGATTATGACATCATCAAATCATTATGACATCATCAAATGATTATGACATCAACAAAATGATTATGACATCATTTAATGATTATGACATCAAATGATTATGACATCATCAAATGATTATGACATCAACAAAATGATTATGACATCATCCAATGATTAAGACATCAACAAAATGATTATGACATCAACAAAATGATTATGACATCATCAAATGATTATGACATCAACAAAATGATTATGACATCATCAAATGATTATGACATCAACAAAATGATTATGACATCATCAAATGATTATGACATCAACAAAATGATTATGACATCATCAAATGATTATGACATCAACAAAATGATTATGACATCATCCAATGATTATGACATCATCCAATGATTATGACATCATCAAATCATTATGACATCAACAAAATGATTATGACATCAACAAAATGATTATGACATCAATAAAATGATTATGACATCATCCAATGATTATAACATCATCAAATCATTATGACATCAACAAAATGATTATGACATCATCAAATGATTATGACAGCAACAAAATGATTATTACATCATCCAATTATTATGACATCAAATGATTTTGACATCATCAAATGATTATGACATCAACAAAATGATTATGACATCATCCAATGATTATGACATCATCCAATGTTTATGACATCATCAAATCATTATGACATCAACAAAATGATTATGACATCATCAAATGATTATGACATAAACAAAATGATTATTACATCATCCAATGATTATGACATCAAATGATTTTGACATCATCAAATGATTATGACATCAACAAAATGATTATGACATCATCCAATGTTTATGACATCATCCAATGATTATGACATCAACAAAATGATTATGACATCGTCAAAATGATTATGACATCAACAAAATGATTATGACATCATCAAATGATTATGACATCAATAAAATGATTATGACATCATCAAATGATTATGACATCAACAAAATGATTATGACATCATCAAATGATTATGACATCAAATGATTTTGACATCATCAAATGTTTATGACATCAACAAAATGATTATAACATCATCCAATGATTATGACATCATCCAATGATTATGACATCAACAAAATGATTATGACATCAACAAAATGAGTATGACATCATCAAATGATTATGACATCAACAAAATGATTATGACATCATCAAATGATTATGACATCAACAAAATGATTATGACATCATCAAATGATTATGACATCAACAAAATGATTATGACATCATCCAATGATTATGACATCATATGATTTTGACATCATCAAATGATTATGACATCAACAAAATGATTATGACATCATCAAATGATTATGACATCATCCAATGATTATGACATCATCAAATCATTATGACATCAACAAAATGATTATGACATCAACAAAATGATTATGACATCATCAAATGATTATGACATCAACAAAATGATTATGACATCATCCAATGATTATAATATCATCAAATCATTATGACATCAACAAAATGATTATGACATCATCAAATGATTATGACATCAACAAAATGATTATTACATCATCCAATGATTATGACATCAAATGATTTTGACATCATCAAATGATTATGACATCAACAAAATGATTATGACATCATCCAATGATTATGACTTCATCCAATGATTATGACATCATCAAATCATTATGAAATCAACAAAATGATTATGACATCATCAAATGATTATGACATCAACAAAATGATTATGACATCATCCAATGATTATGACATCAACAAAATGATTATGGCATCATCAAATGATTATGACATCAATAAAATGATTATGGCATCATCAAATGATTATGACATCAACAAAATGATTATGACATCATCAAATGATTATGATATCAACAAAATGATTATGACATCATCCAATGATTATGACATCAAATGATTATGACATCATCAAATGATTATGACATCAAGAAAATGATTATGACATCATCCAATGATTATGACATCATCCAATGATTATGACATCAAATGATTATGACATCATCAAATGATTATGACATCAACAAAATGATGATGACATCATCCAATGATTATGACATCATTCAATGATTATGACATCATCAAATCATTATGACATCAACAAAATGATTATGACATCAACAAAATGATTATGACATCATCAAATGATTATGACATCAACAAAATGATTATGACATCATCCAATGATTATGACATCAAATAATTTTGACATCACCAAATGATTATGACATCAACAAAATATTATGACATCATCCAATGATTATGACATCATCAAATGATTATGACATCAACAAAATGATTATGACATCATCAAATGATTATGACATCAACAAAATGATTATGACATCATCAAATGATTATGACATCAACAAAATGATTATGACATCATCAAATGATTATGACATCAACAAAATGATTATGACATCATCAAATGATTATGACTTCAACAAAATGATTATGACATCATCAAATGATTATGACATCAACAAAATGATTATGACATCATCAAATGATTATGACATCAACAAAATGATTATGACATCATCAAATGATTATGACATCATCCAATGATTATGACATCAAATGATTATTGCATCATCAAATGATTATGACATCAACAAAATGATTATGACATCATCCAATGATTATGACATCATCCAATGATTATGACATCATCCAATGATTATGACATCATCAAATCATTATGACATCAACAAAATGATTATGACATCATCAAATGATTATGACATCAACAAAATGATTATTACATCATACAATGATTATGACATCAAATGATTTTGACATCATCAAATGATTATGACATCAACAAAATGATTATGACATCATCCAATGATTATGACATCATCCAATGATTATGACTTCATCAAATCATTATGACATCAACAAAATGATTATGACATCATCTAATGATTATGACATCATCAAATGATTATGACATCAACAAAATGATTATGACATCATCTAATGATTATGACATCATCAAATGATTATGACATCAACAAAATGATTATGACATCATCCAATGATTATGACATCAAATGATTATGACATCATCTAATGATTATGACATCATCCAATGATTATGACATCAACAAAATGATTATGACATCAACAAAATGATTATGTCATCATCCAATGATTATGACATCATCCAATGATTATGACATCATCCAATGATTATGACATCAACAAAATGATTCTGACATCAACAAAATGATTATGACAACATCTAATGATTATGACATCATCAAATGATTATGACATCAACAAAATGATTATGACATCATCCAATGATTATGACATCATCCAATGATTATGACATCAACAAAATGATTATGGCATCATCAAATGATTATGACATCAATAAAATGATTATGGCATCATCAAATGATTATGACATCAACAAAATGATTATGACATCATCAAATGATTATGATATCAACAAAATGATTATGACATCATCCAATGATTATGACATCAAATGATTATGACATCATCAAATGATTATGACATCAAGAAAATGATTATGACATCATCAAATGATTATGACATCAACAAAATGATTATGACATCATCCAATGATTATGACATCAAATGATTATGACATCATCAAATGAGTATGACATCATCTAATGATTATGACATCATCAAATCATTATGACATCAACAAAATGATTATGACATCATCCAATGATTATGACATCAAATGATTATGACATCATCAAATGATTATGACATCAACAAAATGATTATGACATCAACAAAATGATTATGACATCAAATGATTATGACATCATCAAATGATTATGACATCATCTATTGATTATGACATCATCAAATGATTATGACATCATCTAATGATTATGACATCATCAAATCATTATGACATCAACAAAATGATTATGACATCATCTAATGATTATGACATCATCCAATGATTATGACATCATCAAATCATTATGACATCAACTAAATGATTATGACGTCAACAAAATGATTATGACATCAACAAATCATTATGACATCATCAAATGATTATGACATCAACAAAATGATTATTACATCATTTAATGATTATGACATCAAATGATTATGACATCATCAAATGATTATGACATCAACAAAATGATTATGACATCATCCAATGATTAAGACATCAACAAAATGATTATGACATCAACAAAATGATTATGACATCATCAAATGATTATGACATCAACAAAATGATTATGACATCATCAAATGATTATGACATCAACAAAATGATTATGACATCATCAAATGATTATGACATCAACAAAATGATTATGACATCATCAAATGATTATGACATCAACAAAATGATTATGACATCATCCAATGATTATGACATCATCCAATGATTATGACATCATCAAATCATTATGACATCAACAAAATGATTATGACATCAACAAAATGATTATGACATCAATAAAATGATTATGACATCATCCAATGATTATAACATCATCAAATCATTATGACATCAACAAAATGATTATGACATCATCAAATGATTATGACAGCAACAAAATGATTATTACATCATCCAATTATTATGACATCAAATGATTTTGACATCATCAAATGATTATGACATCAACAAAATGATTATGACATCATCCAATGATTATGACATCATCCAATGTTTATGACATCATCAAATCATTATGACATCAACAAAATGATTGTGACATCATCAAATGATTATGACATAAACAAAATGATTATTACATCATCCAATGATTATGACATCAAATGATTTTGACATCATCAAATGATTATGACATCAACAAAATGATTATGACATCATCCAATGTTTATGACATCATCCAATGATTATGACATCAACAAAATGATTATGACATCGACAAAATGATTATGACATCAACAAAATGATTATGACATCATCAAATGATTATGACATCAATAAAATGATTATGACATCATCAAATGATTATGACATCAACAAAATGATTATGACATCATCAAATGATTATGACATCAAATGATTTTGACATCATCAAATGTTTATGACATCAACAAAATGATTATAACATCATCCAATGATTATGACATCATCCAATGATTATGACATCAACAAAATGATTATGACATCAACAAAATGAGTATGACATCATCAAATGATTATGACATCAACAAAATGATTATGACATCATCAAATGATTATGACATCAACAAAATGATTATGACATCATCAAATGATTATGACATCAACAAAATGATTATGACATCATCCAATGATTATGACATCATATGATTTTGACATCATCAAATGATTATGACATCAACAAAATGATTATGACATCATCAAATGATTATGACATCATCCAATGATTATGACATCATCAAATCATTATGACATCAACAAAATGATTATGACATCAACAAAATGATTATGACATCATCAAATGATTATGACATCAACAAAATGATTATGACATCATCCAATGATTATAATATCATCAAATCATTATGACATCAACAAAATGATTATGACATCATCAAATGATTATGACATCAACAAAATGATTATTACATCATCCAATGATTATGACATCAAATGATTTTGACATCATCAAATGATTATGACATCAACAAAATGATTATGACATCATCCAATGATTATGACATCATCCAATGATTATGACATCATCAAATCAATATGACATCAACAAAATGATTATGACATCATCAAATGATTATGACATCAACAAAATGATTATTACATCATCCAATGTTTATGACATCAAATGATTTTGACATCATCAAATGATTATGACATCAACAAATTGATTATGACATCATCCAATGATTATGACATCATCCAATGATTATGACATCAAATGATTATGACATCATCAAATGATTATGACATCAACAAAATGATGATGACATCATCCAATGATTATGACATCATCCAATGATTATGACATCATCAAATCATTATGACATCAACAAAATGATTATGACATCAACAAAATGATTATGACATCATCAAATGATTATGACATCAACAAAATGATTATGACATCATCCAATGATTATGACATCAAATAATTTTGACATCACCAAATGATTATGACATCAACAAAATGATTATGACATCATCCAATGATTATGACATCATCAAATGATTATGACATCAACAAAATGATTATGACATCATCAAATGATTATGACATCAACAAAATGATTATGACATCATCAAATGATTATGACATCAACAAAATGATTATGACATCATCAAATGATTATGACATCAACAAAATGATTATGACATCATCAAATGATTATGACATCAACAAAATGATTATTACATCATCCAATGATTATGACATCAAATGATTTTGACATCATCAAATGATTATGACATCAACAAAATGATTATGACATCATCCAATGATTATGACATCATCCAATGATTATGACTTCATCAAATCATTATGACATCAACAAAATGATTATGACATCATCTAATGATTATGACATCATCAAATGATTATGACATCAACAAAATGATTATGACAACATCTAATGATTATGACATCATCAAATGATTATGACATCAACAAAATGATTATGACATCATCCAATGATTAAGACATCATCAAATGATTATGACATCAACAAAATGATTATGACATCATCCAATGATTATGACATCAACAAAATGATTATGGCATCATCAAATGATTATGACATCAATAAAATGATTATGGCATCATCAAATGATTATGACATCAACAAAATGATTATGACATCATCAAATGATTATGACATCATCCAATGATTATGACATCAAATGATTATTGCATCATCAAATGATTATGACATCAACAAAATGATTATGACATCATCCAATGATTATGACATCATCCAATGATTATGACATCATCAAATCATTATGACATCAACAAAATGATTATGACATCATCAAATGATTATGACATCAACAAAATGATTATTACATCATCCAATGATTATGACATCAAATGATTTTGACATCATCAAATGATTATGACATCAACAAAATGATTATGACATCATCCAATGATTATGACATCATCCAATGATTATGACTTCATCAAATCATTATGACATCAACAAAATGATTATGACATCATCAAATGATTATGACATCAACAAAATGATTATGACATCATCTAATGATTATGACATCATCAAATGATTATGACATCAACAAAATGATTATGACATCATCCAATGATTATGACATCAAATGATTATGACATCATCTAATGATTATGACATCATCCAATGATAATGACATCAACAAAATGATTATGACATCAACAAAATGATTATGTCATCATCCAATGATTATGACATCATCCAATGATTATGACATCAACAAAATGATTATGACATCAACAAAATGATTATGACAACATCTAATGATTATGACATCATCAAATGATTATGACATCAACAAAATGATTATGACATCATCCAATGATTAAGACATCATCAAATGATTATGACATCAACAAAATGTTTATGACATCATCCAATGATAATGACATCAACAAAATGATTATGGCATCATCAAATGATTATGACATCAATAAAATGATTATGGCATCATCAAATGATTATGACATCAACAAAATGATTATGACATCATCAAATGATTATGATATCAACAAAATGATTATGACATCATCCAATGATTATGACATCAAATGATTATGACATCATCAAATGATTATGACATCAAGAAAATGATTATGACATCATCAAATGATTATGACATCAACAAAATGATTATGACATCATCCAATGATTATGACATCAAATGATTATGACATCAACAAAATGATTATGACATCATCCAATGATTATGACATCATCCAATGATTATGACATCATCAAATCATTATGACATCAACAAAATGATTATGACATCAACAAAATGATTATGACATCATCAAATGATTATGACATTAACAAAATGATTATGACATCATCCAATGATTATGACATCAAATAATTTTGACATCACCAAATGATTATGACATCAAATAATTTTGACATCACCAAATGATTATGACATCAACAAAATGATTATGACATCATCCAATGATTATGACATCATCAAATGATTATGACATCAACAAAATGATTATGACATCATCAAATGATTATGACATCAGCAAAATGATTATGACATCATCAAATGATTATGACAACATCCAATGATTATGACATCAAATGATTATTGCATCATCAAATGATTATGACATCAACAAAATGATTATGACATCATCCAATGATTATGACATCATCCAATGATTATGACATCATCAAATCATTATGACATCAACAAAATGATTATGACATCATCAAATGATTATGACATCAACAAAATGTTTATTACATCATCCAATGATTATGACATCAAATGATTTTGACATCATCAAATGATTATGACATCAACAAAATGATTATGACATCATCCAATGATTATGACATCATCCAATGATTAGGACTTCATCAAATCATTATGACATCAACAAAATGATTATGACATCATCAAATGATTATGACATCAACAAAATGATTATTACATCATCCAATGATTATGACATCAAATGATTTTGACATCATCAAATGATTATGACATCAACAAAATGATTATGTCATCATCCAATGATTATGACATCATCCAATGATTATGACATCATCCAATGATTATGACATCAACAAAATGATTATGACATCAACAAAATGATTATGACAACATCTAATGATTATGACATCATCAAATGATTATGACATCAACAAAATGATTATGACATCATCCAATGATTAAGACATCATCAAATGATTATGACATCAACAAAATGATTATGACATCATCCAATGATTATGACATCAACAAAATGATTATGGCATCATCAAATGATTATGACATCAATAAAATGATTATGGCATCATCAAATGATTATGACATCAACAAAATGATTATGACATCATCAAATGATTATGATATCAACAAAATGATTATGACATCATCCAATGATTATGACATCAAATGATTATGACATCATCAAATGATTATGACATCAAGAAAATGATTATGACATCATCCAATGATTATGACATCATCCAATGATTATGAAATCAAATGATTATGACATCATCAAATGATTATGACATCAACAAAATGATGATGACATCATCCAATGATTATGACATCATCCAATGATTATGACATCATCAAATCATTATGACATCAACAAAATGATTATGACATCAACAAAATGATTATGACATCATCAAATGATTATGACATCAACAAAATGATTATGACATCATCCAATGATTATGACATCAAATAATTTTGACATCACCAAATTATTATGACATCAACAAAATGATTATGACATCATCCAATGATTATGACATCATCAAATGATTATGACATCAACAAAATGATTATGACATCATCAAATGATTATGACATCAACAAAATGATTATGACATCATCAAATCATTATGACATCATCAAATGATTATGACATCAACAAAATGATTATGACATCATTTAATGATTATGACATCAAATGATTATGACATCATCAAATGATTATGACATCAACAAAATGATTATGACATCATCCAATGATTAAGACATCAACAAAATGATTATGACATCAACAAAATGATTATGACATCATCAAATGATTATGACATCAACAAAATGATTATGACATCATCAAATGATTATGACATCAACAAAATGATTATGACATCATCAAATGATTATGACATCAACAAAATGATTATGACATCATCCAATGATTATGACATCATCCAATGATTATGACATCATCAAATCATTATGACATCAACAAAATGATTATGACATCAACAAAATGATTATGACATCAATAAAATGATTATGACATCATCCAATGATTATAACATCATCAAATCATTATGACATCAACAAAATGATTATGACATCATCAAATGATTATGACAGCAACAAAATGATTATTACATCATCCAATTATTATGACATCAAATGATTTTGACATCATCAAATGATTATGACATCAACAAAATGATTATGACATCATCCAATGATTATGACATCATCCAATGTTTATGACATCATCAAATCATTATGACATCAACAAAATGATTATGACATCATCAAATGATTATGACATAAACAAAATGATTATTACATCATCCAATGATTATGACATCAAATGATTTTGACATCATCAAATGATTATGACATCAACAAAATGATTATGACATCATCCAATGTTTATGACATCATCCAATGATTATGACATCAACAAAATGATTATGACATCGACAAAATGATTATGACATCAACAAAATGATTATGACATCATCAAATGATTATGACATCAATAAAATGATTATGACATCATCAAATGATTATGACATCAACAAAATGATTATGACATCATCAAATGATTATGACATCAAATGATTTTGACATCATCAAATGTTTATGACATCAACAAAATGATTATAACATCATCCAATGATTATGACATCATCCAATGATTATGACATCAACAAAATGATTATGACATCAACAAAATGAGTATGACATCATCAAATGATTATGACATCAACAAAATGATTATGACATCATCAAATGATTATGACATCAACAAAATGATTATGACATCATCAAATGATTATGACATCAACAAAATGATTATGACATCATCCAATGATTATGACATCATATGATTTTGACATCATCAAATGATTATGACATCAACAAAATGATTATGACATCATCAAATGATTATGACATCATCCAATGATTATGACATCATCAAATCATTATGACATCAACAAAATGATTATGACATCAACAAAATGATTATGACATCATCAAATGATTATGACATCAACAAAATGATTATGACATCATCCAATGATTATAATATCATCAAATCATTATGACATCAACAAAATGATTATGACATCATCAAATGATTATGACATCAACAAAATGATTATTACATCATCCAATGATTATGACATCAAATGATTTTGACATCATCAAATGATTATGACATCAACAAAATGATTATGACATCATCCAATGATTATGACTTCATCCAATGATTATGACATCATCAAATCATTATGAAATCAACAAAATGATTATGACATCATCAAATGATTATGACATCAACAAAATGATTATGACATCATCAAATGATTATGACATCAACAAAATGATTATGGCATCATCAAATGATTATGACATCAATAAAATGATTATGGCATCATCAAATGATTATGACATCAACAAAATGATTATGACATCATCAAATGATTATGATATCAACAAAATGATTATGACATCATCCAATGATTATGACATCAAATGATTATGACATCATCAAATGATTATGACATCAAGAAAATGATTATGACATCATCCAATGATTATGACATCATCCAATGATTATGACATCAAATGATTATGACATCATCAAATGATTATGACATCAACAAAATGATGATGACATCATCCAATGATTATGACATCATCCAATGATTATGACATCATCAAATCATTATGACATCAACAAAATGATTATGACATCAACAAAATGACTATGACATCATCAAATGATTATGACATCAACAAAATGATTATGACATCATCCAATGATTATGACATCAAATAATTTTGACATCACCAAATGATTATGACATCAACAAAATATTATGACATCATCCAATGATTATGACATCATCAAATGATTATGACATCAACAAAATGATTATGACATCATCAAATGATTATGACATCAACAAAATGATTATGACATCATCAAATGATTATGACATCAACAAAATGATTATGACATCATCAAATGATTATGACATCAACAAAATGATTATGACATCATCAAATGATTATGACATCAACAAAATGATTATGACATCATCAAATGATTATGACATCAACAAAATGATTATGACATCATCAAATGATTATGACATCAACAAAATGATTATGACATCATCAAATGATTATGACATCATCCAATGATTATGACATCAAATGATTATTGCATCATCAAATGATTATGACATCAACAAAATGATTATGACATCATCCAATGATTATGACATCATCCAATGATTATGATATCATCCAATGATTATGACATCATCAAATCATTATGACATCAACAAAATGATTATGACATCATCAAATGATTATGACATCAACAAAATGATTATTACATCATACAATGATTATGACATCAAATGATTTTGACATCATCAAATGATTATGACATCAACAAAATGATTATGACATCATCCAATGATTATGACATCATCCAATGATTATGACTTCATCAAATCATTATGACATCAACAAAATGATTATGACATCATCTAATGATTATGACATCATCAAATGATTATGACATCAACAAAATGATTATGACATCATCTAATGATTATGACATCATCAAATGATTATAACATCAACAAAATGATTATGACATCATCCAATGATTATGACATCAAATGATTATGACATCATCTAATGATTATGACATCATCCAATGATTATGACATCAACAAAATGATTATGACATCAACAAAATGATTATGTCATCATCCAATGATTATGACATCATCCAATGATTATGACATCATCCAATGATTATGACATCAACAAAATGATTCTGACATCAACAAAATGATTATGACAACATCTAATGATTATGACATCATCAAATGATTATGACATCAACAAAATGATTATGACATCATCCAATGATTATGACATCATCCAATGATTATGACATCAACAAAATGATTATGGCATCATCAAATGATTATGACATCAATAAAATGATTATGGCATCATCAAATGATAATGACATCAACAAAATGATTATGATATCAACAAAATGATTATGACATCATCCAATGATTATGACATCAAATGATTATGACATCATCAAATGATTATGACATCAAGAAAATGATTATGACATCATCAAATGATTATGACATCAACAAAATGATTATGACATCATCCAATGATTATGACATCAAATGATTATGACATCATCAAATGATTATGACATCATCTAATGATTATGACATCATCAAATCATTATGACATCAACAAAATGATTATGACATCATCCAATGATTATGACATCAAATGATTATGACATCATCAAATGATTATGACATCAACAAAATGATTATGACATCATCCAATGATTATGACATCAAATGATTATGACATCATCAAATGATTATGACATCATCTATTGATTATGACATCATCAAATGATTATGACATCATCTAATGATTATGACATCATCAAATCATTATGACATCAACAAAATGATTATGACATCATCTAATGATTATGACATCATCCAATGATTATGACATCATCAAATCATTATGACATCAACTAAATGATTATGACGTCAACAAAATGATTATGACATCATCAAATCATTATGACATCATCAAATGATTATGACATCAACAAAATGATTATTACATCATTTAATGATTATGACATCAAATGATTATGACATCATCAAATGATTATGACATCAACAAAATGATTATGACATCATCCAATGATTAAGACATCAACAAAATGATTATGACATCAACAAAATGATTATGACATCATCAAATGATTATGACATCAACAAAATGATTATGACATCATCAAATGATTATGACATCAACAAAATGATTATGACATCATCAAATGATTATGACATCAACAAAATGATTATGACATCATCAAATGATTATGACATCAACAAAATGATTATGACATCATCCAATGATTATGACATCATCCAATGATTATGACATCATCAAATCATTATGACATCAACAAAATGATTATGACATCAACAAAATGATTATGACATCAATAAAATGATTATGACATCATCCAATGATTATAACATCATCAAATCATTATGACATCAACAAAATGATTATGACATCATCAAATGATTATGACAGCAACAAAATGATTATTACATCATCCAATTATTATGACATCAAATGATTTTGACATCATCAAATGATTATGACATCAACAAAATGATTATGACATCATCCAATGATTATGACATCATCCAATGTTTATGACATCATCAAATCATTATGACATCAACAAAATGATTATGACATCATCAAATGATTATGACATAAACAAAATGATTATTACATCATCCAATGATTATGACATCAAATGATTTTGACATCATCAAATGATTATGACATCAACAAAATGATTATGACATCATCCAATGTTTATGACATCATCCAATGATTATGACATCAACAAAATGATTATGACATCGACAAAATGATTATGACATCAACAAAATGATTATGACATCATCAAATGATTATGACATCAATAAAATGATTATGACATCATCAAATGATTATGACATCAACAAAATGATTATGACATCATCAAATGATTATGACATCAAATGATTTTGACATCATCAAATGTTTATGACATCAACAAAATGATTATAACATCATCCAATGATTATGACATCATCCAATGATTATGACATCAACAAAATGATTATGACATCAACAAAATGAGTATGACATCATCAAATGATTATGACATCAACAAAATGATTATGACATCATCAAATGATTATGACATCAACAAAATGATTATGACATCATCAAATGATTATGACATCAACAAAATGATTATGACATCATCCAATGATTATGACATCATATGATTTTGACATCATCAAATGATTATGACATCAACAAAATGATTATGACATCATCAAATGATTATGACATCATCCAATGATTATGACATCATCAAATCATTATGACATCAACAAAATGATTATGACATCAACAAAATGATTATGACATCATCAAATGATTATGACATCAACAAAATGATTATGACATCATCCAATGATTATAATATCATCAAATCATTATGACATCAACAAAATGATTATGACATCATCAAATGATTATGACATCAACAAAATGATTATTACATCATCCAATGATTATGACATCAAATGATTTTGACATCATCAAATGATTATGACATCAACAAAATGATTATGACATCATCCAATGATTATGACTTCATCCAATGATTATGACATCATCAAATCATTATGAAATCAACAAAATGATTATGACATCATCAAATGATTATGACATCAACAAAATGATTATGACATCATCAAATGATTATGACATCAACAAAATGATTATGACATCATCCAGTGATTATGACATCAAATAATTTTGACATCATCAAATGATTATGACATCAACAAAATGATTATGACATCATCCAATGATTATGACATCATCAAATCAATATGACATCAACAAAATGATTATGACATCATCAAATGATTATGACATCAACAAAATGATTATTACATCATCCAATGTTTATGACATCAAATGATTTTGACATCATCAAATGATTATGACATCAACAAAATGATTATGACATCATCCAATGATTATGACATCATCCAATGATTATGACATCAAATGATTATGACATCATCAAATGATTATGACATCAACAAAATGATGATGACATCATCCAATGATTATGACATCATCCAATGATTATGACATCATCAAATCATTATGACATCAACAAAATGATTATGACATCAACAAAATGATTATGACATCATCAAATGATTATGACATCAACAAAATGATTATGACATCATCCAATGATTATGACATCAAATAATTTTGACATCACCAAATGATTATGACATCAACAAAATGATTATGACATCATCCAATGATTATGACATCATCAAATGATTATGACATCAACAAAATGATTATGACATCATCAAATGATTATGACATCAACAAAATGATTATGACATCATCAAATGATTATGACATCAACAAAATGATTATGACATCATCAAATGATTATGACATCAACAAAATGATTATGACATCATCAAATGATTATGACATCATCCAATGATTATGACATCAAATGATTATTGCATCATCAAATGATTATGACATCAACAAAATGATTATGACATCATCCAATGATTATGACATCATCCAATGATTATGACATCATCAAATCATTATGACATCAACAAAATGATTATGACATCATCAAATGATTATGACATCAACAAAATGATTATTACATCATCCAATGATTATGACATCAAATGATTTTGACATCATCAAATGATTATGACATCAACAAAATGATTATGACATCATCCAATGATTATGACATCATCCAATGATTATGACTTCATCAAATCATTATGACATCAACAAAATGATTATGACATCATCAAATGATTATGACATCAACAAAATTATTATGACATCATCTAATGATTATGACATCATCAAATGATTATGACATCAACAAAATGATTATGACATCATCCAATGATTATGACATCAAATGATTATGACATCATCTAATGATTATGACATCATCCAATGATAATGACATCAACAAAATGATTATGACATCAACAAAATGATTATGTCATCATCCAATGATTATGACATCATCCAATGATTATGACATCAACAAAATGATTATGACATCAACAAAATGATTATGACAACATCTAATGATTATGACATCATCAAATGATTATGACATCAACAAAATGATTATGACATCATCCAATGATTAAGACATCATCAAATGATTATGACATCAACAAAATGTTTATGACATCATCCAATGATAATGACATCAACAAAATGATTATGGCATCATCAAATGATTATGACATCAATAAAATGATTATGGCATCATCAAATGATTATGACATCAACAAAATGATTATGACATCATCAAATGATTATGATATCAACAAAATGATTATGACATCATCCAATGATTATGACATCAAATGATTATGACATCATCAAATGATTATGACATCAAGAAAATGATTATGACATCATCAAATGATTATGACATCAACAAAATGATTATGACATCATCCAATGATTATGACATCAAATGATTATGACATCAACAAAATGATTATGACATCATCCAATGATTATGACATCATCCAATGATTATGACATCATCAAATCATTATGACATCAACAAAATGATTATGACATCAACAAAATGATTATGACATCATCAAATGATTATGACATTAACAAAATGATTATGACATCATCCAATGATTATGACATCAAATAATTTTGACATCACCAAATGATTATGACATCAAATAATTTTGACATCACCAAATGATTATGACATCAACAAAATGATTATGACATCATCCAATGATTATGACATCATCAAATGATTATGACATCAACAAAATGATTATGACATCATCAAATGATTATGACATCAGCAAAATGATTATGACATCATCAAATGATTATGACAACATCCAATGATTATGACATCAAATGATTATTGCATCATCAAATGATTATGACATCAACAAAATGATTATGACATCATCCAATGATTATGACATCATCCAATGATTATGACATCATCAAATCATTATGACATCAACAAAATGATTATGACATCATCAAATGATTATGACATCAACAAAATGATTATTACATCATCCAATGATTATGACATCAAATGATTTTGACATCATCAAATGATTATGACATCAACAAAATGATTATGACATCATCCAATGATTATGACATCATCCAATGATTATGACTTCATCAAATCATTATGACATCAACAAAATGATTATGACATCATCTAATGATTATGACATCATCAAATGATTATGACATCAACAAAATGATTATGACAACATCTAATGATTATGACATCATCAAATGATTATGACATCAACAAAATGATTATGACATCATCCAATGATTAAGACATCGTCAAATGATTATGACATCAACAAAATGATTATGACATCATCCAATGATTATGACATCAACAAAATGATTATGGCATCATCAAATGATTATGACATCAATAAAATGATTATGGCATCATCAAATGATTATGACATCAACAAAATGATTATGACATCATCAAATGATTATGACATCATCCAATGATTATGACATCAAATGATTATTGCATCATCAAATGATTATGACATCAACAAAATGATTATGACATCATCCAATGATTATGACATCATCCAATGATTATGACATCATCAAATCATTATGACATCAACAAAATGATTATGACATCATCAAATAATTATGACATCAACAAAATGATTATTACATCATCCAATGATTATGACATCAAATGATTTTGACATCATCAAATGATTATGACATCAACAAAATGATTATGACATCATCCAATGATTATGACATCATCCAATGATTATGACTTCATCAAATCATTATGACATCAACAAAATGATTATGACATCATCAAATGATTATGACATCAACAAAATGATTATGACATCATCTAATGATTATGACATCATCAAATGATTATGACATCAACAAAATGATTATGACATCATCCAATGATTATGACATCAAATGATTATGACATCATCTAATGATTATGACATCATCCAATGATAATGACATCAACAAAATGATTATGACATCAACAAAATGATTATGTCATCATCCAATGATTATGACATCATCCAATGATTATGACATCAACAAAATGATTATGACATCAACAAAATGATTATGACAACATCTAATGATTATGACATCATCAAATGATTATGACATCAACAAAATGATTATGACATCATCCAATGATTAAGACATCATCAAATGATTATGACATCAACAAAATGTTTATGACATCATCCAATGATAATGACATCAACAAAATGATTATGGCATCATCAAATGATTATGACATCAATAAAATGATTATGGCATCATCAAATGATTATGACATCAACAAAATGATTATGACATCATCAAATGATTATGATATCAACAAAATGATTATGACATCATCCAATGATTATGACATCAAATGATTATGACATCATCAAATGATTATGACATCAAGAAAATGATTATGACATCATCAAATGATTATGACATCAACAAAATGATTATGACATCATCCAATGATTATGACATCAAATGATTATGACATCAACAAAATGATTATGACATCATCCAATGATTATGACATCATCCAATGATTATGACATCATCAAATCATTATGACATCAACAAAATGATTATGACATCAACAAAATGATTATGACATCATCAAATGATTATGACATTAACAAAATGATTATGACATCATCCAATGATTATGACATCAAATAATTTTGACATCACCAAATGATTATGACATCAAATAATTTTGACATCACCAAATGATTATGACATCAACAAAATGATTATGACATCATCCAATGATTATGACATCATCAAATGATTATGACATCAACAAAATGATTATGACATCATCAAATGATTATGACATCAGCAAAATGATTATGACATCATCAAATGATTATGACAACATCCAATGATTATGACATCAAATGATTATTGCATCATCAAATGATTATGACATCAACAAAATGATTATGACATCATCCAATGATTATGACATCATCCAATGATTATGACATCATCAAATCATTATGACATCAACAAAATGATTATGACATCATCAAATGATTATGACATCAACAAAATGATTATTACATCATCCAATGATTATGACATCAAATGATTTTGACATCATCAAATGATTATGACATCAACAAAATGATTATGACATCATCCAATGATTATGACATCATCCAATGATTATGACTTCATCAAATCATTATGACATCAACAAAATGATTATGACATCATCTAATGATTATGACATCATCAAATGATTATGACATCAACAAAATGATTATGACATCATCCAATGATTAAGACATCATCAAATGATTATGACATCAACAAAATGATTATGACATCATCCAATGATTATGACATCAACAAAATGATTATGGCATCATCAAATGATTATGACATCAATAAAATGATTATGGCATCATCAAATGATTATGACATCAACAAAATGATTATGACATCATCAAATGATTATGATATCAACAAAATGATTATGACATCATCCAATGATTATGACATCAACAAAATGATTATGACATCATCCAATGATTATGACATCAAATGATTATGACATCAACAAAATGATTATGACATCATCCAATGATTATGACATCATCCAATGATTATGACATCATCAAATCATTATGACATCATCAAAATGATTATGACATCAACAAAATGATTATGACATCATCAAATGATTATGACATTAACAAAATGATTATGACATCATCCAATGATTATGACATCAAATAATTTTGACATCATCAAATGATTATGACATCAACAAAATGATTATGACATCATCCAATGATTATGACATCATCCAATGATTATGACATCATCAAATGATTATGACATCAACAAAATGATTATGACATCATCAAATGATTATGACATCAACAAAATGATTATTACATCATCCAATGTTTATGTCATCAAATGATTTTGACATCATCAAATGATTATGACATCAACAAAATGATTATGACATCATCCAATGATTATGACATCATCAAATGATTATGACATCAACAAATGATTATGACATCAACAAAATGATGATGACATCATCCAATGATTATGACATCATCCAATGATTATGACATCAAATGATTTTGACATCATCAAATGATTATGACATCAACAAAATGATTATGACATCATCCAATGTTTATGACATCATCCAATGATTATGACATCAACAAAATGATTATGACATCGACAAAATGATTATGACATCAACAAAATGATTATGACATCATCAAATGATTATGACATCAATAAAATGATTATGACATCATCAAATGATTATGACATCAACAAAATGATTATGACATCATCAAATGATTATGACATCAAATGATTTTGACATCATCAAATGTTTATGACATCAACAAAATGATTATAACATCATCCAATGATTATGACATCATCCAATGATTATGACATCAACAAAATGATTATGACATCAACAAAATGAGTATGACATCATCAAATGATTATGACATCAACAAAATGATTATGACATCATCAAATGATTATGACATCAACAAAATGATTATGACATCATCAAATGATTATGACATCAACAAAATGATTATGACATCATCCAATGATTATGACATCATATGATTGTGACATCATCAAATGATTATGACATCAACAAAATGATTATGACATCATCAAATGATTATGACATCATCCAATGATTATGACATCATCAAATCATTATGACATCAACAAAATGATTATGACATCAACAAAATGATTATGACATCATCAAATGATTATGACATCAACAAAATGATTATGACATCATCCAATGATTATAATATCATCAAATCATTATGACATCAACAAAATGATTATGACATCATCCAATGATTATGACATCATCCAATGATTATGACATCATCAAATCATTATGACATCAACAAAATGATTATGACATCATCAAATGATTATGACATCAACAAAATGATTATTACATCATCCAATGATTATGACATCAAATGATTTTGACATCATCAAATGATTATGACATCAACAAAATGATTATGACATCATCCAATGATTATGACATCATCCAATGATTATGACTTCATCAAATCATTATGACATCAACAAAATGATTATGACATCATCTAATGATTATGACATCATCAAATGATTATGACATCAACAAAATGATTATGACATCATCCAATGATTAAGACATCATCAAATGATTATGACATCAACAAAATGATTATGACATCATCCAATGATTATGACATCAACAAAATGATTATGGCATCATCAAATGATTATGACATCAATAAAATGATTATGGCATCATCAAATGATTATGACATCAACAAAATGATTATGACATCATCAAATGATTATGATATCAACAAAATGATTATGACATCATCCAATGATTATGACATCAAATGATTATGACATCATCAAATGATTATGACATCAACAAAATGATTATGACATCATCAAATGATTATGACATCAACAAAATGATTATGACATCATCCAATGATTATGACATCAAATGATTATGACATCAACAAAATGATTATGACATCATCCAATGATTATGACATCATCCAATGATTATGACATCATCAAATCATTATGACATCAACAAAATGATTATGACATCAACAAAATGATTATGACATCATCAAATGATTATGACATTAACAAAATGATTATGACATCATCCAATGATTATGACATCAAATAATTTTGACATCATCAAATGATTATGACATCAACAAAATGATTATGACATCATCCAATGATTATGACATCATCCAATGATTATGACATCATCAAATGATTATGACATCAACAAAATGATTATGACATCATCAAATGATTATGACATCAACAAAATGATTATTACATCATCCAATGTTTATGTCATCAAATGATTTTGACATCATCAAATGATTATGACATCAACAAAATGATTATGACATCATCCAATGATTATGACATCATCAAATGATTATGACATCAACAAATGATTATGACATCAACAAAATGATGATGACATCATCCAATGATTATGACATCATCCAATGATTATGACATCAAATGATTTTGACATCATCAAATGATTATGACATCAACAAAATGATTATGACATCATCCAATGTTTATGACATCATCCAATGATTATGACATCAACAAAATGATTATGACATCGACAAAATGATTATGACATCAACAAAATGATTATGACATCATCAAATGATTATGACATCAATAAAATGATTATGACATCATCAAATGATTATGACATCAACAAAATGATTATGACATCATCAAATGATTATGACATCAAATGATTTTGACATCATCAAATGTTTATGACATCAACAAAATGATTATAACATCATCCAATGATTATGACATCATCCAATGATTATGACATCAACAAAATGATTATGACATCAACAAAATGAGTATGACATCATCAAATGATTATGACATCAACAAAATGATTATGACATCATCAAATGATTATGACATCAACAAAATGATTATGACATCATCAAATGATTATGACATCAACAAAATGATTATGACATCATCCAATGATTATGACATCATATGATTTTGACATCATCAAATGATTATGACATCAACAAAATGATTATGACATCATCAAATGATTATGACATCATCCAATGATTATGACATCATCAAATCATTATGACATCAACAAAATGATTATGACATCAACAAAATGATTATGACATCATCAAATGATTATGACATCAACAAAATGATTATGACATCATCCAATGATTATAATATCATCAAATCATTATGACATCAACAAAATGATTATGACATCATCAAATGATTATGACATCAACAAAATGATTATTACATCATCCAATGATTATGACATCAAATGATTTTGACATCATCAAATGATTATGACATCAACAAAATGATTATGACATCATCCAATGATTATGACTTCATCCAATGATTATGACATCATCAAATCATTATGAAATCAACAAAATGATTATGACATCATCAAATGATTATGACATCAACAAAATGATTATGACATCATCAAATGATTATGACATCAACAAAATGATTATGACATCATCCAGTGATTATGACATCAAATAATTTTGACATCATCAAATGATTATGACATCAACAAAATGATTATGACATCATCCAATGATTATGACATCATCAAATCAATATGACATCAACAAAATGATTATGACATCATCAAATGATTATGACATCAACAAAATGATTATAACATCATCCAATGTTTATGACATCAAATGATTTTGACATCATCAAATGATTATGACATCAACAAAATGATTATGACATCATCCAATGATTATGACATCATCCAATGATTATGACATCAAATGATTATGACATCATCAAATGATTATGACATCAACAAAATGATGATGACATCATCCAATGATTATGACATCATCCAATGATTATGACATCATCAAATCATTATGACATCAACAAAATGATTATGACATCAACAAAATGATTATGACATCATCAAATGATTATGACATCAACAAAATGATTATGACATCATCCAATGATTATGACATCAAATAATTTTGACATCACCAAATGATTATGACATCAACAAAATGATTATGACATCATCCAATGATTATGACATCATCAAATGATTATGACATCAACAAAATGATTATGACATCATCAAATGATTATGACATCAACAAAATGATTATGACATCATCAAATGATTATGACATCAACAAAATGATTATGACATCATCAAATGATTATGACATCAACAAAATGATTATGACATCATCAAATGATTATGACATCATCCAATGATTATGACATCAAATGATTATTGCATCATCAAATGATTATGACATCAACAAAATGATTATGACATCATCCAATGATTATGACATCATCCAATGATTATGACATCATCAAATCATTATGACATCAACAAAATGATTATGACATCATCAAATGATTATGACATCAACAAAATGATTATTACATCATCCAATGATTATGACATCAAATGATTTTGACATCATCAAATGATTATGACATCAACAAAATGATTATGACATCATCCAATGATTATGACATCATCCAATGATTATGACTTCATCAAATCATTATGACATCAACAAAATGATTATGACATCATCAAATGATTATGACATCAACAAAATGATTATGACATCATCTAATGATTATGACATCATCAAATGATTATGACATCAACAAAATGATTATGACATCATCCAATGATTATGACATCAAATGATTATGACATCATCTAATGATTATGACATCATCCAATGATAATGACATCAACAAAATGATTATGACATCAACAAAATGATTATGTCATCATCCAATGATTATGACATCATCCAATGATTATGACATCAACAAAATGATTATGACATCAACAAAATGATTATGACAACATCTAATGATTATGACATCATCAAATGATTATGACATCAACAAAATGATTATGACATCATCCAATGATTAAGACATCATCAAATGATTATGACATCAACAAAATGTTTATGACATCATCCAATGATAATGACATCAACAAAATGATTATGGCATCATCAAATGATTATGACATCAATAAAATGATTATGGCATCATCAAATGATTATGACATCAACAAAATGATTATGACATCATCCAATGATTATGACATCAAATGATTATGACATCATCTAATGATTATGACATCATCCAATGATAATGACATCAACAAAATGATTATGACATCAACAAAATGATTATGTCATCATCCAATGATTATGACATCATCCAATGATTATGACATCAACAAAATGATTATGACATCAACAAAATGATTATGACAACATCTAATGATTATGACATCATCAAATGATTATGACATCAACAAAATGATTATGACATCATCCAATGATTAAGACATCATCAAATGATTATGACATCAACAAAATGTTTATGACATCATCCAATGATAATGACATCAACAAAATGATTATGGCATCATCAAATGATTATGACATCAATAAAATGATTATGGCATCATCAAATGATTATGATATCAACAAAATGATTATGACATCATCCAATGATTATGACATCAAATGATTATGACATCATCAAATGATTATGACATCAAGAAAATGATTATGACATCATCAAATGATTATGACATCAACAAAATGATTATGACATCATCCAATGATTATGACATCAAATGATTATGACATCAACAAAATGATTATGACATCATCCAATGATTATGACATCATCCAATGATTATGACATCATCAAATCATTATGACATCAACAAAATGATTATGACATCAACAAAATGATTATGACATCATCAAATGATTATGACATTAACAAAATGATTATGACATCATCCAATGATTATGACATCAAATAATTTTGACATCACCAAATGATTATGACATCAAATAATTTTGACATCACCAAATGATTATGACATCATCCAATGATTATGACATCATCAAATGATTATGACATCAACAAAATGATTATGACATCATCAAATGATTATGACATCAGCAAAATGATTATGACATCATCAAATGATTATGACAACATCCAATGATTATGACATCAAATGATTATTGCATCATCAAATGATTATGACATCAACAAAATGATTATGACATCATCCAATGATTATGACATCATCCAATGATTATGACATCATCAAATCATTATGACATCAACAAAATGATTATGACATCATCAAATGATTATGACATCAACAAAATGATTATTACATCATCCAATGATTATGACATCAAATGATTTTGACATCATCAAATGATTATGACATCAACAAAATGATTATGACATCATCCAATGATTATGACATCATCCAATGATTATGACTTCATCAAATCATTATGACATCAACAAAATGATTATGACATCATCTAATGATTATGACATCATCAAATGATTATGACATCAACAAAATGATTATGACAACATCTAATGATTATGACATCATCAAATGATTATGACATCAACAAAATGATTATGACATCATCCAATGATTAAGACATCATCAAATGATTATGACATCAACAAAATGATTATGACATCATCCAATGATTATGACATCAACAAAATGATTATGGCATCATCAAATGATTATGACATCAATAAAATGATTATGGCATCATCAAATGATTATGACATCAACAAAATGATTATGACATCATCAAATGATTATGACATCATCCAATGATTATGACATCAAATGATTATTGCATCATCAAATGATTATGACATCAACAAAATGATTATGACATCATCCAATGATTATGACATCATCAAATCATTATGACATCAACAAAATGATTATGACATCATCAAATGATTATGACATCAACAAAATGATTATTACATCATCCAATGATTATGACATCAAATGATTTTGACATCATCAAATGATTATGACATCAACAAAATGATTATGACATCATCCAATGATTATGACATCATCCAATGATTATGACTTCATCAAATCATTATGACATCAACAAAATGATTATGACATCATCAAATGATTATGACATCAACAAAATGATTATGACATCATCTAATGATTATGACATCATCAAATGATTATGACATCAACAAAATGATTATGACATCATCCAATGATTATGACATCAAATGATTATGACATCATCTAATGATTATGACATCATCCAATGATAATGACATCAACAAAATGATTATGACATCAACAAAATGATTATGTCATCATCCAATGATTATGACATCATCCAATGATTATGACATCAACAAAATGATTATGACATCAACAAAATGATTATGACAACATCTAATGATTATGACATCATCAAATGATTATGACATCAACAAAATGATTATGACATCATCCAATGATTAAGACATCATCAAATGATTATGACATCAACAAAATGTTTATGACATCATCCAATGATAATGACATCAACAAAATGATTATGGCATCATCAAATGATTATGACATCAATAAAATGATTATGGCATCATCAAATGATTATGACATCAACAAAATGATTATGACATCATCAAATGATTATGATATCAACAAAATGATTATGACATCATCCAATGATTATGACATCAAATGATTATGACATCATCAAATGATTATGACATCAAGAAAATGATTATGACATCATCAAATGATTATGACATCAACAAAATGATTATGACATCATCCAATGATTATGACATCAAATGATTATGACATCAACAAAATGATTATGACATCATCCAATGATTATGACATCATCCAATGATTATGACATCATCAAATCATTATGACATCAACAAAATGATTATGACATCAACAAAATGATTATGACATCATCAAATGATTATGACATTAACAAAATGATTATGACATCATCCAATGATTATGACATCAAATAATTTTGACATCACCAAATGATTATGACATCAAATAATTTTGACATCACCAAATGATTATGACATCAACAAAATGATTATGACATCATCCAATGATTATGACATCATCAAATGATTATGACATCAACAAAATGATTATGACATCATCAAATGATTATGACATCAGCAAAATGATTATGACATCATCAAATGATTATGACAACATCCAATGATTATGACATCAAATGATTATTGCATCATCAAATGATTATGACATCAACAAAATGATTATGACATCATCCAATGATTATGACATCATCCAATGATTATGACATCATCAAATCATTATGACATCAACAAAATGATTATGACATCATCAAATGATTATGACATCAACAAAATGATTATTACATCATCCAATGATTATGACATCAAATGATTTTGACATCATCAAATGATTATGACATCAACAAAATGATTATGACATCATCCAATGATTATGACATCATCCAATGATTATGACTTCATCAAATCATTATGACATCAACAAAATGATTATGACATCATCTAATGATTATGACATCATCAAATGATTATGACATCAACAAAATGATTATGACAACATCTAATGATTATGACATCATCAAATGATTATGACATCAACAAAATGATTATGACATCATCCAATGATTAAGACATCATCAAATGATTATGACATCAACAAAATGATTATGACATCATCCAATGATTATGACATCAACAAAATGATTATGGCATCATCAAATGATTATGACATCAATAAAATGATTATGGCATCATCAAATGATTATGACATCAACAAAATGATTATGACATCATCAAATGATTATGATATCAACAAAATGATTATGACATCATCCAATGATTATGACATCAAATGATTATGACATCATCAAATGATTATGACATCAACAAAATGATTATGACATCATCTAATGATTATGACATCAACAAAATGATTATGACATCATCCAATGATTATGACATCAAATGATTATGACATCAACAAAATGATTATGACATCATCCAATGATTATGACATCATCCAATGATTATGACATCATCAAATCATTATGACATCAACAAAATGATTATGACATCAACAAAATGATTATGACATCATCAAATGATTATGACATTAACAAAATGATTATGACATCATCCAATGATTATGACATCAAATAATTTTGACATCATCAAATGATTATGACATCAACAAAATGATTATGACATCATCCAATGATTATGACATCATCCAATGATTATGACATCATCAAATGATTATGACATCAACAAAATGATTATGACATCATCAAATGATTATGACATCAACAAAATGATTATTACATCATCCAATGTTTATGTCATCAAATGATTTTGACATCATCAAATGATTATGACATCAACAAAATGATTATGACATCATCCAATGATTATGACATCATCAAATGATTATGACATCAACAAATGATTATGACATCAACAAAATGATGATGACATCATCCAATGATTATGACATCATCCAATGATTATGACATCATCAAATCATTATGACATCAACAAAATGATTATGACATCATCTAATGATTATGACATCATCAAATGATTATGACATCAACAAAATGATTATGACATCATCCCATGATTATGACATCAAATGATTATGACATCATCAAATGATTATGACATCAACAAAATGATTATGACATCATCAAATGATTATGACATCAACAAAATGATTATGACATCATCTAATGATTATGACATCATCAAATGATTATGACATCATCAAAATGATTATGACATCATCCAATGATTATGACATCAAATGATTATGACATCAACAAAATGATTATTACATCATCCAATGATTATGACATCATCCAATGATTATGACATCATCAAATCATTATGACATCAACAAAATGATTATGACATCAACAAAATGATTATGACATCATCAAATGATTATGACATTAACAAAATGATTATGACATCATCCAATGATTATGACATCAAATAATTTTGACATCAACAAAATGATTATGACATCATCCAATGATTATGACATCATCCAATGATTATGACATCACCAAATGATTATGACATCAACAAAATGATTATGACATCATCAAATGATTATGACATCAACAAAATGATTATGACATCATCCAATGATTAAGACATCATCAAATGATTATGACATCAACAAAATGATTATGACATCATCCAATGATTATGACATCAACAAAATGATTATGGCATCATCAAATGATTATGACATCAATAAAATGATTATGGCATCATCATATGATTATGACATCAACAAAATGATTATGACATCATCAAATGATTATGACATCATCCAATGATTATGACATCAAATGATTATTGCATCATCAAATGATTATGACATCAACAAAATGATTATGACATCATCCAATGATTATGACATCATCCAATGATTATGACATCATCAAATCATTATGACATCAACAAAATGATTATGACATCATCAAATGATTATGACATCAACAAAATGATTATTACATCATCCAATGATTATGACATCAAATGATTTTGACATCATCAAATGATTATGACATCAACAAAATGATTATGACATCATCCAATGATTATGACATCATCCAATGATTATGACTTCATCAAATCATTATGACATCAACAAAATGATTATGACATCATCAAATGATTATGACATCAACAAAATGATTATGACATCATCTAATGATTATGACATCATCAAATGATTATGACATCAACAAAATGATTATGACATCATCCAATGATTATGACATCAAATGATTATGACATCATCTAATGATTATGACATCATCCAATGATAATGACATCAACAAAATGATTATGACATCAACAAAATGATTATGTCATCATCCAATGATTATGACATCATCCAATGATTATGACATCAACAAAATGATTATGACATCAACAAAATGATTATGACAACATCTAATGATTATGACATCATCAAATGATTATGACATCAACAAAATGATTATGACATCATCCAATGATTAAGACATCATCAAATGATTATGACATCAACAAAATGTTTATGACATCATCCAATGATAATGACATCAACAAAATGATTATGGCATCATCAAATGATTATGACATCAATAAAATGATTATGGCATCATCAAATGATTATGACATCAACAAAATGATTATGACATCATCAAATGATTATGATATCAACAAAATGATTATGACATCATCCAATGATTATGACATCAAATGATTATGACATCATCAAATGATTATGACATCAAGAAAATGATTATGACATCATCAAATGATTATGACATCAACAAAATGATTATGACATCATCCAATGATTATGACATCAAATGATTATGACATCAACAAAATGATTATGACATCATCCAATGATTATGACATCATCCAATGATTATGACATCATCAAATCATTATGACATCAACAAAATGATTATGACATCAACAAAATGATTATGACATCATCAAATGATTATGACATTAACAAAATGATTATGACATCATCCAATGATTATGACATCAAATAATTTTGACATCACCAAATGATTATGACATCAAATAATTTTGACATCACCAAATGATTATGACATCAACAAAATGATTATGACATCATCCAATGATTATGACATCATCAAATGATTATGACATCAACAAAATGATTATGACATCATCAAATGATTATGACATCAGCAAAATGATTATGACATCATCAAATGATTATGACAACATCCAATGATTATGACATCAAATGATTATTGCATCATCAAATGATTATGACATCAACAAAATGATTATGACATCATCCAATGATTATGACATCATCCAATGATTATGACATCATCAAATCATTATGACATCAACAAAATGATTATGACATCATCAAATGATTATGACATCAACAAAATGATTATTACATCATCCAATGATTATGACATCAAATGATTTTGACATCATCAAATGATTATGACATCAACAAAATGATTATGACATCATCCAATGATTATGACATCATCCAATGATTATGACTTCATCAAATCATTATGACATCAACAAAATGATTATGACATCATCTAATGATTATGACATCTTCAAATGATTATGACATCAACAAAATGATTATGACAACATCTAATGATTATGACATCATCAAATGATTATGACATCAACAAAATGATTATGACATCATCCAATGATTAAGACATCATCAAATGATTATGACATCAACAAAATGATTATGACATCATCCAATGATTATGACATCAACAAAATGATTATGGCATCATCAAATGATTATGACATCAATAAAATGATTATGGCATCATCAAATGATTATGACATCAACAAAATGATTATGACATCATCAAATGATTATGATATCAACAAAATGATTATGACATCATCCAATGATTATGACATCAAATGATTATGACATCATCAAATGATTATGACATCAACAAAATGATTATGACATCATCAAATGATTATGACATCAACAAAATGATTATGACATCATCCAATGATTATGACATCAAATGATTATGACATCAACAAAATGATTATGACATCATCCAATGATTATGACATCATCCAATGATTATGACATCATCAAATCATTATGACATCAACAAAATGATTATGACATCAACAAAATGATTATGACATCATCAAATGATTATGACATTAACAAAATGATTATGACATCATCCAATGATTATGACATCAAATAATTTTGACATCATCAAATGATTATGACATCAACAAAATGATTATGACATCATCCAATGATTATGACATCATCCAATGATTATGACATCATCAAATGATTATGACATCAACAAAATGATTATGACATCATCAAATGATTATGACATCAACAAAATGATTATTACATCATCCAATGTTTATGTCATCAAATGATTTTGACATCATCAAATGATTATGACATCAACAAAATGATTATGACATCATCCAATGATTATGACATCATCAAATGATTATGACATCAACAAAATGATGATGACATCATCCAATGATTATGACATCATCCAATGATTATGACATCATCAAATCATTATGACATCAACAAAATGATTATGACATCATCTAATGATTATGACATCATCAAATGATTATGACATCAACAAAATGATTATGACATCATCCCATGATTATGACATCAAATGATTATGACATCATCAAATGATTATGACATCAACAAAATGATTATGACATCATCAAATGATTATGACATCAACAAAATGATTATGACATCATCAAATGATTATGACATCAACAAAATGATTATGACATCATCTAATGATTATGACATCATCAAATGATTATGACATCATCAAAATGATTATGACATCATCCAATGATTATGACATCAAATGATTATGACATCAACAAAATGATTATTACATCATCCAATGATTATGACATCATCCAATGATTATGACATCATCAAATCATTATGACATCAACAAAATGATTATGACATCAACAAAATGATTATGACATCATCAAATGATTATGACATTAACAAAATGATTATGACATCATCCAATGATTATGACATCAAATAATTTTGACATCAACAAAATGATTATGACATCATCCAATGATTATGACATCATCCAATGATTATGACATCATCAAATGATTATGACATCAACAAAATGATTATGACATCATCAAATGATTATGACATCAACAAAATGATTATGACATCATCCAATGATTAAGACATCATCAAATGATTATGACATCAACAAAATGATTATGACATCATCCAATGATTATGACATCATCAAATCATTATGACATCAACAAAATGATTATGACATCATCAAATGATTATGACATTGACAAAATGATTATGACATCATCCAATGATTATGACATCAAATAATTTTGACATCATCAAATGATTATGACATCAACAAAATGATTATGACATCATCCAATGATTAAGACATCATCAAATGATTATGACATCAACAAAATGTTTATGACATCATCCAATGATTATGACATCAACAAAATGATTATGGCATGATCAAATGATTATGACATCAATAAAATGATTATGGCATCATCAAATGATTATGACATCAACAAAATGATTATGACATCATCAAATGATTATGATATCAACAAAATGATTATGACATCATCCAATGATTATGACATCAAATGATTATGACATCATCAAATGATTATGACATCAACAAAATGATTATGACATCATCAAATGATTATGACATAAACAAAATGATTATGACATCATCCAATGATTATGACATCATCCAATGATTATGACATCATCAAATCATTATGACATCAACAAAATGATTATGACATCAACAAAATGATTATGACATCATCAAATGATTATGACATCAACAAAATGATTATGACATCATCCAATGATTATGACATCAACAAAATGATTATGACATCTTCAAATGATTATGACATCATCCAATGATTATGACATCAAATGATTATGACATCATCAAATGATTATGACATCAACAAAATGATTATGACATCATCCAATGATTATGACATCAAATGATTATGACATCATCAAATGCTTATGACATCAACAAAATGATTATGGCATCATCAAATGATTATGACATCAACAAAATGATTATGACATCATCCAATGATAATGACATCAACAAAATGATTATGGCATCATCAAATGATTATGTCATCAACAAAATGATTATAACATCATCTAATGATTATGACATCATCAAATGATTATGACATCAACAAAATGATTATGACATCATCTAATGATTATGACATTATCAAATGATTATGCCATCATCTAATGATTATGACATCATCCAATGATTATGACATCAACAAAATGATTATGACATCATCAAATGATTATGACATCAACAAAATGATTATGACATCATCAAATGATTAGGACATCAACAAAATGATTATGACATCATCAAATGATTATGACATCAACAAAATGATTATGACATCATCAAATGATTATGACATCATCCAATGATTATGACTTCAAATGATTATTGCATCATCCAATGATTATGACATCAACAAAATGATTACGACATCATCCAATGATTATGACATCATCCAATGATTATGACATCATCAAATCATTATGACATCAACAAAATGATTATGACATCATCAAATGATTATGACGTCAACAAAATGTTTATTACATCATCCAATGATTATGACATCAAATGATTTTGACATCATCAAATGATTATGACATCAACAAAATGATTATGACATCATCCAATGATTATGACATCATCCAATGATTATGACTTCATCAAATCATTATGACATCAACAAAATGATTATGACATCATCCAATGATTATGACATCAAATGATTTTGACATCATCAAATGATTATGACATCAACAAAATGATTATGTCATCAACAAAATGATTATGACATCATCCAATGATTATGACATCAACAAAATGATTATGACATCATCCAATGATTAAGACATCATCAAATGATTATGACATCAACAAAATGATTATGACATCATCCAATGATTATGACATCAACAAAATGATTATGGCATCATCAAATGATTATGACATCAATAAAATGATTATGGCATCATCAAATGATTATGACATCAACAAAATGATTATGACATCATCCAATGATTATGACATCAAATGATTATGACATCAACAAAATGATTATGACATCATCCAATGATTATGACATCATCCAATGATTATGACATCATCAAATCATTATGACATCAACAAAATGATTATGACATCAACAAAATGATTATGACATCATCAAATGATTATGACATTAACAAAATGATTATGACATCATCCAGTGATTATGACATCAAATAATTTTGACATCATCAAATGATTATGACATCAACAAAATGATTATGACATCATCCAATGATTATGACATCATCAAATCAATATGACATCAACAAAATGATTATGACATCATCAAATGATTATGACATCAACAAAATGATTATTACATCATCCAATGTTTATGACATCAAATGATTTTGACATCATCAAATGATTATGACATCAACAAAATGATTATGACATCATCCAATGATTATGACATCATCCAATGATTATGACATCAAATGATTATGACATCATCAAATGATTATGACATCAACAAAATGATGATGACATCATCCAATGATTATGACATCATCCAATGATTATGACATCATCAAATCATTATGACATCAACAAAATGATTATGACATCAACAAAATGATTATGACATCATCAAATGATTATGACATCAACAAAATGATTATGACATCATCCAATGATTATGACATCAAATAATTTTGACATCACGAAATGATTATGACATCAACAAAATGATTATGACATCATCCAATGATTATGACATCATCAAATGATTATGACATCAACAAAATGATTATGACATCATCAAATGATTATGACATCAACAAAATGATTATGACATCATCAAATGATTATGACATCAACAAAATGATTATGACATCATGAAATGATTATGACATCAACAAAATGATTATGACATCATCAAATGATTATGACATCATCCAATGATTATGACATCAAATGATTATTGCATCATCAAATGATTATGACATCAACAAAATGATTATGACATCATCCAATGATTATGACATCATCCAATGATTATGACATCATCCAATGATTATGACATCATCAAATCATTATGACATCAACAAAATGATTATGACATCATCAAATGATTATGACATCAACAAACTGATTATTACATCATCCAATGATTATGACATCAAATGATTTTGACATCATCAAATGATTATGACATCAACAAAATGATTATGACATCATCCAATGATTATGACATCATCCAATGATTATGACTTCATCAAATCATTATGACATCAACAAAATGATTATGACATCATCAAATGATTATGACATCAACAAAATGATTATGACATCATCTAATGATTATGACATCATCAAATGATTATGACATCAACAAAATGATTATGACATCATCCATTGATTATGACATCAAATGATTATGACATCATCTAATGATTATGACATCATCCAATGATAATGACATCAACAAAATGATTATGACATCAACAAAATGATTATGTCATCATCCAATGATTATGACATCATCCAATGATTATGACATCAACAAAATGATTATGACATCAACAAAATGATTATGACAACATCTAATGATTATGACATCATCAAATGATTATGACATCAACAAAATGATTATGACATCATCCAATGATTAAGACATAATCAAATGATTATGACATCAACAAAATGATTATGACATCATCCAATGATAATGACATCAACAAAATGATTATGGCATCATCAAATGATTATGACATCAATAAAATGATTATGGCATCATCAAATGATTATGACATCAACAAAATGATTATGACATCATCAAATGATTATGATATCAACAAAATGATTATGACATCATCCAATGATTATGACATCAAATGATTATGACATCATCAAATGATTATGACATCAAGAAAATGATTATGACATCATCAAATGATTATGACATCAACAAAATGATTATGACATCATCCAATGATTATGACATCAAATGATTATGACATCAACAAAATGATTATGACATCATCCAATGATTATGACATCATCCAATGATTATGACATCATCAAATCATTATGACATCAACAAAATGATTATGACATCAACAAAATGATTATGACATCATCAAATGATTATGACATTAACAAAATGATTATGACATCATCCAATGATTATGACATCAAATAATTTTGACATCACCAAATGATTATGACATCAAATAATTTTGACATCACCAAATGATTATGACATCAACAAAATGATTATGACATCATCCAATGATTATGACATCATCAAATGATTATGACATCAACAAAATGATTATGACATCATCAAATGATTATGACATCAACAAAATGATTATGACATCATCAAATGATTATGACATCAACAAAATGATTATGACATCATCAAATGATTATGACATCAGCCAAATGATTATGACATCATCAAATGATTATGACATCATCAAATGATTATGACATCAACAAAATGATTATGACAACATCTAATGATTATGACATCATCAAATGATTATGACATCAACAAAATGATTATGACATCATCCAATGATTAAGACATCATCAAATGATTATGACATCAACAAAATGATTATGACATCATCCAATGATTATGACATCAACAAAATGATTATGGCATCATCAAATGATTATGACATCAATAAAATGATTATGGCATCATCAAATGATTATGACATCAACAAAATGATTATGACATCATCAAATTATTATGATATCAACAAAATGATTATGACATCATCCAATGATTATGACATCAAATGATTATGACATCATCAAATGATTATGACATCAACAAAATGATTATGACATCATCAAATGATTATGCCATCAACAAAATGATTATGACATCATCCAATGATTATGACATCAAATGATTATGACATCAACAAAATGATTATGACATCATCCAATGATTATGACATCATCCAATGATTATGACATCATCAAATCATTATGACATCAACAAAATGATTATGACATCAACAAAATGATTATGACATCATCAAATGATTATGACATTAACAAAATGATTATGACATCATCCAATGATTATGACATCAAATAATTTTGACATCATCAAATGATTATGACATCAACAAAATGATTATGACATCATCCAATGATTATGACATCATCCAATGATTATGACATCATCAAATGATTATGACATCAACAAAATGATTATGACATCATCAAATGATTATGACATCAACAAAATGATTATTACATCATCCAATGTTTATGTCATCAAATGATTTTGACATCATCAAATGATTATGACATCAACAAAATGATTATGACATCATCCAATGATTATGACATCATCAAATGATTATGACATCAACAAATGATTATGACATCAACAAAATGATGATGACATAATCCAATGATTATGACATCATCCAATGATTATGACATCATCAAATCATTATGACATCAACAAAATGATTATGACATCATCCCATGATTATGACATCAAATGATTATGACATCATCAAATGATTATGACATCAACAAAATGATTATGACATCATCAAATGATTATGACATCAACAAAATGATTATGACATCATCCAATGATTATGACATCAAATGATTATGACATCAACAAAATGATTATTACATCATCCAATGATTATGACATCATCCAATGATTATGACATCATCAAATCATTATGACATCAACAAAATGATTATGACATCAACAAAATGATTATGACATCATCAAATGATTATGACATTAACAAAATGATTATGACATCATCCAATGATTATGACATCAAATAATTTTGACATCATCAAATGATTATGACATCAACAAAATGATTATGACATCATCCAATGATTATGACATCATCCAATGATTATGACATCAAATGATTATGACATCATCAAATGATTATGACATCAACAAAATGATGATGACATCATCCAATGATTATGACATCATCCAATGATTATGACATCATCAAATCATTATGACATCAACAAAATGATTATGACATCAACAAAATGATTATGACATCATCAAATGATTATGACATCAACAAAATGATTATGACATCATCCAATGATTATGACATCAAATAATTTTGACATCACGAAATGATTATGACATCAACAAAATGATTATGACATCATCCAATGATTATGACATCATCAAATGATTATGACATCAACAAAATGATTATGACATCATCAAATGATTATGACATCAACAAAATGATTATGACATCATCAAATGATTATGACATCAACAAAATGATTATGACATCATGAAATGATTATGACATCAACAAAATGATTATGACATCATCAAATGATTATGACATCATCCAATGATTATGACATCAAATGATTATTGCATCATCAAATGATTATGACATCAACAAAATGATTATGACATCATCCAATGATTATGACATCATCCAATGATTATGACATCATCCAATGATTATGACATCATCAAATCATTATGACATCAACAAAATGATTAAGACATCATCAAATGATTATGACATCAACAAAATGATTATTACATCATCCAATGATTATGACATCAAATGATTTTGACATCATCAAATGATTATGACATCAACAAAATGATTATGACATCATCCAATGATTATGACATCATCCAATGATTATGACTTCATCAAATCATTATGACATCAACAAAATGATTATGACATCATCAAATGATTATGACATCAACAAAATGATTATGACATCATCTAATGATTATGACATCATCAAATGATTATGACATCAACAAAATGATTATGACATCATCCATTGATTATGACATCAAATGATTATGACATCATCTAATGATTATGACATCATCCAATGATAATGACATCAACAAAATGATTATGACATCAACAAAATGATTATGTCATCATCCAATGATTATGACATCATCCAATGATTATGACATCAACAAAATGATTATGACATCAACAAAATGATTATGACAACATCTAATGATTATGACATCATCAAATGATTATGACATCAACAAAATGATTATGACATCATCCAATGATTAAGACATAATCAAATGATTATGACATCAACAAAATGATTATGACATCATCCAATGATAATGACATCAACAAAATGATTATGGCATCATCAAATGATTATGACATCAATAAAATGATTATGGCATCATCAAATGATTATGACATCAACAAAATGATTATGACATCATCAAATGATTATGATATCAACAAAATGATTATGACATCATCCAATGATTATGACATCAAATGATTATGACATCATCAAATGATTATGACATCAAGAAAATGATTATGACATCATCAAATGATTATGACATCAACAAAATGATTATGACATCATCCAATGATTATGACATCAAATGATTATGACATCAACAAAATGATTATGACATCATCCAATGATTATGACATCATCCAATGATTATGACATCATCAAATCATTATGACATCAACAAAATGATTATGACATCAACAAAATGATTATGACATCATCAAATGATTATGACATTAACAAAATGATTATGACATCATCCAATGATTATGACATCAAATAATTTTGACATCACCAAATGATTATGACATCAAATAATTTTGACATCACCAAATGATTATGACATCAACAAAATGATTATGACATCATCCAATGATTATGACATCATCAAATGATTATGACATCAACAAAATGATTATGACATCATCAAATGATTATGACATCAACAAAATGATTATGACATCATCAAATGATTATGACATCAACAAAATGATTATGACATCATCAAATGATTATGACATCAGCCAAATGATTATGACATCATCAAATGATTATGACATCATCAAATGATTATGACATCAACAAAATGATTATGACAACATCTAATGATTATGACATCATCAAATGATTATGACATCAACAAAATGATTATGACATCATCCAATGATTAAGACATCATCAAATGATTATGACATCAACAAAATGATTATGACATCATCCAATGATTATGACATCAACAAAATGATTATGGCATCATCAAATGATTATGACATCAATAAAATGATTATGGCATCATCAAATGATTATGACATCAACAAAATGATTATGACATCATCAAATGATTATGATATCAACAAAATGATTATGACATCATCCAATGATTATGACATCAAATGATTATGACATCATCAAATGATTATGACATCAACAAAATGATTATGACATCATCAAATGATTATGACATCAACAAAATGATTATGACATCATCCAATGATTATGACATCAAATGATTATGACATCAACAAAATGATTATGACATCATCCAATGATTATGACATCATCCAATGATTATGACATCATCAAATCATTATGACATCAACAAAATGATTATGACATCAACAAAATGATTATGACATCATCAAATGATTATGACATTAACAAAATGATTATGACATCATCCAATGATTATGACATCAAATAATTTTGACATCATCAAATGATTATGACATCAACAAAATGATTATGACATCATCCAATGATTATGACATCATCCAATGATTATGACATCATCAAATGATTATGACATCAACAAAATGATTATGACATCATCAAATGATTATGACATCAACAAAATGATTATTACATCATCCAATGTTTATGTCATCAAATGATTTTGACATCATCAAATGATTATGACATCAACAAAATGATTATGACATCATCCAATGATTATGACATCATCAAATGATTATGACATCAACAAATGATTATGACATCAACAAAATGATGATGACATAATCCAATGATTATGACATCATCCAATGATTATGACATCATCAAATCATTATGACATCAACAAAATGATTATGACATCATCCCATGATTATGACATCAAATGATTATGACATCATCAAATGATTATGACATCAACAAAATGATTATGACATCATCAAATGATTATGACATCAACAAAATGATTATGACATCATCCAATGATTATGACATCAAATGATTATGACATCAACAAAATGATTATTACATCATCCAATGATTATGACATCATCCAATGATTAAGACATCATCAAATCATTATGACATCAACAAAATGATTATGACATCAACAAAATGATTATGACATCATCAAATGATTATGACATTAACAAAATGATTATGACATCATCCAATGATTATGACATCAAATAATTTTGACATCATCAAATGATTATGACATCAACAAAATGATTATGACATCATCCAATGATTATGACATCATCCAATGATTATGACATCATCAAATGATTATGACATCAACAAAATGATTATGACATCATCAAATGATTATGACATCAACAAAATGATTATGACATCATCCAATGATTAAGACATCATCAAATGATTATGACATCAACAAAATGATTATGACATCATCCAATGATTATGACATCATCAAATCATTATGACATCAACAAAATGATTATGACATCATCAAATGATTATGACATTAACAAAATGATTATGACATCATCCAATGATTATGACATCAAATAATTTTGACATCATCAAATGATTATGACATCAACAAAATGATTATGACATCATCCAATGATTAAGACATCATCAAATGATTATGACATCAACAAAATGTTTATGACATCATCCAATGATTATGACATCAACAAAATGATTATGGCATGATCAAATGATTATGACATCAATAAAATGATTATGGCATCATCAAATGATTATGACATCAACAAAATGATTATGACATCATCAAATGATTATGATATCAACAAAATGATTATGACATCATCCAATGATTATGACATCAAATGATTATGACATCATCAAATGATTATGTCATCAACAAAATGATTATGACATCATCAAATGATTATGACATCAACAAAATGATTATGACATCATCCAATGATTATGACATCAAATGATTATGACATCAACAAAATGATTATGACATCATCCAATGATTATGACATCATCCAATGATTATGACATCATCAAATCATTATGACATCAACAAAATGATTATGACATCAACAAAATGATTATGACATCATCAAATGATTATGACATTAACAAAATGATTATGACATCATCCAATGATTATGACATCAAATAATTTTGACATCATCAAATGATTATGACATCAACAAAATGATTATGACATCATCCAATGATTATGACATCATCCAATGATTATGACATCAACAAAATGATTTTGACATCATCAAATGATTATGACATCAACAAAATGATTATGACATCATCCAATGATTATGACATCAAAGATTATGACATCATCAAATGATTATGACATCAACAAAATGATTATGACATCATCAAATGATAATGACATCAACAAAATGATTATGACATCATCCAATGATTATGACATCAAATGATTATGACATCAACAAAATGATTATGACATCATCCAATGATTATGACATCATCAAATCATTATGACATCAACAAAATGATTATGACATCAGCAAAATGATTATGACATCATCAAATGATTATGACATCAACAAAATGATTATGACATCATCCAATAATTATGACATCAAATAATTTTGACATCATCAAATGATTATGACATCAACAAAATGATTATGACATCATCCAATGATTATGACATCATCCAATGATTATGACATCATCAAATCATTATGACATCAACAAAATGATTATGACATCATGAAATGATTATGACATCAAAAAAATGATTATTACATCATCCAATGATTATGACATCAAATGATTTTGACATCATCAAATGATTATGACATCAACAAAATGATTATGACATCATCCAATGATTATGACATCATCCAATGATTATGACATCAAATGATTATGACATCATCAAATGATTATGACATCAACAAAATGATTATGACATCATCCAATGATTATGACATCATCCAATGATTATGACATCATCAAATCATTATGACATAAACAAAATGATTATGACATCATCTAATGATTATGACATCATCAAATGATTATGACATCAACAAAATGATTATGACATCATTCCATGATTATGACATCAAATGATTATGACATCATCAAATGATTATGAAATCAACAAAATGATTATGACATCATCAAATGATTATGACATCAACAAAATGATTATGACATCATCTAATGATTATGACATCATCAAATGATTATGACATCAACAAAATGATTATGACATCATCAAATGATTATGACATCATCCAATGATTATGACTTCATCAAATGATTATTGCATCATCAAATGATTATGACATCAACAAAATGATTATGACATCATCCAATGATTATGACATCATCCAATGATTATGACATCATCCAATGATTATGACATCATCAAATCATTATGACATCAACAAAATGATTATGACATCATCAAATGATTATGACATCAACAAAATGATTATTACATCATCCAATGATTATGACATCAAATGATTTTGACATCATCAAATGATTATGACATCAACAAAATGATTATGACATCATCCAATGATTATGACATCATCCAATGATTATGACTTCATCAAATCATTATGACATCAACAAAATGATTATTACATCATCAAATGATTATGACATCAACAAAATGATTATGACATCATCTAATGATTATGACATCATCAAATGATTATGACATCAACAAAATGATTATGACATCATCCAATGATTATGACATCAAATGATTATGACATCATCTAATGATTATGACATCATCCAATGATAATGACATCAACAAAATGATTATGACATCAACAAAATGATTATGTCATCATCCAATGATTATGACATCATCCAATGATTATGACATCAACAAAATGATTATGACATCAACAAAATGATTATGACAACATCTAATGATTATGACATTATCAAATGATTATGACATCAACAAAATGATTATGACATCATCCAATGATTAAGACATAATCAAATGATTATGACATCAACAAAATGATTATGACATCATCCAATGATAATGACATCAACAAAATGATTATGGCATCATCAAATGATTATGACATCAATAAAATGATTATGGCATCATCAAATGATTATGACATCAACAAAATGATTATGACATCATCAAATGATTATGATATCAACAAAATGATTATGACATCATCCAATGATTATGACATCAAATGATTATGACATCATCAAATGATTATGACATCAAGAAAATGATTATGACATCATCAAATGATTATGACATCAACAAAATGATTATGACATCATCCAATGATTATGACATCAAATGATTATGACATCAACAAAATGATTATGACATCATCCAATGATTATGACATCATCCAATGATTATGACATCATCAAATCATTATGACATCAACAAAATGATTATGACATCAACAAAATGATTATGACATCATCAAATGATTATGACATTAACAAAATGATTATGACATCATCCAATGATTATGACATCAAATAATTTTGACATCACCAAATGATTATGACATCAAATAATTTTGACATCACCAAATGATTATGACATCAACAAAATGATTATGACATCATCCAATGATTATGACATCATCAAATGATTATGACATCAACAAAATGATTATGACATCATCAAATGATTATGACATCAACAAAATGATTATGACATCATCAAATGATTATGACATCAACAAAATGATTATGACATCATCAAATGATTATGACATCAGCCAAATGATTATGACATCATCAAATGATTATGACATCATCAAATGATTATGACATCAACAAAATGATTATGACAACATCTAATGATTATGACATCATCAAATGATTATGACATCAACAAAATGATTATGACATCATCCAATGATTAAGACATCATCAAATGATTATGACATCAACAAAATGATTATGACATCATCCAATGATGATGACATCAACAAAATGATTATGGCATCATCAAATGATTATGACATCAATAAAATGATTATGGCATCATCAAATGATTATGACATCAACAAAATGATTATGACATCATCAAATGATTATGATATCAACAAAATGATTATGACATCATCCAATGATTATGACATCAAATGATTATGACATCATCAAATGATTATGACATCAACAAAATGATTATGACATCATCAAATGATTATGACATCAACAAAATGATTATGACATCATCCAATGATTATGACATCAAATGATTATGACATCAACAAAATGATTATGACATCATCCAATGATTATGACATCATCCAATGATTATGACATCATCAAATCATTATGACATCAACAAAATGATTATGACATCAACAAAATGATTATGACATCATCAAATGATTATGACATTAACAAAATGATTATGACATCATCCAATGATTATGACATCAAATAATTTTGACATCATCAAATGATTATGACATCAACAAAATGATTATGACATCATCCAATGATTATGACATCATCCAATGATTATGACATCATCAAATGATTATGACATCAACAAAATGATTATGACATCATCAAATGATTATGACATCAACAAAATGATTATTACATCATCCAATGTTTATGTCATCAAATGATTTTGACATCATCAAATGATTATGACATCAACAAAATGATTATGACATCATCCAATGATTATGACATCATCAAATGATTATGACATCAACAAATGATTATGACATCAACAAAATGATGATGACATAATCCAATGATTATGACATCATCCAATGATTATGACATCATCAAATCATTATGACATCAACAAAATGATTATGACATCATCTAATGATTATGACATCATCAAATGATTATGACATCAACAAAATGATTATGACATCATCCCATGATTATGACATCAAATGATTATGACATCATCAAATGATTATGACATCAACAAAATGATTATGACATCATCAAATGATTATGACATCAACAAAATGATTATGACATCATCTAATGATTATGACATCATCAAATGATTATGACATCATCAAAATGATTATGACATCATCCAATGATTATGACATCAAATGATTATGACATCAACAAAATGATTATTACATCATCCAATGATTATGACATCATCCAATGATTATGACATCATCAAATCATTATGACATCAACAAAATGATTATGACATCAACAAAATGATTATGACATCATCAAATGATTATGACATTAACAAAATGATTATGACATCATCCAATGATTATGACATCAAATAATTTTGACATCATCAAATGATTATGACATCAACAAAATGTTTATGACATCATCCAATGATTATGACATCATCCAATGATTATGACATCATCAAATGATTATGACATCAACAAAATGATTATGACATCATCAAATGATTATGACATCAACAAAATGATTATGACATCATCCAATGATTAAGACATCATCAAATGATTATGACATCAACAAAATGATTATGACATCATCCAATGATTATGACATCATCAAATCATTATGACATCAACAAAATGATTATGACATCATCAAATGATTATGACATTAACAAAATGATTATGACATCATCCAATGATTATGACATCAAATAATTTTGACATCATCAAATGATTATGACATCAACAAAATGATTATGACATCATCCAATGATTAAGACATCATCAAATGATTATGACATCAACAAAATGTTTATGACATCATCCAATGATTATGACATCAACAAAATGATTATGGCATGATCAAATGATTATGACATCAATAAAATGATTATGGCATCATCAAATGATTATGACATCAACAAAATGATTATGACATCATCAAATGATTATGATATCAACAAAATGATTATGACATCATCCAATGATTATGACATCAAATGATTATGACATCATCAAATGATTATGACATCAACAAAATGATTATGACATCATCAAATGATTATGACATCAACAAAATGATTATGACATCATCCAATGATTATGACATCAAATGATTATGACATCATCCAATGATTATGACATCATCCAATGATTATGACATCATCCAATGATTATGACATCATCAAATCATTATGACATCAACAAAATGATTATGACATCAACAAAATGATTATGACATCATCAAATGATTATGACATTAACAAAATGATTATGACATCATCCAATGATTATGACATCAAATGATTATGACATCATCCAATGATTATGACATCATCCAATGATTATGACATCAACAAAATGATTTTGACATCATCAAATGATTATGACATCAACAAAATGATTATGACATCATCCAATGATTATGACATCAAAGATTATGACATCATCAAATGATTATGACATCAACAAAATGATTATGACATCATCAAATGATAATGACATCAACAAAATGATTATGACATCATCCAATGATTATGACATCAAATGATTATGACATCAACAAAATGATTATGACATCATCCAATGATTATGACATCATCAAATCATTATGACATCAACAAAATGATTATGACATCAGCAAAATGATTATGACATCATCAAATGATTATGACATCAACAAAATGATTATGACATCATCCAATAATTATGACATCAAATAATTTTGACATCATCAAATGATTATGACATCAACAAAATGATTATGACATCATCCAATGATTATGACATCATCCAATGATTATGACATCAAATGATTATGACATCATCAAATGATTATGACATCAACAAAATGATTATGACATCATCCAATGATTATGACATCATCCAATGATTATGACATCATCAAATCATTATGACATAAACAAAATGATTATGACATCATCTAATGATTATGACATCATCAAATGATTATGACATCAACAAAATGATTATGACATCATTCCATGATTATGACATCAAATGATTATGACATCATCAAATGATTATGAAATCAACAAAATGATTATGACATCATCAAATGATTATGACATCAACAAAATGATTATGACATCATCTAATGATTATGACATCATCAAATGATTATGACATCAACAAAATGATTATGACATCATCTAATGATTATGACATCATCAAATGATTATGACATCAACAAAATGATTATGACATCATCCAATGATTATGACATCAAATGATTATGACATCATCAAATGATTATGACATCAACAAAATGATTATGACATCATCTAATGATTATGACATCATCAAATGATTATGACATCAACAAAATGATTATGACATCATCTAATGATTATGACATCATCAAATGATTATGACATCAACAAAATGATTATGACATCATCTAATGATTATGACATCATCAAATGATTATGACATCAACAAAATGATTATGACATCATCTAATGATTATGACATCATCAAATGATTATGACATAAACAAAATGATTATGACATCATCCAATGATTATGACATCATCCAATGATTATGACATCATCAAATCATTATGACATCAACAAAATGATTATGACATCAACCAAATGATTATGACATCATCAAATGATTATGACATCAACAAAATGATTATGACATCATCCAATAATTATGACATCAAATAATTTTGACATCATCAAATGATTATGACATCAACAAAATGATTATGACATCAACAAAATGATTATGACATCTTCAAATGATTATGACATCATCCAATGATTATGACATCAAATGATTATGACATCATCAAATGATTATGACATCAACAAAATGATTATGACATCATCCAATGATTATGACATCAAATGATTATGACATCATCAAATAATTATGACATCAACAAAATGATTATGGCATCATCAAATGATTATGACATCAACAAAATGATTATGACATCATCCAATGATTATGACATCAACAAAATGATTATGACATCATCAAATGATTATGACATCAACAAAATGATTATAACATCATCTAATGATTATGACATCATCTAATGATTATGACATCAACAAAATGATTATGACATCATCCAATGATTATGACATCAAATGATTATGACATCATCAAATGATTATGACATCAACAAAATGATTATGACATCATCCAATGATTATGACATCAAATGATTATGACATCATCAAATGATTATGACATCAACAAAATGATTATGACATCATCTAATGATTATGACATTATCAAATGATTATGACATCATCTAATGATTATGACATCATCCAATGATTATGACATCAACAAAATGATTATGACATCAACAAAATGATTATGACATCATCAAATGATAATGACATCAACAAAATGATTATGACATCATCCAATGATTATGACATCAAATGATGATGACATCAACAAAATGATGATGACATCATCCAATGATTATGACATCATCCAATGATTATGACATCATCAAATCATTATGACATAAACAAAATGATTATGACATCATCTAATGATTATGACATCATCAAATGATTATGACATCAACAAAATGATTATGACATCATCCAATAATTATGACATCAAATAATTTTGACATCATCAAATGATTATGACATCAACAAAATGATTATGACATCATCCAATGATTATGACATCATCCAATGATTATGACATCATCAAATCATTATGACATCAACAAAATGATTATGACATCATGAAATGATTATGACATAAACAAAATGATTATTACATCATCCAATGATTATGACATCAAATGATTTTGACATCATCAAATGATTATGACATCAACAAAATGATTATGACATCATCCAATGATTATGACATCATCCAATGATTATGACATCAAATGATTATGACATCATCAAATGATTATGACATCAACAAAATGATGATGACATCATCCAATGATTATGACATCATCCAATGATTATGACATCATCAAATCATTATGACATAAACAAAATGATTATGACATCATCTAATGATTGTGACATCATCAAATGATTATGACATCAACAAAATGATTATGACATCATCCCATGATTATGACATCAAATGATTATAACATCATCAAATGATTATGAAATCAACAAAATGATTATGACATCATCAAATGATTATGACATCAACAAAATGATTATGACATCATCTAATGATTATGACATCATCAAATGATTATGACATCAACAAAATGATTATGACATCATCTAATGATTATGACATCATCAAATGATTATGACATCAACAAAATGATTATGACATCATCCAATGATTATGACATCAAATGATTATGACATCATCAAATGATTATGACATCAACAAAATGATTATGACATCATCAAATGATTATGACATCAACAAAATGATTATGACATCATCTAATGATTATGACATCATCAAATGATTATGACATCATCAAAATGATTATGACATCATCCAATGATTATGACATCAAATGATTATGACATCAACAAAATGATTATTACATCATCCAATGATTATGACATCATCCAATGATTATGACATCATCAAATCATTATGACATCAACAAAATGATTATGACATCAACAAAATGATTATGACATCATCAAATGATTATGACATTAACAAAATGATTATGACATCATCCAATGATTATGACATCAAATAATTTTGACATCATCAAATGATTATGACATCAACAAAATGATTATGACATCATCCAATGATTATGACATCATCCAATGATTATGACATCATCAAATGATTATGACATCAACAAAATGATTATGACATCATCAAATGATTATGACATCAACAAAATGATTATGACATCATCCAATGATTAAGACATCATCAAATGATTATGACATCAACAAAATGATTATGACATCATCCAATGATTATGACATCATCAAATCATTATGACATCAACAAAATGATTATGACATCATCAAATGATTATGACATTAACAAAATGATTATGACATCATCCAATGATTATGACATCAAATAATTTTGACATCATCAAATGATTATGACATCAACAAAATGATTATGACATCATCCAATGATTAAGACATCATCAAATGATTATGACATCAACAAAATGTTTTTGACATCATCCAATGATTATGACATCAACAAAATGATTATGGCATGATCAAATGATTATGACATCAATAAAATGATTATGGCATCATCAAATGATTATGACATCAACAAAATGATTATGACATCATCAAATGATTATGATATCAACAAAATGATTATGACATCATCCAATGATTATGACATCAAATGATTATGACATCATCAAATGATTATGACATCAACAAAATGATTATGACATCATCAAATGATTATGACATCAACAAAATGATTATGACATCATCCAATGATTATGACATCAAATGATTATGACATCAACAAAATGATTATGACATCATCCAATGATTATGACATCATCCAATGATTATGACATCATCAAATCATTATGACATCAACAAAATGATTATGACATCAACAAAATGATTATGACATCATCAAATGATTATGACATTAACAAAATGATTATGACATCATCCAATGATTATGACATCAAATAATTTTGACATCATCAAATGATTATGACATCAACAAAATGATTATGACATCATCCAATGATTATGACATCATCCAATGATTATGACATCAACAAAATGATTTTGACATCATCAAATGATTATGACATCAACAAAATGATTATGACATCATCCAATGATTATGACATCAAAGATTATGACATCATCAAATGATTATGACATCAACAAAATGATTATGACATCATCAAATGATAATGACATCAACAAAATGATTATGACATCATCCAATGATTATGACATCAAATGATTATGACATCAACAAAATGATTATGACATCATCCAATGATTATGACATCATCAAATCATTATGACATCAACAAAATGATTATGACATCAGCAAAATGATTATGACATCATCAAATGATTATGACATCAACAAAATGATTATGACATCATCCAATAATTATGACATCAAATAATTTTGACATCATCAAATGATTATGACATCAACAAAATGATTATGACATCATCCAATGATTATGACATCATCCAATGATTATGACATCATCAAATCATTATGACATCAACAAAATGATTATGACATCATGAAATGATTATGACATCAAAAAAATGATTATTACATCATCCAATGATTATGACATCAAATGATTTTGACATCATCAAATGATTATGACATCAACAAAATGATTATGACATCATCCAATGATTATGACATCATCCAATGATTATGACATCAAATGATTATGACATCATCAAATGATTATGACATCAACAAAATGATTATGACATCATCCAATGATTATGACATCATCCAATGATTATGACATCATCAAATCATTATGACATAAAAAAAATGATTATGACATCATCTAATGATTATGACATCATCAAATGATTATGACATCAACAAAATGATTATGACATCATTCCATGATTATGACATCAAATGATTATGACATCATCAAATGATTATGAAATCAACAAAATGATTATGACATCATCAAATGATTATGACATCAACAAAATGATTATGACATCATCTAATGATTATGACATCATCAAATGATTATGACATCAACAAAATGATTATGACATCATCTAATGATTATGACATCATCAAATGATTATGACATCAACAAAATGATTATGACATCATCCAATGATTATGACAACAAATGATTATGACATCATCAAATGATTATGACATCAACAAAATGATTATGACATCATCTAATGATTATGACATCATCAAATGATTATGACATCAACAAAATGATTATGACATCATCTAATGATTATGACATCATCAAATGATTATGACATCATCTAATGATTATGACATCATCAAATGATTATGACATCAACAAAATGATTATGACATCATCTAATGATTATGACATCATCAAATGATTATGACATAAACAAAATGATTATGACATCATCCAATGATTATGACATCATCCAATGATTATGACATCATCAAATCATTATGACATCAACAAAATGATTATGACATCAACCAAATGATTATGACATCATCAAATGATTATGACATCAACAAAATGATTATGACATCATCAAATGATTATGACATCAACAAAATGATTATGACATCTTCAAATGATTATGACATCATCCAATGATTATGACATCAAATGATTATGACATCATCAAATGATTATGACATCAACAAAATGATTATGACATCATCCAATGATTATGACATCAAATGATTATGACATCATCAAATAATTATGACATCAACAAAATGATTATGGCATCATCAAATGATTATGACATCAACAAAATGATTATGACATCATCCAATGATTATGACATCAACAAAATGATTATGACATCATCAAATGATTATGACATCAACAAAATGATTATAACATCATCTAATGATTATGACATCATCTAATGATTATGACATCAACAAAATGATTATGACATCATCCAATGATTATGACATCAAATGATTATGACATCATCAAATGATTATGACATCAACAAAATGATTATGACATCATCCAATGATTATGACATCAAATGATTATGACATCATCAAATGATTATGACATCAACAAAATGATTATGACATCATCTAATGATTATGACATTATCAAATGATTATGACATCATCTAATGATTATGACATCATCCAATGATTATGACATCAACAAAATGATTTTGACATCATCAAATGATTATGACATCAACAAAATGATTATGACATCATCCAATGATTATGACATCAAAGATTATGACATCATCAAATGATTATGACATCAACAAAATGATTATGACATCATCAAATGATAATGACATCAACAAAATGATTATGACATCATCCAATGATTATGACATCAAATGATTATGACATCAACAAAATGATTATGACATCATCCAATGATTATGACATCATCAAATCATTATGACATCAACAAAATGATTATGACATCAGCAAAATGATTATGACATCATCAAATGATTATGACATCAACAAAATGATTATGACATCATCCAATAATTATGACATCAAATAATTTTGACATCATCAAATGATTATGACATCAACAAAATGATTATGACATCATCCAATGATTATGACATCATCCAATGATTATGACATCATCAAATCATTATGACATCAACAAAATGATTATGACATCATGAAATGATTATGACATCAAAAAAATGATTATTACATCATCCAATGATTATGACATCAAATGATTTTGACATCATCAAATGATTATGACATCAACAAAATGATTATGACATCATCCAATGATTATGACATCATCCAATGATTATGACATCAAATGATTATGACATCATCAAATGATTATGACATCAACAAAATGATTATGACATCATCCAATGATTATGACATCATCCAATGATTATGACATCATCAAATCATTATGACATAAACAAAATGATTATGACATCATCTAATGATTATGACATCATCAAATGATTATGACATCAACAAAATGATTATGACATCATTCAATGATTATGACATCAAATGATTATGACATCATCAAATGATTATGAAATCAACAAAATGATTATGACATCATCAAATGATTATGACATCAACAAAATGATTATGACATCATCTAATGATTATGACATCATCAAATGATTATGACATCAACAAAATGATTATGACATCATCTAATGATTATGACATCATCAAATGATTATGACATCAACAAAATGATTATGACATCATCCAATGATTATGACATCAAATGATTATGACATCATCAAATGATTATGACATCAACAAAATGATTATGACATCATCTAATGATTATGACATCATCAAATGATTATGACATCAACAAAATGATTATGGCATCATCAAATGATTATGACATCAACAAAATGATTATGACATCATCCAATGATTATGACATCAAATGATTATGACATCATCAAATGATTATGACATCAACAAAATGATTATGACATCATCTAATGATTATGACATCATCAAATGATTATGACATCAACAAAATGATTATGACATCATCTAATGATTATGACATCATCAAATGATTATGACATCAACAAAATGATTATGACATCATCTAATGATTATGACATCATCAAATGATTATGACATCAACAAAATGATTATGACATCATCTAATGATTATGACATCATCAAATGATTATGACATAAACAAAATGATTATGACATCATCCAATGATTATGACATCATCCAATGATTATGACATCATCAAATCATTATGACATCAACAAAATGATTATGACATCAACCAAATGATTATGACATCATCAAATGATTATGACATCAACAAAATGATTATGACATCATCAAATGATTATGACATCAACAAAATGATTATGACATCTTCAAATGATTATGACATCATCCAATGATTATGACATCAAATGATTATGACATCATCAAATGATTATGACATCAACAAAATGATTATGACATCATCCAATGATTATGACATCAAATGATTATGACATCATCAAATAATTATGACATCAACAAAATGATTATGGCATCATCAAATGATTATGACATCAACAAAATGATTATGACATCATCCAATGATTATGACATCAACAAAATGATTATGACATCATCAAATGATTATGACATCAACAAAATGATTATAACATCATCTAATGATTATGACATCATCTAATGATTATGACATCAACAAAATGATTATGACATCATCCAATGATTATGAAATCAAATGATTATGACATCATCAAATGATTATGACATCAACAAAATGATTATGACATCATCCAATGATTATGACATCAAATGATTATGACATCATCAAATGATTATGACATCAACAAAATGATTATGACATCATCTAATGATTATGACATTATCAAATGATTATGACATCATCTAATGATTATGACATCATCCAATGATTATGACATCAACAAAATGATTTTGACATCATCAAATGATTATGACATCAACAAAATGATTATGACATCATCCAATGATTATGACATCAAAGATTATGACATCATCAAATGATTATGACATCAACAAAATGATTATGACATCATCAAATGATAATGACATCAACAAAATGATTATGACATCATCCAATGATTATGACATCAAATGATTATGACATCAACAAAATGATTATGACATCATCCAATGATTATGACATCATCAAATCATTATGACATCAACAAAATGATTATGACATCAGCAAAATGATTATGACATCATCAAATGATTATGACATCAACAAAATGATTATGACATCATCCAATAATTATGACATCAAATAATTTTGACATCATCAAATGATTATGACATCAACAAAATGATTATGACATCATCCAATGATTATGACATCATCCAATGATTATGACATCATCAAATCATTATGACATCAACAAAATGATTATGACATCATGAAATGATTATGACATCAAAAAAATGATTATTACATCATCCAATGATTATGACATCAAATGATTTTGACATCATCAAATGATTATGACATCAACAAAATGATTATGACATCATCCAATGATTATGACATCATCCAATGATTATGACATCAAATGATTATGACATCATCAAATGATTATGACATCAACAAAATGATTATGACATCATCCAATGATTATGACATCATCCAATGATTATGACATCATCAAATCATTATGACATAAACAAAATGATTATGACATCATCTAATGATTATGACATCATCAAATGATTATGACATCAACAAAATGATTATGACATCATTCCATGATTATGACATCAAATGATTATGACATCATCAAATGATTATGAAATCAACAAAATGATTATGACATCATCAAATGATTATGACATCAACAAAATGATTATGACATCATCTAATGATTATGACATCATCAAATGATTATGACATCAACAAAATGATTATGACATCATCTAATGATTATGACATCATCAAATGATTATGACATCAACAAAATGATTATGACATCATCCAATGATTATGACATCAAATGATTATGACATCATCAAATGATTATGACATCAACAAAATGATTATGACATCATCTAATGATTATGACATCATCAAATGATTATGACATCAACAAAATGATTATGACATCATCTAATGATTATGACATCATCAAATGATTATGACATCAACAAAATGATTATGACATCATCTAATGATTATGACATCATCAAATGATTATGACATCAACAAAATGATTATGACATCATCTAATGATTATGACATCATCAAATGATTATGACATAAACAAAATGATTATGACATCATCCAATGATTATGACATCATCCAATGATTATGACATCATCAAATCATTATGACATCAACAAAATGATTATGACATCAACCAAATGATTATGACATCATCAAATGATTATGACATCAACAAAATGATTATGACATCATCCAATAATTATGACATCAAATAATTTTGACATCATCAAATGATTATGACATCAACAAAATGATTATGACATCAACAAAATGATTATGACATCTTCAAATGATTATGACATCATCCAATGATTATGACATCAAATGATTATGACATCATCAAATGATTATGACATCAACAAAATGATTATGACATCATCCAATGATTATGACATCAAATGATTATGACATCATCAAATAATTATGACATCAACAAAATGATTATGGCATCATCAAATGATTATGACATCAACAAAATGATTATGACATCATCCAATGATTATGACATCAACAAAATGATTATGACATCATCAAATGATTATGACATCAACAAAATGATTATAACATCATCTAATGATTATGACATCATCTAATGATTATGACATCAACAAAATGATTATGACATCATCCAATGATTATGACATCAAATGATTATGACATCATCAAATGATTATGACATCAACAAAATGATTATGACATCATCCAATGATTATGACATCAAATGATTATGACATCATCAAATGATTATGACATCAACAAAATGATTATGACATCATCTAATGATTATGACATTATCAAATGATTATGACATCATCTAATGATTATGACATCATCCAATGATTATGACATCAACAAAATGATTATGACATCAACAAAATGATTATGACATCATCAAATGATAATGACATCAACAAAATGATTATGACATCATCCAATGATTATGACATCAAATGATGATGACATCAACAAAATGATGATGACATCATCCAATGATTATGACATCATCCAATGATTATGACATCATCAAATCATTATGACATAAACAAAATGATTATGACATCATCTAATGATTATGACATCATGAAATGATTATGACATCAACAAAATGATTATGACATCATCCAATAATTATGACATCAAATAATTTTGACATCATCAAATGATTATGACATCAACAAAATGATTATGACATCATCCAATGATTATGACATCATCCAATGATTATGACATCATCAAATCATTATGACATCAACAAAATGATTATGACATCATGAAATGATTATGACATAAACAAAATGATTATTACATCATCCAGTGATTATGACATCAAATGATTTTGACATCATCAAATGATTATGACATCAACAAAATGATTATGACATCATCCAATGATTATGACATCATCCAATGATTATGACATCAAATGATTATGACATCATCAAATGATTATGACATCAACAAAATGATGATGACATCATCCAATGATTATGACATCATCCAATGATTATGACATCATCAAATCATTATGACATAAACAAAATGATTATGACATCATCTAATGATTGTGACATCATCAAATGATTATGACATCAACAAAATGATTATGACATCATCCCATGATTATGACATCAAATGATTATGACATCATCAAATGATTATGAAATCAACAAAATGATTATGACATCATCAAATGATTATGACATCAACAAAATGATTATGACATCATCTAATGATTATGACATCATCAAATGATTATGACATCAACAAAATGATTATGACATCATCTAATGATTATGACATCATCAAATGATTATGACATCAACAAAATGATTATGACATCATCCAATGATTATGACATCAAATGATTATGACATCATCAAATGATTATGACATCAACAAAATGATTATGACATCATCAAATGATTATGACATCAACAAAATGATTATGACATCATCTAATGATTATGACATCATCAAATGATTATGACATCATCAAAATGATTATGACATCATCCAATGATTATGACATCAAATGATTATGACATCAACAAAATGATTATTACATCATCCAATGATTATGACATCATCCAATGATTATGACATCATCAAATCATTATGACATCAACAAAATGATTATGACATCAACAAAATGATTATGACATCATCAAATGATTATGACATTAACAAAATGATTATGACATCATCCAATGATTATGACATCAAATAATTTTGACATCATCAAATGATTATGACATCAACAAAATGATTATGACATCATCCAATGATTATGACATCATCCAATGATTATGACATCATCAAATGATTATGACATCAACAAAATGATTATGACATCATCAAATGATTATGACATCAACAAAATGATTATGACATCATCCAATGATTAAGACATCATCAAATGATTATGACATCAACAAAATGATTATGACATCATCCAATGATTATGACATCATCAAATCATTATGACATCAACAAAATGATTATGACATCATCAAATGATTATGACATTAACAAAATTATTATGACATCATCCAATGATTATGACATCAAATAATTTTGACATCATCAAATGATTATGACATCAACAAAATGATTATGACATCATCCAATGATTAAGACATCATCAAATGATTATGACATCAACAAAATGTTTATGACATCATCCAATGATTATGACATCAACAAAATGATTATGGCATGATCAAATGATTATGACATCAATAAAATGATTATGGCATCATCAAATGATTATGACATCAACAAAATGATTATGACATCATCAAATGATTATGATATCAACAAAATGATTATGACATCATCCAATGATTATGACATCAAATGATTATGACATCATCAAATGATTATGACATCAACAAAATGATTATGACATCATCAAATGATTATGACATCAACAAAATGATTATGACATCATCCAATGATTATGACATCAAATGATTATGACATCAACAAAATGATTATGACATCATCCAATGATTATGACATCATCCAATGATTATGACATCATCAAATCATTATGACATCAACAAAATGATTATGACATCAACAAAATGATTATGACATCATCAAATGATTATGACATTAACAAAATGATTATGACATCATCCAATGATTATGACATCAAATAATTTTGACATCATCAAATGATTATGACATCAACAAAATGATTATGACATCATCCAATGATTATGACATCATCCAATGATTATGACATCAACAAAATGATTTTGACATCATCAAATGATTATGACATCAACAAAATGATTATGACATCATCCAATGATTATGACATCAAAGATTATGACATCATCAAATGATTATGACATCAACAAAATGATTATGACATCATCAAATGATAATGACATCAACAAAATGATTATGACATCATCCAATGATTATGACATCAAATGATTATGACATCAACAAAATGATTATGACATCATCCAATGATTATGACATCATCAAATCATTATGACATCAACAAAATGATTATGACATCAGCAAAATGATTATGACATCATCAAATGATTATGACATCAACAAAATGATTATGACATCATCCAATAATTATGACATCAAATAATTTTGACATCATCAAATGATTATGACATCAACAAAATGATTATGACATCATCCAATGATTATGACATCATCCAATGATTATGACATCATCAAATCATTATGACATCAACAAAATGATTATGACATCATGAAATGATTATGACATCAAAAAAATGATTATTACATCATCCAATGATTATGACATCAAATGATTTTGACATCATCAAATGATTATGACATCAACAAAATGATTATGACATCATCCAATGATTATGACATCATCCAATGATTATGACATCAAATGATTATGACATCATCAAATGATTATGACATCAACAAAATGATTATGACATCATCCAATGATTATGACATCATCCAATGATTATGACATCATCAAATCATTATGACATAAAAAAAATGATTATGACATCATCTAATGATTATGACATCATCAAATGATTATGACATCAACAAAATGATTATGACATCATTCCATGATTATGACATCAAATGATTATGACATCATCAAATGATTATGAAATCAACAAAATGATTATGACATCATTAAATTTATTATGACATCAACAAAATGATTATGACATCATCTAATGATTATGACATCATCAAATGATTATGACATCAACAAAATGATTATGACATCATCTAATGATTATGACATCATCAAATGATTATGACATCAACAAAATGATTATGACATCATCCAATGATTATGACAACAAATGATTATGACATCATCAAATGATTATGACATCAACAAAATGATTATGACATCATCTAATGATTATGACATCATCAAATGATTATGACATCAACAAAATGATTATGACATCATCTAATGATTATGACATCATCAAATGATTATGACATCAACAAAATGATTATGACATCATCTAATGATTATGACATCATCAAATGATTATGACATCAACAAAATGATTATGACATCATCTAATGATTATGACATCATCAAATGATTATGACATAAACAAAATGATTATGACATCATCCAATGATTATGACATCATCCAATGATTATGACATCATCAAATCATTATGACATCAACAAAATGATTATGACATCAACCAAATGATTATGACATCATCAAATGATTATGACATCAACAAAATGATTATGACATCATCAAATGATTATGACATCAACAAAATGATTATGACATCAACAAAATGATTATGACATCATCCAATGATTATGACATCAAATGATTATGACATCATCAAATAATTATGACATCAACAAAATGATTATGGCATCATCAAATGATTATGACATCAACAAAATGATTATGACATCATCCAATGATTATGACATCAACAAAATGATTATGACATCATCAAATGATTATGACATCAACAAAATGATTATAACATCATCTAATGATTATGACATCATCTAATGATTATGACATCAACAAAATGATTATGACATCATCCAATGATTATGACATCAAATGATTATGACATCATCAAATGATTATGACATCAACAAAATGATTATGACATCATCAAATGATTATGACATCAACAAAATGATTATGACATCATCCAATGATTATGACATCAAATGATTATGACATCAACAAAATGATTATGACATCATCCAATGATTATGACATCATCCAATGATTATGACATCATCAAATCATTATGACATCAACAAAATGATTATGACATCAACAAAATGATTATGACATCATCAAATGATTATGACATTAACAAAATGATTATGACATCATCCAATGATTATGACATCAAATAATTTTGACATCATCAAATGATTATGACATCAACAAAATGATTATGACATCATCCAATGATTATGACATCATCCAATGATTATGACATCAACAAAATGATTTTGACATCATCAAATGATTATGACATCAACAAAATGATTATGACATCATCCAATGATTATGACATCAAAGATTATGACATCATCAAATGATTATGACATCAACAAAATGATTATGACATCATCAAATGATAATGACATCAACAAAATGATTATGACATCATCCAATGATTATGACATCAAATGATTATGACATCAACAAAATGATTATGACATCATCCAATGTTTATGACATCATCAAATCATTATGACATCAACAAAATGATTATGACATCAGCAAAATGATTATGACATCATCAAATGATTATGACATCAACAAAATGATTATGACATCATCCAATAATTATGACATCAAATAATTTTGACATCATCAAATGATTATGACATCAACAAAATGATTATGACATCATCCAATGATTATGACATCATCCAATGATTATGACATCATCAAATCATTATGACATCAACAAAATGATTATGACATCATGAAATGATTATGACATCAAAAAAATGATTATTACATCATCCAATGATTATGACATCAAATGATTTTGACATCATCAAATGATTATGACATCAACAAAATGATTATGACATCATCCAATGATTATGACATCATCCAATGATTATGACATCAAATGATTATGACATCATCAAATGATTATGACATCAACAAAATGATTATGACATCATCCAATGATTATGACATCATCCAATGATTATGACATCATCCAATGATTATGACATAAAAAAAATGATTATGACATCATCTAATGATTATGACATCATCAAATGATTATGACATCAACAAAATGATTATGACATCATTCCATGATTATGACATCAAATGATTATGACATCATCAAATGATTATGAAATCAACAAAATGATTATGACATCATCAAATGATTATGACATCAACAAAATGATTATGACATCATCTAATGATTATGACATCATCAAATGATTATGACATCAACAAAATGATTATGACATCATCTAATGATTATGACATCATCAAATGATTATGACATCAACAAAATGATTATGACATCATCCAATGATTATGACAACAAATGATTATGACATCATCAAATGATTATGACATCAACAAAATGATTATGACATCATCTAATGATTATGACATCATCAAATGATTATGACATCAACAAAATGATTATGACATCATCTAATGATTATGACATCATCAAATGATTATGACATCAACAAAATGATTATGACATCATCTAATGATTATGACATCATCAAATGATTATGACATCAACAAAATGATTATGACATCATCTAATGATTATGACATCATCAAATGATTATGACATAAACAAAATGATTATGACATCATCCAATGATTATGACATCATCCAATGATTATGACATCATCAAATCATTATGACATCAACAAAATGATTATGACATCAACCAAATGATTATGACATCATCAAATGATTATGACATCAACAAAATGATTATGACATCATCAAATGATTATGACATCAACAAAATGATTATGACATCTTCAAATGATTATGACATCATCCAATGATTATGACATCAAATGATTATGACATCATCAAATGATTATGACATCAACAAAATGATTATGACATCATCCAATGATTATGACATCAAATGATTATGACATCATCAAATAATTATGACATCAACAAAATGATTATGGCATCATCAAATGATTATGACATCAACAAAATGATTATGACATCATCCAATGATTATGACATCAACAAAATGATTATGACATCATCAAATGATTATGACATCAACAAAATGATTATAACATCATCTAATGATTATGACATCATCTAATGATTATGACATCAACAAAATGATTATGACATCATCCAATGATTATGACATCAAATGATTATGACATCATCAAATGATTATGACATCAACAAAATGATTATGACATCATCCAATGATTATGACATCAAATGATTATGACATCATCAAATGATTATGACATCAACAAAATGATTATGACATCATCTAATGATTATGACATTATCAAATGATTATGACATCATCTAATGATTATGACATCATCCAATGATTATGACATCAACAAAATGATTATGACATCAACAAAATGATTATGACATCATCAAATGATAATGACATCAACAAAATGATTATGACATCATCCAATGATTATGACATCAAATGATTATGACATCAACAAAATGATGATGACATCATCCAATGATTATGACATCATCCAATGATTATGACATCATCAAATCATTATGACATAAACAAAATGATTATGACATCATCTAATGATTATGACATCATCAAATGATTATGACATCAACAAAATGATTATGACATCATCCAATAATTATGACATCAAATAATTTTGACATCATCAAATGATTATGACATCAACAAAATGATTATGACATCATCCAATGATTATGACATCATCCAATGATTATGACATCATCAAATCATTATGACATCAACAAAATGATTATGACATCATGAAATGATTATGACATAAAAAAATGATTATTACATCATCCAATGATTATGACATCAAATGATTTTGACATCATCAAATGATTATGACATCAACAAAATGATTATGACATCATCCAATGATTATGACATCATCCAATGATTATGACATCAAATGATTATGACATCATCAAATGATTATGACATCAACAAAATGATGATGACATCATCCAATGATTATGACATCATCCAATGATTATGACATCATCAAATCATTATGACATAAACAAAATGATTATGACATCATCTAATGATTGTGACATCATCAAATGATTATGACATCAACAAAATGATTATGACATCATCCCATGATTATGACATCAAATGATTATGACATCATCAAATGATTATGAAATCAACAAAATGATTATGACATCATCAAATGATTATGACATCAACAAAATGATTATGACATCATCTAATGATTATGACATCATCAAATGATTATGACATCAACAAAATGATTATGACATCATCTAATGATTATGACATCATCAAATGATTATGACATCAACAAAATGATTATGACATCATCTAATGATTATGACATCATCAAATGATTATGACATCAACAAAATGATTATGACATCATCTAATGATTATGACATCATCAAATGATTATGACATAAACAAAATGATTATGACATCATCCAATGATTTTGACATCATCCAATGATCATGACATCATCAAATCATTATGACATCAACAAAATGATTATGACATCAACAAAATGATTATGACATCATAAAATGATTATGACATCAACAAAATGATTATGACATCATCCAATGATTATGACATCAACAAAATGATTATGACATCTTCAAATGATTATGACATCATCCAATGATTATGACATCAAATGATTATGACATCATCAAATGATTATGACATCAACAAAATGATTATGACATCATCCAATGATTATGACATCAAATGATTATGACATCATCAAATGATTATGACATCAACAAAATGATTATGGCATCATCAAATGATTATGACATCAACAAAATGATTATGACATCATCCAATGATTATGACATCAACAAAATGATTATGACATCATCAAATGATTATGTCATCAACAAAATGATTATAACATCATCTAATGATTATGACATCATCTAATGATTATGACATCAACAAAATGATTATGACATCATCCAATGATTATGACATCAAATGATTATGACATCATCAAATGATTATGACATCAACAAAATGATTATGACATCATCAAATGATTATGACATCAAATGATTATGACATCATCAAATGATTATGACATCAACAAAATGATTATGACATCATCTAATGATTATGACATTATCAAATGATTATGACATCATCTAATGATTATGACATCATCCAATGATTATGACATCAACAAAATGATTATGACATCATCAAATGATTATGGCATCAACAAAATGAATATGACATCATCAAATGATTATGACATCAACAAAATGATTATGACATCATCAAATGATTATGACATCAACAAAATGATTATGACATCATCAAATGATTATGACATCATCCAATGATTATGACATCAAATGATTATTACATCATCAAATGATTATGACATCAACAAAATGATTACGACATCATCCAATGATTATGACATCATCCAATGATTATGACATCATCCAATGATTATGACATCAACAAAATGATTATGACATCATCAAATGATTATGACGTCAACAAAATGTTTATTACATCATCCAATGATTATGACATCAAATGATTTTGACATCATCAAATGATTATGACATCAACAAAATGATTATGACATCATCCAATGATTATGACATCATCCAATGATTATGACTTCATCAAATCATTATGACATCAACAAAATGATTATGACATCATCAAATGATTATGACATCAACAAAATGATTATTACATCATCCAATGATTATGACATCAAATGATTTTGACATCATCAAATGATTATGACATCAACAAAATGATTATGTCATCAACAAAATGATTATGACATCATCCAATGATTATGACATCAACAAAATGATTATGACATCATCCAATGATTAAGACATCATCAAATGATTATGACATCAACAAAATGATTATGACATCATCCAATGATTATGACATCAACAAAATGATTATGGCATCATCAAATGATTATGACATCAATAAAATGATTATGGCATCATCAAATGATTATGACATCAACAAAATGATTATGACATCATCAAATGATTATGATATCAACAAAATGATTATGACATCATCCAATGATTATGACATCAAATGATTATGACATCATCAAATGATTATGACATCAAGAAAATGATTATGACATCATCAAATGATTATGACATCAACAAAATTATTATGACATCATCCAATGATTATGACATCAAATGATTATGACATCAACAAAATGATTATGACATCATCCAATGATTATGACATCATCCAATGATTATGACATCATCAAATCATTATGACATCAACAAAATGATTATGACATCAGCAAAATGATTATGACATCACCAAATGATTATGACATTAACAAAATAATTATGACATCATCCAGTGATTATGACATCAAATAATTTTGACATCATCAAATGATTATGACATCAACAAAATGATTATGACATCATCCAATGATTATGACATCATCCAATGATTATGACATCATCAAATCAATATGACATCAACAAAATGATTATGACATCATCAAATGATTATGACATCAACAAAATGATTATTACATCATCCAATGTTTATGACATCAAATGATTTTGACATCATCAAATGATTATGACATCAACAAAATGATTATGACATCATCCAATGATTATGACATCATCCAATGATTATGACATCAAATGATTATGACATCATCAAATGATTATGACATCAACAAAATGATGATGACATCATCCAATGATTATGACATCATCCAATGATTATGACATCATCAAATCATTATGACATCAACAAAATGATTATGACATCAACAAAATGATTATGACATCATCAAATGATTATGACATCAACAAAATGATTATGACATCATCCAATGATTATGACATTAAATAATTTTGACATCACCAAATGATTATGACATCAACAAAATGATTATGACATCATCCAATGATTATGACATCATCAAATGATTATGACATCAACAAAATGATTATGACATCATCAAATGATTATGACATCAACAAAATGATTATGACATCATCATTGATTATGACATCAACAAAATGATTATGACATCATCAAATGATTATGACATCATCCAATGATTATGACATCAAATGATTATTGCATCATCAAATGATTATGACATCAACAAAATGATTATGACATCATCCAATGATTATGACATCATCCAATGATTATGACATCATCAAATCATTATGACATCAACAAAATGATTATGACATCATCAAATGATTATGACATCAACAAAATGATTATTACATCATCCAATGATTATGACATCAAATGATTTTGACATCATCAAATGATTATGACATCAACAAAATGATTATGACATCATCCAATGATTATGACATCATCCAATGATTATGACATCATCAAATGATTATGACATCAACAAAATGATTATGACATCATCTAATCTTTATGACATCATCAAATGATTATGACATCAACAAAATGATTATGACATCATCTAATCTTTATGACATCATCAAATGATTATGACATCAACAAAATGATTATGACATCATCCAATGATTATGACATCAACAAAATGATTATGACATCAACAAAATGATTATGTCATCATCCAATGATTATGACATCATCCAATGATTATGACATCATCCAATGATTATGACATCAACAAAATGATTATGACATCAACAAAATGATTATGACAACATCTAATGATTATGACATCATCAAATGATTATGACATCAACAAAATGATTATGACATCATCCAATGATTAAGACATCATCAAATGATTATGACATCAACAAAATGATTATGACATCATCCAATGATAATGACATCAACAAAATGATTATGGCATCATCAAATGATTATGACATCAATAAAATGATTATGGCATCATCAAATGATTATGACATCAACAAAATGATTATGACATCATCAAATGATTATGATATCAACAAAATGATTATGACATCATCCAATGATTATGACATCAAATGATTATGACATCATCAAATGATTATGACATCAAGAAAATGATTATGACATCATCAAATGATTATGACATCAACAAAATGATTATGACATCATCCAATGATTATGACATCAAATGATTATGACATCAACAAAATGATTATGACATCATCCAATGATTATGACATCATCCAATGATTATGACATCATCAAATCATTATGACATCAACAAAATGATTATGACATCAACAAAATGATTATGACATCATCAAATGATTATGACATTAACAAAATGATTATGACATCATCCAATGATTATGACATCAAATAATTTTGACATCACCAAATGATTATGACATCAACAAAATGATTATGACATCATCCAATGATTATGACATCATCAAATGATTATGACATCATCAAAATGATTATGACATCATCAAATGATTATGACATCAACAAAATGATTATGACATCATCAAATGATTATGACATCAAGAAAATGATTATGACATCATCAAATGATTATGACATCAGCAAAATGATTATGACATCATCAAATGATTATGACATCTTCCAATGATTATGACATCAAATGATTATTGCATCATCAAATGATTATGACATCAACAAAATGATTATGACCTCATCCAATGATTATGACATCATCCAATGATTATGACATCATCAAATGATTATGACATCAACAAAATGATTATGACATCATCAAATGATTATGACATCAACAAAATGATTATTACATCATCCAATGATTATGACATCAAATGATTTTGACATCATCAAATGATTATGACATCAACAAAATGATTATGACATCATCCAATGATTATGACATCATCCAATGATTATGACTTCATCAAATCATTATGACATCAACAAAATGATTATGACATCATCTAATGATTATGACATCATCAAATGATTATGACATCGACAAAATGATTATGACAACATCTAATGATTATGACATCATCAAATGATTATGACATCAACAAAATGACTATGACATCATCCAATGATTAAGACATCATCAAATGATTATGACATCAACAAAATATTTATGACATCATCCAATGATTATGACATCAACAAAATGATTATGGCATCATCAAATGATTATGACATCAATAAAATGATTATGGCATCATCAAATGATTATGACATCAACAAAATGATTATGACATCATCAAATGATTATGACATCAACAAAATGATTATGACATCATCAAATGATTATGACATCAACAAAATGATTATGACATCATCCAATGATTATGACATCAAATGATTATGACATCAACAAAATGATTATGACATCATCCAATGATTATGACATCATCCAATGATTATGACATCATCAAATCATTATGACATCAACAAAATGATTATGACATCAACAAAATGATTATGACATCATCAAATGATTATGACATTAACAAAATGATTATGACATCATCAAATGATTATGACATCAACAAAATGATTATGACATCATCCAATGATTATGACATCATCCAATGATTATGACATCATCAAATGATTATGACATCAACAAAATGATTATGACATCATCAAATGATTATGACATCAACAAAATGATTATTACATCATCCAATGTTTATGACATCAAATGATTTTGACATCATCAAATGATTATGACATCAACAAAATGATTATGACATCATCCAATGATTATGACATCATCAAATGATTATGACATCAACAAATGATTATGACATCAACAAAATGATGATGACATCATCCAATGATTATGACATCATCCAATGATTATGACATCATCAAATCATTATGACATCAACAAAATGATTATGACATCATCTAATGATTATGACATCATCAAATGATTATGACATCAACAAAATGATTATGACAACATCTAATGATTATGACATCATCAAATGATTATGACATCAACAAAATGATTATGACATCATCCAATGATTAAGACATCATCAAATGATTATGACATCAACAAAATATTTATGACATCATCCAATGATTATGACATCAACAAAATGATTATGACATCATCAAATGATTATGACATCAACAAAATGATTATGACATCATCAAATGATTATGACATTAACAAAATGATTATGACATCATCCAATGATTATGACATCAAATAATTTTGACATCATCAAATGATTATGACATCAACAAAATGATTATGACATCATCCAATGATTATGACATCATCCAATGATTATGACATCAACAAAATGATTTTGACATCATCAAATGATTATGACATCAACAAAATGATTATGACATCATCCAATGATTATGACATCATCCAATGATTATGACATCAACAAAATGATTATGGCATCATCAAATGATTGTGACATCAACAAAATGATTATGGCATCATCAAATGATTATGACATCAACAAAATGATTATGACATCATCAAATGATTATGATATCAACAAAATGATTATGACATCATCCAATGATTATGACATCAAAGATTATGACATCATCAAATGATTATGACATCAACAAAATGATTATGACATCATCAAATGATAATGACATCAACAAAATGATTATGACATCATCCAATGATTATGACATCAAATGATTATGACATCAACAAAATGATTATGACATCATCCAATGATTATGACATCATCCAATGATTATGACATCATCAAATCATTATGACATCAACAAAATGATTATGACATCAGCAAAATGATTATGACATCATCAAATGATTATGACATCAACAAAATGATTATGACATCATCCAATAATTATGACATCAAATAATTTTGACATCATCAAATGATTATGACATCAACAAAATGATTATGACATCATCCAATGATTATGACATCATCCAATGATTATGACATCATCAAATGATTATGACATCAACAAAATGATTATGACATCATGAAATGATTATGACATCAAAAAAATGATTATTACATCATCCAATGATTAAGACATCAAATGATTTTGACATCATCAAATGATTATGACATCAACAAAATGATTATGACATCATCCAATGATTATGACATCATCCAATGATTATGACATCAAATGATTATGACATCATCAAATGATTATGACATCAACAAAATGATTATGACATCATCCAATGATTATGACATCATCCAATGAATATGACATCATCAAATCATTATGACATAAACAAAATGATTATGACATCATCTAATGATTATGACATCATCAAATGATTATGACATCAACAAAATGATTATGACATCATTCCATGATTATGACATCAAATGATTATGACATCATCAAATGATTATGAAATCAACAAAATGATTATGACATCATCAAATGATTATGACATCAACAAAATGATTATGACATCATCTAATGATTATGACATCATCAAATGATTATGACATCAACAAAATGATTATGACATCATCTAATTATTATGACATCATCAAATGATTATGACATCAACAAAATGATTATGACATCATCTAATGATTATGACATCATCAAATGATTATGACATCAACAAAATGATTATGACATCATCTAATGATTATGACATCATCAAATGATTATGACATCAACAAAATGATTATGACATCATCTAATGATTATGACATCATCAAATGATTATGACATAAACAAAATGATTATGACATCATCCAATGATTATGACATCATCCAATGATTATGACATCATCAAATCATTATGACATCAACAAAATGATTATGACATCAACCAAATGATTATGACATCATCAAATGATTATGACATCAACAAAATGATTATGACATCATCAAATGATTATGACATCAACAAAATGATTATGACATCTTCAAATGATTATGACATCATCCAATGATTATGACATCAAATGATTATGACATCATCAAATGATTATGACATCAACAAAATGATTATGACATCATCCAATGATTATGACATCAAATGATTTTGACATCATCAAATAATTATGACATCAACAAAATGATTATGGCATCATCAAATGATTATGACATCAACAAAATGATTATGACATCATCCAATGATTATGACATCAACAAAATGATTATGACATCATCAAATGATTATGACATCAACAAAATGATTATAACATCATCTAATGATTATGACATCATCCAATGATTATGACATCAACAAAATGATTATGACATCATCAAATGATAATGACATCAACAAAATGATTATGACATCATCCAATGATTATGACATCAAATGATTATGACATCAACAAAATGATGATGACATCATCCAATGATTATGACATCATCCAATGATTATGACATCATCAAATCATTATGACATAAACAAAATGATTATGACATCATCTAATGATTATGACATCATCAAATGATTATGACATCAACAAAATGATTATGACATCATCCAATAATTATGACATCAAATAATTTTGACATCATCAAATGATTATGACATCAACAAAATGATTATGACATCATCCAATGATTATGACATCATCCAATGATTATGACATCATCAAATCATTATGACATCAACAAAATGATTATGACATCATGAAATGATTATGACATAAAAAAAATGATTATTACATCATCCAATGATTATGACATCAAATGATTTTGACATCATCAAATGATTATGACATCAACAAAATGATTATGACATCATCCAATGATTATGACATCATCCAATGATTATGACATCAAATGATTATGACATCATCAAATGATTATGACATCAACAAAATGATTATGACATCATGAAATGATTATGACATAAAAAAATGATTATTACATCATCCAATGATTATGACATCAAATGATTTTGACATCATCAAATGATTATGACATCAACAAAATGATTATGACATCATCCAATGATTATGACATCATCCAATGATTATGACATCATCAAATCATTATGACATAAACAAAATGATTATGACATCATCTAATGATTGTGACATCATCAAATGATTATGACATCAAAAAAATGATTATGACATCATCCCATGATTATGACATCAAATGATTATGACATCATCAAATGATTATGAAATCAACAAAATGATTATGATATCATCAAATGATTATGACATCAACAAAATGATTATGACATTATCTAATGATTATGACATCATCAAATGATTATGACATCAACAAAATGATTATGACATCATCTAATGATTATGACATCATCAAATGATTATGACATCAACAAAATGATTATGACATCATCCAATGATTATGACATCAAATGATTATGACATCATCAAATGATTATGACATCAACAAAATGATTATGACATCATCTAATGATTATGACATCATCAAATGATTATGACATCAACAAAATGATTATGACATCATCTAATGATTATGACATCATCAAATGATTATGACATCAACAAAATGATTATGACATCATCTAATGATTATGACATCATCAAATGATTATGACATAAACAAAATGATTATGACATCATCCAATGATTTTGACATCATCCAATGATTATGACATCATCAAATCATTATGACATCAACAAAATGATTATGACATCAACAAAATGATTATGACATCATAAAATGATTATGACATCAACAAAATGATTATGACATCATCCAATGATTATGACATCAACAAAATGATTATGACATCTTCAAATGATTATGACATCATCCAATGATTATGACATCAAATGATTATGACATCATCAAATGATTATGACATCAACAAAATGATTATGACATCATCCAATGATTATGACATCAAATGATTATGACATCATCAAATGATTATGACATCAACAAAATGATTATGGCATCATCAAATGATTATGACATCAACAAAATGATTATGACATCATCCAATGATTATGACATCAACAAAATGATTATGACATCATCAAATGATTATGTCATCAACAAAATGATTATAACATCATCTAATGATTATGACATCATCTAATGATTATGACATCAACAAAATGATTATGACATCATCTAATGATTATGACATCAAATGATTATGACATCATCAAATGATTATGACATCAACAAAATGATTATGACATCATCAAATGATTATGACATCAAATGATTATGACATCATCAAATGATTATGACATCAACAAAATGATTATGACATCATCTAATGATTATGACATTATCAAATGATTATGACATCATCTAATGATTATGACATCATCCAATGATTATGACATCAACAAAATGATTATGACATCATCAAATGATTATGGCATCAACAAAATGATTATGACATCATCAAATGATTATGACATCAACAAAATGATTATGACATCATCAAATGATTATGACATCAACAAAATGATTATGACATCATCAAATGATTATGACATCAACAAAATGATTATGACATCATCTAATGATTATGACATTATCAAATGATTATGACATCATCTAATGATTATGACATCATTCAATGATTATGACATCAACAAAATGATTATGACATCATCAAATGATTATGGCATCAACAAAATGATTATGACATCATCAAATGATTATGACATCAACAAAATGATTATTGCATCATCAAATGATTATGACATCAACAAAATGATTACGACATCATCCAATGATTATGACATCATCCAATGATTATGACATCATCCAATGATTATGACATCATCAAATCATTATGACATCAACAAAATGATTATGACATCATCAAATGATTATGACGTCAACAAAATGTTTATTACATCATCCAATGATTATGACATCAAATGATTTTGACATCATCAAATGATTATGACATCAACAAAATGATTATGACATCATCCAATGATTATGACATCATCCAATGATTATGACTTCATCAAATCATTATGACATCAACAAAATGATTATGACATCATCAAATGATTATGACATCAACAAAATGATTATTACATCATCCAATGATTTTGACATCAAATGATTTTGACATCATCAAATGATTATGACATCAACAAAATGATTATGTCATCAACAAAATGATTATGACATCATCCAATGATTATGACATCAACAAAATGATTATGACATCATCCAATGATTAAGACATCATCAAATGATTATGACATCAACAAAATGATTATGACATCATCCTATGATTATGACATCAACAAAATGATTATGGCATCATCAAATGATTATGACATCAATAAAATGATTATGGCATCATCAAATGATTATGACATCAACAAAATGATTATGACATCATCAAATGATTATGATATCAACAAAATGATTATGACATCATCCAATGATTATGACATCAAATGATTATGACATCATCAAATGATTATGACATCAAGAAAATGATTATGACATCATCAAATGATTATGACATCAACAAAATGATTATGACATCATCCAATGATTATGACATCAAATGATTATGACATCAACAAAATGATTATGACATCATCCAATGATTATGACATCATCCAATGATTATGACATCATCAAATCATTATGACATCAACAAAATGATTATGACATCAACAAAATGATTATGACATCATCAAATGATTATGACATTAACAAAATAATTATGACATCATCCAGTGATTATGACATCAAATAATTTTGACATCATCAAATGATTATGACATCAACAAAATGATTATGACATCATCCAATGATTATGACATCATCCAATGATTATGACATCATCAAATCAATATGACATCAACAAAATGATTATGACATCATCAAATGATTATGACATCAACAAAATGATTATTACATCATCCAATGTTTATGACATCAAATGATTTTGACATCATCAAATGATTATGACATCAACAAAATGATTATGACATCATCCAATGATTATGACATCATCCAATGATTATGACATCAAATGATTATGACATCATCAAATGATTATGACATCAACAAAATGATGATGACATCATCCAATGATTATGACATCATCCAATGATTATGACATCATCAAATCATTATGACATCAACAAAATGATTATGACATCAACAAAATGATTATGACATCATCAAATGATTATGACATCAACAAAATGATTATGACATCATCCAATGATTATGACATCAAATAATTTTGACATCACCAAATGATTATGACATCAACAAAATGATTATGACATCATCCAATGATTATGACATCATCAAATGATTATGACATCAACAAAATGATTATGACATCATCAAATGATTATGACATCAACAAAATGATTATGACATCATCAAATGATTATGACATCAACAAAATGATTATGACATCATCAAATGATTATGACATCATCCAATGATTATGACATCAAATGATTATTGCATCATCAAATGATTATGACATCAACAAAATGATTATGACATCATCCAATGATTATGACATCATTCAATGATTATGACATCATCCAATGATTATGACATCATCAAATCATTATGACATCAACAAAATGATTATTACATCATCCAATGATTATGACATCAAATGATTTTGACATCATCAAATGATTATGACATCAACAAAATGATTATGACATCATCCAATGATTATGACATCATCCAATGATTATGACTTCATCAAATCATTATGACATCAACAAAATGATTATGACACCATCTAATGATTATGACATCATCAAATGATTATGACATCAACAAAATGATTATGACATCATCTAATCTTTATGACATCATCAAATGATTATGACATCAACAAAATGATTATGACATCATCCAATGATTATGACATCAAATGATTATGACATCATCTAATGATTATGACATCATCCAATGATTATGACATCAACAAAATGATTATGACATCAACAAAATGATTATGTCATCATCCAATGATTATGACATCATTCAATGATTATGACATCATCCAATGATTATGACATCAACAAAATGATTATGACATCAACAAAATGATTATGACAACATCTAATGATTATGACATCATCAAATGATTATGACATCAACAAAATGATTATGACATCATCCAATGATAATGACATCAACAAAATGATTATGGCATCATCAAATGATTATGACATCAATAAAATGATTATGGCATCATCAAATGATTATGACATCAACAAAATGATTATGACATCATCAAATGATTATGATATCAACAAAATGATTATGACATCATCCAATGATTATGACATCAAATGATTATGACATCATCAAATGATTATGACATCAAGAAAATGATTATGACATCATCAAATGATTATGACATCAACAAAATGATTATGACATCATCCAATGATTATGACATCAAATGATTATGACATCAACAAAATGATTATGACATCATCCAATGATTATGACATCATCCAATGATTATGACATCATCAAATCATTATGACATCAACAAAATGATTATGACATCAACAAAATGATTATGACATCATCAAATGATTATGACATCAACAAAATGATTATGACATCATCAAATGATTATGACATCAAGAAAATGATTATGACATCATCAAATGATTATGACATCAGCAAAATGATTATGACATCATCAAATGATTATGACATCTTCCAATGATTATGACATCAAATGATTATTGCATCATCAAATGATTATGACATCAACAAAATGATTATGACCTCATCCAATGATTATGACATCATCCAATGATTATGACATCATCAAATGATTATGACATCAACAAAATGATTATGACATCATCAAATGATTATGACATCAACAAAATGATTATTACATCATCCAATGATTATGACATCAAATGATTTTGACATCATCAAATGATTATGACATCAACAAAATGATTATGACATCATCCAATGATTATGACATCATCCAATGATTATGACTTCATCAAATCATTATGACATCAACAAAATGATTATGACATCATCTAATGATTATGACATCATCAAATGATTATGACATCAACAAAATGATTATGACAACATCTAATGATTATGACATCATCAAATGATTATGACATCAACAAAATGACTATGACATCATCCAATGATTAAGACATCATCAAATGATTATGACATCAACAAAATATTTATGACATCATCCAATGATTATGACATCAACAAAATGATTATGGCATCATCAAATGATTATGACATCAATAAAATGATTATGGCATCATCAAATGATTATGACATCAACAAAATGATTATGACATCATCAAATGATTATGATATCAACAAAATGATTATGACATCATCCAATGATTATGAAATCAAATGATTATGACATCATCAAATGATTATGACATCAACAAAATGATTATGACATCATCAAATGATTATGACATCAACAAAATGATTATGACATCATCCAATGATTATGACATCAAATGATTATGACATCAACAAAATGATTATGACATCATCCAATGATTATGACATCATCCAATGATTATGACATCATCAAATCATTATGACATCAACAAAATGATTATGACATCAACAAAATGATTATGACATCATCAAATGATTATGACATTAACAAAATGATTATGACATCATCCAATGATTATGACATCAAATAATTTTGACATCATCAAATGATTATGACATCAACAAAATGATTATGACATCATCCAATGATTATGACATCATCCAATGATTATGACATCATCAAATCATTATGACATCAACAAAAGGATTATGACATCAACAAAATGATTATGACATCATCAAATGATTATGACATCAACAAAATGATTATGACATCATCCAATGATTATGACATCAAATAATTTTGACATCACCAAATGATTATGACATCAACAAAATGATTATGACATCATCCAATGATTATGACATCATCAAATGATTATGACATCAACAAAATGATTATGACATCATCAAATGATTATGACATCAACAAAATGATTATGACATCATCAAATGATTATGACATCAACAAAATGATTATGACATCATCAAATGATTATGACATCATCCAATGATTATGACATCAAATGATTATTGCATCATCAAATGATTATGACATCAACAAAATGATTATGACATCATCAAATGATTATGACATCAACAAAATGATTATTACATCATCCAATGATTATGACATCAAATGATTTTGACATCATCAAATGATTATGACATCAACAAAATGATTATGACATCATCCAATGATTATGACATCATCAAATGATTATGACATCAACAAAATGATTATGACATCATCTAATCTTTATGACATCATCAAATGATTATGACATCAACAAAATGATTATGACATCATCCAATGATTATGACATCAAATGATTATGACATCATCTAATGATTATGACATCATCCAATGATTATGACATCAACAAAATGATTATGACATCAACAAAATGATTATGTCATCATCCAATGATTATGACATCATTCAATGATTATGACATCATCCAATGATTATGACATCAACAAAATGATTATGACATCAACAAAATGATTATGACAACATCTAATGATTATGACATCATCAAATGATTATGACATCAACAAAATGATTATGACTTCATCCAATGATAATGACATCAACAAAATGATTATGGCATCATCAAATGATTATGACATCAATAAAATGATTATGGCATCATCAAATGATTATGACATCAACAAAATGATTATGACATCATCAAATGATTATGATATCAACAAAATGATTATGACATCATCCAATGATTATGACATCAAATGATTATGACATCATCAAATGATTATGACATCAAGAAAATGATTATGACATCATCAAATGATTATGACATCAACAAAATGATTATGACATCATCCAATGATTATGACATCATCCAATGATTATGACATCATCAAATCATTATGACATCAAAAAAATGATTATGACATCAACAAAATGATTATGACATCATCAAATGATTATGACATCATCAAATGATTATGACATCAACAAAATGATTATGACATCATCAAATGATTATGACATCAACAAAATGATTATGACATCATCAAATGATTATGACATCAAGAAAATGATTATGACATCATCAAATGATTATGACATCAGCAAAATGATTATGACATCATCAAATGATTATGACATCTTCCAATGATTATGACATCAAATGATTATTGCATCATCAAATGATTATGACATCAATAAAATGATTATGGCATCATCAAATGATTATGACATCAACAAAATGATTATGACATCATCAAATGATTATGATATCAACAAAATGATTATGACATCATCCAATGATTATGACATCAAATGATTATGACATCATCAAATGATTATGACATCAAGAAAATGATTATGACATCATCAAATGATTATGACATCAACAAAATGATTATGACATCATCCAATGATTATGACATCAAATGATTATGACATCAACAAAATGATTATGACATCATCCAATGATTATGACATCATCCAATGATTATGACATCATCAAATCATTATGACATCAAAAAAATGATTATGACATCAACAAAATGATTATGACATCATCAAATGATTATGACATCATCAAATGATTATGACATCAACAAAATGATTATGACATCATCAAATGATTATGACATCAACAAAATGATTATGACATCATCAAATGATTATGACATCAAGAAAATGATTATGACATCATCAAATGATTATGACATCAGCAAAATGATTATGACATCATCAAATGATTATGACATCTTCCAATGATTATGACATCAAATGATTATTGCATCATCAAATGATTATGACATCAACAAAATGATTATGACCTCATCCAATGATTATGACATCATCCAATGATTATGACATCATCAAATGATTATGACATCAACAAAATGATTATGACATCATCAAATGATTATGACATCAACAAAATGATTATTACATCATCCAATGATTATGACATCAAATGATTTTGACATCATCAAATGATTATGACATCAACAAAATGATTATGACATCATCCAATGATTATGACATCATCCAATGATTATGACTTCATCAAATCATTATGACATCAACAAAATGATTATGACATCATCTAATGATTATGACATCATCAAATGATTATGACATCAACAAAATGATTATGACAACATCTAATGATTATGGCATCATCAAATGATTATGACATCAACAAAATGACTATGACATCATCCAATGATTAAGACATCATCAAATGATCATGACATCAACAAAATATTTATGACATCATCCAATGATTATGACATCAACAAAATGATTATGGCATCATCAAATGATTATGACATCAATAAAATGATTATGGCATCATCAAATGATTATGACATCAACAAAATGATTATGACATCATCAAATGATTATGATATCAACAAAATGATTATGACATCATCCAATGATTATGAAATCAAATGATTATGACATCATCAAATGATTATGACATCAACAAAATGATTATGACATCATCAAATGATTATGACATCAACAAAATGATTATGACATCATCCAATGATTATGACATCAAATGATTATGACATCAACAAAATGATTATGACATCATCCAATGATTATGACATCATCCAATGATTATGACATCATCAAATCATTATGACATCAACAAAATGATTATGACATCAACAAAATGATTATGACATCATCAAATGATTATGACATTAACAAAATGATTATGACATCATCCAATGATTATGACATCAAATAATTTTGACATCATCAAATGATTATGACATCAACAAAATGATTATGACATCATCCAATGATTATGACATCATCCAATGATTATGACATCATCAAATGATTATGACATCAACAAAATGATTATGACATCATCAAATGATTATGACATCAACAAAATGATTATTACATCATCCAATGTTTATGACATCAAATGATTTTGACATCATCAAATGATTATGACATCAACAAAATGATTATGACATCATCCAATGATTATGACATCATCAAATGATTATGACATCAACAAATGATTATGACATCAACAAAATGATGATGACATCATCCAATGATTATGACATCATCCAATGATTATGACATCATCAAATCATTATGACATCAACAAAATGATTATGACATCATCTAATGATTATGACATCATCAAATGATTATGACATCAACAAAATGATTATGACAACATCTAATGATTATGACATCATCAAATGATTATGACATCAACAAAATGATTATGACATCATCCAATGATTAAGACATCATCAAATGATTATGACATCAACAAAATATTTATGACATCATCCAATGATTATGACATCAACAAAATGATTATGGCATCATCAAATGATTATGACATCAACAAAATGATTATGACATCATCCAATGATTAAGACATCATCAAATGATTATGACATCAACAAAATATTTATGACATCATCAAATGATTATGACATCAACAAAATGATTATGACATCATCAAATGATTATGATATCAACAAAATGATTATGACATCATCCAATGATTATGAAATCAAATGATTATGACATCATCAAATGATTATGACATCAACAAAATGATTATGACATCATCAAATGATTATGACATCAACAAAATGATTATGACATCATCCAATGATTATGACATCAAATGATTATGACATCAACAAAATGATTATGACATCATCCAATGATTATGACATCATCCAATGATTATGACATCATCAAATCATTATGACATCAACAAAATGATTATGACATCAACAAAATGATTATGACATCATCAAATGATTATGACATCAACAAAATGATTATGACATCATCAAATGATTATGACATCAAGAAAATGATTATGACATCATCAAATGATTATGACATCAGCAAAATGATTATGACATCATCAAATGATTATGACATCTTCCAATGATTATGACATCAAATGATTATTGCATCATCAAATGATTATGACATCAACAAAATGATTATGACCTCATCCAATGATTATGACATCATCCAATGATTATGACATCATCAAATGATTATGACATCAACAAAATGATTATGACATCATCAAATGATTATGACATCAACAAAATGATTATTACATCAACCAATGATTATGACATCAAATGATTTTGACATCATCAAATGATTATGACATCAACAAAATGATTATGACATCATCCAATGATTATGACATCATCCAATGATTATGACTTCATCAAATCATTATGACATCAACAAAATGATTATGACATCATCTAATGATTATGACATCATCAAATGATTATGACATCAACAAAATGATTATGACAACATCTAATGATTATGACATCATCAAATGATTATGACATCAACAAAATGACTATGACATCATCCAATGATTAAGACATCATCAAATGATTATGACATCAACAAAATATTTATGACATCATCCAATGATTATGACATCAACAAAATGATTATGGCATCATCAAATGATTATGACATCAATAAAATGATTATGGCATCATCAAATGATTATGACATCAACAAAATGATTATGACATCATCAAATGATTATGATATCAACAAAATGATTATGACATCATCCAATGATTATGAAATCAAATGATTATGACATCATCAAATGATTATGACATCAACAAAATGATTATGACATCATCAAATGATTATGACATCAACAAAATGATTATGACATCATCCAATGATTATGACATCAAATGATTATGACATCAACAAAATGATTATGACATCATCCAATGATTATGACATCATCCAATGATTATGACATCATCAAATCATTATGACATCAACAAAATGATTATGACATCAACAAAATGATTATGACATCATCAAATGATTATGACATTAACAAAATGATTATGACATCATCCAATGATTATGACATCAAATAATTTTGACATCATCAAATGATTATGACATCAACAAAATGATTATGACATCATCCAATGATTATGACATCATCCAATGATTATGACATCATCAAATCATTATGACATCAACAAAAGGATTATGACATCAACAAAATGATTATGACATCATCAAATGATTATGACATCAACAAAATGATTATGACATCATCCAATGATTATGACATCAAATAATTTTGACATCACCAAATGATTATGACATCAACAAAATGATTATGACATCATCCAATGATTATGACATCATCAAATGATTATGACATCAACAAAATGATTATGACATCATCAAATGATTATGACATCAACAAAATGATTATGACATCATCAAATGATTATGACATCAACAAAATGATTATGACATCATCAAATGATTATGACATCATCTAATCTTTATGACATCATCAAATGATTATGACATCAACAAAATGATTATGACATCATCCAATGATTATGACATCAAATGATTATGACATCATCTAATGATTATGACATCATCCAATGATTATGACATCAACAAAATGATTATGACATCAACAAAATGATTATGTCATCATCCAATGATTATGACATCATTCAATGATTATGACATCATCCAATGATTATGACATCAACAAAATGATTATGACATCAACAAAATGATTATGACAACATCTAATGATTATGACATCATCAAATGATTATGACATCAACAAAATGATTATGACATCATCCAATGATAATGACATCAACAAAATGATTATGGCATCATCAAATGATTATGACATCAATAAAATGATTATGGCATCATCAAATGATTATGACATCAACAAAATGATTATGACATCATCCAATGATTATGACATCAAATGATTATGACATCATCAAATGATTATGACATCAAGAAAATGATTATGACATCATCAAATGATTATGACATCAACAAAATGATTATGACATCATCCAATGATTATGACATCAAATGATTATGACATCAACAAAATGATTATGACATCATCCAATGATTATGACATCATCCAATGATTATGACATCATCAAATCATTATGACATCAAAAAAATGATTATGACATCAACAAAATGATTATGACATCATCAAATGATTATGACATCATCAAATGATTATGACATCAACAAAATGATTATGACATCATCAAATGATTATGACATCAACAAAATGATTATGACATCATCAAATGATTATGACATCAAGAAAATGATTATGACATCATCAAATGATTATGACATCAGCAAAATGATTATGACATCATCAAATGATTATGACATCTTCCAATGATTATGACATCAAATGATTATTGCATCATCAAATGATTATGACATCAACAAAATGATTATGACCTCATCCAATGATTATGACATCATCCAATGATTATGACATCATCAAATGATTATGACATCAACAAAATGATTATGACATCATCAAATGATTATGACATCAACAAAATGATTATTACATCATCCAATGATTATGACATCAAATGATTTTGACATCATCAAATGATTATGACATCAACAAAATGATTATGACATCATCCAATGATTATGACATCATCCAATGATTATGACTTCATCAAATCATTATGACATCAACAAAATGATTATGACATCATCTAATGATTATGACATCATCAAATGATTATGACATCAACAAAATGATTATGACAACATCTAATGATTATGACATCATCAAATGATTATGACATCAACAAAATGACTATGACATCATCCAATGATTAAGACATCATCAAATGATCATGACATCAACAAAATATTTATGACATCATCCAATGATTATGACATCAACAAAATGATTATGGCATCATCAAATGATTATGACATCAATAAAATGATTATGGCATCATCAAATGATTATGACATCAACAAAATGATTATGACATCATCAAATGATTATGATATCAACAAAATGATTATGACATCATCCAATGATTATGAAATCAAATGATTATGACATCATCAAATGATTATGACATCAACAAAATGATTATGACATCATCAAATGATTATGACATCAACAAAATGATTATGACATCATCCAATGATTATGACATCAAATGATTATGACATCAACAAAATGATTATGACATTATCCAATGATTATGACATCATCCAATGATTATGACATCATCAAATCATTATGACATCAACAAAATGATTATGACATCAACAAAATGATTATGACATCATCAAATGATTATGACATTAACAAAATGATTATGACATCATCCAATGATAATGACATGAAATAATTTTGACATCATCAAATGATTATGACATCAACAAAATGATTATGACATCATCCAATGATTATGACATCATCCAATGATTATTACATCATCAAATGATTATGACATCAACAAAATGATTATGACATCATCAAATGATTATGACATCAACAAAATGATTATTACATCATCCAATGTTTATGACATCAAATGATTTTGACATCATCAAATGATTATGACATCAACAAAATGATTATGACATCATCCAATGATTATGACATCATCAAATGATTATGACATCAACAAATGATTATGACATCAACAAAATGATGATGACATCATCCAATGATTATGACATCATCCAATGATTATGACATCATCAAATCATTATGACATCAACAAAATGATTATGACATCATCTAATGATTATGACATCATCAAATGATTATGACATCAACAAAATGATTATGACAACATCTAATGATTATGACATCATCAAATGATTATGACATCAACAAAATGATTATGACATCATCCAATGATTAAGACATCATCAAATGATTATGACATCATCAAATGATTATGACATCATCCAATGATTATGACATCATCCAATGATTATGACATCATCAAATGATTATGACATCAACAAAATGATTATGACATCATCAAATGATTATGATATCAACAAAATGATTATGACATCATCCAATGATTATGAAATCAAATGATTATGACATCATCAAATGATTATGACATCAACAAAATGATTATGACATCATCAAATGATTATGACATCAACAAAATGATTATGACATCATCCAATGATTATGACATCAAATGATTATGACATCAACAAAATGATTATGACATCATCCAATGATTATGACATCATCCAATGATTATGACATCATCAAATCATTATGACATCAACAAAATGATTATGACATCAACAAAATGATTATGACATCATCAAATGATTATGACATTAACAAAATGATTATGACATCATCCAATGATTATGACATCAAATAATTTTGACATCATCAAATGATTATGACATCAACAAAATGATTATGACATCATCCAATGATTATGACATCATCCAATGATTATGACATCATCAAATCATTATGACATCAACAAAAGGATTATGACATCAACAAAATGATTATGACATCATCAAATGATTATGACATCAACAAAATGATTATGACATCATCCAATGATTATGACATCAAATAATTTTGACATCACCAAATGATTATGACATCAACAAAATGATTATGACATCATCCAATGATTATGACATCATCAAATGATTATGACATCAACAAAATGATTATGACATCATCAAATGATTATGACATCAACAAAATGATTATGACATCATCAAATGATTATGACATCAACAAAATGATTATGACATCATCAAATGATTATGACATCATCCAATGATTATGACATCAAATGATTATTGCATCATCAAATGATTATGACATCAACAAAATGATTATGACATCATCAAATGATTATGACATCAACAAAATGATTATTACATCATCCAATGATTATGACATCAAATGATTTTGACATCATCAAATGATTATGACATCAACAAAATGATTATGACATCATCCAATGATTATGACATCATCAAATGATTATGACATCAACAAAATGATTATGACATCATCTAATCTTTATGACATCATCAAATGATTATGATATCAACAAAATGATTATGACATCATCCAATGATTATGAAATCAAATGATTATGACATCATCAAATGATTATGACATCAACAAAATGATTATGACATCATCAAATGATTATGACATCAACAAAATGATTATGACATCAACCAATGATTATGACATCAAATGATTATGACATCAACAAAATGATTATGACATCATCCAATGATTATGACATCATCCAATGATTATGACATCATCAAATCATTATGACATCAACAAAATGATTATGACATCAACAAAATGATTATGACATCATCAAATGATTATGACATTAACAAAATGATTATGACATCATCCAATGATTATGACATCAAATAATTTTGACATCATCAAATGATTATGACATCAACAAAATGATTATGACATCATCCAATGATTATGACATCATCCAATGATTATGACATCATCAAATCATTATGACATCAACAAAAGGATTATGACATCAACAAAATGATTATGACATCATCAAATGATTATGACATCAACAAAATGATTATGACATCATCCAATGATTATGACATCAAATAATTTTGACATCACCAAATGATTATGACATCAACAAAATGATTATGACATCATCCAATGATTATGACATCATCAAATGATTATGACATCAACAAAATGATTATGACATCATCAAATGATTATGACATCAACAAAATGATTATGACATCATCAAATGATTATGACATCAACAAAATGATTATGACATCATCAAATGATTATGACATCATCCAATGATTATGACATCAAATGATTATTGCATCATCAAATGATTATGACATCAACAAAATGATTATGACATCATCAAATGATTATGACATCAACAAAATGATTATTACATCATCCAATGATTATGACATCAAATGATTTTGACATCATCAAATGATTATGACATCAACAAAATGATTATGACATCATCCAATGATTATGACATCATCAAATGATTATGACATCAACAAAATGATTATGACATCATCTAATCTTTATGACATCATCAAATGATTATGACATCAACAAAATGATTATGACATCATCCAATGATTATGACATCAAATGATTATGACATCATCTAATGATTATGACATCATCCAATGATTATGACATCAACAAAATGATTATGACATCAACAAAATGATTATGTCATCATCCAATGATTATGACATCATTCAATGATTATGACATCATCCAATGATTATGACATCAACAAAATGATTATGACATCAACAAAATGATTATGACAACATCTAATGATTATGACATCATCAAATGATTATGACATCAACAAAATGATTATGACATCATCCAATGATAATGACATCAACAAAATGATTATGGCATCATCAAATGATTATGACATCAATAAAATGATTATGGCATCATCAAATGATTATGACATCAACAAAATGATTATGACATCATCAAATGATTATGATATCAACAAAATGATTATGACATCATCCAATGATTATGACATCAAATGATTATGACATCATCAAATGATTATGACATCAAGAAAATGATTATGACATCATCAAATGATTATGACATCAACAAAATGATTATGACATCATCCAATGATTATGACATCAAATGATTATGACATCAACAAAATGATTATGACATCATCCAATGATTATGACATCATCCAATGATTATGACATCATCAAATCATTATGACATCAAAAAAATGATTTTGACATCAACAAAATGATTATGACATCATCAAATGATTATGACATCATCAAATGATTATGACATCAACAAAATGATTATGACATCATCAAATGATTATGACATCAACAAAATGATTATGACATCATCAAATGATTATGACATCAAGAAAATGATTATGACATCATCAAATGATTATGACATCAGCAAAATGATTATGACATCATCAAATGATTATGACATCTTCCAATGATTATGACATCAAATGATTATTGCATCATCAAATGATTATGACATCAACAAAATGATTATGACCTCATCCAAAGATTATGACATCATCCAATGATTATGACATCATCAAATGATTATGACATCAACAAAATGATTATGACATCAACAAAATGATTATTACATCATCCAATGATTATGACATCAAATGATTTTGACATCATCAAATGATTATGACATCAACAAAATGATTATGACATCATCCAATGATTATGACATCATCCAATGATTATGACTTCATCAAATCATTATGACATCAACAAAATGATTATGACATCATCTAATGATTATGACATCATCAAATGATTATGACATCAACAAAATGATTATGACAACATCTAATGATTATGACATCATCAAATGATTATGACATCAACAAAATGACTATGACATCATCCAATGATTAAGACATCATCAAATGATCATGACATCAACAAAATATTTATGACATCATCCAATGATTATGACATCAACAAAATGATTATGGCATCATCAAATGATTATGACATCAATAAAATGATTATGGCATCATCAAATGATTATGACATCAACAAAATGATTATGACATCATCAAATGATTATGATATCAACAAAATGATTATGACATCATCCAATGATTATGAAATCAAATGATTATGACATCATCAAATGATTATGACATCAACAAAATGATTATGACATCATCAAATGATTATGACATCAACAAAATGATTATGACATCATCCAATGATTATGACATCAAATGATTATGACATCAACAAAATGATTATGACATCATCCAATGATTATGACATCATCCAATGATTATGACATCATCAAATCATTATGACATCAACAAAATGATTATGACATCAACAAAATGATTATGACATCATCAAATGATTATGACATTAACAAAATGATTATGACATCATCCAATGATTATGACATCAAATAATTTTGACATCATCAAATGATTATGACATCAACAAAATGATTATGACATCATCCAATGATTATGACATCATCCAATGATTATGACATCATCAAATGATTATGACATCAACAAAATGATTATGACATCATCAAATGATTATGACATCAACAAAATGATTATTACATCATCCAATGTTTATGACATCAAATGATTTTGACATCATCAAATGATTATGACATCAACAAAATGATTATGACATCATCCAATGATTATGACATCATCAAATGATTATGACATCAACAAATGATTATGACATCAACAAAATGATGATGACATCATCCAATGATTATGACATCATCCAATGATTATGACATCATCAAATCATTATGACATCAACAAAATGATTATGACATCATCTAATGATTATGACATCATCAAATGATTATGACATCAACAAAATGATTATGACAACATCTAATGATTATGACATCATCAAATGATTATGACATCAACAAAATGATTATGACATCATCCAATGATTAAGACATCATCAAATGATTATGACATCATCAAATGATTATGACATCATCCAATGATTATGACATCATCCAATGATTATGACATCATCAAATGATTATGACATCAACAAAATGATTATGACATCATCAAATGATTATGATATCAACAAAATGATTATGACATCATCCAATGATTATGAAATCAAATGATTATGACATCATCAAATGATTATGACATCAACAAAATGATTATGACATCATCAAATGATTATGACATCAACAAAATGATTATGACATCATCCAATGATTATGACATCAAATGATTATGACATCAACAAAATGATTATGACATCATCCAATGATTATGACATCATCCAATGATTATGACATCATCAAATCATTATGACATCAACAAAATGATTATGACATCAACAAAATGATTATGACATCATCAAATGATTATGACATTAACAAAATGATTATGACATCATCCAATGATTATGACATCAAATAATTTTGACATCATCAAATGATTATGACATCAACAAAATGATTATGACATCATCCAATGATTATGACATCATCCAATGATTATGACATCATCAAATCATTATGACATCAACAAAAGGATTATGACATCAACAAAATGATTATGACATCATCAAATGATTATGACATCAACAAAATGATTATGACATCATCCAATGATTATGACATCAAATAATTTTGACATCACCAAATGATTATGACATCAACAAAATGATTATGACATCATCCAATGATTATGACATCATCAAATGATTATGACATCAACAAAATGATTATGACATCATCAAATGATTATGACATCAACAAAATGATTATGACATCATCAAATGATTATGACATCAACAAAATGATTATGACATCATCAAATGATTATGACATCATCCAATGATTATGACATCAAATGATTATTGCATCATCAAATGATTATGACATCAACAAAATGATTATGACATCATCAAATGATTATGACATCAACAAAATGATTATTACATCATCCAATGATTATGACATCAAATGATTTTGACATCATCAAATGATTATGACATCAACAAAATGATTATGACATCATCCAATGATTATGACATCATCAAATGATTATGACATCAACAAAATGATTATGACATCATCTAATCTTTATGACATCATCAAATGATTATGACATCAACAAAATGATTATGACATCATCCAATGATTATGACATCAAATGATTATGACATCATCTAATGATTATGACATCATCCAATGATTATGACATCAACAAAATAATTATGACATCATCAAAATGATTATGTCATCATCCAATGATTATGACATCATTCAATGATTATGACATCATCCAATGATTATGACATCAACAAAATGATTATGACATCAACAAAATGATTATGACAACATCTAATGATTATGACATCATCAAATGATTATGACATCAACAAAATGATTATGACATCATCCAATGATAATGACATCAACAAAATGATTATGGCATCATCAAATGATTATGACATCAATAAAATGATTATGGCATCATCAAATGATTATGACATCAACAAAATGATTATGACATCATCAAATGATTATGATATCAACAAAATGATTATGACATCATCCAATGATTATGACATCAAATGATTATGACATCATCAAATGATTATGACATCAAGAAAATGATTATGACATCATCAAATGATTATGACATCAACAAAATGATTATGACATCATCCAATGATTATGACATCAAATGATTATGACATCAACAAAATGATTATGACATCATCCAATGATTATGACATCATCCAATGATTATGACATCATCAAATCATTATGACATCAAAAAAATGATTATGACATCAACAAAATGATTATGACATCATCAAATGATTATGACATCATCAAATGATTATGACATCAACAAAATGATTATGACATCATCAAATGATTATGACATCAACAAAATGATTATGACATCATCAAATGATTATGACATCAAGAAAATGATTATGACATCATCAAATGATTATGACATCATCAAATGATTATGACATCTTCCAATGATTATGACATCAAATGATTATTGCATCATCAAATGATTATGACATCAACAAAATGATTATGACCTCATCCAATGATTATGACATCATCCAATGATTATGACATCATCAAATGATTATGACATCAACAAAATGATTATGACATCATCAAATGATTATGACATCAACAAAATGATTATTACATCATCCAATGATTATGACATCAAATGATTTTGACATCATCAAATGATTATGACATCAACAAAATGATTATGACATCATCCAATGATTATGACATCATCCAATGATTATGACTTCATCAAATCATTATGACATCAACAAAATGATTATGACATCATCTAATGATTATGACATCATCAAATGATTATGACATCAACAAAATTATTATGACAACATCTAATGATTATGACATCATCAAATGATTATGACATCAACAAAATGACTATGACATCATCCAATGATTAAGACATCATCAAATGATCATGACATCAACAAAATATTTATGACATCATCCAATGATTATGACATCAACAAAATGATTATGGCATCATCAAATGATTATGACATCAATAAAATGATTATGGCATCATCAAATGATTATGACATCAACAAAATGATTATGACATCATCAAATGATTATGATATCAACAAAATGATTATGACATCATCCAATGATTATGAAATCAAATGATTATGACATCATCAAATGATTATGACATCAACAAAATGATTATGACATCATCAAATGATTATGACATCAACAAAATGATTATGACATCATCCAATGATTATGACATCAAATGATTATGACATCAACAAAATGATTATGACATCATCCAATGATTATGACATCATCCAATGATTATGACATCATCAAATCATTATGACATCAACAAAATGATTATGACATCAACAAAATGATTATGACATCATCAAATGATTATGACATTAACAAAATGATTATGACATCATCCAATGATTATGACATCAAATAATTTTGACATCATCAAATGATTATGACATCAACAAAATGATTATGACATCATCCAATGATTATGACATCATCCAATGATTATGACATCATCAAATCATTATGACATCAACAAAATGATTATGACATCATCAAATGATTATGACATCAACAAAATGATTATTACATCATCCAATGTTTATGACATCAAATGATTTTGACATCATCAAATGATTATGACATCAACAAAATGATTATGACATCATCCAATGATTATGACATCATCAAATGATTATGACATCAACAAATGATTATGACATCAACAAAATGATGATGACATCATCCAATGATTATGACATCATCAAATCATTATGACATCAAAAAAATGATTATGACATCATCTAATGATTATGACATCATCAAATGATTATGACATCAACAAAATGATTATGACAACATCTAATGATTATGACATCATCAAATGATTATGACATCAACAAATGATTATGACATCAACAAAATGATTATGACATCATCCAATGATTAAGACATCATCAAATGATTATGACATCAACAAAATATTTATGACATCATCCAATGATTATGACATCAACAAAATGATTATGGCATCATCAAATGATTATGACATCAACAAAATGATTATGACATCATCCAATGATTAAGACATCATCAAATGATTATGACATCAACAAAATATTTATGACATCATCAAATGATTATGACTTCAACAAAATGATTATGACATCATCAAATGATTATGATATCAACAAAATGATTATGACATCATCCAATGATTATGAAATCAAATGATTATGACATCATCAAATGATTATGACATCAACAAAATGATTATGACATCATCAAATGATTATGACATCAACAAAATGATTATGACATCATCCAATGATTATGACATCAAATGATTATGACATCAACAAAATGATTATGACATCATCCAATGATTATGACATCATCCAATGATTATGACATCATCAAATCATTATGACATCAACAAAATGATTATGACATCAACAAAATGATTATGACATCATCAAATGATTATGACATTAACAAAATGATCATGACATCATCCAATGATTATGACATCAAATAATTTTGACATCATCAAATGATTATGACATCAACAAAATGATTATGACATCATCCAATGATTATGACATCATCCAATGATTATGACATCATCAAATGATTATGACATCAACAAAATGATTATGACATCATCAAATGATTATGACATCAACAAAATGATTATTACATCATCCAATGTTTATGACATCAAATGATTTTGACATCATCAAATGATTATGACATCAACAAAATGATTATGACATCATCCAATGATTATGACATCATCAAATGATTATGACATCAACAAATGATTATGACATCAACAAAATGATGATGACATCATCCAATGATTATGACATCATCCAATGATTATGACATCATAAAATCATTATGACATCAACAAAATGATTATGACATCATCTAATGATTATGACATCATCAAATGATTATGACATCAACAAAATGATTATGACATCATCCCATGATTATGACATCAAATGATTATGACATCATCAAATGATTATGACATCAACAAAATGATTATGACATCATCAAATGATTATGACATCAACAAAATGATTATGACATCATCTAATGATTATGACATCATCAAATGATTATGACATCATCAAAATGATTATGACATCATCCAATGATTATGACATCAAATGATTATGACATCAACAAAATGATTATTACATCATCCAATGATTATGACATCATCCAATGATTATGACATCATCAAATCATTATGACATCAACAAAATGATTATGACATCAACAAAATGATTATGACATCATCAAATGATTATGACATTAACAAAATGATTATGACATCATCCAATGATTATGACATCAAATAATTTTGACATCATCAAATGATTATGACATCAAAAAAATGATTATGACATCATACAATGATTATGACATCATCCAATGATTATGACATCATCAAATGATTATGACATCAACAAAATGATTATGACATCATCAAATGATTATGACATCAACAAAATGATTATTACATCATCCAATGTTTATGACATCAAATGATTTTGACATCATCAAATGATTATGACATCAACAAAATGATTATGACATCATCCAATGATTATGACATCATTCAATGATTATGACATCATCCAATGATTATGACATCAACAAAATGATTATGACATCAACAAAATGATTATGACAACATCTAATGATTATGACATCATCAAATGATTATGACATCAACAAAATGATTATGACATCATCCAATGATAATGACATCAACAAAATGATTATGGCATCATCAAATGATTATGACATCAATAAAATGATTATGGCATCATCAAATGATTATGACATCAACAAAATGATTATGACATCATCAAATGATTATGATATCAACAAAATGATTATGACATCATCCAATGATTATGACATCAAATGATTATGACATCATCAAATGATTATGACATCAAGAAAATGATTATGACATCATCCAATGATTATGACATCAAATGATTATGACATCAACAAAATGATTATGACATCAACAAAATGATTATGACATCATCAAATGATTATGATATCAACAAAATGATTATGACATCATCCAATGATTATGACATCAAATGATTATGACATCATCAAATGATTATGACATTAACAAAATGATTATGACATCATCCAATGATTATGACATCAAATGATTATGACATCAACAAAATGATTATGACATCATCCAATGATTATGACATCATCCAATGATTATGACATCATCAAATCATTATGACATCAACAAAATGATTATGACATCAACAAAATGATTATGACATCATCAAATGATTATGACATCATCAAATGATTATGACATCAACAAAATGATTATGACATCATCAAATGATTATGACATCAACAAAATGATTATGACATCATCAAATGATTATGACATCAAGAAAATGATTATGACATCATCAAATGATTATGACATCAGCAAAATGATTATGACATCATCAAATGATTATGACATCTTCCAATGATTATGACATCAAATGATTATTGCATCATCAAATGATTATGACATCAACAAAATGATTATGACCTCATCCAATGATTATGACATCATCCAATGATTATGACATCATCAAATGATTATGACATCAACAAAATGATTATGACATCATCAAATGATTATGACATCAACAAAATGATTATTACATCATCCAATGATTATGACATCAAATGATTTTGACATCATCAAATGATTATGACAGCAACAAAATGATTATGACATCATCCAATGATTATGACATCATCCAATGATTATGACTTCATCAAATCATTATGACATCAACAAAATGATTATGACATCATCTAATGATTATGACATCATCAAATGATTATGACATCAACAAAATGATTATGACAACATCTAATGATTATGACATCATCAAATGATTATGACATCAACAAAATGACTATGACATCATCCAATGATTAAGACATCATCAAATGATTATGACATCAACAAAATATTTATGACATCATCCAATGATTATGACATCAACAAAATGATTATGGCATCATCAAATGATTATGACATCAATAAAATGATTATGGCATCATCAAATGATTATGACATCAACAAAATGATTATGACATCATCAAATGATTATGATATCAACAAAATGATTATGACATCATCCAATGATTATGAAATCAAATGATTATGACATCATCAAATGATTATGACATCAACAAAATGATTATGACATCATCAAATGATTATGACATCAACAAAATGATTATGACATCATCCAATGATTATGACATCAAATGATTATGACATCAACAAAATGATTATGACATCATCCAATGATTATGACATCATCCAATGATTATGACATCATCAAATCATTATGACATCAACAAAATGATTATGACATCAACAAAATGATTATGACATCATCAAATGATTATGACATTAACAAAATGATTATGACATCATCCAATGATTATGATATCAAATAATTTTGACATCATCAAATGATTATGACATCAACAAAATGATTATGACATCATCCAATGATTATGACATCATCCAATGATTATGACATCATCAAATCATTATGACATCAACAAAATGATTATGACATCAACAAAATGATTATGACATCATCAAATGATTATGACATCAACAAAATGATTATGACATCATCCAATGATTATGACATCAAATAATTTTGACATCACCAAATGATTATGACATCAACAAAATGATTATGACATCATCCAATGATTATGACATCAACAAAATGATTATGACATCATCAAATGATTATGACATCAACAAAATGATTATGACATCATCAAATGATTATGACATCAACAAAATGATTATGACATCATCAAATGATTATGACATCATCCAATGATTATGACATCAAATGATTATTGCATCATCAAATGATTATGACATCAACAAAATGATTATGACATCATCCAATGATTATGACATCATCCAATGATTATGACATCATCCAATGATTATGACATCATCCAATGATTATGACATCAACAAAATGATTATGACATCATCAAATGATTATGACATCAACAAAATGATTATTACATCATCCAATGATTATGACATCAAATGATTTTGACATCATCAAATGATTATGACATCAACAAAATGATTATGACATCATCCAATGATTATGACATCATCCAATGATTATGACTTCATCAAATCATTATGACTTCAACAAAATCATTATGACATCATCTAATGATTATGACATCATCAAATGATTATGACATCAACAAAATGATTATGACATCATCTAATCTTTATGACATCATCAAATGATTATGACATCAACAAAATGATTATGACATCATCCAATGATTATGACATCAAATGATTATGACATCATCTAATGATTATGATATCATCCAATGATTATGACATCAACAAAATGATTATGACATCAACAAAATGATTATGTCATCATCCAATGATTATGACATCATTCAATGATTATGACATCATCCAATGATTATGACATCAACAAAATGATTATGACATCAACAAAATGATTATGACAACATCTAATGATTATGACATCATCAAATGATTATGACATCAACAAAATGATTATGACATCATCCAATGATAATGACATCAACAAAATGATTATGGCATCATCAAATGATTATGACATCAATAAAATGATTATGGCATCATCAAATGATTATGACATCAACAAAATGATTATGACATCATCAAATGATTATGATATCAACAAAATGATTATGACATCATCCAATGATTATGACATCAAATGATTATGACATCATCAAATGATTATGACATCAAGAAAATGATTATGACATCATCAAATGATTATGACATCAACAAAATGATTATGACATCATCCAATGATTATGACATCAAATGATTATGACATCAACAAAATGATTATGACATCATCCAATGATTATGACATCATCCAATGATTATGACATCATCAAATCATTATGACATCAACAAAATGATTATGACATCAACAAAATGATTATGACATCATCAAATGATTATGACATCATCAAATGATTATGACATCAACAAAATGATTATGACATCATCAAATGATTATGACATCAACAAAATGATTATGACATCATCAAATGATTATGACATCAAGAAAATGATTATGACATCATCAAATGATTATGACATCAGCAAAATGATTATGACATCATCAAATGATTATGACATCTTCCAATGATTATGACATCAAATGATTATTGCATCATCAAATGATTATGACATCAACAAAATGATTATGACCTCATCCAATGATTATGACATCATCCAATGATTATGACATCATCAAATGATTATGACATCAACAAAATGATTATGACATCATCAAATGATTATGACATCAACAAAATGATTATTACATCATCCAATGATTATGACATCAAATGATTTTGACATCATCAAATGATTATGACATCAACAAAATGATTATGACATCATCCAATGATTATGACATCATCCAATGATTATGACTTCATCAAATCATTATGACATCAACAAAATGATTATGACATCATCTAATGATTATGACATCATCAAATGATTATGACATCAACAAAATGATTATGACAACATCTAATGATTATGACATCATCAAATGATTATGACATCAACAAAATGACTATGACATCATCCAATGATTAAGACATCATCAAATGATTATGACATCAACAAAATATTTATGACATCATCCAATGATTATGACATCAACAAAATGATTATGGCATCATCAAATGATTATGACATCAATAAAATGATTATGGCATCATCAAATGATTATGACATCAACAAAATGATTATGACATCATCAAATGATTATGATATCAACAAAATGATTATGACATCATCCAATGATTATGAAATCAAATGATTATGACATCATCAAATGATTATGACATCAACAAAATGATTATGACATCATCAAATGATTATGACATCAACAAAATGATTATGACATCATCCAATGATTATGACATCAAATGATTATGACATCAACAAAATGATTATGACATCATCCAATGATTATGACATCATCCAATGATTATGACATCATCAAATCATTATGACATCAAAAAAATGATTATGACATCAACAAAATGATTATGACATCATCAAATGATTATGACATCATCAAATGATTATGACATCAACAAAATGATTATGACATCATCAAATGATTATGACATCAACAAAATGATTATGACATCATCAAATGATTATGACATCAAGAAAATGATTATGACATCATCAAATGATTATGACATCATCAAATGATTATGACATCTTCCAATGATTATGACATCAAATGATTATTGCATCATCAAATGATTATGACATCAACAAAATGATTATGACCTCATCCAATGATTATGACATCATCCAATGATTATGACATCATCAAATGATTATGACATCAACAAAATGATTATGACATCATCAAATGATTATGACATCAACAAAATGATTATTACATCATCCAATGATTATGACATCAAATGATTTTGACATCATCAAATGATTATGACATCAACAAAATGATTATGACATCATCCAATGATTATGACATCATCCAATGATTATGACTTCATCAAATCATTATGACATCAACAAAATGATTATGACATCATCTAATGATTATGACATCATCAAATGATTATGACATCAACAAAATTATTATGACAACATCTAATGATTATGACATCATCAAATGATTATGACATCAACAAAATGACTATGACATCATCCAATGATTAAGACATCATCAAATGATCATGACATCAACAAAATATTTATGACATCATCCAATGATCATGACATCAACAAAATGATTATGGCATCATCAAATGATTATGACATCAATAAAATGATTATGGCATCATCAAATGATTATGACATCAATAAAATGATTATGGCATCATCAAATGATTATGACATCAACAAAATGATTATGACATCATCAAATGATTATGATATCAACAAAATGATTATGACATCATCCAATGATTATGACATCAAATGATTATGACATCATCAAATGATTATGACATCAAGAAAATGATTATGACATCATCCAATGATTATGACATCAAATGATTATGACATCAACAAAATGATTATGACATCAACAAAATGATTATGACATCATCAAATGATTATGATATCAACAAAATGATTATGACATCATCCAATGATTATGACATCAAATGATTATGACATCATCAAATGATTATGACATCAACAAAATGATTATGACATCATCCAATGATTATGACATCAAATGATTATGACATCAACAAAATGATTATGACATCATCCAATGATTATGACATCATCCAATGATTATGACATCATCAAATCATTATGACATCAACAAAATGATTATGACATCAACAAAATGATTATGACATCATCAAATGATTATGACATCATCAAATGATTATGACATCAACAAAATGATTATGACATCATCAAATGATTATGACATCAACAAAATGATTATGACATCATCAAATGATTATGACATCAAGAAAATGATTATGACATCATCAAATGATTATGACATCAGCAAAATGATTATGACATCATCAAATGATTATGACATCTTCCAATGATTATGACATCAAATGATTATTGCATCATCAAATGATTATGACATCAACAAAATGATTATGACCTCATCCAATGATTATGACATCATCCAATGATTATGACATCATCAAATGATTATGACATCAACAAAATGATTATGACATCATCAAATGATTATGACATCAACAAAATGATTATTACATCATCCAATGATTATGACATCAAATGATTTTGACATCATCAAATGATTATGACAGCAACAAAATGATTATGACATCATCCAATGATTATGACATCATCCAATGATTATGACTTCATCAAATCATTATGACATCAACAAAATGATTATGACATCATCAAATGATTATGATATCAACAAAATGATTATGACATCATCCAATGATTATGAAATCAAATGATTATGACATCATCAAATGATTATGACATCAACAAAATGATTATGACATCATCAAATGATTATGACATCAACAAAATGATTATGACATCATCCAATGATTATGACATCAAATGATTATGACATCAACAAAATGATTATGACATCATCCAATGATTATGACATCATCCAATGATTATGACATCATCAAATCATTATGACATCAACAAAATGATTATGACATCAACAAAATGATTATGACATCATCAAATGATTATGACATTAACAAAATGATTATGACATCATCCAATGATTATGACATCAAATAATTTTGACATCATCAAATGATTATGACATCAACAAAATGATTATGACATCATCCAATGATTATGACATCATCCAATGATTATGACATCATCAAATCATTATGACATCAACAAAATGATTATGACATCAACAAAATGATTATGACATCATCAAATGATTATGACATCAACAAAATGATTATGACATCATCCAATGATTATGACATCAAATAATTTTGACATCACCAAATGATTATGACATCAACAAAATGATTATGACATCATCCAATGATTATGACATCAACAAAATGATTATGACATCATCAAATGATTATGACATCAACAAAATGATTATGACATCATCAAATGATTATGACATCAACAAAATGATTATGACATCATCAAATGATTATGACATCATCCAATGATTATGACATCAAATGATTATTGCATCATCAAATGATTATGACATCAACAAAATGATTATGACATCATCCAATGATTATGACATCATCCAATGATTATGACATCATCCAATGATTATGACATCAACAAAATGATTATGACATCATCAAATGATTATGACATCAACAAAATGATTATTACATCATCCAATGATTATGACATCAAATGATTTTGACATCATCAAATGATTATGACATCAACAAAATGATTATGACATCATCCAATGATTATGACATCATCCAATGATTATGACTTCATCAAATCATTATGACTTCAACAAAATCATTATGACATCATCTAATGATTATGACATCATCAAATGATTATGACATCAACAAAATGATTATGACATCATCTAATCTTTATGACATCATCAAATGATTATGACATCAACAAAATGATTATGACATCATCCAATGATTATGACATCAAATGATTATGACATCATCTAATGATTATGATATCATCCAATGATTATGACATCAACAAAATGATTATGACATCAACAAAATGATTATGTCATCATCCAATGATTATGACATCATTCAATGATTATGACATCATCCAATGATTATGACATCAACAAAATGATTATGACATCAACAAAATGATTATGACAACATCTAATGATTATGACATCATCAAATGATTATGACATCAACAAAATGATTATGACATCATCCAATGATAATGACATCAACAAAATGATTATGGCATCATCAAATGATTATGACATCAATAAAATGATTATGGCATCATCAAATGATTATGACATCAACAAAATGATTATGACATCATCAAATGATTATGATATCAACAAAATGATTATGACATCATCCAATGATTATGACATCAAATGATTATGACATCATCAAATGATTATGACATCAAGAAAATGATTATGACATCATCAAATGATTATGACATCAACAAAATGATTATGACATCATCCAATGATTATGACATCAAATGATTATGACATCAACAAAATGATTATGACATCATCCAATGATTATGACATCATCCAATGATTATGACATCATCAAATCATTATGACATCAACAAAATGATTATGACATCAACAAAATGATTATGACATCATCAAATGATTATGACATCATCAAATGATTATGACATCAACAAAATGATTATGACATCATCAAATGATTATGACATCAACAAAATGATTATGACATCATCAAATGATTATGACATCAAGAAAATGATTATGACATCATCAAATGATTATGACATCAGCAAAATGATTATGACATCATCAAATGATTATGACATCTTCCAATGATTATGACATCAAATGATTATTGCATCATCAAATGATTATGACATCAACAAAATGATTATGACCTCATCCAATGATTATGACATCATCCAATGATTATGACATCATCAAATGATTATGACATCAACAAAATGATTATGACATCATCAAATGATTATGACATCAACAAAATGATTATTACATCATCCAATGATTATGACATCAAATGATTTTGACATCATCAAATGATTATGACATCAACAAAATGATTATGACATCATCCAATGATTATGACATCATCCAATGATTATGACTTCATCAAATCATTATGACATCAACAAAATGATTATGACATCATCTAATGATTATGACATCATCAAATGATTATGACATCAACAAAATGATTATGACAACATCTAATGATTATGACATCATCAAATGATTATGACATCAACAAAATGACTATGACATCATCCAATGATTAAGACATCATCAAATGATTATGACATCAACAAAATATTTATGACATCATCCAATGATTATGACATCAACAAAATGATTATGGCATCATCAAATGATTATGACATCAATAAAATGATTATGGCATCATCAAATGATTATGACATCAACAAAATGATTATGACATCATCAAATGATTATGATATCAACAAAATGATTATGACATCATCCAATGATTATGAAATCAAATGATTATGACATCATCAAATGATTATGACATCAACAAAATGATTATGACATCATCAAATGATTATGACATCAACAAAATGATTATGACATCATCCAATGATTATGACATCAAATGATTATGACATCAACAAAATGATTATGACATCATCCAATGATTATGACATCATCCAATGATTATGACATCATCAAATCATTATGACATCAAAAAAATGATTATGACATCAACAAAATGATTATGACATCATCAAATGATTATGACATCATCAAATGATTATGACATCAACAAAATGATTATGACATCATCAAATGATTATGACATCAACAAAATGATTATGACATCATCAAATGATTATGACATCAAGAAAATGATTATGACATCATCAAATGATTATGACATCATCAAATGATTATGACATCTTCCAATGATTATGACATCAAATGATTATTGCATCATCAAATGATTATGACATCAACAAAATGATTATGACCTCATCCAATGATTATGACATCATCCAATGATTATGACATCATCAAATGATTATGACATCAACAAAATGATTATGACATCATCAAATGATTATGACATCAACAAAATGATTATTACATCATCCAATGATTATGACATCAAATGATTTTGACATCATCAAATGATTATGACATCAACAAAATGATTATGACATCATCCAATGATTATGACATCATCCAATGATTATGACTTCATCAAATCATTATGACATCAACAAAATGATTATGACATCATCTAATGATTATGACATCATCAAATGATTATGACATCAACAAAATTATTATGACAACATCTAATGATTATGACATCATCAAATGATTATGACATCAACAAAATGACTATGACATCATCCAATGATTAAGACATCATCAAATGATCATGACATCAACAAAATATTTATGACATCATCCAATGATTATGACATCAACAAAATGATTATGGCATCATCAAATGATTATGACATCAATAAAATGATTATGGCATCATCAAATGATTATGACATCAACAAAATGATTATGACATCATCAAATGATTATGATATCAACAAAATGATTATGACATCATCCAATGATTATGAAATCAAATGATTATGACATCATCAAATGATTATGACATCAACAAAATGATTATGACATCATCAAATGATTATGACATCAACAAAATGATTATGACATCATCCAATGATTATGACATCAAATGATTATGACATCAACAAAATGATTATGACATCATCCAATGATTATGACATCATCCAATGATTATGACATCATCAAATCATTATGACATCAACAAAATGATTATGACATCAACAAAATGATTATGACATCATCAAATGATTATGACATTAACAAAATGATTATGACATCATCCAATGATTATGACATCAAATAATTTTGACATCATCAAATGATTATGACATCAACAAAATGATTATGACATCATCCAATGATTATGACATCATCCAATGATTATGACATCATCAAATGATTATGACATCAACAAAATGATTATGACATCATCAAATGATTATGACATCAACAAAATGATTATTACATCATCCAATGTTTATGACATCAAATGATTTTGACATCATCAAATGATTATGACATCAACAAAATGATTATGACATCATCCAATGATTATGACATCAACAAAATGATTATGACATCATCCAATGATTATGACATCATCAAATGATTATGACATCAACAAATGATTATGACATCAACAAAATGATGATGACATCATCCAATGATTATGACATCATCAAATCATTATGACATCAACAAAATGATTATGACATCATCTAATGATTATGACATCATCAAATGATTATGACATCAACAAAATGATTATGACAACATCTAATGATTATGACATCATCAAATGATTATGACATCAACAAATGATTATGACATCAACAAAATGATTATGACATCATCCAATGATTAAGACATCATCAAATGATTATGACATCAACAAAATATTTATGACATCATCCAATGATTATGACATCAACAAAATGATTATGGCATCATCAAATGATTATGACATCAACAAAATGATTATGACATCATCCAATGATTAAGACATCATCAAATGATTATGACATCAACAAAATATTTATGACATCATCAAATGATTATGACATCAACAAAATGATTATGACATCATCAAATGATTATGATATCAACAAAATGATTATGACATCATCCAATGATTATGAAATCAAATGATTATGACATCATCAAATGATTATGACATCAACAAAATGATTATGACATCATCAAATGATTATGACATCAACAAAATGATTATGACATCATCCAATGATTATGACATCAAATGATTATGACATCAACAAAATGATTATGACATCATCCAATGATTATGACATCATCCAATGATTATGACATCATCAAATCATTATGACATCAACAAAATGATTATGACATCAACAAAATGATTATGACATCATCAAATGATTATGACATTAACAAAATGATCATGACATCATCCAATGATTATGACATCAAATAATTTTGACATCATCAAATGATTATGACATCAACAAAATGATTATGACATCATCCAATGATTATGACATCATCAAATGATTATGACATCAACAAAATGATTATGACATCATCAAATGATTATGACATCAACAAAATGATTATTACATCATCCAATGTTTATGACATCAAATGATTTTGACATCATCAAATGATTATGACATCAACAAAATGATTATGACATCATCCAATGATTATGACATCATCAAATGATTATGACATCAACAAATGATTATGACATCAACAAAATGATGATGACATCATCCAATGATTATGACATCATCCAATGATTATGACATCATAAAATCATTATGACATCAACAAAATGATTATGACATCATCTAATGATTATGACATCATCAAATGATTATGACATCAACAAAATGATTATGACATCATCCCATGATTATGACATCAAATGATTATGACATCATCAAATGATTATGACATCAACAAAATGATTATGACATCATCAAATGATTATGACATCAACAAAATGATTATGACATCATCTAATGATTATGACATCATCAAATGATTATGACATCATCAAAATGATTATGACATCATCCAATGATTATGACATCAAATGATTATGACATCAACAAAATGATTATTACATCATCCAATGATTATGACATCATCCAATGATTATGACATCATCAAATCATTATGACATCAACAAAATGATTATGACATCAACAAAATGATTATGACATCATCAAATGATTATGACATTAACAAAATGATTATGACATCATCCAATGATTATGACATCAAATAATTTTGACATCATCAAATGATTATGACATCAACAAAATGATTATGACATCATACAATGATTATGACATCATCCAATGATTATGACATCATCAAATGATTATGACATCAACAAAATGATTATGACATCATCAAATGATTATGACATCAACAAAATGATTATTACATCATCCAATGTTTATGACATCAAATGATTTTGACATCATCAAATGATTATGACATCAACAAAATGATTATGACATCATCCAATGATTATGACATCATTCAATGATTATGACATCATCCAATGATTATGACATCAACAAAATGATTATGACATCAACAAAATGATTATGACAACATCTAATGATTATGACATCATCAAATGATTATGACATCAACAAAATGATTATGACATCATCCAATGATAATGACATCAACAAAATGATTATGGCATCATCAAATGATTATGACATCAATAAAATGATTATGGCATCATCAAATGATTATGACATCAACAAAATGATTATGACATCATCAAATGATTATGATATCAACAAAATGATTATGACATCATCCAATGATTATGACATCAAATGATTATGACATCATCAAATGATTATGACATCAAGAAAATGATTATGACATCATCCAATGATTATGACATCAAATGATTATGACATCAACAAAATGATTATGACATCAACAAAATGATTATGACATCATCAAATGATTATGATATCAACAAAATGATTATGACATCATCCAATGATTATGACATCAAATGATTATGACATCATCAAATGATTATGACATCAACAAAATGATTATGACATCATCCAATGATTATGACATCAAATGATTATGACATCAACAAAATGATTATGACATCATCCAATGATTATGACATCATCCAATGATTATGACATCATCAAATCATTATGACATCAACAAAATGATTATGACATCAACAAAATGATTATGACATCATCAAATGATTATGACATCATCAAATGATTATGACATCAACAAAATGATTATGACATCATCAAATGATTATGACATCAACAAAATGATTATGACATCATCAAATGATTATGACATCAAGAAAATGATTATGACATCATCAAATGATTATGACATCAGCAAAATGATTATGACATCATCAAATGATTATGACATCTTCCAATGATTATGACATCAAATGATTATTGCATCATCAAATGATTATGACATCAACAAAATGATTATGACCTCATCCAATGATTATGACATCATCCAATGATTATGACATCATCAAATGATTATGACATCAACAAAATGATTATGACATCATCAAATGATTATGACATCAACAAAATGATTATTACATCATCCAATGATTATGACATCAAATGATTTTGACATCATCAAATGATTATGACATCAACAAAATGATTATGACATCATCCAATGATTATGACATCATCCAATGATTATGACTTCATCAAATCATAATGACATCAACAAAATGATTATGACATCATCTAATGATTATGACATCATCAAATGATTATGACATCAACAAAATGATTATGACAACATCTAATGATTATGACATCATCAAATGATTATGACATCAACAAAATGACTATGACATCATCCAATGATTAAGACATCATCAAATGATTATGACATCAACAAAATATTTATGACATCATCCAATGATTATGACATCAACAAAATGATTATGGCATCATCAAATGATTATGACATCAATAAAATGATTATGGCATCATCAAATGATTATGACATCAACAAAATGATTATGACATCATCAAATGATTATGATATCAACAAAATGATTATGACATCATCCAATGATTATGAAATCAAATGATTATGACATCATCAAATGATTATGACATCAACAAAATGATTATGACATCATCAAATGATTATGACATCAACAAAATGATTATGACATCATCCAATGATTATGACATCAAATGATTATGACATCAACAAAATGATTATGACATCATCCAATGATTATGACATCATCCAATGATTATGACATCATCAAATCATTATGACATCAACAAAATGATTATGACATCAACAAAATGATTATGACATCATCAAATGATTATGACATTAACAAAATGATTATGACATCATCCAATGATTATGACATCAAATAATTTTGACATCATCAAATGATTATGACATCAACAAAATGATTATGACATCATCCAATGATTATGACATCATCCAATGATTATGACATCATCAAATCATTATGACATCAACAAAATGATTATGACATCAACAAAATGATTATGACATCATCAAATGATTATGACATCAACAAAATGATTATGACATCATCCAATGATTATGACATCAAATAATTTTGACATCACCAAATGATTATGACATCAACAAAATGATTATGACATCATCCAATGATTATGACATCATCAAATGATTATGACATCAACAAAATGATTATGACATCATCAAATGATTATGACATCAACAAAATGATTATGACATCATCAAATGATTATGACATCAACAAAATGATTATGACATCATCAAATGATTATGACATCATCCAATGATTATGACATCAAATGATTATTGCATCATCAAATGATTATGACATCAACAAAATGATTATGACATCATCCAATGATTATGACATCATCCAATGATTATGACATCATCCAATGATTATGACATCATCCAATGATTATGACATCAACAAAATGATTATGACATCATCAAATGATTATGACATCAACAAAATGATTATTACATCATCCAATGATTATGACATCAAATGATTTTGACATCATCAAATGATTATGACATCAACAAAATGATTATGACATCATCCAATGATTATGACATCATCCAATGATTATGACTTCATCAAATCATTATGACTTCAACAAAATCATTATGACATCATCTAATGATTATGACATCATCAAATGATTATGACATCAACAAAATGATTATGACATCATCTAATCTTTATGACATCATCAAATGATTATGACATCAACAAAATGATTATGACATCATCCAATGATTATGACATCAAATGATTATGACATCATCTAATGATTATGATATCATCCAATGATTATGACATCAACAAAATGATTATGACATCAACAAAATGATTATGTCATCATCCAATGATTATGACATCATTCAATGATTATGACATCATCCAATGATTATGACATCAACAAAATGATTATGACATCAACAAAATGATTATGACAACATCTAATGATTATGACATCATCAAATGATTATGACATCAACAAAATGATTATGACATCATCCAATGATAATGACATCAACAAAATGATTATGGCATCATCAAATGATTATGACATCAATAAAATGATTATGGCATCATCAAATGATTATGACATCAACAAAATGATTATGACATCATCAAATGATTATGATATCAACAAAATGATTATGACATCATCCAATGATTATGACATCAAATGATTATGACATCATCAAATGATTATGACATCAAGAAAATGATTATGACATCATCAAATGATTATGACATCAACAAAATGATTACGACATCATCCAATGATTATGACATCAAATGATTATGACATCAACAAAATGATTATGACATCATCCAATGATTATGACATCATCCAATGATTATGACATCATCAAATCATTATGACATCAACAAAATGATTATGACATCAACAAAATGATTATGACATCATCAAATGATTATGACATCATCAAATGATTATGACATCAACAAAATGATTATGACATCATCAAATGATTATGACATCAACAAAATGATTATGACATCATCAAATGATTATGACATCAAGAAAATGATTATGACATCATCAAATGATTATGACATCAGCAAAATGATTATGACATCATCAAATGATTATGACATCTTCCAATGATTATGACATCAAATGATTATTGCATCATCAAATGATTATGACATCAACAAAATGATTATGACCTCATCCAATGATTATGACATCATCCAATGATTATGACATCATCAAATGATTATGACATCAACAAAATGATTATGACATCATCAAATGATTATGACATCAACAAAATGATTATTACATCATCCAATGATTATGACATCAAATGATTTTGACATCATCAAATGATTATGACATCAACAAAATGATTATGACATCATCCAATGATTATGACATCATCCAATGATTATGACTTCATCAAATCATTATGACATCAACAAAATGATTATGACATCATCTAATGATTATGACATCATCAAATGATTATGACATCAACAAAATGATTATGACAACATCTAATGATTATGACATCATCAAATGATTATGACATCAACAAAATGACTATGACATCATCCAATGATTAAGACATCATCAAATGATTATGACATCAACAAAATATTTATGACATCATCCAATGATTATGACATCAACAAAATGATTATGGCATCATCAAATGATTATGACATCAATAAAATGATTATGGCATCATCAAATTATTATGACATCAACAAAATGATTATGACATCATCAAATGATTATGATATCAACAAAATGATTATGACATCATCCAATGATTATGAAATCAAATGATTATGACATCATCAAATGATTATGACATCAACAAAATGATTATGACATCATCAAATGATTATGACATCAACAAAATGATTATGACATCATCCAATGATTATGACATCAAATGATTATGACATCAACAAAATGATTATGACATCATCCAATGATTATGACATCATCCAATGATTATGACATCATCAAATCATTATGACATCAACAAAATGATTATGACATCAACAAAATGATTATGACATCATCAAATGATTATGACATTAACAAAATGATTATGACATCATCCAATGATTATGACATCAAATAATTTTGACATCATCAAATGATTATGACATCAACAAAATGATTATGACATCATCCAATGATTATGACATCATCCAATGATTATGACATCATCAAATGATTATGACATCAACAAAATGATTATGACATCATCAAATGATTATGACATCAACAAAATGATTATTACATCATCCAATGTTTATGACATCAAATGATTTTGACATCATCAAATGATTATGACATCAACAAAATGATTATGACATCATCCAATGATTATGACATCATCAAATGATTATGACATCAACAAATGATTATGACATCAACAAAATGATGATGACATCATCCAATGATTATGACATCATCCAATGATTATGACATCATCAAATCATTATGACATCAACAAAATGATTATGACATCATCTAATGATTATGACATCATCAAATGATTATGACATCAACAAAATGATTATGACAACATCTAATGATTATGACATCATCAAATGATTATGACATCAACAAAATGATTATGACATCATCCAATGATTAAGACATCATCAAATGATTATGACATCAACAAAATATTTATGACATCATCCAATGATTATGACATCAACAAAATGATTATGGCATCATCAAATGATTATGACATCAATAAAATGATTATGGCATCATCAAATGATTATGACATCAACAAAATGATTATGACATCATCAAATGATTATGATATCAACAAAATGATTATGACATCATCCAATGATTATGAAATCAAATGATTATGACATCATCAAATGATTATGACATCAACAAAATGATTATGACATCATCAAATGATTATGACATCAACAAAATGATTATGACATCATCCAATGATTATGACATCAAATGATTATGACATCAACAAAATGATTATGACATCATCCAATGATTATGACATCATCCAATGATTATGACATCATCAAATCATTATGACATCAACAAAATGATTATGACATCAACAAAATGATTATGACATCATCAAATGATTATGACATCATCAAATGATTATGACATCAACAAAATGATTATGACATCATCAAATGATTATGACATCAACAAAATGATTATGACATCATCAAATGATTATGACATCAAGAAAATGAATATGACATCATCAAATGATTATGACATCAGCAAAATGATTATGACATCATCAAATGATTATGACATCTTCCAATGATTATGACATCAAATGATTATTGCATCATCAAATGATTATGACATCAACAAAATGATTATGACCTCATCCAATGATTATGACATCATCCAATGATTATGACATCATCAAATGATTATGACATCAACAAAATGATTATGACATCATCAAATGATTATGACATCAACAAAATGATTATTACATCATCCAATGATTATGACATCAAATGATTTTGACATCATCAAATGATTATGACATCAACAAAATGATTATGACATCATCCAATGATTATGACATCATCCAATGATTATGACTTCATCAAATCATTATGACATCAACAAAATGATTATGACATCATCTAATGATTATGACATCATCAAATGATTATGACATCAACAAAATGATTATGACAACATCTAATGATTATGACATCATCAAATGATTATGACATCAACAAAATGACTATGACATCATCCAATGATTAAGACATCATCAAATGATTATGACATCAACAAAATATTTATGACATCATCCAATGATTATGACATCAACAAAATGATTATGGCATCATCAAATGATTATGACATCAATAAAATGATTATGGCATCATCAAATGATTATGACATCAACAAAATGATTATGACATCATCAAATGATTATGATATCAACAAAATGATTATGACATCATCCAATGATTATGAAATCAAATGATTATGACATCATCAAATGATTATGACATCAACAAAATGATTATGACATCATCAAATGATTATGACATCAACAAAATGATTATGACATCATCCAATGATTATGACATCAAATGATTATGACATCAACAAAATGATTATGACATCATCCAATGATTATGACATCATCCAATGATTATGACATCATCAAATCATTATGACATCAACAAAATGATTATGACATCAACAAAATGATTATGACATCATCAAATGATTATGACATTAACAAAATGATTATGACATCATCCAATGATTATGACATCAAATAATTTTGACATCATCAAATGATTATGACATCAACAAAATGATTATGACATCATCCAATGATTATGACATCATCCAATGATTATGACATCATCAAATCATTATGACATCAACAAAATGATTATGACATCAACAAAATGATTATGACATCATCAAATGATTATGACATCAACAAAATGATTATGACATCATCCAATGATTATGACATCAAATAATTTTGACATCACCAAATGATTATGACATCAACAAAATGATTATGACATCATCCAATGATTATGACATCATCAAATGATTATGACATCAACAAAATGATTATGACATCATCAAATGATTATGACATCAACAAAATGATTATGACATCATCAAATGATTATGACATCAACAAAATGATTATGACATCATCAAATGATTATGACATCATCCAATGATTATGACATCAAATGATTATTGCATCATCAAATGATTATGACATCAACAAAATGATTATGACATCATCCAATGATTATGACATCATCCAATGATTATGACATCATCCAATGATTATGACATCATCAAATCATTATGACATCAACAAAATGATTATGACATCATCAAATGATTATGACATCAACAAAATGATTATTACATCATCCAATGATTATGACATCAAATGATTTTGACATCATCAAATGATTATGACATCAACAAAATGATTATGACATCATCCAATGATTATGACATCATCCAATGATTATGACATCATCCAATGATTATGACTTCATCAAATCATTATGACATCCACAAAATCATTATGACATCATCTAATGATTATGACATCATCAAATGATTATGACATCAACAAAATGATTATGACATCATCTAATCTTTATGACATCATCAAATGATTATGACATCAACAAAATGATTATGACATCATCCAATGATTATGACATCAAATGATTATGACATCATCTAATGATTATGATATCATCCAATGATTATGACATCAACAAAATGATTATGACATCAACAAAATGATTATGTCATCATCCAATGATTATGACATCATTCAATGATTATGACATCATCCAATGATTATGACATCAACAAAATGATTATGACATCAACAAAATGATTATGACAACATCTAATGATTATGACATCATCAAATGATTATGACATCAACAAAATGATTATGACATCATCCAATGATAATGACATCAACAAAATGATTATGGCATCATCAAATGATTATGACATCAATAAAATGATTATGGCATCATCAAATGATTATGACATCAACAAAATGATTATGACATCATCAAATGATTATGATATCAACAAAATGATTATGACATCATCCAATGATTATGACATCAAATGATTATGACATCATCAAATGATTATGACATCAAGAAAATGATTATGACATCATCAAATGATTATGACATCAACAAAATGATTATGACATCATCCAATGATTATGACATCAAATGATTATGACATCAACAAAATGATTATGACATCATCCAATGATTATGACATCATCCAATGATAATGACATCATCAAATCATTATGACATCAACAAAATGATTATGACATCAACAAAATGATTATGACATCATCAAATGATTATGACATCAACAAAATGATTATGACATCATCAAATGATTATGACATCAACAAAATGATTATGACATCATCAAATGATTATGACATCAAGAAAATGATTATGACATCATCAAATGATTATGACATCAGCAAAATGATTATGACATCATCAAATGATTATGACATCTTCCAATGATTATGACATCAAATGATTATTGCATCATCAAATGATTATGACATCAACAAAATGATTATGACCTCATCCAATGATTATGACATCATCCAATGATTATGACATCATCAAATGATTATGACATCAACAAAATGATTATGACATCATCAAATGATTATGACATCAACAAAATGATTATTACATCATCCAATGATTATGACATCAAATGATTTTGACATCATCAAATGATTATGACATCAACAAAATGATTATGACATCATCCAATGATTATGACATCATCCAATGATTATGACTTCATCAAATCATTATGACATCAACAAAATGATTATGACATCATCTAATGATTATGACATCATCAAATGATTATGACATCAACAAAATGATTATGACAACATCTAATGATTATGACATCATCAAATGATTATGACATCAACAAAATATTTATGACATCATCCAATGATTATGACATCAACAAAATGATTATGGCATCATCAAATGATTATGACATCAATAAAATGATTATGGCATCATCAAATGATTATGACATCAACAAAATGATTATGACATCATCAAATGATTATGATATCAACAAAATGATTATGACATCATCCAATGATTATGAAATCAAATGATTATGACATCATCAAATGATTATGACATCAACAAAATGATTATGACATCATCAAATGATGATGACATCAACAAAATGATTATGACATCATCCAATGATTATGACATCAAATGATTATGACATCAACAAAATGATTATGACATCATCCAATGATTATGACATCATCCAATGATTATGACATCATCAAATCATTATGACATCAACAAAATGATTATGACATCAACAAAATGATTATGACATCATCAAATGATTATGACATTAACAAAATGATTATGACATCATCCAATGATTATGACATCAAATAATTTTGACATCATCAAATGATTATGACATCAACAAAATGATTATGACATCATCCAATGATTATGACATCATCCAATGATTATGACATCATCAAATGATTATGACATCAACAAAATGATTATGACATCATCAAATGATTATGACATCAACAAAATGATTATTACGTCATCCAATGTTTATGACATCAAATGATTTTGACATCATCAAATGATTATGACATCAACAAAATGATTATGACATCATCCAATGATTATGACATCATCAACTGATTATGACATCAACAAATGATTATGACATCAACAAAATGATGATGACATCATCCAATGATTATGACATCATCCAATGATTATGACATCATCAAATCATTATGACATCAACAAAATGATTATGACATCATCTAATGATTATGACATCATCAAATGATTATGACATCAACAAAATGATTATGACAACATCTAATGATTATGACATCATCAAATGATTATGACATCAACAAAATGATTATGACATCATCCAATGATTAAGACATCATCAAATGATTATGACATCAACAAAATATTTATGACATCATCCAATGATTATGACATCAACAAAATGATTATGGCATCATCAAATGATTATGACATCAATAAAATGATTATGGCATCATCAAATGATTATGACATCAACAAAATGATTATGACATCATCAAATGATTATGATATCAACAAAATGATTATGACATCATCCAATGATTATGAAATCAAATGATTATGACATCATCAAATGATTATGACATCAACAAAATGATTATGACATCATCAAATGATTATGACATCAACAAAATGATTATGACATCATCCAATGATTATGACATCAAATGATTATGACATCAACAAAATGATTATGACATCATCCAATGATTATGACATCATCCAATGATTATGACATCATCAAATCATTATGACATCAACAAAATGATTATGACATCAACAAAATGATTATGACATCATCAAATGATTATGACATTAACAAAATGATCATGACATCATCCAATGATTATGACATCAAATAATTTTGACATCATCAAATGATTATGACATCAACAAAATGATTATGACATCATCCAATGATTATGACATCATCCAATGATTATGACATCATCAAATGATTATGACATCAACAAAATGATTATGACATCATCAAATGATTATGACATCAACAAAATGATTATTACATCATCCAATGTTTATGACATCAAATGATTTTGACATCATCAAATGATTATGACATCAACAAAATGATTATGACATCATCCAATGATTATGACATCATCAAATGATTATGACATCAACAAATGATTATGACATCAACAAAATGATGATGACATCATCCAATGATTATGACATCATCCAATGATTATGACATCATCAAATCATTATGACATCAACAAAATGATTATGACATCATCTAATGATTATGACATCATCAAATGATTATGACATCAACAAAATGATTATGACATCATCCCATGATTATGACATCAAATGATTATGACATCATCAAATGATTATGACATCAACAAAATGATTATGACATCATCAAATGATTATGACATCAACAAAATGATTATGACATCATCTAATGATTATGACATCATCAAATGATTATGACATCATCAAAATGATTATGACATCATCCAATGATTATGACATCAAATGATTATGACATCAACAAAATGATTATTACATCATCCAATGATTATGACATCATCCAATGATTATGACATCATCAAATCATTATGACATCAACAAAATGATTATGACATCAACAAAATGATTATGACATCATCAAATGATTATGACATTAACAAAATGATTATGACATCATCCAATGATTATGACATCAAATAATTTTGACATCATCAAATGATTATGACATCAACAAAATGATTATGACATCATCCAATGATTATGACATCATCCAATGATTATGACATCATCAAATGATTATGACATCAACAAAATGATTATGACATCATCAAATGATTATGACATCAACAAAATGATTATTACATCATCCAATGTTTATGACATCAAATGATTTTGACATCATCAGATGATTATGACATCAACAAAATGATTATGACATCATCCAATGATTATGACATCATCAAATGATTATGACATCAACAAATGATTATGACATCAACAAAATGATGATGACATCATCCAATGATTATGACATCATCCAATGATTATGACATCATCAAATCATTATGACATCAACAAAATGATTATGACATCATCTAATGATTATGACATCATCAAATGATTATGACATCAACAAAATGATTATGACATCATCCCATGATTATGACATCAAATGATTATGACATCATCAAATGATTATGACATCAACAAAATGATTATGACATCATCAAATGATTATGACATCAACAAAATGATTATGACATCATCAAATGATTATGACATCAACAAAATGATTATGACATCAACAAAATGATTATGACATCATCCAATGATTATGACATCAAATGATTATGACATCAACAAAATGATTATGACATCATCCAATGATTATGACATCATCCAATGATTATGACATCATCAAATCATTATAACATCAACAAAATGATTATGACATCAACAAAATGATTATGACATCATCAAATGATTATGACATTAACAAAATGATTATGACATCATCCAATGATTATGACATCAAATAATTTTGACATCACCAAATGATTATGACATCAACAAAATGATTATGACATCATCCAATGATTATGACATCATCAAATGATTATGACATCAACAAAATGATTATGACATCATCAAATGATTATGACATCAACAAAATGATTATGACATCATCAAATGATTATGACATCATCAAATGATTATGACATCATCCAATGATTATGACATCAAATGATTATTGCATCATCAAATGATTATGACATCAACAAAATGATTATGACATCATCCAATGATTATGACATCATCCAATGATTATGACATCATCCAATGATTATGACATCATCAAATCATTATGACATCAACAAAATGATTATGACATCATCAAATGATTATGACATCAACAAAATGATTATTACATCATCCAATGATTATGACATCAAATGATTTTGACATCATCAAATGATTATGACATCAACAAAATGATTATGACATCATCCAATGATTATGACATCATCCAATGATTATGACTTCATCAAATCATTATGACATCCACAAAATCATTATGACATCATCTAATGATTATGACATCATCAAATGATTATGACATCAACAAAATGATTATGACATCATCTAATCTTTATGACATCATCAAATGATTATGACATCAACAAAATGATTATGACATCATCCAATGATTATGACATCAAATGATTATGACATCATCTAATGATTATGATATCATCCAATGATTATGACATCAACAAAATGATTATGACATCAACAAAATGATTATGTCATCATCCAATGATTATGACATCATTCAATGATTATGACATCATCCAATGATTATGACATCAACAAAATGATTATGACATCAACAAAATGATTATGACAACATCTAATGATTATGACATCATCAAATGATTATGACATCAACAAAATGATTATGACATCATCCAATGATAATGACATCAACAAAATGATTATGGCATCATCAAATGATTATGACATCAATAAAATGATTATGGCATCATCAAATGATTATGACATCAACAAAATGATTATGACATCATCAAATGATTATGATATCAACAAAATGATTATGACATCATCCAATGATTATGACATCAAATGATTATGACATCATCAAATAATTATGACATCAAGAAAATGATTATGACATCATCAAATGATTATGACATCAACAAAATGATTATGACATCATCCAATGATTATGACATCAAATGATTATGACATCAACAAAATGATTATGACATCATCCAATGATTATGACATCATCCAATGATTATGACATCATCAAATCATTATGACATCAACAAAATGATTATGACATCAACAAAATGATTATGACATCATCAAATGATTATGACATCAACAAAATGATTATGACATCATCAAATGATTATGACATCAACAAAATGATTATGACATCATCAAATGATTATGACATCAAGAAAATGATTATGACATCATCAAATGATTATGACATCAGCAAAATGATTATGACATCATCAAATGATTATGACATCTTCCAATGATTATGACATCAAATGATTATTGCATCATCAAATGATTATGACATCAACAAAATGATTATGACCTCATCCAATGATTATGACATCATCCAATGATTATGACATCATCAAATGATTATGACATCAACAAAATGATTATGACATCATCAAATGATCATGACATCAACAAAATGATTATTACATCATCCAATGATTATGACATCAAATGATTTTGACATCATCAAATGATTATGACATCAACAAAATGATTATGACATCATCCAATGATTATGACATCATCCAATGATTATGACTTCATCAAATCATTATGACATCAACAAAATGATTATGACATCATCTAATGATTATGACATCATCAAATGATTATGACATCAACAAAATGATTATGACAACATCTAATGATTATGACATCATCAAATGATTATGACATCAACAAAATGACTATGACATCATCCAATGATTAAGACATCATCAAATGATTATGACATCAACAAAATATTTATGACATCATCCAATGATTATGACATCAACAAAATGATTATGGCATCATCAAATGATTATGACATCAATAAAATGATTATGGCATCATCAAATGATTATGACATCAACAAAATGATTATGACATCATCAAATGATTATGATATCAACAAAATGATTATGACATCATCCAATGATTATGAAATCAAATGATTATGACATCATCAAATGATTATGACATCAACAAAATGATTATGACATCATCAAATGATTATGACATCAACAAAATGATTATGACATCATCCAATGATTATGACATCAAATGATTATGACATCAACAAAATGATTATGACATCATCCAATGATTATGACATCATCCAATGATTATGACATCATCAAATCATTATGACATCAACAAAATGATTATGACATCAACAAAATGATTATGACATCATCAAATGATTATGACATTAACAAAATGATTATGACATCATCCAATGATTATGACATCAAATAATTTTGACATCATCAAATGATTATGACATCAACAAAATGATTATGACATCATCCAATGATTATGACATCATCCAATGATTATGACATCATCAAATGATTATGACATCAACAAAATGATTATGACATCATCAAATGATTATGACATCAACAAAATGATTATTACATCATCCAATGTTTATGACATCAAATGATTTTGACATCATCAAATGATTATGACATCAACAAAATGATTATGACATCATCCAATGATTATGACATCATCAAATGATTATGACATCAACAAATGATTATGACATCAACAAAATGATGATGACATCATCCAATGATTATGACATCATCCAATGATTATGACATCATCAAATCATTATGACATCAACAAAATGATTATGACATCATCTAATGATTATGACATCATCAAATGATTATGACATCAACAAAATGATTATGACAACATCTAATGATTATGACATCATCAAATGATTATGACATCAACAAAATGATTATGACATCATCCAATGATTAAGACATCATCAAATGATTATGACATCAACAAAATATTTATGAAATCATCCAATGATTATGACATCAACAAAATGATTATGGCATCATCAAATGATTATGACATCAATAAAATGATTATGGCATCATCAAATGATTATGACATCAACAAAATGATTATGACATCATCAAATGATTATGATATCAACAAAATGATTATGACATCATCCAATGATTATGAAATCAAATGATTATGACATCATCAAATGATTATGGCATCAACAAAATGATTATGACATCATCAAATGATTATGACATCAACAAAATGATTATGACATCATCCAATGATTATGACATCAAATGATTATGACATCAACAAAATGATTATGACATCATCCAATGATTATGACATCATCCAATGATTATGACATCATCAAATCATTATGACATCAACAAAATGATTATGACATCAACAAAATGATTATGACATCATCAAATGATTATAACATTAACAAAATGATTATGACATCATCCAATGATTATGACATCAAATAATTTTGACATCATCAAATGATTATGACATCAACAAAATGATTATGACATCATCCAATGATTATGACATCATCCAATGATTATGACATCATCAAATGATTATGACATCAACAAAATGATTATGACATCATCAAATGATTATGACATCAACAAAATGATTATTACATCATCCAATGTTTATGACATCAAATGATTTTGACATCATCAAATGATTATGACATCAACAAAATGATTATGACATCATCCAATGATTATGACATCATCAAATGATTATGACATCAACAAATGATTATGACATCAACAAAATGATGATGACATCATCCAATGATTATGACATCATCCAATGATTATGACATCATCAAATCATTATGACATCAACAAAATGATTATGACATCATCTAATGATTATGACATCATCAAATGATTATGACATCAACAAAATGATTATGACAACATCTAATGATTATGACATCATCAAATGATTATGACATCAACAAAATGATTATGACATCATCCAATGATTAAGACATCATCAAATGATTATGACATCAACAAAATATTTATGACATCATCCAATGATTATGACATCAACAAAATGATTATGGCATCATCAAATGATTATGACATCAATAAAATGATTATGGCATCATCAAATGATTATGACATCAACAAAATGATTATGACATCATCAAATGATTATGATATCAACAAAATGATTATGACATCATCCAATGATTATGAAATCAAATGATTATGACATCATCAAATGATTATGGCATCAACAAAATGATTATGACATCATCAAATGATTATGACATCAACAAAATGATTATGACATCATCCAATGATTATGACATCAAATGATTATGACATCAACAAAATGATTATGACATCATCCAATGATTATGACATCATCCAATGATTATGACATCATCAAATCATTATGACATCAACAAAATGATTATGACATCAACAAAATGATTATGACATCATCAAATGATTATGACATTAACAAAATGATCATGACATCATCCAATGATTATGACATCAAATAATTTTGACATCATCAAATGATTATGACATCAACAAAATGATTATGACATCATCCAATGATTATGACATCATCCAATGATTATGACATCATCAAATGATTATGACATCAACAAAATGATTATGACATCATCAAATGAATATGACATCAACAAAATGATTATTACATCATCCAATGTTTATGACATCAAATGATTTTGACATCATCAAATGATTATGACATCAACAAAATGATTATGACATCATCCAATGATTATGACATCATCAAATGATTATGACATCAACAAATGATTATGACATCAACAAAATGATGATGACATCATCCAATGATTATGACATCATCCAATGATTATGACATCATCAAATCATTATGACATCAACAAAATGATTATGACATCATCTAATGATTATGACATCATCAAATGATTATGACATCAACAAAATGATTATGACATCATCCCATGATTATGACATCAAATGATTATGACATCATCAAATGATTATGACATCAACAAAATGATTATGACATCATCAAATGATTATGACATCAACAAAATGATTATGACATCATCTAATGATTATGACATCATCAAATGATTATGACATCATCAAAATGATTATGACATCATCCAATGATTATGACATCAAATGATTATGACATCAACAAAATGATTATTACATCATCCAATGATTATGACATCATCCAATGATTATGACATCATCAAATCATTATGACATCAACAAAATGATTATGACATCAACAAAATGATTATGACATCATCAAATGATTATGACATCAACAAAATGATTATTACATCATCCAATGTTTATGACATCAAATGATTTTGACATCATCAAATGATTATGACATCAACAAAATGATTATGACATCATCCAATGATTATGACATCATCAAATGATTATGACATCAACAAATGATTATGACATCAACAAAATGATGATGACATCATCCAATGATTATGACATCATCCAATGATTATGACATCATCAAATCATTATGACATCAACAAAATGATTATGACATCATCTAATGATTATGACATCATCAAATGATTATGACATCAACAAAATGATTATGACATCATCCCATGATTATGACATCAAATGATTATGACATCATCAAATGATTATGACATCAACAAAATGATTATGACATCATCAAATGATTATGACATCAACAAAATGATTATGACATCATCAAATGATTATGACATCAACAAAATGATTATGACATCAACAAAATGATTATGACATCATCCAATGATTATGACATCAAATGATTATGACATCAACAAAATGATTATGACATCATCCAATGATTATGACATCATCCAATGATTATGACATCATCAAATCATTATAACATCAACAAAATGATTATGACATCAACAAAATGATTATGACATCATCAAATGATTATGACATTAACAAAATGATTATGACATCATCCAATGATTATGACATCAAATAATTTTGACATCACCAAATGATTATGACATCAACAAAATGATTATGACATCATCCAATGATTATGACATCATCAAATGATTATGACATCAACAAAATGATTATGACATCATCAAATGATTATGACATCAACAAAATGATTATGACATCATCAAATGATTATGACATCAACAAAATGATTATGACATCAGCAAAATGATTATGACATCATCAAATGATTATGACATCATCCAATGATTATGACATCAAATGATTATTGCATCATCAAATGATTATGACATCAACAAAATTATTATGACATCATCCAATGATTATGACATCATCTAATGATTATGACATCATCCAATGATTATGACATCATCAAATCATTATGACATCAACAAAATGATTATGACATCATCAAATGATTATGACATCAGCAAAATGATTATGACATCATCAAATGATTATGACATCATCCAATGATTATGACATCAAATGATTATTGCATCATCAAATGATTATGACATCAACAAAATGATTATGACATCATCCAATGATTATGACATCATCCAATGATTATGACATCATCCAATGATTATGACATCATCAAATCATTATGACATCAACAAAATGATTATGACATCATCCAATGATTATGACATCATCAAATCATTATGACATCAACAAAATGATTATGACATCATCCAATGATTATGGCATCAAATAATTTTGACATCATCAAATGATTATGACATCAACAAAATGATTATGACATCATCCAATGATTATGACATCATCCAATGATTATGACATCATCAAATCAATATGACATCAACAAAATGATTATGACATCATCAAATGATTATGACATCAACAAAATGATTATTACATCATCCAATGTTTATGACATCAAATGATTTTGACATCATCAAATGATTATGACATCAACAAAATGATTATGACAGCATCCAATGATTATGACATCATCCAATGATTATGACATCAAATGATTATGACATCATCAAATGATTATGACATCAACAAAATGATGATGACATCATCCAATGATTATGACATCATCCAATGATTATGACATCATCAAATCATTATGACATCAACAAAATGATTATGACAACAACAAAATGATTATGACATCATCAAATGATTATGACATCAACAAAATGATTATGACATCATCCAATGATTATGACATCAAATAATTTTGACATCACCAAATGATTATGACATCAACAAAATGATTATGACATCATCCAATGATTATGACATCATCAAATGATTATGACATCAACAAAATGATTATGACATCATCAAATGATTATGACATCAACAAATTGATTATGACATCATCAAATGATTATGACATCAACAAAATGATTATGACATCATCAAATGATTATGACATCAACAAAATGATTATGACATCATCAAATGATTATGACATCATCCAATGATTATGACATCAAATGATTATTGCATCATCAAATGATTATGACATCAACAAAATGATTATGACATCATCAAATGATTATGACATCATCCAATGATTATGACATCAAATGATTATTGCATCATCAAATGATTATGACATCAACAAAATGATTATGACATCATCCAATGATTATGACATCATCAAATGATTATGACATCAACAAAATGATTATGACATCATCAAATGATTATGACATCAACAAAATGATTATGACATCATCAAATGATTATGACATCAACAAAATGATTATGACATCAACAAAATGATTATGACATCATCCAATGATTATGACATCAAATGATTATGACATCAACAAAATGATTATGACATCATCCAATGATTATGACATCATCCAATGATTATGACATCATCAAATCATTATAACATCAACAAAATGATTATGACATCAACAAAATGATTATGACATAATCAAATGATTATGACATTAACAAAATGATTATGACATCATCCAATGATTATGACATCAAATAATTTTGACATCACCAAATGATTATGACATCAACAAAATGATTATGACATCATCCAATGATTATGACATCATCAAATGATTATGACATCAACAAAATGATTATGACATCATCAAATGATTATGACATCAACAAAATGATTATGACATCATCAAATGATTATGACATCATCCAATGATTATGACATCAAATGATTATTGCATCATCAAATGATTATGACATCAACAAAATGATTATGACATCATCCAATGATTATGACATCATCCAATGATTATGACATCATCCAATGATTATGACATCATCAAATCATTATGACATCAACAAAATGATTATGACATCATCAAATGATTATGACATCAACAAAATGATTATTACATCATCCAATGATTATGACATCAAATGATTTTGACATCATCAAATGATTATGACATCAACAAAATGATTATGACATCATCCAATGATTATGACATCATCCAATGATTATGACTTCATCAAATCATTATGACATCCACAAAATCATTATGACATCATCTAATGATTATGACATCATCAAATGATTATGACATCAACAAAATGATTATGACATCATCTAATCTTTATGACATCATCAAATGATTATGACATCAACAAAATGATTATGACATCATCCAATGATTATGACATCAAATGATTATGACATCATCTAATGATTATGATATCATCCAATGATTATGACATCAACAAAATGATTATGACATCAACAAAATGATTATGTCATCATCCAATGATTATGACATCATTCAATGATTATGACATCATCCAATGATTATGACATCAACAAAATGATTATGACATCAACAAAATGATTATGACATCATCCAATGATAATGACATCAACAAAATGATTATGGCATCATCAAATGATTATGACATCAATAAAATGATTATGGCATCATCAAATGATTATGACATCAACAAAATGATTATGACATCATCAAATGATTATGATATCAACAAAATGATTATGACATCATCCAATGATTATGACATCAAATGATTATGACATCATCAAATGATTATGACATCAAGAAAATGATTATGACATCATCAAATGATTATGACATCAACAAAATGATTATGACATCATCCAATGATTATGACATCAAATGATTATGACATCAACAAAATGATTATGACATCATCCAATGATTATGACATCATCCAATGATTATGACATCATCAAATCATTATGACATCAACAAAATGATTATGACATCAACAAAATGATTATGACATCATCAAATGATTATGACATCAACAAAATGATTATGACATCATCAAATGATTATGACATCAACAAAATGATTATGACATCATCAAATGATTATGACATCAAGAAAATGATTATGACATCATCAAATGATTATGACATCAGCAAAATGATTATGACATCATCAAATGATTATGACATCTTCCAATGATTATGACATCAAATGATTATTGCATCATCAAATGATTATGACATCAACAAAATGATTATGACCTCATCCAATGATTATGACATCATCCAATGATTATGACATCATCAAATGATTATGACATCAACAAAATGATTATGACATCATCAAATGATTATGACATCAACAAAATGATTATTACATCATCCAATGATTATGACATCAAATGATTTTGACATCATCAAATGATTATGACATCAACAAAATGATTATGACATCATCCAATGATTATGACATCATCCAATGATTATGACTTCATCAAATCATTATGACATCAACAAAATGATTATGACATCATCTAATGTTTATGACATCATCAAATGATTATGACATCAACAAAATGATTATGACAACATCTAATGATTATGACATCATCAAATGATTATGACATCAACAAAATGACTATGACATCATCCAATGATTAAGACATCATCAAATGATTATGACATCAACAAAATATTTATGACATCATCCAATGATTATGACATCAACAAAATGATTATGGCATCATCAAATGATTATGACATCAACAAAATGATTATGACATCATCAAATGATTATGATATCAACAAAATGATTATGACATCATCCAATGATTATGAAATCAAATGATTATGACATCATCAAATGATTATGACATCAACAAAATGATTATGACATCATCAAATGATTATGACATCAACAAAATGATTATGACATCATCCAATGATTATGACATCAAATGATTATGACATCAACAAAATGATTATGACATCATCCAATGATTATGACATCATCCAATGATTATGACATCATCAAATCATTATGACATCAACAAAATGATTATGACATCAACAAAATGATTATGACATCATCAAATGATTATGACATTAACAAAATGATTATGACATCATCCAATGATTATGACATCAAATAATTTTGACATCATCAAATGATTATGACATCAACAAAATGATTATGACATCATCCAATGATTATGACATCATCCAATGATTATGACATCATCAAATGATTATGACATCAACAAAATGATTATGACATCATCAAATGATTATGACATCAACAAAATGATTATTACATCATCCAATGTTTATGACATCAAATGATTTTGACATCATCAAATGATTATGACATCAACAAAATGATTATGACATCATCCAATGATTATGACATCATCAAATGATTATGACATCAACAAATGATTATGACATCAACAAAATGATGATGACATCATCCAATGATTATGACATCATCCAATGATTATGACATCATCAAATCATTATGACATCAACAAAATGATTATGACATCATCTAATGATTATGACATCATCAAATGATTATGACATCAACAAAATGATTATGACAACATCTAATGATTATGACATCATCAAATGATTATGACATCAACAAAATGATTATGACATCATCCAATGATTAAGACATCATCAAATGATTATGACATCAACAAAATATTTATGACATCATCCAATGATTATGACATCAACAAAATGATTATGGCATCATCAAATGATTATGACATCAATAAAATGATTATGGCATCATCAAATGATTATGACATCAACAAAATGATTATGACATCATCAAATGATTATGATATCAACAAAATGATTATGACATCATCCAATGATTATGAAATCAAATGATTATGACATCATCAAATGATTATGGCATCAACAAAATGATTATGACATCATCAAATGATTATGACATCAACAAAATGATTATGACATCATCCAATGATTATGACATCAAATGATTATGACATCAACAAAATGATTATGACATCATCCAATGATTATGACATCATCCAATGATTATGACATCATCAAATCATTATGACATCAACAAAATGATTATGACATCAACAAAATGATTATGACATCATCAAATGATTATGACATTAACAAAATGATCATGACATCATCCAATGATTATGACATCAAATAATTTTGACATCATCAAATGATTATGACATCAACAAAATGATTATGACATCATCCAATGATTATGACATCATCCAATGATTATGACATCATCAAATGATTATGACATCAACAAAATGATTATGACATCATCAAATGATTATGACATCAACAAAATGATTATTACATCATCCAATGTTTATGACATCAAATGATTTTGACATCATCAAATGATTATGACATCAACAAAATGATTATGACATCATCCAATGATTATGACATCATCAAATGATTATGACATCAACAAATGATTATGACATCAACAAAATGATGATGACATCATCCAATGATTATGACATCATCCAATGATTATGACATCATCAAATCATTATGACATCAACAAAATGATTATGACATCATCTAATGATTATGACATCATCAAATGATTATGACATCAACAAAATGATTATGACATCATCCCATGATTATGACATCAAATGATTATGACATCATCAAATGATTATGACATCAACAAAATGATTATGACATCATCAAATGATTATGACATCAACAAAATGATTATGACATCATCTAATGATTATGACATCATCAAATGATTATGACATCATCAAAATGATTATGACATCATCCAATGATTATGACATCAAATGATTATGACATCAACAAAATGATTATTACATCATCCAATGATTATGACATCATCCAATGATTATGACATCATCAAATCATTATGACATCAACAAAATGATTATGACATCAACAAAATGATTATGACATCATCAAATGATTATGACATTAACAAAATGATTATGACATCATCCAATGATTATGACATCAAATAATTTTGACATCATCAAATGATTATGACATCAACAAAATGATTATGACATCATCCAATGATTATGACATCATCCAATGATTATGAAATCATCAAATGATTATGACATCAACAAAATGATTATGACATCATCAAATGATTATGACATCAACAAAATGATTATTACATCATCCAATGTTTATGACATCAAATGATTTTGACATCATCAAATGATTATGACATCAACAAAATGATTATGACATCATCCAATGATTATGACATCATCAAATGATTATGACATCAACAAATGATTATGACATCAACAAAATGATGATGACATCATCCAATGATTATGACATCATCCAATGATTATGACATCATCAAATCATTATGACATCAACAAAATGATTATGACATCATCTAATGATTATGACATCATCAAATGATTATGACATCAACAAAATGATTATGACATCATCCCATGATTATGACATCAAATGATTATGACATCATCAAATGATTATGACATCAACAAAATGATTATGACATCATCAAATGATTATGACATCAACAAAATGATTATGACATCATCAAATGATTATGACATCAACAAAATGATTATGACATCAACAAAATGATTATGACATCATCCAATGATTATGACATCAAATGATTATGACATCAACAAAATGATTATGACATCATCCAATGATTATGACATCATCCAATGATTATGACATCATCAAATCATTATAACATCAACAAAATGATTATGACATCAACAAAATGATTATGACATCATCAAATGATTATGACATTAACAAAATGATTATGACATCATCCAATGATTATGACATCAAATAATTTTGACATCACCAAATGATTATGACATCAACAAAATGATTATGACATCATCCAATGATTATGACATCATCAAATGATTATGACATCAACAAAATGATTATGACATCATCAAATGATTATGACATCAACAAAATGATTATGACATCATCAAATGATTATGACATCAACAAAATGATTATGACATCAGCAAAATGATTATGACATCATCAAATGATTATGACATCATCCAATGATTATGACATCAAATGATTATTGCATCATCAAATGATTATGACATCAACAAAATTATTATGACATCATCCAATGATTATGACATCATCTAATGATTATGACATCATCCAATGATTATGACATCATCAAATCATTATGACATCAACAAAATGATTATGACATCATCAAATGATTATGACATCAGCAAAATGATTATGACATCATCAAATGATTATGACATCATCCAATGATTATGACATCAAATGATTATTGCATCATCAAATGATTATGACATCAACAAAATGATTATGACATCATCCAATGATTATGACATCATCCAATGATTATGACATCATCCAATGATTATGACATCATCAAATCATTATGACATCAACAAAATGATTATGACATCATCCAATGATTATGACATCATCAAATCATTATGACATCAACAAAATGATTATGACATCATCCAATGATTATGGCATCAAATAATTTTGACATCATCAAATGATTATGACATCAACAAAATGATTATGACATCATCCAATGATTATGACATCATCCAATGATTATGACATCATCAAATCAATATGACATCAACAAAATGATTATGACATCATCAAATGATTATGACATCAACAAAATGATTATTACATCATCCAATGTTTATGACATCAAATGATTTTGACATCATCAAATGATTATGACATCAACAAAATGATTATGACAGCATCCAATGATTATGACATCATCCAATGATTATGACATCAAATGATTATGACATCATCAAATGATTATGACATCAACAAAATGATGATGACATCATCCAATGATTATGACATCATCCAATGATTATGACATCATCAAATCATTATGACATCAACAAAATGATTATGACAACAACAAAATGATTATGACATCATCAAATGATTATGACATCAACAAAATGATTATGACATCATCCAATGATTATGACATCAAATAATTTTGACATCACCAAATGATTATGACATCAACAAAATGATTATGACATCATCCAATGATTATGACATCATCAAATGATTATGACATCAACAAAATGATTATGACATCATCAAATGATTATGACATCAACAAATTGATTATGACATCATCAAATGATTATGACATCAACAAAATGATTATGACATCATCAAATGATTATGACATCAACAAAATGATTATGACATCATCAAATGATTATGACATCATCCAATGATTATGACATCAAATGATTATTGCATCATCAAATGATTATGACATCAACAAAATGATTATGACATCATCCAATGATTATGACATCATACAATGATTATGACATCATCAAATCATTATGACATCAACAAAATGATTATGACATCATCAAATGATTATGACATCATCAAATGATTATGACATCAACAAAATGATTATGACATCATCTAATGATTATGACATCATCCAATGATTATGACATCATCCAATGATTATGACATCATCAAATCATTATGACATCAACAAAATGATTATTACATCATCCAATGATTATGACATCAAATGATTTTGACATCATCAAATGATTATGACATCAACAAAATGATTATGACATCATCCAATGATTATGACATCATCCAATGATTATGACATCAACAAATGATTATGACATCAACAAAATGATGATGACATCATCCAATGATTATGACATCATCCAATGATTATGACATCATCAAATCATTATGACATCAACAAAATGATTATGACATCATCAAATGATTATGACATCATCCAATGATTATGACATCAAATGATTATTGCATCATCAAATGATTATGACATCAACAAAATGATTACGACATCATCCAATGATTATGACATCATCCAATGATTATGACATCATCCAATGATTATGACATCATCAAATCATTATGACATCAACAAAATGATTATGACATCAACAAAATGATTATGACATCATCAAATGATTATGACATCATCCAATGATTATGACATCAAATGATTATTGCATCATCAAATGATTATGACATCAACAAAATGATTACGACATCATCCAATGATTATGACATCATCCAATGATTATGACATCATCCAATGATTATGACATCATCAAATCATTATGACATCAACAAAATGATTATGACATCATCAAATGATTATGACGTCAACAAAATGTTTATTACATCATCCAATGATTATGACATCAAATGATTTTGACATCATCAAATGATTATGACATCAACAAAATGATTATGATATCATCCAATGATTATGACATCATCCAATGATTATGACTTCATCAAATCATTATGACATCAACAAAATGATTATGACATCATCAAATGATTATGACATCAACAAAATGATTATTACATCATCCAATGATTATGACATCAAATGATTTTGACATCATCAAATGATTATGACATCAACAAAATGATTATGTCATCAACAAAATGATTATGACATCATCCAATGATTATGACATCAACAAAATGATTATGACATCATCCAATGATTAAGACATCATCAAATGATTATGACATCAACAAAATGATTATGACATCATCCAATGATTATGACATCAACAAAATGATTATGGCATCATCAAATGATTATGACATCAATAAAATGATTATGGCATCATCAAATGATTATGACATCAACAAAATGATTATGACATCATCAAATGATTATGATATCAACAAAATGATTATGACATCATCCAATGATTATGACATCAAATGATTATGACATCATCAAATGATTATGACATCAAGAAAATGATTATGACATCATCAAATGATTATGACATCAACAAAATGATTATGACATCATCCAATGATTATGACATCATCCAATGATTATGACATCATCAAATCATTATGACATCAACAAAATGATTATGACATCATCAAATGATTATGACATTAACAAAATGATTATGACATCATCCAATGATTATGACATCAAATAATTTTGACATCATCAAATGATTATGACATCAACAAAATGATTATGACATCATCCAATGATTATGACATCATCCAATGATTATGACATCATCAAATCAATATGACATCAACAAAATGATTATGACATCATCAAATGATTATGACATCAACAAAATGATTATTACATCATCCAATGTTTATGACATCAAATGATTTTGACATCATCAAATGATTATGACATCAACAAAATGATTATGACATCATCCAATGATTATGACATCATCCAATGATTATGACATCAAATAATTATGACATCATCAAATGATTATGACATCAACAAAATGATGATGACATCATCCAATGATTATGACATCATCCAATGATTATGACATCATCAAATCATTATGACATCAACAAAATGATTATGACATCAACAAAATGATTATGACATCATCAAATGATTATGACATCAACAAAATGATTATGACATCATCCAATGATTATGACATCAAATAATTTTGACATCACCAAATGATTATGACATCAACAAAATGATTATGACATCATCCAATGATTATGACATCATCAAATGATTATGACATCAACAAAATGATTATGACATCATCAAATGATTATGACATCAACAAAATGATTATGACATCATCAAATGATTATGACATCAACAAAATGATTATGACATCATCAAATGATTATGACATCAACAAAATGATTATGACATCATCAAATGATTATGACATCATCCAATGATTATGACATCAACAAAATGATTATGACATCATCTAATGATTATGACATCATCAAATGATTATGACATCAACAAAATGATTATGACATCATCCAATGATTATGACATCATCCAATGATTATGACATCATCAAATGATTATGACATCAACAAAATGATTATGACATCATCTAATGATTATGACATCATCAAATGATTATGACATCAACAAAATGATTATGACATCATCCAATGATTATGACATCATCCAATGATTATGACTTCATCAAATCATTATGACATCAACAAAATGATTATGACATCATCTAATGATTATGACATCATCAAATGATTATGACATCAACAAAATGATTATGACAACATCTAATGATTAAGACATCATCCAATGATTATGACATCAAATGATTATTGCATCATCAAATGATTATGACATCAACAAAATGATTATGACATCATCCAATGATTATGACATCATCCAATGATTATGACATCATCAAATCATTATGACATCAACAAAATGATTATGACATCATCAAATGATTATGACATCATCAAATGATTATGACATCAACAAAATGATTATGACATCATCTAATGATTATGACATCATCCAATGATTATGACATCATCCAATGATTATGACATCATCAAATCATTATGACATCAACAAAATGATTATTACATCATCAATGATTATGACATCAAATGATTTTGACATCATCAAATGATTATGACATCAACAAAATGATTATGACATCATCCAATGATTATGACATCATCCAATGATTATGACTTCATCAAATCATTATGACATCAACAAAATGATTATGACATCATCTAATGATTATGACATCATCAAATGATTATGACATCAACAAAATGATTATGACATCATCAAATGATTATGACATCAACAAAATGATTATTACATCATCCAATGTTTATGACATCAAATGATTTTGACATCATCAAATGATTACGACATCAACAAAATGATTATGACATCATCCAATGATTATGACATCATCAAATGATTATGACATCAACAAATGATTATGACATCAACAAAATGATGATGACATCATCCAATGATTATGACATCATCCAATGATTATGACATCATCAAATCATTATGACATCAACAAAATGATTATGACATCATCAAATGATTATGACATCATCCAATGATTATGACATCAAATGATTATTGCATCATCAAATGATTATGACATCAACAAAATGATTACGACATTATCCAATGATTATGACATCATCCAATGATTATGACATCATCCAATGATTATGACATCATCAAATCATTATGACATCAACAAAATGATTATGACATCATCAAATGATTATGACGTCAACAAAATGTTTATTACATCATCCAATGATTATGACATCAAATGATTTTGACATCATCAAATGATTATGACATCAACAAAATGATTATGACATCATCCAATGATTATGACATCATCCAATGATTATGACTTCATCAAATCATTATGACATCAACAAAATGATTATGACATCATCAAATGATTATGACATCAACAAAATGATTATTACATCATCCAATGATTATGACATCAAATGATTTTGACATCATCAAATGATTATGACATCAACAAAATGATTATGTCATCAACAAAATGATTATGACATCATCCAATGATTATGACATCAACAAAATGATTATGACATCATCCAATGATTAAGACATCATCAAATGATTATGACATCAACAAAATGATTATGACATCATCCAATGATTATGACATCAACAAAATGATTATGGCATCATCAAATGATTATGACATCAATAAAATGATTATGGCATCATCAAATGATTATGACATCAACAAAATGATTATGACATCATCAAATGATTATGATATCAACAAAATGATTATGACATCATCCAATGATTATGACATCAAATGATTATGACATCATCAAATGATTATGACATCAAGAAAATGATTATGACATCATCAAATGATTATGACATCAACAAAATGATTATGACATCATCCAATGATTATGACATCAAATGATTATGACATCAACAAAATGATTATGACATCATCCAATGATTATGACATCATCCAATGATTATGACATCATCAAATCATTATGACATCAACAAAATGATTATGACATCAACAAAATGATTATGACATCATCAAATGATTATGACATCAACAAAATGATTATGACATCATCCAATGATTATGACATCATCCAATGATTATGACATCATCAAATCAATATGACATCAACAAAATGATTATGACATCATCAAATGATTATGACATCAACAAAATGATTATTACATCATCCAATGTTTATGACATCAAATGATTTTGACATCATCAAATGATTATGACATCAACAAAATGATTATGACATCATCCAATGATTATGACATCATCCAATGATTATGACATCAAATAATTATGACATCATCAAATGATTATGACATCAACAAAATGATGATGACATCATCCAATGATTATGACATCATCCAATGATTATGACATCATCAAATCATTATGACATCAACAAAATGATTATGACATCAACAAAATGATTATGACATCATCAAATGATTATGACATCAACAAAATGATTATGACATCATCCAATGATTATGACATCAAATAATTTTGACATCACCAAATGATTATGACATCAACAAAATGATTATGACATCATCCAATGATTATGACATCATCAAATGATTATGACATCAACAAAATGATTATGACATCATCAAATGATTATGACATCAACAAAATGATTATGACATCATCAAATGATTATGACATCAACAAAATGATTATGACATCATCAAATGATTATGACATCAACAAAATGATTATGACATCATCAAATGATTATGACATCATCCAATGATTATGACATCAAATGATTATTGCATCATCAAATGATTATGACATCAACAAAATGATTATGACATCATCCAATGATTATGACATCATCCAATGATTATGACATCATCAAATCATTATGACATCAACAAAATGATTATGACATCATCAAATGATTATGACATCAACAAAATGATTATTACATCATCCAATGATTATGACATCAAATGATTTTGACATCATCAAATGATTTTGACATCAACAAAATGATTATGACATCATCCAATGATTATGACATCATCAAATGATTATGACATCAACAAATGATTATGACATCAACAAAATGATGATGACATCATCCAATGATTATGACATCATCCAATGATTATGACATCATCAAATGATTATGACATCAACAAAATGATTATGACATCATCTAATGATTATGACATCATCAAATGATTATGACATCAACAAAATGATTATGACAACATCTAATGATTATGACATCATCAAATGATTATGACATCAACAAAATGATTATGACATCATCCAATGATTAAGACATCATCAAATGATTATGACATCAACAAAATATTTATGACATCATCCAATGATTATGACATCAACAAAATGATTATGGCATCATCAAATGATTATGACATCAACAAAATGATTATGACATCATCAAATGATTATGATATCAACAAAATGATTATGACATCATCCAATGATTATGAAATCAAATGATTATGACATCATCAAATGATTATGACATCAACAAAATGATTATGACATCATCAAATGATTATGACATCAACAAAATGATTATGACATCATCCAATGATTATGACATCAAATGATTATGACATCAACAAAATGATTATGACATCATCCAATGATTATGACATCATCCAATGATTATGACATCATCAAATCATTATGACATCAACAAAATGATTATGACATCAACAAAATGATTATGACATCATCAAATGATTATGACATTAACAAAATGATCATGACATCATCCAATGATTATGACATCAAATAATTTTGACATCATCAAATGATTATGACATCAACAAAATGATTATGACATCATCCAATGATTATGACATCATCCAATGATTATGACATCATCAAATGATTATGACATCAACAAAATGATTATGACATCATCAAATGATTATGACATCAACAAAATGATTATTACATCATCCAATGTTTATGACATCAAATGATTTTGACATCATCAAATGATTATGACATCAACAAAATGATTATGACATCATCCAATGATTATGACATCATCAAATGATTATGACATCAACAAATGATTATGACAACAACAAAATGATGATGACATCATCCAATGATTATGACATCATCCAATGATTATGACATCATCAAATCATTATGACATCAACAAAATGATTATGACATCATCTAATGATTATGACATCATCAAATGATTATGACATCAACAAAATGATTATGACATCATCCCATGATTATGACATCAAATGATTATGACATCATCAAATGATTATGACATCAACAAAATGATTATGACATCATCAAATGATTATGACATCAACAAAATGATTATGACATCATCTAATGATTATGACATCATCAAATGATTATGACATCAACAAAATGATTATGACATCATCCCATGATTATGACATCAAATGATTATGACATCATCAAATGATTATGACATCAACAAAATGATTATGACATCATCAAATGATTATGACATCAACAAAATGATTATGACATCATCTAATGATTATGACATCATCAAATGATTATTACATCATCCAATGATTATGACATCATCCAATGATTATGACATCATCAAATCATTATGACATCAACAAAATGATTATGACATCAACAAAATGATTATGACATCATCAAATGATTATGACATTAACAAAATGATTATGACATCATCCAATGATTATGACATCAAATAATTTTGACATCATCAAATGATTATGACATCAACAAAATGATTATGACATCATCCAATGATAATGACATCATCCAATGATTATGACATCATCAAATGATTATGACATCAACAAAATGATTATGACATCATCAAATGATTATGACATCAACAAAATGATTATTACATCATCCAATGTTTATGACATCAAATGATTTTAACATCATCAAATGATTATGACATCAACAAAATGATTATGACATCATCCAATGATTATGACATCATCAAATGATTATGACATCAACAAATGATTATGACATCAACAAAATGATGATGACATCATCCAATGATTATGACATCATCCAATGATTATGACATCATCAAATCATTATGACATCAACAAAATGATTATGACATCATCTAATGATTATGACATCATCAAATGATTATGACATCAACAAAATGATTATGACATCATCCCATGATTATGACATCAAATGATTATGACATCATCAAATGATTATGACATCAACAAAATGATTATGACATCATCAAATGATTATGACATCAACAAAATGATTATGACATCAACAAAATGATTATGACATCATCCAATGATTATGACATCAAATGATTATGACATCAACAAAATGATTATGACATCATCCAATGATTATGACATCATCCAATGATTATGACATCATCAAATCATTATAACATCAACAAAATGATTATGACATCAACAAAATGATTATGACATCATCAAATGATTATGACATTAACAAAATGATTATGACATCATCCAAAGATTATGACATCAAATAATTTTGACATCACCAAATGATTATGACATCAACAAAATGATTATGACATCATCCAATGATTATGACATCATCAAATGATTATGACATTAACAAAATGATTATGACATCATCCAAAGATTATGACATCAAATAATTTTGACATCACCAAATGATTATGACATCAACAAAATGATTATGACATCATCCAATGATTATGACATCATCAAATGATTATGACATCAACAAAATGATTATGACATCATCCAAAGATTATGACATCAAATAATTTTGACATCACCAAATGATTATGACATCAACAAAATGATTATGACATCAACAAAATGATTATGACATCATCAAATGATTATGACATTAACAAAATGATTATGACATCATCCAAAGATTATGACATCAAATAATTTTGACATCACCAAATGATTATGACATCAACAAAATGATTATGACATCATCCAATGATTATGACATCATCAAATGATTATGACATCAACAAAATGATTATGACATCATCAAATCATTATGACATCAACAAAATGATTATGACATCATCTAATGATTATGACATCATCAAATGATTATGACATCAACAAAATGATTATGACATCATCAAATGATTATGACATCAACAAAATGATTATTACATCATCCAATGTTTATGACATCAAATGATTTTGACATCATCAAATGATTATGACATCAACAAAATGATTATGACATCATCCAATGATTATGACATCATCAAATGATTATGACATCAACAAATGATTATGACATCAACAAAATGATGATGACATCATCCAATGATTATGACATCATCCAATGATTATGACATCATCAAATCATTATGACATCAACAAAATGATTATGACATCATCAAATGATTATGACATCATCCAATGATTATGACATCAAGTGATTATTGCATCATCAAATGATTATGACATCAACAAAATGATTACGACATCATCCAATGATTATGACATCATCCAATGATTATGACATCATCCAATGATTATGACATCATCAAATCATTATGACATCAACAAAATGATTATGACATCATCAAATGATTATGACATCAACAAAATGATTATTACATCATCCAATGATTATGACATCAAATGATTTTGACATCATCAAATGATTATGACATCAACAAAATGATTATGTCATCAACAAAATGATTATGACATCATCCAATGATTATGACATCAACAAAATGATTATGACATCATCCAATGATTAAGACATCATCAAATGATTATGACATCAACAAAATGATTATGACATCATCCAATGATTATGACATCAACAAAATGATTATGGCATCATCAAATGATTATGACATCAATAAAATGATTATGGCATCATCAAATGATTATGACATCAACAAAATGATTATGACATCATCAAATGATTATGATATCAACAAAATGATTATGACATCATCCAATGATTATGACATCAAATGATTATGACGTCATCAAATGATTATGACATCAAGAAAATGATTATGACATCTTCAAATGATTATGACATCAACAAAATGATTATGACATCATCCAATGATTATGACATCAAATGATTATGACATCAACAAAATGATTATGACATCATCCAATGATTATGACATCATCCAATGATTATGACATCATCAAATCATTATGACATCAACAAAATGATTATGACATCAACAAAATGATTATGACATCATCAAATGATTATGACATCAACAAAATGATTATGACATCATCAAATGATTATGACATCAACAAAATGATTATGACATCATCAAATGATTATGACATCAACAAAATGATTATGACATCAACAAAATGATTATGACATCATCCAATGATTATGACATCAAATGATTATGACATCAACAAAATGATTATGACATCATCCAATGATTATGACATCATCCAATGATTATGACATCATCAAATCATTATAACATCAACAAAATGATTATGACATCAACAAAATGATTATGACATCATCAAATGATTATGACATTAACAAAATGATTATGACATCATCCAATGATTATGACATCAAATAATTTTGACATCACCAAATGATTATGACATCAACAAAATGATTATGACATCATCCAATGATTATGACATCATCAAATGATTATGACATCAACAAAATGATTATGACATCATCAAATGATTATGACATCAACAAAATGATTATGACATCATCAAATGATTATGACATCATCCAATGATTATGACATCAAATGATTATTGCATCATCAAATGATTATGACATCAACAAAATGATTATGACATCATCCAATGATTATGACATCATCCAATGATTATGACATCATCCAATGATTATGACATCATCAAATCATTATGACATCAACAAAATGATTATGACATCATCAAATGATTATGACATCAACAAAATGATTATTACATCATCCAATGATTATGACATCAAATGATTTTGACATCATCAAATGATTATGACATCAACAAAATGATTATGACATCATCCAATGATTATGACATCATCCAATGATTATGACTTCATCAAATCATTATGACATCCACAAAATCATTATGACATCATCTAATGATTATGACATCATCAAATGATTATGACATCAACAAAATGATTATGACATCATCTAATCTTTATGACATCATCAAATGATTATGACATCAACAAAATGATTATGACATCATCCAATGATTATGACATCAAATGATTATGACATCATCTAATGATTATGATATCATCCAATGATTATGACATCAACAAAATGATTATGACATCAACAAAATGATTATGTCATCATCCAATGATTATGACATCATTCAATGATTATGACATCATCCAATGATTATGACATCAACAAAATGATTATGACATCAACAAAATGATTATGACATCATCCAATGATAATGACATCAACAAAATGATTATGGCATCATCAAATGATTATGACATCAATAAAATGATTATGGCATCATCAAATGATTATGACATCAACAAAATGATTATGACATCATCAAATGATTATGATATCAACAAAATGATTATGACATCATCCAATGATTATGACATCAAATGATTATGACATCATCAAATGATTATGACATCAAGAAAATGATTATGACATCATCAAATGATTATGACATCAACAAAATGATTATGACATCATCCAATGATTATGACATCAAATGATTATGACATCAACAAAATGATTATGACATCATCCAATGATTATGACATCATCCAATGATTATGACATCATCAAATCATTATGACATCAACAAAATGATTATGACATCAACAAAATGATTATGACATCATCAAATGATTATGACATCAACAAAATGATTATGACATCATCAAATGATTATGACATCAACAAAATGATTATGACATCATCAAATGATTATGACATCAAGAAAATGATTATGACATCATCAAATGATTATGACATCAGCAAAATGATTATGACATCATCAAATGATTATGACATCTTCCAATGATTATGACATCAAATGATTATTGCATCATCAAATGATTATGACATCAACAAAATGATTATGACCTCATCCAATGATTATGACATCATCCAATGATTATGACATCATCAAATGATTATGACATCAACAAAATGATTATGACATCATCAAATGATTATGACATCAACAAAATGATTATTACATCATCCAATGATTATGACATCAAATGATTTTGACATCATCAAATGATTATGACATCAACAAAATGATTATGACATCATCCAATGATTATGACATCATCCAATGATTATGACTTCATCAAATCATTATGACATCAACAAAATGATTATGACATCATCTAATGATTATGACATCATCAAATGATTATGACATCAACAAAATGATTATGACAACATCTAATGATTATGACATCATCAAATGATTATGACATCAACAAAATGACTATGACATCATCCAATGATTAAGACATCATCAAATGATTATGACATCAACAAAATATTTATGACATCATCCAATGATTATGACATCAACAAAATGATTATGGCATCATCAAATGATTATGACATCAACAAAATGATTATGACATCATCAAATGATTATGATATCAACAAAATGATTATGACATCATCCAATGATTATGAAATCAAATGATTATGACATCATCAAATGATTATGACATCAACAAAATGATTATGACATCATCAAATGATTATGACATCAACAAAATGATTATGACATCATCCAATGATTATGACATCAAATGATTATGACATCAACAAAATGATTATGACATCATCCAATGATTATGACATCATCCAATGATTATGACATCATCAAATCATTATGACATCAACAAAATGATTATGACATCAACAAAATGATTATGACATCATCAAATGATTATGACATTAACAAAATGATTATGACATCATCCAATGATTATGACATCAAATAATTTTGACATCATCAAATGATTATGACATCAACAAAATGATTATGACATCATCCAATGATTATGACATCATCCAATGATTATGACATCATCAAATGATTATGACATCAACAAAATGATTATGACATCATCAAATGATTATGACATCAACAAAATGATTATTACATCATCCAATGTTTATGACATCAAATGATTTTGACATCATCAAATGATTATGACATCAACAAAATGATTATGACATCATCCAATGATTATGACATCATCAAATGATTATGACATCAACAAATGATTATGACATCAACAAAATGATGATGACATCATCCAATGATTATGACATCATCCAATGATTATGACATCATCAAATCATTATGACATCAACAAAATGATTATGACATCATCTAATGATTATGACATCATCAAATGATTATGACATCAACAAAATGATTATGACAACATCTAATGATTATGACATCATCAAATGATTATGACATCAACAAAATGATTATGACATCATCAAATGATTATGACATCAATAAAATGATTATGGCATCATCAAATGATTATGACATCAACAAAATGATTATGACATCATCAAATGATTATGATATCAACAAAATGATTATGACATCATCCAATGATTATGAAATCAAATGATTATGACATCATCAAATGATTATGGCATCAACAAAATGATTATGACATCATCAAATGATTATGACATCAACAAAATGATTATGACATCATCCAATGATTATGACATCAAATGATTATGACATCAACAAAATGATTATGACATCATCCAATGATTATGACATCATCCAATGATTATGACATCATCAAATCATTATGACATCAACAAAATGATTATGACATCAACAAAATGATTATGACATCATCAAATGATTATGACATTAACAAAATGATCATGACATCATCCAATGATTATGACATCAAATAATTTTGACATCATCAAATGATTATGACATCAACAAAATGATTATGACATCATCCAATGATTATGACATCATCCAATGATTATGACATCATCAAATGATTATGACATCAACAAAATGATTATGACATCATCAAATGATTATGACATCAACAAAATGATTATTACATCATCCAATGTTTATGACATCAAATGATTTTGACATCATCAAATGATTATGACATCAACAAAATGATTATGACATCATCCAATGATTATGACATCATCAAATGATTATGACATCAACAAATGATTATGACATCAACAAAATGATGATGACATCATCCAATGATTATGACATCATCCAATGATTATGACATCATCAAATCATTATGACATCAACAAAATGATTATGACATCATCTAATGATTATGACATCATCAAATGATTATGACATCAACAAAATGATTATGACATCATCCCATGATTATGACATCAAATGATTATGACATCATCAAATGATTATGACATCAACAAAATGATTATGACATCATCAAATGATTATGACATCAACAAAATGATTATGACATCATCTAATGATTATGACATCATCAAATGATTATGACATCATCAAAATGATTATGACATCATCTAATGATTATGACATCAAATGATTATGACATCAACAAAATGATTATTACATCATCCAATGATTATGACATCATCCAATGATTATGACATCATCAAATCATTATGACATCAACAAAATGATTATGACATCAACAAAATGATTATGACATCATCAAATGGTTATGACATTAACAAAATGATTATGACATCATCCAATGATTATGACATCAAATAATTTTGACATCATCAAATGATTATGACATCAACAAAATGATTATGACATCATCCAATGATTATGACATCATCCAATGATTATGACATCATCAAATGATTATGACATCAACAAAATGATTATGACATCATCAAATGATTATGACATCAACAAAATGATTATTACATCATCCAATGTTTATGACATCAAATGATTTTGACATCATCAAATGATTATGACATCAACAAAATGATTATGACATCATCCAATGATTATGACATCATCAAATGATTATGACATCAACAAATGATTATGACATCAACAAAATGATGATGACATCATCCAATGATTATGACATCATCCAATGATTATGACATCATCAAATCATTATGACATCAACAAAATGATTATGACATCATCTAATGATTATGACATCATCAAATGATTATGACATCAACAAAATGATTATGACATCATCCCATGATTATGACATCAAATGATTATGACATCATCAAATGATTATGACATCAACAAAATGATTATGACATCATCAAATGATTATGACATCAACAAAATGATTATGACATCATCAAATGATTATGACATCAACAAAATGATTATGACATCAACAAAATGATTATGACATCATCCAATGATTATGACATCAAATGATTATGACATCAACAAAATGATTATGACATCATCCAATGATTATGACATCATCCAATGATTATGACATCATCAAATCATTATAACATCAACAAAATGATTATGACATCAACAAAATGATTATGACATCATCAAATGATTATGACATTAACAAAATGATTATGACATCATCCAATGATTATGACATCAAATAATTTTGACATCACCAAATGATTATGACATCAACAAAATGATTATGACATCATCCAATGATTATGACATCATCAAATGATTATGACATCAACAAAATGATTATGACATCATCAAATGATTATGACATCAACAAAATGATTATGACATCATCAAATGATTATGACATCAACAAAATGATTATGACATCAGCAAAATGATTATGACATCATCAAATGATTATGACATCATCCAATGATTATGACATCAAATGATTATTGCATCATCAAATGATTATGACATCAACAAAATTATTATGACATCATCCAATGATTATGACATCATCTAATGATTATGACATCATCCAATGATTATGACATCATCAAATCATTATGACATCAACAAAATGATTATGACATCATCAAATGATTATGACATCAGCAAAATGATTATGACATCATCAAATGATTATGACATCATCCAATGATTATGACATCAAATGATTATTGCATCATCAAATGATTATGACATCAACAAAATGATTATGACATCATCCAATGATTATGACATCATCCAATGATTATGACATCATCCAATGATTATGACATCATCAAATCATTATGACATCAACAAAATGATTATGACATCATCCAATGATTATGACATCATCAAATCATTATGACATCAACAAAATGATTATGACATCATCCAATGATTATGGCATCAAATAATTTTGACATCATCAAATGATTATGACATCAACAAAATGATTATGACATCATCCAATGATTATGACATCATCAAATGATTATGACATCAACAAAATGATTATTACATCATCCAATGTTTATGACATCAAATGATTTTGACATCATCAAATGATTATGACATCAACAAAATGATTATGACAGCATCCAATGATTATGACATCATCCAATGATTATGACATCAAATGATTATGACATCATCAAATGATTATGACATCAACAAAATGATGATGACATCATCCAATGATTATGACATCATCCAATGATTATGACATCATCAAATCATTATGACATCAACAAAATGATTATGACAACAACAAAATGATTATGACATCATCAAATGATTATGACATCAACAAAATGATTATGACATCATCCAATGATTATGACATCAAATAATTTTGACATCACCAAATGATTATGACATCAACAAAATGATTATGACATCATCCAATGATTATGACATCATCAAATGATTATGACATCAACAAAATGATTATGACATCATCAAATGATTATGACATCAACAAATTGATTATGACATCATCAAATGATTATGACATCAACAAAATGATTATGACATCATCAAATGATTATGACATCAACAAAATGATTATGACATCATCAAATGATTATGACATCATCCAATGATTATGACATCAAATGATTATTGCATCATCAAATGATTATGACATCAACAAAATGATTATGACATCATCCAATGATTATGACATCATCCAATGATTATGACATCATCAAATCATTATGACATCAACAAAATGATTATGACATCATCAAATGATTATGACATCATCAAATGATTATGACATCAACAAAATGATTATGACATCATCTAATGATTATGACATCATCCAATGATTATGACATCATCCAATGATTATGACATCATCAAATCATTATGACATCAACAAAATGATTATTACATCATCCAATGATTATGACATCAAATGATTTTGACATCATCAAATGATTATGACATCAACAAAATGATTATGACATCATCCAATGATTATGACATCATCCAATGATTATGACATCAACAAATGATTATGACATCAACAAAATGATGATGACATCATCCAATGATTATGACATCATCCAATGATTATGACATCATCAAATCATTATGACATCAACAAAATGATTATGACATCATCAAATGATTATGACATCATCCAATGATTATGACATCAAATGATTATTGCATCATCAAATGATTATGACATCAACAAAATGATTACGACATCATCCAATGATTATGACATCATCCAATGATTATGACATCATCCAATGATTATGACATCATCAAATCATTATGACATCAACAAAATGATTATGACATCAACAAAATGATTATGACATCATCAAATGATTATGACATCATCCAATGATTATGACATCAAATGATTATTGCATCATCAAATGATTATGACATCAACAAAATGATTACGACATCATCCAATGATTATGACATCATCCAATGATTATGACATCATCCAATGATTATGACATCATCAAATCATTATGACATCAACAAAATGATTATGACATCATCAAATGATTATGACGTCAACAAAATGTTTATTACATCATCCAATGATTATGACATCAAATGATTTTGACATCATCAAATGATTATGACATCAACAAAATGATTATGATATCATCCAATGATTATGACATCATCCAATGATTATGACTTCATCAAATCATTATGACATCAACAAAATGATTATGACATCATCAAATGATTATGACATCAACAAAATGATTATTACATCATCCAATGATTATGACATCAAATGATTTTGACATCATCAAATGATTATGACATCAACAAAATGATTATGTCATCAACAAAATGATTATGACATCATCCAATGATTATGACATCAACAAAATGATTATGACATCATCCAATGATTAAGACATCATCAAATGATTATGACATCAACAAAATGATTATGACATCATCCAATGATTATGACATCAACAAAATGATTATGGCATCATCAAATGATTATGACATCAATAAAATGATTATGGCATCATCAAATGATTATGACATCAACAAAATGATTATGACATCATCAAATGATTATGATATCAACAAAATGATTATGACATCATCCAATGATTATGACATCAAATGATTATGACATCATCAAATGATTATGACATCAAGAAAATGATTATGACATCATCAAATGATTATGACATCAACAAAATGATTATGACATCATCCAATGATTATGACATCAAATGATTATGACATCAACAAAATGATTATGACATCATCCAATGATTATGACATCATCCAATGATTATGACATCATCAAATCATTATGACATCAACAAAATGATTATGACATCATCAAATGATTATGACATTAACAAAATGATTATGACATCATCCAATGATTATGACATCAAATAATTTTGACATCATCAAATGATTATGACATCAACAAAATGATTATGACATCATCCAATGATTATGACATCATCCAATGATTATGACATCATCAAATCAATATGACATCAACAAAATGATTATGACATCATCAAATGATTATGACATCAACAAAATGATTATTACATCATCCAATGTTTATGACATCAAATGATTTTGACATCATCAAATGATTATGACATCAACAAAATGATTATGACATCATCCAATGATTATGACATCATCCAATGATTATGACATCAAATAATTATGACATCATCAAATGATTATGACATCAACAAAATGATGATGACATCATCCAATGATTATGACATCATCCAATGATTATGACATCATCAAATCATTATGACATCAACAAAATGATTATGACATCAACAAAATGATTATGACATCATCAAATGATTATGACATCAACAAAATGATTATGACATCATCCAATGATTATGACATCAAATAATTTTGACATCACCAAATGATTATGACATCAACAAAATGATTATGACATCATCCAATGATTATGACATCATCAAATGATTATGACATCAACAAAATGATTATGACATCATCAAATGATTATGACATCAACAAAATGATTATGACATCATCAAATGATTATGACATCAACAAAATGATTATGACATCATCAAATGATTATGACATCAACAAAATGATTATGACATCATCAAATGATTATGACATCAACAAAATGATTATGACATCATCAAATGATTATGACATCATCCAATGATTATGACATCAAATGATTATTGCATCATCAAATGATTATGACATCAACAAAATGATTATGACATCATCCAATGATTATGACATCATCCAATGATTATGACATCATCAAATCATTATGACATCAACAAAATGATTATGACATCATCAAATGATTATGACATCAACAAAATGATTATTACATCATCCAATGATTATGACATCAAATGATTTTGACATGATCAAATGATTATGACATCAACAAAATGATTATGACATCATCCAATGATTATGACATCATCCAATGATTATGACTTCATCAAATCATTATGACATCAACAAAATGATTATGACATCATCTAATGATTATGACATCATCAAATGATTATGACATCAACAAAATGATTATGACATCATCTAATGATTATGACATCATCAAATGATTATGACATCAACAAAATGATTATGACATCATCCAATGATTATGACATCATCCAATGATTATGACTTCATCAAATCATTATGACATCAACAAAATGATTATGACATCATCTAATGATTATGACATCATCAAATGATTATGACATCAACAAAATGATTATGACAACATCTAATGATTAAGACATCATCCAATGATTATGACATCAAATGATTATTGCATCATCAAATGATTATGACATCAACAAAATGATTATGACATCATCCAATGATTATGACATCATCCAATGATTATGACATCATCAAATCATTATGACATCAACAAAATGATTATGACATCATCAAATGATTATGACATCATCAAATGATTATGACATCAACAAAATGATTATGACATCATCTAATGATTATGACATCATCCAATGATTATGACATCATCCAATGATTATGACATCATCAAATCATTATGACATCAACAAAATGATTATGACATCATCTAATGATTATGACATCATCAAATGATTATGACATCAACAAAATGATTATGACATCATCAAATGATTATGACATCAACAAAATGATTATTACATCATCCAATGTTTATGACATCAAATGATTTTGACATCATCAAATGATTACGACATCAACAAAATGATTATGACATCATCCAATGATTATGACATCATCAAATGATTATGACATCAACAAATGATTATGACATCAACAAAATGATGATGACATCATCCAATGATTATGACATCATCCAATGATTATGACATCATCAAATCATTATGACATCAACAAAATGATTATGACATCATCAAATGATTATGACATCATCCAATGATTATGACATCAAATGATTATTGCATCATCAAATGATTATGACATCAACAAAATGATTACGACATCATCCAATGATTATGACATCATCCAATGATTATGACATCATCCAATGGTTATGACATCATCAAATCATTATGACATCAACAAAATGATTATGACATCATCAAATGATTATGACGTCAACAAAATGTTTATTACATCATCCAATGATTATGACATCAAATGATTTTGACATCATCAAATGATTATGACATCAACAAAATGATTATGACATCATCCAATGATTATGACATCATCCAATGATTATGACTTCATCAAATCATTATGACATCAACAAAATGATTATGACATCATCAAATGATTATGACATCAACAAAATGATTATTACATCATCCAATGATTATGACATCAAATGATTTTGACATCATCAAATGATTATGACATCAACAAAATGATTATGTCATCAACAAAATGATTATGACATCATCCAATGATTATGACATCAACAAAATGATTATGACATCATCCAATGATTAAGACATCATCAAATGATTATGACATCAACAAAATGATTATGACATCATCCAATGATTATGACATCAACAAAATGATTATGGCATCATCAAATGATTATGACATCAATAAAATGATTATGGCATCATCAAATGATTATGACATCAACAAAATGATTATGACATCATCAAATGATTATGATATCAACAAAATGATTATGACATCATCCAATGATTATGACATCAAATGATTATGACATCATCAAATGATTATGACATCAAGAAAATGATTATGACATCATCAAATGATTATGACATCAACAAAATGATTATGACATCATCCAATGATTATGACATCATCCAATGATTATGACATCATCAAATCATTATGACATCAACAAAATGATTATGACATCAACAAAATGATTATGACATCATCAAATGATTATGACATCAACAAAATGATTATGACATCATCCAATGATTATGACATCATCCAATGATTATGACATCATCAAATCAATATGACATCAACAAAATGATTATGACATCATCAAATGATTATGACATCAACAAAATGATTATTACATCATCCAATGTTTATGACATCAAATGATTTTGACATCATCAAATGATTATGACATCAACAAAATGATTATGACATCATCCAATGATTATGACATCATCCAATGATTATGACATCAAATAATTATGACATCATCAAATGATTATGACATCAACAAAATGATGATGACATCATCCAATGATTATGACATCATCCAATGATTATGACATCATCAAATCATTATGACATCAACAAAATGATTATGACATCAACAAAATGATTATGACATCATCAAATGATTATGACATCAACAAAATGATTATGACATCATCCAATGATTATGACATCAAATAATTTTGACATCACCAAATGATTATGACATCAACAAAATGATTATGACATCATCCAATGATTATGACATCATCAAATGATTATGACATCAACAAAATGATTATGACATCATCAAATGATTATGACATCAACAAAATGATTATGACATCATCAAATGATTATGACATCAACAAAATGATTATGACATCATCAAATGATTATGACATCAACAAAATGATTATGACATCATCAAATGATTATGACATCATCCAATGATTATGACATCAAATGATTATTGCATCATCAAATGATTATGACATCAACAAAATGATTATGACATCATCCAATGATTATGACATCATCCAATGATTATGACATCATCAAATCATTATGACATCAACAAAATGATTATGACATCATCAAATGATTATGACATCAACAAAATGATTATTACATCATCCAATGATTATGACATCAAATGATTTTGACATCATCAAATGATTATGACATCAACAAAATGATTATGACATCATCCAATGATTATGACATCATCAAATGATTATGACATCAACAAATGATTATGACATCAACAAAATGATTATGACATCATCCAATGATTATGACATCATCCAATGATTATGACATCATCAAATGATTATGACATCAACAAAATGATTATGACATCATCTAATGATTATGACATCATCAAATGATTATGACATCAACAAAATGATTATGACAACATCTAATGATTATGACATCATCAAATGATTATGACATCAACAAAATGATTATGACATCATCCAATGATTAAGACATCATCAAATGATTATGACATCAACAAAATATTTATGACATCATCCAATGATTATGACATCAACAAAATGATTATGGCATCATCAAATGATTATGACATCAACAAAATGATTATGACATCATCAAATGATTATGATATCAACAAAATGATTATGACATCATCCAATGATTATGAAATCAAATGATTATGACATCATCAAATGATTATGACATCAACAAAATGATTATGACATCATCAAATGATTATGACATCAACAAAATGATTATGACATCATCCAATGATTATGACATCAAATGATTATGACATCAACAAAATGATTATGACATCATCCAATGATTATGACATCATCCAATGATTATGACATCATCAAATCATTATGACATCAACAAAATGATTATGACATCAACAAAATGATTATGACATCATCAAATGATTATGACATTAACAAAATGATTATGACATCATCCAATGATTATGACATCAAATAATTTTGACATCATCAAATGATTATGACATCAACAAAATGATTATGACATCATCCAATGATTATGACATCATCCAATGATTATGACATCATCAAATGATTATGACATCAACAAAATGATTATGACATCATCAAATGATTATGACATCAACAAAATGATTATTACATCATCCAATGTTTATGACATCAAATGATTTTGACATCATCAAATGATTATGACATCAACAAAATGATTATGACATCATCCAATGATTATGACATCATCAAATGATTATGACATCAACAAATGATTATGACATCAACAAAATGATGATGACATCATCCAATGATTATGACATCATCCAATGATTATGACATCATCAAATCATTATGACATCAACAAAATGATTATGACATCATCTAATGATTATGACATCATCAAATGATTATGACATCAACAAAATGATTATGACATCATCCCATGATTATGACATCAAATGATTATGACATCATCAAATGATTATGACATCAACAAAATGATTATGACATCATCAAATGATTATGACATCAACAAAATGATTATGACATCATCTAATGATTATGACATCATCAAATGATTATGACATCAACAAAATGATTATGACATCATCCCATGATTATGACATCAAATGATTATGACATCATCAAATGATTATGACATCAACAAAATGATTATGACATCATCAAATGATTATGACATCAACAAAATGATTATGACATCATCTAATGATTATGACATCATCAAATGATTATTACATCATCCAATGATTATGACATCATCCAATGATTATGACATCATCAAATCATTATGACATCAACAAAATGATTATGACATCAACAAAATGATTATGACATCATCAAATGATTATGACATTAACAAAATGATTATGACATCATCCAATGATTATGACATCAAATAATTTTGACATCAAATGATTATGACATCAACAAAATGATTATGACATCATCCAATGATAATGACATCATCCAATGATTATGACATCATCAAATGATTATGACATCAACAAAATGATTATGACATCATCAAATGATTATGACATCAACAAAATGATTATTACATCATCCAATGTTTATGACATCAAATGATTTTAACATCATCAAATGATTATGACATCAACAAAATGATTATGACATCATCCAATGATTATGACATCATCAAATGATTATGACATCAACAAATGATTATGACATCAACAAAATGATGATGACATCATCCAATGATTATGACATCATCCAATGATTATGACATCATCAAATCATTATGACATCAACAAAATGATTATGACATCATCTAATGATTATGACATCATCAAATGATTATGACATCAACAAAATGATTATGACATCATCCCATGATTATGACATCAAATGATTATGACATCATCAAATGATTATGACATCAACAAAATGATTATGACATCATCAAATGATTATGACATCAACAAAATGATTATGACATCAACAAAATGATTATGACATCATCCAATGATTATGACATCAAATGATTATGACATCAACAAAATGATTATGACATCATCCAATGATTATGACATCATCCAATGATTATGACATCATCAAATCATTATGACATCAACAAAATGATTATGACATCATCAAATGATTATGACATTAACAAAATGATTATGACATCATCCAATGATTATGACATCAAATAATTTTGACATCATCAAATGATTATGACATCAACAAAATGATTATGACATCATCCAATGATTATGACATCATCCAATGATTATGACATCATCAAATCAATATGACATCAACAAAATGATTATGACATCATCAAATGATTATGACATCAACAAAATGATTATTACATCATCCAATGTTTATGACATCAAATGATTTTGACATCATCAAATGATTATGACATCAACAAAATGATTATGACATCATCCAATGATTATGACATCATCCAATGATTATGACATCAAATAATTATGACATCATCAAATGATTATGACATCAACAAAATGATGATGACATCATCCAATGATTATGACATCATCCAATGATTATGACATCATCAAATCATTATGACATCAACAAAATGATTATGACATCAACAAAATGATTATGACATCATCAAATGATTATGACATCAACAAAATGATTATGACATCATCCAATGATTATGACATCAAATAATTTTGACATCACCAAATGATTATGACATCAACAAAATGATTATGACATCATCCAATGATTATGACATCATCAAATGTTTATGACATCAACAAAATGATTATGACATCATCAAATGATTATGACATCAACAAAATGATTATGACATCATCAAATGATTATGACATCAACAAAATGATTATGACATCATCAAATGATTATGACATCAACAAAATGATTATGACATCATCAAATGATTATGACATCAACAAAATGATTATGACATCATCAAATGATTATGACATCATCCAATGATTATGACATCAAATGATTATTGCATCATCAAATGATTATGACATCAACAAAATGATTATGACATCATCCAATGATTATGACATCATCCAATGATTATGACATCATCAAATCATTATGACATCAACAAAATGATTATGACATCATCAAATGATTATGACATCAACAAAATGATTATTACATTATCCAATGATTATGACATCAAATGATTTTGACATGATCAAATGATTATGACATCAACAAAATGATTATGACATCATCCAATGATTATGACATCATCCAATGATTATGACTTCATCAAATCATTATGACATCAACAAAATGATTATGACATCATCTAATGATTATGACATCATCAAATGATTATGACATCAACAAAATGATTATGACATCATCTAATGATTATGACATCATCAAATGATTATGACATCAACAAAATGATTATGACATCATCCAATGATTATGACATCATCCAATGATTATGACTTCATCAAATCATTATGACATCAACAAAATGATTATGACATCATCTAATGATTATGACATCATCAAATGATTATGACATCAACAAAATGATTATGACAACATCTAATGATTAAGACATCATCCAATGATTATGACATCAAATGATTATTGCATCATCAAATGATTATGACATCAACAAAATGATTATGACATCATCCAATGATTATGACATCATCCAATGATTATGACATCATCAAATCATTATGACATCAACAAAATGATTATGACATCATCAAATGATTATGACATCATCAAATGATTATGACATCAACAAAATGATTATGACATCATCTAATGATTATGACATCATCCAATGATTATGACATCATCCAATGATTATGACATCATCAAATCATTATGACATCAACAAAATGATTATTACATCATCAATGATTATGACATCAAATGATTTTGACATCATCAAATGATTATGACATCAACAAAATGATTATGACATCATCCAATGATTATGACATCATCCAATGATTATGACTTCATCAAATCATTATGACATCAACAAAATGATTATGACATCATCTAATGATTATGACATCATCAAATGATTATGACATCAACAAATGATTATGACATCAACAAAATGATGATGACATCATCCAATGATTATGACATCATCAAATGATTATGACATCAACAAATGATTATGACATCAACAAAATGATGATGACATCATCCAATGATTATGACATCATCCAATGATTATGACATCATCAAATCATTATGACATCAACAAAATGATTATGACATCATCAAATGATTATGACATCATCCAATGATTATGACATCAAATGATTATTGCATCATCAAATGATTATGACATCAACAAAATGATTACGACATCATCCAATGATTATGACATCATCCAATGATTATGCCATCATCCAATGATTATGACATCATCAAATCATTATGACATCAACAAAATGATTATGACATCATCAAATGATTATGACGTCAACAAAATGTTTATTACATCATCCAATGATTATGACATCAAATGATTTTGACATCATCAAATGATTATGACATCAACAAAATGATTATGACATCATCCAATGATTATGACATCATCCAATGATTATGACTTCATCAAATCATTATGACATCAACAAAATGATTATGACATCATCAAATGATTATGACATCAACAAAATGATTATTACATCATCCAATGATTATGACATCAAATGATTTTGACATCATCAAATGATTATGACATCAACAAAATGATTATGTCATCAACAAAATGATTATGACATCATCCAATGATTATGACATCAACAAAATGATTATGACATCATCCAATGATTAAGACATCATCAAATGATTATGACATCAACAAAATGATTATGACATCATCCAATGATTATGACATCAACAAAATGATTATGGCATCATCAAATGATTATGACATCAATAAAATGATTATGGCATCATCAAATGATTATGACATCAACAAAATGATTATGACATCATCAAATGATTATGATATCAACAAAATGATTATGACATCATCCAATGATTATGACATCAAATGATTATGACATCATCAAATGATTATGACATCAAGAAAATGATTATGACATCATCAAATGATTATGACATCAACAAAATGATTATGACATCATCCAATGATTATGACATCAAATGATTATGACATCAACAAAATGATTATGACATCATCCAATGATTATGACATCATCCAATGATTATGACATCATCAAATCATTATGACATCAACAAAATGATTATGACATCAACAAAATGATTATGACATCATCAAATGATTATGACATTAACAAAATGATTATGACATCATCCAATGATTATGACATCAAATAATTTTGACATCATCAAATGATTATGACATCAACAAAATGATTATGACATCATCCAATGATTATGACATCATCCAATGATTATGACATCATCAAATCAATATGACATCAACAAAATGATTATGACATCATCAAATGATTATGACATCAACAAAATGATTATTACATCATCCAATGTTTATGACATCAAATGATTTTGACATCATCAAATGATTATGACATCAACAAAATGATTATGACATCATCCAATGATTATGACATCATCCAATGATTATGACATCAAATAATTATGACATCATCAAATGATTATGACATCAACAAAATGATGATGACATCATCCAATGATTATGACATCATCCAATGATTATGACATCATCAAATCATTATGACATCAACAAAATGATTATGACATCAACAAAATGATTATGACATCATCAAATGATTATGACATCAACAAAATGATTATGACATCATCCAATGATTATGACATCAAATAATTTTGACATCACCAAATGATTATGACATCAACAAAATGATTATGACATCATCCAATGATTATGACATCATCAAATGATTATGACATCAACAAAATGATTATGACATCATCAAATGATTATGACATCAACAAAATGATTATGACATCATCAAATGATTATGACATCAACAAAATGATTATGACATCATCAAATGATTATGACATCAACAAAATGATTATGACATCATCAAATGATTATGACATCAACAAAATGATTATGACATCATCAAATGATTATGACATCATCCAATGATTATGACATCAAATGATTATTGCATCATCAAATGATTATGACATCAACAAAATGATTATGACATCATCCAATGATTATGACATCATCCAATGATTATGACATCATCAAATCATTATGACATCAACAAAATGATTATGACATCATCAAATGATTATGACATCAACAAAATGATTATTACATCATCCAATGATTATGACATCAAATGATTTTGACATCATCAAATGATTATGACATCAACAAAATGATTATGACATCATCCAATGATTATGACATCATCCAATGATTATGACTTCATCAAATCATTATGACATCAACAAAATGATTATGACATCATCTAATGATTATGACATCATCAAATGATTATGACATCAACAAAATGATTATGACATCATCTAATGATTATGACATCATCAAATGATTATGACATCAACAAAATGATTATGACATCATCCAATGATTATGACATCATCCAATGATTATGACTTCATCAAATCATTATGACATCAACAAAATGATTATGACATCATCTAATGATTATGACATCATCAAATGATTATGACATCAACAAAATGATTATGACAACATCTAATGATTAAGACATCATCAAATGATTATGACATCAACAAAATGACTATGACATCATCCAATGATTAAGACATCATCAAATGATTATGACATCAACAAAATATTTATGACATCATCCAATGATTATGACATCAACAAAATGATTATGGCATCATCAAATGATTATGACATCAATAAAATGATTATGGCATCATCAAATGATTATGACATCAACAAAATGATTATGACATCATCAAATGATTATGATATCAACAAAATGATTATGACATCATCCAATGATTATGAAATCAAATGATTATGACATCATCAAATGATTATGACATCAACAAAATGATTATGACATCATCAAATGATTATGACATCAACAAAATGATTATGACATCATCCAATGATTATGACATCAAATGATTATGACATCAACAAAATGATTATGACATCATCCAATGATTATGACATCATCCAATGATTATGACATCATCAAATCATTATGACATCAACAAAATGATTATGACATCAACAAAATGATTATGACATCATCAAATGATTATGACATTAACAAAATGATTATGACATCATCCAATGATTATGACATCAAATAATTTTGACATCATCAAATGATTATGACATCAACAAAATGATTATGACATCATCCAATGATTATGACATCATCCAATGATTATGACATCATCAAATGATTATGACATCAACAAAATGATTATGACATCATCAAATGATTATGACATCAACAAAATGATTATTACATCATCCAATGTTTATGACATCAAATGATTTTGACATCATCAAATGATTATGACATCAACAAAATGATTATGACATCATCCAATGATTATGACATCATCAAATGATTATGACATCAACAAATGATTATGACATCAACAAAATGATGATGACATCATCCAATGATTATGACATCATCCAATGATTATGACATCATCAAATCATTATGACATCAACAAAATGATTATGACAACATCTAATGATTATGACATCATCAAATGATTATGACATCAACAAAATGATTATGACATCATCCAATGATTAAGACATCATCAAATGATTATGACATCAACAAAATATTTATGACATCATCCAATGATTATGACATCAACAAAATGATTATGGCATCATCAAATGATTATGACATCAACAAAATGATTATGACATCATCAAATGATTATGATATCAACAAAATGATTATGACATCATCCAATGATTATGAAATCAAATGATTATGACATCATCAAATGATTATGACATCAACAAAATGATTATGACATCATCAAATGATTATGACATCAACAAAATGATTATGACATCATCCAATGATTATGACATCAAATGATTATGACATCAACAAAATGATTATGACATCATCCAATGATTATGACATCATCCAATGATTATGACATCATCAAATCATTATGACATCAACAAAATGATTATGACATCAACAAAATGATTATGACATCATCAAATGATTATGACATTAACAAAATGATCATGACATCATCCAATGATTATGACATCAAATAATTTTGACATCATCAAATGATTATGACATCAACAAAATGATTATGACATCATCCAATGATTATGACATCATCCAATGATTATGACATCATCAAATGATTATGACATCAACAAAATGATTATGACATCATCAAATGATTATGACATCAACAAAATGATTATTACATCATCCAATGTTTATGACATCAAATGATTTTGACATCATCAAATGATTATGACATCAACAAAATGATTATGACATCATCCAATGATTATGACATCATCAAATGATTATGACATCAACAAATGATTATGACATCAACAAAATGATGATGACATCATCCAATGATTATGACATCATCCAATGATTATGACATCATCAAATCATTATGACATCAACAAAATGATTATGACATCATCTAATGATTATGACATCATCAAATGATTATGACATCAACAAAATGATTATGACATCATCCCATGATTATGACATCAAATGATTATGACATCATCAAATGATTATGACATCAACAAAATGATTATGACATCATCAAATGATTATGACATCAACAAAATGATTATGACATCATCTAATGATTATGACATCATCAAATGATTATGACATCATCAAAATGATTATGACATCATCCAATGATTATGACATCAAATGATTATGACATCAACAAAATGATTATTACATCATCCAATGATTATGACATCATCCAATGATTATGACATCATCAAATCATTATGACATCAACAAAATGATTATGACATCAACAAAATGATTATGACATCATCAAATGATTATGACATTAACAAAATGATTATGACATCATCCAATGATTATGACATCAAATAATTTTGACATCATCAAATGATTATGACATCAACAAAAAGATTATGACATCATCCAATGATAATGACATCATCCAATGATTATGACATCATCAAATGATTATGACATCAACAAAATGATTATGACATCATCAAATGATTATGACATCAACAAAATGATTATTACATCATCCAATGTTTATGACATCAAATGATTTTAACATCATCAAATGATTATGACATCAACAAAATGATTATGACATCATCCAATGATTATGACATCATCAAATGATTATGACATCAACAAATGATTATGACATCAACAAAATGATGATGACATCATCCAATGATTATGACATCATCCAATGATTATGACATCATCAAATCATTATGACATCAACAAAATGATTATGACATCATCTAATGATTATGACATCATCAAATGATTATGACATCAACAAAATGATTATGACATCATCCCATGATTATGACATCAAATGATTATGACATCATCAAATGATTATGACATCAACAAAATGATTATGACATCATCAAATGATTATGACATCAACAAAATGATTATGACATCAACAAAATGATTATGACATCATCCAATGATTATGACATCAAATGATTATGACATCAACAAAATGATTATGACATCATCCAATGATTATGACATCATCCAATGATTATGACATCATCAAATCATTATAACATCAACAAAATGATTATGACATCAACAAAATGATTATGACATCATCAAATGATTATGACATTAACAAAATGATTATGACATCATCCAATGATTATGACATCAAATAATTTTGACATCACCAAATGATTATGACATCAACAAAATGATTATGACATCATCCAATGATTATGACATCATCAAATGATTATGACATCAACAAAATGATTATGACATCATCAAATGATTATGACATCAACAAAATGATTATGACATCATCAAATGATTATGACATCAACAAAATGATTATGACATCATCAAATGATTATGACATCAGCAAAATGATTATGACATCATCAAATGATTATGACATCATCCAATGATTATGACATCAAATGATTATTGCATCATCAAATGATTATGACATCAACAAAATTATTATGACATCATCCAATGATTATGACATCATCCAATGATTATGACATCATCCAATGATTATGACATCATCAAATCATTATGACATCAACAAAATGATTATGACATCATCAAATGATTATGACATCAGCAAAATGATTATGACATCATCAAATGATTATGACATCATCCAATGATTATGACATCAAATGATTATTGCATCATCAAATGATTATGACATCAACAAAATGATTATGACATCATCCAATGATTATGACATCATCCAATGATTATGACATCATCAAATCATTATGACATCAACAAAATGATTATTACATCATCCAATGATTATGACATCAAATGATTTTGACATCATCAAATGATTATGACATCAACAAAATGATTATGACATCATCCAATGATTATGACATCATCCAATGATTATGACTTCATCAAATCATTATGACATCAACAAAATGATTATGACATCATCCAATGATTATGGCATCAAATAATTTTGACATCATCAAATGATTATGACATCAACAAAATGATTATGACATCATCCAATGATTATGACATCATCCAATGATTATGACATCATCAAATCAATATGACATCAACAAAATGATTATGACATCATCAAATGATTATGACATCAACAAAATGATTATTACATCATCCAATGTTTATGACATCAAATGATTTTGACATCATCAAATGATTATGACATCAACAAAATGATTATGACAGCATCCAATGATTATGACATCATCCAATGATTATGACATCAAATGATTATGACATCATCAAATGATTATGACATCAACAAAATGATGATGACATCATCCAATGATTATGACATCATCCAATGATTATGACATCATCAAATCATTATGACATCAACAAAATGATTATGACAACAACAAAATGATTATGACATCATCAAATGATTATGACATCAACAAAATGATTATGACATCATCCAATGATTATGACATCAAATAATTTTGACATCACCAAATGATTATGACATCAACAAAATGATTATGACATCATCCAATGATTATGACATCATCAAATGATTATGACATCAACAAAATGATTATGACATCATCAAATGATTATGACATCAACAAAATGATTATGACATCATCAAATGATTATGACATCAACAAAATGATTATGACATCATCAAATGATTATGACATCATCCAATGATTATGACATCAAATGATTATTGCATCATCAAATGATTATGACATCATCCAATGATTATGACATCATCCAATGATTATGACATCATCAAATCATTATGACATCAACAAAATGATTATGACATCATCAAATGATTATGACATCATCAAATGATTATGACATCAACAAAATGATTATGACATCATCTAATGATTATGACATCATCCAATGATTATGACATCATCCAATGATTATGACATCATCAAATCATTATGACATCAACAAAATGATTATGACATCATCCAATGATTATGACATCATCCAATGATTATGACTTCATCAAATCATTATGACATCAACAAAATGATTATGACATCATCTAATGATTATGACATCATCAAATGATTATGACATCAACAAAATGATTATGACATCATCAAATGATTATGACATCAACAAAATGATTATTACATCATCCAATGTTTATGACATCAAATGATTTTGACATCATCAAATGATTATGACATCAACAAAATGATTATGACATCATCCAATGATTATGACATCAACAAATGATTATGACATCAACAAAATGATGATGACATCATCCAATGATTATGACATCATCCAATGATTATGACATCATCAAATCATTATGACATCAACAAAATGATTATGACATCATCAAATGATTATGACATCATCCAATGATTATGACATCAAATGATTATTGCATCATCAAATGATTATGACATCAACAAAATGATTACGACATCATCCAATGATTATGACATCATCCAATGATTATGACATCATCCAATGATTATGACATCATCAAATCATTATGACATCAACAAAATGATTATGACATCATCAAATGATTATGACATCAACAAAATGATTATTACATCATCCAATGATTATGACATCAAATGATTTTGACATCATCAAATGATTATGACATCAACAAAATGATTATGTCATCAACAAAATGATTATGACATCATCCAATGATTATGACATCATCCAATGATTATGACATCATCAAATCATTATGACATCAACAAAATGATTATGACATCATCAAATGATTATGACATCAACAAAATGATTATTACATCATCCAATGTTTATGACATCAAATGATTTTGACATCATCAAATGATTATGACATCAACAAAATGATTATGACATCATCCAATGATTATGACATCATCCAATGATTATGACATCAAATGATTATGACATCATCAAATGATTATGACATCAACAAAATGATGATGACATCATCCAATGATTATGACATCATCCAATGATTATGACATCATCAAATCATTATGACATCAACAAAATGATTATGACAACAACAAAATGATTATGACATCATCAAATGATTATGACATCAACAAAATGATTATGACATCATCCAATGATTATGACATCAAATAATTTTGACATCACCAAATGATTATGACATCAACAAAATGATTATGACATCATCCAATGATTATGACATCAAATGATTATGACATCAACAAAATGATTATGACATCATCCAATGATTATGACATCATCCAATGATTATGACATCATCAAATCATTATGACATCAACAAAATGATTATGACATCATCAAATGATTATGACATTAACAAAATGATTATGACATCATCCAATGATTATGACATCAAATAATTTTGACATCATCAAATGATTATGACATCAACAAAATGATTATGACATCATCCAATGATTAAGACATCATCAAATGATTATGACATCAACAAAATGATTATGACATCATCCAATGATTATGACATCAACAAAATGATTATGGCATCATCAAATGATTATGACATCAATAAAATGATTATGGCATCATCAAATGATTATGACATCAACAAAATGATTATGACATCATCAAATGATTATGATATCAACAAAATGATTATGACATCATCCAATGATTATGACATCAAATGATTATGACATCATCAAATGATTATGACATCAAGAAAATGATTATGACATCATCAAATGATTATGACATCAACAAAATGATTATGACATCATCCAATGATTATGACATCAAATGATTATGACATCAACAAAATGATTATGACATCATCCAATGATTATGACATCATCCAATGATTATGACATCATCAAATCATTATGACATCAACAAAATGATTATGACATCATCAAATGATTATGACATTAACAAAATGATTATGACATCATCCAATGATTATGACATCAAATAATTTTGACATCATCAAATGATTATGACATCAACAAAATGATTATGACATCATCCAATGATTATGACATCATCCAATGATTATGACATCATCAAATCAATATGACATCAACAAAATGATTATGACATCATCAAATGATTATGACATCAACAAAATGATTATTACATCATCCAATGTTTATGACATCAAATGATTTTGACATCATCAAATGATTATGACATCAACAAAATGATTATGACATCATCCAATGATTATGACATCATCCAATGATTATGACATCAAATAATTATGACATCATCAAATGATTATGACATCAACAAAATGATGATGACATCATCCAATGATTATGACATCATCCAATGATTATGACATCATCAAATCATTATGACATCAACAAAATGATTATGACATCAACAAAATGATTATGACATCATCAAATGATTATGACATCAACAAAATGATTATGACATCATCCAATGATTATGACATCAAATAATTTTGACATCACCAAATGATTATGACATCAACAAAATGATTATGACATCATCCAATGATTATGACATCATCAAATGATTATGACATCAACAAAATGATTATGACATCATCAAATGATTATGACATCAACAAAATGATTATGACATCATCAAATGATTATGACATCAACAAAATGATTATGACATCATCAAATGATTATGACATCAACAAAATGATTATGACATCATCAAATGATTATGACATCAACAAAATGATTATGACATCATCAAATGATTATGACATCATCCAATGATTATGACATCAAATGATTATTGCATCATCAAATGATTATGACATCAACAAAATGATTATGACATCATCCAATGATTATGACATCATCCAATGATTATGACATCATCAAATCATTATGACATCAACAAAATGATTATGACATCATCAAATGATTATGACATCAACAAAATGATTATTACATCATCCAATGATTATGACATCAAATGATTTTGACATGATCAAATGATTATGACATCAACAAAATGATTATGACATCATCCAATGATTATGACATCATCCAATGATTATGACTTCATCAAATCATTATGACATCAACAAAATGATTATGACATCATCTAATGATTATGACATCATCAAATGATTATGACATCAACAAAATGATTATGACATCATCTAATGATTATGACATCATCAAATGATTATGACATCAACAAAATGATTATGACATCATCCAATGATTATGACATCATCCAATGATTATGACTTCATCAAATCATTATGACATCAACAAAATGATTATGACATCATCTAATGATTATGACATCATCAAATGATTATGACATCAACAAAATGATTATGACAACATCTAATGATTAAGACATCATCCAATGATTATGACATCAAATGATTATTGCATCATCAAATGATTATGACATCAACAAAATGATTATGACATCATCCAATGATTATGACATCATCCAATGATTATGACATCATCAAATCATTATGACATCAACAAAATGATTATGACATCATCAAATGATTATGACATCATCAAATGATTATGACATCAACAAAATGATTATGACATCATCTAATGATTATGACATCATCCAATGATTATGACATCATCCAATGATTATGACATCATCAAATCATTATGACATCAACAAAATGATTATGACATCATCTAATGATTATGACATCATCAAATGATTATGACATCAACAAAATGATTATGACATCATCAAATGATTATGACATCAACAAAATGATTATTACATCATCCAATGTTTATGACATCAAATGATTTTGACATCATCAAATGATTACGACATCAACAAAATGATTATGACATCATCCAATGATTATGACATCATCAAATGATTATGACATCAACAAATGATTATGACATCAACAAAATGATGATGACATCATCCAATGATTATGACATCATCCAATGATTATGACATCATCAAATCATTATGACATCAACAAAATGATTATGACATCATCAAATGATTATGACATCATCCAATGATTATGACATCAAATGATTATTGCATCATCAAATGATTATGACATCAACAAAATGATTACGACATCATCCAATGATTATGACATCATCCAATGATTATGACATCATCCAATGGTTATGACATCATCAAATCATTATGACATCAACAAAATGATTATGACATCATCAAATGATTATGACGTCAACAAAATGTTTATTACATCATCCAATGATTATGACATCAAATGATTTTGACATCATCAAATGATTATGACATCAACAAAATGATTATGACATCATCCAATGATTATGACATCATCCAATGATTATGACTTCATCAAATCATTATGACATCAACAAAATGATTATGACATCATCAAATGATTATGACATCAACAAAATGATTATTACATCATCCAATGATTATGACATCAAATGATTTTGACATCATCAAATGATTATGACATCAACAAAATGATTATGTCATCAACAAAATGATTATGACATCATCCAATGATTATGACATCAACAAAATGATTATGACATCATCCAATGATTAAGACATCATCAAATGATTATGACATCAACAAAATGATTATGACATCATCCAATGATTATGACATCAACAAAATGATTATGGCATCATCAAATGATTATGACATCAATAAAATGATTATGGCATCATCAAATGATTATGACATCAACAAAATGATTATGACATCATCAAATGATTATGATATCAACAAAATGATTATGACATCATCCAATGATTATGACATCAAATGATTATGACATCATCAAATGATTATGACATCAAGAAAATGATTATGACATCATCAAATGATTATGACATCAACAAAATGATTATGACATCATCCAATGATTATGACATCATCCAATGATTATGACATCATCAAATCATTATGACATCAACAAAATGATTATGACATCAACAAAATGATTATGACATCATCAAATGATTATGACATCAACAAAATGATTATGACATCATCCAATGATTATGACATCATCCAATGATTATGACATCATCAAATCAATATGACATCAACAAAATGATTATGACATCATCAAATGATTATGACATCAACAAAATGATTATTACATCATCCAATGTTTATGACATCAAATGATTTTGACATCATCAAATGATTATGACATCAACAAAATGATTATGACATCATCCAATGATTATGACATCATCCAATGATTATGACATCAAATAATTATGACATCATCAAATGATTATGACATCAACAAAATGATGATGACATCATCCAATGATTATGACATCATCCAATGATTATGACATCATCAAATCATTATGACATCAACAAAATGATTATGACATCAACAAAATGATTATGACATCATCAAATGATTATGACATCAACAAAATGATTATGACATCATCCAATGATTATGACATCAAATAATTTTGACATCACCAAATGATTATGACATCAACAAAATGATTATGACATCATCCAATGATTATGACATCATCAAATGATTATGACATCAACAAAATGATTATGACATCATCAAATGATTATGACATCAACAAAATGATTATGACATCATCAAATGATTATGACATCAACAAAATGATTATGACATCATCAAATGATTATGACATCAACAAAATGATTATGACATCATCAAATGATTATGACATCATCCAGTGATTATGACATCAAATGATTATTGCATCATCAAATGATTATGACATCAACAAAATGATTATGACATCATCCAATGATTATGACATCATCCAATGATTATGACATCATCAAATCATTATGACATCAACAAAATGATTATGACATCATCAAATGATTATGACATCAACAAAATGATTATTACATCATCCAATGATTATGACATCAAATGATTTTGACATCATCAAATGATTTTGACATCAACAAAATGATTATGACATCATCCAATGATTATGACATCATCAAATGATTATGACATCAACAAATGATTATGACATCAACAAAATGATGATGACATCATCCAATGATTATGACATCATCCAATGATTATGACATCATCAAATGATTATGACATCAACAAAATGATTATGACATCATCTAATGATTATGACATCATCAAATGATTATGACATCAACAAAATGATTATGACAACATCTAATGATTATGACATCATCAAATGATTATGACATCAACAAAATGATTATGACATCATCCAATGATTAAGACATCATCAAATGATTATGACATCAACAAAATATTTATGACATCATCCAATGATTATGACATCAACAAAATGATTATGGCATCATCAAATGATTATGACATCAACAAAATGATTATGACATCATCAAATGATTATGATATCAACAAAATGATTATGACATCATCCAATGATTATGAAATCAAATGATTATGACATCATCAAATGATTATGACATCAACAAAATGATTATGACATCATCAAATGATTATGACATCAACAAAATGATTATGACATCATCCAATGATTATGACATCAAATGATTATGACATCAACAAAATGATTATGACATCATCCAATGATTATGACATCATCCAATGATTATGACATCATCAAATCATTATGACATCAACAAAATGATTATGACATCAACAAAATGATTATGACATCATCAAATGATTATGACATTAACAAAATGATCATGACATCATCCAATGATTATGACATCAAATAATTTTGACATCATCAAATGATTATGACATCAACAAAATGATTATGACATCATCCAATGATTATGACATCATCCAATGATTATGACATCATCAAATGATTATGACATCAACAAAATGATTATGACATCATCAAATGATTATGACATCAACAAAATGATTATTACATCATCCAATGTTTATGACATCAAATGATTTTGACATCATCAAATGATTATGACATCAACAAAATGATTATGACATCATCCAATGATTATGACATCATCAAATGATTATGACATCAACAAATGATTATGACAACAACAAAATGATGATGACATCATCCAATGATTATGACATCATCCAATGATTATGACATCATCAAATCATTATGACATCAACAAAATGATTATGACATCATCTAATGATTATGACATCATCAAATGATTATGACATCAACAAAATGATTATGACATCATCCCATGATTATGACATCAAATGATTATGACATCATCAAATGATTATGACATCAACAAAATGATTATGACATCATCAAATGATTATGACATCAACAAAATGATTATGACATCATCTAATGATTATGACATCATCAAATGATTATGACATCAACAAAATGATTATGACATCATCCCATGATTATGACATCAAATGATTATGACATCATCAAATGATTATGACATCAACAAAATGATTATGACATCATCAAATGATTATGACATCAACAAAATGATTATGACATCATCTAATGATTATGACATCATCAAATGATTATTACATCATCCAATGATTATGACATCATCCAATGATTATGACATCATCAAATCATTATGACATCAACAAAATGATTATGACATCAACAAAATGATTATGACATCATCAAATGATTATGACATTAACAAAATGATTATGACATCATCCAATGATTATGACATCAAATAATTTTGACATCAAATGATTATGACATCAACAAAATGATTATGACATCATCCAATGATAATGACATCATCCAATGATTATGACATCATCAAATGATTATGACATCAACAAAATGATTATGACATCATCAAATGATTATGACATCAACAAAATGATTATTACATCATCCAATGTTTATGACATCAAATGATTTTAACATCATCAAATGATTATGACATCAACAAAATGATTATGACATCATCCAATGATTATGACATCATCAAATGATTATGACATCAACAAATGATTATGACATCAACAAAATGATGATGACATCATCCAATGATTATGACATCATCCAATGATTATGACATCATCAAATCATTATGACATCAACAAAATGATTATGACATCATCTAATGATTATGACATCATCAAATGATTATGACATCAACAAAATGATTATGACATCATCCCATGATTATGACATCAAATGATTATGACATCATCAAATGATTATGACATCAACAAAATGATTATGACATCATCAAATGATTATGACATCAACAAAATGATTATGACATCAACAAAATGATTATGACATCATCCAATGATTATGACATCAAATGATTATGACATCAACAAAATGATTATGACATCATCCAATGATTATGACATCATCCAATGATTATGACATCATCAAATCATTATGACATCAACAAAATGATTATGACATCATCAAATGATTATGACATTAACAAAATGATTATGACATCATCCAATGATTATGACATCAAATAATTTTGACATCATCAAATGATTATGACATCAACAAAATGATTATGACATCATCCAATGATTATGACATCATCCAATGATTATGACATCATCAAATCAATATGACATCAACAAAATGATTATGACATCATCAAATGATTATGACATCAACAAAATGATTATTACATCATCCAATGTTTATGACATCAAATGATTTTGACATCATCAAATGATTATGACATCAACAAAATGATTATGACATCATCCAATGATTATGACATCATCCAATGATTATGACATCAAATAATTATGACATCATCAAATGATTATGACATCAACAAAATGATGATGACATCATCCAATGATTATGACATCATCCAATGATTATGACATCATCAAATCATTATGACATCAACAAAATGATTATGACATCAACAAAATGATTATGACATCATCAAATGATTATGACATCAACAAAATGATTATGACATCATCCAATGATTATGACATCAAATAATTTTGACATCACCAAATGATTATGACATCAACAAAATGATTATGACATCATCCAATGATTATGACATCATCAAATGTTTATGACATCAACAAAATGATTATGACATCATCAAATGATTATGACATCAACAAAATGATTATGACATCATCAAATGATTATGACATCAACAAAATGATTATGACATCATCAAATGATTATGACATCAACAAAATGATTATGACATCATCAAATGATTATGACATCAACAAAATGATTATGACATCATCAAATGATTATGACATCATCCAATGATTATGACATCAAATGATTATTGCATCATCAAATGATTATGACATCAACAAAATGATTATGACATCATCCAATGATTATGACATCATCCAATGATTATGACATCATCAAATCATTATGACATCAACAAAATGATTATGACATCATCAAATGATTATGACATCAACAAAATGATTATTACATTATCCAATGATTATGACATCAAATGATTTTGACATGATCAAATGATTATGACATCAACAAAATGATTATGACATCATCCAATGATTATGACATCATCCAATGATTATGACTTCATCAAATCATTATGACATCAACAAAATGATTATGACATCATCTAATGATTATGACATCATCAAATGATTATGACATCAACAAAATGATTATGACATCATCTAATGATTATGACATCATCAAATGATTATGACATCAACAAAATGATTATGACATCATCCAATGATTATGACATCATCCAATGATTATGACTTCATCAAATCATTATGACATCAACAAAATGATTATGACATCATCTAATGATTATGACATCATCAAATGATTATGACATCAACAAAATGATTATGACAACATCTAATGATTAAGACATCATCCAATGATTATGACATCAAATGATTATTGCATCATCAAATGATTATGACATCAACAAAATGATTATGACATCATCCAATGATTATGACATCATCCAATGATTATGACATCATCAAATCATTATGACATCAACAAAATGATTATGACATCATCAAATGATTATGACATCATCAAATGATTATGACATCAACAAAATGATTATGACATCATCTAATGATTATGACATCATCCAATGATTATGACATCATCCAATGATTATGACATCATCAAATCATTATGACATCAACAAAATGATTATTACATCATCAATGATTATGACATCAAATGATTTTGACATCATCAAATGATTATGACATCAACAAAATGATTATGACATCATCCAATGATTATGACATCATCCAATGATTATGACTTCATCAAATCATTATGACATCAACAAAATGATTATGACATCATCTAATGATTATGACATCATCAAATGATTATGACATCAACAAATGATTATGACATCAACAAAATGATGATGACATCATCCAATGATTATGACATCATCAAATGATTATGACATCAACAAATGATTATGACATCAACAAAATGATGATGACATCATCCAATGATTATGACATCATCCAATGATTATGACATCATCAAATCATTATGACATCAACAAAATGATTATGACATCATCAAATGATTATGACATCATCCAATGATTATGACATCAAATGATTATTGCATCATCAAATGATTATGACATCAACAAAATGATTACGACATCATCCAATGATTATGACATCATCCAATGATTATGCCATCATCCAATGATTATGACATCATCAAATCATTATGACATCAACAAAATGATTATGACATCATCAAATGATTATGACGTCAACAAAATGTTTATTACATCATCCAATGATTATGACATCAAATGATTTTGACATCATCAAATGATTATGACATCAACAAAATGATTATGACATCATCCAATGATTATGACATCATCCAATGATTATGACTTCATCAAATCATTATGACATCAACAAAATGATTATGACATCATCAAATGATTATGACATCAACAAAATGATTATTACATCATCCAATGATTATGACATCAAATGATTTTGACATCATCAAATGATTATGACATCAACAAAATGATTATGTCATCAACAAAATGATTATGACATCATCCAATGATTATGACATCAACAAAATGATTATGACATCATCCAATGATTAAGACATCATCAAATGATTATGACATCAACAAAATGATTATGACATCATCCAATGATTATGACATCAACAAAATGATTATGGCATCATCAAATGATTATGACATCAATAAAATGATTATGGCATCATCAAATGATTATGACATCAACAAAATGATTATGACATCATCAAATGATTATGATATCAACAAAATGATTATGACATCATCCAATGATTATGACATCAAATGATTATGACATCATCAAATGATTATGACATCAAGAAAATGATTATGACATCATCAAATGATTATGACATCAACAAAATGATTATGACATCATCCAATGATTATGACATCAAATGATTATGACATCAACAAAATGATTATGACATCATCCAATGATTATGACATCATCCAATGATTATGACATCATCAAATCATTATGACATCAACAAAATGATTATGACATCAACAAAATGATTATGACATCATCAAATGATTATGACATTAACAAAATGATTATGACATCATCCAATGATTATGACATCAAATAATTTTGACATCATCAAATGATTATGACATCAACAAAATGATTATGACATCATCCAATGATTATGACATCATCCAATGATTATGACATCATCAAATCAATATGACATCAACAAAATGATTATGACATCATCAAATGATTATGACATCAACAAAATGATTATTACATCATCCAATGTTTATGACATCAAATGATTTTGACATCATCAAATGATTATGACATTAACAAAATGATTATGACATCATCCAATGATTATGACATCATCCAATGATTATGACATCAAATAATTATGACATCATCAAATGATTATGACATCAACAAAATGATGATGACATCATCCAATGATTATGACATCATCCAATGATTATGACATCATCAAATCATTATGACATCAACAAAATGATTATGACATCAACAAAATGATTATGACATCATCAAATGATTATGACATCAACAAAATGATTATGACTTCATCCAATGATTATGACATCAAATAATTTTGACATCACCAAATGATTATGACATCAACAAAATGATTATGACATCATCCAATGATTATGACATCATCAAATGATTATGACATCAACAAAATGATTATGACATCATCAAATGATTATGACATCAACAAAATGATTATGACATCATCAAATGATTATGACATCAACAAAATGATTATGACATCATCAAATGATTATGACATCAACAAAATGATTATGACATCATCAAATGATTATGACATCAACAAAATGATTATGACATCATCAAATGATTATGACATCATCCAATGATTATGACATCAAATGATTATTGCATCATCAAATGATTATGACATCAACAAAATGATTATGACATCATCCAATGATTATGACATCATCCAATGATTATGACATCATCAAATCATTATGACATCAACAAAATGATTATGACATCATCAAATGATTATGACATCAACAAAATGATTATTACATCATCCAATGATTATGACATCAAATGATTTTGACATCATCAAATGATTTTGACATCAACAAAATGATTATGACATCATCCAATGATTATGACATCATCCAATGATTATGACTTCATCAAATCATTATGACATCAACAAAATGATTATGACATCATCTAATGATTATGACATCATCAAATGATTATGACATCAACAAAATGATTATGACATCATCTAATGATTATGACATCATCAAATGATTATGACATCAACAAAATGATTATGACATCATCCAATGATTATGACATCATCCAATGATTATGACTTCATCAAATCATTATGACATCAACAAAATGATTATGACATCATCTAATGATTATGACATCATCAAATGATTATGACATCAACAAAATGATTATGACAACATCTAATGATTAAGACATCATCAAATGATTATGACATCAACAAAATGACTATGACATCATCCAATGATTAAGACATCATCAAATGATTATGACATCAACAAAATATTTATGACATCATCCAATGATTATGACATCAACAAAATGATTATGGCATCATCAAATGATTATGACATCAATAAAATGATTATGGCATCATCAAATGATTATGACATCAACAAAATGATTATGACATCATCAAATGATTATGATATCAACAAAATGATTATGACATCATCCAATGATTATGAAATCAAATGATTATGACATCATCAAATGATTATGACATCAACAAAATGATTATGACATCATCAAATGATTATGACATCAACAAAATGATTATGACATCATCCAATGATTATGACATCAAATGATTATGACATCAACAAAATGATTATGACATCATCCAATGATTATGACATCATCCAATGATTATGACATCATCAAATCATTATGACATCAACAAAATGATTATGACATCAACAAAATGATTATGACATCATCAAATGATTATGACATTAACAAAATGATTATGACATCATCCAATGATTATGACATCAAATAATTTTGACATCATCAAATGATTATGACATCAACAAAATGATTATGACATCATCCAATGATTATGACATCATCCAATGATTATGACATCATCAAATGATTATGACATCAACAAAATGATTATGACATCATCAAATGATTATGACATCAACAAAATGATTATTACATCATCCAATGTTTATGACATCAAATGATTTTGACATCATCAAATGATTATGACATCAACAAAATGATTATGACATCATCCAATGATTATGACATCATCAAATGATTATGACATCAACAAATGATTATGACATCAACAAAATGATGATGACATCATCCAATGATTATGACATCATCCAATGATTATGACATCATCAAATCATTATGACATCAACAAAATGATTATGATATCATCTAATGATTATGACATCATCAAATGATTATGACATCAACAAAATGATTATGACAACATCTAATGATTATGACATCATCAAATGATTATGACATCAACAAAATGATTATGACATCATCCAATGATTAAGACATCATCAAATGATTATGACATCAACAAAATATTTATGACATCATCCAATGATTATGACATCAACAAAATGATTATGGCATCATCAAATGATTATGACATCAACAAAATGATTATGACATCATCAAATGATTATGATATCAACAAAATGATTATGACATCATCCAATGATTATGAAATCAAATGATTATGACATCATCAAATGATTATGACATCAACAAAATGATTATGACATCATCAAATGATTATGACATCAACAAAATGATTATGACATCATCCAATGATTATGACATCAAATGATTATGACATCAACAAAATGATTATGACATCATCCAATGATTATGACATCATCCAATGATTATGACATCATCAAATCATTATGACATCAACAAAATGATTATGACATCAACAAAATGATTATGACATCATCAAATGATTATGACATTAACAAAATGATCATGACATCATCCAATGATTATGACATCAAATAATTTTGACATCATCAAATGATTATGACATCAACAAAATGATTATGACATCATCCAATGATTATGACATCATCCAATGATTATGACATCATCAAATGATTATGACATCAACAAAATGATTATGACATCATCAAATGATTATGACATCAACAAAATGATTATTACATCATCCAATGTTTATGACATCAAATGATTTTGACATCATCAAATGATTATGACATCAACAAAATGATTATGACATCATCCAATGATTATGACATCATCAAATGATTATGACATCAACAAATGATTATGACAACAACAAAATGATGATGACATCATCCAATGATTATGACATCATCCAATGATTATGACATCATCAAATCATTATGACATCAACAAAATGATTATGACATCATCTAATGATTATGACATCATCAAATGATTATGACATCAACAAAATGATTATGACATCATCCCATGATTATGACATCAAATGATTATGACATCATCAAATGATTATGACATCAACAAAATGATTATGACATCATCAAATGATTATGACATCAACAAAATGATTATGACATCATCTAATGATTATGACATCATCAAATGATTATGACATCATCAAAATGATTATGACATCATCCAATGATTATGACATCAAATGATTATGACATCAACAAAATGATTATTACATCATCCAATGATTATGACATCATCCAATGATTATGACATCATCAAATCATTATGACATCAACAAAATGATTATGACATCAACAAAATGATTATGACATCATCAAATGATTATGACATTAACAAAATGATTATGACATCATCCAATGATTATGACATCAAATAATTTTGACATCATCAAATGATTATGACATCAACAAAATGATTATGACATCATCCAATGATAATGACATCATCCAATGATTATGACATCATCAAATGATTATGACATCAACAAAATGATTATGACATCATCAAATGATTATGACATCAACAAAATGATTATTACATCATCCAATGTTTATGACATCAAATGATTTTAACATCATCAAATGATTATGACATCAACAAAATGATTATGACATCATCCAATGATTATGACATCATCAAATGATTATGACATCAACAAATGATTATGACATCAACAAAATGATGATGACATCATCCAATGATTATGACATCATCCAATGATTATGACATCATCAAATCATTATGACATCAACAAAATGATTATGACATCATCTAATGATTATGACATCATCAAATGATTATGACATCAACAAAATGATTATGACATCATCCCATGATTATGACATCAAATGATTATGACATCATCAAATGATTATGACATCAACAAAATGATTATGACATCATCAAATGATTATGACATCAACAAAATGATTATGACATCAACAAAATGATTATGACATCATCCAATGATTATGACATCAAATGATTATGACATCAACAAAATGATTATGACATCATCCAATGATTATGACATCATCCAATGATTATGACATCATCAAATCATTATGACATCAACAAAATGATTATGACATCAACAAAATGATTATGACATCATCAAATGATTATGACATTAACAAAATGATTATGACATCATCCAATGATTATGACATCAAATAATTTTGACATCACCAAATGATTATGACATCAACAAAATGATTATGACATCATCCAATGATTATGACATCATCAAATGATTATGACATCAACAAAATGATTATGACATCATCAAATGATTATGACATCAACAAAATGATTATGACATCATCAAATGATTATGACATCAACAAAATGATTATGACATCATCAAATGATTATGACATCAGCAAAATGATTATGACATCATCAAATGATTATGACATCATCCAATGATTATGACATCAAATGATTATTGCATCATCAAATGATTATGACATCAACAAAATTATTATGACATCATCCAATGATTATGACATCATCCAATGATTATGACATCATCCAATGATTATGACATCATCAAATCATTATGACATCAACAAAATGATTATGACATCATCAAATGATTATGACATCAGCAAAATGATTATGACATCATCAAATGATTATGACATCATCCAATGATTATGACATCAAATGATTATTGCATCATCAAATGATTATGACATCAACAAAATGATTATGACATCATCCAATGATTATGACATCATCCAATGATTATGACATCATCAAATCATTATGACATCAACAAAATGATTATTACATCATCCAATGATTATGACATCAAATGATTTTGACATCATCAAATGATTATGACATCAACAAAATGATTATGACATCATCCAATGATTATGACATCATCCAATGATTATGACTTCATCAAATCATTATGACATCAACAAAATGATTATGACATCATCCAATGATTATGGCATCAAATAATTTTGACATCATCAAATGATTATGACATCAACAAAATGATTATGACATCATCCAATGATTATGACATCATCCAATGATTATGACATCATCAAATCAATATGACATCAACAAAATGATTATGACATCATCAAATGATTATGACATCAACAAAATGATTATTACATCATCCAATGTTTATGACATCAAATGATTTTGACATCATCAAATGATTATGACATCAACAAAATGATTATGACAGCATCCAATGATTATGACATCATCCAATGATTATGACATCAAATGATTATGACATCATCAAATGATTATGACATCAACAAAATGATGATGACATCATCCAATGATTATGACATCATCCAATGATTATGACATCATCAAATCATTATGACATCAACAAAATGATTATGACAACAACAAAATGATTATGACATCATCAAATGATTATGACATCAACAAAATGATTATGACATCATCCAATGATTATGACATCAAATAATTTTGACATCACCAAATGATTATGACATCAACAAAATGATTATGACATCATCCAATGATTATGACATCATCAAATGATTATGACATCAACAAAATGATTATGACATCATCAAATGATTATGACATCAACAAAATGATTATGACATCATCAAATGATTATGACATCAACAAAATGATTATGACATCATCAAATGATTATGACATCATCCAATGATTATGACATCAAATGATTATTGCATCATCAAATGATTATGACATCATCCAATGATTATGACATCATCCAATGATTATGACATCATCAAATCATTATGACATCAACAAAATGATTATGACATCATCAAATGATTATGACATCATCAAATGATTATGACATCAACAAAATGATTATGACATCATCTAATGATTATGACATCATCCAATGATTATGACATCATCCAATGATTATGACATCATCAAATCATTATGACATCAACAAAATGATTATGACATCATCCAATGATTATGACATCATCCAATGATTATGACTTCATCAAATCATTATGACATCAACAAAATGATTATGACATCATCTAATGATTATGACATCATCAAATGATTATGACATCAACAAAATGATTATGACATCATCAAATGATTATGACATCAACAAAATGATTATTACATCATCCAATGTTTATGACATCAAATGATTTTGACATCATCAAATGATTATGACATCAACAAAATGATTATGACATCATCCAATGATTATGACATCAACAAATGATTATGACATCAACAAAATGATGATGACATCATCCAATGATTATGACATCATCCAATGATTATGACATCATCAAATCATTATGACATCAACAAAATGATTATGACATCATCAAATGATTATGACATCATCCAATGATTATGACATCAAATGATTATTGCATCATCAAATGATTATGACATCAACAAAATGATTACGACATCATCCAATGATTATGACATCATCCAATGATTATGACATCATCCAATGATTATGACATCATCAAATCATTATGACATCAACAAAATGATTATGACATCATCAAATGATTATGACATCAACAAAATGATTATTACATCATCCAATGATTATGACATCAAATGATTTTGACATCATCAAATGATTATGACATCAACAAAATGATTATGTCATCAACAAAATGATTATGACATCATCCAATGATTATGACATCATCCAATGATTATGACATCATCAAATCAATATGACATCAACAAAATGATTATGACATCATCAAATGATTATGACATCAACAAAATGATTATTACATCATCCAATGTTTATGACATCAAATGATTTTGACATCATCAAATGATTATGACATCAACAAAATGATTATGACAGCATCCAATGATTATGACATCATCCAATGATTATGACATCAAATGATTATGACATCATCAAATGATTATGACATCAACAAAATGATGATGACATCATCCAATGATTATGACATCATTCAATGATTATGACATCATCAAATCATTATGACATCAACAAAATGATTATGACAACAACAAAATGATTATGACATCATCAAATGATTATGACATCAACAAAATGATTATGACATCATCCAATGATTATGACATCAAATAATTTTGACATCACCAAATGATTATGACATCAACAAAATGATTATGACATCATCCAATGATTATGACATCATCAAATGATTATGACATCAACAAAATGATTATGACATCATCAAATGATTATGACATCAACAAAATGATTATGACATCATCAAATGATTATGACATCAACAAAATGATTATGACATCATCAAATGATTATGACATCATCCAATGATTATGACATCAAATGATTATTGCATCATCAAATGATTATGACATCATCCAATGATTATGACATCATCCAATGATTATGACATCATCAAATCATTATGACATCAACAAAATGATTATGACATCATCAAATGATTATGACATCATCAAATGATTATGACATCAACAAAATGATTATGACATCATCTAATGATTATGACATCATCCAATGATTATGACATCATCCAATGATTATGACATCATCAAATCATTATGACATCAACAAAATGATTATGACATCATCCAATGATTATGACATCATCCAATGATTATGACTTCATCAAATCATTATGACATCAACAAAATGATTATGACATCATCTAATGATTATGACATCATCAAATGATTATGACATCAACAAAATGATTATGACATCATCAAATGATTATGACATCAACAAAATGATTATTACATCATCCAATGTTTATGACATCAAATGATTTTGACATCATCAAATGATTATGACATCAACAAAATGATTATGACATCATCCAATGATTATGACATCATCAAATGATTATGACATCAACAAATGATTATGACATCAACAAAATGATGATGACATCATCCAATGATTATGACATCATCCAATGATTATGACATCATCAAATCATTATGACATCAACAAAATGATTATGACATCATCAAATGATTATGACATCAACAAAATGATTATGACATCATCCAATGATTATGACATCAAATGATTATGACATCAACAAAATGATTATGACATCATCCAATGATTATGACATCATCCAATGATTATGACATCATCAAATCATTATGACATCAACAAAATGATTATGACATCAACAAAATGATTATGACATCATCAAATGATTATGACATTAACAAAATGATTATGACATCATCCAATGATTATGACATCAAATAATTTTGACATCATCAAATGATTATGACATCAACAAAATGATTATGTCATCAACAAAATGATTATGACATCATCCAATGATTATGACATCAACAAAATGATTATGACATCATCCAATGATTAAGACATCATCAAATGATTATGACATCAACAAAATGATTATGACATCATCCAATGATTATGACATCAACAAAATGATTATGGCATCATCAAATGATTATGACATCAATAAAATGATTATGACATCATCCAATGATTATGACATCATCCAATGATTATGACATCAAATAATTATGACATCATCAAATGATTATGACATCATCCAATGATTATGACATCAAATGATTATGACATCATCAAATGATTATGACATCAAGAAAATGATTATGACATCTTCAAATGATTATGACATCAACAAAATGATTATGACATCATCCAATGATTATGACATCAAATGATTATGACATCAACAAAATGATTATGACATCATCCAATGATTATGACATCATCCAATGATTATGACATCATCAAATCATTATGACATCAACAAAATGATTATGACATCAACAAAATGATTATGACATCATCAAATGATTATGACATTAACAAAATGATTATGACATCATCCAATGATTATGACATCAAATAATTTTGACATCATCAAATGATTATGACATCAACAAAATGATTATGACATCATCCAATGATTATGACATCATCCAATGATTATGACATCATCAAATCAATATGACATCAACAAAATGATTATGACATCATCAAATGATTATGACATCAACAAAATGATTATTACATCATCCAATGTTTATGACATCAAATGATTTTGACATCATCAAATGATTATGACATCAACAAAATGATTATGACATCATCCAATGATTATGACATCATCCAATGATTATGACATCAAATAATTATGACATCATCAAATGATTATGACATCAACAAAATGATGATGACATCATCCAATGATTATGACATCATCCAATGATTATGACATCATCAAATCATTATGACATCAACAAAATGATTATGACATCAACAAAATGATTATGACATCATCAAATGATTATGACATCAACAAAATGATTATGACATCATCCAATGATTATGACATCAAATAATTTTGACATCACCAAATGATTATGACATCAACAAAATGATTATGACATCATCCAATGATTATGACATCATCAAATGATTATGACATCAACAAAATGATTATGACATCATCCAATGATTATGACATCAACAAAATGATTATGACATCATCAAATGATTATGACATCAACAAAATGATTATGACATCATCAAATGATTATGACATCAACAAAATGATTATGACATCATCAAATGATTATGACATCAACAAAATGATTATGACATCATCAAATGATTATGACATCATCCAATGATTATGACATCAAATGATTATTGCATCATCAAATGATTATGACATCAACAAAATGATTATGACATCATCCAATGATTATGACATCATCCAATGATTATGACATCATCAAATCATTATGACATCAACAAAATGATTATGACATCATCAAATGATTATGACATCAACAAAATGATTATTACATCATCCAATGATTATGACATCATCTAATGATTTTGACATCATCAAATGATTATGACATCAACAAAATGATTATGACATCATCCAATGATTATGACATCATCCAATGATTATGACATCAACAAAATGATTATGACATCATCTAATGATTATGACATCATCAAATGATTATGACATCAACAAAATGATTATGACATCATCCAATGATTACACAGGTCAACGAAAAAAATTTTTTTTTCTGGTGTCCAAAATATTTTAATGAATTTGGGGTATTTTTGGGGTGCTGATTCTGAATATGTCATCAGTTTTGCCAGATTGGCTCAAGTTTTTGAGATTTTTGGTATCTTATTTATAGCACTTGTTGGTAAATGCGACGCATCTTCTCATTAATTTCTTTGGATTAGTACTTGAACTGAGCAGTTCTCAATATAGTTTTGTGTTAATTAGTGTTCTAAAAGTTTGTTCATAGCTTGATTTTTGCACTAACTTTATGTTGTTGTCTGTTTTCCAGTGAAAAGCATGAACTCATCATGAAGAAGTTGTCTTAACGATCCAGACTCATTCTGTTACATTTGTGGTGAATATACACTGCCAAAACATAGAAGAAACATAACAGACTTCGTAAAAAAAGTGTATTTTGCCTATTTTGGGGTTATGCTTGGGGACCAAGACAAGTTTTGGGCACCACACATAGTGTGCAAAGCATGTATCGAATTATTACGAAAATGGAGCAAAGGACAAAGAAAAAGCTTCAAATTTGGTGTTCCAATGGTGTGGAGAGAGCCAAAAAATCATCATGATGACTGTTATTTCTGTGCAGTGCAAGTGCAAGGATTCAATAAGCATAAGAAACGAAAATGGGAGTAACATGGAATCTGCAAGAAGGCCTGTCCCTCATTGTGAAGATGTGCCTGTACCTGTGTTTACCATAAATAACAGTCATCATGATGATTTTTTGGCTCTCTCCACACCATTGGAACACCAAATTTGAAGCTTTTTCTTTGTCCTTTGCTCCATTTTCGTAATAATTCGATACATGCTTTGCACACTATGTGTGGTGCCCAAAACTTGTCTTGGTCCCCAAGCATAACCCCAAAATAGGCAAAATACACTTTTTTTACGAAGTCTGTTATGTTTCTTCTATGTTTTGGCAGTGTGTATTCACCACAAATGTAACAGAATGAGTCTGGATCGTTAAGACAACTTCTTCTTGATGAGTTCATGCTTTTCACTGGAAAACAGACAACAACATAAAGTTAGTGCAAAAATCAAGCTATGAACAAACTTTTAGAACACTAATTAACACAAAACTATATTGAGAACTGCTCAGTTCAAGTACTAATCCAAAGAAATTAATGAGATGATGCGTCGCATTTACCAACAAGTGCTATAAATAAGATACCAAAAATCTCAAAAACTTGAGCCAATCTGGCAAAACTGATGACATATTCAGAATCAGCACCCCAAAAATACCCTAAATTCGATGAAATATCTTTGGCACCAAAAATGCTGTTGACCAGTGTTATTACATCAAATGATTATGACATCATCTAATGATTATGACATCATCCAATGATTATGACATCAACAAAATGATTATGACATCAACAAAATGATTATGTCATCATCCAATGATTATGACATCATCCAATGATTATGACATCAACAAAATGATTATGACAACATCTAATGATTATGACATCATCAAATGATTATGACATCAACAAAATGATTATGACATCACCCAATGATTAAGACATCATCAAATGATTATGACATCAAGAAAATGATTATGACATCATCAAATGATTATGACATCAACAAAATGATTATGACATCATCCAATGATTATGACATCAAATGATTATGACATCAACAAAATGATTATGACATCATCCAATGATTATGACATCATCCAATGATTATGACATCATCAAATCATTATGACATCAACAAAATGATTATGACATCAACAAAATGATTATGACATCATCAAATGATTATGACATTAACAAAATGATTATGACATCATCCAATGATTATGACATCAAATAATTTTGACATCACCAAATGATTATGACATCAACAAAATGATTATGACATCATCCAATGATTATGACATCATCAAATGATTATGACATCAACAAAATGATTATGACATCATCAAATGATTATGGCATCAACAAAATGATTATGACATCATCAAATGATTATGACATCAACAAAATGATTATGACATCATCAAATGATTATGACATCAGCAAAATGATTATGACATCATCAAATGATTATGACATCTTCCAATGATTATGGCATCAAATGATTATTGCATCATCAAATGATTATGACATCAACAAAATGATTATGACATCATCCAATGATTATGACATCATCCAATGATTATGACATCATCCAATCATTATGACATCAACAAAATGATTATGACATCATCAAATGATTATGACATCAACAAAATGATTATTACATCATCCAATGATTATGACATCAAATGATTTTGACATCATCAAATGATTATGACATCAACAAAATGATTATGACATCATCCAATGATTATGACATCATCCAATGATTATGACTTCATCAAATCATTATGACATCAACAAAATGATTATGACATCATCTAATGATTATGACATCATCAAATGATTATGACATCAACAAAATGATTATGACAACATCTAATGATTATGACATCATCAAATGATTATGACAGCAACAAAATGATTATGACATCATCCAATGATTATGACATCAACAAAATGATTATGGCATCATCAAATGATTATGACATCAATAAAATGATTATGGCATCATCAAATGATTATGACATCAACAAAATGATTATGACATCATCAAATGATTATGATATCAACAAAATGATTATGACATCATCCAATGATTATGACATCAAATGATTATGACATCATCAAATGATTATGACATCAACAAAATGATTATGACATCATCAAATGATTATGACATCAACAAAATGATTATGACATCATCCAATGATTATGACATCAAATGATTATGACATCAACAAAATGATTATGACATCATCCAATGATTATGACATCATCCAATGATTATGACATCATCAAATCATTATAACATCAACAAAATGATTATGACATCAACAAAATGATTATGACATCATCAAATGATTATGACATTAACAAAATGATTATGACATCATCCAATGATTATGACATCAAATAATTTTGACATCATCATATGATTATGACATCAACAAAATGATTATGACATCATCCAATGATTATGACATCATCCAATGATTATGACATCATCAAATGATTATGACATCAACAAAATGATTATGACATCATCAAATGATTATGACATCAACAAAATGATTATTACATCATCCAATGTTTATGACATCAAATGATTTTGACATCATCAAATGATTATGACATCAACAAAATGATTATGACATCATCCAATGATTATGACATCATCAAATGATTATGACATCAACAAATGATTATGACATCATCAAATGATTATGACATCAACAAAATGATTATGACATCATCAAATGATTATGACATCATCCAATGATTATGACATCATCAAATGATTATGACATCAACAAAATGATTATGACATCATCCAATGATTATGACATCAAATAATTATGACATCATCAAATGATTATGACATCAACAAAATGATGATGACATCATCCAATGATTATGACATCATCCAATGATTATGACATCATCAAATCATTATGACATCAACAAAATGATTATGACATCAACAAAATGATTATGACATCATCAAATGATTATGACATCAACAAAATGATTATGACATCATCCAATGATTATGACATCAAATAATTTTGACATCACCAAATGATTATTACATCAACAAAATGATTATGACATCATCCAATGATTATGACATCATCAAATGATTATGACATCAACAAAATGATTATGACATCATCCAATGATTATGACATCAACAAAATGAATATGACATCATCAAATGATTATGACATCAACAAAATGATTATGACATCATCAAATGATTATGACATCAACAAAATGATTATGACATCATCAAATGATTATGACATCAACAAAATGATTATGACATCATCAAATGATTATGACATCATCCAATGATTATGACATCAAATGATTATTGCATCATCAAATGATTATGACATCAACAAAATGATTATGACATCATCCAATGATTATGACATCATCCAATGATTATGACATCATCAAATCATTATGACATCAACAAAATGATTATGACATCATCAAATGATTATGACATCAACAAAATGATTATTACATCATCCAATGATTATGACATCATCTAATGATTTTGACATCATCAAATGATTATGACATCAACAAAATGATTATGACATCATCCAATGATTATGACATCATCCAATGATTATGACATCAACAAAATGATTATGACATCATCTAATGATTATGACATCATCAAATGATTATGACATCAACAAAATGATTATGACATCATCCAATGATTATGACATCAAATGATTATGACATCATCTAATGATTATGACATCATCCAATGATTATGACATCAACAAAATGATTATGACATCAACAAAATGATTATGTCATCATCCAATGATTATGACATCATCCAATGATTATGACATCAACAAAATGATTATGACATCAACAAAATGATTATGACAACATCTAATGATTATGACATCATCAAATGATTATGACATCAACAAAATGATTATGACATCACCCAATGATTAAGACATCATCAAATGATTATGACATCAACAAAATGATTATGACATCATCCAATGATAATGACATCAACAAAATGATTATGGCATCATCAAATGATTATGACATCAATAAAATGATTATGGCATCATCAAATGATTATGACATCAACAAAATGATTATGACATCATCAAATGATTATGATATCAACAAAATGATTATGACATCATCCAATGATTATGACATCAAATGATTATGACATCATCAAATGATTATGACATCAAGAAAATGATTATGACATCATCAAATGATTATGACATCAACAAAATGATTATGACATCATCCAATGATTATGACATCAAATGATTATGACATCAACAAAATGATTATGACATCATCCAATGATTATGACATCATCCAATGATTATGACATCATCAAATCATTATGACATCAACAAAATGATTATGACATCAACAAAATGATTATGACATCATCAAATGATTATGACATTAACAAAATGATTATGACATCATCCAATGATTATGACATCAAATAATTTTGACATCACCAAATGATTATGACATCAACAAAATGATTATGACATCATCCAATGATTATGACATCATCAAATAATTATGACATCAACAAAATGATTATGACATCATCAAATGATTATGACATCAACAAAATGATTATGACATCATCAAATGATTATGACATCAACAAAATGATTATGACATCATCAAATGATTATGACATCAGCAAAATGATTATGACATCATCAAATGATTATGACATCATCCAATGATTATGGCATCAAATGATTATTGCATCATCAAATGATTATGACATCAACAAAATGATTATGACATCATCCAATGATTATGACATCATCCAATGATTATGACATCATCCAATCATTATGACATCAACAAAATGATTATGACATCATCAAATGATTATGACATCAACAAAATGATTATTACATCATCCAATGATTATGACATCAAATGATTTTGACATCATCAAATGATTATGACATCAACAAAATGATTATGACATCATCCAATGATTATGACATCATCCAATGATTATGACTTCATCAAATCATTATGACATCAACAAAATGATTATGACATCATCTAATGATTATGACATCATCAAATGATTATGACATCAACAAAATGATTATGACAACATCTAATGATTATGACATCATCAAATGATTATGACAGCAACAAAATGATTATGACATCATCCAATGATTATGACATCAACAAAATGATTATGGCATCATCAAATGATTATGACATCAATAAAATGATTATGGCATCATCAAATGATTATGACATCAACAAAATGATTATGACATCATCAAATGATTATGATATCAACAAAATGATTATGACATCATCCAATGATTATGACATCAAATGATTATGACATCATCAAATGATTATGACATCAACAAAATGATTATGACATCATCAAATGATTATGACATCAACAAAATGATTATGACATCATCAAATGATTATGACATCAACAAAATGATTATGACATCATCAAATGATTATGACATCATCCAATGATTATGACATCAAATGATTATTGCATCATCAAATGATTATGACATCAACAAAATGATTATGACATCATCCAATGATTATGACATCATCCAATGATTATGACATCATCAAATCATTATGACATCAACAAAATGATTATGACATCATCAAATGATTATGACATCAACAAAATGATTATTACATCATCCAATGATTATGACATCATCTAATGATTTTGACATCATCAAATGATTATGACATCAACAAAATGATTATGACATCATCCAATGATTATGACATCATCCAATGATTATGACATCAACAAAATGATTATGACATCATCTAATGATTATGACATCATCAAATGATTATGACATCAACAAAATGATTATGACATCATCCAATGATTATGACATCAAATGATTATGACATCATCTAATGATTATGACATCATCCAATGATTATGACATCAACAAAATGATTATGACATCAACAAAATGATTATGTCATCATCCAATGATTATGACATCATCCAATGATTATGACATCAACAAAATGATTATGACATCAACAAAATGATTATGACAACATCTAATGATTATGACATCATCAAATGATTATGACATCAACAAAATGATTATGACATCACCCAATGATTAAGACATCATCAAATGATTATGACATCAACAAAATGATTATGACATCATCCAATGATAATGACATCAACAAAATGATTATGGCATCATCAAATGATTATGACATCAATAAAATGATTATGGCATCATCAAATGATTATGACATCAACAAAATGATTATGACATCATCAAATGATTATGATATCAACAAAATGATTATGACATCATCCAATGATTATGACATCAAATGATTATGACATCATCAAATGATTATGACATCAAGAAAATGATTATGACATCATCAAATGATTATGACATCAACAAAATGATTATGACATCATCCAATGATTATGACATCAAATGATTATGACATCAACAAAATGATTATGACATCATCCAATGATTATGACATCATCCAATGATTATGACATCATCAAATCATTATGACATCAACAAAATGATTATGACATCAACAAAATGATTATGACATCATCAAATGATTATGACATTAACAAAATGATTATGACATCATCCAATGATTATGACATCAAATAATTTTGACATCACCAAATGATTATGACATCAACAAAATGATTATGACATCATCAAATGATTATGACATCATCAAATGATTATGACATCAACAAAATGATTATGACATCATCAAATGATTATGACATCAACAAAATGATTATGACATCATCAAATGATTATGACATCAACAAAATGATTATGACATCATCAAATGATTATGACATCAGCAAAATGATTATGACATCATCAAATGATTATGACATCATCCAATGATTATGGCATCAAATGATTATTGCATCATCAAATGATTATGACATCAACAAAATGATTATGACATCATCCAATGATTATGACATCATCCAATGATTATGACATCATCCAATCATTATGACATCAACAAAATGATTATGACATCATCAAATGATTATGACATCAACAAAATGATTATTACATCATCCAATGATTATGACATCAAATGATTTTGACATCATCAAATGATTATGACATCAACAAAATGATTATGACATCATCCAATGATTATGACATCATCCAATGATTATGACTTCATCAAATCATTATGACATCAACAAAATGATTATGACATCATCTAATGATTATGACATCATCAAATGATTATGACATCAACAAAATGATTATGACAACATCTAATGATTATGACATCATCAAATGATTATGACAGCAACAAAATGATTATGACATCATCCAATGATTATGACATCAACAAAATGATTATGGCATCATCAAATGATTATGACATCAATAAAATGATTATGGCATCATCAAATGATTATGACATCAACAAAATGATTATGACATCATCAAATGATTATGATATCAACAAAATGATTATGACATCATCCAATGATTATGACATCAAATGATTATGACATCATCAAATGATTATGACATCAACAAAATGATTATGACATCATCAAATGATTATGACATCAACAAAATGATTATGACATCATCCAATGATTATGACATCAAATGATTATGACATCAACAAAATGATTATGACATCATCCAATGATTATGACATCATCCAATGATTATGACATCATCAAATCATTATGACATCAACAAAATGATTATGACATCAACAAAATGATTATGACATCATCAAATGATTATGACATTAACAAAATGATTATGACATCATCCAATGATTATGACATCAAATAATTTTGACATCATCATATGATTATGACATCAACAAAATGATTATGACATCATCCAATGATTATGACATCATCCAATGATTATGACATCATCAAATGATTATGACATCAACAAAATGATTATGACATCATCAAATGATTATGACATCAACAAAATGATTATTACATCATCCAATGTTTATGACATCAAATGATTTTGACATCATCAAATGATTATGACATCAACAAAATGATTATGACATCATCCAATGATTATGACATCAACAAAATGATTATTACATCATCCAATGTTTATGACATCAAATGATTTTGACATCATCAAATGATTATGACATCAACAAAATGATTATGACATCATCCAATGATTATGACATCATCAAATGATTATGACATCAACAAATGATTATGACATCAAAAAAATGATTATGACATCAAATGATTATTGCATCATCAAATGATTATGACATCAACAAAATGATTACGACATCATCCAATGATTATGACATCATCCAATGATTATGACATCATCCAATGATTATGACATCATCAAATCATTATGACATCATCAAATGATTATGACATCATCCAATGATTATGACGTCAACAAAATGTTTATTACATCATCCAATGATTATGACATCAAATGATTTTGACATCATCAAATGATTATGACATCAACAAAATGATTATGACATCATCCAATGATTATGACATCATCCAATGATTATGACTTCATCAAATCATTATGACATCAACAAAATGATTATGACATCATCAAATGATTATGACATCAACAAAATGATTATTACATCATCCAATGATTATGACATCAAATGATTTTGACATCATCAAATGATTATGACATCAACAAAATGATTATGTCATCAACAAAATGATTATGACATCATCCAATGATTATGACATCAACAAAATGATTATGACATCATCCAATGATTAATACATCATCAAATGATTATGACATCAACAAAATGATTATGACATCATCCAATGATTATGACATCAACAAAATGATTATAGCATCATCAAATGATTATGACATCAATAAAATGATTATGGCATCATCAAATGATTATGACATCATCCAATGATTATGACATCAACAAAATGATTATGACATCATCTAATGATTATGACATCATCAAATGATTATGACATCAACAAAATGATTATGACATCATCCAATGATTATGACATCAAATGATTATGACATCATCTAATGATTATGACATCATCCAATGATTATGACATCAACAAAATGATTATGACATCAACAAAATGATTATGTCATCATCCAATGATTATGACATCATCCAATGATTATGACATCAACAAAATGATTATGACATCAACAAAATGATTATGACAACATCTAATGATTATGACATCATCAAATGATTATGACATCAACAAAATGATTATGACATCACCCAATGATTAAGACATCATCAAATGATTATGACATCAACAAAATGATTATGACATCATCCAATGATAATGACATCAACAAAATGATTATGGCATCATCAAATGATTATGACATCAATAAAATGATTATGGCATCATCAAATGATTATGACATCAACAAAATGATTATGACATCATCAAATGATTATGATATCAACAAAATGATTATGACATCATCCAATGATTATGACATCAAATGATTATGACATCATCAAATGATTATGACATCAAGAAAATGATTATGACATCATCAAATGATTATGACATCAACAAAATGATTATGACATCATCCAATGATTATGACATCAAATGATTATGACATCAACAAAATGATTATGACATCATCCAATGATTATGACATCATCCAATGATTATGACATCATCAAATCATTATGACATCAACAAAATGATTATGACATCAACAAAATGATTATGACATCATCAAATGATTATGACATTAACAAAATGATTATGACATCATCCAATGATTATGACATCAAATAATTTTGACATCACCAAATGATTATGACATCAACAAAATGATTATGACATCATCCAATGATTATGACATCATCAAATGATTATGACATCAACAAAATGATTATGACATCATCAAATGATTATGACATCAACAAAATGATTATGACATCATCAAATGATTATGACATCAACAAAATGATTATGACATCATCAAATGATTATGACATCAGCAAAATGATTATGACATCATCAAATGATTATGACATCATCCAATGATTATGACATCAAATGATTATTGCATCATCAAATGATTATGACATCAACAAAATGATTATGACATCATCCAATGATTATGACATCATCCAATGATTATGACATCATCCAATGATTATGACATCATCCAATCATTATGACATCAACAAAATGATTATGACATCATCAAATGATTATGACATCAACAAAATGATTATTACATCATCCAATGATTATGACATCAAATGATTTTGACATCATCAAATGATTATGACATCAACAAAATGATTATGACATCATCCAATGATTATGACATCATCCAATGATTATGACTTCATCAAATCATTATGACATCAACAAAATGATTATGACATCATCTAATGATTATGACATCATCAAATGATTATGACATCAACAAAATGATTATGACAACATCTAATGATTATGACATCATCAAATGATTATGACAGCAACAAAATGATTATGACATCATCCAATGATTACGACATCAACAAAATGATTATGGCATCATCAAATGATTATGACATCAATAAAATGATTATGGCATCATCAAATGATTATGACATCAACAAAATGATTATGACATCATCAAATGATTATGATATCAACAAAATGATTATGACATCATCCAATGATTATGACATCAAATGATTATGACATCATCAAATGATTATGACATCAACAAAATGATTATGACATCATCAAATGATTATGACATCAACAAAATGATTATGACATCATCCAATGATTATGACATCAAATAATTTTGACATCATCATATGATTATGACATCAACAAAATGATTATGACATCATCCAATGATTATGACATCATCCAATGATTATGACATCATCAAATGATTATGACATCAACAAAATGATTATGACATCATCAAATGATTATGACATCAACAAAATGATTATTACATCATCCAATGTTTATGACATCAAATGATTTTGACATCATCAAATGATTATGACATCAACAAAATGATTATGACATCATCCAATGATTATGACATCATCAAATGATTATGACATCAACAAATGATTATGACATCAACAAAATGATGATGACATCATCCAATGATTATGACATCATCCAATGATTATGACATCATCAAATCATTATGACATCAACAAAATGATTATGACATCATCAAATGATTATGACATCATCCAATGATTATGACATCAAATGATTATTGCATCATCAAATGATTATGACATCAACAAAATGATTACGACATCATCCAATGATTATGACATCATCCAATGATTATGACACCATCCAATGATTATGACATCATCAAATCATTATGACATCAACAAAATGATTATGACATCATCAAATGATTATGACATCAACAAAATGATTATGACATCATCCAATGATTATGACATCAAATGATTATGACATCATCTAATGATTATGACATCATCCAATGATTATGACATCAACAAAATGATTATGACATCAACAAAATGATTATGTCATCATCCAATGATTATGACATCATCCAATGATTATGACATCAACAAAATGATTATGACATCAACAAAATGATTATGACAACATCTAATGATTATGACATCATCAAATGATTATGACATCAACAAAATGATTATGACATCACCCAATGATTAAGACATCATCAAATGATTATGACATCAACAAAATGATTATGACATCATCCAATGATAATGACATCAACAAAATGATTATGGCATCATCAAATGATTATGACATCAATAAAATGATTATGGCATCATCAAATGATTATGACATCAACAAAATGATTATGACATCATCAAATGATTATGATATCAACAAAATGATTATGACATCATCCAATGATTATGACATCAAATGATTATGACATCATCAAATGATTATGACATCAAGAAAATGATTATGACATCATCAAATGATTATGACATCAACAAAATGATTATGACATCATCCAATGATTATGACATCAAATGATTATGACATCAACAAAATGATTATGACATCATCCAATGATTATGACATCATCCAATGATTATGACATCATCAAATCATTATGACATCAACAAAATGATTATGACATCAACAAAATGATTATGACATCATCAAATGATTATGACATTAACAAAATGATTATGACATCATCCAATGATTATGACATCAAATAATTTTGACATCACCAAATGATTATGACATCAACAAAATGATTATGACATCATCCAATGATTATGACATCATCAAATGATTATGACATCAACAAAATGATTATGACATCATCAAATGATTATGACATCAACAAAATGATTATGACATCATCAAATGATTATGACATCAACAAAATGATTATGACATCATCAAATGATTATGACATCAGCAAAATGATTATGACATCATCAAATGATTATGACATCATCCAATGATTATGGCATCAAATGATTATTGCATCATCAAATGATTATGACATCAACAAAATGATTATGACATCATCCAATGATTATGACATCATCCAATGATTATGACATCATCCAATCATTATGACATCAACAAAATGATTATGACATCATCAAATGATTATGACATCAACAAAATGATTATTACATCATCCAATGATTATGACATCAAATGATTTTGACATCATCAAATGATTATGACATCAACAAAATGATTATGACATCATCCAATGATTATGACATCATCCAATGATTATGACTTCATCAAATCATTATGACATCAACAAAATGATTATGACATCATCTAATGATTATGACATCATCAAATGATTATGACATCAACAAAATGATTATGACAACATCTAATGATTATGACATCATCAAATGATTATGACAGCAACAAAATGATTATGACATCATCCAATGATTATGACATCAACAAAATGATTATGGCATCATCAAATGATTATGACATCAATAAAATGATTATGGCATCATCAAATGATTATGACATCAACAAAATGATTATGACATCATCAAATGATTATGATATCAACAAAATGATTATGACATCATCCAATGATTATGACATCAAATGATTATGACATCATCAAATGATTATGACATCAACTAAATGATTATGACATCATCAAATGATTATGACATCAACAAAATGATTATGACATCATCCAATGATTATGACATCAAATGATTATGACATCAACAAAATGATTATGACATCATCCAATGATTATGACATCATCCAATGATTATGACATCATCAAATCATTATGACATCAACAAAATGATTATGACATCAACAAAATGATTATGACATCATCAAATGATTATGACATTAACAAAATGATTATGACATCATCCAATGATTATGACATCAAATAATTTTGACATCATCATATGATTATGACATCAACAAAATGATTATGACATCATCCAATGATTATGACATCATCCAATGATTATGACATCATCAAATGATTATGACATCAACAAAATGATTATGACATCATCAAATGATTATGACATCAACAAAATGATTATTACATCATCCAATGTTTATGACATCAAATGATTTTGACATCATCAAATGATTATGACATCAACAAAATGATTATGACATCATCCAATGATTATGACATCATCAAATGATTATGACATCAACAAATGATTATGACATCAACAAAATGATGATGACATCATCCAATGATTATGACATCATCCAATGATTATGACATCATCAAATCATTATGACATCAACAAAATGATTATGACATCATCAAATGATAATGACATCATCCAATGATTATGACATCAAATGATTATTGCATCATCAAATGATTATGACATCAACAAAATGATTACGACATCATCCAATGATTATGACATCATCCAATGATTATGACATCATCCAATGATTATGACATCATCAAATCATTATGACATCAACAAAATGATTATGACATCATCAAATGATTATGACATCAACAAAATGTTTATTACATCATCCAATGATTATGACATCAAATGATTTTGACATCATCAAATGATTATGACATCAACAAAATGATTATGACATCATCCAATGATTATGACATCATCCAATGATTATGACTTCATCAAATCATTATGACATCAACAAAATGATTATGACATCATCAAATGATTATGACATCAACAAAATGATTATTACATCATCCAATGATTATGACATCAAATGATTTTGACATCATCAAATGATTATGACATCAACAAAATGATTATGTCATCAACAAAATGATTATGACATCATCCAATGATTATGACATCAACAAAATGATTATGACATCATCCAATGATTAATACATCATCAAATGATTATGACATCAACAAAATGATTATGACATCATCCAATGATTATGACATCAACAAAATGATTATAGCATCATCAAATGATTATGACATCAATAAAATGATTATGGCATCATCAAATGATTATGACATCATCCAATGATTATGACATCAACAAAATGATTAGGACATCATCTAATGATTATGACATCATCGAATGATTATGACATCATCCAATGATTATGACATCAACAAAATGATTATGACATCAACAAAATGATTATGTCATCATCCAATGATTATGACATCATCCAATGATTATGACATCAACAAAATGATTATGACATCAACAAAATGATTATGACAACATCTAATGATTATGACATCATCAAATGATTATGACATCAACAAAATGATTATGACATCACCCAATGATTAAGACATCATCAAATGATTATGACATCAACAAAATGATTATGACATCATCCAATGATAATGACATCAACAAAATGATTATGGCATCATCAAATGATTATGACATCAATAAAATGATTATGGCATCATCAAATGATTATGACATCAACAAAATGATTATGACATCATCAAATGATTATGATATCAACAAAATGATTATGACATCATCCAATGATTATGACATCAAATGATTATGACATCATCAAATGATTATGACATCAAGAAAATGATTATGACATCATCAAATGATTATGACATCAACAAAATGATTATGACATCATCCAATGATTATGACATCAAATGATTATGACATCAACAAAATGATTATGACATCATCCAATGATTATGACATCATCCAATGATTATGACATCATCAAATCATTATGACATCAACAAAATGATTATGACATCAACAAAATGATTATGACATCATCAAATGATTATGACATTAACAAAATGATTATGACATCATCCAATGATTATGACATCAAATAATTTTGACATCACCAAATGATTATGACATCAACAAAATGATTATGACATCATCCAATGATTATGACATCATCAAATGATTATGACATCAACAAAATGATTATGACATCATCAAATGATTATGACATCAACAAAATGATTATGACATCATCAAATGATTATGACATCAACAAAATGATTATGACATCATCAAATGATTATGACATCAGCAAAATGATTATGACATCATCAAATGATTATGACATCATCCAATGATTATGACATCAAATGATTATTGCATCATCAAATGATTATGACATCAACAAAATGATTATGACATCATCCAATGATTATGACATCATCCAATGATTATGACATCATCCAATCATTATGACATCAACAAAATGATTATGACATCATCCAATGATTATGACATCAAATGATTTTGACATCATCAAATGATTATGACATCAACAAAATGATTATGACATCATCCAATGATTATGACATCATCCAATGATTATGACTTCATCAAATCATTATGACATCAACAAAATGATTATGACATCATCTAATGATTATGACATCATCAAATGATTATGACATCAACAAAATGATTATGACAACATCTAATGATTATGACATCATCAAATGATTATGACAGCAACAAAATGATTATGACATCATCCAATGATTATGACATCAACAAAATGATTATGGCATCATCAAATGATTATGACATCAATAAAATGATTATGGCATCATCAAATGATTATGACATCAACAAAATGATTATGACATCATCAAATGATTATGATATCAACAAAATGATTATGACATCATCCAATGATTATGACATCAAATGATTATGACATCAACAAAATGATTATGACATCATCCAATGATTATGACATCATCCAATGATTATGACATCATCAAATCATTATGACATCAACAAAATGATTATGACATCAACAAAATGATTATGACATCATCAAATGATTATGACATTAACAAAATGATTATGACATCATCCAATGATTATGACATCAAATAATTTTGACATCATCATATGATTATGACATCAACAAAATGATTATGACATCATCCAATGATTATGACATCATCCAATGATTAAGACATCATCAAATGATTATGACATCAACAAAATGATTATGACATCATCAAATGATTATGACATCAACAAAATGATTATTACATCATCCAATGTTTATGACATCAAATGATTTTGACATCATCAAATGATTATGACATCAACAAAATGATTATGACATCATCCAATGATTATGACATCATCAAATGATTATGACATCAACAAATGATTATGACATCAACAAAATGATGATGACATCATCCAATGATTATGACATCATCCAATGATTATGACATCATCAAATCATTATGACATCAACAAAATGATTATGACATCATCAAATGATTATGACATCATCCAATGATTATGACATCAAATGATTATTGCATCATCAAATGATTATGACATCAACAAAATGATTACGACATCATCCAATGATTATGACATCATCCAATGATTATGACATCATCCAATGATTATGACATCATCAAATCATTATGACATCAACAAAATGATTATGACATCATCAAATGATTATGACGTCAACAAAATGTTTATTACATCATCCAATGATTATGACATCAAATGATTTTGACATCATCAAATGATTATGACATCAACAAAATGATTATGACATCATCCAATGATTATGTCATCATCCAATGATTATGACTTCATCAAATCATTATGACATCAACAAAATGATTATGACATCATCAAATGATTATGACATCAACAAAATGATTATTACATCATCCAATGATTATGACATCAAATGATTTTGACATCATCAAATGATTATGACATCAACAAAATGATTATGTCATCAACAAAATGATTATGACATCATCCAATGATTATGACATCAACAAAATGATTATGACATCATCCAATGATTAATACATCATCAAATGATTATGACATCAACAAAATGATTATGACATCATCCAATGATTATGACATCAACAAAATGATTATAGCATCATCAAATGATTATGACATCAATAAAATGATTATGGCATCATCAAATGATTATGACATCAACAAAATGATTATGACATCATCAAATGATTATGATATCAACAAAATGATTATGACATCATCCAATGATTATGACATCAAATGATTATGACATCATCAAATGATTATGACATCAAGAAAATGATTATGACATCATCAAATGATTATGACATCAACAAAATGATTATGACATCATCCAATGATTATGACATCAAATGATTATGACATCAACAAAATGATTATGACATCATCCAATGATTATGACATCATCCAATGATTATGACATCATCAAATCATTATGACATCAACAAAATGATTATGACATCAACAAAATGATTATGACATCATCCAATGATTATGACATCATCCAATGATTATGACATCATCAAATCATTATGACATCAACAAAATGATTATGACATTAACAAAATGATTATGACATCATCCAATGATTATGACATCAAATAATTTTGACATCATCAAATGATTATGACATCAACAAAATGATTATGACATCATCCAATGATTATGACATCATCCAATGATTATGACATCATCAAATCAATATGACATCAACAAAATGAATATGACATCATCAAATGATTATGACATCAACAAAATGATTATTACATCATCCAATGTTTATGACATCAAATGATTTTGACATCATCAAATGATTATGACATCAACAAAATGATTATGACATCATCCAATGATTATGACATCATCCAATGATTATGACATCAAATAATTATGAAATCATCAAATGATTATGACATCAACAAAATGATGATGACATCATCCAATGATTATGACATCATCCAATGATTATGACATCATCAAATCATTATGACATCAACAAAATGATTATGACATCAACAAAATGATTATGACATCATCAAATGATTATGACATCAACAAAATGATTATGACACCATCCAATGATTATGACATCAAATAATTTTGACATCACCAAATGATTATGACATCAACAAAATGATTATGACATCATCCAATGATTATGACATCATCAAATGATTATGACATCAACAAAATGATTATGACATCATCAAATGATTATGACATCAACAAAATGATTATGACATCATCAAATGATTATGACATCAACAAAATGATTATGACATCATCAAATGATTATGACATCAACAAAATGATTATGACATCATCAAATGATTATGACATCATCCAATGATTATGACATCAAATGATTATTGCATCATCAAATGATTATGACATCAACAAAATGATTATGACATCATCCAATGATTATGACATCATCCAATGATTATGACATCATCAAATCATTATGACATCAACAAAATGATTATGACATCATCAAATGATTATGACATCAACAAAATGATTATTACATCATCCAATGATTATGACATCAAATGATTTTGACATCATCAAATGATTATGACATCAACAAAATGATTATGACATCATCCAATGATTATGACATCATCCAATGATTATGACTTCATCAAATGATTATGACATCAACAAAATGATTATGACATCATCTAATGATTATGACATCATCAAATGATTATGACATCAACAAAATGATTATGACATCATCTAATGATTATGACATCATCAAATGATTATGACATCAACAAAATGATTATGACATCATCCAATGATTATGACATCAAATGATTATGACATCATCTAATGATTATGACATCATCCAATGATTATGACATCAACAAAATGATTATGACATCAACAAAATGATTATGTCATCATCCAATGATTATGACATCATCCAATGATTATGACATCAACAAAATGATTATGACATCAACAAAATGATTATGACAACATCTAATGATTATGACATCATCAAATGATTATGACATCAACAAAATGATTATGACATCATCCAATGATTAAGACATCATCAAATGATTATGACATCAACAAAATGATTATGACATCATCCAATGATAATGACATCAACAAAATGATTTTGGCATCATCAAATGATTATGACATCAATAAAATGATTATGGCATCATCAAATGATTATGACATCAACAAAATGATTATGACATCATCAATTGATTATGATATCAACAAAATGATTATGACATCATCCAATGATTATGACATCAAATGATTATGACATCATCAAATGATTATGACATCAAGAAAATGATTATGACATCATCAAATGATTATGACATCAACAAAATGATTATGACATCATCCAATGATTATGACATCAAATGATTATGACATCAACAAAATGATTATGACATCATCCAATGATTATGACATCATCCAATGATTATGACATCATCAAATCATTATGACATCAACAAAATGATTATGACATCAACAAAATGATTATGATATCATCAAATGATTATGACATTAACAAAATGATTATGACATCATCCAATGATTATGACATCAAATAATTTTGACATCACCAAATGATTATGACATCAACAAAATGATTATGACATCATCCAATGATTATGACATCATCAAATGATTATGACATCAACAAAATGATTATGACATCATCAAATGATTATGACATCAACAAAATGATTATGACATCATCAAATGATTATGACATCAACAAAATGATTATGACATCATCAAATGACTATGACATCAGCAAAATGATTATGACATCATCAAATGATTATGACAACATCCAATGATTATGACATCAAATGATTATTGCATCATCAAATGATTATGACATCAACAAAATGATTATGACATCATCCAATGATTATGACATCATCCAATGATTATGACATCATCCAATGATTATGACATCATCAAATCATTATGACATCAACAAAATGATTATGACATCATCAAATGATTATGACATCAACAAAATGATTATTACATCATCCAATGATTATGACATCAAATGATTTTGACATCATCAAATGATTATGACATCAACAAAATGATTATGTCATCATCCAATGATTATGACATCATCCAATGATTATGACTTCATCAAATCATTATGACATCAACAAAATGATTATGACATCATCTAATGATTATGACATCATCAAATGATTATGACATCAACAAAATGATTATGACAGCATCTAATGATTATGACATCATCAAATGATTATGACATCAACAAAATGATTATGACATCATCCAATGATTAAGACATCATCAAATGATTATGACATCAACAAAATGATTATGACATCATCCAATGATTATGACATCAACAAAATGATTATGGCATCATCAAATGATTATGACATCAATAAAATGATTATGGCATCATCAAATGATTATGACATCAACAAAATGATTATGACATCATCAAATGATTATGATATCAACAAAATGATTATGACATCATCCAATGATTATGACATCAAATGATTGTGACATCATCAAATGATTATGACATCAACAAAATGATTATGACATCATCAAATGATTATGACATCAACAAAATGATTATGACATCATCCAATGATTATGACATCAAATGATTATGACATCAACAAAATGATTATGACATCATCCAATGATTATGACATCATCCAATGATTATGACATCATCAAATCATTATGACATCAACAAAATGATTATGACATCAACAAAATGATTATGACATCATCAAATGATTATGACATTAACAAAATGATTATGACATCATCCAATGATTATGACATCAAATAATTTTGACATCATCAAATGATTATGACATCAACAAAATGATTATGACATCATCCAATGATTATGACATCATCCAATGATTATGACATCAACAAAATGATTATGACATCATCAAATGATTATGACATCAATAAAATGATTATTACATCATCCAATGTTTATGTCATCAAATGATTTTGACATCATCAAATGATTATGACATCAACAAAATGATTATGACATCATCCAATGATTATGACATCATCAAATGATTATGACATCAACAAATGATTATGACATCAACAAAATGATGATGACATCATCCAATGATTATGACATCATCCAATGATTATGACATCATCAAATCATTATGACATCAACAAAATGATTATGACATCATCTAATGATTATGACATCATCAAATGATTATGACATCAACAAAATGATTATGACATCATCCCATGATTATGACATCAAATGATTATGACATCATCAAATGATTATGACATCAACAAAATGATTATGACATCATCAAATGATTATGACATCAACAAAATGATTATGACATCATCTAATGATTATGACATCATCAAATGATTATGACATCATCAAAATGATTATGACATCATCCAATGATTATGACATCAAATGATTATGACATCAACAAAATGATTATCACATCATCCAATGATTATGACATCATCCAATGATTATGACATCAACAAAATGATTATGGCATCATCAAATGATTATGACATCAACAAAATGATTATGGCATCATCAAATGATTATGACATTAACAAAATGATTATGACATCATCCAATGATTATGACATCAAATAATTTTGACATCATCAAATGATTATGACATCAACAAAATGATTATGACATCATCCAATGATTATGACATCATCCAATGATTATGACATCATCAAATGATTATGACATCAAGAAAATGATTATGACATCATCAAATGATTATGACATCAACAAAATGATTATTACATCATCCAATGTTTATGACATCAAATGATTTTGACATCATCAAATGATTATGACATCAACAAAATGATTATGACATCATCCAATGATTATGACATCATCCAATGATTATGACATCAACAAAATGATTATGGCATCATCAAATGATTATGACATCAACAAAATGATTATGGCATCATCAAATGATTATGACATCAACAAAATGATTATGACATCATCAAATGATTATGATATCAACAAAATGATTATGACATCAACAAAATGATTATGACATCAAAGATTATGACATCATCAAATGATTATGACATCAACAAAATGATTATGACATCATCAAATGATAATGACATCAACAAAATGATTATGACATCATCCAATGATTATGACATCAAATGATTATGACATCAACAAAATGATTATGACATCATCCAATGATTATGACATCATCCAATGATTATGACATCATCAAATCATTATGACATCAACAAAATGATTATGACATCAGCAAAATGATTATGACATCATCAAATGATTATGACATCAACAAAATGATTATGACATCATCCAATAATTATGACATCAAATAATTTTGACATCATCAAATGATTATGACATCAACAAAATGATTATGACATCATCCAATGATTATGACATCATCCAATGATTATGACATCATCAAATCATTATGACATCAACAAAATGATTATGACATCATGAAATGATTATGACATCAAAAAAATGATTATTACATCATCCAATGATTATGACATCAAATGATTTTGACATCATCAAATGATTATGACATCAACAAAATGATTATGACATCATCCAATGATTATGACATCATCCAATGATTATGACATCAAATGATTATGACATCATCAAATGATTATGACATCAACAAAATGATGATGACATCATCCAATGATTATGACATCATCCAATGATTATGACATCATCAAATCATTATGACATAAACAAAATGATTATGACATCATCTAATGATTATGACATCATCAAATGATTATGACATCAACAAAATGATTATGACATCATCCAATGATTATGACATCAAATAATTTTGACATCACCAAATGATTATGACATCAACAAAATGATTATGACATCATCCAATGATTATGACATCATCAAATGATTATGACATCAACAAAATGATTATGACATCATCAAATGATTATGACATCAACAAAATGATTATGACATCATCAAATGATTATTACATCAACAAAATGATTATGACATCATCAAATGACTATGACATCAGCAAAATGATTATGACATCATCAAATGATTATGACAACATCCAATGATTATGACATCAAATGATTATTGCATCATCAAATGATTATGACATCAACAAAATGATTATGACATCATCCAATGATTATGACATCATCCAATGATTATGACATCATCAAATCATTATGACATCAACAAAATGATTATGACATCATCAAATGATTATGACATCAACAAAATGATTATTACATCATCCAATGATTATGACATCAAATGATTTTGACATCATCAAATGATTATGACATCAACAAAATGATTATGACATCATCCAATGATTATGACATCATCCAATGATTATGACTTCATCAAATCATTATGACATCAACAAAATGATTATGACATCATCTAATGATTATGACATCATCAAATGATTATGACATCAACAAAATGATTATGACAACATCTAATGATTATGACATCATCAAATGATTATGACATCAACAAAATGATTATGACATCATCCAATGATTAAGACATCATCAAATGATTATGACATCAACAAAATGATTATGACATCATCCAATGATTATGACATCAACAAAATGATTATGGCATCATCAAATGATTATGACATCAATAAAATGATTATGGCATCATCAAATGATTATGACATCAACAAAATGATTATGACATCATCAAATGATTATGATATCAACAAAATGATTATGACATCATCCAATGATTATGACATCAAATGATTATGACATCATCAAATGATTATGACATCAACAAAATGATTATGACATCATCAAATGATTATGACATCAACAAAATGATTATGACATCATCCAATGATTATGACATCAAATGATTATGACATCAACAAAATGATTATGACATCATCCAATGATTATGACATCATCCAATGATTATGACATCATCAAATCATTATGACATCAACAAAATGATTATGACATCAACAAAATGATTATGACATCATCAAATGATTATGACATTAACAAAATGATTATGACATCATCCAATGATTATGACATCAAATAATTTTGACATCATCAAATGATTATGACATCAACAAAATGATTATGACATCATCCAATGATTATGACATCATCCAATGATTATGACATCATCAAATGATTATGACATCAACAAAATGATTATGACATCATCAAATGATTATGACATCAATAAAATGATTATTACATCATCCAATGTTTATGTCATCAAATGATTTTGACATCATCAAATGATTATGACATCAACAAAATGATTATGACATCATCCAATGATTATGACATCATCCAATGATTATGACATCATCAAATCATTATGACATCAACAAAATGATTATGACATCATCTAATGATTATGACATCATCAAATGATTATGACATCAACAAAATGATTATGACATCATCCAATGATTATGACATCATCAAATGATTATGACATCAACAAATGATTATGACATCAACAAAATGATGATGACATCATCCAATGATTATGACATCATCCAATGATTATGACATCATCAAATCATTATGACATCAACAAAATGATTATGACATCATCTAATGATTATGACATCATCAAATGATTATGACATCAACAAAATGATTATGACATCATCCCATGATTATGACATCAAATGATTATGACATCATCAAATGATTATGACATCAACAAAATGATTATGACATCATCAAATGATTATGACATCAACAAAATGATTATGACATCATCTAATGATTATGACATCATCAAATGATTATGACATCATCAAAATGATTATGACATCATCCAATGATTATGACATCAAATGATTATGACATCAACAAAATGATTATTACATCATCCAATGATTATGACATCATTCAATGATTATGACATCATCAAATCTTTATGACATCAACAAAATGATTATGACATCAACAAAATGATTATGACATCATCAAATGATTATGACATTAACAAAATGATTATGACATCATCCAATGATTATGACATCAAATAATTTTGACATCATCAAATGATTATGACATCAACAAAATGATTATGACATCATCCAATGATTATGACATCATCCAATGATTATGACATCATCAAATGATTATGACATCAACAAAATGATTATGACATCATCAAATGATTATGACATCAACAAAATGATTATTACATCATCCAATGTTTATGACATCAAATGATTTTGACATCATCAAATGATTATGACATCAACAAAATGATTATGACATCATCCAATGATTATGACATCATCCAATGATTATGACATCAACAAAATGATTATGGCATCATCAAATGATTATGACATCAACAAAATGATTATGGCATCATCAAATGATTATGACATCAACAAAATGATTATGACATCATCAAATGATTATGATATCAACAAAATGATTATGACATCATCCAATGATTATGACATCAAAGATTATGACATCATCAAATGATTATGACATCAACAAAATGATTATGACATCATCAAATGATAATGACATCAACAAAATGATTATGACATCATCCAATGATTATGACATCAAATGATTATGACATCAACAAAATGATTATGACATCATCCAATGATTATGACATCATCCAATGATTATGACATCATCAAATCATTATGACATCAACAAAATGATTATGACATCAGCAAAATGATTATGACATCATCAAATGATTATGACATCAACAAAATGATTATGACATCATCCAATAATTATGACATCAAATAATTTTGACATCATCAAATGATTATGACATCAACAAAATGATTATGACATCATCCAATGATTATGACATCATCCAATGATTATGACATCATCAAATCATTATGACATCAACAAAATGATTATGACATCATGAAATGATTATGACATCAAAAAAATGATTATTACATCATCCAATGATTATGACATCAAATGATTTTGACATCATCAAATGATTATGACATCAACAAAATGATTATGACATCATCCAATGATTATGACATCATCCAATGATTATGACATCAAATGATTATGACATCATCAAATGATTATGACATCAACAAAATGATGATGACATCATCCAATGATTATGACATCATCCAATGATTAAGACATCATCAAATCATTATGACATAAACAAAATGATTATGACATCATCCAATGATTATGACATCATCCAATGATTATGACATCAAATGATTATGACATCATCAAATGATTATGACATCAACAAAATGATGATGACATCATCCAATGATTATGACATCATCCAATGATTATGACATCATCAAATCATTATGACATAAACATAATGATTATGACATCATCTAATGATTATGACATCATCAAATGATTATGACATCAACAAAATGATTATGACATCATCCAATGATTATGACATCAAATAATTTTGACATCACCAAATGATTATGACATCAACAAAATGATTATGACATCATCCAATGATTATGACATCATCAAATGATTATGACATCAACAAAATGATTATGACATCATCAAATGATTATGACATCAACAAAATGATTATGACATCATCAAATGATTATGACATCAACAAAATGATTATGACATCATCAAATGACTATGACATCAGCAAAATGATTATGACATCATCAAATGATTATGACAACATCCAATGATTATGACATCAAATGATTATTGCATCATCAAATGATTATGACATCAACAAAATGATTATGACATCATCCAATGATTATGACATCATCCAATGATTATGACATCATCCAATGATTATGACATCATCAAATCATTATGACATCAACAAAATGATTATAACATCATCAAATGATTATGACATCAACAAAATGATTATTACATCATCCAATGATTATGACATCAAATGATTTTGACATCATCAAATGATTATGACATCAACAAAATGATTATGACATCATCCAATGATTATGACATCATCCAATGATTATGACTTCATCAAATCATTTTGACATCAACAAAATGATTATGACATCATCTAATGATTATGACATCATCAAATGATTATGACATCAACAAAATGATTATGACAACATCTAATGATTATGACATCATCAAATGATTATGACATCAACAAAATGATTATGACATCATCCAATGATTAAGACATCATCAAATGATTATGACATCAACAAAATGATTATGACATCATCCAATGATTATGACATCAACAAAATGATTATGACATCATCCAATGATTATGACATCATCCAATGATTATGACATCAAATGATTATGACATCATCAAATGATTATGACATCAACAAAATGATGATGACATCATCCAATGATTATGACATCATCCAATGATTATGACATCATCAAATCATTATGACATAAACAAAATGATTATGACATCATCCAATGATTATGACATCATCCAATGATTATGACATCAAATGATTATGACATCATCAAATGATTATGACATCAACAAAATGATGATGACATCATCAAATGATTATGATATCAACAAAATGATTATGACATCATCCAATGATTATGACATCAAAGATTATGACATCATCAAATGATTATGACATCAACAAAATGATTATGACATCATCAAATGATAATGACATCAACAAAATGATTATGACATCATCCAATGATTATGACATCAAATGATTATGACATCAACAAAATGATTATGACATCATCCAATGATTATGACATCATCCAATGATTATGACATCATCAAATCATTATGACATCAACAAAATGATTATGACATCAGCAAAATGATTATGACATCATCAAATGATTATGACATCAACAAAATGATTATGACATCATCCAATAATTATGACATCAAATAATTTTGACATCATCAAATGATTATGACATCAACAAAATGATTATGACATCATCCAATGATTATGACATCATCCAATGATTATGACATCATCAAATCATTATGACATCAACAAAATGATTATGACATCATGAAATGATTATGACATCAAAAAAATGATTATTACATCATCCAATGATTATGACATCAAATGATTTTGACATCATCAAATGATTATGACATCAACAAAATGATTATGACATCATCCAATGATTATGACATCATCCAATGATTATGACATCAAATGATTATGACATCATCAAATGATTATGACATCAACAAAATGATGATGACATCATCCAATGATTATGACATCATCCAATGATTATGACATCATCAAATCATTATGACATAAACAAAATGATTATGACATCATCTAATGATTATGACATCATCAAATGATTATGACATCAACAAAATGATTATGACATCATCCAATGATTATGACATCAACAAAATGATTATGACATCATCCAATGATTATGACATCAACAAAATGATTATGACATCATCTAACGATTATGACATCATCAAATGATTATGACATCATCAAATGATTATGAAATCAACAAAATGATTATGACATCATCAAATGATTATGACATCAACAAAATGATTATGACATCATCTAACGATTATGACATCATCAAATGATTATGACATCAACAAAATGATTATGACATCATCTAATGATTATGACATCATCAAATGATTATGACATCAACAAAATGATTATGACATCATTCAATGATTATGGCATCAAATGATTATGACATCATCAAATGATTATGACATCAACAAAATGATTATGACATCATCTAATGATTATGACATCATCAAATGATTATGACATCAACAAAATGATTATGACATCAACTAATGATTATGACATCATCAAATGATTATGACATCAACAAAATGATTATGACATCATCTAATGATTATGACATCATCAAATGATTATGACATCAACAAAATGATTATGACATCATCTAATGATTATGACATCATCAAATGATTATGACATAAACAAAATGATTATGACATCATCCAATGATTATGACATCATCCAATGATTATGACATCATCAAATCATTATGACATCAACAAAATGATTATGACATCAACCAAATGATTATGACATCATCAAATGATTATGACATCAACAAAATGATTATGACATCATCAAATGATTATGAGATCAACAAAATGATTATGACATCTTCAAATGATTATGACATCATCCAATGATTATGACATCAAATGATTATGACATCATCAAATAATTATGACATCAACAAAATGATTATGGCATCATCAAATGATTATGACATCAACAAAATGATTATGACATCATCCAATGATTATGACATCAACAAAATGATTATGACATCATCAAATGATTATGACATCAACAAAATGATTATAACATCATCTAATGATTATGACATCATCTAATGATTATGACATCAACAAAATGATTATGACATCATCCAATGATTATGACATCAAATGATTATGACATCATCAAATGATTATGACATCAACAAAATGATTATGACATCATCCAATGATTATGACATCAAATGATTATGACATCATCAAATGATTATGACATCAACAAAATGATTATGACATCATCTAATGATTATGACATTATCAAATGATTATGACATCATCTAATGATTATGACATCATCCAATGATTATGACATCAACAAAATGATTATGACATCAACAAAATGATTATGACATCATCAAATGATAATGACATCAACAAAATGATTATGACATCATCCAATGATTATGACATCAAATGATTATGACATCAACAAAATGATGATGACATCATCCAATGATTATGACATCATCCAATGATTATGACATCATCAAATCATTATGACATAAACAAAATGATTATGACATCATCTAATGATTATGACATCATCAAATGATTATGACATCAACAAAATGATTATGACATCATCCAATAATTATGACATCAAATAATTTTGACATCATCAAATGATTATGACATCAACAAAATGATTATGACATCATCCAATGATTATGACATCATCCAATGATTATGACATCATCAAATCATTATGACATCAACAAAATGATTATGACATCATGAAATGATTATGACATCAAAAAAATGATTATTACATCATCCAATGATTATGACATCAAATGATTTTGACATCATCAAATGATTATGACATCAACAAAATGATTATGACATCATCCAATGATTATGACATCATCCAATGATTATGACATCAAATGATTATGACATCATCAAATGATTATGACATCAACAAAATGACGATGACATCATCCAATGATTATGACATCATCCAATGATTATGACATCATCAAATCATTATGACATAAACAAAATGATTATGACATCATCTAATGATTATGACATCATCAAATGATTATGACATCAACAAAATGATTATGACATCATCCCATGATTATGACATCATCAAATGATTATGACATCAACAAAATGATTATGACATCATCTAATGATTATGACATCATCAAATGATTATGACATCAACAAAATGATTATGACATCATCTAATGATTATGACATCATCAAATGATTATGACATAAACAAAATGATTATGACATCATCCAATGATTATGACATCATCCAATGATTATGACATCATCTAATCATTATGACATCAACAAAATGATTATGACATCAACAAAATGATTATGACATCATCAAATGATTATGACATCAACAAAATGATTATGACATCATCCAATGATTATGACATCAACAAAATGATTATGACATCTTCAAATGATTATGACATCATCCAATGATTATGACATCAACAAAATGATTATGACATCATCAAATGACTATGACATCAGCAAAATGATTATGACATCATCAAATGATTATGACAACATCCAATGATTATGACATCAAATGATTATTGCATCATCAAATGATTATGACATCAACAAAATGATTATGACATCATCCAATGATTATGACATCATCCAATGATTATGACATCATCCAATGATTATGACATCATCAAATCATTATGACATCAACAAAATGATTATGACATCATCAAATGATTATGACATCAACAAAATGATTATTACATCATCCAATGATTATGACATCAAATGATTTTGACATCATCAAATGATTATGACATCAACAAAATGATTATGACATCATCCAATGATTATGACATCATCCAATGATTATGACTTCATCAAATCATTATGACATCAACAAAATGATTATGACATCATCTAATGATTATGACATCATCAAATGATTATGACATCAACAAAATGATTATGACAACATCTAATGATTATGACATCATCAAATGATTATGACATCAACAAAATGATTATGACATCATCCAATGATTAAGACATCATCAAATGATTATGACATCAACAAAATGATTATGACATCATCCAATGATTATGACATCAACAAAATGATTATGGCATCATCAAATGATTATGACATCAATAAAATGATTATGGCATCATCAAATGATTATGACATCAACAAAATGATTATGACATCATCAAATGATTATGATATCAACAAAATGATTATGACATCATCCAATGATTATGACATCAAATGATTATGACATCATCAAATGATTATGACATCAACAAAATGATTATGACATCAACAAAATGATTATGACATCATCGAATGATTATGACATCAACAAAATGATTATGACATCATCCAATGATTATGACATCATCCAATGATTATGACATCATCAAATCATTATGACATCAACAAAATGATTATGACATCAACAAAATGATTATGACATCATCAAATGATTATGACATTAACAAAATGATTATGACATCATCCAATGATTATGACATCAAATAATTTTGACATCATCAAATGATTATGACATCAACAAAATGATTATGACATCATCCAATGATTATGACATCATCCAATGATTATGACATCATCAAATGATTATGACATCAACAAAATGATTATGACATCATCAAATGATTATGACATCAATAAAATGATTATTACATCATCCAATGTTTATGTCATCAAATGATTTTGACATCATCAAATGATTATGACATCAACAAAATGATTATGACATCATCCAATGATTATGACATCATCAAATGATTATGACATCAACAAATGATTATGACATCAACAAAATGATGATGAGATCATCCAATGATTATGACATCATCCAATGATTATGACATCATCAAATCATTATGACATCAACAAAATGATTATGACATCATCTAATGATTATGACATCATCAAATGATTATGACATCAACAAAATGATTATGACATCATCCCATGATTATGACATCAAATGATTATGACATCATCAAATGATTATGACATCAACAAAATGATTATGACATCATCCAATGATTATGACATCAAATGATTATGACATCATCAAATGATTATGACATCAACAAAATGATTATGACATCATCCAATGATTATGACATCAAATGATTATGACATCATCAAATGATTATGACATCAACAAAATGATTATGACATCATCTAATGATTATGACATTATCAAATGATTATGACATCATCTAATGATTATGACATCATCCAATGATTATGACATCAACAAAATGATTATGACATCAACAAAATGATTATGACATCATCAAATGATAATGACATCAACAAAATGATTATGACATCATCCAATGATTATGACATCAAATGATTATGACATCAACAAAATGATGATGACATCATCCAATGATTATGACATCATCCAATGATTATGACATCATCAAATCATTATGACATAAACAAAATGATTATGACATCATCTAATGATTATGACATCATCAAATGATTATGACATCAACAAAATGATTATGACATCATCCAATAATTATGACATCAAATAATTTTGACATCATCAAATGATTATGACATCAACAAAATGATTATGACATCATCCAATGATTATGACATCATCCAATGATTATGACATCATCAAATCATTATGACATCAACAAAATGATTATGACATCATGAAATGATTATGACATCAAAAAAATGATTATTACATCATCCAATGATTATGACATCAAATGATTTTGACATCATCAAATGATTATGACATCAACAAAATGATTATGACATCATCCAATGATTATGACATCATCCAATGATTATGACATCAAATGATTATGACATCATCAAATGATTATGACATCAACAAAATGACGATGACATCATCCAATGATTATGACATCATCCAATGATTATGACATCATCAAATCATTATGACATAAACAAAATGATTATGACATCATCTAATGATTATGACATCATCAAATGATTATGACATCAACAAAATGATTATGACATCATCCCATGATTATGACATCAAATGATTATGACATCATCAAATGATTATGAAATCAACAAATTGATTATGACATCAACAAAATGATTATGACATCATCTAATGATTATGACATCATCAAATGATTATGACATCAACAAAATGATTATGACATCATCTAATGATTATGACATCATCAAATGATTATGACATCAACAAAATGATTATGACATCATCCAATGATTATGACATCAAATGATTATGACATCATCAAATGATTATGACATCAACAAAATGATTATGACATCATCTAATGATTATGACATCATCAAATGATTATGACATCAACAAAATGATTATGACATCATCTAATGATTATGACATCATCAAATGATTATGACATCAACAAAATGATTATGACATCATCTAATGATTATGACATCATCAAATGATTATGACATAAACAACATGATTATGACATCATCCAATGATTATGACATCATCCAATGATTATGACATCATCTAATCATTATGACATCAACAAAATGATTATGACATCAACAAAATGATTATGACATCATCAAATGATTATGACATCAACAAAATGATTATGACATCAACCAATGATTATGACATCAACAAAATGATTATGACATCTTCAAATGATTATGAAATCATCCAATGATTATGACATCAAATGATTATGACATCATCAAATGATTATGACATCAACAAAATGATTATGACATCATCCAATGATTATGACATCAAATGATTATGACATCATCAAATGATTATGACATCAACAAAATGATTATGGCATCATCAAATGATTATGACATCAACAAAATGATTATGACATCATCCAATGATTATGACATCAACAAAATGATTATGACATCATCAAATGATTATGTCATCAACAAAATGATTATAACATCATCTAATGATTATGACATCATCTAATGATTATGACATCAACAAAATGATTATGACATCATCTAATGATTATGACATCATCAAATGATTATGACATCAACAAAATGATTATGACATCATCCAATGATTATGACATCAAATGATTATGCCATCATCAAATGATTATGACATCAACAAAATGATTATGACATCATCTAATGATTATGACATCATCAAATGATTATGACATCAACAAAATGATTATGACATCATCTAATGATTATGACATCATCAAATGATTATGACATCAACAAAATGATTATGACATCATCTAATGATTATGACATCATCAAATGATTATGACATAAACAAAATGATTATGACATCATCCAATGATTATGACATCATCCAATAATTATGACATCATCTAATCATTATGACATCAACAAAATGATTATGACATCAACAAAATGATTATGACATCATCAAATGATTATGACATCAACAAAATGATTATGACATCATCCAATGATTATGACATCAACAAAATGATTATGACATCTTCAAATGATTATGACATCATCCAATGATTATGACATCAACAAAATGATTATGACATCATCAAATGACTATGACATCAGCAAAATGATTATGACATCATCAAATGATTATGACAACATCCAATGATTATGACATCAAATGATTATTGCATCATCAAATGATTATGACATCAACAAAATGATTATGACATCATCCAATGATTATGACATCATCCAATGATTATGACATCATCCAATGATTATGACATCATCAAATCATTATGACATCAACAAAATGATTATGACATCATCAAATGATTATGACATCAACAAAATGATTATTACATCATCCAATGATTATGACATCAAATGATTTTGACATCATCAAATGATTATGACATCAACAAAATGATTATGACATCATCCAATGATTATGACATCATCCAATGATTATGACTTCATCAAATCATTATGACATCAACAAAATGATTATGACATCATCTAATGATTATGACATCATCAAATGATTATGACATCAACAAAATGATTATGACAACATCTAATGATTATGACATCATCAAATGATTATGACATCAACAAAATGATTATGACATCATCCAATGATTAAGACATCATCAAATGATTATGACATCAACAAAATGATTATGACATCATCCAATGATTATGACATCAACAAAATGATTATGGCATCATCAAATGATTATGACATCAATAAAATGATTATGGCATCATCAAATGATTATGACATCAACAAAATGATTATGACATCATCAAATGATTATGATATCAACAAAATGATTATGACATCATCCAATGATTATGACATCAAATGATTATGACATCATCAAATGATTATGACATCAACAAAATGATTATGACATCATCAAATGATTATGACATCAACAAAATGATTATGACATCATCGAATGATTATGACATCAACAAAATGATTATGACATCATCCAATGATTATGACATCATCCAATGATTATGACATCATCAAATCATTATGACATCAACAAAATGATTATGACATCAACAAAATGATTATGACATCATCAAATGATTATGACATTAACAAAATGATTATGACATCATCCAATGATTATGACATCAAATAATTTTGACATCATCAAATGATTATGACATCAACAAAATGATTATGACATCATCCAATGATTATGACATCATCCAATGATTATGACATCATCAAATGATTATGACATCAACAAAATGATTATGACATCATCAAATGATTATGACATCAATAAAATGATTATTACATCATCCAATGTTTATGTCATCAAATGATTTTGACATCATCAAATGATTATGACATCAACAAAATGATTATGACATCATCCAATGATTATGACATCATCAAATGATTATGACATCAACAAATGATTATGACATCAACAAAATGATGATGAGATCATCCAATGATTATGACATCATCCAATGATTATGACATCATCAAATCATTATGACATCAACAAAATGATTATGACATCATCTAATGATTATGACATCATCAAATGATTATGACATCAACAAAATGATTATGACATCATCCCATGATTATGACATCAAATGATTATGACATCATCAAATGATTATGACATCAACAAAATGATTATGACATCAACAAAATGATTATGACATCATCTAATGATTATGACATCATCAAATGATTATGACATCATCAAAATGATTATGACATCATCCAATGATTATGACATCAAATGATTATGACATCAACAAAATGATTATTACATCATCCAATGATTATGACATCATCCAATGATTATGACATCATCAAATCATTATGACATCAACAAAATGATTATGACATCAACAAAATGATTATGACATCATCAAATGATTATGACATTAACAAAATGATTATGACATCATCCAATGATTATGACATCAAATAATTTTGACATCATCAAATGATTATGACATCAACAAAATGATTATGACATCATCCAATGATTATGACATCATCCAATGATTATGACATCATCAAATGATTATGACATCAACAAAATGATTATGACATCATCAAATGATTATGACATCAACAAAATGATTATTACTTCATCCAATGTTTATGACATCAAATGATTTTGACATCATCAAATGATTATGACATCAACAAAATGATTATGACATCATCCAATGATTATGACATCATCCAATGATTATGACATCAACAAAATGATTATGGCATCATCAAATGATTATGACATCAACAAAATGATTATGGCATCATCAAATGATTATGACATCAACAAAATGATTATGACATCATCAAATGATTATGATATCAACAAAATGATTATGACATCATCCAATGATTATGACATCAAAGATTATGACATCATCAAATGATTATGACATCAACAAAATGATTATGACATCATCAAATGATAATGACATCAACAAAATGATTATTACATCATCCAATGATTATGACATCAAATGATTATGACATCAACAAAATGATTATGACATCATCCAATGATTATGACATCATCCAATGATTATGACATCATCAAATCATTATGACATCAACAAAATGATTATGACATCAGCAAAATGATTATGACATCATCAAATGATTATGACATCAACAAAATGATTATGACATCATCCAATAATTATGACATCAAATAATTTTGACATCATCAAATGATTATGACATCAACAAAATGATTATGACATCATCCAATGATTATGACATCATCCAATGATTATGACATCATCAAATCATTATGACATCAACAAAATGATTATGACATCATGAAATGATTATGACATCAAAAAAATGATTATTACATCATCCAATGATTATGACATCAAATGATTTTGACATCATCAAATGATTATGACATCAACAAAATGATTATGACATCATCCAATGATTATGACATCATCCAATGATTATGACATCAAATGATTATGACATCATCAAATGATTATGACATCAACAAAATGATGATGACATCATCCAATGATTATGACATCATCCAATGATTATGACATCATCAAATCATTATGACATCAACAAAATGATTATGACATCATCCCATGATTATGACATCAAATGATTATGACATCATCAAATGATTATGAAATCAACAAAATGATTATGACATCATCAAATGATTATGACATCAACAAAATGATTATGACATCATCTAACGATTATGACATCATCAAATGATTATGACATCAACAAAATGATTATGACATCATCTAATGATTATGACATCATCAAATGATTATGACATCAACAAAATGATTATGACATCATCCAATGATTATGACATCAAATGATTATGACATCATCAAATGATTATGACATCAACAAAATGATTATGACATCATCTAATGATTATGACATCATCAAATGATTATGACATCAACAAAATGATTATGACATCATCTAATGATTATGACATCATCAAATGATTATGACATCAACAAAATGATTATGACATCATCTAATGATTATGACATCATCAAATGATTATGACATCAACAAAATGATTATGACATCATCTAATGATTATGACATCATCAAATGATTATGACATAAACAAAATGATTATGACATCATCCAATGATTATGACATCATCCAATGATTATGACATCATCAAATCATTATGACATCAACAAAATGATTATGACATCAACCAAATGATTATGACATCATCAAATGATTATGACATCAACAAAATGATTATGACATCATCAAATGATTATGACATCAACAAAATGATTATGACATCTTCAAATGATTATGACATCATCCAATGATTATGACATCAAATGATTATGACATCATCAAATGATTATGACATCAACAAAATGATTATGACATCATCCAATGATTATGACATCAAATGATTATGACATCATCAAATAATTATGACATCAACAAAATGATTATGGCATCATCAAATGATTATGACATCAACAAAATGATTATGACATCATCCAATGATTATGACATCAACAAAATGATTATGACATCATCAAATGATTATGACATCAACAAAATGATTATAACATCATCTAATGATTATGACATCATCTAATGATTATGACATCAACAAAATGATTATGACATCATCCAATGATTATGACATCAAATGATTATGACATCATCAAATGATTATGACATCAACAAAATGATTATGACATCATCCAATGATTATGACATCAAATGATTATGACATCATCAAATGATTATGACATCAACAAAATGATTATGACATCATCTAATGATTATGACATTATCAAATGATTATGACATCATCTAATGATTATGACATCATCCAATGATTATGACATCAACAAAATGATTATGACATCAACAAAATGATTATGACATCATCAAATGATAATGACATCAACAAAATGATTATGACATCATCCAATGATTATGACATAAAATGATTATGACATCAACAAAATGATGATGACATCATCCAATGATTATGACATCATCCAATGATTATGACATCATCAAATCATTATGACAGAAACAAAATGATTATGACATCATCTAATGATTATGACATCATCAAATGATTATGACATCAACAAAATGATTATGACATCATCCAATAATTATGACATCAAATAATTTTGACATCATCAAATGATTATGACATCAACAAAATGATTATGACATCATCCAATGATTATGACATCATCCAATGATTATGACATCATCAAATCATTATGACATCAACAAAATGATTATGACATCATGAAATGATTATGACATCAAAAAAATGATTATTACATCATCCAATGATTATGACATCAAATGATTTTGACATCATCAAATGATTATGACATCAACAAAATGATTATGACATCATCCAATGATTATGACATCAAATGATTATGACATCATCAAATGATTATGACATCAACAAAATGATGATGACATCATCCAATGATTATGACATCATCCAATGATTATGACATCATCAAATCATTATGACATAAACAAAATGATTATGACATCATCTAATGATTATGACATCATCAAATGATTATGACATCAACAAAATGATTATGACATCATCCCATGATTATGACATCAAATGATTATGACATCATCAAATGATTATGAAATCAACAAATTGATTATGACATCAACAAAATGATTATGACATCATCTAATGATTATGACATCATCAAATGATTATGACATCAACAAAATGATTATGACATCATCTAATGATTATGACATCATCAAATGATTATGACATCAACAAAATGATTATGACATCATCCAATGATTATGACATCAAATGATTATGACATCATCAAATGATTATGACATCAACAAAATGATTATGACATCATCTAATGATTATGACATCATCAAATGATTATGACATCAACAAAATGATTATGACATCATCTAATGATTATGACATCATCAAATGATTATGACATCAACAAAATGATTATGACATCATCTAATGATTATGACATCATCAAATGATTATGACATAAACAAAATGATTATGACATCATCCAATGATTATGACATCATCCAATGATTATGACATCATCTAATCATTATGACATCAACAAAATGATTATGACATCAACAAAATGATTATGACATCATCAAATGATTATGACATCAACAAAATGATTATGACATCAACCAATGATTATGACATCAACAAAATGATTATGACATCTTCAAATGATTATGACATCATCCAATGATTATGACATCAAATGATTATGACATCATCAAATGATTATGACATCAACAAAATGATTATGACATCATCCAATGATTATGACATCAAATGATTATGACATCATCAAATGATTATGACATCAACAAAATGATTATGGCATCATCAAATGATTATGACATCAACAAAATGATTATGACATCATCCAATGATTATGACATCAACAAAATGATTATGACATCATCAAATGATTATGTCATCAACAAAATGATTATAACATCATCTAATGATTATGACATCATCTAATGATTATGACATCAACAAAATGATTATGACATCATCTAATGATTATGACATCATCAAATGATTATGACATCAACAAAATGATTATGACATCATCCAATGATTATGACATCAACAAAATGATTATGACATCATCAAATGATTATGACATCATCCAATGATTATGACATCATCAAATGATTATGACATCATCTAATGATTATGACATCATCCAATGATTATGACATCAACAAAATGATTATGACATCAACAAAATGATTATGACATCATCAAATGATTATGACATCAACAAAATGATTATGACATCATCCAATGATTATGACATCAAATGATTATGACATCATCAAATGATTATGACATCAACAAAATGATTATGACATCATCAAATGATTATGACATCAACAAAATGATTATGACATCATCCAATGATTATGACATCAACAAAATGATTATGACATCATCAAATGATTATGACATCAACAAAATGATTATGACATCATCCAATGATTATGACATCAACAAAATGATTATGACATCATCTAATGATTATGACATCAACAAAATGATTATGACATCATCAAATGATTATGACATCAACAAAATGATTATGACATCATCTAATGATTATGACATTATCAAATGATTATGACATCATCTAATGATTATGACATCATCCAATGATTATGACATCAACAAAATGATTATGACATCAACAAAATGATTATGACATCATCAAATGATAATGACATCAACAAAATGATTATGACATCATCCAATGATTATGACATCAAATGATTATGACATCAACAAAATGATTATGACATCATCCAATGATTATGACATCATCCAATGATTATGACATCATCAAATCATTATGACATCAACAAAATGATTATGACATCATCTAATGATTATGACATCATCAAATGATTATGACATCAACAAAATGATTATGACATCATCCAATAATTATGACATCAAATAATTTTGACATCATCAAATGATTATGACATCAACAAAATGATTATGACATCATCCAATGATTATGACATCATCCAATGATTATGACATCATCAAATCATTATGACATCAACAAAATGATTATGACATCATGAAATGATTATGACATCAAAAAAATGATTATTACATCATCCAATGATTATGACATCAAATGATTTTGACATCATCAAATGATTATGACATCAACAAAATGATTATGACATCATCCAATGATTATGACATCATCCAATGATTATGACATCAAATGATTATGACATCATCAAATGATTATGACATCAACAAAATGATGATGACATCATCCAATGATTATGACATCATCCAATGATTATGACATCATCAAATCATTATGACATAAACAAAATGATTATGACATCATCTAATGATTATGACATCATCAAATGATTATGACATCAACAAAATGATTATGACATCATCCAATGATTATGACATCAAATGATTATGACATCATCAAATGATTATGAAATCAACAAATTGATTATGACATCAACAAAATGATTATGACATCATCTAATGATTATGACATCATCAAATGATTATGACATCAACAAAATGATTATGACATCATCTAATGATTATGACATCATCAAATGATTATGACATCAACAAAATGATTATGACATCATCCAATGATTATGACATCAAATGATTATGACATCATCAAATGATTATGACATCAACAAAATGATTATGACATCATCTAATGATTATGACATCATCAAATGATTATGACATCAACAAAATGATTATGACATCATCTAATGATTATGACATCATCAAATGATTATGACATCAACAAAATGATTATGACATCATCTAATGATTATGACATCATCAAATGATTATGACATAAACAAAATGATTATGACATCATCCAATGATTATGACATCATCCAATGATTATGACATCATCTAATCATTATGACATCAACAAAATGATTATGACATCAACAAAATGATTATGACATCATCAAATGATTATGACATCAACAAAATGATTATGACATCAACCAATGATTATGACATCAACAAAATGATTATGACATCTTCAAATGATTATGACATCATCCAATGATTATGACATCAAATGATTATGACATCATCAAATGATTATGACATCAACAAAATGATTATGACATCATCCAATGATTATGACATCATCAAATGATTATGACATCAACAAAATGATTATGGCATCATCAAATGATTATGACATCAACAAAATGATTATGACATCATCAAATGATTATGACATCAACAAAATTATTATAACATCATCTAATGATTATGACATCATCTAATGATTATGACATCAACAAAATGATTATGACATCATCTAATGATTATGACATCATCAAATGATTATGACATCAACAAAATGATTATGACATCATCCAATGATTATGACATCAAATGATTATGACATCATCAAATGATTATGACATCAACAAAATGATTATGACATCATCTAATGATTATGACATCATCAAATGATTATGACATCAACAAAATGATTATGACATCATCTAATGATTATGACATCATCAAATGATTATGACATCAACAAAATGATTATGACATCATCCAATGATTATGACATCATCCAATGATTATGACATCATCTAATGATTATGACATCAACAAAATGATTATGACATCAACAAAATGATTATGACATCATCAAATGATTATGACATCAACAAAATGATTATGACATCATCAAATGATTATGACATCATCCAATGATTATGACATCAAATGATTATTGCATCATCAAATGATTATGACATCAACAAAATGATTATGACATCATCCAATGATTATGACATCATCCAATGATTATGACATCATCAAATCATTATGACATCAACAAAATGATTATGACATCATCAAATGATTATGACATCAACAAAATGATTATTACATCATCCAATGATTATGACATCAAATGATTTTGACATCATCAAATGATTATGACATCAACAAAATGATTATGACATCATCCAATGATTATGACATCATCCAATGATTATGACATCATCAAATCATTATGACATCAACAAAATGATTATGACATCATCTAATGATTATGACATCATCAAATGATTATGACATCAACAAAATGATTATGACATCATCTAATGATTATGACATCATCAAATGATTATGACATCAACAAAATGATTATGACATCATCCAATGATTATGACATCATCAAATGATTATGACATCAACAAAATGATTATGACATCATCCAATGATTATGACATCAACAAAATGATTATGACATCATCAAATGATTATGACATCAATAAAATGATTATGACATCATCAAATGATTATGACATCAACAAAATGATTATGACATCATCAAATGATTATGACATCAACAAAATGATTATGACATCATCCAATGATTATGACATCAAATGATTATGACATCAACAAAATGATTATGACATCATCCAATGATTATGACATCATCCAATGATTATGACATCATCAAATGATTATGACATCAACAAAATGATTATGACATCATCAAATGATTATGACATCAATAAAATGATTATTACATCATCCAATGATTATGACATCAAATGATTTTGACATCATCAAATGATTATGACATCAACAAAATGATTATGACATCATCCAATGATTATGACATCATCAAATGATTATGACATCAACAAATGATTATGACATCAACAAAATGATGATGACATCATCCAATGATTATGACATCATCCAATGATTATGACATCATCAAATCATTATGACATCAACAAAATGATTATGACATCATCTAATGATTATGACATCATCAAATGATTATGACATCAACAAAATGATTATGACATCATCCCATGATTATGACATCAAATGATTATGACATCATCAAATGATTATGACATCAACAAAATGATTATGACATCATCCAATGATTATGACATCAAATGATTATGACATCATCAAATGATTATGACATCAACAAAATGATTATGACATCATCCAATGATTATGACATCAAATGATTATGACATCATCAAATGATTATGACATCAACAAAATGATTATGACATCATCTAATGATTATGACATTATCAAATGATTATGACATCATCTAATGATTATGACATCATCCAATGATTATGACATCAACAAAATGATTATGACATCAACAAAATGATTATGACATCATCAAATGATAATGACATCAACAAAATGATTATGACATCATCCAATGATTATGACATCAAATGATTATGACATCAACAAAATGATGATGACATCATCCAATGATTATGACATCATCCAATGATTATGACATCATCAAATCATTATGACATAAACAAAATGATTATGACATCATCTAATGATTATGACATCATCAAATGATTATGACATCAACAAAATGATTATGACATCATCCAATAATTATGACATCAAATAATTTTGACATCATCAAATGATTATGACATCAACAAAATGATTATGACATCATCCAATGATTATGACATCATCCAATGATTATGACATCATCAAATCATTATGACATCAACAAAATGATTATGACATCATGAAATGATTATGACATCAAAAAAATGATTATTACATCATCCAATGATTATGACATCAAATGATTTTGACATCATCAAATGATTATGACATCAACAAAATGATTATGACATCATCCAATGATTATGACATCATCCAATGATTATGACATCAAATGATTATGACATCATCAAATGATTATGACATCAACAAAATGACGATGACATCATCCAATGATTATGACATCATCCAATGATTATGACATCATCAAATCATTATGACATAAACAAAATGATTATGACATCATCTAATGATTATGACATCATCAAATGATTATGACATCAACAAAATGATTATGACATCATCCCATGATTATGACATCAAATGATTATGACATCATCAAATGATTATGAAATCAACAAATTGATTATGACATCAACAAAATGATTATGACATCATCTAATGATTATGACATCATCAAATGATTATGACATCAACAAAATGATTATGACATCATCTAATGATTATGACATCATCAAATGATTATGACATCAACAAAATGATTATGACATCATCCAATGATTATGACATCAAATGATTATGACATCATCAAATGATTATGACATCAACAAAATGATTATGACATCATCTAATGATTATGACATCATCAAATGATTATGACATCAACAAAATGATTATGACATCATCTAATGATTATGACATCATCAAATGATTATGACATCAACAAAATGATTATGACATCATCTAATGATTATGACATCATCAAATGATTATGACATAAACAAAATGATTATGACATCATCCAATGATTATGACATCATCCAATGATTATGACATCATCTAATCATTATGACATCAACAAAATGATTATGACATCAACAAAATGATTATGACATCATCAAATGATTATGACATCAACAAAATGATTATGACATCAACCAATGATTATGACATCAACAAAATGATTATGACATCTTCAAATGATTATGACATCATCCAATGATTATGACATCAAATGATTATGACATCATCAAATGATTATGACATCAACAAAATGATTATGACATCATCCAATGATTATGACATCAAATGATTATGACATCATCAAATGATTATGACATCAACAAAATGATTATGGCATCATCAAATGATTATGACATCAACAAAATGATTATGACATCATCCAATGATTATGACATCAACAAAATGATTATGACATCATCAAATGATTATGTCATCAACAAAATGATTATAACATCATCTAATGATTATGACATCATCTAATGATTATGACATCAACAAAATGATTATGACATCATCTAATGATTATGACATCATCAAATGATTATGACATCAACAAAATGATTATGACATCATCCAATGATTATGACATCAAATGATTATGACATCATCAAATGATTATGACATCAACAAAATGATTATGACATCATCTAATGATTATGACATCATCAAATGATTATGACATCAACAAAATGATTATGACATCATCTAATGATTATGACATCATCAAATGATTATGACATCAACAAAATGATTATGACATCATCTAATGATTATGACATCATCAAATGATTATGACATAAACAAAATGATTATGACATCATCCAATGATTATGACATCATCCAATAATTATGACATCATCTAATCATTATGACATCAACAAAATGATTATGACATCAACAAAATGATTATGACATCATCAAATGATTATGACATCAACAAAATGATTATGACATCATCCAATGATTATGACATCAACAAAATGATTATGACATCTTCAAATGATTATGACATCATCCAATGATTATGACATCAACAAAATGATTATGACATCATCAAATGACTATGACATCAGCAAAATGATTATGACATCATCAAATGATTATGACAACATCCAATGATTATGACATCAAATGATTATTGCATCATCAAATGATTATGACATCAACAAAATGATTATGACATCATCCAATGATTATGACATCATCCAATGATTATGACATCATCCAATGATTATGACATCATCAAATCATTATGACATCAACAAAATGATTATGACATCATCAAATGATTATGACATCAACAAAATGATTATTACATCATCCAATGATTATGACATCAAATGATTTTGACATCATCAAATGATTATGACATCAACAAAATGATTATGACATCATCCAATGATTATGACATCATCCAATGATTATGACTTCATCAAATCATTATGACATCAACAAAATGATTATGACATCATCTAATGATTATGACATCATCAAATGATTATGACATCAACAAAATGATTATGACAACATCTAATGATTATGACATCATCAAATGATTATGACATCAACAAAATGATTATGACATCATCCAATGATTAAGACATCATCAAATGATTATGACATCAACAAAATGATTATGACATCATCCAATGATTATGACATCAACAAAATGATTATGGCATCATCAAATGATTATGACATCAATAAAATGATTATGGCATCATCAAATGATTATGACATCAACAAAATGATTATGACATCATCAAATGATTATGATATCAACAAAATGATTATGACATCATCCAATGATTATGACATCAAATGATTATGACATCATCAAATGATTATGACATCAACAAAATGATTATGACATCATCAAATGATTATGACATCAACAAAATGATTATGACATCATCGAATGATTATGACATCAACAAAATGATTATGACATCATCCAATGATTATGACATCATCCAATGATTATGACATCATCAAATCATTATGACATCAACAAAATGATTATGACATCAACAAAATGATTATGACATCATCAAATGATTATGACATTAACAAAATGATTATGACATCATCCAATGATTATGACATCAAATAATTTTGACATCATCAAATGATTATGACATCAACAAAATGATTATGACATCATCCAATGATTATGACATCATCCAATGATTATGACATCATCAAATGATTATGACATCAACAAAATGATTATGACATCATCAAATGATTATGACATCAATAAAATGATTATTACATCATCCAATGTTTATGTCATCAAATGATTTTGACATCATCAAATGATTATGACATCAACAAAATGATTATGACATCATCCAATGATTATGACATCATCAAATGATTATGACATCAACAAATGATTATGACATCAACAAAATGATGATGAGATCATCCAATGATTATGACATCATCCAATGATTATGACATCATCAAATCATTATGACATCAACAAAATGATTATGACATCATCTAATGATTATGACATCATCAAATGATTATGACATCAACAAAATGATTATGACATCATCCCATGATTATGACATCAAATGATTATGACATCATCAAATGATTATGACATCAACAAAATGATTATGACATCAACAAAATGATTATGACATCATCTAATGATTATGACATCATCAAATGATTATGACATCATCAAAATGATTATGACATCATCCAATGATTATGACATCAAATGATTATGACATCAACAAAATGATTATTACATCATCCAATGATTATGACATCATCCAATGATTATGACATCATCAAATCATTATGACATCAACAAAATGATTATGACATCAACAAAATGATTATGACATCATCAAATGATTATGACATTAACAAAATGATTATGACATCATCCAATGATTATGACATCAAATAATTTTGACATCATCAAATGATTATGACATCAACAAAATGATTATGACATCATCCAATGATTATGACATCATCCAATGATTATGACATCATCCAATGATTATGACATCAACAAAATGATTATGACATCATCAAATGATTATGACATCAACAAAATGATTATTACTTCATCCAATGTTTATGACATCAAATGATTTTGACATCATCAAATGATTATGACATCAACAAAATGATTTTGACATCATCCAATGATTATGACATCATCCAATGATTATGACATCAACAAAATGATTATGGCATCATCAAATGATTATGACATCAACAAAATGATTATGGCATCATCAAATGATTATGACATCAACAAAATGATTATGACATCATCAAATGATTATGATATCAACAAAATGATTATGACATCATCCAATGATTATGACATCAAAGATTATGACATCATCAAATGATTATGACATCAACAAAATGATTATGACATCATCAAATGATAATGACATCAACAAAATGATTATTACATCATCCAATGATTATGACATCAAATGATTATGACATCAACAAAATGATTATGACATCATCCAATGATTATGACATCATCCAATGATTATGACATCATCAAATCATTATGACATCAACAAAATGATTATGACATCAGCAAAATGATTATGACATCATCAAATGATTATGACATCAACAAAATGATTATGACATCATCCAATAATTATGACATCAAATAATTTTGACATCATCAAATGATTATGACATCAACAAAATGATTATGACATCATCCAATGATTATGACATCATCCAATGATTATGACATCATCAAATCATTATGACATCAACAAAATGATTATGACATCATGAAATGATTATGACATCAAAAAAATGATTATTACATCATCCAATGATTATGACATCAAATGATTTTGACATCATCAAATGATTATGACATCAACAAAATGATTATGACATCATCCAATGATTATGACATCATCCAATGATTATGACATCAAATGATTATGACATCATCAAATGATTATGACATCAACAAAATGATGATGACATCATCCAATGATTATGACATCATCCAATGATTATGACATCATCAAATCATTATGACATCAACAAAATGATTATGACATCATCCCATGATTATGACATCAAATGATTATGACATCATCAAATGATTATGAAATCAACAAAATGATTATGACATCATCAAATGATTATGACATCAACAAAATGATTATGACATCATCTAACGATTATGACATCATCAAATGATTATGACATCAACAAAATGATTATGACATCATCTAATGATTATGACATCATCAAATGATTATGACATCAACAAAATGATTATGACATCATCCAATGATTATGACATCAAATGATTATGACATCATCAAATGATTATGACATGAACAAAATGATTATGACATCATCTAATGATTATGACATCATCAAATGATTATGACATCAACAAAATGATTATGACATCATCTAATGATTATGACATCATCAAATGATTATGACATCAACAAAATGATTATGACATCATCTAATGATTATGACATCATCAAATGATTATGACATCAACAAAATGATTATGACATCATCTAATGATTATGACATCATCAAATGATTATGACATAAACAAAATGATTATGACATCATCCAATGATTATGACATCATCCAATGATTATGACATCATCAAATCATTATGACATCAACAAAATGATTATGACATCAACCAAATGATTATGACATCATCAAATGATTATGACATCAACAAAATGATTATGACATCATCAAATGATTATGACATCAACAAAATGACTATGACATCTTCAAATGATTATGACATCATCCAATGATTATGACATCAAATGATTATGACATCATCAAATGATTATGACATCAACAAAATGATTATGACATCATCCAATGATTATGACATCAAATGATTATGACATCATCAAATAATTATGACATCAACAAAATGATTATGGCATCATCAAATGATTATGACATCAACAAAATGATTATGACATCATCCAATGATTATGACATCAACAAAATGATTATGACATCATCAAATGATTATGACATCAACAAAATGATTATAACATCATCTAATGATTATGACATCATCTAATGATTATGACATCAACAAAATGATTATGACATCATCCAATGATTATGACATCAAATGATTATGACATCATCAAATGATTATGACATCAACAAAATGATTATGACATCATCCAATGATTATGACATCAAATGATTATGACATCATCAAATGATTATGACATCAACAAAATGATTATGACATCATCTAATGATTATGACATTATCAAATGATTATGACATCATCTAATGATTATGACATCATCCAATGATTATGACATCAACAAAATGATTATGACATCAACAAAATGATTATGACATCATCAAATGATAATGACATCAACAAAATGATTATGACATCATCCAATGATTATGACATAAAATGATTATGACATCAACAAAATGATGATGACATCATCCAATGATTATGACATCATCCAATGATTATGACATCATCAAATCATTATGACAGAAACAAAATGATTATGACATCATCTAATGATTATGACATCATCAAATGATTATGACATCAACAAAATGATTATGACATCATCCAATAATTATGACATCAAATAATTTTGACATCATCAAATGATTATGACATCAACAAAATGATTATGACATCATCCAATGATTATGACATCATCCAATGATTATGACATCATCAAATCATTATGACATCAACAAAATGATTATGACATAATGAAATGATTATGACATCAAAAAAATGATTATTACATCATCCAATGATTATGACATCAAATGATTTTGACATCATCAAATGATTATGACATCAACAAAATGATTATGACATCATCCAATGATTATGACATCAAATGATTATGACATCATCAAATGATTATGACATCAACAAAATGATGATGACATCATCCAATGATTATGACATCATCCAATGATTATGACATCATCAAATCATTATGACATAAACAAAATGATTATGACATCATCTAATGATTATGACATCATCAAATGATTATGACATCAACAAAATGATAATGACATCATCCCATGATTATGACATCAAATGATTATGACATCATCAAATGATTATGAAATCAACAAATTGATTATGACATCAACAAAATGATTATGACATCATCTAATGATTATGACATCATCAAATGATTATGACATCAACAAAATGATTATGACATCATCTAATGATTATGACATCATCAAATGATTATGACATCAACAAAATGATTATGACATCATCCAATGATTATGACATCAAATGATTATGACATCATCAAATGATTATGACATCAACAAAATGATTATGACATCATCTAATGATTATGACATCATCAAATGATTATGACATCAACAAAATGATTATGACATCATCTAATGATTATGACATCATCAAATGATTATGACATCAACAAAATGATTATGACATCATCTAATGATTATGACATCATCAAATGATTATGACATAAACAAAATGATTATGACATCATCCAATGATTATGACATCATCCAATGATTATGACATCATCTAATCATTATGACATCAACAAAATGATTATGACATCAACAAAATGATTATGACATCATCAAATGATTATGACATCAACAAAATGATTATGACATCAACCAATGATTATGACATCAACAAAATGATTATGACATCTTCAAATGATTATGACATCATCCAATGATTATGACATCAAATGATTATGACATCATCAAATGATTATGACATCAACAAAATGATTATGACATCATCCAATGATTATGACATCAAATGATTATGACATCATCAAATGATTATGACATCAACAAAATGATTATGGCATCATCAAATGATTATGACATCAACAAAATGATTATGACATCATCCAATGATTATGACATCAACAAAATGATTATGACATCATCAAATGATTATGTCATCAACAAAATGATTATAACATCATCTAATGATTATGACATCATCTAATGATTATGACATCAACAAAATGATTATGACATCATCTAATGATTATGACATCATCACATGATTATGACATCAACAAAATGATTATGACATCATCCAATGATTATGACATCAACAAAATGATTATGACATCTTCAAATGATTATGACTTCATCCAATGATTATGACATTATCAAATGATTATGACATCATCTAATGATTATGACATCATCCAATGATTATGACATCAACAAAATGATTATGACATCAACAAAATGATTATGACATCATCAAATGATTATGACATCAACAAAATGATTATGACATCATCCAATGATTATGACATCAAATGATTATGACATCATCAAATGATTATGACATCAACAAAATGATTATGGCATCATCAAATGATTATGACATCAACAAAATGATTATGACATCATCCAATGATTATGACATCAACAAAATGATTATGACATCATCAAATGATTATGTCATCAACAAAATGATTATGACATCATCCAATGATTATGACATCAACAAAATGATTATGACATCATCTAATGATTATGACATCAACAAAATGATTATGACATCATCCAATGATTATGACATCAACAAAATGATTATGACATCATCTAATGATTATGACATTATCAAATGATTATGACATCATCTAATGATTATGACATCATCCAATGATTATGACATCAACAAAATGATTATGACATCAACAAAATGATTATGACATCATCAAATGATAATGACATCAACAAAATGATTATGACATCATCCAATGATTATGACATCAAATGATTATGACATCAACAAAATGATGATGACATCATCCAATGATTATGACATCATCCAATGATTATGACATCATCAAATCATTATGACATAAACAAAATGATTATGACATCATCTAATGATTATGACATCATCAAATGATTATGACATCAACAAAATGATTATGACATCATCCAATAATTATGACATCAAATAATTTTGACATCATCAAATGATTATGACATCAACAAAATGATTATGACATCATCCAATGATTATGACATCATCCAATGATTATGACATCATCAAATCATTATGACATCAACAAAATGATTATGACATCATGAAATGATTATGACATCAAAAAAATGATTATTACATCATCCAATGATTATGACATCAAATGATTTTGACATCATCCAATGATTATGACATCAACAAAATGATTATGACATCATCCAATGATTATGACATCATCCAATGATTATGACATCAAATGATTATGACATCATCAAATGATTATGACATCAACAAAATGACGATGACATCATCCAATGATTATGACATCATCCAATGATTATGACATCATCAAATCATTATGACATAAACAAAATGATTATGACATCATCTAATGATTGTGACATCATCAAATGATTATGACATCAGCAAAATGATTATGACATCATCCCATGATTATGACATCAAATGATTATGACATCATCAAATGATTATGAAATCAACAAATTGATTATGACATCAACAAAATGATTATGACATCATCTAATGATTATGACATCATCAAATGATTATGACATCAACAAAATGATTATGACATCATCTAATGATTATGACATCATCAAATGATTATGACATCAACAAAATGATTATGACATCATCCAATGATTATGACATCAAATGATTATGACATCATCAAATGATTATGACATCAACAAAATGATTATGACATCATCTAATGATTATGACATCATCAAATGATTATGACATCAACAAAATGATTATGACATCATCTAATGATTATGACATCATCAAATGATTATGACATCAACAAAATGATTATGACATCATCTAATGATTATGACATCATCAAATGATTATGACATAAACAAAATGATTATGACATCATCCAATGATTATGACATCATCCAATGATTATGACATCATCTAATCATTATGACATCAACAAAATGATTATGACATCAACAAAATGATTATGACATCATCAAATGATTATGACATCAACAAAATGATTATGACATCAACCAATGATTATGACATCAACAAAATGATTATGACATCTTCAAATGATTATGACATCATCCAATGATTATGACATCAAATGATTATGACATCATCAAATGATTATGACATCAACAAAATGATTATGACATCATCCAATGATTATGACATCATCAAATGATTATGACATCAACAAAATGATTATGGCATCATCAAATGATTATGACATCAACAAAATGATTATGACATCATCAAATGATTATGTCATCAACAAAATGATTATAACATCATCTAATGATTATGACATCATCTAATGATTATGACATCAACAAAATGATTATGACATCATCTAATGATTATGACATCATCAAATGATTATGACATCAACAAAATGATTATGACATCATCCAATGATTATGACATCAAATGATTATGACATCATCAAATGATTATGACATCAACAAAATGATTATGACATCATCTAATGATTATGACATCATCAAATGATTATGACATCAACAAAATGATTATGACATCATCTAATGATTATGACATCATCAAATGATTATGACATAAACAAAATGATAATGACATCATCCAATGATTATGACATCATCCAATGATTATGACATCATCTAATCATTATGACATCAACAAAATGATTATGACATCAACAAAATGATTATGACATCATCAAATGATTATGACATCAACAAAATGATTATGACATCATCAAATGATTATGACAACATCCAATGATTATGACATCAAATGATTATTGCATCATCAAATGATTATGACATCAACAAAATGATTATGACATCATCCAATGATTATGACATCATCCAATGATTATGACATCATCAAATCATTATGACATCAACAAAATGATTATGACATCATCAAATGATTATGACATCAACAAAATGATTATTACATCATCCAATGATTATGACATCAAATGATTTTGACATCATCAAATGATTATGACATCAACAAAATGATTATGACATCATCCAATGATTATGACATCATCCAATGATTATGACTTCATCAAATCATTATGACATCAACAAAATGATTATGACATCATCTAATGATTATGACATCATCAAATGATTATGACATCAACAAAATGATTATGACAACATCTAATGATTATGACATCATCAAATGATTATGACATCAACAAAATGATTATGACATCATCCAATGATTAAGACATCATCAAATGATTATGACATCAACAAAATGATTATGACATCATCCAATGATTATGACATCAACAAAATGATTATGGCATCATCAAATGATTATGACATCAATAAAATGATTATGGCATCATCAAATGATTATGACATCAACAAAATGATTATGACATCATCAAATGATTATGATATCAACAAAATGATTATGACATCATCCAATGATTATGACATCAAATGATTATGACATCATCAAATGATTATGACATCAACAAAATGATTATGACATCATCAAATGATTATGACATCAACAAAATGATTATGACATCATCGAATGATTATGACATCAACAAAATGATTATGACATCATCCAATGATTATGACAACATCCAATGATTATGACATCATCAAATCATTATGACATCAACAAAATGATTATGACATCAACAAAATGATTATGACATCATCAAATGATTATGACATTAACAAAATGATTATGACATCATCCAATGATTATGACATCAAATGATTATTACATCATCAAATGATTATGACATCAACAAAATGATTATGACATCATCTAATGATTATGACATCATCAAATGATTATGACATCAACAAAATGATTATGACATCATCTAATGATTATGACATCATCAAATGATTATGACATCAACAAAATGATTATGACATCATCTAATGATTATGACATCATCAAATGATTATGACATAAACAAAATGATTATGACATCATCCAATGATTATGACATCATCCAATGATTATGACATCATCTAATCATTATGACATCAACAAAATGATTATGACATCAACAAAATGATTATGACATCATCAAATGATTATGACATCAACAAAATGATTATGACATCAACCAATGATTATGACATCAACAAAATGATTATGACATCTTCAAATGATTATGACATCATCCAATGATTATGACATCAAATGATTATGACATCATCAAATGATTATGACATCAACAAAATGATTATGACATCATCCAATGATTATGACATCATCAAATGATTATGACATCAACAAAATGATTATGGCATCATCAAATGATTATGACATCAACAAAATGATTATGACATCATCAAATGATTATGTCATCAACAAAATGATTATAACATCATCTAATGATTATGACATCATCTAATGATTATGACATCAACAAAATGATTATGACATCATCTAATGATTATGACATCATCAAATGATTATGACATCAACAAAATGATTATGACATCATCCAATGATTATGACATCAAATGATTATGACATCATCAAATGATTATGACATCAACAAAATGATTATGACATCATCTAATGATTATGACATCATCAAATGATTATGACATCAACAAAATGATTATGACATCATCTAATGATTATGACATCATCAAATGATTATGACATAAACAAAATGATAATGACATCATCCAATGATTATGACATCATCCAATGATTATGACATCATCTAATCATTATGACATCAACAAAATGATTATGACATCAACAAAATGATTATGACATCATCAAATGATTATGACATCAACAAAATGATTATGACATCATCAAATGATTATGACAACATCCAATGATTATGACATCAAATGATTATTGCATCATCAAATGATTATGACATCAACAAAATGATTATGACATCATCCAATGATTATGACATCATCCAATGATTATGACATCATCAAATCATTATGACATCAACAAAATGATTATGACATCATCAAATGATTATGACATCAACAAAATGATTATTACATCATCCAATGATTATGACATCAAATGATTTTGACATCATCAAATGATTATGACATCAACAAAATGATTATGACATCATCCAATGATTATGACATCATCCAATGATTATGACTTCATCAAATCATTATGACATCAACAAAATGATTATGACATCATCTAATGATTATGACATCATCAAATGATTATGACATCAACAAAATGATTATGACAACATCTAATGATTATGACATCATCAAATGATTATGACATCAACAAAATGATTATGACATCATCCAATGATTAAGACATCATCAAATGATTATGACATCAACAAAATGATTATGACATCATCCAATGATTATGACATCAACAAAATGATTATGGCATCATCAAATGATTATGACATCAATAAAATGATTATGGCATCATCAAATGATTATGACATCAACAAAATGATTATGACATCATCAAATGATTATGATATCAACAAAATGATTATGACATCATCCAATGATTATGACATCAAATGATTATGACATCATCAAATGATTATGACATCAACAAAATGATTATGACATCATCAAATGATTATGACATCAACAAAATGATTATGACATCATCGAATGATTATGACATCAACAAAATGATTATGACATCATCCAATGATTATGACAACATCCAATGATTATGACATCATCAAATCATTATGACATCAACAAAATGATTATGACATCAACAAAATGATTATGACATCATCAAATGATTATGACATTAACAAAATGATTATGACATCATCCAATGATTATGACATCAAATAATTTTGACATCATCAAATGATTATGACATCAACAAAATGATTATGACATCATCCAATGATTATGACATCATCCAATGATTATGACATCATCAAATGATTATGACATCAACAAAATGATTATGACATCATCAAATGATTATGACATCAATAAAATGATTATTACATCATCCAATGTTTATGTCATCAAATGATTTTGACATCATCAAATGATTATGACATCAACAAAATGATTATGACATCATCCAATGATTATGACATCATCAAATGATTATGACTAGTGTTGAGCATTCCGATACCGCAAGTATCGGGTATCGGCCGATATCAGCGGTATCGGAATTCCGATACTTAATTCCGATACTTTTTTCATATCGGATTCTGGGATCGGAATCGGAATAGGAAGTTCCCATCATGCTATGAGCCTGCTTGCTTTGATTAAGCCAATGGGAATCCTCCGAAGTGTGGGCACATCCTGTTAGGCATGTAGGCATGTTAACTATTGGCATGGCTGTGATTGGCTGCCGAAATGATGTCATGATGCACTATAAAAGCCACCGCAGCCGCCATTTCTGGTCACTCTGCTGTGAATTCAGTTAGGGACAGGCTGCTGTAGAAGACTGTGAGGGACAGTTAGAAATAGTGATTCTAAAAACAATATTGTGCTTTATCCAGGCTACATAAACCACCACTGTAGCTTGCTTTTCCCTAGCAGCGCTGTTTTCACAGCTGTCTGCAAGGGCTGTGTGAGTGCAGCTCACGCTGTGGAGTGGGTCCTGCAGCCACGTCAGGCTGTAGGCCACCCAGTGTGATCACTGCTGCCTCATACATCTTTTATTTTTTGAGCTGCATTTTTTAAATAATTTCAATCTAGTGTGCTTCCATCCGTATCCATATACGTTGGTTGCAAACACTAGTAGTAGACAGCGGAGCCTTTCTGCAGCCTTTCAGTGCTAGTGTCCACTTTGCTGCACTGTTCACGGCTGTCTGAGAGGTCTCTGACTGTGTGTGAGTGCAGCTCATGCTGAGTAGTGTGTCCTGCAGCTACGTCTGGCTGTAGGACACTCAGCGTGCGTCACTGCCTCACACATATTTTTATTTGAGTGCAGCTCATTTTTTCTTCTATTAGTGTGCATCCATCCGTCTCCATCTACGGTGGTTGCAAACACTATATAGGAGTACACAGCGGAGCCTTTCTGCAGCCTGTCAGTGCCAGTGCCCACTTAGCTGCACTGTTGACGGCTGTCTGAGAGGTCTCTGACTGTGTGTGAGTGCAGCTCACGCTGAGTAGAGTGTCCTGCAGCTACGTCTGGTTGTAGGACGCTCAACGTGCGTCACTGCCTCACACATATTTGTCTCTGAGTGCAGCTCATTTTTTCTTCTCCTATTAGTGTGCATCCATCCGTATCCATCAACATTGGTTGGTTGCAAACACTATATAGGAGTAGATAGAGGAGCCTTTTTTTCTGGCTTGTGCCCTGCCGGCGCAGCCAGATTAGTATTACCCAATTTTTTTGGAGCCTCATCTTTTGCATTGTAGGTTACCTGCCTGCATTGTAATAGCTCCAAAAAGTTGGTGATACTATCAGTTTCAATTCTTTGTTCTCATACTTTGAGTTTGTTTCAAACAAAGAAACCACATAAAAAGTTCACCAAACACTACATTTTGAACTTGTGTAGGCCACATCAGCTCCTATTAAAGTCTAGTCCACACACACACACTTCATAAAATTAGTGTTTCTTGTACCTGTAACCAGCTGTTCAGGAATAAGCACACTAAGGCCCCCCTTTGTCCTTTTTTGCCTATCTTAAGCAGTCTTGCAAGATGAAGAAGGCAGGGAGTAAGGCGCGGGGGCGTGGGCGTGGGCGTGGAGTTTCAGCAGGGAGAGGACGTGGGGATTCTGCAGGGAGAGGACGTGGGGATTCTACAGGTAGAGGACGTGGGGATTCTGGGCCTGCTGCGGGCACCAGTGGATCAGCATCCCCCAGTTTTAGCAGGCAACAGTCCTTTATGCGCAGCTTTGTAGGACCTCAACGTACCCCACTGCTGCGGGAGGAACAAATTGAAGCCGTTGTCGGATGGATGGCAGCTAACGCATCGACTTCAATTACTTCCGCATCCTCTCAGGGTCAGAGCACCGAAGAGCAACCATCTGTCTCTTCACCACCTGCCAAAGTGCCCAGGCAGTCAGAGAGACATGGACAGGAGCCATCACAATCTCTACTTCTGTTCTCGGAATCTGTTGGCTTGGAAAGAGGGGGCCAGCCAAGCAGCATTCCTGAATGTGAAGAAGAGGGAGTATGCAGTGATGCGCAACTTCTTTGTCCCTCTGAATCTGAAGAGGCGAGTGGGCCAGTGCCTATGGTCAGCACACCTCAGTACGCATCAGATGATGACGAGACTCAGTTGCCACTTTCTGGTGCGTACGGTGCTGGCGAGACAACCCCGGAGAAGCAGCTGTTTGAAGAGGGGAGGGAAGATGATGAGGTCCTTGACCCATCATGGCGTGAGCAACAGGAAGGTGGTGGGAGCAGCTCGGAGGAAGAGATTCCCCTACCGGCCAAAACAGGAGGCAGAGGGAGGGGGAAGACTTGGTTGCCTGTACCCTCCACTTCGGCACCCGTTAGGAGCATTCCTCCTTCCAAAGGCAAACCGGGCGCTCACAAGAGTTGCAGTGCGTGGTCCTTTTTTGACACAGTTGCAGATGACATTTGCTTTGTCAAATGCAAGCTGTGTCATCAGAGAGTCAAAAGAGGGAGAAATGTCAGCAACCTCAATACCACAAATATGTGGAAACATGTGCGCACCAAGCACGAGTTGGAGTTGCATAGACACCCTCAAGACGTAGGCCAACGTACAGCACCACCTACCACCTCTTCAGTTCGTGTTGGGCCCTCTTCCTCAAGCTCACACACTGCTGGTTCGGCTTCCTCACAGGATCGCCAAGGAAGAACCTCTGCCACTGTTGTCCGGAGACCCTGTCAGATTCCACCCATAACAGCACGTTCCCATCCATCACAGCCATCGGTAGCACAGGCATGGGATAAAAGGCGCCCTTACTCGGCAAACCATCCCCGAGCACAGTCTCTGAATGCTGGCATTGCCAAACTTCTGGCAGTTGAAATGCTGTCATTCAGGCTGGTGGACACTGACACCTTCCGGGACTTAATGGCATTGGCAGTCCCCCAATACAACGTGCCCAGCCGCTTTTATTTCAGCAGGCGAGCCGTCCCTGCCCTGCAGAAACATGTTGAGGGCAAAATAAAACATGCGCTACTAAACGCCGTTAGTAGCAAGGTCCACCTGACCACCGATGCGTGGACCAGTAACCATGGACAGGGACGATACCTTTCCCTCACTGCCCACTGGGTCAATGTTGTGGAGCCGGGTACGGATCTGGAGAGTGGCGCTGTACGTGTTCTTCCAACGCCACGGATTGCAGGACTCCAGTCTGTACACATAGACTCCTCCTCCTACTCAAGTTCCTCAGAAACAGCAGAGCAGGAGCCTGTTACGACCGATATGAGCACAGCCGTGGCCAAACGTCAACAGGCTGTACTCAAATTAATTTCTTTGGGGAATCGAAGCCACACAGCGCAGGAGCTCTGGAATGCTATCAAGCTGGAGAGCGATGTGTGGTTTGGGCCAGCGAATCTCCAGCCGGGCTTGGTAGTGTGTGACAATGGCCGAAATCTGGTGGCAGCTCTTGGCCTAGGCAACCTCACACACATCCCATGTCTGGCACATGTTCTTAACTTGGTCGTGCAGAGCTTTCTGAGGGACTATCCGGATCTTGATGCACTGTTGCACAAGGTCCGCATAGAGTGCGCTCACTTGCGACGTTCCAGCACGGCAAGATCGCGCCTCGCTGCTCTGCAGCGACGATTTGGCCTTCCAGAACATCGCATCATATGTGACCTACCCACCCGGTGGAATTCAACGTTACATATGTTGGAGCGGTTGTGTGAGCAGCAGGCAGCAGTCATGGAGTACCAGCTGCATCAGGCGCAAACAAGTCGCACTGTGCGCCGTTCACACTTCAGCACCATTGAGTGGGCCTCTATGAAGGACATCTGCCTCGTTTTGCGTGCCTTCGATGAATCCACGCGGATGGCGAGTGCAGATGATGCACTAGTCAGCATGACTGTCCCCCTTATCTGCCTGCTTCAACAAACACTGCAAGCACTAAGGGATGAGGTTTCAGAAGAGGTGGAGGATGAGGAGTCCCAAATGCCATCTGCTTCTGGACAGTCTGCGCTACGTGTTTCCTCACAAAGGCCTAGGCAGGGGACACTTTGTGAGGAGGATGAGGAGGAGTCGATGGAGGAGGAAGACATCTCTCCAGAGGAGGGAGGTACACAAACCTCTACTCAGTATGTACAGCGAGGGTGGGGTGATGCAGAGCAGGTCGAGGTCACGCCTCAAACAGGGGACAGCGGTTCTTTGGCAGTTGGGAGTCTGCAGCACATGGTTGATTTCATGCTGCAGTGCCTGAGAAACGACCGCCGCATCGCCCACATTCTCGTCTCGGCTGATTATTGGGTGTACACCCTCCTAGATCCTCGCTACCGGGACAGCGTACAAAGGCTCATACCAACGTTGAACCGGGAGCGTAAAATGCGGGAGTACGAAGAGTCACTGGTGCAGTCCATAATGTTTTCCATTCCACCCGACAGCATTGTTGCAAGTGCTTTACAAAGCAGCTCTGTGCGTCGAGGCAGTGGAGGAAACTCTGCACAAAGAGGGAGCAGAGGCAGTGCCGCAGCACAAGGCAAGACCACTATGGCCCAAATGTGGCAAAGTTTTGTGTGTCCACCACAATTGTCTACACCATCAGCGACGCCTCGAGTCAGCAGGAGGCAACGCTTCCGTCAGATGGTGTCAGACTACATGTCTTGCCCTGTCGCTGTACTCCCAGATGGCTCTTCCCCCTTCAAGTTTTGGGTCTCTAAGCTGGATACATGGCCAGAGCTTAGCCAGTATGCATTGGAGGTGCTGGCTTGCCCTGCTGCCAGTGTATTATCGGAACGTGTCTTTAGTGCCGCAGGTGGTGTACTAACAGACCGTCGCACGCGACTATCTTCCGATAATGTTGACCGGCTGACTTTTCTGAAAATGAACAAGGCCTGGATCTCCAAAGACTTTGCCATTCCTCTTACAGACTAAATTAGTGGTTGGCAACTGTATCCAGGTCTGCTGGTGTGTTCATTTTTCTACCACCTGAACTATAATCCCTGTGCTTCAACACAGCCAGTTGTCGCTCAGATGTGTCGTCTGCACAGAGAAACACACTAGCTCCTGTGTTACTGGGGTTCAGTAATGCCAGCTGATCCCCTGCTGTGTGGACGGCAGAGTCACCAGCTCCATCAACATTCAAACCACTACTGATTTTTAACCGTGCCCAACTTAGGTCTCTGGCTCCACTGTCTCTACTATTTCCCCTGACCTCCAACCCCGCCATCTACATCTCTGAAGTGGCGTCAGCACAATCTACACTTGTTCCTGTGTTCCTGTGGCTCAGTCCCATCAGTTTATCCCCTGATGTGTGTCCGGCAAGGTCTCCTGCTCTGTCCACATTCCCATAACCAGTAGTGGGAATGAGGACAGAGCTGGCGAACTTGCCGGACAAACATCAGGGGATCAACTGATGGGACTGAGCACCAGTAACACAGGAACAAGTGTAGATTGTGCTGACGCCACTTCAGAGATGTAGCTGGCGGGGTTGGAGGCCAGGGTAAATAGTAGAGACAGTGGAGCCAGAGGCCTAAGTGGAGCATGGTTAGAATCAGTAGTAGTCCACAACCTCCATAAAAACCGCTGCCCATTGGCCTCTGCATGCGGCATGCGTAATCCTGGGCACCAACAGCGTCAGTTGGTGTTCAGAAGTGTCGTCTCCACAGAGCCAAACACATTCGTTCAAGTGTTAGTGGGGTTCAGCACTGCCAGCTGTTCCCCTGCTGTGGAGATGGCAAGTCTCCTGCTGCATTCACCTGCCAAAATCCAGTAGGCCCCAGCCTGCTCCTCGCCTAATCCTGGGCTCCAACAGCGTCAGTTGGTGTTCAGAAGTGTCGTCTCCACAGAAACAAACACATTCGTTCAAGTGTTAGTGGGGTTCAGCACTGCCAGCTGTTCCCCTGCTGTGGAGATGGCAAGTCTCCTGCTGCCTTCACCTGCCAAAATCCAGTAGGCCCCAGCCTGCTCCTCGCCTAATCCTGGGCTCCAACAGCGTCAGTTGGTGTTCAGAAGTGTCGTCTCCACAGAACCAAACACATTCGTTAAAGTGTTAGTGGGGTTCAGCACTGCCAGCTGTTCCCCTGCTGTGGAGATGGCAAGTCTCCTGCTGCCTTCACCTGCCAAAATCCAGTAGGCCCCAGCCTGCTCCTCGCCTAATCCTGGGCTCCAACAGCGTCAGTTGGTGTTCAGAAGTGTCGTCTCCACAGAGCCAAACACGTTCGTTCAAGTGTTAGTGGGGTTCAGCACTGCCAGCTGTTCCCCTGCTGTGGAGATGGCAAGTCTCCTGCTGCCTTCACCTGCCAAAATCCAGTAGGCCCCAGCCTGCTCCTCGCCTAATCCTGGGCTCCAACAGCGTCAGTTGGTGTTCAGAAGTGTCGTCTCCACAGAACCAAACACATTCGTTCAAGTGTTAGTGGGGTTCAGCACTGCCAGCTGTTCCCCTGCTGTGGAGATGGCAAGTCTCCTGCTGCCTTCACCTGCCAAAATCCAGTAGGCCCCAGCCTGCTCCTCGCCTAATCCTGGGCTCCAACAGCGTCAGTTGGTGTTCAGAAGTGTCGTCTCCACAGAGCCAAACACGTTCGTTCAAGTGTTAGTGGGGTTCAGCACTGCCAGCTGTTCCCCTGCTGTGGAGATGGCAAGTCTCCTGCTGCATTCACCTGCCAAAATCCAGTAGGCCCCAGCCTGCTCCTCGCCTAATCCTGGGCTCCAACAGCGTCAGTTGGTGTTCAGAAGTGTCGTCTCCACAGAACCAAACACGTTCGTTCAAGTGTTAGTGGGGTTCAGCACTGCCAGCTGTTCCCCTGCTGTGGAGATGGCAGTCTCTCCTGCTGTCTCCGCATTACAAAGACAGTAGGCCTCTGCCTACACCCTCCTATTTCCTGGGCTTCAACACAGCCAGTTGTAGTTCGGAAGTGCCGTCCACACGGAAAGAGACACTTGCTCCCGTGTCTCAGTGGGGTTCAGTAACGTCAGCTGATCCCCTGCTGTGTGGATGGCAGTCTCTCCTGCTGTAAACTCATTCAAAATACAGTAGGCCTCTGCCTACACCCTCCTATTTCCTGGGCTTCAACACAGCCAGTTGTAGTTCGGAAGTGCCGTCCACACGGAAAGAGATACTTGCTCCCGTGTCTCAGTGGGGTTCAGTAACGTCAGCTGATCCCCTGCTGTGTGGATGGCAGTCTCTCCTGCTGTAAACTCATTCAAAATACAGTAGGCCTCTGCCTACACCCTCCTATTTCCTGGGCTTCAACACAGCCAGTTGTAGTTCGGAAGTGCCGTCCACACGGAAGGAGACACTTGCTCCCGTGTCTCAGTGGGGTTCAGTAACGTCAGCTGATCCCCTGCTGTGTGGATGGCAGTCTCTCCTGCTGTCACCTCATTCAAAATTCAGTAGGCCTCTGCCTACACCCTCCTATTTCCTGGGCTTCAACACAGCCAGTTGTAGTTCGGAAGTGCCGTCCACACGGAAAGAGATACTTGCTCCCGTGTCTCAGTGGGGTTCAGTAACGTCAGCTGATCCCCTGCTGTGTGGATGGCAGTCTCTCCTGCTGTCACCTCATTCAAAATTCAGTAGGCCTCTGCCTACACCCTCCTATTTCCTGGGCTTCAACACAGCCAGTTGTAGTTCGGAAGTGCCGTCCACACGGAAAGAGATACTTGCTCCCGTGTCTCAGTGGGGTTCAGTAACGTCAGCTGATCCCCTGCTGTGTGGATGGCAGTCTCTCCTGCTGTAAACTCATTCAAAATACAGTAGGCCTCTGCCTACACCCTCCTATTTCCTGGGCTTCAACACAGCCAGTTGTAGTTCGGAAGTGCCGTCCACACGGAAAGAGATACTTGCTCCCGTGTCTCAGTGGGGTTCAGTAACGTCAGCTGATCCCCTGCTGTGTGGATGGCAGTCTCTCCTGCTGTAAACTCATTCAAAATACAGTAGGCCTCTGCCTACACCCTCCTATTTCCTGGGCTTCAACACAGCCAGTTGTAGTTCGGAAGTGCCGTCCACACGGAAAGAGACACTTGCTCCCGTGTCTCAGTGGGGTTCAGTAACGTCAGCTGATCCCCTGCTGTGTGGATGGCAGTCTCTCCTGCTGTCACCTCATTCAAAATACAGTAGGCCTCTGCCTACACCCTCCTATTTCCTGGGCTTCAACACAGCCAGTTGTAGTTCGGAAGTGCCGTCCACACGGAAAGAGATACTTGCTCCCGTGTCTCAGTGGGGTTCAGTAACGTCAGCTGATCCCCTGCTGTGTGGATGGCAGTCTCTCCTGCTGTAAACTCATTCAAAATACAGTAGGCCTCTGCCTACACCCTCCTATTTCCTGGGCTTCAACACAGCCAGTTGTAGTTCGGAAGTGCCGTCCACACGGAAAGAGACACTTGCTCCCGTGTCTCAGTGGGGTTCAGTAACGTCAGCTGATCCCCTGCTGTGTGGATGGCAGTCTCTCCTGCTGTCACCTCATTCAAAATTCAGTAGGCCTCTGCCTACACCCTCCTATTTCCTGGGCTTCAACACAGCCAGTTGTAGTTCGGAAGTGCCGTCCACACGGAAAGAGATACTTGCTCCCGTGTCTCAGTGGGGTTCAGTAACGTCAGCTGATCCCCTGCTGTGTGGATGGCAGTCTCTCCTGCTGTCACCTCATTCAAAATTCAGTAGGCCTCTGCCTACACCCTCCTATTTCCTGGGCTTCAACACAGCCAGTTGTAGTTCGGAAGTGCCGTCCACACGGAAAGAGATACTTGCTCCCGTGTCTCAGTGGGGTTCAGTAACGTCAGCTGATCCCCTGCTGTGTGGATGGCAGTCTCTCCTGCTGTAAACTCATTCAAAATACAGTAGGCCTCTGCCTACACCCTCCTATTTCCTGGGCTTCAACACAGCCAGTTGTAGTTCGGAAGTGCCGTCCACACGGAAAGAGATACTTGCTCCCGTGTCTCAGTGGGGTTCAGTAACGTCAGCTGATCCCCTGCTGTGTGGATGGCAGTCTCTCCTGCTGTCACCTCATTCAAAATTCAGTAGGCCTCTGCCTACACCCTCCTATTTCCTGGGCTTCAACACAGCCAGTTGTAGTTCGGAAGTGCCGTCCACACGGAAAGAGATACTTGCTCCCGTGTCTCAGTGGGGTTCAGTAACGTCAGCTGATCCCCTGCTGTGTGGATGGCAGTCTCTCCTGCTGTAAACTCATTCAAAATACAGTAGGCCTCTGCCTACACCCTCCTATTTCCTGGGCTTCAACACAGCCAGTTGTAGTTCGGAAGTGCCGTCCACACGGAAAGAGACACTTGCTCCCGTGTCTCAGTGGGGTTCAGTAACGTCAGCTGATCCCCTGCTGTGTGGATGGCAGTCTCTCCTGCTGTCACCTCATTCAAAATTCAGTAGGCCTCTGCCTACACCCTCCTATTTCCTGGGCTTCAACACAGCCAGTTGTAGTTCGGAAGTGCCGTCCACACGGAAAGAGATACTTGCTCCCGTGTCTCAGTGGGGTTCAGTAACGTCAGCTGATCCCCTGCTGTGTGGATGGCAGTCTCTCCTGCTGTCACCTCATTCAAAATTCAGTAGGCCTCTGCCTACACCCTCCTATTTCCTGGGCTTCAACACAGCCAGTTGTAGTTCGGAAGTGCCGTCCACACGGAAAGAGATACTTGCTCCCGTGTCTCAGTGGGGTTCAGTAACGTCAGCTGATCCCCTGCTGTGTGGATGGCAGTCTCTCCTGCTGTAAACTCATTCAAAATACAGTAGGCCTCTGCCTACACCCTCCTATTTCCTGGGCTTCAACACAGCCAGTTGTAGTTCGGAAGTGCCGTCCACACGGAAAGAGATACTTGCTCCCGTGTCTCAGTGGGGTTCAGTAACGTCAGCTGATCCCCTGCTGTGTGGATGGCAGTCTCTCCTGCTGTCACCTCATTCAAAATTCAGTAGGCCTCTGCCTACACCCTCCTATTTCCTGGGCTTCAACACAGCCAGTTGTAGTTCGGAAGTGCCGTCCACACGGAAAGAGATACTTGCTCCCGTGTCTCAGTGGGGTTCAGTAACGTCAGCTGATCCCCTGCTGTGTGGATGGCAGTCTCTCCTGCTGTAAACTCATTCAAAATACAGTAGGCCTCTGCCTACACCCTCCTATTTCCTGGGCTTCAACACAGCCAGTTGTAGTTCGGAAGTGCCGTCCACACGGAAAGAGATACTTGCTCCCGTGTCTCAGTGGGGTTCAGTAACGTCAGCTGATCCCCTGCTGTGTGGATGGCAGTCTCTCCTGCTGTAAACTCATTCAAAATACAGTAGGCCTCTGCCTACACCCTCCTATTTCCTGGGCTTCAACACAGCCAGTTGTAGTTCGGAAGTGCCGTCCACACGGAAAGAGACACTTGCTCCCGTGTCTCAGTGGGGTTCAGTAACGTCAGCTGATCCCCTGCTGTGTGGATGGCAGTCTCTCCTGCTGTCACCTCATTCAAAATTCAGTAGGCCTCTGCCTACACCCTCCTATTTCCTGGGCTTCAACACAGCCAGTTGTAGTTCGGAAGTGCCGTCCACACGGAAAGAGATACTTGCTCCCGTGTCTCAGTGGGGTTCAGTAACGTCAGCTGATCCCCTGCTGTGTGGATGGCAGTCTCTCCTGCTGTAAACTCATTCAAAATACAGTAGGCCTCTGCCTACACCCTCCTATTTCCTGGGCTTCAACACAGCCAGTTGTAGTTCGGAAGTGCCGTCCACACGGAAAGAGATACTTGCACCCGTGTTTCAGTGGGGTTCAGTAATGTCAGCTGATCCCCTGCTGTGTGGATGGCAAAGTCTCCTGCTGCCTACACAGTCGTACCACTACTGATTTTTAACCGTGCTCCAATTAGGCCTGTGGCTCCACTGTCTCTCGTATTTCCCCTGTCCTCCAACCCTGCCAGTTACAGCTCCGAAGTGGCGTCTGCACAATCCACACTTGTTCCTGTGTTACAGGTGTTCAGTCCGATCAGTTAATCCCCTGATGTGTGTCCGGCAATGTCGCCTGCTCTGTCCACATTCCCATTATCGGAATGTGGACAGAGCAGGCGACATTGCCGGACACACATCAGGGGATTAACTGACCGGACTGAACACCTGTAACACAGGAACAAGTGTGGATTGTGCAGACGCCACTTCGGAGCTGTAACTGGCGGGGTTGGAGGACAGGGGAAATACGAAAATCAGTGAATCCACAGGCCTAAGTGGAGCTTGGTTCAAATTAGTAGTCTACAACCGATCTTAAAATTTCTTCAATGCAGCCTAAGCCTGCTCCGTGCTTGTCCCTGGGCTTCAACACAGCCAGTTGTTGCTCGGAAGTGCCGTCTTCACAGAGTAAAACACTAGCTCCTGTGTTTGTGGGGTTCAGTAACGTCAGCTGTTCCCCTGCTGTTTTGATGGCAATCTGTCCTGCTGCCTCCCAATTGACAGCACATCAGGCCTCAGCCTGCTAAGTGCTTGTCCTGGGCTCCAACATCGCCAGTTGCTGCTCATAACTGACTTTGGCACGGCTACTCCCTCCTGCCCAGCTTGGTTCCAGCCCTGCCTGCTGTTTCCGGGAAGTGTCAATGTCAGTTTGCCACCCCAAGTTGCCATGTCGTGTTGCGGTTGGGTTAGCCGAGGCTAGGGTGCCAGCAGTTTAGGTGCTTCCTATGTGGACTGCGGGTTCTGGTAAGAAAGGTTTGTTCCATAGTGCCAGTAGGACAAGCACCCCCTGTAGGACTGTGTGATTCGGTAACTGCGGCCAGCTTGCGGCATGCCAACTTTGCTTTTCAGGGGTAACTTCTGATACCCCTCCGGGTTCCAGCACCGTCAGCTGGTTCTCATCAGAGCCTTTGGCCTAGGTGCCTCCATCTCGGTATCCGAGTTCCAGCAACGTCTGCTGGTCCTTGGTAGTGCTTTGTAGCACAGGTACCTCCTGCTTAGTAACCGGGTTCCAGCACCGTCAGCTGGTCCTCGGTTGTGCCATTGGCTCTTATTCCTTCTGCTGCCCCTCCGGGTGCCAGCACTGTCAGCTGGTCCTCGCTATTTCCATTTGCTCTTGCAGCTTATGCTACCCCTCCGGGTTCCAGCACCGTCAGCTGGTTCTCGTCAGAGCCTTTGGCCTAGGTGCCTCCATCTCGGTATCCGAGTTCCGGCAACGTCTGCTGGTCCTTGGTAGTGCTTTGTAGCACAGGTACCTCCTGCTTAGTAACCGGGTTCCAGCACCGTCAGCTGGTCCTCGGTTGTGCCATTGGCTCTTATTCCTTCTGCTGCCCCTCCGGGTGCCAGCACTGTCAGCTGGTCCTCGCTATTTCCATTTGCTCTTGCAGCTTATGCTACCCCTCCGGGTTCCAGCACCGTCAGCTGGTTCTCGTCAGAGCGTTTGGCCTAGGTGCCTCCATCTCGGTATCCGAGTTCCGGCAACGTCTGCTGGTCCTTGGTAGTGCTTTGTAGCACAGGTACCTCCTGCTTAGTAACCGGGTTCCAGCACCGTCAGCTGGTCCTCGGTAGTGCCATTGGCTCTTGTTCCTTCTGCTGCCCCTCCGGGTGCCAGTACCGTCAGCTGGTTCAAGAGGACAAAGAACAGGAAGACAACCACCAAGATGCAGAACAACAAGAGAGAGAAGACAAAGAAGCATAAAAAAAACAAAGCAGAAGAACATTAAGCATAAGACTAATACTCTGAGCAAATGATATTATCTTATTTATAAGCAGAAGAAGACTAAGCAGTGTATGGGGGTGAGTCCGTTCCTCCTCGTGGTGCCCCTGGAAAAGGCCTGCTTCTGCAGGCCAAACTGAACGCGGACAAATCCTGTTGTAAATCTTTTGTGACAGGCAGAACGGAAGGTGTAAACTTCTAACTTTTCTAGATAACAACTACAGGAATGCCTGACACAAACAAGAATATGATGAAGAAGAATAGGAAGAAGATGAAGAAGCTGAATATGTAGAATAATAATTGTTGAATAAGAAGAATATGAAGAATGTAAGAAAAGGAAGAAGAAGAAGAAGAAGAAGAAGAAGAAGAAGAAGAAGAAGAAGAAGAAGAATGTAAAAAAAGGAAGTAGAAGAAGAAGAAGAAGAATGTAAAAAAAGGAATAAGAAGAAGAATGTAAAAAAAGGAAGTAGAAGAAGAAGAAGAAGAATGTAAAAAAAGGAAGTAGAAGAAGAAGAAGAAGAATGTAAAAAAAGGAAGTAGAAGAAGAAGACATACATGTCTGGCAAAATATAAATGAGGCTAACATAGTCAATATCTTTGTAACTCCTAACATCTTTAAAAAAAAAAGTTTAATTCCTGCTATTCCATTTGATTGGGCTAAACCTCTATGGCTTTAATGTCTCCTCCACCTCCCACAATACATTCTACATTATTCTTAGTTGTTTTTCTTCATGTAGAATTAACCTACAAGGAAAGAAAGGGTTTTTTTTAATTCCGATATTTTGGCCCCATTGACTTGCATTGGTTCCCGGTATCGGAATCGGCGATACCGATACTTTTTTTTAAGATCGGCCGATCCATTCCGATCCGATATTTTCAAGTATCGGCTGGTATCGCTCAACTCTAATTATGACATCATGAAATGATTATGACATCAACAAAATGATTATGACATCAAATGATTATGACATCATCTAATGATTATGACATCATCAAATAATTATGACATCAACAAAATGAATATGACATCATCCAATGATTATGACATCATCAAATGATTATGACATCAACAAAATGATTATGACATCATCCAATGATTATGACATCAACAAAATGATTATGGCATCATCAAATGATTATGACATCAACAAAATGATTATGGCATCATCAAATGATTATGACATCAACAAAATGATTATGACATCATCAAATGATTATGACATCATCCAATGATTATCACATCAAATGATTATGACATCAACAAAATTATTATGACATCATCCAATGATTATGACATCATCCAATGATTATTACATCATCAAATCATTATGACATCAACAAAATGATTATGACATCAACAAAATGATTGACATCATCAAATGATTATGACATCAACAAAATGATTATGACATCATCCAATGATTATGACATCAAATGATTATGACATCATCAAATCAATATGACATCAACAAAATGATTATGACATCAACAAAATGATTATGACTTCATCTAATGATTATGACATCATCAAATGATTATGACATCAACAAAATGATTATGACATCATCCAATGATTATGACATCAAATGATTATGACATCATCAAATGATTATGACATCAACAAAATGATTATGACATCATCAAATGATTATGACATCAACAAAATGATTATGACATCATCTAATGATTATGACATCATCAAATGATTATGACATCAACAAAATGATTATGACATCATCCAATGATTATGACATTTTCCAATGATTATGACATCAAATGATTATAACATCATCAAATCATTATGACATCAACAAAATGATTATGACATCAACAAAATGATTATGACATCATAAAATGATTATTACATCAACAAAATGATTATAGCATCATCAAATGATTATGACATCAACAAAATGATTATGACATCAACAAAATGATTATGACATCATCTAATGATTATGACATCATCAAATGATTTTGACATCAACATAATGATTATGACATCATCCAATGATTATGACATCATCCAATGATTATGACATCAAATGATTATGACATCATCAAATGATTATGACATCAACAAAATGATTATGACATCATCAAATGATTATGACATCAACAAAATGATTATGACATCAACAAAATGATTATGACATCATCTAATGATTATGACATCAACAAAATGATTATGACATCATCCAATGATTATTACATCATCCAATGATTATGACATCAAATGATTATGACATCATCAAATGATTATGACATCAACAAAATGATTATGACATCAAATGATTATGACATCATCAAATGATTATGACATCAACAAAATGATTATGACATCATCAAATGATTATGACATCAACAAAATGATTATGACATCAACAAAATGATTATGACATAATCAAATGATTATGACATCAACAAAATGTTTGTGACATCATCCAATGATTATGACATCAAATGATTATGACATCATCAAATGATTATGACATCAACAAAATGATTATGACATCATCTAATGATTATGACATCATCAAATGATTATGACATCAACAAAATGATTATGACATCATCTAATGCTTATGACATCATCAAATGATTATGACATTAACAAAATGATTATGACATCATCAAATGATTATGACATCATCAAATGATTATGACATCAACAAAATGATTATGACATCATCTAATGATTATGACATCATCAAATGATTATGACATCAACAAAATGATTATGACATCATCTAATGATTATGACATCATCAAATGATTATGACATCAACAAAATGATTATGACATCATCCCATGATTATGACATCAAATGATTATGACATCATCAAATGATTATGACATCAACAAAATGATTATGACATCATCAAATGATTATGACATCAACAAAATGATTATGACATCATCTAATGATTATGACATCATCAAATGATTATGACATCAACAAAATGATTATGGCATCATCAAATGATTATGACATCAACAAAATGTTTATGACATCATCCAATGATTATGACATCAAATGATTATGACATCATCTAATGATTATGACATCATCAAATGATTATGACATCAACAAAATGATTATGACATCATCTAATGATTATGACATCATCAAATGATTATGACATCTACAAAATGATTATGACATCATCCAATGATTATGACATCAACAAAATGATTATGGCATCATCAAATGATTATGACATCAACAAAATGATTATGGCATCATCAAATGATTATGACATCAACAAAATGATTATGACATCATCAAATGATTATGACATCATCCAATGATTATCACATCAAATGATTATGACATCAACAAAATTATTATGACATCATCCAATGATTATGACATCATCCAATGATTATTACATCATCAAATCATTATGACATCAACAAAATGATTATGACATCAACAAAATGATTGACATCATCAAATGATTATGACATCAACAAAATGATTATGACATCATCCAATGATTATGACATCAAATGATTATGACATCATCAAATCAATATGACATCAACAAAATGATTATGACATCAACAAAATGATTATGACTTCATCTAATGATTATGACATCATCAAATGATTATGACATCAACAAAATGATTATGACATCATCCAATGATTATGACATCAAATGATTATGACATCATCAAATGATTATGACATCAACAAAATGATTATGACATCATCAAATGATTATGACATCAACAAAATGATTATGACATCATCTAATGATTATGACATCATCAAATGATTATGACATCAACAAAATGATTATGACATCATCCAATGATTATGACATTTTCCAATGATTATGACATCAAATGATTATAACATCATCAAATCATTATGACATCAACAAAATGATTATGACATCAACAAAATGATTATGACATCATAAAATGATTATGACATCAACAAAATGATTATAGCATCATCAAATGATTATGACATCAACAAAATGATTATGACATCAACAAAATGATTATGACATCATCTAATGATTATGACATCATCAAATGATTTTGACATCAACATAATGATTATGACATCATCCAATGATTATGACATCATCCAATGATTATGACATCAAATGATTATGACATCATCAAATGATTATGACATCAACAAAATGATTATGACATCATCAAATGATTATGACATCAACAAAATGATTATGACATCAACAAAATGATTATGACATCATCTAATGATTATGACATCAACAAAATGATTATGACTTCATCCAATGATTATTACATCATCCAATGATTATGACATCAAATGATTATGACATCATCAAATGATTATGACATCAACAAAATGATTATGACATCAAATGATTATGACATCATCAAATGATTATGACATCAACAAAATGATTATGACATCATCAAATGATTATGACATCAACAAAATGATTATGACATCAACAAAATGATTATGACATAATCAAATGATTATGACATCAACAAAATGTTTGTGACATCATCCAATGATTATGACATCAAATGATTATGACATCATCAAATGATTATGACATCAACAAAATGATTATGACATCATCTAATGATTATGACATCATCAAATGATTATGACATCAACAAAATGATTATGACATCATCTAATGCTTATGACATCATCAAATGATTATGACATTAACAAAATGATTATGACATCATCAAATGATTATGACATCATCAAATGATTATGACATCAACAAAATGATTATGACATCATCTAATGATTATGACATCATCAAATGATTATGACATCAACAAAATGATTATGACATCATCTAATGATTATGACATCATCAAATGATTATGACATCAACAAAATGATTATGACATCATCCCATGATTATGACATCAAATGATTATGACATCATCAAATGATTATGACATCAACAAAATGATTATGACATCATCAAATGATTATGACATCAACAAAATGATTATGACATCATCTAATGATTATGACATCATCAAATGATTATGACATCAACAAAATGATTATGGCATCATCAAATGATTATGACATCAACAAAATGTTTATGACATCATCCAATGATTATGACATCAAATGATTATGACATCATCTAATGATTATGACATCATCAAATGATTATGACATCAACAAAATGATTATGACATCATCTAATGATTATGACATCATCAAATGATTATGACATCTACAAAATGATTATGACATCATCTAATGATTATGACATCATCAAATGATTATGACATCAACAAAATGATTATGACATCATCCAATGATTATGACATCAAATGATTATGACATCATCAAATGATTATGACATCAACAAAATGATTATGACATCATCTAATGATTATGACATCAACAAAATGATTATGACATCATCTAATGATTATGACATCAAATGATTATGACATCAACAAAATGATTATGACATCATCCTATGATTATGACATCAAATGATTATGACATCATCAAATGATTATGACATCAACAAAATGATTATGACATCACCCAATGATTATGACATCAAATGATTATGACATCATCAAATCATTATGACATCAACAAAATGATTATGACATCAACAAAATAATTATGACATCATCTAATGATTATGACATCATCAAATGATTATGATATCAACAAAATGATTATGACATCATCCAATGATTATGACGTCATCTAATGATTATGACATCAAATGATTATGACATCAACAAAATGATTATGACATCATCCAATAATTATGACATCAAATGATTATGACATCATCAAATGATTATGACATCAACAAAATGATTATGACATCACCCAATGATTATGACATCAAATGATTATGACATCATCAAATCATTATGACATCAACAAAATGATTATGACATCAACAAAATAATTATGACATCATCTAATGATTATGACATCATCAAATGATTATGATATCAACAAAATGATTTTGACATCATCCAATGATTATGACAACAAATGATTATGACATCATCAAATGATTATGACATCAACAAAATGATGATGACATCATCCAATGATTATGACATCATCCAATGATAATGACATCATCAAATCATTATGACATCAACAAAATGATTATGACATCATAAAATGATTATGACATCAACAAAATGATTATGGCATCATCAAATGATTATGACATCAACAAAATGATTATGACATCATCCAATGATTATGACATCATCCAATGATTATGACATCATCAAATCATTATGACATCAACAAAATGATTATGACATCATCAAATGATTATGACATCAACAAAATGATTATGACATCATCCAATGATTATGACATCATCAAATCATTATGACATCAACAAAATGATTATGACATCATCAAATGATTATGACATCAAATGATTATGACATCATCAAATGATTATGACATCAACAAAATGTTTATGACATCATCCAATGATTATGACATCAAATGATTATGACATCATCAAATGATTATGCCATCAACAAAATGATTATGGCATCATCAAATGATTATGACATTATCAAATGATTATGACATCAACAAAATGATTATGACATCATCCGATGATTATGACATCAAATGATTATGACATCATCAAATGATTATGACATCAACAAAATGATTATGACATCATCTAATGATTATGACATCATCAAATGATTATGACATCAACAAAATGATTATGACATCATCTAATGATTATGACATCATCAAATGATTATGACATCAACAAAATGATTATGACATCATCCGATGATTATGACATCAAATGATTATGACACCATCAAATGATTATGACATCAACAAAATGATTACGACATCATCTAATGATTATGACATCATCAAATGATTATGACATCAACAAAATGATTATGACATCATCAAATGATTATTACATCATCAAATGATTATGACATCAACAAAATGATTATGACATCATCCAATGATTATGACATCAAATGATTATGACATCATCAAATGATTATGACATCAACAAAATGATTATGACATCAACAAAATGATTATGACATCATCTAATGATTATGACATCATCAAATGATTATGACATCAACAAAATGATTATGACATCATCCAATGATTATGACATCATCCAATGATTATGACATCAAATGATTATGACATAATCAAATGATTATGACATCAACAAAATGATTATGACATCATCAAATGATTATGACATCAACAAAATGATTATGACATCAACAAAATGATTATGACATCATCTAATGATTATGACTTCAACAAAATGATTATGACATCATCCAATGATTATGACATCATCCAATGATTATGACATCAAATGATTATGACATCATCAAATGATTATGACATCAACAAAATGATTATGACATCATCAAATGATTATGACATCAACAAAATGATTATGACATCATCTAATGATTATGACATCATCAAATGATTATGACATCAACAAAATGATTATGACATAATCAAATGATTATGACATCAACAAAATGTTTATGACATCATCCAATGATTATGACATCAAATGATTATGACATCATCAAATGATTATGACATCAACAAAATGATTATGACATCATCTAATGATTATGACATCATCAAATGATTATGACATCAACAAAATGATTATGACATCATCCAATGATTATGACATCAAATGATTATGACATCATCAAATGATTATGACATCAACAAAATGATTATGACATCATCAAATGATTATGACATCAACAAAATGATTATGACATCATCTAATGATTATGACATCATCAAATGATTATGACATCAACAAAATGATTATGACATCATCCAATGAATATGACATTTTCCAATGATTATGACATCAAATGATTATGACATCATCAAATCATTATGACATCAACAAAATGATTATGACATCAACAAAATGATTATGACATCATAAAATGATTATGACATCAACAAAATGATTATGGCATCATCAAATGATTATGACATCAACAAAATCATTATGACATCATCAAATGATTATGACATCAACAAAATGATTATGACATCATCCAATGATTATGATATCAAATGATTATAACATCATCAAATCATTATGACATCAACAAAATGATTATGACATCATCCAATGATTATGACATCATCCAATGATTATGACATCATCAAATCATTATGACATCAACAAAATGATTAGGACATCATAAAATGATTATGACATCAACAAAATGATTATGGCATCATCAAATCATTATGACATCAACAAAATGATTATGACATCAACAAAATGATTATGACATCATCAAATGATTATGACATCAACAAAATGATTATGACATCATCCAATGATTATGACATCATCAAATCATTATGACATCAACAAAATGATTATTACATCAACAAAATGATTAAGACATCATCAAATGATTATGACATCAAATGATTATGACATCATCAAATGATTATGACATCAACAAAATGTTTATGACATCATCCAATGATTATGACATCAAATGATTATGACATCATCAAATGATTATGCCATCAACAAAATGATTATGGCATCATCAAATGATTATGACATTATCAAATGATTATGACATCAACAAAATGATTATGACATCATCCGATGATTATGACATCAAATGATTATGACATCATCAAATCATTATGACATCAACAAAATGATTATGACATCATCTAATTATTATGACATCATCAAATGATTATGACATCAACAAAATGATTATGACATCATCCCATGATTATGACATCAAATGATTATGACATCATCAAACGATTATGACATCAACAAAATGATTATGACATCATCAAATGATTATGACATCAACAAAATGATTATGACATCATCTAATGATTATGACATCATCAAATGATTATGACATCATCAAATGATTATGACATCATCAAATGATTATGACATCAACAAAATGATTATGACATCATCCAATGATTATGACATCAAATGATTATGACATCATCAAATGATTAAGACATCAACAAAATGATTATGACATCATCCAATGATTATGACATCATCCAATGATTATGACATCATCAAATCATTATGACATCAACAAAATGATTATGACATCAACAAAATGATTATGACATCATCAAATGATTATGACATCAACAAAATGATTATGACATCATCAAATGATTATGACATCAACAAAATGATTATGACATCATCAAATGATTATGACATCATCCAAAGATTATGACATCAAATGATTATGACATCATCAAATGATTATGACATCAACAAACTGATTATGACATCATCCAATGATTATGACATCAAATGATTATGACATCATCAAATGATTATGCCATCAACAAAATGATTATGGCATCATCAAATGATTATGACATCAACAAAATGATTATGACATCATCCAATGATTATGACATCAACAAAATGATTATGACATCATCAAATGATTATGACATCAACAAAATGATTATGACATCATCTAATGATTATGACATCATCTAATGATTAAGACATCAACAAAATGATTATGACATCATCTAATGATTATAACATCATCAAATGATTATGACATCAACAAAATGATTATGGCATCATCAAATGATTATGACATCAACAAAATGATTATGACATCATCCAATGATTATGACATCAAATGATTATGACATCATCAAATGATTATGCCATCAACAAAATGATTATGGCATCATCAAATGATTATGACATCAACAAAATGATTATGACATCATCCAATGATTATGACATCAAATGATTATGACATCATCAAATGATTATGACATCAACAAAATGATTATGACATCAACCAATGATTATGACATCAAATGATTATGACATCCTCAAATGATTATGACATCAACAAAATGATTATGACATCATCCAATGATTATGACATCATCAAATCATTATGACATCAACAAAATGATTATGACATCATCTAATTATTATGACATCATCAAATGATTATGACATCAACAAAATGATTATGACATCATCCCATGATTATGACATCAAATGATTATGACATCATCAAACGATTATGACATCAACAAAATGATTATGACATCATCAAATGATTATGACATCAACAAAATGATTATGACATCATCTAATGATTATGACATCATCAAATGATTATGACATCAACAAAATGATTATGGCATCATCAAATGATTATGACATCAACAAAATGTTTATGACATCATCCAATGATTATGACATCAAATGATTATGACATCATCAAATGATTATGACATCAACAAAATGATTATGACATCATCAAATGATTATGACATCAAGAAAATGATTCTGACATCATCTAATGATTATCACATCATCAAATGATTATGACATCAACAAAATGTTTATGACATCATCCAATGATTATGACATCAAATGATTATGACATCATCAAATGATTATGACATCAACAAAATGATTATGACATCATCAAATGATTATGACATCAAGAAAATGATTCTGACATCATCTAATGATTATCACATCATCTAATGATTATGACATCATCAAATGATTATGACATCAACAAAATGATTATGACATCATCAAATGATTATGACATCATCAAATGATTATGACATCAACAAAATGATTATGACATCATCCAATGATTATGACATCAAATGATTATGACATCATCAAATGATTATGACATCAACAAAATGATTATGACATCATCAAATGATTATGACATCAACAAAATGATTATGACATCATCAAATGATTATGACATCAACAAAATGATTATGACATCATCAAATGATTATGACATCAACAAAATGATTATGACATCATCCAATGATTATGACATCAAATGATTATGACATCATCAAATGATTATGACATCAACAAAATGATTATGACATCATCCAATGATTATGACATCATCCAATGATTATGACATCATCAAATCATTATGACATCAACAAAATGATTATGACATCAACAAAATGATTATGACATCATCAAATGATTATGACATCAACAAAATGATTATGACATCATCAAATGATTATGACATCAACAAAATGATTATGACATCATCAAATGATTATGACATCATCCAAAGATTATGACATCAAATGATTATGACATCATCAAATGATTATGACATCAACAAAATGATTATGACATCATCCAATGATTATGACATCAAATGATTATGACATCATCAAATGATTATGACATCATCAAATGATTATGACATCAAGAAAATGATTCTGACATCATCTAATGATTATCACATCATCTAATGATTATGACATCATCAAATGATTATGACATCAACAAAATGATTATGACATCATCAAATGATTATGACATCATCAAATGATTATGACATCAACAAAATGATTATGACATCATCCAATGATTATGACATCAAATGATTATGACATCATCAAATGATTATGACATCAACAAATTGATTATGACATCATCAAATGATTATGACATCAACAAAATGATTATGACATCATCAAATGATTATGACATCAACAAAATGATTATGACATCATCAAATGATTATGACATCAACAAAATGATTATGACATCATCAAATGATTATGACATCAACAAAATGATTATGACATCATCAAATGATTATGACATCAAGAAAATGATTCTGACATCATCTAATGATTATCACATCATCTAATGATTATGACATCATCAAATGATTATGACATCAACAAAATGATTATGACATCATCAAATGATTATGACATCATCAAATGATTATGACATCAACAAAATGATTATGACATCATCCAATGATTATGACATCAAATGATTATGACATCATCAAATGATTATGACATCAACAAAATGATTATGACATCATCAAATGATTATGACATCAACAAAATGATTATGACATCATCAAATGATTATGACATCAACAAAATGATTATGACATCATCAAATGATTATGACATCAACAAAATGATTATGACATCATCCAATGATTATGACATCAAATGATTATGACATCATCAAATGATTATGACATCAACAAAATGATTATGACATCATCCAATGATTATGACATCATCCAATGATTATGACATCATCAAATCATTATGACATCAACAAAATGATTATGACATCAACAAAATGATTATGACATCATCAAATGATTATGACATCAACAAAATGATTATGACATCATCAAATGATTATGACATCAACAAAATGATTATGACATCATCAAATGATTATGACATCATCCAAAGATTATGACATCAAATGATTATGACATCATCAAATGATTATGACATCAACAAAATGATTATGACATCATCCAATGATTATGACATCAAATGATTATGACATCATCAAATGATTATGACATCATCAAATGATTATGACATCAAGAAAATGATTCTGACATCATCTAATGATTATCACATCATCTAATGATTATGACATCATCAAATGATTATGACATCAACAAAATGATTATGACATCATCAAATGATTATGACATCATCAAATGATTATGACATCAACAAAATGATTATGACATCATCCAATGATTATGACATCAAATGATTATGACATCATCAAATGATTATGACATCAACAAAATGATTATGACATCATCAAATGATTATGACATCAACAAAATGATTATGACATCATCAAATGATTATGACATCAACAAAATGATTATGACATCATCAAATGATTATGACATCAACAAAATGATTATGACATCATCCAATGATTATGACATCAAATGATTATGACATCATCAAATGATTATGACATCAACAAAATGATTATGACATCATCCAATGATTATGACATCATCCAATGATTATGACATCATCAAATCATTATGACATCAACAAAATGATTATGACATCAACAAAATGATTATGACATCATCAAATGATTATGACATCAACAAAATGATTATGACATCATCAAATGATTATGACATCAACAAAATGATTATGACATCATCAAATGATTATGACATCATCCAAAGATTATGACATCAAATGATTATGACATCATCAAATGATTATGACATCAACAAAATGATTATGACATCATCCAATGATTATGACATCAAATGATTATGACATCATCAAATGATTATGCCATCAACAAAATGATTATGGCATCATCAAATGATTATGACATCAACAAAATGATTATGACATCATCCAATGATTATGACATCAACAAAATGATTATGACATCATCAAATGATTATGACATCAACAAAATGATTATGACATCATCTAATGATTATGACATCATCTAATGATTATGACATCAACAAAATGATTATGACATCATCCAATGATTATGACATCAAATGATTATGACATCATCAAATGATTATGACATCAACAAAATGATTATGACATCAACCAATGATTATGACATCAAATGATTATGACATCATCAAATGATTATGACATCAACAAAATGATTATGGCATCATCCAATGATTATGACATCATCAAATGTTTATGACATCAACAAAATGGTTATGACATCATCCAATGATTATGACATCATCTAATGATTATGACATCATCAAATGATTATGACATCAACAAAATGATTATGACATCAAATGATTATGACATCATCTAATGATTATGACATCATCATATGATTATGACATCAACAAAATGATTATGACATCATCTAATGATTTTGACATCATCAAATGATTATGACATCAACAAAATGATTATGACATCATCCCATGATTATGACATCAAATGATTATGACATCATCAAATGATTATGACATCAACAAAATGATTATGACATCATCAAATGATTATGACATCAACAAAATGATTATGACATCATCTAATGATTATGACATCATCAAATGATTATGACATCAACAAAATGATTATGACATCATCAAATGATTATGACATCAACAAAATGTTTATGACATCATCCAATGATTATGACATCAAATGATTATGACATCATCAAATGATTATGACATCAACAAAATGATTATGACATCATCTAATGATTATGACATCATCAAATGATTATGACATCAACAAAATGATTATGACATCATCTAATGATTATGACATCATCAAATGATTATGACATCAACAAAATGATTATGACATCATCTAATGATTATGACATCATCAAATGATTATGATATCAACAAAATGATTATGACATCATCCAATGATTATGACGTCATCTAATGATTATGACATCAAATGATTATGACATCAACAAAATGATTATGACATCATCCAATAATTATGACATCAAATGATTATGACATCATCAAATGATTATGACATCAACAAAATGATTATGACATCACCCAATGATTATGACATCAAATGATTATGACATCATCAAATCATTATGACATCAACAAAATGATTATGACATCAACAAAATAATTATGACATCATCTAATGATTATGACATCATCAAATGATTATGATATCAACAAAATGATTTTGACATCATCCAATGATTATGACAACAAATGATTATGACATCATCAAATGATTATGACATCAACAAAATGATGATGACATCATCCAATGATTATGACATCATCCAATGATAATGACATCATCAAATCATTATGACATCAACAAAATGATTATGACATCATAAAATGATTATGACATCAACAAAATGATTATGGCATCATCAAATGATTATGACATCAACAAAATGATTATGACATCATCCAATGATTATGACATCATCCAATGATTATGACATCATCAAATCATTATGACATCAACAAAATGATTATGACATCATCAAATGATTATGACATCAACAAAATGATTATGACATCATCCAATGATTATGACATCATCAAATCATTATGACATCAACAAAATGATTATGACATCATCAAATGATTATGACATCAAATGATTATGACATCATCAAATGATTATGACATCAACAAAATGTTTATGACATCATCCAATGATTATGACATCAAATGATTATGACATCATCAAATGATTATGCCATCAACAAAATGATTATGGCATCATCAAATGATTATGACATTATCAAATGATTATGACATCAACAAAATGATTATGACATCATCCGATGATTATGACATCAAATGATTATGACATCATCAAATGATTATGACATCAACAAAATGATTATGACATCATCTAATGATTATGACATCATCAAATGATTATGACATCAACAAAATGATTATGACATCATCTAATGATTATGACATCATCAAATGATTATGACATCAACAAAATGATTATGACATCATCCGATGATTATGACATCAAATGATTATGACACCATCAAATGATTATGACATCAACAAAATGATTACGACATCATCTAATGATTATGACATCATCAAATGATTATGACATCAACAAAATGATTATGACATCATCAAATGATTATTACATCATCAAATGATTATGACATCAACAAAATGATTATGACATCATCCAATGATTATGACATCAAATGATTATGACATCATCAAATGATTATGACATCAACAAAATGATTATGACATCAACAAAATGATTATGACATCATCTAATGATTATGACATCATCAAATGATTATGACATCAACAAAATGATTATGACATCATCCAATGATTATGACATCATCCAATGATTATGACATCAAATGATTATGACATAATCAAATGATTATGACATCAACAAAATGATTATGACATCATCAAATGATTATGACATCAACAAAATGATTATGACATCAACAAAATGATTATGACATCATCTAATGATTATGACTTCAACAAAATGATTATGACATCATCCAATGATTATGACATCATCCAATGATTATGACATCAAATGATTATGACATCATCAAATGATTATGACATCAACAAAATGATTATGACATCATCAAATGATTATGACATCAACAAAATGATTATGACATCATCTAATGATTATGACATCATCAAATGATTATGACATCAACAAAATGATTATGACATAATCAAATGATTATGACATCAACAAAATGTTTATGACATCATCCAATGATTATGACATCAAATGATTATGACATCATCAAATGATTATGACATCAACAAAATGATTATGACATCATCTAATGATTATGACATCATCAAATGATTATGACATCAACAAAATGATTATGACATCATCCAATGATTATGACATCAAATGATTATGACATCATCAAATGATTATGACATCAACAAAATGATTATGACATCATCAAATGATTATGACATCAACAAAATGATTATGACATCATCTAATGATTATGACATCATCAAATGATTATGACATCAACAAAATGATTATGACATCATCCAATGAATATGACATTTTCCAATGATTATGACATCAAATGATTATGACATCATCAAATCATTATGACATCAACAAAATGATTATGACATCAACAAAATGATTATGACATCATAAAATGATTATGACATCAACAAAATGATTATGGCATCATCAAATGATTATGACATCAACAAAATCATTATGACATCATCAAATCATTATGACATCAACAAAATGATTATGACATCAACAAAATGATTATGACATCATCAAATGATTATGACATCAACAAAATGATTATGACATCATCCAATGATTATGACATCATCAAATCATTATGACATCAACAAAATGATTATTACATCAACAAAATGATTAAGACATCATCAAATGATTATGACATCAAATGATTATGACATCATCAAATGATTATGACATCAACAAAATGTTTATGACATCATCCAATGATTATGACATCAAATGATTATGACATCATCAAATGATTATGCCATCAACAAAATGATTATGGCATCATCAAATGATTATGACATTATCAAATGATTATGACATCAACAAAATGATTATGACATCATCCGATGATTATGACATCAAATGATTATGACATCATCAAATCATTATGACATCAACAAAATGATTATGACATCATCTAATTATTATGACATCATCAAATGATTATGACATCAACAAAATGATTATGACATCATCCCATGATTATGACATCAAATGATTATGACATCATCAAACGATTATGACATCAACAAAATGATTATGACATCATCAAATGATTATGACATCAACAAAATGATTATGACATCATCTAATGATTATGACATCATCAAATGATTATGACATCATCAAATGATTATGACATCATCAAATGATTATGACATCAACAAAATGATTATGACATCATCCAATGATTATGACATCAAATGATTATGACATCATCAAATGATTATGACATCAACAAAATGATTATGACATCATCCAATGATTATGACATCATCCAATGATTATGACATCATCAAATCATTATGACATCAACAAAATGATTATGACATCAACAAAATGATTATGACATCATCAAATGATTATGACATCAACAAAATGATTATGACATCATCAAATGATTATGACATCAACAAAATGATTATGACATCATCAAATGATTATGACATCATCCAAAGATTATGACATCAAATGATTATGACATCATCAAATGATTATGACATCAACAAAATGATTATGACATCATCCAATGATTATGACATCAAATGATTATGACATCATCAAATGATTATGCCATCAACAAAATGATTATGGCATCATCAAATGATTATGACATCAACAAAATGATTATGACATCATCCAATGATTATGACATCAACAAAATGATTATGACATCATCAAATGATTATGACATCAACAAAATGATTATGACATCATCTAATGATTATGACATCATCTAATGATTAAGACATCAACAAAATGATTATGACATCATCTAATGATTATAACATCATCAAATGATTATGACATCAACAAAATGATTATGGCATCATCAAATGATTATGACATCAACAAAATGATTATGACATCATCCAATGATTATGACATCAAATGATTATGACATCATCAAATGATTATGCCATCAACAAAATGATTATGGCATCATCAAATGATTATGACATCAACAAAATGATTATGACATCATCCAATGATTATGACATCAAATGATTATGACATCATCAAATGATTATGACATCAACAAAATGATTATGACATCAACCAATGATTATGACATCAAATGATTATGACATCCTCAAATGATTATGACATCAACAAAATGATTATGACATCATCCAATGATTATGACATCATCAAATCATTATGACATCAACAAAATGATTATGACATCATCTAATTATTATGACATCATCAAATGATTATGACATCAACAAAATGATTATGACATCATCCCATGATTATGACATCAAATGATTATGACATCATCAAACGATTATGACATCAACAAAATGATTATGACATCATCAAATGATTATGACATCAACAAAATGATTATGACATCATCTAATGATTATGACATCATCAAATGATTATGACATCAACAAAATGATTATGGCATCATCAAATGATTATGACATCAACAAAATGTTTATGACATCATCCAATGATTATGACATCAAATGATTATGACATCATCAAATGATTATGACATCAACAAAATGATTATGACATCATCAAATGATTATGACATCAAGAAAATGATTCTGACATCATCTAATGATTATCACATCATCAAATGATTATGACATCAACAAAATGTTTATGACATCATCCAATGATTATGACATCAAATGATTATGACATCATCAAATGATTATGACATCAACAAAATGATTATGACATCATCAAATGATTATGACATCAAGAAAATGATTCTGACATCATCTAATGATTATCACATCATCTAATGATTATGACATCATCAAATGATTATGACATCAACAAAATGATTATGACATCATCAAATGATTATGACATCATCAAATGATTATGACATCAACAAAATGATTATGACATCATCCAATGATTATGACATCAAATGATTATGACATCATCAAATGATTATGACATCAACAAAATGATTATGACATCATCAAATGATTATGACATCAACAAAATGATTATGACATCATCAAATGATTATGACATCAACAAAATGATTATGACATCATCAAATGATTATGACATCAACAAAATGATTATGACATCATCCAATGATTATGACATCAAATGATTATGACATCATCAAATGATTATGACATCAACAAAATGATTATGACATCATCCAATGATTATGACATCATCCAATGATTATGACATCATCAAATCATTATGACATCAACAAAATGATTATGACATCAACAAAATGATTATGACATCATCAAATGATTATGACATCAACAAAATGATTATGACATCATCAAATGATTATGACATCAACAAAATGATTATGACATCATCAAATGATTATGACATCATCCAAAGATTATGACATCAAATGATTATGACATCATCAAATGATTATGACATCAACAAAATGATTATGACATCATCCAATGATTATGACATCAAATGATTATGACATCATCAAATGATTATGACATCATCAAATGATTATGACATCAAGAAAATGATTCTGACATCATCTAATGATTATCACATCATCTAATGATTATGACATCATCAAATGATTATGACATCAACAAAATGATTATGACATCATCAAATGATTATGACATCATCAAATGATTATGACATCAACAAAATGATTATGACATCATCCAATGATTATGACATCAAATGATTATGACATCATCAAATGATTATGACATCAACAAAATGATTATGACATCATCAAATGATTATGACATCAACAAAATGATTATGACATCATCAAATGATTATGACATCAACAAAATGATTATGACATCATCAAATGATTATGACATCAACAAAATGATTATGACATCATCCAATGATTATGACATCAAATGATTATGACATCATCAAATGATTATGACATCAACAAAATGATTATGACATCATCCAATGATTATGACATCATCCAATGATTATGACATCATCAAATCATTATGACATCAACAAAATGATTATGACATCAACAAAATGATTATGACATCATCAAATGATTATGACATCAACAAAATGATTATGACATCATCAAATGATTATGACATCAACAAAATGATTATGACATCATCAAATGATTATGACATCATCCAAAGATTATGACATCAAATGATTATGACATCATCAAATGATTATGACATCAACAAAATGATTATGACATCATCCAATGATTATGACATCAAATGATTATGACATCATCAAATGATTATGCCATCAACAAAATGATTATGGCATCATCAAATGATTATGACATCAACAAAATGATTATGACATCATCCAATGATTATGACATCAACAAAATGATTATGACATCATCAAATGATTATGACATCAACAAAATGATTATGACATCATCTAATGATTATGACATCATCTAATGATTATGACATCAACAAAATGATTATGACATCATCCAATGATTATGACATCAAATGATTATGACATCATCAAATGATTATGACATCAACAAAATGATTATGACATCAACCAATGATTATGACATCAAATGATTATGACATCATCAAATGATTATGACATCAACAAAATGATTATGGCATCATCCAATGATTATGACATCATCAAATGTTTATGACATCAACAAAATGGTTATGACATCATCCAATGATTATGACATCATCTAATGATTATGACATCATCAAATGATTATGACATCAACAAAATGATTATGACATCAAATGATTATGACATCATCTAATGATTATGACATCATCATATGATTATGACATCAACAAAATGATTATGACATCATCTAATGATTTTGACATCATCAAATGATTATGACATCAACAAAATGATTATGACATCATCCCATGATTATGACATCAAATGATTATGACATCATCAAATGATTATGACATCAACAAAATGATTATGACATCATCAAATGATTATGACATCAACAAAATGATTATGACATCATCTAATGATTATGACATCATCAAATGATTATGACATCAACAAAATGATTATGACATCATCAAATGATTATGACATCAACAAAATGTTTATGACATCATCCAATGATTATGACATCAAATGATTATGACATCATCAAATGATTATGACATCAACAAAATGATTATGACATCATCTAATGATTATGACATCATCAAATGATTATGACATCAACAAAATGATTATGACATCATCTAATGATTATGACATCATCAAATGATTATGACATCAACAAAATGATTATGACATCATCCAATGATTATGACATCAACAAAATGATTATGACATCATCTAATGATTATGACATCAACAAAATGATTCTGACATCATCTAATGATTATGACATCAAATGATTATGACATCAACAAAATGATTATGGCATCATCCAATGATTATGACATCAAATGATTATGACATCATCAAATGATTATGACATCAACAAAATGATTATGACATCATCCAATGATTATGACATCAAATGATTATGACATCATCAAATCATTATGACATCAACAAAATGATTATGACATCAACAAAATAATTATGACATCATCTAATGATTATGACATCATCAAATGATTATGACATCAACAAAATGATTTTGACATCATCCAATGATTATGACAACAAATGATTATGACATCATCAAATGATTATGACATCAACAAAATGATGATGACATCATCCAATGATTATGACATCATCCAATGATTATGACATCATCAAATCATTATGACATCAACAAAATGATTAGGACATCATAAAATGATTATGACATCAACAAAATGATTATGGCATCATCAAATCATTATGACATCACCAAAATGATTATGACATCAACAAAATGATTATGACATCATCAAATGATTATGACATCAACAAAATGATTATGACATCATCCAATGATTATGACATCATCAAATGATTATGACATCAAATGATTATGACATCATAAAATGATTATGACATCAACAAAATGATTATGACATCATCAAATCATTATGACATCAACAAAATGATTATTACATCAACAAAATGATTAAGACATCATCAAATGATTATGACATCAAATGATTATGACATCATCAAATGATTATGACATCAACAAAATGTTTATGACATCATCCAATGATTATGACATCAAATGATTATGACATCATCAAATGATTATGCCATCAACAAAATGATTATGGCATCATCAAATGATTATGACATTATCAAATGATTATGACATCAACAAAATGATTATGACATCATCCGATGATTATGACATCAAATGATTATGACATCATCAAATCATTATGACATCAACAAAATGATTATGACATCATCTAATTATTATGACATCATCAAATGATTATGACATCAACAAAATGATTATGACATCATCCCATGATTATGACATCAAATGATTATGACATCATCAAACGATTATGACATCAACAAAATGATTATGACATCATCAAATGATTATGACATCAACAAAATGATTATGACATCATCTAATGATTATGACATCATCAAGTGATTATGACATCAACAAAATGATTATGACATCATCAAATGATTATGACATCAACAAAATGTTTATGACATCATCCAATGATTATGACATCAAATGATTATGACATCATCAAATGATTATGACATCAACAAAATGATTATGACATCATCAAATGATTATGACATCAACAAAATGATTCTGACATCATCTAATGATTATCACATCATCAAATGATTATGACATCAACACAATGATTATGACATCATCTAATGATTATGACATCATCAAATGATTATGACATCAACAAAATGATTATGACATCATCAAATGATTATGACATCATCAAATGATTATGACATCAACAAAATGATTATGACATCATCCAATGATTATGACATCAAATGATTATGACATCATCCAATGATTATGACATCAACAAAATGATTATGACATCATCAAATGATTATGACATCAACAAAATGATTATGACATCATCAAATGATTATGACATCAACAAAATGATTATGACATCATCAAATGATTATGACATCATCAAATGATTATGACATCAACAAAATGATTATGACATCATCCAATGATTATGACATCAAATGATTATGACATCATCAAATGATTATGACATCAACAAAATGATTATGACATCATCCAATGATTATGACATCATCCAATGATTATGACATCATCAAATCATTATGACATCAACAAAATGATTATGACATCAACAAAATGATTATGACATCATCAAATGATTATGACATCAACAAAATGATTATGACATCATCAAATGATTATGACATCAACAAAATGATTATGACATCATCTAATGATTATGACATCATCTAATGATTATGACATCAACAAAATGATTATGACATCATCCAATGATTATGACATCAAATGATTATGACATCATCAAATGATTATGACATCAACAAAATGATTATGACATCAACCAATGATTATGACATCAAATGATTATGACATCCTCAAATGATTATGACATCAACAAAATGATTATGACATCATCCAATGATTATGACATCATCAAATCATTATGACATCAACAAAATGATTATGACATCATCTAATTATTATGACATCATCAAATGATTATGACATCAACAAAATGATTATGACATCATCCCATGATTATGACATCAACAAAATGATTATGACATCATCTAATGATTATGACATCATCAAATGATTGTGACATCAACAAAATGATTATGGCATCATCAAATGATTATGACATCAACAAAATGTTTATGACATCATCCAATGATTATGACATCAAATGATTATGACATCATCAAATGATTATGACATCAACAAAATGATTATGACATCATCAAATGATTATGACATCAACAAAATGATTCTGACATCATCTAATGATTATCACACCATCAAATGATTATGACATCAACAAAATGATTATGACATCATCTAATGATTATGACATCATCAAATGATTATGACATCAACAAAATGATTATGACATCATCAAATGATTATGACATCATCAAATGATTATGACATCAACAAAATGATTATGACATCATCCAATGATTATGACATCAAATGATTATGACATCATCAAATAATTATGACATCAACAAAATGATTATGACATCATCAAATGATTATGACATCAACAAAATGATTATGACATCATCAAATGATTATGACATCAACAAAATGATTATGACATCATCAAATGATTATGACATCATCAAATGATTATGACATCAACAAAATGATTATGACATCATCCAATGATTATGACATCAAATGATTATGACATCATCAAATGATTATGACATCAACAAAATGATTATGACATCATCCAATGATTATGACATCATCCAATGATTATGACATCATCAAATCATTATGACATCAACAAAATGATTATGACATCAACAAAATGATTATGACATCATCAAATGATTATGACATCAACAAAATGATTATGACATCATCAAATGATTATGACATCAACAAAATGATTATGACATCATCAAATGATTATGACATCATCCAAAGATTATGACATCAAATGATTATGACATCATCAAATGATTATGACATCAACAAAATGATTATGACATCATCCAATGATTATGACATCAACAAAATGATTATGACATCATCCAATGATTATGACATCAACAAAATGATTATGACATCATCAAATGATTATGACATCAACAAAATGATTATGACATCATCTAATGATTATGACATCATCTAATGATTATCACATCAAATGATTATGACATCAACAAAATGATTATGACATCAACCAATGATTATGACATCAAATGATTATGACATCATCAAATGATTATGACATCAACAAAATGATTATGACATCATCCAATGATTATGACATCATCAAATGTTTATGACATCAACAAAATGGTTATGACATCATCCAATGATTATGACATCAACAAAATGATTATGGCATCATCAAATGATTATGACATCAACAAAATGATTATGGCATCATCAAATGATTATGACATCAACAAAATGATTATGACATCATCCAATGATTATGACATCATCCAATGATTATCACATCAAATGATTATGACATCAACAAAATTATTATGACATCATCCAATAATTATGACATCATCCAATGATTATGACATCATCAAATCATTATGACATCAACAAAATGATTATGACATCAACAAAATGATTGACATCATCAAATGATTATGACATCAACAAAATGATTATGACATCATCCAATAATAATGACATCAAATGATTATGACATCATCAAATCAATATGACATCAACAAAATGATTATGACATCAACAAAATGATTATGACATCATCTAATGATTATGACATCATCAAATTATTATGACATCAACAAAATGATTATGACATCATCCAATGATTATGACATCAAATGATTATGACATCTTCAAATGATTATGACATCATCAAATGATTATGACATCAACAAAATGATTATGACATCATCTAATGATTATGACATCATCAAATGATTATGACATCAACAAAATGATTATGACATCATCCATTGATTATGACATTTTCCAATGATTTTGACATCAAATGATTATGACATCATCAAATCATTATGACATCAACAAAATGATTATGACATCAACAAAATGATTATGACATCATAAAATGATTATGACATCAACAAAATGATTATGGCATCATCAAATGATTATGACATCAACAAAATCATTATGACATCATCAAATGATTATGACATCAACAAAATGATTATGACATCATCCAATGATTATGACATCAAATGATTATAACATCATCAAATCATTATGACATCAACAAAATGATTATGACATCAACAAAATGATTATGACATCATAAAATGATTATGACATCAACAAAATGATTATAGCATCATCAAATGATTATGACATCAACAAAATGATTATGACATCAACAAAATGATTATGACATCATCTAATGATTATGACATCATCCAATGATTATGACATCATCCAATGATTATGACATCATCCAATGATTATGACATCAAATGATTATGACATAATCAAATGATTATGACATCAACAAATTGATTATGACATCATCAAATGATTATGACATCAACAAAATGATTATGACATCAACAAAATGATTATGACATCATCTAATGATTATGACATCAACAAAATGATTATGACATCATCCAATGATTATGACATCATCCAATGATTATGACATCAAATGATTATGACATCATCAAATGATTATGACATCAACAAAATGATTATGACATCATCAAATGATTATGACATCAACAAAATGATTATGACATCATCTAATGATTATGACATCATCAAATGATTATGACATCAACAAAATGATTATGACATAATCAAATGATTATGACATCAACAAAATGTTTATGACATCATCCAATGATTATGACATAATCAAATGATTATGACATCATCAAATGATTATGACATCAACAAAATGATTATGACATCATCTAATGATTATGACATCATCAAATGATTATGACATCAACAAAATGATTATGACATCATCTAATGATTATGCCATCATCAAATGATTATGACATAAACAAAATGATTATGACATCATCTAATGATTATGACATCATCATATGATTATGACATCAACAAAATGATTATGACATCATCTAATGATTATGACATCATCAAATGACTATGACATCAACAAAATGATTATGACATCATCTAATGATTATGACATCATCAAATGATTACGACATCAACAAAATGATTATGACATCATCCCATGATTATGACATCAAATGATTATGACATCATCAAATGATTACGACATCATCAAATGATTATGACATCAACAAAATGATTATGACGTCATCTAATGATTATGACATCATCAAATGATTATGACATCAACAAAATGATTATGACATCATCAAATGATTATGACATCAACAAAATGATTATGACATCATCTAATGATTATGACATCATCAAATGATTATGACATCAACAAAATGATTATGACATCATCAAATGATTATGACATCAACAAAATGTTTATGACATCATCCAATGATTATGACATCAAATGATTATGACATCATCAAATGATTATGACATCAACAAAATGATTATGACATCATCTAATGATTATGACATCATCAAATGATTATGACATCAACAAAATGATTATGACATCATCTAATGATTATGACATCATCAAATGATTATGACATCAACAAAATGATTATGACATCATCTAATGATTATGACATCAACAAAATGATTATGACATCATCCAATGATTATGACATCAAATGATAATGACATCATCAAATGATTATGACATCAACAAAATGATTATGACATCATCTAATGATTATGACATCAAATGATTATGACATCAACAAAATGATTATGGCATCATCCAATGATTATGACATCAAATGATTATGACATCATCAAATGATTATGACATCAACAAAATGATTATGACATCATCCAATGATTATGACATCAAATGATTATGACATCATCAAATCATTATGACATCAACAAAATGATTATGACATCAACAAAATAATTATGACATCAACAAAATGATTGACATCATCAAATGATTATGACATCAACAAAATGATTATGACATCATCCAATAATTATGACATCAAATGATTATGACATAATCAAATCAATATGACATCAACAAAATGATTATGACATCAACAAAATGATTATGACATCATCTAATGATTATGACATCATCAAATGATTATGACATCAACAAAATGATTATGACATCATCCAATGATTATGACATCAAATGATTATGACATCATCAAATGATTATGACATCATCAAAATGATTATGACATCATCTAATGATTATGACATCATCAAATCATTATGACATCAACAAAATTATTATGACATCATCCAATGATTATGACATTTTCCAATGATTATGACATCAAATGATTATGATATCATCAAATCATTATGACATCAACAAAATGATTATGACATCAACAAAATGATTATGACATCATAAAATGATTATGACATCAACAAAATGATTATTTCATCATCAAATGATTATGACATCAACAAAATCATTATGACATCATCAAATGATTATGACATCAACAAAATGATTATGACATCATCCAATGATTATGACATCAACAAAATGATTATTTCATCATCAAATGATTATGACATCAACAAAATCATTATGACATCAACAAAATGATTATGACATCATAAAATGATTATGACATCAACAAAATGATTATAGCATCATCAAATGATTATGACATCAACAAAATGATTATGACATCAACAAAATGATTATGACATCATCTAATGATTATGACATCATCAAATGATTATGACATCAACAAAATGATTATGACATCATCCAATGATTATGACATCATCCAATGATTATGACATCAAATGATTATGACATAATGAAATGATTATGACATCAACAAAATGATTATGACATCATCAAATGATTATGACATCAACAAAATGATTATGACATCAACAAAATGATTATGACATCATCTAATGATTATGACATCAACAAAATGATTATGACATCATCCAATGATTATGACATCATCCAATGATTATGACATCAAATGATTATGACATCATCAAATGATTATGACATCAACAAAATGATTATGACATCATCAAATGATTATGACATCAACAAAATGATTATGACATCATCTAATGATTATGACATCATCAAATGATTATGACATCAACAAAATGATTATGACATCATCAAATGATTATGACATCAACAAAATGTTTATGACATCATCCAATGATTATGACATCAAATGATTATGACATCATCAAATGATTATGACATCAACAAAATGATTATGACATCATCTAATGATTATGACATCATCAAATGATTATGACATCAACAAAATGATTATGACATCATCTAATGATTATGACATCATCAAATGATTATGACATCAACAAAATGATTATGACATCATCTAATGATTATGACATCATCAAATGATTATGACATCAACAAAATGATTATGACATCATCCAATGATTATGACATCAACAAAATGATTATGACATCATCTAATGATTATGACATCAACAAAATGATTATGACATCATCTAATGATTATGACATCAAATGATTATGACATCAACAAAATGATTATGGCATCATCCAATGATTATGACATCAAATGATTATGACATCATCAAATGATTTTGACATCAACAAAATGATTATGACATCATCCAATGATTATGACATCAAATGATTATGACATCATCAAATCATTATGACATCAACAAAATGATTATGACATCAACAAAATAATTATGACATCATCTAATGATTATGACATCATCAAATGATTATGACATCAACAAAATGATTTTGACATCATCCAATGATTATGACAACAAATGATTATGACATCATCAAATGATTATGACATCAACAAAATGATGATGACATCATCCAATGATTATGACATCATCCAATGATTATGACATCATCAAATCATTATGACATCAACAAAATTATTAGGACATCATAAAATGATTATGACATCAACAAAATGATTATGGCATCATCAAATGATTATGACATCAACAAAATGATTATGACATCATCCAATGATTATGACATCATCCAATGATTATGACATCATCAAATCATTATGACATCAACAAAATGATTATTACATCAACAAAATGATTATGACATCATCAAATGATTATGACATCAAATGATTATGACATCATCAAATGATTATGACATCATCCAATTATTATGACATCATCAAATCATTATGACATCAACAAAATTATTAGGACATCATAAAATGATTATGACATCAACAAAATGATTATGGCATCATCAAATGATTATGACATCAACAAAATGATTATGACATCATCCAGTGATTATGACATCATCCAATGATTATGACATCATCAAATCATTATGACATCAACAAAATGATTATTACATCAACAAAATGATTATGACATCATCAAATGATTATGACATCAAATGATTATGACATCATCAAATGATTATGGCATCAACAAAATGTTTATGACATCATCCAATGATTATGACATCAAATGATTATGACATCATCAAATGATTATGACATCAACAAAATGATTATGACATCATCAAATGATTATGACATCAACAAAATGATTATGACATCATCCCATGATTATGACATCAAATGATTATGACATCATCAAATGATTATGACATCAACAAAATGATTATGACATCATCAAATGATTATGACATCAACAAAATGATTATGACATCATCTAATGATTATGACATCATCAAATGATTATGACATCAACAAAACGATTATGACATCATCAAATGATTATGACACCAACAAAATGTTTATGACATCATCCAATGATTATGACATCAAATGATTATGACATCATCAAATGATTATGACATCAACAAAATGATTATGACATCATCAAATGATTATGACATCAACAAAATGATTCTGACATCATCTAATGATTATCACATCATCAAATGATTATGACATCAACAAAATGATTATGACATCATTTAATGATTATGACATCATCAAATGATTATGACATCAACAAAATGATTATGACATCATCAAATGATTATGACATCATCAAATGATTATGACATCAACAAAATGATTATGACATCATCCAATGATTATGACATCAAATGATTATGACATCATCAAATGATTATGACATCAACAAAATGTTTATGACATCATCCAATGATTATGACATCAAATGATTATGACATCATCAAATGATTATGCCATCAACAAAATGATTATGGCATCATCAAATGATTATGACATTATCAAATGATTATGACATCAACAAAATGATTATGACATCATCCGATGATTATGACATCAAATGATTATGACATCATCAAATGATTATGACATCAACAAAATGATTATGACATCATCTAATGATTATGACATCAACAAAATGATTATGACATCAACAAAATGATTATGACATCATCCAATGATTATGACATCAAATGATTATGACATCATCAAATGATTATGACATCAACAAAATGATTACGACATCATCTAATGATTATGACATCATCAAATGATTATGACATCAACAAAATGATTATGACATCATCCAATGATTATGACATCATCCAATGATTATAACATCATCAAATCATTATGACATCAACAAAATGATTATGACATCAACAAAATGATTATGGCATCATCAAATGATTATGACATCAACAAAATGATTATGACATCATCCAATGATTATGACATCATCCAATGATTATGACATCATCAAATCATTATGACATCAACAAAATGATTATGACATCAACAAAATGATTATGACATCATCAAATGATTATGACATCAACAAAATGATTATGACATCATCCAATGATTATGACATCAAATGATTATGACATCATCAAATGATTATGACATCAACAAAATGATTATGACATCATCCAATGATTATGACATCATCCAATGATTATGACATCATCAAATCATTATGACATCAACAAAATGATTATGACATCAACAAAATGATTATGACATCATCAAATGATTATGACATCAACAAAATGATTATGACATCATCAAATGATTATGACATCAACAAAATGATTATGACATCATCAAATGATTATGACATCATCCAAAGATTATGACATCAAATGATTATGACATCATCAAATGATTATGACATCAACAAAATGATTATGACATCATCCAATGATTATGACATCAAATGATTATGACATCATCAAATGATTATGACATCAACAAAATGATTATGACATCATCCAATGATTATGACATCATCAAATGTTTATGACATCATCAAATGATTATGACATCAACAAAATGATTATGACATCATCCAATGATTATGACATCATCAAATGTTTATGACATCAACAAAATGGTTATGACATCATCCAATGATTATGACATCAAATGATTATGACATCATCTAATGATTATGACATCATCAAATGATTATGACATCAACAAAATGATTATGACATCAAATGATTATGACATCATCTAATGATTATGACATCATCAAATGATTATGAAATCAACAAAATGAATATGACATCATCCAATGATTATGACATCATCAAATGATTATGACATCAACAAAATGATTATGACATCATCCAATGATTATGACATCAACAAAATGATTATGGCATCATCAAATGATTATGACATCAACAAAATGATTATGGCATCATCAAATGATTATGACATCAACAAAATGATTATGACATCATCAAATGATTATGACATCATCCAATGATTATCACATCAAATGATTATGACATCAACAAAATTATTATGACATCATCCAATGATTATGACATCATCCAATTATTATGACATCATCAAATCATTATGACATCAACAAAATGATTATGACATCAACAAAATGATTGACATCATCAAATGATTATGACATCAACAAAATGATTATGACATCATCCAATAATTATGACATCAAATGATTATGACATCATCAAATCAATATGACATCAACAAAATGATTATGACATCAACAAAATGATTATGACATCATCTAATGATTATGACATCATCAAATGATTATGACATCAACAAAATGATTATGACATCATCCAATGATTATGACATCAAATGATTATGACATCTTCAAATGATTATGACATCAACAAAATGATTATGACATCATCTAATGATTATGACATCATCAAATGATTATGACATCAACAAAATGATTATGACATCATCCAATTATTATGACATCAAATGATTATGACATCATCAAATGATTATGACATCAACAAAATGATTATGACATCATCCAATGATTATGACATCATCCAATGATTATGACATCATCAAATCATTATGACATCAACAAAATGATTATGACATCAACAAAATGATTATGACATCATCAAATGATTATGACATCAACAAAATGATTATGACATCATCAAATGATTATGACATCAACAAAATGATTATGACATCATCAAATGATTATGACATCATCCAAAGATTATGACATCAAATGATTATGACATCATCAAATGATTATAACATCAACAAAATGATTATGACATCATCCAATGATTATGACATCAAATGATTATGACATCATCAAATGATTATGACATCAACAAAATGATTATGACATCATCCAATGATTATGACATCATCAAATGTTTATGACATCATCAAATGATTATGACATCAACAAAATGATTATGACATCATCCAATGATTATGACATCATCAAATGTTTATGACATCAACAAAATGGTTATGACATCATCCAATGATTATGACATCAAATGATTATGACATCATCTAATGATTATGACATCATCAAATGATTATGACATCAACAAAATGATTATGACATCATCCAATGATTATGACATCAAATGATTATGACATCATCAAATGATTATGACATCAACAAAATGATTATGACATCATCTAATGATTATGACATCATCAAATGATTATGACATCAACAAAATGATTATGACATCATCCAATGATTATGACATCAAATGATTATGACATCATCAAATGATTATGACATCAACAAAATGATTATGACATCATCCAATGATTATGACATCATCCAATGATTATGACATCATCAAATCATTATGACATCAACAAAATGATTATGACATCAACAAAATGATTATGACATCATCAAATGATTATGACATCAACAAAATGATTATGACATCATCAAATGATTATGACATCAACAAAATGATTATGACATCATCAAATGATTATGACATCATCCAAAGATTATGACATCAAATGATTATGACATCATCAAATGATTATGACATCAACAAAATGATTATGACATCATCCAATGATTATAACATCAAATGATTATGACATCATCAAATGATTATGACATCAACAAAATGATTATGACATCATCCAATGATTATGACATCATCAAATGTTTATGACATCATCAAATGATTATGACATCAACAAAATGATTATGACATCATCCAATGATTATGACATCATCAAATGTTTATGACATCAACAAAATGGTTATGACATCATCCAATGATTATAACATCAAATGATTATGACATCATCTAATGATTATGACATCATCAAATGATTATGACATCAACAAAATGATTATGACATCAAATGATTATGACATCATCTAATGATTATGACATCATCAAATGATTATGACATCAACAAAATGAATATGACATCATGCAATGATTATGACATCATCAAATGATTATGACATCAATAAAATGATTATGACATCATCCAATGATTATAACATCAACAAAATGATTATGGCATCATCAAATGATTATGACATCAACAAAATGATTATGGCATCATCAAATGATTATGACATCAACAAAATGATTATGACATCATCAAATGATTATGACATCATCCAATGATTATCACATCAAATGATTATGACATCAACAAAAATATTATGACATCATCCAATGATTATGACATCATCCAATGATTATGACATTATCAAATCATTATGACATCAACAAAATGATTATGACATCAACAAAATGATTGACATCATCAAATGATTATGACATCAACAAAATGATTATGACATCATCCAATAATTATGACATCAAATGATTATGACATAATCAAATCAATATGACATCAACAAAATGATTATGACATCAACAAAATGATTATGACATCATCTAATGATTATGACATCATCAAATGATTATGACATCAACAAAATGATTATGACATCAGCCAATGATTATGACATCAAATGATTATGACATCATCAAATGATTATGACATCAACAAAATGATTATGACATCATCTAATGATTATGACATCATCAAATCATTATGACATCAACAAAATGATTATGACATCATCCAATGATTATGACATTTTCCAATGATTATGACATCAAATGATTATGATATCATCAAATCATTATGACATCAACAAAATGATTATGACATCAACAAAATGATTATGACATCATAAAATGATTATGACATCAACAAAATGATTATTTCATCATCAAATGATTATGACATCAACAAAATCATTATGACATCATCAAATGATTATGACATCAACAAAATGATTATGACATCATCCAATGATTATGACATCAAATGATTATAACATCATCAAATCATTATGACATCAACAAAATGATTATGACATCAACAAAATGATTATGACATCATAAAATGATTATGACATCAACAAAATGATTATAGCATCATCAAATGATTATGACATCAACAAAATGATTATGACATCAACAAAATGATTATGACATCATCTAATGATTATGACATCAACAAAATGATTATGACATCATCCAATGATTATGACATCATCCAATGATTATGACATCAAATGATTATGACATAATCAAATGATTATGACATCAACAAAATGATTATGACATCATCAAATGATTATGACATCAACAAAATGATTATGACATCAACAAAATGATTATGACATCATCTAATGATTATGACATCAACAAAATGATTATGACATCATCCAATGATTATGACATCATCCAATGATTATGACATCAACAAAATGTTTATGACATCATCCAATGATTATGACATCAAATGATTATGACATCATCAAATGATTATGACATCAAAAAAATGATTATGACATCATCTAATGATTATGACATCATCAAATGATTATGACATCAACAAAATGATTATGACATCATCTAATGATTATGACATCATCAAATGATTATGACATAAACAAAATGATTATGACATCATCTAATGATTATGACATCATCATATGATTATGACATCAACAAAATGATTATGACATCATCTAATGATTATGACATCATCAATTGATTATGACATCAACAAAATGATTATGACATCATCTAATGATTATGACATCATCAAATGATTATGACATCAACAAAATGATTATGACATCATCCCATGATTATGACATCAAATGATTATGACATCATCAAATGATTATGACATCAACAAGATGATTATGACATCATCCAATGATTATGACATCAAATGATTATGACATCATCTAATGATTATGACATAATCAAATGATTATGACATCAACAAAATGATTATGACATCATCCAATGATTATGACATCAAATGATTATGACATCATCAAATGATTATGACATCAACAAAATGATTATGACATCATCTAATGATTATGACATCATCAAATGATTATGACATCAACAAAATGATTATGACATCATCCAATGATTATGACATCAAATGATTATGACATCATCAAATGATTATGACATCAACAAAATGATTATGACATCATCCAATGATTATGACATCATCCAATGATTATGACATCATCAAATGATTATGACATCAACAAAATGATTATGACATCAACAAAATGATTATGACATCATCAAATGATTATGACATCAACAAAATGATTATGACATCATCAAATGATTATGACATCAACAAAATGATTATGACATCATCAAATGATTATGACATCAACAAAATGATTATGACATCATCCAATGATTATGACATCAAATGATTATGACATCATCAAATGATTATGACATCAACAAAATGATTATGACATCATCCAATGATTATGACATCATCAAATGTTTATGACATCATCAAATGATTATGACATCAACAAAATGATTATGACATCATCCAATGATTATGACATCATCAAATGTTTATGACATCAACAAAATGGTTATGACATCATCCAATGATTATAACATCAAATGATTATGACATCATCTAATGATTATGACATCATCAAATGATTATGACATCAACAAAATGATTATGACATCAAATGATTATGACATCATCTAATGATTATGACATCATCAAATGATTATGACATCAACAAAATGAATATGACATCATCCAATGATTATGACATAATCAAATGATTATGACATCAACAAAATGATTATGACATCATCCAATGATTATGACATCAACAAAATGATTATGGCATCATCAAATGATTATGACATCAACAAAATGATTATGGCATCATCAAATGATTATGACATCAACAAAATGATTATGACATCATCAAATGATTATGACATCATCCAATGATTATCACATCAAATGATTATGACATCAACAAAAATATTATGACATCATCCAATGATTATGACATCATCCAATGATTATGACATTATCAAATCATTATGACATCAACAAAATGATTATGACATCAACAAAATGATTGACATCATCAAATGATTATGACATCAACAAAATGATTATGACATCATCCAATAATTATGACATCAAATGATTATGACATAATCAAATCAATATGACATCAACAAAATGATTATGACATCAACAAAATGATTATGACATCAACAAAATCATTATGACATCATCAAATGATTATGACATCAACAAAATGATTATGACATCATCCAATGATTATGACATCAAATGATTATAACATCATCAAATCATTATGACATCAACAAAATGATTATGACATCAACAAAATGATTATGACATCATAAAATGATTATGACATCAACAAAATGATTATAGCATCCTCAAATGATTATGACATCAACAAAATGATTATGACATCAACAAAATGATTATGACATCATCCAATGATTATGACATCATCCAATGATTATGACATCAAATGATTATGACATAATCAAATGATTATGACATCAACAAAATGATTATGACATCATCAAATGATTATGACATCAACAAAATGATTATGACATCAACAAAATGATTATGACATCATCTAATGATTATGACATCAACAAAATGATTATGACATCATCCAATGATTATGACATCATCCAATGATTATGACATCAACCAAATGTTTATGACATCATCCAATGATTATGACATCAAATGATTATGACATCATCAAATGATTATGACATCAAAAAAATGATTATGACATCATCTAATGATTATGACATCATCAAATGATTATGACATCAACAAAATGATTATGACATCATCTAATGATTATGACATCATCAAATGATTATGACATAAACAAAATGATTATGACATCATCTAATGATTATGACATCATCATATGATTATGACATCAACAAAATGATTATGACATCATCTAATGATTATGACATCAAATGATTATGACATCATCAAATGATTATGACATCAACAAAATCATTATGACATCATCAAATGATTATGACATCATCAAATGATTATGACATCAACAAAATGATTATGACATCATCCAATGATTATGACATCATCAAATGTTTATGACATCAACAAAATGGTTATGACATCATCCAATGATTATGACATCATCTAATGATTATGACATCATCAAATGATTATGACATCAACAAAATGATTGTGACATCAAATGATTATGACATCATCTAATGATTATGACATCATCATATGATTATGACATCAACAAAATGATTATGACATCATCTAATGATTATGACATCATCAAATGATTATGACATCAACAAAATGATTATGACATCATCTAATGATTATGACATCATCAAATGATTATGACATCAACAAAATGATTATGACATCATCCCATGATTATGACATCAAATGATTATGACATCATCAAATGATTATGACATCAACAAAATGATTATGACATCATCAAATGATTATGACATCAACAAAATGATTATGACATCATCTAATGATTATGACATCATCAAATGATTATGACATCAACAAAATGATTATGACATCATCAAATGATTATGACATCAACAAAATGTTTATGACATCATCCAATGATTATGACATCAAATGATTATGACATCATCAAATGATTATAACATCAACAAAATGATTATAACATCATCTAATGATTATGACATCATCAAATGATTATGACATCAACAATATGATTATGACATCATCTAATGATTATGACATCATCAAATGATTATGACATCAACAAAATGATTATGACATCATCCAATGATTATGACATCAACAAAATGATTATGACATCATCTAATGATTATGACATCAACAAAATGATTATGACATCAAATGATTATGACATCAACAAAATGATTATGGCATCATCCAATGATTATGACATCAAATGATTATGACATCATCAAATGATTATGACATCAACAAAATGATTATGACATCATCCAATGATTATGTCATCAAATGATTATGACATCATCAAATCATTATGACATCAACAAAATGATTATGACATCAACAAAATAATTATGACATCATCTAATGATTATGACATCATCAAATGATTATGACATCAACAAAATGATTTTGACATCATCCAATGATTATGACAACAAATGATTATGACATCATCAAATGATTATGACATCAACAAAATGATGATGACATCATCCAATGATTATGACATCATCCAATGATTATGACATCATCAAATCATTATGACATCAACAAAATGATTAGGACATCATAAAATGATTATGACATCAACAAAATGATTATGGCATCATCAAATCATTATGACATCAACAAAATGATTTTGACATCATCAAATGATTATGACATCAACAAAATGATTATGACATCATCCAATGATTATGACATCATCAAATCATTATGACATCAACAAAATGATTATTACATCAACAAAATGATTAAGACATCATCAAATGATTATGACATCAAATGATTATGACATCATCAAATGATTATGACATCAACAAAATGTTTATGACATCATCCAGTGATTATGACATCAAATGATTATGACATCATCAAATGATTATGCCATCAACAAAATGATTATGGCATCATCAAATGATTATGACATTATCAAATGATTATGACATCAACAAAATGATTATGACATCATCCGATGATTATGACATCAAATGATTATGACATCATCAAATCATTATGACATCAACAAAATGATTATGACATCATCTAATTATTATGACATCATCAAATGATTATGACATCAACAAAATGATTATGACATCATCCCATGATTATGACATCAAATGATTATGACATCATCAAACGATTATGACATCAACAAAATGATTATGACATCATCAAATGATTATGACATCAACAAAATGATTATGACATCATCTAATGATTATGACATCATCAAATGATTATGACATCAACAAAATGATTATGACATCATCAAATGATTATGACATCAACAAAATGTTTATGACATCATCCAATGATTATGACATCAAATGATTATGACATCATCAAATGATTATGACATCAACAAAATGATTATGACATCATCAAATGATTATGACATCAACAAAATGATTCTGACATCATCTAATGATTATCACATCATCAAATGATTATGACATCAACACAATGATTATGACATCATCTAATGATTATGACATCATCAAATGATTATGACATCAACAAAATGATTATGACATCATCAAATGATTATGACATCATCAAATGATTATGACATCAACAAAATGATTATGACATCATCCAATGATTATGACATCAAATGATTATGACATCATCCAATGATTATGACATCAACAAAATGATTATGACATCATCAAATGATTATGACATCATCAAATGATTATGACATCAACAAAATGATTATGACATCATCAAATGATTATGACATCATCAAATGATTATGACATCAACAAAATGATTATGACATCATCCAATGATTATGACATCAAATGATTATGACATCATCAAATGATTATGACATCAACAAAATGATTATGACATCATCCAATGATTATGACATCATCCAATGATTATGACATCATCAAATCATTATGACATCAACAAAATGATTATGACATCAACAAAATGATTATGACATCATCAAATGATTATGACATCAACAAAATGATTATGACATCATCAAATGATTATGACATCAACAAAATGATTATGACATCATCAAATGATTATGACATCATCCAAAGATTCTGACATCAAATGATTATGACATCATCAAATGATTATGACATCAACAAAATGATTATGACATCATCCAATGATTATGACATCAAATGATTATGACATCATCAAATGATTATGCCATCAACAAAATGATTATGGCATCATCAAATGATTATGACATCAACAAAATGATTATGACATCATCCAATGATTATGACATCAACAAAATGATTATGACATCATCAAATGATTATGACATCAACAAAATGATTATGACATCATCTAATGATTATGACATCATCTAATGATTATGACATCAACAAAATGATTATGACATCATCCAATGATTATGACATCAAATGATTATGACATCATCAAATGATTATGACATCAACAAAATGATTATGACATCAACCAATGATTATGACATCAAATGATTATGACATCCTCAAATGATTATGACATCAACAAAATGATTATGACATCATCCAATGATTATGACATCATCAAATCATTATGACATCAACAAAATGATTATGACATCATCTAATTATTATGACATCATCAAATGATTATGACATCAACAAAATGATTATGACATCATCCCATGATTATGACATCAAATGATTATGACATCATCAAACGATTATGACATCAACAAAATGATTATGACATCATCAAATGATTATGACATCAACAAAATGATTATGACATCATCTAATGATTATGACATCATCAAATGATTATGACATCAACAAAATGATTATGGCATCATCAAATGATTATGACATCAACAAAATGTTTATGACATCATCCAATGATTATGACATCAAATGATTATGACATCATCAAATGATTATGACATCAACAAAATGATTATGACATCATCAAATGATTATGACATCAACAAAATGATTCTGACATCATCTAATGATTATCACATCATCAAATGATTATGACATCAACAAAATGATTATGACATCATCTAATGATTATGACATCATCAAATGATTATGACATCAACAAAATGATTATGACATCATCAAATGATTATGACATCATCAAATGATTATGACATCAACAAAATGATTATGACATCATCCAATGATTATGACATCAAATGATTATGACATCATCAAATAATTATGACATCAACAAAATGATTATGACATCATCAAATGATTATGACATCAACAAAATGATTATGACATCATCAAATGATTATGACATCAACAAAATGATTATGACATCATCAAATGATTATGACATCATCAAATGATTATGACATCATCAAATGATTATGACATCAACAAAATGATTATGACATCATCCAATGATTATGACATCAAATGATTATGACATCATCAAATGATTATGACATCAACAAAATGATTATGACATCATCCAATGATTATGACATCATCCAATGATTATGACATCATCAAATCATTATGACATCAACAAAATGATTATGACATCAACAAAATGATTATGACATCATCAAATGATTACGACATCAACAAAATGATTATGACATCATCAAATGATTATGACATCAACAAAATGATTATGACATCATCAAATGATTATGACATCATACAAAGACTATGACATCAAATGATTATGACATCATCAAATGATTATGACATCAACAATATGATTATGACATCATCCAATGATTATGACATCAAATGATTATGACATCATCAAATGATTATGCCATCAACAAAATGATTATGGCATCATCAAATGATTATGACATCAACAAAATGATTATGACATCATCCAATGATTATGACATCAACAAAATGATTATGACATCATCAAACGATTATGACATCAACAAAATGATTATGACATCATCTAATGATTATGACATCATCTAATGATTATGACATCAACAAAATGATTATGACATCATCCAATGATTATGACATCAAATGATTATGACATCATCAAATGATTATGACATCAACAAAATGATTATGACATCATCCAATGATTATGACATCATCAAATGTTTATGACATCAACAAAATGGTTATGACATCATCCAATGATTATGACATCAACAAAATGATTATGGCATCATCAAATGATTATGACATCAACAAAATGATTATGGCATCATCAAATGATTATGACATCAACAAAATGATTATGACATCAACCAATGATTATGACATCAAATGATTATGACATCATCAAATGATTATGACATCAACAAAATGATTATGACATCATCCAATGATTATCACATCAAATGATTATGACATCAACAAAATGATTATGACATCAACCAATGATTATGACATCAAATGATTATGACATCATCAAATGATTATGACATCAACAAAATGATTATGACATCATCCAATGATTATGACATCATCAAATGTTTATGACATCAACAAAATGGTTATGACATCATCCAATGATTATGACATCAACAAAATGATTATGGCATCATCAAATGATTATGACATCAACAAAATGATTATGGCATCATCAAATGATTATGACATCAACAAAATGATTATGACATCATCCAATGATTATGACATCATCCAATGATTATCACATCAAATGATTATGACATCAACAAAATTATTATGACATCATCCAATAATTATGACATCATCCAATGATTATGACATCATCAAATCATTATGACATCAACAAAATGATTATGACATCAACAAAATGATTGACATCATCAAATGATTATGACATCAACAAAATGATTATGACATCATCCAATAATTATGACATCAAATGATTATGACATCATCAAATCAATATGACATCAACAAAATGATTATGACATCAACAAAATGATTATGACATCATCTAATGATTATGACATCATCAAATTATTATGACATCAACAAAATGATTATGACATCATCCAATGATTATGACATCAAATGATTATGACATCTTCAAATGATTATGACATCATCTAATGATTATGACATCATCAAATGATTATGACATCAACAAAATGATTATGACATCATCCAATGATTATGACATTTTCCAATGATTTTGACATCAAATGATTATGACATCATCAAATCATTATGACATCAACAAAATGATTATGACATCAACTAAATGATTATGACATCATAAAATGATTATGACATCAACAAAATGATTATGGCATCATCAAATGATTATGACATCAACAAAATCATTATGACATCATCAAATGATTATGACATCAACAAAATGATTATGACATCATCCAATGATTATGACATCAAATGATTATAACATCATCAAATCATTATGACATCAACAAAATGATTATGACATCAACAAAATGATTATGACATCATAAAATGATTATGACATCAACAAAATGATTATAGCATCATCAAATGATTATGACATCAACAAAATGATTATGACATTAACAAAATGATTATGACATCATCTAATGATTATGACATCATCAAATGATTATGACATCATCCAATGATTATGACATCATCCAATGATTATGACATCATCCAATGATTATGACATCAAATGATTATGACATAATCAAATGATTATGACATCAACAAAATGATTATGACATCATCAAATGATTATGACATCAACAAAATGATTATGACATCAACAAAATGATTATGACATCATCTAATGATTATGACATCAACAAAATGATTATGACATCATCCAATGATTATGACATCATCCAATGATTATGACATCAAATGATTATGACATCATCAAATGATTATGACATCAACAAAATGATTATGACATCATCAAATGATTATGACATCAACAAAATGATTATGACATCATCTAATGATTATGACATCATCAAATGATTATGACATCAACAAAATGATTATGACATAATCAAATGATTATGACATCAACAAAATGTTTATGACATCATCCAATGATTATGACATCAAATGATTATGACATCATCAAATGATTATGACATCAACAAAATGATTATGACATCATCTAATGATTATGACATCATCAAATGATTATGACATCAACAAAATGATTATGACATCATCTAATGATTATGCCATCATCAAATGATTATGACATAAACAAAATGATTATGACATCATCTAATGATTATGACATCATCATATGATTATGACATCAACAAAATGATTATGACATCATCTAATGATTATGACATCATCAAATGACTATGACATCAACAAAATGATTATGACATCATCTAATGATTATGACATCATAAAATGATTATGACATCAACAAAATAATTATGACATCATCAAATGATTATGACATCAACAAAATGATTATGACATCATCTAATGATTATGACATCATCAAATGATTATGACATCAACAAAATGATTATGACATCATCAAATGATTATGACATCAACAAAATGTTTATGACATCATCCAATGATTATGACATCAAATGATTATGACATCATCAAATGATTATGACATCAACAAAATGATTATGACATCATCTAATGATTATGACATCATCAAATGATTATGACATCAACAAAATGATTATGACATCATCTAATGATTATGACATCATCAAATGATTATGACATCAACAAAATGATTATGACATCATCTAATGATTATGACATCAACAAAATGATTATGACATCATCCAATGATTATGACATCAAATGATAATGACATCATCAAATGATTATGACATCAACAAAATGATTATGACATCATCTAATGATTATGACATCAAATGATTATGACATCAACAAAATGATTATGGCATCATCCAATGATTATGACATCAAATGATTATGACATCATCAAATGATTATGACATCAACAAAATGATTATGACATCATCCAATGATTATGACATCAAATGATTATGACATCATCAAATCATTATGACATCAACAAAATGATTATGACATCAACAAAATAATTATGACATCAACAAAATGATTGACATCATCAAATGATTATGACATCAACAAAATGATTATGACATCATCCAATAATTATGACATCAAATGATTATGACATAATCAAATCAATATGACATCAACAAAATGATTATGACATCAACAAAATGATTATGACATCATCTAATGATTATGACATCATCAAATGATTATGACATCAACAAAATGATTATGACATCATCCAATGATTATGACATCAAATGATTATGACATCATCAAATGATTATGACATCAACAAAATGATTATGACATCATCTAATGATTATGACATCATCAAATCATTATGACATCAACAAAATTATTATGACATCATCCAATGATTATGACATTTTCCAATGATTATGACATCAAATGATTATGATATCATCAAATCATTATGACATCAACAAAATGATTATGACATCAACAAAATGATTATGACATCATAAAATGATTATGACATCAACAAAATGATTATTTCATCATCAAATGATTATGACATCAACAAAATCATTATGACATCATCAAATGATTATGACATCAACAAAATGATTATGACATCATCCAATGATTATGACATCAAATGATTATAACATCATCAAATCATTATGACATCAACAAAATGATTATGACATCAACAAAATGATTATGACATCATAAAATGATTATGACATCAACAAAATGATTATAGCATCATCAAATGATTATGACATCAACAAAATGATTATGACATCAACAAAATGATTATGACATCATCTAATGATTATGACATCATCAAATGATTATGACATCAACAAAATGATTATGACATCATCCAATGATTATGACATCATCCAATGATTATGACATCAAATGATTATGACATAATGAAATGATTATGACATCAACAAAATGATTATGACATCATCAAATGATTATGACATCAACAAAATGATTATGACATCAACAAAATGATTATGACATCATCTAATGATTATGACATCAACAAAATGATTATGACATCATCCAATGATTATGACATCATCCAATGATTATGACATCAAATGATTATGACATCATCAAATGATTATGACATCAACAAAATGATTATGACATCATCAAATGATTATGACATCAACAAAATGATTATGACATCATCTAATGATTATGACATCATCAAATGATTATGACATCAACAAAATGATTATGACATCATCAAATGATTATGACATCAACAAAATGTTTATGACATCATCCAATGATTATGACATCAAATGATTATGACATCATCAAATGATTATGACATCAACAAAATGATTATGACATCATCTAATGATTATGACATCATCAAATGATTATGACATCAAAAAAATGATTATGACATCATCTAATGATTATGACATCATCAAATGATTATGACATCAAAAAAATGATTATGACATCATCTAATGATTATGACATCATCAAATGATTATGACATCAACAAAATGATTATGACATCATCTAATGATTATGACATCATCAAATGATTATGACATCAACAAAATGATTATGACATCATCTAATGATTATGACATCAACAAAATGATTATGACATCATCTAATGATTATGACATCAAATGATTATGACATCAACAAAATGATTATGGCATCATCCAATGATTATGACATCAAATGATTATGACATGATCAAATGATTATGACATCAACAAAATGATTATGACATCATCCAATGATTATGACATCAAATGATTATGACATCATCAAATCATTATGACATCAACAAAATGATTATGACATCAACAAAATAATTATGACATCATCTAATGATTATGACATCATCAAATGATTATGACATCAACAAAATGATTTTGACATCATCCAATGATTATGACAACAAATGATTATGACATCATCAAATGATTATGACATCAACAAAATGATGATGACATCATCCAATGATTATGACATCATCCAATGATTATGACATCATCAAATCATTATGACATCAACAAAATTATTAGGACATCATAAAATGATTATGACATCAACAAAATGATTATGGCATCATCAAATGATTATGACATCAACAAATTGATTATGACATCATCCAATGATTATGACATCATCCAATGATTATGACATCATCAAATCATTATGACATCAACAAAATGATTATGACATCAACAAAATGATTATGACATCATCAAATGATTATGACATCAACAAAATGATTATGACATCATCCAATGATTATGACATCATCAAATCATTATGACATCAACAAAATGATTATTACATCAACAAAATGATTGTGACATCATCAAATGATTATGACATCAAATGATTATGACATCATCAAATGATTATGACATCAACAAAATGTTTATGACATCATCCAATGATTATGACATCAAATGATTATGACATCATCAAATGATTATGCCATCAACAAAATGATTATGGCATCATCAAATGATTATGACATTATCAAATGATTATGACATCAACAAAATGATTATGACATCATCCGATGATTATGACATCAAATGATTATGACATCATCAAATGATTATGACATCAACAAAATGATTATGACATCATCTAATTATTATGACATCATCAAATGATTATGACATCAACAAAATGATTATGACATCATCCCATGATTATGACATCAAATGATTATGACATCATCAAATGATTATGACATCAACAAAATGATTATGACATCATCAAATGATTATGACATCAACAAAATGATTATGACATCATCAAATGTTTATGACATCATCAAATGATTATGACATCAACAAAATGATTATGACATCATCCAATGATTATGACATCATCAAATGTTTATGACATCAACAAAATGGTTATGACATCATCCAATGATTATGACATCAAATGATTATGACATCATCTAATGATTATGACATCATCAAATGATTATGACATCAACAAAATGATTATGACATCAAATGATTATGACATCATCTAATGATTATGACATCATCAAATGATTATGAAATCAACAAAATGAATATGACATCATCCAATGATTATGACATCATCAAATGATTATGACATCAACAAAATGATTATGACATCATCCAATGATTATGACATCAACAAAATGATTATGGCATCATCAAATGATTATGACATCAACAAAATGATTATGGCATCATCAAATGATTATGACATCAACAAAATGATTATGACATCATCAAATGATTATGACATCATCCAATGATTATCACATCAAATGATTATGACATCAACAAAATTATTATGACATCATCCAATGATTATGACATCATCAAATCATTATGACATCAACAAAATGATTATGACATCAACAAAATGATTGACATCATCAAATGATTATGACATCAACAAAATGATTATGACATCATCCAATAATTATGACATCAAATGATTATGACATCATCAAATCAATATGACATCAACAAAATGATTATGACATCAGCAAAATGATTATGACATCATCTAATGATTATGACATCATCAAATGATTATGACATCAACAAAATGATTATGACATCATCCAATGATTATGACATCAAATGATTATGACATCTTCAAATGATTATGACATCAACAAAATGATTATGACATCATCTAATGATTATGACATCATCAAATGATTATGACATCAACAAAATGATTATGACATCATCCAATGATTATGACATCAAATGATTATGACATCATCAAATGATTATGACATCAACAAAATGATTATGACATCATCCAATGATTATGACATCATCCAATGATTATGACATCATCAAATCATTATGACATCAACAAAATGATTATGACATCAACAAAATGATTATGACATCATCAAATGATTATGACATCAACAAAATGATTATGACATCATCAAATGATTATGACATCAACAAAATGATTATGACATCATCAAATGATTATGACATCATCCAAAGATTATGACATCAAATGATTATGACATCATCAAATGATTATAACATCAACAAAATGATTATGACATCATCCAATGATTATGACATCAAATGATTATGACATCATCAAATGATTATGACATCAACAAAATGATTATGACATCATCCAATGATTATGACATCATCAAATGTTTATGACATCATCAAATGATTATGACATCAACAAAATGATTATGACATCATCCAATGATTATGACATCATCAAATGTTTATGACATCAACAAAATGGTTATGACATCATCCAATGATTATGACATCAAATGATTATGACATCATCTAATGATTATGACATCATCAAATGATTATGACATCAACAAAATGATTATGACATCATCCAATGATTATGACATCAAATGATTATGACATCATCAAATGATTATGACATCAACAAAATGATTATGACATCATCTAATGATTATGACATCATCAAATGATTATGACATCAACAAAATGATTATGACATCATCCAATGATTATGACATCAAATGATTATGACATCATCAAATGATTATGACATCAACAAAATGATTATGACATCATCCAATGATTATGACATCATCCAATGATTATGACATCATCAAATCATTATGACATCAACAAAATGATTATGACATCAACAAAATGATTATGACATCATCAAATGATTATGACATCAACAAAATGATTATGACATCATCAAATGATTATGACATCAACAAAATGATTATGACATCATCAAATGATTATGACATCATCCAAAGATTATGACATCAAATGATTATGACATCATCAAATGATTATGACATCAACAAAATGATTATGACATCATCCAATGATTATAACATCAAATGATTATGACATCATCAAATGATTATGACATCATCAAAATGATTATGACATCATCCAATGATTATGACATCATCAAATGTTTATGACATCATCAAATGATTATGACATCAACAAAATGATTATGACATCATCCAATGATTATGACATCATCAATTGTTTATGACATCAACAAAATGGTTATGACATCATCCAATGATTATAACATCAAATGATTATGACATCATCTAATGATTATGACATCATCAAATGATTATGACATCAACAAAATGATTATGACATCAAATGATTATGACATCATCTAATGATTATGACATCATCAAATGATTATGACATCAACAAAATTAATATGACATCATCCAATGATTATGACATCATCAAATGATTATGACATCAACAAAATGATTATGACATCATCCAATGATTATGACATCAACAAAATGATTATGGCATCATCAAATGATTATGACATCAACAAAATGATTATGGCATCATCAAATGATTATGACATCAACAAAATGATTATGACATCATCAAATGATTATGACATCATCCAATGATTATCACATCAAATGATTATGACATCAACAAAAATATTATGACATCAACCAATGATTATGACATCATCCAATGATTATGACATTATCAAATCATTATGACATCAACAAAATGATTATGACATCAACAAAATGATTGACATCATCAAATGATTATGACATCAACAAAATGATTATGACATCATCCAATAATTATGACATCAAATGATTATGACATCATCAAATGATTATGACATCAACAAAATGATTATGACATCATCTAATGATTATGACATCATCAAATCATTATGACATCAACAAAATGATTATGACATCATCCAATGATTATGACATTTTCCAATGATTATGACATCAAATGATTATGATATCATCAAATGATTATGACATCAACAAAATGATTATGACATCATCTAATGATTATGACATCATCAAATCATTATGACATCAACAAAATGATTATGACATCATCCAATGATTATGACATTTTCCAATGATTATGACATCAAATGATTATGATATCATCAAATCATTATGACATCAACAAAATGATTATGACATCAACAAAATGATTATGACATCATAAAATGATTATGACATCAACAAAATGATTATTTCATCATCAAATGATTATGACATCAACAAAATCATTATGACATCATCAAATGATTATGACATCAACAAAATGATTATGACATCATCCAATGATTATGACATCAAATGATTATAACATCATCAAATCATTATGACATCAACAAAATGATTATGACATCAACAAAATGATTATGACATCATAAAATGATTATGACATCAACAAAATGATTATAGCATCATCAAATGATTATGACATCAACAAAATGATTATGACATCAACAAAATGATTATGACATCATCTAATGATTATGACATCAACAAAATGATTATGACATCATCCAATGATTATGACATCATCCAATGATTATGACATCAAATGATTATGACATAATCAAATGATTATGACATCAACAAAATGATTATGACATCATCAAATGATTATGACATCAACAAAATGATTATGACATCAACAAAATGATTATGACATCATCTAATGATTATGACATCAACAAAATGATTATGACATCATCCAATGATTATGACATCATCCAATGATTATGACATCAACAAAATGTTTATGACATCATCCAATGATTATGACATCAAATGATTATGACATCATCAAATGATTATGACATCAAAAAAATGATTATGACATCATCTAATGATTATGACATCATCAAATGATTATGACATCAACAAAATGATTATGACATCATCTAATGATTATGACATCATCAAATGATTATGACATAAACAAAATGATTATGACATCATCTAATGATTATGACATCATCATATGATTATGACATCAACAAAATGATTATGACATCATCTAATGATTATGACATCATCAATTGATTATGACATCAACAAAATGATTATGACATCATCTAATGATTATGACATCATCAAATGATTATGACATCAACAAAATGATTATGACATCATCCCATGATTATGACATCAAATGATTATGACATCATCAAATGATTATGACATCAACAAGATGATTATGACATCATCCAATGATTATGACATCAAATGATTATGACATCATCTAATGATTATGACATCATCAAATGATTATGACATCAACAAAATGATTATGACATCATCCAATGATTATGACATCAAATGATTATGACATCATCAAATGATTATGACATCAACAAAATGATTATGACATCATCTAATGATTATGACATCATCAAATGATTATGACATCAACAAAATGATTATGACATCATCCAATGATTATGACATCAAATGATTATGACATCATCAAATGATTATGACATCAACAAAATGATTATGACATCATCCAATGATTATGACATCATCCAATGATTATGACATCATCAAATCATTATGACATCAACAAAATGATTATGACATCAACAAAATGATTATGACATCATCAAATGATTATGACATCAACAAAATGATTATGACATCATCAAATGATTATGACATCAACAAAATGATTATGACATCATCAAATGATTATGACATCAACAAAATGATTATGACATCATCCAATGATTATGACATCAAATGATTATGACATCATCAAATGATTATGACATCAACAAAATGATTATGACATCATCCAATGATTATGACATCATCAAATGTTTATGACATCATCAAATGATTATGACATCAACAAAATGATTATGACATCATCCAATGATTATGACATCATCAAATGTTTATGACATCAACAAAATGGTTATGACATCATCCAATGATTATAACATCAAATGATTATGACATCATCTAATGATTATGACATCATCAAATGATTATGACATCAACAAAATGATTATGACATCAAATGATTATGACATCATCTAATGATTATGACATCATCAAATGATTATGACATCAACAAAATGAATATGACATCATCCAATGATTATGACATCATCAAATGATTATGACATCAACAAAATGATTATGACATCATCCAATGATTATGACATCAACAAAATGATTATGGCATCATCAAATGATTATGACATCAACAAAATGATTATGGCATCATCAAATGATTATGACATCAACAAAATGATTATGACATCATCAAATGATTATGACATCATCCAATGATTATCACATCAAATGATTATGACATCAACAAAAATATTATGACATCATCCAATGATTATGACATCATCCAATGATTATGACATTATCAAATCATTATGACATCAACAAAATGATTATGACATCAACAAAATGATTGACATCATCAAATGATTATGACATCAACAAAATGATTATGACATCATCCAATAATTATGACATCAAATGATTATGACATAATCAAATCAATATGACATCAACAAAATGATTATGACATCAACAAAATGATTATGACATCAACAAAATCATTATGACATCATCAAATGATTATGACATCAACAAAATGATTATGACATCATCCAATGATTATGACATCAAATGATTATAACATCATCAAATCATTATGACATCAACAAAATGATTATGACATCAACAAAATGATTATGACATCATAAAATGATTATGACATCAACAAAATGATTATAGCATCATCAAATGATTATGACATCAACAAAATGATTATGACATCAACAAAATGATTATGACATCATCTAATGATTATGACATCAACAAAATGATTATGACATCATCCAATGATTATGACATCATCCAATGATTATGACATCAAATGATTATGACATAATCAAATGATTATGACATCAACAAAATGATTATGACATCATCAAATGATTATGACATCAACAAAATGATTATGACATCAACAAAATGATTATGACATCATCTAATGATTATGACATCAACAAAATGATTATGACATCATCCAATGATTATGACATCATCCAATGATTATGACATCAAATGATTATGACATAATCAAATGATTATGACATCAACAAAATGATTATGACATCATCAAATGATTATGACATCAACAAAATGATTATGACATCATCAAAATGATTAATGATTATGACATCAACAAAATGATTATGACATCATCCAATGATTATGACATCATCAAATGATTATGACATAAACAAAATGATTATGACATCATCTAATGATTATGACATCATCATATGATTATGACATCAACAAAATGATTATGACATCATCTAATGATTATGACATCATCAATTGATTATGACATCAACAAAATGATTATGACATCATCTAATGATTATGACATCATCAAATGATTATGACATCAACAAAATGATTATGACATCATCCCATGATTATGACATCAAATGATTATGACATCATCAAATGATTATGACATCAACAAGATGATTATGACATCATCCAATGATTATGACATCAAATGATTATGACATCATCTAATGATTATGACATCATCAAATGATTATGACATCAACAAAATGATTATGACATCATCCAATGATTATGACATCAAATGATTATGACATCATCAAATGATTATGACATCAACAAAATGATTATGACATCATCCAATGATTATGACATCAAATGATTATGACATCATCAAATGATTATGACATCAACAAAATGATTATGACATCATCCAATGATTATGACATCATCCAATGATTATGACATCATCAAATCATTATGACATCAACAAAATGATTATGACATCAACAAAATGATTATGACATCATCAAATGATTATGACATCAACAAAATGATTATGACATCATCAAATGATTATGACATCAACAAAATGATTATGACATCATCCAATGATTATGACATCAAATGATTATGACATCATCAAATGATTATGACATCAACAAAATGATTATGACATCATCCAATGATTATGACATCATCAAATGTTTATGACATCATCAAATGATTATGACATCAACAAAATGATTATGACATCATCCAATGATTATGACATCATCAAATGTTTATGACATCAACAAAATGGTTATGACATCATCCAATGATTATAACATCAAATGATTATGACATCATCTAATGATTATGACATCATCAAATGATTATGACATCAACAAAATGATTATGACATCAAATGATTATGACATCATCTAATGATTATGACATCATCAAATGATTATGACATCAACAAAATGAATATGACATCATCCAATGATTATGACATCATCAAATGATTATGACATCAACAAAATGATTATGACATCATCCAATGATTATGACATCAACAAAATGATTATGGCATCATCAAATGATTATGACATCAACAAAATGATTATGGCATCATCAAATGATTATGACATCAACAAAATGATTATGACATCATCAAATGATTATGACATCATCCAATGATTATCACATCAAATGATTATGACATCAACAAAAATATTATGACATCATCCAATGATTATGACATCATCCAATGATTATGACATTATCAAATCATTATGACATCAACAAAATGATTATGACATCAACAAAATGATTGACATCATCAAATGATTATGACATCAACAAAATGATTATGACATCATCCAATAATTATGACATCAAATGATTATGACATAATCAAATCAATATGACATCAACAAAATGATTATGACATCAACAAAATGATTATGACATCAACAAAATCATTATGACATCATCAAATGATTATGACATCAACAAAATGATTATGACATCATCCAATGATTATGACATCAAATGATTATAACATCATCAAATCATTATGACATCAACAAAATGATTATGACATCAACAAAATGATTATGACATCATAAAATGATTATGACATCAACAAAATGATTATAGCATCATCAAATGATTATGACATCAACAAAATGATTATGACATCAACAAAATGATTATGACATCATCTAATGATTATGACATCAACAAAATGATTATGACATCATCCAATGATTATGACATCATCCAATGATTATGACATCAAATGATTATGACATAATCAAATGATTATGACATCAACAAAATGATTATGACATCATCAAATGATTATGACATCAACAAAATGATTATGACATCAACAAAATGATTATGACATCATCTAATGATTATGACATCAACAAAATGATTATGACATCATCCAATGATTATGACATCATCCAATGATTATGACATCAACAAAATGTTTATGACATCATCCAATGATTATGACATCAAATGATTATGACATCATCAAATGATTATGACATCAAAAAAATGATTATGACATCATCTAATGATTATGACATCATCAAATGATTATGACATCAACAAAATGATTATGACATCATCTAATGATTATGACATCATCAAATGATTATGACATAAACAAAATGATTATGACATCATCTAATGATTATGACATCATCATATGATTATGACATCAACAAAATGATTATGACATCATCTAATGATTATGACATCATCAATTGATTATGACATCAACAAAATGATTATGACATCATCTAATGATTATGACATCATCAAATGATTATGACATCAACAAAATGATTATGACATCATCCCATGATTATGACATCAAATGATTATGACATCATCAAATGATTATGACATCAACAAGATGATTATGACATCATCAAATGATTATGACATCAACAAAATGATTATGACATCATCTAATGATTATGACATCATCAAATGATTATGACATCAACAAAATGATTATGACATCATCAAATGATTATGACATCAACAAAATGTTTATGACATCATCCAATGATTATGACATCAAATGATTATGACATCATCAAATGATTATGACATCAACAAAATGATTATGACATCATCTAATGATTATGACATCATCAAATGATTATGACATCAACAAAATGATTATGACATCATCTAATGATTATGACATCATCAAATGATTATGACATCAACAAAATGATTATGACATCATCTAATGATTATGACATCATCAAATGATTATGACATCAACAAAATGATTATGACATCATCCAATGATTATGACATCAACAAAATGATTATGACATAATCTAATGATTATGACATCAACAAAATGATTATGACATCATCTAATGATTATGACATCAAATGATTATGACATCAACAAAATTATTATGGCATCATCCAATGATTATGACATCAAATGATTATGACATCATCAAATGATTATGACATCAACAAAATGATTATGACATCATCCAATGATTATGACATCAAATGATTATGACATCATCAAATCATTATGACATCAACAAAATGATTATGACATCAACAAAATAATTATGACATCATCTAATGATTATGACATCATCAAATGATTATGACATCAACAAAATGATTTTGACATCATCCAATGATTATGACAACAAATGATTATGACATCATCAAATGATTATGACATCAACAAAATGATTATGACATCATCCAATGATTATGACATCATCCAATGATTATGACATCATCAAATCATTATGACATCAACAAAATGATTAGGACATCATAAAATGATTATGACATCAACAAAATGATTATGGCATCATCAAATCATTATGACATCAACAAAATGATTATGACATCAACAAAATGATTATGACATCATCAAATGATTATGACATCAACAAAATGATTATGACATCAACAAAATGATTATGACATCAACAAATCATTATGACATCAACAAAATGATTATGACATCATCCAATGATTATGACATCATCCAATGATTATGACATCAAATGATTATGACATAATCAAATGATTATGACATCAACAAAATGATTATGACATCATCAAATGATTATGACATCAACAAAATGATTATGACATCAACAAATTGATTATGACATCATCTAATGATTATGACATCAACAAAATGATTATGACATCATCCAATGATTATGACATCATCCAATGATTATGACATCAACAAAATGTTTATGACATCATCCTATGATTATGACATCAAATGATTATGACATCATCAAATGATTATGACATCAACAAAATGATTATGACATCATCAAATGATTATGACATCAACAAAATGATTATGACATCATCTAATGATTATGACATCATCAAATGATTATGACATCAACAAAATGATTATGACATCATCTAATGATTATGACATCATCATATGATTATGACATCAACAAAATGATTATGACATCATCTAATGATTATGACATCATCAAATGATTATGACATCAACAAAATGATTATGACATCATCTAATGATTATGACATCATCAAATGATTATGACATCAACAAAATGATTATGACATCATCCCATGATTATGACATCAAATGATTATGACATCATCAAATGATTATGACATCAACAAAATGATTATGACATCATCAAATGATTATGACATCAACAAAATGATTATGACATCATCTAATGATTATGACATCATCAAATGATTATGACATCAACAAAATGATTATGACATCATCAAATGATTATGACATCAACAAAATGTTTATGACATCATCCAATGATTATGACATCAAATGATTATGACATCATCAAATGATTATGACATCAACAAAATGATTATGACATCATCTAATGATTATGACATCAGCAAAATGATTATGGCATCATCCAATGATTATGACATCAAATGATTATGACATCATCAAATGATTATGACATCAACAAAATGATTATGACATCATCCAATGATTATGACATCAAATGATTATGACATCATCAAATCATTATGACATCAACAAAATGATTTTGACATCATCCAATGATTATGACAACAAATGATTATGACATCATCAAATGATTATGACATCAACAAAATGATGATGACATCATCCAATGATTATGACATCATCCAATGATTATGACATCATCAAATCATTATGACATCAACAAAATGATTATGACATCATCCAATGATTATGACATCATCCAATGATTATGACATCAAATGATTATGACATAATCAAATGATTATGACATCAACAAAATGATTATGACATCATCAAATGATTATGACATCAACAAAATGATTATGACATCATCCAATGATTATGACATCATCCAATGATTATGACATCAAATGATTATGACATAATCAAATGATTATGACATCAACAAAATGATTATGACATCATCAAATGATTATGACATCAACAAAATGATTATGACATCAACAAAATGATTATGACATCATCTAATGATTATGACATCAACAAAATGATTATGACATCATCCAATGATTATGACATCATCCAATGATTATGACATCAACAAAATGTTTATGACATCATCCAATGATTATGACATCAAATGATTATGACATCATCAAATGATTATGACATCAACAAAATGATTATGACATCATCTAATGATTATGACATCATCAAATGATTATGACATCAACAAAATGATTATGACATCATCTAATGATTATGACATCATCAAATGATTATGACATAAACAAAATGATTATGACATCATCTAATGATTATGACATCATCATATGATTATGACATCAACAAAATGATTATGACATCATCTAATGATTATGACATCATCAAATGATTATGACATCAACAAAATGATTATGACATCATCTAATGATTATGACATCATCAAATGATTATGACATCAACAAAATGATTATGACATCATCTAATGATTATGACATCATCAAATGATTATGACATAAACAAAATGATTATGACATCATCTAATGATTATGACATCATCAAATGATTATGACATCAACAAAATGATTATGACATCATCCCATGATTATGACATCAAATGATTATGACATCATCAAATGATTATGACATCAACAAAATGATTATGACATCATCAAATGATTATGACATCAACAAAATGATTATGACATCATCTAATGATTATGACATCATCAAATGATTATGACATCAACAAAATGATTATGACATCATCAAATGATTATGACATCAACAAAATGTTTATGACATCATCCAATGATTATGACATCAAATGATTATGACATCATCAAATGATTATGACATCAACAAAATGATTATGACATCATCTAATGATTATGACATCATCAAATGATTATGACATCAACAAAATGATTATGACATCATCTAATGATTATGACATCATCAAATGATTATGACATCAACAAAATGATTATGACATCATCCAATGATTATGACATCAACAAAATGATTATGACATCATCTAATGATTATGACATCAACAAAATGATTATGACATCATCTAATGATTATGACATCAAATGATTATGACATCAACAAAATGATTATGGCATCATCCAATGATTATGACATCAAATGATTATGACATCATCAAATGATTATGACATCAACAAAATGATTATGACATCATCCAATGATTATGACATCAAATGATTATGACATCATCAAATCATTATGACATCAACAAAATGATTATGACATCAACAAAATAATTATGACATCATCTAATGATTATGACATCATCAAATGATTATGACATCAACAAAATGATTTTGACATCATCCAATGATTATGACAACAAATGATTATGACATCATCAAATGATTATGACATCAACAAAATGATGATGACATCATCCAATGATTATGACATCATCCAATGATTATGACATCATCAAATCATTATGACATCAACAAAATGATTAGGACATCATAAAATGATTATGACATCAACAAAATGATTATGGCATCATCAAATCATTATGACATCAACAAAATGATTATGACATCAACAAAATGTATATGACATCATCAAATGATTATGACATCAACAAAATGATTATGACATCATCCAATGATTATGACATCATCAAATCATTATGACATCAACAAAATGATTATTACATCAACAAAATGATTAAGACATCATCAAATGATTATGACATCAAATGATTATGACATCATCAAATGATTATGACATCAACAAAATGTTTATGACATCATCCAATGATTATGACATCAAATGATTATGACATCATCAAATGATTATGCCATCAACAAAATGATTATGGCATCATCAAATGATTATGACATTATCAAATGATTATGACATCAACAAAATGATTATGACATCATCCGATGATTATGACATCAAATGATTATGACATCATCAAATCATTATGACATCAACAAAATGATTATGACATCATCTAATTATTATGACATCATCAAATGATTATGACATCAACAAAATGTTTATGACATCATCCAATGATTATGACATCAAATGATTATGACATCATCAAATGATTATGACATCAACAAAATGATTATGACATCATCAAATGATTATGACATCAACAAAATGATTCTGACATCATCTAGTGATTATCACATCATCAAATGATTATGACATCAACACAATGATTATGACATCATCTAATGATTATGACATCATCAAATGATTATGACATCAACAAAATGATTATGACATCATCAAATGATTATGACATCATCAAATGATTATGACATCAACAAAATGATTATGACATCATCCAATGATTATGACATCAAATGATTATGACATCATCCAATGATTATGACATCAACAAAATGATTATGACATCATCAAATGATTATGACATCAACAAAATGATTATGACATCATCAAATGATTATGACATCAACAAAATGATTATGACATCATCAAATGATTATGACATCAACAAAATGATTATGACATCATCCAATGATTATGACATCAAATGATTATGACATCATCAAATGATTATGACATCAACAAAATGATTATGACATCATCCAATGATTATGACATCATCCAATGATTATGACATCATCAAATCATTATGACATCAACAAAATGATTATGACATCAACAAAATGATTATGACATCATCAAATGATTATGACATCAACAAAATGATTATGACATCATCAAATGATTATGACATCAACAAAATGATTATGACATCATCAAATGATTATGACATCATCCAAAGATTATGACATCAAATGATTATGACATCATCAAATGATTATGACATCAACAAAATGATTATGACATCATCCAATGATTATGACATCAAATGATTATGACATCATCAAATGATTATGCCATCAACAAAATGATTATGGCATCATCAAATGATTATGACATCAACAAAATGATTATGACATCATCCAATGATTATGACATCAACAAAATGATTATGACATCATCAAATGATTATGACATCAACAAAATGATTATGACATCATCTAATGATTATGACATCATCTAATGATTATGACATCAACAAAATGATTATGACATCATCCAATGATTATGACATCAAATGATTATGACATCATCAAATGATTATGACATCAACAAAATGATTATGACATCAACCAATGATTATGACATCAAATGATTATGACATCCTCAAATGATTATGACATCAACAAAATGATTATGACATCATCCAATGATTATGACATCATCAAATCATTATGACATCAACAAAATGATTATGACATCATCTAATTATTATGACATCATCAAATGATTATGACATCAACAAAATGATTATGACATCATCCCATGATTATGACATCAAATGATTATGACATCATCAAACGATTATGACATCAACAAAATGATTATGACATCATCAAATGATTATGACATCAACAAAATGATTATGACATCATCTAATGATTATGACATCATCAAATGATTATGACATCAACAAAATGATTATGGCATCATCAAATGATTATGACATCAACAAAATGTTTATGACATCATCCAATGATTATGACATCAAATGATTATGACATCATCAAATGATTATGACATCAACAAAATGATTATGACATCATCAAATGATTATGACATCAACAAAATGATTCTGACATCATCTAATGATTATCACATCATCAAATGATTATGACATCAACAAAATGATTATGACATCATCTAATGATTATGACATCATCAAATGATTATGACATCAACAAAATGATTATGACATCATCAAATGATTATGACATCATCAAATGATTATGACATCAACAAAATGATTATGACATCATCCAATGATTATGACATCAAATGATTATGACATCATCAAATGATTATGACATCAACAAAATGATTATGACATCATCAAATGATTATGACATCAACAAAATGATTATGACATCATCAAATGATTATGACATCAACAAAATGATTATGACATCATCAAATGATTATGACATCATCAAATGATTATGACATCATCAAATGATTATGACATCAACAAAATGATTATGACATCATCCAATGATTATGACATCAAATGATTATGACATCATCAAATGATTATGACATCAACAAAATGATTATGACATCATCCAATGATTATGACATCATCCAATGATTATGACATCATCAAATCATTATGACATCAACAAAATGATTATGACATCAACAAAATGATTATGACATCATCAAATGATTATGACATCAACAAAATGATTATGACATCATCAAATGATTATGACATCAACAAAATGATTATGACATCATCAAATGATTATGACATCATCCAAAGATTATGACATCAAATGATTATGACATCATCAAATGATTATGACATCAACAAAATGATTATGACATCATCCAATGATTATGACATCAAATGATTATGACATCATCAAATGATTATGCCATCAACAAAATGATTATGGCATCATCAAATGATTATGACATCAACAAAATGATTATGACATCATCCAATGATTATGACATCAACAAAATGATTATGACATCATCAAATGATTATGACATCAACAAAATGATTATGACATCATCTAATGATTATGACATCATCTAATGATTATGACATCAACAAAATGATTATGACATCATCCAATGATTATGACATCAAATGATTATGACATCATCAAATGATTATGACATCAACAAAATGATTATGACATCAACCAATGATTATGACATCAAATGATTATGACATCATCAAATGATTATGACATCAACAAAATGATTATGACATCATCCAATGATTATGACATCATCAAATGTTTATGACATCAACAAAATGGTTATGACATCATCCAATGATTATGACATCATCTAATGATTATGACATCATCAAATGATTATGACATCAACAAAATGATTATGACATCAAATGATTATGACATCATCTAATGATTATGACATCATCAAATGATTATGACATCAACAAAATGAATATGACATCATCCAATGATTATGACATCATCAAATGATTATGACATCAACAAAATGATTATGACATCATCCAATGATTATGACATCAACAAAATGATTATGGCATTATCAAATGATTATGACATCAACAAAATGATTATGGCATCATCAAATGATTATGACATCAACAAAATGATTATGACATCATCCAATGATTATGACATCATCCAATGATTATCACATCAAATGATTATGACATCAACAAAATGATTATGACATCATAAAATGATTATGACATCAACAAAATGATTATAGCATCATCAAATGATTATGACATCAACAAAATGATTATGACATCATCCAATGATTATGACATCATCCAATGATTATGACATCAAATGATTATGACATAATCAAATGATTATGACATCAACAAAATGATTATGACATCATCAAATGATTATGACATCAACAAAATGATTATGACATCAACAAAATGATTATGACATCATCTAATGATTATGACATCAACAAAATGATTATGACATCATCCAATGATTATGACATCATCCAATGATTATGACATCAAATGATTATGACATCATCAAATGATTATGACATCAACAAAATGATTATGACATCATCAAATGATTATGACATCAACAAAATGATTATGACATCATCTAATGATTATGACATCATCAAATGATTATGACATCAACAAAATGATTATGACATAATCAAATGATTATGACATCAACAAAATGTTTATGACATCATCCAATGATTATGACATCAAATGATTATGACATCATCAAATGATTATGACATCAACAAAATGATTATGACATCATCTAATGATTATGACATCATCAAATGATTATGACATCAACAAAATAATTATGACATCATCTAATGATTATGACATCATCAAATGATTATGACATAAACAAAATGATTATGACATCATCAAATGATTATGACATCAACAAAATGATTATGACATCATCTAATGATTATGACATCATCAAATGATTATGACATCAACAAAATGATTATGACATCATCTAATGATTATGACATCATCAAATGACTATGACATCAACAAAATGATTATGACATCATCTAATGATTATGACATCATCAAATGATTATGACATCAACAAAATGATTATGACATCATCCCATGATTATGACATCAAATGATTATGACATCATCAAATGATTATGACATCAACAAAATGATTATGACATCATCTAATGATTATGACATCATCAAATGATTATGACATCAACAAAATGATTATGACATCATCAAATGATTATGACATCAACAAAATGATTATGACATCATCTAATGATTATGACATCATCAAATGATTATGACATCAACAAAATGATTATGACATCATCAAATGATTATGACATCAACAAAATGTTTATGACATCATCCAATGATTATGACATCAAATGATTATGACATCATCAAATGATTATGACATCAACAAAATGATTATGACATCATCTAATGATTATGACATCATCAAATGATTATGACATCAACAAAATGATTATGACATCATCTAATGATTATGACATCATCAAATGATTATGACATCAACAAAATGATTATGACATCATCTAATGATTATGACATCAACAAAATGATTATGACATCATCCAATGATTATGACATCAAATGATAATGACATCATCAAATGATTATGACATCAACAAAATGATTATGACATCATCTAATGATTATGACATCATCCAAAGATTATGACATCAAATGATTATGACATCATCAAATGATTATGACATCAACAAAATGATTATGACATCATCCAATGATTATGACATCAAATGATTATGACATCATCAAATGATTATGCCATCAACAAAATGATTATGGCATCATCAAATGATTATGACATCAACAAAATGATTATGACATCATCCAATGATTATGACATCAACAAAATGATTATGACATCATCAAATGATTATGACATCAACAAAATGATTATGACATCATCTAATGATTATGACATCATCTAATGATTATGACATCAACAAAATGATTATGACATCATCCAATGATTATGACATCAAATGATTATGACATCATCAAATGATTATGACATCAACAAAATGATTATGACATCATCCAATGATTATGACATCATCAAATGATTATGACATCAACAAAATGATTATGACATCATCTAATTATTATGACATCATCAAATGATTATGACATCAACAAAATGATTATGACATCATCTAATTATTATGACATCATCAAATGATTATGACATCAACAAAATGATTATGACATCAACAAAATGATTATGACATCATCAAATGATTATGACATCAACAAAATGATTATGACATCATCTAATGATTATGACATCATCAAATGATTATGACATCAACAAAATGATTATGGCATCATCAAATGATTATGACATCAACAAAATGTTTATGACATCATCCAATGATTATGACATCAAATGATTATGACATCATCAAATGATTATGACATCAACAAAATGATTATGACATCATCAAATGATTATGACATCAACAAAATGATTCTGACATCATCTAATGATTATCACATCATCAAATGATTATGACATCAACAAAATGATTATGACATCATCTAATGATTATGACATCATCAAATGATTATGACATCAACAAAATGATTATGACATCATCAAATGATTATGACATCATCAAATGATTATGACATCAACAAAATGATTATGACATCATCCAATGATTATGACATCAAATGATTATGACATCATCAAATGATTATGACATCAACAAAATGATTATGACATCATCAAATGATTATGACATCAAATGATTATGACATCATCAAATGATTATGACATCAACAAAATGATTATGACATCATCAAATGATTATGACATCAACAAAATGATTATGACATCATCAAATGATTATGACATCAACAAAATGATTATGACATCATCAAATGATTATGACATCATCAAATGATTATGACATCATCAAATGATTATGACATCAACAAAATGATTATGACATCATCCAATGATTATGACATCAAATGATTATGACATCATCAAATGATTATGACATCAACAAAATGATTATGACATCATCCAATGATTATGACATCATCCAATGATTATGACATCATCAAATCATTATGACATCAACAAAATGATTATGACATCAACAAAATGATTATGACATCATCAAATGATTATGACATCAACAAAATGATTATGACATCATCAAATGATTATGACATCAACAAAATGATTATGACATCATCAAATGATTATGACATCAACAAAATGATTATGACATCATCAAATGATTATGACATCATCAAATGATTATGACATCAACAAAATGATTATGACATCATCCAATGATTATGACATCAAATGATTATGACATCATCAAATGATTATGACATCAACAAAATGATTATGACATCATCCAATGATTATGACATCATCCAATGATTATGACATCATCAAATAATTATGACATCAACAAAATGATTATGACATCAACAAAATGATTATGACATCATAAAATGATTATGACATCAACAAAATGATTATAGCATCATCAAATGATTATGACATCAACAAAATGATTATGACATCAACAAAATGATTATGACATCATTTAATGATTATGACATCATCAAATGATTATGACATCAACAAAATGATTATGACATCATCCAATGATTATGACATCATCCAATGATTATGACATCAAATGATTATGACATAATCAAATGATTATGACATCAACAAAATGATTATGACATCATCAAATGATTATGACATCAACAAAATGATTATGACATCAACAAAATGATTATGACATCATCCAATGATTATGACATCATCCAATGATTATGACATCAAATGATTATGACATCATCAAATGATTATGACATCAACAAAATGATTATGACATCATCAAATGATTATGACATCAACAAAATGATTATGACATCATCTAATGATTATGACATCATCAAATGATTATGACATCAACAAAATGATTATGACATAATCAAATGATTATGACATCAACAAAATGTTTATGACATCATCCAATGATTATGACATCAAATGATTATGACATCATCAAATGATTATGACATCAACAAAATGATTATGACATCATCTAATGATTATGACATCATCAAATGATTATGACATCATCAAATGATTATGACATCAACAAAATGATTATGACATCATCTAATGATTATGACATCATCAAATGATTATGACATAAACAAAATGATTATGACATCATCAAATGATTATGACATAAACAAAATGATTATGACATCATCAAATGATTATGACATCAACAAAATGATTATGACATCATCTAATGATTATGACATCATCAAATGATTATGACATCAACAAAATGATTATGACATCATCTAATGATTATGACATCATCAAATGACTATGACATCAACAAAATGATTATGACATCATCTAATGATTATGACATCATCAAATGATTATGACATCAACAAAATGATTATGACATCATCCCATGATTATGACATCAAATGATTATGACATCATCAAATGATTATGACATCATCAAATGATTATGACATCAACAAAATGATTATGACATCATCTAATGATTATGACATCATCAAATGATTATGACATCAACAAAATGATTATGACATCATCAAATGATTATGACATCAACAAAATGATTATGACATCATCTAATGATTATGACATCATCAAATGATTATGACATCAACAAAATGATTATGACATCATCAAATGATTATGACATCAACAAAATGATTATGACATCATCAAATGATTATGACATCAACAAAATGATTATGACATCATCAAATGATTATGACATCATCAAATGATTATGACATCATCAAATGATTATGACATCAACAAAATGATTATGACATCATCCAATGATTATGACATCAAATGATTATGACATCATCAAATGATTATGACATCAACAAAATGATTATGACATCATCCAATGATTATGACATCATCCAATGATTATGACATCATCAAATGATTATGACATCAACAAAATGATTATGACATCAACAAAATGATTATGACATCATCAAATGATTATGACATCAACAAAATGATTATGACATCATCAAATGATTATGACATCAACAAAATGATTATGACATCATCAAATGATTATGACATCAACAAAATGATTATGACATCATCAAATGATTATGACATCATCAAATGATTATGACATCAACAAAATGATTATGACATCATCCAATGATTATGACATCAAATGATTATGACATCATCAAATGATTATGACATCAACAAAATGATTATGACATCATCCAATGATTATGACATCATCCAATGATTATGACATCATCAAATGATTATGACATCAACAAAATGATTATGACATCAACAAAATGATTATGACATCATAAAATGATTATGACATCAACAAAATGATTATGACATCATCAAATGATTATGACATCAACAAAATGATTATGACATCAACAAAATGATTATGACATCATTTAATGATTATGACATCATCAAATGATTATGACATCAACAAAATGATTATGACATCATCCAATGATTATGACATCATCCAATGATTATGACATCAAATGATTATGACATAATCAAATGATTATGACATCAACAAAATGATTATGACATCATCAAATGATTATGACATCAACAAAATGATTATGACATCAACAAAATGATTATGACATCATCTAATGATTATGACATCAACAAAATGATTATGACATCATCCAATGATTATGACATCATCCAATGATTATGACATCAAATGATTATGACATCATCAAATGATTATGACATCAACAAAATGATTATGACATCATCAAATGATTATGACATCAACAAAATGATTATGACATCATCTAATGATTATGACATCATCAAATGATTATGACATCAACAAAATGATTATGACATAATCAAATGATTATGACATCAACAAAATGTTTATGACATCATCCAATGATTATGACATCAAATGATTATGACATCATCAAATGATTATGACATCAACAAAATGATTATGACATCATCTAATGATTATGACATCATCAAATGATTATGACATCAACAAAATGATTATGACATCATCTAATGATTATGACATCATCAAATGATTATGACATAAACAAAATGATTATGACATCATCAAATGATTATGACATAAACAAAATGATTATGACATCATCAAATGATTATGACATCAACAAAATGATTATGACATCATCTAATGATTATGACATCATCAAATGATTATGACATCAACAAAATGATTATGACATCATCTAATGATTATGACATCATCAAATGACTATGACATCAACAAAATGATTATGACATCATCTAATGATTATGACATCATCAAATGATTATGACATCAACAAAATGATTATGACATCATCCCATGATTATGACATCAAATGATTATGACATCATCAAATGATTATGACATCATCAAATGATTATGACATCAACAAAATGATTATGACATCATCTAATGATTATGACATCATCAAATGATTATGACATCAACAAAATGATTATGACATCATCAAATGATTATGACATCAACAAAATGATTATGACATCATCTAATGATTATGACATCATCAAATGATTATGACATCAACAAAATGATTATGACATCATCAAATGATTATGACATCAACAAAATGTTTATGACATCATCCAATGATTATGACATCAAATGATTATGACATCATCAAATGATTATGACATCAACAAAATGATTATGACATCATCTAATGATTATGACATCATCAAATGATTATGACATCAACAAAATGATTATGACATCATCTAATGATTATGACATCATCAAATGATTATGACATCAACAAAATGATTATGACATCATCTAATGATTATGACATCAACAAAATGATTATGACATCATCCAATGATTATGACATCAAATGATAATGACATCATCAAATGATTATGACTAGAACAAAATGATTATGACATCATCTAATGATTATGACATCATCCAAAGATTATGACATCAAATGATTATGACATCATCAAATGATTATGACATCAACAAAATGATTATTACATCATCCAATGATTATGACATCAAATGATTATGACATCATCAAATGATTATGCCATCAACAAAATGATTATGGCATCATCAAATGATTATGACATCAACAAAATGATTATGACATCATCCAATGATTATGACATCAACAAAATGATTATGACATCATCCAATGATTATGACATCATCAAATCATTATGACATCAACAAAATGATTATGACATCATCTAATTATTATGACATCATCAAATGATTATGACATCAACAAAATGATTATGACATCATCCCATGATTATGACATCAAATGATTATGACATCATCAAACGATTATGACATCAACAAAATGATTATGACATCATCAAATGATTATGACATCAACAAAATATTTATGACATCATCCAATGATTATGACATCAAATGATTATGACATCATCAAATGATTATAACATCAACAAAATGATTATGACATCATCTAATGATTATGACATCATCAAATGATTATGACATCAACAAAATGATTATGACATCATCTAATAATCGATTATGACATCATCAAATGATTATGACATCAACAAAATGATTATGACATCATCTAATGATTATGACATCAACAAAATGATTATGACATCATCCAATGATTATGACATCAAATGATAATGACATCATCAAATGATTATGACATCAACAAAATGATTATGACATCATCTAATGATTATGACATCATCCAAAGATTATGACATCAAATGATTATGACATCATCAAATGATTATGACATCAACAAAATGATTATGACATCATCCAATGATTATGACATCAAATGATTATGACATCATCAAATGATTATGCCATCAACAAAATGATTATGGCATCATCAAATGATTATGACATCAACAAAATGATTATGACATCATCCAATGATTATGACATCAACAAAATGATTATGACATCATCCAATGATTATGACATCATCAAATCATTATGACATCAACAAAATGATTATGACATCATCTAATTATTATGACATCATCAAATGATTATGACATCAACAAAATGATTATGACATCATCCCATGATTATGACATCAAATGATTATGACATCATCAAACGATTATGACATCAACAAAATGATTATGACATCATCAAATGATTATGACATCAACAAAATGATTATGACATCATCTAATGATTATGACATCATCAAATGATTATGACATCAACAAAATGATTATGGCATCATCAAATGATTATGACATCAACAAAATGTTTATGACATCATCCAATGATTATGACATCAAATGATTATGACATCATCAAATGATTATGACATCAACAAAATGATTATGACATCATCAAATGATTATGACATCAACAAAATGATTCTGACATTATCTAATGATTATCACATCATCAAATGATTATGACATCAACAAAATGATTATGACATCATCTAATGATTATGACATCATCAAATGATTATGACATCAACAAAATGATTATGACATCATCAAATGATTATGACATCATCAAATGATTATGACATCAACAAAATGATTATGACATCATCCAATGATTATGACATCAAATGATTATGACATCATCAAATGATTATGACATCAACAAAATGATTATGACATCATCAAATGATTATGACATCAACAAAATGATTATGACATCATCAAATGATTATGACATCAACAAAATGATTATGACATCATCCAATGATTATGACATCAAATGATTATGACATCATCAAATGATTATGACATCAACAAAATGATTATGACATCATCCAATGATTATGACATCATCCAATGATTATGACATCATCAAATCATTATGACATCAACAAAATGATTATGACATCAACAAAATGATTATGACATCATCAAATGATTATGACATCAACAAAATGATTATGACATCATCAAATGATTATGACATCAACAAAATGATTATGACATCATCAAATGATTATGACATCATCCAAAGATTATGACATCAAATGATTATGACATCATCAAATGATTATGACATCAACAAAATGATTATGACATCATCCAATGATTATGACATCAAATGATTATGACATCATCAAATGATTATGCCATCAACAAAATGATTATGGCATCATCAAATGATTATGACATCAACAAAATGATTATGACATCATCCAATGATTATGACATCAACAAAATGATTATGACATCATCAAATGATTATGACATCAACAAAATGATTATGACATCATCTAATGATTATGACATCATCTAATGATTATGACATCAACAAAATGATTATGACATCATCCAATGATTATGACATCAAATGATTATGACATCATCAAATGATTATGACATCAAGAAAATGATTATGACATCAACCAATGATTATGACATCAAATGATTATGACATCATCAAATGATTATGACATCAACAAAATGATTATGACATCATCCAATGATTATGACATCATCAAATGTTTATGACATCAACAAAATGGTTATGACATCATCCAATGATTATGACATCATCTAATGATTATGACATCATCAAATGATTATGACATCAACAAAATGATTATGACATCAAATGATTATGACATCATCAAATGATTATGACATCAACAAAATGAATATGACATCATCCAATGATTATGACATCATCAAATGATTATGACATCAACAAAATGATTATGACATCATCCAATGATTATGACATCAACAAAATGATTATGGCATCATCAAATGATTATGACATCAACAAAATGATTATGGCATCATCAAATGATTATGACATCAACAAAATGATTATGACACCATCCAATGATTATGACATCATCCAATGATTATCACTTCAAATGATTATGACATCAACAAAATTATTATGACATCATCCAATGATTATGACATCATCCAATGATTATGACATCATCAAATCATTATGACATCAACAAAATGATTATGACATCAACAAAATGATTGACATCATCAAATGATTATGACATCAACAAAATGATTATGACATCATCCAATAATTATGACATCAAATGATTATGACATCATCAAATCAATATGACATCAACAAAATGATTATGACATCAACAAAATGATTATGACATCATCTAATGATTATGACATCATCAAATTGTTATGACATCAACAAAATGATTATGACATCATCCAATGATTATGACATCAAATGATTATGACATCTTCAAATGATTATGACATCATCAAATGATTATGACATCAACAAAATGATTATGACATCATCTAATGATTATGACATCATCAAATGATTATGACATCAACAAAATGATTATGACATCATCCAATGATTATGACATTTTCCAATGATTTTGACATCAAATGATTATGACATCATCAAATCATTATGACATCAACAAAATGATTATGACATCAACAAAATGATTATGACATCATAAAATGATTATGACATCAACAAAATGATTATGGCATCATCAAATGATTATGACATCAACAAAATCATTATGACATAATCAAATGATTATGACATCAACAAAATGATTATGACATCATCCAATGATTATGACATCAAATGATTATAACATCATCCAATCATTATGACATCAACAAAATGATTATGACATCAACAAAATGATTATGACATCATAAAATGATTATGACATCAACAAAATGATTATAGCATCATCAAATGATTATGACATCAACAAAATGATTACGACATCATCTAATGATTATGACATCATCTAATGATTATGACATCAACAAAATGATTATGACATCATCCAATGATTATGACATCATCCAATGATTATGACATCAAATGATTATGACATCATCAAATGATTATGACATCAACAAAATGATTATGACATCATCAAATGATTATGACATCAACAAAATGATTATGACATCATCTAATGATTATGACATCATCAAATGATTATGACATCAACAAAATGATTATGACATAATCAAATGATTATGACATCAACAAAATGTTTATGACATCATCCAATGATTATGACATCAAATGATTATGACATCATCAAATGATTATGACATCAACAAAATGATTATGACATCATCTAATGATTATGACATCATCAAATGATTATGACATCAACAAAATGATTATGACATCATCTAATGATTATGACATCATCAAATGATAATGACATAAACAAAATGATTATGACATCTTCAAATGATTATGACATCAACAAAATGATTAAGACATCATCTAATGATTATGACATCATCAAATGATTATGACATCAACACAATGATTATGACATCATCTTATGATTATGACATCATCAAATGACTATGACATCAACAAAATGATTATGACATCATCTAATGATTATGACATCATCAAATGATTATGACATCAACAAAATGATTATGACATCATCCCATGATTATGACATCAAATGATTATGACATCATCAAATGATTATGACATCAACAAAATGATTATGACATCATCTAATGATTATGACATCATCAAATGATTATGACATCAACAAAATGATTATGACATCATCAAATGATTATGACATCAACAAAATGATTATGACATCATCTAATGATTATGACATCATCAAATGATTATGACATCAACAAAATGATTATGACATCATCAAATGATTATGACATCAACAAAATGTTTATGACATCATCCAATGATTATGACATCAAATGATTATGACATCATCAAATGATTATGACATCAACAAAATGATTATGACATCATCTAATGATTATGACATCATCAAATGATTATGACATCAACAAAATGATTATGACATCATCTAATGATTATGACATCATCAAATGATTATGACATCAACAAAATGATTATGACATCATCTAATGATTATGACATCAACAAAATGATTATGACATCATCCAATGATTATGACATCAAATGATAATGACATCATCAAATGATTATGACATCAACAAAATGATTATGACATCATCTAATGATTATGACATCATCCAAAGATTATGACATCAAATGATTATGACATCATCAAATGATTATGACATCAACAAAATGATTATGACATCATCCAATGATTATGACATCAAATGATTATGACATCATCAAATGATTATGCCATCAACAAAATGATTATGGCATCATCAAATGATTATGACATCAACAAAATGATTATGACATCATCCAATGATTATGACATCAACAAAATGATTATGACATCATCAAATGATTATGACATCAACAAAATGATTATGACATCATCTAATGATTATGACATCATCTAATGATTATGACATCAACAAAATGATTATGACATCATCCAATGATTATGACTTCAAATGATTATGACATCATCAAATGATTATGACATCCTCAAATGATTATGACATCAACAAAATGATTATGACATCATCCAATGATTATGACATCATCAAATCATTATGACATCAACAAAATGATTATGACATCATCTAATTATTATGACATCATCAAATGATTATGACATCAACAAAATGATTATGACATCATCCCATGATTATGACATCAAATGATTATGACATCATCAAACGATTATGACATCAACAAAATGATTATGACATCATCAAATGATTATGACATCAACAAAATGATTATGACATCATCTAATGATTATGACATCATCAAATGATTATGACATCAACAAAATGATTATGGCATCATCAAATGATTATGACATCAACAAAATGTTTATGACATCATCCAATGATTATGACATCAAATGATTATGACATCATCAAATGATTATGACATCAACAAAATGATTATGACATCATCAAATGATTATGACATCAACAAAATGATTATGACATCATCAAATGATTATGACATCATCCAAAGATTATGACATCAAATGATTATGACATCATCAAATGATTATGACATCAACAAAATGATTATGACATCATCCAATGATTATGACATCAAATGATTATGACATCATCAAATGATTATGCCATCAACAAAATGATTATGGCATCATCAAATGATTATGACATCAACAAAATGATTATGACATCATCCAATGATTATGACATCAACAAAATGATTATGACATCATCAAATGATTATGACATCAACAAAATGATTATGACATCATCTAATGATTATGACATCATCTAATGATTATGACATCAACAAAATGATTATGACATCATCCAATGATTATGACATCAAATGATTATGACATCATCAAATGATTATGACATCAACAAAATGATTATGACATCAACCAATGATTATGACATCAAATGATTATGACATCCTCAAATGATTATGACATCAACAAAATGATTATGACATCATCCAATGATTATGACATCATCAAATCATTATGACATCAACAAAATGATTATGACATCATCTAATTATTATGACATCATCAAATGATTATGACATCAACAAAATGATTATGACATCATCCCATGATTATGACATCAAATGATTATGACATCATCAAACGATTATGACATCAACAAAATGATTATGACATCATCAAATGATTATGACATCAACAAAATGATTATGACATCATCTAATGATTATGACATCATCAAATGATTATGACATCAACAAAATGATTATGGCATCATCAAATGATTATGACATCAACAAAATGTTTATGACATCATCCAATGATTATGACATCAAATGATTATGACATCATCAAATGATTATGACATCAACAAAATGATTATGACATCATCAAATGATTATGACATCAACAAAATGATTCTGACATCATCTAATGATTATCACATCATCAAATGATTATGACATCAACAAAATGATTATGACATCATCTAATGATTATGACATCATCAAATGATTATGACATCAACAAAATGATTATGACATCATCAAATGATTATGACATCATCAAATGATTATGACATCAACAAAATGATTATGACATCATCCAATGATTATGACATCAAATGATTATGACATCATCAAATGATTATGACATCAACAAAATGATTATGACATCATCAAATGATTATGACATCAACAAAATGATTATGACATCATCAAATGATTATGACATCAACAAAATGATTATGACATCATCAAATTATTATGACATCATCAAATGATTATGACATCATCAAATGATTATGACATCAACAAAATGATTATGACATCATCCAATGATTATGACATCAAATGATTATGACATCATCAAATGATTATGACATCAACAAAATGATTATGACATCATCCAATGATTATGACATCATCCAATGATTATGACATCATCAAATCATTATGACATCAACAAAATGATTATGACATCAACAAAATGATTATGACATCATCAAATGATTATGACATCAACAAAATGATTATGACATCATCAAATGATTATGACATCAACAAAATGATTATGACATCATCAAATGATTATGACATCATCCAAAGATTATGACATCAAATGATTATGACATCATCAAATGATTATGACATCAACAAAATGATTATGACATCATCCAATGATTATGACATCAAATGATTATGACATCATCAAATGATTATGCCATCAACAAAATGATTATGGCATCATCAAATGATTATGACATCAACAAAATGATTATGACATCATCCAATGATTATGACATCAACAAAATGATTATGACATCATCAAATGATTATGACATCAACAAAATGATTATGACATCATCTAATGATTATGACATCATCTAATGATTATGACATCAACAAAATGATTATGACATCATCCAATGATTATGACATCAAATGATTATGACATCATCAAATGATTATGACATCAACAAAATGATTATGACATCAACCAATGATTATGACATCAAATGATTATGACATCATCAAATGATTATGACATCAACAAAATGATTATGACATCATCCAATGATTATGACATCATCAAATGTTTATGACATCAACAAAATGGTTATGACATCATCCAATGATTATGACATCATCTAATGATTATGACATCATCAAATGATTATGACATCAACAAAATGATTATGACATCAAATGATTATGACATCATCTAATGATTATGACATCATCAAATGATTATGACATCAACAAAATGAATATGACATCATCCAATGATTATGAAATCATCAAATGATTATGACATCAACAAAATGATTATGACATCATCCAATGATTATGACATCAACAAAATGATTATGGCATTATCAAATGATTATGACATCAACAAAATGATTATGGCATCATCAAATGATTATGACATCAACAAAATGATTATGACATCATCCAATGATTATGACATCATCCAATGATTATCACATCAAATGATTATGACATCAACAAAATGATTATGACATCATAAAATGATTATGACATCAACAAAATGATTATAGCATCATCAAATGATTATGACATCAACAAAATGATTATGACATCAACAAAATGATTATGACATCATCTAATGATTATGACATCATCAAATGATTATGACATCAACAAAATGATTATGACATCATCCAATGATTATGACATCATCCAATGATTATGACATCAAATGATTATGACATAATCAAATGATTATGACATCAACAAAATGATTATGACATCATCAAATGATTATGACATCAACAAAATGATTATGACATCAACAAAATGATTATGACATCATCTAATGATTATGACATCAACAAAATGATTATGACATCATCCAATGATTATGACATCATCCAATGATTATGACATCAAATGATTATGACATCATCAAATGATTATGACATCAACAAAATGATTATGACATCATCAAATGATTATGACATCAACAAAATGATTATGACATCATCTAATGATTATGACATCATCAAATGATTATGACATCAACAAAATGATTATGACATAATCAAATGATTATGACATCAACAAAATGTTTATGACATCATCCAATGATTATGACATCAAATGATTATGACATCATCAAATGATTATGACATCAACAAAATGATTATGACATCATCTAATGATTATGACATCATCAAATGATTATGACATCAACAAAATAATTATGACATCATCTAATGATTATGACATCATCAAATGATTATGACATCATCAAATGATTATGACATCAACAAAATGATTATGACATCATCTAATGATTATGACATCATCAAATGATTATGACATCAACAAAATGATTATGACATCATCTAATGATTATGACATCATCAAATGACTATGACATCAACAAAATGATTATGACATCATCTAATGATTATGACATCATCAAATGATTATGACATCAACAAAATGATTATGACATCATCCCATGATTATGACATCAAATGATTATGACATCATCAAATGATTATGACATCAACAAAATGATTATGACATCATCTAATGATTATGACATCATCAAATGATTATGACATCAACAAAATGATTATGACATCATCAAATGATTATGACATCAACAAAATGATTATGACATCATCTAATGATTATGACATCATCAAATGATTATGACATCAACAAAATGATTATGACATCATCAAATGATTATGACATCAACAAAATGTTTATGACATCATCCAATGATTATGACATCAAATGATTATGACATCATCAAATGATTATGACATCAACAAAATGATTATGACATCATCTAATGATTATGACATCATCAAATGATTATGACATCAACAAAATGATTATGACATCATCTAATGATTATGACATCATCAAATGATTATGACATCAACAAAATGATTATGACATCATCTAATGATTATGACATCATCAAATGATTATGACATCAACAAAATGATTATGACATCATCTAATGATTATGACATCAACAAAATGATTATGACATCATCCAATGATTATGACATCAAATGATAATGACATCATCAAATGATTATGACATGAACAAAATGATTATGACATCATCTAATGATTATGACATTATCCAAAGATTATGACATCAAATGATTATGACATCATCAAATGATTATGTTATCAACAAAATGATTATGACATCATCCAATGATTATGACATCAAATGATTATGACATCATCAAATGATTATGCCATCAACAAAATGATTATGGCATCATCAAATGATTATGACGTCAACAAAATGATTATGACATCATCCAATGATTATGACATCAACAAAATGATTATGACATCATCAAATGATTATGACATCAACAAAATGATTATGACATCATCTAATGATTATGACATCATCTAATGATTATGACATCAACAAAATGATTATGACATCATCCAATGATTATGACATCAAATGATTATGACATCATCAAATGATTATGACATCAACAAAATGATTATGACATCAACCAATGATTATGACATCAAATGATTATGACATCCTCAAATGATTATGACATCAACAAAATGATTATGACATCATCCAATGATTATGACATCATCAAATCATTATGACATCAACAAAATGATTATGACATCATCTAATTATTATGACATCATCAAATGATTATGACATCAACAAAATGATTATGACATCAACAAAATGATTATGACATCATCAAATGATTATGACATCAACAAAATGATTATGACATCATCTAATGATTATGACATCATCAAATGATTATGACATCAACAAAATGATTATGGCATCATCAAATGATTATAACATCAACAAAATGTTTATGACATCATCCAATGATTATGACATCAAATGATTATGACATCATCAAATGATTATGACATCAACAAAATGATTATGACATCATCAAATGATTATGACATCAACAAAATGATTCTGACATCATCTAATGATTATCACATCATCAAATGATTATGACATCAACAAAATGATTATGACATCATCTAATGATTATGACATCATCAAATGATTATGACATCAACAAAATGATTATGACATCATCAAATGATTATGACATCATCAAATGATTATGACATCAACAAAATGATTATGACATCATCAAATGATTATGACATCATCAAATGATTATGACATCAACAAAATGATTATGACATCATCTAATGATTATGACATCATCAAATGATTATGACATCAACAAAATGATTATGACATCATCTAATGATTATGACATCATCAAATGATTATGACATAAACAAAATGATTATGACATCATCAAATGATTATGACATAAACAAAATGATTATGACATCATCAAATGATTATGACATCAACAAAATGATTATGACATCATCTAATGATTATGACATCATCAAATGATTATGACATCAACAAAATGATTATGACATCATCTAATGATTATGACATCATCAAATGACTATGACATCAACAAAATGATTATGACATCATCTAATGATTATGACATCATCAAATGATTATGACATCAACAAAATGATTATGACATCATCCCATGATTATGACATCAAATGATTATGACATCATCAAATGATTATGACATCATCAAATGATTATGACATCAACAAAATGATTATGACATCATCTAATGATTATGACATCATCAAATGATTATGACATCAACAAAATGATTATGACATCATCAAATGATTATGACATCAACAAAATGATTATGACATCATCTAATGATTATGACATCATCAAATGATTATGACATCAACAAAATGATTATGACATCATCAAATGATTATGACATCAACAAAATGTTTATGACATCATCCAATGATTATGACATCAAATGATTATGACATCATCAAATGATTATGACATCAACAAAATGATTATGACATCATCTAATGATTATGACATCATCAAATGATTATGACATCAACAAAATGATTATGACATCATCTAATGATTATGACATCATCAAATGATTATGACATCAACAAAATGATTATGACATCATCTAATGATTATGACATCAACAAAATGATTATGACATCATCCAATGATTATGACATCAAATGATAATGACATCATCAAATGATTATGACATCAACAAAATAATTATGACATCATCTAATGATTATGACATCATCCAAAGATTATGACATCAAATGATTATGACATCATCAAATGATTATGACATCAACAAAATGATTATTACATCATCCAATGATTATGACATCAAATGTTTATGACATCATCAAATGATTATGCCATCAACAAAATGATTATGGCATCATCAAATGATTATGACATCAACAAAATGATTATGACATCATCCAATGATTATGACATCATCAAATCATTATGACATCAACAAAATGATTATGACATCATCTAATTATTATGACATCATCAAATGATTATGACATCAACAAAATGATTATGACATCATCCCATGATTATGACATCAAATGATTATGACATCATCAAACGATTATGACATCAACAAAATGATTATGACATCATCAAATGATTATGACATCAACAAAATATTTATGACATCATCCAATGATTATGACATCAAATGATTATGACATCATCAAATGATTATAACATCAACAAAATGATTATGACATCATCTAATGATTATGACATCATCAGATGATTATGACATCAACAAAATGATTATGACATCATCTAATGATTATGACATCATCTAATGATTATGACATCAACAAAATGATTATGACATCATCCAATGATTATGACATCAAATGATAATGACATCATCAAATGATTATGACATCAACAAAATGATTATGACATCATCTAATGATTATGACATCATCCAAAGATTATGACATCAAATGATTATGACATCATCAAATGATTATGACATCAACAAAATGATTATGACATCATCCAATGATTATGACATCAAATGATTATGACATCATCAAATGATTATGCCATCAACAAAATGATTATGGCATCATCAAATGATTATGACATCAACAAAATGATTATGACATCATCCAATGATTATGACATCAACAAAATGATTATGACATCATCCAATGATTATGACATCATCAAATCATTATGACATCAACAAAATGATTATGACATCATCTAATTATTATGACATCATCAAATGATTATGACATCAACAAAATGATTATGACATCATCCCATGATTATGACATCAAATGATTATGACATCATCAAACGATTATGACATCAACAAAATGATTATGACATCATCAAATGATTATGACATCAACAAAATGATTATGACATCATCTAATGATTATGACATCATCAAATGATTATGACATCAACAAAATGATTATGGCATCATCAAATGATTATGACATCAACAAAATGTTTATGACATCATCCAATGATTATGACATCAAATGATTATGACATCATCAAATGATTATGACATCAACAAAATGATTATGACATCATCAAATGATTATGACATCAACAAAATGATTCTGACATTATCTAATGATTATCACATCATCAAATGATTATGACATCAACAAAATGATTATGACATCATCTAATGATTATGACATCATCAAATGATTATGACATCAACAAAATGATTATGACATCATCAAATGATTATGACATCATCAAATGATTATGACATCAACAAAATGATTATGACATCATCCAATGATTATGACATCAAATGATTATGACATCATCAAATGATTATGACATCAACAAAATGATTATGACATCATCAAATGATTATGACATCAACATAATGATTATGACATCATCAAATGATTATGACATCAACAAAATGATTATGACATCATCAAATGATTATGACATCATCAAATGATTATGACATCAACAAAATGATTATGACATCATCCAATGATTATGACATCAAATGATTATGACATCATCAAATGATTATGACATCAACAAAATGATCATGACATCATCCAATGATTATGACATCATCCAATGATTATGACATCATCAAATCATTATGACATCAACAAAATGATTATGACATCAACAAAATGATTATGACATCATCAAATGATTATGACATCAACAAAATGATTATGACATCATCAAATGATTATGACATCAACAAAATGATTATGACATCATCAAATGATTATGACATCATCCAAAGATTATGACATCAAATGATTATGACATCATCAAATGATTATGACATCAACAAAATGATTATGACATCATCCAATGATTATGACATCAAATGATTATGACATCATCAAATGATTATGCCATCAACAAAATGATTATGGCATCATCAAATGATTATGACATCAACAAAATGATTATGACATCATCCAATGATTATGACATCAACAAAATGATTATGACATCATCAAATGATTATGACATCAACAAAATGATTATGACATCATCTAATGATTATGACATCATCTAATGATTATGACATCAACAAAATGATTATGACATCATCCAATGATTATGACATCAAATGATTATGACATCATCAAATGATTATGACATCAAGAAAATGATTATGACATCAACCAATGATTATGACATCAAATGATTATGACATCATCAAATGATTATGACATCAACAAAATGATTATGACATCATCCAATGATTATGACATCATCAAATGTTTATGACATCAACAAAATGGTTATGACATCATCCAATGATTATGACATCATCTAATGATTATGACATCATCAAATGATTATGACATCAACAAAATGATTATGACATCAAATGATTATGACATCATCTAATGATTATGACATCATCAAATGATTATGACATCAACAAAATGAATATGACATCATCCAATGATTATGACATCATCAAATGATTATGACATCAACAAAATGATTATGACATCATCCAATGATTATGACATCAACAAAATGATTATGGCATCATCAAATGATTATGACATCAACAAAATGATTATGGCATCATCAAATGATTATGACATCAACAAAATGATTATGACACCATCCAATGATTATGACATCATCCAATGATTATCACATCAAATGATTATGACATCAACAAAATTATTATGACATCATCCAATGATTATGACATCATCCAATGATTATGACATCATCAAATCATTATGACATCAACAAAATGATTATGACATCGACAAAATGATTGACATCATCAAATGATTATGACATCAACAAAATGATTATGACATCATCCAATAATTATGACATCAAATGATTATGACATCATCAAATCAATATGACATCAACAAAATGATTATGACATCAACAAAATGATTATGACATCATCTAATGATTATGACATCATCAAATTGTTATGACATCAAATGATTATGACATCTTCAAATGATTATGACATCATCAAATGATTATGACATCAACAAAATGATTATGACATCATCTAATGATTATGACATCATCAAATGATTATGACATCAACAAAATGATTATGACATCATCCAATGATTATGACATTTTCCAATGATTTTGACATCAAATGATTATGACATCTTCAAATGATTATGACATCATCAAATGATTATGACATCAACAAAATGATTATGACATCATCTAATGATTATGACATCATCAAATGATTATGACATCAACAAAATGATTATGACATCATCCAATGATTATGACATTTTCCAATGATTTTGACATCAAATGATTATGACATCATCAAATCATTATGACATCAACAAAATGATTATGACATCAACAAAATGATTATGACATCATAAAATGATTATGACATCAACAAAATGATTATGGCATCATCAAATGATTATGACATCAACAAAATCATTATGACATAATCAAATGATTATGACATCAACAAAATGATTATGACATCATCCAATGATTATGACATCAAATGATTATAACATCATCCAATCATTATGACATCAACAAAATGATTATGACATCAACAAAATGATTATGACATCATAAAATGATTATGACATCAACAAAATGATTATAGCATCATCAAATGATTATGACATCAACAAAATGATTATGACATCAACAAAATGATTACGACATCATCTAATGATTATGACATCATCAAATGATTATGACATCAACAAAATGATTATGACATCATCCAATGATTATGACATCATCCAATGATTATGACATCAAATGATTATGACATAATCAAATGATTATGACATCAACAAAATGATTATGACATCATCAAATGATTATGACATCAACAAAATGATTATGACATCAACAAAATGATTATGACATCATCTAATGATTATGACATCAACAAAATGATTATGACATCATCCAATGATTATGACATCATCCAATGATTATGACATCAAATGATTATGACATCATCAAATGATTATGACATCAACAAAATGATTATGACATCATCAAATGATTATGACATCAACAAAATGATTATGACATCATCTAATGATTATGACATCATCAAATGATTATGACATCAACAAAATGATTATGACATAATCAAATGATTATGACATCAACAAAATGTTTATGACATCATCCAATGATTATGACATCAAATGATTATGACATCATCAAATGATTATGACATCAACAAAATGATTATGACATCATCTAATGATTATGACATCATCAAATGATTATGACATCAACAAAATGATTATGACATCATCTAATGATTATGACATCATCAAATGATAATGACATAAACAAAATGATTATGACATCTTCAAATGATTATGACATCAACAAAATGATTAAGACATCATCTAATGATTATGACATCATCAAATGATTATGACATCAACAAAATGATTATGACATCATCTTATGATTATGACATCATCAAATGACTATGACATCAACAAAATGATTATGACATCATCTAATGATTATGACATCATCAAATGATTATGACATCAACAAAATGATTATGACATCATCCCATGATTATGACATCAAATGATTATGACATCATCAAATGATTATGACATCATCAAATGATTATGACATCAACAAAATGATTATGACATCATCTAATGATTATGACATCATCAAATAATTATGACATCAACAAAATGATTATGACATCATCAAATGATTATGACATCAACAAAATGATTATGACATCATCTAATGATTATGACATCATCAAATGATTATGACATCAACAAAATGATTATGACATCATCAAATGATTATGACATCAACAAAATGTTTATGACATCATCCAATGATTATGACATCAAATGATTATGACATCATCAAATGATTATGACATCAACAAAATGATTATGACATCATCTAATGATTATGACATCATCAAATGATTATGACATCAACAAAATGATTATGACATCATCTAATGATTATGACATCATCAAATGATTATGACATCAACAAAATGATTATGACATCATCTAATGATTATGACATCAACAAAATGATTATGACATCATCCAATGATTATGACATCAAATGATAATGACATCATCAAATTATTATGACATCAACAAAATGATTATGACATCATCTAATGATTATGACATCATCCAAAGATTATGACATCAAATGATTATGACATCATCAAATGATTATGACATCAACAAAATGATTATGACATCATCCAATGATTATGACATCAAATGATTATGACATCATCAAATGATTATGACATCAACAAAATGATTATGACATCATCTAATGATTATGACATCATCTAATGATTATGACATCAACAAAATGATTATGACATCATCCAATGATTATGACATCAAATGATTATGACATCATCAAATGATTATGACATCAACAAAATGATTATGACATCATCTAATGATTATGACATCATCTAATGATTATGACATCAACAAAATGATTATGACATCATCCAATGATTATGACTTCAAATGATTATGACATCATCAAATGATTATGACATCAACAAAATGATTATGACATCAACCAATGATTATGACATCAAATGATTATGACATCCTCAAATGATTATGACATCAACAAAATGATTATGACATCATCCAATGATTATGACATCATCAAATCATTATGACATCAACAAAATGATTATGACATCATCTAATTATTATGACATCATCAAATGATTATGACATCAACAAAATGATTATGACATCATCCCATGATTATGACATCAAATGATTATGACATCATCAAACGATTATGACATCAACAAAATGATTATGACATCATCAAATGATTATGACATCAACAAAATGATTATGACATCATCTAATGATTATGACATCATCAAATGATTATGACATCAACAAAATGATTATGGCATCATCAAATGATTATGACATCAACAAAATGTTTATGACATCATCCAATGATTATGACATCAAATGATTATGACATCATCAAATGATTATGACATCAACAAAATGATTATGACATCATCAAATGATTATGACATCAACAAAATGATTATGACATCATCAAATGATTATGACATCAACAAAATGATTATGACATCATCAAATGATTATGACATCATCAAATGATTATGACATCAACAAAATGATTATGACATCATCCAATGATTATGACATCAAATGATTATGACATCATCAAATGATTATGACATCAACAAAATGATTATGACATCATCCAATGATTATGACATCATCCAATGATTATGACATCATCAAATCATTATGACATCAACAAAATGATTATGACATCAACAAAATGATTATGACATCATCAAATGATTATGACATCAACAAAATGATTATGACATCATCAAATGATTATGACATCAACAAAATGATTATGACATCATCAAATGATTATGACATCATCCAAAGATTATGACATTAAATGATTATGACATCATCAAATGATTATGACATCAACAAAATGATTATGACATCATCCAATGATTATGACATCAAATGATTATGACATCATCAAATGATTATGCCATCAACAAAATGATTATGGCATCATCAAATGATTATGACATCAACAAAATGATTATGACATCATCCAATGATTATGACATCAACAAAATGATTATGACATCATCAAATGATTATGACATCAACAAAATGATTATGACATCATCTAATGATTATGACATCATCTAATGATTATGACATCAACAAAATGATTATGACATCATCCAATGATTATGACATCAAATGATTATGACATCATCAAATGATTATGACATCAACAAAATGATTATGACATCAACCAATGATTATGACATCAAATGATTATGACATCATCAAATGATTATGACATCAACAAAATGATTATGACATCATCCAATGATTATGACATCATCAAATATTTATGACATCAACAAAATGGTTATGACATCATCCAATGATTATGACATCATCTAATGATTATGACATCATCAAATGATTATGACATCAACAAAATGATTATGACATCAAATGATTATGACATCATCTAATGATTATGACATCATCAAATGATTATGACATCAACAAAATGAATATGACATCATCCAATGATTATGACATCATCAAATGATTATGACATCAACAAAATGATTATGACATCATCCAATGATTATGACATCAACAAAATGATTATGGCATCATCAAATGATTATGACATCAACAAAATGATTATGGCATCATCAAATGATTATGACATCAACAAAATGATTATGACATCATCCAATGATTATGACATCATCCAATGATTATCACATCAAATGATTATGACATCAACAAAATTATTATGACATCATCCAATGATTATGACATCATCCAATGATTATGACATCATCAAATCATTATGACATCAACAAAATGATTATGACATCAACAAAATGATTGACATCATCAAATGATTATGACATCAACAAAATGATTATGACATCATCCAATAATTATGACATCAAATGATTATGACATCATCAAATCAATATGACATCAACAAAATGATTATGACATCAACAAAATGATTATGACATCATCTAATGATTATGACATCATCAAATTATTATGACATCAACAAAATGATTATGACATCATCCAATGATTATGACATCAAATGATTATGACATCTTCAAATGATTATGACATCATCAAATGATTATGACATCAACAAAATGATTATGACATCATCTAATGATTATGACATCATCAAATGATTATGACATCAACAAAATGATTATGACATCATCCAATGATTATGACATTTTCCAATGATTTTGACATCAAATGATTATGACATCATCAAATCATTATGACATCAACAAAATGATTATGACATCAACAAAATGATTATGACATCATAAAATGATTATGACATCAACAAAATGATTATGGCATCATCAAATGATTATGACATCAACAAAATCATTATGACATCATCAAATGATTATGACATCAACAAAATGATTATGACATCATCCAATGATTATGACATCAAATGATTATAACATCATCAAATCATTATGACATCAACAAAATGATTATGACATCAACAAAATGATTATGACATCATAAAATGATTATGACATCAACAAAATGATTATAGCATCATCAAATGATTATGACATCAACAAAATGATTATGACATCAACAAAATGATTATGACATCATCTAATGATTATGACATCATCAAATGATTATGACATCAACAAAATGATTATGACATCATCCAATGATTATGACATCATCCAATGATTATGACATCAAATGATTATGACATAATCAAATGATTATGACATCAACAAAATGATTATGACATCATCAAATGATTATGACATCAACAAAATGATTATGACATCAACAAAATGATTATGACATCATCTAATGATTATGACATCAACAAAATGATTATGACATCATCCAATGATTATGACATCATCCAATGATTATGACATCAAATGATTATGACATCATCAAATGATTATGACATCAACAAAATGATTATGACATCATCAAATGATTATGACATCAACAAAATGATTATGACATCATCTAATGATTATGACATCATCAAATGATTATGACATCAACAAAATGATTATGACATAATCAAATGATTATGACATCAACAAAATGTTTATGACATCATCCAATGATTATGACATCAAATGATTATGACATCATCAAATGATTATGACATCAACAAAATGATTATGACATCATCTAATGATTATGACATCATCAAATGATTATGACATCAACAAAATGATTATGACATCATCTAATGATTATGACATCATCAAATGATTATGACATAAACAAAATGATTATGACATCATCAAATGATTATGACATCAACAAAATGATTATGACATCATCTAATGATTATGACATCATCAAATGATTATGACATCAACAAAATGATTATGACATCATCTAATGATTATGACATCATCAAATGACTATGACATCAACAAAATGATTATGACATCATCTAATGATTATGACATCATCAAATGATTATGACATCAACAAAATGATTATGACATCATCCCATGATTATGACATCAAATGATTATGACATCATCAAATGATTATGACATCATCAAATGATTATGACATCAACAAAATGATTATGACATCATCTAATGATTATGACATCATCAAATGATTATGACATCAACAAAATGATTATGACATCATCAAATGATTATGACATCAACAAAATGATTATGACATCATCTAATGATTATGACATCATCAAATGATTATGACATCAACAAAATGATTATGACATCATCAAATGATTATGACATCAACAAAATGATTATGACATCATCTAATGATTATGACATCATCAAATGATTATGACATCAACAAAATGATTATGACATCATCCAATGATTATGACATCAACAAAATGTTTATGACATCATCCAATGATTATGACATCAAATGATTATGACATCATCAAATGATTATGACATCAACAAAATGATTATGACATCATCTAATGATTATGACATCATCAAATGATTATGACATCAACAAAATGATTATGACATCATCTAATGATTATGACATCATCAAATGATTATGACATCAACAAAATGATTATGACATCATCTAATGATTATGACATCAACAAAATGATTATGACATCATCCAATGATTATGACATCAAATGATAATGACATCATCAAATGATTATGACATCAACAAAATGATTATGACATCATCTAATGATTATGACATCATCCAAAGATTATGACATCAAATGATTATGACATCATCAAATGATTATGACATCAACAAAATGATTATGACATCATCCAATGATTATGACATCAAATGATTATGACATCATCAAATGATTATGCCATCAACAAAATGATTATGGCATCATCAAATGATTATGACATCAACAAAATGATTATGACATCATCCAATGATTATGACATCAACAAAATGATTATGACATCATCAAATGATTATGACATCAACAAAATGATTATGACATCATCTAATGATTATGACATCATCTAATGATTATGACATCAACAAAATGATTATGACATCATCCAATGATTATGACTTCAAATGATTATGACATCATCAAATGATTATGACATCAACAAAATGATTATGACATCAACCAATGATTATGACATCAAATGATTATGACATCCTCAAATGATTATGACATCAACAAAATGATTATGACATCATCCAATGATTATGACATCATCAAATCATTATGACATCAACAAAATGATTATGACATCATCTAATTATTATGACATCATCAAATGATTATGACATCAACAAAATGATTATGACATCATCCCATGATTATGACATCAAATGATTATGACATCATCAAACGATTATGACATCAACAAAATGATTATGACATCATCAAATGATTATGACATCAACAAAATGATTATGACATCATCTAATGATTATGACATCATCAAATGATTATGACATCAACAAAATGATTATGGCATCATCAAATGATTATGACATCAACAAAATGTTTATGACATCATCCAATGATTATGACATCAAATGATTATGACATCATCAAATGATTATGACATCAACAAAATGATTATGACATCATCAAATGATTATGACATCAACAAAATGATTCTGACATCATCTAATGATTATCACATCATCAAATGATTAAGACATCAACAAAATGATTATGACATCATTTAATGATTATGACATCATCAAATGATTATGACATCAACAAAATGATTATGACATCATCAAATGATTATGACATCATCAAATGATTATGACATCAACAAAATGATTATGACATCAGCCAATGATTATGACATCAAATGATTATGACATCATCAAATGATTATGACATCAACAAAATGATTATGACATCATCAAATGATTATGACATCAACAAAATGATTATGACATCATCAAATGATTATGACATCAACAAAATGATTATGACATCATCAAATGATTATGACATCATCAAATGATTATGACATCAACAAAATGATTATGACATCATCCAATGATTATGACATCAAATGATTATGACATCATCAAATGATTATGACATCAACAAAATGATTATGACATCATCCAATGATTATGACATCATCCAATGATTATGACATCATCAAATCATTATGACATCAACAAAATGATTATGACATCAACAAAATGATTATGACATCATCAAATGATTATGACATCAACAAAATGATTATGACATCATCAAATGATTATGACATCAACAAAATGATTATGACATCATCAAATGATTATGACATCATCCAAAGATTATGACATCAAATGATTATGACATCATCAAATGATTATGACATCAACAAAATGATTATGACATCATCCAATGATTATGACATCAAATGATTATGACATCATCAAATGATTATGCCATCAACAAAATGATTATGGCATCATCAAATGATTATGACATCAACAAAATGATTATGACATCATCCAATGATTATGACATCAACAAAATGATTATGACATCATCAAATGATTATGACATCAACAAAATGATTATGACATCATCTAATGATTATGACATCATCTAATGATTATGACATCAACAAAATGATTATGACATCATCCAATGATTATGACATCAAATGATTATGACATCATCAAATGATTATGACATCAACAAAATGATTATGACATCAACCAATGATTATGACATCAAATGATTATGACATCATCAAATGATTATGACATCAACAAAATGATTATGACATCATCCAATGATTATGACATCATCAAATGTTTATGACATCAACAAAATGGTTATGACATCATCCAATGATTATGACATCATCTAATGATTATGACATCATCAAATGATTATGACATCAACAAAATGATTATGACATCAAATGATTATGACATCATCTAATGATTATGACATCATCAAATGATTATGACATCAACAAAATGAATATGACATCATCCAATGATTATGACATCATCAAATGATTATGACATCAACAAAATGATTATGACATCATCCAATGATTATGACATCAACAAAATGATTATGGCATCATCAAATGATTATGACATCAACAAAATGATTATGGCATCATCAAATGATTATGACATCAACAAAATGATTATGACATCATCCAATGATTATGACATCATCCAATGATTATCACATCAAATGATTATGACATCAACAAAATTATTATGACATCATCCAATGATTATGACATCATCCAATGATTATGACATCATCAAATCATTATGACATCAACAAAATGATTATGACATCAACAAAATGATTGACATCATCAAATGATTATGACATCAACAAAATGATTATGACATCATCCAATAATTATGACATCAAATGATTATGACATCATCAAATCAATATGACATCAACAAAATGATTATGACATCAACAAAATGATTATGACATCATCTAATGATTATGACATCATCAAATTATTATGACATCAACAAAATGATTATGACATCATCCAATGATTATGACATCAAATGATTATGACATCTTCAAATGATTATGACATCATCAAATGATTATGACATCAACAAAATGATTATGACATCATCTAATGATTATGACATCATCAAATGATTATGACATCAACAAAATGATTATGACATCATCCAATGATTATGACATTTTCCAATGATTTTGACATCAAATGATTATGACATCATCAAATCATTATGACATCAACAAAATGATTATGACATCAACAAAATGATTATGACATCATAAAATGATTATGACATCAACAAAATGATTATGGCATCATCAAATGATTATGACATCAACAAAATCATTATGACATCATCAAATGATTATGACATCAACAAAATGATTATGACATCATCCAATGATTATGACATCAAATGATTATAACATCATCAAATCATTATGACATCAACAAAATGATTATGACATCAACAAAATGATTATGACATCATAAAATGATTATGACATCAACAAAATGATTATAGCATCATCAAATGATTATGACATCAACAAAATGATTATGACATCAACAAAATGATTATGACATCATCTAATGATTATGACATCATCAAATGATTATGACATCAACAAAATGATTATGACATCATCCAATGATTATGACATCATCCAATGATTATGACATCAAATGATTATGACATAATCAAATGATTATGACATCAACAAAATGATTATGACATCATCAAATGATTATGACATCAACAAAATGATTATGACATCAACAAAATGATTATGACATCATCTAATGATTATGACATCAACAAAATGATTATGACATCATCCAATGATTATGACATCATCCAATGATTATGACATCAAATGATTATGACATCATCAAATGATTATGACATCAACAAAATGATTATGACATCATCAAATGATTATGACATCAACAAAATGATTATGACATCATCTAATGATTATGACATCATCAAATGATTATGACATCAACAAAATGATTATGACATAATCAAATGATTATGACATCAACAAAATGTTTATGACATCATCCAATGATTATGACATCAAATGATTATGACATCATCAAATGATTATGACATCAACAAAATGATTATGACATCATCTAATGATTATGACATCATCAAATGATTATGACATCAACAAAATGATTATGACATCATCTAATGATTATGACATCATCAAATGATTATGACATAAACAAAATGATTATGACATCATCAAATGATTATGACATCAACAAAATGATTATGACATCATCTAATGATTATGACATCATCAAATGATTATGACATCAACAAAATGATTATGACATCATCTAATGATTATGACATCATCAAATGACTATGACATCAACAAAATGATTATGACATCATCTAATGATTATGACATCATCAAATGATTATGACATCAACAAAATGATTATGACATCATCCCATGATTATGACATCAAATGATTATGACATCATCAAATGATTATGACATCATCAAATGATTATGACATCAACAAAATGATTATGACATCATCTAATGATTATGACATCATCAAATGATTATGACATCAACAAAATGATTATGACATCATCAAATGATTATGACATCAACAAAATGATTATGACATCATCTAATGATTATGACATCATCAAATTATTATGACATCAACAAAATGATTATGACATCATCAAATGATTATGACATCAACAAAATGTTTATGACATCATCCAATGATTATGACATCAAATGATTATGACATCATCAAATGATTATGACATCAACAAAATGATTATGACATCATCTAATGATTATGACATCATCAAATGATTATGACATCAACAAAATGATTATGACATCATCTAATGATTATGACATCATCAAATGATTATGACATCAACAAAATGATTATGACATCATCTAATGATTACGACATCAACAAAATGATTATGACATCATCTAATGATTATGACATCAAATGATTATGACATCAACAAAATGATTATGGCATCATCCAATGATTATGACATCAAATGATTATGACATCATCAAATGATTATGACATCAACAAAATGATTATGACATCATCCAATGATTATGACATCAAATGATTATGACATCATCAAATCATTATGACATCAACAAAATGATTATGACATCAACAAAATAATTATGACATCAACAAAATGATTGACATCATCAAATGATTATGACATCAACAAAATGATTATGACATCATCCAATAATTATGACATCAAATGATTATGACATAATCAAATCAATATGACATCAACAAATTGATTATGACATCAACAAAATGATTATGACATCATCTAATGATTATGACATCATCAAATGATTATGACATCAACAAAATGATTATGACATCATCCAATGATTATGACATCAAATGATTATGACATCATCAAATGATTATGACATCAACAAAATGATTATGACATCATCTAATGATTATGACATCATCAAATCATTATGACATCAACAAAATTATTATGACATCATCCAATGATTATGACATTTTCCAATGATTATGACATCAAATGATTATGATATCATCAAATCATTATGACATCAACAAAATGATTATGACATCAACAAAATGATTATGACATCATAAAATGATTATGACATCAACAAAATGATTATTTCATCATCAAATGATTATGACATCAAGAAAATCATTATGACATCATCAAATGATTATGACATCAACAAAATGATTATGACATCATCCAATGATTATGACATCAAATGATTATAACATCATCAAATCATTATGACATCAACAAAATGATTATGACATCAACAAAATGATTATGACATCATAAAATGATTATGACATCAACAAAATGATTATAGCATCATCAAATGATTATGACATAAACAAAATGATTATGACATCATCTAATGATTATGACATCATCATATGATTATGACATCAACAAAATGATTATGACATCATCTAATGATTATGACATCATCAAATGATTATGACATCAACAAAATGATTATGACATCATCCAATGATTATGACATCATCCAATGATTATGACATCATCCAATGATTATGACATCAAATGATTATGACATAATCAAATGATTATGACATCAACAAAATGATTATGACATCATCAAATGATTATGACATCAACAAAATGATTATGACATCAACAAAATGATTATGACATCATCTAATGATTATGACATCAACAAAATGATTATGACATCATCCAATGATTATGACATCATCCAATGATTATGACATCAAATGATTATGACATCATCAAATGATTATGACATCAACAAAATGATTATGACATCATCAAATGATTATGACATCAACAAAATGATTATGACATCATCTAATGATTATGACATCATCAAATGATTATGACATCAACAAAATGTTTATGACATCATCCAATGATTATGAAATCAAATGATTATGACATCATCAAATGATTATGACATCAACAAAATGATTATGACATCATCTAATGATTATGACATCATCAAATGATTATGACATCAACAAAATGATTATGACATCATCTAATGATTATGACATCATCAAATGATTATGACATAAACAAAATGATTATGACATCATCTAATGATTATGACATCATCATATGATTATGACATCAACAAAATGATTATGACATCATCTAATGATTATGACATCATCAAATGATTATGACATCAACAAAATGATTATGACATCATCTAATGATTATGACATCATCAAATGATTATGACATCAACAAAATGATTATGACATCATCCCATGATTATGACATCAAATGATTATGACATCATCAAATGATTATGACATCAACAAAATGATTATGACATCATCAAATGATTATGACATCAACAAAATGATTATGACATCATCTAATGATTATTACATCATCAAATGATTATGACATCAACAAAATGATTATGACATCATCAAGTGATTATGACATCAACAAAATGATTATTTCATCATCAAATGATTATGACATCAAGAAAATCATTATGACATCATCAAATGATTATGACATCAACAAAATGATTATGACATCATCCAATGATTATGACATCAAATGATTATGACATCATCTAATGATTATGACATCAACAAAATGATTATGACATCAACAAAATGATTATGACATCATAAAATGATTATGACATCAACAAAATGATTATAGCATCATCAAATGATTATGACATCAACAAAATGATTATGACATCAACAAAATGATTATGACATCATCTAATGATTATGACATCATCAAATGATTATGACATCAACAAAATGATTATGACATCATCCAATGATTATGACATCATCCAATGATTATGACATCATCCAATGATTATGACATCAAATGATTATGACATAGTCAAATGATTATGACATCAACAAAATGATTATGACATCATCAAATGATTATGACATCAACAAAATGATTATGACATCAACAAAATGATTATGACATCATCTAATGATTATGACATCAACAAAATGATTATGACATCATCAAATGATTATGACATCAACAAAATGATTATGACATCAACAAAATGATTATGACATCATCTAATGATTATGACATCATCAAATGATTATGACATCAACAAAATGATTATGACATCATCTAATGATTATGACATCATCAAATGATTATGACATAAACAAAATGATTATGACATCATCTAATGATTATGACATCATCATATGATTATGACATCAACAAAATGATTATGACATCATCTAATGATTATGACATCATCAAATGATTATGACATCAACAAAATGATTATGACATCATCTAATGATTATGACATCATCAAATGATTATGACATCAACAAAATGATTATGACATCATCCCATGATTATGACATCAAATGATTATGACATCATCAAATGATTATGACATCAACAAAATGATTATGACATCATCAAATGATTATGACATCAACAAAATGATTATGACATCATCTAATGATTATTACATCATCAAATGATTATGACATCAACAAAATGATTATGACATCATCAAATGATTATGACATCAACAAAATGATTATTTCATCATCAAATGATTATGACATCAAGAAAATCATTATGACATCATCAAATGATTATGACATCAACAAAATGATTATGACATCATCCAATGATTATGACATCAAATGATTATGACATCATCTAATGATTATGACATCAACAAAATGATTATGACAGCAACAAAATGATTATGACATCATAAAATGATTATGACATCAACAAAATGATTATAGCATCATCAAATGATTATGACATCAACAAAATGATTATGACATCAACAAAATGATTATGACATCATCTAATGATTATGACATCATCAAATGATTATGACATCAACAAAATGATTATGACATCATCCAATGATTATGACATCATCCAATGATTATGACATCATCCAATGATTATGACATCAAATGATTATGACATAATCAAATGATTATGACATCAACAAAATGATTATGACATCATCAAATGATTATGACATCAACAAAATGATTATGACATCAACAAAATGATTATGACATCATCTAATGATTATGACATCAACAAAATGATTATGACATCATCCAATGATTATGACATCATCCAATGATTATGACATCAAATGATTATGACATCATCAAATGATTATGACATCAACAAAATGATTATGACATCATCAAATGATTATGACATCAACAAAATGATTATGACATCATCTAATGATTATGACATCATCAAATGATTATGACATCAACAAAATGTTTATGACATCATCCAATGATTATGAAATCAAATGATTATGACATCATCAAATGATTATGACATCAACAAAATGATTATGACATCATCTAATGATTATGACATCATCAAATGATTATGACATCAACAAAATGATTATGACATCATCTAATGATTATGACATCATCAAATGATTATGACATAAACAAAATGATTATGACATCATCTAATGATTATGACATCATCATATGATTATGACATCAACAAAATGATTATGACATCATCTAATGATTATGACATCATCAAATGATTATGACATCAACAAAATGATTATGACATCATCTAATGATTATGACATCATCAAATGATTATGACATCAACAAAATGATTATGACATCATCCCATGATTATGACATCAAATGATTATGACATCATCAAATGATTATGACATCAACAAAATGATTATGACATCATCAAATGATTATGACATCAACAAAATGATTATGACATCATCTAATGATTATTACATCATCAAATGATTATGACATCAACAAAATGATTATGACATCATCAAATGATTATGACATCAACAAAATGTTTATGACATCATCCAATGATTATGACATCAAATGATTATGACATCATCAAATGATTATGACATCAACAAAATGATTATGACATCATCTAATGATTATGACATCATCAAATGATTATGACATCAACAAAATGATTATGACATCATCTAATGATTATGACATCAACAAATGATTATGACATCAACAAAATGATTATGACATCATCTAATGATTATGACATCATCAAATGATTATGACATCAACAAAATGATTATGACATCATCCAATGATTATGACATCAACAAAATGATTATGACATCATCTAATGATTATGACATCAACAAAATGATTATGACATCATCTAATGATTATGACATCAAATGATTATGACATCAACAAAATGGTTATGGCATCATCCAATGATTATGACATCAAATGATTATGACATCATCAAATGATTATGACATCAACAAAATGATTATGACATCATCCAATGATTATGACATCAAATGATTATGACATCATCAAATCATTATGACATCAACAAAATGATAATGTCATCAACAAAATAATTATGACATCATCTAATGATTATGACATCATCAAATGATTATGACATCAACAAAATGATTTTGACATCATCCAATGATTATGACAACAAATGATTATGACATCATCAAATGATTATGACATCAACAAAATGATGATGACATCATCCAATGATTATGACATCATCCAATGTTTATGACATCATCAAATCATTATGACATCAACAAAATGATTAGGACATCATAAAATGATTATGACATCAACAAAATGATTATGGCATCATCAAATGATTATGACATCAACAAAATGATTATGACATCATCCAATGATTATGACATCATCCAATGATTATGACATCATCAAATCATTATGACATCAACAAAATGATTATGACATCAACAAAATGATTATGACATCATCAAATGATTATGACATCAACAAAATGATTATGACATCATCCAATGATTATGACATCATCAAATCATTATGACATCAACAAAATGATTATTACATCAACAAAATGATTATGACATCATCAAATGATTATGACATCAAATGATTATGACATCATCAAATGATTATGACATCAACAAAATGTTTATGACATCATCCAATGATTATGACATCAAATGATTATGACATCATCAAATGATTATGCCATCAACAAAATGATTATGGCATCATCAAATGATTATGACATTATCAAATGATTATGACATCAACAAAATGATTATGACATCATCCGATGATTATGACATCAAATGATTATGACATCATCAAATCATTATGACATCAACAAAATGATTATGACATCATCTAATTATTATGACATCATCAAATGATTATGACATCAACAAAATGATTATGACATCATCCCATGATTATGACATCAAATGATTATGACATCATCAAATGATTATGACATCAACAAAATGATTATGACATCATCAAATGATTATGACATCAACAAAATGATTATGACATCATCTAATGATTATGACATCATCAAATGATTATGACATCAACAAAACGATTATGACATCATCAAATGATTATGACACCAACAAAATGTTTATGACATCATCCAATGATTATGACATCAAATGATTATGACATCATCAAATGATTATGACATCAACAAAATGATTATGACATCATCAAATGATTATGACATCAACAAAATGATTCTGACATCATCTAATGATTATCACATCATCAAATGATTATGACATCAACAAAATGATTATGACATCATCTAATGATTATGACATCATCAAATGATTATGACATCAACAAAATGATTATGACATCATCAAATGATTATGACATCATCAAATGATTATGACATCAACAAAATGATTATGACATCATCCAATGATTATGACATCAAATGATTATGACATCATCAAATGATTATGACATCAACAAAATGATTATGACATCAACAAAATGATTATGACATCATCAAATGATTATGACATCAACAAAATGATTATGACATCATCAAATGATTATGACATCAACAAAATGATTATGACATCATCAAATGATTATGACATCATCAAATGATTATGACATCATCAAATGATTATGACATCAACAAAATGATTATGACATCATCCAATGATTATGACATCCAATGATTATGACATCATCAAATGATTATGACATCAACAAAATGATTATGACATCAACCAATGATTATGACATCATCCAATGATTATGACATCATCAAATGATTATGACATCAACAAAATGATTATGACATCAACAAAATGATTATGACATCATCCAATGATTATGACATCATCCAATGATTATGACATCATCAAATCATTATGACATCAACAAAATGATTATGACATCAACAAAATGATTATGACATCATCAAATGATTATGACATCAACAAAATGATTATGACATCATCTAATGATTATGACATCATCTAATGATTATGACATCAACAAAATGATTATGACATCATCCAATGATTATGACATCAAATGATTATGACATCATCAAATGATTATGACATCAACAAAATGATTATGACATCAACCAATGATTATGACATCAAATGATTATGACATCATCCAATGATTATGACATCAAATGATTATGACATCATCAAATGATTATGACATCAACAAAATGATTATGACATCAAATGATTATGACATCATCTAATGATTATGACATCATCAAATGATTATGACATCAACAAAATGAATATGACATCATCCAATGATTATGACATCATCAAATGATTATGACATCAACAAAATGATTATGACATCATCCAATGATTATGACATCAACAAAATGATTATGGCATCATCAAATGATTATGACATCAAAAAAATGATTATGGCATCATCCAATGATTATGACATCATCCAATGATTATCACATCAAATGATTATGACATCAACAAAATTATTATGACATCATCCAATGATTATGACATCATCCAATGATTATGACATCATCAAATCATTATGACATCAACAAAATGATTATGACATCAACAAAATGATTGACATCATCAAATGATTATGACATCAACAAAATGATTATGACATCATCCAATAATTATGACATCAAATGATTATGACATCATCAAATCAATATGACATCAACAAAATGATTATGACATCAACAAAATGATTATGACATCATCTAATGATTATGACATCATCAAATGATTATGACATCAACAAAATGATTATGACATCATCCAATGATTATGACATCAACAAAATGATTATGACATCATCTAATGATTATGACACCATCAAATGATTATGACATCAACAAAATGATTATGACGTCATCCAATGATTATGACATTTTCCAATGATTATGACATCAAATGATTATGACATCATCAAATCATTATGACATCAACAAAATGATTATGACATCAACAAAATGATTATGACATCATAAAATGATTATGACATCAACAAAATGATTATGACATAATCCAATGATTATGACATCAAATGATTATGACATCATCAAATGATTATGACATCAACAAAATGATTATGACATCATCAAATGATTATGACATCAACAAAATGATTATGACATCATCTAATGATTATGACATCATCAAATGATTATGACATCAACAAAATGATTATGACATCATCCAATGATTATGACATTTTCCAATGATTATGACATCAAATGATTATGACATCATCAAATCATTATGACATCAACAAAATGATTATGACATCAACAAAATGATTATGACATCATAAAATGATTATGACATCAACAAAATGATTATGGCATCATCAAATGATTATGACATCAACAAAATCATTATGACATCATCAAATGATTATGACATCAACAAAATGATTATGACATAATCCAATGATTATGACATCAAATGATTATAACATCATCAAATCATTATGACATCAACAAAATGATTATGACATCAACAAAATGATTATGACATCATAAAATGATTATGACATCAACAAAATGATTATAGCATCATCAAATGATTATGACATCAACAAAATGATTATGACATCAACAAAATGATTATGACATCATCTAATGATTATGACATCATCAAATGATTATGACATCATCAAATGATTATGACATCAACAAAATGATTATGACATCATCCAATGATTATGACATCATCCAATGATTATGACATCAAATGATTATGACATAATCAAATGATTATGACATCAACAAAATGATTATGACATCATCAAATGATTATGACATCAACAAAATGATTATGACATCAACAAAATGATTATGACATCATCTAATGATTATGACATCAACAAAATGATTATGACATCATCCAATGATTATGACATCATCCAATGATTATGACATCAAATGATTAGGACATCATCAAATGATTATGACATCAACAAAATGATTATGACATCATCAAATGATTATGACATCAACAAAATGATTATGACATCATCTAATGATTATGACATCATCAAATGATTATGACATCAACAAAATGATTATGACATAATCAAATGATTATGACATCAACAAAAAGTTTATGACATCATCCAATGATTATGACATCAAATGATTATGACATCATCAAATGATTATGACATCAACAAAATGATTATGACATCATCTAATGATTATGACATCATCAAATGATTATGACATCAACAAAATGATTATGACATCATCTAATGATTATGACATCATCAAATGATTATGACATAAACAAAATGATTATGACATCATCTAATGATTATGACATCATCATATGATTATGACATCAACAAAATGATTATGACATCATCTAATGATTATGACATCATCAAATGACTATGACATCAACAAAATGATTATGACATCATCTAATGATTATGACATCATCAAATGATTATGACATCAACAAAATGATTATGACATCATCCCATGATTATGACATCAAATGATTATGACATCATCAAATGATTATGACATCATCAAATGATTATGACATCAACAAAATGATTATGACATCATCTAATGATTATGACATCATCAAATAATTATGACATCAACAAAATGATTATGACATCATCAAATGATTATGACATCAACAAAATGATTATGACATCATCTAATGATTATGACATCATCAAATGATTATGACATCAACAAAATGTTTATGACATCATCCAATGATTATGACATCAAATGATTATGACATCATCAAATGATTATGACATCAACAAAATGATTATGACATCATCTAATGATTATGACATCATCAAATGATTATGACATCAACAAAATGATTATGACATCATCTAATGATTATGACATCAACAAAATGATTATGACATCATCTAATGATTATGACATCATCAAATGATTATGACATCAACAAAATGATTATGACATCATCCAATGATTATGACATCAAATGATTATGACATCATCAAATGATTATGACATCAACAAAATGATTACGACATCATCTAATGATTATGACATCAAATGATTATGACATCAACAAAATGATTATGGCATCATCCAATGATTATGACAACAAATGATTATGACATCATCAAATGATTATGACATCAACAAAATGATTATGACATCATCCAATGATTATGACATCAAATGATTATGACATCATCAAATCATTATGACATCAACAAAATGATTATGACATCAACAAAATAATTATGACATCATCCAATGATTATGACATCATCAAATGATTATGACATCAACAAAATGATTTTGACATCATCCAATGATTATGACAACAAATGATTATGACATCATCAAATGATTATGACATCAACAAAATGATGATGACATCATCCAATGATTATGACATCATCCAATGATTATGACATCATCAAATCATTATGACATCAACAAAATGATTAGGACATCATAAATTGATTATGACATCAACAAAATGATTATGGCATCATCAAATGATTATGACATCAACAAAATGATTATGACATCATCCAATGATTATGACATCATCCAATGATTATGACATCATCAAATCATTATGACATCAACAAAATGATTATGACATCAACAAAATGATTATGACATCATCAAATGATTATGACATCAACAAAATGATTATGACATCATCCAATGATTATGACATCATCAAATCATTATGACATCAACAAAATGATTATTACATCAACAAAATGATTATGACATCATCAAATGATTATGACATCAAATGATTATGACATCATCAAATGATTATGACATCAACAAAATGTTTATGACATCATCCAATGATTATGACATCAAATGATTATGACATCATCAAATGATTATGCCATCAACAAAATGATTATGGCATCATCAAATGATTATGACATTATCAAATGATTATGACATCAACAAAATGATTATGACATCATCCGATGATTATGACATCAAATGATTATGACATCATCAAATCATTATGACATCAACAAAATGATTATGACATCATCTAATTATTATGACATCATCAAATGATTATGACATCAACAAAATGATTATGACATCATCCCATGATTATGACATCAAATGATTATGACATCATCAAATGATTATGACATCAACAAAATGATTATGACATCATCAAATGATTATGACATCAACAAAATGATTATGACATCATCTAATGATTATGACATTATCAAATGATTATGACATCAACAAAACGATTATGACATCATCAAATGATTATGACACCAACAAAATGTTTATGACATCATCCAATGATTATGACATCAAATGATTATGACATCATCAAATGATTATGACATCAACAAAATGATTATGACATCATCAAATGATTATGACATCAACAAAATGATTCTGACATCATCTAATGATTATCACATCATCAAATGATTATGACATCAACAAAATGATTATGACATCATCTAATGATTATGACATCATCAAATGATTATGACATCAACAAAATGATTATGACATCATCAAATGATTATGACATCATCAAATGATTATGACATCAACAAAATGATTATGACATCATCCAATGATTATGACATCAAATGATTATGACATCATCAAATGATTATGACATCAACAAAATGATTATGACATCAACAAAATGATTATGACATCATCAAATGATTATGACATCAACAAAATGATTATGACATCATCAAATGATTATGACATCAACAAAATGATTATGACATCATCAAATGATTATGACATCATCAAATGATTATGACATCATCAAATGATTATGACATCAACAAAATGATTATGACATCATCCAATGATTATGACATCAAATGATTATGACATCATCAAATGATTATGACATCAACAAAATGATTATGACATCATCCAATGATTATGACATCATACAATGATTATGACATCATCAAATCATTATGACATCAACAAAATGATTATGACATCAACAAAATGATTATGACATCATCAAATGATTATGACATCAACAAAATGATTATGACATCATCAAATGATTATGACATCAACAAAATGATTATGACATCATCAAATGATTATGACATCATCCAAAGATTATGACATCAAATGATTATGACATCATCAAATGATTATGACATCAACAAAATGATTATGACATCATCCAATGATTATGACATCAAATGATTATGACATCATCAAATGATTATGCCATCAACAAAATGATTATGGCATCATCAAATGATTATGACATCAACAAAATGATTATGACATCATCCAATCATTATGACATCAACAAAATGATTATGACATCATCAAATGATTATGACATCAACAAAATGATTATGACATCAAATGATTATGACATCATCTAATGATTATGACATCATCAAATGATTATGACATCAACAAAATGAATATGACATCATCCAATGATTATGACATCATCAAATGATTATGACATCAACAAAATGATTATGACATCATCCAATGATTATGACATCAACAAAATGATTATGGCATCATCAAATGATTATGACATCAAAAAAATGATTATGGCATCATCAAATGATTATGACATCAACAAAATGATTATGACATCATCCAATGATTATGACATCATCCAATGATTATCACATCAAATGATTATGACATCAACAAAATTATTATGACATCATCCAATGATTATGACATCATCCAATGATTATGACATCATCAAATCATTATGACATCAACAAAATGATTATGACATCAACAAAATGATTGACATCATCAAATGATTATGACATCAACAAAATGATTATGACATCATCCAATAATTATGACATCAAATGATTATGACATCATCAAATCAATATGACATCAACAAAATGATTATGACATCAACAAAATGATTATGACATCATCTAATGATTATGACATCATCAAATGATTATGACATCAACAAAATGATTATGACATCATCCAATGATTATGACATCAAATGATTATGACATCATCAAATGATTATGACATCAACAAAATGATTATGACATCATCAAATGATTATGACATCAACAAAATGATTATGACATCATCTAATGATTATGACATCATCAAATGATTATGACATCAACAAAATGATTATGACGTCATCCAATGATTATGACATTTTCCAATGATTATGACATCAAATGATTATGACATCATCAAATCATTATGACATCAACAAAATGATTATGACATCAACAAAATGATTATGACATCATAAAATGATTATGACATCAACAAAATGATTATGACATAATCCAATGATTATGACATCAAATGATTATGACATCATCAAATGATTATGACATCAACAAAATGATTATGACATCATCAAATGATTATGACATCAACAAAATGATTATGACATCATCTAATGATTATAACATCATCAAATGATTATGACATCAACAAAATGATTATGACATCATCCAATGATTATGACATTTTCCAATGATTATGACATCAAATGATTATGACATCATCAAATCATTATGACATCAACAAAATGATTATGACATCATAAAATGATTATGACATCAACAAAATGATTATGGCATCATCAAATGATTATGACATCAACAAAATCATTATGACATCATCAAATGATTATGACATCAACAAAATGATTATGACATCATCCAATGATTATGACATCAAATGATTATAACATCATCAAATCATTATGACATCAACAAAATGATTATGACATCAACAAAATGATTATGACATCATAAAATGATTATGACATCAACAAAATGATTATAGCATCATCAAATGATTATGACATCAACAAAATGATTATGACATCATCAAAATGATTATGACATCATCTAATGATTATGACATCATCAAATGATTATGACATCATCAAATGATTATGACATCAACAAAATGATTATGACATCATCCAATGATTATGACATCATCCAATGATTATGACATCAAATGATTATGACATAATCAAATGATTATGACATCAACAAAATGATTATGACATCATCAAATGATTATGACATCAACAAAATGATTATGACATCAACAAAATGATTATGACATCATCTAATGATTATGACATCAACAAAATGATTATGACATCATCCAATGATTATGACATCATCCAATGATTATGACATCAAATGATTAGGACATCATCAAATGATTATGACATCAACAAAATGATTATGACATCATCAAATGATTATGACATCAACAAAATGATTATGACATCATCTAATGATTATGACATCATCAAATGATTATGACATCAACAAAATGATTATGACATAATCAAATGATTATGACATCAACAAAAAGTTTATGACATCATCCAATGATTATGACATCAAATGATTATGACATCATCAAATGATTATGACATCAACAAAATGATTATGACATCATCCAATGATTATGACATCAAATGATTATGACATCATCAAATGATTATGACATCAACAAAATGATTATGACATCATCAAATGATTATGACATCAACAAAATGATTATGACATCATCTAATGATTATGACATCATCAAATGATTATGACATCAACAAAATGATTATGACGTCATCCAATGATTATGACATTTTCCAATGATTATGACATCAAATGATTATGACATCATCAAATCATTATGACATCAACAAAATGATTATGACATCAACAAAATGATTATGACATCATAAAATGATTATGACATCAACAAAATGATTATGACATAATCCAATGATTATGACATCAAATGATTATGACATCATCAAATGATTATGACATCAACAAAATGATTATGACATCATCAAATGATTATGACATCAACAAAATGATTATGACATCATCTAATGATTATGACATCATCAAATGATTATGACATCAACAAAATGATTATGACATCATCCAATGATTATGACATTTTCCAATGATTATGACATCAAATGATTATGACATCATCAAATCATTATGACATCAACAAAATGATTATGACATCAACAAAATGATTATGACATCATAAAATGATTATGACATCAACAAAATGATTATGGCATCATCAAATGATTATGACATCAACAAAATCATTATGACATCATCAAATGATTATGACATCAACAAAATGATTATGACATAATCCAATGATTATGACATCAAATGATTATAACATCATCAAATCATTATGACATCAACAAAATGATTATGACATCAACAAAATGATTATGACATCATAAAATGATTATGACATCAACAAAATGATTATAGCATCATCAAATGATTATGACATCAACAAAATGATTATGACATCAACAAAATGATTATGACATCATCTAATGATTATGACATCATCAAATGATTATGACATCATCAAATGATTATGACATCAACAAAATGATTATGACATCATCCAATGATTATGACATCATCCAATGATTATGACATCAAATGATTATGACATAATCAAATGATTATGACATCAACAAAATGATTATGACATCATCAAATGATTATGACATCAACAAAATGATTATGACATCAACAAAATGATTATGACATCATCTAATGATTATGACATCAACAAAATGATTATGACATCATCCAATGATTATGACATCATCCAATGATTATGACATCAAATGATTAGGACATCATCAAATGATTATGACATCAACAAAATGATTATGACATCATCAAATGATTATGACATCAACAAAATGATTATGACATCATCTAATGATTATGACATCATCAAATGATTATGACATCAACAAAATGATTATGACATAATCAAATGATTATGACATCAACAAAAAGTTTATGACATCATCCAATGATTATGACATCAAATGATTATGACATCATCAAATGATTATGACATCAACAAAATGATTATGACATCATCTAATGATTATGACATCATCAAATGATTATGACATCAACAAAATGATTATGACATCATCTAATGATTATGACATCATCAAATGATTATGACATAAACAAAATGATTATGACATCATCTAATGATTATGACATCATCATATGATTATGACATCAACAAAATGATTATGACATCATCTAATGATTATGACATCATCAAATGACTATGACATCAACAAAATGATTATGACATCATCTAATGATTATGACATCATCAAATGATTATGACATCAACAAAATGATTATGACATCATCCCATGATTATGACATCAAATGATTATGACATCATCAAATGATTATGACATCATCAAATGATTATGACATCAACAAAATGATTATGACATCATCTAATGATTATGACATCATCAAATAATTATGACATCAACAAAATGATTATGACATCATCAAATGATTATGACATCAACAAAATGATTATGACATCATCTAATGATTATGACATCATCAAATGATTATGACATCAACAAAATGTTTATGACATCATCCAATGATTATGACATCAAATGATTATGACATCATCAAATGATTATGACATCAACAAAATGATTATGACATCATCTAATGATTATGACATCATCAAATGATTATGACATCAACAAAATGATTATGACATCATCTAATGATTATGACATCAACAAAATGATTATGACATCATCTAATGATTATGACATCATCAAATGATTATGACATCAACAAAATGATTATGACATCATCCAATGATTATGACATCAAATGATTATGACATCATCAAATGATTATGACATCAACAAAATGATTACGACATCATCTAATGATTATGACATCAAATGATTATGACATCAACAAAATGATTATGGCATCATCCAATGATTATGACAACAAATGATTATGACATCATCAAATGATTATGACATCAACAAAATGATTATGACATCATCCAATGATTATGACATCAAATGATTATGACATCATCAAATCATTATGACATCAACAAAATGATTATGACATCAACAAAATAATTATGACATCATCCAATGATTATGACATCATCAAATGATTATGACATCAACAAAATGATTTTGACATCATCCAATGATTATGACAACAAATGATTATGACATCATCAAATGATTATGACATCAACAAAATGATGATGACATCATCCAATGATTATGACATCATCCAATGATTATGACATCATCAAATCATTATGACATCAACAAAATGATTAGGACATCATAAATTGATTATGACATCAACAAAATGATTATGGCATCATCAAATGATTATGACATCAACAAAATGATTATGACATCATCCAATGATTATGACATCATCCAATGATTATGACATCATCAAATCATTATGACATCAACAAAATGATTATGACATCAACAAAATGATTATGACATCATCAAATGATTATGACATCAACAAAATGATTATGACATCATCCAATGATTATGACATCATCAAATCATTATGACATCAACAAAATGATTATTACATCAACAAAATGATTATGACATCATCAAATGATTATGACATCAAATGATTATGACATCATCAAATGATTATGACATCAACAAAATGTTTATGACATCATCCAATGATTATGACATCAAATGATTATGACATCATCAAATGATTATGCCATCAACAAAATGATTATGGCATCATCAAATGATTATGACATTATCAAATGATTATGACATCAACAAAATGATTATGACATCATCCGATGATTATGACATCAAATGATTATGACATCATCAAATCATTATGACATCAACAAAATGATTATGACATCATCTAATTATTATGACATCATCAAATGATTATGACATCAACAAAATGATTATGACATCATCCCATGATTATGACATCAAATGATTATGACATCATCAAATGATTATGACATCAACAAAATGATTATGACATCATCAAATGATTATGACATCAACAAAATGATTATGACATCATCTAATGATTATGACATTATCAAATGATTATGACATCAACAAAACGATTATGACATCATCAAATGATTATGACACCAACAAAATGTTTATGACATCATCCAATGATTATGACATCAAATGATTATGACATCATCAAATGATTATGACATCAACAAAATGATTATGACATCATCAAATGATTATGACATCAACAAAATGATTCTGACATCATCTAATGATTATCACATCATCAAATGATTATGACATCAACAAAATGATTATGACATCATCTAATGATTATGACATCATCAAATGATTATGACATCAACAAAATGATTATGACATCATCAAATGATTATGACATCATCAAATGATTATGACATCAACAAAATGATTATGACATCATCCAATGATTATGACATCAAATGATTATGACATCATCAAATGATTATGACATCAACAAAATGATTATGACATCAACAAAATGATTATGACATCATCAAATGATTATGACATCAACAAAATGATTATGACATCATCAAATGATTATGACATCAACAAAATGATTATGACATCATCAAATGATTATGACATCATCAAATGATTATGACATCATCAAATGATTATGACATCAACAAAATGATTATGACATCATCCAATGATTATGACATCAAATGATTATGACATCATCAAATGATTATGACATCAACAAAATGATTATGACATCATCCAATGATTATGACATCATACAATGATTATGACATCATCAAATCATTATGACATCAACAAAATGATTATGACATCAACAAAATGATTATGACATCATCAAATGATTATGACATCAACAAAATGATTATGACATCATCAAATGATTATGACATCAACAAAATGATTATGACATCATCAAATGATTATGACATCATCCAAAGATTATGACATCAAATGATTATGACATCATCAAATGATTATGACATCAACAAAATGATTATGACATCATCCAATGATTATGACATCAAATGATTATGACATCATCAAATGATTATGCCATCAACAAAATGATTATGGCATCATCAAATGATTATGACATCAACAAAATGATTATGACATCATCCAATCATTATGACATCAACAAAATGATTATGACATCATCAAATGATTATGACATCAACAAAATGATTATGACATCAAATGATTATGACATCATCTAATGATTATGACATCATCAAATGATTATGACATCAACAAAATGAATATGACATCATCCAATGATTATGACATCATCAAATGATTATGACATCAACAAAATGATTATGGCATCATCAAATGATTATGACATCAAAAAAATGATTATGGCATCATCAAATGATTATGACATCAACAAAATGATTATGACATCATCCAATGATTATGACATCATCCAATGATTATCACATCAAATGATTATGACATCAACAAAATTATTATGACATCATCCAATGATTATGACATCATCCAATGATTATGACATCATCAAATCATTATGACATCAACAAAATGATTATGACATCAACAAAATGATTGACATCATCAAATGATTATGACATCAACAAAATGATTATGACATCATCCAATAATTATGACATCAAATGATTATGACATCATCAAATCAATATGACATCAACAAAATGATTATGACATCAACAAAATGATTATGACATCATCTAATGATTATGACATCATCAAATGATTATGACATCAACAAAATGATTATGACATCATCCAATGATTATGACATCAAATGATTATGACATCATCAAATGATTATGACATCAACAAAATGATTATGACATCATCAAATGATTATGACATCAACAAAATGATTATGACATCATCTAATGATTATGACATCATCAAATGATTATGACATCAACAAAATGATTATGACGTCATCCAATGATTATGACATTTTCCAATGATTATGACATCAAATGATTATGACATCATCAAATCATTATGACATCAACAAAATGATTATGACATCAACAAAATGATTATGACATCATAAAATGATTATGACATCAACAAAATGATTATGACATAATCCAATGATTATGACATCAAATGATTATGACATCATCAAATGATTATGACATCAACAAAATGATTATGACATCATCAAATGATTATGACATCAACAAAATGATTATGACATCATCTAATGATTATAACATCATCAAATGATTATGACATCAACAAAATGATTATGACATCATCCAATGATTATGACATTTTCCAATGATTATGACATCAAATGATTATGACATCATCAAATCATTATGACATCAACAAAATGATTATGACATCATAAAATGATTATGACATCAACAAAATGATTATGGCATCATCAAATGATTATGACATCAACAAAATCATTATGACATCATCAAATGATTATGACATCAACAAAATGATTATGACATCATCCAATGATTATGACATCAAATGATTATAACATCATCAAATCATTATGACATCAACAAAATGATTATGACATCAACAAAATGATTATGACATCATAAAATGATTATGACATCAACAAAATGATTATAGCATCATCAAATGATTATGACATCAACAAAATGATTATGACATCATCAAAATGATTATGACATCATCTAATGATTATGACATCATCAAATGATTATGACATCATCAAATGATTATGACATCAACAAAATGATTATGACATCATCCAATGATTATGACATCATCCAATGATTATGACATCAAATGATTATGACATAATCAAATGATTATGACATCAACAAAATGATTATGACATCATCAAATGATTATGACATCAACAAAATGATTATGACATCAACAAAATGATTATGACATCATCTAATGATTATGACATCAACAAAATGATTATGACATCATCCAATGATTATGACATCATCCAATGATTATGACATCAAATGATTAGGACATCATCAAATGATTATGACATCAACAAAATGATTATGACATCATCAAATGATTATGACATCAACAAAATGATTATGACATCATCTAATGATTATGACATCATCAAATGATTATGACATCAACAAAATGATTATGACATAATCAAATGATTATGACATCAACAAAAAGTTTATGACATCATCCAATGATTATGACATCAAATGATTATGACATCATCAAATGATTATGACATCAACAAAATGATTATGACATCATCCAATGATTATGACATCAAATGATTATGACATCATCAAATGATTATGACATCAACAAAATGATTATGACATCATCAAATGATTATGACATCAACAAAATGATTATGACATCATCTAATGATTATGACATCATCAAATGATTATGACATCAACAAAATGATTATGACGTCATCCAATGATTATGACATTTTCCAATGATTATGACATCAAATGATTATGACATCATCAAATCATTATGACATCAACAAAATGATTATGACATCAACAAAATGATTATGACATCATAAAATGATTATGACATCAACAAAATGATTATGACATAATCCAATGATTATGACATCAAATGATTATGACATCATCAAATGATTATGACATCAACAAAATGATTATGACATCATCAAATGATTATGACATCAACAAAATGATTATGACATCATCTAATGATTATAACATCATCAAATGATTATGACATCAACAAAATGATTATGACATCATCCAATGATTATGACATTTTCCAATGATTATGACATCAAATGATTATGACATCATCAAATCATTATGACATCAACAAAATGATTATGACATCATAAAATGATTATGACATCAACAAAATGATTATGGCATCATCAAATGATTATGACATCAACAAAATCATTATGACATCATCAAATGATTATGACATCAACAAAATGATTATGACATCATCCAATGATTATGACATCAAATGATTATAACATCATCAAATCATTATGACATCAACAAAATGATTATGACATCAACAAAATGATTATGACATCATAAAATGATTATGACATCAACAAAATGATTATAGCATCATCAAATGATTATGACATCAACAAAATGATTATGACATCATCAAAATGATTATGACATCATCTAATGATTATGACATCATCAAATGATTATGACATCATCAAATGATTATGACATCAACAAAATGATTATGACATCATCCAATGATTATGACATCATCCAATGATTATGACATCAAATGATTATGACATAATCAAATGATTATGACATCAACAAAATGATTATGACATCATCAAATGATTATGACATCAACAAAATGATTATGACATCAACAAAATGATTATGACATCATCTAATGATTATGACATCAACAAAATGATTATGACATCATCCAATGATTATGACATCATCCAATGATTATGACATCAAATGATTAGGACATCATCAAATGATTATGACATCAACAAAATGATTATGACATCATCAAATGATTATGACATCAACAAAATGATTATGACATCATCTAATGATTATGACATCATCAAATGATTATGACATCAACAAAATGATTATGACATAATCAAATGATTATGACATCAACAAAAAGTTTATGACATCATCCAATGATTATGACATCAAATGATTATGACATCATCAAATGATTATGACATCAACAAAATGATTATGACATCATCTAATGATTATGACATCATCAAATGATTATTACATCAACAAAATGATTATGACATCATCTAATGATTATGACATCATCAAATGATTATGACATAAACAAAATGATTATGACATCATCTAATGATTATGATATCATCATATGATTATGACATCAACAAAATGATTATGACATCATCTAATGATTATGACATCATCAAATGACTATGACATCAACAAAATGATTATGACATCATCTAATGATTATGACATCATCAAATGATTATGACATCAACAAAATGATTATGACATCATCCCATGATTATGACATCAAATGATTATGACATCATCAAATGATTATGACATCATCAAATGATTATGACATCAACAAAATGATTATGACATCATCTAATGATTATGACATCATCAAATGATTATGACATCAACAAAATGATTATGACATCATCAAATGATTATGACATCAACAAAATGATTATGACATCATCTAATGATTATGACATCATCAAATGATTATGACATCAACAAAATGATTATGACATCATCAAATGATTATGACATCAACAAAATGTTTATGACATCATCCAATGATTATGACATCAAATGATTATGACATCATCAAATGATTATGACATCAACAAAATGATTATGACATCATCTAATGATTATGACATCATCAAATGATTATGACATCAACAAAATGATTATGACATCATCTAATGATTATGACATCAACAAAATGATTATGACATCATCTAATGATTATGACATCATCAAATGATTATGACATCAACAAAATGATTATGACATCATCCAATGATTATGACATCAAATGATTATGACATCATCAAATCATTATGACATCAACAAAATGATTATGACATCAACAAAATAATTATGACATCATCTAATGATTATGACATCATCAAATGATTATGACATCAACAAAATGATTTTGACATCATCCAATGATTATGACAACAAATGATTATGACATCATCAAATGATTATGACATCAACAAAATGATGATGACATCATCCAATGATTATGACATCATCCAATGATTATGACATCATCAAATCATTTTGACATCAACAAAATGATTAGGACATCATAAATTGATTATGACATCAACAAAATGATTATGGCATCATCAAATGATTATGACATCAACAAAATGATTATGACATCATCCAATGATTATGACATCATCCAATGATTATGACATCATCAAATCATTATGACATCAACAAAATGATTATGACATCAACAAAATGATTATGACATCATCAAATGATTATGACATCAAATGACTATGACATCATCAAATGATTATGACATCAACAAAATGATTATGACATCATCAAATGATTATGACATCAACAAAATGATTATGACATCATCCAATGATTATGACATCATCAAATCATTATGACATCAACAAAATGATTATTACATCAACAAAATGATTATGACATCATCAAATGATTATGACATCAAATGATTATGACATCATCAAATGATTATGACATCAACAAAATGTTTATGACATCATCCAATGATTATGACATCAAATGATTATGACATCATCAAATGATTATGCCATCAACAAAATGATTATGGCATCATCAAATGATTATGACATTATCAAATGATTATGACATCAACAAAATGATTATGACATCATCCGATGATTATGACATCAAATGATTATGACATCATCAAATCATTATGACATCAACAAAATGATTATGACATCATCTAATTATTATGACATCATCAAATGATTATGACATCAACAAAATGATTATGACATCATCCCATGATTATGACATCAAATGATTATGACATCATCAAATGATTATGACATCAACAAAATGATTATGACATCATCAAATGATTATGACATCAACAAAATGATTATGACATCATCAAATGATTATGACATCATCCAATGATTATGACATCAAATGATTATGACATCATCAAATGATTATGACATCAACAAAATGATTATGACATCATCAAATGATTATGACATCAACAAAATGATTCTGACATCATCTAATGATTATCACATCATCAAATGATTATGACATCAACAAAATGATTATGACATCATCTAATGATTATGACATCATCAAATGATTATGACATCAACAAAATGATTATGACATCATCAAATGATTATGACATCATCAAATGATTATGACATCAACAAAATGATTATGACATCATCCAATGATTATGACATCAAATGATTATGACATCATCAAATGATTATGACATCAACAAAATGATTATGACATCAACAAAATGATTATGACATCATCAAATGATTATGACATCAACAAAATGATTATGACATCATCAAATGATTATGACATCAACAAAATGATTATGACATCATCAAATGATTATGACATCATCAAATGATTATGACATCAACAAAATGATTATGACATCATCCAATGATTATGACATCCAATGATTATGACATCATCAAATGATTATGACATCAACAAAATGATTATGACATCAACCAATGATTATGACATCATCCAATGATTATGACATCATCAAATGATTATGACATCAACAAAATGATTATGACATCAACAAAATGATTATGACATCATCCAATGATTATGACATCATCCAATGATTATGACATCATCAAATCATTATGACATCAACAAAATGATTATGACATCAACAAAATGATTATGACATCATCAAATGATTATGACATCAACAAAATGATTATGACATCATCTAATGATTATGACATCATCTAATGATTATGACATCAACAAAATGATTATGACATCATCCAATGATTATGACATCAAATGATTATGACATCATCAAATGATTATGACATCAACAAAATGATTATGACATCATCCCATGATTATGACATCAAATGATTATGACATCATCAAATGATTATGACATCAACAAAATGATTATGACATCATCTAATGATTATGACATCATCAAATGATTATGACATCAACAAAATGATTATGACATCATCAAATGATTATGACATCAACAAAATGATTATGACATCATCTAATGATTATGACATCATCAAATGATTATGACATCAACAAAATGATTATGACATCATCAAATGATTATGACATCAACAAAATGTTTATGACATCTTCCAATGATTATGACATCAAATGATTATGACATCATCAAATGATTATGACATCAACAAAATGATTATGACATCATCTAATGATTATGACATCATCAAATGATTATGACATCAACAAAATGATTATGACATCATCTAATGATTATGACATCAACAAAATGATTATGACATCATCTAATGATTATGACATCATCAAATGATTATGACATCAACAAAATGATTATGACATCATCCAATGATTATGACATCAAATGATTATGACATCATCAAATCATTATGACATCAACAAAATGATTATGACATCAACAAAATAATTATGACATCATCTAATGATTATGACATCATCAAATGATTATGACATCAACAAAATGATTTTGACATCATCCAATGATTATGACAACAAATGATTATGACATCATCAAATGATTATGACATCAACAAAATGATGATGACATCATCCAATGATTATGACATCATCCAATGATTATGACATCATCAAATCATTTTGACATCAACAAAATGATTAGGACATCATAAATTGATTATGACATCAACAAAATGATTATGGCATCATCAAATGATTATGACATCAACAAAATGATTATGACATCATCCAATGATTATGACATCATCCAATGATTATGACATCATCAAATCATTATGACATCAACAAAATGATTATGACATCAACAAAATGATTATGACATCATCAAATGATTATGACATCAAATGACTATGACATCATCAAATGATTATGACATCAACAAAATGATTATGACATCATCAAATGATTATGACATCAACAAAATGATTATGACATCATCCAATGATTATGACATCATCAAATCATTATGACATCAACAAAATGATTATTACATCAACAAAATGATTATGACATCATCAAATGATTATGACATCAAATGATTATGACATCATCAAATGATTATGACATCAACAAAATGTTTATGACATCATCCAATGATTATGACATCAAATGATTATGACATCATCAAATGATTATGCCATCAACAAAATGATTATGGCATCATCAAATGATTATGACATTATCAAATGATTATGACATCAACAAAATGATTATGACATCATCCGATGATTATGACATCAAATGATTATGACATCATCAAATCATTATGACATCAACAAAATGATTATGACATCATCCCATGATTATGACATCAAATGATTATGACATCATCAAATGATTATGACATCAACAAAATGATTATGACATCATCAAATGATTATGACATCAACAAAATGATTATGACATCATCTAATGATTATGACATCATCAAATGATTATGACATCAACAAAACGATTATGACATCATCAAATGATTATGACACCAACAAAATGTTTATGACATCATCCAATGATTATGACATCAAATGATTATGACATCATCAAATGATTATGACATCAACAAAATGATTATGACATCATCAAATGATTATGACATCAACAAAATGATTCTGACATCATCTAATGATTATCACATCATCAAATGATTATGACATCAACAAAATGATTATGACATCATCTAATGATTATGACATCATCAAATGATTATGACATCAACAAAATGATTATGACATCATCAAATGATTATGACATCATCAAATGATTATGACATCAACAAAATGATTATGACATCATCCAATGATTATGACATCAAATGATTATGACATCATCAAATGATTATGACATCAACAAAATGATTATGACATCAACAAAATGATTATGACATCATCAAATGATTATGACATCAACAAAATGATTATGACATCATCAAATGATTATGACATCAACAAAATGATTATGACATCATCAAATGATTATGACATCATCAAATGATTATGACATCATCAAATGATTATGACATCAACAAAATGATTATGACATCATCCAATGATTATGACATCCAATGATTATGACATCATCAAATGATTATGACATCAACAAAATGATTATGACATCAACCAATGATTATGACATCATCCAATGATTATGACATCATCAAATGATTATGACATCAACAAAATGATTATGACATCAACAAAATGATTATGACATCATCCAATGATTATGACATCATCCAATGATTATGACATCAACAAAATGATTATGACATCAACAAAATGATTATGACATCATCAAATGATTATGACATCAACAAAATGATTATGACATCATCTAATGATTATGACATCAACAAAATGATTATGACATCATCCAATGATTATGACATCAAATGATTATGACATCATCAAATGATTATGACATCAACAAAATGATTATGACATCAACCAATGATTATGACATCAAATGATTATGACATCATCCAATGATTATGACATCAAATGATTATGACATCATCAAATGATTATGACATCATCAAATGATTATGACATCAACAAAATGATTATGACATCAAATGATTATGACATCATCTAATGATTATGACATCATCAAATGATTATGACATCAACAAAATGAATATGACATCAACAAAATGATTATGGCATCATCAAATGATTATGACATCAACAAAATGATTATGACATCATCCAATGATTATGACATCATCCAATGATTATGACATCATCAAATCATTATGACATCAACAAAATGATTATGACATCAACAAAATGATTATGACATCATCAAATGATTATGACATCAAATGACTATGACATCATCAAATGATTATGACATCAACAAAATGATTATGACATCATCAAATGATTATGACATCAACAAAATGATTATGACATCATCCAATGATTATGACATCATCAAATCATTATGACATCAACAAAATGATTATTACATCAACAAAATGATTATGACATCATCAAATGATTATGACATCAAATGATTATGACATCATCAAATGATTATGACATCAACAAAATGTTTATGACATCATCCAATGATTATGACATCAAATGATTATGACATCATCAAATGATTATGCCATCAACAAAATGATTATGGCATCATCAAATGATTATGACATTATCAAATGATTATGACATCAACAAAATGATTATGACATCATCCGATGATTATGACATCAAATGATTATGACATCATCAAATCATTATGACATCAACAAAATGATTATGACATCATCTAATTATTATGACATCATCAAATGATTATGACATCAACAAAATGATTATGACATCATCCCATGATTATGACATCAAATGATTATGACATCATCAAATGATTATGACATCAACAAAATGATTATGACATCATCAAATGATTATGACATCAACAAAATGATTATGACATCATCTAATGATTATGACATCATCAAATGATTATGACATCAACAAAACGATTATGACATCATCAAATGATTATGACACCAACAAAATGTTTATGACATCATCCAATGATTATGACATCAAATGATTATGACATCATCAAATGATTATGACATCAACAAAATGATTATGACATCATCAAATGATTATGACATCAACAAAATGATTCTGACATCATCTAATGATTATCACATCATCAAATGATTATGACATCAACAAAATGATTATGACATCATCTAATGATTATGACATCATCAAATGATTATGACATCAACAAAATGATTATGACATCATCAAATGATTATGACATCATCAAATGATTATGACATCAACAAAATGATTATGACATCATCCAATGATTATGACATCAAATGATTATGACATCATCAAATGATTATGACATCAACAAAATGATTATGACATCAACAAAATGATTATGACATCATCAAATGATTATGACATCAACAAAATGATTATGACATCATCAAATGATTATGACATCAACAAAATGATTATGACATCATCAAATGATTATGACATCATCAAATGATTATGACATCATCAAATGATTATGACATCAACAAAATGATTATGACATCATCCAATGATTATGACATCCAATGATTATGACATCATCAAATGATTATGACATCAACAAAATGATTATGACATCAACCAATGATTATGACATCATCCAATGATTATGACATCATCAAATGATTATGACATCAACAAAATGATTATGACATCAACAAAATGATTATGACATCATCCAATGATTATGACATCATCCAATGATTATGACATCATCAAATCATTATGACATCAACAAAATGATTATGACATCAACAAAATGATTATGACATCATCAAATGATTATGACATCAACAAAATGATTATGACATCATCTAATGATTATGACATCATCTAATGATTATGACATCAACAAAATGATTATGACATCATCCAATGATTATGACATCAAATGATTATGACATCATCAAATGATTATGACATCAACAAAATGATTATGACATCATCCCATGATTATGACATCAAATGATTATGACATCATCAAATGATTATGACATCATCAAATGATTATGACATCAACAAAATGATTATGACATCATCTAATGATTATGACATCATCAAATGATTATGACATCAACAAAATGATTATGACATCATCAAATGATTATGACATCAACAAAATGATTATGACATCATCTAATGATTATGACATCATCAAATGATTATGACATCAACAAAATGATTATGACATCATCAAATGATTATGACATCAACAAAATGTTTATGACATCATCCAATGATTATGACATCAAATGATTATGACATCATCAAATGATTATGACATCAACAAAATGATTATGACATCATCTAATGATTATGACATCATCAAATGATTATGACATCAACAAAATGATTATGACATCATCTAATGATTATGACATCAACAAAATGATTATGACATCATCTAATGATTATGACATCATCAAATGATTATGACATCAACAAAATGATTATGACATCATCCAATGATTATGACATCAAATGATTATGACATCATCAAATCATTATGACATCAACAAAATGATTATGACATCAACAAAATAATTATGACATCATCTAATGATTATGACATCATCAAATGATTATGACATCAACAAAATGATTTTGACATCATCCAATGATTATGACAACAAATGATTATGACATCATCAAATGATTATGACATCAACAAAATGATGATGACATCATCCAATGATTATGACATCATCCAATGATTATGACATCATCAAATCATTTTGACATCAACAAAATGATTAGGACATCATAAATTGATTATGACATCAACAAAATGATTATGGCATCATCAAATGATTATGACATCAACAAAATGATTATGACATCATCCAATGATTATGACATCATCCAATGATTATGACATCATCAAATCATTATGACATCAACAAAATGATTATGACATCAACAAAATGATTATGACATCATCAAATGATTATGACATCAAATGACTATGACATCATCAAATGATTATGACATCAACAAAATGATTATGACATCATCAAATGATTATGACATCAACAAAATGATTATGACATCATCCAATGATTATGACATCATCAAATCATTATGACATCAACAAAATGATTATTACATCAACAAAATGATTATGACATCATCAAATGATTATGACATCAAATGATTATGACATCATCAAATGATTATGACATCAACAAAATGTTTATGACATCATCCAATGATTATGACATCAAATGATTATGACATCATCAAATGATTATGCCATCAACAAAATGATTATGGCATCATCAAATGATTATGACATTATCAAATGATTATGACATCAACAAAATGATTATGACATCATCCGATGATTATGACATCAAATGATTATGACATCATCAAATCATTATGACATCAACAAAATGATTATGACATCATCTAATTATTATGACATCATCAAATGATTATGACATCAACAAAATGATTATGACATCATCCCATGATTATGACATCAAATGATTATGACATCATCAAATGATTATGACATCAACAAAATGATTATGACATCATCAAATGATTATGACATCAACAAAATGATTATGACATCATCTAATGATTATGACATCATCAAATGATTATGACATCAACAAAACGATTATGACATCATCAAATGATTATGACACCAACAAAATGTTTATGACATCATCCAATGATTATGACATCAAATGATTATGACATCATCAAATGATTATGACATCAACAAAATGATTATGACATCATCAAATGATTATGACATCAACAAAATGATTCTGACATCATCTAATGATTATCACATCATCAAATGATTATGACATCAACAAAATGATTATGACATCATCTAATGATTATGACATCATCAAATGATTATGACATCAACAAAATGATTATGACATCATCAAATGATTATGACATCATCAAATGATTATGACATCAACAAAATGATTATGACATCATCCAATGATTATGACATCAAATGATTATGACATCATCAAATGATTATGACATCAACAAAATGATTATGACATCAACAAAATGATTATGACATCATCAAATGATTATGACATCAACAAAATGATTATGACATCATCAAATGATTATGACATCAACAAAATGATTATGACATCATCAAATGATTATGACATCATCAAATGATTATGACATCATCAAATGATTATGACATCAACAAAATGATTATGACATCATCCAATGATTATGACATCCAATGATTATGACATCATCAAATGATTATGACATCAACAAAATGATTATGACATCAACCAATGATTATGACATCATCCAATGATTATGACATCATCAAATGATTATGACATCAACAAAATGATTATGACATCAACAAAATGATTATGACATCATCCAATGATTATGACATCATCCAATGATTATGACATCATCAAATCATTATGACATCAACAAAATGATTATGACATCAACAAAATGATTATGACATCATCAAATGATTATGACATCAACAAAATGATTATGACATCATCTAATGATTATGACATCATCTAATGATTATGACATCAACAAAATGATTATGACATCATCCAATGATTATGACATCAAATGATTATGACATCATCAAATGATTATGACATCAACAAAATGATTATGACATCAACCAATGATTATGACATCAAATGATTATGACATCATCCAATGATTATGACATCAAATGATTATGACATCATCAAATGATTATGACATCATCAAATGATTATGACATCAACAAAATGATTATGACATCAAATGATTATGACATCATCTAATGATTATGACATCATCAAATGATTATGACATCAACAAAATGAATATGACATCATCCAATGATTATGACATCATCAAATGATTATGACATCAACAAAATGATTATGACATCATCCAATGATTATGACATCAACAAAATGATTATGGCATCATCAAATGATTATGACATCAAAAAAATGATTATGGCATCATCCAATGATTATGACATCATCCAATGATTATCACATCAAATGATTATGACATCAACAAAATTATTATGACATCATCCAATGATTATGACATCATCCAATGATTATGACATCATCAAATCATTATGACATCAACAAAATGATTATGACATCAACAAAATGATTGACATCATCAAATGATTATGACATCAACAAAATGATTATGACATCATCCAATAATTATGACATCAAATGATTATGACATCATCAAATCAATATGACATCAACAAAATGATTATGACATCAACAAAATGATTATGACATCATCTAATGATTATGACATCATCAAATGATTATGACATCAACAAAATGATTATGACATCATCCAATGATTATGACATCAACAAAATGATTATGACATCATCTAATGATTATGACATCATCAAATGATTATGACATCAACAAAATGATTATGACGTCATCCAATGATTATGACATTTTCCAATGATTATGACATCAAATGATTATGACATCATCAAATCATTATGACATCAACAAAATGATTATGACATCAACAAAATGATTATGACATCATAAAATGATTATGACATCAACAAAATGATTATGACATAATCCAATGATTATGACATCAAATGATTATGACATCATCAAATGATTATGACATCAACAAAATGATTATGACATCATCAAATGATTATGACATCAACAAAATGATTATGACATCATCTAATGATTATGACATCATCAAATGATTATGACATCAACAAAATGATTATGACATCATCCAATGATTATGACATTTTCCAGTGATTATGACATCAAATGATTATGACATCATCAAATCATTATGACATCAACAAAATGATTATGACATCAACAAAATGATTATGACATCATAAAATGATTATGACATCAACAAAATGATTATGGCATCATCAAATGATTATGACATCAACAAAATCATTATGACATCATCAAATGATTATGACATCAACAAAATGATTATGACATCATCCAATGATTATGACATCAAATGATTATAACATCATCAAATCATTATGACATCAACAAAATGATTATGACATCAACAAAATGATTATGACATCATAAAATGATTATGACATCAACAAAATGATTATAGCATCATCAAATGATTATGACATCAACAAAATGATTATGACATCAACAAAATGATTATGACATCATCTAATGATTATGACATCATCAAATGATTATGACATCATCAAATGATTATGACATCAACAAAATGATTATGACATCATCCAATGATTATGACATCATCCAATGATTATGACATCAAATGATTATGACATAATCAAATGATTATGACATCAACAAAATGATTATGACATCATCAAATGATTATGACATCAACAAAATGATTATGACATCAACAAAATGATTATGACATCATCTAATGATTATGACATCAACAAAATGATTATGACATCATCCAATGATTATGACATCATCCAATGATTATGACATCAAATGATTAGGACATCATCAAATGATTATGACATCAACAAAATGATTATGACATCATCAAATGATTATGACATCAACAAAATGATTATGACATCATCTAATGATTATGACATCATCAAATGATTATGACATCAACAAAATGATTATGACATAATCAAATGATTATGACATCATCAAATGATTATGACATCAACAAAATGATTATGACATCATCCAATGATTATGACATCAACAAAATGATTATGGCATCATCAAATGATTATGACATCAAAAAAATGATTATGGCATCATCCAATGATTATGACATCATCCAATGATTATCACATCAAATGATTATGACATCAACAAAATTATTATGACATCATCCAATGATTATGACATCATCCAATGATTATGACATCATCAAATCATTATGACATCAACAAAATGATTATGACATCAACAAAATGATTGACATCATCAAATGATTATGACATCAACAAAATGATTATGACATCATCCAATAATTATGACATCAAATGATTATGACATCATCAAATCAATATGACATCAACAAAATGATTATGACATCAACAAAATGATTATGACATCATCTAATGATTATGACATCATCAAATGATTATGACATCAACAAAATGATTATGACATCATCCAATGATTATGACATCAACAAAATGATTATGACATCATCTAATGATAATGACATCATCAAATGATTATGACATCAACAAAATGATTATGACGTCATCCAATGATTATGACATTTTCCAATGATTATGACATCAAATGATTATGACATCATCAAATCATTATGACATCAACAAAATGATTATGACATCAACAAAATGATTATGACATCATAAAATGATTATGACATCAACAAAATGATTATGACATAATCCAATGATTATGACATCAAATGATTATGACATCATCAAATGATTATGACATCAACAAAATCATTATGACATCATCAAATGATTATGACATCAACAAAATGATCATGACATCATCCAATGATTATGACATCAAATGATTATAACATCATCAAATCATTATGACATCAACAAAATGATTATGACATCAACAAAATGATTATAGCATCATCAAATGATTATGACATCAACAAAATGATTATGACATCAACAAAATGATTATGACATCATCTAATGATTATGACATCATCAAATGATTATGACATCATCAAATGATTATGACATCAACAAAATGATTATGACATCATCCAATGATTATGACATCATCCAATGATTATGACATCAAATGATTATGACATAATCAAATGATTATGACATCAACAAAATGATTATGACATCATCAAATGATTATGACATCAACAAAATGATTATGACATCAACAAAATGATTATGACATCATCTAATGATTATGACATCAACAAAATGATTATGACATCATCCAATGATTATGACATCATCCAATGATTATGACATCAAATGATTAGGACATCATCAAATGATTATGACATCAACAAAATGATTATGACATCATCAAATGATTATGACATCAACAAAATGATTATGACATCATCTAATGATTATGACATCATCAAATGATTATGACATCAACAAAATGATTATGACATAATCAAATGATTATGACATCAACAAAAAGTTTATGACATCATCCAATGATTATGACATCAAATGATTATGACATCATCAAATGATTATGACATCAACAAAATGATTATGACATCATCTAATGATTATGACATCATCAAATGATTATGACATCAACAAAATGATTATGACATCATCTAATGATTATGACATCATCAAATGATTATGACATAAACAAAATGATTATGACATCATCTAATGATTATGACATCATCATATGATTATGACATCAACAAAATGATTATGACATCATCTAATGATTATGACATCATCAAATGACTATGACATCAACAAAATGATTATGACATCATCTAATGATTATGACATCATCAAATGATTATGACATCAACAAAATGATTATGACATCATCCCATGATTATGACATCAAATGATTATGACATCATCAAATGATTATGACATCATCAAATGATTATGACATCAACAAAATGATTATGACATCATCTAATGATTATGACATCATCAAATAATTATGACATCAACAAAATGATTATGACATCATCAAATGATTATGACATCAACAAAATGATTATGACATCATCTAATGATTATGACATCATCAAATGATTATGACATCAACAAAATGATTATGACATCATCAAATGATTATGACATCAACAAAATGTTTATGACATCATCCAATGATTATGACATCAAATGATTATGACATCATCAAATGATTATGACATCAACAAAATGATTATGACATCATCTAATGATTATGACATCATCAAATGATTATGACATCAACAAAATGATTATGACATCATCTAATGATTATGACATCAACAAAATGATTATGACATCATCTAATGATTATGACATCATCAAATGATTATGACATCAACAAAATGATTATGACATCATCCAATGATTATGACATCAAATGATTATGACATCATCAAATGATTATGACATCAACAAAATGATTACGACATCATCTAATGATTATGACATCAAATGATTATGACATCAACAAAATGATTATGGCATCATCCAATGATTATGACAACAAATGATTATGACATCATCAAATGATTATGACATCAACAAAATGATTATGACATCATCCAATGATTATGACATCAAATGATTATGACATCATCAAATGATTATGACATCAACAAAATGATTATGACATCATCCCATGATTATGACATCAAATGATTATGACATCATCAAATGATTATGACATCAACAAAATGATTATGACATCATCAAATGATTATGACATCAACAAAATGATTATGACATCATCTAATGATTATGACATCATCAAATGATTATGACATCAACAAAACGATTATGACATCATCAAATGATTATGACACCAACAAAATGTTTATGACATCATCCAATGATTATGACATCAAATGATTATGACATCATCAAATGATTATGACATCAACAAAATGATTATGACATCATCAAATGATTATGACATCAACAAAATGATTCTGACATCATCTAATGATTATCACATCATCAAATGATTATGACATCAACAAAATGATTATGACATCATCTAATGATTATGACATCATCAAATGATTATGACATCAACAAAATGATTATGACATCATCAAATGATTATGACATCATCAAATGATTATGACATCAACAAAATGATTATGACATCATCCAATGATTATGACATCAAATGATTATGACATCATCAAATGATTATGACATCAACAAAATGATTATGACATCAACAAAATGATTATGACATCATCAAATGATTATGACATCAACAAAATGATTATGACATCATCAAATGATTATGACATCAACAAAATGATTATGACATCATCAAATGATTATGACATCATCAAATGATTATGACATCATCAAATGATTATGACATCAACAAAATGATTATGACATCATCCAATGATTATGACATCCAATGATTATGACATCATCAAATGATTATGACATCAACAAAATGATTATGACATCAACCAATGATTATGACATCATCCAATGATTATGACATCATCAAATGATTATGACATCAACAAAATGATTATGACATCAACAAAATGATTATGACATCATCCAATGATTATGACATCATCCAATGATTATGACATCATCAAATCATTATGACATCAACAAAATGATTATGACATCAACAAAATGATTATGACATCATCAAATGATTATGACATCAACAAAATGATTATGACATCATCTAATGATTATGACATCATCTAATGATTATGACATCAACAAAATGATTATGACATCATCCAATGATTATGACATCAAATGATTATGACATCATCAAATGATTATGACATCAACAAAATGATTATGACATCAACCAATGATTATGACATCAAATGATTATGACATCATCCAATGATTATGACATCAAATGATTATGACATCATCAAATGATTATGACATCATCAAATGATTATGACATCAACAAAATGATTATGACATCAAATGATTATGACATCATCTAATGATTATGACATCATCAAATGATTATGACATCAACAAAATGAATATGACATCATCCAATGATTATGACATCATCAAATGATTATGACATCAACAAAATGATTATGACATCATCCAATGATTATGACATCAACAAAATGATTATGGCATCATCAAATGATTATGACATCAAAAAAATGATTATGGCATCATCCAATGATTATGACATCATCCAATGATTATCACATCAAATGATTATGACATCAACAAAATTATTATGACATCATCCAATGATTATGACATCATCCAATGATTATGACATCATCAAATCATTATGACATCAACAAAATGATTATGACATCAACAAAATGATTGACATCATCAAATGATTATGACATCAACAAAATGATTATGACATCATCCAATAATTATGACATCAAATGATTATGACATCATCAAATCAATATGACATCAACAAAATGATTATGACATCAACAAAATGATTATGACATCATCTAATGATTATGACATCATCAAATGATTATGACATCAACAAAATGATTATGACATCATCCAATGATTATGACATCAATAAAATGATTATGACATCATCTAATGATTATGACATCATCAAATGATTATGACATCAACAAAATGATTATGACGTCATCCAATGATTATGACATTTTCCAATGATTATGACATCAAATGATTATGACATCATCAAATCATTATGACATCAACAAAATGATTATGACATCAACAAAATGATTATGACATCATAAAATGATTATGACATCAACAAAATGATTATGACATAATCCAATGATTATGACATCAAATGATTATGACATCATCAAATGATTATGACATCAACAAAATGATTATGACATCATCAAATGATTATGACATCAACAAAATGATTATGACATCATCTAATGATTATGACATCATCAAATGATTATGACATCAACAAAATGATTATGACATCATCCAATGATTATGACATTTTCCAATGATTATGACATCAAATGATTATGACATCATCAAATCATTATGACATCTACAAAATGATTATGACATCAACAAAATGATTATGACATCATAAAATGATTATGACATCAACAAAATGATTATGGCATCATCAAATGATTATGACATCAACAAAATCATTATGACATCATCAAATGATTATGACATCAACAAAATGATTATGACATCATCCAATGATTATGACATCAAATGATTATAACATCATCAAATCATTATGACATCAACAAAATGATTATGACATCAACAAAATGATTATGACATCATAAAATGATTATGACATCAACAAAATGATTATAGCATCATCAAATGATTATGACATCAACAAAATGATTATGACATCAACAAAATGATTATGACATCATCTAATGATTATGACATCATCAAATGATTATGACATCATCAAATGATTATGACATCAACAAAATGATTATGACATCATCCAATGATTATGACATCATCCAATGATTATGACATCAAATGATTATGACATAATCAAATGATTATGACATCAACAAAATGATTATGACATCATCAAATGATTATGACATCAACAAAATGATTATGACATCAACAAAATGATTATGACATCATCTAATGATTATGACATCAACAAAATGATTATGACATCATCCAATGATTATGACATCATCCAATGATTATGACATCAAATGATTAGGACATCATCAAATGATTATGACATCAACAAAATGATTATGACATCATCAAATGATTATGACATCAACAAAATGATTATGACATCATCTAATGATTATGACATCATCAAATGATTATGACATCAACAAAATGATTATGACATAATCAAATGATTATGACATCAACAAAAAGTTTATGACATCATCCAATGATTATGACATCAAATGATTATGACATCATCAAATGATTATGACATCAACAAAATGATTATGACATCATCTAATGATTATGACATCATCAAATGATTATGACATCAACAAAATGATTATGACATCATCTAATGATTATGACATCATCAAATGATTATGACATAAACAAAATGATTATGACATCATCTAATGATTATGACATCATCATATGATTATGACATCAACAAAATGATTATGACATCATCTAATGATTATGACATCATCAAATGACTATGACATCAACAAAATGATTATGACATCATCTAATGATTATGACATCATCAAATGATTATGACATCAACAAAATGATTATGACATCATCCCATGATTATGACATCAAATGATTATGACATCATCAAATGATTATGACATCATCAAATGATTATGACATCAACAAAATGATTATGACATCATCTAATGATTATGACATCATCAAATAATTATGACATCAACAAAATGATTATGACATCATCAAATGATTATGACATCAACAAAATGATTATGACATCATCTAATGATTATGACATCATCAAATGATTATGACATCAACAAAATGATTATGACATCATCAAATGATTATGACATCAACAAAATGTTTATGACATCATCCAATGATTATGACATCAAATGATTATGACATCATCAAATGATTATGACATCAACAAAATGATTATGACATCATCTAATGATTATGACATCATCAAATGATTATGACATCAACAAAATGATTATGACATCATCTAATGATTATGACATCAACAAAATGATTATGACATCATCTAATGATTATGACATCATCAAATGATTATGACATCAACAAAATGATTATGACATCATCCAATGATTATGACATCAAATGATTATGACATCATCAAATGATTATGACATCAACAAAATGATTACGACATCATCTAATGATTATGACATCAAATGATTATGACATCAACAAAATGATTATGGCATCATCCAATGATTATGACAACAAATGATTATGACATCATCAAATGATTATGACATCAACAAAATGATTATGACATCATCCAATGATTATGACATCAAATGATTATGACATCATCAAATCATTATGACATCAACAAAATGATTATGACATCAACAAAATAATTATGACATCATCCAATGATTATGACATCATCAAATGATTATGACATCAACAAAATGATTTTGACATCATCCAATGATTATGACAACAAATGATTATGACATCATCAAATGATTATGACATCAACAAAATGATGATGACATCATCCAATGATTATGACATCATCCAATGATTATGACATCATCAAATCATTATGACATCAACAAAATGATTAGGACATCATAAATTGATTATGACATCAACAAAATGATTATGGCATCATCAAATGATTATGACATCAACAAAATGATTATGACATCATCCAATGATTATGACATCATCCAATGATTATGACATCATCAAATCATTATGACATCAACAAAATGATTATGACATCAACAAAATGATTATGACATCATCAAATGATTATGACATCAACAAAATGATTATGACATCATCCAATGATTATGACATCATCAAATCATTATGACATCAACAAAATGATTATTACATCAACAAAATGATTATGACATCATCAAATGATTATGACATCAAATGATTATGACATTATCAAATGATTATGACATCAACAAAATGATTATGACATCATCCGATGATTATGACATCAAATGATTATGACATCATCAAATGATTATGCCATCAACAAAATGATTATGGCATCATCAAATGATTATGACATTATCAAATGATTATGACATCAACAAAATGATTATGACATCATCCGATGATTATGACATCAAATGATTATGACATCATCAAATCATTATGACATCAACAAAATGATTATGACATCATCTAATTATTATGACATCATCAAATGATTATGACATCAACAAAATGATTATGACATCATCCCATGATTATGACATCAAATGATTATGACATCATCAAATGATTATGACATCAACAAAATGATTATGACATCATCAAATGATTATGACATCAACAAAATGATTATGACATCATCTAATGATTATGACATTATCAAATGATTATGACATCAACAAAATGATTATGACATCATCAAATGATTATGACATCATCAAATGATTATGACATCAACAAAATGATTATGACATCATCCAATGATTATGACATCAAATGATTATGACATCATCTAATGATTATGACATTATCAAATGATTATGACATCAACAAAATGATTATGACATCATCAAATGATTATGACATCATCAAATGATTATGACATCAACAAAATGATTATGACATCATCAAATGATTATGACATCAACAAAATGATTATGACATCATCAAATGATTATGACATCAACAAAATGATTCTGACATCATCTAATGATTATCACATCATCAAATGATTATGACATCAACAAAATGATTATGACATCATCTAATGATTATGACATCATCAAATGATTATGACATCAACAAAATGATTATGACATCATCAAATGATTATGACATCATCAAATGATTATGACATCAACAAAATGATTATGACATCATCCAATGATTATGACATCAAATGATTATGACATCATCAAATGATTATGACATCAACAAAATGATTATGACATCAACAAAATGATTATGACATCATCAAATGATTATGACATCAACAAAATGATTATGACATCATCAAATGATTATGACATCATCAAATGATTATGACATCATCAAATGATTATGACATCAACAAAATGATTATGACATCATCCAATGATTATGACATCAAATGATTATGACATCATCAAATGATTATGACATCAACAAAATGATTATGACATCATCCAATGATTATGACATCATACAATGATTATGACATCATCAAATCATTATGACATCAACAAAATGATTATGACATCAACAAAATGATTATGACATCATCAAATGATTATGACATCAACAAAATGATTATGACATCATCAAATGATTATGACATCAACAAAATGATTATGACATCATCAAATGATTATGACATCATCCAAAGATTATGACATCAAATGATTATGACATCATCAAATGATTATGACATCAACAAAATGATTATGACATCATCCAATGATTATGACATCAAATGATTATGACATCATCAAATGATTATGCCATCAACAAAATGATTATGGCATCATCAAATGATTATGACATCAACAAAATGATTATGACATCATCCAATCATTATGACATCAACAAAATGATTATGACATCATCAAATGATTATGACATCAACAAAATGATTATGACATCAAATGATTATGACATCATCTAATGATTATGACATCATCAAATGATTATGACATCAACAAAATGAATATGACATCATCCAATGATTATGACATCATCAAATGATTATGACATCAACAAAATGATTATGACATCATCCAATGATTATGACATCAACAAAATGATTATGGCATCATCAAATGATTATGACATCAAAAAAATGATTATGGCATCATCAAATGATTATGACATCAACAAAATGATTATGACATCATCCAATGATTATGACATCATCCAATGATTATCACATCAAATGATTATGACATCAACAAAATTATTATGACATCATCCAATGATTATGACATCATCCAATGATTATGACATCATCAAATCATTATGACATCAACAAAATGATTATGACATCAACAAAATGATTGACATCATCAAATGATTATGACATCAACAAAATGATTATGACATCATCCAATAATTATGACATCAAATGATTATGACATCATCAAATCAATATGACATCAACAAAATGATTATGACATCAACAAAATGATTATGACATCATCTAATGATTATGACATCATCAAATGATTATGACATCAACAAAATGATTATGACATCATCCAATGATTATGACATCAAATGATTATGACATCATCAAATGATTATGACATCAACAAAATGATTATGACATCATCAAATGATTATGACATCAACAAAATGATTATGACATCATCTAATGATTATGACATCATCAAATGATTATGACATCAACAAAATGATTATGACGTCATCCAATGATTATGACATTTTCCAATGATTATGACATCAAATGATTATGACATCATCAAATCATTATGACATCAACAAAATGATTATGACATCAACAAAATGATTATGACATCATAAAATGATTATGACATCAACAAAATGATTATGACATAATCCAATGATTATGACATCAAATGATTATGACATCATCAAATGATTATGACATCAACAAAATGATTATGACATCATCAAATGATTATGACATCAACAAAATGATTATGATATCATCTAATGATTATAACATCATCAAATGATTATGACATCAACAAAATGATTATGACATCATCCAATGATTATGACATTTTCCAATGATTATGACATCAAATGATTATGACATCATCAAATCATTATGACATCAACAAAATGATTATGACATCATAAAATGATTATGACATCAACAAAATGATTATGGCATCATCAAATGATTATGACATCAACAAAATCATTATGACATCATCAAATGATTATGACATCAACAAAATGATTATGACATCATCCAATGATTATGACATCAAATGATTATAACATCATCAAATCATTATGACATCAACAAAATGATTATGACATCAACAAAATGATTATGACATCATAAAATGATTATGACATCAACAAAATGATTATAGCATCATCAAATGATTATGACATCAACAAAATGATTATGACATCATCAAAATGATTATGACATCATCTAATGATTATGACATCATCAAATGATTATGACATCATCAAATGATTATGACATCAACAAAATGATTATGACATCATCCAATGATTATGACATCATCCAATGATTATGACATCAAATGATTATGACATAATCAAATGATTATGACATCAACAAAATGATTATGACATCATCAAATGATTATGACATCAACAAAATGATTATGACATCAACAAAATGATTATGACATCATCTAATGATTATGACATCAACAAAATGATTATGACATCATCCAATGATTATGACATCATCCAATGATTATGACATCAAATGATTAGGACATCATCAAATGATTATGACATCAACAAAATGATTATGACATCATCAAATGATTATGACATCAACAAAATGATTATGACATCATCTAATGATTATGACATCATCAAATGATTATGACATCAACAAAATGATTATGACATAATCAAATGATTATGACATCAACAAAAAGTTTATGACATCATCCAATGATTATGACATCAAATGATTATGACATCATCAAATGATTATGACATCAACAAAATGATTATGACATCATCCAATGATTATGACATCAAATGATTATGACATCATCAAATGATTATGACATCAACAAAATGATTATGACATCATCAAATGATTATGACATCAACAAAATGATTATGACATCATCTAATGATTATGACATCATCAAATGATTATGACATCAACAAAATGATTATGACGTCATCCAATGATTATGACATTTTCCAATGATTATGACATCAAATGATTATGACATCATCAAATCATTATGACATCAACAAAATGATTATGACATCAACAAAATGATTATGACATCATAAAATGATTATGACATCAACAAAATGATTATGACATAATCCAATGATTATGACATCAAATGATTATGACATCATCAAATGATTATGACATCAACAAAATGATTATGACATCATCAAATGATTATGACATCAACAAAATGATTATGACATCATCTAATGATTATAACATCATCAAATGATTATGACATCAACAAAATGATTATGACATCATCCAATGATTATGACATTTTCCAATGATTATGACATCAAATGATTATGACATCATCAAATCATTATGACATCAACAAAATGATTATGACATCATAAAATGATTATGACATCAACAAAATGATTATGGCATCATCAAATGATTATGACATCAACAAAATCATTATGACATCATCAAATGATTATGACATCAACAAAATGATTATGACATCATCCAATGATTATGACATCAAATGATTATAACATCATCAAATCATTATGACATCAACAAAATGATTATGACATCAACAAAATGATTATGACATCATAAAATGATTATGACATCAACAAAATGATTATAGCATCATCAAATGATTATGACATCAACAAAATGATTATGACATCATCAAAATGATTATGACATCATCTAATGATTATGACATCATCAAATGATTATGACATCATCAAATGATTATGACATCAACAAAATGATTATGACATCATCCAATGATTATGACATCATCCAATGATTATGACATCAAATGATTATGACATAATCAAATGATTATGACATCAACAAAATGATTATGACATCATCAAATGATTATGACATCAACAAAATGATTATGACATCAACAAAATGATTATGACATCATCTAATGATTATGACATCAACAAAATGATTATGACATCATCCAATGATTATGACATCATCCAATGATTATGACATCAAATGATTAGGACATCATCAAATGATTATGACATCAACAAAATGATTATGACATCATCAAATGATTATGACATCAACAAAATGATTATGACATCATCTAATGATTATGACATCATCAAATGAATATGACATCAACAAAATGATTATGACATAATCAAATGATTATGACATCAACAAAAAGTTTATGACATCATCCAATGATTATGACATCAAATGATTATGACATCATCAAATGATTATGACATCAACAAAATGATTATGACATCATCTAATGATTATGACATCATCAAATGATTATTACATCAACAAAATGATTATGACATCATCTAATGATTATGACATCATCAAATGATTATGACATAAACAAAATGATTATGACATCATCTAATGATTATGACATCATCATATGATTATGACATCAACAAAATGATTATGACATCATCTAATGATTATGACATCATCAAATGACTATGACATCAACAAAATGATTATGACATCATCTAATGATTATGACATCATCAAATGATTATGACATCAACAAAATGATTATGACATCATCCCATGATTATGACATCAAATGATTATGACATCATCAAATGATTATGACATCATCAAATGATTATGACATCAACAAAATGATTATGACATCATCTAATGATTATGACATCATCAAATGATTATGACATCAACAAAATGATTATGACATCATCAAATGATTATGACATCAACAAAATGATTATGACATCATCTAATGATTATGACATCATCAAATGATTATGACATCAACAAAATGATTATGACATCATCAAATGATTATGACATCAACAAAATGTTTATGACATCATCCAATGATTATGACATCAAATGATTATGACATCATCAAATGATTATGACATCAACAAAATGATTATGACATCATCTAATGATTATGACATCATCAAATGATTATGACATCAACAAAATGATTATGACATCATCTAATGATTATGACATCAACAAAATGATTATGACATCATCTAATGATTATGACATCATCAAATGATTATGACATCAACAAAATGATTATGACATCATCCAATGATTATGACATCAAATGATTATGACATCATCAAATCATTATGACATCAACAAAATGATTATGACATCAACAAAATAATTATGACATCATCTAATGATTATGACATCATCAAATGATTATGACATCAACAAAATGATTTTGACATCATCCAATGATTATGACAACAAATGATTATGACATCATCAAATGATTATGACATCAACAAAATGATGATGACATCATCCAATGATTATGACATCATCCAATGATTATGACATCATCAAATCATTTTGACATCAACAAAATGATTAGGACATCATAAATTGATTATGACATCAACAAAATGATTATGGCATCATCAAATGATTATGACATCAACAAAATGATTATGACATCATCCAATGATTATGACATCATCCAATGATTATGACATCATCAAATCATTATGACATCAACAAAATGATTATGACATCAACAAAATGATTATGACATCATCAAATGATTATGACATCAACAAAATGATTATGACATCATCCAATGATTATGACATCATCAAATCATTATGACATCAACAAAATGATTATTACATCAACAAAATGATTATGACATCATCAAATGATTATGACATCAAATGATTATGACATCATCAAATGATTATGACATCAACAAAATGTTTATGACATCATCCAATGATTATGACATCAAATGATTATGACATCATCAAATGATTATGCCATCAACAAAATGATTATGGCATCATCAAATGATTATGACATTATCAAATGATTATGACATCAACAAAATGATTATGACATCATCCGATGATTATGACATCAAATGATTATGACATCATCAAATCATTATGACATCAACAAAATGATTATGACATCATCTAATTATTATGACATCATCAAATGATTATGACATCAACAAAATGATTATGACATCATCCCATGATTATGACATCAAATGATTATGACATCATCAAATGATTATGACATCAACAAAATGATTATGACATCATCAAATGATTATGACATCAACAAAATGATTATGACATCATCTAATGATTATGACATTATCAAATGATTATGACATCAACAAAACGATTATGACATCATCAAATGATTATGACACCAACAAAATGTTTATGACATCATCCAATGATTATGACATCAAATGATTATGACATCATCAAATGATTATGACATCAACAAAATGATTCTGACATCATCTAATGATTATCACATCATCAAATGATTATGACATCAACAAAATGATTATGACATCATCTAATGATTATGACATCATCAAATGATTATGACATCAACAAAATGATTATGACATCATCAAATGATTATGACATCATCAAATGATTATGACATCAACAAAATGATTATGACATCATCCAATGATTATGACATCAAATGATTATGACATCATCAAATGATTATGACATCAACAAAATGATTATGACATCAACAAAATGATTATGACATCATCAAATGATTATGACATCAACAAAATGATTATGACATCATCAAATGATTATGACATCAACAAAATGATTATGACATCATCAAATGATTATGACATCATCAAATGATTATGACATCATCAAATGATTATGACATCAACAAAATGATTATGACATCATCCAATGATTATGACATCAAATGATTATGACATCATCAAATGATTAAGACATCAACAAAATGATTATGACATCATCCAATGATTATGACATCATACAATGATTATGACATCATCAAATCATTATGACATCAACAAAATGATTATGACATCATCAAATGATTATGACATCAACAAAATGATTATGACATCATCAAATGATTATGACATCAACAAAATGATTATGACATCATCAAATGATTATGACATCATCCAAAGATTATGACATCAAATGATTATGACATCATCAAATGATTATGACATCAACAAAATGATTATGACATCATCCAATGATTATGACATCAAATGATTATGACATCATCAAATGATTATGCCATCAACAAAATGATTATGGCATCATCAAATGATTATGACATCAACAAAATGATTATGACATCATCCAATCATTATGACATCAACAAAATGATTATGACATCATCAAATGATTATGACATCAACAAAATGATTATGACATCATCTAATGATTATGACATCATCTAATGATTATGACATCAACAAAATGATTATGACATCATCCAATGATTATGACATCAAATGATTATGACATCATCAAATGATTATGACATCAACAAAATGATTATGACATCAACCAATGATTATGACATCAAATGATTATGACATCATCCAATGATTATGACATCATCCAATGATTATGACATCAAATGATTATGACATAATCAAATGATTATGACATCAACAAAATGATTATGACATCATCAAATGATTATGACATCAACAAAATGATTATGACATCAACAAAATGATTATGACATCATCTAATGATTATGACATCAACAAAATGATTATGACATCATCCAATGATTATGACATCATCCAATGATTATGACATCAAATGATTAGGACATCATCAAATGATTATGACATCAACAAAATGATTATGACATCATCAAATGATTATGACATCAACAAAATGATTATGACATCATCTAATGATTATGACATCATCAAATGATTATGACATCAACAAAATGATTATGACATAATCAAATGATTATGACATCAACAAAAAGTTTATGACATCATCCAATGATTATGACATCAAATGATTATGACATCATCAAATGATTATGACATCAACAAAATGATTATGACATCATCTAATGATTATGACATCATCAAATGATTATGACATCAACAAAATGATTATGACATCATCTAATGATTATGACATCATCAAATGATTATGACATAAACAAAATGATTATGACATCATCTAATGATTATGACATCATCATATGATTATGACATCAACAAAATGATTATGACATCATCTAATGATTATGACATCATCAAATGACTATGACATCAACAAAATGATTATGACATCATCTAATGATTATGACATCATCAAATGATTATGACATCAACAAAATGATTATGACATCATCCCATGATTATGACATCAAATGATTATGACATCATCAAATGATTATGACATCATCAAATGATTATGACATCAACAAAATGATTATGACATCATCTAATGATTATGACATCATCAAATGATTATGACATCAACAAAATGATTATGACATCATCAAATGATTATGACATCAACAAAATGATTATGACATCATCTAATGATTATGACATCATCAAATGATTATGACATCAACAAAATGATTATGACATCATCAAATGATTATGACATCAACAAAATGTTTATGACATCATCCAATGATTATGACATCAAATGATTATGACATCATCAAATGATTATGACATCAACAAAATGATTATGACATCATCTAATGATTATGACATCATCAAATGATTATGACATCAACAAAATGATTATGACATCATCTAATGATTATGACATCAACAAAATGATTATGACATCATCTAATGATTATGACATCATCAAATGATTATGACATCAACAAAATGATTATGACATCATCCAATGATTATGACATCAAATGATTATGACATCATCAAATCATTATGACATCAACAAAATGATTATGACATCAACAAAATAATTATGACATCATCTAATGATTATGACATCATCAAATGATTATGACATCAACAAAATGATTTTGACATCATCCAATGATTATGACAACAAATGATTATGACATCATCAAATGATTATGACATCAACAAAATGATGATGACATCATCCAATGATTATGACATCATCCAATGATTATGACATCATCAAATCATTATGACATCAACAAAATGATTAGGACATCATAAATTGATTATGACATCAACAAAATGATTATGGCATCATCAAATGATTATGACATCAACAAAATGATTATGACATCATCCAATGATTATGACATCATCCAATGATTATGACATCATCAAATCATTATGACATCAACAAAATGATTATGACATCAACAAAATGATTATGACATCATCAAATGATTATGACATCAACAAAATGATTATGACATCATCCAATGATTATGACATCATCAAATCATTATGACATCAACAAAATGATTATTACATCAACAAAATGATTATGACATCATCAAATGATTATGACATCAAATGATTATGACATCATCAAATGATTATGACATCAACAAAATGTTTATGACATCATCCAATGATTATGACATCAAATGATTATGACATCATCAAATGATTATGCCATCAACAAAATGATTATGGCATCATCAAATGATTATGACATTATCAAATGATTATGACATCAACAAAATGATTATGACATCATCCGATGATTATGACATCAAATGATTATGACATCATCAAATCATTATGACATCAACAAAATGATTATGACATCATCTAATTATTATGACATCATCAAATGATTATGACATCAACAAAATGATTATGACATCATCCCATGATTATGACATCAAATGATTATGACATCATCAAATGATTATGACATCAACAAAATGATTATGACATCATCAAATGATTATGACATCAACAAAATGATTATGACATCATCTAATGATTATGACATTATCAAATGATTATGACATCAACAAAACGATTATGACATCATCAAATGATTATGACACCAACAAAATGTTTATGACATCATCCAATGATTATGACATCAAATGATTATGACATCATCAAATGATTATGACATCAACAAAATGATTATGACATCATCAAATGATTATGACATCAACAAAATGATTCTGACATCATCTAATGATTATCACATCATCAAATGATTATGACATCAACAAAATGATTATGACATCATCTAATGATTATGACATCATCAAATGATTATGACATCAACAAAATGATTATGACATCATCAAATGATTATGACATCATCAAATGATTATGACATCAACAAAATGATTATGACATCATCCAATGATTATGACTAGTGTTGAGCATTCCGATACCGCAAGTATCGGGTATCGGCCGATACTTGCTGTATCGGAATTCCGATACCGACTTCCGATATTTTTTCAATATCGGAATTCGGCATCGGAATCGGAAGTTCAGTTGATTGACGGCCTGACGTCATCATGATGCGCGGTGTGTGCGCATCATGATGCGCCGTCATTTCGGGCCTTCCGGGGGTCTCTGCCGGCCTGCCGGGGGGCTGTGCCGGCCTGCCGGGGGGCTGTGTGGACTGCCCGGGGTCTCTGCCGGCCTGCCGGGGGGCTGTGCCGGCCTGCCGGGGGGCTGTGCACCCTGTGGGGGTCTGTACCGGCCTGCCGGGGGGCTGTGCCGGCCTGCCGGGGGGCTGTGCTGATGTCCGGGGGTCTGTGCAAGCATCGTCCGATGGGACTACAAGTCCCATCGGGCGATGCCTGCTACCATGACAGTGATTGACACATTAGCCAATGATGGGACAGTAGTAGTCCCATCATCCGGCTAATGTGTTAAATGTTAAAAAAAAAAAAAAAAAAAAAAAAAAAAAAAAAAAATACTACATACATACTACATGCTACATACATACTACATATATACTACATACATACTACATACATACTACATGCATGCTACATACATACTACATATATACTACATACATACTACATACATACTGCATGCTACATACATACTACATACATACTACATGCATGCTACATACATACTACATGCTACATGCATGCTACATACATACTACATACATGCTACATATATACTACATACATACTACATATATACTACATGCATGCTACATATATACTACATACATACTACATATATACTACATGCATGCTACATATATACTACATACATACCACATACATACTACATACATGCTACATATATACTACATGCATGCTACATACATACTACATATATACTACATGCATGCTACATACATACTACATGCTACATGCATGCTACATACATACTACATACATACTACATGCTACATACATACCACATATATACTACATACATACAATACATTCATACAATACATACATAGACATACAGTACATATAACATAGAGTAACATACTTACCAATACTTGTCACATTGTTCCCCGAAGCCATTGTCTTTCCGGAATAAATATTAACATAACAAACCACAAAAATACTCACCCACGATCCGAAGCAGTCCACGAGTGTGTCCCACGACGATCTTGGGTAGAGAACTGCAGCATCAGATGATGCTGCCGTTCTCTACGGGCTGCAGGAATCCAATGACGGAAGGTAGGTATCCTTCCGCACTGTATTCCTCCGCCACTTAAAAAAAAAAAAGTCCCTAGTCTCACTTTATGCCATTGCTGTGTGGGAAATTCCCACACAGCAATGGCATAAAGTGAGACTAGGGACTTTTTTTTTTTTTAAGTGGCGGAGGAATACAGTGCGGAAGGATACCTACCTTCCGTCATTGGATTCCTGCAGCCCGTAGAGAACGGCAGCATCAGCTGATGCTGCAGTTCTCTACCCAAGATCGTCGTGGGACACACTCGTGGACTGCTTCGGATCGTGGGTGAGTATTTTTGTGGTTTGTTATGTTAATATTTATTCCGTAGACGACAATGGCTTCGGGGAACAATGTGACAAGTATTGGTAAGTATGTTACTCTATGTTATATGTACTGTATGTCTATGTATGTATTGTATGAATGTATTGTATGTATGTAGTATATATGTGGTATGTATGTAGCATGTAGTATGTATGTAGCATGCATGTAGCATGTAGTATGTATGTAGCATGCATGTAGTATATATGTAGTATGTATGTAGCATGCATGTAGTATATATGTAGCATGCATGTAGTATGTATGTGGTATGTATGTAGTATATATGTAGTATGTATGTAGTATATATGTAGCATGTATGTAGTATGTATGTAGCATGCATGTAGTATGTATGTAGCATGCATGTAGTATATATGTAGTATGTATGTAGCATGCATGTAGTATATATGTAGCATGCATGTAGTATATATGTAGTATGTATGTAGTATATATGTAGCATGTATGTAGTATGTATGTAGCATGCATGTAGCATGTAGTATGTATGTAGCATGCATGTAGTATATATGTAGTATGTATGTAGCATGCATGTAGTATATATGTAGTATGTATCATGTAGTATGTATGTAGCATGCATGTAGTATATATGTAGCATGCATGTAGTATATATGTAGTATGTATGTTGCATGTAGTATGAATGTAGCATGTATGTAGTATGTAGTATGAATGTAGCATGTATGTAGTATGTAGTATGAATGTAGCATGTAATTTTTTTTTTTTTTTTTTTTTACATTTAACACATTAGCCGGATGATGGGACTACTACTGTCCCATCATTGGCTAATGTGTCAATCACTGTCATGGTAGCAGGCATCGCCAGATGGGACTTGTAGTCCCATCGGACGATGCCTGCACAGACCCCCGGAGCCTGCACAGACCACCGGCAGGCCGGCACAGCCCCCCGGTAGGCCGGCACAGCCCCCCGGCAGGCCGGCACAGCCCCCCGGAGCCTGCACAGACCACCGGCAGGCCGGCACAGACCACCGGAGCCTGCACAGACCCCCTGGCAGGCCGGCACAGCCCCCCGGCAGGCCGGCACAGCCCCCCGGCAGGCCGGCACAGCCCCCCGGAGCCTGCACAGACCACCGGCAGGCCGGCACAGACCACCGGAGCCTGCACAGACCCCCTGGCAGGCCGGCACAGCCCCCCGAAAGGCCCGTACAGACCCCAGAGAGGCTGTACAAGGGCAGGAAAGGGTTTTTCTTATTCCGATACCGGAAGTCCCATAGACTTGAATGGGACTTCCGGTATCGGAATCGGCGATACCGATACTTTTTTTAAAGATCGGCCGATACCATCCGATACGATACTTTGAAGTATCGGATGGTATCGCTCAACTCTAATTATGACATCAAATGATTATGACATCATCAAATGATTATGACATCAACAAAATGATTATGACATCAACAAAATGATTATGACATCATCAAATGATTATGACATCAACAAAATGATTATGACATCATCAAATGATTATGACATCAACAAAATGATTATGACATCATCCAATGATTATGACATCAAATGATTATGACATCATCAAATGATTAAGACATCAACAAAATGATTATGACATCATCCAATGATTATGACATCATACAATGATTATGACATCATCAAATCATTATGACATCAACAAAATGATTATGACATCAACAAAATGATTATGACATCATCAAATGATTATGACATCAACAAAATGATTATGACATCATCAAATGATTATGACATCAACAAAATGATTATGACATCATCAAATGATTATGACATCATCCAAAGATTATGACATCAAATGATTATGACATCATCAAATGATTATGACATCAACAAAATGATTATGACATCATCCAATGATTATGACATCAAATGATTATGACATCATCAAATGATTATGCCATCAACAAAATGATTATGGCATCATCAAATGATTATGACATCAACAAAATGATTATGACATCATCCAATCATTATGACATCAACAAAATGATTATGACATCATCAAATGATTATGACATCAACAAAATGATTATGACATCATCTAATGATTATGACATCATCTAATGATTATGACATCAACAAAATGATTATGACATCATCCAATGATTATGACATCAAATGATTATGACATCATCAAATGATTATGACATCAACAAAATGATTATGACATCAACCAATGATTATGACATCAAATGATTATGACATCATCCAATGATTATGACATCATCCAATGATTATGACATCAAATGATTATGACATAATCAAATGATTATGACATCAACAAAATGATTATGACATCATCAAATGATTATGACATCAACAAAATGATTATGACATCAACAAAATGATTATGACATCATCTAATGATTATGACATCAACAAAATGATTATGACATCATCCAATGATTATGACATCATCCAATGATTATGACATCAAATGATTAGGACATCATCAAATGATTATGACATCAACAAAATGATTATGACATCATCAAATGATTATGACATCAACAAAATGATTATGACATCATCTAATGATTATGACATCATCAAATGATTATGACATCAACAAAATGATTATGACATAATCAAATGATTATGACATCAACAAAAAGTTTATGACATCATCCAATGATTATGACATCAAATGATTATGACATCATCAAATGATTATGACATCAACAAAATGATTATGACATCATCTAATGATTATGACATCATCAAATGATTATGACATCAACAAAATGATTATGACATCATCTAATGATTATGACATCATCAAATGATTATGACATAAACAAAATGATTATGACATCATCTAATGATTATGACATCATCATATGATTATGACATCAACAAAATGATTATGACATCATCTAATGATTATGACATCATCAAATGACTATGACATCAACAAAATGATTATGACATCATCTAATGATTATGACATCATCAAATGATTATGACATCAACAAAATGATTATGACATCATCCCATGATTATGACATCAAATGATTATGACATCATCAAATGATTATGACATCATCAAATGATTATGACATCAACAAAATGATTATGACATCATCTAATGATTATGACATCATCAAATGATTATGACATCAACAAAATGATTATGACATCATCAAATGATTATGACATCAACAAAATGATTATGACATCATCTAATGATTATGACATCATCAAATGATTATGACATCAACAAAATGATTATGACATCATCAAATGATTATGACATCAACAAAATGTTTATGACATCATCCAATGATTATGACATCAAATGATTATGACATTATCAAATGATTATGACAACAACAAAATGATTATGACATCATCTAATGATTATGACATCATCAAATGATTATGACATCAACAAAATGATTATGACATCATCTAATGATTATGACATCAACAAAATGATTATGACATCATCTAATGATTATGACATCATCAAATGATTATGACATCAACAAAATGATTATGACATCATCCAATGATTATGACATCAAATGATTATGACATCATCAAATCATTATGACATCAACAAAATGATTATGACATCAACAAAATAATTATGACATCATCTAATGATTATGACATCATCAAATGATTATGACATCAACAAAATGATTTTGACATCATCCAATGATTATGACAACAAATGATTATGACATCATCAAATGATTATGACATCAACAAAATGATGATGACATCATCCAATGATTATGACATCATCCAATGATTATGACATCATCAAATCATTATGACATCAACAAAATGATTAGGACATCATAAATTGATTATGACATCAACAAAATGATTATGGCATCATCAAATGATTATGACATCAACAAAATGATTATGACATCATCCAATGATTATGACATCATCCAATGATTATGACATCATCAAATCATTATGACATCAACAAAATGATTATGACATCAACAAAATGATTATGACATCATCAAATGATTATGACATCAACAAAATGATTATGACATCATCCAATGATTATGACATCATCAAATCATTATGACATCAACAAAATGATTATTACATCAACAAAATGATTATGACATCATCAAATGATTATGACATCAAATGATTATGACATCATCAAATGATTATGACATCAACAAAATGTTTATGACATCATCCAATGATTATGACATCAAATGATTATGACATCATCAAATGATTATGCCATCAACAAAATGATTATGGCATCATCAAATGATTATGACATTATCAAATGATTATGACATCAACAAAATGATTATGACATCATCCGATGATTATGACATCAAATGATTATGACATCATCAAATCATTATGACATCAACAAAATGATTATGACATCATCTAATTATTATGACATCATCAAATGATTATGACATCAACAAAATGATTATGACATCATCCCATGATTATGACATCAAATGATTATGACATCATCAAATGATTATGACATCAACAAAATGATTATGACATCATCAAATGATTATGACATCAACAAAATGATTATGACATCATCTAATGATTATGACATTATCAAATGATTATGACATCAACAAAACGATTATGACATCATCAAATGATTATGACACCAACAAAATGTTTATGACATCATCCAATGATTATGACATCAAATGATTATGACATCATCAAATGATTATGACATCAACAAAATGATTATGACATCATCAAATGATTATGACATCAACAAAATGATTCTGACATCATCTAATGATTATCACATCATCAAATGATTATGACATCAACAAAATGATTATGACATCATCTAATGATTATGACATCATCAAATGATTATGACATCAACAAAATGATTATGACATCATCAAATGATTATGACATCATCCAATGATTATGACATCAAATGATTATGACATCATCAAATGATTATGACATCAACAAAATGATTATGACATCAACAAAATGATTATGACATCATCAAATGATTATGACATCAACAAAATGATTATGACATCATCAAATGATTATGACATCAACAAAATGATTATGACATCATCAAATGATTATGACATCATCAAATGATTATGACATCATCAAATGATTATGACATCAACAAAATGATTATGACATCATCCAATGATTATGACATCAAATGATTATGACATCATCAAATGATTAAGACATCAACAAAATGATTATGACATCATCCAATGATTATGACATCATACAATGATTATGACATCATCAAATCATTATGACATCAACAAAATGATTATGACATCAACAAAATGATTATGACATCATCAAATGATTATGACATCAACAAAATGATTATGACATCATCAAATGATTATGACATCAACAAAATGATTATGACATCATCAAATGATTATGACATCATCCAAAGATTATGACATCAAATGATTATGACATCATCAAATGATTATGACATCAACAAAATGATTATGACATCATCCAATGATTATGACATCAAATGATTATGACATCATCAAATGATTATGCCATCAACAAAATGATTATGGCATCATCAAATGATTATGACATCAACAAAATGATTATGACATCATCCAATCATTATGACATCAACAAAATGATTATGACATCATCAAATGATTATGACATCAACAAAATGATTATGACATCATCTAATGATTATGACATCATCTAATGATTATGACATCAACAAAATGATTATGACATCATCCAATGATTATGACATCAAATGATTATGACATCATCAAATGATTATGACATCAACAAAATGATTATGACATCAACCAATGATTATGACATCAAATGATTATGACATCATCCAATGATTATGACATCATCAAATGTTTATGACATCAACAAAATGGTTATGACATCATCCAATGATTGTGACATCAAATGATTATGACATCATCAAATGATTATGACATCATCAAATGATTATGACATCAACAAAATGAATATGACATCATCCAATGATTATGACATCATCAAATGATTATGACATCAACAAAATGATTATGACATCATCCAATGATTATGACATCAACAAAATGATTATGGCATCATCAAATGATTATGACATCAAAAAAATGATTATGGCATCATCAAATGATTATGACATCAACAAAATGATTATGACATCATCCAATGATTATGACATCATCCAATGATTATCACATCAAATGATTATGACATCAACAAAATTATTATGACATCATCCAATGATTATGACATCATCCAATGATTATGACATCATCAAATCATTATGACATCAACAAAATGATTATGACATCAACAAAATGATTGACATCATCAAATGATTATGACATCAACAAAATGATTATGACATCATCCAATAATTATGACATCAAATGATTATGACATCATCAAATCAATATGACATCAACAAAATGATTATGACATCAACAAAATGATTATGACATCATCTAATGATTATGACATCATCAAATGATTATGACATCAACAAAATGATTATGACATCATCAAATGATTATGACATCAACAAAATGATTATGACATCATCTAATGATTATGACATCATCAAATGATTATGACATCAACAAAATGATTATGACGTCATCCAATGATTATGACATTTTCCAATGATTATGACATCAAATGATTATGACATCATCAAATCATTATGACATCAACAAAATGATTATGACATCAACAAAATGATTATGACATCATAAAATGATTATGACATCAACAAAATGATTATGACATCATCCAATGATTATGACATCAAATGATTATGACATCATCAAATGATTATGACATCAACAAAATGATTATGACATCATCAAATGATTATGACATCAACAAAATGATTATGACATCATCTAATGATTATGACATCATCAAATGATTATGACATCAACAAAATGATTATGACATCATCCAATGATTATGACATTTTCCAATGATTATGACATCAAATGATTATGACATCATCAAATCATTATGACATCAACAAAATGATTATGACATCAACAAAATGATTATGACATCATAAAATGATTATGACATCAACAAAATGATTATGGCATCATCAAATGATTATGACATCAACAAAATCATTATGACATCATCAAATGATTATGACATCAACAAAATGATTATGACATCATCCAATGATTATGACATCAAATGATTATAACATCATCAAATCATTATGACATCAACAAAATGATTATGACATCAACAAAATGATTATGACATCATAAAATGATTATGACATCAACAAAATGATTATAGCATCATCAAATGATTATGACATCAACAAAATGATTATGACATCAACAAAATGATTATGACATCATCTAATGATTATGACATCATCAAATGATTATGACATCATCAAATGATTATGACATCAACAAAATGATTATGACATCATCCAATGATTATGACATCATCCAATGATTATGACATCAAATGATTATGACATAATCAAATGATTATGACATCAACAAAATGATTATGACATCATCAAATGATTATGACATCAACAAAATGATTATGACATCAACAAAATGATTATGACATCATCTAATGATTATGACATCAACAAAATGATTATGACATCATCCAATGATTATGACATCATCCAATGATTATGACATCAAATGATTAGGACATCATCAAATGATTATGACATTAACAAAATGATTATGACATCATCAAATGATTATGACATCAACAAAATGATTATGACATCATCTAATGATTATGACATCATCAAATGATTATGACATCAACAAAATGATTATGACATAATCAAATGATTATGACATCAACAAAAAGTTTATGACATCATACAATGATTATGACATCAAATGATTATGACATCATCAAATGATTATGACATCAACAAAATGATTATGACATCATCTAATGATTATGACATCATCAAATGATTATGACATCAACAAAATGATTATGACATCATCTAATGATTATGACATCATCAAATGATTATGACATAAACAAAATGATTATGACATCATCTAATGATTATGACATCATCATATGATTATGACATCAACAAAATGATTATGACATCAACAAAATGATTATGACATCATCAAATGATTATGACATCAACAAAATGATTATGACATCATCAAATGATTATGACATCAACAAAATGATTATGACATCATCCAATGATTATGACATCAAATGATTATGACATCATCAAATGATTAAGACATCAACAAAATGATTATGACATCATCCAATGATTATGACATCATACAATGATTATGACATCATCAAATCATTATGACATCAACAAAATGATTATGACATCAACAAAATGATTATGACATCATCAAATGATTATGACATCAACAAAATGATTATGACATCATCAAATGATTATGACATCAACAAAATGATTATGACATCATCAAATGATTATGACATCATCCAAAGATTATGACATCAAATGATTATGACATCATCAAATGATTATGACATCAACAAAATGATTATGACATCATCCAATGATTATGACATCAAATGATTATGACATCATCAAATGATTATGCCATCAACAAAATGATTATGGCATCATCAAATGATTATGACATCAACAAAATGATTATGACATCATCCAATCATTATGACATCAACAAAATGATTATGACATCATCAAATGATTATGACATCAACAAAATGATTATGACATCATCTAATGATTATGACATCATCTAATGATTATGACATCAACAAAATGATTATGACATCATCCAATGATTATGACATCAAATGATTATGACATCATCAAATGATTATGACATCAACAAAATGATTATGACATCAACCAATGATTATGACATCAAATGATTATGACATCATCCAATGATTATGACATCATCCAATGATTATGACATCAAATGATTATGACATAATCAAATGATTATGACATCAACAAAATGATTATGACATCATCAAATGATTATGACATCAACAAAATGATTATGACATCAACAAAATGATTATGACATCATCTAATGATTATGACATCAACAAAATGATTATGACATCATCCAATGATTATGACATCATCCAATGATTATGACATCAAATGATTAGGACATCATCAAATGATTATGACATCAACAAAATGATTATGACATCATCAAATGATTATGACATCAACAAAATGATTATGACATCATCTAATGATTATGACATCATCAAATGATTATGACATCAACAAAATGATTATGACATAATCAAATGATTATGACATCAACAAAAAGTTTATGACATCATCCAATGATTATGACATCAAATGATTATGACATCATCAAATGATTATGACATCAACAAAATGATTATGACATCATCTAATGATTATGACATCATCAAATGATTATGACATCAACAAAATGATTATGACATCATCTAATGATTATGACATCATCAAATGATTATGACATAAACAAAATGATTATGACATCATCTAATGATTATGACATCATCATATGATTATGACATCAACAAAATGATTATGACATCATCTAATGATTATGACATCATCAAATGACTATGACATCAACAAAATGATTATGACATCATCTAATGATTATGACATCATCAAATGATTATGACATCAACAAAATGATTATGACATCATCCCATGATTATGACATCAAATGATTATGACATCATCAAATGATTATGACATCATCAAATGATTATGACATCAACAAAATGATTATGACATCATCTAATGATTATGACATCATCAAATGATTATGACATCAACAAAATGATTATGACATCATCAAATGATTATGACATCAACAAAATGATTATGACATCATCTAATGATTATGACATCATCAAATGATTATGACATCAACAAAATGATTATGACATCATCAAATGATTATGACATCAACAAAATGTTTATGACATCATCCAATGATTATGACATCAAATGATTATGACATTATCAAATGATTATGACAACAACAAAATGATTATGACATCATCTAATGATTATGACATCATCAAATGATTATGACATCAACAAAATGATTATGACATCATCAAATCATTATGACATCAACAAAATGATTATGACATCAACAAAATGATTATGACATCATCCAATGATTATGACATCAAATGATTATGACATCATCAAATGATTATGACATCAACAAAATGATTATGACATCAACCAATGATTATGACATCAAATGATTATGACATCATCCAATGATTATGACATCATCCAATGATTATGACATCAAATGATTATGACATAATCAAATGATTATGACATCAACAAAATGATTATGACATCATCAAATGATTATGACATCAACAAAATGATTATGACATCAACAAAATGATTATGACATCATCTAATGATTATGACATCAACAAAATGATTATGACATCATCCAATGATTATGACATCATCCAATGATTATGACATCAAATGATTAGGACATCATCAAATGATTATGACATCAACAAAATGATTATGACATCATCAAATGATTATGACATCAACAAAATGATTATGACATCATCTAATGATTATGACATCATCAAATGATTATGACATCAACAAAATGATTATGACATAATCAAATGATTATGACATCAACAAAAAGTTTATGACATCATCCAATGATTATGACATCAAATGATTATGACATCATCAAATGATTATGACATCAACAAAATGATTATGACATCATCTAATGATTATGACATCATCAAATGATTATGACATCAACAAAATGATTATGACATCATCTAATGATTATGACATCATCAAATGATTATGACATAAACAAAATGATTATGACATCATCTAATGATTATGACATCATCATATGATTATGACATCAACAAAATGATTATGACATCATCTAATGATTATGACATCATCAAATGACTATGACATCAACAAAATGATTATGACATCATCTAATGATTATGACATCATCAAATGATTATGACATCAACAAAATGATTATGACATCATCCCATGATTATGACATCAAATGATTATGACATCATCAAATGATTATGACATCATCAAATGATTATGACATCAACAAAATGATTATGACATCATCTAATGATTATGACATCATCAAATGATTATGACATCAACAAAATGATTATGACATCATCAAATGATTATGACATCAACAAAATGATTATGACATCATCTAATGATTATGACATCATCAAATGATTATGACATCAACAAAATGATTATGACATCATCAAATGATTATGACATCAACAAAATGTTTATGACATCATCCAATGATTATGACATCAAATGATTATGACATTATCAAATGATTATGACAACAACAAAATGATTATGACATCATCTAATGATTATGACATCATCAAATGATTATGACATCAACAAAATGATTATGACATCATCTAATGATTATGACATCAACAAAATGATTATGACATCATCTAATGATTATGACATCATCAAATGATTATGACATCAACAAAATGATTATGACATCATCCAATGATTATGACATCAAATGATTATGACATCATCAAATGATTATGACATCAACAAAATGATTATGACATCAACAAAATAATTATGACATCATCTAATGATTATGACATCATCAAATGATTATGACATCAACAAAATGATTTTGACATCATCCAATGATTATGACAACAAATGATTATGACATCATCAAATGATTATGACATCAACAAAATGATGATGACATCATCCAATGATTATGACATCATCCAATGATTATGACATCATCAAATCATTATGACATCAACAAAATGATTAGAACATCATAAATTGATTATGACATCAACAAAATGATTATGGCATCATCAAATGATTATGACATCAACAAAATGATTATGACATCATCCAATGATTATGACATCATCCAATGATTATGACATCATCAAATCATTATGACATCAACAAAATGATTATGACATCAACAAAATGATTATGACATCATCAAATGATTATGACATCAACAAAATGATTATGACATCATCCAATGATTATGACATCATCAAATCATTATGACATCAACAAAATGATTATTACATCAACAAAATGATTATGACATCATCAAATGATTATGACATCAAATGATTATGACATCATCAAATGATTATGACATCAACAAAATGTTTATGACATCATCCAATGATTATGACATCAAATGATTATGACATCATCAAATGATTATGCCATCAACAAAATGATTATGGCATCATCAAATGATTATGACATTATCAAATGATTATGACATCAACAAAATGATTATGACATCATCCGATGATTATGACATCAAATGATTATGACATCATCAAATCATTATGACATCAACAAAATGATTATGACATCATCTAATTATTATGACATCATCAAATGATTATGACATCAACAAAATGATTATGACATCATCCCATGATTATGACATCAAATGATTATGACATCATCAAATGATTATGACATCAACAAAATGATTATGACATCATCAAATGATTATGACATCAACAAAATGATTATGACATCATCTAATGATTATGACATTATCAAATGATTATGACATCAACAAAACGATTATGACATCATCAAATGATTATGACACCAACAAAATGTTTATGACATCATCCAATGATTATGACATCAAATGATTATGACATCATCAAATGATTATGACATCAACAAAATGATTATGACATCATCAAATGATTATGACATCAACAAAATGATTCTGACATCATCTAATGATTATCACATCATCAAATGATTATGACATCAACAAAATGATTATGACATCATCTAATGATTATGACATCATCAAATGATTATGACATCAACAAAATGATTATGACATCATCAAATGATTATGACATCATCAAATGATTATGACATCAACAAAATGATTATGACATCATCCAATGATTATGACATCAAATGATTATGACATCATCAAATGATTATGACATCAACAAAATGATTATGACATCAACAAAATGATTATGACATCATCAAATGATTATGACATCAACAAAATGATTATGACATCATCAAATGATTATGACATCAACAAAATGATTATGACATCATCAAATGATTATGACATCATCAAATGATTATGACATCATCAAATGATTATGACATCAACAAAATGATTATGACATCATCCAATGATTATGACATCAAATGATTATGACATCATCAAATGATTAAGACATCAACAAAATGATTATGACATCATCCAATGATTATGACATCATACAATGATTATGACATCATCAAATCATTATGACATCAACAAAATGATTATGACATCAACAAAATGATTATGACATCATCAAATGATTATGACATCAACAAAATGATTATGACATCATCAAATGATTATGACATCAACAAAATGATTATGACATCATCAAATGATTATGACATCATCCAAAGATTATGACATCAAATGATTATGACATCATCAAATGATTATGACATCAACAAAATGATTATGACATCATCCAATGATTATGACATCAAATGATTATGACATCATCAAATGATTATGCCATCAACAAAATGATTATGGCATCATCAAATGATTATGACATCAACAAAATGATTATGACATCATCCAATCATTATGACATCAACAAAATGATTATGACATCATCAAATGATTATGACATCAACAAAATGATTATGACATCATCTAATGATTATGACATCATCTAATGATTATGACATCAACAAAATGATTATGACATCATCCAATGATTATGACATCAAATGATTATGACATCATCAAATGATTATGACATCAACAAAATGATTATGACATCAACCAATGATTATGACATCAAATGATTATGACATCATCCAATGATTATGACATCATCAAATGTTTATGACATCAACAAAATGGTTATGACATCATCCAATGATTGTGACATCAAATGATTATGACATCATCAAATGATTATGACATCATCAAATGATTATGACATCAACAAAATGAATATGACATCATCCAATGATTATGACATCATCAAATGATTATGACATCAACAAAATGATTATGACATCATCCAATGATTATGACATCAACAAAATGATTATGGCATCATCAAATGATTATGACATCAAAAAAATGATTATGGCATCATCAAATGATTATGACATCAACAAAATGATTATGACATCATCCAATGATTATGACATCATCCAATGATTATCACATCAAATGATTATGACATCAACAAAATTATTATGACATCATCCAATGATTATGACATCATCCAATGATTATGACATCATCAAATCATTATGACATCAACAAAATGATTATGACATCAACAAAATGATTGACATCATCAAATGATTATGACATCAACAAAATGATTATGACATCATCCAATAATTATGACATCAAATGATTATGACATCATCAAATCAATATGACATCAACAAAATGATTATGACATCAACAAAATGATTATGACATCATCTAATGATTATGACATCATCAAATGATTATGACATCAACAAAATGATTATGACATCATCAAATGATTATGACATCAACAAAATGATTATGACATCATCTAATGATTATGACATCATCAAATGATTATGACATCAACAAAATGATTATGACGTCATCCAATGATTATGACATTTTCCAATGATTATGACATCAAATGATTATGACATCATCAAATCATTATGACATCAACAAAATGATTATGACATCAACAAAATGATTATGACATCATAAAATGATTATGACATCAACAAAATGATTATGACATCATCCAATGATTATGACATCAAATGATTATGACATCATCAAATGATTATGACATCAACAAAATGATTATGACATCATCAAATGATTATGACATCAACAAAATGATTATGACATCATCTAATGATTATGACATCATCAAATGATTATGACATCAACAAAATGATTATGACATCATCCAATGATTATGACATTTTCCAATGATTATGACATCAAATGATTATGACATCATCAAATCATTATGACATCAACAAAATGATTATGGCATCATCAAATGATTATGACATCAACAAAATCATTATGACATCATCAAATGATTATGACATCAACAAAATGATTATGACATCATCCAATGATTATGACATCAAATGATTATGACATCATCAAATGATTATGACATCAACAAAATGATTATGACATCATCAAATGATTATGACATCAACAAAATGATTATGACATCATCTAATGATTATGACATCATCAAATGATTATGACATCAACAAAATGATTATGACATCATCCAATGATTATGACATTTTCCAATGATTATGACATCAAATGATTATGACATCATAAAATGATTATGACATCAACAAAATGATTATGGCATCATCAAATGATTATGACATCAACAAAATCATTATGACATCATCAAATGATTATGACATCAACAAAATGATTATGACATCATCCAATGATTATGACATCAAATGATTATAACATCATCAAATCATTATGACATCAACAAAATGATTATGACATCATCTAATGATTATGACATCAACAAAATGATTATGACATCATCTAATGATTATGACATCATCAAATGATTATGACATCATCAAATGATTATGACATCAACAAAATGATTATGACATCATCCAATGATTATGACATCATCCAATGATTATGACATCAAATGATTATGACATCAACAAAATGATTATGACATCATCTAATGATTATGACATCATCAAATGATTATGACATCATCAAATGATTATGACATCAACAAAATGATTATGACATCATCCAATGATTATGACATCATCCAATGATTATGACATCAAATGATTATGACATAATCAAATGATTATGACATCAACAAAATGATTATGACATCATCAAATGATTATGACATCAACAAAATGATTATGACATCAACAAAATGATTATGACATCATCTAATGATTATGACATCAACAAAATGATTATGACATCATCCAATGATTATGACATCATCCAATGATTATGACATCAAATGATTAGGACATCATCAAATGATTATGACATTAACAAAATGATTATGACATCATCAAATGATTATGACATCAACAAAATGATTATGACATCATCTAATGATTATGACATCATCAAATGATTATGACATCAACAAAATGATTATGACATAATCAAATGATTATGACATCAACAAAAAGTTTATGACATCATACAATGATTATGACATCAAATGATTATGACATCATCAAATGATTATGACATCAACAAAATGATTATGACATCATCTAATGATTATGACATCATCAAATGATTATGACATCAACAAAATGATTATGACATCATCTAATGATTATGACATCATCAAATGATTATGACATAAACAAAATGATTATGACATCATCTAATGATTATGACATCATCATATGATTATGACATCAACAAAATGATTATGACATCATCTAATGATTATGACATCATCAAATGACTATGACATCAACAAAATGATTATGACATCATCTAATGATTATGACATCATCAAATGATTATGACATCAACAAAATGATTATGACATCATCCCATGATTATGACATCAAATGATTATGACATCATCAAATGATTATGACATCATCAAATGATTATGACATCAACAAAATGATTATGACATCATCTAATGATTATGACATCATCAAATGATTATGACATCAACAAAATGATTATGACATCATCAAATGATTATGACATCAACAAAATGATTATGACATCATCTAATGATTATGACATCATCAAATGATTATGACATCAACAAAATGATTATGACATCATCAAATGATTATGACATCAACAAAATGTTTATGACATCATCCAATGATTATGACATCAAATGATTATGACATCATCAAATGATTATGACATCAACAAAATGATTATGACATCATCTAATGATTATGACATCATCAAATGATTATGACATCAACAAAATGATTATGACATCATCTAATGATTATGACATCAACAAAATGATTATGACATCATCTAATGATTATGACATCATCAAATGATTATGACTTCAACAAAATGATTATGACATCATCCAATGATTATGACATCAAATGATTATGACATCATCAAATGATTATGACATCAACAAAATGATTACGACATCATCTAATGATTATGACATCAAATGATTATGACATCAACAAAATGATTATGGCATCATCCAATGATTATGACATCAAATGATTATGACATCATCAAATGATTATGACATCAACAAAATGATTATGACATCATCCAATGATTATGACATCAAATGATTATGACATCATCAAATCATTATGACATCAACAAAATGATTATGACATCAACAAAATAATTATGACATCATCTAATGATTATGACATCATCAAATGATTATGACATCAACAAAATGATTTTGACATCATCCAATGATTATGACAACAAATGATTATGACATCATCAAATGATTATGACATCAACAAAATGATGATGACATCATCCAATGATTATGACATCATCCAATGATTATGACATCATCAAATCATTATGACATCAACAAAATGATTAGGACATCATAAATTGATTATGACATCAACAAAATGATTATGGCATCATCAAATGATTATGACATCAACAAAATGATTATGACATCATCCAATGTTTATGACATCATCCAATGATTATGACATCATCAAATCATTATGACATCAACAAAATGATTATGACATCAACAAAATGATTATGACATCATCAAATGATTATGACATCAACAAAATGATTATGACATCATCCCATGATTATGACATCAAATGATTATGACATCATCCAATGATTATGACATCAAATGATTATGACATCATCAAATGATTATGCCATCAACAAAATGATTATGGCATCATCAAATGATTATGACATTATCAAATGATTATGACATCAACAAAATGATTATGACATCATCCGATGATTATGACATCAAATGATTATGACATCATCAAATGATTATGACATCAACAAAATGATTATGACATCATCTAATGATTATGACATCATCAAATGATTATGACATCAACAAAATGATTATGACATCATCTAATGATTATGACATCATCAAATGATTATGACATCAACAAAATGATTATGACATCATCCAATGATTATGACATCAAATGATTATGACATCATCAAATGATTATGACATCAACAAAATGATTACGACATCATCTAATGATTATGACATCATCAAATGATTATGACATCAACAAAATGATTATGACATCATCCATTGATTATGACATCAAATGATTATGACATCAACAAAATGATTATGACATCATCCAATGATTATGACATCATCCAATGATTATAACATCATCAAATCATTATGACATCAACAAAATGATTATGACATCAACAAAATGATTATGGCATCATCAAATGATTATGACATCAACAAAATGATTATGACATCATCCAATGATTATGACATCATCAAATCATTATGACATCAACAAAATGATTATGACATCAACAAAATGATTATGACATCATCAAATGATTATGACATCAACAAAATGATTATGACATCATCCAATGATTATGACATCAAATGATTATGACATCATTAAATGATTATGACATCAACAAAATGATTATGACATCATCCAATGATTATGACATCATCCAATGATTATGACATCATCAAATCATTATGACATCAACAAAATGATTATGACATCAACAAAATGATTATGACATCATCAAATGATTATGACATCAACAAAATGATTATGACATCATCAAATGATTATGACATCAACAAAATGATTATGACATCATCAAATGATTATGACATCATCCAAAGATTATGACATCATCAAATGATTATGACATCAACAAAATGATTATGACATCAAATGATTATGACATCATCTAATGATTATGACATCATCAAATGATTATGACATCAACAAAATGAATATGACATCATCCAATGATTATGACATCATCAAATGATTATGACATCATCCAATGATTATGACATCAACAAAATGATTATGGCATCATCAAATGATTATGACATCAACAAAATGATTATGGCATCATCAAATGATTATGACATCAACAAAATGATTATGACATCATCAAATGATTATGACATCATCCAATGATTATGACATCAAATGATTATGACATCAACAAAATTATTATGACATCATCCAATGATTATGACATCATCCAATGATTATGACATCATCAAATCATTATGACATCAACAAAATGATTATGACATCAACAAAATGATTGACATCATCAAATGATTATGACATCAACAAAATGATTATGACATCATCCAATAATTATGACATCAAATGATTATGACATCATCAAATCAATATGACATCAACAAAATGATTATGACATCAACAAAATGATTATGACATCATCTAATGATTATGACATCATCAAATGATTATGACATCAACAAAATGATTATGACATCATCCAATGATTATGACATCAAATGATTATGACATCATCAAATGATTATGACATCAACAAAATGATTATGACATCATCAAATGATTATGACATCAACAAAATGATTATGACATCATCTAATGATTATGACATCATCAAATGATTATGACATCAACAAAATGATTATGACATCATCCAATGATTATGACATCATCTAATGATTATGACTAGAGTTGAGCGATACCAGCCGATACTTGAAAATATCGGATCGGAATGGATCGGCCGATCTTAAAAAAAAGTATCGGTATCGCCGATTCCGATACCGGGAACCAATGCAAGTCAATGGGGCCAAAATATCGGAATTAAAAAAAACCCTTTCTTTCCTTGTAGGTTAATTCTACATGAAGAAAAACAACTAAGAATAATGTAGAATGTATTGTGGGAGGTGGAGGAGACATTAAAGCCATAGAGGTTTAGCCCAATCAAATGGAATAGCAGGAATTAAACTTTTTTTTTTAAAGATGTTAGGAGTTACAAAGATATTGACTATGTTAGCCTCATTTATATTTTGCCAGACATGTATGTCTTCTTCTTCTACTTCCTTTTTTTACATTCTTCTTCTTCTTCTTCTACTTCCTTTTTTTACATTCTTCTTCTTCTTCTACTACTTCCTTTTTTTACATTCTTCTTCTTATTCCTTTTTTTACATTCTTCTTCTTCTTCTTCTACTTCCTTTTTTTACATTCTTCTTCTTCTTCTTCTTCTTCTTCTTCTTCTTCTTCTTCTTCTTCTTCTTCTTCTTCTTCTTCTTCTTCTTCCTTTTCTTACATTCTTCATATTCTTCTTATTCAACAATTATTATTCTACATATTCAGCTTCTTCATCTTCTTCCTATTCTTCTTCATCATATTCTTGTTTGTGTCAGGCATTCCTGTAGTTGTTATCTAGAAAAGTTAGAAGTTTACACCTTCCGTTCTGCCTGTCACAAAAGATTTACAACAGGATTTGTCTGCGTTCAGTTTGGCCTGCAGAAGCAGGCCTTTTCCAGGGGCACCACGAGGAGGAACGGACTCACCCCCATACACTGCTTAGTCTTCTTCTGCTTATAAATAAGATAATATCATTTGCTCAGAGTATTAGTCTTATGCTTAATGTTCTTCTGCTTTGTTTTTTTTATGCTTCTTTGTCTTCTCTCTCTTGTTGTTCTGCATCTTGGTGGTTGTCTTCCTGTTCTTTGTCCTCTTGAACCAGCTGACGGTACTGGCACCCGGAGGGGCAGCAGAAGGAACAAGAGCCAATGGCACTACCGAGGACCAGCTGACGGTGCTGGAACCCGGTTACTAAGCAGGAGGTACCTGTGCTACAAAGCACTACCAAGGACCAGCAGACGTTGCCGGAACTTGGATACCGAGATGGAGGCACCTAGGCCAAAGGCTCTGACGAGAACCAGCTGACGGTGCTGGAACCCGGAGGGGTAGCATAAGCTGCAAGAGCAAATGGAAATAGCGAGGACCAGCTGACAGTGCTGGCACCCGGAGGGGCAGCAGAAGGAATAAGAGCCAATGGCACAACCGAGGACCAGCTGACGGTGCTGGAACCCGGTTACTAAGCAGGAGGTACCTGTGCTACAAAGCACTACCAAGGACCAGCAGACGTTGCCGGAACTCGGATACCGAGATGGAGGCACCTAGGCCAAAGGCTCTGACGAGAACCAGCTGACGGTGCTGGAACCCGGAGGGGTATCAGAAGTTACCCCTGAAAAGCAAAGTTGGCATGCCGCAAGCTGGCCGCAGTTACCGAATCACACAGTCCTACAGGGGGTGCTTGTCCTACTGGCACTATGGAACAAACCTTTCTTACCAGAACCCGCAGTCCACATAGGAAGCACCTAAACTGCTGGCACCCTAGCCTCGGCTAACCCAACCGCAACACGACATGGCAACTTGGGGTGGCAAACTGACATTGACACTTCCCGGAAACAGCAGGCAGGGCTGGAACCAAGCTGGGCAGGAGGGAGTACCCGTGCCAAAGTCAGTTATGAGCAGCAACTGGCGATGTTGGAGCCCAGGACAAGCACTTAGCAGGCTGAGGCCTGATGTGCTGTCAATTGGGAGGCAGCAGGACAGATTGCCATCAAAACAGCAGGGGAACAGCTGACGTTACTGAACCCCACAAACACAGGAGCTAGTGTTTTACTCTGTGAAGACGGCACTTCCGAGCAACAACTGGCTGTGTTGAAGCCCAGGGACAAGCACGGAGCAGGCTTAGGCTGCATTGAAGAAATTTTAAGATCGGTTGTAGACTACTAATTTGAACCAAGCTCCACTTAGGCCTGTGGATTCACTGATTTTCGTATTTCCCCTGTCCTCCAACCCCGCCAGTTACAGCTCCGAAGTGGCGTCTGCACAATCCACACTTGTTCCTGTGTTACAGGTGTTCAGTCCGGTCAGTTAATCCCCTGATGTGTGTCCGGCAATGTCGCCTGCTCTGTCCACATTCCGATAATGGGAATGTGGACAGAGCAGGCGACATTGCCGGACACACATCAGGGGATTAACTGATCGGACTGAACACCTGTAACACAGGAACAAGTGTGGATTGTGCAGACGCCACTTCGGAGCTGTAACTGGCAGGGTTGGAGGACAGGGGAAATACGAGAGACAGTGGAGCCACAGGCCTAATTGGAGCACGGTTAAAAATCAGTAGTGGTACGACTGTGTAGGCAGCAGGAGACTTTGCCATCCACACAGCAGGGGATCAGCTGACATTACTGAACCCCACTGAGACACGGGAGCAAGTATCTCTTTCCGTGTGGACGGCACTTCCGAACTACAACTGGCTGTGTTGAAGCCCAGGAAATAGGAGGGTGTAGGCAGAGGCCTACTGAATTTTGAATGAGGTGACAGCAGGAGAGACTGCCATCCACACAGCAGGGGATCAGCTGACGTTACTGAACCCCACTGAGACACGGGAGCAAGTGTCTCTTTCCGTGTGGACGGCACTTCCGAACTACAACTGGCTGTGTTGAAGCCCAGGAAATAGGAGGGTGTAGGCAGAGGCCTACTGTATTTTGAATGAGTTTACAGCAGGAGAGACTGCCATCCACACAGCAGGGGATCAGCTGACGTTACTGAACCCCACTGAGACACGGGAGCAAGTGTCTCTTTCCGTGTGGACGGCACTTCCGAACTACAACTGGCTGTGTTGAAGCCCAGGAAATAGGAGGGTGTAGGCAGAGGCCTACTGTATTTTGAATGAGTTTACAGCAGGAGAGACTGCCATCCACACAGCAGGGGATCAGCTGACGTTACTGAACCCCACTGAGACACGGGAGCAAGTGTCTCTTTCCGTGTGGACGGCACTTCCGAACTACAACTGGCTGTGTTGAAGCCCAGGAAATAGGAGGGTGTAGGCAGAGGCCTACTGTATTTTGAATGAGTTTACAGCAGGAGAGACTGCCATCCACACAGCAGGGGATCAGCTGACGTTACTGAACCCCACTGAGACACGGGAGCAAGTATCTCTTTCCGTGTGGACGGCACTTCCGAACTACAACTGGCTGTGTTGAAGCCCAGGAAATAGGAGGGTGTAGGCAGAGGCCTACTGTATTTTGAATGAGTTTACAGCAGGAGAGACTGCCATCCACACAGCAGGGGATCAGCTGACGTTACTGAACCCCACTGAGACACGGGAGCAAGTATCTCTTTCCGTGTGGACGGCACTTCCGAACTACAACTGGCTGTGTTGAAGCCCAGGAAATAGGAGGGTGTAGGCAGAGGCCTACTGAATTTTGAATGAGGTGACAGCAGGAGAGACTGCCATCCACACAGCAGGGGATCAGCTGACGTTACTGAACCCCACTGAGACACGGGAGCAAGTATCTCTTTCCGTGTGGACGGCACTTCCGAACTACAACTGGCTGTGTTGAAGCCCAGGAAATAGGAGGGTGTAGGCAGAGGCCTACTGAATTTTGAATGAGGTGACAGCAGGAGAGACTGCCATCCACACAGCAGGGGATCAGCTGACGTTACTGAACCCCACTGAGACACGGGAGCAAGTATCTCTTTCCGTGTGGACGGCACTTCCGAACTACAACTGGCTGTGTTGAAGCCCAGGAAATAGGAGGGTGTAGGCAGAGGCCTACTGTATTTTGAATGAGTTTACAGCAGGAGAGACTGCCATCCACACAGCAGGGGATCAGCTGACGTTACTGAACCCCACTGAGACACGGGAGCAAGTATCTCTTTCCGTGTGGACGGCACTTCCGAAATACAACTGGCTGTGTTGAAGCCCAGGAAATAGGAGGGTGTAGGCAGAGGCCTACTGAATTTTGAATGAGGTGACAGCAGGAGAGACTGCCATCCACACAGCAGGGGATCAGCTGACGTTACTGAACCCCACTGAGACACGGGAGCAAGTATCTCTTTCCGTGTGGACGGCACTTCCGAACTACAACTGGCTGTGTTGAAGCCCAGGAAATAGGAGGGTGTAGGCAGAGGCCTACTGTATTTTGAATGAGTTTACAGCAGGAGAGACTGCCATCCACACAGCAGAGGATCAGCTGACGTTACTGAACCCCACTGAGACACGGGAGCAAGTATCTCTTTCCGTGTGGACGGCACTTCCGAACTACAACTGGCTGTGTTGAAGCCCAGGAAATAGGAGGGTGTAGGCAGAGGCCTACTGAATTTTGAATGAGGTGACAGCAGGAGAGACTGCCATCCACACAGCAGGGGATCAGCTGACGTTACTGAACCCCACTGAGACACGGGAGCAAGTATTTCTTTCCGTGTGGACGGCACTTCCGAACTACAACTGGCTGTGTTGAAGCCCAGGAAATAGGAGGGTGTAGGCAGAGGCCTACTGTATTTTGAATGAGTTTACAGCAGGAGAGACTGCCATCCACACAGCAGGGGATCAGCTGACGTTACTGAACCCCACTGAGACACGGGAGCAAGTGTCTCTTTCCGTGTGGACGGCACTTCCGAACTACAACTGGCTGTGTTGAAGCCCAGGAAATAGGAGGGTGTAGGCAGAGGCCTACTGTATTTTGAATGAGTTTACAGCAGGAGAGACTGCCATCCACACAGCAGGGGATCAGCTGACGTTACTGAACCCCACTGAGACACGGGAGCAAGTATCTCTTTCCGTGTGGACGGCACTTCCGAACTACAACTGGCTGTGTTGAAGCCCAGGAAATAGGAGGGTGTAGGCAGAGGCCTACTGAATTTTGAATGAGGTGACAGCAGGAGAGACTGCCATCCACACAGCACGGGATCAGCTGACGTTACTGAACCCCACTGAGACACGGGAGCAAGTATCTCTTTCCGTGTGGACGGCACTTCCGAACTACAACTGGCTGTGTTGAAGCCCAGGAAATAGGAGGGTGTAGGCAGAGGCCTACTGTATTTTGAATGAGTTTACAGCAGGAGAGACTGCCATCCACACAGCAGGGGATCAGCTGACGTTACTGAACCCCACTGAGACACGGGAGCAAGTATCTCTTTCCGTGTGGACGGCACTTCCGAACTACAACTGGCTGTGTTGAAGCCCAGGAAATAGGAGGGTGTAGGCAGAGGCCTACTGAATTTTGAATGAGGTGACAGCAGGAGAGACTGCCATCCACACAGCAGGGGATCAGCTGACGTTACTGAACCCCACTGAGACACGGGAGCAAGTATCTCTTTCCGTGTGGACGGCACTTCCGAACTACAACTGGCTGTGTTGAAGCCCAGGAAATAGGAGGGTGTAGGCAGATGCCTACTGTATTTTGAATGAGTTTACAGCAGATGAGACTGCCATCCACACAGCAGGGGATCAGCTGACGTTACTGAACCCCACTGAGACACAGGAGCAAGTATCTCTTTCCGTGTGGACGGCACTTCCGAACTACAACTGGCTGTGTTGAAGCCCAGGAAATAGGAGGGTGTAGGCAGAGGCCTACTGAATTTTGAATGAGGTGACAGCAGGAGAGACTGCCATCCACACAGCAGGGGATCAGCTGACGTTACTGAACCCCACTGAGACACGGGAGCAAGTATCTCTTTCCGTGTGGACGGCACTTCCGAACTACAACTGGCTGTGTTGAAGCCCAGGAAATAGGAGGGTGTAGGCAGAGGCCTACTGTATTTTGAATGAGTTTACAGCAGGAGAGACTGCCATCCACACAGCAGGGGATCAGCTGACGTTACTGAACCCCACTGAGACACGGGAGCAAGTATCTCTTTCCGTGTGGACGGCACTTCCGAACTACAACTGGCTGTGTTGAAGCCCAGGAAATAGGAGGGTGTAGGCAGAGGCCTACTGAATTTTGAATGAGGTGACAGCAGGAGAGACTGCCATCCACACAGCAGGGGATCAGCTGACGTTACTGAACCCCACTGAGACACGGGAGCAAGTATCTCTTTCCGTGTGAACGGCACTTCCGAACTACAACTGGCTGTGTTGAAGCCCAGGAAATAGGAGGGTGTAGGCAGAGGCCTACTGTATTTTGAATGAGTTTACAGCAGGAGAGACTGCCATCCACACAGCAGGGGATCAGCTGACGTTACTGAACCCCACTGAGACACGGGAGCAAGTATCTCTTTCCGTGTGGACGGCACTTCCGAACTACAACTGGCTGTGTTGAAGCCCAGGAAATAGGAGGGTGTAGGCAGAGGCCTACTGAATTTTGAATGAGGTGACAGCAGGAGAGACTGCCATCCACACAGCAGGGGATCAGCTGACGTTACTGAACCCCACTGAGACACGGGAGCAAGTATCTCTTTCCGTGTGGACGGCACTTCCGAACTACAACTGGCTGTGTTGAAGCCCAGGAAATAGGAGGGTGTAGGCAGAGGCCTACTGTATTTTGAATGAGTTTAAAGCAGGAGAGACTGCCATCCACACAGCAGGGGATCAGCTGACGTTACTGAACCCCACTGAGACACGGGAGCAAGTGTCTCTTTCCGTGTGGACGGCACTTCCGAACTACAACTGGCTGTGTTGAAGCCCAGGAAATAGGAGGGTGTAGGCAGAGGCCTACTGTATTTTGAATGAGTTTACAGCAGGAGAGACTGCCATCCACACAGCAGGGGATCAGCTGACGTTACTGAACCCCACTGAGACACGGGAGCAAGTATCTCTTTCCGTGTGGACGGCACTTCCGAACTACAACTGGCTGTGTTGAAGCCCAGGAAATAGGAGGGTGTAGGCAGAGGCCTACTGTCTTTGTAATGCGGAGACAGCAGGAGAGACTGCCATCTCCACAGCAGGGGAACAGCTGGCAGTGCTGAACCCCACTAACACTTGAACGAATGTGTTTGGCTCTGTGGAGACGACACTTCTGAACACCAACTGACGCTGTTGGAGCCCAGGATTAGGCGAGGAGCAGGCTGGGGCCTACTGGATTTTGGCAGGTGAATGCAGCAGGAGACTTGCCATCTCCACAGCAGGGGAACAGCTGGCAGTGCTGAACCCCACTAACACTTGAACGAATGTGTTTGGCTCTGTGGAGACGACACTTCTGAACACCAACTGACGCTGTTGGAGCCCAGGATTAGGCGAGGAGCAGGCTGGGGCCTACTGGATTTTGGCAGGTGAAGGCAGCAGGAGACTTGCCATCTCCACAGCAGGGGAACAGCTGGCAGTGCTGAACCCCACTAACACTTGAACGAATGTGTTTGGCTCTGTGGAGACGACACTTCTGAACACCAACTGACGCTGTTGGAGCCCAGGATTAGGCGAGGAGCAGGCTGGGGCCTACTGGATTTTGGCAGGTGAATGCAGCAGGAGACTTGCCATCTCCACAGCAGGGGAACAGCTGGCAGTGCTGAACCCCACTAACACTTGAACGAATGTGTTTGGCTCTGTGGAGACGACACTTCTGAACACCAACTGACGCTGTTGGAGCCCAGGATTAGGCGAGGAGCAGGCTGGGGCCTACTGGATTTTGGCAGGTGAATGCAGCAGGAGACTTGCCATCTCCACAGCAGGGGAACAGCTGGCAGTGCTGAACAACACTAACACTTGAACGAATGTGTTTGGCTCTGTGGAGACGACACTTCTGAACACCAACTGACGCTGTTGGAGCCCAGGATTAGGCGAGGAGCAGGCTGGGGCCTACTGGATTTTGGCAGGTGAATGCAGCAGGAGACTTGCCATCTCCACAGCAGGGGAACAGCTGGCAGTGCTGAACCCCACTAACACTTGAACGAATGTGTTTGGCTCTGTGGAGACTACACTTCTGAACACCAACTGACGCTGTTGGAGCCCAGGATTAGGCGAGGAGCAGGCTGGGGCCTACTGGATTTTGGCAGGTGAAGGCAGCAGGAGACTTGCCATCTCCACAGCAGGGGAACAGCTGGCAGTGCTGAACCCCACTAACACTTGAACGAATGTGTTTGGCTCTGTGGAGACGACACTTCTGAACACCAACTGACGCTGTTGGAGCCCAGGATTAGGCGAGGAGCAGGCTGGGGCCTACTGGATTTTGGCAGGTGAAGGCAGCAGGAGACTTGCCATCTCCACAGCAGGGGAACAGCTGGCAGTGCTGAACCCCACTAACACTTGAACGAATGTGTTTGGCTCTGTGGAGACGACACTTCTGAACACCAACTGACGCTGTTGGAGCCCAGGATTAGGCGAGGAGCAGGCTGGGGCCTACTGGATTTTGGCAGGTGAAGGCAGCAGGAGACTTGCCATCTCCACAGCAGGGGAACAGCTGGCAGTGCTGAACCCCACTAACACTTGAACGAATGTGTTTGGCTCTGTGGAGACGACACTTCTGAACACCAACTGACGCTGTTGGAGCCCAGGATTAGGCGAGGAGCAGGCTGGGGCCTACTGGATTTTGGCAGGTGAATGCAGCAGGAGACTTGCCATCTCCACAGCAGGGGAACAGCTGGCAGTGCTGAACCCCACTAACACTTGAACGAATGTGTTTGGCTCTGTGGAGACGACACTTCTGAACACCAACTGACGCTGTTGGAGCCCAGGATTAGGCGAGGAGCAGGCTGGGGCCTACTGGATTTTGGCAGGTGAATGCAGCAGGAGACTTGCCATCTCCACAGCAGGGGAACAGCTGGCAGTGCTGAACCCCACTAACACTTGAACGAATGTGTTTGGCTCTGTGGAGACGACACTTCTGAACACCAACTGACGCTGTTGGAGCCCAGGATTAGGCGAGGAGCAGGCTGGGGCCTACTGGATTTTGGCAGGTGAAGGCAGCAGGAGACTTGCCATCTCCACAGCAGGGGAACAGCTGGCAGTGCTGAACCCCACTAACACTTGAACGAATGTGTTTGGCTCTGTGGAGACGACACTTCTGAACACCAACTGACGCTGTTGGAGCCCAGGATTAGGCGAGGAGCAGGCTGGGGCCTACTGGATTTTGGCAGGTGAAGGCAGCAGGAGACTTGCCATCTCCACAGCAGGGGAACAGCTGGCAGTGCTGAACCCCACTAACACTTGAACGAATGTGTTTGGCTCTGTGGAGACGACACTTCTGAACACCAACTGACGCTGTTGGAGCCCAGGATTAGGCGAGGAGCAGGCTGGGGCCTACTGGATTTTGGCAGGTGAATGCAGCAGGAGACTTGCCATCTCCACAGCAGGGGAACAGCTGGCAGTGCTGAACCCCACTAACACTTGAACGAATGTGTTTGGCTCTGTGGAGACGACACTTCTGAACACCAACTGACGCTGTTGGAGCCCAGGATTAGGCGAGGAGCAGGCTGGGGCCTACTGGATTTTGGCAGGTGAAGGCAGCAGGAGACTTGCCATCTCCACAGCAGGGGAACAGCTGGCAGTGCTGAACCCCACTAACACTTGAACGAATGTGTTTGGCTCTGTGGAGACGACACTTCTGAACACCAACTGACGCTGTTGGTGCCCAGGATTACGCATGCCGCATGCAGAGGCCAATGGGCAGCGGTTTTTATGGAGGTTGTGGACTACTACTGATTCTAACCATGCTCCACTTAGGCCTCTGGCTCCACTGTCTCTACTATTTACCCTGGCCTCCAACCCCGCCAGCTACATCTCTGAAGTGGCGTCAGCACAATCTACACTTGTTCCTGTGTTACTGGTGCTCAGTCCCATCAGTTGATCCCCTGATGTTTGTCCGGCAAGTTCGCCAGCTCTGTCCTCATTCCCACTACTGGTTATGGGAATGTGGACAGAGCAGGAGACCTTGCCGGACACACATCAGGGGATAAACTGATGGGACTGAGCCACAGGAACACAGGAACAAGTGTAGATTGTGCTGACGCCACTTCAGAGATGTAGATGGCGGGGTTGGAGGTCAGGGGAAATAGTAGAGACAGTGGAGCCAGAGACCTAAGTTGGGCACGGTTAAAAATCAGTAGTGGTTTGAATGTTGATGGAGCTGGTGACTCTGCCGTCCACACAGCAGGGGATCAGCTGGCATTACTGAACCAAAGTAACACAGGAGCTAGTGTGTTTCTCTGTGCAGACGACACATCTGAGCGACAACTGGCTGTGTTGAAGCACAGGGATTATAGTTCAGGTGGTAGAAAAATGAACACACCAGCAGACCTGGATACAGTTGCCAACCACTAATTTAGTCTGTAAGAGGAATGGCAAAGTCTTTGGAGATCCAGGCCTTGTTCATTTTCAGAAAAGTCAGCCGGTCAACATTATCGGAAGATAGTCGCGTGCGACGGTCTGTTAGTACACCACCTGCGGCACTAAAGACACGTTCCGATAATACACTGGCAGCAGGGCAAGCCAGCACCTCCAATGCATACTGGCTAAGCTCTGGCCATGTATCCAGCTTAGAGACCCAAAACTTGAAGGGGGAAGAGCCATCTGGGAGTACAGCGACAGGGCAAGACATGTAGTCTGACACCATCTGACGGAAGCGTTGCCTCCTGCTGACTCGAGGCGTCGCTGATGGTGTAGACAATTGTGGTGGACACACAAAACTTTGCCACATTTGGGCCATAGTGGTCTTGCCTTGTGCTGCGGCACTGCCTCTGCTCCCTCTTTGTGCAGAGTTTCCTCCACTGCCTCGACGCACAGAGCTGCTTTGTAAAGCACTTGCAACAATGCTGTCGGGTGGAATGGAAAACATTATGGACTGCACCAGTGACTCTTCGTACTCCCGCATTTTACGCTCCCGGTTCAACGTTGGTATGAGCCTTTGTACGCTGTCCCGGTAGCGAGGATCTAGGAGGGTGTACACCCAATAATCAGCCGAGACGAGAATGTGGGCGATGCGGCGGTCGTTTCTCAGGCACTGCAGCATGAAATCAACCATGTGCTGCAGACTCCCAACTGCCAAAGAACCGCTGTCCCCTGTTTGAGGCGTGACCTCGACCTGCTCTGCATCACCCCACCCTCGCTGTACATACTGAGTAGAGGTTTGTGTACCTCCCTCCTCTGGAGAGATGTCTTCCTCCTCCATCGACTCCTCCTCATCCTCCTCACAAAGTGTCCCCTGCCTAGGCCTTTGTGAGGAAACACGTAGCGCAGACTGTCCAGAAGCAGATGGCATTTGGGACTCCTCATCCTCCACCTCTTCTGAAACCTCATCCCTTAGTGCTTGCAGTGTTTGTTGAAGCAGGCAGATAAGGGGGACAGTCATGCTGACTAGTGCATCATCTGCACTCGCCATCCGCGTGGATTCATCGAAGGCACGCAAAACGAGGCAGATGTCCTTCATAGAGGCCCACTCAATGGTGCTGAAGTGTGAACGGCGCACAGTGCGACTTGTTTGCGCCTGATGCAGCTGGTACTCCATGACTGCTGCCTGCTGCTCACACAACCGCTCCAACATATGTAACGTTGAATTCCACCGGGTGGGTAGGTCACATATGATGCGATGTTCTGGAAGGCCAAATCGTCGCTGCAGAGCAGCGAGGCGCGATCTTGCCGTGCTGGAACGTCGCAAGTGAGCGCACTCTATGCGGACCTTGTGCAACAGTGCATCAAGATCCGGATAGTCCCTCAGAAAGCTCTGCACGACCAAGTTAAGAACATGTGCCAGACATGGGATGTGTGTGAGGTTGCCTAGGCCAAGAGCTGCCACCAGATTTCGGCCATTGTCACACACTACCAAGCCCGGCTGGAGATTCGCTGGCCCAAACCACACATCGCTCTCCAGCTTGATAGCATTCCAGAGCTCCTGCGCTGTGTGGCTTCGATTCCCCAAAGAAATTAATTTGAGTACAGCCTGTTGACGTTTGGCCACGGCTGTGCTCATATCGGTCGTAACAGGCTCCTGCTCTGCTGTTTCTGAGGAACATGAGTAGGAGGAGGAGTCTATGTGTACAGACTGGAGTCCTGCAATCCGTGGCGTTGGAAGAACACGTACAGCGCCACTCTCCAGATCCGTACCCGGCTCCACAACATTGACCCAGTGGGCAGTGAGGGAAAGGTATCGTCCCTGTCCATGGTTACTGGTCCACGCATCGGTGGTCAGGTGGACCTTGCTACTAACGGCGTTTAGTAGCGCATGTTTTATTTTGCCCTCAACATGTTTCTGCAGGGCAGGGACGGCTCGCCTGCTGAAATAAAAGCGGCTGGGCACGTTGTATTGGGGGACTGCCAATGCCATTAAGTCCCGGAAGGTGTCAGTGTCCACCAGCCTGAATGACAGCATTTCAACTGCCAGAAGTTTGGCAATGCCAGCATTCAGAGACTGTGCTCGGGGATGGTTTGCCGAGTAAGGGCGCCTTTTATCCCATGCCTGTGCTACCGATGGCTGTGATGGATGGGAACGTGCTGTTATGGGTGGAATCTGACAGGGTCTCCGGACAACAGTGGCAGAGGTTCTTCCTTGGCGATCCTGTGAGGAAGCCGAACCAGCAGTGTGTGAGCTGGAGGAAGAGGGCCCAACACGAACTGAAGAGGTGGTAGGTGGTGCTGTACGTTGGCCTACGTCTTGAGGGTGTCTCTGCAACTCCAACTCGTGCTTGGTGCGCACATGTTTCCACATATTTGTGGTATTGAGGTTGCTGACATTTCTCCCTCTTTTGACTCTCTGATGACACAGCTTGCATTTGACAAAGCAAATGTCATCTGCAACTGTGTCAGAAAAGGACCACGCACTGCAACTCTTGTGAGCGCCCGGTTTGCCTTTGGAAGGAGGAATGCTCCTAACGGGTGCCGAAGTGGAGGGTACAGGCAACCAAGTCTTCCCCCTCCCTCTGCCTCCTGTTTTGGCCGGTAGGGGAATCTCTTCCTCCGAGCTGCTCCCACCACCTTCCTGTTGCTCACGCCATGATGGGTCAAGGACCTCATCATCTTCCCTCCCCTCTTCAAACAGCTGCTTCTCCGGGGTTGTCTCGCCAGCACCGTACACACCAGAAAGTGGCAACTGAGTCTCGTCATCATCTGATGCGTACTGAGGTGTGCTGACCATAGGCACTGGCCCACTCGCCTCTTCAGATTCAGAGGGACAAAGAAGTTGCGCATCACTGCATACTCCCTCTTCTTCACATTCAGGAATGCTGCTTGGCTGGCCCCCTCTTTCCAAGCCAACAGATTCCGAGAACAGAAGTAGAGATTGTGATGGCTCCTGTCCATGTCTCTCTGACTGCCTGGGCACTTTGGCAGGTGGTGAAGAGACAGATGGTTGCTCTTCGGTGCTCTGACCCTGAGAGGATGCGGAAGTAATTGAAGTCGATGCGTTAGCTGCCATCCATCCGACAACGGCTTCAATTTGTTCCTCCCGCAGCAGTGGGGTACGTTGAGGTCCTACAAAGCTGCGCATAAAGGACTGTTGCCTGCTAAAACTGGGGGATGCTGATCCACTGGTGCCCGCAGCAGGCCCAGAATCCCCACGTCCTCTACCTGTAGAATCCCCACGTCCTCTCCCTGCAGAATCCCCACGTCCTCTCCCTGCTGAAACTCCACGCCCACGCCCACGCCCCCGCGCCTTACTCCCTGCCTTCTTCATCTTGCAAGACTGCTTAAGATAGGCAAAAAAGGACAAAGGGGGGCCTTAGTGTGCTTATTCCTGAACAGCTGGTTACAGGTACAAGAAACACTAATTTTATGAAGTGTGTGTGTGTGGACTAGACTTTAATAGGAGCTGATGTGGCCTACACAAGTTCAAAATGTAGTGTTTGGTGAACTTTTTATGTGGTTTCTTTGTTTGAAACAAACTCAAAGTATGAGAACAAAGAATTGAAACTGATAGTATCACCAACTTTTTGGAGCTATTACAATGCAGGCAGGTAACCTACAATGCAAAAGATGAGGCTCCAAAAAAATTGGGTAATACTAATCTGGCTGCGCCGGCAGGGCACAAGCCAGAAAAAAAGGCTCCTCTATCTACTCCTATATAGTGTTTGCAACCAACCAATGTTGATGGATACGGATGGATGCACACTAATAGGAGAAGAAAAAATGAGCTGCACTCAGAGACAAATATGTGTGAGGCAGTGACGCACGTTGAGCGTCCTACAACCAGACGTAGCTGCAGGACACTCTACTCAGCGTGAGCTGCACTCACACACAGTCAGAGACCTCTCAGACAGCCGTCAACAGTGCAGCTAAGTGGGCACTGGCACTGACAGGCTGCAGAAAGGCTCCGCTGTGTACTCCTATATAGTGTTTGCAACCACCGTAGATGGAGACGGATGGATGCACACTAATAGAAGAAAAAATGAGCTGCACTCAAATAAAAATATGTGTGAGGCAGTGACGCACGCTGAGCGTCCTACAGCCAGACGTAGCTGCAGGACACTCTACTCAGCGTGAGCTGCACTCACACACAGTCAGAGACCTCTCAGACAGCCGTGAACAGTGCAGCAAAGTGGACACTAGCACTGAAAGGCTGCAGAAAGGCTCCGCTGTCTACTACTAGTGTTTGCAACCAACGTATATGGATACAGATGGAAGCACACTAGATTGAAATTATTTAAAAAATGCAGCTCAAAAAATAAAAGATGTATGAGGCAGCAGTGATCACACTGGGTGGCCTACAGCCTGACGTGGCTGCAGGACCCACTCCACAGCGTGAGCTGCACTCACACAGCCCTTGCAGACAGCTGTGAAAACAGCGCTGCTAGGGAAAAGCAAGCTACAGTGGTGGTTTATGTAGCCTGGATAAAGCACAATATTGTTTTTAGAATCGCTATTTCTAACTGTCCCTCACAGTCTTCTACAGCAGCCTGTCCCTAACTGAATTCACAGCAGAGTGACCAGAAATGGCGGCTGCGGTGGCTTTTATAGTGCATCATGACATCATTTCGGCAGCCAATCACAGCCATGCCAATAGTTAACATGCCTACATGCCTAACAGGATGTGCCCACACTTCGGAGGATTCCCATTGGCTTAATCAAAGCAAGCAGGCTCATAGCATGATGGGAACTTCCTATTCCGATTCCGATCCCGGAATCCGATATGAAAAAAGTATCGGAATTAAGTATCGGAATTCCGATACCGCTAATATCGGCCGATACCCGATACTTGCGGTATCGGAATGCTCAACACTAATTATGACATCATCAAATGATTATGTCATCAACAAAATGATTATGACATCATCCAATGATTATGACATCATCCAATGATTATGACATCAAATGATTATGACATAATCAAATGATTATGACATCAACAAAATGAATATGACATCATCAAATGATTATGACATCAACAAAATGATTATGACATCAACAAAATGATTATGACATCATCTAATGATTATGACATCAACAAAATGATTATGACATCATCCAATGATTATGACATCATCCAATGATTATGACATCAAATGATTATGACATCATCAAATGATTATGACATCAACAAAATGATTATGACATCATCAAATGATTATGACATCAACAAAATGATTATGACATCATCTAATGATTATGACATCATCAAATGATTATGACATCAACAAAATGATTATGACATAATCAAATGATTATGACATCAACAAAATGTTTATGACATCATCCAATGATTATGACATCAAATGATTATGACATCATCAAATGATTATGACATCAACAAAATGATTATGACATCATCTAATGATTATGACATCATCAAATGATTATGACATCAACAAAATGATTATGACATCATCTAATGATTATGACATCATCAAATGATTATGACATAAACAAAATGATTATGACATCATCTAATGATTATGACATCATCATATGATTATGACATCAACAAAATGATTATGACATCATCTAATGATTATGACATCATCAAATGACTATGACATCAACAAAATGATTATGACATCATCTAATGATTATGACATCATCAAATGATTATGACATCAACAAAATGATTATGACATCATCCCATGATTATGACATCAAATGATTATGACATCATCAAATGATTATGACATCATCAAATGATTATGACATCAACAAAATGATTATGACATCATCTAATGATTATGACATCATCAAATGATTATGACATCAACAAAATGATTATGACATCATCAAATGATTATGACATCAACAAAATGATTATGACATCATCTAATGATTATGACATCATCAAATGATTATGACATCAACAAAATGATTATGACATCATCAAATGATTATGACATCAACAAAATGTTTATGACATCATCCAATGATTATGACATCAAATGATTATGACATCATCAAATGATTATGACATCAACAAAATGATTATGACATCATCTAATGATTATGACATCATCAAATGATTATGACATCAACAAAATGATTATGACATCATCTAATGATTATGACATCAACAAAATGATTATGACATCATCCAATGATTATGACATCAAATGATAATGACATCATCAAATGATTATGACATCAACAAAATGATTATGACATCATCTAATGATTATGACATCAAATGATTATGACATCAACAAAATGATTATGGCATCATCCAATGATTATGACATCAAATGATTATGACATCATCAAATGATTATGACATCAACAAAATGATTATGACATCATCCAATGATTATGACATCAAATGATTATGACATCATCAAATCATTATGACATCAACAAAATGATTATGACATCAACAAAATAATTATGACATCAACAAAATGATTGACATCATCAAATGATTATGACATCAACAAAATGATTATGACATCATCCAATAATTATGACATCAAATGATTATGACATAATCAAATCAATATGACATCAACAAAATGATTATGACATCAACAAAATGATTATGACATCATAAAATGATTATGACATCAACAAAATGATTATTTCATCATCAAATGATTATGACATCAACAAAATCATTATGACATCATCAAATGATTATGACATCAACAAAATGATTATGACATCATCAAATGATTATGACATCAACAAAATGATTATGACATCATCTAATGATTATGACATCATCAAATGATTATGACATCAACAAAATGATTATGACATCATAAAATGATTATGACATCAACAAAATGATTATAGCATCATCAAATGATTATGACATCAACAAAATGATTATGACATCAACAAAATGATTATGACATCATCTAATGATTATGACATCATCAAATGATTATGACATCAACAAAATGATTATGACATCATCCAATGATTATGACATCATCCAATGATTATGACATCAAATGATTATGACATAATCAAATGATTATGACATCAACAAAATGATTATGACATCATCAAATGATTATGACATCAACAAAATGATTATGACATCAACAAAATGATTATGACATCATCCAATGATTATGACATCATCCAATGATTATGACATCAAATGATTATGACATCATCAAATGATTATGACATCAACAAAATGATTATGACATCATCAAATGATTATGACATCAACAAAATGATTATGACATCATCTAATGATTATGACATCATCAAATGATTATGACATCAACAAAATGATTATGACATAATCAAATGATTATGACATCAACAAAATGTTTATGACATCATCCAATGATTATGAAATCAAATGATTATGACATCATCAAATGATTATGACATCAACAAAATGTTTATGACATCATCCAATGATTATGAAATCAAATGATTATGACATCATCAAATGATTATGACATCAACAAAATGATTATGACATCATCTAATGATTATGACATCATCAACTGATTATGACATAAACAAAATGATTATGACATCATCTAATGATTATGACATCATCATATGATTATGACATCAACAAAATGATTATGACATCATCTAATGATTATGACATCATCAAATGATTATGACATCAACAAAATGATTATGACATCATCTAATGATTATGACATCATGAAATGATTATGACATCAACAAAATGATTATGACATCATCCCATGATTATGACATCAAATGATTATGACATCATCAAATGATTATGACATCAACAAAATGATTATGACATCATCAAATGATTATGACATCAACAAAATGATTATGACATCATCTAATGATTATGACATCATCAAATGATTATGACATCAACAAAATGATTATGACATCATCAAATGATTATGACATCAACAAAATGTTTATGACATCATCCAATGATTATGACATCAAATGATTATGACATCATCAAATGATTATGACATCAACAAAATGATTATGACATCATCTAATGATTATGACATCATCAAATGATTATGACATCAACAAAATGATTATGACATCATCTAATGATTATGACATCATCAAATGATTATGACATCAACAAAATGATTATGACATCATCTAATGATTATGACATCATCAAATGATTATGACATCAACAAAATGATTATGACATCATCCAATGATTATGACATCAACAAAATGATTATGACATCATCTAATGATTATGACATCAACAAAATGATTATGACATCATCTAATGATTATGACATCAAATGATTATGACATCAACAAAATGATTATGGCATCATCCAATGATTATGACATCAAATGATTATGACATCATCAAATGATTATGACATCAACAAAATGATTATGACATCATCCAATGATTATGACATCAAATGATTATGACATCATCAAATCATTATGACATCAACAAAATGATTATGACATCAACAAAATAATTATGACATCATCTAATGATTATGACATCATCAAATGATTATGACATCAACAAAATGATTTTGACATCATCCAATGATTATGACAACAAATGATTATGACATCATCAAATGATTATGACATCAACAAAATGATGATGACATCATCCAATGATTATGACATCATCCAATGATTATGACATCATCAAATCATTATGACATCAACAAAATGATTAGGACATCATAAAATGATTATGACATCAACAAAATGATTATGGCATCATCAAATGATTATGACATCAACAAAATGATTATGACATCATCCAATGATTATGACATCATCCAATGATTATGACATCATCAAATCATTATGACATCAACAAAATGATTATGACATCAACAAAATGATTATGACATCATCAAATGATTATGACATCAACAAAATGATTTTGACATCATCCAATGATTATGACATCATCAAATCATTATGACATCAACAAAATGATTATTACATCAACAAAATGATTATGACATCATCAAATGATTATGACATCAAATGATTATGACATCATCAAATGATTATGACATCAACAAAATGTTTATGACATCATCCAATGATTATGACATCAAATGATTATGACATCATCAAATGATTATGCCATCAACAAAATGATTATGGCATCATCAAATGATTATGACATTATCAAATGATTATGACATCAACAAAATGATTATGACATCATCCGATGATTATGACATCAAATGATTATGACATCATCAAATCATTATGACATCAACAAAATGATTATGACATCATCTAATTATTATGACATCATCAAATGATTATGACATCAACAAAATGATTATGACATCATCCCATGATTATGACATCAAATGATTATGACATCATCAAATGATTATGACATCAACAAAATGATTATGACATCATCAAATGATTATGACATCAACAAAATGATTATGACATCATCTAATGATTATGACATCATCAAATGATTATGACATCAACAAAACGATTATGACATCATCAAATGATTATGACATCAACAAAATGTTTATGACATCATCCAATGATTATGACATCAAATGATTATGACATCATCAAATGATTATGACATGCAACAAAATGATTATGACATCATCAAATGATTATGACATCAACAAAATGATTCTGACATCATCTAATGATTATCACATCATCAAATGATTATGACATCAACAAAATGATTATGACATCATCTAATGATTATGACATCATCAAAGGATTATGACATCAACAAAATGATTATGACATCATCAAATGATTATGACATCAACAAAATGATTATGACATCATCCAATGATTATGACATCAAATGATTATGACATCATCAAATGATTATGACATCAACAAAATGATTATGACATCAACAAAATGATTATGACATCATCAAATGATTATGACATCAACAAAATGATTATGACATCATCAAATGATTATGACATCATCAAATGATTATGACATCAACAAAATGATTATGACATCATCCAATGATTATGACATCAAATGATTATGACATCATCAAATGATTATGACATCAACAAAATGATTATGACATCATCCAATGATTATGACATCATCCAATGATTATGACATCATCAAATCATTATGACATCAACAAAATGATTATGACATCAACAAAATGATTATGACATCATCAAATGATTATGACATCAACAAAATGATTATGACATCATCAAATGATTATGACATCAACAAAATGATTATGACATCATCAAATGATTATGACATCATCCAAAGATTATGACATCAAATGATTATGACATCATCAAATGATTATGACATCAACAAAATGATTATGACATCATCCAATGATTATGACATCAAATGATTATGACATCATCAAATGATTATGCCATCAACAAAATGAATATGGCATCATCAAATGATTATGACATCAACAAAATGATTATGACATCATCCAATCATTATGACATCAACAAAATGATTATGACATCATCAAATGATTATGACATCAACAAAATGATTATGACATCATCTAATGATTATGACATCATCTAATGATTATGACATCAACAAAATGATTATGACATCATCCAATGATTATGACATCAAATGATTATGACATCATCAAATGATTATGACATCAACAAAATGATTATGACATCAACCAATGATTATGACATCAAATGATTATGACATCATCCAATGATTATGACATCATCAAATGTTTATGACATCAACAAAATGGTTATGACATCATCCAATGATTATGACATCAAATGATTATGACATCATCTAATGATTATGACATCATCAAATGATTATGACATCAACAAAATGATTATGACATCAAATGATTATGACATCATCTAATGATTATGACATCATCAAATGATTATGACATCAACAAAATGAATATGACATCATCCAATGATTATGACATCATCAAATGATTATGACATCAACAAAATGATTATGACATCATCCAATGATTATGACATCAACAAAATGATTATGGCATCATCAAATGATTATGACATCAAAAAAATGATTATGGCATCATCAAATGATTATGACATCAACAAAATGATTATGACATCATCCAATGATTATGACATCATCCAATGATTATCACATCAAATGATTATGACATCAACAAAATTATTATGACATCATCCAATGATTATGACATCATCCAATGATTATGACATCATCAAATCATTATGACATCAACAAAATGATTATGACATCAACAAAATGATTGACATCATCAAATGATTATGACATCAACAAAATGATTATGACATCATCCAATAATTATGACATCAAATGATTATGACATCATCAAATCAATATTACATCAACAAAATGATTATGACATCATCCCATGATTATGACATCAAATGATTATGACATCATCAAATGATTATGACATCAACAAAATGATTATGACATCATCTAATGATTATGACATCATCAAATGATTATGACATCAACAAAATGATTATGACATCATCAAATGATTATGACATCAACAAAATGATTATGACATCATCTAATGATTATGACATCATCAAATGATTATGACATCAACAAAATGATTATGACATCATCAAATGATTATGACATCAACAAAATGTTTATGACATCATCCAATGATTATGACATCAAATGATTATGACATCATCAAATGATTATGACATCAACAAAATGATTATGACATCATCTAATGATTATGACATCATCAAATGATTATGACATCAACAAAATGATTATGACATCATCTAATGATTATGACATCATCCAATGATTATGACATCAAATGATAATGACATCATCAAATGATTATGACATCATCAAATGATTATGACATCAACAAAATGATTATGACATCATCTAATGATTATGACATCAAATGATTATGACATCAACAAAATGATTATGGCATCATCCAATGATTATGACATCAAATGATTATGACATCATCAAATGATTATGACATCAACAAAATGATTATGACATCATCCAATGATTATGACATCAAATGATTATGACATCATCAAATCATTATGACATCAACAAAATGATTATGACATCAACAAAATAATTATGACATCAACAAAATGATTGACATCATCAAATGATTATGACATCAACAAAATGATTATGACATCATCCAATAATTATGACATCAAATGATTATGACATAATCAAATCAATATGACATCAACAAAATGATTATGACATCAACAAAATGATTATGACATCAACAAAATGATTATTTCATCATCAAATGATTATGACATCAACAAAATCATTATGACATCATCAAATGATTATGACATCAACAAAATGATTATGACATCATCCAATGATTATGACATCAAATGATTATAACATCATCAAATCATTATGACATCAACAAAATGATTATGACATCAACAAAATGATTATGACATCATAAAATGATTATGACATCAACAAAATGATTATAGCATCATCAAATGATTATGACATCAACAAAATGATTATGACATCAACAAAATGATTATGACATCATCTAATGATTATGACATCATCAAATGATTATGACATCAACAAAATGATTATGACATCATCCAATGATTATGACATCAAATGATTATGACATAATCAAATGATTATGACATAATCAAATGATTATGACATCATGAAATGATTATGACATCAACAAAATGATTATGACATCATCCCATGATTATGACATCAAATGATTATGACATCATCCCATGATTATGACATCAAATGATTATGACATCATCAAATGATTATGACATCAACAAAATGATTATGACATCATCAAATGATTATGACATCAACAAAATGATTATGACATCATCTAATGATTATGACATCATCAAATGATTATGACATCAACAAAATGATTATGACATCATCAAATGATTATGACATCAACAAAATGTTTATGACATCATCCAATGATTATGACATCAAATGATTATGACATCATCAAATGATTATGACATCAACAAAATGATTATGACATCATCTAATGATTATGACATCATCAAATGATTATGACATCAACAAAATGATTATGACATCATCTAATGATTATGACATCATCAAATGATTATGACATCAACAAAATGATTATGACATCATCTAATGATTATGACATCATCAAATGATTATGACATCAACAAAATGATTATGACATCATCCAATGATTATGACATCAACAAAATGATTATGACATCATCTAATGATTATGACATCAACAAAATGATTATGACATCATCTAATGATTATGACATCAAATGATTATGACATCAACAAAATGATTATGGCATCATCCAATGATTATGACATCAAATGATTATGACATCATCAAATGATTATGACATCAACAAAATGATTATGACATCATCCAATGATTATGACATCAAATGATTATGACATCATCAAATCATTATGACATCAACAAAATGATTATGACATCAACAAAATAATTATGACATCATTTAATGATTATGACATCATCAAATGATTATGACATCAACAAAATGATTTTGACATCATCCAATGATTATGACAACAAATGATTATGACATCATCAAATGATTATGACATCAACAAAATGATGATGACATCATCCAATGATTATGACATCATCCAATGATTATGACATCATCAAATCATTATGACATCAACAAAATGATTAGGACATCATAAAATGATTATGACATCAACAAAATGATTATGGCATCATCAAATGATTATGACATCAACAAAATGATTATGACATCATCCAATGATTATGACATCATCCAATGATTATGACATCATCAAATCATTATGACATCAACAAAATGATTATGACATCAACAAAATGATTATGACATCATCAAATGATTATGACATCAACAAAATGATTATGACATCATCCAATGATTATGACATCATCAAATCATTATGACATCAACAAAATGATTATTACATCAACAAAATGATTATGACATCATCAAATGATTATGACATCAAATGATTATGACATCATCAAATGATTATGACATCAACAAAATGTTTATGACATCATCCAATGATTATGACATCAAATGATTATGACATCATCAAATGATTATGCCATCAACAAAATGATTATGGCATCATCAAATGATTATGCCATCAACAAAATGATTATGACATCATCTAATTATTATGACATCATCAAAATGATTCTGACATCATCTAATGATTATCACATCATCAAATGATTATGCCATCAACAAAATGATTATGACATCATCTAATTATTATGACATCATCAAATGATTATGACATCAACAAAATGATTATGACATCATCCCATGATTATGACATCAAATGATTATGACATCATCAAATGATTATGACATCAACAAAATGATTATGACATCATCAAATGATTATGACATCAACAAAATGATTATGACATCATCTAATGATTATGACATCATCAAATGATTATGACATCAACAAAACGATTATGACATCATCAAATGATTATGACATCAACAAAATGTTTATGACATCATCCAATGATTATGACATCAAATGATTATGACATCATCCAATGATTATGACATCAACAAAATGATTATGACATCATCAAATGATTATGACATCAACAAAATGATTCTGACATCATCTAATGATTATCACATCATCAAATGATTATGACATCAACAAAATGATTATGACATCATCTAATGATTATGACATCATCAAAGGATTATGACATCAACAAAATGATTATGACATCATCAAATGATTATGACATCATCAAATGATTATGACATCAACAAAATGATTATGACATCATCCAATGATTATGACATCAAATGATTATGACATCATCAAATGATTATGACATCAACAAAATGATTATGACATCAACAAAATGATTATGACATCATCAAATGATTATGACATCAACAAAATGATTATGACATCATCAAATGATTATGACATCATCAAATGATTATGACATCAACAAAATGATTATGACATCATCCAATGATTATGACATCAAATGATTATGACATCATCAAATGATTATGACATCAACAAAATGATTATGACATCATCCAATGATTATGACATCAACAAAATGATTATGACATCAACAAAATGATTATGACATCATCAAATGATTATGACATCAACAAAATGATTATGACATCATCAAATGATTATGACATCAACAAAATGATTATGACATCATCAAATGATTATGACATCATCCAAAGATTATGACATCAAATGATTATGACATCATCAAATGATTATGACATCAACAAAATGATTATGACATCATCCAATGATTATGACATCAAATGATTATGACATCATCAAATGATTATGCCATCAACAAAATGATTATGGCATCATCAAATGATTATGACATCAACAAAATGATTATGACATCATCCAATCATTATGACATCAACAAAATGATTATGACATCATCAAATGATTATGACATCAACAAAATGATTATGACATCATCTAATGATTATGACATCATCTAATGATTATGACATCAACAAAATGATTATGACATCATCCAATGATTATGACATCAAATGATTATGACATCATCAAATGATTATGACATCAACAAAATGATTATGACATCAACCAATGATTATGACATCAAATGATTATGACATCATCCAATGATTATGACATCATCAAATGTTTATGACATCAACAAAATGGTTATGACATCATCCAATGATTATGACATCAAATGATTATGACATCATCTAATGATTATGACATCATCAAATGATTATGACATCAACAAAATGATTATGACATCAAATGATTATGACATCATCTAATGATTATGACATCATCAAATGATTATGACATCAACAAAATGAATATGACATCATCCAATGATTATGACATCATCCAATGATTATGACATCAACAAAATGATTATGGCATCATCAAATGATTATGACATCAAAAAAATGATTATGGCATCATCAAATGATTATGACATCAACAAAATGATTATGACATCATCCAATGATTATGACATCATCCAATGATTATCACATCAAATGATTATGACATCAACAAAATTATTATGACATCATCCAATGATTATGACATCATCCAATGATTATGACATCATCAAATCATTATGACATCAACAAAATGATTATGACATCAACAAAATGATTGACATCATCAAATGATTATGACATCAACAAAATGATTATGACATCATCCAATAATTATGACATCAAATGATTATGACATCATCAAATCAATATTACATCAACAAAATGATTATGACATCAACAAAATGATTATGACATCATCTAATGATTATGACATCATCAAATGATTATGACATCAACAAAATGATTATGACATCATCCAATGATTATGACATCAAATGATTATGACATCATCAAATGATTATGACATCAACAAAATGATTATGACATCATCAAATGATTATGACATCAACAAAATGATTATGACATCATCTAATGATTATGACATCATCAAATGATTATGACATCAACAAAATGATTATGACGTCATCCAATGATTATGACATTTTCCAATGATTATGACATCAAATGATTATGACATCATCAAATCATTATGACATCAACAAAATGATTATGACATCAACAAAATGATTATGACATCATAAAATGATTATGACATCAACAAAATGATTATGACATCATCCAATGATTATGACATCAAATGATTATGACATCATCAAATGATTATGACATCAACAAAATGATTATGACATCATCAAATGATTATGACATCAACAAAATGATTATGACATCAACAAAATGATTATGACATCAACCAATGATTATGACATTTTCCAATGATTATGACATCAAATGATTATGACATCATCAAATCATTATGACATCATCAAAATGATTATGACATCAACAAAATGATTATGACATCATAAAATGATTATGACATCAACAAAATGATTATGGCATCATCAAATGATTATGACATCAACAAAATCATTATGACATCATCAAATGATTATGACATCAACAAAATGATTATGACATCATCCAACGATTATGACATCAAATGATTATAACATCATCAAATCATTATGACATCAACAAAATGATTATGACATCAACAAAATGATTATGACATCATAAAATGATTATGACATCAACAAAATGATTATAGCATCATCAAATGATTATGACATCAACAAAATGATTATGACATCATCTAATGATTATGACATCATCAAATGATTATGACATCAACAAAATGATTATGACGTCATCCAATGATTATGACATTTTCCAATGATTATGACATCAAATGATTATGACATCATCAAATCATTATGACATCAACAAAATGATTATGACATCAACAAAATGATTATGACATCATAAAATGATTATGACATCAACAAAATGATTATAGCATCATCAAATGATTATGACATCAACAAAATGATTATGACATCAACAAAATGATTATGACATCATCTAATGATTATGACATCATCAAATGATTATGACATCAACAAAATGATTATGACATCATCCAATGATTATGACATCATCCAATGATTATGACATCAAATGATTATGACATAATCAAATGATTATGACATCATGAAATGATTATGACATCAACAAAATGATTATGACATCATCCCATGATTATGACATCAAATGATTATGACATCATCCCATGATTATGACATCAAATGATTATGACATCATCAAATGATTATGACATCAACAAAATGATTATGACATCATCAAATGATTATGACATCAACAAAATGATTATGACATCATCTAATGATTATGACATCATCAAATGATTATGACATCAACAAAATGATTATGACATCATCAAATGATTATGACATCAACAAAATGTTTATGACATCATCCAATGATTATGACATCAAATGATTATGACATCATCAAATGATTATGACATCAACAAAATGATTATGACATCATCTAATGATTATGACATCATCAAATGATTATGACATCAACAAAATGATTATGACATCATCTAATGATTATGACATCATCAAATGATTATGACATCAACAAAATGATTATGACATCATCTAATGATTATGACATCATCAAATGATTATGACATCAACAAAATGATTATGACATCATCCAATGATTATGACATCAACAAAATGATTATGACATCATCTAATGATTATGACATCAACAAAATGATTATGACATCATCTAATGATTATGACATCAAATGATTATGACATCAACAAAATGATTATGGCATCATCCAATGATTATGACATCAAATGATTATGACATCATCAAATGATTATGACATCAACAAAATGATTATGACATCATCCAATGATTATGACATCAAATGATTATGACATCATCAAATCATTATGACATCAACAAAATGATTATGACATCAACAAAATAATTATGACATCATCTAATGATTATGACATCATCAAATGATTATGACATCAACAAAATGATTTTGACATCATCCAATGATTATGACAACAAATGATTATGACTTCATCAAATGATTATGACATCAACAAAATGATGATGACATCATCCAATGATTATGACATCATCCAATGATTATGACATCATCAAATCATTATGACATCAACAAAATGATTATGACATCAACAAAATGATTATGACATCATCAAATGATTATGACATCAACAAAATGATTATGACATCATCCAATGATTATGACATCATCAAATCATTATGACATCAACAAAATGATTATTACATCAACAAAATGATTATGACATCATCAAATGATTATGACATCAAATGATTATGACATCATCAAATGATTATGACATCAACAAAATGTTTATGACATCATCCAATGATTATGACATCAAATGATTATGACATCATCAAATGATTATGCCATCAACAAAATGATTATGGCATCATCAAATGATTATGACATTATCAAATGATTATGACATCAACAAAATGATTATGACATCATCCGATGATTATGACATCAAATGATTATGACATCATCAAATCATTATGACATCAACAAAATGATTATGACATCATCTAATTATTATGACATCATCAAATGATTATGACATCAACAAAATGATTATGACATCATCCCATGATTATGACATCAAATGATTATGACATCATCAAATGATTATGACATCAACAAAATGATTATGACATCATCAAATGATTATGACATCAACAAAATGATTATGACATCATCTAATGATTATGACATCATCAAATGATTATGACATCAACAAAACGATTATGACATCATCAAATGATTATGACATCAACAAAATGTTTATGACATCATCCAATGATTATGACATCAAATGTTTATGACATCATCCAATGATTATGACATCAACAAAATGATTATGACATCATCAAATGATTATGACATCAACAAAATGATTCTGACATCATCTAATGATTATCACATCATCAAATGATTATGACATCAACAAAATGATTATGACATCATCTAATGATTATGACATCATCAAAGGATTATGACATCAACAAAATGATTATGACATCATCAAATGATTATGACATCATCAAATGATTATGACATCAACAAAATGATTATGACATCATCCAATGATTATGACATCAAATGATTATGACATCATCAAATGATTATGACATCAACAAAATGATTATGACATCAACAAAATGATTATGACATCATCAAATGATTATGACATCAACAAAATGATTATGACATCATCAAATGATTATGACATCATCAAATGATTATGACATCAACAAAATGATTATGACATCATCCAATGATTATGACATCAAATGATTATGACATCATCAAATGATTATGACATCAACAAAATGATTATGACATCATCCAATGATTATGACATCATCCAATGATTATGACATCATCAAATCATTATGACATCAACAAAATGATTATGACATCAACAAAATGATTATGACATCATCAAATGATTATGACATCAACAAAATGATTATGACATCATCAAATGATTATGACATCAACAAAATGATTATGACATCATCAAATGATTATGACATCATCCAAAGATTATGACATCAAATGATTATGACATCATCAAATGATTATGACATCAACAAAATGATTATGACATCATCCAATGATTATGACATCAAATGATTATGACATCATCAAATGATTATGCCATCAACAAAATGATTATGGCATCATCAAATGATTATGACATCAACAAAATGATTATGACATCATCCAATCATTATGACATCAACAAAATGATTATGACATCATCAAATGATTATGACATCAACAAAATGATTATGACATCATCTAATGATTATGACATCATCTAATGATTATGACATCAACAAAATGATTATGACATCATCCAATGATTATGACATCAAATGATTATGACATCATCAAATGATTATGACATCAACAAAATGATTATGACATCAACCAATGATTATGACATCAAATGATTATGACATCATCCAATGATTATGACATCATCAAATGTTTATGACATCAACAAAATGGTTATGACATCATCCAATGATTATGACATCAAATGATTATGACATCATCTAATGATTATGACATCATCAAATGATTATGACATCAACAAAATGATTATGACATCAAATGATTATGACATCATCTAATGATTATGACATCATCAAATGATTATGACATCAACAAAATGAATATGACATCATCCAATGATTATGACATCATCCAATGATTATGACATCAACAAAATGATTATGGCATCATCAAATGATTATGACATCAAAAAAATGATTATGGCATCATCAAATGATTATGACATCAACAAAATGATTATGACATCATCCAATGATTATGACATCATCCAATGATTATCACATCAAATGATTATGACATCAACAAAATTATTATGACATCATCCAATGATTATGACATCATCCAATGATTATGACATCATCAAATCATTATGACATCAACAAAATGATTATGACATCAACAAAATGATTGACATCATCAAATGATTATGACATCAACAAAATGATTATGACATCATCCAATAATTATGACATCAAATGATTATGACATCATCAAATCAATATTACATCAACAAAATGATTATGACATCAACAAAATGATTATGACATCATCTAATGATTATGACATCATCAAATGATTATGACATCAACAAAATGATTATGACATCATCCAATGATTATGACATCAAATGATTATGACATCATCAAATGATTATGACATCAACAAAATGATTATGACATCATCAAATGATTATGACATCAACAAAATGATTATGACATCATCTAATGATTATGACATCATCAAATGATTATGACATCAACAAAATGATTATGACGTCATCCAATGATTATGACATTTTCCAATGATTATGACATCAAATGATTATGACATCATCAAATCATTATGACATCAACAAAATGATTATGACATCAACAAAATGATTATGACATCATAAAATGATTATGACATCAACAAAATGATTATGACATCATCCAATGATTATGACATCAAATGATTATGACATCATCAAATGATTATGACATCAACAAAATGATTATGACATCATCAAATGATTATGACATCAACAAAATGATTATGACATCAACAAAATGATTATGACATCAACCAATGATTATGACATTTTCCAATGATTATGACATCAAATGATTATGACATCATCAAATCATTATGACATCATCAAAATGATTATGACATCAACAAAATGATTATGACATCATAAAATGATTATGACATCAACAAAATGATTATGGCATCATCAAATGATTATGACATCAACAAAATCATTATGACATCATCAAATGATTATGACATCAACAAAATGATTATGACATCATCCAACGATTATGACATCAAATGATTATAACATCATCAAATCATTATGACATCAACAAAATGATTATGACATCAACAAAATGATTATGACATCATAAAATGATTATGACATCAACAAAATGATTATAGCATCATCAAATGATTATGACATCAACAAAATGATTATGACATCATCTAATGATTATGACATCATCAAATGATTATGACATCAACAAAATGATTATGACGTCATCCAATGATTATGACATTTTCCAATGATTATGACATCAAATGATTATGACATCATCAAATCATTATGACATCAACAAAATGATTATGACATCAACAAAATGATTATGACATCATAAAATGATTATGACATCAACAAAATGATTATGACATCATCCAATGATTATGACATCAAATGATTATGACATCATCAAATGATTATGACATCAACAAAATGATTATGACATCATCAAATGATTATGACATCAACAAAATGATTATGACATCAACAAAATGATTATGACATCATCTAATGATTATGACATCAACAAAATGATTATGACATCATCCAATGATTATGACATCATCCAATGATTATGACATCAAATGATTATGACATCATTAAATGATTATGACATCAACAAAATGATTATGACATCATCAAATGATTATGACATCAACAAAATGATTATGACATCATCTAATGATTATGACATCATCAAATGATTATGACATCAACAAAATGATTATGACATCATCCAATGATTATGACATCATCAAATCATTATGACATCAACAAAATGATTATTACATCAACAAAATGATTATGACATCATCAAATGATTATGACATCAAATGATTATGACATCATCAAATGATTATGACATCAACAAAATGTTTATGACATCATCCAATGATTATGACATCAAATGATTATGACATCATCAAATGATTATGCCATCAACAAAATGATTATGGCATCATCAAATGATTATGACATTATCAAATGATTATGACATCAACAAAATGATTATGACATCATCCGATGATTATGACATCAAATGATTATGACATCATCAAATCATTATGACATCAACAAAATGATTATGACATCATCTAATTATTATGACATCATCAAATGATTATGACATCAACAAAATGATTATGACATCATCCCATGATTATGACATCAAATGATTATGACATCATCAAATGATTATGACATCAACAAAATGATTATGACATCATCAAATGATTATGACATCAACAAAATGATTATGACATCATCTAATGATTATGACATCATCAAATGATTATGACATCAACAAAACGATTATGACATCATCAAATGATTATGACATCAACAAAATGTTTATGACATCATCCAATGATTATGACATCAAATGTTTATGACATCATCCAATGATTATGACATCAACAAAATGATTATGACATCATCAAATGATTATGACATCAACAAAATGATTCTGACATCATCTAATGATTATCACATCATCAAATGATTATGACATCAACAAAATGATTATGACATCATCTAATGATTATGACATCATCAAAGGATTATGACATCAACAAAATGATTATGACATCATCAAATGATTATGACATCATCAAATGATTATGACATCAACAAAATGATTATGACATCATCCAATGATTATGACATCAAATGATTATGACATCATCAAATGATTATGACATCAACAAAATGATTATGACATCAACAAAATGATTATGACATCATCAAATGATTATGACATCAACAAAATGATTATGACATCATCAAATGATTATGACATCATCAAATGATTATGACATCAACAAAATGATTATGACATCATCCAATGATTATGACATCAAATGATTATGACATCATCAAATGATTATGACATCAACAAAATGATTATGACATCATCCAATGATTATGACATCATCCAATGATTATGACATCATCAAATCATTATGACATCAACAAAATGATTATGACATCAACAAAATGATTATGACATCATCAAATGATTATGACATCAACAAAATGATTATGACATCATCAAATGATTATGACATCAACAAAATGATTATGACATCATCAAATGATTATGACATCATCCAAAGATTATGACATCAAATGATTATGACATCATCAAATGATTATGACATCAACAAAATGATTATGACATCATCCAATGATTATGACATCAAATGATTATGACATCATCAAATGATTATGCCATCAACAAAATGATTATGGCATCATCAAATGATTATGACATCAACAAAATGATTATGACATCATCCAATCATTATGACATCAACAAAATGATTATGACATCATCAAATGATTATGACATCAACAAAATGATTATGACATCATCTAATGATTATGACATCATCTAATGATTATGACATCAACAAAATGATTATGACATCATCCAATGATTATGACATCAAATGATTATGACATCATCAAATGATTATGACATCAACAAAATGATTATGACATCAACCAATGATTATGACATCAAATGATTATGACATCATCCAATGATTATGACATCATCAAATGTTTATGACATCAACAAAATGGTTATGACATCATCCAATGATTATGACATCAAATGATTATGACATCATCTAATGATTATGACATCATCAAATGATTATGACATCAACAAAATGATTATGACATCAAATGATTATGACATCATCTAATGATTATGACATCATCAAATGATTATGACATCAACAAAATGAATATGACATCATCCAATGATTATGACATCATCAAATGATTATGACATCAACAAAATGATTATGACATCATCCAATGATTATGACATCAACAAAATGATTATGGCATCATCAAATGATTATGACATCAAAAAAATGATTATGGCATCATCAAATGATTATGACATCAACAAAATGATTATGACATCATCCAATGATTATGACATCATCCAATGATTATCACATCAAATGATTATGACATCAACAAAATTATTATGACATCACCCAATGATTATGACATCATCCAATGATTATGACATCATCAAATCATTATGACATCAACAAAATGATTATGACATCAACAAAATGATTGACATCATCAAATGATTATGACATCAACAAAATGATTATGACATCATCCAATAATTATGAGATCAAATGATTATGACATCATCAAATCAATATTACATCAACAAAATGATTATGACATCAACAAAATGATTATGACATCATCTAATGATTATGACATCATCAAATGATTATGACATCAACAAAATGATTATGACATCATCCAATGATTATGACATCAAATGATTATGACATCATCAAATGATTATGACATCAACAAAATGATTATGACATCATCAAATGATTATGACATCAACAAAATGATTATGACATCATCTAATGATTATGACATCATCAAATGATTATGACATCAACAAAATGATTATGACATCATCCAATGATTGTGACATCAAATGATTATGACATCATCAAATCATTATGACATCAACAAAATGATTATGACATCAACAAAATGATTATGACATCATAAAATGATTATGACATCAACAAAATGATTATGACATCATCAAATGATTATGACATCAACAAAATGATTATGACATCAACAAAATGATTATGACATCAACCAATGATTATGACATTTTCCAATGATTATGACATCAAATGATTATGACATCATCAAATCATTATGACATCATCAAAATGATTATGACATCAACAAAATGATTATGACATCATAAAATGATTATGACATCAACAAAATGATTATGGCATCATCAAATGATTATGACATCAACAAAATCATTATGACATCATCAAATGATTATGACATCAACAAAATGATTATGACATCATCCAACGATTATGACATCAAATGATTATAACATCATCAAATCATTATGACATCAACAAAATGATTATGACATCAACAAAATGATTATGACATCATAAAATGATTATGACATCAACAAAATGATTATAGCATCATCAAATGATTATGACATCAACAAAATGATTATGACATCATCTAATGATTATGACATCATCAAATGATTATGACATCAACAAAATGATTATGACGTCATCCAATGATTATGACATTTTCCAATGATTATGACATCAAATGATTATGACATCATCAAATCATTATGACATCAACAAAATGATTATGACATCAACAAAATGATTATGACATCATAAAATGATTATGACATCAACAAAATGATTATGACATCATCCAATGATTATGACATCAAATGATTATGACATCATCAAATGATTATGACATCAACAAAATGATTATGACATCATCAAATGATTATGACATCAACAAAATGATTATGACATCAACAAAATGATTATGACATCATCTAATGATTATGACATCAACAAAATGATTATGACATCATCCAATGATTATGACATCATCCAATGATTATGACATCAAATGATTATGACATCATCAAATGATTATGACATCAACAAAATGATTATGACATCATCAAATGATTATGACATCAACAAAATGATTATGACATCATCTAATGATTATGACATCATCAAATGATTATGACATCAACAAAATGATTATGACATAATCAAATGATTATGACATCAACAAAATGTTTATGACATCATCCAATGATTATGAAATCAAATGATTATGACATCATCAAATGATTATGACATCAACAAAATGATTATGACATCATCTAATGATTATGACATCATCAAATGATTATGACATCAACAAAATGATTATGACATCATCTAATGATTATGACATCATCAAATGATTATGACATAAACAAAATGATTATGACATCATCTAATGATTATGACATCATCATATGATTATGACATCAACAAAATGATTATGACATCATCTAATGATTATGACATCATCAAATGATTATGACATCAACAAAATGATTATGACATCATCTAATGATTATGACATCATCAAATGATTATGACATCAACAAAATGATTATGACATCATCCCATGATTATGACATCAAATGATTATGACATCATCAAATGATTATGACATCAACAAAATGATTATGACATCATCAAATGATTATGACATCAACAAAATGATTATGACATCATCTAATGATTATGACATCATCAAATGATTATGACATCAACAAAATGATTATGACATCATCAAATGATTATGACATCAACAAAATTTTTATGACATCATCCAATGATTATGACATCAACAAAATGATTATGACATCATCTAATGATTATGACATCATCAAATGATTATGACATCAACAAAATGATTATGACATCATCAAATGATTATGACATCAACAAAATGATTATGACATCATCTAATGATTATGACATCATCAAATGATTATGACATCAACAAAATGATTATGACATCATCCAATGATTATGACATCAACAAAATGATTATGACATCATCTAATGATTATGACATCAACAAAATGATTATGACATCATCTAATGATTATGACATCAAATGATTATGACATCAACAAAATGATTATGGCATCATCCAATGATTATGACATCAAATGATTATGACATCATCAAATGATTATGACATCAACAAAATGATTATGACATCATCCAATGATTATGACATCAAATGATTATGACATCATCAAATCATTATGACATCAACAAAATGATTATGACATCAACAAAATAATTATGACATCATCTAATGATTATGACATCATCAAATGATTATGACATCAACAAAATGATTTTGACATCATCCAATGATTATGACAACAAATGATTATGACATCATCAAATGATTATGACATCAACAAAATGATGATGACATCATCCAATGATTATGACATCATCCAATGATTATGACATCATCAAATCATTATGACATCAACAAAATGATTAGGACATCATAAAATGATTATGACATCAACAAAATGATTATGGCATCATCAAATGATTATGACATCAACAAAATGATTATGACATCATCCAATGATTATGACATCATCCAATGATTATGACATCATCAAATCATTATGACATCAACAAAATGATTATGACATCAACAAAATGATTATGACATCATCAAATGATTATGACATCAACAAAATGATTATGACATCATCCAATGATTATGACATCATCAAATCATTATGACATCAACAAAATGATTATTACATCAACAAAATGATTATGACATCATCAAATGATTATGACATCAAATGATTATGACATCATCAAATGATTATGACATCAACAAAATGTTTATGACATCATCCAATGATTATGACATCAACAAAATGATTATGGCATCATCAAATGATTATGACATCAAAAAAATGATTATGGCATCATCAAATGATTATGACATCAACAAAATGATTATGACATCATCCAATGATTATGACATCATCCAATGATTATCACATCAAATGATTATGACATCAACAAAATTATTATGACATCATCCAATGATTATGACATCATCCAATGATTATGACATCATCAAATCATTATGACATCAACAAAATGATTATGACATCAACAAAATGATTGACATCATCAAATGATTATGACATCAACAAAATGATTATGACATCATCCAATAATTATGACATCAAATGATTATGACATCATCAAATCAATATTACATCAACAAAATGATTATGACATCAACAAAATGATTATGACATCATCTAATGATTATGACATCATCAAATGATTATGACATCAACAAAATGATTATGACATCATCCAATGATTATGACATCAAATGATTGTGACATCAACAAAATGATTATGACATCATCCAATGATTATGACATCAAATGATTATGACATCATCAAATGATTATGACATCAACAAAATGATTATGACATCATCAAATGATTATGACATCAACAAAATGATTATGACATCAACAAAATGATTATGACATCATCTAATGATTATGACATCAACAAAATGATTATGACATCATCCAATGATTATGACATCATCCAATGATTATGACATCAAATGATTATGACATCATCAAATGATTATGACATCAACAAAATGATTATGACATCATCAAATGATTATGACATCAACAAAATGATTATGACATCATCTAATGATTATGACATCATCAAATGATTATGACATCAACAAAATGATTATGACATAATCAAATGATTATGACATCAACAAAATGTTTATGACATCATCCAATGATTATGAAATCAAATGATTATGACATCATCAAATGATTATGACATCAACAAAATGATTATGACATCATCTAATGATTATGACATCATCAAATGATTATGACATCAACAAAATGATTATGACATCATCTAATGATTATGACATCATCAAATGATTATGACATAAACAAAATGATTATGACATCATCTAATGATTATGACATCATCATATGATTATGACATCAACAAAATGATTATGACATCATCTAATGATTATGACATCATCAAATGATTATGACATCAACAAAATGATTATGACATCATCTAATGATTATGACATCATCAAATGATTATGACATCAACAAAATGATTATGACATCATCCCATGATTATGACATCAAATGATTATGACATCATCAAATGATTATGACATCAACAAAATGATTATGACATCATCAAATGATTATGACATCAACAAAATGATTATGACATCATCTAATGATTATGACATCATCAAATGATTATGACATCAACAAAATGATTATGACATCATCAAATGATTATGACATCAACAAAATTTTTATGACATCATCCAATGATTATGACATCAACAAAATGATTATGACATCATCTAATGATTATGACATCATCAAATGATTATGACATCAACAAAATGATTATGACATCATCAAATGATTATGACATCAACAAAATGATTATGACATCATCTAATGATTATGACATCATCAAATGATTATGACATCAACAAAATGATTATGACATCATCCAATGATTATGACATCAACAAAATGATTATGACATCATCTAATGATTATGACATCAACAAAATGATTATGACATCATCTAATGATTATGACATCAAATGATTATGACATCAACAAAATGATTATGGCATCATCCAATGATTATGACATCAAATGATTATGACATCATCAAATGATTATGACATCAACAAAATGATTATGACATCATCCAATGATTATGACATCAAATGATTATGACATCATCAAATCATTATGACATCAACAAAATGATTATGACATCAACAAAATAATTATGACATCATCTAATGATTATGACATCATCAAATGATTATGACATCAACAAAATGATTTTGACATCATCCAATGATTATGACAACAAATGATTATGACATCATCAAATGATTATGACATCAACAAAATGATGATGACATCATCCAATGATTATGACATCATCCAATGATTATGACATCATCAAATCATTATGACATCAACAAAATGATTAGGACATCATAAAATGATTATGACATCAACAAAATGATTATGGCATCATCAAATGATTATGACATCAACAAAATGATTATGACATCATCCAATGATTATGACATCATCCAATGATTATGACATCATCAAATCATTATGACATCAACAAAATGATTATGACATCAACAAAATGATTATGACATCATCAAATGATTATGACATCAACAAAATGATTATGACATCATCCAATGATTATGACATCATCAAATCATTATGACATCAACAAAATGATTATTACATCAACAAAATGATTATGACATCATCAAATGATTATGACATCAAATGATTATGACATCATCAAATGATTATGACATCAACAAAATGTTTATGACATCATCCAATGATTATGACATCAACAAAATGATTATGGCATCATCAAATGATTATGACATCAAAAAAATGATTATGGCATCATCAAATGATTATGACATCAACAAAATGATTATGACATCATCCAATGATTATGACATCATCCAATGATTATCACATCAAATGATTATGACATCAACAAAATTATTATGACATCATCCAATGATTATGACATCATCCAATGATTATGACATCATCAAATCATTATGACATCAACAAAATGATTATGACATCAACAAAATGATTGACATCATCAAATGATTATGACATCAACAAAATGATTATGACATCATCCAATAATTATGACATCAAATGATTATGACATCATCAAATCAATATTACATCAACAAAATGATTATGACATCAACAAAATGATTATGACATCATCTAATGATTATGACATCATCAAATGATTATGACATCAACAAAATGATTATGACATCATCCAATGATTATGACATCAAATGATTATGACATCATCAAATGATTATGACATCAACAAAATGATTATGACATCATCAAATGATTATGACATCAACAAAATGATTATGACATCATCTAATGATTATGACATCATCAAATGATTATGACATCAACAAAATGATTATGACGTCATCCAATGATTATGACATTTTCCAATGATTATGACATCAAATGATTATGACATCATCAAATCATTATGACATCAACAAAATGATTATGACATCAACAAAATGATTATGACATCATAAAATGATTATGACATCAACAAAATGATTATGACATCATCCAATGATTATGACATCAAATGATTATGACATCATCAAATGATTATGACATCAACAAAATGATTATGACATCATCAAATGATTATGACATCAACAAAATGATTATGACATCAACAAAATGATTATGACATCAACCAATGATTATGACATTTTCCAATGATTATGACATCAAATGATTATGACATCATCAAATCATTATGACATCATCAAAATGATTATGACATCAACAAAATGATTATGACATCATAAAATGATTATGACATCAACAAAATGATTATGGCATCATCAAATGATTATGACATCAACAAAATCATTATGACATCATCAAATGATTATGACATCAACAAAATGATTATGACATCATCCAACGATTATGACATCAAATGATTATAACATCATCAAATCATTATGACATCAACAAAATGATTATGACATCAACAAAATGATTATGACATCATAAAATGATTATGACATCAACAAAATGATTATAGCATCATCAAATGATTATGACATCAACAAAATGATTATGACATCATCTAATGATTATGACATCATCAAATGATTATGACATCAACAAAATGATTATGACGTCATCCAATGATTATGACATTTTCCAATGATTATGACATCAAATGATTATGACATCATCAAATCATTATGACATCAACAAAATGATTATGACATCAACAAAATGATTATGACATCATAAAATGATTATGACATCAACAAAATGATTATGACATCATCCAATGATTATGACATCAAATGATTATGACATCATCAAATGATTATGACATCAACAAAATGATTATGACATCATCAAATGATTATGACATCAACAAAATGATTATGACATCAACAAAATGATTATGACATCATCTAATGATTATGACATCAACAAAATGATTATGACATCATCCAATGATTATGACATCATCCAATGATTATGACATCAAATGATTATGACATCATCAAATGATTATGACATCAACAAAATGATTATGACATCATCAAATGATTATGACATCAACAAAATGATTATGACATCATCTAATGATTATGACATCATCAAATGATTATGACATCAACAAAATGATTATGACATAATCAAATGATTATGACATCAACAAAATGTTTATGACATCATCCAATGATTATGAAATCAAATGATTATGACATCATCAAATGATTATGACATCAACAAAATGATTATGACATCATCTAATGATTATGACATCATCAAATGATTATGACATCAACAAAATGATTATGACATCATCTAATGATTATGACATCATCAAATGATTATGACATAAACAAAATGATTATGACATCATCTAATGATTATGACATCATCATATGATTATGACATCAACAAAATGATTATGACATCATCTAATGATTATGACATCATCAAATGATTATGACATCAACAAAATGATTATGACATCATCTAATGATTATGACATCATCAAATGATTATGACATCAACAAAATGATTATGACATCATCCCATGATTATGACATCAAATGATTATGACATCATCAAATGATTATGACATCAACAAAATGATTATGACATCATCAAATGATTATGACATCAACAAAATGATTATGACATCATCCAATGATTATGACATCAAATGATTATGACATCATCAAATCATTATGACATCAACAAAATGATTATGACATCAACAAAATAATTATGACATCATCTAATGATTATGACATCATCAAATGATTATGACATCAACAAAATGATTTTGACATCATCCAATGATTATGACAACAAATGATTATGACATCATCAAATGATTATGACATCAACAAAATGATGATGACATCATCCAATGATTATGACATCATCCAATGATTATGACATCATCAAATCATTATGACATCAACAAAATGATTAGGACATCATAAAATGATTATGACATCAACAAAATGATTATGGCATCATCAAATGATTATGACATCAACAAAATGATTATGACATCATCCAATGATTATGACATCATCCAATGATTATGACATCATCAAATCATTATGACATCAACAAAATGATTATGACATCAACAAAATGATTATGACATCATCAAATGATTATGACATCAACAAAATGATTATGACATCATCCAATGATTATGACATCATCAAATCATTATGACATCAACAAAATGATTATTACATCAACAAAATGATTATGACATCATCAAATGATTATGACATCAAATGATTATGACATCATCAAATGATTATGACATCAACAAAATGTTTATGACATCATCCAATGATTATGACATCAAATGATTATGACATCATCAAATGATTATGCCATCAACAAAATGATTATGGCATCATCAAATGATTATGACATTATCAAATGATTATGACATCATCAAATGATTATGACATCAACAAAATGATTATGACATCAAATGATTATGACATCATCTAATGATTATGACATCATCAAATGATTATGACATCAACAAAATGAATATGACATCATCCAATGATTATGACATCATCAAATGATTATGACATCAACAAAATGATTATGACATCATCCAATGATTATGACATCAACAAAATGATTATGGCATCATCAAATGATTATGACATCAAAAAAATGATTATGGCATCATCAAATGATTATGACATCAACAAAATGATTATGACATCATCAAATGATTATGACATCAACAAAATGATTATGACATCAACAAAATGATTATGACATCATCTAATGATTATGACATCAACAAAATGATTATGACATCATCCAATGATTATGACATCATCCAATGATTATGACATCAAATGATTATGACATCATCAAATGATTATGACATCAACAAAATGATTATGACATCATCAAATGATTATGACATCAACAAAATGATTATGACATCATCTAATGATTATGACATCATCAAATGATTATGACATCAACAAAATGATTATGACATAATCAAATGATTATGACATCAACAAAATGTTTATGACATCATCCAATGATTATGAAATCAAATGATTATGACATCATCAAATGATTATGACATCAACAAAATGATTATGACATCATCTAATGATTATGACATCATCAAATGATTATGACATCAACAAAATGATTATGACATCATCTAATGATTATGACATCATCAAATGATTATGACATAAACAAAATGATTATGACATCATCTAATGATTATGACATCATCATATGATTATGACATCAACAAAATGATTATGACATCATCTAATGATTATGACATCATCAAATGATTATGACATCAACAAAATGATTATGACATCATCTAATGATTATGACATCATCAAATGATTATGACATCAACAAAATGATTATGACATCATCCCATGATTATGACATCAAATGATTATGACATCATCAAATGATTATGACATCAACAAAATGATTATGACATCATCAAATGATTATGACATCAACAAAATGATTATGACATCATCTAATGATTATGACATCATCAAATGATTATGACATCAACAAAATGATTATGACATCATCAAATGATTATGACATCAACAAAATTTTTATGACATCATCCAATGATTATGACATCAACAAAATGATTATGACATCATCTAATGATTATGACATCATCAAATGATTATGACATCAACAAAATGATTATGACATCATCAAATGATTATGACATCAACAAAATGATTATGACATCATCTAATGATTATGACATCATCAAATGATTATGACATCAACAAAATGATTATGACATCATCCAATGATTATGACATCAACAAAATGATTATGACATCATCTAATGATTATGACATCAACAAAATGATTATGACATCATCTAATGATTATGACATCAAATGATTATGACATCAACAAAATGATTATGGCATCATCCAATGATTATGACATCAAATGATTATGACATCATCAAATGATTATGACATCAACAAAATGATTATGACATCATCCAATGATTATGACATCAAATGATTATGACATCATCAAATCATTATGACATCAACAAAATGATTATGACATCAACAAAATAATTATGACATCATCTAATGATTATGACATCATCAAATGATTATGACATCAACAAAATGATTTTGACATCATCCAATGATTATGACAACAAATGATTATGACATCATCAAATGATTATGACATCAACAAAATGATGATGACATCATCCAATGATTATGACATCATCCAATGATTATGACATCATCAAATCATTATGACATCAACAAAATGATTAGGACATCATAAAATGATTATGACATCAACAAAATGATTATGGCATCATCAAATGATTATGACATCAACAAAATGATTATGACATCATCCAATGATTATGACATCATCCAATGATTATGACATCATCAAATCATTATGACATCAACAAAATGATTATGACATCAACAAAATGATTATGACATCATCAAATGATTATGACATCAACAAAATGATTATGACATCATCCAATGATTATGACATCATCAAATCATTATGACATCAACAAAATGATTATTACATCAACAAAATGATTATGACATCATCAAATGATTATGACATCAAATGATTATGACATCATCAAATGATTATGACATCAACAAAATGTTTATGACATCATCCAATGATTATGACATCAACAAAATGATTATGGCATCATCAAATGATTATGACATCAAAAAAATGATTATGGCATCATCAAATGATTATGACATCAACAAAATGATTATGACATCATCCAATGATTATGACATCATCCAATGATTATCACATCAAATGATTATGACATCAACAAAATTATTATGACATCATCCAATGATTATGACATCATCCAATGATTATGACATCATCAAATCATTATGACATCAACAAAATGATTATGACATCAACAAAATGATTGACATCATCAAATGATTATGACATCAACAAAATGATTATGACATCATCCAATAATTATGACATCAAATGATTATGACATCATCAAATCAATATTACATCAACAAAATGATTATGACATCAACAAAATGATTATGACATCATCTAATGATTATGACATCATCAAATGATTATGACATCAACAAAATGATTATGACATCATCCAATGATTATGACATCAAATGATTGTGACATCAACAAAATGATTATGACATCATCCAATGATTATGACATCAAATGATTATGACATCATCAAATGATTATGACATCAACAAAATGATTATGACATCATCAAATGATTATGACATCAACAAAATGATTATGACATCAACAAAATGATTATGACATCATCTAATGATTATGACATCAACAAAATGATTATGACATCATCCAATGATTATGACATCATCCAATGATTATGACATCAAATGATTATGACATCATCAAATGATTATGACATCAACAAAATGATTATGACATCATCAAATGATTATGACATCAACAAAATGATTATGACATCATCTAATGATTATGACATCATCAAATGATTATGACATCAACAAAATGATTATGACATAATCAAATGATTATGACATCAACAAAATGTTTATGACATCATCCAATGATTATGAAATCAAATGATTATGACATCATCAAATGATTATGACATCAACAAAATGATTATGACATCATCTAATGATTATGACATCATCAAATGATTATGACATCAACAAAATGATTATGACATCATCTAATGATTATGACATCATCAAATGATTATGACATAAACAAAATGATTATGACATCATCTAATGATTATGACATCATCATATGATTATGACATCAACAAAATGATTATGACATCATCTAATGATTATGACATCATCAAATGATTATGACATCAACAAAATGATTATGACATCATCTAATGATTATGACATCATCAAATGATTATGACATCAACAAAATGATTATGACATCATCCCATGATTATGACATCAAATGATTATGACATCATCAAATGATTATGACATCAACAAAATGATTATGACATCATCAAATGATTATGACATCAACAAAATGATTATGACATCATCTAATGATTATGACATCATCAAATGATTATGACATCAACAAAATGATTATGACATCATCAAATGATTATGACATCAACAAAATTTTTATGACATCATCCAATGATTATGACATCAACAAAATGATTATGACATCATCTAATGATTATGACATCATCAAATGATTATGACATCAACAAAATGATTATGACATCATCAAATGATTATGACATCAACAAAATGATTATGACATCATCTAATGATTATGACATCATCAAATGATTATGACATCAACAAAATGATTATGACATCATCCAATGATTATGACATCAACAAAATGATTATGACATCATCTAATGATTATGACATCAACAAAATGATTATGACATCATCTAATGATTATGACATCAAATGATTATGACATCAACAAAATGATTATGGCATCATCCAATGATTATGACATCAAATGATTATGACATCATCAAATGATTATGACATCAACAAAATGATTATGACATCATCCAATGATTATGACATCAAATGATTATGACATCATCAAATCATTATGACATCAACAAAATGATTATGACATCAACAAAATAATTATGACATCATCTAATGATTATGACATCATCAAATGATTATGACATCAACAAAATGATTTTGACATCATCCAATGATTATGACAACAAATGATTATGACATCATCAAATGATTATGACATCAACAAAATGATGATGACATCATCCAATGATTATGACATCATCCAATGATTATGACATCATCAAATCATTATGACATCAACAAAATGATTAGGACATCATAAAATGATTATGACATCAACAAAATGATTATGGCATCATCAAATGATTATGACATCAACAAAATGATTATGACATCATCCAATGATTATGACATCATCCAATGATTATGACATCATCAAATCATTATGACATCAACAAAATGATTATGACATCAACAAAATGATTATGACATCATCAAATGATTATGACATCAACAAAATGATTATGACATCATCCAATGATTATGACATCATCAAATCATTATGACATCAACAAAATGATTATTACATCAACAAAATGATTATGACATCATCAAATGATTATGACATCAAATGATTATGACATCATCAAATGATTATGACATCAACAAAATGTTTATGACATCATCCAATGATTATGACATCAACAAAATGATTATGGCATCATCAAATGATTATGACATCAAAAAAATGATTATGGCATCATCAAATGATTATGACATCAACAAAATGATTATGACATCATCCAATGATTATGACATCATCCAATGATTATCACATCAAATGATTATGACATCAACAAAATTATTATGACATCATCCAATGATTATGACATCATCCAATGATTATGACATCATCAAATCATTATGACATCAACAAAATGATTATGACATCAACAAAATGATTGACATCATCAAATGATTATGACATCAACAAAATGATTATGACATCATCCAATAATTATGACATCAAATGATTATGACATCATCAAATCAATATTACATCAACAAAATGATTATGACATCAACAAAATGATTATGACATCATCTAATGATTATGACATCATCAAATGATTATGACATCAACAAAATGATTATGACATCATCCAATGATTATGACATCAAATGATTATGACATCATCAAATGATTATGACATCAACAAAATGATTATGACATCATCAAATGATTATGACATCAACAAAATGATTATGACATCATCTAATGATTATGACATCATCAAATGATTATGACATCAACAAAATGATTATGACGTCATCCAATGATTATGACATTTTCCAATGATTATGACATCAAATGATTATGACATCATCAAATCATTATGACATCAACAAAATGATTATGACATCAACAAAATGATTATGACATCATAAAATGATTATGACATCAACAAAATGATTATGACATCATCCAATGATTATGACATCAAATGATTATGACATCATCAAATGATTATGACATCAACAAAATGATTATGACATCATCAAATGATTATGACATCAACAAAATGATTATGACATCAACAAAATGATTATGACATCAACCAATGATTATGACATTTTCCAATGATTATGACATCAAATGATTATGACATCATCAAATCATTATGACATCATCAAAATGATTATGACATCAACAAAATGATTATGACATCATAAAATGATTATGACATCAACAAAATGATTATGGCATCATCAAATGATTATGACATCAACAAAATCATTATGACATCATCAAATGATTATGACATCAACAAAATGATTATGACATCATCCAACGATTATGACATCAAATGATTATAACATCATCAAATCATTATGACATCAACAAAATGATTATGACATCAACAAAATGATTATGACATCATAAAATGATTATGACATCAACAAAATGATTATAGCATCATCAAATGATTATGACATCAACAAAATGATTATGACATCATCTAATGATTATGACATCATCAAATGATTATGACATCAACAAAATGATTATGACGTCATCCAATGATTATGACATTTTCCAATGATTATGACATCAAATGATTATGACATCATCAAATCATTATGACATCAACAAAATGATTATGACATCAACAAAATGATTATGACATCATAAAATGATTATGACATCAACAAAATGATTATGACATCATCCAATGATTATGACATCAAATGATTATGACATCATCAAATGATTATGACATCAACAAAATGATTATGACATCATCAAATGATTATGACATCAACAAAATGATTATGACATCAACAAAATGATTATGACATCATCTAATGATTATGACATCAACAAAATGATTATGACATCATCCAATGATTATGACATCATCCAATGATTATGACATCAAATGATTATGACATCATCAAATGATTATGACATCAACAAAATGATTATGACATCATCAAATGATTATGACATCAACAAAATGATTATGACATCATCTAATGATTATGACATCATCAAATGATTATGACATCAACAAAATGATTATGACATAATCAAATGATTATGACATCAACAAAATGTTTATGACATCATCCAATGATTATGAAATCAAATGATTATGACATCATCAAATGATTATGACATCAACAAAATGATTATGACATCATCTAATGATTATGACATCATCAAATGATTATGACATCAACAAAATGATTATGACATCATCTAATGATTATGACATCATCAAATGATTATGACATAAACAAAATGATTATGACATCATCTAATGATTATGACATCATCATATGATTATGACATCAACAAAATGATTATGACATCATCTAATGATTATGACATCATCAAATGATTATGACATCAACAAAATGATTATGACATCATCTAATGATTATGACATCATCAAATGATTATGACATCAACAAAATGATTATGACATCATCCCATGATTATGACATCAAATGATTATGACATCATCAAATGATTATGACATCAACAAAATGATTATGACATCATCAAATGATTATGACATCAACAAAATGATTATGACATCATCCAATGATTATGACATCAAATGATTATGACATCATCAAATCATTATGACATCAACAAAATGATTATGACATCAACAAAATAATTATGACATCATCTAATGATTATGACATCATCAAATGATTATGACATCAACAAAATGATTTTGACATCATCCAATGATTATGACAACAAATGATTATGACATCATCAAATGATTATGACATCAACAAAATGATGATGACATCATCCAATGATTATGACATCATCCAATGATTATGACATCATCAAATCATTATGACATCAACAAAATGATTAGGACATCATAAAATGATTATGACATCAACAAAATGATTATGGCATCATCAAATGATTATGACATCAACAAAATGATTATGACATCATCCAATGATTATGACATCATCCAATGATTATGACATCATCAAATCATTATGACATCAACAAAATGATTATGACATCAACAAAATGATTATGACATCATCAAATGATTATGACATCAACAAAATGATTATGACATCATCCAATGATTATGACATCATCAAATCATTATGACATCAACAAAATGATTATTACATCAACAAAATGATTATGACATCATCAAATGATTATGACATCAAATGATTATGACATCATCAAATGATTATGACATCAACAAAATGTTTATGACATCATCCAATGATTATGACATCAAATGATTATGACATCATCAAATGATTATGCCATCAACAAAATGATTATGGCATCATCAAATGATTATGACATTATCAAATGATTATGACATCATCAAATGATTATGACATCAACAAAATGATTATGACATCAAATGATTATGACATCATCTAATGATTATGACATCATCAAATGATTATGACATCAACAAAATGAATATGACATCATCCAATGATTATGACATCATCAAATGATTATGACATCAACAAAATGATTATGACATCATCCAATGATTATGACATCAACAAAATGATTATGGCATCATCAAATGATTATGACATCAAAAAAATGATTATGGCATCATCAAATGATTATGACATCAACAAAATGATTATGACATCATCCAATGATTATGACATCATCCAATGATTATCACATCAAATGATTATGACATCAACAAAATTATTATGACATCATCCAATGATTATGACATCATCCAATGATTATGACATCATCAAATCATTATGACATCAACAAAATGATTATGACATCAACAAAATGATTGACATCATCAAATGATTATGACATCAACAAAATGATTATGACATCATCCAATAATTATGACATCAAATGATTATGACATCATCAAATCAATATTACATCAACAAAATGATTATGACATCAACAAAATGATTATGACATCATCTAATGATTATGACATCATCAAATGATTATGACATCAACAAAATGATTATGACATCATCCAATGATTATGACATCAAATGATTATGACATCATCAAATGATTATGACATCAACAAAATGATTATGACATCATCAAATGATTATGACATCAACAAAATGATTATGACATCATCTAATGATTATGACATCATCAAATGATTATGACATCAACAAAATGATTATGACGTCATCCAATGATTATGACATTTTCCAATGATTATGACATCAAATGATTATGACATCATCAAATCATTATGACATCAACAAAATGATTATGACATCAACAAAATGATTATGACATCATAAAATGATTATGACATCAACAAAATGATTATGACATCATCCAATGATTATGACATCAAATGATTATGACATCATCAAATGATTATGACATCAACAAAATGATTATGACATCATCAAATGATTATGACATCAACAAAATGATTATGACATCAACAAAATGATTATGACATCAACCAATGATTATGACATTTTCCAATGATTATGACATCAAATGATTATGACATCATCAAATCATTATGACATCATCAAAATGATTATGACATCAACAAAATGATTATGACATCATAAAATGATTATGACATCAACAAAATGATTATGGCATCATCAAATGATTATGACATCAACAAAATCATTATGACATCATCAAATGATTATGACATCAACAAAATGATTATGACATCATCCAACGATTATGACATCAAATGATTATAACATCATCAAATCATTATGACATCAACAAAATGATTATGACATCAACAAAATGATTATGACATCATAAAATGATTATGACATCAACAAAATGATTATAGCATCATCAAATGATTATGACATCAACAAAATGATTATGACATCATCTAATGATTATGACATCATCAAATGATTATGACATCAACAAAATGATTATGACGTCATCCAATGATTATGACATTTTCCAATGATTATGACATCAAATGATTATGACATCATCAAATCATTATGACATCAACAAAATGATTATGACATCAACAAAATGATTATGACATCATAAAATGATTATGACATCAACAAAATGATTATGACATCATCCAATGATTATGACATCAAATGATTATGACATCATCAAATGATTATGACATCAACAAAATGATTATGACATCATCAAATGATTATGACATCAACAAAATGATTATGACATCAACAAAATGATTATGACATCATCTAATGATTATGACATCAACAAAATGATTATGACATCATCCAATGATTATGACATCATCCAATGATTATGACATCATCCAATGATTATGACATCATCAAATGATTATGACATCAACAAAATGATTATGACATCATCAAATGATTATGACATCAACAAAATGATTATGACATCATCTAATGATTATGACATCATCAAATGATTATGACATCAACAAAATGATTATGACATAATCAAATGATTATGACATCAACAAAATGTTTATGACATCATCCAATGATTATGAAATCAAATGATTATGACATCATCAAATGATTATGACATCAACAAAATGATTATGACATCATCTAATGATTATGACATCATCAAATGATTATGACATCAACAAAATGATTATGACATCATCTAATGATTATGACATCATCAAATGATTATGACATAAACAAAATGATTATGACATCATCTAATGATTATGACATCATCATATGATTATGACATCAACAAAATGATTATGACATCATCTAATGATTATGACATCATCAAATGATTATGACATCAACAAAATGATTATGACATCATCTAATGATTATGACATCATCAAATAATTATGACATCAACAAAATGATTATGACATCATCCCATGATTATGACATCAAATGATTATGACATCATCAAATGATTATGACATCAACAAAATGATTATGACATCATCAAATGATTATGACATCAACAAAATGATTATGACATCATCTAATGATTATGACATCATCAAATGATTATGACATCAACAAAATGATTATGACATCATCAAATGATTATGACATCAACAAAATTTTTATGACATCATCCAATGATTATGACATCAACAAAATGATTATGACATCATCTAATGATTATGACATCATCAAATGATTATGACATCAACAAAATGATTATGACATCATCAAATGATTATGACATCAACAAAATGATTATGACATCATCTAATGATTATGACATCATCAAATGATTATGACATCAACAAAATGATTATGACATCATCCAATGATTATGACATCAACAAAATGATTATGACATCATCTAATGATTATGACATCAACAAAATGATTATGACATCATCTAATGATTATGACATCAAATGATTATGACATCAACAAAATGATTATGGCATCATCCAATGATTATGACATCAAATGATTATGACATCATCAAATGATTATGACATCAACAAAATGATTATGACATCATCCAATGATTATGACATCAAATGATTATGACATCATCAAATCATTATGACATCAACAAAATGATTATGACATCAACAAAATAATTATGACATCATCTAATGATTATGACATCATCAAATGATTATGACATCAACAAAATGATTTTGACATCATCCAATGATTATGACAACAAATGATTATGACATCATCAAATGATTATGACATCAACAAAATGATGATGACATCATCCAATGATTATGACATCATCCAATGATTATGACATCATCAAATCATTATGACATCAACAAAATGATTAGGACATCATAAAATGATTATGACATCAACAAAATGATTATGGCATCATCAAATGATTATGACATCAACAAAATGATTATGACATCATCCAATGATTATGACATCATCCAATGATTATGACATCATCAAATCATTATGACATCAACAAAATGATTATGACATCAACAAAATGATTATGACATCATCAAATGATTATGACATCAACAAAATGATTATGACATCATCCAATGATTATGACATCATCAAATCATTATGACATCAACAAAATGATTATTACATCAACAAAATGATTATGACATCATCAAATGATTATGACATCAAATGATTATGACATCATCAAATGATTATGACATCAACAAAATGTTTATGACATCATCCAATGATTATGACATCAAATGATTATGACATCATCAAATGATTATGCCATCAACAAAATGATTATGGCATCATCAAATGATTATGACATTATCAAATGATTATGACATCAACAAAATGATTATGACATCATCCGATGATTATGACATCAAATGATTATGACATCATCAAATCATTATGACATCAACAAAATGATTATGACATCATCTAATTATTATGACATCATCAAATGATTATGACATCAACAAAATGATTATGACATCATCCCATGATTATGACATCAAATGATTATGACATCATCAAATGATTATGACATCAACAAAACGATTATGACATCATCAAATGATTATGACATCAACAAAATGATTATGACATCATCCAATGATTATGACATCAAATGATTATGACATCATCAAATGATTATGACATCAACAAAATGATTATGACATCATCAAATGATTATGACATCAACAAAATGATTCTGACATCATCTAATGATTATCACATCATCAAATGATTATGACATCAACAAAATGATTATGACATCATCTAATGATTATGACATCATCAAAGGATTATGACATCAACAAAATGATTATGACATCATCAAATGATTATGACATCATCAAATGATTATGACATCAACAAAATGATTATGACATCATCCAATGATTATGACATCAAATGATTATGACATCATCAAATGATTATGACATCAACAAAATGATTATGACATCAACAAAATGATTATGACATCATCAAATGATTATGACATCAACAAAATGATTATGACATCATCAAATGATTATGACATCATCAAATGATTATGACATCAACAAAATGATTATGACATCATCCAATGATTATGACATCAAATGATTATGACATCATCAAATGATTATGACATCAACAAAATGATTATGACATCATCCAATGATTATGACATCATCCAATGATTATGACATCATCAAATCATTATGACATCAACAAAATGATTATGACATCAACAAAATGATTATGACATCATCAAATGATTATGACATCAACAAAATGATTATGACATCATCAAATGATTATGACATCAACAAAATGATTATGACATCATCAAATGATTATGACATCATCCAAAGATTATGACATCAAATGATTATGACATCATCAAATGATTATGACATCAACAAAATGATTATGACATCATCCAATGATTATGACATCAAATGATTATGACATCATCAAATGATTATGCCATCAACAAAATGATTATGGCATCATCAAATGATTATGACATCAACAAAATGATTATGACATCATCCAATCATTATGACATCAACAAAATGATTATGACATCATCAAATGATTATGACATCAACAAAATGATTATGACATCATCTAATGATTATGACATCATCTAATGATTATGACATCAACAAAATGATTATGACATCATCCAATGATTATGACATCAAATGATTATGACATCATCAAATGATTATGACATCAACAAAATGATTATGACATCAACCAATGATTATGACATCAAATGATTATGACATCATCCAATGATTATGACATCATCAAATGTTTATGACATCAACAAAATGGTTATGACATCATCCAATGATTATGACATCAAATGATTATGACATCATCTAATGATTATGACATCATCAAATGATTATGACATCAACAAAATGATTATGACATCAAATGATTATGACATCATCTAATGATTATGACATCATCAAATGATTATGACATCAACAAAATGAATATGACATCATCCAATGATTATGACATCATCAAATGATTATGACATCAACAAAATGATTATGACATCATCCAATGATTATGACATCAACAAAATGATTATGGCATCATCAAATGATTATGACATCAAAAAAATGATTATGGCATCATCAAATGATTATGACATCAACAAAATGATTATGACATCATCCAATGATTATCACATCATCCAATGATTATCACATCAAATGATTATGACATCAACAAAATTATTATGACATCATCCAATGATTATGACATCATCCAATGATTATGACATCATCAAATCATTATGACATCAACAAAATGATTATGACATCAACAAAATGATTGACATCATCAAATGATTATGACATCATCAAATGATTATGACATCAACAAAATGATTATGACATCATCCAATGATTATGACATCAAATGATTATGACATCATCAAATGATTATGACATCAACAAAATGATTATGACATCATCAAATGATTATGACATCAACAAAATGATTATGGCATCATCAAATGATTATGACATCAAAAAAATGATTATGGCATCATCAAATGATTATGACATCAACAAAATGATTATGACATCATCCAATGATTATGACATCATCCAATGATTATCACATCAAATGATTATGACATCAACAAAATGATTATGACATCATCCAATAATTATGACATCAAATGATTATGACATCATCAAATCAATATTACATCAACAAAATGATTATGACATCAACAAAATGATTATGACATCATCCAATGATTATGACATCAAATGATTATGACATCATCAAATGATTATGACATCAACAAAATGATTATGACATCATCAAATGATTATGACATCAACAAAATGATTATGACATCATCTAATGATTATGACATCATCAAATGATTATGACATCAACAAAATGATTATGACGTCATCCAATGATTATGACATTTTCCAATGATTATGACATCAAATGATTATGACATCATCAAATCATTATGACATCAACAAAATGATTATGACATCAACAAAATGATTATGACATCATAAAATGATTATGACATCAACAAAATGATTATGACATCATCCAATGATTATGACATCAAATGATTATGACATCATCAAATGATTATGACATCAACAAAATGATTATGACATCATCAAATGATTATGACATCAACAAAATGATTATGACATCAACAAAATGATTATGACATCAACCAATGATTATGACATTTTCCAATGATTATGACATCAAATGATTATGACATCATCAAATCATTATGACATCATCAAAATGATTATGACATCAACAAAATGATTATGACATCATAAAATGATTATGACATCAACAAAATGATTATGGCATCATCAAATGATTATGACATCAACAAAATCATTATGACATCATCAAATGATTATGACATCAACAAAATGATTATGACATCATCCAACGATTATGACATCAAATGATTATAACATCATCAAATCATTATGACATCAACAAAATGATTATGACATCAACAAAATGATTATGACATCATAAAATGATTATGACATCAACAAAATGATTATAGCATCATCAAATGATTATGACATCAACAAAATGATTATGACATCAACAAAATGATTATGACATCATCTAATGATTATGACATCATCAAATGATTATGACATCAACAAAATGATTATGACATCATCCAATGATTATGACATCATCCAATGATTATGACATCAAATGATTATGACATAATCAAATGATTATGACATCAACAAAATGATTATGACATCATCAAATGATTATGACATCAACAAAATGATTATGACATCAACAAAATGATTATGACATCATCTAATGATTATGACATCAACAAAATGATTATGACATCATCCAATGATTATGACATCATCCAATGATTATGACATCAAATGATTATGACATCATCAAATGATTATGACATCAACAAAATGATTATGACATCATCAAATGATTATGACATCAACAAAATGATTATGAAATCAAATGATTATGACATCATCAAATGATTATGACATCAACAAAATGATTATGACATCATCTAATGATTATGACATCATCAAATGATTATGACATCAACAAAATGATTATGACATCATCTAATGATTATGACATCATCAAATGATTATGACATAAACAAAATGATTATGACATCATCTAATGATTATGACATCATCATATGATTATGACATCAACAAAATGATTATGACATCATCTAATGATTATGACATCATCAAATGATTATGACATCAACAAAATGATTATGACATCATCTAATGATTATGACATCATCAAATGATTATGACATCAACAAAATGATTATGACATCATCCCATGATTATGACATCAAATGATTATGACATCATCAAATGATTATGACATCAACAAAATGATTATGACATCATCAAATGATTATGACATCAACAAAATGATTATGACATCATCTAATGATTATGACATCATCAAATGATTATGACATCAACAAAATGATTATGACATCATCAAATGATTATGACATCAACAAAATTTTTATGACATCATCCAATGATTATGACATCAACAAAATGATTATGACATCATCTAATGATTATGACATCATCAAATGATTATGACATCAACAAAATGATTATGACATCATCAAATGATTATGACATCAACAAAATGATTATGACATCATCTAATGATTATGACATCATCAAATGATTATGACATCAACAAAATGATTATGACATCATCCAATGATTATGACATCAACAAAATGATTATGACATCATCTAATGATTATGACATCAACAAAATGATTATGACATCATCTAATGATTATGACATCAAATGATTATGACATCAACAAAATGATTATGGCATCATCCAATGATTATGACATCAAATGATTATGACATCATCAAATGATTATGACATCAACAAAATGATTATGACATCATCCAATGATTATGACATCAAATGATTATGACATCATCAAATCATTATGACATCAACAAAATGATTATGACATCAACAAAATAATTATGACATCATCTAATGATTATGACATCATCAAATGATTATGACATCAACAAAATGATTTTGACATCATCCAATGATTATGACAACAAATGATTATGACATCATCAAATGATTATGACATCAACAAAATGATGATGACATCATCCAATGATTATGACATCATCCAATGATTATGACATCATCAAATCATTATGACATCAACAAAATGATTAGGACATCATAAAATGATTATGACATCAACAAAATGATTATGGCATCATCAAATGATTATGACATCAACAAAATGATTATGACATCATCCAATGATTATGACATCATCCAATGATTATGACATCATCAAATCATTATGACATCAACAAAATGATTATGACATCAACAAAATGATTATGACATCATCCAATGATTATGACATCATCAAATCATTATGACATCAACAAAATGATTATTACATCAACAAAATGATTATGACATCATCAAATGATTATGACATCAAATGATTATGACATCATCAAATGATTATGACATCAACAAAATGTTTATGACATCATCCAATGATTATGACATCAAATGATTATGACATCATCAAATGATTATGACATCAACAAAATGATTATGGCATCATCAAATGATTATGACATTATCAAATGATTATGACATCAACAAAATGATTATGACATCATCCGATGATTATGACATCAAATGATTATGACATCATCAAATCATTATGACATCATCTAATTATTATGACATCATCAAATGATTATGACATCAACAAAATGATTATGACATCATCCCATGATTATGACATCAAATGATTATGACATCATCAAATGATTATGACATCAACAAAATGATTATGACATCATCAAATGATTATGACATCAACAAAATGATTATGACATCATCTAATGATTATGACATCATCAAATGATTATGACATCAACAAAACGATTATGACATCATCAAATGATTATGACATCAACAAAATGTTTATGACATCATCCAATGATTATGACATCAAATGATTATGACATCATCAAATGATTATGACATCAACAAAATGATTATGACATCATCAAATGATTATGACATCAACAAAATGATTCTGACATCATCTAATGATTATCACATCATCAAATGATTATGACATCAACAAAATGATTATGACATCATCTAATGATTATGACATCATCAAATGATTATGACATCAACAAAATGATTATGACATCATCAAATGATTATGACATCATCAAATGATTATGACATCAACAAAATGATTATGACATCATCCAATGATTATGACATCAAATGATTATGACATCATCAAATGATTATGACATCAACAAAATGATTATGACATCAACAAAATGATTATGACATCATCAAATGATTATGACATCAACAAAATGATTATGACATCATCAAATGATTATGACATCAACAAAATGATTATGACATTATCAAATGATTATGACATCATCAAATGATTATGACATCAACAAAATGATTATGACATCATCCAATGATTATGACATCAAATGATTATGACATCATCAAATGATTATGACATCAACAAAATGATTATGACATCATCCAATGATTATGACATCATCCAATGATTATGACATCATCAAATCATTATGACATCAACAAAATGATTATGACATCAACAAAATGATTATGACATCATCAAATGATTATGACATCAACAAAATGATTATGACATCATCAAATGATTATGACATCAACAAAATGATTATGACATCATCAAATGATTATGACATCATCCAAAGATTATGACATCAAATGATTATGACATCATCAAATGATTATGACATCAACAAAATGATTATGACATCATCCAATGATTATGACATCAAATGATTATGACATCATCAAATGATTATGCCATCAACAAAATGATTATGGCATCATCAAATGATTATAACATCAACAAAATGATTATGACATCATCCAATCATTATGACATCAACAAAATGATTATGACATCATCAAATGATTATGACATCAACAAAATGATTATGACATCATCTAATGATTATGACATCATCTAATGATTATGACATCAACAAAATGATTATGACATCATCCAATGATTATGACATCAAATGATTATGACATCATCAAATGATTATGACATCAACAAAATGATTATGACATCAACCAATGATTATGACATCAAATGATTATGACATCATCCAATGATTATGACATCATCAAATGTTTATGACATCAACAAAATGGTTATGACATCATCCAATGATTATGACATCAAATGATTATGACATCATCTAATGATTATGACATCAACAAAATGATTATGACATCAAATGATTATGACATCATCTAATGATTATGACATCATCAAATGATTATGACATCAACAAAATGAATATGACATCATCCAATGATAATTATGACATCATCAAATGATTATGACATCAACAAAATGATTATGACATCATCCAATGATTATGACATCAACAAAATGATTATGGCATCATTAAATGATTATGACATCAAAAAAATGATTATGGCATCATCAAATGATTATGACATCAACAAAATGATTATGACATCATCCAATGATTATGACATCATCCAATGATTATCACATCAAATGATTATGACATCAACAAAATTATTATGACATCATCCAATGATTATGACATCATCCAATGATTATGACATCATCAAATCATTATGACATCAACAAAATGATTATGACATCAACAAAATGATTGACATCATCAAATGATTATGACATCAACAAAATGATTATGACATCATCCAATAATTATGACATCAAATGATTATGACATCATCAAATCAATATGACATCAACAAAATGATTATGACATCAACAAAATGATTATGACATCATCTAATGATTATGACATCATCAAATGATTATGACATCAACAAAATGATTATGACATCATCCAATGATTATGACATCAAATGATTATGACATCATCAAATGATTATGACATCAACAAAATGATTATGACATCATCAAATGATTATGACATCAACAAAATGATTATGACATCATCTAATGATTATGACATCATCAAATGATTATGACATCAACAAAATGATTATGACATCATCCAATGATTATGACATTTTCCAATGATTATGACATCAAATGATTATGACATCATCAAATCATTATGACATCAACAAAATGATTATGACATCAACAAAATGATTATGACATCATAAAATGATTATGACATCAACAAAATGATTATGGCATCATCAAATGATTATGACATCAACAAAATCATTATGACATCATCAAATGATTATGACATCAACAAAATGATTATGACATCATCCAATGATTATGACATCAAATGATTATAACATCATCAAATCATTATGACATCAACAAAATGATTATGACATCAACAAAATGATTATGACATCATAAAATGATTATGACATCAACAAAATGATTATAGCATCATCAAATGATTATGACATCAACAAAATGATTATGACATCAACAAAATGATTATGACATCATCTAATGATTATGACATCATCAAATGATTATGACATCAACAAAATGATTATTACATCATCCAATGATTATGACATCATCCAATGATTATGACATCAAATGATTATGACATAATCAAATGATTATGACATCGACAAAATGATTATGACATCATCAAATGATTATGACATTAACAAAATGATTATGACATCAACAAAATGATTATGACATCATCTAATGATTATGACATCAACAAAATGATTATGACATCATCCAATGATTATGACATCATCCAATGATTATGACATCAAATGATTAGGACATCATCAAATGATTATGACATCAACAAAATGATTATGACATCATCAAATGATTATGACATCAACAAAATGATTATGACATCATCTAATGATTATGACATCATCAAATGATTATGACATCAACAAAATCATTATGACATAATCAAATGATTATGACATCAACAAAAAGTTTATGACATCATCCAATGATTATGACATCAAATGATTATGACATCATCAAATGATTATGACATCAACAAAATGATTATGATATCATCTAATGATTATGACATCATCAAATGATTATGACATCAACAAAATGATTATGACATCATCTAATGATTATGACATCATCAAATGATTATGACATAAACAAAATGATTATGACATCATCTAATGATTATGACATCATCATATGATTATGACATCAACAAAATGATTATGACATCATCTAATGATTATGACATCATCAAATGACTATGACATCAACAAAATGATTATGACATCATCTAATGATTATGACATCATCAAATGATTATGACATCAACAAAATGATTATGACATCATCCCATGATTATGACATCAAATGATTATGACATCATCAAATGATTATGACATCATCAAATGATTATGACATCAACAAAATGATTATGACATCATCTAATGATTATGACATCTTCAAATGATTATGACATCAACAAAATGATTATGACATCATCAAATGATTATGACATCAACAAAATGATTATGACATCATCTAATGATTATGACATCATCAAATGATTATGACATCAACAAAATGATTATGACATCATCAAATGATTATGACATCAACAAAATGTTTATGACATCATCCAATGATTATGACATCAAATGATTATGACATCATCAAATGATTATGACATCAACAAAATGATTATGACTTCATCTAATGATTATGACATCATCAAATGATTATGACATCAACAAAATGATTATGACATCATCTAATGATTATGACATCAACAAAATGATTATGACATCATCTAATGATTATGACATCATCAAATGATTATGACATCAACAAAATGATTATGACATCATCCCATGATTATGACATCAAATGATTATGACATCATCCAATGATTATGACATCAAATGATTATGACATCATCAAATGATTATGCCATCAACAAAATGATTATGGCATCATTAAATGATTATGACATTATCAAATGATTATGACATCAACAAAATGATTATGACATCATCCGATGATTATGACATCAAATGATTATGACATCATCTAATGATTATGACATCATCAAATGATTATGACATCAACAAAATGATTATGACATCATCTAATGATTATGACATCATCAAATGATTATGACATCAACAAAATGATTATGACATCATCCAATGATTATGACATCAAATGATTATGACATCATCAAATGATTATGACATCAACAAAATGATTACGACATCATCTAATGATTATGACATCATCAAATGATTATGACATCAACAAAATGATTATGACATCATCCATTGATTATGACATCAAATGATTATGACATCAACAAAATGATTATGACATCATCCAATGACACAGGTCAACGAAAAAAAATTTTTTTTCTGGTGTCCAAAATATTTTAATGAATTTGGGGTATTTTTGGGGTGCTGATTCTGAATATGTCATCAGTTTTGCCAGATTGGCTCAAGTTTTTGAGATTTTTGGTATCTTATTTATAGCACTTGTTGGTAAATGCGACGCATCATCTCATTAATTTCTTTGGATTAGTACTTGAACTGAGCAGTTCTCAATATAGTTTTGTGTTAATTAGTGTTCTAAAAGTTTGTTCATAGCTTGATTTTTGCACTAACTTTATGTTGTTGTCTGTTTTCCAGTGAAAAGCATGAACTCATCATGAAGAAGTTGTCTTAACGATCCAGACTCATTCTGTTACATTTGTGGTGAATATACACTGCCAAAACATAGAAGAAACATAACAGACTTCGTAAAAAAAGTGTATTTTGCCTATTTTGGGGTTATGCTTGGGGACCAAGACAAGTTTTGGGCACCACACATAGTGTGCAAAGCATGTATCGAATTATTACGAAAATGGAGCAAAGGACAAAGAAAAAGCTTCAAATTTGGTGTTCCAATGGTGTGGAGAGAGCCAAAAAATCATCATGATGACTGTTATTTCTGTGCAGTGCAAGTGCAAGGATTCAATAAGCATAAGAAATGAAAATGGGAGTAACATGGAATCTGCAAGAAGGCCTGTCCCTCATTGTGAAGATGTGCCTGTACCTGTGTTTACCATAAATAACAGTCATCATGATGATTTTTTGGCTCTCTCCACACCATTGGAACACCAAATTTGAAGCTTTTTCTTTGTCCTTTGCTCCATTTTCGTAATAATTCGATACATGCTTTGCACACTATGTGTGGTGCCCAAAACTTGTCTTGGTCCCCAAGCATAACCCCAAAATAGGCAAAATACACTTTTTTTACGAAGTCTGTTATGTTTCTTCTATGTTTTGGCAGTGTATATTCACCACAAATGTAACAGAATGAGTCTGGATCGTTAAGACAACTTCTTCATGATGAGTTCATGCTTTTCACTGGAAAACAGACAACAACATAAAGTTAGTGCAAAAATCAAGCTATGAACAAACTTTTAGAACACTAATTAACACAAAACTATATTGAGAACTGCTCAGTTCAAGTACTAATCCAAAGAAATTAATGAGATGATGCGTCGCATTTACCAACAAGTGCTATAAATAAGATACCAAAAATCTCAAAAACTTGAGCCAATCTGGCAAAACTGATGACATATTCAGAATCAGCACCCCAAAAATACCCTAAATTCGATGAAATATCTTTGGCACCAAAAATGCTGTTGACCAGTGTGATTATGACATCATCCAATGATTATAACATCATCAAATCATTATGACATCAACAAAATGATTATGACATCAACAAAATGATTATGGCATCATCAAATGATTATGACATCAACAAAATGATTATGACATCATCCAATGATTATGACATCATCCAATGATTATAACATCATCAAATCATTATGACATCAACAAAATGATTATGACATCAACAAAATGATTATGACATCATCAAATGATTATGACATCAACAAAATGATTATGACATCATCCAATGATTATGACATCAAATGATTATGACATCATTAAATGATTATGACATCAACAAAATGATTATGACATCATCCAATGATTATGACATCATCAAATCATTATGACATCAACAAAATGATTATGACATCAACAAAATGAATATGACATCATCAAATGATTATGACATCAACAAAATGATTATGACATCATCAAATGATTATGACATCAACAAAATGATTATGACATCATCAAATGATTATGACATCTTCCAAAGATTATGACATCATCAAATGATTATGACATCAACAAAATGATTATGACATCATCCAATGATTATGACATCAAATGATTATGACATCATCTAATGATTATGACATCATCAAATGATTATGACATCAACAAAATGATTATGACATCAAATGATTATGACATCATCTAATGATTATGACATCATCAAATGATTATGACATCAACAAAATGAATATGACATCATCCAATGATTATGACATCATCAAATGATTATGACATCAACAAAATGATTATGACATCATCCAATGATTATGACATCAACAAAATGATTATGGCATCATCAAATGATTATGACATCAACAAAATGATTATGGCATCATCAAATGATTATGACATCAACAAAATGATTATGACATCATCAAATGATTATGACATCATCCAATGATTATCACATCAAATGATTATGACATCAACAAAATTATTATGACATCATCCAATGATTATGACATCATCCAATGATTATGACATCATCAAATCATTATGACATCAACAAAATGATTATGACATCAACAAAATGATTGACATCATCAAATGATTATGACATCAACAAAATGATTATGACATCATTAAATAATTATGACATCAAATGATTATGACATCATCAAATCAATATGACATCAACAAAATGATTATGACATCAACAAAATGATTATGGCATCATCTAATGATTATGACATCATCAAATGATTATGACATCAACAAAATGATTATGACATCATCCAATGATTATGACATCAAATGATTATGACATCATCAAATGATTATGACATCAACAAAATGATTATGACATCATCAAATGATTATGACATCAACAAAATGATTATGACATCATCTAATGATTATGACATCATCAAATGATTATGACATCAACAAAATGATTATGACATCATCCAATGATTATGACATTTTCCAATGATTATGACATCAAATGATTATGATATCATCAAATCATTATGACATCAACAAAATGATTATGACATCAACAAAATGATTATGACATCATAAAATGATTATGACATCAACAAAATGATTATGGCATCATCAAATGATTACGACATCAACAAAATCATTATGACATCATCAAATGATTATGACATCAACAAAATGATTATGACATCATCCAATGATTATGACATCAAATGATTATAACATCATCAAATCATTATGACATCAACAAAATGATTATGACATCAACAAAATGATTATGACATCATAAAATGATTATGACATCAACAAAATGATTATAGCATCATTAAATGATTATGACATCAACAAAATGATTATGACATCAACAAAATGATTATGACATCATCTAATGATTATGACATCATCAAATGATTATGACATCAACAAAATGATTATGGCATCATCCAATGATTATGACATGATCCAATGATTATGACATCAAATGATTATGACATAATCAAATGATTATGACATCAACAAAATGATTATGACATCATCAAATGATTATGACATCAACAAAATGATTATGACATCAACAAAATGATTATGACATCATCTAATGATTATGACATCAACAAAATGATTATGACATCATCCAGTGATTATGACATTATGACATCAAATGATTATGACATCATCAAAAGATTATGACATCAACAAAATGATTATGACATCATCAAATGATTATGACATCAACAAAATGATTATGACATCATCTAATGATTATGACATCATCAAATGATTATGACATCAACAAAATGATTATGACATCATCTAATGATTATGACATCATCAAATGATTATGACATCAACAAAATGATTATGACATCATCAAATGATTATGACATAAACAAAATGATTATGACATCATCTAATGATTATGACATCATCATATGATTATGACATCAACAAAATGATTATGACATCATCTAATGATTATGACATCATCAAATGATTATGACATCAACAAAATGATTATGACATCATCTAATGATTATGACATCATCAAATGATTATGACATCATCATATGATTATGACATCAACAAAATGATTATGACATCATCTAATGATTATGACATCATCAAATGATTATGACATCAACAAAATGATTATGACATAATCTAATGATTATGACATCATCAAATGATTATGACATCAACAAAATGATTATTACATCATCCCATGATTATGACATCAAATGATTATGACATCATCAAATGATTATGACATCAACAAAATGATTAAGACATCATCAAATGATTATGACATCAACAAAATGATTATGACATCATCTAATGATTATGACATCATCAAATGATTATGACATCAACAAAATGATTATGACATCATCAAATGATTATGACATCAACAAAATGTTTATGACATCATCCAATGATTATGACATCAAATGATTATGACATCATCAAATGATTATGACATCAACAAAATGATTATGACATCATCCAATGATTATGACATCAAATGATTATGACATCATCAAATGATTATGACATCAACAAAATGATTACGACATCATCTAATGATTATGACATCATCAAATGATTATGACATCAACAAAATGATTATGACATCATCCATTGATTATGACATCAAATGATTATGACATCAACAAAATGATTATGACATCATCCAATGATTATGACATCATCCAATGATTATAACATCATCAAATCATTATGACATCAACAAAATGATTATGGCATCATCAAATGATTATGACATCAACAAAATGATTATGACATCATCCAATGATTATGACATCATCCAATGATTATGACATCATCAAATCATTATGACCTCAACAAAATGATTATGACATCAACAAAATGATTATGACATCATCAAATGATTATGACATCAACAAAATGATTATGACATCATCCAATGATTATGACATCAAATGATTATGACATCATCAAATGATTATGACATCAACAAAATGATTATGACATCATCCAATGATTATGACATCATCAAATCATTATGACATCAACAAAATGATTATGACATCAACAAAATGATTATGACATCATCAAATGATTATGACATCAACAAAATGATTATGACATCATCAAATGATTATGACATCAACAAAATGATTATGACATCATCAAATGATTATGACATCAACAAAATGATTATGACATCATCCAATGATTATGACATCAAATGATTATGACATCATCAAATGATTATGACATCAACAAAATGATTATGACATCATCCAATGATTATGACATCATCAAATGTTTATGACATCATCAAATGATTATGACATCAACAAATGATTATGACATCAACAAAATGATTATGACATCATCCAATGATTATGACATCAACAAAATGAGTATGGCATCATCAAATGATTATGAAATCAACAAAATGATTATGGCATCATCAAATGATTATGACATCAACAAAATGATTATGACATCATCAAATGATTATGACATCATCCAATGATTATCACATCAAATGATTATGACATCAACAAAATTATTATGACATCATCCAATGATTATGACATCATCCAATGATTATGACATCATCAAATCATTATGACATCAACAAAATGATTATGACATCAACAAAATGATTGACATCATCAAATGATTATGACATCAACAAAATGATTATGACATCATCCAATAATTATGACATCAAATGATTATGACATCATCAAATCAATATGACATCAACAAAATGATTATGACATCAACAAAATGATTATGACATCATCTAATGATTATGACATCATCCAATGATTATGACATCAAATGATTATGACATCATCAAATGATTATGACATCAACAAAATGATTAAGACATCATCAAATGATTATGACATCAACAAAATGATTATGACATCATCTAATGATTATGACATCATCAAATGATTATGACATCAACAAAATGATTATGACATCATCCAATGATTATGACATTTTCCAATGATTATGACATCAAATGATTATGATATCATCAAATCATTATGACATCAACAAAATGATTATGACATCAACAAAATGATTATGACATCATAAAATGATTATGACATCAACAAAATGATTATGGCATCATCAAATGATTATGACATCAACAAAATCATTATGACATCATCAAATCATTATGACATCAACAAAATGATTATGACATCAACAAAATGATTATGACATCATAAAATGATTATGACATTAACAAAATGATTATAGCATCATTAAATGATTATGACATCAACAAAATGATTATGACATCAACAAAATGATTATGACATCATCCATTGATTATGACATCAAATGATTATGACATCAACAAAATGATTATGACATCATCCAATGATTATGACATCATCCAATGATTATAACATCATCAAATCATTATGACATCAACAAAATGATTATGACATCAACAAAATGATTATGACATCATCTAATGATTATGACATCATCAAATCATTATGACATCAACAAAATGATTATGACATCAACAAAATGATTATGACATCATAAAATGATTATGACATCAACAAAATGATTATGGCATCATCAAATGATTATGACATCAACAAAATCATTATGACATCATCAAATGATTATGACATCAAATGATTATGACATAATCAAATGATTATGACATCAACAAAATGATTATGACATCATCCAATGATTATGACATCATCCAATGATTATGACATCATCAAATCATTATGACATCAACAAAATGATTATGACATCAACAAAATGATTATGACATCATCAAATGATTATGACATCAACAAAATGATTATGACATCATCAAATGATTATGACATCAACAAAATGATTATGACATCATCAAATGATTATGACATCAACAAAATGATTATGACATCATCCAATGATTATCACATCATCAAATGATTATGACATCATCAAATGATTATGACATCAACAAAATGATTATGACATCAAATGATTATGACATCATCAAATGATTATGACATCAACAAAATGATTATGACATCATCCAATGATTATGACATCATCAAATGTTTATGACATCATCAAATGATTATGACATCAACAAATGATTATGACATCAACAAAATGATTATGACATCATCCAATGATTATGACATCAACAAAATGATTATGACATCATCTAATGATTATGACATCATCCAATGATTATGACATCAAATGATTATGACATCATCAAATGATTATGACATCAACAAAATGATTAAGACATCATCAAATGATTATGACATCAACAAAATGATTATGACATCATCTAATGATTATGACATCATCAAATGATTATGACATCAACAAAATGATTATGACATCATCCAATGATTATGACATTTTCCAATGATTATGACATCAAATGATTATGATATCATCAAATCATTATGACATCAACAAAATGATTATGACATCAACAAAATGATTATGACATCATAAAATGATTATGACATCAACAAAATGATTATGGCATCATCAAATGATTATGACATCAACAAAATCATTATGACATCATCAAATGATTATGACATCAACAAAATGATTATGACATCAAATGATTATAACATCATCAAATCATTATGACATCAACAAAATGATTATGACATCAACAAAATGATTATGACATCATAAAATGATTATGACATTAACAAAATGATTATAGCATCATTAAATGATTATGACATCAACAAAATGATTATGACATCAACAAAATGATTATGACATCATCCATTGATTATGACATCAAATGATTATGACATCAACAAAATGATTATGACATCATCCAATGATTATGACATCATCCAATGATTATAACATCATCAAATCATTATGACATCAACAAAATGATTATGACATCAACAAAATGATTATGACATCATCTAATGATTATGACATCATCAAATCATTATGACATCAACAAAATGATTATGACATCAACAAAATGATTATGACATCATAAAATGATTATGACATCAACAAAATGATTATGGCATCATCAAATGATTATGACATCAACAAAATCATTATGACATCATCAAATGATTATGACATCAAATGATTATGACATAATCAAATGATTATGACATCAACAAAATGATTATGACATCATCCAATGATTATGACATCATCCAATGATTATGACATCATCAAATCATTATGACATCAACAAAATGATTATGACATCAACAAAATGATTATGACATCATCAAATGATTATGACATCAACAAAATGATTATGACATCATCAAATGATTATGACATCAACAAAATGATTATGACATCATCAAATGATTATGACATCAACAAAATGATTATGACATCATCCAATGATTATGACATCAAATAATTATGACATCATCAAATGATTATGACATCAACAAAATGATTATGACATCATCCAATGATTATGACATCATCAAATGTTTATGACATCATCAAATGATTATGACATCAACAAATGATTATGACATCAACAAAATGATTATGACATCATCCAATGATTATGACATCAACAAAATGAGTATGGCATCATCAAATGATTATGAAATCAACAAAATGATTATGGCATCATCAAATGATTATGACATCAACAAAATGATTATGACATCATCAAATGATTATGACATCATCCAATGATTATCACATCAAATGATTATGACATCAACAAAATTATTATGACATCATCCAATGATTATGACATCATCCAATGATTATGACATCATCAAATCATTATGACATCAACAAAATGATTATGACATCAACAAAATGATTGACATCATCAAATGATTATGACATCAACAAAATGATTATGACATCAAATGATTATGACATCATCAAATGATTATGACATCAACAAAATGATTAAGACATCATCAAATGATTATGACATCAAATGATTATGACATCATCAAATCAATATGACATCAACAAAATGATTATGACATCAACAAAATGATTATGACATCATCTAATGATTATGACATCATCCAATGATTATGACATCAAATGATTATGACATCATCAAATGATTATGACATCAACAAAATGATTAAGACATCATCAAATGATTATGACATCAACAAAATGATTATGACATCATCTAATGATTATGACATCATCAAATGATTATGACATCAACAAAATGATTATGACATCATCCAATGATTATGACATTTTCCAATGATTATGACATCAAATGATTATGATATCATCAAATCATTATGACATCAACAAAATGATTATGACATCAACAAAATGATTATGACATCATAAAATGATTATGACCAACAAAATGATTATGGCATCATCAAATGATTATGACATCAACAAAATCATTATGACATCATCAAATGATTATGACATCAACAAAATGATTATGACATCAAATGATTATAACATTATCAAATCATTATGACATCAACAAAATGATTATGACATCAACAAAATGATTATGACATCATAAAATGATTATGACATTAACAAAATGATTATAGCATCATTAAATGATTATGACATCAACAAAATGATTATGACATCATCTAATGATTATGACATGATCAAATGATTATGACATCAACAAAATGATTATGACATCATCCAATGATTATGACATCATCCAATGATTATGACATCAAATGATTATGACATAATCAAATGATTATGACATCAACAAAATGATTATGACATCATCAAATGATTATGACATCAACAAAATGATTATGACATCAACAAAATGATTATGACATCATCTAATGATTATGACATCAACAAAATGATTATGACATCATCCAATGATTATGACATCATCCAATGATTATGACATCAAATGATTATGACATCATCAAATGATTATGACATCAACAAAATGATTATGACATCATCTAATGATTATGACATCATCAAATGATTATGACATCAACAAAATGATTATGACATAATCAAATGATTATGACATCAACAAAATGTTTATGACATCATCCAATGATTATGACATCAAATGATTATGACATCATCAAATGATTATGACATCAACAAAATGATTATGACATCATCTAATGATTATGACATCATCAAATGATTATGACATCAACAAAAAGATTAAGACATCATCTAATGATTATGACATCATCATATGATTATGACATCAACAAAATGATAATGACATCATCTAATGATTATGACATCATCAAATGATTATGACATCAACAAAATGATTATGACATAATCTAATGATTATGACATCATCAAATGATTATGACATCAACAAAATGATTATGACATCATCCCATGATTATGACATCAAATGATTATGACATCATCAAATGATTATGACATCAACAAAATGATTATGACATCATCAAATGATTATGACATCAACAAAATGATTATGACATCATCTATTGATTATGACATCATCAAATGATTATGACATCAACAAAATGATTATGACATCATCAAATGATTATGACATCAACAAAATGTTTATGACATCATCCAATGATTATGACATCAAATGGTTATGACATCATCAAATGATTATGACATCAACAAAATGATTATGACATCATCTAATGATTATGACATCATCAAATGATTATGATATCAACAAAATGATTATGACATCATCTAATGATTATGACATCATCAAATGATTATGACATCAACAAAATGATTATGACATCATCTAATGATTATGACATCATCAAATGATTATGACATCAATAAAATGATTATGACATCATCCAATGATTATGACATCAACAAAATGATTATGACATCATCTAATGATTATGACATCAACAAAATGATTATGACATTATCTAATGATTATGACATCAAATGATTATGACATCAACAAAATGATTATGGCATCATCAAATGATTATGACATCAACAAAATGATTTTGACATCATCCAATGATTATGACAACAAATGATTATGACATCATCAAATGATTATGACATCAACAAAATGATGATGACATCATCCAATGATTATGACATCATCCAATGATTATGACATCATCAAATCATTATGACATCAACAAAATGATTAGGACATCATAAAATGATTATGACATCAACAAAATGATTATGGCATCATCAAATGATTATGACATCAACAAAATGATTATGACATCATCCAATGATTATGACATCATCCAATGATTATGACATCATCAAATCATTATGACATCAACAAAATGATTATGACATCAACAAAATGATTATGACATCATCAAATGATTATGACATCAACAAAATGATTATGACATCATCCAATGATTATGACATCATCAAATCATTATGACATCAACAAAATGATTATTACATCAACAAAATGATTATGACATCATCAAATGATTATGACATCAAATGATTATGACAACATCAAATGATTATGACATCAACAAAATGTTTATGACATCATCCAATGATTATGACATCAAATGATTATGACATCATCAAATGATTATGCCATCAACAAAATGATTATGGCATCATCAAATGATTATGACATTATCAAATGATTATGACATCAACAAAATGATTATGACATCATCCGATGATTATGACATCAAATGATTATGACATCATCAAATGATTATGACATCAACAAAATGATTATGACATCATCTAATGATTATGACATCATCAAATGATTATGACATCAACAAAATGATTATGACATCATCTAATGATTATGACATCATCAAATGATTATGACATCAACAAAATGATTATGACATCAACAAAATGATTACGACATCATCTAATGATTATGACATCATCAAATGATTATGACATCAACAAAATGATTATGACATCATCCATTGATTATGACATCAAATGATTATGACATCAACAAAATGATTATGACATCATCCAATGATTATGACATCATCCAATGATTATAACATCATCAAATCATTATGACATCAACAAAATGATTATGACATCAACAAAATGATTATGGCATCATCAAATGATTATGACATCAACAAAATGATTATGGCATCATCAAATGATTATGACATCAACAAAATGATTATGACATCATCCAATGATTATGACATCATCCAATGATTATGACATCATCAAATCATTATGACATCCACAATATGATTATTACATCAACAAAATGATTATGACATCATCAAATGATTATGACATCAACAAAATGATTATGACATCATCCAATGATTATGACATCAAATGATTATGACATCATCAAATGATTATGACATCAACAAAATGATTATGACATCATCCAATGATTATGACATCATCCAATGATTATGACATCATCAAATCATTATGACATCAACAAAATGATTATGACATCAACAAAATGATAATGACATCATCAAATGATTATAACATCAACAAAATGATTATGACATCATCAAATGATTATGACATCAACAAAATGATTATGACATCATCAAATGATTATGACATCATCCAAAGATTATGACATCAAATGATTATGACATCATCAAATGATTATGACATCAACAAAATGATTATGACATCATCCAATGATTATGACATCAAATGATTATGACATCATCAAATGATTATGCCATCAACAAAATGATTATGGCATCATCAAATGATTATGACTAGTGTTGAGCATTCCGATACCGCAAGTATCGGGTATCGGCCGATATCAGCGGTATCGGAATTCCGATACTTAATTCCGATACTTTTTTCATATCGGATTCCGGGATCGGAATCGGAATAGGAAGTTCCCATCATGCTATGAGCCTGCTTGCTTTGATTAAGCCAATGGGAATCCTCCGAAGTGTGGGCACATCCTGTTAGGCATGTAGGCATGTTAACTATTGGCATGGCTGTGATTGGCTGCCGAAATGATGTCATGATGCACTATAAAAGCCACCGCAGCCGCCATTTCTGGTCACTCTGCTGTGAATTCAGTTAGGGACAGGCTGCTGTAGAAGACTGTGAGGGACAGTTAGAAATAGCGATTCTAAAAACAATATTGTGCTTTATCCAGGCTACATAAACCACCACTGTAGCTTGCTTTTCCCTAGCAGCGCTGTTTTCACAGCTGTCTGCAAGGGCTGTGTGAGTGCAGCTCACGCTGTGGAGTGGGTCCTGCAGCCACGTCAGGCTGTAGGCCACCCAGTGTGATCACTGCTGCCTCATACATCTTTTATTTTTTGAGCTGCATTTTTTAAATAATTTCAATCTAGTGTGCTTCCATCCGTATCCATATACGTTGGTTGCAAACACTAGTAGTAGACAGCGGAGCCTTTCTGCAGCCTTTCAGTGCTAGTGTCCACTTTGCTGCACTGTTCACGGCTGTCTGAGAGGTCTCTGACTGTGTGTGAGTGCAGCTCATGCTGAGTAGTGTGTCCTGCAGCTACGTCTGGCTGTAGGACGCTCAGCGTGCGTCACTGCCTCACACATATTTTTATTTGAGTGCAGCTCATTTTTTCTTCTATTAGTGTGCATCCATCCGTCTCCATCTACGGTGGTTGCAAACACTATATAGGAGTACACAGCGGAGCCTTTCTGCAGCCTGTCAGTGCCAGTGCCCACTTAGCTGCACTGTTGACGGCTGTCTGAGAGGTCTCTGACTGTGTGTGAGTGCAGCTCACGCTGAGTAGAGTGTCCTGCAGCTACGTCTGGTTGTAGGACGCTCAACGTGCGTCACTGCCTCACACATATTTGTCTCTGAGTGCAGCTCATTTTTTCTTCTCCTATTAGTGTGCATCCATCCGTATCCATCAACATTGGTTGGTTGCAAACACTATATAGGAGTAGATAGAGGAGCCTTTTTTTCTGGCTTGTGCCCTGCCGGCGCAGCCAGATTAGTATTACCCAATTTTTTTGGAGCCTCATCTTTTGCATTGTAGGTTACCTGCCTGCATTGTAATAGCTCCAAAAAGTTGGTGATACTATCAGTTTCAATTCTTTGTTCTCATACTTTGAGTTTGTTTCAAACAAAGAAACCACATAAAAAGTTCACCAAACACTACATTTTGAACTTGTGTAGGCCACATCAGCTCCTATTAAAGTCTAGTCCACACACACACACTTCATAAAATTAGTGTTTCTTGTACCTGTAACCAGCTGTTCAGGAATAAGCACACTAAGGCCCCCCTTTGTCCTTTTTTGCCTATCTTAAGCAGTCTTGCAAGATGAAGAAGGCAGGGAGTAAGGCGCGTGGGCGTGGGCGTGGGCGTGGAGTTTCAGCAGGGAGAGGACGTGGGGATTCTGCAGGGAGAGGACGTGGGGATTCTACAGGTAGAGGACGTGGGGATTCTGGGCCTGCTGCGGGCACCAGTGGATCAGCATCCCCCAGTTTTAGCAGGCAACAGTCCTTTATGCGCAGCTTTGTAGGACCTCAACGTACCCCACTGCTGCGGGAGGAACAAATTGAAGCCGTTGTCGGATGGATGGCAGCTAACGCATCGACTTCAATTACTTCCGCATCCTCTCAGGGTCAGAGCACCGAAGAGCAACCATCTGTCTCTTCACCACCTGCCAAAGTGCCCAGGCAGTCAGAGAGACATGGACAGGAGCCATCACAATCTCTACTTCTGTTCTCGGAATCTGTTGGCTTGGAAAGAGGGGGCCAGCCAAGCAGCATTCCTGAATGTGAAGAAGAGGGAGTATGCAGTGATGCGCAACTTCTTTGTCCCTCTGAATCTGAAGAGGCGAGTGGGCCAGTGCCTATGGTCAGCACACCTCAGTACGCATCAGATGATGACGAGACTCAGTTGCCACTTTCTGGTGCGTACGGTGCTGGCGAGACAACCCCGGAGAAGCAGCTGTTTGAAGAGGGGAGGGAAGATGATGAGGTCCTTGACCCATCATGGCGTGAGCAACAGGAAGGTGGTGGGAGCAGCTCGGAGGAAGAGATTCCCCTACCGGCCAAAACAGGAGGCAGAGGGAGGGGGAAGACTTGGTTGCCTGTACCCTCCACTTCGGCACCCGTTAGGAGCATTCCTCCTTCCAAAGGCAAACCGGGCGCTCACAAGAGTTGCAGTGCGTGGTCCTTTTTTGACACAGTTGCAGATGACATTTGCTTTGTCAAATGCAAGCTGTGTCATCAGAGAGTCAAAAGAGGGAGAAATGTCAGCAACCTCAATACCACAAATATGTGGAAACATGTGCGCACCAAGCACGAGTTGGAGTTGCATAGACACCCTCAAGACGTAGGCCAACGTACAGCACCACCTACCACCTCTTCAGTTCGTGTTGGGCCCTCTTCCTCCAGCTCACACACTGCTGGTTCGGCTTCCTCACAGGATCGCCAAGGAAGAACCTCTGCCACTGTTGTCCGGAGACCCTGTCAGATTCCACCCATAACAGCACGTTCCCATCCATCACAGCCATCGGTAGCACAGGCATGGGATAAAAGGCGCCCTTACTCGGCAAACCATCCCCGAGCACAGTCTCTGAATGCTGGCATTGCCAAACTTCTGGCAGTTGAAATGCTGTCATTCAGGCTGGTGGACACTGACACCTTCCGGGACTTAATGGCATTGGCAGTCCCCCAATACAACGTGCCCAGCCGCTTTTATTTCAGCAGGCGAGCCGTCCCTGCCCTGCAGAAACATGTTGAGGGCAAAATAAAACATGCGCTACTAAACGCCGTTAGTAGCAAGGTCCACCTGACCACCGATGCGTGGACCAGTAACCATGGACAGGGACGATACCTTTCCCTCACTGCCCACTGGGTCAATGTTGTGGAGCCGGGTACGGATCTGGAGAGTGGCGCTGTACGTGTTCTTCCAACGCCACGGATTGCAGGACTCCAGTCTGTACACATAGACTCCTCCTCCTACTCAAGTTCCTCAGAAACAGCAGAGCAGGAGCCTGTTACGACCGATATGAGCACAGCCGTGGCCAAACGTCAACAGGCTGTACTCAAATTAATTTCTTTGGGGAATCGAAGCCACACAGCGCAGGAGCTCTGGAATGCTATCAAGCTGGAGAGCGATGTGTGGTTTGGGCCAGCGAATCTCCAGCCGGGCTTGGTAGTGTGTGACAATGGCCGAAATCTGGTGGCAGCTCTTGGCCTAGGCAACCTCACACACATCCCATGTCTGGCACATGTTCTTAACTTGGTCGTGCAGAGCTTTCTGAGGGACTATCCGGATCTTGATGCACTGTTGCACAAGGTCCGCATAGAGTGCGCTCACTTGCGACGTTCCAGCACGGCAAGATCGCGCCTCGCTGCTCTGCAGCGACGATTTGGCCTTCCAGAACATCGCATCATATGTGACCTACCCACCCGGTGGAATTCAACGTTACATATGTTGGAGCGGTTGTGTGAGCAGCAGGCAGCAGTCATGGAGTACCAGCTGCATCAGGCGCAAACAAGTCGCACTGTGCGCCGTTCACACTTCAGCACCATTGAGTGGGCCTCTATGAAGGACATCTGCCTCGTTTTGCGTGCCTTCGATGAATCCACGCGGATGGCGAGTGCAGATGATGCACTAGTCAGCATGACTGTCCCCCTTATCTGCCTGCTTCAACAAACACTGCAAGCACTAAGGGATGAGGTTTCAGAAGAGGTGGAGGATGAGGAGTCCCAAATGCCATCTGCTTCTGGACAGTCTGCGCTACGTGTTTCCTCACAAAGGCCTAGGCAGGGGACACTTTGTGAGGAGGATGAGGAGGAGTCGATGGAGGAGGAAGACATCTCTCCAGAGGAGGGAGGTACACAAACCTCTACTCAGTATGTACAGCGAGGGTGGGGTGATGCAGAGCAGGTCGAGGTCACGCCTCAAACAGGGGACAGCGGTTCTTTGGCAGTTGGGAGTCTGCAGCACATGGTTGATTTCATGCTGCAGTGCCTGAGAAACGACCGCCGCATCGCCCACATTCTCGTCTCGGCTGATTATTGGGTGTACACCCTCCTAGATCCTCGCTACCGGGACAGCGTACAAAGGCTCATACCAACGTTGAACCGGGAGCGTAAAATGCGGGAGTACGAAGAGTCACTGGTGCAGTCCATAATGTTTTCCATTCCACCCGACAGCATTGTTGCAAGTGCTTTACAAAGCAGCTCTGTGCGTCGAGGCAGTGGAGGAAACTCTGCACAAAGAGGGAGCAGAGGCAGTGCCGCAGCACAAGGCAAGACCACTATGGCCCAAATGTGGCAAAGTTTTGTGTGTCCACCACAATTGTCTACACCATCAGCGACGCCTCGAGTCAGCAGGAGGCAACGCTTCCGTCAGATGGTGTCAGACTACATGTCTTGCCCTGTCGCTGTACTCCCAGATGGCTCTTCCCCCTTCAAGTTTTGGGTCTCTAAGCTGGATACATGGCCAGAGCTTAGCCAGTATGCATTGGAGGTGCTGGCTTGCCCTGCTGCCAGTGTATTATCGGAACGTGTCTTTAGTGCCGCAGGTGGTGTACTAACAGACCGTCGCACGCGACTATCTTCCGATAATGTTGACCGGCTGACTTTTCTGAAAATGAACAAGGCCTGGATCTCCAAAGACTTTGCCATTCCTCTTACAGACTAAATTAGTGGTTGGCAACTGTATCCAGGTCTGCTGGTGTGTTCATTTTTCTACCACCTGAACTATAATCCCTGTGCTTCAACACAGCCAGTTGTCGCTCAGATGTGTCGTCTGCACAGAGAAACACACTAGCTCCTGTGTTACTGGGGTTCAGTAATGCCAGCTGATCCCCTGCTGTGTGGACGGCAGAGTCACCAGCTCCATCAACATTCAAACCACTACTGATTTTTAACCGTGCCCAACTTAGGTCTCTGGCTCCACTGTCTCTACTATTTCCCCTGACCTCCAACCCCGCCATCTACATCTCTGAAGTGGCGTCAGCACAATCTACACTTGTTCCTGTGTTCCTGTGGCTCAGTCCCATCAGTTTATCCCCTGATGTGTGTCCGGCAAGGTCTCCTGCTCTGTCCACATTCCCATAACCAGTAGTGGGAATGAGGACAGAGCTGGCGAACTTGCCGGACAAACATCAGGGGATCAACTGATGGGACTGAGCACCAGTAACACAGGAACAAGTGTAGATTGTGCTGACGCCACTTCAGAGATGTAGCTGGCGGGGTTGGAGGCCAGGGTAAATAGTAGAGACAGTGGAGCCAGAGGCCTAAGTGGAGCATGGTTAGAATCAGTAGTAGTCCACAACCTCCATAAAAACCGCTGCCCATTGGCCTCTGCATGCGGCATGCGTAATCCTGGGCACCAACAGCGTCAGTTGGTGTTCAGAAGTGTCGTCTCCACAGAGCCAAACACATTCGTTCAAGTGTTAGTGGGGTTCAGCACTGCCAGCTGTTCCCCTGCTGTGGAGATGGCAAGTCTCCTGCTGCATTCACCTGCCAAAATCCAGTAGGCCCCAGCCTGCTCCTCGCCTAATCCTGGGCTCCAACAGCGTCAGTTGGTGTTCAGAAGTGTCGTCTCCACAGAGCCAAACACATTCGTTCAAGTGTTAGTGGGGTTCAGCACTGCCAGCTGTTCCCCTGCTGTGGAGATGGCAAGTCTCCTGCTGCCTTCACCTGCCAAAATCCAGTAGGCCCCAGCCTGCTCCTCGCCTAATCCTGGGCTCCAACAGCGTCAGTTGGTGTTCAGAAGTGTCGTCTCCACAGAGCCAAACACATTCGTTCAAGTGTTAGTGGGGTTCAGCACTGCCAGCTGTTCCCCTGCTGTGGAGATGGCAAGTCTCCTGCTGCCTTCACCTGCCAAAATCCAGTAGGCCCCAGCCTGCTCCTCGCCTAATCCTGGGCTCCAACAGCGTCAGTTGGTGTTCAGAAGTGTCGTCTCCACAGAACCAAACACATTCGTTCAAGTGTTAGTGGGGTTCAGCACTGCCAGCTGTTCCCCTGCTGTGGAGATGGCAAGTCTCCTGCTGCCTTCACCTGCCAAAATCCAGTAGGCCCCAGCCTGCTCCTCGCCTAATCCTGGGCTCCAACAGCGTCAGTTGGTGTTCAGAAGTGTCGTCTCCACAGAACCAAACACATTCGTTCAAGTGTTAGTGGGGTTCAGCACTGCCAGCTGTTCCCCTGCTGTGGAGATGGCAAGTCTCCTGCTGCCTTCACCTGCCAAAATCCAGTAGGCCCCAGCCTGCTCCTCGCCTAATCCTGGGCTCCAACAGCGTCAGTTGGTGTTCAGAAGTGTCGTCTCCACAGAGCCAAACACATTCGTTCAAGTGTTAGTGGGGTTCAGCACTGCCAGCTGTTCCCCTGCTGTGGAGATGGCAAGTCTCCTGCTGCCTTCACCTGCCAAAATCCAGTAGGCCCCAGCCTGCTCCTCGCCTAATCCTGGGCTCCAACAGCGTCAGTTGGTGTTCAGAAGTGTCGTCTCCACAGAGCCAAACACATTCGTTCAAGTGTTAGTGGGGTTCAGCACTGCCAGCTGTTCCCCTGCTGTGGAGATGGCAAGTCTCCTGCTGCCTTCACCTGCCAAAATCCAGTAGGCCCCAGCCTGCTCCTCGCCTAATCCTGGGCTCCAACAGCGTCAGTTGGTGTTCAGAAGTGTCGTCTCCACAGAACCAAACACATTCGTTCAAGTGTTAGTGGGGTTCAGCACTGCCAGCTGTTCCCCTGCTGTGGAGATGGCAAGTCTCCTGCTGCCTTCACCTGCCAAAATCCAGTAGGCCCCAGCCTGCTCCTCGCCTAATCCTGGGCTCCAACAGCGTCAGTTGGTGTTCAGAAGTGTCGTCTCCACAGAGCCAAACACATTCGTTCAAGTGTTAGTGGGGTTCAGCACTGCCAGCTGTTCCCCTGCTGTGGAGATGGCAAGTCTCCTGCTGCCTTCACCTGCCAAAATCCAGTAGGCCCCAGCCTGCTCCTCGCCTAATCCTGGGCTCCAACAGCGTCAGTTGGTGTTCAGAAGTGTCGTCTCCACAGAGCCAAACACGTTCGTTCAAGTGTTAGTGGGGTTCAGCACTGCCAGCTGTTCCCCTGCTGTGGAGATGGCAAGTCTCCTGCTGCATTCACCTGCCAAAATCCAGTAGGCCCCAGCCTGCTCCTCGCCTAATCCTGGGCTCCAACAGCGTCAGTTGGTGTTCAGAAGTGTCGTCTCCACAGAACCAAACACATTCGTTCAAGTGTTAGTGGGGTTCAGCACTGCCAGCTGTTCCCCTGCTGTGGAGATGGCAAGTCTCCTGCTGCCTTCACCTGCCAAAATCCAGTAGGCCCCAGCCTGCTCCTCGCCTAATCCTGGGCTCCAACAGCGTCAGTTGGTGTTCAGAAGTGTCGTCTCCACAGAGCCAAACACATTCGTTCAAGTGTTAGTGGGGTTCAGCACTGCCAGCTGTTCCCCTGCTGTGGAGATGGCAGTCTCTCCTGCTGTCTCCGCATTACAAAGACAGTAGGCCTCTGCCTACACCCTCCTATTTCCTGGGCTTCAACACAGCCAGTTGTAGTTCGGAAGTGCCGTCCACACGGAAAGAGATACTTGCTCCCGTGTCTCAGTGGGGTTCAGTAACGTCAGCTGATCCCCTGCTGTGTGGATGGCAGTCTCTCCTGCTGTAAACTCATTCAAAATACAGTAGGCCTCTGCCTACACCCTCCTATTTCCTGGGCTTCAACACAGCCAGTTGTAGTTCGGAAGTGCCGTCCACACGGAAAGAGACACTTGCTCCCGTGTCTCAGTGGGGTTCAGTAACGTCAGCTGATCCCCTGCTGTGTGGATGGCAGTCTCTCCTGCTGTAAACTCATTCAAAATACAGTAGGCCTCTGCCTACACCCTCCTATTTCCTGGGCTTCAACACAGCCAGTTGTAGTTCGGAAGTGCCGTCCACACGGAAAGAGACACTTGCTCCCGTGTCTCAGTGGGGTTCAGTAACGTCAGCTGATCCCCTGCTGTGTGGATGGCAGTCTCTCCTGCTGTAAACTCATTCAAAATACAGTAGGCCTCTGCCTACACCCTCCTATTTCCTGGGCTTCAACACAGCCAGTTGTAGTTCGGAAGTGCCGTCCACACGGAAAGAGACACTTGCTCCCGTGTCTCAGTGGGGTTCAGTAACGTCAGCTGATCCCCTGCTGTGTGGATGGCAGTCTCTCCTGCTGTAAACTCATTCAAAATACAGTAGGCCTCTGCCTACACCCTCCTATTTCCTGGGCTTCAACACAGCCAGTTGTAGTTCGGAAGTGCCGTCCACACGGAAAGAGATACTTGCTCCCGTGTCTCAGTGGGGTTCAGTAACGTCAGCTGATCCCCTGCTGTGTGGATGGCAGTCTCTCCTGCTGTCACCTCATTCAAAATTCAGTAGGCCTCTGCCTACACCCTCCTATTTCCTGGGCTTCAACACAGCCAGTTGTAGTTCGGAAGTGCCGTCCACACGGAAAGAGATACTTGCTCCCGTGTCTCAGTGGGGTTCAGTAACGTCAGCTGATCCCCTGCTGTGTGGATGGCAGTCTCTCCTGCTGTCACCTCATTCAAAATTCAGTAGGCCTCTGCCTACACCCTCCTATTTCCTGGGCTTCAACACAGCCAGTTGTAGTTCGGAAGTGCCGTCCACACGGAAAGAGATACTTGCTCCCGTGTCTCAGTGGGGTTCAGTAACGTCAGCTGATCCCCTGCTGTGTGGATGGCAGTCTCTCCTGCTGTAAACTCATTCAAAATACAGTAGGCCTCTGCCTACACCCTCCTATTTCCTGGGCTTCAACACAGCCAGTTGTAGTTCGGAAGTGCCGTCCACACGGAAAGAGACACTTGCTCCCGTGTCTCAGTGGGGTTCAGTAACGTCAGCTGATCCCCTGCTGTGTGGATGGCAGTCTCTCCTGCTGTAAACTCATTCAAAATACAGTAGGCCTCTGCCTACACCCTCCTATTTCCTGGGCTTCAACACAGCCAGTTGTAGTTCGGAAGTGCCGTCCACACGGAAAGAGACACTTGCTCCCGTGTCTCAGTGGGGTTCAGTAACGTCAGCTGATCCCCTGCTGTGTGGATGGCAGTCTCTCCTGCTGTAAACTCATTCAAAATACAGTAGGCCTCTGCCTACACCCTCCTATTTCCTGGGCTTCAACACAGCCAGTTGTAGTTCGGAAGTGCCGTCCACACGGAAAGAGATACTTGCTCCCGTGTCTCAGTGGGGTTCAGTAACGTCAGCTGATCCCCTGCTGTGTGGATGGCAGTCTCTCCTGCTGTCACCTCATTCAAAATTCAGTAGGCCTCTGCCTACACCCTCCTATTTCCTGGGCTTCAACACAGCCAGTTGTAGTTCGGAAGTGCCGTCCACACGGAAAAAGACACTTGCTCCCGTGTCTCAGTGGGGTTCAGTAACGTCAGCTGATCCCCTGCTGTGTGGATGGCAGTCTCTCCTGCTGTAAACTCATTCAAAATACAGTAGGCCTCTGCCTACACCCTCCTATTTCCTGGGCTTCAACACAGCCAGTTGTAGTTCGGAAGTGCCGTCCACACGGAAAGAGACACTTGCTCCCGTGTCTCAGTGGGGTTCAGTAACGTCAGCTGATCCCCTGCTGTGTGGATGGCAGTCTCTCCTGCTGTAAACTCATTCAAAATACAGTAGGCCTCTGCCTACACCCTCCTATTTCCTGGGCTTCAACACAGCCAGTTGTAGTTCGGAAGTGCCGTCCACACGGAAAGAGACACTTGCTCCCGTGTCTCAGTGGGGTTCAGTAACGTCAGCTGATCCCCTGCTGTGTGGATGGCAGTCTCTCCTGCTGTAAACTCATTCAAAATACAGTAGGCCTCTGCCTACACCCTCCTATTTCCTGGGCTTCAACACAGCCAGTTGTAGTTCGGAAGTGCCGTCCACACGGAAAGAGATACTTGCTCCCGTGTCTCAGTGGGGTTCAGTAACGTCAGCTGATCCCCTGCTGTGTGGATGGCAGTCTCTCCTGCTGTCACCTCATTCAAAATTCAGTAGGCCTCTGCCTACACCCTCCTATTTCCTGGGCTTCAACACAGCCAGTTGTAGTTCGGAAGTGCCGTCCACACGGAAAGAGATACTTGCTCCCGTGTCTCAGTGGGGTTCAGTAACGTCAGCTGATCCCCTGCTGTGTGGATGGCAGTCTCTCCTGCTGTCACCTCATTCAAAATTCAGTAGGCCTCTGCCTACACCCTCCTATTTCCTGGGCTTCAACACAGCCAGTTGTAGTTCGGAAGTGCCGTCCACACGGAAAGAGATACTTGCTCCCGTGTCTCAGTGGGGTTCAGTAACATCAGCTGATCCCCTGCTGTGTGGATGGCAGTCTCTCCTGCTGTAAACTCATTCAAAATACAGTAGGCCTCTGCCTACACCCTCCTATTTCCTGGGCTTCAACACAGCCAGTTGTAGTTCGGAAGTGCCGTCCACACGGAAAGAGACACTTGCTCCCGTGTCTCAGTGGGGTTCAGTAACGTCAGCTGATCCCCTGCTGTGTGGATGGCAGTCTCTCCTGCTGTAAACTCATTCAAAATACAGTAGGCCTCTGCCTACACCCTCCTATTTCCTGGGCTTCAACACAGCCAGTTGTAGTTCGGAAGTGCCGTCCACACGGAAAGAGACACTTGCTCCCGTGTCTCAGTGGGGTTCAGTAACGTCAGCTGATCCCCTGCTGTGTGGATGGCAGTCTCTCCTGCTGTAAACTCATTCAAAATACAGTAGGCCTCTGCCTACACCCTCCTATTTCCTGGGCTTCAACACAGCCAGTTGTAGTTCGGAAGTGCCGTCCACACGGAAAGAGATACTTGCTCCCGTGTCTCAGTGGGGTTCAGTAACGTCAGCTGATCCCCTGCTGTGTGGATGGCAGTCTCTCCTGCTGTCACCTCATTCAAAATTCAGTAGGCCTCTGCCTACACCCTCCTATTTCCTGGGCTTCAACACAGCCAGTTGTAGTTCGGAAGTGCCGTCCACACGGAAAGAGATACTTGCTCCCGTGTCTCAGTGGGGTTCAGTAACGTCAGCTGATCCCCTGCTGTGTGGATGGCAGTCTCTCCTGCTGTCACCTCATTCAAAATTCAGTAGGCCTCTGCCTACACCCTCCTATTTCCTGGGCTTCAGCACAGCCAGTTGTAGTTCGGAAGTGCCGTCCACACGGAAAGAGACACTTGCTCCCGTGTCTCAGTGGGGTTCAGTAACGTCAGCTGATCCCCTGCTGTGTGGATGGCAGTCTCTCCTGCTGTCACCTCATTCAAAATTCAGTAGGCCTCTGCCTACACCCTCCTATTTCCTGGGCTTCAACACAGCCAGTTGTAGTTCGGAAGTGCCGTCCACACGGAAAGAGATACTTGCTCCCGTGTCTCAGTGGGGTTCAGTAACGTCAGCTGATCCCCTGCTGTGTGGATGGCAGTCTCTCCTGCTGTAAACTCATTCAAAATACAGTAGGCCTCTGCCTACACCCTCCTATTTCCTGGGCTTCAACACAGCCAGTTGTAGTTCGGAAGTGCCGTCCACACGGAAAGAGATACTTGCTCCCGTGTCTCAGTGGGGTTCAGTAACGTCAGCTGATCCCCTGCTTTGTGGATGGCAGTCTCTCCTGCTGTAAACTCATTCAAAATACAGTAGGCCTCTGCCTACACCCTCCTATTTCCTGGGCTTCAACACAGCCAGTTGTAGTTCGGAAGTGCCGTCCACACGGAAAGAGATACTTGCTCCCGTGTCTCAGTGGGGTTCAGTAACGTCAGCTGATCCCCTGCTTTGTGGATGGCAGTCTCTCCTGCTGTAAACTCATTCAAAATACAGTAGGCCTCTGCCTACACCCTCCTATTTCCTGGGCTTCAACACAGCCAGTTGTAGTTCGGAAGTGCCGTCCACACGGAAAGAGACACTTGCTCCCGTGTCTCAGTGGGGTTCAGTAACGTCAGCTGATCCCCTGCTGTGTGGATGGCAGTCTCTCCTGCTGTAAACTCATTCAAAATACAGTAGGCCTCTGCCTACACCCTCCTATTTCCTGGGCTTCAACACAGCCAGTTGTAGTTCGGAAGTGCCGTCCACACGGAAAGAGACACTTGCTCCCGTGTCTCAGTGGGGTTCAGTAACGTCAGCTGATCCCCTGCTGTGTGGATGGCAGTCTCTCCTGCTGTAAACTCATTCAAAATACAGTAGGCCTCTGCCTACACCCTCCTATTTCCTGGGCTTCAACACAGCCAGTTGTAGTTCGGAAGTGCCGTCCACACGGAAAGAGATACTTGCTCCCGTGTCTCAGTGGGGTTCAGTAACGTCAGCTGATCCCCTGCTGTGTGGATGGCAGTCTCTCCTGCTGTCACCTCATTCAAAATTCAGTAGGCCTCTGCCTACACCCTCCTATTTCCTGGGCTTCAACACAGCCAGTTGTAGTTCGGAAGTGCCGTCCACACGGAAAGAGATACTTGCTCCCGTGTCTCAGTGGGGTTCAGTAACGTCAGATGATCCCCTGCTGTGTGGATGGCAGTCTCTCCTGCTGTCACCTCATTCAAAATTCAGTAGGCCTCTGCCTACACCCTCCTATTTCCTGGGCTTCAACACAGCCAGTTGTAGTTCGGAAGTGCCGTCCACACGGAAAGAGACACTTGCTCCCGTGTCTCAGTGGGGTTCAGTAACGTCAGCTGATCCCCTGCTGTGTGGATGGCAGTCTCTCCTGCTGTCACCTCATTCAAAATACAGTAGGCCTCTGCCTACACCCTCCTATTTCCTGGGCTTCAACACAGCCAGTTGTAGTTCGGAAGTGCCGTCCACACGGAAAGAGATACTTGCTCCCGTGTCTCAGTGGGGTTCAGTAACGTCAGCTGATCCCCTGCTGTGTGGATGGCAGTCTCTCCTGCTGTAAACTCATTCAAAATACAGTAGGCCTCTGCCTACACCCTCCTATTTCCTGGGCTTCAACACAGCCAGTTGTAGTTCGGAAGTGCCGTCCACACGGAAAGAGATACTTGCTCCCGTGTCTCAGTGGGGTTCAGTAACGTCAGCTGATCCCCTGCTTTGTGGATGGCAGTCTCTCCTGCTGTAAACTCATTCAAAATACAGTAGGCCTCTGCCTACACCCTCCTATTTCCTGGGCTTCAACACAGCCATTTGTAGTTCGGAAGTGCCGTCCACACGGAAAGAGATACTTGCTCCCGTGTCTCAGTGGGGTTCAGTAACGTCAGCTGATCCCCTGCTGTGTGGATGGCAGTCTCTCCTGCTGTCACCTCATTCAAAATTCAGTAGGCCTCTGCCTACACCCTCCTATTTCCTGGGCTTCAACACAGCCAGTTGTAGTTCGGAAGTGCCGTCCACACGGAAAGAGACACTTGCTCCCGTGTCTCAGTGGGGTTCAGTAACGTCAGCTGATCCCCTGCTGTGTGGATGGCAGTCTCTCCTGCTGTCACCTCATTCAAAATTCAGTAGGCCTCTGCCTACACCCTCCTATTTCCTGGGCTTCAACACAGCCAGTTGTAGTTCGGAAGTGCCGTCCACACGGAAAGAGATACTTGCTCCCGTGTCTCAGTGGGGTTCAGTAACGTCAGCTGATCCCCTGCTGTGTGGATGGCAGTCTCTCCTGCTGTAAACTCATTCAAAATACAGTAGGCCTCTGCCTACACCCTCCTATTTCCTGGGCTTCAACACAGCCAGTTGTAGTTCGGAAGTGCCGTCCACACGGAAAGAGATACTTGCTCCTGTGTCTCAGTGGGGTTCAGTAACGTCAGCTGATCCCCTGCTTTGTGGATGGCAGTCTCTCCTGCTGTAAACTCATTCAAAATACAGTAGGCCTCTGCCTACACCCTCCTATTTCCTGGGCTTCAACACAGCCAGTTGTAGTTCGGAAGTGCCGTCCACACGGAAAGAGATACTTGCTCCCGTGTCTCAGTGGGGTTCAGTAATGTCAGCTGATCCCCTGCTGTGTGGATGGCAAAGTCTCCTGCTGCCTACACAGTCGTACCACTACTGATTTTTAACCGTGCTCCAATTAGGCCTGTGGCTCCACTGTCTCTCGTATTTCCCCTGTCCTCCAACCCTGCCAGTTACAGCTCCGAAGTGGCGTCTGCACAATCCACACTTGTTCCTGTGTTACAGGTGTTCAGTCCGATCAGTTAATCCCCTGATGTGTGTCCGGCAATGTCGCCTGCTCTGTCCACATTCCCATTATCGGAATGTGGACAGAGCAGGCGACATTGCCGGACACACATCAGGGGATTAACTGACCGGACTGAACACCTGTAACACAGGAACAAGTGTGGATTGTGCAGACGCCACTTCGGAGCTGTAACTGGCGGGGTTGGAGGACAGGGGAAATACGAAAATCAGTGAATCCACAGGCCTAAGTGGAGCTTGGTTCAAATTAGTAGTCTACAACCGATCTTAAAATTTCTTCAATGCAGCCTAAGCCTGCTCCGTGCTTGTCCCTGGGCTTCAACACAGCCAGTTGTTGCTCGGAAGTGCCGTCTTCACAGAGTAAAACACTAGCTCCTGTGTTTGTGGGGTTCAGTAACGTCAGCTGTTCCCCTGCTGTTTTGATGGCAATCTGTCCTGCTGCCTCCCAATTGACAGCACATCAGGCCTCAGCCTGCTAAGTGCTTGTCCTGGGCTCCAACATCGCCAGTTGCTGCTCATAACTGACTTTGGCACGGCTACTCCCTCCTGCCCAGCTTGGTTCCAGCCCTGCCTGCTGTTTCCGGGAAGTGTCAATGTCAGTTTGCCACCCCAAGTTGCCATGTCGTGTTGCGGTTGGGTTAGCCGAGGCTAGGGTGCCAGCAGTTTAGGTGCTTCCTATGTGGACTGCGGGTTCTGGTAAGAAAGGTTTGTTCCATAGTGCCAGTAGGACAAGCACCCCCTGTAGGACTGTGTGATTCGGTAACTGCGGCCAGCTTGCGGCATGCCAACTTTGCTTTTCAGGGGTAACTTCTGATACCCCTCCGGGTTCCAGCACCGTCAGCTGGTTCTCATCAGAGCCTTTGGCCTAGGTGCCTCCATCTCGGTATCCGAGTTCCAGCAACGTCTGCTGGTCCTTGGTAGTGCTTTGTAGCACAGGTACCTCCTGCTTAGTAACCGGGTTCCAGCACCGTCAGCTGGTCCTCGGTTGTGCCATTGGCTCTTATTCCTTCTGCTGCCCCTCCGGGTGCCAGCACTGTCAGCTGGTCCTCGCTATTTCCATTTGCTCTTGCAGCATATGCTACCCCTCCGGGTTCCAGCACCGTCAGCTGGTTCTCGTCAGAGCCTTTGGCCTAGGTGCCTCCATCTCGGTATCCGAGTTCCGGCAACGTCTGCTGGTCCTTGGTAGTGCTTTGTAGCACAGGTACCTCCTGCTTAGTAACCGGGTTCCAGCACCGTCAGCTGGTCCTCGGTTGTGCCATTGGCTCTTATTCCTTCTGCTGCCCCTCCGGGTGCCAGCACTGTCAGCTGGTCCTCGCTATTTCCATTTGCTCTTGCAGCTTATGCTACCCCTCCGGGTTCCAGCACCGTCAGCTGGTTCTCGTCAGAGCGTTTGGCCTAGGTGCCTCCATCTCGGTATCCGAGTTCCGGCAACGTCTGCTGGTCCTTGGTAGTGCTTTGTAGCACAGGTACCTCCTGCTTAGTAACCGGGTTCCAGCACCGTCAGCTGGTCCTCGGTAGTGCCATTGGCTCTTGTTCCTTCTGCTGCCCCTCCGGGTGCCAGTACCGTCAGCTGGTTCAAGAGGACAAAGAACAGGAAGACAACCACCAAGATGCAGAACAACAAGAGAGAGAAGACAAAGAAGCATAAAAAAAACAAAGCAGAAGAACATTAAGCATAAGACTAATACTCTGAGCAAATGATATTATCTTATTTATAAGCAGAAGAAGACTAAGCAGTGTATGGGGGTGAGTCCGTTCCTCCTCGTGGTGCCCCTGGAAAAGGCCTGCTTCTGCAGGCCAAACTGAACGCGGACAAATCCTGTTGTAAATCTTTTGTGACAGGCAGAACGGAAGGTGTAAACTTCTAACTTTTCTAGATAACAACTACAGGAATGCCTGACACAAACAAGAATATGATGAAGAAGAATAGGAAGAAGATGAAGAAGCTGAATATGTAGAATAATAATTGTTGAATAAGAAGAATATGAAGAATGTAAGAAAAGGAAGAAGAAGAAGAAGAAGAAGAAGAAGAAGAAGAAGAAGAAGAAGAAGAAGAAGAAGAAGAAGAATGTAAAAAAAGGAAGTAGAAGAAGAAGAAGAAGAATGTAAAAAAAGGAATAAGAAGAAGAATGTAAAAAAAGGAAGTAGAAGAAGAAGAAGAAGAATGTAAAAAAAGGAAGTAGAAGAAGAAGAAGAAGAATGTAAAAAAAGGAAGTAGAAGAAGAAGACATACATGTCTGGCAAAATATAAATGAGGCTAACATAGTCAATATCTTTGTAACTCCTAACATCTTTAAAAAAAAAAGTTTAATTCCTGCTATTCCATTTGATTGGGCTAAACCTCTATGGCTTTAATGTCTCCTCCACCTCCCACAATACATTCTACATTATTCTTAGTTGTTTTTCTTCATGTAGAATTAACCTACAAGGAAAGAAAGGTTTTTTTTTAATTCCGATATTTTGGCCCCATTGACTTGCATTGGTTCCCGGTATCGGAATCGGCGATACCGATACTTTTTTTTAAGATCGGCCGATCCATTCCGATCCGATATTTTCAAGTATCGGCTGGTATCGCTCAACTCTAATTATGACATCAACAAAATGATTATGACATCATCCAATGATTATGACGTCAACAAAATGAATATGACATCATCAAATGATTATGACATCAACAAAATGATTATGACATCATCTAATGATTATGACATCATCTAGTGATTATGACATCAACAAAATGATTATGACATCATCCAATGATTATGACATCAAATGATTATGACATCATCAAATGTTTATGACATCAACAAAATGATTATGACATCATCTAATGATTATGACATTATCAAATGATTATGACATCAACAAAATGATTATGACATCATCAAATGATTATGACATCAACAAAATGTTTATGACATCATCCAATGATTATGACATCAAATGATTATGACATCATCAAATGATTATGACATCAACAAAATGATTATGACATCATCAAATGATTATGACATCAACAAAATGATTCTGACATCATCTAATGATTATGACATCATCAAATGATTATGACATCAACAAAATGATTATGACATCATCTAATGATTATGACATCATCAAATGATTATGACATCAACAAAATGATTATGACATCATCTAATGATTATGACATCATCAAATGATTATGACATCAACAAAATTATTATGACATCATCCAATGATTATGACATCAAATGATTATGACATCATCAAATGATTATGACATCAACAAAATGATTATGACATCATCTAATGATTATGACATCAAATGATTATGACATCAACAAAATGATTATGACATCATCCAATGATTATGACATCAAATGATTATGACATCATCAAATCATTATGACATCAAGAAAATGATTATGACATCAACAAAATAATTATGACATCATAAAATGATTATGACATCAACAAAATGATTATGGCATCATCAAATGATTATGACATCAACAAAATGATTATGACATCATCCACTGATTATGACATCATCAAAATGATTATGGCATCATCAAATGATTATGACATCAACAAAATGATTATGGCATCATCAAATGATTATGACATCAACAAAATGATTATGACATCATCAAATGATTATGACATCAGCAAAATGATTATGAGATCATCAAATGATTATGACATCATCAAATGATTATGACATCAACAAAATGATTCTGACATCATCTAATGATTATGACATCATCAAATGATTATGACATCAACAAAATGATTATGACATCATCTAATGATTATGACATCATCAAATGATTATGACATCAACAAAATGATTATGACATCATCTAATGATTATGACATCATCAAATGATTATGACATCAACAAAATTATTATGACATCATCCAATGATTATGACATCAAATGATTATGACATCATCAAATGATTATGACATCAACAAAATGATTATGACATCATCTAATGATTATGACATCAAATGATTATGACATCAACAAAATGATTATGACATCATCCAATGATTATGACATCAAATGATTATGACATCATCAAATCATTATGACATCAAGAAAATGATTATGACATCAACAAAATAATTATGACATCATAAAATGATTATGACATCAACAAAATGATTATGGCATCATCAAATGATTATGACATCAACAAAATGATTATGACATCATCCACTGATTATGACATCATCAAAATGATTATGGCATCATCAAATGATTATGACATCAACAAAATGATTATGGCATCATCAAATGATTATGACATCAACAAAATGATTATGACATCATCAAATGATTATGACATCAGCAAAATGATTATGAGATCATCAAATGATTATGACATCAACAAAATGATTATGACATCAAATGATTATGACATCATCTAATGATTATGACATCATCAAATGATTATGACATCAACAAAATGATTATGACATCATCCAATGATTATGACATCAACAAAATGATTATGACATCATCCAATGATTATGACATCAACAAAATGATTATGGCATCATCAAATGATTATGACATCAACAAAATGATTATGGCATCATCAAATGATTATGACATCAACAAAATGATTATGACATCATCAAATGATTATGACATCATCCAATGATTATCACATCAAATGATTATGACATCAACAAAATTATTATGACATCATGCAATGATTATGACATCATCAAATCATTATGACATCAACAAAATGATTATGACATCAACAAAATGATTGACATCATCAAATGATTATGACATCAACAAAATGATTATGACATCATCCAATGATTATGACATCAAATGATTATTACATCATCAAATCATTATGACATCAACAAAATAATTATGACATCAACAAAATGATTATGGCATCATCAAATGATTATGACATCAACAAAATCATTATGACATCATCAAATGATTATGACATCAACAAAATGATTATGACATCATCCAATGATTATGACATCAAATGATTATGACATCATCAAATCATTATGACATCAACAAAATGATTATGACATCAACAAAATGATTATGACATCATAAAATGATTATGACATCAACAAAATGATTATGGCATCATCAAATGATTATGACATCAACAAAATGATTATGACATCATCCACTGATTATGACATCATCAAATCATTATGACATCAACAAAATGATTATGACATCAACAAAATGATTATGACAACATCAAATGATTATGACATCATCAAATGATTATTACATCAACAAAATGATGATTACATCATCCAATGATTATGACATCATCCAATGATTATGACATCATCAAATCATTATGACATCAACAAAATGATTATGACATCATCTAATGATTATGACATCATCAAATGATTATGACATCAACAAAATGATTATGACATCATCCAATGATTATGACATCAAATGATTATGACATCATCAAATGATTATGACATCAATAAAATGATTATGACATCATCAAATGATTATGACATCAAAAAAATGATTATGACATCAACAAAATGATTATGACATCATCTAATGATTATGACATTATCAAATGATTATGACATCATCCGATGATTATGACAACATATGATTATGACATAATCAAATGATTATGACATCAACAAAATGATTATGACATCATCTAATGATTATGACATCATCAAATGATTATGACATCAACAAAATGATTATGACATCATCTAATGATTATGACATCATCAAATGATTATGACATCAACAAAATGATTATGACATCATCCAATGATTATGACATCAAATGATTATGACATCAACAAAATGATTATGACATCATCCAATGATTATGACATCATCCAATGATTATAACATCATCAAATCATTATGACATCAACAAAATGATTATGACATCAACAAAATGATTATGACATCAACAAAATGATTATGACATCATCCAATGATTATGACATCATCCAATGATTATGACATCATCAAATCATTATGACATCAACAAAATGATTATGACATCAACAAAATGATTATGACATCATCAAATGATTATGACATCAACAAAATGATTATGACATCATCCAATGATTATGACATCAAATGATTATGACATCATCAAATGATTATGACATCAACAAAATGATTATGACATCATCCAATGATTATGACATCATCCAATGATTATGACATCATCAAATCATTATGACATCAACAAAATGATTATGGCATCATCAAATGATTATGACATCAACAAAATGATTATGACATCATCCAATGATTATGACATCATCAAATCATTATGACATCAACAAAATGATTATTACATCAACAAAATGATTATGACATCATCAAATGATTATGACATTAACAAAATGATTATGACATCATCCAATGATTATGACATCAAATGATTATGACATCATCAAATGATTATGACATCAACAAAATGATGATGACATCATCCAATGATTATGACATCATCTAATGATTATGACACCATCAAATGATTATGACATCATTAAATGATTATGACATCAACAAAATGATTATGACATCATTAAATGAATATGACATCAAAAAAATGATTATGACATCATCTAATGATTATGACATCATCAAATGATTATGACATCAACAAAATGATTATGACATCATCTAATGATTATAACATCATCAAATGATTATGACATCAACAAAATGATTATGACATCATCCAATGATTATGACATCAAATGATTATGACATCATCAAATCATATGACATCAACAAAATGATTATGACATCAACAAAATGATTATGACATCATCAAATGATTCTGACATCAACAAAATGATTATGACATCATCAAATGATTATGACATCAACAAAATGATTATGACATCATCTAATGATTATGACATCATCAAATGATTATGACATCAACAAAATGATTATGACATCATCTAATGATTATGACATCATCAAATGATTATGACATCAACAAAATGATTATGACATCATCCAATGATTATGACATCAAATGATTATGACATCATCAAATGATTATGACATCAATAAAATGATTATGACATCATCAAATGATTATGACATCAAAAAAATGATTATGACATCAACAAAATGATTATGACATCATCTAATGATTATGACATTATCAAATGATTATGACATCATCCGATGATTATGACAACAAATGATATGACATAGTCAAATGATTATGACATCAACAAAATGATTATGACATCATCTAATGATTATGACATCATCAAATGATTATGACATCAACAAAATGATTATGACATCATCTAATGATTATGACATCATCAAATGATTATGACATCAACAAAATGATTATGACATCATCCAATGATTATGACATCATCCAATGATTATAACATCATCAAATCATTATGACATCAACAAAATGATCATGACATCAACAAAATGATTATGACATCAACAAAATGATTATGACATCATCCAATGATTATGACATCATCAAATCATTATGACATCAACAAAATGATTATGACATCAACAAAATGATTATGACATCATCAAATGATTATGACATCAACAAAATGATTATTACATCATCCAAAGATTATGACATCAACAAAATGATTATGACATCATCCAATGATTATGACATCATCAAATCATTATGACATCAACAAAATGATTATTACATCAACAAAATGATTATGACATCATCAAATGATTATGACATTAACAAAATGATTATGACATCATCCAATGATTATGACATCAAATGATTATGACATCATCAAATGATTATGACATCAACAAAATGATGATGACATCATCCAATGATTATGACATCATCTAATGATTATGACATCATCAAATGATTATGACATCATTAAATGATTATGACATCATCCAATGATTATGACATCAAATGATTATGACATCAACAAAACGATTATGACATCATCCAATGATTATGACATCAAATGATTATGACATCATCAAATTATTATGACATCAACAAAATGATTATGTCATCAACAAAATGATTATGACATCATCCAATGATTATGACATCAACAAATGATTATGACATCAACAAAATGATTATGACATCATCAAATGATTATAACATCAACAAAATGATTATGGCATCATCAAATGATTATGACATCAACAAAATGATTATGGCATCATCAAATGATTATGACATCAACAAAATGATTATGACATCATCAAATGATTATGACATCATCCAATGATTATCACATCAAATGATTATGACATCAACAAAATTATTATGACATCATGCAATGATTATGACATCATCAAATCATTATGACATCAACAAAATGATTACGACATCAACAAAATGATTGACATCATCAAATGATTATGACATCAACAAAATGATTATGACATCATCCAATGATTATGACATCAAATGATTATGACATCATCAAATCATTATGACATCAACAAAATGATTATGACATCAACAAAATGATTATGGCATCATCAAATGATTATGACATCAACAAAATCATTATGACATCATCAAAAGATTATGACATCAACAAAATGATTATGACATCATCCAATGATTATGACATCAAATGATTATGACATCATCAAATCATTATGACATCAACAAAATGATTATGACATCAACAAAATGATTATGACATCATAAAATGATTATGACATCAACAAAATGATTATGGCATCATCAAATGATTATGACATCAACAAAATGATTATGACATCATCCACTGATTATGACATCATCAAATCATTTTGACATCAACAAAATGATTATGACATCAACAAAATGATTATGACAACATCAAAAGATTATGACATCATCAAATGATTATGACATCAACAAAATGATGATGACATCATCCAATGATTATGACATCATCCAATGATTATGACATCATCAAATCATTATGACATCAACAAAATTATTATGACATCATCTAATGATTATGACATCATCAAATGATTATGACATCAACAAAATGATTATGACATCATCCAATGATTATGACATCAAATGATTATGACATCATCAAATGATTATGACATCAATAAAATGATTATGACATCATCAAATGATTATGACATCAAAAAAATGATTATGACATCAACAAAATGATTATGACATCATCTAATGATTATGACATTATCAAATGATTATGACATCATCCGATGATTATGACAACAAATGATTATGACATAATCAAATGATTATGACATCAACAAAATGATTATGAAATCATCTAATGATTATGACATCATCAAATGATTATGACATCAACAAAATGATTATGACATCATCTAATGATTATGACATCATCAAATCATTATGACATCAACAAAATGATTATGACATCATCCAATGATTATGACATCAAATGATTATGACATCAACAAAATGATTATGACATCATCCAATGATTATGACATCATCCAATGATTATAACATCATCAAATCATTATGACATCAACAAAATGATTATGACATCAACAAAATGATTATGACATCAACAAAATGATTATGACATCATCCAATGATTATGACATCATCCAATGATTATAACATCATCAAATCATTATGACATCAACAAAATGATTATGACATCAACAAAATGATTATGACATCAACAAAATGATTATGACATCATCAAATGATTATGACATCATCCAATGATTATCACATCAAATGATTATGACATCAACAAAATTATTATGACATCATCCAATGATTATGACATCATCCAATGATTATGACATCATCAAATCATTATGACATCAACAAAATGATTATGACATCAACAAAATGATTGACATCATCAAATGATTATGACATCAACAAAATGATTATGACATCATCCAATAATTATGACATCAAATGATTATGACATCATCAAATCAATATGACATCAACAAAATGATTATGACATCAACAAAATGATTATGACATCATCTAATGATTATGACATCATCCAATGATTATGACATCAAATGATTATGACATCATCAAATGATTATGACATCAACAAAATGATTAAGACATCATCAAATGATTATGACATCAACAAAATGATTATGACATCATCTAATGATTATGACATCATCAAATGATTATGACATCAACAAAATGATTATGACATCATCCAATGATTATGACATTTTCCAATGATTATGACATCAAATGATTATGATATCATCAAATCATTATGACATCAACAAAATGATTATGACATCAACAAAATGATTATGACATCATAAAATGATTATGACATCAACAAAATGATTATGGCATCATCAAATGATTATGACATCAACAAAATCATTATGACATCATCAAATCATTATGACATCAACAAAATGATTATGACATCAACAAAATGATTATGACATCATAAAATGATTATGACATTAACAAAATGATTATAGCATCATTAAATGATTATGACATCAACAAAATGATTATGACATCAACAAAATGATTATGACATCATCCATTGATTATGACATCAAATGATTATGACATCAACAAAATGATTATGACATCATCCAATGATTATGACATCATCCAATGATTATAACATCATCAAATCATTATGACATCAACAAAATGATTATGACATCAACAAAATGATTATGACATCATCTAATGATTATGACATCATCAAATCATTATGACATCAACAAAATGATTATGACATCAACAAAATGATTATGACATCATAAAATGATTATGACATCAACAAAATGATTATGGCATCATCAAATGATTATGACATCAACAAAATCATTATGACATCATCAAATGATTATGACATCAAATGATTATGACATAATCAAATGATTATGACATCAACAAAATGATTATGACATCATCCAATGATTATGACATCATCCAATGATTATGACATCATCAAATCATTATGACATCAACAAAATGATTATGACATCAACAAAATGATTATGACATCATCAAATGATTATGACATCAACAAAATGATTATGACATCATCAAATGATTATGACATCAACAAAATGATTATGACATCATCAAATGATTATGACATCAACAAAATGATTATGACATCATCCAATGATTATGACATCAAATGATTATGACATCATCAAATGATTATGACATCAACAAAATGATTATGACATCAAATGATTATGACATCATCAAATGATTATGACATCAACAAAATGATTATGACATCATCCAATGATTATGACATCATCAAATGTTTATGACATCATCAAATGATTATGACATCAACAAATGATTATGACATCAACAAAATGATTATGACATCATCCAATGATTATGACATCAACAAAATGATTATGACATCATCTAATGATTATGACATCATCCAATGATTATGACATCAAATGATTATGACATCATCAAATGATTATGACATCAACAAAATGATTAAGACATCATCAAATGATTATGACATCAACAAAATGATTATGACATCATCTAATGATTATGACATCATCAAATGATTATGACATCAACAAAATGATTATGACATCATCCAATGATTATGACATTTTCCAATGATTATGACATCAAATGATTATGATATCATCAAATCATTATGACATCAACAAAATGATTATGACATCAACAAAATGATTATGACATCATAAAATGATTATGACATCAACAAAATGATTATGGCATCATCAAATGATTATGACATCAACAAAATGATTATGACATCATCTAATGATTATGACATCATCAAATGATTATGACATCAACAAAATGATTATGACATCATCTAATGATTATGACATCATCAAATGATTATGACATCAACAAAATGATTATGACATCAACAAAATGATTACGACATCATCTAATGATTATGACATCATCAAATGATTATGACATCAACAAAATGATTATGACATCATCCATTGATTATGACATCAAATGATTATGACATCAACAAAATGATTATGACATCATCCAATGATTATGACATCATCCAATGATTATAACATCATCAAATCATTATGACATCAACAAAATGATTATGACATCAACAAAATGATTATGGCATCATCAAATGATTATGACATCAACAAAATGATTATGGCATCATCAAATGATTATGACATCAACAAAATGATTATGACATCATCCAATGATTATGACATCATCCAATGATTATGACATCATCAAATCATTATGACATCCACAATATGATTATTACATCAACAAAATGATTATGACATCATCAAATGATTATGACATCAACAAAATGATTATGACATCATCCAATGATTATGACATCAAATGATTATGACATCATCAAATGATTATGACATCAACAAAATGATTATGACATCATCCAATGATTATGACATCATCAAATCATTATGACATCAACAAAATGATTATGACATCAACAAAATGATTATGACATCATCAAATGATTATAACATCAACAAAATGATTATGACATCATCAAATGATTATGACATCAACAAAATGATTATGACATCATCAAATGATTATGACATCATCCAAAGATTATGTCATCATCAAATGATTATGACATCAACAAAATGATTATGACATCATCCAATGATTATGACATCAAATGATTATGACATCATCAAATGATTATGCCATCAACAAAATGATTATGGCATCATCAAATGATTATGACATCAACAAAATGATTATGACATCATCCAATGATTATGACGTCAACAAAATGAATATGACATCATCAAATGATTATGACATCAACAAAATGATTATGACATCATCTAATGATTATGACATCATCTAATGATTATGACATCAACAAAATGATTATGACATCATCCAATGATTATGACATCAAATGATTATGACATCATCAAATGTTTATGACATCAACAAAATGATTATGACATCATCTAATGATTATGACATTATCAAATGATTATGACATCAACAAAATGATTATGACATCATCAAATGATTATGACATCAACAAAATGTTTATGACATCATCCAATGATTATGACATCAAATGATTATGACATCATCAAATGATTATGACATCAACAAAATGATTATGACTTCATCAAATGATTATGACATCAACAAAATGATTCTGACATCATCTAATGATTATGACATCATCAAATGATTATGACATCAACAAAATGATTATGACATCATCTAATGATTATGACATCATCAAATGATTATGACATCAACAAAATGATTATGACATCATCTAATGATTATGACATCATCAAATGATTATGACATCAACAAAATTATTATGACATCATCCAATGATTATGACATCAAATGATTATGACATCATCAAATGATTATGACATCAACAAAATGATTATGACATCATCTAATGATTATGACATCAAATGATTATGACATCAACAAAATGATTATGACATCATCCAATGATTATGACATCAAATGATTATGACATCATCAAATGATTATGACATCAACAAAATGATTATGACATCATCCAATGATTATGACATCAAATGATTATGACATCATCAAATCATTATGACATCAAGAAAATGATTATGACATCAACAAAATAATTATGACATCATAAAATGATTATGACATCAACAAAATGATTATGGCATCATCAAATGATTATGACATCAACAAAATGATTATGACATCATCCCCTGATTATGACATCATCAAAATGATTATGGCATCATCAAATGATTATGACATCAACAAAATGATTATGGCATCATCAAATGATTATGACATCAACAAAATGATTATGACATCATCAAATGATTATGACATCAACAAAATGATTATGAGATCATCAAATGATTATGACATCAACAAAATGATTATGACATCAAATGATTATGACATCATCTAATGATTATGACATCATCAAATGATTATGACATCAACAAAATGATTATGACATCATCCAATGATTATGACATCAACAAAATGATTATGACATCATCCAATGATTATGACATCAACAAAATGATTATGGCATCATCAAATGATTATGACATCAACAAAATGATTATGGCATCATCAAATGATTATGACATCAACAAAATGATTATGACATCATCAAATGATTATGACATCATCCAATGATTATCACATCAAATGATTATGACATCAACAAAATTATTATGACATCATGCAATGATTATGACATCATCAAATCATTATGACATCAACAAAATGATTATGACATCAACAAAATGATTGACATCATCAAATGATTATGACATCAACAAAATGATTATGACATCATCCAATGATTATGACATCAAATGATTATTACATCATCAAATCATTATGACATCAACAAAATGATTATGACATCAACAAAATGATTATGGCATCATCAAATGATTATGACATCAACAAAATCATTATGACATCATCAAATGATTATGACATCAACAAAATGATTATGACATCATCCAATGATTATGACATCAAATGATTATGACATCATCAAATCATTATGACATCAACAAAATGATTATGACATCAACAAAATGATTATGACATCATAAAATGATTATGACATCAACAAAATGATTATGGCATCATCAAATGATTATGACATCAACAAAATGATTATGACATCATCCACTGATTATGACATCATCAAATCATTATGACATCAACAAAATGATTATGACATCAACAAAATGATTATGACAACATCAAATGATTATTACATCAACAAAATGATGATGACATCATCCAATGATTATGACATCATCCAATGATTATGACATCATCAAATCATTATGACATCAACAAAATGATTATGACATCATCTAATGATGATGACATCATCAAATGATTATGACATCAACAAAATGATTATGACATCATCCAATGATTATGACATCAAATGATTATGACATCATCAAATGATTATGACATCAATAAAATGATTATGACATCATCAAATGATTATGACATCAAAAAAATGATTATGACATCAACAAAATGATTATGACATCATCTAATGATTATGACATTATCAAATGATTATGACATCATCCGATGATTATGACAACATATGATTATGACATAATCAAATGATTATGACATCAACAAAATGATTATGACATCATCTAATGATTATGACATCATCAAATGATTATGACATCAACAAAATGATTATGACATCATCTAATGATTATGACATCATCAAATGATTATGACATCAACAAAATGATTATGACATCATCCAATGATTATGACATCAAATGATTATGACATCAACAAAATGATTATGACATCATCCAATGATTATGACATCATCCAATGATTATAACATCATCAAATCATTATGACATCAACAAAATGATTATGACATCAACAAAATGATTATGACATCAACAAAATGATTATGACATCATCCAATGATTATGACATCATCCAATGATTATGACATCATCAAATCATTATGACATCAACAAAATGATTATGACATCAACAAAATGATTATGACATCATCAAATGATTATGACATCAACAAAATGATTATGACATCATCCATTGATTATGACATCAAATGATTATGACATCATCAAATGATTATGACATCAACAAAATGATTATGACATCATCCAATGATTATGACATCATCCAATGATTATGACATCATCAAATCATTATGACATCAACAAAATGATTATGGCATCATCAAATGATTATGACATCAACAAAATGATTATGACATCATCCAATGATTATGACATCATCAAATCATTATGACATCAACAAAATGATTATTACATCAACAAAATGATTATGACATCATCAAATGATTATGACATTAACAAAATGATTATGACATCATCCAATGATTATGACATCAAATGATTATGACATCATCAAATGATTATGACATCAACAAAATGATGATGACATCATCCAATGATTATGACATCATCTAATGATTATGACACCATCAAATGATTATGACATCATTAAATGATTATGACATCAACAAAATGATTATGACATCATTAAATGAATATGACATCAAAAAAATGATTATGACATCATCTAATGATTATGACATCATCAAATGATTATGACATCAACAAAATGATTATGACATCATCTAATGATTATAACATCATCAAATGATTATGACATCAACAAAATGATTATGACATCATCCGATGATTATGACATCAAATGATTATGACATCATCAAATCATATGACATCAACAAAATGATTATGACATCAACAAAATGATTATGACATCATCAAATGATTCTGACATCAACAAAATGATTATGACATCATCAAATGATTATGACATCAACAAAATGATTATGACATCATCTAATGATTTTGACATCATCAAATGATTATGACATCAACAAAATGATTATGACATCATCTAATGATTATGACATCATCAAATGATTATGACATCAACAAAATGATTATGACATCATCCAATGATTATGACATCAAATGATTATGACATCATCAAATGATTATGACATCAATAAAATGATTATGACATCATCAAATGATTATGACATCAAAAAAATGATTATGACATCATCTAATGATTATGACATCATCAAATGATTATGACATCAACAAAATGATTATGACATCATCCAATGATTATGACATCAAATGATTATGACATCAACAAAATGATTATGACATCATCCAATGATTATGACATCATCCAATGATTATAACATCATCAAATCATTATGACATCAACAAAATGATTATGACAACAACAAAATGATTATGACATCAACAAAATGATTATGACATCATCCAATGATTATGACATCATCCAATGATTATGACATCAAATGATTATGACATCAACAAAATGATTATGACATCATCCAATGATTATGACATCATCCAATGATTATAACATCATCAAATCATTATGACATCAACAAAATGATTATGACAACAACAAAATGATTATGACATCAACAAAATGATTATGACATCATCCAATGATTATGACATCATCAAATCATTATGACATCAACAAAATGATTATGACATCAACAAAATGATTATGACATCATCAAATGATTATGACATCAACAAAATGATTATTACATCATCCAAAGATTATGACATCAACAAAATGATTATGACATCATCCAATGATTATGACATCATCAAATCATTATGACATCAACAAAATGATTATTACATCAACAAAATGATTATGACATCATCAAATGATTATGACATTAACAAAATGATTATGACATCATCCAATGATTATGACATCAAATGATTATGACATCATCAAATGATTATGACATCAACAAAATGATGATGACATCATCCAATGATTATGACATCATCTAATGATTATGACATCATCAAATGATTATGACATCATTAAATGATTATGACATCATCCAATGATTATGACATCAAATGATTATGACATCAACAAAACGATTATGACATCATCCAATGATTATGACATCAAATGATTATGACATCATCAAATGATTATGACATCAACAAAATGATTATGACATCAACAAAATGATTATGACATCATTCAATGATTATGACATCAACAAATGATTATGACATCAACAAAATGATTATGACATCATCAAATGATTATAACATCAACAAAATGATTATGGCATCATCAAATGATTATGACATCAACAAAATGATTATGACATCATCCAATGATTATGACATCAAATGATTATGACATCATCAAATGATTATGACATCAACAAAATGATGATGACATCATCCAATGATTATGACATCATCTAATGATTATGACATCATCAAATGATTATGACATCATTAAATGATTATGACATCATCCAATGATTATGACATCAAATGATTATGACATCAACAAAACGATTATGACATCATCCAATGATTATGACATCAAAAGATTATGACATCATCAAATGATTATGACATCAACAAAATGATTATGACATCAACAAAATGATTATGACATCATTCAATGATTATGACATCAACAAATGATTATGACATCAACAAAATGATTATGACATCATCAAATGATTATAACATCAACAAAATGATTATGGCATCATCAAATGATTATGACATCAACAAAATGATTATGGCATCATCAAATGATTATGACATCAACAAAATGATTATGACATCATCAAATGATTATGACATCATCCAATGATTATCACATCAAATGATTATGACATCAACAAAATTATTATGACATCATGCAATGATTATGACATCATCAAATCATTATGACATCAACAAAATGATTACGACATCAACAAAATGATTGACATCATCAAATGATTATGACATCAACAAAATGATTATGACATCATCCAATGATTATGACATCAAATGATTATGACATCATCAAATCATTATGACATCAACAAAATGATTATGACATCAACAAAATGATTATGGCATCATCAAATGATTATGACATCAACAAAATCATTATGACATCATCAAAAGATTATGACATCAACAAAATGATTATGACATCATCCAATGATTATGACATCAAATGATTATGACATCATCAAATCATTATGACATCAACAAAATGATTATGACATCAACAAAATGATTATGACATCATAAAATGATTATGACATCAACAAAATGATTATGGCATCATCAAATGATTATGACATCAACAAAATGATTATGACATCATCCACTGATTATGACATCATCAAATCATTTTGACATCAACAAAATGATTATGACATCAACAAAATGATTATGACAACATCAAATGATTATGACATCATCAAATGATTATGACATCAACAAAATGATGATGACATCATCCAATGATTATGACATCATCCAATGATTATGACATCATCAAATCATTATGACATCAACAAAATGATTATGACATCATCTAATGATTATGACATCATCAAATGATTATGACATCAACAAAATGATTATGACATCATCCAATGATTATGACATCAAATGATTATGACATCATCAAATGATTATGACATCAATAAAATGATTATGACATCATCAAATGATTATGACATCAAAAAAAATGATTATGACATCAACAAAATGATTATGACATCATCTAATGATTATGACATTATCAAATGATTATGACATCATCCGATGATTATGACAACAAATGATTATGACATAATCAAATGATTATGACATCAACAAAATGATTATGACATCATCTAATGATTATGACATCATCAAATGATTATGACATCAACAAAATGATTATGACATCATCTAATGATCATGACATCATCAAATGATTATGACATCAACAAAATGATTATGACATCATCCAATGATTATGACATCAAATGATTATGACATCAACAAAATGATTATGACATCATCCAATGATTATGACATCATCCAATGATTATAACATCATCAAATCATTATGACATCAACAAAATGATTATGACATCAACAAAATGATTATGACATCAACAAAATGATTATGACATCATCCAATGATTATGACATCATCCAATGATTATGACATCATCAAATCATTATGACATCAACAAAATGATTATGACATCGACAAAATGATTATGACATCAACAAAATGATTATGACATCATCAAATGATTATGACATCAACAAAATGATTATGACATCATCCAATGATTATGACATCAAATGATTATGACATCATCAAATGATTATGACATCAACAAAATGATTATGACATCATCCAATGATTATGACATCATCCAATGATTATGACATCATCAAATTATTATGACATCAACAAAATGATTATGACATCAACAAAATGACTATGACATCATAAAATGATTATGACATCAACAAAATGATTATGGCATCATCAAATGATTATGACATCAACAAAATGATTATGACATCATCCAATGATTATGACATCATCAAATCATTATGACATCAACAAAATGATTATTACATCAACAAAATGATTTTGACATCATCAAATGATTATGACATTAACAAAATGATTATGACATCATCCAATGATTATGACATCAAATGATTATGACATCATCAAATGATTATGACATCAACAAAATGATGATGACATCATCCAATGATTATGACATCATCTAATGATTATGACATCATCAAATGATTATGACATCATTAAATGATTATGACATCATCCAATGATTATGACATCAAATGATTATGACATCATCCAATGATTATGACATCAAATGATTATGACATCATCAAATCATTATGACATCAACAAAATGATTATGACATCAACAAAATGATTATGACATCATAAAATGATTATGACATCAACAAAATGATTATGGCATCATCAAATGATTATGACATCAACAAAATGATTATGACATCATCCACTGATTATGACATCATCAAATCATTATGACATCAACAAAATGATTATGACATCAACAAAATGATTATGACAACATCAAATGATTATGACATCATCAAATGATTATGACATCAACAAAATGATGATGACATCATCCAATGATTATGACATCATCCAATGATTATGACATCATCAAATCATTATGACATCAACAAAATGATTATGACATCATCTAATGATTATGACATCATCAAATGATTATGACATCAACAAAATGATTATGACATCATCCAATGATTATGACATCAAATGATTATGACATCATCAAATGATTATGACATCAATAAAATGATTATGACATCATCAAATGATTATGACATCATCTAATGATTATGACACCATCAAATGATTATGACATCATTAAATGATTATGACATCAACAAAATGATTATGACATCATTAAATGAATATGACATCAAAAAAATGATTATGACATCATCTAATGATTATGACATCATCAAATGATTATGACATCAACAAAATGATTATGACATCATCTAATGATTATAACATCATCAAATGATTATGACATCAACAAAATGATTATGACATCATCCAATGATTATGACATCAAATGATTATGACATCATCAAATCATATGACATCAACAAAATGATTATGACATCAACAAAATGATTATGACATCATCAAATGATTCTGACATCAACAAAATGATTATGACATCATCAAATGATTATGACATCAACAAAATGATTATGACATCATCTAATGATTATGACATCATCAAATGATTATGACATCAACAAAATGATTATGACATCATCTAATGATTATGACATCATCAAATGATTATGACATCAACAAAATGATTATGACATCATCCAATGATTATGACATCAAATGATTATGACATCATCAAATGATTATGACATCAATAAAATGATTATGACATCATCAAATGATTATGACATCAAAAAAATGATTATGACATCAACAAAATGATTATGACATCATCTAATGATTATGACATTATCAAATGATTATGACATCATCCGATGATTATGACAACAAATGATATGACATAATCAAATGATTATGACATCAACAAAATGATTATGACATCATCTAATGATTATGACATCATCAAATGATTATGACATCAACAAAATGATTATGACATCATCTAATGATTATGACATCATCAAATGATTATGACATCAACAAAATGATTATGACATCATCCAATGATTATGACATCAAATGATTATGACATCAACAAAATGATTATGACATCATCCAATGATTATGACATCATCCAATGATTACAACATCATCAAATCATTATGACATCAACAAAATGATTATGACATCAACAAAATGATTATGACATCAACAAAATGATTATGACATCATCCAATGATTATGACATCATCAAATCATTATGACATCAACAAAATGATTATGACATCAACAAAATGATTATGACATCAACAAAATGGTTATGACATCATCAAATGATTATTACATCATCCAAAGATTATGACATCAACAAAATGATTATGACATCATCCAATGATTATGACATCATCAAATCATTATGACATCAACAAAATGATTATTACATCAACAAAATGATTATGACATCATCAAATGATTATGACATTAACAAAATGATTATGACATCATCCAATGATTATGACATCAAATGATTATGACATCATCAAATGATTATGACATCAACAAAATGATGATGACATCATCCAATGATTATGACATCATCTAATGATTATGACATCATCAAATGATTATGACATCATTAAATGATTATGACATCATCCAATGATTATGACATCAAATGATTATGACATCAACAAAACGATTATGACATCATCCAATGATTATGACATCAAATGATTATGACATCATCAAATGATTATGACATCAACAAAATGATTATGACATCAACAAAATGATTATGACATCATCCAATGATTATGACATCAACAAATGATTATGACATCAACAAAATGATTATGACATCATCAAATGATTATAACATCAACAAAATGATTATGGCATCATCAAATGATTATGACATCAACAAAATGATTATGGCATCATCAAATGATTATGACATCAACAAAATGATTATGACATCATCAAATGATTATGACATCATCCAATGATTATCACATCAAATGATTATGACATGAACAAAATTATTATGACATCATGCAATGATTATGACATCATCAAATCATTATGACATCAACAAAATGATTATGACATCAACAAAATGATTGACATCATCAAATGATTATGACATCAACAAAATGATTATGACATCATCCAATGATTATGACATCAAATGATTATGACATCATCAAATCATTATGACATCAACAAAATGATTATGACATCAACAAAATGATTATGGCATCATCAAATGATTATGACATCAACAAAATCATTATGACATCATCAAAAGATTATGACATCAACAAAATGATTATGACATCATCCAATGATTATGACATCAAATGATTATGACATCATCAAATCATTATGACATCAACAAAATGATTATGACATCAACAAAATGATTATGACATCATAAAATGATTATGACATCAACAAAATGATTATGGCATCATCAAATGATTATGACATCAACAAAATGATTATGACATCATCCACTGATTATGACATCATCAAATCATTTTGACATCAACAAAATGATTATGACATCAACAAAATGATTATGACAACATCAAATGATTATGACATCATCAAATGATTATGACATCATCAAATGATTATGACATCAACAAAATGATTATGACATCATCCAATGATTATGACATCAAATGATTATGACATCATCAAATGATTATGACATCAATAAAATGATTATGACATCATCAAATGATTATGACATCAAAAAAATGATTATGACATCAACAAAATGATTATGACATCATCTAATGATTATGACATTATCAAATGATTATGACATCATCCGATGATTATGACAACAAATGATTATGACATAATCAAATGATTATGACATCAACAAAATGATTATGACATCATCTAATGATTATGACATCATCAAATGATTATGACATCAACAAAATGATTATGACATCATCTAATGATTATGACATCATCAAATGATTATGACATCAACAAAATGATTATGACATCATCCAATGATTATGACATCAAATGATTATGACATCAACAAAATGATTATGACATCATCCAATGATTATGACATCATCCAATGATTATAACATCATCAAATCATTATGACATCAACAAAATGATTATGACATCAACAAAATGATTATGACATCAACAAAATGATTATGACATCATCCAATGATTATGACATCATCCAATGATTATGACATCATCAAATCATTATGACATCAACAAAATGATTATGACATCAACAAAATGATTATGACATCAACAAAATGATTATGACATCATCAAATGATTATGACATCAACAAAATGATTATGACATCATCCAATGATTATGACATCAAATGATTATGACATCATCAAATGATTATGACATCAACAAAATGATTATGACATCATCCAATGATTATGACATCATCCAATGATTATGACATCATCAAATTATTATGACATCAACAAAATGATTATGACATCAACAAAATGACTATGACATCATAAAATGATTATGACATCAACAAAATGATTATGGCATCATCAAATGATTATGACATCAACAAAATGATTATGACATCATCCAATGATTATGACATCATCAAATCATTATGACATCAACAAAATGATTATTACATCAACAAAATGATTTTGACATCATCAAATGATTATGACATTAACAAAATGATTATGACATCATCTAATGATTATGACATCATCAAATGATTATGACATCAACAAAATGATTATGACATCATCCAATGATTATGACATCAAATGATTATGACATCAACAAAATGATTATGACATCATCCAATGATTATGACATCATCCAATGATTATAACATCATCAAATCATTATGACATCAACAAAATGATTATGACATCAACAAAATGATTATGACATCAACAAAATGATTATGACATCATCCAATGATTATGACATCATCCAATGATTATGACATCATCAAATCATTATGACATCAACAAAATGATTATGACATCATCCAATGATTATGACATCAAATGATTATGACATCAACAAAATGATTATGACATCATCCAATGATTATGACATCATCCAATGATTATAACATCATCAAATCATTATGACATCAACAAAATGATTATGACATCAACAAAATGATTATGACATCAACAAAATGATTATGACATCATCCAATGATTATGACATCATCCAATGATTATGACATCATCAAATCATTATGACATCAACAAAATGATTATGACATCAACAAAATGATTATGACATCAACAAAATGATTATGACATCATCAAATGATTATGACATCAACAAAATGATTATGACATCATCCAATGATTATGACATCAAATGATTATGACATCATCAAATGATTATGACATCAACAAAATGATTATGACATCATCCAATGATTATGACATCATCCAATGATTATGACATCATCAAATTATTATGACATCAACAAAATGATTATGACATCAACAAAATGACTATGACATCATAAAATGATTATGACATCAACAAAATGATTATGGCATCATCAAATGATTATGACATCAACAAAATGATTATGACATCATCCAATGATTATGACATCATCAAATCATTATGACATCAACAAAATGATTATTACATCAACAAAATGATTTTGACATCATCAAATGATTATGACATTAACAAAATGATTATGACATCATCCAATGATTATGACATCAAATGATTATGACATCATCAAATGATTATGACATCAACAAAATGATGATGACATCATCCAATGATTATGACATCATCTAATGATTATCACATCATCAAATGATTATGACATCATTAAATGATTATGACATCATCCAATGATTATGACATCAAATGATTATGACATCAACAAAACGATTATGACATCATCCAATGATTATGACATCATCCAATGATTATGATATCATCAAATCATTATGACATCAACAAAATGATTATGGCATCAACAAAATGATTATGACATCAACAAAATGATTATGACATCATCCAATGATTATGACATCAAATGATTATGACATCATCAAATGATTATGACATCAACAAAATGATTATGGCATCATCAAATGAATATGACATCAACAAAATGATTATGACATCATCCAATGATTATGACATCATCCAATGATTATGACATCATCAAATCATTATGACATCAACAAAATGATTATGACATCAACAAAATGATTATGACATTATCAAATGATTATGACATCAACAAATTGATTATGACATCATCCAATGATTATGACATCAAATGATTATGACATCATCAAATGATTATGACATCAACAAAATGATTATGACATCATCCAATGATTATGACATCAAATGATTATGACATCATCAAATGATTATGACATCAACAAAATGATTATGACATCATCCAATGATTATGACATCAAATGATTATGACATCATCAAATGATTATGACATCAACAAAATGATGATGACATCATCCAATGATTATGACATCATCCAATGATTATGACATCATCAAATCATTATGACATCAACAAAATGATTATGACTTCATCTAATGATTATGACATCATCAAATGATTATGACATCAACAAAATGATTATGACATCATCCCATGATTATGACATCAAATGATTATGACATCATCAAATGATTATGACATCAACAAAATGATTATGACATCATCAAATGATTATGACATCAACAAAATGATTATGACATCATCTAATGATTATGACATCATCAAATGATTATGACATCAACAAAATGATTATGACATCATCAAATGATTATGACATCAACAAAATGTTTATGACATCATCCAATGATTATGACATCAAATGTTTATGACATCATGAAATGATTATGACATCAACAAAATGATTATGACATCATCCAATGATTATGACATCAAATGATTATGACATCATCAAATGATTATGACATCAACAAAACGATTATGACATCATCCAATGATTATGACATCATCCAATGATTATGACATCATCAAATCATTATGACATCAACAAAATGATTATGACATCAACAAAATGATTATGACATCAACAAAATGATTATGACATCATCCAATGATTATGACATCAAATGATTATGACATCATCAAATGATTATGACATCAACAAAATGATTATGGCATCATCAAATGATTATGACATCAACAAAATGATTATGACATCATCCAATGATTATGACATCATCCAATGATTATGACATCATCAAATCATTAAGACATCAACAAAATGATTATGACATCAACAAAATGATTATGACATTATCAAATGATTATGACATCAACAAATTGATTATGACATCATCCAATGATTATGACATCAAATGATTATGACATCATCAAATGATTATGACATCAACAAAATGATTATGACATCATCCAATGATTATGACATCAAATGATTATGACATCATCAAATGATTATGACATCAACAAAATGATTATGACATCATCCAATGATTATGACATCAAATGATTATGACATCATCAAATGATTATGACATCAACAAAATGATGATGACATCATCCAATGATTATGACATCATCCAATGATTATGACATCATCAAATCATTATGACATCAACAAAATGATTATGACATCATCTAATGATTATGACATCATCAAATGATTATGACATCATCCCATGATTATGACATCAAATGATTATGACATCATCAAATGATTATGACATCAACAAAATGATTATGACATCATCAAATGATTATGACATCAACAAAATGATTATGACATCATCTAATGATTATGACATCATCAAATGATTATGACATCAACAAAATGATTTTGACATCATCCAATGATTATGACATCATCAAATCATTATGACATCAACAAAATGATTATGACATCAACAAAATGATTATGACATCATCAAATGATTATGACATCAAATGATTATGACATCATCAAATGATTATGACATCAACAAAATGTTTATGACATCATCCAATGATTATGACATCAAATGATTATGACATCATCAAATGATTATGCCATCAACAAAATGATTATGGCATCATCAAATGATTATGACATTATCAAATGATTATGACATCAACAAAATTATTATGACATCATCTAATGATTATGACATCATCAAATGATTATGACATCAACAAAATGATTATGACATAATCCAATGATTATGACATCAAATGATTATGACATCATCAAATGATTATGACATCAACAAAATGATTATGACATCATCTAATGATTATGACATCATCAAATGATTATGACATCAACAAAATGATTATGGCATCATCAAATGATTATGACATCAACAAAATGATTATGACATCATCCAATGATTATGACATCAAATGATTATGACATCATCAAATGATTATGACATCAACAAAATGATGATGACATCATCCAATGATTATGACATCATCTAATGATTATGACATCATCAAATGATTATGACATCATTAAATGATTATGACATCATCCAATGATTATGACATCAAATGATTATGACATCAACAAAACGATTATGACATCATCCAATGATTATGACATCAAAAGATTATGACATCATCAAATGATTATGACATCAACAAAATGATTATGACATCAACAAAATGATTATGACATCATTCAATGATTATGACATCAACAAATGATTATGACATCAACAAAATGATTATGACATCATCAAATGATTATAACATCAACAAAATGATTATGGCATCATCAAATGATTATGACATCAACAAAATGATTATGGCATCATCAAATGATTATGACATCAACAAAATGATTATGACATCATCAAATGATTATGACATCATCCAATGATTATCACATCAAATGATTATGACATCAACAAAATTATTATGACATCATGCAATGATTATGACATCATCAAATCATTATGACATCAACAAAATGATTACGACATCAACAAAATGATTGACATCATCAAATGATTATGACATCAACAAAATGATTATGACATCATCCAATGATTATGACATCAAATGATTATGACATCATCAAATCATTATGACATCAACAAAATGATTATGACATCAACAAAATGATTATGGCATCATCAAATGATTATGACATCAACAAAATCATTATGACATCATCAAAAGATTATGACATCAACAAAATGATTATGACATCATCCAATGATTATGACATCAAATGATTATGACATCATCAAATCATTATGACATCAACAAAATGATTATGACATCAACAAAATGATTATGACATCATAAAATGATTATGACATCAACAAAATGATTATGGCATCATCAAATGATTATGACATCAACAAAATGATTATGACATCATCCACTGATTATGACATCATCAAATCATTTTGACATCAACAAAATGATTATGACATCAACAAAATGATTATGACAACATCAAATGATTATGACATCATCAAATGATTATGACATCAACAAAATGATGATGACATCATCCAATGATTATGACATCATCCAATGATTATGACATCATCAAATCATTATGACATCAACAAAATGATTATGACATCATCTAATGATTATGACATCATCAAATGATTATGACATCAACAAAATGATTATGACATCATCCAATGATTATGACATCAAATGATTATGACATCATCAAATGATTATGACATCAATAAAATGATTATGACATCATCAAATGATTATGACATCAAAAAAAATGATTATGACATCAACAAAATGATTATGACATCATCTAATGATTATGACATTATCAAATGATTATGACATCATCCGATGATTATGACAACAAATGATTATGACATAATCAAATGATTATGACATCAACAAAATGATTATGACATCATCTAATGATTATGACATCATCAAATGATTATGACATCAACAAAATGATTATGACATCATCTAATGATCATGACATCATCAAATGATTATGACATCAACAAAATGATTATGACATCATCCAATGATTATGACATCAAATGATTATGACATCAACAAAATGATTATGACATCATCCAATGATTATGACATCATCCAATGATTATAACATCATCAAATCATTATGACATCAACAAAATGATTATGACATCAACAAAATGATTATGACATCAACAAAATGATTATGACATCATCCAATGATTATGACATCATCCAATGATTATGACATCATCAAATCATTATGACATCAACAAAATGATTATGACATCGACAAAATGATTATGACATCAACAAAATGATTATGACATCATCAAGTGATTATGACATCAACAAAATGATTATGACATCATCCAATGATTATGACATCAAATGATTATGACATCATCAAATGATTATGACATCAACAAAATGATTATGACATCATCCAATGATTATGACATCATCCAATGATTATGACATCATCAAATTATTATGACATCAACAAAATGATTATGACATCAACAAAATGACTATGACATCATAAAATGATTATGACATCAACAAAATGATTATGGCATCATCAAATGATTATGACATCAACAAAATGATTATGACATCATCCAATGATTATGACATCATCAAATCATTATGACATCAACAAAATGATTATTACATCAACAAAATGATTTTGACATCATCAAATGATTATGACATTAACAAAATGATTATGACATCATCCAATGATTATGACATCAAATGATTATGACATCATCAAATGATTATGACATCAACAAAATGATGATGACATCATCCAATGATTATGACATCATCTAATGATTATGACATCATCAAATGATTATGACATCATTAAATGATTATGACATCATCCAATGATTATGACATCAAATGATTATGACATCATCCAATGATTATGACATCAAATGATTATGACATCATCAAATCATTATGACATCAACAAAATGATTATGACATCAACAAAATGATTATGACATCATAAAATGATTATGACATCAACAAAATGATTATGGCATCATCAAATGATTATGACATCAACAAAATGATTATGACATCATCCACTGATTATGACATCATCAAATCATTATGACATCAACAAAATGATTATGACATCAACAAAATGATTATGACAACATCAAATGATTATGACATCATCAAATGATTATGACATCAACAAAATGATGATGACATCATCCAATGATTATGACATCATCCAATGATTATGACATCATCAAATCATTATGACATCAACAAAATGATTATGACATCATCTAATGATTATGACATCATCAAATGATTATGACATCAACAAAATGATTATGACATCATCCAATGATTATGACATCAAATGATTATGACATCATCAAATGATTATGACATCAATAAAATGATTATGACATCATCAAATGATTATGACATCATCTAATGATTATGACACCATCAAATGATTATGACATCATTAAATGATTATGACATCAACAAAATGATTATGACATCATTAAATGAATATGACATCAAAAAAATGATTATGACATCATCTAATGATTATGACATCATCAAATGATTATGACATCAACAAAATGATTATGACATCATCTAATGATTATAACATCATCAAATGATTATGACATCAACAAAATGATTATGACATCATCCAATGATTATGACATCAAATGATTATGACATCATCAAATCATATGACATCAACAAAATGATTATGACATCAACAAAATGATTATGACATCATCAAATGATTCTGACATCAACAAAATGATTATGACATCATCAAATGATTATGACATCAACAAAATGATTATGACATCATCTAATGATTATGACATCATCAAATGATTATGACATCAACAAAATGATTATGACATCATCTAATGATTATGACATCATCAAATGATTATGACATCAACAAAATGATTATGACATCATCCAATGATTATGACATCAAATGATTATGACATCATCAAATGATTATGACATCAATAAAATGATTATGACATCATCAAATGATTATGACATCAAAAAAATGATTATGACATCAACAAAATGATTATGACATCATCTAATGATTATGACATTATCAAATGATTATGACATCATCCGATGATTATGACAACAAATGATATGACATAATCAAATGATTATGACATCAACAAAATGATTATGACATCATCTAATGATTATGACATCATCAAATGATTATGACATCAACAAAATGATTATGACATCATCTAATGATTATGACATCATCAAATGATTATGACATCAACAAAATGATTATGACATCATCCAATGATTATGACATCAAATGATTATGACATCAACAAAATGATTATGACATCATCCAATGATTATGACATCATCCAATGATTACAACATCATCAAATCATTATGACATCAACAAAATGATTATGACATCAACAAAATGATTATGACATCAACAAAATGATTATGACATCATCCAATGATTATGACATCATCAAATCATTATGACATCAACAAAATGATTATGACATCAACAAAATGATTATGACATCAACAAAATGGTTATGACATCATCAAATGATTATTACATCATCCAAAGATTATGACATCAACAAAATGATTATGACATCATCCAATGATTATGACATCATCAAATCATTATGACATCAACAAAATGATTATTACATCAACAAAATGATTATGACATCATCAAATGATTATGACATTAACAAAATGATTATGACATCATCCAATGATTATGACATCAAATGATTATGACATCATCAAATGATTATGACATCAACAAAATGATGATGACATCATCCAATGATTATGACATCATCTAATGATTATGACATCATCAAATGATTATGACATCATTAAATGATTATGACATCATCCAATGATTATGACATCAAATGATTATGACATCAACAAAACGATTATGACATCATCCAATGATTATGACATCAAATGATTATGACATCATCAAATGATTATGACATCAACAAAATGATTATGACATCAACAAAATGATTATGACATCATCCAATGATTATGACATCAACAAATGATTATGACATCAACAAAATGATTATGACATCATCAAATGATTATAACATCAACAAAATGATTATGGCATCATCAAATGATTATGACATCAACAAAATGATTATGGCATCATCAAATGATTATGACATCAACAAAATGATTATGACATCATCAAATGATTATGACATCATCCAATGATTATCACATCAAATGATTATGACATGAACAAAATTATTATGACATCATGCAATGATTATGACATCATCAAATCATTATGACATCAACAAAATGATTATGACATCAACAAAATGATTGACATCATCAAATGATTATGACATCAACAAAATGATTATGACATCATCCAATGATTATGACATCAAATGATTATGACATCATCAAATCATTATGACATCAACAAAATGATTATGACATCAACAAAATGATTATGGCATCATCAAATGATTATGACATCAACAAAATCATTATGACATCATCAAAAGATTATGACATCAACAAAATGATTATGACATCATCCAATGATTATGACATCAAATGATTATGACATCATCAAATCATTATGACATCAACAAAATGATTATGACATCAACAAAATGATTATGACATCATAAAATGATTATGACATCAACAAAATGATTATGGCATCATCAAATGATTATGACATCAACAAAATGATTATGACATCATCCACTGATTATGACATCATCAAATCATTTTGACATCAACAAAATGATTATGACATCAACAAAATGATTATGACAACATCAAATGATTATGACATCATCAAATGATTATGACATCATCAAATGATTATGACATCAACAAAATGATTATGACATCATCCAATGATTATGACATCAAATGATTATGACATCATCAAATGATTATGACATCAATAAAATGATTATGACATCATCAAATGATTATGACATCAAAAAAATGATTATGACATCAACAAAATGATTATGACATCATCTAATGATTATGACATTATCAAATGATTATGACATCATCCGATGATTATGACAACAAATGATTATGACATAATCAAATGATTATGACATCAACAAAATGATTATGACATCATCTAATGATTATGACATCATCAAATGATTATGACATCAACAAAATGATTATGACATCATCTAATGATTATGACATCATCAAATGATTATGACATCAACAAAATGATTATGACATCATCCAATGATTATGACATCAAATGATTATGACATCAACAAAATGATTATGACATCATCCAATGATTATGACATCATCCAATGATTATAACATCATCAAATCATTATGACATCAACAAAATGATTATGACATCAACAAAATGATTATGACATCAACAAAATGATTATGACATCATCCAATGATTATGACATCATCCAATGATTATGACATCATCAAATCATTATGACATCAACAAAATGATTATGACATCAACAAAATGATTATGACATCAACAAAATGATTATGACATCATCAAATGATTATGACATCAACAAAATGATTATGACATCATCCAATGATTATGACATCAAATGATTATGACATCATCAAATGATTATGACATCAACAAAATGATTATGACATCATCCAATGATTATGACATCATCCAATGATTATGACATCATCAAATTATTATGACATCAACAAAATGATTATGACATCAACAAAATGACTATGACATCATAAAATGATTATGACATCAACAAAATGATTATGGCATCATCAAATGATTATGACATCAACAAAATGATTATGACATCATCCAATGATTATGACATCATCAAATCATTATGACATCAACAAAATGATTATTACATCAACAAAATGATTTTGACATCATCAAATGATTATGACATTAACAAAATGATTATGACATCATCTAATGATTATGACATCATCAAATGATTATGACATCAACAAAATGATTATGACATCATCCAATGATTATGACATCAAATGATTATGACATCAACAAAATGATTATGACATCATCCAATGATTATGACATCATCCAATGATTATAACATCATCAAATCATTATGACATCAACAAAATGATTATGACATCAACAAAATGATTATGACATCAACAAAATGATTATGACATCATCCAATGATTATGACATCATCCAATGATTATGACATCATCAAATCATTATGACATCAACAAAATGATTATGACATCATCCAATGATTATGACATCAAATGATTATGACATCAACAAAATGATTATGACATCATCCAATGATTATGACATCATCCAATGATTATAACATCATCAAATCATTATGACATCAACAAAATGATTATGACATCAACAAAATGATTATGACATCAACAAAATGATTATGACATCATCCAATGATTATGACATCATCCAATGATTATGACATCATCAAATCATTATGACATCAACAAAATGATTATGACATCAACAAAATGATTATGACATCAACAAAATGATTATGACATCATCAAATGATTATGACATCAACAAAATGATTATGACATCATCCAATGATTATGACATCAAATGATTATGACATCATCAAATGATTATGACATCAACAAAATGATTATGACATCATCCAATGATTATGACATCATCCAATGATTATGACATCATCAAATTATTATGACATCAACAAAATGATTATGACATCAACAAAATGACTATGACATCATAAAATGATTATGACATCAACAAAATGATTATGGCATCATCAAATGATTATGACATCAACAAAATGATTATGACATCATCCAATGATTATGACATCATCAAATCATTATGACATCAACAAAATGATTATTACATCAACAAAATGATTTTGACATCATCAAATGATTATGACATTAACAAAATGATTATGACATCATCCAATGATTATGACATCAAATGATTATGACATCATCAAATGATTATGACATCAACAAAATGATGATGACATCATCCAATGATTATGACATCATCTAATGATTATCACATCATCAAATGATTATGACATCATTAAATGATTATGACATCATCCAATGATTATGACATCAAATGATTATGACATCAACAAAACGATTATGACATCATCCAATGATTATGACATCATCCAATGATTATGATATCATCAAATCATTATGACATCAACAAAATGATTATGGCATCAACAAAATGATTATGACATCAACAAAATGATTATGACATCATCCAATGATTATGACATCAAATGATTATGACATCATCAAATGATTATGACATCAACAAAATGATTATGGCATCATCAAATGAATATGACATCAACAAAATGATTATGACATCATCCAATGATTATGACATCATCCAATGATTATGACATCATCAAATCATTATGACATCAACAAAATGATTATGACATCAACAAAATGATTATGACATTATCAAATGATTATGACATCAACAAATTGATTATGACATCATCCAATGATTATGACATCAAATGATTATGACATCATCAAATGATTATGACATCAACAAAATGATTATGACATCATCCAATGATTATGACATCAAATGATTATGACATCATCAAATGATTATGACATCAACAAAATGATTATGACATCATCCAATGATTATGACATCAAATGATTATGACATCATCAAATGATTATGACATCAACAAAATGATGATGACATCATCCAATGATTATGACATCATCCAATGATTATGACATCATCAAATCATTATGACATCAACAAAATGATTATGACTTCATCTAATGATTATGACATCATCAAATGATTATGACATCAACAAAATGATTATGACATCATCCCATGATTATGACATCAAATGATTATGACATCATCAAATGATTATGACATCAACAAAATGATTATGACATCATCAAATGATTATGACATCAACAAAATGATTATGACATCATCTAATGATTATGACATCATCAAATGATTATGACATCAACAAAATGATTATGACATCATCAAATGATTATGACATCAACAAAATGTTTATGACATCATCCAATGATTATGACATCAAATGTTTATGACATCATGAAATGATTATGACATCAACAAAATGATTATGACATCATCCAATGATTATGACATCAAATGATTATGACATCATCAAATGATTATGACATCAACAAAATGATGATGACATCATCCAATGATTATGACATCATCTAATGATTATGACATCATCAAATGATTATGACATCATTAAATGATTATGACATCATCCAATGATTATGACATCAAATGATTATGACATCAACAAAACGATTATGACATCATCCAATGATTATGACATCATCCAATGATTATGACATCATCAAATCATTATGACATCAACAAAATGATTATGACATCAACAAAATGATTATGACATCAACAAAATGATTATGACATCATCCAATGATTATGACATCAAATGATTATGACATCATCAAATGATTATGACATCAACAAAATGATTATGGCATCATCAAATGATTATGACATCAACAAAATGATTATGACATCATCCAATGATTATGACATCATCCAATGATTATGACATCATCAAATCATTAAGACATCAACAAAATGATTATGACATCAACAAAATGATTATGACATTATCAAATGATTATGACATCAACAAATTGATTATGACATCATCCAATGATTATGACATCAAATGATTATGACATCATCAAATGATTATGACATCAACAAAATGATTATGACATCATCCAATGATTATGACATCAAATGATTATGACATCATCAAATGATTATGACATCAACAAAATGATTATGACATCATCCAATGATTATGACATCAAATGATTATGACATCATCAAATGATTATGACATCAACAAAATGATGATGACATCATCCAATGATTATGACATCATCCAATGATTATGACATCATCAAATCATTATGACATCAACAAAATGATTATGACATCATCTAATGATTATGACATCATCAAATGATTATGACATCATCCCATGATTATGACATCAAATGATTATGACATCATCAAATGATTATGACATCAACAAAATGATTATGACATCATCAAATGATTATGACATCAACAAAATGATTATGACATCATCTAATGATTATGACATCATCAAATGATTATGACATCAACAAAATGATTTTGACATCATCCAATGATTATGACATCATCAAATCATTATGACATCAACAAAATGATTATGACATCAACAAAATGATTATGACATCATCAAATGATTATGACATCAAATGATTATGACATCATCAAATGATTATGACATCAACAAAATGTTTATGACATCATCCAATGATTATGACATCAAATGATTATGACATCATCAAATGATTATGCCATCAACAAAATGATTATGGCATCATCAAATGATTATGACATTATCAAATGATTATGACATCAACAAAATTATTATGACATCATCTAATGATTATGACATCATCAAATGATTATGACATCAACAAAATGATTATGACATAATCCAATGATTATGACATCAAATGATTATGACATCATCAAATGATTATGACATCAACAAAATGATTATGACATCATCTAATGATTATGACATCATCAAATGATTATGACATCAACAAAATGATTATGACATCATCCAATGATTATGACATCAAATGATTATGACATCAACAAAATGATTATGACATCATCCTATGATTATGACATCATCCAATGATTATAACATCATCAAATCATTATGACATCAACAAAATGATTATGACATCAACAAAATGATTATGGCATCATCAAATGATTATGACATCAACAAAATGATTATGACATCATCCAATGATTATGACATCATCCAATGATTATGACATCATCAAATCATTATGACATCAACAAAATGATTATGACATCAACAAAATGATTATGACATCATCAAATGATTATGACATCAACAAAATGATTATGACATCATCCAATGATTATGACATCAAATGATTATGACATCATCAAATGATTATGACATCAACAAAATGATTATGACATCATCCAATGATTATGACATCATCCAATGATTATGAGATCAACAAATCATTATGACATCAACAAAATGATTATGACATCAACAAAATGATTATGACATCATCAAATGATTATAACATCAACAAAATGATTATGACATCAACAAATGATTATGACATCATCCAAAGATGATGACATCAAATGATTATGACATCATCAAATGATTATGACATCAACAAAATGATTATGACATCATCCAATGATTATGACATCAAATGATTATGACATCATCAAATGATTATGCCATCAACAAAATGATTATGGCATCATCAAATGATAATGCCATTAACAAAATGATTATGGCATCATCAAATGATTATGACATCAACAAAATGATTATGACATCATCCAATGATTATGACATCAAATGATTATGACATCATCAAATCATTATGACATCAACAAAATGATTATGACATCATAAAATGATTATGATATCAACAAAATGATTATGTCATCATCCAATGATTATGACATCATCCAATGATTATGACATCATCAAATCATTATGACATCAGCAAAATGATTATGACATCATCCAATGATTATGACGTCATCCAATGATTATGACATCATCAAATCATTATGACATCAACAAAATGATTATGACATCAACAAAATGATTATGACATCATCAAATGATTATGACATCAACAAAATGATTATGTCATCATCCAATGATTATGACATCATCCAATGATTATGACATCATCAAATCATTATGACATCAGCAAAATGATTATGACATCATCCAATGATTATGACGTCATCCAATGATTATGACATCATCAAATCATTATGACATCAACAAAATGATTATGACATCAAAAAAATGATTATGACATCATCAAATGATTATGACATCAAATGATTATGACATCATCAAATGATTATGACATCAACAAAATGATCATGGCATCATCAAATGATTATGACATTATCAAATGATTATGACATCAACAAAATGATTATGACATCATCCGATGATTATGACTTCAAATGATTATGACATCATCAAATGATTATGACATCAACAAAATGGTTATGACATCATCCAATGATTATGACATCATCCAATGATTATGACATCAAATGATTATGACATCATCAAATGATTATGACATCAACAAAATGATTATGACATCATCAAATGATTATGACATCAACAAAATGATTATGACATCATCTAATGATTATGACATCATCCAATGATTATGACATCAAATGATTATGACATCATCAAATGATTTTGACATCATCAAATGATTATGACATCATCTAATGATTATGACATCAACAAAATGATTATGACATCATCTAATGATTATGACATCAAATGATTATGACATCAACAAAATGATTATGACATCATCCAATGATTATGACATCAAATGATTATGACATCATCCAATGATTATGACATCAAATGATTATGACATCATCAAATCATTATGACATCAACAAAATGATTATGACATCAACAAAATAATTATGACATCATCTAATGATTATGACATCATCAAATGATTATGACATCAACAAAATGATTATGACAACATCCAATGATTATGACATCAAATGATTATGACATCATCAAATGGTTATGACATCAACAAAATGATGATGACATCATCCAATGATTATGACATCATCCAATGATTATGACATCATCAAATCATTATGACATCAACAAAATGATTATGACATCAACAAAATGATTATGACATCAACAAAATGATTATGGCATCATCAAATGATTACGACATCAACAAAGTGATTATGGCATCATCAAATGATTATGACATCAACAAAATGATTATGACATCATCCAATGATTATGACATCAAATGATTATGACATCATCAAATCATTATGACATCAACAAAATGATTATGACATCATAAAATGATTATGACATCAACAAAATGATTATGGCATCATCAAATGATTATGACATCAACAAAATGATTATGACATCATCCAATGATTATGACATCATCCAATGATTATGACATCATCAAATCATTATGACATCAACAAAATGATTATGACATCATCCAATGATTATGACATCATCAAATCATTATGACATCATCCAATGATTATGACATCAACAAAATGATTATGACATCATCAAATGATCATGACATCAACAAAATGATTATGATATCATCCAATGATTATGACATCATCAAATCATTATGACATCAACAAAATGATTATGACATCAACAAAATGATTATGACATCATCAAATGATTATGACATCATCAAATGATTATGACATCAACAAAATGTTTATGACATCATCCAATGATTATGACATCAAATGATTATGACATCATCAAATGATTATGCCATCAACAAAATGATTATGGCATCATCAAATGATTATGACATTATCAAATAATTATGACATCAACAAAATTATTATGACATCATCTAATGATTACGACATCATCAAATGATTATGACATCAACAAAATGATTATGACATCATCTAATGATTATGACATCATCAAATGATTATGACATCAACAAAATTATTATGACATCATCTAATGATTATGACATCATCAAATGATTATGACATCAACAAAATGATTGTGACATAATCCAATGATTATGACATCAAATGATTATGACATCATCAAATGATTATGACATCAACAAAATGATTATGACATCATCTAATGATTATGACATCATCAAATGATTATGACATCAACAAAATGATTATGACATCATCCAATGATTATGACATCAAATGATTATGACATCAACAAAATGATTATGACATCATCCTATGATTATGACATCATCCAATGATTATAACATCATCAAATCATTATGACATCAACAAAATGATTATGACATCAACAAAATGATTATGACATCATCCAATGATTATGACATCATCCAATGATTATGACATCATCCAATGATTATGACATCATCAAATCATTATGACATCAACAAAATGATTATGACATCAACAAAATGATTATGACATCATCAAATGATTATGACATCAACAAAATGATTATGACATCATCCAATGATTATGACATCAACAAAATGATTATGACATCATCAAATGATTACAACATCAACAAAATGATTATGACATCATCAAATGATTATGACATCAACAAAATGATTATGACATCATCAAATGATTATGACATCATCCAAAGATGATGACATCAAATGATTATGACATCATCAAATGATTATGACATCAACAAAATGATTATGACATCATCCAATGATTATGACATCAAATGATTATGACATCATCAAATGATTATGCCATCAACAAAATGATTATGGCATCATCAAATGATAATGCCATCAACAAAATGATTATGGCATCATCAAATGATTATGACATCAACAAAATGATTATGACATCATCCAATGATTATGACATCAAATGATTATGACATCATCAAATCATTATGACATCAACAAAATGATTATGACATCATAAAATGATTATGATATCAACAAAATGATTATGGCATCATCAAATGATTATGACATCAACAAAATGATTATGTCATCATCCAATGATTATGACATCATCCAATGATTATGACATCATCCAATGATTATGACATCATCAAATCATTATGACATCAGCAAAATGATTATGACATCATCCAATGATTATGACGTCATCCAATGATTATGACATCATCAAATCATTATGACATCAACAAAATGATTATGACATCAACAAAATGATTATGACATCATCAAATGATTATGACATCAACAAAGTGATTATGTCATCATCCAATGATTATGACATCATCCAATGATTATGACATCATCAAATCATTATGACATCAGCAAAATGATTATGACATCATCCAATGATTATGACGTCATCCAATGAATATGACATCATCAAATCATTATGACATCAACAAAATGATTATGACATCAAAAAAATGATTATGACATCATCAAATGATTATGACATCAAATGATTATGACATCATCAAATGATTATGACATCAACAAAATGATTATGGCATCATCAAATGATTATGACATTATCAAATGATTATGACATCAACAAAATGATTATGACATCATCCGATGATTATGACTTCAAATGATTATGACATCATCAAATGATTATGACATCAACAAAATGGTTATGACATCATCCAATGATTATGACATCATCCAATGATTATGACATCAAATGATTATGACATCATCAAATGATTATGACATCAACAAAATGATTATGACATCATCAAATGATTATGACATCAACAAAATGATTATGACATCATCTAATGATTATGACATCATCAAATGATTATGACATCAACAAAATGATTATGACATCATCAAATGATTATGACATCAACAAAATGTTTATGACATCATCCAATGATTATGACATCAAATGATTATGACATCATCAAATGATTATGACATCAACAAAATGATTATGACATCATCTAATGATTATGACATCATCAAATGATTATGACATCAAAAAAATGATTATGACATCATCTAATGATTATGATATCATCAAATGATTATGACATCAACAAAATGATTATGACATCATTTAATGATTATGACATCATCAAATGATTATGACATCAACAAAATGATTATGACATCATCTAATGATTATGCCATCATCAAATGATTATGACATCAACAAAATGATTATGACATCATCCAATGATTATGACATCAACAAAATGATTATGACATCATCCAATGATTATGACATAAAAAATGATTATGACATCAACAAAATGATTTTGACATCATCCAATGATTATGACATCAAATGATTATGACATCATCTAATGATTATGACATCAACAAAATGATTATGGCATCATCAAATGATTATGACATCAACAAAATCATTATGACATCATCAAATGATTATGACATCATCAAAATGATTATGACATCATCCAATGATTATAACATCAAATGATTATGACATCATCAAATGATTATGACATCATAAAATGATTATGATATCAACAAAATGATTATGGCATCATAAAATGATTATGATATCCACAAAATGATTATGGCATCATCAAATGATTATGACATCAACAAAATGATTATGTCATCATCCAATGATTATGACATCATCCAATGATTATGACACCATCAAATCATTATGACATCAGCAAAATGATTATGACATCATCCAATGATTATGACATCAAATGATTATGACATCATCAAATGATTATGACATCAACAAAATGATGATGACATCATCCAATGATTATGACATCATCTAATGATTATGACACCATCAAATGATTATGACATCATTAAATGATTATGACATCAACAAAATGATTATGACATCATTAAATGAATATGACATCAAAAAAATGATTATGACATCATCTAATGATTATGACATCATCAAATGATTATGACATCAACAAAATGATTATGACATCATCTAATGATTATAACATCATCAAATGATTATGACATCAACAAAATGATTATGACATCATCCAATGATTATGACATCAAATGATTATGACATCATCAAATCATATGACATCAACAAAATGATTATGACATCAACAAAATGATTATGACATCATCAAATGATTCTGACATCAACAAAATGATTATGACATCATCAAATGATTATGACATCAACAAAATGATTATGACATCATCTAATGATTATGACATCATCAAATGATTATGACATCAACAAAATGATTATGACATCATCTAATGATTATGACATCATCAAATGATTATGACATCAACAAAATGATTATGACATCATCCAATGATTATGACATCAAATGATTATGACATCATCAAATGATTATGACATCAATAAAATGATTATGACATCATCAAATGATTATGACATCAAAAAAATGATTATGACATCAACAAAATGATTATGACATCATCTAATGATTATGACATTATCAAATGATTATGACATCATCCGATGATTATGACAACAAATGATATGACATAATCAAATGATTATGACATCAACAAAATGATTATGACATCATCTAATGATTATGACATCATCAAATGATTATGACATCAACAAAATGATTATGACATCATCTAATGATTATGACATCATCAAATGATTATGACATCAACAAAATGATTATGACATCATCCAATGATTATGACATCAAATGATTATGACATCAACAAAATGATTATGACATCATCCAATGATTATGACATCATCCAATGATTATAACATCATCAAATCATTATGACATCAACAAAATGATTATGACATCAACAAAATGATTATGACATCAACAAAATGATTATGACATCATCCAATGATTATGACATCATCAAATCATTATGACATCAACAAAATGATTATGACATCAACAAAATGATTATGACATCAACAAAATGATTATGACATCATCAAATGATTATTACATCATCCAAAGATTATGACATCAACAAAATGATTATGACATCATCCAATGATTATGACATCATCAAATCATTATGACATCAACAAAATGATTATTACATCAACAAAATGATTATGACATCATCAAATGATTATGACATTAACAAAATGATTATGACATCATCCAATGATTATGACATCAAATGATTATGACATCATCAAATGATTATGACATCAACAAAATGATGATGACATCATCCAATGATTATGACATCATCTAATGATTATGACATCATCAAATGATTATGACATCATTAAATGATTATGACATCATCCAATGATTATGACATCAAATGATTATGACATCAACAAAACGATTATGACATCATCCAATGATTATGACATCAAATGATTATGACATCATCAAATGATTATGACATCAACAAAATGATTATGACATCAACAAAATGATTATGACATCATCCAATGATTATGACATCAACAAATGATTATGACATCAACAAAATGATTATGACATCATCAAATGATTATAACATCAACAAAATGATTATGGCATCATCAAATGATTATGACATCAACAAAATGATTATGGCATCATCAAATGATTATGACATCAACAAAATGATTATGACATCATCAAATGATTATGACATCATCCAATGATTATCACATCAAATGATTATGACATCAACAAAATTATTATGACATCATGCAATGATTATGACATCATCAAATCATTATGACATCAACAAAATGATTATGACATCAACAAAATGATTGACATCATCAAATGATTATGACATCAACAAAATGATTATGACATCATCCAATGATTATGACATCAAATGATTATGACATCATCAAATCATTATGACATCAACAAAATGATTATGACATCAACAAAATGATTATGGCATCATCAAATGATTATGACATCAACAAAATCATTATGACATCATCAAAAGATTATGACATCAACAAAATGATTATGACATCATCCAATGATTATGACATCAAATGATTATGACATCATCAAATCATTATGACATCAACAAAATGATTATGACATCAACAAAATGATTATGACATCATAAAATGATTATGACATCAACAAAATGATTATGGCATCATCAAATGATTATGACATCAACAAAATGATTATGACATCATCCACTGATTATGACATCATCAAATCATTTTGACATCAACAAAATGATTATGACATCAACAAAATGATTATGACAACATCAAATGATTATGACATCATCAAATGATTATGACATCAACAAAATGATGATGACATCATCCAATGATTATGACATCATCCAATGATTATGACATCATCAAATCATTATGACATCAACAAAATGATTATGACATCATCTAATGATTATGACATCATCAAATGATTATGACATCAACAAAATGATTATGACATCATCCAATGATTATGACATCAAATGATTATGACATCATCAAATGATTATGACATCAATAAAATATTTATGACATCATCAAATGATTATGACATCAAAAAAATGATTATGACATCAACAAAATGATTATGACATCATCTAATGATTATGACATCATCAAATGATTATGACATCAACAAAATGATTATGACATCATCTAATGATTATGACATCATCAAATGATTATGACATCAACAAAATGATTATGACATCATCCAATGATTATGACATCAAATGATTATGACATCAACAAAATGATTATGACATCATCCAATGATTATGACATCATCCAATGATTATAACATCATCAAATCATTATGACATCAACAAAATGATTATGACATCAACAAAATGATTATGACATCAACAAAATGATTATGACATCATCCAATGATTATGACATCATCCAATGATTATGACATCATCAAATCATTATGACATCAACAAAATGATTATGACATCAACAAAATGATTATGACATCAACAAAATGATTATGACATCATCAAATGATTATGACATCAACAAAATGATTATGACATCATCCAATGATTATGACATCAAATGATTATGACATCATCAAATGATTATGACATCAACAAAATGATTATGACATCATCCAATGATTATGACATCATCCAATGATTATGACATCATCAAATTATTATGACATCAACAAAATGATTATGACATCAACAAAATGACTATGACATCATAAAATGATTATGACATCAACAAAATGATTATGGCATCATCAAATGATTATGACATCAACAAAATGATTATGACATCATCCAATGATTATGACATCATCAAATCATTATGACATCAACAAAATGATTATTACATCAACAAAATGATTTTGACATCATCAAATGATTATGACATTAACAAAATGATTATGACATCATCCAATGATTATGACATCAAATGATTATGACATCATCAAATGATTATGACATCAACAAAATGATGATGACATCATCCAATGATTTTGACATCATCTAATGATTATCACATCATCAAATGATTATGACATCATTAAATGATTATGACATCATCCAATGATTATGACATCAAATGATAATGACATCAACAAAACGATTATGACATCATCCAATGATTATGACATCATCCAATGATTATGATATCATCAAATCATTATGACATCAACAAAATGATTATGGCATCAACAAAATGATTATGACATCAACAAAATGATTATGACATCATCCAATGATTATGACATCAAATGATTATGACATCATCAAATGATTATGACATCAACAAAATGATTATGGCATCATCAAATGAATATGACATCAACAAAATGATTATGACATCATCCAATGATTATGACATCATCCAATGATTATGACATCATCAAATCATTATGACATCAACAAAATGATTATGACATCAACAAAATGATTATGACATTATCAAATGATTATGACATCAACAAATTGATTATGACATCATCCAATGATTATGACATCAAATGATTATGACATCATCAAATGATTATGACATCAACAAAATGATTATGACATCATCCAATGATTATGACATCAAATGATTATGACATCATCAAATGATTATGACATCAACAAAATGATTATGACATCATCCAATGATTATGACATCAAATGATTATGACATCATCAAATGATTATGACATCAACAAAATGATGATGACATCATCCAATGATTATGACATCATCCAATGATTATGACACCATCAAATCATTATGACATCAGCAAAATGATTATGACATCATCCAATGATTATGACATCAAATGATTATGACATCATCAAATGATTATGACATCAACAAAATGATGATGACATCATCCAATGATTATGACATCATCTAATGATTATGACACCATCAAATGATTATGACATCATTAAATGATTATGACATCAACAAAATGATTATGACATCATTAAATGAATATGACATCAAAAAAATGATTATGACATCATCTAATGATTATGACATCATCAAATGATTATGACATCAACAAAATGATTATGACATCATCTAATGATTATAACATCATCAAATGATTATGACATCAACAAAATGATTATGACATCATCCAATGATTATGACATCAAATGATTATGACATCATCAAATCATATGACATCAACAAAATGATTATGACATCAACAAAATGATTATGACATCATCAAATGATTCTGACATCAACAAAATGATTATGACATAATCAAATGATTATGACATCAACAAAATGATTATGACATCATCTAATGATTATGACATCATCAAATGATTATGACATCAACAAAATGATTATGACATCATCTAATGATTATGACATCATCAAATGATTATGACATCAACAAAATGATTATGACATCATCCAATGATTATGACATCAAATGATTATGACATCAACAAAATGATTATGACATCATCCAATGATTATGACATCATCCAATGATTATAACATCATCAAATCATTATGACATCAACAAAATGATTATGACATCAACAAAATGATTATGACATCAACAAAATGATTATGACATCATCCAATGATTATGACATCATCAAATCATTATGACATCAACAAAATGATTATGACATCAACAAAATGATTATGACATCAACAAAATGATTATGACATCATCAAATGATTATTACATCATCCAAAGATTATGACATCAACAAAATGATTATGACATCATCCAATGATTATGACATCATCAAATCATTATGACATCAACAAAATGATTATTACATCAACAAAATGATTATGACATCATCAAATGATTATGACATTAACAAAATGATTATGACATCATCCAATGATTATGACATCAAATGATTATGACATCATCAAATGATTATGACATCAACAAAATGATGATGACATCATCCAATGATTATGACATCATCTAATGATTATGACATCATCAAATGATTATGACATCATTAAATGATTATGACATCATCCAATGATTATGACATCAAATGATTATGACATCAACAAAACGATTATGACATCATCCAATGATTATGACATCAAATGATTATGACATCATCAAATGATTATGACATCAACAAAATGATTATGACATCAACAAAATGATTATGACATCATCCAATGATTATGACATCAACAAATGATTATGACATCAACAAAATGATTATGACATCATCAAATGATTATAACATCAACAAAATGATTATGGCATCATCAAATGATTATGACATCAACAAAATGATTATGGCATCATCAAATGATTATGACATCAACAAAATGATTATGACATCATCAAATGATTATGACATCATCCAATGATTATCACATCAAATGATTATGACATCAACAAAATTATTATGACATCATGCAATGATTATGACATCATCAAATCATTATGACATCAACAAAATGATTATGACATCAACAAAATGATTGACATCATCAAATGATTATGACATCAACAAAATGATTATGACATCATCCAATGATTATGACATCAAATGATTATGACATCATCAAATCATTATGACATCAACAAAATGATTATGACATCAACAAAATGATTATGGCATCATCAAATGATTATGACATCAACAAAATCATTATGACATCATCAAAAGATTATGACATCAACAAAATGATTATGACATCATCCAATGATTATGACATCAAATGATTATGACATCATCAAATCATTATGACATCAACAAAATGATTATGACATCAACAAAATGATTATGACATCATAAAATGATTATGACATCAACAAAATGATTATGGCATCATCAAATGATTATGACATCAACAAAATGATTATGACATCATCCACTGATTATGACATCATCAAATCATTTTGACATCAACAAAATGATTATGACATCAACAAAATGATTATGACAACATCAAATGATTATGACATCATCAAATGATTATGACATCAACAAAATGATGATGACATCATCCAATGATTATGACATCATCCAATGATTATGACATCATCAAATCATTATGACATCAACAAAATGATTATGACATCATCTAATGATTATGACATCATCAAATGATTATGACATCAACAAAATGATTATGACATCATCCAATGATTATGACATCAAATGATTATGACATCATCAAATGATTATGACATCAATAAAATATTTATGACATCATCAAATGATTATGACATCAAAAAAATGATTATGACATCAACAAAATGATTATGACATCATCTAATGATTATGACATCATCAAATGATTATGACATCAACAAAATGATTATGACATCATCTAATGATTATGACATCATCAAATGATTATGACATCAACAAAATGATTATGACATCATCCAATGATTATGACATCAAATGATTATGACATCAACAAAATGATTATGACATCATCCAATGATTATGACATCATCCAATGATTATAACATCATCAAATCATTATGACATCAACAAAATGATTATGACATCAACAAAATGATTATGACATCAACAAAATGATTATGACATCATCCAATGATTATGACATCATCCAATGATTATGACATCATCAAATCATTATGACATCAACAAAATGATTATGACATCAACAAAATGATTATGACATCAACAAAATGATTATGACATCATCAAATGATTATGACATCAACAAAATGATTATGACATCATCCAATGATTATGACATCAAATGATTATGACATCATCAAATGATTATGACATCAACAAAATGATTATGACATCATCCAATGATTATGACATCATCCAATGATTATGACATCATCAAATTATTATGACATCAACAAAATGATTATGACATCAACAAAATGACTATGACATCATAAAATGATTATGACATCAACAAAATGATTATGGCATCATCAAATGATTATGACATCAACAAAATGATTATGACATCATCCAATGATTATGACATCATCAAATCATTATGACATCAACAAAATGATTATTACATCAACAAAATGATTTTGACATCATCAAATGATTATGACATTAACAAAATGATTATGACATCATCCAATGATTATGACATCAAATGATTATGACATCATCAAATGATTATGACATCAACAAAATGATGATGACATCATCCAATGATTTTGACATCATCTAATGATTATCACATCATCAAATGATTATGACATCATTAAATGATTATGACATCATCCAATGATTATGACATCAAATGATAATGACATCAACAAAACGATTATGACATCATCCAATGATTATGACATCATCCAATGATTATGATATCATCAAATCATTATGACATCAACAAAATGATTATGGCATCAACAAAATGATTATGACATCAACAAAATGATTATGACATCATCCAATGATTATGACATCAAATGATTATGACATCATCAAATGATTATGACATCAACAAAATGATTATGGCATCATCAAATGAATATGACATCAACAAAATGATTATGACATCATCCAATGATTATGACATCATCCAATGATTATGACATCATCAAATCATTATGACATCAACAAAATGATTATGACATCAACAAAATGATTATGACATTATCAAATGATTATGACATCAACAAATTGATTATGACATCATCCAATGATTATGACATCAAATGATTATGACATCATCAAATGATTATGACATCAACAAAATGATTATGACATCATCCAATGATTATGACATCAAATGATTATGACATCATCAAATGATTATGACATCAACAAAATGATTATGACATCATCCAATGATTATGACATCAAATGATTATGACATCATCAAATGATTATGACATCAACAAAATGATGATGACATCATCCAATGATTATGACATCATCCAATGATTATGACATCATCAAATCATTATGACATCAACAAAATGATTATGACTTCATCTAATGATTATGACATCATCAAATGATTATGACATCAACAAAATGATTATGACATCATCCCATGATTATGACATCAAATGATTATGACATCATCAAATGATTATGACATCAACAAAATGATTATGACATCATCAAATGATTATGACATCAACAAAATGATTATGACATCATCTAATGATTATGACATCATCAAATGATTATGACATCAACAAAATGATTATGACATCATCAAATGATTATGACATCAACAAAATGTTTATGACATCATCCAATGATTATGACATCAAATGTTTATGACATCATGAAATGATTATGACATCAACAAAATGATTATGACATCATCCAATGATTATGACATCAAATGATTATGACATCATCAAATGATTATGACATCAACAAAATGATGATGACATCATCCAATGATGATGACATCATCTAATGATTATGACATCATCAAATGATTATGACATCATCCAATGATTATGACATCAAATGATTATGACATCAACAAAACGATTATGACATCATCCAATGATTATGACATCATCCAATGATTATGACATCATCAAATCATTATGACATCAACAAAATGATTATGACATCAACAAAATGATTATGACATCAACAAAATGATTATGACATCATCCAATGATTATGACATCAAATGATTATGACATCATCAAATGATTATGACATCAACAAAATGATTATGGCATCATCAAATGATTATGACATCAACAAAATGATTATGACATCATCCAATGATTATGACATCATCCAATGATTATGACATCATCAAATCATTATGACATCAACAAAATGATTATGACATCAACAAAATGATTATGACATTATCAAATGATTATGACATCAACAAATTGATTATGACATCATCCAATGATTATGACATCAAATGATTATGACATCATCAAATGATTATGACATCAACAAAATGATTATGACATCATCCAATGATTATGACATCAAATGATTATGACATCATCAAATGATTATGACATCAACAAAATGATTATGACATCATCCAATGATTATGACATCAAATGATTATGACATCATCAAATGATTATGACATCAACAAAATGATGATGACATCATCCAATGATTATGACATCATCCAATGATTATGACATCATCAAATCATTATGACATCAACAAAATGATTATGACATCATCTAATGATTATGACATCATCAAATGATTATGACATCATCCCATGATTATGACATCAAATGATTATGACATCATCAAATGATTATGACATCAACAAAATGATTATGACATCATCAAATGATTATGACATCAACAAAATGATTATGACATCATCTAATGATTATGACATCATCAAATGATTATGACATCAACAAAATGATTATGACATCATCCAATGATTATGACATCATCAAATCATTATGATATCAACAAAATGATTATGACATCAACAAAATGATTATGACATCATCAAATGATTATGACATCAAATGATTATGACATCATCAAATGATTATGACATCAACAAAATGTTTATGACATCATCCAATGATTATGACATCAAATGATTATGACATCATCAAATGATTATGCCATCAACAAAATGATTATGGCATCATCAAATGATTATGACATTATCAAATGATTATGACATCAACAAAATTATTATGACATCATCTAATGATTATGACATCATCAAATGATTATGACATCAACAAAATGATTATGACATAATCCAATGATTATGACATCAAATGATTATGACATCATCAAATGATTATGACATCAACAAAATGATTATGACATCATCTAATGATTATGACATCATCAAATGATTATGACATCAACAAAATGATTATGACATCATCCAATGATTATGACATCAAATGATTATGACATCAACAAAATGATTATGACATCATCCTATGATTATGACATCATCCAATGATTATAACATCATCAAATCATTATGACATCAACAAAATGATTATGACATCAACAAAATGATTATGGCATCATCAAATGATTATGACATCAACAAAATGATTATGACATCATCCAATGATTATGACATCATCCAATGATTATGACATCATCCAATGATTATGACATCATCAAATCATTATGACATCAACAAAATGATTATGACATCAACAAAATGATTATGACATCATCAAATGATTATGACATCAACAAAATGATTATGACATCATCCAATGATTATGACATCAAATGATTATGACATCATCAAATGATTATGACATCAACAAAATGATTATGACATCATCCAATGATTATGACATCATCCAATGATTATGAGATCAACAAATCATTATGACATCAACAAAATGATTATGACATCAACAAAATGATTATGACATCATCAAATGATTATAACATCAACAAAATGATTATGACATCAACAAATGATTATGACATCATCCAAAGATGATGACATCAAATGATTATGACATCATCAAATGATTATGACATCAACAAAATGATTATGACATCATCCAATGATTATGACATCAAATGATTATGACATCATCAAATGATTATGCCATCAACAAAATGATTATGGCATCATCAAATGATAATGCCATCAACAAAATGATTATGGCATCATCAAATGATTATGACATCAACAAAATGATTATGACATCATCCAATGATTATGACATCAAATGATTATGACATCATCAAATCATTATGACATCAACAAAATGATTATGACATCATAAAATGATTATGATATCAACAAAATGATTATGGCATCATCAAATGATTATGACATCAACAAAATGATTATGTCATCATCCAATGATTATGACATCATCCAATGATTATGACATCATCAAATCATTATGACATCAGCAAAATGATTATGACATCATCCAATGATTATGACGTCATCCAATGATTATGACATCATCAAATCATTATGACATCAACAAAATGATTATGACATCAACAAAATGATTATGACATCATCAAATGATTATGACATCAACAAAATGATTATGTCATCATCCAATGATTATGACATCATCCAATGATTATGACATCATCAAATCATTATGACATCAGCAAAATGATTATGACATCATCCAATGATTATGACGTCATCCAATGATTATGACATCATCAAATCATTATGACATCAACAAAATGATTATGACATCAAAAAAATGATTATGACATCATCAAATGATTATGACATCAAATGATTATGACATCATCAAATGATTATGACATCAACAAAATGATCATGGCATCATCAAATGATTATGACATTATCAAATGATTATGACATCAACAAAATGATTATGACATCATCCGATGATTATGACTTCAAATGATTATGACATCATCAAATGATTATGACATCAACAAAATGGTTATGACATCATCCAATGATTATGACATCATCCAATGATTATGACATCAAATGATTATGACATCATCAAATGATTATGACATCAACAAAATGATTATGACATCATCAAATGATTATGACATCAACAAAATGATTATGACATCATCTAATGATTATGACATCATCCAATGATTATGACATCAAATGATTATGACATCATCAAATGATTATGACATCATCTAATGATTATGACATCAACAAAATGATTATGACATCATCTAATGATTATGACATCAAATGATTATGACATCAACAAAATGATTATGACATCATCCAATGATTATGACATCAAATGATTATGACATCATCCAATGATTATGACATCAAATGATTATGACATCATCAAATCATTATGACATCAACAAAATGATTATGACATCAACAAAATAATTATGACATCATCTAATGATTATGACATCATCAAATGATTATGACATCAACAAAATGATTATGACAACATCCAATGATTATGACATCAAATGATTATGACATCATCAAATGGTTATGACATCAACAAAATGATGATGACATCATCCAATGATTATGACATCATCCAATGATTATGACATCATCAAATCATTATGACATCAACAAAATGATTATGACATCAACAAAATGATTATGACATCATAAAATGATTATGACATCAACAAAATGATTATGGCATCATCAAATGATTACGACATCAACAAAGTGATTATGGCATCATCAAATGATTATGACATCAACAAAATGATTATGACATCATCCAATGATTATGACATCAAATGATTATGACATCATCAAATCATTATGACATCAACAAAATGATTATGACATCATAAAATGATTATGACATCAACAAAATGATTATGGCATCATCAAATGATTATGACATCAACAAAATGATTATGACATCATCCAATGATTATGACATCATCCAATGATTATGACATCATCAAATCATTATGACATCAACAAAATGATTATGACATCATCCAATGATTATGACATCATCAAATCATTATGACATCATCCAATGATTATGACATCAACAAAATGATTATGACATCATCAAATGATCATGACATCAACAAAATGATTATGACATCATCCAATGATTATGACATCATCAAATCATTATGACATCAACAAAATGATTATGACATCAACAAAAAGATTATGACATCATCAAATGATTATGACATCATCAAATGATTATGACATCAACAAAATGTTTATGACATCATCCAATGATTATGACATCAAATGATTATGACATCATCAAATGATTATGCCATCAACAAAATGATTATGGCATCATCAAATGATTATGACATTATCAAATAATTATGACATCAACAAAATTATTATGACATCATCTAATGATTACGACATCATCAAATGATTATGACATCAACAAAATGATTATGACATCATCTAATGATTATGACATCATCAAATGATTATGACATCAACAAAATTATTATGACATCATCTAATGATTATGACATCATCAAATGATTATGACATCAACAAAATGATTGTGACATAATCCAATGATTATGACATCAAATGATTATGACATCATCAAATGATTATGACATCAACAAAATGATTATGACATCATCTAATGATTATGACATCATCAAATGATTATGACATCAACAAAATGATTATGACATCATCCAATGATTATGACATCAAATGATTATGACATCAACAAAATGATTATGACATCATCCTATGATTATGACATCATCCAATGATTATAACATCATCAAATCATTATGACATCAACAAAATGATTATGACATCAACAAAATGATTATGGCATCATCAAATGATTATGACATCAACAAAATGATTATGACATCATCCAATGATTATGACATCATCCAATGATTATGACATCATCCAATGATTATGACATCATCAAATCATTATGACATCAACAAAATGATTATGACATCAACAAAATGATTATGACATCATCAAATGATTATGACATCAACAAAATGATTATGACATCATCCAATGATTATGACATCAACAAAATGATTATGACATCATCAAATGATTATAACATCAACAAAATGATTATGACATCATCAAATGATTATGACATCAACAAAATGATTATGACATCATCAAATGATTATGACATCATCCAAAGATGATGACATCAAATGATTATGACATCATCAAATGATTATGACATCAACAAAATGATTATGACATCATCCAATGATTATGACATCAAATGATTATGACATCATCAAATGATTATGCCATCAACAAAATGATTATGGCATCATCAAATGATAATGCCATCAACAAAATGATTATGGCATCATCAAATGATTATGACATCAACAAAATGATTATGACATCATCCAATGATTATGACATCAAATGATTATGACATCATCAAATCATTATGACATCAACAAAATGATTATGACATCATAAAATGATTATGATATCAACAAAATGATTATGGCATCATCAAATGATTATGACATCAACAAAATGATTATGTCATCATCCAATGATTATGACATCATCCAATGATTATGACATCATCCAATGATTATGACATCATCAAATCATTATGACATCAGCAAAATGATTATGACATCATCCAATGATTATGACGTCATCCAATGATTATGACATCATCAAATCATTATGACATCAACAAAATGATTATGACATCAACAAAATGATTATGACATCATCAAATGATTATGACATCAACAAAATGATTATGTCATCATCCAATGATTATGACATCATCCAATGATTATGACATCATCAAATCATTATGACATCAGCAAAATGATTATGACATCATCCAATGATTATGACGTCATCCAATGATTATGACATCATCAAATCATTATGACATCAACAAAATGATTATGACATCAAAAAAATGATTATGACATCATCAAATGATTATGACATCAAATGATTATGACATCATCAAATGATTATGACATCAACAAAATGATTATGGCATCATCAAATGATTATGACATTATCAAATGATTATGACATCAACAAAATGATTATGACATCATCCGATGATTATGACTTCAAATGATTATGACATCATCAAATGATTATGACATCAACAAAATGGTTATGACATCATCCAATGATTATGACATCATCCAATGATTATGACATCAAATGATTATGACATCATCAAATGATTATGACATCAACAAAATGATTATGACATCATCAAATGATTATGACATCAACAAAATGATTATGACATCATCTAATGATTATGACATCATCAAATGATTATGACATCAACAAAATGATTATGACATCATCAAATGATTATGACATCAACAAAATGTTTATGACATCATCCAATGATTATGACATCAAATGATTATGACATCATCAAATGATTATGACATCAACAAAATGATTATGACATCATCTAATGATTATGACATCATCAAATGATTATGACATCAAAAAAATGATTATGACATCATCTAATGATTATGATATCATCAAATGATTATGACATCAACAAAATGATTATGACATCATTTAATGATTATGACATCATCAAATGATTATGACATCAACAAAATGATTATGACATCATCTAATGATTATGCCATCATCAAATGATTATGACATCAACAAAATGATTATGACATCATCCAATGATTATGACATCAACAAAATGATTATGACATCATCCAATGATTATGACATAAAAAATGATTATGACATCAACAAAATGATTTTGACATCATCCAATGATTATGACATCAAATGATTATGACATCATCTAATGATTATGACATCAACAAAATGATTATGGCATCATCAAATGATTATGGCATCAACAAAATCATTATGACATCATCAAATGATTATGACATCATCAAAATGATTATGACATCATCCAATGATTATGACATCAAATGATTATGACATCATCAAATGATTATGACATCATAAAATGATTATGATATCAACAAAATGATTATGGCATCATAAAATGATTATAATATCCACAAAATGATTATGGCATCATCAAATGATTATGACATCAACAAAATGATTATGTCATCATCCAATGATTATGACATCATCCAATGATTATGACACCATCAAATCATTATGACATCAGCAAAATGATTATGACATCATCCAATGATTATGACGTCATCCAATGATTATGACATCATCAAATCATTATGACATCAACAAAATCATTATGACATCAACAAAATGATTATGACATCATCAAATGATTATGACATCAACAAAATTATTATGTCATCATCCAATGATTATGACATCATCCAATGATTATGACATCATCAAATCATTATGACATCAGCAAAATGATTATGACATCATCCAATGATTATGACGTCATCCAATGATTATGACATCAAATGATTATGACATCATCAAATGATTATGACATCAACAAAATGATTATGACATCATCCAATGATTATGACATCAAATGATTATGACATCATCAAATGATTATGACATCAACAAAATGATTATGACATCATCTAATGATTATGACATCATCAAATGATTATGACATCAAAAAAATGATTATGACATCATCTAATGATTATGATATCATCAAATGATTATGACATCAACAAAATGATTATGACATCATCTAATGATTATGACATCATCAAATGATTATGACATCAACAAAATGATTATGACATCATCTAATGATTATGACATCATCAAATGATTATGACATCAACAAAATGATTATGACATCATCCAATGATTATGACATCATCAAATGATTATGACATCAACAAAATGATTATGACATAATCTAATGATTATGACATCAACAAAATGATTATGACATCTTCTAATGATTATGACATCAAATGATTATGACATCAACAAAATGATTATGACATCATCCAATGATTATTACATCAAATGATTATGACATCATCAAATGATTATGACATCAACAAAATGATTATGACATCATCCAATGATTATGACATCAAAAAATGATTATGACATCAACAAAATGATTTTGACATCATCCAATGATTATGACATCAAATGATTATGACATCATCTAATGATTATGACATCAACAAAATGATTATGGCATCAGCAAATGATTATGACATCAACAAAATCATTATGACATCATCAAATGATTATGACATCATCAAAATGATTATGACATCATCCAATGATTATGACATCAAATGATTATGACATCATCAAATGATTATGACATCAACAAAATGATTATGATATCATAAAATGATTATGACGTCAACAAAATGATTATGGCATCATCAAATGATTATGACATCAACAAAATGATTTTGACATCATCCAATGATTATGACATCAACAAAATGATTATGGCATCATCAAATGATTATGACATCAACAAAATCATTATGACATCATCAAATCATTATGACATCAACAAAATGATTATGACATCATCCAATGATTATGACATCAAATGATTATGACATCATCAAATGATTATGACATCAACAAAATGATTATGATATCATAAAATGATTATGACATCAACAAAATGATTATGGCATCATCAAATGATTATGACATCAACAAAATCATTGTGACATCATCAAATGATTATGACATCAACAAAATGATTATGACATCATCCAATGATTATGACATCAAATGATTATGACATCATCAAATGATTATGACATCAACAAAAAGATTATGATATCATAAAATGATTATGACATCAACAAAATGATGATGGCATCATCAAATGATTATGACATCAACAAAATGATTTTGACATCATCCAATGATTATGACATCAAATGATTATGACATCATCAAATGATTATGACATCAACAAACTGATGATGACATCATCAAATCATTATGACATCAACAAAATGATTATGACATCATCCAATGATTATGACATCAACAAAATGATTATGGCATCATCAAATGATTATGACATCAACAAAATCATTATGACATCATCAAATCATTATGACATCAACAAAATGATTATGACATCATCCAATGTTTATGACATCAAATGATTATGACATCATCAAATGATTATGACATCAACAAAATGATTATGATATCATAAAATGATTATGACATCAACAAAATGATTATGGCATCAAATGATTATGACATCATCAAATGATTATGACATCAACAAAATGATGATGACATGATCCAATGATTATGACATCAACAAAATGATTATGACATCATCAAATGATTATGACATCAACAAAATGATTATGACATCATCCGATGTTTATGACATCATCCAATGATTATGACATCATCAAATCATTATGACATCATCAAATGATTATGACATCAACAAAATGATTATGACATCATCTAATGATTATGACATCATCAAATGATTATGACATCAACAAAATGGTTATGACATCATTTAATGATTATGACATCAACAAAATGATTATGGCATCATCAAATGATTATGACATCAACAAAATCATTATGACATCATCAAATGATTATGACATCAACAAAATGATTATGACATCATCCAATGATTATGACATCATCAAATGATTATGACATCAACAAAATGATTATGACATCATCAAATGATTATGACATCAAAAAAAGATTATGACTTCATCCAATGTTTATGACATCATCCAATGATTATGACATCAAATGATTATGATATCATCTAATGATTATGACATCATCAAATGATTATGACATCAACAAAATGATTATGACATCATCTAATGATTATGACCTCATCAAATGATTATGACATCAACAAAATGGTTATGACATCATTTAATGATTATGACATCAACAAAATGATTATGGCATCATCAAATGATTATGACATCAACAAAATCATTATGACATCATCAAATGATTATGACATCAACAAAATGATTATGACATCATCAAATGATTATGACATCAACAAAATGATTATGACATCATCCAATGTTTATGACATCATCCAATGATTATGACATCAAATGATTATGACATCATCAAATCATTATGACATCATCAAATGATTATGACATCAACAAAATGATTATGACATCATCTAATGATTATGACATCATCAAATGATTATGACATCAACAAAATGGTTATGACATCATTTAATGATTATGACATCAATAAAATGATTATGGCATCATCAAATGATTATGACATCAACAAAATCATTATGACATCATCAAATGATTATGACATCAACAAAATGATTATGACATCATTCAATGATTATGACATCATCAAATGATTATGACATCATCTAATGATTATGACATCATCAAATGATTATGACATCAACAAAATGGTTATGACATCATTTAATGATTATGACATCAACAAAATGATTATGGCATCATCAAATGATTATGACATCAACAAAATGATTATGACATCATCAAATGATTATGACATCAACAAAATGATTATGACATCATCCAATGTTTATGACATCATCCAATGATTATGACATCAAATGATTATTACATCATCTAATGATTATGACATCATCAAATGATTATGACATCAACAAAATGATTATGACATCATCTAATGATTATGACATCATCAAATGATTATGACATCAACAAAATGGTTATGACATCATTTAATGATTATGACATCAACAAAATGATTATGGCATCATCAAATGATTATGACATCAACAAAATCATTATGACATAATCAAATGATTATGACATCAACAAAATGATTATGACATCATCCAATGATTATGACATCAAATGATTATGACATCATCAAATGATTATGACATCAACAAAATGATTATGATATCATAATATGATTATGACATCAACAAAATGATTATGGCATCATCAAATGATTATGACATCAACAAAATGATTTTGACATCATCCAATGATTATGACATCGAATGATTATGACATCATCAAATGATTATGACATCAACAAAATGATTATGACATCATCCAATGTTTATGACATCATCCAATGATTATGACATCAAATGATTGTGACATCATCAAATGATTATGACATCAACAAAATGATTATGACATCATAAAATGATTATGACATCAACAAAATGATTATGGCATCATCAAATGATTATGACATCAACAAAATCATTATGACATCATCCAATGATTATGACATCAAATGATTATGACATCATCAAATCATTATGTAATCAACAACATGATTATGACATCAACAAAATGATTATGACATCATAAAATGATTATGACATCAACAAAATGATTATAGCATCATCAAATGATTATGACATCAACAAAATGATTATGATATCATCCAATGATTATGACATCATCAAATCATTATGACATCAACAAAATGATTATGACATCAACAAAATGATTATGACATCATAAAATGATTATGACATCAACAAAATGATTATAGCATCATCAAATGATTATGACATCAACAAAATGATTATGATATCATCCAATGATTATGGCATCATCAAATAATTATGACATCAACAAAATGATTATGACATCATCAAATGATTATGACATCAACAAAATGATTATGAGATCATCAAATGATTATGACATCAACAAAATGATTATGACATCAAATGATTATGACATCATCTAATGATTATGACATCATCAAATGATTATGACATCAACAAAATGATTATGACATCATCCAATGATTATGACATCAACAAATGATTATGAAATCAACAAAATGATTATGACATCATCCAATGATTATGACATCAACAAAATGATTATGGCATCATCAAATGATTATGACATCAACAAAATGATTATGGCATCATCAAATGATTATGACATCAACAAAATGATTATGACATCATCAAATCATTATGACATCATCCAATGATTATCACATCAAATGATTATGACATCAACAAAATTATTATGACATCATGCAATGATTATGACATCATCAAATCATTATGACATCAACAAAATGATTATGACATCAACAAAATGATTGACATCATCAAATGATTATGACATCAACAAAATGATTATGACATCATCCAATGATTATGACATCAAATGATTATGACATCATCAAATCATTATGACATCAACAAAATGATTATGACATCAACAAAATGATTATGGCATCATCAAATGATTATGACATCAACAAAATCATTATGACATCATCAAATGATTATGACATCAACAAAATGATTATGACATCATCCAATGATTATGACATCAAATGATTATGACATCATCAAATCATTATGACATCAACAAAATGATTATGACATCAACAAAATGATTATGACATCATAAAATGATTATGACATCAACAAAATGATTATGGCATCATCAAATGATTATGACATCAACAAAATGATTATGACATCAACAAAATGATTATGACAACATCAAATGATTATGACATCATCAAATCATTATGACATCAACAAAATGATTATGACATCATCTAATGATTATGACATCATCAAATGATTATGACATCAACAAAATGATTATGACATCATCCAATGATTATGACATCATCCAATGATTATGACATCATCCAATGATTATGACATCAAATGATTATGACATCATCAAATGATTATGACATCAACAAAATGATTATGACATCATCAAATGATTATGACATCAACAAAATGATTATGACATCATCTAATGATTATGACATCATCCAATGATTATGACATCAAATGATTATGACATCATCAAATGATTATGACATCATCAAATGATTATGACATCATCTAATGATTATGACATCAACAAAATGATTATGACATCATCTAATGATTATGACATCAAATGATTATGACATCAACAAAATGATTATGACATCATCCAATGATTATGACATCAAATGATTATGACATCATCCAATGATTATGACATCAAATGATTATGACATCATCAAATCATTATGACATCAACAAAATGATTATGACATCAACAAAATAATTATGACATCATCTAATGATTATGACATCATCAAATGATTATGACATCAACAAAATGATTATGACAACATCCAATGATTATGACATCAAATGATTATGACATCATCAAATGGTTATGACATCAACAAAATGATGATGACATCATCCAATGATTATGACATCATCCAATGATTATGACATCATCAAATCATTATGACATCAACAAAATGATTATGACATCAACAAAATGATTATGACATCATAAAATGATTATGACATCAACAAAATGATTATGGCATCATCAAATGATTACGACATCAACAAAGTGATTATGGCATCATCAAATGATTATGACATCAACAAAATGATTATGACATCATCCAATGATTATGACATCAAATGATTATGACATCATCAAATCATTATGACATCAACAAAATGATTATGACATCATAAAATGATTATGACATCAACAAAATGATTATGGCATCATCAAATGATTATGACATCAACAAAATGATTATGACATCATCCAATGATTATGACATCATCCAATGATTATGACATCATCAAATCATTATGACATCAACAAAATGATTATGACATCATCCAATGATTATGACATCATCAAATCATTATGACATCATCCAATGATTATGACATCAACAAAATGATTATGACATCATCAAATGATCATGACATCAACAAAATGATTATGACATCATCCAATGATTATGACATCATCAAATCATTATGACATCAACAAAATGATTATGACATCAACAAAATGATTATGACATCATCAAATGATTATGACATCATCAAATGATTATGACATCAACAAAATGTTTATGACATCATCCAATGATTATGACATCAAATGATTATGACATCATCAAATGATTATGCCATCAACAAAATGATTATGGCATCATCAAATGATTATGACATTATCAAATGATTATGACATCAACAAAATGATTATGACATCATCTAATGATTATGACATCATCAAATGATTATGACATCAACAAAATTATTATGACATCATCTAATGATTATGACATCATCAAATGATTATGACATCAACAAAATGATTGTGACATAATCCAATGATTATGACATCAAATGATTATGACATCATCAAATGATTATGACATCAACAAAATGATTATGACATCATCTAATGATTATGACATCATCAAATGATTATGACATCAACAAAATGATTATGACATCATCCAATGATTATGACATCAAATGATTATGACATCAACAAAATGATTATGACATCATCCTATGATTATGACATCATCCAATGATTATAACATCATCAAATCATTATGACATCAACAAAATGATTATGACATCAACAAAATGATTATGGCATCATCAAATGATTATGACATCAACAAAATGATTATGACATCATCCAATGATTATGACATCATCCAATGATTATGACATCATCCAATGATTATGACATCATCAAATCATTATGACATCAACAAAATGATTATGACATCAACAAAATGATTATGACATCATCAAATGATTATGACATCAACAAAATGATTATGACATCATCCAATGATTATGACATCAACAAAATGATTATGACATCATCAAATGATTATAACATCAACAAAATGATTATGACATCATCAAATGATTATGACATCAACAAAATGATTATGACATCATCAAATGATTATGACATCATCCAAAGATGATGACATCAAATGATTATGACATCATCAAATGATTATGACATCAACAAAATGATTATGACATCATCCAATGATTATGACATCAAATGATTATGACATCATCAAATGATTATGCCATCAACAAAATGATTATGGCATCATCAAATGATAATGTCATCAACAAAATGATTATGGCATCATCAAATGATTATGACATCAACAAAATGATTATGACATCATCCAATGATTATGACATCAAATGATTATGACATCATCAAATCATTATGACATCAACAAAATGATTATGACATCATAAAATGATTATGATATCAACAAAATGATTATGGCATCATCAAATGATTATGACATCAACAAAATGATTATGTCATCATCCAATGATTATGACATCATCCAATGATTATGACATCATCCAATGATTATGACATCATCAAATCATTATGACATCAGCAAAATGATTATGACATCATCCAATGATTATGACGTCATCCAATGATTATGACATCATCAAATCATTATGACATCAACAAAATGATTATGACATCAACAAAATGATTATGACATCATCAAATGATTATGACATCAACAAAATGATTATGTCATCATCCAATGATTATGACATCATCCAATGATTATGACATCATCAAATCATTATGACATCAGCAAAATGATTATGACATCATCCAATGATTATGACGTCATCCAATGATTATGACATCATCAAATCATTATGACATCAACAAAATGATTATGACATCAAAAAAATGATTATGACATCATCAAATGATTATGACATCAAATGATTATGACATCATCAAATGATTATGACATCAACAAAATGATTATGGCATCATCAAATGATTATGACATTATCAAATGATTATGACATCAACAAAATGATTATGACATCATCCGATGATTATGACTTCAAATGATTATGACATCATCAAATGATTATGACATCAACAAAATGGTTATGACATCATCCAATGATTATGACATCATCCAATGATTATGACATCAAATGATTATGACATCATCAAATGATTATGACATCAACAAAATGATTATGACATCATCAAATGATTATGACATCAACAAAATGATTATGACATCATCTAATGATTATGACATCATCAAATGATTATGACATCAACAAAATGATTATGACATCATCAAATGATTATGACATCAACAAAATGTTTATGACATCATCCAATGATTATGACATCAAATGATTATGACATCATCAAATGATTATGACATCAACAAAATGATTATGACATCATCTAATGATTATGACATCATCAAATGATTATGACATCAAAAAAATGATTATGACATCATCTAATGATTATGATATCATCAAATGATTATGACATCAACAAAATGATTATGACATCATTTAATGATTATGACATCATCAAATGATTATGACATCAACAAAATGATTATGACATCATCTAATGATTATGCCATCATCAAATGATTATGACATCAACAAAATGATTATGACATCATCCAATGATTATGACATCAACAAAATGATTATGACATCATCCAATGATTATGACATAAAAAATGATTATGACATCAACAAAATGATTTTGACATCATCCAATGATTATGACATCAAATGATTATGACATCATCTAATGATTATGACATCAACAAAATGATTATGGCATCATCAAATGATTATGGCATCAACAAAATCATTATGACATCATCAAATGATTATGACATCATCAAAATGATTATGACATCATCCAATGATTATGACATCAAATGATTATGACATCATCAAATGATTATGACATCATAAAATGATTATGATATCAACAAAATGATTATGGCATCATAAAATGATTATGATATCCACAAAATGATTATGGCATCATCAAATGATTATGACATCAACAAAATGATTATGTCATCATCCAATGATTATGACATCATCCAATGATTATGACACCATCAAATCATTATGACATCAGCAAAATGATTATGACATCATCCAATGATTATGACGTCATCCAATGATTATGACATCATCAAATCATTATGACATCAACAAAATCATTATGACATCAACAAAATGATTATGACATCATCAAATGATTATGACATCAACAAAATTATTATGTCATCATCCAATGATTATGACATCATCCAATGATTATGACATCATCAAATCATTATGACATCAGCAAAATGATTATGACATCATCCAATGATTATGACGTCATCCAATGATTATGACATCAAATGATTATGACATCATCAAATGATTATGACATCAACAAAATGATTATGACATCATCCAATGATTATGACATCAAATGATTATGACATCATCAAATGATTATGACATCAACAAAATGATTATGACATCATCTAATGATTATGACATCATCAAATGATTATGACATCAAAAAAATGATTATGACATCATCTAATGATTATGATATCATCAAATGATTATGACATCAACAAAATGATTATGACATCATCTAATGATTATGACATCATCAAATGATTATGACATCAACAAAATGATTATGACATCATCTAATGATTATGACATCATCAAATGATTATGACATCAACAAAATGATTATGACATCATCCAATGATTATGACATCATCAAATGATTATGACATCAACAAAATGATTATGACATAATCTAATGATTATGACATCAACAAAATGATTATGACATCTTCTAATGATTATGACATCAAATGATTATGACATCAACAAAATGATTATGACATCATCCAATGATTATGACATCAAATGATTATGACATCATCAAATGATTATGACATCAACAAAATGATTATGACATCATCCAATGATTATGACATCAAAAAATGATTATGACATCAACAAAATGATTTTGACATCATCCAATGATTATGACATCAAATGATTATGACATCATCTAATGATTATGACATCAACAAAATGATTATGGCATCAGCAAATGATTATGACATCAACAAAATCATTATGACATCATCAAATGATTATGACATCATCAAAATGATTATGACATCATCCAATGATTATGACATCAAATGATTATGACATCATCAAATGATTATGACATCAACAAAATGATTATGATATCATAAAATGATTATGACGTCAACAAAATGATTATGGCATCATCAAATGATTATGACATCAACAAAATCATTATGACATCATCAAATCATTATGACATCAACAAAATGATTATGACATCATCCAATGATTATGACATCAAATGATTATGACATCATCAAATGATTATGACATCAACAAAATGATTATGATATCATAAAATGATTATGACATCAACAAAATGATTATGGCATCATCAAATGATTATGACATCAACAAAATCATTGTGACATCATCAAATGATTATGACATCAACAAAATGATTATGACATCATCCAATGATTATGACATCAAATGATTATGACATCATCAAATGATTATGACATCAACAAAAAGATTATGATATCATAAAATGATTATGACATCAACAAAATGATGATGGCATCATCAAATGATTATGACATCAACAAAATGATTTTGACATCATCCAATGATTATGACATCAAATGATTATGACATCATCAAATGATTATGACATCAACAAACTGATGATGACATCATCAAATCATTATGACATCAACAAAATGATTATGACATCATCCAATGATTATGACATCAACAAAATGATTATGGCATCATCAAATGATTATGACATCAACAAAATCATTATGACATCATCAAATCATTATGACATCAACAAAATGATTATGACATCATCCAATGTTTATGACATCAAATGATTATGACATCATCAAATGATTATGACATCAACAAAATGATTATGATATCATAAAATGATTATGACATCAACAAAATGATTATGGCATCAAATGATTATGACATCATCAAATGATTATGACATCAACAAAATGATGATGACATGATCCAATGATTATGACATCAACAAAATGATTATGACATCATCAAATGATTATGACATCAACAAAATGATTATGACATCATCCGATGTTTATGACATCATCCAATGATTATGACATCATCAAATCATTATGACATCATCAAATGATTATGACATCAACAAAATGATTATGACATCATCTAATGATTATGACATCATCAAATGATTATGACATCAACAAAATGGTTATGACATCATTTAATGATTATGACATCAACAAAATGATTATGGCATCATCAAATGATTATGACATCAACAAAATCATTATGACATCATCAAATGATTATGACATCAACAAAATGATTATGACATCATCCAATGATTATGACATCATCAAATGATTATGACATCAACAAAATGATTATGACATCATCAAATGATTATGACATCAAAAAAAGATTATGACTTCATCCAATGTTTATGACATCATCCAATGATTATGACATCAAATGATTATGATATCATCTAATGATTATGACATCATCAAATGATTATGACATCAACAAAATGATTATGACATCATCTAATGATTATGACCTCATCAAATGATTATGACATCAACAAAATGGTTATGACATCATTTAATGATTATGACATCAACAAAATGATTATGGCATCATCAAATGATTATGACATCAACAAAATCATTATGACATCATCAAATGATTATGACATCAACAAAATGATTATGACATCATCAAATGATTATGACATCAACAAAATGATTATGACATCATCCAATGTTTATGACATCATCCAATGATTATGACATCAAATGATTATGACATCATCAAATCATTATGACATCATCAAATGATTATGACATCAACAAAATGATTATGACATCATCTAATGATTATGACATCATCAAATGATTATGACATCAACAAAATGGTTATGACATCATTTAATGATTATGACATCAATAAAATGATTATGGCATCATCAAATGATTATGACATCAACAAAATCATTATGACATCATCAAATGATTATGACATCAACAAAATGATTATGACATCATTCAATGATTATGACATCATCAAATGATTATGACATCATCTAATGATTATGACATCATCAAATGATCATGACATCAACAAAATGGTTATGACATCATTTAATGATTATGACATCAACAAAATGATTATGGCATCATCAAATGATTATGACATCAACAAAATGATTATGACATCATCAAATGATTATGACATCAACAAAATGATTATGACATCATCCAATGTTTATGACATCATCCAATGATTATGACATCAAATGATTATTACATCATCTAATGATTATGACATCATCAAATGATTATGACATCAACAAAATGATTATGACATCATCTAATGATTATGACATCATCAAATGATTATGACATCAACAAAATGGTTATGACATCATTTAATGATTATGACATCAACAAAATGATTATGGCATCATCAAATGATTATGACATCAACAAAATCATTATGACATAATCAAATGATTATGACATCAACAAAATGATTATGACATCATCCAATGATTATGACATCAAATGATTATGACATCATCAAATGATTATGACATCAACAAAATGATTATGATATCATAAAATGATTATGACATCAACAAAATGATTATGGCATCATCAAATGATTATGACATCAACAAAATGATTTTGACATCATCCAATGATTATGACATCGAATGATTATGACATCATCAAATGATTATGACATCAACAAAATGATTATGACATCATCCAATGTTTATGACATCATCCAATGATTATGACATCAAATGATTGTGACATCATCAAATGATTATGACATCAACAAAATGATTATGACATCATAAAATGATTATGACATCAACAAAATGATTATGGCATCATCAAATGATTATGACATCAACAAAATCATTATGACATCATCCAATGATTATGACATCAACAAAATGATTATGACATCATCAAATGATTATGACATCAACAAAATGATTATGACATCATCCGATGTTTATGACATCATCCAATGATTATGACATCATCAAATCATTATGACATCATCAAATGATTATGACATCAACAAAATGATTATGACATCATCTAATGATTATGACATCATCAAATGATTATGACATCAACAAAATGGTTATGACATCATTTAATGATTATGACATCAACAAAATGATTATGGCATCATCAAATGATTATGACATCAACAAAATCATTATGACATCATCAAATGATTATGACATCAACAAAATGATTATGACATCATCCAATGATTATGACATCATCAAATGATTATGACATCAACAAAATGATTATGACATCATCAAATGATTATGACATCAAAAAAAGATTATGACTTCATCCAATGTTTATGACATCATCCAATGATTATGACATCAAATGATTATGATATCATCTAATGATTATGACATCATCAAATGATTATGACATCAACAAAATGATTATGACATCATCTAATGATTATGACCTCATCAAATGATTATGACATCAACAAAATGGTTATGACATCATTTAATGATTATGACATCAACAAAATGATTATGGCATCATCAAATGATTATGACATCAACAAAATCATTATGACATCATCAAATGATTATGACATCAACAAAATGATTATGACATCATCAAATGATTATGACATCAACAAAATGATTATGACATCATCCAATGTTTATGACATCATCCAATGATTATGACATCAAATGATTATGACATCATCAAATCATTATGACATCATCAAATGATTATGACATCAACAAAATGATTATGACATCATCTAATGATTATGACATCATCAAATGATTATGACATCAACAAAATGGTTATGACATCATTTAATGATTATGACATCAATAAAATGATTATGGCATCATCAAATGATTATGACATCAACAAAATCATTATGACATCATCAAATGATTATGACATCAACAAAATGATTATGACATCATTCAATGATTATGACATCATCAAATGATTATGACATCATCTAATGATTATGACATCATCAAATGATTATGACATCAACAAAATGGTTATGACATCATTTAATGATTATGACATCAACAAAATGATTATGGCATCATCAAATGATTATGACATCAACAAAATGATTATGACATCATCAAATGATTATGACATCAACAAAATGATTATGACATCATCCAATGTTTATGACATCATCCAATGATTATGACATCAAATGATTATTACATCATCTAATGATTATGACATCATCAAATGATTATGACATCAACAAAATGATTATGACATCATCTAATGATTATGACATCATCAAATGATTATGACATCAACAAAATGGTTATGACATCATTTAATGATTATGACATCAACAAAATGATTATGGCATCATCAAATGATTATGACATCAACAAAATCATTATGACATAATCAAATGATTATGACATCAACAAAATGATTATGACATCATCCAATGATTATGACATCAAATGATTATGACATCATCAAATGATTATGACATCAACAAAATGATTATGATATCATAAAATGATTATGACATCAACAAAATGATTATGGCATCATCAAATGATTATGACATCAACAAAATGATTTTGACATCATCCAATGATTATGACATCGAATGATTATGACATCATCAAATGATTATGACATCAACAAAATGATTATGACATCATCCAATGTTTATGACATCATCCAATGATTATGACATCAAATGATTGTGACATCATCAAATGATTATGACATCAACAAAATGATTATGACATCATAAAATGATTATGACATCAACAAAATGATTATGGCATCATCAAATGATTATGACATCAACAAAATCATTATGACATCATCCAATGATTATGACATCAAATGATTATGACATCATCAAATCATTATGTAATCAACAACATGATTATGACATCAACAAAATGATTATGACATCATAAAATGATTATGACATCAACAAAATGATTATAGCATCATCAAATGATTATGACATCAACAAAATGATTATGATATCATCCAATGATTATGACATCATCAAATCATTATGACATCAACAAAATGATTATGACATCAACAAAATGATTATGACATCATAAAATGATTATGACATCAACAAAATGATTATAGCATCATCAAATGATTATGACATCAACAAAATGATTATGATATCATCCAATGATTATGGCATCATCAAATAATTATGACATCAACAAAATGATTATGACATCATCAAATGATTATGACATCAACAAAATGATTATGAGATCATCAAATGATTATGACATCAACAAAATGATTATGACATCAAATGATTATGACATCATCTAATGATTATGACATCATCAAATGATTATGACATCAACAAAATGATTATGACATCATCCAATGATTATGACATCAACAAATGATTATGAAATCAACAAAATGATTATGACATCATCCAATGATTATGACATCAACAAAATGATTATGGCATCATCAAATGATTATGACATCAACAAAATGATTATGGCATCATCAAATGATTATGACATCAACAAAATGATTATGACATCATCAAATCATTATGACATCATCCAATGATTATCACATCAAATGATTATGACATCAACAAAATTATTATGACATCATGCAATGATTATGACATCATCAAATCATTATGACATCAACAAAATGATTATGACATCAACAAAATGATTGACATCATCAAATGATTATGACATCAACAAAATGATTATGACATCATCCAATGATTATGACATCAAATGATTATGACATCATCAAATCATTATGACATCAACAAAATGATTATGACATCAACAAAATGATTATGGCATCATCAAATGATTATGACATCAACAAAATCATTATGACATCATCAAATGATTATGACATCAACAAAATGATTATGACATCATCCAATGATTATGACATCAAATGATTATGACATCATCAAATCATTATGACATCAACAAAATGATTATGACATCAACAAAATGATTATGACATCATAAAATGATTATGACATCAACAAAATGATTATGGCATCATCAAATGATTATGACATCAACAAAATGATTATGACATCAACAAAATGATTATGACAACATCAAATGATTATGACATCATCAAATCATTATGACATCAACAAAATGATTATGACATCATCTAATGATTATGACATCATCAAATGATTATGACATCAACAAAATGATTATGACATCATCCAATGATTATGACATCAAATGATTATGACATCATCAAATGATTATGACATCAATATAATGATTATGACATCATCAAATTATTATGACATCAAAAAAATGATTATGACATCAACAAAATGATTATGACAACATCAAATGATTATGACATCATCAAATGATTATGACATCAACAAAATGATGATGACATCATCCAATGATTATGACATCATCCAATGATTATGACATCATCAAATCATTATGACATCAACAAAATGATTATGACATCATCTAATGATTATGACATCATCAAATGATTATGACATCAACAAAATGATTATGACATCATCCAATGATTATGACATCAAATGATTATGACATCATCAAATGATTATGACATCAATAAAATGATTATGACATCATCAAATTATTATGACATCAAAAAAATGATTATGACATCAACAAAATGATTATGACATCATCTAATGATTATGACATTATCAAATGATTATGACATCATCCGATGATTATGACAACAAATGATTATGACATAATCAAATGATTATGACATCAACAAAATGATTATGACATCATCTAATGATTATGACATCATCAAATGATTATGACATCAACAAAATGATTATGACATCATCTAATGATTATGACATCATCAAATGATTATGACATCAACAAAATGATTATGACATCATCCAATGATTATGACATCAAATGATTATGACATCAACAAAATGTTTATGACATCATCCAATGATTATGACATCATCCAATGATTATGACATCATCCAATGATTATAACATCATCAAATCATTATGACATCAACAAAATGATTATGACATCAACAAAATGATTATGACATCAACAAAATGATTATGACATCATCCAATGATTATGACATCATCCAATGATTATGACATCATCAAATCATTATGACATCAACAAAATGATTATGACATCAACAAAATGATTATGACATCATCAAATGATTATGACATCAACAAAATGATTATGACATCATCCAATGATTATGACATCAAATGATTATGACATCATCAAATGATTATGACATCAACAAAATGATTATGACATCATCCAATGATTATGACATCATCCAATGATTATGACATCATCAAATCATTATGACATCAACAAAATGATTATGACATCAACAAAATAATTATGACATCATAAAATGATTATGACATCAACAAAATGATTATGGCATCATCAAATGATTATGACATCAACAAAATGATTATGACATCATCCAATGATTATGACATCACCAAATCATTATGACATCAACAAAATGATTATTACATCAACAAAATGATTATGGCATCATCAAATGATTATGACATTAACAAAATGATTATGACATCATCCAATGATTATGACATCAAATGATTATGACTAGAGTTGAGCGATACCGTCCGATACTTCAAAGTATCGTATCGGATGGTATCGGCCGATCTTTAAAAAAAGTATCGGTATCGCCGATTCCGATACCGGAAGTCCCATTCAAGTCTATGGGACTTCCGGTATCGGAATAAGAAAAACCCTTTCCTGCCCTTGTACAGCCTCTCTGGGGTCTGTACGGGCCTTTCGGGGGGCTGTGCCGGCCTGCCAGGGGGTCTGTGCAGGCTCCGGTGGTCTGTGCCGGCCTGCCGGTGGTCTGTGCAGGCTCCGGGGGGCTGTGCCGGCCTGCCGGGGGGCTGTGCCGGCCTGCCGGGGGGCTGTGCCGGCCTGCCGGGGGGCTGTGCAGGCTCCGGGGGGCTGTGCCAGCCTGCCGGGGGGCTGTGCCGGCCTGCCGGTGGTCTGTGCAGGCTCCGGGGGTCTGTGCAGGCATCGTCCGATGGGACTACAAGTCCCATCGGGCGATGCCTGCTACCATGACAGTGATTGACACATTAGCCAATGATGGGACAGTAGTAGTCCCATCATCCGGCTAATGTGTTAAATGTAAAAAAAAAAAAAAAAATTACATGCTACATACATACAACATGCATACTACATACATGCTACATTCATACTACATACTACATACATGCTACATTCATACTACATAAATACTACATGCAACATACATACTACATATATACTACATGCATGCTACATACATACTGCATGCTACATACATACCACATATATACTACATACATACTACATGCATGCTACATGCTACATACATAACACATATATACTACATGCATGCTACATACATACTACATACTACATATATACTACATGCATGCTACATACATACTGCATGCTACATGCATGCTACATACATACTACATACATACTACATATATACTACATGCATGCTACATACATACTACATGCTACATACATACTACATATATACTACATGCATGCTACATACATACTACATGCTACATACATACTACATATATACTACATGCATGCTACATACTACATGCTACATACATACTACATATATACTACATGCATGCTACATACATACTACATACATACTACATGCTACATACATACCACATATATACTACATACATACAATACATTCATACAATACATACATAGACATACAGTACATATAACATAGAGTAACATACTTACCAATACTTGTCACATTGTTCCCCGAAGCCATTGTCTTTTCCGGGATAAATATTAACATAACAAACCACAAAAATACTCACCCACGATCCGAAGCAGTCCACGAGTGTGTCCCACGACGATCTTGGGTAGAGAACTGCAGCATCAGATGATGCTGCCGTTCTCTACGGGCTGCAGGAATCCAATGACGGAAGGTAGGTATCCTTCCGCACTGTATTCCTCCGCCACTTAAAAAAAAAAAGTCCCTAGTCTCACTTTATGCCATTGCTGTGTGGAAAATTCCCACACAGCAATGGCATAAAGTGAGACTAGGGACTTTTTTTTTTTAAGTGGCGGAGGAATACAGTGCGGAAGGATACCTACCTTCCGTCATTGGATTCCTGCAGCCCGTAGAGAACGGCAGCATCATCTGATGCTGCAGTTCTCTACCCAAGATCGTCGTGGGACACACTCGTGGACTGCTTCGGATCGTGGGTGAGTATTTTTGTGGTTTGTTATGTTAATATTTATCCCGGAAAAGACAATGGCTTCGGGGAACAATGTGACAAGTATTGGTAAGTATGTTACTCTATGTTATATGTACTGTATGTCTATGTATGTATTGTATGAATGTATTGTATGTATGTAGTATATATGTGGTATGTATGTAGCATGTAGTATGTATGTAGCATGCATGTAGCATGCATGTAGTATGTAGCATGCATGTAGTATGTATGTAGCATGCATGTAGTATGTATGTAGCATGCATGTAGTATGTATGTAGCATGCATGTAGTATGTATGTAGTATGTATGTAGCATGTATGTAGTATGTATGTAGTATATATGTAGTATGTATGTAGCATGTAGTATGTATGTAGCATGCATGTAGTATATATGTAGTATGTATGTAGCATGTATGTAGTATGTATGTAGTATATATGTAGTATGCATGTAGCATGCATGTAGTATGTATGTAGTATGTATGTAGCATGCAGTATGTATGTAGTATGTATGTAGTATATATGTAGTATGTATGTAGCATGCATGTAGTATGTATGTAGCATGCATGTAGTATGTATGTAGCATGCATGTAGTATGTATGTAGTATTTTTTTTTTTTTTTTAACATTTAACACATTAGCCGGATGATGGGACTACTACTGTCCCATCATTGGCTAATGTGTCAATCACTGTCATGGTAGCAGGCATCGCCCGATGGGACTTGTAGTCCCATCGGACGATGCTTGCACAGACCCCCGGACATCAGCACAGCCCCCCGGCAGGCCGGCACAGCCCCCCGGCAGGCCGGTACAGACCCCCACAGGGTGCACAGACCACCGGCAGGCCGGCACAGCCCCCCGGCAGGCCGGTACAGACCCCGGGCAGTCCACACAGCCCCCCGGCAGGCCGGCACAGCCCCCCGGCAGGCCGGCAGAGATCCCCGGAAGGCCCGAAATGACGGCGCATCATGATGCGCACACACTGCGCATCATGATGACGTCAGGCCGTCAATCAACTGAACTTCCGATTCCGATGCCGAATTCCGATATTGAAAAAATATCGGAAGTCGGTATCGGAATTCCAATACAGCAAGTATCGGCCGATACCCGATACTTGCGGTATCGGAATGCTCAACACTAATTATGACATCATCAAATGATTATGACATCAACAAAATGATGATGACATCATCCAATGATTATGACATCATCTAATGATTATGACACCATCAAATGATTATGACATCATTAATGATTATGACATCAACAAAATGATTATGACATCATCAAATGATTATGACATCAAAAAAATGATTATGACATCATCTAATGATTATGACATCATCAAATGATTATGACATCAACAAAATGATTATGACATCATCTAATGATTATAACATCATCAAATGATTATGACATCAACAAAATGATTATGACATCATCCAATGATTATGACATCAAATGATTATGACATCATCAAATCATATGACATCAACAAAATGATTATGACATCAACAAAATGATTATGACATCATCAAATGATTCTGACATCAACAAAATGATTATGACATCATCAAATGATTCTGACATCAACAAAATGATTATGACATCATCAAATGATTATGACATCAACAAAATGATTATGACATCATCTAATGATTATGACATCATCAAATGATTATGACATCAACAAAATGATTATGACATCATCCAATGATTATGACATCAAATGATTATGACATCATCAAATGATTATGACATCAATAAAATGATTATGACATCATCAAATGATTATGACATCAAAAAATGATTCTGACATCAACAAAATGATTATGACATCATCCGATGATTATGACAACAAATGATTATGACATAATCAAATGATTATGACATCAACAAAATGATTATGACATCATCTAATGATTATGACATCATCAAATGATTATGACATCAACAAAATGATTATGACATCATCCAATGATTATGACATCAAATGATTATGACATCAACAAAATGATTATGACATCATCCAATGATTATGACATCATATGATTATGACATCAACAAAATGATTATGACATCATCCAATGATTATAACATCATCAAATCATTATGACATCAACAAAATGATTATGACATCAACAAAATGATTATGACATCAACAAAATGATTATGACATCATCCAATGATTATGACATCATCCATTGATTATGACATCATCAAATCATTATGACATCAACAAAATGATTATGACATCAACAAAGTGATTATGACATCATCAAATGATTATGACATCAACAAAATGATTATGACATCATCCAATGATTATGACATCAAATGATTATGACATCATCAAATGATTATGACATCAACAAAATGATTATGACATCATCCAATGATTATGACATCATCCAATGATTATGACATCATCAAATCATTATGACATCAACAAAATGATTATGACATCAACAAAATGATTATGACATCATAAAATGATTATGACATCAACAAAATGATTATGGCATCATCAAATGATTATGACATCAACAAAATGATTATGACATCATCCAATGATTATGACATCATCAAATCATTATGACATCAACAAAATGATTATTACATCAACAAAATGATTATGACATCATCAAATGATTATGACATTAACAAAATGATTATGACATTATCCAATGATTATGACATCAAATGATTATGACATCATCAAATGATTATGACATCAACAAAATGATGATGACATCATCCAATGATTATGACATCATCTAATGATTATGACATCATCAAATGATTATGACATCATCCAATGATTATGACATCAAATGATTATGACATCAACAAAACGATTATGACATCATCCAATGATTATGACATCAAATGATTATGACATCATCAAATGATTATGACATCAACAAAATGATTATGACATCAACAAAATGATTATGACATCATCCAATGATTATGACATCAACAAATGATTATGACATCAACAAAATGATTATGACATCATCAAATGATTATGACATCAACAAAATGATTATGGGATCATCAAATGATTATGACATCAACAAAATGATTATGGCATCATCAAATGATTATGACATCAACAAAATGATTATGACATCATCAAATGATTATGACATCATCCAATGATTATCACATCAAATGATTATGACATCAACAAAATTATTATGACATCATGCAATGATTATGACATCATCAAATCATTATGACATCAACAAAATGATTATGACATCAACAAAATGATTGACATCATCAAATGATTATGACATCAACAAAATGATTATGACATCATCCAATGATTATGACATCATCCAATGATTATGACATCATCAAATCATTATGACATCAACAAAATGATTATGACATCAACAAAATGATTATGGCATCATCAAATGATTATGACATCAACAAAATCATTATGACATCATCAAAAGATTATGACATCAACAAAATGATTATGACATCATCCAATGATTATGACATCAAATGATTATGACATCATCAAATCATTATTACATCAACAAAATGATTATGACATCAACAAAATGATTATGACATCATAAAATGATTATGACATCAACAAAATGATTATGGCATCATCAAATGATTATGACATCATCCACTGAATATGACATCATCAAATCATTATGACATCAACAAAATGATTATGACATCAACAAAATGATTATGACAACATCAAATGATTATGACATCATCAAATGATTATGACATCAACAAAATGATGATGACATCATCCAATGATTATGACATCATCCAATGATTATGACATCATCAAATCATTATGACATCAACAAAATGATTATGACATCATCTAATGATTATGACATCATCAAATGATTATGACATCAACAAAATGATTATGACATCATCCAATGATTATGACATCAAATGATTATGACATCATCAAATGATTATGACATCAATAAAATGATTATGACATCATCAAATGATTATGACTTCAAAAAAATGATTATGACATCAACAAAATGATTATGACATCATCTAATGATTATGACATTATCAAATGATTATGACATCATCCGATGATTATGACAACAAATGATTATGACATAATCAAATGATTATGACATCAACAAAATGATTATGACATCATCTAATGATTATGACATCATCAAATGATTATGACATCAACAAAATGATTATGACATCATATAATGATTATGACATCATCAAATGATTATGACATCAACAAAATGATTATGACATCATCCAATGATTATGACATCAAATGATTATGACATCAACAAAATGATTATGACATCATCCAATGATTATGACATCATCCAATGATTATAACATCATCAAATCATTATGACATCAACAAAATGATTATGACATCAACAAAATGATTATGACATCAACAAAATGATTATGACATCATCCAATGATTATGACATCATCCAATGATTATGACATCAACAAAATGATTATGACATCAACAAAATGATTATGACATCATCAAATGATTATGACATCAACAAAATGATTATGACATCATCCAATGATTATGACATCAAATGATTATGACATCATCAAATGATTATGACATCAACAAAATGATTATGACATCATCCAATGATTATGACATCATCCAATGATTATGACATCATCAAATCATTATGACATCATAAAATGATTATGACATCAACAAAATGATTATGGCATCATCAAATGATTATGACATCAACAAAATAATTATGACATCATCCAATGATTATGACATCATCAAATCATTATGACATCAACAAAATGATTATTACATCAACAAAATGATTATGACATCATCAAATGATTATTACATTAACAAAATGATTATGACATCATCCAATGATTATGACATCAAATGATTATGACATCATCAAATGATTATGACATCAACAAAATGATGATGACATCATCCAATGATTATGACATCATCTAATGATTATGACATCATCAAATGATTATGACATCATTAAATGATTATGACATCATCCAATGATTATGACATCAAATGATTATGACATCAACAAAACGATTATGACATCATCCAATGATTATGACATCAAATGATTATGACATCATCAAATGATTATGACATCAACAAAATGATTATGACATCATCTAATGATTATGACATCATCAAATGATTATGACATCAACAAAATGATTATGACATCATCCAATGATTATGACATCAAATGATTATGACATCAACAAAACGATTATGACATCATCCAATGATTATGACATCATCCAATGATTATAACATCATCAAATCATTATGACATCAACAAAATGATTATGACATCAACAAAATGATTATGGCATCATCAAATGATTATGACATCAACAAAATAATTATGACATCATCCAATGATTATGACATCATCCAATGATTATGACATCATCAAATCATTATGACATCAACAAAATGATTATGACATCAACAAAATGATTATGACATCAACAAAATGATTATGACATCATCCAATGATTATGACATCAAATGATTATGACATCATCAAATGATTATGACATCAACAAAATGATTATGACAGCATCCAATGATTATCACATCAAATGATTATGACATCATCAAATGATTATGACATCAACAAAATGATGATGACATCATCCAATGATTATGACATCATCCAATGATTATGACATCATCAAATCATTATGACATCAACAAAATGATTATGACTTCATCTAATGATTATGACATCATCAAATGATTATGACATCAACAAAATGATTATGACATCATCCCATGATTATGACATCATCAAATGATTATGACATCAACAAAATGATTATGACATCATCAAATGATTATGACATCAACAAAATGATTATGACATCATCTAATGATTATGACATCATCAAATGATTATGACATTAACAAAATGATTATGACATCATCAAATGATTATGACATCAACAAAATGATTATGACATCATCCAATGATTATGACATCAAATGATTATGACATCATCAAATGATTATGACATCAGCAAAATGATGATGACATCATCCAATGATTATGACATCATCTAATGATTATGACATCATCAAATGATTATGACATCATTAAATGATTGTGACATCATCCAATGATTATGACATCAAATGATTATGACATCAACAAAACGATGATGACATCATCCAATGATTATGACATCATCAAATCATTATGACATCAACAAAATGATTATGACATCAACAAAATGATTATGACATCATCCAATGATTATGACATCAAATGATTATGACATCATCAAATGAATATGACATCAACAAAATGATTATGGCATCATCAAATGATTATGACATCAACAAAATGATTATGACATCATCCAATGATTATGACATCATCCAATGATTATGACATCATCAAATCATTATGACATCAACAAAATGATTATGACATCAACAAAATGATTATGACATTATCAAATGATTATGACATCAACAAATTGATTATGACATCATCCAATGATTATGAAATCAAATGATTATGACATCATCAAATGATTATGACATCAACAAAATGATTATGACATCATCCAATGATTATGACATCAAATGATTATGACATTATCAAATGATTATGACATCAACAAAATGATTATGACATCATCCAATGATTATGACATCAAATGATTATGACATCATCAAATGATTATGACATCAACAAAATGATTATGACATCATCAAATGATTATGACATCAACAAAATGATTATGACATCATCAAATGATTATGACATCAACAAAATGATTATGACATCATCTAATGATTATGACATCATCAAATAATTATGACATCAACAAAATGATTATGACATCAACAAAATGATTATGACATCATCTAATGATTATGACATCATCAAATAATTATGACATCAACAAAATGATTATGACATCATCAAATGATTATGACATCAACAAAATGTTTATGACATCATCCAATGATTATGACATCAAATGATTATGACATCATGAAATGATTATGGCATCAACAAAATGATTATGACATCATCTAATGATTATGATATCATCAAATGATTATGACATCAACAAAATGATTATGACATCATCTAATGATTATGACATCAACAAAATGATTATGACATCATCCAATGATTATGACATCAAATGATTATGACATCATCAAATGATTATGACATCAACAAAATGATTATGACATCATCTAATGATTATGACATCAACAAAATGATTATGACATCATCTAATGATTATAACATCAAATGATTATGACATCAACAAAATGATTATGACATCATCCAATGATTATGACATCAAATGATCATGACATCATCAAATGATTATGACATCAACAAAATGATTATGACATCATCCAATGATTATGACATCAAATGATTATGACATCATCAAATGATTATGACATCAACAAAATGATTATGACATCATCTAATGATTATGACATCAACAAAATTATTATGACATCATCTAATGATTATGACATCAACAAAATGATTATGACATCATCTAATGATTATAACATCAAATGATTATGACATCAACAAAATGATTATGACATCATCCAATGATTATGACATCAAATGATCATGACATCATCAAATGATTATGACATCAACAAAATGATTATGACATCATCCAATGATTATGACATCAAATGATTATGACATCATCAAATGATTATGACATCAACAAAATGATGATGACATCATCCAATGATTATGACATCATCCAATGATTATGACATCATCAAATCATTATGACATCAACAAAATGATTATGACTTCATCTAATGATTATGACATCATCAAATGATTATGACATCAACAAAATGATTATGACATCATCCCATGATTATGACATCAAATGATTATGACATCATCAAATGATTATGACATCAACAAAATGATTATGACATCATCAAATGATTATGACATCAACAAAATGATTATGACATCATCTAATGATTATGACATCATCCAATGATTATGACATCAAATGATTATGACATCAACAAAACGATTATGACATCATCCAATGATTATGACATCAAATGATTATGACATCATCAAATGATTATGACATCAACAAAATGATTATGACATCAACAAAATGATTATGACATCATCCAATGATTATGACATCAACAAATGATTATGACATCAACAAAATGATTATGACATCATCAAATGATTATGACATCAACAAAATGATTATGGGATCATCAAATGATTATGACATCAACAAAATGATTATGGCATCATCAAATGATTATGACATCAACAAAATGATTATGACATCATCAAATGATTATGACATCATCCAATGATTATCACATCAAATGATTATGACATCAACAAAATTATTATGACATCATGCAATGATTATGACATCATCAAATCATTATGACATCAACAAAATGATTATGACATCAACAAAATGATTGACATCATCAAATGATTATGACATCAACAAAATGATTATGACATCATCCAATGATTATGACATCATCCAATGATTATGACATCATCAAATCATTATGACATCAACAAAATGATTATGACATCAACAAAATGATTATGGCATCATCAAATGATTATGACATCAACAAAATCATTATGACATCATCAAAAGATTATGACATCAACAAAATGATTATGACATCATCCAATGATTATGACATCAAATGATTATGACATCATCAAATCATTATAACATCAACAAAATGATTATGACATCAACAAAATGATTATGACATCATAAAATGATTATGACATCAACAAAATGATTATGGCATCATCAAATGATTATGACATCATCCACTGATTATGACATCATCAAATCATTATGACATCAACAAAATGATTATGACATCAACAAAATGATCATGACAACATCAAATGATTATGACATCATCAAATGATTATGACATCAACAAAATGATGATGACATCATCCAATGATTATGACATCATCCAATGATTATGACATCATCAAATCATTATGACATCAACAAAATGATTATGACATCATCTAATGATTATGACATCATCAAATGATTATGACATCAACAAAATGATTATGACATCATCCAATGATTATGACATCAAATGATTATGACATCATCAAATGATTATGACATCAATAAAATGATTATGACATCATCAAATGATTATGACTTCAAAAAAATGAATATGACATCAACAAAATGATTATGACATCATCTAATGATTATGACATTATCAAATGATTGTGACATCATCCGATGATTATGACAACAAATGATTATGACATAATCAAATGATTATGACATCAACAAAATGATTATGACATCATCTAATGATTATGACATCATCAAATGATTATGACATCAACAAAATGATTATGACATCATATAATGATTATGACATTATCAAATGATTATGACATCAACAAAATGATTATGACATCATCCAATGATTATGACATCAAATGATTATGACATCAACAAAATGATTATGACATCATCCAATGATTATGACATCATCCAATGATTATAACATCATCAAATCATTATGACATCAACAAAATGATTATGACATCAACAAAATGATTATGACATCAACAAAATGATTATGACATCATCCAATGATTATGACATCATCCAATGATTATGACATCATCCAATGATTATGACATCAACAAAATGATTATGACATCAACAAAATGATTATGACATCATCAAATGATTATGACATCAACAAAATGATTATGACATCATCCAATGATTATGACATCAAATGATTATGACATCATCAAATGATTATGACATCAACAAAATGATTATGACATCATCCAATGATTATGACATCATCCAATGATTATGACATCATCAAATCATTATGACATCATAAAATGATTATGACATCAACAAAATGATTATGGCATCATTAAATGATTATGACATCAACAAAATAATTATGACATCATCCAATGATTATGACATCATCAAATCATTATGACATCAACAAAATGATTATTACATCAACAAAATGATTATGACATCATCAAATGATTATTACATTAACAAAATGATTATGACATCATCCAATGATTATGACATCAAATGATTATGACATCATCAAATGATTATGACATCAACAAAATTATGATGACATCATCCAATGATTATGACATCATCTAATGATTATGACATCATCAAATGATTATGACATCATTAAATGATTATGACATCATCCAATGATTATGACATCAAATGATTATGACATCAACAAAACGATTATGACATCATCCAATGATTATGACATCAAATGATTATGACATCATCAAATGATTATGACATCAACAAAATGATTATGACATCATCTAATGATTATGACATCATCAAATGATTATGACATCAACAAAATGATTATGACATCATCCAATGATTATGACATCAAATGATTATGACATCAACAAAACGATTATGACATCATCCAATGATTATGACATCATCCAATGATTATAACATCATCAAATCATTATGACATCAACAAAATGATTATGACATCAACAAAATGATTATGGCATCATCAAATGATTATGACATCAACAAAATAATTATGACATCATCCAATGATTATGACATCATCCAATGATTATGACATCATCAAATCATTATGACATCAACAAAATGATTATGACATCAACAAAATGATTATGACATCATCAAATGATTATGACATCAACAAAATGATTATGACATCATCCAATGATTATGACATCAAATGATTATGACACCATCAAATGATTATGACATCAACAAAATGATTATGACATCATCCAATGATTATGACATCATCCAATGATTATGACATCATCAAATCATTATGACATTAACAAAATGATTATGACATCAACAAAATGATTATGACATCATAAAATGATTATGACATCAACAAAATGATTATGGCATCATCAAATGATTATGACATCAACAAAATGATTATGACATCATCCAATGATTATGACATCATCAAATCATTATGACATCAACAAAATGATTATTACATCAACAAAATGATTTTGACATCATCAAATGATTATGACATTAACAAAATGATTATGACATCATCCAATGATTATGACATCAAATGATTATGACATCATCAAATGATTATGACATCAACAAAATGATGATGACATCATCCAATGATTATGACATCATCTAATGATTATGACATCATCAAATGATTATGACATCATTAAATGATTATGACATCATCCAATGATTACGACATCAAATGACTATGACATCAACAAAACGATTATGACATCATCCAATGATTATGACATCATCCAATGATTATGACATTATCAAATCATTATGACATCAACAAAATGATTATGGCATCAACAAAATGATTATGACATCAACAAAATGATTATGACATCATCCAATGATTATGACATCAAATGATTATGACATCATCAAATGATTATGACATCAACAAAATGATTATGGCATCATCAAATGAATATGACATCAACAAAATGATTATGACATCATCCAATGATTATGACATCATCCAATGATTATGACATCATCAAATCATTATGACATCAACAAAATGATTATGACATCAACAAAATGATTATGACATTATCAAATGATTATGACATCAACAAATTGATTATGACATCATCCAATGATTATGTCATCAAATGATTATGACATCATCAAATGATTATGACATCAACAAAATGATTATGACATCATCCAATGATTATGACATCAAATGATTATGACATCATCAAATGATTATGACATCAACAAAATGATTATGACAGCATCCAATGATTATGACATCAAATGATTATGACATCATCAAATGATTATGACATCAACAAAATGATGATGACATCATCCAATGATTATGACATCATCCAATGATTATGACATCATCAAATCATTATGACATCAACAAAATGATTATGACTTCATCTAATGATTATGACATCATCAAATGATTATGACATCAACAAAATGATTATGACATCATCCCATGATTATGACATCAAATGATTATGACATCATCAAATGATTATGACATCAACAAAATGATTATGACATCATCAAATGATTATGACATCAACAAAATGATTATGACATCATCTAATGATTATGACATCATCAAATGATTATGACATTAACAAAATGATTATGACATCATCAAATGATTATGACATCAACAAAATGATTATGACATCATCCAATGATTATGACATCAAATGATTATGACATCATCAAATGATTATGACATCAGCAAAATGATGATGACATCATCCAATGATTATGACATCATCTAATGATTATGACATCATCAAATGATTATGACATCATTAAATGATTGTGACATCATCCAATGATTATGACATCAAATGATTATGACATCAACAAAACGATTATGACATCATCCAATGATTATGACATCATCCAATGATTATGACATCATCAAATCATTATGACATCAACAAAATGATTATGACATCAACAAAATGATTATGACATCAACAAAATGATTATGACATCATCCAATGATTATGACATCAAATGATTATGACATCATCAAATGAATATGACATCAACAAAATGATTATGGCATCATCAAATGATTATGACATCAACAAAATGATTATGACATCATCCAATGATTATGACATCATCCAATGATTATGACATCATCAAATCATTATGACATCAACAAAATGATTATGACATCAACAAAATGATTATGACATTATCAAATGATTATGACATCAACAAATTGATTATGACATCATCCAATGATTATGACATCAAATGATTATGACATCATCAAATGATTATGACATCAACAAAATGATTATGACATCATCCAATGATTATGACATCAAATGATTATGACATTATCAAATGATTATGACATCAACAAAATGATTATGACATCATCCAATGATTATGACATCAAATGATTATGACATCATCAAATGATTATGACATCAACAAAATGATTATGACATCATCAAATGATTATGACATCAACAAAATGATTATGACATCATCAAATGATTATGACATCAACAAAATGATTATGACATCATCTAATGATTATGACATCATCAAATAATTATGACATCAACAAAATGATTATGACATCAACAAAATGATTATGACATCATCCAATGATTATGACATCAACAAATGATTATGACATCAACAAAATGATTATGACATCATCAAATGATTATGACATCAACAAAATGATTATGGGATCATCAAATGATTATGACATCAACAAAATGATTATGGCATCATCAAATGATTATGACATCAACAAAATGATTATGACATCATCAAATGATTATGACATCATCCAATGATTATCACATCAAATGATTATGACATCAACAAAATTATTATGACATCATGCAATGATTATGACATCATCAAATCATTATGACATCAACAAAATGATTATGACATCAACAAAATGATTGACATCATCAAATGATTATGACATCAACAAAATGATTATGACATCATCCAATGATTATGACATCATCCAATGATTATGACATCATCAAATCATTATGACATCAACAAAATGATTATGACATCAACAAAATGATTATGGCATCATCAAATGATTATGACATCAACAAAATCATTATGACATCATCAAAAGATTATGACATCAACAAAATGATTATGACATCATCCAATGATTATGACATCAAATGATTATGACATCATCAAATCATTATTACATCAACAAAATGATTATGACATCAACAAAATGATTATGACATCATAAAATGATTATGACATCAACAAAATGATTATGGCATCATCAAATGATTATGACATCATCCACTGATTATGACATCATCAAATCATTATGACATCAACAAAATGATTATGACATCAACAAAATGATCATGACAACATCAAATGATTATGACATCATCAAATGATTATGACATCAACAAAATGATGATGACATCATCCAATGATTATGACATCATCCAATGATTATGACATCATCAAATCATTATGACATCAACAAAATGATTATGACATCATCTAATGATTATGACATCATCAAATGATTATGACATCAACAAAATGATTATGACATCATCCAATGATTATGACATCAAATGATTATGACATCATCAAATGATTATGACATCAATAAAATGATTATGACATCATCAAATGATTATGACTTCAAAAAAATGATTATGACATCAACAAAATGATTATGACATCATCTAATGATTATGACATTATCAAATGATTATGACATCATCCGATGATTATGACAACAAATGATTATGACATAATCAAATGATTATGACATCAACAAAATGATTATGACATCATCTAATGATTATGACATCATCAAATGATTATGACATCAACAAAATGATTATGACATCATATAATGATTATGACATCATCAAATGATTATGACATCAACAAAATGATTATGACATCATCCAATGATTATGACATCAAATGATTATGACATCAACAAAATGATTATGACATCATCCAATGATTATGACATCATCCAATGATTATAACATCATCAAATCATTATGACATCAACAAAATGATTATGCCATCAACAAAATGATTATGACATCAACAAAATGATTATGACATCATCCAATGATTATGACATCATCCAATGATTATGACATCATCCAATGATTATGACATCAACAAAATGATTATGACATCAACAAAATGATTATGACATCATCAAATGATTATGACATCAACAAAATGATTATGACATCATCCAATGATTATGACATCAAATGATTATGACATCATCAAATGATTATGACATCAACAAAATGATTATGACATCATCCAATGATTATGACATCATCCAATGATTATGACATCATCAAATCATTATGACATCATAAAATGATTATGACATCAACAAAATGATTATGGCATCATCAAATGATTATGACATCAACAAAATAATTATGACATCATCCAATGATTATGACATCATCAAATCATTATGACATCAACAAAATGATTATTACATCAACAAAATGATTATGACATCATCAAATGATTATTACATTAACAAAATGATTATGACATCATCCAATGATTATGACATCAAATGATTATGACATCATCAAATGATTATGACATCAACAAAATGATGATGACATCATCCAATGAGTATGACATCATCTAATGATTATGACATCATCAAATGATTATGACATCATTAAATGATTATGACATCATCCAATGATTATGACATCAAATGATTATGACATCAACAAAACGATTATGACATCATCCAATGATTATGACATCAAATGATTATGACATCATCAAATGATTATGACATCAACAAAATGATTATGACATCATCTAATGATTATGACATCATCAAATGATTATGACATCAACAAAATGATTATGACATCATCCAATGATTATGACATCAAATGATTATGACATCAACAAAACGATTATGACATCATCCAATGATTATGACATCATCCAATGATTATAACATCATCAAATCATTATGACATCAACAAAATGATTATGACATCAACAAAATGATTATGGCATCATCAAATGATTATGACATCAACAAAATAATTATGACATCATCCAATGATTATGACATCATCCAATGATTATGACATCATCAAATCATTATGACATCAACAAAATGATTATGACATCAACAAAATGATTATGACATCATCAAATGATTATGACATCAACAAAATGATTATGACATCATCCAATGATTATGACATCAAATGATTATGACATCATCAAATGATTATGACATCAACAAAATGATTATGACATCATCCAATGATTATGACATCATCCAATGATTATGACATCATCAAATCATTATGACATTAACAAAATGATTATGACATCAACAAAATGATTATGACATCATAAAATGATTATGACATCAACAAAATGATTATGGCATCATCAAATGATTATGACATCAACAAAATGATTATGACATCATCCAATGATTATGACATCATCAAATCATTATGACATCAACAAAATGATTATTACATCAACAAAATGATTTTGACATCATCAAATGATTATGACATTAACAAAATGATTATGACATCATCCAATGATTATGACATCAAATGATTATGACATCATCAAATGATTATGACATCAACAAAATGATGATGACATCATCCAATGATTATGACATCATCTAATGATTATGACATCATCAAATGATTATGACATCATTAAATGATTATGACATCATCCAATGATTACGACATCAAATGATTATGACATCAACAAAACGATTATGACATCATCCAATGATTATGACATCATCCAATGATTATGACATTATCAAATCATTATGACATCAACAAAATGATTATGGCATCAACAAAATGATTATGACATCAACAAAATGATTATGACATCATCCAATGATTATGACATCAAATGATTATGACATCATCAAATGATTATGACATCAACAAAATGATTATGGCATCATCAAATGAATATGACATCAACAAAATGATTATGACATCATCCAATGATTATGACATCATCCAATGATTATGACATCATCAAATCATTATGACATCAACAAAATGATTATGACATCAACAAAATGATTATGACATTATCAAATGATTATGACATCAACAAATTGATTATGACATCATCCAATGATTATGTCATCAAATGATTATGACATCATCAAATGATTATGACATCAACAAAATGATTATGACATCATCCAATGATTATGACATCAAATGATTATGACATCATCAAATGATTATGACATCAACAAAATGATTATGACAGCATCCAATGATTATGACATCAAATGATTATGACATCATCAAATGATTATGACATCAACAAAATGATGATGACATCATCCAATGATTATGACATCATCCAATGATTATGACATCATCAAATCATTATGACATCAACAAAATGATTATGACTTCATCTAATGATTATGACATCATCAAATGATTATGACATCAACAAAATGATTATGACATCATCCCATGATTATGACATCAAATGATTATGACATCATCAAATGATTATGACATCAACAAAATGATTATGACATCATCAAATGATTATGACATCAACAAAATGATTATGACATCATCTAATGATTATGACATCATCAAATGATTATGACATTAACAAAATGATTATGACATCATCAAATGATTATGACATCAACAAAATGATTATGACATCATCCAATGATTATGACATCAAATGATTATGACATCATCAAATGATTATGACATCAGCAAAATGATGATGACATCATCCAATGATTATGACATCATCTAATGATTATGACATCATCAAATGATTATGACATCATTAAATGATTGTGACATCATCCAATGATTATGACATCAAATGATTATGACATCAACAAAACGATTATGACATCATCCAATGATTATGACATCATCCAATGATTATGACATCATCAAATCATTATGACATCAACAAAATGATTATGACATCAACAAAATGATTATGACATCAACAAAATGATTATGACATCATCCAATGATTATGACATCAAATGATTATGACATCATCAAATGAATATGACATCAACAAAATGATTATGGCATCATCAAATGATTATGACATCAACAAAATGATTATGACATCATCCAATGATTATGACATCATCCAATGATTATGACATCATCAAATCATTATGACATCAACAAAATGATTATGACATCAACAAAATGATTATGACATTATCAAATGATTATGACATCAACAAATTGATTATGACATCATCCAATGATTATGACATCAAATGATTATGACATCATCAAATGATTATGACATCAACAAAATGATTATGACATCATCCAATGATTATGACATCAAATGATTATGACATTATCAAATGATTATGACATCAACAAAATGATTATGACATCATCCAATGATTATGACATCAAATGATTATGACATCATCAAATGATTATGACATCAACAAAATGATTATGACATCATCAAATGATTATGACATCAACAAAATGAATATGACATCATCAAATGATTATGACATCAACAAAATGATTATGACATCATCTAATGATTATGACATCATCAAATAATTATGACATCAACAAAATGATTATGACATCAACAAAATGATTATGACATCATCTAATGATTATGACATCATCAAATAATTATGACATCAACAAAATGATTATGACATCATCAAATGATTATGACATCAACAAAATGTTTATGACATCATCCAATGATTATGACATCAAATGATTATGACATCATGAAATGATTATGGCATCAACAAAATGATTATGACATCATCTAATGATTATGACATCATCAAATGATTATGACATCAACAAAATGATTATGACATCATCTAATGATTATGACATCAACAAAATGATTATGACATCATCCAATGATTATGACATCCAATGATTATGACATCAAATGATTATGACATCATCAAATGATTATGACATCAACAAAATGATTATGACATCATCTAATGATTATGACATCAACAAAATGATTATGACATCATCTAATGATTATAACATCAAATGATTATGACATCAACAAAATGATTATGACATCATCCAATGATTATGACATCAAATGATCATGACATCATCAAATGATTATGACATCAACAAAATGATTATGACATCATCCAATGATTATGACATCAAATGATTATGACATCATCAAATGATTATGACATCAACAAAATGATTATGACATCATCTAATGATTATGACATCAACAAAATGATTATGACATCATCTAATGATTATGACATCAACAAAATGATTATGACATCATCTAATGATTATAACATCAAATGATTATGACATCAACAAAATGATTATGACATCATCCAATGATTATGACATCAAATGATCATGACATCATCAAATGATTATGACATCAACAAAATGATTATGACATCATCCAATGATTATGACATCAAATGATTATGACATCATCAAATGATTATGACATCAACAAAATGATGATGACATCATCCAATGATTATGACATCATCCAATGATTATGACATCATCAAATCATTATGACATCAACAAAATGATTATGACTTCATCTAATGATTATGACATCATCAAATGATTATGACATCAACAAAATGATTATGACATCATCCCATGATTATGACATCAAATGATTATGACATCATCAAATGATTATGACATCAACAAAATGATTATGACATCAACAAAATGATTATGACATCATCTAATGATTATGACATCATCAAATGATTATTACATTAACAAAATGATTATGACATCATCAAATGATTATGACATCAACAAAATGTTTATGACATCATCCAATGATTATGACATCAAATGTTTATGACATCATGAAATGATTATGACATCAACAAAATGATTATGACATCATCCAATGATTATGACATCAAATGATTATGACATCATCAAATGATTATGACATCAGCAAAATGATGATGACATCATCCAATGATTATGACATCATCTAATGATTATGACATCATTAAATGATTGTGACATCATCCAATGATTATGACATCAAATGATTATGACATCAACAAAACGATTATGACATCATCCAATGATTATGACATCATCCAATGATTATGACATCATCAAATCATTATGACATCAACAAAATGATTATGACATCATCAAATGATTATGACATCAACAAAATGATTATGACATCATCCAATGATTATGACATCAAATGATTATGACATCATCAAATGAATATGACATCAACAAAATGATTATGGCATCATCAAATGATTATGACATCAACAAAATGATTATGACATCATCCAATGATTATGACATCATCCAATGATTATGACATCATCAAATCATTATGACATCAACAAAATGATTATGACATCAACAAAATGATTATGACATTATCAAATGATTATGACATCAACAAATTGATTATGACATCATCCAATGATTATGACATCAAATGATTATGACATCATCAAATGATTATGACATCAACAAAATGATTATGACATCATCCAATGATTATGACATCAAATGATTATGACATTATCAAATGATTATGACATCAACAAAATGATTATGACATCATCCAATGATTATGCCATCAAATGATTATGACATCATCAAATGATTATGACATCAACAAAATGATTATGACATCATCAAATGATTATGACATCAACAAAATGATTATGACATCATCAAATGATTATGACATCAACAAAATGATTATGACATCATCTAATGATTATGACATCATCAAATAATTATGACATCAACAAAATGATTATGACATCAACAAAATGATTATGACATCATCTAATGATTATGACATCATCAAATAATTATGACATCAACAAAATGATTATGACATCATCAAATGATTATGACATCAACAAAATGTTTATGACATCATCCAATGATTATGACATCAAATGATTATGACATCATGAAATGATTATGGCATCAACAAAATGATTATGACATCATCTAATGATTATGACATCATCAAATGATTATGACATCAACAAAATGATTATGACATCATCTAATGATTATGAAATCAACAAAATGATTATGACATCATCCAATGATTATGACATCAAATGATTATGACATCATCAAATGATTATGACATCAACAAAATGATTATGACATCATCTAATGATTATGACATCAACAAAATGATTATGACATCATCTAATGATTATAACATCAAATGATTATGACATCAACAAAATGATTATGACATCATCCAATCATTATGACATCAAATGATCATGACATCATCAAATGATTATGACATCAACAAAATGATTATGACATCATCCAATGATTATGACATCAAATGATTATGACATCATCAAATGATTATGACATCAACAAAATGATTATGACATCATCTAATGATTATGACATCAACAAAATGATTATGACATCATCTAATGATTATGACATCAAATGATTATGACATTAACAAATTGATTATGACATCATCCAATGATTATGACATCAAATGATTATGACATCATCAAATCATTATGACATCAACAAAATGATTATGACATCATCCAATGATTATGACATCAAATGATTATGACATCATCAAATCATTATGACATCAACAAAATGATTATGACATCAACAAAATAATTATGACATCATCTAATGATTATGACATCATCAAATGATTATGACATCAACAAAATGATTATAACAACATCCAATGATTATGACATCAAATGATTATGACATCATCAAATGGTTATGACATCAACAAAATGATGATGACATCATCCAATGATTATGACATCATCCAATGATTATGACATCATCAAATCATTATGACATCAACAAAATGATTATGACATCAACAAAATGATTATGACATCATAAAATGATTATGACATCAACAAAATGATTATGACATCATCCAATGATTATGACATCCAATGATTATGACATCATCAAATCATTATGACATCAACAAAATGATTATGACATCATCCAATGATTAAGACATCATCCAATGATTATGACATCATCAAATCATTATGACATCATCAAATCATTATGACATCAACAAAATGATTATGACATCATCAAATGATTATGACATCAACAAAATGATTATGACATCATCCAATGATTATGACATCATCAAATCATTATGACATCAACAAAATGATTATGACATCAACAAAATGATTATGACATCATCAAATGATTATGACATCAAATGATTATGACATCATCAAATGATTATGACATCAACAAAATGTTTATGACATCATCCAATGATTATGACATCAAATGATTATGACATCATCAAATGATTATGCCATCAACAAAATGATTATGGCATCATCAAATGATTATGACATTATCAAATGATTATGACATCAACAAAATTATTATGACATCATCTAATGATTATGACATCATCAAATGATTATGACATCAACAAAATGATTATGACATCATCCCATGATTATGACATCAAATGATTATGACATCATCAAATGATTATGACATCAACAAAATGATTATGACATCATCAAATGATTATGACATCAACAAAATGATTATGACATCATCTAATGATTATGACATCATCAAATGATTATTACATTAACAAAATGATTATGACATCATCAAATGATTATGACATCAACAAAATGTTTATGACATCATCCAATGATTATGACATCAAATGTTTATGACATCATGAAATGATTATGACATCAACAAAATGATTATGACATCATCCAATGATTATGACATCAAATGATTATGACATCATCAAATGATTATGACATCAGCAAAATGATGATGACATCATCCAATGATTATGACATCATCTAATGATTATGACATCATCAAATGATTATGACATCATTAAATGATTGTGACATCATCCAATGATTATGACATCAAATGATTATGACATCAACAAAACGATTATGACATCATCCAATGATTATGACATCATCCAATGATTATGACATCATCAAATCATTATGACATCAACAAAATGATTATGACATCAACAAAATGATTATGACATCATCCAATGATTATGACATCAAATGATTATGACATCATCAAATGATTATGACATCAACAAAATGATTATGGCATCATCAAATGATTATGACATCAACAAAATGATTATGACATCATCCAATGATTATGACATCATCCAATGATTATGACATCATCAAATCATTATGACATCAACAAAATGATTATGACATCAACAAAATGATTATGACATTATCAAATGATTATGACATCAACAAATTGATTATGACATCATCCAATGATTATGACATCAAATGATTATGACATCATCAAATGATTATGACATCAACAAAATGATTATGACATCATCCAATGATTATGACATCAAATGATTATGACATCATCAAATGATTATGACATCAACAAAATGATTATGACATCATCCAATGATTATGACATCAAATGATTATGACATCATCAAATGATTATGACATCAACAAAATGATTATGACATCATCAAATGATTATGACATCAACAAAATGATTATGACATCATCAAATGATTATGACATCAACAAAATGATTATGACATCATCTAATGATTATGACATCATCAAATAATTATGACATCAACAAAATGATTATGACATCAACAAAATGATTATGACATCATCTAATGATTATGACATCATCAAATAATTATGACATCAACAAAATGATTATGACATCATCAAATGATTATGACATCAACAAAATGTTTATGACATCATCCAATGATTATGACATCAAATGATTATGACATCATGAAATGATTATGGCATCAACAAAATGATTATGACATCATCTAATGATTATGACATCATCAAATGATTATGACATCAACAAAATGATTATGACATCATCTAATGATTATGACATCAACAAAATGATTATGACATCATCCAATGATTATGACATCAAATGATTATGACATCATCAAATGATTATGACATCAACAAAATGATTATGACATCATCTAATGATTATGACATCAACAAAATGATTATGACATCATCTAATGATTATAACATCAAATGATTATGACATCAACAAAATGATTATGACATCATCCAATGATTATGACATCAAATGATCATGACATCATCAAATGATTATGACATCAACAAAATGATTATGACATCATCCAATGATTATGACATCAAATGATTATGACATCATCAAATGATTATGACATCAACAAAATGATTATGACATCATCTAATGATTATGACATCAACAAAATGATTATGACATCATCTAATGATTATGACATCAAATGATTATGACATTAACAAAATGATTATGACATCATCCAATGATTATGACATCAAATGATTATGACATCATCAAATGATTATGACATCAAATGATTATGACATTATCAAATGATTATGACATCAACAAAATGATTATGACATCATCCAATGATTATGACATCAAATGATTATGACATCATCAAATCATTATGACATCAACAAAATGATTATGACATCAACAAAATAATTATGACATCATCTAATGATTATGACATCATCAAATGATTATGACATCAACAAAATGATTATAACAACATCCAATGATTATGACATCAAATGATTATGACATCATCAAATGGTTATGACATCAACAAAATGATGATGACATCATCCAATGATTATGACATCATCCAATGATTATGACATCATCACATCATTATGACATCAACAAAATGATTATGACATCAACAAAATGATTATGACATCATAAAATGATTATGACATCAACAAAATGATTATGGCATCATCAAATGATTACGACATCAACAAAATGATTATGGCATCATCAAATGATTATGACATCAACAAAATGATTATGACATCATCCAATGATTATGACATCAACAAAATGATTATGACATCATCCAATGATTATGACATCATCAATCATTATGACATCAACAAAATGATTATGACATCAACAAAATGATTATGACATCATCAAATGATTATGACATCAAATGATTATGACATCATCAAATGATTATGACATCAACAAAATGTTTATGACATCATCCAATGATTATGACATCAAATGATTATGACATCATCAAATGATTATGCCATCAACAAAATGATTATGGCATCATCAAATGATTATGACATTATCAAATGATTATGACATCAACAAAATTATTATGACATCATCTAATGATTATGACATCATCAAATGATTATGACATCAACAAAATGATTATGACATCATCCCATGATTATGACATCAAATGATTATGACATCATCAAATGATTATGACATCAACAAAATGATTATGACATCATCAAATGATTATGACATCAACAAAATGATTATGACATCATCTAATGATTATGACATCATCAAATGATTATTACATTAACAAAATGATTATGACATCATCAAATGATTATGACATCAACAAAATGTTTATGACATCATCCAATGATTATGACATCAAATGTTTATGACATCATGAAATGATTATGACATCAACAAAATGATTATGACATCATCCAATGATTATGACATCAAATGATTATGACATCATCAAATGATTATGACATCAGCAAAATGATGATGACATCATCCAATGATTATGACATCATCTAATGATTATGACATCATCAAATGATTATGACATCATTAAATGATTGTGACATCATCCAATGATTATGACATCAAATGATTATGACATCAACAAAACGATTATGACATCATCCAATGATTATGACATCATCCAATGATTATGACATCATCAAATCATTATGACATCAACAAAATGATTATGACATCAACAAAATGATTATGACATCAACAAAATGATTATGACATCATCCAATGATTATGACATCAAATGATTATGACATCATCAAATGATTATGACATCAACAAAATGATTATGGCATCATCAAATGATTATGACATCAACAAAATGATTATGACATCATCCAATGATTATGACATCATCCAATGATTATGACATCATCAAATCATTATGACATCAACAAAATGATTATGACATCAACAAAATGATTATGACATTATCAAATGATTATGACATCAACAAATTGATTATGACATCATCCAATGATTATGACATCAAATGATTATGACATCATCAAATGATTATGACATCAACAAAATGATTATGACATCATCCAATGATTATGACATCAAATGATTATGACATCATCAAATGATTATGACATCAACAAAATGATTATGACATCATCCAATGATTATGACATCAAATGATTATGACATCATCAAATGATTATGACATCAACAAAATGATTATGACATCATCAAATGATTATGACATCAACAAAATGATTATGACATCATCTAATGATTATGACATCAACAAAATGATTATGACATCATCCAATGATTATGACATCAAATGATTATGACATCATCAAATGATTATGACATCAACAAAATGATTATGACATCATCTAATGATTATGACATCAACAAAATGATTATGACATCATCTAATGATTATAACATCAAATGATTATGACATCAACAAAATGATTATGACATCATCCAATGATTATGACATCAAATGATCATGACATCATGAAATGATTATGGCATCAACAAAATGATTATGACATCATCCAATGATTATGACATCCAATGATTATGACATCATCAAATGATTATGACATCAACAAAATGATTATGACATCATCTAATGATTATGACATCAACAAAATGATTATGACATCATCTAATGATTATGACATCAAATGATTATGACATTAACAAAATGATTATGACATCATCCAATGATTATGACATCAAATGATTATGACATCATCAAATGATTATGACATCAAATGATTATGACATCATCAAATGATTATGACATCAACAAAATGATTATGACATCATCCAATGATTATGACATCAAATGATTATGACATCATCAAATCATTATGACATCAACAAAATGATTATGACATCAACAAAATAATTATGACATCATCTAATGATTATGACATCATCAAATGATTATGACATCAACAAAATGATTATAACAACATCCAATGATTATGACATCAAATGATTATGACATCATCAAATGGTTATGACATCAACAAAATGATGATGACATCATCCAATGATTATGACATCATCCAATGATTATGACATCATCACATCATTATGACATCAACAAAATGATTATGACATCAACAAAATCATTATGACATCATAAAATGATTATGACATCAACAAAATGATTATGGCATCATCAAATGATTACGACATCAACAAAATGATTATGGCATCATCAAATGATTATGACATCAACAAAATCATTATGACATCATCCAATGATTATGACATCCAATGATTATGACATCATCAAATCATTATGACATCAACAAAATGATTATGACATCATCCAATGATTATGACATCATCTAATGATTATGACATCATCAAATGATTATGACATCATTAAATGATTGTGACATCATCCAATGATTATGACATCAAATGATTATGACATCAACAAAACGATTATGACATCATCCAATGATTATGACATCATCCAATGATTATGACATCATCAAATCATTATGACATCAACAAAATGATTATGACATCAACAAAATGATTATGACATCAACAAAATGATTATGACATCATCCAATGATTATGACATCAAATGATTATGACATCATCAAATGATTATGACATCAACAAAATGATTATGGCATCATCAAATGATTATGACATCAACAAAATGATTATGACATCATCCAATGATTATGACATCATCCAATGATTATGACATCATCAAATCATTATGACATCAACAAAATGATTATGACATCAACAAAATGATTATGACATTATCAAATGATTATGACATCAACAAATTGATTATGACATCATCCAATGATTATGACATCAAATGATTATGACATCATCAAATGATTATGACATCAACAAAATGATTATGACATCATCCAATGATTATGACATCAAATGATTATGACATCATCAAATGATTATGACATCAACAAAATGATTATGACATCATCCAATGATTATGACATCAAATGATTATGACATCATCAAATGATTATGACATCAACAAAATGATTATGACATCATCAAATGATTATGACATCAACAAAATGATTATGACATCATCTAATGATTATGACATCAACAAAATGATTATGACATCATCCAATGATTATGACATCAAATGATTATGACATCATCAAATGATTATGACATCAACAAAATGATTATGACATCATCTAATGATTATGACATCAACAAAATGATTATGACATCATCTAATGATTATAACATCAAATGATTATGACATCAACAAAATGATTATGACATCATCCAATGATTATGACATCAAATGATCATGACATCATGAAATGATTATGGCATCAACAAAATGATTATGACATCATCCAATGATTATGACATCCAATGATTATGACATCATCAAATGATTATGACATCAACAAAATGATTATGACATCATCTAATGATTATGACATCAACAAAATGATTATGACATCATCTAATGATTATGACATCAAATGATTATGACATTAACAAAATGATTATGACATCATCCAATGATTATGACATCAAATGATTATGACATCATCAAATGATTATGACATCAAATGATTATGACATCATCAAATGATTATGACATCAACAAAATGATTATGACATCATCCAATGATTATGACATCAAATGATTATGACATCATCAAATCATTATGACATCAACAAAATGATTATGACATCAACAAAATAATTATGACATCATCTAATGATTATGACATCATCAAATGATTATGACATCAACAAAATGATTATAACAACATCCAATGATTATGACATCAAATGATTATGACATCATCAAATGGTTATGACATCAACAAAATGATGATGACATCATCCAATGATTATGACATCATCCAATGATTATGACATCATCACATCATTATGACATCAACAAAATGATTATGACATCAACAAAATCATTATGACATCATAAAATGATTATGACATCAACAAAATGATTATGGCATCATCAAATGATTACGACATCAACAAAATGATTATGGCATCATCAAATGATTATGACATCAACAAAATCATTATGACATCATCCAATGATTATGACATCCAATGATTATGACATCATCAAATCATTATGACATCAACAAAATGATTATGACATCATCCAATGATTAAGACATCATCCAATGATTATGACATCATCAAATCATTATGACATCATCAAATCATTATGACATCAACAAAATGATTATGACATCATCAAATGATTATGACATCAACAAAATGATTATGACATCATCCAATGATTATGACATCATCAAATCATTATGACATCAACAAAATGATTATGACATCAACAAAATGATTAAGACATCATCAAATGATTATGACATCAAATGATTATGACATCATCAAATGATTATGACATCAACAAAATGTTTATGACATCATCCAATGATTATGACATCAAATGATTATGACATCATCAAATGATTATGCCATCAACAAAATGATTATGGCATCATCAAATGATTATGACATTATCAAATGATTATGACATCAACAAAATTATTATGACATCATCTAATGATTATGACATCATCCAATGATTATGACATTATCAAATGATTATGACATCAACAAAATAATTATGACATCATCCAATGATTATGACATCATCCAATGATTATGACATCATCAAATCATTATGACATCAACAAAATGATTATGACATCAACAAAATGATTATGACATCATCAAATGATTATGACATCAACAAAATGATTATGACATCATCCAATGATTATGACATCAAATGATTATGACATCATCAAATGATTATGACATCAACAAAATGATTATGACATCATCCAATGATTATGACATCATCCAATGATTATGACATCATCAAATCATTATGACATTAACAAAATGATTATGACATCAACAAAATGATTATGACATCATAAAATGATTATGACATCAACAAAATGATTATGGCATCATCAAATGATTATGACATCAACAAAATGATTATGACATCATCCAATGATTATGACATCATCAAATCATTATGACATCAACAAAATGATTATTACATCAACAAAATGATTTTGACATCATCAAATGATTATGACATTAACAAAATGATTATGACATCATCCAATGATTATGACATCAAATGATTATGACATCATCAAATGATTATGACATCAACAAAATGATGATGACATCATCCAATGATTATGACATCATCTAATGATTATGACATCATCAAATGATTATGACATCATTAAATGATTATGACATCATCCAATGATTATGACATCAAATGATTATGACATCAACAAAACGATTATGACATCATCCAATGATTATGACATCATCCAATGATTATGACATCATCAAATCATTATGACATCAACAAAATGATTATGGCATCAACAAAATGATTATGACATCAACAAAATGATTATGACATCATCCAATGATTATGACATCAAATGATTATGACATCATCAAATGATTATGACATCAACAAAATGATTATGGCATCATCAAATGAATATGACATCAACAAAATGATTATGACATCATCCAATGATTATGACATCATCCAATGATTATGACATCATCAAATCATTATGACATCAACAAAATGATTATGACATCAACAAAATGATTATGACATTATCAAATGATTATGACATCAACAAATTGATTATGACATCATCCAATGATTATGACATCAAATGATTATGACATCATCAAATGATTATGACATCAACAAAATGATTATGACATCATCCAATGATTATGACATCAAATGATTATGACATCATCAAATGATTATGACATCAACAAAATGATTATGACAGCATCCAATGATTATGACATCAAATGATTATGACATCATCAAATGATTATGACATCAACAAAATGATGATGACATCATCCAATGATTATGACATCATCCAATGATTATGACATCATCAAATCATTATGACATCAACAAAATGATTATGACTTCATCTAATGATTATGACATCATCAAATGGTTATGACATCAACAAAATGATTATGACATCATCCCATGATTATGACATCAAATGATTATGACATCATCAAATGATTATGACATCAACAAAATGATTATGACATCATCAAATGATTATGACATCAACAAAATGATTATGACATCATCTAATGATTATGACATCATCAAATGATTATGACATTAACAAAATGATTATGACATCATCAAATGATTATGACATCAACAAAATGTTTATGACATCATCCAATGATTATGACATCAAATGTTTATGACATCATGAAATGATTATGACATCAACAAAATGATTATGACATCATCCAATGATTATGATATCAAATGATTATGACATCATCAAATGATTATGACATCAGCAAAATGATGATGACATCATCCAATGATTATGACATCATCTAATGATTATGACATCATCAAATGATTATGACATCATTAAATGATTATGACATCATCCAATGATTATGACATCAAATGATTATGACATCAACAAAACGATTATGACATCATCCAATGATTATGACATCATCCAATGATTATGACATCATCAAATCATTATGACATCAACAAAATGATTATGACATCAACAAAATGATTATGACATCAACAAAATGATTATGACATCATCCAATGATTATGACATCAAATGATTATGACATCATCAAATGATTATGACATCAACAAAATGATTATGGCATCATCAAATGATTATGACATCAACAAAATGATTATGACATCATCCAATGATTATGACATCATCCAATGATTATGACATCATCAAATCATTATGACATCAACAAAATGATTATGACATCAACAAAATGATTATGACATTATCAAATGATTATGACATCAACAAATTGATTATGACATCATCCAATGATTATGACATCAAATGATTATGACATCATCAAATGATTATGACATCAACAAAATGATTATGACATCATCCAATGATTATGACATCAAATGATTATGACATCATCAAATGATTATGACATCAACAAAATGATTATGACATCATCCAATGATTATGACATCAAATGATTATGACATCATTAAATGATTATGACATCAACAAAATGATTATGACATCATCAAATGATTATGACATCAACAAAATGATTATGACATCATCAAATGATTATGACATCAACAAAATGATTATGACATCATCTAATGATTATGACATCATCAAATAATTATGACATCAACAAAATGATTATGACATCATCAAATGATTATGACATTAACAAAATGATTATGACATCATCAAATGATTATGACATCAACAAAATGTTTATGACATCATCCAATGATTATGACATCAAATGTTTATGACATCATGAAATGATTATGACATCAACAAAATGATTATGACATCATCCAATGATTATGACATCAAATGATTATGACATCATCAAATGATTATGACATCAACAAAATGATGATGACATCATCCAATGATTATGACATCATCCAATGATTATGACATCATCAAATCATTATGACATCAACAAAATGATTATGACTTCATCTAATGATTATGACATCATCAAATGATTATGACATCAACAAAATGATTATGACATCATCCCATGATTATGACATCAAATGATTATGACATCATCAAATGATTATGACATCAACAAAATGATTATGACATCATCAAATGATTATGACATCAACAAAATGATTATGACATCATCTAATGATTATGACATCATCAAATGATTATTACATTAACAAAATGATTATGACATCATCAAATGATTATGACATCAACAAAATGTTTATGACATCATCCAATGATTATGACATCAAATGTTTATGACATCATGAAATGATTATGACATCAACAAAATGATTATGACATCATCCAATGATTATGACATCAAATGATTATGACATCATCCAATGATTATGACATCAAATGTTTATGACATCATGAAATGATTATGACATCAACAAAATGATTATGACATCATCCAATGATTATGACATCAAATGATTATGACATCATCAAATGATTATGACATCAGCAAAATGATGATGACATCATCCAATGATTATGACATCATCTAATGATTATGACATCATCAAATGATTATGACATCATTAAATGATTGTGACATCATCCAATGATTATGACATCAAATGATTATGACATCAACAAAACGATTATGACATCATCCAATGATTATGACATCATCCAATGATTATGACATCATCAAATCATTATGACATCAACAAAATGATTATGACATCAACAAAATGATTATGACATCAACAAAATGATTATGACATCATCCAATGATTATGACATCAAATGATTATGACATCATCAAATGATTATGACATCAAATGATTATGACATCAACAAAACGATTATGACATCATCCAATGATTATGACATCATCCAATGATTATGACATCATCAAATCATTATGACATCAACAAAATGATTATGACATCAACAAAATGATTATGACATCAACAAAATGATTATGACATCATCCAATGATTATGACAACAAATGATTATGACATCATCAAATGATTATGACATCAACAAAATGATTATGGCATCATCAAATGATTATGACATCAACAAAATGATTATGACATCATCCAATGATTATGACATCATCCAATGATTATGACATCATCAAATCATTATGACATCAACAAAATGATTATGACATCAACAAAATGATTATGACATTATCAAATGATTATGACATCAACAAATTGATTATGACATCATCCAATGATTATGACATCAAATGATTATGACATCATCAAATGATTATGACATCAACAAAATGATTATGACATCATCCAATGATTATGACATCAAATGATTATGACATCATCAAATGATTATGACATCAACAAAATGATTATGACATCATCCAATGATTATGACATCAAATGATTATGACATCATCAAATGATTATGACATCAACAAAATGATGATGACATCATCCAATGATTATGACATCATCCAATGATTATGACATCATCAAATCATTATGACATCAACAAAATGATTATGACTTCATCTAATGATTATGACATCATCAAATGATTATGACATCAACAAAATGATTATGACATCATCCCATGATTATGACATCAAATGATTATGACATCATCAAATGATTATGACATCAACAAAATGATTATGACATCATCAAATGATTATGACATCAACAAAATGATTATGACATCATCTAATGATTATGACATCATCAAATGATTATTACATTAACAAAATGATTATGACATCATCAAATGATTATGACATCAACAAAATGTTTATGACATCATCCAATGATTATGACATCAAATGTTTATGACATCATGAAATGATTATGACATCAACAAAATGATTATGACATCATCCAATGATTATGACATCAAATGATTATGACATCATCCAATGATTATGACATCAAATGTTTATGACATCATGAAATGATTATGACATCAACAAAATGATTATGACATCATCCAATGATTATGACATCAAATGATTATGACATCATCAAATGATTATGACATCAGCAAAATGATGATGACATCATCCAATGATTATGACATCATCTAATGATTATGACATCATCAAATGATTATGACATCATTAAATGATTGTGACATCATCCAATGATTATGACATCAAATGATTATGACATCAACAAAACGATTATGACATCATCCAATGATTATGACATCATCCAATGATTATGACATCATCAAATCATTATGACATCAACAAAATGATTATGACATCAACAAAATGATTATGACATCAACAAAATGATTATGACATCATCCAATGATTATGACATCAAATGATTATGACATCATCAAATGATTATGACATCAAATGATTATGACATCAACAAAACGATTATGACATCATCCAATGATTATGACATCATCCAATGATTATGACATCATCAAATCATTATGACATCAACAAAATGATTATGACATCAACAAAATGATTATGACATCAACAAAATGATTATGACATCATCCAATGATTATGACAACAAATGATTATGACATCATCAAATGATTATGACATCAACAAAATGATTATGGCATCATCAAATGATTATGACATCAACAAAATGATTATGACATCATCCAATGATTATGACATCATCCAATGATTATGACATCATCAAATCATTATGACATCAACAAAATGATTATGACATCAACAAAATGATTATGACATTATCAAATGATTATGACATCAACAAATTGATTATGACATCATCCAATGATTATGACATCAAATGATTATGACATCATCAAATGATTATGACATCAACAAAATGATTATGACTTCATCCAATGATTATGACATCAAATGATTATGACATCATCAAATGATTATGACATCAACAAAATGATTATGACATCATCCAATGATTATGACATCAAATGATTATGACATCATTAAATGATTATGACATCAACAAAATGATTATGACATCATCAAATGATTATGACATCAACAAAATGATTATGACATCATCAAATGATTATGACATCAACAAAATGATTATGACATCATCTAATGATTATGACATCATCAAATAATTATGACATCAACAAAATGATTATGACATCATCAAATGATTATGACATTAACAAAATGATTATGACATCATCAAATGATTATGACATCAACAAAATGTTTATGACATCATCCAATGATTATGACATCAAATGTTTATGACATCATGAAATGATTATGACATCAACAAAATGATTATGACATCATCCAATGATTATGACATCAAATGATTATGACATCATCAAATGATTATGACATCAACAAAATGATGATGACATCATCCAATGATTATGACATCATCCAATGATTATGACATCATCAAATCATTATGACATCAACAAAATGATTATGACTTCATCTAATGATTATGACATCATCAAATGATTATGACATCAACAAAATGATTATGACATCATCCCATGATTATGACATCAAATGATTATGACATCATCAAATGATTATGACATCAACAAAATGATTATGACATCATCAAATGATTATGACATCAACAAAATGATTATGACATCATCTAATGATTATGACATCATCAAATGATTATTACATTAACAAAATGATTATGACATCATCAAATGATTATGACATCAACAAAATGTTTATGACATCATCCAATGATTATGACATCAAATGTTTATGACATCATGAAATGATTATGACATCAACAAAATGATTATGACATCATCCAATGATTATGACATCAAATGATTATGACATCATCCAATGATTATGACATCAAATGTTTATGACATCATGAAATGATTATGACATCAACAAAATGATTATGACATCATCCAATGATTATGACATCAAATGATTATGACATCATCAAATGATTATGACATCAGCAAAATGATGATGACATCATCCAATGATTATGACATCATCTAATGATTATGACATCATCAAATGATTATGACATCATTAAATGATTGTGACATCATCCAATGATTATGACATCAAATGATTATGACATCAACAAAACGATTATGACATCATCCAATGATTATGACATCATCCAATGATTATGACATCATCAAATCATTATGACATCAACAAAATGATTATGACATCAACAAAATGATTATGACATCAACAAAATGATTATGACATCATCCAATGATTATGACATCAAATGATTATGACATCATCAAATGATTATGACATCAACAAAATGATTATGGCATCATCAAATGATTATGACATCAACAAAATGATTATGACATCATCCAATGATTATGACATCATCCAATGATTATGACATCATCAAATCATTATGACATCAACAAAATGATTATGACATCAACAAAATGATTATGACATTATCAAATGATTATGACATCAACAAATTGATTATGACATCATCCAATGATTATGACATCAAATGATTATGACATCATCAAATGATTATGACATCAACAAAATGATTATGACATCATCCAATGATTATGACATCAAATGATTATGACATCATCAAATGATTATGACATCAACAAAATGATTATGACATCATCCAATGATTATGACATCAAATGATTATGACATCATCAAATGATTATGACATCAACAAAATGATTATGACATCATCAAATGATTATGACATCAACAAAATGATTATGACATCATCAAATGATTATGACATCAACAAAATGATTATGACATCATCTAATGATTATGACATCATCAAATAATTATGACATCAACAAAATGATTATGACATCAACAAAATGATTATGACATCATCTAATGATTATGACATCATCAAATAATTATGACATCAACAAAATGATTATGACATCATCAAATGATTATGACATCAACAAAATGTTTATGACATCATCCAATGATTATGACATCAAATGATTATGACATCATGAAATGATTATGGCATCAACAAAATGATTATGACATCATCTAATGATTATGACATCATCAAATGATTATGACATCAACAAAATGATTATGACATCATCTAATGATTATGACATCAACAAAATGATTATGACATCATCCAATGATTATGACATCAAATGATTATGACATCATCAAATGATTATGACATCAACAAAATGATTATGACATCATCTAATGATTATGACATCAACAAAATGATTATGACATCATCTAATGATTATAACATCAAATGATTATGACATCAACAAAATGATTATGACATCATCCAATGATTATGACATCAAATGATCATGACATCATCAAATGATTATGACATCAACAAAATGATTATGACATCATCCAATGATTATGACATCAAATGATTATGACATCATCAAATGATTATGACATCAACAAAATGATTATGACATCATCTAATGATTATGACATCAACAAAATAATTATGACATCATCTAATGATTATGACATCAAATGATTATGACATTAACAAAATGATTATGACATCATCCAATGATTATGACATCAAATGATTATGACATCATCAAATGATTATGACATCAACAAAATGATTATGACATCATCCAATGATTATGACATCAAATGATTATGACATCATCAAATCATTATGACATCAACAAAATGATTATGACATCAACAAAATAATTATGACATCATCTAATGATTATGACATCATCAAATGATTATGACATCAACAAAATGATTATAACAACATCCAATGATTATGACATCAAATGATTATGACATCATCAAATGGTTATGACATCAACAAAATGATGATGACATCATCCAATGATTATGACATCATCCAATGATTATGACATCATCAAATCATTATGACATCAACAAAATGATTATGACATCAACAAAATGATTATGACATCATAAAATGATTATGACATCAACAAAATGATTATGGCATCATCAAATGATTACGACATCAACAAAATGATTATGGCATCATCAAATGATTATGACATCAACAAAATGATTATGACATCATCCAATGATTATGACATCCAATGATTATGACATCATCAAATCATTATGACATCAACAAAATGATTATGACATCATCCAATGATTAAGACATCATCCAATGATTATGACATCATCAAATCATTATGACATCATCAAATCATTATGACATCAACAAAATGATTATGACATCATCAAATGATTATGACATCAACAAAATGATTATGACATCATCCAATGATTATGACATCATCAAATCATTATGACATCAACAAAATGATTATGACATCAACAAAATGATTATGACATCATCAAATGATTATGACATCAAATGATTATGACATCATCAAATGATTATGACATCAACAAAATGTTTATGACATCATCCAATGATTATGACATCAAATGATTATGACATCATCAAATGATTATGCCATCAACAAAATGATTATGGCATCATCAAATGATTATGACATTATCAAATGATTATGACATCAACAAAATTATTATGACATCATCTAATGATTATGACATCATCAAATGATTATGACATCAACAAAATGATTATGACATCATCCCATGATTATGACATCAAATGATTATGACATCATCAAATGATTAAGACATCAACAAAATGATTATGACATCATCAAATGATTATGACATCAACAAAATGATTATGACTAGTGTTGAGCATTCCGATACCGCAAGTATCGGGTATCGGCCGATATCAGCGGTATCGGAATTCCGATACTTAATTACGATACTTTTTTCATATCGGATTCCGGGATCGGAATCGGAATAGGAAGTTCCCATCATGCTATGAGCCTGCTTGCTTTGATTAAGCCAATGGGAATCCTCCGAAGTGTGGGCACATCCTGTTAGGCATGTAGGCATGTTAACTATTGGCATGGCTGTGATTGGCTGCCGAAATGATGTCATGATGCACTATAAAAGCCACCGCAGCCGCCATTTCTGGTCACTCTGCTGTGAATTCAGTTAGGGACAGGCTGCTGTAGAAGACTGTGAGGGACAGTTAGAAATAGCGATTCTAAAAACAATATTGTGCTTTATCCAGGCTACATAAACCACCACTGTAGCTTGCTTTTCCCTAGCAGCGCTGTTTTCACAGCTGTCTGCAAGGGCTGTGTGAGTGCAGCTCACGCTGTGGAGTGGGTCCTGCAGCCACGTCAGGCTGTAGGCCACCCAGTGTGATCACTGCTGCCTCATACATCTTTTATTTTTTGAGCTGCATTTTTTAAATAATTTCAATCTAGTGTGCTTCCATCCGTATCCATATACGTTGGTTGCAAACACTAGTAGTAGACAGCGGAGCCTTTCTGCAGCCTTTCAGTGCTAGTGTCCACTTTGCTGCACTGTTCACGGCTGTCTGAGAGGTCTCTGACTGTGTGTGAGTGCAGCTCACGCTGAGTAGTGTGTCCTGCAGCTACGTCTGGCTGTAGGACGCTCAGCGTGCGTCACTGCCTCACACATATTTTTATTTGAGTGCAGCTCATTTTTTCTTCTATTAGTGTGCATCCATCCGTCTCCATCTACGGTGGTTGCAAACACTATATAGGAGTACACAGCGGAGCCTTTCTGCAGCCTGTCAGTGCCAGTGCCCACTTAGCTGCACTGTTGACGGCTGTCTGAGAGGTCTCTGACTGTGTGTGAGTGCAGCTCACGCTGAGTAGAGTGTCCTGCAGCTACGTCTGGTTGTAGGACGCTCAACGTGCGTCACTGCCTCACACATATTTGTCTCTGAGTGCAGCTCATTTTTTCTTCTCCTATTAGTGTGCATCCATCCGTATCCATCAACATTGGTTGGTTGCAAACACTATATAGGAGTAGATAGAGGAGCCTTTTTTTCTGGCTTGTGCCCTGCCGGCGCAGCCAGATTAGTATTACCCAATTTTTTTGGAGCCTCATCTTTTGCATTGTAGGTTACCTGCCTGCATTGTAATAGCTCCAAAAAGTTGGTGATACTATCAGTTTCAATTCTTTGTTCTCATACTTTGAGTTTGTTTCAAACAAAGAAACCACATAAAAAGTTCACCAAACACTACATTTTGAACTTGTGTAGGCCACATCAGCTCCTATTAAAGTCTAGTCCACACACACACACTTCATAAAATTAGTGTTTCTTGTACCTGTAACCAGCTGTTCAGGAATAAGCACACTAAGGCCCCCCTTTGTCCTTTTTTGCCTATCTTAAGCAGTCTTGCAAGATGAAGAAGGCAGGGAGTAAGGCGCGGGGGCGTGGGCGTGGGCGTGGAGTTTCAGCAGGGAGAGGACGTGGGGATTCTGCAGGGAGAGGACGTGGGGATTCTACAGGTAGAGGACGTGGGGATTCTGGGCCTGCTGCGGGCACCAGTGGATCAGCATCCCCCAGTTTTAGCAGGCAACAGTCCTTTATGCGCAGCTTTGTAGGACCTCAACGTACCCCACTGCTGCGGGAGGAACAAATTGAAGCCGTTGTCGGATGGATGGCAGCTAACGCATCGACTTCAATTACTTCCGCATCCTCTCAGGGTCAGAGCACCGAAGAGCAACCATCTGTCTCTTCACCACCTGCCAAAGTGCCCAGGCAGTCAGAGAGACATGGACAGGAGCCATCACAATCTCTACTTCTGTTCTCGGAATCTGTTGGCTTGGAAAGAGGGGGCCAGCCAAGCAGCATTCCTGAATGTGAAGAAGAGGGAGTATGCAGTGATGCGCAACTTCTTTGTCCCTCTGAATCTGAAGAGGCGAGTGGGCCAGTGCCTATGGTCAGCACACCTCAGTACGCATCAGATGATGACGAGACTCAGTTGCCACTTTCTGGTGCGTACGGTGCTGGCGAGACAACCCCGGAGAAGCAGCTGTTTGAAGAGGGGAGGGAAGATGATGAGGTCCTTGACCCATCATGGCGTGAGCAACAGGAAGGTGGTGGGAGCAGCTCGGAGGAAGAGATTCCCCTACCGGCCAAAACAGGAGGCAGAGGGAGGGGGAAGACTTGGTTGCCTGTACCCTCCACTTCGGCACCCGTTAGGAGCATTCCTCCTTCCAAAGGCAAACCGGGCGCTCACAAGAGTTGCAGTGTGTGGTCCTTTTTTGACACAGTTGCAGATGACATTTGCTTTGTCAAATGCAAGCTGTGTCATCAGAGAGTCAAAAGAGGGAGAAATGTCAGCAACCTCAATACCACAAATATGTGGAAACATGTGCGCACCAAGCACGAGTTGGAGTTGCATAGACACCCTCAAGACGTAGGCCAACGTACAGCACCACCTACCACCTCTTCAGTTCGTGTTGGGCCCTCTTCCTCCAGCTCACACACTGCTGGTTCGGCTTCCTCACAGGATCGCCAAGGAAGAACCTCTGCCACTGTTGTCCGGAGACCCTGTCAGATTCCACCCATAACAGCACGTTCCCATCCATCACAGCCATCGGTAGCACAGGCATGGGATAAAAGGCGCCCTTACTCGGCAAACCATCCCCGAGCACAGTCTCTGAATGCTGGCATTGCCAAACTTCTGGCAGTTGAAATGCTGTCATTCAGGCTGGTGGACACTGACACCTTCCGGGACTTAATGGCATTGGCAGTCCCCCTATACAACGTGCCCAGCCGCTTTTATTTCAGCAGGCGAGCCGTCCCTGCCCTGCAGAAACATGTTGAGGGCAAAATAAAACATGCGCTACTAAACGCCGTTAGTAGCAAGGTCCACCTGACCACCGATGCGTGGACCAGTAACCATGGACAGGGACGATACCTTTCCCTCACTGCCCACTGGGTCAATGTTGTGGAGCCGGGTACGGATCTGGAGAGTGGCGCTGTACGTGTTCTTCCAACGCCACGGATTGCAGGACTCCAGTCTGTACACATAGACTCCTCCTCCTACTCAAGTTCCTCAGAAACAGCAGAGCAGGAGCCTGTTACGACCGATATGAGCACAGCCGTGGCCAAACGTCAACAGGCTGTACTCAAATTAATTTCTTTGGGGAATCGAAGCCACACAGCGCAGGAGCTCTGGAATGCTATCAAGCTGGAGAGCGATGTGTGGTTTGGGCCAGCGAATCTCCAGCCGGGCTTGGTAGTGTGTGACAATGGCCGAAATCTGGTGGCAGCTCTTGGCCTAGGCAACCTCACACACATCCCATGTCTGGCACATGTTCTTAACTTGGTCGTGCAGAGCTTTCTGAGGGACTATCCGGATCTTGATGCACTGTTGCACAAGGTCCGCATAGAGTGCGCTCACTTGCGACGTTCCAGCACGGCAAGATCGCGCCTCGCTGCTCTGCAGCGACGATTTGGCCTTCCAGAACATCGCATCATATGTGACCTACCCACCCGGTGGAATTCAACGTTACATATGTTGGAGCGGTTGTGTGAGCAGCAGGCAGCAGTCATGGAGTACCAGCTGCATCAGGCGCAAACAAGTCGCACTGTGCGCCGTTCACACTTCAGCACCATTGAGTGGGCCTCTATGAAGGACATCTGCCTCGTTTTGCGTGCCTTCGATGAATCCACGCGGATGGCGAGTGCAGATGATGCACTAGTCAGCATGACTGTCCCCCTTATCTGCCTGCTTCAACAAACACTGCAAGCACTAAGGGATGAGGTTTCAGAAGAGGTGGAGGATGAGGAGTCCCAAATGCCATCTGCTTCTGGACAGTCTGCGCTACGTGTTTCCTCACAAAGGCCTAGGCAGGGGACACTTTGTGAGGAGGATGAGGAGGAGTCGATGGAGGAGGAAGACATCTCTCCAGAGGAGGGAGGTACACAAACCTCTACTCAGTATGTACAGCGAGGGTGGGGTGATGCAGAGCAGGTCGAGGTCACGCCTCAAACAGGGGACAGCGGTTCTTTGGCAGTTGGGAGTCTTCAGCACATGGTTGATTTCATGCTGCAGTGCCTGAGAAACGACCGCCGCATCGCCCACATTCTCGTCTCGGCTGATTATTGGGTGTACACCCTCCTAGATCCTCGCTACCGGGACAGCGTACAAAGGCTCATACCAACGTTGAACCGGGAGCGTAAAATGCGGGAGTACGAAGAGTCACTGGTGCAGTCCATAATGTTTTCCATTCCACCCGACAGCATTGTTGCAAGTGCTTTACAAAGCAGCTCTGTGCGTCGAGGCAGTGGAGGAAACTCTGCACAAAGAGGGAGCAGAGGCAGTGCCGCAGCACAAGGCAAGACCACTATGGCCCAAATGTGGCAAAGTTTTGTGTGTCCACCACAATTGTCTACACCATCAGCGACGCCTCGAGTCAGCAGGAGGCAACGCTTCCGTCAGATGGTGTCAGACTACATGTCTTGCCCTGTCGCTGTACTCCCAGATGGCTCTTCCCCCTTCAAGTTTTGGGTCTCTAAGCTGAATACATGGCCAGAGCTTAGCCAGTATGCATTGGAGGTGCTGGCTTGCCCTGCTGCCAGTGTATTATCGGAACGTGTCTTTAGTGCCGCAGGTGGTGTACTAACAGACCGTCGCACGCGACTATCTTCCGATAATGTTGACCGGCTGACTTTTCTGAAAATGAACAAGGCCTGGATCTCCAAAGACTTTGCCATTCCTCTTACAGACTAAATTAGTGGTTGGCAACTGTATCCAGGTCTGCTGGTGTGTTCATTTTTCTACCACCTGAACTATAATCCCTGTGCTTCAACACAGCCAGTTGTCGCTCAGATGTGTCGTCTGCACAGAGAAACACACTAGCTCCTGTGTTACTGGGGTTCAGTAATGCCAGCTGATCCCCTGCTGTGTGGACGGCAGAGTCACCAGCTCCATCAACATTCAAACCACTACTGATTTTTAACCGTGCCCAACTTAGGTCTCTGGCTCCACTGTCTCTACTATTTCCCCTGACCTCCAACCCCGCCATCTACATCTCTGAAGTGGCGTCAGCACAATCTACACTTGTTCCTGTGTTCCTGTGGCTCAGTCCCATCAGTTTATCCCCTGATGTGTGTCCGGCAAGGTCTCCTGCTCTGTCCACATTCCCATAACCAGTAGTGGGAATGAGGACAGAGCTGGCGAACTTGCCGGACAAACATCAGGGGATCAACTGATGGGACTGAGCACCAGTAACACAGGAACAAGTGTAGATTGTGCTGACGCCACTTCAGAGATGTAGCTGGCGGGGTTGGAGGCCAGGGTAAATAGTAGAGACAGTGGAGCCAGAGGCCTAAGTGGAGCATGGTTAGAATCAGTAGTAGTCCACAACCTCCATAAAAACCGCAGCCCATTGGCCTCTGCATGCGGCATGCGTAATCCTGGGCACCAACAGCGTCAGTTGGTGTTCAGAAGTGTCGTCTCCACAGAGCCAAACACATTCGTTCAAGTGTTAGTGGGGTTCAGCACTGCCAGCTGTTCCCCTGCTGTGGAGATGGCAAGTCTCCTGCTGCATTCACCTGCCAAAATCCAGTAGGCCCCAGCCTGCTCCTCGCCTAATCCTGGGCTCCAACAGCGTCAGTTGGTGTTCAGAAGTGTCGTCTCCACAGAACCAAACACATTCGTTAAAGTGTTAGTGGGGTTCAGCACTGCCAGCTGTTCCCCTGCTGTGGAGATGGCAAGTCTCCTGCTGCCTTCACCTGCCAAAATCCAGTAGGCCCCAGCCTGCTCCTCGCCTAATCCTGGGCTCCAACAGCGTCAGTTGGTGTTCAGAAGTGTCGTCTCCACAGAGCCAAACACGTTCGTTCAAGTGTTAGTGGGGTTCAGCACTGCCAGCTGTTCCCCTGCTGTGGAGATGGCAAGTCTCCTGCTGCATTCACCTGCCAAAATCCAGTAGGCCCCAGCCTGCTCCTCGCCTAATCCTGGGCTCCAACAGCGTCAGTTGGTGTTCAGAAGTGTCGTCTCCACAGAAACAAACACATTCGTTCAAGTGTTAGTGGGGTTCAGCACTGCCAGCTGTTCCCCTGCTGTGGAGATGGCAAGTCTCCTGCTGCCTTCACCTGCCAAAATCCAGTAGGCCCCAGCCTGCTCCTCGCCTAATCCTGGGCTCCAACAGCGTCAGTTGGTGTTCAGAAGTGTCGTCTCCACAGAGCCAAACACGTTCGTTCAAGTGTTAGTGGGGTTCAGCACTGCCAGCTGTTCCCCTGCTGTGGAGATGGCAAGTCTCCTGCTGCATTCACCTGCCAAAATCCAGTAGGCCCCAGCCTGCTCCTCGCCTAATCCTGGGCTCCAACAGCGTCAGTTGGTGTTCAGAAGTGTCGTCTCCACAGAAACAAACACATTCGTTCAAGTGTTAGTGGGGTTCAGCACTGCCAGCTGTTCCCCTGCTGTGGAGATGGCAAGTCTCCTGCTGCCTTCACCTGCCAAAATCCAGTAGGCCCCAGCCTGCTCCTCGCCTAATCCTGGGCTCCAACAGCGTCAGTTGGTGTTCAGAAGTGTCGTCTCCACAGAACCAAACACATTCGTTCAAGTGTTAGTGGGGTTCAGCACTGCCAGCTGTTCCCCTGCTGTGGAGATGGCAAGTCTCCTGCTGCATTCACCTGCCAAAATCCAGTAGGCCCCAGCCTGCTCCTCGCCTAATCCTGGGCTCCAACAGCGTCAGTTGGTGTTCAGAAGTGTCGTCTCCACAGAACCAAACACGTTCGTTCAAGTGTTAGTGGGGTTCAGCACTGCCAGCTGTTCCCCTGCTGTGGAGATGGCAAGTCTCCTGCTGCCTTCACCTGCCAAAATCCAGTAGGCCCCAGCCTGCTCCTCGCCTAATCCTGGGCTCCAACAGCGTCAGTTGGTGTTCAGAAGTGTCGTCTCCACAGAACCAAACACATTCGTTCAAGTGTTAGTGGGGTTCAGCACTGCCAGCTGTTCCCCTGCTGTGGAGATGGCAAGTCTCCTGCTGCATTCACCTGCCAAAATCCAGTAGGCCCCAGCCTGCTCCTCGCCTAATCCTGGGCTCCAACAGCGTCAGTTGGTGTTCAGAAGTGTCGTCTCCACAGAACCAAACACGTTCGTTCAAGTGTTAGTGGGGTTCAGCACTGCCAGCTGTTCCCCTGCTGTGGAGATGGCAAGTCTCCTGCTGCCTTCACCTGCCAAAATCCAGTAGGCCCCAGCCTGCTCCTCGCCTAATCCTGGGCTCCAACAGCGTCAGTTGGTGTTCAGAAGTGTCGTCTCCACAGAACCAAACACGTTCGTTCAAGTGTTAGTGGGGTTCAGCACTGCCAGCTGTTCCCCTGCTGTGGAGATGGCAGTCTCTCCTGCTGTCTCCGCATTACAAAGACAGTAGGCCTCTGCCTACACCCTCCTATTTCCTGGGCTTCAACACAGCCAGTTGTAGTTCGGAAGTGCCGTCCACACGGAAAGAGACACTTGCTCCCGTGTCTCAGTGGGGTTCAGTAACGTCAGCTGATCCCCTGCTGTGTGGATGGCAGTCTCTCCTGCTGTAAACTCATTCAAAATACAGTAGGCCTCTGCCTACACCCTCCTATTTCCTGGGCTTCAACACAGCCAGTTGTAGTTCGGAAGTGCCGTCCACACGGAAAGAGATACTTGCTCCCGTGTCTCAGTGGGGTTCAGTAACGTCAGCTGATCCCCTGCTGTGTGGATGGCAGTCTCTCCTGCTGTAAACTCATTCAAAATACAGTAGGCCTCTGCCTACACCCTCCTATTTCCTGGGCTTCAACACAGCCAGTTGTAGTTCGGAAGTGCCGTCCACACGGAAAGAGACACTTGCTCCCGTGTCTCAGTGGGGTTCAGTAACGTCAGCTGATCCCCTGCTGTGTGGATGGCAGTCTCTCCTGCTGTCACCTCATTCAAAATTCAGTAGGCCTCTGCCTACACCCTCCTATTTCCTGGGCTTCAACACAGCCAGTTGTAGTTCGGAAGTGCCGTCCACACGGAAAGAGATACTTGCTCCCGTGTCTCAGTGGGGTTCAGTAACGTCAGCTGATCCCCTGCTGTGTGGATGGCAGTCTCTCCTGCTGTCACCTCATTCAAAATTCAGTAGGCCTCTGCCTACACCCTCCTATTTCCTGGGCTTCAACACAGCCAGTTGTAGTTCGGAAGTGCCGTCCACACGGAAAGAGATACTTGCTCCCGTGTCTCAGTGGGGTTCAGTAACATCAGCTGATCCCCTGCTGTGTGGATGGCAGTCTCTCCTGCTGTAAACTCATTCAAAATACAGTAGGCCTCTGCCTACACCCTCCTATTTCCTGGGCTTCAACACAGCCAGTTGTAGTTCGGAAGTGCCGTCCACACGGAAAGAGATACTTGCTCCCGTGTCTCAGTGGGGTTCAGTAACGTCAGCTGATCCCCTGCTGTGTGGATGGCAGTCTCTCCTGCTGTCACCTCATTCAAAATTCAGTAGGCCTCTGCCTACACCCTCCTATTTCCTGGGCTTCAACACAGCCAGTTGTAGTTCGGAAGTGCCGTCCACACGGAAAGAGATACTTGCTCCCGTGTCTCAGTGGGGTTCAGTAACGTCAGCTGATCCCCTGCTGTGTGGATGGCAGTCTCTCCTGCTGTAAACTCATTCAAAATACAGTAGGCCTCTGCCTACACCCTCCTATTTCCTGGGCTTCAACACAGCCAGTTGTAGTTCGGAAGTGCCGTCCACACGGAAAGAGATACTTGCTCCCGTGTCTCAGTGGGGTTCAGTAATGTCAGCTGATCCCCTGCTGTGTGGATGGCAAAGTCTCCTGCTGCCTACACAGTCGTACCACTACTGATTTTTAACCGTGCTCCAATTAGGCCTGTGGCTCCACTGTCTCTCGTATTTCCCCTGTCCTCCAACCCTGCCAGTTACAGCTCCGAAGTGGCGTCTGCACAATCCACACTTGTTCCTGTGTTACAGGTGTTCAGTCCGATCAGTTAATCCCCTGATGTGTGTCCGGCAATGTCGCCTGCTCTGTCCACATTCCCATTATCGGAATGTGGACAGAGCAGGCGACATTGCCGGACACACATCAGGGGATTAACTGACCGGACTGAACACCTGTAACACAGGAACAAGTGTGGATTGTGCAGACGCCACTTCGGAGCTGTAACTGGCGGGGTTGGAGGACAGGGGAAATACGAAAATCAGTGAATCCACAGGCCTAAGTGGAGCTTGGTTCAAATTAGTAGTCTACAACCGATCTTAAAATTTCTTCAATGCAGCCTAAGCCTGCTCCGTGCTTGTCCCTGGGCTTCAACACAGCCAGTTGTAGTTCGGAAGTGCCGTCCACACGGAAAGAGATACTTGCTCCCGTGTCTCAGTGGGGTTCAGTAACGTCAGCTGATCCCCTGCTGTGTGGATGGCAGTCTCTCCTGCTGTCACCTCATTCAAAATTCAGTAGGCCTCTGCCTACACCCTCCTATTTCCTGGGCTTCAACACAGCCAGTTGTAGTTCGGAAGTGCCGTCCACACGGAAAGAGATACTTGCTCCCGTGTCTCAGTGGGGTTCAGTAACGTCAGCTGATCCCCTGCTGTGTGGATGGCAGTCTCTCCTGCTGTCACCTCATTCAAAATTCAGTAGGCCTCTGCCTACACCCTCCTATTTCCTGGGCTTCAACACAGCCAGTTGTAGTTCGGAAGTGCCGTCCACACGGAAAGAGATACTTGCTCCCGTGTCTCAGTGGGGTTCAGTAACGTCAGCTGATCCCCTGCTGTGTGGATGGCAGTCTCTCCTGCTGTAAACTCATTCAAAATACAGTAGGCCTCTGCCTACACCCTCCTATTTCCTGGGCTTCAACACAGCCAGTTGTAGTTCGTAAGTGCCGTCCACACGGAAAGAGATACTTGCTCCCGTGTCTCAGTGGGGTTCAGTAACGTCAGCTGATCCCCTGCTGTGTGGATGGCAGTCTCTCCTGCTGTCACCTCATTCAAAATTCAGTAGGCCTCTGCCTACACCCTCCTATTTCCTGGGCTTCAACACAGCCAGTTGTAGTTCGGAAGTGCCGTCCACACGGAAAGAGATACTTGCTCCCGTGTCTCAGTGGGGTTCAGTAACGTCAGCTGATCCCCTGCTGTGTGGATGGCAGTCTCTCCTGCTGTAAACTCATTCAAAATACAGTAGGCCTCTGCCTACACCCTCCTATTTCCTGGGCTTCAACACAGCCAGTTGTAGTTCGGAAGTGCCGTCCACACGGAAAGAGATACTTGCTCCAGTGTCTCAGTGGGGTTCAGTAATGTCAGCTGATCCCCTGCTGTGTGGATGGCAAAGTCTCCTGCTGCCTACACAGTCGTACCACTACTGATTTTTAACCGTGCTCCAATTAGGCCTGTGGCTCCACTGTCTCTCGTATTTCCCCTGTCCTCCAACCCTGCCAGTTACAGCTCCGAAGTGGCGTCTGCACAATCCACACTTGTTCCTGTGTTACAGGTGTTCAGTCCGATCAGTTAATCCCCTGATGTGTGTCCGGCAATGTCGCCTGCTCTGTCCACATTCCCATTATCGGAATGTGGACAGAGCAGGCGACATTGCCGGACACACATCAGGGGATTAACTGACCGGACTGAACACCTGTAACACAGGAACAAGTGTGGATTGTGCAGACGCCACTTCGGAGCTGTAACTGGCGGGGTTGGAGGACAGGGGAAATACGAAAATCAGTGAATCCACAGGCCTAAGTGGAGCTTGGTTCAAATTAGTAGTCTACAACCGATCTTAAAATTTCTTCAATGCAGCCTAAGCCTGCTCCGTGCTTGTCCCTGGGCTTCAACACAGCCAGTTGTTGCTCGGAAGTGCCGTCTTCACAGAGTAAAACACTAGCTCCTGTGTTTGTGGGGTTCAGTAACGTCAGCTGTTCCCCTGCTGTTTTGATGGCAATCTGTCCTGCTGCCTCCCAATTGACAGCACATCAGGCCTCAGCCTGCTAAGTGCTTGTCCTGGGCTCCAACATCGCCAGTTGCTGCTCATAACTGACTTTGGCACGGCTACTCCCTCCTGCCCAGCTTGGTTCCAGCCCTGCCTGCTGTTTCCGGGAAGTGTCAATGTCAGTTTGCCACCCCAAGTTGCCATGTCGTGTTGCGGTTGGGTTAGCCGAGGCTAGGGTGCCAGCAGTTTAGGTGCTTCCTATGTGGACTGCGGGTTCTGGTAAGAAAGGTTTGTTCCATAGTGCCAGTAGGACAAGCACCCCCTGTAGGACTGTGTGATTCGGTAACTGCGGCCAGCTTGCGGCATGCCAACTTTGCTTTTCAGGGGTAACTTCTGATACCCCTCCGGGTTCCAGCACCGTCAGCTGGTTCTCATCAGAGCCTTTGGCCTAGGTGCCTCCATCTCGGTATCCGAGTTCCAGCAACGTCTGCTGGTCCTTGGTAGTGCTTTGTAGCACAGGTACCTCCTGCTTAGTAACCGGGTTCCAGCACCGTCAGCTGGTCCTCGGTTGTGCCATTGGCTCTTATTCCTTCTGCTGCCCCTCCGGGTGCCAGCACTGTCAGCTGGTCCTCGCTATTTCCATTTGCTCTTGCAGCTTATGCTACCCCTCCGGGTTCCAGCACCGTCAGCTGGTTCTCGTCAGAGCCTTTGGCCTAGGTGCCTCCATCTCGGTATCCGAGTTCCGGCAACGTCTGCTGGTCCTTGGTAGTGCTTTGTAGCACAGGTACCTCCTGCTTAGTAACCGGGTTCCAGCACCGTCAGCTGGTCCTCGGTTGTGCCATTGGCTCTTATTCCTTCTGCTGCCCCTCCGGGTGCCAGCACTGTCAGCTGGTCCTCGCTATTTCCATTTGCTCTTGCAGCTTATGCTACCCCTCCGGGTTCCAGCACCGTCAGCTGGTTCTCGTCAGAGCGTTTGGCCTAGGTGCCTCCATCTCGGTATCCGAGTTCCGGCAACGTCTGCTGGTCCTTGGTAGTGCTTTGTAGCACAGGTACCTCCTGCTTAGTAACCGGGTTCCAGCACCGTCAGCTGGTCCTCGGTAGTGCCATTGGCTCTTGTTCCTTCTGCTGCCCCTCCGGGTGCCAGTACCGTCAGCTGGTTCAAGAGGACAAAGAACAGGAAGACAACCACCAAGATGCAGAACAACAAGAGAGAGAAGACAAAGAAGCATAAAAAAAACAAAGCAGAAGAACATTAAGCATAAGACTAATACTCTGAGCAAATGATATTATCTTATTTATAAGCAGAAGAAGACTAAGCAGTGTATGGGGGTGAGTCCGTTCCTCCTCGTGGTGCCCCTGGAAAAGGCCTGCTTCTGCAGGCCAAACTGAACGCGGACAAATCCTGTTGTAAATCTTTTGTGACAGGCAGAACGGAAGGTGTAAACTTCTAACTTTTCTAGATAACAACTACAGGAATGCCTGACACAAACAAGAATATGATGAAGAAGAATAGGAAGAAGATGAAGAAGCTGAATATGTAGAATAATAATTGTTGAATAAGAAGAATATGAAGAATGTAAGAAAAGGAAGAAGAAGAAGAAGAAGAAGAAGAAGAAGAAGAAGAAGAAGAAGAAGAAGAAGAATGTAAAAAAAGGAAGTAGAAGAAGAAGAAGAAGAATGTAAAAAAAGGAATAAGAAGAAGAATGTAAAAAAAGGAAGTAGAAGAAGAAGAAGAAGAATGTAAAAAAAGGAAGTAGAAGAAGAAGAAGAAGAATGTAAAAAAAGGAAGTAGAAGAAGAAGACATACATGTCTGGCAAAATATAAATGAGGCTAACATAGTCAATATCTTTGTAACTCCTAACATCTTTAAAAAAAAAAGTTTAATTCCTGCTATTCCATTTGATTGGGCTAAACCTCTATGGCTTTAATGTCTCCTCCACCTCCCACAATACATTCTACATTATTCTTAGTTGTTTTTCTTCATGTAGAATTAACCTACAAGGAAAGAAAGGGTTTTTTTTAATTCCGATATTTTGGCCCCATTGACTTGCATTGGTTCCCGGTATCGGAATCGGCGATACCGATACTTTTTTTTAAGATCGGCCTATCCATTCCGATCCGATATTTTCAAGTATCGGCTGGTATCGCTCAACTCTAATTATGACATCATCTAATGATTATGACATCATCAAATGATTATTACATTAACAAAATGATTATGACATCATCAAATGATTATGACATCAACAAAATGTTTATGACATCATCCAATGATTATGACATCAAATGTTTATGACATCATGAAATGATTATGACATCAACAAAATGATTATGACATCATCCAATGATTATGACATCAGCAAAATGATGATGACATCATCCAATGATTATGACATCATCTAATGATTATGACATCATCAAATGATTATGACATCATTAAATGATTGTGACATCATCCAATGATTATGACATCAAATGATTATGACATCAACAAAACGATTATGACATCATCCAATGATTATGACATCATCCAATGATTATGACATCATCAAATCATTATGACATCAACAAAATGATTATGACATCAACAAAATGATTATGACATCAACAAAATGATTATGACTTCATCTAATGATTATGACATCATCAAATGATTATGACATCAACAAAATGATTATGACATCATCCCATGATTATGACATCAAATGATTATGACATCATCAAATGATTATGACATCAACAAAATGATTATGACATCATCAAATGATTATGACATCAACAAAATGATTATGACATCATCTAATGATTATGACATCATCAAATGATTATTACATTAACAAAATGATTATGACATCATCAAATGATTTTGACATCAACAAAATGTTTATGACATCATCCAATGATTATGACATCAAATGTTTATGACATCATGAAATGATTATGACATCAACAAAATGATTATGACATCATCCAATGATTATGACATCAAATGATTATGACATCATCAAATGATTATGACATCAGCAAAATGATGATGACATCATCCAATGATTATGACATCATCTAATGATTATGACATCATCAAATGATTATGACATCATTAAATGATTGTGACATCATCCAATGATTATGACCTCAAATGATTATGACATCAACAAAACGATTATGACATCATCCAATGATTATGACATCACCCAATGATTATGACATCATCAAATCATTATGACATCAACAAAATGATTATGACATCAACAAAATGATTATGACATCATCCAATGATTATGACATCAAATGATTATGACATCATCAAATGATTATGACATCAACAAAATGATTATGGCATCATCAAATGATTATGACATCAACAAAATGATTATGACATCATCCAATGATTATGACATCATCCAATGATTATGACATCATCAAATCATTATGACATCAACAAAATGATTATGACATCAACAAAATGATTATGACATTATCAAATGATTATGACATCAACAAATTGATTATGACATCATCCAATGATTATGACATCAAATGATTATGACATCATCAAATGATTATGACATCAACAAAATGATTATGACATCATCCAATGATTATGACATCAAATGATTATGACATCATCAAATGATTATGACATCAACAAAATGATTATGACATCATCCAATGATTATGACATCAAATGATTATGACATCATCAAATGATTATGACATCAACAAAATGATTATGACATCATCAAATGATTGTGACATCAACAAAATGATTATGACATCATCAAATGATTATGACATCAACAAAATGATTATGACATCATCTAATGATTATGACATCATCAAATAATTATGACATCAACAAAATGATTATGACATCAACAAAATGATTATGACATCATCTAATGATTATGACATCATCAAATAATTATGACATCAACAAAATGATTATGACATCATCAAATGATTATGACATCAACAAAATGTTTATGACATCATCCAATGATTATGACATCAAATGATTATGACATCATGAAATGATTATGGCATCAACAAAATGATTATGACATCATCTAATGATTATGACATCATCAAATGATTATGACATCAACAAAATGATTATGACATCATCTAATGATTATGACATCAACAAAATGATTATGACATCATCCAATGATTATGACATCAAATGATTATGACATCATCAAATGATTATGACATCAAGAAAATGATTATGACATCATCTAATGATTATGACATCAACAAAATGATTATGACATCATCTAATGATTATAACATCAAATGATTATGACATCAACAAAATGATTATGACATCATCCAATGATTATGACATCAAATGATCATGACATCATCAAATGATTATGACATCAACAAAATGATTATGACATCATCCAATGATTATGACATCAAATGATTATGACATCATCAAATGATTATGACATCAACAAAATGATTATGACATCATCTAATGATTATGACATCAACAAAATGATTATGACATCATCTAATGATTATGACATCAAATGATTATGACATTAACAAAATGATTATGACATCATCCAATGATTATGACATCAAATGATTATGACATCATCAAATGATTATGACATCAACAAAATGATTATGACATCATCCAATGATTATGACATCAAATGATTATGACATCATCAAATCATTATGACATCAACAAAATGATTATGACATCAACAAAATAATTATGACATCATCTAATGATTATGACATCATCAAATGATTATGACATCAACAAAATGATTATGACATCATCAAATGATTATGACATCAACAAAATGATTATGACATCATCTAATGATTATGACATCATCAAATGATTATTACATTAACAAAATGATTATGACATCATCAAATGATTATGACATCAACAAAATGTTTATGACATCATCCAATGATTATGACATCAAATGTTTATGACATCATGAAATGATTATGACATCAACAAAATGATTATGACATCATCCAATGATTATGACATCAAATGATTATGACATCATCAAATGATTATGACATCAGCAAAATGATGATGACATCATCCAATGATTATGACATCATCTAATGATTATGACATCATCAAATGATTATGACATCATTAAATGATTGTGACATCATCCAATGATTATGACATCAAATGATTATGACATCAACAAAACGATTATGACATCATCCAATGATTATGACATCATCCAATGATTATGACATCATCAAATCATTATGACATCAACAAAATGATTATGACATCAACAAAATGGTTATGACATCAACAAAATGATTATGACATCATCCAATGATTATGACATCAAATGATTATGACATCATCAAATGATTATGACATCAACAAAATGATTATGGCATCATCAAATGATTATGACATCAACAAAATGATTATGACATCATCCAATGATTATGACATCATCCAATGATTATGACTTCATCAAATGATTATGACATCAACAAAATGATTATGACATCAACAAAATGATTATGACATTATCAAATGATTATGACATCAACAAATTGATTATGACATCATCCAATGATTATGACATCAAATGATTATGACATCATCAAATGATTATGACATCAACAAAATGATTATGACATCATCCAATGATTATGACATCAAATGATTATGACATCATCAAATGATTATGACATCAACAAAATGATTATGACATCATCCAATGATTATGACATCCAATGATTATGACATCATCAAATGATTATGACATCAACAAAATGATTATGACATCATCAAATGATTATGACATCAACAAAATGATTATGACATCATCAAATGATTATGACATCAACAAAATGATTATGACATCATCTATTGATTATGACATCATCAAATAATTATGACATCAACAAAATGATTATGACATCAACAAAATGATTATGACATCATCTAATGATTATGACATCATCAAATAATTATGACATCAACAAAATGATTATGACATCATCAAATGATTATGACATCAACAAAATGTTTATGACATCATCCAATGATTATGACATCAAATGATTATGACATCATGAAATGATTATGGCATCAACAAAATGATTATGACATCATCTAATGATTATGACATCATCAAATGATTATGACATCAACAAAATGATTATGACATCATCTAATGATTATGACATCAACAAAATGATTATGACATCATCCAATGATTATGACATCAAATGATTATGACATCATCAAATGATTATGACATCAACAAAATGATTATGACATCATCTAATGATTATGACATCAACAAAATGATTATGACATCATCTAATGATTATAACATCAAATGATTATGACATCAACAAAATGATTATGACATCATCCAATGATTATGACATCAAATGATCATGACATCATCAAATGATTATGACATCAACAAAATGATTATGACATCATCCAATGATTATGACATCAAATGATTATGACATCATCAAATGATTATGACATCAACAAAATGATTATGACATCATCTAATGATTATGACATCAACAAAATGATTATGACATCATCTAATGATTATGACATCAAATGATTATGACATTAACAAAATGATTATGACATCATCCAATGATTATGACATCAAATGATTATGACATCATCAAATGGTTATGACATCAACAAAATGATGATGACATCATCCAATGATTATGACATCATCCAATGATTATGACATCATCAAATCATTATGACATCAACAAAATGATTATGACATCAACAAAATGATTATGACATCATAAAATGATTATGACATCAACAAAATGATTATGGCATCATCAAATGATTACGACATCAACAAAATGATTATGGCATCATCAAATGATTATGACATCAACAAAATGATTATGACATCATCCAATGATTATGACATCCAATGATTATGACATCATCAAATCATTATGACATCAACAAAATGATTATGACATCATCCAATGATTAAGACATCATCCAATGATTATGACATCATCAAATCATTATGACATCATCAAATCATTATGACATCAACAAAATGATTATGACATCATCAAATGATTATGACATCAACAAAATGATTATGACATCATCCAATGATTATGACATCATCAAATCATTATGACATCAACAAAATGATTATGACATCAACAAAATGATTATGACATCATCAAATGATTATGACATCAAATGATTATGACATCATCAAATGATTATGACATCAACAAAATGTTTATGACATCATCCAATGATTATGACATCAAATGATTATGACATCATCAAATGATTATGCCATCAACAAAATGATTATGGCATCATCAAATGATTATGACATTATCAAATGATTATGACATCAACAAAATTATTATGACATCATCTAATGATTATGACATCATCAAATGATTATGACATCAACAAAATGATTATGACATCATCCCATGATAATGACATCAAATGATTATGACATCATCAAATGATTATGACATCAACAAAATGATTATGACATCATCAAATGATTATGACATCAACAAAATGATTATGACATCATCTAATGATTATGACATCATCAAATGATTATTACATTAACAAAATGATTATGACATCATCAAATGATTATGTCATCAACAAAATGTTTATGACATCATCCAATGATTATGACATCAAATGTTTATGACATCATGAAATGATTATGACATCAACAAAATGATTATGACATCATCCAATGATTATGACATCAAATGATTATGACATCATCAAATGATTATGACATCAGCAAAATGATTATGACATCATCCAATGATTATGACATCATCTAATGATTATGACATCATCAAATGATTATGACATCATTAAATGATTGTGACATCATCCAATGATTATGACATCAAATGATTATGACATCAACAAAACGATTATGACATCATCCAATGATTATGACATCATCCAATGATTATGACATCATCAAATCATTATGACATCAACAAAATGATTATGACATCAACAAAATGATTATGACATCATCCAATGATTATGACATCAAATGATTATGACATCATCAAATGATTATGACATCAACAAAATGATTATGGCATCATCAAATGATTATGACATCAACAAAATGATTATGACATCATCCAATGATTATGACATCATGCAATGATTATGACATCATCAAATCATTATGACATCAACAAAATGATTATGACATCAACAAAATGATTATGACATTATCAAATGATTATGACATCAACAAATTGATTATGACATCATCCAATGATTATGACATCAAATGATTATGACATCATCAAATGATTATGACATCAACAAAATGATTATGACATCATCCAATGATTATGACATCAAATGATTATGACATCATCAAATGATTATGACATCAACAAAATGATTATGACATCATCCAATGATTATGACATCAAATGATTATGACATCATCAAATGATTATGACATCAACAAAATGATTATGACATCATCAAATGATTATGACATCAACAAAATGATTATGACATCATCAAATGATTATGACATCAACAAAATGATTATGACATCATCTAATGATTATGACATCATCAAATAATTATGACATCAACAAAATGATTATGACATCAACAAAATGATTATGACATCATCTAATGATTATGACATCATCAAATAATTATGACATCAACAAAATGATTATGACATCATCAAATGATTATGACATCAACAAAATGTTTATGACATCATCCAATGATTATGACATCAAATGATTATGACATCATGAAATGATTATGGCATCAACAAAATGATTATGACATCATCTAATGATTATGACATCATCAAATGATTATGACATCAACAAAATGATTATGACATCATCTAATGATTATGACATCAACAAAATGATTATGACATCATCCAATGATTATGACATCAAATGATTATGACATCATCAAATGATTATGACATCAAGAAAATGATTATGACATCATCTAATGATTATGACATCAACAAAATGATTATGACATCATCTAATGATTATGACATCAAATGATTATGACATTAACAAAATGATTATGACATCATCCAATGATTATGACATCAAATGATTATGACATCATCAAATGATTATGACATCAACAAAATGATTATGACATCATCCAATGATTATGACATCAAATGATTATGACATCATCAAATCATTATGACATCAACAAAATGATTATGACATCAACAAAATAATTATGACATCATCTAATGATTATGACATCATCAAATGATTATGACATCAACAAAATGATTATAACAACATCCAATGATTATGACATCAAATGATTATGACATCATCAAATGGTTATGACATCAACAAAATGATGATGACATCATCCAATGATTATGACATCATCCAATGATTATGACATCATCACATCATTATGACATCAACAAAATGATTATGACATCAACAAAATGATTATGACATCATAAAATGATTATGACATCAACAAAATGATTATGGCATCATCAAATGATTACGACATCAACAAAATGATTATGGCATCATCAAATGATTATGACATCAACAAAATGATTATGACATCATCCAATGATTATGACATCCAATGATTATGACATCATCAAATCATTATGACATCAACAAAATGATTATGACATCATCCAATGATTAAGACATCATCCAATGATTATGACATCATCAAATCATTATGACATCATCAAATCATTATGACATCAACAAAATGATTATGACATCATCAAATGATTATGACATCAACAAAATGATTATGACATCATCCAATGATTATGACATCATCAAATCATTATGACATCAACAAAATGATTATGACATCAACAAAATGATTATGACATCATCAAATGATTATGACATCAAATGATTATGACATCATCAAATGATTATGACATCAACAAAATGTTTATGACATCATCCAATGATTATGACATCAAATGATTATGACATCATCAAATGATTATGCCATCAACAAAATGATTATGGCATCATCAAATGATTATGACATTATCAAATGATTATGACATCAACAAAATTATTATGACATCATCTAATGATTATGACATCATCCAATGATTATGACATTATCAAATGATTATGACATCAACAAAATAATTATGACATCATCCAATGATTATGACATCATCAAATGATTATGACATCAACAAAATGATTATGACATCATCCAATGATTATGACATCAAATGATTATGACATCATCAAATGATTATGACATCAACAAAATGATTATGACATCATCCAATGATTATGACATCATCCAATGATTATGACATCATCAAATCATTATGACATTAACAAAATGATTATGACATCAACAAAATGATTATGACATCATAAAATGATTATGACATCAACAAAATGATTATGGCATCATCAAATGATTATGACATCAACAAAATGATTATGACATCATCCAATGATTATGACATCATCAAATCATTATGACATCAACAAAATGATTATTACATCAACAAAATGATTTTGACATCATCAAATGATTATGACATTAACAAAATGATTATGACATCATCCAATGATTATGACATCAAATGATTATGACATCATCAAATGATTATGACATCAACAAAATGATGATGACATCATCCAATGATTATGACATCATCTAATCATTATGACATCATCAAATGATTATGACATCATTAAATGATTATGACATCATCCAATGATTATGACATCAAATGATTATGACATCAACAAAACGATTATGACATCATCCAATGATTATGACATCATCAAATCATTATGACATCAACAAAATGATTATGGCATCAACAAAATGATTATGACATCAACAAAATGATTATGACATCATCCAATGATTATGACATCAAATGATTATGACATCATCAAATGATTATGACATCAACAAAATGATTATGGCATCATCAAATGAATATGACATCAACAAAATGATTATGACATCATCCAATGATTATGACATCATCCAATGATTATGACATCATCAAATCATTATGACATCAACAAAATGATTATGACATCAACAAAATGATTATGACATTATCAAATGATTATGACATCAACAAATTGATTATGACATCATCCAATGATTATGACATCAAATGATTATGACATCATCAAATGATTATGACATCAACAAAATGATTATGACATCATCCAATGATTATGACATCAAATGATTATGACATCATCAAATGATTATGACATCAACAAAATGATTATGACAGCATCCAATGATTATGACATCAAATGATTATGACATCATCAAATGATTATGACATCAACAAAATGATGATGACATCATCCAATGATTATGACATCATCCAATGATTATGACATCATCAAATCATTATGACATCAACAAAATGATTATGACTTCATCTAATGATTATGACATCATCAAATGATTATGACATCAACAAAATGATTATGACATCATCCCATGATTATGACATCAAATGATTATGACATCATCAAATGATTATGACATCAACAAAATGATTATGACATCATCAAATGATTATGACATCAACAAAATGATTATGACATCATCTAATGATTATGACATCATCAAATGATTATGACATTAACAAAATGATTATGACATCATCAAATGATTATGACATCAACAAAATGTTTATGACATCATCCAATGATTATGACATCAAATGTTTATGACATCATGAAATGATTATGACATCAACAAAATGATTATGACATCATCCAATGATTATGACATCAAATGATTATGACATCATCAAATGATTATGACATCAGCAAAATGATGATGACATCATCCAATGATTATGACATCATCTAATGATTATGACATCATCAAATGATTATGACATCATTAAATGATTATGACATCATCCAATGATTATGACATCAAATGATTATGACATCAACAAAACGATTATGACATCATCCAATGATTATGACATCATCCAATGATTATGACATCATCAAATCATTATGACATCAACAAAATGATTATGACATCAACAAAATGATTATGACATCATCCAATGATTATGACATCAAATGATTATGACATCATCAAATGATTATGACATCAACAAAATGATTATGGCATCATCAAATGATTATGACATCAACAAAATGATTATGACATCATCCAATGATTATGACATCATCCAATGATTATGACATCATCAAATCATTATGACATCAACAAAATGATTATGACATCAACAAAATGATTATGACATTATCAAATGATTATGACATCAACAAATTGATTATGACATCATCCAATGATTATGACATCAAATGATTATGACATCATCAAATGATTATGACATCAACAAAATGATTATGACATCATCCAATGATTATGACATCAAATGATTATGACATCATCAAATGATTATGACATCAACAAAATGATTATGACATCATCCAATGATTATGACATCAAATGATTATGACATCATTAAATGATTATGACATCAACAAAATGATTATGACATCATCAAATGATTATGACATCAACAAAATGATTATGACATCATCAAATGATTATGACATCAACAAAATGATTATGACATCATCTAATGATTATGACATCATCAAATAATTATGACATCAACAAAATGATTATGACATCATCAAATGATTATGACATTAACAAAATGATTATGACATCATCAAATGATTATGACATCAACAAAATGTTTATGACATCATCCAATGATTATGACATCAAATGTTTATGACATCATGAAATGATTATGACATCAACAAAATGATTATGACATCATCCAATGATTATGACATCAAATGATCATGACATCATCAAATGATTATGACATCAACAAAATGATGATGACATCATCCAATGATTATGACATCATCCAATGATTATGACATCATCAAATCATTATGACATCAACAAAATGATTATGACTTCATCTAATGATTATGACATCATCAAATGATTATGACATCAACAAAATGATTATGACATCATCCCATGATTATGACATCAAATGATTATGACATCATCAAATGATTATGACATCAACAAAATGATTATGACATCATCCAATGATTATGACATCAAATGATTATGACATCATCAAATGATTATGACATCAACAAAATGATTATGACATCATCCAATGATTATGACATCAAATGGTTATGACATCATCAAATCATTATGACATCAACAAAATGATTATGACATCAACAAAATGATTATGACATCATCAAATGATTATGACATCAAATGATTATGACATCAACAAAATGATTATGACATCATCTAATGATTATGACATCAAACGATTATGACATCATCAAATGATTATGACATCAACAAAATGATTATGACATCAACAAAATGATTATGACATCATCTAATGATTATGACATCAAATGATTATGACATCAACAAAATGATTATGACATCATCTAATGATTATGACATCATCAAATGATTATGACATCAACAAAATGATTATGACATTACACAATGATTATGACATCAAATGATTATGAAATCATCAAATGATTATGACATCAACAAAATGATTATGACATCATCAAATGATTATGACATCAACAAAATGATTATGACATCATTAAATGATTATGACATCATCAAATGATTATGACATCAAAAAAATGATTATGACATCATCTAATGATTATGACATCATCAAATGATTATGACATCAACAAAATAATTATGACATCATCAAATGATTATGACATCATCAAATGATTATGACATCAACAAAATGATTATGACATCATCCCATGATTATGACATCAAATGATTATGACATCAACAAAATGATTATGACATCATCTAATGATTATGACATCAAATGATTATGACATCAACAAAATGATTATGACATCATCTAATGATTATGACATCATCAAATGATTATGACATCAACAAAATGATTATGACATCATCCAATGATTATGACATCAAATGATTATGACATCATCAAATGATTATGACATCAACAAAATGATTATGACATCATCAAATGATTATGACATCAACAAAATGATTATGATATCATCCAATGATTATGACATCAAATGATTATGACATCATCAAATGATTATGACATCATCCAACGATTATGACATCAAATGATTATGACATCATCAAATCATTATGACATCAACAAAATGATTATGACATCAACAAAATGATTATGACATCATCAAATGATTATGACATCAACAAAATTATTATGACATCATCTAATGATGATGACATCATCAAATGATTATGACATCAACAAAATGATTATGACATCATCAAATGATTATGACATCAACAAAATGATTATGACATCATCTAATGATTATGACATCATCAAATGATTATGGCATCATCAAATGATTATGACATCAACAAAATGATTATGACATCATCCAATGATTATGACATCAAATGATTATGACATCATCAAATGATTATGACATCAACAAAATGATTATGACATCATCCAATGATTATGACATCAAATGATTATGACATCATCAAATCATTATGACATCAACAAAATGATTATGACATCATCCAATGATTATGCCATCAAATGAATATGACATCATCAAATCATTATGACATCAACAAAATGATTATGACATCATCCAATGATTATGACCTCAAATCATTATGACATCATCAAATCATTATGACATCAACAAAATGATTATTACATCAACAAAATGATTATGACATCATCAAATGATTATGACATCAACAAAATGATTACGATATCATCAAATGATTATGACATCAACAAAATGATTATGACATCATCTAATGATGATGACATCATCAAATGATTATGACATCAACAAAATGATTATGACATCATCTAATGATCATGACATCATCATATGATTATGGCATCATCAAATGATTATGACATCAACAAAATGATTATGACATCATCCAATGATTATGACCTCAAATCATTATGACATCATCAAATCATTATGACATCAACAAAATGATTATTACATCAACAAAATGATTATGACATCATCAAATGATTATGACATCAACAAAATGATTATGTCATCATCCAATGATTATGACATCAAATGATTATGACATCATCAAATGATTATGACATCAACAAAATGATTATGACATCATCTAATGATTATGACATCATCAATTTATTATGACATCAACAAAATGATTATGACATCAACCAATGATTGTGACATCAAATGATTATGACATCATCAAATGATTATGACATCATCAAATGATTATGACATCAACAAAATGATTATGACATCATCCAATAATTATGACATCATCCAATGATTATGACATCAAATGATTATGACGTCATCAAATCATATGACATCAACAAAATGATTCTGACATCAACAAAATGATTATGACATCATCTAATGATTATGACATCAACAAAATGATTATGACATCATCAAATGATTCTGACATCAACAAAATGATTATGACATCATCTAATGATTATGACATCATCAAATGATTATGACATCAACAAAATGATTATGACATCATCCAATGATTATGGCATCATCAAATGATTATGACGTCAACAAAATGATTATGACATCATCCAATGATTATGACATCAAATGATTATGACATCATCAAATGATTATGACATCAACAAAATGATTATGACATCATCTAATGATTATGACATCATCAAATGATTATGACATCAACAAAATGATTATGACATCATCCAATGATTATGACATCAAATGATTATGACATTATCAAATGATTATGACATCAACAAAATGATTATGACATCATCCAATGATTATGACATCAAATGATTATGACATCATCAAATCATTATGACATCAACAAAATGATTATGACATCAACAAAATGATTATGACATCATCAAATGATTATGACATCAAATGATTATGACATCAACAAAATGATTATGACATCATCTAATGATTATGACATCAAACGATTATGACATCATCAAATGATTATGACATCAACAAAATGATTATGACATCAACAAAATGATTATGACATCATCTAATGATTATGACATCAAATGATTATGACATCAACAAAATGATTATGACATCATCTAATGATTATGACATCATCAAATGATTATGACATCAACAAAATGATTATGACATCATCCAATGATTATGACATCAAATGATTATGACATCATCAAATCATTATGACATCAACAAAATGATTATGACATCATCAAATGATTATGACATCAACAAAATGATTATGACATCATTAAATGATTATGACATCATCAAATGATTATGACATCAAAAAAATGATTATGACATCATCTAATGATTATGACATCATCAAATGATTATGACATCAACAAAATGATTATGACATCATCCAATGATTATGACATCAAATGATTATGACATCAACAAAATGATTATGACATCATCAAATGATTATGACATCAACAAAATGATTATGACATCATCCAATGATTATGACATCAAATGATTATGACATCATCAAATGATTATGACATCAACAAAATGATAATGACATCATCCAACGATTATGACATCAAATGATTATGACATCATCAAATCATTATGACATCAACAAAATGATTATGACATCAACAAAATGATTATGACATCATCAAATGATTATGACATCAACAAAATGATTATGACATCATCTAATGATGATGGCATCATCAAATGATTATGACATCAACAAAATGATAATGACATCATCAAATGATTATGACATCAACAAAATGATTATGACATCATCTAATGATTATGACGTCATCAAATGATTATGGCATCATCAAATGATTATGACATCAACAAAATGATTATGACATCATCCAATGATTATGACATCAAATGATTATGATATCATCAAATCATTATGACATCAACAAAATGATTATTACATCAACAAAATGATTATGACATCATCAAAGGATTATGACATCAACAAAATGATTATGTCATCATCCAATGATTGTGACATCAAATGATTATGACATCATCAAATGATTATGACATCAACAAAATGATTATGACATCATCTAATGCTTATGACCTCATCAAATGATTATGACATCAACAAAATGATTATGACATCATCCAATGATTATGACATCAAATGATTATGACATCATCAAATGATTATGACATCAACAAAATGATTATGACATCATCAAATGATTATGACATCAACAAAATGATTATGACATCATCTAATGATTATGACATAATCAAATGATTATGACATCAACAAAATTATTATGACATCATCTAATGATTATAACATCATCAAATGATTATGACATCAACAAAATGATTATGACATCATCCAATGATTATGACATCAAATGATTATGACATCATCAAATCATATGACATCAACAAAATGATTATGACATCAACAAAATGATTATGACATCATCAAATGATTCTGACATCAACAAAATGATTATGACATCATCAAATGATTCTGACATCAACAAAATGATTATGACATCATCAAATGATTATGACATCAAATGATTATGACATCATCAAATGATTATGACATGAACAAAATTATTATGACATCATCTAATGATTATGACATCATCAAATGATTATGACATCAACAAAATGATTATGACATCATCCAATGATTATGACATCAAATGATTATGACATCATCAAATCATATGACATCAACAAAATGATTATGACATCAACAAAATGATTATGACATCATCAAATGATTCTGACATCAACAAAATGATTATGACATCATCAAATGATTCTGACATCAACAAAATGATTATGACATCATCAAATGATTATGACATCAACAAAATGATTATGACATCATCTAATGATTATGACATCATCAAATGATTATGACATCAACAAAATGATTATGACATCATCCAATGATTATGACATCAAATGATTATGACATCATCAAATGATTATGACATGAACAAAATGATTATGACATCATCTATTGATTATGACATCATCAAATGATTATGACATCAACAAAATGATTATGACATCATCCAATGATTATGACATCAAATGATTATGACATCATCAAATGATTATGACATCAACAAAATGATTATGACATCATCCAATGATTATGACATCAAATGATTATGACATCAACAAAATGATTATGACATCATCAAATGATTATGACATCAACAAAATGATTATGACATCATCCAATGATTATGACATCAAATGATTATGACATCATCAAATGATTATGACATCAACAAAATGATTATGACATCATCCAACGATTATGACATCATCAAATCATTATGACATCAACAAAATGATTATGACATCAACAAAATGATTATGACATCATCAAATGATTATGACATCAACAAAATGATTATGACATCATCTAATGATGATGGCATCATCAAATGATTATGACATCAACAAAATGATTATGACCTCATCAAATGATTATGACATCAACAAAATGATTATGACATCATCAAATGATTATGACATCAACAAAATGATTATGACATCATCTAATGATTATGACATAATCAAATGATTATGACATCAACAAAATTATTATGACATCATCTAATGATTATAACATCATCAAATGATTATGACATCAACAAAATGATTATGACATCATCCAATGATTATGACATCAAATGATTATGACATCATCAAATCATATGACATCAACAAAATGATTATGACATCAACAAAATGATTATGACATCATCAAATGATTCTGACATCAACAAAATGATTATGACATCATCAAATGATTCTGACATCAACAAAATGATTATGACATCATCAAATGATTATGACATCAAATGATTATGACATCATCAAATGATTATGACATGAACAAAATGATTATGACATCATCTAATGATTATGACATCATCAAATGATTATGACATCAACAAAATGATTATGACATCATCCAATGATTATGACATCAAATGATTATGACATCATCAAATGATTATGACATCAACAAAATGATTATGACATCATCCAATGATTATGACATCAAATGATTATGACATCATCAAATCATTATGACATCAACAAAATGATTATGACATCAACAAAATGATTACGACATCATCAAATGATTATGACATCAACAAAATGATTATGACATCATCTAATGATGATGACATCATCAAATGATTATGACATCAACAAAATGATTATGACATCATCAAATGATTATGACATCAACAAAATGATTATGACATCATCTAATGATCATGACATCATCAAATGATTATGGCATCATCAAATGATTATGACATCAACAAAATGATTATGACATCATCCAATGATTATGACCTCAAATCATTATGACATCATCAAATCATTATGACATCAACAAAATGATTATTACATCAAAAAAATGATTATGACATCATCAAATGATTATGACATCATCCAATGATCATGACATCAAATGATTATGACATCATCTAATGATTATGACATCATCAAATGATTGTGACATCAACAAAATGAATATGACATCATCCAATGATTGTGACATCAAATGATTATGACATCATCAAATGATTATGACATCAACAAAATGATTATGACATCATCAAATGATTATGACATCAACAAAATGATTATGACATCATCTAATGATTATGACATCATCAAATGATTATGACATCAACAAAATGATTATGACATCATCCAATGATTATGACATCAAATGATTATGACATCATGAAATCATATGACATCAACAAAATGATTATGACAGCAACAAAATGATTATGACATCATCAAATGATTCTGACATCAACAAAATGATTATGACATCATCAAATGATTCTGACATCAACAAAATGATTATGACATCATCTAATGATTATGACATCATCAAATGATTATGACATCAACAAAATGATTATGACATCATCCAATGATTATGACATCAAATGATTATGACATCATCAAATGATTATGACATCAACAAAATGATTATGACATCATCAAATGATTATGACATCAACAAAATGATTATGATATCATCCAATGATTATGACATCAAATGATTATGACATCATCAAATGATTATGACATCATCCAACGATTATGACATCAAATGATTATGACATCATCAAATCATTATGACATCAACAAAATGATTATGACATCAACAAAATGATTATGACATCATCAAATGATTATGACATCAACAAAATGATTATGACATCATCTAATGATGATGACATCATCAAATGATTATGACATCAACAAAATGATTATGGCATCATCAAATGATTATGACATCATCCAACGATTATGACATCAAATGATTATGACATCATCAAATCATTATGACATCAACAAAATGATTATGACATCAACAAAATGATTATGACATCATCAAATGATTATGACATCAACAAAATGATTATGAGATCATCTAATGATGATGACATCATCAAATGATTATGACATCAACAAAATGATTATGGCATCATCAAATGATTATGACATCAACAAAATGATTATGACATCATCCAATGATTATGACCTCAAATCATTATGACATCATCAAATCATTATGACATCAACAAAATGATTATTACATCAAAAAAATGATTATGACATCAACAAAATGATTATGTCATCATCCAATGATCATGACATCAAATGATTATGACATCATCTAATGATTATGACATCATCAAATGATTGTGACATCAACAAAATGATTATGACATCATCCAATGATTGTGACATCAAATGATTATGACATCATCAAATGATTATGACATCAACAAAATGATTATGACATCATCAAATGATTATGACATCAACAAAATGATTATGACATCATCTAATGATTATGACATCATCAAATGATTATGACATCAACAAAATGATTATGACATCATCCAATGATTATGACATCAAATGATTATGACATCATGAAATCATATGACATCAACAAAATGATTATGACAGCAACAAAATGATTATGACATCATCAAATGATTCTGACATCAACAAAATGATTATGACATCATCAAATGATTCTGACATCAACAAAATGATTATGACATCATCTAATGATTATGACATCATCAAATGATTATGACATCAACAAAATGATTATGACATCATCCAATGATTATGACATCAAATGATTATGACATCATCACATGATTATGACATCAACAAAATGATTATGACATCAAATGATTATGACATCAACAAAATGATTATGATATCATCCAATGATTATGACATCAAATGATTATGACATCATCAAATGATTATGACATCATCCAATGATTATGACATCAAATGATTATGACATCATCAAATCATTATGACATCAACAAAATGATTATGACATCAACAAAATGATTATGACATCATCAAATGATTATGACATCAACAAAATGATTATGACATCATCTAATGATGATGACATCATCAAATGATTATGACATCAACAAAATGATTATGACATCATCAAATGATTATGACATCAACAAAATGATTATGACATCATCTAATGATTATGACATCATCAAATGATTATGGCATCATCAAATGATTATGACATCAACAAAATGATTATGACATCATCCAATGATTATGACATCATCAAATGATTATGACATCATCAAATCATTATGACATCAACAAAATGATTATGACATCATCAAATGATTATGACATCAACAAAATGATTATGACATCATCAAATGATTATGACATCAACAAAATGATTATGACATCATCTAATGATTATGACATCATCAAATGAATATGACATCAACAAAATGATTATGACATCATCCAATGATTATGACATCAAATGATTATGACATCATCAAATGATTATGACATCAACAAAATGATTATGACATCATCCAATGATTATGACATCAAATGATTATGACATCATCAAATCATTATGACATCAACAAAATGATTATGACATCAACAAAATGATTATGACATCATCAAATGATTGTAACATCAACAAAATGATTATGACATCATCTAATGATTATGACATCATCAAATGATTATGACATCAACAAAATGATTATGACATTATCCAATGATTATGACATCAAATGATTATGAAATCATCAAATGATTATGACATCAACAAAATGATTATGACATCATCAAATGATTATGACATCAACAAAATGATTATGACATCATTAAATGATTATGACATCATCAAATGATTATGACATCAAAAAAATGATTATGACATCATCTAATGATTATGACATCAACAAAATGATTATGACATCATCCAATGATTATGACATCAAATGATTATGACATCATCAAATGATTGTGACATCAACAAAATGATTATGACATCATCAAATGATTATGACATCAACAAAATGATTATGACATCATCCAACGATTATGACATCAAATGATTATGACATCATCAAATCATTATGACATCAACAAAATGATTATGACATCAACAAAATGATTATGACATCATCCAATGATTATGACATCAACAAAATGATTATGACATCATCTAATGATGATGACATCATCAAATGATTATGACATCAACAAAATGATTATGACATCATCCAATGATTATGACATCAAATGATAATGACATCATCAAATCATTATGACATCAACAAAATGATTATTACATCAACAAAATGATTATGACATCATCAAATGATGATGACATCAAGAAAATGATTATGTCATCATCCAATGATTATGACATCAAATGATTATGACATCATCAAATGATTATGACATCAACAAAATGATTATGACATCATCTAATGATCATGACATCATCAAATGATTATGACATCAACAAAATGATTATGACATCATCCAATGATTATGACATCAAATGATTATGACATCATCAAATGATTATGACATCAACAAAATGATTATGACATCATCAAATGATTATGACATCAACAAAATGATTATGACATCATCTAATGATTATGACATAATCAAATGATTATGACATCAACAAAATGATTATGACATCATCTAATGATTATAACATCATCAAATGATTATGACATCAACAAAATGATTATGACATCAAATGATTATGACATCATCAAATCATATGACATCAACAAAATGATTATGACATCAACAAAATGATTATGACATCATCAAATGATTCTGACATCAACAAAATGATTATGACATCATCAAATGATTATGACATCAACAAAATGATTATGACATCATCTAATGATTATGACATCATCAAATGATTATGACATCAACAAAATGATTATGACATCATCCAATGATTATGACATCAAATGATTATGACATCATCAAATGATTATGACATCAACAAAATGATTATGACATCATCTAATGATTATGACATCATCAAATGATTATGACATCAACAAAATGATTATGACATCATCCAATGATTATGACATCAAATGATTATGACATCATCAAATGATTATGACATCAACAAAATGATTATGACATCATCCAATGATTATGACATCAAATGATTATGACATCATCAAATCATTATGACATCAACAAAATGATTATGACATCAACAAAATGATTACGACATCATCAAATGATTATGACATCAACAAAATGATTATGACATCATCTAATGATGATGACATCATCAAATGATTATGACATCAACGAAATGATTATGACATCATCAAATGATTATGACATCAACAAAATGATTATGACATCATCTAATGATCATGACATCATCAAATGATTATGGCATCATCAAATGATTATGACATCAACAAAATGATTATGACATCATCCAATGATTATGACCTCAAATCATTATGACATCATCAAATCATTATGACATCAACAAAATGATTATTACATCAACAAAATGATTATGACATCATTAAATGATTATGACATCAACAAAATGATTATGTCATCATCCAATGATTATGACATCAAATGATTATGACATCATCAAATGATTATGACATCAACAAAATGATTATGACATCATCTAATGATTATGACATCATCAAATGATTATGCCATCAACAAAATGATTATGACATCATCCAATGATTGTGACATCAAATGATTATGATATCGTCAAATGATTATGACATCATCAAATGATTATGACATCAACAAAATGATTATGACATCATCCAATGATTATGACATCAAATGATTATGACATCATGAAATCATATGACATCAACAAAATGATTATGACATCAACAAAATGATTATGACATCATCAAATGATTATGACATCAACAAAATGATTATGACATCATCAAATGATTCTGACATCAACAAAATGACTATGACATCATCTAATGATTATGACATCATCAAATGATTATGACATCAACAAAATGATTATGACATCATCCAATGATTATGACATCATCAAATGATTATGACGTCAACAAAATGATTATGACATCATCCAATGATTATGACATCAAATGATTATGACATCATCAAATGATTATGACATCAACAAAATGATTATGACATCATCTAATGATTATGACATCATCAAATGATTATGACTTCAACAAAATGATTATGACATCATCCAATGATTATGACATCAAATGATTATGACATCATCAAATGATTATGACATCATCAAATGATTATGACATCAACAAAATGATTATGACATCATCAAATCATTATGACATCAACAAAATGATTATGACATCAACAAAATGATTATGACATCATCAAATGATTATGACATCAACAAAATGATTATGACATCATCTAATGATGATAACAACATCAAATGATTATGACATCAACAAAATGATTATGACATCATCAAATGATTATGACATCAACAAAATGATTATGACATCATCTAGTGATTATGACATCATCAAATGATTATGGCATCATCAAATGATTATGACATCAACAAAATGATTATGACATCATCCAATGATTATGACATCAAATGATTATGACATCATCAAATGATTATGACATCATCAAATGATTATGACATGAACAAAATGATTATGACATCATCTATTGATTATGACATCATCAAATGATTATGACATCAACAAAATGATTATGACATCATCCAATGATTATGACATCAAATGATTATGACATCATCAAATGATTATGACATCAACAAAATGATTATGACATCATCTAATGATTATGACATCATCAAATGATTATGACATCAACAAAATGATTATGACATCATCCAATGATTATGACATCAAATGATTATGACATCATCAAATCATTATGACATCAACAAAATGATTATGACATCATCAAATGATTATGACATCAACAAAATGATTATGACATCATTAAATGATTATGACATCATCAAATGATTATGACATCAAAAAAATGATTATGACATCATCTAATGATTATGACATCATCAAATGATTATGACATCAACAAAATGATTATGACATCATCCAATGATTATGACATCAAATGATTATGACATCAACAAAATGATTATGACATCATCAAATGATTATGACATCAACAAAATGATTATGACATCATCCAATGATTATGACATCAAATGATTATGACATCATCAAATGATTATGACATCAACAAAATGATTATGACATCATCCAACGATTATGACATCAAATGATTATGACATCATCAAATCATTATGACATCAACAAAATGATTATGACATCAACAAAATGATTATGACATCATCAAATGATTATGACATCAACAAAATGATTATGACTTCATCTAATGATGATGGCATCATCAAATGATTATGACATCAACAAAATGATTATGACATCATCAAATGATTATGACATCTACAAAATGATTATGACATCATCTAATGATTATGACATCATCAAATGATTATGGCATCATCAAATGATTATGACATCAACAAAATGATTATGACATCATCCAATGATTATGACATCAAATGATTATGATATCATCAAATCATTATGACATCAACAAAATGATTATTACATCAACAAAATGATTATGACATCATCAAATGATTATGACATCAACAAAATGATTATGTCATCATCCAATGATTGTGACATCAAATGATTATGACATCATCAAATGATAATGACATCAACAAAATGATTATGACATCATCTAATGATTATGACATCATCAAATGATTATGACATCAACAAAATGATTATGACATCATCCAATGATTATGACATCAAATGATTATGACATCATCAAATGATTATGACATCATCAAAATGATTATGACATCATCAAATGATTATGACATCAACAAAATGATTATGACATCATCTAATGATTATGACATCATCAAATGATTATGACATCAACAAAATGATTATGACATCATCCAATGATTATGACATCAAATGATTATGACATCATCAAATGATTATGACATGAACAAAATGATTATGACATCATCTATTGATTATGACATCATCAAATGATTATGACATCAACAAAATGATTATGACATCATCCAATGATTATGACATCAAATGATTATGACATCATCAAATCATATGACATCAACAAAATGATTATGACATCAACAAAATGATTATGACATCATCAAATGATTCTGACATCAACAAAATGATTATGACATCATCAAATGATTCTGACATCAACAAAATGATTATGACATCATCAAATGATTATGACATCAACAAAATGATTATGACATCATCCAATGATTATGACATCAAATGATTATGACATCAACAAAATGATTATGACATCATCAAATGATTATGACATCAACAAAATGATTATGACATCATCCAATGATTATGACATCAAATGATTATGACATCATCTAATGATTATGACATCATCAAATGATTATGACATCAACAAAATGATTATGACATCATCCAATGATTATGACATCAAATGATTATGACATCATCAAATGATTATGACATGAACAAAATGATTATGACATCATCTATTGATTATGACATCATCAAATGATTATGACATCAACAAAATGATTATGACATCATCCAATGATTATGACATCAAATGATTATGACATCATCAAATGATTATGACATCAACAAAATGATTATGACATCATCCAATGATTATGACATCAAATGATTATGACATCAACAAAATGATTATGACATCATCAAATGATTATGACATCAACAAAATGATTATGACATCATCCAATGATTATGACATCAAATGATTATGACATCATCAAATGATTATGACATCAACAAAATGATTATGACATCATCCAACGATTATGACATCATCAAATCATTATGACATCAACAAAATGATTATGACATCAACAAAATGATTATGACATCATCAAATGATTATGACATCAACAAAATGATTATGACATCATCTAATGATGATGGCATCATCAAATGATTATGACATCAACAAAATGATTATGACATCATCAAATGATTATGACATCAACAAAATGATTATGACATCATCTAATGATTATGACGTCATCAAATGATTATGGCATCATCAAATGATTATGACATCAACAAAATGATTATGACATCATCCAATGATTATGACATCAAATGATTATGATATCATCAAATCATTATGACATCAACAAAATGATTATTACATCAACAAAATGATTATGACATAATCAAATGATTATGACATCAACAAAATGATTATGTCATCATCCAATGATTGTGACATCAAATGATTATGACATCATCAAATGATTATGACATCAACAAAATGATTATGACATCATCTAATGATTATGACATCATCAAATGATTATGACATCAACAAAATGATTATGACATCATCCAATGATTATGACATCAAATGATTATGACATCATCAAATGATTATGACATCAACAAAATGATTATGACATCATCAAATGATTATGACATCAACAAAATGATTATGACATCATCTAATGATTATGACATAATCAAATGATTATGACATCAACAAAATGATTATGACATCATCCAATGATTATGACATCAAATGATTATGACATCATCAAATCATATGACATCAACAAAATGATTATGACATCAACAAAATGATTATGACATCATCAAATGATTCTGACATCAACAAAATGATTATGACATCATCAAATGATTCTGACATCAACAAAATGATTATGACATCATCAAATCATTATGACATCAACAAAATGATTATGACATCAACAAAATGATTATGACATCAACAAAATGATTATGACATCAACAAATGATTCTGACATCAACAAAATGATTATGACATCATCTAATGATTATGACATCATCAAATGATTATGACATCAACAAAATGATTATGACATCATCCAATGATTATGACATCATCAAATGATTATGACATCAACAAAATGATTATGACATCATCCAATGATTATGACATCAAATGATTATGACATCATCAAATGATTATGACATCAACAAATTGATTATGACATCATCTAATGATTATGACATCATCAAATGATTATGACATCAACAAAATGATTATGACATCATCCAATGATTATGACATCAAATGATTATGACATCATCAAATGATTATGACATCAACAAAATGATTATGACATCATCCAATGATTATGACATCAAATGGTTATGACATCATCAAATCATTATGACATCAACAAAATGATTATGACATCAACAAAATGATTATGACATCATCAAATGATTATGACATCAAATGATTATGACATCAACAAAATGATTATGACATCATCTAATGATTATGACATCAAACGATTATGACATCATCAAATGATTATGACATCAACAAAATGATTATGACATCAACAAAATGATTATGACATCATCTAATGATTATGACATCAAATGATTATGACATCAACAAAATGATTATGACATCATCTAATGATTATGACATCATCAAATGATTATGACATCAACAAAATGATTATGACATTACACAATGATTATGACATCAAATGATTATGAAATCATCAAATGATTATGACATCAACAAAATGATTATGACATCATCAAATGATTATGACATCAACAAAATGATTATGACATCATTAAATGATTATGACATCATCAAATGATTATGACATCAAAAAAATGATTATGACATCATCTAATGATTATGACATCATCAAATGATTATGACATCAACAAAATAATTATGACATCATCAAATGATTATGACATCATCAAATGATTATGACATCAACAAAATGATTATGACATCATCCCATGATTATGACATCAAATGATTATGACATCAACAAAATGATTATGACATCATCTAATGATTATGACATCAAATGATTATGACATCAACAAAATGATTATGACATCATCTAATGATTATGACATCATCAAATGATTATGACATCAACAAAATGATTATGACATCATCCAATGATTATGACATCATCAAATGATTATGACATCAACAAAATGATTATGATATCATCCAATGATTATGACATCAAATGATTATGACATCATCAAATGATTATGACATCATCCAACGATTATGACATCAAATGATTATGACATCATCAAATCATTATGACATCAACAAAATGATTATGACATCAACAAAATGATTATGACATCATCAAATGATTATGACATCAACAAAATTATTATGACATCATCTAATGATGATGACATCATCAAATGATTATGACATCAACAAAATGATTATGACATCATCAAATGATTATGACATCAACAAAATGATTATGACATCATCTAATGATTATGACATCATCAAATGATTATGGCATCATCAAATGATTATGACATCAACAAAATGATTATGACATCATCCAATGATTATGACATCAAATGATTATGACATCATCAAATGATTATGACATCAACAAAATGATTATGACATCATCCAATGATTATGACATCAAATGATTATGACATCATCAAATCATTATGACATCAACAAAATGATTATGACATCATCCAATGATTATGACCTCAAATCATTATGACATCATCAAATCATTATGACATCAACAAAATGATTATTACATCAACAAAATGATTATGACATCATCAAATGATTATGACATCAACAAAATGATTACGATATCATCAAATGATTATGACATCAACAAAATGATTATGACATCATCTAATGATGATGACATCATCAAATGATTATGACATCAACAAAATGATTATGACATCATCTAATGATCATGACATCATCATATGATTATGGCATCATCAAATGATTATGACATCAACAAAATGATTATGACATCATCCAATGATTATGACCTCAAATCATTATGACATCATCAAATCATTATGACATCAACAAAATGATTATTACATCAACAAAATGATTATGACATCATCAAATGATTATGACATCAACAAAATGATTATGTCATCATCCAATGATTATGACATCAAATGATTATGACATCATCAAATGATTATGACATCAACAAAATGATTATGACATCATCTAATGATTATGACATCATCAATTTATTATGACATCAACAAAATGATTATGACATCAACCAATGATTGTGACATCAAATGATTATGACATCATCAAATGATTATGACATCATCAAATGATTATGACATCAACAAAATGATTATGACATCATCCAATAATTATGACATCATCCAATGATTATGACATCAAATGATTATGACGTCATCAAATCATATGACATCAACAAAATGATTCTGACATCAACAAAATGATTATGACATCATCTAATGATTATGACATCAACAAAATGATTATGACATCATCAAATGATTCTGACATCAACAAAATGATTATGACATCATCTAATGATTATGACATCATCAAATGATTATGACATCAACAAAATGATTATGACATCATCCAATGATTATGGCATCATCAAATGATTATGACGTCAACAAAATGATTATGACATCATCCAATGATTATGACATCAAATGATTATGACATCATCAAATGATTATGACATCAACAAAATGATTATGACATCATCTAATGATTATGACATCATCAAATGATTATGACATCAACAAAATGATTATGACATCATCCAATGATTATGACATCAAATGATTATGACATTATCAAATGATTATGACATCAACAAAATGATTATGACATCATCCAATGATTATGACATCAAATGATTATGACATCATCAAATCATTATGACATCAACAAAATGATTATGACATCAACAAAATGATTATGACATCATCAAATGATTATGACATCAAATGATTATGACATCAACAAAATGATTATGACATCATCTAATGATTATGACATCAAACGATTATGACATCATCAAATGATTATGACATCAACAAAATGATTATGACATCAACAAAATGATTATGACATCATCTAATGATTATGACATCAAATGATTATGACATCAACAAAATGATTATGACATCAACAAAATGATTATGACATCAACAAATGATTCTGACATCAACAAAATGATTATGACATCATCTAATGATTATGACATCATCAAATGATTATGACATCAACAAAATGATTATGACATCATCCAATGATTATGACATCATCAAATGATTATGACATCAACAAAATGATTATGACATCATCCAATGATTATGACATCAAATGATTATGACATCATCAAATGATTATGACATCAACAAATTGATTATGACATCATCTAATGATTATGACATCATCAAATGATTATGACATCAACAAAATGATTATGACATCATCCAATGATTATGACATCAAATGATTATGACATCATCAAATGATTATGACATCAACAAAATGATTATGACATCATCCAATGATTATGACATCAAATGGTTATGACATCATCAAATCATTATGACATCAACAAAATGATTATGACATCAACAAAATGATTATGACATCATCAAATGATTATGACATCAAATGATTATGACATCAACAAAATGATTATGACATCATCTAATGATTATGACATCAAACGATTATGACATCATCAAATGATTATGACATCAACAAAATGATTATGACATCAACAAAATGATTATGACATCATCTAATGATTATGACATCAAATGATTATGACATCAACAAAATGATTATGACATCATCTAATGATTATGACATCATCAAATGATTATGACATCAACAAAATGATTATGACATTACACAATGATTATGACATCAAATGATTATGAAATCATCAAATGATTATGACATCAACAAAATGATTATGACATCATCCCATGATTATGACATCAAATGATTATGACATCAACAAAATGATTATGACATCATCTAATGATTATGACATCAAATGATTATGACATCAACAAAATGATTATGACATCATCTAATGATTATGACATCATCAAATGATTATGACATCAACAAAATGATTATGACATCATCCAATGATTATGACATCATCAAATGATTATGACATCAACAAAATGATTATGATATCATCCAATGATTATGACATCAAATGATTATGACATCATCAAATGATTATGACATCATCCAACGATTATGACATCAAATGATTATGACATCATCAAATCATTATGACATCAACAAAATGATTATGACATCAACAAAATGATTATGACATCATCAAATGATTATGACATCAACAAAATTATTATGACATCATCTAATGATGATGACATCATCAAATGATTATGACATCAACAAAATGATTATGACATCATCAAATGATTATGACATCAACAAAATGATTATGACATCATCTAATGATTATGACATCATCAAATGATTATGGCATCATCAAATGATTATGACATCAACAAAATGATTATGACATCATCCAATGATTATGACATCAAATGATTATGACATCATCAAATGATTATGACATCAACAAAATGATTATGACATCATCCAATGATTATGACATCAAATGATTATGACATCATCAAATCATTATGACATCAACAAAATGATTATGACATCATCCAATGATTATGACCTCAAATCATTATGACATCATCAAATCATTATGACATCAACAAAATGATTATTACATCAACAAAATGATTATGACATCATCAAATGATTATGACATCAACAAAATGATTACGATATCATCAAATGATTATGACATCAACAAAATGATTATGACATCATCTAATGATGATGACATCATCAAATGATTATGACATCAACAAAATGATTATGACATCATCTAATGATCATGACATCATCATATGATTATGGCATCATCAAATGATTATGACATCAACAAAATGATTATGACATCATCCAATGATTATGACCTCAAATCATTATGACATCATCAAATCATTATGACATCAACAAAATGATTATTACATCAACAAAATGATTATGACATCATCAAATGATTATGACATCAACAAAATGATTATGTCATCATCCAATGATTATGACATCAAATGATTATGACATCATCAAATGATTATGACATCAACAAAATGATTATGACATCATCTAATGATTATGACATCATCAATTTATTATGACATCAACAAAATGATTATGACATCAACCAATGATTGTGACATCAAATGATTATGACATCATCAAATGATTATGACATCATCAAATGATTATGACATCAACAAAATGATTATGACATCATCCAATAATTATGACATCATCCAATGATTATGACATCAAATGATTATGACGTCATCAAATCATATGACATCAACAAAATGATTCTGACATCAACAAAATGATTATGACATCATCTAATGATTATGACATCAACAAAATGATTATGACATCATCAAATGATTCTGACATCAACAAAATGATTATGACATCATCTAATGATTATGACATCATCAAATGATTATGACATCAACAAAATGATTATGACATCATCCAATGATTATGGCATCATCAAATGATTATGACGTCAACAAAATGATTATGACATCATCCAATGATTATGACATCAAATGATTATGACATCATCAAATGATTATGACATCAACAAAATGATTATGACATCATCTAATGATTATGACATCATCAAATGATTATGACATCAACAAAATGATTATGACATCATCCAATGATTATGACATCAAATGATTATGACATTATCAAATGATTATGACATCAACAAAATGATTATGACATCATCCAATGATTATGACATCAAATGATTATGACATCATCAAATCATTATGACATCAACAAAATGATTATGACATCAACAAAATGATTATGACATCATCAAATGATTATGACATCAAATGATTATGACATCAACAAAATGATTATGACATCATCTAATGATTATGACATCAAACGATTATGACATCATCAAATGATTATGACATCAACAAAATGATTATGACATCAACAAAATGATTATGACATCATCTAATGATTATGACATCAAATGATTATGACATCAACAAAATGATTATGACATCATCTAATGATTATGACATCAAATGATTATGACATCAACAAAATGATTATGACATCATCTAATGATTATGACATCATCAAATGATTATGACATCAACAAAATGATTATGACATCATCCAATGATTATGACATCAAATGATTATGACATCATCAAATCATTATGACATCAACAAAATGATTATGACATCATCAAATGATTATGACATCAACAAAATGATTATGACATCATTAAATGATTATGACATCATCAAATGATTATGACATCAAAAAAATGATTATGTCATCATCCAATGATTGTGACATCAAATGATTATGACATCATCAAATGATAATGACATCAACAAAATGATTATGACATCATCTAATGATTATGACATCATCAAATGATTATGACATCAACAAAATGATTATGTCATCATCCAATGATTGTGACATCAAATGATTATGACATCATCAAATGATAATGACATCAACAAAATGATTATGACATCATCTAATGATTATGACATCATCAAATGATTATGACATCAACAAAATGATTATGACATCATCCAATGATTATGACATCAAATGATTATGACATCATCAAATGATTATGACATCATCAAAATGATTATGACATCATCAAATGATTATGACATCAACAAAATGATTATGACATCATCTAATGATTATGACATAATCAAATGATTATGACATCAACAAAATGATTATGACATCATCTAATGATTATAACATCATCAAATGATTACGACATCAACAAAATGATTATGACATCATCCAATGATTATGACATCAAATGATTATGACATCAACAAAATGATTATGACATCATCAAATGATTATGACATCAACAAAATGATTATGACATCATCCAATGATTATGACATCAAATGATTATGACATCATCAAATGATTATGACATCAACAAAATGATTATGACATCATCCAACGATTATGACATCATCAAATCATTATGACATCAACAAAATGATTATGACATCAACAAAATGATTATGACATCATCAAATGATTATGACATCAACAAAAAGATTATGACATCATCTAATGATGATGGCATCATCAAATGATTATGACATCAACAAAATGAGTATGACATCATCAAATGATTATGACATCAACAAAATGATTATGACATCATCTAATGATTATGACGTCATCAAATGATTATGGCATCATCAAATGATTATGACATCAACAAAATGATTATGACATCATCCAATGATTATGACATCAAATGATTATGATATCATCAAATCATTATGACATCAACAAAATGATTATTACATCAACAAAATGATTATGACATAATCAAATGATTATGACATCAACAAAATGATTTTGTCATCATCCAATGATTGTGACATCAAATGATTATGACATCATCAAATGATTATGACATCAACAAAATGATTATGACATCATCTAATGATTATGACATCATCAAATGATTATGACATCAACAAAATGATTATGACATCATCCAATGATTATGACATCAAATGATTATGACATCATCAAATGATTATGACATCAACAAAATGATTATGACATCATCAAATGATTATGACATCAACAAAATGATTATGACATCATCTAATGATTATGACATAATCAAATGATTATGACATCAACAAAATGATTATGACATCATCCAATGATTATGACATCAAATGATTATGACATCATCAAATCATATGACATCAACAAAATGATTATGACATCAACAAAATGATTATGACATCATCAAATGATTCTGACATCAACAAAATGATTATGACATCATCAAATGATTCTGACATCAACAAAATGATTATGACATCATCAAATCATTATGACATCAACAAAATGATTATGACATCAACAAAATGATTATGACATCAACAAAATGATTATGACATCAACAAATGATTCTGACATCAACAAAATGATTATGACATCATCTAATGATTATGACATCATCAAATGATTATGACATCAACAAAATGATTATGACATCATCCAATGATTATGACATCATCAAATGATTATGACATCAACAAAATGATTATGACATCATCCAATGATTATGACATCAAATGATTATGACATCATCAAATGATTATGACATCAACAAATTGATTATGACATCATCTAATGATTATGACATCATCAAATGATTATGACATCAACAAAATGATTATGACATCATCCAATGATTATGACATCAAATGATTATGACATCATCAAATGATTATGACATCAACAAAATGATTATGACATCATCCAATGATTATGACATCAAATGGTTATGACATCATCAAATCATTATGACATCAACAAAATGATTATGACATCAACAAAATGATTATGACATCATCAAATGATTATGACATCAAATGATTATGACATCAACAAAATGATTATGACATCATCTAATGATTATGACATCAAACGATTATGACATCATCAAATGATTATGACATCAACAAAATGATTATGACATCAACAAAATGATTATGACATCATCTAATGATTATGACATCAAATGATTATGACATCAACAAAATGATTATGACATCATCTAATGATTATGACATCATCAAATGATTATGACATCAACAAAATGATTATGACATTACACAATGATTATGACATCAAATGATTATGAAATCATCAAATGATTATGACATCAACAAAATGATTATGACATCATCAAATGATTATGACATCAACAAAATGATTATGACATCATTAAATGATTATGACATCATCAAATGATTATGACATCAAAAAAATGATTATGACATCATCTAATGATTATGACATCATCAAATGATTATGACATCAACAAAATAATTATGACATCATCAAATGATTATGACATCATCAAATGATTATGACATCAACAAAATGATTATGACATCATCCCATGATTATGACATCAAATGATTATGACATCAACAAAATGATTATGACATCATCTAATGATTATGACATCAAATGATTATGACATCAACAAAATGATTATGACATCATCTAATGATTATGACATCATCAAATGATTATGACATCAACAAAATGATTATGACATCATCCAATGATTATGACATCAAATGATTATGACATCATCAAATGATTATGACATCAACAAAATGATTATGACATCATCAAATGATTATGACATCAACAAAATGATTATGATATCATCCAATGATTATGACATCAAATGATTATGACATCATCAAATGATTATGACATCATCCAACGATTATGACATCAAATGATTATGACATCATCAAATCATTATGACATCAACAAAATGATTATGACATCAACAAAATGATTATGACATCATCAAATGATTATGACATCAACAAAATTATTATGACATCATCTAATGATGATGACATCATCAAATGATTATGACATCAACAAAATGATTATGACATCATCAAATGATTATGACATCAACAAAATGATTATGACATCATCTAATGATTATGACATCATCAAATGATTATGGCATCATCAAATGATTATGACATCAACAAAATGATTATGACATCATCCAATGATTATGACATCAAATGATTATGACATCATCAAATGATTATGACATCAACAAAATGATTATGACATCATCCAATGATTATGACATCAAATGATTATGACATCATCAAATCATTATGACATCAACAAAATGATTATGACATCATCCAATGATTATGCCATCAAATGAATATGACATCATCAAACCATTATGACATCAACAAAATGATTATGACATCATCCAATGATTATGACCTCAAATCATTATGACATCATCAAATCATTATGACATCAACAAAATGATTATTACATCAACAAAATGATTATGACATCATCAAATGATTATGACATCAACAAAATGATTACGATATCATCAAATGATTATGACATCAACAAAATGATTATGACATCATCTAATGATGATGACATCATCAAATGATTATGACATCAACAAAATGATTATGACATCATCTAATGATCATGACATCATCATATGATTATGGCATCATCAAATGATTATGACATCAACAAAATGATTATGACATCATCCAATGATTATGACCTCAAATCATTATGACATCATCAAATCATTATGACATCAACAAAATGATTATTACATCAACAAAATGATTATGACATCATCAAATGATTATGACATCAACAAAATGATTATGTCATCATCCAATGATTATGACATCAAATGATTATGACATCATCAAATGATTATGACATCAACAAAATGATTATGACATCATCTAATGATTATGACATCATCAATTTATTATGACATCAACAAAATGATTATGACATCAACCAATGATTGTGACATCAAATGATTATGACATCATCAAATGATTATGACATCATCAAATGATTATGACATCAACAAAATGATTATGACATCATCCAATAATTATGACATCATCCAATGGTTATGACATCAAATGATTATGACGTCATCAAATCATATGACATCAACAAAATGATTCTGACATCAACAAAATGATTATGACATCATCTAATGATTATGACATCAACAAAATGATTATGACATCATCAAATGATTCTGACATCAACAAAATGATTATGACATCATCTAATGATTGTGACATCATCAAATGATTATGACATCAACAAAATGATTATGACATCATCCAATGATTATGGCATCATCAAATGATTATGACGTCAACAAAATGATTATGACATCATCCAATGATTATGACATCAAATGATTATGACATCATCAAATGATTATGACATCAACAAAATGATTATGACATCATCTAATGATTATGACATCATCAAATGATTATGACATCAACAAAATGATTATGACATCATCCAATGATTATGACATCAAATGATTATGACATTATCAAATGATTATGACATCAACAAAATGATTATGACATCATCCAATGATTATGACATCAAATGATTATGACATCATCAAATCATTATGACATCAACAAAATGATTATGACATCAACAAAATGATTATGACATCATCAAATGATTATGACATCAAATGATTATGACATCAACAAAATGATTATGACATCATCTAATGATTATGACATCAAACGATTATGACATCATCAAATGATTATGACATCAACAAAATGATTATGACATCAACAAAATGATTATGACATCATCTAATGATTATGACATCAAATGATTATGACATCAACAAAATGATTATGACATCATCTAATGATTATGACATCATCAAATGATTATGACATCAACAAAATGATTATGACATCATCCAATGATTATGACATCAAATGATTATGACATCATCAAATCATTATGACATCAACAAAATGATTATGACATCATCAAATGATTATGACATCAACAAAATGATTATGACATCATTAAATGATTATGACATCATCAAATGATTATGACATCAAAAAAATGATTATGACATCATCTAATGATTATGACATCATCAAATGATTATGACATCAACAAAATGATTATGACATCATCCAATGATTATGACATCAAATGATTATGACATCAACAAAATGATTATGACATCATCAAATGATTATGACATCAACAAAATGATTATGACATCATCCAATGATTATGACATCAAATGATTATGACATCATCAAATGATTATGACATCAACAAAATGATAATGACATCATCCAACGATTATGACATCAAATGATTATGACATCATCAAATCATTATGACATCAACAAAATGATTATGACATCAACAAAATGATTATGACATCATCAAATGATTATGACATCAACAAAATGATTATGACATCATCTAATGATGATGGCATCATCAAATGATTATGACATCAACAAAATGATTATGACATCATCAAATGATTATGACATCAACAAAATGATTATGACATCATCTAATGATTATGACGTCATCAAATGATTATGGCATCATCAAATGATTATGACATCAACAAAATGATTATGACATCATCCAATGATTATGACATCAAATGATTATGATATCATCAAATCATTATGACATCAACAAAATGATTATTACATCAACAAAATGATTATGACATCATCAAATGATTATGACATCAACAAAATGATTATGTCATCATCCAATGATTGTGACATCAAATGATTATGACATCATCAAATGATTATGACATCAACAAAATGATTATGACATCATCTAATGATTATGACCTCATCAAATGATTATGACATCAACAAAATGATTATGACATCATCCAATGATTATGACATCAAATGATTATGACATCATCAAATGATTATGACATCAACAAAATGATTATGACATCATCAAATGATTATGACATCAACAAAATGATTATGACATCATCTAATGATAATGACATAATCAAATGATTATGACATCAACAAAATTATTATGACATCATCTAATGATTATAACATCATCAAATGATTATGACATCAACAAAATGATTATGACATCATCCAATGATTATGACATCAAATGATTATGACATCATCAAATCATATGACATCAACAAAATGATTATGACATCAACAAAATGATTATGACATCATCAAATGATTCTGACATCAACAAAATGATTATGACATCATCAAATGATTCTGACATCAACAAAATGATTATGACATCATCAAATGATTATGACATCAAATGATTATGACATCATCAAATGATTATGACATGAACAAAATGATTATGACATCATCTAATGATTATGACATCATCAAATGATTATGACATCAACAAAATGATTATGACATCATCCAATGATTATGACATCAAATGATTATGACATCATCAAATCATATGACATCAACAAAATGATTATGACATCAACAAAATGATTATGACATCATCAAATGATTCTGACATCAACAAAATGATTATGACATCATCAAATGATTCTGACATCAACAAAATGATTATGACATCATCAAATGATTATGACATCAACAAAATGATTATGACATCATCTAATGATTATGACATCATCAAATGATTATGACATCAACAAAATGATTATGAAATCATCCAATGATTATGACATCAAATGATTATGACATCATCAAATGATTATGACATGAACAAAATGATTATGACATCATCTATTGATTATGACATCATCAAATGATTATGACATCAACAAAATGATTATGACATCATCCAATGATTATGACATCAAATGATTATGACATCATCAAATGATTATGACATCAACAAAATGATTATGACATCATCCAATGATTATGACATCAAATGATTATGACATCAACAAAATGATTATGACATCATCAAATGATTATGACATCAACAAAATGATTATGACATCATCCAATGATTATGACATCAAATGATTATGACATCATCAAATGATTATGACATCAACAAAATGATTATGACATCATCCAACGATTATGACATCATCAAATCATTATGACATCAACAAAATGATTATGACATCAACAAAATGATTATGACATCATCTAATGATGATGGCATCATCAAATGATTATGACATCAACAAAATGATTATGACATCATCAAATGATTATGACATCAACAAAATGATTATGACATCATCTAATGATTATGACGTCATCAAATGATTATGGCATCATCAAATGATTATGACATCAACAAAATGATTATGACATCATCCAATGATTATGACATCAAATAATTATGATATCATCAAATCATTATGACATCAACAAAATGATTATTACATCAACAAAATGATTATGACATAATCAAATGATTATGACATCAACAAAATGATTATGTCATCATCCAATGATTGTGACATCAAATGATTATGACATCATCAAATGATTATGACATCAACAAAATGATTATGACATCATCTAATGATTATGACATCATCAAATGATTATGACATCAACAAAATGATTATGACATCATCCAATGATTATGACATCAAATGATTATGACATCATCAAATGATTATGACATCAACAAAATGATTATGACATCATCAAATGATTATGACATCAACAAAATGATTATGACATAATCAAATGATTATGACATCAACAAAATGATTATGACATCATCTAATGATTATAACATCATCAAATGATTATGACATCAACAAAATGATTATGACATCATCCAATGATTATGACATCAAATGATTATGACATCATCAAATCATATGACATCAACAAAATGATTATGACATCAACAAAATGATTATGACATCATCAAATGATTCTGACATCAACAAAATGATTATGACATCATCAAATGATTCTGACATCAACAAAATGATTATGACATCATCAAATCATTATGACATCAACAAAATGATTATGACATCAACAAAATGATTATGACATCATCAAATGATTATGACATCAACAAAATGATTATGACATCAACAAATGATTCTGACATCAACAAAATGATTATGACATCATCTAATGATTATGACATCATCAAATGATTATGACATCAACAAAATGATTATGACATCATCCAATGATTATGACATCATCAAATGATTATGACATCAACAAAATGATTATGACATCATCCAATGATTATGACATCAAATGATTATGACATCATCAAATGATTATGACATCAACAAATTGATTATGACATCATCTAATGATTATGACATCATCAAATGATTATGACATCAACAAAATGATTATGACATCATCCAATGATTATGACATCAAATGATTATGACATCATCAAATGATTATGACATCAACAAAATGATTATGACATCATCCAATGATTATGACATCAAATGGTTATGACATCATCAAATCATTATGACATCAACAAAATGATTATGACATCAACAAAATGATTATGACATCATCAAATGATTCTGACATCATCAAATGATTATGACATCAACAAAATGATTATGACATCATCTAATGATTATGACATCAAACGATTATGACATCATCAAATGATTATGACATCAACAAAATGATTATGACATCAACAAAATGATTATGACATCATCTAATGATTATGACATCAAATGATTATGACATCAACAAAATGATTATGACATCATCTAATGATTATGACATCATCAAATGATTATGACATCAACAAAATGATTATGACATTACACAATGATTATGACATCAAATGATTATGAAATCATCAAATGATTATGACATCAACAAAATGATTATGACATCATCAAATGATTATGACATCAACAAAATGATTATGACATCATTAAATGATTATGACATCATCAAATGATTATGACATCAAAAAAATGATTATGACATCATCTAATGATTATGACATCATCAAATGATTATGACATCAACAAAATAATTATGACATCATCAAATGATTATGACATCATCAAATGATTATGACATCAACAAAATGATTATGACATCATCCCATGATTATGACATCAAATGATTATGACATCAACAAAATGATTATGACATCATCTAATGATTATGACATCAAATGATTATGACATCAACAAAATGATTATGACATCATCTAATGATTATGACATCATCAAATGATTATGACATCAACAAAATGATTATGACATCATCCAATGATTATGACATCAAATGATTATGACATCATCAAATGATTATGACATCAACAAAATGATTATGACATCATCAAATGATTATGACATCAACAAAATGATTATGATATCATCCAATGATTATGACATCAAATGATTATGACATCATCAAATGATTATGACATCATCCAACGATTATGACATCAAATGATTATGACATCATCAAATCATTATGACATCAACAAAATGATTATGACATCAACAAAATGATTATGACATCATCAAATGATTATGACATCAACAAAATTATTATGACATCATCTAATGATGATGACATCATCAAATGATTATGACATCAACAAAATGATTATGACATCATCAAATGATTATGACATCAACAAAATGATTATGACATCATCTAATGATTATGACATCATCAAATGATTATGGCATCATCAAATGATTATGACATCAACAAAATGATTATGACATCATCCAATGATTATGACATCAAATGATTATGACATCATCAAATGATTATGACATCAACAAAATGATTATGACATCATCCAATGATTATGACATCAAATGATTATGACATCATCAAATCATTATGACATCAACAAAATGATTATGACATCATCCAATGATTATGACATCAAATGAATATGACATCATCAAATCATTATGACATCAACAAAATGATTATGACATCATCCAATGATTATGACCTCAAATCATTATGACATCATCAAATCATTATGACATCAACAAAATGATTATTACATCAACAAAATGATTATGACATCATCAAATGATTATGACATCAACAAAATGATTACGATATCATCAAATGATTATGACATCAACAAAATGATTATGACATCATCTAATGATGATGACATCATCAAATGATTATGACATCAACAAAATGATTATGACATCATCTAATGATCATGACATCATCATATGATTATGGCATCATCAAATGATTATGACATCAACAAAATGATTATGACATCATCCAATGATTATGACCTCAAATCATTATGACATCATCAAATCATTATGACATCAACAAAATGATTATTACATCAACAAAATGATTATGACATCATCAAATGATTATGACATCAACAAAATGATTATGTCATCATCCAATGATTATGACATCAAATGATTATGACATCATCAAATGATTATGACATCAACAAAATGATTATGACATCATCTAATGATTATGACATCATCAATTGATTATGACATCAACAAAATGATTATGACATCAACCAATGATTGTGACATCAAATGATTATGACATCATCAAATGATTATGACATCAACAAAATGATTATGACATCATCCAATAATTATGACATCATCCAATGATTATGACATCAAATGATTATGACGTCATCAAATCATATGACATCAACAAAATGATTCTGACATCAACAAAATGATTATGACATCATCTAATGACTATGACATCAACAAAATGATTATGACATCATCAAATGATTCTGACATCAACAAAATGATTATGACATCATCTAATGATTATGACATCATCAAATGATTATGACATCAACAAAATGATTATGACATCATCCAATGATTATGGCATCATCAAATGATTATGACGTCAACAAAATGATTATGACATCATCCAATGATTATGACATCAAATGATTATGACATCATCAAATGATTATGACATCAACAAAATGATTATGACATCATCTAATGATTATGACATCATCAAATGATTATGACATCAACAAAATGATTATGACATCATCCAATGATTATGACATCAAATGATTATGACATTATCAAATGATTATGACATCAACAAAATGATTATGACATCATCCAATGATTATGACATCAAATGATTATGACATCATCAAATCATTATGACATCAACAAAATGATTATGACATCAACAAAATGATTATGACATCATCAAATGATTATGACATCAAATGATTATGACATCAACAAAATGATTATGACATCAACAAAATGATTATGACATCATCTAATGATTATGACATCAAATGATTATGACATCAACAAAATGATTATGACATCATCTAATGATTCTGACATCATCAAATGATTATGACATCAACAACATGATTATGACATCATCCAATGATTATGACATCAAATGATTATGACATCATCAAATCATTATGACATCAACAAAATGATTATGACATCATCAAATGATTATGACATCAACAAAATGATTATGACATCATTAAATGATTATGACATCATCAAATGATTATGACATCAAAAAAATGATTATGACATCATCTAATGATTATGACATCATCAAATGATTATGACATCAACAAAATGATTATGACATCATCCAATGATTATGACATCAAATGATTATGACATCAACAAAATGATTATGACATCATCAAATGATTATGACATCAACAAAATGATTATGACATCATCCAATGATTATGACATCAAATGATTATGACATCATCAAATGATTATGACATCAACAAAATGATAATGACATCATCCAACGATTATGACATCAAATGATTATGACATCATCAAATCATTATGACATCAACAAAATGATTATGACATCATCAAATGATTATGACATCAACAAAATGATTATGACATCATCTAATGATGATGGCATCATCAAATGATTATGACATCAACAAAATGATTATGACATCATCAAATGATTATGACATCAACAAAATGATTATGACATCATCTAATGATTATGACGTCATCAAATGATTATGGCATCATCAAATGATTATGACATCAACAAAATGATTATGACATCATCCAATGATTATGACATCAAATGATTATGATATCATCAAATCATTATGACATCAACAAAATGATTATTACATCAACAAAATGATTATGACATCATCAAATGATTATGACATCAACAAAATGATTATGTCATCATCCAATGATTGTGACATCAAATGATTATGACATCATCAAATGATTATGACATCAACAAAATGATTATGACATCATCTAATGATTATGACCTCATCAAATGATTATGACATCAACAAAATGATTATGACATCATCCAATGATTATGACATCAAATGATTATGACATCATCAAATGATTATGACATCAACAAAATGATTATGACATCATCAAATGATTATGACATCAACAAAATGATTATGACATCATCTAATGATTATGACATAATCAAATGATTATGACATCAACAAAATTATTATGACATCATCTAATGATTATAACATCATCAAATGATTATGACATCAACAAAATGATTATGACATCATCCAATGATTATGACATCAAATGATTATGACATCATCAAATCATATGACATCAACAAAATGATTATGACATCAACAAAATGATTATGACATCATCAAATGATTCTGACATCAACAAAATGATTATGACATCATCAAATGATTCTGACATCAACAAAATGATTATGACATCATCAAATGATTATGACATCAAATGATTATGACATCATCAAATGATTATGACATGAACAAAATGATTATGACATCATCTAATGATTATGACATCATCAAATGATTATGACATCAACAAAATGATTATGACATCATCCAATGATTATGACATCAAATGATTATGACATCATCAAATGATTATGACATCAACAAAATGATTATGACATCATCCAATGATTATGACATCAAATGATTATGACATCATCAAATCATTATGACATCAACAAAATGATTATGACATCAACAAAATGATTACGACATCATCAAATGATTATGACATCAACAAAATGATTATGACATCATCTAATGATGATGACATCATCAAATGATTATGACATCAACAAAATGATTATGACATCATCAAATGATTATGACATCAACAAAATGATTATGACATCATCTAATGATCATGACATCATCAAATGATTATGGCATCATCAAATGATTATGACATCAACAAAATGATTATGACATCATCCAATGATTATGACCTCAAATCATTATGACAACATCAAATCATTATGACATCAACAAAATGATTATTACATCAAAAAAATGATTATGACATCATCAAATGATTATGACATCAACAAAATGATTATGTCATCATCCAATGATCATGACATCAAATGATTATGACATCATCTAATGATTATGACATCATCAAATGATTGTGACATCAACAAAATGATTATGACATCATCCAATGATTGTGACATCAAATGATTATGACATCATCAAATGATTATGACATCAACAAAATGATTATGACATCATCAAATGATTATGACATCAACAAAATGATTATGACATCATCTAATGATTATGACATCATCAAATGATTATGACATCAACAAAATGATTATGACATCATCCAATGATTATGACATCAAATGATTATGACATCATGAAATCATATGACATCAACAAAATGATTATGACAGCAACAAAATGATTATGACATCATCAAATGATTCTGACATCAACAAAATGATTATGACATCATCTAATGATTATGACATCATCAAATGATTATGACATCAACAAAATGATTATGACATCATCCAATGATTATGACATCAAATGATTATGACATCATCAAATGATTATGACATCAACAAAATGATTATGACATCATCAAATGATTATGACATCATCAAATGATTATGACATCAACAAAATGATTATGGCATCATCCCATGATTATGACATCAAATGATTATGACATCAACAAAATGATTATGACATCATCTAATGATTATGACATCAAATGATTATGACATCAACAAAATGATTATGACATCATCTAATGATTATGACATCATCAAATGATTATGACATCAACAAAATGATTATGACATCATCCAATGATTATGACATCAAATGATTATGACATCATCAAATGATTATGACATCAACAAAATGATTATGACATCATCAAATGATTATGACATCAACAAAATGATTATGATATCATCCAATGATTATGACATCAAATGATTATGACATCATCAAATGATTATGACATCATCCAACGATTATGACATCAAATGATTATGACATCATCAAATCATTATGACATCAACAAAATGATTATGACATCAACAAAATGATTATGACATCATCAAATGATTATGACATCAACAAAATTATTATGACATCATCTAATGATGATGACATCATCAAATGATTATGACATCAACAAAATGATTATGACATCATCAAATGATTATGACATCAACAAAATGATTATGACATCATCTAATGATTATGACATCATCAAATGATTATGGCATCATCAAATGATTATGACATCAACAAAATGATTATGACATCATCCAATGATTATGACATCAAATGATTATGACATCATCAAATGATTATGACATCAACAAAATGATTATGACATCATCCAATGATTATGACATCAAATGATTATGACATCATCAAATCATTATGACATCAACAAAATGATTATGACATCATCCAATGATTATGACATCAAATGAATATGACATCATCAAATCATTATGACATCAACAAAATGATTATGACATCATCCAATGATTATGACCTCAAATCATTATGACATCATCAAATCATTATGACATCAACAAAATGATTATTACATCAACAAAATGATTATGACATCATCAAATGATTATGACATCAACAAAATGATTACGATATCATCAAATGATTATGACATCAACAAAATGATTATGACATCATCTAATGATGATGACATCATCAAATGATTATGACATCAACAAAATGATTATGACATCATCTAATGACTATGACATCAACAAAATGATTATGACATCATCAAATGATTCTGACATCAACAAAATGATTATGACATCATCTAATGATTATGACATCATCAAATGATTATGACATCAACAAAATGATTATGACATCATCCAATGATTATGGCATCATCAAATGATTATGACGTCAACAAAATGATTATGACATCATCCAATGATTATGACATCAAATGATTATGACATCATCAAATGATTATGACATCAACAAAATGATTATGACATCATCTAATGATTATGACATCATCAAATGATTATGACATCAACAAAATGATTATGACATCATCCAATGATTATGACATCAAATGATTATGACATTATCAAATGATTATGACATCAACAAAATGATTATGACATCATCCAATGATTATGACATCAAATGATTATGACATCATCAAATCATTATGACATCAACAAAATGATTATGACATCAACAAAATGATTATGACATCATCAAATGATTATGACATCAAATGATTATGACATCAACAAAATGATTATGACATCAACAAAATGATTATGACATCATCTAATGATTATGACATCAAATGATTATGACATCAACAAAATGATTATGACATCATCTAATGATTCTGACATCATCAAATGATTATGACATCAACAACATGATTATGACATCATCCAATGATTATGACATCAAATGATTATGACATCATCAAATCATTATGACATCAACAAAATGATTATGACATCATCAAATGATTATGACATCAACAAAATGATTATGACATCATTAAATGATTATGACATCATCAAATGATTATGACATCAAAAAAATGATTATGACATCATCTAATGATTATGACATCATCAAATGATTATGACATCAACAAAATGATTATGACATCATCCAATGATTATGACATCAAATGATTATGACATCAACAAAATGATTATGACATCATCAAATGATTATGACATCAACAAAATGATTATGACATCATCCAATGATTATGACATCAAATGATTATGACATCATCAAATGATTATGACATCAACAAAATGATAATGACATCATCCAACGATTATGACATCAAATGATTATGACATCATCAAATCATTATGACATCAACAAAATGATTATGACATCATCAAATGATTATGACATCAACAAAATGATTATGACATCATCTAATGATGATGGCATCATCAAATGATTATGACATCAACAAAATGATTATGACATCATCAAATGATTATGACATCAACAAAATGATTATGACATCATCTAATGATTATGACGTCATCAAATGATTATGGCATCATCAAATGATTATGACATCAACAAAATGATTATGACATCATCCAATGATTATGACATCAAATGATTATGATATCATCAAATCATTATGACATCAACAAAATGATTATTACATCAACAAAATGATTATGACATCATCAAATGATTATGACATCAACAAAATGATTATGTCATCATCCAATGATTGTGACATCAAATGATTATGACATCATCAAATGATTATGACATCAACAAAATGATTATGACATCATCTAATGATTATGACCTCATCAAATGATTATGACATCAACAAAATGATTATGACATCATCCAATGATTATGACATCAAATGATTATGACATCATCAAATGATTATGACATCAACAAAATGATTATGACATCATCAAATGATTATGACATCAACAAAATGATTATGACATCATCTAATGATTATGACATAATCAAATGATTATGACATCAACAAAATTATTATGACATCATCTAATGATTATAACATCATCAAATGATTATGACATCAACAAAATGATTATGACATCATCCAATGATTATGACATCAAATGATTATGACATCATCAAATCATATGACATCAACAAAATGATTATGACATCAACAAAATGATTATGACATCATCAAATGATTCTGACATCAACAAAATGATTATGACATCATCAAATGATTCTGACATCAACAAAATGATTATGACATCATCAAATGATTATGACATCAAATGATTATGACATCATCAAATGATTATGACATGAACAAAATGATTATGACATCATCTAATGATTATGACATCATCAAATGATTATGACATCAACAAAATGATTATGACATCATCCAATGATTATGACATCAAATGATTATGACATCATCAAATGATTATGACATCAACAAAATGATTATGACATCATCCAATGATTATGACATCAAATGATTATGACATCATCAAATCATTATGACATCAACAAAATGATTATGACATCAACAAAATGATTACGACATCATCAAATGATTATGACATCAACAAAATGATTATGACATCATCTAATGATGATGACATCATCAAATGATTATGACATCAACAAAATGATTATGACATCATCAAATGATTATGACATCAACAAAATGATTATGACATCATCTAATGATCATGACATCATCAAATGATTATGGCATCATCAAATGATTATGACATCAACAAAATGATTATGACATCATCCAATGATTATGACCTCAAATCATTATGACAACATCAAATCATTATGACATCAACAAAATGATTATTACATCAAAAAAATGATTATGACATCATCAAATGATTATGACATCAACAAAATGATTATGTCATCATCCAATGATCATGACATCAAATGATTATGACATCATCTAATGATTATGACATCATCAAATGATTGTGACATCAACAAAATGATTATGACATCATCCAATGATTGTGACATCAAATGATTATGACATCATCAAATGATTATGACATCAACAAAATGATTATGACATCATCAAATGATTATGACATCAACAAAATGATTATGACATCATCTAATGATTATGACATCATCAAATGATTATGACATCAACAAAATGATTATGACATCATCCAATGATTATGACATCAAATGATTATGACATCATGAAATCATATGACATCAACAAAATGATTATGACAGCAACAAAATGATTATGACATCATCAAATGATTCTGACATCAACAAAATGATTATGACATCATCTAATGATTATGACATCATCAAATGATTATGACATCAACAAAATGATTATGACATCATCCAATGATTATGACATCAAATGATTATGACATCATCAAATGATTATGACATCAACAAAATGATTATGACATCATCAAATGATTATGACATCATCAAATGATTATGACATCAACAAAATGATTATGGCATCATCCCATGATTATGACATCAAATGATTATGACATCAACAAAATGATTATGACATCATCTAATGATTATGACATCAAATGATTATGACATCAACAAAATGATTATGACATCATCTAATGATTATGACATCATCAAATGATTATGACATCAACAAAATGATTATGACATCATCCAATGATTATGACATCAAATGATTATGACATCATCAAATGATTATGACATCAACAAAATGATTATGACATCATCAAATGATTATGACATCAACAAAATGATTATGATATCATCCAATGATTATGACATCAAATGATTATGACATCATCAAATGATTATGACATCATCCAACGATTATGACATCAAATGATTATGACATCATCAAATCATTATGACATCAACAAAATGATTATGACATCAACAAAATGATTATGACATCATCAAATGATTATGACATCAACAAAATTATTATGACATCATCTAATGATGATGACATCATCAAATGATTATGACATCAACAAAATGATTATGACATCATCAAATGATTATGACATCAACAAAATGATTATGACATCATCTAATGATTATGACATCATCAAATGATTATGGCATCATCAAATGATTATGACATCAACAAAATGATTATGACATCATCCAATGATTATGACATCAAATGATTATGACATCATCAAATGATTATGACATCAACAAAATGATTATGACATCATCCAATGATTATGACATCAAATGATTATGACATCATCAAATCATTATGACATCAACAAAATGATTATGACATCATCCAATGATTATGACATCAAATGAATATGACATCATCAAATCATTATGACATCAACAAAATGATTATGACATCATCCAATGATTATGACCTCAAATCATTATGACATCATCAAATCATTATGACATCAACAAAATGATTATTACATCAACAAAATGATTATGACATCATCAAATGATTATGACATCAACAAAATGATTACGATATCATCAAATGATTATGACATCAACAAAATGATTATGACATCATCTAATGATGATGACATCATCAAATGATTATGACATCAACAAAATGATTATGACATCATCTAATGATCATGACATCATCATATGATTATGGCATCATCAAATGATTATGACATCAACAAAATGATTATGACATCATCCAATGATTATGACCTCAAATCATTATGACATCATCAAATCATTATGACATCAACAAAATGATTATTACATCAACAAAATGATTATGACATCATCAAATGATTATGACATCAACAAAATGATTATGTCATCATCCAATGATTATGACATCAAATGATTATGACATCATCAAATGATTATGACATCAACAAAATGATTATGACATCATCTAATGATTATGACATCATCAATTGATTATGACATCAACAAAATGATTATGACATCAACCAATGATTGTGACATCAAATGATTATGACATCATCAAATGATTATGACATCAACAAAATGATTATGACATCATCCAATAATTATGACATCATCCAATGATTATGACATCAAATGATTATGACGTCATCAAATCATATGACATCAACAAAATGATTCTGACATCAACAAAATGATTATGACATCATCTAATGACTATGACATCAACAAAATGATTATGACATCATCAAATGATTCTGACATCAACAAAATGATTATGACATCATCTAATGATTATGACATCATCAAATGATTATGACATCAACAAAATGATTATGACATCATCCAATGATTATGGCATCATCAAATGATTATGACGTCAACAAAATGATTATGACATCATCCAATGATTATGACATCAAATGATTATGACATCATCAAATGATTATGACATCAACAAAATGATTATGACATCATCTAATGATTATGACATCATCAAATGATTATGACATCAACAAAATGATTATGACATCATCCAATGATTATGACATCAAATGATTATGACATTATCAAATGATTATGACATCAACAAAATGATTATGACATCATCCAATGATTATGACATCAAATGATTATGACATCATCAAATCATTATGACATCAACAAAATGATTATGACATCAACAAAATGATTATGACATCATCAAATGATTATGACATCAAATGATTATGACATCAACAAAATGATTATGACATCAACAAAATGATTATGACATCATCTAATGATTATGACATCAAATGATTATGACATCAACAAAATGATTATGACATCATCTAATGATTCTGACATCATCAAATGATTATGACATCAACAAATCATTATGACATCAACAAAATGATTATGACATCATCAAATGATTATGACATCAACAAAATGATTATGACATCATTAAATGATTATGACATCATCAAATGATTATGACATCAAAAAAATGATTATGACATCATCTAATGATTATGACATCATCAAATGATTATGACATCAACAAAATGATTATGACATCATCCAATGATTATGACATCAAATGATTATGACATCAACAAAATGATTATGACATCATCAAATGATTATGACATCAACAAAATGATTAGGACATCATCCAATGATTATGACATCAAATGATTATGACATCATCAAATGATTATGACATCAACAAAATGATAATGACATCATCCAACGATTATGACATCAAATGATTATGACATCATCAAATCATTATGACATCAACAAAATGATTATGACATCAACAAAATGATTATGACATCATCAAATGATTATGTCATCAACAAAATGATTATGACATCATCTAATGATGATGGCATCATCAAATGATTATGACATCAACAAAATGATTATGACATCATCAAATGATTATGACATCAACAAAATGATTATGACATCATCTAATGATTATGACGTCATCAAATGATTATGGCATCATCAAATGATTATGACATCAACAAAATGATTATGACATCATCCAATGATTATGACATCAAATGATTATGATATCATCAAATCATTATGACATCAACAAAATGATTATTACATCAACAAAATGATTATGACATCATCAAATGATTATGACATCAACAAAATGATTATGTCATCATCCAATGATTGTGACATCAAATGATTATGACATCATCAAATGATTATGACATCAACAAAATGATTATGACATCATCTAATGATTATGACCTCATCAAATGATTATGACATCAACAAAATGATTATGACATCATCCAATGATTATGACATCAAATGATTATGACATCATCAAATGATTATGACATCAACAAAATGATTATGACATCATCAAATGATTATGACATCAACAAAATGATTATGACATCATCTAATGATTATGACATAATCAAATGATTATGACATCAACAAAATTATTATGACATCATCTAATGATTATAACATCATCAAATGATTATGACATCAACAAAATGATTATGACATCATCCAATGATTATGACATCAAATGATTATGACATCATCAAATCATATGACATCAACAAAATGATTATGACATCAACAAAATGATTATGACATCATCAAATGATTCTGACATCAACAAAATGATTATGACATCATCAAATGATTCTGACATCAACAAAATGATTATGACATCATCAAATGATTATGACATCAAATGATTATGACATCATCAAATGATTATGACATGAACAAAATGATTATGACATCATCTAATGATTATGACATCATCAAATGATTATGACATCAACAAAATGATTATGACATCATCCAATGATTATGACATCAAATGATTATGACATCATCAAATGATTATGACATCAACAAAATGATTATGACATCATCCAATGATTATGACATCAAATGATTATGACATCATCAAATCATTATGACATCAACAAAATGATTATGACATCAACAAAATGATTACGACATCATCAAATGATTATGACATCAACAAAATGATAATGACATCATCTAATGATGATGACATCATCAAATGATTATGACATCAACAAAATGATTATGACATCATCAAATGATTATGACATCAACAAAATGATTATGACATCATCTAATGATCATGACATCATCAAATGATTATGGCATCATCAAATGATTATGACATCAACAAAATGATTATGACATCATCCAATGATTATGACCTCAAATCATTATGACATCATCAAATCATTATGACATCAACAAAATGATTATTACATCAAAAAAATGATTATGACATCATCAAATGATTATGACATCAACAAAATGATTATGTCATCATCCAATGATCATGACATCAAATGATTATGACATCATCTAATGATTATGACATCATCAAATGATTGTGACATCAACAAAATGATTATGACATCATCCAATGATTGTGACATCAAATGATTATGACATCATCAAATGATTATGACATCAACAAAATGATTATGACATCATCAAATGATTATGACATCAACAAAATGATTATGACATCATCTAATGATTATGACATCATCAAATGATTATGACATCAACAAAATGATTATGACATCATCCAATGATTATGACATCAAATGATTATGACATCATGAAATCATATGACATCAACAAAATGATTATGACAGCAACAAAATGATTATGACATCATCAAATGATTCTGACGTCAACAAAATGATTATGACATCATCAAATGATTCTGACATCAACAAAATGATTAAGACATCATCTAATGATTATGACATCATCAAATGATTATGACATCAACAAAATGATTATGACATCATCCAATGATTATGACATCAAATGATTATGACATCATCAAATGATTATGACATCAACAAAATGATTATGACATCATCAAATGATTATGACATCAACAAAATGATTATGATATCATCCAATGATTATGACATCAAATGATTATGACATCATCAAATGATTATGACATCATCCAACGATTATGACATCAAATGATTATGACATCATCAAATCATTATGACATCAACAAAATGATTATGACATCAACAAAATGATTATGACATCATCAAATAATTATGACATCAACAAAATGATTATGGCATCATCAAATGATTATGACATCAACAAAATGATTATGACATCATCCAATGATTATGACCTCAAATCATTATGACATCATCAAATCATTATGACATCAACAAAATGATTATTACATCAAAAAAATGATTATGACATCATCAAATGATTATGACATCAACAAAATGATTATGTCATCATCCAATGATCATGACATCAAATGATTATGACATCATCTAATGATTATGACATCATCAAATGATTGTGACATCAACAAAATGATTATGACATCATCCAATGATTGTGACATCAAATGATTATGACATCATCAAATGATTATGACATCAACAAAATGATTATGACATCATCAAATGATTATGACATCAACAAAATGATTATGACATCATCTAATGATTATGACATCATCAAATGATTATGACATCAACAAAATGATTATGACATCATCCAATGATTATGACATCAAATGATTATGACATCATGAAATCATATGACATCAACAAAATGATTATGACAGCAACAAAATGATTATGACATCATCAAATGATTCTGACATCAACAAAATGATTATGACATCATCTAATGATTATGACATCATCAAATGATTCTGACATCAACAAAATGATTATGACATCAACAAAATGATTATTACATCAACAAAATGATTATGACATCATCTAATGATTATGACATCATCAAATGATTATGACATCAACAAAATGATTATGACATCATCCAATGATTATGACATCAAATGATTATGACATCATCAAATGATTATGACATCAACAAAATGATTATGACATCATCAAATGATTATGACATCAACAAAATGATTATGATATCATCCAATGATTATGACATCAAATGATTATGACATCATCAAATGATTATGACATCATCCAACGATTATGACATCAAATGATTATGACATCATCAAATCATTATGACATCAACAAAATGATTATGACATCAACAAAATGATTATGACATCATCAAATGATTATGACATCAACAAAATGATTATTACATCATCTAATGATGATGACATCATCAAATGATTATGACATCAACAAAATGATTATGACATCATCCAACGATTATGACATCAAATGATTATGACATCATCAAATCATTATGACATCAACAAAATGATTATGACATCAACAAAATGATTATGACATCATCAAATGATTATGACATCAACAAAATGATTATTACATCATCTAATGATGATGACATCATCAAATGATTATGACATCAACAAAATGATTATGACATCATCAAATGATTATGACATCAACAAAATGATTATGACATCATCTAATGATTATGACATCATCAAATGATTATGGCATCATCAAATGATTATGACATCAACAAAATGATTATGACATCATCCAATGATTATGACATCAAATGATTATGACATCATCCAATGATTATGACATCAAATGATTATGATATCATCAAATCATTATGACATCAACAAAATGATTATTACATCAACAAAATGATTATGACATCATCAAATGATTATGACATCAACAAAATGATTATGTCATCATCCAATGATTGTGACATCAAATGATTATGACATCATCAAATGATTATGACATCAACAAAATGATTATGACATCATCTAATGATTATGACCTCATCAAATGATTATGACATCAACAAAATGATTATGACATCATCCAATGATTATGACATCAAATGATTATGACATCATCAAATGATTATGACATCAACAAAATGATTATGACATCATCAAATGATTATGACATCAACAAAATGATTATGACATCATCTAATGATTATGACATAATCAAATGATTATGACATCAACAAAATTATTATGACATCATCTAATGATTATAACATCATCAAATGATTATGACATCAACAAAATGATTATGACATCATCCAATGATTATGACATCAAATGATTATGACATCATCAAATCATATGACATCAACAAAATGATTATGACATCAACAAAATGATTATGACATCATCAAATGATTCTGACATCAACAAAATGATTATGACATCATCAAATGATTCTGACATCAACAAAATGATTATGACATCATCAAATGATTATGACATCAAATGATTATGACATCATCAAATGATTATGACATGAACAAAATGATTATGACATCATCTAATGATTATGACATCATCAAATGATTATGACATCAACAAAATGATTATGACATCATCCAATGATTATGACATCAAATGATTATGACATCATCAAATGATTATGACATCAACAAAATGATTATGACATCATCCAATGATTATGACATCAAATGATTATGACATCATCAAATCATTATGACATCAACAAAATGATTATGACATCAACAAAATGATTACGACATCATCAAATGATTATGACATCAACAAAATGATTATGACATCATCTAATGATGATGACATCATCAAATGATTATGACATCAACAAAATGATTATGACATCATCTAATGATCATGACATCATCAAATGATTATGGCATCATCAAATGATTATGACATCAACAAAATGATTATGACATCATCCAATGATTATGACCTCAAATCATTATGACATCATCAAATCATTATGACATCAACAAAATGATTATTACATCAAAAAAATGATTATGACATCATCAAATGATTATGACATCAACAAAATGATTATGTCATCATCCAATGATCATGACATCAAATGATTATGACATCATCTAATGATTATGACATCATCAAATGATTGTGACATCAACAAAATGATTATGACATCATCCAATGATTGTGACATCAAATGATTATGACATCATCAAATGATTCTGACATCAACAAAATGATTATGACATCATCAAATGATTCTGACATCAACAAAATGATTATGACATCATCTAATGATTATGACATCATCAAATGATTATGACATCAACAAAATGATTATGACATCATCCAATGATTATGACATCAAATGATTATGACATCATCAAATGATTATGACATCAACAAAATGATTATGACATCATCAAATGATTATGACATCAACAAAATGATTATGATATCATCCAATGATTATGACATCAAATGATTATGACATCATCAAATGATTATGACATCATCCAACGATTATGACATCAAATGATTATGACATCATCAAATCATTATGACATCAACAAAATGATTATGACATCAACAAAATGATTATGACATCATCAAATGATTATGACATCAACAAAATGATTATGACATCATCTAATGATGATGACATCATCAAATGATTATGACATCAACAAAATGATTATGGCATCATCAAATGATTATGACATCATCCAACGATTATGACATCAAATGATTATGACATCATCAAATCATTATGACATCAACAAAATGATTATGACATCAACAAAATGATTATGACATCATCAAATGATTATGACATCAACAAAATGATTATGACATCATCTAATGATGATGACATCATCAAATGATTATGACATCAACAAAATGATTATGGCATCATCAAATGATTATGACATCAACAAAATGATTATGACATCATCCAATGATTATGACCTCAAATCACTATGACATCATCAAATCATTATGACATCAACAAAATGATTATTACATCAAAAAAATGATTATGACATCATCAAATGATTATGACATCAACAAAATGATTATGTCATCATCCAATGATCATGACATCAAATGATTATGACATCATCTAATGATTATGACATCATCAAATGATTGTGACATCAACAAAATGATTATGACATCATCCAATGATTGTGACATCAAATGATTATGACATCATCAAATGATTATGACATCAACAAAATGATTATGACATCATCAAATGATTATGACATCAACAAAATGATTATGACATCATCTAATGATTATGACATCATCAAATGATTATGACATCAACAAAATGATTATGACATCATCCAAAGATTATGACATCAAATGATTATGACATCATGAAATCATATGACATCAACAAAATGATTATGACAGCAACAAAATGATTATGACATCATCAAATGATTCTGACATCAACAAATTGATTATGACATCATCTAATGATTATGACATCATCAAATGATTCTGACATCAACAAAATGATTATGACATCAACAAAATGATTATTACATCAACAAAATGATTATGACATCATCTAATGATTATGACATCATCAAATGATTATGACATCAACAAAATGATTATGACATCATCCAATGATTATGACATCAAATGATTATGACATCATCAAATGATTATGACATCAACAAAATGATTATGACATCATCAAATGATTATGACATCAACAAAATGATTATGATATCATCCAATGATTATGACATCAAATGATTATGACATCATCAAATGATTATGACATCATCCAACGATTATGACATCAAATGATTATGACATCATCAAATCATTATGACATCAACAAAATGATTATGACATCAACAAAATGATTATGACATCATCAAATGATTATGACATCAACAAAATGATTATTACATCATCTAATGATGATGACATCATCAAATGATTATGACATCAACAAAATGATTATGACATCATCCAACGATTATGACATCAAATGATTATGACATCATCAAATCATTATGACATCAACAAAATGATTATGACATCAACAAAATGATTATGACATCATCAAATGATTATGACATCAACAAAATGATTATTACATCATCTAATGATGATGACATCATCAAATGATTATGACATCAACAAAATGATTATGACATCATCAAATGATTATGACATCAACAAAATGATTATGACATCATCTAATGATTATGACATCATCAAATGATTATGGCATCATCAAATGATTATGACATCAACAAAATGATTATGACATCATCCAATGATTATGACATCAAATGATGATGACATCATCCAATGATTATGACATCAAATGATTATGATATCATCAAATCATTATGACATCAACAAAATGATTATTACATCAACAAAATGATTATGACATCATCAAATGATTATGACATCAACAAAATGATTATGTCATCATCCAATGATTGTGACATCAAATGATTATGACATCATCAAATGATTATGACATCAACAAAATGATTATGACATCATCTAATGATTATGACCTCATCAAATGATTATGACATCAACAAAATGATTATGACATCATCCAATGATTATGACATCAAATGATTATGACATCATCAAATGATTATGACATCAACAAAATGATTATGACATCATCAAATGATTATGACATCAACAAAATGATTATGACATCATCTAATGATTATGACATAATCAAATGATTATGACATCAACAAAATTATTATGACATCATCTAATGATTATAACATCATCAAATGATTATGACATCAACAAAATGATTATGACATCATCCAATGATTATGACATCAAATGATTATGACATCATCAAATCATATGACATCAACAAAATGATTATGACATCAACAAAATGATTATGACATCATCAAATGATTCTGACATCAACAAAATGATTATGACATCATCAAATGATTCTGACATCAACAAAATGATTATGACATCATCAAATGATTATGACATCAAATGATTATGACATCATCAAATGATTATGACATGAACAAAATGATTATGACATCATCTAATGATTATGACATCATCAAATGATTATGACATCAACAAAATGATTATGACATCATCCAATGATTATGACATCAAATGATTATGACATCATCAAATGATTATGACATCAACAAAATGATTATGACATCATCCAATGATTATGACATCAAATGATTATGACATCATCAAATCATTATGACATCAACAAAATGATTATGACATCAACAAAATGATTACGACATCATCAAATGATTATGACATCAACAAAATGATTATGACATCATCTAATGATGATGACATCATCAAATGATTATGACATCAACAAAATGATTATGACATCATCAAATGATTATGACATCAACAAAATGATTATGACATCATCTAATGATCATGACATCATCAAATGATTATGGCATCATCAAATGATTATGACATCAACAAAATGATTATGACATCATCCAATGATTATGACCTCAAATCATTATGACATCATCAAATCATTATGACATCAACAAAATGATTATTACATCAAAAAAATGATTATGACATCATCAAATGATTATGACATCAACAAAATGATTATGTCATCATCCAATGATCATGACATCAAATGATTATGACATCATCTAATGATTATGACATCATCAAATGATTGTGACATCAACAAAATGATTATGACATCATCCAATGATTGTGACATCAAATGATTATGACATCATCAAATGATTCTGACATCAACAAAATGATTATGACATCATCAAATGATTCTGACATCAACAAAATGATTATGACATCATCTAATGATTATGACATCATCAAATGATTATGACATCAACAAAATGATTATGACATCATCCAATGATTATGACATCAAATGATTATGACATCATCAAATGATTATGACATCAACAAAATGATTATGACATCATCAAATGATTATGACATCAACAAAATGATTATGATATCATCCAATGATTATGACATCAAATGATTATGACATCATCAAATGATTATGACATCATCCAACGATTATGACATCAAATGATTATGACATCATCAAATCATTATGACATCAACAAAATGATTATGACATCAACAAAATGATTATGACATCATCAAATGATTATGACATCAACAAAATGATTATGACATCATCTAATGATGATGACATCATCAAATGATTATGACATCAACAAAATGATTATGGCATCATCAAATGATTATGACAGCATCCAACGATTATGACATCAAATGATTATGACATCATCAAATCATTATGACATCAACAAAATGATTATGACATCAACAAAATGATTATGACATCATCAAATGATTATGACATCAACAAAATGATTATGACATCATCTAATGATGATGACATCATCAAATGATTATGACATCAACAAAATGATTATGGCATCATCAAATGATTATGACATCAACAAAATGATTATGACATCATCCAATGATTATGACCTCAAATCACTATGACATCATCAAATCATTATGACATCAACAAAATGATTATTACATCAAAAAAATGATTATGACATCATCAAATGATTATGACATCAACAAAATGATTATGTCATCATCCAATGATCATGACATCAAATGATTATGACATCATCTAATGATTATGACATCATCAAATGATTGTGACATCAACAAAATGATTATGACATCATCCAATGATTGTGACATCAAATGATTATGACATCATCAAATGATTATGACATCAACAAAATGATTATGACATCATCAAATGATTATGACATCAACAAAATGATTATGACATCATCTAATGATTATGACATCATCAAATGATTATGACATCAACAAAATGATTATGACATCATCCAAAGATTATGACATCAAATGATTATGACATCATGAAATCATATGACATCAACAAAATGATTATGACAGCAACAAAATGATTATGACATCATCAAATGATTCTGACATCAACAAATTGATTATGACATCATCTAATGATTATGACATCATCAAATGATTCTGACATCAACAAAATGATTATGACATCAACAAAATGATTATTACATCAACAAAATGATTATGACATCATCTAATGATTATGACATCATCAAATGATTATGACATCAACAAAATGATTATGACATCATCCAATGATTATGACATCAAATGATTATGACATCATCAAATGATTATGACATCAACAAAATGATTATGACATCATCAAATGATTATGACATCAACAAAATGATTATGATATCATCCAATGATTATGACATCAAATGATTATGACATCATCAAATGATTATGACATCATCCAACGATTATGACATCAAATGATTATGACATCATCAAATCATTATGACATCAACAAAATGATTATGACATCAACAAAATGATTATGACATCATCAAATGATTATGACATCAACAAAATGATTATGACATCATCTAATGATGATGACATCATCAAATGATTATGACATCAACAAAATGATTATGACATCATCAAATGATTATGACATCAACAAAATGATTATGACATCATCTAATGATTATGACATCATCAAATGATTATGGCATCATCCAATGATTATGACATCAACAAAATGATTATGACATCATCCAATGATTATGACATCAAATGATTATGACATCATCAAATCATTATGACATCAACAAAATGATTATGACATCAACAAAATGATTATGACATCATCAAATGATTATGACATCAACAAAATGATTATGACATCATCAAATGATTATGACATCAACAAAATGATTATGACATCATCTAATGATTATGACATAATCAAATGAATATGACATCAACAAAATGATTATGACATCATCCAATGATTATGACATCAAATGATTATGACATCATCAAATGATTATGACATCAACAAAATGATTATGACATCATCAAATGATTATGACATCAACAAAATGATTATGACAGCATTAAATGATTATGACATCATCAAATGATTATGACATCAAAAAAATGATTATGACATCATCAAATGATTATGACATCAACAAAATGATTATGACATCATCCAATGATTATGACATCAAATGATTATGACATCATCAAATGATTATGACATCAACAAAATGATTATGACATCATCAAATGATTATGACATCAACAAAATGATTATGACATCATCCAACGATTATGACATCAAATGAATATGATATCATCAAATCATTATGACATCAACAAAATGATTATTACATCAACAAAATGATTATGACATCATCAAATGATTATGACATCAACAAAATGATTATGTCATCATCCAATGATTGTGACATCAAATGATTATGACATCATCAAATGATTATGACATCAACAAAATGATTATGACATCATCTAATGATTATGACCTCATCAAATGATTATGACATCAACAAAATGATTATGACATCATCCAATGATTATGACATCAAATGATTATGACATCATCAAATGATTATGACATCAACAAAATGATTATGACATCATCAAATGATTATGACATCAACAAAATGATTATGACATCATCTAATGATTATGACATAATCAAATGATTATGACATCAACAAAATTATTATGACATCATCTAATGATTATAACATCATCAAATGATTATGACATCAACAAAATGATTATGACATCATCCAATGATTATGACATCAAATGATTATGACATCATCAAATCATATGACATCAACAAAATGATTATGACATCAACAAAATGATTATGACATCATCAAATGATTCTGACATCAACAAAATGATTATGACATCATCAAATGATTCTGACATCAACAAAATGATTATGACATCATCAAATGATTATGACATCAAATGATTATGACATCATCAAATGATTATGACATGAACAAAATGATTATGACATCATCTAATGATTATGACATCATCAAATGATTATGACATCAACAAAATGATTATGACATCATCCAATGATTATGACATCAAATGATTATGACATCATCAAATGATTATGACATCAACAAAATGATTATGACATCATCCAATGATTATGACATCAAATGATTATGACATCATCAAATCATTATGACATCAACAAAATGATTATGACATCAACAAAATGATTACGACATCATCAAATGATTATGACATCAACAAAATGATTATGACATCATCTAATGATGATGACATCATCAAATGATTATGACATCAACAAAATGATTATGACATCATCAAATGATTATGACATCAACAAAATGATTATGACATCATCTAATGATCATGACATCATCAAATGATTATGGCATCATCAAATGATTATGACATCAACAAAATGATTATGACATCATCCAATGATTATGACCTCAAATCATTATGACATCATCAAATCATTATGACATCAACAAAATGATTATTACATCAAAAAAATGATTATGACATCATCAAATGATTATGACATCAACAAAATGATTATGTCATCATCCAATGATCATGACATCAAATGATTATGACATCATCTAATGATTATGACATCATCAAATGATTGTGACATCAACAAAATGATTATGACATCATCCAATGATTGTGACATCAAATGATTATGACATCATCAAATGATTCTGACATCAACAAAATGATTATGACATCATCAAATGATTCTGACATCAACAAAATGATTATGACATCATCTAATGATTATGACATCATCAAATGATTATGACATCAACAAAATGATTATGACATCATCCAATGATTATGACATCAAATGATTATGACATCATCAAATGATTATGACATCAACAAAATGATTATGACATCATCAAATGATTATGACATCAACAAAATGATTATGATATCATCCAATGATTATGACATCAAATGATTATGACATCATCAAATGATTATGACATCATCCAACGATTATGACATCAAATGATTATGACATCATCAAATCATTATGACATCAACAAAATGATTATGACATCAACAAAATGATTATGACATCATCAAATGATTATGACATCAACAAAATGATTATGACATCATCTAATGATGATGACATCATCAAATGATTATGACATCAACAAAATGATTATGGCATCATCAAATGATTATGACATCATCCAACGATTATGACATCAAATGATTATGACATCATCAAATCATTATGACATCAACAAAATGATTATGACATCAACAAAATGATTATGACATCATCAAATGATTATGACATCAACAAAATGATTATGACATCATCTAATGATGATGACATCATCAAATGATTATGACATCAACAAAATGATTATGGCATCATCAAATGATTATGACATCAACAAAATGATTATGACATCATCCAATGATTATGACCTCAAATCACTATGACATCATCAAATCATTATGACATCAACAAAATGATTATTACATCAAAAAAATGATTATGACATCATCAAATGATTATGACATCAACAAAATGATTATGTCATCATCCAATGATCATGACATCAAATGATTATGACATCATCTAATGATTATGACATCATCAAATGATTGTGACATCAACAAAATGATTATGACATCATCCAATGATTGTGACATCAAATGATTATGACATCATCAAATGATTATGACATCAACAAAATGATTATGACATCATCAAATGATTATGACATCAACAAAATGATTATGACATCATCTAATGATTATGACATCATCAAATGATTATGACATCAACAAAATGATTATGACATCATCCAAAGATTATGACATCAAATGATTATGACATCATGAAATCATATGACATCAACAAAATGATTATGACAGCAACAAAATGATTATGACATCATCAAATGATTCTGACATCAACAAATTGATTATGACATCATCTAATGATTATGACATCATCAAATGATTCTGACATCAACAAAATGATTATGACATCAACAAAATGATTATTACATCAACAAAATGATTATGACATCATCTAATGATTATGACATCATCAAATGATTATGACATCAACAAAATGATTATGACATCATCCAATGATTATGACATCAAATGATTATGACATCATCAAATGATTATGACATCAACAAAATGATTATGACATCATCAAATGATTATGACATCAACAAAATGATTATGATATCATCCAATGATTATGACATCAAATGATTATGACATCATCAAATGATTATGACATCATCCAACGATTATGACATCAAATGATTATGACATCATCAAATCATTATGACATCAACAAAATGATTATGACATCAACAAAATGATTATGACATCATCAAATGATTATGACATCAACAAAATGATTATGACATCATCTAATGATGATGACATCATCAAATGATTATGACATCAACAAAATGATTATGACATCATCAAATGATTATGACATCAACAAAATGATTATGACATCATCTAATGATTATGACATCATCAAATGATTATGGCATCATCCAATGATTATGACATCAACAAAATGATTATGACATCATCCAATGATTATGACATCAAATGATTATGACATCATCAAATCATTATGACATCAACAAAATGATTATGACATCAACAAAATGATTATGACATCATCAAATGATTATGACATCAACAAAATGATTATGACATCATCAAATGATTATGACATCAACAAAATGATTATGACATCATCTAATGATTATGACATAATCAAATGAATATGACATCAACAAAATGATTATGACATCATCCAATGATTATGACATCAAATGATTATGACATCATCAAATGATTATGACATCAACAAAATGATTATGACATCATCAAATGATTATGACATCAACAAAATGATTATGACAGCATTAAATGATTATGACATCATCAAATGATTATGACATCAAAAAAATGATTATGACATCATCAAATGATTATGACATCAACAAAATGATTATGACATCATCCAATGATTATGACATCAAATGATTATGACATCATCAAATGATTATGACATCAACAAAATGATTATGACATCATCAAATGATTATGACATCAACAAAATGATTATGACATCATCCAACGATTATGACATCAAATGATTATGACATCATCAAATGATTATGACATCAACAAAATGATTATGACATCAACAAAATGATTATGACATCATCCAATGATTATGACATCAACAAAATGATTATGACATCATCTAATGATGATGACATCATCAAATGATTATGACATCAACAAAATGATTATGACATCATCCAATGATTATGACATCAAATGATAATGACATCATCAAATCATTATGACATCAACAAAATGATTATTACATCAACAAAATGATTATGACATCATCAAATGATTATGACATCAAGAAAATGATTATGTCATCATCCAATGATTATGACATCAAATGATTATGACATCATCAAATGATTATGACATCAACAAAATGATTATGACATCATCTAATGATTATGACATCATCAAATGATTATGACATCATCAAATGATTATGACATCAACAAAATGATTATGACATCATCAAATGATTATGACATCAACAAAATTATTATGACATCATCTAATGATGATGACATCATCAAATGATTATGACATCAACAAAATGATTATGACATCATCAAATGATTATGACATCAACAAAATGATTATGACATCATCTAATGATTATGACATCATCAAATGATTATGACATCAACAAAATGATTATGACATCATCTAATGATTATGACATCATCAAATGATTATGGCATCAACAAAATGATTATGACATCATCCAATGATTATGACATCAAATGATTATGACATCATCAAATGATTATGACATCAACAAAATGATTATGACATCATCCAATGATTATGACATCAAATGATTATGACATCATCAAATCATTATGACATCAACAAAATGATTATGACATCATCCAATGATTATGACATCAAATGAATATGACATCATCAAATCATTATGACATCAACAAAATGATTATGACATCATCCAATGATTATGACCTCAAATCATTATGACATCATCAAATCATTATGACATCAACAAAATGATTATTACATCAACAAAATGATTATGACATCATCAAATGATTATGACATCAACAAAATGATTACGATATCATCAAATGATTATGACATCAACAAAATGATTATGACATCATCTAATGATGATGACATCATCAAAATGATTATGACATCAACAAAATGATTATGACATCATCTAATGATCATGACATCATCATATGATTATGGCATCATCAAATGATTATGACATCAACAAAATGATTATGACATCATCCAATGATTATGACCTCAAATCATTATGACATCATCAAATCATTATGACATCAACAAAATGATTATTACATCAACAAAATGATTATGACATCATCAAATGATTATGACATCAACAAAATGATTATGTCATCATCCAATGATTATGACATCAAATGATTATGACATCATCAAATGATTATGACATCAACAAAATGATTATGACATCATCTAATGATTATGACATCATCAATTGATTATGACATCAACAAAATGATTATGAAATCAACCAATGATTGTGACATCAAATGATTATGACATCATCAAATGATTATGACATCATCAAATGATTATGACATCAACAAAATGATTATGACATCATCCAATAATTATGACATCATCCAATGATTATGACATCAAATGATTATGACGTCATCAAATCATATGACATCAACAAAATGATTCTGACATCAACAAAATGATTATGACATCATCTAATGATTATGACATCAACAAAATGATTATGACATCATCAAATGATTCTGACATCAACAAAATGATTATGACACCATCTAATGATTATGACATCATCAAATGATTATGACATCAACAAAATGATTATGACATCATCCAATGATTATGGCATCATCAAATGATTATGACGTCAAGAAAATGATTATGACATCATCCAATGATTATGACATCAAATGATTATGACATCATCAAATGATTATGACATCAACAAAATGATTATGACATCATCTAATGATTATGACATCATCAAATGATTATGACATCAACAAAATGATTATGACATCATCCAATGATTATGACATCAAATGATTATGACATTATCAAATGATTATGACATCAACAAAATGATTATGACATCATCCAATGATTATGACATCAAATGATTATGACATCATCAAATCATTATGACATCAACAAAATGATTATGACATCAACAAAATGATTATGACATCATCAAATGATTATGACATCAAATGATTATGACATCAACAAAATGATTATGACATCATCTAATGATTATGACATCAAACGATTATGACATCATCAAATGATTATGACATCAACAAAATGATTATGACATCAACAAAATGATTATGACATCATCTAATGATTATGACATCAAATGATTATGACATCAACAAAATGATTATGACATCATCTAATGATTATGACATCAAATGATTATGACATCATCAAATCATTATGACATCAACAAAATGATTATGACATCATCAAATGATTATGACATCAACAAAATGATTATGACATCATTAAATGATTATGACATCATCAAATGATTATGACATCAAAAAAATGATTATGACATCATCTAATGATTATGACATCATCAAATGAATATGACATCAACAAAATGATTATGACATCATCCAATGATTATGACATCAAATGATTATGACATCAACAAAATGATTATGACATCATCAAATGATTATGACATCAACAAAATGATTATGACATCATCCAATGATTATGACATCAAATGATTATGACATCATCAAATGATTATGACATCAACAAAATGATTATGACATCATCCAACGATTATGACATCAAATGATTATGACATCATCAAATCATTATGACATCAACAAAATGATTATGACATCAACAAAATGATTATGACATCATCAAATGATTATGACATCAAATGATTATGACATCATCTAATGATGATGGCATCATCAAATGATTATGACATCAACAAAATGATTATGACATCATCAAATGATTATGACATCAACAAAATGATTATGACATCATCAAATGATTATGACGTCATCAAATGATTATGGCATCATCAAATGATTATGACATCAACAAAATGATTATGACATCATCCAATGATTATGACATCAAATGATTATGATATCATCAAATCATTATGACATCAACAAAATGATTATTACATCAACAAAATGATTATGACATCATCAAATGATTATGACATCAACAAAATGATTATGTCATCATCCAATGATTATGACATCAAATGATTATGATATCATCAAATCATTATGACATCAACAAAATGATTATTACATCAACAAAATGATTATGACATCATCAAATGATTATGACATCAACAAAATGATTATGACATCATCAAATGATTATGACATCAACAAAATGATTATGACATCATCTAATGATTATGACATAATCAAATGATTATGACATCAACAAAATTATTATGACATCATCTAATGATTATAACATCATCAAATGATTATGACATCAACAAAATGATTATGACATCATCCAATGATTATGACATCAAATGATTATGACATCATCAAATCATATGACATCAACAAAATGATTATGACATCAACAAAATGATTATGACATCATCAAATGATTCTGACATCAACAAAATGATTATGACATCATCAAATGATTCTGACATCAACAAAATGATTATGACATCATCAAATGATTATGACATCAAATGATTATGACATCATCAAATGAATATGACATGAACAAAATGATTATGACATCATCTAATGATAATGACATCATCAAATGATTATGACATCAACAAAATGATTATGACATCATCCAATGATTATGACATCAAATGATTATGACATCATCAAATGATTATGACATCAACAAAATGATTATGACATCATCCAATGATTATGACATCAAATGATTATGACATCATCAAATCATTATGACATCAACAAAATGATTATGACATCAACAAAATGATTACGACATCATCAAATGATTATGACATCAACAAAATGATTATGACATCATCTAATGATGATGACATCATCAAATGATTATGACATCAACAAAATGATTATGACATCATCAAATGATTATGACATCAACAAAATGATTATGACATCATCTAATGATCATGACATCATCAAATGATTATGGCATCATCAAATGATTATGACATCAACAAAATGATTATGACATCATCCAATGATTATGACCTCAAATCATTATGACATCATCAAATCATTATGACATCAACAAAATGATTATTACATCAAAAAAATGATTATGACATCATCAAATGATTATGACATCAACAAAATGATTATGTCATCATCCAATGATCATGACATCAAATGATTATGACATCATCTAATGATTATGACATCATCAAATGATTGTGACATCAACAAAATGATTATGACATCATCCAATGATTGTGACATCAAATGATTATGACATCATCAAATGATTATGACATCAACAAAATGATTATGACATCATCAAATGATTATGACATCAACAAAATGATTATGACATCATCTAATGATTATGACATCATCAAATGATTATGACATCAACAAAATGATTATGACATCATCCAATGATTATGACATCAAATGATTATGACATCATGAAATCATATGACATCAACAAAATGATTATGACAGCAACAAAATGATTATGACATCATCAAAATGATTCTGACATCAACAAAATGATTATGACATCATCAAATGATTCTGACATCAACAAAATGATTATGACATCATCTAATGATTATGACATCATCAAATGATTATGACATCAACAAAATGACTATGACATCATCCAATGATTATGACATCAAATGATTATGACATCATCAAATGATTATGACATCAACAAAATGATTATGACATCATCAAATGATTATGACATCAACAAAATGATTATGATATCATCCAATGATTATGACATCAAATGATTATGACATCATCAAATGATTATGACATCATCCAACGATTATGACATCAAATGATTATGACATCATCAAATCATTATGACATCAACAAAATGATTATGACATCAACAAAATGATTATGACATCATCAAATGATTATGACATCAACAAAATGATTATGACATCATCTAATGATGATGACATCATCAAATGATTATGACATCAACAAAATGATTATGGCATCATCAAATGATTATGACATCATCCAACGATTATGACATCAAATGATTATGACATCATCAAATCATTATGACATCAACAAAATGATTATGACATCAGCAAAATGATTATGACATCATCAAATGATTATGACATCAACAAAATGATTATGACATCATCTAATGATGATGACATCATCAAATGATTATGACATCAACAAAATGATTATGGCATCATCAAATGATTATGACATCAACAAAATGATTATGACCTCAAATCATTATGACATCATCAAATCATTATGACATCAACAAAATGATTATTACATCAAAAAAATGATTATGACATCATCAAATGATTATGACATCAACAAAATGATTATGTCATCATCCAATGATCATGACATCAAATGATTATGACATCATCTAATGATTATGACATCATCAAATGATTGTGACATCAACAAAATGATTATGACATCATCCAATGATTGTGACATCAAATGATTATGACATCATCAAATGATTATGACATCAACAAAATGATTATGACATCATCAAATGATTATGACATCAACAAAATGATTATGACATCATCTAATGATTATGACATCATCAAATGATTATGACATCAACAAAATGATTATGACATCATCCAATGATTATGACATCAAATGATTATGACATCATGAAATCATATGACATCAACAAAATGATTATGACAGCAACAAAATGATTATGACATCATCAAATGATTCTGACATCAACAAAATGATTATGACATCATCTAATGATTATGACATCATCAAATGATTCTGACATCAACAAAATGATTATGACATCAACAAAATGATTATTACATCAACAAAATGATTATGACATCATCTAATGATTATGACATCATCAAATGATTATGACATCAACAAAATGATAATGACATCATCCAATGATTATGACATCAAATGATTATGACATCATCAAATGATTATGACATCAACAAAATGATTATGACATCATCAAATGATTATGACATCAACAAAATGATTATGATATCATCCAATGATTATGACATCAAATGATTATGACATCATCAAATGATTATGACATCATCCAACGATTATGACATCAAATGATTATGACATCATCAAATCATTATGACATCAACAAAATGATTATGACATCAACAAAATGATTATGACATCATCAAATGATTATGACATCAACAAAATGATTATGACATCATCTAATGATGATGACATCATCAAATGATTATGACATCAACAAAATGATTATGACATCATCAAATGATTATGACATCAACAAAATGATTATGACATCATCTAATGATTATGACATCATCAAATGATTATGGCATCATCAAATGATTATGACATCAACAAAATGATTATGACATCATCCAATGATTATGACATCAAATGATTATGACATCATCAAATCATTATGACATCAACAAAATGATTATGACATCAACAAAATGATTATGACATCATCAAATGATTATGACATCAACAAAATGATTATGACATCATCAAATGATTATGACATCAACAAAATGATTATGACATCATCTAATGATTATGACATCATCAAATGAATATGACATCAACAAAATGATTATGACATCATCCAATGATTATGACATCAAATGATTATGACATCATCAAATGATTATGACATCAACAAAATGATTATGACATCATCGAATGATTATGACATCAAATGATTATGACATCATCAAATCATTATGACATCAACAAAATGATTATGACATCAACAAAATGATTATGACATCATCAAATGATTGTAACATCAACAAAATGATTATGGCATCATCTAATGATTATGACATCATCAAATGATTATGACATCAACAAAATGATTATGACATTATCCAATGATTATGACATCAAATGATTATGAAATCATCAAATGATTATGACATCAACAAAATGATTATGACATCATCAAATGATTATGACATCAACAAAATGATTATGACATCATTAAATGATTATGACATCATCAAATGATTATGACATCAAAAAAATGATTATGACATCATCTAATGATTATGACATCAACAAAATGATTATGACATCATCCAATGATTATGACATCAAATGATTATGACATCATCAAATGATTATGACATCAACAAAATGATTATGACATCATCAAATGATTATGACATCAACAAAATGATTATGACATCATCCAACGATTATGACATCAAATGATTATGACATCATCAAATCATTATGACATCAACAAAATGATTATGACATCAACAAAATGATTATGACATCATCCAATGATTATGACATCAACAAAATGATTATGACATCATCTAATGATGATGACATCATCAAATGATTATGACATCAACAAAATGATTATGACATCATCCAATGATTATGACATCAAATGATAATGACATCATCAAATCATTATGACATCAACAAAATGATTATTACATCAACAAAATGATTATGACATCATCAAATGATTATCACATCAAGAAAATGATTATGTCATCATCCAATGATTATGACATCAAATGATTATGACATCATCAAATGATTATGACATCAACAAAATGATTATGACATCATCTAATGATTATGACATCATCAAATGATTATGACATCAACAAAATGATTATGACATCATCCAATGATTATGACATCAAATGATTATGACATCATCAAATGATTATGACATCAACAAAATGATTATGACATCATCAAATGATTATGACATCAACAAAATGATTATGACATCATCTAATGATTATGACATAATCAAATGATTATGACATCAACAAAATGATTATGACATCATCTAATGATTATAACATCATCAAATGATTATGACATCAACAAAATGATTATGACATCAAATGATTATGACATCATCAAATCATATGACATCAACAAAATGATTATGACATCAACAAAATGATTATGACATCATCAAATGATTCTGACATCAACAAAATGATTATGACATCATCAAATGATTATGACATCAACAAAATGATTATGACATCATCTAATGATTATGACATCATCAAATGATTATGACATCAACAAAATGATTATGACATCATCCAATGATTATGACATCAAATGATTATGACATCATCAAATGATTATGACATCAACAAAATGATTATGACATCATCTAATGATTATGACATCATCAAATGATTATGACATCAACAAAATGATTATGACATCATCCACTGATTATGACATCAAATGATTATGACATCATCAAATGATTATGACATCAACAAAATGATTATGACATCATCCAATGATTATGACATCAAATGATTACGACATCATCAAATGATTATGACATCAACAAAATGATTATGACATCATCTAATGATGATGACATCATCAAATGATTATGACATCAACGAAATGATTATGACATCATCAAATGATTATGACATCAACAAAATGATTATGACATCATCTAATGATCATGACATCATCAAATGATTATGGCATCATCAAATGATTATGACATCAACAAAAGGATTATGACATCATCCAATGATTATGACCTCAAATCATTATGACATCAACAAAATGATTATTACATCAACAAAATGATTATGACATCATCAAATGATTATGACATCAACAAAATGATTATGTCATCATCCAATGATTATGACATCAAATGATTATGACATCATCAAATGATTATGACATCAACAAAATGATTATGACATCATCTAATGATTATGACATCATCAAATGATTATGCCATCAACAAAATGATTATGACATCATCCAATGATTGTGACATCAAATGATTATGATATCATCAAATGATTATGACATCATCAAATGATTATGACATCAACAAAATGATTATGACATCATCCAATGATTATGACATCAACAAAATGATTATGACATCATCTAATGATGATGACATCATCAAATGATTATGACATCAACAAAATGATTATGGCATCATCAAATGATTATGACATCAACAAAATGATTATGACCTCAAATCATTATGACATCATCAAATCATTATGACATCAACAAAATGATTATTACATCAAAAAAATGATTATGACATCATCAAATGATTATGACATCAACAAAATGATTATGTCATCATCCAATGATCATGACATCAAATGATTATGACATCATCTAATGATTATGACATCATCAAATGATTGTGACATCAACAAAATGATTATGACATCATCCAATGATTGTGACATCAAATGATTATGACATCATCAAATGATTATGACATCAACAAAATGATTATGACATCATCAAATGATTATGACATCAACAAAATGATTATGACATCATCTAATGATTATGACATCATCAAATGATTATGACATCAACAAAATGATTATGACATCATCCAATGATTATGACATCAAATGATTATGACATCATGAAATCATATGACATCAACAAAATGATTATGACAGCAACAAAATGATTATGACATCATCAAATGATTCTGACATCAACAAAATGATTATGACATCATCTAATGATTATGACATCATCAAATGATTCTGACATCAACAAAATGATTATGACATCAACAAAATGATTATTACATCAACAAAATGATTATGACATCATCTAATGATTATGACATCATCAAATGATTATGACATCAACAAAATGATTATGACATCATCCAATGATTATGACATCAAATGATTATGACATCATCAAATGATTATGACATCAACAAAATGATTATGACATCATCAAATGATTATGACATCAACAAAATGATTATGATATCATCCAATGATTATGACATCAAATGATTATGACATCATCAAATGATTATGACATCATCCAACGATTATGACATCAAATGATTATGACATCATCAAATCATTATGACATCAACAAAATGATTATGACATCAACAAAATGATTATGACATCATCAAATGATTATGACATCAACAAAATGATTATGACATCATCTAATGATGATGACATCATCAAATGATTATGACATCAACAAAATGATTATGACATCATCAAATGATTATGACATCAACAAAATGATTATGACATCATCTAATGATTATGACATCATCAAATGATTATGGCATCATCAAATGATTATGACATCAACAAAATGATTATGACATCATCCAATGATTATGACATCAAATGATTATGACATCATCAAATCATTATGACATCAACAAAATGATTATGACATCAACAAAATGATTATGACATCATCAAATGATTATGACATCAACAAAATGATTATGACATCATCAAATGATTATGACATCAACAAAATGATTATGACATCATCTAATGATTATGACATCATCAAATGAATATGACATCAACAAAATGATTATGACATCATCCAATGATTATGACATCAAATGATTATGACATCATCAAATGATTATGACATCAACAAAATGATTATGACATCATCGAATGATTATGACATCAAATGATTATGACATCATCAAATCATTATGACATCAACAAAATGATTATGACATCAACAAAATGATTATGACATCATCAAATGATTGTAACATCAACAAAATGATTATGGCATCATCTAATGATTATGACATCAACAAAATGATTATGACATTATCCAATGATTATGACATCAAATGATTATGAAATCATCAAATGATTATGACATCAACAAAATGATTATGACATCATCAAATGATTATGACATCAACAAAATGATTATGACATCATTAAATGATTATGACATCATCAAATGATTATGACATCAAAAAAATGATTATGACATCAACAAAATGATTATGACATCATCCAATGATTATGACATCAAATGATTATGACATCATCAAATGATTATGACATCAACAAAATGATTATGACATCATCAAATGATTATGACATCAACAAAATGATTATGACATCATCCAACGATTATGACATCAAATGATTATGACATCATCAAATCATTATGACATCAACAAAATGATTATGACATCAACAAAATGATTATGACATCATCCAATGATTATGACATCAACAAAATGATTATGACATCATCTAATGATGATGACATCATCAAATGATTATGACATCAACAAAATGATTATGACATCATCCAATGATTATGACATCAAATGATAATGACATCATCAAATCATTATGACATCAACAAAATGATTATTACATCAACAAAATGATTATGACATCATCAAATGATTATCACATCAAGAAAATGATTATGTCATCATCCAATGATTATGACATCAAATGATTATGACATCATCAAATGATTATGACATCAATAAAATGATTATGACATCATCTAATGATTATGACATCATCAAATGATTATGACATCAACAAAATGATTATGACATCAACAAAATGATTATGACATCATCCAATGATTATGACATCAAATGATTATGACATCATCAAATGATTATGACATCAACAAAATGATTATGACATCATCAAATGATTATGACATCAACAAAATGATTATGACATCATCTAATGATTATGACATAATCAAATGATTATGACATCAACAAAATGATTATGACATCATCTAATGATTATAACATCATCAAATGATTATGACATCAACAAAATGATTATGACATCAAATGATTATGACATCATCAAATCATATGACATCAACAAAATGATTATGACATCAACAAAATGATTATGACATCATCAAATGATTCTGACATCAACAAAATGATTATGACATCATCAAATGATTATGACATCAACAAAATGATTATGACATCATCTAATGATTATGACATCATCAAATGATTATGACATCAACAAAATGATTATGACATCATCCAATGATTATGACATCAAATGATTATGACATCATCAAATGATTATGACATCAACAAAATGATTATGACATCATCTAATGATTATGACATCATCAAATGATTATGACATCAACAAAATGATTATGACATCATCCACTGATTATGACATCAAATGATTATGACATCATCAAATGATTATGACATCAACAAAATGATTATGACATCATCCAATGATTATGACATCAAATGATTACGACATCATCAAATGATTATGACATCAACAAAATGATTATGACATCATCTAATGATGATGACATCATCAAATGATTATGACATCAACGAAATGATTATGACATCATCAAATGATTATGACATCAACAAAATGATTATGACATCATCTAATGATCATGACATCATCAAATGATTATGGCATCATCAAATGATTATGACATCAACAAAAGGATTATGACATCATCCAATGATTATGACCTCAAATCATTATGACATCAACAAAATGATTATTACATCAACAAAATGATTATGACATCATCAAATGATTATGACATCAACAAAATGATTATGTCATCATCCAATGATTATGACATCAAATGATTATGACATCATCAAATGATTATGACATCAACAAAATGATTATGACATCATCTAATGATTATGACATCATCAAATGATTATGCCATCAACAAAATGATTATGACATCATCCAATGATTGTGACATCAAATGATTATGATATCATCAAATGATTATGACATCATCAAATGATTATGACATCAACAAAATGATTATGACATCATCCAATGATTATGACATCAAATGATTATGACATCATGAAATCATATGACATCAACAAAATGATTATGACATCAACAAAATGATTATGACATCAACAAAATGATTATGACATCATCAAATGATTCTGACATCAACAAAATGACTATGACATCATCTAATGATTATGACATCATCAAATGATTATGACATCAACAAAATGATTATGACATCATCCAATGATTATGACATCATCAAATGATTATGACGTCAACAAAATGATTATGACATCATCCAATGATTATGACATCAAATGATTATGACATCATCAAATGATTATGACATCAACAAAATGATTATGACATCATCTAATGATTATGACGTCATCAAATGATTATGACATCAACAAAATGATTATGACATCATCAAATGATTCTGACATCAACAAAATGATTATGACATCATCAAATGATTCTGACATCAACAAAATGATTATGACATCATCAATTGATTATGACATCAACAAAATGATTATGACATCATCTAATGATTATGACATCATCAAATGATTATGACATCAACAAAATGATTATGACATCATCCAATGATTATGACATCAAATGATTATGACATCAACAAAATGATTATGACATCATCAAATGATTATGACATCAACAAAATGATTATGACATCAAATGATTATGACATCATCAAATGATTATGACATCAACAAAATGATTATGACATCATCCAACGATTATGACATCAAATGATTATGACATCATCAAATCATTATGACATCAACAAAATGATTATGACATCAACAAAATGATTATGACATCATCAAATGATTATGACATCAACAAAATGATTATGACATCATCAAATGATTATGACATCAACAAAATGATTATGACATCATCAAATGATTATGACATCAACAAAATGATTATGACATCATCTAATGATTATGACGTCATCAAATGATTATGGCATCATCAAATGATTATGACATCAACAAAATGATTATGACATCATCCAATGATTATGACATCAAATGATTATGATATCATCAAATCATTATGACATCAACAAAATGATTATTACATCAACAAAATGATTATGACATCATCAAATGATTATGACATCAACAAAATGATTATGTCATCATCCAATGATTGTGACATCAAATGATTATGACATCATCAAATGATTATGACATCAACAAAATGATTATGACATCATCTAATGATTATGACATCATCAAATGATTATGACATCAACAAAATGATTATGACATCATCCAATGATTATGACATCAAATGATTATGACATCATCAAATGATTATGACATCAACAAAATGATTATGACATCATCAAATGATTATGACATCAACAAAATGATTATGACATCATCTAATGATTATGACATAATCAAATGATTATGACATCAACAAAATGATTATGACATCATCTAATGATTATAACATCATCAAATGATTATGACATCAACAAAATGATTATGACATCATCCAATGATTATGACATCAAATGATTATGACATCATCAAATCATATGACATCAACAAAATGATTATGACATCAACAAAATGATTATGACATCATCAAATGATTCTGACATCAACAAAATGATTATGACATCATCAAATGATTCTGACATCAACAAAATGATTATGACATCATCAAATGATTATGACATCAACAAAATGATTATGACATCATCTAATGATTATGACATCATCAAATGATTATGACATCAACAAAATGATTATGACATCATCCAATGATTATGACATCAAATGATTATGACATCATCAAATGATTATGACATGAACAAAATGATTATGACATCATCTATTGATTATGACATCATCAAATGATTATGACATCAACAAAATGATTATGACATCATCCAATGATTATGACATCAAATGATTATGACATCATCAAATGATTATGACATCAACAAAATGATTATGACATCATCCAATGATTATGACATCAAATGATTATGACATCAACAAAATGATTATGACATCATCAAATGATTATGACATCAACAAAATGATTATGACATCATCCAATGATTATGACATCAAATGATTATGACATCATCAAATGATTATGACATCAACAAAATGATTATGACATCATCCAACGATTATGACATCAAATGATTATGACATCATCAAATCATTATGACATCATCAAAATGATTATGACATCAACAAAATGATTATGACATCATCAAATGATTATGACATCAACAAAATGATTATGACATCATCTAATGATGATGGCATCATCAAATGATTATGACATCAACAAAATGATTATGACATCATCAAATGATTATGACATCAACAAAATGATTATGACATCATCTAATGATTATGACGTCATCAAATGATTATGGCATCATCAAATGATTATGACATCAACAAAATGATTATAACATCATCCAATGATTATGACATCAAATGATTATGATATCATCAAATCATTATGACATCAACAAAATGATTATTACATCAACAAAATGATTATGACATCATCAAATGATTATGACATCATCAAATGATTATGACATCAACAAAATGATTATGACATCATCTAATGATGATGGCATCATCAAATGATTATGACATCAACAAAATGATTATGACATCATCAAATGATTATGACATCATCAAATGATTATGACATCAACAAAATGATTATGACATCATCCAATGATTATGACATCAAATGATTATGACATCATCAAATGATTATGACATGAACAAAATGATTATGACATCATCTATTGATTATGACATCATCAAATGATTATGACATCAACAAAATGATTATGACATCATCCAATGATTATGACATCAAATGATTATGACATCATCAAATCATATGACATCAACAAAATGATTCTGACATCAACAAAATGATTATGACATCATCAAATGATTCTGACATCAACAAAATGATTATGACATCATCAAATGATTCTGACATCAACAAAATGATTATGACATCATCAATTGATTATGACATCAACAAAATGATTATGACATCATCTAATGATTATGACATCATCAAATGATTATGACATCAACAAAATGATTATGACATCATCCAATGATTATGACATCAAATGATTATGACATCAACAAAATGATTATGACATCATCAAATGATTATGACATCAACAAAATGATTATGACATCAAATGATTATGACATCATCAAATGATTATGACATCAACAAAATGATTATGACATCATCCAACGATTATGACATCAAATGATTATGACATCATCAAATGATTATGACATCAACAAAATGATTATGACATCATCTAATGATTATGACGTCATCAAATGATTATGGCATCATCAAATGATTATGACATCAACAAAATGATTATAACATCATCCAATGATTATGACATCAAATGATTATGATATCATCAAATCATTATGACATCAACAAAATGATTATTACATCAACAAAATGATTATGACATCATCAAATGATTATGACATCATCAAATGATTATGACATCAACAAAATGATTATGACATCATCTAATGATGATGGCATCATCAAATGATTATGACATCAACAAAATGATTATGACATCATCAAATGATTATGACATCATCAAATGATTATGACATCAACAAAATGATTATGACATCATCCAATGATTATGACATCAAATGATTATGACATCATCAAATGATTATGACATGAACAAAATGATTATGACATCATCTATTGATTATGACATCATCAAATGATTATGACATCAACAAAATGATTATGACATCATCCAATGATTATGACATCAAATGATTATGACATCATCAAATCATATGACATCAACAAAATGATTCTGACATCAACAAAATGATTATGACATCATCAAATGATTCTGACATCAACAAAATGATTATGACATCATCAAATGATTCTGACATCAACAAAATGATTATGACATCATCAATTGATTATGACATCAACAAAATGATTATGACATCATCTAATGATTATGACATCATCAAATGATTATGACATCAACAAAATGATTATGACATCATCCAATGATTATGACATCAAATGATTATGACATCAACAAAATGATTATGACATCATCAAATGATTATGACATCAACAAAATGATTATGACATCAAATGATTATGACATCATCAAATGATTATGACATCAACAAAATGATTATGACATCATCCAACGATTATGACATCAAATGATTATGACATCATCAAATCATTATGACATCAACAAAATGATTATGACATCAACAAAATGATTATGACATCATCTAATGATTATGACATCATCAAATGATTATGACATCAACAAAATGATTATGACATCATCCAATGATTATGACATCAAATGATTATGACATCAACAAAATGATTATGACATCATCAAATGATTATGACATCAACAAAATGATTATGACATCAAATGATTATGACATCATCAAATGATTATGACATCAACAAAATGATTATGACATCATCCAACGATTATGACATCAAATGATTATGACATCATCAAATCATTATGACATCAACAAAATGATTATGACATCAAATGATTATGACATCATCAAATGATTATGACATCAACAAAATGATTATGACATCATCCAACGATTATGACATCAAATGATTATGACATCATCAAATCATTATGACATCAACAAAATGATTATGACATCAACAAAATGATTATGACATCATCAAATGATTATGACATCAACAAAATGATTATGACATCATCTAATGATGATGGCATCATCAAATGATTATGACATCAACAAAATGATTATGACATCATCAAATGATTATGACATCAACAAAATGATTATGACATCATCTAATGATTATGACGTCATCAAATGATTATGGCATCATCAAATGATTATGACATCAACAAAATGATTATGACATCATCCAATGATTATGACATCAAATGATTATGATATCATCAAATCATTATGACATCAACAAAATGATTATTACATCAACAAAATGATTATGACATCATCAAATGATTATGACATCAACAAAATGATTATGTCATCATCCAATGATTGTGACATCAAATGATTATGACATCATCAAATGATTATGACATCAACAAAATGATTATGACATCATCTAATGATTATGACATCATCAAATGATTATGACATCAACAAAATGATTATGACATCATCCAATGATTATGACATCAAATGATTATGACATCATCAAATGATTATGACATCAACAAAATGATTATGACATCATCAAATGATTATGACATCAACAAAATGATTATGACATCATCTAATGATTATGACATAATCAAATGATTATGACATCAACAAAATGATTATGACATCATCTAATGATTATAACATCATCAAATGATTATGACATCAACAAAATGATTATGACATCATCCAATGATTATGACATCAAATGATTATGACATCATCAAATCATATGACATCAACAAAATGATTATGACATCAACAAAATGATTATGACATCATCAAATGATTCTGACATCAACAAAATGATTATGACATCATCAAATGATTCTGACATCAACAAAATGATTATGACATCATCAAATGATTATGACATCAACAAAATGATTATGACATCATCTAATGATTATGACATCATCAAATGATTATGACATCAACAAAATGATTATGACATCATCCAATGATTATGACATCAAATGATTATGACATCATCAAATGATTATGACATGAACAAAATGATTATGACATCATCTATTGATTATGACATCATCAAATGATTATGACATCAACAAAATGATTATGACATCATCCAATGATTATGACATCAAATGATTATGACATCATCAAATGATTATGACATCAACAAAATGATTATGACATCATCCAATGATTATGACATCAAATGATTATGACATCAACAAAATGATTATGACATCATCAAATGATTATGACATCAACAAAATGATTATGACATCATCCAATGATTATGACATCAAATGATTATGACATCATCAAATGATTATGACATCAACAAAATGATTATGACATCATCCAACGATTATGACATCAAATGATTATGACATCATCAAATCATTATGACATCATCAAAATGATTATGACATCAACAAAATGATTATGACATCATCAAATGATTATGACATCAACAAAATGATTATGACATCATCTAATGATGATGGCATCATCAAATGATTATGACATCAACAAAATGATTATGACATCATCAAATGATTATGACATCAACAAAATGATTATGACATCATCTAATGATTATGACGTCATCAAATGATTATGGCATCATCAAATGATTATGACATCAACAAAATGATTATAACATCATCCAATGATTATGACATCAAATGATTATGATATCATCAAATCATTATGACATCAACAAAATGATTATTACATCAACAAAATGATTATGACATCATCAAATGATTATGACATCATCAAATGATTATGACATCAACAAAATGATTATGACATCATCTAATGATGATGGCATCATCAAATGATTATGACATCAACAAAATGATTATGACATCATCAAATGATTATGACATCATCAAATGATTATGACATCAACAAAATGATTATGACATCATCCAATGATTATGACATCAAATGATTATGACATCATCAAATGATTATGACATGAACAAAATGATTATGACATCATCTATTGATTATGACATCATCAAATGATTATGACATCAACAAAATGATTATGACATCATCCAATGATTATGACATCAAATGATTATGACATCATCAAATCATATGACATCAACAAAATGATTCTGACATCAACAAAATGATTATGACATCATCAAATGATTCTGACATCAACAAAATGATTATGACATCATCAAATGATTCTGACATCAACAAAATGATTATGACATCATCAATTGATTATGACATCAACAAAATGATTATGACATCATCTAATGATTATGACATCATCAAATGATTATGACATCAACAAAATGATTATGACATCATCCAATGATTATGACATCAAATGATTATGACATCAACAAAATGATTATGACATCATCAAATGATTATGACATCAACAAAATGATTATGACATCAAATGATTATGACATCATCAAATGATTATGACATCAACAAAATGATTATGACATCATCCAACGATTATGACATCAAATGATTATGACATCATCAAATGATTATGACATCAACAAAATGATTATGACATCATCTAATGATTATGACGTCATCAAATGATTATGGCATCATCAAATGATTATGACATCAACAAAATGATTATAACATCATCCAATGATTATGACATCAAATGATTATGATATCATCAAATCATTATGACATCAACAAAATGATTATTACATCAACAAAATGATTATGACATCATCAAATGATTATGACATCATCAAATGATTATGACATCAACAAAATGATTATGACATCATCTAATGATGATGGCATCATCAAATGATTATGACATCAACAAAATGATTATGACATCATCAAATGATTATGACATCATCAAATGATTATGACATCAACAAAATGATTATGACATCATCCAATGATTATGACATCAAATGATTATGACATCATCAAATGATTATGACATGAACAAAATGATTATGACATCATCTATTGATTATGACATCATCAAATGATTATGACATCAACAAAATGATTATGACATCATCCAATGATTATGACATCAAATGATTATGACATCATCAAATCATATGACATCAACAAAATGATTCTGACATCAACAAAATGATTATGACATCATCAAATGATTCTGACATCAACAAAATGATTATGACATCATCAAATGATTCTGACATCAACAAAATGATTATGACATCATCAATTGATTATGACATCAACAAAATGATTATGACATCATCTAATGATTATGACATCATCAAATGATTATGACATCAACAAAATGATTATGACATCATCCAATGATTATGACATCAAATGATTATGACATCAACAAAATGATTATGACATCATCAAATGATTATGACATCAACAAAATGATTATGACATCAAATGATTATGACATCATCAAATGATTATGACATCAACAAAATGATTATGACATCATCCAACGATTATGACATCAAATGATTATGACATCATCAAATCATTATGACATCAACAAAATGATTATGACATCAACAAAATGATTATGACATCATCTAATGATTATGACATCATCAAATGATTATGACATCAACAAAATGATTATGACATCATCCAATGATTATGACATCAAATGATTATGACATCAACAAAATGATTATGACATCATCAAATGATTATGACATCAACAAAATGATTATGACATCAAATGATTATGACATCATCAAATGATTATGACATCAACAAAATGATTATGACATCATCCAACGATTATGACATCAAATGATTATGACATCATCAAATCATTATGACATCAACAAAATGATTATGACATCAACAAAATGATTATGACATCATCAAATGATTATGACATCAACAAAATGATTATGACATCATCTAATGATGATGGCATCATCAAATGATTATGACATCAACAAAATGATTATGACATCATCAAATGATTATGACATCAACAAAATGATTATGACATCATCTAATGATTATGACGTCATCAAATGATTATGGCATCATCAAATGATTATGACATCAACAAAATGATTATGACATCATCCAATGATTATGACATCAAATGATTATGATATCATCAAATCATTATGACATCAACAAAATGATTATTACATCAACAAAATGATTATGACATCATCAAATGATTATGACATCAACAAAATGATTATGTCATCATCCAATGATTGTGACATCAAATGATTATGACATCATCAAATGATTATGACATCAACAAAATGATTATGACATCATCTAATGATTATGACATCATCAAATGATTATGACATCAACAAAATGATTATGACATCATCCAATGATTATGACATCAAATGATTATGACATCATCAAATGATTATGACATCAACAAAATGATTATGACATCATCAAATGATTATGACATCAACAAAATGATTATGACATCATCTAATGATTATGACATAATCAAATGATTATGACATCAACAAAATGATTATGACATCATCTAATGATTATAACATCATCAAATGATTATGACATCAACAAAATGATTATGACATCATCCAATGATTATGACATCAAATGATTATGACATCATCAAATCATATGACATCAACAAAATGATTATGACATCAACAAAATGATTATGACATCATCAAATGATTCTGACATCAACAAAATGATTATGACATCATCAAATGATTCTGACATCAACAAAATGATTATGACATCATCAAATGATTATGACATCAACAAAATGATTATGACATCATCTAATGATTATGACATCATCAAATGATTATGACATCAACAAAATGATTATGACATCATCCAATGATTATGACATCAAATGATTATGACATCATCAAATGATTATGACATGAACAAAATGATTATGACATCATCTATTGATTATGACATCATCAAATGATTATGACATCAACAAAATGATTATGACATCATCCAATGATTATGACATCAAATGATTATGACATCATCAAATGATTATGACATCAACAAAATGATTATGACATCATCCAATGATTATGACATCAAATGATTATGACATCAACAAAATGATTATGACATCATCAAATGATTATGACATCAACAAAATGATTATGACATCATCCAATGATTATGACATCAAATGATTATGACATCATCAAATGATTATGACATCAACAAAATGATTATGACATCATCCAACGATTATGACATCAAATGATTATGACATCATCAAATCATTATGACATCATCAAAATGATTATGACATCAACAAAATGATTATGACATCATCAAATGATTATGACATCAACAAAATGATTATGACATCATCTAATGATGATGGCATCATCAAATGATTATGACATCAACAAAATGATTATGACATCATCAAATGATTATGACATCAACAAAATGATTATGACATCATCTAATGATTATGACGTCATCAAATGATTATGGCATCATCAAATGATTATGACATCAACAAAATGATTATAACATCATCCAATGATTATGACATCAAATGATTATGATATCATCAAATCATTATGACATCAACAAAATGATTATTACATCAACAAAATGATTATGACATCATCAAATGATTATGACATCATCAAATGATTATGACATCAACAAAATGATTATGACATCATCTAATGATGATGGCATCATCAAATGATTATGACATCAACAAAATGATTATGACATCATCAAATGATTATGACATCATCAAATGATTATGACATCAACAAAATGATTATGACATCATCCAATGATTATGACATCAAATGATTATGACATCATCAAATGATTATGACATGAACAAAATGATTATGACATCATCTATTGATTATGACATCATCAAATGATTATGACATCAACAAAATGATTATGACATCATCCAATGATTATGACATCAAATGATTATGACATCATCAAATCATATGACATCAACAAAATGATTCTGACATCAACAAAATGATTATGACATCATCAAATGATTCTGACATCAACAAAATGATTATGACATCATCAAATGATTCTGACATCAACAAAATGATTATGACATCATCAATTGATTATGACATCAACAAAATGATTATGACATCATCTAATGATTATGACATCATCAAATGATTATGACATCAACAAAATGATTATGACATCATCCAATGATTATGACATCAAATGATTATGACATCAACAAAATGATTATGACATCATCAAATGATTATGACATCAACAAAATGATTATGACATCAAATGATTATGACATCATCAAATGATTATGACATCAACAAAATGATTATGACATCATCCAACGATTATGACATCAAATGATTATGACATCATCAAATCATTATGACATCAACAAAATGATTATGACATCAACAAAATGATTATGACATCATCAAATGATTATGACATCAACAAAATGATTATGACATCATCTAATGATGATGGCATCATCAAATGATTATGACATCAACAAAATGATTATGACATCATCAAATGATTATGACATCAACAAAATGATTATGACATCATCTAATGATTATGACGTCATCAAATGATTATGGCATCATCAAATGATTATGACATCAACAAAATGATTATGACATCATCCAATGATTATGACATCAAATGATTATGATATCATCAAATCATTATGACATCAACAAAATGATTATTACATCAACAAAATGATTATGACATCATCAAATGATTATGACATCAACAAAATGATTATGTCATCATCCAATGATTGTGACATCAAATGATTATGACATCATCAAATGATTATGACATCAACAAAATGATTATGACATCATCTAATGATTATGACATCATCAAATGATTATGACATCAACAAAATGATTATGACATCATCCAATGATTATGACATCAAATGATTATGACATCATCAAATGATTATGACATCAACAAAATGATTATGACATCATCAAATGATTATGACATCAACAAAATGATTATGACATCATCTAATGATTATGACATAATCAAATGATTATGACATCAACAAAATGATTATGACATCATCTAATGATTATAACATCATCAAATGATTATGACATCAACAAAATGATTATGACATCATCCAATGATTATGACATCAAATGACTATGACATCATCAAATCATATGACATCAACAAAATGATTATGACATCAACAAAATGATTATGACATCATCAAATGATTCTGACATCAACAAAATGATTATGACATCATCAAATGATTCTGACATCAACAAAATGATTATGACATCATCAAATGATTATGACATCAACAAAATGATTATGACATCATCTAATGATTATGACATCATCAAATGATTATGACATCAACAAAATGATTATGACATCATCCAATGATTATGACATCAAATGATTATGACATCATCAAATGATTATGACATGAACAAAATGATTATGACATCATCTATTGATTATGACATCATCAAATGATTATGACATCAACAAAATGATTATGACATCATCCAATGATTATGACATCAAATGATTATGACATCATCAAATGATTATGACATCAACAAAATGATTATGACATCATCCAATGATTATGACATCAAATGATTATGACATCAACAAAATGATTATGACATCATCAAATGATTATGACATCAACAAAATGATTATGACATCATCCAATGATTATGACATCAAATGATTATGACATCATCAAATGATTATGACATCAACAAAATGATTATGACATCATCCAACGATTATGACATCAAATGATTATGACATCATCAAATCATTATGACATCATCAAAATGATTATGACATCAACAAAATGATTATGACATCATCAAATGATTATGACATCAACAAAATGATTATGACATCATCTAATGATGATGGCATCATCAAATGATTATGACATCAACAAAATGATTATGACATCATCAAATGATTATGACATCAACAAAATGATTATGACATCATCTAATGATTATGACGTCATCAAATGATTATGGCATCATCAAATGATTATGACATCAACAAAATGATTATAACATCATCCAATGATTATGACATCAAATGATTATGATATCATCAAATCATTATGACATCAACAAAATGATTATTACATCAACAAAATGATTATGACATCATCAAATGATTATGACATCAACAAAATGATTATGTCATCATCCAATGATTGTGACATCATCCAATGATTATGACATCAAATGATTATGACATCAACAAAATGATTATGACATCATCAAATGATTATGACATCATCAAATGATTATGACATGAACAAAATGATTATGACATCATCCAATGATTATGACATCAAATGATTATGACATCATCAAATGATTATGACATGAACAAAATGATTATGACATCATCTATTGATTATGACATCATCAAATGATTATGACATCAACAAAATGATTATGACATCATCCAATGATTATGACATCAAATGATTATGACATCATCAAATGATTATGACATGAACAAAATGATTATGACATCATCTATTGATTATGACATCATCAAATGATTATGACATCAACAAAATGATTATGACATCATCCAATGATTATGACATCAAATGATTATGACATCATCAAATCATATGACATCAACAAAATGATTATGACATCAACAAAATGATTATGAGATCATCAAATGATTCTGACATCAACAAAATGATTATGACATCATCAAATGATTCTGACATCAACAAAATGATTATGACATCATCAAATGATTATGACATCAACAAAATGATTATGACATCAACAAAATGATTATGACATCATCCAATGATTATGACATCAAATGATTATGACATCATCAAATGATTATGACATGAACAAAATGATTATGACATCATCTATTGATTATGACATCATCAAATGATTATGACATCAACAAAATGATTATGACATCATCCAATGATTATGACATCAAATGATTATGACATCATCAAATGATTATGACATCAACAAAATGATTATGACATCATCCAATGATTATGACATCAAATGATTATGACATCAACAAAATGATTATGACATCATCAAATGATTATGACATCAACAAAATGATTATGACATCATCCAATGATTATGACATCAAATGATTATGACATAATCAAATGATTATGACATCAACAAAATGATTATGACATCATCCAACGATTATGACATCAAATGATTATGACATCATCAAATCATTATGACATCATCAAAATGATTATGACATCAACAAAATGATTATGACATCATCAAATGATTATGACATCAACAAAATGATTATGACATCATCTAATGATGATGGCATCATCAAATGATTATGACATCAACAAAATGATTATGACATCATCAAATGATTATGACATCATCAAATGATTATGACATCAACAAAATGATTATGACATCATCCAATGATTATGACATCAAATGATTATGACATCATCAAATGATTATGACATGAACAAAATGATTATGACATCATCTATTGATTATGACATCATCAAATGATTATGACATCAACAAAATGATTATGACATCATCCAATGATTATGACATCAAATGATTATGACATCATCAAATCATATGACATCAACAAAATGATTCTGACATCAACAAAATGATTATGACATCATCAAATGATTCTGACATCAACAAAATGATTATGACATCATCAAATGATTCTGACATCAACAAAATGATTATGACATCATCAATTGATTCTGACATCAACAAAATGATTATGACATCATCTAATGATTATGACATCATCAAATGATTATGACATCAACAAAATGATTATGACATCATCCAATGATTATGACATCAAATGATTATGACATCATCAAATGATTATGACATCAACAAAATGATTATGACATCATCAAATGATTATGACATCAACAAAATGATTATGATATCATCCAATGATTATGACATCAAATGATTATGACATCATCAAATGATTATGACATCATCCAACGATTATGACATCAAATGATTATGACATCATCAAATCATTATGACATCAACAAAATGATTATGACATCAACAAAATGATTATGACATCATCAAATGATTATGACATTAACAAAATGATTATGACATCATGTAATGATGATGACATCATCAAATGATTATGACTTCAACAAAATGATTATGACATCATCAAATGATTATGACATCAACAAAATGATTATGACATCATCTAATGATTATGACATCATCAAATGATTATGGCATCATCAAATGATTATGACATCAACAAAATGATTATGACATCATCCAATGATTATGACATCAAATGATTATGACATCATCAAATCATTATGACATCAACAAAATGATTATGACATCAACAAAATGATTATGACATCATCAAATGATTATGACATCAACAAAATGATTATGACATCATCAAATGATTATGACATCAACAAAATGATTATGACATCATCTAATGATTATGACATCATCAAATGATTATGACATCAACAAAATGATTATGACATCATCCAATGATTATGACATCAAATGATTATGACATCATCAAATGATTATGACATCAACAAAATGATTATGACATCATCCAATGATTATGACATCAAATGATTATGACATCATCAAATCATTATGACATCAACAAAATGATTATGACATCAACAAAATGATTATGACATCATCAAATGATTGTAACATCAACAAAATGATTATGACATCATCTAATGATTATGACATCATCAAATGATTATGACATCAACAAAATGATTATGACATTGTCCAATGATTATGACATCAAATGATTATGAAATCATCAAATGATTATGACATCAACAAAATGATTATGACATCATCAAATGATTATGACATCAACAAAATGATTATGACATCATTAAATGATTATGACATCATCAAATGATTATGACATCAAAAAAATGATTATGACATCATCTAATGATTATGACATCATCAAATGATTATGACATCAACAAAATGATTATGACATCATCCAATGATTATGACATCAAATGTTTATGACATCATCAAATGATTATGACATCAACAAAATGATTATGACATCATCAAATGATTATGACATCAACAAAATGATTATGACATCATCCAATGATTATGACATCAAATGATTATGACATCATCAAATGATTATGACATCATCCAACGATTATGACATCAAATGATTATGACATCATCAAATCATTATGACATCAACAAAATGATTATGACATCAACAAAATGATTATGACATCATCCAATGATTATGACATCAACAAAATGATTATGACATCATCTAATGATGATGACATCAAATGATTATGACATCAACAAAATGATTATGACATCATCCAATGATTATGACATCAAATGATTATGACATCATCAAATCATTATGACATCAACAAAATGATTATTACATCAACAAAATGATTATGACATCATCAAATGATTATGACATCAAGAAAATGATTATGTCATCATCCAATGATTATGACATCAAATGATTATGACATCATCAAATGATTATGACATCAACAAAATGATTATGACATCATCTAATGATTATGACATCATCAAATGATTATGACATCAACAAAATGATTATGACATCATCCAATGATTATGACATCAAATGATTATGACATCATCAAATGATTATGACATCAACAAAATGATTATGACATCATCAAATGATTATGACATCAACAAAATGATTATGACATCATCTAATGATTATGACATCAACAAAATGATTATGACATCATCTAATGATTATAACATCATCAAATGATTATGACATCAACAAAATGATTATGACATCAAATGATTATGACATCATCAAATCATATGACATCAACAAAATGATTATGACATCAACAAAATGATTATGACATCATCAAATGATTCTGACATCAACAAAATGATTATGACATCATCAAATGATTATGACATCAACAAAATGATTATGACATCATCTAATGATTATGACATCATCAAATGATTATGACATCAACAAAATGATTATGACATCATCCAATGATTATGACATCAAATGATTATGACATCATCAAATGATTATGACATCAACAAAATGATTATGACATCATCTAATGATTATGACATCATCAAATGATTATGACATCAACAAAATGATTATGACATCATCCAATGATTATGACATCAAATGATTATGACATCATCAAATGATTATGACATCAACAAAATGATTATGACATCATCCAATGATTATGACATCAAATGATTATGACATCATCAAATCATTATGACATCAACAAAATGATTATGACATCAACAAAATGATTACGACATCATCAAATGATTATGACATCAACAAAATGATTATGACATCATCTAATGATGATGACATCATCAAATGATTATGACATCAACAAAATGATTATGACATCATCAAATGATTATGACATCAACAAAATGATTATGACATCATCTAATGATCATGACATCATCAAATGATTATGGCATCATCAAATGATTATGGCATCAACAAAATGATTATGACATCATCCAATGATTATGACCTCAAATCATTATGACATCATCAAATCATTATGACATCAACAAAATGATTATTACATCAACAAAATGATTATGACATCATCAAATGATTATGACATCAACAAAATGATTATGTCATCATCCAATGATTATGACATCAAATGATTATGACATCATCAAATGATTATGACATCAACAAAATGATTATGACATCATCTAATGATTATGACATCATCAAATGATTATGCCATCAACAAAATGATTATGACATCATCCAATGATTGTGACATCAAATGATTATGATATCATCAAATGATTATGACATCATCAAATGATTATGACATCAACAAAATGATTATGACATCATCCAATGATTATGACATCAAATGATTATGACATCATCAAATCATATGACATCAACAAAATGATTATGACATCAAAAAAATGATTATGACATCATCAAATGATTATGACATCAACAAAATGATTATGACATCATCCAATGATTATGACATCATCAAATGATTATGACGTCAACAAAATGATTATGACATCATCCAATGATTATGACATCAAATGATTATGACATCATCAAATGATTATGACATCAACAAAATGATTATGACATCATCTAATGATTATGACATCATCAAATGATTATGACATCAACAAAATGATTATGACATCATCCAATGATTATGACATCAAATGATTATGACATCATCAAATGATTATGACATCATCAAATGATTATGACATCAACAAAATGATTATGACATCATCAAATCATTATGACATCAACAAAATGATTATGACATCAACAAAATGATTATGACATCATCAAATGATTATGACATCAACAAAATGATTATGACATCATCTAATGATGATAACAACATCAAATGATTATGACATCAACAAAATGATTATGACATCATCAAATGATTATGACATCAACAAAATGATTATGACATCATCTAATGATTATGACATCATCAAATGATTATGGCATCATCAAATGATTATGACATCAACAAAATGATTATGACATCATCCAATGATTATGACATCAACAAAATGATTATGACATCATCAAATGATTCTGACATCAACAAAATGATTATGACATCATCTAATGATTATGACATCATCAAATGATTATGACATCAACAAAATGATTATGACATCATCCAATGATTATGACATCATCAAATGATTATGACATCAACAAAATGATTATGACATCATCCAATGATTATGACATCAAATGATTATGTCATCATCAAATGATTATGACATCAACAAAATGATTATGACATCATCTAATGATTATGACATCATCAAATGATTATGACATCAACAAAATGATTATGACATCATCCAATGATTATGACATCAAATGATTATGACATCATCAAATGATTATGACATCAACAAAATGATTATGACATCATCCAATGATTATGACATCAAATGGTTATGACATCATCAAATCATTATGACATCAACAAAATGATTATGACATCAACAAAATGATTATGACATCATCAAATGATTATGACATCAAATGATTGTGACATCAACAAAATGATTATGACATCATCTAATGATTATGACATCAAACGATTATGACATCATCAAATGATTATGACATCAACAAAATGATTATGACATCAACAAAATGAGAATGACATCATCTAATGATTATGACATCAAATGATTATGACATCAACAAAATGATTATGACATCATCTAATGATTATGACATCATCAAATGATTATGACATCAACAAAATGATTATGACATAATCCAATGATTATGACATCAAATGATTATGACATCAACAAAATGATTATGACATCAACAAAATGATTATGACATCATCTAATGATTATGACATCATCAAATGATTATGACATCAACAAAATGATTATGACATCATCCAATGATTATGACATCAAATGATTATGACATCATCAAATGATTATGACATCAACAAAATGATTATGACATCATCAAATGATTGTAACATCAACAAAATGATTATGACATCATCTAATGATTATGACATCATCAAATGATTATGACATCAACAAAATGATTATGACATTATCCAATGATTATGACATCAAATGATTATGAAATCATCAAATGATTATGACATCAACAAAATGATTATGACATCATCAAATGATTATGACATCAACAAAATGATTATGACATCATTAAATGATTATGACATCATCAAATGATTATGACATCAAAAAATGATTATGACATCATCTAATGATTATGACATCATCAAATGATTATGACATCAACAAAATGATTATGACTTCATCCAATGATTATGACATCAAATGATTATGACATCATCAAATGATTATGACATCAACAAAATGATTATGACATCATCAAATGATTATGACATCAACAAAATGATTATGACATCATCTAATGATTATGACATCATCAAATGATTATGCCATCAACAAAATGATTATGACATCATCCAATGATTGTGACATCAAATGATTATGATATCATCAAATGATTATGACATAATCAAATGATTATGACATCAACAAAATGATTATGACATCATCCAATGATTATGACATCAAATGATTATGACATCATCAAATCATATGACATCAACAAAATGATTATGACATCAAAAAAATGATTATGACATCATCAAATGATTATGACATCAACAAAATGATTATGACATCATCAAATGATTCTGACATCAACAAAATGACTATGACATCATGTAATGATTATGACATCATCAAATGATTATGACATCAACAAAATGATTATGACATCATCCAATGATTATGACATCATCAAATGATTATGACGTCAACAAAATGATTATGACATCATCCAATGATTATGACATCAAATGATTATGACATCATCAAATGATTATGACATCAACAAAATGATTATGACATCATCTAATGATTATGACATCATCAAATGATTATGACATCAACAAAATGATTATGACATCATCCAATGATTATGACATCAAATGATTATGACATCATCAAATGATTATGACATCATCAAATGATTATGACATCAACAAAATGATTATGACATCATCAAATCATTATGACATCAACAAAATGATTATGACATCAACAAAATGATTATGACATCATCAAATGATTATGACATCAACAAAATGATTATGACATCATCTAATGATGATAACAACATCAAATGATTATGACATCAACAAAATGATTATGACATCATCAAATGATTATGACATCAACAAAATGATTATGACATCATCTAATGATTATGACATCATCAAATGATTATGGCATCATCAAATGATTATGACATCAACAAAATGATTATGACATCATCCAATGATTATGACATCAACAAAATGATTATGACATCATCAAATGATTCTGACATCAACAAAATGATTATGACATCATCTAATGATTATGACATCATCAAATGATTATGACATCAACAAAATGATTATGACATCATCCAATGATTATGACATCATCAAATGATTATGACATCAACAAAATGATTATGACATCATCTAATGATGATGACATCATCAAATGATTATGACATCATCAAATGATTATGACATCATCCAATGATTATGACATCAAATGATTATGACATCATCAAATCATTATGACATCAACAAAATGATTATTACATCAACAAAATGATTATGACATCATCAAATGATTATGACATCAAGAAAATGATTATGTCATCATCCAATGATTATGACATCAAATGATTATGACATCATCAAATGATTATGACATCAACAAAATGATTATGACATCATCCAATGATTATGACATCAAATGATTATGACATCATCAAATGATTATGACATCAACAAAATGATTATGACATCATCAAATGATTATGACATCAACAAAATGGTTATGACATCATCTAATGATTATGACATAATCAAATGATTATGACATCAACAAAATGATTATGACATCATCTAATGATTATAACATCATCAAATGATTATGACATCAACAAAATGATTATGACATCAAATGATTATGACATCATCAAATCATATGACATCAACAAAATGATTATGACATCAACAAAATGATTATGACATCATCAAATGATTCTGACATCAACAAAATGATTATGACATCATCAAATGATTATGACATCAACAAAATGATTATGACATCATCTAATGATTATGACATCATCAAATGATTATGACATCAACAAAATGATTATGACATCATCCAATGATTATGACATCAAATGATTATGACATCATCAAATGATTATGACATCAACAAAATGATTATGACATCATCTAATGATTATGACATCATCAAATGATTATGACATCAACAAAATGATTATGACATCATCCAATGATTATGACATCAAATGATTATGACATCATCAAATGATTATGACATCAAAAAAATGATTATGACATCATCCAATGATTATGACATCAAATGATTATGACATCATCAAATCATTATGACATCAACAAAATGATTATGACATCAACAAAATGATTACGACATCATCAAATGATTATGACATCAACAAAATGATTATGACATCATCTAATGATGATGACATCATCAAATGATTATGACATCAACAAAATGATTATGACATCATCAAATGATTATGACATCAACAAAATGATTATGACATCATCTAATGATCATGACATCATCAAATGATTATGGCATCATCAAATGATTATGGCATCAACAAAATGATTATGACATCATCCAATGATTATGACCTCAAATCATTATGACATCATCAAATCATTATGACATCAACAAAATGATTATTACATCAACAAAATGATTATGACATCATCAAATGATTATGACATCAACAAAATGATTAAGTCATCATCCAATGATTATGACATCAAATGATTATGACATCATCAAATGATTATGACATCAACAAAATGATTATGACATCATCTAATGATTATGACATCATCAAATGATTATGCCATCAACAAAATGATTATGACATCATCCAATGATTGTGACATCAAATGATTATGATATCATCAAATGATTATGACATCATCAAATGATTATGACATCAACAAAATGATTATGACATCATCCAATGATTATGACATCAAATGATTCTGACATCATCAAATCATATGACATCAACAAAATGATTATGACATCAAAAAAATGATTATGACATCATCATATGATTATGACATCAACAAAATGATTATGACATCATCAAATGATTCTGACATCAACAAAATGACTATGACATCATCTAATGATTATGACATCATCAAATGATTATGACATCAACAAAATGATTATGACATCATCTAATGATTATGACATCATCAAATGATTATGACGTCAACAAAATGATTATGACATCATCCAATGATTATGACATCAAATGATTATGACATCATCAAATGATTATGACATCAACAAAATGATTATGACATCATCTAATGATTATGACATCATCAAATGATTATGACATCAACAAAATGATTATGACATCATCCAATGATTATGACATCAAATGATTATGACATCATCAAATGATTATGACATCATCAAATGATTATGACATCAACAAAATGATTATGACATCATCAAATCATTATGACATCAACAAAATGATTATGACATCAACAAAATGATTATGACATCATCAAATGATTATGACATCAACAAAATGATTATGACATCATCTAATGATGATAACAACATCAAATGATTATGACATCAACAAAATGATTATGACATCATCAAATGATTATGACATCAACAAAATGATTATGACATCATCTAATGATTATGACATCATCAAATGATTATGGCATCATCAAATGATTATGACATCAACAAAATGATTATGACATCATCCAATGATTATGACATCAACAAAATGATTATGACATCATCAAATGATTCTGACATCAACAAAATGATTATGACATCATCTAATGATTATGACATCATCAAATGATTATGACATCAACAAAATGATTATGACATCATCCAATGATTATGACATCATCAAATGATTATGACATCAACAAAATGATTATGACATCATCCAATGATTATGACATCAAATGATTATGTCATCATCAAAAGATTATGACATCAACAAAATGATTATGACATCATCTAATGATTATGACATCATCAAATGATTATGACATCAACAAAATGATTATGACATCATCCAATGATTATGACATCAAATGATTATGACATCATCAAATGATTATGACATCAACAAAATGATTATGACATCATCCAATGATTATGACATCAAATGGTTATGACATCATCAAATCATTATGACATCAACAAAATGATTATGACATCAACAAAAAGATTATGACATCATCAAATGATTATGACATCAAATGATTGTGACATCAACAAAATGATTATGACATCATCTAATGATTATGACATCAAACGATTATGACATCATCAAATGATTATGACATCAACAAAATGATTATGACATCAACAAAATGAGAATGACATCATCTAATGATTATGACATCAAATGATTATGACGTCAACAAAATGATTATGACATCATCTAATGATTATGACATCATCAAATGATTATGACATCAACAAAATGATTATGACATAATCCAATGATTATGACATCAAATGATTATGACATCAACAAAATGATTATGACATCAACAAAATGATTATGACATCATCTAATGATTATGACATCATCAAATGATTATGACATCAACAAAATGATTATGACATCATCCAATGATTATGACATCAAATGATTATGACATCATCAAATGATTATGACATCAACAAAATGATTATGACATCATCAAATGATTGTAACATCAACAAAATGATTATGACATCATCTAATGATTATGACATCATCAAATGATTATGACATCAACAAAATGATTATGACATTATCCAATGATTATGACATCAAATGATTATGAAATCATCAAATGATTATGACATCAACAAAATGATTATGACATCATCAAATGATTATGACATCAACAAAATGATTATGACATCATTAAATGATTATGACATCATCAAATGATTATGACATCAAAAAAATGATTATGACATCATCTAATGATTATGACATCATCAAATGATTATGACATCAACAAAATGATTATGACTTCATCCAATGATTATGACATCAAATGATTATGACATCATCAAATGATTATGACATCAACAAAATGATTATGACATCATCAAATGATTATGACATCAACAAAATGATTATGACATCATCTAATGATTATGACATCATCAAATGATTATGCCATCAACAAAATGATTATGACATCATCCAATGATTGTGACATCAAATGATTATGATATCATCAAATGATTATGACATCATCAAATGATTATGACATCAACAAAATGATTATGACATCATCCAATGATTATGACATCAAATGATTATGACATCATCAAATGATTATGACATCATCAAATGATTATGACATCAACAAAATGATTATGACATCATCAAATCATTATGACATCAACAAAATGATTATGACATCAACAAAATGATTATGACATCATCAAATGATTATGACATCAACAAAATGATTATGACATCATCTAATGATGATAACAACATCAAATGATTATGACATCAACAAAATGATTATGACATCATCAAATGATTATGACATCAACAAAATGATTATGACATCATCTAATGATTATGACATCATCAAATGATTATGGCATCATCAAATGATTATGACATCAACAAAATGATTATGACATCATCCAATGATTATGACATCAACAAAATGATTATGACATCATCAAATGATTCTGACATCAACAAAATGATTATGACATCATCTAATGATTATGACATCATCAAATGATTATGACATCAACAAAATGATTATGACATCATCCAATGATTATGACATCATCAAATGATTATGACATCAACAAAATGATTATGACATCATCCAATGATTATGACATCAAATGATTATGTCATCATCAAAAGATTATGACATCAACAAAATGATTATGACATCATCTAATGATTATGACATCATCAAATGATTATGACATCAACAAAATGATTATGACATCATCCAATGATTATGACATCAAATGATTATGACATCATCAAATGATTATGACATCAACAAAATGATTATGACATCATCCAATGATTATGACATCAAATGGTTATGACATCATCAAATCATTATGACATCAACAAAATGATTATGACATCAACAAAAAGATTATGACATCATCAAATGATTATGACATCAAATGATTGTGACATCAACAAAATGATTATGACATCATCTAATGATTATGACATCAAACGATTATGACATCATCAAATGATTATGACATCAACAAAATGATTATGACATCAACAAAATGAGAATGACATCATCTAATGATTATGACATCAAATGATTATGACATCAACAAAATGATTATGACATCATCTAATGATTATGACATCATCAAATGATTATGACATCAACAAAATGATTATGACATAATCCAATGATTATGACATCAAATGATTATGACATCAACAAAATGATTATGACATCAACAAAATGATTATGACATCATCTAATGATTATGACATCATCAAATGATTATGACATCAACAAAATGATTATGACATCATCCAATGATTATGACATCAAATGATTATGACATCATCAAATGATTATGACATCAACAAAATGATTATGACATCATCAAATGATTGTAACATCAACAAAATGATTATGACATCATCTAATGATTATGACATCATCAAATGATTATGACATCAACAAAATGATTATGACATTATCCAATGATTATGACATCAAATGATTATGAAATCATCAAATGATTATGACATCAACAAAATGATTATGACATCATCAAATGATTATGACATCAACAAAATGATTATGACATCATTAAATGATTATGACATCATCAAATGATTATGACATCAAAAAAATGATTATGACATCATCTAATGATTATGACATCATCAAATGATTATGACATCAACAAAATGATTATGACTTCATCCAATGATTATGACATCAAATGATTATGACATCATCAAATGATTATGACATCAACAAAATGATTATGACATCATCAAATGATTATGACATCAACAAAATGATTATGACATCATCTAATGATTATGACATCATCAAATGATTATGCCATCAACAAAATGATTATGACATCATCCAATGATTGTGACATCAAATGATTATGATATCATCAAATGATTATGACATCATCAAATGATTATGACATCAACAAAATGATTATGACATCATCCAATGATTATGACATCAAATGATTATGACATCATCAAATCATATGACATCAACAAAATGATTATGACATCAAAAAAATGATTATGACATCATCAAATGATTATGACATCAACAAAATGATTATGACATCATCAAATGATTCTGACATCAACAAAATGACTATGACATCATGTAATGATTATGACATCATCAAATGATTATGACATCAACAAAATGATTATGACATCATCCAATGATTATGACATCATCAAATGATTATGACGTCAACAAAATGATTATGACATCATCCAATGATTATGACATCAAATGATTATGACATCATCAAATGATTATGACATCAACAAAATGATTATGACATCATCTAATGATTATGACATCATCAAATGATTATGACATCAACAAAATGATTATGACATCATCCAATGATTATGACATCAAATGATTATGACATCATCAAATGATTATGACATCATCAAATGATTATGACATCAACAAAATGATTATGACATCATCAAATCATTATGACATCAACAAAATGATTATGACATCAACAAAATGATTATGACATCATCAAATGATTATGACATCAACAAAATGATTATGACATCATCTAATGATTATGACATCATCAAATGATTATGGCATCATCAAATGATTATGACATCAACAAAATGATTATGACATCATCCAATGATTATGACATCAACAAAATGATTATGACATCATCAAATGATTCTGACATCAACAAAATGATTATGACATCATCTAATGATTATGACATCATCAAATGATTATGACATCAACAAAATGATTATGACATCATCCAATGATTATGACATCATCAAATGATTATGACATCAACAAAATGATTATGACATCATCCAATGATTATGACATCAAATGATTATGTCATCATCAAATGATTATGACATCAACAAAATGATTATGACATCATCTAATGATTATGACATCATCAAATGATTATGACATCAACAAAATGATTATGACATCATCCAATGATTATGACATCAAATGATTATGACATCATCAAATGATTATGACATCAACAAAATGATTATGACATCATCCAATGATTATGACATCAAATGGTTATGCCATCATCAAATCATTATGACATCAACAAAATGATTATGACATCAACAAAATGATTATGACATCATCAAATGATTATGACATCAAATGATTGTGACATCAACAAAATGATTATGACATCATCAAATGATTATGACATCAACAAAATGATTATGACATAATCCAATGATTATGACATCAAATGATTATGACATCAACAAAATGATTATGACATCAACAAAATGATTATGACATCATCTAATGATTATGACATCATCAAATGATTATGACATCAACAAAATGATTATGACATCATCCAATGATTATGACATCAAATGATTATGACATCATCAAATGATTATGACATCAACAAAATGATTATGACATCATCAAATGATTGTAACATCAACAAAATGATTATGACATCATCTAATGATTATGACATCATCAAATGATTATGACATCAACAAAATGATTATGACATTATCCAATGATTATGACATCAAATGATTATGAAATCATCAAATGATTATGACATCAACAAAATGATTATGACATCATCAAATGATTATGACATCAACAAAATGATTATGACATCATTAAATGATTATGACATCATCAAATGATTATGACATCAAAAAAATGATTATGACATCATCTAATGATTATGACATCATCAAATGATTATGACATCAACAAAATGATTATGACATCATCCAATGATTATGACATCAAATGATTATGACATCATCAAATGATTATGACATCAACAAAATGATTATGACATCATCAAATGATTATGACATCAACAAAATGATTATGACATCATCAAATGATTATGACATCAACAAAATGATTATGATATCATCCAATGATTATGACATCAAATGATTATGACATCATCAAATGATTATGACATCATCCAACGATTATGACATCAAATGATTATGACATCATCAAATCATTATGACATCAACAAAATGATTATGACATCAACAAAATGATTATGACATCATCAAATGATTATGACATCAACAAAATTATTATGACATCATCTAATGATGATGACATCATCAAATGATTATGACATCAACAAAATGATTATGACATCATCCAATGATTATGACATCAAATGATTATGACATCATCAAATGATTATGACATCAACAAAATGATTATGACATCATCCAATGATTATGACATCAAATGATTATGACATCATCAAATCATTATGACATCAACAAAATGATTATGACATCGACAATGATTATGACATCAAATGATTATGACATCATCAAATGATTATGACATCAACAAAATGATTATGACATCATCCAATGATTATGACATCAAATGATTATGACATCATCAAATCATTATGACATCAACAAAATGATTATGACATCATCCAATGATTATGACATCAAATGAATATGACATCATCAAATCATTATGACATCAACAAAATGATTATGACATCAACAAAATGATTACGATATCATCAAATGATTATGACATCAACAAAATGATTATGACATCATCTAATGATGATGACATCATCAAATGATTATGACATCAACAAAATGATTATGACATCATCAAATGATTATGACATCAACAAAATGATTATGACATCATCTAATGATCATGACATCATCAAATGATTATGGCATCATCAAATGATTATGACATCAACAAAATGATTATGACATCATCCAATGATTATGACCTCAAATCATTATGACATCATCAAATCATTATGACATCAACAAAATGATTATTACATCAACAAAATGATTATGACATCATCAAATGATTATGACATCAACAAAATGATTATGTCATCATCCAATGATTATGACATCAAATGATTATGACATCATCAAATGATTATAACATCAACAAAATGATTATGACATCATCTAATGATTATGACATCATCAAATGATTATGACATCAACAAAATGATTATGACATCATCCAATGATTGTGACATCAAATGATTATGACATCATCAAATGATTATGACATCATCAAATGATTATGACATCAACAAAATGATTATGACATCATCCAATGATTATGACATCAAATGATTATGACGTCATCAAATCATATGACATCAACAAAATGATTCTGACATCAACAAAATGATTATGACATCATCTAATGATTATGACATAAACAAAATGATTATGACATCATCAAATGATTCTGACATCAACAAAATGATTATGACATCATCTAATGATTATGACATCATCAAATGATTATGACATCAACAAAATGATTATGACATCATCCAATGATTATGGCATCATCAAATGATTATGACATCAACAAAATGATTATGACATCATCCAATGATTATGACATCAAATGATTATGACATCATCAAATGATTATGACATCAACAAAATGATTATGACATCATCTAATGATTATGACATCAACAAATGATTATGACATCAACAAAATGATTATGACATCAAATGATTATGACATTATCAAATGATTATGACATCAACAAAATGATTATGACATCATAAAAATGATTATGACATCAAATTATTATGAAATCATCAAATCATTATGACATCAACAAAATGATTATGACATCAACAAAATGATTATGACATCATCAAATGATTATGACATCAAATGATTATGACATCAACAAAATGTTTATGACATCATCTAATGATTATGACATCAAACGATTATGACATCATCAAATGATTATGACATCAACAAAATGATTATGACATCAACAAAATGATTATGACATCATCTAATGATTATGACATCAAATGATTATGACATCAACAAAATGATTATGACATCATCAAATGATTATGACATCAACAAAATGATTATGACATCATCCAATGATTATGACATCAAATGATTATGACATCATCAAATGATTATGACATCAACAAAATGATTATGACATCATCAAATGATTATGACATCAACAAAATGATTATGACATCATCTAATGATTATGACATAATCAAATGATTATGACATCAACAAAATGATTATGACATCATCTAATGATTATAACATCATCAAATGATTATGACATCAACAAAATGATTATGACATCATCCAATGATTATGACATCAAATGATTATGACATCATCAAATCATATGACATCAACAAAATGATTATGACATCAACAAAATGATTATGACATCATCAAATGATTCTGACATCAACAAAATGATTATGACATCATCAAATGATTCTGACATCAACAAAATGATTATGACATCATCAAATGATTATGACATCAACAAAATGATTATGACATCATCTAATGATTATGACATCATCAAATGATTATGACATCATCAAAATGATTATGACATCATCCAATGATTATGACATCAAATGATTATGACATCATCAATTGATTATGACATCAACAAAATGATTATGACATCATCCAATGATTATGACATCAAATGATTATGACATCATCAAATGATTATGACATCAACAAAATGATTATGACATCATCCAATGATTATGACATCAACAAAATGATTATGACATCATCAAATGATTCTGACATCAACAAAATGATTATGACATCATCAAATGATTCTGACATCAACAAAATGATTATGACATCATCAAATGATTATGACATCAACAAAATGATTATGACATCATCTAATGATTATGACATCATCAAATGATTATGACATCATCAAAATGATTATTACATCATCCAATGATTATGACATCAAATGATTATGACATCATCAAATCATTATGACATCAACAAAATGATTATGACATCAACAAAATGATTACGACATCTTCAAATGATTATGACATCAACAAAATGATTATGACATCATCTAATGATGATGACATCATCAAATGATTATGACATCAACAAAATGATTATGACATCATCAAATGATTATGACATCAACAAAATGATTATGACATCATCTAATGATCATGACATCATCAAATGATTATGGCATCATCAAATGATTATGACATCAACAAAATGATTATGACATCATCTAATGATTATGACATCAAATGATTATGACATCAACAAAATGATTATGACATCATCCAATGATTATGACATCAAATGATTATGACATCATCAAATGATTATGACATCAACAAAATGATTATGACATCATCCAATGATTATGACATCAAATGGTTATGACATCATCAAATGATTGTGACATCAACAAAATGATTATGACATCATCCAATGATTGTGACATCAAATGATTATGACATCATCAAATGATTATGACATCAACAAAATGATTATGACATCATCAAATGATTATGACATCAACAAAATGTTTATGACATCATCTAATGATTATGACATCATCCAATGATTATGACATCAAATGATTATGACATCATGAAATCATATGACATCAACAAAATGATTATGACAGCAACAAAATGATTATGACATCATCAAATGATTCTGACATCAACAAAATGATTATGACATCATCAAATGATTCTGACATCAACAAAATGATTATGACATCATCTAATGATTATGACATCATCAAATGATTATGACATCAACAAAATGATTATGACATCATCCAATGATTATGACATCAAATGATTATGACATCATCAAATGATTATGACATCAACAAAATGATTATGACATCATCAAATGATTATGACATCAACAAAATGATTATGATATCATCCAATGATTATGACATCAAATGATTATGACATCATCAAATGATTATGACATCATCCAACGATTATGACATCAAATGATTATGACATCATCAAATCATTATGACATCAACAAAATGATTATGACATCAACAAAATGATTATGACATCATCAAATGATTATGACATCAACAAAATGATTATGACATCATCTAATTTTGATGACATCATCAAATGATTATGACATCAACAAAATGATTATGACATCATCAAATGATTATGACATCAACAAAATGATTATGACATCATCTAATGATTATGACATCATCAAATGATTATGGCATCATCAAATGATTATGACATCAACAAAATGATTATGACATCATCCAATGATTATGACATCAAATGATTATGACATCAACAAAATGATTATGACATCAATAAAATGATTACGACATCATCAAATGATTATGACATCAACAAAATGATTATGACATCATCAAAATGATTATGACATCATCTAATGATTATGACATCATCAAATGATTATGACATCAACAAAATGATTATGACATCATCCAATGATTATGACATCAAATGATTATGACATCATCAAATGATTATGACATCAACAAAATGATTATGACATCATCCAATGATTATGACATCAAATGATTATGACATCATCAAATCATTATGACATCAACAAAATGATTATGACATCAACAAAATGATTATGACATCATCAAATGATTGTAACATCAACAAAATGATTATGACATCATCTAATGATTATGACATCATCAAATGATTATGACATCAACAAAATGATTATGACATTATCCAAGGATTATGACATCAAATGATTATGAAATCATCAAATGATTATGACATCAACAAAATGATTATGACATCATCAAATGATTATGACATCAACAAAATGATTATAACATCATTAAATGATTATGACATCATCAAATGATTATGACATCAAAAAAATGATTATGACATCATCTAATGATTATGACATCATCAAATGATTATGACATCAACAAAATGATTATGACATCATCGAATGATTATGACATCAAATGATTATGACATCATCAAATGATTATGACATCAACAAAATGATTATGACATCATCAAATGATTATGACATCAACAAAATGATTATGACATCATCCAATGATTATGACATCAAATGATTATGACATCATCAAATGATTATGACATCATCCAACGATTATGACATCAAATGATTATGACATCATCAAATCATTATGACATCAACAAAATGATTATGACATCAACAAAATGATTATGACATCATCCAATGATTATGACATCAACAAAATGATTATGACATCATCTAATGATGATGACATCATCAAATGATTATGACATCAACAAAATGATTATGACATCATCCAATGATTATGACATCAAATGATTATGACATCATCAAATCATTATGACATCAACAAAATGATTATTACATCAACAAAATGATTATGACATCATCAAATGATTATGACATCAAGAAAATGATTATGTCATCATCCAATGATTATGAAATCAAATGATTATGACATAATCAAATGATTATGACATCAACAAAATGATTATGACATCATCTAATGATTATGACATCATCAAATGATTATGACATCAAGAAAATGATTATGTCATCATCCAATGATTATGACATCAAATGATTATGACATCATCAAATGATTATGACATCAACAAAATGATTATGACATCATCTAATGATTATGACATCATCAAATGATTATGACATCAACAAAATGATTATGACATCATCCAATGATTATGACATCAAATGATTATGACATCATCAAATGATTATGACATCAACAAAATGATTATGACATCATCAAATGATTATGACATCAACAAAATGATTATGACATCATCTAATGATTATGACATAATCAAATGATTATGACATCAACAAAATGATTATGACATCATCTAATGATTATAACATCATCAAATGATTATGACATCAACAAAATGATTATGACATCAAATGATTATGACATCATCAAATCATATGACATCAACAAAATGATTATGACATCAACAAAATGATTATGACATCATCAAATGATTCTGACATCAACAAAATGATTATGACATCATCAAATGATTATGACATCAACAAAATGATTATGACATCATCTAATGATTATGACATCATCAAATGATTATGACATCAACAAAATGATTATGACATCATCCAATGATTATGACATCAAATGATTATGACATCATCAAATGATTATGACATCAACAAAATGATTATGACATCATCTAATGATTATGACATCATCAAATGATTATGACATCAACAAAATGATTATGACATCATCCAATGATTATGACATCAAATGATTATGACATCATCAAATGATTATGACATCAACAAAATGATTATGACATCATCCAATGATTATGACATCAAATGATTATGACATCATCAAATCATTATGACATCAACAAAATGATTATGACATCAACAAAATGATTACGACATCATCAAATGATTATGACATCAACAAAATGATTATGACATCATCTAATGATGATGACATCATCAAATGATTATGACATCAACAAAATGATTATGACATCATCAAATGATTATGACATCAACAAAATGATTATGACATCATCTAATGATCATGACATCATCAAATGATTATGGCATCATCAAATGATTATGGCATCAACAAAATGATTATGACATCATCCAATGATTATGACATCAAATGATTATGACATCATCAAATGATTATGACATCAACAAAATGATTATGACATCATCTAATGATTATGACATCATCAAATGATTATGCCATCAACAAAATGATTATGACATCATCCAATGATTGTGACATCAAATGATTATGATATCATCAAATGATTATGACATCATCAAATGATTATGACATCAACAAAATGATTATGACATCATCCAATGATTATGACATCAAATGATTATGACATCATCAAATCATATGACATCAACAAAATGATTATGACATCAAAAAAATGATTATGACATCATCAAATGATTATGACATCAACAAAATGATTATGACATCATCAAATGATTCTGACATCAACAAAATGACTATGACATCATCTAATGATTATGACATCATCAAATGATTATGACGTCAACAAAATGATTATGACATCATCCAATGATTATGACATCAAATGATTATGACATCATCAAATGATTATGACATCAACAAAATGATTATGACCTCATCTAATGATTATGACATCATCAAATGATTATGACATCAACAAAATGATAATGACATCATCCAATGATTATGACATCAAATGATTATGACATCATCAAATGATTATGACATCAACAAAATGATTATGACATCATCAAATCATTATGACATCAACAAAATGATTATGACATCAACAAAATGATTATGACATCATCAAATGATTATGACATCAACAAAATGATTATGACATCATCTAATGATGATAACAACATCAAATGATTATGACATCAACAAAATGATTATGACATCATCAAATGATGATAACAACATCAAATGATTATGACATCAACAAAATGATTATGACATCAAAAAAATGATTATGACATCATCCAATGATTATGACATCAACAAAATGATTATGACATCATCAAATGATTCTGACATCAACAAAATGATTCTGACATCATCTAATGATTATGACATCATCAAATGATTATGACATCAACAAAATGATTATGACATCATCCAATGATTATGACATCATCAAATGATTATGACATCAACAAAATGATTATGACATCATCCAATGATTATGACATCAAATGATTATGTCATCATCAAATGATTATGACATCAACAAAATGATTATGACATCATCTAATGATTATGACATCATCAAATGATTATGACATCAACAAAATGATTATGACATCATCCAATGATTATGACATCAAATGATTATGACATCATCAAATGATTATGACATCAACAAAATGATTATGACATCATCCAATGATTATGACATCAAATGGTTATGACATCATCAAATCATTATGACATCAACAAAATGATTATGACATCATCCAATGATTGTGACATCAAATGATTATGACATCATCAAATGATTATGACATCAACAAAATGATTATGACATCATCTAATGATTATAACATCATCAAATGATTATGACATCAACAAAATGATTATGACATCAAATGATTATGACATCATCAAATCATATGACATCAACAAAATGATTATGACATCAACAAAATGATTATGACATCATCAAATGATTCTGACATCAACAAAATTATTATGACATCATCAAATGATTATGACATCAACAAAATGATTATGACATCATCTAATGATTATGACATCATCAAATGATTATGACATCAACAAAATGATTATGACATCATCCAATGATTATGACATCAAATGATTATGACATCATCAAATGATTATGACATCAACAAAATGATTATGACATCATCTAATGATTATGACATCATCAAATGATTATGACATCAACAAAATGATTATGACATCATCCAATGATTATGACATCAAATGATTATGACATCATCAAATGATTATGACATCAACAAAATGATTATGACATCATCCAATGATTATGACATCAAATGATTATGACATCATCAAATCATTATGACATCAACAAAATGATTATGACATCAACAAAATGATTACGACATCATCAAATGATTATGACATCAACAAAATGATTATGACATCATCTAATGATGATGACATCATCAAATGATTATGACATCAACAAAATGATTATGACATCATCAAATGATTATGACATCAACAAAATGATTATGACATCATCTAATGATCATGACATCATCAAATGATTATGGCATCATCAAATGATTATGGCATCAACAAAATGATTATGACATCATCCAATGATTATGACCTCAAATCATTATGACATCATCAAATCATTATGACATCAACAAAATGATTATTACATCAACAAAATGATTATGACATCATCAAATGATTATGACATCAACAAAATGATTATGTCATCATCCAATGATTATGACATCAAATGATTATGACATCATCAAATGATTATGACATCAACAAAATGATTATGACATCATCTAATGATTATGACATCATCAAATGATTATGCCATCAACAAAATGATTATGACATCATCCAATGATTGTGACATCAAATGATTATGATATCATCAAATGATTATGACATCATCAAATGATTATGACATCAACAAAATGATTATGACATCATCCAATGATTATGACATCAAATGATTATGACATCATCAAATCATATGACATCAACAAAATGATTATGACATCAAAAAAATGATTATGACATCATCAAATGATTATGACATCAACAAAATGATTATGACATCATCAAATGATTCTGACATCAACAAAATGACTAAGACATCATCTAATGATTATGACATCATCAAATGATTATGACATCAACAAAATGATTATGACATCATCCAATGATTATGACATCATCAAATGATTATGACGTCAACAAAATGATTATGACATCATCCAATGATTATGACATCAAATGATTATGACATCATCAAATGATTATGACATCAACAAAATGATTATGACATCATCTAATGATTATGACATCATCAAATGATTATGACATCAACAAAATGATAATGACATCATCCAATGATTATGACATCAAATGATTATGACATCATCAAATGATTATGACATCAACAAAATGATTATGACATCATCAAATCATTATGACATCAACAAAATGATTATGACATCAACAAAATGATTATGACATCATCAAATGATTATGACATCAACAAAATGATTATGACATCATCTAATGATGATAACAACATCAAATGATTATGACATCAACAAAATGATTATGACATCATCAAATGATGATAACAACATCAAATGATTATGACATCAACAAAATGATTATGACATCAAAAAAATGATTATGACATCATCCAATGATTATGACATCAACAAAATGATTATGACATCATCAAATGATTCTGACATCAACAAAATGATTCTGACATCATCTAATGATTATGACATTATCAAATGATTATGACATCAACAAAATGATTATGACATCATCCAATGATTATGACATCATCAAATGATTATGACATCAACAAAATGATTATGACATCATCCAATGATTATGACATCAAATGATTATGTCATCATCAAATGATTATGACATCAACAAAATGATTATGACATCATCTAATGATTATGACATCATCAAATGATTATGACATCAACAAAATGATTATGACATCATCCAATGATTATGACATCAAATGATTATGACATCATCAAATGATTATGACATCAACAAAATGATTATGACATCATCCAATGATTATGACATCAAATGGTTATGACATCATCAAATCATTATGACATCAACAAAATGATTATGACATCAACAAAATGATTATGACATCATCAAATGATTATGACATCAAATGATTATGACATCAACAAAATGATTATGACATCATCTAATGATTATGACATCAAACGATTATGACATCATCAAATGATTATGACATCAACAAAATGATTATGACATCAACAAAATGAGTATGACATCATCTAATGATTATGACATCAAATGATTATGACATCAACAAAATGATTATGACATCATCTAATGATTATGACATCATCAAATGATTATGACATCAACAAAATGATTATGACATAATCCAATGATTATGACATCAAATGATTATGACATCAACAAAATGATTATGACATCAACAAAATGATTATGACATCATCTAATGATTATGACATCATCAAATGATTATGACATCAACAAAATGATTATGACATCATCCAATGATTATGACATCAAATGATTATGACATCATCAAATGATTATGACATCAACAAAATGATTATGACATCATCAAATGATTGTAACATCAACAAAATGATTATGACATCATCTAATGATTATGACATCATCAAATGATTATGACATCAACAAAATGATTATGACATTATCCAATGATTATGACATCAAATGATTATGAAATCATCAAATGATTATGACATCAACAAAATGATTATGACATCATCAAATGATTATGACATCAACAAAATGATTATGACATCATTAAATGATTATGACATCATCAAATGATTATGACATCAAAAAAATGATTATGACATCATCTAATGATTATGACATCATCAAATGATTATGACATCAAAAAAATGATTATGACATCATCCAATGATTATGACATCAAATGATTATGACATCATCAAATGATTATGACATCAACAAAATGATTATGACATCATCAAATGATTATGACATCAACAAAATGATTATGATATCATCCAATGATTATGACATCAAATGATTATGACATCATCCAACGATTATGACATCAAATGATTATGACATCATCAAATGATTATGACATCAACAAAATGATTATGACATCATCTAATGATTATGACATCATCAAATGATTATGACATCAACAAAATGATTATGACATCATCCAATGATTATGACATCAAATGATTATGACATCATCAAATGATTATGACATCAACAAAATGATTATGACATCATCCAATGATTATGACATCAAATGATTATGACATCATCAAATCATTATGACATCAACAAAATGATTATGACATCAACAAAATGATTACGACATCATCAAATGATTATGACATCAACAAAATGATTATGACATCATCTAATGATGATGACATCATCAAATGATAATGACATCAACAAAATGATTATGACATCATCAAATGATTATGACATCAAAAAAATGATTATGACATCATCTAATGATCATGACATCATCAAATGATTATGACATCATCAAATGATTATGGCATCAACAAAATGATTATGACATCATCCAATGATTATGACCTCAAATCATTATGACATCATCAAATCATTATGACATCAACAAAATGATTATTACATCAACAAAATGATTATGACATCATCAAATGATTATGACATCAACAAAATGATTATGTCATCATCCAATGATTATGACATCAAATGATTATGACATCATCAAATGATTATGACATCAACAAAATGATTATGACATCATCTAATGATTATGACATCATCAAATGATTATGCCATCAACAAAATGATTATGACATCATCCAATGATTGTGACATCAAATGATTATGATATCATCAAATGATTATGACATCATCAAATGATTATGACATCAACAAAATGATTATGACATCATCCAATGATTATGACATCAAATGATTATGACATCATCAAATCATATGACATCAACAAAATGATTATGACATCAAAAAAATGATTATGACATCATCAAATGATTATGACATCAACAAAATGATTATGACATCATCTAATGATGATAACAACATCAAATGATTATGACATCAACAAAATGATTATGACATCATCAAATGATGATAACAACATCAAATGATTATGACATCAACAAAATGATTATGACATCAAAAAAATGATTATGACATCATCCAATGATTATGACATCAACAAAATGATTATGACATCATCAAATGATTCTGACATCAACAAAATGATTCTGACATCATCTAATGATTATGACATCATCAAATGATTATGACATCAACAAAATGATTATGACATCATCCAATGATTATGACATCATCAAATGATTATGACATCAACAAAATGATTATGACATCATCCAATGATTATGACATCAAATGATTATGTCATCATCAAATGATTATGACATCAACAAAATGATTATGACATCATCTAATGATTATGACATCATCAAATGATTATGACATCAACAAAATGATTATGACATCATCCAATGATTATGACATCAAATGATTATGACATCATCAAATGATTATGACATCAACAAAATGATTATGACATCATCCAATGATTATGACATCAAATGGTTATGACATCATCAAATCATTATGACATCAACAAAATGATTATGACATCAACAAAATGATTATGACATCATCAAATGATTATGACATCAAATGATTATGACATCAACAAAATGATTATGACATCATCTAATGATTATGACATCAAACGATTATGACATCATCAAATGATTATGACATCAACAAAATGATTATGACATCATCAAATGATTATGACATCAACAAAATGATTATGACATCATTAAATGATTATGACATCATCAAATGATTATGACATCAAAAAAATGATTATGACATCATCTAATGATTATGACATCATCAAATGATTATGACATCAACAAAATGATTATGACATCATCCAATGATTATGACATCAAATGATTATGACATCATCAAATGATTATGACATCAACAAAATGATTATGACATCATCAAATGATTATGACATCAACAAAATGATTATGATATCATCCAATGATTATGACATCAAATGATTATGACATCATCCAACGATTATGACATCAAATGATTATGACATCATCAAATGATTATGACATCAACAAAATGATTATGACATCATCTAATGATTATGACATCATCAAATGATTATGACATCAACAAAATGATTATGACATCATCCAATGATTATGACATCAAATGATTATGACATCATCAAATGATTATGACATCAACAAAATGATTATGACATCATCCAATGATTATGACATCAAATGATTATGACATCATCAAATCATTATGACATCAACAAAATGATTATGACATCAACAAAATGATTACGACATCATCAAATGATTATGACATCAACAAAATGATTATGACATCATCTAATGATGATGACATCATCAAATGATAATGACATCAACAAAATGATTATGACATCATCAAATGATTATGACATCAAAAAAATGATTATGACATCATCTAATGATCATGACATCATCAAATGATTATGACATCATCAAATGATTATGACATCAACAAAATGATTATGACATCATCTAATGATTATGACATCATCAAATGATTATGACATCAACAAAATGATTATGACATCATCCAATGATTATGACATCAAATGATTATGACATCATCAAATGATTATGACATCAACAAAATGATTATGACATCATCTAATGATTATGACATCATCAAATGATTATGACATCAACAAAATGATTATGACATCATCCAATGATTATGACATCAAATGATTATGACATCATCAAATGATTATGACATCAACAAAATGATTATGACATCATCCAATGATTATGACATCAAATGATTATGACATCATCAAATCATTATGACATCAACAAAATGATTATGACATCAACAAAATGATTACGACATCATCAAATGATTATGACATCAACAAAATGATTATGACATCATCTAATGATGATGACATCATCAAATGATTATGACATCAACAAAATGATTATGACATCATCAAATGATTATGACATCAACAAAATGATTATGACATCATCTAATGATCATGACATCATCAAATGATTATGGCATCATCAAATGATTATGGCATCAACAAAATGATTATGACATCATCCAATGATTATGACCTCAAATCATTATGACATCATCAAATCATTATGACATCAACAAAATGATTATTACATCAACAAAATGATTATGACATCATCAAATGATTATGACATCAACAAAATGATTATGTCATCATCCAATGATTATGACATCAAATGATTATGACATCATCAAATGATTATGACATCAACAAAATGATTATGACATCATCTAATGATTATGACATCATCAAATGATTATGCCATCAACAAAATGATTATGACATCATCCAATGATTGTGACATCAAATGATTATGATATCATCAAATGATTATGACATCATCAAATGATTATGACATCAACAAAATGATTATGACATCATCCAATGATTATGACATCAAATGATTATGACATCATCAAATCATATGACATCAACAAAATGATTATGACATCAAAAAAATGATTATGACATCATCAAATGATTATGACATCAACAAAATGATTATGACATCATCAAATGATTCTGACATCAACAAAATGACTAAGACATCATCTAATGATTATGACATCATCAAATGATTATGACATCAACAAAATGATTATGACATCATCCAATGATTATGACATCATCAAATGATTATGACGTCAACAAAATGATTATGACATCATCCAATGATTATGACATCAAATGATTATGACATCATCAAATGATTATGACATCAACAAAATGATTATGACATCATCTAATGATTATGACATCATCAAATGATTATGACATCAACAAAATGATAATGACATCATCCAATGATTATGACATCAAATGATTATGACATCATCAAATGATTATGACATCAACAAAATGATTATGACATCATCAAATCATTATGACATCAACAAAATGATTATGACATCAACAAAATGATTATGACATCATCAAATGATTATGACATCAACAAAATGATTATGACATCATCTAATGATGATAACAACATCAAATGATTATGACATCAACAAAATGATTATGACATCAAAAAAATGATTATGACATCATCCAATGATTATGACATCAACAAAATGATTATGACATCATCAAATGATTCTGACATCAACAAAATGATTCTGACATCATCTAATGATTATGACATTATCAAATGATTATGACATCAACAAAATGATTATGACATCATCCAATGATTATGACATCATCAAATGATTATGACATCAACAAAATGATTATGACATCATCCAATGATTATGACATCAAATGATTATGTCATCATCAAATGATTATGACATCAACAAAATGATTATGACATCATCTAATGATTATGACATCATCAAATGATTATGACATCAACAAAATGATTATGACATCATCCAATGATTATGACATCAAATGATTATGACATCATCAAATGATTATGACATCAACAAAATGATTATGACATCATCCAATGATTATGACATCAAATGGTTATGACATCATCAAATCATTATGACATCAACAAAATGATTATGACATCAACAAAATGATTATGACATCATCAAATGATTATGACATCAAATGATTATGACATCAACAAAATGATTATGACATCATCTAATGATTATGACATCAAACGATTATGACATCATCAAATGATTATGACATCAACAAAATGATTATGACATCAACAAAATGAGTATGACATCATCTAATGATTATGACATCAAATGATTATGACATCAACAAAATGATTATGACATCATCTAATGATTATGACATCATCAAATGATTATGACATCAACAAAATGATTATGACATAATCCAATGATTATGACATCAAATGATTATGACATCAACAAAATGATTATGACATCAACAAAATGATTATGACATCATCTAATGATTATGACATCATCAAATGATTATGACATCAACAAAATGATTATGACATCATCCAATGATTATGACATCAAATGATTATGACATCATCAAATGATTATGACATCAACAAAATGATTATGACATCATCAAATGATTGTAACATCAACAAAATGATTATGACATCATCTAATGATTATGACATCATCAAATGATTATGACATCAACAAAATGATTATGACATTATCCAATGATTATGACATCAAATGATTATGAAATCATCAAATGATTATGACATCAACAAAATGATTATGACATCATCAAATGATTATGACATCAACAAAATGATTATGACATCATTAAATGATTATGACATCATCAAATGATTATGACATCAAAAAAATGATTATGACATCATCTAATGATTATGACATCATCAAATGATTATGACATCAACAAAATGATTATGACATCATCCAATGATTATGACATCAAATGATTATGACATCATCAAATGATTATGACATCAACAAAATGATTATGACATCATCAAATGATTATGACATCAACAAAATGATTATGATATCATCCAATGATTATGACATCAAATGATTATGACATCATCCAACGATTATGACATCAAATGATTATGACATCATCAAATGATTATGACATCAACAAAATGATTATGACATCATCTAATGATTATGACATCATCAAATGATTATGACATCAACAAAATGATTATGACATCATCCAATGATTATGACATCAAATGATTATGACATCATCAAATGATTATGACATCAACAAAATGATTATGACATCATCCAATGATTATGACATCAAATGATTATGACATCATCAAATCATTATGACATCAACAAAATGATTATGACATCAACAAAATGATTACGACATCATCAAATGATTATGACATCAACAAAATGATTATGACATCATCTAATGATGATGACATCATCAAATGATAATGACATCAACAAAATGATTATGACATCATCAAATGATTATGACATCAAAAAAATGATTATGACATCATCTAATGATCATGACATCATCAAATGATTATGACATCATCAAATGATTATGGCATCAACAAAATGATTATGACATCATCCAATGATTATGACCTCAAATCATTATGACATCATCAAATCATTATGACATCAACAAAATGATTATTACATCAACAAAATGATTATGACATCATCAAATGATTATGACATCAACAAAATGATTATGTCATCATCCAATGATTATGACATCAAATGATTATGACATCATCAAATGATTATGACATCAACAAAATGATTATGACATCATCTAATGATTATGACATCATCAAATGATTATGCCATCAACAAAATGATTATGACATCATCCAATGATTGTGACATCAAATGATTATGATATCATCAAATGATTATGACATCATCAAATGATTATGACATCAACAAAATGATTATGACATCATCCAATGATTATGACATCAAATGATTATGACATCATCAAATCATATGACATCAACAAAATGATTATGACATCAAAAAAATGATTATGACATCATCAAATGATTATGACATCAACAAAATGATTATGACATCATCTAATGATGATAACAACATCAAATGATTATGACATCAACAAAATGATTATGACATCATCAAATGATGATAACAACATCAAATGATTATGACATCAACAAAATGATTATGACATCAAAAAAATGATTATGACATCATCCAATGATTATGACATCAACAAAATGATTATGACATCATCAAATGATTCTGACATCAACAAAATGATTCTGACATCATCTAATGATTATGACATCATCAAATGATTATGACATCAACAAAATGATTATGACATCATCCAATGATTATGACATCATCAAATGATAATGACATCAACAAAATGATTAAGACATCATCCAATGATTATGACATCAAATGATTATGTCATCATCAAATGATTATGACATCAACAAAATGATTATGACATCATCTAATGATTATGACATCATCAAATGATTATGACATCAACAAAATGATTATGACATCATCCAATGATTATGACATCAAATGATTATGACATCATCAAATGATTATGACATCAACAAAATGATTATGACATCATCCAATGATTATGACATCAAATGGTTATGACATCATCAAATCATTATGACATCAACAAAATGATTATGACATCAACAAAATGATTATGACATCATCAAATGATTATGACATCAAATGATTATGACATCAACAAAATGATTATGACATCATCTAATGATTATGACATCAAACGATTATGACATCATCAAATGATTATGACATCAACAAAATGATTATGACATCAACAAAATGAGTATGACATCATCTAATGATTATGACATCAAATGATTATGACATCAACAAAATGATTATGACATCATCTAATGATTATGACATCATCAAATGATTATGACATCAACAAAATGATTATGACATAATCCAATGATTATGACATCAAATGATTATGACATCAACAAAATGATTATGACATCAACAAAATGATTATGACATCATCTAATGATTATGACATCATCAAATGATTATGACATCAACAAAATGATTATGACATCATCCAATGATTATGACATCAAATGATTATGACATCATCAAATGATTATGACATCAACAAAATGATTATGACATCATCAAATGATTGTAACATCAACAAAATGATTATGACATCATCTAATGATTATGACATCATCAAATGATTATGACATCAACAAAATGATTATGACATTATCCAATGATTATGACATCAAATGATTATGAAATCATCAAATGATTATGACATCAACAAAATGATTATGACATCATCAAATGATTATGACATCAACAAAATGATTATGACATCATTAAATGATTATGACATCATCCAATGATTATGACATCATCCAATGATTATGACATCATCAAATCATTATGACATCAACAAAATGATTATGACATCATCAAATGATTATGACGTCAACAAAATGTTTATTACATCATCCAATGATTATGACATCAAATGATTATGACATCAACAAAATGATTATGACATCATCAAATGATTATGACATCAACAAAATGATTATGATATCATCCAATGATTATGACATCATCAAATGATTATGACATCATCCAACGATTATGACATCAAATGATTATGACATCATCAAATCATTATGACATCAACAAAATGATTATGACATCAACAAAATGATTATGACATCATCAAATGATTATGACATCAACAAAATTATTATGACATCATCTAATGATGATGACATCATCAAATGATTATGACATCAACAAAATGATTATGACATCATCAAATGATTATGACATCAACAAAATGATTATGACATCATCTAATGATTATGACATCATCAAATAATTATGGCATCATCAAATGATTATGACATCAACAAAATGATTATGACATCAAATGATTATGACATCATCAAATGATTATGACATCAACAAAATGATTATGACATCATCCAATGATTATGACATCAAATGATTATGACATCATCAAATCATTATGACATCAACAAAATGATTATGACATCATCCAATGATTATGACATCAAATGAATATGACATCATCAAATCATTATGACATCAACAAAATGATTATGACATCAACAAAATGATTACGATATCATCAAATGATTATGACATCAACAAAATGATTATGACATCATCTAATGATGATGACATCATCAAATGATTATGACATCAACAAAATGATTATGACATCATCAAATGATTATGACATCAACAAAATGATTATGACATCATCTAATGATCATGACATCATCAAATGATTATGGCATCATCAAATGATTATGACATCAACAAAATGATTATGACATCATCCAATGATTATGACCTCAAATCATTATGACATCATCAAATCATTATGACATCAACAAAATGATTATTACATCAACAAAATGATTATGGCATCATCAAATGATTATGACATCAACAAAATGATTATGTCATCATCCAATGATTATGACATCAAATGATTATGACATCATCAAATGATTATGACATCAACAAAATGATTTTGACATCATCTAATGATTATGACATCATCCAATGATTGTGACATCAAATGATTATGACATCATCAAATGATTATGACATCATCAAATGATTATGACATCAACAAAATGATTATGACATCATCCAATGATTATGACATCAAATGATTATGACGTCATCAAATCATATGACATCAACAAAATGATTCTGACATCAACAAAATGATTATGACATCATCTAATGATTATGACATCAACAAAATGATTATGACATCAAATGATTATGACATCATCAAATGATTATGACATGAACAAAATGATTATGACATCATCTATTGATTATGACATCATCAAATGATTATGACATCAACAAAATGATTATGACATCATCCAATGATTATGACATCAAATGATTATGACATCATCAAATGATTATGACATCAACAAAATGATTATGACATCATCCAATGATTATGACATCAAATGATTATGACATCATCAAATCATTATGACATCAACAAAATGATTATGACATCAACAAAATGATTACGACATCATCAAATGATTATGACATCAACAAAATGATTATGACATCATCTAATGATGATGACATCATCAAATGATTATGACATCAACAAAATGATTATGACATCATCAAATGATTATGACATCAACAAAATGATTATGACATCATCTAATGATCATGACATCATCAAATGATTATGGCATCATCAAATGATTATGACATCAACAAAATGATTATGACATCATCCAATGATTATGACCTCAAATCATTATGACATCATCAAATCATTATGACATCAACAAAATGATTATTACATCAAAAAATGATTATGACATCATCAAATGATTATGACATCAACAAAATGATTATGTCATCATCCAATGATCATGACATCAAATGATTATGACATCATCTAATGATTATGACATCATCAAATGATTGTGACATCAACAAAATGATTATGACATCATCCAATGATTGTGACATCAAATGATTATGACATCATCAAATGATTATGACATCAACAAAATGATTATGACATCATCAAATGATTATGACATCAACAAAATGATTATGACATCATCTAATGATTATGACATCATCCAATGATTATGACATCAAATGATTATGACATCATGAAATCATATGACATCAACAAAATGATTATGACAGCAACAAAATGATTATGACATCATCAAATGATTCTGACATCAACAAAATGATTATGACATCATCAAATGATTCTGACATCAACAAAATGATTATGACATCATCTAATGATTATGACATCATCAAATGATTATGACATCAACAAAATGATTATGACATCATCCAATGATTATGACATCAAATGATTATGACATCATCAAATGATTATGACATCAACAAAATGATTATGACATCATCAAATGATTATGACATCAACAAAATGATTATGATATCATCCAATGATTATGACATCAAATGATTATGACATCATCCAACGATTATGACATCAAATGATTATGACATCATCAAATCATTATGACATCAACAAAATGATTATGACATCAACAAAATGATTATGACATCATCAAATGATTATGACATCAACAAAATGATTATGACATCATCTAATTTTGATGACATCATCAAATGATTATGACATCAACAAAATGATTATGACATCATCAAATGATTATGACATCAACAAAATGATTATGACATCATCTAATGATTATGACATCATCAAATGATTATGGCATCATCAAATGATTATGACATCAACAAAATGATTATGACATCATCCAATGATTATGACATCAAATGATTATGACATCAACAAAATGATTATGACATCAACAAAATGATTACGACATCATCAAATGATTATGACATCAACAAAATAATTATGACATCATCAAAATGATTATGACATCATCTAATGATTATGACATCATCAAATGATTATGACATCAACAAAATGATTATGACATCATCCAATGATTATGACATCAAATGATTATGACATCATCAAATGATTATGACATCAACAAAATGATTATGACATCATCTAATGATTATGACATCATCAAATGATTATGACATCAACAAAATGATTATGACATCATCCAATGATTATGACATCAAATGATTATGACATCATCAAATGATTATGACATCAACAAAATGATTATGACATCATCCAATGATTATGACATCAAATGATTATGACATCATCAAATCATTATGACATCAACAAAATGATTATGACATCAACAAAATGATTACGACATAATCAAATGATTATGACATCAACAAAATGATTATGACATCATCTAATGATGATGACATCATCAAATGATTATGACATCAACAAAATGATTATGACATCATCAAATGATTATGACATCAACAAAATGATTATGACATCATCCAATGATTATGACATCAAATGATTATGACATCATCAAATCATTATGACATCAACAAAATGATTATTACATCAAAAAATGATTATGACATCATCAAATGATTATGACATCAACAAAATGATTATGTCATCATCCAATGATCATGACATCAAATGATTATGACATCATCTAATGATTATGACATCATCAAATGATTGTGACATCAGCAAAATGATTATGACATCATCCAATGATTGTGACATCAAATGATTATGACATCATCAAATGATTATGACATCAAAAAAATGATTATGACATCATCAAATGATTATGACATCAACAAAATGATTATGACATCATCTAATGATTATGACATCATCAAATGATTATGACATCAACAAAATGATTATGACATCATCCAATGATTATGACATCAAATGATTATGACATCATGAAATCATATGACATCAACAAAATGATTATGACATCAACAAAATGATTATGACATCATCAAATGATTCTGACATCAACAAAATGATTATGACATCATCAAATGATTCTGACATCAACAAAATGATTATGACATCATCTAATGATTATGACATCATCAAATGATTATGACATCAACAAAATGATTATGACATCATCCAATGATTATGACATCAAATGATTATGACATCATCAAATGATTATGACATCAACAAAATGATTATGACATCATCAAATGATTATGACATCATCCAACGATTATGACATCAAATGATTATGACATCATCAAATCATTATGACACCAACAAGATGATTATGACATCAACAAAATGATTATGACATCATCAAATGATTATGACATCAACAAAATGATTATGACATCAACAAAATGATTACGACATCATCAAATGATTATGACATCAACAAAATGATTATGACATCATCTAATGATGATGACATCATCAAATGATTATGACATCAACAAAATGATTATGACATCATCAAATGATTATGACATCAACAAAATGATTATGACATCATCTAATGATCATGACATCATCAAATGATTATGGCATCATCAAATGATTATGACATCAACAAAATGATTATGACATCATCCAATGATTATGACCTCAAATCATTATGACATCATCAAATCATTATGACATCAACAAAATGATTATTACATCAAAAAATGATTATGACATCATCAAATGATTATGACATCAACAAAATGATTATGTCATCATCCAATGATCATGACATCAAATGATTATGACATCATCTAATGATTATGACATCATCAAATGATTGTGACATCAACAAAATGATTATGACATCATCCAATGATTGTGACATCAAATGATTATGACATCATCAAATGATTATGACATCAACAAAATGATTATGACATCATCAAATGATTATGACATCAACAAAATGATTATGACATCATCTAATGATTATGACATCATCCAATGATTATGACATCAAATGATTATGACATCATGAAATCATATGACATCAACAAAATGATTATGACAGCAACAAAATGATTATGACATCATCAAATGATTCTGACATCAACAAAATGATTATGACATCATCAAATGATTCTGACATCAACAAAATGATTATGACATCATCTAATGATTATGACATCATCAAATGATTATGACATCAACAAAATGATTATGACATCATCCAATGATTATGACATCAAATGATTATGACATCATCAAATGATTATGACATCAACAAAATGATTATGACATCATCAAATGATTATGACATCAACAAAATGATTATGATATCATCCAATGATTATGACATCAAATGATTATGACATCATCAAATGATTATGACATCATCCAACGATTATGACATCAAATGATTATGACATCATCAAATCATTATGACATCAACAAAATGATTATGACATCAACAAAATGATTATGACATCATCAAATGATTATGACATCAACAAAATGATTATGACATCATCTAATTTTGATGACATCATCAAATGATTATGACATCAACAAAATGATTATGACATCATCAAATGATTATGACATCAACAAAATGATTATGACATCATCTAATGATTATGACATCATCAAATGATTATGGCATCATCAACTGATTATGACATCAACAAAATGATTATGACATCAACAAAATGATTACGACATCATCAAATGATTATGACATCAACAAAATGATTATGACATCATCAAAATGATTATGACATCATCTAATGATTATGACATCATCAAATGATTATGACATCAACAAAATGATTATGACATCATCCAATGATTATGACATCAAATGATTATGACATCATCAAATGATTATGACATCAACAAAATGATTATGACATCATCTAATGATTATGACATCATCAAATGATTATGACATCAACAAAATGATTATGACATCATCCAATGATTATGACATCAAATGATTATGACATCATCAAATGATTATGACATCAACAAAATGATTATGACATCATCCAATGATTATGACATCAAATGATTATGACATCATCAAATCATTATGACATCAACAAAATGATTATGACATCAACAAAATGATTACGACATAATCAAATGATTATGACATCAACAAAATGATTATGACATCATCTAATGATGATGACATCATCAAATGATTATGACATCAACAAAATGATTATGACATCATCAAATGATTATGACATCAACAAAATGATTATGACATCATCCAATGATTATGACATCAAATGATTATGACATCATCAAATCATTATGACATCAACAAAACGATTATTACATCAAAAAATGATTATGACATCATCAAATGATTATGACATCAACAAAATGATTATGTCATCATCCAATGATCATGACATCAAATGATTATGACATCATCTAATGATTATGACATCATCAAATGATTGTGACATCAGCAAAATGATTATGACATCATCCAATGATTGTGACATCAAATGATTATGACATCATCAAATGATTATGACATCAAAAAAATGATTATGACATCATCAAATGATTATGACATCAACAAAATGATTATGACATCATCAAATGATTATGACATCAACAAAATGATTATGACATCATCCAATGATTATGACATCAAATGATTATGACATCATGAAATCATATGACATCAACAAAATGATTATGACATCAACAAAATGATTATGACATCATCAAATGATTCTGACATCAACAAAATGATTATGACATCATCAAATGATTCTGACATCAACAAAATGATTATGACATCATCTAATGATTATGACATCATCAAATGATTATGACATCAACAAAATGATTATGACATCATCCAATGATTATGACATCAAATGATTATGACATCATCAAATGATTATGACATCAACAAAATGATTATGACATCATCAAATGATTATGACATCATCCAACGATTATGACATCAAATGATTATGACATCATCAAATCATTATGACACCAACAAGATGATTATGACATCAACAAAATGATTATGACATCATCAAATGATTATGACATCAACAAAATGATTATGACATCATCTAATGATGATGACATCATCAAATGATTATGAAATCAACAAAATGATTATGACATCATCAAATGATTATGACATCAACAAAATGATTATGACATCATCTAATGATTATGACATCATCAAATGATTATGGCATCATCAAATGATTATGACATCAACAAAATTATTATGACATCATCCAATGATTATGACATCAAATGATTATGACATCATCAAATCATTATGACATCAACAAAATGATTATGACATCAACAAAATGATTATGACATCATCAAATGATTATGACATCAACAAAATGATTATGACGTCATCTAATGATGATGACATCATCAAATGATTATGACATCAACAAAATGATTATGACATCATCAAATGATTATGACATCAACAAAATGATTATGACATCATCTAATGATTATGACATCATCAAATGATTATGGCATCATCAAATGATTATGACATCAACAAAATGATTATGACATCATCCAATGATTATGACATCAAATGATTATGACATCATCAAATCATTATGACATCAACAAAATGATTATGACATCAACAAAATGATTATGACATCATCAAATGATTATGACATCAACAAAATGATTATGACATCATCAAATGATTATGACATCAATAAAATGATTATGACATCATCTAATGATTATGACATCATCAAATGATTATGACATCAACAAAATGATTATGACATCATCCAATGATTATGACATCATCAAATGATTATGACATCTACAAAATGATTATGACATCATCCAATGATTATGACATCAAATGATTATGACATCATCAAATGATTATGACATCAACAAAATGATTATGACATCAAATGATTATGACATCATCAAATGATTATGAAATCATCCAATGATTATGACATCAAATGATTATGACATCATCAAATGATTATGACATCAACAAAATGATTATGACATCATCCAATGATTATGACATCAAATGGTTATGACATCATCAAATCATTATGACATCAACAAAATGATTATGACATCAACAAAATGATTATGACAATATCAAATGATAATGACATCAAATGATTATGACATCAACAAAATGATTATGACATCATCTAATGATTATGACATCAAACGATTATGACATCAACAAATGATTATGACATCAACAAAATGATTATGACATCAACAAAATGATTATGACATCATCTAATGATCATGACATCAAATGATTATGACATCAACAAAATGATTATGACATCATCTAATGATTATGACATCATCAAATGATTATGACATCAACAAAATGATTATGACATCATCCAATGATTATGACATCAAATGATTATGACATCAACAAAATGATTATGACATCAACAAAATGATTATGACATCATCTAATGATTATGACATCATCAAATGATTATGACATCAACAAAATGATTATGACATCATCAAATGATTATGACATCAACAAAATGATTATGACGTCATCTAATGATGATGACATCATCAAATGATTATGACATCAACAAAATGATTATGACATCATCAAATGATTATGACATCAACAAAATGATTATGACATCATCAAATGATTATGACATCAACAAAATGATTATGACATCATCTAATGATTATGACATCATCAAATGATTATGGCATCATCAAATGATTATGACATCAACAATATGATTATGACATCATCCAATGATTATGACATCAAATGATTATGACATCATCAAATCATTATGACATCAACAAAATGATTATGACATCAACAAAATGATTATGACATCATCAAATGATTATGACATCATCCAATGATTATGACATCAAATGATTCTGACATCAACAAAATGATTATGACATCAACAAAATGATTATGACATCATCTAATGATTATGACATCATCAAATGATTATGACATCAACAAAATGATTATGACATTATCCAATGATTATGACATCAAATGATTATGAAATCATCAAATGATTATGACATCAACAAAATGATTATGACATCATCAAATGATTATGACATCAACAAAATGATTATGACATCATTAAATGATTATGACATCATCAAAGGATTATGACATCAAAAAAATGATTATGACATCATCTAATGATTATGACATCATCAAATGATTATGACATCAACAAAATGATTATGACATTATCCAATGATTATGACATCAAATGATTATGACATCATCAAATGATTATGACATCAACAAAATGATTATGACATCATCAAATGATTATGACATCAACAAAATGATTATGACATCATCAAATGATTATGACATCAAATGATTATGACATCATCAAATGATTATGACATCATCCAACGATTATGACATCAAATGATTATGACATCATCAAATCATTATGACATCAACAAAATGATTATGACATCAACAAAATGATTATGACATCATCAAATGATTATGACATCAACAAAATGATTATGACATCATCTAATGATGATGACGTCATCAAATGATTATGACATCAACAAAATGATTATGACATCATCAAATGATTATGACATCAACAAAATGATTATGACATCATCTAATGATTAAGACATCATCAAATGATTATGGCATCATCAAATGATTATGACATCAACAAAATGATTATGACATCATCCAATGATTATGACATCAAATGATTATGACATCATCAAATCATTATGACATCAACAAAATGATTATGACATCATCAAATGATTATGACATCAACAAAATGATTATGATATCATCCAATGATTATGACATCAAATGATTATGACATCATCCAACGATTATGACATCAAATGATTATGACATCATCAAATGATTATGACATCAACAAAATGATTATGACATCATCTAATGATTATGACATCATCAAATGATTATGACATCAACAAAATGATTATGACATCATCCAATGATTATGACATCAAATGATTATGACATCATCAAATGATTATGACATCAACAAAATGATTATGACATCATCCAATGATTATGACATCAAATGATTATGACATCATTAAATCATTATGACATCAACAAAATGATTATGACATCAACAAAATGATTACGACATCATCAAATGATTATGACATCAACAAAATGATTATGACATCATCTAATGATGATGACATCATCAAATGATAATGACATCAACAAAATGATTATGACATCATCAAATGATTATGACATCAAAAAAATGATTATGACATCATCTAATGATCATGACATCATCAAATGATTATGACATCATCAAATGATTATGGCATCAACAAAATGATTATGACATCATCCAATGATTATGACCTCAAATCATTATGACATCATCAAATCATTATGACATCAACAAAAAGATTATTACATCAACAAAATGATTATGACATCATCAAATGATTATGACATCAACAAAATGATTATGTCATCATCCAATGATTATGACATCAAATGATTATGACATCATCAAATGATTATGACATCAACAAAATGATTATGACATCATCTAATGATTATGACATCATCAAATGATTATGCCATCAACAAAATGATTATGACATCATCCAATGATTGTGACATCAAATGATTATGATATCATCAAATGATTATGACATCATCAAATGATTATGACATCAACAAAATGATTATGACATCATCCAATGATTATGACATCAAATGATTATGACATCATCAAATCATATGACATCAACAAAATGATTATGACATCAAAAAAATGATTATGACATCAACAAAATGATTATGACATCATCAAATGATTCTGACATCAACAAAATGATTATGACATCATCAAATGATTCTGACATCAACAAAATGATTATGACATCATCTAATGATTATGACATCATCAAATGATTATGACATCAACAAAATGATTATGACATCATCCAGTGATTATGACATCAAATGATTATGACATCATCAAATGATTATGACATCAACAAAATGATTATGACATCATCAAATGATTATGACATCATCCAACGATTATGACATCAAATGATTATGACATCATCAAATCATTATGACACCAACAAGATGATTATGACATCAACAAAATGATTATGACATCATCAAATGATTATGACATCAACAAAATGATTACGACATCATCTAATGATGATGACATCATCAAATGATTATGAAATCAACAAAATGATTATGACATCAACAAATGATTATGACATCAACAAAATGATTATGACATCATCTAATGATTATGACATCATCAAATGATTATGGCATCATCAAATGATTATGACATCAACAAAATTATTATGACATCATCCAATGATTATGACATCAAATGATTATGACATCATCAAATCATTATGACATCAACAAAATGATTATGACATCAACAAAATGATTATGACATCATCAAATGATTATGACATCAACAAAATGATTATGACATCATCCAATGATTATGACATCATCAAATGATTATGACATCTACAAAATGTTTATGACATCATCCAATGATTATGACATCAAATGATTATGACATCATCAAATGATTATGACATCAACAAAATGATTATGACATCAAATGATTATGACATCATCAAATGATTATGACATCATCCAATGATTATGACATCAAATGATTATGACATCATCAAATGATTATGACATCATCCAACGATTATGACATCAAATGATTATGACATCATCAAATCATTATGACATCAACAAAATGATTATGACATCAACAAAATGATTATGACATCATCAAATGATTATGACATCAACAAAATGATTATGACATCATCTAATGATGATGACATCATCAAATGATTATGACATCAACAAAATGATTATGACATCATCAAATGATTATGACATCAACAAAATGATTATGACATCATCTAATGATTATGACATCATCAAATGATTATGGCATCATCAAATGATTATGACATCAACAAAATGATTATGACATCATCCAATGATTATGACATCAAATGATTATGACATCATCAAATCATTATGACATCAACAAAATGATTATGACTTCAACAAAATGATTATGACATCATCAAATGATTATGACATCAACAAAATGATTATGACATCATCAAATGATTATGACATCAATAAAATGATTATGACATCATCTAATGATTATGACATCAACAAAATGATTATGACATCATCCAATGATTATGACATCATCAAATGATTATGACATCTACAAAATGATTATGACATCATCCAATGATTATGACTTCAAATGATTATGACATCATCAAATGATTATGACATCAACAAAATGATTATGACATCAAATGATTATGACATCATCAAATGATTATGACATCATCCAATGATTATGACATCAAATGATTATGACATCATCAAATGATTATGACATCAACAAAATGATTATGACATCATCCAATGATTATGACATCAAATGATTATGACATCAACAAAATGATTATGACATCATCAAATCATTATGACATCAACAAAATGATTATGACATCAACAAAATGATTATGACAATATCAAATGATAATGACATCAAATGATTATGACATCAACAAAATGATTATGACATCATCTAATGATTATGACATCAAACGATTATGACATCAACAAATGATTATGACATCAACAAAATGATTATGACATCAACAAAATGATTATGACATCATCTAATGATTATGACATCAAATGATTATGACATCAACAAAATGATTATGACATCATCTAATGATTATGACATCATCAAATGATTATGACATCAACAAAATGATTATGACATCATCCAATGATTATGACATCAAATGATTATGACATCAACAAAATGATTATGACATCATCCAATGATTATGACATCAAATGATTATGACATCATCAAATCATTATGACATCAACAAAATGATTATGACATCATCAAATGATTATGACATCAACAAAATGATTATGATATCATCCAATGATTATGACATCAAATGATTATGACATCATCCAACGATTATGACATCAAATGATTATGACATCATCAAATGATTATGACATCAACAAAATGATTATGACATCATCTAATGATGATGACGTCATCACATGATTATGACATCAACAAAATGATTATGACATCATCAAATGATTATGACATCAACAAAATGATTATGACATCATCTAATGATTATGACATCATCAAATGATTATGGCATCATCAAATGATTATGACATCAACAAAATGATTATGACATCATCCAATGATTATGACATCAAATGATTATGACATCATCAAATCATTATGACATCAACAAAATGATTATGACATCATCAAATGATTATGACATCAACAAAATGATTATGATATCATCCAATGATTATGACATCAAATGATTATGACATCATCCAACGATTATGACATCAAATGATTATGACATCATCAAATGATTATGACATCAACAAAATGATTATGACATCATCTAATGATTATGACATCATCAAATGATTATGACATCAACAAAATGATTATGACATCATCCAATGATTATGACATCAAATGATTATGACATCATCAAATGATTATGACATCTACAAAATGATTATGACATCATCCAATGATTATGACATCAAATGATTATGACATCATCAAATGATTATGACATCAACAAAATGATTATGACATCAAATGATTATGACATCATCAAATGATTATGACATCATCCAATGATTATGACATCAAATGATTATGACATCATCAAATGATTATGACATCAACAAAATGATTATGACATCATCCAATGATTATGACATCAAATGGTTATGACATCATCAAATCATTATGACATCAACAAAATGATTATGACATCAACAAAATGATTATGACAATATCAAATGATAATGACATCAAATGATTATGACATCAACAAAATGATTATGACATCATCTAATGATTATGACATCAAACGATTATGACATCAACAAATGATTATGACATCAACAAAATGATTATGACATCAACAAAATGATTATGACATCATCTAATGATTATGACATCAAATGATTATGACATCAACAAAATGATTATGACATCATCTAATGATTATGACATCATCAAATGATTATGACATCAACAAAATGATTATGACATCATCCAATGATTATGACATCAAATGATTATGACATCAACAAAATGATTATGACATCATCCAATGATTATGACATCAAATGATTATGACATCATCAAATCATTATGACATCAACAAAATGATTATGACATCATCAAATGATTATGACATCAACAAAATGATTATGATATCATCCAATGATTATGACATCAAATGATTATGACATCATCCAACGATTATGACATCAAATGATTATGACATCATCAAATGATTATGACATCAACAAAATGATTATGACATCATCTAATGATGATGACATCATCAAATGATTATGACATCAACAAAATGATTATGACATCATCAAATGATTATGACATCAACAAAATGATTATGACATCATCTAATGATTATGACATCATCAAATGATTATGGCATCATCAAATGATTATGACATCAACAAAATGATTATGACATCATCCAATGATTATGACATCAAATGATTATGACATCATCAAATCATTATGACATCAACAAAATGATTATGACATCATCAAATGATTATGACATCAACAAAATGATTATGATATCATCCAATGATTATGACATCAAATGATTATGACATCATCCAACGATTATGACATCAAATGATTATGACATCATCAAATGATTATGACATCAACAAAATGATTATGACATCATCTAATGATTATGACATCATCAAATGATTATGACATCAACAAAATGATTATGACATCATCCAATGATTATGACATCAAATGATTATGACATCATCAAATGATTATGACATCAACAAAATGATTATGACATCATCCAATGATTATGACATCAAATGATTATGACATCATCAAATCATTATGACATCAACAAAATGATTATGACATCAACAAAATGATTACGACATCATCAAATGATTATGACATCAACAAAATGATTATGACATCATCTAATGATGATGACATCATCAAATGATAATGACATCAACAAAATGATTATGACATCATCAAATGATTATGACATCAAAAAAATGATTATGACATCATCTAATGATCATGACATCATCAAATGATTATGACATCATCAAATGATTATGGCATCAACAAAATGATTATGACATCATCCAATGATTATGACCTCAAATCATTATGACATCATCAAATCATTATGACATCAACAAAATAATTATTACATCAACAAAATGATTATGACATCATCAAATGATTATGACATCAACAAAATGATTATGTCATCATCCAATGATTATGACATCAAATGATTATGACATCATCAAATGATTATGACATCAACAAAATGATTATGACATCATCTAATGATTATGACATCATCAAATGATTATGCCATCAACAAAATGATTATGACATCATCCAATGATTGTGACATCAAATGATTATGATATCATCAAATGATTATGACATCATCAAATGATTATGACATCAACAAAATGATTATGACATCATCCAATGATTATGACATCAAATGATTATGACATCATCAAATCATATGACATCAACAAAATGATTATGACATCAAAAAAATGATTATGACATCAACAAAATGATTATGACATCATCAAATGATTCTGACATCAACAAAATGATTATGACATCATCAAATGATTCTGACATCAACAAAATGATTATGACATCATCTAATGATTATGACATCATCAAATGATTATGACATCAACAAAATGATTATGACATCATCCAATGATTATGACATCAAATGATTATGACATCATCAAATGATTATGACATCAACAAAATGATTATGACATCATCAAATGATAATGACATCATCCAACGATTATGACATCAAATGATTATGACATCATCAAATCATTATGACACCAACAAGATGATTATGACATCAACAAAATGATTATGACATCATCAAATGATTATGACATCAACAAAATGATTATGACATCATCTAATGATGATGACATCATCAAATGATTATGAAATCAAAAAAATGATTATGACATCATCAAATGATTATGACATCAACAAAATGATTATGACATCATCTAATGATTATGACATCATCAAATGATTATGGCATCATCAAATGATTATGACATCAACAAAATTATTATGACATCATCCAATGATTATGACATCAAATGATTATGACATCATCAAATCATTATGACATCAACAAAATGATTATGACATCAACAAAATGATTATGACATCATCAAATGATTATGACATCAACAAAATGATTATGACATCATCCAATGATTATGACATCATCAAATGATTATGACATCTACAAAATGTTTATGACATCATCCAATGATTATGACATCAAATGATTATGACATCATCAAATGATTATGACATCAACAAAATGATTATGACATCAAATGATTATGACATCATCAAATGATTATGACATCATCCAATGATTATGACATCAAATGATTATGACATCATCAAATGATTATGACATCATCCAACGATTATGACATCAAATGATTATGACATCATCAAATCATTATGACATCAACAAAATGATTATGACATCAACAAAATGATTATGACATCATCAAATGATTATGACATCAACAAAATGATTATGACATCATCTAATGATGATGACATCATCAAATGATTATGACATCAACAAAATGATTATGACATCATCAAATGATTATGACATCAACAAAATGATTATGACATCATCTAATGATTATGACATCATCAAATGATTATGGCATCATCAAATGATTATGACATCAACAAAATGATTATGACATCATCCAATGATTATGACATCAAATGATTATGACATCATCAAATCATTATGACATCAACAAAATGATTATGACATCAACAAAATGATTATGACATCATCAAATGATTATGACATCAACAAAATGATTATGACATCATCAAATGATTATGACATCAATAAAATGATTATGACATCATCTAATGATTATGACATCATCAAATGATTATGACATCAACAAAATGATTATGACATCATCCAATGATTATGACATCATCAAATGATTATGACATCTACAAAATGATTATGACATCATCCAATGATTATGACATCAAATGATTCTGACATCATCAAATGATTATGACATCAACAAAATGATTATGACATCAAATGATTATGACATCATCAAATGATTATGACATCATCCAATGATTATGACATCAAATGATTATGACATCATCAAATGATTATGACATCAACAAAATGATTATGACATCATCCAATGATTATGACATCAAATGGTTATGACATCATCAAATCATTATGACATCAACAAAATGATTATGACATCAACAAAATGATTATGACAATATCAAATGATAATGACATCAAATGATTATGACATCAACAAAATGATTATGACATCATCTAATGATTATGACATCAAACGATTATGACATCAACAAATGATTATGACATCAACAAAATGATTATGACATCAACAAAATGATTATGACATCATCTAATGATTATGACATCAAATGATTATGACATCAACAAAATGATTATGACATCATCTAATGATTATGACATCATCAAATGATTATGACATCAACAAAATGATTATGACATCATCCAATGATTATGACATCAAATGATTATGACATCAACAAAATGATTATGACATCAACAAAATGATTATGACATCATCTAATGATTATGACATCATCAAATGATTATGACATCAACAAAATGATTATGACATTATCCAATGATTATGACATCAAATGATTATGACATCATCAAATGATTATGACATCAACAAAATGATTATGACATCATCAAATGATTATGACATCAACAAAATGATTATGACATCATCAAATGATTATGACATCAAATGATTATGACATCATCAAATGATTATGACATCATCCAACGATTATGACATCAAATGATTATGACATCATCAAATCATTATGACATCAACAAAATGATTATGACATCAACAAAATGATTATGACATCATCAAATGATTATGACATCAACAAAATGATTATGACATCATCTAATGATTATGACATCATCAAATGATTATGGCATCATCAAATGATTATGACATCAACAAAATGATTATGACATCATCCAATGATTATGACATCAAATGATTATGACATCATCAAATCATTATGACATCAACAAAATGATTATGACATCATCTAATGATGATGACGTCATCAAATGATTATGACATCAACAAAATGATTATGACATCATCAAATGATTATGACATCAACAAAATGATTATGACATCATCTAATGATTATGACATCATCAAATGATTATGGCATCATCAAATGATTATGACATCAACAAAATGATTATGACATCATCCAATGATTATGACATCAAATGATTATGACATCATCAAATCATTATGACATCAACAAAATGATTATGACATCAACAAAATGATTATGACATCATCAAATGATTATGACATCAACAAAATGATTATGACATCATCAAATGATTATGACATCAACAAAATGATTATGACATCATCTAATGATTATGACATCATCAAATGATTATGACATCAACAAAATGATTATGACATCATCCAATGATTATGACATCATCAAATGATTATGACATCTACAAAATGATTATGACATCATCCAATGATTATGACATCAAATGATTATGACATCATCAAATGATTATGACATCAACAAAATGATTATGACATCATCCAATGATTATGACATCAAATTATTATGACATCATCAAATCATTATGACATCAACAAAATGATTATGACATCAACAAAATGATTATGACATCATCAAATGATTATGACATCAAATGATTATGACATCAACAAAATGATTATGACATCATCTAATGATTATGACATCAAACGATTATGACATCATCAAATGATTATGACATCAACAAAATGATTATGACATCAACAAAATGATTATGACATCATCTAATGATTATGACATCAAATGATTATGACATCAACAAAATGATTATGACATCATCTAATGATTATGACATCATCAAATGATTATGACATCAACAAAATGATTATGACATCATCTAATGATTATGACATTAAACGATTATGACATCAACAAAATGATTATGACATCATCTAATGATTATAACATCATCAAATGATTATGACATCAACAAAATGATTATGACATCATCCAATGATTATGTCATCAAATGATTATGACATCATCAAATCATATGACATCAACAAAATGATTATGACATCAACAAAATGATTATGACATCATCAAATGATTCTGACATCAACAAAATGATTATGACATCATCAAATGATTCTGACATCAACAAAATGATTATGACATCATCAAATGATTATGACATCAACAAAATGATTATGACATCATCTAATGATTATGACATCATCAAATGATTATGACATCAACAAAATGATTATGACATCATCCAATGATTATGACATCAAATGATTATGACATCATCAAATGATTATGACATGAACAAAATGATTATGACATCATCTAATGATTATGACATCATCAAATGATTATGACATCAACAAAATGATTATGACATCATCCAATGATTATGACATCAAATGATTATGACATCATCAAATGATTATGACATCAACAAAATGATTATGACATCATCCAATGATTATGACATCAAATGATTATGACATCATCAAATCATTATGACATCAACAAAATGATTATGACATCAACAAAATGATTACGACATCATCAAATGATTATGACATCAACAAAATGATTATGACATCATCTAATGATGATGACATCATCAAATGATTATGACATCAACAAAATGATTATGACATCATCAAATGATTATGACATCAACAAAATGATTATGACATCATCCAATGATTATGACATCAAATGATTATGACATCATCAAATCATTATGACATCAACAAAATGTTTATTACATCAACAAAATGATTATGACATCATCCAATGATTGTGACATCAAATGATTATGACATCATCAAATCATTATGACATCAACAAAATGATTATGACATCATCAAATGATTATGACATCAACAAAATGATTATGACATCATCTAATGATTATGACATCATCAAATGATTATGACATCAACAAAATGATTATGACATCATCCAATGATTATGACATCAAATGATTATGACATCATGAAATCATATGACATCAACAAAATGATTATGACATCAACAAAATGATTATGACATCATCAAATGATTCTGACATCAACAAAATGATTATGACATCATCAAATGATTCTGACATCAACAAAATGATTATGACATCATCTAATGATTATGACATCATCAAATGATTATGACATCAACAAAATGATTGTGACATCATCCAATGATTATGACATCAAATGATTATGACATCATCAAATGATTATGACATCAACAAAATGATTATGACATCATCAAATGATTATGACATCATCCAACGATTATGACATCAAATGATTATGACATCATCAAATCATTATGACATCAACAAAATGATTATGACATCAACAAAATGATTATGACATCATCAAATGATTATGACATCAACAAAATGATTATGACATCATCTAATGATGATGACATCATCAAATGATTATGAAATCAACAAAATGATTATGACATCATCAAATGATTATGACATCAACAAAATGATTATGACATCATCTAATGATTATGACATCATCAAATGATTATGGCATCAACAAAATTATTATGACATCATCCAATGATTATGACATCAAATGATTATGACATCATCAAATCATTATGACATCAACAAAATGATTATGACATCAACAAAATGATTATGACATCATCAAATGATTATGACATCAACAAAATGATTATGACATCATCCAATGATTATGACATCATCAAATGATTATGACATCTACAAAATGTTTATGACATCATCCAATGATTATGACATCAAATGATTATGACATCATCAAATGATTATGACATCAACAAAATGATTATGACATCAAATGATTATGACATCATCAAATGATTATGACATCATCCAATGATTATGACATCAAATGATTATGACATCATCAAATGATTATGACATCAACAAAATGATTATGACATCATCCAATGATTATGACATCAAATGATTATGACATCATCAAATGATTATGACATCATCCAACGATTATGACATCATCAAATCATTATGACATCAACAAAATGATTATGACATCAACAAAATGATTATGACATCATCAAATGATTATGACATAAACAAAATGATTATGACATCATCTAATGATGATGACATCATCAAATGATTATGACATCAACAAAATGATTATGACATCATCAAATGATTATGACATCAACAAAATGATTATGACATCATCTAATGATTATGACATCATCAAATGATTATGGCATCATCAAATGATTATGACATCAACAAAATGATTATGACATCATCCAATGATTATGACATCAAATGATTATGACATCATCAAATCATTATGACATCAACAAAATGATTATGACATCAACAAAATGATTATGACATCAACAAAATGATTATGACATCATCAAATGATTATGACATCAATAAAATGATTATGACATCATCCAATGATTATGACATCATCAAATGATTATGACATCTACAAAATGATTATGACATCATCCAATGATTATGACATCAAATGATTATGACATCATCAAATGATTATGACATCAACAAAATGATTATGACATCAAATGATTTTGACATCATCAAATGATTATGACATCATCCAATGATTATGACATCAAATGATTATGACATCATCAAATGATTATGACATCAACAAAATGATTATGACATCATCAAATGATAATGACATCAAATGATTATGACATCAACAAAATGATTATGACATCATCTAATGATTATGACATCAAACGATTATGACATCAACAAATGATTATGACATCAACAAAATGATTATGACATCAACAAAATGATTATGACATCATCTAATGATTATGACATCAAATGATTATGACATCAACAAAATGATTATGACATCATCTAATGATTATGACATCATCAAATGATTATGACATCAACAAAATGATTATGACATCATCCAATGATTATGACATCAAATGATTATGACATCAACAAAATGATTATGACATCAACAAAATGATTATGACATCATCTAATGATTATGACATCATCAAATGATTATGACATCAACAAAATGATTATGACATTATCCAATGATTATGACATCAAATGATTATGAAATCATCAAATGATTATGACATCAACAAAATGATTATGACATCATCAAATGATTATGACATCAACAAAATGATTATGACATCATTAAATGATTATGACATCATCAAAGGATTATGACATCAAAAAAATGATTATGACATCATCTAATGATTATGACATCATCAAATGATTATGACATCAACAAAATGATTATGACATTATCCAATGATTATGACATCAAATGATTATGACTAGTGTTGAGCATTCCGATACCGCAAGTATCGGGTATCGGCCGATACTTGCTGTATCGGAATTCCGATACCGACTTCCGATATTTTTTCAATATCGGAATTCGGCATCGGAATCGGAAGTTCAGTTGATTGACGGCCTGACGTCATCATGATGCGCGGTGTGTGCGCATCATGATGCGCCGTCATTTCGGGCCTTCCGGGGGTCTCTGCCGGCCTGCCGGGGGGCTGTGCCGGCCTGCCGGGGGGCTGTGTGGACTGCCCGGGGTCTCTGCCGGCCTGCCGGGGGGCTGTGCCGGCCTGCCGGGGGGCTGTGCACCCTGTGGGGGTCTGTACCGGCCTGCCGGGGGGCTGTGCCGGCCTGCCGGGGGGCTGTGCTGATGTCCGGGGGTCTGTGCAAGCATCGTCCGATGGGACTACAAGTTCCATCGGGCGATGCCTGCTACCATGACAGTGATTGACACATTAGCCAATGATGGGACAGTAGTAGTCCCATCATCCGGCTAATGTGTTAAATGTTAAAAAAAAAAAAAAAAAAAAAATACTACATACATACTACATGCTACATACATACTACATATATACTACATACATACTACATACATGCTACATACATACTACATGCATGCTACATACATACTACATATATACTACATACATACTACATACATACTGCATGCTACATACATACTACATACATACTACATACATACTACATGCATGCTACATATATACTACATGCTACATACATACCACATACATACTACATGCATGCTACATATATACTACATGCATGCTACATACATACTACATATATACTACATGCATGCTACATACATACTACATGCTACATGCATGCTACATACATACTACATACATGCTACATATATACTACATACATACTACATATATACTACATGCATGCTACATATATACTACATACATACTACATGCATGCTACATATATACTACATACATACTACATATATACTACATACATGCTACATACATACTACATACATACTACATATATACTACATGCATGCTACATATATACTACATGCTACATACATACCACATACATACTACATACATGCTACATATATACTACATGCATGCTACATACATACTACATATATACTACATGCATGCTACATACATACTACATGCTACATGCATGCTACATACATACTACATACATACTACATGCTACATACATACCACATATATACTACATACATACAATACATTCATACAATACATACATAGACATACAGTACATATAACATAGAGTAACATACTTACCAATACTTGTCACATTGTTCCCCGAAGCCATTGTCTTTCCGGAATAAATATTAACATAACAAACCACAAATATACTCACCCACGATCCGAAGCAGTCCACGAGTGTGTCCCACGACGATCTTGGGTAGAGAACTGCAGCATCAGATGATGCTGCCGTTCTCTACGGGCTGCAGGAATCCAATGACGGAAGGTAGGTATCCTTCCGCACTGTATTCCTCCGCCACTTAAAAAAAAAAAAGTCCCTAGTCTCACTTTATGCCATTGCTGTGTGGGAAATTCCCACACAGCAATGGCATAAAGTGAGACTAGGGACTTTTTTTTTTTTAAGTGGCGGAGGAATACAGTGCAGAAGGATACCTACCTTCCGTCATTGGATTCCTGCAGCCCGTAGAGAACGGCAGCATCAGCTGATGCTGCAGTTCTCTACCCAAGATCGTCGTGGGACACACTCGTGGACTGCTTCGGATCGTGGGTGAGTATTTTTGTGGTTTGTTATGTTAATATTTATTCCGTAGACGACAATGGCTTCGGGGAACAATGTGACAAGTATTGGTAAGTATGTTACTCTATGTTATATGTACTGTATGTCTATGTATGTATTGTATGAATGTATTGTATGTATGTAGTATATATGTGGTATGTATGTAGCATGTAGTATGTATGTAGTATGTATGTAGCATGCATGTAGCATGTAGTATGTATGTAGCATGCATGTAGTATATATGTAGTATGTATGTAGCATGCATGTAGTATATATGTAGCATGTATGTAGTATGTATGTGGTATGTATGTAGCATGTAGTATATATGTAGCATGCATGTAGTATATATGTAGTATGTATGTAGCATGTATGTAGTATATATGTAGTATGTATGTAGTATATATGTAGCATGCATGTAGTATATATGTAGTATGTATGTAGTATATATGTAGCATGCATGTAGTATATATGTAGTATGTATGTAGTATATATGTAGCATGTATGTAGTATGTATGTAGCATGCATGTAGCATGTAGTATGTATGTAGCATGCATGTAGTATATATGTAGTATGTATGTAGCATGCATGTAGTATATATGTAGCATGCATGTAGTATGTATGTGGTATGTATGTAGTATATATGTAGTATGTATGTAGTATATATGTAGCATGTATGTAGTATGTATGTAGCATGCATGTAGCATGTAGTATGTATGTAGCATGCATGTAGTATATATGTAGTATGTATGTAGCATGCATGTAGTATATATGTAGCATGCATGTAGTATATATGTAGTATGTATGTAGTATATATGTAGCATGTATGTAGTATGTATGTAGCATGCATGTAGCATGTAGTATGTATGTAGCATGCATGTAGTATATATGTAGTATGTATGTAGCATGCATGTAGTATATATGTAGCATGCATGTAGTATATATGTAGTATGTATGTAGTATATATGTAGCATGTATGTAGTATGTATGTAGCATGCATGTAGCATGTAGTATGTATGTAGCATGCATGTAGTATATATGTAGTATGTATGTAGCATGCATGTAGTATATATGTAGTATGTATGTAGCATGCATGTAGTATATATGTAGCATGCATGTAGTATATATGTAGTATGTATGTTGCATGTAGTATGAATGTAGCATGTATGTAGTATGTAGTATGAATGTAGCATGTATGTAGTATGTAGTATGAATGTAGCATGTATGTAGTATGTAGTATGAATGTAGCATGTAATTTTTTTTTTTTTTTTTTACATTTAACACATTAACCGGATGATGTGACTACTACTGTCCCATCATTGGCTAATGTGTCAATCACTGTCATGGTAGCAGGCATCGCCCGATGGGACTTGTAGTCCCATCGGACGATGCCTGCACAGACCCCCGGAGCCTGCACAGACCACCGGCAGGCCGGCACAGCCCCCCGGAGCCTGCACAGACCACCGGCAGGCCGGCACAGACCACCGGAGCCTGCACAGACCCCCTGGCAGGCCGGCACAGCCCCCCGGCAGGCCGGCACAGCCCCCCGGAGCCTGCACAGACCACCGGCAGGCCGGCACAGACCACCAGAGCCTGCACAGACCCCCTGGCAGGCCGGCACAGCCCCCCGAAAGGCCCGTACAGACCCCAGAGAGGCTGTACAAGGGCAGGAAAGGGTTTTTCTTATTCCGATACCGGAAGTCCCATAGACTTGAATGGGACTTCCGGTATCGGAATCGGCGATACCGATACTTTTTTTAAAGATCGGCCGATACCATCCGATACGATACTTTGAAGTATCGGATGGTATCGCTCAACTCTAATTATGACATCATCAAATGATTATGACATCAACAAAATGATTATGACATCATCAAATGATTATGACATCAACAAAATGATTATGACATCATCAAATGATTATGACATCAAATGATTATGACATCATCAAATGATTATGACATCATCCAACGATTATGACATCAAATGATTATGACATCATCAAATCATTATGAAATCAACAAAATGATTATGACATCAACAAAATGATTATGACATCATCAAATGATTATGACATCAACAAAATGATTATGACATCATCAAATGATTATGACATCAACAAAATGATTATGACATCATCTAATGATTATGACATCATCAAATGATTATGACATCAACAAAATGATTATGACATCATCCAATGATTATGACATCATCAAATGATTATGACATCTACAAAATGATTATGACATCATCCAATGATTATGACATCAAATGATTATGACATCATCAAATGATTATGACATCAACAAAATGATTATGACATCAAATGATTATGACATCATCAAATGATTATGACATCATCCAATGATTATGACATTAAATGATTATGACATCATCAAATGATTATGACATCAACAAAATGATTATGACATCATCCAATGATTATGACATCAAATGGTTATGACATCATCAAATCATTATGACATCAACAAAATGATTATGACATCAACAAAATGATTATGACATCATCAAATGATAATGACATCAAATGATTATGACATCAACAAAATGATTATGACATCATCTAATGATTATGACATCAAACGATTATGACATCAACAAATGATTATGACATCAACAAAATGATTATGACATCAACAAAATGATTATGACATCATCCAATGATTATGACATCAAATGATTATGACATCATCCAATGATTATGACATCAACCAAATGATTATGACATCATCTAATGATTATGACATCATCAAATGATTATGACATCAACAAAATGATTATGACATCATCCAATGATTATGACATCAAATGATTATGACATCATCAAATGATTATGACATCAACAAAATGATTATGACATCATCCAATGATTATGACATCAAATGATTATGACATCATCAAATCATTATGACATCAACAAAATGATTATGACATCAACAAAATGATTATGACATCAACAAAATGATTATGACATCATCAAATGATTGTAACATCAACAAAATGATTATGACATCATCTAATGATTATGACATCATCAAATGATTATGACATCAACAAAATGATTATGACATTATCCAATGATTATGACATCAAATGATTATGAAATCATCAAATGATTATGACATCAACAAAATGATTATGACATCATCAAATGATTATGACATCAACAAAATGATTATGACATCATTAAATGATTATGACATCATCAAAGGATTATGACATCAAAAAATGATTATGACATCATCTAATGATTATGACATCATCAAATGATTATGACATCAACAAAATGATTATGACATCATCCAATGATTATGACATCAAATGGTTATGACATCATCAAATCATTATGACATCAACAAAATGATTATGACATCAACAAAATGATTATGACATCATCAAATGATAATGACATCAAATGATTATGACATCAACAAAATGATTATGACATCATCTAATGATTATGACATCAAACGATTATGACATCAACAAATGATTATGACATCAACAAAATGATTATGACATCAACAAAATGATTATGACATCATCCAATGATTATGACATCAAATGATTATGACATCAACAAAATGATTATGACATCAACAAAATGATTATGACATCATCTAATGATTATGACATCATCAAATGATTATGACATCAACAAAATGATTATGACATCATCCAATGATTATGACATCAAATGATTATGACATCATCAAATGATTATGACATCAACAAAATGATTATGACATCATCCAATGATTATGACATCAAATGATTATGACATCATCAAATCATTATGACATCAACAAAATGATTATGACATCAACAAAATGATTATGACATCAACAAAATGATTATGACATCATCAAATGATTGTAACATCAACAAAATGATTATGACATCATCTAATGATTATGACATCATCAAATGATTATGACATCAACAAAATGATTATGACATTATCCAATGATTATGACATCAAATGATTATGAAATCATCAAATGATTATGACATCAACAAAATGATTATGACATCATCAAATGATTATGACATCAACAAAATGATTATGACATCATTAAATGATTATGACATCATCAAAGGATTATGACATCAAAAAATGATTATGACATCATCTAATGATTATGACATCAACAAAATGATTATGACATCATCCAATGATTATGACATCAAATGATTATGACATCATCAAATGATTATGACATCATCCAACGATTATGACATCAAATGATTATGACATCATCAAAACATTATGACATCAACAAAATGATTATGACATCAACAAAATGATTATGACATCATCAAATGATTATGACATCAACAAAATGATTATGACATTATCCAATGATTATGACATAAAATGATTATGAAATCATCAAATGATTATGACATCAACAAAATGATTATGACATCATCAAATGATTATGACATCAACAAAATGATTATGACATCATTAAATGATTATGACATCATCAAAGGATTATGACATCAAAAAAATGATTATGACATCATCTAATGATTATGACATCATCAAATGATTATGACATCAACAAAATGATTATGACATCATCCAATGATTATGACATCAAATGATTATGAAATCATCAAATGATTATGACATCAACAAAATGATTATGACATCATCCAATGATTATGACATCAAATGATTATGACATCATCAAATCATTATGACATCAACAAAATGATTATGACATCAACAAAATGATTATGACATCATCAAATGATTATGACATCAACAAAATGATTATGACATCATCAAATGATTATGACATCAATAAAATGATTATGACATCATCTAATGATTATGACATCATCAAATGATTATGACATCAACAAAATGATTATGACATCATCCAATGATTATGACATCATCAAATGATTATGACATCTACAAAATGATTATGACATCATCCAATGATTATGACATCAAATGATTATGACATCATCAAATGATTATGACATCAACAAAATGATTATGACATCAAATGATTATGACATCATCAAATGATTATGACATCATCCAATGATTATGACATCAAATGATTATGACATCATCAAATGATTATGACATCAACAAAATGATTATGACATCATCCAATGATTATGACATCAAATGGTTATGACATCATCAAATCATTATGACATCAACAAAATGATTATGACATCAACAAAATTATTATGACAATATCAAATGATAATGACATCAAATGATTATGACATCAACAAAATGATTATGACATCATCAAATGATTATGACATCAACAAAATGATTATGACATCATCTAATGATTATGACATCATCAAATGATTATGGCATCATCAAATGATTATGACATCAACAAAATGATTATGACATCATCCAATGATTATGACATCAAATGATTATGACATCATCAAATCATTATGACATCAACAAAATGATTATGACATCAACAAAATGATTATGACATCATCAAATGATTATGACATCAACAAAATGATTATGACATCATCAAATGATTATGACATCAATAAAATGATTATGACATCATCTAATGATTATGACATCATCAAATGATTATGACATCAACAAAATGATTATGACATCATCCAATGATTATGACATCATCAAATGATTATGACATCTACAAAATGATTATGACATCATCCAATGATTATGACATCAAATGATTATGACATCATCAAATGATTATGACATCAACAAAATGATTATGACATCAAATGATTATGACATCATCAAATGATTATGACATCATCCAATGATTATATCATCTAATGATTATGACATCATCAAATGATTATGACATCAACAAAATGATTATGACATCATCCAATGATTATGACATCAAATGATTATGACATCATCAAATGATTATGACATCAACAAAATGATTATGACATCATCCAATGATTATGACATCAAATGATTATGACATCATCAAATCATTATGACATCAACAAAATGATTATGACATCAACAAAATGATTATGACATCAACAAAATGATTATGACATCATCAAATGATTGTAACATCAACAAAATGATTATGACATCATCTAATGATTATGACATCATCAAATGATTATGACATCAACAAAATGATTATGACATTATCCAATGATTATGACATCAAATGATTATGAAATCATCAAATGATTATGACATCAACAAAATGATTATGACATCATCAAATGATTATGACATCAACAAAATGATTATGACATCATTAAATGATTATGACATCAAATGATTATGACATCATCAAATGATTATGACATCAACAAAATGATTATGACATCATCTAATGATTATGACATCATCAAATGATTATGACATCAACAAAATGATTATGACATCATCCAATGATTATGACATCAAATGATTATGACATCAACAAAATGATTATGACATCAACAAAATGATTATGACATCATCTAATGATTATGACATCATCAAATGATTATGACATCAACAAAATGATTATGACATTATCCAATGATTATGACATCAAATGATTATGAAATCATCAAATGATTATGACATCAACAAAATGATTATGACATCATCAAATGATTATGACATCAACAAAATGATTATGACATCATTAAATGATTATGACATCATCAAAGGATTATGACATCAAAAAAATGATTATGACATCATCTAATGATTATGACATCATCAAATGATTATGACATCAACAAAATGATTATGACATTATCCAATGATTATGACATCAAATGATTATGACATCAAATGATTATGACATCATCTAATGATTATGACATCATCAAATGATTATGACATCAACAAAATGATTATGACATCATCCAATGATTATGACATCAAATGATTATGACATCATCAAATGATTATGACATCATCAAACGATTATGACATCAAATGATTATGACATCATCAAAACATTATGACATCAACAAAATGATTATGACATCAACAAAATGATTATGACATCATCTAATGATTATGACATCATCAAATGATTATGACATCAACAAAATGATTATGACATCATCCAATGATTATGACATCAAATGATTATGACATCATCAAATCATTATGACATCAACAAAATGATTATGACATCAACAAAATGATTATGACATCATCAAATGATTATGACATCAACAAAATGATTATGACATCATCTAATGATTATGACATCATCAAATGATTATGACATCAACAAAATGATTATGACATCATCTAAGGATTATGACATCAAATGATTATGACATCATCAAATGATTATGACATCAACAAAATGATTATGACATCAAATGATTATGACATCAAATGATTATGACATCATCAAATCATATGACATCAACAAAATGATTATGACATCAACAAAATGATTATGACATCATCAAATGATTATGACATCATCCAACGATTATGACATCAAATGATTATGACATCATCAAATCATTATGAAATCAACAAAATGATTATGACATCAACAAAATGATTATGACATCATCAAATGATTATGACATCAACAAAATGATTATGACATCATCAAATGATTATGACATCAACAAAATGATTATGACATCATCTAATGATTATGACATCATCAAATGATTATGACATCAACAAAATGATTATGACATCATCCAATGATTATGACATCATCAAATGATTATGACATCTACAAAATGATTATGACATCATCCAATGATTATGACATCAAATGATTATGACATCATCAAATGATTATGACATCAACAAAATGATTATGACATCAAATGATTATGACATCATCAAATGATTATGACATCATCCAATGATTATGACATTAAATGATTATGACATCATCAAATGATTATGACATCAACAAAATGATTATGACATCATCCAATGATTATGACATCAAATGGTTATGACATCATCAAATCATTATGACATCAACAAAATGATTATGACATCAACAAAATGATTATGACATCATCAAATGATAATGACATCAAATGATTATGACATCAACAAAATGATTATGACATCATCTAATGATTATGACATCAAACGATTATGACATCAACAAATGATTATGACATCAACAAAATGATTATGACATCAACAAAATGATTATGACATCATCCAATGATTATGACATCAAATGATTATGACATCAACAAAATGATTATGACATCAACAAAATGATTATGACATCATCTAATGATTATGACATCATCAAATGATTATGACATCAACAAAATGATTATGACATCATCCAATGATTATGACATCAAATGATTATGACATCATCAAATGATTATGACATCAACAAAATGATTATGACATCATCCAATGATTATGACATCAAATGATTATGACATCATCAAATCATTATGACATCAACAAAATGATTATGACATCAACAAAATGATTATGACATCAACAAAATGATTATGACATCATCAAATGATTGTAACATCAACAAAATGATTATGACATCATCTAATGATTATGACATCATCAAATGATTATGACATCAACAAAATGATTATGACATTATCCAATGATTATGACATCAAATGATTATGAAATCATCAAATGATTATGACATCAACAAAATGATTATGACATCATCAAATGATTATGACATCAACAAAATGATTATGACATCATTAAATGATTATGACATCATCAAAGGATTATGACATCAAAAAATGATTATGACATCATCTAATGATTATGACATCATCAAATGATTATGACATCAACAAAATGATTATGACATCATCCAATGATTATGACATCAAATGGTTATGACATCATCAAATCATTATGACATCAACAAAATGATTATGACATCAACAAAATGATTATGACATCATCAAATGATAATGACATCAAATGATTATGACATCAACAAAATGATTATGACATCATCTAATGATTATGACATCAAACGATTATGACATCAACAAATGATTATGACATCAACAAAATGATTATGACATCAACAAAATGATTATGACATCATCCAATGATTATGACATCAAATGATTATGACATCAACAAAATGATTATGACATCAACAAAATGATTATGACATCATCTAATGATTATGACATCATCAAATGATTATGACATCAACAAAATGATTATGACATCATCCAATGATTATGACATCAAATGATTATGACATCATCAAATGATTATGACATCAACAAAATGATTATGACATCATCCAATGATTATGACATCAAATGATTATGACATCATCAAATCATTATGACATCAACAAAATGATTATGACATCAACAAAATGATTATGACATCAACAAAATGATTATGACATCATCAAATGATTGTAACATCAACAAAATGATTATGACATCATCTAATGATTATGACATCATCAAATGATTATGACATCAACAAAATGATTATGACATTATCCAATGATTATGACATCAAATGATTATGAAATCATCAAATGATTATGACATCAACAAAATGATTATGACATCATCAAATGATTATGACATCAACAAAATGATTATGACATCATTAAATGATTATGACATCATCAAAGGATTATGACATCAAAAAATGATTATGACATCATCTAATGATTATGACATCATCAAATGATTATGACATCAACAAAATGATTATGACATCATCCAATGATTATGACATCAAATGATTATGACATCATCAAATGATTATGACATCATCCAACGATTATGACATCAAATGATTATGACATCATCAAAACATTATGACATCAACAAAATGATTATGACATCAACAAAATGATTACGACATCATCAAATGATTATGACATCAACAAAATGATTATGACATTATCCAATGATTATGACATAAAATGATTATGAAATCATCAAATGATTATGACATCAACAAAATGATTATGACATCATCAAATGATTATGACATCAACAAAATGATTATGACATCATTAAATGATTATGACATCATCAAAGGATTATGACATCAAAAAAATGATTATGACATCATCTAATGATTATGACATCATCAAATGATTATGACATCAACAAAATGATTATGACATCATCCAATGATTATGACATCAAATGATTATGAAATCATCAAATGATTATGACATCAACAAAATGATTATGACATCATCAAATGATTATGACATCAACAAAATGATTATGACATCATTAAATGATTATGACATCATCAAAGGATTATGACATCAAAAAAATGATTATGACATCATCTAATGATTATGACATCATCAAATGATTATGAAATCAACAAAATGATTATGACATTATCCAATGATTATGACATCAAATGATTATGAAATCATCAAATGATTATGACATCAACAAAATGATTATGACATCATCAAATGATTATGACATCAACAAAATGATTATGACATCATTAAATGATTATGACATCATCAAAGGATTATGACATCAAAAAAATGATTATGACATCATCTAATGATTATGACATCATCAAATGATTATGACATCAACAAAATGATTATGACATCATCCAATGATTATGACATCAAATGATTATGAAATCATCAAATGATTATGACATCAACAAAATGATTATGACATCATCAAATGATTATGACATCAACAAAATGATTATGACATCATTAAATGATTATGACATCATCAAAGGATTATGACATCAAAAAAATGATTATGACATCATCAAATGATTATGACATCAACAAAATGATTATGACATCATCCAATGATTATGACATCAAATGATTATGACATCATCAAATGATTATGACATCATCAAACGATTATGACATCAAATGATTATGACATCATCAAAACATTATGACATCAACAAAATGATTATGACATCAACAAAATGATTATGACATCATCTAATGATTATGACATCATCAAATGATTATGACATCAACAAAATGATTATGACATCATCCAATGATTATGACATCAAATGATTATGACATCATCAAATCATTATGACATCAACAAAATGATTATGACATCAACAAAATGATTATGACATCATCAAATGATTATGACATCAACAAAATGATTATGACATCATCTAATGATTATGACATCATCAAATGATTATGACATCAACAAAATGATTATGACATCATCTAAGGATTATGACATCAAATGATTATGACATCATCAAATGATTATGACATCAACAAAATGATTATGACATCAAATGATTATGACATCAAATGATTATGACATCATCAAATCATATGACATCAACAAAATGATTATGACATCAACAAAATGATTATGACATCATCAAATGATTTTGACATCAACAAAATGATTATGACATCATCAAATGATTCTGACATCAACAAAATGATTATGACATCATCTAATGATTATGACATCATCAAATGATTATGACATCAACAAAATGATTATGACATCATCCAATGATTATGGCATCATCAAATGATTATGACGTCAACAAAATGATTATGACATCATCCAATGATTATGACATCAAATGATTATGACATCATCAAATGATTATGACATCATCCAATGATTATGACATCAAATGATTATGACATTATCAAATGATTATGACATCAACAAAATGATTATGACATCATCCAATGATTATGACATCAAATGATTATGACATCATCAAATCATTATGACATCAACAAAATGATTATGACATCAAAAAAATGATTATGACATCATCAAATGATTATGACATCAAATGATTATGACATCAACAAAATGATTATGACATCATCTAATGATTATGACATCAAACGATTATGACATCATCAAATGATTATGACATCAACAAAATGATTATGACATCAACAAAATGATTATGACATCATCCAATGATTATGACATCAAATGATTATGACATCAACAAAATGATTATGACATCATCTAATGATTATGACATCATCAAATGATTATGACATCAACAAAATGATTATGACATCATCCAATGATTATGACATCAAATGATTATGACATCAACAAAATGATTATGACATCAACAAAATGATTATGACACCATCTAATGATTATGACATCATCAAATGATTATGACATCAACAAAATGATTATGACATCATCAAATCATTATGACATCAACAAAATGATTATGACTAGAGTTGAGCGATACCGTCCGATACTTCAAAGTATCGTATCGGATGGTATCGGCCGATCTTTAAAAAAAGTATCGGTATCGCCGATTCCGATACCGGAAGTCCCATTCAAGTCTATGGGACTTCCGGTATCGGAATAAGAAAAACCCTTTCCTGCCCTTGTACAGCCTCTCTGGGGTCTGTACGGGCCTTTCGGGGGGCTGTGCCGGCCTGCCAGGGGGTCTGTGCAGGCTCCGGTGGTCTGTGCCGGCCTGCCGGGGGGCTGTGCCGGCCTGCCGGTGGTCTGTGTAGGCTCCGGTGGGCTGTGCCGGCCTGCCGGGGGGCTGTGCTGGCCTGCCGGGGGGCTGTGCAGGCTCCAGGGGGCTGTGCCGGCCTGCCGGGGGGCTGTGCCGGCCTGCCGGTGGTCTGTGCAGGCTCCGGGGGGCTGTGCCGGCCTGCCGGGGGGCTGTGCCGGCCTGCCGGTGGTCTGTGCAGGCTTCGGGGGTCTGTGCAGGCATCGTCCGATGGGACTACAAGTCCCATCGGGCGATGCCTGCTACCATGACAGTGATTGACACATTAGCCAATGATGGGACAGTAATAGTCCTATCATCCGGCTAATGTGTTGAATGTAAAAAAAAAAAAAAAAATTACTTGCTACATACACACAACATGCATACTACATACATGCTACATTCATACTACATACTACATACATGCTACATACATGCTACATTCATACTACATAAATACTACATGCAACATACATACTACATATATACTACATGCATGCTACATACATACTGCATGCTACATACATACTACATGCTACATAAATACTACATGCTACATACATACCACATATATACTACATACATACTACATACATACTACATGCATGCTACATGCATGCTACATGCTACATACATAACACATATATACTACATGCATGCTACATACATAGTACATGCTACATGCATGCTACATACATACTACATGCTACATACTACATATATACTACATGCATGCTACATACATACTACATGCTACATACTACATATATACTACATGCATGCTACATACATACTACATGCTACATACATACTACATATATACTACATGCATGCTACATACATACTACATGCTACATACATACTACATATATACTACATGCATGCTACATACATACTGCATGCTACATACATACTACGTATATACTACATGCATGCTACATACATACTACATGCTACATACATACCACATACATACTACATACATGCTACATATATACTACATATATACTACATGCATGCTACATACATACTACATGCTACATACATACTACATATATACTACATACATACTACATACATACTACATATATACTACATGCATGCTATATACATACTACATGCTACATACATACCACATACATACTACATACATGCTACATGCTACATATATACTACATATATACTACATGCATGCTACATACATACTACATGCTACATACATACTACATATATACTACATACATTCTACATACATACTACATGCATGCTACATACATACTACATACATACTACATGCTACATACATACCACATATATACTACATACATACTACATACAATACATTCATACAATACATACATAGACATACAGTACATATGTATGTATTGTATGTATGGATTCCTGCAGCCCGTAGAGAACGGCATCATCATCTAATGCTGCAGTCCTCTAACCAAGATCGTCGTGGGACACACTCGTGGACTGCTTCGGATCGTGGGTGGGTATTTTTGTGGTTTGTTATGTTAATATTTATTCCGGAAAAGACAATGGCTTCGGGGAACAATGTGACAAGTATTGGTAAGTATGTTACTCTGTTATATGTACTGTATGTCTATGTATGTATTGTATGAATGTATTGTATGTATGTAGTATATATGTGGTATGTATGTAGCATGTAGTATGTATGTAGTATGTATGTAGCATGCATGTAGCATGCAGTATGTATGTAGCATGCATGTAGTATATATGTAGTATGTATGTAGCATGCATGTAGTATATATGTAGTATGTATGTAGCATGTATGTAGTATGTATGTGGTATGTATGTAGCATGTAGTATGTATGTAGCATGCATGTAGTATATATGTAGTATGCATGTAGCATGTAGTATGTATGTAGTATGTATGTAGTATGTATGTGGTATGTATGTAGCATGTAGTATGTATGTAGCATGCATGTAGTATGTATGTAGTATGCATGTAGTATGCATGTAGTATGTATGTAGCATGTATGTGGTATGTATGTGGTATGTATGTAGCATGTAGTATGTATGTAGCATGCATGTAGTATATATGTAGTATGTATGTAGCATGTAGTATGTATGTAGTATGTATGCAGTATGTACGTGGTATGTATGTAGTATGTAGTATGTATGTAGCATGCATGTAGTATGTATGTAGTATGTATGTAGTATATATGTAGTATGTATGTAGCATGTATGTGGTATGTATGTAGCATGTAGTATGTATGTAGCATGTAGTATGTATGTAGCATGCATGTAGTATATATGTAGTATGTAGTATGTATGTGGTATGTATGTAGCATGTAGTATGTATGTAGCATTCATGTAGTATGTATGTAGCATGCATGTAGTATGCATGTAGTATGCATGTAGTATGTATGTAGTATGTATGTAGTATGTATGTGGTATGTATGTAGCATGTAGTATGTATGTAGCATGCATGTAGTATGTATGTAGCATGCATGTAGTATGTATGTAGCATGCATGTATGTATGTAGCATGCATGTAGCATGCATGTAGTATGTATGTAGTATGTATGTAGCATGCAGCATGTATGTAGCATGTATGTAGTATGTATGTAGTATATATGTAGTATGTATGTAGCATGTAGTATGTATGTAGCATGCATGTAGTATGTATGTAGTATGTATGTAGTATGTATGTAGTATATATGTGGTATGTATGTAGTATGTATGTAGTATGTATGTAGTATATATGTGGTATGTATGTAGTATGTATGTAGTATGTATGTAGTATGTATGTAGCATGCATGTAGTATGTATGTAGTAATTTTTTTTAACATTTAACACATTAGCCGGATGATGGGACTACTACTGTCCCATCATTGGCTAATGTGTCAATCACTGTCATGGTAGCAGGCATCGCCAGATGGGACTTGTAGTCCCATCGGACGATGCTTGCACAGACCCCCGGACATCAGCACAGCCCCCCGGCAGGCCGGCACAGCCCCCCAGCAGGCCGGTACAGACCACCGGCAGGCCGGCACAGCCCCCCGGCAGGCCGGTACAGACCCCCACAGGGTGCACAGACCACCGGCAGGCCAACACAGCCCCCCGGCAGGCCGGTACAGACCCCCACAGGGTGCACAGACCACCGGCAGTCCACACAGCCCCCCGGCAGGCCGGCACAGCCCCCCGGCAGGCCGGCAGAGACCCCCGGAAGGCCCGAAATGACGGCGCATCATGATGCGCACACACCGCGCATCATGATGACGTCAGGCTGTCAATCAACTGAACTTCCGATTCCGATGCCGAATTCCGATATTGAAAAAATATCGGAAGTCGGTATCGGAATTCCGATACAGCAAGTATCGGCCGATACCCGATACTTGCGGTATCGGAATGCTCAACACTAATTATGACATCATCAAATGATTATGACATCAACAAAATGATTATGACATCATTAAATGATTATGACATCATCAAATGATTATGACATCAAAAAAATGATTATGACATCATCTAATGATTATGACATCATCAAATGATTATGACATCAACAAAATGATTATGACATCATCCAATGATTATGACATCAAATGATTATGACATCATCAAATGATTATGACATCAACAAAATGATTATGACATCATCAAATGATTATGACATCAACAAAATGATTATGACATCATCCAATGATTATGACATCAAATGATTATGACATCATCAAATGATTATGACATCAACAAAATGATTATGACATCATCCAACGATTATGACATCAAATGATTATGACATCATCAAATCATTATGACATCAACAAAATGATTATGACATCAACAAAATGATTATGACATCATCTAATGATGATGATATCATCAAATGATTATGACATCAACAAAATGATTATGACATCATCAAATGATTATGACATCAACAAAATGATTATGACATCATCAAATGATTATGACATCAACAAAATGATTATGACATCATCTAATGATAATGACATCATCTAATGATAATGGCATCATCAAATGATTATGACATCAACAAAATGATTATGACATCATCAAATGATTATGACATCAACAAAATGATTATGACATCATGTAATGATTATGACATAATCAAATGATTATGACATCAACAAAATGATTATGACATCATCTAATGATTATAACATCATCAAATGATTATGACATCAACAAAATGATTATGACATCATCCAATGATTATGACATCAAATGATTATGACATCATCAAATCATATGACATCAACAAAATGATTATGACATCAACAAAATGATTATGACATCATCAAATGATTATGACATCAACAAAATGATTATGTCATCATCCAATGATTGTGACATCAAATGATTATGACATCATCAAATGATTATGACATCAACAAAATGATTATGACATCATCTAATGATTATGACATCATCAAATGATTATGACATCAACAAAATGATTATGACATCATCCAATGATTATGACATCAAATGATTATGACATCATCAAATGATTATGACATCAACAAAATGATTATGACATCATCAAATGATTATGACATCAACAAAATGATTATGACATCATCTAATGATTATGACATAATCAAATGATTATGACATCAACAAAATGATTATGACATCATCTAATGATTATAACATCATCAAATGATTATGACATCAACAAAATGATTATGACATCATCCAATGATTATGACATCAAATGATTATGACATCATCAAATCATATGACATCAGCAAAATGATTATGACATCAACAAAATGATTATGACATCATCAAATGATTCTGACATCAACAAAATGATTATGACATCATCAAATGATTCTGACATCAACAAAATGATTATGACATCATCAAATGATTATGACATCAACAAAATGATTATGACATCATCTAATGATTATGACATCATCAAATGATTATGACATCAACAAAATGATTATGACATCATCCAATGATTATGACATCAAATGATTATGACATCATCAAATGATTATGACATGAACAAAATGATTATGACATCATCTAATGATTATGACATCATCAAATGATTATGACATCAACAAAATGATTATGACATCATCCAATGATTATGACATCAAATGATTATGACATCATCAAATGATTATGACATCAACAAAATGATTATGACATCATCCAATGATTATGACATCAAATGATTATGACATCATCAAATCATTATGACATCAACAAAATGATTATGACATCAACAAAATGATTATGACATCATCAAATGATTATGACATCAACAAAATGATTATGACATCATCTAATGATGATGACATCATCAAATGATTATGACATCAACAAAATGATTATGACATCATCAAATGATTATGACATCAACAAAATGATTATGACATCATCTAAAGATCATGACATCATCAAATGATTATGGCATCATCAAATGATTATGACATCAACAAAATGATTATGACATCATCCAATGATTATGACCTCAAATCATTATGACATCATCAAATCATTATGACATCAACAAAATGATTATGACATCATCTAATGATTATGACATCATCAAATGATTATGACATCAACAAAATGATTATGACATCATCCAATGATTGTGACATCAAATGATTATGACATCATCAAATGATTATGACATCATCAAATGATTATAACATCAACAAAATGATTATGACATCATCCAATGATTATGACATCAAATGATTATGACATCATCAAATCATATGACATCAACAAAATGATTATGACATCAACAAAATGATTATGACATCATCAAATGATTATGACATCAACAAAATGATTATGACATCATCAAATTATTCTGACATCAACAAAATGATTATGACAATATCTAATGATTATGACATCATCAAATGATTATGACATCAACAAAATGATTATGACATCATCCAATGATTATGGCATCATCAAATGATTATGACGTCAACAAAATGATTATGACATCATCCAATGATTATGACATCAAATGATTATGACATTATCAAATGATTATGACATCAACAAAATGATTATGACATCATCCAATGATTATGACATCAAATGATTATGACATCATCAAATCATTATTACATCAACAAAATGATTATGACATCAACAAAATGATTATGACAACATCAAATGATTATGACATCAAATGATTATGACATCAACAAAATGATTATGACATCATCTAATGATTATGACATCAAACGACTATGACATCATCAAATGATTATGACATCAAAAAAATGATTATGACATCATCTAATGATTATGACATCAAATGATTTTGACATCAACAAAATGATTATGACATCATCTAATGATTATGACATCATCAAATGATTATGACATCAACAAAATGATTATGACATCATCCAATGATTATGACATCAAATGATTATGACATCAACAAAATGATTATGACATCAACAAAATGATTATGACATCATCTCATGATTATGACATCATCAAATGATTATGACATCAACAAAATGATTATGACATCATCCAATGATTATGACATCAAATGATTATGACATCATCAAATCATTATGACATCAACAAAATGATTATGACATCATCAAATCATTATGACATCAACAAAATGATTATGACATCATTAAATGATTATGACATCATCAAATGATTATGACATCAAAAAAATGATTATGACATCATCTAATGATTATGACATCATCAAATGATTATGACATCAACAAAATGATTATGACATCATCCAATGATTATGACATCAAATGATTATGACATCATCAAATGATTATGACATCAACAAAATGATTATGACATCATCCAACGATTATAACATCAAATGATTATGACATCATCAAATCATTATGACATCAACAAAATGATTATGACATCAACAAAATGATTATGACATCATCTAATGATTATAACATCATCAAATGATTATGACATCAACAAAATGATTATGACATCATCCAATGATTATGACATCAAATGATTATGACATCATCAAATCATATGACATCAACAAAATGATTATGACATCAACAAAATGATTATGACATCATCAAATGATTCTGACATCAACAAAATGATTATGACATCATCAAATGATTCTGACATCAACAAAATGATTATGACATCATCAAATGATTCTGACATCAACAAAATGATTATGACATCATCTAATGATTATGACATCATCAAATGATTATGACATCAACAAAATGATTATGACATCATCCAATGATTATGACATCAAATGATTATGACATGAACAAAATGATTATGACATCATCTAATGATTATGACATCATCAAATGATTATGACATCAACAAAATGATTATGACATCATCCAATGATTATGACATCAAATGATTATGACATCATCAAATGATTATGACATCAACAAAATGATTATGACATCATCCAATGATTATGACATCAAATGATTATGACATCATCAAATCATTATGACATCAACAAAATGATTATGACATCAACAAAATGATTACGACATCATCAAATGATTATGACATCAACAAAATGATTATGACATCATCTAATGATGATGACATCATCAAATGATTATGACATCAACAAAATGATTATGACATCATCAAATGATTATGACATCAACAAAATGATTATGACATCATCTAATGATCATGACATCATCAAATGATTATGGCATCATCAAATGATTATGACATCAACAAAATGATTATGACATCATCCAATGATTATGACCTCAAATCATTATGACATCATCAAATGATTATGACATCAACAAAATGATTATTACATCAAAAAAATGATTATGACATCATCAAATGATTATGACATCAACAAAATGATTATGTCATCATCCAATGATCATGACATCAAATGATTATGACATCATCTAATGATTATGACATCAACAAGATGATTATGACATCATCAATTGATTATGACATCAACAAAATGATTATGACATCATCTAATGATTATGACATAATCAAATGATTATGACATCAACAAAATGATTATGACATCATCTAATGATTATGACATCATCAATTGATTATGACATCAACAAAATGATTATGACATCATCCAATGATTATGACATCAAATGATTATGACATCATGAAATCATATGACATCGACAAAATGATTATGACATCAACAAAATGATTATGACATCATCAAATCATTCTGACATCAACAAAATGATTATGACATCATCAAATGATTCTGACATCAACAAAATGATTATGACATCATCTAATGATTATGACATCATCAAATGATTATGACATCAACAAAATGATTATGACATCATCCAATGATTATGACATCAAATGATTATGACATCATCAAATGATTATGACATCAACAAAATGATTATGACATCATCAAATGATTATGACATCAACAAAATGATTATGACATCATCCAATGATTATGACATCAAATGATTATGAAATCATCAAATGATTATGACATCATCCAACGATTATGACATCAAATGATTATGACATCATCAAATCATTATGACATCAACAAAATGATTATGACATCAACAAAATGATTATGACATCATCAAATGATTATGACATCAACAAAATAATTATGACATCATCTAATGATGATGACATCATCAAATGATTATGACATCAACAAAATGATTATGACATCATCAAATGATTATGACATCAACAAAATGATTATGACATCATCTAATGATTATGACATCATCAAATGATTATGGCATCATCAAATGATTATGACATCAACAAAATGATTATGACATCATCCAATGATTATGACATCAAATGATTATGACATCATCAAATGATTATGACATCAACAAAATGATTATGACATCATCTAATGATTATGACATCATCTAATGATTATGACATCATCAAATGATTATGACATCAACAAAATGATTATGACATCATCCAATGATTATGACATCATCAAATGATTATGACATCAACAAAATGATTATGACATCATCCAATGATTATGACATCAAATGATTATGACATCATCAAATGATTATGACATCAACAAAATGATTATGACATCATCCAATGATTATGACATCAACAAAATGATTATGACATCATCCAATGATTATGACATCAAATGGTTATGACATCATCAAATCATTATGACATCAACAAAATGATTATGACATCAACAAAATGATTATGACATCATCAAATGATAATGACATCAAATGATTATGACATCAACAAAATGATTATGACATCATCTAATGATTATGACATCAAACGATTATGACATCATCAAATGATTATGACATCAACAAAATGATTATGACATCAACAAAATGATTATGACATCATCTAATGATTATGACATCATCAAAAGATTATGACATCAACAAAATGATTATGACATCATCCAATGATTATGACATCAAATGATTATGACATCATCAAATCATTATGACATCAACAAAATGATTATGACATCATCAAATGATTATGACATCAACAAAATGATTATGACATCATTAAATGATTATGACATCATCAAATGATAATGACATCAAAAAAATGATTATGACATCATCTAATGATTATGACATCATCAAATGATTACGACATCAACAAAATGATTATGACATCATCAAATGATTCTGACATCAACAAAATGATTATGACATCATCTAATGATTATGACATCATCAAATGATTATGACATCAACAAAATGATTATGACATCATCCAATGATTATGGCATCATCAAATGATTATGACGTCAACAAAATGATTATGACATCATCCAATGATTATGACATCAAATGATTATGACATCATCAAATGATTATGACATCAACAAAATGATTATGACATCATCTAATGATTATGACATCATCAAATGATTATGACATCAACAAAATGATTATGACATCATCCAATGATTATGACATCAAATGATTATGACATTATCAAATGATTATGAAATCAACAAAATGATTATGACATCATCCAATGATTATGACATCAAATGATTATGACATCATCAAATCATTATGACATCAACAAAATGATTATGACATCAACAAAATGATTATGACATCATCAAATGATTATGACATCAAATGATTATGACATCAACAAAATGATTATGACATCATCTAATGATTATGACATCAAACGATTATGACATCATCAAATGATTATGACATCAACAAAATGATTATGACATCAACAAAATGATTATGACATCATCCAATGATTATGACATCAAATGATTATGACATCAACAAAATGATTATGACATCATCTAATGATTATGACATCATCAAATGATTATGACATCAACAAAATGATTATGACATCATCCAATGATTATGACATCAAATGATTATGACATCAACAAAATGATTATGACATCAACAAAATGATTATGACATCATCTAATGATTATGACATCAAATGATTATGACATCAACAAAATGATTATGACATCATCTAATGATTATGACATCATCAAATGATTATGACATCAACAAAATGATTATGACATCATCCAATGATTATGACATCAAATGATTATGACATCAACAAAATGATTATGACATCAACAAAATGATTATGACATCATCTAATGATTATGACATCATCAAATGATTATGACATCAACAAAATGATTATGACATCATCCAATGATTATGACATCAAATGATTATGACATCATCAAATGATTATGACATCAACAAAATGATTATGACATCATCCAATGATTATGACATCAAATGATTATGACATCATCAAATCATTATGACATCAACAAAATGATTATGACATCAACAAAATGATTATGACATCAACAAAATGATTATGACATCATCAAATGATTGTAACATCAACAAAATGATTATGACATCATCTAATGATTATGACATCATCAAATGATTATGACATCAACAAAATGATTATGACATTATCCAATGATTATGACATCAAATGATTATGAAATCATCAAATGATTATGACATCAACAAAATGATTATGACATCATCAAATGATTATGACATCAACAAAATGATTATGACATCATTAAATGATTATGACATCATCAAAGGATTATGACATCAAAAAATGATTATGACATCATCTAATGATTATGACATCATCAAATGATTATGACATCAACAAAATGATTATGACATCATCCAATGATTATGACATCAAATGATTATGACATCATCAAATGATTATGACATCAACAAAATGATTATGACATCATCAAATGATTATGACATCAACAAAATGATTATGACATCATCCAATGATTATGACATCAAATGATTATGACATCATCAAATGATTATGACATCATCCAACGATTATGACATCAAATGATTATGACATCATCAAAACATTATGACATCAACAAAATGATTATGACATCAACAAAATGATTATGACATCATCAAATGATTATGACATCAACAAAATGATTATGACATTATCCAATGATTATGACATCAAATGATTATGACATCATCAAATGATTGTAACATCAAAAAAATGATTATGACATCATCTAATGATTATGACATCATCAAATGATTATGACATCAACAAAATGATTATGACATCATCCAATGATTATGACATCAAATGATTATGAAATCATCAAATGATTATGACATCAACAAAATGATTATGACATCATCAAATGATTATGACATCAACAAAATGATTATGACATCATTAAATGATTATGACATCATCAAAGGATTATGACATCAAAAAAATGATTATGACATCATCTAATGATTATGACATCATCAAATGATTATGACATCAACAAAATGATTATGACATCATCTAATGATTATGACATCATCAAATGATTATGACATCAACAAAATGATTATGACATCATCCAATGATTATGACATCAAATGATTATGACATCAACAAAATGATTATGACATCAACAAAATGATTATGACATCATCTAATGATTATGACATCAAATGATTATGACATCAACAAAATGATTATGACATCATCTAATGATTATGACATCATCAAATGATTATGACATCAACAAAATGATTATGACATCATCCAATGATTATGACATCAAATGATTATGACATCAACAAAATGATTATGACATCAACAAAATGATTATGACATCATCTAATGATTATGACATCATCAAATGATTATGACATCAACAAAATGATTATGACATCATCCAATGATTATGACATCAAATGATTATGACATCATCAAATGATTATGACATCAACAAAATGATTATGACATCATCCAATGATTATGACATCAAATGATTATGACATCATCAAATCATTATGACATCAACAAAATGATTATGACATCAACAAAATGATTATGACATCAACAAAATGATTATGACATCATCAAATGATTGTAACATCAACAAAATGATTATGACATCATCTAATGATTATGACATCATCAAATGATTATGACATCAACAAAATGATTATGACATTATCCAATGATTATGACATCAAATGATTATGAAATCATCAAATGATTATGACATCAACAAAATGATTATGACATCATCAAATGATTATGACATCAACAAAATGATTATGACATCATTAAATGATTATGACATCATCAAAGGATTATGACATCAAAAAATGATTATGACATCATCTAATGATTATGACATCATCAAATGATTATGACATCAACAAAATGATTATGACATCATCCAATGATTATGACATCAAATGATTATGACATCATCAAATGATTATGACATCAACAAAATGATTATGACATCATCAAATGATTATGACATCAACAAAATGATTATGACATCATCCAATGATTATGACATCAAATGATTATGACATCATCAAATGATTATGACATCATCCAACGATTATGACATCAAATGATTATGACATCATCAAAACATTATGACATCAACAAAATGATTATGACATCAACAAAATGATTATGACATCATCAAATGATTATGACATCAACAAAATGATTATGACATTATCCAATGATTATGACATCAAATGATTATGACATCATCAAATGATTGTAACATCAAAAAAATGATTATGACATCATCTAATGATTATGACATCATCAAATGATTATGACATCAACAAAATGATTATGACATCATCCAATGATTATGACATCAAATGATTATGAAATCATCAAATGATTATGACATCAACAAAATGATTATGACATCATCAAATGATTATGACATCAACAAAATGATTATGACATCATTAAATGATTATGACATCATCAAAGGATTATGACATCAAAAAAATGATTATGACATCATCTAATGATTATGACATCATCAAATGATTATGACATCAACAAAATGATTATGACATCATCCAATGATTATGACATCAAATGATTATGAAATCATCAAATGATTATGACATCAACAAAATGATTATGACATCATCAAATGATTATGACATCAACAAAATGATTATGACATCATTAAATGATTATGACATCATCAAAGGATTATGACATCAAAAAATGATTATGACATCATCTAATGATTATGACATCATCAAATGATTATGACATCAACAAAATGATTATGACATCATCCAATGATTATGACATCAAATGATTATGACATCATCAAATGATTATGACATCATCCAACGATTATGACATCAAATGATTATGACATCATCAAAACATTATGACATCAACAAAATGATTATGACATCAACAAAATGATTATGACATCATCAAATGATTATGACATCAACAAAATGATTATGACATCATCTAATGATTATGACATCATCAAATGATTATGACATCAACAAAATGATTATGACATCATCCAATGATTATGACATCAAATGATTATGACATCATCAAATCATTATGACATCAACAAAATGATTATGACATCAACAAAATGATTATGACATCATCAAATGATTATGACATCAACAAAATGATTATGACATCATCTAATGATTATGACATCATCAAATGATTATGACATCAACAAAATAATTATGACATCATCTAAGGATTATGACATCAAATGATTATGACATCATCAAATGATTATGACATCAACAAAATGATTATGACATCAAATGATTATGACATCAAATGATTATGACATCATCAAATCATATGACATCAACAAAATGATTATGACATCAACAAAATGATTATGACATCATCAAATGATTATGACATCAACAAAATGATTATGACATCATCAAATGATTCTGACATCAACAAAATGATTATGACATCATCTAATGATTATGACATCATCAAATGATTATGACATCAACAAAATGATTATGACATCATCCAATGATTATGGCATCATCAAATGATTATGACGTCAACAAAATGATTATGACATCATCCAATGATTATGACATCAAATGATTATGACATCATCAAATGATTATGACATCAACAAAATGATTATGACATCATCTAATGATTATGACATCATCAAATGATTATGACATCAACAAAATGATTATGACATCATCCAATGATTATGACATCAAATGATTATGACATCATCAAATCATTATGACATCAACAAAATGATTATGACATCAACAAAATGATTATGACATCATCAAATGATTATGACATCAACAAAATGATTATGACATCATCTAATGATTATGACATCAAACGATTATGACATCATCAAATGATTATGACATCAACAAAATGATTATGACATCATCCAATGATTATGACATCAAATGATTATGACATCAACAAAATGATTATGACATCAACAAAATGATTATGACATCATCTAATGATTATGACATCATCAAATGATTATGACATCAACAAAATGATTATGACATCATCCAATGATTACGACATCAAATGATTATGACATCATCAAATCATTATGACATCAACAAAATGATTATGACTAGAGTTGAGCGATACCGTCCGATACTTCAAAGTATCGTATCGGATGGTATCGGCCGATCTTTAAAAAAAGTATCGGTATCGCCGATTCCGATACCGGAAGTCCCATTCAAGTCTATGGGACTTCCGGTATCAGAATAAGAAAAACCCTTTCCTGCCCTTGTACAGCCTCTCTGGGGTCTGTACGGGCCTTTCGGGGGGCTGTGCCGGCCTGCCAGGGGGTCTGTGCAGGCTCCGGTGGTCTGTGCCGGCCTGCCGGGGGGCTGTGCCGGCCTGCCGGTGGTCTGTGCAGGCTCCGGTGGGCTGTGCCAGCCTGCCAGGGGGCTGTGCCGGCCTGCCGAAGGGCTGTGCAGGCTCCGGGGGGCTGTGCCGGCCTGCCGGGGGGCTGTGCCGGCCTGCCAGTGGTCTGTGCAGGCTCCGGGGGGCTGTGCCGGCCTGCCGGGGGGCTGTGCCGGCCTGCCGGTGGTCTGTGCAGGCTTCGGGGGTCTGTGCAGGCATCGTCCGATGGGACTACAAGTCCCATCGGGCGATGCCTGCTACCATGACAGTGATTGACACATTAGCCAATGATGGGACAGTAATAGTCCTATCATCCGGCTAATGTGTTGAATGTAAAAAAAAAAAAAAAATTACATGCTACATACACACAACATGCATACTACATACATGCTACATTCATACTACATACTACATACATGCTACATACATGCTACATTCATACTACATAAATACTACATGCAACATACATAATACATATATACTACATGCATGCTACATACATACTGCATGCTACATACATACTACATGCTACATACATACTACATGCTACATACATACCACATATATACTACATACATACTACATACATACTACATGCATGCTACATGCATGCTACATGCTACATACATAACACATATATACTACATGCATGCTACATACATAGTACATGCTACATGCATGCTACATACATACTACATGCTACATACTACATATATACTACATGCATGCTACATACATACTACATGCTACATACTACATATATACTACATGCATGCTACATACATACTACATGCTACATACATACTACATATATACTACATGCATGCTACATACATACTACATGCTACATACATACTACATATATACTACATGCATGCTACATACATACTACATGCTACATACATACTACGTATATACTACATGCATGCTACATACATACTACATGCTACATACATACCACATACATACTACATACATGCTACATATATACTACATGCATGCTACATACATACTACATGCTACATACATACTACATATATACTACATACATACTACATACATACTACATATATACTACATGCATGCTACATACATACTACATGCTACATACATACCACATACATACTACATACATGCTACATGCTACATATATACTACATATATACTACATGCATGCTACATACATACTACATGCTACATACATACTACATATATACTACATACATTCTACATACATACTACATGCATGCTACATACATACTACATACATACTACATGCTACATACATACCACATATATACTACATACATACTACATACAATACATTCATACAATACATACATAGACATACAGTACATATAACATAGAGTAACATACTTACCAATACTTGTCACATTGTTCCCCGAAGCCATTGTCTTTTCCGGAATAAATATTAACATAACAAACCACAAAAATACTCACCCACGATCCGAAGCATTCCACGAGTGTGTTCCACAACGATCTTGGGTAGAGAACTGCAGCATCAGCTGATGCTGCCGTTCTCTACGGGCTGCAGGAATCGAATGACGGAAGGTAGGTATCCTTCCGCACTGTATTCCTCCGCCACTTAAAAAAAAAAAAGTCCCTAGTCTCACTTTATGCCATTGCTGTGTGGGAAATTCCCACACAGCAATGGCATAAAGTGAGACTAGGGACTTTTTTTTTTTTAAGTGGCGGAGGAATACAGTGCGGAAGGATACCTACCTTCCGTCATTCGATTCCTGCAGCCCGTAGAGAACGGCAGCATCATCTGATGCTGCAGTCCTCTACCCAAGATCGTCGTGGGACACACTCGTGGACTGCTTCGGATCGTGGGTGAGTATTTTTGTGGTTTGTTATGTTAATATTTATTCCGGAAAAGACAATGGCTTCGGGGAACAATGTGACAAGTACTGGTAAGTATGTTACTCTATGTTATATGTACTGTATGTCTATGTATGTATTGTATGAATGTATTGTATGTATGTAGTATATATGTGGTATGTATGTAGCATGTAGTATGTATGTAGTATGTATGTAGCATGCATGTAGCATGCAGTATGTATGTAGCATGCATGTAGTATATATGTAGTATGTATGTAGCATGCATGTAGTATATATGTAGTATGTATGTAGCATGTATGTAGTATGTATGTGGTATGTATGTAGCATGTAGTATGTATGTAGCATGCATGTAGTATATATGTAGTATGTATGTAGCATGTAGTATGTATGTAGTATGTATGTAGTATGTATGTGGTATGTATGTAGCATGTAGTATGTATGTAGCATGCATGTAGTATGTATGTAGTATGCATGTAGTATGCATGTAGTATGTATGTAGCATGTATGTGGTATGTATGTGGTATGTATGTAGCATGTAGTATGTATGTAGCATGCATGTAGTATATATGTAGTATGTATGTAGCATGTAGTATGTATGTAGTATGTATGTAGTATGTACGTGGTATGTATGTAGCATGTAGTATGTATGTAGCATGCATGTAGTATGTATGTAGTATGTATGTAGTATATATGTAGTATGTATGTAGCATGTATGTGGTATGTATGTAGCATGTAGTATGTATGTAGCATGTAGTATGTATGTAGCATGCATGTAGTATATATGTAGTATGTAGTATGTATGTGGTATGTATGTAGCATGTAGTATGTATGTAGCATGCATGTAGTATGTATGTAGCATGCATGTAGTATGCATGTAGTATGCATGTAGTATGTATGTAGTATGTATGTAGTATGTATGTGGTATGTATGTAGCATGTAGTATGTATGTAGCATGCATGTAGTATGTATGTAGCATGCATGTAGTATGTATGTAGCATGCATGTATGTATGTAGCATGCATGTAGCATGCATGTAGTATGTATGTAGTATGTATGTAGCATGCAACATGTATGTAGCATGTATGTAGTATGTATGTAGTATATATGTAGTATGTATGTAGCATGTAGTATGTATGTAGCATGCATGTAGTATGTATGTAGTATGTATGTAGTATGTATGTAGTATATATGTGGTATGTATGTAGTATGTATGTAGTATGTATGTAGTATATATGTGGTATGTATGTAGTATGTATGTAGTATGTATGTAGTATGTATGTAGCATGCATGTAGTATGTATGTAGTATTTTTTTTTTAACATTTAACACATTAGCCGGATGATGGGACTACTACTGTCCCATCATTGGCTAATGTGTCAATCACTGTCATGGTAGCAGGCATCGCCAGATGGGACTTGTAGTCCCATCGGACGATGCTTGCACAGACCCCCGGACATCAGCACAGCCCCCCGGCAGGCCGGCACAGCCCCCCGGCAGGCCGGTACAGACCACCGGCAGGCCGGCACAGCCCCCAGGCAGGCCGGTACAGACCCCCACAGGGTGCACAGACCACCGGCAGGCCGACACAGCCCCCCGGCAGGCCGGTACAGACCCCCACAGGGTGTACAGTCCACCGGCAGGCCGGCACAGCCCCCCGGCAGGCCGGTACAGACCCCGGGCAGTCCACACAGCCCCCCGGCAGGCCGGCACAGCCCCCCGGCAGGCCGGCAGAGACCCTCGGAAGGCCCGAAATGACGGCGCATCATGATGCGCACACACCGCGCATCATGATGATGTCAGGCTGTCAATCAACTGAACTTCCGATTCCGATGCCGAATTCCGATATTGAAAAAATATCGGAAGTCGGTATCGGAATTCCGATACAGCAAGTATTGGCCGATACCCGATACTTGCGGAATCGGAATGCTCAACACTAATTATGACATCATCAAATAATTATGACATCAACAAAATGATTATGACATCATCAAATGATTATGACATCAACAAAATGATTATGACATCATCAAATGATTCTGACATCAACAAAATGATTATGACATCATCTAATGATTATGACATCATCAAATGATTATGACATCAACAAAATGATTATGACATCATCCAATGATTATGGCATCATCAAATGATTATGACGTCAACAAAATGATTATGACATCATCCAATGATTATGACATCAAATGATTATGACATCATCAAATGATTATGACATCAACAAAATGATTATGACATCATCTAATGATTATGACATCATCAAATGATTATGACATCAACAAAATGATTATGACATCATCCAATGATTATGACATCAAATGATTATGACATCAACAAAATGATTATGACATCATACAATGATTATGACATCAAATGATTATGACATCATCAAATCATTATGACATCAACAAAATGATTATGACATCAAAAAAATGATTATGACATCATCAAATGATTATGACATCAAATGATTATGACATCAACAAAATGATTATGACATCATCTAATGATTATGACATCAAACGATTATGACATCATCAAATGATTATGACATCAACAAAATGATTATGACATCAACAAAATGATTATGACATCATCCAATGATTATGACATCAAATGATTATGACATCAACAAAATGATTATGACATCATCTAATGATTATGACATCATCAAATGATTATGACATCAACAAAATGATTATGACATCATCCAATGATTATGACATCAAATGATTATGACATCAACAAAATGATTATGACATCAACAAAATGATTATGACATCATCTAATGATTATGACATCATCAAATGATTATGACATCAACAAAATGATTATGACATCATCAAATCATTATGACATCAACAAAATGATTATGACTAGAGTTGAGCGATACCGTCCGATACTTCAAAGTATCGTATCGGATGGTATCGGCCGATCTTTAAAAAAAGTATCGGTATCGCCGATTCCGATACCGGAAGTCCCATTCAAGTCTATGGGACTTCCGGTATCGGAATAAGAAAAACCCTTTCCTGCCCTTGTACAGCCTCTCTGGGGTCTGTACGGGCCTTTCGGGGGGCTGTGCCGGCCTGCCAGGGGGTCTGTGCAGGCTCCGGTGGTCTGTGCCGGCCTGCCGGGGGGCTGTGCCGGCCTGCCGGTGGTCTGTGCAGGCTCCGGTGGGCTGTGCCGGCCTGCCGGGGGGCTGTGCTGGCCTGCCGGGGGGCTGTGCAGGCTCCAGGGGGCTGTGCCGGCCTGCCGGGGGGCTGTGCCGGCCTGCCGGTGGTCTGTGCAGGCTCCGGGGGGCTGTGCCGGCCTGCCGGGGGGCTGTGCCGGCCTGCCGGTGGTCTGTGCAGGCTTCGGGGGTCTGTGCAGGCATCGTCCGATGGGACTACAAGTCCCATCGGGCGATGTCTGCTACCATGACAGTGATTGACACATTAGCCAATGATGGGACAGTAATAGTCCTATCATCCGGCTAATGTGTTGAATGTAAAAAAAAAAAAAAAAAAATTACATGCTACATACACACAACATGCATACTACATACATGCTACATTCATACTACATACTACATACATGCTACATACATGCTACATTCATACTACATAAATACTACATGCAACATACATACTACATATATACTACATGCATGCTACATACATACTGCATGCTACATACATACTACATGCTACATAAATACTACATGCTACATACATACCACATATATACTACATACATACTACATACATACTACATGCATGCTACATGCATGCTACATGCTACATACATAACACATATATACTACATGCATGCTACATACATAGTACATGCTACATGCATGCTACATACATACTACATGCTACATACTACATATATACTACATGCATGCTACATACATACTACATGCTACATACTACATATATACTACATGCATGCTACATACATACTACATGCTACATTCATACTACATATATACTACATGCATGCTACATACATACTACATGCTACATACATACTACATATATACTACATGCATGCTACATACATACTGCATGCTACATACATACTACGTATATACTACATGCATGCTACATACATACTACATGCTACATACATACCACATACATACTACATACATGCTACATATATACTACATATATACTACATGCATGCTACATACATACTACATGCTACATACATACTACATATATACTACATACATACTACATACATACTACATATATACTACATGCATGCTACATACATACTACATGCTACATACATACCACATACATACTACATACATGCTACATGCTACATATATACTACATATATACTACATGCATGCTACATACATACTACATGCTACATACATACTACATATATACTACATACATTCTACATACATACTACATGCATGCTACATACATACTACATACATACTACATGCTACATACATACCACATATATACTACATACATACTACATACAATACATTCATACAATACATACATAGACATACAGTACATATGTATGTATTGTATGTATGGATTCCTGCAGCCCGTAGAGAACGGCAGCATCATCTGATGCTGCAGTCCTCTAACCAAGATCGTCGTGGGACACACTCGTGGACTGCTTCGGATCGTGGGTGAGTATTTTTGTGGTTTGTTATGTTAATATTTATTCCGGAAAAGACAATGGCTTCGGGGAACAATGTGACAAGTATTGGTAAGTATGTTACTCTATGTTATATGTACTGTATGTCTATGTATGTATTGTATGAATGTATTGTATGTATGTAGTATATATGTGGTATGTATGTAGCATGTAGTATGTATGTAGTATGTATGTAGCATGCATGTAGCATGCAGTATGTATGTAGCATGCATGTAGTATGTATGTAGTATGTATGTAGCATGCATGTAGTATATATGTAGTATGTATGTAGCATGTATGTAGTATGTATGTGGTATGTATGTAGCATGTAGTATGTATGTAGCATGCATGTAGTATATATGTAGTATGTATGTAGCATGTAGTATGTATGTAGTATGTATGTAGTATGTATGTGGTATGTATGTAGCATGTAGTATGTATGTAGCATGCATGTAGTATGTATGTAGTATGCATGTAGTATGCATGTAGTATGTATGTAGCATGTATGTGGTATGTATGTGGTATGTATGTAGCATGTAGTATGTATGTAGCATGCATGTAGTATATATGTAGTATGTATGTAGCATGTAGTATGTATGTAGTATGTATGCAGTATGTACGTGGTATGTATGTAGTATGTAGTATGTATGTAGCATGCATGTAGTATGTATGTAGTATGTATGTAATATATATGTAGTATGTATGTAGCATGTATGTGGTATGTATGTAGCATGTAGTATGTATGTAGCATGTAGTATGTATGTAGCATGCATGTAGTATATATGTAGTATGTATGTAGCATGTAGTATGTATGTAGTATGTATGTAGTATGTACGTGGTATGTATGTAGCATGTAGTATGTATGTAGCATGCATGTAGTATGTATGTAGTATGTATGTAGTATATATGTAGTATGTATGTAGCATGTATGTGGTATGTATGTAGCATGTAGTATGTATGTAGCATGCATGTAGTATATATGTAGTATGTAGTATGTATGTGGTATGTATGTAGCATGTGGTATGTATGTAGCATTCATGTAGTATGTATGTAGCATGCATGTAGTATGCATGTAGTATGCATGCAGTATGTATGTAGTATGTATGTAGTATGTATGTGGTATGTATGTAGCATGTAGTATGTATGTAGCATGCATGTAGTATGTATGTAGCATGCATGTAGTATGTATGTAGCATGCATGTATGTATGTAGCATGCATGTAGCATGCATGTAGTATGTATGTAGTATGTATGTAGCATGCAGCATGTATGTAGCATGTATGTAGTATGTATGTAGTATATATGTAGTATGTATGTAGCATGTAGTATGTATGTAGCATGCATGTAGTATGTATGTAGTATGTATGTAGTATGTATGTAGTATATTTGTGGTATGTATGTAGTATGTATGTAGTATGTATGTAGTATATATGTGGTATGTATGTAGTATGTATGTAGTATGTATGTAGTATGTATGTAGCATGCATGTAGTATGTATGTAGTAATTTTTTTTTAACATTTAACACATTAGCCGGATGATGGGACTACTACTGTCCCATCATTGGCTAATGTGTCAATCACTGTCATGGTAGCAGGCATCGCCAGATGGGACTTGTAGTCCCATCGGACGATGCTTGCACAGACCCCCGGACATCAGCACAGCCCCCCGGCAGGCCGGCACAGCCCCCCGGCAGGCCGGTACAGACCACCGGCAGGCCGGCACAGCCCCCCGGCAGGCCGGTACAGACCCCCACAGGGTGCACAGACCACCGGCAGGCCGACACAGCCCCCCGGCAGGCCGGTACAGACCCCCACAGGGTGCACAGACCACCGGCAGTCCACACAGCCCCCCGGCAGGCCGGCACAGCCCCCCGGCAGGCCGGCAGAGACCCCCGGAAGGCCCGAAATGACGGCGCATCATGATGCGCACACACCGCGCATCATGATGACGTCAGGCTGTCAATCAACTGAACTTCCGATTCCGATGCCGAATTCCGATATTGAAAAAATATCGGAAGTCGGTATCGGAATTCCGATACAGCAAGTATCGGCCGATACCCGATACTTGCGGTATCGGAATGCTCAACACTAATTATGACATCATCAAATGATTATGACATCAACAAAATGATTATGACATCATTAAATGATTATGACATCATCAAATGATTATGACATCAAAAAAATGATTATGACATCATCTAATGATTATGACATCATCAAATGATTATGACATCAACAAAATGATTATGACATCATCCAATGATTATGACATCAAATGATTATGACATCATCAAATGATTATGACATCAACAAAATGATTATGACATCATCAAATGATTATGACATCAACAAAATGATTATGACATCATCCAATGATTATGACATCAAATGATTATGACATCATCAAATGATTATAACATCAACAAAATGATTATGACATCATCCAACGATTATGACATCAAATGATTATGACATCATCAAATCATTATGACATCAACAAAATGATTATGACATCAACAAAATAATTATGACATCATCAAATGATTATGACATCAACAAAATGATTATGACATCATCTAATGATGATGATATCATCAAATGATTATGACATCAACAAAATGATTATGACATCATCAAATGATTATGACATCAACAAAATGATTATGACATCATCAAATGATTATGACATCAACAAAATGATTATTACATCATCTAATGATAATGACATCATCTAATGATAATGGCATCATCAAATGATTATGACATCAACAAAATGATTATGACATCATCAAATGATTATGACATCAACAAAATGATTATGACATCATCTAATGATTATAACATCATCAAATGATTATGACATCAACAAAATGATTATGACATCATTAAATGATTATGACATCAAATGATTATGACATCATCAAATCATATGACATCAACAAAATGATTATGACATCAACAAAATGATTATGACATCATCAAATGATTCTGACATCAACAAAATGATTATGACATCATCAAATGATTCTGACATCAACAAAATGATTATGACATCATCAAATGATTATGACATCAACAAAATGATTATGACATCATCTAATGATTATGACATCATCAAATGATTATGACATCAACAAAATGATTATGACATCATCCAATGATTATGACATCAAATGATTATGACATCATCAAATGATTATGACATGAACAAAATGATTATGACATCATCTAATGATTATGACATCATCAAATGATTATGACATCAACAAAATGATTATGACATCATCCAATGATTATGACATCAAATGATTATGACATCATCAAATGATTATGACATCAACAAAATGATTATGACATCATCCAATGATTATGACATCAAATGATTATGACATCATCAAATCATTATGACATCAACAAAATGATTATGACATCAACAAAATGATTATGACATCATCAAATGATTATGACATCAACAAAATGATTATGACATCATCTAATGATGATGATATCATCAAATGATTATGACATCAACAAAATGATTATGACATCATCAAATGATTATGACATCAACAAAATGATTATGACATCATCAAATGATTATGACATCAACAAAATGATTATTACATCATCTAATGATAATGACATCATCTAATGATAATGGCATCATCAAATGATTATGACATCAACAAAATGATTATGACATCATCAAATGATTATGACATCAACAAAATGATTATGACATCATCTAATGATTATAACATCATCAAATGATTATGACATCAACAAAATGATTATGACATCATTAAATGATTATGACATCAAATGATTATGACATCATCAAATCATATGACATCAACAAAATGATTATGACATCAACAAAATGATTATGACATCATCAAATGATTCTGACATCAACAAAATGATTATGACATCATCAAATGATTCTGACATCAACAAAATGATTATGACATCATCAAATGATTATGACATCAACAAAATGATTATGACATCATCTAATGATTATGACATCATCAAATGATTATGACATCAACAAAATGATTATGACATCATCCAATGATTATGACATCAAATGATTATGACATCATCAAATGATTATGACATGAACAAAATGATTATGACATCATCTAATGATTATGACATCATCAAATGATTATGACATCAACAAAATGATTATGACATCATCCAATGATTATGACATCAAATGATTATGACATCAACAAAATGATTATGACATCATCCAATGATTATGACATCAAATGATTATGACATCATCAAATCATTATGACATCAACAAAATGATTATGACATCAACAAAATGATTACGACATCATCAAATGATTATGACATCAACAAAATGATTATGACATCATCTAATGATGATGACATCATCAAATGATTATGACATCAACAAAATGATTATGACATCATCAAATGATTATGACATCAACAAAATGATTATGACATCATCTAATGATCATGACATCATCAAATGATTATGGCATCATCAAATGATTATGACATCAACAAAATGATTATGACATCATCCAATGATTATGACCTCAAATCATTATGACATCATCAAATCATTATGACATCAACAAAATGATTATGACATCATCTAATGATTATGACATCATCAAATGATTATGACATCAACAAAATGATTATGACATCATCCAATGATTGTGACATCAAATGATTATGACATCATCAAATGATTATGACATCATCAAATGATTATAACATCAACAAAATGATTATGACATCATCCAATGATTATGACATCAAATGATTATGACATCATCAAATCATATGACATCAACAAAATGATTATGACATCAACAAAATGATTATGACATCATCAAATGATTATGACATCAACAAAATGATTATGACATCATCAAATTATTCTGACATCAACAAAATGATTATGACATCATCTAATGATTATGACATCATCAAATGATTATGACATCAACAAAATGATTATGACATCATCCAATGATTATGGCATCATCAAATGATTATGACGTCAACAAAATGATTATGACATCATCCAATGATTATGACATCAAATGATTATGACATTATCAAATGATTATGACATCAACAAAATGATTATGACATCATCCAATGATTATGACATCAAATGATTATGACATCATCAAATCATTATTACATCAACAAAATGATTATGACATCAACAAAATGATTATGACAACATCAAATGATTATGACATCAAATGATTATGACATCAACAAAATAATTATGACATCATCTAATGATTATGACATCAAACGATTATGACATCATCAAATGATTATGACATCAAAAAAATGATTATGACATCATCTAATGATTATGACATCAAATGATTTTGACATCAACAAAATGATTATGACATCATCTAATGATTATGACATCATCAAATGATTATGACATCAACAAAATGATTATGACATCATCCAATGATTATGACATCAAATGATTATGACATCAACAAAATGATTATGACATCAACAAAATGATTATGACATCATCTCATGATTATGACATCATCAAATGATTATGACATCAACAAAATGATTATGACATCATCCAATGATTATGACATCAAATGATTATGACATCATCAAATCATTATGACATCAACAAAATGATTATGACATCATCAAATCATTATGACATCAACAAAATGATTATGACATCATTAAATGATTATGACATCATCAAATGATTATGACATCAAAAAAATGATTATGACATCATCTAATGATTATGACATCATCAAATGATTATGACATCAACAAAATGATTATGACATCATCCAATGATTATGACATCAAATGATTATGACATCATCAAATGATTATGACATCAACAAAATGATTATGACATCATCCAACGATTATGACATCAAATGATTATGACATCATCAAATCATTATGACATCAACAAAATGATTATGACATCAACAAAATGATTATGACATCATCAAATGATTATGACATCAACAAAATGATTATGACATCATCTAATGATGATGACATCATCAAATGATTATGACATCAACAAAATGATTATGACATCATCAAATGATTATGACATCAACAAAATGATTATGACAACATCTAATGATTATGACATCATCAAATGATTATGGCATCATCAAATGATTATGACATCAACAAAATGATTATGACATCATCCAATGATTATGACATCAAATGATTATGATATCATCAAATCATTATGACATCAACAAAATGATTATTACATCAACAAAATGATTATGACATCATCAAATGATTATGACATCAACAAAATGATTATGTCATCATCCAATGATTGTGACATCAAATGATTATGACATCATAAAATGATTATGACATCAACAAAATGATTATGACATTATCTAATGATTATGACATCATCAAATAATTATGACATCAACAAAATGATTATGACATCATCCAATGATTATGACATCAAATGATTATGACATCATCAAATGATTATGACATCAACAAAATGATTATGACATCATCAAATGATTATGACATCAACAAAATGATTATGACATCATCTAATGATTATGACATAATCAAATGATTATGACATCAACAAAATGATTATGACATCATCTAATGATTATAACATCATCAAATGATTATGACATCAACAAAATGATTATGACATCATCCAATGATTATGACATCAAATGATTATGACATCATCAAATCATATGACATCAACAAAATGATTATGACATCAACAAAATGATTATGACATCATCAAATGATTCTGACATCAACAAAATGATTATGACATCATCAAATGATTCTGACATCAACAAAATGATTATGACATCATCTAATGATTATGACATCATCAAATGATTATGACATCAACAAAATGATTATGACATCATCCAATGATTATGACATCAAATGATTATGACATCATCAAATGATTATGACATGAACAAAATGATTATGACATCATCTAATGATTATGACATCATCAAATGAAAATGACATCAACAAAATGATTATGACATCATCCAATGATTATGACATCAAATGATTATGACATCATCAAATGATTATGACATCAACAAAATGATTATGACATCATCCAATGATTATGACATCAAATGATTATGACATCATCAAATCATTATGACATCAACAAAATGATTATGCCATCAACAAAATGATTACGACATCATCAAATGATTATGACATCAACAAAATGATTATGACATCATCTAATGATTATGACATCAACAAAATGATTATGACATCATCTAATGATCATGACATCATCAAATGATTATGGCATCATCAAATGATTATGACATCAACAAAATGATTATGACATCATCCAATGATTATGACCTCAAATCATTATGACATCATCAAATGATTATGACATCAACAAAATGATTATGTCATCATCCAATGATCATGACATCAAATGATTATGACATCATCTAATGATTATGACATCAACAAGATGATTATGACATCATCCAATGATTGTGACATCAAATGATTATGATATCATCAAATGATTATGACATCAACAAAATGATTATGACATCATCAAATGATTATGACATCAACAAAATGATTATGACATCATCTAATGATTATGACATAATCAAATGATTATGACATCAACAAAATGATTATGACATCATCTAATGATTATGACATCATCAAATGATTATGACATCAACAAAATGATTATGTCATCATCCAATGATCATGACATCAAATGATTATGACATCATCTAATGATTATGACATCAACAAGATGATTATGACATCATCCAATGATTGTGACATCAAATGATTATGATATCATCAAATGATTATGACATCAACAAAATGATTATGACATCATCAAATGATTATGACATCAACAAAATGATTATGACATCATCTAATGATTATGACATAATCAAATGATTATGACATCAACAAAATGATTATGACATCATCTAATGATTATGACATCATCAAATGATTATGACATCAACAAAATGATTATGTCATCATCCAATGATCATGACATCAAATGATTATGACATCATCTAATGATTATGACATCAACAAGATGATTATGACATCATCCAATGATTGTGACATCAAATGATTATGATATCATCAAATGATTATGACATCAACAAAATGATTATGACATAATCAAATGATTATGACATCAACAAAATGATTATGACATCATCTAATGATTATAACATCATCAAATGATTATGACATCAACAAAATGATTATGACATCATCCAATGATTATGACATCAAATGATTATGACATCATGAAATCATATGACATCGACAAAATGATTATGACATCAACAAAATGATTATGACATCATCAAATGATTCTGACATCAACAAAATGATTATGACATCATCAAATGATTCTGACATCAACAAAATGATTATGACATCATCAAATGATTCTGACATCAACAAAATGATTATGACATCATCTAATGATTATGACATCATCAAATGATTATGACATCAACAAAATGATTATGACATCATCCAATGATTATGACATCAAATGATTATGACATCATCAAATGATTATGACATCAACAAAATGATTATGACATCATCAAATGATTATGACATCAACAAAATGATTATGACATCATCCAATGATTATGACATCAAATGATTATGAAATCATCAAATGATTATGACATCATCCAACGATTATGACATCAAATGATTATGACATCATCAAATCATTATGACACCAACAAAATGATTATGACATCAACAAAATGATTATGACATCATCAAATGATTATGACATCAACAAAATGATTATGACATCATCTAATGATGATGACATCATCAAATGATTATGACATCAACAAAATGATTATGACATCATCAAATGATTATGACATCAACAAAATGATTATGACATCATCTAATGATTATGACATCATCAAATGATTATGGCATCATCAAATGATTATGACATCAACAAAATGATTATGACATCATCCAATGATTATGACATCAAATGATTATGACATCATCAAATGATTATGACATCAACAAAATGATTATGACATCATCTAATGATTATGACATCAACAAAATGATTATGACATCATCAAATGATTATGACATCAACAAAATGATTATGACATCATCTAATGATTATGACATCATCAAATCATTATGACATCAACAAAATGATTATGACATCAACAAAATGATTATGACATCATCAAATGATTATGACATCAACAAAATGATTATGACATCATCAAATGATTATGACATCAACAAAATGATTATGACATCATCCAATGATTATGACATCATCAAATGATTATGACATCTACAAAATGATTATGACATCATCCAATGATTATGACATCATCAAATGATTATGACATCTACAAAATGATTATGACATCATCCAATGATTATGACATCATCAAATGATTATGACATCAACAAAATGATTATGACATCAAATGATTATGACATCATCAAATGATTATGACATCATCCAATGATTATGACATCAAATGATTATGACATCATCAAATGATTATGACATCAACAAAATGATTATGACATCATCCAATGATTATGACATCAAATGGTTATGACATCATCAAATCATTATGACATCAACAAAATGATTATGACATCAACAAAATGATTATGACATCATCAAATGATAATGACATCAAATGATTATGACATCAACAAAATGATTATGACATCATCTAATGATTATGACATCAAACGATTATGACATCATCAAATGATTATGACATCAACAAAATGATTATGACATCAACAAAATGATTATGACATCATCTAATGATTATGACATCATCAAAAGATTATGACATCAACAAAATGATTATGACATCATCCAATGATTATGACATCAAATGATTATGACATCATCAAATCATTATGACATCAACAAAATGATTATGACATCATCAAATGATTATGACATCAACAAAATGATTATGACATCATTAAATGATTATGACATCATCAAATGATAATGACATCAAAAAATGATTATGACATCATCTAATGATTATGACATCATCAAATGATTATGACATCAACAAAATGATTATGACATCATCAAATGATTCTGACATCAACAAAATGATTATGACATCATCTAATGATTATGACATCATCAAATGATTATGACATCAACAAAATGATTATGACATCATCCAATGATTATGGCATCATCAAATGATTATGACGTCAACAAAATGATTATGACATCATCCAATGATTATGACATCAAATGATTATGACATCATCAAATGATTATGACATCAACAAAATGATTATGACATCATCTAATGATTATGACATCAACAAAATGATTATGACATCATCCAATGATTATGACATCAAATGATTATGACATTATCAAATGATTATGACATCAACAAAATGATTATGACATCATCCAATGATTATGACATCAAATGATTATGACATCATCAAATCATTATGACATCAACAAAATGATTATGACATCAACAAAATGATTATGACATCATCAAATGATTATGACATCAAATGATTATGACATCAACAAAATGATTATGACATCATCTAATGATTATGACATCAAACGATTATGACATCATCAAATGATTATGACATCAACAAAATGATTATGACATCAACAAAATGATTATGACATCATCCAATGATTATGACATCAAATGATTATGACATCAACAAAATGATTATGACATCATCTAATGATTATGACATCATCAAATGATTATGACATCAACAAAATGATTATGACATCATCCAATGATTATGACATCAAATGATTATGACATCAACAAAATGATTATGACATCAACAAAATGATTATGACATCATCAAATGATTATGACATCAACAAAATGATTATGACATCATCCAATGATTATGACATCAAATGATTATGACATCATCAAATCATTATGACATCAACAAAATGATTATGACTAGAGTTGAGCGATACCGTCCGATACTTCAAAGTATCGTATCGGATGGTATCGGCCGATCTTTAAAAAAAGTATCGGTATCGCCGATTCCGATTCCGGAAGTCCCATTCAAGTCTATGGGACTTCCGGTATCGGAATAAGAAAAACCCTTTCCTGCCCTTGTACAGCCTCTCTGGGGTCTGTACGGGCCTTTCGGGGGGCTGTGCCGGCCTGCCAGGGGGTCTGTGCAGGCTCCGGTGGTCTGTGCCGGCCTGCCGGGGGGCTGTGCCGGCCTGCCGGTGGTCTGTGCAGGCTCCGGTGGGCTGTGCCGGCCTGCCGGGGGGCTGTGCCGGCCTGCCGGGGGGCTGTGCAGGCTCCGGGGGGCTGTGCCGGCCTGCCGGGGGGCTGTGCCGGCCTGCCGGTGGTCTGTGCAGGCTCCGGGGGGCTGTGCCGGCCTGCCGGGGGGCTGTGCCGGCCTGACGGTGGTCTGTGCAGGCTTCGGGGGTCTGTGCAGGCATCGTCCGATGGGACTACAAGTCCCATCGGGCGATGCCTGCTACCATGACAGTGATTGACACATTAGCCAATGATGGGACAGCAATAGTCCTATCATCCGGCTAATGTGTTGAATGTAAAAAAAAAAAAAAAAATTACATGCTACATACACACAACATGCATACTACATACATGCTACATTCATACTACATACTACATACATGCTACATACATGCTACATTCATACTACATAAATACTACATGCAACATACATACTACATATATACTACATGCATGCTACATACATACTGCATGCTACATACATACTACATGCTACATACATACTACATGCTACATACATACCACATATATACTACATACATACTACATACATACTACATGCATGCTACATGCATGCTACATGCTACATACATAACACATATATACTACATGCATGCTACATACATAGTACATGCTACATGCATGCTACATACATACTACATGCTACATACTACATATATACTACATGCATGCTACATACATACTACATGCTACATACTACATATATACTACATGCATGCTACATACATACTACATGCTACATACATACTACATATATACTACATGCATGCTACATACATACTACATGCTACATACATACTACATATATACTACATGCATGCTACATACATACTACATCCTACATACATACTACGTATATACTACATGCATGCTACATACATACTACATGCTACATACATACCACATACATACTACATACATGCTACATATATACTACATATATACTACATGCATGCTACATACATACTACATGCTACATACATACTACATATATACTACATACATACTACATACATACTACATATATACTACATGCATGCTACATACATACTACATGCTACATACATACCACATACATACTACATACATGCTACATGCTACATATATACTACATATATACTACATGCATGCTACATACATACTACATGCTACATACATACTACATATATACTACATACATTCTACATACATACTACATGCATGCTACATACATACTACATACATACTACATGCTACATACATATCACATATATACTAAACACATACTTCATACAATACATTCATACAATACATACATAGACATACAGTACATATAACATAGAGTAACATACTTACCAATACTTGTCACATTGTTCCCCGAAGCCATTGTCTTTTCCGGAATAAATATTAACATAACAAACCACAAAAATACTCACCCACGATCCGAAGCAGTCCACGAGTGTGTCCCACGACGATCTTGGGTAGAGAACAGCAGCATCAGCTGATGCTGCCGTTCTCTACGGGCTGCAGGAATCCAATGACGGAAGGTAGGTATCCTTCCGCACTGTATTCCTCCGCCACTTAAAAAAAAAAAAGTCCCTAGTCTCACTTTATGCCATTGCTGTGTGGGAATTTCCCACACAGCAATGGCATAAAGTGAGACTAGGGACTTTTTTTTTTTTTAGGTGGCGGAGGAATACAGTGCGGAAGGATACCTACCTTCCGTCATTGGATTCCTGCAGCATATAGAGAACGGCAGCATCATCTGATGCTGCAGTCCTCTACCCAAGATCGTCGTGGGACACACTCGTGGACTGCTTCGGATCGTGGGTGAGTATTTTTGTGGTTTGTTATGTTAATATTTATTCCGGAAAAGACAATGGCTTCGGGGAACAATGTGACAAGTATTGGTAAGTATGTTACTCTATGTTATATGTACTGTATGTCTATGTATGTATTGTATGAATGTATTGTATGTATGTAGTATATATGTGGTATGTATGTAGCATGTAGTATGTATGTAGTATGTATGTAGCATGCATGTAGCATGCAGTATGTATGTAGCATGCATGTAGTATATATGTAGTATGTATGTAGCATGCATGTAGTATATATGTAGTATGTATGTAGCATGTATGTAGCATGTATGTGGTATGTATGTAGCATGTAGTATGTATGTAGCATGCATGTAGTATATATGTAGTATGTATGTAGCATGTAGTATGTATGTAGTATGTATGTAGTATGTATGTGGTATGTATGTAGCATGTAGTATGTATGTAGCATGCATGTAGTATGTATGTAGTATGCATGTAGTATGCATGTAGTATGTATGTAGCATGTATGTGGTATGTATGTGGTATGTTTGTAGCATGTAGTATGTATGTAGCATGCATGTAGTATATATGTAGTATGTATGTAGCATGTAGTATGTATGTAGTATGTATGTAGTATGTATGTGGTATGTATGTAGCATGTAGTATGTATGTAGCATGCATGTAGTATGTATGTAGTATGTATGTAGTATATATGTAGTATGTATGTAGCATGTATGTGGTATGTATGTAGCATGTAGTATGTATGTAGCATGTAGTATGTATGTAGCATGCATGTAGTATATATGTAGTATGTAGTATGTATGTGGTATGTATGTAGCATGTAGTATGTATGTAGCATGCATGTAGTATGTATGTAGCATGCATGTAGTATGCATGTAGTATGTATGTAGTATGTATGTAGTATGTATGTGGTATGTATGTAGCATGTAGTATGTATGTAGCATGCATGTAGTATGTATGTAGCATGCATGTAGTATGTATGTAGCATGCATGTATGTATGTAGCATGCATGTAGCATGCATGTAGTATGTATGTAGTATGTATGTAGTATGTATGTAGCATGCAGCATGTATGTAGCATGTATGTAGTATGTATGTAGTATATATGTAGTATGTATGTAGCATGTAGTATGTATGTAGCATGCATGTAGTATGTATGTAGTATGTATGTAGTGTATATGTGGTATGTATGTAGTATGTATGTAGTATGTATGTAGTATATATGTGGTATGTATGTAGTATGTATGTAGTATGTATGTAGTATGCATGTAGCATGCATGTAGTATGTATGTAGTATTTTTTTTTTAACATTTAACACATTAGCCGGATGATGGGACTACTACTGTCCCATCATTGGCTAATGTGTCAATCACTGTCATGGTAGCAGGCATCGCCAGATGGGACTTGTAGTCCCATCGGACGATGCTTGCACAGACCCCCGGACATCAGCACAGCCCCCCGGCAGGCCGGCACAGCCCCCCGGCAGGCCGGTACAGACCACCGGCAGGCTGGCACAGCCCCCTGGCAGGCCGGTACAGACCCCCACAGGGTGCACAGACCACCGGCAGGCCGACACAGCCCCCCGGCAGGCCGGTACAGACCCCCACAGGGTGCACAGACCACCGGCAGGCCGGCACAGCCCCCCGGCAGGCCGGTACAGACCCCGGGCAGTCCACACAGCCCCCCGGCAAACCGGCACAGCCCCCCGGCAGGCCGGCAGAGACCCCCGGAAGGCCCGAAATGACGGCGCATCATGAAGCGCACACACCGCGCATCATGATGACGTCAGGCTGTCAGTCAACTAAACTTCCGATTCCGATGCCGAATTCCGATATTGAAAAAATATCGGAAGTCGGTATCGGAATTCCGATACAGCAAGTATCGGCCGATACCCGATACTTGCGGTATCGGAATGCTCAACACTAATTATGACATCATCAAATGATTATGACATCAACAAAATGATTATGACATCATTAAATGATTATGACATCATCAAATGATTATGACATCAAAAAAATGATTATGACATCATCTAATGATTATGACATCATCAAATGATTATGACATCAGCAAAATGATTATGACATCATCCAATGATTATGACATCAAATGATTATGACATCATCAAATGATTATGACATCAACAAAATGATTATGACATCATCAAATGATTATGACATCAACAAAATGATTATGACATCATCCAACGATTATGACATCAAATGATTATGACATCATCAAATCATTATGACATCAACAAAATGATTATGACATCAACAAAATGATTATGACATCATCAAATGATTATGACATCAACAAAATGATTATGACATCATCTAATGATGATGATATCATCAAATGATTATGACATCAACAAAATGATTATGACATCATCAAATGATTATGACATCAACAAAATGATTATGACATCATCAAATGATTATGACATCAACAAAATGATTATGACATCATCTAATGATAATTACATCATCAAATGATTATGGCATCATCAAATGATTATGACATCAACAAAATGATTATGACATCATCAAATGATTATGACATCAACAAAATGATTATGACATCATCTAATGATTATGACATAATCAAATGATTATGACATCAACAAAATGATTATGACATCATCTAATGATTATAACATCATCAAATGATTATGACATCAACAAAATGATTATGACATCATCCAATGATTATGACTTCAAATGATTATGACATCATCAAATCATATGACATCAACAAAATGATTATGACATCAACAAAATGATTATGACATCATCAAATGATTATGACATCAACAAAATGATAATGTCATCATCCAATGATTGTGACATCAAATGATTATGACATCATCAAATGATTATGACATCAACAAAATGATTATGACATCATCTAATGATTATGACATCATCAAATGATTATGACATCAACAAAATGATTATGACATCATCCAATGATTATGACATCAAATGATTATGACATCATCAAATGATTATGACATCAACAAAATGATTATGACATCATCAAATGATTATGACATCAACAAAATGATTATGACATCATCTAATGATTATGACATAATCAAATGATTATGACATCATCAAAATGATTATGACATCATATAATGATTATAACATCATCAAATGATTATGACATCAACAAAATGATTATGACATCATCCAATGATTATGACATCAAATGATTATGACATCATCAAATCATATGACATCAACAAAATGATTATGACATCAACAAAATGATTATGACATCATCAAATGATTCTGACATCAACAAAATGATTATGACATCATCAAATGATTCTGACATCAACAAAATGATTATGACATCATCAAATGATTATGACATCAACAAAATGATTATGACATCATCTAATGATTATGACATCATCAAATGATTATGACATCAACAAAATGATTATGACATCATCCAATGATTATGACATCAAATGATTATGACATCATCAAATGATTATGACATGAACAAAATGATTATGACATCATCTAATGATTATGACATCATCAAATGATTATGACATCAACAAAATGATTATGACATCATCCAATGATTATGTCATCATCAAATGATTATGACATCAACAAAATGATTATGACATCATCCAATGATTATGACATCAAATGATTATGACATCATCAAATCATTATGACATCAACAAAATGATTATGACATCAACAAAATGATTACGACATCATCAAATGATTATGACATCAACAAAATGATTATGACATCATCTAATGATGATGACATCATCAAATGATTATGACATCAACAAAATGATTATGACATCAACAAAATGATTATGACATCATCCAATGATTGTGACATCAAATGATTATGACATCATCAAATGATTATGACATCATCAAATGATTATAACATCAACAAAATGATTATGACATCATCCAATGATTATGACATCAAATGATTATGACATCATCAAATCATATGACATCAACAAAATGATTATGACATCATCAAATGATTCTGACATCAACAAAATGATTATGACATCATCTAATGATTATGACATCATCAAATGATTATGACATCAACAAAATGATTATGACATCATCCAATGATTATGGCATCATCAAATGATTATGACGTCAACAAAATGATTATGACATCATCCAATGATTATGACATCATATAATTATGACATCATCAAATGATTATGACATCAACAAAATGATTATGACATCATCTAATGATTATGACATCATCAAATGATTATGACATCAACAAAATGATTATGACATCATCCAATGATTATGACATCAAATGATTATGACATTATCAAATGATTATGACATCAACAAAATGATTATGACATCATCCAATGATTATGACATCAAATGATTATGACATCATCAAATCATTATTACATCAACAAAATGATTATGACATCAACAAAATGATTATGACATCATCAAATGATTATGACATCAAATGATTATGACATCAACAAAATGATTATGACATCATCTAATGATTATGACATCAAACAATTATGACATCATCAAATGATTATGACATCAACAAAATGATTATGACATCATCTAATGATTATGACATCAAATGATTTTGACATCAACAAAATGATTATGACATCATCTAATGATTATGACATCATCAAATGATTATGACATCAAGAAAATGATTATGACATCATCCAATGATTATGACATCAAATGATTATGACATCAACAAAATGATTATGACATCAACAAAATGATTATGACATCATCTAATGATTATGACATCATCAAATGATTATGACATCAACAAAATGATTATGACATCATCCAATGATTATGACATCAAATGATTATGACATCATCAAATCATTATGACATCAACAAAATGATTATGACATCATCAAATGATTATGACATCAACAAAATGATTATGACATCATTAAATGATTATGACATCATCAAAAGATTATGACATCAAAAAAAATGATTATGACATCATCTAATGATTATGACATCATCAAATGATTATGACATCAACAAAATGATTATGACATCATCCAATGATTATGACATCAAATGATTATGACATCATCAAATGATTATGACATCAACAAAATGATTATGACATCATCCAACGATTATGACATCAAATGATTATGACATCATCAAATCATTATGACATCAACAAAATGATTATGACATCATCTAATGATGATGACATCATCAAATGATTATGACATCAACAAAATGATTATGACATCATCAAATGATTATGACATCAACAAAATGATTATGACATCATCTAATGATTATGACATCATCAAATGATTATGGTATCATCAAATGATTATGACATCAACAAAATGATTATGACATCATCCAATGATTATGACATCAAATGATTATGATATCATCAAATCATTATGACATCAACAAAATGATTATTACATCAACAAAATGATTATGACATCATCAAATGATTATGACATCAACAAAATGATTATGTCATCATCCAATGATTGTGACATCAAATGATTATGACATCATCAAATGATTATGACATCAACAAAATGATTATGACATCATCTAATGATTATGACATCATCAAATGATTTTGACATCAACAAAATGATTATGACATCATCCAATGATTATGACATCAAATGATTATGACATCATCAAATGATTATGACATCAACAAAATGATTATGACATCATCAAATGATTATGACATCAACAAAATGATTATGACATCATCTAATGATTATGACATAATCAAATGATTATGACATCAACAAAATGATTATGACATCATCTAATGATTATAACATCATCAAATGATTATGACATCAACAAAATGATTATGACATCATCCAATGATTATGACATCAAATGATTATGACATCATCAAATCATATGACATCAACAAAATGATTATGACATCAACAAAATGATTATGACATCATCAAATGATTCTGACATCAACAAAATGATTATGACATCATCAAATGATTCTGACATCAACAAAATGATTATGACATCATCAAATGATTATGACATCAACAAAATGATTATGACATCATCTAATGATTATGACATCATCAAATTATTATGACATCAACAAAATGATTATGACATCATCCAATGATTATGACATCAAATGATTATGACATTATCAAATGATTATGACATGAACAAAATGATTATGACATCATCTAATGATTATGACATCATCAAATGATTATGACATCAACAAAATGAATATGACATCATCCAATGATTATGACATCATCAAATGATTATGACGTCAACAAAATGATTATGACATCATCCAATGATTATGACATCAAATGATTATGACATCATCAAATCATTATGACATCAACACAATGATTATGACATCAACAAAATGATTATGACATCATCTAATGATGATGACATCATCAAATGATTAGGACATCAACAAAATGATTATGACATCATCAAATGATTATGACATCAACAAAATGATTATGACATCATCAAATGATTATGACATCAACAAAATGATTATGACATCATCCAATGATTATGACATCAAATGATTATGACATCAACAAAATGATTATGACATCAACAAAATGATTATGACATCATCTAATGATTATGACATCATCAAATGATTATGACATCAACAAAATGATTATGACATCATCCAATGATTATGACATCAAATGATTATGACATCATCAAATCATTATGACATCAACAAAATGATTATGACATCATCAAATGATTATGACATCAACAAAATGATTATGACATCATTAAATGATAATGACATCATCAAATGATTATGACATCAAAAAAATGATTATGACATCATCTAATGATTATGACATCATCAAATGATTATGACATCAACAAAATGATTATGACATCATCCAATGATTATGACATCAAATGATTATGACATCATCAAATGACTATGACATCAACAAAATGATTATGACATCATCCAACGATTATGACATCAAATGATTATGACATCATCAAATCATTATGACATCAACAAAATGATTATGACATCATCTAATGATGATGACATCATCAAATGATTATGACATCAACAAAATGATTATGACATCATCAAATGATTATGACATCAACAAAATGATTATGACATCATCTAATGATTATGACATCATCAAATGATTATGGCATCATCAAATGATTATGACATCAACAAAATGATTATGACATCATCCAATGATTATGACATCAAATGATTATGATATCATCAAATCATTATGACATCAACAAAATGATTATGACATCATCTAATGATGATGTCATCATCCAATGATTGTGACCTCAAATGATTATGACATCATCAAATGATTATGACATCAACAAAATGATTATGACATCATCTAATGATTATGACATCATCAAATGATTATGACATCAACAAAATGATTATGACATCATCAAATGATTATGACATCAACAAAATGATTATGACATCATCCAATGATTATGACATCAAATGATTATGACATTATCAAATGATTATGACATGAACAAAATGATTATGACATCATCTAATGATTATGACATCATCAAATGATTATGACATCAACAAAATGAATATGACATCATCCAATGATTATGACATCATCAAATGATTATGACATCAACAAAATGATTATGACATCATCCAGTGATTATGACATCAAATGATTATGACATCATCAAATCATTATGACATCAACACAATGATTATGACATCAACAAAATGATTACGACATCATCAAATGATTATGACATCAACAAAATGATTATGACATCATCTAATGATGATGACATCATCAAATGATTATGACATCAACAAAATGATTATGACATCATCAAATGATTATGACATCAAAAAAATGATTATGACATCATCAAATGATTATGACATCAACAAAATGATTATGACATCATCCAATGATTATGACATCAAATGATTATGACATCAACAAAATGATTATGACATCAACAAAATGATTATGACATCATCTAATGATTATGACATCATCAAATGATTATGACATCAACAAAATGATTATGACATCATCCAATGATTATGACATCAAATGATTATGACATCATCAAATCATTATGACATCAACAAAATGATTATGACATCATCAAATGATTATGACATCAACAAAATGATTATGACATCATTAAATGATTATGACATCATCAAATGATTATGACATCAAAAAAATGATTATGACATCATCTAATGATTATGACATCATCAAATGATTATGACATCAACAAAATGATTATGACATCATCCAATGATTATGACATCAAATGATTATGACATCATCAAATGATTATGACATCAACAAAATGATTATGACATCATCCAACGATTATGACATCAAATGATTATGACATCATCAAATCATTATGACATCAACAAAATGATTATGACATCATCTAATGATTATGACATCAACAAAATGATTATGACATCATCTAATGATTATGACATCATCAAATGATTATGACATCAACAAAATGATTATGACATCATCAAATGATTATGACATCAACAAAATGATTATGACATCATCCAACGATTATGACATCAAATGATTATGACATCATCAAATGATTATGACATCAACAAAATGATTATGACATCATCAAATGATTATGACATCAACAAAATGATTATGACATCATCTAATGATTATGACATCATCAAATGATTATGGCATCATCAAATGATTATGACATCAACAAAATGATTATGACATCATCCAACGATTATGACATCAAATGATTATGACATCATCAAATCATTATGACATCAACAAAATGATTATGACATCATCTAATGATTATGACATCAACAAAATGATTATGACATCATCTAATGATTATGACATCATCAAATGATTATGACATCAACAAAATGATTATGACATCATCAAATGATTATGACATCAACAAAATGATTATGACATCATCCAACGATTATGACATCAAATGATTATGACATCATCAAATGATTATGACATCAACAAAATGATTATGACATCATCAAATGATTATGACATCAACAAAATGATTATGACATCAACAAAATGATTATTACATCAACAAAATGATTATGACATCATCAAATGATTATGACATCAACAAAATGATTATGTCATCATCCAATGATTGTGACATCAAATGATTATGACATCATCAAATGATTATGACATCAACAAAATGATTATGACATCATCTAATGATTATGACATCATCAAATGATTATGACATCAACAAAATGATTATGACATCATCCAATGATTATGACATCAAATGATTATGACATCATCAAATGATTATGACATCAACAAAATGATTATGACATCATCTAATGATTATGACATAATCAAATGATTATGACATCAACAAAATGATTATGACATCATCTAATGATTATAACATCATCAAATGATTATGACATCAACAAAATGATTATGACATCATCCAATGATTATGACATCAAATGATTATGACATCATCAAATCGTATGACATCAACAAAATGATTATGACATCAACAAAATGATTATGACATCATCAAATGATTCTGACATCAACAAAATGATTATGACATCATCAAATGATTCTGACATCAACAAAATGATTATGACATCATCAAATGATTATGACATCAACAAAATGATTATGACATCATCTAATGATTATGACATCATCAAATGATTATGACATCAAATGATTATGACATCATCAAATGATTATGACATCAACAAAATGATTATGACATCATCGAATGATTATGACATCAACAAAATGATTATGACGTCATCCAATGATTATGACATCAAATGATTATGACATCATCAAATGATTATGACATCATCCAACGATTATGACATCAAATGATTATGACATCATCAAATCATTATGACATCAACAAAATGATTATGACATCAACAAAATGATTATGACATCATCAAATGATTATGACATCAACAAAATGATTATGACATCATCAAATGATTATGACATCAACAAAATGATTATGACATCATCAAATGATTATGACATCAACAAAATGATTATGACATCATCTAATGATTATGACATCATCAAATGATTATGGCATCATCAAATGATTATGACATCAACAAAATGATTACGACATCATCCAATGATTATGACATCAAATGATTATGACATCATCAAATCATTATGACATCAACAAAATGATTATGACATCAACAAAATGATTATGACATCATCAAATGATTATGACATCTACAAAATGATTATGACATCATCCAATGATTATGACATCAAATGATTATGACATCATCAAATCATTATGACATCAACAAAATGATTATGACATCATCAAATGATTATGACATCAACAAAATGATTATGGCATCATTAAATGATTATGACATCATCAAATGATCATGACATCAAAAAAATGATTATGACATCATCTAATGATTATGACATCATCAAATGATTATGACATCAACAAAATGATTATGACATCATCCAATGATTATGACATCAAATGATTATGACATCATCAAATGATTATGACATCAACAAAATCATTATGACATCATCAAATGATTATGACATCAACAAAATGATTATGACATCATCCAATGATTATGACATCAAATGATTATGACATCATCAAATGATTATGACATCAACAAAATGATTATGACATCATCCAACGATTATGACATCAAATGATTATGACATCATCAAATCATTATGACATCAACAAAATGATTATGACATCATCAAAATGATTATGGCATCATCAAATGATTATGACATCAACAAAATGATTATGACATCATCTAATGATGATGACATCATCAAATGATTATGACATCAACAAAATGATTATGACATCATCAAATGATTATGACATCAACAAAATGATTATGACATCATCTAATGATTATGACATCATCAAATGATTATGGCATCATCAAATGATTATGACATCAACAAAATGATTATGACATCATCTAATGATTATGACATCATCAAATGATTATGACATCAACAAAATGATTATGACATCATCCAATGATTATGACATCAAATGATTATGACATCATCAAATGATTATGACATGAACAAAATGATTATGACATCATCTAATGATTATGACATCATCAAATGATTATGACATCAACAAAATGATTATGACATCATCCAATGATTATGACATCAAATGATTATGACATCATCAAATGATTATGACATCAACAAAATGATTATGACATCATCCAATGATTATGACATCAAATGATTATGACATCATCAAATCATTATGACATCAACAAAATGATTATGACATCAACAAAATGATTACGACATCATCAAATGATTATGACATCAACAAAATGATTATGACATCATCTAATGATGATGACATCATCAAATGATTATGACATCAACAAAATGATTATGACATCATCAAATGATTATGACATCAACAAAATGATTATGACATCAACAAAATGATTATGGCATCATCCAATGATTATGACATCAACAAAATGATTATGACATCAAAAAAATGATTATGACATCATCAAATGATTATGACATCAACAAAATGATTATGTCATCATCCAATGATCATGACATCAAATGATTATGACATCATCTAATGATTATGACATCAACAAAATGATTATGACATCATCCAATGATTGTGACATCAAATGATTATGATATCATCAAATGATTATGACATCAACAAAATGATTATGACATCATCAAATGATTATGACATCAACAAAATGATTATGACATCATCTAATGATTATGACATCATCAAATGATTATGACATCAACAAAATGATTATGACATCATCCAATGATTATGACATCAAATGATTATGACATCATCAAATGATTATGACATCAACAAAATGATTATGACATCATCAAATGATTATGACATCAACAAAATGATTATGACATCATCCAATGATTATGACATCAAATGATTATGACATCATCAAATGATTATGACATCATCCAACGATTATGACATCAAATGATTATGACATCATCAAATCATTATGACATCAACAAAATGATTATGACATCAACAAAATGATTATGACATCATCAAATGATTATGACATCAACAAAATGATTATGACATCATCTAATGATGATGACATCATCAAATGATTATGACATCAACAAAATGATTATGACATCATCAAATGATTATGACATCAACAAAATGATTATGACATCATCTAATGATTATGACATCATCAAATGATTATGGCATCATCAAATGATTATGACATCAACAAAATGATTATGACATCATCCAATGATTATGACATCAAATGATTATGACATCATCAAATCATTATGACATCAACAAAATGATTATGACATCAACAAAATGATTATGACATCATCAAATGATTATGACATCATGAAATGATTATGACATCTACAAAATGATAATGACATCATCCAATGATTATGACATCATCAAATGATTATGACATCAACAAAATGATTATGACATCAAATGATTATGACATCATCAAATGATTATGACATCATCCAATGATTATGCCATCAAATGATTATGACATCATCAAATCATTATGACATCAACAAAATGATTATGACATCATCAAATGATTATGACATCAACAAAATGATTATGACATCATCTAATGATTATGACATCATCAAATGATTATGACATCAACAAAATGATTATGACATCATCAAATGATTATGACATCAAAAAAATGATTATGACATCATCTAATGATTATGACATCATCAAATTATTATGACATCAACAAAATTATTATGACATCATCCAATGATTATGACATCATCAAATGACTATGACATCTACAAAATGATTATGACATCATCAAATGATTATGACATCAACAAAATGATTATGACATCATCTAATGATTATGACATCATCAAATGATTATGACATCAACAAAATTATTATGACATCATCCAATGATTATGACATCAACAAAATGATTATGACATCAAATGATTATGACATCATCAAATGATTATGACATCATCCAATGATTATGACATCAAATGATTATGACATCATCAAATCATTATGACATCAACAAAATGATTATGACATCATCAAATGATTATGACATCAACAAAATGATTATGACATCATCTAATGATTATGACATCATCAAATGATTATGACATCAACAAAATGATTATGACATCATCAAATGATTATGACATCAACAAAATGATTATGACATCATCTAATGATTATGACATCATCAAATGATTATGACATCAACAAAATTATTATGACATCATCCAACGATTATGACATCATCAAATGATTATGACATCATCAAATCATTATGACATCAACAAAATGATTATGACATCAAATGATTATGACGTCATCAAATGATTATGACATCAACAAAATGATTATGACATCATCAAATGATTATGACATCAAATGATTATGACATCATCAAATGATTATGACATCAACAAAATGATTATGACATCAAATGATTATGACATCATCAAATGATTATGACATCATCCAATGATTATGACATCAAATGATTATGACATCATCAAATCATTATGACATCAACAAAATGATTATGACATCATCAAATGATTATGACATCAACAAAATGATTATGACATCATCTAATGATTATGACATCATCAAATGATTATGACATCAACAAAATGATTATGATATCATCCAACGATTATGACATCAAATGATTATGACATCATCAAATGATTATGACATCAACAAAATGATTATGACATCATCCAACGATTATGACATCAAATGATTATGACATCATCAAATGATTATGACATCAACAAAATGATTATGACATCAAATGATTATGACATCATCAAATGATTATGACATCATCCAATGATTATGACATCAAATGATTATGACATCATCAAATCATTATGACATCAACAAAATGATTATGACATCATCAAATGATTATGACATCAACAAAATGATTATGACATCATCTAATGATTATGACATCATCAAATGATTATGACATCAACAAAATGATTATGACATCATCAAATGATTATGACATCAACAAAATGATTATGACATCATCTAATGATTATGACATCATCAAATGATTATGACATCAACAAAATGATTATGACATCATCAAATGATTATGACATCAACAAAATGATTATGACATCATCCAATGATTATGACATCAAATGGTTATGACATCATCAAATCATTATGACATCAACAAAATGATTATGACATCAACAAAATGATTATGACATCATCAAATGATAATGACATCAAATGATTATGACATCAACAAAATGATTATGACATCATCTAATGATTATGACATCATCAAATGATTATGACATCAACAAAATGATTATGACATCATCTAATGATTATGACATCATCAAATGATTATGACATCAACAAAATGATTATGACATCAACAAAATGATTATGACATCATCTAATGATTATGACATCATCAAATCATTATGACATCAACAAAATGATTATGACATCATCAAATGATTATGACATCAACAAAATGATTATGACATGATTAAATGATTATGACATCATCAAATGATTATGACATCAAAAAAATGATTATGACATCATCTAATGATTGTGACATCATCAAATGATAATGACATCAACAAAATGATTATGACATCATCCAATGATTATGACATCAAATGATTATGACATCATCAAATGATTATGACATCAACAAAATGATTATGACATCATCCAATGATTATGACATCAAATGACTATGACATCATCAAATGATTATGACATCAACAAAATGATTATGACATCATCCAACGATTATGAAATCAAATGATTATGACATCATCAAATCATTATGACATCAACAAAATGATTATGACATCAACAAAATGATTATGACATCATCAAATGATTATGACATCAACAAAATGATTATGACATCATCTAATGATGATGACATCAAGAAATGATTATGACATCAACAAAATGATTATGACATCATCAAATGATTCTGACATCAACAAAATGATTATGACATCATCAAATGATTATGACATCAACAAAATGATTATGACATCATCTAATGATTATGACATCATCAAATGATTATGACATCAACAAAATGATTATGACATCATCCAATGATTATGACATCAAATGATTATGACATCATCAAATGATTATGACATGAACAAAATGATTATGACATCATCTAATGATTATGACATCATCAAATGATTATGACATCAACAAAATGATTATGACATCATCCAATGATTATGACATCAAATGATTATGACATCATCAAATGATTATGACATCAACAAAATGATTATGACATCATCCAATGATTATGACATCAAATGATTATGACATCATCAAATCATTATGACATCAACAAAATGATTATGACATCAACAAAATGATTACGACATCATCAAATGATTATGACATCAACAAAATGATTATGACATCATCTAATGATGATGACATCATCAAATGATAATGACATCAACAAAATGATTATGACATCATCAAATGATTATGACATCAACAAAATGATTATGACATCATCTAATGATCATGACATCATCAAATGATTATGGCATCATCAAATGATTATGACATCAACAAAATGATTATGACATCATCCAATGATTATGACATCAAATGATTATGACATCATCAAATCATTATGACATCAACAAAATGATTATGACATCAACAAAATGATTATGACATCATCAAATGATTATGACATCAACAAAATGATTATGACATCATCAAATGATTATGACATCAACAAAATGATTATGACATCATCTAATGATTATGACATCATCAAATGATTATGACATCAACAAAATGATTATGACATCATCCAATGATTATGACATCATCAAATGATTATGACATCTACAAAATGATTATGACATCATCCAATGATTATGACATCAAATGATTATGACATCAACAAAATGATTATGACATCAAATGATTATGACATCATCAAATGATTATGACATCATCCAATGATTATGACATCAAATGATTATGACATCATCAAATGATTATGACATCAACAAAATGATTATGACATCATCCAATGATTATGACATCAAATGGTTATGACATCATCAAATCATTATGACATCAACAAAATGATTATGACATCAACAAAATGATTATGACATCATCAAATGATAATGACATCAAATGATTATGACATCAACAAAATGATTATGACATCATCTAATGATTATGACATCAAACGATTATGACATCATCAAATGATTATGACATCAACAAAATGATTATGACATCAACAAAATGATTATGACATCATCTAATGATTATGACATCATCAAATGATTATGACATCAACAAAATGATTATGACATCATCCAATGATTATGACATCAAATGATTATGACATCATCAAATCATTATGACATCAACAAAATGATTATGACATCATCAAATGATTATGACATCAACAAAATGATTATGACATGATTAAATGATTATGACATCATCAAATGATTATGACATCAAAAAAATGATTATGACATCATCTAATGATTGTGACATCATCAAATGATCATGACATCAACAAAATGATTATGACATCATCCAATGATTATGACATCAAATGATTATGACATCATCAAATGATTATGACATCAACAAAATGATTATGACATGATTAAATGATTATGACATCATCAAATGATTATGACATCAAAAAATGATTATGACATCATCTAATGATTGTGACATCATCAAATGATAATGACATCAACAAAATGATTATGACATCATCCAATGATTATGACATCAAATGATTATGACATCATCAAATGATTATGACATCAACAAAATGATTATGACATCATCAAATGATTATGACATCAACAAAATGATTATGACATCATCCAATGATTATGACATCAAATGATTATGACATCATCAAATGATTATGACATCAACAAAATGATTATGACATCATCCAACGATTATGAAATCAAATGATTATGACATCATCAAATCATTATGACATCAACAAAATGATTATGACATCAACAAAATGATTATGACATCATCAAATGATTATGACATCAACAAAATGATTATGACATCATCTAATGATGATGACATCAACAAATGATTATGACATCAACAAAATGATTATGACATCATCAAATGATTCTGACATCAACAAAATGATTATGACATCATCAAATGATTATGACATCAACAAAATGATTATGACATCATCTAATGATTATGACATCATCAAATGATTATGACATCAACAAAATGATTATGACATCATCCAATGATTATGACATCAAATGATTATGACATCATCAAATGATTATGACATGAACAAAATGATTATGACATCATCTAATGATTATGACATCATCAAATGATTATGACATCAACAAAATGATTATGACATCATCCAATGATTATGACATCAAATGATTATGACATCATCAAATGATTATGACATCAACAAAATGATTATGACATCATCCAATGATTATGACATCAAATGATTATGACATCATCAAATCATTATGACATCAACAAAATGATTATGACATCAACAAAATGATTACGACATCATCAAATGATTATGACATCAACAAAATGATTATGACATCATCTAATGATGATGACATCATCAAATGATTATGACATCAACAAAATGATTATGACATCATCAAATGATTATGACATCAACAAAATGATTATGACATCATCTAATGATCATGACATCATCAAATGATTATGGCATCATCAAATGATTATGACATCAACAAAATGATTATGACATCATCCAATGATTATGACATCAAATGATTATGACATCATCAAATCATTATGACATCAACAAAATGATTATGACATCAACAAAATGATTATGACATCATCAAATGATTATGACATCAACAAAATGATTATGACATCATCAAATGATTATGACATCAACAAAATGATTATGACATCATCTAATGATTATGACATCATCAAATGATTATGACATCAACAAAATGATTATGACATCATCCAATGATTATGACATCATCAAATGATTATGACATCTACAAAATGATTATGATATCATCCAATGATTATGACATCAAATGATTATGACATCATCAAATGATTATGACATCAACAAAATGATTATGACATCAAATGATTATGACATCATCAAATGATTATGACATCATCCAATGATTATGACATCACATGATTATGACATCATCAAATGATTATGACATCAACAAAATGATTATGACATCATCCAATGATTATGACATCAAATGGTTATGACATCATCAAATCATTATGACATCAACAAAATGATTATGACATCAACAAAATGATTATGACATCATCAAATGATAATGACATCAAATGATTATGACATCAACAAAATGATTATGACATCATCTAATGATTATGACATCAAACGATTATGACATCATCAAATGATTATGACATCAACAAAATGATTATGACATCAACAAAATGATTATGACATCATCTAATGATTATGACATCATCAAATGATTATGACATCAACAAAATGATTATGACATCATCCAATGATTATGACATCAAATGATTATGACATCATCAAATCATTATGACATCAACAAAATGATTATGACATCATCAAATGATTATGACATCAACAAAATGATTATGACATGATTAAATGATTATGACATCATCAAATGATTATGACATCATCAAATGATCATGACATCAACAAAATGATTATGACATCATCCAATGATTATGACATCAAATGATTATGACATCATCAAATGATTATGACATCAACAAAATGATTATGACATCATAAAATGATTATGACATCAACAAAATGATTATGACATCATCCAATGATTATGACATCAAATGATTATGACATCATCAAATGATTATGACATCAACAAAATGATTATGACATCATCCAACAATTATGAAATCAAATGATTATGACATCATCAAATCATTATGACATCAACAAAATGATTATGACATCAACAAAATGATTATGACATCATCAAATGATTATGACATCAACAAAATGATTATGACATCATCTAATGATGATGACATCAACAAATGATTATGACATCAACAAAATGATTATGACATCATCAAATCATTATGACATCAACAAAATGATTATGACATCATCTAATGATTATGACATCATCAAATGATTATGGCATCATCAAATGATTATGACATCAACAAAATGATTATGACATCATCCAATGATTATGACATCAAATGATTATGATATCATCAAATCATTATGACATCAACAAAATGATTATTACATCAACAAAATGATTATGACATCATCAAATGATTATGACATCAACAAAATGATTATGACATCATCTAATGATTATGACATAACCAAATGATTATGACATCAACAAAATGATTATGACATCATCCAATGATTATGACATCAAATGATTATGACATCATGAAATCATATGACATCAACAAAATGATTATGACATCATCCAATGATTATGACATCAAATGATTATGACATCATCAAATGATTATGACATCAACAAAATGATTATGACATCATCCAACGATTATGACATCAAATGATTATGACATCATCAAATCATTATGACATCAACAAAATGATTATGACATCAAATGATTATGACATCATCAAATGATTATGACATCAACAAAATGATTATGACATCATCAAATGATTATGACATCAACAAAATGATTATGACATCATCCAATGATTATGACATCAAATGATTATGACATCATCAAATGATTATGACATCAACAAAATGATTATGACATCATCCAACGATTATGACATCAAATGATTATGATATCATCAAATCATTATGACATCAACAAAATGATTATTACATCAACAAAATGATTATGACATCATCAAATGATTATGACATCAACAAAATGATTATGTCATCATCCAATGATTGTGACATCAAATGATTATGACATCATCAAATGATTATGACATCAACAAAATGATTATGACATCATCGAATGATTATGACATCAACAAAATGATTATGACATCATCCAATGATTATGACATCAAATGATTATGACATCATCAAATGATTATGACATCATCCAACGATTATGACATCAAATGATTATGACATCATCAAATCATTATGACATCAACAAAATGATTATGACATCATCAAATGATTATGACATCATCAAATGATTATGACATCAACAAAATGATTATGACATAATCAAATGATTATGACATCAACAAAATGATTATGACATCATCAAATGATTATGACATCAACAAAATGATTATGACATCATCTAATGATTATGACATCATCAAATGATTATGGCATCATCAAATGATTATGACATCAACAAAATGATTACGACATCATCCAATGATTATGACATCAAATGATTATGACATCATCAAATCATTATGACATCAACAAAATGATTATGACATCAACAAAATGATTATGACATCATCAAATGATTATGACATCAACAAAATGATTATGACATCATCAAATGATTATGACATCAATAAAATGATTATGACATCATCTAATGATTATGACATCATCAAATGATTATGACATCAACAAAATGATTATGACATCATCCAATGATTATGACATCATCAAATGATTATGACATCTACAAAATGATTATGACAGCATCCAATGATTATGACATCAAATGATTATGACATCATCAAATGATTATGACATCAACAAAATCATTATGACATCATCAAATGATTATGACATCAACAAAATGATTATGACATCATCCAATGATTATGACATCAAATGATTATGACATCATCAAATGATTATGACATCAACAAAATGATTATGACATCATCCAACGATTATGACATCAAATGATTATGACATCATCAAATCATTATGACATCAACAAAATGATTATGACATCATCAAAATGATTATGACATCATCAAATGATTATGACATCAACAAAATGATTATGACATCTTCTAATGATGATGACATCATCAAATGATTATGACATCAACAAAATGATTATGACATCATCAAATGATTATGACATCAACAAAATGATTATGACATCATCTAATGATTATGACATCATCAAATGATTATGGCATCATCAAATGATTATGACATCAACAAAATGATTATGACATCATCTAATGATTATGACATCATCAAATGATTATGACATCAACAAAATGATTATGACATCATCCAATGATTATGACATAAAATGATTATGACATCATCAAATGATTATGACATGAACAAAATGATTATGACATCATCTAATGATTATGACATCATCAAATGATTATGACATCAACAAAATGATTATGACATCATCCAATGATTATGACATCAAATGATTATGACATCATCAAATGATTATGACATCAACAAAATGATTATGACATCATCCAATGATTATGACATCAAATGATTATGACATCATCAAATCATTATGACATCAACAAAATGATTATGACATCAACAAAATGATTACGACATCATCAAATGATTATGACATCAACAAAATGATTATGACATCATCTAATGATGATGACATCATCAAATGATTATGACATCAACAAAGTGATTATGACATCATCAAATGATTATGACATCAACAAAATGATTATGACATCAACAAAATGATTATGGCATCATCCAATGATTATGACATCAACAAAATGATTATGACATCAAAAAAATGATTATGACATCATCAAATGATTATGACATCAACAAAATGATTATGTCATCATCCAATGATCATGACATCAAATGATTATGACATCATCTAATGATTATGACATCAACAAAATGATTATGACATCATCCAATGATTGTGACATCAAATGATTATGATATCATCAAATGATTATGACATCAACAAAATGATTATGACATCATCAAATGATTATGACATCAACAAAATGATTATGACATCATCTAATGATTATGACATAATCAAATGATTATGACATCAACAACATGATTATGACATCATCTAATGATTATGACATCAACAAAATGATTATGACATCATCCAATGATTATGACATCAAATGATTATGACATCATCAAATGATTATGACATCAACAAAATGATTATGACATCATCAAATGATTATGACATCAACAAAATGAATAAGACATCATCCAATGATTATGACATCAAATGATTATGACATCATCAAATGATTATGACATCATCCAACGATTATGACATCAAATGATTATGACATCATCAAATCATTATGACATCAACAAAATGATTATGACATCAACAAAATGATTATGACATCATCAAATGATTATGACATCAACAAAATGATTATGACATCATCTAATGATGATGACATCATCAAATGATTATGACATCAACAAAATGATTATGACATCATCAAATGATTATGACATCAACAAAATGATTATGACATCATCTAATGATTATGACATCATCAAATGATTATGGCATCATCAAATGATTATGACATCAACAAAATGATTATGACATCATCCAATGATTATGACATCAAATGATTATGACATCATCAAATCATTATGACATCAACAAAATGATTATGACATCAACAAAATGATTATGACATCTTCAAATGATTATGACATCATGAAATGATTATGACATCTACAAAATGATAATGACATCATCCAATGATTATGACATCATCAAATGATTATGACATCAACAAAATGATTATGACATCAAATGATTATGACATCATCAAATGATTATGACATCATCCAATGATTATGACATCAAATGATTATGACATCATCAAATCATTATGACATCAACAAAATGATTATGACATCATCAAATGATTATGACATCAACAAAATGATTATGACATCATCTAATGATTATGACATCATCAAATGATTATGACATCAACAAAATGATTATGACATCATCAAATGATTATGACATCAACAAAATGATTATGACATCATCTAATGATTATGACATCATCAAATGATTATGACATCAACAAAATTATTATGACATCATCCAACGATTATGACATCATCAAATGATTATGACATCATCAAATCATTATGACATCAACAAAATGATTATGACATCAAATGATTATGACATCATGAAATGATTATGACATCTACAAAATGATAATGACATCATCCAATGATTATGACATCATCAAATGATTATGACATCAACAAAATGATTATGACATCAAATGATTATGACATCATCAAATGATTATGACATCATCCAATGATTATGCCATCAAATGATTATGACATCATCAAATCATTATGACATCAACAAAATGATTATGACATCATCAAATGATTATGACATCAACAAAATGATTATGACATCATCTAATGATTATGACATCATCAAATGATTATGACATCAACAAAATGATTATGACATCATCAAATGATTATGACATCAAAAAAATGATTATGACATCATCTAATGATTATGACATCATCAAATTATTATGACATCAACAAAATTATTATGACATCATCCAATGATTATGACATCATCAAATGACTATGACATCTACAAAATGATTATGACATCATCAAATGATTATGACATCAACAAAATGATTATGACATCATCTAATGATTATGACATCATCAAATGATTATGACATCAACAAAATTATTATGACATCATCCAATGATTATGACATCAACAAAATGATTATGACATCAAATGATTTTGACATTATCAAATGATTATGACATCATCCAATGATTATGACATCAAATGATTATGACATCATCAAATCATTATGACATCAACAAAATGATTATGACATCATCAAATGATTATGACATCAACAAAATGATTATGACATCATCTAATGATTATGACATCATCAAATGATTATGACATCAACAAAATGATTATGACATCATCAAATGATTATGACATCAACAAAATGATTATGACATCATCTAATGATTATGACATCATCAAATGATTATGACATCAACAAAATTATTATGACATCATCCAACGATTATGACATCATCAAATGATTATGACATCATCAAATCATTATGACATCAACAAAATGATTATGACATCAAATGATTATGACGTCATCAAATGATTATGACATCAACAAAATGATTATGACATCATCAAATGATTATGACATCAACAAAATGATTATGATATCATCCAATGATTATGACATCAAATGATTATGACATCATCAAATGATTATGACATCAACAAAATGATTATGACATCATCCAACGATTATGACATCAAATGATTATGACATCATCAAATGATTATGACATCAACAAAATGATTATGACATCAAATGATTATGACATCATCAAATGATTATGACATCATCCAATGATTATGACATCAAATGATTATGACATCATCAAATCATTATGACATCAACAAAATGATTATGACATCATCAAATGATTATGACATCAACAAAATGATTATGACATCATCTAATGATTATGACATCATCAAATGATTATGACATCAACAAAATGATTATGACATCATCAAATGATTATGACATCAACAAAATGATTATGACATCATCTAATGATTATGACATCATCAAATGATTATGACATCAACAAAATGATTATGACATCATCAAATGATTATGACATCAACAAAATGATTATGACATCATCCAATGATTATGACATCAAATGGTTATGACATCATCAAATCATTATGACATCAACAAAATGATTATGACATCAACAAAATGATTATGACATCATCAAATGATAATGACCTCAAATGATTATGACATCAACAAAATGATTATGACATCATCTAATGATTATGACATCATCAAATGATTATGACATCAACAAAATGATTATGACATCAACAAAATGATTATGACATCATCTAATGATTATGACATCATCAAATGATTATGACATCAACAAAATGATTATGACATCATCCAATGATTATGACATCAAATGATTATGACATCATCAAATCATTATGACATCAACAAAATGATTATGACATCATCAAATGATTATGACATCAACAAAATGATTATGACATGATTAAATGATTATGACATCATCAAATGATTATGACATCAAAAAAATGATTATGACATCATCTAATGATTGTGACATCATCAAATGATAATGACATCAACAAAATGATTATGACATCATCCAATGATTATGACATCAAATGATTATGACATCATCAAATGATTATGACATCAACAAAATGATTATGACATCATCAAATGATTATGACATCAACAAAATGATTATGACATCATCCAATGATTATGACATCAAATGATTATGACATCATCAAATGATTATGACATCAACAAAATGATTATGACATCATCCAACGATTATGAAATCAAATGATTATGACATCATCAAATCATTATGACATCAACAAAATGATTATGACATCAACAAAATGATTATGACATCATCAAATGATTATGACATCAACAAAATGATTATGACATCATCTAATGATGATGACATCAAGAAATGATTATGACATCAACAAAATGATTATGACATCATCAAATGATTCTGACATCAACAAAATGATTATGACATCATCAAATGATTATGACATCAACAAAATGATTATGACATCATCTAATGATTATGACATCATCAAATGATTATGACATCAACAAAATGATTATGACATCATCCAATGATTATGACATCAAATGATTATGACATCATCAAATGATTATGACATGAACAAAATGATTATGACATCATCTAATGATTATGACATCATCAAATGATTATGACATCAACAAAATGATTATGACATCATCCAATGATTATGACATCAAATGATTATGACATCATCAAATGATTATGACATCAACAAAATGATTATGACATCATCCAATGATTATGACATCAAATGATTATGACATCATCAAATCATTATGACATCAACAAAATGATTATGACATCAACAAAATGATTACGACATCATCAAATGATTATGACATCAACAAAATGATTATGACATCATCTAATGATGATGACATCATCAAATGATTATGACATCAACAAAATGATTATGACATCATCAAATGATTATGACATCAACAAAATGATTATGACATCATCTAATGATCATGACATCATCAAATGATTATGGCATCATCAAATGAATATGACATCAACAAAATGATTATGACATCATCCAATGATTATGACATCAAATGATTATGACATCATCAAATCATTATGACATCAACAAAATGATTATGACATCAACAAAATGATTATGACATCATCAAATGATTATGACATCAACAAAATGATTATGACATCATCAAATGATTATGACATCAACAAAATGATTATGACATCATCTAATGATTATGACATCATCAAATGATTATGACATCAACAAAATGATTATGACATCATCCAATGATTATGACATCATCAAATGATTATGACATCTACAAAATGATTATGACATCATCCAATGATTATGACATCAAATGATTATGACATCAACAAAATGATTATGACATCAAATGATTATGACATCATCAAATGATTATGACATCATCCAATGATTATGACATCAACAAAATGATTATGACATCATCCAATGATTATGACATCAAATGGTTATGACATCATCAAATCATTATGACATCAACAAAATGATTATGACATCAACAAAATGATTATGACATCATCAAATGATAATGACATCAAATGATTATGACATCAACAAAATGATTATGACATCATCTAATGATTATGACATCAAACGATTATGACATCATCAAATGATTATGACATCAACAAAATGATTATGACATCAACAAAATGATTATGACATCATCTAATGATTATGACATCATCAAATGATTATGACATCAACAAAATGATTATGACATCATCCAATGATTATGACATCAAATGATTATGACATCATCAAATCATTATGACATCAACAAAATGATTATGACATCATCAAATGATTATGACATCAACAAAATGATTATGACATGATTAAATGATTATGACATCATCAAATGATTATGACATCAAAAAAATGATTATGACATCATCTAATGATTGTGACATCATCAAATGATCATGACATCAACAAAATGATTATGACATCATCCAATGATTATGACATCAAATGATTATGACATCATCAAATGATTATGACATCAACAAAATGATTATGACATGATTAAATGATTATGACATCATCAAATGATTATGACATCAAAAAATGATTATGACATCATCTAATGATTGTGACATCATCAAATGATAATGACATCAACAAAATGATTATGACATCATCCAATGATTATGACATCAAATGATTATGACATCATCAAATGATTATGACATCAACAAAATGATTATGACATCATCAAATGATTATGACATCAACAAAATGATTATGACATCATCCAATGATTATGACATCAAATGATTATGACATCATCAAATGATTATGACATCAACAAAATGATTATGACATCATCCAACGATTATGAAATCAAATGATTATGACATCATCAAATCATTATGACATCAACAAAATGATTATGACATCAACAAAATGATTATGACATCATCAAATGATTATGACATCAACAAAATGATTATGACATCATCTAATGATGATGACATCAACAAATGATTATGACATCAACAAAATGATTATGACATCATCAAATGATTCTGACATCAACAAAATGATTATGACATCATCAAATGATTATGACATCAACAAAATGATTATGACATCATCTAATGATTATGACATCATCAAATGATTATGACATCAACAAAATGATTATGACATCATCCAATGATTATGACATCAAATGATTATGACATCATCAAATGATTATGACATGAACAAAATGATTATGACATCATCTAATGATTATGACATCATCAAATGATTATGACATCAACAAAATGATTATGACATCATCCAATGATTATGACATCAAATGATTATGACATCATCAAATGATTATGACATCAACAAAATGATTATGACATCATCCAATGATTATGACATCAAATGATTATGACATCATCAAATCATTATGACATCAACAAAATGATTATGACATCAACAAAATGATTACGACATCATCAAATGATTATGACATCAACAAAATGATTATGACATCATCTAATGATGATGACATCATCAAATGATTATGACATCAACAAAATGATTATGACATCATCAAATGATTATGACATCAACAAAATGATTATGACATCATCTAATGATCATGACATCATCAAATGATTATGGCATCATCAAATGATTATGACATCAACAAAATGATTATGACATCATCCAATGATTATGACATCAAATGATTATGACATCATCAAATCATTATGACATCAACAAAATGATTATGACATCAACAAAATGATTATGACATCATCAAATGATTATGACATCAACAAAATGATTATGACATCATCAAATGATTATGACATCAACAAAATGATTATGACATCATCTAATGATTATGACATCATCAAATGATTATGACATCAACAAAATGATTATGACATCATCCAATGATTATGACATCATCAAATGATTATGACATCTACAAAATGATTATGATATCATCCAATGATTATGACATCAAATGATTATGACATCATCAAATGATTATGACATCAACAAAATGATTATGACATCAAATGATTATGACATCATCAAATGATTATGACATCATCCAATGATTATGACATCACATGATTATGACATCATCAAATGATTATGACATCAACAAAATGATTATGACATCATCCAATGATTATGACATCAAATGGTTATGACATCATCAAATCATTATGACATCAACAAAATGATTATGACATCAACAAAATGATTATGACATCATCAAATGATAATGACATCAAATGATTATGACATCAACAAAATGATTATGACATCATCTAATGATTATGACATCAAACGATTATGACATCATCAAATGATTATGACATCAACAAAATGATTATGACATCAACAAAATGATTATGACATCATCTAATGATTATGACATCATCAAATGATTATGACATCAACAAAATGATTATGACATCATCCAATGATTATGACATCAAATGATTATGACATCATCAAATCATTATGACATCAACAAAATGATTATGACATCATCAAATGATTATGACATCAACAAAATGATTATGACATGATTAAATGATTATGACATCATCAAATGATTATGACATCATCAAATGATCATGACATCAACAAAATGATTATGACATCATCCAATGATTATGACATCAAATGATTATGACATCATCAAATGATTATGACATCAACAAAATGATTATGACATCATAAAATGATTATGACATCAACAAAATGATTATGACATCATCCAATGATTATGACATCAAATGATTATGACATCATCAAATGATTATGACATCAACAAAATGATTATGACATCATCCAACAATTATGAAATCAAATGATTATGACATCATCAAATCATTATGACATCAACAAAATGATTATGACATCAACAAAATGATTATGACATCATCAAATGATTATGACATCAACAAAATGATTATGACATCATCTAATGATGATGACATCAACAAATGATTATGACATCAACAAAATGATTATGACATCATCAAATCATTATGACATCAACAAAATGATTATGACATCATCTAATGATTATGACATCATCAAATGATTATGGCATCATCAAATGATTATGACATCAACAAAATGATTATGACATCATCCAATGATTATGACATCAAATGATTATGATATCATCAAATCATTATGACATCAACAAAATGATTATTACATCAACAAAATGATTATGACATCATCAAATGATTATGACATCAACAAAATGATTATGACATCATCTAATGATTATGACATAACCAAATGATTATGACATCAACAAAATGATTATGACATCATCCAATGATTATGACATCAAATGATTATGACATCATGAAATCATATGACATCAACAAAATGATTATGACATCATCCAATGATTATGACATCAAATGATTATGACATCATCAAATGATTATGACATCAACAAAATGATTATGACATCATCCAACGATTATGACATCAAATGATTATGACATCATCAAATCATTATGACATCAACAAAATGATTATGACATCAAATGATTATGACATCATCAAATGATTATGACATCAACAAAATGATTATGACATCATCAAATGATTATGACATCAACAAAATGATTATGACATCATCCAATGATTATGACATCAAATGATTATGACATCATCAAATGATTATGACATCAACAAAATGATTATGACATCATCCAACGATTATGACATCAAATGATTATGATATCATCAAATCATTATGACATCAACAAAATGATTATTACATCAACAAAATGATTATGACATCATCAAATGATTATGACATCAACAAAATGATTATGTCATCATCCAATGATTGTGACATCAAATGATTATGACATCATCAAATGATTATGACATCAACAAAATGATTATGACATCATCGAATGATTATGACATCAACAAAATGATTATGACATCATCCAATGATTATGACATCAAATGATTATGACATCATCAAATGATTATGACATCATCCAACGATTATGACATCAAATGATTATGACATCATCAAATCATTATGACATCAACAAAATGATTATGACATCAACAAAATGATTATGACATCATCAAATGATTATGACATCAACAAAATGATTATGACATAATCAAATGATTATGACATCAACAAAATGATTATGACATCATCAAATGATTATGACATCAACAAAATGATTATGACATCATCTAATGATTATGACATCATCAAATGATTATGGCATCATCAAATGATTATGACATCAACAAAATGATTACGACATCATCCAATGATTATGACATCAAATGATTATGACATCATCAAATCATTATGACATCAACAAAATGATTATGACATCAACAAAATGATTATGACATCATCAAATGATTATGACATCAACAAAATGATTATGACATCATCAAATGATTATGACATCAATAAAATGATTATGACATCATCTAATGATTATGACATCATCAAATGATTATGACATCAACAAAATGATTATGACATCATCCAATGATTATGACATCATCAAATGATTATGACATCTACAAAATGACTATGACATCATCCAATGATTATGACATCAAATGATTATGACATCATCAAATCATTATGACATCAACAAAATGATTATGACATCATCAAATGATTATGACATCAACAAAATGGTTATGACATCATTAAATGATTATGACATCATCAAATGATCATGACATCAAAAAAATGATTATGACATCATCTAATGATTATGACATCATCAAATGATTATGACATCAACAAAATGATTATGACATCATCCAATGATTATGACATCAAATGATTATGACATCATCAAATGATTATGACATCAACAAAATCATTATGACATCATCAAATGATTATGACATCAACAAAATGATTATGACATCATCCAATGATTATGACATCAAATGATTATGACATCATCAAATGATTATGACATCAACAAAATGATTATGACATCATCCAACGATTATGACATCAAATGATTATGACATCATCAAATCATTATGACATCAACAAAATGATTATGACATCATCAAAATGATTATGACATCATCAAATGATTATGACATCAACAAAATGATTATGACATCATCTAATGATGATGACATCATCAAATGATTATGACATCAACAAAATGATTATGACATCATCAAATGATTATGACATCAACAAAATGATTATGACATCATCTAATGATTATGACATCATCAAATGATTATGGCATCATCAAATGATTATGACATCAACAAAATGATTATGACATCATCTAATGATTATGACATCATCAAATGATTATGACATCAACAAAATGATTATGACATCATCCAATGATTATGACATAAAATGATTATGACATCATCAAATGATTATGACATGAACAAAATGATTATGACATCATCTAATGATTATGACATCATCAAATGATTATGACATCAACAAAATGATTATGACATCATCCAATGATTATGACATCAAATGATTATGACATCATCAAATGATTATGACATCAACAAAATGATTATGACATCATCCAATGATTATGACATCAAATGATTATGACATCATCAAATCATTATGACATCAACAAAATGATTATGACATCAACAAAATGATTACGACATCATCAAATGATTATGACATCAACAAAATGATTATGACATCATCTAATGATGATGACATCATCAAATGATTATGACATCAACAAAGTGATTATGACATCATCAAATGATTATGACATCAACAAAATGATTATGACATCAACAAAATGATTATGGCATCATCCAATGATTATGACATCAACAAAATGATTATGACATCAAAAAAATGATTATGACATCATCAAATGATTATGACATCAACAAAATGATTATGTCATCATCCAATGATCATGACATCAAATGATTATGACATCATCTAATGATTATGACATCAACAAAATGATTATGACATCATCCAATGATTGTGACATCAAATGATTATGATATCATCAAATGATTATGACATCAACAAAATGATTATGACATCATCAAATGATTATGACATCAACAAAATGATTATGACATCATCTAATGATTATGACATAATCAAATGATTATGACATCAACAACATGATTATGACATCATCTAATGATTATGACATCATCAAATGATTATGACATCAACAAAATGATTATGACATCATCCAATGATTATGACATCAAATGATTATGACATCATGAAATCATATGACATCAACAAAATGATTATGACATCAACAAAATGATTATGACATCATCAAATGATTCTGACATCAACAAAATGATTATGACATCATCAAATGATTCTGACATCAACAAAATGATTATGACATCATCTAATGATTATGACATCATCAAATGATTATGACATCAACAAAATGATTATGACATCATCCAATGATTATGACATCAAATGATTATGACATCATCAAATGATTATGACATCAACAAAATGATTATGACATCATCAAATGATTATGACATCAACAAAATGATTAAGACATCATCCAATGATTATGACATCAAATGATTATGACATCATCAAATGATTATGACATCATCCAACGATTATGACATCAAATGATTATGACATCATCAAATCATTATGACATCAACAAAATGATTATGACATCAACAAAATGATTATGACATCATCAAATGATTATGACATCAACAAAATGATTATGACATCATCTAATGATGATGACATCATCAAATGATTATGACATCAACAAAATGATTATGACATCATCAAATGATTATGACATCAACAAAATGATTATGACATCATCTAATGATTATGACATCATCAAATGATTATGGCATCATCAAATGATTATGACATCAACAAAATGATTATGACATCATCCAATGATTATGACATCAAATGATTATGACATCATCAAATCATTATGACATCAACAAAATGATTATGACATCAACAAAATGATTATGACATCATCAAATGATTATGACATCATGAAATGATTATGACATCTACAAAATGATAATGACATCATCCAATGATTATGACATCATCAAATGATTATGACATCAACAAAATGATTATGACATCAAATGATTATGACATCATCAAATGATTATGACATCATCCAATGATTATGACATCAAATGATTATGACATCATCAAATCATTATGACATCAACAAAATGATTATGACATCATCAAATGATTATGACATCAACAAAATGATTATGACATCATCTAATGATTATGACATCATCAAATGATTATGACATCAACAAAATGATTATGACATCATCAAATGATTATGACATCAACAAAATGATTATGACATCATCTAATGATTATGACATCATCAAATGATTATGACATCAACAAAATTATTATGACATCATCCAACGATTATGACATCATCAAATGATTATGACATCATCAAATCATTATGACATCAACAAAATGATTATGACATCAAATGATTATGACATCATCAAATGATTATGACATCAACAAAATGATTATGACATCATCAAATGATTATGGCATCAACAAAATGATTATGACATCATCCAACGATTATGACATCAAATGATTATGACATCATCAAATGATTATGACATCAACAAAATGATTATGACATCAAATGATTATGACATCATCAAATGATTATGACATCATCCAATGATTATGACATCAAATGATTATGACATCATCAAATCATTATGACATCAACAAAATGATTATGACATCATCAAATGATTATGACATCAACAAAATGATTATGACATCATCTAATGATTATGACATCATCAAATGATTATGACATCAACAAAATGATTATGACATCATCAAATGATTATGACATCAACAAAATGATTATGACATCATCTAATGATTATGACATCATCAAATGATTATGACATCAACAAAATGATTATGACATCATCAAATGATTATGACATCAACAAAATGATTATGACATCATCAAATGATTGTGACATCATCTAATGATTATGACATCAACAAAATGATTATGACATCATCCAATGATTGTGACATCAAATGATTATGATATCATCAAATGATTATGACATCAATAAAATGATTATGACATCATCAAATGATTATGACATCAACAAAATGATTATGACATCATCTAATGATTATGACATAACCAAATGATTATGACATCAACAAAATGATTATGACATCATCTAATGATTATGACATCATCAAATGATTATGACATCAACAATATGATTATGACATCATCCAATGATTATGACATCAAATGATTATGACATCATGAAATCATATGACATCAACAAAATGATTATGACATCATCCAATGATTATGACATCAAATGATTATGACATCATCAAATGATTATGACATCAACAAAATGATTATGACATCATCCAACGATTATGATATCAAATGATTATGACATCATCAAATCATTATGACATCAACAAAATGATTATGACATCAAATGATTATGACATCATCAAATGATTATGACATCAACAAAATGATTATGACATCATCAAATGATTATGACATCAACAAAATGATTATGACATCATCCAATGATTATGACATCAAATGATTATGACATCATCAAATGATTATGACATCAACAAAATGATTATGACATCATCCAACGATTATGACATCAAATGATTATGATATCATCAAATCATTATGACATCAACAAAATGATTAATACATCAACAAAATGATTATGACATCATCAAATGATTATGACATCAACAAAATGATTATGTCATCATCCAATGATTGTGACATCAAATGATTATGACATCATCAAATGATTATGACATCAACAAAATGATTATGACATCATCTAATGATTATGACATCATCAAATGATTATGACATCAACAAAATGATTATGACATCATCCAATGATTATGACATCAAATGATTATGACATCATCAAATGATTATGACATCAACAAAATGATTATGACATCATTAAATGATTATGACATCAACAAAATGATTATGACATCATCTAATGATTATGACATAATCAAATGATTATGACATCAACAAAATGATTATGACATCATCTAATGATTATAACATCATCAAATGATTATGACATCAACAAAATGATTATGACATCATCCAATGATTATGACATCAAATGATTATGACATCATCAAATCATATGACATCAACAAAATGATTATGACATCAACAAAATGATTATGACATCATCAAATGATTCTGACATCAACAAAATGATTATGACATCATCAAATGATTCTGACATCAACAAAATGATTATGACATCATCAAATGATTATGACATCAACAAAATGATTATGACATCATCTAATGATTATGACATCATCAAATGATTATGACATCAACAAAATGATTATGACATCATCCAATGATTATGACATCAAATGATTATGACATCGTCAAATGATTATGACATGAACAAAATGATTATGACATCATCTAATGATTATGACATCATCTAATGATTATGACATCATCAAATGATTATGACATCAACAAAATGATTATGACATCATCCAATGATTATGACATCAAATGATTATGACATCATCAAATGATTATGACATCAACAAAATGATTATGACATCATCCAATGATTATGACATCAAATGATTATGACATCATCAAATCATTATGACATCAACAAAATGATTATGACATCAACAAAATGATTACGACATCATCAAATGATTATGACATAAACAAAATGATTATGACATCATCTAATGATGGTGACATCATCAAATGATTATGACATCAACAAAATGATTATGACATCATCAAATGATTATGACATCAACAAAATGATTATGACATCATCTAATGATCATGACATCATCAAATGATTATGGCATCATCAAATGATTATGACATCAACAAAATGATTATGACATCATCCAATGATTATGACCTCAAATCATTATGACATCATCAAATCATTATGACATCAACAAAATGATTATTACATCAAAAAAATGATTATGACATCATCAAATGATTATGACATCATCAAATGATTATGGCATCATCAAATGATTATGACATCAACAAAATGATTATGACATCATCTAATGATTATGACATAACCAAATGATTATGACATCAACAAAATGATTATGACATCATCTAATGATTATGACATCATCAAATGATTATGACATCAACAAAATGATTATGACATCATCCAATGATTATGACATCAAATGATTATGACATCATGAAATCATATGACATCAACAAAATGATTATGACATCAACAAAATGATTATGACATCATCAAATGATTCTGACATCAACAAAATTATTATGACATCATCAAATGATTCTGACATCAACAAAATGATTATGACATCATCTAATGATTATGACATCATCAAATGATTATGACATCAACAAAATGATTATGACATCATCCAATGATTATGACATCAAATGATTATGACATCATCAAATGATTATGACATCAACAAAATGATTATGACATCATCGAATGATTATGACATCAACAAAATGATTATGACATCATCCAATGATTATGACATCAAATGATTATGACATCATCAAATGATTATGACATCATCCAACGATTATGACATCAAATGATTATGACATCATCAAATCATTATGACATCAACAAAATGATTATGACATCAACAAAATGATTATGACATCATCAAATGATTATGACATCAACAAAATGATTAAGACATCATCAAATGATTATGACATCAACAAAATGATTATGACATCATCAAATGATTATGACATCAACAAAATGATTATGACATCATCAAATGATTATGGCATCATCAAATGATTATGACATCAACAAAATGATTACGACATCATCCAATGATTATGACATCAAATGATTATGACATCATCAAATCATTATGACATCAACAAAATGATTATGACATCAACAAAATGATTATGACATCATCAAATGATTATGACATCAACAAAATGATTATGAAATCATCAAATGATTATGACATCAACAAAATGATTATGACATCATCTAATGATTATGACATCATCAAATGATTATGACATCAACAAAATGATTATGACATCATCCAATGATTATGACATCATCAAATGATTATGACATCTACAAAATGATTATGACATCATTAAATGATTATGACATCATCAAATGATTATGACATCATCAAATGATCATGACATCAAAAAAATGATTATGACATCATCTAATGATTATGACATCATCAAATGATTATGACATCAACAAAATGATTATGACATCATCCAATGATTATGACATCAAATGATTATGACATCATCAAATGATTATGACATCAACAAAATGATTATGACATCATCAAATGATTATGACATCAACAAAATGATTATGACATCATCCAATGATTATGACATCAAATGATTATGACATCATCAAATGATTATGACATCAACAAAATGATTATGACATCATCCAACGATTATGACATCAAATGATTATGACATCAACAAAATGATTATGACATCATCCAACGATTATGACATCATCAAAATGATTATGACATCATCAAATGATTATGACATCAACAAAATGATTATGACATCATCTAATGATGATGACATCATCAAATGATTATGACATCAACAAAATGATTATGACCTCATCAAATGATTATGACATCAACAAAATGATTATGACATCATCTAATGATTATGACATCATCAAATGATTATGGCATCATCAAATGATTATGACATCAACAAAATGATTATGACATCATCTAATGATTATGACATCATCAAATGATTATGACATCAACAAAATGATTATGACATCATCCAATGATTATGACATCAAATGATTATGACATCATCAAATGATTATGACATGAACAAAATGATTATGACATCATCTAATGATTATGACATCATCAAATGATTATGACATCAACAAAATGATTATGACATCATCCAATGATTATGACATCAAATGATTATGACATCATCAAATGATTATGACATCAACAAAATGATTATGACATCATCCAATGATTATGACATCAAATGATTGTGACATCATCAAATCATTATGACATCAACAAAATGATTATGACATCAACAAAATGATTACGACATCATCAAATGATTATGACATCAACAAAATGATTATGACATCATCTAATGATGATGACATCATCAAATGATTATGACATCAACAAAATGATTATGACATCATCAAATGATTATGACATCAACAAAATGATTATGACATCATCTAATGATCATGACATCATCAAATGATTAATGCATCATCAAATGATTATGACATCAACAAAATGATTATGACATCAAAAAAATGATTATGACATCATCAAATGATTATGACATCAACAAAATGATTATGTCATCATCCAATGATCATGACATCAAATGATTATGACATCATCTAATGATTATGACATTAACAAAATGATTATGACATCATCCAATGATTGTGACATCAAATGATTATGATATCATCAAATGATTATGACATCAACAAAATGATTATGACATCATCAAATGATTATGACATCAACAAAATGATTATGACATCATCTAATGATTATGACATAATCAAATGATTATGACATCAACAAAATGATTATGACATCATCTAATGATTATGACATCATCAAATGATTATGACATCAACAAAATGATTATGACATCATCCAATGATTATGACATCAAATGATTATGACATCATGAAATCATATGACATCAACAAAATGATTATGACATCAACAAAATGATTATGACATCATCAAATGATTCTGACATCAACAAAATGATTATGACATCATCAAATGATTCTGACATCAACAAAATGATTATGACATCATCTAATGATTATGACATCATCAAATGATTATGACATCAACAAAATGATTATGACATCATCCAATGATTATGACATCAAATGATTATGACATCATCAAATGATTATGACATCAACAAAATGATTATGACATCATCAAATGATTATGACATCAACAAAATGATTATGACATCATCCAATGATTATGACATCAAATGATTATGACATCATCAAATGATTATGACATCATCCAACGATTATGACATCAAATGATTATGACATCATCAAATCATTATAACATCAACAAAATGATTATGACATCAACAAAATGATTATGACATCATCAAATGATTATGACATCATCTAATGATGATGACATCATCAAATGATTATGACATCAACAAAATGATTATGACATCATCAAATGATTATGACATCAACAAAATGATTATGACATCATCTAATGATTATGACATCATCAAATGATTATGGCATCATCAAATGATTATGACATCAACAAAATGATTATGACATCATCCAATGATTATGACATCAAATGATTATGACATCATCAAATCATTATGACATCAACAAAATGATTATGACATCAACAAAATGATTATGACATCATCAAATGATTATGACATCATCAAATGATAATGACATCTACAAAATGATAATGACATCATCCAATGATTATGACATCATCAAATGATTATGACATCAACAAAATAATTATGACATCAAATGATTATGACATCATCAAATGATTATGACATCATCCAATGATTATGACATCAAATGATTATGACATCATCAAATGATTATGACATGAACAAAATGATTATGACATCATCTAATGATTATGACATCATCAAATGATTATGACATCAACAAAATGATTATGACATCATCCAATGATTATGACATCAAATGATTATGACATCATCAAATGATTATGACATCAACAAAATGATTATGACATCATTAGTGTTGAGCATTCCGATACCGCAAGTATCGGGTATCGGCCGATATTAGCGGTATCGGAATTCCGATACTTAATTCCGATACTTTTTTCATATCGGATTCCGGGATCGGAATCGGAATAGGAAGTTCCCATCATGCTATGAGCCTGCTTGCTTTGATTAAGCCAATGGGAATCCTCCGAAGTGTGGGCACATCCTGTTAGGCATGTAGGCATGTTAACTATTGGCATGGCTGTGATTGGCTGCCGAAATGATGTCATGATGCACTATAAAAGCCACCGCAGCCGCCAATTCTGGTCACTCTGCTGTGAATTCAGTTAGGGACAGGCTGCTGTAGAAGACTGTGAGGGACAGTTAGAAATAGCGATTCCACCAAACATCTAGTGCTTTACCCAGGCTACATAAACCACCACTGTAGCCTTCTTTGCCCTAGCAGCAGTGTTCACAGCTGTCTGCAAGGGCTGTGTGAGTGCAGCTCACGCTGTGGAGTGGGTCCTGCAGCCACGTCAGGCTGTAGGCCACCCAGTGTGATCACTGCTGCCTCATACATCTTTTATTTTTTGAGCTGCATTTTTTAAATAATTTCAATCTAGTGTGCTTCCATCCGTATCCATATACGTTGGTTGCAAACACTAGTAGTAGACAGCGGAGCCTTTCTGCAGCCTTTCAGTGCTAGTGTCCACTTTGCTGCACTGTTCACGGCTGTCTGAGAGGTCTCTGACTGTGTGTGAGTGCAGCTCACGCTGAGTAGTGTGTCCTGCAGCTACGTCTGGCTGTAGGACGCTCAGCGTGCGTCACTGCCTCACACATATTTTTATTTGAGTGCAGCTCATTTTTTCTTCTATTAGTGTGCATCCATCCGTCTCCATCTACGGTGGTTGCAAACACTATATAGGAGAACACAGCGGAGCCTTTATGCAGCCTGTCAGTGCCAGTGCCCACTTAGCTGCACTGTTGACGGCTGTCTGAGAGGTCTCTGACTGTGTGTGAGTGCAGCTCACGCTGAGTAGAGTGTCCTGCAGCTACGTCTGGTTGTAGGACGCTCAACGTGCGTCACTGCCTCACACATATTTGTCTCTGAGTGCAGCTCATTTTTTCTTCTCCTATTAGTGTGCATCCATCCGTATCCATCAACATTGGTTGGTTGCAAACACTATATAGGAGTAGATAGAGGAGCCTTTTTTCTGGCTTGTGCCCTGCCGGCGCAGCCAGATTAGTATTACCCAATTTTTTTGGAGCCTCATCTTTTGCATTGTAGGTTACCTGCCTGCATTGTAATAGCTCCAAAAAGTTGGTGATACTATCAGTTTCAATTCTTTGTTCTCATACTTTGAGTTTGTTTCAAACAAAGAAACCACATAAAAAGTTCACCAAACACTACATTTTGAACTTGTGTAGGCCACATCAGCTCCTATTAAAGTCTAGTCCACACACACACACTTCATAAAATTAGTGTTTCTTGTACCTGTAACCAGCTGTTCAGGAATAAGCACACTAAGGCCCCCCTTTGTCCTTTTTTGCCTATCTTAAGCAGTCTTGCAAGATGAAGAAGGCAGGGAGTAAGGCGCGGGGGCGTGGGCGTGGGCGTGGAGTTTCAGCAGGGAGAGGACGTGGGGATTCTGCAGGGAGAGGACGTGGGGATTCTACAGGTAGAGGACGTGGGGATTCTGGGCCTGCTGCGGGCACCAGTGGATCAGCATCCCCCAGTTTTAGCAGGCAACAGTCCTTTATGCGCAGCTTTGTAGGACCTCAACGTACCCCACTGCTGCGGGAGGAACAAATTGAAGCCGTTGTCGGATGGATGGCAGCTAACGCATCGACTTCAATTACTTCCGCATCCTCTCAGGGTCAGAGCACCGAAGAGCAACCATCTGTCTCTTCACCACCTGCCAAAGTGCCCAGGCAGTCAGAGAGACATGGACAGGAGCCATCACAGTCTCTACTTCTGTTCTCGGAATCTGTTGGCTTGGAAAGAGGGGGCCAGCCAAGCAGCATTCCTGAATGTGAAGAAGAGGGAGTATGCAGTGATGCGCAACTTCTTTGTCCCTCTGAATCTGAAGAGGCGAGTGGGCCAGTGCCTATGGTCAGCACACCTCAGTACGCATCAGATGATGACGAGACTCAGTTGCCACTTTCTGGTGCGTACGGTGCTGGCGAGACAACCCCGGAGAAGCAGCTGTTTGAAGAGGGGAGGGAAGATGATGAGGTCCTTGACCTATCATGGCGTGAGCAACAGGAAGGTGGTGGGAGCAGCTCGGAGGAAGAGATTCCCCTACCGGCCAAAACAGGAGGCAGAGGGAGGGGGAAGACTTGGTTGCCTGTACCCTCCACTTCGGCACCCGTTAGGAGCATTCCTCCTTCCAAAGGCAAACCGGGCGCTCACAAGAGTTGCAGTGCGTGGTCCTTTTTTGACACAGTTGCAGATGACATTTGCTTTGTCAAATGCAAGCTGTGTCATCAGAGAGTCAAAAGAGGGAGAAATGTCAGCAACCTCAATACCACAAATATGTGGAAACATGTGCGCACCAAGCACGAGTTGGAGTTGCAGAGACACCCTGAAGACGTAGGCCAACGTACAGCACCACCTACCACCTCTTCAGTTCGTGTTGGGCCCTCTTCCTCCAGCTCACACACTGCTGGTTCGGCTTCCTCACAGGATCGCCAAGGAAGAACCTCTGCCACTGTTGTTCGGAGACCCTGTCAGATTCCACCCATAACAGCACGTTCCCATCCATCACAGCCATCGGTAGCACAGGCATGGGATAAAAGGCGCCCTTACTCGGCAAACCATCCCCGAGCACAGTCTCTGAATGCTGGCATTGCCAAACTTCTGGCAGTTGAAGTGCTGTCATTCAGGCTGGTGGACACTGACACCTTCCGGGACTTAATGGCATTGGCAGTCCCCCAATACAACGTGCCCAGCCGCTTTTATTTCAGCAGGCGAGCCGTCCCTGCCCTGCAGAAACATGTTGAGGGCAAAATAAAACATGCGCTACTAAACGCCGTTAGTAGCAAGGTCCACCTGACCACCGATGCGTGGACCAGTAACCATGGACAGGGACGATACCTTTCCCTCACTGCCCACTGGGTCAATGTTGTGGAGCCGGGTACGGATCTGGAGAGTGGCGCTGTACGTGTTCTTCCAACGCCACGGATTGCAGGACTCCAGTCTGTACACATAGACTCCTCCTCCTACTCAAGTTCCTCAGAAACAGCAGAGCAGGAGCCTGTTACGACCGATATGAGCACAGCCGTGGCCAAACGTCAACAGGCTGTACTCAAATTAATTTCTTTGGGGAATCGAAGCCACACAGCGCAGGAGCTCTGGAATGCTATCAAGCTGGAGAGCGATGTGTGGTTTGGGCCAGCGAATCTCCAGCCGGGCTTGGTAGTGTGTGACAATGGCCGAAATCTGGTGGCAGCTCTTGGCCTAGGCAACCTCACACACATCCCATGTCTGGCACATGTTCTTAACTTGGTCGTGCAGAGCTTTCTGAGGGACTATCCGGATCTTGCTGCACTGTTACACAAGGTCCGCATAGAGTGCGCTCACTTGCGACGTTCCAGCACGGCAAGATCGCGCCTCGCTGCTCTGCAGCGACGATTTGGCCTTCCGGAACATCGCATCATATGTGACCTACCCACCCGGTGGAATTCAACGTTACATATGTTGGAGCGGTTGTGTGAGCAGCAGGCAGCAGTCATGGAGTACCAGCTGCATCAGGCGCAAACAAGTCGCACTGTGCGCCGTTCACACTTCAGCACCATTGAGTGGGCCTCTATGAAGGACATCTGCCTCGTTTTGCGTGCCTTCGATGAATCCACGCGGATGGCGAGTGCAGATGATGCACTAGTCAGCATGACTGTCCCCCTTATCTGCCTGCTTCAACAAACACTGCAAGCACTAAGGGATGAGGTTTCAGAAGAGGTGGAGGATGAGGAGTCCCAAATGCCATCTGCTTCTGGACAGTCTGCGCTACGTGTTTCCTCACAAAGGCCTAGGCAGGGGACACTTTGTGAGGAGGATGAGGAGGAGTCGATGGAGGAGGAAGACATCTCTCCAGAGGAGGGAGGTACACAAACCTCTACTCAGTATGTACAGCGAGGGTGGGGTGATGCAGAGCAGGTCGAGGTCACGCCTCAAACAGGGGACAGCGGTTCTTTGGCAGTTGGGAGTCTGCAGCACATGGTTGATTTCATGCTGCAGTGCCTGAGAAACGACCGCCGCATCGCCCACATTCTCGTCTCGGCTGATTATTGGGTGTACACCCTCCTAGATCCTCGCTACCGGGACAGCGTACAAAGGCTCATACCAACGTTGAACCGGGAGCGTAAAATGCGGGAGTACGAAGAGTCACTGGTGCAGTCCATAATGTTTTCCATTCCACCCGACAGCATTGTTGCTAGTGCTTTACAAAGCAGCTCTGTGCGTCGAGGCAGTGGAGGAAACTCTGCACAAAGAGGGAGCAGAGGCAGTGCCGCAGCACAAGGCAAGACCACTATGGCCCAAATGTGGCAAAGTTTTGTGTGTCCACCACAATTGTCTACACCATCAGCGACGCCTCGAGTCAGCAGGAGGCAACGCTTCCGTCAGATGGTGTCAGACTACATGTCTTGCCCTGTCGCTGTACTCCCAGATGGCTCTTCCCCCTTCAAGTTTTGGGTCTCTAAGCTGGATACATGGCCAGAGCTTAGCCATTATGCATTGGAGGTGCTGGCTTGCCCTGCTGCCAGTGTATTATCGGAACGTGTCTTTAGTGCCGCAGGTGGTGTACTAACAGACCGTCGCACGCGACTATCTTCCGATAATGTTGACCGGCTGACTTTTCTGAAAATGAACAAGGCCTGGATCTCCAAAGACTTTGCCATTCCTCTTACAGACTAAATTAGTGGTTGGCAACTGTATCCAGGTCTGCTGGTGTGTTCATTTTTCTACCACCTGAACTATAATCCCTGTGCTTCAACACAGCCAGTTGTCGCTCAGATGTGTCGTCTGCACAGAGAAACACACTAGCTCCTGTGTTACTGGGGTTCAGTAATGCCAGCTGATCCCCTGCTGTGTGGACGGCAGAGTCACCAGCTCCATCAACATTCAAACCACTACTGATTTTTAACCGTGCCCAACTTAGGTCTCTGGCTCCACTGTCTCTACTATTTCCCCTGACCTCCAACCCCGCCATCTACATCTCTGAAGTGGCGTCAGCACAATCTACACTTGTTCCTGTGTTCCTGTGGCTCAGTCCCATCAGTTTATCCCCTGATGTGTGTCCGGCAAGGTCTCCTGCTCTGTCCACATTCCCATAACCAGTAGTGGGAATGAGGACAGAGCTGGCGAACTTGCCTGACAAACATCAGGGGATCAACTGATGGGACTGAGCACCAGTAACACAGGAACAAGTGTAGATTGTGCTGACGCCACTTCAGAGATGTAGCTGGCGGGGTTGGAGGCCAGGGTAAATAGTAGAGACAGTGGAGCCAGAGGCCTAAGTGGAGCATGGTTAGAATCAGTAGTAGTCCACAACCTCCATAAAAACCGATGCCCATTGGCCTCTGCATGCGGCATGCGTAATCCTGGGCTCCAACAGCGTCAGTTGGTGTTCAGAAGTGTCGTCTCCACAGAGCCAAACACATTCGTTCAAGTGTTAGTGGGGTTCAGCACTGCCAGCTGTTCCCCTGCTGTGGAGATGGCAAGTCTCCTGCTGCATTCACCTGCCAAAATCCAGTAGGCCCCAGCCTGCTCCTCGCCTAATCCTGGGCTCCAACAGCGTCAGTTGGTGTTCAGAAGTGTCGTCTCCACAGAGCCAAACACATTCGTTCAAGTGTTAGTGGGGTTCAGCACTGCCAGCTGTTCCCCTGCTGTGGAGATGGCAAGTCTCCTGCTGCATTCACCTGCCAAAATCCAGTAGGCCCCAGCCTGCTCCTCGCCTAATCCTGGGCTCCAACAGCGTCAGTTGGTGTTCAGAAGTGTCGTCTCCACAGAGCCAAACACATTCGTTCAAGTGTTAGTGGGGTTCAGCACTGCCAGCTGTTCCCTTGCTGTGGAGATGACAAGTCTCCTGCTGCATTCACCTGCCAAAATCCAGTAGGCCCCAGCCTGCTCCTCGCCTAATCCTGGGCTCCAACAGCGTCAGTTGGTGTTCAGAAGTGTCGTCTCCACAGAGCCAAACACATTCGTTCAAGTGTTAGTGGGGTTCAGCACTGCCAGCTGTTCCCCTGCTGTGGAGATGGCAAGTCTCCTGCTGCATTCACCTGCCAAAATGCAGTAGGCCCCAGCCTGCTCCTCGCCTAATCCTGGGCTCCAACAGCGTCAGTTGGTGTTCAGAAGTGTCGTCTCCACAGAGCCAAACACATTCGTTCAAGTGTTAGTGGGGTTCAGCACTGCCAGCTGTTCCCCTGCTGTGGAGATGGCAAGTCTCCTGCTGCATTCACCTGCCAAAATCCAGTAGGCCCCAGCCTGCTCCTCGCCTAATCCTGGGCTCCAACAACGTCAGTTGGTGTTCAGAAGTGTCGTCTCCACAGAGCCAAACACATTCGTTCAAGTGTTAGTGGGGTTCAGCACTGCCAGCTGTTCCCCTGCTGTGGAGATGGCAAGTCTCCTGCTGCATTCACCTGCCAAAATCCAGTAGGCCCCAGCCTGCTCCTCGCCTAATCCTGGGCTCCAACAACGTCAGTTGGTGTTCAGAAGTGTCATCTCCACAGAGCCAAACACATTCGTTCAAGTGTTAGTGGGGTTCAGCACTGCCAGCTGTTCCCCTGCTGTGGAGATGGCAAGTCTCCTGCTGCATTCACCTGCCAAAATCCAGTAGGCCCCAGCCTGCTCCTCGCCTAATCCTGGGCTCCAACAACGTCAGTTGGTGTTCAGAAGTGTCGTCTCCACAGAGCCAAACACATTTGTTCAAGTGTTAGTGGGGTTCAGCACTGCCAGCTGTTCCCCTGCTGTGGAGATGGCAAGTCTCCTGCTGCATTCACCTGCCAAAATCCAGTAGGCCCCAGCCTGCTCCTCGCCTAATCCTGGGCTCCAACAACGTCAGTTGGTGTTCAGAAGTGTCGTCTCCACAGAGCCAAACACATTCGTTCAAGTGTTAGTGGGGTTCAGCACTGCCAGCTGTTCCCCTGCTGTGGAGATGGCAAGTCTCCTGCTGCATTCACCTGCCAAAATCCAGTAGGCCCCAGCCTGCTCCTCGCCTAATCCTGGGCTCCAACAACGTCAGTTGGTGTTCAGAAGTGTCGTCTCCACAGAGCCAAACACATTCGTTCAAGTGTTAGTGGGGTTCAGCACTGCCAGCTGTTCCCCTGCTGTGGAGATGGCAGTCTCTCCTGCTGTCTCCGCATTACAAAGACAGTAGGCCTCTGCCTACACCCTCCTATTTCCTGTGCTTCAACACAGCCAGTTGTAGTTCGGAAGTGCCGTCCACACGGAAAGAGATACTTGCTCCCGTGTCTCAGTGGGGTTCAGTAACGTCAGCTGATCCCCTGCTGTGTGGATGGCAGTCTCTCCTGTTGTAAACTCATTCAAAATACAGTAGGCCTCTGCCTACACCCTCCTATTTCCTGGGCTTCAACACAGCCAGTTGTAGTTCGGAAGTGCCGTCCACACGGAAAGAGACACTTGCTCCCGTGTCTCAGTGGGGTTCAGTAACGTCAGCTGATCCCCTGCTGTGTGGATGGCAGTCTCTCCTGCTGTAAACTCATTCAAAATACAGTAGGCCTCTGCCTACACCCTCCTATTTCCTGGGCTTCAACACAGCCAGTTGTAGTTCGGAAGTGCCGTCCACACGGAAAGAGATACTTGCTCCCGTGTCTCAGTGGGGTTCAGTAACGTCAGCTGATCCCCTGCTGTGTGGATGGCAGTCTCTCCTGCTGTCACCTCATTCAAAATTCAGTAGGCCTCTGCCTACACCCTCCTATTTCCTGGGCTTCAACACAGCCAGTTGTAGTTCGGAAGTGCCGTCCACACGGAAAGAGATACTTGCTCCCGTGTCTCAGTGGGGTTCAGTAACGTCAGCTGATCCCCTGCTGTGTGGATGGCAGTCTCTCCTGCTGTCACCTCATTCAAAATTCAGTAGGCCTCTGCCTACACCCTCCTATTTCCTGGGCTTCAACACAGCCAGTTGTAGTTCGGAAGTGCCGTCCACACGGAAAGAGACACTTGCTCCCGTGTCTCAGTGGGGTTCAGTAACGTCAGCTGATCCCCTGCTGTGTGGATGGCAGTCTCTCCTGCTGTCACCTCATTCAAAATTCAGTAGGCCTCTGCCTAGACCCTCCTATTTCCTGGGCTTCAAAACAGCCAGTTGTAGTTCGGAAGTGCCGTCCACACGGAAAGAGACACTTGCTCCCGTGTCTCAGTGGGGTTCAGTAACGTCAGCTGATCCCCTGCTGTGTGGATGGCAGTCTCTCCTGCTGTAAACTCATTCAAAATTCAGTAGGCCTCTGCCTACACCCTCCTATTTCCTGGGCTTCAACACAGCCAGTTGTAGTTCGGAAGTGCCGTCCACACGGAAAGAGATACTTGCTCCCGTGTCTCAGTGGGGTTCAGTAATGTCAGCTGATCCCCTGCTGTGTGGATGGCAGTCTCTCCTGCTGTCACCTCATTCAAAATACAGTAGGCCTCTGCCTACACCCTCCTATTTCCTGGGCTTCAACACAGCCAGTTGTAGTTCGGAAGTGCCGTCCACACGGAAAGAGACACTTGCTCCCGTGTCTCAGTGGGGTTCAGTAACGTCAGCTGATCCCCTGCTGTGTGGATGGCAGTCTCTCCTGCTGTAAACTCATTCAAAATACAGTAGGCCTCTGCCTACACCCTCCTATTTCCTGGGCTTCAACACAGCCAGTTGTAGTTCGGAAGTGCCGTCCACACGGAAAGAGATACTTGCTCCCGTGTCTCAGTGGGGTTCAGTAACGTCAGCTGATCCCCTGCTGTGTGGATGGCAGTCTCTCCTGCTGTAAACTCATTCAAAATACAGTAGGCCTCTGCCTACACCCTCCTATTTCCTGGGCTTCAACACAGCCAGTTGTAGTTCGGAAGTGCCGTCCACACGGAAAGAGACACTTGCTCCCGTGTCTCAGTGGGGTTCAGTAATGTCAGCTGATCCCCTGCTGTGTGGATGGCAAAGTCTCCTGCTGCCTACACAGTCGTACCACTACTGATTTTTAACCGTGCTCCAATTAGGCCTGTGGCTACACTGTCTCTCGTATTTCCCCTGTCCTCCAACCCCGCCAGTTACAGCTCCGAAGTGGCGTCTGCACAATCCACACTTGTTCCTGTGTTACAGGTGTTCAGTCCGGTCAGTTAATCCCCTGATGTGTGTCCGGCAATGTCGCCTGCTCTGTCCACATTCCCATTATCGGAATGTGGACAGAGCAGGCGACATTGCCGGACACACATCAGGGGATTAACTGACCGGACTGAACACCTGTAACACAGGAACAAGTGTGGATTGTGCAGACGCCACTTCGGAGCTGTAACTGGCGGGGTTGGAGGACAGGGGAAATACGAAAATCAGTGAAGCCACAGGCCTAAGTGGAGCTTGGTTCAAATTAGTAGTCTACAACCGATCTTAAAATTTCTTCAATGCAGCCTAAGCCTGCTCCGTGCTTGTCCCTGGGCTTCAACACAGCCAGTTGTTGCTCGGAAGTGCCGTCTTCACAGAGTAAAACACTAGCTCCTGTGTTTGTGGGGTTCAGTAACGTCAGCTGTTCCCCTGCTGTTTTGATGGCAATCTGTCCTGCTGCCTCCCAATTGACAGCACATCAGGCCTCAGCCTGCTAAGTGCTTGTCCTGGGCTCCAACATCGCCAGTTGCTGCTCATAACTGACTTTGGCACGGGTACTCCCTCCTGCCCAGCTTGGTTCCAGCCCTGCCTGCTGTTTCCGGGAAGTGTCAATGTCAGTTTGCCACCCCAAGTTGCCATGTCGTGTTGCGGTTGGGTTAGCCGAGGCTAGGGTGCCAGCAGTATAGGTGCTTCCTATGTGGACTGCGGGTTCTGGTAAGAAAGGTTTGTTCCATAGTGCCAGTAGGACAAGCACCCCCTGTAGGACTGTGTGATTCGGTAACTGCGGCCAGCTTGCGGCATGCCAACTTTGCTTTTCAGGGGTAACTTCTGATACCCCTCCGGGTTCCAGCACCGTCAGCTGGTTCTCATCAGAGCCTTTGGCCTAGGTGCCTCCATCTCGGTATCCGAGTTCCGGCAACGTCTGCTGGTCCTTGGTAGTGCTTTGTAGCACAGGTACCTCCTGCTTAGTAACCGGGTTCCAGCACCGTCAGCTGGTCCTCGGTTGTGCCATTGGCTCTTATTCCTTCTGCTGCCCCTCCGGGTGCCAGCACTGTCAGCTGGTCCTCGCTATTTCCATTTGCTCTTGCAGCTTATGCTACCCCTCCGGGTTCCAGCACCGTCAGCTGGTTCTCGTCAGAGCCTTTGGCCTAGGTGCCTCCATCTCGGTATCCGAGTTCCGGCAACGTCTGCTGGTCCTTGGTAGTGCTTTGTAGCACAGGTACCTCCTGCTTAGTAACCGGGTTCCAGCACCGTCAGCTGGTCCTCGGTTGTGCCATTGGCTCTTATTCCTTCTGCTGCCCCTCCGGGTGCCAGCACTGTCAGCTGGTCCTCGCTATTTCCATTTGCTCTTGCAGCTTATGCTACCCCTCCGGGTTCCAGCACCGTCAGCTGGTTCTCGTCAGAGCCTTTGGCCTAGGTGCCTCCATCTCGGTATCCGAGTTCCGGCAACGTCTGCTGGTCCTTGGTAGTGCTTTGTAGCACAGGTACCTCCTGCTTAGTAACCGGGTTCCAGCACCGTCAGCTGGTCCTCGGTAGTGCCATTGGCTCTTGTTCCTTCTGCTGCCCCTCCGGGTGCCAGTACCGTCAGCTGGTTCAAGAGGACAAAGAACAGGAAGACAACCACCAAGATGCAGAACAACAAGAGAGAGAAGACAAAGAAGCATAAAAAAAACAAAGCAGAAGAACATTAAGCATAAGACTAATACTCTGAGCAAATGATATTATCTTATTTATAAGCAGAAGAAGACTAAGCAGTGTATGGGGGTGAGTCCGTTCCTCCTCGTGGTGCCCCTGGAAAAGGCCTGCTTCTGCAGGCCAAACTGAACGCGGACAAATCCTGTTGTAAATCTTTTGTGACAGGCAGAACGGAAGGTGTAAACTTCTAACTTTTCTAGATAACAACTACAGGAATGCCTGACACAAACAAGAATATGATGAAGAAGAATAGGAAGAAGATGAAGAAGCTGAATATGTAGAATAATAATTGTTGAATAAGAAGAATATGAAGAATGTAAGAAAAGGAAGAAGAAGAAGAAGAAGAAGAAGAAGAAGAATGTAAAAAAAGGAAGTAGAAGAAGAAGAAGAAGAATGTAAAAAAAGGAAGTAGAAGAAGAAGAAGAAGAATGTAAAAAAAGGAAGTAGAAGAAGAAGAAGAAGAATGTAAAAAAAGGAAGTAGAAGAAGAAGAAGAAGAATGTAAAAAAAGGAAGTAGAAGAAGAAGAAGAAGAATGTAAAAAAAGGAATAAGAAGAAGAATGTAAAAAAAGGAAGTAGAAGAAGAAGAAGAAGAATGTAAAAAAAGGAAGTAGAAGAAGAAGAAGAAGAATGTAAAAAAAGGAAGTAGAAGAAGAAGAAGAAGAAGAATGTAAAAAAAGGAAGTAGAAGAAGAAGACATACATGTCTGGCAAAATATAAATGAGGCTAACATAGTCAATATCTTTGTAACTCCTAACATCTTTAAAAAAAAAAGTTTAATTCCTGCTATTCCATTTGATTGGGCTAAACCTCTATGGCTTTAATGTCTCCTCCACCTCCCACAATACATTCTACATTATTCTTAGTTGTTTTTCTTCATGTAGAATTAACCTACAAGGAAAGAAAGGGTTTTTTTTAATTCCGATATTTTGGCCCCATTGACTTGCATTGGTTCCCGGTATCGGAATCGGCGATACCGATACTTTTTTTAAAGATCGGCCGATCCATTCCGATCCGATATTTTCAAGTATCGGCTGGTATCGCTCAACTCTAGACATCATCCAATGATTATGACATCAAATGATTATGACATCATCAAATCATTATGACATCAACAAAATGATTATGACATCAACAAAATGATTACGACATCATCAAATGATTATGACATCAACAAAATGATTATGACATCATCTAATGATGATGACATCATCAAATGATTATGACATCAACAAAATGATTATGACATCATCAAATGATTATGACATCAACAAAATGATTATGACATCATCTAATGATCATGACATCATCAAATGATTATGGCATCATCAAATGATTATGACATCAACAAAATGATTATGACATCAAAAAAATGATTATGACATCATCAAATGATTATGACATCAACAAAATGATTATGTCATCATCCAATGATCATGACATCAAATGATTATGACATCATCTAATGATTATGACATTAACAAAATGATTATGACATCATCCAATGATTGTGACATCAAATGATTATGATATCATCAAATGATTATGACATCAACAAAATGATTATGACATCATCAAATGATTATGACATCAACAAAATGATTATGACATCATCTAAAGATTATGACATAATCAAATGATTATGACATCAACAAAATGATTATGACATCATCTAATGATTATGACATCATCAAATGATTATGACATCAACAAAATGATTATGACATCATCCAATGATTATGACATCAAATGATTATGACATCATGAAATCATATGACATCAACAAAATGATTATGACATCAACAAAATGATTATGACATCATCAAATGATTCTGACATCAACAAAATGATTATGACATCATCAAATGATTCTGACATCAACAAAATGATTATGACATCATCTAATGATTATGACATCATCAAATGATTATGACATCAACAAAATGATTATGACATCATCCAATGATTATGACATCAAATGATTATGACATCATCAAATGATTATGACATCAACAAAATGATTATGACATCATCAAATGATTATGACATCGACAAAATGATTATGACATCATCCAATGATTATGACATCAAATGATTATGACATCATCAAATGATTATGACATCATCCAACGATTATGACATCAAATGATTATGACATCATCAAATCATTATGACATCAACAAAATGATTATGACATCAACAAAATGATTATGACATCATCAAATGATTATGACATCAACAAAATGATTATGACATCATCTAATGATGATGACATCATCAAATGATTATGACATCAACAAAATGATTATGACATCATCAAATGATTATGACATCAACAAAATGATTATGACATCATCTAATGATTATGACATCATCAAATGATTATGGCATCATCAAATGATAATGACATCAACAAAATGATTATGACATCATCCAATGATTATGACATCAAATGATTATGACATCATCAAATCATTATGACATCAACAAAATGATTATGACATCAACAAAATGATTATGACATCATCAAATGATTATGACATCATCAAATGATAATGACATCTACAAAATGATAATGACATCATCCAATGATTATGACATCATCAAATGATTATGACATCAACAAAATAATTATGACATCAAATGATTATGACATCATCAAATGATTATGACATCATCCAATGATTATGACATCAAATGATTATGACATCATCAAATCATTATGACATCAACAAAATGATTATGACATCATCAAATGATTATGACATCAACAAAATGATTATGACATCATCTAATGATGATGACATCATCAAATGATTATGACATCAACAAAATGATTATGACATCATCAAATGATTATGACATCAACAAAATGATTATGACATCATCTAATGATTATGACATCATCAAATGATTATGACATCAACAAAATTATTATGACATCATCCAATGATTATGACATCATCAAATGATTATGACATCTACAAAATGATTATGACATCATCAAATGATTATGACATCAACAAAATGATTATGACATCATCTAATGATTATGACATCATCAAATGATTATGACATCAACAAAATTATTATGACATCATCCAATGATTATGACATCAACAAAATGATTATGACATCAAATGATTATGACATCATCAAATGATTATGACATCATCCAATGATTATGACATCAAATGATTATGACATCATCAAATGATTATGACATCAACAAAATGATTATGACATCATCAAATGATTATGACATCAACAAAATGATCATGACATCATCTAATGATTATGACATCATCAAATGATTATGACATCAACAAAATGATTATGACATCATCAAATGATTATGACATCAACAAAATGATTATGACATCATCTAATGATTATGACATCATCAAATGATTATGACATCAACAAAATTATTATGACATCATCCAACGATTATGACATCATCAAATGATTATGACATCATCAAATCATTATGACATCAACAAAATGATTATGACATCATCAAATGATTATGACATCAACAAAATGATTATGACATCATCCAACGATTATGACATCAAATGATTATGACATCATCAAATGATTATGACATCAACAAAATGATTATGACATCATCCAACGATTATGACATCAAATGATTATGACATCATCAAATGATTATGACATCAACAAAATGATTATGACATCAAATGATTATGACATCATCAAATGATTATGACATCATCCAATGATTATGACATCAAATGATTATGACATCATCAAATCATTATGACATCAACAAAATGATTATGACATCATCAAATGATTATGACATCAACAAAATGATTATGACATCATCAAATGATTATGACATCAACAAAATGATTATGACATCATCTAATGATTATGACATCATCAAATGATTATGACATCAACAAAATTATTATGACATCATCCAATGATTATGACATCATCAAATGATTATGACATCAACAAAATGATTATGACATCATCAAATGATTATGACATCATCTAATGATTATGACATCATCAAATGATTATGACATCAACAAAATGATTATGACATCATCCAATGATTGTGACATCAAATGATTATGATATCATCAAATGATTATGACATCAACAAAATGATTATGACATCATCAAATGATTATGACATCAACAAAATGATTATGACATCATCTAATGATTATGACATAACCAAATGATTATGACATCAACAAAATGATTATGACATCATCTAATGATTATGACATCATCAAATGATTATGACATCAACAATATGATTATGACATCATCCAATGATTATGACATCAAATGATTATGACATCATGAAATCATATGACATCAACAAAATGATTATGACATCATCCAATGATTATGACATCAAATGATTATGACATCATCAAATGATTATGACATCAACAAAATGATTATGACATCATCCAACGATTATGACATCAAATGATTATGACATCATCAAATCATTATGACATCAACAAAATGATTATGACATCAAATGATTATGACATCATCAAATGATTATGACATCAACAAAATGATTATGACATCATCAAATGATTATGACATCAAATGATTATGACATCATCAAATCATTATGACATCAACAAAATGATTATGACATCAAATGATTATGACATCAAATGATTATGACATCATGAAATCATATGACATCAACAAAATGATTATGACATCATCCAATGATTATGACATCAAATGATTATGACATCATCAAATGATTATGACATCAACAAAATGATTATGACATCATCCAACGATTATGACATCAAATGATTATGACATCATCAAATCATTATGACATCAACAAAATGATTATGACATCAAATGATTATGACATCATCAAATGATTATGACATCAACAAAATGATTATGACATCATCAAATGATTATGACATCAACAAAATGATTATGACATCATCCAATGATTATGACATCAAATGATTATGACATCATCAAATGATTATGACATCAAATGATTATGACATCATCCAACGATTATGACATCAAATGATTATGACATCATCAAATGATTATGACATCAACAAAATGATTATGACATCAAATGATTATGACATCATCAAATGATTATGACATCATCCAATGATTATGACATCAAATGATTATGACATCATCAAATCATTATGACATCATCTAATGATTATGACATCATCAAATGATTATGACATCAACAAAATGATTATGACATCATCTAATGATTATGACATAACCAAATGATTATGACATCAACAAAATGATTATGACATCATCTAATGATTATGACATCATCAAATGATTATGACATCTACAAAATGATTATGACATCATCAAATGATTATGACATCAACAAAATGATTATGACATCATCAAATGATTATGACATCAACAAAATTATTATGACATCATCCAATGATTATGACATCAACAAAATGATTATGACATCAAATGATTATGACATCATCAAATGATTATGACATCATCCAATGATTATGACATCAAATGATTATGACATCATCAAATCATTATGACATCAACAAAATGATTATGACATCAAATGATTATGACATCATCAAATGATTATGACATCATCCAATGATTATGACATCAAATGATTATGACATCATCAAATGATTATGACATCAACAAAATGATTATGACATCAAATGATTATGACGTCATCAAATGATTATGACATCATCCAGTGATTATGACATCACATGATTATGACATCATCAAATCATTATGACATCAACAAAATGATTATGACATCATCAAATGATTATGACATCAACAAAATGATTATGACATCATCTAATGATTATGACATCATCAAATGATTATGACATCAACAAAATTATTATGACATCATCCAATGATTATGACATCATCAAATGATTATGACATCATCAAATGATTATGACATCATCAAATGATTCTGACATCAACAAAATGATTATGACATCATCAAATGATTATGACATCAACAAAATGATTATGACATCATCCAATGATTATGACATCATCAAATGATTATGACATCAACAAAATTATTATGACATCATCCAATGATTATGACATCATCAAATGATTATGGCATCATCAAATGATTATGACATCAACAAAATGATTATGACATCATCTAATGATTATGACATCATCAAATGATTATGACATCAACAAAATGATTATGACATCATCCAATGATTATGACATCAAATGATTATGACATCATCAAATGATTATGACATCAACAAAATGATTATGACATCATCAAATGATTATGACATCAACAAAATGATTATGACATCATCTAATGATTATGACATCATCAAATGATTATGACATCAACAAAATGATTATGACATCATCCAATGATTATGACATCAAATGATTATGACATCATCAAATGATTATGACATCAACAAAATGATTATGACATCATCTAATGATTATGACATCATCAAATGATTATGACATCAACAAAATGATTATGACATCATCCAATGATTATGACATCAAATGATTATGACATCATCAAATGATTATGACATCAACAAAATGATTATGACATCATCCAATGATTATGACATCAGATGATTATGACATCATCAAATCATTATGACATCAACAAAATGATTATGACATCAACAAAATGATTATGACATCATCTAATGATCATGACATCATCAAATGATTATGGCATCATCAAATGATTATGACATCAACAAAATGATTATGACATCATCCAATGATTATGACCTCAAATCATTATGACATCATCAAATCATTATGATATCAACAAAATGATTATTACATCAAAAAATGATTATGACATCATCAAATGATTATGACATCAACAAAATGATTATGTCATCATCCAATGATTGTGACATCAAATGATTATGACATAATCTAATGATTATGACATCATCAAATGATTATGACATCAACAAAATGATTATGACATCATCTAATGATTATGACATAACCAAATGATTATGACATCAACAAAATGATTATGACATCATCTAATGATTATGACATCATCAAATGATTATGACATCAACAAAATGATTATGACATCATCCAATGATTATGACATCAAATGATTATGACATCATGAAATCATATGACATCAACAAAATGATTCTTACATCAACAAAATGATTATGACATCATCAAATGATTCTGACATCAACAAAATGATTATGACATCATCAAATGATTCTGACATCAACAAAATGATTATGACATCATCTAATGATTATGACATCATCAAATGATTATGACATCAACAAAATGATTATGACATCATCCAATGATTATGACATCAAATGATTATGACATCATCAAATGATTATGACATCAACAAAATGATTATGACATCATCAAATGATTATGACATCAACAAAATGATTATGACATCATCCAATGATTATGACATCAAATGATTATGACATCATCAAATGATTATGACATCATCCAACGATTATGACATCAAATGATTATGACATCATCCAATGATTGTGACATCAAATGATTATGATATCATCAAATGATTATGACATCAACAAAATGATTATGACATCATCAAATGATTATGAAATCAACAAAATTATTATGACATCATCTAATGATTATGACATCAACAAAATGATTATGACATCATCTAATGATTATGACATCATCAAATGATTATGACATCAACAAAATGATTATGACATCATCCAATGATTATGACATCAAATGATTATGACATCATGAAATCATATGACATCAACAAAATGATTATGACATCATCCAATGATTATGACATCAAATGATTATGACATCATCAAATGATTATGACATCAACAAAATGATTATGACATCAAATGATTATGACATCATCAAATGATTATGACATCATCCAATGATTATGACATCAAATGATTATGACATCATCAAATCCTTATGACATCAACAAAATGATTATGACATCATCTAATGATTATGACATAACCAAATGATTATGACATCAACAAAATGATTATGACATCATCTAATGATTATGACATCATCAAATGATTATGACATCAACAAAATTATTATGACATCATCCAATGATTATGACATCATCCAATGATTATGACATCATCAAATGATTATGACATCATCAAATGATTATGACATCATCAAATGATTCTGACATCATCAAATGATTATGACATCAACAAAATGATTATGACTTCATCTAATGATTATGACATCATCAAATGATTATGACATCAACAAAATTATTATGACATCATCCAATGATTGTGACATCAAATGATTATGATATCATCAAATGATTATGACATCAACAAAATGATTATGACATCATCAAATGATTATGACATCAACAAAATGATTATGACATCATCTAATGATTATGACATAACCAAATGATTATGACATCAACAAAATGATTATGACATCATCTAATGATTATGACATCATCAAATGATTATGACATCAACAATATGATTATGACATCATCCAATGATTATGACATCAAATGATTATGACATCATGAAATCATATGACATCAACAAAATGATTATGACATCATCCAATGATTATGACATCAAATGATTATGACATCATCAAATGATTATGACATCAACAAAATGATTATGACATCATCCAACGATTATGACATCAAATGATTATGACATCATCAAATCATTATGACATCAACAAAATGATTATGACATCAAATGATTATGACATCATCAAATGATTATGACATCAACAAAATGATTATGACATCATCAAATGATTATGACATCAACAAAATGATTATGACATCATCCAATGATTATGACATCAAATGATTATGACATCATCAAATGATTATGACATCAACAAAATGATTATGACATCATCCAACGATTATGGCATCAAATGATTATGACATCATCAAATGATTATGACATCAACAAAATGATTATGACATCAAATGATTATGACATCATCAAATGATTATGATATCATCCAATGATTATGACATCAAATGATTATGACATCATCAAATCATTATGACATCAACAAAATGATTATGACATCAACAAATGATTATGACATCAACAAAATGATTATTACATCATCTAATGATTATGACATCATCAAATGATTATGACATCAACAAAATGATTATGACATCATCAAATGATTATGACATCAACAAAATGATTATGACATCATCTAATGATTATGACATCATCAAATGATTATGACATCATCAAATGATTATGACATCATCAAATGATTATGACATCAACAAAATGATTATGACATCATCAAATGATTATGACATCAACAAAATGATTATGACATCATCTAATGATTATGACATCATCAAATGATTATGACATCAACAAAATGATTATGACATCATCAAATGATTATGACATCAACAAAATGATTATGACATCATCAAATGATTATGACATCATCTAATGATTATGACATCATCAAATGATTATGACATCAACAAAATGATTATGACATCATCCAATGATTGTGACATCAAATGATTATGATATCATCAAATGATTATGACATCAACAAAATGATGTTGACATCATCAAATGATTATGACATCAACAAAATGATTATGACATCATCTAATGATTATGACATAACCAAATGATTATGACATCAACAAAATGATTATGACATCATCTAATGATTATGACATCATCAAATGATTATGACATCAACAAAATGATTATGACATCATCCAATGATTATGACATCAAATGATTATGACATCATGAAATCATATGACATCAACAAAATGATTATGACATCATCCAATGATTATGACATCAAATGATTATGACATCATCAAATGATTATGACATCAACAAAATGATTATGACATCATCCAACGATTATGACATCAAATGATTATGACATCATCAAATCATTATGACATCAACAAAATGATTATGACATCAAATGATTATGACATCAAATGATTATGACATCATGAAATCATATGACATCAACAAAATGATTATGACATCATCCAATGATTATGACATCAAATGATTATGACATCATCAAATGATTATGACATCAACAAAATGATTATGACATCATCCAACGATTATGACATCAAATGATTATGACATCATCAAATCATTATGACATCAACAAAATGATTATGACATCAAATGATTATGACATCATCAAATGATTATGACATCAACAAAATGATTATGACATCATCAAATGATTATGACATCAACAAAATGATTATGACATCATCCAATGATTATGACATCAAATGATTATGACATCATCAAATGATTATGACATCAAATGATTATGACATCATCCAACGATTATGACATCAAATGATTATGACATCATCAAATGATTATGACATCAACAAAATGATTATGACATCAAATGATTATGACATCATCAAATGATTATGACATCATCCAATGATTATGACATCAAATGATTATGACATCATCAAATCATTATGACATCATCTAATGATTATGACATCAACAAAATGATTATGACATCATCTAATGATTATGACATAACCAAATGATTATGACATCAACAAAATGATTATGACATCATCTAATGATTATGACATCATCAAATGATTATGACATCTACAAAATGATTATGACATCATCAAATGATTATGACATCAACAAAATGATTATGACATCATCTAATGATTATGACATCATCAAATGATTATGACATCAACAAAATTATTATGACATCATCCAATGATTATGACATCAACAAAATGATTATGACATCAAATGATTATGACATCATCAAATGATTATGACATCATCCAATGATTATGACATCAAATGATTATGACATCATCAAATCATTATGACATCAACAAAATGATTATGACATCAAATGATTATGACATCATCAAATGATTATGACATCAACAAAATGATTATGACATCAAATGATTATGACATCATCAAATGATTATGACATCATCCAATGATTATGACATCAAATGATTATGACATCATCAAATCATTATGACATCATCAAATGATTATGACATCAACAAAATGATTATGACATCATCTAATGATTATGACATAACCAAATGATTATGACATCAACAAAATGATTATGACATCATCTAATGATTATGACATCATCAAATGATTATGACATCTACAAAATGATTATGACATCATCAAATGATTATGACATCAACAAAATGATTATGACATCATCTAATGATTATGACATCATCAAATGATTATGACATCAACAAAATTATTATGACATCATCCAATGATTATGACATCAACAAAATGATTATGACATCAAATGATTATGACATCATCAAATGATTATGACATCATCCAATGATTATGACATCAAATGATTATGACATCATCAAATCATTATGACATCAACAAAATGATTATGACATCAAATGATTATGACATCATCAAATGATTATGACATCATCCAATGATTATGACATCAAATGATTATGACATCATCAAATCATTATGACATCAACAAAATGATTATGACATCATCAAATGATTATGACATCAACAAAATGATTATGACATCATCTAATGATTATGACATCATCAAATGATTATGACATCAACAAAATGATTATGACATCATCAAATGATTATGACATCAACAAAATGATTATGACATCATCTAATGATTATGACATCATCAAATGATTATGACATCAACAAAATTATTATGACATCATCCAATGATTATGACATCATCAAATGATTATGACATCAACAAAATTATTATGACATCATCAAATGATTATGAACTCATCTAATGATTATGACATCATCAAATGATTATGACATCAACAAAATGATTATGACATCATCCAATGATTGTGACATCAAATGATTATGATATCATCAAATGATTATGACATCAACAAAATGATTATGACATCATCAAATGATTATGACATCAACAAAATTATTATGACATCATCTAATGATTATGACATCAACAAAATGATTATGACATCATCTAATGATTATGACATCATCAAATGATTATGACATCAACAAAATGATTATGACATCATCCAATGATTATGACATCAAATGATTATGACATCATGAAATCATATGACATCAACAAAATGATTATGACATCATCCAATGATTATGACATCAAATGATTATGACATCATCAAATGATTATGACATCAACAAAATGATTATGACATCAAATGATTATGACATCATCAAATGATTATGACATCATCCAATGATTATGACATCATCAAATCCTTATGACATCAACAAAATGATTATGACATCAAATGATTATGACATCATCAAATGATTATGACATCAACAAAATGATTATGACATCATCAAATGATTATGACATCAACAAAATGATTATGACATTATCCAATGATTATGACATCAAATGATTATGACATCATCAAATGATTATGAAATCAACAAAATGATTATGACATCATCCAACGATTATGACATCAAATGATTATGACATCATCAAATGATTATGACATCAACAAAATGATTATGACATCAAATGATTATGACATCATCAAATGATTATGACATCATCCAATGATTATGACATCAAATGATTATGACATCATCAAATCATTATGACATCAACAAAATGATTATGACATCATCCAATGATTATGACATCATCAAATGATTATGACATCATCAAATGATTCTGACATCAACAAAATGATTATGACATCATCTAATGATTATGACATAACCAAATGATTATGACATCAACAAAATGATTATGACATCATCTAATGATTATGACATCATCAAATGATTATGACATCAACAAAATTATTATGACATCATCCAATGATTATGACATCATCCAATGATTATGACATCATCAAATGATTATGACATCATCAAATGATTATGACATCATCAAATGATTCTGACATCATCAAATGATTATGACATCAACAAAATGATTATGACTTCATCTAATGATTATGACATCATCAAATGATTATGACATCAACAAAATTATTATGACATCATCCAATGATTATGACATCATCAAATGATTATGACATCATCAAATGATTCTGACATCAACAAAATGATTATGACATCATCAAATGATTATGACATCAACAAAATGATTATGACATCATCTAATGATTATGACATCATCAAATGATTATGACATCATCAAATTATTATGACATCAACAAAATGATTATGACATCATCCAACGATTATGACATCAAATGATTATGACATCATCAAATGATTATGACATCAACAAAATGATTATGACATCAAATGATTATGACATCATCAAATGATTATGACATCATCCAATGATTATGACATCACATGATTATGACATCATCAAATCATTATGACATCAACAAAATGATTATGACATCATCAAATGATTATGACATCAACAAAATGATTATGACATCATCTAATGATTATGACATCATCAAATGATTATGACATCAACAAAATGATTATGACATCATCAAATGATTATGACATCAACAAAATGATTATGACATCATCTAATGATTATGACATCATCAAATGATTATGACATCAACAAAATTATTATGACATCATCCAATGATTATGACATCATCAAATGATTATGACATCAACAAAATGATTATGACATCATCAAATGATTATGACATCAACAAAATGATTATGACATTATCCAATGATTATGACATCAAATGATTATGACATCATCAAATGATTATGAAATCAACAAAATGATTATGACATCATCCAACGATTATGACATCAAATGATTATGACATCATCAAATGATTATGACATCAACAAAATGATTATGACATCAAATGATTATGACATCATCAAATGATTATGACATCATCCAATGATTATGACATCAAATGATTATGACATCATCAAATCATTATGACATCAACAAAATGATTATGACATCATCCAATGATTATGACATCATCAAATGATTATGACATCATCAAATGATTCTGACATCAACAAAATGATTATGACATCATCTAATGATTATGACATAACCAAATGATTATGACATCAACAAAATGATTATGACATCATCTAATGATTATGACATCATCAAATGATTATGACATCAACAAAATTATTATGACATCATCCAATGATTATGACATCATCCAATGATTATGACATCATCAAATGATTATGACATCATCAAATGATTATGACATCATCAAATGATTCTGACATCATCAAATGATTATGACATCAACAAAATGATTATGACTTCATCTAATGATTATGACATCATCAAATGATTATGACATCAACAAAATTATTATGACATCATCCAATGATTATGACATCATCAAATGATTATGACATCATCAAATGATTCTGACATCAACAAAATGATTATGACATCATCAAATGATTATGACATCAACAAAATGATTATGACATCATCTAATGATTATGACATCATCAAATGATTATGACATCATCAAATTATTATGACATCAACAAAATGATTATGACATCATCCAACGATTATGACATCAAATGATTATGACATCATCAAATGATTATGACATCAACAAAATGATTATGACATCAAATGATTATGACATCATCAAATGATTATGACATCATCCAATGATTATGACATCACATGATTATGACATCATCAAATCATTATGACATCAACAAAATGATTATGACATCATCAAATGATTATGACATCAACAAAATGATTATGACATCATCTAATGATTATGACATCATCAAATGATTATGACATCAACAAAATGATTATGACATCATCAAATGATTATGACATCAACAAAATGATTATGACATCATCTAATGATTATGACATCATCAAATGATTATGACATCAACAAAATTATTATGACATCATCCAATGATTATGACATCATCAAATGATTATGACATCAACAAAATGATTATGACATCATCAAATGATTATGACATCAACAAAATGATTATGACATCATCCAATGATTGTGACATCAAATGATTATGATATCATCAAATGATTATGACATCAACAAAATGATTATGACATCATCAAATGATTATGACATCAACAAAATGATTATGACATCATCTAATGATTATGACATAACCAAATGATTATGACATCAACAAAATGATTATGACATCATCTAATGATAATGACATCATCAAATGATTATGACATCAACAAAATGATTATGACATCATCCAATGATTATGCCATCAAATGATTATGACATCATGAAATCATATGACATCAACAAAATGATTATGACATCATCCAATGATTATGACATCAAATGATTATGACATCATCAAATGATTAAGACATCAACAAAATGATTATGACATCATCCAACGATCATGACATCAAATGATTATGACATCATCAAATGATTATGACATCAACAAAATGATTATGACATCAAATGATTATGACATCATCAAATGATTATGACATCATCCAGTGATTATGACATCACATGATTATGACATCATCAAATCATTATGACATCAACAAAATGATTATGACATCATCAAATGATTATGACATCAACAAAATGATTATGACATCATCTAATGATTATGACATCATCAAATGATTATGACATCAACAAAATTATTATGACATCATCCAATGATTATGACATCATCAAATGATTATGACATCATCAAATGATTATGACATCATCAAATGATTCTGACATCAACAAAATGATTATGACATCATCAAATGATTATGACATCAACAAAATGATTATGACATCATCCAATGATTATGACATCATCAAATGATTATGACATCAACAAAATTATTATGACATCATCCAATGATTATGACATCATCAAATGATTATGGCATCATCAAATGATTATGACATCAACAAAATGATTATGACATCATCTAATGATTATGACATCATCAAATGATTATGACATCAACAAAATGATTATGACATCATCCAATGATTATGACATCAAATGATTATGACATCATCAAATGATTATGACATCAACAAAATGATTATGACATCATCAAATGATTATGACATCAACAAAATGATTATGACATCATCTAATGATTATGACATCATCAAATGATTATGACATCAACAAAATGATTATGACATCATCCAATGATTATGACATCAAATGATTATGACATCATCAAATGATTATGACATCAACAAAATGATTATGACATCATCTAATGATTATGACATCATCAAATGATTATGACATCAACAAAATGATTATGACATCATCCAATGATTATGACATCAAATGATTATGACATCATCAAATGATTATGACATCAACAAAATGATTATGACATCATCCAATGATTATGACATCAGATGATTATGACATCATCAAATCATTATGACATCAACAAAATGATTATGACATCAACAAAATGATTACGACATCATCAAATGATTATGACATCAACAAAATGATTATGACATCATCTAAAGATGATGACATCATCAAATGATTATGACATCAACAAAATGATTATGACATCATCAAATGATTATGACATCAACAAAATGATTATGACATCATCTAATGATCATGACATCATCAAATGATTATGGCATCATCAAATGATTATGACATCAACAAAATGATTATGACATCATCCAATGATTATGACCTCAAATCATTATGACATCATCAAATCATTATGACATCAACAAAATGATTATTACATCAAAAAATGATTATGACATCATCAAATGATTATGACATCAACAAAATGATTATGACATCATCCAATGATTATGACATCAAATGATTATGACATAATCTAATGATTATGACATCATCAAATGATTATGACATCAACAAAATGATTATGACATCATCTAATGATTATGACATAACCAAATGATTATGACATCAACAAAATGATTATGACATCATCTAATGATTATGACATCATCAAATGATTATGACATCATCCAATGATTATGACATCAAATGATTATGACATCATGAAATCATATGACATCAACAAAATGATTATGACATCAACAAAATGATTATGACATCATCAAATGATTCTGACATCAACAAAATGATTATGACATCATCAAATGATTATGACATCAACAAAATGATTATGACATCATCTAATGATTATGACATCATCAAATGATTATGACATCAACAAAATGATTATGACATCATCCAATGATTATGACATCAAATGATTATGACATCATCAAATGATTATGACATCAACAAAATGATTATGACATCATCAAATGATTATGACATCAACAAAATGATTATGACATCATCCAATGATTATGACATCAAATGATTATGACATCATCAAATGATTATGACATCATCCAACGATTATGACATCAAATGATTATGACATCATCAAATGATTATGACATCAACAAAATTATTATGACATCATCAAATGATTATGAACTCATCTAATGATTATGACATCATCAAATGATTATGACATCAACAAAATGATTATGACATCATCCAATGATTGTGACATCAAATGATTATGATATCATCAAATGATTATGACATCAACAAAATGATTATGACATCATCAAATGATTATGACATCAACAAAATTATTATGACATCATCTAATGATTATGACATCAACAAAATGATTATGACATCATCTAATGATTATGACATCATCAAATGATTATGACATCAACAAAATGATTATGACATCATCCAATGATTATGACATCAAATGATTATGACATCATGAAATCATATGACATCAACAAAATGATTATGACATCATCCAATGATTATGACATCAAATGATTATGACATCATCAAATGATTATGACATCAACAAAATGATTATGACATCAAATGATTATGACATCATCAAATGATTATGACATCATCCAATGATTATGACATCAAATGATTATGACATCATCAAATCATTATGACATCAACAAAATGATTATGACATCAAATGATTATGACATCATCAAATGATTATGACATCAACAAAATGATTATGACATCATCAAATGATTATGACATCAACAAAATGATTATGACATTATCCAATGATTATGACATCAAATGATTATGACATCATCAAATGATTATGACATCAACAAAATGATTATGACATCATCCAACGATTATGACATCAAATGATTATGACATCATCAAATGATTATGACATCAACAAAATGATTATGACATCAAATGATTATGACATCATCAAATGATTATGACATCATCCAATGATTATGACATCAAATGATTATGACATCATCAAATCATTATGACATCAACAAAATGATTATGACATCATCCAATGATTATGACATCATCAAATGATTATGACATCATCAAATGATTCTGACATCAACAAAATGATTATGACATCATCTAATGATTATGACATAACCAAATGATTATGACATCAACAAAATGATTATGACATCATCTAATGATTATGACATCATCAAATGATTATGACATCAACAAAATTATTATGACATCATCCAATGATTATGACATCATCCAATGATTATGACATCATCAAATGATTATGACATCATCAAATGATTATGACATCATCAAATGATTCTGACATCATCAAATGATTATGACATCAACAAAATGATTATGACTTCATCTAATGATTATGACATCATCAAATGATTATGACATCAACAAAATTATTATGACATCATCCAATGATTATGACATCATCAAATGATTATGACATCATCAAATGATTCTGACATCAACAAAATGATTATGACATCATCAAATGATTATGACATCAACAAAATGATTATGACATCATCTAATGATTATGACATCATCAAATGATTATGACATCATCAAATTATTATGACATCAACAAAATGATTATGACATCATCCAACGATTATGACATCAAATGATTATGACATCATCAAATGATTATGACATCAACAAAATGATTATGACATCAAATGATTATGACATCATCAAATGATTATGACATCATCCAATGATTATGACATCAAATGATTATGACATCATCAAATCATTATGACATCAACAAAATGATTATGACATCATCAAATGATTATGACATCAACAAAATGATTATGACATCATCTAATGATTATGACATCATCAAATGATTATGACATCAACAAAATGATTATGACATCATCAAATGATTATGACATCAACAAAATGATTATGACATCATCTAATGATTATGACATCATCAAATGATTATGACATCAACAAAATTATAATGACATCATCCAATGATTATGACATCATCAAATGATTATGACATCAACAAAATGATTATGACATCATCAAATGATTATGACATCAACAAAATGATTATGACATCATCCAATGATTGTGACATCAAATGATTATGATATCATCAAATGATTATGACATCAACAAAATGATTATGACATCATCAAATGATTATGACATCAACAAAATGATTATGACATCATCTAATGATTATGACATAACCAAATGATTATGACATCAACAAAATGATTATGACATCATCTAATGATAATGACATCATCAAATGATTATGACATCAACAAAATGATTATGACATCATCCAATGATTATGCCATCAAATGATTATGACATCATGAAATCATATGACATCAACAAAATGATTATGACATCATCCAATGATTATGACATCAAATGATTATGACATCATCAAATGATTAAGACATCAACAAAATGATTATGACATCATCCAACGATTATGACATCAAATGATTATGACATCATCAAATGATTATGACATCAACAAAATGATTATGACATCAAATGATTATGACGTCATCAAATGATTATGACATCATCCAGTGATTATGACATCACATGATTATGACATCATCAAATCATTATGACATCAACAAAATGATTATGACATCATCAAATGATTATGACATCAACAAAATGATTATGACATCATCTAATGATTATGACATCATCAAATGATTATGACATCAACAAAATTATTATGACATCATCCAATGATTATGACATCATCAAATGATTATGACATCATCAAATGATTCTGACATCAACAAAATGATTATGACATCATCAAATGATTATGACATCAACAAAATGATTATGACATCATCCAATGATTATGACATCATCAAATGATTATGACATCAACAAAATTATTATGACATCATCCAATGATTATGACATCATCAAATGATTATGGCATCATCAAATGATTATGACATCAACAAAATGATTATGACATCATCTAATGATTATGACATCATCAAATGATTATGACATCAACAAAATGATTATGACATCATCCAATGATTATGACATCAAATGATTATGACATCATCAAATGATTATGACATCAACAAAATGATTATGACATCATCAAATGATTATGACATCAACAAAATGATTATGACATCATCTAATGATTATGACATCATCAAATGATTATGACATCAACAAAATGATTATGACATCATCCAATGATTATGACATCAAATGATTATGACATCATCAAATGATTATGACATCAACAAAATGATTATGACATCATCTAATGATTATGACATCATCAAATGATTATGACATCAACAAAATTATTATGACATCATCCAATGATTATGACATCATCAAATGATTATGGCATCATCAAATGATTATGACATCAACAAAATGATTATGACATCATCTAATGATTATGACATCATCAAATGATTATGACATCAACAAAATGATTATGACATCATCCAATGATTATGACATCAAATGATTATGACATCATCAAATGATTATGACATCAACAAAATGATTATGACATCATCAAATGATTATGACATCAACAAAATGATTATGACATCATCTAATGATTATGACATCATCAAATGATTATGACATCAACAAAATGATTATGACATCATCCAATGATTATGACATCAAATGATTATGACATCATCAAATGATTATGACATCAACAAAATGATTATGACATCATCTAATGATTATGACATCATCAAATGATTATGACATCAACAAAATGATTATGACATCATCCAATGATTATGACATCAAATGATTATGACATCATCAAATGATTATGACATCAACAAAATGATTATGACATCATCCAATGATTATGACATCAGATGATTATGACATCATCAAATCATTATGACATCAACAAAATGATTATGACATCAACAAAATGATTACGACATCATCAAATGATTATGACATCAACAAAATGATTATGACATCATCTAAAGATGATGACATCATCAAATGATTATGACATCAACAAAATGATTATGACATCATCAAATGATTATGACATCAACAAAATGATTATGACATCATCTAATGATCATGACATCATCAAATGATTATGGCATCATCAAATGATTATGACATCAACAAAATGATTATGACATCATCCAATGATTATGACCTCAAATCATTATGACATCATCAAATCATTATGATATCAACAAAATGATTATTACATCAAAAAATGATTATGACATCATCAAATGATTATGACATCAACAAAATGATTATGTCATCATCCAATGATTGTGACATCAAATGATTATGACATAATCTAATGATTATGACATCATCAAATGATTATGACATCAACAAAATGATTATGACATCATCTAATGATTATGACATAACCAAATGATTATGACATCAACAAAATGATTATGACATCATCTAATGATTATGACATCATCAAATGATTATGACATCAACAAAATGATTATGACATCATCCAATGATTATGACATCAAATGATTATGACATCATGAAATCATATGACATCAACAAAATGATTCTTACATCAACAAAATGATTATGACATCATCAAATGATTCTGACATCAACAAAATGATTATGACATCATCAAATGATTCTGACATCAACAAAATGATTATGACATCATCTAATGATTATGACATCATCAAATGATTATGACATCAACAAAATGATTATGACATCATCCAATGATTATGACATCAAATGATTATGACATCATCAAATGATTATGACATCAACAAAATGATTATGACATCATCAAATGATTATGACATCAACAAAATGATTATGACATCATCCAATGATTATGACATCAAATGATTATGACATCATCAAATGATTATGACATCATCCAACGATTATGACATCAAATGATTATGACATCATCAAATCATTATGACATCAACAAAATGATTATGACATCAACAAAATGATTATGACATCATCAAATGATTATGACATCAACAAAATGATTATGACATCATCTAATGATGATGACATCATCAAATGATTATGACATCAACAAAATGATTATGACATCATCAAATGATTATGACATCAACAAAATGATTATGACATCATCTAATGATTATGACATCATCAAATGATTATGGCATCATCAAATGATTATGACATCAACAAAATGATTATGACATCAACAAAATGATTATGACATCATCAAATGATTATGACATCAACAAAATGATTATGACATCATCCAATGATTATGACATCATCAAATGATTATGACATCTGCAAAATGATTATGACATCATCCAATGATTATGACATCAAATGATTATGACATCATCAAATCATTATGACATCAACAAAATGATTATGACATCATCAAATGATTATGACATCAAAAAAATGATTATGACATCATCTAATGATTATGACATCATCAAATGATTATGACATCAACAAAATGATTATGACATCATCCAATGATTATGACATCAAATGATTATGACTTCATCAAATGATTATGACATCAACAAAATGATTATGACATCATCCAACGATTATGACATCAAATGATTATGACATCATCAAATCATTATGACATCAACAAAATGATTATGACATCAAGAAAATGATTATGACATCATCAAATGATTATGACATCAACAAAATGATTATGACATCATCTAATGATGATGACATCATCAAATGATTATGACATCAACAAAATGATTATGACATCATCAAATGATTATGACATCAACAAAATGATTATGACATCATCTAATGATTATGACATCATCAAATGATCATGGCATCATCAAATGATTATGACATCAACAAAATGATTATGACATCATCTAATGATTATGACATCATCAAATGATTATGACATCAACAAAATGATTATGACATCATCCAATGATTATGACATCAAATGATTATGACATCATCAAATGATTATGACATGAACAAAATGATTATGACATCATCTAATGATTATGACATCATCAAATGATTATGACATCAACAAAATGATTATGACATCATCCAATGATTATGACATCAAATGATTATGACATCATCAAATGATTATGACATCAACAAAATGATTATGACATCATCCAATGATTATGACATCAAATGATTATGACATCATCAAATCATTATGACATCAACAAAATGATTATGACATCAACAAAATGATTACGACATCATCAAATGATTATGACATCAACAAAATGATTATGACATCATCTAATGATGATGACATCATCAAATGATTATGACATCAACAAAATGATTATGACATCATCAAATGATTATGACATCAACAAAATGATTATGACATCATCTAATGATCATGACATCATCAAATGATTATGGCATCATCAAATGATTATGACATCAACAAAATGATTATGACATCATCCAATGATTATGACCTCAAATCATTATGACATCATCAAATCATTATGACATCAACAAAATGATTATGACATCAAAAAAATGATTATGACATCATCAAATGATTATGACATCAACAAAATGATTATGTCATCATCCAATGATCATGACATCAAATGATTATGACATCATCTAATGATTATGACATCAACAAAATGATTATGACATCATCAAATGATTATGACATCAACAAAATGATTATGACATCATCTAATGATTATGACATAACCAAATGATTATGACATCAACAAAATGATTATGACATCATCTAATGATTATGACATCATCAAATGATTATGACATCAACAAAATGATTATGACATCATCCAATGATTATGACATCAAATGATTATGACATCATGAAATCATATGACATCAACAAAATGATTATGACATCAACAAAATGATTATGACATCATCAAATGATTCTGACATCAACAAAATGATTATGATATCATCAAATGATTCTGACATCAACAAAATGATTATGACATCATCTAATGATTATGACATCATCAAATGATTATGACATCAACAAAATGATTATGACATCATCCAATGATTATGACATCAAATGATTATGACATCATCAAATGATTATGACATCAACAAAATGATTTTGACATCATCAAATGATTATGACATCAACAAAATGATTATGACATCATCCAATGATTAAGACATCAAATGATTATGACATCATCAAATGATTATGACATCATCCAACGATTATGACATCAAATGATTATGACATCATCAAATCATTATGACATCAACAAAATGATTATGACATCAACAAAATGATTATGACATCATCAAATGATTATGACATCAACAAAATGATTATGACATCATCTAATGATGATGACATCATCAAATGATTATGACATCAACAAAATGATTATGACATCATCAAATGATTATGACATCAACAAAATGATTATGACATCATTAAATGATTATGACATCATCAAATGATTATGACATCAAAAAAATGATTATGACATCATCTAATGATTATGACATCATCAAATGATTATGACATCAACAAAATGATTATGACATCATCCAATGATTATGACATCAAATAATTATGACATCATCAAATGATTATGACATCAACAAAATGATTATGACATCATCAAATGATTATGACATCAACAAAATGATTATGACATCATCCAATGATTATGACATCAAATGATTATGACTTCATCAAATGATTATGACATCAACAAAATGATTATGACATCATCCAACGATTATGACATCAAATGATTATGACATCATCAAATCATTATGACATCAACAAAATGATTATGACATCAACAAAATGATTATGACATCATCAAATGATTATGACATCAACAAAATGATTATGACATCATCTAATGATGATGACATCATCAAATGATTATGACATCAACAAAATGATTATGACATCATCAAATGATTATGACATCAACAAAATGATTATGACATCATCTAATGATTATGACATCATCAAATGATCATGACATCATCAAATGATTATGACATCAACAAAATGATTATGACATCATCTAATGATTATGACATCATCAAATGATTATGACATCAACAAAATGATTATGACATCATCCAATGATTATGACATCAAATGATTATGACATCATCAAATGATTATGACATGAACAAAATGATTATGACATCATCTAATGATTATGACATCATCAAATGATTATGACATCAACAAAATGATTATGACATCATCCAATGATTATGACATCAAATGATTATGACATCATCAAATGATTATGACATCAACAAAATGATTATGACATCATCCAATGATTATGACATCAAATGATTATGACATCATCAAATCATTATGACATCAACAAAATGATTATGACATCAACAAAATGATTACGACATCATCAAATGATTATGACATCAACAAAATGATTATGACATCATCTAATGATGATGACATCATCAAATGATTATGACATCAACAAAATGATTATGACATCATCAAATGATTATGACATCAACAAAATGATTATGACATCATCTAATGATCATGACATCATCAAATGATTATGGCATCATCAAATGATTATGACATCAACAAAATGATTATGACATCATCCAATGATTATGACCTCAAATCATTATGACATCATCAAATCATTATGACATCAACAAAATGATTATGACATCAAAAAAATGATTATGACATCATCAAATGATTATGACATCAACAAAATGATTATGTCATCATCCAATGATCATGACATCAAATGATTATGACATCATCTAATGATTATGACATCAACAAAATGATTATGACATCATCAAATGATTATGACATCAACAAAATGATTATGACATCATCTAATGATTATGACATCATCAAATGATTATGACATCAACAAAATGATTATGACATCATCCAATGATTATGACATCAAATGATTATGACATCATGAAATCATATGACATCAACAAAATGATTATGACATCAACAAAATGATTATGACATCATCAAATGATTCTGACATCAACAAAATGATTATGATATCATCAAATGATTCTGACATCAACAAAATGATTATGACATCATCTAATGATTATGACATCATCAAATGATTATGACATCAACAAAATGATTATGACATCATCCAATGATTATGACATCAAATGATTATGACATCATCAAATGATTATGACATCAACAAAATGATTTTGACATCATCAAATGATTATGACATCAACAAAATGATTATGACATCATCCAATGATTAAGACATCAAATGATTATGACATCATCAAATGATTATGACATCATCCAACGATTATGACATCAAATGATTATGACATCATCAAATCATTATGACATCAACAAAATGATTATGACATCAACAAAATGATTATGACATCATCAAATGATTATGACATCAACAAAATGATTATGACATCATCTAATGATGATGACATCATCAAATGATTATGACATCAACAAAATGATTATGACATCATCAAATGATTATGACATCAACAAAATGATTATGACATCATCTAATGATTATGACATCATCAAATGATTATGGCATCATCAAATGATTATGACATCAACAAAATGATTATGACATCATCCAATGATTATGACATCAAATGATTATGACATCATCAAATCATTATGACATCAACAAAATGATTATGACATCAACAAAATGATTATGACATCATCAAATGATTATGACATCAACAAAATGATTATGACATCATCAAATGATTATGACATCATCAAATGATTATGACATCTACAAAATGATTATGACATCATCCAATGATTATGACATCAAATGATTATGACATCATCAAATGATTATGACATCAACAAAATGATTATGACATCAAATGATTATGACATCATCAAATGATTATGACATCATCCAATGATTATGACATCAAATGATTATGACATCATCAAATGATTATGACATCAACAAAATGATTATGACATCATCCAATGATTATGACATCAAATGGTTATGACATCATCAAATCATTATGACATCAACAAAATGATTATGACATCAACAAAATGATTATGACATCATCAAATGATAATGACATCAAATGATTATGACATCAACAAAATGATTATGACATCATCAAATGATTATGACATCAACAAAATGATTATGACATCATCCAATGATTATGACATCAAATGGTTATGACATCATCAAATCATTATGACATCAACAAAATGATTATGACATCAACAAAATGATTATGACATCATCAAATGATAATGACATCAAACGATTATGACATCATCAAATGATTATGACATCAACAAAATGATTATGACATCAACAAAATGATTATGACATCATCTAATGATTATGACATCATCAAATGATTATGACATCAACAAAATGATTATGACATCATCCAATGATTATGACATCAAATGATTATGACATCATCAAATCATTATGACATCAACAAAATGATTATGACATCATCAAATGATTATGACATCAACAAAATGATTATGACATCATTAAATGATTATGACATCATCAAATGATTATGACATCAAAAAATGATTATGACATCATCTAATGATTATGACATCATCAAATGATTATGACATCAACAAAATGATTATGACATCATCCAATGATTATGACATCAAATGATTATGACATCATCAAATGATTATGACATCAACAAAATGATTATGACATCATCAAATGATTATGACATCAACAAAATGATTAAGACATCATCCAATGATTATGACATCAAATGATTATGACAACATCAAATGATTATGACATCAACAAAATGATTATGACATCATCCAACGATTATGACATCAAATGATTATGACATCATCAAATCATTATGACATCAACAAAATGATTATGACATCAACAAAATGATTATGACATCATCAAATGATTATGACATCAACAAAATGATTATGACATCATCTAATGATGATGACATCATCAAATGATTATTACATCATCAAAATGATTATGACATCAACAAAATGAATATGACATCATCTAATGATTATGACATCATCAAATATTTATGGCATCATCAAATGATTATGACATCAACAAAATGATTATGACATCATCCAATGATTATGACATCAAATGATTATGATATCATCAAATCATTATGACATCAACAAAATGATTATCACATCAACAAAATGATTATGACATCATCAAATGATTATGACATCAACAAAATGATTATGTCATCATCCAATGATTGTGACATCAAATGATTATGACATCATCAAATGATTATGACATCATCCAATGATTATGACATCAAATGATTATGACATCATCAAATGATTATGACATCAACAAAATGATTATGACATCATCAAATGATTATGACATCAACAAAATGATTATGACATCATCTAATGATTATAACATCATCAAATGATTATGACATCAACAAAATGATTATGACATCATCCAATGATTATGACATCAAATGATTATGACATCATCAAATCATATGACATCAACAAAATTATTATGACATCAACAAAATGATTATGACATCATCAAATGATTCTGACATCAACAAAATGATTATGACATCATCAAATGATTCTGACATCAACAAAATGATTATGACATCATCATATGATTATGACATCAACAAAATGATTATGACATCATCTAATGATTATGACATCATCAAATGTTTATGACATCAACAAAATGATTATGACATCATCCAATGATTATGACATCAAATAATTATGACATCATCAAATGATTATGACATGAACAAAATGATTATGGCATCATCTAATGATTATGACATCATCAAATGATTATGACATCAACAAAATGATTATGACATCATCCAATGATTATGACATCAAATGATTATGACATCATCAAATGATTATGACATCAACAAAATGATTATGACATCATCCAATGATTATGACATCAAATGATTATGACATCATCAAATCATTATGACATCAACAAAATGATTATGACATCAACAAAATGATTACGACATCATCAAATGATTATGACATCAACAAAATGATTATGACATTATCTAATGATGATGACATCATCAAATGATTATGACATCAACAAAATGATTATGACATCATCAAATGATTATGACATCAACAAAATGATTATGACATCATCTAATGATCATGACATCATCAAATGATTATGGCATCATCAAATGATTATGACAATAACAAAATGATTATGACATCATCCAATGATTATGACCTCAAATCATTATGACATCATCAAATCATTATGACATCAACAAAATGATTATTACATCAAAAAATGATTATGACATCATCAAATGATTATGACATCAACAAAATGATTATGTCATCATCCAATGATCATGACATCAAATGATTATGACATCATCTAATGATTATGACATCATCAAATGATTATGACATCAACAAAATGATTATGACATCATCCAATGATTGTGACATCAAATGATTATGATATCATCAAATGATTATGACATCAACAAAATGATTATGACATCATCAAATGATTATGACATCAACAAAATGATTATGATATCATCTAATGATTATGACATAACCAAATGATTATGACATCAACAAAATGATTCTGACATCATCTAATGATTATGACATCATCAAATGATTATGACATCAACAAAATGATTATGACATCATCCAATGATTATGACATCAAATGATTATGACATCATGAAATCATATGACATCAACAAAATGATTATGACATCAACAAAAAGATTATGACATCATCAAATGATTCTGACATCAACAAAATGATTATGACATCATCAAATGATTCTGACATCAACAAAATGATTATGACATCATCTAATGATTATGACATCATCAAATGATTATGACATCAACAAAATGATTATGACATCATCCAATGATTATGACATCAAATGATTATGACATCATCAAATGATTATGACATCAACAAAATGATTATGACATCATCAAATGATTATGACATCAACAAAATGATTATGACATCATCCAATGATTATGACATCAAATGATTATGACATCATCAAATGATTATGACATCATCCAACGATTATGACATCAAATGATTATGACATCATCAAATCATTATGACATCAACAAAATGATTGTGACATCAACAAAATGATTATGACATCATCAAATGATTATGACGTCAACAAAATGATTATGACATCATCAAATGATGATGACATCATCAAATGATTATGACATCAACAAAATGATTATGACATCATCAAATGATTATGACATCATCAAATGATTATGGCATCATCAAATGATTATGACATCAACAAAATGATTACGTCATCATCCAATGATTATGACATCAAATGATTATGACATCATCAAATCATTATGACATCAACAAAATGATTATGACATCAACAAAATGACTATGACATCATCAAATGATTATGACATCAACAAAATGATTATGACATCATCAAATGATTATGACATCAACAAAATGATTATGACATCATCTAATGATTATGACATCATCAAATGATTATGACATCAACAAAATGATTATGACATCATTCAATGATTATGACATCATCAAATGATTATGACATCTATAAAATGATTATGACATCATCCAATGATTATGACATCAAATGATTATGACATCATCAAATGATTATGACATCAACAAAATGATTATGACATCAAATGATTATGACATCATCAAATGATTATGACATCAGTCAATGATTATGACATCAAATGATTATGACATCATCAAATCATTATGACATCAACAAAATGATTATGACATCATCAAATGATTATGACATCAACAAAATGATTATGACATCATTAAATGATTATGACATCATCAAATGATTATGACATCAAAAAAATGATTATGACATCATCTAATGATTATGACATCATCAAATGATTATGACATCAACAAAATGATTATGACATCATCCAATGATTATGACATCAAATGATTATGACATCATCAAATGATTATGACATCAACAAAATGATTATGACATCATCAAATGATTATGACATCAACAAAATGATTATGATATCATCTAATGATTATGACATAACCAAATGATTATGACATCAACAAAATGATTCTGACATCATCTAATGATTATGACATCATCAAATGATTATGACATCAACAAAATGATTATGACATCATCCAATGATTATGACATCAAATGATTATGACATCATGAAATCATATGACATCAACAAAATGATTATGACATCAACAAAATGATTATGACATCATCAAATGATTCTGACATCAACAAAATGATTATGACATCATCAAATGATTCTGACATCAACAAAATGATTATGACATCATCTAATGATTATGACATCATCAAATGATTATGACATCAACAAAATGATTATGACATCATCCAATGATTATGACATCAAATGATTATGACATCATCAAATGATTATGACATCAACAAAATGATTATGACATCATCAAATGATTATGACATCAACAAAATGATTATGACATCATCCAATGATTATGACATCAAATGATTATGACATCATCAAATGATTATGACATCATCCAACGATTATGACATCAAATGATTATGACATCATCAAATCATTATGACATCAACAAAATGATTATGACATCAACTAAATGATTATGACATCATCAAATGATTATGACATCAACAAAATGATTATGACATCATCAAATGATGATGACATCATCAAATGATTATGACATCAACAAAATGATTATGACATCATCAAATGATTATGACATCAACAAAATGATTATGACATCATCTAATGATTATGACATCATCAAATGATTATGGCATCATCAAATGATTATGACATCAACAAAATGATTACGACATCATCCAATGATTATGACATCAAATGATTATGACATCATCAAATCATTATGACATCAACAAAATGATTATGACATCAACAAAATGACTATGACATCATCAAATGATTATGACATCAACAAAATGATTATGACATCATCAAATGATTATGACATCAACAAAATGATTATGACATCATCTAATGATTATGACATCATCAAATGATTATGACATCAACAAAATGATTATGACATCATTCAATGATTATGACATCATCAAATGATTATGACATCTACAAAATGATTATGACATCATCCAATGATTATGACATCAAATGATTATGACATCATCAAATGATTATGACATCAACAAAATGATTATGACATCAAATGATTATGACATCATCAAATGATTATGACATCATCCAATGATTATGACATCAAATGATTATGACATCATCAAATCATTATGACATCAACAAAATGATTATGACATCATCAAATGATTATGACATCAACAAAATGATTATGACATCATTAAATGATTATGACATCATCAAATGATTATGACATCAAAAAAATGATTATGACATCATCTAATGATTATGACATCATCAAATGATTATGACATCAACAAAATGATTATGACATCATCCAATGATTATGACATCAAATGATTATGACATCATCAAATGATTATGACATCAACAAAATGATTATGACATCATCAAATGATTATGACATCAACAAAATGATTATGACATCATCCAATGATTATGACATCAAATGATTATGACATCATCAAATGATTATGACATCAACAAAATGATTATGACATCATCCAACGATTATGACATCAAATGATTATGACATCATCAAATCATTATGACATCAACAAAATGATTATGACATCAACAAAATGATTATGACATCATCAAATGATTATGACATCAACAAAATGATTATGACAACATCTAATGATGATGACATCATCAAATGATTATGACATCAACAAAATGATTATGACATCATCAAATGATTATGACATCAACAAAATGATTATGACATCATCTAATGATTATGACATCATCAAATGATTATGGCATCATCAAATGATTATGACATCAACAAAATGATTATGACATCATCTAATCATTATGACATCATCAAATGATTATGACATCAACAAAATGATTATGACATCATCCAATGATTATGACATCAAATGATTATGACATCATCAAATGATTATGACATGAACAAAATGATTATGACATCATCTAATGATTATGACATCATCAAATGATTATGACATCAACAAAATGATTATGACATCATCCAATGATTATGACATCAACAAAATGATTATGACATCATCTAATGATCATGACATCATCAAATGATTATGGCATCATCAAATGATTATGACATCAACAAAATGATTATGACATCATCCAATGATTATGACCTCAAATCATTATGACATCATCAAATCATTACGACATCAACAAAATGATTATGACATCAAAAAAATGATTATGACATCATCAAATGATTATGACATCAACAAAATGATTATGTCATCATCCAATGATCATGACATCAAATGATTATGACATCATCTAATGATTATGACATCAACAAAATGATTATGACATCATCCAATGATTGTGACATCAAATGATTATGATATCATCAAATGATTATGACATCAACAAAATGATTATGACATCATCAAATGATTATGACATCAACAAAATGATTATGACATCATCTAATGATTATGACATAACCAAATGATTATGACATCAACAAAATGATTATGACATCATCTAATGATTATGACATCATCAAATGATTATGACATCAACAAAATGATTATGACATCATCCAATGATTATGACATCAAATGATTATGACATCATGAAATCATATGACATCAACAAAATGATTATGACATCAACAAAATGATTATGACATCATCAAATGATTCTGACATCAACAAAATGATTATGACATCATCAAATGATTCTGACATCAACAAAATGATTATGACATCATCTAATGATTATGACATCATCCAATGATTATGACATCAAATGATTATGACATCATCAAATGATTATGACATCAACAAAATGATTATGACATCATCGAATGATTATGACATCAACAAAATGATTATGACATCATCCAATGATTATGACATCAAATGATTATGACATCATCAAATGATTATGACATCATCCAACGATTATGACATCAAATGATTATGACATCATCAAATCATTATGACATCAACAAAATGATTATGACATCAACAAAATGATTATGACATCATCAAATGATTATGACATCAACAAAATGATTATGACATCATCTAATGATGATGACATCATCAAATGATTATGACATCAACAAAATGATTATGACATCATCAAATGATTATGACATCAACAAACTGATTATGACATCATCTAATGATTATGACATCATCAAATGATTATGGCATCATCAAATGATTATGACATCAACAAAATGATTACGACATCATCCAATGATTATGACATCAAATGATTATGACATCATCAAATCATTATGACATCAACAAAATGATTATGACATCAACAAAATGATTATGACATCATCAAATGATTATGACATCAACAAAATGATTATGACATCATCAAATGATTATGACATCAACAAAATGATTATGACATCATCTAATGATTATGACATCATCAAATGATTATGACATCAACAAAATGATTATGACATCATCCAATGATTATGACATCAAATGATTATGACATCATCAAATCATTATGACATCAACAAAATGATTATGACATCATCAAATGATTATGACATCAACAAAATGATTATGACATCATCCAATGATTATGACCTCAAATGATTATGACATCATCAAATGATCATGACATCAAAAAAATGATTATGACATCATCTAATGATTATGACATCATCAAATGATTATGACATCAACAAAATGATTATGACATCATCCAATGATTATGACATCAAATGATTATGACATCATCAAATGATTATGACATCAACAAAATGATTATGACATCAACAAAATGATTATGACATCAAATGATTATGACATCAACAAAATGATTATGACATCATCCAATGATTATGACATCAAATGATTATGACATCATCAAATGATTATGACATCAACAAAATATTTATGACATCATCCAACGATTATGACATCAAATGATTATGACATCATCAAATCATTATGACATCAACAAAATGATTATGACATCAACAAAATGATTATGACATCATCAAATGATTATGACATCAACAAAATGATTATGACATCATCTAATGATGATGACATCATCAAATGATTATGACATCAACAAAATGATTATGACATCATCAAATGATTATGACATCAACAAAATGATTATGACATCATCTAATGATTATGACATCATCAAATGATTATGGCATCATCAAATGATTATGACATCAACAAAATGATTATGACATCATCTAATGATTATGACATCATCAAATGATTATGACATCAACAAAATGATTATGACATCATCCAATGATTATGACATCAAATGATTATGACATCATCAAATGATTATGACATGAACAAAATGATTATGACATCATCTAATGATTATGACATCATCAAATGATTATGACATCAACAAAATGATTATGACATCATCCAATGATTATGACATCAAATGATTATGACATCATCAAATGATTATGACATCAACAAAATGATTATGACATCATCCAATGATTATGACATCAAATGATTATGACATCATCAAATGATTATGACATCAACAAAATGATTATGACATCAACAAAATGATTACGACATCATCAAATGATTATGACATCAACAAAATGATTATGACATCATCTAATGATGATGACATCATCAAATGATTATGACATCAACAAAATGATTATGACATCATCAAATGATTATGACATCAACAAAATGACTATGACATCATCTAATGATCATGACATCATCAAATGATTATGGCATCATCAAATGATTATGACATCAACAAAATGATTTTGACATCATCCAATGATTATGACCTCAAATCATTATGACATCATCAAATCATTATGACATCAACAAAATGATTATTACATCAAAAAAATGATTATGACATCATCAAATGATTATGACATCAACAAAATGATTATGTCATCATCCAATGATCATGACATCAAATGATTATGACATCATCTAATGATTATGACATCAACAAAATGATTATGACATCATCCAATGATTGTGACATCAAATGATTATGATATCATCAAATGATTATGACATCAACAAAATGATTATGACATCATCAAATGATTATGACATCAACAAAATGATTATGACATCATCTAATGATTATGACATAATCAAATGATTATGACATCAACAAAATGATTATGACATCATCTAATGATTATGACATCATCAAATGATTATGACATCAACAAAATGATTATGACATCATCCAATGATTATGACATCAAATGATTATGACATCATGAAATCATATGACATCAACAAAATGATTATGACATCAACAAAATGATTATGACATCATCAAATGATTCTGACATCAACAAAATGATTATGACATCATCAAATGACTCTGACATCAACAAAATGATTATGACATCATCTAATGATTATGACATCATAAAATGATTATGACATCAACAAAATGATTATGACATCATCCAATGATTATGACATCAAATGATTATGACATCATCAAATGATTATGACATCAACAAAATGATTATGACATCATCAAATGGTTATGACATCAACAAAATGATTATGACATCATCCAATGATTATGACATCAAATGATTATGACATCATCAAATGATTATGACATCATCCAACGATTATGACATCAAATGATTATGACATCATCAAATCATTATGACATCAACAAAATACTTGCTCCCGTGTCTCAGTGGGGTTCAGTAACGTCAGCTGATCCCCTGCTGTGTGGATGGCAGTCTCTCCTGCTGTCACCTCATTCAAAATTCAGTAGGCCTCTGCCTACACCCTCCTATTTCCTGGGCTTCAACACAGCCAGTTGTAGTTCGGAAGTGCCGTCCACACGGAAAGAGATACTTGCTCCCGTGTCTCAGTGGGGTTCAGTAACGTCAGCTGATCCCCTGCTGTGTGGATGGCAGTCTCTCCTGCTGTCACCTCATTCAAAATTCAGTAGGCCTCTGCCTACACCCTCCTATTTCCTGGGCTTCAACACAGCCAGTTGTAGTTCGGAAGTGCCGTCCACACGGAAAGAGATACTTGCTCCCGTGTCTCAGTGGGGTTCAGTAACGTCAGCTGATCCCCTGCTGTGTGGATGGCAGTCTCTCCTGCTGTCACCTCATTCAAAATTCAGTAGGCCTCTGCCTACACCCTCCTATTTCCTGGGCTTCAACACAGCCAGTTGTAGTTCGGAAGTGCCGTCCACACGGAAAGAGACACTTGCTCCCATGTCTCAGTGGGGTTCAGTAACGTCAGCTGATCCCCTGCTGTGTGGATGGCAGTCTCTCCTGCTGTCACCTCATTCAAAATTCAGTAGGCCTCTGCCTACACCCTCCTATTTCCTGGGCTTCAACACAGCCAGTTGTAGTTCGGAAGTGCCGTCCACACGGAAAGAGACACTTGCTCCCGTGTCTCAGTGGGGTTCAGTAACGTCAGCTGATCCCCTGCTGTGTGGATGGCAGTCTCTCCTGCTGTAAACTCATTCAAAATTCAGTAGGCCTCTGCCTACACCCTCCTATTTCCTGGGCTTCAACACAGCCAGTTGTAGTTCGGAAGTGCCGTCCACACGGAAAGAGATACTTGCTCCCGTGTCTCAGTGGGGTTCAGTAATGTCAGCTGATCCCCTGCTGTGTGGATGGCAGTCTCTCCTGCTGTCACCTCATTCAAAATACAGTAGGCCTCTGCCTACACCCTCCTATTTCCTGGGCTTCAACACAGCCAGTTGTAGTTCGGAAGTGCCGTCCACACGGAAAGAGACACTTGCTCCCGTGTCTCAGTGGGGTTCAGTAACGTCAGCTGATCCCCTGCTGTGTGGATGGCAGTCTCTCCTGCTGTAAACTCATTCAAAATACAGTAGGCCTCTGCCTACACCCTCCTATTTCCTGGTCTTCAACACAGCCAGTTGTAGTTCGGAAGTGCCGTCCACACGGAAAGAGATACTTGCTCCCGTGTCTCAGTGGGGTTCAGTAACGTCAGCTGATCCCCTGCTGTGTGGATGGCAGTCTCTCCTGCTGTAAACTCATTCAAAATACAGTAGGCCTCTGCCTACACCCTCCTATTTCCTGGGCTTCAACACAGCCAGTTGTAGTTCGGAAGTGCCGTCCACACGGAAAGAGACACTTGCTCCCGTGTCTCAGTGGGGTTCAGTAATGTCAGCTGATCCCCTGCTGTGTGGATGGCAAAGTCTCCTGCTGCCTACACAGTCGTACCACTACTGATTTTTAACCGTGCTCCAATTAGGCCTGTGGCTACACTGTCTCTCGTATTTCCCCTGTCCTCCAACCCCGCCAGTTACAGCTCCGAAGTGGCGTCTGCACAATCCACACTTGTTCCTGTGTTACAGGTGTTCAGTCCGGTCAGTTAATCCCCTGATGTGTGTCCGGCAATGTCGCCTGCTCTGTCCACATTCCCATTATCGGAATGTGAATCAGTGAAGCCACAGGCCTAAGTGGAGCTTGGTTCAAATTAGTAGTCTACAACCGATCTTAAAATTTCTTCAATGCAGCCTAAGCCTGCTCCGTGCTTGTCCCTGGGCTTCAACACAGCCAGTTGTTGCTCGGAAGTGCCGTCTTCACAGAGTAAAACACTAGCTCCTGTGTTTGTGGGGTTCAGTAACGTCAGCTGTTCCCCTGCTGTTTTGATGGCAATCTGTCCTGCTGCCTCCCAATTGACAGCACATCAGGCCTCAGCCTGCTAAGTGCTTGTCCTGGGCTCCAACATCGCCAGTTGCTGCTCATAACTGACTTTGGCACGGGTACTCCCTCCTGCCCAGCTTGGTTCCAGCCCTGCCTGCTGTTTCCGGGAAGTGTCAATGTCAGTTTGCCACCCCAAGTTGCCATGTCGTGTTGCGGTTGGGTTAGCCGAGGCTAGGGTGCCAGCAGTTTAGGTGCTTCCTATGTGGACTGCGGGTTCTGGTAAGAAAGGTTTGTTCCATAGTGCCAGTAGGACAAGCACCCCCTGTAGGACTGTGTGATTCGGTAACTGCGGCCAGCTTGCGGCATGCCAACTTTGCTTTTCAGGGGTAACTTCTGATACCCCTTTCGGGTTCCAGCACCGTCAGCTGGTTCTCATCAGAGCCTTTGGCCTAGGTGCCTCCATCTCGGTATCCGAGTTCCGGCAACGTCTGCTGGTCCTTGGTAGTGCTTTGTAGCACAGGTACCTCCTGCTTAGTAACCGGGTTCCAGCACCGTCAGCTGGTCCTCGGTTGTGCCATTGGCTCTTATTCCTTCTGCTGCCCCTCCGGGTGCCAGCACTGTCAGCTGGTCCTCGCTATTTCCATTTGCTCTTGCAGCTTATGCTACCCCTCCGGGTTCCAGCACCGTCAGCTGGTTCTCGTCAGAGCCTTTGGCCTAGGTGCCTCCATCTCGGTATCCGAGTTCCGGCAACGTCTGCTGGTCCTTGGTAGTGCGTTGTAGCACAGGTACCTCCTGCTTAGTAACCGGGTTCCAGCACCGTCAGCTGGTCCTCGGTTGTGCCATTGGCTCTTATTCCTTCTGCTGCCCCTCCGGGTGCCAGCACTGTCAGCTGGTCCTCGCTATTTCCATTTGCTCTTGCAGCTTATGCTACCCCTCCGGGTTCCAGCATCATCAGCTGGTTCTCGTCAGAGCCTTTGGCCTAGGTGCCTCCATCTCGGTATCCGAGTTCCGGCAACGTCTGCTGGTCCTTGGTAGTGCTTTGTAGCACAGGTACCTCCTGCTTAGTAACCGGGTTCCAGCACCGTCAGCTGGTCCTCGGTAGTGCCATTGGCTCTTGTTCCTTCTGCTGCCCCTCCGGGTGCCAGTACCGTCAGCTGGTTCAAGAGGACAAAGAACAGGAAGACAACCACCAAGATGCAGAACAACAAGAGAGAGAAGACAAAGAAGCATAAAAAAAACAAAGCAGAAGAACATTAAGCATAAGACTAATACTCTGAGCAAATGATATTATCTTATTTATAAGCAGAAGAAGACTAAGCAGTGTATGGGGGTGAGTCCGTTCCTCCTCGTGGTGCCCCTGGAAAAGGCCTGCTTCTGCAGGCCAAACTGAACGCGGACAAATCCTGTTGTAAATCTTTTGTGACAGGCAGAACGGAAGGTGTAAACTTCTAACTTTTCTAGATAACAACTACAGGAATGCCTGACACAAACAAGAATATGATGAAGAAGAATAGGAAGAAGATGAAGAAGCTGAATATGTAGAATAATAATTGTTGAATAAGAAGAATATGAAGAATGTAAGAAAAGGAAGAAGAAGAAGAAGAAGAAGAAGAAGAAGAAGAATGTAAAAAAGGAAGTAGAAGAGGAAGAAGAAGAATGTAAAAAAAGGAAGTAGAAGAAGAAGAAGAAGAATGTAAAAAAAGGAAGTAGAAGAAGAAGAAGAAGAATGTAAAAAAAGGAAGTAGAAGAAGAAGAAGAAGAATGTAAAAAAAGGAAGTAGAAGAAGAAGAAGAAGAATGTAAAAAAAGGAATAAGAAGAAGAATGTAAAAAAAGGAAGTAGAAGAAGAAGAAGAAGAATGTAAAAAAAGGAAGTAGAAGAAGAAGAAGAAGAATGTTAAAAAATTAAGTAGAAGAAGAAGAAGAAGAAGAATGTAAAAAAAGGAAGTAGAAGAAGAAGACATACATGTCTGGCAAAATATAAATGAGGCTAACATAGTCAATATCTTTGTAACTCCTAACATCTTTAAAAAAAAAAGTTTAATTCCTGCTATTCCATTTGATTGGGCTAAACCTCTATGGCTTTAATGTCTCCTCCACCTCCCACAATACATTCTACATTATTCTTAGTTGTTTTTCTTCATGTAGAATTAACCTACAAGGAAAGAAAGGGTTTTTTTTAATTCCGATATTTTGGCCCCATTGACTTGCATTGGTTCCCGGTATCGGAATCGGCGATACCGATACTTTTTTTAAAGATCGGCCGATCCATTCCGATCCGATATTTTCAAGTATCGGCTGGTATCGCTCAACTCTAGACATCATCCAATGATTATGACATCAAATGATTATGACATCATCAAATCATTATGACATCAACAAAATGATTATGACATCAACAAAATGATTACGACATCATCAAATGATTATGACATCAACAAAATGATTATGACATCATCTAATGATGATGATATCATCAAATGATTATGACATCAACAAAATGATTATGACATCATCAAATGATTATGACATCAACAAAATGATTATGACATCATCTAATGATCATGACATCATCAAATGATTATGGCATCATCAAATGATTATGACATCAACAAAATGATTATGATATCAAAAAAATGATTATGACATCATCAAATGATTATGACATCAACAAAATGATTATGTCATCATCCAATGATCATGACATCAAATGATTATGACATCATCTAATGATTATGACATTAACAAAATGATTATGACATCATCCAATGATTGTGACATCAAATGATTATGATATCATCAAATGATTATGACATCAACAAAATGATTATGACATCATCAAATGATTATGACATCAACAAAATGATTATGACATCATCTAATGATTATGACATAATCAAATGATTATGACATCAACAAAATGATTATGACATCATCTAATGATTATGACATCATCAAATGATTATGACATCAACAAAATGATTATGACATCATCCAATGATTATGACATCAAATGATTATGACATCATGAAATCATATGACATCAACAAAATGATTATGACATCAACAAAATGATTATGACATCATCAAATGATTCTGACATCAACAAAATGATTATGACATCATCCAATGATTATAACATCAAATGATTATGACATCATCAAATGATTATGACATCAACAAAATGATTATTACATCATCCAATGATTATGACATCAAATGATTATGACATCATCAAATGATTATGACATCAACAAAATGATTATGACATCATCAAATGATTATGACATCAACAAAATGATTATGACATCATCCAATGATTATGACATCAAATGATTATGACATCATCAAATGATTATGACATCATCCAACGATTATGACATCAAATGATTATGACATCATCAAATCATTATGACATCAACAAAATGATTATGACATCAACAAAATGATTATGACATCATCAAATGATTATGACATCAACAAAATGATTATGACATCATCTAATGATGATGACATCATCAAATGATTATGACATCAACAAAATGATTATGACATCATCAAATGATTATGACATCAACAAAATGATTATGACATCATCTAATGATTATGACATCATCAAATGATTATGGCATCATCAAATGATTATGACATCAACAAAATGATTATGACATCATCCAATGATTATGACATAAAATGATTATGACATCATCAAATCATTATGACATCAACAAAATGATTATGACATCAACAAAATGATTATGACATCATCAAATGATTATGACATCATCAAATGATAATGACATCTACAAAATGATAATGATATCATCCAATGATTATGACATCATCAAATGATTATGACATCAACAAAATAATTATGACATCAAATGATTATGACATCATCAAATGATTATGACATCATCCAATGATTATGACATCAAATGATTATGACATCATCAAATCATTATGACATCAACAAAATGATTATGACATCATCAAATGATTATGACATCAACAAAATGATTATGACATCATCTAATGATTATGACATCATCAAATGATTATGACATCAACAAAATGATTATGACATCATCAAATGATTATGACATCAACAAAATGATTATGACATCATCTAATGATTATGACATCATCAAATGATTATGACATCAACAAAATTATTATGACATCATCCAATGATTATGACATCATCAAATGATTATGACATCTACAAAATGATTATGACATCATCAAATGATTATGACATCAACAAAATGATTATGACATCATCTAACGATTATGACATCATCAAATGATTATGACATCAACAAAATTATTATGACATCATCCAATGATTATGACATCAACAAAATGATTATGACATCAAATGATTATGACATCATCAAATGATTATGACATCATCCAATGATTATGACATCAAATGATTATGACATCATCAAATGATTATGACATCAACAAAATGATTATGACATCATCAAATGATTATGACATCAATAAAATGATTATGACATCATCTAATGATTATGACATCAACAAAATGATTATGACATCATCAAATGATTATGACATCAACAAAATGATTATGACATCATCAAATGATTATGACATCAACAAAATTATTATGACATCATCCAACGATTATGACATCAAATGATTATGACATCATCAAATGATTATGACATCAACAAAATGATTATGACATCAAATGATTATGACATCATCAAATGATTATGACATCATCCAATGATTATGACATCAAATGATTATGACATCATCAAATCATTATGACATCAACAAAATGATTATGACATCATCAAATGATTATGACATCAACAAAATGATTATGACATCATCAAATGATTATGACATCAACAAAATGATTATGACATCATCAAATGATTATGACATCAACAAAATGATTATGACATCATCTAATGATTATGACATCATCAAATGATTATGACATCAACAAAATTATTATGACATCATCCAATGATTATGACATCATCAAATGATTATGACATCAACAAAATGATTATGACATCATCAAATGATTATGACATCATCTAATGATTATGACATCATCAAATGATTATGACATCAACAAAATGATTATGACATCATCCAATGATTGTGACATCAAATGATTATGATATCATCAAATGATTATGACATCAACAAAATGATTATGACATCATCAAATGATTATGACATCAACAAAATGATTATGACATCAAATGATTATGACATCATCAAATGATTATGATATCATCCAATGATTATGACATCAAATGATTATGACATCATCAAATCATTATGACATCAACAAAATGATTATGACATCAACAAATGATTATGACATCAACAAAATGATTATTACATCATCTAATGATTATGACATCATCAAATGATTATGACATCAACAAAATGATTATGACATCATCAAATGATTATGACATCAACAAAATGATTATGACATCATCTAATGATTATGACATCATCAAATGATTATGACATCAACAAAATGATTATGACATCATCAAATGATTATGACATCAACAAAATGATTATGACATCATCAAATGATTATGACATCATCTAATGATTATGACATCATCAAATGATTATGACATCAACAAAATGATTATGACATCATCCAATGATTATGACATCAAATGATTATGACATCATGAAATCATATGACATCAACAAAATGATTATGACATCATCCAATGATTATGACATCAAATGATTATGACATCAACAAAATGATTACGACATCATCAAATGATTATGACATCAACAAAATGATTATGACATCATCTAATGATGATGATATCATCAAATGATTATGACATCAACAAAATGATTATGACATCATCAAATGATTATGACATCAAATGATTATGACATCATCAAATCATTATGACATCAACAAAATGATTATGACATCAACAAAATGATTACGACATCATCAAATGATTATGACATCAACAAAATGATTATGACATCATCTAATGATGATGACATCATCAAATGATTATGACATCAACAAAATGATTATGACATCATCAAATGATTATGACATCAACAAAATGACTATGACATCATCTAATGATCATGACATCATCAAATGATTATGGCATCATCAAATGATTATGACATCAACAAAATGATTATGACATCATCCAATGATTATGACCTCAAATCATTATGACATCATCAAATCATTATGACATCAACAAAATGATTATTACATCAAAAAAATGATTATGACATCATCAAATGATTATGACATCAACAAAATGATTATGTCATCATCCAATGATCATGACATCAAATGATTATGACATCATCTAATGATTATGACATCAACAAAATGATTATGACATCATCCAATGATTGTGACATCAAATGATTATGATATCATCAAATGATTATGACATCAACAAAATGATTATGACATCATCAAATGATTATGACATCAACAAAATGATTATGACATCATCTAATGATTATGACATAATCAAATGATTATGACATCAACAAAATGATTATGACATCATCTAATGATTATGACATCATCAAATGATTATGACATCAACAAAATGATTATGACATCATCCAATGATTATGACATCAAATGATTATGACATCATGAAATCATATGACATCAACAAAATGATTATGACATCAACAAAATGATTATGACATCATCAAATGATTCTGACATCAACAAAATGATTATGACATCATCAAATGACTCTGACATCAACAAAATGATTATGACATCATCTAATGATTATGACATCATAAAATGATTATGACATCAACAAAATGATTATGACATCATCCAATGATTATGACATCAAATGATTATGACATCATCAAATGATTATGACATCAACAAAATGATTATGACATCATCAAATGGTTATGACATCAACAAAATGATTATGACATCATCCAATGATTATGACATCAAATGATTATGACATCATCAAATGATTATGACATCATCCAACGATTATGACATCAAATGATTATGACATCATCAAATCATTATGACATCAACAAAATACTTGCTCCCGTGTCTCAGTGGGGTTCAGTAACGTCAGCTGATCCCCTGCTGTGTGGATGGCAGTCTCTCCTGCTGTCACCTCATTCAAAATTCAGTAGGCCTCTGCCTACACCCTCCTATTTCCTGGGCTTCAACACAGCCAGTTGTAGTTCGGAAGTGCCGTCCACACGGAAAGAGATACTTGCTCCCGTGTCTCAGTGGGGTTCAGTAACGTCAGCTGATCCCCTGCTGTGTGGATGGCAGTCTCTCCTGCTGTCACCTCATTCAAAATTCAGTAGGCCTCTGCCTACACCCTCCTATTTCCTGGGCTTCAACACAGCCAGTTGTAGTTCGGAAGTGCCGTCCACACGGAAAGAGATACTTGCTCCCGTGTCTCAGTGGGGTTCAGTAACGTCAGCTGATCCCCTGCTGTGTGGATGGCAGTCTCTCCTGCTGTCACCTCATTCAAAATTCAGTAGGCCTCTGCCTACACCCTCCTATTTCCTGGGCTTCAACACAGCCAGTTGTAGTTCGGAAGTGCCGTCCACACGGAAAGAGACACTTGCTCCCATGTCTCAGTGGGGTTCAGTAACGTCAGCTGATCCCCTGCTGTGTGGATGGCAGTCTCTCCTGCTGTCACCTCATTCAAAATTCAGTAGGCCTCTGCCTACACCCTCCTATTTCCTGGGCTTCAACACAGCCAGTTGTAGTTCGGAAGTGCCGTCCACACGGAAAGAGACACTTGCTCCCGTGTCTCAGTGGGGTTCAGTAACGTCAGCTGATCCCCTGCTGTGTGGATGGCAGTCTCTCCTGCTGTAAACTCATTCAAAATTCAGTAGGCCTCTGCCTACACCCTCCTATTTCCTGGGCTTCAACACAGCCAGTTGTAGTTCGGAAGTGCCGTCCACACGGAAAGAGATACTTGCTCCCGTGTCTCAGTGGGGTTCAGTAATGTCAGCTGATCCCCTGCTGTGTGGATGGCAGTCTCTCCTGCTGTCACCTCATTCAAAATACAGTAGGCCTCTGCCTACACCCTCCTATTTCCTGGTCTTCAACACAGCCAGTTGTAGTTCGGAAGTGCCGTCCACACGGAAAGAGACACTTGCTCCCGTGTCTCAGTGGGGTTCAGTAACGTCAGCTGATCCCCTGCTGTGTGGATGGCAGTCTCTCCTGCTGTAAACTCATTCAAAATACAGTAGGCCTCTGCCTACACCCTCCTATTTCCTGGTCTTCAACACAGCCAGTTGTAGTTCGGAAGTGCCGTCCACACGGAAAGAGATACTTTCTCCCGTGTCTCAGTGGGGTTCAGTAACGTCAGCTGATCCCCTGCTGTGTGGATGGCAGTCTCTCCTGCTGTAAACTCATTCAAAATACAGTAGGCCTCTGCCTACACCCTCCTATTTCCTGGGCTTCAACACAGCCAGTTGTAGTTCGGAAGTGCCGTCCACACGGAAAGAGACACTTGCTCCCGTGTCTCAGTGGGGTTCAGTAATGTCAGCTGATCCCCTGCTGTGTGGATGGCAAAGTCTCCTGCTGCCTACACAGTCGTACCACTACTGATTTTTAACCGTGCTCCAATTAGGCCTGTGGCTACACTGTCTCTCGTATTTCCCCTGTCCTCCAACCCCGCCAGTTACAGCTCCGAAGTGGCGTCTGCACAATCCACACTTGTTCCTGTGTTACAGGTGTTCAGTCCGGTCAGTTAATCCCCTGATGTGTGTCCGGCAATGTCGCCTGCTCTGTCCACATTCCCATTATCGGAATGTGAATCAGTGAAGCCACAGGCCTAAGTGGAGCTTGGTTCAAATTAGTAGTCTACAACCGATCTTAAAATTTCTTCAATGCAGCCTAAGCCTGCTCCGTGCTTGTCCCTGGGCTTCAACACAGCCAGTTGTTGCTCGGAAGTGCCGTCTTCACAGAGTAAAACACTAGCTCCTGTGTTTGTGGGGTTCAGTAACGTCAGCTGTTCCCCTGCTGTTTTGATGGCAATCTGTCCTGCTGCCTCCCAATTGACAGCACATCAGGCCTCAGCCTGCTAAGTGCTTGTCCTGGGCTCCAACATCGCCAGTTGCTGCTCATAACTGACTTTGGCACGGGTACTCCCTCCTGCCCAGCTTGGTTCCAGCCCTGCCTGCTGTTTCCGGGAAGTGTCAATGTCAGTTTGCCACCCCAAGTTGCCATGTCGTGTTGCGGTTGGGTTAGCCGAGGCTAGGGTGCCAGCAGTTTAGGTGCTTCCTATGTGGACTGCGGGTTCTGGTAAGAAAGGTTTGTTCCATAGTGCCAGTAGGACAAGCACCCCCTGTAGGACTGTGTGATTCGGTAACTGCGGCCAGCTTGCGGCATGCCAACTTTGCTTTTCAGGGGTAACTTCTGATACCCCTTTCGGGTTCCAGCACCGTCAGCTGGTTCTCATCAGAGCCTTTGGCCTAGGTGCCTCCATCTCGGTATCCGAGTTCCGGCAACGTCTGCTGGTCCTTGGTAGTGCTTTGTAGCACAGGTACCTCCTGCTTAGTAACCGGGTTCCAGCACCGTCAGCTGGTCCTCGGTTGTGCCATTGGCTCTTATTCCTTCTGCTGCCCCTCCGGGTGCCAGCACTGTCAGCTGGTCCTCGCTATTTCCATTTGCTCTTGCAGCTTATGCTACCCCTCCGGGTTCCAGCACCGTCAGCTGGTTCTCGTCAGAGCCTTTGGCCTAGGTGCCTCCATCTCGGTATCCGAGTTCCGGCAACGTCTGCTGGTCCTTGGTAGTGCGTTGTAGCACAGGTACCTCCTGCTTAGTAACCGGGTTCCAGCACCGTCAGCTGGTCCTCGGTTGTGCCATTGGCTCTTATTCCTTCTGCTGCCCCTCCGGGTGCCAGCACTGTCAGCTGGTCCTCGCTATTTCCATTTGCTCTTGCAGCTTATGCTACCCCTCCGGGTTCCAGCATCGTCAGCTGGTTCTCGTCAGAGCCTTTGGCCTAGGTGCCTCCATCTCGGTATCCGAGTTCCGGCAACGTCTGCTGGTCCTTGGTAGTGCTTTGTAGCACAGGTACCTCCTGCTTAGTAACCGGGTTCCAGCACCGTCAGCTGGTCCTCGGTAGTGCCATTGGCTCTTGTTCCTTCTGCTGCCCCTCCGGGTGCCAGTACCGTCAGCTGGTTCAAGAGGACAAAGAACAGGAAGACAACCACCAAGATGCAGAACAACAAGAGAGAGAAGACAAAGAAGCATAAAAAAAACAAAGCAGAAGAACATTAAGCATAAGACTAATACTCTGAGCAAATGATATTATCTTATTTATAAGCAGAAGAAGACTAAGCAGTGTATGGGGGTGAGTCCGTTCCTCCTCGTGGTGCCCCTGGAAAAGGCCTGCTTCTGCAGGCCAAACTGAACGCGGACAAATCCTGTTGTAAATCTTTTGTGACAGGCAGAACGGAAGGTGTAAACTTCTAACTTTTCTAGATAACAACTACAGGAATGCCTGACACAAACAAGAATATGATGAAGAAGAATAGGAAGAAGATGAAGAAGCTGAATATGTAGAATAATAATTGTTGAATAAGAAGAATATGAAGAATGTAAGAAAAGGAAGAAGAAGAAGAAGAAGAAGAAGAAGAAGAAGAAGAATGTAAAAAAGGAAGTAGAAGAGGAAGAAGAAGAATGTAAAAAAAGGAAGTAGAAGAAGAAGAAGAAGAATGTAAAAAAAGGAAGTAGAAGAAGAAGAAGAAGAATGTAAAAAAAGGAAGTAGAAGAAGAAGAAGAAGAATGTAAAAAAAGGAAGTAGAAGAAGAAGAAGAAGAATGTAAAAAAAGGAATAAGAAGAAGAATGTAAAAAAAGGAAGTAGAAGAAGAAGAAGAAGAATGTAAAAAAAGGAAGTAGAAGAAGAAGAAGAAGAATGTTAAAAAATTAAGTAGAAGAAGAAGAAGAAGAAGAATGTAAAAAAAGGAAGTAGAAGAAGAAGACATACATGTCTGGCAAAATATAAATGAGGCTAACATAGTCAATATCTTTGTAACTCCTAACATCTTTAAAAAAAAAAGTTTAATTCCTGCTATTCCATTTGATTGGGCTAAACCTCTATGGCTTTAATGTCTCCTCCACCTCCCACAATACATTCTACATTATTCTTAGTTGTTTTTCTTCATGTAGAATTAACCTACAAGGAAAGAAAGGGTTTTTTTTAATTCCGATATTTTGGCCCCATTGACTTGCATTGGTTCCCGGTATCGGAATCGGCGATACCGATACTTTTTTTAAAGATCGGCCGATCCATTCCGATCCGATATTTTCAAGTATCGGCTGGTATCGCTCAACTCTAGACATCATCCAATGATTATGACATCAAATGATTATGACATCATCAAATCATTATGACATCAACAAAATGATTATGACATCAACAAAATGATTACGACATCATCAAATGATTATGACATCAACAAAATGATTATGACATCATCTAATGATGATGATATCATCAAATGATTATGACATCAACAAAATGATTATGACATCATCAAATGATTATGACATCAACAAAATGATTATGACATCATCTAATGATCATGACATCATCAAATGATTATGGCATCATCAAATGATTATGACATCAACAAAATGATTATGATATCAAAAAAATGATTATGACATCATCAAATGATTATGACATCAACAAAATGATTATGTCATCATCCAATGATCATGACATCAAATGATTATGACATCATCTAATGATTATGACATTAACAAAATGATTATGACATCATCCAATGATTGTGACATCAAATGATTATGATATCATCAAATGATTATGACATCAACAAAATGATTATGACATCATCAAATGATTATGACATCAACAAAATGATTATGACATCATCTAATGATTATGACATAATCAAATGATTATGACATCAACAAAATGATTATGACATCATCTAATGATTATGACATCATCAAATGATTATGACATCAACAAAATGATTATGACATCATCCAATGATTATGACATCAAATGATTATGACATCATGAAATCATATGACATCAACAAAATGATTATGACATCAACAAAATGATTATGACATCATCAAATGATTCTGACATCAACAAAATGATTATGACATCATCCAATGATTATAACATCAAATGATTATGACATCATCAAATGATTATGACATCAACAAAATGATTATTACATCATCCAATGATTATGACATCAAATGATTATGACATCATCAAATGATTATGACATCAACAAAATGATTATGACATCATCAAATGATTATGACATCAACAAAATGATTATGACATCATCCAATGATTATGACATCAAATGATTATGACATCATCAAATGATTATGACATCATCCAACGATTATGACATCAAATGATTATGACATCATCAAATCATTATGACATCAACAAAATGATTATGACATCAACAAAATGATTATGACATCATCAAATGATTATGACATCAACAAAATGATTATGACATCATCTAATGATGATGACATCATCAAATGATTATGACATCAACAAAATGATTATGACATCATCAAATGATTATGACATCAACAAAATGATTATGACATCATCTAATGATTATGACATCATCAAATGATTATGGCATCATCAAATGATTATGACATCAACAAAATGATTATGACATCATCCAATGATTATGACATAAAATGATTATGACATCATCAAATCATTATGACATCAACAAAATGATTATGACATCAACAAAATGATTATGACATCATCAAATGATTATGACATCATCAAATGATAATGACATCTACAAAATGATAATGATATCATCCAATGATTATGACATCATCAAATGATTATGACATCAACAAAATAATTATGACATCAAATGATTATGACATCATCAAATGATTATGACATCATCCAATGATTATGACATCAAATGATTATGACATCATCAAATCATTATGACATCAACAAAATGATTATGACATCATCAAATGATTATGACATCAACAAAATGATTATGACATCATCTAATGATTATGACATCATCAAATGATTATGACATCAACAAAATGATTATGACATCATCAAATGATTATGACATCAACAAAATGATTATGACATCATCTAATGATTATGACATCATCAAATGATTATGACATCAACAAAATTATTATGACATCATCCAATGATTATGACATCATCAAATGATTATGACATCTACAAAATGATTATGACATCATCAAATGATTATGACATCAACAAAATGATTATGACATCATCTAACGATTATGACATCATCAAATGATTATGACATCAACAAAATTATTATGACATCATCCAATGATTATGACATCAACAAAATGATTATGACATCAAATGATTATGACATCATCAAATGATTATGACATCATCCAATGATTATGACATCAAATGATTATGACATCATCAAATGATTATGACATCAACAAAATGATTATGACATCATCAAATGATTATGACATCAATAAAATGATTATGACATCATCTAATGATTATGACATCAACAAAATGATTATGACATCATCAAATGATTATGACATCAACAAAATGATTATGACATCATCAAATGATTATGACATCAACAAAATTATTATGACATCATCCAACGATTATGACATCAAATGATTATGACATCATCAAATGATTATGACATCAACAAAATGATTATGACATCAAATGATTATGACATCATCAAATGATTATGACATCATCCAATGATTATGACATCAAATGACTATGACATCATCAAATCATTATGACATCAACAAAATGATTATGACATCATCAAATGATTATGACATCAACAAAATGATTATGACATCATCAAATGATTATGACATCAACAAAATGATTATGACATCATCAAATGATTATGACATCAACAAAATGATTATGACATCATCTAATGATTATGACATCATCAAATGATTATGACATCAACAAAATTATTATGACATCATCCAATGATTATGACATCATCAAATGATTATGACATCAACAAAATGATTATGACATCATCAAATGATTATGACATCATCTAATGATTATGACATCATCAAATGATTATGACATCAACAAAATGATTATGACATCATCCAATGATTGTGACATCAAATGATTATGATATCATCAAATGATTATGACATCAACAAAATGATTATGACATCATCAAATGATTATGACATCAACAAAATGATTATGACATCAAATGATTATGACATCATCAAATGATTATGATATCATCCAATGATTATGACATCAAATGATTATGACATCATCAAATCATTATGACATCAACAAAATGATTATGACATCAACAAATGATTATGACATCAACAAAATGATTATTACATCATCTAATGATTATGACATCATCAAATGATTATGACATCAACAAAATGATTATGACATCATCAAATGATTATGACATCAACAAAATGATTATGACATCATCTAATGATTATGACATCATCAAATGATTATGACATCAACAAAATGATTATGACATCATCAAATGATTATGACATCAACAAAATGATTATGACATCATCAAATGATTATGACATCATCTAATGATTATGACATCATCAAATGATTATGACATCAACAAAATGATTATGACATCATCCAATGATTATGACATCAAATGATTATGACATCATGAAATCATATGACATCAACAAAATGATTATGACATCATCCAATGATTATGACATCAAATGATTATGACATCAACAAAATGATTACGACATCATCAAATGATTATGACATCAACAAAATGATTATGACATCATCTAATGATGATGATATCATCAAATGATTATGACATCAACAAAATGATTATGACATCATCAAATGATTATGACATCAAATGATTATGACATCATCAAATCATTATGACATCAACAAAATGATTATGACATCAACAAAATGATTACGACACCATCAAATGATTATGACATCAACAAAATGATTATGACATCATCTAATGATGATGACATCATCAAATGATTATGACATCAACAAAATGATTATGACATCATCAAATGATTATGACATCAACAAAATGACTATGACATCATCTAATGATTATGACATCATCAAATGATTATGACATCTACAAAATGATTATGACATCATCAAATGATTATGACATCAACAAAATGATTATGACATCATCAAATGATTATGACATCAACAAAATGACTATGACATCATCTAATGATTATGACATCATCAAATGATTATGACATCTACAAAATGATTATGACATCAACAAAATGATTATGACATCATCTAACGATTATGACATCATCAAATGATTATGACATCAACAAAATTATTATGACATCATCAAATGATTATGACATCAACAAAATTATTATGACATCATCCAATGATTATGACATCATCAAATGATTATGACATCTACAAAATGATTATGACATCATCAAATGATTATGACATCAACAAAATGATTATGACATCATCTAACGATTATGACATCATCAAATGATTATGACATCAACAAAATTATTATGACATCATCCAATGATTATGACATCAACAAAATGATTATGACATCAAATGATTATGACATCATCAAATGATTATGACATCATCCAATGATTATGACATCAAATGATTATGACATCATCAAATGATTATGACATCAACAAAATGATTATGACATCATCAAATGATTATGACATCAATAAAATGATTATGACATCATCTAATGATTATGACATCAACAAAATGATTATGACATCATCAAATGATTATGACATCAACAAAATGATTATGACATCATCAAATGATTATGACATCAACAAAATTATTATGACATCATCCAACGATTATGACATCAAATGATTATGACATCATCAAATGATTATGACATCAACAAAATGATTATGACATCAAATGATTATGACATCATCAAATGATTATGACATCATCCAATGATTATGACATCAAATGATTATGACATCATCAAATCATTATGACATCAACAAAATGATTATGACATCATCAAATGATTATGACATCAACAAAATGATTATGACATCATCAAATGATTATGACATCAACAAAATGATTATGACATCATCAAATGATTATGACATCAACAAAATGATTATGACATCATCTAATGATTATGACATCATCAAATGATTATGACATCAACAAAATTATTATGACATCATCCAATGATTATGACATCATCAAATGATTATGACATCAACAAAATGATTATGACATCATCAAATGATTATGACATCATCTAATGATTATGACATCATCAAATGATTATGACATCAACAAAATGATTATGACATCATCCAATGATTGTGACATCAAATGATTATGATATCATCAAATGATTATGACATCAACAAAATGATTATGACATCATCAAATGATTATGACATCAACAAAATGATTATGACATCAAATGATTATGACATCATCAAATGATTATGACATCATCCAATGATTATGACATCAAATGATTATGACATCATCAAATCATTATGACATCAACAAAATGATTATGACATCAACAAATGATTATGACATCAACAAAATGATTATTACATCATCTAATGATTATGACATCATCAAATGATTATGACATCAACAAAATGATTATGACATCATCAAATGATTATGACATCAACAAAATGATTATGACATCATCTAATGATTATGACATCATCAAATGATTATGACATCAACAAAATGATTATGACATCATCAAATGATTATGACATCAACAAAATGATTATGACATCATCAAATGATTATGACATCATCTAATGATTATGACATCATCAAATGATTATGACATCAACAAAATGATTATGACATCATCCAATGATTATGACATCAAATGATTATGACATCATGAAATCATATGACATCAACAAAATGATTATGACATCATCCAATGATTATGACATCAAATGATTATGACATCAACAAAATGATTACGACATCATCAAATGATTATGACATCAACAAAATGATTATGACATCATCTAATGATGATGATATCATCAAATGATTATGACATCAACAAAATGATTATGACATCATCAAATGATTATGACATCAACAAAATGATTATGACATCATCTAATGATCATGACATCATCAAATGATTATGGCATCATCAAATGATTATGACATCAACAAAATGATTATGATATCAAAAAAATGATTATGACATCATCAAATGATTATGACATCAACAAAATGATTATGTCATCATCCAATGATCATGACATCAAATGATTATGACATCATCTAATGATTATGACATTAACAAAATGATTATGACATCATCCAATGATTGTGACATCAAATGATTATGATATCATCAAATGATTATGACATCAACAAAATGATTATGACATCTTCAAATGATTATGACATCAACAAAATGATTATGACATCATCAAATCATTATGACATCAACAAAATGATTATGACATCAACAAAATGATTATGACATCATCAAATGATTATGACATCAACAAAATGATTATGACATCATCTAATGATGATGACATCATCAAATGATTATGACATCAACAAAATGATTATGACATCATCAAATGATTATGACATCAACAAAATGATTATGACATCATCTAATGATTATGACATCATCAAATGATTATGGCATCATCAAATGATTATGACATCAACAAAATGATTATGACATCATCTAATGATTATGACATCATCAAATGATTATGACATCAACAAAATGATTATGACATCATCCAATGATTATGACATCAAATGATTATGACATCATCAAATGATTATGACATGAACAAAATGATTATGACATCATCTAATGATTATGACATCATCAAATGATTATGACATCAACAAAATGATTATGACATCATCCAATGATTATGACATCAAATGATTATGACATCATCAAATGATTATGACATCAACAAAATGATTATGACATCATCCAATGATTATGACATCAAATGATTATGACATCATCAAATCATTATGACATCAACAAAATGATTATGACATCAACAAAATGATTACGACATCATCAAATGATTATGACATCAACAAAATGATTATGACATCATCTAATGATGATGACATCATCAAATGATTATGACATCAACAAAATGATTATGACATCATCAAATGATTATGACATCAACAAAATGACTATGACATCATCTAATGATCATGACATCATCAAATGATTATGGCATCATCAAATGATTATGACATCAACAAAATGATTATGACATCATCCAATGATTATGACCTCAAATCATTATGACATCATCAAATCATTATGACATCAACAAAATGATTATTACATCAAAAAAATGATTATGACATCATCAAATGATTATGACATCAACAAAATGATTATGTCATCATCCAATGATCATGACATCAAATGATTATGACATCATCTAATGATTATGACATCAACAAAATGATTATGACATCATCCAATGATTGTGACATCAAATGATTATGATATCATCAAATGATTATGACATCAACAAAATGATTATGACATCATCAAATGATTATGACATCAACAAAATGATTATGACATCATCTAATGATTATGACATAATCAAATGATTATGACATCAACAAAATGATTATGACATCATCTAATGATTATGACATCATCAAATGATTATGACATCAACAAAATGATTATGACATCATCCAATGATTATGACATCAAATGATTATGACATCATGAAATCATATGACATCAACAAAATGATTATGACATCAACAAAATGATTATGACATCATCAAATGATTCTGACATCAACAAAATTATTATGACATCATCAAATGACTCTGACATCAACAAAATGATTATGACATCATCTAATGATTATGACATCATAAAATGATTATGACATCAACAAAATGATTATGACATCATCCAATGATTATGACATCAAATGATTATGACATCATCAAATGATTATGACATCAACAAAATGATTATGACATCATCAAATGGTTATGACATCAACAAAATGATTATGACATCATCCAATGATTATGACATCAAATGATTATGACATCATCAAATGATTATGACATCATCCAACGATTATGACATCAAATGATTATGACATCATCAAATCATTATGACATCAACAAAATACTTGCTCCCGTGTCTCAGTGGGGTTCAGTAACGTCAGCTGATCCCCTGCTGTGTGGATGGCAGTCTCTCCTGCTGTAAACTCATTCAAAATTCAGTAGGCCTCTGCCTACACCCTCCTATTTCCTGGGCTTCAACACAGCCAGTTGTAGTTCGGAAGTGCCGTCCACACGGAAAGAGATACTTGCTCCCGTGTCTCAGTGGGGTTCAGTAATGTCAGCTGATCCCCTGCTGTGTGGATGGCAGTCTCTCCTGCTGTCACCTCATTCAAAATACAGTAGGCCTCTGCCTACACCCTCCTATTTCCTGGGCTTCAACACAGCCAGTTGTAGTTCGGAAGTGCCGTCCACACGGAAAGAGACACTTGCTCCCGTGTCTCAGTGGGGTTCAGTAACGTCAGCTGATCCCCTGCTGTGTGGATGGCAGTCTCTCCTGCTGTAAACTCATTCAAAATACAGTAGGCCTCTGCCTACACCCTCCTATTTCCTGGTCTTCAACACAGCCAGTTGTAGTTCGGAAGTGCCGTCCACACGGAAAGAGATACTTGCTCCCGTGTCTCAGTGGGGTTCAGTAACGTCAGCTGATCCCCTGCTGTGTGGATGGCAGTCTCTCCTGCTGTAAACTCATTCAAAATACAGTAGGCCTCTGCCTACACCCTCCTATTTCCTGGGCTTCAACACAGCCAGTTGTAGTTCGGAAGTGCCGTCCACACGGAAAGAGACACTTGCTCCCGTGTCTCAGTGGGGTTCAGTAATGTCAGCTGATCCCCTGCTGTGTGGATGGCAAAGTCTCCTGCTGCCTACACAGTCGTACCACTACTGATTTTTAACCGTGCTCCAATTAGGCCTGTGGCTACACTGTCTCTCGTATTTCCCCTGTCCTCCAACCCCGCCAGTTACAGCTCCGAAGTGGCGTCTGCACAATCCACACTTGTTCCTGTGTTACAGGTGTTCAGTCCGGTCAGTTAATCCCCTGATGTGTGTCCGGCAATGTCGCCTGCTCTGTCCACATTCCCATTATCGGAATGTGAATCAGTGAAGCCACAGGCCTAAGTGGAGCTTGGTTCAAATTAGTAGTCTACAACCGATCTTAAAATTTCTTCAATGCAGCCTAAGCCTGCTCCGTGCTTGTCCCTGGGCTTCAACACAGCCAGTTGTTGCTCGGAAGTGCCGTCTTCACAGAGTAAAACACTAGCTCCTGTGTTTGTGGGGTTCAGTAACGTCAGCTGTTCCCCTGCTGTTTTGATGGCAATCTGTCCTGCTGCCTCCCAATTGACAGCACATCAGGCCTCAGCCTGCTAAGTGCTTGTCCTGGGCTCCAACATCGCCAGTTGCTGCTCATAACTGACTTTGGCACGGGTACTCCCTCCTGCCCAGCTTGGTTCCAGCCCTGCCTGCTGTTTCCGGGAAGTGTCAATGTCAGTTTGCCACCCCAAGTTGCCATGTCGTGTTGCGGTTGGGTTAGCCGAGGCTAGGGTGCCAGCAGTTTAGGTGCTTCCTATGTGGACTGCGGGTTCTGGTAAGAAAGGTTTGTTCCATAGTGCCAGTAGGACAAGCACCCCCTGTAGGACTGTGTGATTCGGTAACTGCGGCCAGCTTGCGGCATGCCAACTTTGCTTTTCAGGGGTAACTTCTGATACCCCTTTCGGGTTCCAGCACCGTCAGCTGGTTCTCATCAGAGCCTTTGGCCTAGGTGCCTCCATCTCGGTATCCGAGTTCCGGCAACGTCTGCTGGTCCTTGGTAGTGCTTTGTAGCACAGGTACCTCCTGCTTAGTAACCGGGTTCCAGCACCGTCAGCTGGTCCTCGGTTGTGCCATTGGCTCTTATTCCTTCTGCTGCCCCTCCGGGTGCCAGCACTGTCAGCTGGTCCTCGCTATTTCCATTTGCTCTTGCAGCTTATGCTACCCCTCCGGGTTCCAGCACCGTCAGCTGGTTCTCGTCAGAGCCTTTGGCCTAGGTGCCTCCATCTCGGTATCCGAGTTCCGGCAACGTCTGCTGGTCCTTGGTAGTGCGTTGTAGCACAGGTACCTCCTGCTTAGTAACCGGGTTCCAGCACCGTCAGCTGGTCCTCGGTTGTGCCATTGGCTCTTATTCCTTCTGCTGCCCCTCCGGGTGCCAGCACTGTCAGCTGGTCCTCGCTATTTCCATTTGCTCTTGCAGCTTATGCTACCCCTCCGGGTTCCAGCATCGTCAGCTGGTTCTCGTCAGAGCCTTTGGCCTAGGTGCCTCCATCTCGGTATCCGAGTTCCGGCAACGTCTGCTGGTCCTTGGTAGTGCTTTGTAGCACAGGTACCTCCTGCTTAGTAACCGGGTTCCAGCACCGTCAGCTGGTCCTCGGTAGTGCCATTGGCTCTTGTTCCTTCTGCTGCCCCTCCGGGTGCCAGTACCGTCAGCTGGTTCAAGAGGACAAAGAACAGGAAGACAACCACCAAGATGCAGAACAACAAGAGAGAGAAGACAAAGAAGCATAAAAAAAACAAAGCAGAAGAACATTAAGCATAAGACTAATACTCTGAGCAAATGATATTATCTTATTTATAAGCAGAAGAAGACTAAGCAGTGTATGGGGGTGAGTCCGTTCCTCCTCGTGGTGCCCCTGGAAAAGGCCTGCTTCTGCAGGCCAAACTGAACGCGGACAAATCCTGTTGTAAATCTTTTGTGACAGGCAGAACGGAAGGTGTAAACTTCTAACTTTTCTAGATAACAACTACAGGAATGCCTGACACAAACAAGAATATGATGAAGAAGAATAGGAAGAAGATGAAGAAGCTGAATATGTAGAATAATAATTGTTGAATAAGAAGAATATGAAGAATGTAAGAAAAGGAAGAAGAAGAAGAAGAAGAAGAAGAAGAAGAATGTAAAAAAGGAAGTAGAAGAGGAAGAAGAAGAATGTAAAAAAAGGAAGTAGAAGAAGAAGAAGAAGAATGTAAAAAAAGGAAGTAGAAGAAGAAGAAGAAGAATGTAAAAAAAGGAAGTAGAAGAAGAAGAAGAAGAATGTAAAAAAAGGAAGTAGAAGAAGAAGAAGAAGAACAAAATGATTATGACATCATCTAATGATGATGACATCAACAAATGATTATGACATCAACAAAATGATTATGACATCATCAAATGATTCTGACATCAACAAAATGATTATGACATCATCAAATGATTATGACATCAACAAAATGATTATGACATCATCTAATGATTATGACATCATCAAATGATTATGACATCAACAAAATGATTATGACATCATCCAATGATTATGACATCAAATGATTATGACATCATCAAATGATTATGACATGAACAAAATGATTATGACATCATCTAATGATTATGACATCATCAAATGATTATGACATCAACAAAATGATTATGACATCATCCAATGATTATGACATCAAATGATTATGACATCATCAAATGATTATGACATCAACAAAATGATTATGACATCATCCAATGATTATGACATCAAATGATTATGACATCATCAAATCATTATGACATCAACAAAATGATTATGACATCAACAAAATGATTACGACATCATCAAATGATTATGACATCAACAAAATGATTATGACATCATCTAATGATGATGACATCATCAAATGATTATGACATCAACAAAATGATTATGACATCATCAAATGATTATGACATCAACAAAATGATTATGACATCATCTAATGATCATGACATCATCAAATGATTATGGCATCATCAAATGATTATGACATCAACAAAATGATTATGACATCATCCAATGATTATGACATCAAATGATTATGACATCATCAAATCATTATGACATCAACAAAATGATTATGACATCAACAAAATGATTATGACATCATCAAATGATTATGACATCAACAAAATGATTATGACATCATCAAATGATTATGACATCAACAAAATGATTATGACATCATCTAATGATTATGACATCATCAAATGATTATGACATCAACAAAATGATTATGACATCATCCAATGATTATGACATCATCAAATGATTATGACATCTACAAAATGATTATGATATCATCCAATGATTATGACATCAAATGATTATGACATCATCAAATGATTATGACATCAACAAAATGATTATGACATCAAATGATTATGACATCATCAAATGATTATGACATCATCCAATGATTATGACATCACATGATTATGACATCATCAAATGATTATGACATCAACAAAATGATTATGACATCATCCAATGATTATGACATCAAATGGTTATGACATCATCAAATCATTATGACATCAACAAAATGATTATGACATCAACAAAATGATTATGACATCATCAAATGATAATGACATCAAATGATTATGACATCAACAAAATGATTATGACATCATCTAATGATTATGACATCAAACGATTATGACATCATCAAATGATTATGACATCAACAAAATGATTATGACATCAACAAAATGATTATGACATCATCTAATGATTATGACATCATCAAATGATTATGACATCAACAAAATGATTATGACATCATCCAATGATTATGACATCAAATGATTATGACATCATCAAATCATTATGACATCAACAAAATGATTATGACATCAACAAAATGATTATGACATGATTAAATGATTATGACATCATCAAATGATTATGACATCATCAAATGATCATGACATCAACAAAATGATTATGACATCATCCAATGATTATGACATCAAATGATTATGACATCATCAAATGATTATGACATCAACAAAATGATTATGACATCATAAAATGATTATGACATCAACAAAATGATTATGACATCATCCAATGATTATGACATCAAATGATTATGACATCATCAAATGATTATGACATCAACAAAATGATTATGACATCATCCAACAATTATGAAATCAAATGATTATGACATCATCAAATCATTATGACATCAACAAAATGATTATGACATCAACAAAATGATTATGACATCATCAAATGATTATGACATCAACAAAATGATTATGACATCATCTAATGATGATGACATCAACAAATGATTATGACATCAACAAAATGATTATGACATCATCAAATCATTATGACATCAACAAAATGATTATGACATCATCTAATGATTATGACATCATCAAATGATTATGGCATCATCAAATGATTATGACATCAACAAAATGATTATGACATCATCCAATGATTATGACATCAAATGATTATGATATCATCAAATCATTATGACATCAACAAAATGATTATTACATCAACAAAATGATTATGACATCATCAAATGATTATGACATCAACAAAATGATTATGACATCATCTAATGATTATGACATAACCAAATGATTATGACATCAACAAAATGATTATGACATCATCCAATGATTATGACATCAAATGATTATGACATCATGAAATCATATGACATCAACAAAATGATTATGACATCATCCAATGATTATGACATCAAATGATTATGACATCATCAAATGATTATGACATCAACAAAATGATTATGACATCATCCAACGATTATGACATCAAATGATTATGACATCATCAAATCATTATGACATCAACAAAATGATTATGACATCAAATGATTATGACATCATCAAATGATTATGACATCAACAAAATGATTATGACATCATCAAATGATTATGACATCAACAAAATGATTATGACATCATCCAATGATTATGACATCAAATGATTATGACATCATCAAATGATTATGACATCAACAAAATGATTATGACATCATCCAACGATTATGACATCAAATGATTATGATATCATCAAATCATTATGACATCAACAAAATGATTATTACATCAACAAAATGATTATGACATCATCAAATGATTATGACATCAACAAAATGATTATGTCATCATCCAATGATTGTGACATCAAATGATTATGACATCATCAAATGATTATGACATCAACAAAATGATTATGACATCATCGAATGATTATGACATCAACAAAATGATTATGACATCATCCAATGATTATGACATCAAATGATTATGACATCATCAAATGATTATGACATCATCCAACGATTATGACATCAAATGATTATGACATCATCAAATCATTATGACATCAACAAAATGATTATGACATCAACAAAATGATTATGACATCATCAAATGATTATGACATCAACAAAATGATTATGACATAATCAAATGATTATGACATCAACAAAATGATTATGACATCATCAAATGATTATGACATCAACAAAATGATTATGACATCATCTAATGATTATGACATCATCAAATGATTATGGCATCATCAAATGATTATGACATCAACAAAATGATTACGACATCATCCAATGATTATGACATCAAATGATTATGACATCATCAAATCATTATGACATCAACAAAATGATTATGACATCAACAAAATGATTATGACATCATCAAATGATTATGACATCAACAAAATGATTATGACATCATCAAATGATTATGACATCAATAAAATGATTATGACATCATCTAATGATTATGACATCATCAAATGATTATGACATCAACAAAATGATTATGACATCATCCAATGATTATGACATCATCAAATGATTATGACATCTACAAAATGACTATGACATCATCCAATGATTATGACATCAAATGATTATGACATCATCAAATCATTATGACATCAACAAAATGATTATGACATCATCTAATGATTATGACATCATCAAATGATTATGACATCAACAAAATTATTATGACATCATCCAATGATTATGACATCATCAAATGATTATGACATCAACAAAATGATTATGACATCATCAAATGATTATGACATCATCTAATGATTATGACATCATCAAATGATTATGACATCAACAAAATGATTATGACATCATCCAATGATTGTGACATCAAATGATTATGATATCATCAAATGATTATGACATCAACAAAATGATTATGACATCATCAAATGATTATGACATCAACAAAATGATTATGACATCAAATGATTATGACATCATCAAATGATTATGATATCATCCAATGATTATGACATCAAATGATTATGACATCATCAAATCATTATGACATCAACAAAATGATTATGACATCAACAAATGATTATGACATCAACAAAATGATTATTACATCATCTAATGATTATGACATCATCAAATGATTATGACATCAACAAAATGATTATGACATCATCAAATGATTATGACATCAACAAAATGATTATGACATCATCTAATGATTATGACATCATCAAATGATTATGACATCAACAAAATGATTATGACATCATCAAATGATTATGACATCAACAAAATGATTATGACATCATCAAATGATTATGACATCATCTAATGATTATGACATCATCAAATGATTATGACATCAACAAAATGATTATGACATCATCCAATGATTATGACATCAAATGATTATGACATCATGAAATCATATGACATCAACAAAATGATTATGACATCATCCAATGATTATGACATCAAATGATTATGACATCAACAAAATGATTACGACATCATCAAATGATTATGACATCAACAAAATGATTATGACATCATCTAATGATGATGATATCATCAAATGATTATGACATCAACAAAATGATTATGACATCATCAAATGATTATGACATCAAATGATTATGACATCATCAAATCATTATGACATCAACAAAATGATTATGACATCAACAAAATGATTACGACACCATCAAATGATTATGACATCAACAAAATGATTATGACATCATCTAATGATGATGACATCATCAAATGATTATGACATCAACAAAATGATTATGACATCATCAAATGATTATGACATCAACAAAATGACTATGACATCATCTAATGATTATGACATCATCAAATGATTATGACATCTACAAAATGATTATGACATCATCAAATGATTATGACATCAACAAAATGATTATGACATCATCAAATGATTATGACATCAACAAAATGACTATGACATCATCTAATGATTATGACATCATCAAATGATTATGACATCTACAAAATGATTATGACATCAACAAAATGATTATGACATCATCTAACGATTATGACATCATCAAATGATTATGACATCAACAAAATTATTATGACATCATCAAATGATTATGACATCAACAAAATTATTATGACATCATCCAATGATTATGACATCATCAAATGATTATGACATCTACAAAATGATTATGACATCATCAAATGATTATGACATCAACAAAATGATTATGACATCATCTAACGATTATGACATCATCAAATGATTATGACATCAACAAAATTATTATGACATCATCCAATGATTATGACATCAACAAAATGATTATGACATCAAATGATTATGACATCATCAAATGATTATGACATCATCCAATGATTATGACATCAAATGATTATGACATCATCAAATGATTATGACATCAACAAAATGATTATGACATCATCAAATGATTATGACATCAATAAAATGATTATGACATCATCTAATGATTATGACATCAACAAAATGATTATGACATCATCAAATGATTATGACATCAACAAAATGATTATGACATCATCAAATGATTATGACATCAACAAAATTATTATGACATCATCCAACGATTATGACATCAAATGATTATGACATCATCAAATGATTATGACATCAACAAAATGATTATGACATCAAATGATTATGACATCATCAAATGATTATGACATCATCCAATGATTATGACATCAAATGATTATGACATCATCAAATCATTATGACATCAACAAAATGATTATGACATCATCAAATGATTATGACATCAACAAAATGATTATGACATCATCAAATGATTATGACATCAACAAAATGATTATGACATCATCAAATGATTATGACATCAACAAAATGATTATGACATCATCTAATGATTATGACATCATCAAATGATTATGACATCAACAAAATTATTATGACATCATCCAATGATTATGACATCATCAAATGATTATGACATCAACAAAATGATTATGACATCATCAAATGATTATGACATCATCTAATGATTATGACATCATCAAATGATTATGACATCAACAAAATGATTATGACATCATCCAATGATTGTGACATCAAATGATTATGATATCATCAAATGATTATGACATCAACAAAATGATTATGACATCATCAAATGATTATGACATCAACAAAATGATTATGACATCAAATGATTATGACATCATCAAATGATTATGACATCATCCAATGATTATGACATCAAATGATTATGACATCATCAAATCATTATGACATCAACAAAATGATTATGACATCAACAAATGATTATGACATCAACAAAATGATTATTACATCATCTAATGATTATGACATCATCAAATGATTATGACATCAACAAAATGATTATGACATCATCAAATGATTATGACATCAACAAAATGATTATGACATCATCTAATGATTATGACATCATCAAATGATTATGACATCAACAAAATGATTATGACATCATCAAATGATTATGACATCAACAAAATGATTATGACATCATCAAATGATTATGACATCATCTAATGATTATGACATCATCAAATGATTATGACATCAACAAAATGATTATGACATCATCCAATGATTATGACATCAAATGATTATGACATCATGAAATCATATGACATCAACAAAATGATTATGACATCATCCAATGATTATGACATCAAATGATTATGACATCAACAAAATGATTACGACATCATCAAATGATTATGACATCAACAAAATGATTATGACATCATCTAATGATGATGATATCATCAAATGATTATGACATCAACAAAATGATTATGACATCATCAAATGATTATGACATCAACAAAATGATTATGACATCATCTAATGATCATGACATCATCAAATGATTATGGCATCATCAAATGATTATGACATCAACAAAATGATTATGATATCAAAAAAATGATTATGACATCATCAAATGATTATGACATCAACAAAATGATTATGTCATCATCCAATGATCATGACATCAAATGATTATGACATCATCTAATGATTATGACATTAACAAAATGATTATGACATCATCCAATGATTGTGACATCAAATGATTATGATATCATCAAATGATTATGACATCAACAAAATGATTATGACATCTTCAAATGATTATGACATCAACAAAATGATTATGACATCATCAAATCATTATGACATCAACAAAATGATTATGACATCAACAAAATGATTATGACATCATCAAATGATTATGACATCAACAAAATGATTATGACATCATCTAATGATGATGACATCATCAAATGATTATGACATCAACAAAATGATTATGACATCATCAAATGATTATGACATCAACAAAATGATTATGACATCATCTAATGATTATGACATCATCAAATGATTATGGCATCATCAAATGATTATGACATCAACAAAATGATTATGACATCATCTAATGATTATGACATCATCAAATGATTATGACATCAACAAAATGATTATGACATCATCCAATGATTATGACATCAAATGATTATGACATCATCAAATGATTATGACATGAACAAAATGATTATGACATCATCTAATGATTATGACATCATCAAATGATTATGACATCAACAAAATGATTATGACATCATCCAATGATTATGACATCAAATGATTATGACATCATCAAATGATTATGACATCAACAAAATGATTATGACATCATCCAATGATTATGACATCAAATGATTATGACATCATCAAATCATTATGACATCAACAAAATGATTATGACATCAACAAAATGATTACGACATCATCAAATGATTATGACATCAACAAAATGATTATGACATCATCTAATGATGATGACATCATCAAATGATTATGACATCAACAAAATGATTATGACATCATCAAATGATTATGACATCAACAAAATGACTATGACATCATCTAATGATCATGACATCATCAAATGATTATGGCATCATCAAATGATTATGACATCAACAAAATGATTATGACATCATCCAATGATTATGACCTCAAATCATTATGACATCATCAAATCATTATGACATCAACAAAATGATTATTACATCAAAAAAATGATTATGACATCATCAAATGATTATGACATCAACAAAATGATTATGTCATCATCCAATGATCATGACATCAAATGATTATGACATCATCTAATGATTATGACATCAACAAAATGATTATGACATCATCCAATGATTGTGACATCAAATGATTATGATATCATCAAATGATTATGACATCAACAAAATGATTATGACATCATCAAATGATTATGACATCAACAAAATGATTATGACATCATCTAATGATTATGACATAATCAAATGATTATGACATCAACAAAATGATTATGACATCATCTAATGATTATGACATCATCAAATGATTATGACATCAACAAAATGATTATGACATCATCCAATGATTATGACATCAAATGATTATGACATCATGAAATCATATGACATCAACAAAATGATTATGACATCAACAAAATGATTATGACATCATCAAATGATTCTGACATCAACAAAATTATTATGACATCATCAAATGACTCTGACATCAACAAAATGATTATGACATCATCTAATGATTATGACATCATAAAATGATTATGACATCAACAAAATGATTATGACATCATCCAATGATTATGACATCAAATGATTATGACATCATCAAATGATTATGACATCAACAAAATGATTATGACATCATCAAATGGTTATGACATCAACAAAATGATTATGACATCATCCAATGATTATGACATCAAATGATTATGACATCATCAAATGATTATGACATCATCCAACGATTATGACATCAAATGATTATGACATCATCAAATCATTATGACATCAACAAAATACTTGCTCCCGTGTCTCAGTGGGGTTCAGTAACGTCAGCTGATCCCCTGCTGTGTGGATGGCAGTCTCTCCTGCTGTAAACTCATTCAAAATTCAGTAGGCCTCTGCCTACACCCTCCTATTTCCTGGGCTTCAACACAGCCAGTTGTAGTTCGGAAGTGCCGTCCACACGGAAAGAGATACTTGCTCCCGTGTCTCAGTGGGGTTCAGTAATGTCAGCTGATCCCCTGCTGTGTGGATGGCAGTCTCTCCTGCTGTCACCTCATTCAAAATACAGTAGGCCTCTGCCTACACCCTCCTATTTCCTGGGCTTCAACACAGCCAGTTGTAGTTCGGAAGTGCCGTCCACACGGAAAGAGACACTTGCTCCCGTGTCTCAGTGGGGTTCAGTAACGTCAGCTGATCCCCTGCTGTGTGGATGGCAGTCTCTCCTGCTGTAAACTCATTCAAAATACAGTAGGCCTCTGCCTACACCCTCCTATTTCCTGGTCTTCAACACAGCCAGTTGTAGTTCGGAAGTGCCGTCCACACGGAAAGAGATACTTGCTCCCGTGTCTCAGTGGGGTTCAGTAACGTCAGCTGATCCCCTGCTGTGTGGATGGCAGTCTCTCCTGCTGTAAACTCATTCAAAATACAGTAGGCCTCTGCCTACACCCTCCTATTTCCTGGGCTTCAACACAGCCAGTTGTAGTTCGGAAGTGCCGTCCACACGGAAAGAGACACTTGCTCCCGTGTCTCAGTGGGGTTCAGTAATGTCAGCTGATCCCCTGCTGTGTGGATGGCAAAGTCTCCTGCTGCCTACACAGTCGTACCACTACTGATTTTTAACCGTGCTCCAATTAGGCCTGTGGCTACACTGTCTCTCGTATTTCCCCTGTCCTCCAACCCCGCCAGTTACAGCTCCGAAGTGGCGTCTGCACAATCCACACTTGTTCCTGTGTTACAGGTGTTCAGTCCGGTCAGTTAATCCCCTGATGTGTGTCCGGCAATGTCGCCTGCTCTGTCCACATTCCCATTATCGGAATGTGAATCAGTGAAGCCACAGGCCTAAGTGGAGCTTGGTTCAAATTAGTAGTCTACAACCGATCTTAAAATTTCTTCAATGCAGCCTAAGCCTGCTCCGTGCTTGTCCCTGGGCTTCAACACAGCCAGTTGTTGCTCGGAAGTGCCGTCTTCACAGAGTAAAACACTAGCTCCTGTGTTTGTGGGGTTCAGTAACGTCAGCTGTTCCCCTGCTGTTTTGATGGCAATCTGTCCTGCTGCCTCCCAATTGACAGCACATCAGGCCTCAGCCTGCTAAGTGCTTGTCCTGGGCTCCAACATCGCCAGTTGCTGCTCATAACTGACTTTGGCACGGGTACTCCCTCCTGCCCAGCTTGGTTCCAGCCCTGCCTGCTGTTTCCGGGAAGTGTCAATGTCAGTTTGCCACCCCAAGTTGCCATGTCGTGTTGCGGTTGGGTTAGCCGAGGCTAGGGTGCCAGCAGTTTAGGTGCTTCCTATGTGGACTGCGGGTTCTGGTAAGAAAGGTTTGTTCCATAGTGCCAGTAGGACAAGCACCCCCTGTAGGACTGTGTGATTCGGTAACTGCGGCCAGCTTGCGGCATGCCAACTTTGCTTTTCAGGGGTAACTTCTGATACCCCTTTCGGGTTCCAGCACCGTCAGCTGGTTCTCATCAGAGCCTTTGGCCTAGGTGCCTCCATCTCGGTATCCGAGTTCCGGCAACGTCTGCTGGTCCTTGGTAGTGCTTTGTAGCACAGGTACCTCCTGCTTAGTAACCGGGTTCCAGCACCGTCAGCTGGTCCTCGGTTGTGCCATTGGCTCTTATTCCTTCTGCTGCCCCTCCGGGTGCCAGCACTGTCAGCTGGTCCTCGCTATTTCCATTTGCTCTTGCAGCTTATGCTACCCCTCCGGGTTCCAGCACCGTCAGCTGGTTCTCGTCAGAGCCTTTGGCCTAGGTGCCTCCATCTCGGTATCCGAGTTCCGGCAACGTCTGCTGGTCCTTGGTAGTGCGTTGTAGCACAGGTACCTCCTGCTTAGTAACCGGGTTCCAGCACCGTCAGCTGGTCCTCGGTTGTGCCATTGGCTCTTATTCCTTCTGCTGCCCCTCCGGGTGCCAGCACTGTCAGCTGGTCCTCGCTATTTCCATTTGCTCTTGCAGCTTATGCTACCCCTCCGGGTTCCAGCATCGTCAGCTGGTTCTCGTCAGAGCCTTTGGCCTAGGTGCCTCCATCTCGGTATCCGAGTTCCGGCAACGTCTGCTGGTCCTTGGTAGTGCTTTGTAGCACAGGTACCTCCTGCTTAGTAACCGGGTTCCAGCACCGTCAGCTGGTCCTCGGTAGTGCCATTGGCTCTTGTTCCTTCTGCTGCCCCTCCGGGTGCCAGTACCGTCAGCTGGTTCAAGAGGACAAAGAACAGGAAGACAACCACCAAGATGCAGAACAACAAGAGAGAGAAGACAAAGAAGCATAAAAAAAACAAAGCAGAAGAACATTAAGCATAAGACTAATACTCTGAGCAAATGATATTATCTTATTTATAAGCAGAAGAAGACTAAGCAGTGTATGGGGGTGAGTCCGTTCCTCCTCGTGGTGCCCCTGGAAAAGGCCTGCTTCTGCAGGCCAAACTGAACGCGGACAAATCCTGTTGTAAATCTTTTGTGACAGGCAGAACGGAAGGTGTAAACTTCTAACTTTTCTAGATAACAACTACAGGAATGCCTGACACAAACAAGAATATGATGAAGAAGAATAGGAAGAAGATGAAGAAGCTGAATATGTAGAATAATAATTGTTGAATAAGAAGAATATGAAGAATGTAAGAAAAGGAAGAAGAAGAAGAAGAAGAAGAAGAAGAAGAATGTAAAAAAGGAAGTAGAAGAGGAAGAAGAAGAATGTAAAAAAAGGAAGTAGAAGAAGAAGAAGAAGAATGTAAAAAAAGGAAGTAGAAGAAGAAGAAGAAGAATGTAAAAAAAGGAAGTAGAAGAAGAAGAAGAAGAATGTAAAAAAAGGAAGTAGAAGAAGAAGAAGAAGAACAAAATGATTATGACATCATCTAATGATGATGACATCAACAAATGATTATGACATCAACAAAATGATTATGACATCATCAAATGATTCTGACATCAACAAAATGATTATGACATCATCAAATGATTATGACATCAACAAAATGATTATGACATCATCTAATGATTATGACATCATCAAATGATTATGACATCAACAAAATGATTATGACATCATCCAATGATTATGACATCAAATGATTATGACATCATCAAATGATTATGACATGAACAAAATGATTATGACATCATCTAATGATTATGACATCATCAAATGATTATGACATCAACAAAATGATTATGACATCATCCAATGATTATGACATCAAATGATTATGACATCATCAAATGATTATGACATCAACAAAATGATTATGACATCATCCAATGATTATGACATCAAATGATTATGACATCATCAAATCATTATGACATCAACAAAATGATTATGACATCAACAAAATGATTACGACATCATCAAATGATTATGACATCAACAAAATGATTATGACATCATCTAATGATGATGACATCATCAAATGATTATGACATCAACAAAATGATTATGACATCATCAAATGATTATGACATCAACAAAATGATTATGACATCATCTAATGATCATGACATCATCAAATGATTATGGCATCATCAAATGATTATGACATCAACAAAATGATTATGACATCATCCAATGATTATGACATCAAATGATTATGACATCATCAAATCATTATGACATCAACAAAATGATTATGACATCAACAAAATGATTATGACATCATCAAATGATTATGACATCAACAAAATGATTATGACATCATCAAATGATTATGACATCAACAAAATGATTATGACATCATCTAATGATTATGACATCATCAAATGATTATGACATCAACAAAATGATTATGACATCATCCAATGATTATGACATCATCAAATGATTATGACATCTACAAAATGATTATGATATCATCCAATGATTATGACATCAAATGATTATGACATCATCAAATGATTATGACATCAACAAAATGATTATGACATCAAATGATTATGACATCATCAAATGATTATGACATCATCCAATGATTATGACATCACATGATTATGACATCATCAAATGATTATGACATCAACAAAATGATTATGACATCATCCAATGATTATGACATCAAATGGTTATGACATCATCAAATCATTATGACATCAACAAAATGATTATGACATCAACAAAATGATTATGACATCATCAAATGATAATGACATCAAATGATTATGACATCAACAAAATGATTATGACATCATCTAATGATTATGACATCAAACGATTATGACATCATCAAATGATTATGACATCAACAAAATGATTATGACATCAACAAAATGATTATGACATCATCTAATGATTATGACATCATCAAATGATTATGACATCAACAAAATGATTATGACATCATCCAATGATTATGACATCAAATGATTATGACATCATCAAATCATTATGACATCAACAAAATGATTATGACATCATCAAATGATTATGACATCAACAAAATGATTATGACATGATTAAATGATTATGACATCATCAAATGATTATGACATCATCAAATGATCATGACATCAACAAAATGATTATGACATCATCCAATGATTATGACATCAAATGATTATGACATCATCAAATGATTATGACATCAACAAAATGATTATGACATCATAAAATGATTATGACATCAACAAAATGATTATGACATCATCCAATGATTATGACATCAAATGATTATGACATCATCAAATGATTATGACATCAACAAAATGATTATGACATCATCCAACAATTATGAAATCAAATGATTATGACATCATCAAATCATTATGACATCAACAAAATGATTATGACATCAACAAAATGATTATGACATCATCAAATGATTATGACATCAACAAAATGATTATGACATCATCTAATGATGATGACATCAACAAATGATTATGACATCAACAAAATGATTATGACATCATCAAATCATTATGACATCAACAAAATGATTATGACATCATCTAATGATTATGACATCATCAAATGATTATGGCATCATCAAATGATTATGACATCAACAAAATGATTATGACATCATCCAATGATTATGACATCAAATGATTATGATATCATCAAATCATTATGACATCAACAAAATGATTATTACATCAACAAAATGATTATGACATCATCAAATGATTATGACATCAACAAAATGATTATGACATCATCTAATGATTATGACATAACCAAATGATTATGACATCAACAAAATGATTATGACATCATCCAATGATTATGACATCAAATGATTATGACATCATGAAATCATATGACATCAACAAAATGATTATGACATCATCCAATGATTATGACATCAAATGATTATGACATCATCAAATGATTATGACATCAACAAAATGATTATGACATCATCCAACGATTATGACATCAAATGATTATGACATCATCAAATCATTATGACATCAACAAAATGATTATGACATCAAATGATTATGACATCATCAAATGATTATGACATCAACAAAATGATTATGACATCATCAAATGATTATGACATCAACAAAATGATTATGACATCATCCAATGATTATGACATCAAATGATTATGACATCATCAAATGATTATGACATCAACAAAATGATTATGACATCATCCAACGATTATGACATCAAATGATTATGATATCATCAAATCATTATGACATCAACAAAATGATTATTACATCAACAAAATGATTATGACATCATCAAATGATTATGACATCAACAAAATGATTATGTCATCATCCAATGATTGTGACATCAAATGATTATGACATCATCAAATGATTATGACATCAACAAAATGATTATGACATCATCGAATGATTATGACATCAACAAAATGATTATGACATCATCCAATGATTATGACATCAAATGATTATGACATCATCAAATGATTATGACATCATCCAACGATTATGACATCAAATGATTATGACATCATCAAATCATTATGACATCAACAAAATGATTATGACATCAACAAAATGATTATGACATCATCAAATGATTATGACATCAACAAAATGATTATGACATAATCAAATGATTATGACATCAACAAAATGATTATGACATCATCAAATGATTATGACATCAACAAAATGATTATGACATCATCTAATGATTATGACATCATCAAATGATTATGGCATCATCAAATGATTATGACATCAACAAAATGATTACGACATCATCCAATGATTATGACATCAAATGATTATGACATCATCAAATCATTATGACATCAACAAAATGATTATGACATCAACAAAATGATTATGACATCATCAAATGATTATGACATCAACAAAATGATTATGACATCATCAAATGATTATGACATCAATAAAATGATTATGACATCATCTAATGATTATGACATCATCAAATGATTATGACATCAACAAAATGATTATGACATCATCCAATGATTATGACATCATCAAATGATTATGACATCTACAAAATGACTATGACATCATCCAATGATTATGACATCAAATGATTATGACATCATCAAATCATTATGACATCAACAAAATGATTATGACATCATCAAATGATTATGACATCAACAAAATGGTTATGACATCATTAAATGATTATGACATCATCAAATGATCATGACATCAAAAAAATGATTATGACATCATCTAATGATTATGACATCATCAAATGATTATGACATCAACAAAATGATTATGACATCATCCAATGATTATGACATCAAATGATTATGACATCATCAAATGATTATGACATCAACAAAATCATTATGACATCATCAAATGATTATGACATCAACAAAATGATTATGACATCATCCAATGATTATGACATCAAATGATTATGACATCATCAAATGATTATGACATCAACAAAATGATTATGACATCATCCAACGATTATGACATCAAATGATTATGACATCATCAAATCATTATGACATCAACAAAATGATTATGACATCATCAAAATGATTATGACATCATCAAATGATTATGACATCAACAAAATGATTATGACATCATCTAATGATGATGACATCATCAAATGATTATGACATCAACAAAATGATTATGACATCATCAAATGATTATGACATCAACAAAATGATTATGACATCATCTAATGATTATGACATCATCAAATGATTATGGCATCATCAAATGATTATGACATCAACAAAATGATTATGACATCATCTAATGATTATGACATCATCAAATGATTATGACATCAACAAAATGATTATGACATCATCCAATGATTATGACATAAAATGATTATGACATCATCAAATGATTATGACATGAACAAAATGATTATGACATCATCTAATGATTATGACATCATCAAATGATTATGACATCAACAAAATGATTATGACATCATCCAATGATTATGACATCAAATGATTATGACATCATCAAATGATTATGACATCAACAAAATGATTATGACATCATCCAATGATTATGACATCAAATGATTATGACATCATCAAATCATTATGACATCAACAAAATGATTATGACATCAACAAAATGATTACGACATCATCAAATGATTATGACATCAACAAAATGATTATGACATCATCTAATGATGATGACATCATCAAATGATTATGACATCAACAAAGTGATTATGACATCATCAAATGATTATGACATCAACAAAATGATTATGACATCAACAAAATGATTATGGCATCATCCAATGATTATGACATCAACAAAATGATTATGACATCAAAAAAATGATTATGACATCATCAAATGATTATGACATCAACAAAATGATTATGTCATCATCCAATGATCATGACATCAAATGATTATGACATCATCTAATGATTATGACATCAACAAAATGATTATGACATCATCCAATGATTGTGACATCAAATGATTATGATATCATCAAATGATTATGACATCAACAAAATGATTATGACATCATCAAATGATTATGACATCAACAAAATGATTATGACATCATCTAATGATTATGACATAATCAAATGATTATGACATCAACAACATGATTATGACATCATCTAATGATTATGACATCATCAAATGATTATGACATCAACAAAATGATTATGACATCATCCAATGATTATGACATCAAATGATTATGACATCATGAAATCATATGACATCAACAAAATGATTATGACATCAACAAAATGATTATGACATCATCAAATGATTCTGACATCAACAAAATGATTATGACATCATCAAATGATTCTGACATCAACAAAATGATTATGACATCATCTAATGATTATGACATCATCAAATGATTATGACATCAACAAAATGATTATGACATCATCCAATGATTATGACATCAAATGATTATGACATCATCAAATGATTATGACATCAACAAAATGATTATGACATCAACAAAATGATTAAGACATCATCCAATGATTATGACATCAAATGATTATGACATCATCAAATGATTATGACATCATCCAACGATTATGACATCAAATGATTATGACATCATCAAATCATTATGACATCAACAAAATGATTATGACATCAACAAAATGATTATGACATCATCAAATGATTATGACATCAACAAAATGATTATGACATCATCTAATGATGATGACATCATCAAATGATTATGACATCAACAAAATGATTATGACATCATCAAATGATTATGACATCAACAAAATGATTATGACATCATCTAATGATTATGACATCATCAAATGATTATGGCATCATCAAATGATTATGACATCAACAAAATGATTATGACATCATCCAATGATTATGACATCAAATGATTATGACATCATCAAATCATTATGACATCAACAAAATGATTATGACATCAACAAAATGATTATGACATCATCAAATGATTATGACATCATGAAATGATTATGACATCTACAAAATGATAATGACATCATCCAATGATTATGACATCATCAAATGATTATGACATCAACAAAATGATTATGACATCAAATGATTATGACATCATCAAATGATTATGACATCATCCAATGATTATGACATCAAATGATTATGACATCATCAAATCATTATGACATCAACAAAATGATTATGACATCATCAAATGATTATGACATCAACAAAATGATTATGACATCATCTAATGATTATGACATCATCAAATGATTATGACATCAACAAAATGATTATGACATCATCAAATGATTATGACATCAACAAAATGATTATGACATCATCTAATGATTATGACATCATCAAATGATTATGACATCAACAAAATTATTATGACATCATCCAACGATTATGACATCATCAAATGATTATGACATCATCAAATCATTATGACATCAACAAAATGATTATGACATCAAATGATTATGACATCATCAAATGATTATGACATCAACAAAATGATTATGACATCATCAAATGATTATGGCATCAACAAAATGATTATGACATCATCCAACGATTATGACATCAAATGATTATGACATCATCAAATGATTATGACATCAACAAAATGATTATGACATCAAATGATTATGACATCATCAAATGATTATGACATCATCCAATGATTATGACATCAAATGATTATGACATCATCAAATCATTATGACATCAACAAAATGATTATGACATCATCAAATGATTATGACATCAACAAAATGATTATGACATCATCTAATGATTATGACATCATCAAATGATTATGACATCAACAAAATGATTATGACATCATCAAATGATTATGACATCAACAAAATGATTATGACATCATCTAATGATTATGACATCATCAAATGATTATGACATCAACAAAATGATTATGACATCATCAAATGATTATGACATCAACAAAATGATTATGACATCATCAAATGATTGTGACATCATCTAATGATTATGACATCAACAAAATGATTATGACATCATCCAATGATTGTGACATCAAATGATTATGATATCATCAAATGATTATGACATCAATAAAATGATTATGACATCATCAAATGATTATGACATCAACAAAATGATTATGACATCATCTAATGATTATGACATAACCAAATGATTATGACATCAACAAAATGATTATGACATCATCTAATGATTATGACATCATCAAATGATTATGACATCAACAATATGATTATGACATCATCCAATGATTATGACATCAAATGATTATGACATCATGAAATCATATGACATCAACAAAATGATTATGACATCATCCAATGATTATGACATCAAATGATTATGACATCATCAAATGATTATGACATCAACAAAATGATTATGACATCATCCAACGATTATGATATCAAATGATTATGACATCATCAAATCATTATGACATCAACAAAATGATTATGACATCAAATGATTATGACATCATCAAATGATTATGACATCAACAAAATGATTATGACATCATCAAATGATTATGACATCAACAAAATGATTATGACATCATCCAATGATTATGACATCAAATGATTATGACATCATCAAATGATTATGACATCAACAAAATGATTATGACATCATCCAACGATTATGACATCAAATGATTATGATATCATCAAATCATTATGACATCAACAAAATGATTAATACATCAACAAAATGATTATGACATCATCAAATGATTATGACATCAACAAAATGATTATGTCATCATCCAATGATTGTGACATCAAATGATTATGACATCATCAAATGATTATGACATCAACAAAATGATTATGACATCATCTAATGATTATGACATCATCAAATGATTATGACATCAACAAAATGATTATGACATCATCCAATGATTATGACATCAAATGATTATGACATCATCAAATGATTATGACATCAACAAAATGATTATGACATCATTAAATGATTATGACATCAACAAAATGATTATGACATCATCTAATGATTATGACATAATCAAATGATTATGACATCAACAAAATGATTATGACATCATCTAATGATTATAACATCATCAAATGATTATGACATCAACAAAATGATTATGACATCATCCAATGATTATGACATCAAATGATTATGACATCATCAAATCATATGACATCAACAAAATGATTATGACATCAACAAAATGATTATGACATCATCAAATGATTATGACATCAACAAAATGATTATGACATCATCCAATGATTATGACATCAAATGATTATGACATCGTCAAATGATTATGACATGAACAAAATGATTATGACATCATCTAATGATTATGACATCATCTAATGATTATGACATCATCAAATGATTATGACATCAACAAAATGATTATGACATCATCCAATGATTATGACATCAAATGATTATGACATCATCAAATGATTATGACATCAACAAAATGATTATGACATCATCCAATGATTATGACATCAAATGATTATGACATCATCAAATCATTATGACATCAACAAAATGATTATGACATCAACAAAATGATTACGACATCATCAAATGATTATGACATAAACAAAATGATTATGACATCATCTAATGATGGTGACATCATCAAATGATTATGACATCAACAAAATGATTATGACATCATCAAATGATTATGACATCAACAAAATGATTATGACATCATCTAATGATCATGACATCATCAAATGATTATGGCATCATCAAATGATTATGACATCAACAAAATGATTATGACATCATCCAATGATTATGACCTCAAATCATTATGACATCATCAAATCATTATGACATCAACAAAATGATTATTACATCAAAAAATGATTATGACATCATCAAATGATTATGACATCATCAAATGATTATGGCATCATCAAATGATTATGACATCAACAAAATGATTATGACATCATCTAATGATTATGACATAACCAAATGATTATGACATCAACAAAATGATTATGACATCATCTAATGATTATGACATCATCAAATGATTATGACATCAACAAAATGATTATGACATCATCCAATGATTATGACATCAAATGATTATGACATCATGAAATCATATGACATCAACAAAATGATTATGACATCAACAAAATGATTATGACATCATCAAATGATTCTGACATCAACAAAATTATTATGACATCATCAAATGATTCTGACATCAACAAAATGATTATGACATCATCTAATGATTATGACATCATCAAATGATTATGACATCAACAAAATGATTATGACATCATCCAATGATTATGACATCAAATGATTATGACATCATCAAATGATTATGACATCAACAAAATGATTATGACATCATCGAATGATTATGACATCAACAAAATGATTATGACATCATCCAATGATTATGACATCAAATGATTATGACATCATCAAATGATTATGACATCATCCAACGATTATGACATCAAATGATTATGACATCATCAAATCATTATGACATCAACAAAATGATTATGACATCAACAAAATGATTATGACATCATCAAATGATTATGACATCAACAAAATGATTAAGACATCATCAAATGATTATGACATCAACAAAATGATTATGACATCATCAAATGATTATGACATCAACAAAATGATTATGACATCATCAAATGATTATGGCATCATCAAATGATTATGACATCAACAAAATGATTACGACATCATCCAATGATTATGACATCAAATGATTATGACATCATCAAATCATTATGACATCAACAAAATGATTATGACATCAACAAAATGATTATGACATCATCAAATGATTATGACATCAACAAAATGATTATGAAATCATCAAATGATTATGACATCAACAAAATGATTATGACATCATCTAATGATTATGACATCATCAAATGATTATGACATCAACAAAATGATTATGACATCATCCAATGATTATGACATCATCAAATGATTATGACATCTACAAAATGATTATGACATCATTAAATGATTATGACATCATCAAATGATTATGACATCATCAAATGATCATGACATCAAAAAAATGATTATGACATCATCTAATGATTATGACATCATCAAATGATTATGACATCAACAAAATGATTATGACATCATCCAATGATTATGACATCAAATGATTATGACATCATCAAATGATTATGACATCAACAAAATGATTATGACATCATCAAATGATTATGACATCAACAAAATGATTATGACATCATCCAATGATTATGACATCAAATGATTATGACATCATCAAATGATTATGACATCAACAAAATGATTATGACATCATCCAACGATTATGACATCAAATGATTATGACATCAACAAAATGATTATGACATCATCCAACGATTATGACATCATCAAAATGATTATGACATCATCAAATGATTATGACATCAACAAAATGATTATGACATCATCTAATGATGATGACATCATCAAATGATTATGACATCAACAAAATGATTATGACCTCATCAAATGATTATGACATCAACAAAATGATTATGACATCATCTAATGATTATGACATCATCAAATGATTATGGCATCATCAAATGATTATGACATCAACAAAATGATTATGACATCATCTAATGATTATGACATCATCAAATGATTATGACATCAACAAAATGATTATGACATCATCCAATGATTATGACATCAAATGATTATGACATCATCAAATGATTATGACATGAACAAAATGATTATGACATCATCTAATGATTATGACATCATCAAATGATTATGACATCAACAAAATGATTATGACATCATCCAATGATTATGACATCAAATGATTATGACATCATCAAATGATTATGACATCAACAAAATGATTATGACATCATCCAATGATTATGACATCAAATGATTATGACATCATCAAATCATTATGACATCAACAAAATGATTATGACATCAACAAAATGATTACGACATCATCAAATGATTATGACATCAACAAAATGATTATGACATCATCTAATGATGATGACATCATCAAATGATTATGACATCAACAAAATGATTATGACATCATCAAATGATTATGACATCAACAAAATGATTATGACATCATCTAATGATCATGACATCATCAAATGATTAATGCATCATCAAATGATTATGACATCAACAAAATGATTATGACATCAAAAAAATGATTATGACATCATCAAATGATTATGACATCAACAAAATGATTATGTCATCATCCAATGATCATGACATCAAATGATTATGACATCATCTAATGATTATGACATTAACAAAATGATTATGACATCATCCAATGATTGTGACATCAAATGATTATGATATCATCAAATGATTATGACATCAACAAAATGATTATGACATCATCAAATGATTATGACATCAACAAAATGATTATGACATCATCTAATGATTATGACATAATCAAATGATTATGACATCAACAAAATGATTATGACATCATCTAATGATTATGACATCATCAAATGATTATGACATCAACAAAATGATTATGACATCATCCAATGATTATGACATCAAATGATTATGACATCATGAAATCATATGACATCAACAAAATGATTATGACATCAACAAAATGATTATGACATCATCAAATGATTCTGACATCAACAAAATGATTATGACATCATCAAATGATTCTGACATCAACAAAATGATTATGACATCATCTAATGATTATGACATCATCAAATGATTATGACATCAACAAAATGATTATGACATCATCCAATGATTATGACATCAAATGATTATGACATCATCAAATGATTATGACATCAACAAAATGATTATGACATCATCAAATGATTATGACATCAACAAAATGATTATGACATCATCCAATGATTATGACATCAAATGATTATGACATCATCAAATGATTATGACATCATCCAACGATTATGACATCAAATGATTATGACATCATCAAATCATTATAACATCAACAAAATGATTATGACATCAACAAAATGATTATGACATCATCAAATGATTATGACATCAACAAAATGATTATGACATCATCTAATGATGATGACATCATCAAATGATTATGACATCAACAAAATGATTATGACATCATCAAATGATTATGACATCAACAAAATGATTATGACATCATCTAATGATTATGACATCATCAAATGATTATGGCATCATCAAATGATTATGACATCAACAAAATGATTATGACATCATCCAATGATTATGACATCAAATGATTATGACATCATCAAATCATTATGACATCAACAAAATGATTATGACATCAACAAAATGATTATGACATCATCAAATGATTATGACATCATCAAATGATAATGACATCTACAAAATGATAATGACATCATCCAATGATTATGACATCATCAAATGATTATGACATCAACAAAATAATTATGACATCAAATGATTATGACATCATCAAATGATTATGACATCATCCAATGATTATGACATCAAATGATTATGACATCATCAAATGATTATGACATGAACAAAATGATTATGACATCATCTAATGATTATGACATCATCAAATGATTATGACATCAACAAAATGATTATGACATCATCCAATGATTATGACATCAAATGATTATGACATCATCAAATGATTATGACATCAACAAAATGATTATGACATCATTAGTGTTGAGCATTCCGATACCGCAAGTATCGGGTATCGGCCGATATTAGCGGTATCGGAATTCCGATACTTAATTCCGATACTTTTTTCATATCGGATTCCGGGATCGGAATCGGAATAGGAAGTTCCCATCATGCTATGAGCCTGCTTGCTTTGATTAAGCCAATGGGAATCCTCCGAAGTGTGGGCACATCCTGTTAGGCATGTAGGCATGTTAACTATTGGCATGGCTGTGATTGGCTGCCGAAATGATGTCATGATGCACTATAAAAGCCACCGCAGCCGCCAATTCTGGTCACTCTGCTGTGAATTCAGTTAGGGACAGGCTGCTGTAGAAGACTGTGAGGGACAGTTAGAAATAGCGATTCCACCAAACATCTAGTGCTTTACCCAGGCTACATAAACCACCACTGTAGCCTTCTTTGCCCTAGCAGCAGTGTTCACAGCTGTCTGCAAGGGCTGTGTGAGTGCAGCTCACGCTGTGGAGTGGGTCCTGCAGCCACGTCAGGCTGTAGGCCACCCAGTGTGATCACTGCTGCCTCATACATCTTTTATTTTTTGAGCTGCATTTTTTAAATAATTTCAATCTAGTGTGCTTCCATCCGTATCCATATACGTTGGTTGCAAACACTAGTAGTAGACAGCGGAGCCTTTCTGCAGCCTTTCAGTGCTAGTGTCCACTTTGCTGCACTGTTCACGGCTGTCTGAGAGGTCTCTGACTGTGTGTGAGTGCAGCTCACGCTGAGTAGTGTGTCCTGCAGCTACGTCTGGCTGTAGGACGCTCAGCGTGCGTCACTGCCTCACACATATTTTTATTTGAGTGCAGCTCATTTTTTCTTCTATTAGTGTGCATCCATCCGTCTCCATCTACGGTGGTTGCAAACACTATATAGGAGAACACAGCGGAGCCTTTATGCAGCCTGTCAGTGCCAGTGCCCACTTAGCTGCACTGTTGACGGCTGTCTGAGAGGTCTCTGACTGTGTGTGAGTGCAGCTCACGCTGAGTAGAGTGTCCTGCAGCTACGTCTGGTTGTAGGACGCTCAACGTGCGTCACTGCCTCACACATATTTGTCTCTGAGTGCAGCTCATTTTTTCTTCTCCTATTAGTGTGCATCCATCCGTATCCATCAACATTGGTTGGTTGCAAACACTATATAGGAGTAGATAGAGGAGCCTTTTTTCTGGCTTGTGCCCTGCCGGCGCAGCCAGATTAGTATTACCCAATTTTTTTGGAGCCTCATCTTTTGCATTGTAGGTTACCTGCCTGCATTGTAATAGCTCCAAAAAGTTGGTGATACTATCAGTTTCAATTCTTTGTTCTCATACTTTGAGTTTGTTTCAAACAAAGAAACCACATAAAAAGTTCACCAAACACTACATTTTGAACTTGTGTAGGCCACATCAGCTCCTATTAAAGTCTAGTCCACACACACACACTTCATAAAATTAGTGTTTCTTGTACCTGTAACCAGCTGTTCAGGAATAAGCACACTAAGGCCCCCCTTTGTCCTTTTTTGCCTATCTTAAGCAGTCTTGCAAGATGAAGAAGGCAGGGAGTAAGGCGCGGGGGCGTGGACGTGGGCGTGGAGTTTCAGCAGGGAGAGGACGTGGGGATTCTGCAGGGAGAGGACGTGGGGATTCTACAGGTAGAGGACGTGGGGATTCTGGGCCTGCTGCGGGCACCAGTGGATCAGCATCCCCCAGTTTTAGCAGGCAACAGTCCTTTATGCGCAGCTTTGTAGGACCTCAACGTACCCCACTGCTGCGGGAGGAACAAATTGAAGCCGTTGTCGGATGGATGGCAGCTAACGCATCGACTTCAATTACTTCCGCATCCTCTCAGGGTCAGAGCACCGAAGAGCAACCATCTGTCTCTTCACCACCTGCCAAAGTGCCCAGGCAGTCAGAGAGACATGGACAGGAGCCATCACAGTCTCTACTTCTGTTCTCGGAATCTGTTGGCTTGGAAAGAGGGGGCCAGCCAAGCAGCATTCCTGAATGTGAAGAAGAGGGAGTATGCAGTGATGCGCAACTTCTTTGTCCCTCTGAATCTGAAGAGGCGAGTGGGCCAGTGCCTATGGTCAGCACACCTCAGTACGCATCAGATGATGACGAGACTCAGTTGCCACTTTCTGGTGCGTACGGTGCTGGCGAGACAACCCCGGAGAAGCAGCTGTTTGAAGAGGGGAGGGAAGATGATGAGGTCCTTGACCTATCATGGCGTGAGCAACAGGAAGGTGGTGGGAGCAGCTCGGAGGAAGAGATTCCCCTACCGGCCAAAACAGGAGGCAGAGGGAGGGGGAAGACTTGGTTGCCTGTACCCTCCACTTCGGCACCCGTTAGGAGCATTCCTCCTTCCAAAGGCAAACCGGGCGCTCACAAGAGTTGCAGTGCGTGGTCCTTTTTTGACACAGTTGCAGATGACATTTGCTTTGTCAAATGCAAGCTGTGTCATCAGAGAGTCAAAAGAGGGAGAAATGTCAGCAACCTCAATACCACAAATATGTGGAAACATGTGCGCACCAAGCACGAGTTGGAGTTGCAGAGACACCCTGAAGACGTAGGCCAACGTACAGCACCACCTACCACCTCTTCAGTTCGTGTTGGGCCCTCTTCCTCCAGCTCACACACTGCTGGTTCGGCTTCCTCACAGGATCGCCAAGGAAGAACCTCTGCCACTGTTGTTCGGAGACCCTGTCAGATTCCACCCATAACAGCACGTTCCCATCCATCACAGCCATCGGTAGCACAGGCATGGGATAAAAGGCGCCCTTACTCGGCAAACCATCCCCGAGCACAGTCTCTGAATGCTGGCATTGCCAAACTTCTGGCAGTTGAAGTGCTGTCATTCAGGCTGGTGGACACTGACACCTTCCGGGACTTAATGGCATTGGCAGTCCCCCAATACAACGTGCCCAGCCGCTTTTATTTCAGCAGGCGAGCCGTCCCTGCCCTGCAGAAACATGTTGAGGGCAAAATAAAACATGCGCTACTAAACGCCGTTAGTAGCAAGGTCCACCTGACCACCGATGCGTGGACCAGTAACCATGGACAGGGACGATACCTTTCCCTCACTGCCCACTGGGTCAATGTTGTGGAGCCGGGTACGGATCTGGAGAGTGGCGCTGTACGTGTTCTTCCAACGCCACGGATTGCAGGACTCCAGTCTGTACACATAGACTCCTCCTCCTACTCAAGTTCCTCAGAAACAGCAGAGCAGGAGCCTGTTACGACCGATATGAGCACAGCCGTGGCCAAACGTCAACAGGCTGTACTCAAATTAATTTCTTTGGGGAATCGAAGCCACACAGCGCAGGAGCTCTGGAATGCTATCAAGCTGGAGAGCGATGTGTGGTTTGGGCCAGCGAATCTCCAGCCGGGCTTGGTAGTGTGTGACAATGGCCGAAATCTGGTGGCAGCTCTTGGCCTAGGCAACCTCACACACATCCCATGTCTGGCACATGTTCTTAACTTGGTCGTGCAGAGCTTTCTGAGGGACTATCCGGATCTTGCTGCACTGTTACACAAGGTCCGCATAGAGTGCGCTCACTTGCGACGTTCCAGCACGGCAAGATCGCGCCTCGCTGCTCTGCAGCGACGATTTGGCCTTCCGGAACATCGCATCATATGTGACCTACCCACCCGGTGGAATTCAACGTTACATATGTTGGAGCGGTTGTGTGAGCAGCAGGCAGCAGTCATGGAGTACCAGCTGCATCAGGCGCAAACAAGTCGCACTGTGCGCCGTTCACACTTCAGCACCATTGAGTGGGCCTCTATGAAGGACATCTGCCTCGTTTTGCGTGCCTTCGATGAATCCACGCGGATGGCGAGTGCAGATGATGCACTAGTCAGCATGACTGTCCCCCTTATCTGCCTGCTTCAACAAACACTGCAAGCACTAAGGGATGAGGTTTCAGAAGAGGTGGAGGATGAGGAGTCCCAAATGCCATCTGCTTCTGGACAGTCTGCGCTACGTGTTTCCTCACAAAGGCCTAGGCAGGGGACACTTTGTGAGGAGGATGAGGAGGAGTCGATGGAGGAGGAAGACATCTCTCCAGAGGAGGGAGGTACACAAACCTCTACTCAGTATGTACAGCGAGGGTGGGGTGATGCAGAGCAGGTCGAGGTCACGCCTCAAACAGGGGACAGCGGTTCTTTGGCAGTTGGGAGTCTGCAGCACATGGTTGATTTCATGCTGCAGTGCCTGAGAAACGACCGCCGCATCGCCCACATTCTCGTCTCGGCTGATTATTGGGTGTACACCCTCCTAGATCCTCGCTACCGGGACAGCGTACAAAGGCTCATACCAACGTTGAACCGGGAGCGTAAAATGCGGGAGTACGAAGAGTCACTGGTGCAGTCCATAATGTTTTCCATTCCACCCGACAGCATTGTTGCTAGTGCTTTACAAAGCAGCTCTGTGCGTCGAGGCAGTGGAGGAAACTCTGCACAAAGAGGGAGCAGAGGCAGTGCCGCAGCACAAGGCAAGACCACTATGGCCCAAATGTGGCAAAGTTTTGTGTGTCCACCACAATTGTCTACACCATCAGCGACGCCTCGAGTCAGCAGGAGGCAACGCTTCCGTCAGATGGTGTCAGACTACATGTCTTGCCCTGTCGCTGTACTCCCAGATGGCTCTTCCCCCTTCAAGTTTTGGGTCTCTAAGCTGGATACATGGCCAGAGCTTAGCCATTATGCATTGGAGGTGCTGGCTTGCCCTGCTGCCAGTGTATTATCGGAACGTGTCTTTAGTGCCGCAGGTGGTGTACTAACAGACCGTCGCACGCGACTATCTTCCGATAATGTTGACCGGCTGACTTTTCTGAAAATGAACAAGGCCTGGATCTCCAAAGACTTTGCCATTCCTCTTACAGACTAAATTAGTGGTTGGCAACTGTATCCAGGTCTGCTGGTGTGTTCATTTTTCTACCACCTGAACTATAATCCCTGTGCTTCAACACAGCCAGTTGTCGCTCAGATGTGTCGTCTGCACAGAGAAACACACTAGCTCCTGTGTTACTGGGGTTCAGTAATGCCAGCTGATCCCCTGCTGTGTGGACGGCAGAGTCACCAGCTCCATCAACATTCAAACCACTACTGATTTTTAACCGTGCCCAACTTAGGTCTCTGGCTCCACTGTCTCTACTATTTCCCCTGACCTCCAACCCCGCCATCTACATCTCTGAAGTGGCGTCAGCACAATCTACACTTGTTCCTGTGTTCCTGTGGCTCAGTCCCATCAGTTTATCCCCTGATGTGTGTCCGGCAAGGTCTCCTGCTCTGTCCACATTCCCATAACCAGTAGTGGGAATGAGGACAGAGCTGGCGAACTTGCCTGACAAACATCAGGGGATCAACTGATGGGACTGAGCACCAGTAACACAGGAACAAGTGTAGATTGTGCTGACGCCACTTCAGAGATGTAGCTGGCGGGGTTGGAGGCCAGGGTAAATAGTAGAGACAGTGGAGCCAGAGGCCTAAGTGGAGCATGGTTAGAATCAGTAGTAGTCCACAACCTCCATAAAAACCGATGCCCATTGGCCTCTGCATGCGGCATGCGTAATCCTGGGCTCCAACAGCGTCAGTTGGTGTTCAGAAGTGTCGTCTCCACAGAGCCAAACACATTCGTTCAAGTGTTAGTGGGGTTCAGCACTGCCAGCTGTTCCCCTGCTGTGGAGATGGCAAGTCTCCTGCTGCATTCACCTGCCAAAATCCAGTAGGCCCCAGCCTGCTCCTCGCCTAATCCTGGGCTCCAACAGCGTCAGTTGGTGTTCAGAAGTGTCGTCTCCACAGAGCCAAACACATTCGTTCAAGTGTTAGTGGGGTTCAGCACTGCCAGCTGTTCCCTTGCTGTGGAGATGACAAGTCTCCTGCTGCATTCACCTGCCAAAATCCAGTAGGCCCCAGCCTGCTCCTCGCCTAATCCTGGGCTCCAACAGCGTCAGTTGGTGTTCAGAAGTGTCGTCTCCACAGAGCCAAACACATTCGTTCAAGTGTTAGTGGGGTTCAGCACTGCCAGCTGTTCCCCTGCTGTGGAGATGGCAAGTCTCCTGCTGCATTCACCTGCCAAAATGCAGTAGGCCCCAGCCTGCTCCTCGCCTAATCCTGGGCTCCAACAGCGTCAGTTGGTGTTCAGAAGTGTCGTCTCCACAGAGCCAAACACATTCGTTCAAGTGTTAGTGGGGTTCAGCACTGCCAGCTGTTCCCCTGCTGTGGAGATGGCAAGTCTCCTGCTGCATTCACCTGCCAAAATCCAGTAGGCCCCAGCCTGCTCCTCGCCTAATCCTGGGCTCCAACAACGTCAGTTGGTGTTCAGAAGTGTCGTCTCCACAGAGCCAAACACATTCGTTCAAGTGTTAGTGGGGTTCAGCACTGCCAGCTGTTCCCCTGCTGTGGAGATGGCAAGTCTCCTGCTGCATTCACCTGCCAAAATCCAGTAGGCCCCAGCCTGCTCCTCGCCTAATCCTGGGCTCCAACAACGTCAGTTGGTGTTCAGAAGTGTCATCTCCACAGAGCCAAACACATTCGTTCAAGTGTTAGTGGGGTTCAGCACTGCCAGCTGTTCCCCTGCTGTGGAGATGGCAAGTCTCCTGCTGCATTCACCTGCCAAAATCCAGTAGGCCCCAGCCTGCTCCTCGCCTAATCCTGGGCTCCAACAACGTCAGTTGGTGTTCAGAAGTGTCGTCTCCACAGAGCCAAACACATTTGTTCAAGTGTTAGTGGGGTTCAGCACTGCCAGCTGTTCCCCTGCTGTGGAGATGGCAAGTCTCCTGCTGCATTCACCTGCCAAAATCCAGTAGGCCCCAGCCTGCTCCTCGCCTAATCCTGGGCTCCAACAACGTCAGTTGGTGTTCAGAAGTGTCGTCTCCACAGAGCCAAACACATTCGTTCAAGTGTTAGTGGGGTTCAGCACTGCCAGCTGTTCCCCTGCTGTGGAGATGGCAAGTCTCCTGCTGCATTCACCTGCCAAAATCCAGTAGGCCCCAGCCTGCTCCTCGCCTAATCCTGGGCTCCAACAACGTCAGTTGGTGTTCAGAAGTGTCGTCTCCACAGAGCCAAACACATTCGTTCAAGTGTTAGTGGGGTTCAGCACTGCCAGCTGTTCCCCTGCTGTGGAGATGGCAGTCTCTCCTGCTGTCTCCGCATTACAAAGACAGTAGGCCTCTGCCTACACCCTCCTATTTCCTGTGCTTCAACACAGCCAGTTGTAGTTCGGAAGTGCCGTCCACACGGAAAGAGATACTTGCTCCCGTGTCTCAGTGGGGTTCAGTAACGTCAGCTGATCCCCTGCTGTGTGGATGGCAGTCTCTCCTGTTGTAAACTCATTCAAAATACAGTAGGCCTCTGCCTACACCCTCCTATTTCCTGGGCTTCAACACAGCCAGTTGTAGTTCGGAAGTGCCGTCCACACGGAAAGAGACACTTGCTCCCGTGTCTCAGTGGGGTTCAGTAACGTCAGCTGATCCCCTGCTGTGTGGATGGCAGTCTCTCCTGCTGTAAACTCATTCAAAATACAGTAGGCCTCTGCCTACACCCTCCTATTTCCTGGGCTTCAACACAGCCAGTTGTAGTTCGGAAGTGCCGTCCACACGGAAAGAGATACTTGCTCCCGTGTCTCAGTGGGGTTCAGTAACGTCAGCTGATCCCCTGCTGTGTGGATGGCAGTCTCTCCTGCTGTCACCTCATTCAAAATTCAGTAGGCCTCTGCCTACACCCTCCTATTTCCTGGGCTTCAACACAGCCAGTTGTAGTTCGGAAGTGCCGTCCACACGGAAAGAGATACTTGCTCCCGTGTCTCAGTGGGGTTCAGTAACGTCAGCTGATCCCCTGCTGTGTGGATGGCAGTCTCTCCTGCTGTCACCTCATTCAAAATTCAGTAGGCCTCTGCCTACACCCTCCTATTTCCTGGGCTTCAACACAGCCAGTTGTAGTTCGGAAGTGCCGTCCACACGGAAAGAGACACTTGCTCCCGTGTCTCAGTGGGGTTCAGTAACGTCAGCTGATCCCCTGCTGTGTGGATGGCAGTCTCTCCTGCTGTCACCTCATTCAAAATTCAGTAGGCCTCTGCCTACACCCTCCTATTTCCTGGGCTTCAAAACAGCCAGTTGTAGTTCGGAAGTGCCGTCCACACGGAAAGAGACACTTGCTCCCGTGTCTCAGTGGGGTTCAGTAACGTCAGCTGATCCCCTGCTGTGTGGATGGCAGTCTCTCCTGCTGTAAACTCATTCAAAATTCAGTAGGCCTCTGCCTACACCCTCCTATTTCCTGGGCTTCAACACAGCCAGTTGTAGTTCGGAAGTGCCGTCCACACGGAAAGAGATACTTGCTCCCGTGTCTCAGTGGGGTTCAGTAATGTCAGCTGATCCCCTGCTGTGTGGATGGCAGTCTCTCCTGCTGTCACCTCATTCAAAATACAGTAGGCCTCTGCCTACACCCTCCTATTTCCTGGGCTTCAACACAGCCAGTTGTAGTTCGGAAGTGCCGTCCACACGGAAAGAGACACTTGCTCCCGTGTCTCAGTGGGGTTCAGTAACGTCAGCTGATCCCCTGCTGTGTGGATGGCAGTCTCTCCTGCTGTAAACTCATTCAAAATACAGTAGGCCTCTGCCTACACCCTCCTATTTCCTGGGCTTCAACACAGCCAGTTGTAGTTCGGAAGTGCCGTCCACACGGAAAGAGATACTTGCTCCCGTGTCTCAGTGGGGTTCAGTAACGTCAGCTGATCCCCTGCTGTGTGGATGGCAGTCTCTCCTGCTGTAAACTCATTCAAAATACAGTAGGCCTCTGCCTACACCCTCCTATTTCCTGGGCTTCAACACAGCCAGTTGTAGTTCGGAAGTGCCGTCCACACGGAAAGAGACACTTGCTCCCGTGTCTCAGTGGGGTTCAGTAATGTCAGCTGATCCCCTGCTGTGTGGATGGCAAAGTCTCCTGCTGCCTACACAGTCGTACCACTACTGATTTTTAACCGTGCTCCAATTAGGCCTGTGGCTACACTGTCTCTCGTATTTCCCCTGTCCTCCAACCCCGCCAGTTACAGCTCCGAAGTGGCGTCTGCACAATCCACACTTGTTCCTGTGTTACAGGTGTTCAGTCCGGTCAGTTAATCCCCTGATGTGTGTCCGGCAATGTCGCCTGCTCTGTCCACATTCCCATTATCGGAATGTGGACAGAGCAGGCGACATTGCCGGACACACATCAGGGGATTAACTGACCGGACTGAACACCTGTAACACAGGAACAAGTGTGGATTGTGCAGACGCCACTTCGGAGCTGTAACTGGCGGGGTTGGAGGACAGGGGAAATACGAAAATCAGTGAAGCCACAGGCCTAAGTGGAGCTTGGTTCAAATTAGTAGTCTACAACCGATCTTAAAATTTCTTCAATGCAGCCTAAGCCTGCTCCGTGCTTGTCCCTGGGCTTCAACACAGCCAGTTGTTGCTCGGAAGTGCCGTCTTCACAGAGTAAAACACTAGCTCCTGTGTTTGTGGGGTTCAGTAACGTCAGCTGTTCCCCTGCTGTTTTGATGGCAATCTGTCCTGCTGCCTCCCAATTGACAGCACATCAGGCCTCAGCCTGCTAAGTGCTTGTCCTGGGCTCCAACATCGCCAGTTGCTGCTCATAACTGACTTTGGCACGGGTACTCCCTCCTGCCCAGCTTGGTTCCAGCCCTGCCTGCTGTTTCCGGGAAGTGTCAATGTCAGTTTGCCACCCCAAGTTGCCATGTCGTGTTGCGGTTGGGTTAGCCGAGGCTAGGGTGCCAGCAGTATAGGTGCTTCCTATGTGGACTGCGGGTTCTGGTAAGAAAGGTTTGTTCCATAGTGCCAGTAGGACAAGCACCCCCTGTAGGACTGTGTGATTCGGTAACTGCGGCCAGCTTGCGGCATGCCAACTTTGCTTTTCAGGGGTAACTTCTGATACCCCTCCGGGTTCCAGCACCGTCAGCTGGTTCTCATCAGAGCCTTTGGCCTAGGTGCCTCCATCTCGGTATCCGAGTTCCGGCAACGTCTGCTGGTCCTTGGTAGTGCTTTGTAGCACAGGTACCTCCTGCTTAGTAACCGGGTTCCAGCACCGTCAGCTGGTCCTCGGTTGTGCCATTGGCTCTTATTCCTTCTGCTGCCCCTCCGGGTGCCAGCACTGTCAGCTGGTCCTCGCTATTTCCATTTGCTCTTGCAGCTTATGCTACCCCTCCGGGTTCCAGCACCGTCAGCTGGTTCTCGTCAGAGCCTTTGGCCTAGGTGCCTCCATCTCGGTATCCGAGTTCCGGCAACGTCTGCTGGTCCTTGGTAGTGCTTTGTAGCACAGGTACCTCCTGCTTAGTAACCGGGTTCCAGCACCGTCAGCTGGTCCTCGGTTGTGCCATTGGCTCTTATTCCTTCTGCTGCCCCTCCGGGTGCCAGCACTGTCAGCTGGTCCTCGCTATTTCCATTTGCTCTTGCAGCTTATGCTACCCCTCCGGGTTCCAGCACCGTCAGCTGGTTCTCGTCAGAGCCTTTGGCCTAGGTGCCTCCATCTCGGTATCCGAGTTCCGGCAACGTCTGCTGGTCCTTGGTAGTGCTTTGTAGCACAGGTACCTCCTGCTTAGTAACCGGGTTCCAGCACCGTCAGCTGGTCCTCGGTAGTGCCATTGGCTCTTGTTCCTTCTGCTGCCCCTCCGGGTGCCAGTACCGTCAGCTGGTTCAAGAGGACAAAGAACAGGAAGACAACCACCAAGATGCAGAACAACAAGAGAGAGAAGACAAAGAAGCATAAAAAAAACAAAGCAGAAGAACATTAAGCATAAGACTAATACTCTGAGCAAATGATATTATCTTATTTATAAGCAGAAGAAGACTAAGCAGTGTATGGGGGTGAGTCCGTTCCTCCTCGTGGTGCCCCTGGAAAAGGCCTGCTTCTGCAGGCCAAACTGAACGCGGACAAATCCTGTTGTAAATCTTTTGTGACAGGCAGAACGGAAGGTGTAAACTTCTAACTTTTCTAGATAACAACTACAGGAATGCCTGACACAAACAAGAATATGATGAAGAAGAATAGGAAGAAGATGAAGAAGCTGAATATGTAGAATAATAATTGTTGAATAAGAAGAATATGAAGAATGTAAGAAAAGGAAGAAGAAGAAGAAGAAGAAGAAGAAGAAGAATGTAAAAAAAGGAAGTAGAAGAAGAAGAAGAAGAATGTAAAAAAAGGAAGTAGAAGAAGAAGAAGAAGAATGTAAAAAAAGGAAGTAGAAGAAGAAGAAGAAGAATGTAAAAAAAGGAAGTAGAAGAAGAAGAAGAAGAATGTAAAAAAAGGAAGTAGAAGAAGAAGAAGAAGAATGTAAAAAAAGGAATAAGAAGAAGAATGTAAAAAAAGGAAGTAGAAGAAGAAGAAGAAGAATGTAAAAAAAGGAAGTAGAAGAAGAAGAAGAAGAATGTAAAAAAAGGAAGTAGAAGAAGAAGAAGAAGAAGAATGTAAAAAAAGGAAGTAGAAGAAGAAGACATACATGTCTGGCAAAATATAAATGAGGCTAACATAGTCAATATCTTTGTAACTCCTAACATCTTTAAAAAAAAAAGTTTAATTCCTGCTATTCCATTTGATTGGGCTAAACCTCTATGGCTTTAATGTCTCCTCCACCTCCCACAATACATTCTACATTATTCTTAGTTGTTTTTCTTCATGTAGAATTAACCTACAAGGAAAGAAAGGGTTTTTTTTAATTCCGATATTTTGGCCCCATTGACTTGCATTGGTTCCCGGTATCGGAATCGGCGATACCGATACTTTTTTTAAAGATCGGCCGATCCATTCCGATCCGATATTTTCAAGTATCGGCTGGTATCGCTCAACTCTAGACATCATCCAATGATTATGACATCAAATGATTATGACATCATCAAATCATTATGACATCAACAAAATGATTATGACATCAACAAAATGATTACGACATCATCAAATGATTATGACATCAACAAAATGATTATGACATCATCTAATGATGATGACATCATCAAATGATTATGACATCAACAAAATGATTATGACATCATCAAATGATTATGACATCAACAAAATGATTATGACATCATCTAATGATCATGACATCATCAAATGATTATGGCATCATCAAATGATTATGACATCAACAAAATGATTATGACATCAAAAAAATGATTATGACATCATCAAATGATTATGACATCAACAAAATGATTATGTCATCATCCAATGATCATGACATCAAATGATTATGACATCATCTAATGATTATGACATTAACAAAATGATTATGACATCATCCAATGATTGTGACATCAAATGATTATGATATCATCAAATGATTATGACATCAACAAAATGATTATGACATCATCAAATGATTATGACATCAACAAAATGATTATGACATCATCTAAAGATTATGACATAATCAAATGATTATGACATCAACAAAATGATTATGACATCATCTAATGATTATGACATCATCAAATGATTATGACATCAACAAAATGATTATGACATCATCCAATGATTATGACATCAAATGATTATGACATCATGAAATCATATGACATCAACAAAATGATTATGACATCAACAAAATGATTATGACATCATCAAATGATTCTGACATCAACAAAATGATTATGACATCATCAAATGATTCTGACATCAACAAAATGATTATGACATCATCTAATGATTATGACATCATCAAATGATTATGACATCAACAAAATGATTATGACATCATCCAATGATTATGACATCAAATGATTATGACATCATCAAATGATTATGACATCAACAAAATGATTATGACATCATCAAATGATTATGACATCGACAAAATGATTATGACATCATCCAATGATTATGACATCAAATGATTATGACATCATCAAATGATTATGACATCATCCAACGATTATGACATCAAATGATTATGACATCATCAAATCATTATGACATCAACAAAATGATTATGACATCAACAAAATGATTATGACATCATCAAATGATTATGACATCAACAAAATGATTATGACATCATCTAATGATGATGACATCATCAAATGATTATGACATCAACAAAATGATTATGACATCATCAAATGATTATGACATCAACAAAATGATTATGACATCATCTAATGATTATGACATCATCAAATGATTATGGCATCATCAAATGATAATGACATCAACAAAATGATTATGACATCATCCAATGATTATGACATCAAATGATTATGACATCATCAAATCATTATGACATCAACAAAATGATTATGACATCAACAAAATGATTATGACATCATCAAATGATTATGACATCATCAAATGATAATGACATCTACAAAATGATAATGACATCATCCAATGATTATGACATCATCAAATGATTATGACATCAACAAAATAATTATGACATCAAATGATTATGACATCATCAAATGATTATGACATCATCCAATGATTATGACATCAAATGATTATGACATCATCAAATCATTATGACATCAACAAAATGATTATGACATCATCAAATGATTATGACATCAACAAAATGATTATGACATCATCTAATGATTATGACATCATCAAATGATTATGACATCAACAAAATGATTATGACATCATCAAATGATTATGACATCAACAAAATGATTATGACATCATCTAATGATTATGACATCATCAAATGATTATGACATCAACAAAATTATTATGACATCATCCAATGATTATGACATCATCAAATGATTATGACATCTACAAAATGATTATGACATCATCAAATGATTATGACATCAACAAAATGATTATGACATCATCTAATGATTATGACATCATCAAATGATTATGACATCAACAAAATTATTATGACATCATCCAATGATTATGACATCAACAAAATGATTATGACATCAAATGATTATGACATCATCAAATGATTATGACATCATCCAATGATTATGACATCAAATGATTATGACATCATCAAATGATTATGACATCAACAAAATGATTATGACATCATCAAATGATTATGACATCAACAAAATGATCATGACATCATCTAATGATTATGACATCATCAAATGATTATGACATCAACAAAATGATTATGACATCATCAAATGATTATGACATCAACAAAATGATTATGACATCATCTAATGATTATGACATCATCAAATGATTATGACATCAACAAAATTATTATGACATCATCCAACGATTATGACATCATCAAATGATTATGACATCATCAAATCATTATGACATCAACAAAATGATTATGACATCATCAAATGATTATGACATCAACAAAATGATTATGATATCATCCAATGATTATGACATCAAATGATTATGACATCATCAAATGATTATGACATCAACAAAATGATTATGACATCATCCAACGATTATGACATCAAATGATTATGACATCATCAAATGATTATGACATCAACAAAATGATTATGACATCATCCAACGATTATGACATCAAATGATTATGACATCATCAAATGATTATGACATCAACAAAATGATTATGACATCAAATGATTATGACATCATCAAATGATTATGACATCATCCAATGATTATGACATCAAATGATTATGACATCATCAAATCATTATGACATCAACAAAATGATTATGACATCATCAAATGATTATGACATCAACAAAATGATTATGACATCATCAAATGATTATGACATCAACAAAATGATTATGACATCATCTAATGATTATGACATCATCAAATGATTATGACATCAACAAAATTATTATGACATCATCCAATGATTATGACATCATCAAATGATTATGACATCAACAAAATGATTATGACATCATCAAATGATTATGACATCATCTAATGATTATGACATCATCAAATGATTATGACATCAACAAAATGATTATGACATCATCCAATGATTGTGACATCAAATGATTATGATATCATCAAATGATTATGACATCAACAAAATGATTATGACATCATCAAATGATTATGACATCAACAAAATGATTATGACATCATCTAATGATTATGACATAACCAAATGATTATGACATCAACAAAATGATTATGACATCATCTAATGATTATGACATCATCAAATGATTATGACATCAACAATATGATTATGACATCATCCAATGATTATGACATCAAATGATTATGACATCATGAAATCATATGACATCAACAAAATGATTATGACATCATCCAATGATTATGACATCAAATGATTATGACATCATCAAATGATTATGACATCAACAAAATGATTATGACATCATCCAACGATTATGACATCAAATGATTATGACATCATCAAATCATTATGACATCAACAAAATGATTATGACATCAAATGATTATGACATCATCAAATGATTATGACATCAACAAAATGATTATGACATCATCAAATGATTATGACATCAAATGATTATGACATCATCAAATCATTATGACATCAACAAAATGATTATGACATCAAATGATTATGACATCAAATGATTATGACATCATGAAATCATATGACATCAACAAAATGATTATGACATCATCCAATGATTATGACATCAAATGATTATGACATCATCAAATGATTATGACATCAACAAAATGATTATGACATCATCCAACGATTATGACATCAAATGATTATGACATCATCAAATCATTATGACATCAACAAAATGATTATGACATCAAATGATTATGACATCATCAAATGATTATGACATCAACAAAATGATTATGACATCATCAAATGATTATGACATCAACAAAATGATTATGACATCATCCAATGATTATGACATCAAATGATTATGACATCATCAAATGATTATGACATCAAATGATTATGACATCATCCAACGATTATGACATCAAATGATTATGACATCATCAAATGATTATGACATCAACAAAATGATTATGACATCAAATGATTATGACATCATCAAATGATTATGACATCATCCAATGATTATGACATCAAATGATTATGACATCATCAAATCATTATGACATCATCTAATGATTATGACATCATCAAATGATTATGACATCAACAAAATGATTATGACATCATCTAATGATTATGACATAACCAAATGATTATGACATCAACAAAATGATTATGACATCATCTAATGATTATGACATCATCAAATGATTATGACATCTACAAAATGATTATGACATCATCAAATGATTATGACATCAACAAAATGATTATGACATCATCAAATGATTATGACATCAACAAAATTATTATGACATCATCCAATGATTATGACATCAACAAAATGATTATGACATCAAATGATTATGACATCATCAAATGATTATGACATCATCCAATGATTATGACATCAAATGATTATGACATCATCAAATCATTATGACATCAACAAAATGATTATGACATCAAATGATTATGACATCATCAAATGATTATGACATCATCCAATGATTATGACATCAAATGATTATGACATCATCAAATGATTATGACATCAACAAAATGATTATGACATCAAATGATTATGACGTCATCAAATGATTATGACATCATCCAGTGATTATGACATCACATGATTATGACATCATCAAATCATTATGACATCAACAAAATGATTATGACATCATCAAATGATTATGACATCAACAAAATGATTATGACATCATCTAATGATTATGACATCATCAAATGATTATGACATCAACAAAATTATTATGACATCATCCAATGATTATGACATCATCAAATGATTATGACATCATCAAATGATTATGACATCATCAAATGATTCTGACATCAACAAAATGATTATGACATCATCAAATGATTATGACATCAACAAAATGATTATGACATCATCCAATGATTATGACATCATCAAATGATTATGACATCAACAAAATTATTATGACATCATCCAATGATTATGACATCATCAAATGATTATGGCATCATCAAATGATTATGACATCAACAAAATGATTATGACATCATCTAATGATTATGACATCATCAAATGATTATGACATCAACAAAATGATTATGACATCATCCAATGATTATGACATCAAATGATTATGACATCATCAAATGATTATGACATCAACAAAATGATTATGACATCATCAAATGATTATGACATCAACAAAATGATTATGACATCATCTAATGATTATGACATCATCAAATGATTATGACATCAACAAAATGATTATGACATCATCCAATGATTATGACATCATCAAATGATTATGACATCAACAAAATTATTATGACATCATCCAATGATTATGACATCATCAAATGATTATGACATCAACAAAATGATTATGACATCATCAAATGATTATGACATCATCTAATGATTATGACATCATCAAATGATTATGACATCAACAAAATGATTATGACATCATCCAATGATTGTGACATCAAATGATTATGATATCATCAAATGATTATGACATCAACAAAATGATTATGACATCATCAAATGATTATGACATCAACAAAATGATTATGACATCATCTAATGATTATGACATAACCAAATGATTATGACATCAACAAAATGATTATGACATCATCTAATGATTATGACATCATCAAATGATTATGACATCAACAATATGATTATGACATCATCCAATGATTATGACATCAAATGATTATGACATCATGAAATCATATGACATCAACAAAATGATTATGACATCATCCAATGATTATGACATCAAATGATTATGACATCATCAAATGATTATGACATCAACAAAATGATTATGACATCATCCAACGATTATGACATCAAATGATTATGACATCATCAAATCATTATGACATCAACAAAATGATTATGACATCAAATGATTATGACATCATCAAATGATTATGACATCAACAAAATGATTATGACATCATCAAATGATTATGACATCAAATGATTATGACATCATCAAATCATTATGACATCAACAAAATGATTATGACATCAAATGATTATGACATCAAATGATTATGACATCATGAAATCATATGACATCAACAAAATGATTATGACATCATCCAATGATTATGACATCAAATGATTATGACATCATCAAATGATTATGACATCAACAAAATGATTATGACATCATCCAACGATTATGACATCAAATGATTATGACATCATCAAATCATTATGACATCAACAAAATGATTATGACATCAAATGATTATGACATCATCAAATGATTATGACATCAACAAAATGATTATGACATCATCAAATGATTATGACATCAACAAAATGATTATGACATCATCCAATGATTATGACATCAAATGATTATGACATCATCAAATGATTATGACATCAAATGATTATGACATCATCCAACGATTATGACATCAAATGATTATGACATCATCAAATGATTATGACATCAACAAAATGATTATGACATCAAATGATTATGACATCATCAAATGATTATGACATCATCCAATGATTATGACATCAAATGATTATGACATCATCAAATCATTATGACATCATCTAATGATTATGACATCATCAAATGATTATGACATCAACAAAATGATTATGACATCATCTAATGATTATGACATAACCAAATGATTATGACATCAACAAAATGATTATGACATCATCTAATGATTATGACATCATCAAATGATTATGACATCTACAAAATGATTATGACATCATCAAATGATTATGACATCAACAAAATGATTATGACATCATCAAATGATTATGACATCAACAAAATTATTATGACATCATCCAATGATTATGACATCAACAAAATGATTATGACATCAAATGATTATGACATCATCAAATGATTATGACATCATCCAATGATTATGACATCAAATGATTATGACATCATCAAATCATTATGACATCAACAAAATGATTATGACATCAAATGATTATGACATCATCAAATGATTATGACATCATCCAATGATTATGACATCAAATGATTATGACATCATCAAATGATTATGACATCAACAAAATGATTATGACATCAAATGATTATGACGTCATCAAATGATTATGACATCATCCAGTGATTATGACATCACATGATTATGACATCATCAAATCATTATGACATCAACAAAATGATTATGACATCATCAAATGATTATGACATCAACAAAATGATTATGACATCATCTAATGATTATGACATCATCAAATGATTATGACATCAACAAAATTATTATGACATCATCCAATGATTATGACATCATCAAATGATTATGACATCATCAAATGATTATGACATCATCAAATGATTCTGACATCAACAAAATGATTATGACATCATCAAATGATTATGACATCAACAAAATGATTATGACATCATCCAATGATTATGACATCATCAAATGATTATGACATCAACAAAATTATTATGACATCATCCAATGATTATGACATCATCAAATGATTATGGCATCATCAAATGATTATGACATCAACAAAATGATTATGACATCATCTAATGATTATGACATCATCAAATGATTATGACATCAACAAAATGATTATGACATCATCCAATGATTATGACATCAAATGATTATGACATCATCAAATGATTATGACATCAACAAAATGATTATGACATCATCAAATGATTATGACATCAACAAAATGATTATGACATCATCTAATGATTATGACATCATCAAATGATTATGACATCAACAAAATGATTATGACATCATCCAATGATTATGACATCAAATGATTATGACATCATCAAATGATTATGACATCAACAAAATGATTATGACATCATCTAATGATTATGACATCATCAAATGATTATGACATCAACAAAATGATTATGACATCATCCAATGATTATGACATCAAATGATTATGACATCATCAAATGATTATGACATCAACAAAATGATTATGACATCATCCAATGATTATGACATCAGATGATTATGACATCATCAAATCATTATGACATCAACAAAATGATTATGACATCAACAAAATGATTACGACATCATCTAATGATCATGACATCATCAAATGATTATGGCATCATCAAATGATTATGACATCAACAAAATGATTATGACATCATCCAATGATTATGACCTCAAATCATTATGACATCATCAAATCATTATGATATCAACAAAATGATTATTACATCAAAAAATGATTATGACATCATCAAATGATTATGACATCAACAAAATGATTATGTCATCATCCAATGATTGTGACATCAAATGATTATGACATAATCTAATGATTATGACATCATCAAATGATTATGACATCAACAAAATGATTATGACATCATCTAATGATTATGACATAACCAAATGATTATGACATCAACAAAATGATTATGACATCATCTAATGATTATGACATCATCAAATGATTATGACATCAACAAAATGATTATGACATCATCCAATGATTATGACATCAAATGATTATGACATCATGAAATCATATGACATCAACAAAATGATTCTTACATCAACAAAATGATTATGACATCATCAAATGATTCTGACATCAACAAAATGATTATGACATCATCAAATGATTCTGACATCAACAAAATGATTATGACATCATCTAATGATTATGACATCATCAAATGATTATGACATCAACAAAATGATTATGACATCATCCAATGATTATGACATCAAATGATTATGACATCATCAAATGATTATGACATCAACAAAATGATTATGACATCATCAAATGATTATGACATCAACAAAATGATTATGACATCATCCAATGATTATGACATCAAATGATTATGACATCATCAAATGATTATGACATCATCCAACGATTATGACATCAAATGATTATGACATCATCAAATGATTATGACATCAACAAAATTATTATGACATCATCAAATGATTATGAACTCATCTAATGATTATGACATCATCAAATGATTATGACATCAACAAAATGATTATGACATCATCCAATGATTGTGACATCAAATGATTATGATATCATCAAATGATTATGACATCAACAAAATGATTATGACATCATCAAATGATTATGAAATCAACAAAATTATTATGACATCATCTAATGATTATGACATCAACAAAATGATTATGACATCATCTAATGATTATGACATCATCAAATGATTATGACATCAACAAAATGATTATGACATCATCCAATGATTATGACATCAAATGATTATGACATCATGAAATCATATGACATCAACAAAATGATTATGACATCATCCAATGATTATGACATCAAATGATTATGACATCATCAAATGATTATGACATCAACAAAATGATTATGACATCAAATGATTATGACATCATCAAATGATTATGACATCATCCAATGATTATGACATCAAATGATTATGACATCATCAAATCCTTATGACATCAACAAAATGATTATGACATCATCTAATGATTATGACATAACCAAATGATTATGACATCAACAAAATGATTATGACATCATCTAATGATTATGACATCATCAAATGATTATGACATCAACAAAATTATTATGACATCATCCAATGATTATGACATCATCCAATGATTATGACATCATCAAATGATTATGACATCATCAAATGATTATGACATCATCAAATGATTCTGACATCATCAAATGATTATGACATCAACAAAATGATTATGACTTCATCTAATGATTATGACATCATCAAATGATTATGACATCAACAAAATTATTATGACATCATCCAATGATTGTGACATCAAATGATTATGATATCATCAAATGATTATGACATCAACAAAATGATTATGACATCATCAAATGATTATGACATCAACAAAATGATTATGACATCATCTAATGATTATGACATAACCAAATGATTATGACATCAACAAAATGATTATGACATCATCTAATGATTATGACATCATCAAATGATTATGACATCAACAATATGATTATGACATCATCCAATGATTATGACATCAAATGATTATGACATCATGAAATCATATGACATCAACAAAATGATTATGACATCATCCAATGATTATGACATCAAATGATTATGACATCATCAAATGATTATGACATCAACAAAATGATTATGACATCATCCAACGATTATGACATCAAATGATTATGACATCATCAAATCATTATGACATCAACAAAATGATTATGACATCAAATGATTATGACATCATCAAATGATTATGACATCAACAAAATGATTATGACATCATCAAATGATTATGACATCAACAAAATGATTATGACATCATCCAATGATTATGACATCAAATGATTATGACATCATCAAATGATTATGACATCAACAAAATGATTATGACATCATCCAACGATTATGGCATCAAATGATTATGACATCATCAAATGATTATGACATCAACAAAATGATTATGACATCAAATGATTATGACATCATCAAATGATTATGATATCATCCAATGATTATGACATCAAATGATTATGACATCATCAAATCATTATGACATCAACAAAATGATTATGACATCAACAAATGATTATGACATCAACAAAATGATTATTACATCATCTAATGATTATGACATCATCAAATGATTATGACATCAACAAAATGATTATGACATCATCAAATGATTATGACATCAACAAAATGATTATGACATCATCTAATGATTATGACATCATCAAATGATTATGACATCATCAAATGATTATGACATCATCAAATGATTATGACATCAACAAAATGATTATGACATCATCAAATGATTATGACATCAACAAAATGATTATGACATCATCTAATGATTATGACATCATCAAATGATTATGACATCAACAAAATGATTATGACATCATCAAATGATTATGACATCAACAAAATGATTATGACATCATCAAATGATTATGACATCATCTAATGATTATGACATCATCAAATGATTATGACATCAACAAAATGATTATGACATCATCCAATGATTGTGACATCAAATGATTATGATATCATCAAATGATTATGACATCAACAAAATGATGTTGACATCATCAAATGATTATGACATCAACAAAATGATTATGACATCATCTAATGATTATGACATAACCAAATGATTATGACATCAACAAAATGATTATGACATCATCTAATGATTATGACATCATCAAATGATTATGACATCAACAAAATGATTATGACATCATCCAATGATTATGACATCAAATGATTATGACATCATGAAATCATATGACATCAACAAAATGATTATGACATCATCCAATGATTATGACATCAAATGATTATGACATCATCAAATGATTATGACATCAACAAAATGATTATGACATCATCCAACGATTATGACATCAAATGATTATGACATCATCAAATCATTATGACATCAACAAAATGATTATGACATCAAATGATTATGACATCAAATGATTATGACATCATGAAATCATATGACATCAACAAAATGATTATGACATCATCCAATGATTATGACATCAAATGATTATGACATCATCAAATGATTATGACATCAACAAAATGATTATGACATCATCCAACGATTATGACATCAAATGATTATGACATCATCAAATCATTATGACATCAACAAAATGATTATGACATCAAATGATTATGACATCATCAAATGATTATGACATCAACAAAATGATTATGACATCATCAAATGATTATGACATCAACAAAATGATTATGACATCATCCAATGATTATGACATCAAATGATTATGACATCATCAAATGATTATGACATCAAATGATTATGACATCATCCAACGATTATGACATCAAATGATTATGACATCATCAAATGATTATGACATCAACAAAATGATTATGACATCAAATGATTATGACATCATCAAATGATTATGACATCATCCAATGATTATGACATCAAATGATTATGACATCATCAAATCATTATGACATCATCTAATGATTATGACATCATCAAATGATTATGACATCAACAAAATGATTATGACATCATCTAATGATTATGACATAACCAAATGATTATGACATCAACAAAATGATTATGACATCATCTAATGATTATGACATCATCAAATGATTATGACATCTACAAAATGATTATGACATCATCAAATGATTATGACATCAACAAAATGATTATGACATCATCTAATGATTATGACATCATCAAATGATTATGACATCAACAAAATTATTATGACATCATCCAATGATTATGACATCAACAAAATGATTATGACATCAAATGATTATGACATCATCAAATGATTATGACATCATCCAATGATTATGACATCAAATGATTATGACATCATCAAATCATTATGACATCAACAAAATGATTATGACATCAAATGATTATGACATCATCAAATGATTATGACATCATCCAATGATTATGACATCAAATGATTATGACATCATCAAATCATTATGACATCAACAAAATGATTATGACATCATCAAATGATTATGACATCAACAAAATGATTATGACATCATCTAATGATTATGACATCATCAAATGATTATGACATCAACAAAATGATTATGACATCATCAAATGATTATGACATCAACAAAATGATTATGACATCATCTAATGATTATGACATCATCAAATGATTATGACATCAACAAAATTATTATGACATCATCCAATGATTATGACATCATCAAATGATTATGACATCAACAAAATTATTATGACATCATCAAATGATTATGAACTCATCTAATGATTATGACATCATCAAATGATTATGACATCAACAAAATGATTATGACATCATCCAATGATTGTGACATCAAATGATTATGATATCATCAAATGATTATGACATCAACAAAATGATTATGACATCATCAAATGATTATGACATCAACAAAATTATTATGACATCATCTAATGATTATGACATCAACAAAATGATTATGACATCATCTAATGATTATGACATCATCAAATGATTATGACATCAACAAAATGATTATGACATCATCCAATGATTATGACATCAAATGATTATGACATCATGAAATCATATGACATCAACAAAATGATTATGACATCATCCAATGATTATGACATCAAATGATTATGACATCATCAAATGATTATGACATCAACAAAATGATTATGACATCAAATGATTATGACATCATCAAATGATTATGACATCATCCAATGATTATGACATCAAATGATTATGACATCATCAAATCCTTATGACATCAACAAAATGATTATGACATCAAATGATTATGACATCATCAAATGATTATGACATCAACAAAATGATTATGACATCATCAAATGATTATGACATCAACAAAATGATTATGACATTATCCAATGATTATGACATCAAATGATTATGACATCATCAAATGATTATGAAATCAACAAAATGATTATGACATCATCCAACGATTATGACATCAAATGATTATGACATCATCAAATGATTATGACATCAACAAAATGATTATGACATCAAATGATTATGACATCATCAAATGATTATGACATCATCCAATGATTATGACATCAAATGATTATGACATCATCAAATCATTATGACATCAACAAAATGATTATGACATCATCCAATGATTATGACATCATCAAATGATTATGACATCATCAAATGATTCTGACATCAACAAAATGATTATGACATCATCTAATGATTATGACATAACCAAATGATTATGACATCAACAAAATGATTATGACATCATCTAATGATTATGACATCATCAAATGATTATGACATCAACAAAATTATTATGACATCATCCAATGATTATGACATCATCCAATGATTATGACATCATCAAATGATTATGACATCATCAAATGATTATGACATCATCAAATGATTCTGACATCATCAAATGATTATGACATCAACAAAATGATTATGACTTCATCTAATGATTATGACATCATCAAATGATTATGACATCAACAAAATTATTATGACATCATCCAATGATTATGACATCATCAAATGATTATGACATCATCAAATGATTCTGACATCAACAAAATGATTATGACATCATCAAATGATTATGACATCAACAAAATGATTATGACATCATCTAATGATTATGACATCATCAAATGATTATGACATCATCAAATTATTATGACATCAACAAAATGATTATGACATCATCCAACGATTATGACATCAAATGATTATGACATCATCAAATGATTATGACATCAACAAAATGATTATGACATCAAATGATTATGACATCATCAAATGATTATGACATCATCCAATGATTATGACATCACATGATTATGACATCATCAAATCATTATGACATCAACAAAATGATTATGACATCATCAAATGATTATGACATCAACAAAATGATTATGACATCATCTAATGATTATGACATCATCAAATGATTATGACATCAACAAAATGATTATGACATCATCAAATGATTATGACATCAACAAAATGATTATGACATCATCTAATGATTATGACATCATCAAATGATTATGACATCAACAAAATTATTATGACATCATCCAATGATTATGACATCATCAAATGATTATGACATCAACAAAATGATTATGACATCATCAAATGATTATGACATCAACAAAATGATTATGACATCATCCAATGATTGTGACATCAAATGATTATGATATCATCAAATGATTATGACATCAACAAAATGATTATGACATCATCAAATGATTATGACATCAACAAAATGATTATGACATCATCTAATGATTATGACATAACCAAATGATTATGACATCAACAAAATGATTATGACATCATCTAATGATAATGACATCATCAAATGATTATGACATCAACAAAATGATTATGACATCATCCAATGATTATGCCATCAAATGATTATGACATCATGAAATCATATGACATCAACAAAATGATTATGACATCATCCAATGATTATGACATCAAATGATTATGACATCATCAAATGATTAAGACATCAACAAAATGATTATGACATCATCCAACGATCATGACATCAAATGATTATGACATCATCAAATGATTATGACATCAACAAAATGATTATGACATCAAATGATTATGACGTCATCAAATGATTATGACATCATCCAGTGATTATGACATCACATGATTATGACATCATCAAATCATTATGACATCAACAAAATGATTATGACATCATCAAATGATTATGACATCAACAAAATGATTATGACATCATCTAATGATTATGACATCATCAAATGATTATGACATCAACAAAATTATTATGACATCATCCAATGATTATGACATCATCAAATGATTATGACATCATCAAATGATTCTGACATCAACAAAATGATTATGACATCATCAAATGATTATGACATCAACAAAATGATTATGACATCATCCAATGATTATGACATCATCAAATGATTATGACATCAACAAAATTATTATGACATCATCCAATGATTATGACATCATCAAATGATTATGGCATCATCAAATGATTATGACATCAACAAAATGATTATGACATCATCTAATGATTATGACATCATCAAATGATTATGACATCAACAAAATGATTATGACATCATCCAATGATTATGACATCAAATGATTATGACATCATCAAATGATTATGACATCAACAAAATGATTATGACATCATCAAATGATTATGACATCAACAAAATGATTATGACATCATCTAATGATTATGACATCATCAAATGATTATGACATCAACAAAATGATTATGACATCATCCAATGATTATGACATCAAATGATTATGACATCATCAAATGATTATGACATCAACAAAATGATTATGACATCATCTAATGATTATGACATCATCAAATGATTATGACATCAACAAAATGATTATGACATCATCCAATGATTATGACATCAAATGATTATGACATCATCAAATGATTATGACATCAACAAAATGATTATGACATCATCCAATGATTATGACATCAGATGATTATGACATCATCAAATCATTATGACATCAACAAAATGATTATGACATCAACAAAATGATTACGACATCATCAAATGATTATGACATCAACAAAATGATTATGACATCATCTAAAGATGATGACATCATCAAATGATTATGACATCAACAAAATGATTATGACATCATCAAATGATTATGACATCAACAAAATGATTATGACATCATCTAATGATCATGACATCATCAAATGATTATGGCATCATCAAATGATTATGACATCAACAAAATGATTATGACATCATCCAATGATTATGACCTCAAATCATTATGACATCATCAAATCATTATGATATCAACAAAATGATTATTACATCAAAAAATGATTATGACATCATCAAATGATTATGACATCAACAAAATGATTATGTCATCATCCAATGATTGTGACATCAAATGATTATGACATAATCTAATGATTATGACATCATCAAATGATTATGACATCAACAAAATGATTATGACATCATCTAATGATTATGACATAACCAAATGATTATGACATCAACAAAATGATTATGACATCATCTAATGATTATGACATCATCAAATGATTATGACATCAACAAAATGATTATGACATCATCCAATGATTATGACATCAAATGATTATGACATCATGAAATCATATGACATCAACAAAATGATTCTTACATCAACAAAATGATTATGACATCATCAAATGATTCTGACATCAACAAAATGATTATGACATCATCAAATGATTCTGACATCAACAAAATGATTATGACATCATCTAATGATTATGACATCATCAAATGATTATGACATCAACAAAATGATTATGACATCATCCAATGATTATGACATCAAATGATTATGACATCATCAAATGATTATGACATCAACAAAATGATTATGACATCATCAAATGATTATGACATCAACAAAATGATTATGACATCATCCAATGATTATGACATCAAATGATTATGACATCATCAAATGATTATGACATCATCCAACGATTATGACATCAAATGATTATGACATCATCAAATCATTATGACATCAACAAAATGATTATGACATCAACAAAATGATTATGACATCATCAAATGATTATGACATCAACAAAATGATTATGACATCATCTAATGATGATGACATCATCAAATGATTATGACATCAACAAAATGATTATGACATCATCAAATGATTATGACATCAACAAAATGATTATGACATCATCTAATGATTATGACATCATCAAATGATTATGGCATCATCAAATGATTATGACATCAACAAAATGATTATGACATCAACAAAATGATTATGACATCATCAAATGATTATGACATCAACAAAATGATTATGACATCATCCAATGATTATGACATCATCAAATGATTATGACATCTGCAAAATGATTATGACATCATCCAATGATTATGACATCAAATGATTATGACATCATCAAATCATTATGACATCAACAAAATGATTATGACATCATCAAATGATTATGACATCAAAAAAATGATTATGACATCATCTAATGATTATGACATCATCAAATGATTATGACATCAACAAAATGATTATGACATCATCCAATGATTATGACATCAAATGATTATGACTTCATCAAATGATTATGACATCAACAAAATGATTATGACATCATCCAACGATTATGACATCAAATGATTATGACATCATCAAATCATTATGACATCAACAAAATGATTATGACATCAACAAAATGATTATGACATCATCAAATGATTATGACATCAACAAAATGATTATGACATCATCTAATGATGATGACATCATCAAATGATTATGACATCAACAAAATGATTATGACATCATCAAATGATTATGACATCAACAAAATGATTATGACATCATCTAATGATTATGACATCATCAAATGATCATGGCATCATCAAATGATTATGACATCAACAAAATGATTATGACATCATCTAATGATTATGACATCATCAAATGATTATGACATCAACAAAATGATTATGACATCATCCAATGATTATGACATCAAATGATTATGACATCATCAAATGATTATGACATGAACAAAATGATTATGACATCATCTAATGATTATGACATCATCAAATGATTATGACATCAACAAAATGATTATGACATCATCCAATGATTATGACATCAAATGATTATGACATCATCAAATGATTATGACATCAACAAAATGATTATGACATCATCCAATGATTATGACATCAAATGATTATGACATCATCAAATCATTATGACATCAACAAAATGATTATGACATCAACAAAATGATTACGACATCATCAAATGATTATGACATCAACAAAATGATTATGACATCATCTAATGATGATGACATCATCAAATGATTATGACATCAACAAAATGATTATGACATCATCAAATGATTATGACATCAACAAAATGATTATGACATCATCTAATGATCATGACATCATCAAATGATTATGGCATCATCAAATGATTATGACATCAACAAAATGATTATGACATCATCCAATGATTATGACCTCAAATCATTATGACATCATCAAATCATTATGACATCAACAAAATGATTATGACATCAAAAAAATGATTATGACATCATCAAATGATTATGACATCAACAAAATGATTATGTCATCATCCAATGATCATGACATCAAATGATTATGACATCATCTAATGATTATGACATCAACAAAATGATTATGACATCATCAAATGATTATGACATCAACAAAATGATTATGACATCATCTAATGATTATGACATAACCAAATGATTATGACATCAACAAAATGATTATGACATCATCTAATGATTATGACATCATCAAATGATTATGACATCAACAAAATGATTATGACATCATCCAATGATTATGACATCAAATGATTATGACATCATGAAATCATATGACATCAACAAAATGATTATGACATCAACAAAATGATTATGACATCATCAAATGATTCTGACATCAACAAAATGATTATGATATCATCAAATGATTCTGACATCAACAAAATGATTATGACATCATCTAATGATTATGACATCATCAAATGATTATGACATCAACAAAATGATTATGACATCATCCAATGATTATGACATCAAATGATTATGACATCATCAAATGATTATGACATCAACAAAATGATTTTGACATCATCAAATGATTATGACATCAACAAAATGATTATGACATCATCCAATGATTAAGACATCAAATGATTATGACATCATCAAATGATTATGACATCATCCAACGATTATGACATCAAATGATTATGACATCATCAAATCATTATGACATCAACAAAATGATTATGACATCAACAAAATGATTATGACATCATCAAATGATTATGACATCAACAAAATGATTATGACATCATCTAATGATGATGACATCATCAAATGATTATGACATCAACAAAATGATTATGACATCATCAAATGATTATGACATCAACAAAATGATTATGACATCATTAAATGATTATGACATCATCAAATGATTATGACATCAAAAAAATGATTATGACATCATCTAATGATTATGACATCATCAAATGATTATGACATCAACAAAATGATTATGACATCATCCAATGATTATGACATCAAATAATTATGACATCATCAAATGATTATGACATCAACAAAATGATTATGACATCATCAAATGATTATGACATCAACAAAATGATTATGACATCATCCAATGATTATGACATCAAATGATTATGACTTCATCAAATGATTATGACATCAACAAAATGATTATGACATCATCCAACGATTATGACATCAAATGATTATGACATCATCAAATCATTATGACATCAACAAAATGATTATGACATCAACAAAATGATTATGACATCATCAAATGATTATGACATCAACAAAATGATTATGACATCATCTAATGATGATGACATCATCAAATGATTATGACATCAACAAAATGATTATGACATCATCAAATGATTATGACATCAACAAAATGATTATGACATCATCTAATGATTATGACATCATCAAATGATCATGGCATCATCAAATGATTATGACATCAACAAAATGATTATGACATCATCTAATGATTATGACATCATCAAATGATTATGACATCAACAAAATGATTATGACATCATCCAATGATTATGACATCAAATGATTATGACATCATCAAATGATTATGACATGAACAAAATGATTATGACATCATCTAATGATTATGACATCATCAAATGATTATGACATCAACAAAATGATTATGACATCATCCAATGATTATGACATCAAATGATTATGACATCATCAAATGATTATGACATCAACAAAATGATTATGACATCATCCAATGATTATGACATCAAATGATTATGACATCATCAAATCATTATGACATCAACAAAATGATTATGACATCAACAAAATGATTACGACATCATCAAATGATTATGACATCAACAAAATGATTATGACATCATCTAATGATGATGACATCATCAAATGATTATGACATCAACAAAATGATTATGACATCATCAAATGATTATGACATCAACAAAATGATTATGACATCATCTAATGATCATGACATCATCAAATGATTATGGCATCATCAAATGATTATGACATCAACAAAATGATTATGACATCATCCAATGATTATGACCTCAAATCATTATGACATCATCAAATCATTATGACATCAACAAAATGATTATGACATCAAAAAAATGATTATGACATCATCAAATGATTATGACATCAACAAAATGATTATGTCATCATCCAATGATCATGACATCAAATGATTATGACATCATCTAATGATTATGACATCAACAAAATGATTATGACATCATCAAATGATTATGACATCAACAAAATGATTATGACATCATCTAATGATTATGACATAACCAAATGATTATGACATCAACAAAATGATTATGACATCATCTAATGATTATGACATCATCAAATGATTATGACATCAACAAAATGATTATGACATCATCCAATGATTATGACATCAAATGATTATGACATCATGAAATCATATGACATCAACAAAATGATTATGACATCAAAAAAATGATTATGACATCATCAAATGATTCTGACATCAACAAAATGATTATGATATCATCAAATGATTCTGACATCAACAAAATGATTATGACATCATCTAATGATTATGACATCATCAAATGATTATGACATCAACAAAATGATTATGACATCATCCAATGATTATGACATCAAATGATTATGACATCATCAAATGATTATGACATCAACAAAATGATTTTGACATCATCAAATGATTATGACATCAACAAAATGATTATGACATCATCCAATGATTAAGACATCAAATGATTATGACATCATCAAATGATTATGACATCATCCAACGATTATGACATCAAATGATTATGACATCATCAAATCATTATGACATCAACAAAATGATTATGACATCAACAAAATGATTATGACATCATCAAATGATTATGACATCAACAAAATGATTATGACATCATCTAATGATGATGACATCATCAAATGATTATGACATCAACAAAATGATTATGACATCATCAAATGATTATGACATCAACAAAATGATTATGACATCATCTAATGATTATGACATCATCAAATGATTATGGCATCATCAAATGATTATGACATCAACAAAATGATTATGACATCATCCAATGATTATGACATCAAATGATTATGACATCATCAAATCATTATGACATCAACAAAATGATTATGACATCAACAAAATGATTATGACATCATCAAATGATTATGACATCAACAAAATGATTATGACATCATCAAATGATTATGACATCATCAAATGATTATGACATCTACAAAATGATTATGACATCATCCAATGATTATGACATCAAATGATTATGACATCATCAAATGATTATGACATCAACAAAATGATTATGACATCAAATGATTATGACATCATCAAATGATTATGACATCATCCAATGATTATGACATCAAATGATTATGACATCATCAAATGATTATGACATCAACAAAATGATTATGACATCATCCAATGATTATGACATCAAATGGTTATGACATCATCAAATCATTATGACATCAACAAAATGATTATGACATCAACAAAATGATTATGACATCATCAAATGATAATGACATCAAATGATTATGACATCAACAAAATGATTATGACATCATCAAATGATTATGACATCAACAAAATGATTATGACATCATCCAATGATTATGACATCAAATGGTTATGACATCATCAAATCATTATGACATCAACAAAATGATTATGACATCAACAAAATGATTATGACATCATCAAATGATAATGACATCAAACGATTATGACATCATCAAATGATTATGACATCAACAAAATGATTATGACATCAACAAAATGATTATGACATCATCTAATGATTATGACATCATCAAATGATTATGACATCAACAAAATGATTATGACATCATCCAATGATTATGACATCAAATGATTATGACATCATCAAATCATTATGACATCAACAAAATGATTATGACATCATCAAATGATTATGACATCAACAAAATGATTATGACATCATTAAATGATTATGACATCATCAAATGATTATGACATCAAAAAATGATTATGACATCATCTAATGATTATGACATCATCAAATGATTATGACATCAACAAAATGATTATGACATCATCCAATGATTATGACATCAAATGATTATGACATCATCAAATGATTATGACATCAACAAAATGATTATGACATCATCAAATGATTATGACATCAACAAAATGATTAAGACATCATCCAATGATTATGACATCAAATGATTATGACAACATCAAATGATTATGACATCAACAAAATGATTATGACATCATCCAACGATTATGACATCAAATGATTATGACATCATCAAATCATTATGACATCAACAAAATGATTATGACATCAACAAAATGATTATGACATCATCAAATGATTATGACATCAACAAAATGATTATGACATCATCTAATGATGATGACATCATCAAATGATTATTACATCATCAAAATGATTATGACATCAACAAAATGATTATGACATCATCTAATGATTATGACATCATCAAATATTTATGGCATCATCAAATGATTATGACATCAACAAAATGATTATGACATCATCCAATGATTATGACATCAAATGATTATGATATCATCAAATCATTATGACATCAACAAAATGATTATCACATCAACAAAATGATTATGACATCATCAAATGATTATGACATCAACAAAATGATTATGTCATCATCCAATGATTGTGACATCAAATGATTATGACATCATCAAATGATTATGACATCATCCAATGATTATGACATCAAATGATTATGACATCATCAAATGATTATGACATCAACAAAATGATTATGACATCATCAAATGATTATGACATCAACAAAATGATTATGACATCATCTAATGATTATAACATCATCAAATGATTATGACATCAACAAAATGATTATGACATCATCCAATGATTATGACATCAAATGATTATGACATCATCAAATCATATGACATCAACAAAATTATTATGACATCAACAAAATGATTATGACATCATCAAATGATTCTGACATCAACAAAATGATTATGACATCATCAAATGATTCTGACATCAACAAAATGATTATGACATCATCATATGATTATGACATCAACAAAATGATTATGACATCATCTAATGATTATGACATCATCAAATGTTTATGACATCAACAAAATGATTATGACATCATCCAATGATTATGACATCAAATGATTATGACATCATCAAATGATTATGACATGAACAAAATGATTATGGCATCATCTAATGATTATGACATCATCAAATGATTATGACATCAACAAAATGATTATGACATCATCCAATGATTATGACATCAAATGATTATGACATCATCAAATGATTATGACATCAACAAAATGATTATGACATCATCCAATGATTATGACATCAAATGATTATGACATCATCAAATCATTATGACATCAACAAAATGATTATGACATCAACAAAATGATTACGACATCATCAAATGATTATGACATCAACAAAATGATTATGACATTATCTAATGATGATGACATCATCAAATGATTATGACATCAACAAAATGATTATGACATCATCAAATGATTATGACATCAACAAAATGATTATGACATCATCTAATGATCATGACATCATCAAATGATTATGGCATCATCAAATGATTATGACAATAACAAAATGATTATGACATCATCCAATGATTATGACCTCAAATCATTATGACATCATCAAATCATTATGACATCAACAAAATGATTATTACATCAAAAAATGATTATGACATCATCAAATGATTATGACATCAACAAAATGATTATGTCATCATCCAATGATCATGACATCAAATGATTATGACATCATCTAATGATTATGACATCATCAAATGATTATGACATCAACAAAATGATTATGACATCATCCAATGATTGTGACATCAAATGATTATGATATCATCAAATGATTATGACATCAACAAAATGATTATGACATCATCAAATGATTATGACATCAACAAAATTATTATGATATCATCTAATGATTATGACATAACCAAATGATTATGACATCAACAAAATGATTCTGACATCATCTAACGATTATGACATCATCAAATGATTATGACATCAACAAAATGATTATGACATCATCCAATGATTATGACATCAAATGATTATGACATCATGAAATCATATGACATCAACAAAATGATTATGACATCAACAAAAAGATTATGACATCATCAAATGATTCTGACATCAACAAAATGATTATGACATCATCAAATGATTCTGACATCAACAAAATGATTATGACATCATCTAATGATTATGACATCATCAAATGATTATGACATCAACAAAATGATTATGACATCATCCAATGATTATGACATCAAATGATTATGACATCATCAAATGATTATGACATCAACAAAATGATTATGACATCATCAAATGATTATGACATCAACAAAATGATTATGACATCATCCAATGATTATGACATCAAATGATTATGACATCATCAAATGATTATGACATCATCCAACGATTATGACATCAAATGATTATGACATCATCAAATCATTATGACATCAACAAAATGATTGTGACATCAACAAAATGATTATGACATCATCAAATGATTATGACATCAACAAAATGATTATGACATCATCAAATGATGATGACATCATCAAATGATTATGACATCAACAAAATGATTATGACATCATCAAATGATTATGACATCATCAAATGATTATGGCATCATCAAATGATTATGACATCAACAAAATGATTACGTCATCATCCAATGATTATGACATCAAATGATTATGACATCATCAAATCATTATGACATCAACAAAATGATTATGACATCAACAAAATGACTATGACATCATCAAATGATTATGACATCAACAAAATGATTATGACATCATCAAATGATTATGACATCAACAAAATGATTATGACATCATCTAATGATTATGACATCATCAAATGATTATGACATCAACAAAATGATTATGACATCATTCAATGATTATGACATCATCAAATGATTATGACATCTATAAAATGATTATGACATCATCCAATGATTATGACATCAAATGATTATGACATCATCAAATGATTATGACATCAACAAAATGATTATGACATCAAATGATTATGACATCATCAAATGATTATGACATCAGTCAATGATTATGACATCAAATGATTATGACATCATCAAATCATTATGACATCAACAAAATGATTATGACATCATCAAATGATTATGACATCAACAAAATGATTATGACATCATTAAATGATTATGACATCATCAAATGATTATGACATCAAAAAAATGATTATGACATCATCTAATGATTATGACATCATCAAATGATTATGACATCAACAAAATGATTATGACATCATCCAATGATTATGACATCAAATGATTATGACATCATCAAATGATTATGACATCAACAAAATGATTATGACATCATCAAATGATTATGACATCAACAAAATGATTATGATATCATCTAATGATTATGACATAACCAAATGATTATGACATCAACAAAATGATTCTGACATCATCTAATGATTATGACATCATCAAATGATTATGACATCAACAAAATGATTATGACATCATCCAATGATTATGACATCAAATGATTATGACATCATGAAATCATATGACATCAACAAAATGATTATGACATCAACAAAATGATTATGACATCATCAAATGATTCTGACATCAACAAAATGATTATGACATCATCAAATGATTCTGACATCAACAAAATGATTATGACATCATCTAATGATTATGACATCATCAAATGATTATGACATCAACAAAATGATTATGACATCATCCAATGATTATGACATCAAATGATTATGACATCATCAAATGATTATGACATCAACAAAATGATTATGACATCATCAAATGATTATGACATCAACAAAATGATTATGACATCATCCAATGATTATGACATCAAATGATTATGACATCATCAAATGATTATGACATCATCCAACGATTATGACATCAAATGATTATGACATCATCAAATCATTATGACATCAACAAAATGATTATGACATCAACAAAATGATTATGACATCATCAAATGATTATGACATCAACAAAATGATTATGACATCATCAAATGATGATGACATCATCAAATGATTATGACATCAACAAAATGATTATGACATCATCAAATGATTATGACATCAACAAAATGATTATGACATCATCTAATGATTATGACATCATCAAATGATTATGGCATCATCAAATGATTATGACATCAACAAAATGATTACGACATCATCCAATGATTATGACATCAAATGATTATGACATCATCAAATCATTATGACATCAACAAAATGATTATGACATCAACAAAATGACTATGACATCATCAAATGATTATGACATCAACAAAATGATTATGACATCATCAAATGATTATGACATCAACAAAATGATTATGACATCATCTAATGATTATGACATCATCAAATGATTATGACATCAACAAAATGATTATGACATCATTCAATGATTATGACATCATCAAATGATTATGACATCTACAAAATGATTATGACATCATCCAATGATTATGACATCAAATGATTATGACATCATCAAATGATTATGACATCAACAAAATGATTATGACATCAAATGATTATGACATCATCAAATGATTATGACATCATCCAATGATTATGACATCAAATGATTATGACATCATCAAATCATTATGACATCAACAAAATGATTATGACATCATCAAATGATTATGACATCAACAAAATGATTATGACATCATTAAATGATTATGACATCATCAAATGATTATGACATCAAAAAAATGATTATGACATCATCTAATGATTATGACATCATCAAATGATTATGACATCAACAAAATGATTATGACATCATCCAATGATTATGACATCAAATGATTATGACATCATCAAATGATTATGACATCAACAAAATGATTATGACATCATCAAATGATTATGACATCAACAAAATGATTATGACATCATCCAATGATTATGACATCAAATGATTATGACATCATCAAATGATTATGACATCAACAAAATGATTATGACATCATCCAACGATTATGACATCAAATGATTATGACATCATCAAATCATTATGACATCAACAAAATGATTATGACATCAACAAAATGATTATGACATCATCAAATGATTATGACATCAACAAAATGATTATGACAACATCTAATGATGATGACATCATCAAATGATTATGACATCAACAAAATGATTATGACATCATCAAATGATTATGACATCAACAAAATGATTATGACATCATCTAATGATTATGACATCATCAAATGATTATGGCATCATCAAATGATTATGACATCAACAAAATGATTATGACATCATCTAATCATTATGACATCATCAAATGATTATGACATCAACAAAATGATTATGACATCATCCAATGATTATGACATCAAATGATTATGACATCATCAAATGATTATGACATGAACAAAATGATTATGACATCATCTAATGATTATGACATCATCAAATGATTATGACATCAACAAAATGATTATGACATCATCCAATGATTATGACATCAACAAAATGATTATGACATCATCTAATGATCATGACATCATCAAATGATTATGGCATCATCAAATGATTATGACATCAACAAAATGATTATGACATCATCCAATGATTATGACCTCAAATCATTATGACATCATCAAATCATTACGACATCAACAAAATGATTATGACATCAAAAAAATGATTATGACATCATCAAATGATTATGACATCAACAAAATGATTATGTCATCATCCAATGATCATGACATCAAATGATTATGACATCATCTAATGATTATGACATCAACAAAATGATTATGACATCATCCAATGATTGTGACATCAAATGATTATGATATCATCAAATGATTATGACATCAACAAAATGATTATGACATCATCAAATGATTATGACATCAACAAAATGATTATGACATCATCTAATGATTATGACATAACCAAATGATTATGACATCAACAAAATGATTATGACATCATCTAATGATTATGACATCATCAAATGATTATGACATCAACAAAATGATTATGACATCATCCAATGATTATGACATCAAATGATTATGACATCATGAAATCATATGACATCAACAAAATGATTAAGACATCAACAAAATGATTATGACATCATCAAATGATTCTGACATCAACAAAATGATTATGACATCATCAAATGATTCTGACATCAACAAAATGATTATGACATCATCTAATGATTATGACATCATCCAATGATTATGACATCAAATGATTATGACATCATCAAATGATTATGACATCAACAAAATGATTATGACATCATCGAATGATTATGACATCAACAAAATGATTATGACATCATCCAATGATTATGACATCAAATGATTATGACATCATCAAATGATTATGACATCATCCAACGATTATGACATCAAATGATTATGACATCATCAAATCATTATGACATCAACAAAATGATTATGACATCAACAAAATGATTATGACATCATCAAATGATTATGACATCAACAAAATGATTATGACATCATCTAATGATGATGACATCATCAAATGATTATGACATCAACAAAATGATTATGACATCATCAAATGATTATGACATCAACAAACTGATTATGACATCATCTAATGATTATGACATCATCAAATGATTATGGCATCATCAAATGATTATGACATCAACAAAATGATTACGACATCATCCAATGATTATGACATCAAATGATTATGACATCATCAAATCATTATGACATCAACAAAATGATTATGACATCAACAAAATGATTATGACATCATCAAATGATTATGACATCAACAAAATGATTATGACATCATCAAATGATTATGACATCAACAAAATGATTATGACATCATCTAATGATTATGACATCATCAAATGATTATGACATCAACAAAATGATTATGACATCATCCAATGATTATGACATCAAATGATTATGACATCATCAAATCATTATGACATCAACAAAATGATTATGACATCATCAAATGATTATGACATCAACAAAATGATTATGACATCATCCAATGATTATGACCTCAAATGATTATGACATCATCAAATGATCATGACATCAAAAAAATGATTATGACATCATCTAATGATTATGACATCATCAAATGATTATGACATCAACAAAATGATTATGACATCATCCAATGATTATGACATCAAATGATTATGACATCATCAAATGATTATGACATCAACAAAATGATTATGACATCAACAAAATGATTATGACATCAAATGATTATGACATCAACAAAATGATTATGACATCATCCAATGATTATGACATCAAATGATTATGACATCATCAAATGATTATGACATCAACAAAATATTTATGACATCATCCAACGATTATGACATCAAATGATTATGACATCATCAAATCATTATGACATCAACAAAATGATTGACATCAACAAAATGATTATGACATCATCAAATGATTATGACATCAACAAAATGATTATGACATCATCTAATGATGATGACATCATCAAATGATTATGACATCAACAAAATGATTATGACATCATCAAATGATTATGACATCAACAAAATGATTATGACATCATCTAATGATTATGACATCATCAAATGATTATGGCATCATCAAATGATTATGACATCAACAAAATGATTATGACATCATCTAATGATTATGACATCATCAAATGATTATGACATCAACAAAATGATTATGACATCATCCAATGATTATGACATCAAATGATTATGACATCATCAAATGATTATGACATGAACAAAATGATTATGACATCATCTAATGATTATGACATCATCAAATGATTATGACATCAACAAAATGATTATGACATCATCCAATGATTATGACATCAAATGATTATGACATCATCAAATGATTATGACATCAACAAAATGATTATGACATCATCCAATGATTATGACATCAAATGATTATGACATCATCAAATCATTATGACATCAACAAAATGATTATGACATCAACAAAATGATTACGACATCATCAAATGATTATGACATCAACAAAATGATTATGACATCATCTAATGATGATGACATCATCAAATGATTATGACATCAACAAAATGATTATGACATCATCAAATGATTATGACATCAACAAAATGACTATGACATCATCTAATGATCATGACATCATCAAATGATTATGGCATCATCAAATGATTATGACATCAACAAAATGATTATGACATCATCCAATGATTATGACCTCAAATCATTATGACATCATCAAATCATTATGACATCAACAAAATGATTATTACATCAAAAAAATGATTATGACATCATCAAATGATTATGACATCAACAAAATGATTATGTCATCATCCAATGATCATGACATCAAATGATTATGACATCATCTAATGATTATGACATCAACAAAATGATTATGACATCATCCAATGATTGTGACATCAAATGATTATGATATCATCAAATGATTATGACATCAACAAAATGATTATGACATCATCAAATGATTATGACATCAACAAAATGATTATGACATCATCTAATGATTATGACATAATCAAATGATTATGACATCAACAAAATGATTATGACATCATCTAATGATTATGACATCATCAAATGATTATGACATCAACAAAATGATTATGACATCATCCAATGATTATGACATCAAATGATTATGACATCATGAAATCATATGACATCAACAAAATGATTATGACATCAACAAAATGATTATGACATCATCAAATGATTCTGACATCAACAAAATGATTATGACATCATCAAATGACTCTGACATCAACAAAATGATTATGACATCATCTAATGATTATGACATCATAAAATGATTATGACATCAACAAAATGATTATGACATCATCCAATGATTATGACATCAAATGATTATGACATCATCAAATGATTATGACATCAACAAAATGATTATGACATCATCAAATGGTTATGACATCAACAAAATGATTATGACATCATCCAATGATTATGACATCAAATGATTATGACATCATCAAATGATTATGACATCATCCAACGATTATGACATCAAATGATTATGACATCATCAAATCATTATGACATCAACAAAATACTTGCTCCCGTGTCTCAGTGGGGTTCAGTAACGTCAGCTGATCCCCTGCTGTGTGGATGGCAGTCTCTCCTGCTGTCACCTCATTCAAAATTCAGTAGGCCTCTGCCTACACCCTCCTATTTCCTGGGCTTCAACACAGCCAGTTGTAGTTCGGAAGTGCCGTCCACACGGAAAGAGATACTTGCTCCCGTGTCTCAGTGGGGTTCAGTAACGTCAGCTGATCCCCTGCTGTGTGGATGGCAGTCTCTCCTGCTGTCACCTCATTCAAAATTCAGTAGGCCTCTGCCTACACCCTCCTATTTCCTGGGCTTCAACACAGCCAGTTGTAGTTCGGAAGTGCCGTCCACACGGAAAGAGATACTTGCTCCCGTGTCTCAGTGGGGTTCAGTAACGTCAGCTGATCCCCTGCTGTGTGGATGGCAGTCTCTCCTGCTGTCACCTCATTCAAAATTCAGTAGGCCTCTGCCTACACCCTCCTATTTCCTGGGCTTCAACACAGCCAGTTGTAGTTCGGAAGTGCCGTCCACACGGAAAGAGACACTTGCTCCCATGTCTCAGTGGGGTTCAGTAACGTCAGCTGATCCCCTGCTGTGTGGATGGCAGTCTCTCCTGCTGTCACCTCATTCAAAATTCAGTAGGCCTCTGCCTACACCCTCCTATTTCCTGGGCTTCAACACAGCCAGTTGTAGTTCGGAAGTGCCGTCCACACGGAAAGAGACACTTGCTCCCGTGTCTCAGTGGGGTTCAGTAACGTCAGCTGATCCCCTGCTGTGTGGATGGCAGTCTCTCCTGCTGTAAACTCATTCAAAATTCAGTAGGCCTCTGCCTACACCCTCCTATTTCCTGGGCTTCAACACAGCCAGTTGTAGTTCGGAAGTGCCGTCCACACGGAAAGAGATACTTGCTCCCGTGTCTCAGTGGGGTTCAGTAATGTCAGCTGATCCCCTGCTGTGTGGATGGCAGTCTCTCCTGCTGTCACCTCATTCAAAATACAGTAGGCCTCTGCCTACACCCTCCTATTTCCTGGGCTTCAACACAGCCAGTTGTAGTTCGGAAGTGCCGTCCACACGGAAAGAGACACTTGCTCCCGTGTCTCAGTGGGGTTCAGTAACGTCAGCTGATCCCCTGCTGTGTGGATGGCAGTCTCTCCTGCTGTAAACTCATTCAAAATACAGTAGGCCTCTGCCTACACCCTCCTATTTCCTGGTCTTCAACACAGCCAGTTGTAGTTCGGAAGTGCCGTCCACACGGAAAGAGATACTTGCTCCCGTGTCTCAGTGGGGTTCAGTAACGTCAGCTGATCCCCTGCTGTGTGGATGGCAGTCTCTCCTGCTGTAAACTCATTCAAAATACAGTAGGCCTCTGCCTACACCCTCCTATTTCCTGGGCTTCAACACAGCCAGTTGTAGTTCGGAAGTGCCGTCCACACGGAAAGAGACACTTGCTCCCGTGTCTCAGTGGGGTTCAGTAATGTCAGCTGATCCCCTGCTGTGTGGATGGCAAAGTCTCCTGCTGCCTACACAGTCGTACCACTACTGATTTTTAACCGTGCTCCAATTAGGCCTGTGGCTACACTGTCTCTCGTATTTCCCCTGTCCTCCAACCCCGCCAGTTACAGCTCCGAAGTGGCGTCTGCACAATCCACACTTGTTCCTGTGTTACAGGTGTTCAGTCCGGTCAGTTAATCCCCTGATGTGTGTCCGGCAATGTCGCCTGCTCTGTCCACATTCCCATTATCGGAATGTGAATCAGTGAAGCCACAGGCCTAAGTGGAGCTTGGTTCAAATTAGTAGTCTACAACCGATCTTAAAATTTCTTCAATGCAGCCTAAGCCTGCTCCGTGCTTGTCCCTGGGCTTCAACACAGCCAGTTGTTGCTCGGAAGTGCCGTCTTCACAGAGTAAAACACTAGCTCCTGTGTTTGTGGGGTTCAGTAACGTCAGCTGTTCCCCTGCTGTTTTGATGGCAATCTGTCCTGCTGCCTCCCAATTGACAGCACATCAGGCCTCAGCCTGCTAAGTGCTTGTCCTGGGCTCCAACATCGCCAGTTGCTGCTCATAACTGACTTTGGCACGGGTACTCCCTCCTGCCCAGCTTGGTTCCAGCCCTGCCTGCTGTTTCCGGGAAGTGTCAATGTCAGTTTGCCACCCCAAGTTGCCATGTCGTGTTGCGGTTGGGTTAGCCGAGGCTAGGGTGCCAGCAGTTTAGGTGCTTCCTATGTGGACTGCGGGTTCTGGTAAGAAAGGTTTGTTCCATAGTGCCAGTAGGACAAGCACCCCCTGTAGGACTGTGTGATTCGGTAACTGCGGCCAGCTTGCGGCATGCCAACTTTGCTTTTCAGGGGTAACTTCTGATACCCCTTTCGGGTTCCAGCACCGTCAGCTGGTTCTCATCAGAGCCTTTGGCCTAGGTGCCTCCATCTCGGTATCCGAGTTCCGGCAACGTCTGCTGGTCCTTGGTAGTGCTTTGTAGCACAGGTACCTCCTGCTTAGTAACCGGGTTCCAGCACCGTCAGCTGGTCCTCGGTTGTGCCATTGGCTCTTATTCCTTCTGCTGCCCCTCCGGGTGCCAGCACTGTCAGCTGGTCCTCGCTATTTCCATTTGCTCTTGCAGCTTATGCTACCCCTCCGGGTTCCAGCACCGTCAGCTGGTTCTCGTCAGAGCCTTTGGCCTAGGTGCCTCCATCTCGGTATCCGAGTTCCGGCAACGTCTGCTGGTCCTTGGTAGTGCGTTGTAGCACAGGTACCTCCTGCTTAGTAACCGGGTTCCAGCACCGTCAGCTGGTCCTCGGTTGTGCCATTGGCTCTTATTCCTTCTGCTGCCCCTCCGGGTGCCAGCACTGTCAGCTGGTCCTCGCTATTTCCATTTGCTCTTGCAGCTTATGCTACCCCTCCGGGTTCCAGCATCGTCAGCTGGTTCTCGTCAGAGCCTTTGGCCTAGGTGCCTCCATCTCGGTATCCGAGTTCCGGCAACGTCTGCTGGTCCTTGGTAGTGCTTTGTAGCACAGGTACCTCCTGCTTAGTAACCGGGTTCCAGCACCGTCAGCTGGTCCTCGGTAGTGCCATTGGCTCTTGTTCCTTCTGCTGCCCCTCCGGGTGCCAGTACCGTCAGCTGGTTCAAGAGGACAAAGAACAGGAAGACAACCACCAAGATGCAGAACAACAAGAGAGAGAAGACAAAGAAGCATAAAAAAAACAAAGCAGAAGAACATTAAGCATAAGACTAATACTCTGAGCAAATGATATTATCTTATTTATAAGCAGAAGAAGACTAAGCAGTGTATGGGGGTGAGTCCGTTCCTCCTCGTGGTGCCCCTGGAAAAGGCCTGCTTCTGCAGGCCAAACTGAACGCGGACAAATCCTGTTGTAAATCTTTTGTGACAGGCAGAACGGAAGGTGTAAACTTCTAACTTTTCTAGATAACAACTACAGGAATGCCTGACACAAACAAGAATATGATGAAGAAGAATAGGAAGAAGATGAAGAAGCTGAATATGTAGAATAATAATTGTTGAATAAGAAGAATATGAAGAATGTAAGAAAAGGAAGAAGAAGAAGAAGAAGAAGAAGAAGAATGTAAAAAAGGAAGTAGAAGAGGAAGAAGAAGAATGTAAAAAAAGGAAGTAGAAGAAGAAGAAGAAGAATGTAAAAAAAGGAAGTAGAAGAAGAAGAAGAAGAATGTAAAAAAAGGAAGTAGAAGAAGAAGAAGAAGAATGTAAAAAAAGGAAGTAGAAGAAGAAGAAGAAGAATGTAAAAAAAGGAATAAGAAGAAGAATGTAAAAAAAGGAAGTAGAAGAAGAAGAAGAAGAATGTAAAAAAAGGAAGTAGAAGAAGAAGAAGAAGAATGTTAAAAAATTAAGTAGAAGAAGAAGAAGAAGAAGAATGTAAAAAAAGGAAGTAGAAGAAGAAGACATACATGTCTGGCAAAATATAAATGAGGCTAACATAGTCAATATCTTTGTAACTCCTAACATCTTTAAAAAAAAAAGTTTAATTCCTGCTATTCCATTTGATTGGGCTAAACCTCTATGGCTTTAATGTCTCCTCCACCTCCCACAATACATTCTACATTATTCTTAGTTGTTTTTCTTCATGTAGAATTAACCTACAAGGAAAGAAAGGGTTTTTTTTAATTCCGATATTTTGGCCCCATTGACTTGCATTGGTTCCCGGTATCGGAATCGGCGATACCGATACTTTTTTTAAAGATCGGCCGATCCATTCCGATCCGATATTTTCAAGTATCGGCTGGTATCGCTCAACTCTAGACATCATCCAATGATTATGACATCAAATGATTATGACATCATCAAATCATTATGACATCAACAAAATGATTATGACATCAACAAAATGATTACGACATCATCAAATGATTATGACATCAACAAAATGATTATGACATCATCTAATGATGATGATATCATCAAATGATTATGACATCAACAAAATGATTATGACATCATCAAATGATTATGACATCAACAAAATGATTATGACATCATCTAATGATCATGACATCATCAAATGATTATGGCATCATCAAATGATTATGACATCAACAAAATGATTATGATATCAAAAAAATGATTATGACATCATCAAATGATTATGACATCAACAAAATGATTATGTCATCATCCAATGATCATGACATCAAATGATTATGACATCATCTAATGATTATGACATTAACAAAATGATTATGACATCATCCAATGATTGTGACATCAAATGATTATGATATCATCAAATGATTATGACATCAACAAAATGATTATGACATCATCAAATGATTATGACATCAACAAAATGATTATGACATCATCTAATGATTATGACATAATCAAATGATTATGACATCAACAAAATGATTATGACATCATCTAATGATTATGACATCATCAAATGATTATGACATCAACAAAATGATTATGACATCATCCAATGATTATGACATCAAATGATTATGACATCATGAAATCATATGACATCAACAAAATGATTATGACATCAACAAAATGATTATGACATCATCAAATGATTCTGACATCAACAAAATGATTATGACATCATCCAATGATTATAACATCAAATGATTATGACATCATCAAATGATTATGACATCAACAAAATGATTATTACATCATCCAATGATTATGACATCAAATGATTATGACATCATCAAATGATTATGACATCAACAAAATGATTATGACATCATCAAATGATTATGACATCAACAAAATGATTATGACATCATCCAATGATTATGACATCAAATGATTATGACATCATCAAATGATTATGACATCATCCAACGATTATGACATCAAATGATTATGACATCATCAAATCATTATGACATCAACAAAATGATTATGACATCAACAAAATGATTATGACATCATCAAATGATTATGACATCAACAAAATGATTATGACATCATCTAATGATGATGACATCATCAAATGATTATGACATCAACAAAATGATTATGACATCATCAAATGATTATGACATCAACAAAATGATTATGACATCATCTAATGATTATGACATCATCAAATGATTATGGCATCATCAAATGATTATGACATCAACAAAATGATTATGACATCATCCAATGATTATGACATAAAATGATTATGACATCATCAAATCATTATGACATCAACAAAATGATTATGACATCAACAAAATGATTATGACATCATCAAATGATTATGACATCATCAAATGATAATGACATCTACAAAATGATAATGATATCATCCAATGATTATGACATCATCAAATGATTATGACATCAACAAAATAATTATGACATCAAATGATTATGACATCATCAAATGATTATGACATCATCCAATGATTATGACATCAAATGATTATGACATCATCAAATCATTATGACATCAACAAAATGATTATGACATCATCAAATGATTATGACATCAACAAAATGATTATGACATCATCTAATGATTATGACATCATCAAATGATTATGACATCAACAAAATGATTATGACATCATCAAATGATTATGACATCAACAAAATGATTATGACATCATCTAATGATTATGACATCATCAAATGATTATGACATCAACAAAATTATTATGACATCATCCAATGATTATGACATCATCAAATGATTATGACATCTACAAAATGATTATGACATCATCAAATGATTATGACATCAACAAAATGATTATGACATCATCTAACGATTATGACATCATCAAATGATTATGACATCAACAAAATTATTATGACATCATCCAATGATTATGACATCAACAAAATGATTATGACATCAAATGATTATGACATCATCAAATGATTATGACATCATCCAATGATTATGACATCAAATGATTATGACATCATCAAATGATTATGACATCAACAAAATGATTATGACATCATCAAATGATTATGACATCAATAAAATGATTATGACATCATCTAATGATTATGACATCAACAAAATGATTATGACATCATCAAATGATTATGACATCAACAAAATGATTATGACATCATCAAATGATTATGACATCAACAAAATTATTATGACATCATCCAACGATTATGACATCAAATGATTATGACATCATCAAATGATTATGACATCAACAAAATGATTATGACATCAAATGATTATGACATCATCAAATGATTATGACATCATCCAATGATTATGACATCAAATGATTATGACATCATCAAATCATTATGACATCAACAAAATGATTATGACATCATCAAATGATTATGACATCAACAAAATGATTATGACATCATCAAATGATTATGACATCAACAAAATGATTATGACATCATCAAATGATTATGACATCAACAAAATGATTATGACATCATCTAATGATTATGACATCATCAAATGATTATGACATCAACAAAATTATTATGACATCATCCAATGATTATGACATCATCAAATGATTATGACATCAACAAAATGATTATGACATCATCAAATGATTATGACATCATCTAATGATTATGACATCATCAAATGATTATGACATCAACAAAATGATTATGACATCATCCAATGATTGTGACATCAAATGATTATGATATCATCAAATGATTATGACATCAACAAAATGATTATGACATCATCAAATGATTATGACATCAACAAAATGATTATGACATCAAATGATTATGACATCATCAAATGATTATGATATCATCCAATGATTATGACATCAAATGATTATGACATCATCAAATCATTATGACATCAACAAAATGATTATGACATCAACAAATGATTATGACATCAACAAAATGATTATTACATCATCTAATGATTATGACATCATCAAATGATTATGACATCAACAAAATGATTATGACATCATCAAATGATTATGACATCAACAAAATGATTATGACATCATCTAATGATTATGACATCATCAAATGATTATGACATCAACAAAATGATTATGACATCATCAAATGATTATGACATCAACAAAATGATTATGACATCATCAAATGATTATGACATCATCTAATGATTATGACATCATCAAATGATTATGACATCAACAAAATGATTATGACATCATCCAATGATTATGACATCAAATGATTATGACATCATGAAATCATATGACATCAACAAAATGATTATGACATCATCCAATGATTATGACATCAAATGATTATGACATCAACAAAATGATTACGACATCATCAAATGATTATGACATCAACAAAATGATTATGACATCATCTAATGATGATGATATCATCAAATGATTATGACATCAACAAAATGATTATGACATCATCAAATGATTATGACATCAAATGATTATGACATCATCAAATCATTATGACATCAACAAAATGATTATGACATCAACAAAATGATTACGACATCATCAAATGATTATGACATCAACAAAATGATTATGACATCATCTAATGATGATGACATCATCAAATGATTATGACATCAACAAAATGATTATGACATCATCAAATGATTATGACATCAACAAAATGACTATGACATCATCTAATGATCATGACATCATCAAATGATTATGGCATCATCAAATGATTATGACATCAACAAAATGATTATGACATCATCCAATGATTATGACCTCAAATCATTATGACATCATCAAATCATTATGACATCAACAAAATGATTATTACATCAAAAAAATGATTATGACATCATCAAATGATTATGACATCAACAAAATGATTATGTCATCATCCAATGATCATGACATCAAATGATTATGACATCATCTAATGATTATGACATCAACAAAATGATTATGACATCATCCAATGATTGTGACATCAAATGATTATGATATCATCAAATGATTATGACATCAACAAAATGATTATGACATCATCAAATGATTATGACATCAACAAAATGATTATGACATCATCTAATGATTATGACATAATCAAATGATTATGACATCAACAAAATGATTATGACATCATCTAATGATTATGACATCATCAAATGATTATGACATCAACAAAATGATTATGACATCATCCAATGATTATGACATCAAATGATTATGACATCATGAAATCATATGACATCAACAAAATGATTATGACATCAACAAAATGATTATGACATCATCAAATGATTCTGACATCAACAAAATGATTATGACATCATCAAATGACTCTGACATCAACAAAATGATTATGACATCATCTAATGATTATGACATCATAAAATGATTATGACATCAACAAAATGATTATGACATCATCCAATGATTATGACATCAAATGATTATGACATCATCAAATGATTATGACATCAACAAAATGATTATGACATCATCAAATGGTTATGACATCAACAAAATGATTATGACATCATCCAATGATTATGACATCAAATGATTATGACATCATCAAATGATTATGACATCATCCAACGATTATGACATCAAATGATTATGACATCATCAAATCATTATGACATCAACAAAATACTTGCTCCCGTGTCTCAGTGGGGTTCAGTAACGTCAGCTGATCCCCTGCTGTGTGGATGGCAGTCTCTCCTGCTGTCACCTCATTCAAAATTCAGTAGGCCTCTGCCTACACCCTCCTATTTCCTGGGCTTCAACACAGCCAGTTGTAGTTCGGAAGTGCCGTCCACACGGAAAGAGATACTTGCTCCCGTGTCTCAGTGGGGTTCAGTAACGTCAGCTGATCCCCTGCTGTGTGGATGGCAGTCTCTCCTGCTGTCACCTCATTCAAAATTCAGTAGGCCTCTGCCTACACCCTCCTATTTCCTGGGCTTCAACACAGCCAGTTGTAGTTCGGAAGTGCCGTCCACACGGAAAGAGATACTTGCTCCCGTGTCTCAGTGGGGTTCAGTAACGTCAGCTGATCCCCTGCTGTGTGGATGGCAGTCTCTCCTGCTGTCACCTCATTCAAAATTCAGTAGGCCTCTGCCTACACCCTCCTATTTCCTGGGCTTCAACACAGCCAGTTGTAGTTCGGAAGTGCCGTCCACACGGAAAGAGACACTTGCTCCCATGTCTCAGTGGGGTTCAGTAACGTCAGCTGATCCCCTGCTGTGTGGATGGCAGTCTCTCCTGCTGTCACCTCATTCAAAATTCAGTAGGCCTCTGCCTACACCCTCCTATTTCCTGGGCTTCAACACAGCCAGTTGTAGTTCGGAAGTGCCGTCCACACGGAAAGAGACACTTGCTCCCGTGTCTCAGTGGGGTTCAGTAACGTCAGCTGATCCCCTGCTGTGTGGATGGCAGTCTCTCCTGCTGTAAACTCATTCAAAATTCAGTAGGCCTCTGCCTACACCCTCCTATTTCCTGGGCTTCAACACAGCCAGTTGTAGTTCGGAAGTGCCGTCCACACGGAAAGAGATACTTGCTCCCGTGTCTCAGTGGGGTTCAGTAATGTCAGCTGATCCCCTGCTGTGTGGATGGCAGTCTCTCCTGCTGTCACCTCATTCAAAATACAGTAGGCCTCTGCCTACACCCTCCTATTTCCTGGGCTTCAACACAGCCAGTTGTAGTTCGGAAGTGCCGTCCACACGGAAAGAGACACTTGCTCCCGTGTCTCAGTGGGGTTCAGTAACGTCAGCTGATCCCCTGCTGTGTGGATGGCAGTCTCTCCTGCTGTAAACTCATTCAAAATACAGTAGGCCTCTGCCTACACCCTCCTATTTCCTGGTCTTCAACACAGCCAGTTGTAGTTCGGAAGTGCCGTCCACACGGAAAGAGATACTTTCTCCCGTGTCTCAGTGGGGTTCAGTAACGTCAGCTGATCCCCTGCTGTGTGGATGGCAGTCTCTCCTGCTGTAAACTCATTCAAAATACAGTAGGCCTCTGCCTACACCCTCCTATTTCCTGGGCTTCAACACAGCCAGTTGTAGTTCGGAAGTGCCGTCCACACGGAAAGAGACACTTGCTCCCGTGTCTCAGTGGGGTTCAGTAATGTCAGCTGATCCCCTGCTGTGTGGATGGCAAAGTCTCCTGCTGCCTACACAGTCGTACCACTACTGATTTTTAACCGTGCTCCAATTAGGCCTGTGGCTACACTGTCTCTCGTATTTCCCCTGTCCTCCAACCCCGCCAGTTACAGCTCCGAAGTGGCGTCTGCACAATCCACACTTGTTCCTGTGTTACAGGTGTTCAGTCCGGTCAGTTAATCCCCTGATGTGTGTCCGGCAATGTCGCCTGCTCTGTCCACATTCCCATTATCGGAATGTGAATCAGTGAAGCCACAGGCCTAAGTGGAGCTTGGTTCAAATTAGTAGTCTACAACCGATCTTAAAATTTCTTCAATGCAGCCTAAGCCTGCTCCGTGCTTGTCCCTGGGCTTCAACACAGCCAGTTGTTGCTCGGAAGTGCCGTCTTCACAGAGTAAAACACTAGCTCCTGTGTTTGTGGGGTTCAGTAACGTCAGCTGTTCCCCTGCTGTTTTGATGGCAATCTGTCCTGCTGCCTCCCAATTGACAGCACATCAGGCCTCAGCCTGCTAAGTGCTTGTCCTGGGCTCCAACATCGCCAGTTGCTGCTCATAACTGACTTTGGCACGGGTACTCCCTCCTGCCCAGCTTGGTTCCAGCCCTGCCTGCTGTTTCCGGGAAGTGTCAATGTCAGTTTGCCACCCCAAGTTGCCATGTCGTGTTGCGGTTGGGTTAGCCGAGGCTAGGGTGCCAGCAGTTTAGGTGCTTCCTATGTGGACTGCGGGTTCTGGTAAGAAAGGTTTGTTCCATAGTGCCAGTAGGACAAGCACCCCCTGTAGGACTGTGTGATTCGGTAACTGCGGCCAGCTTGCGGCATGCCAACTTTGCTTTTCAGGGGTAACTTCTGATACCCCTTTCGGGTTCCAGCACCGTCAGCTGGTTCTCATCAGAGCCTTTGGCCTAGGTGCCTCCATCTCGGTATCCGAGTTCCGGCAACGTCTGCTGGTCCTTGGTAGTGCTTTGTAGCACAGGTACCTCCTGCTTAGTAACCGGGTTCCAGCACCGTCAGCTGGTCCTCGGTTGTGCCATTGGCTCTTATTCCTTCTGCTGCCCCTCCGGGTGCCAGCACTGTCAGCTGGTCCTCGCTATTTCCATTTGCTCTTGCAGCTTATGCTACCCCTCCGGGTTCCAGCACCGTCAGCTGGTTCTCGTCAGAGCCTTTGGCCTAGGTGCCTCCATCTCGGTATCCGAGTTCCGGCAACGTCTGCTGGTCCTTGGTAGTGCGTTGTAGCACAGGTACCTCCTGCTTAGTAACCGGGTTCCAGCACCGTCAGCTGGTCCTCGGTTGTGCCATTGGCTCTTATTCCTTCTGCTGCCCCTCCGGGTGCCAGCACTGTCAGCTGGTCCTCGCTATTTCCATTTGCTCTTGCAGCTTATGCTACCCCTCCGGGTTCCAGCATCGTCAGCTGGTTCTCGTCAGAGCCTTTGGCCTAGGTGCCTCCATCTCGGTATCCGAGTTCCGGCAACGTCTGCTGGTCCTTGGTAGTGCTTTGTAGCACAGGTACCTCCTGCTTAGTAACCGGGTTCCAGCACCGTCAGCTGGTCCTCGGTAGTGCCATTGGCTCTTGTTCCTTCTGCTGCCCCTCCGGGTGCCAGTACCGTCAGCTGGTTCAAGAGGACAAAGAACAGGAAGACAACCACCAAGATGCAGAACAACAAGAGAGAGAAGACAAAGAAGCATAAAAAAAACAAAGCAGAAGAACATTAAGCATAAGACTAATACTCTGAGCAAATGATATTATCTTATTTATAAGCAGAAGAAGACTAAGCAGTGTATGGGGGTGAGTCCGTTCCTCCTCGTGGTGCCCCTGGAAAAGGCCTGCTTCTGCAGGCCAAACTGAACGCGGACAAATCCTGTTGTAAATCTTTTGTGACAGGCAGAACGGAAGGTGTAAACTTCTAACTTTTCTAGATAACAACTACAGGAATGCCTGACACAAACAAGAATATGATGAAGAAGAATAGGAAGAAGATGAAGAAGCTGAATATGTAGAATAATAATTGTTGAATAAGAAGAATATGAAGAATGTAAGAAAAGGAAGAAGAAGAAGAAGAAGAAGAAGAAGAAGAAGAAGAAGAATGTAAAAAAGGAAGTAGAAGAGGAAGAAGAAGAATGTAAAAAAAGGAAGTAGAAGAAGAAGAAGAAGAATGTAAAAAAAGGAAGTAGAAGAAGAAGAAGAAGAATGTAAAAAAAGGAAGTAGAAGAAGAAGAAGAAGAATGTAAAAAAAGGAAGTAGAAGAAGAAGAAGAAGAATGTAAAAAAAGGAATAAGAAGAAGAATGTAAAAAAAGGAAGTAGAAGAAGAAGAAGAAGAATGTAAAAAAAGGAAGTAGAAGAAGAAGAAGAAGAATGTTAAAAAATTAAGTAGAAGAAGAAGAAGAAGAAGAATGTAAAAAAAGGAAGTAGAAGAAGAAGACATACATGTCTGGCAAAATATAAATGAGGCTAACATAGTCAATATCTTTGTAACTCCTAACATCTTTAAAAAAAAAAGTTTAATTCCTGCTATTCCATTTGATTGGGCTAAACCTCTATGGCTTTAATGTCTCCTCCACCTCCCACAATACATTCTACATTATTCTTAGTTGTTTTTCTTCATGTAGAATTAACCTACAAGGAAAGAAAGGGTTTTTTTTAATTCCGATATTTTGGCCCCATTGACTTGCATTGGTTCCCGGTATCGGAATCGGCGATACCGATACTTTTTTTAAAGATCGGCCGATCCATTCCGATCCGATATTTTCAAGTATCGGCTGGTATCGCTCAACTCTAGACATCATCCAATGATTATGACATCAAATGATTATGACATCATCAAATCATTATGACATCAACAAAATGATTATGACATCAACAAAATGATTACGACATCATCAAATGATTATGACATCAACAAAATGATTATGACATCATCTAATGATGATGATATCATCAAATGATTATGACATCAACAAAATGATTATGACATCATCAAATGATTATGACATCAACAAAATGATTATGACATCATCTAATGATCATGACATCATCAAATGATTATGGCATCATCAAATGATTATGACATCAACAAAATGATTATGATATAAAAAAAATGATTATGACATCATCAAATGATTATGACATCAACAAAATGATTATGTCATCATCCAATGATCATGACATCAAATGATTATGACATCATCTAATGATTATGACATTAACAAAATGATTATGACATCATCCAATGATTGTGACATCAAATGATTATGATATCATCAAATGATTATGACATCAACAAAATGATTATGACATCATCAAATGATTATGACATCAACAAAATGATTATGACATCATCTAATGATTATGACATAATCAAATGATTATGACATCAACAAAATGATTATGACATCATCTAATGATTATGACATCATCAAATGATTATGACATCAACAAAATGATTATGACATCATCCAATGATTATGACATCAAATGATTATGACATCATGAAATCATATGACATCAACAAAATGATTATGACATCAACAAAATGATTATGACATCATCAAATGATTCTGACATCAACAAAATGATTATGACATCATCCAATGATTATAACATCAAATGATTATGACATCATCAAATGATTATGACATCAACAAAATGATTATTACATCATCCAATGATTATGACATCAAATGATTATGACATCATCAAATGATTATGACATCAACAAAATGATTATGACATCATCAAATGATTATGACATCAACAAAATGATTATGACATCATCCAATGATTATGACATCAAATGATTATGACATCATCAAATGATTATGACATCATCCAACGATTATGACATCAAATGATTATGACATCATCAAATCATTATGACATCAACAAAATGATTATGACATCAACAAAATGATTATGACATCATCAAATGATTATGACATCAACAAAATGATTATGACATCATCTAATGATGATGACATCATCAAATGATTATGACATCAACAAAATGATTATGACATCATCAAATGATTATGACATCAACAAAATGATTATGACATCATCTAATGATTATGACATCATCAAATGATTATGGCATCATCAAATGATTATGACATCAACAAAATGATTATGACATCATCCAATGATTATGACATAAAATGATTATGACATCATCAAATCATTATGACATCAACAAAATGATTATGACATCAACAAAATGATTATGACATCATCAAATGATTATGACATCATCAAATGATAATGACATCTACAAAATGATAATGATATCATCCAATGATTATGACATCATCAAATGATTATGACATCAACAAAATAATTATGACATCAAATGATTATGACATCATCAAATGATTATGACATCATCCAATGATTATGACATCAAATGATTATGACATCATCAAATCATTATGACATCAACAAAATGATTATGACATCATCAAATGATTATGACATCAACAAAATGATTATGACATCATCTAATGATTATGACATCATCAAATGATTATGACATCAACAAAATGATTATGACATCATCAAATGATTATGACATCAACAAAATGATTATGACATCATCTAATGATTATGACATCATCAAATGATTATGACATCAACAAAATTATTATGACATCATCCAATGATTATGACATCATCAAATGATTATGACATCTACAAAATGATTATGACATCATCAAATGATTATGACATCAACAAAATGATTATGACATCATCTAACGATTATGACATCATCAAATGATTATGACATCAACAAAATTATTATGACATCATCCAATGATTATGACATCAACAAAATGATTATGACATCAAATGATTATGACATCATCAAATGATTATGACATCATCCAATGATTATGACATCAAATGATTATGACATCATCAAATGATTATGACATCAACAAAATGATTATGACATCATCAAATGATTATGACATCAATAAAATGATTATGACATCATCTAATGATTATGACATCAACAAAATGATTATGACATCATCAAATGATTATGACATCAACAAAATGATTATGACATCATCAAATGATTATGACATCAACAAAATTATTATGACATCATCCAACGATTATGACATCAAATGATTATGACATCATCAAATGATTATGACATCAACAAAATGATTATGACATCAAATGATTATGACATCATCAAATGATTATGACATCATCCAATGATTATGACATCAAATGATTATGACATCATCAAATCATTATGACATCAACAAAATGATTATGACATCATCAAATGATTATGACATCAACAAAATGATTATGACATCATCAAATGATTATGACATCAACAAAATGATTATGACATCATCAAATGATTATGACATCAACAAAATGATTATGACATCATCTAATGATTATGACATCATCAAATGATTATGACATCAACAAAATTATTATGACATCATCCAATGATTATGACATCATCAAATGATTATGACATCAACAAAATGATTATGACATCATCAAATGATTATGACATCATCTAATGATTATGACATCATCAAATGATTATGACATCAACAAAATGATTATGACATCATCCAATGATTGTGACATCAAATGATTATGATATCATCAAATGATTATGACATCAACAAAATGATTATGACATCATCAAATGATTATGACATCAACAAAATGATTATGACATCAAATGATTATGACATCATCAAATGATTATGATATCATCCAATGATTATGACATCAAATGATTATGACATCATCAAATCATTATGACATCAACAAAATGATTATGACATCAACAAATGATTATGACATCAACAAAATGATTATTACATCATCTAATGATTATGACATCATCAAATGATTATGACATCAACAAAATGATTATGACATCATCAAATGATTATGACATCAACAAAATGATTATGACATCATCTAATGATTATGACATCATCAAATGATTATGACATCAACAAAATGATTATGACATCATCAAATGATTATGACATCAACAAAATGATTATGACATCATCAAATGATTATGACATCATCTAATGATTATGACATCATCAAATGATTATGACATCAACAAAATGATTATGACATCATCCAATGATTATGACATCAAATGATTATGACATCATGAAATCATATGACATCAACAAAATGATTATGACATCATCCAATGATTATGACATCAAATGATTATGACATCAACAAAATGATTACGACATCATCAAATGATTATGACATCAACAAAATGATTATGACATCATCTAATGATGATGATATCATCAAATGATTATGACATCAACAAAATGATTATGACATCATCAAATGATTATGACATCAAATGATTATGACATCATCAAATCATTATGACATCAACAAAATGATTATGACATCAACAAAATGATTACGACATCATCAAATGATTATGACATCAACAAAATGATTATGACATCATCTAATGATGATGACATCATCAAATGATTATGACATCAACAAAATGATTATGACATCATCAAATGATTATGACATCAACAAAATGACTATGACATCATCTAATGATTATGACATCATCAAATGATTATGACATCTACAAAATGATTATGACATCATCAAATGATTATGACATCAACAAAATGATTATGACATCATCTAACGATTATGACATCATCAAATGATTATGACATCAACAAAATTATTATGACATCATCAAATGATTATGACATCAACAAAATTATTATGACATCATCCAATGATTATGACATCATCAAATGATTATGACATCTACAAAATGATTATGACATCATCAAATGATTATGACATCAACAAAATGATTATGACATCATCTAACGATTATGACATCATCAAATGATTATGACATCAACAAAATTATTATGACATCATCCAATGATTATGACATCAACAAAATGATTATGACATCAAATGATTATGACATCATCAAATGATTATGACATCATCCAATGATTATGACATCAAATGATTATGACATCATCAAATGATTATGACATCAACAAAATGATTATGACATCATCAAATGATTATGACATCAATAAAATGATTATGACATCATCTAATGATTATGACATCAACAAAATGATTATGACATCATCAAATGATTATGACATCAACAAAATGATTATGACATCATCAAATGATTATGACATCAACAAAATTATTATGACATCATCCAACGATTATGACATCAAATGATTATGACATCATCAAATGATTATGACATCAACAAAATGATTATGACATCAAATGATTATGACATCATCAAATGATTATGACATCATCCAATGATTATGACATCAAATGATTATGACATCATCAAATCATTATGACATCAACAAAATGATTATGACATCATCAAATGATTATGACATCAACAAAATGATTATGACATCATCAAATGATTATGACATCAACAAAATGATTATGACATCATCAAATGATTATGACATCAACAAAATGATTATGACATCATCTAATGATTATGACATCATCAAATGATTATGACATCAACAAAATTATTATGACATCATCCAATGATTATGACATCATCAAATGATTATGACATCAACAAAATGATTATGACATCATCAAATGATTATGACATCATCTAATGATTATGACATCATCAAATGATTATGACATCAACAAAATGATTATGACATCATCCAATGATTGTGACATCAAATGATTATGATATCATCAAATGATTATGACATCAACAAAATGATTATGACATCATCAAATGATTATGACATCAACAAAATGATTATGACATCAAATGATTATGACATCATCAAATGATTATGACATCATCCAATGATTATGACATCAAATGATTATGACATCATCAAATCATTATGACATCAACAAAATGATTATGACATCAACAAATGATTATGACATCAACAAAATGATTATTACATCATCTAATGATTATGACATCATCAAATGATTATGACATCAACAAAATGATTATGACATCATCAAATGATTATGACATCAACAAAATGATTATGACATCATCTAATGATTATGACATCATCAAATGATTATGACATCAACAAAATGATTATGACATCATCAAATGATTATGACATCAACAAAATGATTATGACATCATCAAATGATTATGACATCATCTAATGATTATGACATCATCAAATGATTATGACATCAACAAAATGATTATGACATCATCCAATGATTATGACATCAAATGATTATGACATCATGAAATCATATGACATCAACAAAATGATTATGACATCATCCAATGATTATGACATCAAATGATTATGACATCAACAAAATGATTACGACATCATCAAATGATTATGACATCAACAAAATGATTATGACATCATCTAATGATGATGATATCATCAAATGATTATGACATCAACAAAATGATTATGACATCATCAAATGATTATGACATCAACAAAATGATTATGACATCATCTAATGATCATGACATCATCAAATGATTATGGCATCATCAAATGATTATGACATCAACAAAATGATTATGATATCAAAAAAATGATTATGACATCATCAAATGATTATGACATCAACAAAATGATTATGTCATCATCCAATGATCATGACATCAAATGATTATGACATCATCTAATGATTATGACATTAACAAAATGATTATGACATCATCCAATGATTGTGACATCAAATGATTATGATATCATCAAATGATTATGACATCAACAAAATGATTATGACATCTTCAAATGATTATGACATCAACAAAATGATTATGACATCATCAAATCATTATGACATCAACAAAATGATTATGACATCAACAAAATGATTATGACATCATCAAATGATTATGACATCAACAAAATGATTATGACATCATCTAATGATGATGACATCATCAAATGATTATGACATCAACAAAATGATTATGACATCATCAAATGATTATGACATCAACAAAATGATTATGACATCATCTAATGATTATGACATCATCAAATGATTATGGCATCATCAAATGATTATGACATCAACAAAATGATTATGACATCATCTAATGATTATGACATCATCAAATGATTATGACATCAACAAAATGATTATGACATCATCCAATGATTATGACATCAAATGATTATGACATCATCAAATGATTATGACATGAACAAAATGATTATGACATCATCTAATGATTATGACATCATCAAATGATTATGACATCAACAAAATGATTATGACATCATCCAATGATTATGACATCAAATGATTATGACATCATCAAATGATTATGACATCAACAAAATGATTATGACATCATCCAATGATTATGACATCAAATGATTATGACATCATCAAATCATTATGACATCAACAAAATGATTATGACATCAACAAAATGATTACGACATCATCAAATGATTATGACATCAACAAAATGATTATGACATCATCTAATGATGATGACATCATCAAATGATTATGACATCAACAAAATGATTATGACATCATCAAATGATTATGACATCAACAAAATGACTATGACATCATCTAATGATCATGACATCATCAAATGATTATGGCATCATCAAATGATTATGACATCAACAAAATGATTATGACATCATCCAATGATTATGACCTCAAATCATTATGACATCATCAAATCATTATGACATCAACAAAATGATTATTACATCAAAAAAATGATTATGACATCATCAAATGATTATGACATCAACAAAATGATTATGTCATCATCCAATGATCATGACATCAAATGATTATGACATCATCTAATGATTATGACATCAACAAAATGATTATGACATCATCCAATGATTGTGACATCAAATGATTATGATATCATCAAATGATTATGACATCAACAAAATGATTATGACATCATCAAATGATTATGACATCAACAAAATGATTATGACATCATCTAATGATTATGACATAATCAAATGATTATGACATCAACAAAATGATTATGACATCATCTAATGATTATGACATCATCAAATGATTATGACATCAACAAAATGATTATGACATCATCCAATGATTATGACATCAAATGATTATGACATCATGAAATCATATGACATCAACAAAATGATTATGACATCAACAAAATGATTATGACATCATCAAATGATTCTGACATCAACAAAATTATTATGACATCATCAAATGACTCTGACATCAACAAAATGATTATGACATCATCTAATGATTATGACATCATAAAATGATTATGACATCAACAAAATGATTATGACATCATCCAATGATTATGACATCAAATGATTATGACATCATCAAATGATTATGACATCAACAAAATGATTATGACATCATCAAATGGTTATGACATCAACAAAATGATTATGACATCATCCAATGATTATGACATCAAATGATTATGACATCATCAAATGATTATGACATCATCCAACGATTATGACATCAAATGATTATGACATCATCAAATCATTATGACATCAACAAAATACTTGCTCCCGTGTCTCAGTGGGGTTCAGTAACGTCAGCTGATCCCCTGCTGTGTGGATGGCAGTCTCTCCTGCTGTAAACTCATTCAAAATTCAGTAGGCCTCTGCCTACACCCTCCTATTTCCTGGGCTTCAACACAGCCAGTTGTAGTTCGGAAGTGCCGTCCACACGGAAAGAGATACTTGCTCCCGTGTCTCAGTGGGGTTCAGTAATGTCAGCTGATCCCCTGCTGTGTGGATGGCAGTCTCTCCTGCTGTCACCTCATTCAAAATACAGTAGGCCTCTGCCTACACCCTCCTATTTCCTGGGCTTCAACACAGCCAGTTGTAGTTCGGAAGTGCCGTCCACACGGAAAGAGACACTTGCTCCCGTGTCTCAGTGGGGTTCAGTAACGTCAGCTGATCCCCTGCTGTGTGGATGGCAGTCTCTCCTGCTGTAAACTCATTCAAAATACAGTAGGCCTCTGCCTACACCCTCCTATTTCCTGGTCTTCAACACAGCCAGTTGTAGTTCGGAAGTGCCGTCCACACGGAAAGAGATACTTGCTCCCGTGTCTCAGTGGGGTTCAGTAACGTCAGCTGATCCCCTGCTGTGTGGATGGCAGTCTCTCCTGCTGTAAACTCATTCAAAATACAGTAGGCCTCTGCCTACACCCTCCTATTTCCTGGGCTTCAACACAGCCAGTTGTAGTTCGGAAGTGCCGTCCACACGGAAAGAGACACTTGCTCCCGTGTCTCAGTGGGGTTCAGTAATGTCAGCTGATCCCCTGCTGTGTGGATGGCAAAGTCTCCTGCTGCCTACACAGTCGTACCACTACTGATTTTTAACCGTGCTCCAATTAGGCCTGTGGCTACACTGTCTCTCGTATTTCCCCTGTCCTCCAACCCCGCCAGTTACAGCTCCGAAGTGGCGTCTGCACAATCCACACTTGTTCCTGTGTTACAGGTGTTCAGTCCGGTCAGTTAATCCCCTGATGTGTGTCCGGCAATGTCGCCTGCTCTGTCCACATTCCCATTATCGGAATGTGAATCAGTGAAGCCACAGGCCTAAGTGGAGCTTGGTTCAAATTAGTAGTCTACAACCGATCTTAAAATTTCTTCAATGCAGCCTAAGCCTGCTCCGTGCTTGTCCCTGGGCTTCAACACAGCCAGTTGTTGCTCGGAAGTGCCGTCTTCACAGAGTAAAACACTAGCTCCTGTGTTTGTGGGGTTCAGTAACGTCAGCTGTTCCCCTGCTGTTTTGATGGCAATCTGTCCTGCTGCCTCCCAATTGACAGCACATCAGGCCTCAGCCTGCTAAGTGCTTGTCCTGGGCTCCAACATCGCCAGTTGCTGCTCATAACTGACTTTGGCACGGGTACTCCCTCCTGCCCAGCTTGGTTCCAGCCCTGCCTGCTGTTTCCGGGAAGTGTCAATGTCAGTTTGCCACCCCAAGTTGCCATGTCGTGTTGCGGTTGGGTTAGCCGAGGCTAGGGTGCCAGCAGTTTAGGTGCTTCCTATGTGGACTGCGGGTTCTGGTAAGAAAGGTTTGTTCCATAGTGCCAGTAGGACAAGCACCCCCTGTAGGACTGTGTGATTCGGTAACTGCGGCCAGCTTGCGGCATGCCAACTTTGCTTTTCAGGGGTAACTTCTGATACCCCTTTCGGGTTCCAGCACCGTCAGCTGGTTCTCATCAGAGCCTTTGGCCTAGGTGCCTCCATCTCGGTATCCGAGTTCCGGCAACGTCTGCTGGTCCTTGGTAGTGCTTTGTAGCACAGGTACCTCCTGCTTAGTAACCGGGTTCCAGCACCATCAGCTGGTCCTCGGTTGTGCCATTGGCTCTTATTCCTTCTGCTGCCCCTCCGGGTGCCAGCACTGTCAGCTGGTCCTCGCTATTTCCATTTGCTCTTGCAGCTTATGCTACCCCTCCGGGTTCCAGCACCGTCAGCTGGTTCTCGTCAGAGCCTTTGGCCTAGGTGCCTCCATCTCGGTATCCGAGTTCCGGCAACGTCTGCTGGTCCTTGGTAGTGCGTTGTAGCACAGGTACCTCCTGCTTAGTAACCGGGTTCCAGCACCGTCAGCTGGTCCTCGGTTGTGCCATTGGCTCTTATTCCTTCTGCTGCCCCTCCGGGTGCCAGCACTGTCAGCTGGTCCTCGCTATTTCCATTTGCTCTTGCAGCTTATGCTACCCCTCCGGGTTCCAGCATCGTCAGCTGGTTCTCGTCAGAGCCTTTGGCCTAGGTGCCTCCATCTCGGTATCCGAGTTCCGGCAACGTCTGCTGGTCCTTGGTAGTGCTTTGTAGCACAGGTACCTCCTGCTTAGTAACCGGGTTCCAGCACCGTCAGCTGGTCCTCGGTAGTGCCATTGGCTCTTGTTCCTTCTGCTGCCCCTCCGGGTGCCAGTACCGTCAGCTGGTTCAAGAGGACAAAGAACAGGAAGACAACCACCAAGATGCAGAACAACAAGAGAGAGAAGACAAAGAAGCATAAAAAAAACAAAGCAGAAGAACATTAAGCATAAGACTAATACTCTGAGCAAATGATATTATCTTATTTATAAGCAGAAGAAGACTAAGCAGTGTATGGGGGTGAGTCCGTTCCTCCTCGTGGTGCCCCTGGAAAAGGCCTGCTTCTGCAGGCCAAACTGAACGCGGACAAATCCTGTTGTAAATCTTTTGTGACAGGCAGAACGGAAGGTGTAAACTTCTAACTTTTCTAGATAACAACTACAGGAATGCCTGACACAAACAAGAATATGATGAAGAAGAATAGGAAGAAGATGAAGAAGCTGAATATGTAGAATAATAATTGTTGAATAAGAAGAATATGAAGAATGTAAGAAAAGGAAGAAGAAGAAGAAGAAGAAGAAGAAGAAGAAGAATGTAAAAAAGGAAGTAGAAGAGGAAGAAGAAGAATGTAAAAAAAGGAAGTAGAAGAAGAAGAAGAAGAATGTAAAAAAAGGAAGTAGAAGAAGAAGAAGAAGAATGTAAAAAAAGGAAGTAGAAGAAGAAGAAGAAGAATGTAAAAAAAGGAAGTAGAAGAAGAAGAAGAAGAATGTAAAAAAAGGAATAAGAAGAAGAATGTAAAAAAAGGAAGTAGAAGAAGAAGAAGAAGAATGTAAAAAAAGGAAGTAGAAGAAGAAGAAGAAGAATGTTAAAAAATTAAGTAGAAGAAGAAGAAGAAGAAGAATGTAAAAAAAGGAAGTAGAAGAAGAAGACATACATGTCTGGCAAAATATAAATGAGGCTAACATAGTCAATATCTTTGTAACTCCTAACATCTTTAAAAAAAAAAGTTTAATTCCTGCTATTCCATTTGATTGGGCTAAACCTCTATGGCTTTAATGTCTCCTCCACCTCCCACAATACATTCTACATTATTCTTAGTTGTTTTTCTTCATGTAGAATTAACCTACAAGGAAAGAAAGGGTTTTTTTTAATTCCGATATTTTGGCCCCATTGACTTGCATTGGTTCCCGGTATCGGAATCGGCGATACCGATACTTTTTTTAAAGATCGGCCGATCCATTCCGATCCGATATTTTCAAGTATCGGCTGGTATCGCTCAACTCTAGACATCATCCAATGATTATGACATCAAATGATTATGACATCATCAAATCATTATGACATCAACAAAATGATTATGACATCAACAAAATGATTACGACATCATCAAATGATTATGACATCAACAAAATGATTATGACATCATCTAATGATGATGATATCATCAAATGATTATGACATCAACAAAATGATTATGACATCATCAAATGATTATGACATCAACAAAATGATTATGACATCATCTAATGATCATGACATCATCAAATGATTATGGCATCATCAAATGATTATGACATCAACAAAATGATTATGATATCAAAAAAATGATTATGACATCATCAAATGATTATGACATCAACAAAATGATTATGTCATCATCCAATGATCATGACATCAAATGATTATGACATCATCTAATGATTATGACATTAACAAAATGATTATGACATCATCCAATGATTGTGACATCAAATGATTATGATATCATCAAATGATTATGACATCAACAAAATGATTATGACATCATCAAATGATTATGACATCAACAAAATGATTATGACATCATCTAATGATTATGACATAATCAAATGATTATGACATCAACAAAATGATTATGACATCATCTAATGATTATGACATCATCAAATGATTATGACATCAACAAAATGATTATGACATCATCCAATGATTATGACATCAAATGATTATGACATCATGAAATCATATGACATCAACAAAATGATTATGACATCAACAAAATGATTATGACATCATCAAATGATTCTGACATCAACAAAATGATTATGACATCATCCAATGATTATAACATCAAATGATTATGACATCATCAAATGATTATGACATCAACAAAATGATTATTACATCATCCAATGATTATGACATCAAATGATTATGACATCATCAAATGATTATGACATCAACAAAATGATTATGACATCATCAAATGATTATGACATCAACAAAATGATTATGACATCATCCAATGATTATGACATCAAATGATTATGACATCATCAAATGATTATGACATCATCCAACGATTATGACATCAAATGATTATGACATCATCAAATCATTATGACATCAACAAAATGATTATGACATCAACAAAATGATTATGACATCATCAAATGATTATGACATCAACAAAATGATTATGACATCATCTAATGATGATGACATCATCAAATGATTATGACATCAACAAAATGATTATGACATCATCAAATGATTATGACATCAACAAAATGATTATGACATCATCTAATGATTATGACATCATCAAATGATTATGGCATCATCAAATGATTATGACATCAACAAAATGATTATGACATCATCCAATGATTATGACATAAAATGATTATGACATCATCAAATCATTATGACATCAACAAAATGATTATGACATCAACAAAATGATTATGACATCATCAAATGATTATGACATCATCAAATGATAATGACATCTACAAAATGATAATGATATCATCCAATGATTATGACATCATCAAATGATTATGACATCAACAAAATAATTATGACATCAAATGATTATGACATCATCAAATGATTATGACATCATCCAATGATTATGACATCAAATGATTATGACATCATCAAATCATTATGACATCAACAAAATGATTATGACATCATCAAATGATTATGACATCAACAAAATGATTATGACATCATCTAATGATTATGACATCATCAAATGATTATGACATCAACAAAATGATTATGACATCATCAAATGATTATGACATCAACAAAATGATTATGACATCATCTAATGATTATGACATCATCAAATGATTATGACATCAACAAAATTATTATGACATCATCCAATGATTATGACATCATCAAATGATTATGACATCTACAAAATGATTATGACATCATCAAATGATTATGACATCAACAAAATGATTATGACATCATCTAACGATTATGACATCATCAAATGATTATGACATCAACAAAATTATTATGACATCATCCAATGATTATGACATCAACAAAATGATTATGACATCAAATGATTATGACATCATCAAATGATTATGACATCATCCAATGATTATGACATCCAATGATTATGACATCATCAAATGATTATGACATCAACAAAATGATTATGACATCATCAAATGATTATGACATCAATAAAATGATTATGACATCATCTAATGATTATGACATCAACAAAATGATTATGACATCATCAAATGATTATGACATCAACAAAATTATTATGACATCATCCAACGATTATGACATCAAATGATTATGACATCATCAAATGATTATGACATCAACAAAATGATTATGACATCAAATGATTATGACATCATCAAATGATTATGACATCATCCAATGATTATGACATCAAATGATTATGACATCATCAAATCATTATGACATCAACAAAATGATTATGACATCATCAAATGATTATGACATCAACAAAATGATTATGACATCATCAAATGATTATGACATCAACAAAATGATTATGACATCATCAAATGATTATGACATCAACAAAATGATTATGACATCATCTAATGATTATGACATCATCAAATGATTATGACATCAACAAAATTATTATGACATCATCCAATGATTATGACATCATCAAATGATTATGACATCAACAAAATGATTATGACATCATCAAATGATTATGACATCATCTAATGATTATGACATCATCAAATGATTATGACATCAACAAAATGATTATGACATCATCCAATGATTGTGACATCAAATGATTATGATATCATCAAATGATTATGACATCAACAAAATGATTATGACATCATCAAATGATTATGACATCAACAAAATGATTATGACATCAAATGATTATGACATCATCAAATGATTATGACATCATCCAATGATTATGACATCAAATGATTATGACATCATCAAATCATTATGACATCAACAAAATGATTATGACATCAACAAATGATTATGACATCAACAAAATGATTATTACATCATCTAATGATTATGACATCATCAAATGATTATGACATCAACAAAATGATTATGACATCATCAAATGATTATGACATCAACAAAATGATTATGACATCATCTAATGATTATGACATCATCAAATGATTATGACATCAACAAAATGATTATGACATCATCAAATGATTATGACATCAACAAAATGATTATGACATCATCAAATGATTATGACATCATCTAATGATTATGACATCATCAAATGATTATGACATCAACAAAATGATTATGACATCATCCAATGATTATGACATCAAATGATTATGACATCATGAAATCATATGACATCAACAAAATGATTATGACATCATCCAATGATTATGACATCAAATGATTATGACATCAACAAAATGATTACGACATCATCAAATGATTATGACATCAACAAAATGATTATGACATCATCTAATGATGATGATATCATCAAATGATTATGACATCAACAAAATGATTATGACATCATCAAATGATTATGACATCAACAAAATGATTATGACATCATCTAATGATCATGACATCATCAAATGATTATGGCATCATCAAATGATTATGACATCAACAAAATGATTATGATATCAAAAAAATGATTATGACATCATCAAATGATTATGACATCAACAAAATGATTATGTCATCATCCAATGATCATGACATCAAATGATTATGACATCATCTAATGATTATGACATTAACAAAATGATTATGACATCATCCAATGATTGTGACATCAAATGATTATGATATCATCAAATGATTATGACATCAACAAAATGATTATGACATCTTCAAATGATTATGACATCAACAAAATGATTATGACATCATCAAATCATTATGACATCAACAAAATGATTATGACATCAACAAAATGATTATGACATCATCAAATGATTATGACATCAACAAAATGATTATGACATCATCTAATGATGATGACATCATCAAATGATTATGACATCAACAAAATGATTATGACATCATCAAATGATTATGACATCAACAAAATGATTATGACATCATCTAATGATTATGACATCATCAAATGATTATGGCATCATCAAATGATTATGACATCAACAAAATGATTATGACATCATCTAATGATTATGACATCATCAAATGATTATGACATCAACAAAATGATTATGACATCATCCAATGATTATGACATCAAATGATTATGACATCATCAAATGATTATGACATGAACAAAATGATTATGACATCATCTAATGATTATGACATCATCAAATGATTATGACATCAACAAAATGATTATGACATCATCCAATGATTATGACATCAAATGATTATGACATCATCAAATGATTATGACATCAACAAAATGATTATGACATCATCCAATGATTATGACATCAAATGATTATGACATCATCAAATCATTATGACATCAACAAAATGATTATGACATCAACAAAATGATTACGACATCATCAAATGATTATGACATCAACAAAATGATTATGACATCATCTAATGATGATGACATCATCAAATGATTATGACATCAACAAAATGATTATGACATCATCAAATGATTATGACATCAACAAAATGACTATGACATCATCTAATGATCATGACATCATCAAATGATTATGGCATCATCAAATGATTATGACATCAACAAAATGATTATGACATCATCCAATGATTATGACCTCAAATCATTATGACATCATCAAATCATTATGACATCAACAAAATGATTATTACATCAAAAAAATGATTATGACATCATCAAATGATTATGACATCAACAAAATGATTATGTCATCATCCAATGATCATGACATCAAATGATTATGACATCATCTAATGATTATGACATCAACAAAATGATTATGACATCATCCAATGATTGTGACATCAAATGATTATGATATCATCAAATGATTATGACATCAACAAAATGATTATGACATCATCAAATGATTATGACATCAACAAAATGATTATGACATCATCTAATGATTATGACATAATCAAATGATTATGACATCAACAAAATGATTATGACATCATCTAATGATTATGACATCATCAAATGATTATGACATCAACAAAATGATTATGACATCATCCAATGATTATGACATCAAATGATTATGACATCATGAAATCATATGACATCAACAAAATGATTATGACATCAACAAAATGATTATGACATCATCAAATGATTCTGACATCAACAAAATGATTATGACATCATCAAATGACTCTGACATCAACAAAATGATTATGACATCATCTAATGATTATGACATCATAAAATGATTATGACATCAACAAAATGATTATGACATCATCCAATGATTATGACATCAAATGATTATGACATCATCAAATGATTATGACATCAACAAAATGATTATGACATCATCAAATGGTTATGACATCAACAAAATGATTATGACATCATCCAATGATTATGACATCAAATGATTATGACATCATCAAATGATTATGACATCATCCAACGATTATGACATCAAATGATTATGACATCATCAAATCATTATGACATCAACAAAATACTTGCTCCCGTGTCTCAGTGGGGTTCAGTAACGTCAGCTGATCCCCTGCTGTGTGGATGGCAGTCTCTCCTGCTGTCACCTCATTCAAAATTCAGTAGGCCTCTGCCTACACCCTCCTATTTCCTGGGCTTCAACACAGCCAGTTGTAGTTCGGAAGTGCCGTCCACACGGAAAGAGATACTTGCTCCCGTGTCTCAGTGGGGTTCAGTAACGTCAGCTGATCCCCTGCTGTGTGGATGGCAGTCTCTCCTGCTGTCACCTCATTCAAAATTCAGTAGGCCTCTGCCTACACCCTCCTATTTCCTGGGCTTCAACACAGCCAGTTGTAGTTCGGAAGTGCCGTCCACACGGAAAGAGATACTTGCTCCCGTGTCTCAGTGGGGTTCAGTAACGTCAGCTGATCCCCTGCTGTGTGGATGGCAGTCTCTCCTGCTGTCACCTCATTCAAAATTCAGTAGGCCTCTGCCTACACCCTCCTATTTCCTGGGCTTCAACACAGCCAGTTGTAGTTCGGAAGTGCCGTCCACACGGAAAGAGACACTTGCTCCCATGTCTCAGTGGGGTTCAGTAACGTCAGCTGATCCCCTGCTGTGTGGATGGCAGTCTCTCCTGCTGTCACCTCATTCAAAATTCAGTAGGCCTCTGCCTACACCCTCCTATTTCCTGGGCTTCAACACAGCCAGTTGTAGTTCGGAAGTGCCGTCCACACGGAAAGAGACACTTGCTCCCGTGTCTCAGTGGGGTTCAGTAACGTCAGCTGATCCCCTGCTGTGTGGATGGCAGTCTCTCCTGCTGTAAACTCATTCAAAATTCAGTAGGCCTCTGCCTACACCCTCCTATTTCCTGGGCTTCAACACAGCCAGTTGTAGTTCGGAAGTGCCGTCCACACGGAAAGAGATACTTGCTCCCGTGTCTCAGTGGGGTTCAGTAATGTCAGCTGATCCCCTGCTGTGTGGATGGCAGTCTCTCCTGCTGTCACCTCATTCAAAATACAGTAGGCCTCTGCCTACACCCTCCTATTTCCTGGGCTTCAACACAGCCAGTTGTAGTTCGGAAGTGCCGTCCACACGGAAAGAGACACTTGCTCCCGTGTCTCAGTGGGGTTCAGTAACGTCAGCTGATCCCCTGCTGTGTGGATGGCAGTCTCTCCTGCTGTAAACTCATTCAAAATACAGTAGGCCTCTGCCTACACCCTCCTATTTCCTGGTCTTCAACACAGCCAGTTGTAGTTCGGAAGTGCCGTCCACACGGAAAGAGATACTTGCTCCCGTGTCTCAGTGGGGTTCAGTAACGTCAGCTGATCCCCTGCTGTGTGGATGGCAGTCTCTCCTGCTGTAAACTCATTCAAAATACAGTAGGCCTCTGCCTACACCCTCCTATTTCCTGGGCTTCAACACAGCCAGTTGTAGTTCGGAAGTGCCGTCCACACGGAAAGAGACACTTGCTCCCGTGTCTCAGTGGGGTTCAGTAATGTCAGCTGATCCCCTGCTGTGTGGATGGCAAAGTCTCCTGCTGCCTACACAGTCGTACCACTACTGATTTTTAACCGTGCTCCAATTAGGCCTGTGGCTACACTGTCTCTCGTATTTCCCCTGTCCTCCAACCCCGCCAGTTACAGCTCCGAAGTGGCGTCTGCACAATCCACACTTGTTCCTGTGTTACAGGTGTTCAGTCCGGTCAGTTAATCCCCTGATGTGTGTCCGGCAATGTCGCCTGCTCTGTCCACATTCCCATTATCGGAATGTGAATCAGTGAAGCCACAGGCCTAAGTGGAGCTTGGTTCAAATTAGTAGTCTACAACCGATCTTAAAATTTCTTCAATGCAGCCTAAGCCTGCTCCGTGCTTGTCCCTGGGCTTCAACACAGCCAGTTGTTGCTCGGAAGTGCCGTCTTCACAGAGTAAAACACTAGCTCCTGTGTTTGTGGGGTTCAGTAACGTCAGCTGTTCCCCTGCTGTTTTGATGGCAATCTGTCCTGCTGCCTCCCAATTGACAGCACATCAGGCCTCAGCCTGCTAAGTGCTTGTCCTGGGCTCCAACATCGCCAGTTGCTGCTCATAACTGACTTTGGCACGGGTACTCCCTCCTGCCCAGCTTGGTTCCAGCCCTGCCTGCTGTTTCCGGGAAGTGTCAATGTCAGTTTGCCACCCCAAGTTGCCATGTCGTGTTGCGGTTGGGTTAGCCGAGGCTAGGGTGCCAGCAGTTTAGGTGCTTCCTATGTGGACTGCGGGTTCTGGTAAGAAAGGTTTGTTCCATAGTGCCAGTAGGACAAGCACCCCCTGTAGGACTGTGTGATTCGGTAACTGCGGCCAGCTTGCGGCATGCCAACTTTGCTTTTCAGGGGTAACTTCTGATACCCCTTTCGGGTTCCAGCACCGTCAGCTGGTTCTCATCAGAGCCTTTGGCCTAGGTGCCTCCATCTCGGTATCCGAGTTCCGGCAACGTCTGCTGGTCCTTGGTAGTGCTTTGTAGCACAGGTACCTCCTGCTTAGTAACCGGGTTCCAGCACCGTCAGCTGGTCCTCGGTTGTGCCATTGGCTCTTATTCCTTCTGCTGCCCCTCCGGGTGCCAGCACTGTCAGCTGGTCCTCGCTATTTCCATTTGCTCTTGCAGCTTATGCTACCCCTCCGGGTTCCAGCACCGTCAGCTGGTTCTCGTCAGAGCCTTTGGCCTAGGTGCCTCCATCTCGGTATCCGAGTTCCGGCAACGTCTGCTGGTCCTTGGTAGTGCGTTGTAGCACAGGTACCTCCTGCTTAGTAACCGGGTTCCAGCACCGTCAGCTGGTCCTCGGTTGTGCCATTGGCTCTTATTCCTTCTGCTGCCCCTCCGGGTGCCAGCACTGTCAGCTGGTCCTCGCTATTTCCATTTGCTCTTGCAGCTTATGCTACCCCTCCGGGTTCCAGCATCGTCAGCTGGTTCTCGTCAGAGCCTTTGGCCTAGGTGCCTCCATCTCGGTATCCGAGTTCCGGCAACGTCTGCTGGTCCTTGGTAGTGCTTTGTAGCACAGGTACCTCCTGCTTAGTAACCGGGTTCCAGCACCGTCAGCTGGTCCTCGGTAGTGCCATTGGCTCTTGTTCCTTCTGCTGCCCCTCCGGGTGCCAGTACCGTCAGCTGGTTCAAGAGGACAAAGAACAGGAAGACAACCACCAAGATGCAGAACAACAAGAGAGAGAAGACAAAGAAGCATAAAAAAAACAAAGCAGAAGAACATTAAGCATAAGACTAATACTCTGAGCAAATGATATTATCTTATTTATAAGCAGAAGAAGACTAAGCAGTGTATGGGGGTGAGTCCGTTCCTCCTCGTGGTGCCCCTGGAAAAGGCCTGCTTCTGCAGGCCAAACTGAACGCGGACAAATCCTGTTGTAAATCTTTTGTGACAGGCAGAACGGAAGGTGTAAACTTCTAACTTTTCTAGATAACAACTACAGGAATGCCTGACACAAACAAGAATATGATGAAGAAGAATAGGAAGAAGATGAAGAAGCTGAATATGTAGAATAATAATTGTTGAATAAGAAGAATATGAAGAATGTAAGAAAAGGAAGAAGAAGAAGAAGAAGAAGAAGAAGAAGAAGAAGAATGTAAAAAAGGAAGTAGAAGAGGAAGAAGAAGAATGTAAAAAAAGGAAGTAGAAGAAGAAGAAGAAGAATGTAAAAAAAGGAAGTAGAAGAAGAAGAAGAATGTAAAAAAAGGAAGTAGAAGAAGAAGAAGAAGAATGTAAAAAAAGGAAGTAGAAGAAGAAGAAGAAGAATGTAAAAAAAGGAAGTAGAAGAAGAAGAAGAAGAATGTAAAAAAAGGAATAAGAAGAAGAATGTAAAAAAAGGAAGTAGAAGAAGAAGAAGAAGAATGTAAAAAAAGGAAGTAGAAGAAGAAGAAGAAGAATGTTAAAAAATTAAGTAGAAGAAGAAGAAGAAGAAGAATGTAAAAAAAGGAAGTAGAAGAAGAAGACATACATGTCTGGCAAAATATAAATGAGGCTAACATAGTCAATATCTTTGTAACTCCTAACATCTTTAAAAAAAAAAGTTTAATTCCTGCTATTCCATTTGATTGGGCTAAACCTCTATGGCTTTAATGTCTCCTCCACCTCCCACAATACATTCTACATTATTCTTAGTTGTTTTTCTTCATGTAGAATTAACCTACAAGGAAAGAAAGGGTTTTTTTTAATTCCGATATTTTGGCCCCATTGACTTGCATTGGTTCCCGGTATCGGAATCGGCGATACCGATACTTTTTTTAAAGATCGGCCGATCCATTCCGATCCGATATTTTCAAGTATCGGCTGGTATCGCTCAACTCTAGACATCATCCAATGATTATGACATCAAATGATTATGACATCATCAAATCATTATGACATCAACAAAATGATTATGACATCAACAAAATGATTACGACATCATCAAATGATTATGACATCAACAAAATGATTATGACATCATCTAATGATGATGATATCATCAAATGATTATGACATCAACAAAATGATTATGACATCATCAAATGATTATGACATCAACAAAATGATTATGACATCATCTAATGATCATGACATCATCAAATGATTATGGCATCATCAAATGATTATGACATCAACAAAATGATTATGATATCAAAAAAATGATTATGACATCATCAAATGATTATGACATCAACAAAATGATTATGTCATCATCCAATGATCATGACATCAAATGATTATGACATCATCTAATGATTATGACATTAACAAAATGATTATGACATCATCCAATGATTGTGACATCAAATGATTATGATATCATCAAATGATTATGACATCAACAAAATGATTATGACATCATCAAATGATTATGACATCAACAAAATGATTATGACATCATCTAATGATTATGACATAATCAAATGATTATGACATCAACAAAATGATTATGACATCATCTAATGATTATGACATCATCAAATGATTATGACATCAACAAAATGATTATGACATCATCCAATGATTATGACATCAAATGATTATGACATCATGAAATCATATGACATCAACAAAATGATTATGACATCAACAAAATGATTATGACATCATCAAATGATTCTGACATCAACAAAATGATTATGACATCATCCAATGATTATAACATCAAATGATTATGACATCATCAAATGATTATGACATCAACAAAATGATTATTACATCATCCAATGATTATGACATCAAATGATTATGACATCATCAAATGATTATGACATCAACAAAATGATTATGACATCATCAAATGATTATGACATCAACAAAATGATTATGACATCATCCAATGATTATGACATCAAATGATTATGACATCATCAAATGATTATGACATCATCCAACGATTATGACATCAAATGATTATGACATCATCAAATGATTATGACATCAACAAAATGATTATGACATCAACAAAATGATTATGACATCATCAAATGATTATGACATCAACAAAATGATTATGACATCATCTAATGATGATGACATCATCAAATGATTATGACATCAACAAAATGATTATGACATCATCAAATGATTATGACATCAACAAAATGATTATGACATCATCTAATGATTATGACATCATCAAATGATTATGGCATCATCAAATGATTATGACATCAACAAAATGATTATGACATCATCCAATGATTATGACATAAAATGATTATGACATCATCAAATCATTATGACATCAACAAAATGATTATGACATCAACAAAATGATTATGACATCATCAAATGATTATGACATCATCAAATGATAATGACATCTACAAAATGATAATGATATCATCCAATGATTATGACATCATCAAATGATTATGACATCAACAAAATAATTATGACATCAAATGATTATGACATCATCAAATGATTATGACATCATCCAATGATTATGACATCAAATGATTATGACATCATCAAATCATTATGACATCAACAAAATGATTATGACATCATCAAATGATTATGACATCAACAAAATGATTATGACATCATCTAATGATTATGACATCATCAAATGATTATGACATCAACAAAATGATTATGACATCATCAAATGATTATGACATCAACAAAATGATTATGACATCATCTAATGATTATGACATCATCAAATGATTATGACATCAACAAAATTATTATGACATCATCCAATGATTATGACATCATCAAATGATTATGACATCTACAAAATGATTATGACATCATCAAATGATTATGACATCAACAAAATGATTATGACATCATCTAACGATTATGACATCATCAAATGATTATGACATCAACAAAATTATTATGACATCATCCAATGATTATGACATCAACAAAATGATTATGACATCAAATGATTATGACATCATCAAATGATTATGACATCATCCAATGATTATGACATCAAATGATTATGACATCATCAAATGATTATGACATCAACAAAATGATTATGACATCATCAAATGATTATGACATCAATAAAATGATTATGACATCATCTAATGATTATGACATCAACAAAATGATTATGACATCATCAAATGATTATGACATCAACAAAATGATTATGACATCATCAAATGATTATGACATCAACAAAATTATTATGACATCATCCAACGATTATGACATCAAATGATTATGACATCATCAAATGATTATGACATCAACAAAATGATTATGACATCAAATGATTATGACATCATCAAATGATTATGACATCATCCAATGATTATGACATCAAATGATTATGACATCATCAAATCATTATGACATCAACAAAATGATTATGACATCATCAAATGATTATGACATCAACAAAATGATTATGACATCATCAAATGATTATGACATCAACAAAATGATTATGACATCATCAAATGATTATGACATCAACAAAATGATTATGACATCATCTAATGATTATGACATCATCAAATGATTATGACATCAACAAAATCATTATGACATCATCCAATGATTATGACATCATCAAATGATTATGACATCAACAAAATGATTATGACATCATCAAATGATTATGACATCATCTAATGATTATGACATCATCAAATGATTATGACATCAACAAAATGATTATGACATCATCCAATGATTGTGACATCAAATGATTATGATATCATCAAATGATTATGACATCAACAAAATGATTATGACATCATCAAATGATTATGACATCAACAAAATGATTATGACATCAAATGATTATGACATCATCAAATGATTATGACATCATCCAATGATTATGACATCAAATGATTATGACATCATCAAATCATTATGACATCAACAAAATGATTATGACATCAACAAATGATTATGACATCAACAAAATGATTATTACATCATCTAATGATTATGACATCATCAAATGATTATGACATCAACAAAATGATTATGACATCATCAAATGATTATGACATCAACAAAATGATTATGACATCATCTAATGATTATGACATCATCAAATGATTATGACATCAACAAAATGATTATGACATCATCAAATGATTATGACATCAACAAAATGATTATGACATCATCAAATGATTATGACATCATCTAATGATTATGACATCATCAAATGATTATGACATCAACAAAATGATTATGACATCATCCAATGATTATGACATCAAATGATTATGACATCATGAAATCATATGACATCAACAAAATGATTATGACATCATCCAATGATTATGACATCAAATGATTATGACATCAACAAAATGATTACGACATCATCAAATGATTATGACATCAACAAAATGATTATGACATCATCTAATGATGATGATATCATCAAATGATTATGACATCAACAAAATGATTATGACATCATCAAATGATTATGACATCAACAAAATGATTATGACATCATCTAATGATCATGACATCATCAAATGATTATGGCATCATCAAATGATTATGACATCAACAAAATGATTATGATATAAAAAAAATGATTATGACATCATCAAATGATTATGACATCAACAAAATGATTATGTCATCATCCAATGATCATGACATCAAATGATTATGACATCATCTAATGATTATGACATTAACAAAATGATTATGACATCATCCAATGATTGTGACATCAAATGATTATGATATCATCAAATGATTATGACATCAACAAAATGATTATGACATCTTCAAATGATTATGACATCAACAAAATGATTATGACATCATCAAATCATTATGACATCAACAAAATGATTATGACATCAACAAAATGATTATGACATCATCAAATGATTATGACATCAACAAAATGATTATGACATCATCTAATGATGATGACATCATCAAATGATTATGACATCAACAAAATGATTATGACATCATCAAATGATTATGACATCAACAAAATGATTATGACATCATCTAATGATTATGACATCATCAAATGATTATGGCATCATCAAATGATTATGACATCAACAAAATGATTATGACATCATCTAATGATTATGACATCATCAAATGATTATGACATCAACAAAATGATTATGACATCATCCAATGATTATGACATCAAATGATTATGACATCATCAAATGATTATGACATGAACAAAATGATTATGACATCATCTAATGATTATGACATCATCAAATGATTATGACATCAACAAAATGATTATGACATCATCCAATGATTATGACATCAAATGATTATGACATCATCAAATGATTATGACATCAACAAAATGATTATGACATCATCCAATGATTATGACATCAAATGATTATGACATCATCAAATCATTATGACATCAACAAAATGATTATGACATCAACAAAATGATTACGACATCATCAAATGATTATGACATCAATAAAATGATTATGACATCATCTAATGATTATGACATCAACAAAATGATTATGACATCATCAAATGATTATGACATCAATAAAATGATTATGACATCATCTAATGATTATGACATCAACAAAATGATTATGACATCATCAAATGATTATGACATCAACAAAATGATTATGACATCATCAAATGATTATGACATCAACAAAATTATTATGACATCATCCAACGATTATGACATCAAATGATTATGACATCATCAAATGATTATGACATCAACAAAATGATTATGACATCAAATGATTATGACATCATCAAATGATTATGACATCATCCAATGATTATGACATCAAATGATTATGACATCATCAAATCATTATGACATCAACAAAATGATTATGACATCATCAAATGATTATGACATCAACAAAATGATTATGACATCATCAAATGATTATGACATCAACAAAATGATTATGACATCATCAAATGATTATGACATCAACAAAATGATTATGACATCATCTAATGATTATGACATCATCAAATGATTATGACATCAACAAAATTATTATGACATCATCCAATGATTATGACATCATCAAATGATTATGACATCAACAAAATGATTATGACATCATCAAATGATTATGACATCATCTAATGATTATGACATCATCAAATGATTATGACATCAACAAAATGATTATGACATCATCCAATGATTGTGACATCAAATGATTATGATATCATCAAATGATTATGACATCAACAAAATGATTATGACATCATCAAATGATTATGACATCAACAAAATGATTATGACATCAAATGATTATGACATCATCAAATGATTATGACATCATCCAATGATTATGACATCAAATGATTATGACATCATCAAATCATTATGACATCAACAAAATGATTATGACATCAACAAATGATTATGACATCAACAAAATGATTATTACATCATCTAATGATTATGACATCATCAAATGATTATGACATCAACAAAATGATTATGACATCATCAAATGATTATGACATCAACAAAATGATTATGACATCATCTAATGATTATGACATCATCAAATGATTATGACATCAACAAAATGATTATGACATCATCAAATGATTATGACATCAACAAAATGATTATGACATCATCAAATGATTATGACATCATCTAATGATTATGACATCATCAAATGATTATGACATCAACAAAATGATTATGACATCATTCAATGATTATGACATCAAATGATTATGACATCATGAAATCATATGACATCAACAAAATGATTATGACATCATCCAATGATTATGACATCAAATGATTATGACATCAACAAAATGATTACGACATCATCAAATGATTATGACATCAACAAAATGATTATGACATCATCTAATGATGATGATATCATCAAATGATTATGACATCAACAAAATGATTATGACATCATCAAATGATTATGACATCAAATGATTATGACATCATCAAATCATTATGACATCAACAAAATGATTATGACATCAACAAAATGATTACGACATCATCAAATGATTATGACATCAACAAAATGATTATGACATCATCTAATGATGATGACATCATCAAATGATTATGACATCAACAAAATGATTATGACATCATCAAATGATTATGACATCAACAAAATGACTATGACATCATCTAATGATCATGACATCATCAAATGATTATGGCATCATCAAATGATTATGACATCAACAAAATGATTATGACATCATCCAATGATTATGACCTCAAATCATTATGACATCATCAAATCATTATGACATCAACAAAATGATTATTACATCAAAAAAATGATTATGACATCATCAAATGATTATGACATCAACAAAATGATTATGTCATCATCCAATGATCATGACATCAAATGATTATGACATCATCTAATGATTATGACATCAACAAAATGATTATGACATCATCCAATGATTGTGACATCAAATGATTATGATATCATCAAATGATTATGACATCAACAAAATGATTATGGCATCATCAAATGATTATGACATCAACAAAATGATTATGACATCATCTAATGATTATGACATAATCAAATGATTATGACATCAACAAAATGATTATGACATCATCTAATGATTATGACATCATCAAATGATTATGACATCAACAAAATGATTATGACATCATCCAATGATTATGACATCAAATGATTATGACATCATGAAATCATATGACATCAACAAAATGATTATGACATCAACAAAATGATTATGACATCATCAAATGATTCTGACATCAACAAAATGATTATGACATCATCAAATGACTCTGACATCAACAAAATGATTATGACATCATCTAATGATTATGACATCATAAAATGATTATGACATCAACAAAATGATTATGACATCATCCAATGATTATGACATCAAATGATTATGACATCATCAAATGATTATGACATCAACAAAATGATTATGACATCATCAAATGGTTATGACATCAACAAAATGATTATGACATCATCCAATGATTATGACATCAAATGATTATGACATCATCAAATGATTATGACATCATCCAACGATTATGACATCAAATGATTATGACATCATCAAATCATTATGACATCAACAAAATACTTGCTCCCGTGTCTCAGTGGGGTTCAGTAACGTCAGCTGATCCCCTGCTGTGTGGATGGCAGTCTCTCCTGCTGTCACCTCATTCAAAATTCAGTAGGCCTCTGCCTACACCCTCCTATTTCCTGGGCTTCAACACAGCCAGTTGTAGTTCGGAAGTGCCGTCCACACGGAAAGAGATACTTGCTCCCGTGTCTCAGTGGGGTTCAGTAACGTCAGCTGATCCCCTGCTGTGTGGATGGCAGTCTCTCCTGCTGTCACCTCATTCAAAATTCAGTAGGCCTCTGCCTACACCCTCCTATTTCCTGGGCTTCAACACAGCCAGTTGTAGTTCGGAAGTGCCGTCCACACGGAAAGAGATACTTGCTCCCGTGTCTCAGTGGGGTTCAGTAACGTCAGCTGATCCCCTGCTGTGTGGATGGCAGTCTCTCCTGCTGTCACCTCATTCAAAATTCAGTAGGCCTCTGCCTACACCCTCCTATTTCCTGGGCTTCAACACAGCCAGTTGTAGTTCGGAAGTGCCGTCCACACGGAAAGAGACACTTGCTCCCATGTCTCAGTGGGGTTCAGTAACGTCAGCTGATCCCCTGCTGTGTGGATGGCAGTCTCTCCTGCTGTCACCTCATTCAAAATTCAGTAGGCCTCTGCCTACACCCTCCTATTTCCTGGGCTTCAACACAGCCAGTTGTAGTTCGGAAGTGCCGTCCACACGGAAAGAGACACTTGCTCCCGTGTCTCAGTGGGGTTCAGTAACGTCAGCTGATCCCCTGCTGTGTGGATGGCAGTCTCTCCTGCTGTAAACTCATTCAAAATTCAGTAGGCCTCTGCCTACACCCTCCTATTTCCTGGGCTTCAACACAGCCAGTTGTAGTTCGGAAGTGCCGTCCACACGGAAAGAGATACTTGCTCCCGTGTCTCAGTGGGGTTCAGTAATGTCAGCTGATCCCCTGCTGTGTGGATGGCAGTCTCTCCTGCTGTCACCTCATTCAAAATACAGTAGGCCTCTGCCTACACCCTCCTATTTCCTGGGCTTCAACACAGCCAGTTGTAGTTCGGAAGTGCCGTCCACACGGAAAGAGACACTTGCTCCCGTGTCTCAGTGGGGTTCAGTAACGTCAGCTGATCCCCTGCTGTGTGGATGGCAGTCTCTCCTGCTGTAAACTCATTCAAAATACAGTAGGCCTCTGCCTACACCCTCCTATTTCCTGGTCTTCAACACAGCCAGTTGTAGTTCGGAAGTGCCGTCCACACGGAAAGAGATACTTGCTCCCGTGTCTCAGTGGGGTTCAGTAACGTCAGCTGATCCCCTGCTGTGTGGATGGCAGTCTCTCCTGCTGTAAACTCATTCAAAATACAGTAGGCCTCTGCCTACACCCTCCTATTTCCTGGGCTTCAACACAGCCAGTTGTAGTTCGGAAGTGCCGTCCACACGGAAAGAGACACTTGCTCCCGTGTCTCAGTGGGGTTCAGTAATGTCAGCTGATCCCCTGCTGTGTGGATGGCAAAGTCTCCTGCTGCCTACACAGTCGTACCACTACTGATTTTTAACCGTGCTCCAATTAGGCCTGTGGCTACACTGTCTCTCGTATTTCCCCTGTCCTCCAACCCCGCCAGTTACAGCTCCGAAGTGGCGTCTGCACAATCCACACTTGTTCCTGTGTTACAGGTGTTCAGTCCGGTCAGTTAATCCCCTGATGTGTGTCCGGCAATGTCGCCTGCTCTGTCCACATTCCCATTATCGGAATGTGAATCAGTGAAGCCACAGGCCTAAGTGGAGCTTGGTTCAAATTAGTAGTCTACAACCGATCTTAAAATTTCTTCAATGCAGCCTAAGCCTGCTCCGTGCTTGTCCCTGGGCTTCAACACAGCCAGTTGTTGCTCGGAAGTGCCGTCTTCACAGAGTAAAACACTAGCTCCTGTGTTTGTGGGGTTCAGTAACGTCAGCTGTTCCCCTGCTGTTTTGATGGCAATCTGTCCTGCTGCCTCCCAATTGACAGCACATCAGGCCTCAGCCTGCTAAGTGCTTGTCCTGGGCTCCAACATCGCCAGTTGCTGCTCATAACTGACTTTGGCACGGGTACTCCCTCCTGCCCAGCTTGGTTCCAGCCCTGCCTGCTGTTTCCGGGAAGTGTCAATGTCAGTTTGCCACCCCAAGTTGCCATGTCGTGTTGCGGTTGGGTTAGCCGAGGCTAGGGTGCCAGCAGTTTAGGTGCTTCCTATGTGGACTGCGGGTTCTGGTAAGAAAGGTTTGTTCCATAGTGCCAGTAGGACAAGCACCCCCTGTAGGACTGTGTGATTCGGTAACTGCGGCCAGCTTGCGGCATGCCAACTTTGCTTTTCAGGGGTAACTTCTGATACCCCTTTCGGGTTCCAGCACCGTCAGCTGGTTCTCATCAGAGCCTTTGGCCTAGGTGCCTCCATCTCGGTATCCGAGTTCCGGCAACGTCTGCTGGTCCTTGGTAGTGCTTTGTAGCACAGGTACCTCCTGCTTAGTAACCGGGTTCCAGCACCGTCAGCTGGTCCTCGGTTGTGCCATTGGCTCTTATTCCTTCTGCTGCCCCTCCGGGTGCCAGCACTGTCAGCTGGTCCTCGCTATTTCCATTTGCTCTTGCAGCTTATGCTACCCCTCCGGGTTCCAGCACCGTCAGCTGGTTCTCGTCAGAGCCTTTGGCCTAGGTGCCTCCATCTCGGTATCCGAGTTCCGGCAACGTCTGCTGGTCCTTGGTAGTGCGTTGTAGCACAGGTACCTCCTGCTTAGTAACCGGGTTCCAGCACCGTCAGCTGGTCCTCGGTTGTGCCATTGGCTCTTATTCCTTCTGCTGCCCCTCCGGGTGCCAGCACTGTCAGCTGGTCCTCGCTATTTCCATTTGCTCTTGCAGCTTATGCTACCCCTCCGGGTTCCAGCATCGTCAGCTGGTTCTCGTCAGAGCCTTTGGCCTAGGTGCCTCCATCTCGGTATCCGAGTTCCGGCAACGTCTGCTGGTCCTTGGTAGTGCTTTGTAGCACAGGTACCTCCTGCTTAGTAACCGGGTTCCAGCACCGTCAGCTGGTCCTCGGTAGTGCCATTGGCTCTTGTTCCTTCTGCTGCCCCTCCGGGTGCCAGTACCGTCAGCTGGTTCAAGAGGACAAAGAACAGGAAGACAACCACCAAGATGCAGAACAACAAGAGAGAGAAGACAAAGAAGCATAAAAAAAACAAAGCAGAAGAACATTAAGCATAAGACTAATACTCTGAGCAAATGATATTATCTTATTTATAAGCAGAAGAAGACTAAGCAGTGTATGGGGGTGAGTCCGTTCCTCCTCGTGGTGCCCCTGGAAAAGGCCTGCTTCTGCAGGCCAAACTGAACGCGGACAAATCCTGTTGTAAATCTTTTGTGACAGGCAGAACGGAAGGTGTAAACTTCTAACTTTTCTAGATAACAACTACAGGAATGCCTGACACAAACAAGAATATGATGAAGAAGAATAGGAAGAAGATGAAGAAGCTGAATATGTAGAATAATAATTGTTGAATAAGAAGAATATGAAGAATGTAAGAAAAGGAAGAAGAAGAAGAAGAAGAATGTAAAAAAGGAAGTAGAAGAGGAAGAAGAAGAATGTAAAAAAAGGAAGTAGAAGAAGAAGAAGAAGAATGTAAAAAAAGGAAGTAGAAGAAGAAGAAGAAGAATGTAAAAAAAGGAAGTAGAAGAAGAAGAAGAAGAATGTAAAAAAAGGAAGTAGAAGAAGAAGAAGAAGAATGTAAAAAAAGGAATAAGAAGAAGAATGTAAAAAAAGGAAGTAGAAGAAGAAGAAGAAGAATGTAAAAAAAGGAAGTAGAAGAAGAAGAAGAAGAATGTTAAAAAATTAAGTAGAAGAAGAAGAAGAAGAAGAATGTAAAAAAAGGAAGTAGAAGAAGAAGACATACATGTCTGGCAAAATATAAATGAGGCTAACATAGTCAATATCTTTGTAACTCCTAACATCTTTAAAAAAAAAAGTTTAATTCCTGCTATTCCATTTGATTGGGCTAAACCTCTATGGCTTTAATGTCTCCTCCACCTCCCACAATACATTCTACATTATTCTTAGTTGTTTTTCTTCATGTAGAATTAACCTACAAGGAAAGAAAGGGTTTTTTTTTATTCCGATATTTTGGCCCCATTGACTTGCATTGGTTCCCGGTATCGGAATCGGCGATACCGATACTTTTTTTAAAGATCGGCCGATCCATTCCGATCCGATATTTTCAAGTATCGGCTGGTATCGCTCAACTCTAGACATCATCCAATGATTATGACATCAAATGATTATGACATCATCAAATCATTATGACATCAACAAAATGATTATGACATCAACAAAATGATTACGACATCATCAAATGATTATGACATCAACAAAATGATTATGACATCATCTAATGATGATGATATCATCAAATGATTATGACATCAACAAAATGATTATGACATCATCAAATGATTATGACATCAACAAAATGATTATGACATCATCTAATGATCATGACATCATCAAATGATTATGGCATCATCAAATGATTATGACATCAACAAAATGATTATGATATCAAAAAAATGATTATGACATCATCAAATGATTATGACATCAACAAAATGATTATGTCATCATCCAATGATCATGACATCAAATGATTATGACATCATCTAATGATTATGACATTAACAAAATGATTATGACATCATCCAATGATTGTGACATCAAATGATTATGATATCATCAAATGATTATGACATCAACAAAATGATTATGACATCATCAAATGATTATGACATCAACAAAATGATTATGACATCATCTAATGATGATGATATCATCAAATGATTATGACATCAACAAAATGATTATGACATCATCAAATGATTATGACATCAACAAAATGATTATGACATCATCTAATGATCATGACATCATCAAATGATTATGGCATCATCAAATGATTATGACATCAACAAAATGATTATGATATCAAAAAAATGATTATGACATCATCAAATGATTATGACATCAACAAAATGATTATGTCATCATCCAATGATCATGACATCAAATGATTATGACATCATCTAATGATTATGACATTAACAAAATGATTATGACATCATCCAATGATTGTGACATCAAATGATTATGATATCATCAAATGATTATGACATCAACAAAATGATTATGACATCATCAAATGATTATGACATCAACAAAATGATTATGACATCATCTAATGATTATGACATAATCAAATGATTATGACATCAACAAAATGATTATGACATCATCTAATGATTATGACATCATCAAATGATTATGACATCAACAAAATGATTATGACATCATCCAATGATTATGACATCAAATGATTATGACATCATGAAATCATATGACATCAACAAAATGATTATGACATCAACAAAATGATTATGACATCATCAAATGATTCTGACATCAACAAAATGATTATGACATCATCCAATGATTATAACATCAAATGATTATGACATCATCAAATGATTATGACATCAACAAAATGATTATTACATCATCCAATGATTATGACATCAAATGATTATGACATCATCAAATGATTATGACATCAACAAAATGATTATGACATCATCAAATGATTATGACATCAACAAAATGATTATGACATCATCCAATGATTATGACATCAAATGATTATGACATCATCAAATGATTATGACATCATCCAACGATTATGACATCAAATGATTATGACATCATCAAATCATTATGACATCAACAAAATGATTATGACATCAACAAAATGATTATGACATCATCAAATGATTATGACATCAACAAAATGATTATGACATCATCTAATGATGATGACATCATCAAATGATTATGACATCAACAAAATGATTATGACATCATCAAATGATTATGACATCAACAAAATGATTATGACATCATCTAATGATTATGACATCATCAAATGATTATGGCATCATCAAATGATTATGACATCAACAAAATGATTATGACATCATCCAATGATTATGACATAAAATGATTATGACATCATCAAATCATTATGACATCAACAAAATGATTATGACATCAACAAAATGATTATGACATCATCAAATGATTATGACATCATCAAATGATAATGACATCTACAAAATGATAATGATATCATCCAATGATTATGACATCATCAAATGATTATGACATCAACAAAATAATTATGACATCAAATGATTATGACATCATCAAATGATTATGACATCATCCAATGATTATGACATCAAATGATTATGACATCATCAAATCATTATGACATCAACAAAATGATTATGACATCATCAAATGATTATGACATCAACAAAATGATTATGACATCATCTAATGATTATGACATCATCAAATGATTATGACATCAACAAAATGATTATGACATCATCAAATGATTATGACATCAACAAAATGATTATGACATCATCTAATGATTATGACATCATCAAATGATTATGACATCAACAAAATTATTATGACATCATCCAATGATTATGACATCATCAAATGATTATGACATCTACAAAATGATTATGACATCATCAAATGATTATGACATCAACAAAATGATTATGACATCATCTAACGATTATGACATCATCAAATGATTATGACATCAACAAAATTATTATGACATCATCCAATGATTATGACATCAACAAAATGATTATGACATCAAATGATTATGACATCATCAAATGATTATGACATCATCCAATGATTATGACATCAAATGATTATGACATCATCAAATGATTATGACATCAACAAAATGATTATGACATCATCAAATGATTATGACATCAATAAAATGATTATGACATCATCTAATGATTATGACATCAACAAAATGATTATGACATCATCAAATGATTATGACATCAACAAAATGATTATGACATCATCAAATGATTATGACATCAACAAAATTATTATGACATCATCCAACGATTATGACATCAAATGATTATGACATCATCCAATGATTATGACATCTAATGATTATGACATCATCAAATGATTATGACATCAACAAAATTATTATGACATCATCCAATGATTATGACATCATCAAATGATTATGACATCAACAAAATGATTATGACATCATCAAATGATTATGACATCATCTAATGATTATGACATCATCAAATGATTATGACATCAACAAAATGATTATGACATCATCCAATGATTGTGACATCAAATGATTATGATATCATCAAATGATTATGACATCAACAAAATGATTATGACATCATCAAATGATTATGACATCAACAAAATGATTATGACATCAAATGATTATGACATCATCAAATGATTATGACATCATCCAATGATTATGACATCAAATGATTATGACATCATCAAATCATTATGACATCAACAAAATGATTATGACATCAACAAATGATTATGACATCAACAAAATGATTATTACATCATCTAATGATTATGACATCATCAAATGATTATGACATCAACAAAATGATTATGACATCATCAAATGATTATGACATCAACAAAATGATTATGACATCATCTAATGATTATGACATCATCAAATGATTATGACATCAACAAAATGATTATGACATCATCCAATGATTATGACATCAAATGATTATGACATCATGAAATCATATGACATCAACAAAATGATTATGACATCATCCAATGATTATGACATCAAATGATTATGACATCAACAAAATGATTACGACATCATCAAATGATTATGACATCAACAAAATGATTATGACATCATCTAATGATGATGATATCATCAAATGATTATGACATCAACAAAATGATTATGACATCATCAAATGATTATGACATCAACAAAATGATTATGACATCATCTAATGATCATGACATCATCAAATGATTATGGCATCATCAAATGATTATGACATCAACAAAATGATTATGATATCAAAAAAATGATTATGACATCATCAAATGATTATGACATCAACAAAATGATTATGTCATCATCCAATGATCATGACATCAAATGATTATGACATCATCTAATGATTATGACATTAACAAAATGATTATGACATCATCCAATGATTGTGACATCAAATGATTATGATATCATCAAATGATTATGACATCAACAAAATGATTATGACATCTTCAAATGATTATGACATCAACAAAATGATTATGACATCATCAAATCATTATGACATCAACAAAATGATTATGACATCAACAAAATGATTATGACATCATCAAATGATTATGACATCAACAAAATGATTATGACATCATCTAATGATGATGACATCATCAAATGATTATGACATCAACAAAATGATTATGACATCATCAAATGATTATGACATCAACAAAATGATTATGACATCATCTAATGATTATGACATCATCAAATGATTATGGCATCATCAAATGATTATGACATCAACAAAATGATTATGACATCATCTAATGATTATGACATCATCAAATGATTATGACATCAACAAAATGATTATGACATCATCCAATGATTATGACATCAAATGATTATGACATCATCAAATGATTATGACATGAACAAAATGATTATGACATCATCTAATGATTATGACATCATCAAATGATTATGACATCAACAAAATGATTATGACATCATCCAATGATTATGACATCAAATGATTATGACATCATCAAATGATTATGACATCAACAAAATGATTATGACATCATCCAATGATTATGACATCAAATGATTATGACATCATCAAATCATTATGACATCAACAAAATGATTATGACATCAACAAAATGATTACGACATCATCAAATGATTATGACATCAACAAAATGATTATGACATCATCTAATGATGATGACATCATCAAATGATTATGACATCAACAAAATGATTATGACATCATCAAATGATTATGACATCAACAAAATGACTATGACATCATCTAATGATCATGACATCATCAAATGATTATGGCATCATCAAATGATTATGACATCAACAAAATGATTATGACATCATCCAATGATTATGACCTCAAATCATTATGACATCATCAAATCATTATGACATCAACAAAATGATTATTACATCAAAAAAATGATTATGACATCATCAAATGATTATGACATCAACAAAATGATTATGTCATCATCCAATGATCATGACATCAAATGATTATGACATCATCTAATGATTATGACATCAACAAAATGATTATGACATCATCCAATGATTGTGACATCAAATGATTATGATATCATCAAATGATTATGACATCAACAAAATGATTATGACATCATCAAATGATTATGACATCAACAAAATGATTATGACATCATCTAATGATTATGACATAATCAAATGATTATGACATCAACAAAATGATTATGACATCATCTAATGATTATGACATCATCAAATGATTATGACATCAACAAAATGATTATGACATCATCCAATGATTATGACATCAAATGATTATGACATCATGAAATCATATGACATCAACAAAATGATTATGACATCAACAAAATGATTATGACATCATCAAATGATTCTGACATCAACAAAATGATTATGACATCATCAAATGACTCTGACATCAACAAAATGATTATGACATCATCTAATGATTATGACATCATAAAATGATTATGACATCAACAAAATGATTATGACATCATCCAATGATTATGACATCAAATGATTATGACATCATCAAATGATTATGACATCAACAAAATGATTATGACATCATCAAATGGTTATGACATCAACAAAATGATTATGACATCATCCAATGATTATGACATCAAATGATTATGACATCATCAAATGATTATGACATCATCCAACGATTATGACATCAAATGATTATGACATCATCAAATCATTATGACATCAACAAAATACTTGCTCCCGTGTCTCAGTGGGGTTCAGTAACGTCAGCTGATCCCCTGCTGTGTGGATGGCAGTCTCTCCTGCTGTCACCTCATTCAAAATTCAGTAGGCCTCTGCCTACACCCTCCTATTTCCTGGGCTTCAACACAGCCAGTTGTAGTTCGGAAGTGCCGTCCACACGGAAAGAGATACTTGCTCCCGTGTCTCAGTGGGGTTCAGTAACGTCAGCTGATCCCCTGCTGTGTGGATGGCAGTCTCTCCTGCTGTCACCTCATTCAAAATTCAGTAGGCCTCTGCCTACACCCTCCTATTTCCTGGGCTTCAACACAGCCAGTTGTAGTTCGGAAGTGCCGTCCACACGGAAAGAGATACTTGCTCCCGTGTCTCAGTGGGGTTCAGTAACGTCAGCTGATCCCCTGCTGTGTGGATGGCAGTCTCTCCTGCTGTCACCTCATTCAAAATTCAGTAGGCCTCTGCCTACACCCTCCTATTTCCTGGGCTTCAACACAGCCAGTTGTAGTTCGGAAGTGCCGTCCACACGGAAAGAGACACTTGCTCCCATGTCTCAGTGGGGTTCAGTAACGTCAGCTGATCCCCTGCTGTGTGGATGGCAGTCTCTCCTGCTGTCACCTCATTCAAAATTCAGTAGGCCTCTGCCTACACCCTCCTATTTCCTGGGCTTCAACACAGCCAGTTGTAGTTCGGAAGTGCCGTCCACACGGAAAGAGACACTTGCTCCCGTGTCTCAGTGGGGTTCAGTAACGTCAGCTGATCCCCTGCTGTGTGGATGGCAGTCTCTCCTGCTGTAAACTCATTCAAAATTCAGTAGGCCTCTGCCTACACCCTCCTATTTCCTGGGCTTCAACACAGCCAGTTGTAGTTCGGAAGTGCCGTCCACACGGAAAGAGATACTTGCTCCCGTGTCTCAGTGGGGTTCAGTAATGTCAGCTGATCCCCTGCTGTGTGGATGGCAGTCTCTCCTGCTGTCACCTCATTCAAAATACAGTAGGCCTCTGCCTACACCCTCCTATTTCCTGGGCTTCAACACAGCCAGTTGTAGTTCGGAAGTGCCGTCCACACGGAAAGAGACACTTGCTCCCGTGTCTCAGTGGGGTTCAGTAACGTCAGCTGATCCCCTGCTGTGTGGATGGCAGTCTCTCCTGCTGTAAACTCATTCAAAATACAGTAGGCCTCTGCCTACACCCTCCTATTTCCTGGTCTTCAACACAGCCAGTTGTAGTTCGGAAGTGCCGTCCACACGGAAAGAGATACTTGCTCCCGTGTCTCAGTGGGGTTCAGTAACGTCAGCTGATCCCCTGCTGTGTGGATGGCAGTCTCTCCTGCTGTAAACTCATTCAAAATACAGTAGGCCTCTGCCTACACCCTCCTATTTCCTGGGCTTCAACACAGCCAGTTGTAGTTCGGAAGTGCCGTCCACACGGAAAGAGACACTTGCTCCCGTGTCTCAGTGGGGTTCAGTAATGTCAGCTGATCCCCTGCTGTGTGGATGGCAAAGTCTCCTGCTGCCTACACAGTCGTACCACTACTGATTTTTAACCGTGCTCCAATTAGGCCTGTGGCTACACTGTCTCTCGTATTTCCCCTGTCCTCCAACCCCGCCAGTTACAGCTCCGAAGTGGCGTCTGCACAATCCACACTTGTTCCTGTGTTACAGGTGTTCAGTCCGGTCAGTTAATCCCCTGATGTGTGTCCGGCAATGTCGCCTGCTCTGTCCACATTCCCATTATCGGAATGTGAATCAGTGAAGCCACAGGCCTAAGTGGAGCTTGGTTCAAATTAGTAGTCTACAACCGATCTTAAAATTTCTTCAATGCAGCCTAAGCCTGCTCCGTGCTTGTCCCTGGGCTTCAACACAGCCAGTTGTTGCTCGGAAGTGCCGTCTTCACAGAGTAAAACACTAGCTCCTGTGTTTGTGGGGTTCAGTAACGTCAGCTGTTCCCCTGCTGTTTTGATGGCAATCTGTCCTGCTGCCTCCCAATTGACAGCACATCAGGCCTCAGCCTGCTAAGTGCTTGTCCTGGGCTCCAACATCGCCAGTTGCTGCTCATAACTGACTTTGGCACGGGTACTCCCTCCTGCCCAGCTTGGTTCCAGCCCTGCCTGCTGTTTCCGGGAAGTGTCAATGTCAGTTTGCCACCCCAAGTTGCCATGTCGTGTTGCGGTTGGGTTAGCCGAGGCTAGGGTGCCAGCAGTTTAGGTGCTTCCTATGTGGACTGCGGGTTCTGGTAAGAAAGGTTTGTTCCATAGTGCCAGTAGGACAAGCACCCCCTGTAGGACTGTGTGATTCGGTAACTGCGGCCAGCTTGCGGCATGCCAACTTTGCTTTTCAGGGGTAACTTCTGATACCCCTTTCGGGTTCCAGCACCGTCAGCTGGTTCTCATCAGAGCCTTTGGCCTAGGTGCCTCCATCTCGGTATCCGAGTTCCGGCAACGTCTGCTGGTCCTTGGTAGTGCTTTGTAGCACAGGTACCTCCTGCTTAGTAACCGGGTTCCAGCACCGTCAGCTGGTCCTCGGTTGTGCCATTGGCTCTTATTCCTTCTGCTGCCCCTCCGGGTGCCAGCACTGTCAGCTGGTCCTCGCTATTTCCATTTGCTCTTGCAGCTTATGCTACCCCTCCGGGTTCCAGCACCGTCAGCTGGTTCTCGTCAGAGCCTTTGGCCTAGGTGCCTCCATCTCGGTATCCGAGTTCCGGCAACGTCTGCTGGTCCTTGGTAGTGCGTTGTAGCACAGGTACCTCCTGCTTAGTAACCGGGTTCCAGCACCGTCAGCTGGTCCTCGGTTGTGCCATTGGCTCTTATTCCTTCTGCTGCCCCTCCGGGTGCCAGCACTGTCAGCTGGTCCTCGCTATTTCCATTTGCTCTTGCAGCTTATGCTACCCCTCCGGGTTCCAGCATCGTCAGCTGGTTCTCGTCAGAGCCTTTGGCCTAGGTGCCTCCATCTCGGTATCCGAGTTCCGGCAACGTCTGCTGGTCCTTGGTAGTGCTTTGTAGCACAGGTACCTCCTGCTTAGTAACCGGGTTCCAGCACCGTCAGCTGGTCCTCGGTAGTGCCATTGGCTCTTGTTCCTTCTGCTGCCCCTCCGGGTGCCAGTACCGTCAGCTGGTTCAAGAGGACAAAGAACAGGAAGACAACCACCAAGATGCAGAACAACAAGAGAGAGAAGACAAAGAAGCATAAAAAAAACAAAGCAGAAGAACATTAAGCATAAGACTAATACTCTGAGCAAATGATATTATCTTATTTATAAGCAGAAGAAGACTAAGCAGTGTATGGGGGTGAGTCCGTTCCTCCTCGTGGTGCCCCTGGAAAAGGCCTGCTTCTGCAGGCCAAACTGAACGCGGACAAATCCTGTTGTAAATCTTTTGTGACAGGCAGAACGGAAGGTGTAAACTTCTAACTTTTCTAGATAACAACTACAGGAATGCCTGACACAAACAAGAATATGATGAAGAAGAATAGGAAGAAGATGAAGAAGCTGAATATGTAGAATAATAATTGTTGAATAAGAAGAATATGAAGAATGTAAGAAAAGGAAGAAGAAGAAGAAGAAGAAGAAGAAGAAGAAGAAGAAGAATGTAAAAAAGGAAGTAGAAGAGGAAGAAGAAGAATGTAAAAAAAGGAAGTAGAAGAAGAAGAAGAAGAATGTAAAAAAAGGAAGTAGAAGAAGAAGAAGAAGAATGTAAAAAAAGGAAGTAGAAGAAGAAGAAGAAGAATGTAAAAAAAGGAATAAGAAGAAGAATGTAAAAAAAGGAAGTAGAAGAAGAAGAAGAAGAATGTAAAAAAAGGAAGTAGAAGAAGAAGAAGAAGAATGTTAAAAAATTAAGTAGAAGAAGAAGAAGAAGAAGAATGTAAAAAAAGGAAGTAGAAGAAGAAGACATACATGTCTGGCAAAATATAAATGAGGCTAACATAGTCAATATCTTTGTAACTCCTAACATCTTTAAAAAAAAAAGTTTAATTCCTGCTATTCCATTTGATTGGGCTAAACCTCTATGGCTTTAATGTCTCCTCCACCTCCCACAATACATTCTACATTATTCTTAGTTGTTTTTCTTCATGTAGAATTAACCTACAAGGAAAGAAAGGGTTTTTTTTAATTCCGATATTTTGGCCCCATTGACTTGCATTGGTTCCCGGTATCGGAATCGGCGATACCGATACTTTTTTTAAAGATCGGCCGATCCATTCCGATCCGATATTTTCAAGTATCGGCTGGTATCGCTCAACTCTAGACATCATCCAATGATTATGACATCAAATGATTATGACATCATCAAATCATTATGACATCAACAAAATGATTATGACATCAACAAAATGATTACGACATCATCAAATGATTATGACATCAACAAAATGATTATGACATCATCTAATGATGATGATATCATCAAATGATTATGACATCAACAAAATGATTATGACATCATCAAATGATTATGACATCAACAAAATGATTATGACATCATCTAATGATCATGACATCATCAAATGATTATGGCATCATCAAATGATTATGACATCAACAAAATGATTATGATATCAAAAAAATGATTATGACATCATCAAATGATTATGACATCAACAAAATGATTATGTCATCATCCAATGATCATGACATCAAATGATTATGACATCATCTAATGATTATGACATTAACAAAATGATTATGACATCATCCAATGATTGTGACATCAAATGATTATGATATCATCAAATGATTATGACATCAACAAAATGATTATGACATCATCAAATGATTATGACATCAACAAAATGATTATGACATCATCTAATGATTATGACATAATCAAATGATTATGACATCAACAAAATGATTATGACATCATCTAATGATTATGACATCATCAAATGATTATGACATCAACAAAATGATTATGACATCATCCAATGATTATGACATCAAATGATTATGACATCATGAAATCATATGACATCAACAAAATGATTATGACATCAACAAAATGATTATGACATCATCAAATGATTCTGACATCAACAAAATGATTATGACATCATCCAATGATTATAACATCAAATGATTATGACATCATCAAATGATTATGACATCAACAAAATGATTATTACATCATCCAATGATTATGACATCAAATGATTATGACATCATCAAATGATTATGACATCAACAAAATGATTATGACATCATCAAATGATTATGACATCAACAAAATGATTATGACATCATCCAATGATTATGACATCAAATGATTATGACATCATCAAATGATTATGACATCATCCAACGATTATGACATCAAATGATTATGACATCATCAAATCATTATGACATCAACAAAATGATTATGACATCAACAAAATGATTATGACATCATCAAATGATTATGACATCAACAAAATGATTATGACATCATCTAATGATGATGACATCATCAAATGATTATGACATCAACAAAATGATTATGACATCATCAAATGATTATGACATCAACAAAATGATTATGACATCATCTAATGATTATGACATCATCAAATGATTATGGCATCATCAAATGATTATGACATCAACAAAATGATTATGACATCATCCAATGATTATGACATAAAATGATTATGACATCATCAAATCATTATGACATCAACAAAATGATTATGACATCAACAAAATGATTATGACATCATCAAATGATTATGACATCATCAAATGATAATGACATCTACAAAATGATAATGATATCATCCAATGATTATGACATCATCAAATGATTATGACATCAACAAAATAATTATGACATCAAATGATTATGACATCATCAAATGATTATGACATCATCCAATGATTATGACATCAAATGATTATGACATCATCAAATCATTATGACATCAACAAAATGATTATGACATCATCAAATGATTATGACATCAACAAAATGATTATGACATCATCTAATGATTATGACATCATCAAATGATTATGACATCAACAAAATGATTATGACATCATCAAATGATTATGACATCAACAAAATGATTATGACATCATCTAATGATTATGACATCATCAAATGATTATGACATCAACAAAATTATTATGACATCATCCAATGATTATGACATCATCAAATGATTATGACATCTACAAAATGATTATGACATCATCAAATGATTATGACATCAACAAAATGATTATGACATCATCTAACGATTATGACATCATCAAATGATTATGACATCAACAAAATTATTATGACATCATCCAATGATTATGACATCAACAAAATGATTATGACATCAAATGATTATGACATCATCAAATGATTATGACATCATCCAATGATTATGACATCAAATGATTATGACATCATCAAATGATTATGACATCAACAAAATGATTATGACATCATCAAATGATTATGACATCAATAAAATGATTATGACATCATCTAATGATTATGACATCAACAAAATGATTATGACATCATCAAATGATTATGACATCAACAAAATGATTATGACATCATCAAATGATTATGACATCAACAAAATTATTATGACATCATCCAACGATTATGACATCAAATGATTATGACATCATCAAATGATTATGACATCAACAAAATGATTATGACATCAAATGATTATGACATCATCAAATGATTATGACATCATCCAATGATTATGACATCAAATGATTATGACATCATCAAATCATTATGACATCAACAAAATGATTATGACATCATCAAATGATTATGACATCAACAAAATGATTATGACATCATCAAATGATTATGACATCAACAAAATGATTATGACATCATCAAATGATTATGACATCAACAAAATGATTATGACATCATCTAATGATTATGACATCATCAAATGATTATGACATCAACAAAATTATTATGACATCATCCAATGATTATGACATCATCAAATGATTATGACATCAACAAAATGATTATGACATCATCAAATGATTATGACATCATCTAATGATTATGACATCATCAAATGATTATGACATCAACAAAATGATTATGACATCATCCAATGATTGTGACATCAAATGATTATGATATCATCAAATGATTATGACATCAACAAAATGATTATGACATCATCAAATGATTATGACATCAACAAAATGATTATGACATCAAATGATTATGACATCATCAAATGATTATGACATCATCCAATGATTATGACATCAAATGATTATGACATCATCAAATCATTATGACATCAACAAAATGATTATGACATCAACAAATGATTATGACATCAACAAAATGATTATTACATCATCTAATGATTATGACATCATCAAATGATTATGACATCAACAAAATGATTATGACATCATCAAATGATTATGACATCAACAAAATGATTATGACATCATCTAATGATTATGACATCATCAAATGATTATGACATCAACAAAATGATTATGACATCATCAAATGATTATGACATCAACAAAATGATTATGACATCATCAAATGATTATGACATCATCTAATGATTATGACATCATCAAATGATTATGACATCAACAAAATGATTATGACATCATCCAATGATTATGACATCAAATGATTATGACATCATGAAATCATATGACATCAACAAAATGATTATGACATCATCCAATGATTATGACATCAAATGATTATGACATCAACAAAATGATTACGACATCATCAAATGATTATGACATCAACAAAATGATTATGACATCATCTAATGATGATGATATCATCAAATGATTATGACATCAACAAAATGATTATGACATCATCAAATGATTATGACATCAACAAAATGATTATGACATCATCTAATGATCATGACATCATCAAATGATTATGGCATCATCAAATGATTATGACATCAACAAAATGATTATGATATCAAAAAAATGATTATGACATCATCAAATGATTATGACATCAACAAAATGATTATGTCATCATCCAATGATCATGACATCAAATGATTATGACATCATCTAATGATTATGACATTAACAAAATGATTATGACATCATCCAATGATTGTGACATCAAATGATTATGATATCATCAAATGATTATGACATCAACAAAATGATTATGACATCTTCAAATGATTATGACATCAACAAAATGATTATGACATCATCAAATCATTATGACATCAACAAAATGATTATGACATCAACAAAATGATTATGACATCATCAAATGATTATGACATCAACAAAATGATTATGACATCATCTAATGATGATGACATCATCAAATGATTATGACATCAACAAAATGATTATGACATCATCAAATGATTATGACATCAACAAAATGATTATGACATCATCTAATGATTATGACATCATCAAATGATTATGGCATCATCAAATGATTATGACATCAACAAAATGATTATGACATCATCTAATGATTATGACATCATCAAATGATTATGACATCAACAAAATGATTATGACATCATCCAATGATTATGACATCAAATGATTATGACATCATCAAATGATTATGACATGAACAAAATGATTATGACATCATCTAATGATTATGACATCATCAAATGATTATGACATCAACAAAATGATTATGACATCATCCAATGATTATGACATCAAATGATTATGACATCATCAAATGATTATGACATCAACAAAATGATTATGACATCATCCAATGATTATGACATCAAATGATTATGACATCATCAAATCATTATGACATCAACAAAATGATTATGACATCAACAAAATGATTACGACATCATCAAATGATTATGACATCAATAAAATGATTATGACATCATCTAATGATTATGACATCAACAAAATGATTATGACATCATCAAATGATTATGACATCAATAAAATGATTATGACATCATCTAATGATTATGACATCAACAAAATGATTATGACATCATCAAATGATTATGACATCAACAAAATGATTATGACATCATCAAATGATTATGACATCAACAAAATTATTATGACATCATCCAACGATTATGACATCAAATGATTATGACATCATCAAATGATTATGACATCAACAAAATGATTATGACATCAAATGATTATGACATCATCAAATGATTATGACATCATCCAATGATTATGACATCAAATGATTATGACATCATCAAATCATTATGACATCAACAAAATGATTATGACATCATCAAATGATTATGACATCAACAAAATGATTATGACATCATCAAATGATTATGACATCAACAAAATGATTATGACATCATCAAATGATTATGACATCAACAAAATGATTATGACATCATCTAATGATTATGACATCATCAAATGATTATGACATCAACAAAATTATTATGACATCATCCAATGATTATGACATCATCAAATGATTATGACATCAACAAAATGATTATGACATCATCAAATGATTATGACATCATCTAATGATTATGACATCATCAAATGATTATGACATCAACAAAATGATTATGACATCATCCAATGATTGTGACATCAAATGATTATGATATCATCAAATGATTATGACATCAACAAAATGATTATGACATCATCAAATGATTATGACATCAACAAAATGATTATGACATCAAATGATTATGACATCATCAAATGATTATGACATCATCCAATGATTATGACATCAAATGATTATGACATCATCAAATCATTATGACATCAACAAAATGATTATGACATCAACAAATGATTATGACATCAACAAAATGATTATTACATCATCTAATGATTATGACATCATCAAATGATTATGACATCAACAAAATGATTATGACATCATCAAATGATTATGACATCAACAAAATGATTATGACATCATCTAATGATTATGACATCATCAAATGATTATGACATCAACAAAATGATTATGACATCATCAAATGATTATGACATCAACAAAATGATTATGACATCATCAAATGATTATGACATCATCTAATGATTATGACATCATCAAATGATTATGACATCAACAAAATGATTATGACATCATCCAATGATTATGACATCAAATGATTATGACATCATGAAATCATATGACATCAACAAAATGATTATGACATCATCCAATGATTATGACATCAAATGATTATGACATCAACAAAATGATTACGACATCATCAAATGATTATGACATCAACAAAATGATTATGACATCATCTAATGATGATGATATCATCAAATGATTATGACATCAACAAAATGATTATGACATCATCAAATGATTATGACATCAAATGATTATGACATCATCAAATCATTATGACATCAACAAAATGATTATGACATCAACAAAATGATTACGACATCATCAAATGATTATGACATCAACAAAATGATTATGACATCATCTAATGATGATGACATCATCAAATGATTATGACATCAACAAAATGATTATGACATCATCAAATGATTATGACATCAACAAAATGACTATGACATCATCTAATGATCATGACATCATCAAATGATTATGGCATCATCAAATGATTATGACATCAACAAAATGATTATGACATCATCCAATGATTATGACCTCAAATCATTATGACATCATCAAATCATTATGACATCAACAAAATGATTATTACATCAAAAAAATGATTATGACATCATCAAATGATTATGACATCAACAAAATGATTATGTCATCATCCAATGATCATGACATCAAATGATTATGACATCATCTAATGATTATGACATCAACAAAATGATTATGACATCATCCAATGATTGTGACATCAAATGATTATGATATCATCAAATGATTATGACATCAACAAAATGATTATGACATCATCAAATGATTATGACATCAACAAAATGATTATGACATCATCTAATGATTATGACATAATCAAATGATTATGACATCAACAAAATGATTATGACATCATCTAATGATTATGACATCATCAAATGATTATGACATCAACAAAATGATTATGACATCATCCAATGATTATGACATCAAATGATTATGACATCATGAAATCATATGACATCAACAAAATGATTATGACATCAACAAAATGATTATGACATCATCAAATGATTCTGACATCAACAAAATGATTATGACATCATCAAATGACTCTGACATCAACAAAATGATTATGACATCATCTAATGATTATGACATCATAAAATGATTATGACATCAACAAAATGATTATGACATCATCCAATGATTATGACATCAAATGATTATGACATCATCAAATGATTATGACATCAACAAAATGATTATGACATCATCAAATGGTTATGACATCAACAAAATGATTATGACATCATCCAATGATTATGACATCAAATGATTATGACATCATCAAATGATTATGACATCATCCAACGATTATGACATCAAATGATTATGACATCATCAAATCATTATGACATCAACAAAATACTTGCTCCCGTGTCTCAGTGGGGTTCAGTAACGTCAGCTGATCCCCTGCTGTGTGGATGGCAGTCTCTCCTGCTGTCACCTCATTCAAAATTCAGTAGGCCTCTGCCTACACCCTCCTATTTCCTGGGCTTCAACACAGCCAGTTGTAGTTCGGAAGTGCCGTCCACACGGAAAGAGATACTTGCTCCCGTGTCTCAGTGGGGTTCAGTAACGTCAGCTGATCCCCTGCTGTGTGGATGGCAGTCTCTCCTGCTGTCACCTCATTCAAAATTCAGTAGGCCTCTGCCTACACCCTCCTATTTCCTGGGCTTCAACACAGCCAGTTGTAGTTCGGAAGTGCCGTCCACACGGAAAGAGATACTTGCTCCCGTGTCTCAGTGGGGTTCAGTAACGTCAGCTGATCCCCTGCTGTGTGGATGGCAGTCTCTCCTGCTGTCACCTCATTCAAAATTCAGTAGGCCTCTGCCTACACCCTCCTATTTCCTGGGCTTCAACACAGCCAGTTGTAGTTCGGAAGTGCCGTCCACACGGAAAGAGACACTTGCTCCCATGTCTCAGTGGGGTTCAGTAACGTCAGCTGATCCCCTGCTGTGTGGATGGCAGTCTCTCCTGCTGTCACCTCATTCAAAATTCAGTAGGCCTCTGCCTACACCCTCCTATTTCCTGGGCTTCAACACAGCCAGTTGTAGTTCGGAAGTGCCGTCCACACGGAAAGAGACACTTGCTCCCGTGTCTCAGTGGGGTTCAGTAACGTCAGCTGATCCCCTGCTGTGTGGATGGCAGTCTCTCCTGCTGTAAACTCATTCAAAATTCAGTAGGCCTCTGCCTACACCCTCCTATTTCCTGGGCTTCAACACAGCCAGTTGTAGTTCGGAAGTGCCGTCCACACGGAAAGAGATACTTGCTCCCGTGTCTCAGTGGGGTTCAGTAATGTCAGCTGATCCCCTGCTGTGTGGATGGCAGTCTCTCCTGCTGTCACCTCATTCAAAATACAGTAGGCCTCTGCCTACACCCTCCTATTTCCTGGGCTTCAACACAGCCAGTTGTAGTTCGGAAGTGCCGTCCACACGGAAAGAGACACTTGCTCCCGTGTCTCAGTGGGGTTCAGTAACGTCAGCTGATCCCCTGCTGTGTGGATGGCAGTCTCTCCTGCTGTAAACTCATTCAAAATACAGTAGGCCTCTGCCTACACCCTCCTATTTCCTGGTCTTCAACACAGCCAGTTGTAGTTCGGAAGTGCCGTCCACACGGAAAGAGATACTTGCTCCCGTGTCTCAGTGGGGTTCAGTAACGTCAGCTGATCCCCTGCTGTGTGGATGGCAGTCTCTCCTGCTGTAAACTCATTCAAAATACAGTAGGCCTCTGCCTACACCCTCCTATTTCCTGGGCTTCAACACAGCCAGTTGTAGTTCGGAAGTGCCGTCCACACGGAAAGAGACACTTGCTCCCGTGTCTCAGTGGGGTTCAGTAATGTCAGCTGATCCCCTGCTGTGTGGATGGCAAAGTCTCCTGCTGCCTACACAGTCGTACCACTACTGATTTTTAACCGTGCTCCAATTAGGCCTGTGGCTACACTGTCTCTCGTATTTCCCCTGTCCTCCAACCCCGCCAGTTACAGCTCCGAAGTGGCGTCTGCACAATCCACACTTGTTCCTGTGTTACAGGTGTTCAGTCCGGTCAGTTAATCCCCTGATGTGTGTCCGGCAATGTCGCCTGCTCTGTCCACATTCCCATTATCGGAATGTGAATCAGTGAAGCCACAGGCCTAAGTGGAGCTTGGTTCAAATTAGTAGTCTACAACCGATCTTAAAATTTCTTCAATGCAGCCTAAGCCTGCTCCGTGCTTGTCCCTGGGCTTCAACACAGCCAGTTGTTGCTCGGAAGTGCCGTCTTCACAGAGTAAAACACTAGCTCCTGTGTTTGTGGGGTTCAGTAACGTCAGCTGTTCCCCTGCTGTTTTGATGGCAATCTGTCCTGCTGCCTCCCAATTGACAGCACATCAGGCCTCAGCCTGCTAAGTGCTTGTCCTGGGCTCCAACATCGCCAGTTGCTGCTCATAACTGACTTTGGCACGGGTACTCCCTCCTGCCCAGCTTGGTTCCAGCCCTGCCTGCTGTTTCCGGGAAGTGTCAATGTCAGTTTGCCACCCCAAGTTGCCATGTCGTGTTGCGGTTGGGTTAGCCGAGGCTAGGGTGCCAGCAGTTTAGGTGCTTCCTATGTGGACTGCGGGTTCTGGTAAGAAAGGTTTGTTCCATAGTGCCAGTAGGACAAGCACCCCCTGTAGGACTGTGTGATTCGGTAACTGCGGCCAGCTTGCGGCATGCCAACTTTGCTTTTCAGGGGTAACTTCTGATACCCCTTTCGGGTTCCAGCACCGTCAGCTGGTTCTCATCAGAGCCTTTGGCCTAGGTGCCTCCATCTCGGTATCCGAGTTCCGGCAACGTCTGCTGGTCCTTGGTAGTGCTTTGTAGCACAGGTACCTCCTGCTTAGTAACCGGGTTCCAGCACCGTCAGCTGGTCCTCGGTTGTGCCATTGGCTCTTATTCCTTCTGCTGCCCCTCCGGGTGCCAGCACTGTCAGCTGGTCCTCGCTATTTCCATTTGCTCTTGCAGCTTATGCTACCCCTCCGGGTTCCAGCACCGTCAGCTGGTTCTCGTCAGAGCCTTTGGCCTAGGTGCCTCCATCTCGGTATCCGAGTTCCGGCAACGTCTGCTGGTCCTTGGTAGTGCGTTGTAGCACAGGTACCTCCTGCTTAGTAACCGGGTTCCAGCACCGTCAGCTGGTCCTCGGTTGTGCCATTGGCTCTTATTCCTTCTGCTGCCCCTCCGGGTGCCAGCACTGTCAGCTGGTCCTCGCTATTTCCATTTGCTCTTGCAGCTTATGCTACCCCTCCGGGTTCCAGCATCGTCAGCTGGTTCTCGTCAGAGCCTTTGGCCTAGGTGCCTCCATCTCGGTATCCGAGTTCCGGCAACGTCTGCTGGTCCTTGGTAGTGCTTTGTAGCACAGGTACCTCCTGCTTAGTAACCGGGTTCCAGCACCGTCAGCTGGTCCTCGGTAGTGCCATTGGCTCTTGTTCCTTCTGCTGCCCCTCCGGGTGCCAGTACCGTCAGCTGGTTCAAGAGGACAAAGAACAGGAAGACAACCACCAAGATGCAGAACAACAAGAGAGAGAAGACAAAGAAGCATAAAAAAAACAAAGCAGAAGAACATTAAGCATAAGACTAATACTCTGAGCAAATGATATTATCTTATTTATAAGCAGAAGAAGACTAAGCAGTGTATGGGGGTGAGTCCGTTCCTCCTCGTGGTGCCCCTGGAAAAGGCCTGCTTCTGCAGGCCAAACTGAACGCGGACAAATCCTGTTGTAAATCTTTTGTGACAGGCAGAACGGAAGGTGTAAACTTCTAACTTTTCTAGATAACAACTACAGGAATGCCTGACACAAACAAGAATATGATGAAGAAGAATAGGAAGAAGATGAAGAAGCTGAATATGTAGAATAATAATTGTTGAATAAGAAGAATATGAAGAATGTAAGAAAAGGAAGAAGAAGAAGAAGAAGAAGAAGAAGAAGAAGAAGAATGTAAAAAAGGAAGTAGAAGAGGAAGAAGAAGAATGTAAAAAAAGGAAGTAGAAGAAGAAGAAGAAGAATGTAAAAAAAGGAAGTAGAAGAAGAAGAAGAAGAATGTAAAAAAAGGAAGTAGAAGAAGAAGAAGAAGAATGTAAAAAAAGGAAGTAGAAGAAGAAGAAGAAGAATGTAAAAAAAGGAATAAGAAGAAGAATGTAAAAAAAGGAAGTAGAAGAAGAAGAAGAAGAATGTAAAAAAAGGAAGTAGAAGAAGAAGAAGAAGAATGTTAAAAAATTAAGTAGAAGAAGAAGAAGAAGAAGAATGTAAAAAAAGGAAGTAGAAGAAGAAGACATACATGTCTGGCAAAATATAAATGAGGCTAACATAGTCAATATCTTTGTAACTCCTAACATCTTTAAAAAAAAAAGTTTAATTCCTGCTATTCCATTTGATTGGGCTAAACCTCTATGGCTTTAATGTCTCCTCCACCTCCCACAATACATTCTACATTATTCTTAGTTGTTTTTCTTCATGTAGAATTAACCTACAAGGAAAGAAAGGGTTTTTTTTAATTCCGATATTTTGGCCCCATTGACTTGCATTGGTTCCCGGTATCGGAATCGGCGATACCGATACTTTTTTTAAAGATCGGCCGATCCATTCCGATCCGATATTTTCAAGTATCGGCTGGTATCGCTCAACTCTAGACATCATCCAATGATTATGACATCAAATGATTATGACATCATCAAATCATTATGACATCAACAAAATGATTATGACATCAACAAAATGATTACGACATCATCAAATGATTATGACATCAACAAAATGATTATGACATCATCTAATGATGATGATATCATCAAATGATTATGACATCAACAAAATGATTATGACATCATCAAATGATTATGACATCAACAAAATGATTATGACATCATCTAATGATCATGACATCATCAAATGATTATGGCATCATCAAATGATTATGACATCAACAAAATGATTATGATATCAAAAAAATGATTATGACATCATCAAATGATTATGACATCAACAAAATGATTATGTCATCATCCAATGATCATGACATCAAATGATTATGACATCATCTAATGATTATGACATTAACAAAATGATTATGACATCATCCAATGATTGTGACATCAAATGATTATGATATCATCAAATGATTATGACATCAACAAAATGATTATGACATCATCAAATGATTATGACATCAACAAAATGATTATGACATCATCTAATGATTATGACATCATCAAATGATTATGACATCAACAAAATGATTATGACATCATCCAATGATTATGACATCAAATGATTATGACATCATGAAATCATATGACATCAACAAAATGATTATGACATCAACAAAATGATTATGACATCATCAAATGATTCTGACATCAACAAAATGATTATGACATCATCCAATGATTATAACATCAAATGATTATGACATCATCAAATGATTATGACATCAACAAAATGATTATTACATCATCCAATGATTATGACATCAAATGATTATGACATCATCAAATGATTATGACATCAACAAAATGATTATGACATCATCAAATGATTATGACATCAACAAAATGATTATGACATCATCCAATGATTATGACATCAAATGATTATGACATCATCAAATGATTATGACATCATCCAACGATTATGACATCAAATGATTATGACATCATCAAATCATTATGACATCAACAAAATGATTATGACATCAACAAAATGATTATGACATCATCAAATGATTATGACATCAACAAAATGATTATGACATCATCTAATGATGATGACATCATCAAATGATTATGACATCAACAAAATGATTATGACATCATCAAATGATTATGACATCAACAAAATGATTATGACATCATCTAATGATTATGACATCATCAAATGATTATGGCATCATCAAATGATTATGACATCAACAAAATGATTATGACATCATCCAATGATTATGACATAAAATGATTATGACATCATCAAATCATTATGACATCAACAAAATGATTATGACATCAACAAAATGATTATGACATCATCAAATGATTATGACATCATCAAATGATAATGACATCTACAAAATGATAATGATATCATCCAATGATTATGACATCATCAAATGATTATGACATCAACAAAATAATTATGACATCAAATGATTATGACATCATCAAATGATTATGACATCATCCAATGATTATGACATCAAATGATTATGACATCATCAAATCATTATGACATCAACAAAATGATTATGACATCATCAAATGATTATGACATCAACAAAATGATTATGACATCATCTAATGATTATGACATCATCAAATGATTATGACATCAACAAAATGATTATGACATCATCAAATGATTATGACATCAACAAAATGATTATGACATCATCTAATGATTATGACATCATCAAATGATTATGACATCAACAAAATTATTATGACATCATCCAATGATTATGACATCATCAAATGATTATGACATCTACAAAATGATTATGACATCATCAAATGATTATGACATCAACAAAATGATTATGACATCATCTAACGATTATGACATCATCAAATGATTATGACATCAACAAAATTATTATGACATCATCCAATGATTATGACATCAACAAAATGATTATGACATCAAATGATTATGACATCATCAAATGATTATGACATCATCCAATGATTATGACATCAAATGATTATGACATCATCAAATGATTATGACATCAACAAAATGATTATGACATCATCAAATGATTATGACATCAATAAAATGATTATGACATCATCTAATGATTATGACATCAACAAAATGATTATGACATCATCAAATGATTATGACATCAACAAAATGATTATGACATCATCAAATGATTATGACATCAACAAAATTATTATGACATCATCCAACGATTATGACATCAAATGATTATGACATCATCAAATGATTATGACATCAACAAAATGATTATGACATCAAATGATTATGACATCATCAAATGATTATGACATCATCCAATGATTATGACATCAAATGATTATGACATCATCAAATCATTATGACATCAACAAAATGATTATGACATCATCAAATGATTATGACATCAACAAAATGATTATGACATCATCAAATGATTATGACATCAACAAAATGATTATGACATCATCAAATGATTATGACATCAACAAAATGATTATGACATCATCTAATGATTATGACATCATCAAATGATTATGACATCAACAAAATTATTATGACATCATCCAATGATTATGACATCATCAAATGATTATGACATCAACAAAATGATTATGACATCATCAAATGATTATGACATCATCTAATGATTATGACATCATCAAATGATTATGACATCAACAAAATGATTATGACATCATCCAATGATTGTGACATCAAATGATTATGATATCATCAAATGATTATGACATCAACAAAATGATTATGACATCATCAAATGATTATGACATCAACAAAATGATTATGACATCAAATGATTATGACATCATCAAATGATTATGACATCATCCAATGATTATGACATCAAATGATTATGACATCATCAAATCATTATGACATCAACAAAATGATTATGACATCAACAAATGATTATGACATCAACAAAATGATTATTACATCATCTAATGATTATGACATCATCAAATGATTATGACATCAACAAAATGATTATGACATCATCAAATGATTATGACATCAACAAAATGATTATGACATCATCTAATGATTATGACATCATCAAATGATTATGACATCAACAAAATGATTATGACATCATCAAATGATTATGACATCAACAAAATGATTATGACATCATCAAATGATTATGACATCATCTAATGATTATGACATCATCAAATGATTATGACATCAACAAAATGATTATGACATCATCCAATGATTATGACATCAAATGATTATGACATCATGAAATCATATGACATCAACAAAATGATTATGACATCATCCAATGATTATGACATCAAATGATTATGACATCAACAAAATGATTACGACATCATCAAATGATTATGACATCAACAAAATGATTATGACATCATCTAATGATGATGATATCATCAAATGATTATGACATCAACAAAATGATTATGACATCATCAAATGATTATGACATCAACAAAATGATTATGACATCATCTAATGATCATGACATCATCAAATGATTATGGCATCATCAAATGATTATGACATCAACAAAATGATTATGATATCAAAAAAATGATTATGACATCATCAAATGATTATGACATCAACAAAATGATTATGTCATCATCCAATGATCATGACATCAAATGATTATGACATCATCTAATGATTATGACATTAACAAAATGATTATGACATCATCCAATGATTGTGACATCAAATGATTATGATATCATCAAATGATTATGACATCAACAAAATGATTATGACATCTTCAAATGATTATGACATCAACAAAATGATTATGACATCATCAAATCATTATGACATCAACAAAATGATTATGACATCAACAAAATGATTATGACATCATCAAATGATTATGACATCAACAAAATGATTATGACATCATCTAATGATGACATCATCAAATGATTATGACATCAACAAAATGATTATGACATCATCAAATGATTATGACATCAACAAAATGATTATGACATCATCTAATGATTATGACATCATCAAATGATTATGGCATCATCAAATGATTATGACATCAACAAAATGATTATGACATCATCTAATGATTATGACATCATCAAATGATTATGACATCAACAAAATGATTATGACATCATCCAATGATTATGACATCAAATGATTATGACATCATCAAATGATTATGACATGAACAAAATGATTATGACATCATCTAATGATTATGACATCATCAAATGATTATGACATCAACAAAATGATTATGACATCATCCAATGATTATGACATCAAATGATTATGACATCATCAAATGATTATGACATCAACAAAATGATTATGACATCATCCAATGATTATGACATCAAATGATTATGACATCATCAAATCATTATGACATCAACAAAATGATTATGACATCAACAAAATGATTACGACATCATCAAATGATTATGACATCAACAAAATGATTATGACATCATCTAATGATGATGACATCATCAAATGATTATGACATCAACAAAATGATTATGACATCATCAAATGATTATGACATCAACAAAATGACTATGACATCATCTAATGATCATGACATCATCAAATGATTATGGCATCATCAAATGATTATGACATCAACAAAATGATTATGACATCATCCAATGATTATGACCTCAAATCATTATGACATCATCAAATGATTATGACATCAACAAAATGATTATGTCATCATCCAATGATCATGACATCAAATGATTATGACATCATCTAATGATTATGACATCAACAAAATGATTATGACATCATCCAATGATTGTGACATCAAATGATTATGATATCATCAAATGATTATGACATCAACAAAATGATTATGACATCATCAAATGATTATGACATCAACAAAATGATTATGACATCATCTAATGATTATGACATAATCAAATGATTATGACATCAACAAAATGATTATGACATCATCTAATGATTATGACATCATCAAATGATTATGACATCAACAAAATGATTATGACATCATCCAATGATTATGACATCAAATGATTATGACATCATGAAATCATATGACATCAACAAAATGATTATGACATCATCAAATGATTCTGACATCAACAAAATGATTATGACATCATCAAATGACTCTGACATCAACAAAATGATTATGACATCATCTAATGATTATGACATCATAAAATGATTATGACATCAACAAAATGATTATGACATCATCCAATGATTATGACATCAAATGATTATGACATCATCAAATGATTATGACATCAACAAAATGATTATGACATCATCAAATGGTTATGACATCAACAAAATGATTATGACATCATCCAACGATTATGACATCAAATGATTATGACATCATCAAATCATTATGACATCAACAAAATACTTGCTCCCGTGTCTCAGTGGGGTTCAGTAACGTCAGCTGATCCCCTGCTGTGTGGATGGCAGTCTCTCCTGCTGTCACCTCATTCAAAATTCAGTAGGCCTCTGCCTACACCCTCCTATTTCCTGGGCTTCAACACAGCCAGTTGTAGTTCGGAAGTGCCGTCCACACGGAAAGAGATACTTGCTCCCGTGTCTCAGTGGGGTTCAGTAACGTCAGCTGATCCCCTGCTGTGTGGATGGCAGTCTCTCCTGCTGTCACCTCATTCAAAATTCAGTAGGCCTCTGCCTACACCCTCCTATTTCCTGGGCTTCAACACAGCCAGTTGTAGTTCGGAAGTGCCGTCCACACGGAAAGAGACACTTGCTCCCATGTCTCAGTGGGGTTCAGTAACGTCAGCTGATCCCCTGCTGTGTGGATGGCAGTCTCTCCTGCTGTCACCTCATTCAAAATTCAGTAGGCCTCTGCCTACACCCTCCTATTTCCTGGGCTTCAACACAGCCAGTTGTAGTTCGGAAGTGCCGTCCACACGGAAAGAGACACTTGCTCCCGTGTCTCAGTGGGGTTCAGTAACGTCAGCTGATCCCCTGCTGTGTGGATGGCAGTCTCTCCTGCTGTAAACTCATTCAAAATTCAGTAGGCCTCTGCCTACACCCTCCTATTTCCTGGGCTTCAACACAGCCAGTTGTAGTTCGGAAGTGCCGTCCACACGGAAAGAGATACTTGCTCCCGTGTCTCAGTGGGGTTCAGTAATGTCAGCTGATCCCCTGCTGTGTGGATGGCAGTCTCTCCTGCTGTCACCTCATTCAAAATACAGTAGGCCTCTGCCTACACCCTCCTATTTCCTGGGCTTCAACACAGCCAGTTGTAGTTCGGAAGTGCCGTCCACACGGAAAGAGACACTTGCTCCCGTGTCTCAGTGGGGTTCAGTAACGTCAGCTGATCCCCTGCTGTGTGGATGGCAGTCTCTCCTGCTGTAAACTCATTCAAAATACAGTAGGCCTCTGCCTACACCCTCCTATTTCCTGGTCTTCAACACAGCCAGTTGTAGTTCGGAAGTGCCGTCCACACGGAAAGAGATACTTGCTCCCGTGTCTCAGTGGGGTTCAGTAACGTCAGCTGATCCCCTGCTGTGTGGATGGCAGTCTCTCCTGCTGTAAACTCATTCAAAATACAGTAGGCCTCTGCCTACACCCTCCTATTTCCTGGGCTTCAACACAGCCAGTTGTAGTTCGGAAGTGCCGTCCACACGGAAAGAGACACTTGCTCCCGTGTCTCAGTGGGGTTCAGTAATGTCAGCTGATCCCCTGCTGTGTGGATGGCAAAGTCTCCTGCTGCCTACACAGTCGTACCACTACTGATTTTTAACCGTGCTCCAATTAGGCCTGTGGCTACACTGTCTCTCGTATTTCCCCTGTCCTCCAACCCCGCCAGTTACAGCTCCGAAGTGGCGTCTGCACAATCCACACTTGTTCCTGTGTTACAGGTGTTCAGTCCGGTCAGTTAATCCCCTGATGTGTGTCCGGCAATGTCGCCTGCTCTGTCCACATTCCCATTATCGGAATGTGAATCAGTGAAGCCACAGGCCTAAGTGGAGCTTAGTTCAAATTAGTAGTCTACAACCGATCTTAAAATTTCTTCAATGCAGCCTAAGCCTGCTCCGTGCTTGTCCCTGGGCTTCAACACAGCCAGTTGTTGCTCGGAAGTGCCGTCTTCACAGAGTAAAACACTAGCTCCTGTGTTTGTGGGGTTCAGTAACGTCAGCTGTTCCCCTGCTGTTTTGATGGCAATCTGTCCTGCTGCCTCCCAATTGACAGCACATCAGGCCTCAGCCTGCTAAGTGCTTGTCCTGGGCTCCAACATCGCCAGTTGCTGCTCATAACTGACTTTGGCACGGGTACTCCCTCCTGCCCAGCTTGGTTCCAGCCCTGCCTGCTGTTTCCGGGAAGTGTCAATGTCAGTTTGCCACCCCAAGTTGCCATGTCGTGTTGCGGTTGGGTTAGCCGAGGCTAGGGTGCCAGCAGTTTAGGTGCTTCCTATGTGGACTGCGGGTTCTGGTAAGAAAGGTTTGTTCCATAGTGCCAGTAGGACAAGCACCCCCTGTAGGACTGTGTGATTCGGTAACTGCGGCCAGCTTGCGGCATGCCAACTTTGCTTTTCAGGGGTAACTTCTGATACCCCTTTCGGGTTCCAGCACCGTCAGCTGGTTCTCATCAGAGCCTTTGGCCTAGGTGCCTCCATCTCGGTATCCGAGTTCCGGCAACGTCTGCTGGTCCTTGGTAGTGCTTTGTAGCACAGGTACCTCCTGCTTAGTAACCGGGTTCCAGCACCGTCAGCTGGTCCTCGGTTGTGCCATTGGCTCTTATTCCTTCTGCTGCCCCTCCGGGTGCCAGCACTGTCAGCTGGTCCTCGCTATTTCCATTTGCTCTTGCAGCTTATGCTACCCCTCCGGGTTCCAGCACCGTCAGCTGGTTCTCGTCAGAGCCTTTGGCCTAGGTGCCTCCATCTCGGTATCCGAGTTCCGGCAACGTCTGCTGGTCCTTGGTAGTGCGTTGTAGCACAGGTACCTCCTGCTTAGTAACCGGGTTCCAGCACCGTCAGCTGGTCCTCGGTTGTGCCATTGGCTCTTATTCCTTCTGCTGCCCCTCCGGGTGCCAGCACTGTCAGCTGGTCCTCGCTATTTCCATTTGCTCTTGCAGCTTATGCTACCCCTCCGGGTTCCAGCATCGTCAGCTGGTTCTCGTCAGAGCCTTTGGCCTAGGTGCCTCCATCTCGGTATCCGAGTTCCGGCAACGTCTGCTGGTCCTTGGTAGTGCTTTGTAGCACAGGTACCTCCTGCTTAGTAACCGGGTTCCAGCACCGTCAGCTGGTCCTCGGTAGTGCCATTGGCTCTTGTTCCTTCTGCTGCCCCTCCGGGTGCCAGTACCGTCAGCTGGTTCAAGAGGACAAAGAACAGGAAGACAACCACCAAGATGCAGAACAACAAGAGAGAGAAGACAAAGAAGCATAAAAAAAACAAAGCAGAAGAACATTAAGCATAAGACTAATACTCTGAGCAAATGATATTATCTTATTTATAAGCAGAAGAAGACTAAGCAGTGTATGGGGGTGAGTCCGTTCCTCCTCGTGGTGCCCCTGGAAAAGGCCTGCTTCTGCAGGCCAAACTGAACGCGGACAAATCCTGTTGTAAATCTTTTGTGACAGGCAGAACGGAAGGTGTAAACTTCTAACTTTTCTAGATAACAACTACAGGAATGCCTGACACAAACAAGAATATGATGAAGAAGAATAGGAAGAAGATGAAGAAGCTGAATATGTAGAATAATAATTGTTGAATAAGAAGAATATGAAGAATGTAAGAAAAGGAAGAAGAAGAAGAAGAAGAAGAAGAAGAAGAAGAAGAATGTAAAAAAGGAAGTAGAAGAGGAAGAAGAAGAATGTAAAAAAAGGAAGTAGAAGAAGAAGAAGAAGAATGTAAAAAAAGGAAGTAGAAGAAGAAGAAGAAGAATGTAAAAAAAGGAAGTAGAAGAAGAAGAAGAAGAATGTAAAAAAAGGAAGTAGAAGAAGAAGAAGAAGAATGTAAAAAAAGGAATAAGAAGAAGAATGTAAAAAAAGGAAGTAGAAGAAGAAGAAGAAGAATGTAAAAAAAGGAAGTAGAAGAAGAAGAAGAAGAATGTTAAAAAATTAAGTAGAAGAAGAAGAAGAAGAAGAATGTAAAAAAAGGAAGTAGAAGAAGAAGACATACATGTCTGGCAAAATATAAATGAGGCTAACATAGTCAATATCTTTGTAACTCCTAACATCTTTAAAAAAAAAAGTTTAATTCCTGCTATTCCATTTGATTGGGCTAAACCTCTATGGCTTTAATGTCTCCTCCACCTCCCACAATACATTCTACATTATTCTTAGTTGTTTTTCTTCATGTAGAATTAACCTACAAGGAAAGAAAGGGTTTTTTTTAATTCCGATATTTTGGCCCCATTGACTTGCATTGGTTCCCGGTATCGGAATCGGCGATACCGATACTTTTTTTAAAGATCGGCCGATCCATTCCGATCCGATATTTTCAAGTATCGGCTGGTATCGCTCAACTCTAGACATCATCCAATGATTATGACATCAAATGATTATGACATCATCAAATCATTATGACATCAACAAAATGATTATGACATCAACAAAATGATTACGACATCATCAAATGATTATGACATCAACAAAATGATTATGACATCATCTAATGATGATGATATCATCAAATGATTATGACATCAACAAAATGATTATGACATCATCAAATGATTATGACATCAACAAAATGATTATGACATCATCTAATGATCATGACATCATCAAATGATTATGGCATCATCAAATGATTATGACATCAACAAAATGATTATGATATCAAAAAAATGATTATGACATCATCAAATGATTATGACATCAACAAAATGATTATGTCATCATCCAATGATCATGACATCAAATGATTATGACATCATCTAATGATTATGACATTAACAAAATGATTATGACATCATCCAATGATTGTGACATCAAATGATTATGATAATATCAAATGATTATGACATCAACAAAATGATTATGACATCATCAAATGATTATGACATCAACAAAATGATTATGACATCATCTAATGATTATGACATAATCAAATGATTATGACATCAACAAAATGATTATGACATCATCTAATGATTATGACATCATCAAATGATTATGACATCAACAAAATGATTATGACATCATCCAATGATTATGACATCAAATGATTATGACATCATGAAATCATATGACATCAACAAAATGATTATGACATCAACAAAATGATTATGACATCATCAAATGATTCTGACATCAACAAAATGATTATGACATCATCCAATGATTATAACATCAAATGATTATGACATCATCAAATGATTATGACATCAACAAAATGATTATTACATCATCCAATGATTATGACATCAAATGATTATGACATCATCAAATGATTATGACATCAACAAAATGATTATGACATCATCAAATGATTATGACATCAACAAAATGATTATGACATCATCCAATGATTATGACATCAAATGATTATGACATCATCAAATGATTATGACATCATCCAACGATTATGACATCAAATGATTATGACATCATCAAATCATTATGACATCAACAAAATGATTATGACATCAACAAAATGATTATGACATCATCAAATGATTATGACATCAACAAAATGATTATGACATCATCTAATGATGATGACATCATCAAATGATTATGACATCAACAAAATGATTATGACATCATCAAATGATTATGACATCAACAAAATGATTATGACATCATCTAATGATTATGACATCATCAAATGATTATGGCATCATCAAATGATTATGACATCAACAAAATGATTATGACATCATCCAATGATTATGACATAAAATGATTATGACATCATCAAATCATTATGACATCAACAAAATGATTATGACATCAACAAAATGATTATGACATCATCAAATGATTATGACATCATCAAATGATAATGACATCTACAAAATGATAATGATATCATCCAATGATTATGACATCATCAAATGATTATGACATCAACAAAATAATTATGACATCAAATGATTATGACATCATCAAATGATTATGACATCATCCAATGATTATGACATCAAATGATTATGACATCATCAAATCATTATGACATCAACAAAATGATTATGACATCATCAAATGATTATGACATCAACAAAATGATTATGACATCATCTAATGATTATGACATCATCAAATGATTATGACATCAACAAAATGATTATGACATCATCAAATGATTATGACATCAACAAAATGATTATGACATCATCTAATGATTATGACATCATCAAATGATTATGACATCAACAAAATTATTATGACATCATCCAATGATTATGACATCATCAAATGATTATGACATCTACAAAATGATTATGACATCATCAAATGATTATGACATCAACAAAATGATTATGACATCATCTAACGATTATGACATCATCAAATGATTATGACATCAACAAAATTATTATGACATCATCCAATGATTATGACATCAACAAAATGATTATGACATCAAATGATTATGACATCATCAAATGATTATGACATCATCCAATGATTATGACATCAAATGATTATGACATCATCAAATGATTATGACATCAACAAAATGATTATGACATCATCAAATGATTATGACATCAATAAAATGATTATGACATCATCTAATGATTATGACATCAACAAAATGATTATGACATCATCAAATGATTATGACATCAACAAAATGATTATGACATCATCAAATGATTATGACATCAACAAAATTATTATGACATCATCCAACGATTATGACATCAAATGATTATGACATCATCAAATGATTATGACATCAACAAAATGATTATGACATCAAATGATTATGACATCATCAAATGATTATGACATCATCCAATGATTATGACATCAAATGATTATGACATCATCAAATCATTATGACATCAACAAAATGATTATGACATCATCAAATGATTATGACATCAACAAAATGATTATGACATCATCAAATGATTATGACATCAACAAAATGATTATGACATCATCAAATGATTATGACATCAACAAAATGATTATGACATCATCTAATGATTATGACATCATCAAATGATTATGACATCAACAAAATTATTATGACATCATCCAATGATTATGACATCATCAAATGATTATGACATCAACAAAATGATTATGACATCATCAAATGATTATGACATCATCTAATGATTATGACATCATCAAATGATTATGACATCAACAAAATGATTATGACATCATCCAATGATTGTGACATCAAATGATTATGATATCATCAAATGATTATGACATCAACAAAATGATTATGACATCATCAAATGATTATGACATCAACAAAATGATTATGACAACTTCAAATGATTATGACATCAACAAAATGATTATGACATCATCTAATGATTATGACATCAACAAAATGATTATGACATCATCTAATGATTATGACATCATCAAATGATTATGACATCAACAAAATTATTATGACATCATCCAATGATTATGACATCAACAAAATGATTATGACATCATCCAATGATTGTGACATCAAATGATTATGATATCATCAAATGATTATGACATCATCCAATGATTATGACATCATCAAATGATTATGACATCTACAAAATGATTATGACATCATCAAATGATTTTGACATCAACAAAATGATTATGACATCATCTAATGATTATGACATCATCAAATGATTATGACATCAACAAAATTATTATGACATCATCCAATGATTATGACATCAACAAAATGATTATGACATCAAATGATTATGACATCATCAAATGATTATGACATCATCCAATGATTATGACATCAAATGATTATGACATCATCAAATGATTATGACATCAACAAAATGATTATGACATCATCAAATGATTATGACATCAACAAAATGATTATGACATCATCTAATGATTATGACATCAACAAAATGATTATGACATCATCAAATGATTATGACATCAACAAAATGATTATGACATCATCAAATGATTATGACATCAACAAAATTATTATGACATCATCCAACGATTATGACATCAAATGATTATGACATCATCAAATGATTATGACATCAACAAAATGATTATGACATCAAATGATTATGACATCATCAAATGATTATGACATCATCCAATGATTATGACATCAAATGATTATGACATCATCAAATCATTATGACATCAACAAAATGATTATGACATCATCAAATGATTATGACATCAACAAAATGATTATGACATCATCAAATGATTATGACATCAACAAAATGATTATGACATCATCAAATGATTATGACATCAACAAAATGATTATGACATCATCTAATGATTATGACATCATCAAATGATTATGACATCAACAAAATTATTATGACATCATCCAATGATTATGACATCATCAAATGATTATGACATCAACAAAATGATTATGACATCATCAAATGATTATGACATCATCTAATGATTATGACATCATCAAATGATTATGACATCAACAAAATGATTATGACATCATCCAATGATTGTGACATCAAATGATTATGATATCATCAAATGATTATGACATCAACAAAATGATTATGACATCATCAAATGATTATGACATCAACAAAATGATTATGACATCAAATGATTATGACATCATCAAACGATTATGACATCATCCAATGATTATGACATCAAATGATTATGACATCATCAAATCATTATGACATCAACAAAATGATTATGACATCAACAAATGATTATGACATCAACAAAATGATTATTACATCATCTAATGATTATGACATCATCAAATGATTATGACATCAACAAAATGATTATGACATCATCAAATGATTATGACATCAACAAAATGATTATGACATCATCTAATGATTATGACATCATCAAATGATTATGACATCAACAAAATGATTATGACATCATCAAATGATTATGACATCAACAAAATGATTATGACATCATCAAATGATTATGACATCATCTAATGATTATGACATCATCAAATGATTATGACATCAACAAAATGATTATGACATCATCCAATGATTATGACATCAAATGATTATGACATCATGAAATCATATGACATCAACAAAATGATTATGACATCATCCAATGATTATGACATCAAATGATTATGACATCATCAAATGATTATGACATCAACAAAATGATTATGACATCATCCAACGATTATGACATCAAATGATTATGACATCATCAAATCATTATGACATCAACAAAATGATTATGACATCAAATGATTATGACATCATCAAATGATTATGACATCAACAAAATGATTATGACATCATCAAATGATTATGACATCAACAAAATGATTATGACATCATCCAATGATTATGACATCAAATGATTATGACATCATCAAATGATTATGACATCAAATGATTATGACATCATCCAACGATTATGACATCAAATGATTATGACATCATCAAATGATTATGACATCAACAAAATGATTATGACATCAAATGATTATGACATCATCAAATGATTATGACATCATCCAATGATTATGACATCAAATGATTATGACATCATCAAATCATTATGACATCAACAAAATGATTATGACATCATCAAATGATTATGACATCAACAAAATGATTATTACATCATCTAATGATTATGACATCATCAAATGATTATGACATCAACAAAATGATTATGACATCATCAAATGATTATGACATCAACAAAATGATTATGACATCATCTAATGATTATGACATCATCAAATGATTATGACATCAACAAAATTATTATGACATCATCCAATGATTATGACATCATCAAATGATTATGACATCAACAAAATGATTATGACATCATCAAATGATTATGACAACAACAAAATGATTATGACATCATCTAATGATTATGACATCATCAAATGATTATGACATCAACAAAATGATTATGACATCATCTAATGATTATGACATAACCAAATGATTATGACATCAACAAAATGATTATGACATCATATAATGATTATGACATCATCAAATGATTATGACATCTACAAAATGATTATGACATCATCAAATGATTATGACATCAACAAAATGATTATGACATCATCTAATGATTATGACATCATCAAATGATTATGACATCAACAAAATTATTATGACATCATCCAATGATTATGACATCAACAAAATGATTATGACATCAAATGATTATGACATCATCAAATGATTATGACATCATCCAATGATTATGACTTCAAATGATTATGACATCATCAAATCATTATGACATCAACAAAATGATTATGACATCAAATGATTATGACATCATCAAATGATTATGACATCATCCAATGATTACGACATCAAATGATTATGACATCATCAAATCATTATGACATCAACAAAATGATTATGACATCATCAAATGATTATGACATCAACAAAATGATTATGACATCATCTAATGATTATGACATCATCAAATGATTATGACATCAACAAAATGATTATGACATCATCAAATGATTATGACATCAACAAAATGATTATGACATCATCTAATGATTATGACATCATCAAATGATTATGACATCAACAAAATTATTATGACATCATCCAATGATTATGACATCATCAAATGATTATGACATCAACAAAATTATTATGACATCATCAAATTATTATGACATCATCTAATGATTATGACATCATCAAATGATTATGACATCAACAAAATGATTATGACATCATCCAATGATTGTGACATCAAATGATTATGATATCATCAAATGATTATGACATCAACAAAATGATTATGACATCATCAAATGATTATGACATCAACAAAATGATTATGACATCATCTAATGATTATGACATAACCAAATGATTATGACATCATCTAATGATTATGACATCATCAAATGATTATGACATCAACAAAATGATTATGACATCATCCAATGATAATGACATCAAATGATTATGACATCATGAAATCATATGACATCAACAAAATGATTATGACATCATCCAATGATTATGACATCAAATGATTATGACATCATCAAATGATTATGACATCAACAAAATGATTATGACATCAAATGATTATGACATCATCAAATGATTATGACATCATCCAATGATTATGACATCAAATGATTATGACATCATCAAATCATTATGACATCAACAAAATGATTATGACATCAAATGATTATGACATCATCAAATGATTATGACATCAACAAAATGATTATGACATCATCAAATGATTATGACATCAACAAAATGATTATGACATTATCCAATGATTATGACATCAAATGATTATGACATCATCAAATGATTATGACATCAACAAAATGATTATGACATCATCCAACGATTATGACATCAAATGATTATGACATCATCAAATGATTATGACATCAACAAAATGATTATGACATCAAATGATTATGACATCATCAAATGATTATGACATCATCCAATGATTATGACATCAAATGATTATGACATCATCAAATCATTATGACATCAACAAAATGATTATGACATCATCCAATGATTATGACATCATCAAATGATTATGACATCATCAAATGATTCTGACATCAACAAAATGATTATGACATCATCTAATGATTATGACATAACCAAATGATTATGACATCAACAAAATGATTATGACATCATCTAATGATTATGACATCAACAAAATTATTATGACATCATCCAATGATTATGACATCATCAAATGATTATGACATCATCAAATGATTATGACATCATCAAATGATTCTGACATCAACAAAATGATTATGACATCATCAAATGATTATGACATCAACAAAATGATTATGACATCATCTAATGATTATGACATCATCAAATGATTATGACATCAACAAAATTATTATGACATCATCCAATGATTATGACATCATCAAATGATTATGACATCATCAAATGATTCTGACATCAACAAAATGATTATGACATCATCAAATGATTATGACATCAACAAAATGATTATGACATCATCTAATGATTATGACATCATCAAATGATTATGACATCAACAAAATGATTATGACATCATCAAATGATTATGACATCAACAAAATGATTATGGCATCATCAAATGATTATGACATCAACAAAATGATTATGACATCATCTAATGATTATGACATCATCAAATGATTATGACATCAACAAAATGATTATGACATCATCTAAAGATGATGACATCATCAAATGATTATGACATCAACAAAATGATTATGACATCATCAAATGATTATGACATCAACAAAATGATTATGACATCATCCAATGATTATGACATCAACAAAATGATTATGACATCATCCAATGATTATGACCTCAAATCATTATGACATCATCAAATGATTATGACATCAACAAAATGATTATGTCATCATCCAATGATCGTGACATCAAATGATTATGACATCATCTAATGATTATGACATCATCAAATGATTATGACATCAACAAAATGATTATGACATCATCCAATGATTGTGACATCAAATGATTATGATATCATCAAATGATTATGACATCAACAAAATGATTATGACATCATCAAATGATTATGACATCAACAAAATGATTATGACATCATCTAATGATTATGACATAACCAAATGATTATGACATCAACAAAATGATTATGACATCATCTAATGATTATGACATCATCAAATGATTATGACATCAACAAAATGATTATGACATCATCCAATGATTATGACATCAAATGATTATGACATCATGAAATCATATGACATCAACAAAATGATTCTGACATCAACAAAATGATTATGACATCATCAAATGATTCTGACATCAACAAAATGATTATGACATCATCAAATGATTCTGACATCAACAAAATGATTATGACATCATCTAATGATTATGACATCATCAAATGATTATGACATCAACAAAGTGATTATGACATCATCCAATGATTATGACATCAAATGATTATGACATCATCAAATGATTAAGACATCAACAAAATGATTATGACATCATCAAATGATTATGACATCAACAAAATGATTATGACATCATCCAATGATTATGACATCAAATGATTATGACATCATCAAATGATTATGACATCATCCAACGATTATGACATCAAATGATTATGACATCATCAAATCATTATGACATCAACAAAATGATTATGACATCAACAAAATGATTATGACATCATCAAATGATTATGACATCAACAAAATGATTATGACATCATCTAATGATGATGACATCATCAAATGATTATGACATCAACAAAATGATTATGACATCATCAAATGATTATGACATCAACAAAATGATTATGACATCATCTAATGATTATGACATCATCAAATGATTAAGGCATCATCAAATGATTATGACATCAACAAAATGATTATGACATCAACAAAATGATTATGACATCATCAAATGATTATGACATCAACAAAATGATTATGACATCATCCAATGATTATGACATCATCAAATGATTATGACATCTACAAAATGATTATGACATCATCCAATGATTATGACATCAAATGATTATGACATCATCAAATCATTATGACATCAACAAAATGATTATGACATCATCAAATGATTATGACATCAACAAAATGATTATGACATCATTAAATGATTATGACATCATCAAATGATTATGACATCAAAAAAATGATTATGACATCATCTAATGATTATGACATCATCAAATGATTATGACATCAACAAAATGATTATGACATCATCCAATGATTATGACATCAAATAATTATGACATCATCAAATGATTATGACATCAACAAAATGATTATGACATCATCAAATCATTATGACATCAACAAAATGATTATGACATCATCCAATGATTATGACATCAAATGATTATGACATCATCAAATGATTATGACATCAACAAAATGATTATGACATCATCCAACGATTATGACATCAAATGATTATGACATCATCAAATCATTATGACATCAACAAAATGACTATGACATCATCAAATGATTATGACATCAACAAAATGATTATGACATCATCTAATGATGATGACATCATCAAATGATTATGACATCAACAAAATGATTATGACATCATCAAATGATTATGACATCAACAAAATGATTATGACATCATCTAATGATTATGACATCATCAAATGATCATGGCATCATCAAATGATTATGACATCAACAAAATGATTATGACATCATCTAATGATTATGACATCATCAAATGATTATGACATCAACAAAATGATTATGACATCATCCAATGATTATGACATCAAATGATTATGACATCATCAAATGATTATGACATGAACAAAATGATTATGACATCATCTAATGATTATGACATCATCAAATGATTATGACATCAACAAAATGATTATGACATCATCCAATGATTATGACATCAAATGATTATGACATCATCAAATGATTATGACATGAACAAAATGATTATGACATCATCCAATGATTATGACATCAAATGATTATGACATCATCAAATCATTATGACATCAACAAAATGATTATGACATCAACAAAATGATTACGACATCATCAAATGATTATGACATCAACAAAATGATTATGACATCATCTAATGATGATGACATCATCAAATGATTATGACATCAACAAAATGATTATGACATCATCAAATGATTATGACATCAACAAAATGATTATGACATCATCTAATGATCATGACATCATCAAATGATTATGACATCAACAAAATGATTATGACATCATCAAATGATTATGACATCAACAAAATGATTATGACATCATCCAATGATTATGACCTCAAATCATTATGACATCATCAAATCATTATGACATCAACAAAATGATTATTACATCAAAAAATGATTATGACATCATCAAATGATTATGACATCAACAAAATGATTATGTCATCATCCAATGATCATGACATCAAATGATTATGACATCATCTAATGATTATGACATCATCAAGTGATTATGACATCATCAAAATGATTATGACATCATCCAATGATTGTGACATCAAATGATTATGATATCATCAAATGATTATGACATCAACAAAATGATTATGACATCATCAAATGATTATGACATCAACAAAATGATTATGACATCATCTAATGATTATGACATAACCAAATGATTATGACATCAACAAAATGATTATGACATCATCTAATGATTATGACATCATAAAATGATTATGACATCAACAAAATGATTATGACATCATCCAACGATTATGACATCAAATGATTATGACATCATCAAATCATTATGACATCAACAAAATGATTATGACATCAACAAAATGATTATGACATCATCAAATGATTATGACATCAACAAAATGATTATGACATCATATAATGATGATGACATCATCAAATGATTATGACATCAACAAAATGATTATGACATCATCAAATGATTATGACATCAACAAAATGATTATGACATCATCTAATGATTATGACATCATCAAATGATTATGGCATCATCAAATGATTATGACATCAACAAAATGATTATGACATCAACAAAATGATTATGACATCATCAAATGATTATGACATCAACAAAATGATTATGAAATCATCCAATGATGATGACATCATCAAATGATTATGACATCAACAAAATGATTATGACATCATCAAATGATTATGACATCAACAAAATGATTATGACATCATCTAATGATTATGACATCATCAAATGATTATGGCATCATCAAATGATTATGACATCAACAAAATGATTATGACATCTACAAAATGATTATGACATCATCAAATCATTATGACATCAACAAAATGATTATGACATCATCAAATGATTATGACATCAACAAAATGATTATGACATCATTAAATGATTATGACATCATCAAATGATTATGACATCAAAAAAATGATTATGACATCATCTAATGATTATGACATCATCAAATGATTATGACATCAACAAAATGATTATGACATCATCCAATGATTATGACATCAAATAATTATGACATCATCAAATGATTATGACATCAACAAAATGATTATGACATCATCAAATGATTATGACATCAACAAAATGATTATGACATCATCCAATGATTATGACATCAAATGATTATGACATCATCAAATGATTATGACATCAACAAAATGATTATGACATCATCCAACGATTATGACATCAAATGATTATGACATCATCAAATCATTATGACATCAACAAAATGATTATGACATCAACAAAATGATTATGACATCATCAAATGATTATGACATCAACAAAATAATTATGACATCATCTAATGATGATGACATCATCAAATGATTATGACATCAACAAAATGATTATGACATCATCAAATGATTATGACATCAACAAAATGATTATGACATCATCTAATGATTATGACATCATCAAATGATCATGGCATCATCAAATGATTATGACATCAACAAAATGATTATGACATCATCTAATGATTATGACATCATCAAATGATTATGACATCAACAAAATGATTATGACATCATCCAATGATTATGACATCAAATTATTATGACATCATCAAATGATTATGACATGAACAAAATGATTATGACATCATCTAATGATTATGACATCATCAAATGATTATGACATCAACAAAATGATTATGACATCATCCAATGAATATGACATCAAATGATTATGACATCATCAAATGATTATGACATCAACAAAATGATTATGACATCATCAAATCATTATGACATCAACAAAATGATTATGACATCAACAAAATGATTACGACATCATCAAATGATTATGACATCAACAAAATGATTATGACATCATCTAATGATGATGACATCATCAAATGATTATGACATCAACAAAATGATTATGACATCATCAAATGATTATGACATCAACAAAATGATTATGACATCATCTAATGATCATGACATCATCAAATGATTATGGCATCATCAAATGATTATGACATCAACAAAATGATTATGACATCATCCAATGATTATGACCTCAAATCATTATGACATCATCAAATCATTATGACATCAACAAAATGATTATGACATCAAAAAAATGATTATGACATCATCAAATGATTATGACATCAACAAAATGATTATGTCATCATCCAATGATCATGACATCAAATGATTATGACATCATCTAATGATTATGACATCAACAAAATGATTATGACATCATCCAATGATTGTGACATCAAATGATTATGACATCATCAAATGATTATGACATCAACAAAATGATTATGACATCATCAAATGATTATGACATCAACAAAATGATTATGACATCATCTAATGATTATGACATAACCAAATGATTATGACATCAACAAAATGATTATGACATCATCTAATGATTATGACATCATCAAATGATTATGACATCAACAAAATGATTATGACATCATCCAATGATTATGACATCAAATGATTATGACATCATGAAATCATATGACATCAACAAAATGATTATGACATCAACAAAATGATTATGACATCATCAAATGATTCTGACATCAACAAAATGATTATGACATCATCTAATGATTATGACATCATCAAATGATTATGACATCAACAAAATGATTATGACATCATCCAATGATTATGACATCAAATGATTATGACATCATCAAATGATTATGACATCAACAAAATGATTATGACATCATCAAATGATTATGACATCAACAAAATGATTATGACATCATCCAATGATTAAGACATCAAATGATTATGACATCATCAAATGATTATGACATCATCCAACGATTATGACATCAAATGATTATGACATCATCAAATCATTTTGACATCAACAAAATGATTATGACATCAACAAAATGATTATGACATCATCAAATGATTATGACATCAACAAAATGATTATGACATCATCTAATGATGATGACATCATCAAATGATTATGACATCAACAAAATGATTATGACATCATCAAATGATTATGACATCAACAAAATGATTATGACATCATCTAATGATTATGACATCATCAAATTATTATGGCATCATCAAATGGTTATGACATCAACAAAATGATTATGACATCATCCAATGATTATGACATCAAATGATTATGACATCATCAAATCATTATGACATCAACAAAATGATTATGACATCAACAAAATGATTATGACATCATCAAATGATTATGACATCAACAAAATGATTATGACATCATCAAATGATTATGACATCATCAAATGATTATGACATCTACAAAATGATTATGACATCATCCAATGATTATGACATCAAATGATTATGACATCATCAAATGATTATGACATCAACAAAATGATTATGACATCAAATGATTATGACATCATCAAATGATTATGACATCATCCAATGATTATGACATCAAATGATTATGACATCATCAAATGATTATGACATCAACAAAATGATTATGACATCATCCAATGATTATGACATCAAATGGTTATGACATCATCAAATCATTATGACATCAACAAAATGATTATGACATCAACAAAATGATTATGACATCATCAAATGATAATGACATCAAATGATTATGACATCAACAAAATGATTATGACATCATCAAATGATTATGACATCAACAAAATGATTATGACATCAACAAAATGATTATGACATCATCTAATGATTATGACATCATCAAATGATTATGACATCAACAAAATGATTATGACATCATCCAATGATTATGACATCAAATGATTATGACATCATCAAATCATTATGACATCAACAAAATGATTATGACATCATCAAATGATTATGACATCAACAAAATGATTATGACATCATTAAATGATTATGACATCATCAAATGATTATGACATCAACAAAATGATTATGACATCATCCAATGATTATGACATCAAATGGTTATGACATCATCAAATCATTATGACATCAACAAAATGATTATGACATCAACAAAATGATTATGACATCATCAAATGATAATGACATCAAATGATTATGACATCAACAAAATGATTATGACATCATCTAATGATTATGACATCAAACGATTATGACATCATCAAATGATTATGACATCAACAAAATGATTATGACATCAACAAAATGATTATGACATCATCTAATGATTATGACATCATCAAATGATTATGACATCAACAAAATGATTATGACATCATCCAATGATTATGACATCAAATGATTATGACATCATCAAATCATTATGACATCAACAAAATGATTATGACATCATCAAATGATTATGACATCAACAAAATGATTATGACATCATTAAATGATTATGACATCATCAAATGATTATGACATCAAAAAAATGATTATGACATCATCTAATGATTATGACATCATCAAATGATTATGACATCAACAAAATGATTATGACATCATCCAATGATTATGACATCAAATGATTATGACATCATCAAATGATTATGACATCAACAAAATGATTATGACATCATCAAATGATTATGACATCAAAAAAAGATTATGACATCATCCAATGATTATGACATCAAATGATTATGACAACATCAAATGATTATGACATCAACAAAATGATTATGACATCATCCAACGATTATGACATCAAATGATTATGACATCATCAAATCATTATGACATCAACAAAATGATTATGACATCAACAAAATGATTATGACATCATCAAATGATTATGACATCAACAAAATGATTATGACATCATCTAATGATGATGACATCATCAAGTGATTATTACATCATCAAAATGATTATGACATCAACAAAATGATTATGACATCATCTAATGATTATGACATCATCAAATATTTATGGCATCATCAAATGATTATGACATCAACAAAATGATTATGACATCATCCAATGATTATGACATCAAATGATTATGATATCATCAAATCATTATGACATCAACAAAATGATTATCACATCAACAAAATGATTATGACATCATCAAATGATTATGACATCAACAAAATGATTATGTCATCATCCAATGATTGTGACATCAAATGATTATGACATCATCAAATGATTATGACATCAACAAAATGATTATGACATCATCTAATGATTATGACATCATCAAATGATTATGACATCAACAAAATGATTATGACATCATCCAATGATTATGACATCAAATGATTATGACATCATCAAATGATTATGACATCAAAAAAATGATTATGACATCATCAAATGATTATGACATCAACAAAATGATTATGACATCATCAAATGATTATGACATCAACAAAATGATTATGACATCATCTAATGATTATAACATCATCAAATGATTATGACATCAACAAAATGATTATGACATCATCCAATGATTATGACATCAAATGATTATGACATCATCAAATCATATGACATCAACAAAATTATTATGACATCAACAAAATGATTATGACATCATCAAATGATTCTGACATCAACAAAATGATTATGACATCATCAAATGATTCTGACATCAACAAAATGATTATGACATCATCATATGATTATGACATCAACAAAATGATTATGACATCATCTAATGATTATGACATCATCAAATGTTTATGACATCAACAAAATGATTATGACATCATCCAATGATTATGACATCAAATGATTATGACATCATCAAATGATTATGACATGAACAAAATGATTATGGCATCATCTAATGATTATGACATCATCAAATGATTATGACATCAACAAAATGATTATGACATCATCCAATGATTATGACATCAATGATTATGACATCATCAAATGATTATGACATCAACAAAATGATTATGACATCATCCAACGATTATGACATCAAATGATTATGACATCATCAAATCATTATGACATCAACAAAATGATTATGACATCAACAAAATGATTACGACATCATCAAATGATTATGACATCAACAAAATGATTATGACATCATCTAATGATGATGACATCATCAAATGATTATGACATCAACAAAATGATTATGACATCATCAAATGATTATGACATCAACAAAATGATTATGACATCATCTAATGATCATGACATCATCAAATGATTATGGCATCATCAAATGATTATGACAATAACAAAATGATTATGACATCATCCAATGATTATGACCTCAAATCATTATGACATCATCAAATCATTATGACATCAACAAAATGATTATTACATCAAAAAAATGATTATGACATCATCAAATGATTATGACATCAACAAAATGATTATGTCATCATCCAATGATCATGACATCAAATGATTATGACATCATCTAATGATTATGACATCATCAAATGATTATGACATCAACAAAATGATTATGACATCATCCAATGATTGTGACATCAAATGATTATGATATCATCAAATGATTATGACATCAACAAAATGATTATGACATCATCAAATGATTATGACATCAACAAAATGATTATGATATCATCTAATGATTACGACATAACCAAATGATTATGACATCAACAAAATGATTCTGACATCATCTAATGATTATGACATCATCAAATGATTATGACATCAACAAAATGATTATGACATCATCCAATGATTATGACATCAAATGATTATGACATCATGAAATCATATGACATCAACAAAATGATTATGACATCAACAAAATGATTATGACATCATCAAATGATTCTGACATCAACAAAATGATTATGACATCATCAAATGATTCTGACATCAACAAAATGATTATGACATCATCTAATGATTATGACATCATCAAATGATTATGACATCAACAAAATGATTATGACATCATCCAATGATTATGACATCAAATGATTATGGCATCATGAAATCATATGACATCAACAAAATGATTATGACATCATCCAATGATTATGACATCAAATGATTATGACATCATCAAATGATTATGACATCAACAAAATGATTATGACATCATCCAACGATTATGACATCAAATGATTATGACATCATCAAATCATTATGACATCAACAAAATGATTATGACATCAAATGATTATGACATCATCAAATGATTATGACATCAACAAAATGATTATGACATCATCAAATGATTATGACATCAACAAAATGATTATGACATCATCCAATGATTATGACATCAAATGATTGTGACATCATCAAATGATTATGACATCAAATGATTATGACATCATCCAACGATTATGACATCAAATGATTATGACATCATCAAATGATTATGACATCAACAAAATGATTATGACATCAAATGATTATGACATCATCAAATGATTATGACATCATCCAATGATTATGACATCAAATGATTATGACATCATCAAATCATTATGACATCAACAAAATGATTATGACATCATCCAATGATTATGACATCAAATGATTATGACATCATCCAACGATTATGACATCAAATGATTATGACATCATCAAATCATTATGACATCAACAAAATGATTATGACATCAACAAAATGATTATGACATCATCAAATGATTATGACATCAACAAAATGATTATGACATCATCTAATGATGATGACATCATCAAATGATTATGACATCAACAAAATGATTATGACATCATCAAATGATTATGACATCAACAAAATGATTATGACATCATCTAATGATTATGACATCATCAAATGATTATGGCATCATCAAATGATTATGACATCAACAAAATGATTATGACATCATCCAATGATTATGACATCATCAAATGATTATGACATCTACAAAATGATTATGACATCATCCAATGATTATGACATCAAATGATTATGACATCATCAAATCATTATGACATCAACAAAATGATTATGACATCATCAAATGATTATGACATCAACAAAATGATTATGACATCATCCAATGATTATGACATCAAATGATTATGACATCATCAAATGATTATGACATCAACAAAATGATTATGACATCATCCAACGATTATGACATCAAATGATTATGACATCATCAAATCATTATGACATCAACAAAATGATTATGACATCATCAAATGATTATGACATCAACAAAATGATTATGACATCATCTAATGATGATGACATCATCAAATGATTATGACATCAACAAAATGATTATGACATCATCAAATGATTATGACATCAACAAAATGATTATGACATCATCTAATGATTATGACATCATCAAATGATCATGGCATCATCAAATGATTATGACATCAACAAAATGATTATGACATCATCTAATGATTATGACATCATCAAATGATTATGACATCAACAAAATGATTATGACATCATCCAATGATTATGACATCAAATGATTATGACTTCATCAAATGATTATGACATGAACAAAATGATTATGACATCATCTAATGATTATGACATCATCAAATGATTATGACATCAACAAAATGATTATGACATCATCCAATGATTATGACATCAAATGATTATGACATCATCAAATGATTATGACATCAACAAAATGATTATGACATCATCCAATGATTATGACATCAAATGATTATGACATCATCAAATCATTATGACATCAACAAAATGATTATGACATCAACAAAATGATTACGACATCATCAAATGATTATGACATCAACAAAATGATTATGACATCATCTAATGATGATGACATCATCAAATGATTATGACATCAACAAAATGATTATGACATCATCAAATGATTATGACATCAACAAAATGATTATGACATCATCTAATGATCATGACATCATCAAATGATTATGACATCAACAAAATGATTATGACATCATCAAATGATTATGACATCAACAAAATGATTATGACATCATCCAATGATTATGACCTCAAATCATTATGACATCATCAAATCATTATGACATCAACAAAATGATTATTACATCAAAAAATGATTATGACATCATCAAATGATTATGACATCAACAAAATGATTATGTCATCATCCAATGATCATGACATCAAATGATTATGACATCATCTAATGATTATGACATCATCAAATGATTATGACATCAACAAAATGATTATGACATCATCCAATGATTGTGACATCAAATGATTATGATATCATCAAATGATTATGACATCAACAAAATGATTATGACATCATCAAATGATTATGACATCAACAAAATGATTATGACATCATCTAATGATTATGACATAACCAAATGATTATGACATCAACAAAATGATTATGACATCATCTAATGATTATGACATCAACAAAATGATTATGACATCATCCAATGATTATGACATCAAATGATTATGACATCATGAAATCATATGACATCAACAAAATGATTCTGACATCAACAAAATGATTATGACATCATCAAATGATTCTGACATCAACAAAATGATTATGACATCATCAAATGATTCTGACATCAACAAAATGATTATGACATCATCTAATGATTATGACATCATCAAATGATTATGACATCAACAAAATGATTATGACATCATCCAATGATTATGACATCAAATGATTATGACATCATCAAATGATTATGACATCAACAAAATGATTATGACATCATCAAATGATTATGACATCAACAAAATGATTATGACATCATCCAATGATTATGACATCAAATGATTATGACATCATCAAATGATTATGACATCATCCAACGATTATGACATCAAATGATTATGACATCATCAAATCATTATGACATCAACAAAATGATTATGACATCAACAAAATGATTATGACATCATCAAATGATTATGACATCAACAAAATGATTATGACATCATCTAATGATGATGACATCATCAAATGATTATGACATCAACAAAATGATTATGACATCATCAAATGATTATGACATCAACAAAATGATTATGACATCATCTAATGATTATGACATCATCAAATGATTATGGCATCATCAAATGATTATGACATCAACAAAATGATTATGACATCAACAAAATGATTATGACATCATCAAATGATTATGACATCAACAAAATGATTATGACATCATCCAATGATTATGACATCATCAAATGATTATGACATCTACAAAATGATTATGACATCATCCAATGATTATGACATCAAATGATTATGACATCATCAAATCATTATGACATCAACAAAATGATTATGACATCATCAAATGATTATGACATCAACAAAATGATTATGACATCATTAAATGATTATGACATCATCAAATGATTATGACATCAAAAAATGATTATGACATCATCTAATGATTATGACATCATCAAATGATTATGACATCAACAAAATGATTATGACATCATCCAATGATTATGACATCAAATAATTATGACATCATCAAATGATTATGACATCAACAAAATGATTATGACATCATCAAATGATTATGACATCAACAAAATGATTATGACATCATCCAACGATTATGACATCAAATGATTATGACATCATCAAATCATTATGACATCAACAAAATGATTATGACATCAATAAAATGATTATGACATCATCAAATGATTATGACATCAACAAAATGATTATGACATCATCTAATGATGATGACATCATCAAATGATTATGACATCAACAAAATGATTATGACATCATCAAATGATTATGACATCAACAAAATGATTATGACATCATCTAATGATTATGACATCATCAAATGATCATGGCATCATCAAATGATTATGACATCAACAAAATGATTATGACATCATCTAATGATTATGACATCATCAAATGATTATGACATCAACAAAATGATTATGACATCATCCAATGATTATGAAATCAAATGATTATGACATCATCAAATGATTATGACATGAACAAAATGATTATGACATCATCTAATGATTATGACATCATCAAATGATTATGACATCAACAAAATGATTATGACATCATCCAATGATTATGACATCAAATGATTATGACATCATCAAATGATTATGACATCAACAAAATGATTATGACATCATCCAATGATTATGACATCAAATCATTATGACATCATCAAATCATTATGACATCAACAAAATGATTATGACATCAACAAAATGATTACGACATCATCAAATGATTATGACATCATCCAATGATTATGACCTCAAATCATTATGACATCATCAAATCATTATGACATCAAAAAAATGATTATGACATCAAAAAAATGATTATGACATCATCAAATGATTATGACATCAACAAAATGATTATGTCATCATCCAATGATCATGACATCAAATGATTATGACATCATCTAATGATTATGACATCAACAAAATGATTATGACATCATCCAATGATTGTGACATCAAATGATTATGACATCATCAAATGATTATGACATCAACAAAATGATTATGACATCATCAAATGATTATGACATCAACAAAATGATTATGACATCATCTAATGATTATGACATAACCAAATGATTATGACATCAACAAAATGATTATGACATCATCTAATGATTATGACATCAACAAAATGATTATGACATCATCCAATGATTATGACATCAAATGATTATGACATCAACAAAATGATTATGACATCATCCAATGATTATGACATCAAATGATTATGACATCATGAAATCATATGACATCAACAAAATGATTATGACATCAACAAAATGATTATGACATCATCAAATGATTCTGACATCAACAAAATGATTATGATATCATCAAATGATTCTGACATCAACAAAATGATTATGACATCATCTAATGATTATGACATCATCAAATGATTATGACATCAACAAAATGATTATGACATCATCCAATGATTATGACATCAAATGATTATGACATCATCAAATGATTATGACATCAACAAAATGATTATGACATCATCAAATGATTATGACATCAACAAAATGATTATGACATCATCCAATGATTAAGACATCAAATGATTATGACATCATCAAATGATTATGACATCATCCAACGATTATGACATCAAATGATTATGACATCATCAAATCATTATGACATCAACAAAATGATTATGACATCATCTAATGATGATGGCATCATCAAATGATTATGACATCAACAAAATGATTATGACATCATCAAATGATTATGACATCAACAAAATGATTATGACATCATCTAATGATTATGACATCATCAAATTATTATGGCATCATCAAATGATTATGACATCAACAAAATGATTATGACATCATCCAATGATTATGACATCAAATGATTATGACATCATCAAATCATTATGACATCAACAAAATGATTATGACATCAACAAAATGATTATGACATCATCAAATGATTATGACATCAACAAAATGATTATGACATCATCAAATGATTATGACATCATCAAATGATTATGACATCTACAAAATGATTATGACATCATCCAATGATTATGACATCAAATGATTATGACATCATCAAATGATTATGACATCAACAAAATGATTATGACATCAAATGATTATGACATCATCAAATGATTATGACATCATCCAATGATTATGACATCAAATGATTATGACATCATCAAATGATTATGACATCAACAAAATGATTATGACATCATCCAATGATTATGACATCAAATGGTTATGACATCATCAAATCATTATGACATCAACAAAATGATTATGACATCAACAAAATGATTATGACATCATCAAATGATAATGACAACAAATGATTATGACATCAACAAAATGATTATGACATCATCTAATGATTATGACATCAAACGATTATGACATCATCAAATGATTATGACATCAACAAAATGATTATGACATCAACAAAATGATTATGACATCATCTAATGATTATGACATCATCAAATGATTATGACATCAACAAAATGATTATGACATCATCCAATGATTATGACATCAAATGATTATGACATCATCAAATCATTATGACATCAACAAAATGATTATGACATCATCAAATGATTATGACATCAACAAAATGATTATGACATCATCAAATGATTATGACATCATCAAATGATTATGACATCAAAAAAATGATTATGACATCATCTAATGATTATGACATCATCAAATGATTATGACATCAACAAAATGATTATGACATCATCCAATGATTATGACATCAAATGATTATGACATCATCAAATGATTATGACATCAACAAAATGATTATGACATCATCAAATGATTATGACATCAACAAAATGATTATGACATCATCCAATGATTATGACATCAAATGATTATGACAACATCAAATGATTATGACATCAACAAAATGATTATGACATCATCCAACGATTATGACATCAAATGATTATGACATCATCAAATCATTATGACATCAACAAAATGATTATGACATCAACAAAATGATTATGACATCATCAAATGATTATGACATCAACAAAATGATTATGACATCATCTAATGATGATGACATCATCAAATGATTATGACATCATCAAAATGATTATGACATCAACAAAATGATTATGACATCATCTAATGATTATGACATCATCAAATATTTATGGCAACATCAAATGATTATGACATCAACAAAATGATTATGACATCATCCAATGATTATGACATCAAATGATTATGACATCATCAAATCATTATGACATCAACAAAATGATTATGACATCAACAAAATGATTATGACATCATCAAATGATTATGACATCAACAAAATGATTATGACATCATCCAATGATTGTGACATCAAATGATTATGACATCATCAAATGATTATGACATCAACAAAATGATTATGACATCATCTAATGATTATGACATCATCAAATGATTATGACATCAACAAAATGATTATGACATCATCCAATGATTATGACATCAAATGATTATGACATCATCAAATGATTATGACATCAAAAAAATGATTATGACATCATCAAATGATTATGACATCAACAAAATGATTATGACATCATCAAATGATTATGACATCAACAAAATGATTATGACATCATCTAATGATTATGACATCATCAAATGATTATGACATCAACAAAATGATTATGACATCATCCAATGATTATGACATCAAATGATTATGACATCATCAAATCATATGACATCAACAAAATGATTATGACATCAACAAAATGATTATGACATCATCAAATGATTATGACATCAACAAAATGATTATGACATCATCAAATGATTCTGACATCAACAAAATGATTATGACATCATCAAATGATTATGACATCAACAAAATGATTATGACATCATCTAATGATTATGACATCATCAAATGATTATGACATCAACAAAATGATTATGACATCATCCAATGATTATGACATCAAATGATTATGACATCATCAAATGATTATGACATGAACAAAATGATTATGACATCATCTAATGATTATGACATCATCAAATGATTATGACATCAACAAAATGATTATGACATCATCCAATGATTATGACATCAAATGATTATGACATCATCAAATGATTATGACATCAACAAAATGATTATGACATCATCCAATGATTATGACATCAAATGATTATGACATCATCAAATCATTATGACATCAACAAAATGATTATGACATCAACAAAATGATTACGACATCATCAAATGATTATGACATCAACAAAATGATTATGACATCATCTAATGATGATGACATCATCAAATGATTATGACATCAACAAAATGATTATGACATCATCAAATGATTATGACATCAACAAAATGATTATGACATCATCTAATGATCATGACATCATCAAATGATTATGGCATCATCAAATGATTATGACATTAACAAAATGATTATGACATCATCCAATGATTATGACCTCAAATCATTATGACATCATCAAATCATTATGACATCAACAAAATGATTATTACATCAAAAAAATGATTATGACATCATCAAATGATTATGACATCAACAAAATGATTATGTCATCATCCAATGATCATGACATCAAATGATTATGACATCATCTAATGATTATGACATCATCAAATGATTATGACATCAACAAAATGATTATGACATCATCCAATGATTGTGACATCAAATGATTATGATATCATCAAATGATTATGACATCAACAAAATGATTATGACATCATCAAATGATTATGACATCAACAAAATGATTATGACATCATCTAATGATTATGACATAACCAAATGATTATGACATCAACAAAATGATTATGACATCATCTAATGATTATGACATCATCAAATGATTATGACATCAACAAAATGATTATGACATCATCCAATGATTATGACATCAAATGATTATGACATCATGAAATCATATGACATCAACAAAATGATTATGACATCAACAAAATGATTATGACATCATCAAATGATTCTGACATCAACAAAATGATTATGACATCATCAAATGATTCTGACATCAACAAAATGATTATGACATCATCTAATGATTATGACATCATCAAATGATTATGACATCAACAAAATGATTATGACATCATCCAATGATTATGACATCAAATGATTATGACATCATCAAATGATTATGACATCAACAAAATGATTATGACATCATCAAATGATTATGACATCAACAAAATGATTATGACATCATCCAATGATTATGACATCAAATGATTATGACATCATCAAATGATTATGACATCATCCAACGATTATGACATCAAATGATTATGACATCATCAAATCATTATGACATCAACAAAATGATTATGACATCAACAAAATGATTATGACATCATCAAATGATTATGACATCAACAAAATGATTATGACATCATCAAATGATGATGACATCATCAAATGATTATGACATCAACAAAATGATTATGACATCATCAAATGATTATGACATCAACAAAATGATTATGACATCATCTAATGATTATGACATCATCAAATGATTATGGCATCATCAAATGATTATGACATCAACAAAATGATTATGACATCATCCAATGATTATGACATCAAATGATTATGACATCATCAAATCATTATGACATCAACAAAATGATTATGACATCAACAAAATGATTATGACATCATCAAATGATTATGACATCAACAAAATGATTATGACATCATCAAATGATTATGACATCAACAAAATGATTATGACATCATCTAATGATTATGACATCATCAAATGATTATGACATCAACAAAATGATTATGACATCATTCAATGATTATGACATCATCAAATGATTATGACATCAACAAAATGATTATGACATCATCCAATGATTATGACATCAAATGATTATGACATCATCAAATGATTATGACATCAACAAAATGATTATGACATCAAATGATTATGACATCATCAAATGATTATGACATCATCCAATGATTATGACATCAAATGATTATGACATCATCAAATCATTATGACATCAACAAAATGATTATGACATCATCAAATGATTATGACATCAACAAAATGATTATGACATCATTAAATGATTATGACATCATCAAATGATTATGACATCAACAAAATGATTATGACATCATCTAATGATTATGACATCATCAAATGATTATGACATCAACAAAATGATTATGACATCATCCAATGATTATGACATCAAATGATTATGACATCATGAAATCATATGACATCAACAAAATGATTATGACATCAACAAAATGATTATGACATCATCAAATGATTATGACATCAACAAAATGATTATGACATCATCAAATGATTCTGACATCAACAAAATGATTATGACATCATCTAATGATTATGACATCATCAAATGATTATGACATCAACAAAATGATTATGACATCATCAAATGATTATGACATCAACAAAATGATTATGACATCATCTAATGATTATGACATCATCAAATGATTATGGCATCATCAAATGATTATGACATCAACAAAATGATTATGACATCATCCAATGATTATGACATCAAATGATTATGACATCATCAAATCATTATGACATCAACAAAATGATTATGACATCATCAAATGATTATGACATCAACAAAATGATTATGACATCATCAAATGATTATGACATCAACAAAATGATTATGACATCATTCAATGATTATGACATCATCAAATGATTATGACATCTACAAAATGATTATGACATCATCCAATGATTATGACATCAAATGATTATGACATCATCAAATGATTATGACATCAACAAAATGATTATGACATCAAATGATTATGACATCATCAAATGATTATGACATCATCCAATGATTATGACATCAAATGATTATGACATCATCAAATCATTATGACATCAACAAAATGATTATGACATCATCAAATGATTATGACATCAACAAAATGATTATGACATCATTAAATGATTATGACATCATCAAATGATTATGACATCAAAAAATGATTATGACATCATCTAATGATTATGACATCATCAAATGATTATGACATCAACAAAATGATTATGACATCATCCAATGATTATGACATCAAATGATTATGACATCATCAAATGATTATGACATCAACAAAATGATTATGACATCATCAAATGATTATGACATCAACAAAATGATTATGACATCATCCAATGATTATGACATCAAATGATTATGACACCATCAAATGATTATGACATCAACAAAATGATTATGACATCATCCAACGATTATGACATCAAATGATTGTGACATCATCAAATCATTATGACATCAACAAAATGATTATGACATCAACAAAATGATTATGACATCATCAAATGATTATGACATCAACAAAATGATTATGACAACATCTAATGATGATGACATCATCAAATGATTATGACATCAACAAAATGATTATGACATCATCAAATGATAATGACATCAACAAAATGATTATGACATCATCTAATGATTATGACATCATCAAATGATTATGGCATCATCAAATGATTATGACATCAACAAAATGATTATGACATCATCTAATCATTATGACATCATCAAATGATTATGACATCAACAAAATGATTATGACATCATCCAATGATTATGACATCAAATGATTATGACATCATCAAATGATTATGACATGAACAAAATGATTATGACATCATCTAATGATTATGACATCATTAAATGATTATGACATCAACAAAATGATTATGACATCATCCAATGATTATGACATCAACAAAATGATTATGACATCATCTAATGATCATGACATCATCAAATGATCATGGCATCATCAAATGATTATGACATCAACAAAATGATTATGACATCATCCAATGATTATGACCTCAAATCATTATGACATCATCAAATCATTACGACATCAACAAAATGATTATGACATCAAAAAAATGATTATGACATCATCAAATGATTATGACATCAACAAAATGATTATGTCATCATCCAATGATCATGACATCAAATGATTATGACATAATCTAATGATTATGACATCAACAAAATGATTATGACATCAAATGATTATGATATCATCAAATGATTATGACATCAACAAAATGATTATGACATCATCAAATGATTATGACATCAACAAAATGATTATGACATCATCTAATGATTATGACATAACCAAATGATTATGACATCAACAAAATGATTATGACATCATCTAATGATTATGACATCATCAAATGATTATGACATCAACAAAATGATTATGACATCATCCAATGATTATGACATCAAATGATTATGACATCATGAAATCATATGACATCAACAAAATGATTATGACATCAACAAAATGATTATGACATCATCAAATGATTCTGACATCAACAAAATGATTATGACATCATCAAATGATTCTGACATCAACAAAATGATTATGACATCATCTAATGATTATGACATCATCCAATGATTATGACATCAAATGATTATGACATCATCAAATGATTATGACATCAACAAAATGATTATGACATCATCAAATGATTATGACATCAACAAAATGATTATGACATCATCTAATGATTATGACATAACCAAATGATTATGACATCAACAAAATGATTATGACATCATCCAATGATTATGACATCATCAAATGATTATGACATCAACAAAATGATTATGACATCATCCAATGATTATGACATCAAATGATTATGACATCATGAAATCATATGACATCAACAAAATGATTATGACATCATCCAATGATTATGACATCAAATGATTATGACATCATCAAATGATTATGACATCAACAAAATGATTATGACATCATCCAACGATTATGACATCAAATGATTATGACATCATCAAATCATTATGACATCAACAAAATGATTATGACATCAAATGATTATGACATCATCAAATGATTATGACATCAACAAAATGATTATGACATCATCAAATGATTATGACATCAACAAAATGATTATGACATCATCCAATGATTATGACATCAAATGATTATGACATCATCAAATGATTATGACATCAACAAAATGATTATAACATCATCCAACGATTATGACATCAAATGATTATGACATCATCAAATGATTATGACATCAACAAAATGATTATGACATCAAATGATTATGACATCATCTAATGATTATGACATAACCAAATGATTATGACATCAACAAAATGATTATGACATCATCTAATGATTATGACATCATCAAATGATTATGACATCAACAAAATTATTATGACATCATCCAATGATTATGACATCATCAAATGATTATGACATCATCAAATGATTCTGACATCAACAAAATGATTATGACATCATCAAATGATTATGACATCAACAAAATGATTATGACATCATCTAATGATTATGACATCATCAAATGATTATGACATCAACAAAATTATTATGACATCATCCAATGATTATGACATCATCAAATGATTATGACATCATCAAATGATTCTGACATCAACAAAATGATTATGACATCATCAAATGATTATGACATCAACAAAATGATTATGACATCATCTAATGATTATGACATCATCAAATGATTATGACATCATCAAATGATTATGACATCAACAAAATGATTATGACATCATCCAACGATTATGACATCAAATGATTATGACATCATCAAATGATTATGACATCAACAAAATGATTATGACATCAAATGATTATGACATCATCAAATGATTATGACATCATCCAATGATTATGACATCAAATGATTATGACATCATCAAATCATTATGACATCAATAAAATGATTATGACATCATCAAATGATTATGACATCAACAAAATGATTATGACATCATCTAATGATTATGACATCATCAAATGATTATGACATCAACAAAATGATTATGACATCATCAAATGATTATGACATCAACAAAATGATTATGACATCATCTAATGATTATGACATCATCAAATGATTATGACATCAACAAAATTATTATGACATCATCCAATGATTATGACATCATCAAATGATTATGACATCAACAAAATGATTATGACATCATCAAATGATTATGACATCATCTAATGATTATGACATCATCAAATGATTATGACATCAACAAAATGATTATGACATCATCCAATGATTGTGACATCAAATGATTATGATATCACCAAATGATTATGACATCAACAAAATGATTATGACATCATCAAATGATTATGACATCAACAAAATGATTATGACATCATCTAATGATTATGACATAACCAAATGATTATGACATCAATAAAATGATTATGACATCAACAAAATGATTATGACATCATCTAATGATTATGACATAACCAAATGATTATGACATCAATAAAATGATTATTATGACATCATCTAATGATAATGACATCATCAAATGATTATGACATCAACAAAATGATTATGACATCATCCAATGATTATGACATCAAATGATTATGACATCATGAAATCATATGACATCAACAAAATGATTATGACATCATCCAATGATTATGACATCAAATGATTATGACATCATCAAATGATTAAGACATCAACAAAATGATTATGACATCATCCAACGATTATGACATCAAATGATTATGACATCATCAAATGATTATGACATCATCCAATGATTATGACATCAAATGATTATGACATCATCAAATCATTATGACATCAACAAAATGATTATGACATCATCAAATGATTATGACATCAACAAAATGATTATGACATCATCTAATGATTATGACATCATCAAATGATTATGACATCAACAAAATGATTATGACATCATCAAATGATTATGACATCAACAAAATGATTATGACATCATCTAATGATTATGACATCATCAAATGATTATGACATCAACAAAATTATTATGACATCATCCAATGATTATGACATCATCAAATGATTATGACATCAACAAAATGATTATGACATCATCAAATGATTATGACATCAACAAAATGATTATGACATCATCTAATGATTATGACATCATCAAATGATTATGACATCAACAAAATGATTATGACATCATCTAATGATTATGACATAACCAAATGATTATGACATCAACAAAATGATTATGACATCATCTAATGATTATGACATCATCAAATGATTATGACATCAACAAAATTATTATGACATCATCCAATGATTATGACATCATCAAATGATTATGACATCATCAAATGATTCTGACATCAACAAAATGATTATGACATCATCTAATGATTATGACATAACCAAATGATTATGACATCAACAAAATGATTATGACATCATCTAATGATTATGATATCATCAAATGATTATGACATCAACAAAATTATTATGACATCATCCAATGATTATGACATCATCAAATGATTATGACATCATCAAATGATTCTGACATCAACAAAATGATTATGACATCATCAAATGATTATGACATCAACAAAATGATTATGACATCATCTAATGATTATGACATCATCAAATGATTATGACATCAACAAAATTATTATGACATCATCCAATGATTATGACATCATCAAATGATTATGGCATCATCTAATGATTCTGACATCAACAAAATGATTATGATATCATCAAATGATTATGACATCAACAAAATGATTATGACATCATCTAATGATTATGACATCATCAAATGATTATGACATCAACAAAATGATTATGACATCATCCAATGATTATGACATCAAATGATTATGACATCATCAAATGATTATGACATCAACAAAATGATTATGACATCATCAAATGATTATGACATCAACAAAATGATTATGGCATCATCTAATGATTATGACATCATCAAATGATTATGACATCAACAAAATGATTATGACATCATCCAATGATTATGACATCAAATGATTATGACATCATCAAATGATTATGACATCAACAAAATGATTATGACATCATCTAATGATTATGACATCATCAAATGATTATGACATCAACAAAATGATTATGACATCATCCAATGATTATGACATCAAATGAATATGACATCATCAAATCATTATGACATCAACAAAATGATTATGACATCAACAAAATGATTACGACATCATCAAATGATTATGACATCAACAAAATGATTATGACATCATCTAAAGATGATGACATCATCAAATGATTATGACATCAACAAAATGATTATGACATCATCAAATGATTATGACATCAACAAAATGATTATGACATCATCTAATGATCATGACATCATCAAATGATTATGGCATCATCAAATGATTATCACATCAACAAAATGATTATGACATCATCCAATGATTATGACCTCAAATCATTATGACATCATCAAATCATTATGACATCAACAAAATGATTATTACATCAAAAAATGATTATGACATCATCAAATGATTATGACATCAACAAAATGATTATGTCATCATCCAACGATTATGACATCAAATGATTATGACATCATCAAATGATTATGACATCAACAAAATGATTATGACATCAAATGATTATGACATCATCTAATGATTATGACATAACCAAATGATTATGACATCAACAAAATGATTATGACATCATCTAATGATTATGACATCATCAAATGATTATGACATCAACAAAATTATTATGACATCATCCAATGATTATGACATCATCAAATGATTATGACATCATCAAATGATTCTGACATCAACAAAATGATTATGACATCATCAAATGATTATGACATCAACAAAATGATTATGACATCATCTAATGATTATGACATCATCAAATGATTATGACATCAACAAAATTATTATGACATCATCCAATGATTATGACATCATCAAATGATTATGACATCATCAAATGATTCTGACATCAACAAAATGATTATGACATCATCAAATGATTATGACATCAACAAAATGATTATGACATCATCTAATGATTATGACATCATCAAATGATTATGACATCATCAAATGATTATGACATCAACAAAATGATTATGACATCATCCAACGATTATGACATCAAATGATTATGACATCATCAAATGATTATGACATCAACAAAATGATTATGACATCAAATGATTATGACATCATCAAATGATTATGACATCATCCAATGATTATGACATCAAATGATTATGACATCATCAAATCATTATGACATCAATAAAATGATTATGACATCATCAAATGATTATGACATCAACAAAATGATTATGACATCATCTAATGATTATGACATCATCAAATGATTATGACATCAACAAAATGATTATGACATCATCAAATGATTATGACATCAACAAAATGATTATGACATCATCTAATGATTATGACATCATCAAATGATTATGACATCAACAAAATTATTATGACATCATCCAATGATTATGACATCATCAAATGATTATGACATCAACAAAATGATTATGACATCATCAAATGATTATGACATCATCTAATGATTATGACATCATCAAATGATTATGACATCAACAAAATGATTATGACATCATCCAATGATTGTGACATCAAATGATTATGATATCACCAAATGATTATGACATCAACAAAATGATTATGACATCATCAAATGATTATGACATCAACAAAATGATTATGACATCATCTAATGATTATGACATAACCAAATGATTATGACATCAATAAAATGATTATGACATCAACAAAATGATTATGACATCATCTAATGATTATGACATAACCAAATGATTATGACATCAATAAAATGATTATTATGACATCATCTAATGATAATGACATCATCAAATGATTATGACATCAACAAAATGATTATGACATCATCCAATGATTATGACATCAAATGATTATGACATCATGAAATCATATGACATCAACAAAATGATTATGACATCATCCAATGATTATGACATCAAATGATTATGACATCATCAAATGATTAAGACATCAACAAAATGATTATGACATCATCCAACGATTATGACATCAAATGATTATGACATCATCAAATGATTATGACATCATCCAATGATTATGACATCAAATGATTATGACATCATCAAATCATTATGACATCAACAAAATGATTATGACATCATCAAATGATTATGACATCAACAAAATGATTATGACATCATCTAATGATTATGACATCATCAAATGATTATGACATCAACAAAATGATTATGACATCATCAAATGATTATGACATCAACAAAATGATTATGACATCATCTAATGATTATGACATCATCAAATGATTATGACATCAACAAAATTATTATGACATCATCCAATGATTATGACATCATCAAATGATTATGACATCAACAAAATGATTATGACATCATCAAATGATTATGACATCAACAAAATGATTATGACATCATCTAATGATTATGACATCATCAAATGATTATGACATCAACAAAATGATTATGACATCATCTAATGATTATGACATAACCAAATGATTATGACATCAACAAAATGATTATGACATCATCTAATGATTATGACATCATCAAATGATTATGACATCAACAAAATTATTATGACATCATCCAATGATTATGACATCATCAAATGATTATGACATCATCAAATGATTCTGACATCAACAAAATGATTATGACATCATCTAATGATTATGACATAACCAAATGATTATGACATCAACAAAATGATTATGACATCATCTAATGATTATGATATCATCAAATGATTATGACATCAACAAAATTATTATGACATCATCCAATGATTATGACATCATCAAATGATTATGACATCATCAAATGATTCTGACATCAACAAAATGATTATGACATCATCAAATGATTATGACATCAACAAAATGATTATGACATCATCTAATGATTATGACATCATCAAATGATTATGACATCAACAAAATTATTATGACATCATCCAATGATTATGACATCATCAAATGATTATGGCATCATCTAATGATTCTGACATCAACAAAATGATTATGATATCATCAAATGATTATGACATCAACAAAATGATTATGACATCATCTAATGATTATGACATCATCAAATGATTATGACATCAACAAAATGATTATGACATCATCCAATGATTATGACATCAAATGATTATGACATCATCAAATGATTATGACATCAACAAAATGATTATGACATCATCAAATGATTATGACATCAACAAAATGATTATGGCATCATCTAATGATTATGACATCATCAAATGATTATGACATCAACAAAATGATTATGACATCATCCAATGATTATGACATCAAATGATTATGACATCATCAAATGATTATGACATCAACAAAATGATTATGACATCATCTAATGATTATGACATCATCAAATGATTATGACATCAACAAAATGATTATGACATCATCCAATGATTATGACATCAAATGAATATGACATCATCAAATCATTATGACATCAACAAAATGATTATGACATCAACAAAATGATTACGACATCATCAAATGATTATGACATCAACAAAATGATTATGACATCATCTAAAGATGATGACATCATCAAATGATTATGACATCAACAAAATGATTATGACATCATCAAATGATTATGACATCAACAAAATGATTATGACATCATCTAATGATCATGACATCATCAAATGATTATGGCATCATCAAATGATTATCACATCAACAAAATGATTATGACATCATCCAATGATTATGACCTCAAATCATTATGACATCATCAAATCATTATGACATCAACAAAATGATTATTACATCAAAAAATGATTATGACATCATCAAATGATTATGACATCAACAAAATGATTATGTCATCATCCAATGATCATGACATCAAATGATTATGACATCATCTAATGATTATGACATCATCAAATGATTATGACATCAACAAAATGATTATGACATCATCCAATGATTGTGACATCAAATGATTATGATATCATCAAATGATTATGACATCAACAAAATGATTATGACATAATCAAATGATTATGACATCAACAAAATGATTATGACATCATCTAATGATTATGACATCAAATGATTATGATATCATCAAATGATTATGACATCAACAAAATGATTATGACATAATCAAATGATTATGACATCATCTAATGATTATGACATCATCAAATGATTATGACATCAACAAAATGATTATGACATCATCCAATGATTGTGACATCAAATGATTATGACATCATGAAATCATATGACATCAACAAAATGATTATGACATCAACAAAATGATTATGACATCATCAAATGATTCTGACATCAACAAAATGATTATGACATCATCAAATGATTCTGACATCAACAAAATGATTATGACATCATCTAATGATTATGACATCATCAAATGATTATGACATCAACAAAATGATTATGACATCATCCAATGATTATGACATCAAATGATTATGACATCATCAAATGATTATGACATCAACAAAATGATTATGACATCATCAAATGATTATGACATCAACAAAATGATTATGACATCATCCAATGATTATGACATCATCAAATGATTATGACATCAACAAAATGATTATGACATCATCCAATGATTATGACATCAAATGATTATGACATCATCAAATGATTATGACATCATCCAAAGATTATGACATCAAATGATTATGACATCATCAAATCATTATGACATCAACAAAATGATTATGACATCAACAAAATGATTATGACATCATCAAATGATTATGACATCAACAAAATGATTATGACATCATCTAATGATGATGACATCATCAAATGATTATGACATCATCAAAATGATTATGACATCATCAAATGATTATGACATCAACAAAATGATTATGACATCATCTAATGATTATGACATCATCAAATGATTATGGCATCATCAAATGATTATGACATCAACAAAATGATTACGACATCATCCAATGATTATGACATCAAATGATTATGACATCATCAAATCATTATGACATCAACAAAATGATTATGACATCAACAAAATGATTACGACATCATCCAATGATTATGACATCAAATGATTATGACATCATCCAATGATTATGACATCAACAAAATGATTATGACATCAACAAAATGATTATGACATCATCCAATGATTATGACATCAAATGATTATGACATCATGAAATCATATGACATCAACAAAATGATTATGACATCATCCAATGATTATGACATCAAATGATTATGACATCATCAAATGATTAAGACATCAACAAAATGATTATGACATCATCCAACGATTATGACATCAAATGATTATGACATCATCAAATGATTATGACATCATCCAATGATTATGACATCAAATGATTATGACATCATCAAATCATTATGACATCAACAAAATGATTATGACATCATCAAATGATTATGACATCAACAAAATGATTATGACATCATCTAATGATTATGACATCATCAAATGATTATGACATCAACAAAATGATTATGACATCATCAAATGATTATGACATCAACAAAATGATTATGACATCATCTAATGATTATGACATCATCAAATGATTATGACATCAACAAAATTATTATGACATCATCCAATGATTATGACATCATCAAATGATTATGACATCAACAAAATGATTATGACATCATCAAATGATTATGACATCAACAAAATGATTATGACATCATCTAATGATTATGACATCATCAAATGATTATGACATCAACAAAATGATTATGACATCATCTAATGATTATGACATAACCAAATGATTATGACATCAACAAAATGATTATGACATCATCAAATCATTATGACATCAACAAAATGATTATGACATCATCAAATGATTATGACATCAACAAAATGATTATGACATCATCTAATGATTATGACATCATCAAATGATTATGACATCAACAAAATGATTATGACATCATCAAATGATTATGACATCAACAAAATGATTATGACATCATCTAATGATTATGACATCATCAAATGATTATGACATCAACAAAATTATTATGACATCATCCAATGATTATGACATCATCAAATGATTATGACATCAACAAAATGATTATGACATCATCAAATGATTATGACATCAACAAAATGATTATGACATCATCTAATGATTATGACATCATCAAATGATTATGACATCAACAAAATGATTATGACATCATCTAATGATTATGACATAACCAAATGATTATGACATCAACAAAATGATTATGACATCATCTAATGATTATGACATCATCAAATGATTATGACATCAACAAAATTATTATGACATCATCCAATGATTATGACATCATCAAATGATTATGACATCATCAAATGATTCTGACATCAACAAAATGATTATGACATCATCTAATGATTATGACATAACCAAATGATTATGACATCAACAAAATGATTATGACATCATCTAATGATTATGACATCATCAAATGATTATGACATCATCCAATGATTATGACATCATCAAATGATTATGACATCATCAAATGATTCTGACATCAACAAAATGATTATGACATCATCAAATGATTATGACATCAACAAAATGATTATGACATCATCTAATGATTATGACATCATCAAATGATTATGACATCAACAAAATTATTATGACATCATCCAATGATTATGACATCATCAAATGATTATGGCATCATCAAATGATTCTGACATCAACAAAATGATTATGACATCATCAAATGATTATGACATCAACAAAATGATTATGACATCATCTAATGATTATGACATCATCAAATGATTATGACATCAACAAAATGATTATGACATCATCCAATGATTATGACATCAAATGATTATGACATCATCAAATGATTATGACATCAACAAAATGATTATGACATCATCAAATGATTATGACATCAACAAAATGATTATGACATCATCTAATGATTATGACATCATCAAATGATTATGACATCAACAAAATGATTATGACATCATCCAATGATTATGACATCAAATGATTATGACATCATCAAATGATTATGACATCAACAAAATGATTATGACATCATCTAATGATTATGACATCATCAAATGATTATGACATCAACAAAATGATTATGACATCATCCAATGATTATGACATCAAATGATTATGACATCATCAAATGATTATGACATCAACAAAATGATTATGACATCATCCAATGATTATGACATCAAATGATTATGACATCATCAAATCATTATGACATCAACAAAATGATTATGACATCAACAAAATGATTACGACATCATCAAATGATTATGACATCAACAAAATGATTATGACATCATCTAATGATCATGACATCATCAAATGATTATGGCATCATCAAATGATTATGACATCAACAAAATGATTATGACATCATCCAATGATTATGACCTCAAATCATTATGACATCATCAAATCATTATGACATCAACAAAATGATTATGACATCATCAAATGATTATGACATCATCAAATGATTATGACATCAACAAAATGATTATGACATCATCCAATGATTGTGACATCAAATGATTATGATATCATCAAATGATTATGACATCAACAAAATGATTATGACATCATCAAATGATTATGACATCAACAAAATGATTATGACATCATCTAATGATTATGACATAACCAAATGATTATGACATCAACAAAATGATTATGACATCATCTAATGATTATGACATCATCAAATGATTATGACATCAACAAAATGATTATGACATCATCCAATGATTATGACATCAACAAAATGATTATGACATCAAATGATTATGACATCATCAAATGATTATGACATCATCCAATGATTATGACATCAAATGATTATGACATCATCAAATCATTATGACATCAACAAAATGATTATGACATCATCAAATGATTATGACATCAACAAAATGATTATGACATCATCTAATGATTATGACATCATCAAATGATTATGACATCAACAAAATGATTATGACATCATCAAATGATTATGACATCAACAAAATGATTATGACATCATCTAATGATTATGACATCATCAAATGATTATGACATCAACAAAATTATTATGACATCATCCAATGATTATGACATCATCAAATGATTATGACATCAACAAAATGATTATGACATCATCAAATGATTATGACATCATCTAATGATTATGACATCATCAAATGATTATGACATCAACAAAATGATTATGACATCATCCAATGATTGTGACATCAAATGATTATGATCTCACCAAATGATTATGACATCAACAAAATGATTATGACATCATCAAATGATTATGACATCAACAAAATGATTATGACATCATCTAATGATTATGACATAACCAAATGATTATGACATCAATAAAATGATTATGACATCATCTAATGATAATGACATCATCAAATGATTATGACATCAACAAAATGATTATGACATCATCCAATGATTATGACATCAAATGATTATGACATCATGAAATCATATGACATCAACAAAATGATTATGACATCATCCAATGATTATGACATCAAATGATTATGACATCATCAAATGATTAAGACATCAACAAAATGATTATGACATCATCCAACGATTATGACATCAAATGATTATGACATCATCAAATGATTATGACATCATCCAATGATTATGACATCAAATGATTATGACATCATCAAATCATTATGACATCAACAAAATGATTATGACATCATCAAATGATTATGACATCAACAAAATGATTATGACATCATCTAATGATTATGACATCATCAAATGATTATGACATCAACAAAATGATTATGACATCATCAAATGATTATGACATCAACAAAATGATTATGACATCATCTAATGATTATGACATCATCAAATGATTATGACATCAACAAAATTATTATGACATCATCCAATGATTATGACATCATCAAATGATTATGACATCAACAAAATGATTATGACATCATCAAATGATTATGACATCAACAAAATGATTATGACAACATCTAATGATTATGACATCATCAAATGATTATGACATCAACAAAATGATTATGACATCATCTAATGATTATGACATAACCAAATGATTATGACATCAACAAAATGATTATGACATCATCTAATGATTATGACATCATCAAATGATTATGACATCAACAAAATTATTATGACATCATCCAATGATTATGACATCATCAAATGATTATGACATCATCAAATGATTCTGACATCAACAAAATGATTATGACATCATCTAATGATTATGACATAACCAAATGATTATGACATCAACAAAATGATTATGACATCATCTAATGATTATGATATCATCAAATGATTATGACATCAACAAAATTATTATGACATCATCCAATGATTATGACATCATCAAATGATTATGACATCATCAAATGATTCTGACATCAACAAAATGATTATGACATCATCAAATGATTATGACATCAACAAAATGATTATGACATCATCTAATGATTATGACATCATCAAATGATTATGACATCAACAAAATTATTATGACATCATCCAATGATTATGACATCATCAAATGATTATGGCATCATCTAATGATTCTGACATCAACAAAATGATTATGATATCATCAAATGATTATGACATCAACAAAATGATTTTGACATCATCTAATGATTATGACATCATCAAATGATTATGACATCAACAAAATGATTATGACATCATCCAATGATTATGACATCAAATGATTATGACATCATCAAATGATTATGACATCAACAAAATGATTATGACATCATCAAATGATTATGACATCAACAAAATGATTATGACATCATCTAATGATTATGACATCATCAAATGATTATGACATCAACAAAATGATTATGACATCATCCAATGATTATGACATCAAATGATTATGACATCATCAAATGATTATGACATCAACAAAATGATTATGACATCATCTAATGATTATGACATCATCAAATGATTATGACATCAACAAAATGATAATGACATCATCCAATGATTATGACATCAAATGATTATGACATCATCAAATGATTATGACATCAACAAAATGATTATGACATCATCCAATGATTATGACATCAAATGATTATGACATCATCAAATGATTATGACATCAACAAAATGATTATGACATCAACAAATGATTATGACATCAACAAAATGATTATGACATCATCTAATGATCATGACATCATCAAATGATTATGGCATCATCAAATGATTATCACATCAACAAAATGATTATGACATCATCCAATGATTATGACCTCAAATCATTATGACATCATCAAATCATTATGACATCAACAAAATGATTATTACATCAAAAAATGATTATGACATCATCAAATGATTATGACATCATCTAATGATTATGACATCATCAAATGATTATGACATCAACAAAATGATTATGACATCATCAAATGATTATGACATCAACAAAATGATTATGACATCATCTAATGATTATGACATCATCAAATGATTATGACATCAACAAAATTATTATGACATCATCCAATGATTATGACATCATCAAATGATTATGACATCAACAAAATGATTATGACATCATCAAATGATTATGACATCATCTAATGATTATGACATCATCAAATGATTATGACATCAACAAAATGATTATGACATCATCCAATGATTGTGACATCAAATGATTATGATCTCACCAAATGATTATGACATCAACAAAATGATTATGACATCATCAAATGATTATGACATCAACAAAATGATTATGACATCATCTAATGATTATGACATAACCAAATGATTATGACATCAATAAAATGATTATGACATCATCTAATGATAATGACATCATCAAATGATTATGACATCAACAAAATGATTATGACATCATCCAATGATTATGACATCAAATGATTATGACATCATGAAATCATATGACATCAACAAAATGATTATGACATCATCCAATGATTATGACATCAAATGATTATGACATCATCAAATGATTAAGACATCAACAAAATGATTATGACATCATCCAACGATTATGACATCAAATGATTATGACATCATCAAATGATTATGACATCATCCAATGATTATGACATCAAATGATTATGACATCATCAAATCATTATGACATCAACAAAATGATTATGACATCATCAAATGATTATGACATCAACAAAATGATTATGACATCATCTAATGATTATGACATCATCAAATGATTATGACATCAACAAAATGATTATGACATCATCAAATGATTATGACATCAACAAAATGATTATGACATCATCTAATGATTATGACATCATCAAATGATTATGACATCAACAAAATTATTATGACATCATCCAATGATTATGACATCATCAAATGATTATGACATCAACAAAATGATTATGACATCATCAAATGATTATGACATCAACAAAATGATTATGACAACATCTAATGATTATGACATCATCAAATGATTATGACATCAACAAAATGATTATGACATCATCTAATGATTATGACATAACCAAATGATTATGACATCAACAAAATGATTATGACATCATCTAATGATTATGACATCATCAAATGATTATGACATCAACAAAATTATTATGACATCATCCAATGATTATGACATCATCAAATGATTATGACATCATCAAATGATTCTGACATCAACAAAATGATTATGACATCATCTAATGATTATGACATAACCAAATGATTATGACATCAACAAAATGATTATGACATCATCTAATGATTATGATATCATCAAATGATTATGACATCAACAAAATTATTATGACATCATCCAATGATTATGACATCATCAAATGATTATGACATCATCAAATGATTCTGACATCAACAAAATGATTATGACATCATCAAATGATTATGACATCAACAAAATGATTATGACATCATCTAATGATTATGACATCATCAAATGATTATGACATCAACAAAATTATTATGACATCATCCAATGATTATGACATCATCAAATGATTATGGCATCATCTAATGATTCTGACATCAACAAAATGATTATGATATCATCAAATGATTATGACATCAACAAAATGATTTTGACATCATCTAATGATTATGACATCATCAAATGATTATGACATCAACAAAATGATTATGACATCATCCAATGATTATGACATCAAATGATTATGACATCATCAAATGATTATGACATCAACAAAATGATTATGACATCATCAAATGATTATGACATCAACAAAATGATTATGACATCATCTAATGATTATGACATCATCAAATGATTATGACATCAACAAAATGATTATGACATCATCCAATGATTATGACATCAAATGATTATGACATCATCAAATGATTATGACATCAACAAAATGATTATGACATCATCTAATGATTATGACATCATCAAATGATTATGACATCAACAAAATGATAATGACATCATCCAATGATTATGACATCAAATGATTATGACATCATCAAATGATTATGACATCAACAAAATGATTATGACATCATCCAATGATTATGACATCAAATGATTATGACATCATCAAATGATTATGACATCAACAAAATGATTATGACATCAACAAATGATTATGACATCAACAAAATGATTATGACATCATCTAATGATCATGACATCATCAAATGATTATGGCATCATCAAATGATTATCACATCAACAAAATGATTATGACATCATCCAATGATTATGACCTCAAATCATTATGACATCATCAAATCATTATGACATCAACAAAATGATTATTACATCAAAAAATGATTATGACATCATCAAATGATTATGACATCAACAAAATGATTATGTCATCATCCAATGATCATGACATCAAATGATTATGACATCATCTAATGATTATGACATCATCAAATGATTATGACATCAACAAAATGATTATGACATCATCCAATGATTGTGACATCAAATGATTATGATATCATCAAATGATTATGACATCAACAAAATGATTATGACATCATCAAATGATTATGACATCAACAAAATGATTATGACATCATCTAATGATTATGACATAACCAAATGATTATGACATCAACAAAATGATTATGACATCATCTAATGATTATGACATCATCAAATGATTATGACATCATCCAATGATTGTGACATCAAATGATTATGACATCATGAAATCATATGACATCAACAAAATGATTATGACATCAACAAAATGATTATGACATCATCAAATGATTCTGACATCAACAAAATGATTATGACATCATCAAATGATTCTGACATCAACAAAATGATTATGACATCATCTAATGATTATGACATCATCAAATGATTATGACATCAACAAAATGATTATGACATCATCCAATGATTATGACATCAAATGATTATGACATCATCAAATGATTATGACATCAACAAAATGATTATGACATCATCAAATGATTATGACATCAACAAAATGATTATGACATCATCCAATGATTATGACATCAAATGATTATGACATCATCAAATGATTATGACATCATCCAAAGATTATGACATCAAATGATTATGACATCATCAAATCATTATGACATCAACAAAATGATTATGACATCAACAAAATGATTATGACATCATCAAATGATTATGACATCAACAAAATGATTATGACATCATCTAATGATGATGACATCATCAAATGATTATGACATCATCAAAATGATTATGACATCATCAAATGATTATGACATCAACAAAATGATTATGACATCATCTAATGATTATGACATCATCAAATGATTATGGCATCATCAAATGATTATGACATCAACAAAATGATTACGACATCATCCAATGATTATGACATCAAATGATTATGACATCATCAAATCATTATGACATTAACAAAATGATTATGACATCAACAAAATGATTACGACATCATCCAATGATTATGACATCAAATGATTATGACATCATCAAATCATTATGACATCAACAAAATGATTATGACATCAACAAAATGATTATGACATCATCCAATGATTATGACATCAAATGATTATGACATCATGAAATCATATGACATCAACAAAATGATTATGACATCATCCAATGATTATGACATCAAATGATTATGACATCATCAAATGATTAAGACATCAACAAAATGATTATGACATCATCCAACGATTATGACATCAAATGATTATGACATCATCAAATGATTATGACATCATCCAATGATTATGACATCAAATGATTATGACATCATCAAATCATTATGACATCAACAAAATGATTATGACATCATCAAATGATTATGACATCAACAAAATGATTATGACATCATCTAATGATTATGACATCATCAAATGATTATGACATCAACAAAATGATTATGACATCATCAAATGATTATGACATCAACAAAATGATTATGACATCATCTAATGATTATGACATCATCAAATGATTATGACATCAACAAAATGATTATGACATCATCAAATGATTATGACATCAACAAAATGATTATGACATCATCTAATGATTATGACATCATCAAATGATTATGACATCAACAAAATGATTATGACATCATCTAATGATTATGACATAACCAAATGATTATGACATCAACAAAATGATTATGACATCATCTAATGATTATGACATCATCAAATGATTATGACATCAACAAAATTATTATGACATCATCCAATGATTATGACATCATCAAATGATTCTGACATCAACAAAATGATTATGACATCATCTAATGATTATGACATAACCAAATGATTATGACATCAACAAAATGATTATGACATCATCTAATGATTATGACATCATCAAATGATTATGACATCAACAAAATTATTATGACATCATCCAATGATTATGACATCATCAAATGATTATGACATCATCAAATGATTCTGACATCAACAAAATGATTATGACATCATCAAATGATTATGACATCAACAAAATGATTATGACATCATCTAATGATTATGACATCATCAAATGATTATGACATCAACAAAATTATTATGACATCATCCAATGATTATGACATCATCAAATGATTATGGCATCATCAAATGATTCTGACATCAACAAAATGATTATGACATCATCAAATGATTATGACATCAACAAAATGATTATGACATCATCTAATGATTATGACATCATCAAATGATTATGACATCAACAAAATGATTATGACATCATCCAATGATTATGACATCAAATGATTATGACATCATCAAATGATTATGACATCAACAAAATGATTATGACATCATCAAATGATTATGACATCAACAAAATGATTATGACATCATCTAATGATTATGACATCATCAAATGATTATGACATCATCCAATGATTATGACATCAAATGATTATGACATCATCAAATGATTATGACATCAACAAAATGATTATGACATCATCTAATGATTATGACATCATCAAATGATTATGACATCAACAAAATGATTATGACATCATCCAATGATTATGACATCAAATGATTATGACATCATCAAATGATTATGACATCAACAAAATGATTATGACATCATCCAATGATTATGACATCAAATGATTATGACATCATCAAATCATTATGACATCAACAAAATGATTATGACATCAACAAAATGATTACGACATCATCAAATGATTATGACATCAACAAAATGATTATGACATCATCTAAAGATGATGACATCATCAAATGATTATGACATCAACAAAATGATTATGACATCATCAAATGATTATGACATCAACAAAATGATTATGACATAATCTAATGATCATGACATCATCAAATGATTATGGCATCATCAAATGATTATGACATCAACAAAATGATTATGACATCATCCAATGATTATGACCTCAAATCATTATGACATCATCAAATCATTATGACATCAACAAAATGATTATTACATCAAAAAATGATTATGACATCATCAAATGATTATGACATCAACAAAATGATTATGACATCATCCAATGATTGTGACATCAAATGATTATGATATCATCAAATGATTATGACATCAACAAAATGATTATGACATCATCAAATGATTATGACATCAACAAAATGATTATGACATCATCTAATGATTATGACATAACCAAATGATTATGACATCAACAAAATGATTATGACATCATCTAATGATTATGACATCATCAAATGATTATGACATCAACAAAATGATTATGACATCATCCAATGATTATGACATCAAATGATTATGACATCATGAAATCATATGACATCAACAAAATGATTATGACATCAACAAAATGATTATGACATCATCAAATGATTCTGACATCAACAAAATGATTATGACATCATCAAATGATTCTGACATCAACAAAATGATTATGACATCATCTAATGATTATGACATCATCAAATGATTATGACATCAACAAAATGATTATGACATCATCAAATGATTATGACATCAACAAAATGATTATGACATCATCCAATGATTATGACATCAAATGATTATGACATCATCAAATGATTATGACATCATCCAAAGATTATGACATCAAATGATTATGACATCATCAAATCATTATGACATCAACAAAATGATTATGACATCAACAAAATGATTATGACATCATCTAATGATGATGACATCATCAAATGATTATGACATCATCAAAATGATTATGACATCATCAAATGATTATGACATCAACAAAATGATTATGACATCATCTAATGATTATGACATCATCAAATGATTATGGCATCATCAAATGATTATGACATCAACAAAATGATTACGACGTCATCCAATGATTATGACATCAAATGATTATGACATCATCAAATCATTATGACATCAACAAAATGATTATGACATCAACAAAATGATTATGACATTATCAAATGATTATGACATCAACAAAATGATTATGACATCATCCAATGATTATGACATCATCAAATGATTATGACATCTACAAAATGATTATGACATCATCCAATGATTATGACATCAAATGATTATGACATCATCAAATCATTATGACATCAACAAAATGATTATGACATCATCAAATGATTATGACATCAACAAAATGATTATGACATCATTAAATGATTATGACATCATCAAATGATTATGACATCAAAAAAATGATTATGACATCATCTAATGATTATGACATCATAAAATGATTATGACATCAACAAAATGATTATGACATCATCCAATGATTATGACATCAAATGATTATGACATCATCAAATGATTATGACATCAACAAAATGATTATGACATCATCAAATGATTATGACATCAACAAAATGATTATGACATCATCCAATGTTTATGACATCAAATGATTATGACATCATCAAATGATTATGACATCAACAAAATGATTATGACATCATCCAACGATTATGACATCAAATGATTATGACATCATCAAATCATTATGACATCAACAAAATGATTATGACATCAACAAAATGATTATGACATCATCAAATGATTATGACATCAACAAAATGATTATGACATCATCTAATGATGATGACATCATCAAATGATTATGACATCAACAAAATGATTATGACATCATCAAATGATTATTATATCATCAAATGATTATGGCATCATCAAATGATTATGACATCAACAAAATGATTATGACATCATCTAATGATTATGACATCAACAAAATGATTATGACATCATCCAATGATTATGACATCAAATGATTATGACATCATCAAATGATTATGACATGAACAAAATGATTATGACACCATCTAATGATTATGACATCATCAAATGATTATGACATCAACAAAATGATTATGACATCATCCAATGATTATGACATCAAATGATTATGACATCAACAAAATGATTATGATATCATCTAATGATTATGACATAACCAAATGATTATGACATCAACAAAATGATTCTGACATCATCTAATGATTATGACATCATCAAATGATTATGACATCAACAAAATGATTATGACATCATCCAATGATTATGACATCAAATGATTATGACATCATCAAATCATTATGACATCAACAAAATGATTATGACATCAACAAAATGATTACGACATCATCAAATGATTATGACATCAACAAAATGATTATGACATCATCTAATGATGATGACATCATCAAATGATTATGACATCAACAAAATGATTATGACATCATCAAATGATTATGACATCAACAAAATGATTATGACATCATCTAATGATCATGACATCATCAAATGATTATGGCATCATCAAATGATTATGACATCAACAAAATGATTATGACATCATCCAATGATTATGACCTCAAATCATTATGACATCATCAAATCATTATGACATCAACAAAATGATTATGACATCAAAAAAATGATTATGACATCATCAAATGATTATGACATCAACAAAATGATTATGTCATCATCCAATGATCATGACATCAAATGATTATGACATCATCTAATGATTATGACATCAACAAAATGATTATGACATCATCCAATGATTGTGACATCAAATGATTATGATATCATCAAATGATTATGACATCAACAAAATGATTATGACATCATCAAATGATTATGACATCAACAAAATGATTATGACATCATCTAATGATTATGACATAACCAAATGATTATGACATCAACAAAATGATTATGACATCATCTAATGATTATGACATCATCAAATGATTATGACATCAACAAAATGATTATGACATCATCCAATGATTATGACATCAAATGATTATGACATCATGAAATCATATGACATCAACAAAATGATTATGACATCAACAAAATGATTATGACATCATCAAATGATTCTGACATCATCAAAATGATTATGACATCATCAAATGATTCTGACATCAACAAAATGATTATGACATCATCCAATGATTATGACATCAAATGATTATGACATCATCAAATGATTATGACATCAACAAAATGATTATGACATCATCAAATGATTATGACATCAACAAAATGATTATGACATCAACAAAATGATTATGACATCATCAAATGATTATGACATCAACAAAATGATTATGACATCAACAAAATGATTATGACATCATCAAATGATTGTAACATCAACAAAATGATTATGACATCATCTAATGATTATGACATCATCAAATGATTATGACATCAACAAAATGATTATGACATTATCCAATGATTATGACATCAAATGATTATGAAATCATCAAATGATTATGACATCAACAAAATGATTATGACATCATCAAATGATTATGACATCAACAAAATGATTATGACATCATTAAATGATTATGACATCAAAAAAATGATTATGACATCATCCAATGATTATGACATCATCAAATGATTATGACATCAACAAAATGATTATGACATCATCCAATGATTATGACATCAAATGATTATGACATCATCAAATGATTATGACATCAACAAAATGATTATGACATCATCAAATGATTATGACATCAACAAAATGATTATGACATCATCCAATGATTATGACATCAAATGATTATGACATCATCAAATGATTATGACATCATCCAACGATTATGACATCAAATGATTATGACATCATCAAATCATTATGACATCAACAAAATGATTATGACATCAACAAAATGATTATGACATCATTAAATGATTATGACATCATCAAATGATTATGACATCAAAAAATGATTATGACATCATCCAATGATTATGACATCATCAAATGATTATGACATCAACAAAATGATTATGACATCATCCAATGATTATGACATCAAATGATTATGACATCATCAAATGATTATGACATCATCAAATGATTATGACATCAACAAAATGATTATGACATCATCAAATGATTATGACATCAACAAAATGATTATGACATCATCCAATGATTATGACATCAAATGATTATGACATCATCAAATGATTCTGACATCAACAAAATGATTATGACATCATCTAATGATTATGACATCATCAAATGATTATGACATCAACAAAATGATTATGACATCATCCAATGATTATGACATCATCAAATGATTATGACGTCAACAAAATGATTATGACATCATCCAATGATTATGACATCAAATGATTATGACATCATCAAATGATTATGACATCATCTAATGATTATGACATCATCAAATGATTATGACATCAACAAAATGATTATGACATCATCCAATGATTATGACATCAAATGATTATGACATCATCAAATGATTATGACATCATCAAATGAATATGACATCAAATGATTATGACATCAACAAAATGATTATGACATCATCTAATGATTATGACATCAAACGATTATGACATCATCAAATGATTATGACATCAACAAAATGATTATGACATCAACAAAATGATTATGACATCATCTAATGATTATGACATCAAATGATTATGACATCAACAAAATGATTATGACATCATCTAATGATTATGACATCAACAAAATGATTATGACATCATCCAATGATTATGACATCAAATGATTATGACATCAACAAAATGATTATGACATCAACAAAATGATTATGACATCATCTAATGATTATGACATCATCAAATGATTATGACATCAACAAAATGATTATGACATCATCCAATAATTATGACATCATCTAATGATTACGACATCATCAAATGATTATGACATCAACAAAATGATTATGACATCATCCAATAATTATGACATCAAATGATTATGACATCATCAAATCATTATGACATCAACAAAATGATTATGACATCAACAAAATGATTATGACATCATCAAATGATTATGACATCAAATGATTATGACATCAACAAAATGATTATGACATCATCAAATGATTATGACATCAACAAAATGATTATGTCATCATCCAATGATCATGACATCAAATGATTATGACATCATCTAATGATTATGACATCAACAAAATGATTATGACATCATCCAATGATTGTGACATCAAATGATTATGATATCATCAAATGATTATGACATCAACAAAATGATTATGACATCATCAAATGATTATGACATCAACAAAATGATTATGACATCATCTAATGATTATGACATAACCAAATGATTATGACATCAACAAAATGATTATGACATCATCTAATGATTATGACATCATCAAATGATTATGACATCAACAAAATGATTATGACATCATCCAATGATTATGACATCAAATGATTATGACATCATGAAATCATATGACATCAACAAAATGATTATGACATCAACAAAATGATTATGACATCATCAAATGATTCTGACATCAACAAAATGATTATGACATCATCAAATGATTCTGACATCAACAAAATGATCATGACATCATCCAATGATTATGACATCAAATGATTATGACATCATCAAATGATTATGACATCAACAAAATGATTATGACATCATCAAATGATTATGACATCAACAAAATGATTATGACATCAACAAAATGATTATGACATCATCAAATGATTATGACATCAACAAAATGATTATGACATCAACAAAATGATTATGACATCATCAAATGATTGTAACATCAACAAAATGATTATGACATCATCTAATGATTATGACATCATCAAATGATTATGACATCAACAAAATGATTATGACATTATCCAATGATTATGACATCAAATGATTATGAAATCATCAAATGATTATGACATCAACAAAATGATTATGACATCATCAAATGATTATGACATCAACAAAATGATTATGACATCATTAAATGATTATGACATCAAAAAAATGATTATGACATCATCCAATGATTATGACATCATCAAATGATTCTGACATCAACAAAATGATTATGACATCATCCAATGATTATGACATCAAATGATTATGACATCATCAAATGATTATGACATCAACAAAATGATTATGACATCATCAAATGATTATGACATCAACAAAATGATTATGACATCATCCAATGATTATGACATCAAATGATTATGACATCATCAAATGATTATGACATCATCCAACGATTATGACATCAAATGATTATGACATCATCAAATCATTATGACATCAACAAAATGATTATGACATCAACAAAATGATTATGACATCATTAAATGATTATGACATCATCAAATGATTATGACATCAAAAAATGATTATGACATCATCCAATGATTATGACATCATCAAATGATTATGACATCAACAAAATGATTATGACATCATCCAATGATTATGACATCAAATGATTATGACATCATCAAATGATTATGACATCATCAAATGATTATGACATCAACAAAATGATTATGACATCATCAAATGATTATAACATCAACAAAATGATTATGACATCATCCACTGATTATGACATCAAATGATTATGACATCATCAAATGATTCTGACATCAACAAAATGATTATGACATCATCTAATGATTATGACATCATCAAATGATTATGACATCATCTAATGATTATGACATCATCAAATGATTATGACATCAACAAAATGATTATGACATAAACCAATGATTATGACATCATCAAATGATTATGACGTCAACAAAATGATTATGACATCATCCAATGATTATGACATCAAATGATTATGACATCATCAAATGATTATGACATCATCTAATGATTATGACATCATCAAATGATTATGACATCAACAAAATGATTATGACATCATCCAATGATTATGACATCAAATGATTATGACATCATCAAATGATTATGACATCAACAAAATGATTATGACATCATCCAATGATTATGACATCCAATGATTATGACATCATCAAATCATTATGACATCAACAAAATGATTATGACATCAACAAAATGATTATGACATCATCAAATGAATATGACATCAAATGATTATGACATCAACAAAATGATTATCACATCATCTAATGATTATGACATCAAATGATTATGACATCAACAAAATGATTATGACATCATCAAATGATTCTGACATCAACAAAATTATTATGACATCATCAAATGATTCTGACATCAACAAAATGATTATGACATCATCAAATGATTATGACATCAACAAAATGATTATGACATCATCTAATGATTATGACATCATCAAATGATTATGACATCAACAAAATGATTATGACATCATCCAATGATTATGACATCAAATGATTATGACATCATCCAATGATTATGACATCAAATGATTATGACATCATCTAATGATTATGACATCATCAAATGATTATGACATCAACATAATGATTATGACATCATCAAATGATTATGACATCAACAAAATGATTATGACATCATCCAATGATTATGACATCAAATGATTATGACATCATCAAATGATTATGACATCAACAAAATGATTATGACATCATCCAATGATTATGACATCAAATGATTATGACATCATCAAATCATTATGACATCAACAAAATGATTATGACATCAACAAAATGATTACGACATCATCAAATGATTATGACATCAACAAAATGATTATGACATCATCTAATGATGATGACATCATCAAATGATTATGACATCAACAAAATGATTATGACATCATCTAATGATCATGACATCATCAAATGATTATGGCATCATCAAATGATTATGACATCAACAAAATGATTATGACATCATCCAATGATTATGACCTCAAATCATTATGACATCATCAAATCATTATGACATCAACAAAATGATTATGACATCATCAAATGATTATGACATCAAATGATTATGACATCAACAAAATGATTATGACATCATCAAATGATTATGACATCAACAAAATGATTACGACATCATCAAATGATTATGACATCAACATAATGATTATGACATCATCAAATGATTATGACATCAACAAAATGATTATGACATCATCCAATGATTATGACATCAAATGATTATGACATCATCAAATGATTATGACATCAACAAAATGATTATGACATCATCCAATGATTATGACATCAAATGATTATGACATCATCAAATCATTATGACATCAACAAAATGATTATGACATCAACAAAATGATTACGACATCATCAAATGATTATGACATCAACAAAATGATTATGACATCATCTAATGATGATGACATCATCAAATGATTATGACATCAACAAAATGATTATGACATCATCTAATGATCATGACATCATCAAATGATTATGGCATCATCAAATGATTATGACATCAACAAAATGATTATGACATCATCCAATGATTATGACCTCAAATCATTATGACATCATCAAATCATTATGACATCAACAAAATGATTATGACATCATCAAATGATTATGACATCAAATGATTATGACATCAACAAAATGATTATGACATCATCAAATGATTATGACATCAACAAAATGATTATGTCATCATCCAATGATCATGACATCAAATGATTATGACATCATCTAATGATTATGACATCAACAAAATGATTATGACATCATCCAATGATTGTGACATCAAATGATTATGATATCATCAAATGATTATGACATCAACAAAATGATTATGACATCATCAAATGATTATAACATCAACAAAATGATTATGACATCATCTAATGATTATGACATAACCAAATGATTATGACATCAACAAAATGATTATGACATCATCTAATGATTATGACATCATCAAATGATTATGACATCAACAAAATGATTATGACATCATCCAATGATTATGACATCAAATGATTATGACATCATGAAATCATTTGACATCAACAAAATGATTATGACATCAACAAAATGATTATGACATCATCAAATGATTCTGACATCAACAAAATGATTATGACATCATCAAATGATTCTGACATCAACAAAATGATTATGACATCATCCAATGATTATGACATCAAATGATTATGACATCATCAAATGATTATGACATCAACAAAATGATTATGACATCATCAAATGATTATGACATCAACAAAATGATTATGACATCAACAAAATTATTATGACATCATCAAATGATTATGACATCAACAAAATGATTACGACATCAACAAAATGATTATGACATCATCAAATGATTGTAACATCAACAAAATGATTATGACATCATCTAATGATTATGACATCATCAAATGATTATGACATCAACAAAATGATTATGACATTATCCAATGATTATGACATCAAATGATTATGAAATCATCAAATGATTATGACATCAACAAAATGATTATGACATCATCAAATGATTATGACATCAACAAAATGATTATGACATCATTAAATGATTATGACATCAAAAAAATGATTATGACATCATCCAATGATTATGACATCATCAAATGATTCTGACATCAACAAAATGATTATGACATCATCCAATGATTATGACATCAAATGATTATGACATCATCAAATGATTATGACATCAACAAAATGATTATGACATCATCAAATGATTATGACATCAACAAAATGATTATGACATCATCCAATGATTATGACATCAAATGATTATGACATCATCAAATGATTATGACATCATCCAACGATTATGACATCAAATGATTATGACATCATCAGATCATTATGACATCAACAAAATGATTATGACATCAACAAAATGATTATGACATCATCAAATGATTATGACATCAAAAAATGATTATGACATCATCCAATGATTATGACATCATCAAATGATTATGACATCAACAAAATGATTATGACATCATCCAATGATTATGACATCAAATGATTATGACATCATCAAATGATTATGACATCATCAAATGATTATGACATCAACAAAATGATTATGACATCATCAAATGATTATAACATCAACAAAATGATTATGACATCATCCACTGATTATGACATCAAATGATTATGACATCATCAAATGATTCTGACATCAACAAAATGATTATGACATCATCTAATGATTATGACATCATCAAATGATTATGACATCATCTAATGATTATGACATCATCAAATGATTATGACATCAACAAAATGATTATGACATCAACCAATGATTATGACATCATCAAATGATTATGACGTCAACAAAATGATTATGACATCATCCAATGATTATGACATCAAATGATTATGACATCATCAAATGATTATGACATCATCTAATGATTATGACATCATCAAATGATTATGACATCAACAAAATGATTATGACATCATCCAATGATTATGACATCAAATGATTATGACATCATCAAATGATTATGACATCAACAAAATGATTATGACATCATCCAATGATTATGACATCCAATGATTATGACATCATCAAATCATTATGACATCAACAAAATGATTATGACATCAACAAAATGATTATGACATCATCAAATGAATATGACATCAAATGATTATGACATCAACAAAATGATTATGACATCATCTAATGATTATGACATCAAACGATTATGACATCATCAAATGATTATGACATCAACAAAATGATTATGACATCAACAAAATGATTATGACATCATCTAATGATTATGACATCAAATGATTATGACATCAACAAAATGATTATGACATCATCAAATGATTCTGACATCAACAAAATTATTATGACATCATCAAATGATTCTGACATCAACAAAATGATTATGACATCATCAAATGATTATGACATCAACAAAATGATTATGACATCATCTAATGATTATGACATCATCAAATGATTATGACATCAACAAAATGATTATGACATCATCCAATGATTATGACATCAAATGATTATGACATCATCCAATGATTATGACATCAAATGATTATGACATCATCTAATGATTATGACATCATCAAATGATTATGACATCAACATAATGATTATGACATCATCAAATGATTATGACATCAACAAAATGATTATGACATCATCCAATGATTATGACATCAAATGATTATGACATCATCAAATGATTATGACATCAACAAAATGATTATGACATCATCCAATGATTATGACATCAAATGATTATGACATCATCAAATCATTATGACATCAACAAAATGATTATGACATCAACAAAATAATTACGACATCATCAAATGATTATGACATCAACAAAATGATTATGACATCATCTAATGATGATGACATCATCAAATGATTATGACATCAACAAAATGATTATGACATCATCTAATGATCATGACATCATCAAATGATTATGGCATCATCAAATGATTATGACATCAACAAAATGATTATGACATCATCCAATGATTATGACCTCAAATCATTATGACATCATCAAATCATTATGACATCAACAAAATGATTATTACATCAACAAAATGATTATGACATCATCAAAAGATTATGACATCAACAAAATGATTATGTCATCATCCAATGATTATGACATCAAATGATTATGACATCATCAAATGATTATGACATCAACAAAATGATTATGACATCATCTAATGATTATGACATCATCAAATGATTATGACATCAACAAAATGATTATGACATCATCCAATGATTGTGACATCAAATGATTATGACATCATCAAATGATTATGACATCAACAAAATGATTATGACATCATCCAATGATTATGACATCAAATGATTATGACATCATCAAATCATATGACATCAACAAAATGATTATGACATCAACAAAATGATTATGACATCATCAAATGATTATGACATCAACAAAATGATTATGACATCATCTAATGATTATGACATCATCAAATGATTATGACATCAACAAAATGATTATGACATCATCTAAGGATTATGACATCAAATGATTATGACATCATCAAATGATTATGACATCATCAAATGATTATGACATCAACAAAATGATTATGACATCATCAAATGATTATGACATCAACAAAATGATTATGACATCATCCAATGATTATGACATCAAATGATTATGACATCATCAAATGATTCTGACATCAACAAAATGATTATGACATCATCTAATGATTATGACATCATCAAATGATTATGACATCAACAAAATGATTATGACATCATCCAATGATTATGACATCATCAAATGATTATGACGTCAACAAAATGATTATGACATCATCCAATGATTATGACATCAAATGATTATGACATCATCAAATGATTATGACATCATCTAATGATTATGACATCATCAAATGATTATGACATCAACAAAATGATTATGACATCATCCAATGATTATGACATCAAATGATTATGACATCATCAAATGATTATGACATCAACAAAATGATTATGACATCATCCAATGATTATGACATCCAATGATTATGACATCATCAAATCATTATGACATCAACAAAATGATTATGACATCAACAAAATGATTATGACATCATCAAATGAATATGACATCAAATGATTATGACATCAACAAAATGATTATGACATCATCTAATGATTATGACATCAAACGATTATGACATCATCAAATGATTATGACATCAACAAAATGATTATGACATCAACAAAATGATTATGACATCATCTAATGATTATGACATCAAATGATTATGACATCAACAAAATGATTATGACATCATCTAATGATTATGACATCATCAAATGATTATGACATCAACAAAATGATTATGACATCATCCAATGATTATGACATCAAATGATTATGACATCAACAAAATGATTATGACATCAACAAAATGATTATGACATCATCCAATGATTATGACATCAAATGATTATGACATCATCAAATCATTATGACATCAACAAAATGATTATGACATCAACAAAATGATTACGACATCATCAAATGATTATGACATCAACAAAATGATTATGACATCATCTAATGATGATGACATCATCAAATGATTATGACATCAACAAAATGATTATGACATCATCTAATGATCATGACATCATCAAATGATTATGGCATCATCAAATGATTATGACATCAACAAAATGATTATGACATCATCCAATGATTATGACCTCAAATCATTATGACATCATCAAATCATTATGACATCAACAAAATGATTATTACATCAACAAAATTATTATGACATCATCAAAAGATTATGACATCAACAAAATGATTATGTCATCATCCAATGATTATGACATCAAATGATTATGACATCATCAAATGATTATGACATCAACAAAATGATTATGACATCATCTAATGATTATGACATCATCAAATGATTATGACATCAACAAAATGATTATGACATCATCCAATGATTGTGACATCAAATGATTATGACATCATCAAATGATTATGACATCATCAAATGATTATGACATCAACAAAATGATTATGACATCATCCAATGATTATGACATCAATGATTATGACATCATCAAATCATATGACATCAACAAAATGATTATGACATCAACAAAATGATTATGACATCATCAAATGATTATGACATCAACAAAATGATTATGACATCATCCAATGATTATGACCTCAAATCATTATGACATCATCAAATCATTATGACATCAACAAAATGATTATGACATCATCTAATGATTATGACATCATCAAATGATTATGACATCAACAAAATGATTATGACATCATCCAATGATTATGACATCAAATGATTATGACATCATCAAATGATTATGACATCATCAAATGATTATGACATCAACAAAATGAATATGACATCATCAAATGATTATGACATCAACAAAATGATTATGACATCATCCAATGATTATGACATCAAATGATTATGACATCATCAAATGATTCTGACATCAACAAAATGATTATGACATCATCTAATGATTATGACATCATCAAATGATTATGACATCAACAAAATGATTATGACATCATCCAATGATTATGACATCATCAAATGATTATGACGTCAACAAAATGATTATGACATCATCCAATGATTATGACATCAAATGATTATGACATCATCAATTGATTATGACATCATCTAATGATTATGACATCATCAAATGATTATGACATCAACAAAATGATTATGACATCATCCAATGATTATGACATCAAATGATTATGACATCATCAAATGATTATGACATCAACAAAATGATTATGACATCATCCAATGATTATGACATCCAATGATTATGACATCATCAAATCATTATGACATCAACAAAATGATTATGACATCAACAAAATGATTATGACATCATCAAATGAATATGACATCAAATGATTATGACATCAACAAAATGATTATGACATCATCTAATGATTATGACATCAAACGATTATGACATCATCAAATGATTATGACATCAACAAAATGATTATGACATCAACAAAATGATTATGACATCATCTAATGATTATGACATCAAATGATTATGACATCAACAAAATGATTATGACATCATCTAATGATTATGACATCATCAAATGATTATGACATCAACAAAATGATTATGACATCATCCAATGATTATGACATCAAATGATTATGACATCAACAAAATGATTATGACATCAACAAAATGATTATGACATCATCTAATGATTATGACATCATCAAATGATTAAGACATCAACAAAATGATTATGACATCATCCAATAATTATGACATCATCTAATGATTATGACATCATCAAATGATTATGACATCAACAAAATGATTATGACATCATCCAATAATTATGACATCAAATGATTATGACATCATCAAATCATTATGACATCAACAAAATGATTATGACATCAACAAAATGATTATGACATCATCAAATGATTATGACATCAAATGATTATGACATCAACAAAATGATTATGACATCATCTAATGATTATGACATCAAACGATTATGACATCATCAAATGATTATGACATCAACAAAATGATTATGACATCATCTAATGATTATGACATCAAACGAATATGACATCATCAAATCATTATGACATCAACAAAATGATTATGACATCAACAAAATGATTATGACATCATCAAATGATTGTAACATCAACAAAATGATTATGACATCATCTAATGATTATGACATCATCAAATGATTATGACATCAACAAAATGATTATGACATTATCCAATGATTATGACATCAAATGATTATGAAATCATCAAATGATTATGACATCAAATGATTATGAAATCATCCAATGATTATGACATCATCAAATGATTATGACATCAACAAAATGATTATGACATCATCCAATGATTATGACATCAAATGATTATGACATCATCAAATGGTTATGACATTAACAAAATGATTATGACATCATCAAATGATTATGACATCAACAAAATGATTATGACATCATCCAATGATTATGACATCATCAAATGATTATGACATCATCAAATGATTATGACATCATCCAACGATTATGACATCAAATGATTATGACATCATCAAATCATTATGACATCAACAAAATGATTATGACATCAACAAAATGATTATGACATCATTAAATGATTATGACATCATCAAATGATTATGACATCAAAAAATGATTATGACATCATCCAATGATTATGACATCATCAAATGATTATAACATCAACAAAATGATTATGACATCATCCAATGATTATGACATCAAATGATTATGACATCATCAAATGATTATGACATCATCAAATGATTATGGCATCATCAAATGATTATGACATCAACAAAATGATTATGACATCATCCAATGATTATGACATCAAATGATTATGACATCATCAAATCATTATGACATCAACAAAATGATTATTACATCAACAAAATGATTATGACATCATCAAATGATTATGACATCAAGAAAATGATTATGTCATCATCCAATGATTATGACATCAAATGATTATGACATCATCAAATGATTATGACATCAACAAAATGATTATGACATCATCTAATGATTATGACATCATCAAATGATTATGACATCAACAAAATGATTATGACATCATCCAATGATTATGACATCAAATGATTATGACATCATCAAGTGATTATGACATCAACAAAATGATTATGACATCATCAAATGATTATGACATCAACAAAATGATTATGACATCATCTAATGATTATGACATCAACAAAATGATTATGACATCATCTAATGATTATAACATCATCAAATGATTATGACATCAACAAAATGATTATGACATCATCCAATGATTATGACATCAAATGATTATGACATCATCAAATCATATGACATCAACAAAATGATTATGACATCAACAAAATGATTATGACATCATCAAATGATTCTGACATCAACAAAATTATTATGACATCATCAAATGATTCTGACATCAACAAAATGATTATGACATCATCAAATGATTATGACATCAACAAAATGATTATGACATCATCTAATGATTATGACATCATCAAATGATTATGACATCAACAAAATGATTATGACATCATCAAATGATTATGACATCAACAAAATGATTATGACATCATCCAATGATTATGACATCAAATGATTATGACATCATCAAATGATTATGACATCAACAAAATGATTATGACATCATCCAACGATTATGACATCAAATGATTATGACATCATCAAATGATTATGACATCAACAAAATGATTATGACATCATCTAATGATGATGACATCATCAAATGATTATGACATCAACAAAATGATTATGACATCATCTAATGATCATGACATCATCAAATGATTATGGCATCATCAAATGATTATGACATCAACAAAATGATTATGACATCATCCAATGATTATGACCTCAAATCATTATGACATCATCAAATCATTATGACATCAACAAAATGATTATTACATCAACAAAATGATTATGACATCATCAAAAGATTATGACATCAACAAAATGATTATGTCATCATCCAATGATTATGACATCAAATGATTATGACATCATCAAATGATTATGACATCAACAAAATGATTATGACATCATCTAATGATTATGACATCATCAAATGATTATGACATCAACAAAATGATTATGACATCATCCAATGATTATGACATCAAATGATTATGACATCATCAAATGATTATGACATCAACAAAATGATTATGACATCATCCAATGATTATGACATCAAATGATTATGACATCATCAAATCATATGACATCAACAAAATGATTATGACATCAACAAAATGATTATGACATCATCAAATGATTATGACATCAACAAAATGATTATGACATCATCTAATGATTATGACATCATCAAATGATTATGACATCAACAAAATGATTATGACATCATCCAATGATTATGACATCAAATGATTATGACATCATCAAATGATTATGACATCAACAAAATGATTATGACATCATCTAATGATTATGACATCATCAAATGATTATGACATCAACAAAATGATTATGACATCGTCCAATAATTATGACATCAAATGATTATGACATCATCAAATGATTATGACATCAACAAAATGATTATGACATCATCCAATGATTATGACATCAAATGATTATGACATCATCAAATCATTATGACATCAACAAAATGATTATGACATCAACAAAATGATTACGACATCATCAAATGATTATGACATCAACAAAATGATTATGACATCATCTAATGATGATGACATCATCAAATGATTATGACATCAACAAAATGATTATGACATCATCAAATGATTATGACATCAACAAAATGATTATGACATCATCTAATGATCATGACATCATCAAATGATTATGGCATCATCAAATGATTATGACATCAACAAAATGATTATGACATCATCCAATGATTATGACCTCAAATCATTATGACATCATCAAATCATTATGACATCAACAAAATGATTATTACATCAACAAAATGATTATGACATCATCAAAAGATTATGACATCAACAAAATGATTATGTCATCATCCAATGATTATGACATCAAATGATTATGACATCATCAAATGATTATGACATCAACAAAATGATTATGACATCATCTAATGATTATGACATCATCAAATGATTATGACATCAACAAAATGATTATGACATCATCCAATGATTGTGACATCAAATGATTATGACATCATCAAATGATTATGACATCATCAAATGATTATGACATCAACAAAATGATTATGACATCATCCAATGATTATGACATCAAATGATTATGACATCATCAAATCATATGACATCAACAAAATGATTATGACATCAACAAAATGATTATGACATCATCAAATGATTATGACGTCAACAAAATGATTATGACATCATCAAATGATTATGGCATCATCAAATGATTATGACATCAACAAAATGATTATGACATCATCCAATGATTATGACATCATCAAATCATTATGACATCAACAAAATGATTATTACATCAACAAAATGATTATGACATCATCAATGATTATGACATCAACAAAATGATTATGTCATCATCCAATGATTGTGACATCAAATGATTATGACATCATCAAATGATTATGACATCAACAAAATGATTATGACATCATCTAATGATTATGACATCATCAAATTATTATGACATCAAAAAAATGATTAAGACATCATCCAATGATTATGACATCAAATGATTATGACATCATCAAATGATTATAACATCAACAAAATGATTATGACATCATCAAATGATTATGACATCAACAAAATGATTTTGACATCATCAAATGATTATGACATCAAGAAAATGATTATGACATCATCTAATGATTATAACATCATCAAATGATTATGACATCAACAAAATGATTATGACATCATCCAATGATTATGACATCAAATGATTATGACATAATCAAATCATATGACATCAACAAAATGATTATGACATCAACAAAATGATTATGACATCATCAAATGATTCTGACATCAACAAAATGATTATGACATCATCAAATGATTCTGACAACAAAATGATTATGACATCATCAAATGATTATGACATCAACAAAATGATTATGACATCATCTAATGATTATGACATCATCAAATGATAATGACATCAACAAAATGATTATGACATCATCCAATGATTATGACATCAAATGATTATGACATCAACAAAATGATTATGACATCAACAAAATGATTACGACATCATCAAATGATTATGACATCAACAAAATGATTATGACATCATCTAATGATGATGACATCATCAAATGATTATGACATCAACAAAATGATTATGACATCAACAAAATGATTATGACATCATCTAATGATTATGACATCATCAAATGATTATGACATCAACAAAATGATTATGACATCATCCAATAATTATGACATCAAATGATTATGACATCATCAAATGATTATGACATCAACAAAATGATTATGACATCATCCAATGATTATGACATCAAATGATTATGACATCATCAAATCATTATGACATCAACAAAATGATTATGACATCAACAAAATGATTATGACATCATCAAATGATTGTAACATCAACAAAATGATTATGACATCATCTAATGATTATGACATCATCAAATGATTATGACATCAACAAAATGATTATGACATCATCAAATGATTATGACATCAACAAAATGATTATGACATTATCCAATGATTATGACATCAAATGATTATGAAATCATCAAATGATTATGACATCAACAAAATGATTATGACATCATCAAATGGTTATGACATCAACAAAATGATTATGACATCATTAAATGATTATGACATCATCAAATGATTATGACGTCAAAAAAATGATTATGACATCATATAATGATTATGACATCATCAAATGATTATGACATCAACAAAATGATTATGACATCATCCAACGATTATGACATCAAATGATTATGACATCATCAAATCATTATGACATCAACAAAATGATTATGACATCAACAAAATGATTATGACATCATCAAATGATTATGACATCAACAAAATGATTATGACATCATCTAATGATGATGACATCATCAAATGATTATGACATCAACAAAATGATTAAGACATCATCCAATGATTATGACATCAAATGATTATGACATCATCAAATCATTATGACATCAACAAAATGATTATTACATCAACAAAATGATTATGACATCATCAATGATTATGACATCAACAAAATGATTATGTCATCATCCAATGATTGTGACATCAAATGATTATGACATCATCAAATGATTATGACATCAACAAAATGATTATGACATCATCTAATGATTATGACATCATCAAATGATTATGACATCAAAAAAATGATTATGACATCATCCAATGATTATGACATCAAATGATTATGGCATCATCAAATGATTATGACATCAACAAAATGATTATGACATCATCCAATGATTATGACATCAACAAAATGATTATGCCATCATCCAACGATTATGACATCAAATGATTATGACATCATCAAATCATTATGACATCAACAAAATGATTATGACATCAACAAAATGATTATGACATCATCAAATGATTATGACATCAACAAAATGATTATGACATCATCTAATGATGATGACATCATCAAATGATTATGACATCAACAAAATGATTATGACATCATCCAATGATTATGACATCAAATGATTATGGCATCATCAAATGATTATGACATCAACAAAATGATTATGACATCATCCAATGATTATGACATCAACAAAATGATTATGCCATCATCCAACGATTATGACATCAAATGATTATGACATCATCAAATCATTATGACATCAACAAAATGATTATTACATCAACAAAATGATTATGACATCATCAATGATTATGACATCAACAAAATGATTATGTCATCATCCAATGATTGTGACATCAAATGATTATGACATCATCAAATGATTATGACATCAACAAAATGATTATGACATCATCTAATGATTATGACATCATCAAATGATTATGACATCAAAAAAATGATTATGACATCATCCAATGATTATGACATCAAATGATTATGACATCATCAAATCATTATGACATCAACAAAATGATTATTACATCAACAAAATTATTATGACATCATCAATGATTATGACATCAACAAAATGATTATGTCATCATCCAATGATTGTGACATCAAATGATTATGACATCATCAAATGATTATGACATCAACAAAATGATTATGACATCATCTAATGATTATGACATCATCAAATGATTATGACATCAAAAAAATGATTATGACATCATCCAATGATTATGACATCAAATGATTATGACATCATCAAATGATTATAACATCAACAAAATGATTATGACATCATCAAATGATTATGACATCAACAAAATGATTATGACATCATCTAATGATTATGACATAATCAAATGATTATGACATCAAGAAAATGATTATGACATCATCTAATGATTATAACATCATCAAATGATTATGACATCAACAAAATGATTATGACATCATCCAATGATTATGACATCAAATGATTATGACATCATCAAATCATATGACATCAACAAAATGATTATGACATCAACAAAATGATTATGACATCATCAAATGATTCTGACATCAACAAAATGATTATGACATCATCAAATGATTCTGACATCAACAAAATGATTATGACATCATCAAATGATTATGACATCAACAAAATGATTATGACATCATCTAATGATTATCACATCATCAAATGATTATGACATCAACAAAATGATTATGACATCATCCAATGATTATGACATCAAATGATTATGACATCATCAAATGATTATGACATCAACAAAATGATTATGACATCATCCAATGATTATGACATCAAATGATTATGACATCATCAAATCATTATGACATCATCAAATGATTATGACATCAACAAAATGATTATGACATCATCTAATGATGATGACATCATCAAATGATTATGACATCAACAAAATGATTATGACATCATCCAATGATTATGACATCAAATGATTATGACATCAACAAAATGATTATGACATCATCTAATGATTATGACATCATCAAATGATTATGACAACAACAAAATGATTATGACATCATCCAATAATTACGACATCAAATGATTATGACATCATCAAATGATTATGACATCAACAAAATGATTATGACATCATCAAATGATTATGACATCAACAAAATGATTATGACATCATCTAATGATTATGACATAATCAAATGATTATGACATCAACAAAATGATTATGACATCATCTAATGATTATAACATCATCAAATGATTATGACATCAACAAAATGATTATGACATCATCCAAGGATTATGACATCAAATGATTATGACATCATCAAATCATATGACATCAACAAAATGATTATGACATCAACAAAATGATTATGACATCATCAAATGATTCTGACATCAACAAAATTATTATGACATCATCAAATGATTATGACATCAACAAAATGATTATGACATCATCAAATGATTATGACATCAACAAAATGATTATGACATCATCTAATGATTATGACATCATCAAATGATTATGACATCAACAAAATGATTATGACATCATCCAATGATTATGACATCAAATGATTATGACATCATCAAATGATTATGACATCAACAAAATGATTATGACATCATCCAATGATTATGACATCAAATGATTATGACATCATCAAATCATTATGACATCAACAAAATGATAATGACATCAACAAAATGATTACGACATCATCAAATGATTATGACATCAACAAAATGATTATGACATCATCTAATGATTATGACATCAACAAAATGATTATGACATCATCTAATGATTATGACATCATCAAATGATTATGACATCAACAAAATGATTATGACATCATCCAATGATTATGACATCAAATGATTATGACATCAACAAAATGATTATGACATCATCCAATGATTATGACATCAAATGATTATGAAATCATCAAATGATTATGACATCAACAAAATGATTATGACATCATCAAATGATTATGACATCAACAAAATGATTATGACATCATTAAATGATTATGACATCATCAAATGATTATGACATCAACAAAATGATTATGACATCATCCAATGATTATGACATCAAATGATTATGACATCATCAAATCATTATGACATCAACAAAATGATTATGACATCAACAAAATGATTATGACATCATCAAATGATTGTAACATCAACTAAATGATTATGACATCATCTAATGATTATGACATCATCAAATGATTATGACATCAACAAAATGATTATGACATCATCAAATGATTATGACATCAACAAAATGATTATGACATTATCCAATGATTATGACATCAAATGATTATGAAATCATCAAATGATTATGACATCAACAAAATGATTATGACATCAACAAAATGATGATGACATCATCAAATGATTATGACATCAAATGATTATGACATCATCAAATGATTATGACATCAACAAAATGATTATGACATCATATAATGATTATGACATCATCAAATGATTATGACATCAACAAAATGATTATGACATCATCCAATGATTATGACATCAAATGATTATGACATCATCAAATGATTATGACATCAACAAAATGATTATGACATCATCCAATGATTATGACATCAAATGATTATGACATCATCAAATGATTATGACATCAACAAAATGATTATGCCATCATCCAATGATTATGACATCAAATGATTATGACATCATTAAATCATTATGACATCAACAAAATGATTATGACATCAACAAAATGATTATGACATCATCAAATGATTATGACATCAACAAAATGATTATGACATCATCTAATGATGATGACATCATCAAATGATTATGACATCAACAAAATGATTATGACATCATCAAATGATTATGACATCAACAAAATGATTATGACATCATCTAATGATTATGACATCATCAAATGATTATGGCATCATCAAATGATTATGACATCAACAAAATGATTATGACATCATCCAATGATTATGACATCATCAAATCATTATGACATCAACAAAATGATTATTACATCAACAAAATGATTATGACATCATCAATGATTATGACATCAACAAAATGATTATGTCATCATCCAATGATTGTGACATCAAATGATTATGACATCATCAAATGATTATGACATCAACAAAATGATTATGACATCATCTAATGATTATGACATCTTCAAATGATTATGACATCAAAAAAATGATTATGACATCATCCAATGATTATGACATCAAATGATTATGACATCATCAAATGATTATAACATCAACAAAATGATTATGACATCATCAAATGATTATGACATCAACAAAATGATTATGACATCATCTAATGATTATGACATCAAGAAAATGATTATGACATCATCTAATGATTATAACATCATCAAATGATTATGACATCAACAAAATGATTATGACATCATCCAATGATTATGACATCAAATGATTATGACATAATCAAATCATATGACATCAACAAAATGATTATGACATCAACAAAATGATTATGACATCATCAAATGATTCTGACATCAACAAAATGATTATGACATCATCAAATGATTCTGACAACAAAATGATTATGACATCATCAAATGATTATGACATCAACAAAATGATTATGACATCATCTAATGATTATGACATCATCAAATGATAATGACATCAACAAAATGATTATGACATCATCCAATGATTATGACATCAAATGATTATGACATCATCAAATGATTATGACATCAACAAAATGATTATGACATCATCCAATGATTATGACATCAAATGATTATGACATCATCAAATCATTATGACATCAACAAAATGATTATGACATCAACAAAATGATTACGACATCATCAAATGATTATGACATCAACAAAATGATTATGACATCATCTAATGATGATGACATCATCAAATGATTATGACATCAACAAAATGATTATGACATCAACAAAATGATTATGACATCATCTAATGATTATGACATCATCAAATGATTATGACATCAACAAAATGATTATGACATCATCCAATGATAATGACATCAAATGATTATGACATCAACAAAATGATTATGACATCAACAAAATGATTATGACATCATCTAATGATTATGACATCATCAAATGATTATGACATCAACAAAATGATTATGACATCATCCAATAATTATGACATCAAATGATTATGACATCATCAAATGATTATGACATCAACAAAATGATTATGACATCATCCAATGATTATGACATCAAATGATAATGACATCATCAAATCATTATGACATCAACAAAATGATTATGACATCAACAAAATGATTATGACATCATCAAATGATTGTAACATCAACAAAATGATTATGACATCATCTAATGATTATGACATCATCAAATGATTATGACATCAACAAAATGATTATGACATTATCAAATGATTATGACATCAACAAAATGATTATGACATTATCCAATGATTATGACATCAAATGATTATGAAATCATCAAATGATTATGACATCAACAAAATGATTATGACATCATCAAATGGTTATGACATCAACAAAATGATTATGACATCATTAAATGATTATGACATCATCAAGTGATTATGACATCAAAAAAATGATTATGACATCATATAATGATTATGACATCATCAAATGATTATGACATCAACAAAATGATTATGCCATCATCCAACGATTATGACATCAAATGATTATGACATCATCAAATCATTATGACATCAACAAAATGATTATGACATCAACAAAATGATTATGACATCATCAAATGATTATGACATCATCTAATGATGATGACATCATCAAATGATTATGACATCAACAAAATGATTATGACATCATCCAATGATTATGACATCAAATGATTATGACATCATCAAATCATTATGACATCAACAAAATGATTATTACATCAACAAAATGATTATGACATCATCAATGATTATGACATCAACAAAATGATTATGTCATCATCCAATGATTGTGACATCAAATGATTATGACATCATCAAATGATTATGACATCAACAAAATGATTATGACATCATCTAATGATTATGACATCATCAAATGATTATGACATCAAAAAAATGATTATGACATCATCCAATGATTATGACATCAAATGATTATGGCATCATCAAATGATTATGACATCAACAAAATGATTATGACATCATCCAATGATTATGACATCAAATGATTATGACATCATCAAATCATTATGACATCAACAAAATGATTATTACATCAACAAAATGATTATGACATCATCAATGATTATGACATCAACAAAATGATTATGTCATCATCCAATGATTGTGACATCAAATGATTATGACATCATCAAATGATTATGACATCAACAAAATGATTATGACATCATCTAATGATTATGACATCATCAAATGACTATGACATCAAAAAAATGATTATGACATCATCCAATGATTATGACATCAAATGATTATGACATCATCAAATGATTATAACATCAACAAAATGATTATGACATCATCAAATGATTATGACATCAACAAAATGATTATGACATCATCTAATGATTATGACATAATCAAATGATTATGACATCAAGAAAATGATTATGACATCATCTAATGATTATAACATCATCAAATGATTATGACATCAACAAAATGATTATGACATCATCCAATGATTATGACATCAAATGATTATGACATCATCAAATCATATGACATCAACAAAATGATTATGACATCAACAAAATGATTATGACATCATCAAATGATTCTGACATCAACAAAATGATTATGACATCATCAAATGATTCTGACATCAACAAAATGATTATGACATCATCAAATGATTATGACATCAACAAAATGATTATGACATCATCTAATGATTATGACATCATCAAATGATTATGACATCAACAAAATGATTATGACATCATCCAATGATTATGACATCAAATGATTATGACATCATCAAATGATTATGACATCAACAAAATGATTATGACATCATCCAATGATTATGACATCAAATGATTATGACATCATCAAATCATTATGACATCATCAAATGATTATGACATCAACAAAATGATTATGACATCATCTAATGATGATGACATCATCAAATGATTATGACATCAACGAAATGATTATGACATCATCCAATGATTATGACATCAAATGATTATGACATCAACAAAATGATTATGACATCATCTAATGATTATGACATCATCAAATGATTATGACATCAACAAAATGATTATGACATCATCCAATGATTATGACATCAAATGATTATGACATCATCAAATGATTATGACATCAACAAAATGATTATGACATCATCAAATGATTATGACATCAACAAAATGATTATGACATCATCTAATGATTATGACATAATCAAATGATTATGACATCAACAAAATGATTATGACATCATCTAATGATTATAACATCATCAAATGATTATGACATCAACAAAATGATTATGACATCATCCAAGGATTATGACATCAAATGATTATGACATCATCAAATCATATGACATCAACAAAATGATTATGACATCAACAAAATGATTATGACATCATCAAATGATTCTGACATCAACAAAATGATTATGACATCATCAAATGATTATGACTTCAACAAAATGATTATGACATCATCCAATGATTATGACATCAAATGATTATGACATCATCAAATGATTCTGACATCAACAAAATGATTATGACATCATCAAATGATTCTGACATCAACAAAATGATTATGACATCATCAAATGATTATGACATCAACAAAATGATTATGACATCATCTAATGATTATGACATCATCAAATGATTATGACATCAACAAAATGATTATGACATCATCCAATGATTATGACATCAAATGATTATGACATCATCAAATGATTATGACATCAACAAAATGATTATGACATCATCCAATGATTATGACATCAAATGATTATGACATCATCAAATCATTATGACATCATCAAATGATTATGACATCAACAAAATGATTATGACATCATCTAATGATGATGACATCATCAAATGATTATGACATCAACGAAATGATTATGACATCATCCAATGATTATGACATCAAATGATTATGACATCAACAAAATGATTATGACATCATCTAATGATTATGACATCATCAAATGATTATGACATCAACAAAATGATTATGACATCATCCAAGGATTATGACATCAAATGATTATGACATCATCAAATCATATGACATCAACAAAATGATTATGACATCAACAAAATGATTATGACATCATCAAATGATTCTGACATCAACAAAATGATTATGACATCATCAAATGATTATGACTTCAACAAAATGATTATGACATCATCCAATGATTATGACATCAAATGATTATGACATCATCAAATGATTATTACATCAACAAAATGATTATGACATCATCAATGATTATGACATCAACAAAATGATTATGTCATCATCCAATGATTGTGACATCAAATGATTATGACATCATCAAATGATTATGACATCAACAAAATGATTATGACATCATCTAATGATTATGACATCATCAAATGATTATGACATCAAAAAAATGATTATGACATCATCCAATGATTATGACATCAAATGATTATGACATCATCAAATCATTATGACATCAACAAAATGATTATTACATCAACAAAATTATTATGACATCATCAATGATTATGACATCAACAAAATGATTATGTCATCATCCAATGATTGTGACATCAAATGATTATGACATCATCAAATGATTATGACATCAACAAAATGATTATGACATCATCTAATGATTATGACATCATCAAATGATTATGACATCAAAAAAATGATTATGACATCATCCAATGATTATGACATCAAATGATTATGACATCATCAAATGATTATAACATCAACAAAATGATTATGACATCATCAAATGATTATGACATCAACAAAATGATTATGACATCATCTAATGATTATGACATAATCAAATGATTATGACATCAAGAAAATGATTATGACATCATCTAATGATTATAACATCATCAAATGATTATGACATCAACAAAATGATTATGACATCATCCAATGATTATGACATCAAATGATTATGACATCATCAAATCATATGACATCAACAAAATGATTATGACATCAACAAAATGATTATGACATCATCAAATGATTCTGACATCAACAAAATGATTATGACATCATCAAATGATTCTGACATCAACAAAATGATTATGACATCATCAAATGATTATGACATCAACAAAATGATTATGACATCATCTAATGATTATGACATCATCAAATGATTATGACATCAACAAAATGATTATGACATCATCCAATGATTATGACATCAAATGATTATGACATCATCAAATGATTATGACATCAACAAAATGATTATGACATCATCCAATGATTATGACATCAAATGATTATGACATCATCAAATCATTATGACATCATCAAATGATTATGACATCAACAAAATGATTATGACATCATCTAATGATGATGACATCATCAAATGATTATGACATCAACAAAATGATTATGACATCATCCAATGATTATGACATCAAATGATTATGACATCAACAAAATGATTATGACATCATCTAATGATTATGACATCATCAAATGATTATGACAACAACAAAATGATTATGACATCATCCAATAATTATGACATCAAATGATTATGACATCATCAAATGATTATGACATCAACAAAATGATTATGACATCATCAAATGATTATGACATCAACAAAATGATTATGACATCATCTAATGATTATGACATAATCAAATGATTATGACATCAACAAAATGATTATGACATCATCTAATGATTATAACATCATCAAATGATTATGACATCAACAAAATGATTATGACATCATCCAAGGATTATGACATCAAATGATTATGACATCATCAAATCATATGACATCAACAAAATGATTATGACATCAACAAAATGATTATGACATCATCAAATGATTCTGACATCAACAAAATTATTATGACATCATCAAATGATTATGACATCAACAAAATGATTATGACATCAACAAAATGATTATGACATCATCAAATGATTATGACATCAACAAAATGATTATGACATCATCTAATGATTATGACATCATCAAATGATTATGACATCAACAAAATGATTATGACATCATCCAATGATTATGACATCAAATGATTATGACATCATCAAATGATTATGACATCAACAAAATGATTATGACATCATCCAATGATTATGACATCAAATGATTATGACATCATCAAATCATTATGACATCAACAAAATGATAATGACATCAACAAAATGATTACGACATCATCAAATGATTATGACATCAACAAAATGATTATGACATCATCTAATGATTATGACATCAACAAAATGATTATGACATCATCTAATGATTATGACATCATCAAATGATTATGACATCAACAAAATGATTATGACATCATCCAATGATTATGACATCAAATGATTATGACATCAACAAAATGATTATGACATCATCCAATGATTATGACATCAAATGATTATGAAATCATCAAATGATTATGACATCAACAAAATGATTATGACATCATCAAATGATTATGACATCAACAAAATGATTATGACATCATTAAATGATTATGACATCATCAAATGATTATGACATCAACAAAATGATTATGACATCATCCAATGATTATGACATCAAATGATTATGACATCATCAAATCATTATGACATCAACAAAATGATTATGACATCAACAAAATGATTATGACATCATCAAATGATTGTAACATCAACTAAATGATTATGACATCATCTAATGATTATGACATCATCAAATGATTATGACATCAACAAAATGATTATGACATCATCAAATGATTATGACATCAACAAAATGATTATGACATTATCCAATGATTATGACATCAAATGATTATGAAATCATCAAATGATTATGACATCAACAAAATGATTATGACATCATCAAATGGTTATGACATCAAAAAAATGATTATGACATCATATAATGATTATGACATCATCAAATGATTATGACATTAACAAAATGATTATGACATCATCCAATGATTATGACATCAAATGATTATGACATCATCAAATGATTATGACATCAACAAAATGATTATGACATCATCCAATGATTATGACATCAAATGATTATGACATCATCAAATGATTATGCCATCAACAAAATGATTATGCCATCATCCAATGATTATGACATCAAATGATTATGACATCATCAAATCATTATGACATCAACAAAATGATTATGACATCAACAAAATGATTATGACATCATCAAATGATTATGACATCAACAAAATGATTATGACATCATCTAATGATGATGACATCATCAAATGATTATGACATCAACAAAATGATTATGACATCATCAAATGATTATGACATCAACAAAATGATTATGACATCATCTAATGATTATGACATCATCAAATGATTATGGCATCATCAAATGATTATGACATCAACAAAATGATTATGACATCATCCAATGATTATGACATCATCAAATCATTATGACATCAACAAAATGATTATTACATCAACAAAATGATTATGACATCATCAATGATTATGACATCAACAAAATGATTATGTCATCATCCAATGATTGTGACATCAAATGATTATGACATCATCAAATGATTATGACATCAACAAAATGATTATGACATCAACTAATGATTATGACATCATCAAATGATTATGACATCAAAAAAATGATTATGACATCATCCAATGATTATGACATCAAATGATTATGACATCATCAAATGATTATAACATCAACAAAATGATTATGACATCATCAAATGATTATGACATCAACAAAATGATTATGACATCATCTAATGATTATGACATCAAGAAAATGATTATGACATCATCTAATGATTATAACATCATCAAATGATTATGACATCAACAAAATGATTATGACATCATCCAATGATTATGACATCAAATGAATATGACATAATCAAATCATATGACATCAACAAAATGATTATGACATCAACAAAATGATTATGACATCATCAAATGATTCTGACATCAACAAAATGATTATGACATCATCAAATGATTCTGACAACAAAATGATTATGACATCATCAAATGATTATGACATCAACAAAATGATTATGACATCATCTAATGATTATGACATCATCAAATGATAATGACATCAACAAAATGATTATGACATCATCCAATGATTATGACATCAAATGATTATGACATCATCAAATGATTATGACATCAACAAAATGATTATGACATCATCCAATGATTATGACATCAAATGATTATGACATCATCAAATCATTATGACATCAACAAAATGATTATGACATCAACAAAATGATTACGACATCATCAAATGATTATGACATCAACAAAATGATTATGACATCATCTAATGATGATGACATCATCAAATGATTATGACATCAACAAAATGATTATGACATCAACAAAATGATTATGACATCATCTAATGATTATGACATCATCAAATGATTATGACATCAAATGATTATGACATCATCAAATCATTATGACATCAACAAAATGATTATTACATCAACAAAATGATTATGACATCATCAATGATTATGACATCAACAAAATGATTATGTCATCATCCAATGATTGTGACATCAAATGATTATGACATCATCAAATGATTATGACATCAACAAAATGATTATGACATCATCTAATGATTATGACATCATCAAATGATTATGACATCAAAAAAATGATTATGACATCATCCAATGATTATGACATCAAATGATTATGACATCATCAAATGATTATAACATCAACAAAATGATTATGACATCATCAAATGATTATGACATCAACAAAATGATTATGACATCATCTAATGATTATGACATAATCAAATGATTATGACATCAAGAAAATGATTATGACATCATCTAATGATTATAACATCATCAAATGATTATGACATCAACAAAATGATTATGACATCATCCAATGATTATGACATCAAATGATTATGACATCATCAAATCATATAACATCAACAAAATGATTATGACATCAACAAAATGATTATGACATCATCAAATGATTCTGACATCAACAAAATGATTATGACATCATCAAATGATTCTGACATCAACAAAATGTTTATGACATCATCAAATGATTATGACATCAACAAAATGATTATGACATCATCTAATGATTATGACATCATCAAATGATTATGACATCAACAAAATGATTATGACATCATCCAATGACTATGACATCAAATGATTATGACATCATCAAATGATTATGACATCAACAAAATGATTATGACATCATCCAATGATTATGACATCAAATGATTATGACATCATCAAATCATTATGACATCATCAAATGATTATGACATCAACAAAATGATTATGACATCATCCAATGATTATGACATCAAATGATTATGACATCATCAAATGATTATGACATCAACGAAATGATTATGACATCATCCAATGATTATGACATCAAATGATTATGACATCAACAAAATGATTATGACATCATCTAATGATTATGACATCATCAAATGATTATGACATCAACAAAATGATTATGACATCATCCAATGATTATGACATCAAATGATTATGACATCATCAAATGATTATGACATCAACAAAATGATTATGACATCATCAAATGATTATGACATCAACAAAATGATTATGACATCATCTAATGATTATGACATAATCAAATGATTATGACATCAACAAAATGATTATGACATCATCTAATGATTATAACATCATCAAATGATTATGACATCAACAAAATGATTATGACATCATCCAAGGATTATGACATCAAATGATTATGACATCATCAAATCATATGACATCAACAAAATGATTATGACATCAACAAAATGATTATGACATCATCAAATGATTCTGACATCAACAAAATGATTATGACATCATCAAATGATTATGACTTCAACAAAATGATTATGACATCATCCAATGATTATGACATCAAATGATTATGACATCATCAAATGATTATGACATCAACAAAATGATTATGACATCATCTAATGATTATGACATCATCAAATGATTATGACATCAACAAAATGATTATGACATCATCCAATGATTATGACATCAAATGATTATGACATCATCAAATGATTATGACATCAACAAAATGATTATGACATCATCCAATGATTATGACATCAAATGATTATGACATCATCAAATCATTATGACATCAACAAAATGATTATGACATCAACAAAATGATTACGACATCATCAAATGATTATGACATCAACAAAATGATTATGACATCATCTAATGATTATGACATCAACAAAATGATTATGACATCATCCAATGATTATGACATCAAATGATTATGACATCAACAAAATGATTATGACATCATCCAATGATTATGACATCAAATGATTATGAAATCATCAAATGATTATGACATCAACAAAATGATTATGACATCATCAAATGATTATGACATCAACAAAATGATTATGACATCATTAAATGATTATGACATCATCAAATGATTATGACATCAAAAAATGATTATGACATCATCTAATGATTATGACATCATCAAATGATTATGACATCATCCAATGATTATGACATCATCCAATAATTATGACATCAAATGATTATGACATCATCAAATGATTATGACATCAACAAAATGATTATGACATCATCAAATGATTATGACATCAACAAAATGATTATGACATCATCCAATGATTATGACATCAAATGATTATGACATCATCAAATGATTATGACATCAACAAAATGATTATGACATCATCCAACGATTTTGACATCAAATGATTATGACATCATCAAATCATTATGACATCAACAAAATGATTATGACATCAACAAAATGATTATGACATCATTAAATGATTATGACATCAACAAAATGATGATGACATCATCAAATGATTATGACATCAACAAAATGATTATGACATCATCAAATGATTATGACATCAACAAAATGATTATGACATCATCTAATGATCATGACATCATCAAATGATTATGACATCAACAAAATGATTATGACATCATCCAATGATTATGACATCAAATGATTATGACATCATCAAATGATTATGACATCAACAAAATGATTATGACATCATCCAATGATTATGACATCAAATGATTATGACATCATCAAATCATTATGACATCATCAAATGATTATGACATCAACAAAATGATTATGACATCATCTAATGATGATGACATCATCAAATGATTATGACATCAACGAAATGATTATGACATCATCCAATGATTATGACATCAAATGATTATGACATCAACAAAATGATTATGACATCATCTAATGATTATGACATCATCAAATGATTATGACATCAACAAAATGATTATGACATCATCCAATGATTATGACATCAAATGATTATGACATCATCAAATGATTATGACATCAACAAAATGATTATGACATCATCAAATGATTATGACATCAACAAAATGATTATGACATCATCTAATGATTATGACATAATCAAATGATTATGACATCAACAAAATGATTATGACATCATCTAATGATTATAACATCATCAAATGATTATGACATCAACAAAATGATTATGACATCATCCAAGGATGATGACATCAAATGATTATGACATCATCAAATCATATGACATCAACAAAATGATTATGACATCAACAAAATGATTATGACATCATCAAATGATTCTGACATCAACAAAATGATTATGACATCATCAAATGATTATGACTTCAACAAAATGATTATGACATCATCCAATGATTATGACATCAAATGATTTTGACATCATCAAATGATTATGACATCAACAAAATGATTATGACATCATCTAATGATTATGACATCATCAAATGATTATGACATCAACAAAATGATTATGACATCATCCAATGATTATGACATCAAATGATTATGACATCATCAAATGATTATGACATCAACAAAATGATTATGACATCATCCAATGATTATGACATCAAATGATTATGACATCATCAAATCATTATGACATCAACAAAATGATTATGACATCAACAAAATGATTACGACATCATCAAATGATTATGACATCAACAAAATGATTATGACATCATCTAATGATTATGACATCAACAAAATGATTATGACATCATCCAATGATTATGACATCAAATGATTATGACATCAACAAAATGATTATGACATCATCCAATGATTATGACATCAAATGATTATGAAATCATCAAATGATTATGACATCAACAAAATGATTATGACATCATCAAATGATTATGACATCAACAAAATGATTATGACATCATTAAATGATTATGACATCATCAAATGATTATGACATCAAAAAATGATTATGACATCATCTAATGATTATGACATCATCAAATGATTATGACATCATCCAATGATTATGACATCATCCAATAATTATGACATCAAATGATTATGACATCATCAAATGATTATGACATCAACAAAATGATTATGACATCATCAAATGATTATGACATCAACAAAATGATTATGACATCATCCAATGATTATGACATCAAATGATTATGACATCATCAAATGATTATGACATCAACAAAATGATTATGACATCATCCAACGATTTTGACATCAAATGATTATGACATCATCAAATCATTATGACATCAACAAAATGATTATGACATCAACAAAATGATTATGACATCATTAAATGATTATGACATCAACAAAATGATGATGACATCATCAAATGATTATGACATCAACAAAATGATTATGACATCATCAAATGATTATGACATCAACAAAATGATTATGACATCATCTAATGATCATGACATCATCAAATGATTATGGCATCATCAAATGATTATGACATCAACAAAATGATTTTGACATCATCCAATGATTATGACCTCAAAACATTATGACATCATCAAATCATTATGACATCAACAAAATGATTATTACATCAACAAAATGATTATGACATCAACAAAATGATTATGTCATCATCCAATGATCATGACATCAAATGATTCTGACATCATCAAATGATTATGACATCAAATGATTATGACATCATCAAATCATATGACATCAACAAAATGATTATGACATCAACAAAATGATTATGACATCATCCAAGGATTATGACATCAAATGATTATGACATCATCAAATCATATGACATCAACAAAATGATTATGACATCAACAAAATGATTATGACATCATCAAATGATTATGACATCAACAAAATGATTATGACATCATCAAATGATTATGACATCAACAAAATGATTATGACATCATCAAATGATTATGACATCAACAAAATGATTATGACATCATCCAATGATTATGACATCAAATGATTATGACATCATCAAATGATTATGACATCAACAAAATGATTATGACATCATCTAATGATTATGACATCATCAAATGATTATGACATCAACAAAATGATTATGACATCATCCAATGATTATGACATCAAATGATTATGACATCATCAAATGATTATGACATCAACAAAATGATTATGACATCATCCAATGATTATGACATCAAATGATTATGACATCATCAAATCATTATGACATCAACAAAATGATTATGACATCAACAAAATGATTACGACATCATCAAATGATTATGACATCAACAAAATGATTATGACATCATCTAATGATTATGACATCAACAAAATGATTATGACATCATCTAATGATTATGACATCATCAAATGATTGTGACATCAACAAAATGATTATGACATCATCCAATGATTATGACATCAAATGATTATGACATCAACAAAATGATTATGACATCATCCAATGATTATGACATCAAATGAATATGAAATCATCAAATGATTATGACATCAACAAAATGATTATGACATCATCAAATGATTATGACATCAACAAAATGATTATGACATCATTAAATGATTATGACATCATCAAATGATTATGACATCAAAAAATGATTATGACATCATCTAATGATTATGACATCATCAAATGATTATGACATCAACAAAATGATTATGACATCATCCAATAATTATGACATCAAATGATTATGACATCATCAAATGATTATGACATCAACAAAATGATTATGACATCATCAAATGATTATGACATCAACAAAATGATTATGACATCATCAAATGATTATGACATCAACAAAATGATTATGACATCATCCAATGATTATGACATCAAATGATTATGACATCATCAAATCATTATGACATCAACAAAATGATTATGACATCAACAAAATGATTACGACATCATCAAATGATTATGACATCAACAAAATGATTATGACATCATCTAATGATGATGACATCATCAAATGATTATGACATCAACAAAATGATTATGACATCATCAAATGATTATGACATCAACAAAATGATTATGACATCATCTAATGATCATGACATCATCAAATGATTATGGCATCATCAAATGATTATGACATCAACAAAATGATTATGACATCATCCAATGATTATGACCTCAAATCATTATGACATCATCAAATCATTATGACATCAACAAAATGATTATTACATCAACAAAATGATTATGACATCATCAAAAGATTATGACATCAACAAAATGATTATGTCATCATCCAATGATTATGACATCAAATGATTATGACATCATCAAATGATTATGACATCAACAAAATGATTATGACATCATCTAATGATTATGACATCATCAAATGATTATGACATCAACAAAATGATTATGACATCATCCAATGATTGTGACATCAAATGATTATGACATCATCAAATGATTATGACATCATCAAATGATTATGACATCAACAAAATGATTATGACATCATCCAATGATTATGACATCAAATGATTATGACATCATCAAATCATATGACATCAACAAAATGAATATGACATCAACAAAATGATTATGACATCATCAAATGATTATGACATCAACAAAATGATTATGACATCATCAAATGATTCTGACATCAACAAAATGTTTATGACATCATCAAATGATTATGACATCATCAAATCATTATGACATCAACAAAATGATTATGACATCAACAAAATGATTATGACATCATCAAATGAATATGACATCAAATGATTATGACATCAACAAAATGATTATGACATCATCTAATGATTATGACATCAAACGATTATGACATCATCAAATGATTATGACATCAACAAAATGATTATGACATCAACAAAATGATTATGACATCATCTAATGATTATGACATCAAATGGTTATGACATCAACAAAATGATTATGACATCATCAAATGATTATGACATCAACAAAATGATTATGACATCATCCAATGATTATGACATCAAATGATTATGACATCAACAAAATGATTATGACATCAACAAAATGATTATGACATCATCTAATGATTATGACATCATCAAATGATTATGACATCAACAAAATGATTATGACATCATCCAATAATTATGACATCAAATGATTATGACATCATCAAATGATTATGACATCAACAAAATGATTATGACATCATCCAATGATTATGACATCAAATGATTATGACATCATCAAATCATTATGACATCAACAAAATGATTATGACATCAACAAAATGATTATGACATCATCAAATGATTATGACATCAAATGATTATGACATCAACAAAATGATTATGACATCATCTAATGATTATGACATCAAACGATTATGACATCATCAAATGATTATGACATCAACAAAATGATTATGACATCATCTAATGATTATGACATCAAACGATTATGACATCATCAAATCATTATGACATCAACAAAATGATTATGACATCAACAAAATGATTATAACATCATCAAATGATTGTAACATCAACAAAATGATTATGACATCATCTAATGATTATGACATCATCAAATGATTATGACATCAACAAAATGATTATGACATTATCCAATGATTATGACATCAAATGATTATGAAATCATCAAATGATTATGACATCAAATGATTATGAAATCATCCAATGATTATGACATCATCAAATGATTATGACATCAACAAAATGATTATGACATCATCCAATGATTATGACATCAAATGATTATGGCATCATCAAATGATTATGACATCAACAAAATGATTATGACATCATCAAATGATTATGACATCAACAAAATGATTATGACATCATCCAATGATTATGACATCATCAAATGATTATGACATCATCAAATGATTATGACATCATCCAACGATTATGACATCAAATGATTATGACATCATCAAATCATTATGACATCAACAAAATGATTATGACATCAACAAAATGATTATGACATCATTAAATGATTATGACATCATCAAATGATTATGACATCAAAAAATGATTATGACATCATCCAATGATTATGACATCATCAAATGATTATGACATCAACAAAATGATTATGACATCATCCAATGATTATGACATCAAATGATTATGACATCATCAAATGATTATGACATCAACAAAATGATTATGACATCATCAAATGATTATGACATCAACAAAATGATTATGACATCATCCAATGATTATGACATCAAATGATTATGACATCATCAAATGATTATGACATCATCCAACGATTATGACATCAAATGATTATGACATCATCAAATCATTATGACATCAACAAAATGATTATGACATCAACAAAATGATTATGACATCATCAAATGATTATGACATCAACAAAATTATTATGACATCATCTAATGATGATGACATCATCAAATGATTATGACATCAACAAAATGATTATGACATCATCAAATGATTATGACATCAACAAAATGATTATGACATCATCTAATGATTATGACATCATCAAATGATTATGGCATCATCAAATGATTATGACATCAACAAAATGATTATGACATCATCCAATGATTATGACATCAAATGATTATGACATCATCAAATCATTATGACATCAACAAAATGATTATTACATCAACAAAATGATTATGACATCATCAAATGATTATGACATCAAGAAAATGATTATGTCATCATCCAATGATTATGACATCAAATGATTATGACATCATCAAATGATTATGACATCAACAAAATGATTATGACATCATCTAATGATTATGACATCATCAAATGATTATGACATCAACAAAATGATTATGACATCATCCAATGATTATGACATCAAATGATTATGACATCATCAAGTGATTATGACATCAACAAAATGATTATGACATCATCAAATGATTATGACATCAACAAAATGATTATGACATCATCTAATGATTATAACATCATCAAATGATTATGACATCAACAAAATGATTATGACATCATCCAATGATTATGACATCAAATGATTATGACATCATCAAATCATATGACATCAACAAAATGATTATGACATCAACAAAATGATTATGACATCATCAAATGATTCTGACATCAACAAAATGATTATGACATCATCAAATGATTCTGACATCAACAAAATGATTATGACATCATCAAATGATTATGACATCAACAAAATGATTATGACATCATCTAATGATTATGACATCATCAAATGATTATGACATCAACAAAATGATTATGACATCATCCAATGATTATGACATCAAATGATTATGACATCATCAAATGATTATGACATCAACAAAATGATTATGACATCATCTAATGATTATGACATCATCAAATGATTATGACATCAACAAAATGATTATGACATCATCCAATGATTATGACATCATCAAATGATTATGGCATCATCAAATGATTATGACATCAACAAAATGATTATGACATCATCAAATGGTTATGACATCAACAAAATGATTATGACATCATTAAATGATTATGACATCATCAAATGATTATGACATCAAAAAAATGATTATGACATCATATAATGATTATGACATCATCAAATGATTATGACATCAACAAAATGATTATGACATCATCCAATGATTATGACATCAAATGATTATGACATCATCAAATGATTATGACATCAACAAAATGATTATGACATCATCCAATGATTATGACATCAAATGATTATGACATCATCAAATGATTATGACATCAACAAAATGATTATGCCATCATCCAACGATTATGACATCAAATGATTATGACATCATCAAATCATTATGACATCAACAAAATGATTATGACATCAACAAAATGATTATGACATCATCAAATGATTATGACATCAACAAAATGATTATGACATCATCTAATGATGATGACATCATCAAATGATTATGACATCAACAAAATGATTATGACATCATCCAATGATTATGACATCAAATGATTATGACATCATCAAATCATTATGACATTAACAAAATGATTATTACATCAACAAAATGATTATGACATCATCAATGATTATTACATCAACAAAATGATTATGTCATCATCCAATGATTGTGACATCAAATGATTATGACATCATCAAATGATTATGACATCAACAAAATGATTATGACATCATCTAATGATTATGACATCATCAAATGATTATGACATCAAAAAATGATTATGACATCATCCAATGATTATGACATCAAATGATTATTGCATCATCAAATGATTATGACATCAACAAAATGATTATGACATCATCCAATGATTATGACATCAAATGATTATGACATCATCAAATCATTATGACATCAACAAAATGATTATTACATCAACAAAATGATTATGACATCATCAATGATTATGACATCAACAAAATGATTATGTCATCATCCAATGATTGTGACATCAAATGATTATGACATCATCAAATGATTATGACATCAACAAAATGATTATGACATCATCTAATGATTATGACATCATCAAATGATTATGACATCAAAAAAATGATTATGACATCATCCAATGATTATGACATCAAATGATTATGACATCATCAAATGATTATAACATCAACAAAATGATTATGACATCATCAAATGATGATGACATAATCAAAATGATTATGACATCATCTAATGATTATGACAAAATCAAATGATTATGACATCAAGAAAATGATTATGACATCATCTAATGATTATAACATCATCAAATGATTATGACATCAACAAAATGATTATGACATCATCCAATGATTATGACATCAAATGATTATGACATCATCAAATCATATGACATCAACAAAATGATTATGACATCAACAAAATGATTATGACATCATCAAATGATTCTGACATCAACAAAATGATTATGACATCATCAAATGATTCTGACATCAACAAAATGATTATGACATCATCAAATGATTATGACATCAACAAAATGATTATGACATCATCTAATGATTATGACATCATCAAATGATTATGACATCAACAAAATGATTATGACATCATCCAATGATTATGACATCAAATGATTATGACATCATCAAATGATTATGACATCAACAAAATGATTATGACATCATCCAATGATTATGACATCAAATGATTATGACATCATCAAATCATTATGACATCATCAAATGATTATGACATCAATAAAATGATTATGACATCATCTAATGATGATGACATCATCAAATGATTATGACAGCAACAAAATGATTATGACATCATCCAATGATTATGACATCAAATGATTATGACATCAACAAAATGATTATGACATCATCTAATGATTATGACATCATCAAATGATTATGACATCAACAAAATGATTATGACATCATCCAATGATTATGACATCAAATGATTATGACATCATCAAATGATTATGACATCAACAAAATGATTATGACATCATCAAATGATTATGACATCAACAAAATGATTATTAAATCATCTAATGATTATGACATAATCAAATGATTATGACATCAACAAAATGATTATGACATCATCTAATGATTATAACATCATCAAATGATTATGACATCAACAAAATGATTATGACATCATCCAAGGATTATGACATCAAATGATTATGACATCATCAAATCATATGACATCAACAAAATGATTATGACATCAACAAAATGATTATGACATCATCAAATGATTCTGACATCAACAAAATGATTATGACATCATCAAATGATTATGACATCAACAAAATGATTATGACATCATCAAATGATTATGACATCAACAAAATGATTATGACATCATCTAATGATTATGACATCATCAAATGATTATGACATCAACAAAATGATTATGACATCATCCAATGATTATGACATCAAATGATTATGACATCATCAAATGATTATGACATCAACAAAATGATTATGACATCATCTAACGATTATGACATCATCAAATGATTATGACATCAACAAAATGATTATGACATCATCCAATGATTATGACATCAAATGATTATGACATCATCAAATGATTATGACATCAACAAAATGATTATGACATCATCCAATGATTATGACATCAAATGATTATGACATCATCAAATCATTATGACATCAACAAAATGATTATGACATCAACAAAATGATTACGACATCATCAAATGATTATGACATCAACAAAATGATTATGACATCATCTAATGATTATGACATCAACAAAATGATTATGACATCATCTAATGATTATGACATCATCAAATGATTATGACATCAACAAAATGATTATGACATCATCCAATGATTATGACATCAAATGATTATGACATCAACAAAATGATTATGACATCATCCAATGATTATGACATCAAATGATTATGAAATCATCAAATGATTATGACATCAAAAAAATGATTATGACATCATCAAATGATTATGACATCAACAAAATGATTATGACATCATTAAATGATTATGACATCATCAAATGATTATGACATCAAAAAATGATTATGACATCATCTAATGATTATGACATCATCAAATGATTATGACATCAACAAAATGATTATGACATCATCCAATAATTATGACATCAAATGATTATGACATCATCAAATGATTATGACATCAACAAAATGATTATGACATCATCAAATGATTATGACATCAACAAAATGATTATTACATCATCCAATGATTATGACATCAAATGATTATGACATCATCAAATGATTATGACATCAACAAAATGATTATGACATCATCCAACGATTATGACATCAAATGATTATGACATCATCAAATCATTATGACATCAACAAAATGATTATGACATCAACAAAATGATTATGACATCATCAAATGATTATGACATCAACAAAATGATTATGACATCATCAAATGATGATGACATCATCAAATGATTATGACATCAACAAAATGATTATGACATCATCAAATGATTATGACATCAACAAAATGATTATGACATCATCTAATGATCATGACATCATCAAATGATTATGGCATCATCAAATGATTATGACATCAACAAAATGATTTTGACATCATCCAATGATTATGACCTCAAATCATTATGACATCATCAAATCATTATGACATCAACAAAATGATTATTACATCAACAAAATGATTATGACATCATCAAATGATTATGACATCAACAAAATGATTATGTCATCATCAAATGATCATGACATCAAATGATTATGACATCATCAAATGATTATGACATCAAATGATTATGACATCATCAAATCATATGACATCAACAAAATGATTATGACATCAACAAAATGATTATGACATCATCCAAGGATTATGACATCAAATGATTATGACATCAACAAAATGATTATGACATCAACAAAATGATTATGACATCAACAAAATGATTATGACATCATCAAATGATTCTGACATCAACAAAATGATTATGACATCATCAAATGATTATGACATCAACAAAATGATTATGACATCATCAAATGATTATGACATCATCAAATGATTATGACATCAACAAAATGATTATGACATCATCAAATGATTATGACATCAACAAAATGATTATGACATCATCTAATGATTATGACATCATCAAATGATTATGACATCAACAAAATGATTATGACATCATCCAATGATTATGACATCAAATGATTATGACATCATCAAATCATTATGACATTAACAAAATGATTATTACATCAACAAAATGATTATGACATCATCAATGATTATTACATCAACAAAATGATTATGTCATCATCCAATGATTGTGACATCAAATGATTATGACATCATCAAATGATTATGACATCAACAAAATGATTATGACATCATCTAATGATTATGACATCATCAAATGATTATGACATCAAAAAATGATTATGACATCATCCAATGATTATGACATCAAATGATTATTGCATCATCAAATGATTATGACATCAACAAAATGATTATGACATCATCCAATGATTATGACATCAAATGATTATGACATCATCAAATCATTATGACATCAACAAAATGATTATTACATCAACAAAATGATTATGACATCATCAATGATTATGACATCAACAAAATGATTATGACATCATCAAATGATTATGACATCAACAAAATGATTATGACATCATCTAATGATTATGACATCATCAAATGATTATGACATCAAAAAAATGATTATGACATCATCCAATGATTATGACATCAAATGATTATGACATCATCAAATGATTATAACATCAACAAAATGATTATGACATCATCAAATGATGATGACATAATCAAAATGATTATGACATCATCTAATGATTATGACAAAATCAAATGATTATGACATCAAGAAAATGATTATGACATCATCTAATGATTATAACATCATCAAATGATTATGACATCAACAAAATGATTATGACATCATCCAATGATTATGACATCAAATGATTATGACATCATCAAATCATATGACATCAACAAAATGATTATGACATCAACAAAATGATTATGACATCATCAAATGATTCTGACATCAACAAAATGATTATGACATCATCAAATGATTCTGACATCAACAAAATGATTATGACATCATCAAATGATTATGACATCAACAAAATGATTATGACATCATCTAATGATTATGACATCATCAAATGATTATGACATCAACAAAATGATTATGACATCATCCAATGATTATGACATCAAATGATTATGACATCATCAAATGATTATGACATCAACAAAATGATTATGACATCATCCAATGATTATGACATCAAATGATTATGACATCATCAAATCATTATGACATCATCAAATGATTATGACATCAACAAAATGATTATGACATCATCTAATGATGATGACATCATCAAATGATTATGACAGCAACAAAATGATTATGACATCATCCAATGATTATGACATCAAATGATTATGACATCAACAAAATGATTATGACATCATCTAATGATTATGACATCATCAAATGATTATGACATCAACAAAATGATTATGACATCATCCAATGATTATGACATCAAATGATTATGACATCATCAAATGATTATGACATCAACAAAATGATTATGACATCATCAAATGATTATGACATCAACAAAATGATTATGAAATCATCTAATGATTATGACATAATCAAATGATTATGACATCAACAAAATGATTATGACATCATCTAATGATTATAACATCATCAAATGATTATGACATCAACAAAATGATTATGACATCATCCAAGGATTATGACATCAAATGATTATGACATCATCAAATCATATGACATCAACAAAATGATTATGACATCAACAAAATGATTATGACATCATCAAATGATTCTGACATCAACAAAATGATTATGACATCATCAAATGATTATGACATCAACAAAATGATTATGACATCATCAAATGATTATGACATCAACAAAATGATTATGACATCATCTAATGATTATGACATCATCAAATGATTATGACATCAACAAAATGATTATGACATCATCCAATGATTATGACATGAAATGATTATGACATCATCAAATGATTATGACATCAACAAAATGATTATGACATCATCTAACGATTATGACATCATCAAATGATTATGACATCAACAAAATGATTATGACATCATCCAATGATTATGACATCAAATGATTATGACATCATCAAATGATTATGACATAAACAAAATGATTATGACATCATCCAATGATTATGACATCAAATGATTATGACATCATCAAATCATTATGACATCAACAAAATGATTATGACATCAACAAAATGATTACGACATCATCAAATGATTATGACATCAACAAAATGATTATGACATCATCTAATGATTATGACATCAACAAAATGATTATGACATCATCTAATGATTATGACATCATCAAATGATTATGACATCAACAAAATGATTATGACATCATCCAATGATTATGACATCAAATGATTATGACATCAACAAAATGATTATGACATCATCCAATGATTATGACATCAAATGATTATGAAATCATCAAATGATTATGACATCAAAAAAATGATTATGACATCATCAAATGATTATGACATCAACAAAATGATTATGACATCATTAAATGATTATGACATCATCAAATGATTATGACATCAAAAAATGATTATGACATCATCTAATGATTATGACATCATCAAATGATTATGACATCAACAAAATGATTATGACATCATCCAATAATTATGACATCAAATGATTATGACATCATCAAATGATTATGACATCAACAAAATGATTATGACATCATCAAATGATTATGACATCAACAAAATGATTATTACATCATCCAATGATTATGACATCAAATGATTATGACATCATCAAATGATTATGACATCAACAAAATGATTATGACATCATCCAATGATTATGACATCAAATGATTATGACATCATCAAATCATTATGACATCAACAAAATGATTATGACATCAACAAAATGATTATGACATCATCAAATGATTATGACATCAACAAAATGATTATGACATCATCAAATGATGATGACATCATCAAATGATTATGACATCAACAAAATGATTATGACATCATCAAATGATTATGACATCAACAAAATGATTATGACATCATCTAATGATCATGACATCATCAAATGATTATGGCATCATCAAATGATTATGACATCAACAAAATGATTTTGACATCATCCAATGATTATGACCTCAAATCATTATGACATCATCAAATCATTATGACATCAACAAAATGATTATTACATCAACAAAATGATTATGACATCATCAAATGATTATGACATCAACAAAATGATTATGTCATCATCAAATGATCATGACATCAAATGATTATGACATCATCAAATGATTATGACATCAAATGATTATGACATCATCAAATCATATGACATCAACAAAATGATTATGACATCAACAAAATGATTATGACATCATCCAAGGATTATGACATCAAATGATTATGACATCAACAAAATGATTATGACATCAACAAAATGATTATGACATCATCAAATGATTCTGACATCAACAAAATGATTATGACATCATCAAATGATTATGACATCAACAAAATGATTATGACATCATCTAATGATTATGACATCATCAAATGATTATGACATCAACAAAATGATTATGACATCATCCAATGATTATGACATCAAATGATTATGACATCATCAAATGATTATGACATCAACAAAATGATTATAACATCATCTAATGATTATGACATCATCAAATGATTATGACATCAACAAAATGATTATGACATTATCCAATGATTATGACATCAAATGATTATGACATCATCAAATGATTATGACATCAACAAAATGATTATGACATCATCCAATGATTATGACATCAAATGATTATGACATCATCAAATCATTATGACATCAACAAAATGATTATGACATCAACAAAATGATTATGACATCATCAAATGATTATGACATCAACAAAATGATTATGACATCATCTAATGATTATGACATCAACAAAATGATTATGACATCATCTAACGATTATGACATCATCAAATGATTATGACATCAACAAAATGATTATGACATCAAATGATTATGACATCAACAAAATGATTATGACATCATCCAATGATTATGACATCAACAAAATGATTATGACATCATCCAATGATTATGACATCAAATGATTATGACATCATCAAATCATTATGACATCAACAAAATGATTATGACATCAACAAAATGAATACGACATCATCAAATGATTATGACATCAACAAAATGATTATGACATCATCTAATGATTATGACATCAACAAAATGATTATGACATCATCTAATGATTATGACATCATCAAATGATTATGACATCAACAAAATGATTATGACATCATCCAATGACTATGACATCAAATGATTATGACATCAACAAAATGATTATGACATCATCCAATGATTATGACATCAAATGATTATGACATCATCAAATGATTATGACATCAACAAAATGATTATGACATCATTAAATGATTATGACATCATCAAATGATTATGACATCAAAAAATGATTATGACATCATCTAATGATTATGACATCATCAAATGATTATGACATCAACAAAATGATTATGACATCATCCAATAATTATGACATCAAATGATTATGACATCATCAAATGATTATGACATCAACAAAATGATTATGACATCATCAAATGATTATGACATCAACAAAATGATTATGACATCATCCAATGATTATGACATCAAATGATTATGACATCATCAAATGATTATGACATCAACAAAATGATTATGACATCATCCAACGATTATGACATCAAATGATTATGACATCATCAAATCATTATGACATCAACAAAATGATTATGACATCAACAAAATGATTATGACATCATCAAATGATTATGACATCAACAAAATGATTATGACATCATCAAATGATGATGACATCATCAAATGATTATGACATCAACAAAAATGATTATAACATCATCAAATGATTATGACATCAACAAAATGATTATGACATCATCTAATGATCATGACATCATCAAATGATTATGGCATCATCAAATGATTATGACATCAACAAAATGATTTTGACATCATCCAATGATTATGACCTCAAATCATTATGACATCATCAAATGATTATGACATCAACAAAATGATTATTACATCAACAAAATGATTATGACATCATCAAATGATTATGACATCAACAAAATGATTATGTCATCATCCAATGATCATGACATCAAATGATTATGACATCAACAAAATGATTATGACATCATCTAATGATTATGACATCATCAAATGATTATGACATCAACAAAATGATTATGACATCATCCAATGATTGTGACATCAAAAGATTATGACATCATCAAATGATTATGACATCAACAAAATGATTATGACATCATCAAATGATTATGACATCAACAAAATGATTATGACATCATCTAATGATTATGACATAATCAAATGATTATGACATCAACAAAATTATTATGACATCATCTAATGATTATGACATCATCAAATGATTATGACATCAACAAAATGATTATGACATCATCCAATGATTATGACATCAAATGATTATGACATCATGAAATCATATGACATCAACAAAATGATTATGACATCAACAAAATGATTATGACATCATCAAATGATTATGACATCAACAAAATTATTATGACATCATCAAATGATTCTGACATCAACAAAATGATTATGACATCATCCAATGATTATGACATCAAATGATTATGACATCATCAAATCATTATGACATCAACAAAATGATTATGACATCAACAAAATGATTATGACATCATCAAATGATTATAACATCAACAAAATGATTATGACATCATCTAATGATTATGACATCATCAAATGATTATGACATCAACAAAATGATTATGACATCAACTAAATGATTATGACATCATCAAATGATTATGACATCAACAAAATGATTATGACATTATCCAATGATTATGACATCAAATGATTATGAAATCATCAAATGATTATGACATCAACAAAATGATTATGACATCATCAAATGATTATGACATCAACAAAATGATTATGACATCATTAAATGATTATGACATCAAAAAAATGATAATGACATCATCCAATGATTATGACATCATCAAATGATTATGACATCAACAAAATGATTATGACATCATCCAATGATTATGACATCAAATGATTATGACATCATCAAATGATTATGACATCAACAAAATGATTATGACATCATCAAATGATTATGACATCAACAAAATGATTATGACATCATCCAATGATTATAACATCAAATGATTATGACATCATCAAATGATTATGACATCATCCAACGATTATGACATCAAATGATTATGACATCATCAAATCATTATGACATCAACAAAATGATTATGACATCAACAAAATGATTATGACATCATTAAATGATTATGACATCATCAAATGATTATGACATCAAAAAATGATTATGACATCATACAATGATTATGACATCATCAAATGATTATGACATCAACAAAATGATTATGACATCATCCAATGATTATGACATCAAATGATTATGACATCATGAAATCATATGACATCAACAAAATGATTATGACATCAACAAAATGATTATGACATCATCAAATGATTATGACATCAACAAAATGATTATGACATCATCAAATGATTCTGACATCAACAAAATGATTATGACATCATCCAATGATTATGACATCAAATGATTATGACATCATCAAATCATTATGACATCAACAAAATGATTATGACATCAACAAAATGATTATGACATCATCAAATGATTATGACATCAACAAAATGATTATGACATCAACAAAATGATTATGACATCATCTAATGATTATGACATCATCAAATGATTATGACATCAACAAAATGATTATGACATCATCTAAGGATTATGACATCAAATGATTATGACATCATCAAATGATTATGAAAGCAACAAAATGATTATGACATCATCAAATGATTATGACATCAACAAAATGATTATGACATCATCTAATGATTATGACATCATCAAATGATTATGACATCAACAAAATGATTATGACATCATCTAATGATTATGACATCATCAAATGATTATGACATCAGCAAAATGATTATGACATCATCCAATGATTATGACATCAAATGATTATGACATCATCAAATGATTATGACATCAACAAAATGATTATGACATCATCTAATGATTATGACATCATCAAATGATTATGACATCAACAAAATGATTATGAAATCAACAAAATGATTATGACATCATCAAATGATTATGACATCAACAAAATGATTATGACATCATCCAATGATTATGACATCAAATGATTATGACATCATCAAATGATTATGACATCAACAAAATGATTATGACATCATCAAATGATTATGACATCAACAAAATGATTATGACATCAACAAAATGATTATGACATCATCAAATGATTATGACATCAACAAAATGATTATGACATCATCTAATGATTATGACATCAACAAAATGATTATGACATCATCTAATGATTATGACATCATCAAATGATTATGACATCAACAAAATGATTATGACATCATCCAATGATTATGACATCAAATGATTATGACATCAACAAAATGATTATGACATCATCCAATGATTATGACATCAAATGATTATGACATCATCAAATGATTATGACATCAACACAATGATTATGACATCATTAAATGATTATGACATCATCAAATGATTATGACATCAAAAAATGATTATGACATCATCTAATGATAATGACATCATCAAATGATTATGACATCAACAAAATGATTATGACATCATCCAATAATTATGACATCAAATGATTATGACATCATCAAATGATTATGACATCAACAAAATGATTATGACATCATCAAATGATTATGACATCAACAAAATGATTATGACATCATCCAATGATTATGACATCAAATGATTATGACATCATCAAATGATTATGACATCAACAAAATGATTATGACATCATCCAACGATTATGACATCAAATGATTATGACATCATCAAATCATTATGACATCAACAGAATGATTATGACATCAACAAAATGATTATGACATCATCAAATGATTATGACATCAACAAAATGATTATGACATCATCAAATGATGATGACATCATCAAATGATTATGACATCAACAAAATGATTATGACATCGTCAAATGATTATGACATCAACAAAATGATTATAACATCATCTAATGATCATGACATCATCAAATGATTATGGCATCATCAAATGATTATGACATCAACAAAATGATTTTGACATCATCCAATGATTATGACCTCAAATCATTATGACATCATCAAATGATTATGACATCAACAAAATGATTATTACATCAACAAAATGATTATGACATCATCAAATGATTATGACATCAACAAAATGATTATGTCATCATCCAATGATCATGACATCAAATGATTATGACATCATCAAATGATTATGACATCAACAAAATGATTATGACATCATCTAATGATTATGACATCATCAAATGATTATGACATCAACAAAATGATTATGACATCATCCAATGATTGTGACATCAAAAGATTATGACATCATCAAATGATTATGACATCAACAAAATGATTATGACATCATCAAATGATTATGACATCAACAAAATTATTATGACATCATCAAATGATTCTGACATCAACAAAATGATTATGACATCATCCAATGATTATGACATCAAATGATTATGACATCATCAAATCATTATGACATCAACAAAATGATTATGACATCAACAAAATGATTATGACATCATCAAATGATTATGACATCAACAAAATGATTATGACATCAACTAAATGATTATGACATCATCAAATGATTATGACATCAACAAAATGATTATGACATCATCCAATGATTATGACATCAAATGATTATGACATCATCAAATGATTATGACATCAACAAAATGATTATGACATCATCAAATGATTATGACATCAACAAAATGATTATGACATCAAGAAAATGATTATGACATCATCAAATGATTGTAACATCAACAAAATGATTATGACATCATCTAATGATTATGACATCATCAAATGATTATGACATCAATAAAATGATTATGACATTATCCAATGATTATGACATCAAATGATTATGAAATCATCAAATGATTATGACATCAACAAAATGATTATGACATCATCAAATGATTATGACATCAACAAAATGATTATGACATCATTAAATGATTATGACATCAAAAAATGATAATGACATCATCCAATGATTATGACATCATCAAATGATTATGACATCAACAAAATGATTATGACATCATCCAATGATTATGACATCAAATGATTATGACATCATCAAATGATTATGACATCAAAAAAATGATTATGACATCATCAAATGATTATGACATCAACAAAATGATTATGACATCATCCAATGATTATAACATCAAATGATTATGACATCATCAAATGATTATGACATCATCCAACGATTATGACATCAAATGATTATGACATCATCAAATCATTATGACATCAACAAAATGATTATGACATCAACAAAATGATTATGACATCATTAAATGATTATGACATCATCAAATGATTATGACATCAAAAAATGATTATGACATCATACAATGATTATGACATCATCAAATGATTATGACATCAACAAAATGATTATGACATAATCAAATGATTATGACATCAACAAAATGATTATGACATCATCTAATGATTATGACATCATCAAATGATTATGACATCAACAAAATGATTATGACATCATCCAATGATTATGACATCAAATGATTATGACATCATGAAATCATATGACATCAACAAAATGATTATGACATCAACAAAATGATTATGACATCATCAAATGATTATGACATCAACAAAATGATTATGACATCATCAAATGATTCTGACATCAACAAAATGATTATGACATCATCCAATGATTATGACATCAAATGATTATGACATCATCAAATCATTATGACATCAACAAAATGATTATGACATCAACAAAATGATTATGACATCATCAAATGATTATGACATCAACAAAATGATTATGACATCAACAAAATGATTATGACATCATCTAATGATTATGACATCATCAAATGATTATGACATCAACAAAATGATTATGACATCATCTAAGGATTATGACATCAAATGATTATGACATCATCAAATGATTATGAAAGCAACAAAATGATTATGACATCATCAAATGATTATGACATCAACAAAATGATTATGACATCATCTAATGATTATGACATCATCAAATGATTATGACATCAACAAAATGATTATGACATCATCTAATGATTATGACATCATCAAATGATTATGACATCAACAAAATGATTATGACATCATCCAATGATTATGACATCAAATGATTATGACATCATCAAATGATTATGACATCAACAAAATGATTATGACATCATCTAATGATTATGACATCATCAAATGATTATGACATCAACAAAATGATTATGAAATCAACAAAATGATTATGACATCATCAAATGATTATGACATCAACAAAATGATTATGACATCATCCAATGATTATGACATCAAATGATTATGACATCATCAAATGATTATGACATCAACAAAATGATTATGACATCATCAAATGATTATGACATCAACAAAATGATTATGACATCAACAAAATGATTATGACATCATCAAATGATTATGACATCAACAAAATGATTATGACATCATCTAATGATTATGACATCAACAAAATGATTATGACATCATCTAATGATTATGACATCATCAAATGATTATGACATCAACAAAATGATTATGACATCATCCAATGATTATGACATCAAATGATTATGACATCAACAAAATGATTATGACATCATCCAATGATTATGACATCAAATGATTCTGACATCATCCAATGATTATGACATCAAATGATTATGACATCATCAAATGATTATGACATCAACACAATGATTATGACATCATTAAATGATTATGACATCATCAAATGATTATGACATCAAAAAATGATTATGACATCATCTAATGATTATGACATCATCAAATGATTATGACATCAACAAAATGATTATGACATCATCCAATAATTATGACATCAAATGATTATGACATCATCAAATGATTATGACATCAACAAAATGATTATGACATCATCAAATGATTATGACATCAACAAAATGATTATGACATCATCTAATGATTATGACATCATCAAATGATTATGACATCAACAAAATGATTATGACATCAACTAAATGATTATGACATCATCAAATGATTATGACATCAACAAAATGATTATGACATCATCCAATGATTATGACATCAAATGATTATGACATCATCAAATGATTATGACATCAACAAAATGATTATTTCATCATCAAATGATTATGACATCAACAAAATGATTATGACATCAACAAAATGATTATGACATCATCAAATGATTGTAACATCAACAAAATGATTATGACATCATCTAATGATTATGACATCATCAAATGATTATGACATCAACAAAATGATTATGACATTATCCAATGATTATGACATCAAATGATTATGAAATCATCAAATGATTATGACATCAACAAAATGATTATGACATCATCAAATGATTATGACATCAACAAAATGATTATGACATCATTAAATGATTATGACATCAAAAAAACGATAATGACATCATCCAATGATTATGACATCATCAAATGATTATGACATCAACAAAATGATTATGACATCATCCAATGATTATGACATCAAATGATTATGACATCATCAAATGATTATGACATCAACAAAATGATTATGACATCATCAAATGATTATGACATCAACAAAATGATTATGACATCATCCAATGATTATAACATCAAATGATTATGACATCATCAAATGATTATGACATCATCCAACGATTATGACATCAAATGATTATGACATCATCAAATCATTATGACATCAACAAAATGATTATGACATCAACAAAATGATTATGACATCATTAAATGATTATGACATCATCAAATGATTATGACATCAAAAAATGATTATGACATCATACAATGATTATGACATCATCAAATGATTATGACATCAACAAAATGATTATGACATAATCAAATGATTATGACATCAACAAAATGATTATGACATCATCTAATGATTATGACATCATCAAATGATTATGACATCAACAAAATGATTATGACATCATCCAATGATTATGACATCAAACGATTATGACATCATGAAATCATATGACATCAACAAAATGATTATGACATCAACAAAATGATTATGACATCATCAAATGATTATGACATCAACAAAATGATTATGACATCATCAAATGATTCTGACATCAACAAAATGATTATGACATCATCCAATGATTATGACATCAAATGATTATGACCTCAACAAATCATTATGACATCAACAAAATGATTATGACATCAACAAAATGATTATGACATCATCAAATGATTATAACATCAACAAAATGATTATGACATCAACAAAATGATTATGACATCATCTAATGATTATGACATCATCAAATGATTATGACATCAACAAAATGATTATGACATCATCTAAGGATTATGACATCAAATGATTATGACATCATCAAATGATTATGACATCATCTAATGATTATGACATCATCAAATGATTATGACATCAACAAAATGATTATGACATCATCCAATGATTATGACATCAAATGATTATGACATCATGAAATCATATGACATCAACAAAATGATTATGACATCAACAAAATGATTATGACATCATCAAATGATTATGACATCAACAAAATAATTATGACATCATCAAATGATTCTGACATCATCAAAATGATTATGACATCATCCAATGATTATGACATCAAATGATTATGACATCAACAAATCATTATGACATCAACAAAATGATTATGACATCAACAAAATGATTATGACATCATCAAATGATTATGACATCAACAAAATGATTATGACATCAACAAAATGATTATGACATCATCTAATGATTATGACATCATCAAATGATTATGACATCAACAAAATGATTATGACATCATCTAAGGATTATGACATCAAATGATTATGACATCATCAAATGATTATGAAAGCAACAAAATGATTATGACATCATCAAATGATTATGACATCAACAAAATGATTATGACATCATCTAATGATTATGACATCATCAAATGATTATGACATCAACAAAATGATTATGACATCATCTAATGATTATGACATCATCAAATGATTATGACATCAACAAAATGATTATGACATCATCCAATGATTATGACATCAAATGATTATGACATCATCAAATGATTATGACATCAACAAAATGATTATGACATCATCTAATGATTATGACATCATCAAATGATTATGACATCAACAAAATGATTATGAAATCAACAAAATGATTATGACATCATCAAATGATTATGACATCAACAAAATGATTATGACATCATCCAATGATTATGACATCAAATGATTATGACATCATCAAATGATTATGACATCAACAAAATGATTATGACATCATCAAATGATTATGACATCAACAAAATGATTATGACATCAACAAAATGATTATGACATCATCAAATGATTATGACATCAACAAAATGATTATGACATCATCTAATGATTATGACATCAACAAAATGATTATGACATCATCTAATGATTATGACATCATCAAATGATTATGACATCAACAAAATGATTATGACATCATCCAATGATTATGACATCAAATGATTATGACATCAACAAAATGATTATGACATCATCCAATGATTATGACATCAAATGATTATGACATCATCAAATGATTATGACATCAACACAATGATTATGACATCATTAAATGATTATGACATCATCAAATGATTATGACATCATCTAATGATTATGACATCATCAAATGATTATGACATCAACAAAATGATTATGACATCATCCAATAATTATGACATCAAATGATTATGACATCATCAAATGATTATGACATCAACAAAATGATTATGACATCATCAAATGATTATGACATCAACAAAATGATTATGACATCATCCAATGATTATGACATCAAATGATTATGACATCATCAAATGATTATGACATCAACAAAATGATTATGACATCATCCAACGATTATGACATCAAATGATTATGACATCATCAAATCATTATGACATCAACAAAATGATTATGACATCAACAAAATGATTATGACATCATCAAATGATTATGACATCAACAAAATGATTATGACATCATCAAATGATGATGACATCATCAAATGATTATGACATCAACAAAATGATTATGACATCATCAAATGATTATGACATCAACAAAATGATTATGACATCATCTAATGATCATGACATCATCAAATGATTATGGCATCATCAAATGATTATGACATCAACAAAATGATTTTGACATCATCCAATGATTTTGACCTCAAATCATTATGACATCATCAAATCATTATGACATCAACAAAATGATTATTACATCAACAAAATGATTATGACATCATCAAATGATTATGCCATCAACAAAATGATTATGTCATCATCCAATGATCATGACATCAAATGATTATGACATCATCAAATGATTATGACATCAACAAAATGATTATGACATCATCTAATGATTATTACATCATCAAATGATTATGACATCAACAAAATGATTATGACATCATCCAATGATTGTGACATCAAAAGAATATGACATCATCAAATGATTATGACATCAACAAAATGATTATGACATCATCAAATGATTATGACATCAACAAAATGATTATGACATCATCTAATGATTATGACATAATCAAATGATTATGACTTCAACAAAATGATTATGACATCATCCAATGATTATGACATCAAATGATTATGACATCATGAAATCATATGACATCAACAAAATGATTATGACATCAACAAAATGATTATGACATCATCAAATGATTATGACATCAACAAAATTATTATGACATCATCAAATGATTCTGACATCAACAAAATGATTATGACATCATCCAATGATTATGACATCAAATGATTATGACATCATCAATCATTATGACATCAACAAAATGATTATGACATCAACAAAATGATTATGACATCATCAAATGATTATGACATCATCTAATGATTATGACATCATCAAATGATTATGACATCAACAAAATGATTATGACATCATCTAAGGATTATGACATCAAATGATTATGACATCATCAAATGATTATGACAGCAACAAAATGATTATGACATCATCAAATGATTATGACATCAACAAAATGATTATGACATCATCTAATGATTATGACATCATCAAATGATTATGACATCAACAAAATGATTATGACATCATCTAATGATTATGACATCATCAAATGATTATGACATCAACAAAATGATTATGACATCAGCAAAATGATTATGACATCATCAAATGATTGTAACATCAACAAAATGATTATGACATCATCTAATGATTATGACATCATCAAATGATTATGACATCAACAAAATGATTATGACATTATCCAATGATTATGACATCAAATGATTATGAAATCATCAAATGATTATGACATCAACAAAATGATTATGACATCATCAAATGATTATGACATCAACAAAATGATTATGACATCATTAAATGATTATGACATCAAAAAAATGATTATGACATCATCCAATGATTATGACATCATCAAATGATTATGACATCAACAAAATGATTATGACATCATCCAATGATTATGACATCAAATGATTATGACATCATCAAATGATTATGACATCAACAAAATGATTATGACATCATCAAATGATTATGACATCAACAAAATGATTATGACATCATCCAATGATTATAACATCAAATGATTATGACATCATCAAATGATTATGACATCATCCAACGATTATGACATCAAATGATTATGACATCATCAAATCATTATGACATCAACAAAATGATTATGACATCAACGAAATGATTATGACATCATTAAATGATTATGACATCATCAAATGATTATGACATCAAAAAATGATTATGACATCATCCAATGATTATGACATCATCAAATGATTATGACATCAACAAAATGATTATGACATAATCAAATGATTATGACATCAACAAAATGATTATGACATCATCTAATGATTATGACATCATCAAATGATTATGACATCAACAAAATGATTATGACATCATCCAATGATTATGACATCATCAAATGATTATGACATCAACAAAATGATTATGACATCATCCAATGATTATGACATCAAATGATTATGACATCATCAAATGATTATGACATCAACAAAATGATTATGACATCATCCAATGATTATGACATCAAATGATTATGACATCATCAAATGATTATGACATCAACAAAATGATTATGCCATCATCCAACGATTATGACGTCAAATGATTATGACATCATCAAATCATTATGACATCAACAAAATGATTATGACATCAACAAAATGATTATGACATCATCAAATGATTATGACATCAACAAAATGATTATGACATCATCTAATGATGATGACATCATCAAATGATTATGACATCAACAAAATGATTATGACATCATCCAATGATTATGACATCAAATGATTATGACATCATCAAATCATTATGACATCAACAAAATGATTATTACATCAACAAAATGATTATGACATCATCAATGATTATGACATCAACAAAATGATTATGTCATCATCCAATGATTGTGACATCAAATGATTATGACATCATCAAATGATTATGACATCAACAAAATGATTATGACATCATCTAATGATTATGACATCATCAAATGATTATGACATCAAAAAATGATTATGACATCATCCAATGATTATGACATCAAATGATTATTGCATCATCAAATGATTATGACATCAACAAAATGATTATGACATCATCCAATGATTATGACATCAAATGATTATGACATCATCAAATCATTATGACATCAACAAAATGATTATTACATCAACAAAATGATTATGACATCATCAATGATTATGACATCAACAAAATGATTATATCATCATCCAATGATTGTGACATCAAATGATTATGACATCATCAAATGATTATGACATCAACAAAATGATTATGACATCATCTAATGATTATGACATCATCAAATGATTATGACATCAAAAAAATGATTATGACATCATCCAATGATTATGACATCAAATGATTATGACATCATCAAATGATTATAACATCAACAAAATGATTATGACATCATCAAATGATTATGACATAATCAAAATGATTATGACATCATCTAATGATTATAACATCATCAAATGATTATGACATCAACAAAATGATTATGACATCATCCAATGATTATGACATCAAATGATTATGACATCATCAAATCATATGACATCAACAAAATGATTATGACATCAACAAAATGATTATGACATCATCAAATGATTCTGACATCAACAAAATGATTATGACATCATCAAATGATTCTGACATCAACAAAATGATTATGACATCATCAAATGATTATGACATCAACAAAATGATTATGACATCATCTAATGATTATGACATCATCAAATGATTATGACATCAACAAAATGATTATGACATCATCCAATGATTATGACATCAAATGATTATGACATCATCAAATGATTATGACATCAACAAAATGATTATGACATCATCCAATGATTATGACATCAAATGATTATGACATCATCAAATCATTATGACATCATCAAATGATTATGACATCAACAAAATGATTATGACATCATCTAATGATGATGACATCATCAAATGATTATGACATCAACAAAATGATTATGACATCATCCAATGATTATGACATCAAATGATTATGACATCAACAAAATGATTATGACATCATCTAATGATTATGACATCATCAAATGATTATGACATCAACAAAATGATTATGACATCATCCAATGATTATGACATCAAATGATTATGACATCATCAAATGATTATGACATCAACAAAATGATTATGACATCATCAAATGATTATGACATCAACAAAATGATTATGACATCATCTAATGATTATGACATAATCAAATGATTATGACATCAACAAAATGATTATGACATCATCTAATGATTATAACATCATCAAATGATTATGACATCAACAAAATGATTATGACATCATCCAAGGATTATGACATCAAATGATTATGACATCATCAAATCATATGACATCAACAAAATGATTATGACATCAACAAAATGATTATGACATCATCAAATGATTCTGACATCAACAAAATGATTATGACATCATCAAATGATTATGACATCAGCAAAATGATTATGACATCATCAAATGATTATGACATCAACAAAATGATTATGACATCATCTAATGATTATGACATCATCAAATGATTATGACATCAACAAAATGATTATGACATCATCCAATGATTATGACATCAAATGATTATGACATCATCAAATCATTATGACATCAACAAAATGATTATTACATCAACAAAATGATTATGACATCATCAATGATTATGACATCAACAAAATGATTATGTCATCATCCAATGATTGTGACATCAAATGATTATGACATCATCAAATGATTATGACATCAACAAAATGATTATGACATCATCTAATGATTATGACATCATCAAATGATTATGACATCAAAAAATGATTATGACATCATCCAATGATTATGACATCAAATGATTATTGCATCATCAAATGATTATGACATCAACAAAATGATTATGACATCATCCAATGATTATGACATCAAATGATTATGACATCATCAAATCATTATGACATCAACAAAATGATTATTACATCAACAAAATGATTATGACATCATCAATGATTATGACATCAACAAAATGATTATGTCATCATCCAATGATTGTGACATCAAATGATTATGACATCATCAAATGATTATGACATCAACAAAATGATTATGACATCATCAAATGATTATGACATCATCAAATGATTATGACATCAAAAAAATGATTATGACATCATCCAATGATTATGACATCAAATGATTATGACATCATCAAATGATTATAACATCAACAAAATGATTATGACATCATCAAATGATTATGACATAATCAAAATGATTATGACATCATCTAATGATTATGACATAATCAAATGATTATGACATCAAGAAAATGATTATGACATCATCTAATGATTATAACATCATCAAATGATTATGACATCAACAAAATGATTATGACATCATCCAATGATTATGACATCAAATGATTATGACATCATCAAATCATATGACATCAACAAAATGATTATGACATCAACAAAATGATTATGACATCATCAAATGATTCTGACATCAACATAATGATTATGACATCATCAAATGATTCTGACATCAACAAAATGATTATGACATCATCAAATGATTATGACATCAACAAAATGATTATGACATCATCTAATGATTATGACATCATCAAATGATTATGACATCAACAAAATTATTATGACATCATCCAATGATTATGACATCAAATGATTATGACATCATCAAATGATTATGACATCAACAAAATGATTATGACATCATCCAATGATTATGACATCAAATGATTATGACATCATCAAATCGTTATGACATCATCAAATGATTATGACATCAACAAAATGATTATGACATCATCTAATGATGATGACATCATCAAATGATTATGACATCAACAAAATGATTATGACATCATCCAATGATTATGACATCAAATGATTATGACATCAACAAAATGATTATGACATCATCTAATGATTATGACATCATCAAATGATTATGACATCAACAAAATGATTATGACATCATCCAATGATTATGACATCAAATGATTATGACATCATCAAATGATTATGACATCAACAAAATGATTATGACATCATCAAATGATTATGACATCAACAAAATGATTATGACATCATCTAATGATTATGACATAATCAAATGATTATGACATCAACAAAATGATTATGACATCATCTAATGATTATAACATCATCAAATGATTATGACATCAACAAAATGATTATGACATCATCCAAGGATTATGACATCAAATGATTATGACATCATCAAATCATATGACATCAACAAAATGATTATGACATCAACAAAATGATTATGACATCATCAAATGATTCTGACATCAACAAAATGATTATGACATCATCAAATGATTATGACATCAACAAAATGATTATGACATCATCAAATGATTATGACATCAACAAAATGATTATGACATCCTCTAATGATTATGACATCATCAAATGATTATGACATCAACAAAATGATTATGACATCATCAAATGATTATGACATCATCAAATCATTATGACATCAACAAAATGATTATGACATCAACAAAATGATTACGACATCATCAAATGATTATGACATCAACAAAGTGATTATGACATCACCTAATGATTATGACATCAACAAAATGATTATGACATCATCTAATGATTATGACATCATCAAATGATTATGACATCAACAAAATGATTATGACATCATCCAATGATTATGACATCAAATGATTATGACATCAACAAAATGATTATGACATCATCCAATGATTATGACATCAACAAAATGATTATGACATCATTAAATGATTATGACATCATCAAATGATTATGACATCAAAAAATGATTATGACATCATCTAATGATTATGACATCATCAGATGATTATGACATCAACAAAATGATTATGACATCATCCAATAATTATGACATCAAATGATTATGACATCATCAAATGATTATGACATCAACAAAATGATTATGACATCATCAAATGATTATGACATCAACAAAATGATTATGACATCATCCAATGATTATGACATCAAATGATTATGACATCATCAAATGATTATGACATCAACAAAATGATTATGACATCATCCAACGATTATGACATCAAATGATTATGACATCATCAAATCATTATGACATCAACAAAATGATTATGACATCAACAAAATGATTATGACATCATCAAATGATTATGACATCAACAAAATGATTATGACATCATCAAATGATGATGACATCATCAAATGATTATGACATCAACAAAATGATTATGACATCATCAAATGATTATGACATCAACAAAATGATTATGACATCATCTAATGATCATGACATCATCAAATGATTATGGCATCATCAAATGATTATGACATCAACAAAATGATTTTGACATCATCCAATGATTATGACCTCAAATCATTATGACATCATCAAATCATTATGACATCAACAAAATGATTATTACATCAACAAAATGATTATGACATCATCAAATGATTATGACATCAACAAAATGATTATGTCATCATCAAATGATCATGACATCAAATGATTATGACATCATCAAATGATTATGACATCAAATGATTATGACATCATCAAATCATATGACATCAACAAAATGATTATGACATCAACAAAATGATTATGACATCATCCAAGGATTATGACATCAAATGATTATGACATCAACAAAATGATTATGACATCAACAAAATGATTATGACATCATCAAATGATTATGACATCATCAAATGATTATGACATCAACAAAATGATTATGACATCATCAAATGATTATGACATCAACAAAATGATTATGACATCATCTAATGATTATGACATCATCAAATGATTATGACATCAACAAAATGATTATGACATCATCCAATGATTATGACATCAAATGATTATGACATCATCAAATGATTATGACATCAACAAAATGATTATAACATCATCTAATGATTATGACATCATCAAATGATTATGACATCAACAAAATGATTATGACATCATCCAATGATTATGACATCAAATGATTATGACATCATCAAATGATTATGACATCAACAAAATGATTATGACATCATCCAATGATTATGACATCAAATGATTATGACATCATCAAATCATTATGACATCAACAAAATGATTATGACATCAACAAAATGATTACGACATCATCAAATGATTATGACATCAACAAAATGATTATGACATCATCTAATGATTATGACATCAACAAAATGATTATGACATCATCTAATGATTATGACATCATCAAATGATTATGACATCAACAAAATGATTATGACATCATCCAATGATTATGACATCAAATGATTATGACATCAACAAAATGATTATGACATCATCCAATGATTATGACATCAAATGATTATGAAATCATCAAATGATTATGACATCAACAAAATGATTATGACATCATCAAATGATTATGACATCAACAAAATGATTATGACATCATCCAATGATTATGACATCAAATGATTATGACATCATCAAATCATTATGACATCAACAAAATGATTATGACATCAACAAAATGATTACGACATCATCAAATGATTATGACATCAACAAAATGATTATGACATCATCTAATGATTATGACATCAACAAAATGATTATGACATCATCTAATGATTATGACATCATCAAATGATTATGACATCAACAAAATGATTATGACATCATCCAATGATTATGACATCAAATGATTATGACATCAACAAAATGATTATGACATCATCCAATGATTATGACATCAAATGATTATGACATCATCAAATGATTATGACATCAACAAAATGATTATGACATCATCAAATGATTATGACATCAAAAAATGATTATGACATCATCTAATGATTATGACATCATCAAATGATTATGACATCAACAAAATGATTATGACATCATCCAATAATTATGACATCAAATGATTATGACATCATCAAATGATTATGACATCAACAAAATGATTATGACATCATCAAATGATTATGACATCAACAAAATGAATATGACATCATCCAATGATTATGACATCAAATGATTATGACATCATCAAATGATTATGACATCAACAAAATGATTATGACATCATCAAATGATTATGACTTCAACAAAATGATTATGACATCATCCAATGATTATGACATCAAATGATTATGACATCATGAAATCATATGACATCAACAAAATGATTATGACATCAACAAAATGATTATGACATCATCAAATGATTATGACATCAACAAAATTATTATGACATCATCAAATGATTCTGACATCAACAAAATGATTATGACATCATCCAATGATTATGACATCAAATGATTATGACATCATCAAATCATTATGACATCAACAAAATGATTATGACATCAACAAAATGATTATGACATCATCAAATGATTATGACATCAACAAAATGATTATGACATCATCTAATGATTATGACATCATCAAATGATTATGACATCAACAAAATGATTATGACATCATCTAAGGATTATGACATCAAATGATTATGACATCATCAAATGATTATGACAGCAACAAAATGATTATGACATCATCAAATGATTATGACATCAACAAAATGATTATGACATCATCTAATGATTATGACATCATCAAATGATTATGACATCAACAAAATGATTATGACATCATCTAATGATTATGACATCATCAAATGATTATGACATCAACAAAATGATTATGACATCAGCAAAATGATTATGACATCATCAAATGATTGTAACATCAACAAAATGATTATGACATCATCTAATGATTATGACATCATCAAATGATTATGACATCAACAAAATGATTATGACATCAGCAAAATGATTATGACATCATCAAATGATTGTAACATCAACAAAATGATTATGACATCATCAAATGATTATGACATCAACAAAATGATTATGACATTATCCAATGATTATGACATCAAATGATTATGAAATCATCAAATGATTATGACATCAACAAAATGATTATGACATCATCAAATGATTATGACATCAACAAAATGATTATGACATCATTAAATGATTATGACATCAAAAAAATGATTATGACATCATCCAATGATTATGACATCATCAAATGATTATGACATCAACAAAATGATTATGACATCATCCAATAATTATGACATCAAATGATTATGACATCATCAAATGATTATGACATCAACAAAATGATTATGACATCATCAAATGATTATGACATCAACAAAATGAATATGACATCATCCAATGATTATGACATCAAATGATTATGACATCATCAAATGATTATGACATCAACAAAATGATTATGACATCATCAAATGATTATGACTTCAACAAAATGATTATGACATCATCCAATGATTATGACATCAAATGATTATGACATCATGAAATCATATGACATCAACAAAATGATTATGACATCAACAAAATGATTATGACATCATCAAATGATTATGACATCAACAAAATTATTATGACATCATCAAATGATTCTGACATCAACAAAATGATTATGACATCATCCAATGATTATGACATCAAATGATTATGACATCATCAAATCATTATGACATCAACAAAATGATTATGACATCAACAAAATGATTATGACATCATCAAATGATTATGACATCAACAAAATGATTATGACATCATCTAATGATTATGACATCATCAAATGATTATGACATCAACAAAATGATTATGACATCATCTAAGGATTATGACATCAAATGATTATGACATCATCAAATGATTATGACAGCAACAAAATGATTATGACATCATCAAATGATTATGACATCAACAAAATGATTATGACATCATCTAATGATTATGACATCATCAAATGATTATGACATCAACAAAATGATTATGACATCATCTAATGATTATGACATCATCAAATGATTATGACATCAACAAAATGATTATGACATCAGCAAAATGATTATGACATCATCAAATGATTGTAACATCAACAAAATGATTATGACATCATCTAATGATTATGACATCATCAAATGATTATGACATCAACAAAATGATTATGACATCAGCAAAATGATTATGACATCATCAAATGATTGTAACATCAACAAAATGATTATGACATCATCAAATGATTATGACATCAACAAAATGATTATGACATTATCCAATGATTATGACATCAAATGATTATGAAATCATCAAATGATTATGACATCAACAAAATGATTATGACATCATCAAATGATTATGACATCAACAAAATGATTATGACATCATTAAATGATTATGACATCAAAAAAATGATTATGACATCATCCAATGATTATGACATCATCAAATGATTATGACATCAACAAAATGATTATGACATCATCCAATGATTATGACATCAAATGATTATGACATCATCAAATGATTATGACATCAACAAAATGATTATGACATCATCAAATGATTATGACATCAACAAAATGATTATGACATCATCCAATGATTATAACATCAAATGATTATGACATCATCAAATGATTATGACATCATCCAACGATTATGACATCAAATGATTATGACATCATCAAATCATTATGACATCAACAAAATGATTATGACATCAACGAAATGATTATGACATCATCAAATGATTATGACATCATCAAATGATTATGACATCAAAAAATGATTATGACATCATCCAATGATTATGACATCATCAAATGATTATGACATCAACAAAATGATTATGACATAATCAAATGATTATGACATCAACAAAATGATTATGACATCATCTAATGATTATGACATCATCAAATGATTATGACATCAACAAAATGATTATGACATCATCCAATGATTATGACATCATCAAATGATTATGACATCAACAAAATGATTATGACATCATCCAATGATTATGACATCAAATGATTATGACATCATCAAATGATTATGACATCAACAAAATGATTATGACATCATCCAATGATTATGACATCAAATGATTATGACATCATCAAATGATTATGACATCAACAAAATGATTATGCCATCATCCAACGATTATGACGTCAAATGATTATGACATCATCAAATCATTATGACATCAACAAAATGATTATGACATCAACAAAATGATTATGACATCATCAAATGATTATGACATCAACAAAATGATTATGACATCATCTAATGATGATGACATCATCAAATGATTATGACATCAACAAAATGATTATGACATCATCCAATGATTATGACATCAAATGATTATGACATCATCAAATCATTATGACATCAACAAAATGATTATTACATCAACAAAATGATTATGACATCATCAATGATTATGACATCAACAAAATGATTATGTCATCATCCAATGATTGTGACATCAAATGATTATGACATCATCAAATGATTATGACATCAACAAAATGATTATGACATCATCTAATGATTATGACATCATCAAATGATTATGACATCAAAAAATGATTATGACATCATCCAATGATTATGACATCAAATGATTATTGCATCATCAAATGATTATGACATCAACAAAATGATTATGACATCATCCAATGATTATGACATCAAATGATTATGACATCATCAAATCATTATGACATCAACAAAATGATTATTACATCAACAAAATGATTATGACATCATCAATGATTATGACATCAACAAAATGATTATATCATCATCCAATGATTGTGACATCAAATGATTATGACATCATCAAATGATTATGACATCAACAAAATGATTATGACATCATCTAATGATTATGACATCATCAAATGATTATGACATCAAAAAAATGATTATGACATCATCCAATGATTATGACATCAAATTATTTTGACATCATCAAATGATTATAACATCAACAAAATGATTATGACATCATCAAATGATTATGACATAATCAAAATGATTATGACATCATCTAATGATTATGACATAATCAAATGATTATGACATCAAGAAAATGATTATGACATCATCTAATGATTATAACATCATCAAATGATTATGACATCAACAAAATGATTATGACATCATCCAATGATTATGACATCAAATGATTATGACATCATCAAATCATATGACATCAACAAAATGATTATGACATCAACAAAATGATTATGACATCATCAAATGATTCTGACATCAACAAAATGATTATGACATCATCAAATGATTCTGACATCAACAAAATGATTATGACATCATCAAATGATTATGACATCAACAAAATGATTATGACATCATCTAATGATTATGACATCATCAAATGATTATGACATCAACAAAATGATTATGACATCATCCAATGATTATGACATCAAATGATTATGACATCATCAAATGATTATGACATCAACAAAATGATTATGACATCATCCAATGATTATGACATCAAATGATTATGACATCATCAAATCATTATGACATCATCAAATGATTATGACATCAACAAAATGATTATGACATCATCTAATGATGATGACATCATCAAATGATTATGACATCAACAAAATGATTATGACATCATCCAATGATTATGACATCAAATGATTATGACATCATCAAATGATTATGACATCAACAAAATGATTATGACATCATCAAATGATTATGACATCAACAAAATGATTATGACATCATCTAATGATTATGACATAATCAAATGATTATGACATCAACAAAATGATTATGACATCATCTAATGATTATAACATCATCAAATGATTATGACATCAACAAAATGATTATGACATCATCCAAGGATTATGACATCAAATGATTATGACATCATCAAATCATATGACATCAACAAAATGATTATGACATCAACAAAATGATTATGACATCATCAAATGATTCTGACATCAACAAAATGATTATGACATCATCAAATGATTATGACATCAGCAAAATGATTATGACATCATCAAATGATTATGACATCAACAAAATGATTATGACATCATCTAATGATTATGACATCATCAAATGATTATGACATCAACAAAATGATTATGACATCATCCAATGATTATGACATCAAATGATTATGACATCATCAAATCATTATGACATCAACAAAATGATTATTACATCAACAAAATGATTATGACATCATCAATGATTATGACATCAACAAAATGATTATGTCATCATCCAATGATTGTGACATCAAATGATTATGACATCATCAAATGATTATGACATCAACAAAATGATTATGACATCATCTAATGATTATGACATCATCAAATGATTATGACATCAAAAAATGATTATGACATCATCCAATGATTATGACATCAAATGATTATTGCATCATCAAATGATTATGACATCAACAAAATGATTATGACATCATCCAATGATTATGACATCAAATGATTATGACATCATCAAATCATTATGACATCAACAAAATGATTATTACATCAACAAAATGATTATGACATCATCAATGATTATGACATCAACAAAATGATTATGTCATCATCCAATGATTGTGACATCAAATGATTATGACATCATCAAATGATTATGACATCAACAAAATGATTATGACATCATCAAATGATTATGACATCATCAAATGATTATGACATCAAAAAAATGATTATGACATCATCCAATGATTATGACATCAAATGATTATGACATCATCAAATGATTATAACATCAACAAAATGATTATGACATCATCAAATGATTATGACATAATCAAAATGATTATGACATCATCTAATGATTATGACATAATCAAATGATTATGACATCAAGAAAATGATTATGACATCATCTAATGATTATAACATCATCAAATGATTATGACATCAACAAAATGATTATGACATCATCCAATGATTATGACATCAAATGATTATGACATCATCAAATGATTATGACATCAACAAAATGAATATGACATCATCTAATGATTATGACATCATCAAATGATTATGACATCAACAAAATTATTATGACATCATCCAATGATTATGACATCAAATGATTATGACATCATCAAATGATTATGACATCAACAAAATGATTATGACATCATCCAATGATTATGACATCAAATGATTATGACATCATCAAATCGTTATGACATCATCAAATGATTATGACATCAACAAAATGATTATGACATCATCTAATGATGATGACATCATGAAATGATTATGACATCAACAAAATGATTATGACATCATCCAATGATTATGACATCAAATGATTATGACATCAACAAAATGATTATGACATCATCTAATGATTATGACATCATCAAATGATTATGACATCAACAAAATGATTATGACATCATCCAATGATTATGACATCAAATGATTATGACATCATCAAATGATTATGACATCAACAAAATGATTATGACATCATCAAATGATTATGACATCAACAAAATGATTATGACATCATCTAATGATTATGACATAATCAAATGATTATGACATCAACAAAATGATTATGACATCATCTAATGATTATAACATCATCAAATGATTATGACATCAACAAAATGATTATGACATCATCCAAGGATTATGACATCAAATGATTATGACATCATCAAATCATATGACATCAACAAAATGATTATGACATCAACAAAATGATTATGACATCATCAAATGATTCTGACATCAACAAAATGATTATGACATCATCAAATGATTATGACATCAACAAAATGATTATGACATCATCAAATGATTATGACATCAACAAAATGATTATGACATCATCTAATGATTATGACATCATCAAATGATTATGACATCAACAAAATGATTATGACATCATCAAATGATTATGACATCATCAAATCATTATGACATCAACAAAATGATTATGACATCAACAAAATGATTACGACATCATCAAATGATTATGACATCAACAAAGTGATTATGACATCACCTAATGATTATGACATCAACAAAATGATTATGACATCATCTAATGATTATGACATCATCAAATGATTATGACATCAACAAAATGATTATGACATCATCCAATGATTATGACATCAAATGATTATGACATCAACAAAATGATTATGACATCATCCAATGATTATGACATCAACAAAATGATTATGACATCATTAAATGATTATGACATCATCAAATGATTATGACATCAAAAAATGATTATGACATCATCTAATGATTATGACATCATCAGATGATTATGACATCAACAAAATGATTATGACATCATCCAATAATTATGACATCAAATGATTATGACATCATCAAATGATTATGACATCAACAAAATGATTATGACATCATCAAATGATTATGACATCAACAAAATGATTATGACATCATCCAATGATTATGACATCAAATGATTATGACATCATCAAATGATTATGACATCAACAAAATGATTATGACATCATCCAACGATTATGACATCAAATGATTATGACATCATCAAATCATTATGACATCAACAAAATGATTATGACATCAACAAAATGATTATGACATCATCAAATGATTATGACATCAACAAAATGATTATGACATCATCAAATGATGATGACATCATCAAATGATTATGACATCAACAAAATGATTATGACATCATCAAATGATTATGACATCAACAAAATGATTATGACATCATCTAATGATCATGACATCATCAAATGATTATGGCATCATCAAATGATTATGACATCAACAAAATGATTTTGACATCATCCAATGATTATGACCTCAAATCATTATGACATCATCAAATCATTATGACATCAACAAAATGATTATTACATCAACAAAATGATTATGACATCATCAAATGATTATGACATCAACAAAATGATTATGTCATCATCAAATGATCATGACATCAAATGATTATGACATCATCAAATGATTATGACATCAAATGATTATGACATCATCAAATCATATGACATCAACAAAATGATTATGACATCAACAAAATGATTATGACATCATCCAAGGATTATGACATCAAATGATTATGACATCAACAAAATGATTATGACATCAACAAAATGATTATGACATCATCAAATGATTATGACATCATCAAATGATTATGACATCAACAAAATGATTATGACATCATCAAATGATTATGACATCAACAAAATGATTATGACATCATCTAATGATTATGACATCATCAAATGATTATGACATCAACAAAATGATTATGACATCATCCAATGATTATGACATCAAATGATTATGACATCATCAAATGATTATGACATCAACAAAATGATTATAACATCATCTAATGATTATGACATCATCAAATGATTATGACATCAACAAAATGATTATGACATCATCCAATGATTATGACATCAAATGATTATGACATCATCAAATGATTATGACATCAACAAAATGATTATGACATCATCCAATGATTATGACATCAAATGATTATGACATCATCAAATCATTATGACATCAACAAAATGATTATGACATCAACAAAATGATTACGACATCATCAAATGATTATGACATCAACAAAATGATTATGACATCATCTAATGATTATGACATCAACAAAATGATTATGACATCATCTAATGATTATGACATCATCAAATGATTATGACATCAACAAAATGATTATGACATCATCCAATGATTATGACATCAAATGATTATGACATCAACAAAATGATTATGACATCATCCAATGATTATGACATCAAATGATTATGAAATCATCAAATGATTATGACATCAACAAAATGATTATGACATCATCAAATGATTATGACATCAACAAAATGATTATGACATCATCCAATGATTATGACATCAAATGATTATGACATCATCAAATCATTATGACATCAACAAAATGATTATGACATCAACAATATGATTACGACATCATCAAATGATTATGACATCAACAAAATGATTATGACATCATCTAATGATTATGACATCAACAAAATGATTATGACATCATCTAATGATTATGACATCATCAAATGATTATGACATCAACAAAATGATTATGACATCATCCAATGATTATGACATCAAATGATTATGACATCAACAAAATGATTATGACATCATCCAATGATTATGACATCAAATGATTATGACATCATCAAATGATTATGACATCAACAAAATGATTATGACATCATCAAATGATTATGACATCAAAAAATGATTATGACATCATCTAATGATTATGACATCATCAAATGATTATGACATCAACAAAATGATTATGACATCATCCAATAATTATGACATCAAATGATTATGACATCATCAAATGATTATGACATCAACAAAATGATTATGACATCATCAAATGATTATGACATCAACAAAATGAATATGACATCATCCAATGATTATGACATCAAATGATTATGACATCATCAAATGATTATGACATCAACAAAATGATTAAGACATCATCCAACGATTATGACATCAAATGATTATGACATCATCAAATGATTATGACATCAACAAAATGATTATGACATCATTAAATGATGATGACATCATCAAATGATTATGACATCAACAAAATGATTATGACATCATCAAATGATTATGACATCAACAAAATGATTATGACATCATCTAATGATCATGACATCATCAAATGATTATGGCATCATCAAATGATTATGACATCAACAAAATGATTTTGACATCATCCAATGATTATGACCTCAAATCATTATGACATCATCAAATGATTATGACATCAACAAAATGATTATTACATCAACAAAATGATTATGACATCATCAAATGATTATGACATAAACAAAATGATTATGTCATCATCCAATGATCATGACATCAAATGATTATGACATCATCAAATGATTATGACATCAACAAAATGATTATGACATCATCTAATGATTATGACATCATCAAATGATTATGACATCAACAAAATGATTATGACATCATCCAATGATTGTGACATCAAAAGATTATGACATCATCAAATGATTATGACATCAACAAAATGATTATGACATCATCAAATGATTATGACATCAACAAAATGATTATGACATCATCTAATGATTATGACATAATCAAATGATTATGACATCAACAAAATTATTATGACATCATCTAATGATTATGACATCATCAAATGATTATGACATCAACAAAATGATTATGACATCATCCAATGATTATGACATCAAATGATTATGACATCATCAAATGATTATGACATCAACAAAATGATTATGACATCATCCAATGATTATGACATCAAATGATTATGACATCATCAAATCATTATGACATCATCAAATGATTATGACATCAACAAAATGATTATGACATCATCTAATGATGATGACATCATCAAATGATTATGACATCAACAAAATGATTATGACATCATCCAATGATTATGACATCAAATGATTATGACATCAACAAAATGATTATGACATCATCTAATGATTATGACATCATCAAATGATTATGACATCAACAAAATGATTATGACATCATCCAATGATTATGACATCAAATGATTATGACATCATCAAATGATTATGACATCAACAAAATGATTATGACATCATCAAATGATTATGACATCAACAAAATGATTATGACATCATCTAATGATTATGACATAATCAAATGATTATGACATCAACAAAATGATTATGACATCATCTAATGATTATAACATCATCAAATGATTATGACATCAACAAAATGATTATGACATCATCCAAGGATTATGACATCAAATGATTATGACATCATCAAATCATATGACATCAACAAAATGATTATGACATCAACAAAATAATTATGACATCATCAAATGATTCTGACATCAACAAAATGATTATGACATCATCAAATGATTATGACATCAACAAAATGATTATGACATCATCAAATGATTATGACATCAACAAAATGATTATGACATCATCTAATGATTATGACATCATCAAATGATTATGACATCAACAAAATGATTATGACATCATCCAATAATTATGACATCAAATGATTATGACATCATCAAATGATTATGACATCAACAAAATGATTATGACATCATCAAATGATTATGACATCAACAAAATGATTATGACATCATCCAATGATTATGACATCAAATGATTATGACATCATCAAATGATTATGACATCATCAAATGATTATGACATCATCTAATGATTATGACATCAACAAAATGATTATGACATCATCTAATGATTATGACATCATCAAATGATTATGACATCAACAAAATGATTATGACATCATCCAATAATTATGACATCAAATGATTATGACATCATCAAATGATTATGACATCAACAAAATGATTATGACATCATCAAATGATTATGACATCAACAAAATGATTATGACATCATCCAATGATTATGACATCAAATGATTATGACATCATCAAATGATTATGGCATCATCAAATGATTATGACATCAACAAAATGATTTTGACATCATCCAATGATTATGACCTCAAATCATTATGACATCATCAAATGATTATGACATCAACAAAATGATTATTACATCAACAAAATGATTATGACATCATCAAATGATTATGACATCAACAAAATGATTATGTCATCATCCAATGATCATGACATCAAATGATTATGACATCATCAAATGATTATGACATCAACAAAATGATTATGACATCATCTAATGATTATGACATCATCAAATGATTATGACATCAACAAAATGATTATGACATCATCCAATGATTGTGACATCAAAAGATTATGACATCATCAAATGATTATGACATCAACAAAATGATTATGACATCATCAAATGATTATGACATCAACAAAATGATTATGACATCATCTAATGATTATGACATAATCAAATGATTATGACATCAACAAAATTATTATGACATCATCTAATGATTATGACATCATCAAATGATTATGACATCAACAAAATGATTATGACATCATCCAATGATTATGACATCAAATGATTATGACATCATGAAATCATATGACATCAACAAAATGATTATGACATCAACAAAATGATTATGACATCATCAAATGATTATGACATCAACAAAATTATTATGACATCATCAAATGATTCTGACATCAACAAAATGATTATGACATCATCCAATGATTATGACATCAAATGATTATGACATCATCAAATCATTATGACATCAACAAAATGATTATGACATCATCAAATGATTATGACATCATCTAATGATTATGACATCATCAAATGATTATGACATCAACAAAATGATTATGACATCAACTAAATGATTATGACATCATCAAATGATTATGACATCAACAAAATGATTATGACATCATCCAATGATTATGACATCAAATGATTATGACATCATCAAATGATTATGACATCAACAAAATGATTATGACATCATTAAATGATTATGACATCAACAAAATGATTATGACATCAACAAAATGATTATGACATTATCAAATGATTGTAACATCAACAAAATGATTATGACATCATCTAATGATTATGACATCATCAAATGATTATGACATCAACAAAATGATTATGACATTATCCAATGATTATGACATCAAATGATTATGAAATCATCAAATGATTATGACATCAACAAAATGATTATGACATCATCAAATGATTATGACATCAACAAAATGATTATGACATCATTAAATGATTATGACATCAAAAAAATGATTATGACATCATCCAATGATTATGACATCATCAAATGATTATGACATCAACAAAATGATTATGACATCATCCAATGATTATGACATCAAATGATTATGACATCATCAAATGATTATGACATCAACAAAATGATTATGACATCATTAAATGATTATGACATCAACAAAATGATTATGACATCAACAAAATGATTATGACATCATCAAATGATTGTAACATCAACAAAATGATTATGACATCATCTAATGATTATGACATCATCAAATGATTATGACATCAACAAAATGATTATGACATTATCCAATGATTATGACATCAAATGATTATGAAATCATCAAATGATTATGACATCAACAAAATGATTATGACATCATCAAATGATTATGACATCAACAAAATGATTATGACATCATCTAATGATTATGACATAATCAAATGATTATGACATCAACAAAATTATTATGACATCATCTAATGATTATGACATCATCAAATGATTATGACATCAACAAAATGATTATGACATCATCCAATGATTATGACATCAAATGATTATGACATCATGAAATCATATGACATCAACAAAATGATTATGACATCAACAAAATGATTATGACATCATCAAATGATTATGACATCAACAAAATTATTATGACATCATCAAATGATTATGACATCAACAAAATGATTATGACATCATCTAATGATTATGACATAATCAAATGATTATGACATCAACAAAATTATTATGACATCATCTAATGATTATGACATCATCAAATGATTATGACATCAACAAAATGATTATGACATCATCCAATGATTATGACATCAAATGATTATGACATCATGAAATCATATGACATCAACAAAATGATTATGACATCAACAAAATGATTATGACATCATCAAATGATTATGACATCAACAAAATTATTATGACATCATCAAATGATTCTGACATCAACAAAATGATTATGACATCATCCAATGATTATGACATCAAATGATTATGACATCATCAAATCATTATGACATCAACAAAATGATTATGACATCATCAAATGATTATGACATCATCTAATGATTATGACATCATCAAATGATTATGACATCAACAAAATGATTATGACATCAACTAAATGATTATGACATCATCAAATGATTATGACATCAACAAAATGATTATGACATCATCCAATGATTATGACATCAAATGATTATGACATCATCAAATGATTATGACATCAACAAAATGATTATGACATCATTAAATGATTATGACATCAACAAAATGATTATGACATCAACAAAATGATTATGACATCATCAAATGATTGTAACATCAACAAAATGATTATGACATCATCTAATGATTATGACATCATCAAATGATTATGACATCAACAAAATGATTATGACATTATCCAATGATTATGACATCAAATGATTATGAAATCATCAAATGATTATGACATCAACAAAATGATTATGACATCATCAAATGATTATGACATCAACAAAATGATTATGACATCATTAAATGATTATGACATCAAAAAAATGATTATGACATCATCCAATGATTATGACATCATCAAATGATTATGACATCAACAAAATGATTATGACATCATCCAATGATTATGACATCAAATGATTATGACATCATCAAATGATTATGACATCAACAAAATGATTATGACATCATTAAATGATTATGACGTCAACAAAATGATTATGACATCAACAAAATGATTATGACATCATCAAATGATTGTAACATCAACAAAATGATTATGACATCATCTAATGATTATGACATCATCAAATGATTATGACATCAACAAAATGATTATGACATTATCCAATGATTATGACATCAAATGATTATGAAATCATCAAATGATTATGACATCAACAAAATGATTATGACATCATCAAATGATTATGACATCAACAAAATGATTATGACATCATTAAATGATTATGACATCAAAAAAATGATTATGACATCATCCAATGATTATGACATCATCAAATGATTATGACATCAACAAAATGATTATGACATCATCCAATGATTATGACATCAAATGATTATGACATCATCAAATGATTATGACATCAACAAAATGATTATGACATCATCAAATGATTATGACATCAACAAAATGATTATGACATCATCCAATGATTATAACATCAAATGATTATGACATCATCAAATGATTATGACATCATCCAACGATTATGACATCAAATGATTATGACATCATCAAATCATTATGACATCAACAAAATGATTATGACATCAACAAAATGATTATGACATCATTAAATGATTATGACATCATGAAATGATTGTGACATCAAAAAATGATTATGACATCATCCAATGATTATGACATCATCAAATGATTATGACATCAACAAAATGATTATGACATAATCAAATTATTATGACATCAACAAAATAATTATGACATCATCTAATGTTTATGACATCATCAAATGATTATGACATCAACAAAATGATTATGACATCATCCAATGATTATGACATCAAATGATTATGACATCATCAAATGATTATGACATCAACAAAATGATTATGACATCATCTAATGATTATGACATCATCAAATGATTATGACATCAACAAAATGATTATGAAATCAACAAAATGATTATGACATCATCAAATGATTATGACATCAACAAAATGATTATGACATCATCCAATGATTATGACATCAAATGATTATGACATCATCAAATGATTATGACATCAACAAAATGATTATGACATCATCCAACGATTATGACATCAAATGATTATGACATCATCAAATCATTATGACATCAACAAAATGATTATGACATCAACAAAATGATTATGACATCATCAAATGATTATGACATCAACAAAATGATTATGACATCATCAAATGATGATGGCATCATCAAATGATTATGACATCAACAAAATGATTATGACATCATCAAATGATTATGACATCAACAAAATGATTATGACATCATCTAATGATCATGACATCATCAAATGATTATGGCATCATCAAATGATTATGACATCAACAAAATGATTTTGACATCATCCAATGATTATGACCTCAAATCATTATGACATCATCAAATCATTATGACATCAACAAAATGATTATTACATCAACAAAATGATTATGACATCATCAAATGATTATGACATCAACAAAATGATTATGTCATCATCCAATGATCATGACATCAAATGATTATGACATCATCAAATGATTATGACATCAACAAAATGATTATGACATCATCTAATGATTATGACATCATCAAATGATTATGACATCAACAAAATGATTATGACATCAACAAAATGATTATGACATCATTAAATGATTATGACATCATCAAATGATTATGACATCAAAAAATGATTATGACATCATCCATTGATTATGACATCATCAAATGATTATTACATCAACAAAATGATTATGACATAATCAAATGATTATGACATCAACAAAATGATTATGACATCATCTAATGATTATGACATCATCAAATGATTATGACATCAACAAAATGATTATGACATCATCCAATGATTATGACATCAAATGATTATGACATCATGAAATCATATGACATCAACAAAATGATTATGACATCAACAAAATGATTATGACATCATCAAATGATTATGACATCAACAAAATGATTATGACATCATCAAATGATTCTGACATCAACAAAATGATTATGACATCATCCAATGATTATGACATCAAATGATTATGACATCATCAAATGATTATGACATCAACAAAATGATTATGACATCAACAAAATGATTATGACATCATCTAATGATTATGACATCATCAAATGATTATGACATCAACAAAATGATTATGACATCATCTAAGGATTATGACATCAAATGATTATGACATCATCAAATGATTATGAAAGCAACAAAATGATTATGACATCATCAAATGATTATGACATCAACAAAATGATTATGACATCATCTAATGATTATGACATCATCAAATGATTATGACATCAACAAAATGATTATGACATCATCTAATGATTATGACATCATCAAATGATTATGACATCAACAAAATGATTATGACATCATCCAATGATTATGACATCAAATGATTATGACATCATCAAATGATTATGACATCAACAAAATGATTATGACATCATCTAATGATTATGACATCATCAAATGATTATGACATCAACAAAATGATTATGAAATCAACAAAATGATTATGACATCATCAAATGATTATGACATCAACAAAATGATTATGACATCATCCAATGATTATGACATCAAATGATTATGACATCATCAAATGATTATGACATCAACAAAATGATTATGACATCATCAAATGATTATGACATCAACAAAATGATTATGACATCATTAAATGATTATGACATCAAAAAAATGATTATGACATCATCCAATGATTATGACATCATCAAATGATTATGACATCAACAAAATGATTATGACATCATCCAATGATTATGACATCAAATGATTATGACATCATCAAATGATTATGACATCAACAAAATGATTATGACATCATTAAATGATTATGACATCAACAAAATGATTATGACATCAACAAAATGATTATGACATCATCAAATGATTGTAACATCAACAAAATGATTATGACATCATCTAATGATTATGACATCATCAAATGATTATGACATCAACAAAATGATTATGACATTATCCAATGATTATGACATCAAATGATTATGAAATCATCAAATGATTATGACATCAACAAAATGATTATGACATCATCAAATGATTATGACATCAACAAAATGATTATGACATCATTAAATGATTATGACATCAAAAAAATGATTATGACATCATCCAATGATTATGACATCATCAAATGATTATGACATCAACAAAATGATTATGACATCATCCAATGATTATGACATCAAATGATTATGACATCATCAAATGATTATGACATCAACAAAATGATTATGACATCATCAAATGATTATGACATCAACAAAATGATTATGACATCATCCAATGATTATAACATCAAATGATTATGACATCATCAAATGATTATGACATCATCCAACGATTATGACATCAAATGATTATGACATCATCAAATCATTATGACATCAACAAAATGATTATGACATCAACAAAATGATTATGACATCATTAAATGATTATGACATCATGAAATGATTATGACATCAAAAAATGATTATGACATCATCCAATGATTATGACATCATCAAATGATTATGACATCAACAAAATGATTATGACATAATCAAATTATTATGACATCAACAAAATAATTATGTCATCATCTAATGTTTATGACATCATCAAATGATTATGACATCAACAAAATGATTATGACATCATCCAATGATTATGACATCAAATGATTATGACATCATCAAATGATTATGACATCAACAAAATGATTATGACATCATCTAATGATTATGACATCATCAAATGATTATGACATCAACAAAATGATTATGAAATCAACAAAATGATTATGACATCATCAAATGATTATGACATCAACAAAATGATTATGACATCATCCAATGATTATGACATCAAATGATTATGACATCATCAAATGATTATGACATCAACAAAATGATTATGACATCATCCAACGATTATGACATCAAATGATTATGACATCATCAAATCATTATGACATCAACAAAATGATTATGACATCAACAAAATGATTATGACATCATCAAATGATTATGACATCAACAAAATGATTATGACATCATCAAATGATGATGGCATCATCAAATGATTATGACATCAACAAAATGATTATGACATCATCAAATGATTATGACATCAACAAAATGATTATGACATCATCCAATGATTATGACATCAAATGATTATGACATCATCAAATGATTATGACATCAACAAAATGATTATGACATCAACAAAATGATCATGACATCATCAAATGATTATGGCATCATCAAATGATTATGACATCAACAAAATGATTTTGACATCATCCAATGATTATGACCTCAAATCATTATGACATCATCAAATCATTATGACATCAACAAAATGATTATTACATCAACAAAATGATTATGACATCATCAAATGATTATGACATCAACAAAATGATTATGTCATCATCCAATGATCATGACATCAAATGATTATGACATCATCAAATGATTATGACATCAACAAAATGATTATGACATCATCTAATGATTATGACATCATCAAATGATTATGACATCAACAAAATGATTATGACATCAACAAAATGATTATGACATCATTAAATGATTATGACATCATCAAATGATTATGACATCAAAAAATGATTATGACATCATCCATTGATTATGACATCATCAAATGATTATTACATCAACAAAATGATTATGACATAATCAAATGATTATGACATCAACAAAATGATTATGACATCATCTAATGATTATGACATCATCAAATGATTATGACATCAACAAAATGATTATGACATCATCCAATGATTATGACATCAAATGATTATGACATCATGAAATCATATGACATCAACAAAATGATTATGACATCAACAAAATGATTATGACATCATCAAATGATTATGACATCAACAAAATGATTATGACATCATCAAATGATTCTGACATCAACAAAATGATTATGACATCATCCAATGATTATGACATCAAATGATTATGACATCATCAAATGATTATGACATCAACAAAATGATTATGACATCAACAAAATGATTATGACATCATCTAATGATTATGACATCATCAAATGATTATGACATCAACAAAATGATTATGACATCATCTAAGGATTATGACATCAAATGATTATGACATCATCAAATGATTATGAAAGCAACAAAATGATTATGACATCATCAAATGATTATGACATCAACAAAATGATTATGACATCATCTAATGATTATGACATCATCAAATGATTATGACATCAACAAAATGATTATGACATCATCTAATGATTATGACATCATCAAATGATTATGACATCAACAAAATGATTATGACATCATCCAATGATTATGACATCAAATGATTATGACATCATCAAATGATTATGACATCAACAAAATGATTATGACATCATCTAATGATTATGACATCATCAAATGATTATGACATCAACAAAATGATTATGAAATCAACAAAATGATTATGACATCATCAAATGATTATGACATCAACAAAATGATTATGACATCATCCAATGATTATGACATCAAATGATTATGACATCATCAAATGATTATGACATCAACAAAATGATTATGACATCATCAAATGATTATGACATCAACAAAATGATTATGACATCAACAAAATGATTATGACATCATCAAATGATTGTAACATCAACAAAATGATTATGACATCATCTAATGATTATGACATCATCAAATGATTATGACATCAACAAAATGATTATGACATCATCCAATGATTATGACATCAAATGATTATGACATCATGAAATCATATGACATCAACAAAATGATTATGACATCAACAAAATGATTATGACATCATCAAATGATTATGACATCAACAAAATTATTATGACATCATCAAATGATTCTGACATCAACAAAATGATTATGACATCATCCAATGATTATGACATCAAATGATTATGACATCATCAAATCATTATGACATCAACAAAATGATTATGACATCATCAAATGATTATGACATCATCTAATGATTATGACATCATCAAATGATTATGACATCAACAAAATGATTATGACATCAACTAAATGATTATGACATCATCAAATGATTAAGACATCAACAAAATGATTATGACATCATCCAATGATTATGACATCAAATGATTATGACATCATCAAATGATTATGACATCAACAAAATGATTATGACATCATCAAATGATTATGACATCAACAAAATGATTATGACATCAACAAAATGATTATGACATCATCAAATGATTGTAACATCAACAAAATGATTATGACATCATCTAATGATTATGACATCATCAAATGATTATGACATCAACAAAATGATTATGACATTATCCAATGATTATGACATCAAATGATTATGAAATCATCAAATGATTATGACATCAACAAAATGATTATGACATCATCAAATGATTATGACATCAACAAAATGATTATGACATCATTAAATGATTATGACATCAAAAAAATGATTATGACATCATCCAATGATTATGACATCATCAAATGATTATGACATCAACAAAATGATTATGACATCATCCAATGATTATGACATCAAATGATTATGACATCATCAAATGATTATGACATCAACAAAATGATTATGACATCATCAAATGATTATGACATCAACAAAATGATTATGACATCATCCAATGATTATAACATCAAATGATTATGACATCATCAAATGATTATGACATCATCCAACGATTATGACATCAAATGATTATGACATCATCAAATCATTATGACATCAACAAAATGATTATGACATCAACAAAATGATTATGACATCATTAAATGATTATGACATCATCAAATGATTATGACATCAAAAAATGATTATGACATCATCCAATGATTATGACATCATCAAATGATTATGACATCAACAAAATGATTATGACATCATCCAATGATTATGACATCAAATGATTATGACATCATCAAATGATTATGACATCATCAAATGATTATGACATCAACAAAATGATTATGACATCATCAAATGATTATGACATCAACAAAATGATTATGACATCATCCAATGATTATGACATCAAATGATTATGACATCATCAAATGATTCTGACATCAACAAAATGATTATGACATCATCTAATGATTATGACATCATCAAATGATTATGACATCAACAAAATGATTATGACATCATCCAATGATTATGACATCATCAAATGATTATGACATCATCAAATGATTATGACATCATCCAATGATTATGACATCAAATGATTATGACATCATCAAATGATTATGACATCATCTAATGATTATGACATCATCAAATGATTATGACATCAACAAAATGATTATGACATCATCCAATGATTATGACATCAAATGATTATGACATCATCAAATGATTATGACATCAACAAAATGATTATGACATCATCAAATGATTATGACATCCAATGATTATGACATCATCAAATGATTATGACATCATCTAATGATTATGACATCATCCAATGATTATGACATCAAATGATTATGACATCATCAAATGATTATGACATCAACAAAATGATTATGACATCATCCAATGATTATGACATCAAATGATTATGACATCAACAAAATGATTATGACATCATCCAATGATTATGACATCAAATGATTATGACATCATCAAATGATTATGACATCAACAAAATGATTATGACATCATCTAATGATTATGACATCAAATGATTATGACATCAACAAAATGATTATGACATCATCTAATGATTATGACATCATCAAATGATTATGACATCAACAAAATGATTATGACATCATCCAATGATTATGACATCAAATGATTATGACATCAACAAAATGATTATGACATCAACAAAATGATTATGACATCATCTAATGATTATGACATCATCAAATGATTATGACATCAACAAAATGATTATGACATCATCCAATAATTATGACATCATCTAATGATTATGACATCATCAAATGATTATGACATCAACAAAATGATTATGACATCATCCAATAATTATGACATCAAATGATTATGACATCATCAAATCATTATGACATCAACAAAATGATTATGACATCAACAAAATGATTATGACATCATCAAATGATTATGACATCAAATGATTATGACATCAACAAAATGATTATGACATCATCTAATGATTATGACATCATCTAATGATTATGACATCATCAAATGATTATGACATCAACAAAATGATTATGACATCATCCAATGATTATGACATCAAATGATTATGACATCATCAAATCATTATGACATCAACAAAATGATTATGACATCAACAAAATGATTATGACATCATCAAATGATTGTAACATCAACAAAATGATTATGACATCATCTAATGATTATGACATCATCAAATGATTATGACATCAACAAAATGATTATGACATTATCCAATGATTATGACATCAAATGATTATGAAATCATCAAATGATTATGACATCAAATGATTATGAAATCATCCAATGATTATGACATCATCAAATGATTATGACATCAACAAAATGATTATGACATCATCCAATGATTATGACATCAAATGTTTATGACATCATCAAATGATTATGACATCAACAAAATGATTATGACATCATCAAATGATTATGACATCAACAAAATGATTATGACATCATCCAATGATTATGACATCATCAAATGATTATGACATCATCAAATGATTATGACATCATCCAACGATTATGACATCAAATGATTATTACATCATCAAATCATTATGACATCAACAAAATGATTATTACATCATCTAATGATTATGACATCATCAAATGATTATGACATCAACAAAATGATTATGACATCATCTAATGATTATGACATCATCAAATGATTATGACATCAACAAAATGATTATGACATCATCCAATGATTATGACATCAAATGATTATGACATCATCAAATGATTATGACATCAACAAAATGATTATGACATCATCTAATGATTTTGACATCATCAAATGATTATGACATCAACAAAATGATTATGAAATCAACAAAATGATTATGACATCATCAAATGATTATGACATCAACAAAATGATTATGACATCATCCAATGATTATGACATCAAATGATTATGACATCATCAAATGATTATGACATCAACAAAATGATTATGACATCATCAAATGATTATGACATCAACAAAATGATTATGACATCAACAAAATGATTATGACATCATCAAATGATTGTAACATCAACAAAATGATTATGACATCATCTAATGATTATGACATCATCAAATGATTATGACATCAACAAAATGATTATGACATCATCCAATGATTATGACATCAAATGATTATGACATCATGAAATCATATGACATCAACAAAATGATTATGACATCAACAAAATGATTATGACATAATCAAATGATTATGACATCAACAAAATTATTATGACATCATCAAATGATTCTGACATCAACAAAATGATTATGACATCATCCAATGATTATGACATCAAATGATTATGACATCATCAAATCATTATGACATCAACAAAATGATTATGACATCATCAAATGATTATGACATCATCTAATGATTATGACATCATCAAATGATTATGACATCAACAAAATGATTATGACATCAACTAAATGATTATGACATCATCAAATGATTATGACATCAACAAAATGATTATGACATCATCCAATGATTATGACATCAAATGATTATGACATCATCAAATGATTATGACATCAACAAAATGATTATGACATCATTAAATGATTATGACATCAACAAAATGATTATGACATCAACAAAATGATTATGACATCATCAAATGATTGTAACATCAACAAAATGATTATGACATCATCTAATGATTATGACATCATCAAATGATTATGACATCAACAAAATGATTATGACATTATCCAATGATTATGACATCAAATGATTATGAAATCATCAAATGATTATGACATCAACAAAATGATTATGACATCATCAAATGATTATGACATCAACAAAATGATTATGACATCATTAAATGATTATGACATCAAAAAAATGATTATGACATCATCCAATGATTATGACATCATGAAATGATTATGACATCAACAAAATGATTATGACATCATCCAATGATTATGACATCAAATGATTATGACATCATCAAATGATTATGACATCAACAAAATGATTATGACATCATCAAATGATTATGACATCAACAAAATGATTATGACATCATCCAATGATTATAACATCAAATGATTATGACATCATCAAATGATTATGACATCATCCAACGATTATGACATCAAATGATTATGACATCATCAAATCATTATGACATCAACAAAATGATTATGACATCAACAAAATGATTATGACATCATTAAATCATTATGACATCATCAAATGATTATGACATCAAAAAATGATTATGACATCATCCAATGATTATGACATCATCAAATGATTATGACATCAACAAAATGATTATGACATAATCAAATTATTATGACATCAACAAAATGATTATGACATCATCTAATGATTATGACATCATCAAATGATTATGACATCAACAAAATGATTATGACATCATCCAATGATTATGACATCAAATGATTATGACATCATGAAATCATATGACATCAACAAAATGATTATGACATCAACAAAATGATTTTGACATCATCAAATGATTATGACATCAACAAAATGATTATGACATCATCAAATGATTCTGACATCAACAAAATGATTATGACATCATCCAATGATTATGACATCAAATGATTATGACATCATCAAATCATTATGACATCAACAAAATGATTATGACATCAACAAAATGATTATGACATCATCAAATGATTATGACATCAACAAAATGATTATGACATCAACAAAATGATTATGACATCATCTAATGATTATGACATCATCAAATGATTATGACATCAACAAAATGATTATGACATCATCTAAGGATTATGACATCAAATGATTATGACATCATCAAATGATTATGAAAGCAACAAAATGATTATGACATCATCAAATGATTATGACATCAACAAAATGATTATGACATCATCTAATGATTATGACATCATCAAATGATTATGACATCAACAAAATGATTATGACATCATCTAATGATTATGACATCATCAAATGATTATGACATCAACAAAATGATTATGACATCATCCAATGATTATGACATCAAATGATTATGACATCATCAAATGATTATGACATCAACAAAATGATTATGACATCATCTAATGATTATGACATCATCAAATGATTATGACATCAACAAAATGATTATGAAATCAACAAAATGATTATGACATCATCAAATGATTATGACATCAACAAAATGATTATGACATCATCCAATGATTATGACATCAAATGATTATGACATCATCAAATGATTATGACATCAACAAAATGATTATGACATCATCAAATGATTATGACATCAACAAAATGATTATGACATCATCAAATGATTATGACATCAACAAAATGATTATGACATCATCTAATGATTATGACATCAACAAAATGATTATGACATCATCTAATGATTATGACATCATCAAATGATTATGACATCAACAAAATGATTATGACATCATCCAATAATTATGACATCAAATGATTATGACATCATCAAATGATTATGACATCAACAAAATGATTATGACATCATCAAATGATTATGACATCAACAAAATGATTATGACATCATCCAATGATTATGACATCAAATGATTATGACATCATCAAATGATTATGACATCAACAAAATGATTATGACATCATCCAACGATTATGACATCAAATGATTATGACATCATCAAATCATTATGACATCAACAAAATGATTATGACATCAACAAAATGATTATGACATCATCAAATGATTATGACATCAACAAAATGATTATGACATCATCAAATGATGATGGCATCATCAAATGATTATGACATCAACAAAATGATTATGACATCATCAAATGATTATGACATCAACAAAATGATTATGACATCATCTAATGATCATGACATCATCAAATGATTATGGCATCATCAAATGATTATGATATCAACAAAATGATTTTGACATCATCCAATGATTATGACCTCAAATCATTATGACATCATCAAATCATTATGACATCAACAAAATGATTATTACATCAACAAAATGATTATGACATCATCAAATGATTATGACATCAACAAAATGATTATGTCATCATCCAATGATCATGACATCAAATGATTATGACATCATCAAATGATTATGACATCAACAAAATGATTATGACATCATCTAATGATTATGACATCATCAAATGATTATGACATCAACAAAATGATTATGACATCAACAAAATGATTATGACATCATTAAATGATTATGACATCATCAAATGATTATGACATCAAAAAATGATTATGACATCATCCATTGATTATGACATCATCAAATGATTATGACATCAACAAAATGATTATGACATAATCAAATGATTATGACATCAACAAAATGATTATGACATCATCTAATGATTATGACATCATCAAATGATTATGACATCAACAAAATGATTATGACATCATCCAATGATTATGACATCAAATGATTATGACATCATGAAATCATATGACATCAACAAAATGATTATGACATCAACAAAATGATTATGACATCATCAAATGATTATGACATCAACAAAATGATTATGACATCATCAAATGATTCTGACATCAACAAAATGATTATGACATCATCCATTGATTATGACATCAAATGATTATGACATCATCAAATGATTATGACATCAACAAAATGATTATGACATCAACAAAATGATTATGACATCATCTAATGATTATGACATCATCAAATGATTATGACATCAACAAAATGATTATGACATCATCTAAGGATTATGACATCAAATGATTATGACATCATCAAATGATTATGAAAGCAACAAAATGATTATGACATCATCAAATGATTATGACATCAACAAAATGATTATGACATCATCTAATGATTATGACATCATCAAATGATTATGACATCAACAAAATGATTATGACATCATCTAATGATTATGACATCATCAAATGATTATGACATCAACAAAATGATTATGACATCATCCAATGATTATGACATCAAATGATTATGACATCATCAAATGATTATGACATCAACAAAATGATTATGACATCATCTAATGATTATGACATCATCAAATGATTATGACATCAACAAAATGATTATGAAATCAACAAAATGATTATGACATCATCAAATGATTATGACATCAACAAAATGATTATGACATCATCCAATGATTATGACATCAAATGATTATGACATCATCAAATGATTATGACATCAACAAAATGATTATGACATCATCAAATGATTATGACATCAACAAAATGATTATGACATCAACAAAATGATTATGACATCATCAAATGATTGTAACATCAACAAAATGATTATGACATCATCTAATGATTATGACATCATCAAATGATTATGACATCAACAAAATGATTATGACATTATCGAATGATTATGACATCAAATGATTATGAAATCATCAAATGATTATGACATCAACAAAATGATTATGACATCATCAAATGATTATGACATCAACAAAATGATTATGACATCATTAAATGATTATGACATCAAAAAAATGATTATGACATCATCCAATGATTATGACATCATCAAATGATTATGACATCAACAAAATGATTATGACATCATCCAATGATTATGACATCAAATGATTATGACATCATCAAATGATTATGACATCAACAAAATGATTATGACATCATCAAATGATTATGACATCAACAAAATGATTATGACATCATCCAATGATTATGACATCAAATGATTATGACATCATCAAATGATTATGACATCATCCAACGATAATGACATCAAATGATTATGACATCATCAAATCATTATGACATCAACAAAATGATTATGACATCAACAAAATGATTATGACATCATTAAATGATTATGACATCATCAAATGATTATGACATCAAAAAATGATTATGACATCATCCAATGATTATGACATCATCAAATGATTATGACATCAACAAAATGATTATGACATCATCCAATGATTATGACATCAAATGATTATGACATCATCAAATGATTATGACATCATCAAATGATTATGACATCAACAAAATGATTATGACATCATCAAATGATTATGACATCAACAAAATGATTATGACATCATCCAATGATTATGACATCAACTGATTATGACATCATCAAATGATTCTGACATCAACAAAATGATTATGACATCATCTAATGATTATGACATCATCAAATGATTATGACATCAACAAAATGATTATGACATCATCCAATGATTATGACATCATCAAATGATTATGACGTCAACAAAATGATTATGACATCATCCAATGATTATGACATCAAATGATTATGACATCATCAAATGATTATGACATCATCTAATGATTATGACATCATCAAATGATTATGACATCAACAAAATGATTATGACATCATCCAATGATTATGACATCAAATGATTATGACATCATCAAATGATTATGACATCAACAAAATGATTATGACATCATCCAATGATTATGACATCCAATGATTATGACATCATCAAATCATTATGACATCAACAAAATGATTATGACATCAACAAAATGATTATGACATCATCAAATGAATATGACATCAAATGATTATGACATCAACAAAATGATTATGACATCATCTAATGATTATGACATCAAACGATTATGACATCATCAAATGATTATGACATCAACAAAATGATTATGACATCAACAAAATGATTATGACATCATCTAATGATTATGACATCAAATGATTATGACATCAACAAAATGATTATGACATCATCTAATGATTATGACATCATCAAATGATTATGACATCAACAAAATGATTATGACATCATCCAATGATTATGACATCAAATGATTATGACATCAACAAAATGATTATGACATCAACAAAATGATTATGACATCATCTAATGATTATGACATCATCAAATGATTATGACATCAACAAAATGATTATGACATCATCCAATAATTATGACATCATCTAATGATTATGACATCATCAAATGATTATGACATCAACAAAATGATTATGACATCATACAATAATTATGACATCAAATGATTATGACATCATCAAATCATTATGACATCAACAAAATGATTATGACATCAACAAAATGATTATGACATCATCAAATGATTATGACATCAAATGATTATGACATCAACAAAATGATTATGACATCATCTAATGATTATGACATCATCTAATGATTATGACATCATCAAATGATTATGACATCAACAAAATGATTATGACATCATCCAATGATTATGACATCAAATGATTATGACATCATCAAATCATTATGACATCAACAAAATGATTATGACATCAACAAAATGATTATGACATCATCAAATGATTGTAACATCAACAAAATGATTATGACATCATCTAATGATTATGACATCATCAAATGATTATGACATCAACAAAATGATTATGACATTATCCAATGATTATGACATCAAATGATTATGAAATCATCAAATGATTATGACATCAAATGATTATGAAATCATCCAATGATTATGACATCATCAAATGATTATGACATCAACAAAATGATTATGACATCATCCAATGATTATGACATCAAATGTTTATGACATCATCAAATGATTATGACATCAACAAAATGATTATGACATCATCAAATGATTATGACATCAACAAAATGATTATGACATCATCCAATGATTATGACATCATCAAATGATTATGACATCATCAAATGATTATGACATCATCCAACGATTATGACATCAAATGATTATTACATCATCAAATCATTATGACATCAACAAAATGATTATGACATCAACAAAATGATTATGACATCATTAAATGATTATGACATCATCAAATGATTATGACATCAAAAAATGATTATGACATCATCCAATGATTATGACATCATCAAATGATTATAACATCAACAAAATGATTATGACATCATCCAATGATTATGACATCAAATGATTATGACATCATCAAATGATTATGACATCATCAAATGATTATGGCATCATCAAATGATTATGACATCAAATGATTATGACATCATCAAATCATTATGACATCAACAAAATGATTATTACATCAACAAAATGATTATGACATCATCAAATGATTATGACATCAAGAAAATGATTATGTCATCATCCAATGATTATGACATCAAATGATTATGACATCATCAAAATGATTATGACATCATCCAATGATTTTGACATCAAATGATTATGACATCATCAAATGATTATGACATCATCAAATGATTATGGCATCATCAAATGATTATGACATCAAATGATTATGACATCATCAAATCATTATGACATCAACAAAATGATTATTACATCAACAAAATGATTATGACATCATCAAATGATTATGACATCAAGAAAATGATTATGTCATCATCCAATGATTATGACATCAAATGATTATGACATCATCAAAATGATTATGACATCATCCAATGATTATGACATCCAATGATTATGACATCATCAAATCATTATGACATCAACAAAATGATTATGACATCAACAAAATGATTATGACATCATCAAATGAATATGACATCAAATGATTATGACATCAACAAAATGATTATGACATCATCTAATGATTATGACATCAAACGATTATGACATCATCAAATGATTATGACATCAACAAAATGATTATGACATCAACAAAATGATTATGACATCATCTAATGATTATGACATCAAATGATTATGACATCAACAAAATGATTATGACATCATCTAATGATTATGACATCATCAAATGATTATGACATCAACAAAATGATTATGACATCATCCAATGATTATGACATCAAATGATTATGACATCAACAAAATGATTATGACATCAACAAAATGATTATGACATCATCTAATGATTATGACATCATCAAATGATTATGACATCAACAAAATGATTATGACATCATCCAATAATTATGACATCATCTAATGATTATGACATCATCAAATGATTATGACATCAACAAAATGATTATGACATCATACAATAATTATGACATCAAATGATTATGACATCATCAAATCATTATGACATCAACAAAATGATTATGACATCAACAAAATGATTATGACATCATCAAATGATTATGACATCAAATGATTATGACATCAACAAAATGATTATGACATCATCTAATGATTATGACATCATCTAATGATTATGACATCATCAAATGATTATGACATCAACAAAATGATTATGACATCATCCAATGATTATGACATCAAATGATTATGACATCATCAAATCATTATGACATCAACAAAATGATTATGACATCAACAAAATGATTATGACATCATCAAATGATTGTAACATCAACAAAATGATTATGACATCATCTAATGATTATGACATCATCAAATGATTATGACATCAACAAAATGATTATGACATTATCCAATGATTATGACATCAAATGATTATGAAATCATCAAATGATTATGACATCAAATGATTATGAAATCATCCAATGATTATGACATCATCAAATGATTATGACATCAACAAAATGATTATGACATCATCCAATGATTATGACATCAAATGTTTATGACATCATCAAATGATTATGACATCAACAAAATGATTATGACATCATCAAATGATTATGACATCAACAAAATGATTATGACATCATCCAATGATTATGACATCATCAAATGATTATGACATCATCAAATGATTATGACATCATCCAACGATTATGACATCAAATGATTATTACATCATCAAATCATTATGACATCAACAAAATGATTATGACATCAACAAAATGATTATGACATCATTAAATGATTATGACATCATCAAATGATTATGACATCAAAAAATGATTATGACATCATCCAATGATTATGACATCATCAAATGATTATAACATCAACAAAATGATTATGACATCATCCAATGATTATGACATCAAATGATTATGACATCATCAAATGATTATGACATCATCAAATGATTATGGCATCATCAAATGATTATGACATCAAATGATTATGACATCATCAAATCATTATGACATCAACAAAATGATTATTACATCAACAAAATGATTATGACATCATCAAATGATTATGACATCAAGAAAATGATTATGTCATCATCCAATGATTATGACATCAAATGATTATGACATCATCAAAATGATTATGACATCATCCAATGATTTTGACATCAAATGATTATGACATCATCAAGTGATTATGACATCAACAAAATGATTATGACATCATCAAATGATTATGACATCAACAAAATGATTATGACATCATCTAATGATTATGACATCATCAAATGATTATGACATCAACAAAATGATTATGACATCATCCAATGATTATGACATCAAATGATTATGACATCATGAAATCATATGACATCAACAAAATGATTATGACATCAACAAAATGATTTTGACATCATCAAATGATTATGACATCAACAAAATGATTATGACATCATCAAATGATTCTGACATCAACAAAATGATTATGACATCATCCAATGATTATGACATCAAATGATTATGACATCATCAAATCATTATGACATCAACAAAATGATTATGACATCAACAAAATGATTATGACATCATCAAATGATTATGACATCAACAAAATGATTATGACATCAACAAAATGATTATGACATCATCTAATGATTATGACATCATCAAATGATTATGACATCAACAAAATGATTATGACATCATCTAAGGATTATGACATCAAATGATTATGACATCATCAAATGATTATGAAAGCAACAAAATGATTATGACATCATCAAATGATTATGACATCAACAAAATGATTATGACATCATCTAATGATTATGACATCATCAAATGATTATGACATCAACAAAATGATTATGACATCATCTAATGATTATGACATCATCAAATGATTATGACATCAACAAAATGATTATGACATCATCCAATGATTATGACATCAAATGATTATGACATCATCAAATGATTATGACATCAACAAAATGATTATGACATCATCTAATGATTATGACATCATCAAATGATTATGACATCAACAAAATGATTATGAAATCAACAAAATGATTATGACATCATCAAATGATTATGACATCAACAAAATGATTATGACATCATCCAATGATTATGACATCAAATGATTATGACATCATCAAATGATTATGACATCAACAAAATGATTATGACATCATCAAATGATTATGACATCAACAAAATGATTATGACATCAACAAAATGATTATGACATCATCAAATGATTATGACATCAACAAAATGATTATGACATCATCTAATGATTATGACATCAACAAAATGATTATGACATCATCTAATGATTATGACATCATCAAATGATTATGACATCAACAAAATGATTATGACATCATCCAATAATTATGACATCAAATGATTATGACATCATCAAATGATTATGACATCAACAAAATGATTATGACATCATCCAACGATTATGACATCAAATGATTATGACATCATCAAATGATTATGACATCAACAAAATGATTATGACATCAACAAAATGATTATGACATCATCAAATGATTATGACATCAACAAAATGATTATGACATCATCAAATGATGATGGCATCATCAAATGATTATGACATCAACAAAATGATTATGACATCATCAAATGATTATGACATCAACAAAATGATTATGACATCATCTAATGATCATGACATCATCAAATGATTATGGCATCATCAAATGATTATGATATCAACAAAATGATTTTGACATCATCCAATGATTATGACCTCAAATCATTATGACATCATCAAATCATTATGACATCAACAAAATGATTATTACATCAACAAAATGATTATGACATCATCAAATGATTATGACATCAACAAAATGATTATGTCATCATCCAATGATCATGACATCAAATGATTATGACATCATCAAATGATTATGACATCAACAAAATGATTATGACATCATCTAATGATTATGACATCATCAAATGATTATGACATCAACAAAATGATTATGACATCAACAAAATGATTATGACATCATTAAATGATTATGACATCATCAAATGATTATGACATCAAAAAATGATTATGACATCATCCATTGATTATGACATCATCAAATGATTATGACATCAACAAAATGATTATGACATAATCAAATGATTATGACATCAACAAAATGATTATGACATCATCTAATGATTATGACATCATCAAATGATTATGACATCAACAAAATGATTATGACATCATCCAATGATTATGACATCAAATGATTATGACATCATGAAATCATATGACATCAACAAAATGATTATGACATCAACAAAATGATTATGACATCATCAAATGATTATGACATCAACAAAATGATTATGACATCATCAAATGATTCTGACATCAACAAAATGATTATGACATCATCCATTGATTATGACATCAAATGATTATGACATCATCAAATGATTATGACATCAACAAAATGATTATGACATCAACAAAATGATTATGACATCATCTAATGATTATGACATCATCAAATGATTATGACATCAACAAAATGATTATGACATCATCTAAGGATTATGACATCAAATGATTATGACATCATCAAATGATTATGAAAGCAACAAAATGATTATGACATCATCAAATGATTATGACATCAACAAAATGATTATGACATCATCTAATGATTATGACATCATCAAATGATTATGACATCAACAAAATGATTATGACATCATCTAATGATTATGACATCATCAAATGATTATGACATCAACAAAATGATTATGACATCATCCAATGATTATGACATCAAATGATTATGACATCATCAAATGATTATGACATCAACAAAATGATTATGACATCATCTAATGATTATGACATCATCAAATGATTATGACATCAACAAAATGATTATGAAATCAACAAAATGATTATGACATCATCAAATGATTATGACATCAACAAAATGATTATGACATCATCCAATGATTATGACATCAAATGATTATGACATCATCAAATGATTATGACATCAACAAAATGATTATGACATCATCAAATGATTATAACATCAAAAAAATGATTATGACATCAACAAAATGATTATGACATCATCAAATGATTGTAACATCAACAAAATGATTATGACATCATCTAATGATTATGACATCATCAAATGATTATGACATCAACAAAATGATTATGACATTATCGAATGATTATGACATCAAATGATTATGAAATCATCAAATGATTATGACATCAACAAAATGATTATGACATCATCAAATGATTATGACATCAACAAAATGATTATGACATCATTAAATGATTATGACATCAAAAAAATGATTATGACATCATCCAATGATTATGACATCATCAAATGATTATGACATCAACAAAATGATTATGACATCATCCAATGATTATGACATCAAATGATTATGACATCATCAAATGATTATGACATCAACAAAATGATTATGACATCATCAAATGATTATGACATCAACAAAATGATTATGACATCATCCAATGATTATGACATCAAATGATTATGACATCATCAAATGATTATGACATCATCCAACGATAATGACATCAAATGATTATGACATCATCAAATCATTATGACATCAACAAAATGATTATGACATCAACGAAATGATTATGACATCATTAAATGATTATGACATCATCAAATGATTATGACATCAAAAAATGATTATGACATCATCCAATGATTATGACATCATCAAATGATTATGACATCAACAAAATGATTATGACATCATCCAATGATTATGACATCAAATGATTATGACATCATCAAATGATTATGACATCATCAAATGATTATGACATCAACAAAATGATTATGACATCATCAAATGATTATGACATCAACAAAATGATTATGACATCATCCAATGATTATGACATCAAATGATTATGACATCATCAAATGATTATGACATCATCTAATGATTATGACATCATCAAATGATTATGACATCAACAAAATGATTATGACATCATCCAATGATTATGACATCAAATGATTATGACATCATCAAATGATTATGACATCAACAAAATGATTATGACATCATCCAATTATTATGACATCCAATGATTATGACATCATCAAATCATTATGACATCAACAAAATGATTATGACATCAACAAAATGATTATGACATCATCAAATGAATATGACATCAAATGATTATGACATCAACAAAATGATTATGACATCATCTAATGATTATGACATCAAACGATTATGACATCATCAAATGATTATGACATCAACAAAATGATTATGACATCAACAAAATGATTATGACATCATCTAATGATTATGACATCAAATGATTATGACATCAACAAAATGATTATGACATCATCTAATGATTATGACATCATCAAATGATTATGACATCAACAAAATGATTATGACATCATCCAATGATTATGACATCAAATGATTATGACATCAACAAAATGATTATGACATCAACAAAATGATTATGACATCATCTAATGATTATGACATCATCAAATGATTATGACATCAACAAAATGATTATGACATCATCCAATAATTATGACATCATCTAATGATTATGACATCATCAAATGATTATGACATCAACAAAATGATTATGACATCATACAATAATTATGACATCAAATGATTATGACATCATCAAATCATTATGACATCAACAAAATGATTATGACATCATCAAATGATGATGGCATCATCAAATGATTATGACATCAACAAAATGATTATGACATCATCAAATGATTATGACATCAACAAAATGATTATGACATCATCTAATGATCATGACATCATCAAATGATTATGGCATCATCAAATGATTATGATATCAACAAAATGATTTTGACATCATCCAATGATTATGACCTCAAATCATTATGACATCATCAAATCATTATGACATCAACAAAATGATTATTACATCAACAAAATGATTATGACATCATCAAATGATTATGACATCAACAAAATGATTATGTCATCATCCAATGATCATGACATCAAATGATTATGACATCATCAAATGATTATGACATCAACAAAATGATTATGACATCATCTAATGATTATGACATCATCAAATGATTATGACATCAACAAAATGATTATGACATCAACAAAATGATTATGACATCATTAAATGATTATGACATCATCAAATGATTATGACATCAAAAAATGATTATGACATCATCCATTGATTATGACATCATCAAATGATTATGACATCAACAAAATGATTATGACATAATCAAATGATTATGACATCAACAAAATGATTATGACATCATCTAATGATTATGACATCATCAAATGATTATGACATCAACAAAATGATTATGACATCATCCAATGATTATGACATCAAATGATTATGACATCATGAAATCATATGACATCAACAAAATGATTATGACATCAACAAAATGATTATGACATCATCAAATGATTATGACATCAACAAAATGATTATGACATCATCAAATGATTCTGACATCAACAAAATGATTATGACATCATCCATTGATTATGACATCAAATGATTATGACATCATCAAATGATTATGACATCAACAAAATGATTATGACATCAACAAAATGATTATGACATCATCTAATGATTATGACATCATCAAATGATTATGACATCAACAAAATGATTATGACATCATCTAAGGATTATGACATCAAATGATTATGACATCATCAAATGATTATGAAAGCAACAAAATGATTATGACATCATCAAATGATTATGACATCAACAAAATGATTATGACATCATCTAATGATTATGACATCATCAAATGATTATGACATCAACAAAATGATTATGACATCATCTAATGATTATGACATCATCAAATGATTATGACATCAACAAAATGATTATGACATCATCCAATGATTATGACATCAAATGATTATGACATCATCAAATGATTATGACATCAACAAAATGATTATGACATCATCTAATGATTATGACATCATCAAATGATTATGACATCAACAAAATGATTATGAAATCAACAAAATGATTATGACATCATCAAATGATTATGACATCAACAAAATGATTATGACATCATCCAATGATTATGACATCAAATGATTATGACATCATCAAATGATTATGACATCAACAAAATGATTATGACATCATCAAATGATTATAACATCAAAAAAATGATTATGACATCAACAAAATGATTATGACATCATCAAATGATTGTAACATCAACAAAATGATTATGACATCATCTAATGATTATGACATCATCAAATGATTATGACATCAACAAAATGATTATGACATTATCGAATGATTATGACATCAAATGATTATGAAATCATCAAATGATTATGACATCAACAAAATGATTATGACATCATCAAATGATTATGACATCAACAAAATGATTATGACATCATTAAATGATTATGACATCAAAAAAATGATTATGACATCATCCAATGATTATGACATCATCAAATGATTATGACATCAACAAAATGATTATGACATCATCCAATGATTATGACATCAAATGATTATGACATCATCAAATGATTATGACATCAACAAAATGATTATGACATCATCAAATGATTATGACATCAACAAAATGATTATGACATCATCCAATGATTATGACATCAAATGATTATGACATCATCAAATGATTATGACATCATCCAACGATAATGACATCAAATGATTATGACATCATCAAATCATTATGACATCAACAAAATGATTATGACATCAACGAAATGATTATGACATCATTAAATGATTATGACATCATCAAATGATTATGACATCAAAAAATGATTATGACATCATCCAATGATTATGACATCATCAAATGATTATGACATCAACAAAATGATTATGACATCATCCAATGATTATGACATCAAATGATTATGACATCATCAAATGATTATGACATCATCAAATGATTATGACATCAACAAAATGATTATGACATCATCAAATGATTATGACATCAACAAAATGATTATGACATCATCCAATGATTATGACATCAAATGATTATGACATCATCAAATGATTCTGACATCAACAAAATGATTATGACATCATCTAATGATTATGACATCATCAAATGATTATGACATCAACAAAATGATTATGACATCATCCAATGATTATGACATCATCAAATGATTATGACGTCAACAAAATGATTATGACATCATCCAATGATTATGACATCAAATGATTATGACATCAACAAAATGATTATGACATCATCTAATGATTATGACATCATCAAATGATTATGACATCAACAAAATGATTATGACATCATCCAATGATTATGACATCAAATGATTATGACATCAACAAAATGATTATGACATCAACAAAATGATTATGACATCATCTAATGATTATGACATCATCAAATGATTATGACATCAACAAAATAATTATGACATCATCCAATAATTATGACATCATCTAATGATTATGACATCATCAAATGATTATGACATCAACAAAATGATTATGACATCATACAATAATTATGACATCAAATGATTATGACATCATCAAATCATTATGACATCAACAAAATGATTATGACATCAACAAAATGATTATGACATCATCAAATGATTATGACATCAAATGATTATGACATCAACAAAATGATTATGACATCATCTAATGATTATGACATCATCTAATGATTATGACATCATCAAATGATTATGACATCAACAAAATGATTATGACATCATCCAATGATTATGACATCAAATGATTATGACATCATCAAATCATTATGACATCAACAAAATGATTATGACATCAACAAAATGATTATGACATCATCAAATGATTGTAACATCAACAAAATGATTATGACATCATCTAATGATTATGACATCATCAAATGATTATGACATCAACAAAATGATTATGACATTATCCAATGATTATGACATCAAATGATTATGAAATCATCAAATGATTATGACATCAAATGATTATGAAATCATCCAATGATTATGACATCATCAAATGATTATGACATCAACAAAATGATTATGACATCATCCAATGATTATGACATCAAATGTTTATGACATCATCAAATGATTATGACATCAACAAAATGATTATGACATCATCAAATGATTATGACATCAACAAAATGATTATGACATCATCCAATGATTATGACATCATCAAATGATTATGACATCATCAAATGATTATGACATCATCCAACGATTATGACATCAAATGATTATTACATCATCAAATCATTATGACATCAACAAAATGATTATGACATCAACAAAATGATTATGACATCATTAAATGATTATGACATCATCAAATGATTATGACATCAAAAAATGATTATGACATCATCCAATGATTATGACATCATCAAATGATTATAACATCAACAAAATGATTATGACATCATCCAATGATTATGACATCAAATGATTATGACATCATCAAATGATTATGACATCATCAAATGATTATGGCATCATCAAATGATTATGACATCAAATGATTATGACATCATCAAATCATTATGACATCAACAAAATGATTATTACATCAACAAAATGATTATGACATCATCAAATGATTATGACATCAAGAAAATGATTATGTCATCATCCAATGATTATGACATCAAATGATTATGACATCATCAAAATGATTATGACATCATCCAATGATTTTGACATCAAATGATTATGACATCATCAAGTGATTATGACATCAACAAAATGATTATGACATCATCAAATGATTATGACATCAACAAAATGATTATGACATCATCTAATGATTATGACATCATCAAATGATTATGACATCAACAAAATGATTATGACATCATCCAATGATTATGACATCAAATGATTATGACATCATGAAATCATATGACATCAACAAAATGATTATGACATCAACAAAATGATTTTGACATCATCAAATGATTATGACATCAACAAAATGATTATGACATCATCAAATGATTCTGACATCAACAAAATGATTATGACATCATCCAATGATTATGACATCAAATGATTATGACATCATCAAATCATTATGACATCAACAAAATGATTATGACATCAACAAAATGATTATGACATCATCAAATGATTATGACATCAACAAAATGATTATGACATCAACAAAATGATTATGACATCATCTAATGATTATGACATCATCAAATGATTATGACATCAACAAAATGATTATGACATCATCTAAGGATTATGACATCAAATGATTATGACATCATCAAATGATTATGAAAGCAACAAAATGATTATGACATCATCAAATGATTATGACATCAACAAAATGATTATGACATCATCTAATGATTATGACATCATCAAATGATTATGACATCAACAAAATGATTATGACATCATCTAATGATTATGACATCATCAAATGATTATGACATCAACAAAATGATTATGACATCATCCAATGATTATGACATCAAATGATTATGACATCATCAAATGATTATGACATCAACAAAATGATTATGACATCATCTAATGATTATGACATCATCAAATGATTATGACATCAACAAAATGATTATGAAATCAACAAAATGATTATGACATCATCAAATGATTATGACATCAACAAAATGATTATGACATCATCCAATGATTATGACATCAAATGATTATGACATCATCAAATGATTATGACATCAACAAAATGATTATGACATCATCAAATGATTATGACATCAACAAAATGATTATGACATCAACAAAATGATTATGACATCATCAAATGATTATGACATCAACAAAATGATTATGACATCATCTAATGATTATGACATCAACAAAATGATTATGACATCATCTAATGATTATGACATCATCAAATGATTATGACATCAACAAAATGATTATGACATCATCCAATAATTATGACATCAAATGATTATGACATCATCAAATGATTATGACATCAACAAAATGATTATGACATCATCCAACGATTATGACATCAAATGATTATGACATCATCAAATGATTATGACATCAACAAAATGATTATGACATCAACAAAATGATTATGACATCATCAAATGATTATGACATCAACAAAATGATTATGACATCATCAAATGATGATGGCATCATCAAATGATTATGACATCAACAAAATGATTATGACATCATCAAATGATTATGACATCAACAAAATGATTATGACATCATCTAATGATCATGACATCATCAAATGATTATGGCATCATCAAATGATTATGATATCAACAAAATGATTTTGACATCATCCAATGATTATGACCTCAAATCATTATGACATCATCAAATCATTATGACATCAACAAAATGATTATTACATCAACAAAATGATTATGACATCATCAAATGATTATGACATCAACAAAATGATTATGTCATCATCCAATGATCATGACATCAAATGATTATGACATCATCAAATGATTATGACATCAACAAAATGATTATGACATCATCTAATGATTATGACATCATCAAATGATTATGACATCAACAAAATGATTATGACATCAACAAAATGATTATGACATCATTAAATGATTATGACATCATCAAATGATTATGACATCAAAAAATGATTATGACATCATCCATTGATTATGACATCATCAAATGATTATGACATCAACAAAATGATTATGACATAATCAAATGATTATGACATCAACAAAATGATTATGACATCATCTAATGATTATGACATCATCAAATGATTATGACATCAACAAAATGATTATGACATCATCCAATGATTATGACATCAAATGATTATGACATCATGAAATCATATGACATCAACAAAATGATTATGACATCAACAAAATGATTATGACATCATCAAATGATTATGACATCAACAAAATGATTATGACATCATCAAATGATTCTGACATCAACAAAATGATTATGACATCATCCATTGATTATGACATCAAATGATTATGACATCATCAAATGATTATGACATCAACAAAATGATTATGACATCAACAAAATGATTATGACATCATCTAATGATTATGACATCATCAAATGATTATGACATCAACAAAATGATTATGACATCATCTAAGGATTATGACATCAAATGATTATGACATCATCAAATGATTATGAAAGCAACAAAATGATTATGACATCATCAAATGATTATGACATCAACAAAATGATTATGACATCATCTAATGATTATGACATCATCAAATGATTATGACATCAACAAAATGATTATGACATCATCTAATGATTATGACATCATCAAATGATTATGACATCAACAAAATGATTATGACATCATCCAATGATTATGACATCAAATGATTATGACATCATCAAATGATTATGACATCAACAAAATGATTATGACATCATCTAATGATTATGACATCATCAAATGATTATGACATCAACAAAATGATTATGAAATCAACAAAATGATTATGACATCATCAAATGATTATGACATCAACAAAATGATTATGACATCATCCAATGATTATGACATCAAATGATTATGACATCATCAAATGATTATGACATCAACAAAATGATTATGACATCATCAAATGATTATAACATCAAAAAAATGATTATGACATCAACAAAATGATTATGACATCATCAAATGATTGTAACATCAACAAAATGATTATGACATCATCTAATGATTATGACATCATCAAATGATTATGACATCAACAAAATGATTATGACATTATCGAATGATTATGACATCAAATGATTATGAAATCATCAAATGATTATGACATCAACAAAATGATTATGACATCATCAAATGATTATGACATCAACAAAATGATTATGACATCATTAAATGATTATGACATCAAAAAAATGATTATGACATCATCCAATGATTATGACATCATCAAATGATTATGACATCAACAAAATGATTATGACATCATCCAATGATTATGACATCAAATGATTATGACATCATCAAATGATTATGACATCAACAAAATGATTATGACATCATCAAATGATTATGACATCAACAAAATGATTATGACATCATCCAATGATTATGACATCAAATGATTATGACATCATCAAATGATTATGACATCATCCAACGATAATGACATCAAATGATTATGACATCATCAAATCATTATGACATCAACAAAATGATTATGACATCAACGAAATGATTATGACATCATTAAATGATTATGACATCATCAAATGATTATGACATCAAAAAATGATTATGACATCATCCAATGATTATGACATCATCAAATGATTATGACATCAACAAAATGATTATGACATCATCCAATGATTATGACATCAAATGATTATGACATCATCAAATGATTATGACATCATCAAATGATTATGACATCAACAAAATGATTATGACATCATCAAATGATTATGACATCAACAAAATGATTATGACATCATCCAATGATTATGACATCAAATGATTATGACATCATCAAATGATTATGACATCATCTAATGATTATGACATCATCAAATGATTATGACATCAACAAAATGATTATGACATCATCCAATGATTATGACATCAAATGATTATGACATCATCAAATGATTATGACATCAACAAAATGATTATGACATCATCCAATTATTATGACATCCAATGATTATGACATCATCAAATCATTATGACATCAACAAAATGATTATGACATCAACAAAATGATTATGACATCATCAAATGAATATGACATCAAATGATTATGACATCAACAAAATGATTATGACATCATCTAATGATTATGACATCAAACGATTATGACATCATCAAATGATTATGACATCAACAAAATGATTATGACATCAACAAAATGATTATGACATCATCTAATGATTATGACATCAAATGATTATGACATCAACAAAATGATTATGACATCATCTAATGATTATGACATCATCAAATGATTATGACATCAACAAAATGATTATGACATCATCCAATGATTATGACATCAAATGATTATGACATCAACAAAATGATTATGACATCAACAAAATGATTATGACATCATCTAATGATTATGACATCATCAAATGATTATGACATCAACAAAATGATTATGACATCATCCAATAATTATGACATCATCTAATGATTATGACATCATCAAATGATTATGACATCAACAAAATGATTATGACATCATACAATAATTATGACATCAAATGATTATGACATCATCAAATCATTATGACATCAACAAAATGATTATGACATCATCAAATGATGATGGCATCATCAAATGATTATGACATCAACAAAATGATTATGACATCATCAAATGATTATGACATCAACAAAATGATTATGACATCATCTAATGATCATGACATCATCAAATGATTATGGCATCATCAAATGATTATGATATCAACAAAATGATTTTGACATCATCCAATGATTATGACCTCAAATCATTATGACATCATCAAATCATTATGACATCAACAAAATGATTATTACATCAACAAAATGATTATGACATCATCAAATGATTATGACATCAACAAAATGATTATGTCATCATCCAATGATCATGACATCAAATGATTATGACATCATCAAATGATTATGACATCAACAAAATGATTATGACATCATCTAATGATTATGACATCATCAAATGATTATGACATCAACAAAATGATTATGACATCAACAAAATGATTATGACATCAACAAAATGATTATGACATCATCTAATGATTATGACATCAAAAAATGATTATGACATCATCCATTGATTATGACATCATCAAATGATTATGACATCAACAAAATGATTATGACATAATCAAATGATTATGACATCAACAAAATGATTATGACATCATCTAATGATTATGACATCATCAAATGATTATGACATCAACAAAATGATTATGACATCATCCAATGATTATGACATCAAATGATTATGACATCATGAAATCATATGACATCAACAAAATGATTATGACATCAACAAAATGATTATGACATCATCAAATGATTATGACATCAACAAAATGATTATGACATCATCAAATGATTCTGACATCAACAAAATGATTATGACATCATCCATTGATTATGACATCAAATGATTATGACATCATCAAATGATTATGACATCAACAAAATGATTATGACATCAACAAAATGATTATGACATCATCTAATGATTATGACATCATCAAATGATTATGACATCAACAAAATGATTATGACATCATCTAAGGATTATGACATCAAATGATTATGACATCATCAAATGATTATGAAAGCAACAAAATGATTATGACATCATCAAATGATTATGACATCAACAAAATGATTATGACATCATCTAATGATTATGACATCATCAAATGATTATGACATCAACAAAATGATTATGACATCATCTAATGATTATGACATCATCAAATGATTATGACATCAACAAAATGATTATGACATCATCCAATGATTATGACATCAAATGATTATGACATCATCAAATGATTATGACATCAACAAAATGATTATGACATCATCTAATGATTATGACATCATCAAATGATTATGACATCAACAAAATGATTATGAAATCAACAAAATGATTATGACATCATCAAATGATTATGACATCAACAAAATGATTATGACATCATCCAATGATTATGACATCAAATGATTATGACATCATCAAATGATTATGACATCAACAAAATGATTATGACATCATCAAATGATTATGACATCAACAAAATGATTATGACATCAACAAAATGATTATGACATCATCAAATGATTGTAACATCAACAAAATGATTATGACATCATCTAATGATTATGACATCATCAAATGATTATGACATCAACAAAATGATTATGACATTATCGAATGATTATGACATCAAATGATTATGAAATCATCAAATGATTATGACATCAACAAAATGATTATGACATCATCAAATGATTATGACATCAACAAAATGATTATGACATCATTAAATGATTATGACATCAAAAAAATGATTATGACATCATCCAATGATTATGACATCAAATGATTATGACATCATGAAATCATATGACATCAACAAAATGATTATGACATCAACAAAATGATTATGACATCATCAAATGATTATGACATCAACAAAATGATTATGACATCATCAAATGATTCTGACATCAACAAAATGATTATGACATCATCCAATGATTATGACATCAAATGATTATGACATCATCAAATGATTATGACATCAACAAAATGATTATGACATCAACAAAATGATTATGACATCATCTAATGATTATGACATCATCAAATGATTATGACATCAACAAAATGATTATGACATCATCTAAGGATTATGACATCAAATGATTATGACATCATCAAATGATTATGAAAGCAACAAAATGATTATGACATCATCAAATGATTATGACATCAACAAAATGATTATGACATCATCTAATGATTATGACATCATCAAATGATTATGACATCAACAAAATGATTATGACATCATCTAATGATTATGACATCATCAAATGATTATGACATCAACAAAATGATTATGACATCATCCAATGATTATGACATCAAATGATTATGACATCATCAAATGATTATGACATCAACAAAATGATTATGACATCATCTAATGATTATGACATCATCAAATGATTATGACATCAACAAAATGATTATGAAATCAACAAAATGATTATGACATCATCAAATGATTATGACATCAACAAAATGATTATGACATCATCCAATGATTATGACATAAAATGATTATGACATCATCAAATGATTATGACATCAACAAAATGATTATGACATCATCAAATGATTATGACATCAACAAAATGATTATGACATCAACAAAATGATTATGACATCATCAAATGATTGTAACATCTACAAAATGATTATGACATCATCTAATGATTATGACATCATCAAATGATTATGACATCAACAAAATGATTATGACATTATCGAATGATTATGACATCAAATGATTATGAAATCATCAAATGATTATGACATCAACAAAATGATTATGACATCATCAAATTATTATGACATCAACAAAATGATTATGACATCATTAAATGATTATGACATCAAAAAAATGATTATGACATCATCCAATGATTATGACATCATCAAATGATTATGACATCAACAAAATGATTATGACATCATCCAATGATTATGACATCAAATGATTATGACATCATCAAATGATTATGACATCAACAAAATGATTATGACATCATCAAATGATTATGACATCAACAAAATGATTATGACATCATCCAATGATTATGACATCAAATGATTATGACATCATCAAATGATTATGACATCATCCAACGATTATGACATCAAATGATTATGACATCATCAAATCATTATGACATCAACAAAATGATTATGACATCAACAAAATGATTATGACATCATTAAATGATTATGACATCATCAAATGATTATGACATCAAAAAATGATTATGACATCATAATCATTTTGTTGATGTCATAATCATTTGATGTCATATTCATTTGATGATGTCATAATCATTTTGTTGATGTCATAATCATTTTGTTGATGTCATAATGATTTGATGATGTCATAATCATTGGATGTCATAATCATTGGATGATGTCATAATCATTTTGTTGATGTCATAATCATTTGATGATGTCATAATCATTTGATGTCATAATCATTGGATGATGTCATAATCATTTTGTTGATGTCATAATCATTTGATGATGTCATAATCATTAGATGATGTCATAATCATTTGATGATGTCATAATCATTTGATGTCATAATCATTTGATGATGTCATAATCATTTGATGATGTCATAATCATTTGATGTCATAATCATTGGATGATGTCATAATCATTTTGTTGATGTCATAATCATTTGATGATGTCATAATCATTTTGTTGATGTCATAATCATTTGATGATGTCATAATCATTTGATGATGTCATAATCATTTGATGTCATAATCATTGGATGATGTCATAATCATTTTGTTGATGTCATAATCATTGGATGATGTCATAATCATTTTTTGATGTCATAATCATTTGATGATGTCATAATCATTTAATGATGTCATAATCATTTTGTTGATGTCATAATCATTTTGTTGATGTCATAATGATTTGATGATGTCATAATCATTTGATGTCATAATCGTTGGATGATGTCATAATCATTTGATGATGTCATAATCATTTGATGTCATAATCATTGGATGATGTCATAATCATTTTGTTGATGTCATAATCATTTGATGATGTCATAATCATTTTGTTGATGTCATAATCATTTGATGATGTCATAATCATTTGATGTCATAATCATTGGATGATGTCATAATCATTTTGTTGATGTCATAATCATTTGATGATGTCATAATCATTGGATGATGTCATAATCATTTTTTTGATGTCATAATCATTTAATGATGTCATAATCATTTTGTTGATGTCATAATAATTTGATGATGTCATAATCATTTTGTTGATGTCATAATCATTTGATGATTTCATAATCATTTGATGTCATAATCATTCGATAATGTCATAATCATTTTGTTGATGTCATAATCATTTGATGATGTCATAATCATTAGATGATGTCATAATCATTTTGTAGATGTTACAATCATTTGATGATGTCATAATCATTTTGTTGATGTCATAATCATTTTGTTGATGTCATAATCATTTGATGATGTCATAATCATTTTGTTGATGTCATAATCATTTGATGATGTCATAATCATTTTATGTCATAATCATTGGATGATGTCATAATCATTTTGTTGATGTCATAATCATTTGATGATGTCATAATCATTTTGTTGATTTCATAATCATTTTGTTGATGTCATAATCATTTGATGATGTCATAATCATTAGATGATGTCATAATCATTTTGTTGATGTCATAATCATTTGATGATGTCATAATCATTTGATGTCATAATCATTGGATGATGTCATAATCATTTTGTTGATGTCATAATCATTTGATGATGTCATAATCATTAGATGATGTCATAATCATTTTGTTGATGTCATAATCATTTGATGATGTCATAATCATTAGATGATGTCATAATCATTTTGTTGATGTCATAATCATTTGATGATGTCATAATCATTTTGTTGCTTTCATAATCATTTGATGATGTCATAATCATTTGATGTCATAATCCTTAGATGATGTCATAATCATTTTGTTGATGTCATAATCATTTGATGATGTCATAATCATTAGATGATGTCATAATCATTTTGTTGATGTCATAATCATTTTGTTGATGTCATAATCATTTGATGATGTCATAATCATTTGATGTCATAATCATTGGATGATGTCATAATCATTTTGTTGATGTCAGAATCATTTGATGATGTCATAATCATTTTGTTGATGTCATAATCATTTGATGATGTCATAATCATTTTGTTGATGTCATAATCATTTTGTTGATGTCATATGATTTCATGATGTCATAATCATTTGATGTCATAATCATTGGATGATGTCATAATCATTTTTTTGATGTCATAATCATTTAATGATGTCATAATCATTTTGTTGATGTCATAATCATTTGATGATGTCATAATCATTTTGTTGATGTCATAATCATTTGATGATTTCATAATCATTTGATGTCATAATCATTCGATAATGTCATAATCATTTTGTTGATGTCATAATCATTTGATGATGTCATAATCATTAGATGATGTCATAATCATTTTGTTGATGTTACAATCATTTGATGATGTCATAATCATTTTGTTGATGTCATAATCATTTTGTTGATGTCATAATCATTTGATGATGTCATAATCATTTTGTTGATGTCATAATCATTTGATGATGTCATAATCATTTGATGTCATAATCATTGGATGATGTCATAATCATTTTGTTGATGTCATAATCATTTGATGATGTCATAATCATTTTGTTGATTTCATAATCATTTTGTTGATGTCATAATCATTTGATGATGTCATAATCATTAGATGATGTCATAATCATTTTGTTGATGTCATAATCATTTGATGATGTCATAATCATTTGATGTCATAATCATTGGATGATGTCATAATCATTTTGTTGATGTCATAATCATTTGATGATGTCATAATCATTAGATGATGTCATAATCATTTTGTTGATGTCATAATCATTTGATGATGTCATAATCATTAGATGATGTCATAATCATTTTGTTGATGTCATAATCATTTGATGATGTCATAATCATTTTGTTGCTTTCATAATCATTTGATGATGTCATAATCATTTGATGTCATAATCCTTAGATGATGTCATAATCATTTTGTTGATGTCATAATCATTTGATGATGTCATAATCATTAGATGATGTCATAATCATTTTGTTGATGTCATAATCATTTTGTTGATGTCATAATCATTTGATGATGTCATAATCATTTGATGTCATAATCAATGGATGATGTCATAATCATTTTGTTGATGTCAGAATCATTTGATGATGTCATAATCATTTTGTTGATGTCATAATCATTTGATGATGTCATAATCATTTTGTTGATGTCATAATCATTTTGTTGATGTCATATGATTTCATGATGTCATAATCATTTGATGTCATAATCATTGGATGATGTCATAATCATTTTGTTGATGTCATAATCATTTGATGATGTCATAATCATTAGATGATGTCATAATCATTTTGTTGATGTCATAATCATTTGATTATGTCATAATCATTTTGTTGATGTCATAATCATTTGATGATGTCATAATCAATGGATGATGTCATAATCATTTTTTGATGTCATAATCATTTGATGATGTCATAATCATTTAATGATGTCATAATCATTTTGTTGATGTCATAATCATTTTGTTGATGCCATAATCATTTGATGATGTCATAATCATTAGATGATGTCATAATCATTTTGTTGATGTCATAATCATTTGATGATGTCATAATCATTTGATGTCATGATCATTGGATGATGACATAATCATTTTGTTGATGTCATAATCATTTGATGATGTCATAATCATTTTGTTGATGTAATAATCATTTTGTTGATGTCATAATGATTTGATGATGTCATAATGATTTGAGGTCATAATCATTGGATGATGTCAAAATCATTTTGTTGATATCATAATCATTTGATGATGCCATAATCATTTGATGATGTCATGATCATTAGATGATGTCATAATCATTTTGTTGATGTCATAATCATTTGATGATGTCATAATCATTTTGTTGATGTCATAATCATTTGATGATGCCATCATCATTTGATGATGTCATAATCATTTTGTTGATGTCATAATCATTTGATGATGTCATAATCATTTTGTTGATGTCATAATCATTTTGTTGATGTCATAATGATTTGATGATGTCATAATCATTTGATGTCATAATCGTTGGATGATGTCATAATCATTTTGTTGATGTCATAATCATTTGATGATGTCATAATCATTTGATGTCATAATCATTGGATGATGTCATAATCATTTTGTTGATGTCATAATCATTTGATGATGTCATAATCATTTTGTTGATGTCATAATCATTTGATGATGTCATAATCATTTGATGTCATAATTATTGGATGATGTCATAATCATTTTGTTGATGTCATAATCATTTGATGATGTCATAATCATTAGATGATGTCATAATCATTTTGTTGATGTCATAATCATTAGATGATGTCATAATCATTTTGTTGATGTCATAATCATTTGATGATGTCATAATCATTTTGTTGATGTCATAATCATTTTGTTGATGTCATAATCATTTGATGATGTCATAATCATTTTGTTGATGTCATAATCATTTGATGATGTCATAATCATTTGATGTCATAATCATTGGATGATGTCATAATCATTTTGTTGATGTCATAATCATTTGATGATGTCATAATCATTTTGTTGATTTCATAATCATTTTGTTGATGTCATAATCATTTGATGATGTCATAATCATTAGATGATGTCATAATCATTTTGTTGATGTCATAATCATTTGATGATGTCATAATCATTTGATGTCATAATCATTGGATGATGTCATAATCATTTTGTTGATGTCATAATCATTTGATGATGTCATAATCATTAGATGATGTCATAATCATTTTGTTGATGTCATAATCATTTGATGATGTCATAATCATTAGATGATGTCATAATCATTTTGTTGATGTCATAATCATTTGATGATGTCATAATCATTTTGTTGCTTTCATAATCATTTGATGATGTCATAATCATTTGATGTCATAATCCTTAGATGATGTCATAATCATTTTGTTGATGTCATAATCATTTGATGATGTCATAATCATTAGATGATGTCATAATCATTTTGTTGATGTCATAATCATTTTGTTGATGTCATAATCATTTGATGATGTCATAATCATTTTGTTGATGTCATAATCATTTTGTTGATGTCATAATGATTTGATGATGTCATAATCATTTGATGTCATAATCATTGGATGATGTCATAATCATTTTGTTGATGTCAGAATCATTTGATGATGTCATAATCATTTTGTTGATGTCATAATCATTTGATGATGTCAAAATCATTTTGTTGATGTCATAATCATTTTGTTGATGTCATATGATTTCATGATGTCATAATCATTTGATGTCATAATCATTGGATGATGTCATAATCATTTTGTTGATGTCATAATCATTTGATGATGTCATAATCATTAGATGATGTCATAATCATTTTGTTGATGTCATAATCATTTGATTATGTCATAATCATTTTGTTGATGTCATAATCATTTGATGATGTCATAATCATTGGATGATGTCATAATCATTTTTTGATGTCATAATCATTTGATGATGTCATAATCATTTAATGATGTCATAATCATTTTGTTGATGTCATAATCATTTGATGATGTCATAATCATTAGATGATGTCATAATCATTTTGTTGATGTCATAATCATTAGATGATGTCATAATCATTTTGTTGATGTCATAATCATTTGATGATGTCATAATCATTTTGTTGATGTCATAATCATTTTGTTGATGTCATAATCATTTGATGATGTCATAATCATTTTGTTGATGTCATAATCATTTGATGATGTCATAATCATTTGATGTCATAATCATTGGATGATGTCATAATCATTTTGTTGATGTCATAATCATTTGATGATGTCATAATCATTTTGTTGATTTCATAATCATTTTGTTGATGTCATAATCATTTGATGATGTCATAATCATTAGATGATGTCATAATCATTTTGTTGATGTCATAATCATTTGATGATGTCATAATCATTTGATGTCATAATCATTGGATGATGTCATAATCATTTTGTTGATGTCATAATCATTTGATGATGTCATAATCATTAGATGATGTCATAATCATTTTGTTGATGTCATAATCATTTGATGATGTCATAATCATTAGATGATGTCATAATCATTTTGTTGATGTCATAATCATTTGATGATGTCATAATCATTTTGTTGCTTTCATAATCATTTGATGATGTCATAATCATTTGATGTCATAATCCTTAGATGATGTCATAATCATTTTGTTGATGTCATAATCATTTGATGATGTCATAATCATTAGATGATGTCATAATCATTTTGTTGATGTCATAATCATTTTGTTGATGTCATAATCATTTGATGATGTCATAATCATTTTGTTGATGTCATAATCATTTTGTTGATGTCATAATGATTTGATGATGTCATAATCATTTGATGTCATAATCATTGGATGATGTCATAATCATTTTGTTGATGTCAGAATCATTTGATGATGTCATAATCATTTTGTTGATGTCATAATCATTTGATGATGTCATAATCATTTTGTTGATGTCATAATCATTTTGTTGATGTCATATGATTTCATGATGTCATAATCATTTGATGTCATAATCATTGGATGATGTCATAATCATTTTGTTGATGTCATAATCAATTGATGATGTCATAATCATTAGATGATGTCATAATCATTTTGTTGATGTCATAATAATTTGATTATGTCATAATCATTTTGTTGATGTCATAATCATTTGATGATGTCATAATCATTGGATGATGTCATAATCATTTTTTGATGTCATAATCATTTGATGATGTCATAATCATTTAATGATGTCATAATCATTTTGTTGATGTCATAATCATTTTGTTGATGTCATAATGATTTGATGATGTCATAATCATTTGATGTCATAATCGTTGGATGATGTCATAATCATTTGATGATGTCATAATCATTTGATGTTATAATCATTGGATGATGTCATAATCATTTTGTTGATGTCATAATCATTTGATGATGTCATAATCATTTTGTTGATGTCATAATCATTTGATGATGTCATAATCATTTGATGTCATAATCATTGGATGATGTCATAATCATTTTGTTGATGTCATAATCATTTCATGATGTCATAATCATTGGATGATGTCATAATCATTTTTTTGATGTCATAATCATTTAATGATGTCATAATCATTTTGTTGATGTCATAATCATTTGATGATGTCATAATCATTTTGTTGATGTCATAATCATTTGATGATTTCATAATCATTTGATGTCATAATCATTGGATAATGTCATAATCATTTTGTTGATGTCATAATCATTTGATGATGTCATAATCATTAGATGATGTCATAATCATTTTGTTGATGTTACAATCATTTGATGATGTCATAATCATTTTGTTGATGTCATAATCATTTTGTTGATGTCATAATCATTTAATGATGTCATAATCATTTTGTTGATGTCATAATCATTTGATGATGTCATAATCATTTGATGTCATAATCATTGGATGATGTCATAATCATTTTGTTGATGTCATAATCATTTGATGATGTCATAATCATTTAGTTGATGTCATAATCATTTTGTTGATGTCATAATCATTTGATGATGTCATAATCATTAGATGATGTCATAATCATTTGATGATGTCATAATCATTTTGTTGATGTCATAATGATTTGATGATGTCATAATCATTTGATGTCATAATCATTGGATGATGTCATAATCATTTTGTTGATGTCAGAATCATTTGATGATGTCATAATAATTTTGTTGATGTCATAATCATTTGATGATGTCATAATCATTTTGTTGATGTCATAATCATTTTGTTGATGTCATATGATTTCATGATGTCATAATCATTTGATGTCATAATCATTGGATGATGTCATAATCATTTTGTTGATGTCAAAATCATTTGATGATGTCATAATCATTAGATGATGTCATAATCATTTTGTTGATGTTACAATCATTTGATGATGTCATAATCATTTTGTTGATGTCATAATCATTTTGTTGATGTCATAATCATTTGATGATGTCATAATCATTTTGTTGATGTCATAATCATTTGATGATGTCATAATCATTTGATGTCATAATCATTGGATGATGTCATAATCATTTTGTTGATGTCATAATCATTTGATGATGTCATAATCATTTTGTTGATTTCATAATCATTTTGTTGATGTCATAATCATTTGATGATGTCATAATCATTAGATGATGTCATAATCATTTTGTTGATGTCATAATCATTTGATGATGTCATAATCATTTGATGTCATAATCATTGGATGATGTCATAATCATTTTGTTGATGTCATAATCATTTGATGATGTCATAATCATTAGATGATGTCATAATCATTTTGTTGATGTCATAATCATTTGATGATGTCATAATCATTAGATGATGTAATAATCATTTTGTTGATGTCATAATGATTTGATGATGTAATAATCATTTGATGTCATAATCGTTGGATGATGTCATAATCATTTGATGATGTCATAATCATTTGATGATGTCATAATCATTGGATGATGTCATAATCATTTTGTTGATGTCATAATCATTTGATGATGTCATAATCATTTTGTTGATGTCATAATCATTTGATGATGTCATAAACATTTGATGTCATAATCATTGGATGATGTCATAATCATTTTGTTGATGTCATAATCATTTGATGATGTCATAATCATTGGATGATTTCATAATCATTTGATGTCATAATCATTTGATGATTTCATAATCATTTGATGTCATAATCATTGGATAATGTCATAATCATTTTGTTGATGTCATAATCATTTGATGATGTCATAATCATTAGATGATGTCATAATCATTTTGTTGATGTTACAATCATTTGATGATGTCATAATCATTTTGTTGATGTCATAATCATTTTGTTGATGTCATAATGATTTGATGATGTCATAATCATTTGATGTCATAATCATTGGATGATGTCATAATCATTTTGTTGATGTCATAATCATTTGATGATGTCATAATCATTAGATGATGTCATAATCATTAGATGATGTCATAATCATTTTGTTGATGTCATAATCATTTGATGTCATAATCATTTGATGATGTCATAATCATTTTGTTGATGTCATAATCATTTTGTTGATGTCATAATGATTTGATGATGTCATAATCATTTGATGTCATAATTATTGGATGATGTCATAATCATTTTGTTGATGTCATAATCATTTGATGATGTCATAATCATTAGATGATGTCATAATTATTGGATGATGTCATAATCATTTTGTTGATGTCATAATCATTTGATGATGTCATAATCATTAGATGATGTCATAATCATTTTGTTGATGTCATAATCATTTTGTTGATGTCATAATCATTTGATGTCATAATCATTGGATGATGTCATAATCATTTTGTTGATGTCATAATCATTTGATGATGTCATAATCATTAGATGATGTCATAATCATTTTGTTGATGTCATAATCATTTGATGTCATAATCATTAGATGATGTCATAATCATTTTGTTGATGTCATAATCATTTTGTTGATGTCATAATCATTTGATGATGTCATAATCGTTTGATGTCATAATCATTAGATGATGTCATAATCATTTTGTTGATGTCATAATCATTTGATGTCATATTCATTTGATGATGTCATAATCATTTTGTTGATGTCATAATCATTTTGTTGATGTCATAATGATTTGATGATGTCATAATCATTGGATGTCATAATCATTGGATGATGTCATAATCATTTTGTTGATGTCATAATTATTTGATGATGTCATAATCATTTGATGTCATAATCATTGGATGATGTCATAATCATTTTGTTGATGTCATAATCATTTGATGATGTCATAATCATTAGATGATGTCATAATCATTTGATGATGTCATAATCATTTGATGTCATAATCATTTGATGATGTCATAATCATTTGATGTCATAATCATTGGATGATGTCATAATCATTTTGTTGATGTCATAATCATTTGATGATGTCATAATCATTTTGTTGATGTCATAATCATTTGATGATGTCATAATCATTTGATGATGTCATAATCATTTGATGTCATAATCATTGGATGATGTCATAATCATTTTGTTGATGTCATAATCATTGGATGATGTCATAATCATTTTTTGATGTCATAATCATTTGATGATGTCATAATCATTTAATGATGTCATAATCATTTTGTTGATGTCATAATCATTTTGTTGATGTCATAATGATTTGATGATGTCATAATCATTTGATGTCATAATCGTTGGATGATGTCATAATCATTTGATGATGTCATAATCATTTGATGTCATAATCATTGGATGATGTCATAATCATTTTGTTGATGTCATAATCATTTGATGATGTCATAATCATTTTGTTGATGTCATAATCATTTGATGATGTCATAATCATTTGATGTCATAATCATTGGATGATGTCATAATCATTTTGTTGATGTCATAATCATTTGATGATGTCATAATCATTGGATGATGTCATAATCATTTTTTTGATGTCATAATCATTTAATGATGTCATAATCATTTTGTTGATGTCATAATCATTTGATGATGTCATAATCATTTTGTTGATGTCATAATCATTTGATGATTTCATAATCATTTGATGTCATAATCATTCGATAATGTCATAATCATTTTGTTGATGTCATAATCATTTGATGATGTCATAATCATTAGATGATGTCATAATCATTTTGTTGATGTTACAATCATTTGATGATGTCATAATCATTTTGTTGATGTCATAATCATTTTGTTGATGTCATAATCATTTGATGATGTCATAATCATTTTGTTGATGTCATAATCATTTGATGATGTCATAATCATTTGATGTCATAATCATTGGATGATGTCATAATCATTTTGTTGATGTCATAATCATTTGATGATGTCATAATCATTTTGTTGATTTCATAATCATTTTGTTCATGTCATAATCATTTGATGATGTCATAATCATTAGATGATGTCATAATCATTTTGTTGATGTCATAATCATTTGATGATGTCATAATCATTTGATGTCATAATCATTGGATGATGTCATAATCATTTTGTTGATGTCATAATCATTTGATGATGTCATAATCATTAGATGATGTCATAATCATTTTGTTGATGTCATAATCATTTGATGATGTCATAATCATTAGATGATGTCATAATCATTTTGTTGATGTCATAATCATTTGATGATGTCATAATCATTTTGTTGCTTTCATAATCATTTGATGATGTCATAATCATTTGATGTCATAATCCTTAGATGATGTCATAATCATTTTGTTGATGTCATAATCATTTGATGATGTCATAATCATTAGATGATGTCATAATCATTTTGTTGATGTCATAATCATTTTGTTGATGTCATAATCATTTGATGATGTCATAATCATTTGATGTCATAATCATTGGATGATGTCATAATCATTTTGTTGATGTCAGAATCATTTGATGATGTCATAATCATTTTGTTGATGTCATAATCATTTGATGATGTCATAATCATTTTGTTGATGTCATAATCATTTTGTTGATGTCATATGATTTCATGATGTCATAATCATTTGATGTCATAATCATTGGATGATGTCATAATCATTTTGTTGATGTCATAATCATTTGATGATGTCATAATCATTAGATGATGTCATAATCATTTTGTTGATGTCATAATCATTTGATTATGTCATAATCATTTTGTTGATGTCATAATCATTTGATGATGTCATAATCAATGGATGATGTCATAATCATTTTTTGATGTCATAATCATTTGATGATGTCATAATCATTTAATGATGTCATAATCATTTTGTTGATGTCATAATCATTTTGTTGATGTCATAATCATTTGATGATGTCATAATCATTAGATGATGTCATAATCATTTTGTTGATGTCATAATCATTTGATGATGTCATAATCATTTGATGTCATGATCATTGGATGATGACATAATCATTTTGTTGATGTCATAATCATTTGATGATGTCATAATCATTTTGTTGATGTAATAATCATTTTGTTGATGTCATAATGATTTGATGATGTCATAATGATTTGAGGTCATAATCATTGGATGATGTCAAAATCATTTTGTTGATGTCATAATCATTTGATGATGCCATAATCATTTGATGATGTCATGATCATTAGATGATGTCATAATCATTTTGTTGATGTCATAATCATTTGATGATGTCATAATCATTTTGTTGATGTCATAATCATTTGATGATGCCATCATCATTTGATGATGTCATAATCATTTTGTTGATGTCATAATCATTTGATGATGTCATAATCATTTTGTTGATGTCATAATCATTTTGTTGATGTCATAATGATTTGATGATGTCATAATCATTTGATGTCATAATCGTTGGATGATGTCATAATCATTTTGTTGATGTCATAATCATTTGATGATGTCATAATCATTTGATGTCATAATCATTGGATGATGTCATAATCATTTTGTTGATGTCATAATCATTTGATGATGTCATAATCATTTTGTTGATGTCATAATCATTTGATGATGTCATAATCATTTGATGTCATAATTATTGGATGATGTCATAATCATTTTGTTGATGTCATAATCATTTGATGATGTCATAATCATTAGATGATGTCATAATCATTGTGTTGATGTCATAATCATTAGATGATGTCATAATCATTTTGTTGATGTCATAATCATTTGATGATGTCATAATCATTTTGTTGATGTCATAATCATTTTGTTGATGTCATAATCATTTGATGATGTCATAATCATTTTGTTGATGTCATAATCATTTGATGATGTCATAATCATTTGATGTCATAATCATTGGATGATGTCATAATCATTTTGTTGATGTCATAATCATTTTGTTGATGTCATAATGATTTGATGATGTCATAATCATTTGATGTCATAATCGTTGGATGATGTCATAATCATTTGATGATGTCATAATCATTTGATGTCATAATCATTGGATGATGTCATAATCATTTTGTTGATGTCATAATCATTTGATGATGTCATAATCATTTTGTTGATGTCATAATCATTTGATGATGTCATAATCATTTGATGTCATAATCATTGGATGATGTCATAATCATTTTGTTGATGTCATAATCATTTGATGATGTCATAATCATTGGATGATGTCATAATCATTTTTTGATGTCATAATCATTTAATGATGTCATAATCATTTTGTTGATGTCATAATCATTTGATGATGTCATAATCATTTTGTTGATGTCATAATCATTTGATGATTTCATAATCATTTGATGTCATAATCATTCGATAATGTCATAATCATTTTGTTGATGTCATAATCATTTGATGATGTCATAATCATTAGATGATGTCATAATCATTTTGTTGATGTTACAATCATTTGATGATGTCATAATCATTTTGTTGATGTCATAATCATTTTGTTGATGTCATAATCATTTGATGATGTCATAATCATTTTGTTGATGTCATAATCATTTGATGATGTCATAATCATTTGATGTCATAATCATTGGATGATGTCATAATCATTTTGTTGATGTCATAATCATTTGATGATGTCATAATCATTTTGTTGATTTCATAATCATTTTGTTGATGTCATAATCATTTGATGATGTCATAATCATTAGATGATGTCATAATCATTTTGTTGATGTCATAATCATTTGATGATGTCATAATCATTTGATGTCATAATCATTGGATGATGTCATAATCATTTTGTTGATGTCATAATCATTTGATGATGTCATAATCATTAGATGATGTCATAATCATTTTGTTGATGTCATAATCATTTGATGATGTCATAATCATTAGATGATGTCATAATCATTTTGTTGATGTCATAATCATTTGATGATGTCATAAACATTTGATGTCATAATCATTGGATGATGTCATAATCATTTTGTTGATGTCATAATCATTTGATGATGTCATAATCATTGGATGATTTCATAATCATTTGATGTCATAATCATTTGATGATTTCATAATCATTTGATGTCATAATCATTGGATAATGTCATAATCATTTTGTTGATGTCATAATCATTTGATGATGTCATAATCATTAGATGATGTCATAATCATTTTGTTGATGTTACAATCATTTGATGATGTCATAATGATTTGATGATGTCATAATCATTTGATGTCATAATCATTGGATGATGTCATAATCATTTTGTTGATGTCATAATCATTTGATGATGTCATAATCATTAGATGATGTCATAATCATTAGATGATGTCATAATCATTTTGTTGATGTCATAATCATTTGATGTCATAATCATTTGATGATGTCATAATCATTTTGTTGATGTCATAATCATTTTGTTGATGTCATAATGATTTGATGATGTCATAATCATTTGATGTCATAATTATTGGATGATGTCATAATCATTTTGTTGATGTCATAATCATTTGATGATGTCATAATCATTAGATGATGTCATAATTATTGGATGATGTCATAATCATTTTGTTGATGTCATAATCATTTGATGATGTCATAATCATTAGATGATGTCATAATCATTTTGTTGATGTCATAATCATTTTGTTGATGTCATAATCATTTGATGTCATAATCATTGGATGATGTCATAATCATTTTGTTGATGTCATAATCATTTGATGATGTCATAATCATTAGATGATGTCATAATCATTTTGTTGATGTCATAATCATTTGATGTCATAATCATTAGATGATGTCATAATCATTTTGTTGATGTCATAATCATTTTGTTGATGTCATAATCATTTGATGATGTCATAATCGTTTGATGTCATAATCATTAGATGATGTCATAATCATTTTGTTGATGTCATAATCATTTGATGTCATATTCATTTGATGATGTCATAATCATTTTGTTGATGTCATAATCATTTTGTTGATGTCATAATGATTTGATGATGTCATAATCATTGGATGTCATAATCATTGGATGATGTCATAATCATTTTGTTGATGTCATAATTATTTGATGATGTCATAATCATTTGATGTCATAATCATTGGATGATGTCATAATCATTTTGTTGATGTCATAATCATTTGATGATGTCATAATCATTTTGTTGATGTCATAATCATTTTGTTGATGTCATAATCATTTGATGATGTCATAATCATTTTGTTGATGTCATAATCATTTGATGATGTCATAATCATTTGATGTCATAATCATTGGATGATGTCATAATCATTTTGTTGATGTCATAATCATTTTGTTGATGTCATAATGATTTGATGATGTCATAATCATTTGATGTCATAATCGTTGGATGATGTCATAATCATTTGATGATGTCATAATCATTTGATGTCATAATCATTGGATGATGTCATAATCATTGGATGATGTCATAATCATTTTTTGATGTCATAATCATTTGATGATGTCATAATCATTTAATGATGTCATAATCATTTTGTTGATGTCATAATCATTTTGTTGATGTCATAATGATTTGATGATGTCATAATCATTTGATGTCATAATCGTTGGATGATGTCATAATCATTTGATGATGTCATAATCATTTGATGTCATAATCATTGGATGATGTCATAATCATTTTGTTGATGTCATAATCATTTGATGATGTCATAATCATTTTGTTGATGTCATAATCATTTGATGATGTCATAATCATTTGATGTCATAATCATTGGATGATGTCATAATCATTTTGTTGATGTCATAATCATTTGATGATGTCATAATCATTGGATGATGTCATAATCATTTTTTTGATGTCATAATCATTTAATGATGTCATAATCATTTTGTTGATGTCATAATCATTTGATGATGTCATAATCATTTTGTTGATGTCATAATCATTTGATGATTTCATAATCATTTGATGTCATAATCATTCGATAATGTCATAATCATTTTGTTGATGTCATAATCATTTGATGATGTCATAATCATTAGATGATGTCATAATCATTTTGTTGATGTTACAATCATTTGATGATGTCATAATCATTTTGTTGATGTCATAATCATTTTGTTGATGTCATAATCATTTGATGATGTCATAATCATTTTGTTGATGTCATAATCATTTGATGATGTCATAATCATTTGATGTCATAATCATTGGATGATGTCATAATCATTTTGTTGATGTCATAATCATTTGATGATGTCATAATCATTTTGTTGATTTCATAATCATTTTGTTCATGTCATAATCATTTGATGATGTCATAATCATTAGATGATGTCATAATCATTTTGTTGATGTCATAATCATTTGATGATGTCATAATCATTTGATGTCATAATCATTGGATGATGTCATAATCATTTTGTTGATGTCATAATCATTTGATGATGTCATAATCATTAGATGATGTCATAATCATTTTGTTGATGTCATAATCATTTGATGATGTCATAATCATTAGATGATGTCATAATCATTTTGTTGATGTCATAATCATTTGATGATGTCATAATCATTTTGTTGCTTTCATAATCATTTGATGATGTCATAATCATTTGATGTCATAATCCTTAGATGATGTCATAATCATTTTGTTGATGTCATAATCATTTGATGATGTCATAATCATTAGATGATGTCATAATCATTTTGTTGATGTCATAATCATTTTGTTGATGTCATAATCATTTGATGATGTCATAATCATTTGATGTCATAATCATTGGATGATGTCATAATCATTTTGTTGATGTCAGAATCATTTGATGATGTCATAATCATTTTGTTGATGTCATAATCATTTGATGATGTCATAATCATTTTGTTGATGTCATAATCATTTTGTTGATGTCATATGATTTCATGATGTCATAATCATTTGATGTCATAATCATTGGATGATGTCATAATCATTTTGTTGATGTCATAATCATTTGATGATGTCATAATCATTAGATGATGTCATAATCATTTTGTTGATGTCATAATCATTTGATTATGTCATAATCATTTTGTTGATGTCATAATCATTTGATGATGTCATAATCAATGGATGATGTCATAATCATTTTTTGATGTCATAATCATTTGATGATGTCATAATCATTTAATGATGTCATAATCATTTTGTTGATGTCATAATCATTTTGTTGATGTCATAATCATTTGATGATGTCATAATCATTAGATGATGTCATAATCATTTTGTTGATGTCATAATCATTTGATGATGTCATAATCATTTGATGTCATGATCATTGGATGATGACATAATCATTTTGTTGATGTCATAATCATTTGATGATGTCATAATCATTTTGTTGATGTAATAATCATTTTGTTGATGTCATAATGATTTGATGATGTCATAATGATTTGAGGTCATAATCATTGGATGATGTCAAAATCATTTTGTTGATGTCATAATCATTTGATGATGCCATAATCATTTGATGATGTCATGATCATTAGATGATGTCATAATCATTTTGTTGATGTCATAATCATTTGATGATGTCATAATCATTTTGTTGATGTCATAATCATTTGATGATGCCATCATCATTTGATGATGTCATAATCATTTTGTTGATGTCATAATCATTTGATGATGTCATAATCATTTTGTTGATGTCATAATCATTTTGTTGATGTCATAATGATTTGATGATGTCATAATCATTTGATGTCATAATCGTTGGATGATGTCATAATCATTTTGTTGATGTCATAATCATTTGATGATGTCATAATCATTTGATGTCATAATCATTGGATGATGTCATAATCATTTTGTTGATGTCATAATCATTTGATGATGTCATAATCATTTTGTTGATGTCATAATCATTTGATGATGTCATAATCATTTGATGTCATAATTATTGGATGATGTCATAATCATTTTGTTGATGTCATAATCATTTGATGATGTCATAATCATTAGATGATGTCATAATCATTGTGTTGATGTCATAATCATTAGATGATGTCATAATCATTTTGTTGATGTCATAATCATTTGATGATGTCATAATCATTTTGTTGATGTCATAATCATTTTGTTGATGTCATAATCATTTGATGATGTCATAATCATTTTGTTGATGTCATAATCATTTGATGATGTCATAATCATTTGATGTCATAATCATTGGATGATGTCATAATCATTTTGTTGATGTCATAATCATTTTGTTGATGTCATAATGATTTGATGATGTCATAATCATTTGATGTCATAATCGTTGGATGATGTCATAATCATTTGATGATGTCATAATCATTTGATGTCATAATCATTGGATGATGTCATAATCATTTTGTTGATGTCATAATCATTTGATGATGTCATAATCATTTTGTTGATGTCATAATCATTTGATGATGTCATAATCATTTGATGTCATAATCATTGGATGATGTCATAATCATTTTGTTGATGTCATAATCATTTGATGATGTCATAATCATTGGATGATGTCATAATCATTTTTTGATGTCATAATCATTTAATGATGTCATAATCATTTTGTTGATGTCATAATCATTTGATGATGTCATAATCATTTTGTTGATGTCATAATCATTTGATGATTTCATAATCATTTGATGTCATAATCATTCGATAATGTCATAATCATTTTGTTGATGTCATAATCATTTGATGATGTCATAATCATTAGATGATGTCATAATCATTTTGTTGATGTTACAATCATTTGATGATGTCATAATCATTTTGTTGATGTCATAATCATTTTGTTGATGTCATAATCATTTGATGATGTCATAATCATTTTGTTGATGTCATAATCATTTGATGATGTCATAATCATTTGATGTCATAATCATTGGATGATGTCATAATCATTTTGTTGATGTCATAATCATTTGATGATGTCATAATCATTTTGTTGATTTCATAATCATTTTGTTGATGTCATAATCATTTGATGATGTCATAATCATTAGATGATGTCATAATCATTTTGTTGATGTCATAATCATTTGATGATGTCATAATCATTTGATGTCATAATCATTGGATGATGTCATAATCATTTTGTTGATGTCATAATCATTTGATGATGTCATAATCATTAGATGATGTCATAATCATTTTGTTGATGTCATAATCATTTGATGATGTCATAATCATTAGATGATGTCATAATCATTTTATTGATGTCATAATCATTTGATGATGTCATAATCATTTTGTTGCTTTCATAATCATTTGATGATGTCATAATCATTTGATGTCATAATCCTTAGATGATGTCATAATCATTTTGTTGATGTCATAATCATTTGATGATGTCATAATCATTAGATGATGTCATAATCATTTTGTTGATGTCATAATCATTTTGTTGATGTCATAATCATTTGATGATGTCATAATCATTTGATGTCATAATCATTGGATGATGTCATAATCATTTTGTTGATGTCAGAATCATTTGATGATGTCATAATCATTTTGTTGATGTCATAATCATTTGATGATGTCATAATCATTTTGTTGATGTCATAATCATTTTGTTGATGTCATATGATTTCATGATGTCATAATCATTTGATGTCATAATCATTGGATGATGTCATAATCATTTTGTTGATGTCATAATCATTTGATGATGTCATAATCATTAGATGATGTCATAATCATTTTGTTGATGTCATAATCATTTGATTATGTCATAATCATTTTGTTGATGTCATAATCATTTGATGATGTCATAATCAATGGATGATGTCATAATCATTTTTTGATGTCATAATCATTTGATGATGTCATAATCATTTAATGATGTCATAATCATTTTGTTGATGTCATAATCATTTGATGATGTCATAATCATTTGATGTCATGATCATTGGATGATGACATAATCATTTTGTTGATGTCATAATCATTTGATGATGTCATAATCATTTTGTTGATGTAATAATCATTTTGTTGATGTCATAATGATTTGATGATGTCATAATGATTTGAGGTCATAATCATTGGATGATGTCAAAATCATTTTGTTGATGTCATAATCATTTGATGATGCCATAATCATTTGATGATGTCATGATCATTAGATGATGTCATAATCATTTTGTTGATGTCATAATCATTTGATGATGTCATAATCATTTTGTTGATGTCATAATCATTTGATGATGCCATCATCATTTGATGATGTCATAATCATTTTGTTGATGTCATAATCATTTGATGATGTCATAATCATTTTGTTGATGTCATAATCATTTTGTTGATGTCATAATGATTTGATGATGTCATAATCATTTGATGTCATAATCGTTGGATGATGTCATAATCATTTTGTTGATGTCATAATCATTTGATGATGTCATAATCATTTGATGTCATAATCATTGGATGATGTCATAATCATTTTGTTGATGTCATAATCATTTGATGATGTCATAATCATTTTGTTGATGTCATAATCATTTGATGATGTCATAATCATTTGATGTCATAATTATTGGATGATGTCATAATCATTTTGTTGATGTCATAATCATTTGATGATGTCATAATCATTAGATGATGTCATAATCATTGTGTTGATGTCATAATCATTAGATGATGTCATAATCATTTTGTTGATGTCATAATCATTTGATGATGTCATAATCATTTTGTTGATGTCATAATAATTTTGTTGATGTCATAATCATTTGATGATGTCATAATCATTTTGTTGATGTCATAATCATTTGATGATGTCATAATCATTTGATGTCATAATCATTGGATGATGTCATAATCATTTTGTTGATGTCATAATCATTTGATGATGTCATAATCATTTTGTTGATTTCATAATCATTTTGTTGATGTCATAATCATTTGATGATGTCATAATCATTAGATGATGTCATAATCATTTTGTTGATGTCATAATCATTTGATGATGTCATAATCATTTGATGTCATAATCATTGGATGATGTCATAATCATTTTGTTGATGTCATAATCATTTGATGATGTCATAATCATTAGATGATGTCATAATCATTTTGTTGATGTCATAATCATTTGATGATGTCGTAATCATTAGATGATGTCATAATCATTTTGTTGATGTCATAATCATTTGATGATGTCATAATCATTTTGTTGCTTTCATAATCATTTGATGATGTCATAATCATTTGATGTCATAATCCTTAGATGATGTCATAATCATTTTGTTGATGTCATAATCATTTGATGATGTCATAATCATTGGATGATGTCATAATCATTTTGTTGATGTCATAATCATTTTGTTGATGTCATAATCATTTGATGATGTCATAATCATTTTGTTGATGTCATAATCATTTTGTTGATGTCATAATGATTTGATGATGTCATAATCATTTGATGTCATAATCATTGGATGATGTCATAATCATTTTGTTGATGTCAGAATCATTTGATGATGTCATAATCATTTTGTTGATGTCATAATCATTTGATGATGTCATAATCATTTTGTTGATGTCATAATCATTTTGTTGATGTCATATGATTTCATGATGTCATAATCATTTGATGTCATAATCATTGGATGATGTCATAATCATTTTGTTGATGTCATAATCATTTGATGATGTCATAATCATTAGTTGATGTCATAATCATTTTGTTGATGTCATAATAATTTGATTATGTCATAATCATAATTATTACATCATCAAATCATTATGACATCAACAAAATGATTATGACATCAACAAAATGATTATGACATCATTAAATGATTATGACATCATCAAATGATTATGACATCAAAAAATGATTATGACATCATCCAATGATTATGACATCATCAAATGATTATAACATCAACAAAATGATTATGACATCATCCAATGATTATGACATCAAATGATTATGACATCATCAAATGATTATGACATCATCAAATGATTATGGCATCATCAAATGATTATGACATCAAATGATTATGACATCATCAAATCATTATGACATCAACAAAATGATTATTACATCAACAAAATGATTATGACATCATCAAATGATTATGACATCAAGAAAATGATTATGTCATCATCCAATGATTATGACATCAAATGATTATGACATCATCAAAATGATTATGACATCATCAAATGATTATGACATCAACAAAATGATTATGACATCATCTAATGATTTTGACATCAAATGATTATGACATCATCAAGTGATTATGACATCAACAAAATGATTATGACATCATCAAATGATTATGACATCAACAAAATGATTATGACATCATCTAATGATTATGACATCAACAAAATGATTATGACATCATCAAATGATTCTGACATCAACAAAATTATTATGACATCATCAAATGATTCTGACATCAACAAAATGATTATGACATCATCAAATGATTATGACATCAACAAAATGACTATGACATCATCTAATGATTATGACATCATCAAATGATTATGACATCATCAAATGATTCTGACATCAACAAAATTATTATGACATCACCAAATGATTCTGACATCAACAAAATGATTATGACATCATCAAATGATTATGACATCAACAAAATGATTATGACATCATCTAATGATTATGACATCATCAAATGATTATGACATCAACAAAATGATTATGACATCATCCAATGATTATGACATCAAATGATTATGACATCATCAAATGATTATGACATCAACAAAATGATTATGACATCATCTAATGATTATGACATCATCAAATGATTATGACATCAACAAAATGATTATGACATCATCCAATGATTATGACATCAAATGATTATGACATCATCAAATGATTATGACATCAACAAAATGATTATGACATCATCCAATGATTATGACATCAAATGATTATGACATCATCAAATCATTATGACATCAACAAAATGATTATGACATCAACAAAATGATTACGACATCATCAAATGATTATGACATCAACAAAATGATTATGACATCATCTAATGATGATGACATCATCAAATGATTATGACATCAACAAAATGATTATGACATCATCAAATGATTATGACATCAACAAAATGATTATGACATCATCTAATGATCATGACATCATCAAATGATTATGGCATCATCAAATGATTATGACATCAACAAAATGATTATGACATCATCCAATGATTATGACCTCAAATCATTATGACATCATCAAATCATTATGACATCAACAAAATGATTATTACATCAACAAAATGATTATGACATCATCAAAAGATTATGACATCAACAAAATGATTATGTCATCATCCAATGATTATGACATCAAATGATTATGACATCAACAAAATGATTATGACATCATCTAATGATTATGACATCATCAAATGATTATGACATCAACAAAATGATTATGACATCATCCAATGATTGTGACATCAAATGATTATGACATCATCAAATGATTATGACATCATCAAATGATTATGACATCAACAAAATGATTATGACATCATCCAATGATTATGACATCAAATGATTATGACATCATCAAATCATATGACATCAACAAAATGATTATGACATCAACAAAATGATTATGACATCATCAAATGATTATGACATCAACAAAATGATTATGACATCATCTAATGATTATGACATCATCAAATGATTATGACATCAACAAAATGATTATGACATCATCCAATGATTATGACATCAAATGATTATGACATCATCAAATGATTATGACATCAACAAAATGATTATGACATCATCTAATGATTATGACATCATCAAATGATTATGACATCAACAAAATGATTATGACATCATCCAATGATTATGACATCAAATGATTATGACATCATCAAATGATTATGACATCAACAAAATGATTATGACATCATCCAATGATTATGACATCAAATGATTATGACATCATCAAATCATTATGACATCAACAAAATGATTATGACATCAACAAAATGATTACGACATCATCAAATGATTATGACATCAACAAAATGATTATGACATCATCTAATGATGATGACATCATCAAATGATTATGACATCAACAAAATGATTATGACATCATCAAATGATTATGACAACAACAAAATGATTATGACATCATCTAATGATCATGACATCATCAAATGATTATGGCATCATCAAATGATTATGACATCAACAAAATGATTATGACATCATCCAATGATTATGACCTCAAATCATTATGACATCATCAAATCATTATGACATCAACAAAATGATTATTACATCAACAAAATGATTATGACATCATCAAAAGATTATGACATCAACAAAATGATTATGTCATCATCCAATGATTATGACATCAAATGATTATGACATCATCAAATGATTATGACATCAACAAAATGATTATGACATCATCCAATGATTATGACCTCAAATCATTATGACATCATCAAATCATTATGACATCAACAAAATGATTATTACATCAACAAAATGATTATGACATCATCAAAAGATTATGACATCAACAAAATGATTATGTCATCATCCAATGATTATGACATCAAATGATTATGACATCATCAAATGATTATGACATCAACAAAATGATTATGACATCATCTAATGATTATGACATCATCAAATGATTATGACATCAACAAAATGATTATGACATCATCCAATGATTGTGACATCAAATGATTATGACATGATCAAATGATTATGACATCATCAAATGATTATGACATCAACAAAATGATTATGACATCATCCAATGATTATGACATCAAATGATTATGACATCATCAAATCATATGACATCAACAAAATGATTATGACATCAACAAAATGATTATGACATCATCAAATGATTATGACATCAACAAAATGATTATGACATCATCAAATGATTCTGACATCAACAAAATGATTATGACATCATCTAATGATTATGACATCATCAAATGATTATGACATCAACAAAATGATTATGACATCATCCAATGATTATGACATCATCAAATGATTATGACGTCAACAAAATGATTATGACATCATCCAATGATTATGACATCAAATGATTATGACATCATCAAATGATTATGACATCAACAAAATGATTATGACATCATCTAATGATTATGACATCATCAAATGATTATGACATCAACAAAATGATTATGACATCATCCAATGATTATGACATCAAATGATTATGACATCATCAAATGATTATGACATCAACAAAATGATTATGACATCATCCAATGATTATGACATCCAATGATTATGACATCATCAAATCATTATGACATCAACAAAATGATTATGACATCAACAAAATGATTATGACATCATCAAATGATTATGACATCAAATGATTATGACATCAACAAAATGATTATGACATCATCTAATGATTATGACATCATCAAATGATTATGACATCAACAAAATGATTATGACATCATCCAATGATTATGACATCAAATGATTATGACATCAACAAAATGATTATGACATCAACAAAATGATTATGACATCATCTAATGATTATGACATCATCAAATGATTATGACATCAACAAAATGATTATGACATCATCCAATAATTATGACATCATCTAATGATTATGACATCATCAAATGATTATGACATCAACAAAATGATTATGACATCATCCAATAATTATGACATCAAATGATTATGACATCATCAAATCATTATGACATCAACAAAATGATTATGACATCAACAAAATGATTATGACATCATCAAATGATTATGACATCAAATGATTATGACATCAACAAAATGATTATGACATCATCTAATGATTGTGACATCATCTAATGATTATGACATCATCAAATGATTATGACATCAACAAAATGATTATGACATCATCCAATGATTATGACATCAAATGATTATGACATCATCAAATCATTATGACATCAACAAAATGATTATGACATCAACAAAATGATTATGACATCATCAAATGATTGTAACATCAACAAAATGATTATGACATCATCTAATGATTATGACATCATCAAATGATTATGACATCAACAAAATGATTATGACATTATCCAATGATTATGACATCAAATGATTATGAAATCATCAAATGATTATGACATCAAATGATTATGAAATCATCCAATGATTATGACATCATCAAATGATTATGACATCAACAAAATGATTATTACATCAACAAAATGATTATGACATCATCAAATGATTATGACATCAAGAAAATGATTATGTCATCATCCAATGATTATGACATCAAATGATTATGACATCATCAAAATGATTATGACATCATCCAATGATTTTGACATCAAATGATTATGACATCATCAAGTGATTATGACATCAACAAAATGATTATGACATCATCAAATGATTATGACATCAACAAAATGATTATGACATCATCTAATGATTATGACATCAACAAAATGATTATGACATCATCAAATGATTCTGACATCAACAAAATTATTATGACATCATCAAATGATTCTGACATCAACAAAATGATTATGACATCATCAAATGATTATGACATCAACAAAATGACTATGACATCATCTAATGATTATGACATCATCAAATGATTATGACATCATCAAATGATTCTGACATCAACAAAATTATTATGACATCACCAAATGATTCTGACATCAACAAAATGATTATGACATCATCAAATGATTATGACATCAACAAAATGATTATGACATCATCTAATGATTATGACATCATCAAATGATTATGACATCAACAAAATGATTATGACATCATCCAATGATTATGACATCAAATGATTATGACATCATCAAATGATTATGACATCAACAAAATGATTATGACATCATCTAATGATTATGACATCATCAAATGATTATGACATCAACAAAATGATTATGACATCATCCAATGATTATGACATCAAATGATTATGACATCATCAAATGATTATGACATCAACAAAATGATTATGACATCATCCAATGATTATGACATCAAATGATTATGACATCATCAAATCATTATGACATCAACAAAATGATTATGACATCAACAAAATGATTACGACATCATCAAATGATTATGACATCAACAAAATGATTATGACATCATCTAATGATGATGACATCATCAAATGATTATGACATCAACAAAATGATTATGACATCATCAAATGATTATGACATCAACAAAATGATTATGACATCATCTAATGATCATGACATCATCAAATGATTATGGCATCATCAAATGATTATGACATCAACAAAATGATTATGACATCATCCAATGATTATGACCTCAAATCATTATGACATCATCAAATCATTATGACATCAACAAAATGATTATTACATCAACAAAATGATTATGACATCATCAAAAGATTATGACATCAACAAAATGATTATGTCATCATCCAATGATTATGACATCAAATGATTATGACATCAACAAAATGATTATGACATCATCTAATGATTATGACATCATCATATGATTATGACATCAACAAAATGATTATGACATCATCCAATGATTGTGACATCAAATGATTATGACATCATCAAATGATTATGACATCATCAAATGATTATGACATCAACAAAATGATTATGACATCATCCAATGATTATGACATCAAATGATTATGACATCATCAAATCATATGACATCAACAAAATGATTATGACATCAACAAAATGATTATGACATCATCAAATGATTATGACATCAAAAAAATGATTATGACATCATCTAATGATTATGACATCATCAAATGATTATGACATCAACAAAATGATTATGACATCATCCAATGATTATGACATCAAATGATTATGACATCATCAAATGATTATGACATCAACAAAATGATTATGACATCATCTAATGATTATGACATCATCAAATGATTATGACATCAACAAAATGATTATGACATCATCCAATGATTATGACATCAAATGATTATGACATCATCAAATGATTATGACATCAACAAAATGATTATGACATCATCCAATGATTATGACATCAAATGATTATGACATCATCAAATCATTATGACATCAACAAAATGATTATGACATCAACAAAATGATTACGACATCATCAAATGATTATGACATCAACAAAATGATTATGACATCATCTAATGATGATGACATCATCAAATGATTATGACATCAACAAAATGATTATGACATCATCAAATGATTATGACAACAACAAAATGATTATGACATCATCTAATGATCATGACATCATCAAATGATTATGGCATCATCAAATGATTATGACATCAACAAAATGATTATGACATCATCCAATGATAATGACCTCAAATCATTATGACATCATCAAATCATTATGACATCAACAAAATGATTATTACATCAACAAAATGATTATGACATCATCAAAAGATTATGACATCAACAAAATGATTATGTCATCATCCAATGATTATGACATCAAATGATTATGACATCATCAAATGATTATGACATCAACAAAATGATTATGACATCATCCAATGATTATGACCTCAAATCATTATGACATCATCAAATCATTATGACATCAACAAAATGATTATTACATCAACAAAATGATTATGACATCATCAAAAGATTATGACATCAACAAAATGATTATGTCATCATCCAATGATTATGACATCAAATGATTATGACATCATCAAATGATTATGACATCAACAAAATGATTATGACATCATCTAATGATTATGACATCATCAAATGATTATGACATCAACAAAATGATTATGACATCATCCAATGATTGTGACATCAAATGATTATGACATGATCAAATGATTATGACATCATCAAATGATTATGACATCAACAAAATGATTATGACATCATCCAATGATTATGACATCAAATGATTATGACATCATCAAATCATATGACATCAACAAAATGATTATGACATCAACAAAATGATTATGACATCATCAAATGATTATGACATCAACAAAATGATTATGACATCATCAAATGATTCTGACATCAACAAAATGATTATGACATCATCTAATGATTATGACATCATCAAATGATTATGACATCAACAAAATGATTATGACATCATCCAATGATTATGACATCATCAAATGATTATGACGTCAACAAAATGATTATGACATCATCCAATGATTATGACATCAAATGATTATGACATCATCAAATGATTATGACATCAACAAAATGATTATGACATCATCTAATGATTATGACATCATCAAATGATTATGACATCAACAAAATGATTATGACATCATCCAATGATTATGACATCAAATGATTATGACATCATCAAATGATTATGACATCAACAAAATGATTATGACATCATCCAATGATTATGACATCCAATGATTATGACATCATCAAATCATTATGACATCAACAAAATGATTATGACATCAACAAAATGATTATGACATCATCAAATGATTATGACATCAAATGATTATGACATCAACAAAATGATTATGACATCATCTAATGATTATGACATCATCAAATGATTATGACATCAACAAAATGATTATGACATCATCCAATGATTATGACATCAAATGATTATGACATCAACAAAATGATTATGACATCAACAAAATGATTATGACATCATCTAATGATTATGACATCATCAAATGATTATGACATCAACAAAATGATTATGACATCATCCAATAATTATGACATCATCTAATGATTATGACATCATCAAATGATTATGACATCAACAAAATGATTATGACATCATCCAATAATTATGACATCAAATGATTATGACATCATCAAATCATTATGACATCAACAAAATGATTATGACATCAACAAAATGATTATGACATCATCAAATGATTATGACATCAAATGATTATGACATCAACAAAATGATTATGACATCATCTAATGATTATGACATCATCTAATGATTATGACATCATCAAATGATTATGACATCAACAAAATGATTATGACATCATCCAATGATTATGACATCAAATGATTATGACATCATCAAATCATTATGACATCAACAAAATGATTATGACATCAACAAAATGATTATGACATCATCAAATGATTGTAACATCAACAAAATGATTATGACATCATCTAATGATTATGACATCATCAAATGATTATGACATCAACAAAATGATTATGACATTATCCAATGATTATGACATCAAATGATTATGAAATCATCAAATGATTATGACATCAAATGATTATGAAATCATCCAATGATTATGACATCATCAAATGATTATGACATCAACAAAATGATTATGACATCATCCAATGATTATGACATCAAATGTTTATGACATCATCAAATGATTATGACATCAACAAAATGATTATGACATCATCAAATGATTATGACATCAACAAAATGATTATGACATCATCCAATGATTATGACATCATCAAATGATTATGACATCATCAAATGATTATGACATCATCCAACGATTATGACATCAAATGATTATTACATCATCAAATCATTATGACATCAACAAAATGATTATGACATCAACAAAATGATTATGACATCATTAAATGATTATGACATCATCAAATGTTTATGACATCAAAAAATGATTATGACATCATCCAATGATTATGACATCATCAAATGATTATAACATCAACAAAATGATTATGACATCATCCAATGATTATGACATCAAATGATTATGACATCATCAAATGATTATGACATCATCAAATGATTATGACATCAACAAAATGATTATGACATCATCAAATGATTCTGACATCAACAAAATGATTATGACATCATCTAATGATTATGACATCATCAAATGATTATGACATCAACAAAATGATTATGACATCATCCAATGATTATGACATCATCAAATGATTATGACGTCAACAAAATGATTATGACATCATCCAATGATTATGACATCAAATGATTATGACATCATCAAATGATTATGACATCAACAAAATGATTATGACATCATCTAATGATTATGACATCATCAAATGATTATGACATCAACAAAATGATTATGACATCATCCAATGATTATGACATCAAATGATTATGACATCATCAAATGATTATGACATCAACAAAATGATTATGACATCATCCAATGATTATGACATCCAATGATTATGACATCATCAAATCATTATGACATCAACAAAATGATTATGACATCAACAAAATGATTATGACATCATCAAATGATTATGACATCAAATGATTATGACATCAACAAAATGATTATGACATCATCTAATGATTATGACATCATCAAATGATTATGACATCAACAAAATGATTATGACATCATCCAATGATTATGACATCAAATGATTATGACATCAACAAAATGATTATGACATCAACAAAATGATTATGACATCATCTAATGATTATGACATCATCAAATGATTATGACATCAACAAAATGATTATGACATCATCCAATGATTATGACATCAAATGATTATGACATCATCAAATGATTATGACATCAACAAAATGATTATGACATCATCCAATGATTATGACATCCAATGATTATGACATCATCAAATCATTATGACATCAACAAAATGATTATGACATCAACAAAATGATTATGACATCATCAAATGATTATGACATCAAATGATTATGACATCAACAAAATGATTATGACATCATCTAATGATTATGACATCATCAAATGATTATGACATCAACAAAATGATTATGACATCATCCAATGATTATGACATCAAATGATTATGACATCAACAAAATGATTATGACATCAACAAAATGATTATGACATCATCTAATGATTATGACATCATCAAATGATTATGACATCAACAAAATGATTATGACATCATCCAATAATTATGACATCATCTAATGATTATGACATCATCAAATGATTATGACATCAACAAAATGATTATGACATCATCCAATAATTATGACATCAAATGATTATGACATCATCAAATCATTATGACATCAACAAAATGATTATGACATCAACAAAATGATTATGACATCATCAAATGATTATGACATCAAATGATTATGACATCAACAAAATGATTATGACATCATCTAATGATTATGACATCATCTAATGATTATGACATCATCAAATGATTATGACATCAACAAAATGATTATGACATCATCCAATGATTATGACATCAAATGATTATGACATCATCAAATCATTATGACATCAACAAAATGATTATGACATCAACAAAATGATTATGACATCATCAAATGATTGTAACATCAACAAAATGATTATGACATCATCTAATGATTATGACATCATCAAATGATTATGACATCAACAAAATGATTATGACATTATCCAATGATTATGACATCAAATGATTATGAAATCATCAAATGATTATGACATCAAATGATTATGAAATCATCCAATGATTATGACATCATCAAATGATTATGACATCAACAAAATGATTATGACATCATCCAATGATTATGACATCAAATGTTTATGACATCATCAAATGATTATGACATCAACAAAATGATTATGACATCATCAAATGATTATGACATCAACAAAATGATTATGACATCATCCAATGATTATGACATCATCAAATGATTATGACATCATCAAATGATTATGACATCATCCAACGATTATGACATCAAATGATTATTACATCATCAAATCATTATGACATCAACAAAATGATTATGACATCAACAAAATGATTATGACATCATTAAATGATTATGACATCATCAAATGTTTATGACATCAAAAAATGATTATGACATCATCCAATGATTATGACATCATCAAATGATTATAACATCAACAAAATGATTATGACATCATCCAATGATTATGACATCAAATGATTATGACATCATCAAATGATTATGACATCATCAAATGATTATGACATCAACAAAATGATTATGACATCATCAAATGATTCTGACATCAACAAAATGATTATGACATCATCTAATGATTATGACATCATCAAATGATTATGACATCAACAAAATGATTATGACATCATCCAATGATTATGACATCATCAAATGATTATGACGTCAACAAAATGATTATGACATCATCCAATGATTATGACATCAAATGATTATGACATCATCAAATGATTATGACATCAACAAAATGATTATGACATCATCTAATGATTATGACATCATCAAATGATTATGACATCAACAAAATGATTATGACATCATCCAATGATTATGACATCAAATGATTATGACATCATCAAATGATTATGACATCAACAAAATGATTATGACATCATCCAATGATTATGACATCCAATGATTATGACATCATCAAATCATTATGACATCAACAAAATGATTATGACATCAACAAAATGATTATGACATCATCAAATGATTATGACATCAAATGATTATGACATCAACAAAATGATTATGACATCATCTAATGATTATGACATCATCAAATGATTATGACATCAACAAAATGATTATGACATCATCCAATGATTATGACATCAAATGATTATGACATCAACAAAATGATTATGACATCAACAAAATGATTATGACATCATCTAATGATTATGACATCATCAAATGATTATGACATCAACAAAATGATTATGACATCATCCAATAATTATGACATCATCTAATGATTATGACATCATCAAATGATTATGACATCAACAAAATGATTATGACATCATCCAATAATTATGACATCAAATGATTATGACATCATCAAATCATTATGACATCAACAAAATGATTATGACATCAACAAAATGATTATGACATCATCAAATGATTATGACATCAAATGATTATGACATCAACAAAATGATTATGACATCATCTAATGATTATGACATCATCTAATGATTATGACATCATCAAATGATTATGACATCAACAAAATGATTATGACATCATCCAATGATTATGACATCAAATGATTATGACATCATCAAATCATTATGACATCAACAAAATGATTATGACATCAACAAAATGATTATGACATCATCAAATGATTGTAACATCAACAAAATGATTATGACATCATCTAATGATTATGACATCATCAAATGATTATGACATCAACAAAATGATTATGACATTATCCAATGATTATGACATCAAATGATTATGAAATCATCAAATGATTATGACATCAAATGATTATGAAATCATCCAATGATTATGACATCATCAAATGATTATGACATCAACAAAATGATTATGACATCATCCAATGATTATGACATCAAATGTTTATGACATCATCAAATGATTATGACATCAACAAAATGATTACGACATCATCAAATGATTATGACATCAACAAAATGATTATGACATCATCCAATGATTATGACATCATCAAATGATTATGACATCATCAAATGATTATGACATCATCCAACGATTATGACATCAAATGATTATTACATCATCAAATCATTATGACATCAACAAAATGATTATGACATCAACAAAATGATTATGACATCATTAAATGATTATGACATCATCAAATGTTTATGACATCAAAAAATGATTATGACATCATCCAATGATTATGACATCATCAAATGATTATAACATCAACAAAATGATTATGACATCATCCAATGATTATGACATCAAATGATTATGACATCATCAAATGATTATGACATCATCAAATGATTATGGCATCATCAAATGATTATGACATCAAATGATTATGACATCATCAAATCATTATGACATCAACAAAATGATTATTACATCAACAAAATGATTATGACATCATCAAATGATTATGACATCAAGAAAATGATTATGTCATCATCCAATGATTATGACATCAAATGATTATGACATCATCAAAATGATTATGACATCATCCAATGATTTTGACATCAAATGATTATGACATCATTAAGTGATTATGACATCAACAAAATGATTATGACATCATCAAATGATTATGACATCAACAAAATGATTATGACATCATCTAATGATTATGACATCAACAAAATGATTATGACATCATCAAATGATTCTGACATCAACAAAATTATTATGACATCATCAAATGATTCTGACATCAACAAAATGATTATGACATCATCAAATGATTATGACATCAACAAAATGACTATGACATCATCTAATGATTATGACATCATCAAATGATTATGACATCATCAAATGATTCTGACATCAACAAAATTATTATGACATCACCAAATGATTCTGACATCAACAAAATGATTATGACATCATCAAATGATTATGACATCAACAAAATGATTATGACATCATCTAATGATTATGACATCATCAAATGATTATGACATCAACAAAATGATTATGACATCATCCAATGATTATGACATCAAATGATTATGACATCATCAAATGATTATGACATCAACAAAATGATTATGACATCATCTAATGATTATGACATCATCAAATGATTATGACATCAACAAAATGATTATGACATCATCCAATGATTATGACATCAAATGATTATGACATCATCAAATGATTATGACATCAACAAAATGATTATGACATCATCCAATGATTATGACATCAAATGATTATGACATCATCAAATCATTATGACATCAACAAAATGATTATGACATCAACAAAATGATTACGACATCATCAAATGATTATGACATCAACAAAATGATTATGACATCATCTAATGATGATGACATCATCAAATGATTATGACATCAACAAAATGATTATGACATCATCAAATGATGATGACATCAACAAAATGATTATGACATCATCTAATGATCATGACATCATCAAATGATTATGGCATCATCAAATGATTATGACATCAACAAAATGATTATGACATCATCCAATGATTATGACCTCAAATCATTATGACATCATCAAATCATTATGACATCAACAAAATGATTATTACATCAACAAAATGATTATGACATCATCAAAAGATTATGACATCAACAAAATGATTATGTCATCATCCAATGATTATGACATCAAATGATTATGACATCATCAAATGATTATGACATCAACAAAATGATTATGACATCATCTAATGATTATGACATCATCAAATGATTATGACATCAACAAAATGATTATGACATCATCCAATGATTGTGACATCAAATGATTATGACATGATCAAATGATTATGACATCATCAAATGATTATGACATCAACAAAATGATTATGACATCATCCAATGATTATGACATCAAATGATTATGACATCATCAAATCATATGACATCAACAAAATGATTATGACATCAACAAAATGATTATGACATCATCAAATGATTATGACATCAACAAAATGATTATGACATCATCAAATGATTCTGACATCAACAAAATGATTATGACATCATCTAATGATTATGACATCATCAAATGATTATGACATCAACAAAATGATTATGACATCATCCAATGATTATGACATCATCAAATGATTATGACGTCAACAAAATGATTATGACGTCAACAAAATGATTATGACATCATCCAATGATTATGACATCAAATGATTATGACATCATCAAATGATTATGACATCAACAAAATGATTATGACATCATCAAATGATTATGACATCAACAAAATGATTATGACATCATCCAATGATTATGACATCAAATGATTATGACATCATCAAATGATTATGACATCAACAAAATGATTATGACATCATCCAATGATTATGACATCCAATGATTATGACATCATCAAATCATTATGACATCAACAAAATGATTATGACATCAACAAAATGATTATGACATCATCAAATGATTATGACATCAAATGATTATGACATCAACAAAATGATTATGACATCATCTAATGATTATGACATCAAACGATTATGACATCATCAAATGATTATGACATCAACAAAATGATTATGACATCAACAAAATGATTATGACATCATCTAATGATTATGACATCAAATGATTATGACATCAACAAAATGATTATGACATCATCTAATGATTATGACATCATCAAATGATTATGACATCAACAAAATGATTATGACATCATCCAATGATTATGACATCAAATGATTATGACATCAACAAAATGATTATGACATCAACAAAATGATTATGACATCATCTAATGATTATGACATCATCAAATGATTATGACATCAACAAAATGATTATGACATCATCCAATGATTATGACATCATCAAATGATTATGACATCATCAAATGATTATGACATCATCCAACGATTATGACATCAAATGATTATGACATCATCAAATCATTATGACATCAACAAAATGATTATGACATCAACAAAATGATTATGACATCATTAAATGATTATGACATCATCAAATGATTATGACATCAAAAAATGATTATGACATCATCCAATGATTATGACATCATCAAATGATTATAACATCAACAAAATGATTATGACATCATCCAATGATTATGACATCAAATGATTATGACATCATCAAATGATTATGACATCATCAAATGATTATGGCATCATCAAATGATTATGACGTCAAATGATTATGACATCATCAAATCATTATGACATCAACAAAATGATTATTACATCAACAAAATGATTATGACATCATCAAATGATTATGACATCAAGAAAATGATTATGTCATCATCCAATGATTATGACATCAAATGATTATGACATCATCAAAATGATTATGACATCATCCAATGATTTTGACATCAAATGATTATGACATCATCAAGTGATTATGACATCAACAAAATGATTATGACATCATCAAATGATTATGACATCAACAAAATGATTATGACATCATCTAATGATTATGACATCAACAAAATGATTATGACATCATCAAATGATTCTGACATCAACAAAATTATTATGACATCATCAAATGATTCTGACATCAACAAAATGATTATGACATCATCAAATGATTATGACATCAATAAAATGATTATGACATCATCTAATGATTATGACATCATCAAATGATTATGACATCATCAAATGATTCTGACATCAACAAAATTATTATGACATCACCAAATGATTCTGACATCAACAAAATGATTATGACATCATCAAATGATTATGACATCAACAAAATGATTATGACATCATCTAATGATTATGACATCATCAAATGATTATGACATCAACAAAATGATTATGACATCATCCAATGATTATGACATCAAATGATTATGACATCATCAAATGATTATGACATCAACAAAATGATTATGACATCATCTAATGATTATGACATCATCAAATGATTATGACATCAACAAAATGATTATGACATCATCCAATGATTATGACATCAAATGATTATGACATCATCAAATGATTATGACATCAACAAAATGATTATGACATCATCCAATGATTATGACATCAAATGATTATGACATCATCAAATCATTATGACATCAACAAAATGATTATGACATCAACAAAATGATTACGACATCATCAAATGATTATGACATCAACAAAATGATTATGACATCATCTAATGATGATGACATCATCAAATGATTATGACATCAACAAAATGATTATGACATCATCAAATGATTATGACATCAACAAAATGATTATGACATCATCTAATGATCATGACATCATCAAATGATTATGGCATCATCAAATGATTATGACATCAACAAAATGATTATGACATCATCCAATGATTATGACCTCAAATCATTATGACATCATCAAATCATTATGACATCAACAAAATGATTATTACATCAACAAAATGATTATGACATCAACAAAAGATTATGACATCAACAAAATGATTATGTCATCATCCAATGATTATGACATCAAATGATTATGACATCATCAAATGATTATGACATCAACAAAATGATTATGACATCATCTAATGATTATGACATCATCAAATGATTATGACATCAACAAAATGATTATGACATCATCCAATGATTGTGACATCAAATGATTATGACATCATCAAATGATTATGACATCATCAAATGATTATGACATCAACAAAATGATTATGACATCATCCAATGATTATGACATCAAATGATTATGACATCATCAAATCATATGACATCAACAAAATGATTATGACATCAACAAAATGATTATGACATCATCAAATGATTATGACATCAACAAAATGATTATGACATCATCTAATGATTATGACATCATCAAATGATTATGACATCAACAAAATGATTATGACAATATCCAATGATTATGACATCAAATGATTATGACATCATCAAATGATTATGACATCAACAAAATGATTATGACATCATCTAATGATTATGACATCATCAAATGATTATGACATCAACAAAATGATTATGACATCATCCAATGATTATGACATCAAATGATTATGACATCATCAAATGATTATGACATCAACAAAATGATTATGACATCATCCAATGATTATGACATCAAATGATTATGACATCATCAAATCATTATGACATCAACAAAATGATTATGACATCAACAAAATGATTACGACATCATCAAATGATTATGACATCAACAAAATGATTATGACATCATCTAATGATGATGACATCATCAAATGATTATGACATCAACAAAATGATTATGACATCATCAAATGATTATGACATCAACAAAATGATTATGACATCATCTAATGATCATGACATCATCAAATGATTATGGCATCATCAAATGATTATGACATCAACAAAATGATTATGACATCATCCAATGATTATGACCTCAAATCATTATGACATCATCAAATCATTATGACATCAACAAAATGATTATTACATCAACAAAATGATTATGACATCATCAAAAGATTATGACATCAACAAAATGATTATGTCATCATCCAATGATTATGACATCAAATGATTATGACATCATCAAATGATTATGACATCAACAAAATGATTATGACATCATCTAATGATTATGACATCATCAAATGATTATGACATCAACAAAATGATTATGACATCATCCAATGATTGTGACATCAAATGATTATGACATGATCAAATGATTATGACATCATCAAATGATTATGACATCAACAAAATGATTATGACATCATCCAATGATTATGACATCAAATGATTATGACATCATCAAATCATATGACATCAACAAAATGATTATGACATCAACAAAATGATTATGACATCATCAAATGATTATGACATCAACAAAATGATTATGACATCATCAAATGATTCTGACATCAACAAAATGATTATGACATCATCTAATGATTATGACATCATCAAATGATTATGACATCAACAAAATGATTATGACATCATCCAATGATTATGACATCATCAAATGATTATGACGTCAACAAAATGATTATGACATCATCCAATGATTATGACATCATCAAATGATTCTGACATCAACAAAATGATTATGACATCATCTAATGATTATGACATCATCTAATGATTATGACATCATCAAATGATTATGACATCAACAAAATGATTATGACATCATCCAATGATTATGACATCAAATGATTATGACATCATCAAATGATTATGACATCAACAAAATGATTATGACATCATCAAATGATTATGACATCCAATGATTATGACATCATCAAATCATTATGACATCAACAAAATGATTATGACATCAACAAAATGATTATGACATCATCAAATGATTATGACATCAAATGATTATGACATCAACAAAATGATTATGACATCATCTAATGATTATGACATCAAACGATTATGACATCATCAAATGATTATGACATCAACAAAATGATTATGACATCAACAAAATGATTATGACATCATCTAATGATTATGACATCAAATGATTATGACATCAACAAAATGATTATGACATCATCTAATGATTATGACATCATCAAATGATTATGACATCAACAAAATGATTATGACATCACCCAATGATTATGACATCAAATGATTATGACATCAACAAAATGATTATGACATCAACAAAATGATTATGACATCATCTAATGATTATGACATCATCAAATGATTATGACATCAACAAAATGATTATGACATCATCCAATAATTATGACATCAAATGATTATGACATCATCAAATGATTATGACATCAACAAAATGATTATGACATCATCCAATGATTATGACATCAAATGATTATGACATCATCAAATCATTATGACATCAACAAAATGATTATGACATCAACAAAATGATTATGACATCATCAAATGATTGTAACATCAACAAAATGATTATGACATCATCTAATGATTATGACATCATCAAATGATTATGACATCAACAAAATGATTATGACATCATCAAATGATTATGACATCAACAAAATGATTATGACATTATCCAATGATTATGACATCAAATGATTATGAAATCATCAAATGATTATGACATCAACAAAATGATTATGACATCATCAAATGGTTATGACATCATTAAATGATTATGACATCATCAAATGATTATGACATCAAAAAAATGATTATGACATCATATAATGATTATGATATCATCAAATGATTATGACATCAACAAAATGATTATGACATCATCCAATGATTATGACATCAAATGATTATGACATCATCAAATGATTATGACATCAACAAAATGATTATGACATCATCCAATGATTATGACATCAAATGATTTTGACATCATCAAATGATTATGACATCAACAAAATGATTATGCCATCATCCAACGATTATGAAATCAAATGATTATGACATCATCAAATCATTATGACATCAACAAAATGATTATGACATCAACAAAATGATTATGACATCATCAAATTATTATGACATCAACAAAATGATTATTACATCAACAAATGATTATGACATCAACAAAATGATTATGACATCATCTAATGATTATGACATCATCAAATGATTATGGCATCATCAAATGATTATGACATCAAAAAAATGATTATTACATCAACAAAATGATTATGACATCATCAATGATTATGACATCAACAAAATGATTATGTCATCATCCAATGATTGTGACATCAAATGATTATGACATCATCAAATGATTATGACATCAACAAAATGATTATGACATCATCTAATGATTATGACATCATCAAATGATTATGACATCAAAAAAATGATTATGACATCATCCAATGATTATGACATCAAATGATTATGACATCATCAAATGATTATAACATCAACAAAATGATTATGACATCATCAAATGATTATGACATCAAGAAAATGATTATGACATCATCAAATGATTATGACATAATCAAATGATTATGACATCAAGAAAATGATTATGACATCATCAAATGATTATGACATCAACAAAATGATTATGACATCATCCAATGATTATGACATCAAATGATTATGACATCATCAAATCATATGACATCAACAAAATGATTATGACATCAACAAAATGATTATGACATCATCAAATGATTCTGATATCAACAAAATGATTATGACATCATCAAATGATTCTGACATCAACAAAATGATTATGACATCATCAAATGATTATGACATCAACAAAATGATTATGACATCATCTAATGATTATGACATCATCAAATGATTATGACATCAACAAAACGATTATGACATCATCCAATGATTATGACATCAAATGATTATGACATCATCAAATGATTATGACATCAACAAAATGATTATGACATCATCTAATGATTATGACATCATCAAATGATTATGACATCAACAAAATGATTATGACATCATCAAATGATTATGACATCAACAAAATGATTATGACATTATCCAATGATTATGACATCAAATGATTATGAAATCATCAAATGATTATGACATCAACAAAATGATTATGACATCATCAAATGGTTATGACATCAACAAAATGATTATGACATCATTAAATGATTATGACATCATCAAATGATTATGACATCATCAAATGATTATGACATCAAAAAAATGATTATGACATCATCAAATGATTATGACATCATCAAATGATTATGACATCAACAAAATGATTATGACATCATCCAATGATTATGACATCAAATGATTATGACATCATCAAATGATTATGACATCAACAAAATGATTATGACATCATCCAATGATTATGACATCAAATGATTATGACATCATCAAATGATTATGACATCAACAAAATGATTATGCCATCATCCAACGATTATGACATCAAATGATTATGACATCATCAAATCATTATGACATCAACAAAATGATTATGACATCAACAAAATGATTATGACATCATCAAATGATTATGACATCAACGAAATGATGATGACATCATCTAATGATGATGACATCATCAAATGATTATGACATCAACAAAATGATTATGACATCATCAAATGATTATGACATCAACAAAATGTTTATGACATCAAGAAAATGATTATGTCATCATCCAATGATTATGACATCAAATGATTATGACATCATCAAATGATTATGACATCAACAAAATGATTATGACATCATCAAATGATTATGACATCAACAAAATGATTATGACATCATCCAATGATTATGACATCAAATAATTATGACATCATCAAGTGATTATGACATCAACAAAATGATTATGACATCATCAAATGATTATGACATCAACAAAATGATTATGACATCATCTAATGATTATGACATCAACAAAATGATTATGACATCATCTAATGATTATAACATCATCAAATGATTATGACATCAACAAAATGATTATGACATCATCCAATGATTATGACATCAAATGATTATGACATCATCAAATCATATGACATCAACAAAATGATTATGACATCAACAAAATGATTATGACATCATCAAATGATTCTGACATCAACAAAATTATTATGACATCATCAAATGATTCTGACATCAACAAAATGATTATGACATCATCAAATGATTATGACATCAACAAAATGATTATGACATCATCTAATGATTATGACATCATCAAATGATTATGACATCAACAAAATGATTATGACATCATCCAATGATTATGACATCAAATGATTATGACATCATCAAATGATTATGACATCAACAAAATGATTATGACATCATCTAATGATTATGACATCATCAAATGATTATGACATCAACAAAATGATTATGACATCATCTAATGATTATGACATCAAATGATTATGACATCATCAAATCATATGACATCAACAAAATGATTATGACATCAACAAAATGATTATGACATCATCAAATGATTCTGACATCAACAAAATTATTATGACATCATCAAATGATTCTGACATCAACAAAATGATTATGACATCATCAAATGATTATGACATCAACAAAATGATTATGACATCATCTAATGATTATGACATCATCAAATGATTATGACATCAACAAAATGATTATGACATCATCCAATGATTATGACATCAAATGATTATGACATCATCAAATGATTATGACATCAACAAAATGATTATGACATCATCTAATGATTATGACATCATCAAATGATTATGACATCAACAAAATGATTATGACATCATCCAATGATTATGACATCAAATGATTATGACATCATCAAATGATTATGACATCAACAAAATGATTATGACATCATACAATGATTATGACATCAAATGATTATGACATCATCAAATCATTATGACATCAACAAAATGATTATGACATCAACAAAATGATTACGACATCATCAAATGATTATGACATCAACAAAATGATTATGACATCATCTAATGATGATGACATCATCAAATGATTATGACATCAACAAAATGATTATGACATCATCAAATGATTATGACATCAACAAAATGATTATGACATCATCTAATGATCATGACATCATCAAATGATTATGGCATCATCAAATGATTATGACATCAACAAAATGATTATGACATCATCCAATGATTATGACCTCAAATCATTATGACATCATCAAATCATTATGACATCAACAAAATGATTATTACATCAACAAAATGATGATGACATCATCAAAAGATTATGACATCAACAAAATGATTATGTCATCATCCAATGATTATGACATCAAATGATTATGACATCATCAAATGATTATGACATCAACAAAATGATTATGACATCATCTAATGATTATGACATCATCAAATGATTATGACATCAACAAAATGATTATGACATCATCCAATGATTGTGACATCAAATGATTATGACATCATCAAATGATTATGACATCATCAAATGATTATGACATCAACAAAATGATTATGACATCATCCAGTGATTATGACATCAAATGATTATGACATCATCAAATCATATGACATGAACAAAATGATTATGACATCAACAAAATGATTATGACATCATCAAATGATTATGACATCAACAAAATGATTATGACATCATCTAATGATTATGACATCATCAAATGATTATGACATCAACAAAATGATTATGACATCATCCAATGATTATGACATCAAATGATTATGACATCATCAAATGATTATGACATCAACAAAATGATTATGACATCATCTAATGATTATGACATCATCAAATGATTATGACATCAACAAAATGATTATGACATCATCCAATGATTATGACATCAAATGATTATGACATCATCAAATGATTATGACATCAACAAAATAATTATGACATCATCCAATGATTATGACATCAAATGATTATGACATCATCAAATCATTATGACATCAACAAAATGATTATGACATCAACAAAATGATTATGACATCATCTAATGATCATGACATCATCAAATGATTATGGCATCATCAAATGATTATGACATCAACAAAATGATTATGACATCATCCAATGATTATGACCTCAAATCATTATGACATCATCAAATCATTATGACATCAACAAAATGATTATTACATCAACAAAATGATTATGACATCATCAAATGATTATGACATCAACAAAATGATTATGACATCATCTAATGATCATGACATCATCAAATGATTATGGCATCATCAAATGATTATGACATCAACAAAATGATTATGACATCATCCAATGATTATGACCTCAAATCATTATGACATCATCAAATCATTATGACATCAACAAAATGATTATTACATCAACAAAATGATTATGACATCATCAAAAGATTATGACATCAACAAAATGATTATGTCATCATCCAATGATTATGACATCAAATGATTATGACATCATCAAATGATTATGACATCAACAAAATGATTATGACATCATCTAATGATTATGACATCAACAAATGATTATGACATCAACAAAATGATTATGACATCATCCAATGATTGTGACATCAAATGATTATGACATCATCAAATGATTATGACATCATCAAATGATTATGACATCAACAAAATGATTATGACATCATCCAATGATTATGACATCAAATGATTATGACATCATCAAATCATATGACATCAACAAAATGATTATGACATCAACAAAATGATTATGACATCATCAAATGATTATGACATCAACAAAATGATTATGACATCATCAAATGATTCTGACATCAACAAAATGATTATGACATCATCTAATGATTATGACATCATCAAATGATTATGACATCAACAAAATGATTATGACATCATCCAATGATTATGACATCATCAAATGATTATGACGTCAACAAAATGATTATGACATCATCCAATGATTATGACATCAAATGATTATGACATCATCAAATGATTATGACATCAACAAAATGATTATGACATCATCTAATGATTATGACATCATCAAATGATTATGACATCAACAAAATGATTATGACATCATCCAATGATTATGACATCAAATGATTATGACATCATCAAATGATTATGACATCAACAAAATGATTATGACATCATCCAATGATTATGACATCCAATGATTATGACATCATCAAATCATTATGACATCAACAAAATGATTATGACATCAACAAAATGATTATGACATCATCAAATGATTATGACATCAAATGATTATGACATCAACAAAATGATTATGACATCATCTAATGATTATGACATAAAACGATTATGACATCATCAAATGATTATGACATCAACAAAATGATTATGACATCATCCAATGATTATGACATCAAATGATTATGACATCATCAAATCATTATGACATCAACAAAATGATTATGACATCAACAAAATGATTATGACATCATCTAATGATTATGACATCATCAAATGATTATGACATCAACAAAATGATTATGACATCATCCAATGATTATGACATCAAATGATTATGACATCATCAAATGATTATGACATCAACAAAATGATTATGACATCATCTAATGATTATGACATCATCAAATGATTATGACATCAACAAAATGATTATGACATCATCCAATGATTATGACATCAAATGATTATGACATCATCAAATGATTATGACATCAACAAAATGATTATGACATCATCCAATGATTATGACATCAAATGATTATGACATCATCAAATCATTATGACATCAACAAAATGATTATGACATCAACAAAATGATTATGACATCATCTAATGATCATGACATCATCAAATGATTATGGCATCATCAAATGATTATGACATCAACAAAATGATTATGACATCATCCAATGATTATGACCTCAAATCATTATGACATCATCAAATCATTATGACATCAACAAAATGATTATTACATCAACAAAATGATTATGACATCATCAAAAGATTATGACATCAACAAAATGATTATGTCATCATACAATGATTATGACATCAAATGATTATGACATCATCAAATGATTATGACATCAACAAAATGATTATGACATCATCTAATGATTATGACATCAACAAATGATTATGACATCAACAAAATGATTATGACATCATCCAATGATTGTGACATCAAATGATTATGACATCATCAAATGATTATGACATCATCAAATGATTATGACATCAACAAAATGATTATGACATCATCCAATGATTATGACATCAAATGATTATGACATCATCAAATCATATGACATCAACAAAATGATTATGACATCAACAAAATGATTATGACATCATCAAATGATTATGACATCAACAAAATGATTATGACATCATCAAATGATTCTGACATCAACAAAATGATTATGACATCATCTAATGATTATGACATCATCAAATGATTATGACATCAACAAAATGATTATGACATCATCCAATGATTATGACATCATCAAATGATTATGACGTCAACAAAATGATTATGACATCATCCAATGATTATGACATCAAATGATTATGACATCATCAAATGATTATGACATCAACAAAATGATTATGACATCATCTAATGATTATGACATCATCAAATGATTATGACATCAACAAAATGATTATGACATCATCCAATGATTATGACATCAAATGATTATGACATCATCAAATGATTATGACATCAACAAAATGATTATGACATCATCCAATGATTATGACATCCAATGATTATGACATCATCAAATCATTATGACATCAACAAAATGATTATGACATCAACAAAATGATTATGACATCATCAAATGATTATGACATCAAATGATTATGACATCAACAAAATGATTATGACATCATCTAATGATTATGACATAAAACGATTATGACATCATCAAATGATTATGACATCAACAAAATGATTATGACATCAACAAAATGATTATGACATCATCTAATGATTATGACATCAAATGATTATGACATCAACAAAATGATTATGACATCAACAAAATGATTATGACATCATCTAATGATTATGACATCATCAAATGATTATGGCATCAACAAAATGATTATGACATCATCTAATGATTATGACATCAAATGATTATGACATCAACAAAATGATTATGACATCATCCAATGATTATGACATCAAATGATTATGACATCAACAAAATGATTATGACATCAACAAAATGATTATGACATCATCTAATGATTATGACATCATCAAATGATTATGGCATCAACAAAATGATTATGACATCATCCAATAATTATGACATCCAATGATTATGACATCATCAAATGATTATGACATCAACAAAATGATTATGACATCATCCAATGATTATGACATCAAATGATTATGACATCATCAAATCATTATGACATCAACAAAATGATTATGACATCAACAAAATGATTATGACATCATCAAATGATTGTAACATCACCAAAATGATTATGACATCATCTAATGATTATGACATCATCAAATGATTATGACATCAACAAAATGATTATGACATCATCAAATGATTATGACATCAACAAAATGATTATGACATCATATAATGATTATGATATCATCAAATGATTATGACATCAACAAAATGATTATGACATCATCCAATGATTATGACATCAAATGATTATGACATCATCAAATGATTATGACATCAAAAATGATTATGACATCATATAATGATTATGATATCATCAAATGATTATGACATCAACAAAATGATTATGACATCATCCAATGATTATGACATCAAATGATTATGACATCATCAAATGATTATGACATCAACAAAATGATTATGACATCATCCAATGATTATGACATCAAATGATTATGACATCATCAAATGATTATGACATCAACAAAATGATTATGCCATCATCCAACGATTATGACATCAAATGATTATGACATCATCAAATCATTATGACATCAACAAAATGATTATGACATCAACAAAATGATTATGACATCATCAAATGATTATGACATCAACAAAATGATTATGACATCATCTAATGATGATGACATCATCAAATGATTATGACATCAACAAAATGATTATGACATCATCAAATGATTATGACATCAACAAAATGATTATGACATCATCTAATGATTATGACATCATCAAATGATTATGGCATCATCAAATGATTATGACATCAACAAAATGATTATTACATCAACAAAATGATTATGACATCATCAATGATTATGACATCAACAAAATGATTATGACATCATCTAATGATTATGACATCAAATGATTATGACATCATCAAATCATTATGACATCAACAAAATGATTATTACATCAACAAAATGATTATGACATCATCAATGATTATGACATCAACAAAATGATTATGTCATCATCCAATGATTGTGACATCAAATGATTATGACATCATCAAATGATTATGACATCAACAAAATGATTATGACATCATCTAATGATTATGACATCATCAAATGATTATGACTTCAAAAAAATGATTATGACATCATCCAATGATTATGACATCAAATGATTATGACATCATCAAATGATTATAACATCAACAAAATGATTATGACATCATCAAATGATTATGACATCAAGAAAATGATTATGACATCATCAAATGATTATGACATAATCAAATGATTATGACATCAAGAAAATGATTATGACATCATCTAATGATTATAACATCATCAAATGATTATGACATCAACAAAATGATTATGACATCATCCAATGATTATGACATCAAAAGATTATGACATCATCAAATCATATGACATCAACAAAATGATTATGACATCAACAAAATGATTATGACATCATCAAATGATTCTGATATCAACAAAATGATTATGACATCATCAAATGATTCTGACATCAACAAAATGATTATGACATCATCCAATGATTATGACATCAAATGATTATGACATCATCAAATGATTATGACATCATCAAATGATTATGACATCAAAAAAATGATTATGACATCATATAATGATTATGATATCATCAAATGATTATGACATCAACAAAATGATTATGACATCATCCAATGATTATGACATCAAATGATTATGACATCATCAAATGATTATGACATCAACAAAATGATTATGACATCATCCAATGATTATGACATCAAATGATTATGACATCATCAAATGATTATGACATCAACAAAATGATTATGCCATCATCCAACGATTATGACATCAAATGATTATGACATCATCAAATCATTATGACATCAACAAAATGATTATGACATCAACAAAATGATTATGACATCATCAAATGATTATGACATCAACAAAATGATTATGACATCATCTAATGATGATGACATCATCAAATGATTATGACATCAACAAAATGATTATGACATCATCAAATGATTATGACATCATCAAATGATTGTAACATCACCAAAATGATTATGACATCATCTAATGATTATGACATCATCAAATGATTATGACATCAACAAAATGATTATGACATCATCAAATGATTATGACATCAACAAAATGATTATGACATCATATAATGATTATGATATCATCAAATGATTATGACATCAACAAAATGATTATGACATCATCCAATGATTATGACATCAAATGATTATGACATCATCAAATGATTATGACATCATCAAATGCTTATGACATCAAAAAAATGATTATGACATCATATAATGATTATGATATCATCAAATGATTATGACATCAACAAAATGATTATGACATCATCCAATGATTATGACATCAAATGATTATGACATCATCAAATGATTATGACATCAACAAAATGATTATGACATCATCCAATGATTATGACATCAAATGATTATGACATCATCAAATGATTATGACATCAACAAAATGATTATGCCATCATCCAACGATTATGGCATCAAATGATTATGACATCATCAAATCATTATGGCATCAACAAAATGATTATGACATCAACAAAATGATTATGACATCATCAAATGATTATGACATCAACAAAATGATTATGACATCATCTAATGATGATGACATCATCAAATGATTATGACATCAACAAAATGATTATGACATCATCAAATGATTATGACATCAACAAAATGATTATGACATCATCTAATGATTATGACATCATCAAATGATTATGGCATCATCAAATGATTATGACATCAACAAAATGATTATTACATCAACAAAATGATTATGACATCATCAATGATTATGACATCAACAAAATGATTATGACATCATCTAATGATTATGACATCAAATGATTATGACATCATCAAATCATTATGACATCAACAAAATGATTATTACATCAACAAAATGATTATGACATCATCAATGATTATGACATCAACAAAATGATTATGTCATCATCCAATGATTGTGACATCAAATGATTATGACATCATCAAATGATTATGACATCAACAAAATGATTATGACATCATCTAATGATTATGACATCATCAAATGATTATGACTTCAAAAAAATGATTATGACATCATCCAATGATTATGACATCAAATGATTATGACATCATCAAATGATTATAACATCAACAAAATGATTATGACATCATCAAATGATTATGACATCAAGAAAATGATTATGACATCATCAAATGATTATGACATAATCAAATGATTATGACATCAAGAAAATGATTATGACATCATCTAATGATTATAACATCATCAAATGATTATGACATCAACAAAATGATTATGACATCATCCAATGATTATGACATCAAATGATTATGACATCATCAAATCATATGACATCAACAAAATGATTATGACATCAACAAAATGATTATGACATCATCAAATGATTCTGATATCAACAAAATGATTATGACATCATCAAATGATTCTGACATCAACAAAATGATTATGACATCATCCAATGATTATGACATCAAATGATTATGACATCATCAAATGATTATGACATCAACAAAATGATTATGCCATCATCCAACGATTATGACATCAAATGATTATGACATCATCAAATCATTATGACATCAACAAAATGATTATGACATCAACAAAATGATTATGACATCATCAAATGATTATGACATCAACAAAATGATTATGACATCATCTAATGATGATGACATCATCAAATGATTATGACATCAACAAAATGATTATGACATCATCAAATGATTATGACATCAACAAAATGATTATGACATCATCTAATGATCATGACATCATCAAATGATTATGGCATCATCAAATGATTATGACATCAACAAAATGATTTTGACATCATCCAATGATTATGACCTCAAATCATTATGACATCATCAAATCATTATGACATCAACAAAATGATTATTACATCAACAAAATGATTATGACATCATCAAATGATTATGACATCAACAAAATGATTATGTCATCATCCAATGATCATGACATCAAATGATTATGACATCATCAAATGATTATGACATCAACAAAATGATTATGACATCATCTAATGATTATGACATCATCAAATGATTATGACATCAACAAAATGATTATGACATCATCCAATGATTGTGACATCAAAAGATTATGACATCATCAAATGATTATGACATCAACAAAATGATTATGACATCATCAAATGATTATGACATCAACAAAATGATTATGACATCATCTAATGATTATGACATAATCAAATGATTATGACATCAACAAAATGATTATGACATCATCTAATGATTATGACATCATCAAATGATTATGACATCAACAAAATGATTATGACATCATCCAATGATTATGACATCAAATGATTATGACATCATGAAATCATATGACATCAACAAAATGATTATGACATCAACAAAATGATTATGACATCATCAAATTATTATGACATCAACAAAATGATTATGACATCATCAAATTATTCTGACATCAACAAAATGATTATGACATCATCCAATGATAATGACATCAAATGATTATGACATCATCAAATCATTATGACATCAACAAAATGATTATGACATCAACAAAATGATTATGACATCATCAAATGATTATGACATCAACAAAATGATTATGACATCATCTAATGATTATGACATCATCAAATGATTATGACATCAACAAAATGATTATGACATCATCTAAGGATTATGACATCAAATGATTATGACATCATCAAATGATTATGACAGCAACAAAATGATTATGACATCATCAAATGATTATGACATCAACAAAATGATTATGACATCATCTAATGATTATGACATCATCAAATGATTATGACATCAACAAAATGATTATGACATCATCTAATGATTATGACATCATCAAATGATTATGACATCAACAAAATGATTATGACATCATCCAATGATTATGACATCAAATGATTATGACATCATCAAATGATTATGACATCAACAAAATGATTATGACATCATCTAATGATTAAGACATCATCAAATGATTATGACATCAACAAAATGATTATGACATCAACAAAATGATTATGACATCATCAAATGATTATGACATCAACAAAATGATTATGACATCATCCAATGATTATGACATCAAATGATTATGACATCATCAAATGATTATGACATCAACAAAATGATTATGACATCATCAAATGATTATGACATCAACAAAATGATTATGACATCAACAAAATGATTATGACATCATCAAATGATTGTAACATCAACAAAATTATTATGACATCATTTAATGATTATGACATCATCAAATGATTATGACATCAACAAAATGATTATGACATTATCCAATGATTATGACATCAAATGATTATGACATCAACAAAATGATTATGACATCATCTAATGATTATGACATCATCAAATGATTATGACATCAACAAAATGATTATGACATCATCCAATGATTATGACATCAAATGATTATGACATCAACAAAATGATTATGACATCATCCAATGATTATGACATCAAATGATTATGACATCAACAAAATGATTATGACATCAACAAAATGATTATGACATCATCTAATGATTATGACATCAAATGATTATGACATCATCAAATGATTATGACATCAACAAAATGATTATGACATCATCCAATGATTATGACATCAAATGAATATGACATCATCAAATCATTATGACATCAACAAAATGATTATGACATCAACAAAATGATTATGACATCATCAAATGATTGTAACATCAACAAAATGATTATGACATCATCTAATGATTATGACATCATCAAATGATTATGACATCAACAAAATGATTATGACATCATCTAATGATTATGACATCATCAAATGATTATGACATCAACAAAATGATTATGACATCATCAAATGATTATGACATCAACAAAATGATTATGACATTATCCAATGATTATGACATCAAATGATTATGAAATCATCAAATGATTATGACATCAACAAAATGATTATGACATCATCAAATGGTTATGACATCATTAAATGATTATGACATCATCAAATGATTATGACATCAAAAAAATGATTATGACATCATCTAATGATTATGACATCAACAAAATGATTATGACATCATCCAATGATTATGACATCAAATGATTATGACATCAACAAAATGATTATGACATCATCTATTGATTATGACATCATCAAATGATTATGACATCAACAAAATGATTATGACATCATCCAATGATTATGACATCAAATGATTATGACATCATCAAATGATTATGACATCAACAAAATGATTATGACATCATCAAATGATTATGACATCAACAAAATGATTATGACATCATCTAATGATTATGACATAATCAAATGATTATGACATCAACAAAATGATTATGACATCATCCAATGATTATAACATCATCAAATGATTATGACATCATCAAATGATTATGACATCAACAAAATGATTATGACATCATCTAATGATTAAGACATCATCAAATGATTATGACATCAACAAAATGATTATGACATCAACAAAATGATTATGACATCATCAAATGATTATGACATCAACAAAATGATTATGACATCATCCAATGATTATGACATCAAATGATTATGACATCATCAAATGATTATGACATCAACAAAATGATTATGACATCATCAAATGATTATGACATCAACAAAATGATTATGACATCAACAAAATGATTATGACATCATCAAATGATTGTAACATCAACAAAATGATTATGACATCATTTAATGATTATGACATCATCAAATGATTATGACATCAACAAAATGATTATGACATTATCCAATGATTATGACATCAAATGATTATGACATCAACAAAATGATTATGACATCATCTAATGATTATGACATCATCAAATGATTATGACATCAACAAAATGATTATGACATCATCCAATGATTATGACATCAAATGATTATGACATCAACAAAATGATTATGACATCAACAAAATGATTATGACATCATCTAATGATTATGACTAGTGTTGAGCATTCCGATACCGCAAGTATCGGGTATCGGCCGATATCAGCGGTATCGGAATTCCGATACTTAATTCCGATACTTTTTTCATATCGGATTCCGGGATCGGAATCGGAATAGGAAGTTCCCATCATGCTATGAGCCTGCTTGCTTTGATTAAGCCAATGGGAATCCTCCGAAGTGTGGGCACATCCTGTTAGGCATGTAGGCATGTTAACTATTGGCATGGCTGTGATTGGCTGCCGAAATGATGTCATGATGCACTATAAAAGCCACCGCAGCCGCCATTTCTGGTCACTCTGCTGTGAATTCAGTTAGGGACAGGCTGCTGTAGAAGACTGTGAGGGACAGTTAGAAATAGCGATTCTAAAAACAATATTGTGCTTTATCCAGGCTACATAAACCACCACTGTAGCTTGCTTTTCCCTAGCAGCGCTGTTTTCACAGCTGTCTGCAAGGGCTGTGTGAGTGCAGCTCACGCTGTGGAGTGGGTCCTGCAGCCACGTCAGGCTGTAGGCCACCCAGTGTGATCACTGCTGCCTCATACATCTTTTATTTTTTGAGCTGCATTTTTTAAATAATTTCAATCTAGTGTGCTTCCATCCGTATCCATATACGTTGGTTGCAAACACTAGTAGTAGACAGCGGAGCCTTTCTGCAGCCTTTCAGTGCTAGTGTCCACTTTGCTGCACTGTTCACGGCTGTCTGAGAGGTCTCTGACTGTGTGTGAGTGCAGCTCACGCTGAGTAGTGTGTCCTGCAGCTACGTCTGGCTGTAGGACGCTCAGCGTGCGTCACTGCCTCACACATATTTTTATTTGAGTGCAGCTCATTTTTTCTTCTATTAGTGTGCATCCATCCGTCTCCATCTACGGTGGTTGCAAACACTATATAGGAGTACACAGCGGAGCCTTTCTGCAGCCTGTCAGTGCCAGTGCCCACTTAGCTGCACTGTTGACGGCTGTCTGAGAGGTCTCTGACTGTGTGTGAGTGCAGCTCACGCTGAGTAGAGTGTCCTGCAGCTACGTCTGGTTGTAGGACGCTCAACGTGCGTCACTGCCTCACACATATTTGTCTCTGAGTGCAGCTCATTTTTTCTTCTCCTATTAGTGTGCATCCATCCGTATCCATCAACATTGGTTGGTTGCAAACACTATATAGGAGTAGATAGAGGAGCCTTTTTTTCTGGCTTGTGCCCTGCCGGCGCAGCCAGATTAGTATTACCCAATTTTTTTGGAGCCTCATCTTTTGCATTGTAGGTTACCTGCCTGCATTGTAATAGCTCCAAAAAGTTGGTGATACTATCAGTTTCAATTCTTTGTTCTCATACTTTGAGTTTGTTTCAAACAAAGAAACCACATAAAAAGTTCACCAAACACTACATTTTGAACTTGTGTAGGCCACATCAGCTCCTATTAAAGTCTAGTCCACACACACACACTTCATAAAATTAGTGTTTCTTGTACCTGTAACCAGCTGTTCAGGAATAAGCACACTAAGGCCCCCCTTTGTCCTTTTTTGCCTATCTTAAGCAGTCTTGCAAGATGAAGAAGGCAGGGAGTAAGGCGCGGGGGCGTGGGCGTGGGCGTGGAGTTTCAGCAGGGAGAGGACGTGGGGATTCTGCAGGGAGAGGACGTGGGGATTCTACAGGTAGAGGACGTGGGGATTCTGGGCCTGCTGCGGGCACCAGTGGATCAGCATCCCCCAGTTTTAGCAGGCAACAGTCCTTTATGCGCAGCTTTGTAGGACCTCAACGTACTCCACTGCTGCGGGAGGAACAAATTGAAGCCGTTGTCGGATGGATGGCAGCTAACGCATCGACTTCAATTACTTCCGCATCCTCTCAGGGTCAGAGCACCGAAGAGCAACCATCTGTCTCTTCACCACCTGCCAAAGTGCCCAGGCAGTCAGAGAGACATGGACAGGAGCCATCACAATCTCTACTTCTGTTCTCGGAATCTGTTGGCTTGGAAAGAGGGGGCCAGCCAAGCAGCATTCCTGAATGTGAAGAAGAGGGAGTATGCAGTGATGCGCAACTTCTTTGTCCCTCTGAATCTGAAGAGGCGAGTGGGCCAGTGCCTATGGTCAGCACACCTCAGTACGCATCAGATGATGACGAGACTCAGTTGCCACTTTCTGGTGCGTACGGTGCTGGCGAGACAACCCCGGAGAAGCAGCTGTTTGAAGAGGGGAGGGAAGATGATGAGGTCCTTGACCCATCATGGCGTGAGCAACAGGAAGGTGGTGGGAGCAGCTCGGAGGAAGAGATTCCCCTACCGGCCAAAACAGGAGGCAGAGGGAGGGGGAAGACTTGGTTGCCTGTACCCTCCACTTCGGCACCCGTTAGGAGCATTCCTCCTTCCAAAGGCAAACCGGGCGCTCACAAGAGTTGCAGTGCGTGGTCCTTTTTTGACACAGTTGCAGATGACATTTGCTTTGTCAAATGCAAGCTGTGTCATCAGAGAGTCAAAAGAGGGAGAAATGTCAGCAACCTCAATACCACAAATATGTGGAAACATGTGCGCACCAAGCACGAGTTGGAGTTGCATAGACACCCTCAAGACGTAGGCCAACGTACAGCACCACCTACCACCTCTTCAGTTCGTGTTGGGCCCTCTTCCTCCAGCTCACACACTGCTGGTTCGGCTTCCTCACAGGATCGCCAAGGAAGAACCTCTGCCACTGTTGTCCGGAGACCCTGTCAGATTCCACCCATAACAGCACGTTCCCATCCATCACAGCCATCGGTAGCACAGGCATGGGATAAAAGGCGCCCTTACTCGGCAAACCATCCCCGAGCACAGTCTCTGAATGCTGGCATTGCCAAACTTCTGGCAGTTGAAATGCTGTCATTCAGGCTGGTGGACACTGACACCTTCCGGGACTTAATGGCATTGGCAGTCCCCCAATACAACGTGCCCAGCCGCTTTTATTTCAGCAGGCGAGCCGTCCCTGCCCTGCAGAAACATGTTGAGGGCAAAATAAAACATGCGCTACTAAACGCCGTTAGTAGCAAGGTCCACCTGACCACCGATGCGTGGACCAGTAACCATGGACAGGGACGATACCTTTCCCTCACTGCCCACTGGGTCAATGTTGTGGAGCCGGGTACGGATCTGGAGAGTGGCGCTGTACGTGTTCTTCCAACGCCACGGATTGCAGGACTCCAGTCTGTACACATAGACTCCTCCTCCTACTCAAGTTCCTCAGAAACAGCAGAGCAGGAGCCTGTTACGACCGATATGAGCACAGCCGTGGCCAAACGTCAACAGGCTGTACTCAAATTAATTTCTTTGGGGAATCGAAGCCACACAGCGCAGGAGCTCTGGAATGCTATCAAGCTGGAGAGCGATGTGTGGTTTGGGCCAGCGAATCTCCAGCCGGGCTTGGTAGTGTGTGACAATGGCCGAAATCTGGTGGCAGCTCTTGGCCTAGGCAACCTCACACACATCCCATGTCTGGCACATGTTCTTAACTTGGTCGTGCAGAGCTTTCTGAGGGACTATCCGGATCTTGATGCACTGTTGCACAAGGTCCGCATAGAGTGCGCTCACTTGCGACGTTCCAGCACGGCAAGATCGCGCCTCGCTGCTCTGCAGCGACGATTTGGCCTTCCAGAACATCGCATCATATGTGACCTACCCACCCGGTGGAATTCAACGTTACATATGTTGGAGCGGTTGTGTGAGCAGCAGGCAGCAGTCATGGAGTACCAGCTGCATCAGGCGCAAACAAGTCGCACTGTGCGCCGTTCACACTTCAGCACCATTGAGTGGGCCTCTATGAAGGACATCTGCCTCGTTTTGCGTGCCTTCGATGAATCCACGCGGATGGCGAGTGCAGATGATGCACTAGTCAGCATGACTGTCCCCCTTATCTGCCTGCTTCAACAAACACTGCAAGCACTAAGGGATGAGGTTTCAGAAGAGGTGGAGGATGAGGAGTCCCAAATGCCATCTGCTTCTGGACAGTCTGCGCTACGTGTTTCCTCACAAAGGCCTAGGCAGGGGACACTTTGTGAGGAGGATGAGGAGGAGTCGATGGAGGAGGAAGACATCTCTCCAGAGGAGGGAGGTACACAAACCTCTACTCAGTATGTACAGCGAGGGTGGGGTGATGCAGAGCAGGTCGAGGTCACGCCTCAAACAGGGGACAGCGGTTCTTTGGCAGTTGGGAGTCTGCAGCACATGGTTGATTTCATGCTGCAGTGCCTGAGAAACGACCGCCGCATCGCCCACATTCTCGTCTCGGCTGATTATTGGGTGTACACCCTCCTAGATCCTCGCTACCGGGACAGCGTACAAAGGCTCATACCAACGTTGAACCGGGAGCGTAAAATGCGGGAGTACGAAGAGTCACTGGTGCAGTCCATAATGTTTTCCATTCCACCCGACAGCATTGTTGCAAGTGCTTTACAAAGCAGCTCTGTGCGTCGAGGCAGTGGAGGAAACTCTGCACAAAGAGGGAGCAGAGGCAGTGCCGCAGCACAAGGCAAGACCACTATGGCCCAAATGTGGCAAAGTTTTGTGTGTCCACCACAATTGTCTACACCATCAGCGACGCCTCGAGTCAGCAGGAGGCAACGCTTCCGTCAGATGGTGTCAGACTACATGTCTTGCCCTGTCGCTGTACTCCCAGATGGCTCTTCCCCCTTCAAGTTTTGGGTCTCTAAGCTGGATACATGGCCAGAGCTTAGCCAGTATGCATTGGAGGTGCTGGCTTGCCCTGCTGCCAGTGTATTATCGGAACGTGTCTTTAGTGCCGCAGGTGGTGTACTAACAGACCGTCGCACGCGACTATCTTCCGATAATGTTGACCGGCTGACTTTTCTGAAAATGAACAAGGCCTGGATCTCCAAAGACTTTGCCATTCCTCTTACAGACTAAATTAGTGGTTGGCAACTGTATCCAGGTCTGCTGGTGTGTTCATTTTTCTACCACCTGAACTATAATCCCTGTGCTTCAACACAGCCAGTTGTCGCTCAGATGTGTCGTCTGCACAGAGAAACACACTAGCTCCTGTGTTACTGGGGTTCAGTAATGCCAGCTGATCCCCTGCTGTGTGGACGGCAGAGTCACCAGCTCCATCAACATTCAAACCACTACTGATTTTTAACCGTGCCCAACTTAGGTCTCTGGCTCCACTGTCTCTACTATTTCCCCTGACCTCCAACCCCGCCATCTACATCTCTGAAGTGGCGTCAGCACAATCTACACTTGTTCCTGTGTTCCTGTGGCTCAGTCCCATCAGTTTATCCCCTGATGTGTGTCCGGCAAGGTCTCCTGCTCTGTCCACATTCCCATAACCAGTAGTGGGAATGAGGACAGAGCTGGCGAACTTGCCGGACAAACATCAGGGGATCAACTGATGGGACTGAGCACCAGTAACACAGGAACAAGTGTAGATTGTGCTGACACCACTTCAGAGATGTAGCTGGCGGGGTTGGAGGCCAGGGTAAATAGTAGAGACAGTGGAGCCAGAGGCCTAAGTGGAGCATGGTTAGAATCAGTAGTAGTCCACAACCTCCATAAAAACCGCTGCCCATTGGCCTCTGCATGCGGCATGCGTAATCCTGGGCACCAACAGCGTCAGTTGGTGTTCAGAAGTGTCGTCTCCACAGAGCCAAACACATTCGTTCAAGTGTTAGTGGGGTTCAGCACTGCCAGCTGTTCCCCTGCTGTGGAGATGGCAAGTCTCCTGCTGCATTCACCTGCCAAAATCCAGTAGGCCCCAGCCTGCTCCTCGCCTAATCCTGGGCTCCAACAGCGTCAGTTGGTGTTCAGAAGTGTCGTCTCCACAGAAACAAACACATTCGTTCAAGTGTTAGTGGGGTTCAGCACTGCCAGCTGTTCCCCTGCTGTGGAGATGGCAAGTCTCCTGCTGCCTTCACCTGCCAAAATCCAGTAGGCCCCAGCCTGCTCCTCGCCTAATCCTGGGCTCCAACAGCGTCAGTTGGTGTTCAGAAGTGTCGTCTCCACAGAACCAAACACATTCGTTAAAGTGATAGTGGGGTTCAGCACTGCCAGCTGTTCCCCTGCTGTGGAGATGGCAAGTCTCCTGCTGCCTTCACCTGCCAAAATCCAGTAGGCCCCAGCCTGCTCCTCGCCTAATCCTGGGCTCCAACAGCGTCAGTTGGTGTTCAGAAGTGTCGTCTCCACAGAGCCAAACACGTTCGTTCAAGTGTTAGTGGGGTTCAGCACTGCCAGCTGTTCCCCTGCTGTGGAGATGGCAAGTCTCCTGCTGCATTCACCTGCCAAAATCCAGTAGGCCCCAGCCTGCTCCTCGCCTAATCCTGGGCTCCAACAGCGTCAGTTGGTGTTCAGAAGTGTCGTCTCCACAGAAACAAACACATTCGTTCAAGTGTTAGTGGGGTTCAGCACTGCCAGCTGTTCCCCTGCTGTGGAGATGGCAAGTCTCCTGCTGCCTTCACCTGCCAAAAACCAGTAGGCCCCAGCCTGCTCCTCGCCTAATCCTGGGCTCCAACAGCGTCAGTTGGTGTTCAGAAGTGTCGTCTCCACAGAGCCAAACACGTTCGTTCAAGTGTTAGTGGGGTTCAGCACTGCCAGCTGTTCCCCTGCTGTGGAGATGGCAAGTCTCCTGCTGCATTCACCTGCCAAAATCCAGTAGGCCCCAGCCTGCTCCTCGCCTAATCCTGGGCTCCAACAGCGTCAGTTGGTGTTCAGAAGTGTCGTCTCCACAGAAACAAACACATTCGTTCAAGTGTTAGTGGGGTTCAGCACTGCCAGCTGTTCCCCTGCTGTGGAGATGGCAAGTCTCCTGCTGCCTTCACCTGCCAAAATCCAGTAGGCCCCAGCCTGCTCCTCGCCTAATCCTGGGCTCCAACAGCGTCAGTTGGTGTTCAGAAGTGTCGTCTCCACAGAACCAAACACATTCGTTCAAGTGTTAGTGGGGTTCAGCACTGCCAGCTGTTCCCCTGCTGTGGAGATGGCAAGTCTCCTGCTGCATTCACCTGCCAAAATCCAGTAGGCCCCAGCCTGCTCCTCGCCTAATCCTGGGCTCCAACAGCGTCAGTTGGTGTTCAGAAGTGTCGTCTCCACAGAACCAAACACGTTCGTTCAAGTGTTAGTGGGGTTCAGCACTGCCAGCTGTTCCCCTGCTGTGGAGATGGCAAGTCTCCTGCTGCCTTCACCTGCCAAAATCCAGTAGGCCCCAGCCTGCTCCTCGCCTAATCCTGGGCTCCAACAGCGTCAGTTGGTGTTCAGAAGTGTCGTCTCCACAGAACCAAACACGTTCGTTCAAGTGTTAGTGGGGTTCAGCACTGCCAGCTGTTCCCCTGCTGTGGAGATGGCAGTCTCTCCTGCTGTCTCCGCATTACAAAGACAGTAGGCCTCTGCCTACACCCTCCTATTTCCTGGGCTTCAACACAGCCAGTTGTAGTTCGGAAGTGCCGTCCACACGGAAAGAGACACTTGCTCCCGTGTCTCAGTGGGGTTCAGTAACGTCAGCTGATCCCCTGCTGTGTGGATGGCAGTCTCTCCTGCTGTAAACTCATTCAAAATACAGTAGGCCTCTGCCTACACCCTCCTATTTCCTGGGCTTCAACACAGCCAGTTGTAGTTCGGAAGTGCCATCCACACGGAAAGAGATACTTGCTCCCGTGTCTCAGTGGGGTTCAGTAACGTCAGCTGATCCCCTGCTGTGTGGATGGCAGTCTCTCCTGCTGTAAACTCATTCAAAATACAGTAGGCCTCTGCCTACACCCTCCTATTTCCTGGGCTTCAACACAGCCAGTTGTAGTTCGGAAGTGCCGTCCACACGGAAAGAGACACTTGCTCCCGTGTCTCAGTGGGGTTCAGTAACGTCAGCTGATCCCCTGCTGTGTGGATGGCAGTCTCTCCTGCTGTCACCTCATTCAAAATTCAGTAGGCCTCTGCCTACACCCTCCTATTTCCTGGGCTTCAACACAGCCAGTTGTAGTTCGGAAGTGCCGTCCACACGGAAAGAGATACTTGCTCCCGTGTCTCAGTGGGGTTCAGTAACGTCAGCTGATCCCCTGCTGTGTGGATGGCAGTCTCTCCTGCTGTAAACTCATTCAAAATACAGTAGGCCTCTGCCTACACCCTCCTATTTCCTGGGCTTCAACACAGCCAGTTGTAGTTCGGAAGTGCCGTCCACACGGAAAGAGATACTTGCTCCCGTGTCTCAGTGGGGTTCAGTAATGTCAGCTGATCCCCTGCTGTGTGGATGGCAAAGTCTCCTGCTGCCTACACAGTCGTACCACTACTGATTTTTAACCGTGCTCCAATTAGGCCTGTGGCTCCACTGTCTCTCGTATTTCCCCTGTCCTCCAACCCTGCCAGTTACAGCTCCGAAGTGGCGTCTGCACAATCCACACTTGTTCCTGTGTTACAGGTGTTCAGTCCGATCAGTTAATCCCCTGATGTGTGTCCGGCAATGTCGCCTGCTCTGTCCACATTCCCATTATCGGAATGTGGACAGAGCAGGCGACATTGCCGGACACACATCAGGGGATTAACTGACCGGACTGAACACCTGTAACACAGGAACAAGTGTGGATTGTGCAGACGCCACTTCGGAGCTGTAACTGGCGGGGTTGGAGGACAGGGGAAATACGAAAATCAGTGAATCCACAGGCCTAAGTGGAGCTTGGTTCAAATTAGTAGTCTACAACCGATCTTAAAATTTCTTCAATGCAGCCTAAGCCTGCTCCGTGCTTGTCCCTGGGCTTCAACACAGCCAGTTGTTGCTCGGAAGTGCCGTCTTCACAGAGTAAAACACTAGCTCCTGTGTTTGTGGGGTTCAGTAACGTCAGCTGTTCCCCTGCTGTTTTGATGGCAATCTGTCCTGCTGCCTCCCAATTGACAGCACATCAGGCCTCAGCCTGCTAAGTGCTTGTCCTGGGCTCCAACATCGCCAGTTGCTGCTCATAACTGACTTTGGCACGGCTACTCCCTCCTGCCCAGCTTGGTTCCAGCCCTGCCTGCTGTTTCCGGGAAGTGTCAATGTCAGTTTGCCACCCCAAGTTGCCATGTCGTGTTGCGGTTGGGTTAGCCGAGGCTAGGGTGCCAGCAGTTTAGGTGCTTCCTATGTGGACTGCGGGTTCTGGTAAGAAAGGTTTGTTCCATAGTGCCAGTAGGACAAGCACCCCCTGTAGGACTGTGTGATTCGGTAACTGCGGCCAGCTTGCGGCATGCCAACTTTGCTTTTCAGGGGTAACTTCTGATACCCCTCCGGGTTCCAGCACCGTCAGCTGGTTCTCATCAGAGCCTTTGGCCTAGGTGCCTCCATCTCGGTATCCGAGTTCCAGCAACGTCTGCTGGTCCTTGGTAGTGCTTTGTAGCACAGGTACCTCCTGCTTAGTAACCGGGTTCCAGCACCGTCAGCTGGTCCTCGGTTGTGCCATTGGCTCTTATTCCTTCTGCTGCCCCTCCGGGTGCCAGCACTGTCAGCTGGTCCTCGCTATTTCCATTTGCTCTTGCAGCTTATGCTACCCCTCCGGGTTCCAGCACCGTCAGCTGGTTCTCGTCAGAGCCTTTGGCCTAGGTGCCTCCATCTCGGTATCCGAGTTCCGGCAACGTCTGCTGGTCCTTGGTAGTGCTTTGTAGCACAGGTACCTCCTGCTTAGTAACCGGGTTCCAGCACCGTCAGCTGGTCCTCGGTTGTGCCATTGGCTCTTATTCCTTCTGCTGCCCCTCCGGGTGCCAGCACTGTCAGCTGGTCCTCGCTATTTCCATTTGCTCTTGCAGCTTATGCTACCCCTCCGGGTTCCAGCACCGTCAGCTGGTTCTCGTCAGAGCCTTTGGCCTAGGTGCCTCCATCTCGGTATCCGAGTTCCGGCAACGTCTGCTGGTCCTTGGTAGTGCTTTGTAGCACAGGTACCTCCTGCTTAGTAACCGGGTTCCAGCACCGTCAGCTGGTCCTCGGTAGTGCCATTGGCTCTTGTTCCTTCTGCTGCCCCTCCGGGTGCCAGTACCGTCAGCTGGTTCAAGAGGACAAAGAACAGGAAGACAACCACCAAGATGCAGAACAACAAGAGAGAGAAGACAAAGAAGCATAAAAAAAACAAAGCAGAAGAACATTAAGCATAAGACTAATACTCTGAGCAAATGATATTATCTTATTTATAAGCAGAAGAAGACTAAGCAGTGTATGGGGGTGAGTCCGTTCCTCCTCGTGGTGCCCCTGGAAAAGGCCTGCTTCTGCAGGCCAAACTGAACGCGGACAAATCCTGTTGTAAATCTTTTGTGACAGGCAGAACGGAAGGTGTAAACTTCTAACTTTTCTAGATAACAACTACAGGAATGCCTGACACAAACAAGAATATGATGAAGAAGAATAGGAAGAAGATGAAGAAGCTGAATATGTAGAATAATAATTGTTGAATAAGAAGAATATGAAGAATGTAAGAAAAGGAAGAAGAAGAAGAAGAAGAAGAAGAAGAAGAAGAATGAAAAAAAGGAAGTAGAAGAAGAAGAAGAAGAATGTAAAAAAAGGAATAAGAAGAAGAATGTAAAAAAAGGAAGTAGAAGAAGAAGAAGAAGAATGTAAAAAAAGGAAGTAGAAGAAGAAGAAGAAGAATGTAAAAAAAGGAAGTAGAAGAAGAAGACATACATGTCTGGCAAAATATAAATGAGGCTAACATAGTCAATATCTTTGTAACTCCTAACATCTTTAAAAAAAAAAGTTTAATTCCTGCTATTCCATTTGATTGGGCTAAACCTCTATGGCTTTAATGTCTCCTCCACCTCCCACAATACATTCTACATTATTCTTAGTTGTTTTTCTTCATGTAGAATTAACCTACAAGGAAAGAAAGGGTTTTTTTTAATTCCGATATTTTGGCCCCATTGACTTGCATTGGTTCCCGGTATCGGAATCGGCGATACCGATACTTTTTTTTAAGATCGGCCGATCCATTCCGATCCGATATTTTCAAGTATCGGCTGGTATCGCTCAACTCTAATTATGACATCATCAAATGATTATGACATCAACAAAATGATTATGACATCATCCAATAATTATGACATCAAATGATTATGACATCATCAAATGATTATGACATCAACAAAATGATTATGACATCATCCAATGATTATGACATCAAATGAATATGACATCATCAAATCATTATGACATCAACAAAATGATTATGACATCAACAAAATGATTATGACATCATCAAATGATTGTAACATCAACAAAATGATTATGACATCATCTAATGATTATGACATCATCAAATGATTATGACATCAACAAAATGATTATGACATCATCTAATGATTATGACATCATCAAATGATTATGACATCAACAAAATGATTATGACATCATCAAATGATTATGACATCAACAAAATGATTATGACATTATCCAATGATTATGACATCAAATGATTATGAAATCATCAAATGATTATGACATCAACAAAATGATTATGACATCATCAAATGGTTATGACATCATTAAATGATTATGACATCATCAAATGATTATGACATCAAAAAAATGATTATGACATCATCTAATGATTATGACATCAACAAAATGATTATGACATTATCCAATGATTATGACATCAAATGATTATGAAATCATCAAATGATTATGACATCAACAAAATGATTATGACATCATCAAATGGTTATGACATCATTAAATGATTATGACATCATCAAATGATTATGACATCAAAAAAATGATTATGACATCATCTAATGATTATGACATCAACAAAATGATTATGACATCATCCAATGATTATGACATCAAATGATTATGACATCAACAAAATGATTATGACATCATCTAATGATTATAACATCATCAAATGATTATGACATCAACAAAATGATTATGACATCATCCAAGGATTATGACATCAAATGATTATGACATCATCAAATCATATGACATCAACAAAATGATTATGACATCAACAAAATGATTATGACATCATCAAATGATTCTGACATCAACAAAATGATTATGACATCATCAAATGATTATGACATCAACAAAATGATTATGACATCATCAAATGATTATGACATCAACAAAATTATTATGACATCATCTAATGATTATGACATCATCAAATGATTATGACATCAACAAAATTATTATGACATCATCCAATGATTATGACATCAAATGATTATGACATCATCAAATGATTATGACATCAACAAAATGATTATGACATCATCTAATGATTATGACATCATCAAATGATTATGACATCAACAAAATGATTATGACATCATCCAATGATTATGACATCAAATGATTATGACATCATCAAATGATTATGACATCAACAAAATGATTATGACATCATCCAATGATTATGACATCAAATGATTATGACATCATCAAATCATTATGACATCAACAAAATGATTATGACATCAACAAAATGATTACGACATCATCCAATGATTATGACATCAACAAAATGATTATGACATCATCTAATGATTATGACATCAACAAAATGATTATGACATCATCTAATGATTATGACATCATCTAATGATTATGACATCAACAAAATGATTATGACATCATCCAATGATTATGACATCAAATGATTATGACATCAACAAAATGATTATGACATCATCAAATGATTATGACATCAACAAAATGATTATGACATTATCCAATGATTATGACATCAAATGATTATGAAATCATCAAATGATTATGACATCAACAAAATGATTATGACATCATCAAATGGTTATGACATCAACAAAATGATTATGACATCATTAAATGATTATGACATCATCAAATGATTATGACATCATCAAATGATTATGACATCAAAAAAATGATTATGACATCATATAATGATTATGACATCATCAAATGATTATGACATCAACAAAATGATTATGACATCATCCAATGATTATGACATCAAATGATTATGACATCATCAAATGATTATGACATCAACAAAATGATTATGCCATCATCCAACGATTATGACATCAAATGATTATGACATCATCAAATCATTATGACATCAACAAAATGATTATGACATCAACAAAATGATTATGACATCATCAAATGATTATGACATCAACAAAATGATTATGACATCATCTAATGATGATGACATCATCAAATGATTATGACATCAACAAAATGATTATGACATCATCAAATGATTATGACATCAACAAAATGATTATGACATCATCTAATGATTATGACATCATCAAATGATTATGACATCAACAAAATGATTATGTCATCATCCAATGATTGTGACATCAAATGATTATGACATCATCAAATGATTATGACATCAACAAAATGATTATGACATCATCTAATGATTATGACATCATCAAATGATTATGACATCAAAAAAATGATTATGACATCATCCAATGATTATGACATCAAATGATTATGACATCATCAAATGATTATAACATCAACAAAATGATTATGACATCATCAAATGATTATGACATCAACAAAATGATTATGACATCATCTAATGATTATGACATAATCAAATGATTATGACATCAAGAAAATGATTATGACATCAACAAAATGATTATGTCATCATCCAATGATCATGACATCAAATGATTATGACATCATCAAATGATTATGACATCAACAAAATGATTATGACATCATCTAATGATTATGACATCATCAAATGATTATGACATCAACAAAATGATTATGACATCATCCAATGATTGTGACATCAAAAGATTATGACATCATCAAATGATTATGACATCAACAAAATGATTATGACATCATCAAATGATTATGACATCAACAAAATGATTATGACATCATCTAATGATTATGACATAATCAAATGATTATGACATCAACAAAATGATTATGACATCATCTAATGATTATGACATCATCAAATGATTATGACATCAACAAAATGATTATGACATCATCCAATGATTATGACATCAAATGATTATGACATCATGAAATCATATGACATCAACAAAATGATTATGACATCAACAAAATGATTATGACATCATCAAATGATTATGACATCAACAAAATGATTATGACATCATCAAATGATTCTGACATCAACAAAATGATTATGACATCATCCAATGATAATGACATCAAATGATTATGACAACATCAAATCATTATGACATCAACAAAATGATTATGACATCAACAAAATGATTATGACATCATCAAATGATTATGACATCAACAAAATGATTATGACATCATCTAATGATTATGACATCAAATGATTATGACATCATCAAATGATTATGACATCAACAAAATGATTATGACATCATCAAATGATTATGACATCAACAAAATGATTATGACATCAACAAAATGATTATGACATCATCAAAGGATTGTAACATCAACAAAATGATTATGACATCATCTAATGATTATGACATCATCAAATGATTATGACATCAACAAAATGAATATGACATTATCCAATGATTATGACATCAAATGATTATGACATCAACAAAATGATTATGACATCATCTAATGATTATGACATCATCAAATGATTATGACATCAACAAAATGATTATGACATCATCCAATGATTATGACATCAAATGATTATGACATCAACAAAATGATTATGACATCAACAAAATGATTATGACATCATCTAATGATTATGACATCATCAAATGATTATGACATCAACAAAATGATTATGACATCATCCAATAATTATGACATCAAATGATTATGACATCATCAAATGATTATGACATCAACAAAATGATTATGACATCATCAAATGATTATGACATCAACAAAATGATTATGACATCATCCAATGATTATGACATCAAATGATTATGACATCATCAAATGATTATGACATCAACAAAATGATTATGACATCATCCAACGATTATGACATCAAATGATTATGACATCATCAAATCATTATGACATCAACAAAATGATTATGACATCAACAAAATGATTATGACATCATCAAATGATTATGACATCAACAAAATGATTATGACATCATCAAATGATGATGACATCATCAAATGATTATGACATCAACAAAATGATTATGACATCATCAAATGATTATGACATCAACAAAATGATTATGACATCATCTAATGATCATGACATCATCAAATGATTATGGCATCATCAAATGATTATGACATCAACAAAATGATTTTGACATCATCCAATGATTATGACCTCAAATCATTATGACATCATCAAATCATTATGACATCAACAAAATGATTATTACATCAACAAAATGATTATGACATCATCAAATGATTATGACATCAACAAAATGATTATGTCATCATCCAATGATCATGACATCAAATGATTATGACATCATCAAATGATTATGACATCAACAAAATGATTATGACATCATCTAATGATTATGACATCATCAAATGATTATGACATCAACAAAATGATTATGACATCATCCAATGATTGTGACATCAAAAGATTATGACATCATCAAATGATTATGACATCAACAAAATGATTATGACATCATCAAATGATTATGACATCAACAAAATGATTATGACATCATCTAATGATTATGACATCATCAAATGATTATGACATCAACAAAATGATTATGACATCATCTAATGATTATGACATCATCAAATGATTATGACATCAACAAAATGATTATGACATCATCCAATGATTATGACATCAAATGATTATGACATCATGAAATCATATGACATCAACAAAATGATTATGACATCAACAAAATGATTATGACATCATCAAATTATTATGACATCAACAAAATGATTATGACATCATCAAATTATTCTGACATCAACAAAATGATTATGACATCATCCAATGATAATGACATCAAATGATTATGACATCATCAAATCATTATGACATCAACAAAATGATTATGACATCAACAAAATGATTATGACATCATCAAATGATTATGACATCAACAAAATGATTATGACATCATCAAATGATGATGACATCATCAAATGATTATGACATCAACAAAATGATTATGACATCATCAAATGATTATGACATCAACAAAATGATTATGACATCATCTAATGATCATGACATCATCAAATGATTATGGCATCATCAAATGATTATGACATCAACAAAATGATTTTGACATCATCCAATGATTATGACCTCAAATCATTATGACATCATCAAATCATTATGACATCAACAAAATGATTATTACATCAACAAAATGATTATGACATCATCAAATGATTATGACATCAACAAAATGATTATGTCATCATCCAATGATCATGACATCAAATGATTATGACATCATCAAATGATTATGACATCAACAAAATGATTATGACATCATCTAATGATTATGACATCATCAAATGATTATGACATCAACAAAATGATTATGACATCATCCAATGATTGTGACATCAAAAGATTATGACATCATCAAATGATTATGACATCAACAAAATGATTATGACATCATCAAATGATTATGACATCAACAAAATGATTATGACATCATCTAATGATTATGACATAATCAAATGATTATGACATCAACAAAATGATTATGACATCATCTAATGATTATGACATCATCAAATGATTATGACATCAACAAAATGATTATGACATCATCCAATGATTATGACATCAAATGATTATGACATCATGAAATCATATGACATCAACAAAATGATTATGACATCAACAAAATGATTATGACATCATCAAATGATTATGACATCAACAAAATGATTATGACATCATCAAATGATTCTGACATCAACAAAATGATTATGACATCATCCAATGATAATGACATCAAATGATTATGACATCATCAAATCATTATGACATCAACAAAATTATTATGACATCAACAAAATGATTATGACATCATCAAATGATTATGACATCAACAAAATGATTATGACATCATCTAATGATTATGACATCAAATGATTATGACATCATCAAATGATTATGACATCAACAAAATGATTATGACATCATCAAATGATTATGACATCAACAAAATGATTATGACATCAACAAAATGATTATGACATCATCAAATGATTGTAACATCAACAAAATGATTATGACATCATCTAATGATTATGACATCAAATGATTATGACATCAACAAAATGATTATGACATCATCTAATGATTATGACATCATCAAATGATTATGACATCAACAAAATGATTATGACATCATTAGAGTTGAGCGATACCGTCCGATACTTCAAAGTATCGTATCGGATGGTATCGGCCGATCTTTAAAAAAAGTATCGGTATCGCCGATTCCGATACCGGAAGTCCCATTCAAGTCTATGGGACTTCCGGTATCGGAATAAGAAAAACCCTTTCCTGCCCTTGTACAGCCTCTCTGGGGTCTGTACGGGCCTTTCGGGGGGCTGTGCCGGCCTGCCAGGGGGTCTGCGCAGGCTCCGGTGGTCTGTGCCGGCCTGCCGGTGGTCTGTGCAGGCTCCGGGGGGCTGTGCCGGCCTGCCGGGGGGCTGTGCCGGCCTGCCGGGGGGCTGTGCTGGCTCCGGGAGGCTGTGCCGGCCTGCCGGGGGGCTGTGCCGGCCTGCCGGGGGGCTGTGCCGGCCTGCCGGGGGGCTGTGCAGGCTCCGGGGGTCTGTGCAGGCATCGTCCGATGGGACTACAAGTCCCATCTGGCGATGCCTGCTACCATGACAGTGATTGACACATTAGCCAATGATGGGACAGTAGTAGTCCCATCATCCGGCTAATGTGTTAAATGTAAAAAAAAAAAAAAAATTACATGCTACATACATACAACATGCATACTACATACATGCTACATTCATACTACATACTACATACATGCTACATTCATACTACATGCAACATACATACTACATATATACTACATGCATGCTACATACATACTGCATGCTACATACATACTACATACATACTACATACATACTACATGCATCATACATAACACATATATACTACATGCATGCTACATACATACTACATGCTACATACTACATATATACTACATGCATGCTACATACTACATGCTACATACATACTACATACATACTGCATGCTACATGCATGCTACATACATACTACATACATACTACATGCTACATACATGCTACATACATACTACATACATACTACATGCTACATACATACTACATATATACTACATACATACTACATGCATGCTACATACATGCTACATACATACCACATACATAACACATATATACTACATGCATGTTACATACATACTACATACATACCATATACATACTACATGCATGCTACATACATACTACATGCATGCTACATATATACTACATGCATGCTACATACATACTACATGCTACATACATACTACATATATACTACATGCATGCTACATACATACTACATGCTACATACATACTACATATATACTACATGCATGCTACATACATACTACATATATACTACATGCATGCTACATGCATGCTACATACATACCACATATATACTACATACATACTACATACAATACATTCATACAATACATACATAGACATACAGTACATATAACATAGAGTAACATACTTACCAATACTTGTCACATTGTTCCCCGAAGCCATTGTGTTTCCGGAATAAATATTAACATAACAAACCACAAAAATACTCACCCACGATCCGAAGCAGTCCACGAGTGTGTCCCACGACGATCTTGGGTAGAGAACTGCAGCATCAGCTGTTGCTGCCGTTCTCTACTGGCTGCAGGAATCCAATGACGGAAGGTAGGTATCCTTCCGCACTGTATTCCTCCGCCACTTAAAAAAAAAAAAAGTCCCTAGTCTCACTTTATGCCATTGCTGTGTGGGAAATTCCCACGCAGCAATGGCATAAAGTGAGACTAGGGACTTTTTTTTTTTTAAGTGGCGGAGGAATACAGTGCGGAAGGATACCTACCTTCCGTCATTGGATTCCTGCAGCCCGTAGAGAACGGCAGCATCATCTGATGCTGCAGTTCTCTACCCAAGATCGTCGTGGGACACACTCGTGGACTGCTTCGGATCGTGGGTGAGTATTTTTGTGGTTTGTTATGTTAATATTTATTCCGGAAACACAATGGCTTCGGGGAACAATGTGACAAGTATTGGTAAGTATGTTACTCTATGTTATATGTACTGTATGTCTATGTATGTATTGTATGTATGTAGTATATATGTGGTATGTATGTAGTATATATGTAGTATGTATGTAGCATGCATGTAGTATATATGTAGCATGTATGTAGTATGTATGTGGTATGTATGTAGCATGTAGTATGTATGTAGCATGCATGTAGTATGTATGTGGTATGTATGTAGCATGTAGTATGTATGTAGCATGCATGTAGTATGTATGTAGTATGTATGTAGTATGTATGTAGCATGCAGTATGTATGTAGCATGTATGTAGTATGTATGTAGTATATATGTAGTATGTATGTAGTATGTATGTAGCATGCATGTAGTATATATGTAGTATGTATGTAGCATGCATGTAGTATATATGTAGCATGTATGTAGTATGTATGTGGTATGTATGTAGCATGTAGTATGTATGTAGCATGCATGTAGTATGTATGTGGTATGTATGTAGCATGTAGTATGTATGTAGCATGCATGTAGTATGTATGTAGTATGTATGTAGTATGTATGTAGCATGCAGTATGTATGTAGCATGTATGTAGTATGTATGTAGTATATATGTAGTATGTATGTAGTATGTATGTAGCATGCATGTAGTATGTATGTAGCATGTAGTATGTATGTAGCATGCATGTAGTATGTATGTAGCATGCATGTAGTATGTATGTAGTATGTATGTAGTATGTATGTAGCATGTAGTATGTATGTAGCATGCATGTAGTATGTATGTAGTATATATGTAGTATGTATGTAGTATTTTTTTTTTTTTTTTTTTTAACATTTAACACATTAGCTGGATGATGGGACTACTACTGTCCCATCATTGGCTAATGTGTCAATCACTGTCATGGTAGCAGGCATCGCCCGATGGGACTTGTAGTCCCATCGGACGATGCTTGCACAGACCCCCAGACATCAGCACAGCCCCCCGGCAGGCCGGCACAGCCCCCCGGCAGGCCGGTACAGACCCCCACAGGGTGCACAGCCACCCGGCAGGCCGGCACAGCCCCCCGGCAGAGACCCCGGGCAGTCCACACAGCCCCCCGGCAGGCCGGCACAGCCCCCCGGCAGGCCGGCAGAGACCCCCGGAAGGCCCGAAATGACGGCGCATCATGATGCGCACACACCGCGCATCATGATGACGTCAGGCCGTCAATCAACTGAACTTCCGATTCCGATGCCGAATTCCGATATTGAAAAAATATCGGAAGTCGGTATCGGAATTCCGATACAGCAAGTATCGGCCGATACCCGATACTTGCGGTATCGGAATGCTCAACACTAGACATCATCCAATGATTATGACATCAAATGATTATGACATCAACAAAATGATTATGACATCAACAAAATGATTATGACATCATCTAATGATTATGACATCATCAAATGATTATGACATCAACAAAATGATTATGACATCATCCAATAATTATGACATCAAATGATTATGACATCATCAAATGATTATGACATCAACAAAATGATTATGACATCATCAAATGATTATGACATCAACAAAATGATTATGACATCATCCAATGATTATGACATCAAATGATTATGACATCATCAAATGATTATGACATCAACAAAATGATTATGACATCATCCAACGATTATGACATCAAATGATTATGACATCATCAAATCATTATGACATCAACAAAATGATTATGACATCAACAAAATGATTATGACATCATCAAATGATTATGACATCAACAAAATGATTATGACATCATCAAATGATTATGACATCAACAAAATGATTATGACATCATCTAATGATTATGACATCATCAAATGATTATGACATCAACAAAATGATTATGACATCATCTAAGGATTATAACATCAAATGATTATGACATCATCAAATGATTATGACAGCAACAAAATGATTATGACATCATCAAATGATTATGACATCAACAAAATGATTATGACATCATCTAATGATTATGACATCATCAAATGATTATGACATCAACAAAATGATTATGACATCATCTAATGATTATGACATCATCAAATGATTATGACATCAACAAAATGATTATGACATCATCCAATGATTATGACATCAAATGATTATGACATCATCAAATGATTATGACATCAACAAAATGATTATGACATCATCTAATGATTATGACATCATCAAATGATTATGACATCAACAAAATGATTATGACATCAACAAAATGATTATGACATCATCAAATGATTATGACATCAACAAAATGATTATGACATCATCCAATGATTATGACATCAAATGATTATGACATCATCAAATGATTATGACATCAACAAAATGATTATGACATTATCCAATGATTATGACATCAAATGATTATGACATCAACAAAATGATTATGACATCATCTAATGATTATGACATCATCAAATGATTATGACATCAACAAAATGATTATGACATCATCCAATGATTATGACATCAAATGATTATGACATCAACAAAATGATTATGACATCAACAAAATGATTATGACATCATCTAATGATTATGACATCATCCAATAATTATGACATCAAATGATTATGACATCATGAAATGATTATGACATCAACAAAATGATTATGACATCATCAAATGATTATGACATCAACAAAATGATTATGACATCATCCAATGATTATGACATCAAATGATTATGACATCATCAAATGATTATGACATCAACAAAATGATTATGACATCATCCAACGATTCTGACATCAAATGATTATGACATCATCAAATCATTATGACATCAACAAAATGATTATGACATCAACAAAATGATTATGACATCATCAAATGATTATGACATCAACAAAATGATTATGACATCATCAAATGATGATGACATCAACAAAATGATTATGACATCATCAAATGATGATGACATCAACAAAATGATTATGACATCATCTAATGATCATGACATCATCAAATGATTCTGGCATCATCAAATGATTATGACATCAACAAAATGATTTTGACATCATCCAATGATTATGACCTCAAATCATTATGACATCATCAAATCATTATGACATCAACAAAATGATTATTACATCAACAAAATGATTATGACATCATCAAATGATTATGACATCAACAAAATGATTATGTCATCATCCAATGATCATGACATCAAATGATTATGACATCATCAAATGATTATGACATCAACAAAATGATTATGACATCATCTAATGATTATGACATCATCAAATGATTATGACATCAACAAAATGATTATGACATCATCCAATGATTGTGACATCAAAAGATTATGACATCATCAAATGATTATGACATCAACAAAATGATTATGACATCATCAAATGATTATGACATCAACAAAATGATTATGACATCATCTAATGATTATGACATAATCAAATGATTATGACATCAACAAAATGATTATGACATCATCTAATGATTATGACATCATCAAATGATTATGACATCAACAAAATGATTAAGACATCATCCAATGATTATTACATCAAATGATTATGACATCATGAAATCATATGACATCAACAAAATGATTATGACATCAACAAAATGATTATGACATCATCAAATGATTATGACATCAACAAAATGATTATGACATCATCAAATGATTCTGACATCAACAAAATGATTATGACATCATCCAATGATAATGACATCAAATGATTATGACATCATCAAATCATTATGACATCAACAAAATGATTATGACATCAACAAAATGATTATGACATCATCAAATGATTATGACATCAACAAAATGATTATGACATCATCTAATGATTATGACATCAAATGATTATGACATCATCAAATGATTATGACATCAACAAAATGATTATGACATCATCAAATGATTATGACATCAACAAAATGATTATGACATCAACAAAATGATTATGACATCATCAAATGATTGTAACATCAACAAAATGATTATGACATCATCTAATGATTATGACATCATCAAATGATTATGACATCAACAAAATGATTATGACATTATCCAATGATTATGACATCAAATGATTATGACATCAACAAAATGATTATGACATCATCTAATGATTATGACATCATCAAATGATTATGACATCAACAAAATGATTATGACATCATCTAATGATTATGACATCATCAAATGATTATGACATCAACAAAATGATTATGACATCATCCAATAATTATGACATCAAATGATTATGACATCATCAAATGATTATGACATCAACAAAATGATTATGACATCATCAAATGATTATGACATCAACAAAATGATTATGACATCATCCAATGATTATGACATCAAATGATTATGACATCATCAAATGATTATGACATCAACAAAATGATTATGACATCATCCAACGATTATGACATCAAATGATTATGACATCATCAAATCATTATGACATCAACAAAATGATTATGACATCAACAAAATGATTATGACATCATCAAATGATTATGACATCAACAAAATGATTATGACATCATCAAATGATTATGACATCAACAAAATGATTATGACATTATCCAATGATTATGACATCAAATGATTATGACATCAACAAAATGATTATGACATCATCTAATGATTATGACATCATCAAATGATTATGACATCAACAAAATGATTATGACATCATCTAATGATTATGACATCATCAAATGATTATGACATCAACAAAATGATTATGACATCATCCAATAATTATGACATCAAATGATTATGACATCATCAAATGATTATGACATCAACAAAATGATTATGACATCATCAAATGATTATGACATCAACAAAATGATTATGACATCATCTAATGATCATGACATCATCAAATGATTATGGCATCATCAAATGATTATGACATCAACAAAATGATTTTGACATCATCCAATGATTATGACCTCAAATCATTATGACATCATCAAATCATTATGACATCAACAAAATGATTATTACATCAACAAAATGATTATGACATCATCAAATGATTATGACATCAACAAAATGATTATGTCATCATCCAATGATCATGACATCAAATGATTATGACATCATCAAATGATTATGACATCAACAAAATGATTATGACATCATCTAATGATTATGACATCATCAAATGATTATGACATCAACAAAATGATTATGACATCATCCAATGATTGTGACATCAAAAGATTATGACATCATCAAATGATTATGACATCAACAAATTGATTATGACATCATCAAATGATTATGACATCAACAAAATGATTATGACATCATCTAATGATTATGACATAATCAAATGATTATGACATCAACAAAATGATTATGACATCATCTAATGATTATGACATCATCAAATGATTATGACATCAACAAAATGATTATGACATCATCCAATGATTATGACATCAAATGATTATGACATCATGAAATCATATGACATCAACAAAATGATTATGACATCAACAAAATGATTATGACATCATCAAATTATTATGACATCAACAAAATGATTATGACATCATCAAATTATTCTGACATCAACAAAATGATTATGACATCATCCAATGATAATGACATCAAATGATTATGACATCATCAAATCATTATGACATCAACAAAATGATTATGACATCAACAAAATGATTATGACATCATCAAATGATTATGACATCAACAAAATGATTATGACATCATCAAATGATGATGACATCATCAAATGATTATGACATCAACAAAATGATTATGACATCATCAAATGATTATGACATCAACAAAATGATTATGACATCATCTAATGGTCATGACATCATCAAATGATTATGGCATCATCAAATGATTATGACATCAACAAAATGATTTTGACATCATCCAATGATTATGACCTCAAATCATTATGACATCATCAAATCATTATGACAGCAACAAAATGATTATTACATCAACAAAATGATTATGACATCATCAAATGATTATGACATCAACAAAATGATTATGTCATCATCCAATGATCATGACATCAAATGATTATGACATCATCAAATGATTATGACATCAACAAAATGATTATGACATCATCTAATGATTATGACATCATCAAATGATTATGACATCAACAAAATGATTATGACATCATCCAATGATTGTGACATCAAAAGATTATGACATCATCAAATGATTATGACATCAACAAAATGATTATGACATCATCAAATGATTATGACATCAACAAAATGATTATGACATCATCTAATGATTATGACATAATCAAATGATTGTGACATCAACAAAATGATTATGACATCATCTAATGATTATGACATCATCAAATGATTATGATATCAACAAAATGATTATGACATCATCCAATGATTATGACATCAAATGATTATGACATCATGAAATCATATGACATCAACAAAATGATTATGACATCAACAAAATGATTATGACATCATCAAATGATTATGACATCAACAAAATGATTATGACATCATCAAATGATTCTGACATCAACAAAATGATTATGACATCATCCAATGATAATGACATCAAATGATTATGACATCATCAAATCATTATGACATCAACAAAATGATTATGACATCAACAAAATGATTATGACATCATCAAATGATTATGACATCAACAAAATGATTATGACATCATCTAATGATTATGACATCAAATGATTATGACATCATCAAATGATTATGACATCAACAAAATGATTATGACATCATCAAATGATTATGACATCAACAAAATGATTATGACATCAACAAAATGATTATGACATCATCAAATGATTGTAACATCAACAAAATGATTATGACATCATCTAATGATTATGACATCATCAAATGATTATGACATCAACAAAATGATTATGACATTATCCAATGATTATGACATCAAATGATTATGACATCAACAAAATGATTATGACATCATCTAATGATTATGACATCAACAAAATGATTATGACATCATCCAATGATTATGACATCAAATGATTATGACATCAACAAAATGATTATGACATCAACAAAATGATTATGACATCATCTAATGATTATGACATCATCAAATGATTATGACATCAACAAAATGATTATGACATCATCCAATAATTATGACATCAAATGATTATGACATCATCAAATGATTATGACATCAACAAAATGATTATGACATCATCAAATGATTATGACATCAACAAAATGATTATGACATCATCCAATGATTATGACATCAAATGATTATGACATCATCAAATGATTATGACATCAACAAAATGATTATGACATCATCCAACGATTATGACATCAAATGATTATGACATCATCAAATCATTATGACATCAACAAAATGATTATGACATCAACAAAATGATTATGACATCATCAAATGATTATGACATCAACAAAATGATTATGACATCATCAAATGATGATGACATCATCAAATGATTATGACATCAACAAAACGATTATGACATCATCAAATGATTATGACATCAACAAAATGATTATGACATCATCTAATGATCATGACATCATCAAATGATTATGGCATCATCAAATGATTATGACATCAACAAAATGATTTTGACATCATCCAATGATTATGACCTCAAATCATTATGACATCATCAAATCATTATGACATCAACAAAATGATTATTACATCAACAAAATGATTATGACATCATCAAATGATTATGACATCAACAAAATGATTATGTCATCATCCAATGATCATGACATCAAATGATTATGACATCATCAAATGATTATGACATCAACAAAATGATTATGACATCATCTAATGATTATGACATCATCAAATGATTATGACATCAACAAAATGATTATGACATCATCCAATGATTGTGACATCAAAAGATTATGACATCATCAAATGATTATGACATCAACAAAATGATTATGACATCATCAAATGATTATGACATCAACAAAATGATTATGACATCATCTAATGATTATGACATAATCAAATGATTATGACATCAACAAAATGATTATGACATCATCTAATGATTATGACATCATCAAATGATTATGACATCAACAAAATGATTATGACATCATCCAATGATTATGACATCAAATGATTATGACATCATGAAATCATATGACATCAACAAAATGATTATGACATCAACAAAATGATTATGACATCATCAAATTATTATGACATCAACAAAATGATTATGCCATCATCAAATTATTCTGACATCAACAAAATGATTATGACATCATCCAATGATAATGACATCAAATGATTATGACATCATCAAATCATTATGACATCAACAAAATGATTATGACATCAACAAAATGATTATGACATCATCAAATGATTATGACATCAACAAAATGATTATGACATCATCTAATGATTATGACATCATCAAATGATTATGACATCAACAAAATGATTATGACATCATCTAAGGATTATGACATCAAATGATTATGACATCATCAAATGATTATGACAGCAACAAAATGATTATGACATCATCCAATGATTATGACATCAAATGAATATGACATCATCAAATCATTATGACATCAACAAAATGATTATGACATCAACAAAATGATTATGACATCATCAAATGATTGTAACATCAACAAAATGATTATGACATCATCTAATGATTATGACATCATCAAATGATTATGACATCAACAAAATGATTATGACATCATCTAATGATTATGACATCATCAAATGATTATGACATCAACAAAATGATTATGACATCATCCAATGATTATGACATCAAATGATTATGACATCATCAAATGATTATGACATCAACAAAATGATTATGACATCATCTAATGATTAAGACATCATCAAATGATTATGACATCAACAAAATGATTATGACATCAACAAAATGATTATGACATCATCAAATGATTATGACATCAACAAAATGATTATGACATCATCCAATGATTATGACATCAAATGATTATGACATCATCAAATGATTATGACATCAACAAAATGATTATGACATCATCAAATGATTATGACATCAACAAAATGATTATGACATCAACAAAATGATTATGACATCATCAAATGATTGTAACATCAACAAAATGATTATGACATCATTTAATGATTATGACATCATCAAATGATTATGACATCAACAAAATGATTATGACATTATCCAATGATTATGACATCAAATGATTATGACATCAACAAAATGATTATGACATCATCTAATGATTATGACATCATCAAATGATTATGACATCAACAAAATGATTATGACATCATCCAATGATTATGACATCAAATGATTATGACATCAACAAAATGATTATGACATCAACAAAATGATTATGACATCATCTAATGATTATGACATCATCAAATGATTATGACATCAACAAAATGATTATGACATCATCCAATAATTATGACATCAAATGATTATGACATCATCAAATGATTATGACATCAACAAAATGATTATGACATCATCCAATGATTATGACATCAAATGAATATGACATCATCAAATCATTATGACATCAACAAAATGATTATGACATCAACAAAATGATTATGACATCATCAAATGATTGTAACATCAACAAAATGATTATGACATCATCTAATGATTATGACATCATCAAATGATTATGACATCAACAAAATGATTATGACATCATCTAATGATAATGACATCATCAAATGATTATGACATCAACAAAATGATTATGACATCATCAAATGATTATGACATCAACAAAATGATTATGACATTAACCAATGATTATGACATCAAATGATTATGAAATCATCAAATGATTATGACATCAACAAAATGATTATGACATCATCAAATGGTTATGACATCATTAAATGATTATGACATCATCAAATGATTATGACATCAAAAAAATGATTATGACATCATCTAATGATTATGACATCAACAAAATGATTATGACATCATCCAATGATTATGACATCAAATGATTATGACATCAACAAAATGATTATGACATCATCTATTGATTATGACATCATCAAATGATTATGACATCAACAAAATGATTATGACATCATCCAATAATTATGACATCAAATGATTATGACATCATCAAATGATTATGACATCAACAAAATGATTATGACATCATCAAATGATTATGACATCAACAAAATGATTATGACATCATCTAATGATTATGACATCAACAAAATGATTATGACATCATCTAATGATTATAACATCATCAAATGATTATGACATCAACAAAATGATTATGACATCATCCAAGGATTATGACATCAAATGATTATGACATCATCAAATCATATGACATCAACAAAATGATTATGACATCAACAAAATGATTATGACATCATCAAATGATTCTGACATCAACAAAATGATTATGACATCATCAAATGATTATGACATCAACAAAATGATTATGACATCATCAAATGATTATGACATCAACAAAATTATTATGACATCATCTAATGATTATGACATCATCAAATGATTATGACATCAACAAAATTATTATGACATCATCCAATGATTATGACATCAAATGATTATGACATCATCAAATGATTATGACATCAACAAAATGATTATGACATCATCTAATGATTATGACATCATCAAATGATTATGACATCAACAAAATGATTATGACATCATCCAATGATTATGACATCAAATGATTATGACATCATCAAATGATTATGACATCAACAAAATGATTATGACATCATCCAATGATTATGACATCAAATGATTATGACATCATCAAATCATTATGACATCAACAAAATGATTATGACATCAACAAAATGATTACGACATCATCCAATGATTATGACATCAACAAAATGATTATGACATCATCTAATGATTATGACATCAACAAAATGATTATGACATCATCTAATGATTATGACATCATCAAATGATTATGACATCAACAAAATGATTATGACATCATCCAATGATTATGACATCAAATGATTATGACATCAACAAAATGATTATGACATCATCAAATGATTATGACATCAACAAAATGATTATGACATTATCCAATGATTATGACATCAAATGATTATGAAATCATCAAATGATTATGACATCAACAAAATGATTATGACATCATCAAATGGTTATGACATCAACAAAATGATTATGACATCATTAAATGATTATGACATCATCAAATGATTATGATATCATCAAATGATTATGACATCAAAAAAATGATTATGACATCATATAATGATTATGACATCATCAAATGATTATGACATCAACAAAATGATTATGACATCATCCAATGATTATGACATCAAATGATTATGACATCATCAAATGATTATGACATCAACAAAATGATTATGACATCATCCAATGATTATGACATCAAATGATTATGACATCATCAAATGATTATGACATCAACAAAATGATTATGCCATCATCCAACGATTATGACATCAAATGATTATGACATCATCAAATCATTATGACATCAACAAAATGATTATGACATCAACAAAATGATTATGACATCATCAAATGATTATGACATCAACAAAATGATTATGACATCATCTAATGATGATGACATCATCAAATGATTATGACATCAACAAAATGATTATGACATCATCAAATGATTATGACATCAACAAAATGATTATGACATCATCTAATGATTATGACATCATCAAATGATTATGACATCAACAAAATGATTATGTCATCATCCAATGATTGTGACATCAAATGATTATGACATCATCAAATGATTATGACATCAACAAAATGATTATGACATCATCTAATGATTATGACATCATCAAATGATTATGACATCAAAAAAATGATTATGACATCATCCAATGATTATGACATCAAATGATTATGACATCATCAAATGATTATAACATCAACAAAATGATTATGACATCATCAAATGATTATGACATCAACAAAATGATTATTACATCATCTAATGATTATGACATAATCAAATGATTATGACATCAAGAAAATGATTATGACATCAACAAAATGATTATGTCATCATCCAATGATCATGACATCAAATGATTATGACATCATCAAATGATTATGACATCAACAAAATGATTATGACATCATCTAATGATTATGACATCATCAAATGATTATGACATCAACAAAATGATTATGACATCATCCAATGATTGTGACATCAAAAGATTATGACATCATCAAATGATTATGACATCAACAAAATGATTATGACATCATCAAATGATTATGACATCAACAAAATGATTATGACATCATCTAATGATTATGACATAATCAAATGATTATGACATCAACAAAATGATTATGACATCATCTAATGATTATGACATCATCAAATGATTATGACATCAACAAAATGATTATGACATCATCCAATGATTATGACATCAAATGATTATGACATCATGAAATCATATGACATCAACAAAATGATTATGACATCAACAAAATGATTATGACATCATCAAATGATTATGACATCAACAAAATGATTATGACATCATCAAATGATTCTGACATCAACAAAATGATTATGACATCATCCAATGATAATGACATCAAATGATTATGACATCATCAAATCATTATGACATCAACAAAATGATTATGACATCAACAAAATGATTATGACATCATCAAATGATTATGACATCAACAAAATGATTATGACATAATCTAATGATTATGACATCAAATGATTATGACATCATCAAATGATTATGACATCAACAAAATGATTATGACATCATCAAATGATTATGACATCAACAAAATGATTATGACATCAACAAAATGATTATGACATCATCAAAGGATTGTAACATCAACAAAATGATTATGACATCATCTAATGATTATGACATCATCAAATGATTATGACATCAACAAAATGATTATGACATTATCCAATGATTATGACATCAAATGATTATGACATCAACAAAATGATTATGACATCATCTAATGATTATGACATCATCAAATGATTATGACATCAACAAATGATTATGACATCATCCAATGATTATGACATCAAATGATTATGACATCAACAAAATGATTATGACATCATCTAATGATTATGTCATAATCAAATGATTATGACATAAACAAAATGATTATGACATCATCCAATGATTATGACATCAAATGATTATGACATCAACAAAATGATTATGATTCAACAAAATGATTATGACATCATCTAATGATTATGACATCATCAAATGATTATGACATCAAATGATTATGACATCATCAAATGATTATGACATCAACAAAATGATTATGACATCATCTAATGATTATGACATCATCAAATGATTATGACATCAACAAAATGATTATGACATCATCAAATGATTATGACATCAACAAAATGATTATGACATCATCCAATGATTATGACATCAAATGATTATGACATCATCAAATGATTATGACATCAACAAAATGATTATGACATCATCCAACGATTATGACATCAAATGATTATGACATCATCAAATCATTATGACATCAACAAAATGATTATGACATCAACAAAATGATTATGACATCATCAAATGATTATGACATCAACAAAATGATTATGACATCAACAAAATGATTATGACATCATCAAATGATTATGACATCAACAAAATGATTATGACATCATCTAATGATTATGACATCAAATGATTATGACATCATCAAATGATTATGACATCAACAAAATGATTATGACATCATCAAATGATTATGACATCAACAAAATGATTATGACATCAACAAAATGATTATGACATCATCAAATGATTGTAACATCAACAAAATGATTATGACATCATCTAATGATTATGACATCATCAAATGATTATGACATCAACAAAATGATTATGACATTATCCAATGATTATGACATCAAATGATTATGACATCAACAAAATGATTATGACATCATCTAATGATTATGACATCAACAAAATGATTATGACATCATCCAATGATTATGACATCAAATGATTATGACATCAACAAAATGATTATGACATCAACAAAATGATTATGACATCATCTAATGATTATGACATCATCAAATGATTATGACATCAACAAAATGATTATGACATCATCCAATAATTATGACATCAAATGATTATGACATCATCAAATGATTATGACATCAACAAAATGATTATGACATCATCAAATGATTATGACATCAACAAAATGATTATGACATCATCCAATGATTATGACATCAAATGATTATGACATCATCAAATGATTATGACATCAACAAAATGATTATGACATCATCCAACGATTATGACATCAAATGATTATGACATCATCAAATCATTATGACATCAACAAAATGATTATGACATCAACAAAATGATTATGACATCATCAAATGATTATGACATCAACAAAATGATTATGACATCATCAAATGATGATGACATCATCAAATAATTATGACATCAACAAAACGATTATGACATCATCAAATGATTATGACATCAACAAAATGATTATGACATCATCTAATGATCATGACATCATCAAATGATTATGGCATCATCAAATGATTATGACATCAACAAAATGATTTTGACATCATCCAATGATTATGACCTCAAATCATTATGACATCATCAAATCATTATGACATCAACAAAATGATTATTACATCAACAAAATGATTATGACATCATCAAATGATTATGACATCAACAAAATGATTATGTCATCATCCAATGATCATGACATCAAATGATTATGACATCATCAAATGATTATGACATCAACAAAATGATTATGACATCATCTAATGATTATGACATCATCAAATGATTATGACATCAACAAAATGATTATGACATCATCCAATGATTGTGACATCAAAAGATTATGACATCATCAAATGATTATGACATCAACAAAATGATTATGACATCATCAAATGATTATGACATCAACAAAATGATTATGACATCATCTAATGATTATGACATAATCAAATGATTATGACATCAACAAAATGATTATGACATCATCTAATGATTATGACATCATCAAATGATTATGACATCAACAAAATGATTATGACATCATCCAATGATTATGACATCAAATGATTATGACATCATGAAATCATATGACATCAACAAAATGATTATGACATCAACAAAATGATTATGACATCATCAAATTATTATGACATCAACAAAATGATTATGCCATCATCAAATTATTCTGACATCAACAAAATGATTATGACATCATCCAATGATAATGACATCAAATGATTATGACATCATCAAATCATTATGACATCAACAAAATGATTATGACATCAACAAAATGATTATGACATCATCAAATGATTATGACATCAACAAAATGATTATGACATCATCTAATGATTATGACATCATCAAATGATTATGACATCAACAAAATGATTATGACATCATCTAAGGATTATGACATCAAATGATTATGACATCATCAAATGATTATGACAGCAACAAAATGATTATGACATCATCCAATGATTATGACATCAAATGAATATGACATCATCAAATCATTATGACATCAACAAAATGATTATGACATCAACAAAATGATTATGACATCATCAAATGATTGTAACATCAACAAAATGATTATGACATCATCTAATGATTATGACATCATCAAATGATTATGACATCAACAAAATGATTATGACATCATCTAATGATTATGACATCATCAAATGATTATGACATCAACAAAATGATTATGACATCATCCAATGATTATGACATCAAATGATTATGACATCATCAAATGATTATGACATCAACAAAATGATTATGACATCATCTAATGATTAAGACATCATCAAATGATTATGACATCAACAAAATGATTATGACATCAACAAAATGATTATGACATCATCAAATGATTATGACATCAACAAAATGATTATGACATCATCCAATGATTATGACATCAAATGATTATGACATCATCAAATGATTATGACATCAACAAAATGATTATGACATCATCAAATGATTATGACATCAACAAAATGATTATGACATCAACAAAATGATTATGACATCATCAAATGATTGTAACATCAACAAAATGATTATGACATCATTTAATGATTATGACATCATCAAATGATTATGACATCAACAAAATGATTATGACATTATCCAATGATTATGACATCAAATGATTATGACATCAACAAAATGATTATGACATCATCTAATGATTATGACATCATCAAATGATTATGACATCAACAAAATGATTATGACATCATCCAATGATTATGACATCAAATGATTATGACATCAACAAAATGATTATGACATCAACAAAATGATTATGACATCATCTAATGATTATGACATCATCAAATGATTATGACATCAACAAAATGATTATGACATCATCCAATAATTATGACATCAAATGATTATGACATCATCAAATGATTATGACATCAACAAAATGATTATGACATCATCCAATGATTATGACATCAAATGAATATGACATCATCAAATCATTATGACATCAACAAAATGATTATGACATCAACAAAATGATTATGACATCATCAAATGATTGTAACATCAACAAAATGATTATGACATCATCTAATGATTATGACATCATCAAATGATTATGACATCAACAAAATGATTATGACATCATCTAATGATAATGACATCATCAAATGATTATGACATCAACAAAATGATTATGACATCATCAAATGATTATGACATCAACAAAATGATTATGACATTAACCAATGATTATGACATCAAATGATTATGAAATCATCAAATGATTATGACATCAACAAAATGATTATGACATCATCAAATGGTTATGACATCATTAAATGATTATGACATCATCAAATGATTATGACATCAAAAAAATGATTATGACATCATCTAATGATTATGACATCAACAAAATGATTATGACATCATCCAATGATTATGACATCAAATGATTATGACATCAACAAAATGATTATGACATCATCTATTGATTATGACATCATCAAATGATTATGACATCAACAAAATGATTATGACATCATCCAATAATTATGACATCAAATGATTATGACATCATCAAATGATTATGACATCAACAAAATGATTATGACATCATCAAATGATTATGACATCAACAAAATGATTATGACATCATCTAATGATTATGACATCAACAAAATGATTATGACATCATCTAATGATTATAACATCATCAAATGATTATGACATCAACAAAATGATTATGACATCATCCAAGGATTATGACATCAAATGATTATGACATCATCAAATCATATGACATCAACAAAATGATTATGACATCAACAAAATGATTATGACATCATCAAATGATTCTGACATCAACAAAATGATTATGACATCATCAAATGATTATGACATCAACAAAATGATTATGACATCATCAAATGATTATGACATCAACAAAATTATTATGACATCATCTAATGATTATGACATCATCAAATGATTATGACATCAACAAAATTATTATGACATCATCCAATGATTATGACATCAAATGATTATGACATCATCAAATGATTATGACATCAACAAAATGATTATGACATCATCTAATGATTATGACATCATCAAATGATTATGACATCAACAAAATGATTATGACATCATCCAATGATTATGACATCAAATGATTATGACATCATCAAATGATTATGACATCAACAAAATGATTATGACATCATCCAATGATTATGACATCAAATGATTATGACATCATCAAATCATTATGACATCAACAAAATGATTATGACATCAACAAAATGATTACGACATCATCCAATGATTATGACATCAACAAAATGATTATGACATCATCTAATGATTATGACATCAACAAAATGATTATGACATCATCTAATGATTATGACATCATCAAATGATTATGACATCAACAAAATGATTATGACATCATCCAATGATTATGACATCAAATGATTATGACATCAACAAAATGATTATGACATCATCAAATGATTATGACATCAACAAAATGATTATGACATTATCCAATGATTATGACATCAAATGATTATGAAATCATCAAATGATTATGACATCAACAAAATGATTATGACATCATCAAATGGTTATGACATCAACAAAATGATTATGACATCATTAAATGATTATGACATCATCAAATGATTATGACATCATCAAATGATTATGACATCAAAAAAATGATTATGACATCATATAATGATTATGACATCATCAAATGATTATGACATCAACAAAATGATTATGACATCATCCAATGATTATGACATCAAATGATTATGACATCATCAAATGATTATGACATCAACAAAATGATTATGACATCATCCAATGATTATGACATCAAATGATTATGACATCATCAAATGATTATGACATCAACAAAATGATTATGCCATCATCCAACGATTATGACATCAAATGATTATGACATCATCAAATCATTATGACATCAACAAAATGATTATGACATCAACAAAATGATTATGACATCATCAAATGATTATGACATCAACAAAATGATTATGACATCATCTAATGATGATGACATCATCAAATGATTATGACATCAACAAAATGATTATGACATCATCAAATGATTATGACATCAACAAAATGATTATGACATCATCTAATGATTATGACATCATCAAATGATTATGACATCAACAAAATGATTATGTCATCATCCAATGATTGTGACATCAAATGATTATGACATCATCAAATGATTATGACATCAACAAAATGATTATGACATCATCTAATGATTATGACATCATCAAATGATTATGACATCAAAAAAATGATTATGACATCATCCAATGATTATGACATCAAATGATTATGACATCATCAAATGATTATAACATCAACAAAATGATTATGACATCATCAAATGATTATGACATCAACAAAATGATTATGACATCATCTAATGATTATGACATAATCAAATGATTATGACATCAAGAAAATGATTATGACATCAACAAAATGATTATGTCATCATCCAATGATCATGACATCAAATGATTATGACATCATCAAATGATTATGACATCAACAAAATTATTATGACATCATCTAATGATTATGACATCATCAAATGATTATGACATCAACAAAATGATTATGACATCATCCAATGATTGTGACATCAAAAGATTATGACATCATCAAATGATTATGACATCAACAAAATGATTATGACATCATCAAATGATTATGACATCAACAAAATGATTATGACATCATCTAATGATTATGACATAATCAAATGATTATGACATCAACAAAATGATTATGACATCATCTAATGATTATGACATCATCAAATGATTATGACATCAACAAAATGATTATGACATCATCCAATGATTATGACATCAAATGATTATGACATCATGAAATCATATGACATCAACAAAATGATTATGACATCAACAAAATGATTATGACATCATCAAATGATTATGACATCAACAAAATGATTATGACATCATCAAATGATTCTGACATCAACAAAATGATTATGACATCATCCAATGATAATGACATCAAATGATTATGACATCATCAAATCATTATGACATCAACAAAATGATTATGACATCAACAAAATGATTATGACATCATCAAATGATTATGACATCAACAAAATGATTATGACATAATCTAATGATTATGACATCAAATGATTATGACATCATCAAATGATTATGACATCAACAAAATGATTATGACATCATCAAATGATTATGACATCAACAAAATGATTATGACATCAACAAAATGATTATGACATCATCAAAGGATTGTAACATCAACAAAATGATTATGACATCATCTAATGATTATGACATCATCAAATGATTATGACATCAACAAAATGATTATGACATTATCCAATGATTATGACATCAAATGATTATGACATCAACAAAATGATTATGACATCATCTAATGATTATGACATCATCAAATGATTATGACATCAACAAATGATTATGACATCATCCAATGATTATGACATCAAATGATTATGACATCAACAAAATGATTATGACATCATCTAATGATTATGTCATAATCAAATGATTATGACATAAACAAAATGATTATGACATCATCCAATGATTATGACATCAAATGATTATGACATCAACAAAATGATTATGATTCAACAAAATGATTATGACATCATCTAATGATTATGACATCATCAAATGATTATGACATCAAATGATTATGACATCATCAAATGATTATGACATCAACAAAATGATTATGACATCATCTAATGATTATGACATCATCAAATGATTATGACATCAACAAAATGATTATGACATCATCAAATGATTATGACATCAACAAAATGATTATGACATCATCCAATGATTATGACATCAAATGATTATGACATCATCAAATGATTATGACATCAACAAAATGATTATGACATCATCCAACGATTATGACATCAAATGATTATGACATCATCAAATCATTATGACATCAACAAAATGATTATGACATCAACAAAATGATTATGACATCATCAAATGATTATGACATCAACAAAATGATTATGACATCATCAAATGATGATGACATCATCAAATGATTATGACATCAACAAAATGATTATGACATCATCAAATGATTATGACATCAACAAAATGATTATGACATCATCTAATGATCATGACATCATCAAATGATTATGGCATCATCAAATGATTATGACATCAACAAAATGATTTTGACATCATCCAATGATTATGACCTCAAATCATTATGACATCATCAAATCATTATGACATCAACAAAATGATTATTACATCAACAAAATGATTATGACATCATCAAATGATTATGACATCAACAAAATGATTATGTCATCATCCAATGATCATGACATCAAATGATTATGACATCATCAAATGATTATGACATCAACAAAATGATTATGACATCATCTAATGATTATGACATCATCAAATGATTATGACATCAACAAAATGATTATGACATCATCCAATGATTGTGACATCAAAAGATTATGACATCATCAAATGATTATGACATCAACAAAATGATTATGACATCATCAAATGATTATGACATCAACAAAATGATTATGACATCATCTAATGATTATGACATAATCAAATGATTATGACATCAACAAAATGATTATGACATCATCTAATGATTATGACATCATCAAATGATTATGACATCAACAAAATGATTATGACATCATCCAATGATTATGACATCAAATGATTATGACATCATGAAATCATATGACATCAACAAAATGATTATGACATCAACAAAATGATTATGACATCATCAAATTATTATGACATCAACAAAATGATTATGACATCATCAAATTATTCTGACATCAACAAAATGATTATGACATCATCCAATGATAATGACATCAAATGATTATGACATCATCAAATCATTATGACATCAACAAAATGATTATGACATCAACAAAATGATTATGACATCATCAAATGATTATGACATCAACAAAATGATTATGACATCATCAAATGATGATGACATCATCAAATGATTATGACATCAACAAAATGATTATGACATCATCAAATGATTATGACATCAACAAAATGATTATGACATCATCTAATGATCATGACATCATCAAATGATTATGGCATCATCAAATGATTATGACATCAACAAAATGATTTTGACATCATCCAATGATTATGACCTCAAATCATTATGACATCATCAAATCATTATGACATCAACAAAATGATTATTACATCAACAAAATGATTATGACATCATCAAATGATTATGACATCAACAAAATGATTATGTCATCATCCAATGATCATGACATCAAATGATTATGACATCATCAAATGATTATGACATCAACAAAATGATTATGACATCATCTAATGATTATGACATCATCAAATGATTATGACATCAACAAAATGATTATGACATCATCCAATGATTGTGACATCAAAAGATTATGACATCATCAAATGATTATGACATCAACAAAATGATTATGACATCATCAAATGATTATGACATCAACAAAATGATTATGACATCATCTAATGATTATGACATAATCAAATGATTATGACATCAACAAAATGATTATGACATCATCTAATGATTATGACATCATCAAATGATTATGACATCAACAAAATGATTATGACATCATCCAATGATTATGACATCAAATGATTATGACATCATGAAATCATATGACATCAACAAAATGATTATGACATCAACAAAATGATTATGACATCATCAAATGATTATGACATCAACAAAATGATTATGACATCATCAAATGATTCTGACATCAACAAAATGATTATGACATCATCCAATGATAATGACATCAAATGATTATGACATCATCAAATCATTATGACATCAACAAAATGATTATGACATCAACAAAATGATTATGACATCATCAAATGATTATGACATCAACAAAATGATTATGACATCATCTAATGATTATGACATCAAATGATTATGACATCATCAAATGATTATGACATCAACAAAATGATTATGACATCATCAAATGATTATGACATCAACAAAATGATTATGACATCAACAAAATGATTATGACATCATCAAATGATTGTAACATCAACAAAATGATTATGACATCATCTAATGATTATGACATCATCAAATGATTATGACATCAACAAAATGATTATGACATTATCCAATGATTATGACATCAAATGATTATGACATCAACAAAATGATTATGACATCATCTAATGATTATGACATCATCAAATGATTATGACATCAACAAAATGATTATGACATCATTAGAGTTGAGCGATACCGTCCGATACTTCAAAGTATCGTATCGGATGGTATCGGCCGATCTTTAAAAAAAGTATCGGTATCGCCGATTCCGATACCGGAAGTCCCATTCAAGTCTATGGGACTTCCGGTATCGGAATAAGAAAAACCCTTTCCTGCCCTTGTACAGCCTCTCTGGGGTCTGTACGGGCCTTTTGGGGGGCTGTGCCGGCCTGCCAGGGGGTCTGCGCAGGCTCCGGTGGTCTGTGCCGGCCTGCCGGTGGTCTGTGCAGGCTCCGGGGGGCTGTGCCGGCCTGCCGGGGGGCTGTGCCGGCTCCGGGGGGCTGTGCCGGCCTGCCGGGGGGCTGTGCCGGCCTGCCGGGGGGCTGTGCAGGCTCCGGGGGTCTGTGCAGGCATCGTCCGATGGGACTACAAGTCCCATCTGGCGATGCCTGCTACCATGACAGTGATTGACACATTAGCCAATGATGGGACAGTAGTAGTCCCATCATCCGGCTAATGTGTTAAATGTAAAAAAAAAAAAAAAATTACATGCTACATACATACAACATGCATACTACATACATGCTACATTCATACTACATACTACATACATGCTACATTCATACTACATGCAACATACATACTACATATATACTACATGCATGCTACATACATACTGCATGCTACATACATACTACATACATACTACATACATACTACATGCATCATACATAACACATATATACTACATGCATGCTACATACATACTACATGCTACATACTACATATATACTACATGCATGCTACATACTACATGCTACATACATACTACATACATACTGCATGCTACATGCATGCTACATACATACTACATACATACTACATGCTACATACATGCTACATACATACTACATACATACTACATGCTACATACATACTACATATATACTACATACATACTACATGCATGCTACATACATGCTACATACATACCACATACATAACACATATATACTACATGCATGCTACATACATACTACATACATACCATATACATACTACATGCATGCTACATACATACTACATGCATGCTACATATATACTACATGCATGCTACATACATACTACATGCTACATACATACTACATATATACTACATGCATGCTACATACATACTACATGCTACATACATACTACATATATACTACATGCATGCTACATACATACTACATATATACTACATGCATGCTACATGCATGCTACATACATACCACATATATACTACATACATACTACATACAATACATTCATACAATACATACATAGACATACAGTACATATAACATAGAGTAACATACTTACCAATACTTGTCACATTGTTCCCCGAAGCCATTGTCTTTCCGGAATAAATATTAACATAACAAACCACAAAAATACTCACCCACGATCCGAAGCAGTCCACGAGTGTGTCCCACGACGATCTTGGGTAGAGAACTGCAGCATCAGCTGTTGCTGCCGTTCTCTACTGGCTGCAGGAATCCAATGACGGAAGGTAGGTATCCTTCCGCACTGTATTCCTCCGCCACTTAAAAAAAAAAAAAGTCCCTAGTCTCACTTTATGCCATTGCTGTGTGGGAAATTCCCACGCAGCAATGGCATAAAGTGAGACTAGGGACTTTTTTTTTTTTAAGTGGTGGAGGAATACAGTGCGGAAGGATACCTACCTTCCGTCATTGGATTCCTGCAGCCCGTAGAGAACGGCAGCATCATCTGATGCTGCAGTTCTCTACCCAAGATCGTCGTGGGACACACTCGTGGACTGCTTCGGATCGTGGGTGAGTATTTTTGTGGTTTGTTATGTTAATATTTATTCCGGAAAGACAATGGCTTCGGGGAACAATGTGACAAGTATTGGTAAGTATGTTACTCTATGTTATATGTACTGTATGTCTATGTATGTATTGTATGTATGTAGTATATATGTGGTATGTATGTAGTATATATGTAGTATGTATGTAGCATGCATGTAGTATATATGTAGCATGTATGTAGTATGTATGTGGTATGTATGTAGCATGTAGTATGTATGTAGCATGCATGTAGTATGTATGTGGTATGTATGTAGCATGTAGTATGTATGTAGCATGCATGTAGTATGTATGTAGTATGTATGTAGTATGTATGTAGCATGCAGTATGTATGTAGCATGTATGTAGTATGTATGTAGTATATATGTAGTATGTATGTAGTATGTATGTAGCATGCATGTAGTATATATGTAGTATGTATGTAGCATGCATGTAGTATATATGTAGCATGTATGTAGTATGTATGTGGTATGTATGTAGCATGTAGTATGTATGTAGCATGCATGTAGTATGTATGTATGTGGTATGTATGTAGCATGTAGTATGTATGTAGCATGCATGTAGTATGTATGTAGTATGTATGTAGTATGTATGTAGCATGCAGTATGTATGTAGCATGTATGTAGTATGTATGTAGTATATATGTAGTATGTATGTAGTATGAATGTAGCATGCATGTAGTATGTATGTAGCATGTAGTATGTATGTAGCATGCATGTAGTATGTATGTAGCATGCATGTAGTATGTATGTAGTATGTATGTAGTATGTATGTAGCATGTAGTATGTATGTAGCATGCATGTAGTATGTATGTAGTATATATGTAGTATGTATGTAGTATTTTTTTTTTTTTTTTTTAACATTTAACACATTAGCCGGATGATGGGACTACTACTGTCCCATCATTGGCTAATGTGTCAATCACTGTCATGGTAGCAGGCATCGCCCGATGGGACTTGTAGTCCCATCGGACGATGCTTGCACAGACCCCCGGACATCAGCACAGCCCCCCGGCAGGCCGGCACAGCCCCCCGGCAGGCCGGTACAGACCCCCACAGGGTGCACAGCCCCCCGGCAGGCCGGCACAGCCCCCCGGCAGAGACCCCGGGCAGTCCACACAGCCCCCCGGCAGGCCGGCACAGCCCCCCGGCAGGCCGGCAGAGACCCCCGGAAGGCCCGAAATGATGGCGCATCATGATGCGCACACACCGCGCATCATGATGACGTCAGGCCGTCAATCAACTGAACTTCCGATTCCGATGCCGAATTCCGATATTGAAAAAATATCGGAAGTCGGTATCGGAATTCCTATACAGCAAGTATCGGCCGATACCCGATACTTGCGGTATCGGAATGCTCAACACTAGACATCATCCAATGATTATGACATCAAATGATTATGACATCAACAAAATGATTATGACATCAACAAAATGATTATGACATCATCTAATGATTATGACATCATCAAATGATTATGACATCAACAAAATGATTATGACATCATCCAATAATTATGACATCAAATGATTATGACATCATCAAATGATTATGACATCATCAAATGATTATGACATCAACAAAATGATTATGACATCATCCAATGATTATGACATCAAATGATTATGACATCATCAAATGATTATGACATCAACAAAATGATTATGACATCATCCAACGATTATGACATCAAATGATTATGACATCATCAAATCATTATGACATCAACAAAATGATTATGACATCAACAAAATGATTATGACATCATCAAATGATTATGACATCAACAAAATGATTATGACATCATCAAATGATGATGACATCATCAAATGATTATGACATCAACAAAATGATTATGACATCATCAAATGATTATGACATCAACAAAATGATTATGACATCATCTAATGATCATGACATCATCAAATGATTATGGCATCATCAAATGATTATGACATCAACAAAATGATTTTGACATCATCCAATGATTATGACCTCAAATCATTATGACATCATCAAATCATTATGACATCAACAAAATGATTATTACATCAACAAAATGATTATGACATCATCAAATGATTATGACATCAACAAAATGATTATGTCATCATCCAATGATCATGACATCAAATGATTATGACATCATCAAATGATTATGACATCAACAAAATGATTATGACATCATCTAATGATTATGACATCATCAAATGATTATGACATCATCAAATGATTATGACATCAACAAAATGATTATGACATCATCTAATGATTATGACATCAACAAAATGATTATGACATCATCTAATGATTATGACATCATCAAATGATTATGACATCAACAAAATGATTATGACATCATCTAATGATTATGACATCAACAAAATGATTATGACATCATCTAATGATTTTGACATCATCCAATGATTATGACCTCAAATCATTATGACATCATCAAATCATTATGACATCAACAAAATGATTATTACATCAACAAAATGATTATGACATCATCAAATGATTATGACATCAACAAAATGATTATGTCATCATCCAATGATCATGACATCAAATGATTATGACATCATCAAATGATTATGACATCAACAAAATGATTATGACATCATCTAATGATTATGACATCATCAAATGATTATGACATCAACAAAATGATTATGACATCATCCAATGATTGTGACATCAAAAGATTATGACATCATCAAATGATTATGACATCAACAAAATGATTATGACATCATCAAATGATTATGACATCAACAAAATGATTATGACATCATCTAATGATTATGAAATAATCAAATGATTATGACATCAACAAAATGATTATGACATCATCTAATGATTATGACATCATCAAATGATTATGACATCAACAAAATGATTATGACATCATCCAATGATTATGACATCAAATGATTATGACATCATGAAATCATATGACATCAACAAAATGATTATGACATCAACAAAATGATTATGACATCATCAAATTATTATGACATCAACAAAATGATTATGACATCATCAAATTATTCTGACATCAACAAAATGATTATGACATCATCCAATGATAATGACATCAAATGATTATGACATCATCAAATCATTATGACATCAACAAAATGATTATGACATCAACAAAATGATTATGACATCATCAAATGATTATGACATCAACAAAATGATTATGACATCATCTAATGATTATGACATCATCAAATGATTATGACATCAACAAAATGATTATGACATCATCTAAGGATTATGACATCAAATGATTATGACATCATCAAATGATTATGACAGCAACAAAATGATTATGACATCATCAAATGATTATGACATCAACAAAATGATTATGACATCATCTAATGATTATGACATCATCAAATGATTATGACATCAACAAAATGATTATGACATCATCTAATGATTATGACATCATCAAATGATTATGACATCAACAAAATGATTATGACATCATCCAATGATTATGACATCAAATGATTATGACATCATCAAATGATTATGACATCAACAAAATGATTATGACATCATCTAATGATTATGACATCATCAAATGATTATGACATCAACAAAATGATTATTACATCAACAAAATGATTATGACATCATCAAATGATTATGACATCAACAAAATGATTATGACATCATCCAATGATTATGACATTAAATGATTATGACATCATCAAATGATTATGACATCAACAAAATGATTATGACATCAACAAAATGATTATGACATCATCAAATGATTGTAACATCAACAAAATGATTATGACATCATTTAATGATTATGACATCATCAAATGATTATGACATCAACAAAATGATTATGACATTATCCAATGATTATGACATCAAATGATTATGACATCAACAAAATGATTATGACATCATCTAATGATTATGACATCATCAAATGATTATGACATCAACAAAATGATTATGACATCATCCAATGATTATGACATCAAATGACTATGACATCAACAAAATGATTATGACATCAACAAAATGATTATGACATCATCTAATGATTATGACATCATCAAATGATTATGACATCAACAAAATGATTATGACATCATCCAATAATTATGACATCAAATGATTATGACATCATCAAATGATTATGACATCAACAAAATGATTATGACATCATCCAATGATTATGACATCAAATGAATATGACATCATCAAATCATTATGACATCAACGAAATGATTATGACATCAACAAAATGATTATGACATCATCAAATGATTGTAACATCAACAAAATGATTATGACATCATCTAATGATTATGACATCATCAAATGATTATGACATCAACAAAATGATTATGACATCATCTAATGATTATGACATCATCAAATGATTATGACATCAACAAATGATTATGACATCATCAAATGATTATGACATCAACAAAATGATTATGACATTATCCAATGATTATGACATCAAATGATTATGAAATCATCAAATGATTATGACATCAAAAAATAATGATTATGACATCATCAAATGGTTATGACATCATTAAATGATTATGACATCATCAAATGATTATGACATCAAAAAAATGATTATGACATCATCTAATGATTATGACATCAACAAAATGATTATGACATCATCCAATGATTATGACATCAAATGATTATGACATCAACAAAATGATTATGACATCATCTATTGATTATGACATCATCAAATGATTATGACATCAACAAAATGATTATGACATCATCCAATGATTATGACATCAAATGATTATGACATCATCAAATGATTATGACATCAACAAAATGATTATGACATCATCAAATGATTATGACATCAACAAAATGATTATGACATCATCTAATGATTATAACATCATCAAATGATTATGACATCAACAAAATGATTATGACATCATCCAAGGATTATGACATCAAATGATTATGACATCATCAAATCATATGACATCAACAAAATGATTATGACATCAACAAAATGATTATGACATCATCAAATGATTCTGACATCAACAAAATGATTATGACATCATCAAATGATTATGACATCAACAAAATGATTATGACATCATCAAATGATTATGACATCAACAAAATTATTATGACATCATCTAATGATTATGACATCATCAAATGATTATGACATCAACAAAATTATTATGACATCATCCAATGATTATGACATCAAATGATTATGACATCATCAAATGATTATGACATCAACAAAATGATTATGACATCATCTAATGATTATGACATCATCAAATGATTATGACATCAACAAAATGATTATGACATCATCCAATGATTATGACATCAAATGATTATGACATCATCAAATGATTATGACATCAACAAAATGATTATGACATCATCAAATGATTATGACATCAAATGATTATGACATCATCAAATCATTATGACATCAACAAAATGATTATGACATCAACAAAATGATTACGACATCATCCAATGATTATGACATCAACAAAATGATTATGACATCATCTAATGATTATGACATCAACAAAATGATTATGACATCATCTAATGATTATGACATCATCAAATGATTATGACATCAACAAAATGATTATGACATCATCCAATGATTATGACATCAAATGATTATGACATCAACAAAATGATTATGACATCATCAAATGATTATGACATCAACAAAATGATTATGACATTATCCAATGATTATGACATCAAATGATTATGAAATCATCAAATGATTATGACATCAACAAAATGATTATGACATCATCAAATGGTTATGACATCAACAAAATGATTATGACATCATTAAATGATTATGACATCATCAAATGATTATGACATCATCAAATGATTATGACATCAAAAAAATGATTATGACATCATATAATGATTATGACATCATCAAATGATTATGACATCAACAAAATGATTATGACATCATCCAATGATTATGACATCAAATGATTATGACATCATCAAATGATTATGACATCAACAAAATGATTATGACATCATCCAATGATTATGACATCAAATGATTATGACATCATCAAATGATTATGACATCAACAAAATGATTATGCCATCATCCAACGATTATGACATCAAATGATTATGACATCATCAAATCATTATGACATCAACAAAATGATTATGACATCAACAAAATGATTATGACATCATCAAATGATTATGACATCAACAAAATGATTATGACATCATCTAATGATGATGACATCATCAAATGATTATGACATCAACAAAATGATTATGACATCATCAAATGATTATGACATCAACAAAATGATTATGACATCATCTAATGATTATGACATCATCAAATGATTATGACATCAACAAAATGATTATGTCATCATCCAATGATTGTGACATCAAATGATTATGACATCATCAAATGATTATGACATCAACAAAATGATTATGACATCATCTAATGATTATGACATCATCAAATGATTATGACATCAAAAAAATGATTATGACATCATCCAATGATTATGACATCAAATGATTATGACATCATCAAATGATTATAACATCAACAAAATGATTATGACATCATCAAATGATTATGACATCAACAAAATGATTATGGCATCATCTAATGATTATGACATAATCAAATGATTATGACATCAACAAAATGATTATGACATCATCTAATGATGATGACATCATCAAATGATTATGACATCAACAAAATGATTATGACATCATCAAATGATTCTGACATCAACAAAATGATTATGACATCATCAAATGATTCTGACATCAACAAAATGATTATGACATCATCAAATGATTCTGACATCAACAAAATGATTATGACATCATCTAATGATTATGACATCATCAAATGATTATGACATCAACAAAATGATTATGACATCATCAAATGATTATGACATCATCAAATGATTATGACATCAACAAAATGATTATGACATCATCCAATGATTATGACATCAAATGATTATGACATCATCAAATCATTATGACATCATCAAATGATTATGACATCAACAAAATGATTATGACATCATCTAATGATGATGACATCATCAAATGATTATGACATCAACAAAATGATTATGACATCATCAAATGATTATGACATCAACAAAATGATTATGACATCATCTAATGATCATGACATCATCAAATGATTATGGCATCATCAAATGATTATGACATCAACAAAATGATTATGACATCATCCAACGATTATGACATCAAATGATAATGACATCATCAAATCATTATGACATCAACAAAATGATTATGACATCAACAAAATGATTATGACATCATCTAATGATGATGACATCATCAAATGATTATGACATCAACAAAATGATTATGACATCATCAAATGATTATGACATCAACAAAATGATTATGACATCATCTAATGATTATGACATCATCAAATGATTATGGCATCATCAAATGATTATGACATCAACAAAATGATTATGACATCATCCAATGATTATGACATCAAATGATTATGACATCATCAAATCATTATGACATCAACAAAATGATTATTACATCAACAAAATGATTATGACATCATCAAATGATTATGACATCAACAAAATGATTATGACATCATCCAATGATTATGACATCAAATGATTATGACATCAACAAAATGATTATGACATCATCTAATGATTATGACATCATCAAATGATTATGACATCAACAAAATGATTATGACATCATCCAATGATTATGACATCAAATGATTATGACATCATCAAATGATTATGACATCAACAAAATGATTATGACATCATCAAATGATTATGACATCAACAAAATGATTATGACATCATCTAATGATGATGACATAATCAAATGATTATGACATCAACAAAATGATTATGACATCATCTAATGATTATAACATCATCAAATGATTATGACATCAACAAAATGATTATGACATCATCCAAGGATTATGACATCAAATGATTATGACATCATCAAATCATATGACATCAACAAAATGATTATGACATCAACAAAATGATTATGACATCATCAAATGATTATGACATCAACAAAATGATTATGACATCATCAAATGATTATGACATCAACAAAATGATTATGACATCATCAAATGATTATGACATCAACAAAATGATTATGACATCATCTAATGATTATGACATCATCAAATGATTATGACATCAACAAAATGATTATGACATCATCCAATGATTATGACATCAAATGATTATGACATCACCAAATGATTATGACATCAACAAAATGATTATGACATCATCTAATGATTATGACATCATCAAATGATTATGACATCAACAAAATGATTATGACGTCATCCAATGATTATGACATCAAATGATTATGACATCATCAAATGATTATGACATCAACAAAATGATTATGACATCATCTAATGATTATGACATCATCAAATGATTATGACATCAACAAAATGATTATGACATCATCCAATGATTATGACATCAAATGATTATGACATCATCAAATGATTATGACATCAACAAAATGATTATGACATCATCAAATGATTATGGCATCAACAAAATGATTATGACATCATCTAATGATTATGACATAATCAAATGATTATGACATCAACAAAATGATTATGACATCATCTAATGATTATAACATCATCAAATGATTATGACATCAACAAAATGATTATGACATCATCCAAGGATTATGACATCAAATGATTATGACATCATCAAATCATATGACATCAACAAAATGATTATGACATCAACAAAATGATTATGACATCATCAAATGATTCTGACATCAACAAAATGATTATGACATCATCAAATGATTATGACATCAACAAAATGATTATGACATCATCAAATGATTATGACATCAACAAAATGATTATGACATCATCTAATGATTATGACATCATCAAATGATTATGACATCAACAAAATGATTATGACATCATCCAATGATTATGACATCAAATGATTATGACATCATCAAATGATTATGACATCAACAAAATGATTATGACATCATCTAATGATTATGACATCATCAAATGATTATGACATCAACAAAATGATTATGACATCATCAAATGATTATGACATCAACAAAATGATTATGACATCATCTTATGATTATGACATCATCAAATGATTATGACATCAACAAAATGATTATGACATCATCAAATGATTATGACATCATCAAATGATTATGACATCAACAAAATGATTATGACATCATCCAATGATTATGACATCAAATGATTATGACATCATCAAATCATTATGACATCATCAAATGATTATGACATCAACAAAATGATTATGACATCATCTAATGATGATGACATCATCAAATGATTATGACATCAACAAAATGATTATGACATCATCAAATGATTATGACATCAACAAAATGATTATGACATCATCTAATGATCATGACATCATCAAATGATTATGGCATCATCAAATGATTATGACATCAACAAAATGATTATGACATCATCCAACGATTATGACATCAAATGATTATGACATCATCAAATCATTATGACATCAACAAAATGATTATGACATCAACAAAATGATTATGACATCATCTAATGATGATGACATCATCAAATGATTATGACATCAACAAAATGATTATGACATCATCAAATGATTATGACATCAACAAAATGATTATGACATCATCTAATGATTATGACATCATCAAATGATTATGGCATCATCAAATGATTATGACATCAACAAAATGATTATGACATCATCCAATGATTATGACATCAAATGATTATGACATCATCAAATCATTATGACATCAACAAAATGATTATTACATCAACAAAATGATTATGACATCATCAAATGATTATGACATCAACAAAATGATTATGACATCATCCAATGATTATGACATCAAATGATTATGACATCAACAAAATGATTATGACATCATCTAATTATTATGACATCATCAAATGATTATGACATCAACAAAATGATTATGACATCATCCAATGATTATGACATCAAATGATTATGACATCATCAAATGATTATGACATCAACAAAATGATTATGACATCATCAAATGATTATGACATCAACAAAATGATTATGACATCATCTAATGATTATGACATAATCAAATGATTATGACATCAACAAAATGATTATGACATCATCTAATGATTATAACATCATCAAATGATTATGACATCAACAAAATGATTATGACATCATCCAAGGATTATGACATCAAATGATTATGACATCATCAAATCATATGACATCAACAAAATGATTATGACATCAACAAAATGATTATGACATCATCAAATGATTCTGACATCAACAAAATGATTATGACATCATCAAATGATTATGACATCAACAAAATGATTATGACATCATCAAATGATTATGACATCAACAAAATGATTATGACATCATCTAATGATTATGACATCATCAAATGATTATGACATCAACAAAATGATTATGAAATCATCCAATGATTATGACATCAAATGATTATGACATCATCAAATGATTATGACATCAACAAAATGATTATGACATCATCCAATGATTATGACATCAAATGATTATGACATCATCAAATCATTATGACATCAACAAAATGATTATGACATCAACAAAATGATTACGACATCATCCAATGATTATGACATCAACAAAATGATTATGACATCATCTAATGATTATGACATCAACAAAATGATTATGACATCATCTAATGATTATGACATCATCAAATGATTATGACATCAACAAAATGATTATGACATCATCCAATGATTATGACATCAAATGATTATGACATCAACAAAATGATTATGACATCATCCAATGATTATGACATCAAATGATTATGAAATCATCAAATGATTATGACATCAACAAAATGATTATGACATCATCAAATGATTATGACATCAACAAAATGATTATGACATCATTAAATGATTATGACATCATCAAATGATTATGACATCAAAAAAATGATTATGACATCATCTAATGATTATGACATCATCAAATGATTATGACATCAACAAAATGATTATGACATCATCCAATAATTATGACATCAAATGATTATGACATCATCAAATGATTATGACATCAACAAAATGATTATGACATCATCAAATGATTATGACATCAACAAAATGATTATGACATCATCCAATGATTATGACATCAAATGATTATGACATCATCAAATGATTATGACATCAAAAAAATGATTATGACATCATCCAACGATTATGACATCAAATGATTATGACATCATCAAATCATTATGACATCAACAAAATGATTATGACATCAACAAAATGATTATGACATCATCAAATGATTATGACATCAACAAAATGATTATGACATCATCAAATGATGATGACATCATCAAATGATTATGACATCAACAAAATGATTATGACATCATCAAATGATTATGACATCAACAAAATGATTATGAAATCATCTAATGATCATGACATCATCAAATGATTATGGCATCATCAAATGATTATGACATCAACAAAATGATTTTGACATCATCCAATGATTATGACCTCAAATCATTATGACATCATCAAATCATTATGACATCAACAAAATGATTATTACATCAACAAAATGATTATGACATCATCAAATGATTATGACATCAACAAAATGATTATGTCATCATCCAATGATCATGACATCAAATGATTATGACATCATCAAATGATTATGACATCAACAAAATGATTATGACATCATCAAATGATTATGACATCAACAAAATGATTATGACATCATCTAATGATTATGACATAATCAAATGATTATGACATCAACAAAATGATTATGACATCATCTAATGATTATGACATCATCAAATGATTATGACATCAACAAAATGATTATGACATCATCCAATGATTATGACATCAAATGATTATGACATCATGAAATCATATGACATCAACAAAATGATTATGACATCAACAATATGATTATGACATCATCAAATGATTATGACATCAACAAAATGATTATGACATCATCAAATGATTCTGACATCAACAAAATGATTATGACATCATCCAATGATAATGACATCAAATGATTATGACATCATCAAATCATTATGACATCAACAAAATGATTATGACATCAACAAAATGATTATGACATCATCAAATGATTATGACATCAACAAAATGATTATGACATCATCTAATGATTATGACATCATCAAATGATTATGACATCAACAAAATGATTATGACATCATCTAAGGATTATGACATCAAATGATTATGACATCATCAAATGATTATGACATCAACAAAATGATTATGACATCATCTAATGATTATGACATCATCAAATGATTACGACATCAACAAAATGATTATGACATCATCTAATGATTATGACATCATCAAATGATTATGACATCAACAAAATGATTATGACATCATCCAATGATTGTGACATCAAAAGATTATGACATCATCAAATGATTATGACATCAACAAAATGATTATGACATCATCAAATGATTATGACATCAACAAAATGATTATGACATCATCTAATGATTATGACATAATCAAATGATTATGACATCAACAAAATGATTATGACATCATCTAATGATTATGACATCATCAAATGATTATGACATCAACAAAATGATTATGACATCATCCAATGATTATGACATCAAATGATTATGACATCATGAAATCATATGACATCAACAAAATGATTATGACATCAACAATATGATTATGACATCATCAAATGATTATGACATCAACAAAATGATTATGACATCATCAAATGATTCTGACATCAACAAAATGATTATGACATCATCCAATGATAATGACATCAAATGATTATGACATCATCAAATGATTATGACATCAACAAAATGATTCTGACATCAACAAAATGATTATGACATCATCAAATGATTATGACATCAACAAAATGATTATGACATCATCTAATGATTATGACATCATCAAATGATTATGACATCAACAAAATGATTATGACATCATCTAAGGATTATGACATCAAATGATTATGACATCATCAAATGATTATGACATCAACAAAATGATTATGACATCATCTAATGATTATGACATCATCAAATGATTATGACATCAACAAAATGATTATGACATCATCTAATGATTATGACATCATCAAATGATTATGACATCAACAAAATGATTATGACATCATCCAATGATTATGACATCAAATGATTATGACATCATCAAATGATTATGACATCAACAAAATGATTATGACATCATCTAATGATTATGACATCAACAAAATGATTATGACATCATCCAATGATTATGACATCAAATGATTATGACATCATCAAATGATTATGACATCAACAAAATGATTATGACATCATCAAATGATTATGACATCAACAAAATGATTATGACATCAACAAAATGATTATGACATCATCAAATGATTGTAACATCAACAAAATGATTATGACATCATCTAATGATTATGACATCATCAAATGATTATGACATCAACAAAATGATTATGACATTATCCAATGATTATGACATCAAATGATTATGACATCAACAAAATGATTATGACATCATCTATTGATTATGACATCATCAAATGATTATGACATCAACAAAATGATTATGACATCATCCAATGATTATGACATCAAATGATTATGACATCAACAAAATGATTATGACATCAACAAAATGATTATGACATCATCTAATGATTATGACATCATCAAATGATTATGACATCAACAAAATGATTATGACATCATCCAATGATTATGACATCAAATGATTATGACATCATCAAATCATTATGACATCAACAAAATGATTATGACATCAACAAAATGATTATGACATCATCAAATGATTGTAACATCAACAAAATGATTATGACATCATCAAATGATTATGACATCAACAAAATGATTATGACATCATCAAATGATTATGACATCAACAAAATGATTATGACATTATCCAATGATTATGACATCAAATGATTATGAAATCATCAAATGATTATGACATCAACAAAATGATTATGACATCATAAAATGGTTATGACATCATTAAATGATTATGACATCATCAAATGATTATGACATCAAAAAAATGATTATGACATCATATAATGATTATGACATCATCAAATGATTATGACATCAACAAAATGATTATGACATCATCAAATGATTATGACATCAACAAAATGATTATGACATCATCTAATGATCATGACATCATCAAATGATTATGGCATCATCAAATGATTATGACATCAACAAAATGATTTTGACATCATCCAATGATTATGACCTCAAATCATTATGACATCATCAAATCATTATGACATCAACAAAATGATTATTACATCAACAAAATGATTATGACATCATCAAATGATTATGACATCAACAAAATGATTATGTCATCATCCAATGATCATGACATCAAATGATTATGACATCATCAAATGATTATGACATCAACAAAATGATTATGACATCATCTAATGATTATGACATCATCAAATGATTATGACATCAACAAAATGATTATGACATCATCTAATGATTATAACATCATCAAATGATTATGACATCAACAAAATGATTATGACATCATCCAAGGATTATGACATCAAATGATTATGACATCATCAAATCATATGACATCAACAAAATGATTATGACATCAACAAAATGATTATGACATCATCAAATGATTCTGACATCAACAAAATGATTATGACATCATCAAATGATTATGACATCAACAAAATGATTATGACATCATCAAATGATTATGACATCAACAAAATGATTATGACATCATCTAATGATTATGACATCATCAAATGATTATGACATCAACAAAATGATTATGAAATCATCCAATGATTATGACATCAAATGATTATGACATCATCAAATGATTATGACATCAACAAAATGATTATGACATCATCCAATGATTATGACATCAAATGATTATGACATCATCAAATCATTATGACATCAACAAAATGATTATGACATCAACAAAATGATTACGACATCATCCAATGATTATGACATCAACAAAATGATTATGACATCATCTAATGATTATGACATCAACAAAATGATTATGACATCATCTAATGATTATGACATCATCAAATGATTATGACATCAACAAAATGATTATGACATCATCCAATGATTATGACATCAAATGATTATGACATCAACAAAATGATTATGACATCATCCAATGATTATGACATCAAATGATTATGAAATCATCAAATGATTATGACATCAACAAAATGATTATGACATCATCAAATGATTATGACATCAACAAAATGATTATGACATCATTAAATGATTATGACATCATCAAATGATTATGACATCAAAAAAATGATTATGACATCATCTAATGATTATGACATCATCAAATGATTATGACATCAACAAAATGATTATGACATCATCCAATAATTATGACATCAAATGATTATGACATCATCAAATGATTATGACATCAACAAAATGATTATGACATCATCAAATGATTATGACATCAACAAAATGATTATGACATCATCCAATGATTATGACATCAAATGATTATGACATCATCAAATGATTATGACATCAAAAAAATGATTATGACATCATCCAACGATTATGACATCAAATGATTATGACATCATCAAATCATTATGACATCAACAAAATGATTATGACATCAACAAAATGATTATGACATCATCAAATGATTATGACATCAACAAAATGATTATGACATCATCAAATGATGATGACATCATCAAATGATTATGACATCAACAAAATGATTATGACATCATCAAATGATTATGACATCAACAAAATGATTATGAAATCATCTAATGATCATGACATCATCAAATGATTATGGCATCATCAAATGATTATGACATCAACAAAATGATTTTGACATCATCCAATGATTATGACCTCAAATCATTATGACATCATCAAATCATTATGACATCAACAAAATGATTATTACATCAACAAAATGATTATGACATCATCAAATGATTATGACATCAACAAAATGATTATGTCATCATCCAATGATCATGACATCAAATGATTATGACATCATCAAATGATTATGACATCAACAAAATGATTATGACATCATCAAATGATTATGACATCAACAAAATGATTATGACATCATCTAATGATTATGACATAATCAAATGATTATGACATCAACAAAATGATTATGACATCATCTAATGATTATGACATCATCAAATGATTATGACATCAACAAAATGATTATGACATCATCCAATGATTATGACATCAAATGATTATGACATCATGAAATCATATGACATCAACAAAATGATTATGACATCAACAATATGATTATGACATCATCAAATGATTATGACATCAACAAAATGATTATGACATCATCAAATGATTCTGACATCAACAAAATGATTATGACATCATCCAATGATAATGACATCAAATGATTATGACATCATCAAATCATTATGACATCAACAAAATGATTATGACATCAACAAAATGATTATGACATCATCAAATGATTATGACATCAACAAAATGATTATGACATCATCTAATGATTATGACATCATCAAATGATTATGACATCAACAAAATGATTATGACATCATCTAAGGATTATGACATCAAATGATTATGACATCATCAAATGATTATGACATCAACAAAATGATTATGACATCATCTAATGATTATGACATCATCAAATGATTACGACATCAACAAAATGATTATGACATCATCTAATGATTATGACATCATCAAATGATTATGACATCAACAAAATGATTATGACATCATCCAATGATTGTGACATCAAAAGATTATGACATCATCAAATGATTATGACATCAACAAAATGATTATGACATCATCAAATGATTATGACATCAACAAAATGATTATGACATCATCTAATGATTATGACATAATCAAATGATTATGACATCAACAAAATGATTATGACATCATCTAATGATTATGACATCATCAAATGATTATGACATCAACAAAATGATTATGACATCATCCAATGATTATGACATCAAATGATTATGACATCATGAAATCATATGACATCAACAAAATGATTATGACATCAACAATATGATTATGACATCATCAAATGATTATGACATCAACAAAATGATTATGACATCATCAAATGATTCTGACATCAACAAAATGATTATGACATCATCCAATGATAATGACATCAAATGATTATGACATCATCAAATGATTATGACATCAACAAAATGATTCTGACATCAACAAAATGATTATGACATCATCAAATGATTATGACATCAACAAAATGATTATGACATCATCTAATGATTATGACATCATCAAATGATTATGACATCAACAAAATGATTATGACATCATCTAAGGATTATGACATCAAATGATTATGACATCATCAAATGATTATGACATCAACAAAATGATTATGACATCATCTAATGATTATGACATCATCAAATGATTATGACATCAACAAAATGATTATGACATCATCTAATGATTATGACATCATCAAATGATTATGACATCAACAAAATGATTATGACATCATCCAATGATTATGACATCAAATGATTATGACATCATCAAATGATTATGACATCAACAAAATGATTATGACATCATCTAATGATTATGACATCAACAAAATGATTATGACATCATCCAATGATTATGACATCAAATGATTATGACATCATCAAATGATTATGACATCAACAAAATGATTATGACATCATCAAATGATTATGACATCAACAAAATGATTATGACATCAACAAAATGATTATGACATCATCAAATGATTGTAACATCAACAAAATGATTATGACATCATCTAATGATTATGACATCATCAAATGATTATGACATCAACAAAATGATTATGACATTATCCAATGATTATGACATCAAATGATTATGACATCAACAAAATGATTATGACATCATCTATTGATTATGACATCATCAAATGATTATGACATCAACAAAATGATTATGACATCATCCAATGATTATGACATCAAATGATTATGACATCAACAAAATGATTATGACATCAACAAAATGATTATGACATCATCTAATGATTATGACATCATCAAATGATTATGACATCAACAAAATGATTATGACATCATCCAATGATTATGACATCAAATGATTATGACATCATCAAATCATTATGACATCAACAAAATGATTATGACATCAACAAAATGATTATGACATCATCAAATGATTGTAACATCAACAAAATGATTATGACATCATCAAATGATTATGACATCAACAAAATGATTATGACATCATCAAATGATTATGACATCAACAAAATGATTATGACATTATCCAATGATTATGACATCAAATGATTATGAAATCATCAAATGATTATGACATCAACAAAATGATTATGACATCATAAAATGGTTATGACATCATTAAATGATTATGACATCATCAAATGATTATGACATCAAAAAAATGATTATGACATCATATAATGATTATGACATCATCAAATGATTATGACATCAACAAAATGATTATGACATCATCAAATGATTATGACATCAACAAAATGATTATGACATCATCTAATGATCATGACATCATCAAATGATTATGGCATCATCAAATGATTATGACATCAACAAAATGATTTTGACATCATCCAATGATTATGACCTCAAATCATTATGACATCATCAAATCATTATGACATCAACAAAATGATTATTACATCAACAAAATGATTATGACATCATCAAATGATTATGACATCAACAAAATGATTATGTCATCATCCAATGATCATGACATCAAATGATTATGACATCATCAAATGATTATGACATCAACAAAATGATTATGACATCATCTAATGATTATGACATCATCAAATGATTATGACATCAACAAAATGATTATGACATCATCCAATGATTATGACATCAAATGTTTATGACATCATCAAATGATTATGACATCAACAAAATGATTATGACATCATCTAATGATTATGACATCAACAAAATGATTATGACATTATCAAATGATTATGACATCATCAAATGATTATGACATCAACAAAATGATTATGACATCATTAAATGATTATGACATCAAATGATTATGACATCATCAAATGATTATGACATCAACAAAATGATAATGACATCATCTAATGATTATGACATCAACAAAATGATTATGACATCATCCAATGATTATGACATCAAATGATTATGACATCATCAAATAATTATGACATCAACAAAATGATTATGACATCATCAAATGATTATGACATCAACAAAATGATTATGACATCAACAAAATGATTATGACATCATCAAATGATTGTAACATCAACAAAATGATTATGACATCATCTAATGATTATGACATCATCAAATGATTATGACATCAACAAAATGATTATGACATTATCCAATGATTATGACATCAAATGATTATGACATCAACAAAATGATTATGACATCATCTAATGATTATGACATCATCAAATGATTATGACATCAACAAAATGATTATGACATCATCCAATGATTATGACATCAAATGATTATGACATCAACAAAATGATTATGACATCAACAAAATGATTATGACATCATCTAATGATTATGACATCATCAAATGATTATGACATCAACAAAATGATTATGACATCATCCAATGATTATGACATCAAATGATTATGACATCATCAAATGATTATGACATCAACAAAATGATTATGACATCAACAAAATGATTATGACATCATCAAATGATTGTAACATCAACAAAATGATTATGACATCATCTAATGATTATGACATCATCAAATGATTATGACATCAACAAAATGATTATGACATCATCAAATGATTATGACATCAACAAAATGATTATGACATTATCCAATGATTATGACATCAAATGATTATGAAATCATCAAATGATTATGACATCAACAAAATGATTATGACATCATCAAATGGTTATGACATCATTAAATGATTATGACATCATCAAATGATTATGACATCAAAAAAATGATTATGGCATCATATAATGATTATGACATCATCAAATGATTATGACATCAACAAAATGATTATGACATCATCCAATGATTATGACATCAAATGATGATGACATCATCAAATGATGATGACATCATCAAATGATTATGACATCAACAAAATGATTATGACATCATCAAATGATTATGACATCAACAAAATGATTATGACATCATCTAATGATCATGACATCATCAAATGATTATGGCATCATCAAATGATTATGACATCAACAAAATGATTTTGACATCATCCAATGATTATGACCTCAAATCATTATGACATCATCAAATCATTATGACATCAACAAAATGATTATTACATCAACAAAATGATTATGACATCATCAAATGATTATGACATCAACAAAATGATTATGTCATCATCCAATGATCATGACATCAAATGATTATGACATCATCAAATGATTATGACATCAACAAAATGATTATGACATCATCTAATGATTATGACATCATCAAATGATTATGACATCAACAAAATGATTATGACATCATCCAATGATTGTGACATCAAAAGATTATGACATCATCAAATGATTATGACATCAACAAAATGATTATGACATCATCAAATGATTATGACATCAACAAAATGATTATGACATCATCTAATGATTATGACATAATCAAATGATTATGACATCAACAAAATGATTATGACATCATCTAATGATTATGACATCATCAAATGATTATGACATCAACAAAATGATTATGACATCATCCAATGATTATGACATCAAATGATTATGACATCATGAAATCATATGACATCAACAAAATGATTATGACATCAACAAAATGATTATGACATCATCAAATGATTATGACATCAACAAAATGATTATGACATCATCAAATGATTCTGACATCAACAAAATGATTATGACATCATCCAATGATAATGACATCAAATGATTATGACATCATCAAATGATTATGACATCAACAAAATGATTATGACATCAACAAAATGATTATGACATCATCAAATGATTATGACATCAACAAAATGATTATGACATCATCTAATGATTATGACATCATCAAATGATTATGACATCAACAAAATGATTATGACATCATCTAAGGATTATGACATCAAATGATTATGACATCATCAAATGATTATGACAGCAACAAAATGATTATGACATCATCAAATGATTATGACATCAACAAAATGATTATGACATCATCTAATGATTATGACATCATCAAATGATTATGACATCAACAAAATGATTATGACATCATCTAATGATTATGACATCATCAAATGATTATGACATCAACAAAATGATTATGACATCATCCAATGATTATGACATCAAATGATTATGACATCATCAAATGATTATGACATCAACAAAATGATTATGACATCATCTAATGATTATGACATCATCAAATGATTATGACATCAACAAAATGATTATGACATCAACAAAATGATTATGACATCATCAAATGATTATGACATCAATAAAATGATTATGACATCATCCAATGATTATGACATCAAATGATTATGACATCATCAAATGATTATGACATCAACAAAATGATTATGACATCATCAAATGATTATGACATCAACAAAATGATTATGACATCAACAAAATGATTATGACATCATCAAATGATTGTAACATCAACAAAATGATTATGACATCATCTAATGATTATGACATCATCAAATGATTATGACATCAACAAAATGATTATGACATTATCCAATGATTATGACATCAAATGATTATGACATCAACAAAATGATTATGACATCATCTAATGATTATGACATCATCAAATGATTATGACATCAACAAAATGATTATGACATCATCCAATGATTATGACATCAAATGATTATGACATCATCCAATGATTATGACATCAAATGATTATGACATCAACAAAATGATTATGACATCAACAAAATGATTATGACATCATCTAATGATTATGACATCATCAAATGATGATGACATCAACAAAATGATTATGACATCATCCAATAATTATGACATCAAATGATTATGACATCATCAAATGATTATGACATCAACAAAATGATTATGACATCATCCAATGATTATGACAACAAATGAATATGACATCATCAAATCATTATGACATCAACAAAATGATTATGACATCAACAAAATGATTATGACATCGTCAAATGATTGTAACATCAACAAAATGATTATGACATCATCTAATGATTATGACATCATCAAATGATTATGACATCAACAAAATGATTATGACATCATCAAATGATTATGACATCAACAAAATGATTATGACATTATCCAATGATTATGACATCAAATGATTATGAAATCATCAAATGATTATGACATCAACAAAATGATTATGACATCATCAAATGGTTATGACATCATTAAATGATTATGACATCATCAAATGATTATGACATAAAAAAAATGATTATGACATCATCTAATGATTATGACATCAACAAAATGATTATGACATCATCCAATGATTATGACATCAAATGATTATGACATCAACAAAATGATTATGACATCATCTATTGATTATGACATCGTCAAATGATTATGACATCAACAAAATGATTATGACATCATCCAATGATTATGACATCAAATGATTATGACATCATCAAATGATTATGACATCAACAAAATGATTATGACATCATCAAATGATTATGACATCAACAAAATGATTATGACATCATCTAATGATTATGACATAATCAAATGATTATGACATCAACAAAATGATTATGACATCATCTAATGATTATAACATCATCAAATGATTATGACATCAACAAAATGATTATGACATCATCCAAGGATTATGACATCAAATGATTATGACATCATCAAATCATATGACATCAACAAAATGATTATGACATCAACAAAATGATTATGATATCATCAAATGATTCTGACATCAACAAAATGATTATGACATCATCAAATGATTATGACATCAACAAAATGATTATGACATCATCAAATAATTATGACATCAACAAAATTATTATGACATCATCTAATGATTATGACATCATCAAATGATTATGACATCAACAAAATTATTATGACATCATCCAATGATTATGACATCAAATGATTATGACATCATCAAATGATTATGACATCAACAAAATGATTATGACATCATCTAATGATTATGACATCATCAAATGATTATGACATCAACAAAATGATTATGACATCATCCAATGATTATGACATCAAATGATTATGACATCATCAAATGATTATGACATCAACAAAATGATTATGACATCATCCAATGATTATGACATCAAATGATTATGACATCATCAAATCATTATGACATCAACAAAATGATTATGACATCAACAAAATGATTACGACATCATCCAATGATTATGACATCAACAAAATGATTATGACATCATCTAATGATTATGACATCAACAAAATGATTATGACATCATCTAATGATTATGACATCATCAAATGATTATGACATCATCCAATGATTATGACATCAAATGATTATGACATCAACAAAATGATTATGACATCATCCAATGATTATGACATCAAATGATTATGAAATCATCAAATGATTATGACATCAACAAAATGATTATGACATCTTCAAATGATTATGACATCAACAAAATGATTATGACATTATCCAATGATTATGACATCAAATGATTATGAAATCATCAAATGATTATGACATCAACAAAATGATTATGACATCATCAAATGGTTATGACATCAACAAAATGATTATGACATCATTAAATGATTATGACATCATCAAATGATTATGACATCATCAAATGATTATGACATCAAAAAAATGATTATGACATCATATAATGATTATGACATCATCAAATGATTATGACATCAACAAAATGATTATGACATCATCCAATGATTATGACATCAAATGATTATGACATCATCAAATGATTATGACATCAACAAAATGATTATGACATCATCCAATGATTATGACATCAAATGATTATGACATCATCAAATGATTATGACATCAACAAAATGATTATGCCATCATCCAACGATTATGACATCAAATGATTATGACATCATCAAATGATTATGACATCAACAAAATGATTATGACATCATCTAATGATTATAACATCATCAAATGATTATGACATCAACAAAATGATTATGACATCATCCAAGGATTATGACATCAAATGATTATGACATCATCAAATCATATGACATCAACAAAATGATTATGACATCAACAAAATGATTATGATATCATCAAATGATTCTGACATCAACAAAATGATTATGACATCATCAAATGATTATGACATCAACAAAATGATTATGACATCATCAAATAATTATGACATCAACAAAATTATTATGACATCATCTAATGATTATGACATCATCAAATGATTATGACATCAACAAAATTATTATGACATCATCCAATGATTATGACATCAAATGATTATGACATCATCAAATGATTATGACATCAACAAAATGATTATGACATCATCTAATGATTATGACATCATCAAATGATTATGACATCAACAAAATGATTATGACATCATCCAATGATTATGACATCAAATGATTATGACATCATCAAATGATTATGACATCAACAAAATGATTATGACATCATCCAATGATTATGACATCAAATGATTATGACATCATCAAATCATTATGACATCAACAAAATGATTATGACATCAACAAAATGATTACGACATCATCCAATGATTATGACATCAACAAAATGATTATGACATCATCTAATGATTATGACATCAACAAAATGATTATGACATCATCTAATGATTATGACATCATCAAATGATTATGACATCAACAAAATGATTATGACATCATCCAATGATTATGACATCAAATGATTATGACATCAACAAAATGATTATGACATCATCCAATGATTATGACATCAAATGATTATGAAATCATCAAATGATTATGACATCAACAAAATGATTATGACATCTTCAAATGATTATGACATCAACAAAATGATTATGACATTATCCAATGATTATGACATCAAATGATTATGAAATCATCAAATGATTATGACATCAACAAAATGATTATGACATCATCAAATGGTTATGACATCAACAAAATGATTATGACATCATTAAATGATTATGACATCATCAAATGATTATGACATCATCAAATGATTATGACATCAAAAAAATGATTATGACATCATATAATGATTATGACATCATCAAATGATTATGACATCAACAAAATGATTATGACATCATCCAATGATTATGACATCAAATGATTATGACATCATCAAATGATTATGACATCAACAAAATGATTATGACATCATCCAATGATTATGACATCAAATGATTATGACATCATCAAATGATTATGACATCAACAAAATGATTATGCCATCATCCAACGATTATGACATCAAATGATTATGACATCATCAAATGATTATGACATCAACAAAATGATTATGACATCAACAAAATGATTATGACATCATCAAATGATTATGACATCAACAAAATGATTATGACATCATCTAATGATGATGACATCATCAAATGATTATGACATCAACAAAATGATTATGACATCATCAAATGATTATGACATCAACAAAATGATTATGACATCATCTAATGATTATAACATCATCAAATGATTATGACATCAACAAAATGATTATGAAATCATCCAAGGATTATGACATCAAATGATTATGACATCATCAAATCATATGACATCAACAAAATGATTATGACATCAACAAAATGATTATGACATCATCAAATGATTCTGACATCAACAAAATGATTATGACATCATCAAATGATTATGACATCAACAAAATGATTATGACATCATCAAATAATTATGACATCAACAAAATTATTATGACATCATCTAATGATTATGACATCATCAAATGATTATGACATCAACAAAATTATTATGACATCATCCAATGATTATGACATCAAATGATTATGACATCATCAAATGATTATGACATCAACAAAATGATTATGACATCATCTAATGATTATGACATCATCAAATGATTATGACAGCAACAAAATGATTATGACATCATCCAATGATTATGACATCAAATGATTATGACATCATCAAATGATTATGACATCAACAAAATGATTATGACATCATCCAATGATTATGACATCAAATGATTATGACATCATCAAATCATTATGACATCAACAAAATGATTATGACATCAACAAAATGATTACGACATCATCCAATGATTATGACATCAACAAAATGATTATGACATCATCTAATGATTATGACATCAACAAAATGATTATGACATCATCTAATGATTATGACATCATCAAATGATTATGACATCAACAAAATTATTATGACATCATCCAATGATTATGACATCAAATGATTATGACATCAACAAAATGATTATGACATCATCCAATGATTATGACATCAAATGATTATGAAATCATCAAATGATTATGACATCAACAAAATGATTATGACATCATCAAATGATTATGACATCAACAAAATGATTATGACATTATCCAATGATTATGACATCAAATGATTATGAAATCATCAAATGATTATGACATCAACAAAATGATTATGACATCATCAAATGGTTATGACATCAACAAAATGATTATGACATCATTAAATGATTATGACATCATCAAATGATTATGACATCATCAAATGATTATGACATCAAAAAAATGATTATGACATCATATAATGATTATGACATCATCAAATGATTATGACATCAACAAAATGATTATGACATCATCCAATGATTATGACATCAAATGATTATGACATCATCAAATGATTATGACATCAACACAATGATTATGACATCATCCAATGATTATGACATCAAATGATTATGACATCATCAAATGATTATGACATCAACAAAATGATTATGCCATCATCCAACGATTATGACATCAAATGATTATGACATCATCAAATCATTATGACATCAACAAAATGATTATGACATCAACAAAATGATTATGACATCATCAAATGATTATGACATCAACAAAATGATTATGACATCATCTAATGATGATGACATCATCAAATGATTATGACATCAACAAAATGATTATGACATCATCAAATGATTATGACATCAACAAAATGATTATGACATCATCTAATGATTATGACATCATCAAATGATTATGACATCAACAAAATGATTATGTCATCATCCAATGATTGTGACATCAAATGATTATGACATCATCAAATGATTATGACATCAACAAAATGATTATGACATCATCTAATGATTATGACATCATCAAATGATTATGACATCAAAAAAATGATTATGACATCATCCAATGATTATGACATCAAATGATTATGACATCATCAAATGATTATAACATCAACAAAATGATTATGACATCATCAAATGATTATGACATCAACAAAATGATTATGACATCATCTAATGATTATGACATAATCAAATGATTATGACATCAAGAAAATGATTATGACATCATCTAATGATTACAACATCATCAAATGATTATGACATCAACAAAATGATTATAACATCATCCAATGATTATGACATCAAATGATTATGACATCATCAAATCATATGACATCAACAAAATGATTATGACATCAACAAAATGATTATGACATCATCAAATGATTCTGACATCAACAAAATGATTATGACATCATCAAATGATTCTGACATCAACAAAATGATTATGACATCATCAAATGATTATGACATCAACAAAATGATTATGACATCATCTAATGATTATGACATCATCAAATGATTATGACATCAACAAAATGATTATGACATCATCCAATGATTATGACATCAAATGATTATGACATCATCAAATGATTATGACATCAACAAAATGATTATGACATCATCCAATGATTATGACATCAAATGATTATGACATCATCAAATCATTATGACATCATCAAAAGATTATGACATCAACAAAATGATTATGACATCATCTAATGATGATGACATCATCAAATGATTATGACATCAACAAAATGATTATGACATCATCAAATGATTATGACATCAACAAAATGATTATGACATCATCTAATGATCATGACATCATCAAATGATTATGGCATCATCAAATGATTATGACATCAACAAAATGATTATGACATCATCCAACGATTATGACATCAAATGATTATGACATCATCAAATCATTATGACATCAACAAAATGATTATGATATCAACAAAATGATTATGACATCATCTAATGATGATGACATCATCAAATGATTATGACATCAACAAAATGATTATGACATCATCAAATGATTATGACATCAACAAAATGATTATGACATCATCTAATGATTATGACATCATCAAATGATTATGGCATCATCAAATGATTATGACATCAACAAAATGATTATGACATCATCCAATGATTATGACATCAAATGATTATGACATCATCAAATCATTATGACATCAACAAAATGATTATTACATCAACAAAATGATTATGACATCATCAAATGATTATGACATCAACAAAATGATTATGACATCATCCAATGATTATGACATCAAATGATTATGACATCAACAAAATGATTATGACATCATCTAATGATTATGACATCATCAAATGATTATGACATCAACAAAATGATTATGACATCATCCAATGATTATGACATCAAATGATTATGACATCATCAAATGATTATGACATCAACAAAATGATTATGACATCATCCAATGATTATGACATCAAATGATTATGACATCATCAAATGATTATGACATCAACAAAATGATTATGCCATCATCCAACGATTATGACATCAAATGATTATGACATCATCAAATCATTATGACATCAACAAAATGATTATGACATCAACAAAATGATTATGACATCATCAAATGATTATGACATCAACAAAATGATTATGACATCATCTAATGATGATGACATCATCAAATGATTATGACATCAACAAAATGATTATGACATCATCAAATGATTATGACATCAACAAAATGATTATGACATCATCTAATGATTATGACATCATCAAATGATTATGACATCAACAAAATGATTATGTCATCATCCAATGATTGTGACATCAAATGATTATGACATCATCAAATGGTTATGACATCAACAAAATGATTATGACATCATCTAATGATTATGACATCATCAAATGATTATGACATCAAAAAAATGATTATGACATCATCCAATGATTATGACATCAAATGATTATGACATCATCAAATGATTATAACATCAACAAAATGATTATGACATCATCAAATGATTATGACATCAACAAAATGATTATGACATCATCTAATGATTATGACATAATCAAATGATTATGACATCAAGAAAATGATTATGACATCATCTAATGATTATAACATCATCAAATGATTATGACATCAACAAAATGATTATGACATCATCCAATGATTATGACATCAAATGATTATGACATCATCAAATCATATGACATCAACAAAATGATTATGACATCAACAAAATGATTATGACATCATCAAATGATTCTGACATCAACAAAATGATTATGACATCATCAAATGATTCTGACATCAACAAAATGATTATGACATCATCAAATGATTATGACATCAACAAAATGATTATGACATCATCTAATGATTATGACATCATCAAATGATTATGACATCAACAAAATGATTATGACATCATCCAATGATTATGACATCAAATGATTATGACATCATCAAATGATTATGACATCAACAAAATGATTATGACATCATCCAATGATTATGACATCAAATGATTATGACATCATCAAATCATTATGACATCATCAAATGATTATGACATCAACAAAATGATTATGACATCATCTAATGATGATGACATCATCAAATGATTATGACATCAACAAAATGATTATGACATCATCAAATGATTATGACATCAACAAAATGATTATGACATCATCTAATGATCATGACATCATCAAATGATTATGGCATCATCAAATGATTATGACATCAACAAAATGATTATGACATCATCCAACGATTATGACATCAAATGATTATGACATCATCAAATCATTATGACATCAACAAAATGATTATGACATCAACAAAATGATTATGACATCATCTAATGATGATGACATCATCAAATGATTATGACATCAACAAAATGATTATGACATCATCAAATGATTATGACATCAACAAAATGATTATGACATCATCTAATGATTATGACATCATCAAATGATTATGGCATCATCAAATGATTATGACATCAACAAAATGATTATGACATCATCCAATGATTATGACATCAAATGATTATGACATCATCAAATCATTATGACATCAACAAAATGATTATTACATCAACAAAATGATTATGACATCATCAAATGATTATGACATCAACAAAATGATTATGACATCATCCAATGATTATGACATCAAATGATTATGACATCAACAAAATGATTATGACATCATCTAATGATTATGACATCATCAAATGATTATGACATCAACAAAATGATTATGACATCATCCAATGATTATGACATCAAATGATTATGACATCATCAAATGATTATGACATCAACAAAATGATTATGACATCATCAAATGATTATGACATCAACAAAATGATTATGACATCATCTAATGATTATGACATAATCAAATGATTATGACATCAACAAAATGATTATGACATCATCTAATGATTATAACATCATCAAATGATTATGACATCAACAAAATGATTATGACATCATCCAAGGATTATGACATCAAATGATTATGACATCATCAAATCATATGACATCAACAAAATGATTATGACATCAACAAAATGATTATGACATCATCAAATGATTCTGACATCAACAAAATGATTATGACATCATCAAATGATTATGACATCAACAAAATGATTATGACATCATCAAATGATTATGACATCAACAAAATGATTATGACATCATCTAATGATAATGACATCATCAAATGATTATGACATCAACAAAATGATAATGACATCATCCAATGATTATGACATCAAATGATTATGACATCATCAAATGATTATGACATCAACAAAATGATTTTGACATCATCTAATGATTATGACATCATCAAATGATTATGACATCAACAAAATGATTATGACATCATCCAATGATTATGACATCAAATGATTATGACATCATCAAATGATTATGACATCAACAAAATGATTATGACATCATCTAATGATTATGACATCATCAAATGATTTTGACATCAACAAAATGAATATGACATCATCCAATGATTATGACATCAAATGATTATGACATCATCAAATGATTATGACATCAACAAAATGATTATGACATCATCAAATGATTATGACATCAACAAAATGATTATGACATCATCTAATGATTATGACATCATCAAATGATTATGACATCAACAAATTGATTATGACATCATCTAATGATTATAACATCATCAAATGATTATGACATCAACAAAATGATTATGACATCATCCAAGGATTATGACATCAAATGATTATGACATCATCAAATCATATGACATCAACAAAATGATTATGACATCAACAAAATGATTATGACATCATCAAATGATTCTGACATCAACAAAATGATTATGACATCATCAAATGATTATGACATCAACAAAATGATTATGACATCATCAAATGATTATGACATCAACAAAATGATTATGACATCATCTAATGATTATGACATCAACAAAATGATTATGACATCATCCAATGATTATGACATCAAATGATTATGACATCATCAAATGATTAAGACATCAACAAAATGATTATGACATCATCTAATGATTATGACATCATCAAATGATTATGACATCAACAAAATGATTATGACATCATCCAATGATTATGACATCAAATGATTATGACATCATCAAATGATTATGACATCAACAAAATGATTATGACATCATCCAATGATTATGACATCAAATGATTATGACATCATTATGACATCAACAAAATGATTATGACATCAACAAAATGATTACGACATCATCCAATGATTATGACATCAACAAAATGATTATGACATCATCTAATGATTATGACATCAACAAAATGATTATGACATCATCTAATGATTATGACATCATCAAATGATTATGACATCAACAAAATGATTATGACATCATCCAATGATTATGACATCAAATGATTATGACATCAACAAAATGATTATGACATCATCCAATGATTATGACATCAAATGATTATGAAATCATCAAATGATTATGACATCAACAAAATGATTATGACATCATCAAATGATTATGACATCAACAAAATGATTATGACATCATTAAATGATTATGACATCATCAAAATGATTATGACATCATCCAATGATTATGACATCAAATGATTATGACATCATCAAATCATTATGACATCATCAAATGATTATGACATCAACAAAATGATTATGACATCATCAAATGATTATGACATCAACAAAATGATTATGACATCATCCAATGATTATGACATCAAATGATTATGACATCAACAAAATGATTATGACATCATCTAATGATTATGACATCATCAAATGATTATGACATCAACAAAATGATTATGACATCATCCAATGATTATGACATCAAATGATTATGACATCATCAAATGATTATGACATCAACAAAATGATTATGACATCATCAAATGATTATGACATCAACAAAATGATTATGACATCATCTAATGATTATGACATAATCAAATGATTATGACATCAACAAAATGATTATGACATCATCTAATGATTATAACATCATCAAATGATTATGACATCAACAAAATGATTATGACATCATCCAAGGATTATGACATCAAATGATTATGACATCATCAAATCATATGACATCAACAAAATGATTATGACATCAACAAAATGATTATGACATCATCAAATGATTCTGACATCAACAAAATGATTATGACATCATCAAATGATTATGACATCAACAAAATGATTATGACATCATCAAATGATTATGACATCAACAAAATGATTATGACATCATCTAATGATAATGACATCATCAAATGATTATGACATCAACAAAATGATAATGACATCATCCAATGATTATGACATCAAATGATTATGACATCATCAAATGATTATGACATCAACAAAATGATTTTGACATCATCTAATGATTATGACATCATCAAATGATTATGACATCAACAAAATGATTATGACATCATCCAATGATTATGACATCAAATGATTATGACATCATCAAATGATTATGACATCAACAAAATGATTATGACATCATCTAATGATTATGACATCATCAAATGATTTTGACATCAACAAAATGAATATGACATCATCCAATGATTATGACATCAAATGATTATGACATCATCAAATGATTATGACATCAACAAAATGATTATGACATCATCAAATGATTATGACATCAACAAAATGATTATGACATCATCTAATGATTATGACATCATCAAATGATTATGACATCAACAAATTGATTATGACATCATCTAATGATTATAACATCATCAAATGATTATGACATCAACAAAATGATTATGACATCATCCAAGGATTATGACATCAAATGATTATGACATCATCAAATCATATGACATCAACAAAATGATTATGACATCAACAAAATGATTATGACATCATCAAATGATTCTGACATCAACAAAATGATTATGACATCATCAAATGATTATGACATCAACAAAATGATTATGACATCATCAAATGATTATGACATCAACAAAATGATTATGACATCATCTAATGATTATGACATCAACAAAATGATTATGACATCATCCAATGATTATGACATCAAATGATTATGACATCATCAAATGATTAAGACATCAACAAAATGATTATGACATCATCTAATGATTATGACATCATCAAATGATTATGACATCAACAAAATGATTATGACATCATCCAATGATTATGACATCAAATGATTATGACATCATCAAATGATTATGACATCAACAAAATGATTATGACATCATCCAATGATTATGACATCAAATGATTATGACATCATTATGACATCAACAAAATGATTATGACATCAACAAAATGATTACGACATCATCCAATGATTATGACATCAACAAAATGATTATGACATCATCTAATGATTATGACATCAACAAAATGATTATGACATCATCTAATGATTATGACATCATCAAATGATTATGACATCAACAAAATGATTATGACATCATCCAATGATTATGACATCAAATGATTATGACATCAACAAAATGATTATGACATCATCCAATGATTATGACATCAAATGATTATGAAATCATCAAATGATTATGACATCAACAAAATGATTATGACATCATCAAATGATTATGACATCAACAAAATGATTATGACATCATTAAATGATTATGACATCATCAAATGATTATGACATCAAAAAAATGATTATGACATCATCTAATGATTATGACATCATCAAATGATTATGACATCAACAAAATGATTATGACATCATCCAATAATTATGACATCAAATGATTATGACATCATCAAATGATTATGACATCAACAAAATGATTATGACATCATCAAATGATTATGACATCAACAAAATGATTATGACATCATCCAATGATTATGACATCAAATGATTATGACATCATCAAATGATTATGACATCAACAAAATGATTATGACATCATCCAACGATTATGACATCAAATGATTATGACATCATCAAATCATTATGACATCAACAAAATGATTATGACATCAACAAAATGATTATGACATCATCAAATGATTATGACATCAACAAAATGATTATGACATCATCAAATGATTATGACATCATCAAATGATTATGACATCAACAAAATGATTATGACATCATCAAATGATTATGACATCAACAAAATGATTATGACATCATCTAATGATCATGACATCATCAAATGATTATGGCATCATCAAATGATTATGACATCAACAAAATGATTTTGACATCATCCAATGATTATGACATCAACAAAATGATTATGACATCATCAAATGATGATGACATCATCAAATGATTATGGCATCATCAAATGATTATGACATCAACAAAATGATTATGACATCATCTAATGATCATGACATCATCAAATGATTATGACATCATCAAATGATTATGACATCAACAAAATGATTATGACATCATCCAATGATTATGACATCAAATGATTATGACATCATCAAATCATTATGACATCAACAAAATGATTACGACATCAACAAAATGATTACGACATCATCAAAATGATTACGACATCATCCAATGATTATGACATCAACAAAATGATTATGACATCATCTAATGATTATGACATCAACAAAATGATTATGACATCATCTAATGATTATGACATCATCAAATGATTATGACATCAACAAAATGATTATGACATCATCCAATGATTATGACATCAAATGATTATGACATCAACAAAATGATTATGACATCATCCAATGATTATGACATCAAATGATTATGAAATCATCAAATGATTATGACATCAACAAAATGATTATGACATCATCAAATGATTATGACATCAACAAAATGATTATGACATTATCCAATGATTATGACATCAAATGATTATGAAATCATCAAATGATTATGACATCAACAAAATGATTATGACATCATCAAATGGTTATGACATCAACAAAATGATTATGACATCATTAAATGATTATGACATCATCAAATGATTATGACATCATCAAATGATTATGACATCAAAAAAATGATTATGACATCATATAATGATTATGACATCATCAAATGATTATGACATCAACAAAATGATTATGACATCATCCAATGATTATGACATCAAATGATTATGACATCATCAAATGATTATGACATCAACAAAATGATTATGACATCATCCAATGATTATGACATCAAATGATTATGACATCATCAAATGATTATGACATCAACAAAATGATTATGCCATCATCCAACGATTATGACATCAAATGATTATGACATCATCAAATCATTATGACATCAACAAAATGATTATGACATCAACAAAATGATTATGACATCATCAAATGATTATGACATCAACAAAATGATTATGACATCATCAAATGATTATGACATCAACAAAATGATTATGACATCAACTAATGATTATGACATCATCAAATGATTATGACATCAACAAAATGATTATGTCATCATCCAATGATTGTGACATCAAATGATTATGACATCATCAAATGATTATGACATAAACAAAATGATTATGACATCATCTAATGATTATGACATCATCAAATGATTATGACATCAAAAAAATGATTATGACATCATCCAATGATTATGACATCAAATGATTATGACATCATCAAATGATTATAACATCAACAAAATGATTATGACATCATCAAATGATTATGACATCAACAAAATGATTATGACATCATCTAATGATTATGACATAATCAAATGATTATGACATCAAGAAAATGATTATGACATCATCTAATGATTATAACATCATCAAATGATTATGACATCTACAAAATGATTATGACATCATCCAATGATTATGACATCAAATGATTATGACATCATCAAATCATATGACATCAACAAAATGATTATGACATCAACAAAATGATTATGACATCATCAAATGATTCTGACATCAACAAAATGATTATGACATCATCAAATGATTCCGACATCAACAAAATGATTATGACATCATCAAATGATTATGACATCAACAAAATGATTATGACATCATCTAATGATTATGACATCATCAAATGATTATGACATCAACAAAATGATTATGACATCATCCAATGATTATGACATCAAATGATTATGACATCATCAAATGATTATGACATCAACAAAATGATTATGACATCATCCAATGATTATGACATCAAATGATTATGACATCATCAAATCATTATGACATCATCAAATGATTATGACATCAACAAAATGATTATGACATCATCTAATGATGATGACATCATCAAATGATTATGACATCAACAAAATGATTATGACATCATCAAATGATTATGACATCAACAAAATGATTATGACATCATCTAATGATCATGACATCATCAAATGATTATGGCATCATCAAATGATTATGACATCAACAAAATGATTATGACATCATCCAACGATTATGACATCAAATGATTATGACATCATCAAATCATTATGACATCAACAAAATGATTATGACATCAACAAAATGATTATGACATCATCTAATGATGATGACATCATCAAATGATTATGACATCGACAAAATGATTATGACATCATCAAATGATTATGACATCAACAAAATGATTATGACATCATCTAATGATTATGACATCATCAAATGATTATGACATCAACAAAATGATTATGACATCATCCAATGATTATGACATCAAATGATTATGACATCATCAAATGATTATGGCATCATCAAATGATTATGACATCAACAAAATGATTATGACATCATCCAATGATTATGACATCAAATGATTATGACATCATCAAATCATTATGACATCAACAAAATGATTATTACATCAACAAAATGATTATGACATCATCCAATGATTATGACATCAAATGATTATGACATCAACAAAATGATTATGACATCATCTAATGATTATGACATCATAAAATGATTATGACATCAACAAAATGATTATGACATCATCCAATGATTATGACATCAAATGATTATGACATCATCAAATGATTATGACATCAACAAAATGATTATGACATCATCAAATGATTATGACATCAACAAAATGATTATGACATCATCTAATGATCATAACATCATCAAATGATTATGACATCAACAAAATGATTATGACATCATCCAAGGATTATGACATCAAATGATTATGACATCATCAAATCATATGACATCATCAAATGATTCTGACATCAACAAAATGATTATGACATCATCAAATGATTATGACATCAACAAAATGATTATGACATCATCAAATGATTCTGACATCAACAAAATGATTATGACATCATCAAATGATTATGACATCAACAAAATGATTATGACATCATCAAATGATTATGACATCAACAAAATGATTATGACATCATCTAATGATTATGACATCATCAAATGATTATGACATCAACAAAATGATTATGACATCATCTAATGATTATGACATCATCAAATGATTATGACATCAACAAAATGATTATGACATCATCCAATGATTATGACATCAAATGATTATGACATCATCAAATGATTATGACATCAACAAAATGATTATGACATCATCTAATGATTATGACATCATCAAATGATTATGACATCAACAAAATGATTATGACATCATCCAATGATTATGACATCAAATGATTATGACATCATCAAATGATTATGACATCAACAAAATGATTATGACATCATCAAATGATTATGACATCAACAAAATGATTATGACATCATCAAATGATTATGACATCAACAAATTGATTATGACATCATCTAATGATTATAACATCATCAAATGATTATGACATCAACAAAATGATTATGACATCATCCAAGGATTATGACATCAAATGATTATGACATCATCAAATCATATGACATCAACAAAATGATTATGACATCAACAAAATGATTATGACATCATCAAATGATTCTGACATCAACAAAATGATTATGACATCATCAAATGATTATGACATCAACAAAATGATTATGACATCATCAAATGATTATGACATCAACAAAATGATTATGACATCATCTAATGATTATGACATCATCAAATGATTATGACATCAACAAAATGATTATGACATCATCCAATGATTATGACATCAAATGATTATGACATCATCAAATGATTATGACATCAACAAAATGATTATGACATCATCTAATGATTATGACATCATCAAATGATTATGACATCAACAAAATGATTATGACATCATCCAATGATTAAGACATCAAATGATTATGACATCATCAAATGATTATGACATCAACAAAATGATTATGACATCATCCAATGATTATGACATCAAATGATTATGACATCATCAAATCATTATGACATCAACAAAATGATTATGACATCAACAAAATGATTACGACATCATCCAATGATTATGACATCAACAAAATGATTATGACATCATCTAATGATTATGACATCAACAAAATGATTATGACATCATCTAATGATTATGACATCATCAAATGATTATGACATCAACAAAATGATTATGACATCATCCAATGATTATGACATCAAATGATTATGACATCATCAAATGATTATGACATCAACAAAATGATTATGACATCATCAAATGATTATGACATCAACAAAATGATTATGACATCATCAAATGATTATGACATCAACAAATTGATTATGACATCATCTAATGATTATAACATCATCAAATGATTATGACATCAACAAAATGATTATGACATCATCCAAGGATTATGACATCAAATGATTATGACATCATCAAATCATATGACATCAACAAAATGATTATGACATCAACAAAATGATTATGACATCATCAAATGATTCTGACATCAACAAAATGATTATGACATCATCAAATGATTATGACATCAACAAAATGATTATGACATCATCAAATGATTATGACATCAACAAAATGATTATGACATCATCTAATGATTATGACATCATCAAATGATTATGACATCAACAAAATGATTATGACATCATCCAATGATTATGACATCAAATGATTATGACATCATCAAATGATTATGACATCAACAAAATGATTATGACATCATCCAATGATTATGACATCAAATGATTATGACATCATCAAATCATTATGACATCAACAAAATGATTATGACATCAACAAAATGATTACGACATCATCCAATGATTATGACATCAACAAAATGATTATGACATCATCTAATGATTATGACATCAACAAAATGATTATGACATCATCTAATGATTATGACATCATCAAATGATTATGACATCAACAAAATGATTATGACATCATCCAATGATCATGACATCAAATGATTATGACATCAACAAAATGATTATGACATCATCCAATGATTATGACATCAAATGATTATGAAATCATCAAATGATTATGACATCAACAAAATGATTATGACATCATCAAATGATTATGACATCAACAAAATGATTATGACATCATTAAATGATTATGACATCATCAAATGATTATGACATCAAAAAATGATTATGACATCATCTAATGATTATGACATCATCAAATGATTATGACATCAACAAAATGATTATGACATCATCCAATAATTATGACATCAAATGATTATGACATCATCAAATGATTATGACATCAACAAAATGATTATGACATCATCAAATGATTATGACATCAACAAAATGATTATGACATCATCCAATGATTATGACATCAAATGATTATGACATCATCAAATGATTATGACATCAACAAAATGATTATGACATCATCCAAGGATTATGACATCAAATGATTATGACATCATCAAATCATATGACATCAACAAAATGATTATGACATCAACAAAATGATTATGACATCATCAAATGATTCTGACATCAACAAAATGATTATGACATCATCAAATGATTATGACATCAACAAAATGATTATGACATCATCAAATGATTATGACATCAACAAAATGATTATGACATCATCTAATGATTATGACATCATCAAATGATTATGACATCAACAAAATGATTATGACATCATCCAATGATTATGACATCAAATGATTATGACATAATCAAATGATTATGACATCAACAAAATGATTATGACATCATCAAATGATTATGACATCAACAAAATGATTATGACATCATCCAATGATTATGACATCAAATGATTATGACATCATCAAATGATTATGACATCAACAAAATGATTATGACATCATCCAATGATTATGACATCAAATGATTATGACATCATCAAATCATTATGACATCAACAAAATGATTATGACATCAACAAAATGATTACGACATCATCCAATGATTATGCCATCAACAAAATGATTATGACATCATCTAATGATTATGACATCAACAAAATGATTATGACATCATCTAATGATTATGACATCATCAAATGATTATGACATCAACAAAATGATTATGACATCATCCAATGATTATGACATCAAATGATTATGACATCAACAAAATGATTATGACATCATCCAATGATTATGACATCAAATGATTATGAAATCATCAAATGATTATGACATCAACAAAATGATTATGACATCATCAAATGATTATGACATCAACAAAATGATTATGACATCATTAAATGATTATGACATCATCAAATGATTATGACATCAAAAAATGATTATGATATCATCTAATGATTATGACATCATCAAATGATTATGACATCAACAAAATGATTATGACATCATCCAATAATTATGACATCAAATGATTATGACATCATCAAATGATTATGACATCAACAAAATGATTATGACATCATCAAATGATTATGACATCAACAAAATGATTATGACATCATCCAATGATTATGACATCAAATGATTATGACATCATCAAATGATTATGACATCAACAAAATGATTATGACATCATCCAACGATTATGACATCAAATGATTATGACATCATCAAATCATTATGACATCAACAAAATGATTATGACATCAACAAAATGATTATGACATCATCAAATGATTATGACATCAACAAAATGATTATGACATCATCAAATGATTATGACATCAACAAAATGATTATGACATCATCCAATGATTATGACATCAAATGATTATGACATCATCAAATGATTATGACATCAACAAAATGATTATGACATCATCCAACGATTATGACATCAAATGATTATGACATCATCAAATCATTATGACATCAACAAAATGATTATGACATCAACAAAATGATTATGACATCATCAAATGATTATGACATCAACAAAATGATTATGACATCATCAAATGATGATGACATCATCAAATGATTATGACATCAACAAAATGATTATGACATCATCTAATGATCATGACATCATCAAATGATTATGGCATCATCAAATGATTATGACATCAACAAAATGATTTTGACATCATCCAATGATTATGACCTCAAATCATTATGACATCATCAAATCATTATGACATCAACAAAATGATTATTACATCAACAAAATGATTATGACATCATCAAATGATTATGACATCAACAAAATGATTATGTCATCATCCAATGATCATGACATCAAATGATTATGACATCATCAAATGATTATGACATCAACAAAATGATTATGACATCATCCAATGATTGTGACATCAAAAGATTATGACATCATCAAATGATTATGACATCAACAAAATGATTATGACATCATCAAATGATTATGACATCAACAAAATGATTATGACATCATCTAATGATTATGACATAATCAAATGATTATGACATCAACAAAATGATTATGACATCATCAAATGATTATGACATCAACAAAATGATTATGACATCATCAAATGATTCTGACATCAACAAAATGATTATGACATCATCCAATGATAATGACATCAAATGATTATGACATCATCAAATCATTATGACATCAACAAAATGATTATGACATCAACAAAATGATTATGACATCATCAAATTAATATGACATCAACAAAATGATTATGACATCATCTAATGATTATGACATCATCAAATGATTATGACATCAACAAAATGATTATGACATCATCTAAGGATTATGACATCAAATGATTATGACATCATCAAATGATTATGACAGCAACAAAATGATTATGACATCATCAAATGATTATGACATCAACAAAATGATTATGACATCAAATGATTATGACATCATCAAATGATTATGACATCAACAAAATGATTATGACATCATCTAATGATTATGACATCATCAAATGATTATGACATCAACAAAATGATTATGACAGCAACAAAATGATTATGACATCATCAAATGATTATGACATCAACAAAATGATTATGACATCATCCAATGATTATGACATCAAATGATTATGACATCATCAAATGATTATGGCATCAACAAAATGATTATGACATCATCAAATGATTATGACATCAACAAAATGATTATGACATCAACAAAATGATTATGACATCATCAAATGATTGTAACATCAACAAAATGATTATGACATCATCTAATGATTATGACATCATCAAATGATTATGACATCAACAAAATGATTATGACATTATCCAATGATTATGACATCAAATGATTATGACATCAACAAAATGATTATGACATCATCTAATGATTATGACATCATAAAATGATTATGACATCAACAAAATGATTATGACATCATCCAATGATTATGAAGTCAAATGATTATGACATCAACAAAATGATTATGACATCAACAAAATGATTATGACATCATCTAATGATTATGACATCATCAAATGATTATGACATCAACAAAATGATTATGACATCATCCAATAATTATGACATCAAATGATTATGACATCATCAAATGATTATGACATCAACAAAATGATTATGACATCATCCAATGATTATGACATCAAATGATTATGACATCATCAAATGATTATGACATCAACAAAATGATTATGACATCAACAAAATGATTATGACATCATCAAATGATTGTAACATCAACAAAATGATTATGACATCATCTAATGATTATGACATCATCAAATGATTATGACATCAACAAAATGATTATGACATCATCAAATGATTATGACATCAACAAAATGATTATGACATTATCCAATGATTATGACATCAAATGATTATGAAATCATCAAATGATTATGACATCAACAAAATGATTATGACATCATCAAATGGTTATGACATCATTAAATGATTATGACATCATCAAATGATTATGACATCAAAAAAATGATTATGACATCATATAATGATTATGACATCATCAAATGATTATGACATCAACAAAATGATTATGACATCATCCAATGATTATGACATCAAATGATTATGACATCATCAAATGATTATGACATCAACAATATGATTATGACATCATCCAATGATTATGACATCAAATGATTATGACATCATCAAATGATTATGACATCAACAAAATGATTATACCATCATCCAACGATTATGACATCAAATGATTATGACATCATCAAATCATTATGACATCAACAAAATGATTATGACATCAACAAAATGATTATGACATCATCAAATGATTATGACATCAACAAAATGATTATGACATCATCTAATGATGATGACATCATCAAATGATTATGACATCAACAAAATGATTATGACATCATCAAATGATTATGACATCAACAAAATGATTATGACATCATCTAATGATTATGACATCATCAAATGATTATGGCATCATCAAATGATTATGACATCAACAAAATGATTATGACATCATCCAATGATTATGACATCAAATGATTATGACATCATCAAATCATTATGACATCAACAAAATGATTATTACATCAACAAAATGATTATGACATCATCAATGATTATGACATCAACAAAATGATTATGTCATCATCCAATGATTGTGACATCAAATGATTATGACATCATCAAATGATTATGACATCAACAAAATGATTATGACATCATCTAATGATTATGACATCATCAAATGATTATGACATCAACAAAATGATTATGACATCATCCAATGATTATGACATCAAATGATTATGACATCATCAAGTGATTATGACATCAACAAAATGATTATGACATCATCAAATGATTATGACATCAACAAAATGATTATGACATCATCTAATGATTATGACATAATCAAATGATTATGACATCAACAAAATGATTATGACATCATCTAATGATTAAACATCATCAAATGATTATGACATCAACAAAATGATTATGACATCATCCAATGATTATGACATCAAATGATTATGACATCATCAAATCATATGACATCAACAAAATGATTATGACATCAACAAAATGATTATGACATCATCAAATGATTCTGACATCAACAAAATGATTATGACATCAACAAAATGATTATGACATCATCCAATGATTATGACATCAAATGATTATGACATCATCAAATGATTATGACATCAACAAAATGATTATGACATCATCTAATGATTATGACATCATCAAATGATTATGACATCAACAAAATGATTATGACATCATCCAATGATTATGACATCAAATGATTATGACATCATCAAATGATTATGACATCAACAAAATGATTATGACATCATCTAATGATTATGACATCATCAAATGATTATGACATCAACAAAATGATTATGACATCATCCAATGATTATGACATCAAATGATTATGACATCATCAAATGATTATGACATCAACAAAATGATTATGACATCATCAAATGATTATGACATCAACAAAATGATTATGACATCATCTAATGATTATGACATAATCAAATGATTATGACATCAACAAAATGATTATGACATCATCTAATGATTATAACATCATCAAATGATTATGACATCAACAAAATGATTATGACATCATCCAAGGATTATGACATCAAATGATTATGACATCATCAAATCATATGACATCAACAAAATGATTATGACATCAACAAAATGATTATGACATCATCAAATGATTCTGACATCAACAAAATGATTATGACATCATCAAATGATTATGACATCAACAAAATGATTATGACATCATCAAATGATTATGACATCAACAAAATGATTATGACATCATCCAATGATTATGACATCAAATGATTATGACATCATCAAATCATTATGACATCAACAAAATGATTATTACATCAACAAAATGATTATGACATCATCCAATGATTATGACATCAAATGATTATGACATCAACAAAATGATTATGACATCATCTAATGATTATGACATCATAAAATGATTATGACATCAACAAAATGATTATGACATCATCCAATGATTATGACATCAAATGATTATGACATCATCAAATGATTATGACATCAACAAAATGATTATGACATCATCAAATGATTATGACATCAACAAAATGATTATGACATCATCTAATGATCATAACATCATCAAATGATTATGACATCAACAAAATGATTATGACATCATCCAAGGATTATGACATCAAATGATTATGACATCATCAAATCATATGACATCATCAAATGATTCTGACATCAACAAAATGATTATGACATCATCAAATGATTATGACATCAACAAAATGATTATGACATCATCAAATGATTCTGACATCAACAAAATGATTATGACATCATCAAATGATTATGACATCAACAAAATGATTATGACATCATCAAATGATTATGACATCAACAAAATGATTATGACATCATCTAATGATTATGACATCATCAAATGATTATGACATCAACAAAATGATTATGACATCATCTAATGATTATGACATCATCAAATGATTATGACATCAACAAAATGATTATGACATCATCCAATGATTATGACATCAAATGATTATGACATCATCAAATGATTATGACATCAACAAAATGATTATGACATCATCTAATGATTATGACATCATCAAATGATTATGACATCAACAAAATGATTATGACATCATCCAATGATTATGACATCAAATGATTATGACATCATCAAATGATTATGACATCAACAAAATGATTATGACATCATCAAATGATTATGACATCAACAAAATGATTATGACATCATCAAATGATTATGACATCAACAAATTGATTATGACATCATCTAATGATTATAACATCATCAAATGATTATGACATCAACAAAATGATTATGACATCATCCAAGGATTATGACATCAAATGATTATGACATCATCAAATCATATGACATCAACAAAATGATTATGACATCAACAAAATGATTATGACATCATCAAATGATTCTGACATCAACAAAATGATTATGACATCATCAAATGATTATGACATCAACAAAATGATTATGACATCATCAAATGATTATGACATCAACAAAATGATTATGACATCATCTAATGATTATGACATCATCAAATGATTATGACATCAACAAAATGATTATGACATCATCCAATGATTATGACATCAAATGATTATGACATCATCAAATGATTATGACATCAACAAAATGATTATGACATCATCTAATGATTATGACATCATCAAATGATTATGACATCAACAAAATGATTATGACATCATCCAATGATTATGACATCAAATGATTATGACATCATCAAATGATTATGACATCAACAAAATGATTATGACATCATCCAATGATTATGACATCAAATGATTATGACATCATCAAATCATTATGACATCAACAAAATGATTATGACATCAACAAAATGATTACGACATCATCCAATGATTATGACATCAACAAAATGATTATGACATCATCTAATGATTATGACATCAACAAAATGATTATGACATCATCTAATGATTATGACATCATCAAATGATTATGACATCAACAAAATGATTATGACATCATCCAATGATCATGACATCAAATGATTATGACATCAACAAAATGATTATGACATCATCCAATGATTATGACATCAAATGATTATGAAATCATCAAATGATTATGACATCAACAAAATGATTATGACATCATCAAATGATTATGACATCAACAAAATGATTATGACATCATTAAATGATTATGACATCATCAAATGATTATGACATCAAAAAATGATTATGACATCATCTAATGATTATGACATCATCAAATGATTATGACATCAACAAAATGATTATGACATCATCCAATAATTATGACATCAAATGATTATGACATCATCAAATGATTATGACATCAACAAAATGATTATGACATCATCAAATGATTATGACATCAACAAAATGATTATGACATCATCCAATGATTATGACATCAAATGATTATGACATCATCAAATGATTATGACATCAACAAAATGATTATGACATCATCCAAGGATTATGACATCAAATGATTATGACATCATCAAATCATATGACATCAACAAAATGATTATGACATCAACAAAATGATTATGACATCATCAAATGATTCTGACATCAACAAAATGATTATGACATCATCAAATGATTATGACATCAACAAAATGATTATGACATCATCAAATGATTATGACATCAACAAAATGATTATGACATCATCTAATGATTATGACATCATCAAATGATTATGACATCAACAAAATGATTATGACATCATCCAATGATTATGACATCAAATGATTATGACATAATCAAATGATTATGACATCAACAAAATGATTATGACATCATCAAATGATTATGACATCAACAAAATGATTATGACATCATCCAATGATTATGACATCAAATGATTATGACATCATCAAATGATTATGACATCAACAAAATGATTATGACATCATCCAATGATTATGACATCAAATGATTATGACATCATCAAATCATTATGACATCAACAAAATGATTATGACATCAACAAAATGATTACGACATCATCCAATGATTATGCCATCAACAAAATGATTATGACATCATCTAATGATTATGACATCAACAAAATGATTATGACATCATCTAATGATTATGACATCATCAAATGATTATGACATCAACAAAATGATTATGACATCATCCAATGATTATGACATCAAATGATTATGACATCAACAAAATGATTATGACATCATCCAATGATTATGACATCAAATGATTATGAAATCATCAAATGATTATGACATCAACAAAATGATTATGACATCATCAAATGATTATGACATCAACAAAATGATTATGACATCATTAAATGATTATGACATCATCAAATGATTATGACATCAAAAAATGATTATGACATCATCTAATGATTATGACATCATCAAATGATTATGACATCAACAAAATGATTATGACATCATCCAATAATTATGACATCAAATGATTATGACATCATCAAATGATTATGACATCAACAAAATGATTATGACATCATCAAATGATTATGACATCAACAAAATGATTATGACATCATCCAATGATTATGACATCAAATGATTATGACATCATCAAATGATTATGACATCAACAAAATGATTATGACATCATCCAACGATTATGACATCAAATGATTATGACATCATCAAATCATTATGACATCAACAAAATGATTATGACATCAACAAAATGATTATGACATCATCAAATGATTATGACATCAACAAAATGATTATGACATCATCAAATGATTATGACATCAACAAAATGATTATGACATCATCCAATGATTATGACATCAAATGATTATGACATCATCAAATGATTATGACATCAACAAAATGATTATGACATCATCCAACGATTATGACATCAAATGATTATGACATCATCAAATCATTATGACATCAACAAAATGATTATGACATCAACAAAATGATTATGACATCATCAAATGATTATGACATCAACAAAATGATTATGACATCATCAAATGATGATGACATCATCAAATGATTATGACATCAACAAAATGATTATGACATCATCTAATGATCATGACATCATCAAATGATTATGGCATCATCAAATGATTATGACATCAACAAAATGATTTTGACATCATCCAATGATTATGACCTCAAATCATTATGACATCATCAAATCATTATGACATCAACAAAATGATTATTACATCAACAAAATGATTATGACATCATCAAATGATTATGACATCAACAAAATGATTATGTCATCATCCAATGATCATGACATCAAATGATTATGACATCATCAAATGATTATGACATCAACAAAATGATTATGACATCATCCAATGATTGTGACATCAAAAGATTATGACATCATCAAATGATTATGACATCAACAAAATGATTATGACATCATCAAATGATTATGACATCAACAAAATGATTATGACATCATCTAATGATTATGACATAATCAAATGATTATGACATCAACAAAATGATTATGACATCATCTAATGATTATGACATCATCAAATGATTATGACATCAACAAAATGATTATGACATCATCAAATGATTATGACATCAACAAAATGATTATGACATCATCAAATGATTCTGACATCAACAAAATGATTATGACATCATCCAATGATAATGACATCAAATGATTATGACATCATCAAATCATTATGACATCAACAAAATGATTATGACATCAACAAAATGATTATGACATCATCAAATTAATATGACATCAACAAAATGATTATGACATCATCTAATGATTATGACATCATCAAATGATTATGACATCAACAAAATGATTATGACATCATCTAAGGATTATGACATCAAATGATTATGACATCATCAAATGATTATGACAGCAACAAAATGATTATGACATCATCAAATGATTATGACATCAACAAAATGATTATGACATCAAATGATTATGACATCATCAAATGATTATGACATCAACAAAATGATTATGACATCATCTAATGATTATGACATCATCAAATGATTATGACATCAACAAAATGATTATGACAGCAACAAAATGATTATGACATCATCAAATGATTATGACATCAACAAAATGATTATGACATCATCCAATGATTATGACATCAAATGATTATGACATCATCAAATGATTATGGCATCAACAAAATGATTATGACATCATCAAATGATTATGACATCAACAAAATGATTATGACATCAACAAAATGATTATGACATCATCAAATGATTGTAACATCAACAAAATGATTATGACATCATCTAATGATTATGACATCATCAAATGATTATGACATCAACAAAATGATTATGACATTATCCAATGATTATGACATCAAATGATTATGACATCAACAAAATGATTATGACATCATCTAATGATTATGACATCATAAAATGATTATGACATCAACAAAATGATTATGACATCATCCAATGATTATGAAGTCAAATGATTATGACATCAACAAAATGATTATGACATCAACAAAATGATTATGACATCATCTAATGATTATGACATCATCAAATGATTATGACATCAACAAAATGATTATGACATCATCCAATAATTATGACATCAAATGATTATGACATCATCAAATGATTATGACATCAACAAAATGATTATGACATCATCCAATGATTATGACATCAAATGATTATGACATCATCAAATGATTATGACATCAACAAAATGATTATGACATCAACAAAATGATTATGACATCATCAAATGATTGTAACATCAACAAAATGATTATGACATCATCTAATGATTATGACATCATCAAATGATTATGACATCAACAAAATGATTATGACATCATCAAATGATTATGACATCAACAAAATGATTATGACATTATCCAATGATTATGACATCAAATGATTATGAAATCATCAAATGATTATGACATCAACAAAATGATTATGACATCATCAAATGGTTATGACATCATTAAATGATTATGACATCATCAAATGATTATGACATCAAAAAAATGATTATGACATCATATAATGATTATGACATCATCAAATGATTATGACATCAACAAAATGATTATGACATCATCCAATGATTATGACATCAAATGATTATGACATCATCAAATGATTATGACATCAACAATATGATTATGACATCATCCAATGATTATGACATCAAATGATTATGACATCATCAAATGATTATGACATCAACAAAATGATTATACCATCATCCAACGATTATGACATCAAATGATTATGACATCATCAAATCATTATGACATCAACAAAATGATTATGACATCAACAAAATGATTATGACATCATCAAATGATTATGACATCAACAAAATGATTATGACATCATCTAATGATGATGACATCATCAAATGATTATGACATCAACAAAATGATTATGACATCATCAAATGATTATGACATCAACAAAATGATTATGACATCATCTAATGATTATGACATCATCAAATGATTATGGCATCATCAAATGATTATGACATCAACAAAATGATTATGACATCATCCAATGATTATGACATCAAATGATTATGACATCATCAAATCATTATGACATCAACAAAATGATTATTACATCAACAAAATGATTATGACATCATCAATGATTATGACATCAACAAAATGATTATGTCATCATCCAATGATTGTGACATCAAATGATTATGACATCATCAAATGATTATGACATCAACAAAATGATTATGACATCATCTAATGATTATGACATCATCAAATGATTATGACATCAACAAAATGATTATGACATCATCCAATGATTATGACATCAAATGATTATGACATCATCAAGTGATTATGACATCAACAAAATGATTATGACATCATCAAATGATTATGACATCAACAAAATGATTATGACATCATCTAATGATTATGACATAATCAAATGATTATGACATCAACAAAATGATTATGACATCATCTAATGATTAAACATCATCAAATGATTATGACATCAACAAAATGATTATGACATCATCCAATGATTATGACATCAAATGATTATGACATCATCAAATCATATGACATCAACAAAATGATTATGACATCAACAAAATGATTATGACATCATCAAATGATTCTGACATCAACAAAATGATTATGACATCAACAAAATGATTATGACATCATCCAATGATTATGACATCAAATGATTATGACATCATCAAATGATTATGACATCAACAAAATGATTATGACATCATCTAATGATTATGACATCATCAAATGATTATGACATCAACAAAATGATTATGACATCATCCAATGATTATGACATCAAATGATTATGACATCATCAAATGATTATGACATCAACAAAATGATTATGACATCATCTAATGATTATGACATCATCAAATGATTATGACATCAACAAAATGATTATGACATCATCCAATGATTATGACATCAAATGATTATGACATCATCAAATGATTATGACATCAACAAAATGATTATGACATCATCAAATGATTATGACATCAACAAAATGATTATGACATCATCTAATGATTATGACATAATCAAATGATTATGACATCAACAAAATGATTATGACATCATCTAATGATTATAACATCATCAAATGATTATGACATCAACAAAATGATTATGACATCATCCAAGGATTATGACATCAAATGATTATGACATCATCAAATCATATGACATCAACAAAATGATTATGACATCAACAAAATGATTATGACATCATCAAATGATTCTGACATCAACAAAATGATTATGACATCATCAAATGATTATGACATCAACAAAATGATTATGACATCATCAAATGATTATGACATCAACAAAATGATTATGACATCATCCAATGATTATGACATCAAATGATTATGACATCATCTAATGATTATGACATCAACAAAATGATTATGACATCATCTAATGATTATGACATCATCAAATGATTATGACATCAACAAAATGATTATGACATCATCCAATGATTATGACATCAAATGATTATGACATCAACAAAATGATTATGACATCATCCAATGATTATGACATCAAATGATTATGAAATCATCAAATGATTATGACATCAACAAAATGATTATGACATCATCAAATGATTATGACATCAACAAAATGATTATGACATCATTAAATGATTATGACATCATCAAATGATTATGACATCAAAAAAATGATTATGACATCATCTAATGATTATGACATCATCAAATGATTATGGCATCATCAAATGATTATGACATCAACAAAATGATTTTGACATCATCCAATGATTATGACCTCAAATCATTATGACATCATCAAATCATTATGACATCAACAAAATGATTATTACATCAACAAAATGATTATGACATCATCAAATGATTATGACATCAACAAAATGATTATGTCATCATCCAATGATCATGACATCAAATGATTATGACATCATCAAATGATTATGACATCAACAAAATGATTATGACATCATCTAATGATTATGACATCATCAAATGATTATGACATCAACAAAATGATTATGACATCATCCAATGATTGTGACATCAAAAGATTATGACATCATCAAATGATTATGACATCATCAAATGATTATGACATCATCAAATGATTATGACATCAACAAAATGATTATGACATCATCTAATGATTATGACATAATCAAATGATTATGACATCAACAAAATGATTATGACATCATCCAATGATTATGACATCAAATGATTATGACATCATGAAATCATATGACATCAACAAAATGATTATGACATCAACAATATGATTATGACATCATCAAATGATTATGACATCAACAAAATGATTATGACATCATCAAATGATTCTGACATCAACAAAATGATTATGACATCATCCAATGATAATGACATCAAATGATTATGACATCATCAAATCATTATGACATCAACAAAATGATTATGACATCAACAAAATGATTATGACATCATCAAATGATTATGACATCAACAAAATGATTATGACATCATCTAATGATTATGACATCATCTAATGATTATGACATCATCAAATGATTATGACATCAACAAAATGATTATGACATCATCTAATGATTATGACATCATCAAATGATTATGACATCAACAAAATGATTATGACATCATCCAATGATTATGACATCAAATGATTATGACATCATCAAATGATTATGACATCAACAAAATGATTATGACATCATCAAATGATTATGACATCAAATGATTATGACATCAACAAAATGATTATGACATCATCCAATGATTATGACATCAAATGATTATGAAATCATCAAATGATTATGACATCAACAAAATGATTATGACATCATCAAATGATTATGACATCATCCAATGATTATGACATCAAATGATTATGACATCAACAAAATGATTATGACATCATCTAAGGATTATGACATCAAATGATTATGACATCATCAAATGATTATGACATCAACAAAATGATTATGACATCATCTAATGATTATGACATCATCAAATGATTATGACATCAACAAAATGATTATGACATCATCTAATGATTATGACATCATCAAATGATTATGACATCAACAAAATGATTATGACATCATCCAATGATTATGACATCAAATGATTATGACATCATCAAATGATTATGACATCAACAAAATGATTATGACATCATCAAATGATTATGACATCAACAAAATGATTATGACATCATCTAATGATTATGACATCATCAAATGATTATGACATCAACAAAATGATTATGACATCATCCAATGATTATGACATCAAATGATTATGACATCATCAAATGATTATGACATCAACAAAATGATTATGACATCATCAAATGATTATGACATCAACAAAATGATTATGACATCATCTAATGATTATGACATCATCAAATGATTATGACATCAACAAAATGATTATGACATCATCTAATGATTATGACATCATCAAATGATTATGACATCAACAAAATGATTATGACATCATCCAATGATTATGACATCAAATGATTATGACATCATCAAATGATTATGACATCAACAAAATGATTATGACATCATCCAATGATTATGACATCAAATGATTATGACATCAACAAAATGATTATGACATCATCCAATGATTATGCCATCAAATGATTATGAAATCATCAAATGATTATGACATCAACAAAATGATTATGACATCATCAAATGATTATGACATCATCCAATGATTATGACATCATCAAATCATTATGACATCAACAAAATGATTATGACATCATCCAATGATTATGACATCATCTAATGATTATGACATCATCAAATGATTATGACATCAACAAAATGATTATGACATCATCCAATGATTATGACATCAAATGATTATGACATCAACAAAATGATTATGACATCAACAAAATGATTATGACATCATCTAATGATTATGACATCATCAAATGATTATGACATCAACAAAATGATTATGACATCATCCAATGATTATGACATCAAATGATTATGACATCAACAAAATGATTATGACATCATCCAATGATTATGACATCAAATGATTATGAAATCATCAAATGATTATGACATCAACAAAATGATTATGACATCATCCAATGATTATGACATCAAATGATTATGACATCATCAAATGATTATGACATCAACAAAATGATTATGACATCATCCAATGATTATGACATCAAATGATTATGACATCAACAAAATGATTATGACATCAACAAAATGATTATGACATCATCAAATGATTATGACATCAACAAAATGATTATGACATCAACAAAATGATTATGACATCAAATGATTATGACATCATCAAATGATTATGACATCAACAAAATGATTATGACATCATCCAATGATTATGACATCAAATGATTATGACATCATCAAATCATTATGACATCAACAAAATGATTATGACATCAACAAAATGATTACGACATCATCCAATGATTATGACATCATTAAATGATTATGACATCATCAAATGATTATGACATCAAAAAATGATTATCACATCATCTAATGATTATGACATCATCAAATGATTATGACATCAACAAAATGATTATGACATCATCCAATAATTATGACATCAAATGATTATGACATCATCAAATGATTATGACATCAACAAAATGATTATGACATCATCAAATGATTATGACATCACCAAAATGATTATGACATCATCCAATGATTATGACATCAAATGATTATGACATCATCAAATGATTATGACATCAACAAAATGATTATGACATCATCCAACGATTATGACATCAAATGATTATGACATCATCAAATCATTATGACATCAACAAAATGATTATGACATCAACAAAATGATTATGACATCATCAAATGATTATGACATCAACAAAATGATTATGACATCATCAAATGATGATGACATCATCAAATGATTATGACATCAACAAAATGATTATGACATCATCAAATGATTATGACATCAACAAAATGATTATGACATCATCTAATGATCATGACATCATCAAATGATTATGGCATCATCAAATGATTATGACATCAACAAAATGATTTTGACATCATCCAATGATTATGACCTCAAATCATTATGACATCATCAAATCATTATGACATCAACAAAATGATTATTACATCAACAAAATGATTATGACATCATCAAATGATTATGACATCAACAAAATGATTATGTCATCATCCAATGATCATGACATCAAATGATTATGACATCATCAAATGATTATGACATCAACAAAATGATTATGACATCATCCAATGATTGTGACATCAAAAGATTATGACATCATCAAATGATTATGACATCAACAAAATGATTATGACATCATCAAATGATTATGACATCAACAAAATGATTATGACATCATCTAATGATCATGACATATGACATAATCAAATGATTATGACATCAACAAAATGATTATGACATCATCTAATGATTATGACATCATCAAATGATTATGACATCAACAAAATGATTATGACATCATCCAATGATTATGACATCAAATGATTATGACATCATGAAATCATATGACATCAACAAAATGATTATGACATCAACAAAATGATTATGACATCATCAAATGATTATGACATCAACAAAATGATTATGACATCATCAAATGATTCTGACATCAACAAAATGATTATGACATCATCCAATGATAATGACATCAAATGATTATGACATCATCAAATCATTATGACATCAACAAAATGATTATGACATCAACAAAATGATTATGACATCATCAAATGATTATGACATCAACAAAATGATTATGACATCATCTAATGATTATGACATCATCAAATGATTATGACATCAACAAAATGATTATGACATCATCTAAGGATTATGACATCAAATGATTATGACATCATCAAATGATTATGACAGCAACAAAATGATTATGACATCATCAAATGATTATGACATCAAAAAAATGATTATGACATCATCTAATGATTATGACATCATCAAATGATTATGACATCAACAAAATGATTATGACATCATCTAATGATTATGACATCATCAAATGATTATGACATCAACAAAATGATTATGACATCATCCAATGATTATGACATCATCAAATGATTATGACATCAACAAAATGATTATGACATCATCCAATGATTATGACATCAAATGATTATGACATCATCAAATGATTATGACATCAACAAAATGATTATGACATCATCAAATGATTATGAAATCAACAAAATGATTATGACATCAAAAAAATGATTATGACATCATCAAATGATTGTAACATCAACAAAATGATTATGACATCATCTAATGATTATGACATCATCAAATGATTATGACATCAACAAAATGATTATGACATTATCCAATGATTATGACATCAAATGATTATGACATCAACAAAATGATTATGACATCATCTAATGATTATGACATCATCAAATGATTATGACATCAACAAAATGATTATGACATCATCCAATGATTATGACATCAAATGATTATGACATCAACAAAATGATTATGACATCAACAAAATGATTATGACATCATCTAATGATTATGACATCATCAAATGATTATGACATCAACAAAATGATTATGACATCATCCAATAATTATGACATCAAATGATTATGACATCATCAAATGATTATGACATCAACAAAATGATTATGACATCATCCAATGATTATGACATCAACAAAATGATTATGACATCATCAAATGATTCTGACATCAACAAAATGATTATGACATCATCCAATGATAATGACATCAAATGATTATGACATCATCAAATCATTATGACATCAACAAAATGATTATGACATCAACAAAATGATTATGACATCATCAAATGATTATGACATCAACAAAATGATTATGACATCATCTAATGATTATGACATCATCAAATGATTATGACATCAACAAAATGATTATGACATCATCTAAGGATTATGACATCAAATGATTATGACATCATCAAATGATTATGACAGCAACAAAATGATTATGACATCATCAAATGATTATGACATCAAAAAAATGATTATGACATCATCTAATGATTATGACATCATCAAATGATTATGACATCAACAAAATGATTATGACATCATCTAATGATTATGACATCATCAAATGATTATGACATCAACAAAATGATTATGACATCATCCAATGATTATGACATCATCAAATGATTATGACATCAACAAAATGATTATGACATCATCCAATGATTATGACATCAAATGATTATGACATCATCAAATGATTATGACATCAACAAAATGATTATGACATCATCAAATGATTATGAAATCAACAAAATGATTATGACATCAAAAAAATGATTATGACATCATCAAATGATTGTAACATCAACAAAATGATTATGACATCATCTAATGATTATGACATCATCAAATGATTATGACATCAACAAAATGATTATGACATTATCCAATGATTATGACATCAAATGATTATGACATCAACAAAATGATTATGACATCATCTAATGATTATGACATCATCAAATGATTATGACATCAACAAAATGATTATGACATCATCCAATGATTATGACATCAAATGATTATGACATCAACAAAATGATTATGACATCAACAAAATGATTATGACATCATCTAATGATTATGACATCATCAAATGATTATGACATCAACAAAATGATTATGACATCATCCAATAATTATGACATCAAATGATTATGACATCATCAAATGATTATGACATCAACAAAATGATTATGACATCATCCAATGATTATGACATCAAATGATTATGACATCATCAAATCATTATGACATCAACAAAATGATTATGACATCAACAAAATGATTATGACATCATCAAATGATTGTAACATCAACAAAATGATTATGACATCATCTAATGATTATGACATCATCAAATGATTATGACATCAACAAAATGATTATGACATCATCAAATGATTATGACATCAACAAAATGATTATGACATTATCCAATGATTATGACATCAAATGATTATGAAATCATCAAATGATTATGACATCAACAAAATGATTATGACATCATCAAATGGTTATGACATCATTAAATGATTATGACATCATCAAATGATTATGACATCAAAAAAATGATTATGACATCATATAATGATTATGACATCATCAAATGATTATGACATCAACAAAATGATTATGACATCATCCAATGATTATGACATCAAATGATTATGACATCATCAAATGATTATGACATCAACAAAATGATTATGACATCATCCAATGATTATGACATCAAATGATTATGACATCATCAAATGATTATGACATCAACAAAATGATTATACCATCATCCAACGATTATGACATCAAATGATTATGACATCATCAAATCATTATGACATCAACAAAATGATTATGACATCAACAAAATGATTATGACATCATCAAATGATTATGACATCAACAAAATGATTATGACATCATCTAATGATGATGACATCATCAAATGATTATGACATCAACAAAATGATTATGACATCATCTAATGATGATGACATCATCAAATGATTATGACATCAACAAAATGATTATGACATCATCAAATGATTATGACATCAACAAAATGATTATGACATCATCTAATGATTATGACATCATCAAATGATTATGGCATCATCAAATGATTATGACATCAACAAAATGATTATGACATCATCCAATGATTATGACATCAAATGATTATGACATCATCAAATCATTATGACATCAACAAAATGATTATTACATCAACAAAATGATTATGACATCATCAATGATTATGACATCAACAAAATGATTATGTCATCATCCAATGATTGTGACATCAAATGATTATGACATCATCAAATGATTATGACATCAACAAAATGATTATGACATCATCTAATGATTATGACATCATCAAATGATTATGACATCAACAAAATGATTATGACATCATCCAATGATTATGACATCAAATGATTATGACATCATCAAGTGATTATGACATCAACAAAATGATTATGACATCATCAAATGATTATGACATCAACAAAATGATTATGACATCATCTAATGATTATGACATAATCAAATGATTATGACATCAACAAAATGATTATGACATCATCTAATGATTAAACATCATCAAATGATTATGACATCAACAAAATGATTATGACATCATCCAATGATTATGACATCAAATGATTATGACATCATCAAATCATATGACATCAACAAAATGATTATGACATCAACAAAATGATTATGACATCATCAAATGATTCTGACATCAACAAAATGATTATGACATCAACAAAATGATTATGACATCATCCAATGATTATGACATCAAATGATTATGACATCATCAAATGATTATGACATCAACAAAATGATTATGACATCATCTAATGATTATGACATCATCAAATGATTATGACATCAACAAAATGATTATGACATCATCCAATGATTATGACATCAAATGATTATGACATCATCAAATGATTATGACATCAACAAAATGATTATGACATCATCTAATGATTATGACATCATCAAATGATTATGACATCAACAAAATGATTATGACATCAACAAAATGATTATGACATCATCCAATGATTATGACATCAAATGATTATGACATCATCAAATGATTATGACATCAACAAAATGATTATGACATCATCAAATGATTATGACATCAACAAAATGATTATGACATCATCTAATGATTATGACATAATCAAATGATTATGACATCAACAAAATGATTATGACATCATCTAATGATTATAACATCATCAAATGATTATGACATCAACAAAATGATTATGACATCATCCAAGGATTATGACATCAAATGATTATGACATCATCAAATGATTATGACATCATCCAATGATTATGACATCAAATGATTATGACATCATCAAATCATTATGACATCAACAAAATGATTATGACATCAACAAAATGATTACGACATCATCCAATGATTATGACATCAACAAAATGATTATGACATCATCTAATGATTATGACATCAACAAAATGATTATGACATCATCTAATGATTATGACATCATCAAATGATTATGACATCAACAAAATGATTATGACATCATCCAATGATTATGACATCAAATGATTATGACATCAACAAAATGATTATGACATCATCCAATGATTATGACATCAAATGATTATGAAATCATCAAATGATTATGACATCAACAAAATGATTATGACATCATCAAATGATTATGACATCAACAAAATGATTATGACATCATTAAATGATTATGACATCATCAAATGATTATGACATCAAAAAAATGATTATGACATCATCTAATGATTATGACATCATCAAATGATTATGACATCAACAAAATGATTATGACATCATCCAATAATTATGACATCAAATGATTATGACATCATCAAATGATTATGACATCAACAAAATGATTATGACATCATCAAATGATTATGACATCAACAAAATGATTATGACATCATCCAATGATTATGACATCAAATGATTATGACATCATCAAATGATTATGACATCAACAAAATGATTATGACATCATCAAATGATTATGACATCAACAAAATGATTATGAAATCATCTAATGATCATGACATCATCAAATGATTATGGCATCATCAAATGATTATGACATCAACAAAATGATTTTGACATCATCCAATGATTATGACCTCAAATCATTATGACATCATCAAATCATTATGACATCAACAAAATGATTATTACATCAACAAAATGATTATGACATCATCAAATGATTATGACATCAACAAAATGATTATGTCATCATCCAGTGATCATGACATCAAATGATTATGACATCATCAAATGATTATGACATCAACAAAATGATTATGACATCATCTAATGATTAAGACATCATCAAATGATTATGACATCATCAAATGATTATGACATCAACAAAATGATTATGACATCATCTAATGATTATGACATAATCAAATGATTATGACATCAACAAAATGATTATGACATCATCTAATGATTATGACATCATCAAATGATTATGACATCAACAAAATGATTATGACATCATCCAATGATTATGACATCAAATGATTATGACATCATGAAATCATATGACATCAACAAAATGATTATGACATCAACAATATGATTATGACATCATCAAATGATTATGACATCAACAAAATGATTATGACATCATCAAATGATTCTGACATCAACAAAATGATTATGACATCATCCAATGATAATGACATCAAATGATTATGACATCATCAAATCATTATGACATCAACAAAATGATTATGACATCAACAAAATGATTATGACATCATCAAATGATTATGACATCAACAAAATGATTATGACATCATCTAATGATTATGACATCATCAAATGATTATGACATCAACAAAATGATTATGACATCATCTAAGGATTATGACATCAAATGATTATGACATCATCAAATGATTATGACATCAACAAAATGATTATGACATCATCTAATGATTATGACATCATCAAATGATTATGACATCAACAAAATGATTATGACATCATCTAATGATTATGACATCATCAAATGATTATGACATCAACAAAATGATTATGACATCATCCAATGATTATGACATCAAATGATTATGACATCATCAAATGATTATGACATCAACAAAATGATTATGACATCATCTAATGATTATGACATCATCAAATGATTATGACATCAACAAAATGATTATGACATCATCCAATGATTATGACATCAAATGATTATGACATCATCAAATGATTATGACATCAACAAAATGATTATGACATCATCCAATGATTATGACATCAAATGATTATGACATCATCAAATCATTATGACATCAACAAAATGATTATGACATCAACAAAATGATTACGACATCATCCAATGATTATGACATCAACAAAATGATTATGACATCATCTAATGATTATGACATCAACAAAATGATTATGACATCATCTAATGATTATGACATCATCAAATGATTATGACATCAACAAAATGATTATGACATCATCCAATGATTATGACATCAAATGATTATGACATCAACAAAATGATTATGACATCATCCAATGATTATGACATCAAATGATTATGAAATCATCAAATGATTATGACATCAACAAAATTATTATGACATCATCAAATGATTATGACATCAACAAAATGATTATGACATCATTAAATGATTATGACATCATCAAATGATTATGACATCAAAAAATGATTATGACATCATCTAATGATTATGACATCATCAAATGATTATGACATCAACAAAATGATTATGACATCATCCAATAATTATGACATCAAATGATTATGACATCATCAAATGATTATGACATCAACAAAATGATTATGACATCATCAAATGATTATGACATCACCAAAATGATTATGACATCATCCAATGATTATGACATCAAATGATTATGACATCATCAAATGATTATGACATCAACAAAATGATTATGACATCATCCAACGATTATGACATCAAATGATTATGACATCATCAAATCATTATGACATCAACAAAATGATTATGACATCAACAAAATGATTATGACATCATCAAATGATTATGACATCAACAAAATGATTATGACATCATCAAATGATGATGACATCATCAAATGATTATGACATCAACAAAATGATTATGACATCATCAAATGATTATGACATCAACAAAATGATTATGACATAATCTAATGATCATGACATCATCAAATGATTATGGCATCATCAAATGATTATGACATCAACAAAATGATTTTGACATCATCCAATGATTATGACCTCAAATCATTATGACATCATCAAATCATTATGACATCAACAAAATGATTATTACATCAACAAAATGATTATGACATCATCAAATGATTATGACATCAACAAAATGATTATGTCATCATCCAATGATCATGACATCAAATGATTATGACATCATCAAATGATTATGACATCAACAAAATGATTATGACATCATCCAATGATTGTGACATCAAAAGATTATGACATCATCAAATGATTATGACATCAACAAAATGATTATGACATCATCAAATGATTATGACATCAACAAAATGATTATGACATCATCTAATGATTATGACTAGAGTTGAGCGATACCATCCGATACTTCAAAGTATCGTATCGGATGGTATCGGCCGATCTTTAAAAAAAGTATCGGTATCGCCGATTCCGATACCGGAAGTCCCATTCAAGTCTATGGGACTTCCGGTATCGGAATAAGAAAAACCCTTTCCTGCCCTTGTACAGCCTCTCTGGGGTCTGTACGGGCCTTTCGGGGGGCTGTGCCGGCCTGCCAGGGGGTCTGTGCAGGCTCCGGTGGTCTGTGCCGGCCTGCCGGTGGTCTGTGCAGGCTCCGGGGGGCTGTGCCGGCCTGCCGGGGGGCTGTGCCGGCCTGCCGGGGGGCTGTGCCGGCCTGCCAGGGGGTCTGTGCAGGCTCCGGTGGTCTGTGCCGGCCTGCCGGTGGTCTGTGCAGGCTCCGGGGGGCTGTGCCGGCCTGCCGGGGGGCTGTGCCGGCCTGCCGGGGGGCTGTGCCGGCCTGCCGGTGGTCTGTGCAGGCTCCGGGGGTCTGTGCAGGCATCGTCCGATGGGACTACAAGTCCCATCTGGCGATGCCTGCTACCATGACAGTGATTGACACATTAGCCAATGATGGGACAGTAGTAGTCCCATCATCCGGCTAATGTGTTAAATGTAAAAAAAAAAAAAAAAAAAAATTACATGCTACATTCATACTACATACTACATACATGCTACATTCATACTACATGCAACATACATACTACATATATACTACATGCATGCTACATATATACTACATGCTACATTCATACTACATACTACATACATGCTACATTCATACTACATGCAACATACATACTACATATATACTACATGCATGCTACATATATACTACATGCTACATACATACTACATATATACTACATGCATGCTACATACATACTACATGCTACATGCATGCTACATACATACTACATACATACTACATGCTACATACATACCACATATATACTACATACATACAATACATTCATACAATACATACATAGACATACAGTACATATAACATAGAGTAACATACTTACCAATACTTGTCACATTGTTCCCCGAAGCCATTGTCGTCTACGGAATAAATATTAACATAACAAACCACAAAAATACTCACCCACGATCCGAAGCAGTCCACGAGTGTGTCCCACGACGATCTTGGGTAGAGAACTGCAGCATCAGCTGATGCTGCCGTTCTCTACGGGCTGCAGGAATCCAATGACGGAAGGTAGGTATCCTTCCGCACTGTATTCCTCCGCCACTTAAAAAAAAAAAAAGTCCCTAGTCTCACTTTATGCCATTGCTGTGTGGGAATTTCCCACACAGCAATGGCATAAAGTGAGACTAGGGACTTTTTTTTTTTTAAGTGGCGGAGGAATACAGTGCGGAAGGATACCTACCTTCCGTCATTGGATTCCTGCAGCCCGTAGAGAACGGCAGCATCATCTGATGCTGCAGTTCTCTACCCAAGATCGTCGTGGGACACACTCGTGGACTGCTTCGGATCGTGGGTGAGTATTTTTGTGGTTTGTTATGTTAATATTTATTCCGGAAAGACAATGGCTTCGGGGAACAATGTGACAAGTATTGGTAAGTATGTTACTCTATGTTATATGTACTGTATGTCTATGTATGTATTGTATGAATGTATTGTATGTATGTAGTATATATGTGGTATGTATGTAGCATGTAGTATGTATGTAGTATGTATGTAGCATGCATGTAGCATGTAGTATGTATGTAGCATGCATGTAGTATATATGTAGTATGTATGTAGCATGCATGTAGTATATATGTAGCATGTATGTAGTATGTATGTGGTATGTATGTAGCATGTAGTATATATGTAGCATGCATGTAGTATATATGTAGTATGTATGTAGTATGTATGTAGCATGTATGTAGTATATATGTAGTATGTATGTAGTATATATGTAGCATGTATGTAGTATATATGTAGTATGTATGTAGTATATATGTAGCATGCATGTAGTATATATGTAGTATGTATGTAGTATATATGTAGCATGCATGTAGTATATATGTAGTATGTATGTAGTATATATGTAGCATGTATGTAGTATGTATGTAGCATGCATGTAGCATGTAGTATGTATGTAGCATGCATGTAGTATATATGTAGTATGTATGTAGCATGCATGTAGTATATATGTAGCATGCATGTAGTATGTATGTGGTATGTATGTAGCATGTAGTATATATGTAGCATGCATGTAGTATGTATGTAGTATGTATGTAGCATGCAGTATGTATGTAGTATGTATGTAGTATATATGTAGTATGTATGTAGCATGCATGTAGTATGTATGTAGTATGTATGTAGTATGTATGTAGCATGCAGTATGTATGTAGTATGTATGTAGTATATATGTAGTATGTATGTAGCATGCATGTAGTATGTATGTAGTATATATGTAGTATGTATGTAGCATGTAGTATGTATGTAGTATTTTTTTTTTTTTTTTTAACATTTAACACATTAGCCGGATGATGGGACTACTACTGTCCCATCATTGGCTAATGTGTCAATCACTGTCATGGTAGCAGGCATCGCCCGATGGGACTTGTAGTCCCATCGGACGATGCTTGCACAGACCCCCGGACATCAGCACAGCCCCCCGGCAGGCCGGCACAGCCCCCCGGCAGGCCGGTACAGACCCCCACAGGGTGCACAGCCCCCCGGCAGGCCGGCACAGCCCCCCGGCAGGCCGGCAGAGACCCCGGGCAGTCCACACAGCCCCCCGGCAGGCCGGCACAGCCCCCCGGCAGGCCGGCAGAGACCCCCGGAAGGCCCGAAATGACGGCGCATCATGATGCGCACACACCGCGCATCATGATGACGTCAGGCCGTCAATCAACTGAACTTCCGATTCCGATGCCGAATTCCGATATTGAAAAAATATCGGAAGTCGGTATCGGAATTCCGATACAGCAAGTATCGGCCGATACCCGATACTTGCGGTATCGGAATGCTCAACACTAATTATGACATAATCAAATGATTATGACATCAACAAAATGATTATGACATCATCTAATGATTATGACATCATCAAATGATTATGACATCATCCAATGATTATGACATCATCCAATGATTATGACATCAAATGATTATGACATCATGAAATCATATGACATCAACAAAATGATTATGACATCAACAAAATGATTATGACATCATCAAATGATTATGACATCAACAAAATGATTATGACATCATCAAATGATTCTGACATCAACAAAATGATTATGACATCATCCAATGATAATGACATCAAATGATTATGACATCATCAAATGATTATGACAGCAACAAAATGATTATGACATCATCAAATGATTCTGACATCAACAAAATGATTATGACATCATCTAAGGATTATGACATCAAATGATTATGACATCATCAAATGATTATGACAGCAACAAAATGATTATGACATCATCAAATGATTATGACATCAAAAAAATGATTATGACATCATCTAATGATTATGACATCATCAAATGATTATGACATCAACAAAATGATTATGACATCATCTAATGATTATGACATCATCAAATGATTATGACATCAACAAAATGATTATGACATCATCCAATGATTATGACATCAAATGATTATGACATCATCAAATGATTATGACATCAACAAAATGATTATGACATCATCTAATGATTATGACATCATCAAATGATTATGACATCAACAAAATGATTATGACATCAACAAAATGATTATGACATCATCAAATGATTATGACATCAACAAAATGATTATGACATCATCCAATGATTATGACATCAAATGATTATGACATCATCAAATGATTATGACATCAACAAAATGATTTTGACATCATCAAATGATTATGACATCAACAAAATGATTATGACATCAACAAAATGATTATGACATCATCAAATGATTATGACATCATCAAATGATTATGACATCAACAAAATGATTATGACATTATCCAATGATTATGACATCAAATGATTATGACATCAACAAAATGATTATGACATCATCTAATGATTATGACATCATCAAATGATTATGACATCAACAAAATGATTATGACATCATCCAATGATTATGACATCAAATGATTATGACATCAACAAAATGATTATGACATCAACAAAATGATTATGACATCATCTAATGATTATGACATCATCAAATGATTATGACATCAACAAAATGATTATGACATCATCCAATAATTATGACATCAAATGATTATGACATCATCAAATGATTATGACATCAACAAAATGATTATGACATCATCCAATGATTATGACATCAAATGATTATGACATCATCAAATCATTATGACATCAACAAAATGATTATGACATCAACAAAATGATTATGACATCATCAAATGATTGTAACATCAACAAAATGATTATGACATCATCTAATGATTATGACATCATCAAATGATTATGACATCAACAAAATGATTATGACATCATCAAATGATTATGACATCAACAAAATGATTATGACATTATCCAATGATTATGACATCAAATGATTATGAAATCATCAAATGATTATGACATCAACAAAATGATTATGACATCATCAAATGGTTATGACATCATTAAATGATTATGACATCATCAAATGATTATGACATAAAAAAATGATTATGACATCATATAATGATTATGACATCATCAAATGATTATGACATCAACAAAATGATTATGACATCATCCAATGATTATGACATCAAATGATTATGACATCATCAAATGATTATGACATCAACAAAATGATTATGACATCATCCAATGATTATGACATCAAATGATTATGACATCATCAAATGATTATGACATCAACAAAATGATTATACCATCATCCAACGATTATGACATCAAATGATTATGACATCATCAAATCATTATGACATCAACAAAATGATTATGACATCAACAAAATGATGATGACATCATCAAATGATTATGACATCAACAAAATGATTATGACATCATCTAATGATGATGACATCATCAAATGATTATGACATCAACAAAATGATTATGACATCATCAAATGATTATGACATCAACAAAATGATTATGACATCATCTAATGATTATGACATCATCAAATGATTATGGCATCATCAAATGATTATGACATCAACAAAATGATTATGACATCATCCAATGATTATGACATCAAATGATTATGACATCATCAAATCATATGACATCAACAAAATGATTATGACATCAACAAAATGATTATGACATCATCAAATGATTCTGACATCAACAAAATGATTATGACATCAACAAAATGATTATGACATCATCCAATGATTATGACATCAAATGATTATGACATCATCAAATGATTATGACATCAACAAAATGATTATGACATCATCAAATGATTGTAACATCAACAAAATGATTATGACATCATCTAATGATTATGACATCATCAAATGATTATGACATCAACAAAATGATTATGACATCATCAAATGATTATGACATCAACAAAATGATTATGACATTATCCAATGATTATGACATCAAATGATTATGAAATCATCAAATGATTATGACATCAACAAAATGATTATGACATCATCAAATGGTTATGACATCATTAAATGATTATGACATCATCAAATGATTATGACATAAAAAAATGATTATGACATCATATAATGATTATGACATCATCAAATGATTATGACATCAACAAAATGATTATGACATCATCCAATGATTATGACATCAAATGATTATGACATCATCAAATGATTATGACATCAACAAAATGATTATGACATCATCCAATGATTATGACATCAAATGATTATGACATCATCAAATGATTATGACATCAACAAAATGATTATACCATCATCCAACGATTATGACATCAAATGATTATGACATCATCAAATCATTATGACATCAACAAAATGATTATGACATCAACAAAATGATGATGACATCATCAAATGATTATGACATCAACAAAATGATTATGACATCATCTAATGATGATGACATCATCAAATGATTATGACATCAACAAAATGATTATGACATCATCAAATGATTATGACATCAACAAAATGATTATGACATCATCTAATGATTATGACATCATCAAATGATTATGGCATCATCAAATGATTATGACATCAACAATATGATTATGACATCATCCAATGATTATGACATCAAATGATTATGACATCATCAAATCATATGACATCAACAAAATGATTATGACATCAACAAAATGAATATGACATCATCAAATGATTCTGACATCAACAAAATGATTATGACATCAACAAAATGATTATGACATCATCCAATGATTATGACATCAAATGATTATGACATCATCAAATGATTATGACATCAACAAAATGATTATGACATGATCTAATTATTATGACATCATCAAATGATTATGACATCAACAAAATGATTATGACATCATCCAATGATTATGACATCAAATGATTATGACATCATCAAATGATTATGACATCAACAAAATGATTATGACATCATCTAATGATTATGACATCATCAAATGATTATGACATCAACAAAATGATTATGACATCATCCAATGATTATGACATCAAATGATTATGACATCATCAAATGATTATGACATCAACAAAATGATTATGACATCATCAAATGATTATGACATCAACAAAATGATTATGACATCATCTAATGATAATGACATAATCAAATGATTATGACATCAACAAAATGATTATGACATCATCTAATGATTATAACATCATCAAATGATTATGACATCAACAAAATGATTATGACATCATCCAAGGATTATGACATCAAATGATTATGACATCATCAAATCATATGACATCAACAAAATGATTATGACATCAACAAAATGATTATGACATCATCAAATGATTCTGACATCAACAAAATGATTATGACATCATCAAATGATTATGACATCAACAAAATGATTATGACATCATCAAATGATTATGACATCAACAAAATGATTATGACATCATCTAATGATTATGACATCATCAAATGATTATGACATCAACAAAATGATTATGACATCATCCAATGATTATGACATCAAATGATTATGACATCATCAAATGATTATGACATCAACAAAATGATTATGACATCATCTAATGATTATGACATCATCAAATGATTATGACATCAACAAAATGATTATGACATCATCCAATGATTATGACATCAAATGATTATGACATCATCAAATGATTATGACATCAACAAAATGATTATGACATCATCCAATGATTATGACATCAAATGATTATGACATCATCAAATCATTATGACATCAACAAAATGATTATGACATCAACAAAATGATTACGACATCATCCAATGATTATGACATCAACAAAATGATTATGACATCATCTAATGATTATGACATCAACAAAATGATTATGACATCATCTAATGATTATGACATCATCAAATGATTATGACATCAACAAAATGATTATGACATCATCCAATGATTATGACATCAAATGATTATGACATCAACAAAATGATTATGACATCATCCAATGATTATGACATCAAATGATTATGAAATCATCAAATGATTATGACATCAACAAAATGATTATGACATCATCAAATGATTATGACATCAACAAAATGATTATGACATCATTAAATGATTATGACATCATCAAATGATTATGACATCAAAAAAATGATTATGACATCATCTAATGATTATGACATCATCAAATGATTATGACATCAACAAAATGATTATGACATCATCCAATAATTATGACATCAAATGATTATGACATCATCAAATGATTATGACATCAACAAAATGATTATGACATCATCAAATGATTATGACATCAACAAAATGATTATGACATCATCCAATGATTATGACATCAAATGATTATGACATCATCAAATGATTATGACATCAACAAAATGATTATGACATCATCCAACGATTATGACATCAAATGATGATGACATCATCAAATGATTATGACATCAACAAAATGATTATGACATCATCAAATGATTATGACATCAACAAAATGATTATGAAATCATCTAATGATCATGACATCATCAAATGATTATGGCATCATCAAATGATTATGACATCAACAAAATGATTTTGACATCATCCAATGATTATGACCTCAAATCATTATGACATCATCAAATCATTATGACATCAACAAAATGATTATTACATCAACAAAATGATTATGACATCATCAAATGATTATGACATCAACAAAATGATTATGTCATCATCCAATGATCATGACATCAAATGATTATGACATCATCAAATGATTATGACATCAACAAAATGATTATGACATCATCTAATGATTATGACATCATCAAATGATTATGACATCAACAAAATGATTATGACATCATCCAATGATTGTGACATCAAAAGATTATGACATCATCAAATTATTATGACATCAACAAAATGATTATGACATCATCAAATGATTATGACATCAACAAAATGATTATGACATCATCTAATGATTATGACATAATCAAATGATTATGACATCAACAAAATGATTATGACATCATCTAATGATTATGACATCATCAAATGATTATGACATCAACAAAATGATTATGACATCATCCAATGATTATGACATCAAATGATTATGACATCATGAAATCATATGACATCAACAAAATGATTATGACATCAACAATATGATTATGACATCATCAAATGATTATGACATCAACAAAATGATTATGACATCATCAAATGATTCTGACATCAACAAAATGATTATGACATCATCCAATGATAATGACATCAAATGATTATGACATCATCAAATCATTATGACATCAACAAAATGATTATGACATCAACAAAATGATTATGACATCATCAAATGATTATGACATCAACAAAATGATTATGACATCATCTAATGATTATGACATCATCAAATGATTATGACATCAACAAAATGATTATGACATCATCTAAGGATTATGACATCAAATGATTATGACATCATCAAATGATTATGACATCAACAAAATGATTATGACATCATCTAATGATTATGACATCATCAAATGATTATGACATCAACAAAATGATTATGACATCATCTAATGATTATGACATCATCAAATGATTATGACATCAACAAAATGATTATGACATCATCCAATGATTATGACATCAAATGATTATGACATCATCAAATGATTATGACATCAACAAAATGATTATGACATCAACAAAATGATTATGACATCATCAAATGATTATGACATCAACAAAATGATTATGACATCATCCAATGATTATGACATCAAATGATTATGACATCATCAAATGATTATGACATCAACAAAATGATTATGACATCATCAAATGATTATGACATCAACAAAATGATTATGACATCAACAAAATGATTATGACATCATCAAATGATTGTAACATCAACAAAATGATTATGACATCATCTAATGATTATGACATCATCAAATGATTATGACATCAACAAAATGATTATGACATTACCAATGATTATGACATCAAATGATTATGACATCAACAAAATGATTATGACATCATCTAATGATTATGACATCATCAAATGATTATGACATCAACAAAATGATTATGACATCATCCAATGATTATGACATCAAATGATTATGACATCAACAAAATGATTATGACATCAACAAAATGATTATGACATCATCTAATGATTATGACATCATCAAATGATTATGACATCAACAAAATGATTATGACATCATCCAATAATTATGACATCAAATGATTATGACATCATCAAATGATTATGACATCAACAAAATGATTATGACATCATCCAATGATTATGACATCAAATGATTATGACATCATCAAATCATTATGACATCAACAAAATGATTATGACATCAACAAAATGATTATGACATCATCAAATGATTGTAACATCAACAAAATGATTATGACATCATCTAATGATTATGACATCATCAAATGATTATGACATCAACAAAATGATTATGACATCATCAAATGATTATGACATCAAAAAAATGATTATGACATTATCCAATGATTATGACATCAAATGATTATGAAATCATCAAATGATTATGACATCAACAAAATGATTATGACATCAACAAAATGATTATGACATCATCAAATGATTATGACATCAACAAAATGATTATGACATCATCCAATGATTATGACATCAAATGATTATGACATCATCAAATGATTATGACATCAACAAAATGATTATGACATCATCAAATGATTATGACATCAACAAAATGATTATGACATCAACAAAATGATTATGACATCATCAAATGATTGTAACATCAACAAAATGATTATGACATCATCTAATGATTATGACATCATCAAATGATTATGACATCAACAAAATGATTATGACATTATCCAATGATTATGACATCAAATGATTATGACATCAACAAAATGATTATGACATCATCTAATGATTATGACATCATCAAATGATTATGACATCAACAAAATGATTATGACATCATCCAATGATTATGACATCAAATGATTATGACATCAACAAAATGATTATGACATCAACAAAATGATTATGACATCATCTAATGATTATGACATCATCAAATGATTATGACATCAACAAAATGATTATGACATCATCCAATAATTATGACATCAAATGATTATGACATCATCAAATGATTATGACATCAACAAAATGATTATGACATCATCCAATGATTATGACATCAAATGATTATGACATCATCAAATCATTATGACATCAACAAAATGATTATGACATCAACAAAATGATTATGACATCATCAAATGATTGTAACATCAACAAAATGATTATGACATCATCTAATGATTATGACATCATCAAATGATTATGACATCAACAAAATGATTATGACATCATCAAATGATTATGACATCAAAAAAATGATTATGACATTATCCAATGATTATGACATCAAATGATTATGAAATCATCAAATGATTATGACATCAACAAAATGATTATGACATCATCAAATGGTTATGACATCATTAAATGATTATGACATCATCAAATGATTATGACATCAAAAAAATGATTATGACATCATATAATGATTATGACATCATCAAATGATTATGACATCAACAAAATGATTATGACATCATCCAATGATTATGACATCAAATGATAATGACATCATCAAATGATTATGACATCAACAAAATGATTATGACATCATCAAATGATTATGACATCAACAAAATGATCATGACATCATCAAATGATTATGGCATCATCAAATGATTATGACATCAACAAAATGATTTTGACATCATCCAATGATTATGACCTCAAATCATTATGACATCATCAAATCATTATGACATCAACAAAATGATTATTACATCAACAAAATGATTATGACATCATCAAATGATTATGACATCAACAAAATGATTATGTCATCATCCAATGATCATGACATCAAATGATTATGACATCATCAAATGATTATGACATCAACAAAATGATTATGACATCATCTAATGATTATGACATCATCAAATGATTATGACATCAACAAAATGATTATGACATCATCCAATGATTGTGACATCAAAAGATTATGACATCATCAAATGATTATGACATCAACAAAATGATTATGACATCATCAAATGATTATGACATCAACAAAATGATTATGACATCATCTAATGATTATGACATAATCAAATGATTATGACATCAACAAAATGATTATGACATCATCTAATGATTATGACATCATCAAATGATTATGACATCAACAAAATGATTATGACATCATCCAATGATTATGACATCAAATGATTATGACATCATGAAATCATATGACATCAACAAAATGATTATGACATCAACAAAATGATTATGACATCATCAAATGATTATGACATCAACAAAATGATTATGACATCATCAAATGATTCTGACATCAACAAAATGATTATGACATCATCCAATGATAATGACATCAAATGATTATGACATCATCAAATCATTATGACATCAACAAAATGATTATGACATCAACAAAATGATTACGACATCATCAAATGATTATGACATCAACAAAATGATTATGACATCATCTAATGATTATGACATCAACAAAATGATTATGACATCATCAAATGATTATGACATCAACAAAATGATTATGACATCAACAAAATGATTATGACATCATCAAATGATTGTAACATCAACAAAATGATTATGACATCATCTATTGATTATGACATCATCAAATGATTATGACATCAACAAAATGATTATGACATTATCCAATGATTATGACATCAAATGATTATGACATCAACAAAATGATTATGACATCATCTAATGATTATGACATCATCAAATGATTATGACATCAACAAAATGATTATGACATCATCCAATGATTATGACATCAAATGATTATGACATCAACAAAATGATTATGACATCATCCAATAATTATGACATCAAATGATTATGACATCATCAAATGATTATGACATCAACAAAATGATTATGACATCATCAAATGATTATGACATCAACAAAATGATTATGACATCATCCAATGATTATGACATCAAATGATTATGACATCATCAAATGATTATGACATCAACAAAATGATTATGACATCATCCAATGATTATGACATCAAATGATTATGACATCATGAAATCATATGACATCAACAAAATGATTATGACATCAACAATATGATTATGACATCATCAAATGATTATGACATCAACAAAATGATTATGACATCATCAAATGATTCTGACATCAACAAAATGATTATGACATCATCCAATGATAATGACATCAAATGATTATGACATCATCAAATCATTATGACATCAACAAAATGATTATGACATCAACAAAATGATTATGACATCATCAAATGATTATGACATCAACAAAATGATTATGACATCATCTAATGATTATGACATCATCAAATGATTATGACATCAACAAAATGATTATGACATCATCTAAGGATTATGACATCAAATGATTATGACATCATCAAATGATTATGACATCAACAAAATGATTATGACATCATCTAATGATTATGACATCATCAAATGATTATGACATCAACAAAATGATTATGACATCATCTAATGATTATGACATCATCAAATGATTATGACATCAACAAAATGATTATGACATCATCCAATGATTATGACATCAAATGATTATGACATCATCAAATGATTATGACATCAACAAAATGATTATGACATCAACAAAATGATTATGACATCATCAAATGATTATGACATCAACAAAATGATTATGACATCATCCAATGATTATGACATCAAATGATTATGACATCATCAAATGATTATGACATCAACAAAATGATTATGACATCATCAAATGATTATGACATCAACAAAATGATTATGACATCAACAAAATGATTATGACATCATCAAATGATTGTAACATCAACAAAATGATTATGACATCATCTAATGATTATGACATCATCAAATGATTATGACATCAACAAAATGATTATGACATTACCAATGATTATGACATCAAATGATTATGACATCAACAAAATGATTATGACATCATCTAATGATTATGACATCATCAAATGATTATGACATCAACAAAATGATTATGACATCATCCAATGATTATGACATCAAATGATTATGACATCAACAAAATGATTATGACATCAACAAAATGATTATGACATCATCTAATGATTATGACATCATCAAATGATTATGACATCAACAAAATGATTATGACATCATCCAATAATTATGACATCAAATGATTATGACATCATCAAATGATTATGACATCAACAAAATGATTATGACATCATCCAATGATTATGACATCAAATGATTATGACATCATCAAATCATTATGACATCAACAAAATGATTATGACATCAACAAAATGATTATGACATCATCAAATGATTGTAACATCAACAAAATGATTATGACATCATCTAATGATTATGACATCATCAAATGATTATGACATCAACAAAATGATTATGACATCATCAAATGATTATGACATCAAAAAAATGATTATGACATTATCCAATGATTATGACATCAAATGATTATGAAATCATCAAATGATTATGACATCAACAAAATGATTATGACATCAACAAAATGATTATGACATCATCAAATGATTATGACATCAACAAAATGATTATGACATCATCCAATGATTATGACATCAAATGATTATGACATCATCAAATGATTATGACATCAACAAAATGATTATGACATCATCAAATGATTATGACATCAACAAAATGATTATGACATCAACAAAATGATTATGACATCATCAAATGATTGTAACATCAACAAAATGATTATGACATCATCTAATGATTATGACATCATCAAATGATTATGACATCAACAAAATGATTATGACATTATCCAATGATTATGACATCAAATGATTATGACATCAACAAAATGATTATGACATCATCTAATGATTATGACATCATCAAATGATTATGACATCAACAAAATGATTATGACATCATCCAATGATTATGACATCAAATGATTATGACATCAACAAAATGATTATGACATCAACAAAATGATTATGACATCATCTAATGATTATGACATCATCAAATGATTATGACATCAACAAAATGATTATGACATCATCCAATAATTATGACATCAAATGATTATGACATCATCAAATGATTATGACATCAACAAAATGATTATGACATCATCCAATGATTATGACATCAAATGATTATGACATCATCAAATCATTATGACATCAACAAAATGATTATGACATCAACAAAATGATTATGACATCATCAAATGATTGTAACATCAACAAAATGATTATGACATCATCTAATGATTATGACATCATCAAATGATTATGACATCAACAAAATGATTATGACATCATCAAATGATTATGACATCAAAAAAATGATTATGACATTATCCAATGATTATGACATCAAATGATTATGAAATCATCAAATGATTATGACATCAACAAAATGATTATGACATCATCAAATGGTTATGACATCATTAAATGATTATGACATCATCAAATGATTATGACATCAAAAAAATGATTATGACATCATATAATGATTATGACATCATCAAATGATTATGACATCAACAAAATGATTATGACATCATCCAATGATTATGACATCAAATGATAATGACATCATCAAATGATTATGACATCAACAAAATGATTATGACATCATCAAATGATTATGACATCAACAAAATGATTATGACATCATCTAATGATCATGACATCATCAAATGATTATGGCATCATCAAATGATTATGACATCAACAAAATGATTTTGACATCATCCAATGATTATGACCTCAAATCATTATGACATCATCAAATCATTATGACATCAACAAAATGATTATTACATCAACAAAATGATTATGACATCATCAAATGATTATGACATCAACAAAATGATTATGTCATCATCCAATGATCATGACATCAAATGATTATGACATCATCAAATGATTATGACATCAACAAAATGATTATGACATCATCTAATGATTATGACATCATCAAATGATTATGACATCAACAAAATGATTATGACATCATCCAATGATTGTGACATCAAAAGATTATGACATCATCAAATGATTATGACATCAACAAAATGATTATGACATCATCAAATGATTATGACATCAACAAAATGATTATGACATCATCTAATGATTATGACATAATCAAATGATTATGACATCAACAAAATGATTATGACATCATCTAATGATTATGACATCATCAAATGATTATGACATCAACAAAATGATTATGACATCATCCAATGATTATGACATCAAATGATTATGACATCATGAAATCATATGACATCAACAAAATGATTATGACATCAACAAAATGATTATGACATCATCAAATGATTATGACATCAACAAAATGATTATGACATCATCAAATGATTCTGACATCAACAAAATGATTATGACATCATCCAATGATAATGACATCAAATGATTATGACATCATCAAATCATTATGACATCAACAAAATGATTATGACATCAACAAAATGATTACGACATCATCAAATGATTATGACATCAACAAAATGATTATGACATCATCTAATGATTATGACATCAACAAAATGATTATGACATCATCAAATGATTATGACATCAACAAAATGATTATGACATCAACAAAATGATTATGACATCATCAAATGATTGTAACATCAACAAAATGATTATGACATCATCTATTGATTATGACATCATCAAATGATTATGACATCAACAAAATGATTATGACATTATCCAATGATTATGACATCAAATGATTATGACATCAACAAAATGATTATGACATCATCTAATGATTATGACATCATCAAATGATTATGACATCAACAAAATGATTATGACATCATCCAATGATTATGACATCAAATGATTATGACATCAACAAAATGATTATGACACCATCCAATAATTATGACATCAAATGATTATGACATCATCAAATGATTATGACATCAACAAAATGATTATGACATCATCAAATGATTATGACATCAACAAAATGATTATGACATCATCCAATGATTATGACATCAAATGATTATGACATCATCAAATGATTATGACATCAACAAAATGATTATGACATCATCCAACGATTATGACATCAAATGATTATGACATCATCAAATCATTATGACATCAACAAAATGATTATGACATCAACAAAATGATTATGACATCATCAAATGATTATGACATCAACAAAATGATTATGACATCATCAAATGATGATGACATCATCAAATGATTATGACATCAACAAAATGATTATGACATCATCAAATGATTATGACATCAACAAAATGATTATGACATCATCTAATGATCATGACATCATCAAATGATTATGGCATCATCAAATGATTATGACATCAACAAAATGATTTTGACATCATCCAATGATTATGACCTCAAATCATTATGACATCATCAAATCATTATGACATCAACAAAATGATTATTACATCAACAAAATGATTATGACATCATCAAATGATTATGACATCAACAAAATGATTATGTCATCATCCAATGATCATGACATCAAATGATTATGACATCATCAAATGATTATGACATCAACAAAATGATTATGACATCAACAAAATGATTATGACATCATCAAATGATTCTGACATCAACAAAATGATTATGACATCATCCAATGATAGTGACATCAAATGATTATGACATCATCAAATCATTATGACATCAACAAAATGATTATGACATCAACAAAATGATTATGACATCATCAAATGATTATGACATCAACAAAATGATTATGACATCATCTAATGATTATGACATCATCAAATGATTATGACATCAACAAAATGATTATGACATCATCTAAGGATTATGACATCAAATGATTATGACATCATCAAATGATTATGACAGCAACAAAATGATTATGACATCATCAAATGATTATGACATCAACAAAATGATTATTACATCAACAAAATGATTATGACATCATCAAATGATTATGACATCAACAAAATGATTATTACATCAACAAAATGATTATGACATCATCAAATGATTATGACATCAACAAAATGATTATGTCATCATCCAATGATCATGACATCAAATGATTATGACATCATCAAATGATTATGACATCAACAAAATGATTATGACATCATCTAATGATTATGGCATCATCAAATGATTATGACATCAACAAAATGATTTTGACATCATCCAATGATTATGACCTCAAATCATTATGACATCATCAAATGATTATGACATCATATAATGATTATGACATCATCAAATGATTATGACATCAACAAAATGATTATGACATCATCCAATGATTATGACATCAAATGATAATGACATCATCAAATGATTATGACATCAACAAAATGATTATGACATCATCAAATGATTATGACATCAACAAAATGATTATGACATCATCTAATGATCATGACATCATCAAATGATTATGGCATCATCAAATGATTATGACATCAACAAAATGATTTTGACATCATCCAATGATTATGACCTCAAATCATTATGACATCATCAAATGATTATGACATCAACAAAATGATTATTACATCAACAAAATGATTATGACATCATCAAATGATTATGACATCAACAAAATGATTATGTCATCATCCAATGATCATGACATCAAATGATTATGACATCATCAAATGATTATGACATCAACAAAATGATTATGACATCATCTAATGATTATGACATCATCAAATGATTATGACATCAACAAAATGATTATGACATCATCCAATGATTGTGACATCAAAAGATTATGACATCATCAAATGATTATGACATCAACAAAATGATTATGACATCATCAAATGATTATGACATCAACAAAATGATTATGACATCATCTAATGATTATGACATAATCAAATGATTATGACATCAACAAAATGATTATGACATCATCTAATGATTATGACATCATCAAATGATTATGACATCAACAAAATGATTATGACATCATCCAATGATTATGACATCAAATGATTATGACATCATGAAATCATATGACATCAACAAAATGATTATGACATCAACAAAATGATTATGACATCATCAAATGATTATGACATCAACAAAATGATTATGACATCATCAAATGATTCTGACATCAACAAAATGATTATGACATCATCCAATGATAATGACATCAAATGATTATGACATCATCAAATCATTATGACATCAACAAAATGATTATGACATCAACAAAATGATTACGACATCATCAAATGATTATGACATCAACAAAATGATTATGACATCATCTAATGATTATGACATCAACAAAATGATTATGACATCATCAAATGATTATGACATCAACAAAATGATTATGACATCAACAAAATGATTATGACATCATCAAATGATTGTAACATCAACAAAATGATTATGACATCATCTATTGATTATGACATCATCAAATGATTATGACATCAACAAAATGATTATGACATTATCCAATGATTATGACATCAAATGATTATGACATCAACAAAATGATTATGACATCATCTAATGATTATGACATCATCAAATGATTATGACATCAACAAAATGATTATGACATCATCCAATGATTATGACATCAAATGATTATGACATCAACAAAATGATTATGACATCATCCAATAATTATGACATCAAATGATTATGACATCATCAAATGATTATGACATCAACAAAATGATTATGACATCATCAAATGATTATGACATCAACAAAATGATTATGACATCATCCAATGATTATGACATCAAATGATTATGACATCATCAAATGATTATGACATCAACAAAATGATTATGACATCATCCAACGATTATGACATCAAATGATTATGACATCATCAAATCATTATGACATCAACAAAATGATTATGACATCAACAAAATGATTATGACATCATCAAATGATTATGACATCAACAAAATGATTATGACATCATCAAATGATGATGACATCATCAAATGATTATGACATCAACAAAATGATTATGACATCATCAAATGATTATGACATCAACAAAATGATTATGACATCATCTAATGATCATGACATCATCAAATGATTATGGCATCATCAAATGATTATGACATCAACAAAATGATTTTGACATCATCCAATGATTATGACCTCAAATCATTATGACATCATCAAATCATTATGACATCAACAAAATGATTATTACATCAACAAAATGATTATGACATCATCAAATGATTATGACATCAACAAAATGATTATGTCATCATCCAATGATCATGACATCAAATGATTTTGACATCATCAAATGATTATGACATCAACAAAATGATTATGACATCAACAAAATGATTATGACATCATCAAATGATTCTGACATCAACAAAATGATTATGACATCATCCAATGATAGTGACATCAAATGATTATGACATCATCAAATCATTATGACATCAACAAAATGATTATGACATCAACAAAATGATTATGACATCATCAAATGATTATGACATCAACAAAATGATTATGACATCATCTAATGATTATGACATCATCAAATGATTATGACATCAACAAAATGATTATGACATCATCTAAGGATTATGACATCAAATGATTATGACATCATCAAATGATTATGACAGCAACAAAATGATTATGACATCATCAAATGATTATGACATCAACAAAATGATTATGACATCATCTAATGATTATGACATCATCAAATGATTATGACATCAACAAAATGATTATGACATCATCTAATGATTATGACATCATCAAATGATTATGACATCAACAAAATGATTTTGACATCATCCAATGATTATGACATCAAATGATTATGACATCATCAAATGATTATGACATCAACAAAATGATTATGACATCATCTAATGATTATGACATCATCAAATGATTATGACATCAACAAAATGATTATGACATCAACAAAATGATTATGACATCATCAAATGATTATGACATCAACAAAATGATTATGACATCATCCAATGATTATGACATCAAATGATTATGACATCATCAAATGATTATGACATCAACAAAATGATTATGACATCATCAAATGATTATGACATCAACAAAATGATTATGACATCAACAAAATGATTATGACATCATCAAATGATTGTAACATCAACAAAATGATTATGACATCATCTAATGATTATGACATCATCAAATGATTATGACATCAACAAAATGATTATGACATTATCCAATGATTATGACATCAAATGATTATGACATCAACAAAATGATTATGACATCATCTAATGATTATGACATCATCAAATGATTATGACATCAACAAAATGATTATGACATCATCCAATGATTATGACATCAAATGATTATGACATCAACAAAATGATTATGACATCAACAAAATGATTATGACATCATCTAATGATTATGACATCATCAAATGATTATGACATCAACAAAATGATTATGACATCATCCAATAATTATGACATCAAATGATTATGACATCATCAAATGATTATGACATCAACAAAATGATTATGACATCATCCAATGATTATGACAACAAATGAATATGACATCATCAAATCATTATGACATCAACAAAATGATTATGACATCAACAAAATGATTATGACATCGTCAAATGATTGTAACATCAACAAAATGATTATGACATCATCTAATGATTATGACATCATCAAATGATTATGACATCAACAAAATGATTATGACATCATCAAATGATTATGACATCAACAAAATGATTATGACATTATCCAATGATTATGACATCAAATGATTATGAAATCATCAAATGATTATGACATCAACAAAATGATTATGACATCATCAAATGGTTATGACATCATTAAATGATTATGACATCATCAAATGATTATGACATCAAAAAAATGATTATGACATCATCTAATGATTATGACATCAACAAAATGATTATGACATCATCCAATGATTATGACATCAAATGATTATGACATCAACAAAATGATTATGACATCATCTATTGATTATGACATCATCAAATGATTATGACATCAACAAAATGATTATGACATCATCCAATGATTATGACATCAAATGATTATGACATCATCAAATGATTATGACATCAACAAAATGATTATGACATCATCAAATGATTATGACATCAACAAAATGATTATGACATCATCTAATGATTATGACATAATCAAATGATTATGACATCAACAAAATGATTATGACATCATCTAATGATTATAACATCATCAAATGATTATGACATCAACAAAATGATTATGACATCATCCAAGGATTATGACATCAAATGATTATGACATCATCAAATCATATGACATCAACAAAATGATTATGACATCAACAAAATGATTATGACATCATCAAATGATTCTGACATCAACAAAATGATTATGACATCATCAAATGATTATGACATCAACAAAATGATTATGACATCATCAAATGTTTATGACATCAACAAAATTATTATGACATCATCTAATGATTATGACATCATCAAATGATTATGACATCAACAAAATTATTATGACATCATCCAATGATTATGACATCAAATGATTATGACATCATCAAATGATTATGACATCAACAAAATGATTATGACATCATCTAATGATTATGACATCATCAAATGATTATGACATCAACAAAATGATTATGACATCATCCAATGATTATGACTTCAAATGATTATGACATCATCAAATGATTATGACATCAACAAAATGATTATGACATCATCCAATGATTATGACATCAAATGATTATGACATCATCAAATCATTATGACATCAACAAAATGATTACGACATCATCCAATGATTATGACATCAACAAAATGATTATGACATCATCTAATGATTATGACATCAACAAAATGATTATGACATCATCTAATGATTATGACATCATCAAATGATTATGACATCAACAAAATGATTATGACATCATCCAATGATTATGACATCAAATGATTATGACATCAACAAAATGATTATGACATCATCCAATGATTATGACATCAAATGATTATGAAATCATCAAATGATTATGACATCAACAAAATGATTATGACATCATCAAATGATTATGACATCAACAAAATGATTATGACATTATCCAATGATTATGACATCAAATGATTATGAAATCATCAAATGATTATGACATCAACAAAATGATTATGACATCATCAAATGGTTATGACATCAACAAAATGATTATGACATCATTAAATGATTATGACATCATCAAATGATTATGACATCATCAAATGATTATGACATCAAAAAAATGATTATGACATCATATAATGATTATGACATCATCAAATGATTATGACATCAACAAAATGATTATGACATCATCCAATGATTATGACATCAAATGATTATGACATCATCAAATGATTATGACATCAACAAAATGATTATGACATCATCCAATGATTATGACATCAAATGATTATGACATCATCAAATGATTATGACATCAACAAAATGATTATGCCATCATCCAACGATTATGACATCAAATGATTATGACATCATCAAATCATTATGACATCAACAAAATGATTATGACATCAACAAAATGATTATGACATCATCAAATGATTATGACATCAACAAAATGATTATGACATCATCTAATGATGATGACATCATCAAATGATTATGACATCAACAAAATGATTATGACATCATCAAATGATTATGACATCAACAAAATGATTATGACATCATCCAATGATTATGACAACAAATGAATATGACATCATCAAATCATTATGACATCAACAAAATGATTATGACATCAACAAAATGATTATGACATCGTCAAATGATTGTAACATCAACAAAATGATTATGACATCATCTAATGATTATGACATCATCAAATGATTATGACATCAACAAAATGATTATGACATCATCAAATGATTATGACATCAACAAAATGATTATGACATTATCCAATGATTATGACATCAAATGATTATGAAATCATCAAATGATTATGACATCAACAAAATGATTATGACATCATCAAATGGTTATGACATCATTAAATGATTATGACATCATCAAATGATTATGACATCAAAAAAATGATTATGACATCATCTAATGATTATGACATCAACAAAATGATTATGACATCATCCAATGATTATGACATCAAATGATTATGACATCAACAAAATGATTATGACATCATCTATTGATTATGACATCATCAAATGATTATGACATCAACAAAATGATTATGACATCATCCAATGATTATGACATCAAATGATTATGACATCATCAAATGATTATGACATCAACAAAATGATTATGACATCATCAAATGATTATGACATCAACAAAATGATTATGACATCATCTAATGATTATGACATAATCAAATGATTATGACATCAACAAAATGATTATGACATCATCTAATGATTATAACATCATCAAATGATTATGACATCAACAAAATGATTATGACATCATCCAAGGATTATGACATCAAATGATTATGACATCATCAAATCATATGACATCAACAAAATGATTATGACATCAACAAAATGATTATGACATCATCAAATGATTCTGACATCAACAAAATGATTATGACATCATCAAATGATTATGACATCAACAAAATGATTATGACATCATCAAATGTTTATGACATCAACAAAATTATTATGACATCATCTAATGATTATGACATCATCAAATGATTATGACATCAACAAAATTATTATGACATCATCCAATGATTATGACATCAAATGATTATGACATCATCAAATGATTATGACATCAACAAAATGATTATGACATCATCTAATGATTATGACATCATCAAATGATTATGACATCAACAAAATGATTATGACATCATCCAATGATTATGACTTCAAATGATTATGACATCATCAAATGATTATGACATCAACAAAATGATTATGACATCATCCAATGATTATGACATCAAATGATTATGACATCATCAAATCATTATGACATCAACAAAATGATTACGACATCATCCAATGATTATGACATCAACAAAATGATTATGACATCATCTAATGATTATGACATCAACAAAATGATTATGACATCATCTAATGATTATGACATCATCAAATGATTATGACATCAACAAAATGATTATGACATCATCCAATGATTATGACATCAAATGATTATGACATCAACAAAATGATTATGACATCATCCAATGATTATGACATCAAATGATTATGAAATCATCAAATGATTATGACATCAACAAAATGATTATGACATCATCAAATGATTATGACATCAACAAAATGATTATGACATTATCCAATGATTATGACATCAAATGATTATGAAATCATCAAATGATTATGACATCAACAAAATGATTATGACATCATCAAATGGTTATGACATCAACAAAATGATTATGACATCATTAAATGATTATGACATCATCAAATGATTATGACATCATCAAATGATTATGACATCAAAAAAATGATTATGACATCATATAATGATTATGACATCATCAAATGATTATGACATCAACAAAATGATTATGACATCATCCAATGATTATGACATCAAATGATTATGACATCATCAAATGATTATGACATCAACAAAATGATTATGACATCATCCAATGATTATGACATCAAATGATTATGACATCATCAAATGATTATGACATCAACAAAATGATTATGCCATCATCCAACGATTATGACATCAAATGATTATGACATCATCAAATCATTATGACATCAACAAAATGATTATGACATCAACAAAATGATTATGACATCATCAAATGATTATGACATCAACAAAATGATTATGACATCATCTAATGATGATGACATCATCAAATGATTATGACATCAACAAAATGATTATGACATCATCAAATGATTATGACATCAACAAAATGATTATGACATCATCTAATGATTATGACATCATCAAATGATTATGACATCAACAAAATGATTATGTCATCATCCAATGATTGTGACATCAAATGATTATGACATCATCAAATGATTATGACATCAACAAAATGATTATGACATCATCTAATGATTATGACATCATCAAATGATTATGACATCAAAAAAATGATTATGACATCATCCAATGATTATGACATCAAATGATTATGACATCATAAAATGATTATAACATCAACAAAATGATTATGACATCATCAAATGATTATGACATCAACAAAATGATTATGACATCATCTAATGATTATGACATAATCAAATGATTATGACATCAAGAAAATGATTATGACATCATCTAATGATTATAACATCATCAAATGATTATGACATCAACAAAATGATTATGACATCATCCAATGATTATGACATCAAATGATTATGACATCATCAAATCATATGACATCAACAAAATGATTATGACATCAACAAAATGATTATGACATCATCAAATGATTATGACATCAACAAAATGATTATGACATCATCTAATGATTATGACATCATCAAATGATTATGACATCAACAAAATGATTATGACATCATCTAAGGATTATGACATCAAATGATTATGACATCATCAAATGATTATGACAGCAACAAAATGATTATGACATCATCAAATGATTATGACATCAACAAAATGATTATGACATCATCTAATGATTATGACATCATCAAATGATTATGACATCAACAAAATGATTATGACATCATCTAATGATTATGACATCATCAAATGATTATGACATCAACAAAATGATTTTGACATCATCCAATGATTATGACATCAAATGATTATGACATCATCAAATGATTATGACATCAACAAAATGATTATGACATCATCTAATGATTATGACATCATCAAATGATTATGACATCAACAAAATGATTATGACATCAACAAAATGATTATGACATCATCAAATGATTATGACATCAACAAAATGATTATGACATCATCCAATGATTATGACATCAAATGATTATGACATCATCAAATGATTATGACATCAACAAAATGATTATGACATCATCAAATGATTATGACATCAACAAAATGATTATGACATCAACAAAATGATTATGACATCATCAAATGATTGTAACATCAACAAAATGATTATGACATCATCTAATGATTATGACATCATCAAATGATTATGACATCAACAAAATGATTATGACATTATCCAATGATTATGACATCAAATGATTATGACATCAACAAAATGATTATGACATCATCTAATGATTATGACATCATCAAATGATTATGACATCAACAAAATGATTATGACATCATCCAATGATTATGACATCAAATGATTATGACATCAACAAAATGATTATGACATCAACAAAATGATTATGACATCATCAAATGATTATGACATCATCAAATGATTATGACATCAAAAAAATGATTATGACATCATCCAATAATTATGACATCAAATGATTATGACATCATCAAATGATTATGACATCAACAAAATGATTATGACATCATCCAATGATTATGACAACAAATGAATATGACATCATCAAATCATTATGACATCAACAAAATGATTATGACATCAACAAAATGATTATGACATCGTCAAATGATTGTAACATCAACAAAATGATTATGACATCATCTAATGATTATGACATCATCAAATGATTATGACATCAACAAAATGATTATGACATCATCAAATGATTATGACATCAACAAAATGATTATGACATTATCCAATGATTATGACATCAAATGATTATGAAATCATCAAATGATTATGACATCAACAAAATGATTATGACATCATCAAATGGTTATGACATCATTAAATGATTATGACATCATCAAATGATTATGACATCAAAAAAATGATTATGACATCATCTAATGATTATGACATCAACAAAATGATTATGACATCATCCAATGATTATGACATCAAATGATTATGACATCAACAAAATGATTATGACATCATCTATTGATTATGACATCATCAAATGATTATGACATCAACAAAATGATTATGACATCATCCAATGATTATGACATCAAATGATTATGACATCATCAAATGATTATGACATCAACAAAATGATTATGACATCATCAAATGATTATGACATCAACAAAATGATTATGACATCATCTAATGATTATGACATAATCAAATGATTATGACATCAACAAAATTATTATGACATCATCTAATGATTATAACATCATCAAATGATTATGACATCAACAAAATGATTATGACATCATCCAAGGATTATGACATCAAATGATTATGACATCATCAAATCATATGACATCAACAAAATGATTATGACATCAACAAAATGATTATGACATCATCAAATGATTCTGACATCAACAAAATGATTATGACATCATCAAATGATTATGACATCAACAAAATGATTATGACATCATCAAATGTTTATGACATCAACAAAATTATTATGACATCATCTAATGATTATGACATCATCAAATGATTATGACATCAACAAAATTATTATGACATCATCCAATGATTATGACATCAAATGATTATGACATCATCAAATGATTATGACATCAACAAAATGATTATGACATCATCTAATGATTATGACATCATCAAATGATTATGACATCAACAAAATGATTATGACATCATCCAATGATTATGACTTCAAATGATTATGACATCATCAAATGATTATGACATCAACAAAATGATTATGACATCATCCAATGATTATGACATCAAATGATTATGACATCATCAAATCATTATGACATCAACAAAATGATTATGACATCAACAAAATGATTACGACATCATCCAATGATTATGACATCAACAAAATGATTATGACATCATCTAATGATTATGACATCAACAAAATGATTATGACATCATCTAATGATTATGACATCATCAAATGATTATGACATCAACAAAATGATTATGACATCATCCAATGATTATGACATCAAATGATTATGACATCAACAAAATGATTATGACATCATCCAATGATTATGACCTCAAATGATTATGAAATCATCAAATGATTATGACATCAACAAAATGATTATGACATCATCAAATGATTATGACATCAACAAAATGATTATGACATTATCCAATGATTATGACATCAAATGATTATGAAATCATCAAATGATTATGACATCAACAAAATGATTATGACATCATCAAATGGTTATGACATCAACAAAATGATTATGACATCATTAAATGATTATGACATCATCAAATGATTATGACATCATCAAATGATTATGACATCAAAAAAATGATTATGACATCATATAATGATTATGACATCATCAAATGATTATGACATCAACAAAATGATTATGACATCATCCAATGATTATGACATCAAATGATTATGACATCATCAAATGATTATGACATCAACAAAATGATTATGACATCATCCAATGATTATGACATCAAATGATTATGACATCATCAAATGATTATGACATCAACAAAATGATTATGCCATCATCCAACGATTATGACATCAAATGATTATGACATCATCAAATCATTATGACATCAACAAAATGATTATGACATCAACAAAATGATTATGACATCATCAAATGATTATGACATCAACAAAATGATTATGACATCATCTAATGATGATGACATCATCAAATGATTATGACATCAACAAAATGATTATGACATCATCAAATGATTATGACATCAACAAAATGATTATGACATCATCTAATGATTATGACATCATCAAATGATTATGACATCAACAAAATGATTATGTCATCATCCAATGATTGTGACATCAAATGATTATGACATCATCAAATGATTATGACATCAACAAAATGATTATGACATCATCTAATGATTATGACATCATCAAATGATTATGACATCAAAAAAATGATTATGACATCATCCAATGATTATGACATCAAATGATTATGACATCATAAAATGATTATAACATCAACAAAATGATTATGACATCATCAAATGATTATGACATCAACAAAATGATTATGACATCATCTAATGATTATGACATAATCAAATGATTATGACATCAAGAAAATGATTATGACATCATCTAATGATTATAACATCATCAAATGATTATGACATCAACAAAATGATTATGACATCATCCAATGATTATGACATCAAATGATTATGACATCATCAAATCATATGACATCAACAAAATGATTATGACATCAACAAAATGATTATGACATCATCAAATGATTCTGACATCAACAAAATGTTTATGACATCATCAAATGATTCTGACATCAACAAAATGATTATGACATCAACAAATGATTATGACATCAACAAAATGATTATGACATCATCTAATGATTATGACATCATCAAATGATTATGACATCAACAAAATGATTATGACATCATCCAATGATTATGACATCAAATGATTATGACATCATCAAATGATTATGACATCAACAAAATGATTATGACATCATCCAATGATTATGACATCAAATGATTATGACATCATCAAATCATTATGACATCATCAAATGATTATGACATCAACAAAATGATTATGACATCATCTAATGATGATGACATCATCAAATGATTATGACATCAACAAAATGATTATGACATCATCAAATGATTATGACATCAACAAAATGATTATGACATCATCTAATGATCATGACATCATCAAATGATTATGGCATCATCAAATGATTATGACATCAACAAAATGATTATGACATCATCCAACGATTATGACATCAATTGATTATGACATCATCAAATCATTATGACATCAACAAAATGATTATGACATCAACAAAATGATTATGACATCATCTAATGATGATGACATCATCAAATGATTATGACATCAACAAAATGATTATGACATCATCAAATGATTATGACATCATCTAATGATGATGACATCATCAAATGATTATGACATCAACAAAATGATTATGACATCATCAAATGATTATGACATCAACAAAATGATTATGACATCATCAAATGATGATGACATCATCAAATCATTATGACATCAACAAAATGATTATGACATCAACAAAATGATTATGACATCATCAAATGATTATGACATCAACAAAATGATTATGACATCATCTAATGATGATGACATCATCAAATGATTATGACATCAACAAAATGATTATGACATCATCAAATGATTATGACATCAACAAAATGATTATGACATCATCTAATGATTATGACATCATCAAATGATTATGACATCAACAAAATGATTATGTCATCATCCAATGATTGTGACATCAAATGATTACGACATCATCAAATGATTATGACATCAACAAAATGATTATGACATCATCTAATGATTATGACATCATCAAATGATTATGACATCAAAAAAATGATTATGACATCATCCAATGATTATGACATCAAATGATTATGACATCATCAAATGATTATAACATCAACAAAATGATTATGACATCATCAAATGATTATGACATCAACAAAATGATTATGACATCATCTAATGATTATGACATAATCAAATGATTATGACATCAAGAAAATGATTATGACATCATCTAATGATTATAACATCATCAAATGATTATGACATCAACAAAATGATTATGACATCATCCAATGATTATGACATCAAATGATTATGACATCATCAAATCATATGACATCAACAAAATGATTATGACATCAACAAAATGATTATGACATCATCAAATGATTCTGACATCAACAAAATGATTATGACATCATCAAATGATTATGACATCAACAAAATGATTATGACATCATCTAATGATTATGACATCATCAAATGATTATGACATCAACAAAATGATTATGACATCATCCAATGATTATAACATCAAATGATTATGACATCATCAAATGATTATGACATCAACAAAATGATTATGACATCATCCAATGATTATGACATCAAATGATTATGACATCATCAAATCATTATGACATCATCAAATGATTATGACATCAACAAAATGATTATGACATCATCTAATGATGATGACATCATCAAATGATTATGACATCAACAAAATGATTATGACATCATCAAATGATTATGACATCAACAAAATGATTATGACATCATCTAATGATCATGACATCATCAAATGATTATGGCATCATCAAATGATTATGACATCAACAAAATGATTATGACATCATCCAACGATTATGACATCAAATGATTATGACATCATCAAATCATTATGACATCAACAAAATGATTATGACATCATCAAATGATTATGACATCAACAAAATGATTATGACATTATCCAATGATTATGACATCAAATGATTATGAAATCATCAAATGATTATGACATCAACAAAATGATTATGACATCATCAAATGGTTATGACATCAACAAAATGATTATGACATCATTAAATGATTATGACATCATCAAATGATTATGACATCATCAAATGATTATGACATCAAAAAAATGATTATGACATCATATAATGATTATGACATCATCAAATGATTATGACATCAACAAAATGATTATGACATCATCCAATGATTATGACATCAAATGATTATGACATCATCAAATGATTATGACATCAACAAAATGATTATGACATCATCCAATGATTATGACATCAAATGATTATGACATCATCAAATGATTATGACATCAACAAAATGATTATGCCATCATCCAACGATTATGACATCAAATGATTATGACATCATCAAATCATTATGACATCAACAAAATGATTATGACATCAACAAAATGATTATGACATCATCAAATGATTATGACATCAACAAAATGATTATGACATCATCTAATGATGATGACATCATCAAATGATTATGACATCAACAAAATGATTATGACATCATCAAATGATTATGACATCAACAAAATGATTATGACATCATCTAATGATTATGACATCATCAAATGATTATGACATCAACAAAATGATTATGTCATCATCCAATGATTGTGACATCAAATGATTATGACATCATCAAATGATTATGACATCAACAAAATGATTATGACATCATCTAATGATTATGACATCATCAAATGATTATGACATCAAAAAAATGATTATGACATCATCCAATGATTATGACATCAAATGATTATGACATCATAAAATGATTATAACATCAACAAAATGATTATGACATCATCAAATGATTATGACATCAACAAAATGATTATGACATCATCTAATGATTATGACATAATCAAATGATTATGACATCAAGAAAATGATTATGACATCATCTAATGATTATAACATCATCAAATGATTATGACATCAACAAAATGATTATGACATCATCCAATGATTATGACATCAAATGATTATGACATCATCAAATCATATGACATCAACAAAATGATTATGACATCAACAAAATGATTATGACATCATCAAATGATTCTGACATCAACAAAATGTTTATGACATCATCAAATGATTCTGACATCAACAAAATGATTATGACATCAACAAATGATTATGACATCAACAAAATGATTATGACATCATCTAATGATTATGACATCATCAAATGATTATGACATCAACAAAATGATTATGACATCATCCAATGATTATGACATCAAATGATTATGACATCATCAAATGATTATGACATCAACAAAATGATTATGACATCATCCAATGATTATGACATCAAATGATTATGACATCATCAAATCATTATGACATCATCAAATGATTATGACATCAACAAAATGATTATGACATCATCTAATGATGATGACATCATCAAATGATTATGACATCAACAAAATGATTATGACATCATCAAATGATTATGACATCAACAAAATGATTATGACATCATCTAATGATCATGACATCATCAAATGATTATGGCATCATCAAATGATTATGACATCAACAAAATGATTATGACATCATCCAACGATTATGACATCAATTGATTATGACATCATCAAATCATTATGACATCAACAAAATGATTATGACATCAACAAAATGATTATGACATCATCTAATGATGATGACATCATCAAATGATTATGACATCAACAAAATGATTATGACATCATCAAATGATTATGACATCATCTAATGATGATGACATCATCAAATGATTATGACATCAACAAAATGATTATGACATCATCAAATGATTATGACATCAACAAAATGATTATGACATCATCAAATGATGATGACATCATCAAATCATTATGACATCAACAAAATGATTATGACATCAACAAAATGATTATGACATCATCAAATGATTATGACATCAACAAAATGATTATGACATCATCTAATGATGATGACATCATCAAATGATTATGACATCAACAAAATGATTATGACATCATCAAATGATTATGACATCAACAAAATGATTATGACATCATCTAATGATTATGACATCATCAAATGATTATGACATCAACAAAATGATTATGTCATCATCCAATGATTGTGACATCAAATGATTATGACATCATCAAATGATTATGACATCAACAAAATGATTATGACATCATCTAATGATTATGACATCATCAAATGATTATGACATCAAAAAAATGATTATGACATCATCCAATGATTATGACATCAAATGATTATGACATCATCAAATGATTATAACATCAACAAAATGATTATGACATCATCAAATGATTATGACATCAACAAAATGATTATGACATCATCTAATGATTATGACATAATCAAATGATTATGACATCAAGAAAATGATTATGACATCATCTAATGATTATAACATCATCAAATGATTATGACATCAACAAAATGATTATGACATCATCCAATGATTATGACATCAAATGATTATGACATCATCAAATCATATGACATCAACAAAATGATTATGACATCAACAAAATGATTATGACATCATCAAATGATTCTGACATCAACAAAATGATTATGACATCATCAAATGATTATGACATCAACAAAATGATTATGACATCATCTAATGATTATGACATCATCAAATGATTATGACATCAACAAAATGATTATGACATCATCCAATGATTATAACATCAAATGATTATGACATCATCAAATGATTATGACATCAACAAAATGATTATGACATCATCCAATGATTATGACATCAAATGATTATGACATCATCAAATCATTATGACATCATCAAATGATTATGACATCAACAAAATGATTATGACATCATCTAATGATGATGACATCATCAAATGATTATGACATCAACAAAATGATTATGACATCATCAAATGATTATGACATCAACAAAATGATTATGACATCATCTAATGATCATGACATCATCAAATGATTATGGCATCATCAAATGATTATGACATCAACAAAATGATTATGACATCATCCAACGATTATGACATCAAATGATTATGACATCATCAAATCATTATGACATCAACAAAATGATTATGACATCAACAAAATGATTATGACATCATCTAATGATGATGACATCATCAAATGATTATGACATCAACAAAATGATTATGACATCATCAAATGATTATGACATCAACAAAATGATTATGACATCATCTAATGATTATGACATCATCAAATGATTATGGCATCATCAAATGATTATGACATCAACAAAATGATTATGACATCATCCAATGATTATGACATCAAATGATTATGACATCATCAAATCATTATGACATCAACAAAATGATTATTACATCAACAAAATGATTATGACATCATCAAATGATTATGACATCAACAAAATGATTATGACATCATCCAATGATTATGACATCAAATGATTATGACATCAACAAAATGATTATGACATCATCTAATGATTATGACATCATCAAATGATTATGACATCAACAAAATGATTATGACATCATCCAATGATTATGACATCAAATGATTATGACATCATCAAATGATTATGACATCAACAAAATGATTATGACATCATCAAATGATTATGACATCAACAAAATGATTATGACATCATCTAATGATTATGACATAATCAAATGATTATGACATCAACAAAATGATTATGACATCATCTAATGATTATAACATCATCAAATGATTATGACATCAACACAATGATTATGACATCATCCAAGGATTATGACATCAAATGATTATGACATCATCAAATCATATGACATCAACAAAATGACTATGACATCAACAAAATGATTATGACATCATCAAATGATTCTGACATCAACAAAATGATTATGACATCATCAAATGATTATGACATCAACAAAATGATTATGACATCATCAAATGATTATGACATCAACAAAATGATTATGACATTATCTAATGATTATGACATCATCAAATGATTATGACATCAACAAAATGATTATGACATCATCCAATGATTATGACATCAAATGATTATGACATCATCAAATGATTATGACATCAACAAAATGATTATGACATCATCTAATGATTATGACATCATCAAATGATTATGACATCAACAAAATGATTATGACATCATCCAATGATTATGACATCAAATGATTATGACATCATCAAATGATTATGACATCAACAAAATGATTATGACATCATCTAATGATTATGACATCATCAAATGATTATGACATCAACAAAATGATTATGACATCATCCAATGATTATGACATCAAATGATTATGACATCATCAAATGATTATGACATCAACAAAATGATTATGACATCATCAAATGATTATGACATCAACAAAATGATTATGACATCATCTAATGATTATGACATAATCAAATGATTATGACATCAACAAATTGATTATGACATCATCTAATGATTATAACATCATCAAATGATTATGACATCAACAAAATGATTATGACATCATCCAAGGATTATGACATCAAATGATTATGACATCATCAAATCATATGACATCAACAAAATGATTATGACATCAACAAAATGATTATGACATCATCAAATGATTCTGACATCAACAAAATGATTATGACATCATCAAATGATTATGACATCAACAAAATGATTATGACATCATCAAATGATTATGACATCAACAAAATGATTATGACATCATCTAATGATTATGACATCATCAAATGATTATGACATCAACAAAATGATTATGACATCATCCAATGATTATGACATCAAATGATTATGCCATCATCAAATGATTATGACATCAACAAAATGATTATGACATCATCTAATGATTATGACATCATCAAATGATTATGACATCAACAAAATGATTATGTCATCATCCAATGATTGTGACATCAAATGATTATGACATCATCAAATGATTATGACATCAACAAAATGATTATGACATCATCTAATGATTATGACATCATCAAATGATTATGACATCAAAAAAATGATTATGACATCATCCAATGATTATGACATCAAATGATTATGACATCATCAAATGATTATAACATCAACAAAATGATTATGACATCATCAAATGATTATGACATCAACAAAATGATTATGACATCATCTAATGATTATGACATAATCAAATGATTATGACATCAAGAAAATGATTATGACATCATCTAATGATTATAACATCATCAAATGATTATGACATCAACAAAATGATTATGACATCATCAAATGATTCTGACATCAACAAAATGATTATGACATCATCAAATGATTATGACATCAACAAAATGATTATGACATCATCTAATGATTATGACATCATCAAATGATTATGACATCAACAAAATGATTATGACATCATCCAATGATTATAACATCAAATGATTATGACATCATCCAATGATTATAACATCAAATGATTATGACATCATCAAATGATTATGACATCAACAAAATGATTATGACATCATCCAATGATTATGACATCAAATGATTATGACATCATCAAATCATTATGACATCATCAAATGATTATGACATCAACAAAATGATTATGACATCATCTAATGATGATGACATCATCAAATGATTATGACATCAACAAAATGATTATGACATCATCAAATGATTATGACATCAACAAAATGATTATGACATCATCTAATGATCATGACATCATCAAATGATTATGGCATCATCAAATGATTATGACATCAACAAAATGATTATGACATCATCCAACGATTATGACATCAAATGATTATGACATCATCAAATCATTATGACATCAACAAAATGATTATGACATCAACAAAATGATTATGACATCATCTAATGATGATGACATCATCAAATGATTATGACATCAACAAAATGATTATGACATCATCAAATGATTATGACATCAACAAAATGATTATGACATCATCTAATGATTATGACATCATCAAATGATTATGGCATCATCAAATGATTATGACATCAACAAAATGATTATGACATCATCCAATGATTATGACATCAAATGATTATGACATCATCAAATCATTATGACATCAACAAAATGATTATTACATCAACAAAATGATTATGACATCATCAAATGATTATGACATCAACAAAATGATTATGACATCATCCAATGATTATGACATCAAATGATTATGACATCAACAAAATGATTATGACATCATCTAATGATTATGACATCATCAAATGATTATGACATCAACAAAATGATTATGACATCATCCAATGATTATGACATCAAATGATTATGACATCATCAAATGATTATGACATCAACAAAATGATTATGACATCATCAAATGATTATGACATCAACAAAATGATTATGACATCATCTAATGATTATGACATAATCAAATGATTATGACATCAACAAAATGATTATGACATCATCTAATGATTATAACATCATCAAATGATTATGACATCAACAAAATGATTATGACATCATCCAAGGATTATGACATCAAATGATTATGACATCATCAAATCATATGACATCAACAAAATGACTATGACATCAACAAAATGATTATGACATCATCAAATGATTCTGACATCAACAAAATGATTATGACATCATCAAATGATTATGACATCAACAAAATGATTATGACATCATCAAATGATTATGACATCAACAAAATGATTATGACATTATCTAATGATTATGACATCATCAAATGATTATGACATCAACAAAATGATTATGACATCATCCAATGATTATGACATCAAATGATTATGACATCATCAAATGATTATGACATCAACAAAATGATTATGACATCATCTAATGATTATGACATCATCAAATGATTATGACATCAACAAAATGATTATGACATCATCCAATGATTCTGACATCAACAAAATGATTATGACATCATCAAATGATTATGACATCAACAAAATGATTATGACATCATCAAATGATTATGACATCAACAAAATGATTATGACATCATCTAATGATTATGACATCATCAAATGATTATGACATCAACAAAATGATTATGACATCATCCAATGATTATGACATCAAATGATTATGACATCATCAAATGATTATGACATCAACAAAATGATTATGACATCATCTAATGATTATGACATCATCAAATGATTATGACATCAAAAAAATGATTATGACATCATCCAATGATTATGATATCAAATGATTATGACATCATCAAATGATTATAACATCAACAAAATGATTATGACATCATCAAATGATTATGACATCAACAAAATGATTATGACATCATCTAATGATTATGACATAATCAAATGATTATGACATCAAGAAAATGATTATGACATCATCTAATGATTATAACATCATCAAATGATTATGACATCAACAAAATGATTATGACATCATCCAATGATTATGACATCAAATGATTATGACATCATCAAATCATATGACATCAACAAAATGATTATGACATCAACAAAATGATTATGACATCATCAAATGATTCTGACATCAACAAAATGATTATGACATCATCAAATGATTATGACATCAACAAAATGATTATGACATCATCTAATGATTATGACATCATCAAATGATTATGACATCAACAAAATGATTATGACATCATCCAATGATTATAACATCAAATGATTATGACATCATCAAATGATTATGACATCAACAAAATGATTATGACATCATCCAATGATTATGACATCAAATGATTATGACATCATCAAATCATTATGACATCATCAAATGATTATGACATCAACAAAATGATTATGACATCATCTAATGATGATGACATCATCAAATGATTATGACATCAACAAAATGATTATGACATCATCAAATGATTATGACATCAACAAAATGATTATGACATCATCTAATGATCATGACATCATCAAATGATTATGGCATCATCAAATGATTATGACATCAACAAAATGATTATGACATCATCCAACGATTATGACATCAAATGATTATGACATCATCAAATCATTATGACATCAACAAAATGATTATGACATCAACAAAATGATTATGACATCATCTAATGATGATGACATCATCAAATGATTATGACATCAACAAAATGATTATGACATCATCAAATGATTATGACATCAACAAAATGATTATGACATCATCTAATGATTATGACATCATCAAATGATTATGGCATCATCAAATGATTATGACATCAACAAAATGATTATGACATCATCCAATGATTATGACATCAAATGATTATGACATCATCAAATCATTATGACATCAACAAAATGATTATTACATCAACAAAATGATTATGACATCATCAAATGATTATGACATCAACAAAATGATTATGACATCATCCAATGATTATGACATCAAATGATTATGACATCAACAAAATGATTATGACATCATCTAATGATTATGACATCATCAAATGATTATGACATCAACAAAATGATTATGACATCATCCAATGATTATGACATCAAATGATTATGACATCATCAAATGATTATGACATCAACAAAATGATTATGACATCATCAAATGATTATGACATCAACAAAATGATTATGACATCATCTAATGATTATGACATAATCAAATGATTATGACATCAACAAAATGATTATGACATCATCTAATGATTATAACATCATCAAATGATTATGACATCAACAAAATGATTATGACATCATCCAAGGATTATGACATCAAATGATTATGACATCATCAAATCATATGACATCAACAAAATGACTATGACATCAACAAAATGATTATGACATCATCAAATGATTCTGACATCAACAAAATGATTATGACATCATCAAATGATTATGACATCAACAAAATGATTATGACATCATCAAATGATTATGACATCAACAAAATGATTATGACATTATCTAATGATTATGACATCATCAAATGATTATGACATCAACAAAATGATTATGACATCATCCAATGATTATGACATCAAATGATTATGACATCATCAAATGATTATGACATCAACAAAATGATTATGACATCATCTAATGATTATGACATCATCAAATGATTATGACATCAACAAAATGATTATGACATCATCCAATGATTATGACATCAAATGATTATGACATCATCAAATGATTATGACATCAACAAAATGATTATGACATCATCTAATGATTATGACATCATCAAATGATTATGACATCAACAAAATGATTATGACATCATCCAATGATTATGACATCAAATGATTATGACATCATCAAATGATTATGACATCAACAAAATGATTATGACATCATCAAATGATTATGACATCAACAAAATGATTATGACATCATCTAATGATTATGACATAATCAAATGATTATGACATCAACAAATTGATTATGACATCATCTAATGATTATAACATCATCAAATGATTATGACATCAACAAAATGATTATGACATCATCCAAGGATTATGACATCAAATGATTATGACATCATCAAATCATATGACATCAACAAAATGATTATGACATCAACAAAATGATTATGACATCATCAAATGATTCTGACATCAACAAAATGATTATGACATCATCAAATGATTATGACATCAACAAAATGATTATGACATCATCAAATGATTATGACATCAACAAAATGATTATGACATCATCTAATGATTATGACATCATCAAATGATTATGACATCAACAAAATGATTATGACATCATCCAATGATTATGACATCAAATGATTATGCCATCATCAAATGATTATGACATCAACAAAATGATTATGACATCATCTAATGATTATGACATCATCAAATGATTATGACATCAACAAAATGATTATGTCATCATCCAATGATTGTGACATCAAATGATTATGACATCATCAAATGATTATGACATCAACAAAATGATTATGACATCATCTAATGATTATGACATCATCAAATGATTATGACATCAAAAAAATGATTATGACATCATCCAATGATTATGACATCAAATGATTATGACATCATCAAATGATTATAACATCAACAAAATGATTATGACATCATCAAATGATTATGACATCAACAAAATGATTATGACATCATCTAATGATTATGACATAATCAAATGATTATGACATCAAGAAAATGATTATGACATCATCTAATGATTATAACATCATCAAATGATTATGACATCAACAAAATGATTATGACATCATCCAATGATTATGACATCAAATGATTATGACATCATCAAATCATATGACATCAACAAAATGATTATGACATCAACAAAATGATTATGACATCATCAAATGATTCTGACATCAACAAAATGATTATGACATCATCAAATGATTATGACATCAACAAAATGATTATGACATCATCTAATGATTATGACATCATCAAATGATTATGACATCAACAAAATGATTATGACATCATCCAATGATTATAACATCAAATGATTATGACATCATCAAATGATTATGACATCAACAAAATGATTATGACATCATCCAATGATTATGACATCAAATGATTATGACATCATTAAATCATTATGACATCATCAAATGATTATGACATCAACAAAATGATTATGACATCATCTAATGATGATGACATCATCAAATGATTATGACATCAACAAAATGATTATGACATCATCAAATGATTATGACATCAACAAAATGATTATGACATCATCTAATGATCATGACATCATCAAATGATTATGGCATCATCAAATGATTATGACATCAACAAAATGATTATGACATCATCCAACGATTATGACATCAAATGATTATGACATCATCAAATCATTATGACATCAACAAAATGATTATGACATCAACAAAATGATTATGACATCATCTAATGATGATGACATCATCAAATGATTATGACATCAACAAAATGATTATGACATCATCAAATGATTATGACATCAACAAAATGATTATGACATCATCTAATGATTATGACATCATCAAATGATTATGGCATCATCAAATGATTATGACATCAACAAAATGATTATGACATCATCCAATGATTATGACATCAAATGATTATGACATCATCAAATCATTATGACATCAACAAAATGATTATTACATCAACAAAATGATTATGACATCATCAAATGATTATGACATCAACAAAATGATTATGACATCATCCAATGATTATGACATCAAATGATTATGACATCAACAAAATGATTATGACATCATCTAATGATTATGACATCATCAAATGATTATGACATCAACAAAATGATTATGACATCATCCAATGATTATGACATCAAATGATTATGACATCATCAAATGATTATGACATCAACAAAATGATTATGACATCATCAAATGATTATGACATCAACAAAATGATTATGACATCATCTAATGATTATGACATAATCAAATGATTATGACATCAACAAAATGATTATGACATCATCTAATGATTATAACATCATCAAATGATTATGACATCAACAAAATGATTATGACATCATCCAAGGATTATGACATCAAATGATTATGACATCATCAAATCATATGACATCAACAAAATGACTATGACATCAACAAAATGATTATGACATCATCAAATGATTCTGACATCAACAAAATGATTATGACATCATCAAATGATTATGACATCAACAAAATGATTATGACATCATCAAATGATTATGACATCAACAAAATGATTATGACATTATCTAATGATTATGACATCATCAAATGATTATGACATCAACAAAATGATTATGACATCATCCAATGATTATGACATCAAATGATTATGACATCATCAAATGATTATGACATCAACAAAATGATTATGACATCATCTAATGATTATGACATCATCAAATGATTATGACATCAACAAAATGATTATGACATCATCCAATGATTATGACATCAAATGATTATGACATCATCAAATGATTATGACATCAACAAAATGATTATGACATCATCTAATGATTATGACATCATCAAATGATTATGACATCAACAAAATGATTATGACATCATCCAATGATTATGACATCAAATGATTATGACATCATCAAATGATTATGACATCAACAAAATGATTATGACATCATCAAATGATTATGACATCAACAAAATGATTATGACATCATCTAATGATTATGACATAATCAAATGATTATGACATCAACAAATTGATTATGACATCATCTAATGATTATAACATCATCAAATGATTATGACATCAACAAAATGATTATGACATCATCCAAGGATTATGACATCAAATGATTATGACATCATCAAATCATATGACATCAACAAAATGATTATGACATCAACAAAATGATTATGACATCATCAAATGATTCTGACATCAACAAAATGATTATGACATCATCAAATGATTATGACATCAACAAAATGATTATGACATCATCAAATGATTATGACATCAACAAAATGATTATGACATCATCTAATGATTATGACATCATCAAATGATTATGACATCAACAAAATGATTATGACATCATCCAATGATTATGACATCAAATGATTATGCCATCATCAAATGATTATGACATCAACAAAATGATTATGACATCATCTAATGATTATGACATCATAAAATGATTATGACATCAACAAAATGATTATGACATCATCCAATGATTATGACATCAAATGATTATGACATCATCAAATGATTATGACATCAACAAAATGATTATGACATCATCCAATGATTATGACATCAAATGATTATGACATCATCAAATCATTATGACATCAACAAAATGATTATGACATCAACAAAATGATTACGACATCATCCAATGATTATGACATCAACAAAATGATTATGACATCATCTAATGATTATGACATCAACAAAATGATTATGACATCATCTAATGATTATGACATCATCAAATGATTATGACATCAACAAAATGATTATGACATCATCCAATGATTATGACATCAAATGATTATGACATCAACAAAATGATTATGACATCATCCAATGATTATGACATCATCCAATGATTATGACATCAAATGATTATGAAATCATCAAATGATTATGACATCAACAAAATGATTATGACATCATCAAATGATTATGACATCAACAAAATGATTATGACATCATTAAATGATTATGACATCATCAAATGATTATGACATCAAAAAATGATTATGACATCATCTAATGATTATGACATAATCAAATGATTATGACATCAACAAATTGATTATGACATCATCTAATGATTATAACATCATCAAATGATTATGACATCAACAAAATGATTATGACATCATCCAAGGATTATGACATCAAATGATTATGACATCATCAAATCATATGACATCAACAAAATGATTATGACATCAACAAAATGATTATGACATCATCAAATGATTCTGACATCAACAAAATGATTATGACATCATCAAATGATTATGACATCAACAAAATGATTATGACATCATCAAATGATTATGACATCAACAAAATGATTATGACATCATCTAATGATTATGACATCATCAAATGATTATGACATCAACAAAATGATTATGACATCATCCAATGATTATGACATCAAATGATTATGCCATCATCAAATGATTATGACATCAACAAAATGATTATGACATCATCTAATGATTATGACATCATCAAATGATTATGACATCAACAAAATGATTATGACATCATCCAATGATTATGACATCAAATGATTATGACATCATCAAATGATTATGACATCAACAAAATGATTATGACATCATCCAATGATTATGACATCAAATGATTATGACATCATCAAATCATTATGACATCAACAAAATGATTATGACATCAACAAAATGATTACGACATCATCCAATGATTATGACATCAACAAAATGATTATGACATCATCTAATGATTATGACATCAACAAAATGATTATGACATCATCTAATGATTATGACATCATCAAATGATTATGACATCAACAAAATGATTATGACATCATCCAATGATTATGACATCAAATGATTATGACATCAACAAAATGATTATGACATCATCCAATGATTATGACATCATCCAATGATTATGACATCAAATGATTATGAAATCATCAAATGATTATGACATCAACAAAATGATTATGACATCATCAAATGATTATGACATCAACAAAATGATTATGACATCATTAAATGATTATGACATCATCAAATGATTATGACATCAAAAAATGATTATGACATCATCTAATGATTATGACATCATCAAATGATTATGACATCAACAAAATGATTATGACATCATCCAATAATTATGACATCAAATGATTATGACATCATCAAATGATTATGACATCAACAAAATGATTATGACATCATCAAATGATTATGACATCAACAAAATGATTATGACATCATCCAATGATTATGACATCAAATGATTATGACATCATCAAATGATTATGACATCAACAAAATGATTATGACATCATCCAACGATTATGACATCAAATGATTATGACATCATCAAATCATTATGACATCAACAAAATGATTATGACATCATCAAATGATTATGACATCAACAAAATGATTATGACATCATCAAATGATGATGACATCATCAAATGATTATGACATCAACAAAATGATGATGACATCATCAAATGATTATGACATCAACAAAATGATTATGACATCATCTAATGATCATGACATCATCAAATGATTATGGCATCATCAAATGATTATGACATCAATAAAATGATTTTGACATCATCCAATGATTATGACCTCAAATCATTATGACATCATCAAATCATTATGACATCAACAAAATGATTATTACATCAACAAAATGATTATGACATCATCAAATGATTATGACATCAACAAAATGATTATGTCATCATCCAATGATCATGACATCAAATGATTATGACATCATCAAATGATTATGACATCAACAAAATGATTATGACATCATCCAATGATTGTGACATCAAAAGATTATGACATCATCAAATGATTATGACATCAACAAAATGATTATGACATCATCTAATGATTATGACATAATCAAATGATTATGACATCAACAAAATGATTATGACATCATCTAATGATTATGACATCATCAAATGATTATGACATCAACAAAATGATTATGACATCATCCAATGATTATGACATCAAATGATTATGACATCATGAAATCATATGACATCAACAAAATGATTATGACATCAACAAAATGATTATGACATCATCAAATGATTATGACATCAACAAAATGATTATGACATCATCAAATGATTCTGACATCAACAAAATGATTATGACATCATCCAATGATAATGACATCAAATGATTATGACATCATCAAATCATTATGACATCAACAAAATGATTATGACATCAACAAAATGATTATGACATCATCAAATGATTATGACATCAACAAAATGATTATGACATCATCTAATGATTATGACATCATCAAATGATTATGACATCAACAAAATGATTATGACATCATCTAAGGATTATGACATCAAATGATTATGACATCATCAAATGATTATGACAGCAACAAAATGATTATGACATCATCAAATGATTATGACATCAACAAAATGATTATGACATCATCTAATGATTATGACATCATCAAATGATTATGACATCAACAAATGATTATGACATCATCTAATGATTATGACATCATCAAATGATTATGACATCAACAAAATGATTATGACATCATCCAATGATTATGACATCAAATGATTATGACATCATCAAATGATTATGACATCAACAAAATGATTATGACATCATCTAATGATTATGACATCATCAAATGATTATGACATCAACAAAATGATTATGACATCAACAAAATGATTATGACATCATCAAATGATTATGACATCAACAAAATGATTATGACATCATCCAATGATTATGACATCAAATGATTATGACATCATCAAATTATTATGACATCAACAAAATGATTATGACATCATCAAATGATTATGACATCAACAAAATGATTATGACATCAACAAAATGATTATGACATCATCAAATGATTGTAACATCAACAAAATGATTATGACATCATCTAATGATTATGACATCATCAAATGATTATGACATCAACAAAATGATTATGACATTATCCAATGATTATGACATCAAATGATTATGACATCAACAAAATGATTATGACATCATCTAATGATTATGACATCATCAAATGATTATGACATCAACAAAATGATTATGACATCATCCAATAATTATGACATCAAATGATTATGACATCATCAAATGATTATGACATCAACAAAATGATTATGACATCATCCAATGATTATGACATCAAATGATTATGACATCATCAAATCATTATGACATCAACAAAATGATTATGACATCAACAAAATGATTATGACATCATCAAATGATTGTAACATCAACAAAATGATTATGACATCATCCAATGATTATGACATCATCAAATGATTATGACATCAACAAAATGATTATGACATCATCAAATGATTATGACATCAACAAAATGATTATGACATTATCCAATGATTATGACATCAAATGATTATGAAATCATCAAATGATTATGACATCAACAAAATGATTATGACATCATCAAATGGTTATGACATCATTAAATGATTATGACATCATCAAATGATTATGACATCAAAAAAATGATTATGACATCATATAATGATTATGACATCATCAAATGATTATGACATCAACAAAATGATTATGACATCATCCAATGATTATGACATCAAATGATTATGACATCATCAAATGATTATGACATCAACAAAATGATTATGACATCATCCAATGATTATGACATCAAATGATTATGACATCATCAAATGATTATGACATCAACAAAATGATTATACCATCATCCAACGATTATGACATCAAATGATTATGACATCATCAAATCATTATGACATCAACAAAATGATTATGACATCAACAAAATGATTATGACATCATCAAATGATTATGACATCAACAAAATGATTATGACATCATCTAATGATGATGACATCATCAAATGATTATGACATCAACAAAATGATTATGACATCATCAAATGATTATGACATCAACAAAATGATTATGACATCATCTAATGATTATGACATCATCAAATGATTATGGCATCATCAAATGATTATGACATCAACAAAATGATTATGACATCATCCAATGATTATGACATCAAATGATTATGACATCATCAAATCATTATGACATCAACAAAATGATTATTACATCAACAAAATGATTATGACATCATCAATGATTATGACATCAACAAAATGATTATGTCATCATCCAATGATTGTGACATCAAATGATTATGACATCATCAAATGATTATGACATCAACAAAATGATTATGACATCATCTAATGATTATGACATCATCAAATGATTATGACATCAACAAAATGATTATGACATCATCCAATGATTATGACATCAAATGATTATGACATCATCAAGTGATTATGACATCAACAAAATGATTATGACATCATCAAATGATTATGACATCAACAAAATGATTATGACATCATCTAATGATTATGACATAATCAAATGATTATGACATCAACAAAATGATTATGACATCATCTAATGATTAAACATCATCAAATGATTATGACATCAACAGAATGATTATGACATCATCCAATGATTATGACATCAAATGATTATGACATCATCAAATCATATGACATCAACAAAATGATTATGACATCAACAAAATGATTATGACATCATCAAATGATTCTGACATCAACAAAATGATTATGACATCATCAAATGATTCTGACATCAACAAAATGATTATGACATCATCAAATGATTATGACATCAACAAAATGATTATGACATCATCTAATGATTATGACATCATCAAATGATTATGACATCAACAAAACGATTATGACATCATCCAATGATTATGACATCAAATGATTATGACATCATCAAATGATTATGACATCAACAAAATGATTATGACATCATCTAATGATTATGACATCATCAAATGATAATGACATCAACAAAATGACTATAACATCATCCAATGATTATGACATCAAATGATTATGACATCATCAAATGATTATGACATCAACAAAATGATTATGACATCATCCAATGATTATGACATCAAATGATTATGACATCATCAAATGATTATGACATCAACAAAATGATTATGACATCAACAAAATGATTACGACATCATCAAATTATTATGACATCAACAAAATGATTATGACGTCATCTAATGATGATGACATCATCAAATGATTATGACATCAACAAAATGATTATGACATCAACAAAATGATTATGACATCATCTAATGATTATGACATCATCAAATGATTATGACATCAACAAAATGATTATGACATCATCCAATGATTATGACATCAAATGATTATGACATCAACAAAATGATTATGACATCAACAAAATGATTATGACATCATCTAATGATTATGACATCAACAAAATGATTATGACATCATCCAATAATTATGACATCAAATGATTATGACATCATCAAATGATTATGACATCAACAAAATGATTAAGACATCATCAAATGATTATGACATCAACAAAATGATTATGACATCATCCAATGATTATGACATCAAATGATTATGACATCATCAAATGATTATGACATCAACAAAATGATTATGACATCATCCAACGATTATGACATCAAATGATTATGACATCATCAAATCATTATGACATCAACAAAATGATTATGACATCAACAAAATGATTATGACATCATCAAATGATTATGACATCAACAAAATGATTATGACATCATCAAATGATGATGACATCATCAAATGATTATGACATCAACAAAATGATTATGACATCATCAAATGATTATGACATCAACAAAATGATTATGACATCATCTAATGATCATGACATCATCAAATGATTATGGCATCATCAAATGATTATGACATCAACAAAATGATTTTGACATCATCCAAAGATTATGACCTCAAATCATTATGACATCATCAAATCATTATGACATCAACAAAATGATTATTACATCAACAAAATGATTATGACATCATCAAATGATTATGACATCAACAAAATGATTATGTCATCATCCAATGATCATGACATCAAATGATTATGACATCATCAAATGATTATGACATCAACAAAATGATTATGACATCATCAAATGATTATGACATCAACAAAATGATTATGACATCATCAAATGATGATGACATCATCAAATGATTATGACATCAACAAAATGATTATGACATCATCAAATGATTATGACATCAACAAAATGATTATGACATCATCTAATGATCATGACATCATCAAATGATTATGGCATCATCAAATGATTATGACTTCAACAAAATGATTTTGACATCATCCAATGATTATGACCTCAAATCATTATGACATCATCAAATCATTATGACATCAACAAAATGATTATTACATCAACAAAATGATTATGACATCATCAAATGATTATGACATCAACAAAATGATTATGTCATCATCCAATGATCATGACATCAAATGATTATGACATCATCAAATGATTATGACATCAACAAAATGATTATGACATCATCTAATGATTATGACATCATCAAATGATTATGACATCAACAAAATGATTATGACATCATCCAATGATTGTGACATCAAAAGATTATGACATCATCAAATGATTATGACATCAACAAAATGATTATGACATCATCAAATGATTATGACATCAACAAAATGATTATGACATCATCTAATGATTATGACATAATCAAATGATTATGACATCAACAAAATGATTATGACATCATCTAATGATTATGACATCATCAAATGATTATGACATCAACAAAATGATTATGACATCATCCAATGATTATGACATCAAATGATTATGACATCATGAAATCATATGACATCAACAAAATGATTATGACATCAACAAAATGATTATGACATCATCAAATGATTATGACATCAAATGATTATGACATCATCAAATGATTATGACATCAACAAAATGATTATGACATCATCTAATGATTATGACATCATCAAATGATTATGACATCAACAAAATGATTATGACATCATCCAATAATTATGACATCAAATGATTATGACATCATCAAATGATTATGACATCAACAAAATGATTATGACATCATCAAATGATTATGACATCAACAAAATGATTATGACATCATCCAATGATTATGACATCAAATGATTATGACATCATCAAATGATTATGACATCAACAAAATGATTATGACATCATCCAACGATTATGACATCAAATGATTATGACATCATCAAATCATTATGACATCAACAAAATGATTATGACATCAACAAAATGATTATGACATCATCAAATGATTATGACATCAACAAAATGATTATGACATCATCAAATGATGATGACATCATCAAATGATTATGACATCAACAAAATGATTATGACATCATCAAATGATTATGACATCAACAAAATGATTATGACATCATCTAATGATCATGACATCATCAAATGATTATGGCATCATCAAATGATTATGACATCAACAAAATGATTTTGACATCATCCAATGATTATGACCTCAAATCATTATGACATCATCAAATCATTATGACATCAACAAAATGATTATTACATCAACAAAATGATTATGACATCATCAAATGATTATGACATCAAGAAAATGATTATGTCATCATCCAATGATCATGACATCAAATGATTATGACATCATCAAATGATTATGACATCAACAAAATGATTATGACATCATCCAATGATTGTGACATCAAAAGATTATGACATCATCAAATGATTATGACATCAACAAAATGATTATGACATCATCAAATGATTATGACATCAACAAAATGATTATGACATCATCTAATGATTATGACATAATCAAATGATTATGACATCAACAAAATGATTATGACATCATCTAATGATTATGACATCATCAAATGATTATGACATCAACAAAATGATTATGACATCATCCAATGATTATGACATCAAATGATTATGACATCATGAAATCATATGACATCAACAAAATGATTATGACATCAACAAAATGATTATGACATCATCAAATGATTATGACATCAACAAAATGATTATGACATCATCAAATGATTCTGACATCAACAAAATGATTATGACATCATCCAATGATAATGACATCAAATGATTATGACATCATCAAATCATTATGACATCATCTAAGGATTATGACATCAAATGATTATGACATCATCAAATGATTATGACAGCAACAAAATGATTATGACATCATCAAATGATTATGACATCAACAAAATGATTATGACATCATCTAATGATTATGACATCATCAAATGATTATGACATCAACAAAATGATTATGACATCATCTAATGATTATGACATCATCAAATGATTATGACATCAACAAAATGATTATGACATCATCCAATGATTATGACATCAAATGATAATGACATCATCAAATGATTATGACATCAACAAAATGATTATGACATCATCTAATGATTATGACATCATCAAATGATTATGACATCAACAAAATGATTAAGACATCAACAAAATGATTATGACATCATCAAATGATTATGACATCAACAAAATGATTATGACATCATCCAATGATTATGACATCAAATGATTATGACATCATCAAATGATTATGACATCAACAAAATGATTATGACATCATCAAATGATTATGACATCAACAAAATGATTATGACATCAACAAAATGATTATGACATCATCAAATGATTGTAACATCAACAAAATGATTATGACATCATCTAATGATTATGACATCATCAAATGATTATGACATCAACAAAATGATTATGACATTATCCAATGATTATGACATCAAATGATTATGACATCAACAAAATGATTATGACATCATCTAATGATTATGACATCATCAAATGATTATGACATCAACAAAATGATTATGACATCATCCAATGATTATGACATCAAATGATTATGACATCAACAAAATGATTATGACATCAACAAAATGATTATGACATCATCTAATGATTATGACATCATCAAATGATTATGACATCAACAAAATGATTATGACATCATCCATTAATTATGACATCAAATGATTATGACATCATCAAATGATTATGACATCAACAAAATGATTATGACATCATCCAATGATTATGACATCAAATGATTATGACATCATCAAATCATTATGACATCAACAAAATGATTATGACATCAACAAAATGATTATGACATCATCAAATGATTGTAACATCAACAAAATGATTATGACATCATCTAATGATTATGACATCATCAAATGATTATGACATCAACAAAATGATTATGACATCATCAAATGATTATGACATCAACAAAATGATTATGACATCATCCAATGATTATGACATCAAATGATTATGACATCATCAAATGATTATGACATCAACAAAATGATTATGACATCATCCAATGATTATGACATCAAATGATTATGACATCATCAAATGATTATGACATCAACAAAATGATTATACCATCATCCAACGATTATGACATCAAATGATTATGACATCATCAAATCATTATGACATCAACAAAATGATTATGACATCAACAAAATGATTATGACATCATCAAATGATTATGACATCAACAAAATGATTATGACATCATCTAATGATGATGACATCATCAAATGATTATGACATCAACAAAATGATTATGACATCATCAAATGATTATGACATCAACAAAATGATTATGACATCATCTAATGATTATGACATCATCAAATGATTATGGCATCATCAAATGATTATGACATCAACAAAATGATTATGACATCATCCAATGATTATGACATCAAATGATTATGACATCATCAAATCATTATGACATCAACAAAATGATTATTACATCAACAAAATGATTATGACATCATCAATGATTATGACATCAACAAAATGATTATGTCATCATCCAATGATTGTGACATCAAATGATTATGACATCATCAAATGATTATGACATCAACAAAATGATTATGACATCATCTAATGATTGTGACATCATCAAATGATTATGACATCAACAAAATGATTATGACATCATCCAATGATTATGACATCAAATGATTATGACATCATCAAGTGATTATGACATCAACAAAATGATTATGACATCATCAAATGATTATGACATCAACAAAATGATTATGACATCATCTAATGATTATGACATAATCAAATGATTATGACATCAACAAAATGATTATGACATCATCTAATGATTAAACATCATCAAATGATTATGACATCAACAAAATGATTATGACATCATCCAATGATTATGACATCAAATGATTATGACATCATCAAATCATATGACATCAACAAAATGATTATGACATCAACAAAATGATTATGACATCATCAAATGATTCTGACATCAACAAAATGATTATGACATCATCAAATGATTCTGACATCAACAAAATGATTATGACATCATCAAATGATTATGACATCAACAAAATGATTATGACATCATCTAATGATTATGACATCATCAAATGATTATGACATCAACAAAACGATTATGACATCATCCAATGATTATGACATCAAATGATTATGACATCATCAAATGATTATGACATCAACAAAATGATTATGACATCATCTAATGATTATGACATCATCAAATGATAATGACATCAACAAAATGACTATGACATCATCCAATGATTATGACATCAAATGATTATGACATCATCAAATGATTATGACATCAACAAAATGATTATGACATCATCCAATGATTATGACATCAAATGATTATGACATCATCAAATGATTATGACATCAACAAAATGATTATGACATCAACAAAATGATTACGACATCATCAAATGATTATGACATCAACAAAATGATTATGACATCATCTAATGATGATGACATCATCAAATGATTATGACATCAACAAAATGATTATGACATCAACAAAATGATTATGACATCATCTAATGATTATGACATCATCAAATGATTATGACATCAACAAAATGATTATGACATCATCCAATGATTATGACATCAAATGATTATGACATCAACAAAATGATTATGACATCATCTAATGATTATGACATCATCAAATTATTATGACATCAACAAAATGATTATGACATCATCCAATAATTATGACATCAAATGATTATGACATCATCAAATGATTATGACATCAACAAAATGATTATGACATCATCTAATGATTATGACATCATCAAATGATTATGACATCAACAAAATGATTATGACATCATCCAATGATTATGACATCAAATGATTATGACATCAACAAAATGATTATGACATCATCCAATGATTATGACATCAAATGATTATGAAATCATCAAATGATTATGACATCAACAAAATGATTATGACATCATTAAATGATTATGACATCATCAAATGATTATGACATCAAAAAAATGATTATGACATCATCTAATGATTATGACATCATCAAATGATTATGACATCAACAAAATGATTATGACATCATCCAATAATTATGACATCAAATGATTATGACATCATCAAATGATTATGACATCAACAAAATGATTATGACATCATCAAATGATTATGACATCAACAAAATGATTATGACATCATCCAATGATTATGACATCAAATGATTATGACATCATCAAATGATTATGACATCAACAAAATGATTATGACATCATCAAATGATTATGACATCAACAAAATGATTATGACATCATCCAATGATTATGACATCAAATGATTATGACATCATCAAATCATTATGACATCAACAAAATGATTATGACATCATCCAATGATTATGACATCAAATGATTATGACATCATCAAATCATTATGACATCAACAAAATGATTATGACATCAACAAAATGATTATGACATCATCAAATGATTATGACATCAACAAAATGATTATGACATCATCAAATGATGATGACATCATCAAATGATTATGACATCAACAAAATGATTATGACATCATCAAATGATTATGACATCAACAAAATGATTATGACATCATCTAATGATCATGACATCATCAAATGATTATGGCATCACCAAATGATTATGACATCAACAAAATGATTTTGACATCATCCAAAGATTATGACCTCAAATCATTATGACATCATCAAATCATTATGACATCAACAAAATGATTATTACATCAACAAAATGATTATGACATCATCAAATGATTATGACATCAACAAAATGATTATGTCATCATCCAATGATCATGACATCAAATGATTATGACATCATCAAATGATTATGACATCAACAAAATGATTATGACATCATCAAATGATTATGACATCAACAAAATGATTATGACATCATCAAATGATTATGACATCAACAAAATGATTATGACATCATCTAATGATCATGACATCATCAAATGATTATGGCATCATCAAATGATTATGACATCAACAAAATGATTTTGACATCATCCAATGATTATGACCTCAAATCATTATGACATCATCAAATCATTATGACATCAACAAAATGATTATTACATCAACAAAATGATTATGACATCATCAAATGATTATGACATCAACAAAATGATTATGTCATCATCCAATGATCATGACATCAAATGATTATGACATCATCAAATGATTATGACATCAACAAAATGATTATGACATCATCTAATGATTATGACATCATCAAATGATTATGACATCAACAAAATGATTATGACATCATCCAATGATTGTGACATCAAAAGATTATGACATCATCAAATGATTATGACATCAACAAAATGATTATGACATCATCAAATGATTATGACATCAACAAAATGATTATGACATCATCTAATGATTATGACATAATCAAATGATTATGACATCAACAAAATGATTATGACATCATCTAATGATTATGACATCATCAAATGATTATGACATCAACAAAATGATTATGACATCATCCAATGATTATGACATCAAATGATTATGACATCATGAAATCATATGACATCAACAAAATGATTATGACATCAACAAAATGATTATGACATCATCAAATGATTATGACATCAACAAAATGATTATGACATCATCAAATGATTCTGACATCAACAAAATGATTATGACATCATCCAATGATAATGACATCAAATGATTATGACATCATCAAATCATTATGACATCAACAAAATGATTATGACATCATCTAATGATTATGACATCATCAAATGATTATGACATCAACAAAATGATTATGACATCATCCAATGATTATGACGTCAAATGATTATGACATCATCAAATCATTATGACATCAACAAAATGATTACGACATCATCAAATGATTATGACATCAACAAAATGATTATGACATCATCTAATGATGATGACATCATCAAATGATTATGACATCAACAAAATGATTATGACATCATCAAATGATTATGACATCAACAAAATGATTATGACATCATCTAATGATCATGACATCATCAAATGATTATGGCATCATCAAATGATTATGACATCAACAAAATGATTATGACATCATCAAATGATTAAGACATCAACAAAATGATTATGTCATCATCCAATGATTATGACATCAAATGATTATGACATCATCAAATGATTATGACATCAACAAAATGATTATGACATCATCTAATGATTATGACATCATCAAATGATTATGACATCAACAAAATGATTATGACATCATCCAATGATTGTGACATCAAATGATTATGACATCATCAAATGATTATGACATCAACAAAATGATTATGACATCATCCAATGATTATGACATCAAATGATTATGACATCATCAAATGATTATGACATCAACAAAATGATTATGACATCATCCAATGATTATGACATCAAATGATTATGACATCATCAAATCATATGACATCAACAAAATGATTATGACATCAACAAAATGATTATGACATCATCAAATGATTATGACATCAACAAAATGATTATGACATCATCAAATGATTCTGACATCAACAAAATGGTTATGACATCATCTAATGATTATGACATCATCAAATGATTATGACATCAACAAAATGATTATGACATCATCCAATGATTATGACATCATCAAATGATTATGACGTCAACAAAATGATTATGACATCATCCAATGATTATGACATCAAATGATTATGACATCATCAAATGATTATGACATCAACAAAATGATTATGACATCATCTAATGATTATGACATCATCAAATGATTATGACATCAACAAAATGATTATGACATCATCCAATGATTATGACATCATCAAATGATTATGACATCATCAAATGATTATGACATCAACAAAATGATTATGACATCATCCAATGATTATGACATCCAATGATTATGACATCATCAAATCATTATGACATCAACAAAATGATTATGACATCAACAAAATGATTATGACATCATCAAATGATTATGACATCAAATGATTATGACATCAACAAAATGATTATTACATCATCTAATGATTATGACATCAACAAAATGATTATGACATCAACAAAATGATTATGACATCATCTAATGATTATGACATCAAATGATTATGACATCAACAAAATGATTATGACATCATCTAATGATTATGACATCATCAAATGATTATGACATCAACAAAATGATTATGACATCATCCAATGATTATGACATCAAATGATTATGACATCAACAAAATGATTATGACATCAACAAAATGATTATGACATCATCTAATGATTATGACATCATCAAATGATTATGACATCAACAAAATGATTATGACATCATCCAATAATTATGACATCAAATGATTATGACATCATCAAATGATTATGACATCAACAAAATGATTATGTCATCATCCAATGATTATGACATCAAATGATTATGACATCATCAAATCATTATGACATCAACAAAATGATTATGACATCAACAAAATGATTATGACATCATCAAATGATTGTAACATCAACAAAATGATTATGACATCATCTAATGATTATGACATCATCAAATGATTATGACATCAACAAAATGATTATGACATCATCAAATGGTTATGACATCAACAAAATGATTATGACATCATTAAATGATTATGACATCATCAAATGATTATGACATCAAAAAAATGATTATGACATCATATAATGATTATGACATCATCAAATGATTATGACATCAACAAAATGATTATGACATCATCCAATGATTATGACATCAAATGATTATGACATCATCAAATGATTATGACATCAACAAAATGATTATGACATCATCCAATGATTATGACATCAAATGATTATGACATCATCAAATGATTATGACATCAACAAAATGATTATGCCATCATCCAACGATTATGACATCAAATGATTATGACATCATCAAATCATTATGACATCAACAAAATGATTATGACATCAACAAAATGATTATGACATCATCAAATGATTATGACATCAACAAAATGATTATGACATCATCTAATGATGATGACATCATCAAATGATTATGACATCAACAAAATGATTATGACATCATCAAATGATTATGACATCAACAAAATGATTATGGCATCATCAAATGATTATGACATCAACAAAATGATTATGACATCATCCAATGATTATGACATCAAATGATTATGACATCATCAAATCATTATGACATCAACAAAATGATTATTACATCAACAAAATGATTATGACATCATCAATGATTATGACATCAACAAAATGATTATGTCATCATCCAATGATTGTGACATCAAATGATTATGACATCATCAAATGATTATGACATCAACAAAATGATTATGACATCATCTAATGATTATGACATCATCAAATGATTATGACATCAAAAAATGATTATGACATCATCCAATGATTATGACATCAAATGATTATGACATCATCAAATGATTATAACATCAACAAAATGATTATGACATCATCAAATGATTATGACATCAACAAAATGATTATGACATCATCTAATGATTATGACATAATCAAATGATTATGACATCAAGAAAATGATTATGACATCATCTAATGATTATAACATCATCAAATGATTATGACATCAACAAAATGATTATGACATCATCCAATGATTATGACATCAAATGATTATGACATCATCAAATCTTATGACATCAACAAAATGATTATGACATCAACAAAATGATTATGACATCATCAAATGATTATGACATCAACAAAATGATTATGACATCATCAAATGATTCTGACATCAACAAAATGGTTATGACATCATCTAATGATTATGACATCATCAAATGATTATGACATCAACAAAATGATTATGACATCATCCAATGATTATGACATCATCAAATGATTATGACGTCAACAAAATGATTATGACATCATCCAATGATTATGACATCAAATGATTATGACATCATCAAATGATTATGACATCAACAAAATGATTATGACATCATCTAATGATTATGACATCATCAAATGATTATGACATCAACAAAATGATTATGACATCATCCAATGATTATGACATCAAATGATTATGACATCATCAAATGATTATGACATCAACAAAATGATTATGACATCATCCAATGATTATGACATCCAATGATTATGACATCATCAAATCATTATGACATCAACAAAATGATTATGACATCAACAAAATGATTATGACATCATCAAATGATTATGACATCAAATGATTATGACATCAACAAAATGATTATTACATCATCTAATGATTATGACATCAACAAAATGATTATGACATCAACAAAATGATTATGACATCATCTAATGATTATGACATCAAATGATTATGACATCAACAAAATGATTATGACATCATCTAATGATTATGACATCATCAAATGATTATGACATCAACAAAATGATTATGACATCATCCAATGATTATGACATCAAATGATTATGACATCAACAAAATGATTATGACATCAACAAAATGATTATGACATCATCTAATGATTATGACATCATCAAATGATTATGACATCAACAAAATGATTATGACATCATCCAATAATTATGACATCAAATGATTATGACATCATCAAATGATTATGACATCAACAAAATGATTATGTCATCATCCAATGATTATGACATCAAATGATTATGACATCATCAAATCATTATGACATCAACAAAATGATTATGACATCAACAAAATGATTATGACATCATCAAATGATTGTAACATCAACAAAATGATTATGACATCATCTAATGATTATGACATCATCAAATGATTATGACATCAACAAAATGATTATGACATCATCAAATGGTTATGACATCAACAAAATGATTATGACATCATTAAATGATTATGACATCATCAAATGATTATGACATCAAAAAAATGATTATGACATCATATAATGATTATGACATCATCAAATGATTATGACATCAACAAAATGATTATGACATCATCCAATGATTATGACATCAAATGATTATGACATCATCAAATGATTATGACATCAACAAAATGATTATGACATCATCCAATGATTATGACATCAAATGATTATGACATCATCAAATGATTATGACATCAACAAAATGATTATGCCATCATCCAACGATTATGACATCAAATGATTATGACATCATCAAATCATTATGACATCAACAAAATGATTATGACATCAACAAAATGATTATGACATCATCAAATGATTATGACATCAACAAAATGATTATGACATCATCTAATGATGATGACATCATCAAATGATTATGACATCAACAAAATGATTATGACATCATCAAATGATTATGACATCAACAAATTGATTATGGCATCATCAAATGATTATGACATCAACAAAATGATTATGACATCATCCAATGATTATGACATCAAATGATTATGACATCATCAAATCATTATGACATCAACAAAATGATTATTACATCAACAAAATGATTATGACATCATCAATGATTATGACATCAACAAAATGATTATGTCATCATCCAATGATTGTGACATCAAATGATTATGACATCATCAAATGATTATGACATCAACAAAATGATTATGACATCATCTAATGATTATGACATCATCAAATGATTATGACATCAAAAAATGATTATGACATCATCCAATGATTATGACATCAAATGATTATGACATCATCAAATGATTATAACATCAACAAAATGATTATGACATCATCAAATGATTATGACATCAACAAAATGATTATGACATCATCTAATGATTATGACATAATCAAATGATTATGACATCAAGAAAATGATTATGACATCATCTAATGATTATAACATCATCAAATGATTATGACATCAACAAAATGATTATGACATCATCCAATGATTATGACATCAAATGATTATGACATCATCAAATCTTATGACATCAACAAAATGATTATGACATCAACAAAATGATTATGACATCACCAAATGATTCTGACATCAACAAAATGATTATGACATCATCAAATGATTCTGACATCAACAAAATGATTATGACATCATCAAATGATTATGACATCAACAAAATGATTATGACATCATCTAATGATTATGACATCATCAAATGATTATGACATCAACAAAACGATTATGACATCATCCAATGATTATGACATCAAATGATTATGACATCATCAAATGATTATGACATCAACAAAATGATTATGACATCATCTAATGATTATGACATCATCAAATGATTATGACATCAACAAAATGATTATGACATCATCCAATGATTATGACATCAAATGATTATGACATCATCAAATGATTATGACATCAACAAAATGATTATGACATCATCCAATGATTATGACATCAAATGATTATGACATCATCAAATCATTATGACATCAACAAAATGATTATGACATCAACAAAATGATTACGAAATCATCAAATGATTATGACATCAACAAAATGATTATGACATCATCTAATGATGATGACATCATCAAATGATTATGACATCAACAAAATGATTATGACATCATCAAATGATTATGACATCAACAAAATTATTATGACATCATCTAATGATCATGACATCATCAAATGATTATGGCATCATCAAATGATTATGACATCAACAAAATGATTATGACATCATCCAACGATTATGACATCAAATGATTATGACATCATCAAATCATTATGACATCAACAAAATGATTATGACATCAACAAAATGATTATGACATCATCAAATGATTATGACATCAACAAAATGATTATGACATCATCTAATGATGATGACATCATCAAATGATTATGACATCAACAAAATGATTATGACATCATCAAATGATTATGACATCAACAAAATGATTATGACATCATCTAATGATTATGACATCATCAAATGATTATGGCATCATCAAATGATTATGACATCAACAAAATGATTATGACATCATCCAATGATTATGACATCAAATGATTATGACATCATCAAATCATTATGACATCAACAAAATGATTATTACATCAACAAAATGATTATGACATCATCAAATGATTATGACATCAACAAAATGATTATGACATCATCCAATGATTATGACATCAAATGATTATGACATCAACAAAATGATTATGACATCATCTAATGATTATGACATCATCAAATGATTATGACATCAACAAAATGATTATGACATCATCAAATGATTATAACATCAACAAAATGATTATGACATCATCTAATGATTATGACATAATCAAATGATTATGACATCAACAAAATGATTATGACATCATCTAATGATTATAACATCATCAAATGATTATGACATCAACAAAATGATTATGACATCATCCAATGATTATGACATCAAATGATTATGACATCATCAAATCATATGACATCAACAAAATGATTATGACATCAACAAAATGATTATGACATCATCAAATGATTCTGACATCAACAAAATGATTATGACATCATCAAATGATTATGACATCAACAAAATGATTATGACATCATCAAATGATTATGACATCAACAAAATGATTATGACATCATCTAATGATTATGACATCATCAAATGATTATGACATCAACAAAATGATTATGACATCATCCAATGATTATGACATCAAATGATTATGACATCATCAAATGATTATGACATCAACAAAATGATTATGACATCATCTAATGATTATGACATCATCAAATGATTATGACATCAACAAAATGATTATGACATCATCCAATGATTATGACATCAAATGATTATGACATCATCAAATGATTATGACATCAACAAAATGATTATGACATCATCCAATGATTATGACATCAAATGATTATGACATCATCAAATCATTATGACATCAACAAAATGATTATGACATCATCTAATGATTATGACATCAACAAAATGATTATGACATCAACAAAATGATTATGACATCATCAAATGATTATGACATCAACAAAATGATTATGACATCATCCAATGATTATGACATCAAATGATTATGACATCAACAAAATGATTATGACATCATCCAATGATTATGACATCAAATGATTATGAAATCATCAAATGATTATGACATCAACAAAATGATTATGACATCATCAAATGATTATGACATCAACAAAATGATTATGACATCATTAAATGATTATGACATCATCAAATGATTATGACATCAAAAAAATGATTATGACATCATCTAATGATTATGACATCATCAAATGATTATGACATCAACAAAATGATTATGACATCATCCAATAATTATGACATCAAATGATTATGACATCATCAAATGATTATGACATCAACAAAATGATTATGACATCATTAAATGATTATGACATCAAAAAAATGATTATGACATCATCTAATGATTATGACATCATCAAATGATTATGACATCAACAAAATGATTATGACATCATCCAATGATTATGACATCAAATGATTATGACATCATCAAATCATTATGACATCAACAAAATGATTATGACATCAACAAAATGATTACGAAATCATCAAATGATTATGACATCAACAAAATGATTATGACATCATCTAATGATGATGACATCATCAAATGATTATGACATCATCAAATGATTATGGCATCATCAAATGATTATGACATCAACAAAATGATTATGACATCATCCAATGATTATGACATCAAATGATTATGACATCAACAAAATGATTATGACATCATCCAATGATTATGACATCAAATGATTATGAAATCATCAAATGATTATGACATCAACAAAATGATTATGACATCATCAAATGATTATGACATCAACAAAATGATTATGACATCATTAAATGATTATGACATCATCAAATGATTATGACATCAAAAAAATGATTATGACATCATCTAATGATTATGACATCATCAAATGATTATGACATCAACAAAATGATTATGACATCATCCAATAATTATGACATCAAATGATTATGACATCATCAAATGATTATGACATCAACAAAATGATTATGACATCATTAAATGATTATGACATCAAAAAAATGATTATGACATCATCTAATGATTATGACATCATCAAATGATTATGACATCAACAAAATGATTATGACATCATCCAATGATTATGACATCAAATGATTATGACATCATCAAATCATTATGACATCAACAAAATGATTATGACATCAACAAAATGATTACGAAATCATCAAATGATTATGACATCAACAAAATGATTATGACATCATCTAATGATGATGACATCATCAAATGATTATGACATCAACAAAATGATTATGACATCATCAAATGATTATGACATCAACAAAATTATTATGACATCATCTAATGATCATGACATCATCAAATGATTATGGCATCATCAAATGATTATGACATCAACAAAATGATTATGACATCATCCAACGATTATGACATCAAATGATTATGACATCATCAAATCATTATGACATCAACAAAATGATTATGACATCAACAAAATGATTATGACATCATCAAATGATTATGACATCAACAAAATGATTATGACATCATCTAATGATGATGACATCATCAAATGATTATGACATCAACAAAATGATTATGACATCATCAAATGATTATGACATCAACAAAATGATTATGACATCATCTAATGATTATGACATCATCAAATGATTATGGCATCATCAAATGATTATGACATCAACAAAATGATTATGACATCATCCAATGATTATGACATCAAATGATTATGACATCATCAAATCATTATGACATCAACAAAATGATTATTACATCAACAAAATGATTATGACATCATCAAATGATTATGACATCAACAAAATGATTATGACATCATCCAATGATTATGACATCAAATGATTATGACATCAACAAAATGATTATGACATCATCTAATGATTATGACATCATCAAATGATTATGACATCAACAAAATGATTATGACATCATCAAATGATTATAACATCAACAAAATGATTATGACATCATCTAATGATTATGACATAATCAAATGATTATGACATCAACAAAATGATTATGACATCATCTAATGATTATAACATCATCAAATGATTATGACATCAACAAAATGATTATGACATCATCCAATGATTATGACATCAAATGATTATGACATCATCAAATCATATGACATCAACAAAATGATTATGACATCAACAAAATGATTATGACATCATCAAATGATTCTGACATCAACAAAATGATTATGACATCATCAAATGATTATGACATCAACAAAATGATTATGACATCATCAAATGATTATGACATCAACAAAATGATTATGACATCATCTAATGATTATGACATCATCAAATGATTATGACATCAACAAAATGATTATGACATCATCCAATGATTATGACATCAAATGATTATGACATCATCAAATGATTATGACATCAACAAAATGATTATGACATCATCTAATGATTATGACATCATCAAATGATTATGACATCAACAAAATGATTATGACATCATCCAATGATTATGACATCAAATGATTATGACATCATCAAATGATTATGACATCAACAAAATGATTATGACATCATCCAATGATTATGACATCAAATGATTATGACATCATCAAATCATTATGACATCAACAAAATGATTATGACATCATCTAATGATTATGACATCAACAAAATGATTATGACATCAACAAAATGATTATGACATCATCAAATGATTATGACATCAACAAAATGATTATGACATCATCCAATGATTATGACATCAAATGATTATGACATCAACAAAATGATTATGACATCATCCAATGATTATGACATCAAATGATTATGAAATCATCAAATGATTATGACATCAACAAAATGATTATGACATCATCAAATGATTATGACATCAACAAAATGATTATGACATCATTAAATGATTATGACATCATCAAATGATTATGACATCAAAAAAATGATTATGACATCATCTAATGATTATGACATCATCAAATGATTATGACATCAACAAAATGATTATGACATCATCCAATAATTATGACATCAAATGATTATGACATCATCAAATGATTATGACATCAACAAAATGATTATGACATCATTAAATGATTATGACATCAAAAAAATGATTATGACATCATCTAATGATTATGACATCATCAAATGATTATGACATCAACAAAATGATTATGACATCATCCAATAATTATGACATCAAATGATTATGACATCATCAAATGATTATGACATCAACAAAATGATTATGACATCATCAAATGATTATGACATCAACAAAATGATTATGACATCATCCAATGATTATGACATCAAATGATTATGACATCATCAAATGATTATGACATCAACAAAATGATTATGACATCATCCAACGATTATGACATCAAATGATTATGACATCATCAAATCATTATGACATCAACAAAATGATTATGACATCAACAAAATGATTATGACATCATCAAATGATGATGACATCATCAAATGATTATGACATCAACAAAATGATTATGACATCATCAAATGATTATGACATCAACAAAATGATTATGACATCATCTAATGATTATGACATCAACAAAATGATTATGACATCATCTAATGATCATGACATCATCAAATGATTATGGCATCATCAAATGATTATGACATCAACAAAATGATTTTGACATCATCCAATGATTATGACCTCAAATCATTATGACATCATCAAATCATTACGACATCAACAAAATGATTATTACATCAACAAAATGATTATGACATCATCAAATGATTATGACATCAACAAAATGATTATGTCATCATCCAATGATCATGACATCAAATGATTATGACATCATCAAATGATTATGACATCAACAAAATGATTATGACATCATCTAATGATTATGACATCATCAAATGATTATGACATCAACAAAATGATTATGACATCATCCAATGATTGTGACATCAAATGATTATGACATCATCAAATGATTATGACATCAACAAAATGATTATGACATCATCAAATGATTATGACATCAACAAAATGATTATGACATCATCTAATGATTATGACATAATCAAATGATTATGACATCAACAAAATGATTATGACATCATCTAATGATTATGACATCATCAAATGATTATGACTAGAGTTGAGCGATACCAGCCGATACTTGAAAATATCGGATCGGAATGGATCGGCCGATCTTTAAAAAAAGTATCGGTATCGCCGATTCCGATACCGGGAACCAATGCAAGTCAATGGGGCCAAAATATCGGAATTAAAAAAAACACTTTCTTTCCTTGTAGGTTAATTCTACATGAAGAAAAACAACTAAGAATAATGTAGAATGTATTGTGGGAGGTGGAGGAGACATTAAAGCCATAGAGGTTTAGCCCAATCAAATGGAATAGCAGGAATTAAACTTTTTTTTTTAAAGATGTTAGGAGTTACAAAGATATTGACTATGTTAGCCTCATTTATATTTTGCCAGACATGTATGTCTTCTTCTTCTACTTCCTTTTTTTACATTCTTCTTCTTCTTCTTCTACTTCCTTTTTTTACATTCTTCTTCTTCTTCTTCTACTTCCTTTTTTTACATTCTTCTTCTTCTTCTTCTACTTCCTTTTTTTACATTCTTCTTCTTATTCCTTTTTTTACATTCTTCTTCTTCTACTTCCTTTTTTTACATTCTTCTTCTTCTTCTTCTTCTTCTTCTTCTTCTTCTTCTTCTTCTTCTTCTTCTTCTTCTTCCTTTTCTTACATTCTTCATATTCTTCTTATTCAACAATTATTATTCTACATATTCAGCTTCTTCATCTTCTTCCTATTCTTCTTCATCATATTCTTGTTTGTGTCAGGCATTCCTGTAGTTGTTATCTAGAAAAGTTAGAAGTTTACACCTTCCGTTCTGCCTGTCACAAAAGATTTACAACAGGATTTGTCCGCGTTCAGTTTGGCCTGCAGAAGCAGGCCTTTTCCAGGGGCACCACGAGGAGGAACGGACTCACCCCCATACACTGCTTAGTCTTCTTCTGCTTATAAATAAGATAATATCATTTGCTCAGAGTATTAGTCTTATGCTTAATGTTCTTCTGCTTTGTTTTTTTTATGCTTCTTTGTCTTCTCTCTCTTGTTGTTCTGCATCTTGGTGGTTGTCTTCCTGTTCTTTGTCCTCTTGAACCAGCTGACGGTACTGGCACCCGGAGGGGCAGCAGAAGGAACAAGAGCCAATGGCACTACCGAGGACCAGCTGACGGTGCTGGAACCCGGTTACTAAGCAGGAGGTACCTGTGCTACAAAGCACTACCAAGGACCAGCAGACGTTGCCGGAACTCGGATACCGAGATGGAGGCACCTAGGCCAAAGGCTCTGACGAGAACCAGCTGACGGTGCTGGAACCCGGAGGGGTAGCATAAGCTGCAAGAGCAAATGGAAATAGCGAGGACCAGCTGACAGTGCTGGCACCCGGAGGGGCAGCAGAAGGAATAAGAGCCAATGGCACAACCGAGGACCAGCTGACGGTGCTGGAACCCGGTTACTAAGCAGGAGGTACCTGTGCTACAAAGCACTACCAAGGACCAGCAGACGTTGCCGGAACTCGGATACCGAGATGGAGGCACCTAGGCCAAAGGCTCTGACGAGAACCAGCTGACGGTGCTGGAACCCGGAGGGTTAGCATAAGCTGCAAGAGCAAATGGAAATAGCGAGGACCAGCTGACAGTGCTGGCACCCGGAGGGGCAGCAGAAGGAATAAGAGCCAATGGCACAACCGAGGACCAGCTGACGGTGCTGGAACCCGGTTACTAAGCAGGAGGTACCTGTGCTACAAAGCACTACCAAGGACCAGCAGACGTTGCCGGAACTCGGATACCGAGATGGAGGCACCTAGGCCAAAGGCTCTGACGAGAACCAGCTGACGGTGCTGGAACCCGGAGGGGTAGCATAAGCTGCAAGAGCAAATGGAAATAGCGAGGACCAGCTGACAGTGCTGGCACCCGGAGGGGCAGCAGAAGGAATAAGAGCCAATGGCACAACCGAGGACCAGCTGACGGTGCTGGAACCCGGTTACTAAGCAGGAGGTACCTGTGCTACAAAGCACTACCAAGGACCAGCAGACGTTGCTGGAACTCGGATACCGAGATGGAGGCACCTAGGCCAAAGGCTCTGATGAGAACCAGCTGACGGTGCTGGAACCCGGAGGGGTATCAGAAGTTACCCCTGAAAAGCAAAGTTGGCATGCCGCAAGCTGGCCGCAGTTACCGAATCACACAGTCCTACAGGGGGTGCTTGTCCTACTGGCACTATGGAACAAACCTTTCTTACCAGAACCCGCAGTCCACATAGGAAGCACCTAAACTGCTGGCACCCTTGCCTCGGCTAACCCAACCGCAACACGACATGGCAACTTGGGGTGGCAAACTGACATTGACACTTCCCGGAAACAGCAGGCAGGGCTGGAACCAAGCTGGGCAGGAGGGAGTAGCCGTGCCAAAGTCAGTTATGAGCAGCAACTGGCGATGTTGGAGCCCAGGACAAGCACTTAGCAGGCTGAGGCCTGATGTGCTGTCAATTGGGAGGCAGCAGGACAGATTGCCATCAAAACAGCAGGGGAACAGCTGACGTTACTGAACCCCACAAACACAGGAGCTAGTGTTTTACTCTGTGAAGACGGCACTTCCGAGCAACAACTGGCTGTGTTGAAGCCCAGGGACAAGCACGGAGCAGGCTTAGGCTGCATTGAAGAAATTTTAAGATCGGTTGTAGACTACTAATTTGAACCAAGCTCCACTTAGGCCTGTGGCTTCACTGATTTTCGTATTTCCCCTGTCCTCCAACCCCGCCAGTTACAGCTCCGAAGTGGCGTCTGCACAATCCACACTTGTTCCTGTGTTACAGGTGTTCAGTCCGGTCAGTTAATCCCCTGATGTGTGTCCGGCAATGTCGCCTGCTCTGTCCACATTCCGATAATGGGAATGTGGACAGAGCAGGCGACATTGCCGGACACACATCAGGGGATTAACTGACCGGACTGAACACCTGTAACACAGGAACAAGTGTGGATTGTGCAGACGCCACTTCGGAGCTGTAACTGGCAGGGTTGGAGGACAGGGGAAATACGAGAGACAGTGGAGCCACAGGCCTAATTGGAGCACGGTTAAAAATCAGTAGTGGTACGACTGTGTAGGCAGCAGGAGACTTTGCCATCCACACAGCAGGGGATCAGCTGACATTACTGAACCCCACTGAGACACGGGAGCAAGTATCTCTTTCCGTGTGGACGGCACTTCCGAACTACAACTGGCTGTGTTGAAGCCCAGGAAATAGGAGGGTGTAGGCAGAGGCCTACTGTATTTTGAAAGAGGTGACAGCAGGAGAGACTGCCATCCACAAAGCAGGGGATCAGCTGACGTTACTGAACCCCACTGAGACACGGGAGCAAGTGTCTCTTTCCGTGTGGACGGCACTTCCGAACTACAACTGGCTGTGTTGAAGCCCAGGAAATAGGAGGGTGTAGGCAGAGGCCTACTGTATTTTGAATGAGGTGACAGCAGGAGAGACTGCCATCCACACAGCAGGGGATCAGCTGACGTTACTGAACCCCACTGAGACACGGGAGCAAGTATCTCTTTCCGTGTGGACGGCACTTCCGAACTACAACTGGCTGTGTTGAAGCCCAGGAAATAGGAGGGTGTAGGCAGAGGCCTACTGTATTTTGAATGAGGTGACAGCAGGAGAGACTGCCATCCACACAGCAGGGGATCAGCTGACATTACTGAACCCCACTGAGACACGGGAGCAAGTATATCTTTCCGTGTGTACGGCAATTCCGAACTACAACTGGCTGTGTTGAAGCCCAGGAAATAGGAGGGTGTAGGCAGAGGCCTACTGTATTTTGAATGATTTTACAGCAGGAGAGACTGCCATCCACACAGCAGGGGATCAGCTGACGTTACTGAACCCCACTGAGACACGGGAGCAAGTGTCTCTTTCCGTGTGGACGGCACTTCCGAACTACAACTGGCTGTGTTGAAGCCCAGGAAATAGGAGGGTGTAGGCAGAGGCCTACTGTATTTTGAAAGAGGTGACAGCAGGAGAGACTGCCATCCACAAAGCAGGGGATCAGCTGACGTTACTGAACCCCACTGAGACACGGGAGCAAGTGTCTCTTTCCGTGTGGACGGCACTTCCGAACTACAACTGGCTGTGTTGAAGCCCAGGAAATAGGAGGGTGTAGGCAGAGGCCTACTGTATTTTGAATGAGGTGACAGCAGGAGAGACTGCCATCCACACAGCAGGGGATCAGCTGACGTTACTGAACCCCACTGAGACACGGGAGCAAGTATCTCTTTCCGTGTGGACGGCACTTCCGAACTACAACTGGCTGTGTTGAAGCCCAGGAAATAGGAGGGTGTAGGCAGAGGCCTACTGTATTTTGAATGAGGTGACAGCAGGAGAGACTGCCATCCACACAGCAGGGGATCAGCTGACATTACTGAACCCCACTGAGACACGGGAGCAAGTATCTCTTTCCGTGTGGACGGCAATTCCGAACTACAACTGGCTGTGTTGAAGCCCAGGAAATAGGAGGGTGTAGGCAGAGGCCTACTGTATTTTGAATGAGTTTACAGCAGGAGAGACTGCCATCCACACAGCAGGGGATCAGCTGACGTTACTGAACCCCACTGAGACACGGGAGCAAGTGTCTCTTTCCGTGTGGACGGCACTTACGAACTACAACTGGCTGTGTTGAAGCCCAGGAAATAGGAGGGTGTAGGCAGAGGCCTACTGTATTTTGAATGAGGTGACAGCAGGAGAGACTGCCATCCACACAGCAGGGGATCAGCTGACATTACTGAACCCCACTGAGACACGGGAGCAAGTATCTCTTTCCGTGTGGACGGCACTTCCGAACTACAACTGGCTGTGTTGAAGCCCAGGAAATAGGAGGGGTAGGCAGAGGCCTACTGTATTTTGAATGAGTTTACAGCAGGAGAGACTGCCATCCACACAGCAGGGGATCAGCTGACGTTACTGAACCCCACTGAGACACGGGAGCAAGTGTCTCTTTCAGTGTGGACGGCACTTCCGAACTACAACTGGCTGTGTTGAAGCCCAGGAAATAGGAGGGTGTAGGCAGAGGCCTACTGTATTTTGAATGAGGTGACAGCAGGAGAGACTGCCATCCACACAGCAGGGGATCAGCTGACGTTACTGAACCCCACTGAGACACGGGAGCAAGTATCTCTTTCCGTGTGGACGGCACTTCCGAACTACAACTGGCTGTGTTGAAGCCCAGGAAATAGGAGGGTGTAGGCAGAGGCCTACTGTATTTTGAATGAGGTGACAGCAGGAGAGACTGCCATTCACACAGCAGGGGATCAGCTGACATTACTGAACCCCACTGAGACACGGGAGCAAGTATCTCTTTCCGTGTGGACGGCACTTCCGAACTACAACTGGCTGTGTTGAATCCCAGGAAATAGGAGGGTGTAGGCAGAGGCCTACTGTATTTTGAATGAGGTGACAGCAGGAGAGACTGCCATCCACACAGCAGGGGATCAGCTGACGTTACTGAACCCCACTGAGACACGGGAGCAAGTATCTCTTTCCGTGTGGACGGCACTTCCGAACTACAACTGGCTGTGTTGAAGCCCAGGAAATAGGAGGGTGTAGGCAGAGGCCTACTGTCTTTGTAATGCGGAGACAGCAGGAGAGACTGCCATCTCCACAGCAGGGGAACAGCTGGCAGTGCTGAACCCCACTAACACTTGAACGAATGTGTTTGGCTCTGTGGAGACGACACTTCTGAACACCAACTGACGTTGTTGGAGCCCAGGATTAGGCGAGGAGCAGGCTGGGGCCTACTGGATTTTGGCAGGTGAATGCAGCAGGAGACTTGCCATCTCCACAGCAGGGGAACAGCTGGCAGTGCTGAACCCCACTAACACTTGAACGAATGTGTTTGGCTCTGTGGAGACGACACTTCTGAACACCAACTGACGTTGTTGGAGCTCAGGATTAGGCGAGGAGCAGGCTGGGGCCTACTTGATTTTGGCAGGTGAATGCAGCAGGAGACTTGCCATCTCCACAGCAGGGGAACAGCTGGCAGTGCTGAACCCCACTAACACTTGAACGAATGTGTTTGGCTCTGTGGAGACGACACTTCTGAACACCAACTGACGTTGTTGGAGCTCAGGATTAGGCGAGGAGCAGGCTGGGGCCTACTTGATTTTGGCAGGTGAATGCAGCAGGAGACTTGCCATCTCCACAGCAGGGGAACAGCTGGCAGTGCTGAACCCCACTAACACTTGAACGAATGTGTTTGGCTCTGTGGAGACGACACTTCTGAACACCAACTGACGTTGTTGGAGCTCAGGATTAGGCGAGGAGCAGGCTGGGGCCTACTGGATTTTGGCAGGTGAATGCAGCAGGAGACTTGCCATCTCCACAGCAGGGGAACAGCTGGCAGTGCTGAACCCCACTAACACTTGAACGAATGTGTTTGGCTCTGTGGAGACGACACTTCTGAACACCAACTGACGTTGTTGGAGCTCAGGATTAGGCGAGGAGCAGGCTGGGGCCTACTTGATTTTGGCAGGTGAATGCAGCAGGAGACTTGCCATCTCCACAGCAGGGGAACAGCTAGCAGTGCTGAACCCCACTAACACTTGAACGAATGTGTTTGGCTCTGTGGAGACGACACTTCTGAACACCAACTGACGTTGTTGGAGCTCAGGATTAGGCGAGGAGCAGGCTGGGGCCTACTTGATTTTGGCAGGTGAATGCAGCAGGAGACTTGCCATCTCCACAGCAGGGGAACAGCTGGCAGTGCTGAACCCCACTAACACTTGAACGAATGTGTTTGGCTCTGTGGAGACGACACTTCTGAACACCAACTGACGTTGTTGGAGCTCAGGATTAGGCGAGGAGCAGGCTGGGGCCTACTGGATTTTGGCAGGTGAATGCAGCAGGAGACTTGCCATCTCCACAGCAGGGAAACAGCTGGCAGTGCTGAACCCCACTAACACTTGAACGAATGTGTTTGGCTCTGTGGAGACGACACTTCTGAACACCAACTGACGTTGTTGGAGCTCAGGATTAGGCGAGGAGCAGGCTGGGGCCTACTGGATTTTGGCAGGTGAATGCAGCAGGAGACTTGCCATCTCCACAGCAGGGGAACAGCTGGCAGTGCTGAACCCCACTAACACTTGAACGAATGTGTTTGGCTCTGTGGAGACGACACTTCTGAACACCAACTGACGTTGTTGGAGCTCAGGATTAGGCGAGGAGCAGGCTGGGGCCTACTTGATTTTGGCAGGTGAATGCAGCAGGAGACTTGCCATCTCCACAGCAGGGGAACAGCTGGCAGTGCTGAACCCCACTAACACTTGAACGAATGTGTTTGGCTCTGTGGAGACGACACTTCTGAACACCAACTGACGTTGTTGGAGCTCAGGATTAGGCGAGGAGCAGGCTGGGGCCTACTTGATTTTGGCAGGTGAATGCAGCAGGAGACTTGCCATCTCCACAGCAGGGGAACAGCTGGCAGTGCTGAACCCCACTAACACTTGAACGAATGTGTTTGGCTCTGTGGAGACGACACTTCTGAACACCAACTGACGTTGTTGGAGCTCAGGATTAGGCGAGGAGCAGGCTGGGGCCTACTGGATTTTGGCAGGTGAATGCAGCAGGAGACTTGCCATCTCCACAGCAGGGGAACAGCTGGCAGTGCTGAACCCCACTAACACTTGAACGAATGTGTTTGGCTCTGTGGAGACGACACTTCTGAACACCAACTGACGTTATTGGAGCTCAGGATTAGGCGAGGAGCAGGCTGGGGCCTACTTGATTTTGGCAGGTGAATGCAGCAGGAGACTTGCCATCTCCACAGCAGGGGAACAGCTGGCAGTGCTGAACCCCACTAACACTTGAACGAATGTGTTTGGCTCTGTGGAGACAACACTTCTGAACACCAACTGACGTTGTTGGAGCTCAGGATTAGGCGAGGAGCAGGCTGGGGCCTACTTGATTTTGGCAGGTGAATGCAGCAGGAGACTTGCCATCTCCACAGCAGGGGAACAGCTGGCAGTGCTGAACCCCACTAACACTTGAACGAATGTGTTTGGCTCTGTGGAGACGACACTTCTGAACACCAACTGACGTTGTTGGAGCTCAGGATTAGGCGAGGAGCAGGCTGGGGCCTACTTGATTTTGGCAGGTGAATGCAGCAGGAGACTTGCCATCTCCACAGCAGGGGAACAGCTGGCAGTGCTGAACCCCACTAACACTTGAACGAATGTGTTTGGCTCTGTGGAGACGACACTTCTGAACACCAACTGACGTTGTTGGAGCTCAGGATTAGGCGAGGAGCAGGCTGGGGCCTACTGGATTTTGGCAGGTGAATGCAGCAGGAGACTTGCCATCTCCACAGCAGGGGAACAGCTGGCAGTGCTGAACCCCACTAACACTTGAACGAATGTGTTTGGCTCTGTGGAGACGACACTTCTGAACACCAACTGACGTTGTTGGAGCTCAGGATTAGGCGAGGAGCAGGCTGGTGCCTACTGGATTTTGGCAGGTGAATGCAGCAGGAGACTTGCCATCTCCACAGCAGGGGAACAGCTGGCAGTGCTGAACCCCACTAACACTTGAACGAATGTGTTTGGCTCTGTGGAGACGACACTTCTGAACACCAACTGACGTTGTTGGAGCTCAGGATTAGGCGAGGAGCAGGCTGGGGCCTACTTGATTTTGGCAGGTGAATGCAGCAGGAGACTTGCCATCTCCACAGCAGGGGAACAGCTGGCAGTGCTGAACCCCACTAACACTTGAACGAATGTGTTTGGCTCTGTGGAGACGACACTTCTGAACACCAACTGACGTTGTTGGAGCTCAGGATTAGGCGAGGAGCAGGCTGAGGCCTACTTGATTTTGGCAGGTGAATGCAGCAGGAGACTTGCCATCTCCACAGCAGGGGAACAGCTGGCAGTGCTGAACCCCACTAACACTTGAACGAATGTGTTTGGCTCTGTGGAGACGACACTTCTGAACACCAACTGACGTTGTTGGAGCTCAGGATTAGGCGAGGAGCAGGCTGGGGCCTACTGGATTTTGGCAGGTGAATGCAGCAGGAGACTTGCCATCTCCACAGCAGGGGAACAGCTGGCAGTGCTGAACCCCACTAACACTTGAACGAATGTGTTTGGCTCTGTGGAGACGACACTTCTGAACACCAACTGACGTTATTGGAGCTCAGGATTAGGCGAGGAGCAGGCTGGGGCCTACTTGATTTTGGCAGGTGAATGCAGCAGGAGACTTGCCATCTCCACAGCAGGGGAACAGCTGGCAGTGCTGAACCCCACTAACACTTGAACGAATGTGTTTGGCTCTGTGGAGACGACACTTCTGAACACCAACTGACATTGTTGGAGCTCAGGATTAGGCGAGGAGCAGGCTGGGGCCTACTTGATTTTGGCAGGTGAATGCAGCAGGAGACTTGCCATCTCCACAGCAGGGGAACAGCTGGCAGTGCTGAACCCCACTAACACTTGAACGAATGTGTTTGGCTCTGTGGAGACGACACTTCTGAACACCAACTGACGTTGTTGGAGCTCAGGATTAGGCGAGGAGCAGGCTGGGGCCTACTGGATTTTGGCAGGTGAATGCAGCAGGAGACTTGCCATCTCCACAGCAGGGGAACAGCTGGCAGTGCTGAACCCCACTAACACTTGAACGAATGTGTTTGGCTCTGTGGAGACGACACTTCTGAACACCAACTGACGTTATTGGAGCTCAGGATTAGGCGAGGAGCAGGCTGGAGCCTACTTGATTTTGGCAGGTGAATGCAGCAGGAGACTTGCCATCTCCACAGCAGGGGAACAGCTGGCAGTGCTGAACCCCACTAACACTTGAACGAATGTGTTTGGCTCTGTGGAGATGACACTTCTGAACACCAACTGACGTTGTTGGAGCTCAGGATTAGGCGAGGAGCAGGCTGGGGCCTACTTGATTTTGGCAGGTGAATGCAGCAGGAGACTTGCCATCTCCACAGCAGGGGAACAGCTGGCAGTGCTGAACCCCACTAACACTTGAACGAATGTGTTTGGCTCTGTGGAGACGACACTTCTGAACACCAACTGACGTTGTTGGAGCTCAGGATTAGGCGAGGAGCAGGCTGGGGCCTACTTGATTTTGGCAGGTGAATGCAGCAGGAGACTTGCCATCTCCACAGCAGGGGAACAGCTGGCAGTGCTGAACCCCACTAACACTTGAACGAATGTGTTTGGCTCTGTGGAGACGACACTTCTGAACACCAACTGACGTTGTTGGAGCTCAGGATTAGGCGAGGAGCAGGCTGGGGCCTACTGGATTTTGGCAGGTGAATGCAGCAGGAGACTTGCCATCTCCACAGCAGGGGAACAGCTGGCAGTGCTGTACCCCACTAACACTTGAACGAATGTGTTTGGCTCTGTGGAGACGACACTTCTGAACACCAACTGACGTTGTTGGAGCTCAGGATTAGGCGAGGAGCAGGCTGGGGCCTACTTGATTTTGGCAGGTGAATGCAGCAGGAGACTTGCCATCTCCACAGCAGGGGAACAGCTGGCAGTGCTGAACCCCACTAACACTTGAACGAATGTGTTTGGCTCTGTGGAGACGACACTTCTGAACACCAACTGACGTTGTTGGAGCTCAGGATTAGGCGAGGAGCAGGCTGGGGCCTACTGGATTTTGGCAGGTGAATGCAGCAGGAGACTTGCCATCTCCACAGCAGGGGAACAGCTGGCAGTGCTGAACCCCACTAACACTTGAACGAATGTGTTTGGCTCTGTGGAGACGACACTTCTGAACACCAACTGACGTTGTTGGAGCTGAGGATTAGGCGAGGAGCAGGCTGGGGCCTACTTGATTTTGGCAGGTGAATGCAGCAGGAGACTTGCCATCTCCACAGCAGGGGAACAGCTGGCAGTGCTGAACCCCACTAACACTTGAACGAATGTGTTTGGCTCTGTGGAGACGACACTTCTGAACACCAACTGACGTTGTTGGAGCTCAGGATTAGGCGAGGAGCAGGCTGGGGCCTACTGGATTTTGGCAGGTGAATGCAGCAGGAGACTTGCCATCTCCACAGCAGGGGAACAGCTGGCAGTGCTGAACCCCACTAACACTTGAACGAATGTGTTTGGCTCTGTGGAGACGACACTTCTGAACACCAACTGACGTTGTTGGAGCTCAGGATTAGGCGAGGAGCAGGCTGGGGCCTACTGGATTTTGGCAGGTGAATGCAGCAGGAGACTTGCCATCTCCACAGCAGGGGAACAGCTGGCAGTGCTGAACCCCACTAACACTTGAACGAATGTGTTTGGCTCTGTGGAGACGACACTTCTGAACACCAACTGACGTTATTGGAGCTCAGGATTAGGCGAGGAGCAGGCTGGGGCCTACTTGATTTTGGCAGGTGAATGCAGCAGGAGACTTGCCATCTCCACAGCAGGGGAACAGCTGGCAGTGCTGAACCCCACTAACACTTGAACGAATGTGTTTGGCTCTGTGGAGACGACACTTCTGAACACCAACTGACGTTGTTGGAGCTCAGGATTAGGCGAGGAGCAGGCTGGGGCCTACTTGATTTTGGCAGGTGAATGCAGCAGGAGACTTGCCATCTCCACAGCAGGGGAACAGCTGGCAGTGCTGAACCCCACTAACAATTGAACGAATGTGTTTGGCTCTGTGGAGACGACACTTCTGAACACCAACTGACGTTGTTGGAGCTCAGGATTAGGCGAGGAGCAGGCTGGGGCCTACTTGATTTTGGCAGGTGAATGCAGCAGGAGACTTGCCATCTCCACAGCAGGGGAACAGCTGGCAGTGCTGAACCCCACTAACACTTGAACGAATGTGTTTGGCTCTGTGGAGACGACACTTCTGAACACCAACTGACGTTGTTGGAGCTCAGGATTAGGCGAGGAGCAGGCTGGGGCCTACTTGATTTTGGCAGGTGAATGCAGCAGGAGACTTGCCATCTCCACAGCAGGGGAACAGCTGGCAGTGCTGAACCCCACTAACACTTGAACGAATGTGTTTGGCTCTGTGGAGACGACACTTCTGAACACCAACTGACGTTGTTGGAGCTCAGGATTAGGCGAGGAGCAGGCTGGGGCCTACTGGATTTTGGCAGGTGAATGCAGCAGGAGACTTGCCATCTCCACAGCAGGGGAACAGCTGGCAGTGCTGAACCCCACTAACACTTGAACGAATGTGTTTGGCTCTGTGGAGACGACACTTCTGAACACCAACTGACGTTGTTGGAGCTCAGGATTAGGCGAGGAGCAGGCTGGGGCCTACTTGATTTTGGCAGGTGAATGCAGCAGGAGACTTGCCATCTCCACAGCAGGGGAACAGCTGGCAGTGCTGAACCCCACTAACACTTGAACGAATGTGTTTGGCTCTGTGGAGACGACACTTCTGAACACCAACTGACGTTGTTGGAGCTCAGGATTAGGCGAGGAGCAGGCTGGGGCCTACTGGATTTTGGCAGGTGAATGCAGCAGGAGACTTGCCATCTCCACAGCAGGGGAACAGCTGGCAGTGCTGAACCCCACTAACACTTGAACGAATGTGTTTGGCTCTGTGGAGACGACACTTCTGAACACCAACTGACGTTGTTGGAGCTCAGGATTAGGCGAGGAGCAGGCTGGGGCCTACTTGATTTTGGCAGGTGAATGCAGCAGGAGACTTGCCATCTCCACAGCAGGGGAACAGCTGGCAGTGCTGAACCCCACTAACACTTGAACGAATGTGTTTGGCTCTGTGGAGACGACACTTCTGAACACCAACTGACGTTGTTGGAGCTCAGGATTAGGCGAGGAGCAGGCTGGGGCCTACTGGATTTTGGCAGGTGAATGCAGCAGGAGACTTGCCATCTCCACAGCAGGGGAACAGCTGGCAGTGCTGAACCCCACTAACACTTGAACGAATGTGTTTGGCTCTGTGGAGACGACACTTCTGAACACCAACTGACGCTGTTGGAGCCCAGGATTACGCATGCCGCATGCAGAGGCCAATGGGCATCGGTTTTTATGGAGGTTGTGGACTACTACTGATTCTAACCATGCTCCACTTAGGCCTCTGGCTCCACTGTCTCTACTATTTACCCTGGCCTCCAACCCCGCCAGCTACATCTCTGAAGTGGCGTCAGCACAATCTACACTTGTTCCTGTGTTACTGGTGCTCAGTCCCATCAGTTGATCCCCTGATGTTTGTCCGGCAAGTTCGCCAGCTCTGTCCTCATTCCCACTACTGGTTATGGGAATGTGGACAGAGCAGGAGACCTTGCCGGACACACATCAGGGGATAAACTGATGGGACTGAGCCACAGGAACACAGGAACAAGTGTAGATTGTGCTGACGCCACTTCAGAGATGTAGATGGCGGGGTTGGAGGTCAGGGGAAATAGTAGAGACAGTGGAGCCAGAGACCTAAGTTGGGCACGGTTAAAAATCAGTAGTGGTTTGAATGTTGATGGAGCTGGTGACTCTGCCGTCCACACAGCAGGGGATCAGCTGGCATTACTGAACCCCAGTAACACAGGAGCTAGTGTGTTTCTCTGTGCAGACGACACATCTGAGCGACAACTGGCTGTGTTGAAGCACAGGGATTATAGTTCAGGTGGTAGAAAAATGAACAAACCAGCAGACCTGGATACAGTTGCCAACCACTAATTTAGTCTGTAAGAGGAATGGCAAAGTCTTTGGAGATCCAGGCCTTGTTCATTTTCAGAAAAGTCAGCCGGTCAACATTATCGGAAGATAGTCGCGTGCGACGGTCTGTTAGTACACCACCTGCGGCACTAAAGACACGTTCCGATAATACACTGGCAGCAGGGCAAGCCAGCACCTCCAATGCATACTGGCTAAGCTCTGGCCATGTATCCAGCTTAGAGACCCAAAACTTGAAGGGGGAAGAGCCATCTGGGAGTACAGCGACAGGGCAAGACATGTAGTCTGACACCATCTGACGGAAGCGTTGCCTCCTGCTGACTCGAGGCGTCGCTGATGGTGTAGACAATTGTGGTGGACACACAAAACTTTGCCACATTTGGGCCATAGTGGTCTTGCCTTGTGCTGCGGCACTGCCTCTGCTCCCTCTTTGTGCAGAGTTTCCTCCACTGCCTCGACGCACAGAGCTGCTTTGTAAAGCACTAGCAACAATGCTGTCTGGTGGAATGGAAAACATTATGGACTGCACCAGTGACTCTTCGTACTCCCGCATTTTACGCTCCCGGTTCAACGTTGGTATGAGCCTTTGTATGCTGTCCCGGTAGCGAGGATCTAGGAGGGTGTACACCCAATAATCAGCCGAGACGAGAATGTGGGCGATGCGGCGGTCGTTTCTCAGGCACTGCAGCATGAAATCAACCATGTGCTGCAGACTCCCAACTGCCAAAGAACCGCTGTCCCCTGTTTGAGGCGTGACCTCGACCTGCTCTGCATCACCCCACCCTCGCTGTACATACTGAGTAGAGGTTTGTGTACCTCCCTCCTCTGGAGAGATGTCTTCCTCCTCCATCGACTCCTCCTCATCCTCCTCACAAAGTGTCCCCTGCCTAGGCCTTTGTGAGGAAACACGTAGCGCAGACTGTCCAGAAGCAGATGGCATTTGGGACTCCTCATCCTCCACCTCTTCTGAAACCTCATCCCTTAGTGCTTGCAGTGTTTGTTGAAGCAGGCAGATAAGGGGGACAGTCATGCTGACTAGTGCATCATCTGCACTCGCCATCCGCGTGGATTCATCGAAGGCACGCAAAACGAGGCAGATGTCCTTCATAGAGGCCCACTCAATGGTGCTGAAGTGTGAACGGCGCACAGTGCGACTTGTTTGCGCCTGATGCAGCTGGTACTCCATGACTGCTGCCTGCTGCTCACACAACCGCTCCAACATATGTAACGTTGAATTCCACCGGGTGGGTAGGTCACATATGATGCGATGTTCCGGAAGGCCAAATCGTCGCTGCAGAGCAGCGAGGCGCGATCTTGCCGTGCTGGAACGTCGCAAGTGAGCGCACTCTATGCGGACCTTGTGCAACAGTGCATCAAGATCCGGATAGTCCCTCAGAAAGCTCTGCACGACCAAGTTAAGAACATGTGCCAGACATGGGATGTGTGTGAGGTTGCCTAGGCCAAGAGCTGCCACCAGATTTCGGCCATTGTCACACACTACCAAGCCCGGCTGGAGATTCGCTGGCCCAAACCACACATCGCTCTCCAGCTTGATAGCATTCCAGAGCTCCTGCGCTGTGTGGCTTCGATTCCCCAAAGAAATTAATTTGAGTACAGCCTGTTGACGTTTGGCCACGGCTGTGCTCATATCGGTCGTAACAGGCTCCTGCTCTGCTGTTTCTGAGGAACTTGAGTAGGAGGAGGAGTCTATGTGTACAGACTGGAGTCCTGCAATCCGTGGCGTTGGAAGAACACGTACAGCGCCACTCTCCAGATCCGTACCCGGCTCCACAACATTGACCCAGTGGGCAGTGAGGGAAAGGTATCGTCCCTGTCCATGGTTACTGGTCCACGCATCGGTGGTCAGGTGGACCTTGCTACTAACGGCGTTTAGTAGCGCATGTTTTATTTTGCCCTCAACATGTTTCTGCAGGGCAGGGACGGCTCGCCTGCTGAAATAAAAGCGGCTGGGCACGTTGTATTGGGGGACTGCCAATGCCATTAAGTCCCGGAAGGTGTCAGTGTCCACCAGCCTGAATGACACCATTTCAACTGCCAGAAGTTTGGCAATGCCAGCATTCAGAGACTGTGCTCGGGGATGGTTTGCCGAGTAAGGGCGCCTTTTATCCCATGCCTGTGCTACCGATGGCTGTGATGGATGGGAACGTGCTGTTATGGGTGGAATCTGACAGGGTCTCCGGACAACAGTGGCAGAGGTTCTTCCTTGGCGATCCTGTGAGGAAGCCGAACCAGCAGTGTGTGAGCTGGAGGAAGAGGGCCCAACACGAACTGAAGAGGTGGTAGGTGGTGCTGTACGTTGGCCTACGTCTTCAGGGTGTCTCTGCAACTCCAACTCGTGCTTGGTGCGCACATGTTTCCACATATTTGTGGTATTGAGGTTGCTGACATTTCTCCCTCTTTTGACTCTCTGATGACACAGCTTGCATTTGACAAAGCAAATGTCATCTGCAACTGTGTCAAAAAAGGACCACGCACTGCAACTCTTGTGAGCGCCCGGTTTGCCTTTGGAAGGAGGAATGCTCCTAACGGGTGCCGAAGTGGAGGGTACAGGCAACCAAGTCTTCCCCCTCCCTCTGCCTCCTGTTTTGGCCGGTAGGGGAATCTCTTCCTCCGAGCTGCTCCCACCACCTTCCTGTTGCTCACGCCATGATGGGTCAAGGACCTCATCATCTTCCCTCCCCTCTTCAAACAGCTGCTTCTCCGGGGTTGTCTCGCCAGCACCGTACGCACCAGAAAGTGGCAACTGAGTCTCGTCATCATCTGATGCGTACTGAGGTGTGCTGACCATAGGCACTGGCCCACTCGCCTCTTCAGATTCAGAGGGACAAAGAAGTTGCGCATCACTGCATACTCCCTCTTCTTCACATTCAGGAATGCTGCTTGGCTGGCCCCCTCTTTCCAAGCCAACAGATTCCGAGAACAGAAGTAGAGACTGTGATGGCTCCTGTCCATGTCTCTCTGACTGCCTGGGCACTTTGGCAGGTGGTGAAGAGACAGATGGTTGCTCTTCGGTGCTCTGACCCTGAGAGGATGCGGAAGTAATTGAAGTCGATGCGTTAGCTGCCATCCATCCGACAACGGCTTCAATTTGTTCCTCCCGCAGCAGTGGGGTACGTTGAGGTCCTACAAAGCTGCGCATAAAGGACTGTTGCCTGCTAAAACTGGGGGATGCTGATCCACTGGTGCCCGCAGCAGGCCCAGAATCCCCACGTCCTCTACCTGTAGAATCCCCACGTCCTCTCCCTGCAGAATCCCCACGTCCTCTCCCTGCTGAAACTCCACGCCCACGCCCACGCCCCCGCGCCTTACTCCCTGCCTTCTTCATCTTGCAAGACTGCTTAAGATAGGCAAAAAAGTACAAAGGGGGGCCTTAGTGTGCTTATTCCTGAACAGCTGGTTACAGGTACAAGAAACACTAATTTTATGAAGTGTGTGTGTGTGGACTAGACTTTAATAGGAGCTGATGTGGCCTACACAAGTTCAAAATGTAGTGTTTGGTGAACTTTTTATGTGGTTTCTTTGTTTGAAACAAACTCAAAGTATGAGAACAAAGAATTGAAACTGATAGTATCACCAACTTTTTGGAGCTATTACAATGCAGGCAGGTAACCTACAATGCAAAAGATGAGGCTCCAAAAAAATTGGGTAATACTAATCTGGCTGCGCCGGCAGGGCACAAGCCAGAAAAAAAGGCTCCTCTATCTACTCCTATATAGTGTTTGCAACCAACCAATGTTGATGGATACGGATGGATGCACACTAATAGGAGAAGAAAAAATGAGCTGCACTCAGAGACAAATATGTGTGAGGCAGTGACGCACGTTGAGCGTCCTACAACCAGACGTAGCTGCAGGACACTCTACTCAGCGTGAGCTGCACTCACACACAGTCAGAGACCTCTCAGACAGCCGTCAACAGTGCAGCTAAGTGGGCACTGGCACTGACAGGCTGCAGAAAGGCTCCGCTGTGTACTCCTATATAGTGTTTGCAACCACCGTAGATGGAGACGGATGGATGCACACTAATAGAAGAAAAAATGAGCTGCACTCAAATAAAAATATGTGTGAGGCAGTGACGCACGCTGAGCGTCCTACAGCCAGACGTAGCTGCAGGACACACTACTCAGCGTGAGCTGCACTCACACACAGTCAGAGACCTCTCAGACAGCCGTGAACAGTGCAGCAAAGTGGACACTAGCACTGAAAGGCTGCAGAAAGGCTCCGCTGTCTACTACTAGTGTTTGCAACCAACGTATATGGATACGGATGGAAGCACACTAGATTGAAATTATTTAAAAAATGCAGCTCAAAAAATAAAAGATGTATGAGGCAGCAGTGATCACACTGGGTGGCCTTCAGCCTGACGTGGCTGCAGGACCCACTCCACAGCGTGAGCTGCACTCACACAGCCCTTGCAGACAGCTGTGAACACTGCTGCTAGGGCAAAGAAGGCTACAGTGGTGGTTTATGTAGCCTGGGTAAAGCACTAGATGTTTGGTGGAATCGCTATTTCTAACTGTCCCTCACAGTCTTCTACAGCAGCCTGTCCCTAACTGAATTCACAGCAGAGTGACCAGAAATGGCGGCTGCGGTGGCTTTTATAGTGCATCATGACATCATTTCGGCAGCCAATCACAGCCATGCCAATAGTTAACATGCCTACATGCCTAACAGGATGTGCCCACACTTCGGAGGATTCCCATTGGCTTAATCAAAGCAAGCAGGCTCATAGCATGATGGGAACTTCCTATTCCGATTCCGATCCCGGAATCCGATATGAAAAAAGTATAGGAATTAAGTATCGGAATTTCGATACCGCTAATATCGGCTGATACCCGATACTTGCGGTATCGGAATGCTCAACACTAATTATGACATCAACAAAATGATTATGACATCATCCAATGATTATGACATCAAATGATTATGACATCATGAAATCATATGACATCAACAAAATGATTATGACATCAACAAAATGATTATGACATCATCAAATGATTATGACATCAAAAAAATGATTATGACATCATCAAATGATTCTGACATCAACAAAATGATTATGACATCATCCAATGATTATGACATCAAATGATTATGACATCATCAAATCATTATGACATCAACAAAATGATTATGACATCAACAAAATGATTATGACATCATCAAATGATTATGACATCAACAAAATGATTATGACATCATCTAATGATTATGACATCATCAAATGATTATGACATCAACAAAATGATTATGACATCATCTAATGATTATGACATCATCAAATGATTATGACATCAACAAAATGATTATGACATCATCCAATGATTATGACATCAAATGATTATGACATCATCAAATGATTATGACATCAACAAAATGATTATGACATCATCTAATGATTATGACATCAACAAATGATTATGACATCAACAAAATGATTATGACATCAACAAAATGATTATGACATCATCAAATGATTATGACATCAACAAAATGATTATGACATCATCAAATGATTCTGACATCAACAAAATGATTATGACACCATCTAATGATTATGACATCATCAAATGATTATGACATCAACAAAATGATTATGACATCATCCAATGATTATGACATCAAATGATTATGACATCATCAAATGATTATGACATCAACAAAATGATTATGACATCATCAAATGATTATGACATCAACAAAATGATTATGACATCATCCAATGATTATGACATCAAATGATTATGACATCATCAAATGATTATGACATCATCCAATGATTATGACATCAAATGATTATGACATCATCAAATCATTATGACATCAACAAAATGATTATGACATCAACAAAATGATTATGACATCATCAAATGATTATGACATCAACAAAATGATTATGACATCATCTAATGATGATGACATCATCAAATGATTATGACATCAACAAAATGATTATGACATCAACAAAATGATTATGACATCATCAAATGATTATGACATCAACAAAATGATTATGACATCATCTAATGATGATGACATCATCAAATGATTATGACATCAACAAAATGATTATGACATCAACAAAATGATTATGACATCATCCAATGATTATGACATCATCAAATGGTTATGACATCATCAAATCATTATGACATCAACAAAATGATTATGACATCAACAAAATGATTATGACATCATCAAATGATTATGACATCAAATGATTATGACAACAACAAAATGATTATGACATCATCTAATGATTATGACTTCAAATGACTATGACATCATCAAATGATTATGACATCAACAAAATGATTATGACATCAACAAAATGATTATGACATCATCTAATGATTATGACATCAACAAAATGATTATGACATCATCCAATGATTATGACATCAAATGATTATGACATCAACAAAATGATTATGACATCAACAAAATGATTATGACATCATCTAATGATTATGACATCATCAAATGATTATGACATCAACAAAATGATTATGACATCATCCAACGATTATGACATCAAATGATTATGACATCATCAAATGATTATGACATCAACAAAATGATTATGACATCATCCAATGATTATGACATCAAATGATTATGACATCATCAAATCATTATGACATCAACAAAATGATTAGGACATCAACAAAATGATTATGACATCATCAAATGATTGTAACATCAACAAAATGATTATGACATCATCTAATGATTATGACATCATCAAATGATTATGACATCAACAAAATGATTATGACATTATCCATTGATTATGACATCAAATGATTATGAAATCATCAAATGATTATGACATCAACAAAATGATTATGACATCATCAAATGATTATGACATCAACAAAATGATTATGACATCATTAAATGATTATGACATCAAAAAAATGATTATGACATCATCCAATGATTATGACATCATCAAATGATTATGACATCAACAAAATGATTATGACATCATCCAATGATTATGACATCAAATGATTATGACATCATCAAATGATTATGACATCAACAAAATGATTATGACATCATCAAATGATTATGACATCAACAAATGATTATGACATCATCCAATGATTATGACATCAAATGATTATGACATCATCAAATGATTATGACATCATCCAACGATTATGTCATCAAATGATTATGACATCATCAAATCATTATGACATCAACAAAATGATTATGACATCAACAACATGATTATGACATCATTAAATGATTATGACATCATCAAATGATAATGACATCAAAAAAATGATTATGACATCATCCAATGATTATGACATCATCAAATGATTATGACATCAACAAAATGATTATGACATCATCCAATGATTATGACATCAAATGATTATGACATCATCAAATGATTATGACATCAACAAAATGATTATGACATCATCAAATGATTATGACATCAACAAAATGATTATGACATCATCCAATGATTATGACATCAAATGATTATGACATCATCAAATGATTATGACATCATCCAACGATTATGACATCAAATGATTATGACATCATCAAATCATTAAGACATCAACAAAATGATTATGACATCAACAAAATGATTATGACATCATCAAATGATTATGACATCAACAAAATTATTATGACATCATCTAATGATGATGACATCATCAAATGATTATGACATCAACAAAATGATTATGACATCATCAAATGATTATGACATCAACAAAATGATTATGACATCATCTAATGATTATGACATCATCAAATGATTATGGCATCATCAAATGATTATGACATCAACAAAATGATTATGACATCATCCAATGATTATGACATCAAATGATTATGACATCATCAAATTATTATGACATCAACAAAATGATTATTACATCAACAAAATGATTATGACATCATCAAATGATTATGACATCAAGAAAATGATTATGTCATCATCCAATGATTATGACATCAAATGATTATGACATCATCAAATGATTATGACATCAATAAAATGATTATGACATCATCTAATGATTATGACATCATCAAATGATTATGACATCAACAAAATGATTATGACATCATCCAATGATTATGACATCAAATGATTATGACATCAACAAAATGATTATGACATCATCAAATGATTATGACATCAACAAAATGATTATGACATCATCTAATGATTATGACATAATCAAATGATTATGACATCAAAAAAATGATTATGACATCATCTAATGATTATAACATCATCAAATGATTATGACATCAACAAAATGATTATGACATCATCCAATGATTATGACATCAAATGATTATGACATCATCAAATCATATGACATCAACAAAATGATTATGACATCAACAAAATGATTATGACATCATCAAATGATTCTGACATCAACAAAATGATTATGACATCATCAAATGATTATGACATCAAGAAAATGATTATGTCATCATCCAATGATTATGACATCAAATGATTATGACATCATCAAATGATTATGACATCAACAAAATGATTATGACATCATCTAATGATTATGACATCAAATGATTATGACATCATCAAATGATTATGACATCAACAAAATGATTATGCCATAATCCAACGATTATGACATCAAATGATTATGACATCATCAAATCATTATGACATCAACAAAATGATTATGACATCAACAAAATGATTATGACATCATCAAATGATTATGACATCAACAAAATGATTATGACATCATCTAATGATGATGACATCATCAAATGATTATGACATCAACAAAATGATTATGACATCATCAAATGATTATGACATCAACAAAATGATTATGACATCATCTAATGATTATGACATCATCAAATGATTATGGCATCATCAAATGATTATGACATCAACAAAATGATTATGACATCATCCAATGATTATGACATCAAATGATTATGACATCATCAAATCAATATGACATCAACAAAATGATTATTACATCAACAAAATGATTATGACATCATCAATGATTATGACATCAACAAAATGATTATGTCATCATCCAATGATTGTGACATCAAATGATTATGACATCATCAAATGATTATGACATCAACAAAATGATTATGACATCATCTAATGATTATGACATCATCCAATGATTATGACATCAAAAAATGATTATGACATCATTCAATGATTATGACATCAAATGATTATGACATCATCAAATGATTATAACATCAACAAAATGATTATGACATCATCAAATGATTATGACATCAACAAAATGATTATGACATCATCTAATGATTATGACATAATCAAATGATTATGACATCAAGAAAATGATTATGATATCATCTAATGATTATAACATCATCAAATGATTATGACATCAACAAAATGATTATGACATCATCCAATGATTATGACATCAAATGATTATGACATCATCAAATCATATGACATCAACAAAATGATTATGACATCAACAACATGATTATGACATCATCAAATGATTCTGACATCAACAAAATGATTATGACATCATCAAATGATTCTGACATCAACAAAATGATTATGACATCATCAAATGATTATGACATCAACAAAATGATTATGACATCATCTAATGATTATGACATCATCAAATGATTATGACATCAACAAAATGATTATGACATCATCCAATGATTATGACATCAAATGATTATGACATCATCAAATGATTATGACATCAACAAAATGATTATGACATCATCTAATGATTATGACATCATCAAATGATTATGACATCAACAAAATGATTGTGACATCATCCAATGATTATGACATCAAATGATTATGACATCATCAAATGATTATGACATCAACAAAATGATTATGACATCATCCAATGATTATGACATCAAATGATTATGACATCATCAAATCATTATGACATCAACAAAATGATTATGACATCAACAAAATGATTACGACATCATCAAATGATTATGACATCAACAAAATGATTATGACATCATCTAATGATGACGACATCATCAAATGATTATGACATCAACAAAATGATTATGACATCATCAAATGATTATGACATCAACAAAATGATTATGACATCATCTAATGATCATGACATCATCAAATGATTATGGCATCATCAAATGATTATGACATCAACAAAATGATTATGACATCATCCAATGATTATGACCTCAAATCATTATGACATCATCAAATCATTATGACATCAACAAAATGATTATTACATCAACAAAATGATTATGACATCATCAAATGATTATGACATCAACAAAATGATTATGACATCATCTAATGATCATGACATCATCAAATGATTATGTCATCATCCAATGATTATGACATCAAATGATTATGACATCATCAAATGATTATGACATCAACAAAATGATTATGACATCATCCAATGATTATGACATCAAATGATTATGACATCATCAAATGATTATGACATCAACAAAATGATTATGACATCATCTAATGATTATGACATCATCAAATGATTATGACATCAACAAAATGATTATGACATCATCCAATGATTGTGACACCAAATGATTATGACATCATCAAATGATTATGACATCATCAAATGATTATGACATCAACAAAATGAATATGACATCATCCAATGAATATGACATCAAATGATTATGACATCATCAAATCATATGACATCAACAAAATGATTATGACATCAACAAAATGATTATGACATCATCAAATGATTATGACATCAACAAAATGATTATGACATCATCAAATGATTCTGACATCAACAAATTGATTATGACATCATCTAATGATTATGACATCATCAAATGATTATGACATCAACAAAATGATTATGACATCATCCAATGATTATGACATCATCAAATGATTATGACGTCAACAAAATGATTATGACATCATCCAATGATTATGACATCAAATGATTATGACATCATCAAATGATTATGACATCAACAAAATGATTATGACATCATCTAATGATTATGACATCATCAAATGATTATGACATCAACAAAATGATTATGACATCATCCAATGATTATGACATCAAATGATTATGACATCATCAAATGATTATGACATCATCCAATGATTATGACATCCAATGATTATGACATCATCAAATCATTATGACATCAACAAAATGATTATGACATCAACAAAATGATTATGACATCATCAAATGATTATGACATCAACAAAATGATTATGACATCATCTAATGATTATGACATCAAACGATTATGACATCATCAAATGATTTTGACATCAACAAAATGATTATGACATCAACAAAATGATTATGACATCATCTAATGATTATGACATCAAATGATTATGACATCAACAAAATGATTATGACATCATCTAATGATTATGACATCATCAAATGATTATGACATCAACAAAATGATTATGACATCATCCAATGATTATGACATCAAATGATTATGACATCAACAAAATGATTATGACATCAACAAAATGATTATGACATCATCTAATGATTATGACATCATCAAATGATTATGACATCAACAAAATGATTATGACATCATCCAATAATTATGACATCAAATGATTATGACATCATCAAATGATTATGACATCAACAAAATGATTATGACATCATCCAATGATTATGACATCAAATGATTATGACATCATCAAATCATTATGACATCAACAAAATGATTATGACATCAACAAAATGATTATGACATCATCAAATGATTGTAACATCAACAAAATGATTATGACATCATCTAATGATTATGACATCAACAAAATGATTATGACATTATCCAATGATTATGACATCAAATGATTATGAAATCATCAAATGATTATGACATCAACAAAATGATTATGACATCATCAAATGGTTATGTCATCAACAAAATGATTATGACATCTTTAAATGATTATGACATCATCAAATGATTATGACATCAAACAAATGATTATGACATCATATAATGATTATGACATCATCAAATGATTATGACATCAACAAAATGATTATGACATCATCCAATGATTATGACATCAAATGATTATGACATCATCAAATGATTATGACATCAATAAAATGATTATGACATCATCCAATGATTATGACATCAAATGATTATGACATCATCAAATGATTATGACATCAACAAAATGATTATGCCATAATCCAACGATTATGACATCAAATGATTATGACATCATCAAATCATTATGACATCAACAAAATGATTATGACATCAACAAAATGATTATGACATCATCAAATGATTATGACATCAACAAAATGATTATGACATCATCTAATGATGATGACATCATCAAATGATTATGACATCAATAAAATGATTATGACATCATCAAATGATTATGACATCAACAAAATGATTATGACATCATCTAATGATTATGACATCATCAAATGATTATGGCATCATCAAATGATTATGACATCAACAAAATGATTATGACATCATCCAATGATTATGACATCAAATGATTATGACATCATCAAATCAATATGACATCAACAAAATGATTATTACATCAACAAAATGATTATGACATCATCAATGATTATGACATCAACAAAATGATTATGTCATCATCCAATGATTGCGACATCAAATGATTATGACATCATCAAATGATTATGACATCAACAAAATGATTATGACATCATCTAATGATTATGACATCATCCAATGATTATGACATCAAAAAATGATTATGACATCATTCAATGATTATGACATCAAATGATTATGACATCATCAAATGATTATAACATCAACAAAATGATTATGACATCATCAAATGATTATGACATCAACAAAATGATTATGACATCATCTAATGATTATGACATAATCAAATGATTATGACATCAAGAAAATGATTATGATATCATCTAATGATTATAACATCATCAAATGATTATGACATCAACAAAATGATTATGACATCATCCAATGATTATGACATCAAATGATTATGACATCATCAAATCATATGACATCAACAAAATGATTATGACATCAACAAAATGATTATGACATCATCAAATGATTCTGACATCAACAAAATGATTATGACATCATCAAATGATTCTGACATCAACAAAATGATTATGACATCATCAAATGATTATGACATCAACAAAATGATTATGACATCATCTAATGATTATGACATCATCAAATGATTATGACATCAACAAAACGATTATGACATCATCCAATGATTATGACATCAAATGATTATGACATCAACAAATGATTATGACATCAACAAAATGATTATGACATCATCTAATGATTATGACATCATCAAATGATTATGACATCAACAAAATGATTATGACATCATCCAATGATTATGACATCAAATGATTATGACATCATCAAATGATTATGACATCAACAAAATGATTATGACATCATCCAATGATTATGACATCAAATGATTATGACATCATCAAATCATTATGACATCAACAAAATGATTTTGACATCAACAAAATGATTACGACATCATCAAATGATTATGACATCAACAAAATGATTATGACATCATCTAATGATGATGACATCATCAAATGATTATGACATCAACAAAATGATTATGACATCATCAAATGATTATGACATCAACAAAATGATTATGACATCATCTAATGATCATGACATCATCAAATGATTATGGCATCATCAAATGATTATGACATCAACAAAATGATTATGACATCATCCAACGATTATGACATCAAATGATTATGACATCATCAAATCATTATGACATCAACAAAATGATTATGACATCAACAAAATGATTATGACATCATCAAATGATTATGACATCAACAAAATGATTATGACATCATCTAATGATGATGACATCATCAAATGATTATGACATCAACAAAATGATTATGACATCATCAAATGATTATGACATCAACAAAATGATTATGACATCATCTAATGATTATGACATCATCAAATGTTTATGGCATCATCAAATGATTATGACATCAACAAAATGATTATGACATCATCCAATGATTATGACATCAAATGATTATGACATCATCAAATCATTATGACATGAACAAAATGATTATTACATCAACAAAATGATTATGACATCATCAAATGATTATGACATCAACAAAATGATTATGACATCATCTAATGATTATGACATCATCAAATGATTATGACATCAACAAAATGATTATGACATCATCCAATGATTATGACATCAAATGATTATGACATCATCAAATGATTATGACATCAACAAAATGATTATGACATCATCAAATGATTATGACATCAACAAAATGATTATGACATCATCTAATGATTATGACATAATCAAATGATTATGACATCAACAAAATGATTATGACATCATCTAATGATTATGACATCATCAAATGATTATGACATCAACAAAATGATTATGACATCATCCAATGATTATGACATCAAATGATTATGACATCATCAAATGATTATGACATCAACAAAATGATTATGACATCATCAAATGATTATGACATCAACAAAATGATTATGACATCATCAAATGATTATGACATCAACAAAATGATTATGACATCATCTAATGATTATAACATCATCAAATGATTATGACATCAACAAAATGATTATGACATCATCCAAGGATTATGACATCAAATGATTATGACATCATCAAATCATATGACATCAACAAAATGATTATGACATCAACAAAATGATTATGACATCATCAAATGATTCTGACATCAACAAAATGATTATGACATCATCAAATGATTATGACATCAACAAAATGATTATGACATCATCAAATGATTATGACATCAACAAAATGATTATGACATCATCTAATGATTATGACATCATCAAATGATTATGACATCAACAAAATGATTATGACATCATCCAATGATTATGACATCAAATGATTATGACATCATCAAATGATTATGACATCAACAAAATGATTATGACATCATCCAATGATTATGACATCAAATGATTATGACATCATCAAATGATTATGACATCAACAAAATGATTATGACATCATCTAATGATTATGACATCAACAAAATGATTATGACATTATCTAATGATTATGACATCATCAAATGATTATGACATCAACAAAAAGATTATGACATCATCCAATGATTATGATATCAAATGATTATGAAATTATCAAATGATTATGACATCAACAAAATGATTATGACATCATCAAATGATTATGACATCAACAAAATGATTATGACATCATTAAATGATTATGACATCATCAAATGATTATGACATCAAAAAAATGATTATGACATTATCTAATGATTATGACATCATCAAATGATTATGACATCAACAAAATGATTATGACATCATCCAATAATTGTGACATCAAATGATTATGACATCATCAAATGATTATGACATCAACAAAATGATTATGACATCATCAAATGATTATGACATCAACAAAATGATTTTGACATCATCCAATGATTATGACATCAAATGATTATGACATCATCTAATGATTATGACATCATCAAATGATTATGACATCAACAAAATGATTATGACATCATCCAATGATTATGACATCAAATGATTATGACATCATCAAATGATTATGACATCAACAAAATGATTATGACATCATCTAATGATTATGACATCATCAAATGATTATGACATCAACAAAATGATTGTGACATCATCCAATGATTATGACATCAAATGATTATGACATCATCAAATGATTATGACATCAACAAAATGATTATGACATCATCCAATGATTATGACATCAAATGATTATGACATCATCAAATCATTATGACATCAACAAAATGATTATGACATCAACAAAATGATTACGACATCATCAAATGATTATGACATCAACAAAATGATTATGACATCATCTAATGATGATGACATCATCAAATGATTATGACATCAACAAAATGATTATGACATCATCAAATGATTATGACATCAACAAAATGATTATGACATCATCTAATGATCATGACATCATCAAATGATTATGGCATCATCAAATGATTATGACATCAACAAAATGATTATGACATCATCCAATGATTATGACCTCAAATCATTATGACATCATCAAATCATTATGACATCAACAAAATGATTATTACATCAACAAAATGATTATGACATCATCAAATGATTATGACATCAACAAAATGATTATGACATCATCTAATGATCATGACATCATCAAATGATTATGTCATCATCCAATGATTATGACATCAAATGATTATGACATCATCAAATGATTATGACATCAACAAAATGATTATGACATCATCCAATGATTATGACATCAAATGATTATGACATCATCAAATGATTATGACATCAACAAAATGATTATGACATCATCTAATGATTATGACATCATCAAATGATTATGACATCAACAAAATGATTATGACATCATCCAATGATTGTGACACCAAATGATTATGACATCATCAAATGATTATGACATCATCAAATGATTATGACATCAACAAAATGAATATGACATCATCCAATGAATATGACATCAAATGATTATGACATCATCAAATCATATGACATCAACAAAATGATTATGACATCAACAAAATGATTATGACATCATCAAATGATTATGACATCAACAAAATGATTATGACATCATCAAATGATTCTGACATCAACAAATTGATTATGACATCATCTAATGATTATGACATCATCAAATGATTATGACATCAACAAAATGATTATGACATCATCCAATGATTATGACATCATCAAATGATTATGACGTCAACAAAATGATTATGACATCATCCAATGATTATGACATCAAATGATTATGACATCATCAAATGATTATGACATCAACAAAATGATTATGACATCATCTAATGATTATGACATCATCAAATGATTATGACATCAACAAAATGATTATGACATCATCCAATGATTATGACATCAAATGATTATGACATCATCAAATGATTATGACATCATCCAATGATTATGACATCCAATGATTATGACATCATCAAATCATTATGACATCAACAAAATGATTATGACATCAACAAAATGATTATGACATCATCAAATGATTATGACATCAACAAAATGATTATGACATCATCTAATGATTATGACATCAAACGATTATGACATCATCAAATGATTTTGACATCAACAAAATGATTATGACATCAACAAAATGATTATGACATCATCTAATGATTATGACATCAAATGATTATGACATCAACAAAATGATTATGACATCATCTAATGATTATGACATCATCAAATGATTATGACATCAACAAAATGATTATGACATCATCCAATGATTATGACATCAAATGATTATGACATCAACAAAATGATTATGACATCAACAAAATGATTATGACATCATCTAATGATTATGACATCATCAAATGATTATGACATCAACAAAATGATTATGACATCATCCAATAATTATGACATCAAATGATTATGACATCATCAAATGATTATGACATCAACAAAATGATTATGACATCATCCAATGATTATGACATCAAATGATTATGACATCATCAAATCATTATGACATCAACAAAATGATTATGACATCAACAAAATGATTATGACATCATCAAATGATTGTAACATCAACAAAATGATTATGACATCATCTAATGATTATGACATCAACAAAATGATTATGACATTATCCAATGATTATGACATCAAATGATTATGAAATCATCAAATGATTATGACATCAACAAAATGATTATGACATCATCAAATGGTTATGTCATCAACAAAATGATTATGACATCTTTAAATGATTATGACATCATCAAATGATTATGACATCAAACAAATGATTATGACATCATATAATGATTATGACATCATCAAATGATTATGACATCAACAAAATGATTATGACATCATCCAATGATTATGACATCAAATGATTATGACATCATCAAATGATTATGACATCAATAAAATGATTATGACATCATCCAATGATTATGACATCAAATGATTATGACATCATCAAATGATTATGACATCAACAAAATGATTATGCCATAATCCAACGATTATGACATCAAATGATTATGACATCATCAAATCATTATGACATCAACAAAATGATTATGACATCAACAAAATGATTATGACATCATCAAATGATTATGACATCAACAAAATGATTATGACATCATCTAATGATGATGACATCATCAAATGATTATGACATCAACAAAATGATTATGACATCATCAAATGATTATGACATCAACAAAATGATTATGACATCATCTAATGATTATGACATCATCAAATGATTATGGCATCATCAAATGATTATGACATCAACAAAATGATTATGACATCATCCAATGATTATGACATCAAATGATTATGACATCATCAAATCAATATGACATCAACAAAATGATTATTACATCAACAAAATGATTATGACATCATCAATGATTATGACATCAACAAAATGATTATGTCATCATCCAATGATTGTGACATCAAATGATTATGACATCATCAAATGATTATGACATCAACAAAATGATTATGACATCATCTAATGATTATGACATCATCCAATGATTATGACATCAAAAAATGATTATGACATCATTCAATGATTATGACATCAAATGATTATGACATCATCAAATGATTATAACATCAACAAAATGATTATGACATCATCAAATGATTATGACATCAACAAAATGATTATGACATCATCTAATGATTATGACATAATCAAATGATTATGACATCAAGAAAATGATTATGATATCATCTAATGATTATAACATCATCAAATGATTATGACATCAACAAAATGATTATGACATCATCCAATGATTATGACATCAAATGATTATGACATCATCAAATCATATGACATCAACAAAATGATTATGACATCAACAAAATGATTATGACATCATCAAATGATTCTGACATCAACAAAATGATTATGACATCATCAAATGATTCTGACATCAACAAAATGATTATGACATCATCAAATGATTATGACATCAACAAAATGATTATGACATCATCTAATGATTATGACATCATCAAATGATTATGACATCAACAAAACGATTATGACATCATCCAATGATTATGACATCAAATGATTATGACATCAACAAATGATTATGACATCAACAAAATGATTATGACATCATCTAATGATTATGACATCATCAAATGATTATGACATCAACAAAATGATTATGACATCATCCAATGATTATGACATCAAATGATTATGACATCATCAAATGATTATGACATCAACAAAATGATTATGACATCATCCAATGATTATGACATCAAATGATTATGACATCATCAAATCATTATGACATCAACAAAATGATTTTGACATCAACAAAATGATTACGACATCATCAAATGATTATGACATCAACAAAATGATTATGACATCATCTAATGATGATGACATCATCAAATGATTATGACATCAACAAAATGATTATGACATCATCAAATGATTATGACATCAACAAAATGATTATGACATCATCTAATGATCATGACATCATCAAATGATTATGGCATCATCAAATGATTATGACATCAACAAAATGATTATGACATCATCCAACGATTATGACATCAAATGATTATGACATCATCAAATCATTATGACATCAACAAAATGATTATGACATCAACAAAATGATTATGACATCATCAAATGATTATGACATCAACAAAATGATTATGACATCATCTAATGATGATGACATCATCAAATGATTATGACATCAACAAAATGATTATGACATCATCAAATGATTATGACATCAACAAAATGATTATGACATCATCTAATGATTATGACATCATCAAATGTTTATGGCATCATCAAATGATTATGACATCAACAAAATGATTATGACATCATCCAATGATTATGACATCAAATGATTATGACATCATCAAATCATTATGACATGAACAAAATGATTATTACATCAACAAAATGATTATGACATCATCAAATGATTATGACATCAACAAAATGATTATGACATCATCTAATGATTATGACATCATCAAATGATTATGACATCAACAAAATGATTATGACATCATCCAATGATTATGACATCAAATGATTATGACATCATCAAATGATTATGACATCAACAAAATGATTATGACATCATCAAATGATTATGACATCAACAAAATGATTATGACATCATCTAATGATTATGACATAATCAAATGATTATGACATCAACAAAATGATTATGACATCATCTAATGATTATGACATCATCAAATGATTATGACATCAACAAAATGATTATGACATCATCCAATGATTATGACATCAAATGATTATGACATCATCAAATGATTATGACATCAACAAAATGATTATGACATCATCAAATGATTATGACATCAACAAAATGATTATGACATCATCAAATGATTATGACATCAACAAAATGATTATGACATCATCTAATGATTATAACATCATCAAATGATTATGACATCAACAAAATGATTATGACATCATCCAAGGATTATGACATCAAATGATTATGACATCATCAAATCATATGACATCAACAAAATGATTATGACATCAACAAAATGATTATGACATCATCAAATGATTCTGACATCAACAAAATGATTATGACATCATCAAATGATTATGACATCAACAAAATGATTATGACATCATCAAATGATTATGACATCAACAAAATGATTATGACATCATCTAATGATTATGACATCATCAAATGATTATGACATCAACAAAATGATTATGACATCATCCAATGATTATGACATCAAATGATTATGACATCATCAAATGATTATGACATCAACAAAATGATTATGACATCATCCAATGATTATGACATCAAATGATTATGACATCATCAAATGATTATGACATCAACAAAATGATTATGACATCATCTAATGATTATGACATCAACAAAATGATTATGACATTATCTAATGATTATGACATCATCAAATGATTATGACATCAACAAAAAGATTATGACATCATCCAATGATTATGATATCAAATGATTATGAAATTATCAAATGATTATGACATCAACAAAATGATTATGACATCATCAAATGATTATGACATCAACAAAATGATTATGACATCATTAAATGATTATGACATCATCAAATGATTATGACATCAAAAAAATGATTATGACATTATCTAATGATTATGACATCATCAAATGATTATGACATCAACAAAATGATTATGACATCATCCAATAATTGTGACATCAAATGATTATGACATCATCAAATGATTATGACATCAACAAAATGATTATGACATCATCAAATGATTATGACATCAACAAAATGATTTTGACATCATCCAATGATTATGACATCAAATGATTATGACATCATCAAATGATTATGACATCAACAAAATGATTATGACATCATCCAACGATTATGACATCAAATGATTATGACATCATCAAATCATTATGACATCAACAAAATGATTATGACATCAACAAAATGATTATGACATCATCAAATGATTATGACATCAACAAAATGATTATGACATCATCAAATGATGATGACATCATCAAATGATTATGACATCAACAAAATGATTATGACATCATCAAATGATTATGACATCAACAAAATGATTATGACATCATCTAATGATCATGACATCATCAAATGATTATGGCATCATCAAATGATTATGACATCAACAAAATTATTTTGACATCATCCAATGATTATGACCTCAAATCATTATGACATCATCAAATCATTATGACATCAACAAAATGATTATTACATCAACAAAATGATTATGACATCATCAAATGATTTCGACATCAACAAAATGATTATGTCAACATCCAATGATCATGACATCAAATGATTATGACATCATCAAATGATTATGACATCAACAAAATGATTATGACATCATCTAATGATTATGACATCATCAAATGATTATGACATCAACAAAATGATTATGACATCATCCAATGATTGTGACATCAAATGATTATGACATCATCAAATGATTATGACATCAACAAAATGATTATGACATCATCAAATGTTTATGACATCAACAAAATGATTATGACATCATCTAACGAATATGACATAATCAAATGATTATGACATCAACAAAATGATTATGACATCATCTAATGATTGTGACATCATCAAATGATTATGACATCAACAAAATGATTATGACATCATCCAATGATTATGACATCAAATAATTATGACATCATGAAATCATATGACATCAACAAAATGATTATGACATCAACAAAATGATTATGACATCATCAAATGATTATGACATCAACAAATTGATTATGACATCATCAAATGATTCTGACATCAACAAAATGATTATGACATCATCCAATGATTATGACATCAAATGATTATGACGTCATCAAATGATTATGACATCAACAAAATGATTATGACATCATCTAAGGATTATGACATCAAATGATTATGACATCATCAAATGATTATGACAGCAACAAAATGATTATGACATCATCAAATGATTATGACATCAACAAAATGATTATGACATCATCTAATGATTATGACATCATCAAATGATTATGACATCAACAAAATGATTATGACATCATCCAATGATTATGACATCAAATGATTATGACATCATCAAATGATTATGACATCAACAAAATGATTATGACATCAACAAAATGATTATGACATCATCAAATGATTCTGACATCAACAAAATGATTATGACATCATCTAATGATTATGACATCATCAAATGATAATGACATCAACAAAATGATTATGACATCATCCAATGATTATGACATCAAATGATTATGACATCATCAAATGATTATGACATCAACAAAATGATTATGACATCATCAAATGATTATGACATCAACAAAATGATTATGACATCATCCAATGATTATGACATCAAATGATTATGACATCATCAAATGATTATGACATCATCCAACGATTATGACATCAAATGATTATGACATCATCAAATCATTATGACATCAACAAAATGATTATGACATCAACAAAATGATTATGACATCATCAAATGATTATGACATCAACAAAATGATTATGACATCATCTAATGATGATGACATCATCAAATGTTTATGACATCAACAAAATGATTATGACATCATCCAATGATTATGACATCATCAAATGGTTATGACATCATCAAATCATTATGACATCAACAAAATGATTATGACATCAACAAAATGATTATGACATCATCAAATGATTATGACATCAAATGATTATGACATCAACAAAATGATTATGACATCATCTAATGATTATGACATCAAACGATTATGACATCATCAAATGATTATGACATCAACAAAATGATTATGACATCAACAAAATGATTATGACATCATCTAATGATTATGACATCAAATGATTATGACATCAACAAAATGATTATGACATCATCTAATGATTATGACATCATCAAATGATTATGACATCAACAAAATGATTATGACATCATCCAATGATTATGACATCAAATGATTATGACATCAACAAAATGATTATGACATCAACAAAATGATTATGACATCATCTAATGATTATGACATCAACAAAATGATTATGACATCATCCAATGATTATGACATCAAATGATTATGACATCATCAAATCATTATGACATCAACAAAATGATTATGACCTCAACAAAATGATTATGACATCATCAAATGATTGTAACATCAACAAAATGATTATGACATCATCTAATGATTATGACATCATCAAATGATTATGACATCAACAAAATGATTATGACATTATCCAATGATTATGACATCAAATGATTATGAAATCAAATGATTATGACATCATCAAATCATTATGACATCAACAAAATGATTATGACATCAACAAAATGATTATGACATCATCAAATGATTGTAACATCAACAAAATGATTATGACATCATCTAATGATTATGACATCATCAAATGATTATGACATCAACAAAATGATTATGACATTATCCAATGATTATGACATCAAATGATTATGAAATCATCAAATGATTATGACATCAACAAAATGATTTTGACATCATCCAATGATTATGACCTCAAATCATTATGACATCATCAAATCATTATGACATCAACAAAATGATTATTACATCAACAAAATGATTATGACATCATCAAATGATTTCGACATCAACAAAATGATTATGTCAACATCCAATGATCATGACATCAAATGATTATGACATCATCAAATGATTATGACATCAACAAAATGATTATGACATCATCTAATGATTATGACATCATCAAATGATTATGACATCAACAAAATGATTATGACATCATCCAATGATTGTGACATCAAATGATTATGACATCATCAAATGATTATGACATCAACAAAATGATTATGACATCATCAAATGTTTATGACATCAACAAAATGATTATGACATCATCTAACGAATATGACATAATCAAATGATTATGACATCAACAAAATGATTATGACATCATCTAATGATTATGACATCATCAAATGATTATGACATCAACAAAATGATTATGACATCATCCAATGATTATGACATCAAATAATTATGACATCATGAAATCATATGACATCAACAAAATGATTATGACATCAACAAAATGATTATGACATCATCAAATGATTATGACATCAACAAAATGATTATGACATCATCAAATGATTCTGACATCAACAAAATGATTATGACATCATCCAATGATTATGACATCAAATGATTATGACGTCATCAAATGATTATGACATCAACAAAATGATTATGACATCATCTAAGGATTATGACATCAAATGATTATGACATCATCAAATGATTATGACAGCAACAAAATGATTATGACATCATCAAATGATTATGACATCAACAAAATGATTATGACATCATCTAATGATTATGACATCATTAAATGATTATGACATCAACAAAATGATTATGACATCATCTAATGATTATGACATCATCAAATGATTATGACATCAACAAAATGATTATGACATCATCCAATGATTATGACATCAAATGATTATGACATCATCAAATGATTATGACATCAACAAAATGATTATGACATCAACAAAATGATTATGACATCATCAAATGATTCTGACATCAACAAAATGATTATGACATCATCTAATGATTATGACATCATCAAATGATAATGACATCAACAAAATGATTATAACATCATCCAATGATTATGACATCAAATGATTATGACATCATCAAATGATTATGACATCAACAAAATGATTATGACATCATCAAATGATTATGACATCAACAAAATGATTATGACATCATCCAATGATTATGACATCAAATGATTATGACATCATCAAATGATTATGACATCATCCAACGATTATGACATCAAATGATTATGACATCATCAAATCATTATGACATCAACAAAATGATTATGACATCAACAAAATGATTATGACATCATCAAATGATTATGACATCAACAAAATGATTATGACATCATCTAATGATGATGACATCATCAAATGTTTATGACATCAACAAAATGATTATGACATCATCCAATGATTATGACATCATCAAATGGTTATGACATCATCAAATCATTATGACATCAACAAAATGATTATGACATCAACAAAATGATTATGACATCATCAAATGATTATGACATCAAATGATTATGACATCAACAAAATGATTATGACATCATCTAATGATTATGACATCAAACGATTATGACATCATCAAATGATTATGACATCAACAAAATGATTATGACATCAACAAAATGATTATGACATCATCTAATGATTATGACATCAAATGATTATGACATCAACAAAATGATTATGACATCATCTAATGATTATGACATCATCAAATGATTATGACATCAACAAAATGATTATGACATCATCCAATGATTATGACATCAAATGATTATGACATCAACAAAATGATTATGACATCAACAAAATGATTATGACATCATCTAATGATTATGACATCAACAAAATGATTATGACATCATCCAATGATTATGACATCAAATGATTATGACATCATCAAATCATTATGACATCAACAAAATGATTATGACCTCAACAAAATGATTATGACATCATCAAATGATTGTAACATCAACAAAATGATTATGACATCATCTAATGATTATGACATCATCAAATGATTATGACATCAACAAAATGATTATGACATTATCCAATGATTATGACATCAAATGATTATGAAATCAAATGATTATGACATCATCAAATCATTATGACATCAACAAAATGATTATGACATCAACAAAATGATTATGACATCATCAAATGATTGTAACATCAACAAAATGATTATGACATCATCTAATGATTATGACATCATCAAATTATTATGACATCAACAAAATGATTATGACATTATCCAATGATTATGACATCAAATGATTATGAAATCATCAAATGATTATGACATCAACAAAATGATTATGACATCATCAAATGATTATGACATCAACAAAATGATTATGACATCATTAAATGATTATGACATCAAAAAAATGATTATGACATCATCCAATGATTATGACATCATCAAATGATTATGACATCAACAAAATGATTATGACATCATCCAATGATTATGACATCAAATGATTATGACATCATCAAATGATTATGACATCAACAAAATGATTATGACATCATCAAATGATTATGACATCAACAAAATGATTATGACATCATCCAATGATTATGACATCAAATGATTATGACATCATCAAATGATTATGACATCATCCAACGATTATGACATCAAATGATTATGACATCATCAAATCATTATGACATCAACAAAATGATTATGACATCAACAAAATGATTATGACATCATTAAATGATTATGACATCATCAAATGATTATGACATCAAAAAAATGATTATGACATCATCCAATGATTATGACATCATCAAATGATTATGACATCAACAAAATGATTATGACATCATCCAATGATTATGACATCAAATGATTATGACATCATCAAATGATTATGACATCATCCAACGATTATGACATCAAATGATTATGACATCATCAAATCATTATGACATCAACAAAATGATTATGACATCAACAAAATGATTATGACATCATCAAATGATTATGACATCAACAAAATTATTATGACATCATCTAATGATGATGACATCATCAAATGATTATGACATCAACAAAATGATTATGACATCATCAAATGATTATGACATCAACAAAATGATTATGACATCATCTAATGATTATGACATCATCAAATGATTATGGCATCATCAAATGATTATGACATCAACAAAATGATTATGACATCATCCAATGATTATGACATCAAATGATTATGACATCATCAAATTATTATGACATCAACAAAATGATTATTACATCAACAAAATGATTATGACATCATCAAATGATTATGACATCAAGAAAATGATTATGTCATCATCCAATGATTATGACATCAAATGATTATGACATCAACAAAATGATTATGACATCATCTAATGATTATGACATCAACAAAATGATTATGACATCATCTAATGATTATGACATAATCAAATGATTATGACATCAACAAAATGATTATGACATCATCTAATGATTATAACATCATCAAATGATTATGACATCAACAAAATGATTATGACATCATCCAATGATTATGACATCAAATGATTATGACATCATCAAATCATATGACATCAACAAAATGATTATGACATCAACAAAATGATTATGACATCATCAAATGATTCTGACATCAACAAAATGATTATGACATCATCAAATGATTCTGACATCAACAAAATGATTATGACATCATCAAATGATTATGACATCAACAAAATGATTATGACATCATCTAATGATTATGACATCATCAAATGATTATGACATCAACAAATTGATTATGACATCATCTAATGATTATAACATCATCAAATGATTATGACATCAACAAAATGATTATGACATCATCCAATGATTATGACATCAAATGATTATGACATCATCAAATCATATGACATCAACAAAATGATTATGACATCAACAAAATGATTATGACATCATCAAATGATTCTGACATCAACAAAATGATTATGACATCATCAAATGATTCTGACATCAACAAAATGATTATGACATCATCTAATGATTATGACATCATCAAATGATTATGACATCAACAAAATGATTATGACATCATCCAATGATTATGACATCAAATGATTATGACATCATCAAATGATTATGACATCAACAAAATGATTATGACATCATCCAATGATTATGACATCAAATGATTATGACATCATCAAATCATTATGACATCAACAAAATGATTATGACATCAACAAAATGATTATGACATCATCAAATTATTATAACATCAACAAAATGATTATGACATCATCTAATGATTATTACATCATCAAATGATTATGACATCAACAAAATGATTATGACATCATCCAATGATTATGACATCAAATGATTATGACATCATCAAATGATTATGACATCAACAAAATGATTATGACATCATCAAATGATTATGACATCATCCAATGATTATGACATCAAATATTATGACATCATCAAATCATTATGACATCAACAAAATGATTATTACATCAACAAAATGATTATGACATCATCAAATGATTATGACATCAACAAAATGATTATGTCATCATCCAATGATTATGACATCAAATGATTATGACATCATCAAATGATTATGACATCAACAAAATGATTATGACATCATCTAATGATTATGACATCATCAAATGATTATGACATCAACAAAATGATTATGACATCATCCAATGATTATGACATCAAATGATTATGACATCATCAAATGATTATGACATCAACAAAATGATTATGACATCATCAAATGATTATGACATCAACAAAATGATTATGACATCATCTAATGATTATGACATAATCAAATGATTATGACATCAACAAATTGATTATGACATCATCTAATGATTATAACATCATCAAATGATTATGACATCAACAAAATGATTATGACATCATCCAATGATTATGACATCAAATGATTATGACATCATCAAATCATATGACATCAACAAAATGATTATGACATCAACAAAATGATTATGACATCATCAAATGATTCTGACATCAACAAAATGATTATGACATCATCAAATGATTCTGACATCAACAAAATGATTATGACATCATCTAATGATTATGACATCATCAAATGATTATGACATCAACAAAATGATTATGACATCATCCAATGATTATGACATCAAATGATTATGACATCATCAAATGATTATGACATCAACAAAATGATTATGACATCATCCAATGATTATGACATCAAATGATTATGACATCATCAAATCATTATGACATCAACAAAATGATTATGACATCAACAAAATGATTACGACATCATCAAATGATTATGACATCAACAAAATGATTATGACATCATCTAATGATGATGACTTCATCAAATGATTATGACATCAACAAAATGATTATGACATCATCAAATGATTATGACATCAACAAAATGATTATGACATCATCTAATGATCATGACATCATCAAATGATTATGGCATCATCAAATGATTATGACATCAACAAAATGATTATGACATCATCCAATGATTATGACCTCAAATCATTATGACATCATCAAATCATTATGACATCAACAAAATGATTATTACATCAACAAAATGATTATGACATCATCAAATGATTATGACATCAACAAAATGATTATGTCATCATCCAATGATCATGACATCAAATGATTATGACATCATCAAATGATTATGACATCAACAAAATGATTATGACATCATATAATGATTATGACATCATCAAATGATTATGACATCAACAAAATGATTATGACATCATCCAATGATTGTGACATCAAATGATTATGACATCATCAAATGATTATGACATCAACAAAATGATTATGACATCATCAAATGATTATGACATCAACAAAATGATTATGACATCATCTAATGATTATGACATCATCAAATGATTATGACATCAACAAAATGATTATGACATCATCTAATGATTATGACATCATCTAATGATTATGACATCAACAAAATGATTATGACATCATCCAATGATTATGACATCAAATGATTATGACATCATGAAATCATATGACATCAACAAAATGATTATGACATCAACAAAATGATTATGACATCATCAAATGATTATGACATCAACAAAATGATTATGACATCATCAAATGATTCTGACATCAACAAAATGATTATGACATCATCTAATGATTATGACATCATCAAATGAATATGACATCAACAAAATGATTATGACATCATCCAATGATTATGACATCAAATGATTATGACATCATCAAATCATTATGACATCAACAAAATGATTATTACATCAACAAAATGATTATGACATCATCAATGATTATGACATCAACAAAATGATTATGTCATCATCCAATGATTGTGACATCAAATGATTATGACATCATCAAATGATTATGACATCAACAAAATGATTATGACATCATCCAATGATTATGACATCAAATGATTATGACATCATCAAATGATTATAACATCAACAAAATGATTATGACATCATCAAATGATTATGACATCAACAAAATGATTATGACATCATCTAATGATTATGACATAATCAAATGATTATGACATCAACAATATGATTATGACATCATCTAATGATTATAACATCATCAAATGATTATGACATCAACAAAATGATTATGACATCATCCAATGATTATGACATCAAATGATTATGACATCATTAAATCATATGACATCAACAAAATGATTATGACATCAACAAAATGATTATGACATCATCAAATGATTCTGACATCAACAAAATGATTATGACATCATCAAATGATTCTGACATCAACAAAATGATTCTGACATCATCAAATAATTATGACATCAACAAAATGATTATGACATCATCTAATGATTATGACATCATCAAATGATTATGACATCAACAAAACGATTATGACATCATCCAATGATTATGACATCAAATGATTATGACATCATCAAATGATTATGACATCAACAAAATGATTATGACATCATCTAATGATTATGACATCATCAAATGATTATGACATCAACAAAGTGATTATGACATCATCCAATGATTATGACATCAAATGATTATGACATCATCAAATGATTATGACATCAACAAAATGATTATGACATCATCCAATGATTATGACATCAAATGATTATGACATCATCAAATCATTATGACATCAACAAAATGATTATGACATCAACAAAATGATTACGACATCATCAAATGATTATGACATCAACAAAATGATTATGACATCATCTAATGATGATGACATCATCAAATGATTATGACATCAACAAAATGATTATGACATCATCAAATGATTATGACTCAACAAAATGATTATGACATCATCAAATGATTCTGACATCAACAAAATGATTATGACATCATCAAATGATTATGACATCAACAAAATGATTATGACATCATCTAATGATTATGACATCATCAAATGATTATGACATCAACAAAACGATTATGACATCATCCAATGATTATGACATCAAATGATTATGACATCATCAAATGATTATGACATCAACAAAATGATTATAACATCATCTAATGATTATGACATCATCAAATGATTATGACATCAACAAAATGATTATGACATCATCCAATGATTATGACATCATCAAATGATTATGACATCAACAAAATGATTATGACATCATCCAATGATTATGACTTCAAATGATTATGACATCATCAAATGATTATGACATCAACAAAATGATTATGACATCATCCAATGATTATGACATCAAATGATTATGACATCATCAAATCATTATGACATCAACAAAATGATTATGACATCAACAAAATGATTACGACATCATCAAATGATTATGACATCAACAAAATGATTATGACATCATCTAATGATGATGACATCATCAAATGATTATGACATCAACAAAATGATTATGACATCATCAAATGATTATGACATCAACAAAATGATTATGACATCATCTATTGATCATGACATCATCAAATGATTATGGCATCATCAAATGATTATGACATCAACAAAATGATTATGACATCATCCAATGATTATGACCTCAAATCATTATGACATCATCAAATCATTATGACATCAACAAAATGATTATTACATCAACAAAATGATTATGACATCATCAAATGATTATGACATCAACAAAATGATTATGTCATCATCCAATGATCATGACATCAAATGATTATGACATCATCAAATGATTATGACATCAACAAAATGATTATGACATCATCTAATGATTATGACATCATCAAATGATTATGACATCAACAAAATGATTATGACATCATCAAATGATTGTGACATCAAATGATTATGACATCATCAAATGATTATGACATCAACAAAATGATTATGACATCATCAAATGATTATGACATCAACAAAATGATTATGACATCATCTAATGATTATGACATCAACAAAATGATTATGACATCATCCAATGATTATGACATCAAATGATTATGACATCATCAAATGATTATAACATCAACAAAATGATTATGACATCATCAAATGATTATGACATCAACAAAATGATTATGACATCATCTAATGATTATGACATAATCAAATGATTATGACATCAACAAAATGATTATGACATCATCTAATGATTATAACATCATCAAATGATCATGACATCAACAAAATGATTATGACATCATCCAATGATTATGACATCAAATGATTATGACATCATCAAATCATATGACATCAACAAAATGATTATGACATCAACAAAATGATTATGACATCATCAAATGATTCTGACATCAACAAAATGATTATGACATCATCAAATGATTGTGACATCAAATGATTATGACATCATCAAATGATTATGACATCAACAAAATGATTATGACATCAACAAAATGATTATGACATCATCAAATTATTATAACATCAACAAAATGATTATGACATCATCTAATGATTATTACATCATCAAATGATTATGACATCAACAAAATGATTATGACATCATCCAATGATTATGACATCAAATGATTATGACATCATCAAATGATTATGACATCAACAAAATGATTATGACATCATCAAATGATTATGACATCAACAAAATGATTATGACATCATCTAATGATTATGACATCATCAAATGATTATGACATCAACAAAATGATTATGACATCATCCAATGATTATGACATCAAATGATTATGAAATCAACAAATGATTATGACATCAACAAAATGATTATGACATCATCAAATGATTATTACATCAACAAAATGATTATGACATCATCAAATGATTATGACATCATCAAATGATTATGACATCAAAAAAATGATTATGGCATCATCAAATGATTATGACATCAACAAAATGATTATGACATCATCCAATGATTATGACATCAAATATTATGACATCATCAAATCATTATGACATCAACAAAATGATTATTACATCAACAAAATGATTATGACATCATCAAATGATTATGACATCAACAAAATGATTATGTCATCATCCAATGATTATGACATCAAATGATTATGACATCATCAAATGATTATGACATCAACAAAATGATTATGACATCATCTAATGATTATGACATCATCAAATGATTATGACATCAACAAAATGATTATGACATCATCTAATGATTATGACATCATCAAATGATTATGACATCAACAAAATGATTATGACATCATCCAATGATTATGACATCAAATGATTATGACATCATCAAATGATTATGACATCAACAAAATGATTATGACATCATCAAATGATTATGACATCAACAAAATGATTATGACATCATCTAATGATGATGACATAATCAAATGATTATGACATCAACAAATTGATTATGACATCATCTAATGATTATAACATCATCAAATGATTATGACATCAACAAAATGATTATGACATCATCCAATGATTATGACATCAAATGATTATGACATCATCAAATCATATGACATCAACAAAATGATTATGACATCAACAAAATGATTATGACATCATCAAATGATTCTGACATCAACAAAATGATTATGACATCATCAAATGATTCTGACATCAACAAAATGATTATGACATCATCTAATGATTATGACATCATCAAATGATTATGACATCAACAAAATGATTATGACATCATCCAATGATTATGACATCAAATGATTATGACATCATCAAATGATTATGACATCAACAAAATGATTATGACATCATCCAATGATTATGACATCAAATGATTATGACATCATCAAATCATTATGACATCAACAAAATGATTATGACATCAACAAAATGATTACGACATCATCAAATGATTATGACATCAACAAAATGATTATGACATCATCTAATGATGATGACATCATCAAATGATTATGACATCAACAAAATGATTATGACATCATCAAATGATTATGACATCAACAAAATGATTATGACATCATCTAATGATCATGGCATCATCAAATGATTATGGCATCATCAAATGATTATGACATCAACAAAATGATTATGACATCATCCAATGATTATGACCTCAAATCATTATGACATCATCAAATCATTATGACATCAACAAAATGATTATTACATCAACAAAATGATTATGACATCATCAAATGATTATGACATCAACAAAATGATTATGTCATCATCCAATGATCATGACATCAAATGATTATGACATCATCAAATGATTATGACATCAACAAAATGATTATGACATCATATAATGATTATGACATCATCAAATGATTATGACATCAACAAAATGATTATGACATCATCCAATGATTGTGACATCAAATGATTATGACATCATCAAATGATTATGACATCAACAAAATGATTATGACATCATCAAATGATTATGACATCAACAAAATGATTATGACATCATCTAATGATTATGACATAATCAAATGATTATGACATCAACAAAATGATTATGACATCATCTAATGATTATGACATCATCTAATGATTATGACATCAACAAAATGATTATGACATCATCCAATGATTATGACATCAAATGATTATGACATCATGAAATCATATGACATCAACAAAATGATTATGACATCAACAAAATGATTATGACATCATCAAATGATTATGACATCAACAAAATGATTATGACATCATCAAATGATTCTGACATCAACAAAATGATTATGACATCATCTAATGATTATGACATCATCAAATGAATATGACATCAACAAAATGATTATTACATCAACAAAATGATTATGACATCATCAAATGATTATGACATCAACAAAATGATTATGTCATCATCCAATGATTATGACATCAAATGATTATGACATCATCAAATGATTATGACATCAACAAAATGATTATGACATCATCTAATGATTATGACATCATCAAATGATTATGACATCAACAAAATGATTATGACATCATCTAATGATTATGACATCATCAAATGATTATGACATCAACAAAATGATTATGACATCATCCAATGATTATGACATCAAATGATTATGACATCATCAAATCATTATGACATCAACAAAATGATTATGACATCAACAAAATGATTACGACATCAACAAAATGATTATGACATCATCAAATGATTCTGACATCAACAAAATGATTATGACATCATAAAATGATTCTGACATCAACAAAATGATTATGACATCATCTAATGATTATGACATCATCAAATGATTATGACATCAACAAAATGATTATGACATCATCCAATGATTATGACATCAAATGATTATGACATCATCAAATGATTATGACATCAACAAAATGATTATGACATCATCAAATGATTATGACATCAAATGATTATGACATCATCAAATCATTATGACATCAACAAAATGATTATGACATCAACAAAATGATTACGACATCATCAAATGATTATGACATCAACAAAATGATTATGACATCATCTAATGATGATGACATCATCAAATGATTATGACATCAACAAAATGATTATGACATCATCAAATGATTATGACATCAACAAAATGATTATGACATCATCTAATGATCATGGCATCATCAAATGATTATGGCATCATCAAATGATTATGACATCAACAAAATGATTATGACATCATCCAATGATTATGACCTCAAATCATTATGACATCATCAAATCATTATGACATCAACAAAATGATTATTACATCAACAAAATGATTATGACATCATCAAATGATTATGACATCAACAAAATGATTATGTCATCATCCAATGATCATGACATCAAATGATTATGACATCATCAAATGATTATGACATCAACAAAATGATTATGACATCATATAATGATTATGACATCATCAAATGATTATGACATCAACAAAATGATTATGACATCATCCAATGATTGTGACATCAAATGATTATGACATCATCAAATGATTATGACATCAACAAAATGATTATGACATCATCAAATGATTATGACATCAACAAAATGATTATGACATCATCTAATGATTATGACATAATCAAATGATTATGACATCAACAAAATGATTATGACATCATCTAATGATTATGACATCATCTAATGATTATGACATCAACAAAATGATTATGACATCATCCAATGATTATGACATCAAATGATTATGACATCATGAAATCATATGACATCAACAAAATGATTATGACATCAACAAAATGATTATGACATCATCAAATGATTATGACATCAACAAAATGATTATGACATCATCAAATGATTCTGACATCAACAAAATGATTATGACATCAAATATTATGACATCATCAAATCATTATGACATCAACAAAATGATTATTACATCAACAAAATGATTATGACATCATCAAATGATTATGACATCAACAAAATGATTATGTCATCATCCAATGATTATGACATCAAATGATTATGACATCATCAAATGATTATGACATCAACAAAATGATTATGACATCATCAAATGATTATGACATCATCAAATGATTATGACATCAACAAAATGATTATGACATCATCTAATGATTATGACATCATCAAATGATTATGACATCAACAAAATGATTATGACATCATCAAATGATTATGACATCAACAAAATGATTATGACATCATCTAATGATCATGACATCATCAAATGATTATGGCATCATCAAATGATTATGACATCAACAAAATGATTATGACATCATCCAATGATTATGACCTCAAATCATTATGACATCATCAAATCATTATGACATCAACAAAATGATTATTACATCAACAAAATGATTATGACATCATCAAATGATTATGACATCAACAAAATGATTATGTCATCATCCAATGATCATGACATCAAATGATTATGACATCATCAAATGATTATGACATCAACAAAATGATTATGACATCATATAATGATTATGACATCATCAAATGATTATGACATCAACAAAATGATTATGACATCATCCAATGATTGTGACATCAAATGATTATGACATCATCAAATGATTATGACATCAACAAAATGATTATGACATCATCAAATGATTATGACATCAACAAAATGATTATGACATCATCTAATGATTATGACATCATCAAATGATTATGACATCAACAAAATGATTATGACATCATCTAATGATTATGACATCATCTAATGATTATGACATCAACAAAATGATTATGACATCATCCAATGATTATGACATCAAATGATTATGACATCATGAAATCATATGACATCAACAAAATGATTATGACATCAACAAAATGATTATGACATCATCAAATGATTATGACATCAACAAAATGATTATGACATCATCAAATGATTCTGACATCAACAAAATGATTATGACATCATCTAATGATTATGACATCATCAAATGAATATGACATCAACAAAATGATTATGACATCATCCAATGATTATGACATCAAATGATTATGACATCATCAAATCATTATGACATCAACAAAATGATTATTACATCAACAAAATGATTATGACATCATCAATGATTATGACATCAACAAAATGATTATGTCATCATCCAATGATTGTGACATCAAATGATTATGACATCATCAAATGATTATGACATCAACAAAATGATTATGACATCATCCAATGATTATGACATCAAATGATTATGACATCATCAAATGATTATAACATCAACAAAATGATTATGACATCATCAAATGATTATGACATCAACAAAATGATTATGACATCATCTAATGATTATGACATAATCAAATGATTATGACATCAACAATATGATTATGACATCATCTAATGATTATAACATCATCAAATGATTATGACATCAACAAAATGATTATGACATCATCCAATGATTATGACATCAAATGATTATGACATCATTAAATCATATGACATCAACAAAATGATTATGACATCAACAAAATGATTATGACATCATCAAATGATTCTGACATCAACAAAATGATTATGACATCATCAAATGATTCTGACATCAACAAAATGATTCTGACATCATCAAATAATTATGACATCAACAAAATGATTATGACATCATCTAATGATTATGACATCATCAAATGATTATGACATCAACAAAACGATTATGACATCATCCAATGATTATGACATCAAATGATTATGACATCATCAAATGATTATGACATCAACAAAATGATTATGACATCATCTAATGATTATGACATCATCAAATGATTATGACATCAACAAAGTGATTATGACATCATCCAATGATTATGACATCAAATGATTATGACATCATCAAATGATTATGACATCAACAAAATGATTATGACATCATCCAATGATTATGACATCAAATGATTATGACATCATCAAATCATTATGACATCAACAAAATGATTATGACATCAACAAAATGATTACGACATCATCAAATGATTATGACATCAACAAAATGATTATGACATCATCTAATGATGATGACATCATCAAATGATTATGACATCAACAAAATGATTATGACATCATCAAATGATTATGACTCAACAAAATGATTATGACATCATCAAATGATTCTGACATCAACAAAATGATTATGACATCATCAAATGATTATGACATCAACAAAATGATTATGACATCATCTAATGATTATGACATCATCAAATGATTATGACATCAACAAAACGATTATGACATCATCCAATGATTATGACATCAAATGATTATGACATCATCAAATGATTATGACATCAACAAAATGATTATAACATCATCTAATGATTATGACATCATCAAATGATTATGACATCAACAAAATGATTATGACATCATCCAATGATTATGACATCATCAAATGATTATGACATCAACAAAATGATTATGACATCATCCAATGATTATGACTTCAAATGATTATGACATCATCAAATGATTATGACATCAACAAAATGATTATGACATCATCCAATGATTATGACATCAAATGATTATGACATCATCAAATGATTATGACATCAACAAAATGATTATGACATCAACAAAATGATTATGACATCAACAAAATGATGATGACATCATCAAATGATGATGACATCAACAAAATGATTATGACATCAACAAATTGATTATGACATCATCTAATGATTATAACATCATCAAATGATTATGACATCAACAAAATGATTATGACATCATCCAATGATTATGACATCAAATGATTATGACATCATCAAATCATATGACATCAACAAAATGATTATGACATCAACAAAATGATTATGACATCATCAAATGATTCTGACATCAACAAAATGATTATGACATCATCAAATGATTCTGACATCAACAAAATGATTATGACATCATCTAATGATTATGACATCATCAAATGATTATGACATCAACAAAATGATTATGACATCATCCAATGATTATGACATCAAATGATTATGACATCATCAAATGATTATGACATCAACAAAATGATTATGACATCATCCAATGATTATGACATCAAATGATTATGACATCATCAAATCATTATGACATCAACAAAATGATTATGACATCAACAAAATGATTACGACATCATCAAATGATTATGACATCAACAAAATGATTATGACATCATCTAATGATGATGACATCATCAAATGATTATGACATCAACAAAATGATTATGACATCATCAAATGATTATGACATCAACAAAATGATTATGACATCATCTAATGATCATGGCATCATCAAATGATTATGGCATCATCAAATGATTATGACATCAACAAAATGATTATGACATCATCCAATGATTATGACCTCAAATCATTATGACATCATCAAATCATTATGACATCAACAAAATGATTATTACATCAACAAAATGATTATGACATCATCAAATGATTATGACATCAACAAAATGATTATGTCATCATCCAATGATCATGACATCAAATGATTATGACATCATCAAATGATTATGACATCAACAAAATGATTATGACATCATATAATGATTATGACATCATCAAATGATTATGACATCAACAAAATGATTATGACATCATCCAATGATTGTGACATCAAATGATTATGACATCATCAAATGATTATGACATCAACAAAATGATTATGACATCATCAAATGATTATGACATCAACAAAATGATTATGACATCATCTAATGATTATGACATAATCAAATGATTATGACATCAACAAAATGATTATGACATCATCTAATGATTATGACATCATCTAATGATTATGACATCAACAAAATGATTATGACATCATCCAATGATTATGACATCAAATGATTATGACATCATGAAATCATATGACATCAACAAAATGATTATGACATCAACAAAATGATTATGACATCATCAAATGATTATGACATCAACAAAATGATTATGACATCATCAAATGATTCTGACATCAACAAAATGATTATGACATCATCTAATGATTATGACATCATCAAATGAATATGACATCAACAAAATGATTATTACATCAACAAAATGATTATGACATCATCAAATGATTATGACATCAACAAAATGATTATGTCATCATCCAATGATTATGACATCAAATGATTATGACATCATCAAATGATTATGACATCAACAAAATGATTATGACATCATCTAATGATTATGACATCATCAAATGATTATGACATCAACAAAATGATTATGACATCATCTAATGATTATGACATCATCAAATGATTATGACATCAACAAAATGATTATGACATCATCCAATGATTATGACATCAAATGATTATGACATCATAAAATCATTATGACATCAACAAAATGATTATGACATCAACAAAATGATTACGACATCAACAAAATGATTATGACATCATCAAATGATTCTGACATCAACAAAATGATTATGACATCATAAAATGATTCTGACATCAACAAAATGATTATGACATCATCTAATGATTATGACATCATCAAATGATTATGACATCAACAAAATGATTATGACATCATCCAATGATTATGACATCAAATGATTATGACATCATCAAATGATTATGACATCAACAAAATGATTATGACATCATCAAATGATTATGACATCAAATGATTATGACATCATCAAATCATTATGACATCAACAAAATGATTATGACATCAACAAAATGATTACGACATCATCAAATGATTATGACATCAACAAAATGATTATGACATCATCTAATGATGATGACATCATCAAATGATTATGACATCAACAAAATGATTATGACATCATCAAATGATTATGACATCAACAAAATGATTATGACATCATCTAATGATCATGGCATCATCAAATGATTATGGCATCATCAAATGATTATGACATCAACAAAATGATTATGACATCATCCAATGATTATGACCTCAAATCATTATGACATCATCAAATCATTATGACATCAACAAAATGATTATTACATCAACAAAATGATTATGACATCATCAAATGATTATGACATCAACAAAATGATTATGTCATCATCCAATGATCATGACATCAAATGATTATGACATCATCAAATGATTATGACATCAACAAAATGATTATGACATCATATAATGATTATGACATCATCAAATGATTATGACATCAACAAAATGATTATGACATCATCCAATGATTGTGACATCAAATGATTATGACATCATCAAATGATTATGACATCAACAAAATGATTATGACATCATCAAATGATTATGACATCAACAAAATGATTATGACATCATCTAATGATTATGACATAATCAAATGATTATGACATCAACAAAATGATTATGACATCATCTAATGATTATGACATCATCTAATGATTATGACATCAACAAAATGATTATGACATCATCCAATGATTATGACATCAAATGATTATGACATCATGAAATCATATGACATCAACAAAATGATTATGACATCAACAAAATGATTATGACATCATCAAATGATTATGACATCAACAAAATGATTATGACATCATCAAATGATTCTGACATCAACAAAATGATTATGACATCAAATATTATGACATCATCAAATCATTATGACATCAACAAAATGATTATTACATCAACAAAATGATTATGACATCATCAAATGATTATGACATCAACAAAATGATTATGTCATCATCCAATGATTATGACATCAAATGATTATGACATCATCAAATGATTATGACATCAACAAAATGATTATGACATCATCTAATGATTATGACATCATCAAATGATTATGACATCAACAAAATGATTATGACATCATCTAATGATTATGACATCATCAAATGATTATGACATCAACAAAATGATTATGACATCATCCAATGATTATGACATCAAATGATTATGACATCATCAAATGATTATGACATCAACAAAATGATTATGACATCATCAAATGATTATGACATCAACAAAATGATTATGACATCATCTAATGATGATGACATAATCAAATGATTATGACATCAACAAATTGATTATGACATCATCTAATGATTATAACATCATCAAATGATTATGACATCAACAAAATGATTATGACATCATCCAATGATTATGACATCAAATGATTATGACATCATCAAATCATATGACATCAACAAAATGATTATGACATCAACAAAATGATTATGACATCATCAAATGATTCTGACATCAACAAAATGATTATGACATCATCAAATGATTCTGACATCAACAAAATGATTATGACATCATCTAATGATTATGACATCATCAAATGATTATGACATCAACAAAATGATTATGACATCATCCAATGATTATGACATCAAATGATTATGACATCATCAAATGATTATGACATCAACAAAATGATTATGACATCATCCAATGATTATGACATCAAATGATTATGACATCATCAAATCATTATGACATCAACAAAATGATTATGACATCAACAAAATGATTACGACATCATCAAATGATTATGACATCAACAAAATGATTATGACATCATCTAATGATGATGACATCATCAAATGATTATGACATCAACAAAATGATTATGACATCATCAAATGATTATGACATCAACAAAATGATTATGACATCATCTAATGATCATGGCATCATCAAATGATTATGGCATCATCAAATGATTATGACATCAACAAAATGATTATGACATCATCCAATGATTATGACCTCAAATCATTATGACATCATCAAATCATTATGACATCAACAAAATGATTATTACATCAACAAAATGATTATGACATCATCAAATGATTATGACATCAACAAAATGATTATGTCATCATCCAATGATCATGACATCAAATGATTATGACATCATCAAATGATTATGACATCAACAAAATGATTATGACATCATATAATGATTATGACATCATCAAATGATTATGACATCAACAAAATGATTATGACATCATCCAATGATTGTGACATCAAATGATTATGACATCATCAAATGATTATGACATCAACAAAATGATTATGACATCATCAAATGATTATGACATCAACAAAATGATTATGACATCATCTAATGATTATGACATAATCAAATGATTATGACATCAACAAAATGATTATGACATCATCTAATGATTATGACATCATCTAATGATTATGACATCAACAAAATGATTATGACATCATCCAATGATTATGACATCAAATGATTATGACATCATGAAATCATATGACATCAACAAAATGATTATGACATCAACAAAATGATTATGACATCATCAAATGATTATGACATCAACAAAATGATTATGACATCATCAAATGATTCTGACATCAACAAAATGATTATGACATCATCTAATGATTATGACATCATCAAATGAATATGACATCAACAAAATGATTATGACATTATCCAATGATTATGACATCAAATGATTATGACATCATTAAATCATTATGACATCAACAAAATGATTATTACATCAACAAAATGATTATGACATCATCAATGATTATGACATCAACAAAATGATTATGTCATCATCCAATGATTGTGACATCAAATGATTATGACATCAACAAAATGATTATGACATCATCCAATGATTATGACATCAAATGATTATGACATCATCAAATGATTATAACATCAACAAAATGATTATGACATCATCAAATGATTATGACATCAACAAAATGATTACGACATCATCTAATGATTATGACATAATCAAATGATTATGACATCAACAATATGATTATGACATCATCTAATGATTATAACATCATCAAATGATTATGACATCAACAAAATGATTATGACATCATCCAATGATTATGACATCAAATGATTATGACATCATCAAATCATATGACATCAACAAAATGATTATGACATCAACAAAATGATTATGACATCATCAAATGATTCTGACATCAACAAAATGATTATGACATCATCAAATGATTCTGACATCAACAAAATGATTCTGACATCATCAAATGATTATGACATCAACAAAATGATTATGACATCATCTAATGATTATGACATCATCAAATGATTATGACATCAACAAAACGATTATGAGATCATCCAATGATTATGACATCAAATGATTATGACATCATCAAATGATTATGACATCAACAAAATGATTATGACATCATCTAATGATTATGACATCATCAAATGATTATGACATCAACAAAGTGATTATGACATCATCCAATGATTATGACATCAAATGATTATGACATCAACAAAATGATTATGACATCATCCAATGATTATGACATCAAATGATTATGACATCATCAAATCATTATGACATCAACAAAATTATTATGACATCAACAAAATGATTACAACATCATCAAATGATTATGACATCAACAAAATGATTATGACATCATCTAATGATGATGACATCATCAAATGATTATGACATCAACAAAATGATTATGACATCATCAAATGATTATGACATCAACAAAATGATTATGACATCATCAAATGATTCTGACATCAACAAAATGATTATGACATCATCAAATGATTATGACATCATCAAATGATTATGACATCATCTAATGATTATGACATCATCAAATGATTATGACATCAACAAAATAATTATGACATCATCCAATGATTATGACATCAAATGATTATGACATCATCAAATGATTATGACATCAACAAAATGATTACAACATCATCAAATGATTATGACATCAACAAAATGATTATGACATCATCTAATGATGATGACATCATCAAATGATTATGACATCAACAAAATGATTATGACATCATCAAATGATTATGACATCAACAAAATGATTATGACATCATCAAATGATTCTGACATCAACAAAATGATTATGACATCATCAAATGATTATGACATCAACAAAATGATTATGACATCATCTAATGATTATGACATCATCAAATGATTATGACATCAACAAAACGATTATGACATCATCCAATGATTATGACATCAAATGATTATGACATCATCAAATGATTATGACATCAACAAAATGATTATGACATCATCTAATGATTATGACATCATCAAATGATTATGACATCAACAAAATGATTATGACATCATCCAATGATTATGACTTCAAATGATTATGACATCATCAAATGATTATGACATCAACAAAATGATTATGACATCATCCAATGATTATGACATCAAATGATTATGACATCATCAAATCATTATGACATCAACAAAATGATTATGACATCAACAAAATGATTACGACATCATCAAACGATTATGACATCAACAAAATGATTATGACATCATCTAATGATGATGACATCATCAAATGATTATGACATCAACAAAATGATTATGACATCATCAAATGATTATGACATCAACAAAATGATTATGACATCATCTAATGATCATGACATCATCAAATGATTATGGCATCATCAAATGATTTTGACATCAACAAAATGATTATGACATCATCCAATGATTATGACCTCAAATCATTATGACATCATCAAATCATTATGACATCAACAAAATGATTATTACATCAACAAAATGATTATGACATCATCAAATGATTATGACATCAACAAAATGATTATGTCATCATCCAATGATCATGACATCAAATGATTATGACATCATCAAATGATTATGACATCAACAAAATGATTATGACATCATCTAATGATTATGACATCATCAAATGATTATGACATCAACAAAATGATTATGACATCATCCAATGATTGTGACATCAAATGATTATGACATCATCAAATGATTATGACATCAACAAAATGATTATGACATCATCAAATGATTATGACATCAACAAAATGATTATGACATCATCTAATGATTATGACATCAACAAAATGATTATGACATCATCCAATGATTATGACATCAAATGATTATGACATCATCAAATGACTATAACATCAACAAAATGATTATGACATCATCAAATGATTATGACATCAACAAAATGATTATGACATCATCTAATGATTATGACATAATCAAATGATTATGACATCAACAAAATGATTATGACATCATCTAATGATTATAACATCATCAAATGATCATGACATCAACAAAATGATTATGTCATCATCCAATGATTATGACATCAAATGATTATGACATCATCAAATCATATGACATCAACAAAATGATTATGACATCAACAAAATGATTATGACATCATCTAATGATTATGACATCATCAAATGATTCTGACATCAACAAAATGATTATGACATCATCAAATGATTGTGACATCAAATGATTATGACATCATCAAATGATTATGACATCAACAAAATGATTATGACATCATCCAATGATTATGACATCAAATGATTATGACATCATCAAATGATTATGACATCAACAAAATGATTATGACATCATCCAATGATTATGACATCAAATGATTATGACATCATCAAATGATTATAACATCAACAAAATGATTATGACATCATCAAATGATTATGACATCAACCAAATAATTATTACATCAACAAAATGATTATGACATCATCAATGATTATGACATCAACAAAATGATTATGTCATCATCCAATGATTGTGACATCAAATGATTATGACATCATCAAATGATTATGACATCAACAAAATGATTATGACATCATCCAATGATTATGACATCAAATGATTATGACATCATCAAATGATTATAACATCAACAAAATGATTATGACATCATCAAATGATTATGACATCAACAAAATGATTATGACATCATCTAATGATTATGACATAATCAAATGATTGTGATATCAACAAAATGATTATGACATCATCTAATGATTATAACATCATCAAATGATTATGACATCAACAAAATGATTATGACATCATCCAATGATTATGACATCAAATGATTATGACATCATCAAATCATATGACATCAACAAAATGATTATGACATCAACAAAATGATTATGACATCATCAAATGATTCTGACATCAACAAAATGATTATGACATCATCAAATGATTCTGACATCAACAAAATGATTATGACATCATCTAATGATTATGACATCAACAAAATGATTATGACATCATCCAATGATTATGACATCAAATGATTATGACATCATCAAATGATTATAACATCAACAAAATGATTATGACATCATCAAATGATTATGACATCAACAAAATGATTATGACATCATCTAATGATTATGACATAATCAAATGATTATGACATCAACAAAATGATTATGACATCATCTAATGATTATAACATCATCAAATGATCATGACATCAACAAAATGATTATGACATCATCCAATGATTATGACATCATCAAATCATATGACATCAACAAAATGATTATGACATCGACAAAATGATTATGACATCGACAAAATGATTATGACATCATCAAATGATTCTGACATCAACAAAATGATTATGACATCATCAAATGATTGTGACATCAAATGATTATGACATCATCAAATGATTATGACATCAACAAAATGATTATGACATCATCCAATGATTATGACATCAAATGATTATGACATCATCAAATGATTATGACATCAACAAAATGATTATGACATCATCCAATGATTATGACATCAAATGATTATGACATCATCAAATGATTATAACATCAACAAAATGATTATGACATCATCAAATGATTATGACATCAACAAAATGATTATTACATCAACAAAATGATTATGACATCATCAATGATTATGACATCAACAAAATGATTATGTCATCATCCAATGATTGTGACATCAAATGATTATGACATCATCAAATGATTATGACATCAACAAAATGATTATGACATCATCCAATGATTATGACATCAAATGATTATGACATCATCAAATGATTATAACATCAACAAAATGATTATGACATCATCAAATGATTATGACATCAACAAAATGATTATGACATCATCTAATGATTATGACATAATCAAATGATTATGACATCAACAAAATGATTATGACATCATCTAATGATTATAACATCATCAAATGATTATGACATCAACAAAATGATTATGACATCATCCAATGATTATGACATCCAATGATTATGACATCATCAAATCATTATGACATCAACAAAATGATTATGACATCAACAAAATGATTATGACATCATCAAATGAATATGACATCAACAAAATGATTATGACATCATCAAATGATTCTGACATCAACAAAATGATTCTGACATCATCAAATGATTATGACATCAACAAAATGATTATGACATCATCTAATGATTATGACATCATCAAATGATTATGACATCAACAAAACGATTATGACATCATCCAATGATTATGACATCAAATGATTATGACATCATCAAATGATTATGACATCAACAAAATGATTATGACATCATCTAATGATTATGACATCATCAAATGATTATGACATCAACAAAGTGATTATGACATCATCCAATGATTATGACATCAAATGATTATGACATCATCAAATGATTATGACATCAACAAAATGATTATGACATCATCCAATGATTATGACATCAAATGATTATGACATCATCAAATCATTATGACATCAACAAAATGATTATGACATCAACAAAATGATTACGACATCATCAAATGATTATGACATCATCTAATGATGATGACATCATCAAATGATTATGACATCAACAAAATGATTATGACATCATCAAATGATTATGACATCAACAAAATGATTATGACATCATCAAATGATTCTGACATCAACAAAATGATTATGACATCATCAAATGATTATGACATCAACAAAATGATTATGACATCATCTAATGATCATGACATCATCAAATGATTATGGCATCATCAAATGATTATGACATCAACAAAATGATTATGACATCATCCAATGATTATGACCTCAAATCATTATGACATCATCAAATCATTATGACATCAACAAAATGATTATTACATCAACAAAATGATTATGACATCATCAAATGATTATGACATCAACAAAATGATTATGTCATCATCCAATGATCATGACATCAAATGATTATGACATCATCAAATGATTATGACATCAACAAAATGATTATGACATCATCTAATGATTATGACATCATCAAATGATTATGACATCAACAAAATGATTATGACATCATCCAATGATTGTGACATCAAATGATTATGACATCATCAAATGATTATGACATCAACAAAATGATTATGACATCATCAAATGATTATGACATCAACAAAATGATTATGACATCATCTAATGATTATGACATTATCAAATGATTATGACATCAACAAAATGATTATGACATCATCTAATGATTATGACATCAACAAAATGATTATGACATCATCCAATGATTATGACATCAAATGATTATGACATCATGAAATCATATGACATCAACAAAATGATTATGACATCAACAAAATGATTATGACATCATCAAATGATTATGACATCAACAAAATGATTATGACATCATCAAATTATTATGACATCAACAAAATGATTATTACATCAACAAAATGATTATGACATCATCAAATGATTATGACATCAAGAAAATGATTATGTCATCATCCAATGATTATGACATCAAATGATTATGACATCAACAAAATGATTATGACATCATCTAATGATTATGACATCAACAAAATGATTATGACATCATCTAATGATTATGACATAATCAAATGATTATGACATCAACAAAATGATTATGACATCATCTAATGATTATAACATCATCAAATGATTATGACATCAACAAAATGATTATGACATCATCCAATGATTATGACATCAAATGATTATGACATCATCAAATCATATGACATCAACAAAATGATTATGACATCAACAAAATGATTATGACATCATCAAATGATTCTGACATCAACAAAATGATTATGACATCATCAAATGATTCTGACATCAACAAAATGATTATGACATCATCAAATGATTATGACATCAACAAAATGATTATGACATCATCTAATGATTATGACATCATCAAATGATTATGACATCAACAAAATGATTATGACATCATCCAATGATTATGACATCAAATTATTATGACATCATCAAATGATTATGACATCAACAAAATAATTATGACATCATCTAATGATTATGACATCATCAAATGATTATGACATCAACAAAATGATTATGACATCATCCAATGATTATGACATCAAATGATTATGACATCATCAAATGATTATGACATCAACAAAATGATTATGACATCATCCAAGGATTATGACATCAAATGATTATGACATCATCAAATCATTATGACATCAACAAAATGATTATGACATCAACTAAATGATTACGACATCAACAAATGATTATGACATCAACAAAATGATTATGACATCATCTAATGATGATGACATCATCAAATGATTATGACATCAACAAAATGATTATGACATCATCTAATGATCATGACATCATCAAATGATTATGGCATCATCAAATGATTATGACATCAACAAAATGATTATGACATCATCCAATGATTATGACCTCAAATCATTATGACATCATCAAATCATTATGACATCAACAAAATGATTATTACATCAACAAAATGATTATGACATCATCAAATGATTATGACATCAACAAAATGATTATGTCATCATCCAATGATTATGACATCAAATGATTATGACATCATCAAATGATTACGACATCAACAAATGATTATGACATCAACAAAATGATTATGACATCATCAAATGATTATGACATCAACAAAATGATTATGACATCATCTAATGATCATGACATCATCAAATGATTATGGCATCATCAAATGATTATGACATCAACAAAATGATTATGACATCATCAAATGATTATGACATCAACAAAATGATTATGTCATCATCCAATGATTATGACATCAAATGATTATGACATCATCAAATGATTATGACATCAACAAAATGATTATGACGTCATCTAATGATTATGACATCATCAAATGATTTTGACATCAACAAAATGATTATGACATCATCCAATGATTGTGACATCAAATGATTATGACATCATCAAATGATTATGACATCATCAAATGATTATGACATCAAATGATTATGACATCATGAAATCATATGACATCAACAAAATGATTATGACATCAACAAAATGATTATGACATCATCAAATGATTATGACATCAACAAAATGATTATGACATCATCAAATGATTCTGACATCAACAAATTGATTATGACATCATCCAATGATTATGACATCAAATGATTATGACATCATCAAATCATTATGACATCAACAAAATGATTATGACATCAACAAAATGATTATGACATCATCAAATGATTATGACATCAACAAAATGATTATGACATCATCTAATGATTATGACATCATCAAATGATTATGACATCAACAAAATGATTATGACATCATCTAAGGATTATGACATCAAATGATTATGACATCATCAAATGATTATGACAGCAACAAAATGATTATGACATCATCAAATGATTATGACATCAACAAAATGATTATGACATCATCTAATGATTATGACATCATCAAATGATTATGACATCAACAAAATGATTATGACATCATCTAATGATTATGACATCATCAAATGATTATGACATCAACAAAATGATTATGACATCATCCAATGATTATGACATCAAATGATTATGACATCATCAAATGATTATGACATCAACAAAATGATTATGACATCATCTAATGATTATGACATCATCAAATGATTATGACATCAACAAAATGATTATGACATCATCAAATGATTATGACATCAACAAAATGATTATGACATCATCTAATGATTATGACATCATCAAATGATTATGACATCAACAAAATGATTATGACATCATCCAATGATTATGACATCAAATGATTATGACATCATCAAATGATTATGACATCAACAAAATGATTATGACATCATCAAATGATTATGACATCAACAAAATGATTATGACATCATCCAATGATTATGACATCAAATGATTATGACATCATCAAATGATTATGACATCATCCAACGATTATGACATCAAATGATTATGACATCATCAAATCATTATGACATCAACAAAATGATTATGACATCAACAAAATTATTATGACATCATCAAATGATTATGACATCAACAAAATGATTATGACATCATCTAATGATGATGGCATCATCAAATGATTATGACATCAACAAAATGATTATGACATCAACAAAATGATTATGACATCATCCAATGATTATGACATCATCAAATGGTTATGACATCATCAAATCATTATGACATCAACAAAATGATTATGACATCAACAAAATGATTATGACATCATCAAATGATTATGACATCAAATGATTATGACATCAACAAAATGATTATGACATCATCTAATGATTACGACATCATCAAATGATTATGACATCAACAAAATGATTATGACATCATCCAATGATTATGACATCAAATGATTATGACATCAACAAAATGATTATGACATCAACAAAATGATTATGACATCATCTAATGATTATGACATCATCAAATGATTATGACATCAACAAAATGATTATGACATCATCCAACAATTATGACATCAAATGATTATGACATCATCAAATGATTATGACATCAACAAAATGATTATGACATCATCCAATGATTATGACATCAAATGATTATGACATCATCAAATCATTATGACATCAACAAAATGATTATGACATCAACAAAATGATTATGACATCATCAAATGATTGTAACATCAACAAAATGATTATGACATCATCTAATGATTATGACATCATCAAATGATTATGACATCAACAAAATGATTATGACATTATCCAATGATTATGACATCAACAAAATGATTATGACATCATTAAATGATTATGACATCAAAAAAATGATTATGACATCATCCAATGATTATGACATCATCAAATGATTATGACATCAACAAAATGATTATGACATCATCCAATGATTATGACATCAAATGATTATGACGTCATCAAATGATTATGACATCAACAAAATGATTATGACATCATCAAATGATTATGACATCAAATGATTATGACATCATCAAATGATTATGACATCATCCGACGATAATGACATCAAATGATTATGACATCATCAAATCATTATGACATCAAAAAAATGATTATGACATCAACAAAATGATTATGACATCATTAAATGATTATGACATCATCAAATGATTATGACATCAAAAAAATGATTATGACATCATCCAATGATTATGACATCATCAAATGATTATGACATCAACAAAATGATTATGACATCATCCAATGATTATGACATCAAATGATTATGACATCATCAAATGATTATGACATCAACAAAATGATTATGACATCATCCAATGATTATGACCTCAAATCATTATGACATCATCAAATAATTATGACATCAACAAAATGATTATTACATCAACAAAATGATTATGACATCATCAAATGATTATGACATCAACAAAATGATTATGTCATCATCCAATGATCATGACATCAAATGATTATGACATCATCAAATGATTATGACATCAACAAAATGATTATGACATCATATAATGATTATGACATCATCAAATGATTATGACATCAACAAAATGATTATGACATCATCCAATGATTGTGACATCAAATGATTATGACATCATCAAATGATTATGACATCAACAAAATGATTATGACATCATCAAATGATTATGACATCAACAAAATGATTATGACATCATCTAATGATTATGACATAATCAAATGATTATGACATCAACAAAATGATTATGACATCATCTAATGATTATGACATCATCTAATGATTATGACATCAACAAAATGATTATGACATCATCCAATGATTATGACATCAAATGATTATGACATCATGAAATCATATGACATCAACAAAATGATTATGACATCAACAAAATGATTATGACATCATCAAATGATTATGACATCAACAAAATGATTATGACATCATCAAATGATTCTGACATCAACAAAATGATTATGACATCATCTAATGATTATGACATCATCAAATGAATATGACATCAACAAAATGATTATGACATTATCCAATGATTATGACATCAAATGATTATGACATCATTAAATCATTATGACATCAACAAAATGATTATTACATCAACAAAATGATTATGACATCATCAATGATTATGACATCAACAAAATGATTATGTCATCATCCAATGATTGTGACATCAAATGATTATGACATCAACAAAATGATTATGACATCATCCAATGATTATGACATCAAATGATTATGACATCATCAAATGATTATAACATCAACAAAATGATTATGACATCATCAAATGATTATGACATCAACAAAATGATTATGACATCATCTAATGATTATGACATAATCAAATGATTATGACATCAACAATATGATTATGACATCATCTAATGATTATAACATCATCAAATGATTATGACATCAACAAAATGATTATGACATCATCCAATGATTATGACATCAAATGATTATGACATCATCAAATCATATGACATCAACAAAATGATTATGACATCAACAAAATGATTATGACATCATCAAATGATTCTGACATCAACAAAATGATTATGACATCATCAAATGATTCTGACATCAACAAAATGATTCTGACATCATCAAATGATTATGACATCAACAAAATGATTATGACATCATCTAATGATTATGACATCATCAAATGATTATGACATCAACAAAACGATTATGAGATCATCCAATGATTATGACATCAAATGATTATGACATCATCAAATGATTATGACATCAACAAAATGATTATGACATCATCTAATGATTATGACATCATCAAATGATTATGACATCAACAAAGTGATTATGACATCATCCAATGATTATGACATCAAATGATTATGACATCAACAAAATGATTATGACATCATCCAATGATTATGACATCAAATGATTATGACATCATCAAATCATTATGACATCAACAAAATTATTATGACATCAACAAAATGATTACAACATCATCAAATGATTATGACATCAACAAAATGATTATGACATCATCTAATGATGATGACATCATCAAATGATTATGACATCAACAAAATGATTATGACATCATCAAATGATTATGACATCAACAAAATGATTATGACATCATCAAATGATTCTGACATCAACAAAATGATTATGACATCATCAAATGATTATGACATCATCAAATGATTATGACATCATCTAATGATTATGACATCATCAAATGATTATGACATCAACAAAATAATTATGACATCATCCAATGATTATGACATCAAATGATTATGACATCATCAAATGATTATGACATCAACAAAATGATTACAACATCATCAAATGATTATGACATCAACAAAATGATTATGACATCATCTAATGATGATGACATCATCAAATGATTATGACATCAACAAAATGATTATGACATCATCAAATGATTATGACATCAACAAAATGATTATGACATCATCAAATGATTCTGACATCAACAAAATGATTATGACATCATCAAATGATTATGACATCAACAAAATGATTATGACATCATCTAATGATTATGACATCATCAAATGATTATGACATCAACAAAACGATTATGACATCATCCAATGATTATGACATCAAATGATTATGACATCATCAAATGATTATGACATCAACAAAATGATTATGACATCATCTAATGATTATGACATCATCAAATGATTATGACATCAACAAAATGATTATGACATCATCCAATGATTATGACTTCAAATGATTATGACATCATCAAATGATTATGACATCAACAAAATGATTATGACATCATCCAATGATTATGACATCAAATGATTATGACATCATCAAATCATTATGACATCAACAAAATGATTATGACATCAACAAAATGATTACGACATCATCAAACGATTATGACATCAACAAAATGATTATGACATCATCTAATGATGATGACATCATCAAATGATTATGACATCAACAAAATGATTATGACATCATCAAATGATTATGACATCAACAAAATGATTATGACATCATCTAATGATCATGACATCATCAAATGATTATGGCATCATCAAATGATTTTGACATCAACAAAATGATTATGACATCATCCAATGATTATGACCTCAAATCATTATGACATCATCAAATCATTATGACATCAACAAAATGATTATTACATCAACAAAATGATTATGACATCATCAAATGATTATGACATCAACAAAATGATTATGTCATCATCCAATGATCATGACATCAAATGATTATGACATCATCAAATGATTATGACATCAACAAAATGATTATGACATCATCTAATGATTATGACATCATCAAATGATTATGACATCAACAAAATGATTATGACATCATCCAATGATTGTGACATCAAATGATTATGACATCATCAAATGATTATGACATCAACAAAATGATTATGACATCATCAAATGATTATGACATCAACAAAATGATTATGACATCATCAAATGATTATGACATCAACAAAATGATTATGACATCATCCAATGATTGTGACATCAAATGATTATGACATCATCAAATGACTATAACATCAACAAAATGATTATGACATCATCAAATGATTATGACATCAACAAAATGATTATGACATCATCTAATGATTATGACATAATCAAATGATTATGACATCAACAAAATGATTATGACATCATCTAATGATTATAACATCATCAAATGATCATGACATCAACAAAATGATTATGTCATCATCCAATGATTATGACATCAAATGATTATGACATCATCAAATCATATGACATCAACAAAATGATTATGACATCAACAAAATGATTATGACATCATCTAATGATTATGACATCATCAAATGATTCTGACATCAACAAAATGATTATGACATCATCAAATGATTGTGACATCAAATGATTATGACATCATCAAATGATTATGACATCAACAAAATGATTATGACATCATCCAATGATTATGACATCAAATGATTATGACATCATCAAATGATTATGACATCAACAAAATGATTATGACATCATCCAATGATTATGACATCAAATGATTATGACATCATCAAATGATTATAACATCAACAAAATGATTATGACATCATCAAATGATTATGACATCAACCAAATAATTATTACATCAACAAAATGATTATGACATCATCAATGATTATGACATCAACAAAATGATTATGTCATCATCCAATGATTGTGACATCAAATGATTATGACATCATCAAATGATTATGACATCAACAAAATGATTATGACATCATCCAATGATTATGACATCAAATGATTATGACATCATCAAATGATTATAACATCAACAAAATGATTATGACATCATCAAATGATTATGACATCAACAAAATGATTATGACATCATCTAATGATTATGACATAATCAAATGATTGTGATATCAACAAAATGATTATGACATCATCTAATGATTATAACATCATCAAATGATTATGACATCAACAAAATGATTATGACATCATCCAATGATTATGACATCAAATGATTATGACATCATCAAATCATATGACATCAACAAAATGATTATGACATCAACAAAATGATTATGACATCATCAAATGATTCTGACATCAACAAAATGATTATGACATCATCAAGTGATTCTGACATCAACAAAATGATTATGACATCATCTAATGATTATGACATCAACAAAATGATTATGACATCATCCAATGATTATGACATCAAATGATTATGACATCATCAAATGATTATAACATCAACAAAATGATTATGACATCATCAAATGATTATGACATCAACAAAATGATTATGACATCATCTAATGATTATGACATAATCAAATGATTATGACATCAACAAAATGATTATGACATCATCTAATGATTATAACATCATCAAATGATCATGACATCAACAAAATGATTATGACATCATCCAATGATTATGACATCATCAAATCATATGACATCAACAAAATGATTATGACATCGACAAAATGATTATGACATCGACAAAATGATTATGACATCATCAAATGATTCTGACATCAACAAAATGATTATGACATCATCAAATGATTGTGACATCAAATGATTATGACATCATCAAATGATTATGACATCAACAAAATGATTATGACATCATCCAATGATTATGACATCAAATGATTATGACATCATCAAATGATTATGACATCAACAAAATGATTATGACATCATCCAATGATTATGACATCAAATGATTATGACATCATCAAATGATTATAACATCAACAAAATGATTATGACATCATCAAATGATTATGACATCAACAAAATGATTATTACATCAACAAAATGATTATGACATCATCAATGATTATGACATCAACAAAATGATTATGTCATCATCCAATGATTGTGACATCAAATGATTATGACATCATCAAATGATTATGACATCAACAAAATGATTATGACATCATCCAATGATTATGACATCAAATGATTATGACATCATCAAATGATTATAACATCAACAAAATGATTATGACATCATCAAATGATTATGACATCAACAAAATGATTATGACATCATCTAATGATTATGACATAATCAAATGATTATGACATCAACAAAATGATTATGACATCATCTAATGATTATAACATCATCAAATGATTATGACATCAACAAAATGATTATGACATCATCCAATGATTATGACATCCAATGATTATGACATCATCAAATCATTATGACATCAACAAAATGATTATGACATCAACAAAATGATTATGACATCATCAAATGAATATGACATCAACAAAATGATTATGACATCATCAAATGATTCTGACATCAACAAAATGATTCTGACATCATCAAATGATTATGACATCAACAAAATGATTATGACATCATCTAATGATTATGACATCATCAAATGATTATGACATCAACAAAACGATTATGACATCATCCAATGATTATGACATCAAATGATTATGACATCATCAAATGATTATGACATCAACAAAATGATTATGACATCATCTAATGATTATGACATCATCAAATGATTATGACATCAACAAAGTGATTATGACATCATCCAATGATTATGACATCAAATGATTATGACATCATCAAATGATTATGACATCAACAAAATGATTATGACATCATCCAATGATTATGACATCAAATGATTATGACATCATCAAATCATTATGACATCAACAAAATGATTATGACATCAACAAAATGATTACGACATCATCAAATGATTATGACATCATCTAATGATGATGACATCATCAAATGATTATGACATCAACAAAATGATTATGACATCATCAAATGATTATGACATCAACAAAATGATTATGACATCATCAAATGATTCTGACATCAACAAAATGATTATGACATCATCAAATGATTATGACATCAACAAAATGATTATGACATCATCTAATGATCATGACATCATCAAATGATTATGGCATCATCAAATGATTATGACATCAACAAAATGATTATGACATCATCCAATGATTATGACCTCAAATCATTATGACATCATCAAATCATTATGACATCAACAAAATGATTATTACATCAACAAAATGATTATGACATCATCAAATGATTATGACATCAACAAAATGATTATGTCATCATCCAATGATCATGACATCAAATGATTATGACATCATCAAATGATTATGACATCAACAAAATGATTATGACATCATCTAATGATTATGACATCATCAAATGATTATGACATCAACAAAATGATTATGACATCATCCAATGATTGTGACATCAAATGATTATGACATCATCAAATGATTATGACATCAACAAAATGATTATGACATCATCAAATGATTATGACATCAACAAAATGATTATGACATCATCTAATGATTATGACATAATCAAATGATTATGACATCAACAAAATGATTATGACATCATCTAATGATTATGACATCAACAAAATGATTATGACATCATCCAATGATTATGACATCAAATGATTATGACATCATGAAATCATATGACATCAACAAAATGATTATGACATCAACAAAATGATTATGACATCATCAAATGATTATGACATCAACAAAATGATTATGACATCATCAAATTATTATGACATCAACAAAATGATTATTACATCAACAAAATGATTATGACATCATCAAATGATTATGACATCAAGAAAATGATTATGTCATCATCCAATGATTATGACATCAAATGATTATGACATCATCTAATGATTATGACATAATCAAATGATTATGACATCAACAAAATGATTATGACATCATCTAATGATTATAACATCATCAAATGATTATGACATCAACAAAATGATTATGACATCATCCAATGATTATGACATCAAATGATTATGACATCATCAAATCATATGACATCAACAAAATGATTATGACATCAACAAAATGATTATGACATCATCAAATGATTCTGACATCAACAAAATGATTATGACATCATCAAATGATTCTGACATCAACAAAATGATTATGACATCATCAAATGATTATGACATCAACAAAATGATTATGACATCATCTAATGATTATGACATCATCAAATGATTATGACATCAACAAAATGATTATGACATCATCCAATGATTATGACATCAAATTATTATGACATCATCAAATGATTATGACATCAACAAAATAATTATGACATCATCTAATGATTATGACATCATCAAATGATTATGACATCAACAAAATGATTATGACATCATCCAATGATTATGACATCAAATGATTATGACATCATCAAATGATTATGACATCAACAAAATGATTATGACATCATCCAAGGATTATGACATCAAATGATTATGACATCATCAAATCATTATGACATCAACAAAATGATTATGACATCAACTAAATGATTACGACATCAACAAATGATTATGACATCAACAAAATGATTATGACATCATCTAATGATGATGACATCATCAAATGATTATGACATCAACAAAATGATTATGACATCATCTAATGATCATGACATCATCAAATGATTATGGCATCATCAAATGATTATGACATCAACAAAATGATTATGACATCATCCAATGATTATGACCTCAAATCATTATGACATCATCAAATCATTATGACATCAACAAAATGATTATTACATCAACAAAATGATTATGACATCATCAAATGATTATGACATCAACAAAATGATTATGTCATCATCCAATGATTATGACATCAAATGATTATGACATCATCAAATGATTACGACATCAACAAATGATTATGACATCAACAAAATGATTATGACATCATCAAATGATTATGACATCAACAAAATGATTATGACATCATCTAATGATCATGACATCATCAAATGATTATGGCATCATCAAATGATTATGACATCAACAAAATGATTATGACATCATCAAATGATTATGACATCAACAAAATGATTATGTCATCATCCAATGATTATGACATCAAATGATTATGACATCATCAAATGATTATGACATCAACAAAATGATTATGACGTCATCTAATGATTATGACATCATCAAATGATTTTGACATCAACAAAATGATTATGACATCATCCAATGATTGTGACATCAAATGATTATGACATCATCAAATGATTATGACATCATCAAATGATTATGACATCAAATGATTATGACATCATGAAATCATATGACATCAACAAAATGATTATGACATCAACAAAATGATTATGACATCATCAAATGATTATGACATCAACAAAATGATTATGACATCATCAAATGATTCTGACATCAACAAATTGATTATGACATCATCCAATGATTATGACATCAAATGATTATGACATCATCAAATCATTATGACATCAACAAAATGATTATGACATCAACAAAATGATTATGACATCATCAAATGATTATGACATCAACAAAATGATTATGACATCATCTAATGATTATGACATCATCAAATGATTATGACATCAACAAAATGATTATGACATCATCTAAGGATTATGACATCAAATGATTATGACATCATCAAATGATTATGACAGCAACAAAATGATTATGACATCATCAAATGATTATGACATCAACAAAATGATTATGACATCATCTAATGATTATGACATCATCAAATGATTATGACATCAACAAAATGATTATGACATCATCCAATGATTATGACATCAAATGATTATGACATCATCAAATGATTATGACATCAACAAAATGATTATGACATCATCTAATGATTATGACATCATCAAATGATTATGACATCAACAAAATGATTATGACATCATCAAATGATTATGACATCAACAAAATGATTATGACATCATCTAATGATTATGACATCATCAAATGATTATGACATCAACAAAATGATTATGACATCATCCAATGATTATGACATCAAATGATTATGACATCATCAAATGATTATGACATCAACAAAATGATTATGACATCATCAAATGATTATGACATCAACAAAATGATTATGACATCATCCAATGATTATGACATCAAATGATTATGACATCATCAAATGATTATGACATCATCCAACGATTATGACATCAAATGATTATGACATCATCAAATCATTATGACATCAACAAAATGATTATGACATCAACAAAATTATTATGACATCATCAAATGATTATGACATCAACAAAATGATTATGACATCATCTAATGATGATGGCATCATCAAATGATTATGACATCAACAAAATGATTATGACATCAACAAAATGATTATGACATCATCCAATGATTATGACATCATCAAATGGTTATGACATCATCAAATCATTATGACATCAACAAAATGATTATGACATCAACAAAATGATTATGACATCATCAAATGATTATGACATCAAATGATTATGACATCAACAAAATGATTATGACATCATCTAATGATTACGACATCATCAAATGATTATGACATCAACAAAATGATTATGACATCATCCAATGATTATGACATCAAATGATTATGACATCAACAAAATGATTATGACATCAACAAAATGATTATGACATCATCTAATGATTATGACATCATCAAATGATTATGACATCAACAAAATGATTATGACATCATCCAACAATTATGACATCAAATGATTATGACATCATCAAATGATTATGACATCAACAAAATGATTATGACATCATCCAATGATTATGACATCAAATGATTATGACATCATCAAATCATTATGACATCAACAAAATGATTATGACATCAACAAAATGATTATGACATCATCAAATGATTGTAACATCAACAAAATGATTATGACATCATCTAATGATTATGACATCATCAAATGATTATGACATCAACAAAATGATTATGACATTATCCAATGATTATGACATCAACAAAATGATTATGACATCATTAAATGATTATGACATCAAAAAAATGATTATGACATCATCCAATGATTATGACATCATCAAATGATTATGACATCAACAAAATGATTATGACATCATCCAATGATTATGACATCAAATGATTATGACGTCATCAAATGATTATGACATCAACAAAATGATTATGACATCATCAAATGATTATGACATCAACAAAATGATTATGACATCATCCAATGATTATGACATCAAATGATTATGACATCATCAAATGATTATGACATCATCCGACGATAATGACATCAAATGATTATGACATCATCAAATCATTATGACATCAAAAAAATGATTATGACATCAACAAAATGATTATGACATCATTAAATGATTATGACATCATCAAATGATTATGACATCAAAAAAATGATTATGACATCATCCAATGATTATGACATCATCAAATGATTATGACATCAACAAAATGATTATGACATCATCCAATGATTATGACATCAAATGATTATGACATCATCAAATGATTATGACATCAACAAAATGATTATGACATCATCAAATGATTATGACATCAACAAAATGATTATGACATCAACAAAATGATTATGACATCATCAAATGATTATGACATCAACAAAATTATTATGACATCATCTAATGATGATGACATCATCAAATGATTATGACATCAACAAAATGATTATGACATCATCTAATGATGATGACATCATCAAATGATTATGACATCAACAAAATGATTATGACATCATCAAATGATTATGACATCAACAAAATGATTTTGACATCATCTAATGATTATGACATCATCAAATGATTATGGCATCATCAAATGATTATGACATCAACAAAATGATTATGACATCATCCAATGATTATGACATCAAATGATTATGACATCATCAAATTATTATGACATCAACAAAATGATTATTACATCAACAAAATGATTATGACATCATCAAATGATTATGACATCAAGAAAATGATTATGTCATCATCCAATGATTATGACATCAAATGATTATGACATCATCAAATGATTATGACATCAACAAAATGATTATGACATCATCTAATGATTATGACATCATCAAATGATTATGACATCAACAAAATGATTATGACATCATCCAATGATTATGACATCAAATGATTATGACATCAACAAAATGATTATGACATCATCAAATGATTATGATATCAACAAAATGATTATGACATCATCTAATGATTATGACATAATCAAATGATTATGACATCAACAAAATGATTATGACATCATCTAATGATTATAACATCATCAAATGATTATGACATCAACAAAATGATTATGACATCATCCAATGATTATGACATCAAATGATTATGACATCAACAAAATGATTATGACATCATCCAATGATTATGACCTCAAATCATTATGACATCATCAAATCATTATGACATCAACAAAATGATTATTACATCAACAAAATGATTATGACATCATCAAATGATTATGACATCAACAAAATGATTATGTCATCATCCAATGATTATGACATCAAATGATTATGACATCATCAAATGATTATGACATCAACAAAATGATTATGACATCATCTAATGATTATGACATCATCAAATGATTATGACATCAACAAAATGATTATGACATCATCCAATGATTGTGACATCAAATGATTATGACATCATCAAATGATTATGACATCATCAAATGATTATGACATCAACAAAATGATTATGACATCATCCAATGATTATGACATCAAATGATTATGACATCATCAAATCATATGACATCAACAAAATGATTATGACATCAACAAAATGATTATGACATCATCAAATGATTATGACATCAACAAAATGATTATGACATCATCAAATGATTCTGACATCAACAAAATGATTATGACATCATCTAATGATTATGACATCATCAAATGATTATGACATCAACAAAATGATTATGACATCATCCAATGAATATGACATCATCAAATGATTATGACGTCAACAAAATGATTATGACATCATCCAATGATTATGACATCAAATGATTATGACATCATCAAATGATTATGACATCAACAAAATGATTATGACATCATCAAATGATTATGACATCATCAAATGATTATGACATCAACAAAATGATTATGACATCATCCAATGATTATGACATCCAATGATTATGACATCATCAAATGATTATGACATCAACAAAATGATTATGACATCATCCAATGATTATGACATCCAATGATTATGACATCATCAAATCATTATGACATCAACAAAATGATTATGACATCAACAAAATGATTATGACATCATCAAATGATTATGACATCAAATGATTATGACATCAACAAAATGATTATGACATCGTCTAATGATTATGACATCAAATGATTATGACATCATCAAATGATTATGACATCAACAAAATGATTATGACATCAACAAAATGATTGTGACATCATCTAATGATTATGACATCAAATGATTATGACATCATCAAATGATTATGACATCAACAAAATGATTATGACATCATCCAATGATTATGACATCAAATGATTATGACATCATCAAATCATTATGACATCAACAAAATGATTATGACATCAACAAAATGATTATGACATCATCAAATGATTGTAACATCAACAAAATGATTATGACATCATCTAATGATTATGACATCATCAAATGATTATGACATCAACAAAATGATTATGACATTATCCAATGATTATGACATCAACAAAATGATTATGACATCATTAAATGATTATGACATCAAAAAAATGATTATGACATCATCCAATGATTATGACATCATCAAATGATTATGACATCAACAAAATGATTATGACATCATCCAATGATTATGACATCAAATGATTATGACGTCATCAAATGATTATGACATCAACAAAATGATTATGACATCATCAAATGATTATGACATCAACAAAATGATTATGATATCATCCAATGATTATGACATCAAATGATTATGACATCATCAAATGATTATGACATCATCCGACGATAATGACATCAAATGATTATGACATCATCAAATCATTATGACATCAAAAAAATGATTATGACATCAACAAAATGATTATGACATCATTAAATGATTATGACATCATCAAATGATTATGACATCAAAAAAATGATTATGACATCATCCAATGATTATGACATCATCAAATGATTATGACATCAACAAAATGATTATGACATCATCCAATGATTATGACATCAAATGATTATGACATCATCAAATGATTATGACATCAACAAAATGATTATGACATCATCAAATGATTATGACATCAACAAAATGATTATGACATCAACAAAATGATTATGACATCATCAAATGATTATGACATCAACAAAATTATTATGACATCATCTAATGATGATGACATCATCAAATGATTATGACATCAACAAAATGATTATGACATCATCTAATGATGATGACATCATCAAATGATTATGACATCAACAAAATGATTATGACATCATCAAATGATTATGACATCAACAAAATGATTTTGACATCATCTAATGATTATGACATCATCAAATGATTATGGCATCATCAAATGATTATGACATCAACAAAATGATTATGACATCATCCAATGATTATGACATCAAATGATTATGACATCATCAAATTATTATGACATCAACAAAATGATTATTACATCAACAAAATGATTATGACATCATCAAATGATTATGACATCAAGAAAATGATTATGTCATCATCCAATGATTATGACATCAAATGATTATGACATCATCAAATGATTATGACATCAACAAAATGATTATGACATCATCTAATGATTATGACATCATCAAATGATTATGACATCAACAAAATGATTATGACATCATCCAATGATTATGACATCAAATGATTATGACATCAACAAAATGATTATGACATCATCAAATGATTATGATATCAACAAAATGATTATGACATCATCTAATGATTATGACATAATCAAATGATTATGACATCAACAAAATGATTATGACATCATCTAATGATTATAACATCATCAAATGATTATGACATCAACAAAATGATTATGACATCATCCAATGATTATGACATCAAATGATTATGGCATCATCAAATCATATGACATCAACAAAATGATTATGACATCAACAAAATGATTATGACATCATCAAATGATTCTGACATCAACAAAATGATTATGACATCATCAAATGATTCTGACATCAACAAAATGATTATGACATCATCAAATGAATATGACATCAACAAAATGATTATGACATCATCTAATGATTATGACATCATCAAATGATTATGACATCAACAAAATGATTATGACATCATCTAATGATTATGACATCATCAAATGATTATGACATCAACAAAATGATTATGACATCATCCAATGATTATGACATCAAATGATTATGACATCATCAAATGATTATGACATCAACAAAATAATTATGACATCATCTAATGATTATGACATCATCAAATGATTATGACATCAACAAAATGATTATGACATCATCCAATGATTATGACATCAAATGATTATGACATCATCAAATGATTATGACATCAACAAAATGATTATGACATCATCCAATGATTATGACATCAAATGATTATGACATCATCAAATCATTATGACATCAACAAAATGATTATGACATCAACAAAATGATTACGACATCATCAAATGATTATGACATCAACAAAATGATTATGACATCATCTAATGATGATGACATCATCAAATGATTATGACATCAACAAAATGATTATGACATCATCAAATGATTATGACATCAACAAAATGATTATGACATCATCTAATGATCATGACATCATCAAATGATTATGGCATCATCAAATGATTATGACATCAACAAAATGATTATGACATCATCCAATGATTATGACCTCAAATCATTATGACATCATCAAATCATTATGACATCAACAAAATGATTATTACATCAACAAAATGATTATGACATCATCAAATGATTATGACATCAACAAAATGATTATGTCATCATCCAATGATTATGACATCAAATGATTATGACATCATCAAATGATTATGACATCAACAAAATGATTATGACATCATCTAATGATTATGACATCATCAAATGATTATGACATCAACAAAATGATTATGACATCATCCAATGATTGTGACATCAAATGATTATGACATCATCAAATGATTATGACATCATCAAATGATTATGACATCAACAAAATGATTATGACATCATCCAATGATTATGACATCAAATGATTATGACATCATCAAATCATATGACATCAACAAAATGATTATGACATCAACAAAATGATTATGACATCATCAAATGATTATGACATCAACAAAATGATTATGACATCATCAAATGATTCTGACATCAACAAAATGATTATGACATCATCTAATGATTATGACATCATCAAATGATTATGACATCAACAAAATGATTATGACATCATCCAATGAATATGACATCATCAAATGATTATGACGTCAACAAAATGATTATGACATCATCCAATGATTATGACATCAAATGATTATGACATCATCAAATGATTATGACATCAACAAAATGATTATGACATCATCAAATGATTATGACATCATCAAATGATTATGACATCAACAAAATGATTATGACATCATCCAATGATTATGACATCCAATGATTATGACATCATCAAATGATTATGACATCAACAAAATGATTATGACATCATCCAATGATTATGACATCCAATGATTATGACATCATCAAATCATTATGACATCAACAAAATGATTATGACATCAACAAAATGATTATGACATCATCAAATGATTATGACATCAAATGATTATGACATCAACAAAATGATTATGACATCGTCTAATGATTATGACATCAAATGATTATGACATCATCAAATGATTATGACATCAACAAAATGATTATGACATCAACAAAATGATTGTGACATCATCTAATGATTATGACATCAAATGATTATGACATCATCAAATGATTATGACATCAACAAAATGATTATGACATCATCCAATGATTATGACATCAAATGATTATGACATCATCAAATCATTATGACATCAACAAAATGATTATGACATCAACAAAATGATTATGACATCATCAAATGATTGTAACATCAACAAAATGATTATGACATCATCTAATGATTATGACATCATCAAATGATTATGACATCAACAAAATGATTATGACATTATCCAATGATTATGACATCAACAAAATGATTATGACATCATTAAATGATTATGACATCAAAAAAATGATTATGACATCATCCAATGATTATGACATCATCAAATGATTATGACATCAACAAAATGATTATGACATCATCCAATGATTATGACATCAAATGATTATGACGTCATCAAATGATTATGACATCAACAAAATGATTATGACATCATCAAATGATTATGACATCAACAAAATGATTATGACATCATCCAATGATTATGACATCAAATGATTATGACATCATCAAATGATTATGACATCATCCGACGATAATGACATCAAATGATTATGACATCATCAAATCATTATGACATCAAAAAAATGATTATGACATCAACAAAATGATTATGACATCATTAAATGATTATGACATCATCAAATGATTATGACATCAAAAAAATGATTATGACATCATCCAATGATTATGACATCATCAAATGATTATGACATCAACAAAATGATTATGACATCATCCAATGATTATGACATCAAATGATTATGACATCATCAAATGATTATGACATCAACAAAATGATTATGACATCATCAAATGATTATGACATCAACAAAATGATTATGACATCAACAAAATGATTATGACATCATCAAATGATTATGACATCAACAAAATTATTATGACATCATCTAATGATGATGACATCATCAAATGATTATGACATCAACAAAATGATTATGACATCATCTAATGATGATGACATCATCAAATGATTATGACATCAACAAAATGATTATGACATCATCAAATGATTATGACATCAACAAAATGATTTTGACATCATCTAATGATTATGACATCATCAAATGATTATGGCATCATCAAATGATTATGACATCAACAAAATGATTATGACATCATCCAATGATTATGACATCAAATGATTATGACATCATCAAATTATTATGACATCAACAAAATGATTATTACATCAACAAAATGATTATGACATCATCAAATGTTTATGACATCAAGAAAATGATTATGTCATCATCCAATGATTATGACATCAAATGATTATGACATCATCAAATGATTATGACATCAACAAAATGATTATGACATCATCTAATGATTATGACATCATCAAATGATTATGACATCAACAAAATGATTATGACATCATCCAATGATTATGACATCAAATGATTATGACATCAACAAAATGATTATGACATCATCAAATGATTATGATATCAACAAAATGATTATGACATCATCTAATGATTATGACATAATCAAATGATTATGACATCAACAAAATGATTATGACATCATCTAATGATTATAACATCATCAAATGATTATGACATCAACAAAATGATTATGACATCATCCAATGATTATGACATCAAATGATTATGACATCATCAAATCATATGACATCAACAAAATGATTATGACATCAACAAAATGATTATGACATCATCAAATGATTCTGACATCAACAAAATGATTATGACATCATCAAATGATTCTGACATCAACAAAATGATTATGACATCATCAAATGATTATGACATCAACAAAATGATTATGACATCATCTAATGATTATGACATCATCAAATGATTATGACATCAACAAAATGATTATGACATCATCCAATGATTATGACATCAAATGATTATGACATCATCAAATGATTATGACATCAACAAAATAATTATGACATCATCTAATGATTATGACATCATCAAATGATTATGACATCAACAAAATGATTATGACATCATCCAATGATTATGACATCAAATGATTATGACATCATCAAATGATTATGACATCAACAAAATGATTATGACATCATCCAATGATTATGACATCAAATGATTATGACATCATCAAATCATTATGACATCAACAAAATGATTATGACATCAACAAAATGATTACGACATCATCAAATGATTATGACATCAACAAAATGATTATGACATCATCTAATGATGATGACATCATCAAATGATTATGACATCAACAAAATGATTATGACATCATCAAATGATTATGACATCAACAAAATGATTATGACATCATCTAATGATCATGACATCATCAAATGATTATGGCATCATCAAATGATTATGACATCAACAAAATGATTATGACATCATCCAATGATTATGACCTCAAATCATTATGACATCATCAAATCATTATGACATCAACAAAATGATTATTACATCAACAAAATGATTATGACATCATCAAATGATTATGACATCAACAAAATGATTATGTCATCATCCAATGATTATGACATCAAATGATTATGACATCATCAAATGATTATGACATCAACAAAATGATTATGACATCATCTAATGATTATGACATCATCAAATGATTATGACATCAACAAAATGATTATGACATCATCCAATGATTGTGACATCAAATGATTATGACATCATCAAATGATTATGACATCATCAAATGATTATGACATCAACAAAATGATTATGACATCATCCAATGATTATGACATCAAATGATTATGACATCATCAAATCATATGACATCAACAAAATGATTATGACATCAACAAAATGATTATGACATCATCAAATGATTATGACATCAACAAAATGATTATGACATCATCAAATGATTCTGACATCAACAAAATGATTATGACATCATCTAATGATTATGACATCATCAAATGATTATGACATCAACAAAATGATTATGACATCATCCAATGAATATGACATCATCAAATGATTATGACGTCAACAAAATGATTATGACATCATCCAATGATTATGACATCAAATGATTATGACATCATCAAATGATTATGACATCAACAAAATGATTATGACATCATCAAATGATTATGACATCATCAAATGATTATGACATCAACAAAATGATTATGACATCATCCAATGATTATGACATCCAATGATTATGACATCATCAAATGATTATGACATCAACAAAATGATTATGACATCATCCAATGATTATGACATCCAATGATTATGACATCATCAAATCATTATGACATCAACAAAATGATTATGACATCAACAAAATGATTATGACATCATCAAATGATTATGACATCAAATGATTATGACATCAACAAAATGATTATGACATCGTCTAATGATTATGACATCAAATGATTATGACATCATCAAATGATTATGACATCAACAAAATGATTATGACATCAACAAAATGATTGTGACATCATCTAATGATTATGACATCAAATGATTATGACATCAACAAAATGATTATGACATCATCTAATGATTATGACATCATCAAATGATTATGACATCAACAAAATGATTATGACATCATCCAATGATTATGACATCAAATGATTATGACATCAACAAAATGATTATGACATCAACAAAATGATTATGACATCATCTAATGATTATGACATCATCAAATGATTATGAAATCAACAAAATGATTATGACATCATCCAATAATTATGACATCAAATGATTATGACATCATCAAATGATTATGACATCAACAAAATGATTATGACATCATCCAATGATTATGACATCAAATGATTATGACATCATCAAATCATTATGACATCAACAAAATGATTATGACATCAACAAAATGATTATGACATCATCAAATGATTGTAACATCAACAAAATGATTATGACATCATCTAATGATTATGACATCATCAAATGATTATGACATCAACAAAATGATTATGACATTATCCAATGATTATGACTAGTGTTGAGCATTCCGATACCGCAAGTATCGGGTATCGGCCGATACTTGCTGTATCGGAATTCCGATACCGACTTCCGATATTTTTTCAATATCGGAATTCGGCATCGGAATCGGAAGTTCAAAGTTGATTGACAGACTGACGTCATCATGATGCGCGGTGTGTGCGCATCATGATGCGCCGTCATTTCGGGCCTTCCGGGGGTCTCTGCCGGCCTGCCGGGGGGCTGTGCCGGCCTGCCGGTGGTCTGTGCACCCTATGGGGGTCTGTACCGGCCTGCCGGGGGGCTGTGCCGGCCTGCCGGTGGTCTGTGCACCCTGTGGGGGTCTGTACCGGCCTGCCGGGGGGCTGTGCCGGCCTGCCGGTGGTCTGTGCACCCTGTGGGGGTCTGTACCGGCCTGCCGGGGGGCTGTGCCGGCCTGCCGGGGGGCTGTGCTGATGTCCGAGGGTCTGTGCAAGCATCGTCCGATGGGACTACAAGTCCCATCGGGCGATGCCTGCTACCATGACAGTGATTGACACATTAGCCAATGATGGGACAGTAGTAGTCCCATCATCCGGCTAATGTGTTAAATGTTAAAAAAAAAAAAAATACTACATACATACTACATGCATGCTACATACATACTACATGCTACATACATACTACATATATACTACATACATACTACATGCATGCTACATACATACTACATGCTACATACATACTACATGCATGCTACATACATACTACATGCTACATACATACTACATATACTACATACATACTACATATATACTACATACATGCTACATACATACTGCATGCTACATACATACTACATACATACTACATGCATGCTACATACATACTACATGCATGCTACATACATACTACATGCATGCTACATGCATGCTACATACATACTACATACATACTACATACTACATATATACTACATGCATGCTACATACATACTACATGCTACATACATACCACATACATACTACATACATGCTACATACTACATACATACTACATACATACTACATGCATGCTACATACATACTACATGCATGCTACATACATACTACATGCCACATACATACCACATACATACTACATACATACTACATATATACTACATACATGCTACATATGTACTACATGCATGCTACATACATACTACATATATACTACATGCATGCTACATACATACTACATGCTACATGCATGCTACATACATACTACATACATACTACATGCCACATACATACCACATACATACTACATACATACTACATACATACTACATGCTACATACATACTACATATATACTACATACATGCTACATATATACTACATGCATGCTACATACATACTACATATATACTACATGCATGCTACATACATACTACATGCTACATACATACCACATACATACTACATACATGCTACATATATACTACATGCATGCTACATACATACTACATATATACTACATGCATGCTACATACATACTACATGCTACATACATACCACATACATACTACATACATGCTACATATATACTACATGCATGCTACATACATACTACATATATACTACATGCATGCTACATACATACTACATGCTACATACATACCACATACATACTACATACATGCTACATATATACTACATGCATGCTACATACATACTACATATATACTACATGCATGCTACATACATACTACATGCTACATGCATGCTACATACATACTACATACATACTACATGCTACATACATACCACATATATACTACATACATACAATACATTCATACAATACATACATAGACATACAGTACATATAACATAGAGTAACATACTTACCAATACTTGTCACATTGTTCCCCGAAGCCATTGTCTTTTCCGGAATAAATATTAACATAACAAACCACAAAAATACTCACCCACGATCCGAAGCAGTCCACGAGTGTGTCCCACGACGATCTTGGGTAGAGAACTGCAGCATCAGCTGTTGCTGCCATTCTCTACGGGCTGCAGGAATCCAATGACGGAAGGTAGGTATCCTTCCGCACTGTATTCCTCCGCCACTTAAAAAAAAAAAGTCCCTAGTCTCACTTTATGCCATTGCTGCGTGGGAATTTCCCACACAGCAATGGCATAAAGTGAGACTAGGGACTTTTTTTTTTAAGTGGCGGAGGAATACAGTGCGGAAGGATACCTACCTTCCATCATTGGATTCCTGCAGCCCGTAGAGAACGGCAGCAACAGCTGATGCTGCAGTTCTCTACCCAAGATCGTCGTGGGACACACTCGTGGACTGCTTCGGATCGTGGGTGAGTATTTTTGTGGTTTGTTATGTTAATATTTATTCCGGAAAAGACAATGGCTTCGGTGAACAATGTGACAAGTATTGGTAAGTATGTTACTCTATGTTATATGTACTGTATGTCTATGTATGTATTGTATGAATGTATTGTATGTATGTAGTATATATGTGGTATGTATGTAGCATGTAGTATGTATGTAGTATGTGTGTAGCATGCATGTAGCATGTAGTATGTATGTAGCATGCATGTAGTATATATGTAGTATGTATGTAGCATGCATGTAGTATATATGTAGCATGTATGTAGTATGTATGTGGTATGTATGTAGCATGTAGTATGTATGTAGCATGCATGTAGTATATATGTGTTATGTATGTAGCATGTAGCATGCATGTAGCATGCATGTAGTATGTATGTAGTATATATGTGGTATGTATGTAGCATGCAGTATGTATGTAGCATGCATGTAGTATATATGTAGTATGTATGTTGCATGTAGTATTTATGTAGTATGAATGTAGCATGTATGTAGTATGTAGTATGAATGTAGTATGTATGTAGTATGCATGTAGTATGTATGTAGTATTTTTTTTTTTTACATTTAACACATTAGCCGGATGATGGGACTACTACTGTCCCATCATTGGCTAATGTGTCAATCACTGTCATGGTAGCAGGCATCGCCCGATGGGACTTGTAGTCCCATCGGACGATGCCTGCACAGACCCCCGGAGCCTGCACAGACCACCGGCAGGCCGGCACAGCCCCCCGGCAGGCCGGCACAGCCCCCCGGCAGGCCGGCACAGCCCCCCGGAGCCTGCACAGACCACCGGCAGGCCGGCACAGACCACCGGAGCCTGCACAGACCCCCTGGCAGGCCGGCACAGCCCCCCGAAAGGCCCGTACAGACCCCAGAGAGGCTGTACAAGGGCAGGAAAGGGTTTTTCTTATTCCGATACCGGAAGTCCCATAGACTTGAATGGGACTTCCGGTATCGGAATCGGCGATACCGATACTTTTTTTAAAGATCGGCCGATACCATCCGATACGATACTTTGAAGTATCGGACGGTATCGCTCAACTCTAATTATGACATCAAATGATTATGAAATCATCAAATGATTATGACATCAACAAATTGATTATGACATCATCAAATGGATATGACATCAACAAAATGATTATGACATCATTAAATGATTATGACATCAAATGATTATGACATCAAAAAAATGATTATGACATCATCTAATGATTATGACATCATCAAATGATTATGACATCAACAAAATGATTATAACATCATCCAATGATTATGACATCAAATGATTATGACATCATCAAATGATTATGACATCATCCAATGATTATGACATCAAATGATTATGACATCATCAAATGATTATGACATCAACAAAATGATTATGACATCATCCAACGATTATGACATCAAATGATTATGACATCATCAAATCATTATGACATCAACAAAATGATTATGACATCAACAAAATGATTATGACATCATCAAATGATTATGACATCAACAAAATGATTATGACATCATCTAATGATTATGACATTATCAAATGATTATGGCATCATCAAATGATTATGACATCAACAAAATGATTATGACATCATCCAATGATTATGACATCAAATGATTATGACATCATCAAATCATTATGACATCAACAAAATGATTATTACATCAACAAAATGATTATGACATCATCAATGATTATCACATCAACAAAATGATTATGTCATCATCCAATGATTGTGACATCAAATGATTATGACATCATCAAATGATTATGACATCAACAAAATGATTATGACATCATCTAATGATTATGACATCAAATGATTATGACATCATCCAATGATTATAACATCAACAAAATGATTATGACATCATCAAATGATTATGACATCAACAAAATGATTATGACATCATCTAATGATTATGACATAATCAAATGATTATGACATCAACAAAATGATTATGACATCATCTAATGATTATAACATCATCAAATGATTATGACATCAACAAAATGATTATGACATCATCCAATGATTATGACATCAAATGATTATGACATCATCAAATCATATGACATCAACAAAATGATTATGACATCAACAAAATAATTATGACATCATCAAATGATTCTGACATCAACAAAATGATTATGACATCATCAAATGATTCTGACATCAACAAAATGATTATGACATCATCAAATGATTATGACATCAACAAAATGATTATGACATCATCTAATGATTATGACATCATCATATGATTATGACATCAACAAAATGATTATGACATCATCCAATGATTATGACATCAAATGATTATGACATCAACAAAATGATTATGACATCATCTAATGATTATGACATCATCAAATGATTATGACATCAACAAAATGATTATGACATCATCCAATGATTATGACATCAAATGATTATGACATCATCAAATGATTATGACATCAACAAAATGATTATGACATCATCCAATGATTATGACATCAAATGATTATGACATCATCAAATCATTATGACATCAACAAAATGATTATGACATCAACAAAATGATTACGACATCATCAAATGATTATGACATCAACAAAATGATTATGACATCATCTAATGATGATGACATCATCAAATGATTATGACATCAACAAAATGATTATGACATCATCAAATGATTATGACATCAACAAAATGATTATGACATCATCTAATGATCATGACATCATCAAATGATTATGGCATCATCAAATGATTATGACATCAACAAAATGATTATGACATCATCCAATGATTATGACCTCAAATCATTATGACATCATCAAATCATTATGACATCAACAAAATGATTATTACATCAACAAAATGATTATGACATCATCAAATGATTATGACATCAACAAAATGATTATGACATCATCTAATGATTATGACATCATCAAATGATTATGACATCAACAAAATGATTATGACATCATCCAATGATTGTGACATCAAATGATTATGACATCATCAAATGATTATGACATCAACAAAATGATTATGACATCATCAAATGATTATGACATCAACAAAATGATTATGACATCATCTAATGATTATGACATAATCAAATGATTATGACATCAACAAAATGATTATGACATCATCTAATGATTATGACATCATCAAATGATTATGACATCAACAAAATGATTATGACATCATCCAATGATTATGACATCAAATGATTATGACATCATGAAATCATATGACATCAACAAAATGATTATGACATCAACAAAATGATTATGACATCATCAAATGATTATGACATCAACAAAATGATTATGACATCATCTAATGATTATGACATAATCAAATGATTATGACATCAACAAAATGATTATGACATCATCTAATGATTATGACATCATCAAATGATTATGACATCAACAAAATGATTATGACATCATCCAATGATTATGACATCAAATGATTATGACATCATGAAATCATATGACATCAACAAAATGATTATGACATCAACAAAATGATTATGACATCATCAAATGATTATGACATCAACAAAATGATTATGACATCATCAAATGATTATGACATCAACAAAATGATTATGACATCATCCAATGATTATGACATCCAATGATTATGACATCATCAAATCATTATGACATCAACAAAATGATTATGACATCAACAAAATGATTATGACATCATCAAATGAATATGACATCAACAAAATGATTATGACATCATCAAATGATTCTGACATCAACAAAATGATTCTGACATCATCAAATGATTATGACATCAACAAAATGATTATGACATCATCTAATGATTATGACATCATCAAATGATTATGACATCAACAAAACGATTATGACATCATCCAATGATTATGACATCAAATGATTATGACATCATCAAATGATTATGACATCAACAAAATGATTATGACATCATCTAATGATTATGACATCATCAAATGATTATGACATCAACAAAGTGATTATGACATCATCCAATGATTATGACATCAAATGATTATGACATCATCAAATGATTATGACATCAACAAAATGATTATGACATCATCCAATGATTATGACATCAAATGATTATGACATCATCAAATCATTATGACATCAACAAAATGATTATGACATCAACAAAATGATTGCGACATCATCAAATGATTATGACATCATCTAATGATGATGACATCATCAAATGATTATGACATCAACAAAATGATTATGACATCATCAAATGATTATGACATCAACAAAATGATTATGACATCATCAAATGATTCTGACATCAACAAAATGATTATGACATCATCAAATGATTATGACATCAACAAAATGATTATGACATCATCTAATGATCATGACATCATCAAATGATTATGGCATCATCAAATGATTATGACATCAACAAAATGATTATGACATCATCCAATGATTATGACCTCAAATCATTATGACATCATCAAATCATTATGACATCAACAAAATGATTATTACATCAACAAAATGATTATGACATCATCAAATGATTATGACATCAACAAAATGATTATGTCATCATCCAATGATCATGACATCAAATGATTATGACATCATCAAATGATTATGACATCAACAAAATGATTATGACATCATCTAATGATTATGACATCATCAAATGATTATGACATCAACAAAATGATTATGACATCATCCAATGATTGTGACATCAAATGATTATGACATCATCAAATGATTATGACATCAACAAAATGATTATGACATCATCAAATGATTATGACATCAACAAAATGATTATGACATCATCTAATGATTATGACATAATCAAATGATTATGACATCAACAAAATGATTATGACATCATCTAATGATTATGACATCAACAAAATGATTATGACATCATCCAATGATTATGACATCAAATGATTATGACATCATGAAATCATATGACATCAACAAAATGATTATGACATCAACAAAATGATTATGACATCATCAAATGATTATGACATCAACAAAATGATTATGACATCATCAAATTATTATGACATCAACAAAATGATTATTACATCAACAAAATGATTATGACATCATCAAATGATTATGACATCAAGAAAATGATTATGTCATCATCCAATGATTATGACATCAAATGATTATGACATCAACAAAATGATTATGACATCATCTAATGATTATGACATCAACAAAATGATTATGACATCATCTAATGATTATGACATAATCAAATGATTATGACATCAACAAAATGATTATGACATCATCTAATGATTATAACATCATCAAATGATTATGACATCAACAAAATGATTATGACATCATCCAATGATTATGACATCAAATGATTATGACATCATCAAATCATATGACATCAACAAAATGATTATGACATCAACAAAATGATTATGACATCATCAAATGATTCTGACATCAACAAAATGATTATGACATCATCAAATGATTCTGACATCAACAAAATGATTATGACATCATCAAATGATTATGACATCAACAAAATGATTATGACATCATCTAATGATTATGACATCATCAAATGATTATGACATCAACAAAATGATTATGACATCATCCAATGATTATGACATCAAATTATTATGACATCATCAAATGATTATGACATCAACAAAATAATTATGACATCATCTAATGATTATGACATCATCAAATGATTATGACATCAACAAAATGATTATGACATCATCCAATGATTATGACATCAAATGATTATGACATCATCAAATGATTATGACATCAACAAAATGATTATGACATCATCCAAGGATTATGACATCAAATGATTATGACATCATCAAATCATTATGACATCAACAAAATGATTATGACATCAACTAAATGATTACGACATCAACAAATGATTATGACATCAACAAAATGATTATGACATCATCTAATGATGATGACATCATCAAATGATTATGACATCAACAAAATGATTATGACATCATCTAATGATCATGACATCATCAAATGATTATGGCATCATCAAATGATTATGACATCAACAAAATGATTATGACATCATCCAATGATTATGACCTCAAATCATTATGACATCATCAAATCATTATGACATCAACAAAATGATTATTACATCAACAAAATGATTATGACATCATCAAATGATTATGACATCAACAAAATGATTATGTCATCATCCAATGATTATGACATCAAATGATTATGACATCATCAAATGATTACGACATCAACAAATGATTATGACATCAACAAAATGATTATGACATCATCAAATGATTATGACATCAACAAAATGATTATGACATCATCTAATGATCATGACATCATCAAATGATTATGGCATCATCAAATGATTATGACATCAACAAAATGATTATGACATCATCAAATGATTATGACATCAACAAAATGATTATGTCATCATCCAATGATTATGACATCAAATGATTATGACATCATCAAATGATTATGACATCAACAAAATGATTATGACGTCATCTAATGATTATGACATCATCAAATGATTTTGACATCAACAAAATGATTATGACATCATCCAATGATTGTGACATCAAATGATTATGACATCATCAAATGATTATGACATCATCAAATGATTATGACATCAAATGATTATGACATCATGAAATCATATGACATCAACAAAATGATTATGACATCAACAAAATGATTATGACATCATCAAATGATTATGACATCAACAAAATGATTATGACATCATCAAATGATTCTGACATCAACAAAATGATTATGACATCATCCAATGATTATGACATCAAATGATTATGACATCATCAAATCATTATGACATCAACAAAATGATTATGACATCAACAAAATGATTATGACATCATCAAATGATTATGACATCAACAAAATGATTATGACATCATCTAATGATTATGACATCATCAAATGATTATGACATCAACAAAATGATTATGACATCATCTAAGGATTATGACATCAAATGATTATGACATCATCAAATGATTATGACAGCAACAAAATGATTATGACATCATCAAATGATTATGACATCAACAAAATGATTATGACATCATCTAATGATTATGACATCATCAAATGATTATGACATCAACAAAATGATTATGACATAATCTAATGATTATGACATCATCAAATGATTATGACATCAACAAAATGATTATGACATCATCCAATGATTATGACATCAAATGATTATGACATCATCAAATGATTATGACATCAACAAAATGATTATGACATCATCTAATGATTATGACATCATCAAATGATTATGACATCAACAAAATGATTATGACATCATCAAATGATTAGGACATCAACAAAATGATTATGACATCATCAAATGATTCTGACATCAACAAAATGATTATGACATCATCTAATGATTATGACATCATCAAATGATTATGACATCAACAAAATGATTATGACATCATCCAATGATTATGACATCAAATGATTATGACATCATCAAATGATTATGACATCAACAAAATGATTATGACATCATCAAATGATTATGACATCAACAAAATGATTATGACATCATCAAATGATTATGACATCATCCAACGATTATGACATCAAATGATTATGACATCATCAAATCATTATGACATCAACAAAATGATTATGACATCAACAAAATTATTATGACATCATCAAATGATTATGACATCAACAAAATGATTATGACATCATCTAATGATGATGGCATCATCAAATGATTATGACATCAACAAAATGATTATGACATCAACAAAATGATTATGACATCATCCAATGATTATGACATCATCAAATGGTTATGACATCATCAAATCATTATGACATCAACAAAATGATTATGACATCAACAAAATGATTATGACATCATCAAATGATTATGACATCAAATGATTATGACATCAACAAAATGATTATGACATCATCTAATGATTACGACATCATCAAATGATTATGACATCAACAAAATGATTATGACATCATCCAATGATTATGACATCAAATGATTATGACATCAACAAAATGATTATGACATCAACAAAATGATTATGACATCATCTAATGATTATGACATCATCAAATGATTATGACATCAACAAAATGATTATGACATCATCCAACAATTATGACATCAAATGATTATGACATCATCAAATGATTATGACATCAACAAAATGATTATGACATCATCCAATGATTATGACATCAAATGATTATGACATCATCAAATCATTATGACATCAACAAAATGATTATGACATCAACAAAATGATTATGACATCATCAAATGATTGTAACATCAACAAAATGATTATGACATCATCTAATGATTATGACATCATCAAATGATTATGACATCAACAAAATGATTATGACATTATCCAATGATTATGACATCAACAAAATGATTATGACATCATTAAATGATTATGACATCAAAAAAATGATTATGACATCATCCAATGATTATGACATCATCAAATGATTATGACATCAACAAAATGATTATGACATCATCCAATGATTATGACATCAAATGATTATGACATCATCAAATGATTATGACATCAACAAAATGATTATGACATCATCAAATGATTATGACATCAACAAAATGATTATGACATCATCCAATGATTATGACATCAAATGATTATGACATCATCAAATGATTATGACATCATCCGACGATAATGACATCAAATGATTATGACATCATCAAATCATTATGACATCAAAAAAATGATTATGACATCAACAAAATGATTATGACATCATTAAATGATTATGACATCATCAAATGATTATGACATCAAAAAAATGATTATGACATCATCCAATGATTATGACATCATCAAATGATTATGACATCAACAAAATGATTATGACATCATCCAATGATTATGACATCAAATGATTATGACATCATCAAATGATTATGACATCAACAAAATGATTATGACATCATCAAATGATTATGACATCAACAAAATGATTATGACATCAACAAAATGATTATGACATCATCAAATGATTATGACATCAACAAAATTATTATGACATCATCTAATGATGATGACATCATCAAATGATTATGACATCAACAAAATGATTATGACATCATCTAATGATGATGACATCATCAAATGATTATGACTTCAACAAAATGATTATGACATTATCAAATGATTATGACATCAACAAAATGATTTTGACATCATCTAATGATTATGACATCATCAAATGATTATGGCATCATCAAATGATTATGACATCAACAAAATGATTATGACATCATCCAATGATTATGACATCAAATGATTATGACATCATCAAATTATTATGACATCAACAAAATGATTATTACATCAACAAAATGATTATGACATCATCAAATGATTATGACATCAAGAAAATGATTATGTCATCATCCAATGATTATGACATCAAATGATTATGACATCATCAAATGATTATGACATCAACAAAATGATTATGACATCATCTAATGATTATGACATCATCAAATGATTATGACATCAACAAAATGATTATGACATCATCCAATGATTATGACATCAAATGATTATGACATCAACAAAATGATTATGACATCATCAAATGATTATGATATCAACAAAATGATTATGACATCATCTAATGATTATGACATAATCAAATGATTATGACATCAACAAAATGATTATGACATCATCTAATGATTATAACATCATCAAATGATTATGACATCAACAAAATGATTATGACATCATCCAATGATTATGACATCAAATGATTATGACATCATCAAATCATATGACATCAACAAAATGATTATGACATCAAATGATTATGACATCATCAAATGATTATGACATCAACAAAATAATTATGACATCATCTAATGATTATGACATCATCAAATGATTATGACATCAACAAAATGATTATGACATCATCCAATGATTATGACATCAAATGATTATGACATCATCAAATGATTATGACATCAACAAAATGATTATGACATCATCCAATGATTATGACATCAAATGATTATGACATCATCAAATCATTATGACATCAACAAAATGATTATGACATCAACAAAATGATTACGACATCATCAAATGATTATGACATCAACAAAATGATTATGACATCATCTAATGATGATGACATCATCAAATGATTATGACATCAACAAAATGATTATGACATCATCAAATGATTATGACATCAACAAAATGATTATGACATCATCTAATGATCATGACATCATCAAATGATTATGGCATCATCAAATGATTATGACATCAACAAAATGATTATGACATCATCCAATGATTATGACCTCAAATCATTATGACATCATCAAATCATTATGACATCAACAAAATGATTATTACATCAACAAAATGATTATGACATCATCAAATGATTATGACATCAACAAAATGATTATGTCATCATCCAATGATTATGACATCAAATGATTATGACATCATCAAATGATTATGACATCAACAAAATGATTATGACATCATCTAATGATTATGACATCATCAAATGATTATGACATCAACAAAATGATTATGACATCATCCAATGATTGTGACATCAAATGATTATGACATCATCAAATGATTATGACATCATCAAATGATTATGACATCAACAAAATGATTATGACATCATCCAATGATTATGACATCAAATGATTATGACATCATCAAATCATATGACATCAACAAAATGATTATGACATCAACAAAATGATTATGACATCATCAAATGATTATGACATCAACAAAATGATTATGACATCATCAAATGATTCTGACATCAACAAAATGATTATGACATCATCTAATGATTATGACATCATCAAATGATTATGACATCAACAAAATGATTATGACATCATCCAATGAATATGACATCATCAAATGATTATGACGTCAACAAAATGATTATGACATCATCCAATGATTATGACATCAAATGATTATGACATCATCAAATGATTATGACATCAACAAAATGATTATGACATCATCAAATGATTATGACATCATCAAATGATTATGACATCAACAAAATGATTATGACATCATCCAATGATTATGACATCCAATGATTATGACATCATCAAATGATTATGACATCAACAAAATGATTATGACATCATCCAATGATTATGACATCCAATGATTATGACATCATCAAATCATTATGACATCAACAAAATGATTATGACATCAACAAAATGATTATGACATCATCAAATGATTATGACATCAAATGATTATGACATCAACAAAATGATTATGACATCGTCTAATGATTATGACATCAAACGATTATGACATCATCAAATGATTATGACATCAACAAAATGATTATGACATCAACAAAATGATTGTGACATCATCTAATGATTATGACATCAAATGATTATGACATCAACAAAATGATTATGACATCATCTAATGATTATGACATCATCAAATGATTATGACATCAACAAAATGATTATGACATCATCCAATGATTATGACATCAAATGATTATGACATCAACAAAATGATTATGACATCAACAAAATGATTATGACATCATCTAATGATTATGACATCATCAAATGATTATGAAATCAACAAAATGATTATGACATCATCCAATAATTATGACATCAAATGATTTTGACATCATCAAATGATTATGACATCAACAAAATGATTATGACATCATCCAATGATTATGACATCAAATGATTATGACATCATCAAATCATTATGACATCAACAAAATGATTATGACATCAACAAAATGATTATGACATCATCAAATGATTGTAACATCAACAAAATGATTATGACATCATCTAATGATTATGACATCATCAAATGATTATGACATCAACAAAATGATTATGACATTATCCAATGATTATGACTAGTGTTGAGCATTCCGATACCGCAAGTATCGGGTATCGGCCGATACTTGCTGTATCGGAATTCCGATACCGACTTCCGATATTTTTTCAATATCGGAATTCGGCATCGGAATCGGAAGTTCAAAGTTGATTGACAGACTGACGTCATCATGATGCGCGGTGTGTGCGCATCATGATGCGCCGTCATTTCGGGCCTTCCGGGGGTCTCTGCCGGCCTGCCGGGGGGCTGTGCCGGCCTGCCGGTGGTCTGTGCACCCTGTGGGGGTCTGTACCGGCCTGCCGGGGGGCTGTGCCGGCCTGCCGGTGGTCTGTGCACCCTGTGGGGGTCTGTACCGGCCTGCCGGGGGGCTGTGCCGGCCTGCCGGTGGTCTGTGCACCCTGTGGGGGTCTGTACCGGCCTGCCGGGGGGCTGTGCCGGCCTGCCGGGGGGCTGTGCTGATGTCCGAGGGTCTGTGCAAGCATCGTCCGATGGGACTACAAGTCCCATCGGGCGATGCCTGCTACCATGACAGTGATTGACACATTAGCCAATGATGGGACAGTAGTAGTCCCATCATCCGGCTAATGTGTTAAATGTTAAAAAAAAAAAAAAATACTACATACATACTACATGCATGCTACATACATACTACATGCTACATACATACTACATATATACTACATACATACTACATGCATGCTACATACATACTACATGCTACATACATACTACATGCATGCTACATACATACTACATGCTACATACATACTACATATACTACATACATACTACATATATACTACATACATGCTACATACATACTGCATGCTACATACATACTACATACATACTACATGCATGCTACATACATACTACATGCATGCTACATACATACTACATGCATGCTACATGCATGCTACATACATACTACATACATACTACATACTACATATATACTACATGCATGCTACATACATACTACATGCTACATACATACCACATACATACTACATACATGCTACATACTACATACATACTACATACATACTACATGCATGCTACATACATACTACATGCATGCTACATACATACTACATGCCACATACATACCACATACATACTACATACATACTACATACATACTACATATATACTACATACATGCTACATATATACTACATGCATGCTACATACATACTACATATATACTACATGCATGCTACATACATACTACATGCTACATGCATGCTACATACATACTACATACATACTACATGCCACATACATACCACATACATACTACATACATACTACATACATACTACATGCTACATACATACTACATATATACTACATACATGCTACATATATACTACATGCATGCTACATACATACTACATATATACTACATGCATGCTACATACATACTACATGCTACATACATACCACATACATACTACATACATGCTACATATATACTACATGCATGCTACATACATACTACATATATACTACATGCATGCTACATACATACTACATGCTACATACATACCACATACATACTACATACATGCTACATATATACTACATGCATGCTACATACATACTACATATATACTACATGCATGCTACATACATACTACATGCTACATACATACCACATACATACTACATACATGCTACATATATACTACATGCATGCTACATACATACTACATATATACTACATGCATGCTACATACATACTACATGCTACATGCATGCTACATACATACTACATACATACTACATGCTACATACATACCACATATATACTACATACATACAATACATTCATACAATACATACATAGACATACAGTACATATAACATAGAGTAACATACTTACCAATACTTGTCACATTGTTCCCCGAAGCCATTGTCTTTTCCGGAATAAATATTAACATAACAAACCACAAAAATACTCACCCACGATCCGAAGCAGTCCACGAGTGTGTCCCACGACGATCTTGGGTAGAGAACTGCAGCATCAGCTGTTGCTGCCATTCTCTACGGGCTGCAGGAATCCAATGACGGAAGGTAGGTATCCTTCCGCACTGTATTCCTCCGCCACTTAAAAAAAAAAAAGTCCCTAGTCTCACTTTATGCCATTGCTGCGTGGGAATTTCCCACACAGCAATGGCATAAAGTGAGACTAGGGACTTTTTTTTTTAAGTGGCGGAGGAATACAGTGCGGAAGGATACCTACCTTCCATCATTGGATTCCTGCAGCCCGTAGAGAACGGCAGCAACAGCTGATGCTGCAGTTCTCTACCCAAGATCGTCGTGGGACACACTCGTGGACTGCTTCGGATCGTGGGTGAGTATTTTTGTGGTTTGTTATGTTAATATTTATTCCGGAAAAGACAATGGCTTCGGTGAACAATGTGACAAGTATTGGTAAGTATGTTACTCTATGTTATATGTACTGTATGTCTATGTATGTATTGTATGAATGTATTGTATGTATGTAGTATATATGTGGTATGTATGTAGCATGTAGTATGTATGTAGTATGTGTGTAGCATGCATGTAGCATGTAGTATGTATGTAGCATGCATGTAGTATATATGTAGTATGTATGTAGCATGCATGTAGTATATATGTAGCATGTATGTAGTATGTATGTGGTATGTATGTAGCATGTAGTATGTATGTAGCATGCATGTAGTATATATGTGTTATGTATGTAGCATGTAGCATGCATGTAGCATGCATGTAGTATGTATGTAGTATATATGTGGTATGTATGTAGCATGCAGTATGTATGTAGCATGCATGTAGTATATATGTAGTATGTATGTTGCATGTAGTATTTATGTAGTATGAATGTAGCATGTATGTAGTATGTAGTATGAATGTAGTATGTATGTAGTATGCATGTAGTATGTATGTAGTATTTTTTTTTTTTACATTTAACACATTAGCCGGATGATGCGACTACTACTGTCCCATCATTGGCTAATGTGTCAATCACTGTCATGGTAGCAGGCATCGCCCGATGGGACTTGTAGTCCCATCGGACGATGCCTGCACAGACCCCCGGAGCCTGCACAGACCACCGGCAGGCCGGCACAGACCACCGGCAGGCCGGCACAGCCCCCCGGCAGGCCGGCACAGCCCCCCGGAGCCTGCACAGACCACCGGCAGGCCGGCACAGACCACCGGAGCCTGCACAGACCCCCTGGCAGGCCGGCACAGCCCCCCGAAAGGCCCGTACAGACCCCAGAGAGGCTGTACAAGGGCAGGAAAGGGTTTTTCTTATTCCGATACCGGAAGTCCCATAGACTTGAATGGGACTTCCGGTATCGGAATCGGCGATACCGATACTTTTTTTAAAGATCGGCCGATACCATCCGATACGATACTTTGAAGTATCGGACGGTATCGCTCAACTCTAATTATGACATCAAATGATTATGAAATCATCAAATGATTATGACATCAACAAATTGATTATGACATCATCAAATGGATATGACATCAACAAAATGATTATGACATCATTAAATGATTATGACATCAAATGATTATGACATCAAAAAAATGATTATGACATCATCTAATGATTATGACATCATCAAATGATTATGACATCAACAAAATGATTATGACATCATCCAATGATTATGACATCAAATGATTATGACATCATCAAATGATTATGACATCAACAAAATGATTATGACATCATCCAATGATTATGACATCAAATGATTATGACATCATCAAATGATTATGACATCAACAAAATGATTATGACATCATCCAACGATTATGACATCAAATGATTATGACATCATCAAATCATTATGACATCAACAAAATGATTATGACATCAACAAAATGATTATGACATCATCAAATGATTATGACATCAACAAAATGATTATGACATCATCTAATGATTATGACATTATCAAATGATTATGGCATCATCAAATGATTATGACATCAACAAAATGATTATGACATCATCCAATGATTATGACATCAAATGATTATGACATCATCAAATCATTATGACATCAACAAAATGATTATTACATCAACAAAATGATTATGACATCATCAATGACTATCACATCAACAAAATGATTATGTCATCATCCAATGATTGTGACATCAAATGATTATGACATCATCAAATGATTATGACATCAACAAAATGATTATGACATCATCTAATGATTATGACATCAAATGATTATGACATCATCCAATGATTATAACATCAACAAAATGATTATGACATCATCAAATGATTATGACATCAACAAAATGATTATGACATCATCTAATGATTATGACATAATCAAATGATTATGACATCAACAAAATGATTATGACATCATCTAATGATTATAACATCATCAAATGATTATGACATCAACAAAATGATTATGACATCATCCAATGATTATGACATCAAATGATTATGACATCATCAAATCATATGACATCAACAAAATGATTATGACATCAACAAAATAATTATGACATCATCAAATGATTCTGACATCAACAAAATGATTATGACATCATCAAATGATTCTAACATCAACAAAATGATTATGACATCATCAAATGATTATGACATCAACAAAATGATTATGACATCATCTAATGATTATGACATCATCATATGATTATGACATCAACAAAATGATTATGACATCATCCAATGATTATGACATCAAATGATTATGACATCAACAAAATGATTATGACATCATCTAATGATTATGACATCATCAAATGATTATGACATCAACAAAATGATTATGACATCATCCAATGATTATGACATCAAATGATTATGACATCATCAAATGATTATGACATCAACAAAATGATTATGACATCATCCAATGATTATGACATCAAATGATTATGACATCATCAAATCATTATGACATCAACAAAATGATTATGACATCAACAAAATGATTACGACATCATCAAATGATTATGACATCAACAAAATGATTATGACATCATCTAATGATGATGACATCATCAAATGATTATGACATCAACAAAATGATTATGACATCATCAAATGATTATGACATCAACAAAATGATTATGACATCATCTAATGATCATGACATCATCAAATGATTATGGCATCATCAAATGATTATGACATCAACAAAATGATTATGACATCATCCAATGATTATGACCTCAAATCATTATGACATCATCAAATCATTATGACATCAACAAAATGATTATTACATCAACAAAATGATTATGACATCATCAAATGATTATGACATCAACAAAATGATTATGACATCATCTAATGATTATGACATCATCAAATGATTATGACATCAACAAAATGATTATGACATCATCCAATGATTGTGACATCAAATGATTATGACATCATCAAATGATTATGACATCAACAAAATGATTATGACATCATCAAATGATTATGACATCAACAAAATGATTATGACATCATCTAATGATTATGACATAATCAAATGATTATGACATCAACAAAATGATTATGACATCATCTAATGATTATGACATCATCAAATGATTATGACATCAACAAAATGATTATGACATCATCCAATGATTATGACATCAAATGATTATGACATCATGAAATCATATGACATCAACAAAATGATTATGACATCAACAAAATGATTATGACATCATCAAATGATTATGACATCAACAAAATGATTATGACATCATCAAATGATTCTGACATCAACAAAATGATTATGACATCATCCAATGATTATGACATCCAATGATTATGACATCATCAAATCATTATGACATCAACAAAATGATTATGACATCAACAAAATGATTATGACATCATCAAATGAATATGACATCAACAAAATGATTATGACATCATCTAATGATTATGACATCATCACATGATTATGACATCAACAAAATGATTATGACATCATCTAAGGATTATGACATCAAATGATTATGACATCATCAAATGATTATGACATCAACAAAATGATTATGACATCATCAAATGATTATGACATCAACAAAATGATTATGACATCATCTAATGATTATGACATCATCAAATGATTATGACATCAACAAAATGATTATGACATCATCTAATGATTATGACATCATCAAATGATTATGACATCAACAAAATGATTATGACATCATCCAATGATTATGACATCAAATGATTATGACATCATCAAATGATTATGACATCAACAAAATGATTATTACATCAACAAAATGATTATGACATCATCAAATGATTATGACATCAACAAAATGATTATGACATCATCTAATGATTATGACATCATCAAATGATTATGACATCAACAAAATGATTATGACATCATCCAATGATTGTGACATCAAATGATTATGACATCATCAAATGATTATGACATCAACAAAATGATTATGACATCATCAAATGATTATGACATCAACAAAATGATTATGACATCATCTAATGATTATGACATAATCAAATGATTATGACATCAACAAAATGATTATGACATCATCTAATGATTATGACATCATCAAATGATTATGACATCAACAAAATGATTATGACATCATCCAATGATTATGACATCAAATGATTATGACATCATGAAATCATATGACATCAACAAAATGATTATGACATCAACAAAATGATTATGACATCATCAAATGATTATGACATCAACAAAATGATTATGACATCATCAAATGATTATGACATCAACAAAATGATTATGACATCATCCAATGATTATGACATCCAATGATTATGACATCATCAAATCATTATGACATCAACAAAATGATTATGACATCAACAAAATGATTATGACATCATCAAATGAATATGACATCAACAAAATGATTATGACATCATCTAATGATTATGACATCATCACATGATTATGACATCAACAAAATGATTATGACATCATCTAAGGATTATGACATCAAATGATTATGACATCATCAAATGATTATGACATCAACAAAATGATTATGACATCATCAAATGATTATGACATCAACAAAATGATTATGACATCATCTAATGATTATGACATCATCAAATGATTATGACATCAACAAAATGATTATGACATCATCTAATGATTATGACATCATCAAATGATTATGACATCAACAAAATGATTATGACATCATCCAATGATTATGACATCAAATGATTATGACATCATCAAATGATTATGACATCAACAAAATGATTATGACATCATCTAATGATTATGACATCATCAAATAATTATGACATCAACAAAATGATTATGACATCATCTAATGATTATGACATTATCAAATGATTATGACATCAACAAAATGATTATGACATCATCCAATGATTATGACATCAAATGATTATGACATCATCAAATGATTACGACATCAACAAAATGATTATGACATCATCCAATGATTTTGACATCAAATGATTATGACATCATCAAATCATTATGACATCAACAAAATGATTATGACATCAACAAAATGATTATGATATCATCAAATGATTATGACATCAACAAAATGATTATGACATCATCCAATGATTATGACATCAAATGATTATGACATCATGAAATCATATGACATCAACAAAATGATTATGACATCAACAAAATGATTATGACATCATCAAATGATTATGACATCAACAAAATGATTATGACATCATCAAATGATTCTGACATCAACAAAATGATTATGACATCATCCAATGATTATGACATCCAATGATTATGACATCATCAAATCATTATGACATCAACAAAATGATTATGACATCAACAAAATGATTATGACATCATCAAATGAATATGACATCAACAAAATGATTATGACATCATCTAATGATTATGACATCATCAAATGATTATGACATCAACAAAATGATTATGACATCATCTAAGGATTATGACATCAAATGATTATGACATCATCAAATGATTATGACATCAACAAAATGATTATGACATCATCAAATGATTATGACATCAACAAAATGATTATGACATCATCTAATGATTATGACATCATCAAATGATTATGACATCAACAAAATGATTATGACATCATCTAATGATTATGACATCATCAAATGATTATGACATCAACAAAATGATTATGACATCATCCAATGATTATGACATCAAATGATTATGACATCATCAAATGATTATGACATCAACAAAATGATTATGACATAATCTAATGATTATGACATCATCAAATGATTATGACATCAACAAAATGATTATGACATCATCTAATGATTATGACATCATCAAATGATTATGACATCAACAAAATGATTATGACATCATCCAATGATTATGACATCAAATGATTATGACATCATCAAATGATTACGACATCAACAAAATGATTATGACATCATCCAATGATTTTGACATCAAATGATTATGACATCATCAAATCATTATGACATCAACAAAATGATTATGACATCAACAAAATGATTATGACATCATCAAATGATTATGACATCAATAAAATGATTATGACATAATCTAATGATTATGACATCATCAAAATGATTATGACATCATCCAATGATTATGACATCAAATGATTATGACATCAACAAAATGATTATGACATCATCTAATGATTATGACATCATCAAATGATTATGACATCAACAAAATGATTATGACATCATCTAATGATTATGACATCATCAAATGATTATGACATCAACAAAATGATTATGACATCATCCAATGATTATGACATCAAATGATTATGACATCAACAAAATGATTATGACATCAACAAAATGATTATGACATCATCCAATGATTATGACATCAAATGATTATGACATCATCAAATGATTATGACATCAAGAAAATGATTATTACATCATCCAATGATTATGACATCAAATGATTATGACATCATCAAATCATTATGACATCAACAAAATGATTATGACATCAACAAAATGATTATGACATCATCAAATAATTATAACATCAACAAAATGATTATGACATCATCTAATGATTATTACATCATCAAATGATTATGACATCAACAAAATGATTATGACATCATCCAATGATTATGACATCAAATGATTATGACATCATCAAATGATTATGACATCAACAAAATGATTATGACATCATCAAATATTTATGACATCAACAAAATGATTATGACATCATCTAATGATTATGACATCATCAAATGATTATGACATCAACAAAATGATTATGACATCATCCAATGATTATGACATCAAATGATTATGACATCAACAAAATGATTATGACATCATCCAATGATTATGACATCAAATGATTATGAAATCAACAAATGATTATGACATCAACAAAATGATTATGACATCATCAAATGATTATGACATCAACAAAATGATTATGACATCATTAAATGATTATGACATCATCAAATAATTATGACATCAAAAAAATGATTATGACATCATCTAATGATTATGACATCATCAAATGTTTATGACATCAACAAAATGATTATGACATCATCAAATGATTATGACATCAACAAAATGATTATGACATCATCAAATGATTATGACATCAACAAAATGATTATGACATCATCCAATGATTATGACATCAAATGATTATGACATCATCAAATGATTATGACTTCAACAAAATGATTATGACATCATCCAACGATTATGACATCAAATGATTATGACATCATCAAATCATTATGACATCAACAAAATGATTATGACATCAACAAAATGATTATGACATCATCAAATGATTATGACATCAACAAAATGATTATGACATCATCTAATGATGATGACATCATCAAATGATTATGACATCAACAAAATGATTATGACATCATCAAATGATTATGACATCAACAAAATGATTATGACATCATCTAATGATTATGACATCATCAAATGATTATGGCATCATCAAATGATTATGACATCAACAAAATGATTATGACATCATCCAATGATTATGACATCAAATGATTATGACATCATCAAATCATTATGACATAAACAAAATGTTTATTACATCAACAAAATGATTATGACATCATCTAATGATTATGACATCATCAAATGATTATGACATCAACAAAATGATTATGACATCATCCAATGATTATGACATCAAATGATTATGACATCAACAAAATGATTATGACATCAACAAAATGATTATGACATCATCCAATGATTATGACATCAAATGATTATGACATCATCAAATGATTATGACATCAAGAAAATGATTATTACATCATCCAATGATTATGACATCAAATGATTATGACATCATCAAATCATTATGACATCAACAAAATGATTATGACATCAACAAAATGATTATGACATCATCAAATAATTATAACATCAACAAAATGATTATGACATCATCTAATGATTATTACATCATCAAATGATTATGACATCAACAAAATGATTATGACATCATCCAATGATTATGACATCAAATGATTATGACATCATCAAATGATTATGACATCAACAAAATGATTATGACATCATCAAATATTTATGACATCAACAAAATGATTATGACATCATCTAATGATTATGACATCATCAAATGATTATGACATCAACAAAATGATTATGACATCATCCAATGATTATGACATCAAATGATTATGACATCAACAAAATGATTATGACATCATCCAATGATTATGACATCAAATGATTATGAAATCAACAAATGATTATGACATCAACAAAATGATTATGACATCATCAAATGATTATGACATCAACAAAATGATTATGACATCATTAAATGATTATGACATCATCAAATAATTATGACATCAAAAAAATGATTATGACATCATCTAATGATTATGACATCATCAAATGTTTATGACATCAACAAAATGATTATGACATCATCAAATGATTATGACATCAACAAAATGATTATGACATCATCAAATGATTATGACATCAACAAAATGATTATGACATCATCCAATGATTATGACATCAAATGATTATGACATCATCAAATGATTATGACTTCAACAAAATGATTATGACATCATCCAACGATTATGACATCAAATGATTATGACATCATCAAATCATTATGACATCAACAAAATGATTATGACATCAACAAAATGATTATGACATCATCAAATGATTATGACATCAACAAAATGATTATGACATCATCTAATGATGATGACATCATCAAATGATTATGACATCAACAAAATGATTATGACATCATCAAATGATTATGACATCAACAAAATGATTATGACATCATCTAATGATTATGACATCATCAAATGATTATGGCATCATCAAATGATTATGACATCAACAAAATGATTATGACATCATCCAATGATTATGACATCAAATGATTATGACATCATCAAATCATTATGACATAAACAAAATGTTTATTACATCAACAAAATGATTATGACATCATCAAATGATTATGACATCAACAAAATGATTATGTCATCATCCAATGATTATGACATCAAATGATTATGACATCATCAAATGATTATGACATCAAATGATTATGACATCATCAAATGATTATGACATCAACAAAATGATTATGACATCATCCAATGATTATGACATCAAATGATTATGACATCATCAAATGATTATGACATCAACAAAATGATTATGACATCATCCAACGATTATGACATCAAATGATTATGACATCATCAAATCATTATGACATCAACAAAATGATTATTACATCAACAAAATGATTATGACATCATCAAATGATTATGACATCAACAAAATGATTATGACATCATCTAATGATTATGACATCATCAAATGATTATGACATCAACAAAATGATTATGACATCATCCAATGATTGTGACATCAAATGATTATGACATCATCAAATGATTATGACATCAACAAAATGATTATGACATCATCAAATGATTATGACATCAACAAAATGATTATGACATCATCTAATGATTATGACATAATCAAATGATTATGACATCAACAAAATGATTATGACATCATCTAATGATTATGACATCATCAAATGATTATGACATCAACAAAATGATTATGACATCATCCAATGATTATGACATCAAATGATTATGACATCATGAAATCATATGACATCAACAAAATGATTATGACATCAACAAAATGATTATGACATCATCAAATGATTATGACATCAACAAAATGATTATGACATCATCAAATGATTATGACATCAACAAAATGATTATGACATCATCCAATGATTATGACATCCAATGATTATGACATCATCAAATCATTATGACATCAACAAAATGATTATGACATCAACAAAATGATTATGACATCATCAAATGAATATGACATCAACAAAATGATTATGACATCATCTAATGATTATGACATCATCACATGATTATGACATCAACAAAATGATTATGACATCATCTAAGGATTATGACATCAAATGATTATGACATCATCAAATGATTATGACATCAACAAAATGATTATGACATCATCAAATGATTATGACATCAACAAAATGATTATGACATCATCTAATGATCATGACATCATCAAATGATTATGGCATCATCAAATGATTATGACATCAACAAAATGATTATGACATCATCCAATGATTATGACCTCAAATCATTATGACATCATCAAATCATTATGACATCAACAAAATGATTATTACATCAACAAAATGATTATGACATCATCAAATGATTATGACATCAACAAAATGATTATGACATCATCTAATGATTATGACATCATCAAATGATTATGACATCAACAAAATGATTATGACATCATCCAATGATTGTGACATCAAATGATTATGACATCATCAAATGATTATGACATCAACAAAATGATTATGACATCATCAAATGATTATGACATCAACAAAATGATTATGACATCATCTAATGATTATGACATAATCAAATGATTATGACATCAACAAAATGATTATGACATCATCTAATGATTATGACATCATCAAATGATTATGACATCAACAAAATGATTATGACATCATCCAATGATTATGACATCAAATGATTATGACATCATGAAATCATATGACATCAACAAAATGATTATGACATCAACAAAATGATTATGACATCATCAAATGATTATGACATCAACAAAATGATTATGACATCATCAAATGATTATGACATCAACAAAATGATTATGACATCATCCAATGATTATGACATCCAATGATTATGACATCATCAAATCATTATGACATCAACAAAATGATTATGACATCAACAAAATGATTATGACATCATCAAATGAATATGACATCAACAAAATGATTATGACATCATCTAATGATTATGACATCATCACATGATTATGACATCAACAAAATGATTATGACATCATCTAAGGATTATGACATCAAATGATTATGACATCATCAAATGATTATGACATCAACAAAATGATTATGACATCATCAAATGATTATGACATCAACAAAATGATTATGACATCATCTAATGATTATGACATCATCAAATGATTATGACATCAACAAAATGATTATGACATCATCTAATGATTATGACATCATCAAATGATTATGACATCAACAAAATGATTATGACATCATCCAATGATTATGACATCAAATGATTATGACATCATCAAATGATTATGACATCAACAAAATGATTATTACATCAACAAAATGATTATGACATCATCAAATGATTATGACATCAACAAAATGATTATGACATCATCTAATGATTATGACATCATCAAATGATTATGACATCAACAAAATGATTATGACATCATCCAATGATTGTGACATCAAATGATTATGACATCATCAAATGATTATGACATCAACAAAATGATTATGACATCATCAAATGATTATGACATCAACAAAATGATTATGACATCATCTAATGATTATGACATAATCAAATGATTATGACATCAACAAAATGATTATGACATCATCTAATGATTATGACATCATCAAATGATTATGACATCAACAAAATGATTATGACATCATCCAATGATTATGACATCAAATGATTATGACATCATGAAATCATATGACATCAACAAAATGATTATGACATCAACAAAATGATTATGACATCATCAAATGATTATGACATCAACAAAATGATTATGACATCATCAAATGATTATGACATCAACAAAATGATTATGACATCATCCAATGATTATGACATCCAATGATTATGACATCATCAAATCATTATGACATCAACAAAATGATTATGACATCAACAAAATGATTATGACATCATCAAATGAATATGACATCAACAAAATGATTATGACATCATCTAATGATTATGACATCATCACATGATTATGACATCAACAAAATGATTATGACATCATCTAAGGATTATGACATCAAATGATTATGACATCATCAAATGATTATGACATCAACAAAATGATTATGACATCATCAAATGATTATGACATCAACAAAATGATTATGACATCATCTAATGATTATGACATCATCAAATGATTATGACATCAACAAAATGATTATGACATCATCTAATGATTATGACATCATCAAATGATTATGACATCAACAAAATGATTATGACATCATCCAATGATTATGACATCAAATGATTATGACATCATCAAATGATTATGACATCAACAAAATGATTATGACATCATCTAATGATTATGACATCATCAAATAATTATGACATCAACAAAATGATTATGACATCATCTAATGATTATGACATTATCAAATGATTATGACATCAACAAAATGATTATGACATCATCCAATGATTATGACATCAAATGATTATGACATCATCAAATGATTACGACATCAACAAAATGATTATGACATCATCCAATGATTTTGACATCAAATGATTATGACATCATCAAATCATTATGACATCAACAAAATGATTATGACATCAACAAAATGATTATGACATCATCAAATGATTATGACATCAACAAAATGATTATGACATCATCCAATGATTATGACATCAAATGATTATGACATCATGAAATCATATGACATCAACAAAATGATTATGACATCAACAAAATGATTATGACATCATCAAATTATTATGACATCAACAAAATGATTATGACATCATCAAATGATTCTGACATCAACAAAATGATTATGACATCATCCAATGATTATGACATCCAATGATTATGACATCATCAAATCATTATGACATCAACAAAATGATTATGACATCAACAAAATGATTATGACATCATCAAATGAATATGACATCAACAAAATGATTATGACATCATCTAATGATTATGACATCATCAAATGATTATAACATCAACAAAATGATTATGACATCATCTAAGGATTATGACATCAAATGATTATGACATCATCAAATGATTATGACATCAACAAAATGATTATGACATCATCAAATGATTATGACATCAACAAAATGATTATGACATCATCTAATGATTATGACATCATCAAATGATTATGACATCAACAAAATGATTATGACATCATCTAATGATTATGACATCATCAAATGATTATGACATCAACAAAATGATTATGACATCATCCAATGATTATGACATCAAATGATTATGACATCATCAAATGATTATGACATCAACAAAATGATTATGACATAATCTAATGATTATGACATCATCAAATGATTATGACATCAACAAAATGATTATGACATCATCTAATGATTATGACATCATCAAATGATTATGACATCAACAAAATGATTATGACATCATCCAATGATTATGACATCAAATGATTATGACATCATCAAATGATTACGACATCAACAAAATGATTATGACATCATCCAATGATTTTGACATCAAATGATTATGACATCATCAAATCATTATGACATCAACAAAATGATTATGACATCAACAAAATGATTATGACATCATCAAATGATTATGACATCAATAAAATGATTATGACATAATCTAATGATTATGACATCATCAAAATGATTATGACATCATCCAATGATTATGACATCAAATGATTATGACATCAACAAAATGATTATGACATCATCTAATGATTATGACATCATCAAATGATTATGACATCAACAAAATGATTATGACATCATCTAATGATTATGACATCATCAAATGATTATGACATCAACAAAATGATTATGACATCATCCAATGATTATGACATCAAATGATTATGACATCAACAAAATGATTATGACATCAACAAAATGATTATGACATCATCCAATGATTATGACATCAAATGATTATGACATCATCAAATGATTATGACATCAAGAAAATGATTATTACATCATCCAATGATTATGACATCAAATGATTATGACATCATCAAACCATTATGACATCAACAAAATGATTATGACATCAACAAAATGATTATGACATCATCAAATAATTATAACATCAACAAAATGATTATGACATCATCTAATGATTATTACATCATCAAATGATTATGACATCAACAAAATGATTATGACATCATCCAATGATTATGACATCAAATGATTATGACATCATCAAATGATTATGACATCAACAAAATGATTATGACATCATCAAATATTTATGACATCAACAAAATGATTATGACATCATCTAATGATTATGACATCATCAAATGATTATGACATCAACAAAATGATTATGACATCATCCAATGATTATGACATCAAATGATTATGACATCAACAAAATGATTATGACATCATCCAATGATTATGACATCAAATGATTATGAAATCAACAAATGATTATGACATCAACAAAATGATTATGACATCATCAAATGATTATGACATCAACAAAATGATTATGACATCATTAAATGATTATGACATCATCAAATAATTATGACATCAAAAAAATGATTATGACATCATCTAATGATTATGACATCATCAAATGTTTATGACATCAACAAAATGATTATGACATCATACAATAATTATGACATCAAATGATTATGACATCATCAAATGATTATGACATCAACAAAATGATTATGACATCATCAAATGATTATGACATCAACAAAATGATTATGACATCATCCAATGATTATGACATCAAATGATTATGACATCATCAAATGATTATGACTTCAACAAAATGATTATGACATCATCCAACGATTATGACATCAAATGATTATGACATCATCAAATCATTATGACATCAACAAAATGATTATGACATCAACAAAATGATTATGACATCATCAAATGATTATGACATCAACAAAATGATTATGACATCATCTAATGATGATGACATCATCAAATGATTATGACATCAACAAAATGATTATGACATCATCAAATGATTATGACATCAACAAAATGATTATGACATCATCTAATGATTATGACATCATCAAATGATTATGGCATCATCAAATGATTATGACATCAACAAAATGATTATGACATCATCCAATGATTATGACATCAAATGATTATGACATCATCAAATCATTATGACATAAACAAAATGTTTATTACATCAACAAAATGATTATGACATCATCAAATGATTATGACATCAACAAAATGATTATGTCATCATCCAATGATTATGACATCAAATGATTATGACATCATCAAATGATTATGACATCAACAAAATGATTATGACATCATCTAATGATTATGACATCATCAAATGATTATGACATCAACAAAATGATTATGACATCATCCAATGATTATGACATCAAATGATTATGACATCATCAAATGATTATGACATCAACAAAATGATTATGACATCATCAAATGATTATGACATCAACAAAATGATTATTACATCAACAAAATGAATTTGACATCATCAATGATTATGACATCAACAAAATGATTATGTCATCATCCAATGATTGTGACATCAAATGATTATGACATCATCAAATGATTATGACATCAACAAAATGATTATGACATCATCTAATGATTATGACATCATCAAATGATTATGACATCAACGAAATGATTATGACATCATCCAATGATTATGACATCAAATGATTATGACATCATCAAATGATTATAACATCAACAAAATGATTATGACATCATCAAATGATTATGACATCAACAAAATGATTATGACATCATCTAATGATTATGACATAATGAAATGATTATGACATCAACAAAATGATTATGACATCATCTAATGATTATAACATCATCAAATGATTATGACATCAACAAAATGATTATGACATCATCCAATGATTATGACATCAAATGATTATGACATCAACAAAATGATTATGACATCAACAAAATGATTATGACATCAACAAAATGATTATGACATCATCAAATGATTCTGACATCAACAAAATGATTATGACATCATCAAATGATTCTGACATCAACAAAATGACTATGACATCATCTAATGATTATGACATCATCAAATGATTATGACATCAACAAAATGATTATGACATCATCCAATGATTATGACATCAAATGATTATGACATCATCAAATGATTATGACATCAACAAAATGATTATGACATCATCCAATGATTATGACATCAAATGATTATGACATCATCAAATCATTATGACATTAACAAAATGATTATGACATCAACAAAATGATTACGATTTCATCAAATGATTATAACATCAACAAAATGATTATGACATCATCAAATGATTATGACATCAACAAAATGATTATGACATCATCTAATGATTATGACATAATCAAATGATTATGACATCAACAAAATGATTATGACATCATCTAATGATTATAACATCATCAAATGATTATGACATCAACAAAATGATTATGACATCATCCAATGATTATGACATCAAATGATTATGACATCATCAAATCATATGACATCAACAAAATGATTATGACATCAACAAAATGATTATGACATCATCAAATGATTCTGACATCAACAAAATGATTATGACATCATCAAATGATTCTGACATCAACAAAATGACTATGACATCATCTAATGATTATGACATCATCAAATGATTATGACATCAACAAAATGATTATGACATCATCCAATGATTATGACATCAAATGATTATGACATCATCAAATGATTATGACATGAACAAAATGATTATGACATCATCCAATGATTATGACATCAAATGATTATGACATCATCAAATCATTATGACATCAACAAAATGATTATGACATCAACAAAATGATTACGATTTCATCAAATGATTATGACATCAACAAAATGATTATGACATCATCTAATGATGATGACATCATCAAATGATTATGACATCAACAAAATGATAATGACATCATCAAATGATTATGACATCAACAAAATGATTATGACATCATCTAATGATCATGACATCATCAAATGATTATGGCATCATCAAATGATTATGACATCAACAAAATGATTATGACATCATCCAATGATTATGACCTCAAATCATTATGACATCATCAAATCATTATGACATCAACAAAATGATTATTACATCAACAAAATGATTATGACATCATCAAATGATTATGACATCAACAAAATGATTATGTCATCATCCAATGATCATGACATCAAATGATTATGACATCATCAAATGATTATGACATCAACAAAATGATTATGACATCATCTAATGATTATGACATCATCAAATGATTATGACATCAACAAAATGATTATGACATCATCCAATGATTGTGACATCAAATGATTATGACATCATCAAATGATTATGACATCAACAAAATGATTATGACATCATCAAATGATTATGACTTCAACAAAATGATTATGACATCATCCAACGATTATGACATCAAATGATTATGACATCATCAAATCATTATGACATCAACAAAATGATTATGACATCAACAAAATGATTATGACATCATCAAATGATTATGACATCAACAAAATGATTATGACATCATCTAATGATGATGACATCATCAAATGATTATGACATCAACAAAATGATTATGACATCATCAAATGATTATGACATCAACAAAATGATTATGACATCATCTAATGATTATGACATCATCAAATGATTATGGCATCATCAAATGATTATGACATCAACAAAATGATTATGACATCATCCAATGATTATGACATCAAATGATTATGACATCATCAAATCATTATGACATAAACAAAATGTTTATTACATCAACAAAATGATTATGACATCATCAAATGATTATGACATCAACAAAATGATTATGTCATCATCCAATGATTATGACATCAAATGATTATGACATCATCAAATGATTATGACATCAACAAAATGATTATGACATCATCTAATGATTATGACATCATCAAATGATTATGACATCAACAAAATGATTATGACATCATCCAATGATTATGACATCAAATGATTATGACATCATCAAATGATTATGACATCAACAAAATGATTATGACATCATCAAATGATTATGACATCAACAAAATGATTATTACATCAACAAAATGAATTTGACATCATCAATGATTATGACATCAACAAAATGATTATGTCATCATCCAATGATTGTGACATCAAATGATTATGACATCATCAAATGATTATGACATCAACAAAATGATTATGACATCATCTAATGATTATGACATCATCAAATGATTATGACATCAACGAAATGATTATGACATCATCCAATGATTATGACATCAAATGATTATGACATCATCAAATGATTATAACATCAACAAAATGATTATGACATCATCAAATGATTATGACATCAACAAAATGATTATGACATCATCTAATGATTATGACATAATGAAATGATTATGACATCAACAAAATGATTATGACATCATCTAATGATTATAACATCATCAAATGATTATGACATCAACAAAATGATTATGACATCATCCAATGATTATGACATCAAATGATTATGACATCAACAAAATGATTATGACATCAACAAAATGATTATGACATCAACAAAATGATTATGACATCATCAAATGATTCTGACATCAACAAAATGATTATGACATCATCAAATGATTCTGACATCAACAAAATGACTATGACATCATCTAATGATTATGACATCATCAAATGATTATGACATCAACAAAATGATTATGACATCATCCAATGATTATGACATCAAATGATTATGACATCATCAAATGATTATGACATCAACAAAATGATTATGACATCATCCAATGATTATGACATCAAATGATTATGACATCATCAAATCATTATGACATCAACAAAATGATTATGACATCAACAAAATGATTACGATTTCATCAAATGATTATAACATCAACAAAATGATTATGACATCATCAAATGATTATGACATCAACAAAATGATTATGACATCATCTAATGATTATGACATAATCAAATGATTATGACATCAACAAAATGATTATGACATCATCTAATGATTATAACATCATCAAATGATTATGACATCAACAAAATGATTATGACATCATCCAATGATTATGACATCAAATGATTATGACATCATCAAATCATATGACATCAACAAAATGATTATGACATCATCAAATGATTCTGACATCAACAAAATGATTATGACATCATCAAATGATTCTGACATCAACAAAATGACTATGACATCATCTAATGATTATGACATCATCAAATGATTATGACATCAACAAAATGATTATGACATCATCCAATGATTATGACATCAAATGATTATGACATCATCAAATGATTATGACATGAACAAAATGATTATGACATCATCCAATGATTATGACATCAAATGATTATGACATCATCAAATCATTATGACATCAACAAAATGATTATGACATCAACAAAATGATTACGATTTCATCAAATGATTATGACATCAACAAAATGATTATGACATCATCTAATGATGATGACATCATCAAATGATTATGACATCAACAAAATGATAATGACATCATCAAATGATTATGACATCAACAAAATGATTATGACATCATCTAATGATCATGACATCATCAAATGATTATGGCATCATCAAATGATTATGACATCAACAAAATGATTATGACATCATCCAATGATTATGACCTCAAATCATTATGACATCATCAAATCATTATGACATCAACAAAATGATTATTACATCAACAAAATGATTATGACATCATCAAATGATTATGACATCAACAAAATGATTATGTCATCATCCAATGATCATGACATCAAATGATTATGACATCATCAAATGATTATGACATCAACAAAATGATTATGACATCATCTAATGATTATGACATCATCAAATGATTATGACATCAACAAAATGATTATGACATCATCCAATGATTGTGACATCAAATGATTATGACATCATCAAATGATTATGACATCAACAAAATGATTATGACATCATCAAATGATTATGACATCAACAAAATGATTATGACATCATCTAATGATTATGACATAATCAAATGATTATGACATCAACAAAATGATTATGACATCATCTAATGATTATGACATCATATAATGATTATGACATCAACAAAATGATTATGACATCATCCAATGATTATGGCATCAAATGATTATGACAGCATGAAATCATATGACATCAACAAAATGATTATGACATCAACAAAATGATTATGACATCATCAAATTATTATGACATCAAAAAAATGATTATGACATCATCAAATGATTCTGACATCAACAAAATGATTATGACATCATCTAATGATTATGACATCATCAAATGAATATGACATCAACAAAATGATTATGACATCATCCAATGATTATGACATCAAATGATTATGACATCATCAAATCATTATGACATCAACAAAATGATTATTACATCAACAAAATGAATATGACATCATCAATGATTATGACATCAACAAAATGATTATGACATCAACAAAATGATTATGACATCATCCAATGATTATGACATCAAATGATTATGACATCATCAAATGATTATAACATCAACAAAATGATTATGACATCATCAAATGATTATGACATCAACAAAATGATTATGACATCATCTAATGATTATGACATAATCAAATGATTATGACATCAACAAAATGATTATGACATCATCTAATGATTATAACATCATCAATTGATTATGACATCAACAAAATGATTATGACATCATCCAATGATTATGACATCAAATGATTATGACATCATCAAATCATATGACATCAACAAAATGATTATGACATCAACAAAATGATTATGACATCATCAAATGATTCTGACATCAACAAAATGATTATGACATCATCAAATGATTATGACATCAACAAAATGATTATGACATCATCAAATGATTATGACATCAACAAAATGATTATGACATCATCTAATGATTATGACATCATCAAATGATTATGACATCAACAAAACGATTATGACATCATCCAATGATTATGACATCAAATGATTATGACATCATCAAATGATTATGACATCAACAAAATGATTATGACATCATCTAATGATAATGACATCATCAAATGATTATGACATCAACAAAATGATTATGACATCATCCAATGATTATGACATCAAATGATTATGACATCATCAAATGATTATGACATCAACAAAATGATTATGACATCATCCAATGATTATGACATCAAATGATTATGACATCATCAAATCATTATGACATCAACAAAATGATTATGACATCATCAAATGATTATGACATCAACAAAATGATTATGACAACATCTAATGATTATGACATCATCAAATGATTATGACATCAACAAAATGATTATGACATCATCCAATGATTATGACATCAAATGATTATGACATCATGAAATCATATGACATCAACAAAATGATTATGACATCAACAAAATGATTATGACATCATCAAATGATTATGACATCAACAAAATGATTATGACATCATCAAATGATTCTGACATCAACAAAATGATTATGACATCATCCAATGATTATGACATCCAATGATTATGACATCATCTAATGATTATGACATCATCAAATGATTATGACATCAACAAAATGATTATGACATCATCCAATGAATATGACATCAAATGATTATGACATCATCAAATGATTATGACATCAACAAAATGATTATGACATCATCTAATGATTATGACATCATCAAATGATTATGACATCAACAAAATGATTATGACATCATCTAATGATTATGACATCATCAAATGATTATGACATCAACAAAATGATTATGACATCATCCAATGATTATGACATCAAATGATTATGACATCATCAAATGATTACGACATCAACAAAATGATTATGACATCATCTAATGATTATGACATCATCAAATGATTATGACATCAACAAAATGATAATGACATCATCCAATGATTATGACATCAAATGATTATGACATCATCAAATGATTGACATCAACAAAAAGATTATGACATCATCTAATGATTATGACATCATCAAATGATTATGACATCAACAAAATGATTATGACATCATAAAATGATTATGACATCAAATGATTATGACATCATCAAATGATTATGACATCAACAAAATGATTATGACATCATCTAATGATTATGACATCATCAAATGATAATGACATAAACAAAATGATTATGATATCATCCAATGATTATGACATCAAATGATTATGACATCAACAAAATGATTATGACATCAACAAAATGATTATGACATCATCTAATGATTATGACATCATCAAATGATTATGACATCAACAAAATGATTATGACATCATCCAATGATTATGACATCAAATGATTATGACATCATCAAATGATTATGACATCAACAAAATGATTATTACATCATCCAATGATTATGACATCAAATGAATATGACATCATCAAATCATTATGACATCAACAAAATGATTATGACATCAACAAAATGATTATGACATCATCAAATGATTATGACATCAAATGATTATGACATCATCAAATGATTATGACATCAACAAAATGATTATGACATCATCAAATGATTATGACATCAACAAAATGATTATGACATCATCAAATGATTATGACATCATCAAATGATTATGACATCAACAAAATGATTATGACATCATCCAATGATTATGACATCAAATGATTATGACATCAACAAAATGATTATGACATCATCCAATGATTATGACATCAAATGATTATGAATTCAACAAATGATTATGACATCAAAAAAATGATTATGACATCATCAAATGATTATGACATCAACAATATGATTATGACATCATTAAATGATTATGACATCATCAAATGATTATGACATCAACAAAATGATTATAACATCATCCAATAATTATGACATCAAATGATTATGACATCATCAAATGATTATGACATCAACAAAATGATTATGACATCATCAAATGATTATGACATCAACAAAATGATTATGACATCATCCAATGATTATGACATCAAATGATTATGACATCAACAAAATGATTATGACATCATCAAACGATTATGACATCAAATGATTATGACATCATCAAATCATTATGACATCAACAAAATGATTATGACATCAACAAAATGATTATGACATCAACAAAATGATTATGACATCATCAAATTATTATGACATCAACAAAATGATTATGACATCATCTAATGATGATGACATCATCAAATGATTATGACATCAACAAAATGATTATGACATCATCAAATGATTATGACATCAACAAAATGATTATGACATCATCTAATGATTATGACATCATCAAATGATTATGGCATCATCAAATGATTATGACATCAACAAAATGATTATGACATCATCCAATGATTATGACATCAAATGATTATGACATCATCAAATCATTATGACATCAACAAAATGATTATTACATCAACAAAATGATTATGACATCATCAAATGATTATGACATCAACAAAATGATTATGTCATCATCCAATGATTATGACATCAAATGATTATGACATCATCAAATGATTATGACATCAACAAAATGATTATGACATCATCTAATGATTATGACATCATCAAATGATTATGACATCAACAAAATGATTATGACATCATCTAATGATTATAACATCATCAAATGATTATGACATCAACAAAATGATTATGACATCATCCAATGATTATGACATCAAATGATTATGACATCATCAAATCATATGACATCAACAAAATGATTATGACATCAACAAAATGATTATGACATCAACAAAATGATTATGACATCATCAAATGATTCTGACATCAACAAAATGATTATGACATCATCAAATGATTCTGACATCAACAAAATGATTATGACATCATCTAATGATTATGACATCATCAAATGATTATGACATCAACAAAATGATTATGACATCATCCAATGATTATGACATCAAATGATTATGACATCATCAAATGATTATGACATCAACAAAATGATTATGACATCATCAAATGATTATGACATCAACAAAATGATTATGACATCATCTAATGATTATGACATCATCAAATGATTATGACATCAACAAAATGATTATGACATCATCTAATGATTATGACATCATCAAATGATTATGACATCAACAAAATGATTATGACATCATCCAATGATTATGACATCAAATGATTATGACATCATCAAATGATTATGACATCAACAAAATGATTATGACATCATCTAATGATTATGACATCATCAAATGATTATGACATCAACAAAATGATTATGACATCATCTAATGATTATGACATCATCAAATGATTATGACATCAACAAAATGATTATGACATCATCCAATGATTATGACATCAAATGATTATGACATCATCAAATGATTACGACATCAACAAAATGATTATGACATCATCTAATGATTATGACATCATCAAATGATTATGACATCATCCAATGATTATGACATAAAATGATTATGACATCATCAAATGATTGACATCAACAAAAAGATTATGACATCATCTAATGATTATGACATCATCAAATGATTATGACATCAACAAAATGATTATGACATCATCCAATGATTATGACATCAAATGATTATGACATCATCAAATGATTATGACATCAACAAAATGATTATGACATCATCTAATGATTATGACATCATCAAAATGATTATGAAATCATCCAATGATTATGACATCAAATGATTATGACATCAACAAAATGATTATGACATCATCTAATGATTATGTCATCATCAAATGATTATGACATAAACAAAATGATTATGACATCATCCAATGATTATGACATCAAATGATTATGACATCAACAAAATGATTATGACATCAACAAAATGATTATGACATCATCTAATGATTATGACATCATCAAATGATTATGACATCAACAAAATGATTATGACATCATCCAATGATTATGACATCAAATGATTATGACATCATCAAATGATTATGACATCAACAAAATGATTATTACATCATCCAATGATTATGACATCAAATGATTATGACATCATCAAATCATTATGACATCAACAAAATGATTATGACATCAACAAAATGATTATGACATCATCAAATGATTATGACATCAAATGATTATGACATCATCAAATTATTATGACATCAACAAAATGATTATGACATCATCAAATGATTATGACATCAACAAAATGATTATGACATCATCTAATGATTATGACATCATCAAATGATTACGACATCAACAAAATGATTATGACATCATCCAATGATTATGACATCAAATGATTATGACATCAACAAAATGATTATGACATCATCCAATGATTATGACATCAAATGATTATGAAATCAACAAATGATTATGACATCAACAAAATGATTATGACATCATCAAATGATTATGACATCAACAAAATGATTATGACATCATTAAATGATTATGACATCATCAAATGATTATGACATCAAAAAAATGATTATGACATCATCAAATGATTATGACAGAAATAAAATGATTATGACATCATCCAATAATTATGACATCAAATGATTATGACATCATCAAATGATTATGACATCAACAAAATGATTATGACATCATCAAATGATTATGACATCAACAAAATGATTATGACATCATCCAATGATTATGACATCAAATGATTATGACATCAACAAAATGATTATGACATCATCCAACGATTATGACATCAAATGATTATGACATCATCAAATCATTATGACATCAACAAAATGATTATGACATCAACAAAATGATTATGACATCATCAAATGATTATGACATCAACAAAATGATTATGACATCATCTAATGATGATGACATCAACAAAATGATTATGACATCATCAAATGATTATGACATCAACAAAATGATTATGACATCATCCATTGATTATGACATCAAATGATTATGACATCATCAAATCATTATGACATCATCAAATGACTATGACATCAACAAAATGATTATAACATCATCCAATAATTATGACATCAAATGATTATGACATCATCAAATGATTATGACATCAAATGATTATGACATCATCAAATGATTATGACATCAACAAAATGATTATGACATCATCAAATGAATATGACATCAACAAAATGATTATGACATCATCTAATGATTATGACATCATCAAATGATTATGACATCAACAAAATGATTATGACATCATCTAATGATTATAACATCATCAAATGATTATGACATCAACAAAATGATTATGACATCAACAAAATGATTATGACATCATCCAATGATTATGACATCATCAAATCATATGACATCAACAAAATGATTATGACATCAACAAAATGATTATGACATCAACAAAATGATTATGACATCATCAAATGATTCTGACATCAACAAAATGATTATGACATCATCAAATGATTCTGACATCAACAAAATGATTATGACATCATCTAATGATTATGACATCATCAAATGATTATGACATCAACAAAATGATTATGACATCATCCAATGATTATGACATCAAATGATTATGACATCATCAAATGATTATGACATCAACAAAATGATTATGACATCATCCAATGATTATGACATCAAATGATTATGACATCATCAAATCATTATGACATCAACAAAATGATTATGACATCAACAAAATGATTATGACATCATCCAATGATTATGACATCAAATGATTATGACATCATCAAATGATTATGACATCAAAAAATGATTATGACATCATCAAATGAATATGACATCAACAAATTGATTATGACATCATCTAATGATTATGACATAATCAAATGATTATGACATCAACAAAATGATTATGACATCATCTAATGATTAGAACATCATCAAATGATTATGACATCAACAAAATGATTATGACATCATCCAATGATTATGACATCAAATGATTATGACATCATCAAATCATATGACATCAACTAAATGATTATGACATCAACAAAATGATTATGACATCAACAAAATGATTATGACATCATCAAATGATTCTGACATCAACAAAATGATTATGACATCATCAAATGATTCTGACATCAACAAAATGATTATGACATCATCTAATGATTATGACATCATCAAATGATTATGACATCAACAAAATGAATATGACATCATCCAATGATTATGACATCAAATGATTATGACATCATCAAATGATTATGACATCAACAAAATGATTATGACATCATCAAATGATTATGACATCAGCAAAATGATTATGATATCATGTAATGATTATGACATCATCAAATGATTATGACATCAACAAAATGATTATGACATAATCAAATGATTATGACATCAACAAAATGATTATGACATCATCCAATGATTATGACATCAAATGGTTATGACATCATCAAATGATTATGACATCAACAAAATGATTATGACATCATCTAATGATTATGACATCATCAAATGATTATGACATCAACAAAATGATTATGACATCATCTAATGATTATGACATCATCAAATGATTATGACATCAACAAAATGATTATGACATCATCCAATGATTATGACATCAAATGATTATGACATCATCAAATGATTACGACATCAACAAAATGATTATGACATCATCCAATGATTATGACATCAAATGATTATGACATCATCAAATCATATGACATCAACTAAATGATTATGACATCAACAAAATGATTATGACATCAACAAAATGATTATGACATCATCAAATGATTCTGACATCAACAAAATGATTATGACATCATCAAATGATTCTGACATCAACAAAATGATTATGACATCATCTAATGATTATGACATCATCAAATGATTATGACATCAACAAAATGAATATGACATCATCCAATGATTATGACATCACATGATTATGACATCATCAAATGATTATGACATCAACAAAATGATTATGACATCATCAAATGATTATGACATCAGCAAAATGATTATGATATCATGTAATGATTATGACATCATCAAATGATTATGACATCAACAAAATGATTATGACATAATCAAATGATTATGACATCAACAAAATGATTATGACATCATCCAATGATTATGACATCAAATGGTTATGACATCATCAAATGATTATGACATCAACAAAATGATTATGACATCATCTAATGATTATGACATCATCAAATGATTATGACATCAACAAAATGATTATGACATCATCTAATGATTATGACATCATCAAATGATTATGACATCAACAAAATGATTATGACATCATCCAATGATTATGACATCAAATGATTATGACATCATCAAATGATTACGACATCAACAAAATGATTATGACATCATCTAATGATGATGACATCATCAAATGATTATGACATCATCCAATGATTATGACATCAAATGATTATGACATCATCAAATGATTGACATCAACAAAAAGATTATGACATCATCTAATGATTATGACATCATCAAATGATTATGACATCAACAAAATGATTATGACATCATCCAATGATTATGACATCAAATGATTATGACATCATCAAATGATTATGACATCAACAAAATGATTATGACATCATCTAATGATTATGACATCATCAAAATGATTATGAAATCATCCAATGATTATGACATCAAATGATTATGACATCAACAAAATGATTATGACATCATCTAATGATTATGTCATCATCAAATGATTATGACATAAACAAAATGATTATGACATCATCCAATGATTATGACATCAAATGATTATGACATCAACAAAATGATTATGACATCAACAAAATGATTATGACATCATCTAATGATTATGACATCATCAAATGATTATGACATCATCCAATGATTATGACATCAAATGATTATGACATCATCAAATGATTATGACATCAACAAAATGATTATTACATCATCCAATGATTATGACATCAAATGATTATGACATCATCAAATCATTATGACATCAACAAAATGATTATGACATCAACAAAATGATTATGACATCATCAAATGATTATGACATCAAATGACTATGACATCATCAAATGATTATGACATCAACAAAATGATTATGACATCATCAAATGATTATGACATCAACAAAATGATTATGACATCATCTAATGATTATGACATCATCAAATGATTACGACATCAACAAAATGATTATGACATCATCCAATGATTATGACATCAAATGATTATGACATCAACAAAATGATTATGACATCATCCAATGATTATGACATCAAATGATTATGAAATCAACAAATGATTATGACATCAACAAAATGATTATGACATCATCAAATGATTATGACATCAACAAAATGATTATGACATCATTAAATGATTATGACATCATCAAATGATTATGACATCAAAAAATGATTATGACATCATCAAATGATTATGACAGAAATAAAATGATTATGACATCATCCAATAATTATGACATCAAATGATTATGACATCATCAAATGATTATGACATCAACAAAATGATTATGACATCATCAAATGATTATGACATCAACAAAATGATTATGACATCAACAAAATGATTATGACATCATCCAATGATTATGACATCAAATGATTATGACATCAACAAAATGATTATGACATCATCCAACGATTATGACATCAAATGATTATGACATCATCAAATCATTATGACATCAACAAAATGATTATGACATCAACAAAATGATTATGACATCAACAAAATGATTATGACATCATCAAATGATTATGACATCAACAAAATGATTATGACATCATCTAATGATTATGACATCAAATGATTATGACATCATCAAATGATTATGACATCAACAAAATGATTATGACATCATCCAATGATTATGACATCAAATGATTATGACATCATCAAATCATTATGACATCAACAAAATGATTATTACATCAACAAAATGATTATGACATCATCAAATGATTATGACATCAACAAAATGATTATGACATCATCCAATGATTATGACATCAAATGATTATGACATCATCAAATCATATGACATCAACTAAATGATTATGACATCAACAAAATGATTATGACATCAACAAAATGATTATGACATCATCAAATGATTCTGACATCAACAAAATGATTATGACATCATCAAATGATTCTGACATCAACAAAATGATTATGACATCATCTAATGATTATGACATCATCAAATGATTATGACATCAACAAAATGAATATGACATCATCCAATGATTATGACATCAAATGATTATGACATCATCAAATGATTATGACATCAACAAAATGATTATGACATCATCAAATGATTATGACATCAGCAAAATGATTATGATATCATGTAATGATTATGACATCATCAAATGATTATGACATCAACAAAATGATTATGACATAATCAAATGATTATGACATCAACAAAATGATTATGACATCATCCAATGATTATGACATCAAATGGTTATGACATCATCAAATGATTATGACATCAACAAAATGATTATGACATCATCTAATGATTATGACATCATCAAATGATTATGACATCAACAAAATGATTATGACATCATCTAATGATTATGACATCATCAAATGATTATGACATCAACAAAATGATTATGACATCATCCAATGATTATGACATCAAATGATTATGACATCATCAAATGATTACGACATCAACAAAATGATTATGACATCATCTAATGATGATGACATCATCAAATGATTATGACATCATCCAATGATTATGACATCAAATGATTATGACATCATCAAATGATTGACATCAACAAAAAGATTATGACATCATCTAATGATTATGACATCATCAAATGATTATGACATCAACAAAATGATTATGACATCATCCAATGATTATGACATCAAATGATTATGACATCATCAAATGATTATGACATCAACAAAATGATTATGACATCATCTAATGATTATGACATCATCAAAATGATTATGAAATCATCCAATGATTATGACATCAAATGATTATGACATCAACAAAATGATTATGACATCATCTAATGATTATGTCATCATCAAATGATTATGACATAAACAAAATGATTATGACATCATCCAATGATTATGACATCAAATGATTATGACATCAACAAAATGATTATGACATCAACAAAATGATTATGACATCATCTAATGATTATGACATCATCAAATGATTATGACATCATCCAATGATTATGACATCAAATGATTATGACATCATCAAATGATTATGACATCAACAAAATGATTATTACATCATCCAATGATTATGACATCAAATGATTATGACATCATCAAATCATTATGACATCAACAAAATGATTATGACATCAACAAAATGATTATGACATCATCAAATGATTATGACATCAAATGACTATGACATCATCAAATGATTATGACATCAACAAAATGATTATGACATCATCAAATGATTATGACATCAACAAAATGATTATGACATCATCTAATGATTATGACATCATCAAATGATTACGACATCAACAAAATGATTATGACATCATCCAATGATTATGACATCAAATGATTATGACATCAACAAAATGATTATGACATCATCCAATGATTATGACATCAAATGATTATGAAATCAACAAATGATTATGACATCAACAAAATGATTATGACATCATCAAATGATTATGACATCAACAAAATGATTATGACATCATTAAATGATTATGACATCATCAAATGATTATGACATCAAAAAAATGATTATGACATCATCAAATGATTATGACAGAAATAAAATGATTATGACATCATCCAATAATTATGACATCAAATGATTATGACATCATCAAATGATTATGACATCAACAAAATGATTATGACATCATCAAATGATTATGACATCAACAAAATGATTATGACATCAACAAAATGATTATGACATCATCCAATGATTATGACATCAAATGATTATGACATCAACAAAATGATTATGACATCATCCAACGATTATGACATCAAATGATTATGACATCATCAAATCATTATGACATCAACAAAATGATTATGACATCAACAAAATGATTATGACATCAACAAAATGATTATGACATCATCAAATGATTATGACATCAACAAAATGATTATGACATCATCTAATGATTATGACATCAAATGATTATGACATCATCAAATGATTATGACATCAACAAAATGATTATGACATCATCCAATGATTATGACATCAAATGATTATGACATCATCAAATCATTATGACATCAACAAAATGATTATTACATCAACAAAATGATTATGACATCATCAAATGATTATGACATCAACAAAATGATTATGACATCATCCAATGATTATGACATCAAATGATTATGACATCATCAAATGATTATGACATCAACAAAATGATTATGACATCATCAAATGAATATGACATCAACAAAATGATTATGACATCATCTAATGATTATGACATAATCAAATGATTATGACATCAACAAAATGATTATGACATCATCTAATGATTATAACATCATCAAATGATTATGACATCAACAAAATGATTATGACATCATCCAATGATTATGACATCAAATGATTATGACATCATCAAATCATATGACATCAACAAAATGATTATGACATCAACAAAATGATTATGACATCAACAAAATGATTATGACATCATCAAATGATTCTGACATCAACAAAATGATTATGACATCATCAAATGATTCTGACATCAACAAAATGATTATGACATCATCTAATGATTATGACATCATCAAATGATTATGACATCAACAAAATGATTATGACATCATCCAATGATTATGACATCAAATGATTATGACATCATCAAATGATTATGACATCATCAAAATGATTATGACATCATCCAATGATTATGACATCAAATGATTATGACATCATCAAATCATTATGACATCAACAAAATGATTATGACATCAACAAAATGATTACGATTTCATCAAATGATTATGACATCAACAAAATGATTATGACATCATCTAATGATGATGACATCATCAAATGATTATGACATCAACAAAATGATTATGACATCATCAAATGATTATGACATCAACAAAATGATTATGACATCATCTAATGATCATGACATCATCAAATGATTATGGCATCATCAAATGATTATGACATCAACAAAATGATTATGACATCATACAATGATTATGACCTCAAATCATTATGACATCATCAAATCATTATGACATCAACAAAATGATTATGACATCAACAAAATGATTATGACATCATCAAATGATTATGACATCAACAAAATGATTATGTCATCATCCAATGATCATGACATCAAATGATTATGACATCATCAAATGATTATGACATCAACAAAATGATTATGACATCATCTAATGATTATGACATCATCAAATGATTATGACATCAACAAAATGATTATGACATCATCCAATGATTGTGACATCAAATGATTATGACATCATCAAATGATTATGACATCAACAAAATGATTATGACATCATCAAATGATTATGACATCAACAAAATGATTATGACATCATCTAATGATTATGACATAATCAAATGATTATGACATCAACAAAATTATTGTGACATCATCTAATGATTATGACATCATCTAATGATTATGACATCAACAAAATGATTATGACATCATCCAATGATTATAACATCAAATGATTATGACATCATGAAATCATATGACATCAACAAAATGATTATGACATCAACAAAATGATTATGACATCATCAAATGATTATGACATCAACAAAATGATTATGACATCATCAAATGATTCTGACATCAACAAAATTATTATGACATCATCTAATGATTATGACATCATCAAATGAATATGACATCAACAAAATGATTATGACATCATCCAATGATTATGACATCAAATGATTATGACATCATCAAATCATTATGACATCAACAAAATGATTATTACATCAACAAAATGATTATGACATCATCAATGATTATGACATCAACAAAATGATTATGTCATCATCCAATGATTGTGACATCAAATGATTATGACATCATCAAATGATTATGACATCAACAAAATGATTATGACATCATCAAATGATTATGACATCAACAAAATGATTATGACATCATCTAATGATCATGACATCATCAAATGATTATGGCATCATCAAATGATTATGACATCAACAAAATGATTATGACATCATACAATGATTATGAACTCAAATCATTATGACATCATCAAATCATTATGACATCAACAAAATGATTATTACATCAACAAAATGATTATGACATCATCCAATGATTATGACATCAAATGATTATGACATCATCAAATGATTATGACATCAAAAAATGATTATGACATCATCAAATGAATATGACATCAACAAATTGATTATGACATCATCTAATGATTATGACATAATCAAATGATTATGACATCAACAAAATGATTATGACATCATCTAATGATTAGAACATCATCAAATGATTATGACATCAACAAAATGATTATGACATCATCCAATGATTATGACATCAAATGATTATGACATCATCAAATCATATGACATCAACTAAATGATTATGACATCAACAAAATGATTATGACATCAACAAAATGATTATGACATCATCAAATGATTCTGACATCAACAAAATGATTATGACATCATCAAATGATTCTGACATCAACAAAATGATTATGACATCATCTAATGATTATGACATCATCAAATGATTATGACATCAACAAAATGAATATGACATCATCCAATGATTATGACATCAAATGATTATGACATCATCAAATGATTATGACATCAACAAAATGATTATGACATCATCAAATGATTATGACATCAGCAAAATGATTATGATATCATCTAATGATTATGACATCATCAAATGATTATGACATCAACAAAATGATTATGACATCATCAAATGATTATGACATCAACAAAATGATTATGACATCATCCAATGATTATGACATCAAATGGTTATGACATCATCAAATGATTATGACATCAACAAAATGATTATGACATCATCTAATGATTATGACATCATCAAATGATTATGACATCAACAAAATGATTATGACATCATCTAATGATTATGACATCATCAAATGATTATGACATCAACAAAATGATTATGACATCATCCAATGATTATGACATCAAATGATTATGACATCATCAAATGATTACGACATCAACAAAATGATTATGACATCATCTAATGATTATGACATCATCAAATGATTATGACATCATCCAATGATTATGACATCAAATGATTATGACATCATCAAATGATTGACATCAACAAAAAGATTATGACATCATCTAATGATTATGACATCATCAAATGATTATGACATCAACAAAATGATTATGACATCATCCAATGATTATGACATCAAATGATTATGACATCATCAAATGATTATGACATCAACAAAATGATTATGACATCATCTAATGATTATGACATCATCAAAATGATTATGAAATCATCCAATGATTATGACATCAAATGATTATGACATCAACAAAATGATTATGACATCATCTAATGATTATGTCATCATCAAAAGATTATGACATAAACAAAATGATTATGACATCATCCAATGATTATGACATCAAATGATTATGACATCAACAAAATGATTATGACATCAACAAAATGATTATGACATCATCTAATGATTATGACATCATCAAATGATTATGACATCATCCAATGATTATGACATCAAATGATTATGACATCATCAAATGATTATGACATCAACAAAATGATTATTACATCATCCAATGATTATGACATCAAATGATTATGACATCATCAAATCATTATGACATCAACAAAATGATTATGACATCAACAAAATGATTATGACATCATCAAATGATTATGACATCAAATGATTATGACATCATCAAATGATTATGACATCAACAAAATGATTATGACATCATCTAATGATTATGACATCATCAAATGATTACGACATCAACAAAATGATTATGACATCATCCAATGATTATGACATCAAATGATTATGACATCAACAAAATGATTATGACATCATCCAATGATTATGACATCAAATGATTATGAAATCAACAAATGATTATGACATCAACAAAATGATTATGACATCATCAAATGATTATGACATCAACAAAATGATTATGACATCATTAAATGATTATGACATCATCAAATGATTATGACATCAAAAAAATGATTATGACATCATCAAATGATTATGACAGAAATAAAATGATTATGACATCATCCAATAATTATGACATCAAATGATTATGACATCATCAAATGATTATGACATCAACAAAATGATTATGACATCATCAAATGATTATGACATCAACAAAATGATTATGACATCAACAAAATGATTATGACATCATCCAATGATTATGACATCAAATGATTATGACATCAACAAAATGATTATGACATCATCCAACGATTATGACATCAAATGATTATGACATCATCAAATCATTATGACATCAACAAAATGATTATGACATCAACAAAATGATTATGACATCATCAAATGATTATGACATCAACAAAATGATTATGACATCATCTAATGATTATGACATCAAATGATTATGACATCATCAAATGATTATGACATCAACAAAATGATTATGACATCATCCAATGATTATGACATCAAATGATTATGACATCATCAAATCATTATGACATCAACAAAATGATTATTACATCAACAAAATGATTATGACATCATCAAATGATTATGACATCAACAAAATGATTATGACATCATCCAATGATTATGACATCAAATGATTATGACATCATCAAATGATTATGACATCAACAAAATGATTATGACATCATCAAATGAATATGACATCAACAAAATGATTATGACATCATCTAATGATTATGACATAATCAAATGATTATGACATCAACAAAATGATTATGACATCATCTAATGATTATAACATCATCAAATGATTATGACATCAACAAAATGATTATGACATCATCCAATGATTATGACATCAAATGATTATGACATCATCAAATCATATGACATCAACAAAATGATTATGACATCAACAAAATGATTATGACATCAACAAAATGATTATGACATCATCAAATGATTCTGACATCAACAAAATGATTATGACATCATCAAATGATTCTGACATCAACAAAATGATTATGACATCATCTAATGATTATGACATCATCAAATGATTATGACATCAACAAAATGATTATGACATCATCCAATGATTATGACATCAAATGATTATGACATCATCAAATGATTATGACATCATCAAAATGATTATGACATCATCCAATGATTATGACATCAAATGATTATGACATCATCAAATCATTATGACATCAACAAAATGATTATGACATCAACAAAATGATTACGATTTCATCAAATGATTATGACATCAACAAAATGATTATGACATCATCTAATGATGATGACATCATCAAATGATTATGACATCAACAAAATGATTATGACATCATCAAATGATTATGACATCAACAAAATGATTATGACATCATCTAATGATCATGACATCATCAAATGATTATGGCATCATCAAATGATTATGACATCAACAAAATGATTATGACATCATACAATGATTATGACCTCAAATCATTATGACATCATCAAATCATTATGACATCAACAAAATGATTATTACATCAACAAACTGATTATGACATCATCAAATGATTATGACATCAACAAAATGATTATGTCATCATCCAATGATCATGACATCAAATGATTATGACATCATCAAATGATTATGACATCAACAAAATGATTATGACATCATCTAATGATTATGACATCATCAAATGATTATGACATCAACAAAATGATTATGACATCATCCAATGATTGTGACATCAAATGATTATGACATCATCAAATGATTATGACATCAACAAAATGATTATGACATCATCAAATGATTATGACATCAACAAAATGATTATGACATCATCTAATGATTATGACATAATCAAATGATTATGACATCAACAAAATTATTGTGACATCATCTAATGATTATGACATCATCTAATGATTATGACATCAACAAAATGATTATGACATCATCCAATGATTATAACATCAAATGATTATGACATCATGAAATCATATGACATCAACAAAATGATTATGACATCAACAAAATGATTATGACATCATCAAATGATTATGACATCAACAAAATGATTATGACATCATCAAATGATTCTGACATCAACAAAATGATTATGACATCATCTAATGATTATGACATCATCAAATTAATATGACATCAACAAAATGATTATGACATCATCCAATGATTATGACATCAAATGATTATGACATCATCAAATCATTATGACATCAACAAAATGATTATTACATCAACAAAATGATTATGACATCATCAATGATTATGACATCAACAAAATGATTATGTCATCATCCAATGATTGTGACATCAAATGATTATGACATCATCAAATGATTATGACATCAACAAAATGATTATGACATCATCAAATGATTATGACATCAACAAAATGATTATGACATCATCTAATGATCATGACATCATCAAATGATTATGGCATCATCAAATGATTATGACATCAACAAAATGATTATGACATCATACAATGATTATGAACTCAAATCATTATGACATCATCAAATCATTATGACATCAACAAAATGATTATTACATCAACAAAATGATTATGACATCATCAAATGATTATAACATCAACAAAATGATTATGTCATCATCCAATGATCATGACATCAAATGATTATGACATCATCAAATGATTATGACATCAACAAAATGATTATGACATCATCTAATGATTATGACATCATCAAATGATTATGACATCAACAAAATGATTATGACATCATCCAATGATTGTGACATCAAATGATTATGACATCATCAAATGATTATGACATCAACAAAATGATTATGACATCATCAAATGATTATGACATCAACAAAATGATTATGACATCAACAAAATGATTATGACATCATCTAATGATTATGACATCATCAAATGATTATGACATCAACAAAATGATTATGACATCATCCAATGATTATGACATCAAATGATTATGACATCATCAAATGATTATGACATCAACAAAATGATTATTACATCATCCAATGATTGTGACATCAAATGATTATGACATCATCAAATCATTATGACATCAACAAAATGATTATGACATCAACAAAATGATTATGACATCATCAAATGATTATGACATCAAATGATTATGACATCATCAAATTATTATGACATCAACAAAATGATTATGACATCATCAAATGATTATGACATCAACAAAATGATTATGACATCATCTAATGATTATGACATCATCAAATGATTACGACATCAACAAAATGATTATGACATCATCCAATGATTATGACATCAAATGATTATGACATCAACAAAATGATTATGACATCATCCAATGATTATGACATCAAATGATTATGAAATCAACAAATGATTATGACATCAACAAAATGATTATGACATCATCAAATGATTATGACATCAACAAAATGATTATGACATCATTAAATGATTATGACATCATCAAATGATTATGACATCAAAAAAATGATTATGACATCATCAAATGATTATGACAGAAATAAAATGATTATGACATCATCCAATAATTATGACATCAAATGATTATGACATCATCAAATGATTATGACATCAACAAAATGATTATGACATCATCAAATGATTATGACATCAACAAAATGATTATGACATCATCCAATGATTATGACATCAAATGATTATGACATCAACAAAATGATTATGACATCATCCAACGATTATGACATCAAATGATTATGACATCATCAAATCATTATGACATCAACAAAATGATTATGACATCAACAAAATGATTATGACATCATCAAATGATTATGACATCAACAAAATGATTATGACATCATCTAATGATGATGACATCAACAAAATGATTATGACATCATCAAATGATTATGACATCAACAAAATGATTATGACATCATCCATTGATTATGACATCAAATGATTATGACATCATCAAATCATTATGACATCATCAAATGACTATGACATCAACAAAATGATTATAACATCATCCAATAATTATGACATCAAATGATTATGACATCATCAAATGATTATGACATCAAATGATTATGACATCATCAAATGATTATGACATCAACAAAATGATTATGACATCATCAAATGAATATGACATCAACAAAATGATTATGACATCATCTAATGATTATGACATCATCAAATGATTATGACATCAACAAAATGATTATGACATCATCTAATGATTATAACATCATCAAATGATTATGACATCAACAAAATGATTATGACATCAACAAAATGATTATGACATCATCCAATGATTATGACATCATCAAATCATATGACATCAACAAAATGATTATGACATCAACAAAATGATTATGACATCAACAAAATGATTATGACATCATCAAATGATTCTGACATCAACAAAATGATTATGACATCATCAAATGATTCTGACATCAACAAAATGATTATGACATCATCTAATGATTATGACATCATCAAATGATTATGACATCAACAAAATGATTATGACATCATCCAATGATTATGACATCAAATGATTATGACATCATCAAATGATTATGACATCAACAAAATGATTATGACATCATCCAATGATTATGACATCAAATGATTATGACATCATCAAATCATTATGACATCAACAAAATGATTATGACATCAACAAAATGATTATGACATCATCCAATGATTATGACATCAAATGATTATGACATCATCAAATGATTATGACATCAAAAAATGATTATGACATCATCAAATGAATATGACATCAACAAATTGATTATGACATCATCTAATGATTATGACATAATCAAATGATTATGACATCAACAAAATGATTATGACATCATCTAATGATTAGAACATCATCAAATGATTATGACATCAACAAAATGATTATGACATCATCCAATGATTATGACATCAAATGATTATGACATCATCAAATCATATGACATCAACTAAATGATTATGACATCAACAAAATGATTATGACATCAACAAAATGATTATGACATCATCAAATGATTCTGACATCAACAAAATGATTATGACATCATCAAATGATTCTGACATCAACAAAATGATTATGACATCATCTAATGATTATGACATCATCAAATGATTATGACATCAACAAAATGAATATGACATCATCCAATGATTATGACATCAAATGATTATGACATCATCAAATGATTATGACATCAACAAAATGATTATGACATCATCAAATGATTATGACATCAGCAAAATGATTATGATATCATGTAATGATTATGACATCATCAAATGATTATGACATCAACAAAATGATTATGACATAATCAAATGATTATGACATCAACAAAATGATTATGACATCATCCAATGATTATGACATCAAATGGTTATGACATCATCAAATGATTATGACATCAACAAAATGATTATGACATCATCTAATGATTATGACATCATCAAATGATTATGACATCAACAAAATGATTATGACATCATCTAATGATTATGACATCATCAAATGATTATGACATCAACAAAATGATTATGACATCATCCAATGATTATGACATCAAATGATTATGACATCATCAAATGATTACGACATCAACAAAATGATTATGACATCATCTAATGATGATGACATCATCAAATGATTATGACATCATCCAATGATTATGACATCAAATGATTATGACATCATCAAATGATTGACATCAACAAAAAGATTATGACATCATCTAATGATTATGACATCATCAAATGATTATGACATCAACAAAATGATTATGACATCATCCAATGATTATGACATCAAATGATTATGACATCATCAAATGATTATGACATCAACAAAATGATTATGACATCATCTAATGATTATGACATCATCAAAATGATTATGAAATCATCCAATGATTATGACATCAAATGATTATGACATCAACAAAATGATTATGACATCATCTAATGATTATGTCATCATCAAATGATTATGACATAAACAAAATGATTATGACATCATCCAATGATTATGACATCAAATGATTATGACATCAACAAAATGATTATGACATCAACAAAATGATTATGACATCATCTAATGATTATGACATCATCAAATGATTATGACATCATCCAATGATTATGACATCAAATGATTATGACATCATCAAATGATTATGACATCAACAAAATGATTATTACATCATCCAATGATTATGACATCAAATGATTATGACATCATCAAATCATTATGACATCAACAAAATGATTATGACATCAACAAAATGATTATGACATCATCAAATGATTATGACATCAAATGATTATGACATCATCAAATGATTATGACATCAACAAAATGATTATGACATCATCAAATGATTATGACATCAACAAAATGATTATGACATCATCTAATGATTATGACATCATCAAATGATTACGACATCAACAAAATGATTATGACATCATCCAATGATTATGACATCAAATGATTATGACATCAACAAAATGATTATGACATCATCCAATGATTATGACATCAAATGATTATGAAATCAACAAATGATTATGACATCAACAAAATGATTATGACATCATCAAATGATTATGACATCAACAAAATGATTATGACATCATTAAATGATTATGACATCATCAAATGATTATGACATCAAAAAAATGATTATGACATCATCAAATGATTATGACAGAAATAAAATGATTATGACATCATCCAATAATTATGACATCAAATGATTATGACATCATCAAATGATTATGACATCAACAAAATGATTATGACATCATCAAATGATTATGACATCAACAAAATGATTATGACATCAACAAAATGATTATGACATCATCCAATGATTATGACATCAAATGATTATGACATCAACAAAATGATTATGACATCATCCAACGATTATGACATCAAATGATTATGACATCATCAAATCATTATGACATCAACAAAATGATTATGACATCAACAAAATGATTATGACATCAACAAAATGATTATGACATCATCAAATGATTATGACATCAACAAAATGATTATGACATCATCTAATGATTATGACATCAAATGATTATGACATCATCAAATGATTATGACATCAACAAAATGATTATGACATCATCCAATGATTATGACATCAAATGATTATGACATCATCAAATCATTATGACATCAACAAAATGATTATTACATCAACAAAATGATTATGACATCATCAAATGATTATGACATCAACAAAATGATTATGACATCATCCAATGATTATGACATCAAATGATTATGACATCATCAAATGATTATGACATCAACAAAATGATTATGACATCATCAAATGAATATGACATCAACAAAATGATTATGACATCATCTAATGATTATGACATAATCAAATGATTATGACATCAACAAAATGATTATGACATCATCTAATGATTATAACATCATCAAATGATTATGACATCAACAAAATGATTATGACATCATCCAATGATTATGACATCAAATGATTATGACATCATCAAATCATATGACATCAACAAAATGATTATGACATCAACAAAATGATTATGACATCAACAAAATGATTATGACATCATCAAATGATTCTGACATCAACAAAATGATTATGACATCATCAAATGATTCTGACATCAACAAAATGATTATGACATCATCTAATGATTATGACATCATCAAATGATTATGACATCAACAAAATGATTATGACATCATCCAATGATTATGACATCAAATGATTATGACATCATCAAATGATTATGACATCATCAAAATGATTATGACATCATCCAATGATTATGACATCAAATGATTATGACATCATCAAATCATTATGACATCAACAAAATGATTATGACATCAACAAAATGATTACGATTTCATCAAATGATTATGACATCAACAAAATGATTATGACATCATCTAATGATGATGACATCATCAAATGATTATGACATCAACAAAATGATTATGACATCATCAAATGATTATGACATCAACAAAATGATTATGACATCATCTAATGATCATGACATCATCAAATGATTATGGCATCATCAAATGATTATGACATCAACAAAATGATTATGACATCATACAATGATTATGACCTCAAATCATTATGACATCATCAAATCATTATGACATCAACAAAATGATTATTACATCAACAAACTGATTATGACATCATCAAATGATTATGACATCAACAAAATGATTATGTCATCATCCAATGATCATGACATCAAATGATTATGACATCATCAAATGATTATGACATCAACAAAATGATTATGACATCATCTAATGATTATGACATCATCAAATGATTATGACATCAACAAAATGATTATGACATCATCCAATGATTGTGACATCAAATGATTATGACATCATCAAATGATTATGACATCAACAAAATGATTATGACATCATCAAATGATTATGACATCAACAAAATGATTATGACATCATCTAATGATTATGACATAATCAAATGATTATGACATCAACAAAATTATTGTGACATCATCTAATGATTATGACATCATCTAATGATTATGACATCAACAAAATGATTATGACATCATCCAATGATTATAACATCAAATGATTATGACATCATGAAATCATATGACATCAACAAAATGATTATGACATCAACAAAATGATTATGACATCATCAAATGATTATGACATCAACAAAATGATTATGACATCATCAAATGATTCTGACATCAACAAAATGATTATGACATCATCTAATGATTATGACATCATCAAATGAATATGACTTCAACAAAATGATTATGACATCATCCAATGATTATGACATCAAATGATTATGACATCATCAAATCATTATGACATCAACAAAATGATTATTACATCAACAAAATGATTATGACATCATCAATGATTATGACATCAACAAAATGATTATGTCATCATCCAATGATTGTGACATCAAATGATTATGACATCATCAAATGATTATGACATCAACAAAATGATTATGACATCATCAAATGATTATGACATCAACAAAATGATTATGACATCATACAATGATTATGAACTCAAATCATTATGACATCATCAAATCATTATGACATCAACAAAATGATTATTACATCAACAAAATGATTATGACATCATCCAATGATTATGACATCAAATGATTATGACATCATCAAATGATTATGACATCAAAAAATGATTATGACATCATCAAATGAATATGACATCAACAAATTGATTATGACATCATCTAATGATTATGACATAATCAAATGATTATGACATCAACAAAATGATTATGACATCATCTAATGATTAGAACATCATCAAATGATTATGACATCAACAAAATGATTATGACATCATCCAATGATTATGACATCAAATGATTATGACATCATCAAATCATATGACATCAACTAAATGATTATGACATCAACAAAATGATTATGACATCAACAAAATGATTATGACATCATCAAATGATTCTGACATCAACAAAATGATTATGACATCATCAAATGATTCTGACATCAACAAAATGATTATGACATCATCTAATGATTATGACATCATCAAATGATTATGACATCAACAAAATGAATATGACATCATCCAATGATTATGACATCAAATGATTATGACATCATCAAATGATTATGACATCAACAAAATGATTATGACATCATCAAATGATTATGACATCAGCAAAATGATTATGATATCATCTAATGATTATGACATCATCAAATGATTATGACATCAACAAAATGATTATGACATCATCAAATGATTATGACATCAACAAAATGATTATGACATCATCCAATGATTATGACATCAAATGGTTATGACATCATCAAATGATTATGACATCAACAAAATGATTATGACATCATCTAATGATTATGACATCATCAAATGATTATGACATCAACAAAATGATTCTGACATCATCTAATGATTATGACATCATCATATGATTATGACATCAACAAAATGATTATGACATCATCCAATGATTATGACATCAAATGATTATGACATCATCAAATGATTACGACATCAACAAAATGATTATGACATCATCTAATGATTATGACATCATCAAATGATTATGACATCATCCAATGATTATGACATCAAATGATTATGACATCATCAAATGATTGACATCAACAAAAAGATTATGACATCATCTAATGATTATGACATCATCAAATGATTATGACATCAACAAAATGATTATGACATCATCAAATGATTATGACATCAACAAAATGATTATGACATCATACAATGATTATGAACTCAAATCATTATGACATCATCAAATCATTATGACATCAACAAAATGATTATTACATCAACAAAATGATTATGACATCATCCAATGATTATGACATCAAATGATTATGACATCATCAAATGATTATGACATCAAAAAATGATTATGACATCATCAAATGAATATGACATCAACAAATTGATTATGACATCATCTAATGATTATGACATAATCAAATGATTATGACATCAACAAAATGATTATGACATCATCTAATGATTAGAACATCATCAAATGATTATGACATCAACAAAATGATTATGACATCATCCAATGATTATGACATCAAATGATTATGACATCATCAAATCATATGACATCAACTAAATGATTATGACATCAACAAAATGATTATGACATCAACAAAATGATTATGACATCATCAAATGATTCTGACATCAACAAAATGATTATGACATCATCAAATGATTCTGACATCAACAAAATGATTATGACATCATCTAATGATTATGACATCATCAAATGATTATGACATCAACAAAATGAATATGACATCATCCAATGATTATGACATCAAATGATTATGACATCATCAAATGATTATGACATCAACAAAATGATTATGACATCATCAAATGATTATGACATCAGCAAAATGATTATGATATCATCTAATGATTATGACATCATCAAATGATTATGACATCAACAAAATGATTATGACATCATCAAATGATTATGACATCAACAAAATGATTATGACATCATCCAATGATTATGACATCAAATGGTTATGACATCATCAAATGATTATGACATCAACAAAATGATTATGACATCATCTAATGATTATGACATCATCAAATGATTATGACATCAACAAAATGATTCTGACATCATCTAATGATTATGACATCATCATATGATTATGACATCAACAAAATGATTATGACATCATCCAATGATTATGACATCAAATGATTATGACATCATCAAATGATTACGACATCAACAAAATGATTATGACATCATCTAATGATTATGACATCATCAAATGATTATGACATCATCCAATGATTATGACATCAAATGATTATGACATCATCAAATGATTGACATCAACAAAAAGATTATGACATCATCTAATGATTATGACATCATCAAATGATTATGACATCAACAAAATTATTATGACATCATCCAATGATTATGACATCAAATGATTATGACATCATCAAATGATTATGACATCAACAAAATGATTATGACATCATCTAATGATTATGACATCATCAAAATGATTATGAAATCATCCAATGATTATGACATCAAATGATTATGACATCAACAAAATGATTATGACATCATCTAATGATTATGTCATCATCAAATGATTATGACATAAACAAAATGATTATGACATCATCCAATGATTATGACATCAAATGATTATGACATCAACAAAATGATTATGACATCAACAAAATGATTATGACATCATCTAATGATTATGACATCATCAAATGATTATGACATCATCCAATGATTATGACATCAAATGATTATGACATCATCAAATGATTATGACATCAACAAAATGATTATTACATCATCCAATGATTATGACATCAAATGATTATGACATCATCAAATCATTATGACATCAACAAAATGATTATGACATCAACAAAATGATTATGACATCATCAAATGATTATGACATCAAATGATTATGACATCATCAAATGATTATGACATCAACAAAATGATTATGACATCATCAAATGATTATGACATCAACAAAATGATTATGACATCATCTAATGATTATGACATCATCAAATGATTACGACATCAACAAAATGATTATGACATCATCCAATGATTATGACATCAAATGATTATGACATCAACAAAATGATTATGACATCATCCAATGATTATGACATCAAATGATTATGAAATCAACAAATGATTATGACATCAACAAAATGATTATGACATCATCAAATGATTATGACATCAACAAAATGATTATGACATCATTAAATGATTATGACATCATCAAATGATTATGACATCAAAAAAATGATTATGACATCATCAAATGATTATGACAGAAATAAAATGATTATGACATCATCCAATAATTATGACATCAAATGATTATGACATCATCAAATGATTATGACATCAACAAAATGATTATGACATCATCAAATGATTATGACATCAACAAAATGATTATGACATCAACAAAATGATTATGACATCATCCAATGATTATGACATCAAATGATTATGACATCAACAAAATGATTATGACATCATCCAACGATTATGACATCAAATGATTATGACATCATCAAATCATTATGACATCAACAAAATGATTATGACATCAACAAAATGATTATGACATCAACAAAATGATTATGACATCATCAAATGATTATGACATCAACAAAATGATTATGACATCATCTAATGATTATGACATCAAATGATTATGACATCATCAAATGATTATGACATCAACAAAATGATTATGACATCATCCAATGATTATGACATCAAATGATTATGACATCATCAAATCATTATGACATCAACAAAATGATTATTACATCAACAAAATGATTATGACATCATCAAATGATTATGACATCAACAAAATGATTATGACATCATCCAATGATTATGACATCAAATGATTATGACATCATCAAATGATTATGACATCAACAAAATGATTATGACATCATCAAATGAATATGACATCAACAAAATGATTATGACATCATCTAATGATTATGACATAATCAAATGATTATGACATCAACAAAATGATTATGACATCATCTAATGATTATAACATCATCAAATGATTATGACATCAACAAAATGATTATGACATCATCCAATGATTATGACATCAAATGATTATGACATCATCAAATCATATGACATCAACAAAATGATTATGACATCAACAAAATGATTATGACATCAACAAAATGATTATGACATCATCAAATGATTCTGACATCAAGAAAATGATTATGACATCATCAAATGATTCTGACATCAACAAAATGATTATGACATCATCTAATGATTATGACATCATCAAATGATTATGACATCAACAAAATGATTATGACATCATCCAATGATTATGACATCAAATGATTATGACATCATCAAATGATTATGACATCATCAAAATGATTATGACATCATCCAATGATTATGACATCAAATGATTATGACATCATCAAATCATTATGACATCAACAAAATGATTATGACATCAACAAAATGATTACGATTTCATCAAATGATTATGACATCAACAAAATGATTATGACATCATCTAATGATGATGACATCATCAAATGATTATGACATCAACAAAATGATTATGACATCATCAAATGATTATGACATCAACAAAATGATTATGACATCATCTAATGATCATGACATCATCAAATGATTATGGCATCATCAAATGATTATGACATCAACAAAATGATTATGACATCATACAATGATTATGACCTCAAATCATTATGACATCATCAAATCATTATGACATCAACAAAATGATTATTACATCAACAAACTGATTATGACATCATCAAATGATTATGACATCAACAAAATGATTATGTCATCATCCAATGATCATGACATCAAATGATTATGACATCATCAAATGATTATGACATCAACAAAATGATTATGACATCATCTAATGATTATGACATCATCAAATGATTATGACATCAACAAAATGATTATGACATCATCCAATGATTGTGACATCAAATGATTATGACATCATCAAATGATTATGACATCAACAAAATGATTATGACATCATCAAATGATTATGACATCAACAAAATGATTATGACATCATCTAATGATTATGACATAATCAAATGATTATGACATCAACAAAATTATTGTGACATCATCTAATGATTATGACATCATCTAATGATTATGACATCAACAAAATGATTATGACATCATCCAATGATTATAACATCAAATGATTATGACATCATGAAATCATATGACATCAACAAAATGATTATGACATCAACAAAATGATTATGACATCATCAAATGATTATGACATCAACAAAATGATTATGACATCATCAAATGATTCTGACATCAACAAAATGATTATGACATCATCTAATGATTATGACATCATCAAATGAATATGACATCAACAAAATGATTATGACATCATCCAATGATTATGACATCAAATGATTATGACATCATCAAATCATTATGACATCAACAAAATGATTATTACATCAACAAAATGATTATGACATCATCAATGATTATGACATCAACAAAATGATTATGTCATCATCCAATGATTGTGACATCAAATGATTATGACATCATCAAATGATTATGACATCAACAAAATGATTATGACATCATCAAATGATTATGACATCAACAAAATGATTATGACATCATCTAATGATCATGACATCATCAAATGATTATGGCATCATCAAATGATTATGACATCAACAAAATGATTATGACATCATACAATGATTATGAACTCAAATCATTATGACATCATCAAATCATTATGACATCAACAAAATGATTATTACATCAACAAAATGATTATGACATCATCAAATGATTATAACATCAACAAAATGATTATGTCATCATCCAATGATCATGACATCAAATGATTATGACATCATCAAATGATTATGACATCAACAAAATGATTATGACATCATCTAATGATTATGACATCATCAAATGATTATGACATCAACAAAATGATTATGACATCATCCAATGATTGTGACATCAAATGATTATGACATCATCAAATGATTATGACATCAACAAAATGATTATGACATCATCAAATGATTATGACATCAACAAAATGATTATGACATCATCTAATGATTATGACATAATCAAATGATTATGACATCAACAAAATGATTGTGACATCATCTAATGATTATGACATCATCTAATGATTATGACATCAACAAAATGATTATGACATCATCCAATGATTATGACATCAAATGATTATGACATCATGAAATCATATGACATCAACAAAATGATTATGACATCAACAAAATGATTATGACATCATCAAATGATTATGACATCAACAAAATGATTATGACATCATCAAATGATTCTGACATCAACAAAATGATTATGACATCATCTAATGATTATGACATCATCAAATGAATATGACATCAACAAAATGATTATGACATCATCCAATGATTATGACATCAAATGATTATGACATCATCAAATCATTATGACATCAACAAAATGATTATTACATCAACAAAATGATTATGACATCATCAATGATTATGACATCAACAAAATGATTATGTCATCATCCAATGATTGTGACATCAAATGATTATGACATCATCAAATGATTATGACATCAACAAAATGATTATGACATCATCTAATGATTATGACATCATCAAATGATTATGACATCAACAAAATGATTATGACATCATCCAATGATTATGACATCAAATGATTATGACATCATCAAATGATTATAACATCAACAAAATGATTATGACATCATCAAATGATTATGACATCAACAAAATGATTATGACATCATCTAATGATTATGACATAATCAAATGATTATGACATCAACAAAATGATTATGACATCATCTAATGATTATAACATCATCAAATGATTATGACATCAACAAAATGATTATGACATCATCCAATGATTATGACATCAAATGATTATGACATCATCAAATCATATGACATCAACAAAATGATTATGACATCAACAAAATGATTATGACATCATCAAATGATTCTGACATCAACAAAATGATTATGACATCATCAAATGATTCTGACATCAACAAAATGATTATGACATCATCAAATGATTATGACATCAACAAAATGATTATGACATCATCAAATGATTATGACATCAACAAAACGATTATGACATCATCCAATGATTATGACATCAAATGATTATGACATCATCAAATGATTATGACATCAACAAAATGATTATGACATCATCTAATGATTATGACATCATCAAATGATTATGACATCAACAAAATGATTATGACATCATCCAATGATTATGACATCAAATGATTATGACATCATCAAATGATTATGACATCAACAAAATGATTATGACATCATCCAATGATTATGACATCAAATGATTATGACATCATCAAATCATTATGACATCAACAAAATGATTATGACATCATCAAATGATTATGACATCAACAAAATGATTATGACATCATCTAATGATTATGACATAATCAAATGATTATGACATCAAAAAAATGATTATGACAACATCTAATGATTATGACATCATCAAATGATTATGACATCAACAAAATGATTATGACATCATCCAATGATTATGACATCAAATGATTATGACATCATGAAATCATATGACATCAACAAAATGATTATGACATCATCCAATGATTTTTACATCAAATGATTATGACATCATCAAATCATTATGACATCAACAAAATGATTATGACATCAACAAAATGATTATGACATCATCAAATGATTATGACATCAACAAAATGATTATGACATAATCTAATGATTATGACATCATCAAAATGATTATGACATCATCCAATGATTATGACATCAAATGATTATGACATCAACAAAATGATTATGACATCATCTAATGATTATGACATCATCAAATGATTATGACATCAACAAAATGATTATGACATCATCTAATGATTATGACATCATCAAATGATTATGACATCAACAAAATGATTATGACATCATCTAATGATTATGACATCATCAAATGATTATGACATCAACAAAATGATTATGACATCATCTAATGATTATGACATCATCAAATGATTATGACATCAACAAAATGATTATGACATCATCCAATGATTATGACATCAAATGATTATGACATCAACAAAATGATTATGACATCAACAAAATGATTATGACATCATCTAATGATTATGACATCATCAAATGATTATGACATCAACAAAATGATTATGACATCATCCAATGATTATGACATCAAATGATTATGACATCATCAAATGATTATGACATCAAGAAAATGGTTATTACATCATCCAATGATTATGACATCAAATGACTATGACATCATCAAATCATTATGACATCAACAAAATGATTATGACATCAACAAAATGATTATGACATCATCAAATAATTATAACATCAACAAAATGATTATGACATCATCTAATGATTATTACATCATCAAATGATTATGACATCAACAAAATGATTATGACATCATCCAATGATTATGACATCAAATGATTATGACATCATCAAATGATTATGACATCAACAAAATGATTATGACATCATCAAATGATTATGACATCAACAAAATGATTATGACATCATCTAATGATTATGACATCATCAAATGATTATGACATCAACAAAATGATTATGACATCATCCAATGATTATGACATCAAATGATTATGACATCAACAAAATGATTATGACATCATCCAATGATTATGACATCAAATGATTATGAAATCAACAAATGATTATGACATCATCCAATGATTATGACATCAAATGATTATGACATCATCAAATGATTGACATCAACAAAAAGATTATGACATCATCTAATGATTATGACATCATCAAATGATTATGACATCAACAAAATGATTATGACATCATCCAATGATTATGACATCAAATGATTATGACATCATCAAATGATTATGACATCAACAAAATGATTATGACATCATCTAATGATTATGACATCATCAAAATGATTATGAAATCATCCAATGATTATGACATCAAATGATTATGACATCAACAAAATGATTATGACATCATCTAATGATTATGTCATCATCAAATGATTATGACATAAACAAAATGATTATGACATCATCCAATGATTATGACATCAAATGATTATGACATCAACAAAATGATTATGACATCAACAAAATGATTATGACATCATCTAATGATTATGACATCATCAAATGATTATGACATCATCCAATGATTATGACATCAAATGATTATGACATCATCAAATGATTATGACATCAACAAAATGATTATTACATCATCCAATGATTATGACATCAAATGATTATGACATCATCAAATCATTATGACATCAACAAAATGATTATGACATCATCAAATGATTATGACATCAAATGATTATGACATCATCAAATGATTATGACATCAACAAAATGATTATGACATCATCAAATGATTATGACATCAACAAAATGATTATGACATCATCTAATGATTATGACATCATCAAATGATTACGACATCAACAAAATGATTATGACATCATCCAATGATTATGACATCAAATGATTATGACATCAACAAAATGATTATGACATCATCCAATGATTATGACATCAAATGATTATGAAATCAACAAATGATTATGACATCAACAAAATGATTATGACATCATCAAATGATTATGACATCAACAAAATGATTATGACATCATTAAATGATTATGACATCATCAAATGATTATGACATCAAAAAATGATTATGACATCATCAAATGATTATGACAGAAATAAAATGATTATGACATCATCCAATAATTATGACATCAAATGATTATGACATCATCAAATGATTATGACATCAACAAAATGATTATGACATCATCAAATGATTATGAGATCAACAAAATGATTATGACATCAACAAAATGATTATGACATCATCCAATGATTATGACATCAAATGATTATGACATCAACAAAATGATTATGACATCATCCAACGATTATGACATCAAATGATTATGACATCATCAAATCATTATGACATCAACAAAATGATTATGACATCAACAAAATGATTATGACATCAACAAAATGATTATGACATCATCAAATGATTATGACATCAACAAAATGATTATGACATCATCTAATGATTATGACATCAAATGATTATGACATCATCAAATGATTATGACATCAACAAAATGATTATGACATCATCCAATGATTATGACATCAAATGATTATGACATCATCAAATCATTATGACATCAACAAAATGATTATTACATCAACAAAATGATTATGACATCATCAAATGATTATGACATCAACAAAATGATTATGACATCATCCAATGATTATGACATCAAATGATTATGACATCATCAAATGATTATGACATCAACAAAATGATTATGACATCATCAAATGAATATGACATCAACAAAATGATTATGACATCATCTAATGATTATGACATAATCAAATGATTATGACATCAACAAAATGATTATGACATCATCTAATGATTATAACATCATCAAATGATTATGACATCAACAAAATGATTATGACATCATCCAATGATTATGACATCAAATGATTATGACATCATCAAATCATATGACATCAACAAAATGATTATGACATCAACAAAATGATTATGACATCAACAAAATGATTATGACATCATCAAATGATTCTGACATCAACAAAATGATTATGACATCATCAAATGATTCTGACATCAACAAAATGATTATGACATCATCTAATGATTATGACATCATCAAATGATTATGACATCAACAAAATGATTATGACATCATCCAATGATTATGACATCAAATGATTATGACATCAAATGATTATGACATCATCAAATGATTATGACATCAACAAAATGATTATGACATCATCCAATGATTATGACATCAAATGATTATGACATCATCAAATCATTATGACATCAACAAAATGATTATGACATCAACAAAATGATTACGATTTCATCAAATGATTATGACATCAACAAAATGATTATGACATCATCTAATGATGATGACATCATCAAATGATTATGACATCAACAAAATGATTATGACATCATCAAATGATTATGACATCAACAAAATGATTATGACATCATCTAATGATCATGACATCATCAAATGATTATGGCATCATCAAATGATTATGACATCAACAAAATGATTATGACATCATACAATGATTATGACCTCAAATCATTATGACATCATCAAATCATTATGACATCAACAAAATGATTATTACATCAACAAACTGATTATGACATCATCAAATGATTATGACATCAACAAAATGATTATGTCATCATCCAATGATCATGACATCAAATGATTATGACATCATCAAATGATTATGACATCAACAAAATGATTATGACATCATCTAATGATTATGACATCATCAAATGATTATGACATCAACAAAATGATTATGACATCATCCAATGATTGTGACATCAAATGATTATGACATCATCAAATGATTATGACATCAACAAAATGATTATGACATCATCAAATGATTATGACATCAACAAAATGATTATGACATCATCTAATGATTATGACATAATCAAATGATTATGACATCAACAAAATTATTGTGACATCATCTAATGATTATGACATCATCTAATGATTATGACATCAACAAAATGATTATGACATCATCCAATGATTATGACATCAAATGTTTATGACATCATCAAATCATATGACATCAACAAAATGATTATGACATCAACAAAATGATTATGACATCATCAAATGATTCTGACATCAACAAAATGATTATGACATCATCAAATGATTCTGACATCAACAAAATGATTATGACATCATCAAATGATTATGACATCAACAAAATGATTATGACATCATCAAATGATTATGACATCAACAAAACGATTATGACATCATCCAATGATTATGACATCAAATGATTATGACATCATCAAATGATTATGACATCAACAAAATGATTATGACATCATCTAATGATTATGACATCATCAAATGATTATGACATCAACAAAATGATTATGACATCATCCAATGATTATGACATCAAATGATTATGACATCATCAAATCATTATGACATCAACAAAATGATTATGACATCATCAAATGATTATGACATCATCTAATGATTATGACATAATCAAATGATTATGACATCAACAAAATGATTATGACAACATCTAATGATTATGACATCATCAAATGATTATGACATCAACAAAATGATTATGACATCATCCAATGATTATGACATCAAATGATTATGACATCATGAAATCATATGACATCAACAAAATGATTATGACATCAACAAAATGATTATGACATCATCAAATGATTATGACATCAACAAAATGATTATGACATCATCAAATGATTCTGACATCAACAAAATGATTATGACATCATCCAATGATTATGACATCCAATGACTATGACATCATCAAATCATTATGACATCAACAAAATGATTATGACATCAACAAAATGATTATGACATCATCAAATGAATATGACATCAACAAAATGATTATGACATCATCTAATGATTATGACATCATCAAATGATTATGACATCAACAAAATGATTATGACATCATCCAATGATTATGACATCAAATGATTACGACATCATGAAATCATATGACATCAACAAAATGATTATGACATCAACAAAATGATTATGACAACATCTAATGATTATGACATCATCAAATGATTATGACATCAACAAAATGATTATGACATCATCCAATGATTATGACATCAAAAGATTATGACATCATGAAATCATATGACATCAACAAAATGATTATGACATCATCTAATGATGATGACATCATCAAATGTTTATGACATCATCCAATGATTATGACATCAAATGATTATGACATCATCCAATGATTATGACATCAAATGATTATGACATCAACAAAATGATTATGACATCATCTAATGATTATGTCATCATCAAATGATTATGACATAAACAAAATGATTATGACATCATCCAATGATTATGACATCAAATGATTATGACATCAACAAAATGATTATGACATCAACAAAATGATTATGACATCATCTAATGATTATGACATCATCAAATGATTATGACATCAAATGATTATGACATCATCAAATGATTATGACATCAACAAAATGATTATGACATCATCCAATGATTATGACATCAAATGATTATGACATCATCAAATCATTATGACATCAACAAAATGATTATGACATCATCAAATGATTATGACATCAACAAAATGATTATGACATCATCTAATGATTATGACATAATCAAATGATTATGACATCAACAAAATGATTATGACATCATCTAATGATTATGACATCATCAAATGATTATGACATCAACAAAATGATTATGACATCATCCAATGATTATGACATCAAATGATTATGACATCATGAAATCATATGACATCAACAAAATGATTATGACATCAACAAAATGATTATGACATCATCAAATGATTATGACATCAACAAAATGATTATGACATCATCAAATGATTCTGACATCAACAAAATGATTATGACATCATCCAATGATTATGACATCCAATGATTATGACATCATCAAATCATTATGACATCAACAAAACGATTATGACATCAACAAAATGATTATGACATCATCAAATGAATATGACATCAACAAAATGATTATGACATCATCTAATGATTATGACATCATCAAATGATTATGACATCAACAAAATGATTATGACATCATCTAAGGATTATGACATCAAATGATTATGACATCATCAAATGATTATGACATCAACAAACTGATTATGACTTCATCTAATGATTATGACATCAACAAAATGATTATGACATCATCTAATGATTATGACATCAACAAAATGATTATGACATCATCTAATGATTATGACATCATCAAATGATTATGACATCAACAAAATGATTATGACATCATCCAATGATTATGACATCAAATGATTATGACATCATCAAATGATTATGACATCAACAAAATGATTATGACATCATCTAATGATTATGACATCATCAAATGATTATGACATCAACAAAATGATTATGACATCATCTAATGATTATGACATCATCAAATGATTATGACATCAACAAAATGATTATGACATCATCCAATGATTATGACATCAAATGATTATGACATCATCAAATGATTACGACATCAACAAAATGATTATGACATCATCTAATGATTATGACATCAACAAAATGATTATGACATCATCCAATGATTATGACATCAAATGATTATGACATCATCAAATAATTGACATCAACAAAAAGATTATGACATCATCCAATGATTTTGACATCAAATGATTATGACATCATCAAATCATTATGACATCAACAAAATGATTATGACATCAACAAAATGATTATGACATCAACAAAATGATTATGACATCATCTAATGATTATGACATCATCAAAATGATTATGACATCATCCAATGATTATGACATCAACAAAATGATTATGACATCATCTAATGATTATGTCATCATCAAATGATTATGACATAAACAAAATGATTATGACATCATCCAAAGATTATGACATCAAATGATTATGACATCAACAAAATGATTATGACATCAACAAAATGATTATGACATCATCAAATGATTCTGACATCAACAAAATGATTATGACATCATCAAATGATTCTGACATCAACAAAATGATTATGACATCATCAAATGATTATGACATCAACAAAATGATTATGACATCATCAAATGATTATGACATCAACAAAACGATTATGACATCATCCAATGATTATGACATCATCAAATGATTATGACATCAACAAAATGATTATGACATCATCTAATGATTATGACATCATCACATGATTATGACATCAACAAAATGATTATGACATCATCCAATGATTATGACATCAAATGATTATGACATCATCAAATGATTATGACATCAACAAAATGATTATGACATCATCCAATGATTATGACATCAAATGATTATGACATCATCAAATCATTATGACATCAACAAAATGATTATGACATCATCAAATGATTATGACATCAACAAAATGATTATGACATCATCTAATGATTATGACATAATCAATTGATTATGACATCAACAAAATGATTATGACAACATCTAATGATTATGACATCATCAAATGATTATGACATCAACAAAATGATTATGACATCATCCAATGATTATGACATCAAATGATTATGACATCATGAAATCATATGACATCAACAAAATGATTATGACATCATCCAATGATTTTTACATCAAATGATTATGACATCATCAAATCATTATGACATCAACAAAATGATTATGACATCAACAAAATGATTATGACATCATCAAATGATTATGACATCAACAAAATGATTATGACATAATCTAATGATTATGACATCATCAAAATGATTATGACATCATCCAATGATTATGACATCAAATGATTATGACATCAACAAAATGATTATGACATCATCTAATGATTATGACATCATCAAATGATTATGACATCAACAAAATGATTATGACATCATCTAATGATTATGACATCATCAAATGATTATGACATCAACAAAATGATTATGACATCATCTAATGATTATGACATCATCAAATGATTATGACATCAACAAAATGATTATGACATCATCTAATGATTATGACATCATCAAATGATTATGACATCAACAAAATGATTATGACATCATCCAATGATTATGACATCAAATGATTATGACATCAACAAAATGATTATGACGTCAACAAAATGATTATGACATCATCTAATGATTATGACATCATCAAATGATTATGACATCAACAAAATGATTATGACATCATCCAATGATTATGACATCAAATGATTATGACATCATCAAATGATTATGACATCAAGAAAATTGTTATTACATCATCCAATGATTATGACATCAAATGATTATGACATCATCAAATCATTATGACATCAACAAAATGATTATGACATCAACAAAATGATTATGACATCATCAAATAATTATAACATCAACAAAATGATTATGACATCATCTAATGATTATTACATCATCAAATGATTATGACATCAACAAAATGATTATGACATCATCCAATGATTATGACATCAAATGATTATGACATCATCAAATGATTATGACATCAACAAAATGATTATGACATCATCAAATGATTATGACATCAACAAAATGATTATGACATCATCTAATGATTATGACATCATCAAATGATTATGACATCAACAAAATGATTATGACATCATCCAATGATTATGACATCAAATGATTATGACATCAACAAAATGATTATGACATCATCCAATGATTATGACATCAAATGATTATGAAATCAACAAATGATTATGACATCAACAAAATGATTATGACATCATCAAATGATTATGACATCAACAAAATGATTATGACATCATTAAATGATTATGACATCATCAAATGATTATGACATCAAAAAAATGATTATGACATCATCTAATGATTATGACATCATCAAATGTTTATGACATCAACCAAATGATTATGACATCATACAATAATTATGACATCAAATGATTATGACATCATCAAATGATTATGACATCAACAAAATGATTATGACATCATCAAATGATTATGACATCAACAAAATGATTATGACATCATCCAATGTTTATGACATCAAATGATTATGACATCATCAAATGATTATGACATCAAATGATTATGACATCATCAAATGATTATGACATCAACAAAATGATTATTACATCAACAAAATGATTATGACATCATCAAATGATTATGACATCAACAAAATGATTATGACATCATTAAATGATTATGACATCATCAAATGATTATGACATCAAAAAAATGATTATGACATCATCTAATGATTATGACATCAAATGATTATGACATCATCAAATGATTATGACATCAACAAAATGATTATGACATCATCCAATGATTATGACATCAAATGATTATGACATCAACAAAATGATTATGACATCATCCAATGATTATGACATCAAATGATTATGAAATCAACAAATGATTATGACATCAACAAAATGATTATGACATCATCAAATGATTATGACATCAACAAAATGATTATGACATCATTAAATGATTATGACATCATCAAATGATTATGACATCAAAAAATGATTATGACATCATCTAATGATTATGACATCATCAAATGTTTATGACATCAAACAAATGATTATGACATCATACAATAATTATGACATCAAATGATTATGACATCATCAAATGATTATGACATCAACAAAATGATTATGACATCATCAAATGATTATGACATCAACAAAATGATTATGACATCATCCAATGATTATGACATCAAATGATTATGACATCATCAAATGATTATGACATCAAATGATTATGACATCATCAAATGATTATGACATCAACAAAATGATTATTACATCAACAAAATGATTATGACATCATCAAATGATTATGACATCAACAAAATGATTATGTCATCATCCAATGATTATGACATCAAATGATTATGACATCATCAAATGATTATGACATCAACAAAATGATTATGACATCATCTAATGATTATGACATCATCAAATGATTATGACATCAACAAAATGATTATGACATCATCCAATGATTATGACATCAAATGATTATGACATCATCAAATGATTATGACATCAACAAAATGATTATGACATCATCAAATGATTATGACATCAACAAAATGATTATGACATCATCTAATGATTATGACATAATCAAATGATTATGACATCAACAAAATGATTATGACATCATCCAATGATTATGACATCAAATGTTTATGACATCATCAAATCATATGACATCAACAAAATGATTATGACATCAACAAAATGATTATGACATCATCAAATGATTCTGACATCAACAAAATGATTATGACATCATCAAATGATTCTGACATCAACAAAATGATTATGACATCATCAAATGATTATGACATCAACAAAATGATTATGACATCATCAAATGATTATGACATCAACAAAACGATTATGACATCATCCAATGATTATGACATCAAATGATTATGACATCATCAAATGATTATGACATCAACAAAATGATTATGACATCATCTAATGATTATGACATCATCAAATGATTATGACATCAACAAAATGATTATGACATCATCCAATGATTATGACATCAAATGATTATGACATCATCAAATCATTATGACATCAACAAAATGATTATGACATCATCAAATGATTATGACATCATCTAATGATTATGACATAATCAAATGATTATGACATCAACAAAATGATTATGACAACATCTAATGATTATGACATCATCAAATGATTATGACATCAACAAAATGATTATGACATCATCCAATAATTATGACATCAAATGATTATGACATCATGAAATCATATGACATCAACAAAATGATTATGACATCAACAAAATGATTATGACATCATCAAATGATTATGACATCAACAAAATGATTATGACATCATCAAATGATTCTGACATCAACAAAATGATTATGACATCATCCAATGATTATGACATCCAATGATTATGACATCATCAAATCATTATGACATCAACAAAATGATTATGACATCAACAAAATGATTATGACATCATCAAATGAATATGACATCAACAAAATGATTATGACATCATCTAATGATTATGACATCATCAAATGATTATGACATCAACAAAATGATTATGACATCATCCAATGATTATGACATCAAATGATTACGACATCATGAAATCATATGACATCAACAAAATGATTATGACATCAACAAAATGATTATGACAACATCTAATGATTATGACATCATCAAATGATTATGACATCAACAAAATGATTATGACATCATCCAATGATTATGACATCAAAAGATTATGACATCATGAAATCATATGACATCAACAAAATGATTATGACATCATCTAATGATGATGACATCATCAAATGTTTATGACATCATCCAATGATTATGACATCAAATGATTATGACATCATCCAATGATTATGACATCAAATGATTATGACATCAACAAAATGATTATGACATCATCTAATGATTATGTCATCATCAAATGATTATGACATCAACAAAATGATTATGACATCATCTAATGATTATGACATCATCAAATGATTATGACATCAAATGATTATGACATCATCAAATGATTATGACATCAACAAAATGATTATGACATCATCCAATGATTATGACATCAAATGATTATGACATCATCAAATCATTATGACATCAACAAAATGATTATGACATCATCAAATGATTATGACATCAACAAAATGATTATGACATCATCTAATGATTATGACATAATCAAATGATTATGACATCAACAAAATGATTATGACATCATCTAATGATTATGACATCATCAAATGATTATGACATCAACAAAATGATTATGACATCATCCAATGATTATGACATCAAATGATTATGACATCATGAAATCATATGACATCAACAAAATGATTATGACATCAACAAAATGATTATGACATCATCAAATGATTATGACATCAACAAAATGATTATGACATCATCAAATGATTCTGACATCAACAAAATGATTATGACATCATCCAATGATTATGACATCCAATGATTATGACATCATCAAATCATTATGACATCAACAAAACGATTATGACATCAACAAAATGATTATGACATCATCAAATGAATATGACATCAACAAAATGATTATGACATCATCTAATGATTATGACATCATCAAATGATTATGACATCAACAAAATGATTATGACATCATCTAAGGATTATGACATCAAATGATTATGACATCATCAAATGATTATGACATCAACAAACTGATTATGACATCATCTAATGATTATGACATCAACAAAATGATTATGACATCATCTAATGATTATGACATCAACAAAATGATTATGACATCATCTAATGATTATGACATCATCAAATGATTATGACATCAACAAAATGATTATGACATCATCCAATGATTATGAAATCATCAAATGATTATGACATCATCAAATGATTATGACATCAACAAAATGATTATGACATCATCTAATGATTATGACATCATCAAATGATTATGACATCAACAAAATGATTATGACATCATCTAATGATTATGACATCATCAAATGATTATGACATCAACAAAATGATTATGACATCATCCAATGATTATGACATCAAATGATTATGACATCATCAAATGATTACGACATCAACAAAATGATTATGACATCATCTAATGATTATGACATCAACAAAATGATTATGACATCATCCAATGATTATGACATCAAATGATTATGACATCATCAAATAATTGACATCAACAAAAAGATTATGACATCATCCAATGATTTTGACATCAAATGATTATGACATCATCAAATCATTATGACATCAACAAAATGATTATGACATCAACAAAATGATTATGACATCAACAAAATGATTATGACATCATCTAATGATTATGACATCATCAAAATGATTATGACATCATCCAATGATTATGACATCAACAAAATGATTATGACATCATCTAATGATTATGTCATCATCAAATGATTATGACATAAACAAAATGATTATGACATCATCCAAAGATTATGACATCAAATGATTATGACATCAACAAAATGATTATGACATCAACAAAATGATTATGACATCATCTAATGATTATGACATCATCAAATGATTATGACATCAACAAAATGATTATGACATCATCCAATGATTATGACATCATCAAATGATTATGACATCAACAAAATGATTATTACATCATCCAATGATTATGACATCAAATGATTATGACATCATCAAATCATTATGACATCAACAAAATGATTATGACATCAATAAAATGATTATGACATCATCAAATGATTATAACATCAACAAAATGATTATGACATCATCTAATGATTATTACATCATCAAATGATTATGACATCAACAAAATGATTATGACATCATCCAATGATTATGACATCAAATGATTATGACATCATCAAATGATTATGACATCAACAAAATGATTATGACATCATCAAATGATTATGACATCAACAAAATGATTATGACATCATCTAATGATTATGACATCATCAAATGATTATGACATCAACAAAATGATTATGACATCATCCAATGATTATGACATCAAATGATTATGACATCAACAAAATGATTATGACATCATCCAATGATTATGACATCAAATGATTATGAAATCAACAAATGATTATGACATCAACAAAATGATTATGACATCATCAAATGATTATGACATCAACAAAATGATTATGACATCATTAAATGATTATGACATCATCCAATGATTATGAAATCAAATGATTATGACATCAACAAAATGATTATGACATCATCCAATGATTATGACATCAAATGATTATGAAATCAACAAATGATTATGACATCAACAAAATGATTATGACATCATCAAATGATTATGACATCAACAAAATGATTATGACATCATCTAATGATGATGACATCATCAAATGATTATGACATCAACAAAATGATTATGACATCATCAAATGATTATGACATCAACAAAATGATTATGACATCATCTAATGATCATGACATCATCAAATGATTATGGCATCATCAAATGATTATGACATCAACAAAATGATTATGACATCATCCAATGATTATGACCTCAAATCATTATGACATCATCAAATCATTATGACATCAACAAAATGATTATTACATCAACAAAATGATTATGACATCATCAAATGATTATGACATCAACAAAATGATTATGTCATCATCCAATGATCATGACATCAAATGATTATGACATCATCAAATGATTATGACATCAACAAAATGATTATGACATCATCTAATGATTATGACATCATCAAATGATTATGACATCAACAAAATGATTATGACATCATCCAATGATTGTGACATCAAATGATTATGACATCATCAAATGATTATGACATCAACAAAATGATTATGACATCATCAAATGATTATGACATCAACAAAATGATTATGACATCATCTAATGATTATGACATAATCAAATGATTATGACATCAACAAAATGATTATGACATCATCTAATGATTATGACATCATCAAATGATTATGACATCAACAAAATGATTATGACATCATCCAATGATTATGACATCAAATGATTATGACATCATGAAATCATATGACATCAACAAAATGATTATGACATCAACAAAATGATTATGACATCATCAAATGATTATGACATCAACAAAATGATTATGACATCATCAAATGATTATGACATCAACAAAATGATTATGACATCATCCAATGATTATGACATCCAATGATTATGACATCAACAAATCATTATGACATCAACAAAATGATTATGACATCAACAAAATGATTATGACATCATCAAATGAATATGACATCAACAAAATGATTATGACATCATCTAATGATTATGACATCATCAAATGATTATGACATCAACAAAATGATTATGACATCATCTAAGGATTATGACATCAAATGATTATGACATCATCAAATGATTATGACATCAACAAAATGATTATGACATCATCAAATGATTATGACATCAACAAAATGATTATGACATCATCTAATGATTATGACATCATCAAATGATTATGACATCAACAAAATGATTATGACATCATCTAATGATTATGACATCATCAAATGATTATGACATCAACAAAATGATTATGACATCATCCAATGATTAAGACATCAAATGATTATGACATCATCAAATGATTATGACATCAACAAAATGATTATGACATCATCTAATGATTATGACATCATCAAATGATTATGACATCAACAAAATGATTATGACATCATCTAATGATTATGACATCATCAAATGATTATGACATCAACAAAATGATTATGACATCATCCAATGATTATGACATCAAATGATTATGACATCATCAAATGGTTACGACATCAACAAAATGATTATGACATCATCTAATGATTATGACATCATCAAATGATTATGACATCAACAAAATGATTATGACATCATCCAATGATTATGACATCAAATGATTATGACATCATCAAATGATTGACATCAACAAAAATATTATGACATCATCCAATGATTTTGACATCAAATGATTATGACATCATCAAATCATTATGACATCAACAAAATGATTATGACATCAACAAAATGATTATGACATCATCAAATGATTATGACATCAACAAAATGATTATGACATAATCTAATGATTATGACATCATCAAAATGATTATGACATCATCCAATGATTATGACATCAAATGATTATGACATCAACAAAATGATTATGACATCATCTAATGATTATGTCATCATCAAATGATTATGACATAAACAAAATGATTATGACATCATCCAATGATTATGACATCAAATGATTATGACATCAACAAAATGATTATGACATCAACAAAATGATTATGACATCATCTAATGATTATGACATCATCAAATGATTATGACATCAACAAAATGATTATGACATCATCCAATGATTATGACATCAAATGATTATGACATCATCAAATGATTATGACATCAAGAAAATGATTATTACATCATCCAATGATTATGACATCAAATGATTATGACATCAGCAAATCATTATGACATCAACAAAATGATTATGACATCAACAAAATGATTATGACATCATCTAATGATTATGACATCATCAAATGATTATGACATCAACAAAATGATTATGACATCATCCAATGATTATGACATCAAATGATTATGACATCATCAAATCATATGACATCAACAAAATGATTATGACATCAACAAAATGATTATGACATCATCAAATGATTCTGACATCAACAAAATGATTATGACATCATCTAATGATTATAACATCATCAAATGATTATGACATCAACAAAATGATTATGACATCATCCAATGATTATTACATCAAATGATTATGACATCATCAAATCATATAACATCAACAAAATGATTATGACATCATCTAATGATTATGACATAATCAAATGATTATGACATCAACAAAATGATTATGACATCATCTAATGATTATGACATCATCAAATGATTATGACATCAACAAAATGATTATGACATCATCCAATGATTATGACATCAAATGATTATGACATCATCAAATCATATAACATCAACAAAATGATTATGACATCATCTAATGATTATGACATAATCAAATGATTATGACATCAACAAAATGATTATGACATCATCTAATGATTATAACATCATCAAATGATTATGACATCAACAAAATGATTATGACATCATCCAATGATTATTACATCAAATGATTATGACATCATCAAATCATATGACATCAACAAAATGATTATGACATCAACAAAATGATTATGACATCATCAAATGATTCTGACATCAACAAAATGATTATGACATCATCAAATGATTCTGACATCAAAAAAATGATTATGACATCATCAAATGATTATGACATCAACAAAATGATTATGACATCATCTAATGATTATGACATCATCAAATGATTATGACATCAACAAAACGATTATGACATCATCCAATGATTATGACATCAAATGATTATGACATCATCAAATGATTATGACATCAACAAAATGATTATGACATCATCAAATGATTATGACATCAACAAAATGATTATGACATCATCTAATGATTATGACATCATCAAATGATTATGACATCAACAAAACGATTATGACATCATCCAATGATAATGACATCAAATGATTATGACATCATCAAATGATTATGACATCAACAAAATGATTATGACATCATCAAATGATTATGACATCAAATGATTATGACATCATCAAATGATTATGACATCATCAAATGATTATGACATCATCAAATGATTATGACATCAACAAAATGATTATGACATCATCCAATGATTATGACATCAAATGATTATGACATCATCAAATGATTATGACATCAACAAAATGATTATGACATCATCAAATGATTATGACATCAACAAAATGATTATGACATCATCTAATGATTATGACATCATCAAATGATTATGACATCAACAAAATGAATATGACATCATCCAATGATTATGACATCAAATGATTATGACATCATCAAATGATTATGACATCAACAAAATGATTATGACATCATCAAATGATTCTGACATCAACAAAATGATTATGACATCATCCAATGATTATGACATCCAATGATTATGACATCATCAAATCATTATGACATCAACAAAACGATTATGACATCAACAAAATGATTATGACATCATCAAATGAATATGACATCAACAAAATGATTATGACATCATCTAATGATTATGACATCATCAAATGATTATGACATCAACAAAATGATTATGACATCATCTAAGGATTATGACATCAAATGATTATGACATCATCAAATGATTATGACATCAACAAACTGATTATGACATCATCTAATGATTATGACATCAACAAAATGATTATGACATCATCTAATGATTATGACATCAACAAAATGATTATGACATCATCTAATGATTATGACATCATCAAATGATTATGACATCAACAAAATGATTATGACATCATCTAATGATTATGACATCATCAAATGATTATGACATCAACAAAATGATTATGACATCATCCAATGATTATGACATCAAATGATTATGACATCATCAAATGATTATGACATCAACAAAATGATTATGACATCATCTAATGATTATGACATCATCTAATGATTATGACATCAACAAAATGATTATGACATCATCTAATGATTATTACATCATCAAATGATTATGACATCAACAAAATGATTATGACATCATCCAATGATTATGACATCAAATGATTATGACATCATCAAATGATTACGACATCAACAAAATGATTATGACATCATCTAATGATTATGACATCATCAAATGATTATGACATCAACAAAATGATTATGACATCATCCAATGATTATGACATCAAATGATTATGACATCATCAAATGATTGACATCAACAAAAAGATTATGACATCATCCAATGATTTTGACATCAAATGATTATGACATCATCAAATCATTATGACATCAACAAAATGATTATGACATCAACAAAATGATTATGACATCAACAAAATGATTATGACATCATCTAATGATTATGACATCATCAAAATGATTATGACATCATCCAATGATTATGACATCAACAAAATGATTATGACATCATCTATTGATTATGTCATCATCAAATGATTATGACATAAACAAAATGATTATGACATCATCCAATGATTATGACATCAAATGATTATGACATCAACAAAATGATTATGACATCAACAAAATGATTATGACATCATCTAATGATTATGACATCATCAAATGATTATGACATCAACAAAATGATTATGACATCATCCAATGATTATGACATCATCAAATGATTATGACATCAACAAAATGATTATTACATCATTCAATGATTATGACATCAAATGATTATGACATCATCAAATCATTATGACATCAACAAAATGATTATGACATCAATAAAATGATTATGACATCATCAAATGATTATAACATCAACAAAATGATTATGACATCATCTAATGATTATTACATCATCAAATGATTATGACATCAACAAAATGATTATGAAATCAAATGATTATGACATCATCAAATCATTATGACATCAACAAAATGATTATGACATCAACAAAATGATTATGACATCATCAAATGATTATGACATCAACAAAATGATTATGACATCATCAAATGATTCTGACATCAACAAAATGATTATGACATCATCCAATGATTATGACATCCAATGATTATGACATCATCAAATCATTATGACATCAACAAAACGATTATGACATCAACAAAATGATTATGACAACATCAAATGAATATGACATCAACAAAATGATTATGACATCATCTAATGATTATGACATCATCAAATGATTATGACATCAACAAAATGATTATGACATCATCTAAGGATTATGACATCAAATGATTATGACATCATCAAATGATTATGACATCAACAAACTGATTATGACATCATCTAATGATTATGACATCAACAAAATGATTATGACATCATCTAATGATTATGACATCAACAAAATGATTATGACATCATCTAATGATTATGACATCATCAAATGATTATGACATCAACAAAATGATTATGACATCATCCAATGATTATGACATCAAATGATTATGACATCATCAAATGATTATGACATCAACAAAATGATTATGACATCATCTAATGATTATGACATCATCAAATGATTATGACATCAACAAAATGATTATGACATCATCTAATGATTATGACATCATCAAATGATTATGACATCAACAAAATGATTATGACATCATCCAATGATTATGACATCAAATGATTATGACATCATCAAATGATTACGACATCAACAAAATGATTATGACATCATCTAATGATTATGACATCAACAAAATGATTATGACATCATCCAATGATTATGACATCAAATGATTATGACATCATCAAATAATTGACATCAACAAAAAGATTATGACATCATCCAATGATTTTGACATCAAATGATTATGACATCATCAAATCATTATGACATCAACAAAATGATTATGACATCAACAAAATGATTATGACATCAACAAAATGATTATGACATCATCTAATGATTATGACATCATCAAAATGATTATGACATCATCCAATGATTATGACATCAACAAAATGATTATGACATCATCTAATGATTATGTCATCATCAAATGATTATGACATAAACAAAATGATTATGACATCATCCAAAGATTATGACATCAAATGATTATGACATCAACAAAATGATTATGACATCAACAAAATGATTATGACATCATCTAATGATTATGACATCATCAAATGATTATGACATCAACAAAATGATTATGACATCATCCAATGATTATGACATCATCAAATGATTATGACATCAACAAAATGATTATTACATCATCCAATGATTATGACATCAAATGATTATGACATCATCAAATCATTATGACATCAACAAAATGATTATGACATCAATAAAATGATTATGACATCATCAAATGATTATAACATCAACAAAATGATTATGACATCATCTAATGATTATTACATCATCAAATGATTATGACATCAACAAAATGATTATGACATCATCCAATGATTATGACATCAAATGATTATGACATCATCAAATGATTATGACATCAACAAAATGATTATGACATCATCAAATGATTATGACATCAACAAAATGATTATGACATCATCTAATGATTATGACATCATCAAATGATTATGACATCAACAAAATGATTATGACATCATCCAATGATTATGACATCAAATGATTATGACATCAACAAAATGATTATGACATCATCCAATGATTATGACATCAAATGATTATGAAATCAACAAATGATTATGACATCAACAAAATGATTATGACATCATCAAATGATTATGACATCAACAAAATGATTATGACATCATTAAATGATTATGACATCATCCAATGATTATGAAATCAAATGATTATGACATCAACAAAATGATTATGACATCATCCAATGATTATGACATCAAATGATTATGAAATCAACAAATGATTATGACATCAACAAAATGATTATGACATCATCAAATGATTATGACATCAACAAAATGATTATGACATCATTAAATGATTATGACATCATCAAATCATTATGACATCAACAAAATTATTACGACATCATCAAATGATTATGACATCAACAAAATGATTATGACATCATCTAATGATGATGACATCATCAAATGATTATGACATCAACAAAATGATTATGACATCATCAAATGATTATGACATCAACAAAATGATTATGACATCATCTAATGATCATGACATCATCAAATGATTATGGCATCATCAAATGATTATGACATCAACAAAATGATTATGACATCATCCAATGATTATGACCTCAAATCATTATGACATCATCAAATCATTATGACATCAACAAAATGATTATTACATCAACAAAATGATTATGACATCATCAAATGATTATGACATCAACAAAATGATTATGTCATCATCCAATGATCATGACATCAAATGATTATGACATCATCAAATGATTATGACATCAACAAAATGATTATGACATCATCTAATGATTATGACATCATCAAATGATTATGACATCAACAAAATGATTATGACATCATCCAATGATTGTGACATCAAATGATTATGACATCATCAAATGATTATGACATCAACAAAATGATTATGACATCATCAAATGATTATGACATCAACAAAATGATTATGACATCATCTAATGATTATGACATAATCAAATGATTATGACATCAACAAAATGATTATGACATCATCTAATGATTATGACATCATCAAATGATTATGACATCAACAAAATGATTATGACATCATCCAATGATTATGACATCAAATGATTATGACATCATGAAATCATATGACATCAACAAAATGATTATGACATCAACAAAATGATTATGACATCATCAAATGATTATGACATCAACAAAATGATTATGACATCATCAAATGATTATGACATCAACAAAATGATTATGACATCATCCAATGATTATGACATCCAATGATTATGACATCAACAAATCATTATGACATCAACAAAATGATTATGACATCAACAAAATGATTATGACATCATCAAATGAATATGACATCAACAAAATGATTATGACATCATCTAATGATTATGACATCATCAAATGATTATGACATCAACAAAATGATTATGACATCATCTAAGGATTATGACATCAAATGATTATGACATCATCAAATGATTATGACATCAACAAAATGATTATGACATCATCAAATGATTATGACATCAACAAAATGATTATGACATCATCTAATGATTATGACATCATCAAATGATTATGACATCAACAAAATGATTATGACATCATCTAATGATTATGACATCATCAAATGATTATGACATCAACAAAATGATTATGACATCATCCAATGATTAAGACATCAAATGATTATGACATCATCAAATGATTATGACATCAACAAAATGATTATGACATCATCTAATGATTATGACATCATCCAATGATTATGACATCAAATGATTATGACATCATCAAATGGTTACGACATCAACAAAATGATTATGACATCATCTAATGATTATGACATCATCAAATGATTATGACATCAACAAAATGATTATGACATCATCCAATGATTATGACATCAAATGATTATGACATCATCAAATGATTGACATCAACAAAAATATTATGACATCATCCAATGATTTTGACATCAAATGATTATGACATCATCAAATCATTATGACATCAACAAAATGATTATGACATCAACAAAATGATTATGACATCATCAAATGATTATGACATCAACAAAATGATTATGACATAATCTAATGATTATGACATCATCAAAATGATTATGACATCATCCAATGATTATGACATCAAATGATTATGACATCAACAAAATGATTATGACATCATCTAATGATTATGTCATCATCAAATGATTATGACATAAACAAAATGATTATGACATCATCCAATGATTATGACATCAAATGATTATGACATCAACAAAATGATTATGACATCAACAAAATGATTATGACATCATCTAATGATTATGACATCATCAAATGATTATGACATCAACAAAATGATTATGACATCATCCAATGATTATGACATCAAATGATTATGACATCATCAAATGATTATGACATCAAGAAAATGATTATTACATCATCCAATGATTATGACATCAAATGATTATGACATCAGCAAATCATTATGACATCAACAAAATGATTATGACATCAACAAAATGATTATGACATCATCTAATGATTATGACATCATCAAATGATTATGACATCAACAAAATGATTATGACATCATCCAATGATTATGACATCAAATGATTATGACATCATCAAATCATATGACATCAACAAAATGATTATGACATCAACAAAATGATTATGACATCATCAAATGATTCTGACATCAACAAAATGATTATGACATCATCTAATGATTATAACATCATCAAATGATTATGACATCAACAAAATGATTATGACATCATCCAATGATTATTACATCAAATGATTATGACATCATCAAATCATATAACATCAACAAAATGATTATGACATCATCTAATGATTATGACATAATCAAATGATTATGACATCAACAAAATGATTATGACATCATCTAATGATTATGACATCATCAAATGATTATGACATCAACAAAATGATTATGACATCATCCAATGATTATGACATCAAATGATTATGACATCATCAAATCATATAACATCAACAAAATGATTATGACATCATCTAATGATTATGACATAATCAAATGATTATGACATCAACAAAATGATTATGACATCATCTAATGATTATAACATCATCAAATGATTATGACATCAACAAAATGATTATGACATCATCCAATGATTATTACATCAAATGATTATGACATCATCAAATCATATGACATCAACAAAATGATTATGACATCAACAAAATGATTATGACATCATCAAATGATTCTGACATCAACAAAATGATTATGACATCATCAAATGATTCTGACATCAAAAAAATGATTATGACATCATCAAATGATTATGACATCAACAAAATGATTATGACATCATCTAATGATTATGACATCATCAAATGATTATGACATCAACAAAACGATTATGACATCATCCAATGATTATGACATCAAATGATTATGACATCATCAAATGATTATGACATCAACAAAATGATTATGACATCATCAAATGATTATGACATCAACAAAATGATTATGACATCATCTAATGATTATGACATCATCAAATGATTATGACATCAACAAAACGATTATGACATCATCCAATGATAATGACATCAAATGATTATGACATCATCAAATGATTATGACATCAACAAAATGATTATGACATCATCAAATGATTATGACATCAACAAAATGATTATGACATCATCCAATGATTATGACATCAAATGATTATGACATCATCAAATGATTATGACATCAACAAAATGATTATGACATCATCCAATGATTATGACATCAAATGATTATGACATCATCAAATCATTATGACATCAACAAAATGATTATGACATCATCAAATGATTATGACATCAACAAAATGATTATGACATCATCTAATGATTATGACATAATCAAATGATTATGACATCAACAAAATGATTATGACATCATCTAATGATTATGACATCATCAAATGATTATGACATCAACAAAATGATTATGACATCATCCAATGATTATGACATCAAATGATTATGACATCATGAAATCATATGACATCAACAAAATGATTATGACATCATCAAATGATTCTGACATCAACAAAATGATTATGACATCATCCAATGATTATGACATCCAATGATTATGACATCATCAAATCATTATGACATCAACAAAACGATTATGACATCAACAAAATGATTATGACATCATCAAATGAATATGACATCAACAAAATGATTATGACATCATCTAATGATTATGACATCATCAAATGATTATGACATCAACAAAATGATTATGACATCATCTAAGGATTATGACATCAAATGATTATGACATCATCAAATGATTATGACATCAACAAACTGATTATGACATCATCTAATGATTATGACATCAACAAAATGATTATGACATCATCTAATGATTATGACATCATCAAATGATTATGACATCAACAAAATGATTATGACATCATCTAATGATTATGACATCATCAAATGATTATGACATCAACAAAATGATTATGACATCATCCAATGATTATGACATCAAATGATTATGACATCATCAAATGATTATGACATCAACAAAATGATTATGACATCATCTAATGATTATGACATCATCAAATGATTATGACATCAACAAAATGATTATGACATCATCTAATGATTATTACATCATCAAATGATTATGACATCAACAAAATGATTATGACATCATCCAATGATTATGACATCAAATGATTATGACATCATCAAATGATTACGACATCAACAAAATGATTATGACATCATCTAATGATTATGACATCATCAAATGATTATGACATCAACAAAATGATTATGACATCATCCAATGATTATGACATCAAATGATTATGACATCATCAAATGATTGACATCAACAAAAAGATTATGACATCATCCAATGATTTTGACATCAAATGATTATGACATCATCAAATCATTATGACATCAACAAAATGATTATGACATCAACAAAATGATTATGACATCAACAAAATGATTATGACATCATCTAATGATTATGACATCATCAAAATGATTATGACATCATCCAATGATTATGACATCAACAAAATGATTATGACATCATCTATTGATTATGTCATCATCAAATGATTATGACATAAACAAAATGATTATGACATCATCAAATGATTATGACATCAAATGATTATGACATCAACAAAATGATTATGACATCAACAAAATGATTATGACATCATCTAATGATTATGACATCATCAAATGATTATGACATCAACAAAATGATTATGACATCATCCAATGATTATGACATCATCAAATGATTATGACATCAACAAAATGATTATTACATCATCCAATGATTATGACATCAAATGATTATGACATCATCAAATCATTATGACATCAACAAAATGATTATGACATCAATAAAATGATTATGACATCATCAAATGATTATAACATCAACAAAATGATTATGACATCATCTAATGATTATTACATCATCAAATGATTATGACATCAACAAAATGATTATGACATCATCCAATGATTATGACATCAAATGATTATGACATCATCAAATGATTATGACATCAACAAAATGATTATGACATCATCAAATGATTATGACATCAACAAAATGATTATGACATCATCTAATGATTATGACATCATCAAATGATTATGACATCAACAAAATGATTATGACATCATCCAATGATTATGACATCAAATGATTATGACATCAACAAAATGATTATGACATCATCCAATGATTATGACATCAAATGATTATGAAATCAACAAATGATTATGACATCAACAAAATGATTATGACATCATCAAATGATTATGACATCAACAAAATGATTATGACATCATTAAATGATTATGACATCATCCAATGATTATGAAATCAAATGATTATGACATCAACAAAATGATTATGACATCATTAAATGATTATGACATCATCAAATCATTATGACATCAACAAAATGATTATGACATCAACAAAATGATTACGACATCATCAAATGATTATGACATCAACAAAATGATTATGACATCATCTAATGATGATGACATCATCAAATGATTATGACATCAACAAAATGATTATGACATCATCAAATGATTATGACATCAACAAAATGATTATGACATCATCTAATGATCATGACATCATCAAATGATTATGGCATCATCAAATGATTATAACATCAACAAAATGATTATGACATCATCCAATGATTATGACCTCAAATCATTATGACATCATCAAATCATTATGACATCAACAAAATGATTATTACATCAACAAAATGATTATGACATCATCAAATGATTATGACATCAACAAAATGATTATGTCATCATCCAATGATCATGACATCAAATGATTATGACATCATCAAATGATTATGACATCAACAAAATGATTATGACATCATCTAATGATTATGACATCATCAAATGATTATGACATCAACAAAATGATTATGACATCATCCAATGATTGTGACATCAAATGATTATGACATCATCAAATGATTATGACATCAACAAAATGATTATGACATCATCAAATGATTATGACATCAACAAAATGATTATGACATCATCTAATGATTATGACATAATCAAATGATTATGACATCAACAAAATGATTATGACATCATCTAATGATTATGACATCATCAAATGATTATGACATCAACAAAATGATTATGACATCATCCAATGATTATGACATCAAATGATTATGACATCATGAAATCTTATGACATCAACAAAATGATTATGACATCAACAAAATGATTATGACATCATCAAATGATTATGACATCAACAAAATGATTATGACATCATCAAATGATTCTGACATCAACAAAATGATTATGACATCATCCAATGATTATGACATCCAATGATTATGACATCATCAAATCATTATGACATCAACAAAATGATTATGACATCAACAAAATGATTATGACATCATCAAATGAATATGACATCAACAAAATGATTATGACATCATCTAATGATTATGACATCATCAAATGATTATGACATCAACAAAATGATTATGACATCATCTAAGGATTATGACATCAAATGATTATGACATCATCAAATGATTATGACATCAACAAAATGATTATGACATCATCAAATGATTATGACATCAACAAAATGATTATGACATCATCTAATGATTATGACATCATCAAATGATTATGACATCAACAAAATGATTATGACATCATCTAATGATTATGACATCATCAAATGATTATGACATCAACAAAATGATTATGACATCATCCAATGATTAAGACATCAAATGATTATGACATCATCAAATGATTATGACATCAACAAAATGATTATGACATCATCTAATGATTATGACATCATCAAATGATTATGACATCAACAAAATGATTATGACATCATCTAATGATTATGACATCATCAAATGATTATGACATCAACAAAATGATTATGACATCATCCAATGATTATGACATCAAATGATTATGACATCATCAAATGATTACGACATCAACAAAATGATTATGACATCATCCAATGATTATGACATCAAATGATTATGACATCATCAAATGATTATGACATCAACAAAATGATTATGACATCATCCAATGATTATGACATCAAATGATTATGACATCATCAAATGATTGACATCAACAAAAATATTATGACATCATCCAATGATTTTGACATCAAATGATTATGACATCATCAAATCATTATGACATCAACAAAATGATTATGACATCAACAAAATGATTATGACATCATCAAATGATTATGACATCAACAAAATGATTATGACATAATCTAATGATTATGACATCATCAAAATGATTATGACATCATCCAATGATTATGACATCAAATGATTATGACATCAACAAAATGATTATGACATCATCTAATGTTTATGTCATCATCAAATGATTATGACATAAACAAAATGATTATGACATCATCCAATGATTATGACATCAAATGATTATGACATCAACAAAATGATTATGACATCAACAAAATGATTATGACATCATCTAATGATTATGACATCATCAAATGATTATGACATCAACAAAATGATTATGACATCATCCAATGATTATGACATCAAATGATTATGACATCATCAAATGATTATGACATCAAGAAAATGATTATTACATCATCCAATGATTATGACATCAAATGATTATGACATCAGCAAATCATTATGACATCAACAAAATGATTATGACATCAACAAAATGATTATGACATCATCAAATGATTATGACATCAACAAAATGATTATGACATCATCCAATGATTATGACATCAAATGATTATGACATCATCAAATGATTATGACATCAACAAAATGATTATGACATCATCAAATGATTATGTCATCAACAAAATGATTATGACATCATCTAATGATTATGACATCATCAAATGATTATGACATCAACAAAATGATTATGACATCATCCAATGATTATGACATCAAATGATTATGACATCAACAAAATGATTATGACATCATCCAATGATTATGACATCAAATGATTATGAAATCAACAAATGATTATGACATCAACAAAATGATTATGACATCATCAAATGATTATGACATCAACAAAATGATTATGACATCATTAAATGATTATGACATCATCAAATGATTATGACATAAAAAAATGATTATGACATCATCTAATGATTATGACATCATCAAATGTTTATGACATCAACAAAATGATTATGACATCATCCAATAATTATGACATCAAATGATTATGACATCGTCAAATGATTATGACATCAACAAAATGATTATGACATCATCAAATGATTATGACATCAACAAAATGATTATGACATCATCCAATGATTATGACATCAAATGATTATGACATCATCAAATGATTATGACATCAACAAAATGATTATGACATCATCCAACGATTATGACATCAAATGATTATGACATCATCAAATCATTATGACATCAACAAAATGATTATGACATCAACAAAATGATTATGACATCATCTAATGATTATGACATCATCAAATGATTATGACATCAACAAAATGATTATGACATCATCCAATGATTGTGACATCAAATGATTATGACATCATCAAATGATTATGACATCAACAAAATGATTATGACATCATCAAATGATTATGACATCAACAAAATGATTATGACATCATCTAATGATTATGACATAATCAAATGATTATGACATCAACAAAATGATTGTGACATCATCTAATGATTATGACATCATCTAATGATTATGACATCAACAAAATGATTATGACATCATCCAATGATTATGACATCAAATGATTATGACATCATGAAATCATATGACATCAACAAAATGATTATGACATCAACAAAATGATTATGACATCATCAAATGATTATGACATCAACAAAATGATTATGACATCATCAAATGATTCTGACATCAACAAAATGATTATGACATCATCTAATGATTATGACATCATCAAATGAATATGACATCAACAAAATGATTATGACATCATCCAATGATTATGACATCAAATGATTATGACATCATCAAATCATTATGACATCAACAAAATGATTATTACATCAACAAAATGATTATGACATCATCAATGATTATGACATCAACAAAATGATTATGTCATCATCCAATGATTGTGACATCAAATGATTATGACATCATCAAATGATTATGACATCAACAAAATGATTATGACATCATCTAATGATTATGACATCATCAAATGATTATGACATCAACAAAATGATTATGACATCATCCAATGATTATGACATCAAATGATTATGACATCATCAAATGATTATAACATCAACAAAATGATTATGACATCATCAAATGATTATGACATCAACAAAATGATTATGACATCATCTAATGATTATGACATAATCAAATGATTATGACATCAACAAAATGATTATGACATCATCTAATGATTATAACATCATCAAATGATTATGACATCAACAAAATGATTATGACATCATCCAATGATTATGACATCAAATGATTATGACATCATCAAATCATATGACATCAACAAAATGATTATGACATCAACAAAATGATTATGACATCATCAAATGATTCTGACATCAACAAAATGATTATGACATCATCAAATGATTCTGACATCAACAAAATGATTATGACATCATCAAATGATTATGACATCAACAAAATGATTATGACATCATCAAATGATTATGACATCAACAAAACGATTATGACATCATCCAATGATTATGACATCAAATGATTATGACATCATCAAATGATTATGACATCAACAAAATGATTATGACATCATCTAATGATTATGACATCATCAAATGATTATGACATCAACAAAATGATTATGACATCATCCAATGATTATGACATCAAATGATTATGACATCATCAAATGATTATGACATCAACAAAATGATTATGACATCATCCAATGATTATGACATCAAATGATTATGACATCATCAAATCATTATGACATCAACAAAATGATTATGACATCATCAAATGATTATGACATCAACAAAATGATTATGACATCATCTAATGATTATGACATAATCAAATGATTATGACATCAACAAAATGATTATGACAACATCTAATGATTATGACATCATCAAATGATTATGACATCAACAAAATGATTATGACATCATCCAATGATTATGACATCAAATGATTATGACATCATGAAATCATATGACATCAACAAAATGATTATGACATCATCCAATGATTTTTACATCAAATGATTATGACATCATCAAATCATTATGACATCAACAAAATGATTATGACATCAACAAAATGATTATGACATCATCAAATGATTATGACATCAACAAAATGATTATGACATAATCTAATGATTATGACATCATCAAAATGATTATGACATCATCCAATGATTATGACATCAAATGATTATGACATCAACAAAATGATTATGACATCATCTAATGATTATGACATCATCAAATGATTATGACATCAACAAAATGATTATGACATCATCTAATGATTATGACATCATCAAATGATTATGACATCAACAAAATGATTATGACATCATCTAATGATTATGACATCATCAAATGATTATGACATCAACAAAATGATTATGACATCATCTAATGATTATGACATCATCAAATGATTATGACATCAACAAAATGATTATGACATCATCCAATGATTATGACATCAAATGATTATGACATCAACAAAATGATTATGACATCAACAAAATGATTATGACATCATCTAATGATTATGACATCATCAAATGATTATGACATCAACAAAATGATTATGACATCATCCAATGATTATGACATCAAATGATTATGACATCATCAAATGATTATGACATCAAGAAAATGGTTATTACATCATCCAATGATTATGACATCAAATGATTATGACATCATCAAATCATTATGACATCAACAAAATGATTATGACATCAACAAAATGATTATGACATCATCAAATAATTATAACATCAACAAAATGATTATGACATCATCTAATGATTATTACATCATCAAATGATTATGACATCAACAAAATGATTATGACATCATCCAATGATTATGACATCAAATGATTATGACATCATCAAATGATTATGACATCAACAAAATGATTATGACATCATCAAATGATTATGACATCAACAAAATGATTATGACATCATCTAATGATTATGACATCATCAAATGATTATGACATCAACAAAATGATTATGACATCATCCAATGATTATGACATCAAATGATTATGACATCAACAAAATGATTATGACATCATCCAATGATTATGACATCAAATGATTATGAAATCAACAAATGATTATGACATCAACAAAATGATTATGACATCATCAAATGATTATGACATCAACAAAATGATTATGACATCATTAAATGATTATGACATCATCAAATGATTATGACATCAAAAAAATGATTATGACATCATCTAATGATTATGACATCATCAAATGTTTATGACATCAACCAAATGATTATGACATCATACAATAATTATGACATCAAATGATTATGACATCATCAAATGATTATGACATCAACAAAATGATTATGACATCATCAAATGATTATGACATCAACAAAATGATTATGACATCATCCAATGATTATGACATCAAATGATTATGACATCATCAAATGATTATGACATCAAATGATTATGACATCATCAAATGATTATGACATCAACAAAATGATTATTACATCAACAAAATGATTATGACATCATCAAATGATTATGACATCAACAAAATGATTATGTCATCATCCAATGATTATGACATCAAATGATTATGACATCATCAAATGATTATGACATCAACAAAATGATTATGACATCATCTAATGATTATGACATCATCAAATGATTATGACATCAACAAAATGATTATGACATCATCCAATGATTATGACATCAAATGATTATGACATCATCAAATGATTATGACATCAACAAAATGATTATGACATCATCAAATGATTATGACATCAACAAAATGATTATGACATCATCTAATGATTATGACATAATCAAATGATTATGACATCAACAAAATGATTATGACATCATCCAATGATTATGACATCAAATGTTTATGACATCATCAAATCATATGACATCAACAAAATGATTATGACATCAACAAAATGATTATGACATCATCAAATGATTCTGACATCAACAAAATGATTATGACATCATCAAATGATTCTGACATCAACAAAATGATTATGACATCATCAAATGATTATGACATCAACAAAATGATTATGACATCATCAAATGATTATGACATCAACAAAACGATTATGACATCATCCAATGATTATGACATCAAATGATTATGACATCATCAAATGATTATGACATCAACAAAATGATTATGACATCATCTAATGATTATGACATCATCAAATGATTATGACATCAACAAAATGATTATGACATCATCCAATGATTATGACATCAAATGATTATGACATCATCAAATCATTATGACATCAACAAAATGATTATGACATCATCAAATGATTATGACATCATCTAATGATTATGACATAATCAAATGATTATGACATCAACAAAATGATTATGACAACATCTAATGATTATGACATCATCAAATGATTATGACATCAACAAAATGATTATGACATCATCCAATGATTATGACATCAAATGATTATGACATCATGAAATCATATGACATCAACAAAATGATTATGACATCAACAAAATGATTATGACATCATCAAATGATTATGACATCAACAAAATGATTATGACATCATCAAATGATTCTGACATCAACAAAATGATTATGACATCATCCAATGATTATGACATCCAATGATTATGACATCATCAAATCATTATGACATCAACAAAATGATTATGACATCAACAAAATGATTATGACATCATCAAATGAATATGACATCAACAAAATGATTATGACATCATCTAATGATTATGACATCATCAAATGATTATGACATCAACAAAATGATTATGACATCATCCAATGATTATGACATCAAATGATTACGACATCATGAAATCATATGACATCAACAAAATGATTATGACATCAACAAAATGATTATGACAACATCTAATGATTATGACATCATCAAATGATTATGACATCAACAAAATGATTATGACATCATCCAATGATTATGACATCAAAAGATTATGACATCATGAAATCATATGACATCAACAAAATGATTATGACATCATCTAATGATGATGACATCATCAAATGTTTATGACATCATCCAATGATTATGACATCAAATGATTATGACATCATCCAATGATTATGACATCAAATGATTATGACATCAACAAAATGATTATGACATCATCTAATGATTATGTCATCATCAAATGATTATGACATAAACAAAATGATTATGACATCATCCAATGATTATGACATCAAATGATTATGACATCAACAAAATGATTATGACATCAACAAAATGATTATGACATCATCTAATGATTATGACATCATCAAATGATTATGACATCAACAAAATGATTATGACATCATCCAATGATTATGACATCAAATGATTATGACATCATCAAATCATTATGACATCAACAAAATGATTATGACATCATCAAATGATTATGACATCAACAAAATGATTATGACATCTTCTAATGATTATGACATAATCAAATGATTATGACATCAACAAAATGATTATGACATCATCTAATGATTATGACATCATCAAATGATTATGACATCAACAAAATGATTATGACATCATCCAATGATTATGACATCAAATGATTATGACATCATGAAATCATATGACATCAACAAAATGATTATGACATCAACAAAATGATTATGACATCATCAAATGATTATGACATCAACAAAATGATTATGACATCATCAAATGATTCTGACATCAACAAAATGATTATGACATCATCCAATGATTATGACATCCAATGATTATGACATCATCAAATCATTATGACATCAACAAAACGATTATGACATCAACAAAATGATTATGACATCATCAAATGAATATGACATCAACAAAATGATTATGACATCATCTAATGATTATGACATCATCAAATGATTATGACATCAACAAAATGATTATGACATCATCTAAGGATTATGACATCAAATGATTATGACATCATCAAATGATTATGACATCAACAAACTGATTATGACATCATCTAATGATTATGACATCAACAAAATGATTATGACATCATCTAATGATTATGACATCAACAAAATGATTATGACATCATCTAATGATTATGACATCATCAAATGATTATGACATCAACAAAATGATTATGACATCATCCAATGATTATGACATCAAATGATTATGACATCATCAAATGATTATGACATCAACAAAATGATTATGACATCATCTAATGATTATGACATCATCAAATGATTATGACATCAACAAAATGATTATGACATCATCTAATGATTATGACATCATCAAATGATTATGACATCAACAAAATGATTATGACATCATCCAATGATTATGACATCAAATGATTATGACATCATCAAATGATTACGACATCAACAAAATGATTATGACATCATCTAATGATTATGACATCAACAAAATGATTATGACATCATCCAATGATTATGACATCAAATGATTATGACATCATCAAATGATTGACATCAACAAAAAGATTATGACATCATCCAATGATTTTGACATCAAATGATTATGACATCATCAAATCATTATGACATCAACAAAATGATTATGACATCAACAAAATGATTATGACATCAACAAAATGATTATGACATCATCTAATGATTATGACATCATCAAAATGATTATGACATCATCCAATGATTATGACATCAACAAAATGATTATGACATCATCTAATGATTATGTCATCATCAAATGATTATGACATAAACAAAATGATTATGACATCATCCAAAGATTATGACATCAAATGATTATGACATCAACAAAATGATTATGACATCAACAAAATGATTATGACATCATCTAATGATTATGACATCATCAAATGATTATGACATCAACAAAATGATTATGACATCATCCAATGATTATGACATCATCAAATGATTATGACATCAACAAAATGATTATTACATCATCCAATGATTATGACATCAAATGATTATGACATCATCAAATCATTATGACATCAACAAAATGATTATGACATCAATAAAATGATTATGACATCATCAAATGATTATAACATCAACAAAATGATTATGACATCATCTAATGATTATTACATCATCAAATGATTATGACATCAACAAAATGATTAAGACATCATCCAATGATTATGACATCAAATGATTATGACATCATCAAATGATTATGACATCAACAAAATGATTATGACATCATCAAATGATTATGACATCAACAAAATGATTATGACATCATCTAATGATTATGACATCATCAAATGATTATGACATCAACAAAATGATTATGACATCATCCAATGATTATGACATCAAATGATTATGACATCAACAAAATGATTATGACATCATCCAATGATTATGACATCAAATGATTATGAAATCAACAAATGATTATGACATCAACAAAATGATTATGACATCATCAAATGATTATGACATCAACAAAATGATTATGACATCATTAAATGATTATGACATCATCCAATGATTATGAAATCAAATGATTATGACATCAACAAAATGATTATGACATCATCCAATGATTATGACATCAAATGATTATGAAATCAACAAATGATTATGACATCAACAAAATGATTATGACATCATCAAATGATTATGACATCAACAAAATGATTATGACATCATTAAATGATTATGACATCATCAAATCATTATGACATCAACAAAATTATTACGACATCATCAAATGATTATGACATCAACAAAATGATTATGACATCATCTAATGATGATGACATCATCAAATGATTATGACATCAACAAAATGATTATGACATCATCAAATGATTATGACATCAACAAAATGATTATGACATCATCTAATGATCATGACATCATCAAATGATTATGGCATCATCAAATGATTATGACATCAACAAAATGATTATGACATCATCCAATGATTATGACCTCAAATCATTATGACATCATCAAATCATTATGACATCAACAAAATGATTATTACATCAACAAAATGATTATGACATCATCAAATGATTATGACATCAACAAAATGATTATGTCATCATCCAATGATCATGACATCAAATGATTATGACATCATCAAATGATTATGACATCAACAAAATGATTATGACATCATCTAATGATTATGACATCATCAAATGATTATGACATCAACAAAATGATTATGACATCATCCAATGATTGTGACATAAAATGATTATGACATCATCAAATGATTATGACATCAACAAAATGATTATGACATCATCAAATGATTATGACATCAACAAAATGATTATGACATCATCTAATGATTATGACATAATCAAATGATTATGACATCAACAAAATGATTATGACATCATCTAATGATTATGACATCATCAAATGATTATGACATCAACAAAATGATTATGACATCATCCAATGATTATGACATCAAATGATTATGACATCATGAAATCATATGACATCAACAAAATGATTATGACATCAACAAAATGATTATGACATCATCAAATGATTATGACATCAACAAAATGATTATGACATCATCAAATGATTATGACATCAACAAAATGATTATGACATCATCCAATGATTATGACATCCAATGATTATGACATCAACAAATCATTATGACATCAACAAAATGATTATGACATCAACAAAATGATTATGACATCATCAAATGAATATGACATCAACAAAATGATTATGACATCATCTAATGATTATGACATCATCAAATGATTATGACATCAACAAAATGATTATGACATCATCTAAGGATTATGACATCAAATGATTATGACATCATCAAATGATTATGACATCAACAAAATGATTATGACATCATCAAATGAATATGACATCAACAAAATGATTATGACATCATCTAATGATTATGACATCATCAAATGATTATGACATCAACAAAATGATTATGACATCATCTAATGATTATGACATCATCAAATGATTATGACATCAACAAAATGATTATGACATCATCCAATGATTAAGACATCAAATGATTATGACATCATCAAATGATTATGACATCAACAAAATGATTATGACATCATCTAATGATTATGACATCATCAAATGATTATGACATCAACAAAATGATTATGACATCATCTAATGATTATGACATCATCAAATGATTATGACATCAACAAAATGATTATGACATCATCCAATGATTATGACATCAAATGATTATGACATCATCAAATGGTTACGACATCAACAAAATGATTATGACATCATCTAATGATTATGACATCATCAAATGATTATGACATCAACAAAATGATTATGACATCATCCAATGATTATGACATCAAATGATTATGACATCATCAAATGATTGACATCAACAAAAATATTATGACATCATCCAATGATTTTGACATCAAATGATTATGACATCATCAAATCATTATGACATCAACAAAATGATTATGACATCAACAAAATGATTATGACATCATCAAATGATTATGACATCAACAAAATGATTATGACATAATCTAATGATTATGACATCATCAAAATGATTATGACATCATCCAATGATTATGACATCAAATGATTATGACATCAACAAAATGATTATGACATCATCTAATGATTATGTCATCATCAAATGATTATGACATAAACAAAATGATTATGACATCATCCAATGATTATGACATCAAATGATTATGACATCAACAAAATGATTATGACATCAACAAAATGATTATGACATCATCTAATGATTATGACATCATCAAATGATTATGACATCAACAAAATGATTATGACATCATCCAATGATTATGACATCAAATGATTATGACATCATCAAATGATTATGACATCAAGAAAATGATTATTACATCATCCAATGATTATGACATCAAATGATTATGACATCAGCAAATCATTATGACATCAACAAAATGATTATGACATCAACAAAATGATTATGACATCATCTAATGATTATGACATCATCAAATGATTATGACATCAACAAAATGATTATGACATCATCCAATGATTATGACATCAAATGATTATGACATCATCAAATGATTATAACATCAACAAAATGATTATGACATCATCTAATGATTATGACATAATCAAATGATTATGACATCAACAAAATGATTATGACATCATCTAATGATTATAACATCATCAAATGATTATGACATCAACAAAATGATTATGACATCATCCAATGATTATTACATCAAATGATTATGACATCATCAAATCATATGACATCAACAAAATGATTATGACATCAACAAAATGATTATGACATCATCAAATGATTCTGACATCAACAAAATGATTATGACATCATCAAATGATTCTGACATCAAAAAAATGATTATGACATCATCAAATGATTATGACATCAACAAAATGATTATGACATCATCTAATGATTATGACATCATCAAATGATTATGACATCAACAAAACGATTATGACATCATCCAATGATTATGACATCAAATGATTATGACATCATCAAATGATTATGACATCAACAAAATGATTATGACATCATCAAATGATTATGACATCAACAAAATGATTATGACATCATCTAATGATTATGACATCATCAAATGATTATGACATCAACAAAACGATTATGACATCATCCAATGATAATGACATCAAATGATTATGACATCATCAAATGATTATGACATCAACAAAATGATTATGACATCATCAAATGATTATGACATCAACAAAATGATTATGACATCATCCAATGATTATGACATCAAATGATTATGACATCATCAAATGATTATGACATCAACAAAATGATTATGACATCATCCAATGATTATGACATCAAATGATTATGACATCATCAAATCATTATGACATCAACAAAATGATTATGACATCATCAAATGATTATGACATCAACAAAATGATTATGACATCATCTAATGATTATGACATAATCAAATGATTATGACATCAACAAAATGATTATGACATCATCTAATGATTATGACATCATCAAATGATTATGACATCAACAAAATGATTATGACATCATCCAATGATTATGACATCAAATGATTATGACATCATGAAATCATATGACATCAACAAAATGATTATGACATCAACAAAATGATTATGACATCATCTAATGATTATGACATCATCAAAATGATTATGACATCATCCAATGATTATGACATCAACAAAATGATTATGACATCATCTAATGATTATGTCATCATCAAATGATTATGACATAAACAAAATGATTATGACATCATCCAAAGATTATGACATCAAATGATTATGACATCAACAAAATGATTATGACATCAACAAAATGATTATGACATCATCTAATGATTATGACATCATCAAATGATTATGACATCAACAAAATGATTATGACATCATCCAATGATTATGACATCATCAAATGATTATGACATCAACAAAATGATTATTACATCATCCAATGATTATGACATCAAATGATTATGACATCATCAAATCATTATGACATCAACAAAATGATTATGACATCAATAAAATGATTATGACATCATCAAATGATTATAACATCAACAAAATGATTATGACATCATCTAATGATTATTACATCATCAAATGATTATGACATCAACAAAATGATTAAGACATCATCCAATGATTATGACATCAAATGATTATGACATCATCAAATGATTATGACATCAACAAAATGATTATGACATCATCAAATGATTATGACATCAACAAAATGATTATGACATCATCTAATGATTATGACATCATCAAATGATTATGACATCAACAAAATGATTATGACATCATCCAATGATTATGACATCAAATGATTATGACATCAACAAAATGATTATGACATCATCCAATGATTATGACATCAAATGATTATGAAATCAACAAATGATTATGACATCAACAAAATGATTATGACATCATCAAATGATTATGACATCAACAAAATGATTATGACATCATTAAATGATTATGACATCATCCAATGATTATGAAATCAAATGATTATGACATCAACAAAATGATTATGACATCATCCAATGATTATGACATCAAATGATTATGAAATCAACAAATGATTATGACATCAACAAAATGATTATGACATCATCAAATGATTATGACATCAACAAAATGATTATGACATCATTAAATGATTATGACATCATCAAATCATTATGACATCAACAAAATTATTACGACATCATCAAATGATTATGACATCAACAAAATGATTATGACATCATCTAATGATGATGACATCATCAAATGATTATGACATCAACAAAATGATTATGACATCATCAAATGATTATGACATCAACAAAATGATTATGACATCATCTAATGATCATGACATCATCAAATGATTATGGCATCATCAAATGATTATGACATCAACAAAATGATTATGACATCATCCAATGATTATGACCTCAAATCATTATGACATCATCAAATCATTATGACATCAACAAAATGATTATTACATCAACAAAATGATTATGACATCATCAAATGATTATGACATCAACAAAATGATTATGTCATCATCCAATGATCATGACATCAAATGATTATGACATCATCAAATGATTATGACATCAACAAAATGATTATGACATCATCTAATGATTATGACATCATCAAATGATTATGACATCAACAAAATGATTATGACATCATCCAATGATTGTGACATAAAATGATTATGACATCATCAAATGATTATGACATCAACAAAATGATTATGACATCATCAAATGATTATGACATCAACAAAATGATTATGACATCATCTAATGATTATGACATAATCAAATGATTATGACATCAACAAAATGATTATGACATCATCTAATGATTATGACATCATCAAATGATTATGACATCAACAAAATGATTATGACATCATCCAATGATTATGACATCAAATGATTATGACATCATGAAATCATATGACATCAACAAAATGATTATGACATCAACAAAATGATTATGACATCATCAAATGATTATGACATCAACAAAATGATTATGACATCATCAAATGATTATGACATCAACAAAATGATTATGACATCATCCAATGATTATGACATCCAATGATTATGACATCAACAAATCATTATGACATCAACAAAATGATTATGACATCAACAAAATGATTATGACATCATCAAATGAATATGACATCAACAAAATGATTATGACATCATCTAATGATTATGACATCATCAAATGATTATGACATCAACAAAATGATTATGACATCATCTAAGGATTATGACATCAAATGATTATGACATCATCAAATGATTATGACATCAACAAAATGATTATGACATCATCAAATGAATATGACATCAACAAAATGATTATGACATCATCTAATGATTATGACATCATCAAATGATTATGACATCAACAAAATGATTATGACATCATCTAATGATTATGACATCATCAAATGATTATGACATCAACAAAATGATTATGACATCATCCAATGATTAAGACATCAAATGATTATGACATCATCAAATGATTATGACATCAACAAAATGATTATGACATCATCTAATGATTATGACATCATCAAATGATTATGACATCAACAAAATGATTATGACATCATCTAATGATTATGACATCATCAAATGATTATGACATCAACAAAATGATTATGACATCATCCAATGATTATGACATTAAATGATTATGACATCATCAAATGGTTACGACATCAACAAAATGATTATGACATCATCTAATGATTATGACATCATCAAATGATTATGACATCAACAAAATGATTATGACATCATCCAATGATTATGACATCAAATGATTATGACATCATCAAATGATTGACATCAACAAAAATATTATGACATCATCCAATGATTTTGACATCAAATGATTATGACATCATCAAATCATTATGACATCAACAAAATGATTATGACATCAACAAAATGATTATGACATCATCAAATGATTATGACATCAACAAAATGATTATGACATAATCTAATGATTATGACATCATCAAAATGATTATGACATCATCCAATGATTATGACATCAAATGATTATGACATCAACAAAATGATTATGACATCATCTAATGATTATGTCATCATCAAATGATTATGACATAAACAAAATGATTATGACATCATCCAATGATTATGACATCAAATGATTATGACATCAACAAAATGATTATGACATCAACAAAATGATTATGACATCATCTAATGATTATGACATCATCAAATGATTATGACATCAACAAAATGATTATGACATCATCCAATGATTATGACATCAAATGATTATGACATCATCAAATGATTATGACATCAAGAAAATGATTATTACATCATCCAATGATTATGACATCAAATGATTATGACATCAGCAAATCATTATGACATCAACAAAATGATTATGACATCAACAAAATGATTATGACATCATCTAATGATTATGACATCATCAAATGATTATGACATCAACAAAATGATTATGACATCATCCAATGATTATGACATCAAATGATTATGACATCATCAAATGATTATAACATCAACAAAATGATTATGACATCATCTAATGATTATGACATAATCAAATGATTATGACATCAACAAAATGATTATGACATCATCTAATGATTATAACATCATCAAATGATTATGACATCAACAAAATGATTATGACATCATCCAATGATTATTACATCAAATGATTATGACATCATCAAATCATATGACATCAACAAAATGATTATGACATCAACAAAATGATTATGACATCATCAAATGATTCTGACATCAACAAAATGATTATGACATCATCAAATGATTCTGACATCAAAAAAATGATTATGACATCATCAAATGATTATGACATCAACAAAATGATTATGACATCATCTAATGATTATGACATCATCAAATGATTATGACATCAACAAAACGATTATGACATCATCCAATGATTATGACATCAAATGATTATGACATCATCAAATGATTATGACATCAACAAAATGATTATGACATCATCAAATGATTATGACATCAACAAAATGATTATGACATCATCTAATGATTATGACATCATCAAATGATTATGACATCAACAAAACGATTATGACATCATCCAATGATAATGACATCAAATGATTATGACATCATCAAATGATTATGACATCAACAAAATGATTATGACATCATCAAATGATTATGACATCAACAAAATGATTATGACATCATCCAATGATTATGACATCAAATGATTATGACATCATCAAATGATTATGACATCAACAAAATGATTATGACATCATCCAATGATTATGACATCAAATGATTATGACATCATCAAATCATTATGACATCAACAAAATGATTATGACATCATCAAATGATTATGACATCAACAAAATGATTATGACATCATCTAATGATTATGACATAATCAAATGATTATGACATCAACAAAATGATTATGACATCATCTAATGATTATGACATCATCAAATGATTATGACATCAACAAAATGATTATGACATCATCCAATGATTATGACATCAAATGATTATGACATCATGAAATCATATGACATCAACAAAATGATTATGACATCAACAAAATGATTATGACATCATCAAATGATTCTGACATCAACAAAATGATTATGACATCATCAAATCATTATGACATCAACAAAATGATTATGACATCATCAAATGATTATGACATCATCAAATGATTATGACATCAACAAAATGATTATGACATCATCCAATGATTATGACATCAAATGATTATGACATCATCAAATGATTATGACATCAACAAAATGATTATGACATCATCAAATGATTATGACATCAACAAAATGATTATGACATCATCTAATGATTATGACATCATCAAATGATTATGACATCAACAAAATGAATATGACATTATCCAATGATTATGACATCAAATGATTATGACATCATCAAATGATTATGACATCAACAAAATGATTATGACATCATCAAATGATTCTGACATCAACAAAATGATTATGACATCATCCAATGATTATGACATCCAATGATTATGACATCATCAAATCATTATGACATCAACAAAACGATTATCACATCAACAAAATGATTATGACATCATCAAATGAATATGACATCAACAAAATGATTATGACATCATCTAATGATTATGACATCATCAAATGATTATGACATCAACAAAATGATTATGACATCATCTAAGGATTATGACATCAAATGATTATGACATCATCAAATGATTATGACATCAACAAACTGATTATGACATCATCTAATGATTATGACATCAACAAAATGATTATGACATCATCTAATGATTATGACATCAACAAAATGATTATGACATCATCTAATGATTATGACATCATCAAATGATTATGACATCAACAAAATGATTATGACATCATCTAATGATTATGACATCATCAAATGATTATGACATCAACAAAATGATTATGACATCATCCAATGATTATGACATCAAATGATTATGACATCATCAAATGATTATGACATCAACAAAATGATTATGACATCATCTAATGATTATGACATCATCAAATGATTATGACATCAACAAAATGATTATGACATCATCTAATGATTATTACATCATCAAATGATTATGACATCAACAAAATGATTATGACATCATCCAATGATTATGACATCAAATGATTATGACATCATCAAATGATTACGACATCAACAAAATGATTATGACATCATCTAATGATTATGACATCATCAAATGATTATGACATCAACAAAATGATTATGACATCATCCAATGATTATGACATCAAATGATTATGACATCATCAAATGATTGACATCAACAAAAAGATTATGACATCATCCAATGATTTTGACATCAAATGATTATGACATCATCAAATCATTATGACATCAACAAAATGATTATGACATCAACAAAATGATTATGACATCAATAAAATGATTATGACATCATCTAATGATTATGACATCATCAAAATGATTATGACATCATCCAATGATTATGACATCAACAAAATGATTATGACATCATCTATTGATTATGTCATCATCAAATGATTATGACATAAACAAAATGATTATGACATCATCCAATGATTATGACATCAAATGATTATGACATCAACAAAATGATTATGACATCAACAAAATGATTATGACATCATCTAATGATTATGACATCATCAAATGATTATGACATCAACAAAATGATTATGACATCATCCAATGATTATGACATCATCAAATGATTATGACATCAACAAAATGATTATTACATCATCCAATGATTATGACATCAAATGATTATGACATCATCAAATCATTATGACATCAACAAAATGATTATGACATCAATAAAATGATTATGACATCATCAAATGATTATAACATCAACAAAATGATTATGACATCATCTAATGATTATTACATCATCAAATGATTATGACATCAACAAAATGATTATGACATCATCCAATGATTATGACATCAAATGATTATGACATCATCAAATGATTATGACATCAACAAAATGATTATGACATCATCAAATGATTATGACATCAACAAAATGATTATGACATCATCTAATGATTATGACATCATCAAATGATTATGACATCAACAAAATGATTATGACATCATCCAATGATTATGACATCAAATGATTATGACATCAACAAAATGATTATGACATCATCCAATGATTATGACATCAAATGATTATGAAATCAACAAATGATTATGACATCAACAAAATGATTATGACATCATCAAATGATTATGACATCAACAAAATGATTATGACATCATTAAATGATTATGACATCATCCAATGATTATGAAATCAAATGATTATGACATCAACAAAATGATTATGACATCATTAAATGATTATGACATCATCAAATCATTATGACATCAACAAAATGATTATGACATCAACAAAATGATTACGACATCATCAAATGATTATGACATCAACAAAATGATTATGACATCATCTAATGATGATGACATCATCAAATGATTATGACATCAACAAAATGATTATGACATCATCAAATGATTATGACATCAACAAAATGATTATGACATCATCTAATGATCATGACATCATCAAATGATTATGGCATCATCAAATGATTATAACATCAACAAAATGATTATGACATCATCCAATGATTATGACCTCAAATCATTATGACATCATCAAATCATTATGACATCAACAAAATGATTATTACATCAACAAAATGATCATGACATCATCAAATGATTATGACATCAACAAAATGATTATGTCATCATCCAATGATCATGACATCAAATGATTATGACATCATCAAATGATTATGACATCAACAAAATGATTATGACATCATCTAATGATTATGACATCATCAAATGATTATGACATCAACAAAATGATTATGACATCATCCAATGATTGTGACATCAAATGATTATGACATCATCAAATGATTATGACATCAACAAAATGATTATGACATCATCAAATGATTATGACATCAACAAAATGATTATGACATCATCTAATGATTATGACATAATCAAATGATTATGACATCAACAAAATGATTATGACATCATCTAATGATTATGACATCATCAAATGATTATGACATCAACAAAATGATTATGACATCATCCAATGATTATGACATCAAATGATTATGACATCATGAAATCTTATGACATCAACAAAATGATTATGACATCAACAAAATGATTATGACATCATCAAATGATTATGACATCAACAAAATGATTATGACATCATCAAATGATTCTGACATCAACAAAATGATTATGACATCATCCAATGATTATGACATCCAATGATTATGACATCATCAAATCATTATGACATCAACAAAATGATTATGACATCAACAAAATGATTATGACATCATCAAATGAATATGACATCAACAAAATGATTATGACATCATCTAATGATTATGACATCATCAAATGATTATGACATCAACAAAATGATTATGACATCATCTAAGGATTATGACATCAAATGATTATGACATCATCAAATGATTATGACATCATCAAATGATTATAACATCAACAAAATGATTATGACATCATCTAATGATTATGACATAATCAAATGATTATGACATCAACAAAATGATTATGACATCATCTAATGATTATAACATCATCAAATGATTATGACATCAACAAAATGATTATGACATCATCCAATGATTATTACATCAAATGATTATGACATCATCAAATCATATGACATCAACAAAATGATTATGACATCAACAAAATGATTATGACATCATCAAATGATTCTGACATCAACAAAATGATTATGACATCATCAAATGATTCTGACATCAAAAAAATGATTATGACATCATCAAATGATTATGACATCAACAAAATGATTATGACATCATCTAATGATTATGACATCATCAAATGATTATGACATCAACAAAACGATTATGACATCATCCAATGATTATGACATCAAATGATTATGACATCATCAAATGATTATGACATCAACAAAATGATTATGACATCATCAAATGATTATGACATCAACAAAATGATTATGACATCATCTAATGATTATGACATCATCAAATGATTATGACATCAACAAAACGATTATGACATCATCCAATGATAATGACATCAAATGATTATGACATCATCAAATGATTATGACATCAACAAAATGATTATGACATCATCAAATGATTATGACATCAACAAAATGATTATGACATCATCCAATGATTATGACATCAAATGATTATGACATCATCAAATGATTATGACATCAACAAAATGATTATGACATCATCCAATGATTATGACATCAAATGATTATGACATCATCAAATCATTATGACATCAACAAAATGATTATGACATCATCAAATGATTATGACATCAACAAAATGATTATGACATCATCTAATGATTATGACATAATCAAATGATTATGACATCAACAAAATGATTATGACATCATCTAATGATTATGACATCATCAAATGATTATGACATCAACAAAATGATTATGACATCATCCAATGATTATGACATCAAATGATTATGACATCATGAAATCATATGACATCAACAAAATGATTATGACATCAACAAAATGATTATGACATCATCAAATGATTCTGACATCAACAAAATGATTATGACATCATCAAATCATTATGACATCAACAAAATGATTATGACATCATCAAATGATTATGACATCATCAAATGATTATGACATCAACAAAATGATTATGACATCATCCAATGATTATGACATCAAATGATTATGACATCATCAAATGATTATGACATCAACAAAATGATTATGACATCATCAAATGATTATGACATCAACAAAATGATTATGACATCATCTAATGATTATGACATCATCAAATGATTATGACATCAACAAAATGAATATGACATCATCCAATGATTATGACATCAAATGATTATGACATCATCAAATGATTATGACATCAACAAAATGATTATGACATCATCAAATGATTCTGACATCAACAAAATGATTATGACATCATCCAATGATTATGACATCCAATGATTATGACATCATCAAATCATTATGACATCAACAAAACGATTATGACATCAACAAAATGATTATGACATCATCAAATGAATATGACATCAACAAAATGATTATGACATCATCTAATGATTATGACATCATCAAATGATTATGACATCAACAAAATGATTATGACATCATCTAAGGATTATGACATCAAATGATTATGACATCATCAAATGATTATGACATCAACAAACTGATTATGACATCATCTAATGATTATGACATCAACAAAATAATTATGACATCATCTAATGATTATGACATCAACAAAATGATTATGACATCATCTAATGATTATGACATCATCAAATGATTATGACATCAACAAAATGATTATGACATCATCTAATGATTATGACATCATCAAATGATTATGACATCAACAAAATGATTATGACATCATCCAATGATTATGACATCAAATGATTATGACATCATCAAATGATTATGACATCAACAAAATGATTATGACATCATCTAATGATTATGACATCATCAAATGATTATGACATCAACAAAATGATTATGACATCATCCAATGATTATGACATCAAATGATTATGACATCATCAAATGATTACGACATCAACAAAATGATTATGACATCATCTAATGATTATGACATCATCAAATGATTATGACATCAACAAAATGATTATGACATCATCCAATGATTATGACATCAAATGATTATGACATCATCAAATGATTGACATCAACAAAAAGATTATGACATCATCCAATGATTTTGACATCAAATGATTATGACATCATCAAATCATTATGACATCAACAAAATGATTATGACATCAACAAAATGATTATGACATCAACAAAATGATTATGACATCATCTAATGATTATGACATCATCAAAATGATTATGACATCATCCAATGATTATGACATCAACAAAATGATTATGACATCATCTATTGATTATGTCATCATCAAATGATTATGACATAAACAAAATGATTATGACATCATCCAATGATTATGACATCAAATGATTATGACATCAACAAAATGATTATGACATCAACAAAATGATTATGACATCATCTAATGATTATGACATCATCAAATGATTATGACATCAACAAAATGATTATGACATCATCCAATGATTATGACATCATCAAATGATTATGACATCAACAAAATGATTATTACATCATCCAATGATTATGACATCAAATGATTATGACATCATCAAATCATTATGACATCAACAAAATGATTATGACATCAATAAAATGATTATGACATCATCAAATGATTATAACATCAACAAAATGATTATGACATCATCTAATGATTATTACATCATCAAATGATTATGACATCAACAAAATGATTATGACATCATCCAATGATTATGACATCAAATGATTATGACATCATCAAATGATTATGACATCAACAAAATGATTATGACATCATCAAATGATTATGACATCAACAAAATGATTATGACATCATCTAATGATTATGACATCATCAAATGATTATGACATCAACAAAATGATTATGACATCATCCAATGATTATGACATCAAATGATTATGACATCAACAAAATGATTATGACATCATCCAATGATTATGACATCAAATGATTATGAAATCAACAAATGATTATGACATCAACAAAATGATTATGACATCATCAAATGATTATGACATCAACAAAATGATTATGACATCATTAAATGATTATGACATCATCCAATGATTATGAAATCAAATGATTATGACATCAACAAAATGATTATGACATCATTAAATGATTATGACATCATCAAATCATTATGACATCAACAAAATGATTATGACATCAACAAAATGATTACGACATCATCAAATGATTATGACATCAACAAAATGATTATGACATCATCTAATGATGATGACATCATCAAATGATTATGACATCAACAAAATGATTATGACATCATCAAATGATTATGACATCAACAAAATGATTATGACATCATCTAATGATCATGACATCATCAAATGATTATGGCATCATCAAATGATTATAACATCAACAAAATGATTATGACATCATCCAATGATTATGACCTCAAATCATTATGACATCATCAAATCATTATGACATCAACAAAATGATTATTACATCAACAAAATGATTATGACATCATCAAATGATTATGACATCAACAAAATGATTATGTCATCATCCAATGATCATGACATCAAATGATTATGACATCATCAAATGATTATGACATCAACAAAATGATTATGACATCATCTAATGATTATGACATCATCAAATGATTATGACATCAACAAAATGATTATGACATCATCCAATGATTGTGACATCAAATGATTATGACATCATCAAATGATTATGACATCAACAAAATGATTATGACATCATCAAATGATTATGACATCAACAAAATGATTATGACATCATCTAATGATTATGACATAATCAAATGATTATGACATCAACAAAATGATTATGACATCATCTAATGATTATGACATCATCAAATGATTATGACATCAACAAAATGATTATGACATCATCCAATGATTATGACATCAAATGATTATGACATCATGAAATCTTATGACATCAACAAAATGATTATGACATCAACAAAATGATTATGACATCATCAAATGATTATGACATCAACAAAATGATTATGACATCATCAAATGATTCTGACATCAACAAAATGATTATGACATCATCCAATGATTATGACATCCAATGATTATGACATCATCAAATCATTATGACATCAACAAAATGATTATGACATCAACAAAATGATTATGACATCATCAAATGAATATGACATCAACAAAATGATTATGACATCATCTAATGATTATGACATCATCAAATGATTATGACATCAACAAAATGATTATGACATCATCTAAGGATTATGACATCAAATGATTATGACATCATCAAATGATTATGACATCAACAAAATGATTATGACATCATCAAATGATTATGACATCAACAAAATGATTATGACATCATCTAATGATTATGACATCATCAAATGATTATGACATCAACAAAATGATTATGACATCATCTAATGATTATGACATCATCAAATGATTATGACATCAACAAAATGATTATGACATCATCCAATGATTAAGACATCAAATGATTATGACATCATCAAATGATTATGACATCAACAAAATGATTATGACATCATCTAATGATTATGACATCATCAAATGATTATGACATCAACAAAATGATTATGACATCATCTAATGATTATGACATCATCAAATGATTATGACATCAACAAAATGATTATGACATCATCCAATGATTATGACATCAAATGATTATGACATCATCAAATGATTACGACATCAACAAAATGATTATGACATCATCTAATGATTATGACATCATCAAATGATTATGACATCAACAAAATGATTATGACATCATCCAATGATTATGACATCAAATGATTATGACATCATCAAATGATTGACATCAACAAAAATATTATGACATCATCCAATGATTTTGACATCAAATGATTATGACATCATCAAATCATTATGACATCAACAAAATGATTATGACATCAACAAAATGATTATGACATCATCAAATGATTATGACATCAACAAAATGATTATGACATAATCTAATGATTATGACATCATCAAAATGATTATGACATCATCCAATGATTATGACATCAAATGATTATGACATCAACAAAATGATTATGACATCATCTAATGTTTATGTCATCATCAAATGATTATGACATAAACAAAATGATTATGACATCATCCAATGATTATGACATCAAATGATTATGACATCAACAAAATGATTATGACATCAACAAAATGATTATGACATCATCTAATGATTATGACATCATCAAATGATTATGACATCAACAAAATGATTATGACATCATCCAATGATTATGACATCAAATGATTATGACATCATCAAATGATTATGACATCAAGAAAATGATTATTACATCATCCAATGATTATGACATCAAATGATTATGACATCAGCAAATCATTATGACATCAACAAAATGATTATGACATCAACAAAATGATTATGACATCATCAAATGATTATGACATCAACAAAATGATTATGACATCATCCAATGATTATGACATCAAATGATTATGACATCATCAAATGATTATGACATCAACAAAATGATTATGACATCATCAAATGATTATGACATCAACAAAATGATTATGACATCATCCAATGATTATGACATCAAATGATTATGACATCAACAAAATGATTATGACATCATCCAATGATTATGACATCAAATGATTATGAAATCAACAAATGATTATGACATCAACAAAATGATTATGACATCATCAAATGATTATGACATCAACAAAATGATTATGACATCATTAAATGATTATGACATCATCAAATGATTATGACATAAAAAAAATGATTATGACATCATCTAATGATTATGACATCATCAAATGTTTATGACATCAACAAAATGATTATGACATCATCCAATAATTATGACATCAAATGATTATGACATCGTCAAATGATTATGACATCAACAAAATGATTATGACATCATCAAATGATTATGACATCAACAAAATGATTATGACATCATCCAATGATTGTGACATCAAATGATTATGAAATCAACAAATGATTATGACATCAACAAAATGATTATGACATCATCAAATGATTATGACATCAACAAAATGATTATGACATCATTAAATGATTATGACATCATCAAATGATTATGACATAAAAAAAATGATTATGACATCATCTAATGATTATGACATCATCAAATGTTTATGACATCAACAAAATGATTATGACATCATCCAATAATTATGACATCAAATGATTATGACATCGTCAAATGATTATGACATCAACAAAATGATTATGACATCATCAAATGATTATGACATCAACAAAATGATTATGACATCATCCAATGATTATGACATCAAATGATTATGACATCATCAAATGATTATGACATCAACAAAATGATTATGACATCATCCAACGATTATGACATCAAATGATTATGACATCATCAAATCATTATGACATCAACAAAATGATTATGACATCAACAAAATGATTATAACATCATCAAATGATTATGACATCAACAAAATGATTATGACATCATCTAATGATGATGACATCATCAAATGATTATTACATCAACAAAATGATTATGACATCATCAAATGATTATGACATCAACAAAATGATTATGACATCATCTAATGATTATGACATCATCAAATGATTATGGCATCATCAAATGATTATGACATCAACAAAATGATTATGACATCATCCAATGATTATGACATCAAATGATTATGACATCATCAAATCATTATGACATCAACAAAATGATTATTACATCAACAAAATGATTATGACATCATCAAATGATTATGACATCAACAAAATGATTATGTCATCATCCAATGATTATGACATCAAATGATTATGACATCATCAAATCATATGACATCAACAAAATGATTATGACATCAACAAAATGATTATGACATCAACAAAATGATTATGACATCATCAAATGATTCTGACATCAACAAAATGACTATGACATCATCTAATGATTATGACATCATCAAATGATTATGACATCAACAAAATGATTATGACATCATCCAATGATTATGACATCAAATGATTATGACATCATCAAATGATTATGACATCAACAAAATGATTATGACATCATCCAATGATTATGACATCAAATGATTATGACATCATCAAATCATTATGACATCAACAAAATGATTATGACATCAACAATATGATTACGATTTCATCAAATGATTATGACATCAACAAAATGATTATGACATCATCTAATGATGATGACATCATCAAATGATTATGACATCAACAAAATGATTATGACATCATCAAATGATTATGACATCAACAAAATGATTATGACATCATCTAATGATCATGACATCATCAAATGATTATGGCATCATCAAATGATTATGACATCAACAAAATGATTATGACATCATCCAATGATTATGACCTCAAATCATTATGACATCATCAAATCATTATGACATCAACAAAATGATTATTACATCAACAAAATGATTATGACATCATCAAATGATTATGACATCAACAAAATGATTATGTCATCATCCAATGATTATGACATCAAATGATTATGACATCATCAAATGATTATGACATCAACAAAATGATTATGACATCATCTAATGATTATGACATCATCAAATGATTATGACATCAACAAAATGATTATGACATCATCCAATGATTATGACATCATCAAATGATTATAACATCATCAAATGATTATGACATCAACAAAATGATTATGACATCATCAAATGATTATGACATCAACAAAATGATTATGACATCATCTAATGATTATGACATAATCAAATGATTATGACATCAACAAAATGATTATGACATCATCCAATGATTATGACATCAAATGATTATGACATCATCAAATCATATGACATCAACAAAATGATTATGACATCAACAAAATGATTATGACATCAACAAAATGATTATGACATCATCAAATGATTCTGACATCAACAAAATGACTATGACATCATCTAATGATTATGACATCATCAAATGATTATGACATCAACAAAATGATTATGACATCATCCAATGATTATGACATCAAATGATTATGACATCATCAAATGATTATGACATCAACAAAATGATTATGACATCATCCAATGATTATGACATCAAATGATTATGACATCATCAAATCATTATGACATCAACAAAATGATTATGACATCAACAAAATGATTACGATTTCATCAAATGATTATGACATCAACAAAATGATTATGACATCATCTAATGATGATGACATCATCAAATGATTATGACATCAACAAAATGATTATGACATCATCAAATGATTATGACATCAACAAAATGATTATGACATCATCTAATGATCATGACATCATCAAATGATTATGGCATCATCAAATGATTATGACATCAACAAAATGATTATGACATCATCCAATGATTATGACCTCAAATCATTATGACATCATCAAATCATTATGACATCAACAAAATGATTATTACATCAACAAAATCATTATGACATCATCAAATGATTATGACATCAACAAAATGATTATGTCATCATCCAATGATCATGACATCAAATGATTATGACATCATCAAATGATTATGACATCAACAAAATGATTATGACATCATCTAATGATTATGACGTCATCAAATGATTATGACATCATCAAAATGATTATGACATCATCTAATGATTATGACATCATCTAATGATTATGACATCATCAAAATGATTATGACATCATCTAATGATTATGACATCATCCAATGATCATGACATCAAATGATTATGACATCATCAAATGATTATGACATCATCAAAATGATTATGACATCATCCAACGATTATGACATCAAATGATTATGACATCATCAAATCATTATGACATCAACAAAATGATTATGACATCAACAAAATGATTATGACATCATCAAATGATTATGACATCAACAAAATGATTATGACATCATCTAATGATGATGACATCATCAAATGATTATGACATCAACAAAATGATTATGACATCATCCAATGATTATGACATCAAATGATTATGACATCATCAAATGATTATGACATCAACAAAATCATTATGACATCATCAAATGAATATGACATCAACAAAATGATTATGACATCATCTAATGATTATGACATAATCAAATGATTATGACATCAACAAAATGATTATGACATCATCTAATGATTATAACATCATCAAATGATTATGACATCAACAAAATGATTATGACATCATCCAATGATTATGACATCAAATGATTATGACATCTTCAAATGATTATGACATCAACAAAATGATTATGACATCATCCAATGATTATGACATCAAATGATTATGACATCATCAAATCATTATGACATCAACAAAATGATTATGACATCAACAAAATGATTACGATTTCATCAAATGATTATGACATCAACAAAATGATTATGACATCATCTAATGATGATGACATCATCAAATGATTATGACATCAACAAAATGATTTTGACATCATCAAATGATTATGACATCAACAAAATGATTATGACATCATCCAATGATTGTGACATCAAATGATTATGACATCATCAAATGATTATGACATCAACAAAATGATTATGACATCATCCAATGATTATGACATCAAATGATTATGACATCATCAAATGATTATGACATCAACAAAATGATTATGACATCATCCAATGATTATGACATCAAATGATTATGACATCATCAAATCATTATGACATCAACAAAATGATTATGACATCAACAAAATGATTACGATTTCATCAAATGATTATGACATCAACAAAATGATTATGACATCATCTAATGATGATGACATCATCAAATGATTATGACATCAACAAAATGATTATGACATCATCAAATGATTATGACATCAACAAAATGATTATGACATCATCTAATGATCATGACATCATCAAATGATTATGGCATCATCAAATGATTATGACATCAACAAAATGATTATGACATCATCCAATGATTATGACATCATCAAATGATTATGACATCAACAAAATGATTATGACATCATCTAATGATCATGACATCATCAAATCATTATGACATCATCAAATCATTATGACATCAACAAAATGATTATTACATCAACAAAATGATTATGACATCATCAAATGATTATGACATCAACAAAATGATTATGTCATCATCCAATGATCATGACATCAAATGATTATGACATCATCAAATGATTATGACATCAACAAAATGATTATGACATCATCTAATGATTATGACATCATCAAATGATTATGACATCAACAAAATGATTATGACATCATCCAATGATTGTGACATCAAATGATTATGACATCATCAAATGATTATGACATCAACAAAATGATTATGACATCATCAAATGATTATGACATCAACAAAATGATTATGACATCATCTAATGATTATGACATAATCAAATGATTATGACATCAACAAAATGATTGTGACATCATCTAATGATTATGACATCATCTAATGATTATGACATCAACAAAATGATTATGACATCATCCAATGATTATGACATCAAATGATTATGACATCATGAAATCATATGACATCAACAAAATGATTATGACATCAACAAAATGATTATGACATCATCAAATGATTATGACATCAACAAAATGATTATGACATCATCAAATGATTCTGACATCAACAAAATGATTATGACATCATCTAATGATTATGACATCATCAAATGAATATGACATCAACAAAATGATTATGACATCATCCAATGATTATGACATCAAATGATTATGACATCATCAAATCATTATGACATCAACAAAATGAATATTACATCAACAAAATGATTATGACATCATCAATGATTATGACATCAACAAAATGATTATGTCATCATCCAATGATTGTGACATCAAATGATTATGACATCATCAAATGATTATGACATCAACAAAATGATTATGACATCATCTAATGATTATGACATCAAATGATTATGACATCAACAAAATGATTATGACATCATCCAATGATTATGACATCAAATGATTATGACATCATCAAATGATTATAACATCAACAAAATGATTATGACATCATCAAATGATTATGACATAATCAAATGATTATGACATCAACAAAATGATTATGACATCATCTAATGATTATAACATCATCAAATGATTATGACATCAACAAAATGATTATGACATCATCCAATGATTATGACATCAAATGATTATGACATCATCAAATCATATGACATCAACAAAATGATTATGACATCAACAAAATGATTATGACATCATCAAATGATTCTGACATCAACAAAATGATTATGACATCATCAAATGATTCTGACATCAACAAAATGATTATGACATCAACAAATGATTATGACATCAACAAAATGATTATGACATCATCTAATGATTATGACATCATCAAATGATTATGACATCAACAAAACGATTATGACATCATCCAATGATTATGACATCAAATGATTATGACATCATCAAATGATTATGACATCAACAAAATGATTATGACATCATCTAATGATTATGACATCATCAAATGATTATGACATCAACAAAATGATTATGACATCATCCAATGATTATGACATCAAATGATTATGACATCATCAAATGATTATGACATCAACAAAATGATTATGACATCATCCAATGATTATGACATCAAATGATTATGACATCATCAAATGATTATGACATCAACAAAATGATTATGACATCATCCAATGATTATGACATCAACAAAATGATTATGACATCATCTAATGATTATGACATAATCAAATGATTATGACATCAACAAAATGATTATGACATCATCTAATGATTATGACATCATCAAATGATTATGACATCAACAAAATGATTATGACATCATCCAATGATTATGACATCAAATGATTATGACATCATGAAATCATATGACATCAACAAAATGATTATGACATCAACAAGATGATTATGACATCATCAAATGATTATGACATCAACAAAATGATTATGACATCATCCAATGATTATGACATCAAATGATTATGACATCATCAAATGATTATGACATCAACAAAATCATTATGACATCATCAAATGAATATGACATCAACAAAATGATTATGACATCATCTAATGATTATGACATAATCAAATGATTATGACATCAACAAAATGATTATGACATCATCCAATGATTATGACATCAAATGATTATGACATCTTCAAATGATTATGACATCAACAAAATGATTATGACATCATCCAATGATTATGACATCAAATGATTATGACATCATCAAATCATTATGACATCAACAAAATGATTATGACATCAACAAAATGATTACGATTTCATCAAATGATTATGACATCAACAAAATGATTATGACATCATCTAATGATGATGACATCATCAAATGATTATGACATCAACAAAATGATTTTGACATCATCAAATGATTATGACATCAACAAAATGATTATGACATCATCTAATGATCATGACATCTTCAAATGATTATGGCATCATCAAATGATTATGACATCAACAAAATGATTATGACATCATCCAATGATTATGACCTCAAATCATTATGACATCATCAAATCATTATGACATCAACAAAATGATTATTACATCAACAAAATGATTATGACATCATCAAATGAATATGACATCAACAAAATGATTATGTCATCATCCAATGATCATGACATCAAATGATTATGACATCATCAAATGATTATGACATCAACAAAATGATTATGACATCATCTAATGATTATGACATCATCAAATGATTATGACATCAACAAAATGATTATGACATCATCCAATGATTGTGACATCAAATGATTATGACATCATCAAATGATTATGACATCAACAAAATGATTATGACATCATCCAATGATTATGACATCAAATGATTATGACATCATCAAATGATTATGACATCAACAAAATCATTATGACATCATCAAATGAATATGACATCAACAAAATGATTATGACATCTTCTAATGATTATGACATAATCAAATGATTATGACATCAACAAAATGATTATGACATCATCTAATGATTATAACATCATCAAATGATTATGACATCATCAAAATGATTATGACATCATCCAATGATTATGACATCAAATGATTATGACATCATCAAATCATATGACATCAACAAAATGATTATGACATCAACAAAATGATTATGACATCAACAAAATGATTATGACATCATCAAATGATTCTGATATCAACAAAATGATTATGACATCATCAAATGATTCTGACATCAACAAAATGATTATGACATCATCTAATGATTATGACATCATCAAATGATTATGACATCAACAAAATTATTATGACATCATCCAATGATTATGACATCATCAAATGATTATGACATCAACAAAATGATTATGACATCATCCAATGATTATGACATCAAATGATTATGACATCATCAAATCATTATGACATCAACAAAATGATTATGACATCAACAAAATGATTACAATTTCATCAAATGATTATGACATCAACAAAATGATTATGACATCATCTAATGATGATGACATCATCAAATGATTATGACATCAACAAAATGATTATGACATCATCAAATGATTATGACATCAACAAAATGATTATGACATCATCTAATGATCATGACATCATCAAATGATTATGGCATCATCTAATGATCATGACATCATCAAATCATTATGACATCAACAAAATGATTATGACATCATCTAATGATCATGACATCATCAAATCATTATGACATCATCAAATCATTATGACATCAACAAAATGATTATTACATCAACAAAATGATTATGACATCATCAAATGATTATGACATCAACAAAATGATTATGTCATCATCCAATGATCATGACATCAAATGATTATGACATCATCAAATGATTATGACATCAACAAAATGATTATGACATCATCTAATGATTATGACATCATCAAATGATTATGACATCAACAAAATGATTATGACATCATCCAATGATTGTGACATCAAATGATTATGACATCATCAAATGATTATGACATCAACAAAATGATTATGACATCATCAAATGATTATGACATCAACAAAATGATTATGACATCATCTAATGATTATGACATAATCAAATGATTATGACATCAACAAAATGATTGTGACATCATCTAATGATTATGACATCATCTAATGATTATGACATCAACAAAATGATTATGACATCATCCAATGATTATGACATCAAATGATTATGACATCATGAAATCATATGACATCAACAAAATGATTATGACATCAACAAAATGATTATGACATCATCAAATGATTATGACATCAACAAAATGATTATGACATCATCAAATGATTCTGACATCAACAAAATGATTATGACATCATCTAATGATTATGACATCATCAAATGAATATGACATCAACAAAATGATTATGACATCATCCAATGATTATGACATCAAATGATTATGACATCATCAAATCTTTATGACATCAACAAAATGATTATTACATCAACAAAATGATTATGACATCATCAATGATTATGACATCAACAAAATGATTATGTCATCATCCAATGATTGTGACATCAAATGATTATGACATCATCAAATGATTATGACATCAACAAAATGATTATGACATCATCTAATGATTATGACATCAAATGATTATGACATCAACAAAATGATTATGACATCATCCAATGATTATGACATCAAATGATTATGACATCATCAAATGATTATAACATCAACAAAATGATTATGACATCATCAAATGATTATGACATAATCAAATGATTATGACATCAACAAAATGATTATGACATCATCTAATGATTATAACATCATCAAATGATTATGACATCAACAAAATGATTATGACATCATCCAATGATTATGACATCAAATGATTATGACATCATCAAATCATATGACATCAACAAAATGATTATGACATCAACAAAATGATTATGACATCATCAAATGATTCTAACATCAACAAAATGATTATGACATCATCAAATGATTCTGACATCAACAAAATGATTATGACATCAACAAATGATTATGACATCAACAAAATGATTATGACATCATCTAATGATTATGACATCATCAAATGATTATGACATCAACAAAACGATTATGACATCATCCAATGATTATGACATCAAATGATTATGACATCATCAAATGATTATGACATCAACAAAATGATTATGACATCATCTAATGATTATGACATCATCAAATGATTATGACATCAACAAAATGATTATGACATCATCCAATGATTATGACATCAAATGATTATGACATCATCAAATGATTATGACATCAACAAAATGATTATGACATCATCCAATGATTATGACATGAAATGATTATGACATCATCAAATGATTACGACATCAACAAAATGATTATGACATCATCCAATGATTATGACATCAACAAAATGATTATGACATAATCAAATGATTATGACATCAACAAAATGATTATGACATCATCTAATGATTATGACATCATCAAATGATTATGACATCAACAAAATGATTATGACATCATCCAATGATTATGACATCAAATGATTATGACATCATGAAATCATATGACATCAACAAAATGATTATGACATCAACAAGATGATTATGACATCATCAAATGATTATGACATCAACAAAATGATTATGACATCATCAAATGATTCTGACATCAAATGATTATGACATCATCAAATGATTACGACATCAACAAAATGATTATGACATCATCTAATGATTATGACATCATCAAATGATTATGACATCAACAAAATGATTATGACATCATCCAATGATTATGACATCAAATGATTATGACATCATCAAATGATTGACATCATCAAAAAGATTATGACATCATCCAATGATTTTGACATCAAATGATTATGACATCATCAAATCATTATGACATCAACAAAATGATTATGACATCAACAAAATGATTATGACATCAACAAAATGATTATGACATCAACAAAATGATTATGACATCATCTAATGATTATGACATCATCAAAATGATAATGACATCATCCAATGATTATGACATCAAATGATTATGACATCAACAAAATGATTATGACATCATCTAATGATTATGTCATCATCAAATGATTATGACATAAACAAAATGATTATGACATCATCCAAAGATTATGACATCAAATGATTATGACATCAACAAAATGATTATGACATCAACAAAATGATTATGACATCATCTAATGATTATGACATCATCAAATGATTATGACATCAACAAAATGATTATGACATCATCAAATGATTATGACATCAACAAAATGATTATGACATCATCCAATGATTATGACATCAAATGATTATGACATCATCAAATGATTATGACATCAACAAAATGATTATTACATCATCCAATGATTATGACATCAAATGATTATGACATCATCAAATCATTATGACATCAACAAAATGATTATGACATCAACAAAATGATTATGACATCATCAAATTATTATAACATCAACAAAATGATTATGACATCATCTAATGATTATTACATCATCAAATGATTATGACATCAACAAAATGATTATGACATCATCCAATGATTATGACATCATCAAATGATTATGACATCATCAAATGATTATGACATCAACAAAATGATTATGACATCATCAAATGATTATGACATCAACAAAATGATTATGACATCATCCAATGATCATGACATCAAATGATTATGACATCATCAAATGATTATGACATCAACAAAATGATTATGACATCATCTAATGATTATGACATCATCAAATGATTATGACATCAACAAAATGATTATGACATCATCTAATGATTATGACATCATCAAATGATTATGACATCAACAAAATGATTATGACATCATCTAATGATTATGACATCATCAAATGATTATGACATCAACAAAATGATTATGACATCATCCAATGATTATGACATCAAATGATTATGACATCATCAAATGATTATGACATCAACAAAATGATTATGACATCATCAAATGATTATGACATCAACAAAATGATTATGACATCATCTAATGATTATGACATCATCTAATGATTATGACATCAACAAATTGATTATGACATCATCTAATGATTATAACATCATCAAATTATTATGACATCAACAAAATGATTATGACATCATCCAATGATTATGACATCAAATGATTATGACATCATCAAATCATATGACATCAACAAAATGATTATGACATCAACAAAATGATTATGACATCATCAAATGATTCTGACATCAACAAAATGATTATGACATCATCAAATGATTCTGACATCAACAAAATGATTATGACATCATCTAATGATTATGACATCATCAAATGATTATGACATCAACAAAATGATTATGACATCATCCAATGATTATGACATCAAATGATTATGACATCATCAAATGATTATGACATCAACAAAATGATAATGACATCATCCAATGATTATGACATCAAATGATTATGACATCATCAAATCATTATGACATCAACAAAATGATTATGACATCAACAAAATGATTACGACATCATCAAATGATTATGACATCAACAAAATGATTATGACATCATCAAATGATGATGACATCAACAAAATGATTATGACATCATCAAAATGATTATGACATCATCAAATGATTATGACATCAACAAAATGATTATGACAACATCTAATGATCATGACATCATCAAATGATTATGGCATCATCAAATGATTATGACATCAACAAAATGATTATGACATCATCCAATGATTATGACCTCAAATCATTATGACATCATCAAATCATTATGACATCAACAAAATGATTATTACATCAACAAAATGATTATGACATCATCAAATGATTATGACATCAACAAAATGATTATGTCATCATCCAATGATCATGACATCAAATGATTATGACATCATCAAATGATTATGACATCAACAAAATGATTATGACATCATCTAATGATTATGACATCATCAAATGATTATGACATCAACAAAATGATTATGACATCATCCAATGATTGTGACATCAAATGATTATGACATCATCAAATGATTATGACATCAACAAAATGATTATGACATCATCTAATGATTATGACATCATCAAATGATTATGACATCAACAAAATGATTATGACATCATCAAATGATTATGACATCAACAAAATGATTATGACATCATCTAATGATTATGACATAATCAAATGATTATGAAATCAACAAAATGATTATGACATCATCTAATGATTATGACATCATCTAATGATTACGACATCAACAAAATGATTATGACATCATCCAATGATTATGACATCAAATGATTATGACATCATCAAATCATTATGACATCAACAAAATGATTATTACATCAACAAAATGATTATGACATAATCAATGATTATGACATCAACAAAATGATTATGTCATCATCCAATGATTGTGACATCAAATGATTATGACATCATCAAATGATTATGACATCAACAAAATGATTATGACATCATCTAATGATTATGACATCATCAAATGATTATGACATCAACAAAATGATTATGACATCATCCAATGATTATGACATCAAATGATTATGACATCATCAAATCATATGACATCAACAAAATGATTATGACATCAACAAAATGATTATGACATCATCAAATGATTCTGACATCAACAAAATGATTATGACATCATCAAATGATTCTGACATCAACAAAATGATTATGACATCATCTAATGATTATGACATAATCAAATGATTATGACATCAACAAAATGATTATGACATCATCTAATGATTATAACATCATCAAATGATTATGACATCAACAAAATGATTATGACATCATCCAATGATTATGACATCAAATGATTATGACATCATCAAATCATATGACATCAACAAAATGATTATGACATCAACAAAATGATTATGACATCATCAAATGATTCTGACATCAACAAAATGATTATGACATCATCAAATGATTCTGACATCAACAAAATGATTATGACATCATCTAATGATTATGACATCATCAAATGATTATGACATCAACAAAACGATTATGACATCATCCAATGATTATGACATCAAATGATTATGACATCATCAAATGATTATGACATCAACAAAATGATTATGACATCATCTAATGATTATGACATCATCAAATGATTATGACATCAACAAAATGATTATGACATCATCCAATGATTATGACATCAAATGATTATGACATCATCAAATGATTATGACATCAACAAAATGATTATGACATCATCCAATGATTATGACATCAAATGATTATGACATCATCAAATCATTATGACATCAACAAAATGATTATGACATCAACAAAATGATTACGACATCATCAAATGATTATGACATCAACAAAATGATTATGACATCATCTAATGATGATGACATCATCAAATGATTATAACATCAACAAAATGATTATGACATCATCAAATGATTATGACATCAACAAAATGATTATGACATCATCTAATGATCATGACATCATCAAATGATTACGGCATCATCAAATGATTATGACATCAACAAAATGATTATGACATCATCCAATGATTATGACATCAAATGATTATGACATCATCAAATCATTATGACATCAACAAAATGATTATTACATCAACAAAATGATTATGACATCATCAAATGATTATGACATCAACAAAATGATTATGTCATCATCCAATGATCATGACATCAAATGATTATGACATCATCAAATGATTATGACATCAACAAAATGATTATGACATCATCTAATGATTATGACATCATCAAATGATTATGACATCAACAAAATGATTATGACATCATCCAATGATTGTGACATCAAATGATTATGACATCATCAAATGATTATGACATCAACAAAATGATTATGACATCATCAAATGATTATGACATCAACAAAATGATTATGACATCATCTAATGATTATGACATAATCAAATGATTATGACATCAACAAAATGATTATGACATCATCTAATGATTATGACATCATCAAATGAGTATGACATCAACAAAATGATTATGACATCATCCAATGATTATGACATCAAATGATTATGACATCATGAAATCATATGACATCAACAAAATGATTATGACATCAACAAAATGATTATGGCATCATCAAATGATTATGACATCAACAAAATGATTATGACATCATCAAATGATTCTGACATCAACAAAATGATTATGACATCATCCAATGATTATGACATCCAATGATTATGACATCATCAAATCATTATGACATCAACAAAATGATTATGACATCAACAAAATGATTATGACATCATCAAATGAATATGACATCAACAAAATGATTATGACATCATCTAATGATTATGACATCATCAAATGATTATGACATCAACAAAATGATTATGACATCATCTAAGGATTATGACATCAAATGATTATGACATCATCAAATGATTATGACATCAACAAAATGATTATGACATCATCAAATGATTATGACATCAACAAAATGATTATGACATCATCTAATGATTATGACATCATCAAATGATTATGACATCAACAAAATGATTATGACATCATCTAATGATTATGACATCATCAAATGATTATGACATCAACAAAATGATTATGACATCATCCAATGATTATGACATCAAATGATTATGACATCATCAAATGATTATGACATCAACAAAATGATTATGACATCATCTAATGATTATGACATCATCAAATGATTAGGACATCAACAAAATGATTATGACATCATCTAATGATTATGACATCATCAAATGATTATGACATCAATAAAATGATTATGACATCATCCAATGATTATGACATCAAATGATTATGACATCAACAAAATGATTATGACATCATCAAATGATTATGACATCAAATGATTATGACATCATCAAATGATTATGACATCATCAAATGATTATGACATCATCCAATGATTATGACATCAAATGATTATGACATCATCAAATGATTGACATCAACAAAAAGATTATGACATCATCCAATGATTTTGACATCAAATGATTATGACATCATCAAATCATTATGACATCAACAAAATGATTATGACATCAACAAAATGATTATGACATCATCAAATGATTATGACATCAACAAAATGATTATGACATCATCTAATGATTATGACATCATCAAAATGATTATGACATCATCCAATGATTATGACATCAAATGATTATGACATCAACAAAATGATTATGACATCATCTAATGATTATGTCATCATCAAATGATTATGACATAAACAAAATGATTATGACATCATCCAATGATTATGACATCAAATGATTATGACATCAACAAAATGATTATGACATCAACAAAATGATTATGACATCATCTAATGATTATGACATCATCAAATGATTATGACATCAACAAAATGATTATGACATCATCCAATGATTATGACATCAAATGATTATGACATTATAAAATGATTATGACATCAACAAAATGATTATTACATCATCCAATGATTATGACATCAAATGATTATGACATCATCAAATCATTATGACATCAACAAAATGATTATGACATCAACAAAATGATTATGACATCATCAAATGATTATAACATCAACAAAATGATTATGACATCATCTAATGATTATTACATCATCAAATGATTATGACATCAACAAAATGATTATGACATCATCCAATGATTATGACATCAAATGATTATGACATCCTCAAATGATTATGACATCAACAAAATGATTATGACATCATCCAATGATTATGACATCAAATGATTATGACATCATCAAATGATTATGACATCAACAAAATGATTATGACATCATCAAATGATTATGACATCAACAAAATGATTATGACATCATCTAATGATTAAGACATCATCAAATGATTATGACATCAACAAAATGATTATGACATCATCCAATGATTATGTCATCAAATGATTATGACATCATCCAATGATTATGACATCATCAAATGATTATGACATCAACAAAATGATTATGACATCATCCAATGATTATGACATCAAATGATTATGACATCATGAAATCATATGACATCAACAAAATGATTATGACATCAACAAAATGATTATGACATCATCAAATGATTATGACATCAACAAAATGATTATGACATCATCAAATGATTCTGACATCAACAAAATGATTATGACATCATCCAATGATTATGACATCCAATGATTATGACATCATCAAATCATTATGACATCAACAAAATGATTATGACATCAACAAAATGATTATGACATCATCAAATGAATATGACATCAACAAAATGATTATGACATCATCTAATGATTATGACATCATCAAATGATTATGACATCAACAAAATGATTATGACATCATCTAAGGATTATGACATCAAATGATTATGACATCATCAAATGATTATGACATCAACAAAATGATTATGACATCATCAAATGATTATGACAACAACAAAATGATTATGACATCATCTAATGATTATGACATCATCAAATGATTATGACATCAACAAAATGATTATGACATCATCTAATGATTATGACATCATCAAATGATTATGACATCAACAAAATGATTATGACATCATCCAATGATTATGACATCAAATGATTATGACATCATCAAATGATTATGACATCAACAAAATGATTATGACATCATCTAATGATTATGACATCATCAAATGATTATGACATCAACAAAATGATTATGACATCATCTAATGATTATGACATCATCAAATGATTATGACATCAACAAAATGATTATGACATCATCCAATGATTATGACATCAAATGATTATGACATCATCAAATGATTACGACATCAACAAAATGATTATGACATCATCTAATGATTATGACATCATCAAATGATTATGACATCATCCAATGATTATGACATCATCCAATGATTATGACATCATCAAATGATTGACATCAACAAAAAGATTATGACATCATCCAATGATTTTGACATCAAATGATTATGACATCATCAAATCATTATGACATCAACAAAATGATTATGACATCATCTAATGATTATGACATCATCAAATGATTATGACATCAACAAAATGATTATGACATCATCCAATGATTATGACATCAAATGATTATGACATTATCAAATGATTATGACATCAACAAAATGATTATTACATCATCCAATGATTATGACATCAAATGATTATGACATCATCAAATCATTATGACATCAACAAAATGATTATGACATCAACAAAATGATTATGACATCATCAAATGATTATAACATCAACAAAATGATTATGACATCATCTAATGATTATTACATCATCAAATGATTATGACATCAACAAAATGATTATGACATCATCCAATGATTATGACATCAAATGATTATGACATCATCAAATGATTATGACATCAACAAAATGATTATGACATCATCCAATGATTATGACATCAAATGATTATGACATCATCAAATGATTATGACATCAACAAAATGATTATGACATCATCAAATGATTATGACATCAACAAAATGATTATGACATCATCTAATGATTAAGACATCATCAAATGATTATGACATCAACAAAATGATTATGACATCATCCAATGATTATGTCATCAAATGATTATGACATCAACAAAATGATTATGACATCATCCAATGATTATGACATCATCAAATGATTATGACATCAACAAAATGATTATGACATCATCCAATGATTATGACATCAAATGATTATGACATCATGAAATCATATGACATCAACAAAATGATTATGACATCAACAAAATGATTATGACATCATCAAATGATTATGACATCAACAAAATGATTATGACATCATCAAATGATTCTGACATCAACAAAATGATTATGACATCATCCAATGATTATGACATCCAATGATTATGACATCATCAAATCATTATGACATCAACAAAATGATTATGACATCAACAAAATGATTATGACATCATCAAATGAATATGACATCAACAAAATGATTATGACATCATCTAATGATTATGACATCATCAAATGATTATGACATCAACAAAATGATTATGACATCATCTAAGGATTATGACATCAAATGATTATGACATCATCAAATGATTATGACATCAACAAAATGATTATGACATCATCAAATGATTATGACAACAACAAAATGATTATGACATCATCTAATGATTATGACATCATCAAATGATTATGACATCAACAAAATGATTATGACATCATCTAATGATTATGACATCATCAAATGATTATGACATCAACAAAATGATTATGACATCATCCAATGATTATGACATCAAATGATTATGACATCATCAAATGATTATGACATCAACAAAATGATTATGACATCATCTAATGATTATGACATCATCAAATGATTATGACATCAACAAAATGATTATGACATCATCTAATGATTATGACATCATCAAATGATTATGACATCAACAAAATGATTATGACATCATCCAATGATTATGACATCAAATGATTATGACATCATCAAATGATTACGACATCAACAAAATGATTATGACATCATCTAATGATTATGACATCATCAAATGATTATGACATCATCCAATGATTATGACATCAAATGATTATGACATCATCAAATGATTGACATCAACAAAAAGATTATGACATTATCCAATGATTTTGACATCAAATGATTATGACATCATCAAATCATTATGACATCAACAAAATGATTATGACATCAACAAAATGATTATGACATCATCAAATGATTATGACATCAACAAAATGATTATGACATCATCTAATGATTATGACATCATCAAAATGATTATGACATCATCCAATGATTATAACATCAAATGATTATGACATCAACAAAATGATTATGACATCATCTAATGATTATGTCATCATCAAATGATTATGACATAAACAAAATGATTATGACATCATCCAATGATTATGACATCAAATGATTATGACATCAACAAAATGATTATGACATCAACAAAATGATTATGACATCATCTAATGATTATGACATCATCAAATGATTATGACATCAACAAAATGATTATGACATCATCCAATGATTATGACATCAAATGATTATGACATTATCAAATGATTATGACATCAACAAAATGATTATTACATCATCCAATGATTATGACATCAAATGATTATGACATCATCAAATCATTATGACATCAACAAAATGATTATGACATCAACAAAATGATTATGACATCATCAAATGATTATAACATCAACAAAATGATTATGACATCATCTAATGATTATTACATCATCAAATGATTATGACATCAACAAAATGATTATGACATCATCCAATGATTATGACATCAAATGATTATGACATCATCAAATGATTATGACATCAACAAAATGATTATGACATCATCCAATGATTATGACATCAAATGATTATGACATCATCAAATGATTATGACATCAACAAAATGATTATGACATCATCAAATGATTATGACATCAACAAAATGATTATGACATCATCTAATGATTAAGACATCATCAAATGATTATGACATCAACAAAATGATTATGACATCATCCAATGATTATGTCATCAAATGATTATGACATCAACAAAATGATTATGACATCATCCAATGATTATGACATCATCAAATGATTATGACATCAACAAAATGATTATGACATCATCCAATGATTATGACATCAAATGATTATGACATCATGAAATCATATGACATCAACAAAATGATTATGACATCAACAAAATGATTATGACATCATCAAATGATTATGACATCAACAAAATGATTATGACATCATCAAATGATTCTGACATCAACAAAATGATTATGACATCATCCAATGATTATGACATCCAATGATTATGACATCATCAAATCATTATGACATCAACAAAATGATTATGACATCATCCAATGATTATGACATCAAATGATTATGACATCAACAAAATGATTATGACATCATCTAATGATTATGTCATCATCAAATGATTATGACATAAACAAATTGATTATGACATCATCCAATGATTATGACATCAAATGATTATGACATCAACAAAATGATTATGACATCAACAAAATGATTATGACATCATCTAATGATTATGACATCATCAAATGATTATGACATCAACAAAATGATTATGACATCATCCAATGATTATGACATCAAATGATTATGACATCATCAAATGATTATGACATCAACAAAATGATTATTACATCATCCAATGATTATGACATCAAATGATTATGACATCATCAAATCATTATGACATCAACAAAATGATTATGACATCAACAAAATGATTATGACATCATCAAATGATTATAACATCAATAAAATGATTATGACATCATCTAATGATTATTACATCATCAAATGATTATGACATCAACAAAATGATTATGACATCATCCAATGATTATGACATCAAATGATTATGACATCAACAAAATGATTATGACATCATCCAATGATTATGACATCAAATGATTATGAAATCATCAAATGATTATGACATCAACAAAATGATTATGACATCATCAAATGAATATGACATCAACAAAATGATTATGACATCATTAAATGATTATGACATCAAAAAAATGATTATGACATCATCTAATGATTATGACATCATCAAATGATTATGACATCAACAAAATGATTATGACATCATCCAATAATTATGACATCAAATGGTTATGACATCATCAAATGATTATGACATCAACAAAATGATTATGACATCATCAAATGATTATGACATCAACAAAATGATTATGACATAATCCAATGATTATGACATCATCAACTCATTATGACATCAACAAAATGATTATGACATCATCAAAATGATTATGACATCATCAAATGAATATGACATCAACAAAATGATTATGACATCATCTAATGATTATGACATCATCGAATGATTATGACATCAACAAAATGATTATGACATCATCTAAGGATTATGACATCAAATGATTATGACATCATCAAATGATTATGACATCAACAAAATGATTATGACATCATCAAATGATTATGACATCAACAAAATGATTATGACATCATCTAATGATTATGACATCATCAAATGATTATGACATCAACAAAATTATTATGACATCATCTAATGATTATGACATCATCAAATGATTATGACATCAACAAAATGATTATGACATCATCCAATGATTATGACATCAAATGATTATGACATCATCAAATGATTATGACATCAACAAAATGATTATGACATCATCTAATGATTATGACATCATCAAATGATTAGGACATCAACAAAATGATTATGACATCATCTAATGATTATGACATCATCAAATGATTATGACATCAATAAAATGATTATGACATCATCCAATGATTATGACATCAAATGATTATGACATCATCAAATGATTACGACATCAACAAAATGATTATGACATCATCTAATGATTATGACATCATCAAATGATTATGACATCATCCAATGATTATGACATCAAATGATTATGACATCATCAAATGATTGACATCAACAAAAAGATTATGACATTATCCAATGATTTTGACATCAAATGATTATGACATCATCAAATCATTATGACATCAACAAAATGATTATGACATCAACAAAATGATTATGACATCATCAAATGATTATGAAATCAACAAAATGATTATGACATCATCTAATGATTATGACATCATCCAATGATTATGACATCAAATGATTATGACATCAACAAAATGATTATGACATCATCTAATGATTATGTCATCATCAAATGATTATGACATAAACAAAATGATTATGACATCATCCAATGATTATGACATCAAATGATTATGACATCAACAAAATGATTATGACATCAACAAAATGATTATGACATCATCTAATGATTATGACATCATCAAATGATTATGACATCAACAAAATGATTATGACATCATCCAATGATTATGACATCAAATGATTATGACATTATCAAATGATTATGACATCAACAAAATGATTATTACATCATCCAATGATTATGACATCCAATGATTATGACATCATCAAATCATTATGACATCAACAAAATGATTATGACATCAACAAAATGATTATGACATCATCAAATGATTATAACATCAACAAAATGATTATGACATCATCTAATGATTATTACATCATCAAATGATTATGACATCAACAAAATGATTATGACATCATCCAATGATTATGACATCAAATGATTATGACATCATCAAATGATTATGACATCAACAAAATGATTATGACATCATCCAATGATTATGACATCAAATGATTATGACATCATCAAATGATTATGACATCAACAAAATGATTATGACATCATCAAATGATTATGACATCAACAAAATGATTATGACATCAACAAAATGATTATGACATCATCCAATGATTATGACATCAAATGATTATGACATCATGAAATCATATGACATCAACAAAATGATTATGACATCAACAAAATGATTATGACATCATCAAATGATTATGACCACAACAAAATGATTATGACATCATCAAATGATTCTGACATCAACAAAATGATTATGACATCATCCAATGATTATGACATCCAATGATTATGACATCATCAAATCATTATGACATCAACAAAATGATTATGACATCATCCAATGATTATGACATCAAATGATTATGACATCAACAAAATGATTATGACATCATCTAATGATTATGTCATCATCAAATGATTATGACATAAACAAATTGATTATGACATCATCCAATGATTATGACATCAAATGATTATGACATCAACAAAATGATTATGACATCAACAAAATGATTATGACATCATCTAATGATTATGACATCATCAAATGATTATGACATCAACAAAATGATTATGACATCATCCAATGATTATGACATCAAATGATTATGACATCATCAAATGATTATGACATCAACAAAATGATTATTACATCATCCAATGATTATGACATCAAATGATTATGACATCATCAAATCATTATGACATCAACAAAATGATTATGACATCAACAAAATGATTATGACATCATCAAATGATTATAACATCAATAAAATGATTATGACATCATCTAATGATTATTACATCATCAAATGATTATGACATCAACAAAATGATTATGACATCATCCAATGATTATGACATCAAATGATTATGACATCAACAAAATGATTATGACATCATCCAATGATTATGACATCAAATGATTATGAAATCATCAAATGATTATGACATCAACAAAATGATTATGACATCATCAAATGAATATGACATCAACAAAATGATTATGACATCATTAAATGATTATGACATCAAAAAAATGATTATGACATCATCTAATGATTATGACATCATCAAATGATTATGACATCAACAAAATGATTATGACATCATCCAATAATTATGACATCAAATGGTTATGACATCATCAAATGATTATGACATCAACAAAATGATTATGACATCATCAAATGATTATGACATCAACAAAATGATTATGACATAATCCAATGATTATGACATCATCAACTCATTATGACATCAACAAAATGATTATGACATCAACAAAATGATTATGACATCATCAAATGAATATGACATCAACAAAATGATTATGACATCATCTAATGATTATGACATCATCAAATGATTATGACATCAACAAAATGATTATGACATCATCTAAGGATTATGACATCAAATGATTATGACATCATCAAATGATTATGACATCAACAAAATGATTATGACATCATCAAATGATTATGACATCAACAAAATGATTATGACATCATCTAATGATTATGACATCATCAAATGATTATGACATCAACAAAATTATTATGACATCATCTAATGATTATGACATCATCAAATGATTATGACATCAACAAAATGATTATGACATCATCCAATGATTATGACATCAAATGATTATGACATCATCAAATGATTATGACATCAACAAAATGATTATGACATCATCTAATGATTATGACATCATCAAATGATTATGACATCAACAAAATGATTATGACATCATCCAATGATTATGACATCAAATGATTATGACATTATCAAATGATTATGACATCAACAAAATGATTATTACATCATCCAATGATTATGACATCAAATGATTATGACATGATCAAATCATTATGACATCAACAAAATGATTATGACATCAACAAAATGATTATGACATCATCAAATGATTATAACATCAACAAAATGATTATGACATCATCTAATGATTATTACATCATCAAATGATTATGACATCAACAAAATGATTATGACATCATCCAATGATTATGACATCAAATGATTATGACATCATCAAATGATTATGACATCAACAAAATGATTATGACATCATCCAATGATTATGACATCAAATGATTATGACATCATCAAATGATTATGACATCAACAAAATGATTATGACATCATCAAATGATTATGACATCAACAAAATGATTATGACATCATCTAATGATTAAGACATCATCAAATGATTATGACATCAACAAAATGATTATGACATCATCCAATGATTATGTCATCAAATGATTATGACATCAACAAAATGATTATGACATCATCCAATGATTATGACATCATCAAATGATTATGACATCAACAAAATGATTATGACATCATCCAATGATTATGACATCAAATGATTATGACATCATGAAATCATATGACATCAACAAAATGATTATGACATCAACAAAATGATTATGACATCATCAAATGATTATGACATCAACAAAATGATTATGACATCATCAAATGATTCTGACATCAACAAAATGATTATGACATCATCCAATGATTATGACATCCAATGATTATGACATCATCAAATCATTATGACATCAACAAAATGATTATGACATCATCCAATGATTATGACATCAAATGATTATGACATCAACAAAATGATTATGACATCATCTAATGATTATGTCATCATCAAATGATTATGACATAAACAAATTGATTATGACATCATCCAATGATTATGACATCAAATGATTATGACATCAACAAAATGATTATGACATCAACAAAATGATTATGACATCATCTAATGATTATGACATCATCAAATGATTATGACATCAACAAAATGATTATGACATCATCCAATGATTATGTCATCAAATGATTATGACATCAACAAAATGATTATGACATCATCTAATGATTATGTCATCATCAAATGATTATGACATAAACAAATTGATTATGACATCATCCAATGATTATGACATCAAATGATTATGACATCAACAAAATGATTATGACATCAACAAAATGATTATGACATCATCTAATGATTATGACATCATCAAATGATTATGACATCAACAAAATGATTATGACATCATCCAATGATTATGACATCAAATGATTATGACATCATCAAATGATTATGACATCAACAAAATGATTATTACATCATCCAATGATTATGACATCAAATGATTATGACATCATCAAATCATTATGACATCAACAAAATGATTATGACATCAACAAAATGATTATGACATCATCAAATGATTATAACATCAATAAAATGATTATGACATCATCTAATGATTATTACATCATCAAATGATTATGACATCAACAAAATGATTATGACATCATCCAATGATTATGACATCAAATGATTATGACATCAACAAAATGATTATGACATCATCCAATGATTATGACATCAAATGATTATGAAATCATCAAATGATTTTGACATCAACAAAATGATTATGACATCATCAAATGAATATGACATCAACAAAATGATTATGACATCATTAAATGATTATGACATCAAAAAAATGATTATGACATCATCTAATGATTATGACATCATCAAATGATTATGACATCAACAAAATGATTATGACATCATCCAATAATTATGACATCAAATGGTTATGACATCATCAAATGATTATGACATCAACAAAATGATTATGACATCATCAAATGATTATGACATCAACAAAATGATTATGACATAATCCAATGATTATGACATCATCAACTCATTATGACATCAACAAAATGATTATGACATCAACAAAATGATTATGACATCATCAAATGAATATGACATCAACAAAATGATTATGACATCATCTAATGATTATGACATCATCGAATGATTATGACATCAACAAAATGATTATGACATCATCTAAGTATTATGACATCAAATGATTATGACATCATCAAATGATTATGACATCAACAAAATGATTATGACATCATCAAATGATTATGACATCAACAAAATGATTATGACATCATCTAATGATTATGACATCATCAAATGATTATGACATCAACAAAATTATTATGACATCATCTAATGATTATGACATCATCAAATGATTATGACATCAACAAAATGATTATGACATCATCCAATGATTATGACATCAAATGATTATGACATCATCAAATGATTATGACATCAACAAAATGTTTATGACATCATCTAATGATTATGACATCATCAAATGATTAGGACATCAACAAAATGATTATGACATCATCTAATGATTATGACATCATCAAATGATTATGACATCAATAAAATGATTATGACATCATCCAATGATTATGACATCAAATGATTATGACATCATCAAATGATTACGACATCAACAAAATGATTATGACATCATCTAATGATTATGACATCATCAAATGATTATGACATCATCCAATGATTATGACATCAAATGATTATGACATCATCAAATGATTGACATCAACAAAAAGATTATGACATTATCCAATGATTTTGACATCAAATGATTATGACATCATCAAATCATTATGACATCAACAAAATGATTATGACATCAACAAAATGATTATGACATCATCAAATGATTATGACATCAACAAAATGATTATGACATCATCTAATGATTATGACATCATCCAATGATTATGACATCAAATGATTATGACATCAACAAAATGATTATGACATCATCTAATGATTATGTCATCATCAAATGATTATGACATAAACAAAATGATTATGACATCATCCAATGATTATGACATCAAATGATTATGACATCAACAAAATGATTATGACATCAACAAAATGATTATGACATCATCTAATGATTATGACATCATCAAATGATTATGACATCAACAAAATGATTATGACATCATCCAATGATTATGACATCAAATGATTATGACATTATCAAATGATTATGACATCAACAAAATGATTATTACATCATCCAATGATTATGACATCCAATGATTATGACATCATCAAATCATTATGACATCAACAAAATGATTATGACATCAACAAAATGATTATGACATCATCAAATGATTATAACATCAACAAAATGATTATGACATCATCTAATGATTATTACATCATCAAATGATTATGACATCAACAAAATGATTATGACATCATCCAATGATTATGACATCAAATGATTATGACATCATCAAATGATTATGACATCAACAAAATGATTATGACATCATCCAATGATTATGACATCAAATGATTATGACATCATCAAATGATTATGACATCAACAAAATGATTATGACATCATCAAATGATTATGACATCAACAAAATGATTATGACATCATCTAATGATTAAGATGTCATAATCATTTGATGTCATAATCATTGGATGATGTCATAATCATTTTGTTGATGTCATAATCATTTGATGATGTCATAATCATTAGATGATGTCATAATCATTTTGTTGATGTCATAATCATTTTGTTGATGTCATAATTAGTGTTGAGCATTCCGATACCGCAAGTATCGGGTATCGGCCGATATCAGCGGTATCGGAATTCCGATACTTAATTCCGATACTTTTTTCATATCGGATTCCGGGATCGGAATCGGAATAGGAAGTTCCCATCATGCTATGAGCCTGCTTGCTTTGATTAAGCCAATGGGAATCCTCCGAAGTGTGGGCACATCCTGTTAGGCATGTAGGCATGTTAACTATTGGCATGGCTGTGATTGGCTGCCGAAATGATGTCATGATGCACTATAAAAGCCACCGCAGCCGCCATTTCTGGTCACTCTGCTGTGAATTCAGTTAGGGACAGGCTGCTGTAGAAGACTGTGAGGGACAGTTAGAAATAGCGATTCTAAAAACAATATTGTGCTTTATCCAGGCTACATAAACCACCACTGTAGCTTGCTTTTCCCTAGCAGCGCTGTTTTCACAGCTGTCTGCAAGGGCTGTGTGAGTGCAGCTCACGCTGTGGAGTGGGTCCTGCAGCCACGTCAGGCTGTAGGCCACCCAGTGTGATCACTGCTGCCTCATACATCTTTTATTTTTTGAGCTGCATTTTTTAAATAATTTCAATCTAGTGTGCTTCCATCCGTATCCATATACGTTGGTTGCAAACACTAGTAGTAGACAGCGGAGCCTTTCTGCAGCCTTTCAGTGCTAGTGTCCACTTTGCTGCACTGTTCACGGCTGTCTGAGAGGTCTCTGACTGTGTGTGAGTGCAGCTCATGCTGAGTAGTGTGTCCTGCAGCTACGTCTGGCTGTAGGACGCTCAGCGTGCGTCACTGCCTCACACATATTTTTATTTGAGTGCAGCTCATTTTTTCTTCTATTAGTGTGCATCCATCCGTCTCCATCTACGGTGGTTGCAAACACTATATAGGAGTACACAGCGGAGCCTTTCTGCAGCCTGTCAGTGCCAGTGCCCACTTAGCTGCACTGTTGACGGCTGTCTGAGAGGTCTCTGACTGTGTGTGAGTGCAGCTCACGCTGAGTAGAGTGTCCTGCAGCTACGTCTGGTTGTAGGACGCTCAACGTGCGTCACTGCCTCACACATATTTGTCTCTGAGTGCAGCTCATTTTTTCTTCTCCTATTAGTGTGCATCCATCCGTATCCATCAACATTGGTTGGTTGCAAACACTATATAGGAGTAGATAGAGGAGCCTTTTTTTCTGGCTTGTGCCCTGCCGGCGCAGCCAGATTAGTATTACCCAATTTTTTTGGAGCCTCATCTTTTGCATTGTAGGTTACCTGCCTGCATTGTAATAGCTCCAAAAAGTTGGTGATACTATCAGTTTCAATTCTTTGTTCTCATACTTTGAGTTTGTTTCAAACAAAGAAACCACATAAAAAGTTCACCAAACACTACATTTTGAACTTGTGTAGGCCACATCAGCTCCTATTAAAGTCTAGTCCACACACACACACTTCATAAAATTAGTGTTTCTTGTACCTGTAACCAGCTGTTCAGGAATAAGCACACTAAGGCCCCCCTTTGTCCTTTTTTGCCTATCTTAAGCAGTCTTGCAAGATGAAGAAGGCAGGGAGTAAGGCGCGGGGGCGTGGGCGTGGGCGTGGAGTTTCAGCAGGGAGAGGACGTGGGGATTCTGCAGGGAGAGGACGTGGGGATTCTACAGGTAGAGGACGTGGGGATTCTGGGCCTGCTGCGGGCACCAGTGGATCAGCATCCCCCAGTTTTAGCAGGCAACAGTCCTTTATGCGCAGCTTTGTAGGACCTCAACGTACCCCACTGCTGCGGGAGGAACAAATTGAAGCCGTTGTCGGATGGATGGCAGCTAACGCATCGACTTCAATTACTTCCGCATCCTCTCAGGGTCAGAGCACCGAAGAGCAACCATCTGTCTCTTCACCACCTGCCAAAGTGCCCAGGCAGTCAGAGAGACATGGACAGGAGCCATCACAATCTCTACTTCTGTTCTCGGAATCTGTTGGCTTGGAAAGAGGGGGCCAGCCAAGCAGCATTCCTGAATGTGAAGAAGAGGGAGTATGCAGTGATGCGCAACTTCTTTGTCCCTCTGAATCTGAAGAGGCGAGTGGGCCAGTGCCTATGGTCAGCACACCTCAGTACGCATCAGATGATGACGAGACTCAGTTGCCACTTTCTGGTGCGTACGGTGCTGGCGAGACAACCCCGGAGAAGCAGCTGTTTGAAGAGGGGAGGGAAGATGATGAGGTCCTTGACCCATCATGGCGTGAGCAACAGGAAGGTGGTGGGAGCAGCTCGGAGGAAGAGATTCCCCTACCGGCCAAAACAGGAGGCAGAGGGAGGGGGAAGACTTGGTTGCCTGTACCCTCCACTTCGGCACCCGTTAGGAGCATTCCTCCTTCCAAAGGCAAACCGGGCGCTCACAAGAGTTGCAGTGCGTGGTCCTTTTTTGACACAGTTGCAGATGACATTTGCTTTGTCAAATGCAAGCTGTGTCATCAGAGAGTCAAAAGAGGGAGAAATGTCAGCAACCTCAATACCACAAATATGTGGAAACATGTGCGCACCAAGCACGAGTTGGAGTTGCATAGACACCCTCAAGACGTAGGCCAACGTACAGCACCACCTACCACCTCTTCAGTTCGTGTTGGGCCCTCTTCCTCCAGCTCACACACTGCTGGTTCGGCTTCCTCACAGGATCGCCAAGGAAGAACCTCTGCCACTGTTGTCCGGAGACCCTGTCAGATTCCACCCATAACAGCACGTTCCCATCCATCACAGCCATCGGTAGCACAGGCATGGGATAAAAGGCGCCCTTACTCGGCAAACCATCCCCGAGCACAGTCTCTGAATGCTGGCATTGCCAAACTTCTGGCAGTTGAAATGCTGTCATTCAGGCTGGTGGACACTGACACCTTCCGGGACTTAATGGCATTGGCAGTCCCCCAATACAACGTGCCCAGCCGCTTTTATTTCAGCAGGCGAGCCGTCCCTGCCCTGCAGAAACATGTTGAGGGCAAAATAAAACATGCGCTACTAAACGCCGTTAGTAGCAAGGTCCACCTGACCACCGATGCGTGGACCAGTAACCATGGACAGGGACGATACCTTTCCCTCACTGCCCACTGGGTCAATGTTGTGGAGCCGGGTACGGATCTGGAGAGTGGCGCTGTACGTGTTCTTCCAACGCCACGGATTGCAGGACTCCAGTCTGTACACATAGACTCCTCCTCCTACTCAAGTTCCTCAGAAACAGCAGAGCAGGAGCCTGTTACGACCGATATGAGCACAGCCGTGGCCAAACGTCAACAGGCTGTACTCAAATTAATTTCTTTGGGGAATCGAAGCCACACAGCGCAGGAGCTCTGGAATGCTATCAAGCTGGAGAGCGATGTGTGGTTTGGGCCAGCGAATCTCCAGCCGGGCTTGGTAGTGTGTGACAATGGCCGAAATCTGGTGGCAGCTCTTGGCCTAGGCAACCTCACACACATCCCATGTCTGGCACATGTTCTTAACTTGGTCGTGCAGAGCTTTCTGAGGGACTATCCGGATCTTGATGCACTGTTGCACAAGGTCCGCATAGAGTGCGCTCACTTGCGACGTTCCAGCACGGCAAGATCGCGCCTCGCTGCTCTGCAGCGACGATTTGGCCTTCCAGAACATCGCATCATATGTGACCTACCCACCCGGTGGAATTCAACGTTACATATGTTGGAGCGGTTGTGTGAGCAGCAGGCAGCAGTCATGGAGTACCAGCTGCATCAGGCGCAAACAAGTCGCACTGTGCGCCGTTCACACTTCAGCACCATTGAGTGGGCCTCTATGAAGGACATCTGCCTCGTTTTGCGTGCCTTCGATGAATCCACGCGGATGGCGAGTGCAGATGATGCACTAGTCAGCATGACTGTCCCCCTTATCTGCCTGCTTCAACAAACACTGCAAGCACTAAGGGATGAGGTTTCAGAAGAGGTGGAGGATGAGGAGTCCCAAATGCCATCTGCTTCTGGACAGTCTGCGCTACGTGTTTCCTCACAAAGGCCTAGGCAGGGGACACTTTGTGAGGAGGATGAGGAGGAGTCGATGGAGGAGGAAGACATCTCTCCAGAGGAGGGAGGTACACAAACCTCTACTCAGTATGTACAGTGAGGGTGGGGTGATGCAGAGCAGGTCGAGGTCACGCCTCAAACAGGGGACAGCGGTTCTTTGGCAGTTGGGAGTCTGCAGCACATGGTTGATTTCATGCTGCAGTGCCTGAGAAACGACCGCCGCATCGCCCACATTCTCGTCTCGGCTGATTATTGGGTGTACACCCTCCTAGATCCTCGCTACCGGGACAGCGTACAAAGGCTCATACCAACGTTGAACCGGGAGCGTAAAATGCGGGAGTACGAAGAGTCACTGGTGCAGTCCATAATGTTTTCCATTCCACCCGACAGCATTGTTGCAAGTGCTTTACAAAGCAGCTCTGTGCGTCGAGGCAGTGGAGGAAACTCTGCACAAAGAGGGAGCAGAGGCAGTGCCGCAGCACAAGGCAAGACCACTATGGCCCAAATGTGGCAAAGTTTTGTGTGTCCACCACAATTGTCTACACCATCAGCGACGCCTCGAGTCAGCAGGAGGCAACGCTTCCGTCAGATGGTGTCAGACTACATGTCTTGCCCTGTCGCTGTACTCCCAGATGGCTCTTCCCCCTTCAAGTTTTGGGTCTCTAAGCTGGATACATGGCCAGAGCTTAGCCAGTATGCATTGGAGGTGCTGGCTTGCCCTGCTGCCAGTGTATTATCGGAACGTGTCTTTAGTGCCGCAGGTGGTGTACTAACAGACCGTCGCACGCGACTATCTTCCGATAATGTTGACCGGCTGACTTTTCTGAAAATGAACAAGGCCTGGATCTCCAAAGACTTTGCCATTCCTCTTACAGACTAAATTAGTGGTTGGCAACTGTATCCAGGTCTGCTGGTGTGTTCATTTTTCTACCACCTGAACTATAATCCCTGTGCTTCAACACAGCCAGTTGTCGCTCAGATGTGTCGTCTGCACAGAGAAACACACTAGCTCCTGTGTTACTGGGGTTCAGTAATGCCAGCTGATCCCCTGCTGTGTGGACGGCAGAGTCACCAGCTCCATCAACATTCAAACCACTACTGATTTTTAACCGTGCCCAACTTAGGTCTCTGGCTCCACTGTCTCTACTATTTCCCCTGACCTCCAACCCCGCCATCTACATCTCTGAAGTGGCGTCAGCACAATCTACACTTGTTCCTGTGTTCCTGTGGCTCAGTCCCATCAGTTTATCCCCTGATGTGTGTCCGGCAAGGTCTCCTGCTCTGTCCACATTCCCATAACCAGTAGTGGGAATGAGGACAGAGCTGGCGAACTTGCCGGACAAACATCAGGGGATCAACTGATGGGACTGAGCACCAGTAACACAGGAACAAGTGTAGATTGTGCTGACGCCACTTCAGAGATGTAGCTGGCGGGATTGGAGGCCAGGGTAAATAGTAGAGACAGTGGAGCCAGAGGCCTAAGTGGAGCATGGTTAGAATCAGTAGTAGTCCACAACCTCCATAAAAACCGCTGCCCATTGGCCTCTGCATGCGGCATGCGTAATCCTGGGCACCAACAGCGTCAGTTGGTGTTCAGAAGTGTCGTCTCCACAGAGCCAAACACATTCGTTCAAGTGTTAGTGGGGTTCAGCACTGCCAGCTGTTCCCCTGCTGTGGAGATGGCAAGTCTCCTGCTGCCTTCACCTGCCCAAATCCAGTAGGCCCCAGCCTGCTCCTCGCCTAATCCTGGGCTCCAACAGCGTCAGTTGGTGTTCAGAAGTGTCGTCTCCACAGAGCCAAACACATTCGTTCAAGTGTTAGTGGGGTTCAGCACTGCCAGCTGTTCCCCTGCTGTGGAGATGGCAAGTCTCCTGCTGCATTCACCTGCCAAAATCCAGTAGGCCCCAGCCTGCTCCTCGCCTAATCCTGGGCTCCAACAGCGTCAGTTGGTGTTCAGAAGTGTCGTCTCCACAGAGCCAAACACATTCGTTCAAGTGTTAGTGGGGTTCAGCACTGCCAGCTGTTCCCCTGCTGTGGAGATGGCAAGTCTCCTGCTGCCTTCACCTGCCAAAATCCAGTAGGCCCCAGCCTGCTCCTCGCCTAATCCTGGGCTCCAACAGCGTCAGTTGGTGTTCAGAAGTGTCGTCTCCACAGAGCCAAACACGTTCGTTCAAGTGTTAGTGGGGTTCAGCACTGCCAGCTGTTCCCCTGCTGTGGAGATGGCAAGTCTCCTGCTGCATTCACCTGCCAAAATCCAGTAGGCCCCAGCCTGCTCCTCGCCTAATCCTGGGCTCCAACAGCGTCAGTTGGTGTTCAGAAGTGTCGTCTCCACAGAACCAAACACATTCGTTCAAGTGTTAGTGGGGTTCAGCACTGCCAGCTGTTCCCCTGCTGTGGAGATGGCAAGTCTCCTGCTGCCTTCACCTGCCAAAATCCAGTAGGCCCCAGCCTGCTCCTCGCCTAATCCTGGGCTCCAACAGCGTCAGTTGGTGTTCAGAAGTGTCATCTCCACAGAACCAAACACATTCGTTCAAGTGTTAGTGGGGTTCAGCACTGCCAGCTGTTCCCCTGCTGTGGAGATGGCAAGTCTCCTGCTGCCTTCACCTGCCAAAATCCAGTAGGCCCCAGCCTGCTCCTCGCCTAATCCTGGGCTCCAACAGCGTCAGTTGGTGTTCAGAAGTGTCGTCTCCACAGAGCCAAACACATTCGTTCAAGTGTTAGTGGGGTTCAGCACTGCCAGCTGTTCCCCTGCTGTGGAGATGGCAAGTCTCCTGCTGCCTTCACCTGCCAAAATCCAGTAGGCCCCAGCCTGCTCCTCGCCTAATCCTGGGCTCCAACAGCGTCAGTTGGTGTTCAGAAGTGTCGTCTCCACAGAGCCAAACACATTCGTTCAAGTGTTAGTGGGGTTCAGCACTGCCAGCTGTTCCCCTGCTGTGGAGATGGCAAGTCTCCTGCTGCCTTCACCTGCCAAAATCCAGTAGGCCCCAGCCTGCTCCTCGCCTAATCCTGGGCTCCAACAGCGTCAGTTGGTGTTCAGAAGTGTCGTCTCCACAGAGCCAAACACATTCGTTCAAGTGTTAGTGGGGTTCAGCACTGCCAGCTGTTCCCCTGCTGTGGAGATGGCAAGTCTCCTGCTGCCTTCACCTGCCAAAATCCAGTAGGCCCCAGCCTGCTCCTCGCCTAATCCTGGGCTCCAACAGCGTCAGTTGGTGTTCAGAAGTGTCGTCTCCACAGAGCCAAACACATTCGTTCAAGTGTTAGTGGGGTTCAGCACTGCCAGCTGTTCCCCTGCTGTGGAGATGGCAAGTCTCCTGCTGCCTTCACCTGCCAAAATCCAGTAGGCCCCAGCCTGCTCCTCGCCTAATCCTGGGCTCCAACAGCGTCAGTTGGTGTTCAGAAGTGTCGTCTCCACAGAGCCAAACACATTCGTTCAAGTGTTAGTGGGGTTCAGCACTGCCAGCTGTTCCCCTGCTGTGGAGATGGCAAGTCTCCTGCTGCCTTCACCTGCCAAAATCCAGTAGGCCCCAGCCTGCTCCTCGCCTAATCCTGGGCTCCAACAGCGTCAGTTGGTGTTCAGAAGTGTCGTCTCCACAGAACCAAACACATTCATTCAAGTGTTAGTGGGGTTCAGCACTGCCAGCTGTTCCCCTGCTGTGGAGATGGCAAGTCTCCTGCTGCCTTCACCTGCCAAAATCCAGTAGGCCCCAGCCTGCTCCTCGCCTAATCCTGGGCTCCAACAGCGTCAGTTGGTGTTCAGAAGTGTCGTCTCCACAGAGCCAAACACATTCGTTCAAGTGTTAGTGGGGTTCAGCACTGCCAGCTGTTCCCCTGCTGTGGAGATGGCAAGTCTCCTGCTGCCTTCACCTGCCAAAATCCAGTTGGCCCCAGCCTGCTCCTCGCCTAATCCTGGGCTCCAACAGCGTCAGTTGGTGTTCAGAAGTGTCGTCTCCACAGAACCAAACACATTCGTTCAAGTGTTAGTGGGGTTCAGCACTGCCAGCTGTTCCCCTGCTGTGGAGATGGCAAGTCTCCTGCTGCCTTCACCTGCCAAAATCCAGTAGGCCCCAGCCTGCTCCTCGCCTAATCCTGGGCTCCAACAGCGTCAGTTGGTGTTCAGAAGTGTCGTCTCCACAGAGCCAAACACATTCGTTCAAGTGTTAGTGGGGTTCAGCACTGCCAGCTGTTCCCCTGCTGTGGAGATGGCAAGTCTCCTGCTGCCTTCACCTGCCAAAATCCAGTTGGCCCCAGCCTGCTCCTCGCCTAATCCTGGGCTCCAACAGCGTCAGTTGGTGTTCAGAAGTGTCGTCTCCACAGAGCCAAACACATTCGTTCAAGTGTTAGTGGGGTTCAGCACTGCCAGCTGTTCCCCTGCTGTGGAGATGGCAGTCTCTCCTGCTGTCTCCGCATTACAAAGACAGTAGGCCTCTGCCTACACCCTCCTATTTCCTGGGCTTCAACACAGCCAGTTGTAGTTCGGAAGTGCCGTCCACACGGAAAGAGATACTTGCTCCCGTGTCTCAGTGGGGTTCAGTAACGTCAGCTGATCCCCTGCTGTGTGGATGGCAGTCTCTCCTGCTGTAAACTCATTCAAAATACAGTAGGCCTCTGCCTACACCCTCCTATTTCCTGGGCTTCAACACAGCCAGTTGTAGTTCGGAAGTGCCGTCCACACGGAAAGAGACACTTGCTCCCGTGTCTCAGTGGGGTTCAGTAACGTCAGCTGATCCCCTGCTGTGTGGATGGCAGTCTCTCCTGCTGTAAACTCATTCAAAATACAGTAGGCCTCTGCCTACACCCTCCTATTTCCTGGGCTTCAACACAGCCAGTTGTAGTTCGGAAGTGCCGTCCACACGGAAAGAGACACTTGCTCCCGTGTCTCAGTGGGGTTCAGTAACGTCAGCTGATCCCCTGCTGTGTGGATGGCAGTCTCTCCTGCTGTAAACTCATTCAAAATACAGTAGGCCTCTGCCTACACCCTCCTATTTCCTGGGCTTCAACACAGCCAGTTGTAGTTCGGAAGTGCCGTCCACACGGAAAGAGACACTTGCTCCCGTGTCTCAGTGGGGTTCAGTAACGTCAGCTGATCCCCTGCTGTGTGGATGGCAGTCTCTCCTGCTGTAAACTCATTCAAAATACAGTAGGCCTCTGCCTACACCCTCCTATTTCCTGGGCTTCAACACAGCCAGTTGTAGTTCGGAAGTGCCGTCCACACGGAAAGAGATACTTGCTCCCGTGTCTCAGTGGGGTTCAGTAACGTCAGCTGATCCCCTGCTGTGTGGATGGCAGTCTCTCCTGCTGTCACCTCATTCAAAATTCAGTAGGCCTCTGCCTACACCCTCCTATTTCCTGGGCTTCAACACAGCCAGTTGTAGTTCGGAAGTGCCGTCCACACGGAAAGAGATACTTGCTCCCGTGTCTCAGTGGGGTTCAGTAACGTCAGCTGATCCCCTGCTGTGTGGATGGCAGTCTCTCCTGCTGTAAACTCATTCAAAATACAGTAGGCCTCTGCCTACACCCTCCTATTTCCTGGGCTTCAACACAGCCAGTTGTAGTTCGGAAGTGCCGTCCACACGGAAAGAGACACTTGCTCCCGTGTCTCAGTGGGGTTCAGTAACGTCAGCTGATCCCCTGCTGTGTGGATGGCAGTCTCTCCTGCTGTAAACTCATTCAAAATACAGTAGGCCTCTGCCTACACCCTCCTATTTCCTGGGCTTCAACACAGCCAGTTGTAGTTCGGAAGTGCCGTCCACACGGAAAGAGATACTTGCTCCCGTGTCTCAGTGGGGTTCAGTAACGTCAGCTGATCCCCTGCTGTGTGGATGGCAGTCTCTCCTGCTGTCACCTCATTCAAAATTCAGTAGGCCTCTGCCTACACCCTCCTATTTCCTGGGCTTCAACACAGCCAGTTGTAGTTCGGAAGTGCCGTCCACACGGAAAGAGATACTTGCTCCCGTGTCTCAGTGGGGTTCAGTAACGTCAGCTGATCCCCTGCTGTGTGGATGGCAGTCTCTCCTGCTGTCACCTCATTCAAAATTCAGTAGGCCTCTGCCTACACCCTCCTATTTCCTGGGCTTCAACACAGCCAGTTGTAGTTCGGAAGTGCCGTCCACACGGAAAGAGACACTTGCTCCCGTGTCTCAGTGGGGTTCAGTAACGTCAGCTGATCCCCTGCTGTGTGGATGGCAGTCTCTCCTGCTGTCACCTCATTCAAAATTCAGTAGGCCTCTGCCTACACCCTCCTATTTCCTGGGCTTCAACACAGCCAGTTGTAGTTCGGAAGTGCCGTCCACACGGAAAGAGATACTTGCTCCCGTGTCTCAGTGGGGTTCAGTAACGTCAGCTGATCCCCTGCTGTGTGGATGGCAGTCTCTCCTGCTGTAAACTCATTCAAAATACAGTAGGCCTCTGCCTACACCCTCCTATTTCCTGGGCTTCAACACAGCCAGTTGTAGTTCGGAAGTGCCGTCCACACGGAAAGAGATACTTGCTCCCGTGTCTCAGTGGGGTTCAGTAACGTCAGCTGATCCCCTGCTTTGTGGATGGCAGTCTCTCCTGCTGTAAACTCATTCAAAATACAGTAGGCCTCTGCCTACACCCTCCTATTTCCTGGGCTTCAACACAGCCAGTTGTAGTTCGGAAGTGCCGTCCACACGGAAAGAGATACTTGCTCCCGTGTCTCAGTGGGGTTCAGTAACGTCAGCTGATCCCCTGCTGTGTGGATGGCAGTCTCTCCTGCTGTCACCTCATTCAAAATTCAGTAGGCCTCTGCCTACACCCTCCTATTTCCTGGGCTTCAACACAGCCAGTTGTAGTTCGGAAGTGCCGTCCACACGGAAAGAGACACTTGCTCCCGTGTCTCAGTGGGGTTCAGTAACGTCAGCTGATCCCCTGCTGTGTGGATGGCAGTCTCTCCTGCTGTCACCTCATTCAAAATTCAGTAGGCCTCTGCCTACACCCTCCTATTTCCTGGGCTTCAACACAGCCAGTTGTAGTTCGGAAGTGCCGTCCACACGGAAAGAGATACTTGCTCCCGTGTCTCAGTGGGGTTCAGTAACGTCAGCTGATCCCCTGCTGTGTGGATGGCAGTCTCTCCTGCTGTAAACTCATTCAAAATACAGTAGGCCTCTGCCTACACCCTCCTATTTCCTGGGCTTCAACACAGCCAGTTGTAGTTCGGAAGTGCCGTCCACACGGAAAGAGATACTTGCTCCCGTGTCTCAGTGGGGTTCAGTAACGTCAGCTGATCCCCTGCTTTGTGGATGGCAGTCTCTCCTGCTGTAAACTCATTCAAAATACAGTAGGCCTCTGCCTACACCCTCCTATTTCCTGGGCTTCAACACAGCCAGTTGTAGTTCGGAAGTGCCGTCCACACGGAAAGAGATACTTGCTCCCGTGTCTCAGTGGGGTTCAGTAATGTCAGCTGATCCCCTGCTGTGTGGATGGCAAAGTCTCCTGCTGCCTACACAGTCGTACCACTACTGATTTTTAACCGTGCTCCAATTAGGCCTGTGGCTCCACTGTCTCTCGTATTTCCCCTGTCCTCCAACCCTGCCAGTTACAGCTCCGAAGTGGCGTCTGCACAATCCACACTTGTTCCTGTGTTACAGGTGTTCAGTCCGATCAGTTAATCCCCTGATGTGTGTCCGGCAATGTCGCCTGCTCTGTCCACATTCCCATTATCGGAATGTGGACAGAGCAGGCGACATTGCCGGACACACATCAGGGGATTAACTGACCGGACTGAACACCTGTAACACAGGAACAAGTGTGGATTGTGCAGACGCCACTTCGGAGCTGTAACTGGCGGGGTTGGAGGACAGGGGAAATACGAAAATCAGTGAATCCACAGGCCTAAGTGGAGCTTGGTTCAAATTAGTAGTCTACAACCGATCTTAAAATTTCTTCAATGCAGCCTAAGCCTGCTCCGTGCTTGTCCCTGGGCTTCAACACAGCCAGTTGTTGCTCGGAAGTGCCGTCTTCACAGAGTAAAACACTAGCTCCTGTGTTTGTGGGGTTCAGTAACGTCAGCTGTTCCCCTGCTGTTTTGATGGCAATCTGTCCTGCTGCCTCCCAATTGACAGCACATCAGGCCTCAGCCTGCTAAGTGCTTGTCCTGGGCTCCAACATCGCCAGTTGCTGCTCATAACTGACTTTGGCATGGGTACTCCCTCCTGCCCAGCTTGGTTCCAGCCCTGCCTGCTGTTTCCGGGAAGTGTCAATGTCAGTTTGCCACCCCAAGTTGCCATGTCGTGTTGCGGTTGGGTTAGCCGAGGCTAGGGTGCCAGCAGTTTAGGTGCTTCCTATGTGGACTGCGGGTTCTGGTAAGAAAGGTTTGTTCCATAGTGCCAGTAGGACAAGCACCCCCTGTAGGACTGTGTGATTCGGTAACTGCGGCCAGCTTGCGGCATGCCAACTTTGCTTTTCAGGGGTAACTTCTGATACCCCTCCGGGTTCCAGCACCGTCAGCTGGTTCTCATCAGAGCCTTTGGCCTAGGTGCCTCCATCTCGGTATCCGAGTTCCAGCAACGTCTGCTGGTCCTTGGTAGTGCTTTGTAGCACAGGTACCTCCTGCTTAGTAACCGGGTTCCAGCACCGTCAGCTGGTCCTCGGTTGTGCCATTGGCTCTTATTCCTTCTGCTGCCCCTCCGGGTGCCAGCACTGTCAGCTGGTCCTCGCTATTTCCATTTGCTCTTGCAGCTTATGCTACCCCTCCGGGTTCCAGCACCGTCAGCTGGTTCTCGTCAGAGCCTTTGGCCTAGGTGCCTCCATCTCGGTATCCGAGTTCCGGCAACGTCTGCTGGTCCTTGGTAGTGCTTTGTAGCACAGGTACCTCCTGCTTAGTAACCGGGTTCCAGCACCGTCAGCTGGTCCTCGGTTGTGCCATTGGCTCTTATTCCTTCTGCTGCCCCTCCGGGTGCCAGCACTGTCAGCTGGTCCTCGCTATTTCCATTTGCTCTTGCAGCTTATGCTACCCCTCCGGGTTCCAGCACCGTCAGCTGGTTCTCGTCAGAGCGTTTGGCCTAGGTGCCTCCATCTCGGTATCCGAGTTCCGGCAACGTCTGCTGGTCCTTGGTAGTGCTTTGTAGCACAGGTACCTCCTGCTTAGTAACCGGGTTCCAGCACCGTCAGCTGGTCCTCGGTAGTGCCATTGGCTCTTGTTCCTTCTGCTGCCCCTCCGGGTGCCAGTACCGTCAGCTGGTTCAAGAGGACAAAGAACAGGAAGACAACCACCAAGATGCAGAACAACAAGAGAGAGAAGACAAAGAAGCATAAAAAAACAAAGCAGAAGAACATTAAGCATAAGACTAATACTCTGAGCAAATGATATTATCTTATTTATAAGCAGAAGAAGACTAAGCAGTGTATGGGGGTGAGTCCATTCCTCCTCGTGGTGCCCCTGGAAAAGGCCTGCTTCTGCAGGCCAAACTGAACGCGGACAAATCCTGTTGTAAATCTTTTGTGACAGGCAGAACGGAAGGTGTAAACTTCTAACTTTTCTAGATAACAACTACAGGAATGCCTGACACAAACAAGAATATGATGAAGAAGAATAGGAAGAAGATGAAGAAGCTGAATATGTAGAATAATAATTGTTGAATAAGAAGAATATGAAGAATGTAAGAAAAGGAAGAAGAAGAAGAAGAAGAAGAAGAAGAAGAAGAAGAAGAAGAAGAAGAAGAAGAAGAATGTAAAAAAAGGAAGTAGAAGAAGAAGAAGAAGAATGTAAAAAAAGGAATAAGAAGAAGAATGTAAAAAAAGGAAGTAGAAGAAGAAGAAGAAGAATGTAAAAAAAGGAAGTAGAAGAAGAAGAAGAAGAATGTAAAAAAAGGAAGTAGAAGAAGAAGACATACATGTCTGGCAAAATATAAATGAGGCTAACATAGTCAATATCTTTGTAACTCCTAACATCTTTAAAAAAAAAAGTTTAATTCCTGCTATTCCATTTGATTGGGCTAAACCTCTATGGCTTTAATGTCTCCTCCACCTCCCACAATACATTCTACATTATTCTTAGTTGTTTTTCTTCATGTAGAATTAACCTACAAGGAAAGAAAGGTTTTTTTTTAATTCCGATATTTTGGCCCCATTGACTTGCATTGGTTCCCGGTATCGGAATCGGCGATACCGATACTTTTTTTTAAGATCGGCCGATCCATTCCGATCCGATATTTTCAAGTATCGGCTGGTATCGCTCAACTCTAATTATGACATCAACAAAATGATTATGACATCATCCAATGATTATGACATCAAATGATTATGACATCATCAAATGATTATGACATCAACAAAATGATTATGACATCATCTAATGATTATGACATCATCAAATGATTATGACATCAACAAAATGATTATGACATCATCTAATGATTATGACATCATCAAATGATTATGACATCAACAAAATGATTATGACATCATCCAATGATTATGACATCAAATGATTATGACATCATCAAATGATTACGACATCAACAAAATGATTATGACATCATCTAATGATTATGACATCATCAAATGATTATGACATCATCCAATGATTATGACATCAAATGATTATGACATCATCAAATGATTGACATCAACAAAAAGATTATGACATCATCCAATGATTTTGACATCAAATGATTATGACATCATCAAATCATTATGACATCAACAAAATGATTATGACATCAACAAAATGATTATGACATTATCAAATGATTATGACATCAACAAAATGATTATGACATCATCTAATGATTATGACATCATCAAAATGATTATGACATCATCCAATGATTATGACATCAAATGATTATGACATCAACAAAATGATTATGACATCATCTAATGATTATGTCATCATCAAATGATTATGACATAAACAAATTGATTATGACATCATCCAATGATTATGACATCAAATGATTATGACATCAACAAAATGATTATGACATCATCCAATGATTATGACATCAAATGATTATGACATCATCAAATGATTATGACATCAACAAAATGATTATTACATCATCCAATGATTATGACATCAAATGATTATGACATCATCAAATCATTATGACATCAACAAAATGATTATGACATCAACAAAATGATTATGACATCATCAAATGATTATAACATCAATAAAATGATTATGACATCATCTAATGATTATTACATCATCAAATGATTATGACATCAACAAAATGATTATGACATCATCCAATGATTATGACATCAAATGATTATGACATCAACAAAATGATTATGACATCATCCAATGATTATGACATCAAATGATAATGAAATCATCAAATGATTATGACATCAACAAAATGATTATGACATCATCAAATGAATATGACATCAACAAAATGATTATGACATCATTAAATGATTATGACATCAAAAAAATGATTATGACATCATCTAATGATTATGACATCATCAAATGATTATGACATCAACAAAATGATTATGACATCATCCAATAATTATGACATCAAATGGTTATGACATCATCAAATGATTATGACATCAACAAAATGATTATGACATCATCAAATGATTATGACATCAACAAAATGATTATGACATAATCCAATGATTATGACATCAAATGATTATGACATCATCAAATGATTATGACATCAACAAAATGATTATGACATCATCCAACGATTATGACATCAAATGATTATGACATCATCAAATCATTATGACATCAACAAAATGATTATGACATCAACAAAATGATTATGACATCATCTAATGATGATGACATCATCAAATGATTATGACATCAACAAAATGATTATGACATCATCAAATGATTATGACATCAACAAAATGATTATGACATCATCTAATGATTATGACATCATCCAATGATTATGGCATCATCAAATGATTATGACATCAACAAAATGATTATGACATCATCCAATGATTATGACATCAAATGATTATGACATCATCAAATCATTATGACATCAACAAAATGATTATTACATCAACAAAATGATTATGACATCATCAAATGATTATGACATCAACAAAATGATTATGTCATCATCCAATAATTATGACATCAAATGATTATGACATCATCAAATGATTATGACATCAACAAAATGATTATGACATCATCTAATGATTATGACATCATCAAATGATTATGACATCAACAAAATGATTATGACATCATCCAATGATTATGACATCATCAAATGATTATGACATCAACAAAATGATTATGACATCATCAAATGATTATGACATCAACAAAATGATTATGACATCATCTAATGATTATGACATAATCAAATGATTATGACATCAACAAAATGATTATGACATCATCCAATGATTATGACATCAAATGATTATGACATCATCAAATCATATGACATCAACAAAATGATTATGACATCAACAAAATGATTATGACATCATCAAATGATTCTGACATCAACAAAATGATTATGACATCATCAAATGATTCTGACATCAACAAAATGATTATGACATCATCTAATGATTATGACATCATCAAATGATTATGACATCAACAAAATGATTATGACATCATCCAATGATTATGACATCAAATGATTATGACATCATCAAATGATTATGACATCAACAAAATGATTATGACATAATCCAATGATTATGACATCAAATGATTATGACATCATCAAATCATTATGACATCAACAAAATGATTATGACATCAACAAAATGATTACGACATCATCAAATGATTATGACATCAACAAAATGATTATGACATCATCTAATGATGATGACATCATCAAATGATTATGACATCAAGAAAATGATTATGACATCATCAAATGATTATGACATCAACAAAATGATTATGACATCATCTAATGATCATGACATCATCAAATGATTATGGCATCATCAAATGATTATGACATCAACAAAATGATTATGACATCATCCAATGATTATGACCTCAAATCATTATGACATCATCAAATCATTATGACATCAACAAAATGATTATTACATTAACAAAATGATTATGACATCATCAAATGATTATGACATCAACAAAATGATTATGTCATCATCCAATGATCATGACATCAAATGATTATGACATCATCAAATGATTATGACATCAACAAAATGATTATGACATCATCTAATGATTATGACATCATCAAATGATTATGACATCAACAAAATGATTATGACATCATCCAATGATTGTGACATCAAATGATTATGACATCATCAAATGATTATGACATCAACAAAATGATTATGACATCATCAAATGATTATGACATCAACAAAATGATTATGACATCATCAAATGATTATGACATCAACAAAATGATTATGACATCATCTAATGATTATGACATCATCTAATGATTATGACATCAACAAAATGATTATGACATCATCCAATGATCATGACATCAAATGATTATGACATCATGAAATCATATGACATCAACAAAATGATTATGACATCAACAAAATGATTATGACATCATCAAATGATTATGACATCAACAAAATGATTATGACATCATCAAATGATTCTGACATCAACAAAATGATTATGACATCATCTAATGATTATGACATCATCAAATGAATATGACATCAACAAAATGATTATGACATCATCCAATGATCATGACATCAAATGATTATGACATCATCAAATCATTATGACATCAACAAAATGATTATTACATCAACAAAATGATTATGACATCATCAATGATTGTGACATCAACAAAATGATTATGTCATCATCCAATGATTGTGACATCAAATGATTATGACATCATCAAATGATTATGACATCAACAAAATGATTATGACATCATCTAATGATTATGACATCATCAAATGAATATGACATCAACAAAATGATTATGACATCATCCAATGATTATGACATCAAATGATTATGACATCATCAAATGATTATAACATCAACAAAATGATTATGACATCATCAAATGATTATGACATCAACAAAATGATTATGACATCATCTAATGATTATGACATAATCAAATGATTATGACATCAAGAAAATGATTATGACATCATCTAATGATTATAACATCATCAAATGATTATGACATCAACAAAATGTTTATGACACCATCCAATGATTATGACATCAAATGATTATGACATCATCAAATCATATGACATCAACAAAATGATTATGACATCAACAAAATGATTATGACATCATCAAATGATTCTGACATCAACAAAATGATTATGACATCATCAAATGATTCTGACATCAACAAAATGATTATGACATCATCAAATGATTATGACATCAACAAAATGATTATGACATCATCTAATGATTATGACATCATCAAATGATTATGACATCAACAAAACGATTATGACATCATCCAATGATTATGACATCAAATGATTATGACATCATCAAATGATTATGACATCAACAAAATGATTATGACATCATCTAATGATTATGACATCATCAAATGATTATGACATCAACAAAACGATTATGACATCATCCAATGATTATGACATCAAATGATTATGACATCATCAAATGATTATGACATCAACAAAATGATTATGACATCATCTAATGATTATGACATCATCAAATGATTATGACATCAACAAAATGATTATGACATCATCCAATGATTATGACATCAAATGATTATGACATCATCAAATGATTATGACATCAACAAAATGATTATGACATCATCCAATGATTATGACATCAAATGATTATGACATCATCAAATCATTATGACATCAACAAAATGATTATGACATCAACAAAATGATTACGACATCATCAAATGATTATGACATCAACAAAATGATTATGACATCATCTAATGATGATGACATCATCAAATGATTATGACATCAACAAAACGATTATGACATCATCAAATGATTATGACATCAACAAAATGATTATGACATCATCAAATGATTCTGACATCAACAAAATGATTATGACATCATCCAATGATTATGACATCAAATGATTATGACATCATCAAATGATTATGACATCAACAAAATGATTATGACATCATCTAATGATTATGACATCATCATATGATTATGACATCAACAAAATGATTATGACATCATCCAATGATTATGACATCAAATGATTATGACATCATCAAATGATTATGACATCAACAAAATGATTATGACATCATCCAATGATTATGACATCAAATGATTATGACATCATCAAATCATTATGACATCAACAAAATGATTATGACATCAACAAAATGATTACGACATCATCAAATGATTATGACATCAACAAAATGATTATGACATCATCTAATGATGATGACATCATAATATGATTATGACATCAACAAAATGATTATGACATCATCAAATGATTATGACATCAACAAAATGATTATGACATCATCTAATGATCATGACATCATCAAATGATTATGGCATCATCAAATGATTATGACATCATCCAATGATTATGACCTCAAATCATTATGACATCATCAAATCATTATGACATCAACAAAATGATTATTACATCAACAAAATGATTATGACATCATCAAATGATTATGACATCAACAAAATGATTATGTCATCATCCAATGATCATGACATCAAATGATTATGACATCATCAAATGATTATGACATCAACAAAATGATTATGACATCATCTAATGATTATGACATCATCAAATGATTATGACATCAACAAAATGATTATGACATCATCCAATGATTGTGACATCAAATGATTATGACATCATCAAATGATTATGACATCAACAAAATGATTATGACATCATCAAGTGATTATGACATCAACAAAATGATTATGACATCATCTAATGATTATGACATAATCAAATGATTATGACATCAACAAAATGATTATGTCATCATCTAATGATTATGACATCATCAAATGATTATGACATCAACAAAATGATTATGACATCATCCAATGATTATGACATCAAATGATTATGACATCATGAAATCATATGACATCAACAAAATGATTATGACATCAACAAAATGATTATGACATCATCAAATGATTATGACATCAACAAAATGATTATTACATCATCAAATGATTCTGACATCAACAAAATGATTATGACATCATCCAATGATTATGACATCCAATGATTATGACATCATCAAATCATTATGACATCAACAAAATGATTATGACATCAACAAAATGATTATGACATCATCAAATGAATATGACATCAACAAAATGATTATGACATCATCTAATGATTATGACATCATCAAATGATTATGACATCAACAAAATGATTATGACATCATCTAAGGATTATGACATCAAATGATTATGACATCATCAAATGATTATGACATCAACAAAATGATTATGACATCATCAAATGATTATGACATCAACAAAATGATTATGACATCATCTAATGATTATGACATCATCAAATGATTATGACATCAACAAAATGATTATGACATCATCTAATGATTATGACATCATCAAATGATTATGACATCAACAAAATGATTATGACATCATCCAATGATTATGACATCAAATGATTATGACATCATCAAATGATTATGACATCAACAAAATGATTATGACATCATCTAATGATTATGACATCATCAAATGATTAGGACATCAACAAAATGATTATGACATCATCTAATGATTATGACATCATCAAATGATTACGACATCATCAAATGATTACGACATCAACAAAATGATTATGACATCATCTAATGATTATGACATCATCAAATGATTACGACATCAACAAAATGATTATGACATCATCTAATGATTATGACATCATCAAATGATTATGACATCATCTAATGATTATGACATCATCAAATGATTACGACATCATCAAATGATTACGACATCAACAAAATGATTATGACATCAACAAAATGATTATGACATCATCAAATGATTATGACATCAACAAAATGATTATGACATCATCTAATGATTATGACATCATCAAAATGATTATGACATCATCCAATGATTATGACATCAAATGATTATGACATCAACAAAATGATTATGACATCATCTAATGATTATGTCATCATCAAATGATTATGACATAAACAAAATGATTATGACATCATCCAATGATTATGACATCAAATGATTATGACATCAACAAAATGATTATGACATCAACAAAATGATTATGACATCATCTAATGATTATGACATCATCAAATGATTATGACATCAACAAAATGATTATGACATCAACCAATGATTATGACATCAAATGATTATGACATCATCAAATGATTATGACATCAACAAAATGATTATTACATCATCCAATGATTATGACATCAAATGATTATGACATCATCAAATCATTATGACATCAACAAAATGATTATGACATCAACAAAATGATTATGACATCATCAAATGATTATAACATCAACAAAATGATTATGACATCATCTAATGATTGTTACATCATCAAATGATTATGACATCAACAAAATGATTATGACATCATCCAATGATTATGACATCAAATGATTATGACATCATCAAATGATTATGACATCAACAAAATGATTATGACATCATCAAATGATTATGACATCAACAAAATGATTATGACATCATCTAATGATTATGACATCATCAAATGATTATGACATCAACAAAATGATTATGACATCATCCAATGATTATGACATCAAATGATTATGACATCAACAAAATGATTATGACATCATCCAATGATTATGACATCATCAAATGATTATGACATCAACAAAATGATTATGACATCATCCAATGATTATGACATCAAATGATTATGACATCATGAAATCATATGACATCAGCAAAATGATTATGACATCAACAAAATGATTATGACATCATCAAATGATTATGACATCAACAAAATGATTATGACATCATCAAATGATTCTGACAACAACAAAATGATTATGACATCATCCAATGATTATGACATCCAATGATTATGACATCATCAAATCATTATGACATCAACAAAATGAGTATGACATCAACAAAATGATTATGACATCATCAAATGAATATGACATCAACAAAATGATTATGACATCATCTAATGATTATGACATCATCAAATGATTATGACATCAACAAAATGATTATGACATCATCTAAGGATTATGACATCAAATGATTATGACATCATCAAATGATTATGACATCAACAAAATGATTATGACATCATCAAATGATTATGACATCAACAAAATGATTATGACATCATCTAATGATTATGACATCATCAAATGATTATGACATCAACAAAATGATTATGACATCATCTAATGATTATGACATCATCAAATGATTATGACATCAACAAAATGATTATGACATCATCCAATGATTATGACATCAAATGATTATGATATCATCAAATGATTATGACATCAACAAAATGATTATGACATCATCTAATGATTATGACATCATCAAATGATTATGACATCAACAAAATGATTATGACATCATCTAATGATTATGACATCATCAAATGATTATGACATCAACAAAATGATTATGACATCATCCAATGATTATGACATCAAATGATTATGACATCATCAAATGATTACGACATCAACAAAATGAATATGACATCATCTAATGATTATGACATCATCAAATGATTATGACATCATCCAATGATTATGACATCAAATGATTATGACATCATCAAATGATTGACATCAACAAAAAGATTATGACATCATCCAATGACTTTGACATCAAATGATTATGACTTAATCAAATCATTATGACATCAACAAAATGATTATGACATCAACAAAATGATTATGACATCATCAAATGATTATGACATCAACAAAATGATTATGACATCATCTAATGATTATGACATCATCCAATGATTATGACATCAAATGATTATGACATCAACAAAATGATTATGACGTCATCTAATGATTATGTCATCATCAAATGATTATGACATAAACAAAATGATTATGACATCATCCAATGATTATGACATCAAATGATTATGACATCAACAAAATGATTATGACATCAACAAAATGATTATGACATCATCTAATGATTATGACATCATCAAATGATTATGACATCAACAAAATGATTATGACATCAACCAATGATTATGACATCAAATGATTATGACATCATCAAATGATTATGACATCATCCAATGATTATGACATCAAATGATTATAACATCAACAAAATGATTATGACATCATCCAATGATTATGACATCATCAAATGATTATGTCATCAACAAAATGATTATGACATCATCTAATGATTATGACATCAAATGATTATGACATCATGAAATCATATGACATCAACAAAATGATTATGACATCAACAAAATGATTATGACATCATCAAATGATTCTGACATCAACAAAATGATTATGACATCATCCAATGATTATGACATCCAATGATTATGACATCATCAAATGATTATGACATCAGCAAAATGATTATGACATCATCTAAGGATTATGACATCAAATGATTATGACATCATCAAATGATTATGACATCAACAAAATGATTATGACATCATCAAATGATTATGACATCAACAAAATGATTATGACATCATCTAATGATTATGACATCATCAAATGATTATGACATCAACAAAATGATTATGACATCATCTAATGATTATGACATCATCAAATGATTATGACATCAACAAAATGATTATGACATCATCCAATGATTATGACATCAAATGATTATGACATCATCAAATGATTATGACATCAACAAAATGATTATGACATCATCTAATGATTATGACATCATCAAATGAATAGGACATCAACAAAATGATTATGACATCATCTAATGATTATGACATCATCAAATGATTACGACATCATCAAATGATTACGACATCAACAAAATGATTATGACATCATCTAATGATTATGACATCATCAAATGATTACGACATCAACAAAATGATTATGACATCATCTAATGATTATGACATCATCAAATGATTATGACATCATCCAATGATTATGACATCAAATGATTATGACATCATCAAATGATTGACATCAACAAAAAGATTATGACATCATCCAATGATTTTGACATCAAATGATTATGACATCATCAAATCATTATGACATCAACAAAATGATTATGACATCATCAAATGATTATGACATCAACAAAATGATTATGACATCATCTAATGATTATGACATCATCAAAATGATTATGACATCATCCAATGATTATGACATCAAATGATTATGACATCAACAAAATGATTATGACATCTTCTAATGATTATGTCATCATCAAATGATTATGACATAAACAAAATGATTATGACATCATCCAATGATTATGACATCAAATGATTATGACATCAACAAAATGATTATGACATCAACAAAATGATTATGACATCATCTAATGATTATGACATCATCAAATGATTATGACATCAACAAAATGATTATGACATCATCCAATGATTATGACATCAAATGATTATGACATCATCAAATGATTATGACATCAACAAAATGATTATTACATCATCCAATGATTATGACATCAAATGATTATGACATCATCAAATCATTATGACATCAACAAAATGATTATGACATCAACAAAATGATTATGACATCATCAAATGATTATAACATCAACAAAATGATTATGACATCATCTAATGATTATTACATCATCAAACGATTATGACATCAACAAAATGATTATGACATCATCCAATGATTATGACATCAAATGATTATGACATCATCAAATGATTATGACATCAACAAAATGATTATGACATCATCAAATGATTATGACATCAACAAAATGATTATGACATTATCTAATGATTATGACATCATCAAATGATTATGACATCAACAAAATGATTATGACATCATCCAATGATTATGACATCAAATGATTATGACATCAACAAAATGATTATGACATCATCCAATGATTATGACATCATCAAATGATTATGACATCAACAAAATGATTATGACATCATCCAATGATTATGACATCAAATGATTATGACATCATGAAATCATATGACATCAACAAAATGATTATGACATCAACAAAATGATTATGACATCATCAAATGATTATGACATCAACAAAATTATTATGACATCATCAAATGATTCTGACATCAACAAAATGATAATGACATCATCCAATGATTATGACATCATCAAATCATTATGACATCAACAAAATGATTATGACATCAACAAAATGATTATGACATCATCAAATGAATATGATATCAACAAAATGATTATGACATCATCTAATGATTATGACATCATCAAATAATTATGACATCAACAAAATGATTATGACATCATCTAAGGATTATGACATCAAATGATTATGACATCAACAAAATGATTATGACATCATCAAATGATTATGACATCAACAAAATGATTATGACATCATCTAATGATTATGACATCATCAAATGATTAGGACATCAACAAAATGATTATGACATCATCTAATGATTATGACATCATCAAATGATTATGACATCAACAAAATGATTATGACATCATCCAATGATTATGACATCAAATGATTATGACATCATCAAATGATTATGACATCAACAAAATGATTATGACATCATCTAATGATTATGACATCATCAAATGATTAGGACATCAACAAAATGATTATGACATCATCTAATGATTATGACATCATCAAATGATTACGACATCATCAAATGATTACGACATCAACAAAATGATTATGACATCATCTAATGATTATGACATCATCAAATGATTACGACATCAACAAAATGATTATGACATCATCCAATGATTATGACTTCAAATGATTATGACATCAACAAAATGATTATGACATCATCCAATGATTATGACATCAAATGATTATGACATCATCAAATGATTATGACATCAACAAAATGATTATGACATCATCCAATGATTATGACATCAAATGATTATGACATCATCAAATCATTATGACATCAACAAAATGATTATGACATCAACAAAATGATTACGACATCATCAAATGATTATGACATCAACAAAATGATTATGACATCATCTAATGATGATGACATCATCAAATGATTATGACATCAACAAAACGATTATGACATCATCAAATGATTATGACATCAACAAAATGATTATGACATCATCAAATGATTCTGACATCAACAAAATGATTATGACATCATCCAATGATTATGACATCAAATGATTATGACATCATCAAATGATTATGACATCAACAAAATGATTATGACATCATCCAATGATTATGACATCAAATGATTATGACATCATCAAATCATTATGACATCAACAAAATGATTATGACATCAAAAAATGATTACGACATCATCAAATGATTATGACATCAACAAAATGATTATGACATCATCTAATGATGATGACATCATAATATGATTATGACATCAACAAAATGATTATGACATCATCAAATGATTATGACATCAACAAAATGATTATGACATCATCTAATGATCATGACATCATCAAATGATTATGGCATCATCAAATGATTATGACATCAACAAAATGATTATGACATCATCCAATGATTATGACCTCAAATTATTATGACATCATCAAATCATTATGACATCAACAAAATGATTATTACATCAACAAAATGATTATGACATCATCAAATGATTATGACATCAACAAAATGATTATGTCATCATCCAATGATCATGACATCAAATGATTATGACATCATCAAATGATTATGACATCAACAAAATGATTATGACATCATCTAATGATTATGACATCATCAAATGATTATGACATCAACAAAATGATTATGACATCATCCAATGATTGTGACATCAAATGATTATGACATCATCAAATGATTATGACATCAACAAAATGATTATGACATCATCAAGTGATTATGACATCAACAAAATGATTATGACATCATCAAATGATTCTGACATCAACAAAATGATTATGACATCATCCAATGATTATGACATCCAATGATTATGACATCATCAAATGATTATGACATCAGCAAAATGATTATGACATCATCTAAGGATTATGACATCAAATGATTATGACATCATCAAATGATTATGACATCAACAAAATGATTATGACATCATCAAATGATTATGACATCAACAAAATGATTATGACATCATCTAATGATTATGACATCATCAAATGATTATGACATCAACAAAATGATTATGACATCATCTAATGATTATGACATCATCAAATGATTATGACATCAACAAAATGATTATGACATCATCCAATGATTATGACATCAAATGATTATGACATCATCAAATGATTATGACATCAACAAAATGATTATGACATCATCTAATGATTATGACATCATCAAATGAATAGGACATCAACAAAATGATTATGACATCATCTAATGATTATGACATCATCAAATGATTACGACATCATCAAATGATTACGACATCAACAAAATGATTATGACATCATCTAATGATTATGACATCATCAAATGATTACGACATCAACAAAATGATTATGACATCATCTAATGATTATGACATCATCAAATGATTATGACATCATCCAATGATTATGACATCAAATGATTATGACATCATCAAATGATTGACATCAACAAAAAGATTATGACATCATCCAATGATTTTGACATCAAATGATTATGACATCATCAAATCATTATGACATCAACAAAATGATTATGACATCATCAAATGATTATGACATCAACAAAATGATTATGACATCATCTAATGATTATGACATCATCAAAATGATTATGACATCATCCAATGATTATGACATCAAATGATTATGACATCAACAAAATGATTATGACATCTTCTAATGATTATGTCATCATCAAATGATTATGACATAAACAAAATGATTATGACATCATCCAATGATTATGACATCAAATGATTATGACATCAACAAAATGATTATGACATCAACAAAATGATTATGACATCATCTAATGATTATGACATCATCAAATGATTATGACATCAACAAAATGATTATGACATCATCCAATGATTATGACATCAAATGATTATGACATCATCAAATGATTATGACATCAACAAAATGATTATTACATCATCCAATGATTATGACATCAAATGATTATGACATCATCAAATCATTATGACATCAACAAAATGATTATGACATCAACAAAATGATTATGACATCATCAAATGATTATAACATCAACAAAATGATTATGACATCATCTAATGATTATTACATCATCAAACGATTATGACATCAACAAAATGATTATGACATCATCCAATGATTATGACATCAAATGATTATGACATCATCAAATGATTATGACATCAACAAAATGATTATGACATCATCAAATGATTATGACATCAACAAAATGATTATGACATTATCTAATGATTATGACATCATCAAATGATTATGACATCAACAAAATGATTATGACATCATCCAATGATTATGACATCAAATGATTATGACATCAACAAAATGATTATGACATCATCCAATGATTATGACATCATCAAATGATTATGACATCAACAAAATGATTATGACATCATCCAATGATTATGACATCAAATGATTATGACATCATGAAATCATATGACATCAACAAAATGATTATGACATCAACAAAATGATTATGACATCATCAAATGATTATGACATCAACAAAATTATTATGACATCATCAAATGATTCTGACATCAACAAAATGATAATGACATCATCCAATGATTATGACATCATCAAATCATTATGACATCAACAAAATGATTATGACATCAACAAAATGATTATGACATCATCAAATGAATATGATATCAACAAAATGATTATGACATCATCTAATGATTATGACATCATCAAATAATTATGACATCAACAAAATGATTATGACATCATCTAAGGATTATGACATCAAATGATTATGACATCAACAAAATGATTATGACATCATCAAATGATTATGACATCAACAAAATGATTATGACATCATCTAATGATTATGACATCATCAAATGATTAGGACATCAACAAAATGATTATGACATCATCTAATGATTATGACATCATCAAATGATTATGACATCAACAAAATGATTATGACATCATCCAATGATTATGACATCAAATGATTATGACATCATCAAATGATTATGACATCAACAAAATGATTATGACATCATCTAATGATTATGACATCATCAAATGATTAGGACATCAACAAAATGATTATGACATCATCTAATGATTATGACATCATCAAATGATTACGACATCATCAAATGATTACGACATCAACAAAATGATTATGACATCATCTAATGATTATGACATCATCAAATGATTACGACATCAACAAAATGATTATGACATCATCCAATGATTATGACTTCAAATGATTATGACATCAACAAAATGATTATGACATCATCCAATGATTATGACATCAAATGATTATGACATCATCAAATGATTATGACATCAACAAAATGATTATGACATCATCCAATGATTATGACATCAAATGATTATGACATCATCAAATCATTATGACATCAACAAAATGATTATGACATCAACAAAATGATTACGACATCATCAAATGATTATGACATCAACAAAATGATTATGACATCATCTAATGATGATGACATCATCAAATGATTATGACATCAACAAAACGATTATGACATCATCAAATGATTATGACATCAACAAAATGATTATGACATCATCAAATGATTCTGACATCAACAAAATGATTATGACATCATCCAATGATTATGACATCAAATGATTATGACATCATCAAATGATTATGACATCAACAAAATGATTATGACATCATCCAATGATTATGACATCAAATGATTATGACATCATCAAATCATTATGACATCAACAAAATGATTATGACATCAAAAAATGATTACGACATCATCAAATGATTATGACATCAACAAAATGATTATGACATCATCTAATGATGATGACATCATAATATGATTATGACATCAACAAAATGATTATGACATCATCAAATGATTATGACATCAACAAAATGATTATGACATCATCTAATGATCATGACATCATCAAATGATTATGGCATCATCAAATGATTATGACATCAACAAAATGATTATGACATCATCCAATGATTATGACCTCAAATTATTATGACATCATCAAATCATTATGACATCAACAAAATGATTATTACATCAACAAAATGATTATGACATCATCAAATGATTATGACATCAACAAAATGATTATGTCATCATCCAATGATCATGACATCAAATGATTATGACATCATCAAATGATTATGACATCAACAAAATGATTATGACATCATCTAATGATTATGACATCATCAAATGATTATGACATCAACAAAATGATTATGACATCATCCAATGATTGTGACATCAAATGATTATGACATCATCAAATGATTATGACATCAACAAAATGATTATGACATCATCAAGTGATTATGACATCAACAAAATGATTATGACATCATCTAATGGTTATGACATAATCAAATGATTATGACATCAACAAAATGATTATGACATCATCTAATGATTATGACATCATCAAATGATTATGACATCAACAAAATGATTATGACATCATCCAATGATTATGACATCAAATGATTATGACATCATGAAATCATATGACATCAACAAAATGATTATGACATCAACAAAATGATTATGACATCATCAAATGATTATGACATCAACAAAATGATTATGACATCATCAAATGATTCTGACATCAACAAAATGATTATGACATCATCCAATGATTATGACATCCAATGATTATGACATCATCAAATCATTATGACATCAACAAAATGATTATGACATCAACAAAATGATTATGACATCATCAAATGAATATGACATCAACAAAATGATTATGACATCATCTAATGATTATGACATCATCAAATGATTATGACATCAACAAAATGATTATGACATCATCTAAGGATTATGACATCAAATGATTATGACATCATCAAATGATTATGACATCAACAAAATGATTATGACATCATCAAATGATTGTGACATCAACAAAATGATTATGACATCATCTAATGATTCTGACATCATCAAATGATTATGACATCAACAAAATGATTATGACATCATCTAATGATTATGACATCATCAAATGATTATGACATCAACAAAATGATTATGACATCATCCAATGATTATGACATCAAATGATTATGACATCATCAAATGATTATGACATCAACAAAATGATTATGACATCATCTAATGATTATGACATCATCAAATGATTAGGACATCAACAAAATGATTATGACATCATCTAATGATTATGACATCATCAAATGATTACGACATCATCAAATGATTACGACATCAACAAAATGATTATGACATCATCTAATGATTATGACATCATCAAATGATTACGACATCAACAAAATGATTATGACATCATCTAATGATTATGACATCATCAAATGATTATGACATCATCCAATGATTATGACATCAAATGATTATGACATCATCAAATGATTGACATCAACAAAAAGATTATGACATCATCCAATGATTTTGACATCAAATGATTATGACATCATCAAATCATTATGACATCAACAAAATGATTATGACATCAACAAAATGATTATGACATCATCAAATGATTATGACATCAACAAAATGATTATGACATCATCTAATGATTATGACATCATCAAAATGATTATGACATCATCCAATGATTATGACATCAAATGATTATGACATCAACAAAATGATTATGACATCATCTAATGATTATGTCATCATCAAATGATTATGACATAAACAAAATGATTATGACATCATCCAATGATTATGACATCAAATGATTATGACATCAACAAAATGATTATGACATCAACAAAATGATTATGACATCATCTAATGATTATGACATCATCAAATGATTATGACATCAACAAAATGATTATGACATCATCCAATGATTATGACATCAAATGATTATGACATCATCAAATGATTATGACATCAACAAAATGATTATTACATCATCCAATGATTATGACATCAAATGATTATGACATCATCAAATCATTATGACATCAACAAAATGATTATGACATCAACAAAATGATTATGACATCATCAAATGATTATAACATCAACAAAATGATTATGACATCATCTAATGATTATTACATCATCAAATGATTATGACATCAACAAAATGATTATGACATCATCCAATGATTATGACATCAAATGATTATGACATCATCAAATGATTATGACATCAACAAAATGATTATGACATCATCAAATGATTATGACATCAACAAAATGATTATGACATCATCTAATGATTATGACATCATCAAATGATTATGACATCAACAAAATGATTATGACATCATCCAATGATTATGACATCAAATGATTATGACATCAACAAAATGATTATGACATCATCCAATGATTATGACATCATCAAATGATTATGACATCAACAAAATGATTATGACATCATCCAATGATTATGACATCAAATGATTATGACATCATGAAATCATATGACATCAGCAAAATGATTATGACATCAACAAAATGATTATGACATCATCAAATGATTATGACATCAACAAAATGATTATGACATCATCAAATGATTCTGACATCAACAAAATGATTATGACATCATCCAATGATTATGACATCCAATGATTATGACATCATCAAATCATTATGACATCAACAAAATGATTATGACATCAACAAAATGATTATGACATCATCAAATGAATATGACATCAACAAAATGATTATGACATCATCTAATGATTATGACATCATCAAATGATTATGACATCATCTAAGGATTATGACATCAAATGATTATGACATCATCAAATGATTATGACATCAACAAAATGATTATGACATCATCAAATGATTATGACATCAACAAAATGATTATGACATCATCTAATGATTATGACATCATCTAATGATTATGACATCATCAAATGATTATGACATCAACAAAATGTTTATGACATCATCTAATGATTATGACATCATCAAATGATTATGACATCAACAAAATTATTATGACATTATCCAATGATTATGACATCAAATGATTATGACATCATCAAATGATTACGACATCAACAAAATGATTATGACATCATCTAATGATTATGACATCATCAAATGATTATGACATCATCCAATGATTATGACATCAAATGATTATGACATCAACAAAATGATTATGACATCATCAAATGATTATGACATCATCAAATGATTATGACATCAACAAAATGATTATGACATCATCTAATGATTACGACATCATCAAATGATTATGACATCAACAAAATGATTATGACATCATCTAATGATTATGACATCATCCAGTGATTATGACATCAAATGATTATGACATCAACAAAATGATTATGACATCATCTAATGATTATGTCATCATCAAATGATTATGACATAAACAAAATGATTATGACATCATCCAATGATTATGACATCAAATGATTATGACATCAACAAAATGATTATGACATCAACAAAATGATTATGACATCATCTAATGATTATGACATCATCAAATGATTATGACATCAACAAAATGATTATGACATCATCCAATGATTATGACATCAAATGATTATGACATCATCAAATGATTATGACATCATCCAATGATTATGACATCAAATGATTATGACATCAACAAAATGATTATGACATCATCCAATGATTATGACATCATCAAATGATTATGACATCAACAAAATGATTATGACATCATCCAATGATTATGACATCAAATGATTATGACATCATGAAATCATATGACATCAACAAAATGATTATGACATCAACAAAATGATTATGACATCATCAAATGATTATGACATCAACAAAATGATTATGACATCATCAAATGATTCTGACATCAACAAAATGATTATGACATCATCCAATGATTATGACATCCAATGATTATGACATCATCAAATGATTATGACATCAACAAAATGATTATGACATCATCTAAGGATTATGACATCAAATGATTATGACATCATCAAATGATTATGACATCAACAAAATGATTATGACATCATCAAATGATTATGACATCAACAAAATGATTATGACATCATCTAATGATTATGACATCATCAAATGATTATGACATCAACAAAATGATTATGACATCATCCAATGATTATGACATCAAATGATTATGACATCATCAAATGATTATGACATCAACAAAATGATTATGACATCATCTAATGATTATGACATCATCAAATGATTAGGACATCAACAAAATGATTATGACATCATCTAATGATTATGACATCATCAAATGATTACGACATCATCAAATGATTACGACATCAACAAAATGATTATGACATCATCTAATGATTATGACATCATCAAATGATTACGACATCAACAAAATGATTATGACATCATCTAATGATTATGACATCATCCAATGATTATGACATCAAATGATTATGACATCATCAAATGATTGACATCAACAAAAAGATTATGACATCATCCAATGATTTTGACATCAAATGATTATGACATCATCAAATCATTATGACATCAACAAAATGATTATGACATCATCAAATGATTATGACATCAACAAAATGATTATGACATCATCCAATGATTATGACATCAAATGATTATGACATCAACAAAATGATTATGACATCATCCAATGATTATGGCATCATCAAATGATTATGACATCAACAAAATGATTATGACATCATCCAATGATTATGACATCAAATGATTATGACATCATGAAATCATATGACATCAACAAAATGATTATGACATTAAAAAAATGATTATGACATCATCAAATGATTCTGACATCAACAAAATGATTATGACATCATCAAATGATTCTGACATCAACAAAATGATTATGACATCATCCAATGATTATGACATCACCAAATCATTATGACATCAACAAAATGATTATGACATCAACAAAATGATTATGACATCATCAAATGAATATGATATCAACAAAATGATTATGACATCATCTAATGATTATGACATCATCAAATGATTATGACATCAACAAAATGATTATGACATCATCTAAGGATTATGACATCAAATGATTATGACATCATCAAATGATTATGACATCAACAAAATGATTATGACATCATCAAATGATTATGACATCAACAAAATGATTATGACATCATCTAATGATTATGACATCATCAAATGATTATGACATCAACAAAATGATTATGACATCATCTAATGATTATGACATCATCAAATGATTATGACATCAACAAAATGATTATGACATCATCCAATGATTATGACATCAAATGATTATGACATCATCAAATGATTATGACATCAACAAAATGATTATGACATCATCTAATGATTATGACATCATCAAATGATTATGACATCAACAAAATGATTATGACATCATCTAATGATTATGACATCATCAAATGATTATGACATCAACAAAATGATTATGACATCATCCAATGATTATGACATCAAATGATTATGACATCATCAAATGATTACGACATCAACAAAATGATTATGACATCATCTAATGATTATGACATCATCAAATGATTATGACATCATCCAATGATTATGACATCAACAAAATGATTATGACATCATCTAATGATTATGACATCATCAAATGATTATGACATCAACAAAATGATTATGACATCATCCAATGATTATGACATCAAATGATTATGACATCATCAAATGATTACGACATCAACAAAATGATTATGACATCATCTAATGATTATGACATCATCAAATGTTTATGACATCATCCAATGATTATGACATCAAATGATTATGACATCATCAAATGATTGACATCAACAAAAAGATTATGACATCATCCAATGACTTTGACATCAAATGATTATGACTTCATCAAATCATTATGACATCAACAAAATGATTATGACATCAACAAAATGATTATGACATCATCAAATGATTATGACATCAACAAAATGATTATGACATCATCTAATGATTATGACATCATCCAATGATTATGACATCAAATGATTATGACATCAACAAAATGATTATGACATCATCTAATGATTATGTCATCATCAAATGATTATGACATAAACAAAATGATTATGACATCATCCAATGATTATGACATCAAATGATTATGACATCAACAAAATGATTATGACATCAACAAAATGATTATGACATCATCTAATGATTATGACATCATCAAATGATTATGACATCAACAAAATGATTATGACATCATCCAATGATTATGACATCAAATGATTATGACATCATCAAATGATTATGACATCATCCAATGATTATGACATCAAATGATTATGACATCAACAAAATGATTATGACATCATCCAATGATTATGACATCATCAAATGATTATGACATCAACAAAATGATTATGACATCATCCAATGATTATGACATCAAATGATTATGACATCATGAAATCATATGACATCAACAAAATGATTATGACATCAACAAAATGATTATGACATCATCAAATGATTATGGCATCAACAAAATGATTATGACATCATCAAATGATTCTGACATCAACAAAATGATTATGACATCATCCAATGATTATGACATCCAATGATTATGACATCATCAAATGATTATGACATCAACAAAATGATTATGACATCATCTAAGGATTATGACATCAAATGATTATGACATCATCAAATGATTATGACATCAACAAAATGATTATGACATCATCAAATGATTATGACATCAACAAAATGATTATGACATCATCTAATGATTATGACATCATCAAATGATTATGACATCAACAAAATGATTATGACATCATCTAATGATTATGACATCATCAAATGATTATGACATCAACAAAATGATTATGACATCATCCAATGATTATGACATCCAATGATTATGACATCATCAAATGATTATGACATCAACAAAATGATTATGACATCATCTAATGATTATGACATCATCAAAAGATTAGGACATCAACAAAATGATCATGACATCATCTAATGATTATGACATCATCAAATGATTACAACATCATCAAATGATTACGACATCAACAAAATGATTATGACATCATCTAATGATTATGACATCATCAAATGATTACGACATCAACAAAATGATTATGACATCATCTAATGATTATGACATCATCAAATGATTATGACATCATCCAATGATTATGACATCAAATGATTATGACATCATCAAATGATTGACATCAACAAAAAGATTATGACATCATCCAATGATTTTGACATCAAATGATTATGACATCATCAAATCATTATGACATCAACAAAATGATTATGACATCATCCAATGATTATGACATCAAATGATTATGACATCAACAAAATGATTATGACATCATCCAATGATTATGGCATCATCAAATGATTATGACATCAACAAAATGATTATGACATCATCCAATGATTATGACATCAAATGATTATGACATCATGAAATCATATGACATCAACAAAATGATTATGACATCAACAAAATGATTATGACATCATCAAATGATTATGACATCAACAAAATGATTATGACATCATCAAATGATTCTGACATCAACAAAATGATTATGACATCATCCAATGATTATGACATCATCAAATCATTATGACATCAACAAAATGATTATGACATCAACAAAATGATTATGACATCATCAAATGAATATGATATCAACAAAATGATTATGACATCATCTAATGATTATGACATCATCAAATGATTATGACATCAACAAAATGATTATGACATCATCTAAGGATTATGACATCAAATGATTATGACATCATCAAATGATTATGACATCAACAAAATGATTATGACATCATCAAATGATTATGACATCAACAAAATGATTATGACATCATCTAATGATTATGACATCATCAAATGATTATGACATCAACAAAATGATTATGACATCATCTAATGATTATGACATCATCAAATGATTATGACATCAACAAAATGATTATGACATCATCCAATGATTATGACATCAAATGATTATGACATCATCAAATGATTATGACATCAACAAAATGATTATGACATCATCTAATGATTATGACATCATCAAATGATTATGACATCAACAAAATGATTATGACATCATCTAATGATTATGACATCATCAAAAGATTATGACATCAACAAAATGATTATGACATCATCCAATGATTATGACATCAAATGATTATGACATCATCAAATGATTACGACATCAACAAAATGATTATGACATCATCTAATGATTATGACATCATCAAATGATTATGACATCATCCAATGATTATGACATCAACAAAATGATTATGACATCATCTAATGATTATGACATCATCAAATGATTATGACATCAACAAAATGATTATGACATCATCCAATGATTATGACATCAAATGATTATGACATCATCAAATGATTACGACATCAACAAAATGATTATGACATCATCTAATGATTATGACATCATCAAATGATTATGACATCATCCAATGATTATGACATCAAATGATTATGACATCATCAAATGATTGACATCAACAAAAAGATTATGACATCATCCAATGACTTTGACATCAAATGATTATGACTTCATCAAATCATTATGACATCAACAAAATGATTATGACATCAACAAAATGATTATGACATCATCAAATGATTATGACATCAACAAAATGATTATGACATCATCTAATGATTATGACATCATCCAATGATTATGACATCAAATGATTATGACATCAACAAAATGATTATGACATCATCTAATGATTATGTCATCATCAAATGATTATGACATAAACAAAATGATTATGACATCATCCAATGATTATGACATCAAATGATTATGACATCAACAAAATGATTATGACATCAACAAAATGATTATGACATCATCTAATGATTATGACATCATCAAATGATTATGACATCAACAAAATGATTATGACATCATCCAATGATTATGACATCAAATGATTATGACATCATCAAATGATTATGACATCATCCAATGATTATGACATCAAATGATTATGACATCAACAAAATGATTATGACATCATCCAATGATTATGACATCATCAAATGATTATGACATCAACAAAATGATTATGACATCATCCAATGATTATGACATCAAAAGATTATGACATCATGAAATCATATGACATCAACAAAATGATTATGACATCAACAAAATGATTATGACATCATCAAATGATTATGACATCAACAAAATGATTATGACATCATCAAATGATTCTGACATCAACAAAATGATTATGACATCATCCAATGATTATGACATCCAATGATTATGACATCATCAAATGATTATGACATCAACAAAATGATTATGACATCATCTAAGGATTATGACATCAAATGATTATGACATCATCAAATGATTATGACATCAACAAAATGATTATGACATCATCAAATGATTATGACATCAACAAAATGATTATGACATCATCTAATGATTATGACATCATCAAATGATTATGACATCAACAAAATGATTATGACATCATCTAATGATTATGACATCATCAAATGATTATGACATCAACAAAATGATTATGACATCATCCAATGATTATGACATCCAATGATTATGACATCATCAAATGATTATGACATCAACAAAATGATTATGACATCATCTAATGATTATGACATCATCAAATGATTAGGACATCAACAAAATGATCATGACATCATCTAATGATTATGACATCATCAAATGATTACGACATCATCAAATGATTACGACATCAACAAAATGATTATGACATCATCTAATGATTATGACATCATCAAATGATTACGACATCAACAAAATGATTATGACATCATCTAATGATTATGACATCATCAAATGATTATGACATCATCCAATGATTATGACATCAAATGATTATGACATCATCAAATGATTGACATCAACAAAAAGATTATGACATCATCCAATGATTTTGACATCAAATGATTATGACATCATCAAATCATTATGACATCAACAAAATGATTATGACATCATCAAATGATTATGACATCAACAAAATGATTATGACATCATCCAATGATTATGACATCAAATGATTATGACATCAACAAAATGATTATGACATCATCCAATGATTATGGCATCATCAAATGATTATGACATCAACAAAATGATTATGACATCATCCAATGATTATGACATCAAATGATTATGACATCATGAAATCATATGACATCAACAAAATGATTATGACATCAACAAAATGATTATGACATCATCAAATGATTATGACATCAACAAAATGATTATGACATCATCAAATGATTCTGACATCAACAAAATGATTATGACATCATCCAATGATTATGACATCATCAAATCATTATGACATCAACAAAATGATTATGACATCAACAAAATGATTATGACATCATCAAATGAATATGATATCAACAAAATGATTATGACATCATCTAATGATTATGACATCATCAAATGATTATGACATCAACAAAATGATTATGACATCATCTAAGGATTATGACATCAACAAAGTGATTATGACATCATCAAATGATTCTGACATCAACAAAATGATTATGACATCATCCAATGATTATGACATCCAATGATTATGACATCATCAAATCAGTATGACATCAACAAAATGATTATGACATCAACAAAATGATTATGACATCATCAAATGAATAAGACATCAACAAAATGATTATGACATCATCTAATGATTATGACATCAACAAAATGATTATGACATCATCTAAGGATTATGACATCAAATGATTATGACATCATCAAATGATTATGACATCAACAAAATGATTATGACATCATCAAATGATTATGACATCAACAAAATGATTATGACATCATCTAATGATTATGACATCATCAAATGATTATGACATCAACAAAATGATTATGACATCATCTAATGATTATGACATCATCAAATGATTATGACATCAACAAAATGATTATGACATCATCCAATGATTATGACATCAAATGATTATGACATCATCAAATGATTATGACATCAACAAAATGATTAAGACATCATCTAATGATTATGACATCATCAAATGATTAGGACATCAACAAAATGATTATGACATCATCTAATGATTATGACATCATCAAATGATTACGACATCATCAAATGATTACGACATCAACAAAATGATTATGACATCATCTAATGATTATGACATCATCAAATGATTACGACATCAACAAAATGATTATGACATCATCTAATGATTATGACATCATCAAATGATTATGACATCATCCAATGATTATGACATCAAATGATTATGACATCATCAAATGATTGACATCAACAAAAAGATTATGACATCATCCAATGATTTTGACATCAAATGATTATGACATCATCAAATCATTATGACATCAACAAAATGATTATGACATCAACAAAATGATTATGACATCATCAAATGATTATGACATCAACAAAATGATTATGACATCATCTAATGATTATGACATCATCAAAATGATTATGACATCATCCAATGATTATGACATCAAATGATTATGACATCAACAAAATGATTATGACATCATCTAATGATTATGTCATCATCAAATGATTATGACATAAACAAAATGATTATGACATCATCCAATGATTATGACATCAAATGATTATGACATCAACAAAATGATTATGACATCAACAAAATGATTATGACATCATCTAATGATTATGACATCATCAAATGATTATGACATCAACAAAATGATTATGACATCATCCAATGATTATGACATCAAATGATTATGACATCATCAAATGATTATGACATCAACAAAATGATTATTACATCATCCAATGATTATGACATCAAATGATTATGACATCATCAAATCATTATGACATCAACAAAATGATTATGACATCAACAAAATGATTATGACATCATCAAATGATTATAACATCAACAAAATGATTATGACATCATCTAATGATTATTACATCATCAAATGATTATGACATCAACAAAATGATTATGACATCATCCAATGATTATGACATCAAATGATTATGACATCATCAAATGATTATGACATCAACAAAATGATTATGACATCATCAAATGATTATGACATCAACAAAATGATTATGACATCATCTAATGATTATGACATCATCAAATGATTATGACATCAACAAAATGATTATAACATCATCCAATGATTATGACATCAAATGATTATGACATCATCAAATGATTATGGCATCAACAAAATGATTATGACATCATCCAATGATTATGACATCAAATGATTATGACATCATGAAATCATATGACATCAGAAAAATGATTATGACATCAACAAAATGATTATGACATCATCAAATGATTATGACATCAACAAAATGATTATGACATCATCAAATGATTCTGACATCAACAAAATGATTATGACATCATCCAATGATTATGACATCCAATGATTATGACATCATCAAATCATTATGACATCAACAAAATGATTATGACATCATCAAATGAATATGACATCAACAAAATGATTATGACATCATCTAATGATTATGACATCATCAAATGATTATGACATCATCTAAGGATTATGACATCAAATGATTATGACATCATCAAATGATTATGACATCAACAAAATGATTATGACATCATCAAATGATTATGACATCAACAAAATGATTATGACATCATCTAATGATTATGACATCATCAAATGATTATGACATCAACAAAATGATTATGACATCATCTAATGATTATGACATCATCAAATGATTATGACATCAACAAAATGATTATGACATCATCCAATGATTATGACATCAAATGATTATGATATCATCAAATGATTATGACATCAACAAAATGATTATGACATCATCTAATGATTATGACATCATCAAATGATTATGACATCAACAAAATGATTATGACATCATCTAATGATTATGACATCATCAAATGATTATGACATCAACAAAATGATTATGACATCATCCAATGATTATGACATCAAATGATTATGACATCATCAAATGATTACGACATCAACAAAATGATTATGACATCATCTAATGATTATGACATCATCAAATGATTATGACATCATCCAATGATTATGACATCAAATGATTATGACATCATCAAATGATTGACATCAACAAAAAGATTATGACATCATCCAATGACTTTGACATCAAATGATTATGACTTCATCAAATCATTATGACATCAACAAAATGATTATGACATCAACAAAATGATTATGACATCAAATGATTATGATATCATCAAATGATTATGACATCAACAAAATGATTATGACATCATCTAATGATTATGACATCATCAAATGATTCTGACATCAACAAAATGATTATGACATCATCTAATGATTATGACATCATCAAATGATTATGACATCAACAAAATGATTATGACATCATCCAATGATTATGACATCAAATGATTATGACATCATCAAATGATTATGACATCAACAAAATGATTATGACATCATCTAATGATTATGACATCATCAAATGATTAGGACATCAACAAAATGATTATGACATCATCTAATGATTATGACATCATCAAATGATTACGACATCATCAAATGATTACGACATCAACAAAATGATTATGACATCATCTAATGATTATGACATCATCAAATGATTACGACATCAACAAAATGATTATGACATCATCTAATGATTATGACATCATCAAATGATTATGACATCATCCAATGATTATGACATCAAATGATTATGACATCATCAAATGATTGACATCAACAAAAAGATTATGACATCATCCAATGATTTTGACATCAAATGATTATGACATCATCAAATCATTATGACATCAACAAAATGATTATGACATCATCAAATGATTATGACATCAACAAAATGATTATGACATCATCCAATGATTATGACATCAAATGATTATGACATCAACAAAATGATTATGACATCATCCAATGATTATGGCATCATCAAATGATTATGACATCAACAAAATGATTATGACATCATCCAATGATTATGACATCAAATGATTATGACATCATGAAATCATTTGACATCAACAAAATGATTATGACATCAACAAAATGATTATGACATCATCAAATGATTATGACATCAACAAAATGATTATGACATCATCAAATGATTCTGACATCAACAAAATGATTATGACATCATCCAATGATTATGACATCATCAAATCATTATGACATCAACAAAATGATTATGACATCAACAAAATGATTATGACATCATCAAATGAATATGATATCAACAAAATGATTATGACATCATCTAATGATTATGACATCATCAAATGATTATGACATCAACAAAATGATTATGACATCATCTAAGGATTATGACATCAAATGATTATGACATCATCAAATGATTATGACATCAACAAAATGATTATGACATCATCAAATGATTATGACATCAACAAAATGATTATGACATCATCTAATGATTATGACATCATCAAATGATTATGACATCAACAAAATGATTATGACATCATCTAATGATTATGACATCATCAAATGATTATGACATCAACAAAATGATTATGACATCATCCAATGATTATGACATCAAATGATTATGACATCATCAAATGATTATGACATCAACAAAATGATTATGACATCATCTAATGATTATGACATCATCAAATGATTATGACATCAACAAAATGATTATGACATCATCTAATGATTATGACATCATCAAATGATTATGACATCAACAAAATGATTATGACATCATCCAATGATTATGACATCAAATGATTATGACATCATCAAATGATTACGACATCAACAAAATGATTATGACATCATCTAATGATTATGACATCATCAAATGATTATGACATCATCCAATGATTATGACATCAACAAAATGATTATGACATCATCTAATGATTATGACATCATCAAATGATTATGACATCAACAAAATGATTATGACATCATCCAATGATTATGACATCAAATGATTATGACATCATCAAATGATTATGACATCAACAAAATGATTATGACATCATCTAATGATTATGACATCATCAAATGATTATGGCATCATCAAATGATTATGACATCAACAAAATGATTATGACATCATCCAATGATTATGACATCAAATGATTATGACATCAACAAAATGATTATGACATCATCCAATGATTATGGCATCATCAAATGATTATGACATCAACAAAATGATTATGACATCATCCAATGATTATGACATCAAATGATTATGACATCATGAAATCATTTGACATCAACAAAATGATTATGACATCAACAAAATGATTATGACATCATCAAATGATTATGACATCAACAAAATGATTATGACATCATCAAATGATTCTGACATCAACAAAATGATTATGACATCATCCAATGATTATGACATCATCAAATCATTATGACATCAACAAAATGATTATGACATCAACAAAATGATTATGACATCATCAAATGAATATGATATCAACAAAATGATTATGACATCATCTAATGATTATGACATCATCAAATGATTATGACATCAACAAAATGATTATGACATCATCTAAGGATTATGACATCAAATGATTATGACATCATCAAATGATTATGACATCAACAAAATGATTATGACATCATCAAATGATTATGACATCAACAAAATGATTATGACATCATCTAATGATTATGACATCATCAAATGATTATGACATCAACAAAATGATTATGACATCATCTAATGATTATGACATCATCAAATGATTATGACATCAACAAAATGATTATGACATCATCCAATGATTATGACATCAAATGATTATGACATCATCAAATGATTATGACATCAACAAAATGATTATGACATCATCTAATGATTATGACATCATCAAATGATTATGACATCAACAAAATGATTATGACATCATCTAATGATTATGACATCATCAAAAGATTATGACATCAACAAAATGATTATGACATCATCCAATGATTATGACATCAAATGATTATGACATCATCAAATGATTACGACATCAACAAAATGATTATGACATCATCTAATGATTATGACATCATCAAATGATTATGACATCATCCAATGATTATGACATCAACAAAATGATTATGACATCATCTAATGATTATGACATCATCAAATGATTATGACATCAACAAAATGATTATGACATCATCCAATGATTATGACATCAAATGATTATGACATCATCAAATGATTACGACATCAACAAAATGATTATGACATCATCTAATGATTATGACATCATCAAATGATTATGACATCATCCAATGATTATGACATCAAATGATTATGACATCATCAAATGATTGACATCAACAAAAAGATTATGACATCATCCAATGACTTTGACATCAAATGATTATGACTTCATCAAATCATTATGACATCAACAAAATGATTATGACATCAACAAAATGATTATGACATCATCAAATGATTATGACATCAACAAAATGATTATGACATCATCTAATGATTATGACATCATCCAATGATTATGACATCAAATGATTATGACATCAACAAAATGATTATGACATCATCTAATGATTATGTCATCATCAAATGATTATGACATAAACAAAATGATTATGACATCATCCAATGATTATGACATCAAATGATTATGACATCAACAAAATGATTATGACATCAACAAAATGATTATGACATCATCTAATGATTATGACATCATCAAATGATTATGACATCAACAAAATGATTATGACATCATCCAATGATTATGACATCAAATGATTATGACATCATCAAATGATTATGACATCATCCAATGATTATGACATCAAATGATTATGACATCAACAAAATGATTATGACATCATCCAATGATTATGACATCATCAAATGATTATGACATCAACAAAATGATTATGACATCATCCAATGATTATGACATCAAAAGATTATGACATCATGAAATCATATGACATCAACAAAATGATTATGACATCAACAAAATGATTATGACATCATCAAATGATTATGACATCAACAAAATGATTATGACATCATCAAATGATTCTGACATCAACAAAATGATTATGACATCATCCAATGATTATGACATCCAATGATTATGACATCATCAAATGATTATGACATCAACAAAATGATTATGACATCATCTAAGGATTATGACATCAAATGATTATGACATCATCAAATGATTATGACATCAACAAAATGATTATGACATCATCAAATGATTATGACATCAACAAAATGATTATGACATCATCTAATGATTATGACATCATCAAATGATTATGACATCAACAAAATGATTATGACATCATCTAATGATTATGACATCATCAAATGATTATGACATCAACAAAATGATTATGACATCATCCAATGATTATGACATCCAATGATTATGACATCATCAAATGATTATGACATCAACAAAATGATTATGACATCATCTAATGATTATGACATCATCAAATGATTAGGACATCAACAAAATGATCATGACATCATCTAATGATTATGACATCATCAAATGATTACGACATCATCAAATGATTACGACATCAACAAAATGATTATGACATCATCTAATGATTATGACATCATCAAATGATTACGACATCAACAAAATGATTATGACATCATCTAATGATTATGACATCATCAAATGATTATGACATCATCCAATGATTATGACATCAAATGATTATGACATCATCAAATGATTGACATCAACAAAAAGATTATGACATCATCCAATGATTTTGACATCAAATGATTATGACATCATCAAATCATTATGACATCAACAAAATGATTATGACATCATCAAATGATTATGACATCAACAAAATGATTATGACATCATCCAATGATTATGACATCAAATGATTATGACATCAACAAAATGATTATGACATCATCCAATGATTATGGCATCATCAAATGATTATGACATCAACAAAATGATTATGACATCATCCAATGATTATGACATCAAATGATTATGACATCATGAAATCATATGACATCAACAAAATGATTATGACATCAACAAAATGATTATGACATCATCAAATGATTATGACATCAACAAAATGATTATGACATCATCAAATGATTCTGACATCAACAAAATGATTATGACATCATCCAATGATTATGACATCATCAAATCATTATGACATCAACAAAATGATTATGACATCAACAAAATGATTATGACATCATCAAATGAATATGATATCAACAAAATGATTATGACATCATCTAATGATTATGACATCATCAAATGATTATGACATCAACAAAATGATTATGACATCATCTAAGGATTATGACATCAACAAAATGATTATGACATCATCAAATGATTCTGACATCAACAAAATGATTATGACATCATCCAATGATTATGACATCCAATGATTATGACATCATCAAATCAGTATGACATCAACAAAATGATTATGACATCAACAAAATGATTATGACATCATCAAATGAATAAGACATCAACAAAATGATTATGACATCATCTAATGATTATGACATCAACAAAATGATTATGACATCATCTAAGGATTATGACATCAAATGATTATGACATCATCAAATGATTATGACATCAACAAAATGATTATGACATCATCAAATGATTATGACATCAACAAAATGATTATGACATCATCTAATGATTATGACATCATCAAATGATTATGACATCAACAAAATGATTATGACATCATCTAATGATTATGACATCATCAAATGATTATGACATCAACAAAATGATTATGACATCATCCAATGATTATGACATCAAATGATTATGACATCATCAAATGATTATGACATCAACAAAATGATTAAGACATCATCTAATGATTATGACATCATCAAATGATTAGGACATCAACAAAATGATTATGACATCATCTAATGATTATGACATCATCAAATGATTACGACATCATCAAATGATTACGACATCAACAAAATGATTATGACATCATCTAATGATTATGACATCATCAAATGATTACGACATCAACAAAATGATTATGACATCATCTAATGATTATGACATCATCAAATGATTATGACATCATCCAATGATTATGACATCAAATGATTATGACATCATCAAATGATTGACATCAACAAAAAGATTATGACATCATCCAATGATTTTGACATCAAATGATTATGACATCATCAAATCATTATGACATCAACAAAATGATTATGACATCAACAAAATGATTATGACATCATCAAATGATTATGACATCAACAAAATGATTATGACATCATCTAATGATTATGACATCATCAAAATGATTATGACATCATCCAATGATTATGACATCAAATGATTATGACATCAACAAAATGATTATGACATCATCTAATGATTATGTCATCATCAAATGATTATGACATAAACAAAATGATTATGACATCATCCAATGATTATGACATCAAATGATTATGACATCAACAAAATGATTATGACATCAACAAAATGATTATGACATCATCTAATGATTATGACATCATCAAATGATTATGACATCAACAAAATGATTATGACATCATCCAATGATTATGACATCAAATGATTATGACATCATCAAATGATTATGACATCAACAAAATGATTATTACATCATCCAATGATTATGACATCAAATGATTATGACATCATCAAATCATTATGACATCAACAAAATGATTATGACATCAACAAAATGATTATGACATCATCAAATGATTATAACATCAACAAAATGATTATGACATCATCTAATGATTATTACATCATCAAATGATTATGACATCAACAAAATGATTATGACATCATCCAATGATTATGACATCAAATGATTATGACATCATCAAATGATTATGACATCAACAAAATGATTATGACATCATCAAATGATTATGACATCAACAAAATGATTATGACATCATCTAATGATTATGACATCATCAAATGATTATGACATCAACAAAATGATTATAACATCATCCAATGATTATGACATCAAATGATTATGACATCATCAAATGATTATGGCATCAACAAAATGATTATGACATCATCCAATGATTATGACATCAAATGATTATGACATCATGAAATCATATGACATCAGCAAAATGATTATGACATCAACAAAATGATTATGACATCATCAAATGATTATGACATCAACAAAATGATTATGACATCATCAAATGATTCTGACATCAACAAAATGATTATGACATCATCCAATGATTATGACATCCAATGATTATGACATCATCAAATCATTATGACATCAACAAAATGATTATGACATCATCAAATGAATATGACATCAACAAAATGATTATGACATCATCTAATGATTATGACATCATCAAATGATTATGACATCATCTAAGGATTATGACATCAAATGATTATGACATCATCAAATGATTATGACATCAACAAAATGATTATGACATCATCAAATGATTATGACATCAACAAAATGATTATGACATCATCTAATGATTATGACATCATCAAATGATTATGACATCAACAAAATGATTATGACATCATCTAATGATTATGACATCATCAAATGATTATGACATCAACAAAATGATTATGACATCATCCAATGATTATGACATCAAATGATTATGATATCATCAAATGATTATGACATCAACAAAATGATTATGACATCATCTAATGATTATGACATCATCAAATGATTATGACATCAACAAAATGATTATGACATCATCTAATGATTATGACATCATCAAATGATTATGACATCAACAAAATGATTATGACATCATCCAATGATTATGACATCAAATGATTATGACATCATCAAATGATTACGACATCAACAAAATGATTATGACATCATCTAATGATTATGACATCATCAAATGATTATGACATCATCCAATGATTATGACATCAAATGATTATGACATCATCAAATGATTGACATCAACAAAAAGATTATGACATCATCCAATGACTTTGACATCAAATGATTATGACTTCATCAAATCATTATGACATCAACAAAATGATTATGACATCAACAAAATGATTATGACATCAAATGATTATGATATCATCAAATGATTATGACATCAACAAAATGATTATGACATCATCTAATGATTATGACATCATCAAATGATTCTGACATCAACAAAATGATTATGACATCATCTAATGATTATGACATCATCAAATGATTATGACATCAACAAAATGATTATGACATCATCCAATGATTATGACATCAAATGATTATGACATCATCAAATGATTATGACATCAACAAAATGATTATGACATCATCTAATGATTATGACATCATCAAATGATTAGGACATCAACAAAATGATTATGACATCATCTAATGATTATGACATCATCAAATGATTACGACATCATCAAATGATTACGACATCAACAAAATGATTATGACATCATCTAATGATTATGACATCATCAAATGATTACGACATCAACAAAATGATTATGACATCATCTAATGATTATGACATCATCAAATGATTATGACATCATCCAATGATTATGACATCAAATGATTATGACATCATCAAATGATTGACATCAACAAAAAGATTATGACATCATCCAATGATTTTGACATCAAATGATTATGACATCATCAAATCATTATGACATCAACAAAATGATTATGACATCATCAAATGATTATGACATCAACAAAATGATTATGACATCATCCAATGATTATGACATCAAATGATTATGACATCAACAAAATGATTATGACATCATCCAATGATTATGGCATCATCAAATGATTATGACATCAACAAAATGATTATGACATCATCCAATGATTATGACATCAAATGATTATGACATCATGAAATCATTTGACATCAACAAAATGATTATGACATCAACAAAATGATTATGACATTATCAAATGATTATGACATCAACAAAATGATTATGACATCATCAAATGATTCTGACATCAACAAAATGATTATGACATCATCCAATGATTATGACATCATCAAATCATTATGACATCAACAAAATGATTATGACATCAACAAAATGATTATGACATCATCAAATGAATATGATATCAACAAAATGATTATGACATCATCTAATGATTATGACATCATCAAATGATTATGACATCAACAAAATGATTATGACATCATCTAAGGATTATGACATCAAATGATTATGACATCATCAAATGATTATGACATCAACAAAATGATTATGACATCATCAAATGATTATGACATCAACAAAATGATTATGACATCATCTAATGATTATGACATCATCAAATGATTATGACATCAACAAAATGATTATGACATCATCTAATGATTATGACATCATCAAATGATTATGACATCAACAAAATGATTATGACATCATCCAATGATTATGACATCAAATGATTATGACATCATCAAATGATTATGACATCAACAAAATGATTATGACATCATCTAATGATTATGACATCATCAAATGATTATGACATCAACAAAATGATTATGACATCATCTAATGATTATGACATCATCAAATGATTATGACATCAACAAAATGATTATGACATCATCCAATGATTATGACATCAAATGATTATGACATCATCAAATGATTACGACATCAACAAAATGATTATGACATCATCTAATGATTATGACATCATCAAATGATTATGACATCATCCAATGATTATGACATCAACAAAATGATTATGACATCATCTAATGATTATGACATCATCAAATGATTATGACATCAACAAAATGATTATGACATCATCCAATGATTATGACATCAAATGATTATGACATCATCAAATGATTATGACATCAACAAAATGATTATGACATCATCTAATGATTATGACATCATCAAATGATTATGGCATCATCAAATGATTATGACATCAACAAAATGATTATGACATCATCCAATGATTATGACATCAAATGATTATGACATCAACAAAATGATTATGACATCATCCAATGATTATGGCATCATCAAATGATTATGACATCAACAAAATGATTATGACATCATCCAATGATTATGACATCAAATGATTATGACATCATGAAATCATTTGACATCAACAAAATGATTATGACATCAACAAAATGATTATGACATCATCAAATGATTATGACATCAACAAAATGATTATGACATCATCAAATGATTCTGACATCAACAAAATGATTATGACATCATCCAATGATTATGACATCATCAAATCATTATGACATCAACAAAATGATTATGACATCAACAAAATGATTATGACATCATCAAATGAATATGATATCAACAAAATGATTATGACATCATCTAATGATTATGACATCATCAAATGATTATGACATCAACAAAATGATTATGACATCATCTAAGGATTATGACATCAAATGATTATGACATCATCAAATGATTATGACATCAACAAAATGATTATGACATCATCAAATGATTATGACATCAACAAAATGATTATGACATCATCTAATGATTATGACATCATCAAATGATTATGACATCAACAAAATGATTATGACATCATCTAATGATTATGACATCATCAAATGATTATGACATCAACAAAATGATTATGACATCATCCAATGATTATGACATCAAATGATTATGACATCATCAAATGATTATGACATCAACAAAATGATTATGACATCATCTAATGATTATGACATCATCAAATGATTATGACATCAACAAAATGATTATGACATCATCTAATGATTATGACATCATCAAATGATTATGACATCAACAAAATGATTATGACATCATCCAATGATTATGACATCAAATGATTATGACATCATCAAATGATTACGACATCAACAAAATGATTATGACATCATCTAATGATTATGACATCATCAAATGATTATGACATCATCCAATGATTATGACATCAACAAAATGATTATGACATCATCTAATGATTATGACATCATCAAATGATTATGACATCAACAAAATGATTATGACATCATCCAATGATTATGACATCAAATGATTATGACATCATCAAATGATTATGACATCAACAAAATGATTATGACATCATCTAATGATTATGACATCATCAAATGATTATGACATCATCCAATGATTATGACATCAAATGATTATGACATCATCAAATGATTGACATCAACAAAAAGATTATGACATCATCCAATGACTTTGACATCAAATGATTATGACTTCATCAAATCATTATGACATCAACAAAATGATTATGACATCAACAAAATGATTATGACATCATCAAATGATTATGACATCAACAAAATGATTATGACATCATCTAATGATTATGACATCATCCAATGATTATGACATCAAATGATTATGACATCAACAAAATGATTATGACATCATCTAATGATTATGTCATCATCAAATGATTATGACATAAACAAAATGATTATGACATCATCCAATGATTATGACATCAAATGATTATGACATCAACAAAATGATTATGACATCAACAAAATGATTATGACATCATCTAATGATTATGACATCATCAAATGATTATGACATAAACAAAATGATTATGACATCATCCAATGATTATGACATCAAATGATTATGACATCATGAAATCATATGACATCAGCAAAATGATTATGACATCAACAAAATGATTATGACATCATCAAATGATTATGACATCAACAAAATGATTATGACATCATCAAATGATTCTGACATCAACAAAATGATTATGACATCATCCAATGATTATGACATCCAATGATTATGACATCATCAAATCATTATGACATCAACAAAATGATTATGACATCAACAAAATGATTATGACATCATCAAATGAATATGACATCAACAAAATGATTATGACATCATCTAATGATTATGACATCATCAAATGATTATGACATCATCTAAGGATTATGACATCAAAGATTATGACATCATCAAATGATTATGACATCAACAAAATGATTATGACATCATCAAATGATTATGACATCAACAAAATGATTATGACATCATCTAATGATTATGACATCATCAAATGATTATGACATCAACAAAATGATTATGACATCATCTAATGATTATGACATCATCAAATGATTATGACATCAACAAAATGATTATGACATCATCCAATGATTATGACATCAAATGATTATGATATCATCAAATGATTATGACATCAACAAAATGATTATGACATCATCTAATGATTATGACATCATCAAATGATTATGACATCAACAAAATGATTATGACATCATCTAATGATTATGACATCATCAAATGATTATGACATCAACAAAATGATTATGACATCATCCAATGATTATGACATCAAATGATTATGACATCATCAAATGATTACGACATCAACAAAATGATTATGACATCATCTAATGATTATGACATCATCAAATGATTATGACATCATCCAATGATTATGACATCAAATGATTATGACATCATCAAATGATTGACATCAACAAAAAGATTATGACATCATCCAATGACTTTGACATCAAATGATTATGACTTCATCAAATCATTATGACATCAACAAAATGATTATGACATCAACAAAATGATTATGACATCATCAAATGATTATGACATCAACAAAATGATTATGACATCATCTAATGATTATGACATCATCCAATGATTATGACATCAAATGATTATGACATCAACAAAATGATTATGACATCATCTAATGATTATGTCATCATCAAATGATTATGACATAAACAAAATGATTATGACATCATCCAATGATTATGACATCAAATGATTATGACATCAACAAAATGATTATGACATCAACAAAATGATTATGACATCATCTAATGATTATGACATCAACAAAATGATTATGACATCATCCAATGATTATGACATCAAATGATTATGACATCATCAAATGATTATGACATCATCCAATGATTATGACATCAAATGATTATGACATCAACAAAATGATTATGACATCATCCAATGATTATGACATCATCAAATGATTATGACATCAACAAAATGATTATGACATCATCCAATGATTATGACATCAAATGATTATGACATCATGAAATCATATGACATCAACAAAATGATTATGACATCAACAAAATGATTATGACATCATCAAATGATTATGACATCAACAAAATGATTATGACATCATCAAATGATTCTGACATCAACAAAATGATTATGACATCATCCAATGATTATGACATCCAATGATTATGACATCATCAAATGATTATGACATCAACAAAATGATTATGACATCATCTAAGGATTATGACATCAAATGATTATGACATCATCAAATGATTATGACATCAACAAAATGATTATGACATCATCAAATGATTATGACATCAACAAAATGATTATGACATCATCTAATGATTATGACATCATCCAATGATTATGACATCAACAAAATGATTATGACATCATCTAATGATTATGACATCATCAAATGATTATGACATCAACAAAATGATTATGACATCATCCAATGATTATGACATCAAATGATTATGACATCATCAAATGATTATGACATCAACAAAATGATTATGACATCATCTAATGATTATGACATCATCAAATGATTAGGACATCAACAAAATGATTATGACATCATCTAATGATTATGACATCATCAAATGATTACGACATCATCAAATGATTACGACATCAACAAAATGATTATGACATCATCTAATGATTATGACATCATCAAATGATTACGACATCAACAAAATGATTATGACATCATCTAATGATTATGACATCATCAAATGATTATGACATCATCCAATGATTATGACATCAAATGATTATGACATCATCAAATGATTGACATCAACAAAAAGATTATGACATCATCCAATGATTTTGACATCAAATGATTATGACATCATCAAATCATTATGACATCAACAAAATGATTATGACATCATCAAATGATTATGACATCAACAAAATGATTATGACATCATCCAATGATTATGACATCAAATGATTATGACATCAACAAAATGATTATGACATCATCCAATGATTATGGCATCATCAAATGATTATGACATCAACAAAATGATTATGACATCATCCAATGATTATGACATCAAATGATTATGACATCATGAAATCATTTGACATCAACAAAATGATTATGACATCAACAAAATGATTATGACATCATCAAATGATTATGACATCAACAAAATGATTATGACATCATCAAATGATTCTGACATCAACAAAATGATTATGACATCATCCAATGATTATGACATCATCAAATCATTATGACATCAACAAAATGATTATGACATCAACAAAATGATTATGACATCATCAAATGAATATGATATCAACAAAATGATTATGACATCATCTAATGATTATGACATCATCAAATGATTATGACATCAACAAAATGATTATGACATCATCTAAGGATTATGACATCAAATGATTATGACATCATCAAATGATTATGACATCAACAAAATGATTATGACATCATCAAATGATTATGACATCAACAAAATGATTATGACATCATCTAATGATTATGACATCATCAAATGATTATGACATCAACAAAATGATTATGACATCATCTAATGATTATGACATCATCAAATGATTATGACATCAACAAAATGATTATGACATCATCCAATGATTATGACATCAAATGATTATGACATCATCAAATGATTATGACATCAACAAAATAATTATGACATCATCTAATGATTATGACATCATCAAATGATTATGACATCAACAAAATGATTATGACATCATCTAATGATTATGACATCATCAAATGATTATGACATCAACAAAATGATTATGACATCATCCAATGATTATGACATCAAATGATTATGACATCATCAAATGATTACGACATCAACAAAATGATTATGACATCATCTAATGATTATGACATCATCAAATGATTATGACATCATCCAATGATTATGACATCAACAAAATGATTATGACATCATCTAATGATTATGACATCATCAAATGATTATGACATCAACAAAATGATTATGACATCATCCAATGATCATGACATCAAATGATTATGACATCATCAAATGATTACGACATCAACAAAATGATTATGACATCATCTAATGATTATGACATCATCAAATGATTATGACATCATCCAATGATTATGACATCAAATGATTATGACATCATCAAATGATTGACATCAACAAAAAGATTATGACATCATCCAATGACTTTGACATCAAATGATTATGACTTCATCAAATCATTATGACATCAACAAAATGATTATGACATCAACAAAATGATTATGACATCAACAAAATGATTATGACATCATCAAATGATTATGACATCAACAAAATGATTATGACATCATCTAATGATTATGACATCATCCAATGATTATGACATCAAATGATTATGACATCAACAAAATGATTATGACATCATCTAATGATTATGTCATCATCAAATGATTATGACATAAACAAAATGATTATGACATCATCCAATGATTATGACATCAAATGATTATGACATCAACAAAATGATTATGACATCAACAAAATGATTATGACATCATCTAATGATTATGACATCATCAAATGATTATGACATCAACAAAATGATTATGACATCATCCAATGATTATGACATCAAATGATTATGACATCATCAAATGATTATGACATCATCCAATGATTATGACATCAAATGATTATGACATCAACAAAATGATTATGACATCATCCAATGATTATGACAACATCAAATGATTATGACATCAACAAAATGATTATGACATCATCCAATGATTATGACATCAAATGATTATGACATCATGAAATCATATGACATCAACAAAATGATTATGACATCAACAAAATGATTATGACATCATCAAATGATTATGACATCAACAAAATGATTATGACATCATCAAATGATTCTGACATCAACAAAATGATTATGACATCATCTAATGATTATGACATCATCAAATGATTATGACATCAACAAAATGATTATGACATCATCTAAGGATTATGACATCAAATGATTATGACATCATCAAATGATTATGACATCAACAAAATGATTATGACATCATCAAATGATTATGACATCAACAAAATGATTATGACATCATCTAATGATTATGACATCATCAAATGATTATGACATCAACAAAATGATTATGACATCATCTAATGATTATGACATCATCAAATGATTATGACATCAACAAAATGATTATGACATCATCCAATGATTATGACATCAAATGATTATGACATCATCAAATGATTATGACATCAACAAAATGATTATGACATCATCTAATGATTATGACATCATCAAATGATTAGGACATCAACAAAATGATTATGACATCATCTAATGATTATGACATCATCAAATGATTACGACATCATCAAATGATTACGACATCAACAAAATGATTATGACATCATCTAATGATTATGACATCATCAAATGATTACGACATCAACAAAATGATTATGACATCATCTAATGATTATGACATCATCAAATGATTATGACATCATCCAATGATTATGACATCAAATGATTATGACATCATCAAATGATTGACATCAACAAAAAGATTATGACATCATCCAATGATTTTGACATCAAATGATTATGACATCATCAAATCATTATGACATCAACAAAATGATTATGACATCATCAAATGATTATGACATCAACAAAATGATTATGACATCATCCAATGATTATGACATCAAATGATTATGACATCAACAAAATGATTATGACATCATCCAATGATTATGGCATCATCAAATGATTATGACATCAACAAAATGATTATGACATCATCCAATGATTATGACATCAAATGATTATGACATCATGAAATCATATGACATCAACAAAATGATTATGACATCAACAAAATGATTATGACATCATCAAATGATTATGACATCAACAAAATGATTATGACATCATCAAATGATTCTGACATCAACAAAATGATTATGACATCATCCAATGATTATGACATCATCAAATCATTATGACATCAACAAAATGATTATGACATCAACAAAATGATTATGACATCATCAAATGAATATGATATCAACAAAATGATTATGACATCATGTAATGATTATGACATCATCAAATGATTATGACATCAACAAAATGATTATGACATCATCTAAGGATTATGACATCAAATGATTATGACATCATCAAATGATTATGACATCAACAAAATGATTATGACATCATCAAATGATTATGACATCAACAAAATGATTATGACATCATCTAATGATTATGACATCATCAAATGATTATGACATCAACAAAATGATTATGACATCATCTAATGATTATGACATCATCAATTGATTATGACATCAACAAAATGATTATGACATCATCCAATGATTATGACATCAAATGATTATGACATCATCAAATGATTATGACATCAACAAAATGATTATGACATCATCTAATGATTATGACATCATCAAATGATTATGACATCAACAAAATGATTATGACATCATCTAATGATTATGACATCATCAAATGATTATGACATCAACAAAATGATTATGACATCATCCAATGATTATGACATCAAATGATTATGACATCATGAAATCATATGACATCAACAAAATGATTATGACATCAACAAAATGATTATGACATCATCAAATGATTATGACATCAACAAAATGATTATGACGTCATCAAATGATTCTGACATCAACAAAATGATTATGACATCATCCAATGATTATGACTTCCAATGATTATGACATCATCAAATGATTATGACATCAACAAAATGATTATGACATCATCCAATGATTATGACATCAAATGATTATGACATCATGAAATCATATGACATCAACAAAATGATTATGACATCAACAAAATGATTATGACATCATCAAATGATTATGACATCAACAAAATGATTATGACATCATCAAATGATTCTGACATCAACAAAATGATTATGACATCATCCAATGATTATGACTTCCAATGATTATGACATCATCAAATGATTATGACATCAACAAAATGATTATGACATCATCTAAGGATTATGACATCAAATGATTATGACATCATCAAATGATTATGACATCAACAAAATGATTATGACATCATCAAATGATTATGACATCAACAAAATGATTATGACATCATCTAATGATTATGACATCATCAAATGATTATGACATCAACAAAATGATTATGACATCATCTAATGATTATGACATCATCAAATGATTATGACATCAACAAAATGATTATGACATCATCCAATGATTATGACATCAAATGATTATGACATCATCAAATGATTATGACATCAACAAAATGATTATGACATCATCTAATGATTATGACATCATCAAATGATTAGGACATCAACAAAATGATTATGACATCATCTAATGATTATGACATCATCAAATGATTACGACATCATCAAATGATTACGACATCAACAAAATGATTATGACATCATCTAATGATTATGACATCATCAAATGATTACGACATCAACAAAATGATTATGACATCATCTAATGATTATGACATCATCAAATGATTATGACATCATCCAATGATTATGACATCAAATGATTATGACATCATCAAATGATTGACATCAACAAAAAGATTATGACATCATCCAATGATTTTGACATCAAATGATTATGACATCATCAAATCATTATGACATCAACAAAATGATTATGACATCATCAAATGATTATGACATCAACAAAATGATTATGACATCATCCAATGATTATGACATCAAATGATTATGACATCAACAAAATGATTATGACATCATCCAATGATTATGGCATCATCAAATGATTATGACATCAACAAAATGATTATGACATCATCCAATGATTATGACATCAAATGATTATGACATCATGAAATCATATGACATCAACAAAATGATTATGACATCAACAAAATGATTATGACATCATCAAATGATTATGACATCAACAAAATGATTATGACATCATCAAATGATTCTGACATCAACAAAATGATTATGACATCATCCAATGATTATGACATCATCAAATCATTATGACATCAACAAAATGATTATGACATCAACAAAATGATTATGACATCATCAAATGAATATGATATCAACAAAATGATTATGACATCATCTAATGATTATGACATCATCAAATGATTATGACATCAACAAAATGATTATGACATCATCTAAGGATTATGACATCAAATGATTATGACATCATCAAATGATTATGACATCAACAAAATGATTATGACATAATCAAATGATTATGACATCAACAAAATGATTATGACATCATCTAATGATTATGACATCATCAAATGATTATGACATCAACAAAATGATTATGACATCATCTAATGATTATGACATCAACAAAATGATTATGACATCATCCAATGATTATGACATCAAATGATTATGACATCATCAAATGATTATGACATCAACAAAATGATTATGACATCATCTAATGATTATGACATCATCAAATGATTATGACATCAACAAAATGATTATGACATCATCTAATGATTATGACATCATCAAATGATTATGACATCAACAAAATGATTATGACATCATCCAATGATTATGACATCAAATGATTATGACATCATCAAATGATTACGACATCAACAAAATGATTATGACATCATCTAATGATTATGACATCATCAAATGATTATGACATCATCCAATGATTATGACATCAAATGATTATGACATCATCAAATGATTGACATCAACAAAAAGATTATGACATCATCCAATGACTTTGACATCAAATGATTATGACATCATCAAATCATTATGACATCAACAAAATGATTATGACATCAACAAAATGATTATGACATCATCAAATGATTATGACATCAACAAAATGATTATGACATCATCCAATGATTATGACATCAAATGATTATGACATCATCAAATGATCATGACATCATCCAATGATTATGACATCAAATGATTATGACATCAACAAAATGATTATGACATCATCCAATGATTATGACATCATCAAATGATTATGACATCAACAAAATGATTATGACATCATCCAATGATTATGACATCAAATGATTATGACATCATGAAATCATATGACATCAACAAAATGATTATGACATCAACAAAATGATTATGACATCATCAAATGATTATGACATCAACAAAATGATTATGGCATCATCAAATGATTCTGACATCAACAAAATGATTATGACATCATCCAATGATTATGACATCCAATGATTATGACATCATCAAATCATTATGACATCAACAAAATGATTATGACATCAACAAAATGATTATGACATCATCAAATGAATATGACATCAACAAAATGATTATGACATCAACAAAATGATTATGACATCATCAAATGATTATGACATCAACAAAATGATTATGACATCATCCAATGATTATGACATCAAATGATTATGACATCATCAAATGATCATGACATCATCCAATGATTATGACATCAAATGATTATGACATCAACAAAATGATTATGACATCATCCAATGATTATGACATCATCAAATGATTATGACATCAACAAAATGATTATGACATCATCCAATGATTATGACATCAAATGATTATGACATCATGAAATCATATGACATCAACAAAATGATTATGACATCAACAAAATGATTATGACATCATCAAATGATTATGACATCAACAAAATGATTATGGCATCATCAAATGATTCTGACATCAACAAAATGATTATGACATCATCCAATGATTATGACATCCAATGATTATGACATCATCAAATCATTATGACATCAACAAAATGATTATGACATCAACAAAATGATTATGACATCATCAAATGAATATGACATCAACAAAATGATTATGACATCATCTAATGATTATGACATCATCAAATGATTATGACATCAACAAAATGATTATGACATCATCTAAGGATTATGACATCAGATGATTATGACATCATCAAATGATTATGACATCAACAAAATGATTATGACATCATCAAATGATTATGACATCAACAAAATGATTATGACATCATCTAATGATTATGACATCATCAAATGATTATGACATCAACAAAATGATTATGACATCATCTAATGATTATGACATCATCAAATGATTATGACATCAACAAAATGATTATGACATCATCCAATGATTATGACATCAAATGATTATGACATCATCAAATGATTATGACATCAACGAAATGATTATGACATCATCTAATGATTATGACATCATCAAATGATTATGACATCAACAAAATGATTATGACATCTTCTAATGATTATGACATCATCAAATGATTATGACATCAACAAAATGATTATGACATCATCCAATGATTATGACATCAAATGATTATGACATCATCAAATGATTACGACATCAACAAAATGATTATGACATCATCTAATGATTATGACATCATCAAATGATTATGACATCATCCAATGATTATGACATCAAATGATTATGACATCATCAAATGATTACGACATCAACAAAATGATTATGACATCATCTAATGATTATGACATCATCAAATGATTATGACATCATCCAATGATTATGACATCAAATGATTATGACATCATCAAATGATTGACATCAACAAAAAGATTATGACATCATCCAATGACTTTGACATCAAATGATTATGACATCATCAAATCATTATGACATCAACAAAATGATTATGACATCAACAAAATGATTATGACATCATCGAATGATTATGACATCAACAAAATGATTATGACATCATCCAATGATTATGACATCAAATGATTATGACATCATCAAATGATCATGACATCATCCAATGATTATGACATCAAATGATTATGACATCAACAAAATGATTATGACATCATCCAATGATTATGACATCATCAAATGATTATGACATCAACAAAATGATTATGACATCATCCAATGATTATGACATCAAATGATTATGACATCATGAAATCATATGACATCAACAAAATGATTATGACATCAACAAAATGATTATGACATCATCAAATGATTATGACATCAACAAAATGATTATGGCATCATCAAATGATTCTGACATCAACAAAATGATTATGACATCATCCAATGATTATGACATCCAATGATTATGACATCATCAAATCATTATGACATCAACAAAATGATTATGACATCAACAAAATGATTATGACATCATCAAATGAATATGACATCAACAAAATGATTATGACATCAACAAAATGATTATGACATCATCAAATGATTATGACATCAACAAAATGATTATGACATCATCCAATGATTATGACATCAAATGATTATGACATCATCAAATGATCATGACATCATCCAATGATTATGACATCAAATGATTATGACATCAACAAAATGATTATGACATCATCCAATGATTATGACATCATCAAATGATTATGACATCAACAAAATGATTATGACATCATCCAATGATTATGACATCAAATGATTATGACATCATGAAATCATATGACATCAACAAAATGATTATGACATCAACAAAATGATTATGACATCATCAAATGATTATGACATCAACAAAATGATTATGGCATCATCAAATGATTCTGACATCAACAAAATGATTATGACATCATCCAATGATTATGACATCCAATGATTATGACATCATCAAATCATTATGACATCAACAAAATGATTATGACATCAACAAAATGATTATGACATCATCAAATGAATATGACATCAACAAAATGATTATGACATCATCTAATGATTATGACATCATCAAATGATTATGACATCAACAAAATGATTATGACATCATCTAAGGATTATGACATCAGATGATTATGACATCATCAAATGATTATGACATCAACAAAATGATTATGACATCATCAAATGATTATGACATCAACAAAATGATTATGACATCATCTAATGATTATGACATCATCAAATGATTATGACATCAACAAAATGATTATGACATCATCTAATGATTATGACATCATCAAATGATTATGACATCAACAAAATGATTATGACATCATCCAATGATTATGACATCAAATGATTATGACATCATCAAATGATTATGACATCAACAAAATGATTATGACATCATCTAATGATTATGACATCATCAAATGATTATGACATCAACAAAATGATTATGACATCATCTAATGATTATGACATCATCAAATGATTATGACATCAACAAAATGATTATGACATCATCCAATGATTATGACATCAAATGATTATGACATCATCAAATGATTACGACATCAACAAAATGATTATGACATCATCTAATGATTATGACATCATCAAATGATTATGACATCATCCAATGATTATGACATCAAATGATTATGACATCATCAAATGATTGACATCAACAAAAAGATTATGACATCATCCAATGACTTTGACATCAAATGATTATGACATCATCAAATCATTATGACATCAACAAAATGATTATGACATCAACAAAATGATTATGACATCATCAAATGATTATGACATCAACAAAATGATTATGACATCATCTAATGATTATGACATCATCCAATGATTATGACATCAAATGATTATGACATCAACAAAATGATTATGACATCATCCATTGATTATGACATCAAATGATTATGACATCAACAAAATGATTATGACATCATCTAATGATTATGACATCATCAAATGATTATGACATCAACAAAATGATTATGACATCATCCAATGATTATGACATCAAATGATTATGACATCATCAAATGATTATGACATCAACAAAATGATTTTTACATCATCCAATGATTATGACATCAAATGATTATGACATCATCAAATCATTATGACATCAACAAAATGATTATGACATCAACAAAATGATTATGACATCATCAAATGATTATAACATCAACAAAATGATTATGACATCATCTAATGATTATTACATCATCAAATGATTATGACATCAACAAAATGATTATGACATCATCCAATGATTATGACATCAAATGATTATGACATCATCAAATGATTATGACATCAACAAAATGATTATGACATCATCAAATGATTATGACATCAACAAAATGATTATGACATCATCTAATGATTATGACATCATCAAATGATTATGACATCAACAAAATGATTATGACATCATCCAATGATTATGACATCAAATGATTATGACATCAACAAAATGATTATGACATCATCCAATGATTATGACATCAAATGATTATGAAATCATCAAATGATTATGACATCAACAAAATGATTATGACATCATCAAATGATTATGACATCAACAAAATGATTATGACATCATTAAATGATTATGACATCAAAAAAATGATTATGACATCATCTAATGATTATGACATCATCAAATGATTATGACATCAACAAAATGATTATGACATCATCCAATAATTATGACATCAAATGATTATGACATCATCAAATGATTATGACATCAACAAAATGATTATGACATCATCAAATGATTATGACATCAACAAAATGATTATGACATAATCCAATGATTATGACATCAAATGATTATGACATCATCAAATGATTATGACATCAACAAAATGATTATGACATCATCCAACGATTATGACATCAAATGATTATGACATCATCAAATCATTATGACATCAACAAAATGATTATGACATCAACAAAATGATTATGACATCATCAAATGATTATGACATCAACAAAATGATTATGACATCATCTAATGATGATGACATCATCAAATGATTAAGACATCAACAAAATGATTATGACATCATCAAATGATTATGACATCAACAAAATTATTATGACATCATCTAATGATTATGACATCATCAAATGATTATGGCATCATCAAATGATTATGACATCAACAAAATGATTATGACATCATCCAATGATTATGACATCAAATGATTATGACATCATCAAATCATTATGACATCAACAAAATGATTATTACATCAACAAAATGATTATGACATCATCAAATGATTATGACATCCAAAAAATGATTATGACTTCATCTAATGATTATGACATCATCAAATGATTATGACATCAACAAAATGATTATGACATCATCCAATGATTATGACATCATCAAATGATTATGACATCAACAAAATGATTATGACATCATCAAATGATTATGACATCAACAAAATGATTATGACATCATCTAATGATTATGACATAATCAAATGATTATGACATCAACAAAATGATTATGACATCATCTAATGATTATAACATCATCAAATGATTATGACATCAACAAAATGATTATGACATCATCCAATGATTATGACATCAAATGATTATGACATCATCAAATCATATGACATCAACAAAATGATTATGACATTAACAAAATGATTATGACATCATCAAATGATTCTGACATCAACAAAATGATTATGACATCATCTAATGATTATGACATCATCCAATGATTATGACATCAAATGATTATGACATCAACAAAATGATTATGACATCATCTAATGATTATGTCATCATCAAATGATTATGACATAAACAAAATGATTATGACATCATCCAATGATTATGACATCAAATGATTATGACATCATCCAATGATTATGACATCAAATGATTATGACATCATCAAATGATTATGACATCATCCAATGATTATGACATCAAATGATTATGACATCAACAAAATGATTATGACATCATCCAATGATTATGACATCATCAAATGATTATGACATCAACAAAATGATTATGACATCATCCAATGATTATGACATCAAATGATTATGACATCATGAAATCATATGACATCAACAAAATGATTATGACATCAACAAAATGATTATGACATCATCAAATGATTATGACATCAACAAAATGATTATGACATCATCAAATGATTCTGACATCAACAAAATGATTATGACATCATCCAATGATTATGACATCCAATGATTATGACATCATCAAATGATTATGACATCAACAAAATGATTATGACATCATCTAAGGATTATGACATCAAATGATTATGACATCATCAAATGATTATGACATCAACAAAATGATTATGACATCATCAAATGATTATGACATCAACAAAATGATTATGACATCATCTAATGATTATGACATCATCAAATGATTATGACATCAACAAAATGATTATGACATCATCTAATGATTATGACATCATCAAATGATTATGACATCAACAAAATGATTATGACATCATCCAATGATTATGACATCAAATGATTATGACATCATCAAATGATTATGACATCAACAAAATGATTATGACATCATCTAATGATTATGACATCATCAAATGATTAGGACATCAACAAAATGATTATGACATCATCTAATGATTATGACATCATCAAATGATTACGACATCATCAAATGATTACGACATCAACAAAATGATTATGACATCATCTAATGATTATGACATCATCAAATGATTACGACATCAACAAAATGATTATGACATCATCTAATGATTATGACATCATCAAATGATTATGACATCATCCAATGATTATGACATCAAATGATTATGACATCATCAAATGATTGACATCAACAAAAAGATTATGACATCATCCAATGATTTTGACATCAAATGATTATGACATCATCAAATCATTATGACATCAACAAAATGATTATGACATCATCAAATGATTATGACATCAACAAAATGATTATGACATCATCCAATGATTATGACATCAAATGATTATGACATCAACAAAATGATTATGACATCATCCAATGATTATGGCATCATCAAATGATTATGACATCAACAAAATGATTATGACATCATCCAATGATTATGACATCAAATGATTATGACATCATGAAATCATATGACATCAACAAAATGATTATGACATCAACAAAATGATTATGACATCATCAAATGATTATGACATCAACAAAATGATTATGACATCATCAAATGATTCTGACATCAACAAAATGATTATGACATCATCCAATGATTATGACATCATCAAATCATTATGACATCAACAAAATGATTATGACATCAACAAAATGATTATGACATCATCAAATGAATATGATATCAACAAAATGATTATGACATCATCTAATGATTATGACATCATCAAATGATTATGACATCAACAAAATGATTATGACATAATCTAAGGATTATGACATCAAATGATTATGACATCATCAAATGATTATGACATCAACAAAATGATTATGACATCATCAAATGATTATGACATCAACAAAATGATTATGACATCATCTATTGATTATGACATCATCAAATGATTATGACATCAACAAAATGATTATGACATCATCTAATGATTATGACATCATCAAATGATTATGACATCAACAAAATGATTATGACATCATCCAATGATTATGACATCAAATGATTATGACATCATCAAATGATTATGACATCAACAAAATGATTATGACATCATCTAATGATTATGACATCATCAAATGATTATGACATCAACAAAATGATTATGACATCATCTAATGATTATGACATCATCAAATGATTATGACATCAACAAAATGATTATGACATCATCCAATGATTATGACATCAAATGATTATGACATCATCAAATGATTACGACATCAACAAAATGATTATGACATCATCTAATGATTATGACATCATCAAATGATTATGACATCATCCAATGATTATGACATCAAATGACTATGACATCATCAAATGATTGACATCAACAAAAAGATTATGACATCATCCAATGACTTTGACATCAAATGATTATGACATCATCAAATCATTATGACATCAACAAAATGATTATGACATCAACAAAATGATTATGACATCATCAAATGATTATGACATCAACAAAATGATTATGACATCATCTAATGATTATGACATCATCCAATGATTATGACATCAAATGATTATGACATCAACAAAATGATTATGACATCATCTAATGATTATGTCATCATCAAATGATTATGACATAAACAAAATGATTATGACATCATCCAATGATTATGACATCAAATGATTATGACTAGAGTTGAGCGATACCAGCCGATACTTGAAAATATCGGATCGGAATGGATCGGCCGATCTTAAAAAAAAGTATCGGTATCGCCGATTCCGATACCGGGAACCAATGCAAGTCAATGGGGCCAAAATATCGGAATTAAAAAAAAACCTTTCTTTCCTTGTAGGTTAATTCTACATGAAGAAAAACAACTAAGAATAATGTAGAATGTATTGTGGGAGGTGGAGGAGACATTAAAGCCATAGAGGTTTAGCCCAATCAAATGGAATAGCAGGAATTAAACTTTTTTTTTTAAAGATGTTAGGAGTTACAAAGATATTGACTATGTTAGCCTCATTTATATTTTGCCAGACATGTATGTCTTCTTCTTCTACTTCCTTTTTTTACATTCTTCTTCTTCTTCTTCTACTTCCTTTTTTTACATTCTTCTTCTTCTTCTTCTACTTCCTTTTTTTACATTCTTCTTCTTATTCCTTTTTTTACATTCTTCTTCTTCTTCTTCTACTTCCTTTTTTTACATTCTTCTTCTTCTTCTTCTTCTTCTTCTTCTTCTTCTTCTTCTTCTTCTTCCTTTTCTTACATTCTTCATATTCTTCTTATTCAACAATTATTATTCTACATATTCAGCTTCTTCATCTTCTTCCTATTCTTCTTCATCATATTCTTGTTTGTGTCAGGCATTCCTGTAGTTGTTATCTAGAAAAGTTAGAAGTTTACACCTTCCGTTCTGCCTGTCACAAAAGATTTACAACAGGATTTGTCCGCGTTCAGTTTGGCCTGCAGAAGCAGGCCTTTTCCAGGGGCACCACGAGGAGGAACGGACTCACCCCCATACACTGCTTAGTCTTCTTCTGCTTATAAATAAGATAATATCATTTGCTCAGAGTATTAGTCTTATGCTTAATGTTCTTCTGCTTTGTTTTTTTTATGCTTCTTTGTCTTCTCTCTCTTGTTGTTCTGCATCTTGGTGGTTGTCTTCCTGTTCTTTGTCCTCTTGAACCAGCTGACGGTACTGGCACCCGGAGGGGCAGCAGAAGGAACAAGAGCCAATGGCACTACCGAGGACCAGCTGACGGTGCTGGAACCCGGTTACTAAGCAGGAGGTACCTGTGCTACAAAGCACTACCAAGGACCAGCAGACGTTGCCGGAACTCGGATACCGAGATGGAGGCACCTAGGCCAAACGCTCTGACGAGAACCAGCTGACGGTGCTGGAACCCAGAGGGGTAGCATAAGCTGCAAGAGCAAATGGAAATAGCGAGGACCAGCTGACAGTGCTGGCACCCGGAGGGGCAGCAGAAGGAATAAGAGCCAATGGCACAACCGAGGACCAGCTGACGGTGCTGGAACCCGGTTACTAAGCAGGAGGTACCTGTGCTACAAAGCACTACCAAGGACCAGCAGACGTTGCCGGAACTCGGATACCGAGATGGAGGCACCTAGGCCAAAGGCTCTGACGAGAACCAGCTGACGGTGCTGGAACCCGGAGGGGTAGCATAAGCTGCAAGAGCAAATGGAAATAGCGAGGACCAGCTGACAGTGCTGGCACCCGGAGGGGCAGCAGAAGGAATAAGAGCCAATGGCACAACCGAGGACCAGCTGACGGTGCTGGAACCCGGTTACTAAGCAGGAGGTACCTGTGCTACAAAGCACTACCAAGGACCAGCAGACGTTGCTGGAACTCGGATACCGAGATGGAGGCACCTAGGCCAAAGGCTCTGATGAGAACCAGCTGACGGTGCTGGAACCCGGAGGGGTATCAGAAGTTACCCCTGAAAAGCAAAGTTGGCATGCCGCAAGCTGGCCGCAGTTACCGAATCACACAGTCCTACAGGGGGTGCTTGTCCTACTGGCACTATGGAACAAACCTTTCTTACCAGAACCCGCAGTCCACATAGGAAGCACCTAAACTGCTGGCACCCTAGCCTCGGCTAACCCAACCGCAACACGACATGGCAACTTGGGGTGGCAAACTGACATTGACACTTCCCGGAAACAGCAGGCAGGGCTGGAACCAAGCTGGGCAGGAGGGAGTACCCGTGCCAAAGTCAGTTATGAGCAGCAACTGGCGATGTTGGAGCCCAGGACAAGCACTTAGCAGGCTGAGGCCTGATGTGCTGTCAATTGGGAGGCAGCAGGACAGATTGCCATCAAAACAGCAGGGGAACAGCTGACGTTACTGAACCCCACAAACACAGGAGCTAGTGTTTTACTCTGTGAAGACGGCACTTCCGAGCAACAACTGGCTGTGTTGAAGCCCAGGGACAAGCACGGAGCAGGCTTAGGCTGCATTGAAGAAATTTTAAGATCGGTTGTAGACTACTAATTTGAACCAAGCTCCACTTAGGCCTGTGGATTCACTGATTTTCGTATTTCCCCTGTCCTCCAACCCCGCCAGTTACAGCTCCGAAGTGGCGTCTGCACAATCCACACTTGTTCCTGTGTTACAGGTGTTCAGTCCGGTCAGTTAATCCCCTGATGTGTGTCCGGCAATGTCGCCTGCTCTGTCCACATTCCGATAATGGGAATGTGGACAGAGCAGGCGACATTGCCGGACACACATCAGGGGATTAACTGATCGGACTGAACACCTGTAACACAGGAACAAGTGTGGATTGTGCAGACGCCACTTCGGAGCTGTAACTGGCAGGGTTGGAGGACAGGGGAAATACGAGAGACAGTGGAGCCACAGGCCTAATTGGAGCACGGTTAAAAATCAGTAGTGGTACGACTGTGTAGGCAGCAGGAGACTTTGCCATCCACACAGCAGGGGATCAGCTGACATTACTGAACCCCACTGAGACACGGGAGCAAGTATCTCTTTCCGTGTGGACGGCACTTCCGAACTACAACTGGCTGTGTTGAAGCCCAGGAAATAGGAGGGTGTAGGCAGAGGCCTACTGTATTTTGAATGAGTTTACAGCAGGAGAGACTGCCATCCACACAGCAGGGGATCAGCTGACGTTACTGAACCCCACTGAGACACGGGAGCAAGTGTCTCTTTCCGTGTGGACGGCACTTCCGAACTACAACTGGCTGTGTTGAAGCCCAGGAAATAGGAGGGTGTAGGCAGAGGCCTACTGTATTTTGAATGAGTTTACAGCAGGAGAGACTGCCATCCACACAGCAGGGGATCAGCTGACGTTACTGAACCCCACTGAGACACGGGAGCAAGTGTCTCTTTCCGTGTGGACGGCACTTCCGAACTACAACTGGCTGTGTTGAAGCCCAGGAAATAGGAGGGTGTAGGCAGAGGCCTACTGTATTTTGAATGAGTTTACAGCAGGAGAGACTGCCATCCACACAGCAGGGGATCAGCTGACGTTACTGAACCCCACTGAGACACGGGAGCAAGTGTCTCTTTCCGTGTGGACGGCACTTCCGAACTACAACTGGCTGTGTTGAAGCCCAGGAAATAGGAGGGTGTAGGCAGAGGCCTACTGTATTTTGAATGAGTTTACAGCAGGAGAGACTGCCATCCACACAGCAGGGGATCAGCTGACGTTACTGAACCCCACTGAGACACGGGAGCAAGTATCTCTTTCCGTGTGGACGGCACTTCCGAACTACAACTGGCTGTGTTGAAGCCCAGGAAATAGGAGGGTGTAGGCAGAGGCCTACTGTCTTTGTAATGCGGAGACAGCAGGAGAGACTGCCATCTCCACAGCAGGGGAACAGCTGGCAGTGCTGAACCCCACTAACACTTGAACGAATGTGTTTGGCTCTGTGGAGACGACACTTCTGAACACCAACTGACGCTGTTGGAGCCCAGGATTAGGCGAGGAGCAGGCTGGGGCCAACTGGATTTTGGCAGGTGAAGGCAGCAGGAGACTTGCCATCTCCACAGCAGGGGAACAGCTGGCAGTGCTGAACCCCACTAACACTTGAACGAATGTGTTTGGCTCTGTGGAGACGACACTTCTGAACACCAACTGACGCTGTTGGAGCCCAGGATTAGGCGAGGAGCAGGCTGGGGCCTACTGGATTTTGGCAGGTGAAGGCAGCAGGAGACTTGCCATCTCCACAGCAGGGGAACAGCTGGCAGTGCTGAACCCCACTAACACTTGAACGAATGTGTTTGGTTCTGTGGAGACGACACTTCTGAACACCAACTGACGCTGTTGGAGCCCAGGATTAGGCGAGGAGCAGGCTGGGGCCTACTGGATTTTGGCAGGTGAAGGCAGCAGGAGACTTGCCATCTCCACAGCAGGGGAACAGCTGGCAGTGCTGAACCCCACTAACACTTGAACGAATGTGTTTGGCTCTGTGGAGACGACACTTCTGAACACCAACTGACGCTGTTGGAGCCCAGGATTAGGCGAGGAGCAGGCTGGGGCCTACTGGATTTTGGCAGGTGAATGCAGCAGGAGACTTGCCATCTCCACAGCAGGGGAACAGCTGGCAGTGCTGAACCCCACTAACACTTGAACGAATGTGTTTGGCTCTGTGGAGACGACACTTCTGAACACCAACTGACGCTGTTGGAGCCCAGGATTAGGCGAGGAGCAGGCTGGGGCCTACTGGATTTGGGCAGGTGAAGGCAGCAGGAGACTTGCCATCTCCACAGCAGGGGAACAGCTGGCAGTGCTGAACCCCACTAACACTTGAACGAATGTGTTTGGCTCTGTGGAGACGACACTTCTGAACACCAACTGACGCTGTTGGTGCCCAGGATTACGCATGCCACATGCAGAGGCCAATGGGCAGCGGTTTTTATGGAGGTTGTGGACTACTACTGATTCTAACCATGCTCCACTTAGGCCTCTGGCTCCACTGTCTCTACTATTTACCCTGGCCTCCAACCCCGCCAGCTACATCTCTGAAGTGGCGTCAGCACAATCTACACTTGTTCCTGTGTTACTGGTGCTCAGTCCCATCAGTTGATCCCCTGATGTTTGTCCGGCAAGTTCGCCAGCTCTGTCCTCATTCCCACTACTGGTTATGGAAATGTGGACAGAGCAGGAGACCTTGCCGGACACACATCAGGGGATAAACTGATGGGACTGAGCCACAGGAACACAGGAACAAGTGTAGATTGTGCTGACGCCACTTCAGAGATGTAGATGGCGGGGTTGGAGGTCAGGGGAAATAGTAGAGACAGTGGAGCCAGAGACCTAAGTTGGGCATGGTTAAAAATCAGTAGTGGTTTGAATGTTGATGGAGCTGGTGACTCTGCCGTCCACACAGCAGGGGATCAGCTGGCATTACTGAACCCCAGTAACACAGGAGCTAGTGTGTTTCTCTGTGCAGACGACACATCTGAGCGACAACTGGCTGTGTTGAAGCACAGGGATTATAGTTCAGGTGGTAGAAAAATGAACACACCAGCAGACCTGGATACAGTTGCCAACCACTAATTTAGTCTGTAAGAGGAATGGCAAAGTCTTTGGAGATCCAGGCCTTGTTCATTTTCAGAAAAGTCAGCCGGTCAACATTATCGGAAGATAGTCGCGTGCGACGGTCTGTTAGTACACCACCTGCGGCACTAAAGACACGTTCCGATAATACACTGGCAGCAGGGCAAGCCAGCACCTCCAATGCATACTGGCTAAGCTCTGGCCATGTATCCAGCTTAGAGACCCAAAACTTGAAGGGGGAAGAGCCATCTGGGAGTACAGCGACAGGGCAAGACATGTAGTCTGACACCATCTGACGGAAGCGTTGCCTCCTGCTGACTCGAGGCGTCGCTGATGGTGTAGACAATTGTGGTGGACACACAAAACTTTGCCACATTTGGGCCATAGTGGTCTTGCCTTGTGCTGCGGCACTGCCTCTGCTCCCTCTTTGTGCAGAGTTTCCTCCACTGCCTCGACGCACAGAGCTGCTTTGTAAAGCACTTGCAACAATGCTGTCGGGTGGAATGGAAAACATTATGGACTGCACCAGTGACTCTTCGTACTCCCGCATTTTACGCTCCCGGTTCAACGTTGGTATGAGCCTTTGTACGCTGTCCCGGTAGCGAGGATCTAGGAGGGTGTACACCCAATAATCAGCCGAGACGAGAATGTGGGCGATGCGGCGGTCGTTTCTCAGGCACTGCAGCATGAAATCAACCATGTGCTGCAGACTCCCAACTGCCAAAGAACCGCTGTCCCCTGTTTGAGGCGTGACCTCGACCTGCTCTGCATCACCCCACCCTCGCTGTACATACTGAGTAGAGGTTTGTGTACCTCCCTCCTCTGGAGAGATGTCTTCCTCCTCCATCGACTCCTCCTCATCCTCCTCACAAAGTGTCCCCTGCCTAGGCCTTTGTGAGGAAACACGTAGCGCAGACTGTCCAGAAGCAGATGGCATTTGGGACTCCTCATCCTCCACCTCTTCTGAAACCTCATCCCTTAGTGCTTGCAGTGTTTGTTGAAGCAGGCAGATAAGGGGGACAGTCATGCTGACTAGTGCATCATCTGCACTCGCCATCCGCGTGGATTCATCGAAGGCACGCAAAACGAGGCAGATGTCCTTCATAGAGGCCCACTCAATGGTGCTGAAGTGTGAACGGCGCACAGTGCGACTTGTTTGCGCCTGATGCAGCTGGTACTCCATGACTGCTGCCTGCTGCTCACACAACCGCTCCAACATATGTAACGTTGAATTCCACCGGGTGGGTAGGTCACATATGATGCGATGTTCTGGAAGGCCAAATCGTCGCTGCAGAGCAGCGAGGCGCGATCTTGCCGTGCTGGAACGTCGCAAGTGAGCGCACTCTATGCGGACCTTGTGCAACAGTGCATCAAGATCCGGATAGTCCCTCAGAAAGCTCTGCACGACCAAGTTAAGAACATGTGCCAGACATGGGATGTGTGTGAGGTTGCCTAGGCCAAGAGCTGCCACCAGATTTCGGCCATTGTCACACACTACCAAGCCCGGCTGGAGATTCGCTGGCCCAAACCACACATCGCTCTCCAGCTTGATAGCATTCCAGAGCTCCTGCGCTGTGTGGCTTCGATTCCCCAAAGAAATTAATTTGAGTACAGCCTGTTGACGTTTGGCCACGGCTGTGCTCATATCGGTCGTAACAGGCTCCTGCTCTGCTGTTTCTGAGGAACTTGAGTAGGAGGAGGAGTCTATGTGTACAGACTGGAGTCCTGCAATCCGTGGCGTTGGAAGAACACGTACAGCGCCACTCTCCAGATCCGTACCCGGCTCCACAACATTGACCCAGTGGGCAGTGAGGGAAAGGTATCGTCCCTGTCCATGGTTACTGGTCCACGCATCGGTGGTCAGGTGGACCTTGCTACTAACGGCGTTTAGTAGCGCATGTTTTATTTTGCCCTCAACATGTTTCTGCAGGGCAGGGACGGCTCGCCTGCTGAAATAAAAGCGGCTGGGCACGTTGTATTGGGGGACTGCCAATGCCATTAAGTCCCGGAAGGTGTCAGTGTCCACCAGCCTGAATGACAGCATTTCAACTGCCAGAAGTTTGGCAATGCCAGCATTCAGAGACTGTGCTCAGGGATGGTTTGCCGAGTAAGGGCGCCTTTTATCCCATGCCTGTGCTACCGATGGCTGTGATGGATGGGAACGTGCTGTTATGGGTGGAATCTGACAGGGTCTCCGGACAACAGTGGCAGAGGTTCTTCCTTGGCGATCCTGTGAGGAAGCCGAACCAGCAGTGTGTGAGCTGGAGGAAGAGGGCCCAACACGAACTGAAGAGGTGGTAGGTGGTGCTGTACGTTGGCCTACGTCTTGAGGGTGTCTATGCAACTCCAACTCGTGCTTGGTGCGCACATGTTTCCACATATTTGTGGTATTGAGGTTGCTGACATTTCTCCCTCTTTTGACTCTCTGATGACACAGCTTGCATTTGACAAAGCAAATGTCATCTGCAACTGTGTCAAAAAAGGACCACGCACTGCAACTCTTGTGAGCGCCCGGTTTGCCTTTGGAAGGAGGAATGCTCCTAACGGGTGCCGAAGTGGAGGGTACAGGCAACCAAGTCTTCCCCCTCCCTCTGCCTCCTGTTTTGGCCGGTAGGGGAATCTCTTCCTCCGAGCTGCTCCCACCACCTTCCTGTTGCTCACGCCATGATGGGTCAAGGACCTCATCATCTTCCCTCCCCTCTTCAAACAGCTGCTTCTCCGGGGTTGTCTCGCCAGCACCGTACGCACCAGAAAGTGGCAACTGAGTCTCGTCATCATCTGATGCGTACTGAGGTGTGCTGACCATAGGCACTGGCCCACTCGCCTCTTCAGATTCAGAGGGACAAAGAAGTTGCGCATCACTGCATACTCCCTCTTCTTCACATTCAGGAATGCTGCTTGGCTGGCCCCCTCTTTCCAAGCCAACAGATTCCGAGAACAGAAGTAGAGATTGTGATGGCTCCTGTCCATGTCTCTCTGACTGCCTGGGCACTTTGGCAGGTGGTGAAGAGACAGATGGTTGCTCTTCGGTGCTCTGACCCTGAGAGGATGCGGAAGTAATTGAAGTCGATGCGTTAGCTGCCATCCATCCGACAACGGCTTCAATTTGTTCCTCCCGCAGCAGTGGGGTACGTTGAGGTCCTACAAAGCTGCGCATAAAGGACTGTTGCCTGCTAAAACTGGGGGATGCTGATCCACTGGTGCCCGCAGCAGGCCCAGAATCCCCACGTCCTCTACCTGTAGAATCCCCACGTCCTCTCCCTGCAGAATCCCCACGTCCTCTCCCTGCTGAAACTCCACGCCCACGCCCACGCCCCCGCGCCTTACTCCCTGCCTTCTTCATCTTGCAAGACTGCTTAAGATAGGCAAAAAAGGACAAAGGGGGGCCTTAGTGTGCTTATTCCTGAACAGCTGGTTACAGGTACAAGAAACACTAATTTTATGAAGTGTGTGTGTGTGGACTAGACTTTAATAGGAGCTGATGTGGCCTACACAAGTTCAAAATGTAGTGTTTGGTGAACTTTTTATGTGGTTTCTTTGTTTGAAACAAACTCAAAGTATGAGAACAAAGAATTGAAACTGATAGTATCACCAACTTTTTGGAGCTATTACAATGCAGGCAGGTAACCTACAATGCAAAAGATGAGGCTCCAAAAAAATTGGGTAATACTAATCTGGCTGCGCCGGCAGGGCACAAGCCAGAAAAAAAGGCTCCTCTATCTACTCCTATATAGTGTTTGCAACCAACCAATGTTGATGGATACGGATGGATGCACACTAATAGGAGAAGAAAAAATGAGCTGCACTCAGAGACAAATATGTGTGAGGCAGTGACGCACGTTGAGCGTCCTACAACCAGACGTAGCTGCAGGACACTCTACTCAGCGTGAGCTGCACTCACACACAGTCAGAGACCTCTCAGACAGCCGTCAACAGTGCAGCTAAGTGGGCACTGGCACTCACAGGCTGCAGAAAGGCTCCGCTGTGTACTCCTATATAGTGTTTGCAACCACCGTAGATGGAGACGGATGGATGCACACTAATAGAAGAAAAAATGAGCTGCACTCAAGTAAAAATATGTGTGAGGCAGTGACGCACGCTGAGCGTCCTACAGCCAGACGTAGCTGCAGGACACACTACTCAGCATGAGCTGCACTCACACACAGTCAGAGACCTCTCAGACAGCCGTGAACAGTGCAGCAAAGTGGACACTAGCACTGAAAGGCTGCAGAAAGGCTCCGCTGTCTACTACTAGTGTTTGCAACCAACGTATATGGATACGGATGGAAGCACACTAGATTGAAATTATTTAAAAAATGCAGCTCAAAAAATAAAAGATGTATGAGGCAGCAGTGATCACACTGGGTGGCCTACAGCCTGACGTGGCTGCAGGACCCACTCCACAGCGTGAGCTGCACTCACACAGCCCTTGCAGACAGCTGTGAAAACAGCGCTGCTAGGGAAAAGCAAGCTACAGTGGTGGTTTATGTAGCCTGGATAAAGCACAATATTGTTTTTAGAATCGCTATTTCTAACTGTCCCTCACAGTCTTCTACAGCAGCCTGTCCCTAACTGAATTCACAGCAGAGTGACCAGAAATGGCGGCTGCGGTGGCTTTTATAGTGCATCATGACATCATTTCGGCAGCCAATCACAGCCATGCCAATAGTTAACATGCCTACATGCCTAACAGGATGTGCCCACACTTCGGAGGATTCCCATTGGCTTAATCAAAGCAAGCAGGCTCATAGCATGATGGGAACTTCCTATTCCGATTCCGATCCCGGAATCCGATATGAAAAAAGTATCGGAATTAAGTATCGGAATTCCGATACCGCTGATATCGGCCGATACCCGATACTTGCGGTATCGGAATGCTCAACACTAATTATGACATCAACAAAATGATTATGACATCAACAAAATGATTATGACATCATCTAATGATTATGACATCATCAAATGATTATGACATCAACAAAATGATTATGACATCATCCAATGATTATGACATCAAATGATTATGACATCATCAAATGATCATGACATCATCCAATGATTATGACATCAAATGATTATGACATCAACAAAATGATTATGACATCATCCAATGATTATGACATCATCAAATGATTATGACATCAACAAAATGATTATGACATCATCCAATGATTATGACATCAAATGATTATGACATCATGAAATCATATGACATCAACAAAATGATTATGACATCAACAAAATGATTATGACATCATCAAATGATTATGACATCAACAAAATGATTATGACATCATCAAATGATTATGACATCAACAAAATGATTATGACATCATCCAATGATTATGACATCCAATGATTATGACATCATCAAATCATTATGACATCAACAAAATGATTATGACATCAACAAAATGATTATGACATCATCAAATGAATATGACATCAACAAAATGATTATGACATCATCTAATGATTATGACATCATCAAATGATTATGACATCAACAAAATGATTATGACATCATCTAAGGATTATGACATCAGATGATTATGACATCATCAAATGATTATGACATCAACAAAATGATTATGACATCATCAAATGATTATGACATCAACAAAATGATTATGACATCATCTAATGATTATGACATCATCAAATGATTATGACATCAAAAAAATGATTATGACATCATCTAATGATTATGACATCATCAAATGATTATGACATCAACAAAATGATTATGACATCATCCAATGATTATGACATCAAATGATTATGACATCATCAAATGATTATGACATCAACAAAATGATTATGACATCATCTAATGATTATGACATCATCAAATGATTATGACATCAACAAAATGATTATGACATCATCTAATGATTATGACATCATCAAATGATTATGACATCAACAAAATGATTATGACATCATCCAATGATTATGACATCAAATGATTATGACATCATCAAATGATTACGACATCAACAAAATGATTATGACATCATCTAATGATTATGACATCATCAAATGATTATGACATCATCCAATGATTATGACATCAAATGATTATGACATCATCAAATGATTGACATCAACAAAAAGATTATGACATCATCCAATGACTTTGACATCCAATGATTATGACATCATCAAATGATTATGACATCAACAAAATGATTATGACATCATCTAATGATTATGACATCATCCAATGATTATGACATCAAATGATTATGACATCAACAAAATGATTATGACATCAACAAAATGATTATGACATCATCTAATGATTATGACATCATCAAATGATTATGACATCAACAAAATGATTATGACATCATCCAATGATTATGACATCAAATGATTATGACATCATCAAATGATTATGTCATCAACAAAATGATTTTTACATCATCCAATGATTATGACATCAAATGATTATGACATCATCAAATCATTATGACATCAACAAAATGATTATGACATCAACAAAATGATTATGACATCATCAAATGATTATAACATCAACAAAATGATTATGACATCATCTAATGATTATTACATCATCAAATGATTATGACATCAACAAAATGATTATGACATCATCCAATGATTATGACATCAAATGATTATGACATCATCAAATGATTATGACATCAACAAAATGATTATGACATCATCAAATGATTATGACATCAACAAAATGATTATGACATCATCTAATGATTATGACATCATCAAATGATAATGACATCAACAAAATGATTATGACATCATCCAATGATTATGACATCAAATGATTATGACATCAACAAAATGATTATGACATCATCCAATGATTATGACATCAAATGATTATGAAATCATCAAATGATTATGACATCAACAAAATGATTATGACATCATCAAATGATTATGACATCAACAAAATGATTATGACATCATTAAATGATTATGACATCAAAAAAATGATTATGACATCATCTAATGATTATGACATCATCAAATGATTATGACATCAACAAAATGATTATGACATCATCCAATAATTATGACATCAAATGATTATGACATCATCAAATGATTATGACATCAACAAAATGATTATGACATCATCAAATGATTATGACATCAACAAAATGATTATGACATAATCCAATGATTATGACATCAAATGATTATGACATCATCAAATGATTATGACATCAACAAAATGATTATGACATCATCCAACGATTATGACATCAAATGATTATGACATCATCAAATCATTATGACATCAACAAAATGATTATGACATCAACAAAATGATTATGACATCATCAAATGATTATGACATCAACAAAATGATTATGACATCATCTAAAGATGATGACATCATCAAATGATTAAGACATCAACAAAATGATTATGACATCATCAAATGATTATGACATCAACAAAATTATTATGACATCATCTAATGATTATGACATCATCAAATGATTATGGCATCATCAAATGATTATGACATCAACAAAATGATTATGACATCATCCAATGATTATGACATCAAATGATTATGACATCATCAAATCATTATGACATCAACAAAATGATTATTACATCAACAAAATGATTATGACATCATCAAATGATTATGACATCAACAAAATGATTATGACATCATCTAATGATTATGACATCATCAAATGATTATGACATCAACAAAATGATTATGACATCATCCAATGATTATGACATCATCAAATGATTATGACATCAACAAAATGATTATGACATCATCAAATGATTATGACATCAACAAAATGATTATGACATCATCTAATGATTATGACATAATCAAATGATTATGACATCAACAAAATGATTATGACATCATCTAATGATTATAACATCATCAAATGATTATGACATCAACAAAATGATTATGACATCATCCAATTATTATGACATCAAATGATTATGACATCATCAAATCATATGACATCAACAAAATGATTATGACATCAACAAAATGATTATGACATCATCAAATGATTCTGACATCAACAAAATGATTATGACATCATCAAATGATTCTGACATCAACAAAATGATTATGACATCATCCAATGATTATGACATCAAATGATTATGACATCATCAAATGATTATGACATCAACAAAATGATTATGACATCATCCAATGATTATGACATCAAATGATTATGACATCATCAAATGATTATGACATCAACAAAATGATTATGACATCATCCAATGATTATGACATCAAATGATTATGACATCATCAAATCATTATGACATCAACAAAATGATTATGACATCAACAAAATGATTACGACATCATCAAATGATTATGACATCAACAAAATGATTACGACATCATCAAATGATTATGACATCAACAAAATGATTATGACATCATCTAATGATGATGACATCATCAAATGATTATGACATCAACAAAATGATTATGACATCATCAAATGATTATGACATCAACAAAATGATTATGACATCATCTAATGATCATGACATCATCAAATGATTATGGCATCATCAAATGATTATGACATCAACAAAATGATTATGGCATCATCCAATGATTATGACCTCAAATCATTATGACATCATCAAATCATTATGACATCAACAAAATGATTATTACATCAACAAAATGATTATGACATCATCCAATGATTATGACATCAAATGATTATGACATCATCAAATGATTACGACATCAACAAAATGATTATGACATCATCTAATGATTATGACATCATCAAATGATTATGACATCATCCAATGATTATGACATCAAATGATTATGACATCATCAAATGATTGACATCAACAAAAAGATTATGACATCATCCAATGACTTTGACATCCAATGATTATGACATCATCAAATGATTATGACATCAACAAAATGATTATGACATCATCTAATGATTATGACATCATCCAATGATTATGACATCAAATGATTATGACATCAACAAAATGATTATGACATCAACAAAATGATTATGACATCATCTAATGATTATGACATCATCAAATGATTATGACATCAACAAAATGATTATGACATCATCCAATGATTATGACATCAAATGATTATGACATCATCAAATGATTATGTCATCAACAAAATGATTTTTACATCATCCAATGATTATGACATCAAATGATTATGACATCATCAAATCATTATGACATCAACAAAATGATTATGACATCAACAAAATGATTATGACATCATCAAATGATTATAACATCAACAAAATGATTATGACATCATCTAATGATTATTACATCATCAAATGATTATGACATCAACAAAATGATTATGACATCATCCAATGATTATGACATCAAATGATTATGACATCATCAAATGATTATGACATCAACAAAATGATTATGACATCATCAAATGATTATGACATCAACAAAATGATTATGACATCATCTAATGATTATGACATCATCAAATGATAATGACATCAACAAAATGATTATGACATCATCCAATGATTATGACATCAAATGATTATGACATCAACAAAATGATTATGACATCATCCAATGATTATGACATCAAATGATTATGAAATCATCAAATGATTATGACATCAACAAAATGATTATGACATCATCAAATGATTATGACATCAACAAAATGATTATGACATCATTAAATGATTATGACATCAAAAAAATGATTATGACATCATCTAATGATTATGACATCATCAAATGATTATGACATCAACAAAATGATTATGACATCATCCAATAATTATGACATCAAATGATTATGACATCATCAAATGATTATGACATCAACAAAATGATTATGACATCATCAAATGATTATGACATCAACAAAATGATTATGACATAATCCAATGATTATGACATCAAATGATTATGACATCATCAAATGATTATGACATCAACAAAATGATTATGACATCATCCAACGATTATGACATCAAATGATTATGACATCATCAAATCATTATGACATCAACAAAATGATTATGACATCAACAAAATGATTATGACATCATCAAATGATTATGACATCAACAAAATGATTATGACATCATCTAAAGATGATGACATCATCAAATGATTAAGACATCAACAAAATGATTATGACATCATCAAATGATTATGACATCAACAAAATTATTATGACATCATCTAATGATTATGACATCATCAAATGATTATGGCATCATCAAATGATTATGACATCAACAAAATGATTATGACATCATCCAATGATTATGACATCAAATGATTATGACATCATCAAATCATTATGACATCAACAAAATGATTATTACATCAACAAAATGATTATGACATCATCAAATGATTATGACATCAACAAAATGATTATGACATCATCTAATGATTATGACATCATCAAATGATTATGACATCAACAAAATGATTATGACATCATCCAATGATTATGACATCATCAAATGATTATGACATCAACAAAATGATTATGACATCATCAAATGATTATGACATCAACAAAATGATTATGACATCATCTAATGATTATGACATAATCAAATGATTATGACATCAACAAAATGATTATGACATCATCTAATGATTATAACATCATCAAATGATTATGACATCAACAAAATGATTATGACATCATCCAATTATTATGACATCAAATGATTATGACATCAACAAAATGATTATGACATCATCCAATGATTATGACATCAAATGATTATGACATCATCAAATGATTATGACATCAACAAAATGATTATGACATCATCAAATGATTATGACATCAACAAAATGATTATGACATCATCTAATGATTATGACATCATCAAATGATAATGACATCAACAAAATGATTATGACATCATCCAATGATTATGACATCAAATGATTATGACATCATCAAATGATTATGACATCAACAAAATGATTATGACATCATCCAATGATTATGACATCAAATGATTATGACATCATCAAATCATTATGACATCAACAAAATGATTATGACATCAACAAAATGATTACGACATCATCAAATGATTATGACATCAACAAAATGATTACGACATCATCAAATGATTATGACATCAACAAAATGATTATGACATCATCTAATGATGATGACATCATCAAATGATTATGACATCAACAAAATGATTATGACATCATCAAATGATTATGACATCAACAAAATGATTATGACATCATCTAATGATCATGACATCATCAAATGATTATGGCATCATCAAATGATTATGACATCAACAAAATGATTATGGCATCATCCAATGATTATGACCTCAAATCATTATGACATCATCAAATCATTATGACATCAACAAAATGATTATTACATCAACAAAATGATTATGACATCATCAAATGATTATGACATCAACAAAATGATTATGTCATCATCCAATGATCATGACATCAAATGATTATGACATCATCAAATGATTATGACATCAACAAAATGATTATGACATCATCTAATGATTATGACATCATCAAATGATTATGACATCAACAAAATGATTATGACATCATCCAATGATTGTGACATCAAATGATTATGACATCATCAAATGATTATGACATCAACAAAATGATTATGACATCATCAAATGATTATGACATCAACAAAATGATTATGACATCATCTAATGATTATGACATAATCAAATGATTATGACATCAACAAAATGATTATGACATCATCTAATGATTATGACATCAACAAAATGATTATGACATCATCCAATGATTATGACATCAAATGATTATGACATCATGAAATCATATGACATCAACAAAATGATTATGACATCAACAAAATGATTATGACATCATCAAATGATTATGACATCAACAAAATGATTATGACATCATCAAATGATTCTGACATCAACAAAATGATTATGACATCATCTAATGATTATGACATCATCAAATGAATATGACATCAACAAAATGATTATGACATCATCCAATGATTATGACATCAAATGATTATGACATCATTAAATCATTATGACATCAACAAAATGATTATGACATCAACAAAATGATTATGACATCATCAAATGATTATGACATCTACAAAATGATTATGACATCATCAAATGATTATGACATCATCAAATGATTATGACATCAACAAAATGATTATGACATCATCTAAGGATTATGACATCAAATGATTATGACATCATCAAATGATTATGACATCAACAAAATGATTATGACATCATCAAATGATTATGACATCAACAAAATGATTATGACATCATCTAATGATTATGACATCATCAAATGATTATGACATCAACAAAATGATTATGACATCATTTAATGATTATGACATCATCAAATGATTATGACATCAACAAAATGATTATGACATCATCCAATGATTATGACATCAAATGATTATGACATCATCAAATGATTATGGCATCAACAAAATGATTATGACATCATCAAATGATTATAACATCAACAAAATGATTATGACATCATCTAATGATTATGACATCATCAAATGATTATGACATCAACAAAATGATTATGACATCATCCAATGATTATGACATCAAATGATTATGACATCATCAAATCATTATGACATCAACAAAATGATTATGACATCAACAAAATGATTATGACATCATCAAATGATTATAACATCAACAAAATGATTATGACATCATCTAATGATTATGACATCATCAAATGATTATGACATCAACAAAATGATTATGACATCATCCAATGATTATGACATCAAATGATTATGACATCATCAAATGATTATGACATCAACAAAATGATTATTACATCATCCAATGATTATGACATCAAATGATTATGACATCATCAAATCATTATGACATCAACAAAATGATTATGACATCAACAAAATGATTATGACATCATCAAATGATTATAACATCAACAAAATGATTATGACATCATCTAATGATTATTACATCATCAAATGATTATGACATCAACAAAATGATTATGACATCATCCAATGATTATGACATCAAATGATTATGACATCATCAAATGATTATGACATCAACAAAATGATTATGACATCATCAAATGATTATGACATCAACAAAATGATTATGACATCATCTAATGATTATGACATCATCAAATGATTATGACATCAACAAAATGATTATGACATCATCCAATGTTTATGACATCAAATGATTATGACATCAACAAAATGATTATGACATCATCCAATGATTATGACATCAAATGATTATGAAATCATCAAATGATTATGACATCAACAAAATGATTATGACATCATCAAATGATTATGACATCAACAAAATGATTATGACATCATTAAATGATTATGACATCAAAAAAATGATTATGACATCATCTAATGATTATGACATCATCAAATGATTATGACATCAACAAAATGATTATGACATCATCCAATAATTATGACATCAAATGATTATGACATCATCAAATGATTATGACATCAACAAAATGATTATGACATCATCAAATGATTATGACATCAACAAAATGATTATGACATAATCCAATGATTATGACATCAAATTATTATGACATCATCAAATGATTATGACATCAACAAAATGATTATGACATCATCCAACGATTATGACATCAAATGATTATGACACCATCAAATCATTATGACATCAACAAAATGATTATGACATCAACAAAATGATTATGACATCATCAAATGATTATGACATCAACAAAATGATTATGACATCATCTAATGATGATGACATCATCAAATGATTATGACATCAACAAAATGATTATGACATCATCAAATGATTATGACATCAACAAAATTATTATGACATCATCTAATGATTATGACATCATCAAATCATTATGACATCAAGAAAATGATTATTACATCAACAAAATGATTATGACATCATCAAATGATTATAACATCAACAAAATGATTATGACATCATCTAATGATTATGACATCATCAAATGATTATGACATCAACAAAATGATTATGACATCATCCAATGATTATGACATCAAATGATTATGACATCATCAAATGATTATGACATCAACAAAATGATTATGACATCATCTAATGAATATGACATCATCAAATGATTATGACATCAACAAAATGATTATGACATCATCCAATGATTATGACATCAAATGATTATGACATCATCAAATGATTATGACATCAACAAAATGATTATGACATCATCCAATGATTATGACATCAAATGATTATGACATCATCAAATCATTATGACATCAACAAAATGATTATGACATCATCAAATGATTATGACATCAACAAAATGATTATGACATCATCTAATGATGATGACATCATCAAATGATTATGACATCAACAAAATGATTATGACATCATCAAATGATTATGACATCAACAAAATGATTATGACATCATCTAATGATTATGACATCATCAAATGATTATGACATCAACAAAATGATTATGACATCATCAAATGATTATGACATCAACAAAATGATTATGACATCATCTAATGATAATGACATCATCAAATTATTATGACATCAACAAAATGATTATGACATCATCCAATGATTATGACATCAAATAATTATGACATCATCAAATCATATGACATCAACAAAATGATTATGACATCATCAAATGATTATGACATCAACAAAATGATTATGACATCATCAAATGATTCTGACATCAAATGATTATGACATCATCAAATGATTATGACATCAACAAAATGATTATGACATCATCCAATGATTATGACATAAAATGATTATGACATCATCAAATGATTATGACATCAACAAAATGATTATTACATCATCCAATGATTATGACATCAAATGATTGTGACATCATCAAATCATTATTACATCAACAAAATGATTATGACATCAACAAAATGATTATGACATCATCAAATGATTATAACATCAACAAAATGATTATGACATCATCTAATGATTATGACATCATCAAATGATTATGACATCAACAAAATGATTATGACATCATCCAATTATTATGACATCAAATGAGTATGACATCATCAAATGATTATGACATCAACAAAATGATTATGACATCATCAAATGATTATGACATCAACAAAATGATTATGACATCATCTAATGTTTATGACATCATCAAATGATTATGACATCAACAAAATGATTATGACATCATCCAATGATTATGACATCAAATGATTATGACATCATCAAATGATTATGACATCAACAAAATGATTATGACATCATCCAATGATTATGACATCAAATGATTATGACATCATCAAATCATTATGACATCAACAAAGTGATTATTACATCATCCAATGATTATGACATCAAATGATTATGACATCATCAAATCATTATTACATCAACAAAATGATTATGACATCAACAAAATGATTATGACATCATCAAATGATTATAACATCAACAAAATGATTATGACATCATCTAATGATTATGACATCATCAAATGATTATGACATCAACAAAATGATTATGACATCATCCAATGATTATGACATCAAATGAGTATGACATCATCAAATGATTATGACATCAACAAAATGATTATGACATCATCAAATGATTATGACATCAACAAAATGATTATGACATCATCTAATGTTTATGACATCATCAAATGATTATGACATCAACAAAATGATTATGACATCATCCAATGATTATGACATCAAATGATTATGACATCATCAAATGATTATGACATCAACAAAATGATTATGACATCATCCAATGATTATGACATCAAATGATTATGACATCATCAAATCATTATGACATCAACAAAATGATTATGACATCAACAAAATGATTATGACATCATCAAATGATTATAACATCAACAAAATGATTATGACATCATCTAATGATTATGACATCATCAAATGATTATGACATCATCAAATGATTATGACATCAACAAAATGATTATGACATCATCAAATGATTATGACATCAACAAAATGATTATGATATCATCTAATGATTATGACATCATCAAATGATTATGACATCAACAAAATGATTATGACATCATCTAATGATTATGACATCATCAAATGATTATGACATCAACAAAATGATTATGACATCATCCAATGATTATGACATCAAATGATTATGACATCATCAAATGATTATGACATCAACAAAATGATTATGACATCATCTAATGATCATGACATCATCAAATGATTATGGCATCATCAAATGATTATGACATCAACAAAATGATTATGACATCATCCAATGATTATGACCTCAAATCATTATGACATCATCAAATCATTATGACATCAACAAAATGATTATTACATCAACAAAATGATTATGACATCATCAAATGATTATGACATCAACAAAATGATTATGTCATCATCCAATGATCATGACATCAAATGATTATGACATCATCAAATGATTATGACATCAACAAAATGATTATGACATCATCTAATGATTATGACATCATCAAATGATTATGACATCAACAAAATGATTATGACATCATCCAATGATTGTGACATCAAATGATTATGACATCATCAAATGATTATGACATCAACAAAATGATTATGACATCATCAAATGATTATGACATCAACAAAATGATTATGACATCATCTAATGATTGTGACATAATCAAATGATTATGACATCAACAAAATGATTATGACATCATCTAATGATTATGACATCATCAAATGATTATGACATCAACAAAATGATTATGACATCATCCAATGATTATGACATCAAATGATTATGACATCATCAAATGATTATGACATCAACAAAATGATTATGACATCATCTAATGAATATGACATCATCAAATGATTATGACATCAACAAAATGATTATGACATCATCCAATGATTATGACATCAAATGATTATGACATCATCAAATGATTATGAAATCAACAAAATGATTATGACATCATCCAATGATTATGACATCAAATGATTATGACATCATCAAATCATTATGACATCAACAAAATGATTATGACATCATCCAATGATTATGACATCAAATGATTATGACATCAACAAAATGATTATGACATCAACAAAATGATTATGACATCATCTAATGATTATGACATCATCAAATGATTATGACATCAACAAAATGATTATGACATCATCCAATGATTATGACATCACATGATTATGACATCATCAAATGATTATGACATCAACAAAATGATTATTACATCATCCAATGATTATGACATCAAATGATTATGACATCATCAAATCATTATGACATCAACAAAATGATTATTACATCAACAAAATGATTATGACATCATCAAATGATTATAACATCAACAAAATGATTATGACATCATCTAATGATTATGACATCATCAAATGATTATGACATCAACAAAATGATTATGACATCATCCAATGATTATGACATCAAATGATTATGACATCATCAAATGATTATGGCATCAACAAAATGATTATGACATCATCAAATGATTATAACATAAACAAAATGATTATGACATCATCTAATGATTATGACATCATCAAATGATTATGACATCAACAAAATGATTATGACATCATCCAATGATTATGACATCAAATGATTATGACATCATCAAATCATTATGACATCAACAAAATGATTATGACATCAACAAAATGATTATGACATCATCAAATGATTATAACATCAACAAAATGATTATGACATCATCTAATGATTATGACATCATCAAATGATTATGACATCAACAAAATGATTATGACATCATCCAATGATTATGACATCAAATGATTATGACATCATCAAATGATTATGACATCAACAAAATGATTATTACATCATCCAATGATTATGACATCAAATGATTATGACATCATCAAATCATTATGACATCAACAAAATGATTATGACATCAACAAAATGATTATGACATCATCAAATGATTATAACATCAACAAAATGATTATGACATCATCTAATGATTATTACATCATCAAATGATTATGACATCAACAAAATGATTATGACATCATCCAATGATTATGACATCAAATGATTATGACATCATCAAATGATTATGACATCAACAAAATGATTATGACATCATTAAATGATTATGACATCAAAAAAATGATTATGACATCATCTAATGATTATGACATCATCAAATGATTATGACATCAACAAAATGATTATGACATCATCCAATAATTATGACATCAAATGATTATGACATCATCAAATGATTATGACATCAACAAAATGATTATGACATCATCAAATGATTATGACATCAACAAAATGATTATGACATAATCCAATGATTATGACATCAAATTATTATGACATCATCAAATGATTATGACATCAACAAAATGATTATGACATCATCCAACGATTATGACATCAAATGATTATGACACCATCAAATCATTATGACATCAACAAAATGATTATGACATCAACAAAATGATTATGACATCATCAAATGATTATGACATCAACAAAATGATTATGACATCATCTAATGATGATGACATCATCAAATGATTATGACATCAACAAAATGATTATGACATCATCAAATGATTATGACATCAACAAAATTATTATGACATCATCTAATGATTATGACATCATCAAATCATTATGACATCAAGAAAATGATTATTACATCAACAAAATGATTATGACATCATCAAATGATTATAACATCAACAAAATGATTATGACATCATCTAATGATTATGACATCATCAAATGATTATGACATCAACAAAATGATTATGACATCATCCAATGATTATGACATCAAATGATTATGACATCATCAAATGATTATGACATCAACAAAATGATTATGACATCATCTAATGAATATGACATCATCAAATGATTATGACATCAACAAAATGATTATGACATCATCCAATGATTATGACATCAAATGATTATGACATCATCAAATGATTATGACATCAACAAAATGATTATGACATCATCCAATGATTATGACATCAAATGATTATGACATCATCAAATCATTATGACATCAACAAAATGATTATGACATCATCAAATGATTATGACATCAACAAAATGATTATGACATCATCTAATGATGATGACATCATCAAATGATTATGACATCAACAAAATGATTATGACATCATCAAATGATTATGACATCAACAAAATGATTATGACATCATCTAATGATTATGACATCATCAAATGATTATGACATCAACAAAATGATTATGACATCATCAAATGATTATGACATCAACAAAATGATTATGACATCATCTAATGATAATGACATCATCAAATTATTATGACATCAACAAAATGATTATGACATCATCCAATGATTATGACATCAAATAATTATGACATCATCAAATCATATGACATCAACAAAATGATTATGACATCATCAAATGATTATGACATCAACAAAATGATTATGACATCATCAAATGATTCTGACATCAAATGATTATGACATCATCAAATGATTATGACATCAACAAAATGATTATGACATCATCCAATGATTATGACATAAAATGATTATGACATCATCAAATGATTATGACATCAACAAAATTATTATTACATCATCCAATGATTATGACATCAAATGATTGTGACATCATCAAATCATTATTACATCAACAAAATGATTATGACATCAACAAAATGATTATGACATCATCAAATGATTATAACATCAACAAAATGATTATGACATCATCTAATGATTATGACATCATCAAATGATTATGACATCAACAAAATGATTATGACATCATCCAATTATTATGACATCAAATGAGTATGACATCATCAAATGATTATGACATCAACAAAATGATTATGACATCATCAAATGATTATGACATCAACAAAATGATTATGACATCATCTAATGTTTATGACATAATCAAATGATTATGACATCAACAAAATGATTATGACATCATCCAATGATTATGACATCAAATGATTATGACATCATCAAATGATTATGACATCAACAAAATGATTATGACATCATCCAATGATTATGACATCAAATGATTATGACATCATCAAATCATTATGACATCAACAAAATGATTATTACATCATCCAATGATTATGACATCAAATGATTATGACATCATCAAATCATTATTACATCAACAAAATGATTATGACATCAACAAAATGATTATGACATCATCAAATGATTATAACATCAACAAAATGATTATGACATCATCTAATGATTATGACATCATCAAATGATTATGACATCAACAAAATGATTATGACATCATCCAATGATTATGACATCAAATGAGTATGACATCATCAAATGATTATGACATCAACAAAATGATTATGACATCATCAAATGATTATGACATCAACAAAATGATTATGACATCATCTAATGTTTATGACATCATCAAATGATTATGACATCAACAAAATGATTATGACATCATCCAATGATTATGACATCAAATGATTATGACATCATCAAATGATTATGACATCAACAAAATGATTATGACATCATCCAATGATTATGACATCAAATGATTATGACATCATCAAATCATTATGACATCAACAAAATGATTATGACATCAACAAAATGATTATGACATCATCAAATGATTATAACATCAACAAAATGATTATGACATCATCTAATGATTATGACATCATCAAATGATTATGACATCATCAAATGATTATGACATCAACAAAATGATTATGACATCATCAAATGATTATGACATCAACAAAATGATTATGATATCATCTAATGATTATGACATCATCAAATGATTATGACATCAACAAAATGATTATGACATCATCTAATGATTATGACATCATCAAATGATTATGACATCAACAAAATGATTATGACATCATCCAATGATTATGACATCAAATGATTATGACATCATCAAATGATTATGACATCAACAAAATGATTATGACATCACCTAATGATCATGACATCATCAAATGATTATGGCATCATCAAATGATTATGACATCAACAAAATGATTATGACATCATCCAATGATTATGACCTCAAATCATTATGACATCATCAAATCATTATGACATCAACAAAATGATTATTACATCAACAAAATGATTATGACATCATCAAATGATTATGACATCAACAAAATGATTATGTCATCATCCAATGATCATGACATCAAATGATTATGACATCATCAAATGATTATGACATCAACAAAATGATTCTGACATCATCTAATGATTATGACATCATCAAATGATTATGACATCAACAAAATGATTATGACATCATCCAATGATTATGACATCAAATGATTATGACATCATCAAATCATTATGACATCAACAAAATGATTATGACATCATCAAATGATTATGACATCAACAAAATGATTATGACATCATCTAATGATGATGACATCATCAAATGATTATGACATCAACAAAATGATTATGACATCATCAAATGATTATGACATCAACAAAATGATTATGACATCATCTAATGATTATGACATCATCAAATGATTATGACATCAACAAAATGATTATGACATCATCAAATGATTATGACATCAACAAAATGATTATGACATCAACAAAATGATTATGACATCATCCAATGATTATGACATCAAATGATTATGACATCATCAAATCATTATGACATCAACAAAATGATTATGACATCATCAAATGATTATGACATCAAATGATTATGACATCATCAAATGATTATGACATCAACAAAATGATTATGACATCATCTAATGAATATGACATCATCAAATGATTATGACATCAACAAAATGATTATGACATCATCCAATGATTATGACATCAAATGATTATGACATCATCAAATGATTATGACATCAACAAAATGATTATGACATCATCCAATGATTATGACATCAAATGATTATGACATCATCAAATCATTATGACATCAACAAAATGATTATGACATCATCAAATGATTATGACATCAACAAAATGATTATGACATCATCTAATGATGATGACATCATCAAATGATTATGACATCAACAAAATGATTATGACATCATCAAATGATTATGACATCAACAAAATGATTATGACATCATCTAATGATTATGACATCATCAAATGATTATGACATCAACAAAATGATTATGACATCATCAAATGATTATGACATCAACAAAATGATTATGACATCATCTAATGATAATGACATCATCAAATTATTATGACATCAACAAAATGATTATGACATCATCCAATGATTATGACATCAAATAATTATGACATCATCAAATCATATGACATCAACAAAATGATTATGACATCATCAAATGATTATGACATCAACAAAATGATTATGACATCATCAAATGATTCTGACATCAAATGATTATGACATCATCAAATGATTATGACATCATCCAATGATTATGACATAAAATGATTATGACATCATCAAATGATTATGACATCAACAAAATGATTATTACATCATCCAATGATTATGACATCAAATGATTGTGACATCATCAAATCATTATTACATCAACAAAATGATTATGACATCAACAAAATGATTATGACATCATCAAATGATTATAACATCAACAAAATGATTATGACATCATCTAATGATTATGACATCATCAAATGATTATGACATCAACAAAATGATTATGACATCATCCAATTATTATGACATCAAATGAGTATGACATCATCAAATGATTATGACATCAACAAAATGATTATGACATCATCTAATGATTATGACATCATCCAATGATTATGACATCAAATGATTATGACATCATCAAATGATTATGAAATCAACAAAATGATTATGACATCATCCAATGATTATGACATCAAATGATTATGACATCATCAAATCATTATGACATCAACAAAATGATTATGACATCATCCAATGATTATGACATCAAATGATTATGACATCAACAAAATGATTATGACATCAACAAAATGATTATGACATCATCTAATGATTATGACATCATCAAATGATTATGACATCAACAAAATGATTATGACATCATCCAATGATTATGACATCACATGATTATGACATCATCAAATGATTATGACATCAACAAAATGATTATTACATCATCCAATGATTATGACATCAAATGATTATGACATCATCAAATCATTATGACATCAACAAAATGATTATTACATCAACAAAATGATTATGACATCATCAAATGATTATAACATCAACAAAATGATTATGACATCATCTAATGATTATGACATCATCAAATGATTATGACATCAACAAAATGATTATGACATCATCCAATGATTATGACATCAAATGATTATGACATCATCAAATGATTATGGCATCAACAAAATGATTATGACATCATCAAATGATTATAACATCAACAAAATGATTATGACATCATCTAATGATTATGACATCATCAAATGATTATGACATCAACAAAATGATTATGACATCATCCAATGATTATGACATCAAATGATTATGACATCATCAAATCATTATGACATCAACAAAATGATTATGACATCAACAAAATGATTATGACATCATCAAATGATTATAACATCAACAAAATGATTATGACATCATCTAATGATTATGACATCATCAAATGATTATGACATCAACAAAATGATTATGACATCATCCAATGATTATGACATCAAATGATTATGACATCATCAAATGATTATGACATCAACAAAATGATTATTACATCATCCAATGATTATGACATCAAATGATTATGACATCATCAAATCATTATGACATCAACAAAATGATTATGACATCAACAAAATGATTATGACATCATCAAATGATTATAACATCAACAAAATGATTATGACATCATCTAATGATTATTACATCATCAAATGATTATGACATCAACAAAATGATTATGACATCATCCAATGATTATGACATCAAATGATTATGACATCATCAAATGATTATGACATCAACAAAATGATTATGACATCATCAAATGATTATGACATCAACAAAATGATTATGACATCATCTAATGATTATGACATCATCAAATGATTATGACATCAACAAAATGATTATGACATCATCCAATGTTTATGACATCAAATGATTATGACATCAACAAAATGATTATGACATCATCCAATGATTATGACATCAAATGATTATGAAATCATCAAATGATTATGACATCAACAAAATGATTATGACATCATCAAATGATTATGACATCAACAAAATGATTATGACATCATTAAATGATTATGACATCAAAAAATGATTATGACATCATCTAATGATTATGACATCATCAAATGATTATGACATCAACAAAATGATTATGACATCATCCAATAATTATGACATCAAATGATTAAGACATCATCAAATGATTATGACATCAACAAAATGATTATGACATCATCAAATGATTATGACATCAACAAAATGATTATGACATAATCCAATGATTATGACATCAAATTATTATGACATCATCAAATGATTATGACATCAACAAAATGATTATGACATCATCCAACGATTATGACATCAAATGATTATGACACCATCAAATCATTATGACATCAACAAAATGATTATGACATCAACAAAATGATTATGACATCATCAAATGATTATGACATCAACAAAATGATTATGACATCATCTAATGATGATGACATCATCAAATGATTATGACATCAACAAAATGATTATGACATCATCAAATGATTATGACATCAACAAAATTATTATGACATCATCTAATGATTATGACATCATCAAATCATTATGACATCAAGAAAATGATTATTACATCAACAAAATGATTATGACATCATCAAATGATTATAACATCAACAAAATGATTATGACATCATCTAATGATTATGACATCATCAAATGATTATGACATCAACAAAATGATTATGACATCATCCAATGATTATGACATCAAATGATTATGACATCATCAAATGATTATGACATCAACAAAATGATTATGACATCATCTAATGAATATGACATCATCAAATGATTATGACATCAACAAAATGATTATGACATCATCCAATGATTATGACATCAAATGATTATGACATCATCAAATGATTATGACATCAACAAAATGATTATGACATCATCCAATGATTATGACATCAAATGATTATGACATCATCAAATCATTATGACATCAACAAAATGATTATGACATCATCAAATGATTATGACATCAACAAAATGATTATGACATCATCTAATGATGATGACATCATCAAATGATTATGACATCAACAAAATGATTATGACATCATCAAATGATTATGACATCAACAAAATGATTATGACATCATCTAATGATTATGACATCATCAAATGATTATGACATCAACAAAATGATTATGACATCATCAAATGATTATGACATCAACAAAATGATTATGACATCATCTAATGATAATGACATCATCAAATTATTATGACATCAACAAAATGATTATGACATCATCCAATGATTATGACATCAAATAATTATGACATCATCAAATCATATGACATCAACAAAATGATTATGACATCATCAAATGATTATGACATCAACAAAATGATTATGACATCATCAAATGATTCTGACATCAAATGATTATGACATCATCAAATGATTATGACATCAACAAAATGATTATGACATCATCCAATGATTATGACATAAAATGATTATGACATCATCAAATGATTATGACATCAACAAAATGATTATTACATCATCCAATGATTATGACATCAAATGATTGTGACATCATCAAATCATTATTACATCAACAAAATGATTATGACATCAACAAAATGATTATGACATCATCAAATGATTATAACATCAACAAAATGATTATGACATCATCTAATGATTATGACATCATCAAATGATTATGACATCAACAAAATGATTATGACATCATCCAATTATTATGACATCAAATGAGTATGACATCATCAAATGATTATGACATCAACAAAATGATTATGACATCATCAAATGATTATGACATCAACAAAATGATTATGACATCATCTAATGTTTATGACATCATCAAATGATTATGACATCAACAAAATGATTATGACATCATCCAATGATTATGACATCAAATGATTATGACATCATCAAATGATTATGACATCAACAAAATGATTATGACATCATCCAATGATTATGACATCAAATGATTATGACATCATCAAATCATTATGACATCAACAAAATGATTATTACATCATCCAATGATTATGACATCAAATGATTATGACATCATCAAATCATTATTACATCAACAAAATGATTATGACATCAACAAAATGATTATGACATCATCAAATGATTATAACATCAACAAAATGATTATGACATCATCTAATGATTATGACATCATCAAATGATTATGACATCAACAAAATGATTATGACATCATCCAATGATTATGACATCAAATGAGTATGACATCATCAAATGATTATGACATCAACAAAATGATTATGACATCATCAAATGATTATGACATCAACAAAATGATTATGACATCATCTAATGTTTATGACATCATCAAATGATTATGACATCAACAAAATGATTATGACATCATCCAATGATTATGACATCAAATGATTATGACATCATCAAATGATTATGACATCAACAAAATGATTATGACATCATCCAATGATTATGACATCAAATGATTATGACATCATCAAATCATTATGACATCAACAAAATGATTATGACATCAACAAAATGATTATGACATCATCAAATGATTATAACATCAACAAAATGATTATGACATCATCTAATGATTATGACATCATCAAATGATTATGACATCATCAAATGATTATGACATCAACAAAATGATTATGACATCATCAAATGATTATGACATCAACAAAATGATTATGATATCATCTAATGATTATGACATCATCAAATGATTATGACATCAACAAAATGATTATGACATCATCTAATGATTATGACATCATCAAATGATTATGACATCAACAAAATGATTATGACATCATCCAATGATTATGACATCAAATGATTATGACATCATCAAATGATTATGACATCAACAAAATGATTATGACATCATCTAATGATCATGACATCATCAAATGATTATGGCATCATCAAATGATTATGACATCAACAAAATGATTATGACATCATCCAATGATTATGACCTCAAATCATTATGACATCATCAAATCATTATGACATCATCAAAATGATTATTACATCAACAAAATGATTATGACATCATCAAATGATTATGACATCAACAAAATGATTATGACATCATCTAATGATTATGACATCATCAAATGATTATGACATCAACAAAATGATTATGACATCATCCAATGATTGTGACATCAAATGATTATGACATCATCAAATGATTATGACATCAACAAAATGATTATGACATCATCAAATGATTATGACATCAACAAAATGATTATGACATCATCTAATGATTGTGACATAATCAAATGATTATGACATCAACAAAATGATTATGACATCATCTAATGATTATGACATCATCAAATGATTATGACATCAACAAAATGATTATGACATCATCCAATGATTATGACATCAAATGATTATGACATCATCAAATGATTATGACATCAACAAAATGATTATGACATCATCTAATGAATATGACATCATCAAATGATTATGACATCAACAAAATGATTATGACATCATCCAATGATTATGACATCAAATGATTATGACATCATCAAATGATTATGAAATCAACAAAATGATTATGACATCATCCAATGATTATGACATCAAATGATTATGACATCATCAAATCATTATGACATCAACAAAATGATTATGACATCATCTAATGATTATGACATCATCAAATGATTATGACATCAACAAAATGATTATGACATCATCTAATGATTATGACATAATCAAATGATTATGACAACAACAAAATGATAATGACATCATCTAATGATTATGACATCATCAAATGATTATGACATCAACAAAATGATTATGACATCATCCAATGATTATGACATCAAATGATTATGACATCATCAAATGATTATGACATCAACAAAATGATTATGACATCATCTAATGATTATGACATAATCAAATGATTATGACATCAACAAAATGATTATGACATCATCTAATGAATATGACATCATCAAATGATTATGACATCAACAAAATGATTATGACATCATCCAATGATTATGACATCAAATGATTATGACATCATCAAATGATTATGACATCAACAAAATGATTATGAAATCATCCAATGATTATGACATCAAATGATTATGACATCATCAAATCATTATGACATCATCTAATGATTATGACATCATCCAATGATTATGACATCAAATGATTATGACATCATCAAATCATTATGACATCAACAAAATGATTATGACATCAACAAAATGATTATGACATCATCAAATGATTATAACATCAACAAAATGATTATGACATCATCTAATGATTATGACATCATCAAATGATTATGACATCAACAAAATGATTATGACATCATCCAATGATTATGACATCAAATGACTATGACATCATCAAATGATTATGACATCAACAAAATGATTATGACATCATCAAATGATTATGACATCAACAAAATGATTATGACATCATCTAAGGATTATGACATCAAATGATTATGACATCATCAAATGATTATGACATCAACAAAATGATTATGACATCATCAAATGATTATGACATCAACAAAATGATTATGACATCATCAAATGATTATGACATCAACAAAATGATTATGACATCATCTAATGATTATGACATCATCAAATGATTATGACATCAACAAAATGATTATGACATCATCCAATGATTATGACATCAAATGATTATGATATCATCAAATGATTATGACATCAACAAAATGATTATGACATCATCAAATGATTATGACATCAACAAAATGATAATGACATCATCTAATGATTATGACATCATCAAATGATTATGACATCAACAAAATGATTATGACATCATCCAATGATTATGACATCAAATGATTATGACATCATCAAATGATTACGACATCAACAAAATGATTATGACATCATCTAATGATTATGACATCATCAAATGATTATGACATCATCCAATGATTATGACATCAAATGATTATGACATCATCAAATGATTGACATCAACAAAAAGATTATGACATCATCCAATGACTTTGACATCAAATGATTATGACTTCATCAAATCATTATGACATCAACAAAATGATTATGACATCAACAAAATGATTATGACATCATCAAATGATTATGACATCAACAAAATGATTATGACATCATCTAATGATTATGACATCATCCAATGATTATGACATCAAATGATTATGACATCAACAAAATGATTATGACAACATCTAATGATTATGTCATCATCAAATGATTATGACATAAACAAAATGATTATGACATCATCCAATGATTATGACATCAAATGATTATGACATCAACAAAATGATTATGACATCAACAAAATGATTATGACATCATCTAATGATTATGACATCATCAAATGATTATGACATCAACAAAATGATTATGACATCATCCAATGATTATGACATCAAATGATTATGACATCATCAAATGATTATGACATCATCCAATGATTATGACATTAAATGATTATGACATCAACAAAATGATTATGACATCATCCAATGATTATGACATCATCAAATGATTATGACATCAACAAATGATTATGACATCATCCAATGATTATGACATTAAATGATTATGACATCAACAAAATGATTATGACATCATCCAATGATTATGACATCATCCAATGATTATGACATCAAATGATTATGACATCATGAAATCATATGACATCAACAAAATGATTATGACATCAACAAAATGATTATGACATCATCAAATGATTATGACATCAACAAAATGATTATGACATCATCAAATGATTCTGACATCAACAAAATGATTATGACATCATCCAATGATTATGACATCCAATGATTATGACATCATCAAATGATTATGACATCAACAAAATGATTATGACATCATCTAAGGATTATGACATCAAATGATTATGACATCATCAAATGATTATGACATCAACAAAATGATTATGACATCATCAAATGATTATGACATCAACAAAATGATTATGACATCATCAAATGATTATGACATCAACAAAATGATTATGACATCATCTAATGATAATGACATCATCAAATTAATATGACATCAACAAAATGATTATGACATCATCCAATGATTATGACATCAAATAATTATGACATCATCAAATCATATGACATCAACAAAATGATTATGACATCATCAAATGATTATGACATCAACAAAATGATTATGACATCATCAAATGATTCTGACATCAAATGATTATGACATCATCAAATGATTATGACATCAACAAAATGATTATGACATCATCCAATGATTATGACATAAAATGATTATGACATCATCAAATGATTATGACATCAACAAAATGATTATTACATCATCCAATGATTATGACATCAAATGATTGTGACATCATCAAATCATTATTACATCAACAAAATGATTATGACATCAACAAAATGATTATGACATCATCAAATGATTATAACATCAACAAAATGATTATGACATCATCTAATGATTATGACATCATCAAATGATTATGACATCAACAAAATGATTATGACATCATCCAATTATTATGACATCAAATGAGTATGACATCATCAAATGATTATGACATCAACAAAATGATTATGACATCATCAAATGATTATGACATCAACAAAATGATTATGACATCATCTAATGTTTATGACATCATCAAATGATTATGACATCAACAAAATGATTATGACATCATCCAAAGATTATGACATCAAATGATTATGACATCATCAAATGATTATGACATCAACAAAATGATTATGACATCATCCAATGATTATGACATCAAATCATTATGACATCATCAAATCATTATGACATCAACAAAATGATTATTACATCATCCAATGATTATGACATCAAATGATTATGACATCATCAAATCATTATTACATCAACAAAATGATTATGACATCAACAAAATGATTATGACATCATCAAATGATTATAACATCAACAAAATGATTATGACATCATCTAATGATTATGACATCATCAAATGATTATGACATCAACAAAATGATTATGACATCATCCAATGATTATGACATCAAATGAGTATGACATCATCAAATGATTATGACATCAACAAAATGATTATGACATCATCAAATGATTATGACATCAACAAAATGATTATGACATCATCTAATGTTTATGACATCATCAAATGATTATGACATCAACAAAATGATTATGACATCATCCAATGATTATGACATCAAATGATTATGACATCATCAAATGATTATGACATCAACAAAATGATTATGACATCATCCAATGATTATGACATCAAATGATTATGACATCATCAAATCATTATGACATCAACAAAATGATTATGACATCAACAAAATGATTATGACATCATCAAATGATTATAACATCAACAAAATGATTATGACATCATCTAATGATTATGACATCATCAAATGATTATGACATCATCAAATGATTATGACATCAACAAAATGATTATGACATCATCAAATGATTATGACATCAACAAAATGATTATGATATCATCTAATGATTATGACATCATCAAATGATTATGACATCAACAAAATGATTATGACATCATCTAATGATTATGACATCATCAAATGATTATGACATCAACAAAATGATTATGACATCATCCAATGATTATGACATCAAATGATTATGACATCATCAAATGATTATGACATCAACAAAATGATTATGACATCATCTAATGATCATGACATCATCAAATGATTATGGCATCATCAAATGATTATGACATCAACAAAATGATTATGACATCATCCAATGATTATGACCTCAAATCATTATGACATCATCAAATCATTATGACATCAACAAAATGATTATTACATCAACAAAATGATTATGACATCATCAAATGATTATGACATCAACAAAATGATTATGTCATCATCCAATGATCATGACATCAAATGATTATGACATCATCAAATGATTATGACATCAACAAAATGATTATGACATCATCTAATGATTATGACATCATCAAATGATTATGACATCAACAAAATGATTATGACATCATCCAATGATTGTGACATCAAATGATTATGACATCATCAAATGATTATGACATCAACAAAATGATTATGACATCATCAAATGATTATGACATCAACAAAATGATTATGACATCATCTAATGATTGTGACATAATCAAATGATTATGACATCAACAAAATGATTATGACATCATCTAATGATTATGACATCATCAAATGATTATGACATCAACAAAATGATTATGACATCATCCAATGATTATGACATCAAATGATTATGACATCATCAAATGATTATGACATCAACAAAATGATTATGACATCATCTAATGAATATGACATCATCAAATGATTATGACATCAACAAAATGATTATGACATCATCCAATGATTATGACATCAAATGATTATGACATCATCAAATGATTATGAAATCAACAAAATGATTATGACATCATCCAATGATTATGACATCAAATGATTATGACATCATCAAATCATTATGACATCAACAAAATGATTATGACATCATCTAATGATTATGACATCATCAAATGATTATGACATCAACAAAATGATTATGACATCATCTAATGATTATGACATAATCAAATGATTATGACATCAACAAAATGATAATGACATCATCTAATGATTATGACATCATCAAATGATTATGACATCAACAAAATGATTATGACATCATCCAATGATTATGACATCAAATGATTATGACATCATCAAATGATTATGACATCAACAAAATGATTATGACATCATCTAATGATTATGACATAATCAAATGATTATGACATCAACAAAATGATTATGACATCATCTAATGAATATGACATCATCAAATGATTATGACATCAACAAAATGATTATGACATCATCCAATGATTATGACATCAAATGATTATGACATCATCAAATGATTATGACATCAACAAAATGATTATGAAATCATCCAATGATTATGACATCAAATGATTATGACATCATCAAATCATTATGACATCATCTAATGATTATGACATCATCCAATGATTATGACATCAAATGATTATGACATCATCAAATCATTATGACATCAACAAAATGATTATGACATCAACAAAATGATTATGACATCATCAAATGATTATAACATCAACAAAATGATTATGACATCATCTAATGATTATGACATCATCAAATGATTATGACATCAACAAAATGATTATGACATCATCCAATGATTATGACATCAAATGACTATGACATCATCAAATGATTATGACATCAACAAAATGATTATGACATCATCAAATGATTATGACATCAACAAAATGATTATGACATCATCTAAGGATTATGACATCAAATGATTATGACATCATCAAATGATTATGACATCAACAAAATGATTATGACATCATCAAATGATTATGACATCAACAAAATGATTATGACATCATCTAATGATTATGACATCATCAAATGATTATGACATCAACAAAATGATTATGACATCATCTAATGATTATGACATCATCAAATGATTATGACATCAACAAAATGATTATGACATCATCCAATGATTATGACATCAAATGATTATGATATCATCAAATGATTATGACATCAACAAAATGATTATGACATCATCTAATGATTATGACATCATCAAATGATTATGACATCAACAAAATGATTATGACATCATCTAAGGATTATGACATCAAATGATTATGACATCATCAAATGATTATGACATCAACAAAATGATTATGACATCATCAAATGATTATGACATCAACAAAATGATTATGACATCATCTAATGATTATGACATCATCAAATGATTATGACATCAACAAAATGATTATGACATCATCTAATGATTATGACATCATCAAATGATTATGACATCAACAAAATGATTATGACATCATCCAATGATTATGACATCAAATGATTATGATATCATCAAATGATTATGACATCAACAAAATGATTATGACATCATCTAATGATTATGACATCATCAAATGATTATGACATCAACAAAATGATTATGACATCATCTAATGATTATGACATCATCAAATGATTATGACATCAACAAAATGATTATGACATCATCCAATGATTATGACATCAAATGATTATGACATCATCAAATGATTACGACATCAACAAAATGATTATGACATCATCTAATGATTATGACATCATCAAATGATTATGACATCATCCAATGATTATGACATCAAATGATTATGACATCATCAAATGATTGACATCAACAAAAAGATTATGACATCATCCAATGACTTTGACATCAAATGATTATGACTTCATCAAATCATTATGACATCAACAAAATGATTATGACATCAACAAAATGATTATGACATCATCAAATGATTATGACATCAACAAAATGATTATGACATCATCTAATGATTATGACATCATCCAATGATTATGACACCAAATGATTATGACATCAACAAAATGATTATGACATCATCTAATGATTATGTCATCATCAAATGATTATGACATAAACAAAATTATTATGACATCATCCAATGATTATGACATCAAATGATTATGACATCAACAAAATGATTATGACATCAACAAAATGATTATGACATCATCTAATGATTATGACATCATCAAATGATTATGACATCAACAAAATGATTATGACATCATCCAATGATTATGACATCAAATGATTATGACATCATCAAATGATTATGACATCATCCAATGATTATGACATTAAATGATTATGACATCAACAAAATGATTATGACATCATCCAATGATTATGACATCATCAAATGATTATGACATCAACAAATGATTATGACATCATCCAATGATTATGACATTAAATGATTATGACATCAACAAAATGATTATGACATCATCCAATGATTATGACATCATCCAATGATTATGACATCAAATGATTATGACATCATGAAATCATATGACATCAACAAAATGATTATGACATCAACAAAATGATTATGACATCATCAAATGATTATGACATCAACAAAATGATTATGACATCATCAAATGATTCTGACATCAACAAAATGATTATGACATCATCCAATGATTATGACATCCAATGATTATGACATCATCAAATGATTATGACATCAACAAAATGATTATGACATCATCTAAGGATTATGACATCAAATGATTATGACATCATCAAATGATTATGACATCAACAAAATGATTATGACATCATCAAATGATTATGACATCAACAAAATGATTATGACATCATCTAATGATTATGACATCATCAAATGATTATGACATCAACAAAATGATTATGACATCATCTAATGATTATGACATCATCAAATGATTAGGACATCAACAAAATGATTATGACATCATCTAATGATTATGACATCATCAAATGATTATGACATCAACAAATGATTATGACATCATCCAATGATTATGACATTAAATGATTATAACATCAACAAAATGATTATGACATCATCCAATGATTATGACATCATCCAATGATTATGACATCAAATGATTATGACATCATGAAATCATATGACATCAACAAAATGATTATAACATCAACAAAATGATTATGACATCATCAAATGATTATGACATCAACAAAATGATTATGACATCATCAAATGATTCTGACATCAACAAAATGATTATGACATCATCCAATGATTATGACATCCAATGATTATGACATCATCAAATGATTATGACATCAACAAAATGATTATGACATCATCTAAGGATTATGACATCAAATGATTATGACATCATCAAATGATTATGACATCAACAAAATGATTATGACATCATCAAATGATTATGACATCAACAAAATGATTATGACATCATCTAATGATTATGACATCATCAAATGATTATGACATCAACAAAATGATTATGACATCATCTAATGATTATGACATCATCAAATGATTAGGACATCAACAAAATGATTATGACATCATCCAATGATTATGACATCAAATGATTATGACATCATCAAATTTTTATGACATCAACAAAATGATTATGACATCATCAAATGATTATGACATCAACAAAATGATTATGACATCATCTAATGATTATGACATAATCAAATGATTATGACATCAACAAAATGATTATGACATCATCTAATGATTATGACATCATCTAATGATTATGACATCAACAAAATGATTATGACATCATCCAATGATTATGACATCAAATGATTATGACATCATGAAATCATATGACATCAACAAAATGATTATGACATCAACAAAATGATTATGACATCATCAAATGATTATGACATCAACAAAATGATTATGATATCATCAAATGATTCTGACATCAACAAAATGATTATGACATCATCTAATGATTATGACATCATCAAATGAATATGACATCAACAAAATGATTATGACATCATCCAATGATTATGACATCAAATGATTATGACATCATCAAATGATTACGACATCAACAAAATGATTATGACATCATCTAATGATTATGACATCATCAAATGATTATGACATCATCCAATGATTATGACATCAAATGATTATGACATCATCAAATGATTGACATCAACAAAAAGATTATGACATCATCCAATGACTTTGACATCAAATGATTATGACATCATCAAATCATTATGACATCAACAAAATGATTATGACATCAACAAAATGATTATGACATCATCAAATGATTATGACATCAACAAAATGATTATGACATCATCTAATGATTATGACATCACCAAATGATTATGACATCAACAAAATGATTATGACATCATCTAATGATTATGACATCATCAAATGATTATGACATCAACAAAATGATTACGACATCATCCAATGATTATGACATCAAATGATTATGACATCATCAAATGATTATGACATCAACAAAATGATTATGACATCAACAAAATGATTATGACATCATCTAATGATTATGACATCATCAAATGATTATGACATCAACAAAATGATTATGACATCATCCAATGATTATGACATCACATGATTATGACATCATCAAATGATTATGACATCAACAAAATGATTATTACATCATCCAATGATTATGACATCAAATGATTATGACATCATCAAATCATTATGACATCAACAAAATGATTAGGACATCAACAAAATGATTATGACATCATCAAATGATTATAACATCAACAAAATGATTATGACATCATCTAATGATTATGACATCATCAAATGATTATGACATCAACAAAATGATTATGACATCATCCAATGATTATGACATCAAATGATTATGACATCATCAAATGATTATGACATCAACAAAATGATTATGACATCATCTAATGATTATGACATAATCAAATGATTATGACATCAACAAAATGATTATGACATCATCTAATGATTATGACATCATCTAATGATTATGACATCAACAAAATGATTATGACATCATCCAATGATTATGACATCAAATGATTATGACATCATGAAATCATATGACATCAACAAAATGATTATGACATCAACAAAATGATTATGACATCATCAAATGATTATGACATCAACAAAATGATTATGACATCATCCAATGATTGTGACATCAAATGATTATGACATCATCAAATTTTTATGACATCAACAAAATGATTATGACATCATCAAATGATTATGACATCAACAAAATGATTATGACATCATCTAATGATTATGACATAATCAAATGATTATGACATCAACAAAATGATTATGACATCATCTAATGATTATGACATCATCTAATGATTATGACATCAACAAAATGATTATGACATCATCCAATGATTATGACATCAAATGATTATGACATCATGAAATCATATGACATCAACAAAATGATTATGACATCAACAAAATGATTATGACATCATCAAATGATTATGACATCAACAAAATGATTATGACATCATCTAATGATTATGACATCATCAAATGATTATGACATCAACAAAATGATTATGACATCATCCAATGATTGTGACATCAAATGATTATGACATCATCAAATTTTTATGACATCAACAAAATGATTATGACATCATCAAATGATTATGACATCAACAAAATGATTATGACATCATCTAATGATTATGACATAATCAAATGATTATGACATCAACAAAATGATTATGACATCATCTAATGATTATGACATCATCTAATGATTATGACATCAACAAAATGATTATGACATCATCCAATGATTATGACATCAAATGATTATGACATCATGAAATCATATGACATCAACAAAATGATTATGACATCAACAAAATGATTATGACATCATCAAATGATTATGACATCAACAAAATGATTATGATATCATCAAATGATTCTGACATCAACAAAATGATTATGACATCATCTAATGATTATGACATCATCAAATGAATATGACATCAACAAAATGATTATGACATCATCCAATGATTATGACATCAAATGATTATGACATCATCAAATGATTACGACATCAACAAAATGATTATGACATCATCTAATGATTATGACATCATCAAATGATTATGACATCATCCAATGATTATGACATCAAATGATTATGACATCATCAAATGATTGACATCAACAAAAAGATTATGACATCATCCAATGACTTTGACATCAAATGATTATGACATCATCAAATCATTATGACATCAACAAAATGATTATGACATCAACAAAATGATTATGACATCATCAAATGATTATGACATCAACAAAATGATTATGACATCATCTAATGATTATGACATCATCAAATGATTATGACATCAACAAAATGATTATGACATCATCTAATGATTATGACATCATCAAATGATTATGACATCAACAAAATGATTACGACATCATCCAATGATTATGACATCAAATGATTATGACATCATCAAATGATTATGACATCAACAAAATGATTATGACATCAACAAAATGATTATGACATCATCTAATGATTATGACATCATCAAATGATTATGACATCAACAAAATGATTATGACATCATCCAATGATTATGACATCACATGATTATGACATCATCAAATGATTATGACATCAACAAAATGATTATTACATCATCCAATGATTATGACATCAAATGATTATGACATCATCAAATCATTATGACATCAACAAAATGATTAGGACATCAACAAAATGATTATGACATCATCAAATGATTATGACATCAACAAAATGATTATGATATCATCAAATGATTCTGACATCAACAAAATGATTATGACATCATCTAATGATTATGACATCAACAAAATGATTATGACATCATCTAATGATTATGACATAATCAAATGATTATGACATCATCAAATTTTTATGACATCAACAAAATGATTATGACATCATCAAATGATTATGACATCAACAAAATGATTATGACATCATCTAATGATTATGACATAATCAAATGATTATGACATCAACAAAATGATTATGACATCATCTAATGATTATGACATCATCTAATGATTATGACATCAACAAAATGATTATGACATCATCCAATGATTATGACATCAAATGATTATGACATCATGAAATCATATGACATCAACAAAATGATTATGACATCAACAAAATGATTATGACATCATCAAATGATTATGACATCAACAAAATGATTATGATATCATCAAATGATTCTGACATCAACAAAATGATTATGACATCATCTAATGATTATGACATCATCAAATGAATATGACATCAACAAAATGATTATGACATCATCCAATGATTATGACATCAAATGATTATGACATCATCAAATGATTACGACATCAACAAAATGATTATGACATCATCTAATGATTATGACATCATCAAATGATTATGACATCATCCAATGATTATGACATCAAATGATTATGACATCATCAAATGATTGACATCAACAAAAAGATTATGACATCATCCAATGACTTTGACATCAAATGATTATGACATCATCAAATCATTATGACATCAACAAAATGATTATGACATCAACAAAATGATTATGACATCATCAAATGATTATGACATCAACAAAATGATTATGACATCATCTAATGATTATGACATCATCAAATGATTATGACATCAACAAAATGATTATGACATCATCTAATGATTATGACATCATCAAATGATTATGACATCAACAAAATGATTACGACATCATCCAATGATTATGACATCAAATGATTATGACATCATCAAATGATTATGACATCAACAAAATGATTATGACATCAACAAAATGATTATGACATCATCTAATGATTATGACATCATCAAATGATTATGACATCAACAAAATGATTATGACATCATCCAATGATTATGACATCACATGATTATGACATCATCAAATGATTATGACATCAACAAAATGATTATTACATCATCCAATGATTATGACATCAAATGATTATGACATCATCAAATCATTATGACATCAACAAAATGATTAGGACATCAACAAAATGATTATGACATCATCAAATGATTATAACATCAACAAAATGATTATGACATCATCTAATGATTATGACATCATCAAATGATTATGACATCAACAAAATGATTATGACATCATCCAATGATTATGACATCAAATGATTATGACATCATCAAATGATTATGACATCAACAAAATGATTATGACATCATCTAATGATTATGACATAATCAAATGATTATGACATCAACAAAATGATTATGACATCATCTAATGATTATGACATCATCTAATGATTATGACATCAACAAAATGATTATGACATCATCCAATGATTATGACATCAAATGATTATGACATCATGAAATCATATGACATCAACAAAATGATTATGACATCAACAAAATGATTATGACATCATCAAATGATTATGACATCAACAAAATGATTATGACATCATCTAATGATTATGACATCATCAAATGATTATGACATCAACAAAATGATTATGACATCATCCAATGATTGTGACATCAAATGATTATGACATCATCAAATTTTTATGACATCAACAAAATGATTATGACATCATCAAATGATTATGACATCAACAAAATGATTATGACATCATCTAATGATTATGACATAATCAAATGATTATGACATCAACAAAATGATTATGACATCATCTAATGATTATGACATCATCTAATGATTATGACATCAACAAAATGATTATGACATCATCCAATGATTATGACATCAAATGATTATGACATCATGAAATCATATGACATCAACAAAATGATTATGACATCAACAAAATGATTATGACATCATCAAATGATTATGACATCAACAAAATGATTATGACATCATCTAATGATTATGACATCATCAAATGATTATGACATCAACAAAATGATTATGACATCATCCAATGATTGTGACATCAAATGATTATGACATCATCAAATTTTTATGACATCAACAAAATGATTATGACATCATCAAATGATTATGACATCAACAAAATGATTATGACATCATCTAATGATTATGACATCATCAAATGATTATGACATCAACAAAATGATTATGACATCATCTAATGATTATGACATAATCAAATGATTATGACATCAACAAAATGATTATGACATCATCTAATGATTATGACATCATCTAATGATTATGACATCAACAAAATGATTATGACATCATCCAATGATTATGACATCAAATGATTATGACATCATGAAATCATATGACATCAACAAAATGATTATGACATCAACAAAATGATTATGACATCATCAAATGATTATGACATCAACAAAATGATTATGACATCATCTAATGATTATGACATCATCAAATGATTATGACATCAACAAAATGATTATGACATCATCCAATGATTGTGACATCAAATGATTATGACATCATCAAATTTTTATGACATCAACAAAATGATTATGACATCATCAAATGATTATGACATCAACAAAATGATTATGACATCATCTAATGATTATGACATAATCAAATGATTATGACATCAACAAAATGATTATGACATCATCTAATGATTATGACATCATCTAATGATTATGACATCAACAAAATGATTATGACATCATCCAATGATTATGACATCAAATGATTATGACATCATGAAATCATATGACATCAACAAAATGATTATGACATCAACAAAATGATTATGACATCATCAAATGATTATGACATCAACAAAATGATTATGATATCATCAAATGATTCTGACATCAACAAAATGATTATGACATCATCTAATGATTATGACATCATCAAATGAATATGACATCAACAAAATGATTATGACATCATCCAATGATTATGACATCAAATGATTATGACATCATCAAATGATTACGACATCAACAAAATGATTATGACATCATCTAATGATTATGACATCATCAAATGATTATGACATCATCCAATGATTATGACATCAAATGATTATGACATCATCAAATGATTGACATCAACAAAAAGATTATGACATCATCCAATGACTTTGACATCAAATGATTATGACATCATCAAATCATTATGACATCAACAAAATGATTATGACATCAACAAAATGATTATGACATCATCAAATGATTATGACATCAACAAAATGATTATGACATCATCTAATGATTATGACATCATCAAATGATTATGACATCAACAAAATGATTATGACATCATCTAATGATTATGACATCATCAAATGATTATGACATCAACAAAATGATTACGACATCATCCAATGATTATGACATCAAATGATTATGACATCATCAAATGATTATGACATCAACAAAATGATTATGACATCAACAAAATGATTATGACATCATCTAATGATTATGACATCATCAAATGATTATGACATCAACAAAATGATTATGACATCATCCAATGATTATGACATCACATGATTATGACATCATCAAATGATTATGACATCAACAAAATGATTATTACATCATCCAATGATTATGACATCAAATGATTATGACATCATCAAATCATTATGACATCAACAAAATGATTAGGACATCAACAAAATGATTATGACATCATCAAATGATTATGACATCAACAAAATGATTATGACATCATCTAATGATTATGACATAATCAAATGATTATGACATCAACAAAATTATTATGACATCATCTAATGATTATGACATCATCTAATGATTATGACATCAACAAAATGATTATGACATCATCCAATGATTATGACATCAAATGATTATGACATCATGAAATCATATGACATCAACAAAATGATTATGACATCAACAAAATGATTATGACATCATCAAATGATTATGACATCAACAAAATGATTATGACATCATCTAATGATTATGACATCATCAAATGATTATGACATCAACAAAATGATTATGACATCATCCAATGATTGTGACATCAAATGATTATGACATCATCAAATTTTTATGACATCAACAAAATGATTATGACATCATCAAATGATTATGACATCAACAAAATGATTATGACATCATCTAATGATTATGACATAATCAAATGATTATGACATCAACAAAATGATTATGACATCATCTAATGATTATGACATCATCTAATGATTATGACATCAACAAAATGATTATGACATCATCCAATGATTATGACATCAAATGATTATGACATCATGAAATCATATGACATCAACAAAATGATTATGACATCAACAAAATGATTATGACATCATCAAATGATTATGACATCAACAAAATGATTATGATATCATCAAATGATTCTGACATCAACAAAATGATTATGACATCATCTAATGATTATGACATCATCAAATGAATATGACATCAACAAAATGATTATGACATCATCCAATGATTATGACATCAAATGATTATGACATCATCAAATGATTACGACATCAACAAAATGATTATGACATCATCTAATGATTATGACATCATCAAATGATTATGACATCATCCAATGATTATGACATCAAATGATTATGACATCATCAAATGATTGACATCAACAAAAAGATTATGACATCATCCAATGACTTTGACATCAAATGATTATGACATCATCAAATCATTATGACATCAACAAAATGATTATGACATCAACAAAATGATTATGACATCATCAAATGATTATGACATCAACAAAATGATTATGACATCATCTAATGATTATGACATCATCAAATGATTATGACATCAACAAAATGATTATGACATCATCTAATGATTATGACATCATCAAATGATTATGACATCAACAAAATGATTACGACATCATCCAATGATTATGACATCAAATGATTATGACATCATCAAATGATTATGACATCAACAAAATGATTATGACATCAACAAAATGATTATGACATCATCTAATGATTATGACATCATCAAATGATTATGACATCAACAAAATGATTATGACATCATCCAATGATTATGACATCACATGATTATGACATCATCAAATGATTATGACATCAACAAAATGATTATTACATCATCCAATGATTATGACATCAAATGATTATGACATCATCAAATCATTATGACATCAACAAAATGATTAGGACATCAACAAAATGATTATGACATCATCAAATGATTATAACATCAACAAAATGATTATGACATCATCTAATGATTATGACATCATCAAATGATTATGACATCAACAAAATGATTATGACATCATCCAATGATTATGACATCAAATGATTATGACATCATCAAATGATTATGACATCAACAAAATGATTATGACATCATCTAATGATTATGACATCATCAAATGATTATGACATCAACAAAATGATTATGACATCATCCAATGATTGTGACATCAAACGATTATGACATCATCAAATTTTTATGACATCAACAAAATGATTATGACATCATCAAATGATTATGACATCAACAAAATGATTATGACATCATCTAATGATTATGACATAATCAAATGATTATGACATCAACAAAATGATTATGACATCATCTAATGATTATGACATCATCTAATGATTATGACATCAACAAAATGATTATGACATCATCCAATGATTATGACATCAAATGATTATGACATCATCAAATGATTATGACATCAACAAAATGATTATGACATCATCCAATGATTATGACATCAAATGATTATGACATCATCAAATCATTATGACATCAACAAAATGATTATGACATCAACAAAATGATTACGACATCATCAAATGATTATGACATCAACAAAATGATTACGACATCATCAAATGATTATGACATCAACAAAATGATTATGACATCATCTAATGATCATGACATCATCAAATGATTATGGCATCATCAAATGATTATGACATCAACAAAATGATTATGGCATCATCCAATGATTATGACCTCAAATCATTATGACATCATCAAATCATTATGACATCAACAAAATGATTATTACATCAACAAAATGATTATGACATCATCAAATGATTATGACATCAACAAAATGATTATGTCGTCATCCAATGATCATGACATCAAATGATTATGACATCATCAAATGATTATGACATCAACAAAATGATTATGACATCATCTAATGATTATGACATCATCAAATGATTATGACATCAACAAAATGATTATGACATCATCCAATGATTGTGACATCAAACGATTATGACATCATCAAATTTTTATGACATCAACAAAATGATTATGACATCATCAAATGATTATGACATCAACAAAATGATTATGACATCATCTAATGATTATGACATAATCAAATGATTATGACATCAACAAAATGATTATGACATCATCTAATGATTATGACATCATCTAATGATTATGACATCAACAAAATGATTATGACATCATCCAATGATTATGACATCAAATGATTATGACATCATGAAATCATATGACATCAACAAAATGATTATGACATCAACAAAATGATTATGACATCATCAAATGATTATGACATCAACAAAATGATTATGACATCATCTAATGATTATGACATCATCAAATGATTATGACATCAACAAAATGATTATGACATCATCCAATGATTGTGACATCAAATGATTATGACATCATCAAATTTTTATGACATCAACAAAATGATTATGACATCATCAAATGATTATGACATCAACAAAATGATTATGACATCATCTAATGATTATGACATAATCAAATGATTATGACATCAACAAAATGATTATGACATCATCTAATGATTATGACATCATCTAATGATTATGACATCAACAAAATGATTATGACATCATCCAATGATTATGACATCAAATGATTATGACATCATGAAATCATATGACATCAACAAAATGATTATGACATCAACAAAATGATTATGACATCATCAAATGATTATGACATCAACAAAATGATTATGATATCATCAAATGATTCTGACATCAACAAAATGATTATGACATCATCTAATGATTATGACATCATCAAATGAATATGACATCAACAAAATGATTATGACATCATCCAATGATTATGACATCAAATGATTATGACATCATCAAATGATTACGACATCAACAAAATGATTATGACATCATCTAATGATTATGACATCATCAAATGATTATGACATCATCCAATGATTATGACATCAAATGATTATGACATCATCAAATGATTGACATCAACAAAAAGATTATGACATCATCCAATGACTTTGACATCAAATGATTATGACATCATCAAATCATTATGACATCAACAAAATGATTATGACATCAACAAAATGATTATGACATCATCAAATGATTATGACATCAACAAAATGATTATGACATCATCTAATGATTATGACATCATCAAATGATTATGACATCAACAAAATGATTATGACATCATCTAATGATTATGACATCATCAAATGATTATGACATCAACAAAATGATTACGACATCATCCAATGATTATGACATCAAATGATTATGACATCATCAAATGATTATGACATCAACAAAATGATTATGACATCAACAAAATGATTATGACATCAACAAAATGATTATGACATCATCAAATGATTATGACATCAACAAAATGATTATGACATCATCTAATGATTATGACATCATCAAATGATTATGACATCAACAAAATGATTATGACATCATCTAATGATTATGACATCATCAAATGATTATGACATCATCCAATGATTATGACATCAAATGATTATGACATCATCAAATGATTGACATCAACAAAAAGATTATGACATCATCCAATGACTTTGACATCAAATGATTATGACATCATCAAATCATTATGACATCAACAAAATGATTATGACATCAACAAAATGATTATGACATCATCAAATGATTATGACATCAACAAAATGATTATGACATCATCTAATGATTATGACATCATCAAATGATTATGACATCAACAAAATGATTATGACATCATCTAATGATTATGACATCATCAAATGATTATGACATCAACAAAATGATTACGACATCATCCAATGATTATGACATCAAATGATTATGACATCATCAAATGATTATGACATCAACAAAATGATTATGACATCAACAAAATGATTATGACATCATCTAATGATTATGACATCATCAAATGATTATGACATCAACAAAATGATTATGACATCATCCAATGATTATGACATCACATGATTATGACATCATCAAATGATTATGACATCAACAAAATGATTATTACATCATCCAATGATTATGACATCAAATGATTATGACATCATCAAATCATTATGACATCAACAAAATGATTAGGACATCAACAAAATGATTATGACATCATCAAATGATTATAACATCAACAAAATGATTATGACATCATCTAATGATTATGACATCATCAAATGATTATGACATCAACAAAATGATTATGACATCATCCAATGATTATGACATCAAATGATTATGACATCATCAAATGATTATGACATCAACAAAATGATTATGACATCATCAAATGATTATGACATCAACAAAATGATTATGACATCATCTAATGATTATGACATCATCAAATGATTATGACATCAACAAAATGATTATGACATCATCCAATGATTGTGACATCAAATGATTATGACATCATCAAATTTTTATGACATCAACAAAATGATTATGACATCATCAAATGATTATGACATCAACAAAATGATTATGACATCATCTAATGATTATGACATAATCAAATGATTATGACATCAACAAAATGATTATGACATCATCTAATGATTATGACATCATCTAATGATTATGACATCAACAAAATGATTATGACATCATCCAATGATTATGACATCAAATGATTATGACATCATGAAATCATATGACATCAACAAAATGATTATGACATCAACAAAATGATTATGACATCATCAAATGATTATGACATCAACAAAATGATTATGATATCATCAAATGATTCTGACATCAACAAAATGATTATGACATCATCTAATGATTATGACATCATCAAATGAATATGACATCAACAAAATGATTATGACATCATCCAATGATTATGACATCAAATGATTATGACATCATCAAATGATTACGACATCAACAAAATGATTATGACATCATCTAATGATTATGACATCATCAAATGATTATGACATCATCCAATGATTATGACATCAAATGATTATGACATCATCAAATGATTGACATCAACAAAAAGATTATGACATCATCCAATGACTTTGACATCAAATGATTATGACATCATCAAATCATTATGACATCAACAAAATGATTATGACATCAACAAAATGATTATGACATCATCAAATGATTATGACATCAACAAAATGATTATGACATCATCTAATGATTATGACATCATCAAATGATTATGACATCAACAAAATGATTATGACATCATCTAATGATTATGACATCATCAAATGATTATGACATCAACAAAATGATTACGACATCATCCAATGATTATGACATCAAATGATTATGACATCATCAAATGATTATGACATCAACAAAATGATTATGACATCAACAAAATGATTATGACATCAACAAAATGATTATGACATCATCAAATGATTATGACATCAACAAAATGATTATGACATCATCTAATGATTATGACATCATCAAATGATTATGACATCAACAAAATGATTATGACATCATCTAATGATTATGACATCATCAAATGATTATGACATCATCCAATGATTATGACATCAAATGATTATGACATCATCAAATGATTGACATCAACAAAAAGATTATGACATCATCCAATGACTTTGACATCAAATGATTATGACATCATCAAATCATTATGACATCAACAAAATGATTATGACATCAACAAAATGATTATGACATCATCAAATGATTATGACATCAACAAAATGATTATGACATCATCTAATGATTATGACATCATCAAATGATTATGACATCAACAAAATGATTATGACATCATCTAATGATTATGACATCATCAAATGATTATGACATCAACAAAATGATTACGACATCATCCAATGATTATGACATCAAATGATTATGACATCATCAAATGATTATGACATCAACAAAATGATTATGACATCAACAAAATGATTATGACATCATCTAATGATTATGACATCATCAAATGATTATGACATCAACAAAATGATTATGACATCATCCAATGATTATGACATCACATGATTATGACATCATCAAATGATTATGACATCAACAAAATGATTATTACATCATCCAATGATTATGACATCAAATGATTATGACATCATCAAATCATTATGACATCAACAAAATGATTAGGACATCAACAAAATGATTATGACATCATCAAATGATTATAACATCAACAAAATGATTATGACATCATCTAATGATTATGACATCATCAAATGATTATGACATCAACAAAATGATTATGACATCATCCAATGATTATGACATCAAATGATTATGACATCATCAAATGATTATGACATCAACAAAATGATTATGACATCATCTAATGATTATGACATCATCAAATGATTATGACATCAACAAAATGATTATGACATCATCCAATGATTGTGACATCAAACGATTATGACATCATCAAATTTTTATGACATCAACAAAATGATTATGACATCATCAAATGATTATGACATCAACAAAATGATTATGACATCATCTAATGATTATGACATAATCAAATGATTATGACATCAACAAAATGATTATGACATCATCTAATGATTATGACATCATCTAATGATTATGACATCAACAAAATGATTATGACATCATCCAATGATTATGACATCAAATGATTATGACATCATCAAATGATTATGACATCAACAAAATGATTATGACATCATCCAATGATTATGACATCAAATGATTATGACATCATCAAATCATTATGACATCAACAAAATGATTATGACATCAACAAAATGATTACGACATCATCAAATGACTATGACATCAACAAAATGATTACGACATCATCAAATGATTATGACATCAACAAAATGATTATGACATCATCTAATGATCATGACATCATCAAATGATTATGGCATCATCAAATGATTATGACATCAACAAAATGATTATGGCATCATCCAATGATTATGACCTCAAATCATTATGACATCATCAAATCATTATGACATCAACAAAATGATTATTACATCAACAAAATGATTATGACATCATCAAATGATTATGACATCAACAAAATGATTATGTCGTCATCCAATGATCATGACATCAAATGATTATGACATCATCAAATGATTATGACATCAACAAAATGATTATGACATCATCTAATGATTATGACATCATCAAATGATTATGACATCAACAAAATGATTATGACATCATCCAATGATTGTGACATCAAACGATTATGACATCATCAAATTTTTATGACATCAACAAAATGATTATGACATCATCAAATGATTATGACATCAACAAAATGATTATGACATCATCAAATGATTATGACATCAACAAAATGATTATGACATCATCTAATGATTATGACATCATCTAATGATTATGACATCAACAAAATGATTATGACATCATCCAATGATTATGACATCAAATGATTATGACATCATGAAATCATATGACATCAACAAAATGATTATGACATCAACAAAATGATTATGACATCATCAAATGATTATGACATCAACAAAATGATTATGACATCATCTAATGATTATGACATCATCAAATGATTATGACATCAACAAAATGATTATGACATCATCCAATGATTGTGACATCAAATGATTATGACATCATCAAATTTTTATGACATCAACAAAATGATTATGACATCATCAAATGATTATGACATCAACAAAATGATTATGACATCATCTAATGATTATGACATAATCAAATGATTATGACATCAACAAAATGATTATGACATCATCTAATGATTATGACATCATCTAATGATTATGACATCAACAAAATGATTATGACATCATCCAATGATTATGACATCAAATGATTATGACATCATGAAATCATATGACATCAACAAAATGATTATGACATCAACAAAATGATTATGACATCATCAAATGATTATGACATCAACAAAATGATTATGATATCATCAAATGATTCTGACATCAACAAAATGATTATGACATCATCTAATGATTATGACATCATCAAATGAATATGACATCAACAAAATGATTATGACATCATCCAATGATTATGACATCAAATGATTATGACATCATCAAATGATTACGACATCAACAAAATGATTATGACATCATCTAATGATTATGACATCATCAAATGATTATGACATCATCCAATGATTATGACATCAAATGATTATGACATCATCAAATGATTGACATCAACAAAAAGATTATGACATCATCCAATGACTTTGACATCAAATGATTATGACATCATCAAATCATTATGACATCAACAAAATGATTATGACATCAACAAAATGATTATGACATCATCAAATGATTATGACATCAACAAAATGATTATGACATCATCTAATGATTATGACATCATCAAATGATTATGACATCAACAAAATGATTATGACATCATCTAATGATTATGACATCATCAAATGATTATGACATCAACAAAATGATTACGACATCATCCAATGATTATGACATCAAATGATTATGACATCATCAAATGATTATGACATCAACAAAATGATTATGACATCAACAAAATGATTATGACATCATCTAATGATTATGACATCATCAAATGATTATGACATCAACAAAATGATTATGACATCATCCAATGATTATGACATCACATGATTATGACATCATCAAATGATTATGACATCAACAAAATGATTATTACATCATCCAATGATTATGACATCAAATGATTATGACATCATCAAATCATTATGACATCAACAAAATGATTAGGACATCAACAAAATGATTATGACATCATCAAATGATTATGACATCAACAAAATGATTATGATATCATCAAATGATTCTGACATCAACAAAATGATTATGACATCATCTAATGATTATGACATCATCAAATGAATATGACATCAACAAAATGATTATGACATCATCTAATGATTATGACATCATCTAATGATTATGACATCAACAAAATGATTATGACATCATCCAATGATTATGACATCAAATGATTATGACATCATCAAATGATTATGACATCAACAAAATGATTATGACATCATCTAATGATTATGACATCATCTAATGATTATGACATCAACAAAATGATTATGACATCATCCAATGATTATGACATCAAATGATTATGACATCATGAAATCATATGACATCAACAAAATGATTATGACATCAACAAAATGATTATGACATCATCAAATGATTATGACATCAACAAAATGATTATGACATCATCTAATGATTATGACATCATCAAATGATTATGACATCAACAAAATGATTATGACATCATCCAATGATTGTGACATCAAATGATTATGACATCATCAAATTTTTATGACATCAACAAAATGATTATGACATCATCAAATGATTATGACATCAACAAAATGATTATGACATCATCTAATGATTATGACATAATCAAATGATTATGACATCAACAAAATGATTATGACATCATCTAATGATTATGACATCATCTAATGATTATGACATCAACAAAATGATTATGACATCATCCAATGATTATGACATCAAATGATTATGACATCATGAAATCATATGACATCAACAAAATGATTATGACATCAACAAAATGATTATGACATCATCAAATGATTATGACATCAACAAAATGATTATGATATCATCAAATGATTCTGACATCAACAAAATGATTATGACATCATCTAATGATTATGACATCATCAAATGAATATGACATCAACAAAATGATTATGACATCATCCAATGATTATGACATCAAATGATTATGACATCATCAAATGATTACGACATCAACAAAATGATTATGACATCATCTAATGATTATGACATCATCAAATGATTATGACATCATCCAATGATTATGACATCAAATGATTATGACATCATCAAATGATTGACATCAACAAAAAGATTATGACATCATCCAATGACTTTGACATCAAATGATTATGACATCATCAAATCATTATGACATCAACAAAATGATTATGACATCAACAAAATGATTATGACATCATCAAATGATTATGACATCAACAAAATGATTATGACATCATCTAATGATTATGACATCATCAAATGATTATGACATCAACAAAATGATTATGACATCATCTAATGATTATGACATCATCAAATGATTATGACATCAACAAAATGATTACGACATCATCCAATGATTATGACATCAAATGATTATGACATCATCAAATGATTATGACATCAACAAAATGATTATGACATCAACAAAATGATTATGACATCATCTAATGATTATGACATCATCAAATGATTATGACATCAACAAAATGATTATGACATCATCCAATGATTATGACATCACATGATTATGACATCATCAAATGATTATGACATCAACAAAATGATTATTACATCATCCAATGATTATGACATCAAATGATTATGACATCATCAAATCATTATGACATCAACAAAATGATTAGGACATCAACAAAATGATTATGACATCATCAAATGATTATAACATCAACAAAATGATTATGACATCATCTAATGATTATGACATCATCAAATGATTATGACATCAACAAAATGATTATGACATCATCCAATGATTATGACATCAAATGATTATGACATCATCAAATGATTATGACATCAACAAAATGATTATGACATCATCTAATGATTATGACATAATCAAATGATTATGACATCAACAAAATGATTATGACATCATCTAATGATTATGACATCATCTAATGATTATGACATCAACAAAATGATTATGACATCATCCAATGATTATGACATCAAATGATTATGACATCATGAAATCATATGACATCAACAAAATGATTATGACATCAACAAAATGATTATGACATCATCAAATGATTATGACATCAACAAAATGATTATGACATCATCTAATGATTATGACATCATCAAATGATTATGACATCAACAAAATGATTATGACATCATCCAATGATTGTGACATCAAATGATTATGACATCATCAAATTTTTATGACATCAACAAAATGATTATGACATCATCAAATGATTATGACATCAACAAAATGATTATGACATCATCTAATGATTATGACATAATCAAATGATTATGACATCAACAAAATGATTATGACATCATCTAATGATTATGACATCATCTAATGATTATGACATCAACAAAATGATTATGACATCATCCAATGATTATGACATCAAATGATTATGACATCATGAAATCATATGACATCAACAAAATGATTATGACATCAACAAAATGATTATGACATCATCAAATGATTATGACATCAACAAAATGATTATGACATCATCTAATGATTATGACATCATCAAATGATTATGACATCAACAAAATGATTATGACATCATCCAATGATTGTGACATCAAATGATTATGACATCATCAAATTTTTATGACATCAACAAAATGATTATGACATCATCAAATGATTATGACATCAACAAAATGATTATGACATCATCTAATGATTATGACATAATCAAATGATTATGACATCAACAAAATGATTATGACATCATCTAATGATTATGACATCATCTAATGATTATGACATCAACAAAATGATTATGACATCATCCAATGATTATGACATCAAATGATTATGACATCATGAAATCATATGACATCAACAAAATGATTATGACATCAACAAAATGATTATGACATCATCAAATGATTATGACATCAACAAAATGATTATGACATCATCTAATGATTATGACATCATCAAATGATTATGACATCAAATGATTATGACATCATCAAATGATTATGACATCAACAAAATGATTATGACATCATCTAATGATTATGACATCATCCAATGATTATGACATCAAATGATTATGACATCATCAAATGATTATGACATCAACAAAATGATTATGACATCATCTAATGATTATGACATCATCTAATGATTATGACATCAACAAAATGATTATGACATCATCCAATGATTATGACATCAAATGATTATGACATCATGAAATCATATGACATCAACAAAATGATTATGACATCAACAAAATGATTATGACATCATCAAATGATTATGACATCAACAAAATGATTATGACATCATCTAATGATTATGACATCATCAAATGATTATGACATCAACAAAATGATTATGACATCATCCAATGATTGTGACATCAAATGATTATGACATCATCAAATTTTTATGACATCAACAAAATGATTATGACATCATCAAATGATTATGACATCAACAAAATGATTATGACATCATCTAATGATTATGACATAATCAAATGATTATGACATCAACAAAATGATTATGACATCATCTAATGATTATGACATCATCTAATGATTATGACATCAACAAAATGATTATGACATCATCCAATGATTATGACATCAAATGATTATGACATCATGAAATCATATGACATCAACAAAATGATTATGACATCAACAAAATGATTATGACATCATCAAATGATTATGACATCAACAAAATGATTATGATATCATCAAATGATTCTGACATCAACAAAATGATTATGACATCATCTAATGATTATGACATCATCAAATGAATATGACATCAACAAAATGATTATGACATCATCCAATGATTATGACATCAAATGATTATGACATCATCAAATGATTACGACATCAACAAAATGATTATGACATCATCTAATGATTATGACATCATCAAATGATTATGACATCATCCAATGATTATGACATCAAATGATTATGACATCATCAAATGATTGACATCAACAAAAAGATTATGACATCATCCAATGACTTTGACATCAAATGATTATGACATCAACAAAATGATTATGGCATCATCCAATGATTATGACCTCAAATCATTATGACATCATCAAATCATTATGACATCAACAAAATGATTATTACATCAACAAAATGATTATGACATCATCAAATGATTATGACATCAACAAAATGATTATGTCGTCATCCAATGATCATGACATCAAATGATTATGACATCATCAAATGATTATGACATCAACAAAATGATTATGACATCATCTAATGATTATGACATCATCAAATGATTATGACATCAACAAAATGATTATGACATCATCCAATGATTGTGACATCAAACGATTATGACATCATCAAATTTTTATGACATCAACAAAATGATTATGACATCATCAAATGATTATGACATCAACAAAATGATTATGACATCATCTAATGATTATGACATAATCAAATGATTATGACATCAACAAAATGATTATGACATCATCTAATGATTATGACATCATCTAATGATTATGACATCAACAAAATGATTATGACATCATCCAATGATTATGACATCAAATGATTATGACATCATGAAATCATATGACATCAACAAAATGATTATGACATCAACAAAATGATTATGACATCATCAAATGATTATGACATCAACAAAATGATTATGACATCATCTAATGATTATGACATCATCAAATGATTATGACATCAACAAAATGATTATGACATCATCCAATGATTGTGACATCAAATGATTATGACATCATCAAATTTTTATGACATCAACAAAATGATTATGACATCATCAAATGATTATGACATCAACAAAATGATTATGACATCATCTAATGATTATGACATAATCAAATGATTATGACATCAACAAAATGATTATGACATCATCTAATGATTATGACATCATCTAATGATTATGACATCAACAAAATGATTATGACATCATCCAATGATTATGACATCAAATGATTATGACATCATGAAATCATATGACATCAACAAAATGATTATGACATCAACAAAATGATTATGACATCATCAAATGATTATGACATCAACAAAATGATTATGATATCATCAAATGATTCTGACATCAACAAAATGATTATGACATCATCTAATGATTATGACATCATCAAATGAATATGACATCAACAAAATGATTATGACATCATCCAATGATTATGACATCAAATGATTATGACATCATCAAATGATTACGACATCAACAAAATGATTATGACATCATCTAATGATTATGACATCATCAAATGATTATGACATCATCCAATGATTATGACATCAAATGATTATGACATCATCAAATGATTGACATCAACAAAAAGATTATGACATCATCCAATGACTTTGACATCAAATGATTATGACATCATCAAATCATTATGACATCAACAAAATGATTATGACATCAACAAAATGATTATGACATCATCAAATGATTATGACATCAACAAAATGATTATGACATCATCTAATGATTATGACATCATCAAATGATTATGACATCAACAAAATGATTATGACATCATCTAATGATTATGACATCATCAAATGATTATGACATCAACAAAATGATTACGACATCATCCAATGATTATGACATCAAATGATTATGACATCATCAAATGATTATGACATCAACAAAATGATTATGACATCAACAAAATGATTATGACATCATCTAATGATTATGACATCATCAAATGATTATGACATCAACAAAATGATTATGACATCATCCAATGATTATGACATCACATGATTATGACATCATCAAATGATTATGACATCAACAAAATGATTATTACATCATCTAATGATTATGACATCATCAAATGATTATGACATCAACAAAATGATTATGACATCATCCAATGATTGTGACATCAAATGATTATGACATCATCAAATTTTTATGACATCAACAAAATGATTATGACATCATCAAATGATTATGACATCAACAAAATGATTATGACATCATCTAATGATTATGACATCATCAAATGATTATGACATCAACAAAATGATTATGACATCATCTAATGATTATGACATAATCAAATGATTATGACATCAACAAAATGATTATGACATCATCTAATGATTATGACATCATCTAATGATTATGACATCAACAAAATGATTATGACATCATCCAATGATTATGACATCAAATGATTATGACATCATGAAATCATATGACATCAACAAAATGATTATGACATCAACAAAATGATTATGACATCATCAAATGATTATGACATCAACAAAATGATTATGACATCATCTAATGATTATGACATCATCAAATGATTATGACATCAACAAAATGATTACGACATCATCCAATGATTATGACATAAAATGATTATGACATCATCAAATGATTATGACATCAACAAAATGATTATGACATCAACAAAATGATTATGACATCATCTAATGATTATGACATCATCAAATGAATATGACATCAACAAAATGATTATGACATCATCCAATGATTATGACATCAAATGATTATGACATCATCAAATGATTACGACATCAACAAAATGATTATGACATCATCTAATGATTATGACATCATCAAATGATTATGACATCAACAAAATGATTATGACATCAACAAAATGATTATGACATCATCTAATGATTATGACATCATCAAATGATTATGACATCAACAAAATGATTATGACATCATCCAATGATTGTGACATCAAATGATTATGACATCATCAAATTTTTATGACATCAACAAAATGATTATGACATCATCAAATGATTATGACATCAACAAAATGATTATGACATCATCTAATGATTATGACATCATCAAATGATTATGACATCAACAAAATGATTATGACATCATCTAATGATTATGACATAATCAAATGATTATGACATCAACAAAATGATTATGACATCATCTAATGATTATGACATCATCTAATGATTATGACATCAACAAAATGATTATGACATCATCCAATGATTATGACATCAAATGATTATGACATCATGAAATCATATGACATCAACAAAATGATTATGACATCAACAAAATGATTATGACATCATCAAATGATTATGACATCAACAAAATGATTATGACATCATCTAATGATTATGACATCATCAAATGATTATGACATCAACAAAATGATTACGACATCATCCAATGATTATGACATAAAATGATTATGACATCATCAAATGATTATGACATCAACAAAATGATTATGACATCAACAAAATGATTATGACATCATCTAATGATTATGACATCATCAAATGAATATGACATCAACAAAATGATTATGACATCATCCAATGATTATGACATCAAATGATTATGACATCATCAAATGATTACGACATCAACAAAATGATTATGACATCATCTAATGATTATGACATCATCAAATGATTATGACATCAACAAAATGATTATGACATCAACAAAATGATTATGACATCATCTAATGATTATGACATCATCAAATGATTATGACATCAACAAAATGATTATGACATCATCCAATGATTGTGACATCAAATGATTATGACATCATCAAATTTTTATGACATCAACAAAATGATTATGACATCATCAAATGATTATGACATCAACAAAATGATTATGACATCATCTAATGATTATGACATCATCAAATGATTATGACATCAACAAAATGATTATGACATCATCTAATGATTATGACATAATCAAATGATTATGACATCAACAAAATGATTATGACATCATCTAATGATTATGACATCATCTAATGATTATGACATCAACAAAATGATTATGACATCATCCAATGATTATGACATCAAATGATTATGACATCATGAAATCATATGACATCAACAAAATGATTATGACATCAACAAAATGATTATGACATCATCAAATGATTATGACATCAACAAAATGATTATGACATCATCTAATGATTATGACATCATCAAATGATTATGACATCAACAAAATGATTATGACATCATCCAATGATTGTGACATCAAATGATTATGACATCATCAAATTTTTATGACATCAACAAAATGATTATGACATCATCAAATGATTATGACATCAACAAAATGATTATGACATCATCTAATGATTATGACATAATCAAATGATTATGACATCAACAAAATGATTATGACATCATCTAATGATTATGACATCATCTAATGATTATGACATCAACAAAATGATTATGACATCATCCAATGATTATGACATCAAATGATTATGACATCATGAAATCATATGACATCAACAAAATGATTATGACATCAACAAAATGATTATGACATCATCAAATGATTATGACATCAACAAAATGATTATGATATCATCAAATGATTCTGACATCAACAAAATGATTATGACATCATCTAATGATTATGACATCATCAAATGAATATGACATCAACAAAATGATTATGACATCATCCAATGATTATGACATCAAATGATTATGACATCATCAAATGATTACGACATCAACAAAATGATTATGACATCATCTAATGATTATGACATCATCAAATGATTATGACATCATCCAATGATTATGACATCAAATGATTATGACATCATCAAATGATTGACATCAACAAAAAGATTATGACATCATCCAATGACTTTGACATCAAATGATTATGACATCATCAAATCATTATGACATCAACAAAATGATTATGACATCAACAAAATGATTATGACATCATCAAATGATTATGACATCAACAAAATGATTATGACATCATCTAATGATTATGACATCATCAAATGATTATGACATCAACAAAATGATTATGACATCATCTAATGATTATGACATCATCAAATGATTATGACATCAACAAAATGATTACGACATCATCCAATGATTATGACATCAAATGATTATGACATCATCAAATGATTATGACATCAACAAAATGATTATGACATCAACAAAATGATTATGACATCATCTAATGATTATGACATCATCTAATGATTATGACATCAACAAAATGATTATGACATCATCCAATGATTATGACATCAAATGATTATGACATCATGAAATCATATGACATCAACAAAATGATTATGACATCAACAAAATGATTATGACATCATCAAATGATTATGACATCAACAAAATGATTATGATATCATCAAATGATTCTGACATCAACAAAATGATTATGACATCATCTAATGATTATGACATCATCAAATGAATATGACATCAACAAAATGATTATGACATCATCCAATGATTATGACATCAAATGATTATGACATCATCAAATGATTACGACATCAACAAAATGATTATGACATCATCTAATGATTATGACATCATCAAATGATTATGACATCATCCAATGATTATGACATCAAATGATTATGACATCATCAAATGATTGACATCAACAAAAAGATTATGACATCATCCAATGACTTTGACATCAAATGATTATGACATCATCAAATCATTATGACATCAACAAAATGATTATGACATCAACAAAATGATTATGACATCATCAAATGATTATGACATCAACAAAATGATTATGACATCATCTAATGATTATGACATCATCAAATGATTATGACATCAACAAAATGATTATGACATCATCCAATGATTGTGACATCAAATGATTATGACATCATCAAATTTTTATGACATCAACAAAATGATTATGACATCATCAAATGATTATGACATCAACAAAATGATTATGACATCATCTAATGATTATGACATCATCAAATGATTATGACATCAACAAAATGATTATGACATCATCTAATGATTATGACATAATCAAATGATTATGACATCAACAAAATGATTATGACATCATCTAATGATTATGACATCATCTAATGATTATGACATCAACAAAATGATTATGACATCATCCAATGATTATGACATCAAATGATTATGACATCATGAAATCATATGACATCAACAAAATGATTATGACATCAACAAAATGATTATGACATCATCAAATGATTATGACATCAACAAAATGATTATGACATCATCTAATGATTATGACATCATCAAATGATTATGACATCAACAAAATGATTATGACATCATCCAATGATTGTGACATCAAATGATTATGACATCATCAAATTTTTATGACATCAACAAAATGATTATGACATCATCAAATGATTATGACATCAACAAAATGATTATGACATCATCTAATGATTATGACATAATCAAATGATTATGACATCAACAAAATGATTATGACATCATCTAATGATTATGACATCATCTAATGATTATGACATCAACAAAATGATTATGACATCATCCAATGATTATGACATCAAATGATTATGACATCATGAAATCATATGACATCAACAAAATGATTATGACATCAACAAAATGATTATGACATCATCAAATGATTATGACATCAACAAAATGATTATGATATCATCAAATGATTCTGACATCAACAAAATGATTATGACATCATCTAATGATTATGACATCATCAAATGAATATGACATCAACAAAATGATTATGACATCATCCAATGATTATGACATCAAATGATTATGACATCATCAAATGATTACGACATCAACAAAATGATTATGACATCATCTAATGATTATGACATCATCAAATGATTATGACATCATCCAATGATTATGACATCAAATGATTATGACATCATCAAATGATTGACATCAACAAAAAGATTATGACATCATCCAATGACTTTGACATCAAATGATTATGACATCATCAAATCATTATGACATCAACAAAATGATTATGACATCAACAAAATGATTATGACATCATCAAATGATTATGACATCAACAAAATGATTATGACATCATCTAATGATTATGACATCATCAAATGATTATGACATCAACAAAATGATTATGACATCATCTAATGATTATGACATCATCAAATGATTATGACATCAACAAAATGATTACGACATCATCCAATGATTATGACATCAAATGATTATGACATCATCAAATGATTATGACATCAACAAAATGATTATGACATCAACAAAATGATTATGACATCATCTAATGATTATGACATCATCAAATGATTATGACATCAACAAAATGATTATGACATCATCCAATGATTATGACATCACATGATTATGACATCATCAAATGATTATGACATCAACAAAATGATTATTACATCATCCAATGATTATGACATCAAATGATTATGACATCATCAAATCATTATGACATCAACAAAATGATTAGGACATCAACAAAATGATTATGACATCATCAAATGATTATGACATCAACAAAATGATTATGACATCATCTAATGATTATGACATAATCAAATGATTATGACATCAACAAAATGATTATGACATCATCTAATGATTATGACATCATCTAATGATTATGACATCAACAAAATGATTATGACATCATCCAATGATTATGACATCAAATGATTATGACATCATGAAATCATATGACATCAACAAAATGATTATGACATCAACAAAATGATTATGACATCATCAAATGATTATGACATCAACAAAATGATTATGACATCATCTAATGATTATGACATCATCAAATGATTATGACATCAACAAAATGATTATGACATCATCCAATGATTGTGACATCAAATGATTATGACATCATCAAATTTTTATGACATCAACAAAATGATTATGACATCATCAAATGATTATGACATCAACAAAATGATTATGACATCATCTAATGATTATGACATAATCAAATGATTATGACATCAACAAAATGATTATGACATCATCTAATGATTATGACATCATCTAATGATTATGACATCAACAAAATGATTATGACATCATCCAATGATTATGACATCAAATGATTATGACATCATGAAATCATATGACATCAACAAAATGATTATGACATCAACAAAATGATTATGACATCATCAAATGATTATGACATCAACAAAATGATTATGATATCATCAAATGATTCTGACATCAACAAAATGATTATGACATCATCTAATGATTATGACATCATCAAATGAATATGACATCAACAAAATGATTATGACATCATCCAATGATTATGACATCAAATGATTATGACATCATCAAATGATTACGACATCAACAAAATGATTATGACATCATCTAATGATTATGACATCATCAAATGATTATGACATCAACAAAATGATTATGACATCAACAAAATGATTATGACATCATCTAATGATTATGACATCATCAAATGATTATGACATCAACAAAATGATTATGACATCATCCAATGATTGTGACATCAAATGATTATGACATCATCAAATTTTTATGACATCAACAAAATGATTATGACATCATCAAATGATTATGACATCAACAAAATGATTATGACATCATCTAATGATTATGACATCATCAAATGATTATGACATCAACAAAATGATTATGACATCATCTAATGATTATGACATAATCAAATGATTATGACATCAACAAAATGATTATGACATCATCTAATGATTATGACATCATCTAATGATTATGACATCAACAAAATGATTATGACATCATCCAATGATTATGACATCAAATGATTATGACATCATGAAATCATATGACATCAACAAAATGATTATGACATCAACAAAATGATTATGACATCATCAAATGATTATGACATCAACAAAATGATTATGACATCATCTAATGATTATGACATCATCAAATGATTATGACATCAACAAAATGATTACGACATCATCCAATGATTATGACATAAAATGATTATGACATCATCAAATGATTATGACATCAACAAAATGATTATGACATCAACAAAATGATTATGACATCATCTAATGATTATGACATCATCAAATGATTATGACATCAACAAAATGATTATGACATCATCCAATGATTGTGACATCAAATGATTATGACATCATCAAATTTTTATGACATCAACAAAATGATTATGACATCATCAAATGATTATGACATCAACAAAATGATTATGACATCATCTAATGATTATGACATCATCAAATGATTATGACATCAACAAAATGATTATGACATCATCTAATGATTATGACATAATCAAATGATTATGACATCAACAAAATGATTATGACATCATCTAATGATTATGACATCATCTAATGATTATGACATCAACAAAATGATTATGACATCATCCAATGATTATGACATCAAATGATTATGACATCATGAAATCATATGACATCAACAAAATGATTATGACATCAACAAAATGATTATGACATCATCAAATGATTATGACATCAACAAAATGATTATGACATCATCTAATGATTATGACATCATCAAATGATTATGACATCAACAAAATGATTATGACATCATCCAATGATTGTGACATCAAATGATTATGACATCATCAAATTTTTATGACATCAACAAAATGATTATGACATCATCAAATGATTATGACATCAACAAAATGATTATGACATCATCTAATGATTATGACATAATCAAATGATTATGACATCAACAAAATGATTATGACATCATCTAATGATTATGACATCATCTAATGATTATGACATCAACAAAATGATTATGACATCATCCAATGATTATGACATCAAATGATTATGACATCATGAAATCATATGACATCAACAAAATGATTATGACATCAACAAAATGATTATGACATCATCAAATGATTATGACATCAACAAAATGATTATGATATCATCAAATGATTCTGACATCAACAAAATGATTATGACATCATCTAATGATTATGACATCATCAAATGAATATGACATCAACAAAATGATTATGACATCATCCAATGATTATGACATCAAATGATTATGACATCATCAAATGATTACGACATCAACAAAATGATTATGACATCATCTAATGATTATGACATCATCAAATGATTATGACATCATCCAATGATTATGACATCAAATGATTATGACATCATCAAATGATTGACATCAACAAAAAGATTATGACATCATCCAATGACTTTGACATCAAATGATTATGACATCATCAAATCATTATGACATCAACAAAATGATTATGACATCAACAAAATGATTATGACATCATCAAATGATTATGACATCAACAAAATGATTATGACATCATCTAATGATTATGACATCATCAAATGATTATGACATCAACAAAATGATTATGACATCATCTAATGATTATGACATCATCAAATGATTATGACATCAACAAAATGATTACGACATCATCCAATGATTATGACATCAAATGATTATGACATCATCAAATGATTATGACATCAACAAAATGATTATGACATCAACAAAATGATTATGACATCATCTAATGATTATGACATCATCAAATGATTATGACATCAACAAAATGATTATGACATCATCCAATGATTATGACATCACATGATTATGACATCATCAAATGATTATGACATCAACAAAATGATTATTACATCATCCAATGATTATGACATCAAATGATTATGACATCATCAAATCATTATGACATCAACAAAATGATTAGGACATCAACAAAATGATTATGACATCATCAAATGATTATAACATCAACAAAATGATTATGACATCATCTAATGATTATGACATCATCAAATGATTATGACATCAACAAAATGATTATGACATCATCCAATGATTATGACATCAAATGATTATGACATCATCAAATGATTATGACATCAACAAAATGATTATGACATCATCTAATGATTATGACATAATCAAATGATTATGACATCAACAAAATGATTATGACATCATCTAATGATTATGACATCATCTAATGATTATGACATCAACAAAATGATTATGACATCATCCAATGATTATGACATCAAATGATTATGACATCATGAAATCATATGACATCAACAAAATGATTATGACATCAACAAAATGATTATGACATCATCAAATGATTATGACATCAACAAAATGATTATGATATCATCAAATGATTCTGACATCAACAAAATGATTATGACATCATCTAATGATTATGACATCAACAAAATGATTATGACATCATCCAATGATTATGACATCAAATGATTATGACATCATCAAATGATTATGACATCAACAAAATGATTATGACATCATCTAATGATTATGACATCATCAAATGATTATGACATCAACAAAATGATTATGACATCATCTAATGATTATGACATCATCAAATGATTATGACATCAACAAAATGATTACGACATCATCCAATGATTATGACATCAAATGATTATGACATCATCAAATGATTATGACATCAACAAAATGATTATGACATCAACAAAATGATTATGACATCATCTAATGATTATGACATCATCAAATGATTATGACATCAACAAAATGATTATGACATCATCCAATGATTATGACATCACATGATTATGACATCATCAAATGATTATGACATCATCAAATGATTATGACATCAACAAAATGATTATGACATCATCTAAGGATTATGACATCAAATGATTATGACATCATCAAATGATTATGACATCAACAAAATGATTATGACATCATCAAATGATTATGACATCAACAAAATGATTATGACATCATCTAATGATTATGACATAATCAAATGATTATGACATCAACAAAATGATTATGACATCATCTAATGATTATGACATCATCTAATGATTATGACATCAACAAAATGATTATGACATCATCCAATGATTATGACATCAAATGATTATGACATCATGAAATCATATGACATCAACAAAATGATTATGACATCAACAAAATGATTATGACATCATCAAATGATTATGACATCAACAAAATGATTATGATATCATCAAATGATTCTGACATCAACAAAATGATTATGACATCATCTAATGATTATGACATCATCAAATGAATATGACATCAACAAAATGATTATGACATCATCCAATGATTATGACATCAAATGATTATGACATCATCAAATGATTACGACATCAACAAAATGATTATGACATCATCTAATGATTATGACATCATCAAATGATTATGACATCATCCAATGATTATGACATCAAATGATTATGACATCATCAAATGATTGACATCAACAAAAAGATTATGACATCATCCAATGACTTTGACATCAAATGATTATGACATCATCAAATCATTATGACATCAACAAAATGATTATGACATCAACAAAATGATTATGACATCATCAAATGATTATGACATCAACAAAATGATTATGACATCATCTAATGATTATGACATCATCAAATGATTATGACATCAACAAAATGATTATGACATCATCTAATGATTATGACATCATCAAATGATTATGACATCAACAAAATGATTACGACATCATCCAATGATTATGACATCAAATGATTATGACATCATCAAATGATTATGACATCAACAAAATGATTATGACATCAACAAAATGATTATGACATCATCTAATGATTATGACATCATCAAATGATTATGACATCAACAAAATGATTACGACATCATCCAATGATTATGACATCAAATGATTATGACATCATCAAATGATTATGACATCAACAAAATGATTATGACATCAACAAAATGATTATGACATCATCTAATGATTATGACATCATCAAATGATTATGACATCAACAAAATGATTATGACATCATCCAATGATTGTGACATCAAATGATTATGACATCATCAAATTTTTATGACATCAACAAAATGATTATGACATCATCAAATGATTATGACATCAACAAAATGATTATGACATCATCTAATGATTATGACATCATCAAATGATTATGACATCAACAAAATGATTATGACATCATCTAATGATTATGACATAATCAAATGATTATGACATCAACAAAATGATTATGACATCATCTAATGATTATGACATCATCTAATGATTATGACATCAACAAAATGATTATGACATCATCCAATGATTATGACATCAAATGATTATGACATCATGAAATCATATGACATCAACAAAATGATTATGACATCAACAAAATGATTATGACATCATCAAATGATTATGACATCAACAAAATGATTATGACATCATCTAATGATTATGACATCATCAAATGATTATGACATCAACAAAATGATTATGACATCATCCAATGATTGTGACATCAAATGATTATGACATCATCAAATTTTTATGACATCAACAAAATGATTATGACATCATCAAATGATTATGACATCAACAAAATGATTATGACATCATCTAATGATTATGACATAATCAAATGATTATGACATCAACAAAATGATTATGACATCATCTAATGATTATGACATCATCTAATGATTATGACATCAACAAAATGATTATGACATCATCCAATGATTATGACATCAAATGATTATGACATCATGAAATCATATGACATCAACAAAATGATTATGACATCAACAAAATGATTATGACATCATCAAATGATTATGACATCAACAAAATGATTATGATATCATCAAATGATTCTGACATCAACAAAATGATTATGACATCATCTAATGATTATGACATCATCAAATGAATATGACATCAACAAAATGATTATGACATCATCCAATGATTATGACATCAAATGATTATGACATCATCAAATGATTACGACATCAACAAAATGATTATGACATCATCTAATGATTATGACATCATCAAATGATTATGACATCATCCAATGATTATGACATCAAATGATTATGACATCATCAAATGATTGACATCAACAAAAAGATTATGACATCATCCAATGACTTTGACATCAAATGATTATGACATCATCAAATCATTATGACATCAACAAAATGATTATGACATCAACAAAATGATTATGACATCATCAAATGATTATGACATCAACAAAATGATTATGACATCATCTAATGATTATGACATCATCAAATGATTATGACATCAACAAAATGATTATGACATCATCTAATGATTATGACATCATCAAATGATTATGACATCAACAAAATGATTACGACATCATCCAATGATTATGACATCAAATGATTATGACATCATCAAATGATTATGACATCAACAAAATGATTATGACATCAACAAAATGATTATGACATCATCTAATGATTATGACATCATCAAATGATTATGACATCAACAAAATGATTATGACATCATCCAATGATTATGACATCACATGATTATGACATCATCAAATGATTATGACATCAACAAAATGATTATTACATCATCCAATGATTATGACATCAAATGATTATGACATCATCAAATCATTATGACATCAACAAAATGATTAGGACATCAACAAAATGATTATGACATCATCAAATGATTATAACATCAACAAAATGATTATGACATCATCTAATGATTATGACATCATCAAATGATTATGACATCAACAAAATGATTATGACATCATCCAATGATTATGACATCAAATGATTATGACATCATCAAATGATTATGACATCAACAAAATGATTATGACATCATCTAATGATTATGACATAATCAAATGATTATGACATCAACAAAATGATTATGACATCATCTAATGATTATGACATCATCTAATGATTATGACATCAACAAAATGATTATGACATCATCCAATGATTATGACATCAAATGATTATGACATCATGAAATCATATGACATCAACAAAATGATTATGACATCAACAAAATGATTATGACATCATCAAATGATTATGACATCAACAAAATGATTATGATATCATCAAATGATTCTGACATCAACAAAATGATTATGACATCATCTAATGATTATGACATCAACAAAATGATTATGACATCATCCAATGATTATGACATCAAATGATTATGACATCATCAAATGATTATGACATCAACAAAATGATTATGACATCATCTAATGAATATGACATCATCAAATGATTATGACATCAACAAAATGATTATGACATCATCCAATAATTATGACATCAAATGATTATGACATCATCAAATGATTATGACATCAACAAAATGATTATGACATCATCCAATGATTATGACATCAAATGATTATGACATCATCAAATCATTATGACATCAACGAAATGATTATGACATCATCCAATGGTTATGACATCAAATGATTATGACATCATCAAATCATTATGACATCAACAAAATGATTATGACATCAACAAAATGATTATGACATCATCAAATGATTATAACATCAACAAAATGATTATGACATCATCTAATGATTATGACATCATCAAATGATTATGACATCAACAAAATGATTATGACATCATCCAATGATTATGACATCAAATGATTATGACATCATCTAATGAATATGACATCATCAAATGATTATGACATCAACAAAATGATTATGACATCATCCAATGATTATGACATCAAATGATTATGACATCATCAAATGATTATGACATCAACAGAATGATTATGACATCATCCAATGATTATGACATCAAATGATTATGACATCATCAAATCATTATGACATCAACAAAATGATTATGACATCATCTAATGATTATGACATCATCAAATGATTATGACATCAACAAAATGATTATGACATCATCTAATGATTATGACATAATCAAATGATTATGACATCAACAAAATGATAATGACATCATCTAATGATTATGACATCATCAAATGATTATGACATCAACAAAATGATTATGACATCATCCAATGATTATGACATCAAATGATTATGACATCATCAAATCATTATGACATCAACAAAATGATTATGACATCATCTAATGAATATGACATCATCAAATGATTATGACATCAACAAAATGATTATGACATCATCCAATGATTATGACATCAAATGATTATGACATCATCAAATGATTATGACATCAACAAAATGATTATGACATCATCCAATGATTATGACATCAAATGATTATGACATCATCAAATCATTATGACATCAACAAAATGATTATGACATCATCCAATGATTATGACATCAAATGATTATGACATCATCAAATCATTATGACATCAACAAAATGATTATGACATCAACAAAATGATTATGACATCATCAAATGATTATAACATCAACAAAATGATTATGACATCATCAAATGATTATGACATCAACAAAATGATTATGACATCATCCAATGATTATGACATCAAATGATTATGACATCATCAAATGATTATGACATCAACAAAATGATTATGACATCATCAAATGATTATGACATCAACAAAATGATTATGACATCATCAAATGATTATGACATCAACAAAATGATTATGGCATCATCTAATGATTATGACATCATCAAATGATTATGACATCAACAAAATGATTATGACATCATCTAATGATTATGACATAATCAAATGATTATGACATCAACAAAATGATTATGACATCATCCAATGATTATGACATCAAATGATTATGACATCATCAAATGCTTATGACATCAACAAAATGATTATGACATCATCTAATGAATATGACATCATCCAATGATTATGACATCAACAAAATGATTATGACATCATCCAATGATTATGACATCAAATGATTATGACATCATCAAATGTTTATGACATCAACAAAATGATTATGACATCATCCAATGATTATGACATCAAATGATTATGACATCATCAAATCATTATGACATCAACAAAATGATTATGACATCAACAAAATTATTATGACATCATCAAATAATTATGACATCAACAAAATGATTATGACATCATCTAATGATGATGACATCATCAAATGATTATGACATCAACAAAATTATTATGACATCATCAAATGATTATGACATCAACAAAATGATTATGACATCATCTAATGATTATGACATCATCAAATGATATGACATCAACAAAATGATTATGACATCATCAAATGATTATGACATCAACAAAATGATTATGACATCATCTAATGATCATGACATCATCAAATGATTATGGCATCATCAAATGATTAAGACATCAACAAAATGATTATGACATCATCCAATGATTATGACCTCAAATCATTATGACATCATTAAATCATTATGACATCAACAAAATGATTATTACATCAACAAAATGATTATGACATCATCAAATGATTATGACATCAACAAAATGATTATGTCATCATCCAATGATCATGACATCAAATGATTATGACATCATCAAATGATTATGACATCAACAAAATGATTATGACATCATCCAATGATTCTGACATCAAATGATTATGACATCAACAAAATGATTATGACATCATCAAATGATTATGACATCAACAAAATGATTATGACATCATCCAATGATTGTGACATCAAATGATTATGACATCATCAAATGATTATGACATCAACAAAATGATTATGACATCATCAAATGATTATGACATCAACAAAATGATTATGACATCATCTAATGATTATGACATAATCAAATGATTATGACATCAACAAAATGATTATGACATCATCTAATGATTATGACATCATCAAATGATTATGACATCATCCAATGATTATGACATCAAATGATTATGACATCATCAAATGATTATGACATCAACAAAATGATTATGACATCATCTAATGAATATGACATCATCAAATGATTATGACATCATCAAATGATTATGACATCAACAAAATGATTATGACATCATCCAATGATTATGACATCAAATGATTATGACATCATCAAATCATTATGACATCAACAAAATGATTATGACATCAACAAAATGATTATGACATCATCAAATGATTATAACATCAACAAAATGATTATGACATCATCTAATGATTATGACATCATCAAATGATTATGACTAGTGTTGAGCATTCCGATACCGCAAGTATCGGGTATCGGCCGATACTTGCTGTATCGGAATTCCGATACCGACTTCCGATATTTTTTCAATATCGGAATTCGGCATCGGAATCGGAAGTTCAGTTGATTGACGGCCTGACGTCATCATGATGCGCGGTGTGTGCGCATCATGATACGCCGTCATTTCGGGCCTTCCGGGGGTCTCTGCCGGCCTGCCGGGGGGCTGTGTCGGCCTGCCGGGGGGCTGTGTGGACTGCCCGGGGTCTGTACCGGCCTGCCGGTGGGCTGTGCCGGCCTGCCGGTGGTCTGTGCACCCTGTGGGGGTCTGTACCGGCCTGCCGGGGGGCTGTGCCGGCCTGCCGGGGGGCTGTGCTGATGTCCGGGGGTCTGTGCAAGCATCGTCCGATGGGACTACAAGTCCCATCGGGCGATGCCTGCTACCATGACAGTGATTGACACATTAGCCAATGATGGGACAGTAGTAGTCCCATCATCCGGCTAATGTGTTAAATGTTAAAAAAAAAAAAAAAATACTACATACATACTACATGCATGCTACATACATACTACATGCTACATACATACTACATATATACTACATACATACTACATGCATGCTACATACATACTACATGCTACATACATACTACATGCATGCAACATACATACTACATATATACTACATACATGCTACATACATACTGCATGCTACATACATACTACATACATACTACATACATACTACATGCATGCTACATACATACTACATATATACTACATGCATGCTACGTACATACTACATGCTACATACATACTACATATATACTACATGCATGCTACATACTACATGCTACATACATACTATATATATACTACATGCAAGCTACATACATACTACATACATACTACATGCTACATACATACTACATATATACTACATACATACTACAGAGAGGCTGTACAAGGGCAGGAAAGGGTTTTTCTTATTCCGATACCGGAAGTCCCATAGACTTGAATGGGACTTCCGGTATCGGAATCGGCGATACCGATACTTTTTTTAAAGATCGGCCGATACCATCCGATACGATACTTTGAAGTATCGGACGGTATCGCTCAACTCTAATTATGACATCAACAAAATGATTATGACATCATCCAATGTTTATGACATCAAATGATTATGACATCATCAAATGATTATGACATCAACAAAATGATTATGACATCATCAAATGATTATGACATCAACAAAATGATTATGACATCATCTAATGATTATGACAACATGAAATGATTATGACATCAACAAAATGATTATGACATCATCTAATGATTATGACATCATCAAATGATTATGACATCAACAAAATGATTATGACATCATCCAATGATTATGACATCAAATGATTATGACATGATCAAATGATTATGACATCAACAAAATGATTATGACATCATCTAATGAATATGACATCATCAAATGATTATGACATCAACAAAATGATTATGACATCATCCAATGATTATGACATCAAATGATTATGACATCATCAAATGATTATGACATCAACAAAATGATTATGACATCATCCAATGATTATGACATCAAATGATTATGACATCATCAAATCATTATGACATCAACAAAATGATTATGACATCAACAAAATGATTATGACATCATCAAATGATTATGACATCAACAAAATGATTATGACATCATCTAATGATGATGACATCATCAAATGATTATGACATCAACAAAATGATTATGACATCATCAAATGATTATGACATCAACAAAATGATTATGACATCATCTAATGATTATGACAACATGAAATGATTATGACATCAACAAAATGATTATGACATCAACAAAATGATTATGTCATCATCCAATGATTATGACATCAAATGATTATGACATCATCAAATGATTATGACATCAACAAAATGATTATGACATCATCTAATGATTATGACATCATCAAATGATTATGACATCAACAAAATGATTATGACATCATCAAATGATTATGACATAATCAAATGATTATGACATCAACAAAATGATTATGACATCATCTAATGATTATGACATCATCAAATGATTATGACATCAACAAAATGATTATGACATCATCCAATGATTATGACATCAAATGATTATGACATCATCAAATCATATGACATCAACAAAATGATTATGACATCATCAAATGATTATGACATCAACAAAATGATTATGACATCATCAAATGATTCTGACATCAACAAAATGATTATGACATCATCTAATGATTATGACATCATCAAATGATTATGACATCAACAAAATGATTATGACATCATCCAATGATTATGACATCAAATGATTATGACATCATCAAATCATTATGACATCAACAAAATGATTATGACTACAAAATGATTATGACATCAAATGATTATGATATCATCAAATGATAATGACAGCAACAAAATGATTATGACATCAACAAAATGATTATGACATCATCCAATGATTATGACATCAAATAATTATGACATCATCAAATCATTATGACATCAACCAAATGATTATGACAACAAAATGATTATGACATCAAATGATTATGACATCATCAAATGATTATGCCATCAACAAAATGATTATGACATCATCCAATGATTGTGACATCAAATGATTATGACATCATCAAATGATTATGACATCAACAAAATGACTATGACATCATCAAATGATTATGACATCAACAAAATGATTATGACATCATCTAATGATTATGACATAATCAAATGATTATGACATCAACAAAATGATTATGACATCATCTAATGATTATGACATCATCAAATGATTATGACATCAACAAAATGATTATGACATCATCCAATGATTATGACATCAAATGATTATGACATCATCAAATGATTATGACATCAACAAAATGATTATGACATCATCTAATGAATATGACATCATCAAATGATTATGACATCAACAAAATGATTATGACATCATCCAATGATTATGACATCAAATGATTATGACATCATCAAATGATTATGACATCAACAAAATGATTATGACATCATCCAATGATTATGACATCAAATGATTATGACATCATCAAATCATTATGACATCAACAAAATGATTATGACATCATCTAATGATTATGACATCATCAAATGATTATGACATCAACAAAATGATTATGACATCATCTAATGATTATGACATCATCAAATGATTATGACATCAACAAAATGATTGTGACATCATCCAATGATTATGACATCAAATGATTATGACATCATCAAATGATTACGACATCAACAAAATGATTATGACATCATCTAATGATTATGACATCATCAAATGATTATGACATCAACAAAATGATTATGACATCATCCAATGATTATGACATCAAATGATTATGACATCATCAAATGATTGACATCAACAAAAAGATTATGACATCATCCAATGATTATGACATCAAATGATTATGACATCATCAAATCATTATGACATCAACAAAATGATTATGACATCAACAAAATGATTATGACATCATCAAATGATTATAACATCAACAAAATGATTATGACATCATCTAATGATTATGACATCATCAAATGATTATGACTAGTGTTGAGCATTCCGATACCGCAAGTATCGGGTATCGGCCGATACTTGCTGTATCGGAATTCCGATACCGACTTCCGATATTTTTTCAATATCGGAATTCGGCATCGGAATCGGAAGTTCAGTTGATTGACGGCCTGACGTCATCATGATGCGCGGTGTGTGCGCATCATGATACGCCGTCATTTCGGGCCTTCCGGGGGTCTCTGCCGGCCTGCCGGGGGGCTGTGCCGGCCTGCCGGGGGGCTGTGTGGACTGCCCGGGGTCTGTACCGGCCTGCCGGTGGGCTGTGCCGGCCTGCCGGTGGTCTGTGCACCCTGTGGGGGTCTGTACCGGCCTGCCGGGGGGCTGTGCCGGCCTGCCGGGGGGCTGTGCTGATGTCCGGGGGTCTGTGCAAGCATCGTCCGATGGGACTACAAGTCCCATCGGGCGATGCCTGCTACCATGACAGTGATTGACACATTAGCCAATGATGGGACAGTAGTAGTCCCATCATCCGGCTAATGTGTTAAATGTTAAAAAAAAAAAAAAATACTACATACATACTACATGCATGCTACATACATACTACATGCTACATACATACTACATATATACTACATACATACTACATGCATGCTACATACATACTACATGCTACATACATACTACATGCATGCAACATACATACTACATATATACTACATACATGCTACATACATACTGCATGCTACATACATACTACATACATACTACATACATACTACATGCATGCTACATACATACTACATATATACTACATGCATGCTACGTACATACTACATGCTACATACATACTACATATATACTACATGCATGCTACATACTACATGCTACATACATACTATATATATACTACATGCAAGCTACATACATACTACATACATACTACATGCTACATACATACTACATATATACTACATACATACTACAGAGAGGATGTACAAGGGCAGGAAAGGGTTTTTCTTATTCCGATACCGGAAGTCCCATAGACTTGAATGGGACTTCCGGTATCGGAATCGGCGACACCGATACTTTTTTTAAAGATCGGCCGATACCATCCGATACGATACTTTGAAGTATCGGACGGTATCGCTCAACTCTAATTATGACATCAACAAAATGATTATGACATCATCCAATGTTTATGACATCAAATGATTATGACATCATCAAATGATTATGACATCACCAAAATGATTATGACATCATCAAATGATTATGACATCAACAAAATGATTATGACATCATCTAATGATTATGACATCATCAAATGATTATGACATCAACAAAATGATTATGACATCATCTAATGATTATGACATCATCAAATGATTATGACATCAACAAAATGATTATGACATCATCCAATGATTATGACATCAAATGATTATGACATGATCAAATGATTATGACATCAACAAAATGATTATGACATCATCTAATGAATATGACATCATCAAATGATTATGACATCAACAAAATGATTATGACATCATCCAATGATTATGACATCAAATGATTATGACATCATCAAATGATTATGACATCAACAAAATGATTATGACATCATCCAATGATTATGACATCAAATGATTATGACATCATCAAATCATTATGACATCAACAAAATGATTATGACATCATCAAATGATTATGACATCAACAAAATGATTATGACATCATCTAATGATGATGACATCATCAAATGATTATGACATCAACAAAATGATTATGACATCATCAAATGATTATGACATCAACAAAATGATTATGACATCATCTAATGATTATGACAACATGAAATGATTATGACATCAACAAAATGATTATGTCATCATCCAATGATTATGACATCAAATGATTATGACATCATCAAATGATTATGACATCAACAAAATGATTATGACATATTCTAATGATTATGACATCATCAAATGATTATGACATCAACAAAATGATTATGACATCATCAAATGATTATGACATAATCAAATGATTATGACATCAACAAAATGATTATGACATCATCTAATGATTATGACATCATCAAATGATTATGACATCAACAAAATGATTATGACATCATCCAATGATTATGACATCAAATGATTATGACATCATCAAATCATATGACATCAACAAAATGATTATGACATCAACAAAATGATTATGGCATCATCAAATGATTATGACATCAACAAAATGATTATGACATCATCAAATGATTCTGACATCAACAAAATGATTATGACATCATCTAATGATTATGACATCATCAAATGATTATGACATCAACAAAATGATTATGACATCATCCAATGATTATGACATCAAATGATTATGACATCATCAAATCATTATGACATCAACAAAATGATTATGACTACAAAATGATTATGACATCAAATGATTATGATATCATCAAATGATAATGACAGCAACAAAATGATTATGACATCAACAAAATGATTATGACATCATCCAATGATTATGACATCAAATGATTATGACATGATCAAATGATTATGACATCAACAAAATGATTATGACATCATCTAATGAATATGACATCATCAAATGATTATGACATCAACAAAATGATTATGACATCATCCAATGATTATGACATCAAATGATTATGACATCATCAAATGATTATGACATCAACAAAATGATTATGACATCATCCAATGATTATGACATCAAATGATTATGACATCATCAAATCATTATGACATCAACAAAATGATTATGACATCAACAAAATGATTATGACATCATCAAATGATTATGACATCAACAAAATGATTATGACATCATCTAATGATGATGACATCATCAAATGATTATGACATCAACAAAATGATTATGACATCATCAAATGATTATGACATCAACAAAATGATTATGACATCATCTAATGATTATGACAACATGAAATGATTATGACATCAACAAAATGATTATGACATCAACAAAATGATTATGTCATCATCCAATGATTATGACATCAAATGATTATGACATCATCAAATGATTATGACATCAACAAAATGATTATGACATCATCTAATGATTATGACATCATCAAATGATTATGACATCAACAAAATGATTATGACATCATCAAATGATTATGACATAATCAAATGATTATGACATCAACAAAATGATTATGACATCATCTAATGATTATGACATCATCAAATGATTATGACATCAACAAAATGATTATGACATCATCCAATGATTATGACATCAAATGATTATGACATCATCAAATCATATGACATCAACAAAATGATTATGACATCAACAAAATGATTATGGCATCATCAAATGATTATGACATCAACAAAATGATTATGACACCATCAAATGATTCTGACAACAACAAAATGATTATGACATCATCTAATGATTATGACATCATCAAATGATTATGACATCAACAAAATGATTATGACATCATCCAATGATTATGACATCAAATGATTATGACATCATCAAATCATTATGACATCAACAAAATGATTATGACTACAAAATGATTATGACATCAAATGATTATGATATCATCAAATGATAATGACAGCAACAAAATGATTATGACATCAACAAAATGATTATGACATCATCCAATGATTATGACATCAAATAATTATGACATCATCAAATCATTATGACATCAACCAAATGATTATGACAACAAAATGATTATGACATCAAATGATTATGACATCATCAAATGATTATGACATCAACAAAATGATTATGACATCATCCAATGATTGTGACATCAAATGATTATGACATCATCAAATGATTATTACATCAACAAAATGATTATGACATCATCAAATGATTATGACATCAACAAAATGATTATGACATCATCTAATGATTATGACATAATCAAATGATTATGACATCAACAAAATGATTATGACATCATCTAATGATTATGACATCATCAAATGATTATGACATCAACAAAATGATTATGACATCATCCAATGATTATGACATCAAATGATTATGACATCATCAAATGATTATGACATCAACAAAATGATTATGACATCATCTAATGAATATGACATCATCAAATGATTATGACATCAACAAAATGATTATGACATCATCCAATGATTATGACATCAAATGATTATGACATCATCAAATGATTATGACATCAACAAAATGATTATGACATCATCCAATGATTATGACATCAAATGATTATGACATCATCAAATGATTGACATCAACAAAAAGATTATGACATCATCCAATGATTATGACATCAAATGATTATGACATCATCAAATCATTATGACATCAACAAAATGATTATGACATCATCTAATGATTATGACATCATCAAAATGATTATGACATCATCCAATGATTCTGACATCAACAAAATGATTATGACATCATCCAATGATTATGACATCAAATAATTATGACATCATCAAATCATTATGACATCAACAAAATGATTATGACATCATCTAATGATTATGACATCATCAAATGATTATGACATCAACAAAATGATTATGACATCATCCAATGATTATGACATCAAATGATTATGACATCATCAAATGATTATGACATCAACAAAATGATTATTACATCATCCAATGATTATGACATCAAATGATTATGACATCATCAAATCATTATGACATCAACAAAATGATTATGACTACAAAATGATTATGACATCAAATGATTATGATATCTTCAAATGATAATGACAGCAACAAAATGATTATGACATCAACAAAATGATTATGACATCATCCAATGATTATGACATCAAATAATTATGACATCATCAAATCATTATGACATCAACCAAATGATTATGACAACAAAATGATTATGACATCAAATGATTATGACATCTTCAAATGATTATGACATCAACAAAATGATTATGACATCATCCAATGATTATGACATCAAATGATTATGACATCATCAAATCATTATGACATCAACAAAATGATTATGACATCAACAAAATGATTATGACATCATCAAATGATTATAAAATCAACAAAATGATTATGACATCATCTAATGATTATGACATCATCAAATGATTATGACATCAACAAAATGATTATGACATCATCCAATGATTATGACATCAAATGATTATGACATCATCAAATGATTATGACATCAACAAAATGATTATGACATCATCAAATGATTATGACATCATCTAATGATTATGACATCATCAAATGATTATGACATCATCAAATGATTATGACATCAACAAAATGATTATGACATCATCTAATGATTATAACATCATCAAATGATTATGACATCAACAAAATGATTATGACATCATCCAATGATTATGACATCAAATGATTATGACATCATCAAATGATTATGACATCAACAAAATGATTATGACATCATCAAATGATTATGACATCAAATGATTATGACATCATCAAATGATTATGACATCAACAAAATGATTATGACATCATCCAATGATTATGACATCAAATGATTATGACATCATCAAATCATTATGACATCAACAAAATGATTATGACATCAACAAAATGATTATGACATCATCAAATGATTATAACATCAACAAAATGATTATGACATCATCTAATGATTATGACATCATCAAATGATTATGACATCAACAAAATGATTATGACATCATCCAATGATTATGACATCAAATGATTAAGACATCATCAAATGATTATGACATCAACAAAATGATTTTGACATCATCAAATGATTATGACATCAACAAAATGATTATGACATCATCTAATGATTATGACATCATCAAATGATTATGACATCAACAAAATGATTATGACATCATCTAATGATTATGACATCATCAAATGATTATGACATCAACAAAATGATTATGACGTCATCCAATGATTATGACTTCAAATGATTATGACATCATCAAATGATTATGACATCAACAAAATGATTATGACATCATCTAATGAATATGACATCATCAAATGATTATGACATCAAAAAATGATTATGACATCATCCAATGATTATGACATCAAATGATTATGACATCATCAAATGATTATGACATCAACAAAATGATTATGACATCATCCAATGATTATGACATCAAATGATTATGACATCATCAAATCATTATGACATCAACAAAATGATTATGACATCATCTAATGATTATGACATCATCAAATGATTATGACATCAACAAAATGATTATGACATCATATAATGATTATGACATCATCTAATGATTATGACATCATCAAATGATTATGACATCATCAAATGATTATGACATCATCCAATGATTATGACATCAAATGATTATGACATCATCTAATGATTATGACATCATCAAATGATTATGACATCAACAAAATGATTATGACATCATATAATGATTATGACATCATCTAATGATTATGACATCATCAAATGATTATGACATCATCAAATGATTATGACATCATCCAATGATTATGACATCAAATGATTATGACATCATCAAATGATTACGACATCAACAAAATGATTATGACATCATCTAATGATTATGACATCATCAAATGATTATGACATCAACAAAATGATTATGACATCATCCAATGATTATGACATCAAATGATTAGGACATCATCAAATGATTGACATCAACAAAAAGATTATGACATCATCCAATGATTATGACATCAAATTATTATGACATCATCAAATCATTATGACATCAACAAAATGATTATGACATCATCTAATGATTATGACATCATCAAAATGATTATGACATCATCCAATGATTATGACATCAAATGATTATGACATCAACAAAATGATTATGACATCATCTAATGATTATGTCATAATCAAATGATTATGACATAAACAAAATGATTATGACATCATCCAATGATTATGACATCAAATGATTATGACATCAACAAAATGATTATGACATCATCTAATGATTATGACATCATCAAAATGATTATGACATCATCCAATGATTCTGACATCAACAAAATGATTATGACATCATCCAATGATTATGACATCAAATGATTATTACATCATCAAATGATTATGACATAAACAAAATGATTATGACATCATCCAATGATTATGACATCAAATGATTATGACATCAACAAAATGATTATGACATCAACAAAATGATTATGACATCATCTAATGATTATGACATCATCAAATGATTATGACATCAACAAAATGATTATGACATCATCCAATGATTATGACATCAAATGATTATGACATCATCAAATGATTATGACATCAACAAAATGATTATTACATCATCCAATGATTATGACATCAAATGATTATGACATCATCAAATCATTATGACATCAACAAAATGATTATGACTACAAAATGATTATGACATCAAATGATTATGATATCATCAAATGATAATGACAGCAACAAAATGATTATGACATCAACAAAATGATTATGACATCATCCAATGATTATGACATCAAATAATTATGACATCATCAAATCATTATGACATCAACCAAATGATTATGACAACAAAATGATTATGACATCAAATGATTATGACATCATCAAATGATTATGACATCAACAAAATGATTATGACATCATCCAATGATTATGACATCAAATGATTATGACATCATCAAATCATTATGACATCAACAAAATGATTATGACATCAACAAAATGATTATGACATCATCAAATGATTATAAAATCAACAAAATGATTATGACATCATCTAATGATTATGACATCATCAAATGATTATGACATCAACAAAATGATTATGACATCATCCAATGATTATGACATCAAATGATTATGACATCATCAAATGATTATGACATCAACAAAATGATTATGACATCATCAAATGATTATGACATCATCTAATGATTATGACATCATCAAATGATTATGACATCATCAAATGATTATGACATCAACAAAATGATTATGACATCATCTAATGATTATGACATCATCAAATGATTATGACATCAACAAAATGATTATGACATCATCCAATGATTATGACATCAAATGATTATGACATCATCAAATGATTATGACATCAACAAAATGATTATGACATCATCAAATGATTATGACATCAAATGATTATGACATCATCAAATGATTATGACATCAACAAAATGATTATGACATCATCCAATGATTATGACATCAAATGATTATGACATCATCAAATCATTATGACATCAACAAAATGATTATGACATCAACAAAATGATTATGACATCATCAAATGATTATAACATCAACAAAATGATTATGACATCATCTAATGATTATGACATCATCAAATGATTATGACATCAACAAAATGATTATGACATCATCCAATGATTATGACATCAAATGATTAAGACATCATCAAATGATTATGACATCAACAAAATGATTTTGACATCATCAAATGATTATGACATCAACAAAATGATTATGACATCATCTAATGATTATGACATCATCAAATGATTATGACATCAACAAAATGATTATGACATCATCTAATGATTATGACATCATCAAATGATTATGACATCAACAAAATGATTATGACGTCATCCAATGATTATGACTTCAAATGATTATGACATCATCAAATGATTATGACATCAACAAAATGATTATGACATCATCTAATGAATATGACATCATCAAATGATTATGACATCAAAAAAATGATTATGACATCATCCAATGATTATGACATCAAATGATTATGACATCATCAAATGATTATGACATCAACAAAATGATTATGACATCATCCAATGATTATGACATCAAATGATTATGACATCATCAAATCATTATGACATCAACAAAATGATTATGACATCATCTAATGATTATGACATCATCAAATGATTATGACATCAACAAAATGATTATGACATCATCTAATGATTATGACATCATCTAATGATTATGACATCATCAAATGATTATGACATCATCAAATGATTATGACATCATCCAATGATTATGACATCAAATTATTATGACATCATCAAATGATTACGACATCAACAAAATGATTATGACATCATCTAATGATTATGACATCATCAAATGATTATGACATCAACAAAATGATTATGACATCATCCAATGATTATGACATCAAATGATTATGACATCATCAAATGATTGACATCAACAAAAAGATTATGACATCATCCAATGATTATGACATCAAATTATTATGACATCATCAAATCATTATGACATCAACAAAATGATTATGACATCATCTAATGATTATGACATCATCAAAATGATTATGACATCATCCAATGATTATGACATCAAATGATTATGACATCAACAAAATGATTATGACATCATCTAATGATTATGTCATAATCAAATGATTATGACATAAACAAAATGATTATGACATCATCCAATGATTATGACATCAAATGATTATGACATCAACAAAATGATTATGACATCAACAAAATGATTATGACATCATCTAATGATTATGACATCATCAAATGATTATGACATCAACAAAATGATTATGACATCATCCAATGATTATGACATCAAATGATTATGACATCATCAAATGATTATGCCATCAACAAAATGATTATGACATCATCCAATGATTATGACATCAAATGATTATGACATCATCAAATCATATGACATCAACAAAATGATTATGACATCAACAAAATGATTATGGCATCATCAAATGATTATGACATCAACAAAATGATTATGACATCATCAAATGATTCTGACATCAACAAAATGATTATGACATCATCTAATGATTATGACATCATCAAATGATTATGATATCAACAAAATGATTATGACATCATCCAATGATTATGACATCAAATGATTATGACATCATCAAATCATTATGACATCAACAAAATGATTATGACTACAAAATGATTATGACATCAAATGATTATGATATCATCAAATGATAATGACAGCAAAAAAATGATTATGACATCAACAAAATGATTATGACATCATCCAATGATTATGACATCAAATAATTATGACATCATCAAATCATTATGACATCAACCAAATGATTATGACAACAAAATGATTATGACATCAAATGATTATGACATCATCAAATGATTATGACATCAACAAAATGATTATGACATCATCCAATGATTATGACATCAAATGATTATGACATCATCAAATCATTATGACATCAACAAAATGATTATGACATCAACAAAATGATTATGACATCATCAAATGATTATAACATCAACAAAATGATTATGACATCATCTAATGATTATGACATCATCAAATGATTATGACATCAACAAAATGATTATGACATCATCCAATGATTATGACATCAAATGATTATGACATCATCAAATGATTATGACATCAACAAAATGATTATGACATCATCAAATGATTATGACATCATCTAATGATTATGACATCATCAAATGATTATGACATCATCAAATGATTATGACATCAACAAAATGATTATGACATCATCTAATGATTATGACATCATCAAATGATTATGACATCAACAAAATGATTATGACATCAACAAAATGATTATGACATCATCTAATGATTATGACATCATCAAATGATTATGACATCAACAAAATGATTATGACATCATCCAATGATTATGACATCAAATGATTATGACATCATCAAATGATTATGACATCAACAAAATGATTATGACATCATCAAATGATTATGACATCATCAAATGATTATGACATCATCAAATGATTATGACATCAACAAAATGATTATGACATCATCCAATGATTATGACATCAAATGATTATGACATCATCAAATCATTATGACATCAACAAAATGATTATGACATCAACAAAATGATTATGACATCATCCAATGATTATGACATCAAATGATTATGACATCATCAAATGATTATGACATCAACAAAATGATTATGACATCATCAAATGATTATGACATCATCAAATGATTATGACATCATCAAATGATTATGACATCAACAAAATGATTATGACATCATCCAATGATTATGACATCAAATGATTATGACATCATCAAATGATTATGACATCAACAAAATGATTATGACATCATCAAATGATTATGACATCATCTAATGATTATGACATCATCAAATGATTATGACATCATCAAATGATTATGACATCAACAAAATGATTATGACATCATCTAATGATTATGACATCATCAAATGATTATGACATCAACAAAATGATTATGACATCATCCAATGATTATGACATCAAATGATTATGACATCATCAAATGATTATGACATCAACAAAATGATTATGACATCATCAAATGATTATGACATCAAATGATTATGACATCATCAAATGATTATGACATCAACAAAATGATTATGACATCATCCAATGATTATGACATCAAATGATTATGACATCATCAAATCATTATGACATCAACAAAATGATTATGACATCAACAAAATGATTATGACATCATCAAATGATTATAACATCAACAAAATGATTATGACATCATCTAATGATTATGACATCATCAAATGATTATGACATCAACAAAATGATTATGACATCATCCAATGATTATGACATCAAATGATTAAGACATCATCAAATGATTATGACATCAACAAAATGATTTTGACATCATCAAATGATTATGACATCAACAAAATGATTATGACATCATCTAATGATTATGACATCATCAAATGATTATGACATCAACAAAATGATTATGACATCATCTAATGATTATGACATCATCAAATGATTATGACATCAACAAAATGATTATGACGTCATCCAATGATTATGACTTCAAATGATTATGACATCATCAAATGATTATGACATCAACAAAATGATTATGACATCATCTAATGAATATGACATCATCAAATGATTATGACATCAAAAAAATGATTATGACATCATCCAATGATTATGACATCAAATGATTATGACATCATCAAATGATTATGACATCAACAAAATGATTATGACATCATCCAATGATTATGACATCAAATGATTATGACATCATCAAATCATTATGACATCAACAAAATGATTATGACATCATCTAATGATTATGACATCATCAAATGATTATGACATCAACAAAATGATTATGACATCATCTAATGATTATGACATCATCTAATGATTATGACATCATCAAATGATTATGACATCATCAAATGATTATGACATCATCCAATGATTATGACATCAAATGATTATGACATCATCAAATGATTACGACATCAACAAAATGATTATGACATCATCTAATGATTATGACATCATCAAATGATTATGACATCAACAAAATGATTATGACATCATCCAATGATTATGACATCAAATGATTATGACATCATCAAATGATTGACATCAACAAAAAGATTATGACATCATCCAATGATTATGACATCAAATTATTATGACATCATCAAATCATTATGACATCAACAAAATGATTATGACATCATCTAATGATTATGACATCATCAAAATGATTATGACATCATCCAATGATTATGACATCAAATGATTATGACATCAACAAAATGATTATGACATCATCTAATGATTATGTCATAATCAAATGATTATGACATAAACAAAATGATTATGACATCATCCAATGATTATGACATCAAATGATTATGACATCAACAAAATGATTATGACATCAACAAAATGATTATGACATCATCTAATGATTATGACATCATCAAATGATTATGACATCAACAAAATGATTATGACATCATCCAATGATTATGACATCAAATGATTATGACATCATCAAATGATTATGCCATCAACAAAATGATTATGACATCATCCAATGATTATGACATCAAATGATAATGACATCATCAAATCATATGACATCAACAAAATGATTATGACATCAACAAAATGATTATGGCATCATCAAATGATTATGACATCAACAAAATGATTATGACATCATCAAATGATTCTGACATCAACAAAATGATTATGACATCATCTAATGATTATGACATCATCAAATGATTATGATATCAACAAAATGATTATGACATCATCCAATGATTATGACATCAAATGATTATGACATCATCAAATCATTATGACATCAACAAAATGATTATGACTACAAAATGATTATGACATCAAATGATTATGATATCATCAAATGATAATGACAGCAAAAAAATGATTATGACATCAACAAAATGATTATGACATCATCCAATGATTATGACATCAAATAATTATGACATCATCAAATCATTATGACATCAACCAAATGATTATGACAACAAAATGATTATGACATCAAATGATTATGACATCATCAAATGATTATGACATCAACAAAATGATTATGACATCATCCAATGATTATGACATCAAATGATTATGACATCATCAAATCATTATGACATCAACAAAATGATTATGACATCAACAAAATGATTATGACATCATCAAATGATTATAACATCAACAAAATGATTATGACATCATCTAATGATTATGACATCATCAAATGATTATGACATCAACAAAATGATTATGACATCATCCAATGATTATGACATCAAATGATTATGACATCATCAAATGATTATGACATCAACAAAATGATTATGACATCATCAAATGATTATGACATCATCTAATGATTATGACATCATCAAATGATTATGACATCATCAAATGATTATGACATCAACAAAATGATTATGACATCATCTAATGATTATGACATCATCAAATGATTATGACATCAACAAAATGATTATGACATCAACAAAATGATTATGACATCATATAATGATTATGACATCATCAAATGATTATGACATCAACAAAATGATTATGACATCATCCAATGATTATGACATCAAATGATTATGACATCATCAAATGATTATGACATCAACAAAATGATTATGACATCATCAAATGATTATGACATCATCAAATGATTATGACATCATCAAATGATTATGACATCAACAAAATGATTATGACATCATCCAATGATTATGACATCAAATGATTATGACATCATCAAATCATTATGACATCAACAAAATGATTATGACATCAACAAAATGATTATGACATCATCAAATGATTATAACATCAACAAAATGATTATGACATCATCTAATGATTATGACATCATCAAATGATTATGACATCAACAAAATGATTATGACATCATCCAATGATTATGACATCAAATGATTATGTCATCATCAAATGATTATGACATCAACAAAATGATTATGACATCATCAAATGATTATGACATCATCTAATGATTATGACATCATCAAATGATTATGACATCATCAAATGATTATGACATCAACAAAATGATTATGACATCATCTAATGATTATGACATCATCAAATGATTATGACATCAACAAAATGATTATGACATCATCCAATGATTATGACATCAAATGATTATGACATCATCAAATGATTATGACATCAACAAAATGATTATGACATCATCAAATGATTATGACATCATCAAATGATTATGACATCAACAAAATGATTATGACATCATCCAATGATTATGACATCAAATGATTATGACATCAACAAAATGATTATGACATCATCAAATGATTATAACATCAACAAAATGATTATGACATCATCTAATGATTATGACATCATCAAATGATTATGACATCAACAAAATGATTATGACATCATCCAATGATTATGACATCAAATGATTATGACATCTTCAAATGATTATGACATCAACAAAATGATTTTGACATCATCAAATGATTATGACATCAACAAAATGATTATGACATCATCTAATGATTATGACATCATCAAATGATTATGACATCAACAAAATGATTATGACATCATCTAATGATTATGACATCATCAAATGATTATGACATCAACAAAATGATTATGACGTCATCCAATGATTATGACATCAAATGATTATGACATCATCAAATGATTATGACATCAACAAAATGATTATGACATCATCTAATGAATATGACATCATCAAATGATTATGACATCAACAAAATGATTATGACATCATCCAATGATTATGACATCAAATGATTATGACATCATCAAATGATTATGACATCAACAAAATGATTATGACATCATCCAATGATTATGACATAAAATGATTATGACATCATCAAATCATTATGACATCAACAAAATGATTATGACATCATCTAATGATTATGACATCAACAAAATGATTATGACATCATCTAATGATTATGACATCATCTAATGATTATGACATCATCAAATGATTATGACATCATCAAATGATTATGACATCAAATGATTATGACATCATCAAATGATTACGACATCAACAAAATGATTATGACATCATCTAATGATTTTGACATCATCAAATGATTATGACATCAACAAAATGATTATGACATCATCCAATGATTATGACATCAAATGATTATGACATCATCAAATGATTGACATCAACAAAAAGATTATGACATCATCCAATGATTATGACATCAAATTATTATGACATCATCAAATCATTATGACATCAACAAAATGATTATGACATCATCTAATGATTATGACATCATCAAAATGATTATGACATCATCCAATTATTATGACATCAAATGATTATGACATCAACAAAATGATTATGACATCATCTAATGATTATGTCATAATCAAATGATTATGACATAAACAAAATGATTATGACATCATCCAATGATTATGACATCAAATGATTATGACATCAACAAAATGATTATGACATCAACAAAATGATTATGACATCATCTAATGATTATGACATCATCAAATGATTTTGACATCAACAAAATGATTATGACATCATCCAATGATTATGACATCAAATGATTATGACATCATCAAATGATTATGCCATCAACAAAATGATTATTACATCATCCAATGATTATGACATCAAATGATTATGACATCATCAAATCATTATGACATCAACAAAATGATTATGACATCATCAAATGATTATGACATCAACAAAATGATTATGACATCATCCAATGATTATGACATCATCAAATGATTATGACATCAACAAAATGATTATGACATCATCAAATGATTATGACATCAACAAAATGATTATGACATCATCTAATGATTATGACATCATCAAATGATTATGACATCAACAAAATGATTATGACATCATCCAATGATTATGACATCAAATGATTATGACATCATCAAATGATTATGACATCAACAAAATGATTATGACATCATCCAATGATTATGACATCAAATGATTATGACATCATCAAATCATTATGACATCAACAAAATGATTATGACATCAACAAAATGATTATGACATCATCAAATGATTATAATATCAACAAAATGATTATGACATCATCTAATAATTATGACATCATCAAATGATTATGACATCAACAAAATGATTATGACATCATCCAATGATTATGACATCAAATGATTATGACATCATCAAATGATTATGACATCAACAAAATGATTATGACATCATCAAATGATTATGACATCAACAAAATGATTATGACATCATTTAATGATTATGACATCATCAAATGATTATGACATCAACAAAATGATTATGACATCATCTAATGATTATGACATCATCAAATGATTATGACATCAACAAAATGATTATGACATCATCCAATGATTATGACATCAAATGATTATGACATGATCAAATGATTATGACATCAACAAAATGATTATGACATCATCTAATGAATATGACATCATCAAATGATTATGACATCAACAAAATGATTATGACATCATCCAATGATTATGACATCAAATGATTATGACATCATCAAATGATTATGACATCAACAAAATGATTATGACATCATCCAATGATTATGACATCAAATGATTATGACATCATCAAATCATTATGACATCAACAAAATGATTATGACATCAACAAAATGATTATGACATCATCAAATGATTATGACATCAACAAAATGATTATGACATCATCTAATGATGATGACATCATCAAAAGATTATGACATCAACAAAATGATTATGACATCATCAAATGATTATGACATCAACAAAATGATTATGACATCATCTAATGATTATGACATCATCAAATGATTATGGCATCATCAAATAATTATGACATCAACAAAATGATTATAACATCATCCAATGATTATGACATCAAATGATTATGACATTATCAAATCATTATGACATCAACAAATTGATTATTACATCAACAAAATGATTATGACATCATCAAATGATTATGACATCAACAAAATGATTATGTCATCATCCAATGATTATGACATCAAATGATTATGACATCATCAAATGATTATGACATCAACAAAATGATTATGACATCATCTAATGATTATGACATCATCAAATGATTATGACATCAACAAAATGATTATGACATCATCAAATGATTATGACATAATCAAATGATTATGACATCAACAAAATGATTATGACATCATCTAATGATTATGACATCATCAAATGATTATGACATCATCAAAATGATTATGACATCATCCAATGATTATGACATCAAATGATTATGACATCATCAAATCATATGACATCAACAAAATGATTATGACATCAACAAAATGATTATGGCATCATCAAATGATTATGACATCATCTAATGATTATGACATCATCAAATGATTCTGACATCAACAAAATGATTATGACATCATGTAATGATTATGACATCATCAAATGATTATGACATCAACAAAATGATTATGACATCATCCAATGATTATGACATCAAATGATTATGACATCATCAAATCATTATGACATCAACAAAATGATTATGACAACAAAATGATTATGACATCAAATGATTATGATATCATCAAATGAAAATGACAGCAACAAAATGATTATGACATCAACAAAATGATTATGACATCATCCAATGATTATGACATCAAATGATTATGACATCATCAAATGATTATGACATCAACCATATGATTATGACAACAAAATGATTATGACATCAAATGATTATGACATCATCAAATGATTATGACATCAACAAAATGATTATGACATCATCCAATGATTATGACATCAAATGATTATGACATCATCCAATGATTATGACATCAACAAAATGATTATGACATCAACAAAATGATTATGACATCATCAAATGATTATAACATCAACAAAATGATTATGACATCATCTAATGATTATGACATCATCAAATGATTATGACATCAACAAAATGATTATGACATCATCCAATGATTATGACATCAAATGATTATGACATCATCAAATGATTATGACATCAACAAAATGATTATGACATCATCAAATGATTATGACATCAACAAAATGATTATGACATCATCTAATGATTATGACATCATCAAATGATTATGACATCAACAAAATGATTATGACATCATCTAATGATTATGACATCATCAAATGATTATGACATCAACAAAATGATTATGACATCATCCAATGATTATGACATCAAATGATTATGACATCATCAAATGATTATGACATCAAAAAAATGATTATGACATCATCAAATGATTATGACATCAACAAAATGATTATGACATCATCTAATGATCATGACATCATCAAATGATTATGACATCAACAAAATGATTATGACATCATCTAATGATTATGACATCATCAAATGATTATGACATCAACAAAATGATTATGACGTCATCCAATGATTATGACATCAAATGATTATGACATCATCAAATGATTATGACATCAACAAAATGATTATGACATCATCTAATGAATATGACATCATCAAATGATTATGACATCAACAAAATGATTATGACATCATCCAATGAATATGACATCAAATGATTATGACATCATCAAATGATTATGGCATCAACAAAATGATTATGACATCATCCAATGAATATGACATCAAATGATTATGACATCATCAAATCATTATGACATCAACAAAATGATTATGACATCAACAAAATGATTATGACATCATCAAATGATAATGACATCAACAAAATGATTATGACATCATCTAATGATGATGACATCATCAAATGATTATGACATCAACAAAATGATTATGACATCATCAAATGATTATGACATCATCTAATGATGATGACATCATCTAATGATTATGACATCAACAAAATGATTATGACATCATCAAGTGATTATGACATCAACAAAATGATTATGACATCATCTAATGATGATGACATCATCAAATGATTATGACATCAACAAAATGATTATGACATCATCAAATGATTATGACATCAACAAAATGATTATGACATCATCTAATGATTATGACATCATCAAATGATTATGACATCAACAAAATGATTAGGACATCATCAAATGATTATGACATCAACAAAATGATTATGACATCATCCAATGATTATGACCTCAAATCATTATGACATCATCAAATCATTATGACATCAACAAAATGATTATTACATCAACAAAATGATTATGACATCATCAAATGATTATGACATCAACAAAATGATTATGTAATCATCCAATGATCATGACATCAAATGATTATGACATCATCAAATGATTATGACATCAACAAAATGATTATGACATCATCTAATGATTATGACATCATCAAATGATTATAACATCAACAAAATGATTATGACATCATCCAATGATTGTGACATCAAATGATTATGACATCATCAAATGATTATGACATCAACAAAATGATTATGACATCATCAAATGATTATGACATCAACAAAATGATTATGACATCATCTAATGATTATGACATAATCAAATGATTATGACATCAACAAAATGATTATGACATCATCTAATGATTATGACATCATCAAATGATTATGACATCAACAAAATGATTATAACATCATCCAATGATTATGACATCAAATGATTATGACATCATCAAATGATTATGACATCAACAAAATGATTATGACATCATCTAACGAATATGACATCATCAAATGATTATGACATCAACAAAATGATTATGACATCATCCAATGATTATGACATCAAATGATTATGACATCATCAAATGATTATGACATCAACAAAATGATTATGACATCATCCAATGATTATGACATCAAATGATTATGACATCATCAAATCATTATGACATCAACAAAATGATTATGACATCATCTAATGATTATGACATCATCAAATGATTATGACATCATCAAATGATTATGACATCATCCAATTATTATAACATCAAATGATTATGACATCATCAAATGATTACGACATCAACAAAATGATTATGACATCATCTAATGATTATGACATCATCAAATGATTATGACATCAACAAAATGATTATGACATCATCCAATGATTATGACATCAAATGATTATGACATCATCAAATGATTGACATCAACAAAAAGATTATGACATCATCCAATGATTATGACATCAAATGATTATGACATCATCAAATCATTATGACATCAACAAAATGATTATGACATCATCTAATGATTATGACATCATCAAAATGATTATGACATCATCCAATGATTATGACATCAAATGATTATGACATCAACAAAATGATTATGACATCATTTAATGATTATGTCATCATCAAATGATAATGACATAAACAAAATGATTATGACATCATCCAATGATTATGACATCAAATGATTATGACATCAACAAAATGAATATGACATCAACAAAATGATTATGACATCATCTAATGATTATGCCATCATCAAATGATTATGACATCAACAAAATGATTATGACATCATCCAATGATTATGACATCAAATGATTTTGACATCATCAAATGATTATGACATCAACAAAATGATTATTACATCATCCAATGATTATGACATCAAATGATTATGACATCATCAAATCATTATGACATCAACAAAATGATTATGACATCAACAAAATGATTATGACATCATCAAATGATAATGACATCAACAAAATGATTATGACATCATCTAATGATGATGACATCATCAAATGATTATGACATCAACAAAATGATTATGACATCATCAAATGATTATGACATCATCTAATGATGATGACATCATCAAATGATTATGACATCAACAAAATGATTATGACATCATCAAATGATTATGACATCAACAAAATGATTATGACATCATCTAATGATGATGACATCATCAAATGATTATGACATCAACAAAATGATTATGACATCATCAAATGATTATGACATCAACAAAATGATTATGACATCATCTAATGATTATGACATCATCAAATGATTATGACATCAACAAAATGATTAGGACATCATCAAATGATTATGACATCAACAAAATGATTATGACATCATCCAATGATTATGACCTCAAATCATTATGACATCATCAAATCATTATGACATCAACAAAATGATTATTACATCAACAAAATGATTATGACATCATCAAATGATTATGACATCAACAAAATGATTATGTAATCATCCAATGATCATGACATCAAATGATTAAGACATCAACAAATGATTATGACATCAACAAAATGATTATGACATCATCTAATGATTATGACATCATCAAATGATTATAACATCAACAAAATGATTATGACATCATCCAATGATTGTGACATCAAATGATTATGACATCATCAAATGATTATGACATCAACAAAATGATTATGACATCATCAAATGATTATGACATCAACAAAATGATTATGACATCATCTAATGATTATGACATAATCAAATGATTATGACATCAACAAAATGATTATGACATCATCTAATGATTATGACATCATCAAATGATTATGACATCAACAAAATGATTATGACATCATCCAATGATTATGACATCAAATGATTATGACATCATCAAATGATTATGACATCAACAAAATGATTATGACATCATCTAATGAATATGACATCATCAAATGATTATGACATCAACAAAATGATTATGACATCATCCAATGATTATGACATCAAATGATTATGACATCATCAAATGATTATGACATCAACAAAATGATTATGACATCATCCAATGATTATGACATCAAATGATTATGACATCATCAAATCATTATGACATCAACAAAATGATTATGACATCATCTAATGATTATGACATCATCAAATGATTATGAAATCATCCAATTATTATAACATCAAATGATTATGACATCATCAAATGATTACGACATCAACAAAATGATTATGACATCATCTAATGATTATGACATCATCAAATGATTATGACATCAACAAAATGATTATGACATCATCCAATGATTATGACATCAAATGATTATGACATCATCAAATGATTGACATCAACAAAAAGATTATGAAATCATCCAATGATTATGACATCAAATGATTATGACATCATCAAATCATTATGACATCAACAAAATGATTATGACATCATCTAATGATTATGACATCATCAAAATGATTATGACATCATCCAATGATTATGACATCAAATGATTATGACATCAACAAAATGATTATGACATCATCTAATGATTATGTCATCATCAAATGATAATGACATAAACAAAATGATTATGACATCATCCAATGATTATGACATCAAATGATTATGACATCAACAAAATGAATATGACATCAACAAAATGATTATGACATCATCTAATGATTATGCCATCATCAAATGATTATGACATCAACAAAATGATTATGACATCATCCAATGATTATGACATCAAATGATTATGACATCATCAAATGATTATGACATCAACAAAATGATTATTACATCATCCAATGATTATGACATCAAATGATTATGACATCATCAAATCATTATGACATCAACAAAATGATTATGACATCAACAAAATGATTATGACATCATCAAATGATTATAACATCAACAAAATGATTATGACATCATCTAATGATTATGACATCATCAAATGATTATGACATCAACAAAATGATTATGACATCATCCAATGATTATGACATCAAATGATTATGACATCATCAAATGATTATGACATCAACAAAATGATTATGACATCATCAAATGATTATGACATCAACAAAATGATTATGACATCATCTAATGATTATGACATCATCAAATGATTATGACATCAACAAAATGATTATGACATCATCCAATGATTATGACATCAAATGATTATGACATCATCAAATGATTATGACATCAACAAAATGATTATGACATCATCCAATGATTATGACATCAAATGATTATGACATCATCAAATCATTATGACATCAACAAAATGATTATGACATCAACAAAATGATTATGGCATCATCAAATGATTATAATATCAACAAAATGATTATGACATCATCTAATGATTATGACATCATCAAATGATTATGACATCAACAAAATGATTATGACATCATCCAATGATTATGACATCAAATGATTATGACATCATCAAATGATTATGACATCAACAAAATGATTATGACATCATCAAATGATTATGACATCAACAAAATGATTATGACATCATCTAATGATTATGACATCATCAAATGATTATGACATCAACAAAATGATTATGACATCATCTAATGATTATGACTTCATCAAATGATTATGACATCAACAAAATGATTATGACATCATCTAATGATTATGACATCATCAAATGATTATGACATCAACAAAATGATTATGACATCATCCAATGATTATGACAGCAAATGATTATGACATCATCAAATGATTATGACATCAACAAAATGATTATGACATCATCAAATGATTATGACAGCAACAAAATGATTATGACATCATCTAATGATTATGACATCATCAAATGATTATGACATCAACAAAATGATTATGACATCATCTAATGATTATGACATCATCAAATGATTATGACATCAACAAAATGATTATGACATCATCCAATGATTATGACATCAAATGATTATGACATGATCAAATGATTATGACATCAACAAAATGATTATGACATCATCTAATGAATATGACATCATCAAATGATAATGACATCAACAAAATGATTATGACATCATCCAATGATTATGACATCAAATGATTATGACATCATCAAATGATTATGACATCAACAAAATGATTATGACATCATCCAATGATTATGACATCAAATGATTATGACATCATCAAATCATTATGACATCAACAAAATGATTATGACATCAACAAAATGATTATGACATCATCCAATGATTATGACATCAAATGATTATGACATCATCAAATGATTATGACATCAACAAATTGATTATTACATCAACAAAATGATTATGACATCATCTAATGATTATGACATAATCAAATGATTATGACATCAACAAAATGATTATGACATCATCTAATGATTATGACATCATCAAATGATTATGACATCAACAAAATGATTATGACATCATCCAATGATCATGACATCAAATGATTATGACATCAACAAAATGATTATGACATCATCTAATGAATATGACATCATCAAATGATTATGACATCAACAAAATGATTATGACATCATCCAATGATTATGACATCAAATGATTATGACATCATCAAATGATTATGACATCAACAAAATGATTATGACATCATCCAATGATTATGACATCAAATGATTATGACATCATCAAATCATTATGACATCAACAAAATGATTATGACATCATCTAATGATTATGACATCATCAAATGATTATGACATCATCAAATGATTATGACATCATCCAATTATTATAACATCAAATTATTATGACATCATCAAATGATTACGACATCAACAAAATGATTATGACATCATCTAATGATTATGACATCATCAAATGATTATGACATCAACAAAATGATTATGACATCATCCAATGATTATGACATCAAATGATTATGACATCATCAAATGATTGACATCAACAAAAAGATTATGACATCATCCAATGATTATGACATCAAATGATTATGACATCATCAAATCATTATGACATCAACAAAATGATTATGACATCATCTAATGATTATGACATCATCAAAATGATTATGACATCATCCAATGATTATGACATCAAATGATTATGACATCAACAAAATGATTATGACATCATCTAATGATTATGTCATCATCAAATGATAATGACATAAACAAAATGATTATGACATCATCCAATGATTATGACATCAAATGATTATGACATCAACAAAATGAATATGACATCAACAAAATGATTATGACATCATCTAATGATTATGCCATCATCAAATGATTATGACATCAACAAAATGATTATGACATCATCCAATGATTATGACATCAAATGATTATGACATCATCAAATGATTATGACATCAACAAAATGATTATTACATCATCCAATGATTATAACATCAAATGATTATGATATCATCAAATCATTATGACATCAACAAAATGATTATGACATCAACAAAATGATTATGACATCATCAAATAATTATAACATCAACAAAATGATTATGACATCATCTAATGATTATGACATCATCAAATGATTATGACATCAACAAAATGATTATGACATCATCCAATGATTATGACATCAAATTATTATGACATCATCAAATGATTATGACATCAACAAAATGATTATGACATCATCAAATGATTATGACATCAACAAAATGATTATGACATCATCTAATGATTATGACATCATCAAATGATTATGACATCAACAAAATGATTATGACATCATCCAATGATTATGACATCAAATGATTATGACATCATCAAATGATTATGACATCAACAAAATGATTATGACATCATCCAATGATTATGACATCAAATGATTATGACATCATCAAATCATTATGACATCAACAAAATGATTATGACATCAACAAAATGATTATGGCATCATCAAATGATTATAATATCAACAAAATGATTATGACATCATCTAATGATTATGACATCATCAAATGATTATGACATCAACAAAATGATTATGACATCATCCAATGATTATGACATCAAATGATTATGACATCAACAAAATGATTATGACATCATCAAATGATTATGACATCAACAAAATGATTATGACATCATCTAATGATTATGACATCATCAAATGATTATGACATCAACAAAATGATTATGACATCATCTAATGATTATGACTTCATCAAATGATTATGACATCAACAAAATGATTATGACATCATCTAATGATTATGACATCATCAAATGATTATGACATCAACAAAATGATTATGACATCATCCAATGATTATGACATCAAATGATTATGACATCATCAAATGATTATGACATCAACAAAATGATTATGACATCATCAAATGATTATGACAGCAACAAAATGATTATGACATCATCTAATGATTATGACATCATCAAATGATTATGACATCAACAAAATGATTATGACATCATCTAATGATTATGACATCATCAAATGATTATGACATCAACAAAATGATTATGACATCATCCAATGATTATGACATCAAATGATTATGACATGATCAAATGATTATGACATCAACAAAATGATTATGACATCATCTAATGAATATGACATCATCAAATGATAATGACATCAACAAAATGATTATGACATCATCCAATGATTATTACATCAAATGATTATGACATCATCAAATGATTATGACATCAACAAAATGATTATGACATCATCCAATGATTATGACATCAAATGATTATGACATCATCAAATCATTATGACATCAACAAAATGATTATGACATCAACAAAATGATTATGACATCATCAAATGATTATGACATCAACAAAATGATTATGACATCATCTAATGATGATGACATCATCAAATGATTATGACATCAACAAAATGATTATGACATCAACAAATGATTAAGACATCAACAAAATGATTATGACATCATCTAATGATTATGAAATCATCAAATGATTATGGCATCATCAAATAATTATGACATCAACAAAATGATTATGACATCATCCAATGATTATGACATCAAATGATTATGACATTATCAAATCATTATGACATCAACAAATTGATTATTACATCAACAAAATGATTATGACATCATCAAATGATTATGACATCAACAAAATGATTATGTCATCATCCAATGATTATGACATCAAATGATTATGACATCATCAAATGATTATGACATCAACAAAATGATTATGACATCATCTAATGATTATGACATCATCAAATGATTATGACATCAACAAAATGATTATGACATCATCAAATGATTATGACATAATCAAATGATTATGACATCAACAAAATGATTATGACATCATCTAATGATTATGACATCATCAAATGATTATGACATCAACAAAATGATTATGACATCATCCAATGATTATGACATCAAATGATTATGACATCATCAAATCATATGACATCAACAAAATGATTATGACATCAACAAAATGATTATGGCATCATCAAATGATTATGACATCAACAAAATGATTATGACATCATCAAATGATTCTGACATCAACAAAATGATTATGACATCATCTAATGATTATGACATCATCAAATGATTATGACATCAACAAAATGATTATGACATCATCCAATGATTATGACATCAAATGATTATGACATCATCAAATCATTATGACATCAACAAAATGATTATGACAACAAAATGATTATGACATCAAATGATTATGATATCATCAAATGATAATGACAGCAACAAAATGATTATGACATCAACAAAATGATTATGACATCATCCAATGATTATGACATCAAATGATTATGACATCATCAAATCATTATGACATCAACCAAATGATTATGACATCATCAAATCATTATGTCATCAAATGATTATGACATCATCAAATGATTATGACATCAACAAAATGATTATGACATCATCCAATGATTATGACATCAAATGATTATGACATCATCAAATCATTATGACATCAACAAAATGATTATGACATCAACAAAATGATTATGACATCATCAAATGATTATAACATCAACAAAATGATTATGACATCATCTAATGATTATGACATCATCAAATGATTATGACATCAACAAAATGATTATGACATCATCCAATGATTATGACATCAAATGATTATGACATCATCAAATGATTATGACATCAAGAAAATGATTATGACATCATCAAATGATTATGACATCAACAAAATGATTATGACATCATCTAATGATTATGACATCATCAAATGATTATGACATCATCTAATGATTATGACATAATCAAATAATTATGACATCATCAAATAATTATGACATCAACAAAATGATTATGACATCATCCAATGATTATGACATCAAATGATTATGACATCATCAAATGATTATGACATCAACAAAATGATTATGACATCATCAAATGATTATGACATCAAATGATTATGACATCATCAAATGATTATGACATCAACAAAATGATTATGACATCATCCAATGATTATGACATCAAATGATTATGACATCATCAAATCATTATGACATCAACAAAATGATTATGACATCAACAAAATGATTATGACATCATCAAATGATTATAACATCAACAAAATGATTATGACATCATCAAATGATTATGACATCAACCAAATGATTATGACATCATCAAATGATTATGACATCAACAAAATGATTATGACATCATCTAATGATTATGACATCATCAAATGATTATGACATCAACAAAATGATTATGACATCATCTAATGATTATGACATCATCAAATGATTACGACATCAACAAAATGATTATGACATCATCAAATGATTATGACATCATCAAATGATTATGACATCAACAAAATGATTATGACATCATCTAATGAATATGACATCATCAAATGATTATGACATCAACAATATGATTATGACATCATCCAATGATTATGACATCAAATGATTATGACATCATCAAATGATTATGACATCAACAAAATGATTATGACATCATCCAATGATTATGACATCAAATGATTATGACATCATCAAATCATTATGACATCAACAAAATGATTATGACATCAACAAAATGATTATGACATCATCAAATGATTATGACATCAACAAAATGATTATGACATCATCTAATGATGATGACATCATCAAATGATTATGACATCAACAAAATGATTATGACATCATCAAATGATTATGACATCAACAAAATGATTATGACATCATCTAATGATTATGACATCATCAAATGATTATGAAATCATCCAATTATTATAACATCAAATGATTATGACATCATCAAATGATTACGACATCAACAAAATGATTATGACATCATCTAATGATTATGACATCATCAAATGATTATGACATCAACAAAATGATTATGACATCATCCAATGATTATGACATCAAATGATTATGACATCATCAAATGATTGACATCAACAAAAAGATTATGAAATCATCCAATGATTATGACATCAAATGATTATGACATCATCAAATCATTATGACATCAACAAAATGATTATGACATCATCTAATGATTATGACATCATCAAAATGATTATGACATCATCCAATGATTATGACATCAAATGATTATGACATCAACAAAATGATTATGACATCATCTAATGATTATGTCATCATCAAATGATAATGACATAAACAAAATGATTATGACATCATCCAATGATTATGACATCAAATGATTATGACATCAACAAAATGAATATGACATCAACAAAATGATTATGACATCATCTAATGATTATGCCATCATCAAATGATTATGACATCAACAAAATGATTATGACATCATCCAATGATTATGACATCAAATGATTATGACATCATCAAATGATTATGACATCAACAAAATGATTATTACATCATCCAATGATTATGACATCAAATGATTATGACATCATCAAATCATTATGACATCAACAAAATGATTATGACATCAACAAAATGATTATGACATCATCAAATGATTATAACATCAACAAAATGATTATGACATCATCTAATGATTATGACATCATCAAATGATTATGACATCAACAAAATGATTATGACATCATCCAATGATTATGACATCAAATGATTATGACATCATCAAATGATTATGACATCAACAAAATGATTATGACATCATCAAATGATTATGACATCAACAAAATGATTATGACATCATCTAATGATTATGACATCATCAAATGATTATGACATCAACAAAATGATTATGACATCATCCAATGATTATGACATCAAATGATTATGACATCATCAAATGATTATGACATCAACAAAATGATTATGACATCATCCAATGATTATGACATCAAATGATTATGACATCATCAAATCATTATGACATCAACAAAATGATTATGACATCAACAAAATGATTATGGCATCATCAAATGATTATAATATCAACAAAATGATTATGACATCATCTAATGATTATGACATCATCAAATGATTATGACATCAACAAAATGATTATGACATCATCCAATGATTATGACATCAAATGATTATGACATAATCAAATGATTATGACATCAACAAAATGATTATGACATCATCAAATGATTATGACATCAACAAAATGATTATGACATCATCTAATGATTATGACATCATCAAATGATTATGACATCAACAAAATGATTATGACATCATCTAATGATTATGACTTCATCAAATGATTATGACATCAACAAAATGATTATGACATCATCTAATGATTATGACATCATCAAATGATTATGACATCAACAAAATGATTATGACATCATCCAATGATTATGACAGCAAATGATTATGACATCATCAAATGATTATGACATCAACAAAATGATTATGACATCATCAAATGATTATGACAGCAACAAAATGATTATGACATCATCTAATGATTATGACATCATCAAATGATTATGACATCAACAAAATGATTATGACATCATCTAATGATTATGACATCATCAAATGATTATGACATCAACAAAATGATTATGACATCATCCAATGATTATGACATCAAATGATTATGACATGATCAAATGATTATGACATCAACAAAATGATTATGACATCATCTAATGAATATGACATCATCAAATGATAATGACATCAACAAAATGATTATGACATCATCCAATGATTATGACATCAAATGATTATGACATCATCAAATGATTATGACATCAACAAAATGATTATGACATCATCCAATGATTATGACATCAAATGATTATGACATCATCAAATCATTATGACATCAACAAAATGATTATGACATCAACAAAATGATTATGACATCATCCAATGATTATGACATCAAATGATTATGACATCATCAAATGATTATGACATCAACAAATTGATTATTACATCAACAAAATGATTATGACATCATCTAATGATTATGACATAATCAAATGATTATGACATCAACAAAATGATTATGACATCATCTAATGATTATGACATCATCAAATGATTATGACATCAACAAAATGATTATGACATCATCCAATGATCATGACATCAAATGATTATGACATCAACAAAATGATTATGACATCATCTAATGAATATGACATCATCAAATGATTATGACATCAACAAAATGATTATGACATCATCCAATGATTATGACATCAAATGATTATGACATCATCAAATGATTATGACATCAACAAAATGATTATGACATCATCCAATGATTATGACATCAAATGATTATGACATCATCAAATCATTATGACATCAACAAAATGATTATGACATCATCTAATGATTATGACATCATCAAATGATTATGACATCATCAAATGATTATGACATCATCCAATTATTATAACATCAAATTATTATGACATCATCAAATGATTACGACATCAACAAAATGATTATGACATCATCTAATGATTATGACATCATCAAATGATTATGACATCAACAAAATGATTATGACATCATCCAATGATTATGACATCAAATGATTATGACATCATCAAATGATTGACATCAACAAAAAGATTATGACATCATCCAATGATTATGACATCAAATGATTATGACATCATCAAATCATTATGACATCAACAAAATGATTATGACATCATCTAATGATTATGACATCATCAAAATGATTATGACATCATCCAATGATTATGACATCAAATGATTATGACATCAACAAAATGATTATGACATCATCTAATGATTATGTCATCATCAAATGATAATGACATAAACAAAATGATTATGACATCATCCAATGATTATGACATCAAATGATTATGACATCAACAAAATGAATATGACATCAACAAAATGATTATGACATCATCTAATGATTATGCCATCATCAAATGATTATGACATCAACAAAATGATTATGACATCATCCAATGATTATGACATCAAATGATTATGACATCATCAAATGATTATGACATCAACAAAATGATTATTACATCATCCAATGATTATAACATCAAATGATTATGACATCATCAAATCATTATGACATCAACAAAATGATTATGACATCAACAAAATGATTATGACATCATCAAATAATTATAACATCAACAAAATGATTATGACATCATCTAATGATTATGACATCATCAAATGATTATGACATCAACAAAATGATTATGACATCATCCAATGATTATGACATCAAATTATTATGACATCATCAAATGATTATGACATCAACAAAATGATTATGACATCATCAAATGATTATGACATCAACAAAATGATTATGACATCATCTAATGATTATGACATCATCAAATGATTATGACATCAACAAAATGATTATGACATCATCCAATGATTATGACATCAAATGATTATGACATCATCAAATGATTATGACATCAACAAAATGATTATGACATCATCCAATGATTATGACATCAAATGATTATGACATCATCAAATCATTATGATATCAACAAAATGATTATGACATCAACAAAATGATTATGGCATCATCAAATGATTATAATATCAACAAAATGATTATGACATCATCTAATGATTATGACATCATCAAATGATTATGACATCAACAAAATGATTATGACATCATCCAATGATTATGACATCAAATGATTATGACATCAACAAAATGATTATGACATCATCAAATGATTATGACATCAACAAAATGATTATGACATCATCTAATGATTATGACATCATCAAATGATTATGACATCAACAAAATGATTATGACATCATCTAATGATTATGACTTCATCAAATGATTATGACATCAACAAAATGATTATGACATCATCTAATGATTATGACATCATCAAATGATTATGACATCAACAAAATGATTATGACATCATCCAATGATTATGACATCAAATGATTATGACATCATCAAATGATTATGACATCAACAAAATGATTATGACATCATCAAATGATTATGACAGCAACAAAATGATTATGACATCATCTAATGATTATGACATCATCAAATGATTATGACATCAACAAAATGATTATGACATCATCTAATGATTATGACATCATCAAATGATTATGACATCAACAAAATGATTATGACATCATCCAATGATTATGACATCAAATGATTATGACATGATCAAATGATTATGACATCAACAAAATGATTATGACATCATCTAATGAATATGACATCATCAAATGATAATGACATCAACAAAATGATTATGACATCATCCAATGATTATTACATCAAATGATTATGACATCATCAAATGATTATGACATCAACAAAATGATTATGACATCATCCAATGATTATGACATCAAATGATTATGACATCATCAAATCATTATGACATCAACAAAATGATTATGACATCAACAAAATGATTATGACATCATCAAATGATTATGACATCAACAAAATGATTATGACATCATCTAATGATGATGACATCATCAAATGATTATGACATCAACAAAATGATTATGACATCATCAAATGATTATGACATCAACAAAATGATTATGACATCATCTAATGATTATGAAATCATCAAATGATTATGGCATCATCAAATAATTATGACATCAACAAAATGATTATGACATCATCCAATGATTATGACATCAAATGATTATGACATTATCAAATCATTATGACATCAACAAATTGATTATTACATCAACAAAATGATTATGACATCATCAAATGATTATGACATCAACAAAATGATTATGTCATCATCCAATGATTATGACATCAAATGATTATGACATCATCAAATGATTATGACATCAACAAAATGATTATGACATCATCTAATGATTATGACATCATCAAATGATTATGACATCAACAAAATGATTATGACATCATCAAATGATTATGACATAATCAAATGATTATGACATCAACAAAATGATTATGACATCATCTAATGATTATGACATCATCAAATGATTATGACATCAACAAAATGATTATGACATCATCCAATGATTATGACATCAAATGATTATGACATCATCAAATCATATGACATCAACAAAATGATTATGACATCAACAAAATGATTATGGCATCATCAAATGATTATGACATCAACAAAATGATTATGACATCATCAAATGATTCTGACATCAACAAAATGATTATGACATCATCTAATGATTATGACATCATCAAATGATTATGACATCAACAAAATGATTATGACATCATCCAATGATTATGACATCAAATGATTATGACATCATCAAATCATTATGACATCAACAAAATGATTATGACAACAAAATGATTATGACATCAAATGATTATGATATCATCAAATGATAATGACAGCAACAAAATGATTATGACATCAACAAAATGATTATGACATCATCCAATGATTATGACATCAAATGATTATGACATCATCAAATCATTATGACATCAACCAAATGATTATGACATCATCAAATCATTATGTCATCAAATGATTATGACATCATCAAATGATTATGACATCAACAAAATGATTATGACATCATCCAATGATTATGACATCAAATGATTATGACATCATCAAATCATTATGACATCAACAAAATGATTATGACATCAACAAAATGATTATGACATCATCAAATGATTATAACATCAACAAAATGATTATGACATCATCTAATGATTATGACATCATCAAATGATTATGACATCAACAAAATGATTATGACATCATCCAATGATTATGACATCAAATGATTATGACATCATCAAATGATTATGACATCAAGAAAATGATTATGACATCATCAAATGATTATGACATCAACAAAATGATTATGACATCATCTAATGATTATGACATCATCAAATGATTATGACATCAACAAAATGATTATGACATCATCTAATGATTATGACATCATCAAATAATTATGACATCATCAAATAATTATGACATCAACAAAATGATTATGACATCATCCAATGATTATGACATCAAATGATTATGACATCATCAAATGATTATGACATCAACAAAATGATTATGACATCATCAAATGATTATGACATCAAATGATTATGACATCATCAAATGATTATGACATCAACAAAATGATTATGACATCATCCAATGATTATGACATCAAATGATTATGACATCATCAAATCATTATGACATCAACAAAATGATTATGACATCAACAAAATGATTATGACATCATCAAATGATTATAACATCAACAAAATGATTATGACATCATCAAATGATTATGACATCAACCAAATGATTATGACATCATCAAATGATTATGACATCAACAAAATGATTATGACATCATCTAATGATTATGACATCATCAAATGATTATGACATCAACAAAATGATTATGACATCATCTAATGATTATGACATCATCAAATGATTACGACATCAACAAAATGATTATGACATCATCAAATGATTATGACATCATCAAATGATTATGACATCAACAAAATGATTATGACATCATCTAATGAATATGACATCATCAAATGATTATGACATCAACAATATGATTATGACATCATCCAATGATTATGACATCAAATGATTATGACATCATCAAATGATTATGACATCAACAAAATGATTATGACATCATCCAATGATTATGACATCAAATGATTATGACATCATCAAATCATTATGACATCAACAAAATGATTATGACATCAACAAAATGATTATGACATCATCAAATGATTATAACATCAACAAAATGATTATGACATCATCAAATGATTATGACATCAACCAAATGATTATGACATCATCAAATGATTATGACATCAACAAAATGATTATGACATCATCTAATGATTATGACATCATCAAATGATTATGACATCAACAAAATGATTATGACATCATCTAATGATTATGACATCATCAAATGATTACGACATCAACAAAATGATTATGACATCATCAAATGATTATGACATCATCAAATGATTATGACATCAACAAAATGATTATGACATCATCTAATGAATATGACATCATCAAATGATTATGACATCAACAATATGATTATGACATCATCCAATGATTATGACATCAAATGATTATGACATCATCAAATGATTATGACATCAACAAAATGATTATGACATCATCCAATGATTATGACATCAAATGATTATGACATCATCAAATCATTATGACATCAACAACATGATTATGACATCAACAAAATGATTATGACATCATCAAATGATTATGACATCAACAAAATGATTATGACATCATCTAATGATGATGACATCATCAAATGATTATGACATCAACAAAATGATTATGACATCATCAAATGATTATGACATCAACAAAATGATTATGACATCATCTAATGATTATGACATCATCAAATGATTATGACATCAACAAAATGATTATGACATCATCAAATGATTATGGCATCATCAAATGATTATGACATCAACAAAATGATTATGACATCATCCAATGATTATGACCTCAAATCATTATGACATCATCAAATCATTATGACATCAACAAAATGATTATTACACCAACAAAATGATTATGACATCATCAAATGATTATGACATCAACAAAATGATTATGTCATCATCCAATGATCATGACATCAAATGATTATGACATCATCAAATGATTATGACATCAACAAAATGATTATGACATCATCTAATGATTATAACATCATCAAATGATTATGACATCAACAAAATGATTATGACATCATCCAATGATTGTGACATCAAATGATTATGACATCATCAAATGATTATGACTTCATCAAAATGATTATGACATCATCAAATGATTATGACATCAACAAAATGATTATGACATCATCTAATGATTATGACATAATCAAATGATTATGACATCAACAAAATGATTATGACATCATCTAATGATTATGACATCATCAAATGATTACGACATCAACAAAATGATAATGACATCATCTAATGATTATGACATCATCAAATGATTATGACATCAACAAAATGATTATGACACCATCCAATGATTATGACATCAAATGATTATGACATCATCAAATGATTATGACATCAACAAAATGATTATGACATCATCTAATGAATATGACATCATCAAATGAATATGACATCAACAAAATGATTATGACATCATCCAATGATTATGACATCAAATGATTATGACATCATCAAATGATTATGACATCAACAAAATGATTATGACATCATCCAATGATTATGACATCAAATGATTATGACATCATCAAATCATTATGACATCAACAAAATGATTATGACATCATCCGATGATTATGACATCAAATGATTATGACATCATCAAATCATTATGACATCAACAAAATGATTATGACATCAACAAAATGATTATGACATCATCAAATGATTATAACATCAACAAAATGATTATGACATCATCTAATGATTATGACATCATCAAATGATTATGACATCAACAAAATGATTATGACATCATCCAATGATTATGACATCAAATGATTATGACATCATCAAATGATTATGACATCAACAAAATGATTATGACATCATCAAATGATTATGACATCAACAAAATGATTATGACATCATCTAATGATTATGACATCATCAAATGATTATGACATCAACAAAATGATTATGACATCATCTAATGATTATCACATCATCAAATGATTATGACATCAACAAAATGATTATGACATCATCCAATGATTATGACATCAAATGATTATGACATCATCAAATGCTTATGACATCAACAAAATGATTATGACATCATCTAATGAATATGACATCATCAAATGATTATGACATCAACAAAATGATTATGACATCATCCAATGATTATGACATCAAATGATTATGACATCATCAAATGATTATGACATCAACAAAATGATTATGACATCATCCAATGATTATGACATCAAATGATTATGACATCATCAAATCATTATGACATCAACAAAATGATTATGACATCAACAAAATGATTATGACATCATCAAATGATTATGACATCAACAAAATGATTATGACATCATCTAATGATGATGACATCATCAAATGATTATGACATCAACAAAATGATTATGACATCATCAAATGATTATGACATCAACAAAATGATTATGACATCATCTAATGATTATGACATCATCAAATGATTATGACATCAACAAAATGATTATGACATCATCAAATGATTATGACATCAACAAAATGATTATGACATCATCTAATGATCATGACATCATCAAATGATTATGGCATCATCAAATGATTAAGACATCAACAAAATGATTATGACATCATCCAATGATTATGACCTCAAATCATTATGACATCATCAAATCATTATGACATCAACAAAATGATTATTACATCAACAAAATGATTATGACATCATCAAATGATTATGACATCAACAAAATGATTATGTCATCATCCAATGATCATGACATCAAATGATTATGACATCATCAAATGATTATGACATCAACAAAATGATTATGACATCATCTAATGATTATGACATCATCAAATGATTATGACATCAACAAAATGATTATGACATCATCCAATGATTGTGACATCAAATGATTATGACATCATCAAATGATTATGACATCAACAAAATGATTATGACATCATCAAATGATTATGACATCAACAAAATGATTATGACATCATCTAATGATTATGACATAATCAAATGATTATGACATCAACACAATGATTATGACATCATCTAATGATTATGACATCATCAAATGATTATGACCTCAACAAAATGATTATGACATCATCCAATGATTATGACATCAAATGATTATGACATCATCAAATGATTATGACATCAACAAAATGATTATGACATCATCTAATGAATATGACATCATCAAATGATTATGACATCAACAAAATGATTATGACATCATCTAATGATTATGACATCATCAAATGATTATGACATCAACAAAATGATTATGACATCATCCAATGATTATGACATCAAATGATTATGACATCATCAAATGATTGACATCAACAAAAAGATTATGACATCATCCAATGATTATGACATCAAATGATTATGACATCATCAAATCATTATGACATCATCAAAATGATTATGACATCATCTAATGATTATGACATCATCAAAATGATTATGACATCATCCAATGATTATGACATCAAATGATTATGACATCAACAAAATGATTATGACATCATCTAATGATTATGTCATCATCAAATGATAATGACATAAACAAAATGATTATGACATCATCCAATGATTATGACATCAAATGATTATGACATCAACAAAATGAATATGACATCAACAAAATGATTATGACATCATCTAATGATTATGCCATCATCAAATGATTATGACATCAACAAAATGATTATGACATCATCCAATGATTATGACATCAAATGATTATGACATCATCAAATGATTATGACATCAACAAAATGATTATTACATCATCCAATGATTATGACATCAAATGATTATGACATCATCAAATCATTATGACATCAACAAAATGATTATGACATCAACAAAATGATTATGACATCATCAAATGATTATAACATCAACAAAATGATTATGACATCATCTAATGATTATGACATCATCAAATGATTATGACATCAACAAAATGATTATGACATCATCCAATGATTATGACATCAAATGATTATGACATCATCAAATGATTATGACATCAACAAAATGATTATGACATCATCAAATGATTATGACATCAACAAAATGATTATGACATCATCTAATGATTATGACATCATCAAATGATTATGCCATCAACAAAATGATTATGACATCATCCAATGATTATGACATCAAATGATTATGACATCATCAAATGATTATGACATCAACAAAATGATTATGACATCATCCAATGATTATGACATCAAATGATTATGACATCATCAAATCATTATGACATCAACAAAATGATTATGACATCAACAAAATGATTATGGCATCATCAAATGATTATAATATCAACAAAATGATTATGACATCATCTAATGATTATGACATCATCAAATGATTATGACATCAACAAAATGATTATGACATCATCCAATGATTATGACATCAAATGATTATGACATCATCAAATGGTTATGACATCAACAAAATGATTATGACATCATCAAATGATTATGACATCAACAAAATGATTATGACATCATCTAATGATTATGACATCATCAAATGATTATGACATCAACAAAATGATTATGACATCATCTAATGATTATGACTTCATCAAATGATTATGACATCAACAAAATGATTATGACATCATCTAATGATTATGACATCATCAAATGATTATGACATCAACAAAATGATTATGACATCATCCAATGATTATGACATCAAATGATTATGACATCATCAAATGATTATGACATCAACAAAATGATTATGACATCATCAAATGATTATGACAGCAACAAAATGATTATGACATCATCTAATGATTATGACATCATCAAATGATTATGACATCAACAAAATGATTATGACATCATCTAATGATTATGACATCATCAAATGATTATGACATCAACAAAATGATTATGACATCATCCAATGATTATGTCATCAAATGATTATGACATGATCAAATGATTATGACATCAACAAAATGATTATGACATCATCTAATGAATATGACATCATCAAATGATAATGACATCAACAAAATGATTATGACATCATCCAATGATTATGACATCAAATGATTATGACATCATCAAATGATTATGACATCAACAAAATGATTATGACATCATCCAATGATTATGACATCAAATGATTATGACATCATCAAATCATTATGACATCAACAAAATGATTATGACATCAACAAAATGATTATGACATCATCAAATGATTATGACATCAACAAAATGATTATGACATCATCTAATGATGATGACATCATCAAATGATTATGACATCAACAAAATGATTATGACATCATCAAATGATTATGACATCAACAAAATGATTATGACATCATCTAATGATTATGAAATCATCAAATGATTATGGCATCATCAAATAATTATGACATCAACAAAATGATTATAACATCATCCAATGATTATGACATCAAATGATTATGACATTATCAAATCATTATGACATCAACAAATTGATTATTACATCAACAAAATGATTATGACATCATAAAATGATTAGGACATCAACAAAATGATTACGTCATCATCCAATGATTATGACATCAAATGATTATGACATCATCAAATGATTATGACATCAACAAAATGATTATGACATCATCTAATGATTATGACATCATCAAATGATTATGACATCAACAAAATGATTATGACATCATCAAATGATTATGACATAATCAAATGATTATGACATCAACAAAATGATTATGACATCATCTAATGATTATGACATCATCAAATGATTATGACATCAACAAAATGATTATGACATCATCCAATGATTATGACATCAAATGATTATGACATCAACAAATCATATGACATCAACAAAATGATTATGACATCAACAAAATGATTATGGCATCATCAAATGATTATGACATCAACAAAATGATTATGACATCATCAAATGATTCTGACATCAACAAAATGATTATGACATCATCTAATGATTATGACATCATCAAATGATTCTGACATCAACAAAATGATTATGACATCATCCAATGATTATGATATCAAATGATTATGACATCATCAAATCATTATGACATCAACAAAATGATTATGACAACAAAATGATTATGACATCAAATGATTATGATATCATCAAATGATAATGACAGCAACAAAATGATTATGACATCAACAAAATGATTATGACATCATCCAATGATTATGACATCAAATGATTATGACATCATCAAATCATTATGACATCAACCAAATGATTATGACATCATCAAATCATTATGTCATCAAATGATTATGACATCATCAAATGATTATGACATCAACAAAATGATTATGACATCATCCAATGATTATGACATCAAATGATTATGACATCATCAAATCATTATGACATCAACAAAATGATTATGACATCAACAAAATGATTATGACATCATCAAATGATTATAACATCAACAAAATGATTATGACATCATCTAATGATTATGACATCATCAAATGATTATGACATCAACAAAATGATTATGACATCATCCAATGATTATGACATCAAATGATTATGACATCATCAAATGATTATGACATCAACAAAATGATTATGACATCATCAAATGATTATGACATCAACAAAATGATTATGACATCATCTAATGATTATGACATCATCAAATGATTATGACATCAACAAAATGATTATGACATCATCTAATGATTATGACATCATCAAATAATTATGACATCAACAAAATGATTATGACATCATCCAATGATTATGACATCAAATGATTATGACATCATCAAATGATTATGACATCAACAAAATGATTATGACATCATCAAATGATTATGACATCAAATGATTATGACATCATCAAATGATTATGACATCAACAAAATGATTATGACATCATCCAATGATTATGACATCAAATGATTATGACATCATCAAATCATTATGACATCAACAAAATGATTATGACATCAACAAAATGATTATGACATCATCAAATGATTATAACATCAACAAAATGATTATGACATCATCTAATGATTATGACATCATCAAATGATTATGACATCAACAAAATGATTATGACATCATCCAATGATTATGACATCAAATGATTATGACATCATCAAATGATTATGACATCAACAAAATGATTATGACATCATCAAATGATTATGACATCAACAAAATGATTATGACATCATCTAATGATTATAACATCATCAAATGATTATGACATCAACAAAATGATTATGACATCATCCAATGATTATGACATCAAATGATTATGACATCATCAAATGATTATGACATCAACAAAATGATTATGACATCATCAAATGATTATGACATCAACAAAATGATTATGACATCATCAAATGATTATGACATCAACAAAATGATTATGACATCATCAAATGATTATGACAGCAACAAAATGATTATGACATCATCTAATGATTATGACATCATCAAATGATTATGACATCAACAAAATGATTATGACATCATCTAATGATTATGACATCATCAAATGATTATGACATCAACAAAATGATTATGACATCATCCAATGATTATGACATCAAATGATTATGACATGATCAAATGATTATGACATCAACAAAATGATTATGACATCATCTAATGAATATGACATCATCAAATGATAATGACATCAACAAAATGATTATGACATCATCCAATGATTATGACATCAAATGATTATGACATCATCAAATGATTATGACATCAACAAAATGATTATGACATCAACAAAATGATTATGACATCAACAAAATGATTATGACATCATCAAATGATTATGACATCAACAAAATGATTATGACATCATCTAATGATGATGACATCATCAAATGATTATGACATCAACAAAATGATTATGACATCATCTAATGATGATGACATCATCAAATGATTATGACATCAACAAAATGATTATGACATCATCAAATGATTATGACATCAACAAAATGATTATGACATCATCTAATGATTATGAAATCATCAAATGATTATGGCATCATCAAATAATTATGACATCAACAAAATGATTATAACATCATCCAATGATTATGACATCAAATGATTATGACATTATCAAATCATTATGACATCAACAAATTGATTATTACATCAACAAAATGATTATGACATCATAAAATGATTAGGACATCAACAAAATGATTACGTCATCATCCAATGATTATGACATCAAATGATTATGACATCATCAAATGATTATGACATCAACAAAATGATTATGACATCATCTAATGATTATGACATCATCAAATGATTATGACATCAACAAAATGATTATGACATCATCAAATGATTATGACATAATCAAATGATTATGACATCAACAAAATGATTATGACATCATCTAATGATTATGACATCATCAAATGATTATGACATCAACAAAATGATTATGACATCATCCAATGATTATGACATCAAATGATTATGACATCATCAAATCATATGACATCAACAAAATGATTATGACATCAACAAAATGATTATGGCATCATCAAATGATTATGACATCAACAAAATGATTATGACATCATCAAATGATTCTGACATCAACAAAATGATTATGACATCATCTAATGATTATGACATCATCAAATGATTCTGACATCAACAAAATGATTATGACATCATCCAATGATTATGACATCAAATGATTATGACATCATCAAATCATTATGACATCAACAAAATGATTATGACAACAAAATGATTATGACATCAAATGATTATGATATCATCAAATGATAATGACAGCAACAAAATGATTATGACATCAACAAAATGATTATGACATCATCCAATGATTATGACATCAAATGATTATGACATCATCAAATCATTATGACATCAACCAAATGATTATGACATCATCAAATCATTATGTCATCAAATGATTATGACATCATCAAATGATTATGACATCAACAAAATGATTATGACATCATCCAATGATTATGACATCAAATGATTATGACATCAACAAAATGATTATGACATCATCTAATGATTATGACATCATCAAATGATTATGACATCAACAAAATGATTATGACATCATCTAATGATTATGACATCATCAAATGATTATGACATCAACAAAATGATTATGACATCATCCAATGATTATGACATCAAATGATTATGACATCATCAAATGATTATGACATCAACAAAATGATTATGACATCATCAAATGATTATGACAGCAACAAAATGATTATGACATCATCTAATGATTATGACATCATCAAATGATTATGACATCAACAAAATGATTATGACATCATCTAATGATTATGACATCATCAAATGATTATGACATCAACAAAATGATTATGACATCATCCAATGATTATGTCATCAAATGATTATGACATGATCAAATGATTATGACATCAACAAAATGATTATGACATCATCTAATGAATATGACATCATCAAATGATAATGACATCAACAAAATGATTATGACATCATCCAATGATTATGACATCAAATGATTATGACATCATCAAATGATTATGACATCAACAAAATGATTATGACATCATCCAATGATTATGACATCAAATGATTATGACATCATCAAATCATTATGACATCAACAAAATGATTATGACATCAACAAAATGATTATGACATCATCAAATGATTATGACATCAACAAAATGATTATGACATCATCTAATGATGATGACATCATCAAATGATTATGACATCAACAAAATGATTATGACATCATCAAATGATTATGACATCAACAAAATGATTATGACATCATCTAATGATTATGAAATCATCAAATGATTATGGCATCATCAAATAATTATGACATCAACAAAATGATTATAACATCATCCAATGATTATGACATCAAATGATTATGACATTATCAAATCATTATGACATCAACAAATTGATTATTACATCAACAAAATGATTATGACATCATAAAATGATTAGGACATCAACAAAATGATTACGTCATCATCCAATGATTATGACATCAAATGATTATGACATCATCAAATGATTATGACATCAACAAAATGATTATGACATCATCTAATGATTATGACATCATCAAATGATTATGACATCAACAAAATGATTATGACATCATCAAATGATTATGACATAATCAAATGATTATGACATCAACAAAATGATTATGACATCATCTAATGATTATGACATCATCAAATGATTATGACATCAACAAAATGATTATGACATCATCCAATGATTATGACATCAAATGATTATGACATCAACAAATCATATGACATCAACAAAATGATTATGACATCAACAAAATGATTATGGCATCATCAAATGATTATGACATCAACAAAATGATTATGACATCATCAAATGATTCTGACATCAACAAAATGATTATGACATCATCTAATGATTATGACATCATCAAATGATTCTGACATCAACAAAATGATTATGACATCATCCAATGATTATGACATCAAATGATTATGACATCATCAAATCATTATGACATCAACAAAATGATTATGACAACAAAATGATTATGACATCAAATGATTATGATATCATCAAATGATAATGACAGCAACAAAATGATTATGACATCAACAAAATGATTATGACATCATCCAATGATTATGACATCAAATGATTATGACATCATCAAATCATTATGACATCAACCAAATGATTATGACATCATCAAATCATTATGTCATCAAATGATTATGACATCATCAAATGATTATGACATCAACAAAATGATTATGACATCATCCAATGATTATGACATCAAATGATTATGACATCATCAAATCATTATGACATCAACAAAATGATTATGACATCAACAAAATGATTATGACATCATCAAATGATTATAACATCAACAAAATGATTATGACATCATCTAATGATTATGACATCATCAAATGATTATGACATCAACAAAATGATTATGACATCATCCAATGATTATGACATCAAATGATTATGACATCATCAAATGATTATGACATCAACAAAATGATTATGACATCATCAAATGATTATGACATCAACAAAATGATTATGACATCATCTAATGATTATGACATCATCAAATGATTATGACATCAACAAAATGATTATGACATCATCTAATGATTATGACATCATCAAATAATTATGACATCAACAAAATGATTATGACATCATCCAATGATTATGACATCAAATGATTATGACATCATCAAATGATTATGACATCAACAAAATGATTATGACATCATCAAATGATTATGACATCAAATGATTATGACATCATCAAATGATTATGACATCAACAAAATGATTATGACATCATCCAATGATTATGACATCAAATGATTATGACATCATCAAATCATTATGACATCAACAAAATGATTATGACATCAACAAAATGATTATGACATCATCAAATGATTATAACATCAACAAAATGATTATGACATCATCTAATGATTATGACATCATCAAATGATTATGACATCAACAAAATGATTATGACATCATCCAATGATTATGACATCAAATGATTATGACATCATCAAATGATTATGACATCAACAAAATGATTATGACATCATCAAATGATTATGACATCAACAAAATGATTATGACAACATCTAATGATTATAACATCATCAAATGATTATGACATCAACAAAATGATTATGACATCATCCAATGATTATGACATCAAATGATTATGACATCATCAAATGATTATGACATCAACAAAATGATTATGACATCATCAAATGATTATGACATCAACAAAATGATTATGACATCATCAAATGATTATGACATCAACAAAATGATTATGACATCATCAAATGATTATGACAGCAACAAAATGATTATGACATCATCTAATGATTATGACATCATCAAATGATTATGACATCAACAAAATGATTATGACATCATCTAATGATTATGACATCATCAAATGATTATGACATCAACAAAATGATTATGACATCATCCAATGATTATGACATCAAATGATTATGACATGATCAAATGATTATGACATCAACAAAATGATTATGACATCATCTAATGAATATGACATCATCAAATGATAATGACATCAACAAAATGATTATGACATCATCCAATGATTATGACATCAAATGATTATGACATCATCAAATGATTATGACATCAACAAAATGATTATGACATCAACAAAATGATTATGACATCAACAAAATGATTATGACATCATCAAATGATTATGACATCAACAAAATGATTATGACATCATCTAATGATGATGACATCATCAAATGATTATGACATCAACAAAATGATTATGACATCATCTAATGATGATGACATCATCAAATGATTATGACATCAACAAAATGATTATGACATCATCAAATGATTATGACATCAACAAAATGATTATGACATCATCTAATGATTATGAAATCATCAAATGATTATGGCATCATCAAATAATTATGACATCAACAAAATGATTATAACATCATCCAATGATTATGACATCAAATGATTATGACATTATCAAATCATTATGACATCAACAAATTGATTATTACATCAACAAAATGATTATGACATCATAAAATGATTAGGACATCAACAAAATGATTACGTCATCATCCAATGATTATGACATCAAATGATTATGACATCATCAAATGATTATGACATCAACAAAATGATTATGACATCATCTAATGATTATGACATCATCAAATGATTATGACATCAACAAAATGATTATGACATCATCAAATGATTATGACATAATCAAATGATTATGACATCAACAAAATGATTATGACATCATCTAATGATTATGACATCATCAAATGATTATGACATCAACAAAATGATTATGACATCATCCAATGATTATGACATCAAATGATTATGACATCATCAAATCATATGACATCAACAAAATGATTATGACATCAACAAAATGATTATGGCATCATCAAATGATTATGACATCAACAAAATGATTATGACATCATCAAATGATTCTGACATCAACAAAATGATTATGACATCATCTAATGATTATGACATCATCAAATGATTCTGACATCAACAAAATGATTATGACATCATCCAATGATTATGACATCAAATGATTATGACATCATCAAATCATTATGACATCAACAAAATGATTATGACAACAAAATGATTATGACATCAAATGATTATGATATCATCAAATGATAATGACAGCAACAAAATGATTATGACATCAACAAAATGATTATGACATCATCCAATGATTATGACATCAAATGATTATGACATCATCAAATCATTATGACATCAACCAAATGATTATGACATCATCAAATCATTATGTCATCAAATGATTATGACATCATCAAATGATTATGACATCAACAAAATGATTATGACATCATCCAATGATTATGACATCAAATGATTATGACATCATCAAATCATTATGACATCAACAAAATGATTATGACATCAACAAAATGATTATGACATCATCAAATGATTATAACATCAACAAAATGATTATGACATCATCTAATGATTATGACATCATCAAATGATTATGACATCAACAAAATGATTATGACATTATCCAATGATTATGACATCAAATGATTATGACATCATCAAATGATTATGACATCAACAAAATGATTATGACATCATCAAATGATTATGACATCAACAAAATGATTATGACATCATCTAATGATTATGACATCATCAAATGATTATGACATCAACAAAATGATTATGACATCATCTAATGATTATGACATCATCAAATAATTATGACATCAACAAAATGATTATGACATCATCCAATGATTATGACATCAAATGATTATGACATCATCAAATGATTATGACATCAACAAAATGATTATGACATCATCAAATGATTATGACATCAAATGATTATGACATCAAATGATTATGACATCATCAAATCATTATGACATCAACAAAATGATTATGACATCAACAAAATGATTATGACATCATCAAATGATTATAACATCAACAAAATGATTATGACATCATCAAATGATTATGACATCAACAAAATGATTATGACATCATCCAATGATTATGACATCAAATGATTATGACATCATCAAATGATTATGACATCAACAAAATGATTATGACATCATCAAATGATTATGACATCAACAAAATGATTATGACATCATCTAATGATTATGACATCATCAAATGATTATGACATCAACAAAATGATTATGACATCATCTAAAGATTATGACATCATCAAATGATTATGACATCAACAAAATGATTATGACATCATCAAATGATTATGACATCATCAAATGATTATGACATCAACAAAATGATTATGACATCATCTAATGAATATGACATCATCAAATGATTATGACATCAACAAAATGATTATGACATCATCCAATGATTATGACATCAAATGATTATGACATCATCAAATGATTATGACATCAACAAAATGATTATGACATCATCCAATGATTATGACATCAAATGATTATGACATCATCAAATCATTATGACATCAACAAAATGATTATGACATCAACAAAATGATTATGACATCATCAAATGATTATGACATCAACAAAATGATTATGACATCATCTAATGATGATGACATCATCAAATGATTATGACATCAACAAAATGATTATGACATCATCAAATGATTATGACATCAACAAAATGATTATGACATCATCTAATGATTATGACATCATCAAATGATTATGACATCAACAAAATGATTATGACATCATCAAATGATTATGGCATCATCAAATGATTATGACATCAACAAAATGATTATGACATCATCCAATGATTATGACCTCAAATCATTATGACATCATCAAATCATTATGACATCAACAAAATGATTATTACATCAACAAAATGATTATGACATCATCAAATGATTATGACATCAACAAAATGATTATGTCATCATCCAATGATCATGACATCAAATGATTATGACATCATCAAATGATTATGACATCAACAAAATGATTATGACATCATCTAATGAATATGACATCATCAAATGATTATGACATCAACAAAATGATTATGACATCATCCAATGATTATGACATCAAATGATTATGACATCATCAAATGATTATGACATCAACAAAATGATTATGACATCATCCAATGATTATGACATCAAATGATTATGACATCATCAAATGATTATGACATCAACAAAATGATTATGACATCATCAAATGATTATGACAGCAACAAAATGATTATGACATCATCTAATGATTATGACATCATCAAATGATTATGACATCAACAAAATGATTATGACATCATCTAATGATTATGACATCATCAAATGATTATGACATCAACAAAATGATTATGACATCATCCAATGATTATGACATCAAATGATTATGACATGATCAAATGATTATGACATCAACAAAATGATTATGACATCATCTAATGAATATGACATCATCAAATGATAATGACATCAACAAAATGATTATGACATCATCCAATGATTATGACATCAAATGATTATGACATCATCAAATGATTATGACATCAACAAAATGATTATGACATCATCCAATGATTATGACATCAAATGATTATGACATCATCAAATCATTATGACATCAACAAAATGATTATGACATCAACAAAATGATTATGACATCATCAAATGATTATGACATCAACAAAATGATTATTACATCATCTAATGATGATGACATCATCAAATGATTATGACATCAACAAAATGATTATGACATCATCAAATGATTATGACATCAACAAAATGATTATGACATCATCTAATGATTATGAAATCATCAAATGATTATGGCATCATCAAATAATTATGACATCAACAAAATGATTATAACATCATCCAATGATTATGACATCAAATGATTATGACATTATCAAATCATTATGACATCAACAAATTGATTATTACATCAACAAAATGATTATGACATCATAAAATGATTAGGACATCAACAAAATGATTACGTCATCATCCAATGATTATGACATCAAATGATTATGACATCATCAAATGATTATGACATCAACAAAATGATTATGACATCATCTAATGATTATGACATCATCAAATGATTATGACATCAACAAAATGATTATGACATCATCAAATGATTATGACATAATCAAATGATTATGACATCAACAAAATGATTATGACATCATCTAATGATTATGACATCATCAAATGATCATGACATCAACAAAATGATTATGACATCATCTAATGATTATGACATCATCAAATGATTATGACATCAACAAAATGATTATGACATCATCTAATGATTATAACATCATCAAATAATTATGACATCAACAAAATGATTATGACATCATCCAATGATTATGACATCAAATGATTATGACATCATCAAATGATTATGACATCAACAAAATGATTATGACATCATCAATTGATTATGACATCAAATGATTATGACATCATCAAATGATTATGACATCAACAAAATGATTATGACATCATCCAATGATTATGACATCAAATGATTATGACATCATCAAATCATTATGACATCAACAAAATGATTATGACATCAACAAAATGATTATGACATCATCAAATGATTATAACATCAACAAAATGATTATGACATCATCTAATGATTATGACATCATCAAATGATTATGACATCAACAAAATGATTATGACATCATCCAATGATTATGACATCAAATGATTATGACATCATCAAATGATTATGACATCAACAAAATGATTATGACATCATCAAATGATTATGACATCAACAAAATGATTATGACATCATCTAATGATTATGACATCATCAAATGATTATGACATCAACAAAATGATTATGACATCATCTAATGATTATGACATCATCAAATGATTATGACATCAACAAAATGATTATGACATCATCAAATGATTATGACATCATCAAATGATTATGACATCAACAAAATGATTATGACATCATCTAATGAATATGACATCATCAAATGATTATGACATCAACAAAATGATTATGACATCATCCAATGATTATGACATCAAATGATTATGACATCATCAAATGATTATGACATCAACAAAATGATTATGACATCATCCAATGATTATGACATCAAATGATTATGACATCATCAAATCATTATGACATCAACAAAATGATTATGACATCAACAAAATGATTATGACATCATCAAATGATTATGACATCAACAAAATGATTATGACATCATCTAATGATGATGACATCATCAAATGATTATGACATCAACAAAATGATTATGACATCATCAAATGATTATGACATCAACAAAATGATTATGACATCATCTAATGATTATGACATCAACAAAATGATTATGTCATCATCCAATGATCATGACATCAAATGATTATGACATCATCAAATGATTATGACATCAACAAAATGATTATGACATCATCTAATGATTATAACATCATCAAATGATTATGACATCATCCAATGATTGTGACATCAAATGATTATGACATCATCAAATGATTATGACATCAACAAAATGATTATGACATCATCAAATGATTATGACATCAACAAAATGATTATGACATCATCTAATGATTATGACATAATCAAATGATTATGACATAAACAAAATGATTATGACATCATCTAATGATTATGACATCATCAAATGATTACGACATCAACAAAATGATAATGACATCATCTAATGATTATGACATCATCAAATGATTATGACATCAACAAAATGATTATGACATCATCCAATGATTATGACATCAAATGATTATGACATCATCAAATGATTATGACATCAACAAAATGATTATGACATCATCTAATGAATATGACATCATCAAATGAATATGACATCAACAAAATGATTATGACATCATCCAATGATTATGACATCAAATGATTATGACATCAACAAAATGATTATGACATCATCCAATGATTATGACATCAAATGATTATGACATCATCAAATCATTATGACATCAACAAAATGATTATGACATCAACAAAATGATTATGACATCATCAAATGATTATAACATCAACAAAATGATTATGACATCATCTAATGATTATGACATCAGCAAATGATTATGACATCAACAAAATGATTATGACATCATCCAATGATTATGACATCAAATGATTATGACATCATCAAATGATTATGACATCATCAAATGATTATGACATCAACAAAATTATTATGACATCATCTAATGATTATGACATCATCAAATGATTTTGACATCAACAAAATGATTATGACATCATCTAATGATTATGACATCATCAAATGATTATGACATCAACAAAATGATTATGACATCATCCAATGATTATGACATCAAATGATTATGACATCATCAAATGCTTATGACATCAACAAAATGATTATGACATCATCTAATGAATATGACATCATCAAATGATTATGACATCAACAAAATGATTATGACATCATCCAATGATTATGACATCAAATGATTATGACATCATCAAATGATTATGACATCAACAAAATGATTATGACATCATCCAATGATTATGACATCAAATGATTATGACATCATCAAATCATTATGACATCAACAAAATGATTATGACATCAACAAAATGATTATGACATCAACAAAATGATTATGACATCATCTAATGATGATGACATCATCAAATGATTATGACATCAACAAAATGATTATGACATCATCAAATGATTATGACATCAACAAAATGATTATGACATCATCTAATGATTATGGCATCATCAAATGATTATGACATCAACAAAATGATTATGACATCATCAAATGATTATGACATCAACAAAATGATTATGACATCATCTAATGATCATGACATCATCAAATGATTATGGCATCATCAAATGATTAAGACATCAACAAAATGATTATGACATCATCCAATGATTATGACCTCAAATCATTATGACATCATCAAATCATTATGACATCAACAAAATGATTATTACATCAACAAAATGATTGTGACATCATCAAATGATTATGACATCAACAAAATGATTATGTCATCATCCAATGATCATGACATCAAATGATTATGACATCATCAAATGATTATGACATCAACAAAATGATTATGACATCATCTAATGATTATGACATCATCAAATGATTATGACATCAACAAAATGATTATGACATCATCCAATGATTATGACATCAAATGATTATGACATCATCAAATGATTATGACATCAACAAAATGATTATGACATCATCTAATGAATATGACATCATCAAATGATTATGACATCAACAAAATGATTATGTCATCATCCAATGATCATGACATCAAATGATTATGACATCATCAAATGATTATGACATCAACAAAATGATTATGACATCATCTAATGATTATGACATCAACAAATGATTATGACATCAACAAAATGATTATGACATCATCCAATGATTGTGACATCAAATGATTATGACATCATCAAATGATTATGACATCAACAAAATGATTATGACATCATCAAATGATTATGACATCAACAAAATGATTATGACATCATCTAATGAATATGACATCATAAAATGATTATGACATCAACAAAATGATTATGACATCATCCAATGATTATGACATCAAATGATTATGACATCATCAAATCATTATGACATCAACAAAATGATTATGACATCATCTAATGATTATGACATCATCAAATGATTATGACATCAACAAAATGATTATGACATCATCTAATGATTATGACATCATCAAATGATTATGACATCAACAAAATGATTATGACATCATCCAATGATTATGAAATCAAATGATTATGACATCATCAAATGATTACGACATCAACAAAATGATTATGACATCATCTAATGATTATGACATCATCAAATGATTATGACATCAACAAAAAGATTATGACATCATCCAATGATTATGACATCAAATGATTATGACATCATCAAATCATTATGACATCAACAAAATGATTATGACATCATCTAATGATTATGACATCATCAAAATGATTATGACATCAAATGATTATGACATCAACAAAATGATTATGACATCATCTAATGATTATGACATCATCAAATGATTATGACATCAACAAAAAGATTATGACATCATCCAATGATTATGACATCAAATGATTATGACATCATCAAATCATTATGACATCAACAAAATGATTATGACATCATCTAATGATTATGACATCATCAAAATGATTATGACATCATCCAATGATTCTGACATCAAATGATTATGACATCAACAAAATGATTATGACATCATCTAATGATTATGTCATCATCAAATGATTATGACATCAACAAAATGATTATGACATCATCCAATGATTATGACATCATCCAATGATTATGACATCAAATGATTATGACATCATCAAATGATTATGACATCAACAAAATGATTATGACATCATCAAATGATTATGACATCAACAAAATGATTATGACATCATCAAATGATTATAACATCAACAAAATGATTATGACATCATCTAATGATTATGACATCATCAAATGATTATGACATCAACAAAATGATTATGACATCATCCAATGATTATGACATCAAATGATTATGACATCATCAAATGATTATGACATCAACAAAATGATTATGACATCATCCAATGATTATGACATCATCCAATGATTATGACATCAAATGATTATGACATCATCAAATGATTATGACATCAACAAAATGATTATGACATCATCAAATGATTATGACATCAACAAAATGATTATGACATCATCAAATGATTATAACATCAACAAAATGATTATGACATCATCTAATGATTATGACATCAACAAAATGATTATGACATCATCCAATGATTATGACATCAAATGATTATGACATCATCAAATGATTATGACATCAACAAAATGATTATGACATCATCAAATGATTATAACATCAACAAAATGATTATGACATCATCTAATGATTATGACATCATCAAATGATTATGACATCAACAAAATGATTATGACATCATCCAATGATTATGACATCAAATGATTATGACATTATCAAATGATTATGACATCAACAAAATGATTATGACATCATCCAATGATTATGACATCAAATGATTATGACATCATCAAATGATTACGACATCAACAAAATGATTATGACATCATCTAATGATTATGACATCATCAAATGATTATGACATCAACAAAAAGATTATGACATCATCCAATGATTATGACATCAAATGATTATGACATCATCAAATCATTATGACATCAACAAAATGATTATGACATCATCTAATGATTATGACATCATCAAAATGATTATGACATCATCCAATGATTCTGACATCAAATGATTATGACATCAACAAAATGATTATGACATCATCTAATGATTATGTCATCATCAAATGATTATGACATCAGCAAAATGATTATGACATCATCCAATGATTATGACATCATCCAATGATTATGACATCAAATGATTATGACATCATCAAATGATTATGACATCAACAAAATGATTATGACATCATCAAATGATTATGACATCAACAAAATGATTATGACATCATCTAATGATTATGACATCATCAAATGATTATGACATCAACAAAATGATTATGACATCATCCAATGATTATGACATCAAATGATTATGACATCATCAAATGATTATGACATCAACAAAATGATTATGACATCATCCAATGATTATGACATCAAATGATTATGACATCATCAAATCATTATGACATCAACAAAATGATTATGACATCAACAAAATGATTATGACATCATCAAATGATTATAACATCAACAAAATGATTATGACATCATCTAATGATTATGACATCATCAAATGATTATGACATCAACAAAATGATTATGACATCATCCAATGATTATGACATCAAATGATTATGACATCATCAAATGATTATGACATCAACAAAATGATTATGACATCACCCAATGATTATGACATCAAATGATTATGACATCATCAAATCATTATGACATCAACAAAATGATTATGACATCATCTAATGATTATGACATCATCAAAATGATTATGACATCATCCAATGATTCTGACATCAAATGATTATGACATCAACAAAATGATTATGACATCATCCAATGATTATGACATCAAATGATTATGACATCATCAAATCATTATGACATCAACAAAATGATTATGACATCAACAAAATGATTATGACATCATCAAATGATTATAACATCAACAAAATGATTATGACATCATCTAATGATTATGACATCATCAAATGATTATGACATCAACAAAATGATTATGACATCATCCAATGATTATGACATCAAATGATTATGACATCATCAAATGATTATGACATCAACAAAATGATTATGACATCATCCAATGATTATGACATCAAATGATTATGACATCATCAAATCATTATGACATCAACAAAATGATTATGACATCATCCAATGATTATGACATCAAATGATTATGACATCATCAAATGATTATGACATCAACAAAATGATTATGACATCATCTAATGAATATGACATCATCAAATGATTATGACATCAACAAAATGATTATGACATCATCCAATGATTATGACATCAAATGATTATGACATCATCAAATGATTATGACATCAACAAAATGATTATGACATCATCTAATGATGATGACATCATCAAATGATTATGACATCAACAAAATGATTATGACATCATCCAATGATTATGACATCAAATGATTATGACATCATCAAATCATTATGACATCAACAAAATGATTATGACATCATCTAATGATTATGACATCATCAAATGATTATGACATCAACAAAATGATTATGACATCATCTAATGATTATGACATCATCAAATGATTATGACATCAACAAAATGATTATGACATCATCCAATGATTATGACATCAAATGATTATGACATCATCAAATGATTACGACATCAACAAAATGATTATGACATCATCTAATGATTATGACATCATCAAATGATTATGACATCAACAAAAAGATTATGACATCATCCAATGATTATGACATCAAATGATTATGACATCATCAAATCATTATGACATCAACAAAATGATTATGACATCATCTAATGATTATGACATCATCAAAATGATTATGACATCATCCAATGATTCTGACATCAAATGATTATGACATCAACAAAATGATTATGACATCATCTAATGATTATGTCATCATCAAATGATTATGACATCAACAAAATGATTATGACATCATCCAATGATTATGACATCATCCAATGATTATGACATCAAATGATTATGACATCATCAAATGATTATGACATCAACAAAATGATTATGACATCATCAAATGATTATGACATCAACAAAATGATTATGACATCATCTAATGATTATGACATCATCAAATGATTATGACATCAACAAAATGATTATGACATCATCCAATGATTATGACATCAAATGATTATGACATCATCAAATGATTATGACATCAACAAAATGATTATGACATCATCCAATGATTATGACATCAAATGATTATGACATCATCAAATCATTATGACATCAACAAAATGATTATGACATCATCTAATGATTATGACATCATCAAAATGATTATGACATCATCCAATGATTCTGACATCAAATGATTATGACATCAACAAAATGATTATGACATCATCTAATGATTATGTCATCATCAAATGATTATGACATCAACAAAATGATTATGACATCATCCAATGATTATGACATCAAATGATTATGACATCATCAAATGATTATGACATCAACAAAATGATTATGACATCATCTAATGAATATGACATCATCAAATGATTATGACATCAACAAAATGATTATGACATCATCCAATGATTATGACATCAAATGATTATGACATCATCAAATGATTATGACATCAACAAAATGATTATGACATCATCTAATGATGATGACATCATCAAATGATTATGACATCAACAAAATGATTATGACATCATCCAATGATTATGACATCAAATGATTATGACATCATCAAATCATTATGACATCAACAAAATGATTATGACATCATCTAATGATTATGACATCATCAAATGATTATGACATCAACAAAATGATTATGACATCATCTAATGATTATGACATCATCAAATGATTATGACATCAACAAAATGATTATGACATCATCCAATGATTATGACATCAAATGATTATGACATCATCAAATGATTACGACATCAACAAAATGATTATGACATCATCTAATGATTATGACATCATCAAATGATTATGACATCAACAAAAAGATTATGACATCATCCAATGATTATGACATCAAATGATTATGACATCATCAAATCATTATGACATCAACAAAATTATTATGACATCATCTAATGATTATGACATCATCAAATGATTATGGCATCATCAAATGATTATGACATCAACAAAATGATTATGACATCATCCAATGATTATGACTTCAAATGATTATGACATCATCAAATCATTATGACATCAACAAAATGATTATGACATCAACAAAATGATTATGACATCATCAAATGATTATAACATCAACAAAATGATTATGACATCATCTAATGATTATGACATCATCAAATGATTATGACATCAACAAAATGATTATGACATCATCCAATGATTATGACATCAAATGATTATGACATCATCAAATGATTATGACATCAACAAAATGATTATGACATCATCCAATAATTATGACATCAAATGATTATGACATCATCAAATCATTATGACATCAACAAAATGATTATGACATCATCTAATGAATATGACATCATCAAAATGATTATGACATCATCCAATGATTCTGACATCAAATGATTATGACATCAACAAAATGATTATGACATCATCTAATGATTATGTCATCATCAAATGATTATGACATCAACAAAATGATTATGACATCATCCAATGATTATGACATCAAATGATTATGACATCATCAAATGATTATGACATCAACAAAATGATTATGACATCATCTAATGAATATGACATCATCAAATGATTATGACATCAACAAAATGATTATGACATCATCCAATGATTATGACATCAAATGATTATGACATCATCAAATGATTATGACATCAACAAAATGATTATGACATCATCTAATGATGATGACATCATCAAATGATTATGACATCAACAAAATGATTATGACATCATCCAATGATTATGACATCAAATGATTATGACATCATCAAATCATTATGACATCAACAAAATGATTATGACATCATCTAATGATTATGACATCATCAAATGATTATGACATCAACAAAATGATTATGACATCATCTAATGATTATGACATCATCAAATGATTATGACATCAACAAAATGATTATGACATCATCCAATGATTATGACATCAAATGATTATGACATCATCAAATGATTACGACATCAACAAAATGATTATGACATCATCTAATGATTATGACATCATCAAATGATTATGACATCAACAAAAAGATTATGACATCATCCAATGATTATGACATCAAATGATTATGACATCATCAAATCATTATGACATCAACAAAATGATTATGACATCATCTAATGATTATGACATCATCAAAATGATTATGACATCATCCAATGATTCTGATATCAAATGATTATGACATCAACAAAATGATTATGACATCATCTAATGATTATGTCATCATCAAATGATTATGACATCAACAAAATGATTATGACATCATCCAATGATTATGACATCATCCAATGATTATGACATCAAATGATTATGACATCATCAAATGATTATGACATCAACAAAATGATTATGACATCATCAAATGATTATGACATCAACAAAATGATTATGACATCATCTAATGATTATGACATCATCAAATGATTATGACATCAACAAAATGATTATGACATCATCCAATGATTATGACATCAAATGATTATGACATCATCAAATGATTATGACATCAACAAAATGATTATGACATCATCCAATGATTATGACATCAAATGATTATGACATCATCAAATCATTATGACATCAACAAAATGATTATGACATCAACAAAATGATTATGACATCATCAAATGATTATAACATCAACAAAATGATTATGACATCATCTAATGATTATGACATCATCAAATGATTATGACATCAACAAAATGATTATGACATCATCCAATGATTATGACATCAAATGATTATGACATCATCAAATGATTATGACATCAACAAAATGATTATGACATCATCCAATGATTATGACATCAAATGATTATGACATCATCAAATGATTACGACATCAACAAAATGATTATGACATCATCTAATGATTATGACATCATCAAATGATTATGACATCAACAAAAAGATTATGACATCATCCAATGATTATGACATCAAATGATTATGACATCATCAAATCATTATGACATCAACAAAATGATTATGACATCATCTAATGATTATGACATCATCAAAATGATTATGACATCATCCAATGATTCTGACATCAAATGATTATGACATCAACAAAATGATTATGACATCATCTAATGATTATGTAATCATCAAATGTTTATGACATCAACAAAATGATTATGACATCATCCAATGATTATGACATCATCCAATGATTATGACATCAAATGATTATGACATCATCAAATGATTATGACATCAACAAAATGATTACGACATCATCAAATGATTATGACATCAACAAAATGATTATGACATCATCTAATGATTATGACATCATGAAATGATTATGACATCAACAAAATGATTATGACATCATCCAATGATTATGACATCAAATGATTATGACATCAACAAATGATTATGACATCAACAAAATGATTATGACATCATCCAATGATTATGACATCATCCAATGATTATGACATCAAATGATTATGACATCATCAAATGATTATGACATCAACAAAATGATTATGACATCATCAAATGATTATGACATCAACAAAATGATTATGACATCATCTAATGATTATGACATCATCAAATGATTATGACATCAACAAAATGATTATGACATCATCCAATGATTATGACATCAAATAATTATGACATCATCAAATGATTATGACATCAACAAAATGATTATGACATCATCCAATGATTATGACATCAAATGATTATGACATCATCAAATCATTATGACATCAACAAAATGATTATGACATCAACAAAATGATTATGACATCATCAAATGATTATAACATCAACAAAATGATTATGACATCAACAAAATGATTATGACATCATCAAATGATTATAACATCAACAAAATGATTATGACATCATCTAATGATTATGACATCATCAAATGATTATGACATCAACAAAATGATTATGACATCATCCAATGATTATGACATCAAATGATTATGACATCATCAAATGATTATGACATCAACAAAATGATTATGACATCATCCAATGATTATGACATCAAATGATTATGACATCATCAAATGATTATGACATCAACAAAATGATTATGACATCATCTAATGATTATGACATCATCAAATGATTATGACATCAACAAAAAGATTATGACATCATCCAATGATTATGACATCAAATGATTATGACATCATCAAATCATTATGACATCAACAAAATGATTATGACATCATCTAATGATTATGACATCATCAAAATGATTATGACATCATCCAATGATTCTGACATCAAATGATTATGACATCAACAAAATGATTATGACATCATCTAATGATTATGTCATCATCAAATGATTATGACATCAACAAAATGATTATGACATCATCCAATGATTATGACATCATCCAATGATTATGACATCAAATGATTATGACATCATCAAATGATTATGACATCAACAAAATGATTATGACATCATCAAATGATTATGACATCAACAAAATGATTATGACATCATCTAATGATTATGACATCATCAAATGATTATGACATCAACAAAATGATTATGACATCATCCAATGATTATGACATCAAACGATTATGACATCATCAAATGATTATGACATCAACAAAATGATTATGACATCATCCAATGATTATGACATCAAATGATTATGACATCATCAAATCATTATGACATCAACAAAATGATTATGACATCAACAAAATGATTATGACATCATCAAATGATTATAACATCAACAAAATGATTATGACATCATCTAATGATTATGACATCATCAAATGATTGTGACATCAATAAAATGATTATGACATCATCCAATGATTATGACATCAAATGATTATGACATCATCAAATGATTATGACATCAACAAAATGATTATGACATCATCCAATGATTATGACATCAAATGATTATGACATCATCAAATCATTATGACATCAACAAAATGATTATGACATCATCTAATGATTATGACATCATCAAAATGATTATGACATCATCCAATGATTCTGACATCAAATGATTATGACATCAACAAAATGATTATGACATCATCCAATGATTATGACATCAAATGATTATGACATCATCAAATCATTATGACATCAACAAAATGATTATGACATCAACAAAATGATTATGACATCATCAAATGATTATAACATCAACAAAATGATTATGACATCATCTAATGATTATGACATCATCAAATGATTATGACATCAACAAAATGATTATGACATCATCCAATGATTATGACATCAAATGATTATGACATCATCAAATCATTATGACATCAACAAAATGATTATGACATCATCTAATGATTATGACATCATCAAAATGATTATGACATCATCCAATGATTCTGACATCAAATGATTATGACATCAACAAAATGATTATGACATCATCTAATGATTATGTCATCATCAAATGATTATGACATCAACAAAATGATTATGACATCATCCAATGATTATGACATCATCCAATGATTATGACATCAAATGATTATGACATCATCAAATGATTATGACATCAACAAAATGATTATGACATCATCAAATGATTATGACATCAACAAAATGATTATGACATCATCTAATGATTATGACATCATCAAATGATTATGACATCAACAAAATGATTATGACATCATCCAATGATTATGACATCAAATGATTATGACATCATCAAATGATTATGACATCAACAAAATGATTATGACATCATCCAATGATTATGACATCAAATGATTATGACATCATCAAATCATTATGACATCAACAAAATGATTATGACATCAACAAAATGATTATGACATCATCAAATGATTATAACATCAACAAAATGATTATGACATCATCTAATGATTATGACATCATCAAATGATTATGACATCAACAAAATGATTATGACATCATCCAATGATTATGACATCAAATGATTATGACATCATCAAATGATTATGACATCAACAAAATGATTATGACATCATCAAATGATTATGACATCAACAAAATGATTATGACATCATCTAATGATTATGCCATCATCAAATGATTATGACATCAACAAAATGATTATGACATCATCTAATGATTATGACATCATCAAATGATTATGACATCAACAAAATGATTATGACATCATCCAATGATTATGACATCAAATGATTATGACATGATCAAATGATTATGACATCAACAAAATGATTATGACATCATCTAATGAATATGACATCATCAAATGATTATTACATCAACAAAATGATTATGACATCATCCAATGATTATGACATCAACAAAATGATTATGACATCATCTAATGATTATGACATCATCAAATGATTATGGCATCATCAAATAATTATGACATCAACAAAATGATTATAACATCATCCAATGATTATGACATCAAATGATTATGACATTATCAAATCATTATGACATCAACAAATTGATTATTACATCAACAAAATGATTATGACATCATCAAATGATTATGACATCAACAAAATGATTATGTCATCATCCAATGATTATGACATCAAATGATTATGACATCATCAAATGATTATGACATCAACAAAATGATTATGACATCATCTAATGATTATGACATCATCAAATGATTATGACATGATCAAATGATTATGACATCAACAAAATGATTATGACATCATCTAATGAATATGACATCATCAAATGATTATGACATCAACAAAATGATTATGACATCATCCAATGATTATGACATCAAATGATTATGACATCATCAAATGATTATGACATCAACAAAATGATTATGACATCATCCAATGATTATGACATCATCCAATGATTATGACATCAAATGATTATGACATCATCAAATGATTATGACATCAACAAAATGATTATGACATCATCAAATGATTATGACATCAACAAAATGATTATGACATCATCTAATGATTATGACATCATCAAATGATTATGACATCAACAAAATGATTATGACATCATCCAATGATTATGACATCAAATGATTATGACATCATCAAATGATTATGACATCAACAAAATGATTATGACATCATCCAATGATTATGACATCAAATGATTATGACATCATCAAATCATTATGACATCAACAAAATGATTATGACATCAACAAAATGATTATGACATCATCAAATGATTATAACATCAACAAAATGATTATGACATCATCTAATGATTATGACATCATCAAATGATTATGACATCAACAAAATTATTATGACATCATCCAATGATTATGACATCAAATGATTATGACATCATCAAATGATTATGACATCAACAAAATGATTATGACATCATCAAATGATTATGACATCAACAAAATGATTATGACATCATCTAATGATTATGACATCATCAAATGATTATGACATCAACAAAATGATTATGACATCATCTAATGATTATGACATCATCAAATGATTATGACATCAACAAAATGATTATGACATCATCCAATGATTATGACATCAAATGATTATGACATGATCAAATGATTATGACATCAACAAAATGATTATGACATCATCTAATGAATATGACATCATCAAATGATTATTACATCAACAAAATGATTATGACATCATCCAATGATTATGACATCAACAAAATGATTATGACATCATCTAATGATTATGACATCATCAAATGATTATGGCATCATCAAATAATTATGACATCAACAAAATGATTATAACATCATCCAATGATTATGACATCAAATGATTATGACATTATCAAATCATTATGACATCAACAAATTGATTATTACATCAACAAAATGATTATGACATCATCAAATGATTATGACATCAACAAAATGATTATGTCATCATCCAATGATTATGACATCAAATGATTATGACATCATCAAATGATTATGACATCAACAAAATGATTATGACATCATCTAATGATTATGACATCATCAAATGATTATGACATGATCAAATGATTATGACATCAACAAAATGATTATGACATCATCTAATGAATATGACATCATCAAATGATTATGACATCAACAAAATGATTATGACATCATCCAATGATTATGACATCAAATGATTATGACATCATCAAATGATTATGACATCAACAAAATGATTATGACATCATCCAATGATTATGACATCAAATGATTATGACATCATCAAATCATTATGACATCAACAAAATGATTATGACATCAACAAAATGATTATGACATCATCAAATGATTATGACATCAACAAAATGATTATGACATCATCTAATGATGATGACATCATCAAATGATTATGACATCAACAAAATGATTATGACATCATCCAATGATTATGACATCAAATGATTATGACATCATCAAATCATTATGACATCAACAAAATGATTATGACATCATCTAATGATTATGACATCATCAAATGATTATGACATCAACAAAATGATTATGACATCATCTAATGATTATGACATCATCAAATGATTATGACATCAACAAAATGATTATGACATCATCCAATGATTATGACATCAAATGATTATGACATCATCAAATGATTACGACATCAACAAAATGATTATGACATCATCTAATGATTATGACATCATCAAATGATTATGACATCAACAAAAAGATTATGACATCATCCAATGATTATGACATCAAATGATTATGACATCATCAAATCATTATGACATCAACAAAATGATTATGACATCATCTAAAGATTATGACATCATCAAAATGATTATGACATCATCCAATGATTCTGACATCAAATGATTCTGACATCAACAAAATGATTATGACATCATCTAATGATTATGTCATCATCAAATGATTATGACATCAACAAAATGATTATGACATCATCCAATGATTATGACATCATCCAATGATTATGACATCAAATGATTATGACATCATCAAATGATTATGACATCAACAAAATGATTATGACATCATCTAATGATTATGACATCATCAAATGATTATGACATCAACAAAATGATTATGACATCATCCAATGATTATGACATCAAATGATTATGACATCATCAAATGATTATGACATCAACAAAATGATTATGACATCATCCAATGATTATGACATCAAATGATTATGACATCATCAAATCATTATGACATCAACAAAATGATTATGACATCAACAAAATGATTATGACATCATCAAATGATTATAACATCAACAAAAAGATTATGACATCATCTAATGATTATGACATCATCAAATGATTATGACATCAACAAAATGATTATGACATCATCCAATGATTATGACATCAAATGATTATGACATCATCAAATGATTATGACATCAACAAAATGATTATGACATCATCAAATGATTATGACATCAACAAAATGATTATGACATCATCTAATGATTATGACATCATCAAATGATTATGACATCAACAAAATGATTATGACATCATCTAATGATTATGACATCATCAAATGATTATGACATCAACAAAATGATTATGACATCATCCAATGATTATGACATCAAATGATTATGACATGATCAAATGATTATGACATCAACAAAATGATTATGACATCATCTAATGAATATGACATCATCAAATGATTATTACATCAACAAAATGATTATGACATCATCCAATGATTATGACATCAAATGATTATGACATCATCAAATGATTATGACATCAACAAAATGATTATGACATCATCCAATGATTATGACATCAAATGATTATGACATCATCAAATCATTATGACATCAACAAAATGATTATGACATCAACAAAATGATTATGACATCATCAAATGATTATGACATCAACAAAATGATTATGACATCATCTAATGATGATGACATCATCAAATGATTATGACATCAACAAAATGATTATGACATCATCAAATGATTATGACATCAACAAAATGATTATGACATCATCTAATGATTATGACATCATCAAATGATTATGGCATCATCAAATAATTATGACATCAACAAAATGATTATAACATCATCCAATGATTATGACATCAAATGATTATGACATTATCAAATCATTATGACATCAACAAATTGATTATTACATCAACAAAATGATTATGACATCATCAAATGATTATGACATCAACAAAATGATTATGTCATCATCCAATGATTATGACATCAAATGATTATGACATCATCAAATGATTATGACATCAACAAAATGATTATGACATCATCTAATGATTATGACATCATCAAATGATTATGACATCAACAAAATGATTATGACATCATCAAATGATTATGACATAATCAAATGATTATGACATCAACAAAATGATTATGACATCATCTAATGATTATGACATCATCAAATGATTATGACATCAACAAAATGATTATGACATCATCCAATGATTATGACATCATCAAATGATTATGACATCATCAAATCATATGACATCAACAAAATGATTATGACATCAACAAAATGATTATGGCATCATCAAATGATTATGACATCTTCTAATGATTATGACATCATCAAATGATTCTGACATCAACAAAATGATTATGACATCATCTAATGATTATGACATCATCAAATGATTATGACATCAACAAAATGATTATGACATCATTCAATGATTATGACATCAAATGATTATGACATCATCAAATCATTATGACATCAACAAAATGATTATGACAACAAAATGATTATGACATCAAATGATTATGATATCATCAAATGATAATGACAGCAACAAAATGATTATGACATCAACAAAATGATTATGACATCATCCAATGATTATGACATCAAATGATTATGACATCATCAAATCATTATGACATCAACCAAATGATTATGACAACAAAATGATTATGACATCAAATGATTATGACATCATCAAATGATTATGACATCAACAAAATGATTATGACATCATCCAATGATTATGACATCAAATGATTATGACATCATCCAATGATTATGACATCAACAAAATGATTATGACATCAACAAAATGATTATGACATCATCAAATGATTATAACATCAACAAAACGATTATGACATCATCTAATGATTATGACATCATCAAATGATTATGACATCAACAAAATGATTATGACATCATCCAATGATTATGACATCAAATGATTATGACATCAACAAAATGATTATGACATCATCAAATGATTATGACATCAACAAAATGATTATGACATCATCTAATGATTATGACATCATCAAATGATTATGACATCAACAAAATGATTATGACATCATCTAATGATTATGACATCATCAAATGATTATGACATCAACAAAATGATTATGACATCATCCAATGATTATGACATCAAATGATTATGACATCATCAAATGATTATGACATCAACAAAATGATTATGACATCATCAAATGATTATGACATCAAATGATTATGACATCATCAAAATGATTATGACATCATCCAATGATTCTGACATCAAATGATTATGACATCAACAAAATGATTATGACATCATCCAATGATTATGACATCAAATGATTATGACATCATCAAATCATTATGACATCAACAAAATGATTATGACATCAACAAAATGATTATGACATCATCAAATGATTATAACATCAACAAAATGATTATGACATCATCTAATGATTATGACATCATCAAATGATTATGACATCAACAAAATGATTATGACATCATCCAATGATTATGACATCAAATGATTATGACATCATCAAATCATTATGACATCAACAAAATGATTATGACATCATCTAATGATTATGACATCATCAAAATGATTATGACATCATCCAATGATTCTGACATCAAATGATTATGACATCAACAAAATGATTATGACATCATCTAATGATTATGTCATCATCAAATGATTATGACATCAACAAAATGATTATGACATCATCCAATGATTATGACATCATCCAATGATTATGACATCAAATGATTATGACATCATCAAATGATTATGACATCAACAAAATGATTATGACATCATCAAATGATTATGACATCAACAAAATGATTATGACATCATCTAATGATTATGACATCATCAAATGATTATGACATTTGGACGATGCTGTAGCGTATCTACTACAAACAGTACATTCCTTTTTGGACAATGATAGAACCACTGTGCGTGCCATGTTCTTCGATTTCTCCAGTGCATTCAACACCTTACAGCCACTATTATTACGTAAAAAGCTGGTTGAAATGGCGGTTGATGAGGGACTAGTGAATTGGATCATTGATTATCTGTCGGACAGGCCACAGTTTGTGAGGTTGGGGGCGGCCGTATCGGATAGTGTGCGGAGTAGTGTTGGAGCCCCTCAGGGAACGGTGCTGTCGCCATTCCTTTTTACGTTATACACAGCTGATTTTCAGTATAAATCAGACCTTTGTCACCTTCAGAAGTACTCTGATGACTCAGTGATAGTCGGAGGTATTGAGAGAGACCGGGGGGAGGAGGAATACAGAAGGGTGGTTTTGGACTTTGTTGACTGGTGCCAGGCTAACCATTTAGAACTCAACGTAAAGAAAACCAGGGAGCTGGTGTTGAGTTATGGAAGGTGCATGAAGGATTGCTTACCTATCACTATTGATGGTCAGGATGTGGAGATGGTGGAGAATTTCAAATATTTGGGGGTTCACCTGGACAGCAAGCTTGATTGGAGGTGCCATATGGAGAAGGTTTGCAAGAAAGGGATGAGTAGACTTTACTTCCTAAGGAAGTTAAGGTCGTTTAATGTGTGTAGCAAAATGCTTGAAATGTTCTACCAATCCATTGTGGCGAGTGCAATCTTTGATGCAATTATATGCTGGGGTAGTAGTGTGCGCACAGCTGACGCGAATAAGCTGAATAAACTTATCAAGAAGGCTAGTGCGGCGGTGGGTCTACAACTCAGGACTTTCGAGGAGGTATTAGAGGATAGAATTACTAAGAAATGCAAGGCTATAATGAGCAACAATACACACCCGCTCTATGAACTGTTTGCGAAGCAAAAGAGCACATTCAGCAAGCGTCTACTCCAACTAATGTGTAAAAAGGAAAGATATAGAAAATCGTTTGTTCCGACAGCTGTGGGGATGTTTAACAAATGTATAAGTGTAAAGCATCCCAAGACTAAATGAAGTTCAAAGTGTATGGGGGGGAATTGGTGAGTTACAAGTACCAGTCTATCCGCATCTGCTGTCCATATAGACTTATTTTGTAAAGTGTGTATTGTTCTTGTAATGTTCTTGATCTTTGTTCTGCTGCTGTAATACTGTAATTTCCTCCGGGATCAATAAAGTTTATCTAATCTAATCTAATCTAATCTAATCAACAAAATGATTATGACATCATCCAATGATTATGACATCAAATGATTATGACATCATCAAATGATTATGACATCAACAAAATGATTATGACATCATCCAATGATTATGACATCAAATGATTATGACATCATCAAATCATTATGACATCAACAAAATGATTATGACATCAACAAAATGATTATGACATCATCAAATGATTATAACATCAACAAAATGATTATGACATCATCCAATGATTATGACATCATCAAATGATTATGACATCAACAAAATGATTATGACATCATCCAATGATTATGACATCAAATGATTATGACATCATCAAATGATTATGACATCAACAAAATGATTATGACATCATCAAATGATTATGACATCAACAAAATGATTATGACATCATCTAATGATTATGACATCATCAAATGATTATGACATCAACAAAATGATTATGACATCATCAAATGATTATGACATCAACAAAATGATTATGACATCATCTAATGATTATGTCATCATCAAATGATTATGACATCAACAAAATGATTATGACATCATCCAATGATTATGACATCATCCAATGATTATGACATCAAATGATTATGACATCATCAAATGATTATGACATCAACAAAATGATTATGACATCATCAAATGATTATGACATCAACAAAATGATTATGACATCATCTAATGATGATGACATCATCAAATGATTATGACATCAACAAAATGATTATGACATCATCCAATGATTATGACATCAAATGATTATGACATCATCAAATCATTATGACATCAACAAAATGATTATGACATCATCTAATGATTATGACATCATCAAATGATTATGACATCAACAAAATGATTATGACATCATCTAATGATTATGACATCATCAAATGATTATGACATCAACAAAATGATTATGACATCATCCAATGATTATGACATCAAATGATTATGACATCATCAAATGATTACGACATCAACAAAATGATTATGACATCATCTAATGATTATGACATCATCAAATGATTATGACATCAACAAAAAGATTATGACATCATCCAATGATTATGACATCAAATGATTATGACATCATCAAATCATTATGACATCAACAAAATGATTATGACATCATCTAATGATTATGACATCATCAAAATGATTATGACATCATCCAATGATTCTGACATCAAATGATTATGACATCAACAAAATGATTATGACATCATCTAATGATTATGTCATCATCAAATGATTATGACATCAACAAAATGATTATGACATCATCCAATGATTATGACATCATCCAATGATTATGACATCAAATGATTATGACATCATCAAATGATTATGACATCAACAAAATGATTATGACATCATCAAATGATTATGACATCAACAAAATGATTATGACATCATCTAATGATTATGACATCATCAAATGATTATGACATCAACAAAATGATTATGACATCATCCAATGATTATGACATCAAATGATTATGACATCATCAAATGATTATGACATCAACAAAATGATTATGACATCATCCAATGATTATGACATCAAATGATTATGACATCATCAAATCATTATGACATCAACAAAATGATTATGACATCATCTAATGATTATGACATCATCAAAATGATTATGACATCATCCAATGATTCTGACATCAAATGATTATGACATCAACAAAATGATTATGACATCATCTAATGATTATGTCATCATCAAATGATTATGACATCAACAAAATGATTATGACATCATCCAATGATTATGACATCAAATGATTATGACATCATCAAATGATTATGACATCAACAAAATGATTATGACATCATCTAATGAATATGACATCATCAAATGATTATGACATCAACAAAATGATTATGACATCATCCAATGATTATGACATCAAATGATTATGACATCATCAAATGATTATGACATCAACAAAATGATTATGACATCATCTAATGATGATGACATCATCAAATGATTATGACATCAACAAAATGATTATGACATCATCCAATGATTATGACATCAAATGATTATGACATCATCAAATCATTATGACATCAACAAAATGATTATGACATCATCTAATGATTATGACATCATCAAATGATTATGACATCAACAAAATGATTATGACATCATCTAATGATTATGACATCATCAAATGATTATGACATCAACAAAATGATTATGACATCATCCAATGATTATGACATCAAATGATTATGACATCATCAAATGATTACGACATCAACAAAATGATTATGACATCATCTAATGATTATGACATCATCAAATGATTATGACATCAACAAAAAGATTATGACATCATCCAATGATTATGACATCAAATGATTATGACATCATCAAATCATTATGACATCAACAAAATGATTATGACATCATCCAATGATTATGACATCATCAAATGATTATGGCATCATCAAATGATTATGACATCAACAAAATGATTATGACATCATCCAATGATTATGACTTCAAATGATTATGACATCATCAAATCATTATGACATCAACAAAATGATTATGACATCAACAAAATGATTATGACATCATCAAATGATTATGACATAATCAAATGATTATGACATCAACAAAATGATTATGACATCATCTAATGATTATGACATCATCAAATGATTATGACATCAACAAAATGATTATGACATCATCCAATGATTATGACATCATCAAATGATTATGACATCATCAAATCATATGACATCAACAAAATGATTATGACATCAACAAAATGATTATGGCATCATCAAATGATTATGACATCTTCTAATGATTATGACATCATCAAATGATTCTGACATCAACAAAATGATTATGACATCATCTAATGATTATGACATCATCAAATGATTATGACATCAACAAAATGATTATGACATCATTCAATGATTATGACATCAAATGATTATGACATCATCAAATCATTATGACATCAACAAAATGATTATGACAACAAAATGATTATGACATCAAATGATTATGATATCATCAAATGATAATGACAGCAACAAAATGATTATGACATCAACAAAATGATTATGACATCATCCAATGATTATGACATCAAATGATTATGACATCATCAAATCATTATGACATCAACCAAATGATTATGACAACAAAATGATTATGACATCAAATGATTATGACATCATCAAATGATTATGACATCAACAAAATGATTATGACATCATCCAATGATTATGACATCAAATGATTATGACATCATCCAATGATTATGACATCAACAAAATGATTATGACATCAACAAAATGATTATGACATCATCAAATGATTATAACATCAACAAAACGATTATGACATCATCTAATGATTATGACATCATCAAATGATTATGACATCAACAAAATGATTATGACATCATCCAATGATTATGACATCAAATGATTATGACATCAACAAAATGATTATGACATCATCAAATGATTATGACATCAACAAAATGATTATGACATCATCTAATGATTATGACATCATCAAATGATTATGACATCAACAAAATGATTATGACATCATCTAATGATTATGACATCATCAAATGATTATGACATCAACAAAATGATTATGACATCATCCAATGATTATGACATCAAATGATTATGACATCATCAAATGATTATGACATCAACAAAATGATTATGACATCATCAAATGATTATGACATCAAATGATTATGACATCATCAAAATGATTATGACATCATCCAATGATTCTGACATCAAATGATTATGACATCAACAAAATGATTATGACATCATCCAATGATTATGACATCAAATGATTATGACATCATCAAATCATTATGACATCAACAAAATGATTATGACATCAACAAAATGATTATGACATCATCAAATGATTATAACATCAACAAAATGATTATGACATCATCTAATGATTATGACATCATCAAATGATTATGACATCAACAAAATGATTATGACATCATCCAATGATTATGACATCAAATGATTATGACATCATCAAATCATTATGACATCAACAAAATGATTATGACATCATCTAATGATTATGACATCATCAAAATGATTATGACATCATCCAATGATTCTGACATCAAATGATTATGACATCAACAAAATGATTATGACATCATCTAATGATTATGTCATCATCAAATGATTATGACATCAACAAAATGATTATGACATCATCCAATGATTATGACATCATCCAATGATTATGACATCAAATGATTATGACATCATCAAATGATTATGACATCAACAAAATGATTATGACATCATCAAATGATTATGACATCAACAAAATGATTATGACATCATCTAATGATTATGACATCATCAAATGATTATGACATTTGGACGATGCTGTAGCGTATCTACTACAAACAGTACATTCCTTTTTGGACAATGATAGAACCACTGTGCGTGCCATGTTCTTCGATTTCTCCAGTGCATTCAACACCTTACAGCCACTATTATTACGTAAAAAGCTGGTTGAAATGGCGGTTGATGAGGGACTAGTGAATTGGATCATTGATTATCTGTCGGACAGGCCACAGTTTGTGAGGTTGGGGGCGGCCGTATCGGATAGTGTGCGGAGTAGTGTTGGAGCCCCTCAGGGAACGGTGCTGTCGCCATTCCTTTTTACGTTATACACAGCTGATTTTCAGTATAAATCAGACCTTTGTCACCTTCAGAAGTACTCTGATGACTCAGTGATAGTCGGAGGTATTGAGAGAGACCGGGGGGAGGAGGAATACAGAAGGGTGGTTTTGGACTTTGTTGACTGGTGCCAGGCTAACCATTTAGAACTCAACGTAAAGAAAACCAGGGAGCTGGTGTTGAGTTATGGAAGGTGCATGAAGGATTGCTTACCTATCACTATTGATGGTCAGGATGTGGAGATGGTGGAGAATTTCAAATATTTGGGGGTTCACCTGGACAGCAAGCTTGATTGGAGGTGCCATATGGAGAAGGTTTGCAAGAAAGGGATGAGTAGACTTTACTTCCTAAGGAAGTTAAGGTCGTTTAATGTGTGTAGCAAAATGCTTGAAATGTTCTACCAATCCATTGTGGCGAGTGCAATCTTTGATGCAATTATATGCTGGGGTAGTAGTGTGCGCACAGCTGACGCGAATAAGCTGAATAAACTTATCAAGAAGGCTAGTGCGGCGGTGGGTCTACAACTCAGGACTTTCGAGGAGGTATTAGAGGATAGAATTACTAAGAAATGCAAGGCTATAATGAGCAACAATACACACCCGCTCTATGAACTGTTTGCGAAGCAAAAGAGCACATTCAGCAAGCGTCTACTCCAACTAATGTGTAAAAAGGAAAGATATAGAAAATCGTTTGTTCCGACAGCTGTGGGGATGTTTAACAAATGTATAAGTGTAAAGCATCCCAAGACTAAATGAAGTTCAAAGTGTATGGGGGGGAATTGGTGAGTTACAAGTACCAGTCTATCCGCATCTGCTGTCCATATAGACTTATTTTGTAAAGTGTGTATTGTTCTTGTAATGTTCTTGATCTTTGTTCTGCTGCTGTAATACTGTAATTTCCTCCGGGATCAATAAAGTTTATCTAATCTAATCTAATCTAATCAACAAAATGATTATGACATCATCCAATGATTATGACATCAAATGATTATGACATCATCAAATGATTATGACATCAACAAAATGATTATGACATCATCCAATGATTATGACATCAAATGATTATGACATCATCAAATCATTATGACATCAACAAAATGATTATGACATCAACAAAATGATTATGACATCATCAAATGATTATAACATCAACAAAATGATTATGACATCATCCAATGATTATGACATCATCAAATGATTATGACATCAACAAAATGATTATGACATCATCCAATGATTATGACATCAAATGATTATGACATCATCAAATGATTATGACATCAACAAAATGATTATGACATCATCAAATGATTATGACATCAACAAAATGATTATGACATCATCTAATGATTATGACATCATCAAATGATTATGACATCAACAAAATGATTATGACATCATCAAATGATTATGACATCAACAAAATGATTATGACATCATCTAATGATTATGTCATCATCAAATGATTATGACATCAACAAAATGATTATGACATCATCCAATGATTATGACATCATCCAATGATTATGACATCAAATGATTATGACATCATCAAATGATTATGACATCAACAAAATGATTATGACATCATCAAATGATTATGACATCAACAAAATGATTATGACATCATCTAATGATTATGACATCATCAAATGATTATGACATCAACAAAATGATTATGACATCATCCAATGATTATGACATCAAATGATTATGACATCATCAAATGATTATGACATCAACAAAATGATTATGACATCATCCAATGATTATGACATCAAATGATTATGACATCATCAAATCATTATGACATCAACAAAATGATTATGACATCAACAAAATGATTATGACATCATCAAATGATTATAACATCAACAAAATGATTATGACATCATCTAATGATTATGACATCATCAAATGATTATGACATCAACAAAATGATTATGACATCATCCAATGATTATAACATCAAATGATTATGACATCATCAAATGATTATGACATCAACAAAATGATTATGACATCATCAAATGATTATGACATCAACAAAATGATTATGACATCATCTAATGATTATGACATCATCAAATGATTATGACATCAACAAAATGATTATGACATCATCTAATAATTATGACATCATCAAATGATTATGACATCAACAAAATGATTATGACATAATCCAATGATTATGACATCAAATGATTATGACATGATCAAATGATTATGACATCAACAAAATGATTATGACATCATCTAATGAATATGACATCATCAAATGATTATTACATCAACAAAATGATTATGACATCATCCAATGATTATGACATCAACAAAATGATTATGACATCATCTAATGATTATGACATCATCAAATGATTATGGCATCATCAAATAATTATGACATCAACAAAATGATTATAACATCATCCAATGATTATGACATCAAATGATTATGACATTATCAAATCATTATGACATCAACAAATTGATTATTACATCAACAAAATGATTATGACATCATCAAATGATTATGACATCAACAAAATGATTATGTCATCATCCAATGATTATGACATCAAATGATTATGACATCATCAAATGATTATGACATCAACAAAATGATTATGACATCATCTAATGATTATGACATCATCAAATGATTATGACATGATCAAATGATTATGACATCAACAAAATGATTATGACATCATCTAATGAATATGACATCATCAAATGATTATGACATCAACAAAATGATTATGACATCATCCAATGATTATGACATCAAATGATTATGACATCATCAAATGATTATGACATCAACAAAATGATTATGACATCATCCAATGATTATGACATCATCCAATGATTATGACATCAAATGATTATGACATCATCAAATGATTATGACATCAACAAAATGATTATGACATCATCAAATGATTATGACATCAACAAAATGATTATGACATCATCTAATGATTATGACATCATCAAATGATTATGACATCAACAAAATGATTATGACATCATCTAATAATTATGACATCATCAAATGATTATGACATCAACAAAATGATTATGACATAATCCAATGATTATGACATCAAATGATTATGACATGATCAAATGATTATGACATCAACAAAATGATTATGACATCATCTAATGAATATGACATCATCAAATGATTATTACATCAACAAAATGATTATGACATCATCCAATGATTATGACATCAACAAAATGATTATGACATCATCTAATGATTATGACATCATCAAATGATTATGGCATCATCAAATAATTATGACATCAACAAAATGATTATAACATCATCCAATGATTATGACATCAAATGATTATGACATTATCAAATCATTATGACATCAACAAATTGATTATTACATCAACAAAATGATTATGACATCATCAAATGATTATGACATCAACAAAATGATTATGTCATCATCCAATGATTATGACATCAAATGATTATGACATCATCAAATGATTATGACATCAACAAAATGATTATGACATCATCTAATGATTATGACATCATCAAATGATTATGACATGATCAAATGATTATGACATCAACAAAATGATTATGACATCATCTAATGAATATGACATCATCAAATGATTATGACATCAACAAAATGATTATGACATCATCCAATGATTATGACATCAAATGATTATGACATCATCAAATGATTATGACATCAACAAAATGATTATGACATCATCCAATGATTATGACATCATCCAATGATTATGACATCAAATGATTATGACATCATCAAATGATTATGACATCAACAAAATGATTATGACATCATCAAATGATTATGACATCAACAAAATGATTATGACATCATCTAATGATTATGACATCATCAAATGATTATGACATCAACAAAATGATTATGACATCATCCAATGATTATGACATCAAATGATTATGACATCATCAAATGATTATGACATCAACAAAATGATTATGACATCATCCAATGATTATGACATCAAATGATTATGACATCATCAAATCATTATGACATCAACAAAATGATTATGACATCAACAAAATGATTATGACATCATCAAATGATTATAACATCAACAAAATGATTATGACATCATCTAATGATTATGACATCATCAAATGATTATGACATCAACAAAATTATTATGACATCATCCAATGATTATGACATCAAATGATTATGACATCATCAAATGATTATGACATCAACAAAATGATTATGACATCATCAAATGATTATGACATCAACAAAATGATTATGACATCATCTAATGATTATGACATCATCAAATGATTATGACATCAACAAAATGATTATGACATCATCTAATGATTATGACATCATCAAATGATTATGACATCAACAAAATGATTATGACATCATCCAATGATTATGACATCAAATGATTATGACATGATCAAATGATTATGACATCAACAAAATGATTATGACATCATCTAATGAATATGACATCATCAAATGATTATTACATCAACAAAATGATTATGACATCATCCAATGATTATGACATCAACAAAATGATTATGACATCATCTAATGATTATGACATCATCAAATGATTATGGCATCATCAAATAATTATGACATCAACAAAATGATTATAACATCATCCAATGATTATGACATCAAATGATTATGACATTATCAAATCATTATGACATCAACAAATTGATTATTACATCAACAAAATGATTATGACATCATCAAATGATTATGACATCAACAAAATGATTATGTCATCATCCAATGATTATGACATCAAATGATTATGACATCATCAAATGATTATGACATCAACAAAATGATTATGACATCATCTAATGATTATGACATCATCAAATGATTATGACATGATCAAATGATTATGACATCAACAAAATGATTATGACATCATCTAATGAATATGACATCATCAAATGATTATGACATCAACAAAATGATTATGACATCATCCAATGATTATGACATCAAATGATTATGACATCATCAAATGATTATGACATCAACAAAATGATTATGACATCATCCAATGATTATGACATCAAATGATTATGACATCATCAAATCATTATGACATCAACAAAATGATTATGACATCAACAAAATGATTATGACATCATCAAATGATTATGACATCAACAAAATGATTATGACATCATCTAATGATGATGACATCATCAAATGATTATGACATCAACAAAATGATTATGACATCATCCAATGATTATGACATCAAATGATTATGACATCATCAAATCATTATGACATCAACAAAATGATTATGACATCATCTAATGATTATGACATCATCAAATGATTATGACATCAACAAAATGATTATGACATCATCTAATGATTATGACATCATCAAATGATTATGACATCAACAAAATGATTATGACATCATCCAATGATTATGACATCAAATGATTATGACATCATCAAATGATTACGACATCAACAAAATGATTATGACATCATCTAATGATTATGACATCATCAAATGATTATGACATCAACAAAAAGATTATGACATCATCCAATGATTATGACATCAAATCATTATGACATCATCAAATCATTATGACATCAACAAAATGATTATGACATCATCTAAAGATTATGACATCATCAAAATGATTATGACATCATCCAATGATTCTGACATCAAATGATTCTGACATCAACAAAATGATTATGACATCATCTAATGATTATGTCATCATCAAATGATTATGACATCAACAAAATGATTATGACATCATCCAATGATTATGACATCATCCAATGATTATGACATCAAATGATTATGACATCATCAAATGATTATGACATCAACAAAATGATTATGACATCATCTAATGATTATGACATCATCAAATGATTATGACATCAACAAAATGATTATGACATCATCCAATGATTATGACATCAAATGATTATGACATCATCAAATGATTATGACATCAACAAAATGATTATGACATCATCCAATGATTATGACATCAAATGATTATGACATCATCAAATCATTATGACATCAACAAAATGATTATGACATCAACAAAATGATTATGACATCATCAAATGATTATAACATCAACAAAAAGATTATGACATCATCTAATGATTATGACATCATCAAATGATTATGACATCAACAAAATGATTATGACATCATCCAATGATTATGACATCAAATGATTATGACATCATCAAATGATTATGACATCAACAAAATGATTATGACATCATCAAATGATTATGACATCAACAAAATGATTATGACATCATCTAATGATTATGACATCATCAAATGATTATGACATCAACAAAATGATTATGACATCATCTAATGATTATGACATCATCAAATGATTATGACATCAACAAAATGATTATGACATCATCCAATGATTATGACATCAAATGATTATGACATGATCAAATGATTATGACATCAACAAAATGATTATGACATCATCTAATGAATATGACATCATCAAATGATTATTACATCAACAAAATGATTATGACATCATCCAATGATTATGACATCAAATGATTATGACATCATCAAATGATTATGACATCAACAAAATGATTATGACATCATCCAATGATTATGACTTCAAATGATTATGACATCATCAAATCATTATGACATCAACAAAATGATTATGACATCAACAAAATGATTATGACATCATCAAATAATTATGACATCAACAAAATGATTATGACATCATCTAATGATGATGACATCATCAAATGATTATGACATCAACAAAATGATTATGACATCATCAAATGATTATGACATCAACAAAATGATTATGACATCATCTAATGATTATGACATCATCAAATGATTATGGCATCATCAAATAATTATGACATCAACAAAATGATTATAACATCATCCAATGATTATGACATCAAATGATTATGACATTATCAAATCATTATGACATCAACAAATTGATTATTACATCAACAAAATGATTATGACATCATCAAATGATTATGACATCAACAAAATGATTATGTCATCATCCAATGATTATGACATCAAATGATTATGACATCATCTAATGATTATGACATCATCAAATGATTATGACATCAACAAAATGATTATGACATCATCAAATGATTATGACATAATCAAATGATTATGACATCAACAAAATGATTATGACATCATCTAATGATTATGACATCATCAAATGATTATGACATCAACAAAATGATTATGACATCATCCAATGATTATGACATCATCAAATGATTATGACATCATCAAATCATATGACATCAACAAAATGATTATGACATCAACAAAATGATTATGGCATCATCAAATGATTATGACATCTTCTAATGATTATGACATCATCAAATGATTCTGACATCAACAAAATGATTATGACATCATCTAATGATTATGACATCATCAAATGATTATGACATCAACAAAATGATTATGACATCATTCAATGATTATGACATCAAATGATTATGACATCATCAAATCATTATGACATCAACAAAATGATTATGACAACAAAATGATTATGACATCAAATGATTATGATATCATCAAATGATAATGACAGCAACAAAATGATTATGACATCAACAAAATGATTATGACATCATCCAATGATTATGACATCAAATGATTATGACATCATCAAATCATTATGACATCAACCAAATGATTATGACAACAAAATGATTATGACATCAAATGATTATGACATCATCAAATGATTATGACATCAACAAAATGATTATGACATCATCCAATGAATATGACATCAAATGATTATGACATCATCCAATGATTATGACATCAACAAAATGATTATGACATCAACAAAATGATTATGACATCATCAAATGATTATAACATCAACAAAACGATTATGACATCATCTAATGATTATGACATCCTCAAATGATTATGACATCAACAAAATGATTATGACATCATCCAATGATTATGACATCAAATGATTATGACATCAACAAAATGATTATGACATCATCAAATGATTATGACATCAACAAAATGATTATGACATAATCTAATGATTATGACATCATCAAATGATTATGACATCAACAAAATGATTATGACATCATCTAATGATTATGACATCATCAAATGATTATGACATCAACAAAATGATTATGACATCATCCAATGATTATGACATCAAATGATTATGACATCATCAAATGATTATGACATCAACAAAATGATTATGACATCATCAAATGATTATGACATCAAATGATTATGACATCATCAAAATGATTATGACATCATCCAATGATTCTGACATCAAATGATTATGACATCAACAAAATGATTATGACATCATCCAATGATTATGACATCAAATGATTATGACATCATCAAATCATTATGACATCAACAAAATGATTATGACATCAACAAAATGATTATGACATCATCAAATGATTATAACATCAACAAAATGATTATGACATCATCTAATGATAATGACATCATCAAATGATTATGACATCAACAAAATGATTATGACATCATCCAATGATTATGACATCAAATGATTATGACATCATCAAATCATTATGACATCAACAAAATGATTATGACATCATCTAATGATTATGACATCATCAAAATGATTATGACATCATCCAATGATTCTGACATCAAATGATTATGACATCAACAAAATGATTATGACATCATCTAATGATTATGTCATCATCAAATGATTATGACATCAACAAAATGATTATGACATCATCCAATGATTATGACATCATCCAATGATTATGACATCAAATGATTATGACATCATCAAATGATTATGACATCAACAAAATGATTATGACATCATCAAATGATTATGACATCAACAAAATGATTATGACATCATCTAATGATTATGACATCATCAAATGATTATGACATCAACAAAATGATTATGACATCATCCAATGATTATGACATCAAATGATTATGACATCATCAAATGATTATGACATCAACAAAATGATTATGACATCATCCAATGATTATGACATCAAATGATTATGACATCATCAAATCATTATGACATCAACAAAATGATTATGACATCAACAAAATGATTATGACATCATCAAATGATTATAACATCAACAAAATGATTATGACATCATCTAATGATTATGACATCATCAAATGATTATGACATCAACAAAATGATTATGACATCATCCAATGATTATGACATCAAATGATTATGACATCATCAAATGATTATGACATCAACAAAATGATTATGACATCATCAAATGATTATGACATCAACAAAATGATTATGACATCATCTAATGATTATGACATCATCAAATGATTATGACATCAACAAAATGATTATGACATCATCTAATGATTATGACATCATCAAATGATTATGACATCAACAAAATGATTATGACATCATCCAATGATTATGACATCAAATGATTATGACATGATCAAATGATTATGACATCAACAAAATGATTATGACATCATCTAATGAATATGACATCATCAAATGATTATTACATCAACAAAATGATTATGACATCATCCAATGATTATGACATCAACAAAATGATTATGACATCATCTAATGATTATGACATCATCAAATGATTATGGCATCATCAAATAATTATGACATCAACAAAATGATTATAACATCATCCAATGATTATGACATCAAATGATTATGACATTATCAAATCATTATGACATCAACAAATTGATTATTACATCAACAAAATGATTATGACATCATCAAATGATTATGACATCAACAAAATGATTATGTCATCATCCAATGATTATGACATCAAATGATTATGACATCATCAAATGATTATGACATCAACAAAATGATTATGACATCATCTAATGATTATGACATCATCAAATGATTATGACATGATCAAATGATTATGACATCAACAAAATGATTATGACATCATCTAATGAATATGACATCATCAAATGATTATGACATCAACAAAATGATTATGACATCATCCAATGATTATGACATCAAATGATTATGACATCATCAAATGATTATGACATCAACAAAATGATTATGACATCATCCAATGATTATGACATCATCCAATGATTATGACATCAAATGATTATGACATCATCAAATGATTATGACATCAACAAAATGATTATGACATCATCAAATGATTATGACATCAACAAAATGATTATGACATCATCTAATGATTATGACATCATCAAATGATTATGACATCAACAAAATGATTATGACATCATCCAATGATTATGACATCAAATGATTATGACATCATCAAATGATTATGACATCAACAAAATGATTATGACATCATCCAATGATTATGACATCAAATGATTATGACATCATCAAATCATTATGACATCAACAAAATGATTATGACATCAACAAAATGATTATGACATCATCAAATGATTATAACATCAACAAAATGATTATGACATCATCTAATGATTATGACATCATCAAATGATTATGACATCAACAAAATGATTATGACATCATCCAATGATTATGACATCAAATGATTATGACATCATCAAATGATTATGACATCAACAAAATGATTATGACATCATCAAATGATTATGACATCAACAAAATGATTATGACATCATCTAATGATTATGACATCATCAAATGATTATGACATCAACAAAATGATTATGACATCATCTAATGATTATGACATCATCAAATGATTATGACATCAACAAAATGATTATGACATCATCCAATGATTATGACATCAAATGATTATGACATGATCAAATGATTATGACATCAACAAAATGATTATGACATCATCTAATGAATATGACATCATCAAATGATTATTACATCAACAAAATGATTATGACATCATCCAATGATTATGACATCAACAAAATGATTATGACATCATCTAATGATTATGACATCATCAAATGATTATGGCATCATCAAATAATTATGACATCAACAAAATGATTATAACATCATCCAATGATTATGACATCAAATGATTATGACATTATCAAATCATTATGACATCAACAAATTGATTATTACATCAACAAAATGATTATGACATCATCAAATGATTATGACATCAACAAAATGATTATGTCATCATCCAATGATTATGACATCAAATGATTATGACATCATCAAATGATTATGACATCAACAAAATGATTATGACATCATCTAATGATTATGACATCATCAAATGATTATGACATGATCAAATGATTATGACATCAACAAAATGATTATGACATCATCTAATGAATATGACATCATCAAATGATTATGACATCAACAAAATGATTATGACATCATCCAATGATTATGACATCAAATGATTATGACATCATCAAATGATTATGACATCAACAAAATGATTATGACATCATCCAATGATTATGACATCAAATGATTATGACATCATCAAATCATTATGACATCAACAAAATGATTATGACATCAACAAAATGATTATGACATCATCAAATGATTATGACATCAACAAAATGATTATGACATCATCTAATGATGATGACATCATCAAATGATTATGACATCAACAAAATGATTATGACATCATCCAATGATTATGACATCAAATGATTATGACATCATCAAATCATTATGACATCAACAAAATGATTATGACATCATCTAATGATTATGACATCATCAAATGATTATGACATCAACAAAATGATTATGACATCATCTAATGATTATGACATCATCAAATGATTATGACATCAACAAAATGATTATGACATCATCCAATGATTATGACATCAAATGATTATGACATCATCAAATGATTACGACATCAACAAAATGATTATGACATCATCTAATGATTATGACATCATCAAATGATTATGACATCAACAAAAAGATTATGACATCATCCAATGATTATGACATCAAATGATTATGACATCATCAAATCATTATGACATCAACAAAATGATTATGACATCATCTAAAGATTATGACATCATCAAAATGATTATGACATCATCCAATGATTCTGACATCAAATGATTCTGACATCAACAAAATGATTATGACATCATCTAATGATTATGTCATCATCAAATGATTATGACATCAACAAAATGATTATGACATCATCCAATGATTTTGACATCATCCAATGATTATGACATCAAATGATTATGACATCATCAAATGATTATGACATCAACAAAATGATTATGACATCATCTAATGATTATGACATCATCAAATGATTATGACATCAACAAAATGATTATGACATCATCCATTGATTATGACATCAAATGATTATGACATCATCAAATGATTATGACATCAACAAAATGATTATGACATCATCCAATGATTATGACATCAAATGATTATGACATCATCAAATCATTATGACATCAACAAAATGATTATGACATCAACAAAATGATTATGACATCATCAAATGATTATAACATCAACAAAAAGATTATGACATCATCTAATGATTATGACATCATCAAATGATTATGACATCAACAAAATGATTATGACATCATCCAATGATTATGACATCAAATGATTATGACATCATCAAATGATTATGACATCAACAAAATGATTATGACATCATCAAATGATTATGACATCAACAAAATGATTATGACATCATCTAATGATTATGACATCATCAAATGATTATGACATCAACAAAATGATTATGACATCATCTAATGATTATGACATCATCAAATGATTATGACATCAACAAAATGATTATGACATCTTCCAATGATTATGACATCAAATGATTATGACATGATCAAATGATTATGACATCAACAAAATGATTATGACATCATCTAATGAATATGACATCATCAAATGATTATTACATCAACAAAATGATTATGACATCATCCAATGATTATGACATCAAATGATTATGACATCATCAAATGATTATGACATCAACAAAATGATTATGACATCATCCAATGATTATGACATCAAATGATTATGACATCATCAAATCATTATGACATCAACAAAATGATTATGACATCAACAAAATGATTATGACATCATCAAATGATTATGACATCAACAAAATGATTATGACATCATCTAATGATGATGACATCATCAAATGATTATGACATCAACAAAATGATTATGACATCATCAAATGATTATGACATCAACAAAATGATTATGACATCATCTAATGATTATGACATCATCAAATGATTATGGCATCATCAAATAATTATGACATCAACAAAATGATTATAACATCATCCAATGATTATGACATCAAATGATTATGACATTATCAAATCATTATGACATCAACAAATTGATTATTACATCAACAAAATGATTATGACATCATCAAATGATTATGACATCAACAAAATGATTATGTCATCATCCAATGATTATGACATCAAATGATTATGACATCATCAAATGATTATGACATCAACAAAATGATTATGACATCATCTAATGATTATGACATCATCAAATGATTATGACATCAACAAAATGATTATGACATCATCAAATGATTATGACATAATCAAATGATTATGACATCAACAAAATGATTATGACATCATCTAATGATTATGACATCATCAAATGATTATGACATCAACAAAATGATTATGACATCATCCAATGATTATGACATCATCAAATGATTATGACATCATCAAATCATATGACATCAACAAAATGATTATGACATCAACAAAATGATTATGGCATCATCAAATGATTATGACATCTTCTAATGATTATGACATCATCAAATGATTCTGACATCAACAAAATGATTATGACATCATATAATGATTATGACATCATCAAATGATTATGACATCAACAAAATGATTATGACATCATTCAATGATTATGACATCAAATGATTATGACATCATCAAATCATTATGACATCAACAAAATGATTATGACAACAAAATGATTATGACATCAAATGATTATGATATCATCAAATGATAATGACAGCAACAAAATGATTATGACATCAACAAAATGATTATGACATCATCCAATGATTATGACATCAAATGATTATGACATCATCAAATCATTATGACATCAACCAAATGATTATGACAACAAAATGATTATGACATCAAATGATTATGACATCATCAAATGATTATGACATCAACAAAATGATTATGACATCATCCAATGATTATGACATCAAATGATTATGACATCATCCAATGATTATGACATCAACAAAATGATTATGACATCAACAAAATGATTATGACATCATCAAATGATTATAACATCAACAAAACGATTATGACATCATCTAATGATTATGACATCATCAAATGATTATGACATCAACAAAATGATTATGACATCATCCAATGATTATGACATCAAATGATTATGACATCAACAAAATGATTATGACATCATCAAATGATTATGACATCAACAAAATGATTATGACATCATCTAATGATTATGACATCATCAAATGATTATGACATCAACAAAATGATTATGACATCATCTAATGATTATGACATCATCAAATGATTATGACATCATCTAATGATTATGACATCATCAAATGATTATGACATCAACAAAATGATTATGACATCATCCAATGATTATGACATCAAATGATTATGACATCATCAAATGATTACGACATCAACAAAATGATTATGACATCATCTAATGATTATGACATCATCAAATGATTATGACATCAACAAAAAGATTATGACATCATCCAATGATTATGACATCAAATGATTATGACATCATCAAATCATTATGACATCAACAAAATGATTATGACATCATCTAAAGATTATGACATCATCAAAATGATTATGACATCATCCAATGATTCTGACATCAAATGATTCTGACATCAACAAAATGATTATGACATCATCTAATGATTATGTCATCATCAAATGATTATGACATCAACAAAATGATTATGACATCATCCAATGATTTTGACATCATCCAATGATTATGACATCAAATGATTATGACATCATCAAATGATTATGACATCAACAAAATGATTATGACATCATCTAATGATTATGACATCATCAAATGATTATGACATCAACAAAATGATTATGACATCATCCAATGATTATGACATCAAATGATTATGACATCATCAAATGATTATGACATCAACAAAATGATTATGACATCATCCAATGATTATGACATCAAATGATTATGACATCATCAAATCATTATGACATCAACAAAATGATTATGACATCAACAAAATGATTATGACATCATCAAATGATTATAACATCAACAAAAAGATTATGACATCATCTAATGATTATGACATCATCAAATGATTATGACATCAACAAAATGATTATGACATCATCCAATGATTATGACATCAAATGATTATGACATCATCAAATGATTATGACATCAACAAAATGATTATGACATCATCAAATGATTATGACATCAACAAAATGATTATGACATCATCTAATGATTATGACATCATCAAATGATTATGACATCAACAAAATGATTATGACATCATCTAATGATTATGACATCATCAAATGATTATGACATCAACAAAATGATTATGACATCTTCCAATGATTATGACATCAAATGATTATGACATGATCAAATGATTATGACATCAACAAAATGATTATGACATCATCTAATGAATATGACATCATCAAATGATTATTACATCAACAAAATGATTATGACATCATCCAATGATTATGACATCAAATGATTATGACATCATCAAATGATTATGACATCAACAAAATGATTATGACATCATCCAATGATTATGACATCAAATGATTATGACATCATCAAATCATTATGACATCAACAAAATGATTATGACATCAACAAAATGATTATGACATCATCAAATGATTATGACATCAACAAAATGATTATGACATCATCTAATGATGATGACATCATCAAATGATTATGACATCAACAAAATGATTATGACATCATCAAATGATTATGACATCAACAAAATGATTATGACATCATCTAATGATTATGACATCATCAAATGATTATGGCATCATCAAATAATTATGACATCAACAAAATGATTATAACATCATCCAATGATTATGACATCAAATGATTATGACATTATCAAATCATTATGACATCAACAAATTGATTATTACATCAACAAAATGATTATGACATCATCAAATGATTATGACATCAACAAAATGATTATGTCATCATCCAATGATTATGACATCAAATGATTATGACATCATCAAATGATTATGACATCAACAAAATGATTATGACATCATCTAATGATTATGACATCATCAAATGATTATGACATCAACAAAATGATTATGACATCATCAAATGATTATGACATAATCAAATGATTATGACATCAACAAAATGATTATGACATCATCTAATGATTATGACATCATCAAATGATTATGACATCAACAAAATGATTATGACATCATCCAATGATTATGACATCATCAAATGATTATGACATCATCAAATCATATGACATCAACAAAATGATTATGACATCAACAAAATGATTATGGCATCATCAAATGATTATGACATCTTCTAATGATTATGACATCATCAAATGATTCTGACATCAACAAAATGATTATGACATCATATAATGATTATGACATCATCAAATGATTATGACATCAACAAAATGATTATGACATCATTCAATGATTATGACATCAAATGATTATGACATCATCAAATCATTATGACATCAACAAAATGATTATGACAACAAAATGATTATGACATCAAATGATTATGATATCATCAAATGATAATGACAGCAACAAAATGATTATGACATCAACAAAATGATTATGACATCATCCAATGATTATGACATCAAATGATTATGACATCATCAAATCATTATGACATCAACCAAATGATTATGACAACAAAATGATTATGACATCAAATGATTATGACATCATCAAATGATTATGACATCAACAAAATGATTATGACATCATCCAATGATTATGACATCAAATGATTATGACATCATCCAATGATTATGACATCAACAAAATGATTATGACATCAACAAAATGATTATGACATCATCAAATGATTATAACATCAACAAAACGATTATGACATCATCTAATGATTATGACATCATCAAATGATTATGACATCAACAAAATGATTATGACATCATCCAATGATTATGACATCAAATGATTATGACATCAACAAAATGATTATGACATCATCAAATGATTATGACATCAACAAAATGATTATGACATCATCTAATGATTATGACATCATCAAATGATTATGACATCAACAAAATGATTATGACATCATCTAATGATTATGACATCATCAAATGATTATGACATCAACAAAATGATTATGACATCATCCAATGATTATGACATCAAATGATTATGACATCATCAAATGATTATGACATCAACAAAATGATTATGACATCATCAAATGATTATGACATCAAATGATTATGACATCATCAAATGATTATGACATCAACAAAATGATTATGACATCATCCAATGATTATGACATCAAATGATTATGACATCATCAAATCATTATGACATCAACAAAATGATTATGACATCAACAAAATGATTATGACATCATCAAATGATTATAACATAAACAAAATGAATATGACATCATCTAATGATTATGACATCATCAAATGATTATGACATCAACAAAATGATTATGACATCATCCAATGATTATGACATCAAATGATTATGACATCATCAAATGATTATGACATCAACAAAATGATTTTGACATCATCAAATGATTATGACATCAACAAAATGATTATGACATCATCTAATGATTATGACATCATCAAATGATTATGACATCAACAAAATGATTATGACATCATCTAATGATTATGACATCATCAAATGATTATGACATCAACAAAATGATTATGACGTCATCCAATGATTATGACATCAAATGATTATGACATCATCAAATCATATGACATCAACAAAATGATTATGACATCAACAAAATGATTATGGCATCATCAAATGATTATGACATCTTCTAATGATTATGACATCATCAAATGATTCTGACATCAACAAAATGATTATGACATCATCTAATGATTATGACATCATCAAATGATTATGACATCAACAAAATGATTATGACATCATCCAATGATTATGACATCAAATGATTATGACATCATCAAATCATTATGACATCAACAAAATGATTATGACAACAAAATGATTATGACATCAAATGATTATGATATCATCAAATGATAATGACAGCAACAAAATGATTATGACATCAACAAAATGATTATGACATCATCCAATGATTATGACATCAAATGATTATGACATCATCAAATGATTATGACATCAACCAAATGATTATGACAACAAAATGATTATGACATCAAATGATTATGACATCATCAAATGATTATGACATCAACAAAATGATTATGACATCATCCAATGATTATGACATCAAATGATTATGACATCATCCAATGATTATGACATCAACAAAATGATTGTGACATCAACAAAATGATTATGACATCATCAAATGATTATAACATCAACAAAACGATTATGACATCATCTAATGATTATGACATCATCAAATGATTATGACATCAACAAAATGATTATGACATCATCCAATGATTATGACATAAAATGATTATGACATCAACAAAATGATTATGACATCATCAAATGATTATGACATCAACAAAATGATTATGACATCATCTAATGATTATGACATCATCAAATGATTATGACATCAACAAAATGATTATGACATCATCTAATGATTATGACATCATCAAATGATTATGACATCAACAAAATGATTATGACATCAACCAATGATTATGACATCAAATGATTATGACATCATCAAATGATTATGACATCAACAAAATGATTATGACATCATCAAATTATTATGACATCAAATGATTATGACATCATCAAATGATTATGACATCAACAAAATGATTATGACATCATCCAATGATTATGACATCAAATGATTATGACATCATCAAATCATTATGACATCAACAAAATGATTATGACATCAACAAAATGATTATGACATCATCAAATGATTATAACATCAACAAAATGATTATGACATCATCTAATGATTATGACATCATCAAATGATTATGACATCAACAAAATGATTATGACATCATCCAATGATTATGACATCAAATGATTATGACATCATCAAATGATTATGACATCAACAAAATGATTTTGACATCATCAAATGATTATGACATCAACAAAATGATTATGACATCATCTAATGATTATGACATCATCAAATGATTATGACATCAACAAAATGATTATGACATCATCTAATGATTATGACATCATCAAATGATTATGACATCAACAAAATGATTATGACGTCATCCAATGATTATGACATCAAATGATTATGACATCATCAAATGATTATGACATCAACAAAATGATTATGACATCATCTAATGAATATGACATCATCAAATGATTATGACATCAACAAAATGATTATGACATCATCCAATGATTATGACATCAAATGATTATGACATCATCAAATGATTATGACATCAACAAAATGATTATGACATCATCCAATGATTATGACATCAAATGATTATGACATCATCAAATCATTATGACATCAACAAAATGATTATGACATCAACAAAATGATTATGACATCATCAAATGATTATGACATCAACAAAATGATTATGACATCATCTAATGATGATGGCATCATCAAATGATTATGACATCAACAAAATGATTATGACATCATCCAATGATTATGACATCAAATGATTATGACATCATCAAATCATTATGACATCAACAAAATGATTATGACATCATCTAATGATTATGACATCATCAAATGATTATGACATCAACAAAATGATTATGACATCATCTAATGATTATGACATCATCAAATGATTATGACATCAACAAAATGATTATGACATCATCCAATGATTATGACATCAAATGATTATGACATCATCAAATGATTACGACATCAACAAAATGATTATGACATCATCTAATGATTATGACATCATCAAATGATTATGACATCAACAAAAAGATTATGACATCATCCAATGATTATGACATCAAATGATTATGACATCATCAAATCATTATGACATCAACAAAATGATTATGACATCATCTAATGATTATGACATCATCAAAATGATTATGACATCATCCAATGATTCTGACATCAAATGATTATGACATCAACAAAATGATTATGACATCATCTAATGATTATGTCATCATCAAATGATTATGACATCAACAAAATGATTATGACATCATCCAATGATTATGACATCAAATGATTATGACATCATCTAATGATGATGACATCATCAAATGATTATGACATCAACAAAATGATTATGACATCATCCAATGATTATGACATCAAATGATTATGACATCATCAAATCATTATGACATCAACAAAATGATTATGACATCATCTAATGATTATGACATCATCAAATGATTATGACATCAACAAAATGATTATGACATCATCTAATGATTATGACATCATCAAATGATTATGACATCAACAAAATGATTATGACATCATCCAATGATTATGACATCAAATGATTATGACATCATCAAATGATTACGACATCAACAAAATGATTATGACATCATCTAATGATTATGACATCATCAAATGATTATGACATCAACAAAAAGATTATGACATCATCCAATGATTATGACATCAAATGATTATGACATCATCAAATCATTATGACATCAACAAAATGATTATGACATCATCTAATGATTATGACATCATCAAAATGATTATGACATCATCCAATGATTCTGACATCAAATGATTATGACATCAACAAAATGATTATGACATCATCTAATGATTATGTCATCATCAAATGATTATGACATCAACAAAATGATTATGACATCATCCAATGATTATGACATCATCCAATGATTATGACATCAAATGATTATGACATCATCAAATGATTATGACATCAACAAAATGATTATGACATCATCAAATGATTATGACATCAACAAAATGATTATGACATCATCTAATGATTATGACATCATCAAATGATTATGACATCAACAAAATGATTATGACATCATCCAATGATTATGACATCAAATGATTATGACATCATCAAATGATTATGACATCAACAAAATGATTATGACATCATCCAATGATTATGACATCAAATGATTATGACATCATCAAATCATTATGACATCAACAAAATGATTATGACATCATCTAATGATTATGACATCATCAAAATGATTATGACATCATCCAATGATTCTGACATCAAATGATTATGACATCAACAAAATGATTATGACATCATCTAATGATTATGTCATCATCAAATGATTATGACATCAACAAAATGATTATGACATCATCCAATGATTATGACATCAAATGATTATGACATCATCAAATGATTATGACATCAACAAAATGATTATGACATCATCTAATGAATATGACATCATCAAATGATTATGACATCAACAAAATGATTATGACATCATCCAATGATTATGACATCAAATGATTATGACATCATCAAATCATTATGACATCAACAAAATGATTATGACATCACCTAATGATTATGACATCATCAAATGATTATGACATCAACAAAATGATTATGACATCATCTAATGATTATGACATCATCAAATGATTATGACATCAACAAAATGATTATGACATCATCCAATGATTATGACATCAAATGATTATGACATCATCAAATGATTACGACATCAACAAAATGATTATGACATCATCTAATGATTATGACATCATCAAATGATTATGACATCAACAAAAAGATTATGACATCATCCAATGATTATGACATCAAATGATTATGACATCATCAAATCATTATGACATCAACAAAATGATTATGACATCATCTAATGATTATGACATCATCAAAATGATTATGACATCATCCAATGATTCTGACATCAAATGATTATGACATCAACAAAATGATTATGACATCATCTAATGATTATGTCATCATCAAATGATTATGACATCAACAAAATGATTATGACATCATCCAATGATTATGACATCATCCAATGATTATGACATCAAATGATTATGACATCATCAAATGATTATGACATCAACAAAATGATTATGACATCATCAAATGATTATGACATCAACAAAATGATTATGACATCATCTAATGATTATGACATCATCAAATGATTATGACATCAACAAAATGATTATGACATCATCCAATGATTATGACATCAAATGATTATGACATCATCAAATGATTATGACATCAACAAAATGATTATGACATCATCCAATGATTATGACATCATCAAATCATTATGACATCAACAAAATGATTATGACATCAACAAAATGATTATGACATCATCAAATGATTATAACATCAACAAAATGATTATGACATCATCTAATGATTATGACATCATCAAATGATTATGACATCAACAAAATGATTATGACATCATCCAATGATTATGACATCAAATGATTATGACATCATCAAATGATTATGACATCAACAAAATGATTATGACATCATCAAATGATTATGACATCAACAAAATGATTATGACATCATCTAATGATTATGACATCATCAAATGATTATGACATCAACAAAATGATTATGACATCATCTAATGATTATGACATCATCAAATGATTATGACATCAACAAAATGATTATGACGTCATCCAATGATTATGACATCAAATGATTATGACATCATCAAATGATTATGACATCAACAAAATGATTATGACATCATCTAATGAATATGACATCATCAAATGATTATGACATCAACAAAATGATTATGACATCATCCAATGATTATGACATCAAATGATTATGACATCATCAAATGATTATGACATCAACAAAATGATTATGACATCATCCAATGATTATGACATCAAATGATTATGACATCATCAAATCATTATGACATCAACAAAATGATTATGACATCAACAAAATGATTATGACATCATCAAATGATTATGACATCAACAAAATGATTATGACATCATCTAATGATGATGACATCATCAAATGATTATGACATCAACAAAATGATTATGACATCATCCAATGATTATGACATCAAATGATTATGACATCATCAAACCATTATGACATCAACAAAATGATTATGACATCATCTAATGATTATGACATCATCAAATGATTATGACATCAACAAAATGATTATGACATCATCTAATGATTATGACATCATCAAATGATTATGACATCAACAAAATGATTATGACATCATCCAATGATTATGACATCAAATGATTATGACATCATCAAATGATTACGACATCAACAAAATGATTATGACATCATCTAATGATTATGACATCATCAAATGATTATGACATCAACAAAAAGATTATGACATCATCCAATGATTATGACATCAAATGATTATGACATCATCAAATCATTATGACATCAACAAAATGATTATGACATCATCTAATGATTATGACATCATCAAAATGATTATGACATCATCCAATGATTCTGACATCAAATGATTATGACATCAACAAAATGATTATGACATCATCTAATGATTATGTCATCATCAAATGATTATGACATCAACAAAATGATTATGACATCATCCAATGATTATGACATCCAATGATTATGACATCATCAAATGATTATGACATCATCTAATGATGATGACATCATCAAATGATTATGACATCAACAAAATGATTATGACATCATCCAATGATTATGACATCAAATGATTATGACATCATCAAATCATTATGACATCAACAAAATGATTATGACATCATCTAATGATTATGACATCATCAAATGATTATGACATCAACAAAATGATTATGACATCATCTAATGATTATGACATCATCAAATGATTATGACATCAACAAAATGATTATGACATCATCCAATGATTATGACATCAAATGATTATGACATCATCAAATGATTACGACATCAACAAAATGATTATGACATCATCTAATGATTATGACATCATCAAATGATTATGACATCAACAAAAAGATTATGACATCATCCAATGATTATGACATCAAATGATTATGACATCATCAAATCATTATGACATCAACAAAATGATTATGACATCATCTAATGATTATGACATCATCAAAATGATTATGACATCATCTAATGATTATGACATCATCAAATGATTATGACATCAACAAAATGATTATGACATCATCCAATGATTATGACATCAAATGATTATGACATCATCAAATGATTATGACATCAACAAAATGATTATGACATCATCTAATGATTATGACATCATCAAATGATTATGACATCAACAAAATGATTATGACATCATCCAATGATTATGACATCAAATGATTATGACATCATCAAATGATTACGACATCAACAAAATGATTATGACATCATCTAATGATTATGACATCATCAAATGATTATGACATCAACAAAAAGATTATGACATCATCCAATGATTATGACATCAAATGATTATGACATCATCAAATCATTATGACATCAACAAAATGATTATGACATCATCTAATGATTATGACATCATCAAAATGATTATGACATCATCCAATGATTCTGACATCAAATGATTATGACATCAACAAAATGATTATGACATCATCTAATGATTATGTCATCATCAAATGATTATGACATCAACAAAATGATTATGACATCATCCAATGATTATGACATCATCCAATGATTATGACATCAAATGATTATGACATCATCAAATGATTATGACATCAACAAAATGATTATGACATCATCAAATGATTATGACATCAACAAAATGATTATGACATCATCTAATGATTATGACATCATCAAATGATTATGACATCAACAAAATGATTATGACATCATCCAATGATTATGACATCAAATGATTATGACATCATCAAATGATTATGACATCAACAAAATGATTATGACATCATCCAATGATTATGACATCATCAAATCATTATGACATCAACAAAATGATTATGACATCAACAAAATGATTATGACATCATCAAATGATTATAACATCAACAAAATGATTATGACATCATCTAATGATTATGACATCATCAAATGATTATGACATCAACAAAATGATTATGACATCATCCAATGATTATGACATCAAATGATTATGACATCATCAAATGATTATGACATCAACAAAATGATTATGACATCATCAAATGATTATGACATCAACAAAATGATTATGACATCATCTAATGATTATGACATCATCAAATGATTATGACATCAACAAAATGATTATGACATCATCTAATGATTATGACATCATCAAATGATTATGACATCAACAAAATGATTATGACGTCATCCAATGATTATGACATCAAATGATTATGACATCATCAAATGATTATGACATCAACAAAATGATTATGACATCATCTAATGAATATGACATCATCAAATGATTATGACATCAACAAAATGATTATGACATCATCCAATGATTATGACATCAAATGATTATGACATCATCAAATGATTATGACATCAACAAAATGATTATGACATCATCCAATGATTATGACATCAAATGATTATGACATCATCAAATCATTATGACATCAACAAAATGATTATGACATCAACAAAATGATTATGACATCATCAAATGATTATGACATCAACAAAATGATTATGACATCATCTAATGATGATGACATCATCAAATGATTATGACATCAACAAAATGATTATGACATCATCCAATGATTATGACATCAAATGATTATGACATCATCAAATCATTATGACATCAACAAAATGATTATGACATCATCTAATGATTATGACATCATCAAATGATTATGACATCAACAAAATGATTATGACATCATCTAATGATTATGACATCATCAAATGATTATGACATCAACAAAATGATTATGACATCATCCAATGATTATGACATCAAATGATTATGACATCATCAAATGATTACGACATCAACAAAATGATTATGACATCATCTAATGATTATGACATCATCAAATGATTATGACATCAACAAAAAGATTATGACATCATCCAATGATTATGACATCAAATGATTATGACATCATCAAATCATTATGACATCAACAAAATGATTATGACATCATCTAATGATTATGACATCATCAAAATGATTATGACATCATCCAATGATTCTGACATCAAATGATTATGACATCAACAAAATGATTATGACATCATCTAATGATTATGTCATCATCAAATGATTATGACATCAACAAAATGATTATGACATCATCCAATGATTATGACATCAAATGATTATGACATCATCAAATGATTATGACATCATCTAATGATGATGACATCATCAAATGATTATGACATCAACAAAATGATTATGACATCATCCAATGATTATGACATCAAATGATTATGACATCATCAAATCATTATGACATCAACAAAATGATTATGACATCATCTAATGATTATGACATCATCAAATGATTATGACATCAACAAAATGATTATGACATCATCTAATGATTATGACATCATCAAATGATTATGACATCAACAAAATGATTATGACATCATCCAATGATTATGACATCAAATGATTATGATATCATCAAATGATTACGACATCAACAAAATGATTATGACATCATCTAATGATTATGACATCATCAAATGATTATGACATCAACAAAAAGATTATGACATCATCCAATGATTATGACATCAAATGATTATGACATCATCAAATCATTATGACATCAACAAAATGATTATGACATCATCTAATGATTATGACATCATCAAAATGATTATGACATCATCCAATGATTCTGACATCAAATGATTATGACATCAACAAAATGATTATGACATCATCTAATGATTATGTCATCATCAAATGATTATGACATCAACAAAATGATTATGACATCATCCAATGATTATGACATCATCCAATGATTATGACATCAAATGATTATGACATCATCAAATGATTATGACATCAACAAAATGATTATGACATCATCAAATGATTATGACATCAACAAAATGATTATGACATCATCTAATGATTATGACATCATCAAATGATTATGACATCAACAAAATGATTATGACATCATCCAATGATTATGACATCAAATGATTATGACATCATCAAATGATTATGACATCAACAAAATGATTATGACATCATCCAATGATTATGACATCAAATGATTATGACATCATCAAATCATTATGACATCAACAAAATGATTATGACATCATCTAATGATTATGACATCATCAAAATGATTATGACATCATCCAATGATTCTGACATCAAATGATTATGACATCAACAAAATGATTATGACATCATCTAATGATTATGTCATCATCAAATGATTATGACATCAACAAAATGATTATGACATCATCCAATGATTATGACATCAAATGATTATGACATCATCAAATGATTATGACATCAACAAAATGATTATGACATCATCTAATGAATATGACATCATCAAATGATTATGACATCAACAAAATGATTATGACATCATCCAATGATTATGACATCAAATGATTATGACATCATCAAATCATTATGACATCAACAAAATGATTATGACATCACCTAATGATTATGACATCATCAAATGATTATGACATCAACAAAATGATTATGACATCATCTAATGATTATGACATCATCAAATGATTATGACATCAACAAAATGATTATGACATCATCCAATGATTATGACATCAAATGATTATGACATCATCAAATGATTACGACATCAACAAAATGATTATGACATCATCTAATGATTATGACATCATCAAATGATTATGACATCAACAAAAAGATTATGACATCATCCAATGATTATGACATCAAATGATTATGACATCATCAAATCATTATGACATCAACAAAATGATTATGACATCATCTAATGATTATGACATCATCAAAATGATTATGACATCATCCAATGATTCTGACATCAAATGATTATGACATCAACAAAATGATTATGACATCATCTAATGATTATGTCATCATCAAATGATTATGACATCAACAAAATGATTATGACATCATCCAATGATTATGACATCATCCAATGATTATGACATCAAATGATTATGACATCATCAAATGATTATGACATCAACAAAATGATTATGACATCATCAAATGATTATGACATCAACAAAATGATTATGACATCATCTAATGATTATGACATCATCAAATGATTATGACATCAACAAAATGATTATGACATCATCCAATGATTATGACATCAAATGATTATGACATCATCAAATGATTATGACATCAACAAAATGATTATGACATCATCCAATGATTAGGACATCATCAAATCATTATGACATCAACAAAATGATTATGACATCAACAAAATGATTATGACATCATCAAATGATTATAACATCAACAAAATGATTATGACATCATCTAATGATTATGACATCATCAAATGATTATGACATCAACAAAATGATTATGACATCATCCAATGATTATGACATCAAATGATTATGACATCATCAAATGATTATGACATCAACAAAATGATTATGACATCATCAAATGGTTATGACATCAACAAAATGATTATGACATCATCTAATGATTATGACATCATCAAATGATTATGACATCAACAAAATGATTATGACATCATCTAATGATTATGACATCATCAAATGATTATGACATCAACAAAATGATTATGACGTCATCCAATGATTATGACATCAAATGATTATGACATCATCAAATGATTATGACATCAACAAAATGATTATGACATCATCTAATGAATATGACATCATCAAATGATTATGACATCAACAAAATGATTATGACATCATCCAATGATTATGACATCAAATGATTATGACATCATCAAATGATTATGACATCAACAAAATGATTATGACATCATCCAATGATTATGACATCAAATGATTATGACATCATCAAATCATTATGACATCAACAAAATGATTATGACATCAACAAAATGATTATGACATCATCAAATGATTATGACATCAACAAAATGATTATGACATCATCTAATGATGATGACATCATCAAATGATTATGACATCAACAAAATGATTATGACATCATCCAATGATTATGACATCAAATGATTATGACATCATCAAATCATTATGACATCAACAAAATGATTATGACATCATCTAATGATTATGACTTCATCAAATGATTATGACATCAACAAAATGATTATGACATCATCTAATGATTATGACATCATCAAATGATTATGACATCAACAAAATGATTATGACATCATCCAATGATTATGACATCAAATGATTATGACATCATAAAATGATTACGACATCAACAAAATAATTATGACATCATCTAATGATTATGACATCATCAAATGATTATGACATCAACAAAAAGATTATGACATCATCCAATGATTATGACATCAAATGATTATGACATCATCAAATCATTATGACATCAACAAAATGATTATGACATCATCTAATGATTATGACATCATCAAAATGATTATGACATCATCCAATGATTCTGACATCAAATGATTATGACATCAACAAAAATGATTATGACATCATCTAATGATTATGTCATCATCAAATGATAATGACATCAACAAAATGATTATGACATCATCCAATGATTATGACATCATCCAATGATTATGACATCAAATGATTATGACATCATCAAATGATTATGACATCAACAAAATGATTATGACATCATCAAATGATTAAGACATCAACAAAATGATTATGACATCATCTAATGATTATGACATCATCAAATGATTATGACATCAACAAAATGATTATGACATCATCCAATGATTATGACATCAAATGATTATGACATCATCAAATGATTATGACATCAACAAAATGATTATGACATCATCCAATGATTATGACATCAAATGATTATGACATCATCAAATCATTATGACATCAACAAAATGATTATGACAACAACAAAATGATTATGACATCATCAAATGATTATAACATCAACAAAATGATTATGACATCATCTAATGATTATGACATCATCAAATGATTATGACATCAACAAAATGATTATGACATCATCCAATGATTATGACATCAAATGATTATGACATCATCAAATGATTATGACATCAACAAAATGATTATGACATCATCAAATGATTATGACATCAACAAAATGATTATGACATCATCTAATGATTATGACATCATCAAATGATTATGACATCAACAAAATGATTATGACATCATCTAATGATTATGACATCATCAAATGATTATGACATCAACAAAATGATTATGACATCATCCAATGATTATGACATCAAATGATTATGACATGATCAAATGATTATGACATCAACAAAATGATTATGACATCATCTAATGATTATGACATCATCAAATGATTATGGCATCATCAAATAATTATGACATCAACAAAATGATTATAACATCATCCAATGATTATGACATCAAATGATTATGACATTATCAAATCATTATGACATCAACAAATTGATTATTACATCAACAAAATGATTATGACATCATCAAATGATTATGACATCAACAAAATGATTATGTCATCATCCAATGATTATGACATCAAATGATTATGACATCATCAAATGATTATGACATCAACAAAATGATTATGACATCATCTAATGATTATGACATCATCAAATGATTATGACATCAACAAAATGATTATGACATCATCAAATGATTATGACATAATCAAATGATTATGACATCAACAAAATGATTATGACATCATCTAATGATTATGACATCATCAAATGATTATGACATCAACAAAATGATTATGACATCATCCAATGATTATGACATCAAATGATTATGACATCATCAAATCATATGACATCAACAAAATGATTATGACATCAACAAAATGATTATGGCATCATCAAATGATTATGACATCAACAAAATGATTATGACATCATCAAATGATTCTGACATCAACAAAATGATTATGACATCATCTAATAATTATGACATCATCAAATGATTATGACATCAACAAAATGATTATGACATCATCCAATGATTATGACATCAAATGATTATGACATCATCAAATCATTATGACATCAACAAAATGATTATGACAACAAAATGATTATGACATCAAATGATTATGACATCATCAAATGATTATGACATCAACAAAATGATTATGACATCATCCAATGATTATGACATCAAATGAATATGACATCATCAAATGATTATGACATCAACAAAATGATTATGACATCATCAAATGATTATGACATCAACAAAATGATTTTGACATCATCTAATGATTATGACATCATCAAATGATTATGACATCAACAAAATGATTATGACATCATCTAATGATTATGACATCATCAAATGATTATGACATCAACAAAATGATTATGACATCATCAAATGATTATGACATAATCAAATGATTATGACATCAACAAAATGATTATGACATCATCTAATGATTATGACATAATCAAATGATTATGACATCAACAAAATGATTATGACATCATCTAATGATTATGACATCATCAAATGATTATGACATCAACAAAATGATTATGACATCATCAAATGATTATGACATCATCAAATCATTATGACATCAACAAAATGATTATGACATCATCTAATGATTATGACATCATCAAAATGATTATGACATCATCCAATGATTCTGACATCAAATGATTATGACATCAACAAAATGATTATGACATCATCTAATGATTATGTCATCATCAAATGATTATGACATCAACAAAATGATTATGACATCATCCAATGATTATGACATCAAATGATTATGACATCATCAAATGATTATGACATCAACAAAATGATTATGACATCATCTAATGAATATGACATCATCAAATGATTATGACATCAACAAAATGATTATGACATCATCCAATGATTATGACATCAAATGATTATGACATCATCAAATCATTATGACATCAACAAAATGATTATGACATCACCTAATGATTATGACATCATCAAATGATTATGACATCAACAAAATGATTATGACATCATCTAATGATTATGACATCATCAAATGATTATGACATCAACAAAATGATTATGACATCATCCAATGATTATGACATCAAATGATTATGACATCATCAAATGATTACGACATCAACAAAATGATTATGACATCATCTAATGATTATGACATCATCAAATGATTATGACATCAACAAAAAGATTATGACATCATCCAATGATTATGACATCAAATGATTATGACATCATCAAATCATTATGACATCAACAAAATGATTATGACATCATCTAATGATTATGACATCATCAAAATGATTATGACATCATCCAATGATTCTGACATCAAATGATTATGACATCAACAAAATGATTATGACATCATCTAATGATTATGTCATCATCAAATGATTATGACATCAACAAAATGATTATGACATCATCCAATGATTATGACATCATCCAATGATTATGACATCAAATGATTATGACATCAACAAAATGATTATGACATCATCTAATGATTATGACATCATCAAATGATTATGACATCAACAAAATGATTATGACATCATCTAATGATTATGACATCATCAAATGATTATGACATCAACAAAATGATTATGACATCATCCAATGATTATGACATCAAATGATTATGACATCATCAAATGATTATGACATCAACAAAATGATTATGACATCATCCAATGATTATGACATCATCAAATCATTATGACATCAACAAAATGATTATGACATCAACAAAATGATTATGACATCATCAAATGATTATAACATCAACAAAATGATTATGACATCATCTAATGATTATGACATCATCAAATGATTATGACATCAACAAAATGATTATGACATCATCCAATGATTATGACATCAAATGATTATGACATCATCAAATGATTATGACATCAACAAAATGATTATGACATCATCAAATGATTATGACATCAACAAAATGATTATGACATCATCTAATGATTATGACATCATCAAATGATTATGACATCAACAAAATGATTATGACATCATCTAATGATTATGACATCATCAAATGATTATGACATCAACAAAAAGATTATGACATCATCCAATGATTATGACATCAAATGATTATGACATCATCAAATCATTATGACATCAACAAAATGATTATGACATCATCTAATGATTATGACATCATCAAAATGATTATGACATCATCCAATGATTCTGACATCAAATGATTATGACATCAACAAAATGATTATGACATCATCTAATGATTATGTCATCATCAAATGATTATGACATCAACAAAATGATTATGACATCATCCAATGATTATGACATCATCCAATGATTATGACATCAAATGATTATGACATCAACAAAATGATTATGACATCATCTAATGATTATGACATCATCAAATGATTATGACATCAACAAAATGATTATGACATCATCTAATGATTATGACATCATCAAATGATTATGACATCAACAAAATGATTATGACATCATCCAATGATTATGACATCAAATGATTATGACATCATCAAATGATTATGACATCAACAAAATGATTATGACATCATCCAATGATTATGACATCATCAAATCATTATGACATCAACAAAATGATTATGACATCAACAAAATGATTATGACATCATCAAATGATTATAACATCAACAAAATGATTATGACATCATCTAATGATTATGACATCATCAAATGATTATGACATCAACAAAATGATTATGACATCATCCAATGATTATGACATCAAATGATTATGACATCATCAAATGATTATGACATCAACAAAATGATTATGACATCATCAAATGATTATGACATCAACAAAATGATTATGACATCATCTAATGATTATGACATCATCAAATGATTATGACATCAACAAAATGATTATGACATCATCTAATGATTATGACATCATCAAATGATTATGACATCAACAAAATGATTATGACGTCATCCAATGATTATGACATCAAATGATTATGACATCATCAAATGATTATGACATCAACAAAATGATTATGACATCATCTAATGAATATGACATCATCAAATGATTATGACATCAACAAAATGATTATGACATCATCCAATGATTATGACATCAAATGATTATGACATCATCAAATGATTATGACATCAACAAAATGATTATGACATCATCCAATGATTATGACATCAAATGATTATGACATCATCAAATCATTATGACATCAACAAAATGATTATGACATCAACAAAATGATTATGACATCATCAAATGATTATGACATCAACAAAATGATTATGACATCATCTAATGATGATGACATCATCAAATGATTATGACATCAACAAAATGATTATGACATCATCCAATGATTATGACATCAAATGATTATGACATCATCAAATCATTATGACATCAACAAAATGATTATGACATCATCTAATGATTATGACATCATCAAATGATTATGACATCAACAAAATGATTATGACATCATCTAATGATTATGACATCATCAAATGATTATGACATCAACAAAATGATTATGACATCATCCAATGATTATGACATCAAATGATTATGACATCATCAAATGATTACGACATCAACAAAATAATTATGACATCATCTAATGATTATGACATCATCAAATGATTATGACATCAACAAAAAGATTATGACATCATCCAATGATTATGACATCATCCAATGATTATGACATCAAATGATTATGACATCATCAAATGATTATGACATCAACAAAATGATTATGACATCATCAAATGATTATGACATCAACAAAATGATTATGACATCATCTAATGATTATGACATCATCAAATGATTATGACATCAACAAAATGATTATGACATCATCCAATGATTATGACATCAAATGATTATGACATCATCAAATGATTATGACATCAACAAAATGATTATGACATCATCCAATGATTATGACATCAAATGATTATGACATCATCAAATCATTATGACATCAACAAAATGATTATGACATCAACAAAATGATTATGACATCATCAAATGATTATAACATCAACAAAATGATTATGACATCATCTAATGATTATGACATCATCAAATGATTATGACATCAACAAAATGATTATGACATCATCCAATGATTATGACATCAAATGATTATGACATCATAAAATGTTTATGACATCAACAAAATGATTATGACATCATCAAATGATTATGACATCAACAAAATGATTATGACATCATCTAATGATTATGACATCATCAAATGATTATGACATCAACAAAATGATTATGACATCATCTAATGATTATGACATCATCAAATGATTATGACATCAACAAAATGATTATGACATCATCCAATGATTATGACATCAAATGATTATGACATGATCAAATGATTATGACATCAACAAAATGATTATGACATCATCTAATGATTATGACATCATCAAATGATTATGGCATCATCAAATAATTATGACATCAACAAAATGATTATAACATCATCCAATGATTATGACATCAAATGATTATGACATTATCAAATCATTATGACATCAACAAATTGATTATTACATCAACAAAATGATTATGACATCATCAAATGATTATGACATCAACAAAATGATTATGTCATCATCCAATGATTATGACATCAAATGATTATGACATCATCAAATGATTATGACATCAACAAAATGATTATGACATCATCTAATGATTATGACATCATCAAATGATTATGACATCAACAAAATGATTATGACATCATCAAATGATTATGACATAATCAAATGATTATGACATCAACAAAATGATTATGACATCATCTAATGATTATGACATCATCAAATGATTATGACATCAACAAAATGATTATGACATCATCCAATGATTATGACATCAAATGATTATGACATCATCAAATCATATGACATCAACAAAATGATTATGACATCAACAAAATGATTATGGCATCATCAAATGATTATGACATCAACAAAATGATTATGACATCATCAAATGATTCTGACATCAACAAAATGATTATGACATCATCTAATGATTATGACATCATCAAATGATTATGACATCAACAAAATGATTATGACATCATCCAATGATTATGACATCAAATGATTATGACATCATCAAATCATTATGACATCAACAAAATGATTATGACAACAAAATGATTATGACATCAAATGATTATGACATCATCAAATGATTATGACATCAACAAAATGATTATGACATCATCCAATGATTATGACATCAAATGAATATGACATCATCAAATGATTATGACATCAACAAAATGATTATGACATCATCAAATGATTATGACATCAACAAAATGATTTTGACATCATCTAATGATTATGACATCATCAAATGATTATGACATCAACAAAATGATTATGACATCATCTAATGATTATGACATCATCAAATGATTATGACATCAACAAAATGATTATGACATCATCAAATGATTATGACATAATCAAATGATTATGACATCAACAAAATGATTATGACATCATCTAAAGATTATGACATCATCAAATGATTATGACATCAACAAAATGAATAAGACATCATCCAATGATTATGACATCAAATGATTATGACATCATCAAATCATATGACATCAACAAAATGATTATGACATCAACAAAATGATTATGGCATCATCAAATGATTATGACATCAACAAAATGATTATGACATCATCAAATGATTCTGATATCAACAAAATGATTATGACATCATCAAATGATTATGACATCAACAAAATGATTATGACATCATCCAATGATTATGACATCAAATGATTATGACATCATCAAATCATTATGACATCAACAAAATGATTATGACAACAAAATGATTATGACATCAAATGATTATGATATCATCAAATGATAATGACAGCAACAAAATGATTATGACATCAACAAAATGATTATGACATCATCCAATGATTATGACATCAAATGATTATGACATCATCAAATCATTATGACATAAACCAAATGATTATGTCATCATCAAATCATTATGTCATCAAATGATTATGACATCATCAAATGATTATGACATCAACAAAATGATTATGACATCATCCAATGATTATGACATCAAATGATTATGACATCATCAAATCATTATGACATCAACAAAATGATTATGACATCAACAAAATGATTATGACATCATCAAATGATTATAACATCAACAAAATGATTATGACATCATCTAATGATTATGACATCATCAAATGATTATGACATCAACAAAATGATTATGACATCATCCAATGATTATGACATCAAATGATTATGACATCATCAAATGATTATGACATCAACAAAATGATTATGACATCATCTAATGATTATGACATCATCAAATGATTATGACATCAACAAAATGATTATGACATCATCTAATGATTATGACATCATCAAATAATTATGACATCAACAAAATGATTATGACATCATCCAATGATTATGACATCAAATGATTATGACATCATCAAATGATTATGACATCAACAAAATGATTATGACATCATCAAATGATTATGACATCAAATGATTATGACATCATCAAATAATTATGACATCAACAAAATGATTATGACATCATCCAATGATTATGACATCAAATGATTATGACATCATCAAATCATTATGACATCAACAAAATGATTATGACATCAACAAAATGATTATGACATCATCAAATGATTATAACATCAACAAAATGATTATGACATCATCTAATGATTATGACATCATCAAATGATTATGACATCAACAAAATGATTATGACATCATCCAATGATTACGACATCAAATGATTATGACATCATCAAATGATTATGACATCAACAAAATGATTATGACATCATCAAATGATTATGACATCAACAAAATGATTATGACATCATCTAATGATTATGACATCATCAAATGATTATGACATCAACAAAATGATTATGACATCATCTAATGATTATGACATCATCAAATGATTACGACATCAACAAAATGATTATGACATCATCAAATGATTATGACATCAACAAAATGATTATGACATCATCTAATGATGATGACATCATCAAATGATTATGACATCAACAAAATGATTATGACATCATCAAATGATTATGACATCAACAAAATGATTATGACATCATCTAATGATTATGACATCATCAAATGATTATGACATCAACAAAATGATTATGACATCATCAAATGATTATGACATCAACAAAATGATTATGACATCATCAAATGATTATGACATCAACAAAATGATTATGACATCATCTAATGATGATGACATCATCAAATGATTATGACATCAACAAAATGATTATGACATCATCAAATGATTATGACATCAACAAAATGATTATGACATCATCTAATGATTATGACATCATCAAATGATTATGACATCAACAAAATGATTATGACATCATCAAATGATTATGGCATCATCAAATGATTATGACATCAACAAAATGATTATGACATCATCAAATGATTATGACATCAACAAAATGATTATGACATCATCTAATGATGATGACATCATCAAATGATTATGACATCAACAAAATGATTATGACATCATCAAATGATTATGACATCAACAAAATGATTATGACATCATCTAATGATTATGACATCATCAAATGATTATGACATCAACAAAATGATTATGACATCATCAAATGATAATGACAGCAACAAAATGATTATGACATCAACAAAATGATTATGACATCATCCAATGATTATGACATCAAATGATTATGACATCATCAAATCATTATGACATAAACCAAATGATTATGTCATCATCAAATCATTATGTCATCAAATGATTATGACATCATCAAATGATTATGACATCAACAAAATGATTATGACATCATCCAATGATTATGACATCAAATGATTATGACATCATCAAATCATTATGACATCAACAAAATGATTATGACATCAACAAAATGATTATGACATCATCAAATGATTATAACATCAACAAAATGATTATGACATCATCTAATGATTATGACATCATCAAATGATTATGACATCAACAAAATGATTATGACATCATCCAATGATTATGACATCAAATGATTATGACATCATCAAATGATTATGACATCAACAAAATGATTATGACATCATCTAATGATTATGACATCATCAAATGATTATGACATCAACAAAATGATTATGACATCATCTAATGATTATGACATCATCAAATAATTATGACATCAACAAAATGATTATGACATCATCCAATGATTATGACATCAAATGATTATGACATCATCAAATGATTATGACATCAACAAAATGATTATGACATCATCAAATGATTATGACATCAAATGATTATGACATCATCAAATGATTATGACATCAACAAAATGATTATGACATCATCCAATGATTATGACATCATCAAATGATTATGACATCAACAAAATGATTATGACATCATCCAATGATTACGACATCAAATGATTATGACATCATCAAATGATTATGACATCAACAAAATGATTATGACATCATCAAATGATTATGACATCAACAAAATGATTATGACATCATCTAATGATTATGACATCATCAAATGATTATGACATCAACAAAATGATTATGACATCATCTAATGATTATGACATCATCAAATGATTACGACATCAACAAAATGATTATGACATCATCAAATGATTATGACATCAACAAAATGATTATGACATCATCTAATGATGATGACATCATCAAATGATTATGACATCAACAAAATGATTATGACATCATCAAATGATTATGACATCAACAAAATGATTATGACATCATCTAATGATTATGACATCATCAAATGATTATGACATCAACAAAATGATTATGACATCATCAAATGATTATGACATCAACAAAATGATTATGACATCATCTAATGATGATGACATCATCAAATGATTATGACATCAACAAAATGATTATGACATCATCAAATGATTATGACATCAACAAAATGATTATGACATCATCTAATGATTATGACATCATCAAATGATTATGACATCAACAAAATGATTATGACATCATCAAATGATTATGGCATCATCAAATGATTATGACATCAACAAAATGATTATGACATCATCCAATGATTATGACCTCAAATCATTATGACATCATCAAATCATTATGACATCAACAAAATGATTATTACATCAACAAAATGATTATGACATCATCAAATGATTATGACATCAACAAAATGATTATGTCATCATCCAATGATCATGACATCAAATGATTATGACATCATCAAATGATTATGACATCAACAAAATGATTATGACATCATCTAATGATTATGACATCATCAAATGATTAAGACATCAACAAAATGATTATGACATCATCAAATGATTATGACATCAACAAAATGATTATGACATCATCTAATGATTATGACATAATCAAATGATTATGACATCAACAAAATGATTATGACATCATCTAATGATTATGACATCATCAAATGATTATGACATCAACAAAATGATAATGACATCATCTAATGATTATGACATCATCAAATGATTATGACATCAACAAAATGATTATGACATCATCCAATGATTATGACATCAAATGATTATGACATCATCAAATGATTATGACATCAACAAAATGATTATGACATCATCTAATGAATATGACATCATCAAATGAATATGACATCAACAAAATGATTATGACATCATCCAATGATTATGACATCAAATGATTATGACATCATCAAATGATTATGACATCAACAAAATGATTATGACATCATCCAATGATTATGACATCAAATGATTATGACATCATCAAATCATTATGACATCAACAAAATGATTATTACATCATCCAATGATTATGACATCAAATGATTATGACATCATCAAATCATTATGACATCAACAAAATGATTATGACATCAACAAAATGATTATGACATCATCAAATGATTATAACATCAACAAAATGATTATGACATCATCTAATGATTATGACATCATCAAATGATTATGACATCAACAAAATGATTATGACATCATCCAATGATTATGACATCAAATGATTATGACATCATCAAATGATTATGACATCAACAAAATGATTATGACATCATCTAATGATTATGACATCATCAAATGATTATGACATCAACAAAATGATTATGACATCATGTAATGATTATGACATCATCAAATGCTTATGACATCAACAAAATGATTATGACATCATCTAATGAATATGACATCATCAAATGATTATGACATCAACAAAATGATTATGACATCATCCAATGATTATGACATCAAATGATTATGACATCATCAAATGATTATGACATCAACAAAATGATTATGACATCATCCAATGATTATGACATCAAATGATTATGACATCATCAAATCATTATGACATCAACAAAATGATTATGACATCACCAAATTGATTATGACATCATCAAATGATTATGACATCAACAAAATGATTATGACATCATCTAATGATGATGACATCATCAAATGATTATGACATCAACAAAATGATTATGACATCATCAAATGATTATGACATCAACAAAATGATTATGACATCATCTAATGATTATGACATCATCAAATGATTATGACATCAACAAAATGATTATGACATCATCAAATGATTATGACATCAACAAAATGATTATGACATCATCTAATGATCATGACATCATCAAATGATTATGGCATCATCAAATGATTAAGACATCAACAAAATGATTATGACATCATCCAATGATTATGACCTCAAATCATTATGACATCATCAAATCATTATGACATCAACAAAATGATTATTACATCAACAAAATGATTATGACATCATCAAATGATTATGACATCAACAAAATGATTATGTCATCATCCAATGATCATGACATCAAATGATTATGACATCATCAAATGATTATGACATCAACAAAATGATTATGACATCATCTAATGATTATGACATCATCAAATGATTATGACATCAACAAAATGATTATGACATCATCCAATGATTGTGACATCAAATGATTATGACATCATCAAATGATTATGACATCAACAAAATGATTATGACATCATCAAATGATTATGACATCAACAAAATGATTATGACATCATCTAATGATTATGACATAATCAAATGATTATGACATCAACAAAATGATTATGACATCATCTAATGATTATGACATCATCAAATGATTATGACCTCAACAAAATGATTATGACATCATCCAATGATTATGACATCAAATGATTATGACATCATCAAATGATTATGACATCAACAAAATGATTATGACATCATCTAATGAATATGACATCATCAAATGATTATGACATCAACAAAATGATTATGTCATCATCCAATGATCATGACATCAAATGATTATGACATCATCAAATGATTATGACATCAACAAAATGATTATGACATCATCTAATGATTATGACATCAACAAATGATTATGACATCAACAAAATGATTATGACATCATCCAATGATTGTGACATCAAATGATTATGACATCATCAAATGATTATGACATCAACAAAATGATTATGACATCATCAAATGATTATGACATCAACAAAATGATTATGACATCATCTAATGATTATGACATAATCAAATGATTATGACATCAACAAAATGATTATGACATCATCTAATGATTATGACATCATCAAATGATTATGACATCAACAAAATGATTATGACATCATCCAATGATTATGACATCAAATGATTATGACATCATCAAATGATTATGACATCAACAAAATGATTATGACATCATCTAATGAATATGACATCATCAAATGATTATGACATCAACAAAATGATTATGACATCATCCAATGATTATGACATCAAATGATTATGACATCATCAAATCATTATGACATCAACAAAATGATTATGACATCATCTAATGATTATGACATCATCAAATGATTATGACATCAACAAAATGAATATGACATCATCTAATGATTATGACATCATCAAATGATTATGACATCAACAAAATGATTATGACATCATCCAATGATTATGACATCAAATGATTATAACATCATCAAATGATTACGACATCAACAAAATGATTATGACATCATCTAATGATTATGACATCAAATGATTATGACATCATCAAATCATTATGACATCAACAAAATGATTATGACATCATCTAATGATTATGACATCATCAAAATGATTATGACATCATCCAATGATTCTGACATCAAATGATTATGACATCAACAAAATGATTATGACATCATCTAATGATTATGTCATCATCAAATGATTATGACATCAACAAAATGATTATGACATCATCCAATGATTATGACATCATCCAATGATTATGACATCAAATGATTATGACATCATCAAATGATTATGACATCAACAAAATGATTATGACATCATCAAATGATTATGACATCAACAAAATGATTATGACATCATCTAATGATTATGACATCATCAAATGATTATGACATCAACAAAATGATTATGACATCATCCAATGATTATGACATCAAATGATTATGACATCATCAAATGATTATGACATCAACAAAATAATTATGACATCATCCAATGATTATGACATCATCAAATCATTATGACATCAACAAAATGATTATGACATCAACAAAATGATTATGACATCATCAAATGATTATAACATCAACAAAATGATTATGACATCATCTAATGATTATGACATCATCAAATGATTATGACATCAACAAAATGATTATGACATCATCCAATGATTATGACATCAAATGATTATGACATCATCAAATGATTATGACATCAACAAAATGATTATGACATCATCAAATGATTATGACATCAACAAAATGATTATGACATCATCTAAAGATTATGACATCATCAAATGATTATGACATCAACAAAATGATTATGACATCATCTAATGATTATGACATCATCAAATGATTATGACATCAACAAAATGATTATGACATCATCCAATGATTATGACATCAAATGATTATGACATGATCAAATGATTATGACATCAACAAAATGATTATGACATCATCTAATGAATATGACATCATCAAATGATTATGACATCAACAAAATGATTATGACATCATCCAATGATTATGACATCAAATGATTATGACCTCATCAAATGATTATGACATCAACAAAATGATTATGACATCATCCAATGATTATCACATCAAATGATTATGACATCATCAAATCATTATGACATCAACAAAATGATTATGACATCAACAAAATGATTATGACATCATCAAATGATTATGACATCAACAAAATGATTATGACATCATCTAATGATGATGACATCATCAAATGATTATGACATCAACAAAATGATTATGACATCATCCAATGATTATGACATCAAATGATTATGACATCATCAAATCATTATGACATCAACAAAATGATTATGACATCATCTAATGATTATGACATCATCAAATGATTATGACATCAACAAAATGATTATGACATCATCTAATGATTATGACATCATCAAATGATTATGACATCAACAAAATGATTATGACATCATCCAATGATTATGACATCAAATGATTATGACATCATCAAATGATTACGACATCAACAAAATGATTATGACATCATCTAATGATTATGACATCATCAAATGATTATGACATCAACAAAAAGATTATGACATCATCCAATGATTATGACATCAAATGATTATGACATCATCAAATCATTATGACATCAACAAAATGATTATGACATCATCTAATGATTATGACATCATCAAAATGATTATGACATCATCCAATGATTCTGACATCAAATGATTATGACATCAACAAAATGATTATGACATCATCTAATGATTATGTCATCATCAAATGATTATGACATCAACAAAATGATTATGACATCATCCAATGATTATGACATCAAATGATTATGACATCATCAAATGATTATGACATCATCTAATGATGATGACATCATCAAATGATTATGACATCAACAAAATGATTATGACATCATCCAATGATTATGACATCAAATGATTATGACATCATCAAATCATTATGACATCAACAAAATGATTATGACATCATCTAATGATTATGACATCATCAAATGATTATGACATCAACAAAATGATTATGACATCATCTAATGATTATGACATCATCAAATGATTATGACATCAACAAAATGATTATGACATCATCCAATGATTATGACATCAAATGATTATGACATCATCAAATGATTACGACATCAACAAAATGATTATGACATCATCTAATGATTATGACATCATCAAATGATTATGACATCAACAAAAAGATTATGACATCATCCAATGATTATGACATCAAATGATTATGACATCATCAAATCATTATGACATCAACAAAATGATTATGACATCATCTAATGATTATGACATCATCTAAATGATTATGACATCATCCAATGATTCTGACATCAAATGATTATGACATCAACAAAATGATTATGACATCATCTAATGATTATGTCATCATCAAATGATTATGACATCAACAAAATGATTATGACATCATCCAATGATTATGACATCATCCAATGATTATGACATCAAATGATTATGACATCATCAAATGATTATGACATCAACAAAATGATTATGACATCATCAAATGATTATGACATCAACAAAATGATTATGACATCATCTAATGATTATGACATCATCAAATGATTATGACATCAACAAAATGATTATGACATCATCCAATGATTATGACATCAAATGATTATGACATCATCAAATGATTATGACATCAACAAAATGATTATGACATCATCCAATGATTATGACATCAAATGATTATGACATCATCAAATCATTATGACATCAACAAAATGATTATGACATCAACAAAATGATTATGACATCATCAAATGATTATAACATCAACAAAATGATTATGACATCATTTAATGATTATGACATCATCAAATGATTATGACATCAACAAAATGATTATGACATCATCCAATGATTATGACATCAAATGATTATGACATCATCAAATGATTATGACATCAACAAAATGATTATGACATCATCAAATGATTATGACATCAACAAAATGATTATGACATCATCTAATGATTATGACATCATCAAATGATTATGACATCAACAAAATGATTATGACATCATCTAATGATTATGACATCATCAAATGATTATGACATCAACAAAATGATTATGACATCATCCAATGATTATGACATCAAATGATTATGACATGATCAAATGATTATGACATCAACAAAATGATTATGACATCATCTAATGAATATGACATCATCAAATGATTATTACATCAACAAAATGATTATGACATCATCCAATGATTATGACATCAAATGATTATGACATCATCAAATGATTATGACATCAACAAAATGATTATGACATCATCCAATGATTATGACATCAAATGATTATGACATCATCAAATCATTATGACATCAACAAAATGATTATGACATCAACAAAATGATTATGACATCATCAAATGATTATGACATCAACAAAATGATTATGACATCATCTAATGATGATGACATCATCAAATGATTATGACATCAACAAAATGATTATGACATCATCAAATGATTATGACATCAACAAAATGATTATGACATCATCTAATGATTATGACATCATCAAATGATTATGGCATCATCAAATAATTATGACATCAACAAAATGATTATAACATCATCCAATGATTATGACATCAAATGATTATGACATTATCAAATCATTATGACATCAACAAATTGATTATTACATCAACAAAATGATTATGACATCATCAAATGATTATGACATCAACAAAATGATTATGTCATCATCCAATGATTATGACATCAAATGATTATGACATCATCAAATGATTATAACATCAACAAAATAATTATGACATCATCTAATGATTATGACATCATCAAATGATTATGACATCAACAAAATGATTATGACATCATCAAATGATTATGACATCAACAAAATGATTATGACATCATCTAATGATTATGACATCATCAAATGATTATGACATCAACAAAATGATTATGACATCATCCAATGATTATGACATCAAATGATTATGACATCATCAAATGATTATGACATCAACAAAATGATTATGACATCATCCAATGATTATGACATCAAATGATTATGACATCATCAAATCATTATGACATCAACAAAATGATTATGACATCAACAAAATGATTATGACATCATCAAATGATTATGACATCAACAAAATGATTATGACATCATCTAATGATGATGACATCATCAAATGATTATGACATCAACAAAATGATTATGACATCATCAAATGATTATGACATCAACAAAATGATTATGACATCATCTAATGATTATGACATCATCAAATGATTATGACATCAACAAAATGATTAGGACATCATCAAATGATTATGACATCAACAAAATGATTATGACATCATCTAATGATCATGACATCATCAAATGATTATGACATCATCAAATGATTATGACATCAACAAAATGATTATGACATCATCCAATGATTATGACCTCAAATCATTATGACATCATCAAATGATTATGACATCAACAAAATGATTAGGACATCATCTAATGATTATGACATCATCAAATGATTATGACATCAACAAAATGATTATGACATCATCTAATGATTATGACATCATCAAATGATTATGACATCAACAAAATGATTATGACATCATCCAATGATTATGACATCAAATGATTATGACATCATCAAATGATTACGACATCAACAAAATGATTATGACATCATCTAATGATTATGACATCATCAAATGATAATGACATCAACAAAAAGATTATGACATCATCCAATGATTATGACATCAAATGATTATGACATCATCAAATCATTATGACATCAACAAAATGATTATGACATCATCTAATGATTATGACATCATCAAAATGATTATGACATCATCCAATGATTCTGACATCAAATGATTATGACATCAACAAAATGATTATGACATCATCTAATGATTATGTCATCATCAAATGATTATGACATCAACAAAATGATTATGACATCATCAAATCATTATGACATCAACAAAATGATTATGATATCATCAAATGATAATGACAGCAACAAAATGATTATGACATCATCTAATGATTATGACATCATCAAATGATTATGACATCAACAAAATGATTATGACATCATCCAATGATTATGACATCAAATGATTATGACATCATCAAATCATATGACATCAACAAAATGATTATGACATCAACAAAATGATTATGGCATCATCAAATGATTATGACATCTTCTAATGATTATGACATCATCAAATGATTCTGACATCAACAAAATGATTATGACATCATCTAATGATTATGACATCATCAAATGATTATGACATCAACAAAATGATTATGACATCATCCAATGATTATGACATCAAATGATTATGACATCATCAAATCATTATGACATCAACAAAATGATTATGACAACAAAATGATTATGACATCAAATGATTATGATATCATCAAATGATAATGACAGCAACAAAATGATTATGACATCAACAAAATGATTATGACATCATCCAATGATTATGACATCAAATGATTATGACATCATCAAATCATTATGACATCAACCAAATGATTATGACAACAAAATGATTATGACATCAAATGATTATGACATCATCAAATGATTATGACATCAACAAAATGATTATGACATCATCCAATGATTATGACATCAAATGATTATGACATCATCCAATGATTATGACATCAACAAAATGATTATGACATCAACAAAATGATTATGACATCATCAAATGATTATAACATCAACAAAACGATTATGACATCATCTAATGATTATGACATCATCAAATGATTATGACATCAACAAAATGATTATGACATCATCCAATGATTATGACATCAAATGATTATGACATCAACAAAATGATTATGACATCATCAAATGATTATGACATCAACAAAATGATTATGACATCATCTAATGATTATGACATCATCAAATGATTATGACATCAACAAAATGATTATGACATCATCTAATGATTATGACATCATCAAATGATTATGACATCAACAAAATGATTATGACATCATCCAATGATTATGACATCAAATGATTATGACATCATCAAATGATTATGACATCAACAAAATGATTATGACATCATCAAATGATTATGACATCAAATGATTATGACATCATCAAATGATTATGACATCAACAAAATGATTATGACATCATCCAATGATTATGACATCAAATGATTATGACATCATCAAATCATTATGACATCAACAAAATGATTATGACATCATCAAATGATTATAACATCAACAAAATGATTATGACATCATCTAATGATTATGACATCATCAAATGATTATGACATCAACAAAATGATTATGACATCATCCAATGATTATGACATCAAATGATTATGACATCATCAAATGATTATGACATCAACAAAATGATTTTGACATCATCAAATGATTATGACATCAACAAAATGATTATGACATCATCTAATGATTATGACATCATCAAATGATTATGACATCAACAAAATGATTATGACATCATCTAATGATTATGACATCATCAAATGATTATGACATCAACAAAATGATTATGACGTCATCCAATGATTATGACATCAAATGATTATGACATCATCAAATGATTATGACATCAACAAAATGATTATGACATCATCTAATGAATATGACATCATCAAATGATTATGACATCAACAAAATGATTATGACATCATCCAATGATTATGACATCAAATGATTATGACATCATCAAATGATTATGACATCAACAAAATGATTATGACATCATCCAATGATTATGACATCAAATGATTATGACATCATCAAATCATTATGACATCAACAAAATGATTATGACATCAACAAAATGATTATGACATCATCAAATGATTATGACATCAACAAAATGATTATGACATCATCTAATGATGATGACATCATCAAATGATTATGACATCAACAAAATGATTATGACATCATCCAATGATTATGACATCAAATGATTATGACATCATCAAATCATTATGACATCAACAAAATGATTATGACATCATCTAATGATTATGACATCATCAAATGATTATGACATCAACAAAATGATTATGACATCATCTAATGATTATGACATCATCAAATGATTATGACATCAACAAAATGATTATGACATCATCCAATGATTATGACATCAAATGATTATGACATCATCAAATGATTACGACATCAACAAAATGATTATGACATCATCTAATGATTATGACATCATCAAATGATTATGACATCAACAAAAAGATTATGACATCATCCAATGATTATGACATCAAATGATTATGACATCATCAAATCATTATGACATCAACAAAATGATTATGACATCATCTAATGATTATGACATCATCAAAATGATTATGACATCATCCAATGATTCTGACATCAAATGATTATGACATCAACAAAATGATTATGACATCATCTAATGATTATGTCATCATCAAATGATTATGACATCAACAAAATGATTATGACATCATCCAATGATTATGACATCAAATGATTATGACATCATCAAATGATTATGACATCAACAAAATGATTATGACATCATCAAATGATTATGACATCAACAAAATGATTATGACATCATCTAATGATTATGACATCATCAAATGATTATGACATCAACAAAATGATTATGACATCATCCAATGATTATGACATCAAATGATTATGACATCATCAAATGATTATGACATCAACAAAATGATTATGACATCATCCAATGATTATGACATCAAATGATTATGACATCATCAAATCATTATGACATCAACAAAATGATTATGACATCAACAAAATGATTATGACATCATCAAATGATTATAACATCAACAAAATGATTATCACATCATCTAATGATTATGACATGATCAAATGATTATGACATCAACAAAATGATTATGACATCATCTAATGAATATGACATCATCAAATGATTATTACATCAACAAAATGATTATGACATCATCCAATGATTATGACATCAAATGATTATGACATCATCAAATGATTATGACATCAACAAAATGATTATGACATCATCCAATGATTATGACATCAAATGATTATGACATCATCAAATCATTATGACATCAACAAAATGATTATGACATCAACAAAATGATTATGACATCATCAAATGATTATGACATCAACAAAATGATTATGACATCATCTAATGATGATGACATCATCAAATGATTATGACATCAACAAAATGATTATGACATCATCAAATGATTATGACATCAACAAAATGATTACGACATCATCTAATGATTATGACATCATCAAATGATTATGGCATCATCAAATAATTATGACATCAACAAAATGATTATAACATCATCCAATGATTATGACATCAAATGATTATGACATCATCAAATCATTATGACATCAACAAAATGATTATGACATCATCTAATGATTATGACATCATCAAATGATTATGACATCAACAAAATGATTATGACATCATCTAATGATTATGACATCATCAAATGATTATGACATCAACAAAATGATTATGACATCATCCAATGATTATGACATCAAATGATTATGACATCATCAAATGATTACGACATCAACAAAATGATTATGACATCATCTAATGATTATGACATCATCAAATGATTATGACATCAACAAAAAGATTATGACATCATCCAATGATTATGACATCAAATGATTATGACATCATCAAATCATTATGACATCAACAAAATGATTATGACATCATCTAATGATTATGACATCATCTAAATGATTATGACATCATCCAATGATTCTGACATCAAATGATTATGACATCAACAAAATGATTATGACATCATCTAATGATTATGTCATCATCAAATGATTATGACATCAACAAAATGATTATGACATCATCCAATGATTATGACATCATCCAATGATTATGACATCAAATGATTATGACATCATCAAATGATTATGACATCAACAAAATGATTATGACATCATCAAATGATTATGACATCAACAAAATGATTATGACATCATCTAATGATTATGACATCATCAAATGATTATGACATCAACAAAATGATTATGACATCATCCAATGATTATGACATCAAATGATTATGACATCATCAAATGATTATGACATCAACAAAATGATTATGACATCATCCAATGATTATGACATCAAATGATTATGACATCATCAAATCATTATGACATCAACAAAATGATTATGACATCAACAAAATGATTATGACATCATCAAATGATTATAACATCAACAAAATGATTATGACATCATCTAATGATTATGACATCATCAAATGATTATGACATCAACAAAATGATTATGACATCATCCAATGATTATGACATCAAATGATTATGACATCATCAAATGATTATGACATCAACAAAATGATTATGACATCATCAAATGATTATGACATCAACAAAATGATTATGACATCATCTAATGATTATGACATCATCAAATGATTATGACATCAACAAAATGATTATGACATCATCTAATGATTATGACATCATCAAATGATTATGACATCAACAAAATGATTATGACATCATCCAATGATTATGACATCAAATGATTATGACATGATCAAATGATTATGACATCAACAAAATGATTATGACATCATCTAATGAATATGACATCATCAAATGATTATTACATCAACAAAATGATTATGACATCATCCAATGATTATGACATCAAATGATTATGACATCATCAAATGATTATGACATCAACAAAATGATTATGACATCATCCAATGATTATGACATCAAATGATTATGACATCATCAAATCATTATGACATCAACAAAATGATTATGACATCAACAAAATGATTATGACATCATCAAATGATTATGACATCAACAAAATGATTATGACATCATCTAATGATGATGACATCATCAAATGATTATGACATCAACAAAATGATTATGACATCATCAAATGATTATGACATCAACAAAATGATTATGACATCATCTAATGATTATGACATCATCAAATGATTATGGCATCATCAAATAATTATGACATCAACAAAATGATTATAACATCATCCAATGATTATGACATCAAATGATTATGACATTATCAAATCATTATGACATCAACAAATTGATTATTACATCAACAAAATGATTATGACATCATCAAATGATTATGACATCAACAAAATGATTATGTCATCATCCAATGATTATGACATCAAATGATTATGACATCATCAAATGATTATGACATCAACAAAATGATTATGACATCATCTAATGATTATGACATCATCAAATGATTATGACATCAACAAAATGATTATGACATCATCAAATGATTATGACATAATCAAATGATTATGACATCAACAAAATGATTATGACATCATCTAATGATTATGACATCATCAAATGATTATGACATCAACAAAATGATTATGACATCATCCAATGATTATGACATCAAATGATTATGACATCATCAAATCATATGACATCAACAAAATGATTATGACATCAACAAAATGATTATGGCATCATCAAATGATTATGACATCTTCTAATGATTATGACATCATCAAATGATTCTGACATCAACAAAATGATTATGACATCATCTAATGATTATGACATCATCAAATGATTATGACATCAACAAAATGATTATGACATCATCCAATGATTATGACATCAAATGATTATGACATCATCAAATCATTATGACATCAACAAAATGATTATGACAACAAAATGATTATGACATCAAATGATTATGATATCATCAAATGATAATGACAGCAACAAAATGATTATGACATCAACAAAATGATTATGACATCATCCAATGATTATGACATCAAATGATTATGACATCATCAAATCATTATGACATCAACCAAATGATTATGACAACAAAATGATTATGACATCAAATGATTATGACATCATCAAATGATTATGACATCAACAAAATGATTATGACATCATCCAATGATTATGACATCAAATGATTATGACATCATCCAATGATTATGACATCAACAAAATGATTATGACATCAACAAAATGATTATGACATCATCAAATGATTATAACATCAACAAAACGATTATGACATCATCTAATGATTATGACATCATCAAATGATTATGACATCAACAAAATGATTATGACATCATCCAATGATTATGACATCAAATGATTATGACATCAACAAAATGATTATGACATCATCAAATGATTATGACATCAACAAAATGATTATGACATCATCTAATGATTATGACATCATCAAATGATTATGACATCAACAAAATGATTATGACATCATCTAATGATTATGACATCATCAAATGATTATGACATCAACAAAATGATTATGACATCATCCAATGATTATGACATCAAATGATTATGACATCATCAAATGATTATGACATCAACAAAATGATTATGACATCATCTAATGATTATGACATCAAATGATTATGACATCATCAAATGATTATGACATCAACAAAATGATTATGACATCATCCAATGATTATGACATCAAATGATTATGACATCATCAAATCATTATGACATCAACAAAATGATTATGACATCAACAAAATGATTATGACATCATCAAATGATTATAACATCAACAAAATGATTATGACATCATCTAATGATTATGACATCATCAAATGATTATGACATCAACAAAATGATTATGACATCATCCAATGATTATGACATCAAATGATTATGACATCATCAAATGATTATGACATCAACAAAATGATTTTGACATCATCAAATGATTATGACATCAACAAAATGATTATGACATCATCTAATGATTATGACATCATCAAATGATTATGACATCAACAAAATGATTATGACATCATCTAATGATTATGACATCATCAAATGATTATGACATCAACAAAATGATTATGACGTCATCCAATGATTATGACATCAAATGATTATGACATCATCAAATGATTATGACATCAACAAAATGATTATGACATCATTTAATGAATATGACATCATCAAATGATTATGACATCAACAAAATGATTATGACATCATCCAATGATTATGACATCAAATGATTATGACATCATCAAATGATTATGACATCAACAAAATGATTATGACATCATCCAATGATTATGACATCAAATGATTATGACATCATCAAATCATTATGACATCAACAAAATGATTATGACATCAACAAAATGATTATGACATCATCAAATGATTATGACATCAACAAAATGATTATGACATCATCTAATGATGATGACATCATCAAATGATTATGACATCAACAAAATGATTATGACATCATCCAATGATTATGACATCAAATGATTATGACATCATCAAATCATTATGACATCAACAAAATGATTATGACATCATCTAATGATTATGACATCATCAAATGATTATGACATCAACAAAATGATTATGACATCATCTAATGATTATGACATCATCAAATGATTATGACATCAACAAAATGATTATGACATCATCCAATGATTATGACATCAAATGATTATGACATCATCAAATGATTACAACATCAACAAAATGATTATGACATCATCTAATGATTATGACATCATCAAATGATTATGACATCAACAAAATGATTATGACATCATCCAATGATTATGACATCAAATGATTATGACATCATCAAATGATTATGACATCAACAAAATAATTATGACATCATCCAATGATTATGACATCATCAAATCATTATGACATCAACAAAATGATTATGACATCAACAAAATGATTATGACATCATCAAATGATTATAACATCAACAAAATGATTATGACATCATCTAATGATTATGACATCATCAAATGATTATGACATCAACAAAATGATTATGACATCATCCAATGATTATGACATCAAATGATTATGACATCATCAAATGATTATGACATCAACAAAATGATTATGACATCATCAAATGATTATGACATCAACAAAATGATTATGACATCATCTAAAGATTATGACATCATCAAATGATTATGACATCAACAAAATGATTATGACATCATCTAATGATTATGACATCATCAAATGATTATGACATCAACAAAATGATTATGACATCATCCAATGATTATGACATCAAATGATTATGACATGATCAAATGATTATGACATCAACAAAATGATTATGACATCATCTAATGAATATGACATCATCAAATGATTATGACATCAACAAAATGATTATGACATCATCCAATGATTATGACATCAAATGATTATGACCTCATCAAATGATTATGACATCAACAAAATGATTATGACATCATCCAATGATTATGACATCAAATGATTATGACATCATCAAATCATTATGACATCAACAAAATGATTATGACATCAACAAAATGATTATGACATCATCAAATGATTATGACATCAACAAAATGATTATGACATCATCTAATGATGATGACATCATCAAATGATTATGACATCAACAAAATGATTATGACATCATCCAATGATTATGACATCAAATGATTATGACATCATCAAATCATTATGACATCAACAAAATGATTATGACATCATCTAATGATTATGACATCATCAAATGATTATGACATCAACAAAATGATTATGACATCATCTAATGATTATGACATCATCAAATGATTATGACATCAACAAAATGATTATGACATCATCCAATGATTATGACATCAAATGATTATGACATCATCAAATGATTACGACATCAACAAAATGATTATGACATCATCTAATGATTATGACATCATCAAATGATTATGACATCAACAAAAAGATTATGACATCATCCAATGATTATGACATCAAATGATTATGACATCATCAAATCATTATGACATCAACAAAATGATTATGACATCATCTAATGATTATGACATCATCAAAATGATTATGACATCATCCAATGATTCTGACATCAAATGATTATGACATCAACAAAATGATTATGACATCATCTAATGATTATGTCATCATCAAATGATTATGACATCAACAAAATGATTATGACATCATCCAATGATTATGACATCAAATGATTATGACATCATCAAATGATTATGACATCATCTAATGATGATGACATCATCAAATGATTATGACATCAACAAAATGATTATGACATCATCCAATGATTATGACATCAAATGATTATGACATCATCAAATCATTATGACATCAACAAAATGATTATGACATCATCTAATGATTATGACATCATCAAATGATTATGACATCAACAAAATGATTATGACATCATCTAATGATTATGACATCATCAAATGATTATGACATCAACAAAATGATTATGACATCATCCAATGATTATGACATCAAATGATTATGACATCATCAAATGATTACGACATCAACAAAATGATTATGACATCATCTAATGATTATGACATCATCAAATGATTATGACATCAACAAAAAGATTATGACATCATCCAATGATTATGACATCAAATGATTATGACATCATCAAATCATTATGACATCAACAAAATGATTATGACATCATCTAATGATTATGACATCATCTAAATGATTATGACATCATCCAATGATTCTGACATCAAATGATTATGACATCAACAAAATGATTATGACATCATCTAATGATTATGTCATCATCAAATGATTATGACATCAACAAAATGATTATGACATCATCCAATGATTATGACATCATCCAATGATTATGACATCAAATGATTATGACATCATCAAATGATTATGACATCAACAAAATGATTATGACATCATCAAATGATTATGACATCAACAAAATGATTATGACATCATCTAATGATTATGACATCATCAAATGATTATGACATCAACAAAATGATTATGACATCATCCAATGATTATGACATCAAATGATTATGACATCATCAAATGATTATGACATCAACAAAATGATTATGACATCATCCAATGATTATGACATCAAATGATTATGACATCATCAAATCATTATGACATCAACAAAATGATTATGACATCAACAAAATGATTATGACATCATCAAATGATTATAACATCAACAAAATGATTATGACATCATCTAATGATTATGACATCATCAAATGATTATGACATCAACAAAATGATTATGACATCATCCAATGATTATGACATCAAATGATTATGACATCATCAAATGATTATGACATCAACAAAATGATTATGACATCATCAAATGATTATGACATCAACAAAATGATTATGACATCATCTAATGATTATGACATCATCAAATGATTATGACATCAACAAAATGATTATGACATCATCTAATGATTATGACATCATCAAATGATTATGACATCAACAAAATGATTATGACATCATCCAATGATTATGACATCAAATGATTATGACATGATCAAATGATTATGACATCAACAAAATGATTATGACATCATCTAATGAATATGACATCATCAAATGATTATTACATCAACAAAATGATTATGACATCATCCAATGATTATGACATCAAATGATTATGACATCATCAAATGATTATGACATCAACAAAATGATTATGACATCATCCAATGATTATGACATCAAATGATTATGACATCATCAAATCATTATGACATCAACAAAATGATTATGACATCAACAAAATGATTATGACATCATCAAATGATTATGACATCAACAAAATGATTATGACATCATCTAATGATGATGACATCATCAAATGATTATGACATCAACAAAATGATTATGACATCATCAAATGATTATGACATCAACAAAATGATTATGACATCATCTAATGATTATGACATCATCAAATGATTATGGCATCATCAAATAATTATGACATCAACAAAATGATTATAACATCATCCAATGATTATGACATCAAATGATTATGACATTATCAAATCATTATGACATCAACAAATTGATTATTACATCAACAAAATGATTATGACATCATCAAATGATTATGACATCAACAAAATGATTATGTCATCATCCAATGATGATGACATCAAATTATTATGACATCATCAAATGATTATGACATCAACAAAATAATTATGACATCATCTAATGATTATGACATCATCAAATGATTATGACATCAACAAAATGATTATGACATCATCAAATGATTATGACATCAACAAAATGATTATGACATCATCTAATGATTATGACATCATCAAATGATTATGACATCAACAAAATGATTATGACATCATCCAATGATTATGACATCAAATGATTATGACATCATCAAATGATTATGACATCAACAAAATGATTATGACATCATCCAATGATTATGACATCAAATGATTATGACATCATCAAATCATTATGACATCAACAAAATGATTATGACATCAACAAAATGATTATGACATCATCAAATGATTATGACATCAACAAAATGATTATGACATCATCTAATGATGATGACATCATCAAATGATTATGACATCAACAAAATGATTATGACATCATCAAATGATTATGACATCAACAAAATGATTATGACATCATCTAATGATTATGACATCATCAAATGATTATGACATCAACAAAATGATTAGGACATCATCAAATGATTATGACATCAACAAAATGATTATGACATCATCTAATGATCATGACATCATCAAATGATTATGACATCATCAAATGATTATGACATCAACAAAATGATTATGACATCATCCAATGATTATGACCTCAAATCATTATGACATCATCAAATGATTATGACATCAACAAAATGATTAGGACATCATCTAATGATTATGACATCATCAAATGATTATGACATCAACAAAATGATTATGACATCATCTAATGATTATGACATCATCAAATGATTATGACATCAACAAAATGATTATGACATCATCCAATGATTATGACATCAAATGATTATGACATCATCAAATGATTACGACATCAACAAAATGATTATGACATCATCTAATGATTATGACATCATCAAATGATAATGACATCAACAAAAAGATTATGACATCATCCAATGATTATGACATCAAATGATTATGACATCATCAAATCATTATGACATCAACAAAATGATTATGACATCATCTAATGATTATGACATCATCAAAATGATTATGACATCATCCAATGATTCTGACATCAAATGATTATGACATCAACAAAATGATTATGACATCATCTAATGATTATGTCATCATCAAATGATTATGACATCAACAAAATGATTATGACATCATCAAATCATTATGACATCAACAAAATGATTATGATATCATCAAATGATAATGACAGCAACAAAATGATTATGACATCATCTAATGATTATGACATCATCAAATGATTATGACATCAACAAAATGATTATGACATCAACAAAATAATTATGACATCATCCAATGATTATGACATCATCAAATCATTATGACATCAACAAAATGATTATGACATCAACAAAATGATTATGACATCATCAAATGATTATAACATCAACAAAATGATTATGACATCATCTAATGATTATGACATCATCAAATGATTATGACATCAACAAAATGATTATGACATCATCCAATGATTATGACATCAAATGATTATGACATCATCAAATGATTATGACATCAACAAAATGATTATGACATCATCAAATGATTATGACATCAACAAAATGATTATGACATCATCTAAAGATTATGACATCATCAAATGATTATGACATCAACAAAATGATTATGACATCATCTAATGATTATGACATCATCAAATGATTATGACATCAACAAAATGATTATGACATCATCCAATGATTATGACATCAAATGATTATGACATGATCAAATGATTATGACATCAACAAAATGATTATGACATCATCTAATGAATATGACATCATCAAATGATTATGACATCAACAAAATGATTATGACATCATCCAATGATTATGACATCAAATGATTATGACCTCATCAAATGATTATGACATCAACAAAATGATTATGACATCATCCAATGATTATGACATCAAATGATTATGACATCATCAAATCATTATGACATCAACAAAATGATTATGACATCAACAAAATGATTATGACATCATCAAATGATTATGACATCAACAAAATGATTATGACATCATCTAATGATGATGACATCATCAAATGATTATGACATCAACAAAATGATTATGACATCATCCAATGATTATGACATCAAATGATTATGACATCATCAAATCATTATGACATCAACAAAATGATTATGACATCATCTAATGATTATGACATCATCAAATGATTATGACATCAACAAAATGATTATGACATCATCTAATGATTATGACATCATCAAATGATTATGACATCAACAAAATGATTATGACATCATCCAATGATTATGACATCAAATGATTATGACATCATCAAATGATTACGACATCAACAAAATGATTATGACATCATCTAATGATTATGACATCATCAAATGATTATGACATCAACAAAAAGATTATGACATCATCCAATGATTATGACATCAAATGATTATGACATCATCAAATCATTATGACATCAACAAAATGATTATGACATCATCTAATGATTATGACATCATCAAAATGATTATGACATCATCCAATGATTCTGACATCAAATGATTATGACATCAACAAAATGATTATGACATCATCTAATGATTATGTCATCATCAAATGATTATGACATCAACAAAATGATTATGACATCATCCAATGATTATGACATCAAATGATTATGACATCATCAAATGATTATGACATCATCTAATGATGATGACATCATCAAATGATTATGACATCAACAAAATGATTATGACATCATCCAATGATTATGACATCAAATGATTATGACATCATCAAATCATTATGACATCAACAAAATGATTATGACATCATCTAATGATTATGACATCATCAAATGATTATGACATCAACAAAATGATTATGACATCATCTAATGATTATGACATCATCAAATGATTATGACATCAACAAAATGATTATGACATCATCCAATGATTATGACATCAAATGATTATGACATCATCAAATGATTACGACATCAACAAAATGATTATGACATCATCTAATGATTATGACATCATCAAATGATTATGACATCAACAAAAAGATTATGACATCATCCAATGATTATGACATCAAATGATTATGACATCATCAAATCATTATGACATCAACAAAATGATTATGACATCATCTAATGATTATGACATCATCTAAATGATTATGACATCATCCAATGATTCTGACATCAAATGATTATGACATCAACAAAATGATTATGACATCATCTAATGATTATGTCATCATCAAATGATTATGACATCAACAAAATGATTATGACATCATCCAATGATCATGACATCATCCAATGATTATGACATCAAATGATTATGACATCATCAAATGATTATGACATCAACAAAATGATTATGACATCATCAAATGATTATGACATCAACAAAATGATTATGACATCATCTAATGATTATGACATCATCAAATGATTATGACATCAACAAAATGATTATGACATCATCCAATGATTATGACATCAAATGATTATGACATCATCAAATGATTATGACATCAACAAAATGATTATGACATCATCCAATGATTATGACATCAAATGATTATGACATCATCAAATCATTATGACATCAACAAAATGATTATGACATCAACAAAATGATTATGACATCATCAAATGATTATAACATCAACAAAATGATTATGACATCATCTAATGATTATGACATCATCAAATGATTATGACATCAACAAAATGATTATGACATCATCCAATGATTATGACATCAAATGATTATGACATCATCAAATGATTATGACATCAACAAAATGATTATGACATCATCAAATGATTATGACATCAACAAAATGATTATGACATCATCTAATGATTATGACATCATCAAATGATTATGACATCAACAAAATGATTATGACATCATCTAATGATTATGACATCATCAAATGATTATGACATCAACAAAATGATTATGACATCATCCAATGATTATGACATCAAATGATTATGACATGATCAAATGATTATGACATCAACAAAATGATTATGACATCATCTAATGAATATGACATCATCAAATGATTATTACATCAACAAAATGATTATGACATCATCCAATGATTATGACATCAAATGATTATGACATCATCAAATGATTATGACATCAACAAAATGATTATGACATCATCCAATGATTATGACATCAAATGATTATGACATCATCAAATCATTATGACATCAACAAAATGATTATGACATCAACAAAATGATTATGACATCATCAAATGATTATGACATCAACAAAATGATTATGACATCATCTAATGATGATGACATCATCAAATGATTATGACATCAACAAAATGATTATGACATCATCAAATGATTATGACATCAACAAAATGATTATGACATCATCTAATGATTATGACATCATCAAATGATTATGGCATCATCAAATAATTATGACATCAACAAAATGATTATAACATCATCCAATGATTATGACATCAAATGATTATGACATTATCAAATCATTATGACATCAACAAATTGATTATTACATCAACAAAATGATTATGACATCATCAAATGATTATGACATCAACAAAATGATTATGTCATCATCCAATGATTATGACATCAAATGATTATGACATCATCAAATGATTATGACATCAACAAAATAATTATGACATCATCTAATGATTATGACATCATCAAATGATTATGACATCAACAAAATGATTATGACATCATCAAATGATTATGACATCAACAAAATGATTATGACATCATCTAATGATTATGACATCATCAAATGATTATGACATCAACAAAATGATTATGACATCATCCAATGATTATGACATCAAATGATTATGACATCATCAAATGATTATGACATCAACAAAATGATTATGACATCATCCAATGATTATGACATCAAATGATTATGACATCATCAAATCATTATGACATCAACAAAATGATTATGACATCAACAAAATGATTATGACATCATCAAATGATTATGACATCAACAAAATGATTATGACATCATCTAATGATGATGACATCATCAAATGATTATGACATCAACAAAATGATTATGACATCATCAAATGATTATGACATCAACAAAATGATTATGACATCATCTAATGATTATGACATCATCAAATGATTATGACATCAACAAAATGATTAGGACATCATCAAATGATTATGACATCAACAAAATGATTATGACATCATCTAATGATCATGACATCATCAAATGATTATGACATCATCAAATGATTATGACATCAACAAAATGATTATGACATCATCCAATGATTATGACCTCAAATCATTATGACATCATCAAATGATTATGACATCAACAAAATGATTAGGACATCATCTAATGATTATGACATCATCAAATGATTATGACATCAACAAAATGATTATGACATCATCTAATGATTATGACATCATCAAATGATTATGACATCAACAAAATGATTATGACATCATCCAATGATTATGACATCAAATGATTATGACATCATCAAATGATTACGACATCAACAAAATGATTATGACATCATCTAATGATTATGACATCATCAAATGATAATGACATCAACAAAAAGATTATGACATCATCCAATGATTATGACATCAAATGATTATGACATCATCAAATCATTATGACATCAACAAAATGATTATGACATCATCTAATGATTATGACATCATCAAAATGATTATGACATCATCCAATGATTCTGACATCAAATGATTATGACATCAACAAAATGATTATGACATCATCTAATGATTATGTCATCATCAAATGATTATGACATCAACAAAATGATTATGACATCATCAAATCATTATGACATCAACAAAATGATTATGATATCATCAAATGATAATGACAGCAACAAAATGATTATGACATCATCTAATGATTATGACATCATCAAATGATTATGACATCAACAAAATGATTATGACATCATCCAATGATTATGACATCAAATGATTATGACATCATCAAATCATATGACATCAACAAAATGATTATGACATCAACAAAATGATTATGGCATCATCAAATGATTATGACATCTTCTAATGATTATGACATCATCAAATGATTCTGACATCAACAAAATGATTATGACATCATCTAATGATTATGACATAATCAAATGATTATGACATCAACAAAATGATTATGACATCATCCAATGATTATGACATCAAATGATTATGACATCATCAAATCATTATGACATCAACAAAATGATTATGACAACAAAATGATTATGACATCAAATGATTATGATATCATCAAATGATAATGACAGCAACAAAATGATTATGACATCAACAAAATGATTATGACATCATCCAATGATTATGACATCAAATGATTATGACATCATCAAATGATTATGACATCAACAAAATGATTATGACATCATCTAATGATTATGACATCATCAAATGATTATGACATCAACAAAATGATTAGGACATCATCAAATGATTATGACATCAACAAAATGATTATGACATCATCTAATGATCATGACATCATCAAATGATTATGACATCATCAAATGATTATGACATCAACAAAATGATTATGACATCATCCAATGATTATGACCTCAAATCATTATGACATCATCAAATGATTATGACATCAACAAAATGATTAGGACATCATCTAATGATTATGACATCATCAAATGATTATGACATCAACAAAATGATTATGACATCATCTAATGATGATGACATCATCAAATGATTATGACATCAACAAAATGATTATGACATCATCAAATGATTATGACATCAACAAAATGATTATGACATCATCTAATGATTATGACATCATCAAATGATTATGACATCAACAAAATGATTAGGACATCATCAAATGATTATGACATCAACAAAATGATTATGACATCATCTAATGATCATGACATCATCAAATGATTATGACATCATCAAATGATTATGACATCAACAAAATGATTATGACATCATCCAATGATTATGACCTCAAATCATTATGACATCATCAAATGATTATGACATCAACAAAATGATTAGGACATCATCTAATGATTATGACATCATCAAATGATTATGACATCAACAAAATGATTATGACATCATCTAATGATTATGACATCATCAAATGATTATGACATCAACAAAATGATTATGACATCATCCAATGATTATGACATCAAATGATTATGACATCATCAAATGATTACGACATCAACAAAATGATTATGACATCATCTAATGATTATGACATCATCAAATGATAATGACATCAACAAAAAGATTATGACATCATCCAATGATTATGACATCAAATGATTATGACATCATCAAATCATTATGACATCAACAAAATGATTATGACATCATCTAATGATTATGACATCATCAAAATGATTATGACATCATCCAATGATTCTGACATCAAATGATTATGACATCAACAAAATGATTATGACATCATCAAATCATTATGACATCAACAAAATGATTATGATATCATCAAATGATAATGACAGCAACAAAATGATTATGACATCATCTAATGATTATGACATCATCAAATGATTATGACATCAACAAAATGATTATGACATCATCCAATGATTATGACATCAAATGATTATGACATCATCAAATCATATGACATCAACAAAATGATTATGACATCAACAAAATGATTATGGCATCATCAAATGATTATGACATCTTCTAATGATTATGACATCATCAAATGATTCTGACATCAACAAAATGATTATGACATCATCTAATGATTATGACATCATCAAATGATTATGACATCAACAAAATGATTATGACAACAAAATGATTATGACATCAAATGATTATGATATCATCAAATGATAATGACAGCAACAAAATGATTATGACATCAACAAAATGATTATGACATCATCCAATGATTATGACATCAAATGATTATGACATCATCAAATCATTATGACATCAACCAAATGATTATGACAACAAAATGATTATGACATCAAATGATTATGACATCATCAAATGATTATGACATCAACAAAATGATTATGACATCATCCAATGATTATGACATCAAATGATTATGACATCATCCAATGATTATGACATCAACAAAATGATTATGACATCAACAAAATGATTATGACATCATCAAATGATTATAACATCAACAAAACGATTATGACATCATCTAATGATTATGACATCATCAAATGATTATGACATCAACAAAATGATTATGACATCATCCAATGATTATGACATCAAATGATTATGACATCAACAAAATGATTATGACATCATCAAATGATTATGACATCAACAAAATGATTATGACATCATCTAATGATTATGACATCATCAAATGATTATGACATCAACAAAATGATTATGACATCATCTAATGATTATGACATCATCAAATGATTATGACATCAACAAAATGATTATGACATCATCCAATGATTATGACATCAAATGATTATGACATCATCAAATGATTATGACATCAACAAAATGATTATGACATCATCAAATGATTATGACATCAAATGATTATGACATCATCAAATGATTATGACATCAACAAAATGATTATGACATCATCCAATGATTATGACATCAAATGATTATGACATCATCAAATCATTATGACATCAACAAAATGATTATGACATCATCAAATGATTATAACATCAACAAAATGATTATGACATCATCTAATGATTATGACATCATCAAATGATTATGACATCAACAAAATGATTATGACATCATCCAATGATTATGACATCAAATGATTATGACATCATCAAATGATTATGACATCAACAAAATGATTTTGACATCATCAAATGATTATGACATCAACAAAATGATTATGACATCATCTAATGATTATGACATCATCAAATGATTATGACATCAACAAAATGATTATGACATCATCTAATGATTATGACATCATCAAATGATTATGACATCAACAAAATGATTATGACGTCATCCAATGATTATGACATCAAATGATTATGACATCATCAAATGATTATGACATCAACAAAATGATTATGACATCATCTAATGAATATGACATCATCAAATGATTATGACATCAACAAAATGATTATGACATCATCCAATGATTATGACATCAAATGATTATGACATCATCAAATGATTATGACATCAACAAAATGATTATGACATCATCCAATGATTATGACATCAAATGATTATGACATCATCAAATCATTATGACATCAACAAAATGATTATGACATCAACAAAATGATTATGACATCATCAAATGATTATGACATCAACAAAATGATTATGACATCATCTAATGATGATGACATCATCAAATGATTATGACATCAACAAAATGATTATGACATCATCCAATGATTATGACATCAAATGATTATGACATCATCAAATCATTATGACATCAACAAAATGATTATGACATCATCTAATGATTATGACATCATCAAATGATTATGACATCAACAAAATGATTATGACATCATCTAATGATTATGACATCATCAAATGATTATGACATCAACAAAATGATTATGACATCATCCAATGATTATGACATCAAATGATTATGACATCATCAAATGATTACGACATCAACAAAATGATTATGACATCATCTAATGATTATGACATCATCAAATGATTATGACATCAACAAAAAGATTATGACATCATCCAATGATTATGACATCAAATGATTATGACATCATCAAATCATTATGACATCAACAAAATGATTATGACATCATCTAATGATTATGACATCATCAAAATGATTATGACATCATCCAATGATTCTGACATCAAATGATTATGACATCAACAAAATGATTATGACATCATCTAATGATTATGTCATCATCAAATGATTATGACATCAACAAAATGATTATGACATCATCCAATGATTATGACATCAAATGATTATGACATCATCAAATGATTATGACATCAACAAAATGATTATGACATCATCAAATGATTATGACATCAACAAAATGATTATGACATCATCTAATGATTATGACATCATCAAATGATTATGACATCAACAAAATGATTATGACATCATCCAATGATTATGACATCAAATGATTATGACATCATCAAATGATTATGACATCAACAAAATGATTATGACATCATCCAATGATTATGACATCAAATGATTATGACATCATCAAATCATTATGACATCAACAAAATGATTATGACATCAACAAAATGATTATGACATCATCAAATGATTATAACATCAACAAAATGATTATCACATCATCTAATGATTATGACATGATCAAATGATTATGACATCAACAAAATGATTATGACATCATCTAATGAATATGACATCATCAAATGATTATTACATCAACAAAATGATTATGACATCATCCAATGATTATGACATCAAATGATTATGACATCATCAAATGATTATGACATCAACAAAATGATTATGACATCATCCAATGATTATGACATCAAATGATTATGACATCATCAAATCATTATGACATCAACAAAATGATTATGACATCAACAAAATGATTATGACATCATCAAATGATTATGACATCAACAAAATGATTATGACATCATCTAATGATGATGACATCATCAAATGATTATGACATCAACAAAATGATTATGACATCATCAAATGATTATGACATCAACAAAATGATTATGACATCATCTAATGATTATGACATCATCAAATGATTATGGCATCATCAAATAATTATGACATCAACAAAATGATTATAACATCATCCAATGATTATGACATCAAATGATTATGACATCATCAAATCATTATGACATCAACAAAATGATTATGACATCATCTAATGATTATGACATCATCAAATGATTATGACATCAACAAAATGATTATGACATCATCTAATGATTATGACATCATCAAATGATTATGACATCAACAAAATGATTATGACATCATCCAATGATTATGACATCAAATGATTATGACATCATCAAATGATTACGACATCAACAAAATGATTATGACATCATCTAATGATTATGACATCATCAAATGATTATGACATCAACAAAAAGATTATGACATCATCCAATGATTATGACATCAAATGATTATGACATCATCAAATCATTATGACATCAACAAAATGATTATGACATCATCTAATGATTATGACATCATCTAAATGATTATGACATCATCCAATGATTCTGACATCAAATGATTATGACATCAACAAAATGATTATGACATCATCTAATGATTATGTCATCATCAAATGATTATGACATCAACAAAATGATTATGACATCATCCAATGATTATGACATCATCCAATGATTATGACATCAAATGATTATGACATCATCAAATGATTATGACATCAACAAAATGATTATGACATCATCAAATGATTATGACATCAACAAAATGATTATGACATCATCTAATGATTATGACATCATCAAATGATTATGACATCAACAAAATGATCATGACATCATCCAATGATTATGACATCAAATGATTATGACATCATCAAATGATTATGACATCAACAAAATGATTATGACATCATCCAATGATTATGACATCAAATGATTATGACATCATCAAATCATTATGACATCAACAAAATGATTATGACATCAACAAAATGATTATGACATCATCAAATGATTATAACATCAACAAAATGATTATGACATCATCTAATGATTATGACATCATCAAATGATTATGACATCAACAAAATGATTATGACATCATCCAATGATTATGACATCAAATGATTATGACATCATCAAATGATTATGACATCAACAAAATGATTATGACATCATCAAATGATTATGACATCAACAAAATGATTATGACATCATCTAATGATTATGACATCATCAAATGATTATGACATCAACAAAATGATTATGACATCATCTAATGATTATGACATCATCAAATGATTATGACATCAACAAAATGATTATGACATCATCCAATGATTATGACATCAAATGATTATGACATGATCAAATGATTATGACATCAACAAAATGATTATGACATCATCTAATGAATATGACATCATCAAATGATTATTACATCAACAAAATGATTATGACATCATCCAATGATTATGACATCAAATGATTATGACATCATCAAATGATTATGACATCAACAAAATGATTATGACATCATCCAATGATTATGACATCAAATGATTATGACATCATCAAATCATTATGACATCAACAAAATGATTATGACATCAACAAAATGATTATGACATCATCAAATGATTATGACATCAACAAAATGATTATGACATCATCTAATGATGATGACATCATCAAATGATTATGACATCAACAAAATGATTATGACATCATCAAATGATTATGACATCAACAAAATGATTATGACATCATCTAATGATTATGACATCATCAAATGATTATGGCATCATCAAATAATTATGACATCAACAAAATGATTATAACATCATCCAATGATTATGACATCAAATGATTATGACATTATCAAATCATTATGACATCAACAAATTGATTATTACATCAACAAAATGATTATGACATCATCAAATGATTATGACATCAACAAAATGATTATGTCATCATCCAATGATTATGACATCAAATGATTATGACATCATCAAATGATTATGACATCAACAAAATGATTATGACATCATCTAATGATTATGACATCATCAAATGATTATGACATCAACAAAATGATTATGACATCATCAAATGATTATGACATAATCAAATGATTATGACATCAACAAAATGATTATGACATCATCTAATGATTATGACATCATCAAATGATTATGACATCAACAAAATGATTATGACATCATCCAATGATTATGACATCAAATGATTATGACATCATCAAATCATATGACATCAACAAAATGATTATGACATCAACAAAATGATTATGGCATCATCAAATGATTATGACATCTTCTAATGATTATGACATCATCAAATGATTCTGACATCAACAAAATGATTATGACATCATCTAATGATTATGACATCATCAAATGATTATGACATCAACAAAATGATTATGACATCATCCAATGATTATGACATCAAATGATTATGACATCATCAAATCATTATGACATCAACAAAATGATTATGACAACAAAATGATTATGACATCAAATGATTATGATATCATCAAATGATAATGACAGCAACAAAATGATTATGACATCAACAAAATGATTATGACATCATCCAATGATTATGACATCAAATGATTATGACATCATCAAATCATTATGACATCAACCAAATGATTATGACAACAAAATGATTATGACATCAAATGATTATGACATCATCAAATGATTATGACATCAACAAAATGATTATGACATCATCCAATGATTATGACATCAAATGATTATGACATCATCCAATGATTATGACATCAACAAAATGATTATGACATCAACAAAATGATTATGACATCATCAAATGATTATAACATCAACAAAACGATTATGACATCATCTAATGATTATGACATCATCAAATGATTATGACATCAACAAAATGATTATGACATCATCCAATGATTATGACATCAAATGATTATGACATCAACAAAATGATTATGACATCATCAAATGATTATGACATCAACAAAATGATTATGACATCATCTAATGATTATGACATCATCAAATGATTATGACATCAACAAAATGATTATGACATCATCTAATGATTATGACATCATCAAATGATTATGACATCAACAAAATGATTATGACATCATCCAATGATTATGACATCAAATGATTATGACATCATCAAATCATTATGACATCAACAAAATGATTATGACATCAACAAAATGATTATGACATCATCAAATGATTATGACATCAACAAAATGATTATGACATCATCTAATGATGATGACATCATCAAATGATTATGACATCAACAAAATGATTATGACATCATCAAATGATTATGACATCAACAAAATGATTATGACATCATCTAATGATTATGACATCATCAAATGATTATGGCATCATCAAATAATTATGACATCAACAAAATGATTATAACATCATCCAATGATTATGACATCAAATGATTATGACATTATCAAATCATTATGACATCAACAAATTGATTATTACATCAACAAAATGATTATGACATCATCAAATGATTATGACATCAACAAAATGATTATGTCATCATCCAATGATTATGACATCAAATGATTATGACATCATCAAATGATTATGACATCAACAAAATGATTATGACATCATCTAATGATTATGACATCATCAAATGATTATGACATCAACAAAATGATTATGACATCATCAAATGATTATGACATAATCAAATGATTATGACATCAACAAAATGATTATGACATCATCTAATGATTATGACATCATCAAATGATTATGACATCAACAAAATGATTATGACATCATCCAATGATTATGACATCAAATGATTATGACATCATCAAATCATATGACATCAACAAAATGATTATGACATCAACAAAATGATTATGGCATCATCAAATGATTATGACATCTTCTAATGATTATGACATCATCAAATGATTCTGACATCAACAAAATGATTATGACATCATCTAATGATTATGACATCATCAAATGATTATGACATCAACAAAATGATTATGACATCATCCAATGATTATGACATCAAATGATTATGACATCATCAAATCATTATGACATCAACAAAATGATTATGACAACAAAATGATTATGACATCAAATGATTATGATATCATCAAATGATAATGACAGCAACAAAATGATTATGACATCAACAAAATGATTATGACATCATCCAATGATTATGACATCAAATGATTATGACATCATCAAATCATTATGACATCAACCAAATGATTATGACAACAAAATGATTATGACATCAAATGATTATGACATCATCAAATGATTATGACATCAACAAAATGATTATGACATCATCCAATGATTATGACATCAAATGATTATGACATCATCCAATGATTATGACATCAACAAAATGATTATGACATCAACAAAATGATTATGACATCATCAAATGATTATAACATCAACAAAACGATTATGACATCATCTAATGATTATGACATCATCAAATGATTATGACATCAACAAAATGATTATGACATCATCCAATGATTATGACATCAAATGATTATGACATCAACAAAATGATTATGACATCATCAAATGATTATGACATCAACAAAATGATTATGACATCATCTAATGATTATGACATCATCAAATGATTATGACATCAACAAAATGATTATGACATCATCTAATGATTATGACATCATCAAATGATTATGACATCAACAAAATGATTATGACATCATCCAATGATTATGACATCAAATGATTATGACATCATCAAATGATTATGACATCAACAAAATGATTATGACATCATCAAATGATTATGACATCAAATGATTATGACATCATCAAATGATTATGACATCAACAAAATGATTATGACATCATCCAATGATTATGACATCAAATGATTATGACATCATCAAATCATTATGACATCAACAAAATGATTATGACATCAACAAAATGATTATGACATCATCAAATGATTATAACATCAACAAAATGATTATGACATCATCTAATGATTATGACATCATCAAATGATTATGACATCAACAAAATGATTATGACATCATCCAATGATTATGACATCAAATGATTATGACATCATCAAATGATTATGACATCAACAAAATGATTTTGACATCATCAAATGATTATGACATCAACAAAATGATTATGACATCATCTAATGATTATGACATCATCAAATGATTATGACATCAACAAAATGATTATGCCATCATCTAATGATTATGACATCATCAAATGATTATGACATCAACAAAATGATTATGACGTCATCCAATGATTATGACATCAAATGATTATGACATCATCAAATGATTATGACATCAACAAAATGATTATGACATCATCTAATGAATATGACATCATCAAATGATTATGACATCAACAAAATGATTATGACATCATCCAATGATTATGACATCAAATGATTATGACATCATCAAATGATTATGACATCAACAAAATGATTATGACATCATCCAATGATTATGACATCAAATGATTATGACATCATCAAATCATTATGACATCAACAAAATGATTATGACATCAACAAAATGATTATGACATCATCAAATGATTATGACATCAACAAAATGATTATGACATCATCTAATGATGATGACATCATCAAATGATTATGACATCAACAAAATGATTATGACATCATCCAATGATTATGACATCAAATGATTATGACATCATCAAATCATTATGACATCAACAAAATGATTATGACATCATCTAATGATTATGACATCATCAAATGATTATGACATCAACAAAATGATTATGACATCATCTAATGATTATGACATCATCAAATGATTATGACATCAACAAAATGATTATGACATCATCCAATGATTATGACATCAAATGATTATGACATCATCAAATGATTACGACATCAACAAAATGATTATGACATCATCTAATGATTATGACATCATCAAATGATTATGACATCAACAAAAAGATTATGACATCATCCAATGATTATGACATCAAATGATTATGACATCATCAAATCATTATGACATCAACAAAATGATTATGACATCATCTAATGATTATGACATCATCAAAATGATTATGACATCATCCAATGATTCTGACATCAAATGATTATGACATCAACAAAATGATTATGACATCATCTAATGATTATGTCATCATCAAATGATTATGACATCAACAAAATGATTATGACATCATCCAATGATTATGACATCAAATGATTATGACATCATCAAATGATTATGACATCAACAAAATGATTATGACATCATCAAATGATTATGACATCAACAAAATGATTATGACATCATCTAATGATTATGACATCATCAAATGATTATGACATCAACAAAATGATTATGACATCATCCAATGATTATGACATCAAATGATTATGACATCATCAAATGATTATGACATCAACAAAATGATTATGACATCATCCAATGATTATGACATCAAATGATTATGACATCATCAAATCATTATGACATCAACAAAATGATTATGACATCAACAAAATGATTATGACATCATCAAATGATTATAACATCAACAAAATGATTATCACATCATCTAATGATTATGACATCATCAAATGATTATGACATCAACAAAATGATTATGACATCATCCAATGATTATGACATCAAATGATTATGACATCATCAAATGATTATGACATCAACAAAATGATTATGACATCATCAAATGATTATGACATCAACAAAATGATTATGACATCATCTAATGATTATGACATCATCAAATGATTATGACATCAACAAAATGATTATGACATCATCTAATGATTATGACATCATCAAATGATTATGACATCAACAAAATGATTATGACATCATCCAATGATTATGACATCAAATGATTATGACATGATCAAATGATTATGACATCAACAAAATGATTATGACATCATCTAATGAATATGACATCATCAAATGATTATTACATCAACAAAATGATTATGACATCATCCAATGATTATGACATCAAATGATTATGACATCATCAAATGATTATGACATCAACAAAATGATTATGACATCATCCAATGATTATGACATCAAATGATTATGACATCATCAAATCATTATGACATCAACAAAATGATTATGACATCATCTAATGATTATGACATCATCAAATGATTATGACATCAACAAAATGATTATGACATCATCTAATGATTATGACATCATCAAATGATTATGACATCAACAAAATGATTATGACATCATCCAATGATTATGACATCAAATGATTATGACATCATCAAATGATTACGACATCAACAAAATGATTATGACATCATCTAATGATTATGACATCATCAAATGATTATGACATCAACAAAAAGATTATGACATCATCCAATGATTATGACATCAAATGATTATGACATCATCAAATCATTATGACATCAACAAAATGATTATGACATCATCTAATGATTATGACATCATCTAAATGATTATGACATCATCCAATGATTCTGACATCAAATGATTATGACATCAACAAAATGATTATGACATCATCTAATGATTATGTCATCATCAAATGATTATGACATCAACAAAATGATTATGACATCATCAAATGATTATAACATCAACAAAACGATTATGACATCATCTAATGATTATGACATCATCAAATGATTATGACATCAACAAAATGATTATGACATCATCCAATGATTATGACATCAAATGATTATGACATCAACAAAATGATTATGACATCATCAAATGATTATGACATCAACAAAATGATTATGACATCATCTAATGATTATGACATCATCAAATGATTATAACATCAACAAAATGATTATGACATCATCTAATGATTATGACATCATCAAATGATTATGACATCAACAAAATGATTATGACATCATCCAATGATTATGACATCAAATGATTATGACATCATCAAATGATTATGACATCAACAAAATGATTATGACGTCATCAAATGATTATGACATCAAATGATTATGACATCGTCAAATGATTATGACATCAACAAAATGATTATGACATCATCCAATGATTATGACATCATCAAATGATTATGACATCAACAAAATGATTATGACATCATCCAATGATTATGACATCAAATGATTATGACATCATCAAATGATTATGACATCAACAAAATGATTTTGACATCATCAAATGATTATGACATCAACAAAATGATTATGACATCATCTAATGATTATGACATCATCAAATGATTATGACATCAACAAAATGATTATGACATCATCTAATGATTATGACATCATCAAATGATTATGACATCAACAAAATGATTATGACGTCATCCAATGATTATGACATCAAATGATTATGACATCATCAAATGATTATGACATCAACAAAATGATTATGACATCATCTAATGAATATGACATCATCAAATGATTATGACATCAACAAAATGATTATGACATCATCCAATGATTATGACATCAAATGATTATGACATCATCAAATGATTATGACATCAACAAAATGATTATGACATCATCCAATGATTATGACATCAAATGATTATGACATCATCAAATCATTATGACATCAACAAAATGATTATGACATCAACAAAATGATTATGACATCATCAAATGATTATGACATCAACAAAATGATTATGACATCATCTAATGATGATGACATCATCAAATGATTATGACATCAACAAAATGATTATGACATCATCCAATGATTATGACATCAAATGATTATGACATCATCAAATCATTATGACATCAACAAAATGATTATGACATCATCTAATGATTATGACATCATCAAATGATTATGACATCAACAAAATGATTATGACATCATCTAATGATTATGACATCATCAAATGATTATGACATCAACAAAATGATTATGACATCATCCAATGATTATGACATCAAATGATTATGACATCATCAAATGATTACGACATCAACAAAATGATTATGACATCATCTAATGATTATGACATCATCAAATGATTATGACATCAACAAAAAGATTATGACATCATCCAATGATTATGACATCAAATGATTATGACATCATCAAATCATTATGACATCAACAAAATGATTATGACATCATCTAATGATTATGACATCATCAAAATGATTATGACATCATCCAATGATTCTGACATCAAATGATTATGACATCAACAAAATGATTATGACATCATCTAATGATTATGTCATCATCAAATGATTATGACATCAACAAAATGATTATGACATCATCCAATGATTATGACATCAAATGATTATGACATCATCAAATGATTATGACATCAACAAAATGATTATGACATCATCAAATGATTATGACATCAACAAAATGATTATGACATCATCTAATGATTATGACATCATCAAATGATTATGACATCAACAAAATGATTATGACATCATCCAATGATTATGACATCAAATGATTATGACATCATCAAATGATTATGACATCAACAAAATGATTATGACATCATCCAATGATTATGACATCAAATGATTATGACATCATCAAATCATTATGACATCAACAAAATGATTATGACATCAACAAAATGATTTTGACATCATCAAATGATTATAACATCAACAAAATGATTATCACATCATCTAATGATTATGACATCATCAAATGATTATGACATCAACAAAATGATTATGACATCATCCAATGATTATGACATCAAATGATTATGACATCATCAAATGATTATGACATCAACAAAATGATTATGACATCATCAAATGATTATGACATCAACAAAATGATTATGACATCATCTAATGATTATGACATCATCAAATGATTATGACATCAACAAAATGATTATGACATCATCAAATGATTATGACATCAACAAAATGATTATGACATCATCCAATGATTATGACATCAAATGATTATGACATGATCAAATGATTATGACATCAACAAAATGATTATGACATCATCTAATGAATATGACATCATCAAATGATTATTACATCAACAAAATGATTATGACATCATCCAATGATTATGACATCAAATGATTATGACATCATCAAATGATTATGACATCAACAAAATGATTATGACATCATCCAATGATTATGACATCAAATGATTATGACATCATCAAATCATTATGACATCAACAAAATGATTATGACATCATCTAATGATTATGACATCATCAAATGATTATGACATCAACAAAATGATTATGACATCATCTAATGATTATGACATCATCAAATGATTATGACATCAACAAAATGATTATGACATCATCCAATGATTATGACATCAAATGATTATGACATCATCAAATGATTACGACATCAACAAAATGATTATGACATCATCTAATGATTATGACATCATCAAATGATTATGACATCAACAAAAAGATTATGACATCATCCAATGATTATGACATCAAATGATTATGACATCATCAAATCATTATGACATCAACAAAATGATTATGACATCATCTAATGATTATGACATCATCTAAATGATTATGACATCATCCAATGATTCTGACATCAAATGATTATGACATCAACAAAATGATTATGACATCATCTAATGATTATGTCATCATCAAATGATTATGACATCAACAAAATGATTATGACATCATCAAATGATTATAACATCAACAAAACGATTATGACATCATCTAATGATTATGACATCATCAAATGATTATGACATCAACAAAATGATTATGACATCATCCAATGATTATGACATCAAATGATTATGACATCAACAAAATGATTATGACATCATCAAATGATTATGACATCAACAAAATGATTATGACATCATCTAATGATTATGACATCATCAAATGATTATAACATCAACAAAATGATTATGACATCATCTAATGATTATGACATCATCAAATGATTATGACATCAACAAAATGATTATGACATCATCCAATGATTATGACATCAAATGATTATGACATCATCAAATGATTATGACATCAACAAAATGATTATGACATCATCAAATGATTATGACATCAAATGATTATGACATCGTCAAATGATTATGACATCAACAAAATGATTATGACATCATCCAATGATTATGACATCATCAAATGATTATGACATCAACAAAATGATTATGACATCATCCAATGATTATGACATCAAATGATTATGACATCATCAAATGATTATGACATCAACAAAATGATTTTGACATCATCAAATGATTATGACATCAACAAAATGATTATGACATCATCTAATGATTATGACATCATCAAATGATTATGACATCAACAAAATGATTATGACATCATCTAATGATTATGACATCATCAAATGATTATGACATCAACAAAATGATTATGACGTCATCCAATGATTATGACATCAAATGATTATGACATCATCAAATGATTATGACATCAACAAAATGATTATGACATCATCTAATGAATATGACATCATCAAATGATTATGACATCAACAAAATGATTATGACATCATCCAATGATTATGACATCAAATGATTATGACATCATCAAATGATTATGACATCAACAAAATGATTATGACATCATCCAATGATTATGACATCAAATGATTATGACATCATCAAATCATTATGACATCAACAAAATGATTATGACATCAACAAAATGATTATGACATCATCAAATGATTATGACATCAACAAAATGATTATGACATCATCTAATGATGATGACATCATCAAATGATTATGACATCAACAAAATGATTATGACATCATCCAATGATTATGACATCAAATGATTATGACATCATGAAATCATTATGACATCAACAAAATGATTATGACATCATCTAATGATTATGACATCATCAAATGATTATGACATCAACAAAATGATTATGACATCATCTAATGATTATGACATCATCAAATGATTATGACATCAACAAAATGATTATGACATCATCCAATGATTATGACATCAAATGATTATGACATCATCAAATGATTACGACATCAACAAAATGATTATGACATCATCTAATGATTATGACATCATCAAATGATTATGACATCAACAAAAAGATTATGACATCATCCAATGATTATGACATCAAATGATTATGACATCATCAAATCATTATGACATCAACAAAATGATTATGACATCATCTAATGATTATGACATCATCAAAATGATTATGACATCATCCAATGATTCTGACATCAAATGATTATGACATCAACAAAATGATTATGACATCATCTAATGATTATGTCATCATCAAATGATTATGACATCAACAAAATGATTATGACATCATCCAATGATTATGACATCAAATGATTATGACATCATCAAATGATTATGACATCAACAAAATGATTATGACATCATCAAATGATTATGACATCAACAAAATGATTATGACATCATCTAATGATTATGACATCATCAAATGATTATGACATCAACAAAATGATTATGACATCATCCAATGATTATGACATCAAATGATTATGACATCATCAAATGATTATGACATCAACAAAATGATTATGACATCATCCAATGATTATGACATCATCAAATGATTATGACATCATCAAATCATTATGACATCAACAAAATGATTATGACATCAACAAAATGATTATGACATCATCAAATGATTATAACATCAACAAAATGATTATCACATCATCTAATGATTATGACATCATCAAATGATTATGACATCAACAAAATGATTATGACATCATCCAATGATTATGACATCAAATGATTATGACATCATCAAATGATTATGACATCAACAAAATGATTATGACATCATCAAATGATTATGACATCAACAAAATGATTATGACATCATCTAATGATTATGACATCATCAAATGATTATGACATCAACAAAATGATTATGACATCATCTAATGATTATGACATCATCAAATGATTATGACATCAACAAAATGATTATGACATCATCCAATGATTATGACATCAAATGATTATGACATGATCAAATGATTATGACATCAACAAAATGATTATGACATCATCTAATGAATATGACATCATCAAATGATTATTACATCAACAAAATGATTATGACATCATCCAATGATTATGACATCAAATGATTATGACATCATCAAATGATTATGACATCAACAAAATGATTATGACATCATCCAATGATTATGACATCAAATGATTATGACATCATCAAATCATTATGACATCAACAAAATGATTATGACATCAACAAAATGATTATGACATCATCAAATGATTATGACATCAACAAAATGATTATGACATCATCTAATGATGATGACATCATCAAATGATTATGACATCAACAAAATGATTATGACATCATCCAATGATTATGACATCAAATGATTATGACATCATCAAATCATTATGACATCAACAAAATGATTATGACATCATCTAATGATTATGACATCATCAAATGATTATGACATCAACAAAATGATTATGACATCATCTAATGATTATGACATCATCAAATGATTATGACATCAACAAAATGATTATGACATCATCCAATGATTATGACATCAAATGATTATGACATCTTCAAATGATTATGACATCAACAAAATGATTATGACATCATCTAATGAATATGACATCATCAAATGATTATGACATCAACAAAATGATAATGACATCATCTAATGATTATGACATCATCAAATGATTATGACATCAACAAAATGATTATGACATCATCTAATGATTATGACATCATCAAATGATTATGACATCAACAAAATGATTATGACATCATCCAATGATTATGACATCAAATGACTATGACATGATCAAATGATTATGACATCAACAAAATGATTATGACATCATCCAATGATTATGACATCAAATGATTATGACATCATCCAATGATTATGACATCAACAAAATGATTATGACATCAACAAAATGATTATGACATCATCAAATGATTATAACATCAACAAAACGATTATGACATCATCTAATGATTATGACATCATCAAATGATTATGACATCAACAAAATGATTATGACATCATCCAATGATTATGACATCAAATGATTATGACATCAACAAAATGATTATGACATCATCAAATGATTATGACATCAACAAAATGATTATGACATCATCTAATGATTATGACATCATCAAATGATTATGACATCAACAAAATGATTATGACATCATCTAATGATTATGACATCATCAAATGATTATGACATCAACAAAATGATTATGACATCATCCAATGATTATGACATCAAATGATTATGACATCATCAAATGATTATGACATCAACAAAATGATTATGACATCATCAAATGATTATGACATCAAATGATTATGACATCATCAAATGATTATGACATCAACAAAATGATTATGACATCATCCAATGATTATGACATCAAATGATTATGACATCATCAAATCATTATGACATCAACAAAATGATTATGACATCAACAAAATGATTATGACATCATCAAATGATTATAACATCAACAAAATGATTATGACATCATCTAATGATTATGACATCATCAAATGATTATGACATCAACAAAATGATTATGACATCATCCAATGATTATGACATCAAATGATTATGACATCATCAAATGATTATGACATCAACAAAATGATTTTGACATCATCAAATGATTATGACATCAACAAAATGATTATGACATCATCTAATGATTATGACATCATCAAATGATTATGACATCAACAAAATGATTATGACATCATCTAATGATTATGACATCATCAAATGATTATGACATCAACAAAATGATTATGACGTCATCCAATGATTATGACATCAAATGATTATGACATCATCAAATGATTATGACATCAACAAAATGATTATGACATCATCTAATGAATATGACATCATCAAATGATTATGACATCAACAAAATGATTATGACATCATCCAATGATTATGACATCAAATGATTATGACATCATCAAATGATTATGACATCAACAAAATGATTATGACATCATCCAATGATTATGACATCAAATGATTATGACATCATCAAATCATTATGACATCAACAAAATGATTATGACATCAACAAAATGATTATGACATCATCAAATGATTATGACATCAACAAAATGATTATGACATCATCTAATGATGATGACATCATCAAATGATTATGACATCAACAAAATGATTATGACATCATCCAATGATTATGACATCAAATGATTATGACATCATCAAATCATTATGACATCAACAAAATGATTATGACATCATCTAATGATTATGACATCATCAAATGATTATGACATCAACAAAATGATTATGACATCATCTAATGATTATGACATCATCAAATGATTATGACATCAACAAAATGATTATGACATCATCCAATGATTATGACATCAAATGATTATGACATCATCAAATGATTACGACATCAACAAAATGATTATGACATCATCTAATGATTATGACATCATCAAATGATTATGACATCAACAAAAAGATTATGACATCATCCAATGATTATGACATCAAATGATTATGACATCATCAAATCATTATGACATCAACAAAATGATTATGACATCATCTAATGATTATGACATCATCAAAATGATTATGACATCATCTAATGATTATGTCATCATCAAATGATTATGACATCAACAAAATGATTATGACATCATCCAATGATTATGACATCAAATGATTATGACATCATCAAATGATTATGACATCAACAAAATGATTATGACATCATCAAATGATTATGACATCAACAAAATGATTATGACATCATCTAATGATTATGACATCATCAAATGATTATGACATCAACAAAATGATTATGACATCATCCAATGATTATGACATCAAATGATTATGACATCATCAAATGATTATGACATCAACAAAATGATTATGACATCATCCAATGATTATGACATCAAATGATTATGACATCATCAAATCATTATGACATCAACAAAATGATTATGACATCAACAAAATGATTATGACATCATCAAATGATTATAACATCAACAAAATGATTATCACATCATCTAATGATTATGACATCATCAAATGATTATGACATCAACAAAATGATTATGACATCATCCAATGATTATGACATCAAATGATTATGACATCATCAAATGATTATGACATCAACAAAATGATTATGACATCATCAAATGATTATGACATCAACAAAATGATTATGACATCATCTAATGATTATGACATCATCAAATGATTATGACATCAACAAAATGATTATGACATCATCTAATGATTATGACATCATCAAATGATTATGACATCAACAAAATGATTATGACATCATCCAATGATTATGACATCAAATGATTATGACATGATCAAATGATTATGACATCAACAAAATGATTATGACATCATCTAATGAATATGACATCATCAAATGATTATTACATCAACAAAATGATTATGACATCATCCAATGATTATGACATCAAATGATTATGACATCATCAAATGATTATGACATCAACAAAATGATTATGACATCATCCAATGATTATGACATCAAATGATTATGACATCATCAAATCATTATGACATCAACAAAATGATTATGACATCATCTAATGATTATGACATCATCAAATGATTATGACATCAACAAAATGATTATGACATCATCTAATGATTATGACATCATCAAATGATTATGACATCAACAAAATGATTATGACATCATCCAATGATTATGACATCAAATGATTATGACATCATCAAATGATTACGACATCAACAAAATGATTATGACATCATCTAATGATTATGACATCATCAAATGATTATGACATCAACAAAAAGATTATGACATCATCCAATGATTATGACATCAAATGATTATGACATCATCAAATCATTATGACATCAACAAAATGATTATGACATCATCTAATGATTATGACATCATCTAAATGATTATGACATCATCCAATGATTCTGACATCAAATGATTATGACATCAACAAAATGATTATGACATCATCTAATGATTATGTCATCATCAAATGATTATGACATCAACAAAATGATTATGACATCATCCAATGATTATGACATCATCCAATGATTATGACATCAAATGATTATGACATCATCAAATGATTATGACATCAACAAAATGATTATGACATCATCAAATGATTATGACATCAACAAAATGATTATGACATCATCTAATGATTATGACATCATCAAATGATTATGACATCAACAAAATGATTATGACATCATCCAATGATTATGACATCAAATGATTATGACATCATCAAATGATTATGACATCAACAAAATGATTATGACATCATCCAATGATTATGACATCAAATGATTATGACATCATCAAATCATTATGACATCAACAAAATGATTATGACATCAACAAAATGATTATGACATCATCAAATGATTATAACATCAACAAAATGATTATGACATCATCTAATGATTATGACATCATCAAATGATTATGACATCAACAAAATGATTATGACATCATCCAATGATTATGACATCAAATGATTATGACATCATCAAATGATTATGACATCAACAAAATGATTATGACATCATCAAATGATTATGACATCAACAAAATGATTATGACATCATCTAATGATTATGACATCATCAAATGATTATGACATCAACAAAATGATTATGACATCATCTAATGATTATGACATCATCAAATGATTATGACATCAACAAAATGATTATGACATCATCCAATGATTATGACATCAAATGATTATGACATGATCAAATGATTATGACATCAACAAAATGATTATGACATCATCTAATGAATATGACATCATCAAATGATTATTACATCAACAAAATGATTATGACATCATCCAATGATTATGACATCAAATGATTATGACATCATCAAATGATTATGACATCAACAAAATGATTATGACATCATCCAATGATTATGACATCAAATGATTATGACATCATCAAATCATTATGACATCAACAAAATGATTATGACATCAACAAAATGATTATGACATCATCAAATGATTATGACATCAACAAAATGATTATGACATCATCTAATGATGATGACATCATCAAATGATTATGACATCAACAAAATGATTATGACATCATCAAATGATTATGACATCAACAAAATGATTATGACATCATCTAATGATTATGACATCATCAAATGATTATGGCATCATCAAATAATTATGACATCAACAAAATGTTTATAACATCATCAAATGATTATGACATCAAATGATTATGACATTATCAAATCATTATGACATCAACAAATTGATTATTACATCAACAAAATGATTATGACATCATCAAATGATTATGACATCAACAAAATGATTATGTCATCATCCAATGATTATGACATCAAATGATTATGACATCATCAAATGATTATGACATCAACAAAATGATTATGACATCATCTAATGATTATGACATCATCAAATGATTATGACATCAACAAAATGATTATGACATCATCAAATGATTATGACATAATCAAATGATTATGACATCAACAAAATGATTATGACATCATCTAATGATTATGACATCATCAAATGATTATGACATCAACAAAATGATTATGACATCATCCAATGATTATGACATCAAATGATTATGACATCATCAAATCATATGACATCAACAAAATGATTATGACATCAACAAAATGATTATGGCATCATCAAATGATTATGACATCTTCTAATGATTATGACATCATCAAATGATTCTGACATCAACAAAATGATTATGACATCATCTAATGATTATGACATCATCAAATGATTATGACATCAACAAAATGATTATGACATCATCCAATGATTATGACATCAAATGATTATGACATCATCAAATCATTATGACATCAACAAAATGATTATGACAACAAAATGATTATGACATCAAATGATTATGATATCATCAAATGATAATGACAGCAACAAAATGATTATGACATCAACAAAATGATTATGACATCATCCAATGATTATGACATCAAATGATTATGACATCATCAAATCATTATGACATCAACCAAATGATTATGACAACAAAATGATTATGACATCAAATGATTATGACATCATCAAATGATTATGACATCAACAAAATGATTATGACATCATCCAATGATTATGACATCAAATGATTATGACATCATCCAATGATTATGACATCAACAAAATGATTATGACATCAACAAAATGATTATGACATCATCAAATGATTATAACATCAACAAAACGATTATGACATCATCTAATGATTATGACATCATCAAATGATTATGACATCAACAAAATGATTATGACATCATCCAATGATTATGACATCAAATGATTATGACATCAACAAAATGATTATGACATCATCAAATGATTATGACATCAACAAAATGATTATGACATCATCTAATGATTATGACATCATCAAATGATTATGACATCAACAAAATGATTATGACATCATCTAATGATTATGACATCATCAAATGATTATGACATCAACAAAATGATTATGACATCATCCAATGATTATGACATCAAATGATTATGACATCATCAAATGATTATGACATCAACAAAATGATTATGACATCATCAAATGATTATGACATCAAATGATTATGACATCATCAAATGATTATGACATCAACAAAATGATTATGACATCATCCAATGATTATGACATCATCAAATGATTATGACATCAACAAAATGATTATGACATCATCCAATGATTATGACATCAAATGATTATGACATCATCAAATGATTATGACATCAACAAAATGATTTTGACATCATCAAATGATTATGACATCAACAAAATGATTATGACATCATCTAATGATTATGACATCATCAAATGATTATGACATCAACAAAATGATTATGACATCATCTAATGATTATGACATCATCAAATGATTATGACATCAACAAAATGATTATGACGTCATCCAATGATTATGACATCAAATGATTATGACATCATCAAATGATTATGACATCAACAAAATGATTATGACATCATCTAATGAATATGACATCATCAAATGATTATGACATCAACAAAATGATTATGACATCATCCAATGATTATGACATCAAATGATTATGACATCATCAAATGATTATGACATCAACAAAATGATTATGACATCATCCAATGATTATGACATCAAATGATTATGACATCATCAAATCATTATGACATCAACAAAATGATTATGACATCAACAAAATGATTATGACATCATCAAATGATTATGACATCAACAAAATGATTATGACATCATCTAATGATGATGACATCATCAAATGATTATGACATCAACAAAATGATTATGACATCATCCAATGATTATGACATCAAATGATTATGACATCATCAAATCATTATGACATCAACAAAATGATTATGACATCATCTAATGATTATGACATCATCAAATGATTATGACATCAACAAAATGATTATGACATCATCTAATGATTATGACATCATCAAATGATTATGACATCAACAAAATGATTATGACATCATCCAATGATTATGACATCAAATGATTATGACATCATCAAATGATTACGACATCAACAAAATGATTATGACATCATCTAATGATTATGACATCATCAAATGATTATGACATCAACAAAAAGATTATGACATCATCCAATGATTATGACATCAAATGATTATGACATCATCAAATCATTATGACATCAACAAAATGATTATGACATCATCTAATGATTATGACATCATCAAAATGATTATGACATCATCCAATGATTCTGACATCAAATGATTATGACATCAACAAAATGATTATGACATCATCTAATGATTATGTCATCATCAAATGATTATGACATCAACAAAATGATTATGACATCATCCAATGATTATGACATCAAATGATTATGACATCATCAAATGATTATGACATCAACAAAATGATTATGACATCATCAAATGATTATGACATCAACAAAATGATTATGACATCATCTAATGATTATGACATCATCAAATGATTATGACATCAACAAAATGATTATGACATCATCCAATGATTATGACATCAAATGATTATGACATCATCAAATGATTATGACATCAACAAAATGATTATGACATCATCCAATGATTATGACATCATCAAATGATTATGACATCATCAAATCATTATGACATCAACAAAATGATTATGACATCAACAAAATGATTATGACATCATCAAATGATTATAACATCAACAAAATGATTATCACATCATCTAATGATTATGACATCATCAAATGATTATGACATCAACAAAATGATTATGACATCATCCAATGATTATGACATCAAATGATTATGACATCATCAAATGATTATGACATCAACAAAATGATTATGACATCATCAAATGATTATGACATCAACAAAATGATTATGACATCATCTAATGATTATGACATCATCAAATGATTATGACATCAACAAAATGATTATGACATCATCTAATGATTATGACATCATCAAATGATTATGACATCAACAAAATGATTATGACATCATCCAATGATTATGACATCAAATGATTATGACATGATCAAATGATTATGACATCAACAAAATGATTATGACATCATCTAATGAATATGACATCATCAAATGATTATTACATCAACAAAATGATTATGACATCATCCAATGATTATGACATCAAATGATTATGACATCATCAAATGATTATGACATCAACAAAATGATTATGACATCATCCAATGATTATGACATCAAATGATTATGACATCATCAAATGATTATGACATCAACAAAATGATTATGACATCAACAAAATGATTATGACATCATCAAATGATTATGACATCAACAAAATGATTATGACATCATCTAATGATGATGACATCATCAAATGATTATGACATCAACAAAATGATTATGACATCATCCAATGATTATGACATCAAATGATTATGACATCATCAAATCATTATGACATCAACAAAATGATTATGACATCATCTAATGATTATGACATCATCAAATGATTATGACATCAACAAAATGATTATGACATCATCTAATGATTATGACATCATCAAATGATTATGACATCAACAAAATGATTATGACATCATCCAATGATTATGACATCAAATGATTATGACATCTTCAAATGATTATGACATCAACAAAATGATTATGACATCATCTAATGAATATGACATCATCAAATGATTATGACATCAACAAAATGATAATGACATCATCAAATGATTATGACATCAACAAAATGATGATGACATCATCTAATGATTATGACATCATCAAATGATTATGACATCAACAAAATGATTATGACATCATCTAATGATTATGACATCATCAAATGATTATGACATCAACAAAATGATTATGACATCATCCAATGATTATGACATCAAATGATTATGACATGATCAAATGATTATGACATCAACAAAATGATTATGACATCATCTAATGAATATGACATCATCAAATGATTATGACATCAACAAAATGATTATGACATCATCCAATGATTATGACATCAAATGATTATGACATCATCAAATGATTATGACATCAACAAAATGATTATGACATCATCCAATGATTATGACATCAAATGATTATGACATCATCAAATCATTATGACATCAACAAAATGATTATGACATCATCAAATGATTATGACATCAACAAAATGATTAGGACATCATCTAATGATGATGACATCATCAAATGATTATGACATCAACAAAATGATTATGACATCATCAAATGATTATGACATCAACAAAATGATTATGACATCATCTAATGATTATGACATCATCAAATGATTATGGCATCATCAAATAATTATGACATCAACAAAATGATTATAACATCATCCAGTGATTATGACATCAAATGATTATGACATTATCAAATCATTATGACATCAACAAATTGATTATTACATCAACAAAATGATTATGACATCATCAAATGATTATGACATCAACAAAATGATTATGTCATCATCCAATGATTATGACATCAAATGATTATGACATCATCAAATGATTATGACATCAACAAAATGATTATGACATCATCTAATGATTATGACATCATCAAATGATTATGACATCAACAAAATGATTATGACATCATCAAATGATTATGACATAATCAAATGATTATGACATCAACAAAATGATTATGACATCATCAAATGATTATGACATCAACAAAATGATTATGACATCATCCAATGATTATGACATCAAATGATTATGACATCATCAAATCATATGACATCAACAAAATGATTATGACATCAACAAAATGATTATGGCATCATCAAATGATTATGACATCTTCTAATGATTATGACATCATCAAATGATTCTGACATCAACAAAATGATTATGACATCATCTAATGATTATGACATCATCAAATGATTATGACATCAACAAAATGATTATGACATCATCCAATGATTATGACATCAAATGATTATGACATCATCAAATCATTATGACATCAACAAAATGATTATGACAACAAAATGATTATGACATCAAATGATTATGATATCATCAAATGATAATGACAGCAACAAAATGATTATGACATCAACAAAATGATTATGACATCATCCAATGATTATGACATCAAATGATTATGACATCATCAAATCATTATGACATCAACCAAATGATTATGACAACAAAATGATTATGACATCAAATGATTATGACATCATCAAATGATTATGACATCAACAAAATGATTATGACATCATCCAATGATTATGACATCAAATGATTATGACATCATCCAATGATTATGACATCAACAAAATGATTATGACATCAACAAAATGATTATGACATCATCAAATGATTATAACATCAACAAAATGATTATGACATCATCTAATGATTATGACATCATCAAATGATTATGACATCAACAAAATGATTATGACATCATCCAATGATTATGACATCAAATGATTATGACATCATCAAATGATTATGACATCAACAAAATGATTATGACATCATCAAATGATTATGACATCAACAAAATGATTATGACATCATCTAATGATTATGACATCATCAAATGATTATGACATCAACAAAATGATTATGACATCATCTAATGATTATGACATCATCAAATGATTATGACATCAACAAAATGATTATGACATCATCCAATGATTATGACATCAAATGATTATGACATCATCAAATGATTATGACATCAACAAAATGATTATGACATCATCAAATGATTATGACATCAAATGATTATGACATCATCAAATGATTATGACATCAACAAAATGATTATGACATCATCCAATGATTATGACATCAAATGATTATGACATCATCAAATGATTATGACATCAACAAAATGATTTTGACATCATCAAATGATTATGACATCAACAAAATGATTATGACATCATCTAATGATTATGACATCATCAAATGATTATGACATCAACAAAATGATTATGACATCATCTAATGATTATGACATCATCAAATGATTATGACATCAACAAAATGATTATGACGTCATCCAATTATTATGACATCAATTGATTATGACATCATCAAATGATTATGACATCAACAAAATGATTATGACATCATCTAATGAATATGACATCATCAAATGATTATGACATCAACAAAATGATTATGACATCATCCAATGATTATGACATCAAATGATTATGACATCATCAAATGATTATGACATCAACAAAATGATTATGACATCATCCAATGATTATGACATCAAATGATTATGACATCATCAAATCATTATGACATCAACAAAATGATTATGACATCAACAAAATGATTATGACATCATCAAATGATTATGACATCAACAAAATGATTATGACATCATCTAATGATGATGACATCATCAAATGATTATGACATCAACAAAATGATTATGACATCATCAAATGATTATGACATCAACAAAATGATTATGACATCATCTAATGATTATGACATCATCAAATGATTATGACATCAACAAAATGATTAGGACATCATCAAATGATTATGACATCAACAAAATGATTATGACATCATCTAATGATCATGACATCATCAAATGATTATGACATCATCAAATGATTATGACATCAACAAAATGATTATGACATCATCCAATGATTATGACCTCAAATCATTATGACATCATCAAATGATTATGACATCAACAAAATGATTAGGACATCATCTAATGATTATGACATCATCAAATGATTATGACATCAACAAAATGATTATGACATCATCTAATGATTATGACATCATCAAATGATTATGACATCAACAAAATGATTATGACATCATCCAATGATTATGACATCAAATGATTACGACATCATCAAATGATTACGACATCAACAAAATGATTATGACATCATCTAATGATTATGACATCATCAAATGATAATGACATCAACAAAAAGATTATGACATCATCCAATGATTATGACATCAAATGATTATGACATCATCAAATCATTATGACATCAACAAAATGATTATGACATCATCTAATGATTATGACATCATCAAAATGATTATGACATCATCCAATGATTCTGACATCAAATGATTATGACATCAACAAAATGATTATGACATCATCTAATGATTATGTCATCATCAAATGATTATGACATCAACAAAATGATTATGACATCATCCAATGATTATGACATCAAATGATTATGACATCATCAAATGATTATGACATCAACAAAATGATTATGACATCATCAAATGATTATGACATCAACAAAATGATTATGACATCATCTAATGATTATGACATCATCAAATGATTATGACATCAACAAAATGATTATGACATCATCCAATGATTATGACATCAAATGATTATGACATCATCAAATGATTATGACATCAACAAAATGATTATGACATCATCCAATGATTATGACATCAAATGATTATGACATCATCAAATCATTATGACATCAACAAAATGATTATGACATCAACAAAATGATTATGACATCATCAAATGATTATGACATCAACAAAATGATTATGACATCATCTAATGATTATGACATCATCAAATGATTATGACATCAACAAAATGATTATGACATCATCCAATGATTATGACATCAAATGATTATGACATCATCAAATGATTATGACATCAACAAAATGATTATGACATCATCAAATGATTATGACATCAACAAAATGATTATGACATCATCTAATGATTATGACATCATCAAATGATTATGACATCAACAAAATGATTATGACATCATCTAATGATTATGACATCATCAAATGATTATGACATCAACAAAATGATTATGACATCATCCAATGATTATGACATCAAATGATTATGACATGATCAAATGATTATGACATCAACAAAATGATTATGACATCATCTAATGAATATGACATCATCAAATGATTATTACATCAACAAAATGATTATGACATCATCCAATGATTATGACATCAAATGATTATGACATCATCAAATGATTATGACATCAACAAAATGATTATGACATCATCCAATGATTATGACATCAAATGATTATGACATCATCAAATCATTATGACATCAACAAAATGATTATGACATCAACAAAATGATTATGACATCATCAAATGATTATGACATCAACAAAATGATTATGACATCATCTAATGATGATGACATCATCAAATGATTATGACATCAACAAAATGATTATGACATCATCCAATGATTATGACATCAACAAAATGATTATGACATCATCTAATGATTATGACATCATCAAATGATTATGGCATCATCAAATAATTATGACATCAACAAAATGATTATAACATCATCCAGTGATTATGACATCAAATGATTATGACATTATCAAATCATTATGACATCAACAAATTGATTATTACATCAACAAAATGATTATGACATCATCAAATGATTATGACATCAACAAAATGATTATGTCATCATCCAATGATTATGACATCAAATGATTATGACATCATCAAATGATTATGACATCAACAAAATGATTATGACATCATCTAATGATTATGACATCATCAAATGATTATGACATCAACAAAATGATTATGACATCATCAAATGATTATGACATAATCAAATGATTATGACATCAACAAAATGATTATGACATCATCTAATGATTATGACATCATCAAATGATTATGACATCAACAAAATGATTATGACATCATCCAATGATTATGACATCAAATGATTATGACATCATCAAATCATATGACATCAACAAAATGATTATGACATCAACAAAATGATTATGACATCATCAAATGATTATGACATCTTCTAATGATTATGACATCATCAAATGATTCTGACATCACCAAAATTATTATGACATCATCTAATGATTATGACATCATCAAATGATTATGACATCAACAAAATGATTATGACATCATCCAATGATTATGACATCAAATGATTATGACATCATCAAATCATTATGACATCAACAAAATGATTATGACAACAAAATGATTATGACATCAAATGATTATGATATCATCAAATGATAATGACAGCAACAAAATGATTATGACATCAACAAAATGATTATGACATCATCCAATGATTATGACATCAAATGATTATGACATCATCAAATCATTATGACATCAACCAAATGATTATGACAACAAAATGATTATGACATCAAATGATTATGACATCATCAAATGATTATGACATCAACAAAATGATTATGACATCATCCAATGATTATGACATCAAATGATTATGACATCATCCAATGATTATGACATCAACAAAATGATTATGACATCAACAAAATGATTATGACATCATCAAATGATTATAACATCAACAAAATGATTATGACATCATCTAATGATTATGACATCATCAAATGATTATGACATCAACAAAATGATTATGACATCATCCAATGATTATGACATCAAATGATTATGACATCATCAAATGATTATGACATCAACAAAATGATTATGACATCATCAAATGATTATGACATCAACAAAATGATTATGACATCATCTAATGATTATGACATCATCAAATGATTATGACATCAACAAAATGATTATGACATCATCTAATGATTATGACATCATCAAATGATTATGACATCAACAAAATGATTATGACATCATCCAATGATTATGACATCAAATGATTATGACATCATCAAATGATTATGACATCAACAAAATGATTATGACATCATCAAATGATTATGACATCAAATGATTATGACATCATCAAATGATTATGACATCAACAAAATGATTATGACATCATCCAATGATTATGACATCAAATGATTATGACATCATCAAATGATTATGACATCAACAAAATGATTTTGACATCATCAAATGATTATGACATCAACAAAATGATTATGACATCATCTAATGATTATGACATCATCAAATGATTATGACATCAACAAAATGATTATGACATCATCTAATGATTATGACATCATCAAATGATTATGACATCAACAAAATGATTATGACGTCATCCAATGATTATGACATCAAATGATTATGACATCATCAAATGATTATGACATCAACAAAATGATTATGACATCATCTAATGAATATGACATCATCAGATGATTATGACATCAACAAAATGATTATGACATCATCCAATGAATATGACATCAAATGATTATGACATCATCAAATGATTATGACATCAACAAAATGATTATGACATCATCCAATGATTATGACATCAAATGATTATGACATCATCAAATCATTATGACATCAACAAAATGATTATGACATCAACAAAATGATTATGACATCATCAAATGATTATGACATCAACAAAATGATTATGACATCATCTAATGATGATGACATCATCAAATGATTATGACATCAACAAAATGATTATGACATCATCAAATGATTATGACATCAACAAAATGATTATGACATCATCTAATGATTATGACATCATCAAATGATTATGACATCAACAAAATGATTAGGACATCATCAAATGATTATGACATCAACAAAATGATTATGACATCATCTAATGATCATGACATCATCAAATGATTATGACATCATCAAATGATTATGACATCAACAAAATGATTATGACATCATCCAATGATTATGACCTCAAATCATTATGACATCATCAAATCATTATGACATCAACAAAATGATTATTACATCAACAAAATGATTATGACATCATCAAATGATTATGACATCAACAAAATGATTATGTCATCATCCAATGATCATGACATCAAATGATTATGACATCATCAAATGATTATGACATCAACAAAATGAATATGACATCATCTAATGATTATGACATCATCAAATGATTATAACATCAACAAAATGATTATGACATCATCCAATGATTGTGACATCAAATGATTATGACATCATCAAATGATTATGACATCAACAAAATGATTATGACATCATCAAATGATTATGACATCAACAAAATGATTATGACATCATCAAATGATTATGACATCAACAAAATGATTATGACATCATCTAATGATTATGACATCATCAAATGATTATGACATCAACAAAATGATTATGACATCATCCAATGATTATGACATCAAATGATTATGACATCATCAAATGATTATGACATCAACAAAATGATTATGACATCATCTAATGAATATGACATCATCAAATGATTATGACATCAACAAAATGATTATGACATCATCCAATGATTATGACATCAAATGATTATGACATCATCAAATGATTATGACATCAACAAAATGATTATGACATCATCCAATGATTATGACATCAAATGATTATGACATCATCAAATCATTATGACATCAACAAAATGATTATGACATCATCTAATGATTATGACATCATCAAATGATTATGACATCATCAAATGATTATGACATCATCCAATTATTATAACATCAAATGATTATGACATCATCAAATGATTACGACATCAACAAAATGATTATGACATCATCTAATGATTATGACATCATCAAATGATTATGACATCAACAAAATGATTATGACATCATCCAATGATTATGACATCAAATGATTATGACATCATCAAATGATTGACATCAACAAAAAGATTATGACATCATCCAATGATTATGACATCAAATGATTATGACATCATCAAATCATTATGACATCAACAAAATGATTATGACATCATCTAATGATTATGACATCATCCAATGATTATGACATCAAATGATTATGACATCAACAAAATGAATATGACATCAACAAAATGATTATGACATCATCTAATGATTATGACATCATCAAATGATTATGACATCAACAAAATGATTATGACATCATCCAATGATTATGACATCAAATGATTATGACATCATCAAATGATTATGACATCAACAAAATGATTATTACATCATCCAATGATTATGACATCAAATGATTATGCCATCATCAAATCATTATGACATCAACAAAATGATTATGACATCAACAAAATGATTATAACATCAACAAAATGATTATGACATCATCTAATGATTATGACATCATCAAATGATTATGACATCAACAAAATGATTATGACATCATCCAATGATTATGACATCATCAAATGATTATGACATCAACAAAATGATTATGACATCAACAAAATGATTATGACATCATCAAATGATTATGACATCAACAAAATGATTATGACATCATCTAATGATTATGACATCATCAAATGATTATGACATCAACAAAATGATTATGACATCATCCAATGATTATGACATCAAATGATTATGACATCATCAAATGATTATGACATCAACAAAATGATTATGACATCATCCAATGATTATGACATCAAATGATTATGACATCATCAAATCATTATGACATCAACAAAATGATTATGACATCAACAAAATGATTATGACATCATCAAATGATTATAATATCAACAAAATGATTATGACATCATCTAATGATTATGACATCATCAAATGATTATGACATCAACAAAATGATTATGACATCATCCAATGATTATGACATCAAATGATTATGACATCATCAAATGATTATGACATCAACAAAATGATTATGACATCATCAAATGATTATGACATCAACAAAATGATTATGACATCATCTAATGATTATGACATCATCAAATGATTATGACATCAACAAAATGATTATGACATCATCTAATGATTATGACTTCATCAAATGATTATGACATCAACAAAATGATTATGACATCATCCAATGATGATGACATCAAATGATTATGACATCATCAAATCATATGACATCACCAAAATGATTATGACATCAACAAAATGATTATGACATCATCAAATGATTATGACATCAACAAAATGATTATGACATCATCAAATGATTCTGACATCAACAAAATGATTATGACATCATCTAATGATTATGACATCATCCAATGATTATGACATCAAATGATTATGACATCATCAAATCATTATGACATCAACAAAATGATTATGACATCATCTAATGATTATGACATCATCAAAATGATTATGACATCATCCAATGATTCTGACATCAAATGATTATGACATCAACAAAATGATTATGACATCATCTAATGATTATGTCATCATCAAATGATTATGACATCAACAAAATGATTATGACATCATCCAATGATTATGACATCAAATGATTATGACATCATCAAATGATTATGACATCAACAAAATGATTATGACATCATCAAATGATTATGACATCAACAAAATGATTATGACATCATCTAATGATTATGACATCATCAAATGATTATGACATCAACAAAATGATTATGACATCATCCAATGATTATGACATCAAATGATTATGACATCATCAAATGATTATGACATCAACAAAATGATTATGACATCATCCAATGATTATGACATCAAATGATTATGACATCATCAAATCATTATGACATCAACAAAATGATTATGACATCAACAAAATGATTATGACATCATCAAATGATTATAACATCAACAAAATGATTATGACATCATCTAATGATTATGACATCATCAAATGATTATGACATCAACAAAATGATTATGACATCATCCAATGATTATGACATCAAATGATTATGACATCATCAAATGATTATGACATCAACAAAATGATTATGACATCATCAAATGATTATGACATCAACAAAATGATTATGACATCATCTAATGATTATGACATCATCAAATGATTATGACATCAACAAAATGATTATGACATCATCTAATGATTATGACATCATCAAATGATTATGACATCAACAAAATGATTATGACATCATCCAATGATTATGACATCAAATGATTATGACATGATCAAATGATTATGACATCAACAAAATGATTATGACATCATCTAATGAATATGACATCATCAAATGATTATTACATCAACAAAATGATTATGACATCATCCAATGATTATGACATCAAATGATTATGACATCATCAAATGATTATGACATCAACAAAATGATTATGACATCATCCAATGATTATGACATCAAATGATTATGACATCATCAAATCATTATGACATCAACAAAATGATTATGACATCAACAAAATGATTATGACATCATCAAATGATTATGACATCAACAAAATGATTATGACATCATCTAATGATGATGACATCATCAAATGATTATGACATCAACAAAATGATTATGACATCATCCAATGATTATGACATCAACAAAATGATTATGACATCATCTAATGATTATGACATCATCAAATGATTATGGCATCATCAAATAATTATGACATCAACAAAATGATTATAACATCATCCAGTGATTATGACATCAAATGATTATGACATTATCAAATCATTATGACATCAACAAATTGATTATTACATCAACAAAATGATTATGACATCATCAAATGATTATGACATCAACAAAATGATTATGTCATCATCCAATGATTATGACATCAAATGATTATGACATCATCAAATGATTATGACATCAACAAAATGATTATGACATCATCTAATGATTATGACATCATCAAATGATTATGACATCAACAAAATGATTATGACATCATCAAATGATTATGACATAATCAAATGATTATGACATCAACAAAATGATTATGACATCATCTAATGATTATGACATCATCAAATGATTATGACATCAACAAAATGATTATGACATCATCCAATGATTATGACATCAAATGATTATGACATCATCAAATCATATGACATCAACAAAATGATTATGACATCAACAAAATGATTATGGCATCATCAAATGATTATGACATCTTCTAATGATTATGACATCATCAAATGATTCTGACATCAACAAAATGATTATGACATCATCTAATGATTATGACATCATCAAATGATTATGACATCAACAAAATGATTATGACATCATCCAATGATTATGACATCAAATGATTATGACATCATCAAATCATTATGACATCAACAAAATGATTATGACAACAAAATGATTATGACATCAAATGATTATGATATCATCAAATGATAATGACAGCAACAAAATGATTATGACATCAACAAAATGATTATGACATCATCCAATGATTATGACATCAAATGATTATGACATCATCAAATCATTATGACATCAACCAAATGATTATGACAACAAAATGATTATGACATCAAATGATAATGACATCATCAAATGATTATGACATCAACAAAATGATTATGACATCATCCAATGATTATGACATCAAATGATTATGACATCATCCAATGATTATGACATCAACAAAATGATTATGACATCAACAAAATGATTATGACATCATCAAATGATTATAACATCAACAAAATGATTATGACATCATCTAATGATTATGACATCATCAAATGATTATGACATCAACAAAATGATTATGACATCATCCAATGATTATGACATCAAATGATTATGACATCATCAAATGATTATGACATCAACAAAATGATTATGACATCATCAAATGATTATGACATCAACAAAATGATTATGACATCATCTAATGATTATGACATCATCAAATGATTATGACATCAACAAAATGATTATGACATCATCTAATGATTATGACATCATCAAATGATTATGACATCAACAAAATGATTATGACATCATCCAATGATTATGACATCAAATGATTATGACATCATCAAATGATTATGACATCAACAAAATGATTATGACATCATCAAATGATTATGACATCAAATGATTATGACATCATCAAATGATTATGACATCAACAAAATGATTATAACATCATCCAATGATTATGACATCAAATGATTATGACATCATCATATGATTATGACATCAACAAAATGATTTTGACATCATCAAATGATTATGACATCAACAAAATGATTATGACATCATCTAATGATTATGACATCATCAAATGATTATGACATCAACAAAATGATTATGACATCATCTAATGATTATGACATCATCAAATGATTATGACATCAACAAAATGATTATGACGTCATCCAATGATTATGACATCAAATGATTATGACATCATCAAATGATTATGACATCAACAAAATGATTATGACATCATCTAATGAATATGACATCATCAAATGATTATGACATCAACAAAATGATTATGACATCATCCAATGATTATGACATCAAATGATTATGACATCATCAAATGATTATGACATCAACAAAATGATTATGACATCATCCAATGATTATGACATCAAATGATTATGACATCATCAAATCATTATGACATCAACAAAATGATTATGACATCAACAAAATGATTATGACATCATCAAATGATTATGACATCAACAAAATGATTATGACATCATCTAATGATGATGACATCATCAAATGATTATGACATCAACAAAATGATTATGACATCATCAAATGATTATGACATCAACAAAATGATTATGACATCATCTAATGATTATGACATCATCAAATGATTATGACATCAACAAAATGATTAGGACATCATCAAATGATTATGACATCAACAAAATGATTATGACATCATCTAATGATCATGACATCATCAAATGATTATGACATCATCAAATGATTATGACATCAACAAAATGATTATGACATCATCCAATGATTATGACCTCAAATCATTATGACATCATCAAATCAATATGACATCAACAAAATGATTATTACATCAACAAAATGATTATGACATCATCAAATGATTATGACATCAACAAAATGATTATGTCATCATCCAATGATCATGACATCAAATGATTATGACATCATCAAATGATTATGACATCAACAAAATGAATATGACATCATCTAATGATTATGACATCATCAAATGATTATAACATCAACAAAATGATTATGACATCATCCAATGATTGTGACATCAAATGATTATGACATCATCAAATGATTATGACATCAACAAAATGATTATGACATCATCAAATGATTATGACATCAACAAAATGATTATGACATCATCAAATGATTATGACATCAACAAAATGATTATGACATCATCTAATGATTATGACATCATCAAATGATTATGACATCAACAAAATGATTATGACATCATCCAATGATTATGACATCAAATGATTATGACATCATCAAATGATTATGACATCAACAAAATGATTATGACATCATCTAATGAATATGACATCATCAAATGATTATGACATCAACAAAATGATTATGACATCATCCAATGATTATGACATCAAATGATTATGACATCATCAAATGATTATGACATCAACAAAATGATTATGACATCATCTAATGATTATGACATCATCAAATGATTATGACATCAACAAAATGATTATGACATCATCCAATGATTATGACATCAAATGATTATGACATCATCAAATGATTGACATCAACAAAAAGATTATGACATCATCCAATGATTATGACATCAAATGATTATGACATCATCAAATCATTATGACATCAACAAAATGATTATGACATCATCTAATGATTATGACATCATCCAATGATTATGACATCAAATGATTATGACATCAATAAAATGAATATGACATCAACAAAATGATTATGACATCATCTAATGATTATGACATCATCAAATGATTATGACATCAACAAAATGATTATTACATCATCCAATGATTATGACATCAAATGATTATGCCATCATCAAATCATTATGACATCAACAAAATGATTATGACATCAACAAAATGATTATAACATCAACAAAATGATTATGACATCATCTAATGATTATGACATCATCAAATGATTATGACATCAACAAAATGATTATGACATCATCCAATGATTATGACATCATCAAATGATTATGACATCAACAAAATGATTATGACATCAACAAAATGATTATGACATCATCAAATGATTATGACATCAACAAAATGATTATGACATCATCTAATGATTATGACATCATCAAATGATTATGACATCAACAAAATGATTATGACATCATCCAATGATTATGACATCAAATGATTATGACATCATCAAATGATTATGACATCAACAAAATGATTATGACATCATCCAATGATTATGACATCAAATGATTATGACATCATCAAATCATTATGACATCAACAAAATGATTATGACATCAACAAAATGATTATGACATCATCAAATGATTATAATATCAACAAAATGATTATGACATCATCTAATGATTATGACATCATCAAATGATTATGACATCAACAAAATGATTATGACATCATCCAATGATTATGACATCAAATGATTATGACATCATCAAATGATTATGACATCAACAAAATGATTATGACATCATCAAATGATTATGACATCAACAAAATGATTATGACATCATCTAATGATTATGACATCATCAAATGATTATGACATCAACAAAATGATTATGACATCATCTAATGATTATGACTTCATCAAATGATTATGACATCAACAAAATGATTATGACATCATCCAATGATGATGACATCAAATGATTATGACATCATCAAATCATATGACATCACCAAAATGATTATGACATCAACAAAAAGATTATGACATCATCAAATGATTATGACATCAACAAAATGATTATGACATCATCAAATGATTCTGACATCAACAAAATGATTATGACATCATCTAATGATTATGACATCATCCAATGATTATGACATCAAATGATTATGACATCATCAAATCATTATGACATCAACAAAATGATTATGACAACAAAATGATTATGACATCAAATGATTATGATATCATCAAATGATAATGACAGCAACAAAATGATTATGACATCAACAAAATGATTATGACATCATCCAATGATTATGACATCAAATGATTATGACATCATCAAATCATTATGACATCAACAAAATGATTATGACAACAAAATGATTATGACATCAAATGATTATGACATCATCAAATGATTATGACATCAACAAAATGATTATGACATCATCCAATGATTGTGACATCAAATGATTATGACATCATCAAATGATTATGACATCAACAAAATGATTATGACATCATCTAATGATTATGACATAATCAAATGATTATGACATCAACAAAATGATTATGACATCATCTAATGATTATGACATCATCAAATGATTATGACATCAACAAAATGATTATGACATCATCCAATGATTATGACATCAAATGATTATGACATCATCAAATGATTATGACATCAACAAAATGATTATGACATCATCTAATGAATATGACATCATCAAATGATTATGACATCAACAAAATGATTATGACATCATCCAATGATTATGACATCAAATGATTATGACATCATCAAATGATTATGACATCAACAAAATGATTATGACATCATCCAATGATTATGACATCAAATGATTATGACATCATCAAATCATTATGACATCAACAAAATGATTATGACATCATCTAATGATTATGACATCATCAAATGATTATGACATCAACAAAATGATTATGACATCATCTAATGATTATGACATCATCAAATGATTATGACATCAACAAAATGATTATGACATCATCCAATGATTATGACTTCAAATGATTATGACATCATCAAATGATTACGACATCAACAAAATGATTATGACATCATCTAATGATTATGACATCATCAAATGATTATGACATCAACAAAATGATTATGACATCATCCAATGATTATGACTTCAAATGATTATGACATCATCAAATGATTGACATCAACAAAAAGATTATGACATCATCCAATGATTATGACATCAAATGATTATGACATCATCAAATCATTATGACATCAACAAAATGATTATGACATCATCTAATGATTATGACATCATCAAAATGATTATGACATCATCCAATGATTATGACATCAAATGATTATGACATCAACAAAATGATTATGACATCAAATGATTATGACATCATAAAATCATTATAACATAAACAAAATGATTATGACATCATCCAATGATTATGACATCAAATGATTATGACATCAACAAAATGATTATGACATCAACAAAATGATTATGACATCATCTAATGATTATGACATCATCAAATGATTATGACATCAACAAAATGATTATGACATCATCCAATGATTATGACATCAAATGATTATGACATCATCAAATGATTATGACATCAACAAAATGATTATTACGTCATCCAATGATTATGACATCAAATGATTATGACATCATCAAATCATTATGACATCAACAAAATGATTATGACATCAACAAAATGATTATGACATCATCAAATGATTATAACATCAACAAAATGATTATGACATCATCTAATGATTATGACATCATCAAATGATTATGACATCAACAAAATGATTATGACATCATCCAATGATTATGACATCAAATGATTATGACATCATCAAATGATTATGACATCATCAAATGATTATGACATCAACAAAATGATTATGACATCATCTAATGATTATGACATCATCAAATGATTATGACATCAACAAAATGATTATGACATCATCCAATGATTATGACATCAAATGATTATGACATCATCAAATGATTATGACATCAACAAAATGATTATGACATCATACAATGATTATGACATCAAATGATTATGACATCATCAAATCATTATGACATCAACAAAATGATTATGACATCAACAAAATGATTATGACATCATCAAATGATTATAACATCAACAAAATGATTATGACATCATCTAATGATTATGACATCATCAAATGATTATGACATCAACAAAATGATTATGACATCATCCAATGATTATGACATCAAATGATTATGACATCATCAAATGATTATGACATCAACAAAATGATTATGACATCATCCAATGATTATGACATCAAATGATTATGACATCATCCAATGATTATGACATCAAATGATTATGACATCATCAAATCATATGACATCAACAAAATGATTATGACATCAACAAAATGATTATGACATCATCAAATGATTATGACATCAACAAAATGATTATGACATCATCAAATGATTCTGACATCAACAAAATGATTATGACATCATCTAATGATTATGACATCATCAAATGATTATGACATCAACAAAATGATTATGACATCATCCAATGATTATGACATCAAATGATTATGACATCATCAAATCATTATGACATCAACAAAATGATTATGACAACAAAATGATTATGACATCAAATGATTATGATATCATCAAATGATAATGACAGCAACAAAATGATTATGACATCAACAAAATTATTATGACATCATCAAATGATTATGACATCATCAAAAGTTTATTACATCAACAAAATTATTATGACATCATCTAATGATTATGACATCATCAAATGATAATGACATCAACAAAATGATTATGACATCATCAAATGATTATGACAACAAAATGATTATGACATCATCAAATGATTATGACATCAACGAAATGATCATGACATCAAATGATTATGACAACAAAATGATCATTACATCATCAAATGATTATGACATCATCAAATGATGATGACATAAAACGATTATAATTATTATGACATCGTTAAATGATTATGACAATCAAATGATTATGACAACAGGAAAATCATTATAACATCTTCAAAATGATTATTAATTCTTCAAACGCTAATGATATCATCAAAATAATTATGACATCAACAAAATGATTATGCCATCAACAAAATGATTATGGCATCATCAAATGATTATGACATCAAAATGATTGACATCAAAATGATTGACATCAAAATGATTATGACATTGACATCATTATGACATATTCAAAATGATTATTAATTCATCAAACGCTTATGATGTCATCAAAATAATTAAGACATCAACAAAGTGATTACGACATCATCAAATGATTATGACATCAAACAATTATGACAATTATGACATGATCAAAATCGTTATGCCATCAACAAAATGATTATGACTTCATCAAATGACTAATACATCAAAATGATTGAAAAAATCAAAATGACTATGACAACATCAAAATGATTATGAAGTCATCAATTGATTATGACATCAAAAAGATTATGATATCATCAAATGATTATGACATCATCCAATGATTATGACATCAACAAAATGATTATGACATCTTCAAATGATTATGACATCAAGAAAATGATTATGACATCAAATGATTATGTCGTCATCAAATGATTATGACATCAAATGATTATGACATCATCAAAATGATTATGACATAATCAAATGATTATGACATCAAATGATTATGACGACTATGACATCATCAAAATCATTATGCCATCAACAAAATGATTATCACGTCATCAAATGATCATGACATCAAAATGATTGACATCAAAATGATTATTAAGATTATGTCATCATCAAAATTATTATGCCATCAACAAAATGATTATGACATCATCAAATGATTATGACATAAAACGATTGACATCAAAATGATTATTAAGATTATGTCATCATCAAAATAATTATGACATCAACAAAATGATTATGACATCATCAAATGATTATGACATAAAACGATTATGAAGATTATGTCATCATCAAAATTATTATGCCATCAACAAAATGATTATGATGTCATCAAATGATTATGACATCAACATGACTGACATCAACATGATTATGACAACATCAAAATCATTATGACATCTTCAAAATGATTATTAATTCATCAAACACTTATGATATCATCAAAATGATTATAACATCAACAAAGTGATTACGACATCATCAAATGATTATGACATCAAACGATTACGACGATTATTACATCATCAAAATCGTGAAGCCATTAACAAAATGATTGTGACATCAACAAATGATTATGACATCAAAATAATGATTATGATATCATCAAATGATTATGACAACATCAAATAATTATGACATCAACAAAATGATTAGGACGTCATCAAATGATTAAGACATCATCAAATGATTATGACATCAACAAAATGATTATGACATCATCCAATGATTATGACATCAAAATGATTGACATCAAAGTGATTATGCCAACATCAAAATCATTATGACATCTTCAAAATGATTATTAATTCATCAAACGCTTATGATATCATCAAAATAATTATGACATCAACAAAATGATTATGACATCAACAAATGATTATGACATCAAAATAATGATTATGACATCAAATGATTATAACATCATCACATGATTATGACATCAACAAAATGATTATGACATCATCAAATGATGATGACATAAAACTATTATGACGATTATGACATCATGAAAAGCATTATGCCATCAACAAAATGATTATGATGTCATCAAATGATTATGACATCAAAATGATTGACATCAAAATGATTATGACAACATCAAAATCATTATAACATCTTCAAAATGATTATTAACCCTCCGTCAGGCGCAATATAGATTCTCCTCAGTTCATGCGCAATGTGCCTGACAAGCACAGGTCAGAAAACCACCTATAGTAGCTACATATTTCAATTTCAGGACTATAGAAGTAGTCAGTGACCTTCATAGGAATGTATTAAAAGAGATTACACCAAATCAGATGCAAAAAAATACATTTATTAACCATAAACTTATTAAAACTAAAAGTACCACTTTTCGGTTGTACCGCCAAATAGGCTCCAGTTATCTTTACTTAAATATAAAATTATGGAAAAAAACTTAAAGGATATTGCACTTAGATGTTACTTAATTATTTTCTACTCATCTTCAGTGGTTTCAATTGCAGCAGAAGCAGCACAGGTACACTTAGAAAAGCAAGGCTGGCAGACGAAAGTTGCATGGGAAAGGCAGATTGATTCTTTACATATTTTGCAGTCATATTTAGAAAACCTTCTGAAACCAGATACAAATGAGCAGGTAGTACAACTGCGTCTTTTAGAAGGTGGTAGAGTCGGTGTTTGTTCTGGAACGTCCTTGGGACGTCCTTTGTATTTTTATCTTTGCCCAAATAATAAGCTAGATCTGTGTCTGTTTCCTCTGTATCTGTCACGGGGGCTTAGTTCAACTAAGGCTGAAATACCCGGGGCCCCTGTGGTGTCCCTTTACTAGGGGAAACCCTGTCTGACCCTCAACCCAGGGTTTTTGCTGAAGGTGCAAATGCCTGAGCCTCCGACCTTTCCTTATCTCCTGCTCAGCCCTGCACTTAACCCTCCACCCTCCACCCAGTGAGAAGTCACCACCAAAGCTCCCACACAAATAATGACAGACAGGGAGAACTTAAACTGCACTGCGCCGCACACACACAGGAATAAACAGTAATGTGAACAGGGCACAACTAAACACAAATATGGGAAGGAGAAAGGATAACGACGGATCATACGACACCAGATAAGAATCTCTCTCTCTTGAACACCTCCACTCCAGACCGGAACCACTTGGTATGAAACACAAGCTATAATCGGCGACGCCCATAGGCCAGCATGACTATTTAAAGACCGTGGGCGTGACTAACCATCCAACCTGGTCTCCAGCAGGATTAACCCCCGAGAGCCTGAAGATCAGGCCGGCGCCACTGAGGCTATAGTGGCTGGAGGTGGAACTACCTCTGCCTGCCGGATGCTGTGGTGTGAACAGCGTCCGACATGACAGTATCAGTGTCATCACCATCCTGCTCTGTTCCAGAATCAGTGTTACATTCTGCTACCTCATCTTCAGATGAAATGTCACTAGATTCCTCTAAATCCTCAGTTACTGCTGGTTCTTCCTCATCATCTTCTAACAAAAAAATCTTCATTTCTTCTAAATGAAGGGGTTTAGATGAATCATACTGTTTTCTGGCCATTGCAGCAGAAAATCTGAAGCAAAAGAGAAAGAGTATGTGTTAGGGCGCAATGTGCCTTAGAAGCCACCCTCCTTTTGTATAAGAAAACAGTACTTATGTACACTAACTTAACATTAATCCTTCATAAAACAAGCTAAATACACAATCGTGATGAATAAAAAAAGAAAATACTAACCTTTCAATTTGTGTTGAAATCAGGCGCAATGTGCCTGAGAAGCCAAAGTGTTGATATCTGCTCACTAGAAGGTCTGCTGAGTCACTGTGATATCAGGTTTCACAGAGCCTGTAGAGTCAGGAGATAACTAGGAGGGGTGGGGTTTTCTGATAAGTGGGCAAGGAGAGAGAAGTGAAACTAATTACTGTGTGCCTGTCAGATCTATTGCGCCTGACGGAGGGTTAATTCTTCAAACGCTAATGATATCATCAAAATAATTATGACATCAACAAAATGATTATGACATCATCAAATGATTATGACATCATCAAATGATTATGACATCCACAAAATTATTATGACATCGTTAAATGATTATGACATCAAAATGATTGACATCAAAATTATTGACATCAAAATGATTATGACATCGAAATCATTATGACATATTCAAAATGATTATTAATTCATCAAACTCTTTTGATATCATCAAAATAATTAAGACATCAACAAATTGATTACAACATCATCAAATGATTATGACATCAAATGATTATAACGATTATTACATCATCAAAATCATTATGCCATCAACAAAATGATTATGACATCAACAAATGATTATGACATCATCAAATGTTTATGACATCATCAAATGATTATGACAACAAAATTATTATGACATTGTCAAATGATTATGACATCAAATGATTATGACGATTATGACATCATCAAAATCATTATGCCATCAACAAAATGATTATGACGTCATCAAATGATCATGACATCAAAATGATTGACAACATCAAAATGATTATGACACCATCTAATGATTATGACTAGAGTTGAGCGACTTTTTTTTTTTTAGGGTCGAGTTTCGTTTCGTGAAACCCGACTTTTCCAAAAGTCAGGTCGAGCAAGATCGTCCGATTATAGGGAAAAGTCGGGGTCGTCCCGAAACACGAAACCAAATGTAAGTCAATGGGGAATAAAAGTCGGCACTGAGAGGAGGACAGGAAACACTCCTACAGTGCCCATTTGAATGCCAAAAGCATCAATTCTTCTTACTTAAGCTTGTCAACCTTAATTAACTTCATAATACAAGTTACGCACTGAAAAATGGGGGTCATTTGGCTAAAGTTGTGGGGGGGAGGGCTTGCTCCAGGTTTTCATGTGCCCTGAGCGAAAGAGCGCCCCTTTAACACATACCACAACTCATCATGCTCCGATACGGCAGAGAAATAGCAGTATAGTACAATGAAAAATACTTCACTTTTTACATCTCATGATGAGGCCCATCTATTTCTCCATACAGAATCATTGGTCCCATATAATGTTTGAAACAGTATATGATGAGCTTCACATAATGCTACAGTATATGTTGGTCCCCATGGATGAAGCTCCACTGTCTTATGGGCCCAAATAATGCTCCAAACATAATGGGCCCCATTTCTAATGCTCTAGTGTATAATGGGCCCTGTAGATGCTGCTCCAGTGTCTGATGTCCACCTTTGGAATGTTCCAGTGTATGGTGGGCCCCATCTATCATTCTCCAGAGTATAGTGCTCCCCAAAAATTTGCTGTCCCAACATTGAAAACAATCAAATAAGTCTCCTCGCTAGGGAATCCCTCTACTAGTCTGGACTCCTCGTCGTCCCCATCTTCCATCCCACTGCACAGTATTTCAACCTTGCAAGTGCTGTGATCCTGAGCAAGCAGAGGGGCCCACTCGTTGGTGACGGCACTGGCACAGGGCCCCTGATAGTACGGTGGCGTGTCTGATGGCGGGTGGGCCGAACCTGCACTTTCATCTGCAGCTTCCTCTTTGTCACCGTGTAAGATGGAACTGTATATGGGAAGGGTAACCTGAGTTTCATCAGGGTCAGATTCAGGCCGGGTAGCATGCGAGGGGAATGTAGTGGTCTGGGTCAATGTACCAGCAGATTCATCGAGCAGTGGCTGGGCATCAGTGCACTTGTGTCACCCCCAGGAGTACGGTCGCCACAGTGGCATTACCTTCCTCCTAGGGAGTGTGATGTCATGCTTGGGAGCAACGAAGGATCTCTCTAGCAGGTTAACTGATTGGGCGGCGTTATTCCCACGAGTCATGACCCTCCAAACAGCGTTCATGAAGGCAAAGTGTTTGTTTTACGTGGGCAGTATGGTTGCAAATCTGAACCTTAAAGGAATGTCCAGAAGGGCACCACCAGGAGTGGAGCCTATGGTTTAATTCGACTCCACCTGGGAAACCTCAACCATGCAAGCTACAGAAAAGACGCACAGATTGCAAGCTTAATTCCGTTAACGAACAAGACTCCGTCATGCCCCGCGGTCCGAGTCAGGCTTACTAGAGGGACACGTGAGGCTCTGGCACATGAGATTGGCCAATAACTGGTGTGTCATGCCCTTACATGTCCGTGGCTGCATGTGCGCTACACAGAAAAGGCCAGCGTTTGTCGCTTACAGGTGAAGATAACCCGCTGAACAACGTTAGTGATGGGGATCTGTGATTACAATTATTACCCGCGAACGCTGATTACCCAGTAAGTGCAGGTCAACCGCAGTTCCGGAATTAGGCCTAACCGTCATTCCTGAAAAAATGAAAAACTTACGTGTGCAAACCACAGGTGCTGTAGCTTGCTTAACAGCTCGCCAGCCGTTCTCAGGCCCAGTATGGATTACACGTGATTGCACAAAGGTGAGAAAGGGTAGCGTATCCCGGATAACATGTATGGATAGCGTACACATTCAAAATATATGTCTATACATCAGGAGGCAGGCTCAGACGGTGTTAGGCCCAGTATGGCTTGCAGGTGATTGCACAAAGGTGAGAAAGGGTACCGTATCCCCGGATAACATGTATGGATAGCGTACACATTCAAAATATATGTCTATACATCAGGAGGCAGGCTCAGACGGTGTTAGGCCAAGTATGGCTTGCAGGTGATTGCACAAAGGTGAGAAAGGGTACCGTACCCCCGGATAACATGTATGGATAGCGTACACATTCAAAATATATGTCTATACATCAGGAGGCAGGCTCAGACGGTGTTAGGCCCAGTATGGCTTGCAGGTGATTGCACAAAGGTGAGAAAGGGTACCGTATCCCCGGATAACATGTATGGATAGCGTACACATTCAAAATATATGTCTATACATCAGGAGGCAGGCTCAGACGGTGTTAGGCCAAGTATGGCTTGCAGGTGATTGCACAAAGGTGAGAAAGGGTACCGTATCCCCGGATAACATGTATGGATAGCGTACACATTCAAAATATATGTCTATACATCAGGAGGCAGGCTCAGACGGTGTCAGGCACAGTATGGATTTGACGGCCCAGATTACACAGCGGAGGAGCAGGGAGAGGTAAAGATTGCAAATGCTGGGGCCCTGCCCAAGCAAGGGGGGCCCACTCGTGGGCGTCGGTACTGGCACTGTGCCCCTCATAGTACAGCGGTGTGTCTGACGGCAGGTGTGCACCACCACCATCAGAGACACTTGATTGCACTATGAGGGACCCTGTGCCAGTGCCCGCGCCCAAGAGTCGGCCTACCCACCTGTCCAGGGCAACGGCAGTCGCACGGTGTCATGCGCTAGGTGGTGACCCCGGCCATGGGGGAGGGAGGCAGCACAGTTAGGGAGTTTTAGAAAGTGGCATATGTTGATGTTGGACATTCAGCTGATGCAAAAGGCGAAATAGGTGAAGTCCCAGGAAGAGGTGGACCAAAGTAAGCCATTTTTCTGTCACCCTATGTGTCATCAGGGGAAGGTGGGACAAAATCCTTGGAAACCCATGCATGTCAATGATGCACTGCGAGTGCTGGGTGGAGGAGCACTTTCTGGCAAATCCACATCCCTCCAGTCACGCACAAACCCTGTACCAGACCTTGCAAAGCCAATATTTTCTCTTGCCCCACGAGATGCAACCTCCTCCCCTAAGTAATCATCCCCATCATCCTCCTCCTCCTCTTCTTCCTCCACCTCGTCCAGGAGAGGTCCCTGAGGAGACAATGGCTGAATGTCATCAAGGATTCCCTCCTCCTCTTCCTCCTCATCAACATTGGCTGCAGACGCCTGCTCCTTAAGGTGCGTCAAAGTTTGCATGAGCAGACGCATAAGTGGGATGCTCATGCTTAGGATGGCGTCGTCTGCGCTTACCAGCCGTGTGCATTCCTCAAAACACTGAAGGACTTTACAGAGGTCTTTCAGCTTCGACCACTGCACACCTGTCAACTCCATGTCTGCTCTCAAAGTGCCTGGCCGTGTATCCTCCCACAAATGCATTATGGCCTGCCTCTGCTCGCACAGCCGCTCCACCATGTGCAGGGTGGAGTTCCACCTTGTTGCAATGTCGATAATGAGGCGGTGGTTGGGAAGGTGGAGCAATCGCTGCAGCTTCTGCATACGAACGGAGTGTACAGGCGACCGGCGGATGTGCGCGCACAGTCTTCGCACCTTCTGAAGCAGGGCTGTTAACTCCGGATAATTTTTGAGGAAGCACTGCACCACCAGGTTCAAGGTGTGAGCCAAGCAAGGTATGTGGCTGAGTTTTGAAAGGGCTATGGCTGCCACAAAATTACGGCCGTTATCACTAACTACCTTGCCTGCCTCAAGATGTACACTGCCCAGCCATGACTCAGTTTGTCGCTGAAAGTACTCGGCCAGCACCTCGGCGGTGTGTCTGTCGCCCCAAACACATCATCTGCAACACAGCCTGCTGACGCTTTTCACTAGCTGCTCGATAGGGGGACACATCGTGTGCAACAGTGGCAGCTGCAGATGGAGTGCTCTTATGACTGCGCTCTGTGGACGAGCTTTCGCTTCTGGAGGAGGAGGAGGAGGAGGGTCGAACGCCTACAGCCAACTGTTTCCTATACTGTGGGCTAGGCAGCACTGTCCCACCACCGCTGTCCCCTGTGGACCCTGCATCCACCACATTAACCCAGTGCGCAGTGATGGACACGTAACGGCCCTGGCCATGCCGACTGGACCATGCATCAGTTGTGAGGTGCACCTTTCCGCTCACTGACTGCTTGAGTGCATGGACAATGCGGTCTTTCACATGATGGTGGAGGGCTGGGATGGCTTTGCGAGAGAAGTGGCGACTGGGAAGGTCATAGCGTAGTACTGCATAGGCCATAAGTTCGCGGAAAGCTGTGCTTTCCACCAACCGAAAGGGCATCATCTCAAACGAGATTAGTTTGGCAATGTGGGCGTTCAAACCCAGTGTACGCGGATGAGAGACTGAGTACTTTCTTGACCTACTCATAGTGTCTGGGAGGGTGAGCTGGACTTGAGAGCTGCATATGGTGGAAGTAGCGGTGGACAGGGCGGACTGAGAGAGGGTTGATGATGGTGATGGAGTTGGTGTTCTTTCTGATGGCCTAGAATCAATCTTTCGTTGATATAACAGTGGGATTCCCTGACTGCTGTGGCCTTGCAACGACACCTCAACATTTGCTGCTGTGCTAACCGGTTGGCTTACAGTGGGGGAAACAATGTAGCGTTGCTGACTACCTTCGTTGTGATCAGTTGCACATGTGGCACTTGAGGTTTGGTGTTGTGTCCACGCTTGCAAGTGCATGCTGGTTAAATGTCTAAGCATGCAACTGGTATTCAAATTTTTCAGATTTTTCCCTCGGCTAAAGGTCTTTGCGCACTTCTTATAGATAACCTTGGCCTGATCATGAGGATTTTGTTCAAAAAAGTGCCACACTGCACTCTTCCTACTTTGGCAGACATTTTGCGGCCTAGCACGCTGTGATCTTTTGACCCTCTGGACAAGCTGTCCAGCAACTCTTTTGATGTTTGGAACCTGTCTTTGGAGTGCTCCGGGCCTGCCAGATGTCTGCTGTGGATGCTCCTCATCCGAGCTATTGGAAGCAGTACCCCCCAATGGATCCAATCTGGGTCAAAAACTGGGTCATCCATCACCTCCTCTTCTATGTCATGTGCACCTTCCTCTGTGTCACCGTGTATGGTGGTATAGTGTGCGGGAAGGGGCACCTGAGTCTCATCAGGGTCAGAATCTGGCTCTGTACACTGCGAGGACAATGTAGTGCTCTGAGTGAATGTACCAGCAGAATCATCCATCAGCGGCTGTGCATCAGTGCACTCCATGTCAGATTCATCTTGGCCTGGGTAATTCACCATTTCACTTGATAATCCAGGCATGGTATGTGAAAACAGCTCCATGGAGTAATCAGTAGTATGGCCTGCATCATCCTTCAATCTTGGTTGGGGTGAAGGACACAAGGAAAGGTGTGGTTCATGAACATGAGCCTCCAATGACGACTCAGTGCTTTTACTTTTTACAACTGAAGAAGAGGAGGCGATAGAGCTGGAGGCTGAGTCAGCAATGTAAGACAAAACTTTTTCCTGATGCTCTGGCTTTAAAAGCGGTTTGCCAACTCCTAGAAAACTAAGCGTTCGAGGCCTTATGTAGCCAGACGATGACGCAGGCTCAACACCTCCTGCATTCGGTCCTATTTTGCTCTTTCCACTACCATCAGATCCACCACCAACACCATCATTACCAGCTGCCAACCCCCGCCCAATTCCATGGCCTCTTCCACCAGACTTCCTCATTTTTGGTAGAAATGTAGACAAAATCCAACAAACTATATAGTAATGTAAAACAATGTACAAGGTGTCTATAGGACAGGGGAGATTTTGAATTTCTGCAGACACTTGTGGACACTGGACACTTTTGGATTGTGTGAGGCCCACTGAATATCTGAGCGCTCTGTCACAGGCTCGATGGCAGAGCTGTGACAAAAGTCACTAGAGGATAAGGGAGATTTTTAATTTCTGCACACACTTGTGGACACTGGACACTTATGGTTTTCTGTGAGGCCCACTGAATATCTGAGCGCTCTGTCACAGGCTCGATGGCAGAGCTGTGACCAAAGTTACTAGAGGATAAGGGAGATTTTTAATTTCTGCACACACTTGTGGACACTGGACACTTATGGATTGTTTGAGGCCCACTGAATATCTGAGCGCTCTGTCACAGGCTCGATGGCAGAGCTGTGACCAAAGTCACTAGAGGATAAGGGAGATTTTTAATTTCTGCACACACTTGTGGACACTGGACACTTATGGATTGTGTGAGGCCCACTGAATATCTGAGCGCTCTGTCACAGGCTCGATGGCAGAGCTGTGACCAAAGTCACTAGAGGATAAGGGAGATTTTGAATTTGTGCACACACTTGTGGACACTGGACACTTATGAATTGTGTGAGGTCCACTGAATATCTGAGCGCTCTGTCACAGGCTTGATGGCAGAGCTGTGACCAAAGTCACTAGAGGATAAGGGAGATTTTTAATTTCTGCACACACTTGTGGACACTGGACACTTATGGATTGTGTGAGGCCCACTGAATATCTGAGCGCTCTGTCACAGGCTCGATGGCAGAGCTGTGACCAAAGTCACTAGAGGATAAGGGAGATTTTTAATTTGTGCACACACTTGTGGACACTGGACACTTATGGATTGTGTGAGGCCCACTGAATATCTGAGCGCTCTGTCACAGGCTCGATGGCAGAGCTGTGACCAAAGTCACTAGAGGATAAGGGAGATTTTTAATTTCTGCACACACTTGTGGACACTGGACACTTATGGATTGTGTGAGGCCCACTGAATATCTGAGCGCTCTGTCACAGGCTCGATGGCAGAGCTGTGACCAAAGTCACTAGAGGATAAGGGAGATTTTTAATTTCTGCACACACTTGTGGACACTGGACACTTATGAATTGTGTGAGGCCCATTGAATATCTGAGCGCTATGTCACAGGCAGAAATTGGCTAGTGTATCACAAACTACAAGGTGTATGTAGAATTGGGCAGAATAGGAATCTCCCTAGAGTGCAGGTCTGTAAGAACGGAACATGTCCTCGACTTATTCTCACAGAGTGACACACTGATAGCTTCACTGTGGCTGTGATAACAGCCGTTACACGGTACTGTGTGAGGAGCGTACACCGCTGTATGGTGTGAAAAAATGCACGCTCAGTACCTCAGCAGGACAAAAAAAAAAATTGGGATTGCTTTTAAAAAAGCAGTTTGCGGAGCAGTGGGTAAACAGCAATGCAGGAATGTCAGGAAGCCTTAGAAGGCAGCCCAACAACCAACACCACTGATACACCACTATATAGCCTCTCCTTGCACTGCACAGTGACTGTTGTGTTGTACAGGCAAAATCGCTAGCAGCAGAAGCAGTTTTTTTTTCTTCTTCTCAGCAGGACAAAAAAAAATTGGGATTGCTTTTAAAAAAGCAGTTTGCGGAGCAGTGGGTAAACAGCAATGCAGGAATGTCAGGAAGCCTTAGAAGGCAGCCCAACAACCAACACCACTGATACACCACTATATAGCCTCCCCTTGCACTGCACACACAGTGACTGGTGTGTTGTACAGGCAAAATCGCTAGCAGCAGAAGCAGTTTTTGGTGTCTTCTTCCCTGCCTAACGCTCTCCCTACAAAATCATCAGCAGCAGCTCTCTCTATTCTGAGATCAGCATGAGTAACATGGCGGTCGGCGTGCACGCTCTTTTATACCCCCTGTGATGCCCACCAAAGCAAGCCAATCACTTGCATGCCCTTCTGAAAGATGGTGGTGACCCGTGCCTATGTTATCACGTTGCCCACAGTGTCCGTGGATCCTGATTGGCTGAAAAAGAGCGCAAAACAAACTTTTGAAACGCGACTTTGGCGCGCAAGTCGCCGACCTCGTGGCCGACATCATCCTATGACAACATCAAAATCATTATGACATCTTCAAAATGATTATTAATTCATCAAACGCTTATGATATCATCAAAATAATTATGACATCAACAAATTGATTACGACATAATCAAATGATTATGACATCAAACAATTACGACGATTATTACATCATCAAGATCGTGAAGCCATTAACAAAATGATTATGACATCAACAAATGATTATGACATCAAAATAATGATTATGACATCAAATGATTATAACATCATCACATGATTATGACATCAACAAAATGATTATGACATCATCAAATGATTATGACATCAAAATATTATGACGATTATGACATCATGAAAATCATCATGCCATCAACAAAATGATTATGATGTCATCAAATGATTATGACATCAAAATGATTGACATCAAAATGATTATGACAACATCAAAATCATTATAACATCTTCAAAATGATTATTAATTCTTCAAACGCTAATGATATCATCAAAATAATTATGACATCAACAAAATGATTATGACATCATCAAATGATTATGACATCATCAAATGATTATGACATCCACAAAATTATTATGACATCGTTAAATGATTATGACAATCAAATGATTATGACAACATGAAAATCATTATAACATCTTCAAAATGATTATTAATTCTTCAAACGCTAATGATATCATCAAAATAATTATGACATCAACAAAATGATTATGCCATCAACAAAATGATTATGGCATCATCAAATGATTATGACATCAAAATGATTGACATCAAAATGATTGACATCAAAATGATTATGACATTGACATCATTATGACATATTCAAAATGATTATTAATTCATCAAACATCACGTCATCAAATGATCATGACATCAAAATGATTGACATCAAAATGATTATTAAGATTATGTCATCATCAAAATCATTATGCCATCAACAAAATGATTATGACATCATCAAATGATTATGACATAAAACGATTGACATCAAAATGATTATTAAGATTATGTCATCATCAAAATAATTATGACATCAACAAAATGATTATGACATCATCAAATGATTATGACATAAAACGATTATGAAGATTATGTCATCATCAAAATTATTATGCCATCAACAAAAAGATTATGATGTCATCAAATGATTATGACATCAACATGACTGACATCAACATGATTATGACAACATCAAAATCATTATGACATCTTCAAAATGATTATTAATTCATCAAACACTTATGATATCATCAAAATGATTATGACATCAACAAAGTGATTACGACATCATCAAATGATTATGACATCAAACGATTACGACGATTATTACATCATCAAAATTGTGAAGCCATTAACAAAATGATTGTGACATCAACAAATGATTATGACATCAAAATAATGATTATGATATCATCAAATGATTATGACAACATCAAATAATTATGACATCAACAAAATGATTAGGACATCATCAAATGATTATGACATCATCAAATGATTATGACATCAACAAAATGATTATGACATCATCTAATGATTATGACATCATCAAATGATTATGGCATCATCAAATGATTATGACATCAACAAAATGATTATGACATCATCCAATGATTATGACATCAAATGATTATGACATCATCAAATGATTATGACATCAACAAAATGATTATAACATCAACAAAAAGATTATGACATCATCAATGATTATGACATCAACAAAATGATTATGTCATCATCCAATGATAATGACATCATCTAATGATTATGACATCATCAAATGATTATGACATCAACAAAATGATTATGACATCATCTAATGATTATGACATCATCAAATGATTATGACATCAACAAAATGAATATGACATCATCCAATGATTATGACATCAAATGATTATGACATCATCAAATGATTATGACATCAACAAAATGATTATGACATCATCAAATGATTATGACATCAACAAAATGATTATGACATCATCTAATGATTATGACATCAACAAAATGATTATGACATCATCTAATGATTATAACATCATCAAATGATTATGACATCAACAAAATGATTATGACATCATCCAATGATTATGACATCAAATGATTATGGCATCATCAAATGATTATGACATCAACAAAATGATTATAACATCATCCAATGATTATGACATCAAATGATTATGACATCATCAAATCATATGACATCAACAAAATGATTATGACATCAACAAAATGATTATGACATCATCAAATGATTCTGACATCAACAAAATGATTATGACATCATCAAATGATTCTGACATCAACAAAATGATTATGACATCATCAAATGATTATGACATCAACAAAATGATTATGACATCATCTAATGATTATGACTTTATCAAATGATTATGACATCAACAAAATGATTATGACATCATCCAATGATTATGACATCAAATGATTATGACATCATCAAATGATTATGACATCAACAAAATGATTATGACATCATCCAATGATTATGACATCAAAATATTATGACGATTATGACATCATGAAAATCATCATGCCATCAACAAAATGATTATGATGTCATCAAATGATTATGACATCAAAATGATTGACATCAAAATGATTATGACAACATCAAAATCATTATAACATCTTCAAAATGATTATTAATTCTTCAAACGCTAATGATATCATCAAAATAATTATGACATCAACAAAATGATTATGACATCATCAAATGATTATGACATCCACAAAATTATTATGACATCGTTAAATGATTATGACAATCAAATGATTATGACAACATGAAAATCATTATAACATCTTCAAAATGATTATTAATTCTTCAAACGCTAATGATATCATCAAAATAATTATGACATCAACAAAATGATTATGCCATCAACAAAATGATTATGGCATCATCAAATGATTATGACATCAAAATGATTGACATCAAAATGATTGACATCAAAATGATTATGACATTGACATCATTATGACATATTCAAAATGATTATTAATTCATCAAACGCTTATGATGTCATCAAAATAATTAAGACATCAACAAAGTGATTACGACATCATCAAATGATTATGACATCAAACAATTATGACAATTATGACATGATCAAAATCGTTATGCCATCAACAAAATGATTATGACTTCATCAAATGACTAATACATCAAAATGATTGAAAAAATCAAAATGACTATGACAACATCAAAATGATTATGAAGTCATCAAATGATTATGACATCAAAATGATTATGATATCATCAAATGATTATGACATTATCCAATGATTATGACATCAACAAAATGATTATGACATCTTCAAATGATTATGACATCAAGAAAATGATTATGACATCAAATGATTATGTCGTCATCAAATGATTATGACATCAAATGATTATGACATCATCAAAATGATTATGACATAATCAAATGATTATGACATCAAATGATTATGATGACTATGACATCATCAAAATCATTATGCCATCAACAAAATGATTATCACGTCATCAAATGATCATGACATCAAAATGATTGACATCAAAATGATTATTAAGATTATGTCATCATCAAAATCATTATGCCATCAACAAAATGATTATGACATCATCAAATGATTATGACATAAAACGATTGACATCAAAATGATTATTAAGATTATGTCATCATCAAAATAATTATGACATCAACAAAATGATTATGACATCATCAAATGATTATGACATAAAACGATTATGAAGATTATGTCATCATCAAAATTATTATGCCATCAACAAAATGATTATGATGTCATCAAACGATTATGACATCAACATGACTGACATCAACATGATTATGACAACATCAAAATCATTATGACATCTTCAAAATGATTATTAATTCATCAAACACTTATGATATCATCAAAATGATTATGACATCAACAAAGTGATTACGACATCATCAAATGATTATGACATCAAACGATTACGACGATTATTACATCATCAAAATCGTGAAGCCATTAACAAAATGATTGTGACATCAACAAATGAATATGACATCAAAATAATGATTATGATATCATCAAATGATTATGACAACATCAAATAATTATGACATCAACAAAATGATTAGGACGTCATCAAATGATTATGACATCATCAAATGATTATGACATCAACAAAATGATTATGACATCATCTAATGATTATGACATCATCAAATGATTATGGCATCATCAAATGATTATGACATCAACAAAATGATTATGACATCATCCAATGATTATGACATCAAATGATTATGACATCATCAAATGATTATGACATCAACAAAATGATTATAACATCAAGAAAAAGACTATGACATCATCAATGATTATGACATCAACAAAATGATTATGTCATCATCCAATGATAATGACATCATCTAATGATTATGACATCATCAAATGATTATGACATCAACAAAATGATTATGACATCATCTAATGATTATGACATCATCAAATGATTATGACATCAACAAAATGAATATGACATCATCCAATGATTATGACATCAAATGATTATGACATCATCAAATGATTAAGACATCAACAAAATGATTATGACATCATCAAATGATTATGACATCAACAAAATGATTATGACATCATCTAATGATTATGACATCAACAAAATGATTATGACATCATCTAATGATTATAACATCATCAAATGATTATGACATCAACAAAATGATTATGACATCATCCAATGATTATGACATCAAATGATTATGGCATCATCAAATGATTATGACATCAACAAAATGATTATGACATCATCCAATGATTATGACATCAAATGATTATGACATCATCAAATCATATGACATCAACAAAATGATTATGACATCAACAAAATGATTATGACATCATCAAATGATTCTGACATCAACAAAATGATTATGACATCATCAAATGATTCTGACATCAACAAAATGATTATGACATCATCAAATGATTATGACATCAACAAAATGATTATGACATCATCTAATGATTATGACTTTATCAAATGATTATGACATCAACAAAATGATTATGACATCATCCAATGATTATGACATCAAATGATTATGACATCATCAAATGATTATGACATCAACAAAATGATTATGACATCATCCAATGATTATGACATCAAATGATTATGACATCATCAAAATCATTATGCCATCAACAAAATGATTATCACGTCATCAAATGATCATGACATCAAAATGATTGACATCAAAATGATTATTAAGATTATGTCATCATCAAAATCATTATGCCATCAACAAAATGATTATGACATCATCAAATGATTATGACATAAAACGATTGACATCAAAATGATTATTAAGATTATGTCATCATCAAAATAATTATGACATCAACAAAATGATTATGACATCAACAAATGATTATGACATAAAACGATTATGAAGATTATGTCATCATCAAAATTATTATGCCATCAACAAAATGATTATGATGTCATCAAATGATTATGACATCAACATGACTGACATCAACATGATTATGACAACATCAAAATCATTATGACATCTTCAAAATGATTATTAATTCATCAAACACTTATGATATCATCAAAATGATTATGACATCAACAAAGTGATTACGACATCATCAAATGATTATGACATCAAACGATTACGACGATTATTACATCATCAAAATCGTGAAGCCATTAACAAAATGATTGTGACATCAACAAATGATTATGACATCAAAATAATGATTATGATATCATCAAATGATTATGACAACATCAAATAATTATGACATCAACAAAATGATTAGGACATCATCAAATGATTATGACATCATCAAATGATTATGACATCAACAAAATGATTATGACATCATCTAATGATTATGACATCATCAAATGATTATGGCATCATCAAATGATTATGACATCAACAAAATGATTATGACATCATCCAATGATTATGACATCAAATGATTATGACATCATCAAATGATTATGACATCAACAAAATGATTATAACATCAACAAAAAGATTATGACATCATCAATGATTATGACATCAACAAAAAGATTATGTCATCATCCAATGATAATGACATCATCTAATGATTATGACATCATCAAATGATTATGACATCAACAAAATGATTATGACATCATCTAATGATTATGACATCATCAAATGATTATGACATCAACAAAATGAATATGACATCATCCAATGATTATGACATCAAATGATTATGACATCATCAAATGATTATGACATCAACAAAATGATTATGACATCATCAAATGATTATGACATCAACAAAATGATTATGACATCATCTAATGATTATGACATCAACAAAATGATTATGACATCATCTAATGATTATAACATCATCAAATGATTATGACATCAACAAAATGATTATGACATCATCCAATGATTATGACATCAAATGATTATGGCATCATCAAATGATTATGACATCAACAAAATGATTATAACATCATCCAATGATTATGACATCAAATGATTATGACATCATCAAATCATATGACATCAACAAAATGATTATGACATCAACAAAATGATTATGACATCATCAAATGATTCTGACATCAACAAAATGATTATGACATCATCAAATGATTCTGACATCAACAAAATGATTATGACATCATCAAATGATTATGACATCAACAAAATGATTATGACATCATCTAATGATTATGACTTTATCAAATGATTATGACATCAACAAAATGATTATGACATCATCCAATGATTATGACATCAAATGATTATGACATCATCAAATGATTATGACATCAACAAAATGATTATGACATCATCCAATGATTATGACATCAAAATATTATGACGATTATGACATCATGAAAATCATCATGCCATCAACAAAATGATTATGATGTCATCAAATGATTATGACATCAAAATGATTGACATCAAAATGATTATGACAACATCAAAATCATTATAACATCTTCAAAATGATTATTAATTCTTCAAACGCTAATGATATCATCAAAATAATTATGACATCAACAAAATGATTATGCCATCAACAAAATGATTATGGCATCATCAAATGATTATGACATCAAAATGATTGACATCAAAATGATTGACATCAAAATGATTATGACATTGACATCATTATGACATATTCAAAATGATTATTAATTCATCAAACGCTTATGATGTCATCAAAATAATTAAGACATCAACAAAGTGATTACGACATCATCAAATGATTATGACATCAAACAATTATGACAATTATGACATGATCAAAATCGTTATGCCATCAACAAAATGATTATGACTTCATCAAATGACTAATACATCAAAATGATTGAAAAAATCAAAATGACTATGACAACATCAAAATGATTATGAAGTCATCAAATGATTATGACATCAAAATGATTATGATATCATCAAATGATTATGACATCATCCAATGATTATGACATCAACAAAATGATTATGACATCTTCAAATGATTATGACATCAAGAAAATGATTATGACATCAAATGATTATGTCGTCATCAAATGATTATGACATCAAATGATTATGACATCATCAAAATGATTATGACATAATCAAATGATTATGACATCAAATGATTATGATGACTATGACATCAACAAAATCATTATGCCATCAACAAAATGATTATCACGTCATCAAATGATCATGACATCAAAATGATTGACATCAAAATGATTATTAAGATTATGTCATCATCAAAATCATTATGCCATCAACAAAATGATTATGACATCATCAAATGATTATGACATAAAACGATTGACATCAAAATGATTATTAAGATTATGTCATCATCAAAATAATTATGACATCAACAAAATGATTATGACATCATCAAATGATTATGACATAAAACGATTATGAAGATTATGTCATCATCAAAATTATTATGCCATCAACAAAATGATTATGATGTCATCAAATGATTATGACATCAACATGACTGACATCAACATGATTATGACAACATCAAAATCATTATGACATCTTCAAAATGATTATTAATTCATCAAACACTTATGATATCATCAAAATGATTATGACATCAACAAAGTGATTACGACATCATCAAATGATTATGACATCAAACGATTACGACGATTATTACATCATCAAAATCGTGAAGCCATTAACAAAATGATTGTGACATCAACAAATGAATATGACATCAAAATAATGATTATGATATCATCAAATGATTATGACAACATCAAATAATTATGACATCAACAAAATGATTAGGACGTCATCAAATGATTATGACATCATCAAATGATTATGACATCAACAAAATGATTATGACATCATCTAATGATTATGACATCATCAAATGATTATGGCATCATCAAATGATTATGACATCAACAAAATGATTATGACATCATCCAATGATTATGACATCAAATGATTATGACATCATCAAATGATTATGACATCAACAAAATGATTATAACATCAACAAAAAGACTATGACATCATCAATGATTATGACATCAACAAAATGATTATGTCATCATCCAATGATAATGACATCATCTAATGATTATGACATCATCAAATGATTATGACATCAACAAAATGATTATGACATCATCTAATGATTATGACATCATCAAATGATTATGACATCAACAAAATGAATATGACATCATCCAATGATTATGACATCAAATGATTATGACATCATCAAATGATTAAGACATCAACAAAATGATTATGACATCATCAAATGATTATGACATCAACAAAATGATTATGACATCATCTAATGATTATGACATCAACAAAATGATTATGACATCATCCAATGATTATGACATCAAATGATTATGACATCATCAAATCATATGACATCAACAAAATGATTATGACATCAACAAAATGATTATGACATCATCAAATGATTCTGACATCAACAAAATGATTATGACATCATCAAATGATTATGACATCAACAAAATGATTATGACATCATCTAATGATTATGACTTTATCAAATGATTATGACATCAACAAAATGATTATGACATCATCCAATGATTCTGACATCAACAAAATGATTATGACATCATCAAATGATTATGACATCAACAAAATGATTATGACATCATCTAATGATTATGACTTTATCAAATGATTATGACATCAACAAAATGATTATGACATCATCCAATGATTATGACATCAAATGATTATGACATCATCAAATGATTATGACATCAACAAAATGATTATGACATCATCCAATGATTATGACATCAAATGATTATGACATCATCAAATCATTATGACATTAACAAAATGATTATGACATCAACAAAATGATTACGACATCATCAAATGATTATGACATCAACAAAATGATTATGACATCATCTAATGATTATGACATCATCAAATGATTATGACATCAACAAAATGATTATGACATCATCTAATGATTATGACATCATCAAATGATTATGACATCAACAAAATGATTATGACATCATCCAATGATTATGACATCAAATGATTATGACATCATCAAATGATTATGACATCAACAAAATGATTATGACATCATCTAATGATTATGACATCATCAAATGATTATGACATCAACAAAATGATTATGACATCATCTAATGATTATGACATCATCAAATGATTATGACATCAACAAAATGATTATGACATCATAAAATGATTATGACATCAACAAAATGATTATGACATCATCTAATGATGATGACATCATCAAATGATTATGACATCAACAAAATGATTATGACATCATCAAATGATTATGACATCAACAAAATGATTATGACATCATCTAATGATCATGACATCATCAAATGATTATGGCATCATCAAATAATTATGACATCAACAAAATGATTATGACATCATCCAATGATTATGACCTCAAATCATTATGACATCATCAAATCATTATGACATCAACAAAATGATTATTATTATATCAACAAAATGATTATGACATCATCAAATGATTATGACATCAACAAATTGATTATGTCATCATCCAGTGATCATGACATCAAATGATTATGACATCATCAAATGATTATGACATCAACAAAATGATTATGACATCATCTAATGATTATGACATCATCAAATGATTATGACATCAACAAAATGATTATGACATCATCCAATGATTGTGACATCAAATGATTATGACATCATCAAATGATTATGACATCAACAAAATGATTATGACATCATCAAATGATTATGACATCAACAAAATTATTATGACATCATCTAATGATTATGACATAATCAAATGATTATGACATCAACAAAATGATTATGACATCATCTAATGATTATGACATCATCAAATGATTATGACATCAACAAAATGATTATGACATCATCCAATGATTATGACATCAAATGATTATGACATCATCAAATCATTATGACATCAACAAAATGATTATGACATCATCAAATGATTATGACATCAACAAAATGATTATGACATCATCTAATGATTATGACATCATCAAATGATTATGACATCAACAAAATGATTATGACATCATCTAATGATTATGACATCATCAAATGATTCTGACATCAACAAAATGATTATGACATCATCTAATGATTATGACATCATCAAATGATTATGACATCAACAAAATGAGTATGACATCATCTAATGATTATGACATCATCAAATGATTATGACATCAACAAAATGATTATGACATCATCTAATGATTATGACATCATCAAATGATTCTGACATCAACAAAATGATTATGACATCATCTAATGATTATGACATCATCAAATGATTATGACATCATCAAATGATTATGACATCAACAAAATGATTATGACATCATCAAATGGTTATGACATCAACAAAATGATTATGACATCATCTAATGATTATGACATCATCAAATGATTATGACATCAACAAAATGATTATGACATCATCTAATGATTATGACATCATCAAATGATTATGACATCAACAAAATGATTATGACATCATCCAATGATTATGACATCAAATGATTATGACATCATCAAATGATTATGACATCAACAAAATGATTATGACATCATCTAATGATTATGACATCATCAAATGATTATGACATCAACAAAATGATTATGACATCATCTAATGATTATGACATCATCAATTGATTATGACATCAACAAAATGATTATGACATCATCCAATGAATATGACATCAAATGATTATGACATCAACAAAATGATTATGACATCATCAAATGATTATGACATCAACAAAATGATTATGACATCATCTAATGATTATGACATCATCAAAATGATTATGACATCATCCAATGATTATGACATCAAATGATTATGACATCAACAAAATGATTATGACATCATCTAATGATTATGTCATCATCAAATGATTATGACATAAACAAAATGATTATGACATCATCCAATGATCATGACATCAAATGATTATGACATCAACAAAATGATTATGACATCATCTAATGATTATGACATCATCAAATGATTATGACATCAACAAAATGATTATGACATCATCCAATGATTATGACATCAAATGAGTATGACATCATCAAATCATTATGACATCAACAAAATGATTATTACATCATCCAATGATTATGACATCAAATGAGTATGACATCATCAAATCATTATGACATCAACAAAATGATTATTACATCAACAAAATGATTATGACATCATCAAATGATTATAACATCAACAAAATGATTATGACATCATCAAATGATTATGACATCAACAAAATGATTATGACATCATCCAATGATTATGACATCAAATGATTATGACATCATCAAATGATTATGACATCAACAAAATGATTATGACATCATCAAATGATTATGACATCAACAAAATGATTATGACATCATTAAATGATTATGACATCATCAAATGATTATGACATAAAAAAATGATTATGACATAATCTAATGATTATGACATCATCAAATGATTATGACATCAACAAAATGATTATGACATCATCCAATGATTATGACATCAAATGATTATGACATCAACAAAATGATCATGACATCATCCAATGATTATGACATCAAATGATTATGAAATCATCAAATGATTATGACATCAACAAAATGATTATGACATCATCAAATGATTATGACATCAACAAAATGATTATGACATCATTAAATGATTATGACATCATCAAATGATTATGACATCAAAAAAATGATTATGACATCATCTAATGATTATGACATCATCAAATGATTATGACATCAACAAAATGATTATGACATCATCCAATAATTATGACATCAAATGATTATGACATCATCAAATGATTATGACATCATCAAATGATTATGACATCAACAAAATGATTATGACATCATCCAATGATTATGACATCAAATGATTATGACATCATCAAATGATTATGACATCAACAAAATGATTATGACATCATCCAACGATTATGACATCAAATGATTATGACATCATCAAATGATTATGACATCAACAAAATGATTATGACATCAACAAAATGATTATGACATCATCAAATGATTATGACATCAACAAAATGATTATGACATCATCTAATGATGATGACATCATCAAATGATTATGACATCAACAAAATGATTATGACATCATCAAATGATTATGACATCAACAAAATGATTATGACATCATCTAATGATTATGACATCATCAAATGATTATGGCATCATCAAATGATTATGACATCAACAAAATGATTATGACATCATCCAATGATTATGACATCAAATGATTATGACATCATCAAATCATTATGACATCAACAAAATGATTATGACATCAACAAAATGATTATGACATCATCAAATGATTATGACATCAACAAAATGATTATGTCATCATCCAATGATAATGACATCAAATGATTATGACATCATCAAATGATTATGACATCAACAAAATGATTATGATATCATCTAATGATTATGACATCATCAAATGATTATGACATCAACAAAATGATTATGACATCATCCAATGATTATGACATCAAATGATTATGACATCATCAAATGATTATGACATCAAAAAAATCATTATGACATCATCAAATGATTATGACATCAACAAAATGATTATGACATCATCTAATGATTATGACATAATCAAATGATTATGACATCAACAAAATTATTATGACATCATCTAATGATTATAACATCATCAAATGATTATGACATCAACAAAATGATTATGACATCATCCAATGATTATGACATCAAATGATTATGACATCATCAAATCATATGACATCAACAAAATGATTATGACATCAACAAAATGATTATGACATCATCAAATGATTTTGACATCAACAAAATGATTATGACATCATCAAATGATTCTGACATCAACAAAATGATTATGACATCATCTAATGATTATGACATCATCAAATGATTATGACATCAACAAAATGATTATGACATCATCCAATGATTATGACATCAAATGATTATGACATCATCAAATGATTATGACATCAACAAAATGATTATGACATCATCCAATGATTATGACATCAAATGATTATGACATCATCAAATCATTATGACATCAACAAAATGATTATGACATCAACAAAATGATTACGACATCATCAAATGATTATGACATCAACAAAATGATTATGACATCATCTAATGATGATGACATCATCAAATGATTATGACATCAACAAAATGATTATGACATCATCAAATGATTATGACATCAACAAAATGATTAAGACATCATCAAATGATTATGACATCAACAAAATGATTATGACATCATCTAATGATCATGACATCATCAAATGATTATGGCATCATCAAATGATTATGACATCAACAAAATGATTATGACATCATCCAATGATTATGACCTCAAATCATTATGACATCATCAAATCATTATGACATCAACAAAATGATTATTACATCAACAAAATGATTATGACATCATCAAATGATTATGACATCAACAAAATGATTATGTCATCATCCAATGATCATGACATCAAATGATTATGACATCATCAAATGATTATGACATCAACAAAATGATTATAACATCATCTAATGATTATGACATCATCAAATGATTATGACATCAACAAAATGATTATGACATCATCCAATGATTGTGACATCAAATGATTATGACATCATCAAATGATTATGACATCAACAAAATGATTATGACATCATCAAATGATTATGACATCAACAAAGTGATTATGACATCATCTAATGATTATGACATAATCAAATGATTATGACATCAACAAAATGATTATGACATCATCTAATGATTATGACATCAACAAAATGATTATGACATCATCCAATGATTATTACATCAAATGATTATGTCATCATGAAATCAAATGACATCAACAAAATGATTATGACATCAACAAAATGATTATGACATCATCAAATGATTATGACATCAACAAAATGATTATGACATCATCAAATGATTCTGACATCAACAAAATGATTATGACATCATCTAATGATTATGACATCATCAAATGAATATGACATCAACAAAATGATTATGACATCATCCAATGATTATGACATCAAATGATTATGACATCATCAAATCATTATGACATCAACAAAATGATTATGACATCAACAAAATGATTATGACATCATCAAATGATTATGACATCAACAAAATGATTATGTCATCATCCAATGATAATGACATCATCTAATGATTATGACATCATCAAATGATTATGACATCAACAAAATGATTATGACATCATCTAATGATTATGACATCATCAAATGATTATGACATCAACAAAATGATTATGACATCATCCAATGATTATGACATCAAATGATTATGGCATCATCAAATGATTATGACATCAACAAAATGATTATGACATCATCCAATGATTATGACATCAAATGATTATGACATCATCAAATCATATGACATCAACAAAATGATTATGACATCAACAAAATGATTATGACATCATCAAATGATTCTGACATCAACAAAATGATTATGACATCATCAAATGATTCTGACATCAACAAAATGATTATGACATCATCAAATGATTATGACATCAACAAAATGATTATGACATCATCTAATGATTATGACTTTATCAAATGATTATGACATCAACAAAATGATTATGACATCATCCAATGATTATGACATCAAATGATTATGACATCATCAAAATGATTATGACATCAACAAAATGATTATGACATCATCTAATGATCATGACATCATCAAATGATTATGGCATCATCAAATAATTATGACATCAACAAAATGATTATGACATCATCCAATGATTATGACCTCAAATCATTATGACATCATCAAATCATTATGACATCAACAAAATGATTATTACATCAACAAAATGATTATGACATCATCAAATGATTATGACATCAACAAATTGATTATGTCATCATCCAGTGATCATGACATCAAATGATTATGACATCATCAAATGATTATGACATCAACAAAATGATTATGACATCATCTAATGATTATGACATCATCAAATGATTATCACATCAACAAAATGATTATGACATCATCCAATGATTGTGACATCAAATGATTATGACATCATCAAATGATTATGACATCAACAAAATGATTATGACATCATCAAATGATTATGACATCAACAAAATTATTATGACATCATCTAATGATTATGACATAATCAAATGATTATGACATCAACAAAATGATTATGACATCATCTAATGATTATGACATCATCAAATGATTATGACATCAACAAAATGATTATGACATCATCCAATGATTATGACATCAAATGATTATGACATCATCAAATCATTATGACATCAACAAAATGATTATGACATCATCAAATGATTATGACATCAACAAAATGATTATGACATCATCTAATGATTATGACATCATCAAATGATTATGACATCAACAAAATGATTATGACATCATCTAATGATTATGACATCATCAAATGATTCTGACATCAACAAAATGATTATGACATCATCTAATGATTATGACATCATCAAATGATTATGACATCAACAAAATGAGTATGACATCATCTAATGATTATGACATCATCAAATGATTATGACATCAACAAAATGATTATGACATCATCTAATGATTATGACATCATCAAATGATTCTGACATCAACAAAATGATTATGACATCATCTAATGATTATGACATCATCAAATGATTATGACATCATCAAATGATTATGACATCAACAAAATGATTATGACATCATCAAATGGTTATGACATCAACAAAATGATTATGACATCATCTAATGATTATGACATCATCAAATGATTATGACATCAACAAAATGATTATGACATCATCTAATGATTATGACATCATCAAATGATTATGACATCAACAAAATGATTATGACATCATCCAATGATTATGACATCAAATGATTATGACATCATCAAATGATTATGACATCAACAAAATGATTATGACATCATCTAATGATTATGACATCATCAAATGATTATGACATCAACAAAATGATTATGACATCATCTAATGATTATGACATCATCAATTGATTATGACATCAACAAAATGATTATGACATCATCCAATGAATATGACATCAAATGATTATGACATCAACAAAATGATTATGACATCATCAAATGATTATGACATCAACAAAATGATTATGACATCATCTAATGATTATGACATCATCAAAATGATTATGACATCATCCAATGATTATGACATCAAATGATTATGACATCAACAAAATGATTATGACATCATCTAATGATTATGTCATCATCAAATGATTATGACATAAACAAAATGATTATGACATCATCCAATGATCATGACATCAAATGATTATGACATCAACAAAATGATTATGACATCATCTAATGATTATGACATCATCAAATGATTATGACATCAACAAAATGATTATGACATCATCCAATGATTATGACATCAAATGATTATGACATCATCAAATGATTATGACATCAACAAAATGATTATTACATCATCCAATGATTATGACATCAAATGAGTATGACATCATCAAATCATTATGACATCAACAAAATGATTATTACATCAACAAAATGATTATGACATCATCAAATGATTATAACATCAACAAAATGATTATGACATCATCAAATGATTATGACATCAACAAAATGATTATGACATCATCCAATGATTATGACATCAAATGATTATGACATCATCAAATGATTATGACATCAACAAAATGATTATGACATCATCAAATGATTATGACATCAACAAAATGATTATGACATCATTAAATGATTATGACATCATCAAATGATTATGACATAAAAAAATGATTATGACATCATCTAATGATTATGACATCATCAAATGATTATGACATCAACAAAATGATTATGACATCATCCAATGATTATGACATCAAATGATTATGACATCAACAAAATGATCATGACATCATCCAATGATTATGACATCAAATGATTATGAAATCATCAAATGATTATGACATCAACAAAATGATTATGACATCATCAAATGATTATGACATCATCTAATGATTATGACATAATCAAATGATTATGACATCAACAAAATGATTATGACATCATCTAATGATTATGACATCATCAAATGATTATGACATCAACAAAATGATTATGACATCATCCAATGATTATGACATCAAATGATTATGACATCATCAAATCATTATGACATCAACAAAATGATTATGACATCAACAAAATGATTATGACATCATCAAATGATTATGACATCAACAAAATGATTATGTCATCATCCAATGATAATGACATCAAATGATTATGACATCATCAAATGATTATGACATCAACAAAATGATTATGATATCATCTAATGATTATGACATCATCAAATGATTATGACATCAACAAAATGATTATGACATCATCCAATGATTATGACATCAAATGATTATGACATCATCAAATGATTATGACATCAAAAAAATCATTATGACATCATCAAATGATTATGACATCAACAAAATGATTATGACATCATCTAATGATTATGACATAATCAAATGATTATGACATCAACAAAATTATTATGACATCATCTAATGATTATAACATCATCAAATGATTATGACATCAACAAAATGATTATGACATCATCCAATGATTATGACATCAAATGATTATGACATCATCAAATCATATGACATCAACAAAATGATTATGACATCAACAAAATGATTATGACATCATCAAATGATTTTGACATCAACAAAATGATTATGACATCATCAAATGATTCTGACATCAACAAAATGATTATGACATCATCTAATGATTATGACATCATCAAATGATTATGACATCAACAAAATGATTATGACATCATCCAATGATTATGACATCAAATGATTATGACATCATCAAATGATTATGACATCAACAAAATGATTATGACATCATCCAATGATTATGACATCAAATGATTATGACATCATCAAATCATTATGACATCAACAAAATGATTATGACATCAACAAAATGATTACGACATCATCAAATGATTATGACATCAACAAAATGATTATGACATCATCTAATGATGATGACATCATCAAATGATTATGACATCAACAAAATGATTATGACATCATCAAATGATTATGACATCAACAAAATGATTAAGACATCATCAAATGATTATGACATCAACAAAATGATTATGACATCATCTAATGATCATGACATCATCAAATGATTATGGCATCATCAAATGATTATGACATCAACAAAATGATTATGACATCATCCAATGATTATGACCTCAAATCATTATGACATCATCAAATCATTATGACATCAACAAAATGATTATTACATCAACAAAATGATTATGACATCATCAAATGATTATGACATCAACAAAATGATTATGTCATCATCCAATGATCATGACATCAAATGATTATGACATCATCAAATGATTATGACATCAACAAAATGATTATAACATCATCTAATGATTATGACATCATCAAATGATTATGACATCAACAAAATGATTATGACATCATCCAATGATTGTGACATCAAATGATTATGACATCATCAAATGATTATGACATCAACAAAATGATTATGACATCATCAAATGATTATGACATCAACAAAGTGATTATGACATCATCTAATGATTATGACATAATCAAATGATTATGACATCAACAAAATGATTATGACATCATCTAATGATTATGACATCAACAAAATGATTATGACATCATCCAATGATTATTACATCAAATGATTATGTCATCATGAAATCAAATGACATCAACAAAATGATTATGACATCAACAAAATGATTATGACATCATCAAATGATTATGACATCAACAAAATGATTATGACATCATCAAATGATTCTGACATCAACAAAATGATTATGACATCATCTAATGATTATGACATCATCAAATGAATATGACATCAACAAAATGATTATGACATCATCCAATGATTATGACATCAAATGATTATGACATCATCAAATCATTATGACATCAACAAAATGATTATGACATCAACAAAATGATTATGACATCATCAAATGATTATGACATCAACAAAATGATTATGTCATCATCCAATGATAATGACATCATCTAATGATTATGACATCATCAAATGATTATGACATCAACAAAATGATTATGACATCATCTAATGATTATGACATCATCAAATGATTATGACATCAACAAAATGATTATGACATCATCCAATGATTATGACATCAAATGATTATGGCATCATCAAATGATTATGACATCAACAAAATGATTATGACATCATCCAATGATTATGACATCAAATGATTATGACATCATCAAATCATATGACATCAACAAAATGATTATGACATCAACAAAATGATTATGACATCATCAAATGATTCTGACATCAACAAAATGATTATGACATCATCAAATGATTCTGACATCAACAAAATGATTATGACATCATCAAATGATTATGACATCAACAAAATGATTATGACATCATCTAATGATTATGACTTTATCAAATGATTATGACATCAACAAAATGATTATGACATCATCCAATGATTATGACATCAAATGATTATGACATCATCAAAATGATTATGACATCAACAAAATGATTATGACATCATCTAATGATCATGACATCATCAAATGATTATGGCATCATCAAATAATTATGACATCAACAAAATGATTATGACATCATCCAATGATTATGACCTCAAATCATTATGACATCATCAAATCATTATGACATCAACAAAATGATTATTACATCAACAAAATGATTATGACATCATCAAATGATTATGACATCAACAAATTGATTATGTCATCATCCAGTGATCATGACATCAAATGATTATGACATCATCAAATGATTATGACATCAACAAAATGATTATGACATCATCTAATGATTATGACATCATCAAATGATTATCACATCAACAAAATGATTATGACATCATCCAATGATTGTGACATCAAATGATTATGACATCATCAAATGATTATGACATCAACAAAATGATTATGACATCATCAAATGATTATGACATCAACAAAATTATTATGACATCATCTAATGATTATGACATAATCAAATGATTATGACATCAACAAAATGATTATGACATCATCTAATGATTATGACATCATCAAATGATTATGACATCAACAAAATGATTATGACATCATCCAATGATTATGACATCAAATGATTATGACATCATCAAATCATTATGACATCAACAAAATGATTATGACATCATCAAATGATTATGACATCAACAAAATGATTATGACATCATCTAATGATTATGACATCATCAAATGATTATGACATCAACAAAATGATTATGACATCATCTAATGATTATGACATCATCAAATGATTCTGACATCAACAAAATGATTATGACATCATCTAATGATTATGACATCATCAAATGATTATGACATCAACAAAATGAGTATGACATCATCTAATGATTATGACATCATCAAATGATTATGACATCAACAAAATGATTATGACATCATCTAATGATTATGACATCATCAAATGATTCTGACATCAACAAAATGATTATGACATCATCTAATGATTATGACATCATCAAATGATTATGACATCATCAAATGATTATGACATCAACAAAATGATTATGACATCATCAAATGGTTATGACATCAACAAAATGATTATGACATCATCTAATGATTATGACATCATCAAATGATTATGACATCAACAAAATGATTATGACATCATCTAATGATTATGACATCATCAAATGATTATGACATCAACAAAATGATTATGACATCATCCAATGATTATGACATCAAATGATTATGACATCATCAAATGATTATGACATCAACAAAATGATTATGACATCATCTAATGATTATGACATCATCAAATGATTATGACATCAACAAAATGATTATGACATCATCTAATGATTATGACATCATCAATTGATTATGACATCAACAAAATGATTATGACATCATCCAATGAATATGACATCAAATGATTATGACATCAACAAAATGATTATGACATCATCAAATGATTATGACATCAACAAAATGATTATGACATCATCTAATGATTATGACATCATCAAAATGATTATGACATCATCCAATGATTATGACATCAAATGATTATGACATCAACAAAATGATTATGACATCATCTAATGATTATGTCATCATCAAATGATTATGACATAAACAAAATGATTATGACATCATCCAATGATCATGACATCAAATGATTATGACATCAACAAAATGATTATGACATCATCTAATGATTATGACATCATCAAATGATTATGACATCAACAAAATGATTATGACATCATCCAATGATTATGACATCAAATGATTATGACATCATCAAATGATTATGACATCAACAAAATGATTATTACATCATCCAATGATTATGACATCAAATGAGTATGACATCATCAAATCATTATGACATCAACAAAATGATTATTACATCAACAAAATGATTATGACATCATCAAATGATTATAACATCAACAAAATGATTATGACATCATCAAATGATTATGACATCAACAAAATGATTATGACATCATCCAATGATTATGACATCAAATGATTATGACATCATCAAATGATTATGACATCAACAAAATGATTATGACATCATCAAATGATTATGACATCAACAAAATGATTATGACATCATTAAATGATTATGACATCATCAAATGATTATGACATAAAAAAATGATTATGACATCATCTAATGATTATGACATCATCAAATGATTATGACATCAACAAAATGATTATGACATCATCCAATGATTATGACATCAAATGATTATGACATCAACAAAATGATCATGACATCATCCAATGATTATGACATCAAATGATTATGAAATCATCAAATGATTATGACATCAACAAAATGATTATGACATCATCAAATGATTATGACATCATCTAATGATTATGACATAATCAAATGATTATGACATCAACAAAATGATTATGACATCATCTAATGATTATGACATCATCAAATGATTATGACATCAACAAAATGATTATGACATCATCCAATGATTATGACATCAAATGATTATGACATCATCAAATCATTATGACATCAACAAAATGATTATGACATCATCAAATGATTATGACATCAACAAAATGATTATGACATCATCTAATGATTATGACATCATCAAATGATTATGACATCAACAAAATGATTATGACATCATCTAATGATTATGACATCATCAAATGATTCTGACATCAACAAAATGATTATGACATCATCTAATGATTATGACATCATCAAATGATTATGACATCAACAAAATGAGTATGACATCATCTAATGATTATGACATCATCAAATGATTATGACATCAACAAAATGATTATGACATCATCTAATGATTATGACATCATCAAATGATTCTGACATCAACAAAATGATTATGACATCATCTAATGATTATGACATCATCAAATGATTATGACATCATCAAATGATTATGACATCAACAAAATGATTATGACATCATCAAATGGTTATGACATCAACAAAATGATTATGACATCATCTAATGATTATGACATCATCAAATGATTATGACATCAACAAAATGATTATGACATCATCTAATGATTATGACATCATCAAATGATTATGACATCAACAAAATGATTATGACATCATCCAATGATTATGACATCAAATGATTATGACATCATCAAATGATTATGACATCAACAAAATGATTATGACATCATCTAATGATTATGACATCATCAAATGATTATGACATCAACAAAATGATTATGACATCATCTAATGATTATGACATCATCAATTGATTATGACATCAACAAAATGATTATGACATCATCCAATGAATATGACATCAAATGATTATGACATCAACAAAATGATTATGACATCATCAAATGATTATGACATCAACAAAATGATTATGACATCATCTAATGATTATGACATCATCAAAATGATTATGACATCATCCAATGATTATGACATCAAATGATTATGACATCAACAAAATGATTATGACATCATCTAATGATTATGTCATCATCAAATGATTATGACATAAACAAAATGATTATGACATCATCCAATGATCATGACATCAAATGATTATGACATCAACAAAATGATTATGACATCATCTAATGATTATGACATCATCAAATGATTATGACATCAACAAAATGATTATGACATCATCCAATGATTATGACATCAAATGATTATGACATCATCAAATGATTATGACATCAACAAAATGATTATTACATCATCCAATGATTATGACATCAAATGAGTATGACATCATCAAATCATTATGACATCAACAAAATGATTATTACATCAACAAAATGATTATGACATCATCAAATGATTATAACATCAACAAAATGATTATGACATCATCAAATGATTATGACATCAACAAAATGATTATGACATCATCCAATGATTATGACATCAAATGATTATGACATCATCAAATGATTATGACATCAACAAAATGATTATGACATCATCAAATGATTATGACATCAACAAAATGATTATGACATCATTAAATGATTATGACATCATCAAATGATTATGACATAAAAAAATGATTATGACATCATCTAATGATTATGACATCATCAAATGATTATGACATCAACAAAATGATTATGACATCATCCAATGATTATGACATCAAATGATTATGACATCAACAAAATGATCATGACATCATCCAATGATTATGACATCAAATGATTATGAAATCATCAAATGATTATGACATCAACAAAATGATTATGACATCATCAAATGATTATGACATCAACAAAATGATTATGACATCATTAAATGATTATGACATCATCAAATGATTATGACATCAAAAAAATGATTATGACATCATCTAATGATTATGACATCATCAAATGATTATGACATCAACAAAATGATTATGACATCATCCAATAATTATGACATCAAATGATTATGACATCATCAAATGATTATGACATCATCAAATGATTATGACATCAACAAAATGATTATGACATCATCCAATGATTATGACATCAAATGATTATGACATCATCAAATGATTATGACATCAACAAAATGATTATGACATCATCCAACGATTATGACATCAAATGGTTATGACATCATCAAATCATTATGACATCAACAAAATGATTATGACATCAACAAAATGATTATGACATCATCAAATTATTATGACATCAACAAAATGATTATGACATCATCTAATGATGATGACATCATCAAATGATTATGACATCAACAAAATGATTATGACATCATCAAATGATTATGACATCAACAAAATGATTATGACATCATCTAATGATTATGACATCATCAAATGATTATGGCATCATCAAATGATTATGACATCAACAAAATGATTATGACATCATCCAATGATTATGACATCAAATGATTATGACATCATCAAATCATTATGACATCAACAAAATGATTATGACATCAACAAAATGATTATGACATCATCAAATGATTATGACATCAACAAAATGATTATGTCATCATCCAATGATAATGACATCAAATGATTATGACATCATCAAATGATTATGACATCAACAAAATGATTATGATATCATCTAATGATTATGACATCATCAAATGATTATGACATCAACAAAATGATTATGACATCATCCAATGATTATGACATCAAATGATTATGACATCATCAAATGATTATGACATCAAAAAAATCATTATGACATCATCAAATGATTATGACATCAACAAAATGATTATGACATCATCTAATGATTATGACATAATCAAATGATTATGACATCAACAAAATTATTATGACATCATCTAATGATTATAACATCATCAAATGATTATGACATCAACAAAATGATTATGACATCATCCAATGATTATGACATCAAATGATTATGACATCATCAAATCATATGACATCAACAAAATGATTATGACATCAACAAAATGATTATGACATCATCAAATGATTTTGACATCAACAAAATGATTATGACATCATCAAATGATTCTGACATCAACAAAATGATTATGACATCATCTAATGATTATGACATCATCAAATGATTATGACATCAACAAAATGATTATGACATCATCCAATGATTATGACATCAAATGATTATGACATCATCAAATGATTATGACATCAACAAAATGATTATGACATCATCCAATGATTATGACATCAAATGATTATGACATCATCAAATCATTATGACATCAACAAAATGATTATGACATCAACAAAATGATTACGACATCATCAAATGATTATGACATCAACAAAATGATTATGACATCATCTAATGATGATGACATCATCAAATGATTATGACATCAACAAAATGATTATGACATCATCAAATGATTATGACATCAACAAAATGATTATGACATCATCAAATGATTATGACATCAACAAAATGATTATGACATCATCTAATGATCATGACATCATCAAATGATTATGGCATCATCAAATGATTATGACATCAACAAAATGATTATGACATCATCCAATGATTATGACCTCAAATCATTATGACATCATCAAATCATTATGACATCAACAAAATGATTATTACATCAACAAAATGATTATGACATCATCAAATGATTATGACATCAACAAAATGATTATGTCATCATCCAATGATCATGACATCAAATGATTATGACATCATCAAATGATTATGACATCAACAAAATGATTATAACATCATCTAATGATTATGACATCATCAAATGATTATGACATCAACAAAATGATTATGACATCATCCAATGATTGTGACATCAAATGATTATGACATCATCAAATGATTATGACATCAACAAAATGATTATGACATCATCAAATGATTATGACATCAACAAAGTGATTATGACATCATCTAATGATTATGACATAATCAAATGATTATGACATCAACAAAATGATTATGACATCATCTAATGATTATGACATCAACAAAATGATTATGACATCATCCAATGATTATTACATCAAATGATTATGACATCATGAAATCAAATGACATCAACAAAATGATTATGACATCAACAAAATGATTATGACATCATCAAATGATTATGACATCAACAAAATGATTATGACATCATCAAATGATTCTGACATCAACAAAATGATTATGACATCATCTAATGATTATGACATCATCAAATGAATATGACATCAACAAAATGATTATGACATCATCCAATGATTATGACATCAAATGATTATGACATCATCAAATCATTATGACATCAACAAAATGATTATGACATCAACAAAATGATTATGACATCATCAAATGATTATGACATCAACAAAATGATTATGTCATCATCCAATGATAATGACATCATCTAATGATTATGACATCATCAAATGATTATGACATCAACAAAATGATTATGACATCATCTAATGATTATGACATCATCAAATGATTATGACATCAACAAAATGAATATGACATCATCAAATGATTCTGACATCATCAAATGATTATGACATCAACAAAATGATTATGACATCATCAAATGATTATGACATCAACAAAATGATTATGACATCATCTAATGATTATGACATAATCAAATGATTATGACATCAACAAAATGATTATGACATCATCTAATGATTATGACATCATCAAATGATTATGACATCAACAAAATGATTATGACATCATCCAATGATTATGACATCAAATGATTATGGCATCATCAAATGATTATGACATCAACAAAATGATTATGACATCATCCAATGATTATGACATCAAATGATTATGACATCATCAAATCATATGACATCAACAAAATGATTATGACATCAACAAAATGATTATGACATCATCAAATGATTCTGACATCAACAAAATGATTATGACATCATCAAATGATTCTGACATCAACAAAATGATTATGACATCATCAAATGATTATGACATCAACAAAATGATTATGACATCATCTAATGATTATGACTTTATCAAATGATTATGACATCAACAAAATGATTATGACATCATCCAATGATTATGACATCAAATGATTATGACATCATCAAATGATTATGACATCAACAAAATGATTATGACATCATCCAATGATTATGACATCAAAATATTATGACGATTATGACATCATGAAAATCATCATGCCATCAACAAAATGATTATGATGTCATCAAATGATTATGACATCAAAATGATTGTCATCAAAATGATTATGACAACATCAAAATCATTATAACATCTTCAAAATGATTATTAATTCTTCAAACGCTAATGATATCATCAAAATAATTATGACATCAACAAAATGATTATGACATCATCAAATGATTATGACATCATCAAATGATTATGACATCCACAAAATTATTATGACATCTTTAAATGATTATGACAATCAAATGATTATGACAACATGAAAATCATTATAACATCTTCAAAATGATTATTAATTCTTCAAACGCTAATGATATCATCAAAATAATTATGACATCAACAAAATGATTATGCCATCAACAAAATGATTATGGCATCATCAAATGATTATGACATCAAAATGATTGACATCAAAATGATTGACATCAAAATGATTATGACATGGACATCATTATGACATATTCAAAATGATTATTAATTCATCAAACGCTTATGATGTCATCAAAATAATTAAGACATCAACAAAGTGATTACGACATCATCAAATGATTATGACATCAAACAATTATGACAATTATGACATGATCAAAATCGTTATGCCATCAACAAAATGATTATGACTTCATCAAATGACTAATACATCAAAATGATTGAAAAAATCAAAATGACTATGACAACATCAAAATGATTATGAAGTCATCAAATGATTATGACATCAAAATGATTATGATATCATCAAATGATTATGACATCATCCAATGATTATGACATCAAGAAAATGATTATGACATCTTCAAATGATTATGACATCAAGAAAATGATTATGACATCAAATGATTATGTCGTCATCAAATGATTATGACATCAAATGATTATGACATCATCAAAATGATTATGACATAATCAAATGATTATGACATCAACAAAATGATTATGACATCATCCAATGATTATGACATCAAATGATTATGACATCATCAAATGATTATGACATCAACAAAATGATTATGACATCATCTAATGATTATGACATCATCAAATGATTATGACATCAACAAAATGATTATGACATCATCTAATGATTATGACATCATCAATTGATTATGACATCAACAAAATGATTATGACATCATCCAATGAATATGACATCAAATGATTATGACATCAACAAAATGATTATGACATCATCAAATGATTATGACATCAACAAAATGATTATGACATCATCTAATGATTATGACATCATCAAAATGATTATGACATCATCCAATGATTATGACATCAAATGATTATGACATCAACAAAATGATTATGACATCATCTAATGATTATGTCATCATCAAATGATTATGACATAAACAAAATGATTATGACATCATCCAATGATCATGACATCAAATGATTATGACATCAACAAAATGATTATGACATCATCTAATGATTATGACATCATCAAATGATTATGACATCAACAAAATGATTATGACATCATCCAATGATTATGACATCAAATGATTATGACATCATCAAATGATTATGACATCAACAAAATGATTATTACATCATCCAATGATTATGACATCAAATGAGTATGACATCATCAAATCATTATGACATCAACAAAATGATTATTACATCAACAAAATGATTATGACATCATCAAATGATTATAACATCAACAAAATGATTATGACATCATCAAATGATTATGACATCAACAAAATGATTATGACATCATCCAATGATTATGACATCAAATGATTATGACATCATCAAATGATTATGACATCAACAAAATGATTATGACATCATCAAATGATTATGACATCAACAAAATGATTATGACATCATCCAATGATTATGACATCAAATGATTATGACATCAACAAAATGATCATGACATCATCCAATGATTATGACATCAAATGATTATGAAATCATCAAATGATTATGACATCAACAAAATGATTATGACATCATCAAATGATTATGACATCAACAAAATGATTATGACATCATTAAATGATTATGACATCATCAAATGATTATGACATCAAAAAAATGATTATGACATCATCTAATGATTATGACATCATCTAATGATTATGACATCAACAAAATGATTATGACATCATCCAATAATTATGACATCAAATGATTATGACATCATCAAATGATTATGACATCATCAAATGATTATGACATCAACAAAATGATTATGACATCATCCAATGATTATGACATCAAATGATTATGACATCATCAAATGATTATGACATCAACAAAATGATTATGACATCATCCAACGATTATGACATCAAATGGTTATGACATCATCAAATCATTATGACATCAACAAAATGATTATGACATCAACAAAATGATTATGACATCATCAAATGATTATGACATCAACAAAATGATTATGACATCATCTAATGATGATGACATCATCAAATGATTATGACATCAACAAAATGATTATGACATCATCAAATGATTATGACATCAACAAAATGATTATGACATCATCTAATGATTATGACATCATCAAATGATTATGGCATCATCAAATGATTATGACATCAACAAAATGATTATGACATCATCCAATGATTATGACATCAAATGATTATGACATCATCAAATCATTATGACATCAACAAAATGATTATGACATCAACAAAATGATTATGACATCATCAAATGATTATGACATCAACAAAATGATTATGTCATCATCCAATGATAATGACATCAAATGATTATGACATCATCAAATGATTATGACATCAACAAAATGATTATGATATCATCTAATGATTATGACATCATCAAATGATTATGACATCAACAAAATGATTATGACATCATCCAATGATTATGACATCAAATGATTATGACATCATCAAATGATTATGACATCAAAAAAATCATTATGACATCATCAAATGATTATGACATCAACAAAATGATTATGACATCATCTAATGATTATGACATAATCAAATGATTATGACATCAACAAAATTATTATGACATCATCTAATGATTATAACATCATCAAATGATTATGACATCAACAAAATGATTATGACATCATCCAATGATTATGACATCAAATGATTATGACATCATCAAATCATATGACATCAACAAAATGATTATGACATCAACAAAATGATTATGACATCATCAAATGATTTTGACATCAACAAAATGATTATGACATCATCAAATGATTCTGACATCAACAAAATGATTATGACATCATCTAATGATTATGACATCATCAAATGATTATGACATCAACAAAATGATTATGACATCATCCAATGATTATGACATCAAATGATTATGACATCATCAAATGATTATGACATCAACAAAATGATTATGACATCATCCAATGATTATGACATCAAATGATTATGACATCATCAAATCATTATGACATCAACAAAATGATTATGACATCAACAAAATGATTACGACATCATCAAATGATTATGACATCAACAAAATGATTATGACATCATCTAATGATGATGACATCATCAAATGATTATGACATCAACAAAATGATTATGACATCATCAAATGATTATGACATCAACAAAATGATTATGACATCATCAAATGATTATGACATCAACAAAATGATTATGACATCATCTAATGATCATGACATCATCAAATGATTATGGCATCATCAAATGATTATGACATCAACAAAATGATTATGACATCATCCAATGATTATGACCTCAAATCATTATGACATCATCAAATCATTATGACATCAACAAAATGATTATTACATCAACAAAATGATTATGACATCATCAAATGATTATGACATCAACAAAATGATTATGTCATCATCCAATGATCATGACATCAAATGATTATGACATCATCAAATGATTATGACATCAACAAAATGATTATAACATCATCTAATGATTATGACATCATCAAATGATTATGACATCAACAAAATGATTATGACATCATCCAATGATTGTGACATCAAATGATTATGACATCATCAAATGATTATGACATCAACAAAATGATTATGACATCATCAAATGATTATGACATCAACAAAGTGATTATGACATCATCTAATGATTATGACATAATCAAATGATTATGACATCAACAAAATGATTATGACATCATCTAATGATTATGACATCAACAAAATGATTATGACATCATCCAATGATTATTACATCAAATGATTATGACATCATGAAATCAAATGACATCAACAAAATGATTATGACATCAACAAAATGATTATGACATCATCAAATGATTATGACATCAACAAAATGATTATGACATCATCAAATGATTCTGACATCAACAAAATGATTATGACATCATCTAATGATTATGACATCATCAAATGAATATGACATCAACAAAATGATTATGACATCATCCAATGATTATGACATCAAATGATTATGACATCATCAAATCATTATGACATCAACAAAATGATTATGACATCAACAAAATGATTATGACATCATCAAATGATTATGACATCAACAAAATGATTATGTCATCATCCAATGATAATGACATCATCTAATGATTATGACATCATCAAATGATTATGACATCAACAAAATGATTATGACATCATCTAATGATTATGACATCATCAAATGATTATGACATCAACAAAATGAATATGACATCATCAAATGATTCTGACATCATCAAATGATTATGACATCAACAAAATGATTATGACATCATCAAATGATTATGACATCAACAAAATGATTATGACATCATCTAATGATTATGACATAATCAAATGATTATGACATCAACAAAATGATTATGACATCATCTAATGATTATGACATCATCAAATGATTATGACATCAACAAAATGATTATGACATCATCCAATGATTATGACATCAAATGATTATGGCATCATCAAATGATTATGACATCAACAAAATGATTATGACATCATCCAATGATTATGACATCAAATGATTATGACATCATCAAATCATATGACATCAACAAAATGATTATGACATCAACAAAATGATTATGACATCATCAAATGATTCTGACATCAACAAAATGATTATGACATCATCAAATGATTCTGACATCAACAAAATGATTATGACATCATCAAATGATTATGACTTTATCAAATGATTATGACATCAACAAAATGATTATGACATCATCCAATGATTATGACATCAAATGATTATGACATCATCAAATGATTATGACATCAACAAAATGATTATGACATCATCCAATGATTATGACATCAAAATATTATGACGATTATGACATCATGAAAATCATCATGCCATCAACAAAATGATTATGATGTCATCAAATGATTATGACATCAAAATGATTGACATCAAAATGATTATGACAACATCAAAATCATTATAACATCTTCAAAATGATTATTAATTCTTCAAACGCTAATGATATCATCAAAATAATTATGACATCAACAAAATGATTATGACATCATCAAATGATTATGACATCATCAAATGATTATGACATCCACAAAATTATTATGACATCTTTAAATGATTATGACAATCAAATGATTATGACAACATGAAAATCATTATAACATCTTCAAAATGATTATTAATTCTTCAAACGATAATGATATCATCAAAATAATTATGACATCAACAAAATGATTATGCCATCAACAAAATGATTATGGCATCATCAAATGATTATGACATCAAAATGATTGACATCAAAATGATTGACATCAAAATGATTATGACATGGACATCATTATGACATATTCAAAATGATTATTAATTCATCAAACGCTTATGATGTCATCAAAATAATTAAGACATCAACAAAGTGATTACGACATCATCAAATGATTATGACATCAAACAATTATGACAATTATGACATGATCAAAATCGTTATGCCATCAACAAAATGATTATGACTTCATCAAATGACTAATACATCAAAATGATTGAAAAAATCAAAATGACTATGACAGCATCAAAATGATTATGAAGTCATCAAATGATTATGACATCAAAATGATTATGATATCATCAAATGATTATGACATCATCCAATGATTATGACATCAAGAAAATGATTATGACATCTTCAAATGATTATGACATCAAGAAAATGATTATGACATCAAATGATTATGTCGTCATCAAATGATTATGACATCAAATGATTATGACATCATCAAAATGATTATGACATAATCAAATGATTATGACATCAAATGATTATGATGACTATGACATCATCAAAATCATTATGCCATCCACAAAATGATTATCACGTCATCAAATGATCATGACATCAAAATGATTGACATCAAAATGATTATTAAGATTATGTCATCATCAAAATCATTATGCCATCAACAAAATGATTATGACATCATCAAATGATTATGACATAAAACGATTGACATCAAAATGATTATTAAGATTATGTCATCATCAAAATAATTATGACATCAACAAAATGATTATGACATCATCAAATGATTATGACATAAAACGATTATGAAGATTATGTCATCATCAAAATTATTATGCCATCAACAAAATGATTATGATGTCATCAAATGATTATGACATCAACATGACTGACATCAACATGATTATGACAACATCAAAATCATTATGACATCTTCAAAATGATTATTAATTCATCAAACACTTATGATATCATCAAAATGATTATGACATCAACAAAGTGATTACGACATCATCAAATGATTATGACATCAAACGATTACGACGATTATTACATCATCAAAATCGTGAAGCCATTAACAAAATGATTGTGACATCAACAAATGATTATGACATCAAAATAATGATTATGATATCATCAAATGATTATGACAACATCAAATAATTATGACATCAACAAAATGATTAGGACGTCATCAAATGATTATGACATCATCAAATGATTATGACATCAACAAAATGATTATGACGTCATCTAATGATTATGACATCATCAAATGATTATGGCATCATCAAATGATTATGACATCAACAAAATGATTATGACATCATCCAATGATTATGACATCAAATGATTATGACATCATCAAATGATTATGACATCAACAAAATGATTATAACATCAACAAAAAGATTATGACATTATCAATGATTATGACATCAACAAAATGATTATGTCATCATCCAATGATAATGACATCATCTAATGATTATGACATCATCAAATGATTATGACATCAACAAAATGATTATGACATCATCTAATGATTATGACATCATCAAATGATTATGACATCAACAAAATGAATATGACATCATCCAATGATTATGACATCAAATGATTATGACATCATCAAATGATTATGACATCAACAAAATGATTATGACATCATCAAATGATTATGACATCAACAAAATGATTATGACATCATCTAATGATTATGACATCAACAAAATGATTATGACATCATCTAATGAATATAACATCATCAAATGATTATGACATCAACAAAATGATTATGACATCATCCAATGATTATGACATCAAATGATTATGGCATCATCAAATGATTATGACATCAACAAAATGATTATGACATCATCCAATGATTATGACATCAAATGATTATGACATCATCAAATCATATGACATCAACAAAATGATTATGACATCAACAAAATGATTATGACATCATCAAATGATTCTGACATCAACAAAATGATTATGACATCATCAAATGATTCTGACATCAACAAAATGATTATGACATCATCAAATGATTATGACATCAACAAAATGCTTATGACATCATCTAATGATTATGACTTTATCAAATGATTATGACATCAACAAAATGATTATGACATCATCCAATGATTATGACATCAAATGATTATGACATCATCAAATGATTATGACATCAACAAAATGATTATGACATCATCCAATGATTATGACATCATCAAATCATTATGACATCAACAAAATGATTATGACATCAACAAAATGATTACGACATCATCAAATGATTATGACATCAACAAAATGATTATGACATCATCAAATGATTATGACATCAACAAAATGATTATGACATCATCTAATGATTATGACATCATCAAATGATTATGACATCAACAAAATCATTATGACATCATCCAATGATTATGACATCAAATGATTATGACATCATCAAATGATTATGACATCAACAAAATGATTATGACATCATCTAATGATTATGACGTCATCAAATGATTATGACATCAACAAAATGATTATGACATCATCCAATGATTATGACATCAAATGATTATGACATCAACAAAATGATTATGACATCATCTAATGATGATGACATCATCAAATGATTATGACATCAACAAAATGATTATGACATCATCAAATGATTATGACATCAACAAAATGATTATGACATCATCTAATGATCATGACATCATCAAATGATTATGGCATCATCAAATAATTATGACATCAACAAAATGATTATGACATCATCCAATGATTATGACCTCAAATCATTATGACATCATCAAATCATTATGACATCAACAAAATGATTATTACATCAACAAAATGATTATGACATCATCAAATGATTATGACATCAACAAATTGATTATGTCGTCATCCAGTGATCATGACATCAAATGATTATGACATCATCAAATGATTATGACATCAACAAAATGATTATGACATCATCTAATGATTATGACATCATCAAATGATTATGACATCAACAAAATGATTATGACATCATCCAATGATTGTGACATCAAATGATTATGACATCATCAAATGATTATGACATCAACAAAATGATTATGACATCATCAAATGATTATGACATCAACAAAATTATTATGACATCATCTAATGATTATGACATAATCAAATGATTATGACATCAACAAAATGATTATGACATCATCTAATGATTATGACATCATCAAATGATTATGACATCAACAAAATGATTATGACATCATCCAATGATTATGACATCAAATGATTATGACATCATGAAATCATATGACATCAACAAAATGATTATGACATCAACAAAATGATTATGACATCATCAAATGATTATGACATCAACAAAATGATTATGACATCATCAAATGATTCTGACATCAACAAAATGAGTATGACATCATCTAATGATTATGACATCATCAAATGATTATGACATCAACAAAATGATTATGACATCATCCAATGATTATGACATCAAATGATTATGACATCATCAAATCATTATGACATCAACAAAATGATTATGACATCATCAAATGATTATGACATCAACAAAATGATTATGACATCATCTAATGATTATGACATCATCAAATGATTATGACATCAACAAAATGATTATGACATCATCTAATGATTATGACATCATCAAATGATTATGACATCAACAAAATGAGTATGACATCATCTAATGATTATGACATCATCAAATGATTATGACATCAACAAAATGATTATGACATTATCTAATGATTATGACATCATCAAATGATTCTGACATCAACAAAATGATTATGACATCATCTAATGATTATGACATCATCAAATGATTATGACATCATCAAATGATTATGACATCAACAAAATGATTATGACATCATCAAATGATTATGACAACAAAAAAATGATTATGACATCATCTAATGATTATGACATCATCAAATGATTATGACATCAACAAAATGATTATGACATCATCCAATGATTGTGACATCAAATGAGTATGACATCATCAAATGATTATGACATCAACAAAATGATTATGACATCATCTAATGATTATGACATCATCAAATGATTATGACATCAACAAAATGATTATGACATCATCTAATGATTATGACATCATCAATTGATTATGACATCAACAAAATGATTATGACATCATCCAATGAATATGACATCAAATGATTATGACATCAACAAAATGATTATGACATCATCAAATGATTATGACATCAACAAAATGATTATGACATCATCTAATGATTATGACATCATCAATTGATTATGACATCAACAAAATGATTATGACATCATCCAATGAATATGACATCAAATGATTATGACATCAACAAAATGATTATGACATCATCAAATGATTATGACATCAACAAAATGATTATGACATCATCAAATGATTATGACATCAACAAAATGATTATGACATCATCCAATGATTATGACATCAAATGATTATGACATCATGAAATCATATGACATCAACAAAATGATTATGACATCAACAAAATGATTATGACATCATCTAATGATTATGACATCATCAAATGATTATGACATCATCAAATGATTATGACATCAACAAAATGATTATGACATCATCTAATGATTATGACATCATCAAATGATTATGACATCAACAAAATGAGTATGACATCATCTAATGATTATGACATCATCAAATGATTATGACATCAACAAAATGATTATGACATTATCTAATGATTATGACATCATCAAATGATTCTGACATCAACAAAATGATTATGACATCATCTAATGATTATGACATCATCAAATGATTATGACATCATCAAATGATTATGACATCAACAAAATGATTATGACATCATCAAATGATTATGACAACAAAAAAATGATTATGACATCATCTAATGATTATGACATCATCAAATGATTATGACATCAACAAAATGATTATGACATCATCCAATGATTGTGACATCAAATGAGTATGACATCATCAAATGATTATGACATCAACAAAATGATTATGACATCATCTAATGATTATGACATCATCAAATGATTATGACATCAACAAAATGATTATGACATCATCTAATGATTATGACATCATCAATTGATTATGACATCAACAAAATGATTATGACATCATCCAATGAATATGACATCAAATGATTATGACATCAACAAAATGATTATGACATCATCAAATGATTATGACATCAACAAAATGATTATGACATCATCTAATGATTATGACATCATCAAAATGATTATGACATCATCCAATGATTATGACATCAAATGATTATGACATCAACAAAATGATTATGACATCATCTAATGATTATGTCATCATCAAATGATTATGACATAAACAAAATGATTATGACATCATCCAATGATTATGACATCAAATGATTATGACATCAACAAAATGATTATGACATCATCTAATGATTATGACATCATCAAATGATTATGACATTAACAAAATGATTATGACATCATCCAATGATTATGACATCAAATGATTATGACATCATCAAATGATTATGACATCAACAAAATGATTATTACATCATCCAATGATTATGACATCAAATGAGTATGACATCATCAAATCATTATGACATCAACAAAATGATTATTACATCAACAAAATGATTATGACATCATCAAATGATTATAACATCAACAAAATGATTATGACATCATCAAATGATTATGACATCAACAAAATGATTATGACATCATCCAATGATTATGACATCAAATGATTATGACATCATCAAATGATTATGACATCAACAAAATGATTATGACATCATCAAATGATTATGACATCAACAAAATGATTATGACATCATCAAATGATTATGACATCAACAAAATGATTATGACATCATCTAATGATTATGACATAATCAAATGATTATGACATCAACAAAATGATTATGACATCATCTAATGATTATGACATCATCAAATGATTATGACATCAACAAAATGATTATGACATCATCCAATGATTATGACATCAAATGATTATGACATCAACAAAATGATCATGACATCATCCAATGATTATGACATCAAATGATTATGAAATCATCAAATGATTATGACATCAACAAAATGATTATGACATCATCAAATGATTATGACATCAACAAAATGATTATGACATCATTAAATGATTATGACATCATCAAATGATTATGACATCAAAAAATGATTATGACATCATCTAATGATTATGACATCATCAAATGATTATGACATCAACAAAATGATTATGACATCATCCAATAATTATGACATCAAATGATTATGACAGCATCAAATGATTATGACATCAACAAAATGATTATGACATCATCAAATGATTATGACATCAACAAAATGATTATGACATCATCCAATGATTATGACATCAAATGATTATGACATCATCAAATGATTATGACATCAACAAAATGATTATGACATCATCCAACGATTATGACATCAAATGATTATGACATCATCAAATCATTATGACATCAACAAAATGATTATGACATCAACAAAATGATTATGACATCATCAAATGATTATGACATCAACAAAATGATTATGACATCATCTAATGATGATGACATCATCAAATGATTATGACATCAACAAAATGATTATGACATCATCAAATGATTATGACATCAACAAAATGATTATGACATCATCTAATGATTATGACATCATCAAATGATTATGGCATCATCAAATGATTATGACATCAACAAAATGATTATGACATCATCCAATGATTATGACATCAAATGATTATGACATCATCAAATCATTATGACATCAACAAAATGATTATGACATCAACAAAATGATTATGACATCATCAAATGATTATGACATCAACAAAATGATTATGTCATCATCCAATGATTATGACATCAAATGATTATGACATCATCAAATGATTATGACATCAACAAAATGATTATGATATCATCTAATGATTATGACATCATCAAATGATTATGACATCAACAAAATGATTATGACATCATCCAATGATTATGACATCAAATGATTATGACATCATCAAATGATTATGACATCAACAAAATCATTATGACATCATCAAATGATTATGACAACAACAAAATGATTATGACATCATCTAATGATTATGACATAATCAAATGATTATGACATCAACAAAATTATTATGACATCATCTAATGATTATAACATCATCAAATGATTATGACATCAACAAAATGATTATGACATCATCCAATGATTATGACATCAAATGATTATGACATCATCAAATCATATGACATCAACAAAATGATTATGACATCAACAAAATGATTATGACATCATCAAATGATTTTGACATCAACAAAATGATTATGACATCATCAAATGATTCTGACATCAACAAAATGATTATGACATCATCTAATGATTATGACATCATCAAATGATTATGACATCAACAAAATGATTATGACATCATCCAATGATTATGACATCAAATGATTATGACATCATCAAATGATTATGACATCAACAAAATGATTATGACATCATCCAATGATTATGACATCAAATGATTATGACATCATCAAATCATTATGACATCAACAAAATGATTATGACATCAACAAAATGATTACGACATCATCAAATGATTATGACATCAACAAAATGATTATGACATCATCTAATGATGATGACATCATCAAATGATTATGACATCAACAAAATGATTATGACATCATCAAATGATTATGACATCAACAAAATGATTATGTCATCATCCAATGATCATGACATCAAATGATTATGACATCATCAAATGATTATGACATCAACAAAATGATTATAACATCATCTAATGATTATGACATCATCAAATGATTATGACATCAACAAAATGATTATGACATCATCCAATGATTGTGACATCAAATGATTATGACATCATCAAATGATTATGACATCAACAAAATGATTATGACATCATCAAATGATTATGACATCAACAAAGTGATTATGACATCATCTAATGATTATGACATAATCAAATGATTATGACATCATCTAATGATTATGACATCAACAAAATGATTATGACATCATCCAATGATTATGACATCAAATGATTATGACATCATGAAATCAAATGACATCAACAAAATGATTATGACATCAACAAAATGATTATGACATCATCAAATGATTATGACATCAACAAAATGATTATGACATCATCAAATGATTCTGACATCAACAAAATGATTATGACATCATCTAATGATTATGACATCATCAAATGAATATGACATCAACAAAATGATTATGACAATATCCAATGATTATGACATCAAATGATTATGACATCATCAAATCATTATGACATCAACAAAATGATTATGACATCAACAAAATGATTATGACATCATCAAATGATTATGACATCAACAAAATTATTATGTCATCATCCAATGATAATGACATCATCTAATGATTATGACATCATCAAATGATTATGACATCAACAAAATGATTATGACATCATCTAATGATTATGACATCATCAAATTATTATGACATCAACAAAATGAATATGACATCATCAAATGATTCTGACATCATCAAATGATTATGACATCAACAAAATGATTATGACATCATCAAATGATTATGACATCAACAAAATGATTATGACTTCATCTAATGATTATGACATAATCAAATGATTATGACATCAACAAAATGATTATGACATCATCTAATGATTATAACATCATCAAATGATTATGACATCAACAAAATGATTATGACATCATCCAATGATTATGACATCAAATGATTATGGCATCATCAAATGATTATGACATCAACAAAATGATTATGACATCATCCAATGATTATGACATCAAATGATTATGACATCATCAAATGATTATGACATCAACAAAATGATTATGACATCATCTAATGATTATGACATCATCAAATGATTATGACATCAACAAAATGATTATGACATCATCTAATGATTATGACATCATCAAATGATTATGACATCAACAAAATGATTATGACATCAACAAAATGATTATGACATCATCCAATGATTATGACATCAAATGATTGTGACATCAACAAAATGATTATGACATCATCTAATGATGATGACATCATCAAATGATTATGACATCAACAAAATGATTATGACATCATCAAATGATTATGACATCAACAAAATGATTATGACATCATCTAATGATCATGACATCATCAAATGATTATGGCATCATCAAATAATTATGACATCAACAAAATGATTATGACATCATCCAATGATTATGACCTCAAATCATTATGACATCATCAAATCATTATGACATCAACAAAATGATTATTACATCAACAAAATTATTATGACATCATCAAATGATTATGACATCAACAAATTGATTATGTCATCATCCAGTGATCATGACATCAAATGATTAGGACATCATCAAATGATTATGACATCAACAAAATGATTATGACATCATCTAATGATTATGACATCATCAAATGATTATGACATCAACAAAATGATTATGACATCATCCAATGATTGTGACATCAAATGATTATGACATCATCAAATGATTATGACATCAACAAAATGATTATGACATCATCTAATGATTATGACATCATCAAATGATTATGACATCAACAAAATGATTATGACATCATCCAATGATTATGACATCAAACGATTATGACATCATGAAATCATATGACATCAACAAAATGATTATGACATCAACAAAATGATTATGACATCATCAAATGATTATGACATCAACAAAATGATTATGACATCATCAAATGATTCTGACATCAACAAAATGAGTATGACATCATCTAATGATTATGACATCATCAAATGATTATGACATCAACAAAATGATTATGACATCATCCAATGATTATGACATCAAATGATTATGACATCATCAAATCATTATGACATCAACAAAATGATTATGACATCATCAAATGATTATGACATCAACAAAATGATTATGACATCATCTAATGATTATGACATCATCAAATGATTATGACATCAACAAAATGATTATGACATCATCTAATGATTATGACATCATCAAATGATTCTGACATCAACAAAATGATTATGACATCATCTAATGATTATGACATCATCAAATGATTATGACATCAACAAAATGAGTATGACATCATCTAATGATTATGACATCATCAAATGATTATGACATCAACAAAATGATTATGACATCATCTAATGATTATGACATCATCAAATGATTCTGACATCAACAAAATGATTATGACATCATCTAATGATTATGACATCATCAAATGATTATGACATCATCAAATGATTATGACATCAACAAAATGATTATGACATCATCAAATGATTATGACATCAACAAAATGATTATGACATCATCTAATGATTATGACATCATCAAATGATTCTGACATCAACAAAATGATTATGACATCATCTAATGATTATGACATCATCAAATGATTATGACATCATCAAATGATTATGACATCAAAAAAATCATTATGACATCATCAAATGATTATGACATCAACAAAATGATTATGACATCATCTAATGATTATGACATAATCAAATGATTATGACATCAACAAAATTATTATGACATCATCTAATGATTATAACATCATCAAATGATTATGACATCAACAAAATGATTATGACATCATCCAATGATTATGACATCAAATGATTATGACATCATCAAATCATATGACATCAACAAAATGATTATGACATCAACAAAATGATTATGACATCATCAAATGATTTTGACATCAACAAAATGATTATGACATCATCAAATTATTCTGACATCAACAAAATGATTATGACATCATCTAATGATTATGACATCATCAAATGATTATGACATCAACAAAATGATTATGACATCATCCAATGATTATGACATCAAATGATTATGACATCATCAAATGATTATGACATCAACAAAATGATTATGACATCATCCAATGATTATGACATCAAATGATTATGACATCATCAAATCATTATGACATCAACAAAATGATTATGACATCAACAAAATGATTACGACATCATCAAATGATTATGACATCAACAAAATGATTATGACATCATCTAATGATGATGACATCATCAAATGATTATGACATCAACAAAATGATTATGACATCATCAAATGATTATGACATCAACAAAATGATTATGACATCATCAAATGATTATGACATCAACAAAATGATTATGACATCATCTAATGATCATGACATCATCAAATGATTATGGCATCATCAAATGATTATGACATCAACAAAATGATTATGACATCATCCAATGATTATGACCTCAAATCATTATGACATCATCAAATCATTATGACATCAACAAAATGATTATTACATCAACAAAATGATTATGACATCATCAAATGATTATGACATCAACAAAATGATTATGTCATCATCCAATGATCATGACATCAAATGATTATGACATCATCAAATGATTATGACATCAACAAAATGATTATAACATCATCTAATGATTATGACATCATCAAATGATTATGACATCAACAAAATGATTATGACATCATCCAATGATTGTGACATCAAATGATTATGACATCATCAAATGATTATGACATCAACAAAATGATTATGACATCATCAAATGATTATGACATCAACAAAGTGATTATGACATCATCTAATGATTATGACATAATCAAATGATTATGACATCAACAAAATGATTATGACATCATCTAATGATTATGACATCAACAAAATGATTATGACATCATCCAATGATTATTACATCAAATGATTATGACATCATGAAATCAAATGACATCAACAAAATGATTATGACATCAACAAAATGATTATGACATCATCAAATGATTATGACATCAACAAAATGATTATGACATCATCAAATGATTCTGACATCAACAAAATGATTATGACATCATCTAATGATTATGACATCATCAAATGAATATGACATCAACAAAATGATTATGACATCATCCAATGATTATGACATCAAATGATTATGACATCATCAAATCATTATGACATCAACAAAATGATTATGACATCAACAAAATGATTATGACATCATCAAATGATTATGACATCAACAAAATGATTATGTCATCATCCAATGATAATGACATCATCTAATGATTATGACATCATCAAATGATTATGACATCAACAAAATGATTATGACATCATCTAATGATTATGACATCATCAAATGATTATGACATCAACAAAATGAATATGACATCATCAAATGATTCTGACATCATCAAATGATTATGACATCAACAAAATGATTATGACATCATCAAATGATTATGACATCAACAAAATGATTATGACATCATCTAATGATTATGACATAATCAAATGATTATGACATCAACAAAATGATTATGACATCATCTAATGATTATGACATCATCAAATGATTATGACATCAACAAAATGATTATGACATCATCCAATGATTATGACATCAAATGATTATGGCATCATCAAATGATTATGACATCAACAAAATGATTATGACATCATCCAATGATTATGACATCAAATGATTATGACATCATCAAATCATATGACATCAACAAAATGATTATGACATCAACAAAATGATTATGACATCATCAAATGATTCTGACATCAACAAAATGATTATGACATCATCAAATGATTCTGACATCAACAAAATGATTATGACATCATCAAATGATTATGACATCAACAAAATGATTATGACATCATCTAATGATTATGACTTTATCAAATGATTATGACATCAACAAAATGATTATGACATCATCCAATGATTATGACATCAAATGATTATGACATCATCAAATGATTATGACATCAACAAAATGATTATGACATCATCCAATGATTATGACATCAAAATATTATGACGATTATGACATCATGAAAATCATCATGCCATCAACAAAATGATTATGATGTCATCAAATGATTATGACATCAAAATGATTGACATCAAAATGATTATGACAACATCAAAATCATTATAACATCTTCAAAATGATTATTAATTCTTCAAACGCTAATGATATCATCAAAATAATTATGACATCAACAAAATGATTATGACATCATCAAATGATTATGACATCATCAAATGATTATGACATCCACAAAATTATTATGACATCTTTAAATGATTATGACAATCAAATGATTATGACAACATGAAAATCATTATAACATCTTCAAAATGATTATTAATTCTTCAAACGCTAATGATATCATCAAAATAATTATGACATCAACAAAATGATTATGCCATCAACAAAATGATTATGGCATCATCAAATGATTATGACATCAAAATGATTGACATCAAAATGATTGACATCAAAATGATTATGACATGGACATCATTATGACATATTCAAAATGATTATTAATTCATCAAACGCTTATGATGTCATCAAAATAATTAAGACATCAACAAAGTGATTACGACATCATCAAATGATTATGACATCAAACAATTATGACAATTATGACATGATCAAAATCGTTATGCCATCAACAAAATGATTATGACTTCATCAAATGACTAATACATCAAAATGATTGAAAAAATCAAAATGACTATGACAACATCAAAATGATTATGAAGTCATCAAATGATTATGACATCAAAATGATTATGATATCATCAAATGATTATGACATCATCCAATGATTATGACATCAAGAAAATGATTATGACATCTTCAAATGATTATGACATCAAGAAAATGATTATGACATCAAATGATTATGTCGTCATCAAATGATTATGACATCAAATGATTATGACATCATCAAAATGATTATGACATAATCAAATGATTATGACATCAAATGATTATGATGACTATGACATCATCAAAATCATTATGCCATCCACAAAATGATTATCACGTCATCAAATGATCATGACATCAAAATGATTGACATCAAAATGATTATTAAGATTATGTCATCATCAAAATCATTATGCCATCAACAAAATGATTATGACATCATCAAATGATTATGACATAAAACGATTGACATCAAAATGATTATTAAGATTATGTCATCATCAAAATAATTATGACATCAACAAAATGATTATGACATCATCAAATGATTATGACATAAAACGATTATGAAGATTATGTCATCATCAAAATTATTATGCCATCAACAAAATGATTATGATGTCATCAAATGATTATGACATCAACATGACTGACATCAACATGATTATGACAACATCAAAATCATTATGACATCTTCAAAATGATTATTAATTCATCAAACACTTATGATATCATCAAAATGATTATGACATCAACAAAGTGATTACGACATCATCAAATGATTATGACATCAAACGATTACGACGATTATTACATCATCAAAATCGTGAAGCCATTAACAAAATGATTGTGACATCAACAAATGATTATGACATCAAAATAATGATTATGATATCATCAAATGATTATGACAACATCAAATAATTATGACATCAACAAAATGATTAGGACGTCATCAAATGATTATGACATCATCAAATGATTATGACATCAACAAAATGATTATGACATCATCTAATGATTATGACATCATCAAATGATTATGGCATCATCAAATGATTATGACATCAACAAAATGATTATGACATCATCCAATGATTATGACATCAAATGATTATGACATCATCAAATGATTATGACATCAACAAAATGATTATAACATCAACAAAAAGATTATGACATTATCAATGATTATGACATCAACAAAATGATTATGTCATCATCCAATGATAATGACATCATCTAATGATTATGACATCATCAAATGATTATGACATCAACAAAATGATTATGACATCATCTAATGATTATGACATCATCAAATGATTATGACATCAACAAAATGAATATGACATCATCCAATGATTATGACATCAAATGATTATGACATCATCAAATGATTATGACATCAACAAAATGATTATGACATCATCAAATGATTATGACATCAACAAAATGATTATGACATCATCTAATGATTATGACATCAACAAAATGATTATGACATCATCTAATGAATATAACATCATCAAATGATTATGACATCAACAAAATGATTATGACATCATCCAATGATTATGACATCAAATGATTATGGCATCATCAAATGATTATGACATCAACAAAATGATTATGACATCATCCAATGATTATGACATCAAATGATTATGACATCATCAAATCATATGACATCAACAAAATGATTATGACATCAACAAAATGATTATGACATCATCAAATGATTCTGACATCAACAAAATGATTATGACATCATCAAATGATTCTGACATCAACAAAATGATTATGACATCATCAAATGATTATGACATCAACAAAATGCTTATGACATCATCTAATGATTATGACTTTATCAAATGATTATGACATCAACAAAATGATTATGACATCATCCAATGATTATGACATCAAATGATTATGACATCATCAAATGATTATGACATCAACAAAATGATTATGACATCATCCAATGATTATGACATCATCAAATCATTATGACATCAACAAAATGATTATGACATCAACAAAATGATTACGACATCATCAAATGATTATGACATCAACAAAATGATTATGACATCATCAAATGATTATGACATCAACAAAATGATTATGACATCATCTAATGATTATGACATCATCAAATGATTATGACATCAACAAAATCATTATGACATCATCCAATGATTATGACATCAAATGATTATGACATCATCAAATGATTATGACATCAACAAAATGATTATGACATCATCTAATGATTATGACATCATCAAATGATTATGACATCAACAAAATGATTATGACATCATCCAATGATTATGACATCAAATGATTATGACATCAACAAAATGATTATGACATCATCTAATGATGATGACATCATCAAATGATTATGACATCAACAAAATGATTATGACATCATCAAATGATTATGACATCAACAAAATGATTATGACATCATCTAATGATCATGACATCATCAAATGATTATGGCATCATCAAATAATTATGACATCAACAAAATGATTATGACATCATCCAATGATTATGACCTCAAATCATTATGACATCATCAAATCATTATGACATCAACAAAATGATTATTACATCAACAAAATGATTATGACATCATCAAATGATTATGACATCAACAAATTGATTATGTCATCATCCAGTGATCATGACATCAAATGATTATGACATCATCAAATGATTATGACATCAACAAAATGATTATGACATCATCTAATGATTATGACATCATCAAATGATTATGACATCAACAAAATGATTATGACATCATCCAATGATTGTGACATCAAATGATTATGACATCATCAAATGATTATGACATCAACAAAATGATTATGACATCATCAAATGATTATGACATCAACAAAATTATTATGACATCATCTAATGATTATGACATAATCAAATGATTATGACATCAACAAAATGATTATGACATCATCTAATGATTATGACATCATCAAATGATTATGACATCAACAAAATGATTATGACATCATCCAATGATTATGACATCAAATGATTATGACATCATGAAATCATATGACATCAACAAAATGATTATGACATCAACAAAATGATTATGACATCATCAAATGATTATGACATCAACAAAATGATTATGACATCATCAAATGATTCTGACATCAACAAAATGAGTATGACATCATCTAATGATTATGACATCATCAAATGATTATGACATCAACAAAATGATTATGACATCATCCAATGATTATGACATCAAATGATTATGACATCATCAAATCATTATGACATCAACAAAATGATTATGACATCATCAAATGATTATGACATCAACAAAATGATTATGACATCATCTAATGATTATGACATCATCAAATGATTATGACATCAACAAAATGATTATGACATCATCTAATGATTATGACATCATCAAATGATTATGACATCAACAAAATGAGTATGACATCATCTAATGATTATGACATCATCAAATGATTATGACATCAACAAAATGATTATGACATTATCTAATGATTATGACATCATCAAATGATTCTGACATCAACAAAATGATTATGACATCATCTAATGATTATGACATCATCAAATGATTATGACATCATCAAATGATTATGACATCAACAAAATGATTATGACATCATCAAATGATTATGACAACAAAAAAATGATTATGACATCATCTAATGATTATGACATCATCAAATGATTATGACATCAACAAAATGATTATGACATCATCCAATGATTGTGACATCAAATGAGTATGACATCATCAAATGATTATGACATCAACAAAATGATTATGACATCATCTAATGATTATGACATCATCAAATGATTATGACATCAACAAAATGATTATGACATCATCTAATGATTATGACATCATCAATTGATTATGACATCAACAAAATGATTATGACATCATCCAATGAATATGACATCAAATGATTATGACATCAACAAAATGATTATGACATCATCAAATGATTATGACATCAACAAAATGATTATGACATCATCTAATGATTATGACATCATCAAAATGATTATGACATCATCCAATGATTATGACATCAAATGATTATGACATCAACAAAATGATTATGACATCATCTAATGATTATGTCATCATCAAATGATTATGACATAAACAAAATGATTATGACATCATCCAATGATTATGACATCAAATGATTATGACATCAACAAAATGATTATGACATCATCTAATGATTATGACATCATCAAATGATTATGACATCAACAAAATGATTATGACATCATCCAATGATTATGACATCAAATGATTATGACATCATCAAATGATTATGACATCAACAAAATGATTATTACATCATCCAATGATTATGACATCAAATGAGTATGACATCATCAAATCATTATGACATCAACAAAATGATTATTACATCAACAAAATGATTATGACATCATCAAATGATTATAACATCAACAAAATGATTATGACATCATCAAATGATTATGACATCAACAAAATGATTATGACATCATCCAATGATTATGACATCAAATGATTATGACATCATCAAATGATTATGACATCAACAAAATGATTATGACATCATCAAATGATTATGACATCAACAAAATGATTATGACATCATTAAATGATTATGACATCATCAAATGATTATGACATCAAAAAAATGATTATGACATCATCTAATGATTATGACATCATCAAATGATTATGACATCAACAAAATGATTATGACATCATCCAATGATTATGACATCAAATGATTATGACATCAACAAAATGATCATGACATCATCCAATGATTATGACATCAAATGATTATGAAATCATCAAATGATTATGACATCAACAAAATGATTATGACATCATCAAATGATTATGACATCAACAAAATGAAAATGACATCATTAAATGATTATGACATCATCAAATGATTATGACATCAAAAAATGATTATGACATCATCTAATGATTATGACATCATCAAATGATTATGACATCAACAAAATGATTATGACATCATCCAATAATTATGACATCAAATGATTATGACAGCATCAAATGATTATGACATCAACAAAATGATTATGACATCATCAAATGATTATGACATCAACAAAATGATTATGACATCATCCAATGATTATGACATCAAATGATTATGACATCATCAAATGATTATGACATCAACAAAATGATTATGACATCATCCAACGATTATGACATCAAATGATTATGACATCATCAAATCATTATGACATCAACAAAATGATTATGACATCAACAAAATGATTATGACATCATCAAATGATTATGACATCAACAAAATGATTATGACATCATCTAATGATGATGACATCATCAAATGATTATGACATCAACAAAATGATTATGACATCATCAAATGATTATGACATCAACAAAATGATTATGACATCATCTAATGATTATGACATCATCAAATGATTATGGCATCATCAAATGATTATGACATCAACAAAATGATTATGACATCATCCAATGATTATGACATCAAATGATTATGACATCATCAAATCATTATGACATCAACAAAATGATTATGACATCAACAAAATGATTATGACATCATCAAATGATTATGACATCAACAAAATGATTATGTCATCATCCAATGATTATGACATCAAATGATTATGACATCATCAAATGATTATGACATCAACAAAATGATTATGACATCATCTAATGATTATGACATCATCAAATGATTATGGCATCATCAAATGATTATGACATCAACAAAATGATTATGACATCATCCAATGATTATGACATCAAATGATTATGACATCATCAAATCATTATGACATCAACAAAATGATTATGACATCAACAAAATGATTATGACATCATCAAATGATTATGACATCAACAAAATGATTATGTCATCATCCAATGATTATGACATCAAATGATTATGACATCATCAAATGATTATGACATCAACAAAATGATTATGATATCATCTAATGATTATGACATCAACAAAATGATTATGACATCATCCAATGATTATGACATCAAATGATTATGACATCATCAAATGATTATGACATCAACAAAATCATTATGACATCATCAAATGATTATTACAACAACAAAATGATTATGACATCATCTAATGATTATGACATAATCAAATGATTATGACATCAACAAAATTATTATGACATCATCTAATGATTATAACATCATCAAATGATTATGACATCAACAAAATGATTATGACATCATCCAATGATTATGACATCAAATGATTATGACATCATCAAATCATATGACATCAACAAAATGATTATGACATCAACAAAATGATTATGACATCATCAAATGATTTTGACATCAACAAAATGATTATGACATCATCAAATGATTCTGACATCAACAAAATGATTATGACATCATCTAATGATTATGACATCATCAAATGATTATGACATCAACAAAATGATTATGACATCATCCAATGATTATGACATCAAATGATTATGACATCATCAAATGATTATGACATCAACAAAATGATTATGACATCATCCAATGATTATGACATCAAATGATTATGACATCATCAAATCATTATGACATCAACAAAATGATTATGACATCAACAAAATGATTACGACATCATCAAATGATTATGACATCAACAAAATGATTATGACATCATCTAATGATGATGACATCATCAAATGATTATGACATCAACAAAATGATTATGACATCATCAAATGATTATGACATCAACAAAATGATTATGACATCATCTAATGATCATGACATCATCAAATGATTATGGCATCATCAAATGATTATGACATCAACAAAATGATTATGACATCATCCAATGATTATGACATCAAATCATTATGACATCATCAAATCATTATGACATCAACAAAATGATTATTACATCAACAAAATGATTATGACATCATCAAATGATTATGACATCAACAAAATGATTATGTCATCATCCAATGATCATGACATCAAATGATTATGACATCATCAAATGATTATGACATCAACAAAATGATTATAACATCATCTAATGATTATGACATCATCAAATGATTATGACATCAACAAAATGATTATGACATCATCCAATGATTGTGACATCAAATGATTATGACATCATCAAATGATTATGACATCAACAAAATGATTATGACATCATCAAATGATTATGACATCAACAAAGTGATTATGACATCATCTAATGATTATGACATAATCAAATGATTATGACATCAACAAAATGATTATGACATCATCTAATGATTATGACATCATCTAATGATTATGACATCAACAAAATGATTATGACATCATCCAATGATTATGACATCAAATGATTATGACATCATGAAATCAAATGACATCAACAAAATGATTATGACATCAACAAAATGATTATGACATCATCAAATGATTATGACATCAACAAAATGATTATGACATCATCAAATGATTCTGACATCAACAAAATGATTATGACATCATCTAATGATTATGACATCATCAAATGAATATGACATCAACAAAATGATTATGACATCATCCAATGATTATGACATCAAATGATTATGACATCATCAAATCATTATGACATCAACAAAATGATTATGACATCAACAAAATGATTATGACATCATCAAATGATTATGACATCAACAAAATTATTATGTCATCATCCAATGATAATGACATCATCTAATGATTATGACATCATCAAATGATTATGACATCAACAAAATGATTATGACATCATCTAATGATTATGACATCATCAAATTATTATGACATCAACAAAATGAATATGACATCATCAAATGATTCTGACATCATCAAATGATTATGACATCAACAAAATGATTATGACATCATCAAATGATTATGACATCAACAAAATGATTATGACATCATCAAATGATTATGACATCAACAAAATGATTATGACATCATCTAATGATTATAACATCATCAAATGATTATGACATCAACAAAATGATTATGACATCATCCAATGATTATGACATCAAATGATTATGGCATCATCAAATGATTATGACATCAACAAAATGATTATGACATCATCCAATGATTATGACATCAAATGATTATGACATCATCAAATGATTATGACATCAACAAAATGATTATGACATCATCTAATGATTATGACATCATCAAATGATTATGACATCAACAAAATGATTATGACATCATCTAATGATTATGACATCATCAAATGATTATGACATCAACAAAATGATTATGACATCATCCAATGATTATGACATCAAATGATTGTGACATCAACAAAATGATTATGACATCATCTAATGATGATGACATCATCAAATGATTATGACATCAACAAAATGATTATGACATCATCAAATGATTATGACATCAACAAAATGATTATGACATCATCTAATGATCATGACATCATCAAATGATTATGGCATCATCAAATAATTATGACATCAACAAAATGATTATGACATCATCCAATGATTATGACCTCAAATCATTATGACATCATCAAATCATTATGACATCAACAAAATGATTATTACATCAACAAAATTATTATGACATCATCAAATGATTATGACATCAACAAATTGTTTATGTCATCATCCAGTGATCATGACATCAAATGATTATGACATCATCAAATGATTATGACATCAACAAAATGATTATGACATCATCTAATGATTATGACATCATCAAATGATTATGACATCAACAAAATGATTATGACATCATTCAATGATTGTGACATCAAATGATTATGACATCATCAAATGATTATGACATCAACAAAATGATTATGACATCATCTAATGATTATGACATCATCAAATGATTATGACATCAACAAAATGATTATGACATCATCCAATGATTATGACATCAAATGATTATGAAATCATATGACATCAACAAAATGATTATGACATCAACAAAATGATTATGACATCATCAAATGATTATGACATCAACAAAATGATTATGACATCATCAAATGATTCTGACATCAACAAAATGAGTATGACATCATCTAATGATTATGACATCATCAAATGATTATGACATCAACAAAATGATTATGACATCATCCAATGATTATGACATCAAATGATTATGACATCATCAAATCATTATGACATCAACAAAATGATTATGACATCATCAAATGATTATGACATCAACAAAATGATTATGACATCATCTAATGATTATGACATCATCAAATGATTATGACATCAACAAAATGATTATGACATCATCTAATGATTATGACATCATCAAATGATTCTGACATCAACAAAATGATTATGACATCATCTAATGATTATGACATCATCAAATGATTATGACATCAACAAAATGAGTATGACATCATCTAATGATTATGACATCATCAAATGATTATGACATCAACAAAATGATTATGACATCATCTAATGATTATGACATCATCAAATGATTCTGACATCAACAAAATGATTATGACATCATCTAATGATTATGACATCATCAAATGATTATGACATCATCAAATGATTATGACATCAACAAAATGATTATGACATCATCAAATGATTATGACATCAACAAAATGATTATGACATCATCTAATGATTATGACATCATCAAATGATTCTGACATCAACAAAATGATTATGACATCATCTAATGATTATGACATCATCAAATGATTATGACATCAACAAAATGATTATGACATCATCTAATGATTATGACATCATCAAATGATTATGACATCAACAAAATGATTATGACATCATCTAATGATTATGACATCATCAATTGATTATGACATCAACAAAATGATTATGACATCATCCAATGAATATGACATCAAATGATTATGACATCAACAAAATGATTATGACATCATCAAATGATTATGACATCAACAAAATGATTATGACATCATCTAATGATTATGACATCATCAAAATGATTATGACATCATCCAATGATTATGACATCAAATGATTATGACATCAACAAAATGATTATGACATCATCTAATGATTATGTCATCATCAAATGATTATGACATAAACAAAATGATTATGACATCATCCAATGATTATGACATCAAATGATTATGACATCAACAAAATGATTATGACATCATCTAATGATTATGACATCATCAAATGATTATGACATCAACAAAATGATTATGACATCATCCAATGATTATGACATCAAATGATTATGACATCATCAAATGATTATGACATCAACAAAATGATTATTACATCATCCAATGATTATGACATCAAATGAGTATGACATCATCAAATCATTATGACATCAACAAAATGATTATTACATCAACAAAATGATTATGACATCATCAAATGATTATAACATCAACAAAATGATTATGACATCATCAAATGATTATGACATCAACAAAATGATTATGACATCATCCAATGATTATGACATCAAATGATTATGACATCATCAAATGATTATGACATCAACAAAATGATTATGACATCATCAAATGATTATGACATCAACAAAATGATTATGACATCATTAAATGATTATGACATCATCAAATGATTATGACATCAAAAAAATGATTATGACATCATCTAATGATTATGACATCATCAAATGATTATGACATCAACAAAATGATTATGACATCATCCAATGATTATGACATCAAATGATTATGACATCAACAAAATGATCATGACATCATACAATGATTATGACATCAAATGATTATGACATCATCAAATGATTATGACATCAACAAAATGATTATGACATCATTAAATGATTATGACATCATCAAATGATTATGACATCAAAAAAATGATTATGACATCATCTAATGATTATGACATCATCAAATGATTATGACATCAACAAAATGATTATGACATCATCCAATAATTATGACATCAAATGATTATGACATCATCAAATGATTATGACATCAACAAAATGATTATGACATCATCAAATGATTATGACATCAACAAAATGATTATGACATCATCCAATGATTATGACATCAAATGATTATGACATCATCAAATGATTATGACATCAACAAAATGATTATGACATCATCCAACGATTATGACATCAAATGATTATGACATCATCAAATCATTATGACATCAACAAAATGATTATGACATCAACAAAATGATTATGACATCATCAAATGATTATGACATCAACAAAATGATTATGACATCATCTAATGATGATGACATCATCAAATGATTATGACATCAACAAAATGATTATGACATCATCTAATGATTATGACATCATCAAATGATTATGGCATTATCAAATGATTATGACATCAACAAAATGATTATGACATCATCCAATGATTATGACATCAAATGATTATAACATCATCAAATCATTATGACATCAACAAAATGATTATGACATCAACAAAATGATTATGACATCATCAAATGATTATGACATCAACAAAATGATTATGTCATCATCCAATGATTATGACATCAAATGATTATGACATCATCAAATGATTATGACATCAACAAAATGATTATGATATCATCTAATGATTATGACATCATCAAATGATTATGACATCAACAAAATGATTATGACATCATTCAATGATTATGACATCAAATGATTATGACATCATCAAATGATTATGACATCAACAAAATCATTATGACATCATCAAATGATTATGACATCAACAAAATGATTATGACATCATCTAATGATTATGACATAATCAAATGATTATGACATCAACAAAATTATTATGACATCATCTAATGATTATAACATCATCAAATGATTATGACATCAACAAAATGATTATGACATCATCCAATGATTATGACATCAAATGATTATGACATCATCAAATCATATGACATCAACAAAATGATTATGACATCAACAAAATGATTATGACATCATCAAATGATTATGACATCAACAAAATGATTATGACATCATCAAATGATTCTGACATCAACAAAATGATTATGACATCATCTAATGATTATGACATCATCAAATGATTATGACATCAACAAAATGATTATGACGTCATCTAATGATCATGACATCATCAAATGATTATGGCATCATCAAATGATTATGACATCAACAAAATGATTATGACATCATCCAATGATTATGACCTCAAATCATTATGACATCATCACATCATTATGACATCAACAAAATGATTATTACATCAACAAAATGATTATGACATCATCAAATGATTATGACATCAACAAAATGATTATGTCATCATCCAATGATCATGACATCAAATGATTATGACATCATCAAATGATTATGACATCAACAAAATGATTATGACATCATCTAATGATTATGACATCATCAAATGATTATGACATCAACAAAATGATTATGACATCATCCAATGATTGTGACATCAAATGATTATGACATCATCAAATGATTATGACATCAACAAAATGATTATGACATCATCAAATGATTATGACATCAACAAAGTGATTATGACATCATCTAATGATTATGACATAATCAAATGATTATGTCATCAACAAAATGATTATGACATCATCTAATGATTATGACATCATCTAATGATTATGACATCAACAAAATGATTATGACATCATCCAATGATTATGACATCAAATGATTATGACATCATGAAATCAAATGACATCAACAAAATGATTATGACATCAACAAAATGATTATGACATCATCAAATGATTATGACATCAACAAAATGATTATGACATCATCAAATGATTCTGACATCAACAAAATGATTATGACATCATCTAATGATTATGACATCATCAAATGAATATGACATCAACAAAATGATTATGACATCATCCAATGATTATGACATCAAATGATTATGACATCATCAAATCATTATGACATCAACAAAATGATTATGACATCAACAAAATGATTATGACATCATCAAATGATTATGACATCAACAAAATGATTATGACATCATCTAATGATTATGACATCATCAAATGATTATGACATCAACAAAATGATTATGACATCATCTAAGGATTATGACATCAAATGATTATGACATCATCAAATGATTATGACATCAACAAAATGATTATGACATCATCCAATGATTATGACATCAAATAATTATGACATCATCAAATGATTATGACATCAACAAAATGATTATGACATCATCTAATGATTATGACATCATCAAATGATTATGACATCAACAAAATGATTATGACATCATCTAATGATTATGACATCATCAAATGATTATGACATCAACAAAATGATTATGACATCATCCAATGATTATGACATCAAATGATTATGACATCATCAAATGATTACGACATCAACAAAATGATTATGACATCATCTAATGATTATGACATCATCAAATGATTATGACATCAACAAAATGATTATGACATCATCCAATGATTATGACATCAAATGATTATGACATCATCAAATGATTGACATCAACAAAAAGATTATGACATCATCCAATGATTATGACATCAAATGATTATGACATCATCAAATCATTATGACATCAACAAAATGATTATGACATCATCTAATGATTATGACATCATCAAAATGATTATGACATCATATAATGATTATGACATCAAATGATTATGACATCAACAAAATGATTATGACATCATCTAATGATTATGTCATCATCAAATGATTATGACATAAACAAAATGATTATGACATCATCCAATGATTATGACATCAAATGATTATGACATCAACAAAATGATTATGACATCAACAAAATGATTATGACATCATCAAATGATTATGACATCAACAAAATGATTATGACATTATCTAATGATTATGACATCATCAAATGATTATGACATCAACAAAATGATTATGACATCATCTAATGATTATGACATCATCAAATGATTATGACATCAACAAAATGATTATGACATCATCTAATGATTATGACATCATCAAATGATTATAACATCAACAAAATGATTATGACATCATCCAATGATTATGACATCAAATGATTATGACATCATCAAATGATTATGAGATCAACAAAATGATTATGACATCATCTAATGAATATGACATCATCAAATGATTATGACATCAACAAAATGATTATGACATCATCCAATGATTATGACATCAAATGATTATGACATCATCAAATGATTATGACATCAACAAAATGATTATGAAATCATCCAATGATTATGACATCAAATGATTATGACATCATCAAATCATTATGACATCAACAAAATGATTATGACATCAGCAAAATGATTATGACATCATCAAATGATTATGACATCAACAAAATGATTATGACATCATCTAATGATGATGACATCATCAAATGATTATGACATCAACAAAATGATTATGACATCATCAAATGATTATGACATCAACAAAATGATTATGACATCATCTAATGATTATGACATCATCAAATGATTATGACATCATCAAATGATTATGACATCAACAAAATGATTATGACATCATCAAATGATTATGACATCAACAAAGTGATTATGACATCATCTAATGATTATGACATAATCAAATGATTATGTCATCAACAAAATGATTATGACATCATCTAATGATTATGACATCATCTAATGATTATGACATCAACAAAATGATTATGACATCATCCAATGATTATGACATCAAATGATTATGACATCATGAAATCAAATGACATCAACAAAATGATTATGACATCAACAAAATGATTATGACATCATCAAATGATTATGACATCAACAAAATGATTATGACATCATCAAATGATTCTGACATCAACAAAATGATTATGACATCATCTAATGATTATGACATCATCAAATGAATATGACATCAACAAAATGATTATGACATCATCCAATGATTATGACATCAAATGATTATGACATCATCAAATCATTATGACATCAACAAAATGATTATGACATCAACAAAATGATTATGACATCATCAAATGATTATGACATCAACAAAATGATTATGACATCATCTAATGATTATGACATCATCAAATGATTATGACATCAACAAAATGATTATGACATCATCTAAGGATTATGACATCAAATGATTATGACATCATCAAATGATTATGACATCAACAAAATGATTATGACATCATCCAATGATTATGACATCAAATAATTATGACATCATCAAATGATTATGACATCAACAAAATGATTATGACATCATCTAATGATTATGACATCATCAAATGATTATGACATCAACAAAATGATTATGACATCATCTAATGATTATGACATCATCAAATGATTATGACATCAACAAAATGATTATGACATCATCCAATGATTATGACATCAAATGATTATGACATCATCAAATGATTACGACATCAACAAAATGATTATGACATCATCTAATGATTATGACATCATCAAATGATTATGACATCAACAAAATGATTATGACATCATCCAATGATTATGACATCAAATGATTATGACATCATCAAATGATTGACATCAACAAAAAGATTATGACATCATCCAATGATTATGACATCAAATGATTATGACATCATCAAATCATTATGACATCAACAAAATGATTATGACATCATCTAATGATTATGACATCATCAAAATGATTATGACATCATCTAATGATTATGACATCATCAAAATGATTATGACATCATATAATGATTATGACATCAAATGATTATGACATCAACAAAATGATTATGACATCATCTAATGATTATGTCATCATCAAATGATTATGACATAAACAAAATGATTATGACATCATCCAATGATTATGACATCAAATGATTATGACATCAACAAAATGATTATGACATCAACAAAATGATTATGACATCATCAAATGATTATGACATCAACAAAATGATTATGACATTATCTAATGATTATGACATCATCAAATGATTATGACATCAACAAAATGATTATGACATCATCCAATGATTATGACATCAAATGATTATGACATCATCAAATGATTATGACATCAACAAAATGATTATGACATCATCAAATGATTATGACATCAACAAAATGATTATGACATCATCTAATGATTATGACATCATCAAATGATTATGACATCAACAAAATGATTATGACATCATCTAATGATTATGACATCATCAAATGATTATAACATCAACAAAATGATTATGACATCATCCAATGATTATGACATCAAATGATTATGACATCATCAAATGATTATGAGATCAACAAAATGATTATGACATCATCTAATGAATATGACATCATCAAATGATTATGACATCAACAAAATGATTATGACATCATCCAATGATTATGACATCAAATGATTATGACATCATCAAATGATTATGACATCAACAAAATGATTATGACATCATCCAATGATTATGACATCAAATGATTATGACATCATCAAATCATTATGACATCAACAAAATGATTATGACATCAGCAAAATGATTATGACATCATCAAATGATTATGACATCAACAAAATGATTATGACATCATCTAATGATGATGACATCATCAAATGATTATGACATCAACAAAATGATTATGACATCATCAAATGATTATGACATCAACAAAATGATTATGACATCATCTAATGATTATGACATCATCAAATGATTATGACATCAACAAAATGATTATGACATCATCTAATGATTATGACATCATCAAATGAATATGACATCAACAAAATGATTATGACATCAACAAATGATTCTGACATCAACAAAATGATTATGACATCATCTAATGATTATGACATCATCAAATGAATATGACATCAACAAAATGATTATGACATCATCCAATGATTATGACATCAAATGATTATGACATCATCAAATCATTATGACATCAACAAAATGATTATGACATCAACAAAATGATTATGACATCATCAATTGATTATGACATCAACAAAATGATTATGACATCATCTAATGATTATGACATCATCAAATGATTATGACATCAACAAAATGATTATGACATCATCTAAGGATTATGACATCAAATGATTATGACATCATCAAATGATTATGACATCAACAAAATGATTATGACATCATCCAATGATTATGACATCAAATAATTATGACATCATCAAATGATTATGACATCAACAAAATGATTATGACATCATCTAATGATTATGACATCATCAAATGATTATGACATCAACAAAATGATTATGACATCATCTAATGATTATGACATCATCAAATGATTATGACATCAACAAAATGATTATGACATCATCCAATGATTATGACATCAAATGATTATGACATCATCAAATCATTATGACATCAACAAAATGATTATGACATCATCTAATGATTATGACATCATCAAAATGATTATGACATCATCCAATGATTATGACATCAAATGATTATGACATCAACAAAATGATTATGACATCATCTAATGATTATGTCATCATCAAATGATTATGACATAAACAAAATGATTATGACATCATCAAATGATTATGAGATCAACAAAATGATTATGACATCATCTAATGAATATGACATCATCAAATGATTATGACATCAACAAAATGATTATGACATCATCCAATGATTATGACATCAAATGATTATGACATCATCAAATGATTATGACATCAACAAAATGATTATGACATCATCCAATGATTATGACATCAAATGATTATGACATCATCAAATCATTATGACATCAACAAAATGATTATGACATCAGCAAAATGATTATGACATCATCAAATGATTATGACATCAACAAAATGATTATGACATCATCTAATGATGATGACATCATCAAATGATTATGACATCAACAAAATGATTATGACATCATCAAATGATTATGACATCAACAAAATGATTATGACATCATCTAATGATTATGACATCATCAAATGATTATGACATCAACAAAATGATTATGACATCATCTAATGATTATGACATCATCAAATGAATATGACATCAACAAAATGATTATGACATCAACAAATGATTCTGACATCAACAAAATGATTATGACATCATCTAATGATTATGACATCATCAAATGAATATGACATCAACAAAATGATTATGACATCATCCAATGATTATGACATCAAATGATTATGACATCATCAAATCATTATGACATCAACAAAATGATTATGACATCAACAAAATGATTATGACATCATCAAATGATTATGACATCAACAAAATGATTATGACATCATCTAAGGATTATGACATCAAATGATTATGACATCATCAAATGATTATGACATCAACAAAATGATTATGACATCATGCAATGATTATGACATCAAATAATTATGACATCATCAAATGATTATGACATCAACAAAATGATTATGACATCATCTAATGATTATGACATCAAATGATTATGACATCATCAAATCATTATGACATCAACAAAATGATTATGACATCAGCAAAATGATTATGACATCATCAAATGATTATGACATCAACAAAATGATTATGACATCATCTAATGATGATGACATCATCAAATGATTATGACATCAACAAAATGATTATGACATCATCAAATGATTATGACATCAACAAAATGATTATGACATCATCTAATGATTATGACATCATCAAAATGATTATGACATCATCCAATGATTATGACATCAAATGATTATGACATCAACAAAATGATTATGACATCATCTAATGATTATGTCATCATCAAATGATTATGACATAAACAAAATGATTATGACATCATCCAATGATTATGACATCAAATTATTATGACATCAACAAAATGATTATGACATCAACAAAATGATTATGACATCATCTAATGATTATGACATCATCAAATGATTATGACATCAACAAAATGATTATGACATCATCTAATGATTATGACATCATCAAAATGATTATGACATCATCCAATGATTATGACATCAAATGATTATGACATCAACAAAATGATTATGACATCATCTAATGATTATGTCATCATCAAATGATTATGACATAAACAAAATGATTATGACATCATCCAATGATTATGACATCAAATTATTATGACATCAACAAAATGATTATGACATCAACAAAATGATTATGACATCATCTAATGATTATGACATCATCAAATGATTATGACATCAACAAAATGATTATGACATCATCCAATGATTATGACATCAAATGATTATGACATCATCAAATGATTATGACATCAACAAAATGATTATTACATCATCCAATGATTATGACATCAAATGATTATGACATCATCAAATCATTATGACATCAACAAAATGATTATGACATCAACAAAATGATTATGACATCATCAAATGATTATAACATCAACAAAATGATTATGACATCATCTAATGATTATGACATCATCAAATGATTATGACATCAACAAAATGATTATGACATCATCCAATGATTATGACATCAAATGATTATGACATCATCAAATGATTATGACATCAACAAAATGATTATGACATCATCAAATGATTATGACATCAACAAAATGATTATGACATCATCTAATGATTATGACATCATCAAATGATTATGACATCAACAAAATGATTATGACATCAAATGATTATGACATCATCAAATGATTATGACATCAACAAAATGATTATGACATCATCCAATGATTATGACATCAAATGATTATGACATCATCAAATCATTATGACATCAACAAAATGATTATGACATCAACAAAATGATTATGGCATCATCAAATGATTATAACATCAACAAAATGATTATGACATCATCTAATGATTATGACATCATCAAATGATTATGACATCAACAATATGATTATGACATCATCCAATGATTATGACATCAAATGATTATGACATCATCAAATGATTATGACATCAACAAAATGATTATGACATCATCAAATGATTATGACATCAACAAAATGATTATGACATCATCTAATGATTATGACATCATCAAATGATTATGACATCAACAAAATGATTATGACATCATCTAATGATTATGACATCATCAAATGATTATGACATCAACAAAATGATTATGACATCATCTAATGATTATGACATCATCAAATGATTATGACATCAACAAAATGATTATGACATCATCCAATGATTATGACATCATCAAATGATTATGACATCAACAAAATGATTATGAGATCAACAAAATGATTATGACATCATCTAATGAATATGACAACATCAAATGATTATGACATCATCCAATGATTATGACATCAAATGATTATGACATCATCAAATGATTATGACATCAACAAAATGATTATGACATCAACAAAATGATTATGACATCATCCAATGATTATGACATCAAATGATTATGACATCATCAAATCATTATGACATCAACAAAATGATTATGACATCAACAAAATGATTATGACATCATCAAATGATTATGACATCAACAAAATGATTATGACATCATCTAATGATGATGACATCATCAAATGATTATGACATCAACAAAATGATTATGACATCATCAAATGATTATGACATCAACAAAATGATTATGACATCATCTAATGATTATGACATCATCAAATGATTATGACATCAACAAAATGATTATGACATCATCTAATGATTATGACATCATCAAATGAATATGACATCAACAAAATGATTATGACATCAACAAATGATTCTGACATCAACAAAATGATTATGACATCATCTAATGATTATGACATCATCAAATGAATATGACATCAACAAAATGATTATGACATCATCCAATGATTATGACATCAAATGATTATGACATCATCAAATCATTATGACATCAACAAAATGATTATGACATCAACAAAATGATTATGACATCATCAAATGATTATGACATCAACAAAATGATTATGACATCATCTAATGATTATGACATCATCAAATGATTATGACATCAACAAAATGATTATGACATCATCTAAGGATTATGACATCAAATGATTATGACATCATCAAATGATTATGACATCAACAAAATGATTATGACATCATCCAATGATTATGACATCAAATAATTATGACATCATCAAATGATTATGACATCAACAAAATGATTATGACATCATCTAATGATTATGACATCAAATGATTATGACATCATCAAATCATTATGACATCAACAAAATGATTATGACATCAACAAAATGATTATGACATCATCAAATGATTATGACATCAACAAAATGATTATGACATCATCTAATGATGATGACATCATCAAATGATTATGACATCAACAAAATGATTATGACATCATCAAATGATTAGGACATCAACAAAATGATTATGACATCATCTAATGATTATGACATCATCAAATGATTATGACATCAACAAAATGATTATGACATCATCTAATGATTATGACATCATCAAATGAATATGACATCAACAAAATGATTATGACATCAACAAATGATTCTGACATCAACAAAATGATTATGACATCATCTAATGATTATGACATCATCAAATGAATATGACATCAACAAAATGATTATGACATCATCCAATGATTATGACATCAAATGATTATGACATCATCAAATCATTATGACATCAACAAAATGATTATGACATCAACAAAATGATTATGACATCAACAAATGATTATGACATCAACAAAATGATTATGACATCATCTAATGATTATGACATCATCAAATGATTATGACATCAACAAAATGATTATGACATCATCTAAGGATTATGACATCAAATGATTATGACATCATCAAATGATTATGACATCAACAAAATGATTATGACATCATCCAATGATTATGACATCAAATAATTATGACATCATCAAATGATTATGGCATCAACAAAATGATTATGACATCATCTAATGATTATGACATCAAATGATTATGACATCATCAAATCATTATGACATCAACAAAATGATTATGACATCATCTAATGATTATGACATCATCAAAATGATTATGACATCATCCAATGATTATGACATCAAATGATTATGACATCAACAAAATGATTATGACATCATCTAATGATTATGTCATCATCAAATGATTATGACATAAACAAAATGATTATGACATCATCCAATGATTATGACATCAAATTATTATGACATCAACAAAATGATTATGACATCAACAAAATGATTATGACATCATCTAATGATTATGACATCATCAAATGATTATGACATCAACAAAATGATTATGACATCATCTAATGATTATGACATCATCAAAATGATTATGACATCATCCAATGATTATGACATCAAATGATTATGACATCAACAAAATGATTATGACATCATCTAATGATTATGTCATCATCAAATGATTATGACATAAACAAAATGATTATGACATCATCCAATGATTATGACATCAAATTATTATGACATCAACAAAATGATTATGACATCAACAAAATGATTATGACATCATCTAATGATTATGACATCATCAAATGATTATGACATCAACAAAATGATTATGACATCATCCAATGATTATGACATCAAATGATTATGACATCATCAAATGATTATGACATCAACAAAATGATTATTACATCATCCAATGATTATGACATCAAATGATTATGACATCATCAAATCATTATGACATCAACAAAATGATTATGACATCAACAAAATGATTATGACATCATCAAATGATTATAACATCAACAAAATGATTATGACATCATCTAATGATTATGACATCATCAAATGATTATGACATCAACAAAATGATTATGACATCATCCAATGATTATGACATCAAATGATTATGACATCATCAAATGATTATGACATCAACAAAATGATTATGACATCATCAAATGATTATGACATCAACAAAATGATTATGACATCATCTAATGATTATGACATCATCAAATGATTATGACATCAACAAAATGATTATGACATCAAATGATTATGACATCATCAAATGATTATGACATCAACAAAATGATTATGACATCATCCAATGATTATGACATCAAATGATTATGACATCATCAAATCATTATGACATCAACAAAATGATTATGACATCAACAAAATGATTATGGCATCATCAAATGATTATAACATCAACAAAATGATTATGACATCATCTAATGATTATGACATCATCAAATGATTATGACATCAACAAAATGATTATGACATCATCCAATGATTATGACATCAAATGATTATGACATCATCAAATGATTATGACATCAACAAAATGATTATGACATCATCAAATGATTATGACATCAACAAAATGATTATGACATCATCTAATGATTATGACATCATCAAATGATTATGACATCAACAAAATGATTATGACATCATCTAATGATTATGACATCATCAAATGATTATGACATCAACAAAATGATTATGACATCATCCAATGATTATGACATCATCAAATGATTATGACATCAACAAAATGATTATGAGATCAACAAAATGATTATGACATCATCTAATGAATATGACAACATCAAATGATTATGACATCATCCAATGATTATGACATCAAATGATTATGACATCATCAAATGATTATGACATCAACAAAATGATTATGACATCAACAAAATGATTATGACATCATCCAATGATTATGACATCAAATGATTATGACATCATCAAATCATTATGACATCAACAAAATGATTATGACATCAACAAAATGATTATGACATCATCTAATGATTATGACATCATCAAATGATTATGACATCAACAAAATGATTATGACATCATCTAATGATTATGACATCATCAAAATGATTATGACATCATCCAATGATTATGACATCAAATGATTATGACATCAACAAAATGATTATGACATCATCTAATGATTATGTCATCATCAAATGATTATGACATAAACAAAATGATTATGACATCATCCAATGATTATGACATCAAATTATTATGACATCAACAAAATGATTATGACATCAACAAAATGATTATGACATCATCTAATGATTATGACATCATCAAATGATTATGACATCAACAAAATGATTATGACATCATCCAATGATTATGACATCAAATGATTATGACATCATCAAATGATTATGACATCAACAAAATGATTATTACATCATCCAATGATTATGACATCAAATGATTATGACATCATCAAATCATTATGACATCAACAAAATGATTATGACATCAACAAAATGATTATGACATCATCAAATGATTATAACATCAACAAAATGATTATGACATCATCTAATGATTATGACATCATCAAATGATTATGACATCAACAAAATGATTATGACATCATCAAATGATTATAACATCAACAAAATGATTATGACATCATCTAATGATTATGACATCATCAAATGATTATGACATCAACAAAATGATTATGACATCATCTAATGATTATGACATCATCAAATGATTATGACATCAACAAAATGATTATGACATCAAATGATTATGACATCATCAAATGATTATGACATCAACAAAATGATTATGACATCATCCAATGATTATGACATCACATGATTATGACATCATCAAATCATTATGACATCAACAAAATGATTATGACATCAACAAAATGATTATGGCATCATCAAATGATTATAACATCAACAAAATGATTATGACATCATCTAATGATTATGACATCATCAAATGATTATGACATCAACAATATGATTATGACATCATCCAATGATTATGACATCAAATGATTATGACATCATCAAATGATTATGACATCATCCAATGATTATGACATCAAATGATTATGACATCATCAAATGATTACGACATCAACAAAATGATTATGACATCATCAAATGATTATGACATCAACAAAATGATTATGACATCATCCAATGATTATGACATCAAATGATTATGACATCATCAAATGATTGACATCAGCAAAAAGATTATGACATCATCCAATGATTATGACATCAAATGATTATGACATCATCAAATCATTATGACATCAACAAAATGATTATGACATCATCTAATGATTATGACATCATCAAAATGATTATGACATCATCCAATGATTATGACATCAAATGATTATGACATCAACAAAATGATTATGACATCATCTAATGATTATGTCATCATCAAATGATTATGACATAAACAAAATGATTATGACATCATCAAATGATTATGAGATCAACAAAATGATTATGACATCATCTAATGAATATGACATCATCAAATGATTATGACATCAACAAAATGATTATGACATCATCCAATGATTATGACCTCAAATGATTATGACATCATCAAATGATTATGACATCATCAAAATGATTATGACATCATCCAATGATTATGACATCAAATGATTATGACATCATCAAATCATTATGACATCAACAAAATGATTATGACATCAGCAAAATGATTATGACATCATCAAATGATTATGACATCAACAAAATGATTATGACATCATCAAATGATTATGACATCAACAAAATGATTATGACATCATCTAATGATTATGACATCATCAAATGATTATGACATCAACAAAATGATTATGACATCATCTAATGATTATGACATCATCAAATGAATATGACATCAACAAAATGATTATGACATCAACAAATGATTCTGACATCAACAAAATGATTATGACATCATCTAATGATTATGACATCATCAAATGAATATGACATCAACAAAATGATTATGACATCATCCAATGATTATGACATCAAATGATTATGACATCATCAAATCATTATGACATCAACAAAATGATTATGACATCAACAAAATGATTATGACATCATCAAATGATTATGACATCAACAAAATGATTATGACATCATCTAATGATTATGACATCATCAAATGATTATGACATCAACAAAATGATTATGACATCATCTAAGGATTATGACATCAAATGATTATGACATCATCAAATGATTATGACATCAACAAAATGATTATGACATCATCCAATGATTATGACATCAAATAATTATGACATCATCAAATGATTATGACATCAACAAAATGATTATGACATCATCTAATGATTATGACATCAAATGATTATGACATCATCAAATCATTATGACATCAACAAAATGATTATGACATCATCTAATGATTATGACATCATCAAAATGATTATGACATCATCCAATGATTATGACATCAAATGATTATGACATCAACAAAATGATTATGACATCATCTAATGATTATGTCATCATCAAATGATTATGACATAAACAAAATGATTATGACATCATCCAATGATTATGACATCAAATGATTATGACATCAACAAAATGATTATGACATCAACAAAATGATTATGACATCATCTAATGATTATGACATCATCAAATGATTATGACATCAACAAAATGATTATGACATCATCTAATGATTATGACATCATCAAAATTATTATGACATCATCCAATGATTATGACATCAAATGATTATGACATCAACAAAATGATTATGACATCATCTAATGATTATGTCATCATCAAATGATAATGACATAAACAAAATGATTATGACATCATCCAATGATTATGACATCAAATTATTATGACATCAACAAAATGATTATGACATCAACAAAATGATTATGACATCATCTAATGATTATGACATCATCAAATGATTATGACATCAACAAAATGATTATGACATCATCCAATGATTATGACATCAAATGATTATGACATCATCAAATGATTATGACATCAACAAAATGATTATTACATCATCCAATGATTATGACATCAAATGATTATGACATCATCAAATCATTATGACATCAACAAAATGATTATGACATCAACAAAATGATTATGACATCATCAAATGATTATAACATCAACAAAATGATTATGACATCATCTAATGATTATGACATCATCAAATGATTATGACATCAACAAAATGATTATGACATCATCCAATGATTATGACATCAAATGATTATGACATCATCAAATGATTATGACATCAACAAAATGATTATGACATCATCAAATGATTATGACATCAACAAAATGATTATGACATCATCTAATGATTATGACATCATCAAATGATTATGACATCAACAAAATGATTATGACATCAAATGATTATGACATCATCAAATGATTATGACATCAACAAAATGATTATGACATCATCCAATGATTATGACATCAAATGATTATGACTTCATCAAATCATTATGACATCAACAAAATGATTATGACATCAACAAAATGATTATGGCATCATCAAATGATTATAACATCAACAAAATGATTATGACATCATCTAATGATTATGACATCATCAAATGATTATGACATCAACAAAATGATTATGACATCATCCAATGATTATGACATCAAATGATTATGACATCATCAAATGATTATGACATCAACAAAATGATTATGACATCATCAAATGATTATGACATCAACAAAATGATTATGACATCATCTAATGATTATGACATCATCAAATGATTATGACATCAACAAAATGATTATGACATCATCTAATGATTATGACATCATCAAATGATTATGACATCAACAAAATGATTATGACATCATCCAATGATTATGACATCATCAAATGATTATGACATCAACAAAATGATTATGAGATCAACAAAATGATTATGACATCATCTAATGAATATGACAACATCAAATGATTATGACATCATCCAATGATTATGACATCAAATGATTATGACATCATCAAATGATTATGACATCAACAAAATGATTATGACATCAACAAAATGATTATGACATCATCCAATGATTATGACATCAAATGATTATGACATCATCAAATCATTATGACATCAACAAAATGATTATGACATCAGCAAAATGATTATGACATCATCAAATGATTATGACATCAACAAAATGATTATGACATCATCTAATGATGATGACATCATCAAATGATTATGACATCAACAAAATGATTATGACATCATCAAATGATTATGACATCAACAAAATGATTATGACATCATCTAATGATTATGACATCATCAAATGATTATGACATCAACTAAATGATTATGACATCATCTAATGATTATGACATCATCAAATGAATATGACATCAACAAAATGATTATGACATCAACAAATGATTCTGACATCAACAAAATGATTATGACATCATCTAATGATTATGACATCATCAAATGAATATGACATCAACAAAATGATTGTGACATCATCCAATGATTATGACATCAAATGATTATGACATCATCAAATCATTATGACATCAACAAAATGATTATGACATCAACAAAATGATTATGACATCATCAAATGATTATGACATCAACAAAATGATTATGACATCATCTAAGGATTATGACATCAAATGATTATGACATCATCAAATGATTATGACATCAACAAAATGATTATGACATCATGCAATGATTATGACATCAAATAATTATGACATCATCAAATGATTATGACATCAACAAAATGATTATGACATCATCTAATGATTATGACATCAAATGATTATGACATCATCAAATGATTATGACATCAACAAAATGATTATGACATCATCTAATGATTATGACATCATCAAAATGATTATGACATCATCCAATGATTATGACATCAAATGATTATGACATCAACAAAATGATTATGACATCATCTAATGATTATGTCATCATCAAATGATTATGACATAAACAAAATGATTATGACATCATCCAATGATTATGACATCAAATTATTATGACATCAACAAAATGATTATGACATCAACAAAATGATTATGACATCATCTAATGATTATGACATCATCAAATGATTATGACATCAACAAAATGATTATGACATCATCTAATGATTATGACATCATCAAAATGATTATGACATCATCCAATGATTATGACATCAAATGATTATGACATCAACAAAATGATTATGACATCATCTAATGATTATGTCATCATCAAATGATTATGACATAAACAAAATGATTATGACATCATCCAATGATTATGACATCAAATTATTATGACATCAACAAAATGATTATGACATCAACAAAATGATTATGACATCATCTAATGATTATGACATCATCAAATGATTATGACATCAACAAAATGATTATGACATCATCCAATGATTATGACATCAAATGATTATGACATCATCAAATGATTATGACATCAACAAAATGATTATTACATCATCCAATGATTATGACATCAAATGATTATGACATCATCAAATCATTATGACATCAACAAAATGATTATGACATCAACAAAATGATTATGACATCATCAAATGATTATAACATCAACAAAATGATTATGACATCATCTAATGATTATGACATCATCAAATGATTATGACATCAACAAAATGATTATGACATCATCCAATGATTATGACATCAAATGATTATGACATCATCAAATGATTATGACATCAACAAAATGATTATGACATCATCAAATGATTATGACATCAACAAAATGATTATGACATCATCTAATGATTATGACATCATCAAATGATTATGACATCAACAAAATGATTATGACATCAAATGATTATGACATCATCAAATGATTATGACATCAACAAAATGATTATGACATCATCCAATGATTATGACATCAAATGATTATGACATCATCAAATCATTATGACATCAACAAAATGATTATGACATCAACAAAATGATTATGGCATCATCAAATGATTATAACATCAACAAAATGATTATGACATCATCTAATGATTATGACATCATCAAATGATTATGACATCAACAATATGATTATGACATCATCCAATGATTATGACATCAAATGATTATGACATCATCAAATGATTATGACATCAACAAAATGATTATGACATCATCAAATGATTATGACATCAACAAAATGATTATGACATCATCTAATGATTATGACATCATCAAATGATTATGACATCAACAAAATGATTATGACATCATCTAATGATTATGACATCATCAAATGATTATGACATCAACAAAATGATTATGACATCATCTAATGATTATGACATCATCAAATGATTATGACATCAACAAAATGATTATGACATCATCCAATGATTATGACATCATCAAATGATTATGACATCAACAAAATGATTATGAGATCAACAAAATGATTATGACATCATCTAATGAATATGACAACATCAAATGATTATGACATCATCCAATGATTATGACATCAAATGATTATGACATCATCAAATGATTATGACATCAACAAAATGATTATGACATCAACAAAATGATTATGACATCATCCAATGATTATGACATCAAATGATTATGACATCATCAAATCATTATGACATCAACAAAATGATTATGACATCAACAAAATGATTATGACATCATCAAATGATTATGACATCAACAAAATGATTATGACATCATCTAATGATGATGACATCATCAAATGATTATGACATCAACAAAATGATTATGACATCATCAAATGATTATGACATCAACAAAATGATTATGACATCATCTAATGATTATGACATCATCAAATGATTATGACATCAACAAAATGATTATGACATCATCTAATGATTATGACATCATCAAATGAATATGACATCAACAAAATGATTATGACATCAACAAATGATTCTGACATCAACAAAATGATTATGACATCATCTAATGATTATGACATCATCAAATGAATATGACATCAACAAAATGATTATGACATCATCCAATGATTATGACATCAAATGATTATGACATCATCAAATCATTATGACATCAACAAAATGATTATGACATCAACAAAATGATTATGACATCATCAAATGATTATGACATCAACAAAATGATTATGACATCATCTAATGATTATGACATCATCAAATGATTATGACATCAACAAAATGATTATGACATCATCTAAGGATTATGACATCAAATGATTATGACATCATCAAATGATTATGACATCAACAAAATGATTATGACATCATCCAATGATTATGACATCAAATAATTATGACATCATCAAATGATTATGACATCAACAAAATGAATATGACATCATCTAATGATTATGACATCAAATGATTATGACATCATCAAATCATTATGACATCAACAAAATGATTATGACATCAACAAAATGATTATGACATCATCAAATGATTATGACATCAACAAAATGATTATGACATCATCTAATGATGATGACATCATCAAATGATTATGACATCAACAAAATGATTATGACATCATCAAATGATTATGACATCAACAAAATGATTATGACATCATCTAATGATTATGACATCATCAAATGATTATGACATCAACAAAATGATTATGACATCATCTAATGATTATGACATCATCAAATGAATATGACATCAACAAAATGATTATGACATCAACAAATGATTCTGACATCAACAAAATGATTATGACATCATCTAATGATTATGACATCATCAAATGAATATGACATCAACAAAATGATTATGACATCATCCAATGATTATGACATCAAATGATTATGACATCATCAAATCATTATGACATCAACAAAATGATTATGACATCAACAAAATGATTATGACATCATCAAATGATTATGACATCAACAAAATGATTATGACATCATCTAATGATTATGACATCATCAAATGATTATGACATCAACAAAATGATTATGACATCATCTAAGGATTATGACATCAAATGATTATGACATCATCAAATGATTATGACATCAACAAAATGATTATGACATCATCCAATGATTATGACATCAAATAATTATGACATCATCAAATGATTATGGCATCAACAAAATGATTATGACATCATCTAATGATTATGACATCAAATGATTATGACATCATCAAATCATTATGACATCAACAAAATGATTATGACATCATCTAATGATTATGACATCATCAAAATGATTATGACATCATCCAATGATTATGACATCAAATGATTATGACATCAACAAAATGATTATGACATCATCTAATGATTATGTCATCATCAAATGATTATGACATAAACAAAATGATTATGACATCATCCAATGATTATGACATCAAATTATTATGACATCAACAAAATGATTATGACATCAACAAAATGATTATGACATCATCTAATGATTATGACATCATCAAATGATTATGACATCAACAAAATGATTATGACATCATCTAATGATTATGACATCATCAAAATGATTATGACATCATCCAATGATTATGACATCAAATGATTATGACATCAACAAAATGATTATGACATCATCTAATGATTATGTCATCATCAAATGATTATGACATAAACAAAATGATTATGACATCATCCAATGATTATGACATCAAATTATTATGACATCAACAAAATGATTATGACATCAACAAAATGATTATGACATCATCTAATGATTATGACATCATCAAATGATTATGACATCAACAAAATGATTATGACATCATCCAATTATTATGACATCAAATGATTATGACATCATCAAATGATTATGACATCAACAAAATGATTATTACATCATCCAATGATTATGACATCAAATGATTATGACATCATCAAATCATTATGACATCAACAAAATGATTATGACATCAACAAAATGATTATGACATCATCAAATGATTATAACATCAACAAAATGATTATGACATCATCTAATGATTATGACATCATCAAATGATTATGACATCAACAAAATGATTATGACATCATCCAATGATTATGACATCAAATGATTATGACATCAACAAAATGATTATGACATCATCAAATGATTATGACATCAACAAAATGATTATGACATCATCTAATGATTATGACATCATCAAATGATTATGACATCAACAAAATGATTATGACATCAAATGATTATGACATCATCAAATGATTATGACATCAACAAAATGATTATGACATCATCCAATGATTATGACATCAAATGATTATGACATCATCAAATCATTATGACATCAACAAAATGATTATGACATCAACAAAATGATTATGGCATCATCAAATGATTATAACATCAACAAAATGATTATGACATCATCTAATGATTATGACATCATCAAATGATTATGACATCAACAAAATGATTATGACATCATCCAATGATTATGACATCAAATGATTATGACATCATCAAATGATTATGACATCAACAAAATGATTATGACATCATCAAATGATTATGACATCAACAAAATGATTATGACATCATCTAATGATTATGACATCATCAAATGATTATGACATCAACAAAATGATTATGACATCATCTAATGATTATGACATCATCAAATGATTATGACATCAACAAAATGATTATGACATCATCCAATGATTATGACATCATCAAATGATTATGACATCAACAAAATGATTATGAGATCAACAAAATGATTATGACATCATCTAATGAATATGACAACATCAAATGATTATGACATCATCCAATGATTATGACATCAAATGATTATGACATCATCAAATGATTATGACATCATCAAATGATTATGACATCAACAAAATGATTATGACATCATCCAATGATTATGACATCAAATGATTATGACATCATCAAATCATTATGACATCAACAAAATGATTATGACATCAACAAAATGATTATGGCATCATCAAATGATTATAACATCAACAAAATGATTATGACATCATCTAATGATTATGACATCATCAAATGATTATGACATCAACAATATGATTATGACATCATCCAATGATTATGACATCAAATGATTATGACATCATCAAATGATTATGACATCAACAAAATGATTATGACATCATCAAATGATTATGACATCAACAAAATGATTATGACATCATCTAATGATTATGACATCATCAAATGATTATGACATCAACAAAATGATTATGACATCATCTAATGATTATGACATCATCAAATGATTATGACATCAACAAAATGATGATGACATCATCTAATGATTATGACATCATCAAATGATTATGACATCAACAAAATGATTATGACATCATCCAATGATTATGACATCATCAAATGATTATGACATCAACAAAATGATTATGAGATCAACAAAATGATTATGACATCATCTAATGAATATGACAACATCAAATGATTATGACATCATCCAATGATTATGACATCCAATGATTATGACATCATCAAATGATTATGACATCAACAAAATGATTATGACATCAACAAAATGATTATGACATCATCCAATGATTATGACATCAAATGATTATGACATCATCAAATCATTATGACATCAACAAAATGATTATGACATCAACAAAATGATTATGACATCATCAAATGATTATGACATCAACAAAATGATTATGACATCATCTAATGATGATGACATCATCAAATGATTATGACATCAACAAAATGATTATGACATCATCAAATGATTATGACATCAACAAAATGATTATGACATCATCTAATGATTATGACATCATCAAATGATTATGACATCAACAAAATGATTATGACATCATCTAATGATTATGACATCATCAAATGAATATGACATCAACAAAATGATTATGACATCAACAAATGATTCTGACATCAACAAAATGATTATGACATCATCTAATGATTATGACATCATCAAATGAATATGACATCAACAAAATGATTATGACATCATCCAATGATTATGACATCAAATGATTATGACATCATCAAATCATTATGACATCAACAAAATGATTATGACATCAACAAAATGATTATGACATCATCAAATGATTATGACATCAACAAAATGATTATGACATCATCTAATGATTATGACATCATCAAATGATTATGACATCAACAAAATGATTATGACATCATCTAAGGATTATGACATCAAATGATTATGACATCATCAAATGATTATGACATCAACAAAATGATTATGACATCATCCAATGATTATGACATCAAATAATTATGACATCATCAAATGATTATGACATCAACAAAATGATTATGACATCATCTAATGATTATGACATCAAATGATTATGACATCATCAAATCATTATGACATCAACAAAATGATTATGACATCAACAAAATGATTATGACATCATCAAATGATTATGACATCAACAAAATGATTATGACATCATCTAATGATGATGACATCATCAAATGATTATGACATCAACAAAATGATTATGACATCATCAAATGATTATGACATCAACAAAATGATTATGACATCATCTAATGATTATGACATCATCAAATGATTATGACATCAACAAAATGATTATGACATCATCTAATGATTATGACATCATCAAATGAATATGACATCAACAAAATGATTATGACATCAACAAATGATTCTGACATCAACAAAATGATTATGACATCATCTAATGATTATGACATCATCAAATGAATATGACATCAACAAAATGATTATGACATCATCCAATGATTATGACATCAAATGATTATGACATCATCAAATCATTATGACATCAACAAAATGATTTTGACATCAACAAAATGATTATGACATCATCAAATGATTATGACATCAACAAAATGATTATGACATCATCTAATGATTATGACATCATCAAATGATTATGACATCAACAAAATGATTATGACATCATCTAAGGATTATGACATCAAATGATTATGACATCATCAAATGATTATGACATCAACAAAATGATTATGACATCATCCAATGATTATGACATCAAATAATTATGACATCATCAAATGATTATGGCATCAACAAAATGATTATGACATCATCTAATGATTATGACATCAAATGATTATGACATCATTAAATCATTATGACATCAACAAAATGATTATGACATCATCTAATGATTATGACATCATCAAAATGATTATGACATCATCCAATGATTATGACATCAAATGATTATGACATCAACAAAATGATTATGACATCATCTAATGATTATGTCATCATCAAATGATTATGACATAAACAAAATGATTATGACATCATCCAATGATTATGACATCAAATTATTATGACATCAACAAAATGATTATGACATCAACAAAATGATTATGACATCATCTAATGATTATGACATCATCAAATGATTATGACATCAACAAAATGATTATGACATCATCTAATGATTATGACATCATCAAAATGATTATGACATCATCCAATGATTATGACATCAAATGATTATGACATCAACAAAATGATTATGACATCATCTAATGATTATGTCATCATCAAATGATTATGACATAAACAAAATGATTATGACATCATCCAATGATTATGACATCAAATTATTATGACATCAACAAAATGATTATGACATCAACAAAATGATTATGACATCATCTAATGATTATGACATCATCAAATGATTATGACATCAACAAAATGATTATGACATCATCCAATGATTATGACATCAAATGATTATGACATCATCAAATGATTATGACATCAACAAAATGATTATTACATCATCCAATGATTATGACATCAAATGATTATGACATCATCAAATCATTATGACATCAACAAAATGATTATGACATCAACAAAATGATTATGACATCATCAAATGATTATAACATCAACAAAATGATTATGACATCATCTAATGATTATGACATCATCAAATGATTATGACATCAACAAAATGATTATGACATCATCCAATGATTATGACATCAAATGATTATGACATCATCAAATGATTATGACATCAACAAAATGATTATGACATCATCAAATGATTATGACATCAACAAAATGATTATGACATCATCTAATGATTATGACATCATCAAATGATTATGACATCAACAAAATGATTATGACATCAAATGATTATGACATCATCAAATGATTATGACATCAACAAAATGATTATGACATCATCCAATGATTATGACATCAAATGATTATGACATCATCAAATCATTATGACATCAACAAAATGATTATGACATCAACAAAATGATTATGGCATCAACAAATGATTATAACATCAACAAAATGATTATGACATCATCTAATGATTATGACATCATCAAATGATTATGACATCAACAAAATGATTATGACATCATCCAATGATTATGACATCAAATGATTATGACATCATCAAATGATTATGACATCAACAAAATGATTATGACATCATCAAATGATTATGACATCAACAAAATGATTATGACATCATCTAATGATTATGACATCATCAAATGATTATGACATCAACAAAATGATTATGACATCATCTAATGATTATGACATCATCAAATGATTATGACATCAACAAAATGATTATGACATCATCCAATGATTATGACATCATCAAATGATTATGACATCAACAAAATGATTATGAGATCAACAAAATGATTATGACATCATCTAATGAATATGACAACATCAAATGATTATGACATCATCCAATGATTATGACATCAAATGATTATGACATCATCAAATGATTATGACATCAACAAAATGATTATGACATCAACAAAATGATTATGACATCATCCAATGATTATGACATCAAATGATTATGACATCATCAAATCATTATGACATCAACAAAATGATTATGACATCAACAAAATGATTATGACATCATCTAATGATTATGACATCATCAAATGATTATGACATCAACAAAATGATTATGACATCATCTAATGATTATGACATCATCAAAATGATTATGACATCATCCAATGATTATGACATCAAATGATTATGACATCAACAAAATGATTATGACATCATCTAATGATTATGTCATCATCAAATGATTATGACATAAACAAAATGATTATGACATCATCCAATGATTATGACATCAAATTATTATGACATCAACAAAATGATTATGACATCAACAAAATGATTATGACATCATCTAATGATTATGACATCATCAAATGATTATGACATCAACAAAATGATTATGACATCATCCAATGATTATGACATCAAATGATTATGACATCATCAAATGATTATAACATCAACAAAATGATTATGACATCATCTAATGATTATGACATCATCAAATGATTATGACATCAACAAAATGATTATGACATCATCAAATGATTATAACATCAACAAAATGATTATGACATCATCTAATGATTATGACATCATCAAATGATTATGACATCAACAAAATGATTATGACATCATCTAATGATTATGACATCATCAAATGAATATGACATCAACAAAATGATTATGACATCAAATGATTATGACATCATCAAATGATTATGACATCAACAAAATGATTATGACATCATCCAATGATTATGACATCACATGATTATGACATCATCAAATCATTATGACATCAACAAAATGATTATGACATCAACAAAATGATTATGGCATCATCAAATGATTATAACATCAACAAAATGATTATGACATCATCTAATGATTATGACATCATCAAATGATTATGACATCAACAATATGATTATGACATCATCCAATGATTATGACATCAAATGATTATGACATCATCAAATGATTATGACATCATCCAATGATTATGACATCAAATGATTATGACATCATCAAATGATTACGACATCAACAAAATGATTATGACATCATCAAATGATTATGACATCAACAAAATGATTATGACATGATCCAATGATTATGACATCAAATGATTATGACATCATCAAATGATTGACATCAGCAAAAAGATTATGACATCATCCAATGATTATGACATCAAATGATTATGACATCATCAAATCATTATGACATCAACAAAATGATTATGACATCATCTAATGATTATGACATCATCAAAATGATTATGACATCATCCAATGATTATGACATCAAATGATTATGACATCAACAAAATGATTATGACATCATCTAATGATTATGTCATCATCAAATGATTATGACATAAACAAAATGATTATGACATCATCAAATGATTATGAGATCAACAAAATGATTATGACATCATCTAATGAATATGACATCATCAAATGATTATGACATCAACAAAATGATTATGACATCATCCAATGATTATGACCTCAAATGATTATGACATCATCAAATGATTATGACATCAACAAAATGATTATGACATCATCCAATGATTATGACATCAAATGATTATGACATCATCAAATCATTATGACATCAACAAAATGATTATGACATCAGCAAAATGATTATGACATCATCAAATGATTATGACATCAACAAAATGATTATGACATCATCTAATGATGATGACATCATCAAATGATTATGACATCAACAAAATGATTATGACATCATCAAATGATTATGACATCAACAAAATGATTATGACATCATCTAATGATTATGACATCATCAAATGATTATGACATCAACAAAATGATTATGACATCATCTAATGATTATGACATCATCAAATGAATATGACATCAACAAAATGATTATGACATCAACAAATGATTCTGACATCAACAAAATGATTATGACATCATCTAATGATTATGACATCATCAAATGAATATGACATCAACAAAATGATTATGACATCATCCAATGATTATGACATCAAATGATTATGACATCATCAAATGATTATGACATCAACAAAATGATTATGACATCATCTAATGATTATGACATCATCAAATGATTATGACATCAACAAAATGATTATGACATCATCTAATGATTATGACATCATCAAATGATTATGACATCAACAAAATGATTATGACATCATCTAAGGATTATGACATCAAATGATTATGACATCATCAAATGATTATGACATCAACAAAATGATTATGACATCATCCAATGATTATGACATCAAATAATTATGACATCATCAAATCATTATGACATCAACAAAATGATTATGACATCATCTAATGATTATGACATCATCAAAATGATTATGACATCATCCAATGATTATGACATCAAATGATTATGACATCAACAAAATGATTATGACATCATCTAATGATTATGTCATCATCAAATGATTATGACATAAACAAAATGATTATGACATCATCCAATGATTATGACATCAAATTATTATGACATCAACAAAATGATTATGACATCAACAAAATGATTATGACATCATCTAATGATTATGACATCATCAAATGATTATGACATCAACAAAATGATTATGACATCATCTAATGATTATGACATCATCAAAATGATTATGACATCATCCAATGATTATGACATCAAATGATTATGACATCAACAAAATGATTATGACATCATCTAATGATTATGTCATCATCAAATGATAATGACATAAACAAAATGATTATGACATCATCCAATGATTATGACATCAAATTATTATGACATCAACAAAATGATTATGACATCAACAAAATGATTATGACATCATCTAATGATTATGACATCATCAAATGATTATGACATCAACAAAATGATTATGACATCATCCAATGATTATGACATCAAATGATTATGACATCATCAAATGATTATGACATCAACAAAATGATTATTACATCATCCAATGATTATGACATCAAATGATTATGACATCATCAAATCATTATGACATCAACAAAATGATTATGACATCAACAAAATGATTATGACATCATCAAATGATTATAACATCAACAAAATGATTATGACATCATCTAATGATTATGACATCATCAAATGATTATGACATCAACAAAATGATTATGACATCATCCAATGATTATGACATCAAATGATTATGACATCATCAAATGATTATGACATCAACAAAATGATTATGACATCATCAAATGATTATGACATCAACAAAATGATTATGACATCATCTAATGATTATGACATCATCAAATGATTATGACATCAACAAAATGATTATGACATCAAATGATTATGACATCATCAAATGATTATGACATCAACAAAATGATTATGACATCATCCAATGATTATGACATCAAATGATTATGACATCATCAAATCATTATGACATCAACAAAATGATTATGACATCAACAAAATGATTATGGCATCATCAAATGATTATAACATCAACAAAATGATTATGACATCATCTAATGATTATGACATCATCAAATGATTATGACATCAACAAAATGATTATGACATCATCCAATGATTATGACATCAAATGATTATGACATCAACAAAATGATTATGACATCATCAAATGATTATGACATCAACAAAATGATTATGACATCATCTAATGATTATGACATCATCAAATGATTATGACATCAACAAAATGATTATGACATCATCTAATGATTATGACATCATCAAATGATTATGACATCAACAAAATGATTATGACATCATCCAATGATTATGACATCATCAAATGATTATGACATCAACAAAATGATTATGAGATCAACAAAATGATTATGACATCATCTAATGAATATGACAACATCAAATGATTATGACATCATCCAATGATTATGACATCAAATGATTATGACATCATCAAATGATTATGACATCAACAAAATGATTATGACATCAACAAAATGATTATGACATCATCCAATGATTATGACATCAAATGATTATGACATCATCAAATCATTATGACATCAACAAAATGATTATGACATCAGCAAAATGATTATGACATCATCAAATGATTATGACATCAACAAAATGATTATGACATCATCTAATGATGATGTCATCATCAAATGATTATGACATCAACAAAATGATTATGACATCATCAAATGATTATGACATCAACAAAATGATTATGACATCATCTAATGATTATGACATCATCAAATGATTATGACATCAACAAAATGATTATGACATCATCTAATGATTATGACATCATCAAATGAATATGACATCAACAAAATGATTATGACATCAACAAATGATTCTGACATCAACAAAATGATTATGACATCATCTAATGATTATGACATCATCAAATGAATATGACATCAACAAAATGATTATGACATCATCCAATGATTATGACATCAAATGATTATGACATCATCAAATCATTATGACATCAACAAAATGATTATGACATCAACAAAATGATTATGACATCATCAAATGATTATGACATCAACAAAATGATTATGACATCATCTAAGGATTATGACATCAAATGATTATGACATCATCAAATGATTATGACATCAACAAAATGATTATGACATCATGCAATGATTATGACATCAAATAATTATGACATCATCAAATGATTATGACATCAACAAAATGATTATGACATCATCTAATGATTATGACATCAAATGATTATGACATCATCAAATGATTATGACATCAACAAAATGATTATGACATCATCTAATGATTATGACATCATCAAAATGATTATGACATCATCCAATGATTATGACATCAAATGATTATGACATCAACAAAATGATTATGACATCATCTAATGATTATGTCATCATCAAATGATTATGACATAAACAAAATGATTATGACATCATCCAATGATTATGACATCAAATTATTATGACATCAACAAAATGATTATGACATCAACAAAATGATTATGACATCATCTAATGATTATGACATCATCAAATGATTATGACATCAACAAAATGATTATGACATCATCTAATGATTATGACATCATCAAAATGATTATGACATCATCCAATGATTATGACATCAAATGATTATGACATCAACAAAATGATTATGACATCATCTAATGATTATGTCATCATCAAATGATTATGACATAAACAAAATGATTATGACATCATCCAATGATTATGACATCAAATTATTATGACATCAACAAAATGATTATGACATCAACAAAATGATTATGACATCATCTAATGATTATGACATCATCAAATGATTATGACATCAACAAAATGATTATGACATCATCCAATGATTATGACATCAAATGATTATGACATCATCAAATGAATATGACATCAACAAAATGATTATGACATCAACAAATGATTCTGACATCAACAAAATGATTATGACATCATCTAATGATTATGACATCATCAAATGAATATGACATCAACAAAATGATTATGACATCATCCAATGATTATGACATCAAATGATTATGACATCATCAAATCATTATGACATCAACAAAATGATTATGACATCAACAAAATGATTATGACATCATCAAATGATTATGACATCAACAAAATGATTATGACATCATCTAATGATTATGACATCATCAAATGATTATGACATCAACAAAATGATTATGACATCATCTAAGGATTATGACATCAAATGATTATGACATCATCAAATGATTATGACATCAACAAAATGATTATGACATCATCCAATGATTATGACATCAAATAATTATGACATCATCAAATGATTATGACATCAACAAAATGATTATGACATCATCTAATGATTATGACATCAAATGATTATGACATCATCAAATCATTATGACATCAACAAAATGATTATGACATCAACAAAATGATTATGACATCATCAAATGATTATGACATCAACAAAATGATTATGACATCATCTAATGATGATGACATCATCAAATGATTATGACATCAACAAAATGATTATGACATCATCAAATGATTATGACATCAACAAAATGATTATGACATCATCTAATGATTATGACATCATCAAATGATTATGACATCAACAAAATGACTATGACATCATCTAATGATTATGACATCATCAAATGAATATGACATCAACAAAATGATTATGACATCAACAAATGATTCTGACATCAACAAAATGATTATGACATCATCTAATGATTATGACATCATCAAATGAATATGACATCAACAAAATGATTATGACATCATCCAATGATTATGACATCATCAAATCATTATGACATCAACAAAATGATTATGACATCAACAAAATGATTATGACATCATCAAATGATTATGACATCAACAAAATGATTATGACATCATCTAATGATTATGACATCATCAAATGATTATGACATCAACAAAATGATTATGACATCATCTAAGGATTATGACATCAAATGATTATGACATCATCAAATGATTATGACATCAACAAAATGATTATGACATCATCCAATGATTATGACATCAAATAATTATGACATCATCAAATGATTATGGCATCAACAAAATGATTATGACATCATCTAATGATTATGACATCAAATGATTATGACATCATCAAATCATTATGACATCAACAAAATGATTATGACATCATCTAATGATTATGACATCATCAAAATGATTATGACATCATCCAATGATTATGACATCAAATGATTATGACATCAACAAAATGATTATGACATCATCTAATGATTATGTCATCATCAAATGATTATGACATAAACAAAATGATTATGACATCATCCAATGATTATGACATCAAATTATTATGACATCAACAAAATGATTATGACATCAACAAAATGATTATGACATCATCTAATGATTATGACATCATCAAATGATTATGACATCAACAAAATGATTATGACATCATCTAATGATTATGACATCATCAAAATGATTATGACATCATCCAATGATTATGACATCAAATGATTATGACATCAACAAAATGATTATGACATCATCTAATGATTATGTCATCATCAAATGATTATGACATAAACAAAATGATTATGACATCATCCAATGATTATGACATCAAATTATTATGACATCAACAAAATGATTATGACATCAACAAAATGATTATGACATCATCTAATGATTATGACATCATCAAATGATTATGACATCAACAAAATGATTATGACATCATCCAATGATTATGACATCAAATGATTATGACATCATCAAATGATTATGACATCAACAAAATGATTATTACATCATCCAATGATTATGACATCAAATGATTATGACATCATCAAATCATTATGACATCAACAAAATGATTATGACATCAACAAAATGATTATGACATCATCAAATGATTATAACATCAACAAAATGATTATGACATCATCTAATGATTATGACATCATCAAATGATTATGACATCAACAAAATGATTATGACATCATCCAATGATTATGACATCAAATGATTATGACATCATCAAATGATTATGACATCAACAAAATGATTATGACATCATCAAATGATTATGACATCAACAAAATGATTATGACATCATCTAATGATTATGACATCATCAAATGATTATGACATCAACAAAATGATTATGACATCAAATGATTATGACATCATCAAATGATTATGACATCAACAAAATGATTATGACATCATCCAATGATTATGACATCAAATGATTATGACATCATCAAATCATTATGACATCAACAAAATGATTATGACATCAACAAAATGATTATGGCATCATCAAATGATTATAACATCAACAAAATGATTATGACATCATCTAATGATTATGACATCATCAAATGATTATGACATCAACAAAATGATTATGACATCATCCAATGATTATGACATCAAATGATTATGACATCATCAAATGATTATGACATCAACAATATGATTATGACATCATCAAATGATTATGACATCAACAAAATGATTATGACATCATCTAATGATTATGACATCATCAAATGATTATGACATCAACAAAATGATTATGACATCATCTAATGATTATGACATCATCAAATGATTATGACATCAACAAAATGATTATGACATCATCCAATGATTATGACATCATCAAATGATTATGACATCAACAAAATGATTATGAGATCAACAAAATGATTATGACATCATCTAATGAATATGACAACATCAAATGATTATGACATCATCCAATGATTATGACATCAAATGATTATGACATCATCAAATGATTATGACATCAACAAAATGATTATGACATCAACAAAATGATTATGACATCATCCAATGATTATGACATCAAATGATTATGACATCATCAAATCATTATGACATCAACAAAATGATTATGACATCAACAAAATGATTATGACATCATCTAATGATTATGACATCATCAAATGATTATGACATCAACAAAATGATTATGACATCATCTAATGATTATGACATCATCAAAATGATTATGACATCATCCAATGATTATGACATCAAATGATTATGACATCAACAAAATGATTATGACATCATCTAATGATTATGTCATCATCAAATGATTATGACATAAACAAAATGATTATGACATCATCCAATGATTATGACATCAAATTATTATGACATCAACAAAATGATTATGACATCAACAAAATGATTATGACATCATCTAATGATTATGACATCAAATGATTATGACATCATCAAATGATTATGACATCAACAAAATGATTATTACATCATCCAATGATTATGACATCAAATGATTATGACATCATCAAATCATTATGACATCAACAAAATGATTATGACATCAACAAAATGATTATGACATCATCAAATGATTATAACATCAACAAAATGATTATGACATCATCTAATGATTATGACATCATCAAATGATTATGACATCAACAAAATGATTATGACATCATCAAATGATAATAACATCAACAAAATGATTATGACATCATCTAATGATTATGACATCATCAAATGATTATGACATCAACAAAATGATTATGACATCATCTAATGATTATGACATCATCAAATGATTATGACATCAACAAAATGATTATGACATCAAATGATTATGACATCATCAAATGATTATGACATCAACAAAATGATTATGACATCATCCAATGATTATGACATCACATGATTATGACATCATCAAATCATTATGACATCAACAAAATGATTATGACATCAACAAAATGATTATGGCATCATCAAATGATTATAACATCAACAAAATGATTATGACATCATCTAATGATTATGACATCATCAAATGATTATGACATCAACAATATGATTATGACATCATCCAATGATTATGACATCAAATGATTATGACATCATCAAATGATTATGACATCATCCAATGATTATGACATCAAATGATTATGACATCATCAAATGATTACGACATCAACAAAATGATTATGACATCATCAAATGATTATGACATCAACAAAATGATTATGACATCATCCAATGATTATGACATCAAATGATTATGACATCATCAAATGATTGACATCAGCAAAAAGATTATGACATCATCCAATGATTATGACATCAAATGATTATGACATCATCAAATCATTATGACATCAACAAAATGATTATGACATCATCTAATGATTATGACATCATCAAAATGATTATGACATCATCCAATGATTATGACATCAAATGATTATGACATCAACAAAATGATTATGACATCATCTAATGATTATGTCATCATCAAATGATTATGACATAAACAAAATGATTATGACATCATCAAATGATTATGAGATCAACAAAATGATTATGACATCATCTAATGAATATGACATCATCAAATGATTATGACATCAACAAAATGATTATGACATCATCCAATGATTATGACCTCAAATGATTATGACATCATCAAATGATTATGACATCAACAAAATGATTATGACATCATCCAATGATTATGACATCAAATGATTATGACATCATCAAATCATTATGACATCAACAAAATGATTATGACATCAGCAAAATGATTATGACATCATCAAATGATTATGACATCAACAAAATGATTATGACATCATCTAATGATGATGACATCATCAAATGATTATGACATCAACAAAATGATTATGACATCATCAAATGATTATGACATCAACAAAATGATTATGACATCATCTAATGATTATGACATCATCAAATGATTATGACATCAACAAAATGATTATGACATCATCTAATGATTATGACATCATCAAATGAATATGACATCAACAAAATGATTATGACATCAACAAATGATTCTGACATCAACAAAATGATTATGACATCATCTAATGATTATGACATCATCAAATGAATATGACATCAACAAAATGATTATGACATCATCCAATGATTATGACATCAAATGATTATGACATCATCAAATCATTATGACATCAACAAAATGATTATGACATCAACAAAATGATTATGACATCATCAAATGATTATGACATCAACAAAATGATTATGACATCATCTAATGATTATGACATCAACAAATGATTATGACATCAACAAAATGATTATGACATCATCTAAGGATTATGACATCAAATGATTATGACATCATCAAATGATTATGACATCAACAAAATGATTATGACATCATCCAATGATTATGACATCAAATAACTATGACATCATCAAATGATTATGACATCAACAAAATGATTATGACATCATCTAATGATTATGACATCAAATGATTATGACATCATCAAATCATTATGACATCAACAAAATGATTATGACATCATCTAATGATTATGACATCATCAAAATGATTATGACATCATCCAATGACTATGACATCAAATGATTATGACATCAACAAAATGATTATGACATCATCTAATGATTATGTCATCATCAAATGATTATGACATAAACAAAATGATTATGACATCATCCAATGATTATGACATCAAATTATTATGACATCAACAAAATGATTATGACATCAACAAAATGATTATGACATCATCTAATGATTATGACATCATCAAATGATTATGACATCAACAAAATGATTATGACATCATCTAATGATTATGACATCATCAAAATGATTATGACATCATCCAATGATTATGACATCAAATGATTATGACATCAACAAAATGATTATGACATCATCTAATGATTATGTCATCATCAAATGATAATGACATAAACAAAATGATTATGACATCATCCAATGATTATGACATCAAATTATTATGACATCAACAAAATGATTATGACATCAACAAAATGATTATGACATCATCAAATGATTATGACATCATCAAATGATTATGACATCAACAAAATGATTATGACATCATCCAATGATTATGACATCAAATGATTATGACATCATCAAATGATTATGACATCAACAAAATGATTATTACATCATCCAATGATTATGACATCAAATGATTATGACATCATCAAATCATTATGACATCAACAAAATGATTATGACATCAACAAAATGATTATGACATCATCAAATGATTATAACATCAACAAAATGATTATGACATCATCTAATGATTATGACATCATCAAATGATTATGACATCAACAAAATGATTATGACATCATCCAATGATTATGACATCAAATGATTATGACATCATCAAATGATTATGACATCAACAAAATGATTATGACATCATCAAATGATTATGACATCAACAAAATGATTATGACATCATCTAATGATTATGACATCATCAAATGATTATGACATCAACAAAATGATTATGACATCAAATGATTATGACATCATCAAATGATTATGACATCAACAAAATGATTATGACATCATCCAATGATTATGACATCAAATGATTATGACATCATCAAATCATTATGACATCAACAAAATGATTATGACATCAACAAAATGATTATGGCATCATCAAATGATTATAACATCAACAAAATGATTATGACATCATCTAATGATTATGACATCATCAAATGATTATGACATCAACAAAATGATTATGACATCATCCAATGATTATGACATCAAATGATTATGACATCATCAAATGATTATGACATCAACAAAATGATTATGACATCATCAAATGATTATGACATCAACAAAATGATTATGACATCATCTAATGATTATGACATCATCAAATGATTATGACATCAACAAAATGATTATGACATCATCTAATGATTATGACATCATCAAATGATTATGACATCAACAAAATGATTATGACATCATCCAATGATTATGACATCATCAAATGATTATGACATCAACAAAATGATTATGAGATCAACAAAATGATTATGACATCATCTAATGAATATGACAACATCAAATGATTATGACATCATCCAATGATTATGACATCAAATGATTATGACATCATCAAATGATTATGACATCAACAAAATGATTATGACATCAATAAAATGATTATGACATCATCCAATGATTATGACATCAAATGATTATGACATCATCAAATCATTATGACATCAACAAAATGATTATGACATCAACAAAATGATTATGACATCATCAAATGATTATGACATCAACAAAATGATTATGACATCATCTAATGATGATGACATCATCAAATGATTATGACATCAACAAAATGATTATGACATCATCAAATGATTATGACATCAACAAAATGATTATGACATCATCTAATGATTATGACATCATCAAATGATTATGACATCAACAAAATGATTATGACATCATCAAATGATTATGACATCAACAAAATGATTATGACATCATCTAATGATCATGACATCATCAAATGATTATGGCATCATCAATTGATTATGACATCAACAAAATGATTATGACATCATCCAATGATTATGACCTCAAATCATTATGACATCATCAAATCATTATGACATCAACAAAATGATTATTACATCAACAAAATGATTATGACATCATCAAATGATTATGACTTCAACAAAATGATTATGTCATCATCCAATGATCATGACATCAAATGATTATGACATCATCAAATGATTATGACATCAACAAAATGATTATTACATCATCTAATGATTATGACATCATCAAATGATTATGACATCAACAAAATGATTATGACATCATCCAATGATTGTGACATCAAATGATTATGACATCATCAAATGATTATGACATCAACAAAATGATTATGACATCATCAAATGATTATGACATCAACAAAATGATTATGACATCATCTAATGATTATGACATAATCAAATGATTATGACATCAACAAAATGATTATGACATCATCTAATGATTATGACATCATCAAATGATTATGACATCAACAAAATGATTATGACATCATCCAATGATTATGACATCAAATGATTATGACATCATCAAATGATTATGACATCAACAAAATGATTATGACATCATCTAATGAATATGACATCATCAAATGATTATGACATCAACAAAATGATTATGACATCATCCAATGATTATGACATCAAATTATTATGACATCATCAAATGATTATGACATCAACAAAATGATTATGACATCATCCAATGATTATGACATCAAATGATTATGACATCATCAAATCATTATGACATCAGCAAAATGATTATGACATAATCTAATGATTATGACATCATCAAATGATTATGACATCAACAAAATGATTATGACATCATCTAATGATTATGACATCATCAAATGATTACGACATCAACAAAATGATTATGACATCATCTAATGATTATGACATCATCAAATGATTATGACATCAACAAAATGATTATGACATCAAATGATTATGACATCATCAAATGATTGACATAAAAATAAAGATTATGACATCATCCAATGATTATGACATCAAATGATTATGACATCATCAAATGATTATGACATCAACAAAATGATTATTACATCATCCAATGATTATGACATCAAATGATTATGACATCATCAAATCATTATGACATCAACAAAATGATTATGACATCAACAAAATGATTATGACATCATCAAATGATTATAACATCAACAAAATGATTATGACATCATCTAATGATTATGACATCATCAAATGATTATGACATCAACAAAATGATTATGACATCATCCAATGATTATGACATCAACAAAATGATTATGACATCATCTAATGATTATGACATCATCAAATGATTATGACATCAACAAAATGATTATGACATCATCCAATGATTATGACATCAAATGATTATGACATCATCAAATGATTATGACATCAACAAAATGATTATGACATCATCCAATGATTATGACATCAAATGATTATGACATCATCAAATCATTATGACATCAACAAAATGATTATGACATCAACAAAATGATTATGACATCATCAAATGATTATAACATCAACAAAATGATTATGACATCATCTAATGATTATGACATCATCAAATGATTATTACATCATCAAATGATTATGACATCAACAAAATGATTATGACATCATCAAATGATTATGACATCAACAAAGTGATTATGACATCATCTAATGATTATGACATAATCAAATGATTATGTCATCAACAAAATGATTATGACATCATCTAATGATTATGACATCATCTAATGATTATGACATCAACAAAATGATTATGACATCATCCAATGATTATGACATCAAATGATTATGACATCATGAAATCAAATGACATCAACAAAATGATTATGACATCAACAAAATGATTATGACATCATCAAATGATTATGACATCAACAAAATGATTATGACATCATCAAATGATTCTGACATCAACAAAATGATTATGACATCATCTAATGATTATGACATCATCAAATGAATATGACATCAACAAAATGATTATGACATCATCCAATGATTATGACATCAAATGATTATGACATCATCAAATCATTATGACATCAACAAAATGATTATGACATCAACAAAATGATTATGACATCATCAAATGATTATGACATCAACAAAATGATTATGACATCATCTAATGATTATGACATCATCAAATGATTATGACATCAACAAAATGATTATGACATCATCTAAGGATTATGACATCAAATGATTATGACATCATCAAATGATTATGACATCATCCAATGATTATGACATCAAATAATTATGACATCATCAAATGATTATGACATCAACAAAATGATTATGACATCATCTAATGATTATGACATCATCAAATGATTATGACATCAACAAAATGATTATGACATCATCTAATGATTATGACATCATCAAATGATTATGACATCAACAAAATGATTATGACATCATCCAATGATTATGACATCAAATGATTATGACATCATCAAATGATTACGACATCAACAAAATGATTATGACATCATCTAATGATTATGACATCATCAAATGATTATGACATCAACAAAATGATTATGACATCATCCAATGATTATGACATCAAATGATTATGACATCATCAAATGATTGACATCAACAAAAAGATTATGACATCATCCAATGATTATGACATCAAATGATTATGACATCATCAAATCATTATGACATCAACAAAATGATTATGACATCATCTAATGATTATGACATCATCAAAATGATTATGACATCATATAATGATTATGACATCAAATGATTATGACATCAACAAAATGATTATGACATCATCTAATGATTATGTCATCATCAAATGATAATGACATAAACAAAATGATTATGACATCATCCAATGATTATGACATCAAATGATTATGACATCAACAAAATGATTATGACATCAACAAAATGATTATGACATTATCAAATGATTATGACATCAACAAAATGATTATGACATTATCTAATGATTATGACATCATCAAATGATTATGACATCAACAAAATGATTATGACATCATCCAATGATTATGACATCAAATGATTATGACATCATCAAATGATTATGACATCAACAAAATGATTATGACATCATCAAATGATTATGACATCAACAAAATGATTATGACATCATCTAATGATTATGACATCATCAAATGATTATGACATCAACAAAATGATTATGACATCATCTAATGATTATGACATCATCAAATGATTATAACATCAACAAAATGATTATGACATCATCCAATGATTATGACATCAAATGATTATGACATCATCAAATGATTATGAGATCAACAAAATGATTATGACATCATCTAATGAATATGACATCATCAAATGATTATGACATCAACAAAATGATTATGACATCATCCAATGATTATGACATCAAATGATTATGACATCATCAAATGATTATGACATCAACAAAATGATTATGACATCATCCAATGATTATGACATCAAATGATTATGACATCATCAAATCATTATGCCATCAACAAAATGATTATGACATCAGCAAAATGATTATGACATCATCAAATGATTATGACATCAACAAAATGATTATGACATCATCTAATGATGATGACATCATCAAATGATTATGACATCAACAAAATGATTATGATATCATCAAATGATTATGACATCAACAAAATGATTATGACATCATCTAATGATTATGACATCATCAAATGATTATGACATCAACAAAATGATTATGACATCATCTAATGATTATGACATCATCAAATGAATATGACATCAACAAAATGATTATGACATCAACAAATGATTCTGACATCAACAAAATGATTATGACATCATCTAATGATTATGACATCATCAAATGAATATGACATCAACAAAATGATTATGACATCATCCAATGATTATGACATCAAATGATTATGACATCATCAAATCATTATGACATCAACAAAATGATTATGACATCAACAAAATGATTATGACATCATCAAATGATTATGACATCAACAAAATGATTATGACATCATCCAATGATTATGACATCAAATAATTATGACATCATCAAATGATTATGACATCAACAAAATGATTATGACATCATCTAATGATTATGACATCATCAAATGATTATGACATCAACAAAATGATTATGACATCATCTAATGATTATGACATCATCAAATGATTATGACATCAACAAAATGATTATGACATCATCCAATGATTATGACATCAAATGATTATGACATCATCAAATGATTACGACATCAACAAAATGATTATGACATCATCAAATGATTGTGACATCAACAAAATGATTATGACATCATCCAATGATTATGACATCAAATGATTATGACATCATCAAATGATTGACATCAGCAAAAAGATTATGACATCATCCAATGATTATGACATCAAATGATTATGACATCATCAAATCATTATGACATCAACAAAATGATTATGACATCATCTAATGATTATGACATCATCAAAATGATTATGACATCATCCAATGATTATGACATCAAATGATTATGACATCAACAAAATGATTATGACATCATCTAATGATTATGTCATCATCAAATGATTATGACATAAACAAAATGATTATGACATCATCAAATGATTATGAGATCAACAAAATGATTATGACATCATCTAATGAATATGACATCATCAAATGATTATGACATCAACAAAATGATTATGACATCAACAAAATGATTATGACATCATCTAATGATTATGACATCATCAAATGATTATGACATCAACAAAATGATTATGACATCATCCAATGATTATGACATCAAATGATTATGACATCATCAAATGATTATGACATCAACAAAATGATTATGACATCATCCAATGATTATGACATCAAATGATTATGACATCATCAAATGATTATGACATCAACAAAATGATTATTACATCATCCAATGATTATGACATCAAATGATTATGACATCAACAAAATGATTATGACATCATCTAATGATTATGTCATCATCAAATGATTATGACATAAACAAAATGATTATGACATCATCCAATGATTATGACATCAAATGATTATGACATCAACAAAATGATTATGACATCAACAAAATGATTATGACATCATCTAATGATTATGACATCATCAAATGATTATGACATCAACAAAATGATTATGACATCATCCAATGATTATGACATCAAATGATTATGACATCATCAAATGATTATGACATCAACAAAATGATTATTACATCATCCAATGATTATGACATCAAATGATTATGACATCATCAAATCATTATGACATCAACAAAATGATTATGACATCAACAAAATGATTATGACATCATCAAATGATTATAACATCAACAAAATGATTATGACATCATCTAATGATTATGACATCATCAAATGATTATGACATCAACAAAATGATTATGACATCATCCAATGATTATGACATCAACAAAATGATTATGACATCATCTAATGATTATGACATCATCAAATGATTATGACATCAACAAAATGATTATGACATCATCCAATGATTATGACATCAAATGATTATGACATCATCAAATGATTATGACATCAACAAAATGATTATGACATCATCCAATGATTATGACATCAAATGATTATGACATCATCAAATCATTATGACATCAACAAAATGATTATGACATCAACAAAATGATTATGACATCATCAAATGATTATAACATCAACAAAATGATTATGACATCATCTAATGATTATGACATCATCAAATGATTATTACATCATCAAATGATTATGACATCAACAAAATGATTATGACATCATCAAATGATTATGACATCAACAAAGTGATTATGACATCATCTAATGATTATGACATAATCAAATGATTATGTCATCAACAAAATGATTATGACATCATCTAATGATTATGACATCATCTAATGATTATGACATCAACAAAATGATTATGACATCATCCAATGATTATGACATCAAATGATTATGACATCATGAAATCAAATGACATCAACAAAATGATTATGACATCAACAAAATGATTATGACATCATCAAATGATTCTGACATCAACAAAATGATTATGACATCATCAAATGATTCTGACATCAACAAAATGATTATGACATCATCTAATGATTATGACATCATCAAATGAATATGACATCAACAAAATGATTATGACATCATCCAATGATTATGACATCAAATGATTATGACATCATCAAATCATTATGACATCAACAAAATGATTATGACATCAACAAAATGATTATGACATCATCAAATGATTATGACATCAACAAAATGATTATGACATCATCTAATGATTATGACATCATCAAATGATTATGACATCAACAAAATGATTATGACATCATCTAAGGATTATGACATCAAATGATTATGACATCATCAAATGATTATGACATCAACAAAATGATTATGACATCATCCAATGATTATGACATCAAATAATTATGACATCATCAAATGATTATGACATCAACAAAATGATTATGACATCATCTAATGATTATGACATCATCAAATGATTATGACATCAACAAAATGATTATGACATCATCTAATGATTATGACATCATCAAATGATTATGACATCAACAAAATGATTATGACATCATCCAATGATTATGACATCAAATGATTATGACATCATCAAATGATTACGACATCAACAAAATGATTATGACATCATCAAATGATTATGACATCATCAAATGATTATGACATCAACAAAATGATTATGACATCATCCAATGATTATGACATCAAATGATTATGACATCATCAAATGATTGACATCAACAAAAAGATTATGACATCATCCAATGATTATGACATCAAATGATTATGACATCATCAAATCATTATGACATCAACAAAATGATTATGACATCATCTAATGATTATGACATCATCAAAATGATTATGACATCATATAATGATTATGACATCAAATGATTATGACATCAACAAAATGATTATGACATCATCTAATGATTATGTCATCATCAAATGATAATGACATAAACAAAATGATTATGACATCATCCAATGATTATGACATCAAATGATTATGACATCAACAAAATGATTATGACATCAACAAAATGATTATGACATCATCAAATGATTATGACATCAACAAAATGATTATGACATTATCTAATGAATATGACATCATCAAATGATTATGACATCAACAAAATGATTATGACATCATCCAATGATTATGACATCAAATGATTATGACATCATCAAATGATTATGACATCAACAAAATGATTATGACATCATCAAATGATTATGACATCAACAAAATGATTATGACATCATCTAATGATTATGACATCATCAAATGATTATGACATCAACAAAATGATTATGACATCATCTAATGATTATGACATCATCAAATGATTATAACATCAACAAAATGATTATGACATCATCCAATGATTATGACATCAAATGATTATGACATCATCAAATGATTATGAGATCAACAAAATGATTATGACATCATCTAATGAATATGACATCATCAAATGATTATGACATCAACAAAATGATTATGACATCATCCAATGATTATGACATCAAATGATTATGACATCATCAAATGATTATGACATCAACAAAATGATTATGACATCATCCAATGATTATGACATCAAATGATTATGACATCATCAAATCATTATGACATCAACAAAATGATTATGACATCAGCAAAATGATTATGACATCATCAAATGATTATGACATCAACAAAATGATTATGACATCATCTAATGATGATGACATCATCAAATGATTATGACATCAACAAAATGATTATGACATCATCAAATGATTATGACATCAACAAAATGATTATGACATAATCTAATGATTATGACATCATCAAATGATTATGACATCAACAAAATGATTATGACATCATCTAATGATTATGACATCATCAAATGAATATGACATCAACAAAATGATTATGACATCAACAAATGATTCTGACATCAACAAAATGATTATGACATCATCTAATGATTATGACATCATCAAATGAATATGACATCAACAAAATGATTATGACATCATCCAATGATTATGACATCAAATGATTATGACATCATCAAATCATTATGACATCAACAAAATGATTATGACATCAACAAAATGATTATGACATCATCAAATGATTATGACATCAACAAAATGATTATGACATCATCCAATGATTATGACATCAAATAATTATGACATCATCAAATGATTATGACATCAACAAAATGATTATGACATCATCTAATGATTATGACATCATCAAATGATTATGACATCAACAAAATGATTATGACATCATCTAATGATTATGACATCATCAAATGATTATGACATCAACAAAATGATTATGACATCATCCAATGATTATGACATCAAATGATTATGACATCATCAAATGATTACGACATCAACAAAATGATTATGACATCATCTAATGATTATGACATCATCAAATGATTATGACATCAACAAAATGATTATGACATCATCTAATGATTATGACATCATCAAATGATTATAACATCAACAAAATGATTATGACATCATCCAATGATTATGACATCAAATGATTATGACATCATCAAATGATTATGAGATCAACAAAATGATTATGACATCATCTAATGAATATGACATCATCAAATGATTATGACATCAACAAAATGATTATGACATCATCCAATGATTATGACATCAAATGATTATGACATCATCAAATGATTATGACATCAACAAAATGATTATGACATCATCCAATGATTATGACATCAAATGATTATGACATCATCAAATCATTATGACATCAACAAAATGATTATGACATCAGCAAAATGATTATGACATCATCAAATGATTATGACATCAACAAAATGATTATGACATCATCTAATGATGATGACATCATCAAATGATTATGACATCAACAAAATGATTATGACATCATCAAATGATTATGACATCAACAAAATGATTATGACATAATCTAATGATTATGACATCATCAAATGATTATGACATCAACAAAATGATTATGACATCATCTAATGATTATGACATCATCAAATGAATATGACATCAACAAAATGATTATGACATCAACAAATGATTCTGACATCAACAAAATGATTATGACATCATCTAATGATTATGACATCATCAAATGAATATGACATCAACAAAATGATTATGACATCATCCAATGATTATGACATCAAATGATTATGACATCATCAAATCATTATGACATCAACAAAATGATTATGACATCAACAAAATGATTATGACATCATCAAATGATTATGACATCAACAAAATGATTATGACATCATCCAATGATTATGACATCAAATAATTATGACATCATCAAATGATTATGACATCAACAAAATGATTATGACATCATCTAATGATTATGACATCATCAAATGATTATGACATCAACAAAATGATTATGACATCATCTAATGATTATGACATCATCAAATGATTATGACATCAACAAAATGATTATGACATCATCCAATGATTATGACATCAAATGATTATGACATCATCAAATGATTACGACATCAACAAAATGATTATGACATCATCAAATGATTATGACATCAACAAAATGATTATGACATCATCCAATGATTATGACATCAAATGATTATGACATCATCAAATGATTGACATCAGCAAAAAGATTATGACATCATCCAATGATTATGACATCAAATGATTATGACATCATCAAATGATTATGACATCATCCAATGATTATGACATCAAATGATTATGACATCAACAAAATGATTATGACATCATCTAATGATTATGTCATCATCAAATGATTATGACATAAACAAAATGATTATGACATCATCAAATGATTATGAGATCAACAAAATGATTATGACATCATCTAATGAATATGACATCATCAAATGATTATGACATCAACAAAATGATTATGACATCATCCAATGATTATGACATCAAATGATTATGACATCATCAAATGATTATGACATCAACAAAATGATTATGACATCATCCAATGATTATGACATCAAATGATTATGACATCATCAAATCATTATGACATCAACAAAATGATTATGACATCAGCAAAATGATTATGACATCATCAAATGATTATGACATCAACAAAATGATTATGACATCATCTAATGATGATGACATCATCAAATGATTATGACATTAACAAAATGATTATGACATCATCAAATGATTATGACATCAACAAAATGATTATGACATCATCTAATGATTATGACATCATCAAATGATTATGACATCAACAAAATGATTATGACATCATCTAATGATTATGACATCATCAAATGAATATGACATCAACAAAATGATTATGACATCAACAAATGATTCTGACATCAACAACATGATTATGACATCATCTAATGATTATGACATCATCAAATGAATATGACATCAACAAAATGATTATGACATCATCCAATGATTATGACATCAAATGATTATGACATCATCAAATCATTATGACATCAACAAAATGATTATGACATCAACAAAATGATTATGACATCAACAAAATGATTATGACATCATCTAATGATTATGACATCATCAAATGATTATGACATCAACAAAATGATTATGACATCATCTAATGAATATGACATCATCAAATGATTATGACATCAACAAAATGATTATGACATCATCCAATGATTATGACATCAAATGATTATGACATCATCAAATGATTATGACATCAACAAAATGATTATGACATCATCCAATGATTATGACATCAAATGATTATGACATCATCAAATCATTATGACATCAGCAAAATGATTATGACATAATCTAATGATTATGACATCATCAAATGATTATGACATCAACAAAATGATTATGACATCATCTAATGATTATGACATCATCAAATGATTATGACATCAACAAAATGATTATGACATCATCCAATGATTATGACATCAAATGATTATGACATCATCAAATGATTACGACATCAACAAAATGATTATGACATCATCTAATGATTATGACATCATCAAATGATTATGACATCAACAAAATGATTATGACATCAAATGATTATGACATCATCAAATGATTGACATAAAAAAAAGATTATGACATCATCCAATGATTATGACATCAAATGATTATGACATCATCAAATCATTATGACATCAACAAAATGATTATGACATCATCTAATGATTATGACATCATCAAAATGATTATGACATCATCCAATGATTATGACATCAAATGATTATGACATCAACAAAATGATTATGACATCATCTAATGATTATGTCATCATCAAATGATTATGACATCAACAAAATGATTATGACATCATCCAATGATTATAACATCAACAAAATGATTATGACATCATCTAATGATTATGACATCATCAAATGATTATGACATCAACAAAATGATTATGACATCATCCAATGATTATGACATCAACAAAATGATTATGACATCATCTAATGATTATGACATCATCAAATGATTATGACATCAACAAAATGATTATGACATCATCCAATGATTATGACATCAAATGATTATGACATCATCAAATGATTATGACATCAACAAAATGATTATGACATCATCCAATGATTATGACATCAAATGATTATGACATCATCAAATCATTATGACATCAACAAAATGATTATGACATCAACAAAATGATTATGACATCATCAAATGATTATAACATCAACAAAATGATAATGACATCATCTAATGATTATGACATCATCAAATGATTATGACATCAACAAAATGATTATGACATCATCCAATGATTATGACATCAAATGATTATGACATCATCAAATGATTGACATCAACAAAAAGATTATGACATCATCCAATGATTATGACATCAAATGATTATGACATCATCAAATCATTATGACATCAACAAAATGATTATGACATCATCTAATGATTATGACATCATCAAAATGATTATGACATCATATAATGATTATGACATCAAATGATTATGACATCAACAAAATGATTATGACATCATCTAATGATTATGTCATCATCAAATGATAATGACATAAACAAAATGATTATGACATCATCCAATGATTATGACATCAAATGATTATGACATCAACAAAATGATTATGACATCAACAAAATGATTATGACATCATCAAATGATTATGACATCAACAAAATGATTATGACATTATCTAATGAATATGACATCATCAAATGATTATGACATCAACAAAATGATTATGACATCATCCAATGATTATGACATCAAATGATTATGACATCATCAAATGATTATGACATCAACAAAATGATTATGACATCATCAAATGATTATGACATCAACAAAATGATTATGACATCATCTAATGATTATGACATCATCAAATGATTATGACATCAACAAAATGATTATGACATCATCTAATGATTATGACATCATCAAATGATTATAACATCAACAAAATGATTATGACATCATCCAATGATTATGACATCAAATGATTATGACATCATCAAATGATTATGAGATCAACAAAATGATTATGACATCATCTAATGAATATGACATCATCAAATGATTATGACATCAACAAAATGATTATGACATCATCCAATGATTATGACATCAAATGATTATGACATCATCAAATGATTATGACATCAACAAAATGATTATGACATCATCCAATGATTATGACATCAAATGATTATGACATCATCAAATCATTATGACATCAACAAAATGATTATGACATCAGCAAAATGATTATGACATCATCAAATGATTATGACATCAACAAAATGATTATGACATCATCTAATGATGATGACATCATCAAATGATTATGACATCAACAAAATGATTATGACATCATCAAATGATTATGACATCAACAAAATGATTATGACATAATCTAATGATTATGACATCATCAAAAGATTATGACATCAACAAAATGATTATGACATCATCTAATGATTATGACATCATCAAATGAATATGACATCAACAAAATGATTATGACATCAACAAATGATTCTGACATCAACAAAATGATTATGACATCATCTAATGATTATGACATCATCAAATGAATATGACATCAACAAAATGATTATGACATCATCCAATGATTATGACATCAAATGATTATGACATCATCAAATCATTATGACATCAACAAAATGATTATGACATCAACAAAATGATTATGACATCATCAAATGATTATGACATCAACAAAATGATTATGACATCATCCAATGATTATGACATCAAATAATTATGACATCATCAAATGATTATGACATCAACAAAATGATTATGACATCATCTAATGATTATGACATCATCAAATGATTATGACATCAACAAAATGATTATGACATCATCTAATGATTATGACATCATCAAATGATTATGACATCAACAAAATGATTATGACATCATCCAATGATTATGACATCAAATGATTATGACATCATCAAATGATTACGACATCAACAAAATGATTATGACATCATCAAATGATTATGACATCAACAAAATGATTATGACATCATCCAATGATTATGACATCAAATGATTATGACATCATCAAATGATTGACATCAGCAAAAAGATTATGACATCATCCAATGATTATGACATCAAATGATTATGACATCATCAAATGATTATGACATCATCCAATGATTATGACATCAAATGATTATGACATCAACAAAATGATTATGACATCATCTAATGATTATGTCATCATCAAATGATTATGACATAAACAAAATGATTATGACATCATCAAATGATTATGAGATCAACAAAATGATTATGACATCATCTAATGAATATGACATCATCAAATGATTATGACATCAACAAAATGATTATGACATCATCCAATGATTATGACATCAAATGATTATGACATCATCAAATGATTATGACATCAACAAAATGATTATGACATCATCCAATGATTATGACATCAAATGATTATGACATCATCAAATCATTATGACATCAACAAAATGATTATGACATCAGCAAAATGATTATGACATCATCAAATGATTATGACATCAACAAAATGATTATGACATCATCTAATGATGATGACATCATCAAATGATTATGACATTAACAAAATGATTATGACATCATCAAATGATTATGACATCAACAAAATGATTATGACATCATCTAATGATTATGACATCATCAAATGATTATGACATCAACAAAATGATTATGACATCATCTAATGATTATGACATCATCAAATGAATATGACATCAACAAAATGATTATGACATCAACAAATGATTCTGACATCAACAACATGATTATGACATCATCTAATGATTATGACATCATCAAATGAATATGACATCAACAAAATGATTATGACATCATCCAATGATTATGACATCAAATGATTATGACATCATCAAATCATTATGACATCAACAAAATGATTATGACATCAACAAAATGATTATGACATCAACAAAATGATTATGACATCATCTAATGATTATGACATCATCAAATGATTATGACATCAACAAAATGATTATGACATCATCTAATGAATATGACATCATCAAATGATTATGACATCAACAAAATGATTATGACATCATCCAATGATTATGACATCAAATGATTATGACATCATCAAATGATTATGACATCAACAAAATGATTATGACATCATCCAATGATTATGACATCAAATGATTATGACATCATCAAATCATTATGACATCAGCAAAATGATTATGACATAATCTAATGATTATGACATCATCAAATGATTATGACATCAACAAAATGATTATGACATCATCTAATGATTATGACATCATCAAATGATTATGACATCAACAAAATGATTATGACATCATCCAATGATTATGACATCAAATGATTATGACATCATCAAATGATTACGACATCAACAAAATGATTATGACATCATCTAATGATTATGACATCATCAAATGATTATGACATCAACAAAATGATTATGACATCAAATGATTATGACATCATCAAATGATTGACATAAAAAAAAGATTATGACATCATCCAATGATTATGACATCAAATGATTATGACATCATCAAATCATTATGACATCAACAAAATGATTATGACATCATCTAATGATTATGACATCATCAAAATGATTATGACATCATCCAATGATTATGACATCAAATGATTATGACATCAACAAAATGATTATGACATCATCTAATGATTATGTCATCATCAAATGATTATGACATCAACAAAATGATTATGACATCATCCAATGATTATAACATCAACAAAATGATTATGACATCATCTAATGATTATGACATCATCAAATGATTATGACATCAACAAAATGATTATGACATCATCCAATGATTATGACATCAACAAAATGATTATGACATCATCTAATGATTATGACATCATCAAATGATTATGACATCAACAAAATGATTATGACATCATCCAATGATTATGACATCAAATGATTATGACATCATCAAATGATTATGACATCAACAAAATGATTATGACATCATCCAATGATTATGACATCAAATGATTATGACATCATCAAATCATTATGACATCAACAAAATGATTATGACATCAACAAAATGATTATGACATCATCAAATGATTATAACATCAACAAAATGATAATGACATCATCTAATGATTATGACATCATCAAATGATTATGACATCAACAAAATGATTATGACATCATCAAATGATTATGACATCAACAAAATGATTATAACATCATCTAATGATTATGACATCATCAAATGATTATGACATCAACAAAATGATTATGACATCATCCAATGATTATGACATCAAATGATTATGACATCATCAAATGATTATGACATCAACAAAATGATTATGACATCATCCAATGATTATGACATCAAATGATTATGACATCATCAAATCATTATGACATCAACAAAATGATTATGACATCAACAAAATGATTATGACATCATCAAATGATTATAACATCAACAAAATGATTATGACATCATCTAATGATTATGACATCATCAAATGATTATTACATCATCAAATGATTATGACATCAACAAAATGATTATGACATCATCAAATGATTATGACATCAACAAAGTGATTATGACATCATCTAATGATTATGACATAATCAAATGATTATGTCATCAACAAAATGATTATGACACCATCTAATGATTATGACATCATCTAATGATTATGACATCAACAAAATGATTATGACATCATCCAATGATTATGACATCAAATGATTATGACATCATGAAATCAAATGACATCAACAAAATGATTATGACATCAACAAAATGATTATGACATCATCAAATGATTATGACATCAACAAAATGATTATGACATCATCAAATGATTCTGACATCAACAAAATGATTATGACATCATCTAATGATTATGACATCATCAAATGAATATGACATCAACAAAATGATTATGACATCATCCAATGATTATGACATCAAATGATTATGACATCATCAAATCATTATGACATCAACAAAATGATTATGACATCAACAAAATGATTATGACATCATCAAATGATTATGACATCAACAAAATGATTATGACATCATCTAATGATTATGACATCATCAAATGATTATGACATCAACAAAATGATTATGACATCATCTAAGGATTATGACATCAAATGATTATGACATCATCAAATGATTATGACATCAACAAAATGATTATGACATCATCCAATGATTATGACATCAAATAATTATGACATCATCAAATGATTATGACATCAACAAAATGATTATGACATCATCTAATGATTATGACATCATCAAATGATTATGACATCAACAAAATGATTATGACATCATCTAATGATTATGACATCATCAAATGATTATGACATCAACAAAATGATTTTGACATCATCCAATGATTATGACATCAAATGATTATGACATCATCAAATGATTACGACATCAACAAAATGATTATGACATCATCTAATGATTATGACATCATCAAATGATTATGACATCAACAAAATGATTATGACATCATCCAATGATTATGACATCAAATGATTATGACATCATCAAATGATTGACATCAACAAAAAGATTATGACATCATCCAATGATTATGACATCAAATGATTATGACATCATCAAATCATTATGACATCAACAAAATGATTATGACATCATCTAATGATTATGACATCATCAAAATGATTATGACATCATATAATGATTATGACATCAAATGATTATGACATCAACAAAATGATTATGACATCATCTAATGATTATGTCATCATCAAATGATTATGACATAAACAAAATGATTATGACATCATCCAATGATTATGACATCAAATGATTATGACATCAACAAAATGATTATGACATCAACAAAATGATTATGACATCATCAAATGATTATGACATCAACAAAATGATTATGACATTATCTAATGATTATGACATCATCAAATGATTATGACATCAACAAAATGATTATGACATCATCCAATGATTATGACATCAAATGATTATGACATCATCAAATGATTATGACATCAACAAAATGATTATGACATCATCAAATGATTATGACATCAACAAAATGATTATGACATCATCTAATGATTATGACATCATCAAATGATTATGACATCAACAAAATGATTATGACATCATCTAATGATTATGACATCATCAAATGATTATAACATCAACAAAATGATTATGACATCATCCAATGATTATGACATCAAATGATTATGACATCATCAAATGATTATGAGATCAACAAAATGATTATGACATCATCTAATGAATATGACATCATCAAATGATTATGACATCAACAAAATGATTATGACATCATCCAATGATTATGACATCAAATGATTATGACATCATCAAATGATTATGACATCAACAAAATGATTATGACATCATCCAATGATTATGACATCAAATGATTATGACATCATCAAATCATTATGACATCAACAAAATGATTATGACATCAGCAAAATGATTATGACATCATCAAATGATTATGACATCAACAAAATGATTATGACATCATCTAATGATGATGACATCATCAAATGATTATGACATCAACAAAATGATTATGACATCATCAAATGATTATGACATCAACAAAATGATTATGACATCATCTAATGATTATGACATCATCAAATGATTATGACATCAACAAAATGATTATGACATCATCTAATGATTATGACATCATCAAATGAATATGACATCAACAAAATGATTATGACATCAACAAATGATTCTGACATCAACAAAATGATTATGACATCATCTAATGATTACGACATCATCAAATGAATATGACATCAACAAAATGATTATGACATCATCCAATGATTATGACATCAAATGATTATGACATCATCAAATCATTATGACATCAACAAAATGATTATGACATCAACAAAATGATTATGACATCATCAAATGATTATGACATCAACAAAATGATTATGACATCATCTAATGATTATGACATCATCAAATGATTATGACATCAACAAAATGATTATGACATCATCTAAGGATTATGACATCAAATGATTATGACATCATCAAATGATTATGACATCAACAAAATGATTATGACATCATCCAATGATTATGACATCAAATAATTATGACATCATCAAATGATTATGACATCAACAAAATGATTATGACATCATCTAATGATTATGACATCATCAAATGATTATGACATCAACAAAATGATTATGACATCATCTAATGATTATGACATCATCAAATGATTATGACATCAACAAAATGATTATGACATCATCCAATGATTATGACATCAAATGATTATGACATCATCAAATGATTACGACATCAACAAAATGATTATGACATCATCAAATGATTATGACATCAACAAAATGATTATGACATCATCCAATGATTATGACATCAAATGATTATGACATCATCAAATGATTGACATCAGCAAAAAGATTATGACATCATCCAATGATTATGACATCAAATGATTATGACATCATCAAATCATTATGACATCAACAAAATGATTATGACATCATCTAATGATTATGACATCATCAAAATGATTATGACATCATCCAATGATTATGACATCAAATGATTATGACATCAACAAAATGATTATGACATCATCTAATGATTATGTCATCATCAAATGATTATGACATAAACAAAATGATTATGACATCATCAAATGATTATGAGATCAACAAAATGATTATGACATCATCTAATGAATATGACATCATCAAATGATTATGACATCAACAAAATGATTATGACATCATCCAATGATTATGACATCAAATGATTATGACATCATCAAATGATTATGACATCAACAAAATGATTATGACATCATCCAATGATTATGACATCAAATGATTATGACATCATCAAATCATTATGACATCAACAAAATGATTATGACATCAGCAAAATGATTATGACATCATCAAATGATTATGACATCAACAAAATGATTATGACATCATCTAATGATGATGACATCATCAAATGATTATGACATCAACAAAATGATTATGACATCATCAAATGATTATGACATCAACAAAATGATTATGACATCATCTAATGATTATGACATCATCAAATGATTATGACATCAACAAAATGATTATGACATCATCTAATGATTATGACATCATCAAATGAATATGACATCAACAAAATGATTATGACATCAACAAATGATTCTGACATCAACAAAATGATTATGACATCATCTAATGATTATGACATCATCAAATGAATATGACATCAACAAAATGATTATGACATCATCCAATGATTATGACATCAAATGATTATGACATCATCAAATCATTATGACATCAACAAAATGATTATGACATCAACAAAATGATTATGACATCATCAAATGATTATGACATCAACAAAATGATTATGACATCATCTAATGATTATGACATCATCAAATGATTATGACATCAACAAAATGATTATGACATCATCTAAGGATTATGACATCAAATGATTATGACATCATCAAATGATTATGACATCAACAAAATGATTATGACATCATCCAATGATTATGACATCAAATAATTATGACATCATCAAATGATTATGACATCAACAAAATGATTATGACATCATCTAATGATTATGACATCAAATGATTATGACATCATCAAATCATTATGACATCAACAAAATGATTATGACATCATCTAATGATTATGACATCATCAAAATGATTATGACATCATCCAATGATTATGACATCAAATGATTATGACATCAACAAAATGATTATGACATCATCTAATGATTATGTCATCATCAAATGATTATGACATAAACAAAATGATTATGACATCATCCAATGATTATGACATCAAATTATTATGACATCAACAAAATGATTATGACATCAACAAAATGATTATGACATCATCTAATGATTATGACATCATCTAATGATTATGACATCAACAAAATGATTATGACATCATCTAATGATTATGACATCATCAAAATGATTATGACATCATCCAATGATTATGACATCAAATGATTATGACATCAACAAAATGATTATGACATCATCTAATGATTATGTCATCATCAAATGATTATGACATAAACAAAATGATTATGACATCATCCAATGATTATGACATCAAATTATTATGACATCAACAAAATGATTATGACATCAACAAAATGATTATGACATCATCTAATGATTATGACATCATCAAATGATTATGACATCAACAAAATGATTATGACATCATCCAATGATTATGACATCAAATGATTATGACATCATCAAATGATTATGACATCAACAAAATGATTATTACATCATCCAATGATTATGACATCAAATGATTATGACATCATCAAATCATTATGACATCAACAAAATGATTATGACATCAACAAAATGATTATGACATCATCAAATGATTATAACATCAACAAAATGATTATGACATCATCTAATGATTATGACATCATCAAATGATTATGACATCAACAAAATGATTATGACATCATCCAATGATTATGACATCAAATGATTATGACATCATCAAATGATTATGACATCAACAAAATGATTATGACATCATCAAATGATTATGACATCAACAAAATGATTATGACATCATCTAATGATTATGACATCATCAAATGATTATGACATCAACAAAATGATTATGACATCAAATGATTATGACATCATCAAATGATTATGACATCAACAAAATGATTATGACATCATCCAATGATTATGACATCAAATGATTATGACATCATCAAATCATTATGACATCAACAAAATGATTATGACATCAACAAAATGATTATGGCATCATCAAATGATTATAACATCAACAAAATGATTATGACATCATCTAATGATTATGACATCATCAAATGATTATGACATCAACAAAATGATTATGACATCATCCAATGATTATGACATCAAATGATTATGACATCATCAAATGATTATGACATCATCCAATGATTATGACATCAAATGATTATGACATCATCAAATGATTACGACATCAACAAAATGATTATGACATCATCAAATGATTATGACATCAACAAAATGATTATGACATCATCCAATGATTATGACATCAAATGATTATGACATCATCAAATGATTGACATCAGCAAAAAGATTATGACATCATCCAATGATTATGACATCAAATGATTATGACATCATCAAATCATTATGACATCAACAAAATGATTATGACATCATCTAATGATTATGACATCATCAAAATGATTATGACATCATCCAATGATTATGACATCAAATGATTATGACATCAACAAAATGATTATGACATCATCTAATGATTATGTCATCATCAAATGATTATGACATAAACAAAATGATTATGACATCATCAAATGATTATGAGATCAACAAAATGATTATGACATCATCTAATGAATATGACATCATCAAATGATTATGACATCAACAAAATGATTATGACATCATCCAATGATTATGACATCAAATGATTATGACATCATCAAATGATTATGACATCAACAAAATGATTATGACATCATCCAATGATTATGACATCAAATGATTATGACATCATCAAATCATTATGACATCAACAAAATGATTATGACATCAGCAAAAAGATTATGACATCATCAAATGATTATGACATCAACAAAATGATTATGACATCATCTAATGATGATGACATCATCAAATGATTATGACATCAACAAAATGATTATGACATCATCAAATGATTATGACATCAACAAAATGATTATGACATCATCTAATGATTATGACATCATCAAATGATTATGACATCAACAAAATGATTATGACATCATCTAATGATTATGACATCATCAAATGATTATGACATCAACAAAATGATTATGACATCAACAAATGATTCTGACATCAACAAAATGATTATGACATCATCTAATGATTATGACATCATCAAATGAATATGACATCAACAAAATGATTATGACATCATCCAATGATTATGACATCAAATGATTATGACATCATCAAATCATTATGACATCAACAAAATGATTATGACATCAACAAAATGATTATGACATCATCAAATGATTATGACATCAACAAAATGATTATGACATCATCTAATGATTATGACATCATCAAATGATTATGACATCAACAAAATGATTATGACATCATCTAAGGATTATGACATCAAATGATTATGACATCATCAAATGATTATGACATCAACAAAATGATTATGACATCATCCAATGATTATGACATCAAATAATTATGACATCATCAAATGATTATGACATCAACAAAATGATTATGACATCATCTAATGATTATGACATCAAATGATTATGACATCATCAAATCATTATGACATCAACAAAATGATTATGACATCATCTAATGATTATGACATCATCAAAATGATTATGACATCATCCAATGATTATGACATCAAATGATTATGACATCAACAAAATGATTATGACATCATCTAATGATTATGTCATCATCAAATGATTATGACATAAACAAAATGATTATGACATCATCCAATGATTATGACATCAAATTATTATGACATCAACAAAATGATTATGACATCAACAAAATGATTATGACATCATCTAATGATTATGACATCATCAAATGATTATGACATCAACAAAATGATTATGACATCATCTAATGATTATGACATCATCAAAATGATTATGACATCATCCAATGATTATGACATCAAATGATTATGACATCAACAAAATGATTATGACATCATCTAATGATTATGTCATCATCAAATGATTATGACATAAACAAAATGATTATGACATCATCCAATGATTATGACATCAACAAAATGATTATGACATCATCAAATGATTATGACATCAACAAAATGATTATGACATCATCCAATGATTATGACATCAAATGATTATGACATCATCAAATGATTGACATCAGCAAAAAGATTATGACATCATCCAATGATTATGACATCAAATGATTATGACATCATCAAATCATTATGACATCAACAAAATGATTATGACATCATCTAATGATTATGACATCATCAAAATGATTATGACATCATCCAATGATTATGACATCAAATGATTATGACATCAACAAAATGATTATGACATCATCTAATGATTATGTCATCATCAAATGATTATGACATAAACAAAATGATTATGACATCATCAAATGATTATGAGATCAACAAAATGATTATGACATCATCTAATGAATATGACATCATCAAATGATTATGACATCAACAAAATGATTATGACATCATCCAATGATTATGACATCAAATGATTATGACATCATCAAATGATTATGACATCAACAAAATGATTATGACATCATCCAATGATTATGACATCAAATGATTATGACATCATCAAATCATTATGACATCAACAAAATGATTATGACATCAGCAAAAAGATTATGACATCATCAAATGATTATGACATCAACAAAATGATTATGACATCATCTAATGATGATGACATCATCAAATGATTATGACATCAACAAAATGATTATGACATCATCAAATGATTATGACATCAACAAAATGATTATGACATCATCTAATGATTATGACATCATCAAATGATTATGACATCAACAAAATGATTATGACATCATCTAATGATTATGACATCATCAAATGATTATGACATCAACAAAATGATTATGACATCAACAAATGATTCTGACATCAACAAAATGATTATGACATCATCTAATGATTATGACATCATCAAATGAATATGACATCAACAAAATGATTATGACATCATCCAATGATTATGACATCAAATGATTATGACATCATCAAATCATTATGACATCAACAAAATGATTATGACATCAACAAAATGATTATGACATCATCAAATGATTATGACATCAACAAAATGATTATGACATCATCTAATGATTATGACATCATCAAATGATTATGACATCAACAAAATGATTATGACATCATCTAAGGATTATGACATCAAATGATTATGACATCATCAAATGATTATGACATCAACAAAATGATTATGACATCATCCAATGATTATGACATCAAATAATTATGACATCATCAAATGATTATGACATCAACAAAATGATTATGACATCATCTAATGATTATGACATCAAATGATTATGACATCATCAAATCATTATGACATCAACAAAATGATTATGACATCATCTAATGATTATGACATCATCAAAATGATTATGACATCATCCAATGATTATGACATCAAATGATTATGACATCAACAAAATGATTATGACATCATCTAATGATTATGTCATCATCAAATGATTATGACATAAACAAAATGATTATGACATCATCCAATGATTATGACATCAAATTATTATGACATCAACAAAATGATTATGACATCAACAAAATGATTATGACATCATCTAATGATTATGACATCATCAAATGATTATGACATCAACAAAATGATTATGACATCATCTAATGATTATGACATCATCAAAATGATTATGACATCATCCAATGATTATGACATCAAATGATTATGACATCAACAAAATGATTATGACATCATCTAATGATTATGTCATCATCAAATGATTATGACATAAACAAAATGATTATGACATCATCCAATGATTATGACATCAAATTATTATGACATCAACAAAATGATTATGACATCAACAAAATGATTATGACATCATCTAATGATTATGACATCATCAAATGATTATGACATCATCCAATGATTATGACATCAAATGATTATGACATCATCAAATGATTATGACATCAACAAAATGATTATTACATCATCCAATGATTATGACATCAAATGATTATGACATCATCAAACCATTATGCCATCAACAAAATGATTATGACATCAACAAAATGATTATGACATCATCAAATGATTATAACATCAACAAAATGATTATGACATCATCTAATGATTATGACATCATCAAATGATTATGACATCAACAAAATGATTATGACATCATCCAATGATTATGACATCAAATGATTATGACATCATCAAATGATTATGACATCAAATGATTATGACATCATCAAATCATTATGACATCAACAAAATGATTATGACATCATCTAATGATTATGACATCATTAAAATGATTATGACATCATCCAATGATTATGACATCAAATGATTATGACATCAACAAAATGATTATGACATCATCTAATGATTATGTCATCATCAAATGATTATGACATAAACAAAATGATTATGACATCATCCAATGATTATGACATCAAATTATTATGACATCAACAAAATGATTATGACATCAACAAAATGATTATGACATCATCTAATGATTATGACATCATCAAATGATTATGACATCAACAAAATGATTATGACATCATCTAATGATTATGACATCATCAAAATGATTATGACATCATCCAATGATTATGACATCAAATGATTATGACATCAACAAAATGATTATGACATCATCTAATGATTATGTCATCATCAAATGATTATGACATAAACAAAATGATTATGACATCATCCAATGATTATGACATCAAATTATTATGACATCAACAAAATGATTATGACATCAACAAAATGATTATGACATCATCTAATGATTATGACATCATCAAATGATTATGACATCAACAAAATGATTATGACATCATCCAATGATTATGACATCAAATGATTATGACATCATCAAATGATTATGACATCAACAAAATGATTATTACATCATCCAATGATTATGACATCAAATGATTATGACATCATCAAATCATTATGACATCAACAAAATGATTATGACATCAACAAAATGATTATGACATCATCAAATGATTATAACATCAACAAAATGATTATGACATCATCTAATGATTATGACATCATCAAATGATTATGACATCAACAAAATGATTATGACATCATCCAATGATTATGACATCAAATGATTATGACATCATCAAATGATTATGACATCAACAAAATGATTATGACATCATCAAATGATTATGACATCAACAAAATGATTATGACATCATCTAATGATTATGACATCATCAAATGATTATGACATCAACAAAATGATTATGACATCAAATGATTATGACATCATCAAATGATTATGACATCAACAAAATGATTATGACATCATCCAATGATTATGACATCAAATGATTATGACATCATCAAATGATTATGACATCAACAAAATGATTATGACATCATCAAATCATTATGACATCAACAAAATGATTATGACATCAACAAAATGATTATGGCATCATCAAATGATTATAACATCAACAAAATGATTATGACATCATCTAATGATTATGACATCATCAAATGATTATGACATCAACAAAATGATTATGACATCATCCAATGATTATGACATCAAATGATTATGACATCATCAAATGATTATGACATCATCCAATGATTATGACATCAAATGATTATGACATCATCAAATGATTACGACATCAACAAAATGATTATGACATCATCAAATGATTATGACATCAACAAAATGATTATGACATCATCCAATGATTATGACATCAAATGATTATGACATCATCCAATGATTATGACATCAAATGATTATGACATCATCAAATCATTATGACATCAACAAAATGATTATGACATCATCTAATGATTATGACATCATCAAAATGATTATGACATCATCCAATGATTATGACATCAAATGATTATGACATCAACAAAATGATTATGACATCATCTAATGATTATGTCATCATCAAATGATTATGACATAAACAAAATGATTATGACATCATCAAATGATTATGAGATCAACAAAATGATTATGACATCATCTAATGAATATGACATCATCAAATGATTATGACATCAACAAAATGATTATGACATCATCCAATGATTATGACATCAAATGATTATGACATCATCAAATGATTATGACATCAACAAAATGATTATGACATCATCCAATGATTATGACATCAAATGATTATGACATCATCAAATCATTATGACATCAACAAAATGATTATGACATCAGCAAAATGATTATGACATCATCAAATGATTATGACATCAACAAAATGATTATGACATCATCTAATGATGATGACATCATCAAATGATTATGACATCAACAAAATGATTATGACATCATCAAATGATTATGACATCAACAAAATGATTATGACATCATCTAATGATTATGACATCATCAAATGATTATGACATCAACAAAATGATTATGACATCATCTAATGATTATGACATCAAATGATTATGACATCATCAAATGATTATGACATCAACAAAATGATTATGACATCATCCAATGATTATGACATCAAATGATTATGACATCATCAAATCATTATGACATCAACAAAATGATTATGACATCAACAAAATGATTATGACATCATCAAATGATTATAACATCAACAAAATGATAATGACATCATCTAATGATTATGACATCATCAAATGATTATGACATCAACAAAATGATTATGACATCATCAAATGATTATGACATCAACAAAATGATTATAACATCATCTAATGATTATGACATCATCAAATGATTATGACATCAACAAAATGATTATGACATCATCCAATGATTATGACATCAAATGATTATGACATCATCAAATGATTATGACATCAACAAAATGATTATGACATCATCCAATGATTATGACATCAAATGATTATGACATCATCAAATCATTATGACATCAACAAAATGATTATGACATCAACAAAATGATTATGACATCATCAAATGATTATAACATCAACAAAATGATTATGACATCATCTAATGATTATGACATCATCAAATGATTATTACATCATCAAATGATTATGACATCAACAAAATGATTATGACATCATCAAATGATTATGACATCAACAAAGTGATTATGACATCATCTAATGATTATGACATAATCAAATGATTATGTCATCAACAAAATGATTATGACACCATCTAATGATTATGACATCATCTAATGATTATGACATCAACAAAATGATTATGACATCATCCAATGATTATGACATCAAATGATTATGACATCATGAAATCAAATGACATCAACAAAATGATTATGACATCAACAAAATGATTATGACATCATCAAATGATTATGACATCAACAAAATGATTATGACATCATCAAATGATTCTGACATCAACAAAATGATTATGACATCATCTAATGATTATGACATCATCAAATGAATATGACATCAACAAAATGATTATGACATCATCCAATGATTATGACATCAAATGATTATGACATCATCAAATCATTATGACATCAACAAAATGATTATGACATCAACAAAATGATTATGACATCATCAAATGATTATGACATCAACAAAATGATTATGACATCATCTAATGATTATGACATCATCAAATGATTATGACATCAACAAAATGATTATGACATCATCTAAGGATTATGACATCAAATGATTATGACATCATCAAATGATTATGACATCAACAAAATGATTATGACATCATCCAATGATTATGACATCAAATAATTATGACATCATCAAATGATTATGACATCAACAAAATGATTATGACATCATCTAATGATTATGACATCATCAAATGATTATGACATCAACAAAATGATTATGACATCATCTAATGATTATGACATCATCAAATGATTATGACATCAACAAAATGATTTTGACATCATCCAATGATTATGACATCAAATGATTATGACATCATCAAATGATTACGACATCAACAAAATGATTATGACATCATCTAATGATTATGACATCATCAAATGATTATGACATCAACAAAATGATTATGACATCATCCAATGATTATGACATCAAATGATTATGACATCATCAAATGATTGACATCAACAAAAAGATTATGACATCATCCAATGATTATGACATCAAATGATTATGACATCATCAAATCATTATGACATCAACAAAATGATTATGACATCATCTAATGATTATGACATCATCAAAATGATTATGACATCATATAATGATTATGACATCAAATGATTATGACATCAACAAAATGATTATGACATCATCTAATGATTATGTCATCATCAAATGATTATGACATAAACAAAATGATTATGACATCATCCAATGATTATGACATCAAATGATTATGACATCAACAAAATGATTATGACATCAACAAAATGATTATGACATCATCAAATGATTATGACATCAACAAAATGATTATGACATTATCTAATGATTATGACATCATCAAATGATTATGACATCAACAAAATGATTATGACATCATCCAATGATTATGACATCAAATGATTATGACATCATCAAATGATTATGACATCAACAAAATGATTATGACATCATCAAATGATTATGACATCAACAAAATGATTATGACATCATCTAATGATTATGACATCATCAAATGATTATGACATCAACAAAATGATTATGACATCATCTAATGATTATGACATCATCAAATGATTATAACATCAACAAAATGATTATGACATCATCCAATGATTATGACATCAAATGATTATGACATCATCAAATGATTATGAGATCAACAAAATGATTATGACATCATCTAATGAATATGACATCATCAAATGATTATGACATCAACAAAATGATTATGACATCATCCAATGATTATGACATCAAATGATTATGACATCATCAAATGATTATGACATCAACAAAATGATTATGACATCATCCAATGATTATGACATCAAATGATTATGACATCATCAAATCATTATGACATCAACAAAATGATTATGACATCAGCAAAATGATTATGACATCATCAAATGATTATGACATCAACAAAATGATTATGACATCATCTAATGATGATGACATCATCAAATGATTATGACATCAACAAAATGATTATGACATCATCAAATGATTATGACATCAACAAAATGATTATGACATCATCTAATGATTATGACATCATCAAATGATTATGACATCAACAAAATGATTATGACATCATCTAATGATTATGACATCATCAAATGAATATGACATCAACAAAATGATTATGACATCAACAAATGATTCTGACATCAACAAAATGATTATGACATCATCTAATGATTACGACATCATCAAATGAATATGACATCAACAAAATGATTATGACATCATCCAATGATTATGACATCAAATGATTATGACATCATCAAATCATTATGACATCAACAAAATGATTATGACATCAACAAAATGATTATGACATCATCAAATGATTATGACATCAACAAAATGATTATGACATCATCTAATGATTATGACATCATCAAATGATTATGACATCAACAAAATGATTATGACATCATCTAAGGATTATGACATCAAATGATTATGACATCATCAAATGATTATGACATCAACAAAATGATTATGACATCATCCAATGATTATGACATCAAATAATTATGACATCATCAAATGATTATGACATCAACAAAATGATTATGACATCATCTAATGATTATGACATCATCAAATGATTATGACATCAACAAAATGATTATGACATCATCTAATGATTATGACATCATCAAATGATTATGACATCAACAAAATGATTATGACATCATCCAATGATTATGACATCAAATGATTATGACATCATCAAATGATTACGACATCAACAAAATGATTATGACATCATCAAATGATTATGACATCAACAAAATGATTATGACATCATCCAATGATTATGACATCAAATGATTATGACATCATCAAATGATTGACATCAGCAAAAAGATTATGACATCATCCAATGATTATGACATCAAATGATTATGACATCATCAAATCATTATGACATCAACAAAATGATTATGACATCATCTAATGATTATGACATCATCAAAATGATTATGACATCATCCAATGATTATGACATCAAATGATTATGACATCAACAAAATGATTATGACATCATCTAATGATTATGTCATCATCAAATGATTATGACATAAACAAAATGATTATGACATCATCAAATGATTATGAGATCAACAAAATGATTATGACATCATCTAATGAATATGACATCATCAAATGATTATGACATCAACAAAATGATTATGACATCATCCAATGATTATGACATCAAATGATTATGACATCATCAAATGATTATGACATCAACAAAATGATTATGACATCAACAAAATGATTATGACATCATCTAATGATTATGACATCATCAAATGAATATGACATCAACAAAATGATTATGACATCATCTAATGATTATGACATCATCAAATGAATATGACATCAACAAAATGATTATGACATCAACAAATGATTCTGACATCAACAAAATGATTATGACATCATCTAATGATTATGACATCATCAAATGAATATGACATCAACAAAATGATTATGACATCATCCAATGATTATGACATCAAATGATTATGACATCATCAAATCATTATGACATCAACAAAATGATTATGACATCAACAAAATGATTATGACATCATCAAATGATTATGACATCAACAAAATGATTATGACATCATCTAATGATTATGACATCATCAAATGATTATGACATCAACAAAATGATTATGACATCATCTAAGGATTATGACATCAAATGATTATGACATCATCAAATGATTATGACATCAACAAAATGATTATGACATCATCCAATGATTATGACATCAAATAATTATGACATCATCAAATGATTATGACATCAACAAAATGATTATGACATCATCTAATGATTATGACATCAAATGATTATGACATCATCAAATGATTATGACATCAACAAAATGATTATGACATCATCTAATGATTATGACATCATCAAAATGATTATGACATCATCCAATGATTATGACATCAAATGATTATGACATCAACAAAATGATTATGACATCATCTAATGATTATGTCATCATCAAATGATTATGACATAAACAAAATGATTATGACATCATCCAATGATTATGACATCAAATTATTATGACATCAACAAAATGATTATGACATCAACAAAATGATTATGACATCATCTAATGATTATGACATCATCAAATGATTATGACATCAACAAAATGATTATGACATCATCCAATGATTATGACATCAAATGATTATGACATCATCAAATGATTATGACATCAACAAAATGATTATTACATCATCCAATGATTATGACATCAAATGATTATGACATCATCAAATCATTATGACATCAACAAAATGATTATGACATCAACAAAATGATTATGACATCATCAAATGATTATAACATCAACAAAATGATTATGACATCATCTAATGATTATGACATCATCAAATGATTATGACATCAACAAAATGATTATGACATCATCCAATGATTATGACATCAAATGATTATGACATCATCAAATGATTATGACATCAACAAAATGATTATGACATCATCAAATGATTATGACATCAACAAAATGATTATGACATCATCTAATGATTATGACATCATCAAATGATTATGACATCAACAAAATGATTATGACATCAAATGATTATGACATCATCAAATGATTATGACATCAACAAAATGATTATGACATCATCCAATGATTATGACATCAAATGATTATGACATCATCAAATCATTATGACATCAACAAAATGATTATGACATCAACAAAATGATTATGGCATCATCAAATGATTATAACATCAACAAAATGATTATGACATCATCTAATGATTATGACATCATCAAATGATTATGACATCAACAAAATGATTATGACATCATCCAATGATTATGACATCAAATGATTATGACATCATCAAATGATTATGACATCATCCAATGATTATGACATCAAATGATTATGACATCATCAAATGATTACGACATCAACAAAATGATTATGACATCATCAAATGATTATGACATCAACAAAATGATTATGACATCATCCAATGATTATGACATCAAATGATTATGACATCATCAAATGATTGACATCAGCAAAAAGATTATGACATCATCCAATGATTATGACATCAAATGATTATGACATCATCAAATCATTATGACATCAACAAAATGATTATGACATCATCTAATGATTATGACATCATCAAAATGATTATGACATCATCCAATGATTATGACATCAAATGATTATGACATCAACAAAATGATTATGACATCATCTAATGATTATGTCATCATCAAATGATTATGACATAAACAAAATGATTATGACATCATCAAATGATTATGAGATCAACAAAATGATTATGACATCATCTAATGAATATGACATCATCAAATGATTATGACATCAACAAAATGATTATGACATCATCCAATGATTATGACATCAAATGATTATGACATCATCAAATGATTATGACATCAACAAAATGATTATGACATCATCCAATGATTATGACATCAAATGATTATGACATCATCAAATCATTATGACATCAACAAAATGATTATGACATCAGCAAAATGATTATGACATCATCAAATGATTATGACATCAACAAAATGATTATGACATCATCTAATGATGATGACATCATCAAATGATTATGACATCAACAAAATGATTATGACATCATCAAATGATTATGACATCAACAAAATGATTATGACATCATCTAATGATTATGACATCATCAAATGATTATGACATCAACAAAATGATTATGACATCATCTAATGATTATGACATCATCAAATGATTATGACATCAACAAAATGATTATGACATCAACAAATGATTCTGACATCAACAAAATGATTATGACATCATCTAATGATTATGACATCATCAAATGAATATGACATCAACAAAATGATTATGACATCATCCAATGATTATGACATCAAATGATTATGACATCATCAAATCATTATGACATCAACAAAATGATTATGACATCAACAAAATGATTATGACATCATCAAATGATTATGACATCAACAAAATGATTATGACATCATCTAATGATTATGACATCATCAAATGATTATGACATCAACAAAATGATTATGACATCATCTAAGGATTCTGACATCAAATGATTATGACATCATCAAATGATTATGACATCAACAAAATGATTATGACATCATCCAATGATTATGACATCAAATAATTATGACATCATCAAATGATTATGACATCAACAAAATGATTATGACATCATCTAATGATTATGACATCAAATGATTATGACATCATCAAATCATTATGACATCAACAAAATGATTATGACATCATCTAATGATTATGACATCATCAAAATGATTATGACATCATCCAATGATTATGACATCAAATGATTATGACATCAACAAAATGATTATGACATCATCTAATGATTATGTCATCATCAAATGATTATGACATAAACAAAATGATTATGACATCATCCAATGATTATGACATCAAATTATTATGACATCAACAAAATGATTATGACATCAACAAAATGATTATGACATCATCTAATGATTATGACATCATCAAATGATTATGACATCAACAAAATGATTATGACATCATCTAATGATTATGACATCATCAAAATGATTATGACATCATCCAATGATTATGACATCAAATGATTATGACATCAACAAAATGATTATGACATCATCTAATGATTATGTCATCATCAAATGATTATGACATAAACAAAATGATTATGACATCATCCAATGATTATGACATCAAATTATTATGACATCAACAAAATGATTATGACATCAACAAAATGATTATGACATCATCTAATGATTATGACATCATCAAATGATTATGACATCATCCAATGATTATGACATCAAATGATTATGACATCATCAAATGATTATGACATCAACAAAATGATTATTACATCATCCAATGATTATGACATCAAATGATTATGACATCATCAAATCATTATGCCATCAACAAAATGATTATGACATCAACAAAATGATTATGACATCATCAAATGATTATAACATCAACAAAATGATTATGACATCATCTAATGATTATGACATCATCAAATGATTATGACATCAACAAAATGATTATGACATCATCCAATGATTATGACATCAAATGATTATGACATCATCAAATGATTATGACATCAAATGATTATGACATCATCAAATCATTATGACATCAACAAAATGATTATGACATCATCTAATGATTATGACATCATCAAAATGATTATGACATCATCCAATGATTATGACATCAAATGATTATGACATCAACAAAATGATTATGACATCATCTAATGATTATGTCATCATCAAATGATTATGACATAAACAAAATGATTATGACATCATCCAATGATTATGACATCAAATTATTATGACATCAACAAAATGATTATGACATCAACAAAATGATTATGACATCATCTAATGATTATGACATCATCAAATGATTATGACATCAACAAAATGATTATGACATCATCTAATGATTATGACATCATCAAAATGATTATGACATCATCCAATGATTATGACATCAAATGATTATGACATCAACAAAATGATTATGACATCATCTAATGATTATGTCATCATCAAATGATTATGACATAAACAAAATGATTATGACATCATCCAATGATTATGACATCAAATTATTATGACATCAACAAAATGATTATGACATCAACAAAATGATTATGACATCATCTAATGATTATGACATCATCAAATGATTATGACATCAACAAAATGATTATGACATCATCCAATGATTATGACATCAAATGATTATGACATCATCAAATGATTATGACATCAACAAAATGATTATTACATCATCCAATGATTATGACATCAAATGATTATGACATCATCAAATCATTATGACATCAACAAAATGATTATGACATCAACAAAATGATTATGACATCATCAAATGATTATAACATCAACAAAATGATTATGACATCATCTAATGATTATGACATCATCAAATGATTATGACATCAACAAAATGATTATGACATCATCCAATGATTATGACATCAAATGATTATGACATCATCAAATGATTATGACATCAACAAAATGATTATGACATCATCAAATGATTATGACATCAACAAAATGATTATGACATCATCTAATGATTATGACATCATCAAATGATTATGACATCAACAAAATGATTATGACATCAAATGATTATGACATCATCAAATGATTATGACATCAACAAAATGATTATGACATCATCCAATGATTATGACATCAAATGATTATGACATCATCAAATCATTATGACATCAACAAAATGATTATGACATCAACAAAATGATTATGGCATCATCAAATGATTATAACATCAACAAAATGATTATGACATCATCTAATGATTATGACATCATCAAATGATTATGACATCAACAAAATGATTATGACATCATCCAATGATTATGACATCAAATGATTATGACATCATCAAATGATTATGACATCATCCAATGATTATGACATCAAATGATTATGACATCATCAAATGATTACGACATCAACAAAATGATTATGACATCATCAAATGATTATGACATCAACAAAATGATTATGACATCATCCAATGATTATGACATCAAATGATTATGACATCATCAAATGATTGACATCAGCAAAAAGATTATGACATCATCCAATGATTATGACATCAAATGATTATGACATCATCAAATCATTATGACATCAACAAAATGATTATGACATCATCTAATGATTATGACATCATCAAAATGATTATGACATCATCCAATGATTATGACATCAAATGATTATGACATCAACAAAATGATTATGACATCATCTAATGATTATGTCATCATCAAATGATTATGACATAAACAAAATGATTATGACATCATCAAATGATTATGAGATCAACAAAATGATTATGACATCATCTAATGAATATGACATCATCAAATGATTATGACATCAACAAAATGATTATGACATCATCCAATGATTATGACATCAAATGATTATGACATCATCAAATGATTATGACATCAACAAAATGATTATGACATCATCCAATGATTATGACATCAAATGATTATGACATCATCAAATCATTATGACATCAACAAAATGATTATGACATCAGCAAAATGATTATGACATCATCAAATGATTATGACATCAACAAAATGATTATGACATCATCTAATGATGATGACATCATCAAATGATTATGACATCAACAAAATGATTATGACATCATCAAATGATTATGACATCAACAAAATGATTATGACATCATCTAATGATTATGACATCATCAAATGATTATGACATCAACAAAATGATTATGACATCATCTAATGATTATGACATCATCAAATGATTATGACATCAACAAAATGATTATGACATCAACAAATGATTCTGACATCAACAAAATGATTATGACATCATCTAATGATTATGACATCATCAAATGAATATGACATCAACAAAATGATTATGACATCATCCAATGATTATGACATCAAATGATTATGACATCATCAAATCATTATGACATCAACAAAATGATTATGACATCAACAAAATGATTATGACATCATCAAATGATTATGACATCAACAAAATGATTATGACATCATCTAATGATTATGACATCATCAAATGATTATGACATCAACAAAATGATTATGACATCATCTAAGGATTATGACATCAAATGATTATGACATCATCAAATGATTATGACATCAACAAAATGATTATGACATCATCCAATGATTATGACATCAAATAATTATGACATCATCAAATGATTATGACATCAACAAAATGATTATGACATCATCTAATGATTATGACATCAAATGATTATGACATCATCAAATCATTATGACATCAACAAAATGATTATGACATCATCTAATGATTATGACATCATCAAAATGATTATGACATCATCCAATGATTATGACATCAAATGATTATGACATCAACAAAATGATTATGACATCATCTAATGATTATGTCATCATCAAATGATTATGACATAAACAAAATGATTATGACATCATCCAATGATTATGACATCAAATTATTATGACATCAACAAAATGATTATGACATCAACAAAATGATTATGACATCATCTAATGATTATGACATCATCAAATGATTATGACATCAACAAAATGATTATGACATCATCTAATGATTATGACATCATCAAAATGATTATGACATCATCCAATGATTATGACATCAAATGATTATGACATCAACAAAATGATTATGACATCATCTAATGATTATGTCATCATCAAATGATTATGACATAAACAAAATGATTATGACATCATCCAATGATTATGACATCAAATTATTATGACATCAACAAAATGATTATGACATCAACAAAATGATTATGACATCATCTAATGATTATGACATCATCAAATGATTATGACATCATCCAATGATTATGACATCAAATGATTATGACATCATCAAATGATTATGACATCAACAAAATGATTATTACATCATCCAATGATTATGACATCAAATGATTATGACATCATCAAATCATTATGCCATCAACAAAATGATTATGACATCAACAAAATGATTATGACATCATCAAATGATTATAACATCAACAAAATGATTATGACATCATCTAATGATTATGACATCATCAAATGATTATGACATCAACAAAATGATTATGACATCATCCAATGATTATGACATCAAATGATTATGACATCATCAAATGATTATGACATCAAATGATTATGACATCATCAAATCATTATGACATCAACAAAATGATTATGACATCATCTAATGATTATGACATCATCAAAATGATTATGACATCATCCAATGATTATGACATCAAATGATTATGACATCAACAAAATGATTATGACATCATCTAATGATTATGTCATCATCAAATGATTATGACATAAACAAAATGATTATGACATCATCCAATGATTATGACATCAAATTATTATGACATCAACAAAATGATTATGACATCAACAAAATGATTATGACATCATCTAATGATTATGACATCATCAAATGATTATGACATCAACAAAATGATTATGACATCATCTAATGATTATGACATCATCAAAATGATTATGACATCATCCAATGATTATGACATCAAATGATTATGACATCAACAAAATGATTATGACATCATCTAATGATTATGTCATCATCAAATGATTATGACATAAACAAAATGATTATGACATCATCCAATGATTATGACATCAAATTATTATGACATCAACAAAATGATTATGACATCAACAAAATGATTATGACATCATCTAATGATTATGACATCATCAAATGATTATGACATCAACAAAATGATTATGACATCATCCAATGATTATGACATCAAATGATTATGACATCATCAAATGATTATGACATCAACAAAATGATTATTACATCATCCAATGATTATGACATCAAATGATTATGACATCATCAAATCATTATGACATCAACAAAATGATTATGACATCAACAAAATGATTATGACATCATCAAATGATTATAACATCAACAAAATGATTATGACATCATCTAATGATTATGACATCATCAAATGATTATGACATCAACAAAATGATTATGACATCATCCAATGATTATGACATCAAATGATTATGACATCATCAAATGATTATGACATCAACAAAATGATTATGACATCATCAAATGATTATGACATCAACAAAATGATTATGACATCATCTAATGATTATGACATCATCAAATGATTATGACATCAACAAAATGATTATGACATCAAATGATTATGACATCATCAAATGATTATGACATCAACAAAATGATTATGACATCATCCAATGATTATGACATCAAATGATTATGACATCATCAAATCATTATGACATCAACAAAATGATTATGACATCAACAAAATGATTATGGCATCATCAAATGATTATAACATCAACAAAATGATTATGACATCATCTAATGATTATGACATCATCAAATGATTATGACATCAACAAAATGATTATGACATCATCCAATGATTATGACATCAAATGATTATGACATCATCAAATGATTATGACATCATCCAATGATTATGACATCAAATGATTATGACATCATCAAATGATTACGACATCAACAAAATGATTATGACATCATCAAATGATTATGACATCAACAAAATGATTATGACATCATCCAATGATTATGACATCAAATGATTATGACATCATCAAATGATTGACATCAGCAAAAAGATTATGACATCATCCAATGATTATGACATCAAATGATTATGACATCATCAAATCATTATGACATCAACAAAATGATTATGACATCATCTAATGATTATGACATCATCAAAATGATTATGACATCATCCAATGATTATGACATCAAATGATTATGACATCAACAAAATGATTATGACATCATCTAATGATTATGTCATCATCAAATGATTATGACATAAACAAAATGATTATGACATCATCAAATGATTATGAGATCAACAAAATGATTATGACATCATCTAATGAATATGACATCATCAAATGATTATGACATCAACAAAATGATTATGACATCATCCAATGATTATGACATCAAATGATTATGACATCATCAAATGATTATGACATCAACAAAATGATTATGACATCATCCAATGATTATGACATCAAATGATTATGACATCATCAAATCATTATGACATCAACAAAATGATTATGACATCAGCAAAATGATTATGACATCATCAAATGATTATGACATCAACAAAATGATTATGACATCATCTAATGATGATGACATCATCAAATGATTATGACATCAACAAAATGATTATGACATCATCAAATGATTATGACATCAACAAAATGATTATGACATCATCTAATGATTATGACATCATCAAATGATTATGACATCAACAAAATGATTATGACATCATCTAATGATTATGACATCATCAAATGATTATGACATCAACAAAATGATTATGACATCAACAAATGATTCTGACATCAACAAAATGATTATGACATCATCTAATGATTATGACATCATCAAATGAATATGACATCAACAAAATGATTATGACATCATCCAATGATTATGACATCAAATGATTATGACATCATCAAATCATTATGACATCAACAAAATGATTATGACATCAACAAAATGATTATGACATCATCAAATGATTATGACATCAACAAAATGATTATGACATCATCTAATGATTATGACATCATCAAATGATTATGACATCAACAAAATGATTATGACATCATCTAAGGATTATGACATCAAATGATTATGACATCATCAAATGATTATGACATCAACAAAATGATTATGACATCATCCAATGATTATGACATCAAATAATTATGACATCATCAAATGATTATGACATCAACAAAATGATTATGACATCATCTAATGATTATGACATCAAATGATTATGACATCATCAAATCATTATGACATCAACAAAATGATTATGACATCATCTAATGATTATGACATCATCAAAATGATTATGACATCATCCAATGATTATGACATCAAATGATTATGACATCAACAAAATGATTATGACATCATCTAATGATTATGTCATCATCAAATGATTATGACATAAACAAAATGATTATGACATCATCCAATGATTATGACATCAAATTATTATGACATCAACAAAATGATTATGACATCAACAAAATGATTATGACATCATCTAATGATTATGACATCATCAAATGATTATGACATCAACAAAATGATTATGACATCATCTAATGATTATGACATCATCAAAATGATTATGACATCATCCAATGATTATGACATCAAATGATTATGACATCAACAAAATGATTATGACATCATCTAATGATTATGTCATCATCAAATGATTATGACATAAACAAAATGATTATGACATCATCCAATGATTATGACATCAAATTATTATGACATCAACAAAATGATTATGACATCAACAAAATGATTATGACATCATCTAATGATTATGACATCATCAAATGATTATGACATCATCCAATGATTATGACATCAAATGATTATGACATCATCAAATGATTATGACATCAACAAAATGATTATTACATCATCCAATGATTATGACATCAAATGATTATGACATCATCAAATCATTATGCCATCAACAAAATGATTATGACATCAACAAAATGATTATGACATCATCAAATGATTATAACATCAACAAAATGATTATGACATCATCTAATGATTATGACATCATCAAATGATTATGACATCAACAAAATGATTATGACATCATCCAATGATTATGACATCAAATGATTATGACATCATCAAATGATTATGACATCAACAAAATGATTATGACATCATCAAATGATTATGACATCAACAAAATGATTATGACATCATCTAATGATTATGACATCAACAAAATGATTATGACATCAAATGATTATGACATCATCAAATGATTATGACATCAACAAAATGATTATGACATCATCCAATGATTATGACATCCAATGATTATGACATCATCAAATCATTATGACATCAACAAAATGATTATGACATCAACAAAATGATTATGGCATCATCAAATGATTATAACATCAACAAAATGATTATGACATCATCTAATGATTATGACATCATCAAATGATTATGACATCAACAAAATGATTATAACATCATCCAATGATTATGACATCAAATGATTATGACATCATCAAATGATTATGACATCATCCAATGATTATGACATCAAATGATTATGACATCATCAAATGATTACGACATCAACAAAATGATTATGACATCATCAAATGATTATGACATCAACAAAATGATTATGACATCATCCAATGATTATGACATCAAATGATTATGACATCATCAAATGATTGACATCAGCAAAAAGATTATGACATCATCCAATGATTATGACATCATCAAATCATTATGACATCAACAAAATGATTATGACATCATCTAATGATTATGACATCATCAAAATGATTATGACATCATCCAATGATTATGACATCAAATGATTATGACATCAACAAAATGATTTTGACATCATCTAATGATTATGTCATCATCAAATGATTATGACATAAACAAAATGATTATGACATCATCAAATGATTATGAGATCAACAAAATGATTATGACATCATCTAATGAATATGACATCATCAAATGATTATGACATCAACAAAATGATTATGACATCATCCAATGATTATGACATCAAATGATTATGACATCATCAAATGATTATGACATCAACAAAATGATTATGACATCATCCAATGATTATGACATCAAATGATTATGACATCATCAAATCATTATGACATCAACAAAATGATTATGACATCAGCAAAAAGATTATGACATCATCAAATGATTATGACATCAACAAAATGATTATGACATCATCTAATGATGATGACATCATCAAATGATTATGACATCAACAAAATGATTATGACATCATCAAATGATTATGACATCAACAAAATGATTATGACATCATCTAATGATTATGACATCATCAAATGATTATGACATCAACAAAATGATTATGACATCATCTAATGATTATGACATCATCAAATGATTATGACATCAACAAAATGATTATGACATCAACAAATGATTCTGACATCAACAAAATGATTATGACATCATCTAATGATTATGACATCATCAAATGAATATGACATCAACAAAATGATTATGACATCATCCAATGATTATGACATCAAATGATTATGACATCATCAAATCATTATGACATCAACAAAATGATTAAGACATCAACAAAATGATTATGACATCATCAAATGATTATGACATCAACAAAATGATTATGACATCATCTAATGATTATGACATCATCAAATGATTATGACATCAACAAAATGATTATGACATCATCTAAGGATTATGACATCAAATGATTATGACATCATCAAATGATTATGACATCAACAAAATGATTATGACATCATCCAATGATTATGACATCAAATAATTATGGCATCATCAAATGATTATGACATCAACAAAATGATTAAGACATCATCTAATGATTATGACATCAAATGATTATGACATCATCAAATCATTATGACATCAGCAAAATGATTATGACATCATCTAATGATTATGACATCATCAAAATGATTATGACATCATCCAATGATTATGACATCAAATGATTATGACATCAACAAAATGATTATGACATCATCTAATGATTATGTCATCATCAAATGATTATGACATAAACAAAATGATTATGACATCATCCAATGATTATGACATCAAATTATTATGACATCAACAAAATGATTATGACATCAACAAAATGATTATGACATCATCTAATGATTATGACATCATCAAATGATTATGACATCAACAAAATGATTATGACATCATCTAATGATTATGACATCATCAAAATGATTATGACATCATCCAATGATTATGACATCAAATGATTATGACATCAACAAAATGATTATGACATCAACAAAATGATTATGACATCATCTAATGATTATGACATCATCAAATGATTATGACATCAACAAAATGATTATGACATCATCCAATGATTATGACATCAAATTATTATGACATCAACAAAATGATTATGACATCAACAAAATGATTATGACATCATCTAATGATTATGACATCATCAAATGATTATGACATCAACAAAATGATTATGACATCATCCAATGATTATGACATCAAATGATTATAACATCATCAAATGATTATGACATCAACAAAATGATTATTACATCATCCAATGATTATGACATCAAATGATTATGACATCATCAAATCATTATGACATCAACAAAATGATTATGACATCAACAAAATGATTATGACATCATCAAATGATTATAACATCAACAAAATGATTATGACATCATCTAATGATTATGACATCATCAAATGATTATGACATCAACAAAATGATTATGACATCATCCAATGATTATGACATCAAATGATTATGACATCATCAAATGATTATGACATCAACAAAATGATTATGACATCATCAAATGATTATGACATCAACAAAATGATTATTACATCAACAAAATGATTATGACATCATCAAATGATTATGACATCAACAAAATGATTATGACATCATCTAATGATTATGACATCATCAAATGATTATGACATCAACAAAATGATTATGACATCATCCAATGATTATGACATCAAATGATTATGACATCATCAAATGATTATGACATCAACAAAATGATTATGACATCATCAAATCATTATGACATCAACAAAATGATTATTACATCAACAAAATGATTATGACATCATCAAATGATTATGACATCAACAAAATGATTATGTCATCATCCAATGATCATGACATCAAATGATTATGACATCATCAAATGATTATGACATCAACAAAATGATTATTACATCATCTAATGATTATGACATCATCAAATGATTATGACATCAACAAAATGATTATGACATCATCCAATGATTGTGACATCAAATGATTATGACATCATCAAATGATTATGACATCAACAAAATGATTATGACATCATCAAATGATTATGACATCAACAAAATGATTATGACATCATCTAATGATTATGACATAATCAAATGATTATGACATCAACAAAATGATTATGACATCATCTAATGATTATGACATCATCAAATGATTATGACATCAACAAAATGATTATGACATCATCCAATGATTATGACATCAAATGATTATGACATCATCAAATGATTATGACATCAACAAAATGATTATGACATCATCTAATGAATATGACATCATCAAATGATTATGACATCAACAAAATGATTATGACATCATCCAATGATTATGACATCAAATGATTATGACATCATCAAATGATTATGACATCAACAAAATGATTATGACATCATCCAATGATTATGACATCAAATGATTATGACATCATCAAATCATTATGACATCAGCAAAATGATTATGACATAATCTAATGATTATGACATCATCAAATGATTATGACATCAACAAAATGATTATGACATCATCTAATGATTATGACATCATCAAATGATTATGACATCAACAAAATGATTATGACATCATCCAATGATTATGACATCAAATGATTATGACATCATCAAATGATTACGACATCAACAAAATGATTATGACATCATCTAATGATTATGACATCATCAAATGATTATGACATCAACAAAATGATTATGACATCAAATGATTATGACATCATCAAATGATTGACATAAAAAAAAAGATTATGACATCATCCAATGATTATGACATCAAATGATTATGACATCATCAAATCATTATGACATCAACAAAATGATTATGACATCATCTAATGATTATGACATCATCAAAATGATTATTACATCATCCAATGATTATGACATCAAATGATTATGACATCAACAAAATGATTATGACATCATCTAATGATTACGTCATCATCAAATGATTATGACATAAACAAAATGATTATGACATCATCCAATGATTATGACATCAAATGATTATGACATCAACAAAATGATTATGACATCAACAAAATGATTATGACAGCATCTAATGATTATGACATCATCAAATGATTATGACATCAACAAAATGATTATGACATCATCCAATGATTATGACATCAAATGATTATGACATCATCAAATGATTATGACATCAACAAAATGATTATTACATCATCCAATGATTATGACATCAAATGATTATGACATCATCAAATCATTATGACATCAACAAAATGATTATGACATCAACAAAATGATTATGACATCATCAAATGATTATAACATCAACAAAATGATTATGACATCATCTAATGATTATGACATCATCAAATGATTATGACATCAACAAAATGATTATGACATCATCCAATGATTATGACATCAACAAAATGATTATGACATCATCTAATGATTATGAAATCATCAAATGATTATGACATCAACAAAATGATTATGACATCATCCAATCATTATGACATCAAATGATTATGACATCATCAAATGATTATGACATCAACAAAATGATTATGACATCATCCAATGATTATGACATCAAATGATTATGACATCATCAAATCATTATGACATCAACAAAATGATTATGACATCAACAAAATGATTATGACATCATCAAATGATTATAACATCAACAAAATGATAATGACATCATCTAATGATTATGACATCATCAAATGATTATGACATCAACAAAATGATTATGACATCATCAAATGATTATGACATCAACAAAATGATTATAACATCATCTAATGATTATGACATCATCAAATGATTATGACATCAACAAAATGATTATGACATCATCCAATGATTATGACATCAAATGATTATGACATCATCAAATGATTATGACATCAACAAAATGATTATGACATCATCCAATGATTATGACATCAAATGATTATGACATCATCAAATCATTATGACATCAACAAAATGATTATGACATCAGCAAAATGATTATGACATCATCAAATGATTATGACATCAACAAAATGATTATGACATCATCTAATGATGATGACATCATCAAATGATTATGACATCAACAAAATGATTATGACATCATCAAATGATTATGACATCAACAAAATGATTATGACATCATCTAATGATTATGACATCATCAAATGATTATGACATCAACAAAATGATTATGACATCATCTAATGATTATGACATCATCAAATGATTATGACATCAACAAAATGATTATGACATCATCTAATGATTATGACATCATCAAAATGATTATGACATCATCCAATGATTATGACATCAAATGATTATGACATCAACAAAATGATTATGACATCATCTAATGATTATGTCATCATCAAATGATTATGACATAAACAAAATGATTATGACATCATCCAATGATTATGACATCAAATTATTATGACATCAACAAAATGATTATGACATCAACAAAATGATTATGACATCATCTAATGATTATGACATCATCAAATGATTATGACATCAACAAAATGATTATGACATCATCTAATGATTATGACATCATCAAAATGATTATGACATCATCCAATGATTATGACATCAAATGATTATGACATCAACAAAATGATTATGACATCATCTAATGATTATGTCATCATCAAATGATTATGACATAAACAAAATGATTATGACATCATCCAATGATTATGACATCAAATTATTATGACATCAACAAAATGATTATGACATCAACAAAATGATTATGACATCATCTAATGATTATGACATCATCAAATGATTATGACATCAACAAAATGATTATGACATCATCCAATGATTATGACATCAAATGATTATGACATCATCAAATGATTATGACATCAACAAAATGATTATTACATCATCCAATGATTATGACATCAAATGATTATGACATCATCAAATCATTATGACATCAACAAAATGATTATGACATCAACAAAATGATTATGACATCATCAAATGATTATAACATCAACAAAATGATTATGACATCATCTAATGATTATGACATCATCAAATGATTATGACATCAACAAAATGATTATGACATCATCCAATGATTATGACATCAAATGATTATGACATCATCAAATGATTATGACATCAACAAAATGATTATGACATCATCAAATGATTATGACATCAACAAAATGATTATGACATCATCTAATGATTATGACATCAACAAAATGATTATGACATCAAATGATTATGACATCATCAAATGATTATGACATCAACAAAATGATTATGACATCATCCAATGATTATGACATCAAATGATTATGACATCATCAAATCATTATGACATCAACAAAATGATTATGACATCAACAAAATGATTATGGCATCATCAAATGATTATAACATCAACAAAATGATTATGACATCATCTAATGATTATGACATCATCAAATGATTATGACATCAACAAAATGATTATGACATCATCCAATGATTATGACATCAAATGATTATGACATCATCAAATGATTATGACATCATCCAATGATTATGACATCAAATGATTATGACATCATCAAATGATTACGACATCAACAAAATGATTATGACATCATCAAATGATTATGACATCAACAAAATGATTATGACATCATCCAATGATTATGACATCAAATGATTATGACATCATCAAATGATTGACATCAGCAAAAAGATTATGACATCATCCAATGATTATGACATCAACAAAATGATTATGACATCATCTAATGATTATGACATCATCAAAATGATTATGACATCATCCAATGATTATGACATCAAATGATTATGACATCAACAAAATGATTATGACATCATCTAATGATTATGTCATCATCAAATGATTATGACATAAACAAAATGATTATGACATCATCCAATGATTATGACATCAAATGATTATGACATCATCAAATGATTACGACATCAACAAAATGATTATGACATCATCTAATGATTATGACATCATCAAATGATTATGACATCAACAAAATGATTATGACATCATCTAATGATTATGACATCATCAAAATGATTATGACATCATCCAATGATTATGACATCAAATGATTATGACATCAACAAAATGATTATGACATCATCTAATGATTATGTCATCATCAAATGATTATGACATAAACAAAATGATTATGACATCATCCAATGATTATGACATCAAATTATTATGACATCAACAAAATGATTATGACATCAACAAAATGATTATGACATCATCTAATGATTATGACATCATCAAATGATTATGACATCAACAAAATGATTATGACATCATCCAATGATTATGACATCAAATGATTATGACATCATCAAATGATTATGACATCAACAAAATGATTATTACATCATCCAATGATTATGACATCAAATGATTATGACATCATCAAATCATTATGACATCAACAAAATGATTATGACATCAACAAAATGATTATGACATCATCAAATGATTATAACATCAACAAAATGATTATGACATCATCTAATGATTATGACATCATCAAATGATTATGACATCAACAAAATGATTATGACATCATCCAATGATTATGACATCAAATGATTATGACATCATCAAATGATTATGACATCAACAAAATGATTATGACATCATCAAATGATTATGACATCAACAAAATGATTATGACATCATCTAATGATTATGACATCAACAAAATGATTATGACATCAAATGATTATGACATCATCAAATGATTATGACATCAACAAAATGATTATGACATCATCCAATGATTATGACATCAAATGATTATGACATCATCAAATCATTATGACATCAACAAAATGATTATGACATCAACAAAATGATTATGGCATCATCAAATGATTATAACATCAACAAAATGATTATGACATCATCTAATGATTATGACATCATCAAATGATTATGACATCAACAAAATGATTATGACATCATCCAATGATTATGACATCAAATGATTATGACATCATCAAATGATTATGACATCATCCAATGATTATGACATCAAACGATGATGACATCATCAAATGATTACGACATCAACAAAATGATTATGACATCATCAAATGATTATGACATCAACAAAATGATTATGACATCATCCAATGATTATGACATCAAATGATTATGACATCATCAAATGATTGACATCAGCAAAAAGATTATGACATCATCCAATGATTATGACATCAAATGATTATGACATCATCAAATCATTATGACATCAACAAAATGATTATGACATCATCTAATGATTATGACATCATCAAAATGATTATGACATCATCCAATGATTATGACATCAAATGATTATGACATCAACAAAATGATTATGACATCATCTAATGATTATGTCATCATCAAATGATTATGACATAAACAAAATGATTATGACATCATCAAATGATTATGAGATCAACAAAATGATTATGACATCATCTAATGAATATGACATCATCAAATGATTATGACATCAACAAAATGATTATGACATCATCCAATGATTATGACATCAAATGATTATGACATCATCAAATGATTATGACATCAACAAAATGATTATGACATCATCCAATGATTATGACATCAAATGATTATGACATCATCAAATCATTATGACATCAACAAAATGATTATGACATCAGCAAAATGATTATGACATCATCAAATGATTATGACATCAACAAAATGATTATGACATCATCTAATGATGATGACATCATCAAATGATTATGACATCAACAAAATGATTATGACATCATCAAATGATTATGACATCAACAAAATGATTATGACATCATCTAATGATTATGACATCATCAAATGATTATGACATCAACAAAATGATTATGACATCATCTAATGATTATGACATCATCAAATGATTATGACATCAACAAAATGATTATGACATCAACAAATGATTCTGACATCAACAAAATGATTATGACATCATCTAATGATTATGACATCATCAAATGAATATGACATCAACAAAATGATTATGACATCATCCAATGATTATGACATCAAATGATTATGACATCATCAAATCATTATGACATCAACAAAATGATTATGACATCAACAAAATGATTATGACATCATCAAATGATTATGACATCAACAAAATGATTATGACATCATCTAATGATTATGACATCATCAAATGATTATGACATCAACAAAATGATTATGACATCATCTAAGGATTATGACATCAAATGATTATGACATCATCAAATGATTATGACATCAACAAAATGATTATGACATCATCCAATGATTATGACATCAAATAATTATGGCATCATCAAATGATTATGACATCAACAAAATGATTATGACATCATCTAATGATTATGACATCAAATGATTATGACATCATCAAATCATTATGACATCAACAAAATGATTATGACATCATCTAATGATTATGACATCATCAAAATGATTATGACATCATCCAATGATTATGACATCAAATGATTATGACATCAACAAAATGATTATGACATCATCTAATGATTATGTCATCATCAAATGATTATGACATAAACAAAATGATTATGACATCATCCAATGATTATGACATCAAATTATTATGACATCAACAAAATGATTATGACATCAACAAAATGATTATGACATCATCTAATGATTATGACATCATCAAATGATTATGACATCAACAAAATGATTATGACATCATCTAATGATTATGACATCATCAAAATGATTATGACATCATCCAATGATTATGACATCAAATGATTATGACATCAACAAAATGATTATGACATCATCTAATGATTATGTCATCATCAAATGATTATGACATAAACAAAATGATTATGACATCATCCAATGATTATGACATCAAATTATTATGACATAAACAAAATGATTATGACATCAACAAAATGATTATGACATCATCTAATGATTATGACATCATCAAATGATTATGACATCAACAAAATGATTATGACATCATCCAATGATTATGACATCAAATGATTATGACATCATCAAATGATTATGACATCAACAAAATGATTATTACATCATCCAATGATTATGACATCAAATGATTATGACATCATCAAATCATTATGACATCAACAAAATGATTATGACATCAACAAAATGATTATGACATCATCAAATGATTATAACATCAACAAAATGATTATGACATCATCTAATGATTATGACATCATCAAATGATTATGACATCAACAAAATGATTATGGCATCATCCAATGATTATGACATCAAATGATTATGACATCATCAAATGATTATGACATCAACAAAATGATTATGACATCATCAAATGATTATGACATCAACAAAATGATTATGACATCATCTAATGATTATGACATCATCAAATGATTATGACATCAACAAAATGATTATGACATCAAATGATTATGACATCATCAAATGATTATGACATCAACAAAATGATTATGACATCATCCAATGATTATGACATCAAATGATTATGACATCAACAAAATGATTATGAGATCAACAAAATGATTATGACATCATCTAATGAATATGACAACATCAAATGATTATGACATCAACAAAATGATTATGACATCATCCAATGATTATGACATCAAATGATTATGACATCATCAAATGATTATGACATCAACAAAATGATTATGACATCATCCAATGATTATGACATCAAATGATTATGACATCATCAAATCATTATGACATCAACAAAATGATTATGACATCAACAAAATGATTATGACATCATCAAATGATTATGACATCAACAAAATGATTATGACATCATCTAATGATGATGACATCATCAAATGATTATGACATCAACAAAATGATTATGACATCATCAAATGATTATGACATCAACAAAATGATTATGACATCATCTAATGATTATGACATCATCAAATGATTATGACATCAACAAAATGATTATGACATCATCAAATGATTATGACATCAACAAAATGATTATGACATCATCTAATGATCATGACATCATCAAATGATTATGGCATCATCAATTGATTATGACATCAACAAAATGATTATGACATCATCCAATGATTATGACCTCAAATCATTATGACATCATCAAATCATTATGACATCAACAAAATGATTATTACATCAACAAAATGATTATGACATCATCAAATGATTATGACATCAACAAAATGATTATGTCATCATCCAATGATCATGACATCAAATGATTATGACATCATCAAATGATTATGACATCAACAAAATGATTATTACATCATCTAATGATTATGACATCATCAAATGATTATGACATCAACAAAATGATTATGACATCATCCAATGATTGTGACATCAAATGATTATGACATCATCAAATGATTATGACATCAACAAAATGATTATGACATCATCAAATGATTATGACATCAACAAAATGATTATGACATCATCTAATGATTATGACATAATCAAATGATTATGACATCAACAAAATGATTATGACATCATCTAATGATTATGACATCATCAAATGATTATGACATCAACAAAATGATTATGACATCATCCAATGATTATGACATCAAATGATTATGACATCATCAAATGATTATGACATCAACAAAATGATTATGACATCATCTAATGAATATCACATCATCAAATGATTATGACATCAACAAAATGATTATGACATCATCCAATGATTATGACATCAAATGATTATGACATCATCAAATGATTATGACATCAACAAAATGATTATGACATCATCCAATGATTATGACATCAAATGATTATGACATCATCAAATCATTATGACATCAGCAAAATGATTATGACATAATCTAATGATTATGACATCATCAAATGATTATGACATCAACAAAATGATTATGACATCATCTAATGATTATGACATCATCAAATGATTATGACATCAACAAAATGATTATGACATCATCCAATGATTATGACATCAAATGATTATGACATCATCAAATGATTACGACATCAACAAAATGATTATGACATCATCTAATGATTATGACATCATCAAATGATTATGACATCAACAAAATGATTATGACATCAAATGATTATGACATCATCAAATGATTGACATAAAAAAAAAGATTATGACATCATCCAATGATTATGACATCAAATGATTATGACATCATCAAATCATTATGACATCAACAAAATGATTATGACATCATCTAATGATTATGACATCATCAAAATGATTATTACATCATCCAATGATTATGACATCAAATGATTATGACATCAACAAAATGATTATGACATCATCTAATGATTATGTCATCATCAAATGATTATGACATAAACAAAATGATTATGACATCATCCAATGATTATGACATCAAATGATTATGACATCAACAAAATGATTATGACATCAACAAAATGATTATGACATCATCTAATGATTATGACATCATCAAATGATTATGACATCAACAAAATGATTATGACATCATCCAATGATTATGACATCAAATGATTATGACATCATCAAATGATTATGACATCAACAAAATGATTATTACATCATCCAATGATTATGACATCAAATGATTATGACATCATCAAATCATTATGACATCAACAAAATGATTATGACATCAACAAAATGATTATGACATCATCAAATGATTATAACATCAACAAAATGATTATGACATCATCTAATGATTATGACATCATCAAATGATTATGACATCAACAAAATGATTATGACATCATCCAATGATTATGACATCAACAAAATGATTATGACATCATCTAATGATTATGAAATCATCAAATGATTATGACATCAACAAAATGATTATGACATCATCCAATGATTATGACATCAAATGATTATGACATCATCAAATGATTATGACATCAACAAAATGATTATGACATCATCCAATGATTATGACATCAAATGATTATGACATCATCAAATCATTATGACATCAACAAAATGATTATGACATCAACAAAATGATTATGACATCATCAAATGATTATAACATCAACAAAATGATAATGACATCATCTAATGATTATGACATCATCAAATGATTATGACATCAACAAAATGATTATGACATCATCAAATGATTATGACATCAACAAAATGATTATAACATCATCTAATGATTATGACATCATCAAATGATTATGACATCAACAAAATGATTATGACATCATCCAATGATTATGACATCAAATGATTATGACATCATCCAATGATTATGACATCAAATGATTATGACATCATCAAATCATTATGACATCAACAAAATGATTATGACATCAGCAAAATGATTATGACATCATCAAATGATTATGACATCAACAAAATGATTATGACATCATCTAATGATGATGACATCATCAAATGATTATGACATCAACAAAATGATTATGACATCATCAAATGATTATGACATCAACAAAATGATTATGACATCATCTAATGATTATGACATCATCAAATGATTATGACATCAACAAAATGATTATGACATCATCTAATGATTATGACATCATCAAATGATTATGACATCAACAAAATGATTATGACATCAACAAATGATTCTGACATCAACAAAATGATTATGACATCATCTAATGATTATGACATCATCAAATGAATATGACATCAACAAAATGATTATGACATCATCCAATGATTATGACATCAAATGATTATGACATCATCAAATCATTATGACATCAACAAAATGATTATGACATCAACAAAATGATTATGACATCATCAAATGATTATGACATCAACAAAATGATTATGACATCATCTAATGATTATGACATCATCAAATGATTATGACATCAACAAAATGATTATGACATCATCTAAGGATTATGACATCAAATGATTATGACATCATCAAATGATTATGACATCAACAAAATGATTATGACATCATCCAATGATTATGACATCAAATAATTATGACATCATCAAATGATTATGACATCAACAAAATGATTATGACATCATCTAATGATTATGACATCAAATGATTATGACATCATCAAATCATTATGACATCAACAAAATGATTATGACATCATCTAATGATTATGACATCATCAAAATGATTATGACATCATCCAATGATTATGACATCAAATGATTATGACATCAACAAAATGATTATGACATCATCTAATGATTATGTCATCATCAAATGATTATGACATAAACAAAATGATTATGACATCATCCAATGATTATGACATCAAATTATTATGACATCAACAAAATGATTATGACATCAACAAAATGATTATGACATCATCTAATGATTATGACATCATCAAATGATTATGACATCAACAAAATGATTATTACATCATCCAATGATTATGACATCAAATGATTATGACATCATCAAATCATTATGACATCAACAAAATGATTATTACATCATCCAATGATTATGACATCAAATGATTATGACATCATCAAATCATTATGACATCAACAAAATGATTATGACATCAACAAAATGATTATGACATCATCAAATGATCATAACATCAACAAAATGATTATGACATCATCTAATGATTATGACATCATCAAATGATTATGACATCAACAAAATGATTATGACATCATCCAATGATTATGACATCAAATGATTATGACATCATCAAATGATTATGACATCAACAAAATGATTATGACATCATCAAATGATTATGACATCAACAAAATGATTATGACATCATCTAATGATTATGACATCAACAAAATGATTATGACATCAAATGATTATGACATCATCAAATGATTATGACATCAACAAAATGATTATGACATCATCCAATGATTATGACATCAAATGATTATGACATCATCAAATCATTATGACATCAACAAAATGATTATGACATCAACAAAATGATTATGGCATCATCAAATGATTATAACATCAACAAAATGATTATGACATCATCTAATGATTATGACATCATCAAATGATTATGACATCAACAAAATGATTATGACATCATCCAATGATTATGACATCAAATGATTATGACATCATCAAATGATTATGACATCATCCAATGATTATGACATCAAATGATTATGACATCATCAAATGATTACGACATCAACAAAATGATTATGACATCATCAAATGATTATGACATCAACAAAATGATTATGACATCATCCAATGATTATGACATCAAATGATTATGACATCATCAAATGATTGACATCAGCAAAAAGATTATGACATCATCCAATGATTATGACATCAAATCATTATGACATCATCAAATCATTATGACATCAACAAAATGATTATGACATCATCTAATGATTATGACATCATCAAAATGATTATGACATCATCCAATGATTATGACATCAAATGATTATGACATCAACAAAATGATTATGACATCATCTAATGATTATGTCATCATCAAATGATTATGACATAAACAAAATGATTATGACATCATCAAATGATTATGAGATCAACAAAATGATTATGACATCATCTAATGAATATGACATCATCAAATGATTATGACATCAACAAAATGATTATGACATCATCCAATGATTATGACATCAAATGATTATGACATCATCAAATGATTATGACATCAACAAAATGATTATGACATCATCCAATGATTATGACATCAAATGATTATGACATCATCAAATCATTATGACATCAACAAAATGATTATGACATCAGCAAAATGATTATGACATCATCAAATGATTATGACATCAACAAAATGATTATGACATCATCTAATGATGATGACATCATCAAATGATTATGACATCAACAAAATGATTATGACATCATCAAATGATTATGACATCAACAAAATGATTATGACATCAACAAATGATTCTGACATCAACAAAATGATTATGACATCATCTAATGATTATGACATCATCAAATGAATATGACATCAACAAAATGATTATGACATCATCCAATGATTATGACATCAAATGATTATGACATCATCAAATCATTATGACATCAACAAAATGATTATGACATCAACAAAATGATTATGACATCAACAAAATGATTATGACATCATCTAATGATTATGACATCATCAAATGATTATGACATCAACAAAATGATTATGACATCATCTAAGGATTATGACATCAAATGATTATGACATCATCAAATGATTATGACATCAACAAAATGATTATGACATCTTCCAATGATTATGACATCAAATAATTATGGCATCATCAAATGATTATGACATCAACAAAATGATTATGACATCATCTAATGATTATGACATCAAATGATTATGACATCATCAAATCATTATGACATCAACAAAATGATTATGACATCATCTAATGATTATGACATCATCAAAATGATTATGACATCATCCAATGATTATGACATCAAATGATTATGACATCAACAAAATGATTATGACATCATCTAATGATTATGTCATCATCAAATGATTATGACATAAACAAAATGATTATGACATCATCCAATGATTATGACATCAAATTATTATGACATCAACAAAATGATTATGACATCAACAAAATGATTATGACATCATCTAATGATTATGACATCATCAAATGATTATGACATCAACAAAATGATTATGACATCATCTAATGATTATGACATCATCAAAATGATTATGACATCATCCAATGATTATGACATCAAATGATTATGACATCAACAAAATGATTATGACATCATCTAATGATTATGTCATCATCAAATGATTATGACATAAACAAAATGATTATGACATCATCCAATGATTATGACATCAAATTATTATGACATAAACAAAATGATTATGACATCAACAAAATGATTATGACATCATCTAATGATTATGACATCATCAAATGATTATGACATCAACAAAATGATTATGACATCATCCAATGATTATGACATCAAATGATTATGACATCATCAAATGATTATGACATCAACAAAATGATTATTACATCATCCAATGATTATGACATCAAATGATTATGACATCATCAAATCATTATGACATCAACAAAATGATTATGACATCAACAAAATGATTATGACATCATCAAATGATTATAACATCAACAAAATGATTATGACATCATCTAATGATTATGACATCATCAAATGATTATGACATCAACAAAATGATTATGACATCATCCAATGATTATGACATCAAATGATTATGACATCATCAAATGATTATGACATCAACAAAATGATTATGACATCATCAAATGATTATGACATCAACAAAATGATTATGACATCATCTAATGATTATGACATCATCAAATGATTATGACATCAACAAAATGATTATGACATCAAATGATTATGACATCATCAAATGATTATGACATCAACAAAATGATTATGACATCATCCAATGATTATGACATCAAATGATTATGACATCAACAAAATGATTATGAGATCAACAAAATGATTATGACATCATCTAATGAATATGACAACATCAAATGATTATGACATCAACAAAATGATTATGACATCATCCAATGATTATGACATCAAATGATTATGACATCATCAAATGATTATGACATCAACAAAATGATTATGACATCATCCAATGATTATGACATCAAATGATTATGACATCATCAAATCATTATGACATCAACAAAATGATTATGACATCAACAAAATGATTATGACATCATCTAATGATTATGACATCAAATGATTATGACATCATCAAATCATTATGACATCAACAAAATGATTATGACATCATCTAATGATTATGACATCATCAAAATGATTATGACATCATCCAATGATTATGACATCAAATGATTATGACATCAACAAAATGATTATGACATCATCTAATGATTATGTCATCATCAAATGATTATGACATAAACAAAATGATTATGACATCATCCAATGATTATGACATCAAATTATTATGACATCAACAAAATGATTATGACATCAACAAAATGATTATGACATCATCTAATGATTATGACATCATCAAATGATTATGACATCAACAAAATGATTATGACATCATCTAATGATTATGACATCATCAAAATGATTATGACATCATCCAATGATTATGACATCAAATGATTATGACATCAACAAAATGATTATGACATCATCTAATGATTATGTCATCATCAAATGATTATGACATAAACAAAATGATTATGACATCATCCAATGATTATGACATCAAATTATTATGACATAAACAAAATGATTATGACATCAACAAAATGATTATGACATCATCTAATGATTATGACATCATCAAATGATTATGACATCAACAAAATGATTATGACATCATCCAATGATTATGACATCAAATGATTATGACATCATCAAATGATTATGACATCAACAAAATGATTATTACATCATCCAATGATTATGACATCAACAAAATGATTATGACATCATCAAATCATTATGACATCAACAAAATGATTATGACATCAACAAAATGATTATGACATCATCAAATGATTATAACATCAACAAAATGATTATGACATCATCTAATGATTATGACATCATCAAATGATTATGACATCAACAAAATGATTATGACATCATCCAATGATTATGACATCAAATGATTATGACATCATCAAATGATTATGACATCAACAAAATGATTATGACATCATCAAATGATTATGACATCAACAAAATGATTATGACATCATCTAATGATTATGACATCATCAAATGATTATGACATCAACAAAATGATTATGACATCAAATGATTATGACATCATCAAATGATTATGACATCAACAAAATGATTATGACATCATCCAATGATTATGACATCAAATGATTATGACATCAACAAAATGATTATGAGATCAACAAAATGATTATGACATCATCTAATGAATATGACAACATCAAATGATTATGATATCAACAAAATGATTATGACATCATCCAATGATTATGACATCAAATGATTATGACATCATCAAATGATTATGACATCAACAAAATGATTATGACATCATCCAATGATTATGACATCAAATGATTATGACATCATCAAATCATTATGACATCAACAAAATGATTATGACATCAACAAAATGATTATGACATCATCAAATGATTATGACATCAACAAAATGATTATGACATCATCTAATGATGATGACATCATCAAATGATTATGACATCAACAAAATGATTATGACATCATCAAATGATTATGACATCAACAAAATGATTATGACATCATCTAATGATTATGACATCATCAAATGATTATGACATCAACAAAATGATTATGACATCATCAAATGATTATGACATCAACAAAATGATTATGACATCATCTAATGATTATGACATCATCTAATGATTATGACATCATCAAATGATTATGACATCAACAAAATGATTATGACATCATCTAATGATTATGACATCATCAAATGATTATGACATCAACAAAATGATTATGACATCAACAAATGATTCTGACATCAACAAAATGATTATGACATCATCTAATGATTATGACATCATCAAATGAATATGACATCAACAAAATGATTATGACATCATCCAATGATTATGACATCAAATGATTATGACATCATCAAATCATTATGACATCAACAAAATGATTATGACATCAACAAAATGATTATGACATCATCAAATGATTATGACATCAACAAAATGATTATGACATCATCTAATGATTATGACATCATCAAATGATTATGACATCAACAAAATGATTATGACATCATCTAAGGATTATGACATCAAATGATTATGACATCATCAAATGATTATGACATCAACAAAATGATTATGACATCATCCAATGATTAAGACATCAAATAATTATGGCATCATCAAATGATTATGACATCAACAAAATGATTATGACATCATCTAATGATTATGACATCAAATGATTATGACATCATCAAATCATTATGACATCAACAAAATGATTATGACATCATCTAATGATTATGACATCATCAAAATGATCATGACATCATCCAATGATTATGACATCAAATGATTATGACATCAACAAAATGATTATGACATCATCTAATGATTATGTCATCATCAAATGATTATGACATAAACAAAATGATTATGACATCATCCAATGATTATGACATCAAATTATTATGACATCAACAAAATGATTATGACATCAACAAAATGATTATGACATCATCTAATGATTATGACATCATCAAATGATTATGACATCAACAAAATGATTATGACATCATCTAATGATTATGACATCATCAAAATGATTATGACATCATCCAATGATTATGACATCAAATGATTATGACATCAACAAAATGATTATGACATCATCTAATGATTATGTCATCATCAAATGATTATGACATAAACAAAATGATTATGACATCATCCAATGATTATGACATCAAATTATTATGACATAAACAAAATGATTATGACATCAACAAAATGATTATGACATCATCTAATGATTATGACATCATCAAATGATTATGACATCAACAAAATGATTATGACATCATCCAATGATTATGACATCAAATGATTATGACATCATCAAATGATTATGACATCAACAAAATGATTATTACATCATCCAATGATTATGACATCAAATGATTATGACATCATCAAATCATTATGACATCAACAAAATGATTATGACATCAACAAAATGATTATGACATCATCAAATGATTATGACATCATCAAATGATTATGACATCAACAAAATGATTATGACATCATCCAATGATTATGACATCAAATGATTATGACATCATCAAATGATTATGACATCAACAAAATGATTATGACATCATCAAATGATTATGACATCAACAAAATGATTATGACATCATCTAATGATTATGACATCATCAAATGATTATGACATCAACAAAATGATTATGACATCAAATGATTATGACATCATCAAATGATTATGACATCAACAAAATGATTATGCCATCATCCAATGATTATGACATCAAATGATTATGACATCAACAAAATGATTATGAGATCAACAAAATGATTATGACATCATCTAATGAATATGACAACATCAAATGATTATGACATCAACAAAATGATTATGACATCATCCAATGATTATGACATCAAATGATTATGACATCATCAAATGATTATGACATCAACAAAATGATTATGACATCATCCAATGATTATGACATCAAATGATTATGACATCATCAAATCATTATGACATCAACAAAATGATTATGACATCAACAAAATGATTGTGACATCATCTAATGATTATGACATCAAATGATTATGACATCATCAAATCATTATGACATCAACAAAATGATTATGACATCATCTAATGATTATGACATCATCAAAATGATTATGACATCATCCAATGATTATGACATCAAATGATTATGACATCAACAAAATGATTATGACATCATCTAATGATTATGTCATCATCAAATGATTATGACATAAACAAAATGATTATGACATCATCCAATGATTATGACATCAAATTATTATGACATCAACAAAATGATTATGACATCAACAAAATGATTATGACATCATCTAATGATTATGACATCATCAAATGATTATGACATCAACAAAATGATTATGACATCATCTAATGATTATGACATCATCAAAATGATTATGACATCATCCAATGATTATGACATCAAATGATTATGACATCAACAAAATGATTATGACATCATCTAATGATTATGTCATCATCAAATGATTATGACATAAACAAAATGATTATGACATCATCCAATGATTATGACATCAAATTATTATGACATAAACAAAATGATTATGACATCAACAAAATGATTATGACATCATCTAATGATTATGACATCATCAAATGATTATGACATCAACAAAATGATTATGACATCATCCAATGATTATGACATCAAATGATTATGACATCATCAAATGATTATGACATCAACAAAATGATTATTACATCATCCAATGATTATGACATCAACAAAATGATTATGACATCATCAAATCATTATGACATCAACAAAATGATTATGACATCAACAAAATGATTATGACATCATCAAATGATTATAACATCAACAAAATGATTATGACATCATCTAATGATTATGACATCATCAAATGATTATGACATCAACAAAATGATTATGACATCATCCAATGATTATGACATCAAATGATTATGACATCATCAAATGATTATGACATCAACAAAATGATTATGACATCATCAAATGATTATGACATCAACAAAATGATTATGACATCATCTAATGATTATGACATCATCAAATGATTATGACATCAACAAAATGATTATGACATCAAATGATTATGACATCATCAAATGATTATGACATCAACAAAATGATTATGACATCATCCAATGATTATGACATCAAATGATTATGACATCAACAAAATGATTATGAGATCAACAAAATGATTATGACATCATCTAATGAATATGACAACATCAAATGATTATGATATCAACAAAATGATTATGACATCATCCAATGATTATGACATCAAATGATTATGACATCATCAAATGATTATGACATCAACAAAATGATTATGACATCATCCAATGATTATGACATCAAATGATTATGACATCATCAAATCATTATGACATCAACAAAATGATTATGACATCAACAAAATGATTATGACATCATCAAATGATTATGACATCAACAAAATGATTATGACATCATCTAATGATGATGACATCATCAAATGATTATGACATCAACAAAATGATTATGACATCATCAAATGATTATGACATCAACAAAATGATTATGACATCATCTAATGATTATGACATCATCAAATGATTATGACATCAACAAAATGATTATGACATCATCAAATGATTATGACATCAACAAAATGATTATGACATCATCTAATGATTATGACATCATCTAATGATTATGACATCATCAAATGATTATGACATCAACAAAATGATTATGACATCATCTAATGATTATGACATCATCAAATGATTATGACATCAACAAAATGATTATGACATCAACAAATGATTCTGACATCAACAAAATGATTATGACATCATCTAATGATTATGACATCATCAAATGAATATGACATCAACAAAATGATTATGACATCATCCAATGATTATGACATCAAATGATTATGACATCATCAAATCATTATGACATCAACAAAATGATTATGACATCAACAAAATGATTATGACATCATCAAATGATTATGACATCAACAAAATGATTATGACATCATCTAATGATTATGACATCATCAAATGATTATGACATCAACAAAATGATTATGACATCATCTAAGGATTATGACATCAAATGATTATGACATCATCAAATGATTATGACATCAACAAAATGATTATGACATCATCCAATGATTATGACATCAAATAATTATGGCATCATCAAATGATTATGACATCAACAAAATGATTATGACATCATCTAATGATTATGACATCAAATGATTATGACATCATCAAATCATTATGACATCAACAAAATGATTATGACATCATCTAATGATTATGACATCATCAAAATTATCATGACATCATCCAATGATTATGACATCAAATGATTATGACATCAACAAAATGATTATGACATCATCTAATGATTATGTCATCATCAAATGATTATGACATAAACAAAATGATTATGACATCATCCAATGATTATGACATCAAATTATTATGACATCAACAAAATGATTATGACATCAACAAAATGATTATGACATCATCTAATGATTATGACATCATCAAATGATTATGACATCAACAAAATGATTATGACATCATCTAATGATTATGACATCATCAAAATGATTATGACATCATCTAATGATTATGACATCATCAAATGATTATGACATCAACAAAATGATTATGACATCATCCAATGATTATGACATCAAATGATTATGACATCATCAAATGATTATGACATCAACAAAATGATTATTACATCATCCAATGATTATGACATCAAATGATTATGACATCATCAAATCATTATGACATCAACAAAATGATTATGACATCAACAAAATGATTATGACATCATCAAATGATTATGACATCATCAAATGATTATGACATCAACAAAATGATTATGACATCATCCAATGATTATGACATCAAATGATTATGACATCATCAAATGATTATGACATCAACAAAATGATTATGACATCATCAAATCATTATGACATCAACAAAATGATTATGACATCAACAAAATGATTATGACATCATCAAATGATTATAACATCAACAAAATGATTATGACATCATCTAATGATTATGACATCATCAAATGATTATGACATCAACAAAATGATTATGACATCATCCAATGATTATGACATCAAATGATTATGACATCATCAAATGATTATGACATCAACAAAATGATTATGACATCATCAAATGATTATGACATCAACAAAATGATTATGACATCATCTAATGATTATGACATCATCAAATGATTATGACATCAACAAAATGATTATGACATCAAATGATTATGACATCATCAAATGATTATGACATCAACAAAATGATTATGACATCATCCAATGATTATGACATCAAATGATTATGACATCAACAAAATGATTATGAGATCAACAAAATGATTATGACATCATCTAATGAATATGACAACATCAAATGATTATGATATCAACAAAATGATTATGACATCATCCAATGATTATGACATCAAATGATTATGACATCATCAAATGATTATGACATCAACAAAATGATTATGACATCATCCAATGATTATGACATCAAATGATTATGACATCATCAAATCATTATGACATCAACAAAATGATTATGACATCAACAAAATGATTATGACATCATCAAATGATTATGACATCAACAAAATGATTATGACATCATCTAATGATGATGACATCATCAAATGATTATGACATCAACAAAATGATTATGACATCATCAAATGATTATGACATCAACAAAATGATTATGACATCATCTAATGATTATGACATCATCAAATGATTATGACATCAACAAAATGATTATGACATCATCAAATGATTATGACATCAACAAAATGATTATGACATCATCTAATGATTATGACATCATCTAATGATTATGACATCATCAAATGATTATGACATCAACAAAATGATTATGACATCATCTAATGATTATGACATCATCAAATGATTATGACATCAACAAAATGATTATGACATCAACAAATGATTCTGACATCAACAAAATGATTATGACATCATCTAATGATTATGACATCATCAAATGAATATGACATCAACAAAATGATTATGACATCATCCAATGATTATGACATCAAATGATTATGACATCATCAAATCATTATGACATCAACAAAATGATTATGACATCAACAAAATGATTATGACATCATCAAATGATTATGACATCAACAAAATGATTATGACATCATCTAATGATTATGACATCATCAAATGATTATGACATCAACAAAATGATTATGACATCATCTAAGGATTATGACATCAAATGATTATGACATCATCAAATGATTATGACATCAACAAAATGATTATGACATCATCCAATGATTATGACATCAAATAATTATGGCATCATCAAATGATTATGACATCAACAAAATGATTATGACATCATCTAATGATTATGACATCAAATGATTATGACATCATCAAATCATTATGACATCAACAAAATGATTATGACATCATCTAATGATTATGACATCATCAAAATTATCATGACATCATCCAATGATTATGACATCAAATGATTATGACATCAACAAAATGATTATGACATCATCTAATGATTATGTCATCATCAAATGATTATGACATAAACAAAATGATTATGACATCATCCAATGATTATGACATCAAATTATTATGACATCAACAAAATGATTATGACATCAACAAAATGATTATGACATCATCTAATGATTATGACATCATCAAATGATTATGACATCAACAAAATGATTATGACATCATCTAATGATTATGACATCATCAAAATGATTATGACATCATCTAATGATTATGACATCATCAAATGATTATGACATCAACAAAATGATTATGACATCATCCAATGATTATGACATCAAATGATTATGACATCATCAAATGATTATGACATCAACAAAATGATTATTACATCATCCAATGATTATGACATCAAATGATTATGACATCATCAAATCATTATGACATCAACAAAATGATTATGACATCAACAAAATGATTATGACATCATCAAATGATTATGACATCATCAAATGATTATGACATCAACAAAATGATTATGACATCATCCAATGATTATGACATCAAATGATTATGACATCATCAAATGATTATGACATCAACAAAATGATTATGACATCATCAAATGATTATGACATCAACAAAATGATTATGACATCATCTAATGATTATGACATCATCAAATGATTATGACATCAACAAAATGATTATGACATCAAATGATTATGACATCATCAAATGATTATGACATCAACAAAATGATTATGACATCATCCAATGATTATGACATCAAATGATTATGACATCAACAAAATGATTATGAGATCAACAAAATGATTATGACATCATCTAATGAATATGACAACATCAAATGATTATGACATCAACAAAATGATTATGACATCATCCAATGATTATGACATCAAATGATTATGACATCATCAAATGATTATGACATCAACAAAATGATTATGACATCATCCAATGATTATGACATCAAATGATTATGACATCATCAAATCATTATGACATCAACAAAATGATTATGACATCAACAAAATGATTATGACATCATCAAATGATTATGACATCAACAAAATGATTATGACATCATCTAATGATGATGACATCATCAAATGATTATGACATCAACAAAATGATTATGACATCATCAAATGATTATGACATCAACAAAATGATTATGACATCATCTAATGATTATGACATCATCAAATGATTATGACATCAACAAAATGATTATGACATCATCAAATGATTATGACATCAACAAAATGATTATGACATCATCTAATGATCATGACATCATCAAATGATTATGGCATCATCAATTGATTATGACATCAACAAAATGATTATGACATCATCCAATGATTATGACCTCAAATCATTATGACATCATCAAATCATTATGACATCAACAAAATGATTATTACATCAACAAAATGATTATGACATCATCAAATGATTATGACATCAACAAAATGATTATGTCATCATCCAATGATCATGACATCAAATGATTATGACATCATCAAATGATTATGACATCAACAAAATGATTATTACATCATCTAATGATTATGACATCATCAAATGATTATGACATCAACAAAATGATTATGACATCATCCAATGATTGTGACATCAAATGATTATGACATCATCAAATGATTATGACATCAACAAAATGATAATGACATCATCAAATGATTATGACATCAACAAAATGATTATGACATCATCTAATGATTATGACATAATCAAATGATTATGACATCAACAAAATGATTATGACATCATCTAATGATTATGACATCATCAAATGATTATGACATCAACAAAATGATTATGACATCATCCAATGATTATGACATCAAATGATTATGACATCATCAAATGATTATGACATCAACAAAATGATTATGACATCATCTAATGAATATGACATCATCAAATGATTATGACATCAACAAAATGATTATGACATCATCCAATGATTATGACATCAAATGATTATGACATCATCAAATGATTATGACATCAACAAAATGATTATGACATCATCCAATGATTATGACATCAAATGATTATGACATCATCAAATCATTATGACATCAGCAAAATGATTATGACATAATCTAATGATTATGACATCATCAAATGATTATGACATCAACAAAATGATTATGACATCATCTAATGATTATGACATCATCAAATGATTATGACATCAACAAAATGATTATGACATCATCCAATGATTATGACATCAAATGATTATGACATCATCAAATGATTACGACATCAACAAAATGATTATGACATCATCTAATGATTATGACATCATCAAATGATTATGACATCAACAAAATGATTATGACATCAAATGATTATGACATCATCAAATGATTGACATAAAAAAAAAGATTATGACATCATCCAATGATTATGACATCAAATGATTATGACATCATCAAATCATTATGACATCAACAAAATGATTATGACATCATCTAATGATTATGACATCATCAAAATGATTATTACCTCATCCAATGATTATGACATCAAATGATTATGACATCAACAAAATGATTATGACATCATCTAATGATTATGTCATCATCAAATGATTATGACATAAACAAAATGATTATGACATCATCCAATGATTATGACATCAAATGATTATGACATCAACAAAATGATTATGACATCAACAAAATGATTATGACATCATCTAATGATTATGACATCATCAAATGATTATGACATCAACAAAATGATTATGACATCATCCAATGATTATGACATCAAATGATTATGACATCATCAAATGATTATGACATCAACAAAATGATTATTACATCATCCAATGATTATGACATCAAATGATTATGACATCATCAAATCATTATGACATCAACAAAATGATTATGACATCAACAAAATGATTATGACATCATCAAATGATTATAACATCAACAAAATGATTATGACATCATCTAATGATTATGACATCATCAAATGATTATGACATCAACAAAATGATTATGACATCATCCAATGATTATGACATCAACAAAATGATTATGACATCATCTAATGATTATGAAATCATCAAATGATTATGACATCAACAAAATGATTATGACATCATCCAATGATTATGACATCAAATGATTATGACATCATCAAATGATTATGACATCAACAAAATGATTATGACATCATCCAATGATTATGACATCAAATGATTATGACATCATCAAATCATTATGACATCAACAAAATGATTATGACATCAACAAAATGATTATGACATCATCAAATGATTATAACATCAACAAAATGATAATGACATCATCTAATGATTATGACATCATCAAATGATTATGACATCAACAAAATGATTATGACATCATCAAATGATTATGACATCAACAAAATGATTATAACATCATCTAATGATTATGACATCATCAAATGATTATGACATCAACAAAATGATTATGACATCATCCAATGATTATGACATCAAATGATTATGACATCATCAAATGATTATGACATCAACAAAATGATTATGACATCATCCAATGATTATGACATCAAATGATTATGACATCATCAAATCATTATGACATCAACAAAATGATTATGACATCAGCAAAATGATTATGACATCATCAAATGATTATGACATCAACAAAATGATTATGACATCATCTAATGATGATGACATCATCAAATGATTATGACATCAACAAAATGATTATGACATCATCAAATGATTATGACATCAACAAAATGATTATGACATCATCTAATGATTATGACATCATCAAATGATTATGACATCAACAAAATGATTATGACATCATCTAATGATTATGACATCATCAAATGATTATGACATCAACAAAATGATTATGACATCAACAAATGATTCTGACATCAACAAAATGATTATGACATCATCTAATGATTATGACATCATCAAATGAATATGACATCAACAAAATGATTATGACATCATCCAATGATTATGACATCAAATGATTATGACATCATCAAATCATTATGACATCAACAAAATGATTATGACATCAACAAAATGATTATGACATCATCAAATGATTATGACATCAACAAAATGATTATGACATCATCTAATGATTATGACATCATCAAATGATTATGACATCAACAAAATGATTATGACATCATCTAAGGATTATGACATCAAATGATTATGACATCATCAAATGATTATGACATCAACAAAATGATTATGACATCATCCAATGATTATGACATCAAATAATTATGACATCATCAAATGATTATGACATCAACAAAATGATTATGACATCATCTAATGATTATGACATCAAATGATTATGACATCATCAAATCATTATGACATCAACAAAATGATTATGACATCATCTAATGATTATGACATCATCAAAATGATTATGACATCATCCAATGATTATGACATCAAATGATTATGACATCAACAAAATGATTATGACATCATCTAATGATTATGTCATCATCAAATGATTATGACATAAACAAAATGATTATGACATCATACAATGATTATGACATCAAATTATTATGACATCAACAAAATGATTATGACATCAACAAAATGATTATGACATCATCTAATGATTATGACATCATCAAATGATTATGACATCAACAAAATGATTATTACATCATCCAATGATTATGACATCAAATGATTATGACATCATCAAATCATTATGACATCAACAAAATGATTATTACATCATCCAATGATTATGACATCAAATGATTATGACATCATCAAATCATTATGACATCAACAAAATGATTATGACATCAACAAAATGATTATGACATCATCAAATGATTATAACATCAACAAAATGATTATGACATCATCTAATGATTATGACATCATCAAATGATTATGACATCAACAAAATGATTATGACATCATCCAATGATTATGACATCAAATGATTATGACATCATCAAATGATTATGACATCAACAAAATGATTATGACATCATCAAATGATTATGACATCAACAAAATGATTATGACATCATCTAATGATTATGACATCAACAAAATGATTATGACATCAAATGATTATGACATCATCAAATGATTATGACATCAACAAAATGATTATGACATCATCCAATGATTATGACATCAAATGATTATGACATCATCAAATCATTATGACATCAACAAAATGATTATGACATCAACAAAATGATTATGGCATCATCAAATGATTATAACATCAACAAAATGATTATGACATCATCTAATGATTATGACATCATCAAATGATTATGACATCAACAAAATGATTATGACATCATCCAATGATTATGACATCAAATGATTATGACATCATCAAATGATTATGACATCATCCAATGATTATGACATCAAATGATTATGACATCATCAAATGATTACGACATCAACAAAATGATTATGACATCATCAAATGATTATGACATCAACAAAATGATTATGACATCATCCAATGATTATGACATCAAATGATTATGACATCATCAAATGATTGACATCAGCAAAAAGATTATGACATCATCCAATGATTATGACATCAAATGATTATGACATCATCAAATCATTATGACATCAACAAAATGATTATGACATCATCTAATGATTATGACATCATCAAAATGATTATGACATCATCCAATGATTATGACATCAAATGATTATGACATCAACAAAATGATTATGACATCATCTAATGATTATGTCATCATCAAATGATTATGACATAAACAAAATGATTATGACATCATCAAATGATTATGAGATCAACAAAATGATTATGACATCATCTAATGAATATGACATCATCAAATGATTATGACATCAACAAAATGATTATGACATCATCCAATGATTATGACATCAAATGATTATGACATCATCAAATGATTATGACATCAACAAAATGATTATGACATCATCCAATGATTATGACATCAAATGATTATGACATCATCAAATCATTATGACATCAAAAAAATGATTATGACATCAGCAAAATGATTATGACATCATCAAATGATTATGACATCAACAAAATGATTATGACATCATCTAATGATGATGACATCATCAAATGATTATGACATCAACAAAATGATTATGACATCATCAAATGATTATGACATCAACAAAATGATTATGACATCATCTAATGATTATGACATCATCAAATGATTATGACATCAACAAAATGATTATGACATCATCTAATGATTATGACATCATCAAATGATTATGACATCAACAAAATGATTATGACATCAACAAATGATTCTGACATCAACAAAATGATTATGACATCATCTAATGATTATGACATCATCAAATGAATATGACATCAACAAAATGATTATGACATCATCCAATGATTATGACATCAAATGATTATGACATCATCAAATCATTATGACATCAACAAAATGATTATGACATCAACAAAATGATTATGACATCAACAAAATGATTATGACATCATCTAATGATTATGACATCATCAAATGATTATGACATCAACAAAATGATTATGACATCATCTAAGGATTATGACATCAAATGATTATGACATCATCAAATGATTATGACATCAACAAAATGATTATGACATCTTCCAATGATTATGACATCAAATAATTATGGCATCATCAAATGATTATGACATCAACAAAATGATTATGACATCATCTAATGATTATGACATCAAATGATTATGACATCATCAAATCATTATGACATCAACAAAATGATTATGACATCATCTAATGATTATGACATCATCAAAATGATTATGACATCATCCAATGATTATGACATCAAATGATTATGACATCAACAAAATGATTATGACATCATCTAATGATTATGTCATCATCAAATGATTATGACATAAACAAAATGATTATGACATCATCCAATGATTATGACATCAAATTATTATGACATCAACAAAATGATTATGACATCAACAAAATGATTATGACATCATCTAATGATTATGACATCATCAAATGATTATGACATCAACAAAATGATTATGACATCATCTAATGATTATGACATCATCAAAATGATTATGACATCATCCAATGATTATGACATCAAATGATTATGACATCAACAAAATGATTATGACATCATCTAATGATTATGTCATCATCAAATGATTATGACATAAACAAAATGATTATGACATCATCCAATGATTATGACATCAAATTATTATGACATAAACAAAATGATTATGACATCAACAAAATGATTATGACATCATCTAATGATTATGACATCATCAAATGATTATGACATCAACAAAATGATTATGACATCATCCAATGATTATGACATCAAATGATTATGACATCATCAAATGATTATGACATCAACAAAATGATTATTACATCATCCAATGATTATGACATCAAATGATTATGACATCATCAAATCATTATGACATCAACAAAATGATTATGACATCAACAAAATGATTATGACATCATCAAATGATTATAACATCAACAAAATGATTATGACATCATCTAATGATTATGACATCATCAAATGATTATGACATCAACAAAATGATTATGACATCATCCAATGATTATGACATCAAATGATTATGACATCATCAAATGATTATGACATCAACAAAATGATTATGACATCATCAAATGATTATGACATCAACAAAATGATTATGACATCATCTAATGATTATGACATCATCAAATGATTATGACATCAACAAAATGATTATGACATCAAATGATTATGACATCATCAAATGATTATGACATCAACAAAATGATTATGACATCATCCAATGATTATGACATCAAATGATTATGACATCAACAAAATGATTATGAGATCAACAAAATGATTATGACATCATCTAATGAATATGACAACATCAAATGATTATGACATCAACAAAATGATTATGACATCATCCAATGATTATGACATCAAATGATTATGACATCATCAAATGATTATGACATCAACAAAATGATTATGACATCATCCAATGATTATGACATCAAATGATTATGACATCATCAAATCATTATGACATCAACAAAATGATTATGACATCAACAAAATGATTATGACATCATCTAATGATTATGACATCAAATGATTATGACATCATCAAATCATTATGACATCAACAAAATGATTATGACATCATCTAATGATTATGACATCATCAAAATGATTATGACATCATCCAATGATTATGACATCAAATGATTATGACATCAACAAAATGATTATGACATCATCTAATGATTATGTCATCATCAAATGATTATGACATAAACAAAATGATTATGACATCATCCAATGATTATGACATCAAATTATTATGACATCAACAAAATGATTATGACATCAACAAAATGATTATGACATCATCTAATGATTATGACATCATCAAATGATTATGACATCAACAAAATGATTATGACATCATCTAATGATTATGACATCATCAAAATGATTATGACATCATCCAATGATTATGACATCAAATGATTATGACATCAACAAAATGATTATGACATCATCTAATGATTATGTCATCATCAAATGATTATGACATAAACAAAATGATTATGACATCATCCAATGATTATGACATCAAATTATTATGACATAAACAAAATGATTATGACATCAACAAAATGATTATGACATCATCTAATGATTATGACATCATCAAATGATTATGACATCAACAAAATGATTATGACATCATCCAATGATTATGACATCAAATGATTATGACATCATCAAATGATTATGACATCAACAAAATGATTATTACATCATCCAATGATTATGACATCAAATGATTATGACATCATCAAATCATTATGACATCAACAAAATGATTATGACATCAACAAAATAATTATGACATCATCAAATGATTATAACATCAACAAAATGATTATGACATCATCTAATGATTATGACATCATCAAATGATTATGACATCAACAAAATGATTATGACATCATCCAATGATTATGACATCAAATGATTATGACATCATCAAATGATTATGACATCAACAAAATGATTATGACATCATCAAATGATTATGACATCAACAAAATGATTATGACATCATCTAATGATTATGACATCATCAAATGATTATGACATCAACAAAATGATTATGACATCAAATGATTATGACATCATCAAATGATTATGACATCAACAAAATGATTATGACATCATCCAATGATTATGACATCAAATGATTATGACATCAACAAAATGATTATGAGATCAACAAAATGATTATGACATCATCTAATGAATATGACAACATCAAATGATTATGACATCAACAAAATGATTATGACATCATCCAATGATTATGACATCAAATGATTATGACATCATCAAATGATTATGACATCAACAAAATGATTATGACATCATCCAATGATTATGACATCAAATGATTATGACATCATCAAATCATTATGACATCAACAAAATGATTATGACATCAACAAAATGATTATGACATCATCTAATGATTATGACATCAAATGATTATGACATCATCAAATCATTATGACATCAACAAAATGATTATGACATCATCTAATGATTATGACATCATCAAAATGATTATGACATCATCCAATGATTATGACATCAAATGATTATGACATCAACAAAATGATTATGACATCATCTAATGATTATGTCATCATCAAATGATTATGACATAAACAAAATGATTATGACATCATCCAATGATTATGACATCAAATTATTATGACATCAACAAAATGATTATGACATCAACAAAATGATTATGACATCATCTAATGATTATGACATCATCAAATGATTATGACATCAACAAAATGATTATGACATCATCTAATGATTATGACATCATCAAAATGATTATGACATCATCCAATGATTATGACATCAAATGTTTATGACATCAACAAAATGATTATGACATCATCTAATGATTATGTCATCATCAAATGATTATGACATAAACAAAATGATTATGACATCATCCAATGATTATGACATCAAATTATTATGACATAAACAAAATGATTATGACATCAACAAAATGATTATGACATCATCTAATGATTATGACATCATCAAATGATTATGACATCAACAAAATGATTATGACATCATCCAATGATTATGACATCAAATGATTATGACATCATCAAATGATTATGACATCAACAAAATGATTATTACATCATCCAATGATTATGACATCAAATGATTATGACATCATCAAATCATAATGACATCAACAAAATGATTATGACATCAACAAAATGATTATGACATCATCAAATGATTATAACATCAACAAAATGATTATGACATCATCTAATGATTATGACATCATCAAATGATTATGACATCAACAAAATGATTATGACATCATCCAATGATTATGACATCAAATGATTATGACATCATCAAATGATTATGACATCAACAAAATGATTATGACATCATCAAATGATTATGACATCAACAAAATGATTATGACATCATCTAATGATTATGACATCATCAAATGATTATGACATCAACAAAATGATTATGACATCAAATGATTATGACATCATCAAATGATTATGACATCAACAAAATGATTATGACATCATCCAATGATTATGACATCAAATGATTATGACATCAACAAAATGATTATGAGATCAACAAAATGATTATGACATCATCTAATGAATATGACAACATCAAATGATTATGACATCAACAAAATGATTATGACATCATCCAATGATTATGACATCAAATGATTATGACATCATCAAATGATTATGACATCAACAAAATGATTATGACATCATCCAATGATTATGACATCAAATGATTATGACATCATCAAATCATTATGACATCAACAAAATGATTATGACATCAACAAAATGATTATGACATCATCAAATGATTATGACATCAACAAAATGATTATGACATCATCTAATGATGATGACATCATCAAATGATTATGACATCAACAAAATGATTATGACATCATCAAATGATTATGACATCAACAAAATGATTATGACATCATCTAATGATTATGACATCATCAAATGATTATGACATCAACAAAATGATTATGACATCATCAAATGATTATGACATCAACAAAATGATTATGACATCATCTAATGATTATGACATCATCTAATGATTATGACATCATCAAATGATTATGACATCAACAAAATGATTATGACATCATCTAATGATTATGACATCATCAAATGATTATGACATCAACAAAATGATTATGACATCAACAAATGATTCTGACATCAACAAAATGATTATGACATCATCTAATGATTATGACATCATCAAATGAATATGACATCAACAAAATGATTATGACATCATCCAATGATTATGACATCAAATGATTATGACATCATCAAATCATTATGACATCAACAAAATGATTATGACATCAACAAAATGATTATGACATCATCAAATGATTATGACATCAACAAAATGATTATGACATCATCTAATGATTATGACATCATCAAATGATTATGACATCAACAAAATGATTATGACATCATCTAAGGATTATGACATCAAATGATTATGACATCATCAAATGATTATGACATCAACAAAATGATTATGACATCATCCAATGATTATGACATCAAATAATTATGGCATCATCAAATGATTATGACATCAACAAAATGATTATGACATCATCTAATGATTATGACATCAAATGATTATGACATCATCAAATCATTATGACATCAACAAAATGATTATGACATCATCTAATGATTATGACATCATCAAAATGATCATGACATCATCCAATGATTATGACATCAAATGATTATGACATCAACAAAATGATTATGACATCATCTAATGATTATGTCATCATCAAATGATTATGACATAAACAAAATGATTATGACATCATCCAATGATTATGACATCAAATTATTATGACATCAACAAAATGATTATGACATCAACAAAATGATTATGACATCATCTAATGATTATGACATCATCAAATGATTATGACATCAACAAAATGATTATGACATCATCTAATGATTATGACATCATCAAAATGATTATGACATCATCCAATGATTATGACATCAAATGATTATGACATCAACAAAATGATTATGACATCATCTAATGATTATGTCATCATCAAATGATTATGACATAAACAAAATGATTATGACATCATCCAATGATTATGACATCAAATTATTATGACATAAACAAAATGATTATGACATCAACAAAATGATTATGACATCATCTAATGATTATGACATCATCAAATGATTATGACATCAACAAAATGATTATGACATCATCCAATGATTATGACATCAAATGATTATGACATCATCAAATGATTATGACATCAACAAAATGATTATTACATCATCCAATGATTATGACATCAAATGATTATGACATCATCAAATCATTATGACATCAACAAAATGATTATGACATCAACAAAATGATTATGACATCATCAAATGATTATAACATCAACAAAATGATTATGACATCATCTAATGATTATGACATCATCAAATGATTATGACATCAACAAAATGATTATGACATCATCCAATGATTATGACATCAAATGATTATGACATCATCAAATGATTATGACATCAACAAAATGATTATGACATCATCAAATGATTATGACATCAACAAAATGATTATGACATCATCTAATGATTATGACATCATCAAATGATTATGACATCAACAAAATGATTATGACATCAAATGATTATGACATCATCAAATGATTATGACATCAACAAAATGATTATGACATCATCCAATGATTATGACATCAAATGATTATGACATCAACAAAATGATTATGAGATCAACAAAATGATTATGACATCATCTAATGAATATGACAACATCAAATGATTATGACATCAACAAAATGATTATGACATCATCCAATGATTATGACATCAAATGATTATGACATCATCAAATGATTATGACATCAACAAAATGATTATGACATCATCCAATGATTATGACATCAAATGATTATGACATCATCAAATCATTATGACATCAACAAAATGATTATGACATCAACAAAATGATTATGACATCATCAAATGATTATGACATCAACAAAATGATTATGACATCATCTAATGATGATGACATCATCAAATGATTATGACATCAACAAAATGATTATGACATCATCAAATGATTATGACATCAACAAAATGATTATGACATCATCTAATGATTATGACATCATCAAATGATTATGACATCAACAAAATGATTATGACATCATCAAATGATTATGACATCAACAAAATGATTATGACATCATCTAATGATCATGACATCATCAAATGATTATGGCATCATCAATTGATTATGACATCAACAAAATGATTATGACATCATCCAATGATTATGACCTCAAATCATTATGACATCATCAAATCATTATGACATCAACAAAATGATTATTACATCAACAAAATGATTATGACATCATCAAATGATTATGACATCAACAAAATGATTATGTCATCATCCAATGATCATGACATCAAATGATTATGACATCATCAAATGATTATGACATCAACAAAATGATTATTACATCATCTAATGATTATGACATCATCAAATGATTATGACATCAACAAAATGATTATGACATCATCCAATGATTGTGACATCAAATGATTATGACATCATCAAATGATTATGACATCAACAAAATGATAATGACATCATCAAATGATTATGACATCAACAAAATGATTATGACATCATCTAATGATTATGACATAATCAAATGATTATGACATCAACAAAATGATTATGACATCATCTAATGATTATGACATCATCAAATGATTATGACATCAACAAAATGATTATGACATCATCCAATGATTATGACATCATCAAATGATTATGACATCAACAAAATGATTATGACATCATCTAATGAATATGACATCATCAAATGATTATGACATCAACAAAATGATGATGACATCATCCAATGATTATGACATCAAATGATTATGACATCATCAAATGATTATGACATCAACAAAATGATTATGACATCATCCAATGATTATGACATCAAATGATTATGACATCATCAAATCATTATGACATCAGCAAAATGATTATGACATAATCTAATGATTATGACATCATCAAATGATTATGACATCAACAAAATGATTATGACATCATCTAATGATTATGACATCATCAAATGATTATGACATCAACAAAATGATTATGACATCATCCAATGATTATGACATCAAATGATTATGACATCATCAAATGATTACGACATCAACAAAATGATTATGACATCATCTAATGATTATGACATCATCAAATGATTATGACATCAACAAAATGATTATGACATCAAATGATTATGACATCATCAAATGATTGACATAAAAAAAAAGATTATGACATCATCCAATGATTATGACATCAAATGATTATGACATCATCAAATCATTATGACATCAACAAAATGATTATGACATCATCTAATGATTATGACATCATCAAAATGATTATTACATCATCCAATGATTATGACATCAAATGATTATGACATCAACAAAATGATTATGACATCATCTAATGATTATGTCATCATCAAATGATTATGACATAAACAAAATGATTATGACATCATCCAATGATTATGACATCAAATGATTATGACATCAACAAAATGATTATGACATCAACAAAATGATTATGACATCATCTAATGATTATGACATCATCAAATGATTATGACATCAACAAAATGATTATGACATCATCCAATGATTATGACATCAAATGATTATGACATCATCAAATGATTATGACATCAACAAAATGATTATTACATCATCCAATGATTATGACATCAAATGATTATGACATCATCAAATCATTATGACATCAACAAAATGATTATGACATCAACAAAATGATTATGACATCATCAAATGATTATAACATCAACAAAATGATTATGACATCATCTAATGATTATGACATCATCAAATGATTATGACATCAACAAAATGATTATGACATCATCCAATGATTATGACATCAACAAAATGATTATGACATCATCTAATGATTATGAAATCATCAAATGATTATGACATCAACAAAATGATTATGACATCATCCAATGATTATGACATCAAATGATTATGACATCATCAAATCATTATGACATCAACAAAATGATTATGACATCATCCAATGATTATGACATCAAATGATTATGACATCATCAAATCATTATGACATCAACAAAATGATTATGACATCAACAAAATGATTATGACATCATCAAATGATTATAACATCAACAAAATGATAATGACATCATCTAATGATTATGACATCATCAAATGATTATGACATCAACAAAATGATTATGACATCATCAAATGATTATGACATCAACAAAATGATTATAACATCATCTAATGATTATGACATCATCAAATGATTATGACATCAACAAAATGATTATGACATCATCCAATGATTATGACATCAAATGATTATGACATCATCAAATGATTATGACATCAACAAAATGATTATGACATCATCCAATGATTATGACATCAAATGATTATGACATCATCAAATCATTATGACATCAACAAAATGATTATGACATCAGCAAAATGATTATGACATCATCAAATGATTATGACATCAACAAAATGATTATGACATCATCTAATGATGATGACATCATCAAATGATTATGACATCAACAAAATGATTATGACATCATCAAATGATTATGACATCAACAAAATGATTATGACATCATCTAATGATTATGACATCATCAAATGATTATGACATCAACAAAATGATTATGACATCATCTAATGATTATGACATCATCAAATGATTATGACATCAACAAAATGATTATGACATCAACAAATGATTCTGACATCAACAAAATGATTATGACATCATCTAATGATTATGACATCATCAAATGAATATGACATCAACAAAATGATTATGACATCATCCAATGATTATGACATCAAATGATTATGACATCATCAAATCATTATGACATCAACAAAATGATTATGACATCAACAAAATGATTATGACATCATCAAATGATTATGACATCAACAAAATGATTATGACATCATCTAATGATTATGACATCAAATGATTATGACATCAACAAAATGATTATGACATCAACAAAATGATTATGACATCATCAAATGATTATGACATCAACAAAATGATTATGACATCATCTAATGATTATGACATCAAATCATTATGACATCAACAAAATGATTATGACATCAACAAAATGATTATGACATCATCTAATGATTATGACATCATCAAAATGATTATGACATCATCCAATGATTATGACATCAAATGATTATGACATCAACAAAATGATTATGACATCATCTAATGATTATGTCATCATCAAATGATTATGACATAAACAAAATGATTATGACATCATCCAATGATTATGACATCAAATTATTATGACATCAACAAAATGATTATGACATCAACAAAATGATTATGACATCATCTAATGATTATGACATCATCAAATGATTATGACATCAACAAAATGATTATGACATCATCCAATGATTATGACATCAAATGATTATGACATATTCAAATGATTATGACATCAACAAAATGATTATTACATCATCCAATGATTATGACATCAAATGATTATGACATCATCAAATCATTATGACATCAACAAAATGATTATGACATCAACAAAATGATTATGACATCATCAAATGATTATAACATCAACAAAATGATTATGACATCATCTAATGATTATGACATCATCAAATGATTATGACATCAACAAAATGATTATGACATCATCCAATGATTATGACATCAAATGATTATGACATCATCAAATGATTATGACATCAACAAAATGATTATGACATCATCAAATGATTATGACATCAACAAAATGATTATGACATCATCTAATGATTATGACATCAACAAAATGATTATGACATCAAATGATTATGACATCATCAAATGATTATGACATCAACAAAATGATTATGACATCATCCAATGATTATGACATCAAATGATTATGACATCATCAAATCATTATGACATCAACAAAATGATTATGACATCAACAAAATGATTATGGCATCATCAAATGATTATAACATCAACAAAATGATTATGACATCATCTAATGATTATGACATCATCAAATGATTATGACATCAACAAAATGATTATGACATCATCCAATGATTATGACATCAAATGATTATGACATCATCAAATGATTATGACATCATCCAATGATTATGACATCAAATGATTATGACATCATCAAATGATTACGACATCAACAAAATGATTATGACATCATCAAATGATTATGACATCAACAAAATGATTATGACATCATCCAATGATTATGACATCAAATGATTATGACATCATCAAATGATTGACATCAGCAAAAAGATTATGACATCATCCAATGATTATGACATCAAATGATTATGACATCATCAAATCATTATGACATCAACAAAATGATTATGACATCATCTAATGATTATGACATCATCAAAATGATTATGACATCATCCAATGATTATGACATCAAATGATTATGACATCAACAAAATGATTATGACATCATCTAATGATTATGTCATCATCAAATGATTATGACATAAACAAAATGATTATGACATCATCAAATGATTATGAGATCAACAAAATGATTATGACATCATCTAATGAATATGACATCATCAAATGATTATGACATCAACAAAATGATTATGACATCATCCAATGATTATGACATCAAATGATTATGACATCATCAAATGATTATGACATCAACAAAATGATTATGACATCATCCAATGATTATGACATCAAATGATTATGACATCATCAAATCATTATGACATCAACAAAATGATTATGACATCAGCAAAATGATTATGACATCATCAAATGATTATGACATCAACAAAATGATTATGACATCATCTAATGATGATGACATCATCAAATGATTATGACATCAACAAAATGATTATGACATCATCAAATGATTATGACATCAACAAAATGATTATGACATCATCTAATGATTATGACATCATCAAATGATTATGACATCAACAAAATGATTATGACATCATCTAATGATTATGACATCATCAAATGATTATGACATCAACAAAATGATTATGACATCAACAAATGATTCTGACATCAACAAAATGATTATGACATCATCTAATGATTATGACATCATCAAATGAATATGACATCAACAAAATGATTATGACATCATCCAATGATTATGACATCAAATGATTATGACATCATCAAATCATTATGACATCAACAAAATGATTATGACATCAACAAAATGATTATGACATCATCAAATGATTATGACATCAACAAAATGATTATGACATCATCTAATGATTATGACATCATCAAATGATTATGACATCAACAAAATGATTATGACATCATCTAAGGATTATGACATCAAATGATTATGACATCATCAAATGATTATGACATCAACAAAATGATTATGACATCTTCCAATGATTATGACATCAAATAATTATGGCATCATCAAATGATTATGACATCAACAAAATGATTATGACATCATCTAATGATTATGACATCAAATGATTATGACATCATCAAATCATTATGACATCAACAAAATGATTATGACATCATCTAATGATTATGACATCATCAAAATGATTATGACATCATCCAATGATTATGACATCAAATGATTATGACATCAACAAATGATTATGACATCATCTAATGATTATGTCATCATCAAATGATTATGACATAAACAAAATGATTATGACATCATCCAATGATTATGACATCAAATTATTATGACATCAACAAAATGATTATGACATCAACAAAATGATTATGACATCATCTAATGATTATGACATCATCAAATGATTATGACATCAACAAAATGATTATGACATCATCTAATGATTATGACATCATCAAAATGATTATGACATCATCCAATGATTATGACATCAAATGATTATGACATCAACAAAATGATTATGACATCATCTAATGATTATGTCATCATCAAATGATTATGACATAAACAAAATGATTATGACATTATCCAATGATTATGACATCAAATTATTATGACATAAACAAAATGATTATGACATCATCTAATGATTATGACATCATCAAATGATTATGACATCAACAAAATGATTATGACATCATCCAATGATTATGACATCAAATGATTATGACATCATCAAATGATTATGACATCAACAAAATGATTATTACATCATCCAATGATTATGACATCAAATGATTATGACATCATCAAATCATTATGACATCAACAAAATGATTATGACATCAACAAAATGATTATGACATCATCAAATGATTATAACATCAACAAAATGATTATGACATCATCTAATGATTATGACATCATCAAATGATTATGACATCAACAAAATGATTATGACATCATCCAATGATTATGACATCAAATGATTATGACATCATCAAATGATTATGACATCAACAAAATGATTATGACATCATCAAATGATTATGACATCAACAAAATGATTATGACATCATCTAATGATTATGACATCATCAAATGATTATGACATCAACAAAATGATTATGACATCAAATGATTATGACATCATCAAATGATTATGACATCAACAAAATGATTATGACATCATCCAATGATTATGACATCAAATGATTATGACATCAACAAAATGATTATGAGATCAACAAAATGATTATGACATCATCTAATGAATATGACAACATCAAATGATTATGACATCAACAAAATGATTATGACATCATCCAATGATTATGACATCAAATGATTATGACATCATCAAATGATTATGACATCAACAAAATGATTATGACATCATCCAATGATTATGACATCAAATGATTATGACATCATCAAATCATTATGACATCAACAAAATGATTATGACATCAACAAAATGATTATGACATCATCAAATGATTATGACATCAACAAAATGATTATGACATCATCTAATGATGATGACATCATCAAATGATTATGACATCAACAAAATGATTATGACATCATCAAATGATTATGACATCAACAAAATGATTATGACATCATCTAATGATTATGACATCATCAAATGATTATGACATCAACAAAATGATTATGACATCATCAAATGATTATGACATCAACAAAATGATTATGACATCATCTAATGATCATGACATCATCAAATGATTATGGTATCATCAAATGATTATGACATCAACAAAATGATTATGACATCATCCAATGATTATGACCTCAAATCATTATGACATCATCAAATCATTATGACATCAACAAAATGATTATTACATCAACAAAATGATTATGACATCATCAAATGATTATGACATCAACAAAATGATTATGTCATCATCCAATGATCATGACATCAAATGACTATGACATCATCAAATGATTATGACATCAACAAAATGATTATTACATCATCTAATGATTATGACATCATCAAATGATTATGACATCAACAAAATGATTATGACATCATCCAATGATTGTGACATCAAATGATTATGACATCATCAAATGATTATGACATCAACAAAATGATTATGACATCATCAAATGATTATGACATCAACAAAATGATTATGACATCATCTAATGATTATGACATAATCAAATGATTATGACATCAACAAAATGATTATGACATCATCTAATGATTATGACATCATCAAATGATTATGACATCAACAAAATGATTATGACATCATCCAATGATTATGACATCAAATGATTATGACATCATCAAATGATTATGACATCAACAAAATGATTATGACATCATCTAATGAATATGACATCATCAAATGATTATGACATCAACAAAATGATTATGACATCATCCAATGATTATGACATCAAATGATTATGACATCATCAAATGATTATGACATCAACAAAATGATTATGACATCATCCAATGATTATGACATCAAATGATTATGACATCATCAAATCATTATGACATCAGCAAAATGATTATGACATAATCTAATGATTATGACATCATCAAATGATTATGACATCAACAAAATGATTATGACATCATCTAATGATTATGACATCATCAAATGATTATGACATCAACAAAATGATTATGACATCATCCAATGATTATGACATCAAATGATTATGACATCATCAAATGATTACGACATCAACAAAATGATTATGACATCATCTAATGATTATGACATCATCAAATGATTATGACATCAACAAAATGATTATGACATCAAATGATTATGACATCATCAAATGATTGACATAAAAAAAAAGATTATGACATCATCCAATGATTATGACATCAAATGATTATGACATCATCAAATCATTATGACATCAACAAAATGATTATGACATCATCTAATGATTATGACATCATCAAAATGATTATTACATCATCCAATGATTATGACATCAAATGATTATGACATCAACAAAATGATTATGACATCATCTAATGATTATGTCATCATCAAATGATTATGACATAAACAAAATGATTATGACATCATCCAATGATTATGACATCAAATGATTATGACATCAACAAAATGATTATGACATCAACAAAATGATTATGACATCATCTAATGATTATGACATCATCAAATGATTATGACATCAACAAAATGATTATGACATCATCCAATGATTATGACATCAAATGATTATGACATCATCAAATGATTATGACATCAACAAAATGATTATTACATCATCCAATGATTATGACATCAAATGATTATGACATCATCAAATCATTATGACATCAACAAAATGATTATGACATCAACAAAATGATTATGACATCATCAAATGATTATAACATCAACAAAATGATTATGACATCATCTAATGATTATGACATCATCAAATGATTATGACATCAACAAAATGATTATGACATCATCCAATGATTATGACATCAACAAAATGATTATGACATCATCTAATGATTATGAAATCATCAAATGATTATGACATCAACAAAATGATTATGACATCATCCAATGATTATGACATCAAATGATTATGACATCATCAAATGATTATGACATCAACAAAATGATTATGACATCATCTAATGATCATGACATCATCAAATGATTATGGCATCATCAATTGATTATGACATCAACAAAATGATTATGACATCATCCAATGATTATGACCTCAAATCATTATGACATCATCAAATCATTATGACATCAACAAAATGATTATTACATCAACAAAATGATTATGACATCATCAAATGATTATGACATCAACAAAATGATTATGTCATCATCCAATGATCATGACATCAAATGATTATGACATCATCAAATGATTATGACATCAACAAAATGATTATTACATCATGTAATGATTATGACATCATCAAATGATTATGACATCAACAAAATGATTATGACATCATCCAATGATTGTGACATCAAATGATTATGACATCATCAAATGATTATGACATCAACAAAATGATTATGACATCATCAAATGATTATGACATCAACAAAATGATTATGACATCATCTAATGATTATGACATAATCAAATGATTATGACATCAACAAAATGATTATGACATCATCTAATGATTATGACATCATCAAATGATTATGACATCAACAAAATGATTATGACATCATCCAATGATTATGACATCAAATGATTATGACATCATCAAATGATTATGACATCAACAAAATGATTATGACATCATCTAATGAATATGACATCATCAAATGATTATGACATCAACAAAATGATTATGACATCATCCAATGATTATGACATCAAATGATTATGACATCATCAAATGATTATGACATCAACAAAATGATTATGACATCATCCAATGATTATGACATCAAATGATTATGACATCATCAAATCATTATGACATCAGCAAAATGATTATGACATAATCTAATGATTATGACATCATCAAATGATTATGACATCAACAAAATGATTATGACATCATCTAATGATTATGACATCATCAAATGATTATGACATCAACAAAATGATTATGACATCATCCAATGATTATGACATCAAATGATTATGACATCATCAAATGATTACGACATCAACAAAATGATTATGACATCATCTAATGATTATGACATCATCAAATGATTATGACATCAACAAAATGATTATGACATCAAATGATTATGACATCATCAAATGATTGACATAAAAAAAAAGATTATGACATCATCCAATGATTATGACATCAAATGATTATGACATCATCAAATCATTATGACATCAACAAAATGATTATGACATCATCTAATGATTATGACATCATCAAAATGATTATTACATCATCCAATGATTATGACATCAAATGATTATGACATCAACAAAATGATTATGACATCATCTAATGATTATGTCATCATCAAATGATTATGACATAAACAAAATGATTATGACATCATCCAATGATTATGACATCAAATGATTATGACATCAACAAAATGATTATGACATCAACAAAATGATTATGACATCATCTAATGATTATGACATCATCAAATGATTATGACATCAACAAAATGATTATGACATCATCCAATGATTATGACATCAAATGATTATGACATCATCAAATGATTATGACATCAACAAAATGATTATTACATCATCCAATGATTATGACATCAAATGATTATGACATCATCAAATCATTATGACATCAACAAAATGATTATGACATCAACAAAATGATTATGACATCATCAAATGATTATAACATCAACAAAATGATTATGACATCATCTAATGATTATGACATCATCAAATGATTATGACATCAACAAAATGATTATGACATCATCCAATGATTATGACATCAACAAAATGATTATGACATCATCTAATGATTATGAAATCATCAAATGATTATGACATCAACAAAATGATTATGACATCATCCAATGATTATGACATCAAATGATTATGACATCATCAAATGATTATGACATCAACAAAATGATTATGACATCATCCAATGATTATGACATCAAATGATTATGACATCATCAAATCATTATGACATCAACAAAATGATTATGACATCAACAAAATGATTATGACATCATCAAATGATTATAACATCAACAAAATGATAATGACATCATCTAATGATTATGACATCATCAAATGATTATGACATCAACAAAATGATTATGACATCATCAAATGATTATGACATCAACAAAATGATTATAACATCATCTAATGATTATGACATCATCAAATGATTATGACATCAACAAAATGATTATGACATCATCCAATGATTATGACATCAAATGATTATGACATCATCAAATGATTATGACATCAACAAAATGATTATGACATCATCCAATGATTATGACATCAAATGATTATGACATCATCAAATCATTATGACATCAACAAAATGATTATGACATCAGCAAAATGATTATGACATCATCAAATGATTATGACATCAACAAAATGATTATGACATCATCTAATGATGATGACATCATCAAATGATTATGACATCAACAAAATGATTATGACATCATCAAATGATTATGACATCAACAAAATGATTATGACATCATCTAATGATTATGACATCATCAAATGATTATGACATCAACAAAATGATTATGACATCATCTAATGATTATGACATCATCAAATGATTATGACATCAACAAAATGATTATGACATCAACAAATGATTCTGACATCAACAAAATGATTATGACATCATCAAATGATTATAACATCAACAAAATGATTATGACATCATCTAATGATTATGACATCATCAAATGATTATTACATCAACAAAATGATTATGACATCATCCAATGATTTTGACATCAAATGATTATGACATCATCAAATGATTATGACATCAACAAAATGATTATGACATCATCTAATGATTATGACATCAACAAAATGATTATGACATCATCTAATGATTATGACATCATCAAATGATTATGACATCAACAAAATGATTATGACATCATCTAATGATTATGACATCATCAAATGATTATGACATCAACAAAATGATTATGACATCATCCAATGATTATGACATCAAATGATTATGACATGATCAAATGATTATGACATCAACAAAATGGTTATGACATCATCTAATGAATATGACATCATCAAATGATTATGACATCAACAAAATGATTATGACATCATCCAATGATTATGACATCAAATGATTATGACATCATCAAATGATTATGACATCAACAAAATGATTATGACATCATCCAATGATTATGACATCAAATGATTATGACATCATCAAATCATTATGACATCAACAAAATGATTATGACATCAACAAAATGATTATGACATCATCAAATGATTATGACATCAACAAAATGATTATGACATCATCTAATGATGATGACATCATCAAATGATTATGACATCAACAAAATGATTATGACATCATCAAATGATTATGACATCAACAAAATGATTATGACATCATCTAATGATTATGACATCATCAAATGATAATGGCATCATCAAATGATTATGACATCAACAAAATGATTATAACATCATCCAATGATTATGACATCAAATGATTATGATATTATCAAATCATTATGACATCAACAAATTGATTATTACATCAACAAAATGATTATGACATCATCAAATGATTATGACATCAACAAAATGATTATGTCATCATCCAATGATTATGACATCAAATGATTATGACATCATCAAATGATTATGACATCAACAAAATGATTATGACATCATCTAATGATTATGACATCATCAAATGATTATGACATCAACAAAATGATTATGACATCATCAAATGATTATGACATAATCAAATGATTATGACATCAACAAAATGATTATGACATCATCTAATGATTATGACATCATCAAATGATTATGACATCAACAAAATGATTATGACATCATCCAATGATTATGACATCAAATGATTATGACATCATCAAATCATATGACATCAACAAAATGATTATGACATCAACAAAATGATTATGACATCATCAAATGATTATGACATCAACAAAATGATTATGACATCATCAAATGATTCTGACATCAACAAAATGATTATGACATCATCTAATGATTATGACATCATCAAATGATTATGACATCAACAAAATGATTATGACATCATCCAATGATTATGACATCAAATGATTATGACATCATCAAATCATTATGACATCAACAAAATGATTATGACAACAAAATGATTATGACATCAAATGATTATGAAATCATCAAATGATAATGACAGCAAGAAAATAATTATGACATCAACAAAATTATTATGACATCATCAAATGATTATGACATCATCAAAAGATTATGACATCAACAAAATTATTATGACATCATCTAATGATTATGACATCATCAAATGATTATGACATCAACAAAATGATTATGACATCATCAAATGATTATGACAACAAAATGATTATGACATCATCAAATGATTATGACATCAACGAAATGATCATGACATCAAATGATTATGACAACAAAATGATCATTACATCATCAAATGATTATGACATCATCAAATGATGATGACATAAAACGATTATGATGATTATGACATCATCAAAATGATTATGCCAACAAAATGACTGACATCAAAATGATTATGACAACATCAAAATCATTATGACATCTTAAAAATGATTATTAATTCATCAAACGCTTATGTTATCATCAAAATAATCATGACATCAACAAATTGATTACAACATCATCAAATGATTATGACATAAAATGATTATAACGATTATTACATCATCAAAATCATTATGCCATCAACAAAATGATTATGACATCAACAAATGATTATGACATCATCAAATGTTTATGACATCATCAAATGATTATGACAACAAAATTATTATGACATTGTCAAATGATTATGACATCAAATGATTATGACGATTATGACATCATCAAAATCATTATGACATCAACAAAATGATTATGACGTCATCAAATGATCATGACATCAAAATGATTGACAACATCAAAATGATTATGACACCATCTAATGATTATGACTAGAGTTGAGCGACTTTTGTTTTTTTAGGGTCGAGTTTCGTTTCGTGAAACCCGACTTTTCCAAAAGTCAGGTCGAGCAAGATCGTCCGATTATAGGGAAAAGTCGGGGTCGTCCCGAAACACGAAACCAAATGTAAGTCAATGGGGAATAAAAGTCGGCAGTGAGAGGAGGACAGGAAACACTCCTACAGTGCCCATTTGAATGCCAAAAGCATCAATTCTTCTTACTTAAGCTTGTCAACCTTAATTAACTTCATAATACAAGTTACGCACTGAAAAATGGGGGTTATTTGGCTAAAGTTGTGGGGGGAGGGCTGGCTCCAGGTTTTCATGTGCCCTGGGCGAAAGAGCGCCCCTTTAACACATACCACAACTCATCATGCTCCGATACGGCAGAGAAATAGCGGTATAGTACAATGAAAAATACTTCACTTTTTACATCTCATGATGAGGCCCATCTATTTCTCCATACAGAATCATTGGTCCCATATAATGTTTGAAACAGTATATGATGAGCTTCACATAATGCTACAGTATATGTTGGTCCCCATGGATGAAGCTCCACTGTCTTATGGGCCCAAATAATGCTCCAAACATAATGGGCCCCATTTCTAATGCTCTAGTGTATAATGGGCCCTGTAAATGCTGCTCCAGTGTCTGATGTCCACCTTTGGAATGTTCCAGTGTATGGTGGGCCCCATCTATCATTCTCCAGAGTATAGTGCTCCCCAAAAATTTGCTGTCCCAACATTGAAAACAATCAAATAAGTCTCCTCGCTAGGGAATCCCTGTACTAGTCTGGACTCCTTGTCGTCCCCATCTTCCATCCCACTGCACAGTATTTCAACCTTGCAAGTGCTGTGATCCTGAGCAAGCAGAGGGGCCCACTCGTTGGTGACGGCACTGGCACAGGGCCCCTGATAGTACGGTGGCGTGTCTGATGGCGGGTGGGCCGAACCTGCACTTTCATCTGCAGCTTCCTCTTTGTCACCGTGTAAGATGGAACTGTATATGGGAAGGGTAACCTGAGTTTCATCAGGGTCAGATTCAGGCCGGGTAGCATGCGAGGGGAATGTAGTGGTCTGGGTCAATGTACCAGCAGATTCATCGAGCAGTGGCTGGGCATCAGTGCACTTGTGTCACCCCCAGGAGTACGGTCGCCACAGTGGCATTACCTTCCTCCTAGGGAGTGTGATGTCATGCTTGGGAGCAACGAAGGATCTCTCTAGCAGGTTAACTGATTGGGCTGCGTTATTCCCACGAGTCATGACCCTCCAAACAGCATTCATGAAGGCAAAGTGTTTGTTTTACGTGGGCAGTATGGTTGCAAATCTGAACCTTAAAGGAATGTCCAGAAGGGCACCACCAGGAGTGGAGCCTATGGTTTAATTCGACTCCACCTGGGAAACCTCAACCATGCAAGCTACAGAAAAGACGCACAGATTGCAAGCTTAATTCCGTTAACGAACAATACTCCGTCATGCCCCGCGGTCCGAGTCAGGCTTACTAGAGGGACACGTGAGGCTCTGGCACATGAGATTGGCCAATAACTGGTGTGTCATGCCCTTACATGTCCGTGGCTGCATGTGCGCTACACAGAAAAGGCCAGCGTTTGTCGCTTACAGGTGAAGATAACCCGCTGAACAACGTTAGTGATGGGGATCTGTGATTACAATTATTACCCGCGAACGCTGATTACCCAGTAAGTGCAGGTCAACCGCAGTTCCGGAATTAGGCCTAACCGTCATTCCTGAAAAAATGAAAAACTTACGTGTGCAAACCACAGGTGCTGTAGCTTGCTTAACAGCTCGCCAGCCGTTCTCAGGCCCAGTATGGATTACACGTGATTGCACAAAGGTGAGAAAGGGTAGCGTATCCCCGGATAACATGTATGGATAGCGTACACATCCAAAATATATGTCTATACATCAGGAGGCAGGCTCAGATGGTGTTAGGCCCAGTATGGCTTGCAGGTGATTGCACAAAGGTGAGAAAGGGTACCGTATCCCCGGATAACATGTATGGATAGCGTACACATTCAAAATATATGTCTATACATCAGGAGGCAGGCTCAGACGGTGTTAGGCCCAGTATGGCTTGCAGGTGATTGCACAAAGGTGAGAAAGGGTACCGTATCCCCAGATAACATGTATGGATAGCGTACACATTCAAAATATATGTCTATACATCAGGAGGCAGGCTCAGACGGTGTTAGGCCAAGTATGGCTTGCAGGTGATTGCACAAAGGTGAGAAAGGGTACCGTATCCCCGGATAACATGTATGGATAGCGTACACATTCAAAATATATGTCTATACATCATGAGGCAGGCTCAGACGGTGTTAGGCCCAGTATGGCTTGCAGGTGATTGCACAAAGGTGAGAAAGGGTACCGTATCCCCGGATAACATGTATGGATAGCGTACACATTCAAAATATATGTCTATACATCAGGAGGCAGGCTCAGACGGTGTTAGGCCAAGTATGGCTTGCAGGTGATTGCACAAAGGTGAGAAAGGGTACCGTATCCCCGGATAACATGTATGGATAGCGTACACATTCAAAATATATGTCTATACATCAGGAGGCAGGCTCAGACGGTGTCAGGCACAGTATGGATTTGACGGCCCAGATTACACAGCGGAGGAGCAGGGAGAGGTAAAGATTGCAAATGCTGGGGCCCTGCCCAAGCAAGGGGGGCCCACTCGTGGGCGTCGGTACTGGCACTGTGCCCCTCATAGTACAGCGGTGTGTCTGACGGCAGGTGTGCACCACCACCATCAGAGACACTTGATTGCACTATGAGGGACCCTGTGCCAGTGCCCGCGCCCAAGAGTCGGCCTACCCACCTGTCCAGGGCAACGGCAGTCGCACGGTGTCATGCGCTAGGTGGTGACCCCGGCCATGGGGGAGGGAGGCAGCACAGTTAGGGAGTTTTAGAAAGTGGCATATGTTGATGTTGGACATTCAGCTGATGCAAAAGGCGAAATAGGTGAAGTCCCAGGAAGAGGTGGACCAAAGCAAGCCATTTTTCTGTCACCCTATGTGTCATCAGGGGAAGGTGGGACAAAATCCTTGGAAACCCATGCATGTCAATGATGCACTGCGAGTGCTGGGTGGAGGAGCACTTTCTGGCAAATCCACATCCCTCCAGTCACGCACAAACCCTGTACCAGACCTTGCAAAGCCAATATTTTCTCTTGCCCCACGAGATGCATCCTCCTCCCCTAAGTAATCATCCCCATCATCCTACTCCTCCTCTTCTTCCTCGACCTCGTCCAGGAGAGGTCCCTGAGGAGACAATGGCTGAATGTCATCAAGGATTCCCTCCTCCTCTTCCTCCTCATCAACATTGGCTGCAGACGACTGCTCCTTAAGGTGCGTCAAAGTTTGCATGAGCAGACGCATAAGTGGGATGCTCATGCTTAGGATGGCGTCGTCTGCGCTTACCAGCCGTGTGCATTCCTCAAAACACTGAAGGACTTTACAGAGGTCTTTCAGCTTCGACCACTGCACACCTGTCAACTCCATGTCTGCTCTCAAAGTGCCTGGCCGTGTATCCTCCCACAAATGCATTATGGCCTGCCTCTGCTCGCACAGCCGCTCCACCATGTGCAGGGTGGAGTTCCACCTTGTTGCAATGTCGATAATGAGGCGGTGGTTGGGAAGGTGGAGCAATCGCTGCAGCTTCTGCATACGAACGGAGTGTACAGGCGACCGGCGGATGTGCGCGCACAGTCTTCGCACCTTCTGAAGCAGGGCTGTTAACTCCGGATAATTTTTGAGGAAGCACTGCACCACCAGGTTCAAGGTGTGAGCCAAGCAAGGTATGTGGCTGAGTTTTGAAAGGGCTATGGCTGCCACAAAATTACGGCCGTTATCACTAACTACCTTGCCTGCCTCAAGATGTACACTGCCCAGCCATGACTCAGTTTGTCGCTGAAAGTACTCAGCCAGCACCTCGGCGGTGTGTCTGTCGCCCAAACACATCATCTGCAACACAGCCTGCTGACGCTTTTCACTAGCTGCTCGATAGGGGGACACATCGTGTGCAACAGTGGCAGCTGCAGATGGAGTGCTCTTATGACTGCGCTCTGTGGACGAGCTTTCGCTTCTGGAGGAGGAGGAGGAGGAGGGTCGAACGCCTACAGCCAACTGTTTCCTATACCGTGGGCTAGGCAGCACTGTCCCACCACCGCTGTCCCCTGTGGACCCTGCATCCACCACATTAACCCAGTGCGCAGTGATGGACACGTAACGCCCTGGCCATGCCGACTGGACCATGCATCAGTTGTGAGGTGCACCTTTCCGCTCACTGACTGCTTGAGTGCATGGACAATGCGGTCTTTCACATGATGGTGGAGGGCTGGGATGGCTTTGCGAGAGAAGTGGCGACTGGGAAGGTCATAGCGTAGTACTGCATAGGCCATAAGTTCGCGGAAAGCTGTGCTTTCCACCAACCGAAAGGGCATCATCTCAAACGAGATTAGTTTGGCAATGTGGGCGTTCAAACCCAGTGTACGCGGATGAGAGACTGAGTACTTTCTTGACCTACTCATAGTGTCTGGGAGGGTGAGCTGGACTTGAGAGCTGCATATGGTGGAAGTAGCGGTGGACAGGGCGGACTGAGAGAGGGTTGATGATGGTGATGGAGTTGGTGTTCTTTCTGATGGCCTAGAATCAGTCTTTCGTTGATATAACAGTGGGATTCCCTGACTGCTGTGGCCTTGCAACGACACCTCAACATTTGCTGCTGTGCTAACCGGTTGGCTTACAGTGGGGGAAACAATGTAGCATTGCTGACTACCTTCGTTGTGATCAGTTGCACATGTGGCACTTGAGGTTTGGTGTTGTGTCCACGCTTGCAAGTGCATGCTGGTTAAATGTCTAAGCATGCAACTGGTATTCAAATTTTTCAGATTTTTCCCTCGGCTAAAGGTCTTTGCGCACTTCTTATAGATAACCTTGGCCTGATCATGAGGATTTTGTTCAAAAAAGTGCCACACTGCACTCTTCCTACTTTGGCAGACATTTTGCGGCCTAGCACGCTGTGATCTTTTGACCCTCTGGACAAGCTGTCCAGCAACTCTTTTGATGTTTGGAACCTGTCTTTGGAGTGCTCCGGGCCTGCCAGATAACAGCTGTTGCGATGTCGATGTCTGCTGTGGATGCTCCTCATCCGAGCTATTGGAAGCAGCACCCTCTTCCCCCAATGGATCCAATCTGGGTCAAAAACTGGGTCATCCATCACCTCCTCTTCTATGTCATGTGCACCTTCCTCTGTATCACCGTGTATGGTGGTATAGTGTGCGGGAAGGGGCACCTGAGTCTCATCAGGGTCAGAATCTGGCTCTGTACACTGCGAGGACAATGTAGTGCTCTGAGTGAATGTACCAGCAGAATCATCCATCAGCGGCTGTGCATCAGTGCACTCCATGTCAGATTCATCTTGGCCTGGGTAATTCACCATTTCACTTGATAATCCAGGCATGGTATGTGAAAACAGCTCCATGGAGTAATCAGTAGTATGGCCTGCATCATCCTTCAATCTTGGTTGGGGTGAAGGACACAAGGAAAGGTGTGGTTCATGAACATGAGCCTCCAATGACGACTCAGTGCTTTTACTTTTTACAACTGAAGAAGAGGAGGCGATAGAGCTGGAGGCTGAGTCAGCAATGTAAGACAAAACTTTTTCCTGATGCTCTGGCTTTAAAAGCGGTTTGCCAACTCCTAGAAAACTAAGCGTTCGAGGCCTTATGTAGCCAGACGATGACGCAGGCTCAACACCTCCTGCATTCGGTCCTATTTTGCTCTTTCCACTACCATCAGATCCACCACCAACACCATCATTACCAGCTGCCAACCCCCGCCCAATTCCACGGCCTCTTCCACCAGACTTCCTCATTTTTGGTAGAAATGTAGACAAAATGCAACAAACTATATAGTAATGTAAAACAATGTACAAGGTGTCTATAGGACAGGGGAGATTTTGAATTTCTGCAGACACTTGTGGACACTGGACACTTTTGGATTGTGTGAGGCCCACTGAATATCTGAGCGCTCTGTCACAGGCTCGATGGCAGAGCTGTGACAAAAGTCACTAGAGGATAAGGGAGATTTTTAATTTCTGCACACACTTGTGGACACTGGACACTTATGGTTTTCTGTGAGGCCCACTGAATATCTGAGCGCTCTGTCACAGGCTCGATGGCAGAGCTGTGACCAAAGTCACTAGAGGATAAGGGAGATTTTTAATTTCTGCACACACTTGTGGACACTGGACACTTATGGATTGTTTGAGGCCCACTGAATATCTGAGCGCTCTGTCACAGGCTCGATGGCAGAGCTGTGACCAAAGTCACTAGAGGATAAGGGAGATTTTTAATTTCTGCACACACTTGTTGACACTGGACACTTATGGATTGTGTGAGGCCCACTGAATATCTGAGCACTCTGTCACAGGCTCGATGGCAGAGCTGTGACCAAAGTCACTAGAGGATAAGGGAGATTTTGAATTTGTGCACACACTTGTGGACACTGGACACTTATGAATTGTGTGAGGTCCACTGAATATCTGAGCGCTCTGTCACAGGCTTGATGGCAGAGCTGTGACCAAAGTCACTAGAGGATAAGGGAGATTTTTAATTTCTGCACACACTTGTGGACACTGGACACTTATGGATTGTGTGAGGCCCACTGAATATCTGAGCGCTCTGTCACAGGCTCGATGGCAGAGCTGTGACCAAAGTCACTAGAGGATAAGGGAGATTTTTAATTTCTGCACACACTTGTGGACACTGGACACTTATGGATTGTGTGAGGCCCACTGAATATCTGAGCGCTCTGTCACAGGCTCGATGGCAGAGCTGTGACCAAAGTCACTAGAGGATAAGGGAGATTTTTAATTTCTGCACACACTTGTGGACACTGGACACTTATGAATTGTGTGAGGCCCATTGAATATCTGAGCGCTATGTCACAGGCAGAAATTGGCTAGTGTATCACAAACTACAAGGTGTATGTAGAATTGGGCAGAATAGGAATCTCCCTAGAGTGCAGGTCTGTAAGAACGGAACATGTCCTCGACTTATTCTCACAGAGTGACACACTGATAGCTTCACTGTGGCTGTGATAACAGCCGTTACACGGTACTGTGTGAGGAGCGTACACCGCTGTATGGTGTGAAAAAATGCACGCTCAGTACCTCAGCAGGACAAAAAAAAAAATTGGGATTGCTTTTAAAAAAGCAGTTTGCGGAGCAGTGGGTAAACAGCAATGCAGGAATGTCAGGAAGCCTTAGAAGGCAGCCCAACAACCAACACCACTGAAACACCACTATATAGCATCCCCTTGCACTGCACAGTGACTGTTGTGTTGTACAGGCAAAATCGCTAGCAGCAGAAGCAGTTTTTTTTTCTTCTTCTCAGCAGGACAAAAAAAAAATTGGGATTGCTTTTAAAAAAGCAGTTTGCGGAGCAGTGGGTAAACAGCAATGCAGGAATGTCAGGAAGCCTTAGAAGGCAGCCCAACAACCAACACCACTGATACACCACTATATAGCCTCCCCTTGCACTGCACACACAGTGACTGGTGTGTTGTACAGGCAAAATCGCTAGCAGCAGAAGCAGTTTTTGGTGTCTTCTTCCCTGCCTAACGTTCTCCCTACAAAATCATCAGCAGCAGCAGCTCTCTCTATTCTGAGATCAGCATGAGTAACATGGCGGTCGGCGTGCATGCTCTTTTATACCCCCTGTGATGCCCACCAAAGCAAGCCAATCACTTGCATGCCCTTCTGAAAGATGGTGGTGACCCGTGCCTATGTTATCACGTTGCCCACAGTGTCCGTGGATCCTGATTGGCTGAAAAAGAGCGCAAAACAAACTTTTGAAACGCGACTTTGGCGCGTAACTCGCCGACCTCGTGGCCGACCTCATCCTATGACAACATCAAAATCATTATGACATCTTCAAAATGATTATTAATTCATCAAACGCTTATGATATCATCAAAATAATTATGACATCAACAAATTGATTACGACATAATCAAATGATTATGACATCAAACAATTACGACGATTATTACATCATCAAGATCGTGAAGCCATTAACAAAATGATTATGACATCAACAAATGATTATGACATCAAAATAATGATTATGACATCAAATGATTATAACATCATCACATGATTATGACATCAACAAAATGATTATGACATCATCAAATGATTATGACATCAAAATATTATGACGATTATGACATCATGAAAATCATCATGCCATCAACAAAATGATTATGATGTCATCAAATGATTATGACATCAAAATGATTGACATCAAAATGATTATGACAACATCAAAATCATTATAACATCTTCAAAATGATTATTAATTCTTCAAACGCTAATGATATCATCAAAATAATTATGACATCAACAAAATGATTATGACATCATCAAATGATTATGACATCATCAAATGATTATGACATCCACAAAATTATTATGACATCGTTAAATGATTATGACAATCAAATGATTATGACAACATGAAAATCATTATAACATCTTCAAAATGATTATTAGTTCTTCAAACGCTAATGATATCATCAAAATAATTATGACATCAACAAAATGATTATGCCATCAACAAAATGATTATGGCATCATCAAATGATTATGACATCAAAATGATTGACATCAAAATGATTGACATCAAAATGATTATGACATTGACATCATTATGACATATTCAAAATGATTATTAATTCATCAAACGCTTATGATGTCATCAAAATAATTAAGACATCAACAAAGTGATTACGACATCATCAAATGATTATGACATCAAACAATTATGACAATTATGACATGATCAAAATCGTTATGCCATCAACAAAATGATTATGACTTCATCAAATGACTAATACATCAAAATGATTGAAAAAATCAAAATGACTATGACAACATCAAAATGATTATGAAGTCATCAAAAGATTATGACATCAAAATGATTATGATATCATCAAATGATTATGACATCATCCAATGATTATGACATCAACAAAATGATTATGACATCTTCAAATGATTATGACATCAAGAAAATGATTATGACATCAAATGATTATGTCGTCATCAAATGATTATGACATCAAATGATTATGACATCATCAAAATGATTATGACATAATCAAATGATTATGACATCAAATGATTATGACGACTATGACATCATCAAAATCATTATGCCATCAACAAAATGATTATGACGTCATCAAATGATCATGACATCAAAATGATTGACATCAAAATGATTATTAAGATTATGTCATCATCAAAATCATTATGCCATCAACAAAATGATTATGACATCATCAAATGATTATGACATAAAACGATTGACATCAAAATGATTATTAAGATTATGTCATCATCAAAATAATTATGACATCAACAAAATGATTATGACATCATCAAATGATTATGACATAAAACGATTATGAAGATTATGTCATCATCAAAATTATTATGTCATCAACAAAATGATTATGATGTCATCAAATGATTATGACATCAACATGACTGACATCAACATGATTATGACAACATCAAAATCATTATGACATCTTTAAAATGATTATTAATTCATCAAACACTTATGATATCATCAAAATGATTATGACATCAACAAAGTGATTACGACATCATCAAATGATTATGACATCAAACGATTACGACGATTATTACATCATCAAAATCGTGAAGCCATTAACAAAATGATTGTGACATCAACAAATGATTATGACATCAAAATAATGATTATGATATCATCAAATGATTATGACAACATCAAATAATTATGACATCAACAAAATGATTAGGACGTCATCAAATGATTATGACATCATCAAATGATTATGACATCAACAAAATGATTATGACATCATCCAATGATTATGACATCAAAATGATTGACATCAAAGTGATTATGCCAACATCAAAATCATTATGACATCTTCAAAATGATTATTAATTCATCAAACGCTTATGATATCATCAAAATAATTATGACATCAACAAATTGATTACGACATCATCAAATGATTATGACATCAAACGATTACGACGATTATTACATCATCAAGATCGTGAAGCCATTAACAAAATGATTATGACATCAACAAATGATTATGACATCAAAATAATGATTATGACATCAAATGATTATAACATCATCACATGATTATGACATCAACAAAATGATTATGACATCATCAAATGATTATGACATCAAACTATTATGACGATTATGACATCATGAAAAGCATTATGCCATCAACAAAATGATTATGATGTCATCAAATGATTATGACATCAAAATGATTGACATCAAAATGATTATGACAACATCAAAATCATTATAACATCTTCAAAATGATTATTAATTCTTCAAACGCTAATGATATCATCAAAATAATTATGACATCAACAAAATGATTATGACATCATCAAATGATTATGACATCATCAAATGATTATGACATCCACAAAATTATTATGACATCGTTAAATGATTATGACATCAAAATGATTGACATCAAAATGATTGACATCAAAATGATTATGACATTGAAATCATTATGACATATTCAAAATGATTATTAATTCATCAAACGCTTTTGATATCATCAAAATAATTAAGACATCAACAAATTGATTACGACATCATCAAATGATTATGACATCAAACAATTATGACAATTATGACATGATCAAAATCGTTATGCCATCAACAAAATGATTATGACTTCATCAAATGGCTAATACATCAAAATGATTGAAAAAATCAAAATGACTATGACAACATCAAAATGATTATGAAGTCATCAAATGATTATGACATCAAAATGATTATGATATCATCAAATGATTATGACATCATCCAATGATTATGACATCAACAAAATGATTATGACATCTTCAAATGATTATGACATCAAGAAAATGATTATGACATCAAATGATTATGTCGTCATCAAATGATTATGACATCAAATGATTATGACGTCATCAAAATGATTATGACATCATCAAATGATTATGACATCAAATGATTATGACGACTATGACATCATCAAAATCATTATGCCATCAACAAAATGATTATGACGTCATCAAATGATTATGACATCAAAATGATTGACATCAAAATGATTATTAAGTCAAAATTATTTTGACATCATCAAAATGATGATTAATTCATCAAACGCTTATGATATCATCAAAATAATTATGACATCAACAAAATGATTATGACATCATCAAATGATTATGACATAAAACGATTATGAAGATTATGTCATCATCAAAATCATTATGCCATCAACAAAATGATTATGATGTCATCAAATGATTATGACATCATCAAATGATTGTGACATCAACAAAATGATTATGACATCATCCAATGATTATGACATCAAAATGATTGACATCAAAGTGATTATGCCAACATCAAAATCATTATGACATCTTCAAAATGATTATTAATTCATCAAACGCTTATGATATCATCAAAATAATTATGACATCAACAAATTGATTACGACATCATCAAATGATTATGACATCAAACGATTACGACGATTATTACATCATCAAGATCGTGAAGCCATTAACAAAATGATTATGACATCAACAAATGATTATGACATCAAAATAATGATTATGACATCAAATGATTATAACATCATCACATGATTATGACATCAACAAAATGATTATGACATCATCAAATGATTATTACATCAAACTATTATGACGATTATGACATCATGAAAATCATTATGCCATCAGCAAAATGATTATGATGTCATCAAATGATTATGACATCAAAATGATTGACATCAAAATGATTATGACAACATCAAAATCATTATAACATCTTCAAAATGATTATTAATTCTTCAAACGCTAATGATATCATCAAAATAATTATGACATCAACAAAATGATTCTGACATCATCAAATGATTATGACATCTTCAAATGATTATGACATCCACAAAATTATTATGACATCGTTAAATGATTATGACAATCAAATGATTATGACAACATGAAAATCATTATAACATCTTCAAAATGCTTATTAATTCTTCAAACGCTAATGATATCATTAAAATAATTATGACATCAACAAATTGATTATGCCATCAACAAAATGATTATGGCATCATCAAATGATTATGACATCAAAATGATTGACATCAAAATGATTGACATCAAAATGATTATGACATCAAAATCATTATGACATATTCAAAATGATTATTAATTCATCAAACGCTTATGATATCATCAAAATAATTAAGACATCAACAAATTGATTACGACATCATCAAATGATTATGACATCAAACAATTATGACAATTATGACATGATCAAAATCGTTATGCCATCAACAAAATGATTATGACTTCATCAAATGGCTAATACATCAAAATGATTGACAAAATCAAAATGACTATGACAACATCAAAATGATTATGAAGTCATCAAATCATTATGACATCAAAATGATTATGATATCATCAAAAGATTATGACATCATCCAATGATTATGACATCAACAAAATGATTTTGACATCTTCAAATGATTATGACATCAAGAAAATGATTATGACATCAAATGATTATGTCGTCATCAAATGATTATGACATCATCAAAATGATTATGACATCATCAAATGATTATGACATCAAATGATTATGACGACTATGACATCATCAAAATCATTATGCCATCAACAAAATGATTATGACGTCATCAAATGATTATGACATCTAAATGATTGACATCAAAATGATTATTAAGTCAAAATTATTTTGACATCATCAAAATGATGATTAATTCATCAAACGCTTATGATTAGAGTTGAGCGATACCAGACGATACTTGAAAATATCGGATCGGAATGGATCGGCCGATCTTAAAAAAAAGTATCGGTATCGCCGATTCCGATACCGGGAACCAATGCAAGTCAATGGGGCCAAAATATCGGAATTAAAAAAAACCCTTTCTTTCCTTGTAGGTTAATTCTACATGAAGAAAAACAACTAAGAATAATGTAGAATGTATTGTGGGAGGTGGAGGAGACATTAAAGCCATAGAGGTTTATCCCAATCAAATGGAATAGCAGGAATTAAACTTTTTTTTTAAAGACGATAGGAGTTACAAAGATATTGACTATGTTAGCCTCATTTATATTTTGCCAGACATGTATGTCTTCTTCTTCTTTCTTCTTTCTTCTTCTTTCTTATTCTTCTTCCTTTTTTTACCTTCTTCTTCTTCTTATTCCTTTTTTTACATTCTTCTTCTTCTTCTTCCTTTTTTACATTCTTCTACTTCCTTTTTTTACATTCTTCTTCTTATTCCTTTTTTTACATTCTTCTTCTTCTTCCTTTTTTTAAATTCTTCTACTTCCTTTTTTTACATTCTTCTTCTTCTTCCTTTTCTTACATTCTTCATATTCTTCTTATTCAACAATTATTATTCTACATATTCAACTTCTTCATCTTCTTCCTATTCTTCTTCATCATATTCTTGTTTGTGTCAGGCATTCCTGTAGTTGTTATCTAGAAAAGTTAGAAGTTTACACCTTCCGTTCTGCCTGTCACAAAAGATTTACAACAGGATTTGTCCGCGTTCAGTTTGGCCTGCAGCAGCAGGCCTTTTCCAGGGGCACCACGAGGAGGAACGGACTCACCCCCATTCACTGCTTAGTCTTCTTCTGCTTATAAATAAGATAATATCATTTGCTCAGAGTATTAGTCTTATGCTTAATGTTCTTCTGCTTTGTTTTTCTATGCTTCTTTGTCTTCTCTCTCTTGTTGTTCTGCATCTTGGTGGTTGTCTTCCTGTTCTTTGTCCTCTTGAACCAGCTGACGGTACTGGCACCCGGAGGGGCAGCAGAAGGAACAAGAGCCAATGGCACAACCGAGGACCAGCTGATGGTGCTGGAACCCGGTTACTAAGCAGGAGGTACCTGTGCTACAAAGCACTACCAAGGACCAGCAGATGTTGCCAGAACTCGGATACCGAGATGGAGGCACCTAGGCCAAAGGCTCTGACGAGAACCAGCTGACGGTGCTGGAACCCGGAGGGGTAGCAAAAGCTGCAAGAGCAAATGGAAATAGCGAGGACCAGCTGACAGTGCTGGCACCCAGAGGGGCAGCAGAAGGAATAAGAGCCAATGGCACAACCGAGGACCAGCTGACGGTGCAGGAACCCGGTTACTAAGCAGGAGGTACCTGTGCTACAAAGCACTACCAAGGACCAGCAGACGTTGCCGGAACTCGGATACCGAGATGGAGGCACCTAGGCCAAAGGCTCTGACGAGAACCAGCTGACGGTGCTGGAACCCGGAGGGGTAGCAGAAGTTACCCCTGAAAAGCAAAGTTGGCATGCCGCAAGCTGGCCGCAGTTACCGAATCACACAGTCCTACAGGGGGTGCTTGTCCTACTGGCACTACGGAACAAGCCTTTCTTACCAGAACCTGCAGTCCACATAGGAAGCACCTAAACTGCTGGCACCCTAGCCTCGGCTAACCCAACCGCAACACGAAATGGCAACTTGGGGTGGCAAACTGACATTGACACTTCCCGGAAACAGCAGGCAGGGCTGGAACCAAGCTGGGCAGGAGGGAGTACCCGTGCCAAAGTCAGTTATGAGCAGCAACTGGCGATGTTGGAGCCCAGGGACAAGCACTTAGCAGGCTGAGGCCTGATGTGCTGTCAATTGGGAGGCAGCAGTACAGATTGCCATCAAAACAGCAGGGGAACAGCTGACGTTACTGAACCCCACAAACACAGGAGCTAGTGTTTTACTCTGTGAAGACGGCACTTCCGAGCAACAACTGGCTGTGTTGAAGCCCAGGGACAAGCACGGAGCAGGCTAAGGCTGCATTGAAGAAATTTTAAGATCGGTTGTAGACTTCTACTAATTTTAACCAAGCTCCACTTAGGCCTGTGGCTTCACTGATTTTCGTATTTCCCCTGTCCTCCAACCCCGCCAGTTACAGCTCCAAAGTGGCGTCTGCACAATCCACACTTGTTCCTGTGTTACAGGTGTTCAGTCCGGTCAGTTAATCCCCTGATGTGTGTCCGGCAATGTCGCCTGCTCTGTCCACATTCCCATAACTAGTGGACAGAGCAGGCGACATTGCCGGACACACATCAGGGGATTAACTTACCGGACTGAACACCTGTAACACAGGAACAAGTGTGGATTGTGCAGACGCCACTTCGGAGCTGTAACTGGCAGGGTTGGAGGACAGGGGAAATACAAATATCAGTGATACTCGTATTTCCCCTGTCCTCCAACCCTGCCAGTTACAGCACCGAAGTGGCGTCTGCACAATCCACACTTGTTCCTGTGTTACAGGTGTTCAGTCGGGTCAGTTAATCCCCTGATGTGTGTCCGGCAATGTCGCCTGCTCTGTCCACATTCCCATAACTGTTATGGGAATGTGGACAGAGCAGGAGACATTGCCGGACACACATCAGGGGATTAACTGACCCGACTGAACACCTGTAACACAGGAACAAGTGTGGATTGTGCAGACGCCACTTCGGAGCTGTAACTGGCAGGGTTGGAGGACAGGGGAAATACGAGAGACAGTGGAGCCACAGGCCTAATTGGAGCACGGTTAAAAATCAGTAGTGGTACGACTGTGTAGGCAGCAGGAGACTTTGCCATCCACACAGCAGGGGATCAGCTGACGTTACTGAACCCCACTGAGACACGGGAGCAAGTATGTCTTTCCGTGTGGACGGCACTTCCGAGCTACAACTGGCTGTGTTGAAGCCCAGGAAATAGGAGGGTGTAGGCAGAGGCCTACTGTCTTTGGAATGTGGAGACAGCAGGAGAGACTGCCATCCACACAGCAGGGGATCAGCTGACGTTACTGAACCCCACTGAGACACGGGAGCAAGTGTCTCTTTCCGTGTGGAGGGCACTTCCGAGCTACAACTGGCTGTGTTGAAGCCCAGGAAATAGGAGGGTGTAGGCAGAGGCCTACTGTCTTTGGAATGTGGAGACAGCAGGAGAGACTGCCATCCACACAGCAGGGGATCAGCTGACGTTACTGAACCCCACTGAGACACGGGAGCAAGTATATCTTTCCGTGTGGAGGGCACTTCCGAGCTACAACTGGATGTGTTGAAGCCCAGGAAATAGGAGGGTGTAGGCTGAGGCCTACTGTCTTTGGAATGTGGAGACAGCAGGAGAGACTGCCATCCACACAGCAGGGGATCAGCTGACGTTACTGAACCCCACTGAGACACGGGAGCAAGTGTCTATTTCCGTGTGGACGGCACTTCCGAGCTACAACTGGCTGTGTTGAAGCCCAGGAAATAGGAGGGTGTAGGCTGAGGCCTACTGTCTTTGGAATGTGGAGACAGCAGGAGAGACTGCCATCCACACAGCAGGGGATCAGCTGACGTTACTGAACCCCACTGAGACACGGGAGCAAGTGTCTCTTTCCATGTGGACGGCACTTCCGAGCTACAACTGGCTGTGTTGAAGCCCAGGAAATAGGAGGGTGTAGGCTGAGGCCTACTGTCTTTGGAATGTGGAGACAGCAGGAGAGACTGCCATCCACACAGCAGGGGATCAGCTGACGTTACTGAACCCCACTGAGACACGGGAGCAAGTGTCTCTTTCCGTGTGGACGGCACTTCCGAGCTACAACTGGCTGTGTTGAAGCCCAGGAAATAGGAGGGTGTAGGCTGAGGCCTACTGTCTTTGGAATGTGGAGACAGCAGGAGAGACTGCCATCCACACAGCAGGGGATCAGCTGACATTACAGAACCCCACTGAGACACGGGAGCAAGTGTCTCTTTCCGTGTGGACGGCACTTCCGAGCTACAGCTGGCTGTGTTGAAGCCCAGGAAATAGGAGGGTGTAGGCTGAGGCCTACTGTCTTTGGAATGTGGAGACAGCAGGAGATACTGCCATCCACACAGCAGGGGATCAGCTGATGTTACTGAACCCCACTGAGACACGGGAGCAAGTGTCTCTTTCCGTGTGGACGGCACTTCCGAGCTACAACTGGCTGTGTTGAAGCCCAGGAAATAGGAGGGTGTAGGCAGAGGCCTACTGTCTTTGGAATGTGGAGTCAGCAGGAGAGACTGCCATCCACACAGCAGGGGATCAGCTGACGTTACTGAACCCCACTGAGACACGGGAGCAAGTGTCTCTTTCCGTGTGGAGGGCACTTCCGAGCTACAACTGGCTGTGTTGAAGCCCAGGAAATAGGAGGGTGTAGGCTGAGGCCTACTGTCTTTGGAATGTGGAGACAGCAGGAGAGACTGCCATCCACACAGCAGGGGATCAGCTGACGTTACTGAACCCCACTGAGACACGGGAGCAAGTATATCTTTCCGTGTGGAGGGCACTTCCGAGCTACAACTGGATGTGTTGAAGCCCAGGAAATAGGAGGGTGTAGGCTGAGGCATACTGTCTTTGGAATGTGGAGACAGCAGGAGAGACTGCCATCCACACAGCAGGGGATCAGCTGACGTTACTGAACCCCACTGAGACACGGGAGCAAGTGTCTCTTTCCGTGTGGACGGCACTTCCGAGCTAAAACTGGCTGTGTTGAAGCCCAGGAAATAGGAGGGTGTAAGCTGAGGCCTACTATCTTTGGAATGTGGAGACAGCAGGAGAGACTGCCATCCACACAGCAGGGGATCAGCTGACGTTACTGAACCCCACTGAGACACGGGAGCAAGTGTCTCTTTCCGTGTGGACGGCACTTCCGAGCTACAACTGGCTGTGTTGAAGCCCAGGAAATAGGAGGGTGTAGGCTGAGGCCTACTGTCTTTGGAATGTGGAGACAGCAGGAGAGACTGCCATCCACACAGCAGGGGATCAGCTGACGTTACTGAACCCCACTGAGACACAGGAGCAAGTGTCTCTTTCCGTGTGGAGGGCACTTCCGAGCTACAACTGGCTGTGTTGAAGCCCAGGAAATAGGAGGGTGTAGGCTGAGGCCTACTGTCTTTGGAATGTGGAGACAGCAGGAGAGACTGCCATCCACACAGCAGGGGATCAGCTGACGTTACTGAACCCCACTGAGACACGGGAGCAAGTGTCTCTTTCCGTGTGGACGGCACTTCCGAGATACAACTGACTGTGTTGAAGCCCAGGAAATAGGAGGGTGTAGGCTGAGGCCTACTGTCTTTGGAATGTGGAGACAGCAGGAGAGACTGCCATCCACACAGCAGGGGATCAGCTGACGTTACTGAACCCCACTGATACACGGGAGCAAGTGTCTCTTTCCGTGTGGATGGCACTTCCGAGCTACAACTGGCTGTGTTGAAGCCCAGGAAATAGGAGGGTGTAGGCAGAGACCTACTGTCTTTGGAATGTGGAGACAGCAGGAGAGACTGCCATCCACACAGCAGGGGATCAGCTGACGTTACTGAACCCCACTGAGACACGGGAGCAAGTATCTCTTTCCGTGTGGAGGGCACTTCCGAACTACAACTGGCTGTGTTGAAGCCCAGGAAATAGGAGGGTGTAGGCTGAGGCCTACTGTCTTGGGAATGTGGAGACAGCAGGAGAGACTGCCATCCACACAGCAGGGGATCAGCTGACGTTACTGAACCCCACTGAGACACGGGAGCAAGTATCTCTTTCCGTGTGGACGGCACTTCCGAGCTACAACTGGCTGTGTTGAAGCCCAGGAAATAGGAGGGTGTAGGCAGAGGCCTACTGTCTTTGGAATGTGGAGACAGCAGGAGAGACTGCCATCTCCACAGCAGGGGAACAGCTGGCAGTGCTGAACCCCACTAACATTGGAAACGAATGTGTTTGGCTCTGTGGAGATGACACTTCTGAACACCAACTGACGCTGTTGGAGCCCAGGATTAGGCGAGGAGCAGGCTGGGGCCTGTTGCTTTTGGCTGGTGAAGGCAGCAGGAGACTTGCCATCTCCACAGCAGGGGAACAGCTGGCAGTGCTGAACCCCACTAACACTCGAACAAATGTGTTTGGCTCTGTGGAGACGACACTTCTGAACACCAACTGACGCTGTTGGAGCCCAGGATTAGGCGCGGAGCAGGCTGGGGCCTACTGGATTTTGGCAGGTGAAGGCAGCAGGAGACTTGCCATCTCCACAGCAGGGGAACAGCTGGCAGTGCTGAACCCCACTAACACTCAAACAAATGTTTTTGGCTCTGTGGAGACGACACTTCTGAACACCAACTGACGCTGTTGGAGCCCAGGATTAGGCGAGGAGCAGGCTGGGGCCTGTTGCTTTTGGCTGGTGAAGGCAGCAGGAGACTTGCCATCTCCACAGCAGGGGAACAGCTGGCAGGGCTGAACCCCACTAACACTCGAACAAATGTGTTTGGCTCTGTGGAGATGACACTTCTGAACACCAACTGACGCTGTTGGAGCCCAGGATTAGGCGCGGAGCAGGCTGGGGCCTACTGGATTTTGGCAGGTGAAGGCAGCAGGAGACTTGCCATCTCCACAGCAGGGGAACAGCTGGCAGTGCTGAACCCCACTAACATTCGAAAGAATGTGTTTGGCTCTGTGGAGACGACACTTCTGAACACCAACTGACGCTGTTGGAGCCCAGGATTAGGCGAGGAGCAGGCTGGGGCCTGTTGCTTTTGGCTGGTGAAGGCAGCAGGAGACTTGCCATCTCCACAGCAGGGGAACAGCTGGCAGTGCTGAACCCCACTAACACTCGAACAAATGTGTTTGGCTCTGTGGAGACAACACTTCTGAACACCAACTGACGCTGTTGGAGCCCAGGAATAGGCGCGGAGCAGGCTGGGGCCTACTGGATTTTGGCAGGTGAAGGCAGCAGGAGACTTGCCATCTCCACAGCAGGGGAACAGCTGGCAGTGCTGAACCCCACTAACACTTGAACGAATGTGTTTGGCTCTGTGGAGACAACACTTCTGAACACCAACTGACACTGTTGGAGCCCAGGATTATGCATGCCGCATGCAGAGGCCAATGGGCAGCGATTTTTATGGAGGTTGTTGACTACTACTGATTCTAACCTTGCTCCACTTAGGCCTCTGGCTCCTCTCTCTCTACTATTTACCCTGGCCTCCAACCCCGCCAGCTACGTCTCTGAAGTGGCGTCAGCACAATCTACACTTGTTCCTGTGTTACTGGTGCTCAGTCCCGTCAGTTGATCCCCTGATGTTTGTCCGGCAAGTTCGCCAGCTCTGTCCTCATTCCCACTACTGGTTATGGGAATGTGGACAGAGCAGGAGACCTTGCCGGACACACATCAGGGGATAAACTGATGGGACTGAGCCACAGGAACACAGGAACAAGTGTAGATTGTGCTGACGCCACTTCAGAGATGTAGATGGCGGGGTTGGAGGTCAGGGGAAATAGTAGAGACAGTGGAGCCAGAGACCTAAGTTGGGCACGGTTAAAAATCAGTAGTGGTTTGAATGTTGATGGAGCTGGTGACTTTGCCGTCCACACAGCAGGGGATCAGCTGGCGTTACTGAACCCCACTAACACAGGAGCTAGTGTGTTTCTCTGTGCAGACGACACATTTGAGCGACAACTGGCTGTGTTGAAGCACAGGGATTATAGTTCAGGTGGTAGAAAAATGAACACACCAGCAGACCTGGATACAGTTGCCAACCACTAATTTAGTCTGTAAGAGGAATGGCAAAGTCTTTGGCGATCCAGGCCTTGTTCATTTTCAGAAAAGTCAGCCGGTCAACATTATCGGAAGATAGTCGCATGCGACGGTCTGTTAGTACACCACCTGCGGCACTAAAGACACGTTCCGATAATACACTGGCAGCAGGGCAAGCCAGCACCTCCAATGCATACTGGCTAAGCTCTGGCCATGTATACAGCTTAGAGACCCAAAACTTGAAGGGGGAAGAGCCATCTGGGAGTACAGTGACAGGGCAAGACATGTAGTCTGACACCATCTGACGAAAGCGTTGCCTCCTGCTGACTCGAGGCGTCACTGATGGTGTAGACAATTGTGGTGGACACACAAAACTTTGCCACATTTGGGCCATAGTGGTCTTGCCTTGTGCTGCGGCGCTGCCTCTGCTCCCTCTTTGTGCAGATTTTCCTCCACTGCCTCGACGCACAGAGCTGCTTTGTAAAGCACTAGCAACAATGCTGTCGGGTGGAATGGAAAACATTATGGACTGCACCAGTGACTCTTCGTACTCCCGCAGTTTACGCTCCCGGTTCAACGTTGGTATGAGCCTTTGTACGCTGTCCCGGTAGCGAGGATCTAGGAGGGTGTACACCCAATAATCAGCCGAGACGAGAATGTGGGCGATGCGGCGGTCATTTCTCAGGCACAGCAGCATGAAATCAACCAACTGCCAAAGAACCGCTGTCCCCTGTTTGAGGCATGACCTCGGCCTGCTCTGCATCACCCCACCCTCGCTGTACATACTGAGTAGAGGTTTGTGTACCTCCCTCCTCTGGAGAGATGTCTTCCTCCTCCATCGACTCCTCCTCATCCTCCTCACAAAGTGTCCCCTGCCTAGGACTTTGTGAGGAAACACGTAGCGCAGACTGTCCAGAAGCAGATGGCATTTGGGACTCCTCATCCTCCACCTCTTCCGAAACCTCATCCCTTAGTGCTTGCAGTGTTTGTTGAAGCAGGCAGATAAGGGGGACAGTCATGCTGACTAGTGCATCATCTGCACTCGCCATCCGCGTGGATTCATCGAAGGCACGCAAAACGAGGCAGATGTCCTTCATAGAGGCCCACTCAATGGTGCTGAAGTGTGAACGGCGCACAGTGCGACTTGTTTGCGCCTGATGCAGCTGGTACTCCATGACTGCTGCCTGCTGCTCACACAACCGCTCCAACATATGTAACGTTGAATTCCACCGGGTGGGTAGGTCACATATGATGCGATGTTCCGGAAGGCCAAATCGTCGCTGCAGAGCAGCGAGGCGCGATCTTGCCGTGCTGGAACGCCGCAAGTGAGCGCACTCTATGCGGACCTTGTGCAACAGTGCATCAAGATCCGGATAGTCCCTCAGAAAGCTCTGCACGACCAAGTTAAGCACATGTGCCAGACATGGGATGTGTGTGAGGTTGCCTAGGCCAAGAGCTGCCACCAGATTTCGGCCATTGTCACACACTACCAAGCCCGGCTGGAGATTCGCTGGCCCAAACCACACATCGCTCTCCAGCTTGATAGCATTCCAGAGCTCCTGCGCTGTGTGGCTTCGATTCCCCAAAGAAATTAATTTGAGTACAGCCTGTTGACGTTTGGCCACGGCTGTGCTCATATCGGTCGTAACAGGCTCCTGCTCTGCTGTTTCTGAGGAACTTGAGTAGGAGGAGGAGTCTATGTGTACAGACTGGAGTCCTGCAATCCGTGGCGTTGGAAGAACACGTACAGCGCCACTCTCCAGATCTGTACCCGGCTCCACAACATTGACCCAGTGGGCAGTGAGGGAAAGGTATCGTCCCTGTCCATGGTTACTGGTCCACGCATCGGTGGTCAGGTGGACCTTGCTACTAACGGCGTTTAGTAGCGCATGTTTTATTTTGCCCTCAACATGTTTCTGCAGGGCAGGGACGGCTCGCCTGCTGAAATAAAAGCGGCTGGGCACGTTGTATTGGGGGACTGCCAATGCCATTAAGTCCCGGAAGGTGTCAGTGTCCACCAGCCTGAATGACAGCATTTCAACTGCCAGAAGTTTGGCAATGCCAGCATTCAGAGACTGTGCTCGGGGATGGTTTGCCGAGTAAGGGCGCCTTTTATCCCATGCCTGTGCTACCGATGGCTGTGATGGATGGGAACGTGCTGCTATGGGTGGAATCTGACAGGGTCTCCGGACAACAGTGGCAGAGGTTCTTCCTTGGCGATCCTGAGAGGAAGCCGAACCAGCAGTGTGTGAGCTGGAGGAAGAGGCCCCAACAGGAACTGAAGAGGTGGTAGGTGGTGCTGTACGTTGGCCTACGTCTTCAGGGTGTCTCTGCAACTCCAACTCGTGCTTGGTGCGCACATGTTTCCACATATTTGTGGTATTGAGGTTGCTGACATTTCTCCCTCTTTTGACTATCTTATGACAGCTTGCATTTGACAAAGCAAATGTCATCTGCAACTGTGTCAAAAAAGGACCACGCACTGCAACTCTTGGGAGCGCCCGTTTTGCCTTTGGAATGAGGAATGCTCCTAACGGGTGCCGAAGTGGAGGGTACAGGCAACCAAGTCTTCCCCCTCCCTCTGCCTCCTGTTTTGGCCGGTAGGGGAATTTCTTCCTCCGAGCTGCTCCCACCACCTTCCTGTTCCTCACACCATGATGGGTTAAGGACCTCATCATCTTCCCTCCCCTCTTCAAACAGCTGCTTTTCCGGGGTTGTCTCGCCAGCACCGTACGCACCAGAAAGTGGCAACTGAGTCTCGTCATCATCTGATGCGTACTGAAGTGTGCTGACCATAGGCACTGGCCCACTCGCCTCTTCAGATTCAGAGGGACAAAGAAGTTGCGCATCACTGCATACTCCCTCTTCTTCACATTCAGGAATGCTGCTTGGCTGGCCCCCTTTTTCCAAGCCAACAGATTCCGAGAACAGAAGTAGAGACTGTGATGGCTCCTGTCCATGTCTCTCTGACGGCCTGGGCACTTTGGCAGGTGGTGAAGAGACAGATGTTTGCTCTTCGGTGCTCTGGTCCTGAGAGGCTGTGGAAGTAATTGAACTCGATGCGTTAGCTGCCATCCATCCGACAACGGCTTCAATTTGTTCCTCCCGCAGCAGTGGGGTACGTTGAGGTCCTACAAAGCTGCGCATAAAGGACTGTTGCCTGCTAAAACTGGGGGATGCTGATCCACTGGTGCCCGCAGCAGGCCCAGAATCCCAACGTCCTCTACCTGCAGAATCCCCACGTCCTCTCCCTGCAGAATCCCCACGTCCTCTCCCTGCTGAAACTCCACGCCCACGTCCACGCGCCTTACTCCCTGCCTTCTTCATCTTGCAAGACTGCTTAAGATAGGCAGAAAAGTACAAAGGGGGGCCTTAGTGTGCTTATTCCTGAACAGCTGGTTACAGGTACAAGAAACACTAATTTTATGAAGTGTGTGTGTGGACTACACTTTAATAGGAGCTGATGTGGCCTACACAAGTTCCAAATGTAGTGTTTGGTGAACTTTTTTTGTGGTTTCTTTGTTGGAAACAAACTCAAAGTATGTGAACAAAGAATTGAAACTGATAGTATCACCAACTTTTTGGAGCTATTACAATGCAGGCAGGTAACCTACAATGCAAAAGATGAGGCTCCAAAAAAATTGGGTAATACTAATCTGGCTGCGCCAGCAGGGCACAAGCCAGAAAAAAAGGCTCCTCTATCTACTCCTATATAGTGTTTGCAACCAACCAATGTTGATTGATACGGATGGATGCACACTAATAGGAGAAGAAAAAATGAGCTGCGCTCAAAGACAAATATGTGTGAGGCAGTGACGCACGTTGAGCGTCCTACAACCAGACGTAGCTGCAGGACACTCTACTCAGCGTGAGCTGCACTCACACACAGTCAGAGACCTCTCAGACAGCCGTCAACAGTGCAGCTAAGTGGGCACTGGCACTGACAGGCTGCAGAAAGGCTCCGCTGTGTACTCCTATATAGTGTTTGCAACCACCGTAGATGGAGACGGATGGATGCACACTAATAGAAGAAAAAATGAGCTGCACTCAAATACAAATATGTGTGAGGCACTGACGCACGCTGAGCGTCCTACAGCCAGACGTAGCTGCAGGACACACTACTCAGCGTGAGCTGCACTCACACACAGTCAGAGACCTCTCAGACAGCCGTGAACAGTGCAGCAAAGTGGACCCTAGCACTGAAAGGCTGCAGAAAGGCTCCGCTGTCTACTACTAGTGTTTGCAACCAACGTATATGGATACGGATGGAAACACACTAGATTGAAATTATGTAAAAAATGCAGCTCAAAAATTAAAAGATGTATGAGGCAGCAGTGATCACACTGGGTGGCCTACAGCCTGACGTGGCTGCAGGACCCACTCCACAGCGTGAGCTGCACTCACACAGCCCTTGCAGACAGCTGTGAACACTGCTGCTAGGGCAAAGAAGGCTACAGTGGTGGTTTATGTAGCCTGGGTAAAGCACTAGAAGTTTGGTGGAATCGCTATTTCTAACTGTCCCTCACAGTCTTCTACAGCAGCCTGTCCCTAACTGAATTCCCAGCAGAGTGAACCAGAAATGGCGGCTGCAGTGGCTTTTATAGTGCATCATGACATCATTTCAGCAGCCAATCACAGCCATGCCAATAGTTAACATGCCTACATGCCTAACAGGATGTGCCCACACTTCGGAGGAATCCCATTGGCTTATTCAAAGCAAGCAGGCTCATAGCATGATGGGAACTTCCGATTCCGATTCCGGAATCCGATATGACAAAAGTATCGGAAGTCAGTATCGGAATTCCGATACCGCTAATATCGGCCGATACCCGATACTTGCGGTATCGGAATGCTCAACACTACTTATGATATCATCAAAATAATTATGCCATCAACAAAATGATTATGACATCATCAAATGATTATGACATAAAACGATTATGAAGATTATGTCATCAAAATCATTATGCCATCAACAAAATGATTATGATGTCATCAAATGATTATGACATCAACATGACTAACATCAACATGATTATGACAACATCAAAATCATTATGACATCTTCAAAATGATTATTAATTCATCAAACACTTATGATATCATCAAAATGATTATGACATCAACAAAGTGATTACGACATCATCAAATGATTATGACATCAAACGATTACGACGAATATTACATCATCAAAATCGTGAAACCATTAACAAAATGATTGTGACATCAACAAATGATTATGACATCAAAATAATGATTATGATATCATCAAATGATTATGACAACATCAAATAATTATGACATCAACAAAATGATTAGGACATCATCAAATGATTATGACAACATCAAATAATTATGACATCAACAAAATGATTAGGACATCATCAAATGATTATGACATCATCAAATGATTATGACATCAACAAAATGATTATGACATCATCCAATGATTATGACATCAAATGATTATGACATCATCAAATCATTATGACATCAACAAAATGATTATTACATCATCAAATCATTATGACATCAAACAATTATGACGATTATGACATTATCAAAATTATTATGCCATCAACAAAATGATTATGACATCAAGAAAATGATTATGACATCAAATGATTATGTTGTCATCAAATGATTACGACATCAAATGATTATGACATCATCAAAATGATTATGACATCATCAAATGATTATGACATCAAATGATTATGATGACTATGACATCATCAAAATCATTATGCCATCAACAAAATGATTATGATGTCATCAAATGATTATGACATCAAAATGATTGACATCAAAATGATTATTAAGTCAAAATTATTATGACATCATCAAAATGATGATTAATTCATCAAACGCTTATGATATCATCAAAATAATTATGACATCAACAAAATGATTATGTCATCATCAAATGATTATGACATAAAACGATTATGAAGATTGTCATCATCAAAATCATTATGCCATCAACAAAATGATTATGATGTCATCAAATGATTATGACATCAACATGACTGACATCAACATGATTATGACAACATCAAAATCATTATGACATCTTCAAAATGATTATTAATTCATCAAACACTTATGATATCATCAAAATGATTATGACATCAACAAAGTGATTACGACATCATCAAATGATTATGACATCAAACGATTACGACGATTATTACATCATCAAAATCGTGAAGCCATTAACAAAATGATTGTGACATCAACAAATGATTATGACATCAAAATAATGATTCTGATATCATCAAATGATTATGACAACTTCAAATAATTATGACAACAACAAAATGATTAGGACATCATCAAATGATTATGACATCATCAAATGATTATGACATCAACAAAATGATTATGACATCATCTAATGATTATGACATCATCAAATCATTATGACATCAAACAATTATGACGATTATGACATCATCAAAATCAATATGCCATCAACAAAATGATTATGACGTCATCAAATGATTAATGCATCAAAATGATTGACAACATCAGAATGATTTTAACATCAACAAATGATTATGACATTAACGAAATGATTATGAAATCAAAAGATTACGACATCATCAAATGATTATGACAGCAAAATGATTATGACATCAAATGATTATGACATCATCTAATAATTATGACATCATCAAATGATTATGACATCAACAAAATGATTATGACATCATCCAATGATTATGACATCAAATGATTATGACATCATCAAATCATTATGACATCAACAAAATGATTATGACATCAACAAAATGATTATGACATCATCAAAATGATTATGACATCTACAAATGATTATGACATCAACAAAATTATAATGACATTGTTAAATGATTATGACATAATCAAATTATTATGACATCAACAAGATGATTATGACATCATCAAATGATTATGACATCATCAAATGATTATCACATCAACAAAATGATTATGACATCATCAAATGTTTATGATATCAAATGATTATGATATCGAATGATTATAACATCATTAAATCATTGTGACATCATCAAAATGATCATGACATCATCAAATGATTATGACATCAAACGATTATGACATCATCAAAATCATTATGCCATCAACAAAATGATTATGACATCATCAAATGATTATGACATCAAAATGATTGACATCAAAATGATTGACATCAAAATGATTATGACATCGAAATCATTATGACATATTCAAAATGATTATTAATTCATCAAACGCTTATGATATCATCAAAATAATTAAGACATCAACAAAGTGATTACGACATCATCAAATGATTATGACATCAAACAATTATGACAATTATGACATGATCAAAATCGTTATGCCATCAACAAAATGATTATGACTTCATCAAATGGCTAATACATCAAAATGATTGACAAAATCAAAATGACTATGACAACATCAAAATGATTATGAAGTCATCAAATGATTGTGACATCAAAATGATTATGATATCATCAAATGATTATGACATCATCCAATGATTATGACATCAACAAAATGATTATGACATCTTCAAATGATTATGACATCTTCAAATGATTATGACATCAAGAAAATGATTATGACATCAAATGATTATGTCGTCATCAAATGATTATGACATCAAATGATTATGACATCATCAAAATGATTATGACATCATCAAATGATTATGACATCAAATGATTATGACGACAATGACATCATCAAAATCATTATGCCATCAACAAAATGATTATGACGTCATCAAATGATTATGACATCAAAATAATTGACATAAAAATGATTATTAAGTCAAAATTATTTTGACATCATCAAAATGATGATTAATTCATCAAACGCTTATGATATCATCAAAATAATTATGACATCAACAAAATGATTATGACATCATCAAATGATTATGACATAAAATGATTATGAAGATTATGTCATCATAAAAATCATTGTGCCATCAACAAAATGATTATGATGTCACCAAATGATTATGACATCAACATGACTGACATCAACATGATTATGACAACATCAAAATCATTATGACATCTTCAAAATGATTATTAATTCATCAAACACTTATGATATCATCAAAATGATTATGACATCAGCAAAGTGATTACGACATCATCAAATGATTATGACATCAAACGATTATGACGATTATTACATCATCAAAATCGTGAAGCCATTAACAAAATGATTGTGACATCAACAAATGATTATGACATCAAAATAATGATTATGATATCATCAAATGATTATGACAACATCAAATAATTATGACATCAACAAAATGATTAGGACATCATCAAATGATTATGACATCATCAAATGATTATGACATCAACAAAATGATTATGACATCATCCAATGATTATGACATCAAAATGATTGACATCAAAGTGATTATGCCAACATCAAAATCATTATGACATCTTCAAAATGATTATTAATTCATCAAACGCTTATGATATCATCAAAATAATTATGACATCAACAAATTGATTACGACATCATCAAATGATTATGACATCAAACGATTACGACGATTATTACATCATCAAGATCGTGAAGCCATTAACAAAATGATTATGACATCAACAAATGATTATGACATCAAAATAATGATTATGACATCAAATGATTATAACATCATCACATGATTATGACATCAACAAAATGATTATGGCATCATCAAATGATTATGACATCAAACTATTATGACGATTATGACATCATGAAAATCATTATGCCATCAACAAAATGATTATGATGTCATCAAATGATTATGACATCAAAATGATTGACATCAAAATGATTATGACAACATCAAAATCATTATAACATCTTCAAAATGATTATTAATTCTTCAAACGCTAGTGATATCATCAAAATAATTATGACATCAACAAAATGATTATGACATCATCAAATGATTATGACATCATCAAATGATTATGACATCCAAAAAATTATTATGACATCGTTAAATGATTATGACAATCAAATGATTATAACAACATGAAAATCATTATAACATCTTCAAAATGATTATTAATTCTTCAAACGATAATGATATCATCAAAATAATTATGACATCAACAAAATGATTATGCCATCAACAAAATGATTATGGCATCATCAATTGATTATGACATCAAAATGATTGACATCAAAATGATTGACATCAAAATGATTATGACATCGAAATCACTATGACATATTCAAAATGATTATTAATTCATCAAACGCTTATGATATCATCAAAATAATTAAGACATCAACAAAGTGATTACGACATCATCAAATGATTATGACATCAAACAATTATGACAATTATGACATGATCAAAATCGTTATGCCATCAACAAAATGATTATGACTTCATCAAATGGCTAATACATCAAAATGATTGACAAAATCAAAATGACTATGACAACATCAAAATGATTATGAAGTCATCAAATGATTATGACATCAAAATGATTATGATATCATCAAATGATTATGACATCATCCAATGATTATGACATCAACAAAATGATTTTGACATCTTCAAATGATTATGACATCAAGAAAATGATTATGACATCAAATGATTATGTTGTCATGAAATGATTATGACATCATCAAAATGATTATGACATCATCAAATGATTATGACATCAAATGATTATGAAGATTATGTCATCATCAAAATCATTATGCCATCAACAAAATGATTATGATGTCATCAAATGATTATGACATCAACATGACTGACATCAACATGATTATGACAACATCAAAATCATTATGACATCTTCAAAATGATTATTTATTCATCAAACACTTATGATATCATCAAAATGATTATGGCATCAACAAAGTGATTACGACATCATCAAATGATTATGACATCAAACGATTACAACGATTATTACATCATCAAAATTGTGAAGCCATTAACAAAATGATTATGACATCAACAAATGATTATGACATCAAAATAATGATTATGATATCATCAAATGATGATAACAACATCAAATAATTATGACATCAACAAAATGATTAGGACATCATCAAATGTTTATGACATCATCAAATGATTATGACATCAACAAAATGATTATGACTTCATCCAATGATTATGACATCAAATGATTATGACATCAACAAATCATTATGACATTAACAAAATGATTATGACATCATCAAATCTTTAGGACATCAAACGATTATGACGATTATGACATCATCAAAATCATTATGCCATCAACAAAATGATTATGACATCATCAAACGATTAATACATCAAAATGATTGACAACATCAGAATGATTATGACAACATCAAAATCATTATGACATCATCAAAATGATTATTAATTTATCAAACTTTTATGACATCAAAATAATTATGACAACAAAATGATTATGACATCAACATAATGATTATGATATCATCAAATTGTTATGACATCATCAACTAATTATGACATCATCTAATGATTATGAGATCATCAAATGATTATGACATCAACAAAATGATTATGACATCAAATGATTATGACATCATCAAATGATTATGACAGCAAAATGATTATGACATCAAATGATTATGACATCATCAAATGATTATGACATCAACAAAATTATTATGACATCGTTAAATTATTATGACATAATCAAATGATTATGACATCAACAAAATGATTATGACATCATCATAATGATTATCACATCTTCAAATGATTATGACATCAACAAAATTATTATGACATTGTTAAATGATTATGACATAATCAAGTTATTATGACATCAACAAGATGTTTGTGACATCATCAAATGATTATGATATCATCAAATGATTTTCACATCAATAAAATGATTATGATTAGAGTTGAGCGACTTTTGGTTTTTTAGGGTCGCGTTTCGTTTTGTGAAACCCGACTTTTCCAAAAGTCGGGTCGAGCAAGATTGTCCGATTATAGGTAAAAGTCGGGGTCGTCCCGAAACACGAAACCCAATGTAAGTCAATGGGGAATAAAAGTCGGCAGTGAGAGGAGGACAGGAAACACACCTACAGTGCCCATTTGAATGCCAAAAGCATCAATTCTTCTTACTTAAGCTTGTCAACCTTAATTAACTTCATAATACAAGTTACGCACTGAAAAATGGGGGTTATTTGGCTAAAGTTGTGGGGGGGGAGGGCTGGCTGCAGGTTTTCATGTGCCCTGGGCAAAAGAGCGCCCCTTTAACACATACCACAACTCATCATGCTCCGATACGGCAGATAAATAGCGGTATAGTACAATGAAAAATACCTCACTTTTTACATCTCATGACGAGGCCCATCTATTTCTCCATACAGAATCATTGGTCCCATATAATGTTTGAAACAGTATATGATGAGCTCCACATAATGCTACAGTATATGTTGGTCCCCATGGATGAAGCTCCACTGTCTTATGGGCCCAAATAATGCTCCAAACATAATGGGCCCCATTTCTAATGCTCTAGTGTATAATGGGCCCTGTAAATGCTGCTCCAGTGTCTGATGTCCACCTTTGGAATGTTCCAGTGTATGGTGGGCCCCATCTATCATTCTCCAGAGTATAGTGCTCCCCAAAAATTGCTGTCCCAACATTGAAAACAATCAAATAAGTCTCCTCGCTAGGGAATCCCTGTACTTGTCTGGACAGGTGCTGTAGCTTGCTTAACAGTTCGCCAGCCGTTCTCACGCCCAGTATGGATTGCACGTGATTGCACAAAGGTTAGAAAGGGTACCGTATCCATGGAAAACATGTATGGATAGCATACACATTCAAAATATATGTCTCAGGAGGCAGGCACAGACGGTGTCAGGCCCAGTATGGATTGCACGTGATTGCACAAAGGTTAGAAAGGGTACCGTATCCCTGGATAACATGTATGGATAGCATACACATTCAAAATATATGTCTCAGGAGGCAAGCTCAGACGGTGTCAGGCACAGTATGGATTGCACATGATTGCACAAAGGTTAGAAAGGGTACCGTATCCCTGGATAACATGTATGGATAGCGTACACATTCAAAATATATGTCTCAGGAGGCAGGCTCAGACGGTGTCAGGCACAGTATGGATTGCACGTGATTGCACAAAGGTTAGAAAGGGTACCGTATCCCCGGATAACATGTATGGATAGCGTACACATTCAAAATATATGTCTCAGGAGGCAGGCTCAGACGGTGTTAGGCCCAGTATGGATTGCACGTGATTGCACAAAGGTTAGAAAGGGTACCGTATCCCCGGATAACATGTATGGATAGCGTACACATTCAAAATATATGTCTCAGGAGGCAGGCTCAGACGGTGTTAGGCCCAGTATGGATTGCACGTGATTGCACAAAGGTTAGAAAGGGTACCGTATCCCCGGATAACATGTATGGATAGCGTACACATTCAAAATATATGTCTCAGGAGGCAGGCTCAGACGGTGATAGGCCCAGTATGGATTGCACGTGATTGCACAAAGGTTAGAAAGGGTACCGTATCCCCGGATAACATGTATGGATAGCGTACACATTCAAAATATATGTCTCAGGAGGCAGGCTCAGATGGTGTCAGGCCCAGTATGGATTGCACGTGATTGCACAAAGGTTAGAAAGGGTACCGTATCCCTGGATAACATGTATGGATAGCGTACACATTCAAAATATATGTCTATACAGCATGAGGCAGGCTCAGACGGTGTTAGGCCCAGTATGGATTGCACGTGATTGCACAAAGGTTAGAAAGGGTACCGTATCCCTGGATAACATGTATGGATAGCGTACACATTCAAAATATATGTCTATACAGCATGAGGCAGGCTCAGACGGTGTTAGGCCCAGTATGGATTGCACGTGATTGCTAAAAGGTTAGAAAGGGTACCGTATCCCTGGGTAACATGTATGGATAGCGTACACATTCAAAATATATGTCTCAGGAGGCAGGCTCAGACGGTGTCAGGCACAGTATGGATTTGACGGCCCAGATTACACAGCGGAGGAGCAGGGAGAGGTAAAGATTGCAAATGCTGGGGCCCTGCCCAAGCAAGGGGGGCCCACTCGTGGGCGTCGGTACTGGCACTGGGCCCCTCATAGTACAGCGGTGTGTCTGACGGCGGGTGTGCACCACCACCGTCAGAGACACTTGATTGCACTATGAGGGACCCTGTGCCAGTGCCCGCGCCCAAGAGTCGGCCTACCCACCTGTCCAGGGCAACGGCACTCGCACGGTGTCGTGCGGTAGGTGGTGACCCCAGCCATGGGGGGGAGGCAGCACAGCTAGGGAGTTTTAGAAAGTGGCATATGTTGATGTTGGACATTCAGCTGATGCAAAAGGCGAAATAGGTGAAGTACCAGGAAGAGGTGGACCAAAGCAAGCCATTTTTCTGTCACCCTATGTGTCATCAGGGGAAGGTGGGACAAAATCCTTGGAAACCCATGCGTGGTTCATTTTAATGAAGGTTAGATCATCCACATTTTGGGTTGACAGACGGGTCCTTTTTTCTGTCAGGATTTATCCAGCTGCACTGAAGACTCTTTCCGATAGCACACTTGCAGCTGGGCAAGCGAGCTCCTGTAAGGCATATTGGGCTAATTCAGGCCAGGTGTCCAGTTTAGCGGCCCAATAGTCAAAGGGGAATGACCTGTGTGGGAGAACATCGATATGGGAGGAAAAGTAGTTTGTAACCATAGATGACAACTGCTGTCTCCTGTCACTTTCCATTGATGCAGTATTACCAGTTGTGTGAGCGGTATTTGAAAAATCAGTCCACAACATTATCATGAAACCCCTGTCTCCAACGCCACTTCTGCTGTGTGCACCACGAACACCTCTGCCAAGCTGCCCCCGGCCCGTACGGCTCGTGTGAGAACCATCACCGCTGCTGTGTGCTGGGAATGCCTCAAGCAACCGATTTACCAGAGTTGCTTGTTTATTAGCCAATATTAGGTCAAGGTTCTCCTGTGGCATGATGTTTTGTAATTTGCCTTTATAGCGTGGATCCAGGATGCTGGCCAACCAGTAGTCGTCATCGTTCATCATTTTGGCAATGCGGGGGTCCCTTTTTAGGATCCGCAAGGCATAATCTGACATGTGGGCCAATGTTCCCGGTGTCAATGATGCACTGCGAGTGCTGGGTGGAGGAGCACTTTCTGGCAAATCCACATCCCTCCAGTCACGCACAAACCCTGTACCAGACCTTGCCACGCCAACATTTTCACTTGCCCCACGAGATGCATCCTCCTCCCCTAAATAATCATTCCCATCATCCTCCTCCTCCTCCTCTTCTTCCTCCACCTCGTCCAGGAGAGGTCCCTGAGCAGACAATGGCTGAATGTCATCAAGGATTCCCTCCTCCTCTTCCTCCTCATCAACATTGGCTGCAGACGACTGCTCCTTAAGGTGCGTCAAAGTTTGCATGAGCAGACGCATAAGTGGGATGCTCATGCTTAGGATAGCGTCGTCTGCGCTTACCAGCCGTGTGCATTCCTCAAAACATTGAAGGACTTTACAAAGGTCTTTCAGCTTCGACCACTGCACGCCTGTCAACTCCATGTCTGCTCTCAAAGTGCCTGGCCGTGTATCCTCCCACAAATGAATTATGGCCTGCCTCTGCTCGCACAGCCGCTCCACCATGTGCAGGGTGGAGTTCCACGTTGTTGCAATGTCGATAATGAGGCGGTGGTTGGGAAGGTGGAACAATCGCTGCAGCTTCTGCATACGAACGGAGTGTACAGGCGACCGGCGGATGTGCGTGCACAGTCTTCGCACCTTCTGGAGCAGGGCTGTTAAATCCGGATAATTTTTGAGGAAGCACTGCACCACCAGGTTCAAGGTGTGAGCCAAGCAAGGTATGTGGCTGAGTTTTGAAAGGGCTATGGCTGCCACAAAATTACGGCCGTTATCACTAACTACCTTGCCTGCCTCAAGATGTACACTGCCCAGCCATGACTCAGTTTGTCGCTTCAAGTACTCGGCCAGCACCTCGGCGGTGTGTCTGTCGTCCAAACACATCATCTGCAACACAGCCTGCTGACGCTTTCCACTAGCTGCTCGATAGGGGGACACATCATGTGCAACAGTGGCAACTGCAGATGGAGTGCTCATACGACTGCGCTCTGTGGACGAGCTTTCGCTTCTGGAGGAGGAGGAGGAGGAGGGTCGAACGCCTACAGCCAACTGTTTCCTATACCGTGGGCTAGGCAGCACTGTCCCACCACCGCTGTCCCCTGTGGACCCTGCATCCACCACATTAACACAGTGCGCAGTGATGGACACGTAACGGCCTTGGCCATGCCGACTGGACCATGCATCAGTTGTGAGGTGCACCTTTCCGCTCACTGACTGCTTGAGTGCATGGACAATGCGGTCTTTCACATGATGGTGGAGGGCTGGGATGGCTTTGCGAGAGAAGAAGTGGCGACTGGGTAGGTCATAGCGTGGTACTGCATAGGCCATGAGTTTGCGGAAAGCTGTGCTTTCCACCAACCGAAAGGGCATCATCTCAAACGAGATTAGTTTGGCAATGTGGGCGTTCAAACCCAGTGTACGCGGATGAGAGACTGAGTACTTTCTTGACCTACTCATAGTGTCTGGGAGGGTGAGCTGGACTTGAGAGCTGCATATGGTGGAAGTAGCGGTGGACAGGGCGGACTGAGAGAGGGTTGATGATGGTGATGGAGTTGGTGTTCTTTCTGATGGCCTAGAATCAGTCTTTCGTTGATATAACAGTGGGATTCCCTGACTGCTGTGGTCTTGCAACGACACCTCAACATTTGCTGCTGTGCTAACCGGTGGGCTTACAGTGGGGGAAACAATGTAGCGTTGCTGACTACCTTCGTTGTGATCAGTTGCACATGTGGCACTTGAGGTTTGGTGTTGTGTCCACGCTTGCAAGTGCATGCTGGTTAAATGTCTAAGCATGCAACTGGTATTCAAATTTTTCAGATTTTTCCCTCGGCTAAAGGTCTTTGCGCACTTCTTACAGATAAACTTGGCCTGATCATGAGTATTTTGTTCAAAAAAGTGCCACACTGCACTCTTCCTACTTTGGCAGACATTTTGCGGCCTAGCACGCTGTGATCTTTTGACCCTCTGGACAAGCTGTCCAGCAACTCTTTTGATGTTTGGAACCTGTCTTTGGAGTGCTCCGGGCCTGCCAGATAACAGCTGTTGCGATGTCGATGTCTGCTGTGGATGCTCCTCATCTGAGCTATTGGAAGCAGCACCCTCTTCCCCCAATGGATGCCAATCTGGGTCAATAACTGGGTCATCCATCACCTCCTCTTCTATGTCATGTGCACCTTTCTCTGTGTCACCGTGTATGGTGGTATAGTGTGCGGGAAGGGGCACCTGAGTCTCATCAGGGTCAAAATCTGGCTCTGTACACTGCGAGGACAATGTAGTGCTCTGAGTGAATGTACCAGCAGAATCATCCATCAGCGGCTGTGCATCAGTGCACTCCATGTCAGATTCATCTTGGCCTGGGTAATTCACCATTTCACTTGATAATCCAGGCATGGTATGTGAAAACAGCTCCATGGAGTAATCAGTAGTATGGCCTGCGTCATCCTTCAATCTTGGTTGGGGTGAAGGACACAAGGAAAGGTGTGGTTCATGAACATGAGCCTCCAATGACGACTCAGTGCTTTTACTTTTTACAACTGAAGAAGAGGAGGCGATAGAGCTGGAGGCTGAGTCAGCAATGTAAGACAAAACTTTTTCCTGATGCTCTGCCTTTAAAAGCGGTTTGCCAACTCCTAGAAAACTAAGCGTTCGAGGCCTTATGTAGCCAGACGATGACGCAGGGTCAGCACCTCCTGCATTCGGTCCTATTTTGCTCTTGCCACTACCATCAGATCCACCACCAACACCATCATTACCAGCTGCCAAACCCCGCCCAATTCCACGGCCTCTTCCACCAGCCTTCCTCATTTTTGGTAGAAATGTAGACAAAATCCAACAAACTATATAGTAATGTAAAACAAGGTACAAGGTGTCTATAGGACAGGGGAGATTTAGAATTTCTGCACACACTTGTGGACAGTGGACACTTTTGGATTGTGTGAGGCCCACTGATATCTGAGCGCTATGTGACAGGCTCGATGGCACAGCTGCCTGTGACCAAAGTGACGAGAGGATAATGGAGATTTTGAATCTCTGCGCACACTTTTGGACACTGGACACTTGTGGATTGTGTGAGGCCCACTGATATCTGAGCGCTATGTGACAGGCTCGATGGCACAGCTGCCTGTGACCAAAGTGAAGAGAGGATAATGGAGATTTTGAATCTCTGCGCGCACTTTTGGACACTGGAAACACTTGTGGATTGTGTGAGTCCCACTGATATCTGAGCGCTATGTGACAGGCTCGATGGCACAGCTGCCTGTGACCAAAGTGACGAGAGGATAATGGAGATTTTGAATCTCTGCGCACACTTTTGGACACTGGACACTTGTGGATTGTGTGAGGCCCACTGATATCTGAGCGCTATGTGACACGCTCGATGGCACAGCTGCCTGTGACCAAAGTGACGAGAGGATAATGGAGATTTTGAATCTCTGCGCACACTTTTGGACACTGGACACTTGTGGATTGTGTGAGGCCCACTGATATCTGAGCGCTATGTGACACGCTCGATGGCACAGCTGCCTGTGACCAAAGTGACGAGAGGATAATGGAGATTTTGAATCTCTGCGCACACTTTTGGACACTGGACACTTGTGGATTGTGTGAGGCCCACTTATATCTGAGCGCTATGTGACACGCTCGATGGCACAGCTGCCTGTGACCAAAGTGACGAGAGGATAATGGAGATTTTGAATCTCTGCGCACACTTTTGGACACTGGACACTTGTGGATTGTGTGAGGCCCACTGATATCTGATCGCTATGTGACACGCTCGATGGCACAGCTGCCTGTGACCAAAGTGACGAGAGGATAATGGAGATTTTGAATCTCTGCGCACACTTTTGGACACTGGACACTTGTGGATTGTGTGAGGCCCACTGATATCTGAGCGCTATGTGACACGCTCGATGGCACAGCTGCCTGTGACCAAAGTGACGAGAGGATAATGGAGATTTTGAATCTCTGCGCACACTTTTGGACACTGGACACTTGTAGATTGTGTGAGGCCCACTGATATCTGAGCGCTATGTGACACGCTCGATGGCACAGCTGCCTGTGACCAAAGTGACGAGAGGATAATGGAGATTTTGAATCTCTGCGCACACTTTTGGACACTGGACACTTGTGGATTGTGTGAGGCCCACTGATATCTGAGCGCTATGTGACAGGCTCGATGGCACAGCTGCCTGTGACCAAAGTGACGAGAGGATAATGGAGATTTTGAATCTCTGCGCACACTTTTGGACACTGGACACTTGTGGATTGTGTGAGGCCCACTGATATCTGAGCGCTATGTGACACGCTCGATGGCACAGCTGCCTGTGACCAAAGTGACGAGAGGATAATGGAGATTTTGAATCTCTGCGCACACTTTTGGACACTGGACACTTGTGGATTGTGTGAGGCCCACTGATATCTGAGCGCTATGTGACACGCTCGATGGCACAGCTGCCTGTGACCAAAGTGACGAGAGGATAATGGAGATTTTGAATCTCTGCGCATTCTTTTGGACACTGGACACTTGTGGATTGTGTGAGGCCCACTGATATCTGAGCGCTATGTGACACGCTCGATGGCACAGCTGCCTGTGACCAAAATGACGAGAGGATAATGGAGATTTTGAATCTCTGCGCACACTTTTGGACACTGGACACTTGTGGATTGTGTGAGGCCCACTGATATCTGAGCGCTATGTGACACGCTCGATGGCACAGCTGTGACAAAAGTGACTAGAGGATAAGGGAGATTGGATTGCTTTTAAAAAAGCAGTTTGCGGAGCAGTGGGTAAACAGCAATGCCAGCGTGTCAGGAAGCCTTAAAAGGCAGCCCAACAACCAACACCACTGATACACCACAATATAGCCTCCCCTTGCACTGCACACACAGTGACTTGTGTGTTGTGCAGGCCAAATCGCTAGCAGCAGAAGCAGTTTTTTTGTCTTCTTCCCTGCCTAACGCTCTCCCTACAGAATCAGCAGCAACCTCTCCCTATACTAAGATCGGCAGAAGTAAGATGGCGGTCGGCGTGCACGCCCTTTTATACCCCCTGTGACGCCCACCAAAGCAAGCCAATCACTTGCATGCCCTTCTGAAAGATGGTGGTGACCCGTGCCTAGGTCATCACATTGCCCACAGTGTCCGTGGATCCTGATTGGCTGAAAAAGAGCGCAAAACAAACTTTGGAAACGCGACTTTGGCGCATAAGTCGCCGACCTCGTGGCTGACCTTATCCTAGGGTCGGGTTTCGTTTCATGAAACCCGACTTTGCCAAAAGTTGGCGACTTTTGAATTTTTTCGACCTGTTTCGCTCAACTCTAATTATGACATCATCAAATGATTATGATATCAAATGATTATGATATCAAATGATTATAACATCATCAAATCATTTTGACATCATCAAAATGATCATGACATCATCAAATGATTATGACATCAAACGATTATGACGATTATGACATCATCAAAATCACTATGCCATCAGCAAAATGATTATGACATCATCAAATGATTATGACATCAAAATGATTGACATCAAAATGATTATGACATCAAAATCATTATGACATATTCAAAATGATTATTAATTCATCAAACGCTTATGATATCATCAAAATAATTAAGACATCAACAAAGTGATTACGACATCATCAAATGATTATGACATCAAACAATTATGACAATTATGACATGATCAAAATCGTTATGCCATCAACAAAATGATTATGACTTCATCAAATGACTAATACATCAAAATGATTGACAAAATCAAAATGACTATGACAACATCAAAATGATTATTAATTTATCAAACTTTTATGACATCAAAATAATTATGACAACTAAATGATTATGAAGTCATCAAATGATTATGACATCAAAATGATTATGATATCATCCAATGACTATGACATCAACAAAATGATTATGACATCTTCAAATGATTATGACATCAAGAAAATGATTATGACATCAAATTATTATGTCGTCATCAAATGATTATGACATCAAATGATTATGACATCATCAAAATGATTATGACATCATCAAATGATTATGACATCAAATGATTATGACGATTATGACATCATCAAAATCATTATGCCATCAACAAAATGATTATGACGTCATCTAATGATTATGACATCAAAATGATTGACATCAAAATGATTATTAAATCAAAATTATTTTGACATCATCAAAATGATGATTAATTCATCAAACGGTGATGATATCATCAAAATAATTATGACATCAACAAAATGATTATGACATCATCAAATGATTATGACATAAAACGATTATGAAGATTATGTCATCATCAAAATCATTATGCCATCAACAAAATGATTATGATGTCATCAAATGATTATGACATCAATATGACTAACATCACCATGATTATGACAACATCAAAATCATTATGACATCTTCAAAATGATTATTAATTCATCAAACACTTATGATAACATCAAAATGATTATGGCATCAACAAAGTGATTACGACATCATCAAATGATTATGACATCAAACGATTACAACGATTATTACATCATCAAAATTGTGAAGCCATTAACAAAATGATTATGACATCAACAAAAGATTATGACATCAAAATAATGATTATGATATCATGAAATGATTATAACAACATCAAATAATTATGACATCAACAAAATAATTAGGACATCATCAAATGATTATGACATCATCAAATGATTATGACATCAACAAAATGATTATGACATCAACCAATGATTATGACATCAAATGATTATGACATCATCAAATCATTATGACATCAACAAGATGATTATGACATCATCAAATCATTATGACATCAAACGATTATGACGATTATGACATCATCAAAATCATTATGCCATCAACAAAATGATTATGACGTCATCAAATGATTAATACATCAAAATGATTGACAACATCAGAATAATTATGACAACATCAAAATCATTATGACATCATCAAAATGATTATTAAATTATCAAACTTTTGTGACATCAAAATAATTATGACAACAAAATGATTATGACATCAACATAATGATTATGATATCATCAAATGGTTATGACATCATCAACTAATTGTGACATCATCTAATGATTATGAGATCATCAAATGATTATGACATCAACAAAATGATTATGACATCAAATGATTATGACATCATCAAATGATTATGACATCAACAAAATGATTATGACATCATCCAATGATTATGACATCAAATGATTATGACGATTATGACATTATCAAAATCATTATGCCATCAACAAAATGATTATGACATCATCCAATGATTATGACATCAAATGATTATAACATCATCAAATCATTATGACATCATCAAAATGATCATGACATCATCAAATGATTATGACATCATCAAAATCACTATGCCATCAGCAAAATGATTATGACAACATCAAATGATTATGACATCAAAATGATTGACATCAAAATGATTATGACATCAAAATCATTATGACATATTCAAAATGATTATTAATTCATCAAACGCTTATGATATCATCAAAATAATTAAGACATCAACAAAGTGATTACGACATCATCAAATGATTATGACATCAAACAATTATGACAATTATGACATGATCAAAATCGTTATGCCATCAACAAAATGATTATGACTTCATCAAATGACTAATACATCAAAATGATTGACAAAATCAAAATGACTATGACAACATCAAAATGATTATTAATTTATCAAACTTTTATGACATCAAAATAATTATGACAACTAAATGATTATGAAGTCATCAAATGATTATGACATCAAAATGATTATGATATCATCAAATGATTATGATATCATCCAATGACTATGACATCAACAAAATGATTATGACATCTTCACATGATTATGACATCAAGAAAATGATTATGACATCAAATTATTATGTCGTCATCAAATGATTATGACATCAAATGATTATGACATCATCAAAATGATTATGACATCATCAAATGATTATGACATCAAATGATTATGACGACTATGACATCATCAAAATCATTATGCCATCAACAAAATGATTATGACGTCATCAAATGATTATGACATCAAAATGATTGACATCAAAATGATTATTAAATCAAAATTATTTTGACATCATCAAAATGATGATTAATTCATCAAACGCTGATGATATCATCAAAATAATTATGACAGCAACAAAATGATTATGACATCATCAAATGATTATGACATAAAACGATTATGAAGATTATGTCATCATCAAAATCATTATGCCATCAACAAAATGATTATGATGTCATCAAATGATTATGACATCAACATGACTGACATCACCATGATTATGACAACATCAAAATCATTATGACATCTTCAAAATGATTATTAATTCATCAATCACTTATGATATCATCAAAATGATTATGGCATCAACAAAGTGATTACAACATCATCAAATGATTATGACATAAAACGATTATGAAGATTATGTCATCATCAAAATCATTATGCCATTAACAAAATGATTATGATGTCATCAAATGATTATGACATCAATATGACTAACATCACCATGATTATGACAACATCAAAATCATTATGACATCTTCAAAATGATTATTAATTCATCAAACACTTATGATAACATCAAAATGATTATGGCATCAACAAAGTGATTACGACATCATCAAATGATTATGACATCAAACGATTACAATGATTATTACATCATCAAAATTGTGAAGCCATTAACAAAATGATTATGACATCAACAAAAGATTATGACATCAAAATAATGATTATGATATCATCAAATGATTATAACAACATCAAATAATTATGACATCAACAAAATGATTAGGACATCATCAAATGATTATGACATCATCAAATGATTATGACATCAACAAAATGATTATGACATCATCCAATGATTATGACATCAAATGATTATGACATCATCAAATCATTATGACATCAACAAGATGATTATGACATCATCAAATCATTATGACATCAAACGATTATGACGACTATGACATCATCAAAATCATTATGCCATCAACAAAATGATTATGACGTCATCAAATTATTAATACATCAAAATGATTGACAACATCAGAATGATTATGACAACATCAAAATCATTATGACATCATCAAAATGATTATTAAATTATCAAACTTTTGTGACATCAAAATAATTATGACAACAAAATGATTATGACATCAACATAATGATTATGATTTCATCAAATGGTTATGACATCATCAACTAATTGTGACATCATCTAATGATTATGAGATCATCAAATGATTATGACATCAAATGATTATGACATCATCAAATGATTATGACATCAACAAAATGATTATGACATCATCCAATGATTATGCCATCAAATGCTTATGACATCATCAAATCATTATGACATCAACAAAATGATTATGACATCAACAAAATTATTATGACATCATCAAATGATTATGACATCAACAAAATGATTATGACATCATCCAATGATTATGACATCAAATGATTATAACATCATCAAATCATTATGACATCAACAAAATGATTATTACATCATCAAATCATTATGACATCAAATGATTATGACGATTATGACATTATCAAAATCATTATGCCATCAACAAAATGATTATGACATCATCCAATGATTATGACATCAAATGATTATAACATCATCAAATCATTATGACATCATCAAAATGATCATGACATCATCAAATGATTATGACATCAAACGATTATGACGATTATGACATCATCAAAATCACTATGCCATCAGCAAAATGATTATGACATCATCAAATGATTATGACATCAAAATGATTATGACATCGAAATCATTATGACATATTCAAAATGATTATTAATTCATCAAACGCTTATGATATCATCAAAATAATTAAGACATCAACAAAGTGATTACGACATCATCAAATGATTATGACATCAAACAATTATGACAATTATGACATGATCAAAATCGTTATGCCATCAACAAAATGATTATGACTTCATCAAATGACTAATACATCAAAATGATTGACAAAATCAAAATGACTATGACAACATCAAAATGATTATTAATTTATCAAACTTTTATGACATCAAAATAATTATGACAACTAAATGATTATGACATCATCAAATGATTATGACATCAAATGATTATGATGACTATGACATCATCAAAATCATTATGCCATCAACAAAATGATTATGACGTCATCAAATGATTATGACATCAAAATGATTGACATCAAAATGATTATTAAATCAAAATTATTTTGACATCATCAAAATGATGATTAATGCATCAAACGCTGATGATATCATCAAAATAATTATGACATCAACAAAATGATTATGACATCATCAAATGATTATGACATAAAACGATTATGAAGATTATGTCATCATCAAAATCATTATGCCATCAACAAAATGATTATGATGTCATCAAATGATTATGACATCAACATGACTGACATCACCATGATTATGACAACATCAAAATCATTATGACAACTTCAAAATGATTATTAATTCATCAAACACTTATGATATCATCAAAATGATTATGGCATCAACAAAGTGATTATGACATCATCAAATGATTATGACATCAAACGATTACAATGATTATTACATCATCAAAATCGTAAAGCCATTAACAAAATGATTATGACATCAACAAATGATTATGACATCAAAATAATGATTATGATATCATCAAATGATTATAACAACATCAAATAATTATGACATCAACAAAATGATTAGGACATCATCAAATGATTATGACATCATCAAATGATTATTACATCAACAAAATGATTATGACATCATCCAATGATTATGACATCAAATGATTATGACATCATCAAATCATTATGACATCAACAAAATGATTATGACATCATCAAATCATTATTACATCAAATGATTATGACGATTATGACATCATCAAAATCATTATGCCATCAACAAAATGATTATGACGTCCTCAAATGATTAATACATCAAAATGATTGACAACATCAGAATGATTATGACAACATCAAAATCATTATGACATCATCAAAATGATTATTAAATTATCAAACTTTTGTGACATCAAAATAATTATGACAACAAAATGATTATGACATCAACATAATGATTATGATATCATCAAATGGTTATGACATCATCAACTAATTGTGACATCATCTAATGATTATGAGATCATCAAATGATTATGACATCAAATGATTATGACATCATCAAATGATTATAACATCAACAAAATGATTATGACATCATCCAATGATTATGCCATCAAATGCTTATGACATCATCAAATCATTATGACATCAACAAAATGATTATGACATCAACAAAATTATTATGACATCATCAAATGATGTCATAATCATTGGATGATGTCATAATCATTTTGTTGATGCCATAATCATTTGATGATGTCATAATCATTTGATGTCATAATCATTTTGTTGATGTCATAATCATTTGATGATCTCATAATCATTAGATGATGTCACAATTAGTTGATGATGTCATAACCATTTGATGACATCATAATCATTATGTTGATGTCATAATCATTTTGTTGTCATAATTATTTTGATGTCACAAAAGTTTGATAATTTAATAATCATTTTGATGATGTCATAATGATTTTGATGTTGTCATAATCATTCTGATGTTGTCAATCATTTTGATGTATTAATCATTTGATGACGTCATAATCATTTTGTTGATGGCATAATGATTTTGATGATGTCATAATCGTCATAATCGTTTGATGTCATAATGATTTGATGATGTCATAATCATCTTGTTGATGTCATAATGATTTGATGATGTCATAATCATTTGATGTCATAATCATTGGATGATGTCATAATCATTTTGTTGATGTCATAATCATTTGATGATGTCATAATCATTTGATGATGTCCTAATTATTTTGTTGATGTCATAATTATTTGATGTTGTTATAATCATTTCATGATATCATAATCATTATTTTGATGTCATAATCTTTTGTTGATGTCATAATCATTTTGTTAATGGCTTCACAATTTTGATGATGTAATAATCGTTGTAATCGTTTGATGTCATAATCATTTGATGATGTCGTAATCACTTTGTTGATGCCATAATCATTTTGATGTTATCATAAGTGTTTGATGAATTAATAATCATTTTGAAGATGTCATAATGATTTTGATGTTGTCATAATCATGGTGATGTTAGTCATATTGATGTCATAATCATTTGATGACATCATAATCATTTTGTTGATGGCATAATGATTTTGATGATGACATAATCTTCATAATCGTTTTATGTCATAATCATTTGATGATGTCATAATCATTTTGTTGATGTCATAATTTTTTTGATGATATCATCACCGTTTGATGAATTAATCATCATTTTGATGATGTCAAAATAATTTTGATTTAATAATCATTTTGATGTCAATCATTTTGATGTCATAATCATTAGATGACGTCATAATCATTTTGTTGATGGCATAATGATTTTGATGATGTCATAGTCGTCATAATCATTTGATGTCATAATCATTTGATGATGTCATAATCATTTTGATGATGTCATAATCATTTGATGTCATAATCATTTGATGACGACATAATAATTTGATGTCATAATCATTTTCTTGATGTCATAATCATTTGAAGATGTCATAATCATTTTGTTGATGTCATAGTCATTGGATGATATCATAATCATTTTGATGTCATAATCATTTGATGACTTCATAATCATTTAGTTGTCATAATTATTTTGATGTCATAAAAGTTTGATAAATTAATAATCATTTTGATGTTGTCATAGTCATTTTGATTTTGTCAATCATTTTGATGTATTAGTCATTTGATGAAGTCATAATCATTTTGTTGATGGCATAACGATTTTGATCATGTCATAATTGTCATAATTGTTTGATGTCATAATCATTTGATGATGTCGTAATCACTTTGTTGATGTCTTAATTATTTTGATGATATCATAAGCGTTTGATGAATTAATAATCATTTTGAATATGTCATAATGATTTTGATGTCATAATCATTTTGATGTCAATCATTTTGATGTCATAATCATTTGATGATGTCATAATCATTTTGCTGATGGCATAGTGATTTTGATGATGTCATAATCGTCATAATCGTTTGATGTCATAATCATTTGATGATGTCATGATCATTTTGATGATGTCAAAATGATTTGATGATGTTATAATCATTTGATATCATAATCATTTGATATCATAATCATTTGATGATGTCATAATTAGAGTTGAGCGAAACAGGTCGAAAAAATTCAAAAGTCGCCAACTTTTGGCAAAGTCGGGTTTCATGAAACGAAACCCGACCCTAGGATAAGGTCAGCCACGAGGTCGGCGACTTATGCGCCAAAGTCGCGTTTCCAAAGTTTGTTTTGCGCTCTTTTTCAGCCAATCAGGATCCACGGACACTGTGGGCAATGTGATGACCTAGGCACGGGTCACCACCATCTTTCAGAAGGGCATGCAAGTGATTGGCTTGCTTTGGTGGGCGTCACAGGGGGTATAAAAGGGCGTGCACGCCGACCGCCATCTTACTTCTGCCGATCTTAGTATAGGGAGAGGTTGCTGCTGATTCTGTAGGGAGAGCGTTAGGCAGGGAAGAAGACAAAAAAACTGCTTCTGCTGCTAGCGATTTGGCCTGCACAACACACAAGTCACTGTGTGTGCAGTGCAAGGGGAGGCTATATTGTGGTGTATCAGTGGTGTTGGTTGTTGGGCTGCCTTTTAAGGCTTCCTGACACGCTGGCATTGCTGTTTACCCACTGCTCCGCAAACTGCTTTTTTAAAAGCAATCCAATCTCCCTTATCCTCTAGTCACTTTTGTCACAGCTGTGCCATCGAGCGTGTCACATAGCGCTCAGATATCAGTGGGCCTCACACAATCCACAAGTGTCCAGTGTCCAAAAGTGTGCGCAGAGATTCAAAATCTCCATTATCCTCTCGTCACTTTGGTCACAGGCAGCTGTGCCATCGAGCGTGTCACATAGCGCTCAGATATCAGTGGGCCTCACACAATCCACAAGTGTCCAGTGTCCAAAAGTGTGCACAGAGATTCAAAATCTCCATTATCCTCTCGTCACTTTGGTCACAGGCAGCTGTGCCATCGAGCGTGTCACATAGCGCTCAGATATCAGTGGGCCTCACACAATCCACAAGTGTCCAGTGTCCAAAAGTGTGCGCAGAGATTCAAAATCTCCATTATCCTCTCGTCACTTTGGTCACAGGCAGCTGTGCCATCGAGCCTGTCACATAGCGCTCAGATATCAGTGGGCCTCACACAATCCACAAGTGTCCAGTGTCCAAAAGTGTGCGCAGAGATTCAAAATCTCCATTATCCTCTCGTCACTTTGGTCACAGGCAGCTGTGCCATCGAGCGTGTCACATAGCGCTCAGATATCAGTGGGCCTCACACAATCTACAAGTGTCCAGTGTCCAAAAGTGTGCGCAGAGATTCAAAATCTCCATTATCCTCTCGTCACTTTGGTCACAGGCAGCTGTGCCATCGAGCGTGTCACATAGCGCTCAGATATCAGTGGGCCTCACACAATCCACAAGTGTCCAGTGTCCAAAAGTGTGCGCAGAGATTCAAAATCTCCATTATCCTCTCGTCACTTTGGTCACAGGCAGCTGTGCCATCGAGCCTGTCACATAGCGCTCAGATATCAGTGGGCCTCACACAATCCACAAGTGTCCAGTGTCCAAAAGTGTGCGCAGAGATTCAAAATCTCCATTATCCTCTCGTCACTTTGGTCACAGGCAGCTGTGCCATCGAGCGTGTCACATAGCGCTCAGATATCAGTGGGCCTCACACAATCTACAAGTGTCCAGTGTCCAAAAGTGTGCGCAGAGATTCAAAATCTCCATTATCCTCTCGTCACTTTGGTCACAGGCAGCTGTGCCATCGAGCGTGTCACATAGCGCTCAGATATCAGTGGGCCTCACACAATCCACAAGTGTCCAGTGTCCAAAAGTGTGCGCAGAGATTCAAAATCTCCATTATCCTCTCGTCACTTTGGTCACAGGCAGCTGTGCCATTATGACATTATCAAAATCATTATGCCATCAACAAAATGATTATGACATCATCCAATGATTATGACATCAAATGATTATAACATCATCAAATCATTATGACATCATCAAAATGATCATGACATCATCAAATGATTATGACATCATCAAAATCACTATGCCATCAGCAAAATGATTATGACAACATCAAATGATTATGACATCAAAATGATTGACATCAAAATGATTATGACATCGAAATCATTATGACATATTCAAAATGATTATTAATTCATCAAACGCTTATGATATCATCAAAATAATTAAGACATCAACAAAGTGATTACGACATCATCAAATGATTATGACATCAAACAATTATGACAATTATGACATGATCAAAATCGTTATGCCATCAACAAAATGATTATGACTTCATCAAATGACTAATACATCAAAATGATTGACAAAATCAAAATGACTATGACAACATCAAAATGATTATTAATTTATCAAACTTTTATGACATCAAAATAATTATGACAACTAAATGATTATGAAGTCATCAAATGATTATGACATCAAAATGATTATGATATCATCAAATGATTATGATATCATCCAATGACTATGACATCAACAAAATGATTATGACATCTTCACATGATTATGACATCAAGAAAATGATTATGACATCAAATTATTATGTCGTCATCAAATGATTATGACATCAAATGATTATGACATCATCAAAATGATTATGACATCATCAAATGATTATGACATCAAATGATTATGACGACTATGACATCATCAAAATCATTATGCCATCAACAAAATGATTATGACGTCATCAAATGATTATGACATCAAAATGATTGACATCAAAATGATTATTAAATCAAAATTATTTTGACATCATCAAAATGATGATTAATTCATCAAACGCTGATGATATCATCAAAATAATTATGACAGCAACAAAATGATTATGACATCATCAAATGATTATGACATAAAACGATTATGAAGATTATGTCATCATCAAAATCATTATGCCATCAACAAAATGATTATGATGTCATCAAATGATTATGACTAGAGTTGAGCGATACCAGCCGATACTTGAAAATATCGGATCGGAATGGATCGGCCGATCTTTAAAAAAAGTATCGGTATCGCCGATTCCGATACCGGGAACCAATGCAAGTCAATGGGGCCAAAATATCGGAATTAAAAAAAACCCTTTCTTTCCTTGTAGGTTAATTCTACATGAAGAAAAACAACTAAGAATAATGTAGAATGTATTGTGGGAGGTGGAGGAGACATTAAAGCCATAGAGGTTTAGCCCAATCAAATGGAATAGCAGGAATTAAACTTTTTTTTTTAAAGATGTTAGGAGTTACAAAGATATTGACTATGTTAGCCTCATTTATATTTTGCCAGACATGTATGTCTTCTTCTTCTACTTCCTTTTTTTACATTCTTCTTCTTCTTCTTCTACTTCCTTTTTTTACATTCTTCTTCTTCTTCTTCTACTTCCTTTTTTTACATTCTTCTTCTTCTTCTTCTACTTCCTTTTTTTACATTCTTCTTCTTCTTCTACTTCCTTTTTTTACATTCTTCTTCTTCTTCTACTTCCTTTTTTTACATTCTTCTTCTTCTTCTTCTACTTCCTTTTTTTACATTCTTCTTCTTATTCCTTTTTTTACATTCTTCTTCTTCTTCTTCTACTTCCTTTTTTTACATTCTTCTTCTTCTTCTTCTTCTTCCTTTTCTTACATTCTTCATATTCTTCTTATTCAACAATTATTATTCTACATATTCAGCTTCTTCATCTTCTTCCTATTCTTCTTCATCATATTCTTGTTTGTGTCAGGCATTCCTGTAGTTGTTATCTAGAAAAGTTAGAAGTTTACACCTTCCGTTCTGCCTGTCACAAAAGATTTACAACAGGATTTGTCCGCGTTCAGTTTGGCCTGCAGAAGCAGGCCTTTTCCAGGGGCACCACGAGGAGGAACGGACTCACCCCCATACACTGCTTAGTCTTCTTCTGCTTATAAATAAGATAATATCATTTGCTCAGAGTATTAGTCTTATGCTTAATGTTCTTCTGCTTTGTTTTTTTTATGCTTCTTTGTCTTCTCTCTCTTGTTGTTCTGCATCTTGGTGGTTGTCTTCCTGTTCTTTGTCCTCTTGAACCAGCTGACGGTACTGGCACCCGGAGGGGCAGCAGAAGGAACAAGAGCCAATGGCACTACCGAGGACCAGCTGACGGTGCTGGAACCCGGTTACTAAGCAGGAGGTACCTGTGCTACAAAGCACTACCAAGGACCAGCAGACGTTGCCGGAACTCGGATACCGAGATGGAGGCACCTAGGCCAAAGGCTCTGACGAGAACCAGCTGACGGTGCTGGAACCCGGAGGGGTAGCATAAGCTGCAAGAGCAAATGGAAATAGCGAGGACCAGCTGACAGTGCTGGCACCCGGAGGGGCAGCAGAAGGAATAAGAGCCAATGGCACAACCGAGGACCAGCTGACGGTGCTGGAACCCGGTTACTAAGCAGGAGGTACCTGTGCTACAAAGCACTACCAAGGACCAGCAGACGTTGCCGGAACTCGGATACCGAGATGGAGGCACCTAGGCCAAAGGCTCTGACGAGAACCAGCTGACGGTGCTGGAACCCGGAGGGGTAGCATAAGCTGCAAGAGCAAATGGAAATAGCGAGGACCAGCTGACAGTGCTGGCACCCGGAGGGGCAGCAGAAGGAATAAGAGCCAATGGCACAACCGAGGACCAGCTGACGGTGCTGGAACCCGGTTACTAAGCAGGAGGTACCTGTGCTACAAAGCACTACCAAGGACCAGCAGACGTTGCCGGAACTCGGATACCGAGATGGAGGCACCTAGGCCAAAGGCTCTGATGAGAACCAGCTGACGGTGCTGGAACCCGGAGGGGTATCAGAAGTTACCCCTGAAAAGCAAAGTTGGCATGCCGCAAGCTGGCCGCAGTTACCGAATCACACAGTCCTACAGGGGGTGCTTGTCCTACTGGCACTATGGAACAAACCTTTCTTACCAGAACCCGCAGTCCACATAGGAAGCACCTAAACTGCTGGCACCCTAGCCTCGGCTAACCCAACCGCAACACGACATGGCAACTTGGGGTGGCAAACTGACATTGACACTTCCCGGAAACAGCAGGCAGGGCTGGAACCAAGCTGGGCAGGAGGGAGTACCCGTGCCAAAGTCAGTTATGAGCAGCAACTGGCGATGTTGGAGCCCAGGACAAGCACTTAGCAGGCTGAGGCCTGATGTGCTGTCAATTGGGAGGCAGCAGGACAGATTGCCATCAAAACAGCAGGGGAACAGCTGACGTTACTGAACCCCACAAACACAGGAGCTAGTGTTTTACTCTGTGAAGACGGCACTTCCGAGCAACAACTGGCTGTGTTGAAGCCCAGGGACAAGCACGGAGCAGGCTTAGGCTGCATTGAAGAAATTTTAAGATCGGTTGTAGACTACTAATTTGAACCAAGCTCCACTTAGGCCTGTGGCTTCACTGATTTTCGTATTTCCCCTGTCCTCCAACCCCGCCAGTTACAGCTCCGAAGTGGCGTCTGCACAATCCACACTTGTTCCTGTGTTACAGGTGTTCAGTCCGGTCAGTTAATCCCCTGATGTGTGTCCGGCAATGTCGCCTGCTCTGTCCACATTCCGATAATGGGAATGTGGACAGAGCAGGCGACATTGCCGGACACACATCAGGGGATTAACTGACCGGACTGAACACCTGTAACACAGGAACAAGTGTGGATTGTGCAGACGCCACTTCGGAGCTGTAACTGGCGGGGTTGGAGGACAGGGGAAATACGAGAGACAGTGGAGCCACAGGCCTAATTGGAGCACGGTTAAAAATCAGTAGTGGTACGACTGTGTAGGCAGCAGGAGACTTTGCCATCCACACAGCAGGGGATCAGCTGACATTACTGAACCCCACTGAGACACGGGAGCAAGTGTCTCTTTCCGTGTGGACGGCACTTCCGAACTACAACTGGCTGTGTTGAAGCCCAGGAAATAGGAGGGTGTAGGCAGAGGCCTACTGTATTTTGAATGAGGTGACAGCAGGAGAGACTGCCATCCACACAGCAGGGGATCAGCTGACATTACTGAACCCCACTGAGACACGGGAGCAAGTATCTCTTTCCGTGTGGACGGCACTTCCGAACTACAACTGGCTGTGTTGAAGCCCAGGAAATAGGAGGGTGTAGGCAGAGGCCTACTGTATTTTGAATGAGTTTACAGCAGGAGAGACTGCCATCCACACAGCAGGGGATCAGCTGACGTTACTGAACCCCACTGAGACACGGGAGCAAGTGTCTCTTTCCGTGTGGACGGCACTTCCGAACTACAACTGGCTGTGTTGAAGCCCAGGAAATAGGAGGGTGTAGGCAGAGGCCTACTGTATTTTGAAAGAGGTGACAGCAGGAGAGACTGCCATCCACAAAGCAGGGGATCAGCTGACGTTACTGAACCCCACTGAGACACGGGAGCAAGTATCTCTTTCCGTGTGGACGGCACTTCCGAACTACAACTGGCTGTGTTGAAGCCCAGGAAATAGGAGGGTGTAGGCAGAGGCCTACTGAATTTTGAATGAGGTGACAGCAGGAGAGACTGCCATCCACACAGCAGGGGATCAGCTGACATTACTGAACCCCACTGAGACACGGGAGCAAGTATCTCTTTCCGTGTGGACGGCACTTCCGAACTACAACTGGCTGTGTTGAAGCCCAGGAAATAGGAGGGTGTAGGCAGAGGCCTACTGTATTTTGAATGAGTTTACAGCAGGAGAGACTGCCATCCACACAGCAGGGGATCAGCTGACGTTACTGAACCCCACTGAGACACGGGAGCAAGTGTCTCTTTCCGTGTGGACGGCACTTCCGAACTACAACTGGCTGTGTTGAAGCCCAGGAAATAGGAGGGTGTAGGCAGAGGCCTACTGTATTTTGAATGAGTTTACAGCAGGAGAGACTGCCATCCACACAGCAGGGGATCAGCTGACGTTACTGAACCCCACTGAGACACGGGAGCAAGTGTCTCTTTCCGTGTGGACGGCACTTCCGAACTACAACTGGCTGTGTTGAAGCCCAGGAAATAGGAGGGTGTAGGCAGAGGCCTACTGTATTTTGAATGAGGTGACAGCAGGAGAGACTGCCATCCACACAGCAGGGGATCAGCTGACGTTACTGAACCCCACTGAGACACGGGAGCAAGTATCTCTTTCCGTGTGGACGGCACTTCCGAACTACAACTGGCTGTGTTGAAGCCCAGGAAATAGGAGGGTGTAGGCAGAGGCCTACTGAATTTTGAATGAGGTGACAGCAGGAGAGACTGCCATCCACACAGCAGGGGATCAGCTGACATTACTGAACCCCACTGAGACACGGGAGCAAGTATCTCTTTCCATGTGGACGGCACTTCCGAACTACAACTGGCTGTGTTGAAGCCCAGGAAATAGGAGGGTGTAGGCAGAGGCCTACTGTATTTTGAAAGAGGTGACAGCAGGAGAGACTGCCATCCACAAAGCAGGGGATCAGCTGACGTTACTGAACCCCACTGAGACACGGGAGCAAGTGTCTCTTTCCGTGTGGACGGCACTTCCGAACTACAACTGGCTGTGTTGAAGCCCAGGAAATAGGAGGGTGTAGGTAGAGGCCTACTGTATTTTGAATGAGGTGACAGCAGGAGAGACTGCCATCCACACAGCAGGGGATCAGCTGACGTTACTGAACCCCACTGAGACACGGGAGCAAGTATCTCTTTCCGTGTGGACGGCACTTCCGAACTACAACTGGCTGTGTTGAAGCCCAGGAAATAGGAGGGTGTAGGCAGAGGCCTACTGTCTTTGTAATGCGGAGACAGCAGGAGAGACTGCCATCTCCACAGCAGGGGAACAGCTGGCAGTGCTGAACCCCACTAACACTTGAACGAATGTGTTTGGCTCTGTGGAGACGACACTTCTGAACACCAACTGACGTTGTTGGAGCCCAGGATTAGGCGAGGAGCAGGCTGGGGCCTACTGGATTTTGGCAGGTGAATGCAGCAGGAGACTTGCCATCTCCACAGCAGGGGAACAGCTGACAGTGCTGAACCCCACTAACACTTGAACGAATGTGTTTGGCTCTGTGGAGACGACACTTCTGAACACCAACTGACGTTGTTGGAGCCCAGGATTAGGCGAGGAGCAGGCTGGGGCCTACTTGATTTTGGCAGGTGAATGCAGCAGGAGACTTGCCATCTCCACAGCAGGGGAACAGCTGGCAGTGCTGAACCCCACTAACACTTGAACGAATGTGTTTGGCTCTGTGGAATCATAGAATCATAGAATCATAGAATCGTAGAGTTGGAAGGGACCTCCTGGGCCATCTGGTCCAACCCCCTGCTCAAAGCAGGATTCGCTAAATCATCCCAGTTAGATGTCTGTCCAGCCTCTGTTTGAAGACTTCCATTGAAGGAGAACTCACCACTTCTCGTGGCAGCCTGTTCCACTCATTGATCACTCTAACTGTCAAAAAGTTTTTTCTAATATCTAATCTGTGTCTCCTCCCATTCAGCTTCATCCCATTGCTTCTAGTCTTTCCTTGTGCAAATGAGAATAAAGTTGATCCTTCTACAATGTGACAGCCCTTTAGATATTTGTAGACAGCTATTAAGTCTCCTCTCAGTCTTCTCTTTTGCAAACTAAACATTCCCAAATCCTGCAACCTTTCCTCATAAGACAGGGTTTGCAGACCGGTCACCATTCTGGTCGCTCTTTTCTGAACTTGCTCCAGTTTGTTGATGTCTTTTTTAAAATGTGGTGCCCAAAATTGGACACAATATTCCAGATGAGGTCTGACCAAAGAGGAGTAGAGGGAAATAATTACTTCACGTGATCTAGACTGTATGCTTCTGTTAATACATCCTAGAATTGCATTTGCCTTTTTTGCTGCTGCATCACACTGTTGACTCATATTCAGTCTGTGATCTATTAGTATACCCAAGTCTTTTTCACATGTGCTGTCACTTAGCCCTATTCCTCCCATTCTATATATGCTTTTTTCATTTTTATTGCCCAGATGTAGTACTTTGCATTTCTCCCTGTTAAAAACCATTCTGTTAGTTGCTGCCCACTTCTCCAGTTTATTTAAATCTTTTTGAATCCTCTCTCTCTCTTCTCTAGTATTAGCTATCCCTCCTAGCTTTGTGTCATCAGCAAATTTAATCAGTTTACCCTCAATTCCTTCATCTAAATCGTTGATAAAGATGTTGAACAATACAGGGCCCAGGACAGAGCCCTGTGGTACCCCACTTGAGACATTCTTCCAACTGGATGTGCAGCCATTTACGACCACTCTTTGGGTCCGATCACTAAGCCAGTTATGAATCCACCTAACAGTTGCCTTGTCCATTCCATACTTAGTCATTTTTTCAATAAGGATTGTATGAGAGACTTTGTCAAATGCTTTGCTGAAGTCAAGATATACTATATCTACAGCATTTCCTTGATCCACCCAATCAGTAATACCATCATAGAAGGAAATTAAATTAGTCTGACATGACTTATTAGTTACAAACCCATGCTGACTCTGTTTAATCACTTCATTCTTATCCAGGTATTGACATACATGTTGTTTAATAATTTGTTCAAAGATCTTTCCTGGTATAGAAGTCAGACTCACCGGCCTATAGTTGCCTGGGTCCACCTTCTTCCCCTTTTTGAAGATAGGAACAACATTTGCTCTTCTCCAGTCTTCTGGCACTTCTCCTGTTCTCCAAGAATTTTCAAAGATTATGGAGAGGGGTTCAAAAATTTCTTCTGCTATCTCCTTCAGTACTCTGGGGTGTAATTCATCTGGACCTGGAGACTTGAATACATTTAGGTTAGCTAAGTGTTTCCTCACTATCTTTCTGTTTATAGATATCCTGGATTCTTCTATTCCCTTAATAGGACAGTGAATAACAGTTGATGTTACATTTTCTTTCTGAGAGAAAACAGATGCAAAATAGGAATTTAAAAGTTCAGCCTTCTCAACATCCTGTCTTACCATTTCATCATTTTCATCCTGTAAAAATCCTATAGCATCTTTGACTTTTCTTTTACTTTTGACATATCCCCAAAATCCTTTATTATTGCTTTTGACATCTCTTGCAAGCCTCAATTCATTTTCAGCTTTAGATAATCTGATTTGTGCCTTGCAGGTTCTGCAGACAGCATTATATTCTTCTTTAGATATGCCTCCTTCTTTCCATTTTATAAACATTTTTTGCTTCCTTTTTAGCATGTGCTTAAGTTCTGTGTTCATCCATCCTGGTTTCCTTAAATGCTTCCTATTCTTCCCTCTTTTCGGAATTGTTAACAACTGTGCTTTGAGAATTTCATTTTTCAAGATTTCCCATCCTTCCTGGACATTTTTGTCTTTAAGGATATCCAGCCATTGGATCCCTCCAATTCTCTTTCTGAATCCCTTAAAATCTGCCTTTCTGAAATCTAACCTTGACGTCTGAGTCTTCACAGGTCTTCCGCCTCTAGTTATCCAAAATTCTAAAATAGCATGGTCGCTACCTCCTAGGGTCCCAGCCACTTTTACCTCCTCAACCATTTCCTCCCTGTTTATAAGGATTAGATCCAAGGTAGCAGTTCCCCTTGTTTTCTCCTTTACCTTTTGGAAGATAAAGTTGTCAGCAAGAGAGGATAAGAATTTCCTTGACCTGTTAGTTTTGCCTGAGAGAGATTCCCAACAAATGTCTGGATAGTTGAAATCTCCCATGACAACTATGTCATATTTTTTGGAGAACTTGGCCATTTGATGCATAAAGAGTTCATCCATATCTTCAGCTTGCACAGGCGGCCTGTAGTAAATGCCTACAATGGTGTCCTTTCCATTGTTCTGTCCTTGTATTCTTACCCAAACAGTTTCCACAGAACTCCCAGTCTCTGAAGCTTCAATCTCTGTGCAGATATACGCATTTCTAACATACAATGCGACACCCCCTCCTCGTTTATCAAGTCTGTTTCTTGCAAATAAGTTGTATCCTTCTAGTCTTGTATTCCAATCATGTGTATTGTCCCACCAAGTTTCAGTGATTCCAATGACATCATATTTCTTTTCCTGTGTTAGTAGTTCCAATTCTCCTTGTTTGTTGCCCATGCTTTGTGCATTAGTATAGAAACATTTTAGTTTGTGTTTGGTTTCTCTTTCTCCAATATTTTTTTTAATTAGATTCTTTCGTCTTTGTTCTTCCTTTCCACTTCTAATAGCAGAGTTCTCAGTAGCATTTGTCAGGTGTATGGCTTTTTCTGGTCTTTTGCTTCCCTTCCCATGTTGTTCTAGTTTAAAGCTCTCCTTACAAGTGTAGCAAGGCGACTTCCAAATACCTGCTTTCCAGTCTTCGTAAGGTGCACCCCATCTCTAGCAAGTAGTCCATCGTATAAGTAGTTCACTCCGTGATCCAGAAATCCAAATCGTTGCTGACGGCACCATCGACGTAGCCAGTTGTTCACCTGCAGAATCTTATTCCACCTCCTTGTTCCATGGCCATCCACTGGGAGGATGGAAGAGAAGACCACCTGCGCTCCCAGTTCTTTCACTTTCTTGCCTAAGTCTTCAAAGTCTCTGCAGATGGTTTCCAGGTCGTTTCTTGCGGTGTCATTTGTCCCCACATGTAGTAGCAGGAATGGGTAGTCATCTGTAGGTCTGAAGAGTCCTGATATCCTGTCAGACACATCTTTAATTTTTGCACCTGGAAGACAGCACATTTCTCTTGAAGTTATATCCGGTCTGCAGATAGCGGCCTCTGTTCCTCTCAACAGGGAATCCCCCATGACCACCACTCTCCGTTTCTTCTTCACAACATTTTTCTTTCTCCATCCAGGAGGACTCTGAAGGCGTACAAGGTTGCTGTTTGTTGGCAAAGTCTTATCCTGATGTATTTCTTCATCGTTTTCCTGCGTGAGAGCCTGGTACTGGTTTCTGAGCAGTATGGGTGCTGACTGCCTCCTGATCCTCCTGCTTCTCTGGGTCACATGTCTCCATTCCTCTGTTTCTTCAGGTGCACTTCGAATTTCTTCTCTTTCTGTAACATGAAGAGATAATTCTGCTCTGTCCAAGAACTCTTCACCTTCCTTAATGATCTTCAATGTAGCTAACCTCTCTTCGAGATTTTGCAACTTTTCCTCCAACAGGGTCACAAGCTTGGAGACGACACTTCTGAACACCAACTGACGTTGTTGGAGCCCAGGATTAGGCGAGGAGCAGGCTGGGGCCTACTGGATTTTGGCAGGTGAATGCAGCAGGAGACTTGCCATCTCCACAGCAGGGGAACAGCTGGCAGTGCTGAACCCCACTAACACTTGAACGAATGTGTTTGGCTCTGTGGAGACGACACTTCTGAACACCAACTGACGTTGTTGGAGCCCAGGATTAGGCGAGGAGCAGGCTGGGGCCTACTGGATTTTGGCAGGTGAATGCAGCAGGAGACTTGCCATCTCCACAGCAGGGGAACAGCTGACAGTGCTGAACCCCACTAACTCTTGAACGAATGTGTTTGGCTCTGTGGAGACGACACTTCTGAACACCAACTGACGTTGTTGGAGCTCAGGATTAGGCGAGGAGCAGGCTGGGGCCTACTGGATTTTGGCAGGTGAATGCAGCAGGAGACTTGCCATCTCCACAGCAGGGGAACAGCTGACAGTGCTGAACCCCACTAACACTTGAACGAATGTGTTTGGCTCTGTGGAGACGACACTTCTGAACACCAACTGACGTTGTTGGAGCCCAGGATTAGGCGAGGAGCAGGCTGGGGCCTACTTGATTTTGGCAGGTGAATGCAGCAGGAGACTTGCCATCTCCACAGCAGGGGAACAGCTGGCAGTGCTGAACCCCACTAACACTTGAACGAATGTGTTTGGCTCTGTGGAGACGACACTTCTGAACACCAACTGACGTTGTTGGAGCCCAGGATTAGGCGAGGAGCAGGCTGGGGCCTACTGGATTTTGGCAGGTGAATGCAGCAGGAGACTTGCCATCTCCACAGCAGGGGAACAGCTGGCAGTGCTGAACCCCACTAACACTTGAACGAATGTGTTTGGCTCTCTGGAGACGACACTTCTGAACACCAACTGACGTTGTTGGAGCTCAGGATTAGGCGAGGAGCAGGCTGGGGCCTACTGGATTTTGGCAGGTGAATGCAGCAGGAGACTTGCCATCTCCACAGCAGGGGAACAGCTGACAGTGCTGAACCCCACTAACACTTGAACGAATGTGTTTGGCTCTGTGGAGACGACACTTCTGAACACCAACTGACGTTGTTGGAGCCCAGGATTAGGCGAGGAGCAGGCTGGGGCCTACTTGATTTTGGCAGGTGAATGCAGCAGGAGACTTGCCATCTCCACAGCAGGGGAACAGCTGGCAGTGCTGAACCCCACTAACACTTGAACGAATGTGTTTGGCTCTGTGGAGACGACACTTCTGAACACCAACTGACGTTGTTGGAGCCCAGGATTAGGCGAGGAGCAGGCTGGGGCCTACTGGATTTTGGCAGGTGAATGCAGCAGGAGACTTGCCATCTCCACAGCAGGGGAACAGCTGACAGTGCTGAACCCCACTAACACTTGAACGAATGTGTTTGGCTCTGTGGAGACGACACTTCTGAACACCAACTGACGTTGTTGGAGCCCAGGATTAGGCGAGGAGCAGGCTGGGGCCTACTTGATTTTGGCAGGTGAATGCAGCAGGAGACTTGCCATCTCCACAGCAGGGGAACAGCTGGCAGTGCTGAACCCCACTAACACTTGAACGAATGTGTTTGGCTCTGTGGAGACGACACTTCTGAACACCAACTGACGTTGTTGGAGCTCAGGATTAGGCGAGGAGCAGGCTGGGGCCTACTGGATTTTGGCAGGTGAATGCAGCAGGAGACTTGCCATCTCCACAGCAGGGGAACAGCTGACAGTGCTGAACCCCACTAACACTTGAACGAATGTGTTTGGCTCTGTGGAGACGACACTTCTGAACACCAACTGACGTTGTTGGAGCCCAGGATTAGGCGAGGAGCAGGCTGGGGCCTACTTGATTTTGGCAGGTGAATGCAGCAGGAGACTTGCCATCTCCACAGCAGGGGAACAGCTGGCAGTGCTGAACCCCACTAACACTTGAACGAATGTGTTTGGCTCTGTGGAGACGACACTTCTGAACACCAACTGACGTTGTTGGAGCCCAGGATTAGGCGAGGAGCAGGCTGGGGCCTACTGGATTTTGGCAGGTGAATGCAGCAGGAGACTTGCCATCTCCACAGCAGGGGAACAGCTGACAGTGCTGAACCCCACTAACACTTGAACGAATGTGTTTGGCTCTGTGGAGACGACACTTCTGAACACCAACTGACGTTGTTGGAGCCCAGGATTAGGCGAGGAGCAGGCTGGGGCCTACTTGATTTTGGCAGGTGAATGCAGCAGGAGACTTGCCATCTCCACAGCAGGGGAACAGCTGGCAGTGCTGAACCCCACTAACACTTGAACGAATGTGTTTGGCTCTGTGGAGACGACACTTCTGAACACCAACTGACGTTGTTGGAGCTCAGGATTAGGCGAGGAGCAGGCTGGGGCCTACTGGATTTTGGCAGGTGAATGCAGCAGGAGACTTGCCATCTCCACAGCAGGGGAACAGCTGACAGTGCTGAACCCCACTAACACTTGAACGAATGTGTTTGGCTCTGTGGAGACGACACTTCTGAACACCAACTGACGTTGTTGGAGCCCAGGATTAGGCGAGGAGCAGGCTGGGGCCTACTTGATTTTGGCAGGTGAATGCAGCAGGAGACTTGCCATCTCCACAGCAGGGGAACAGCTGGCAGTGCTGAACCCCACTAACACTTGAACGAATGTGTTTGGCTCTGTGGAGACGACACTTCTGAACACCAACTGACGTTGTTGGAGCCCAGGATTAGGCGAGGAGCAGGCTGGGGCCTACTGGATTTTGGCAGGTGAATGCAGCAGGAGACTTGCCATCTCCACAGCAGGGGAACAGCTGACAGTGCTGAACCCCACTAACACTTGAACGAATGTGTTTGGCTCTGTGGAGACGACACTTCTGAACACCAACTGACGTTGTTGGAGCCCAGGATTAGGCGAGGAGCAGGCTGGGGCCTACTTGATTTTGGCAGGTGAATGCAGCAGGAGACTTGCCATCTCCACAGCAGGGGAACAGCTGGCAGTGCTGAACCCCACTAACACTTGAACGAATGTGTTTGGCTCTGTGGAGACGACACTTCTGAACACCAACTGACGTTGTTGGAGCCCAGGATTAGGCGAGGAGCAGGCTGGGGCTTACTGGATTTTGGCAGGTGAATGCAGCAGGAGACTTGCCATCTCCACAGCAGGGGAACAGCTGGCAGTGCTGAACCCCACTAACACTTGAACGAATGTGTTTGGCTCTGTGGAGACGACACTTCTGAACACCAACTGACGTTGTTGGAGCTCAGGATTAGGCGAGGAGCAGGCTGGGGCCTACTGGATTTTGGCAGGTGAATGCAGCAGGAGACTTGCCATCTCCACAGCAGGGGAACAGCTGACAGTGCTGAACCCCACTAACACTTGAACGAATGTGTTTGGCTTTGTGGAGACGACACTTCTGAACACCAACTGACGCTGTTGGAGCCCAGGATTACGCATGCCGCATGCAGAGGCCAATGGGCATCGGTTTTTATGGAGGTTGTGGACTACTACTGATTCTAACCATGCTCCACTTAGGCCTCTGGCTCCACTGTCTCTACTATTTACCCTGGCCTCCAACCCCGCCAGCTACATCTCTGAAGTGGCGTCAGCACAATCTACACTTGTTCCTGTGTTACTGGTGCTCAGTCCCATCAGTTGATCCCCTGATGTTTGTCCGGCAAGTTCGCCAGCTCTGTCCTCATTCCCACTACTGGTTATGGGAATGTGGACAGAGCAGGAGACCTTGCCGGACACACATCAGGGGATAAACTGATGGGACTGAGCCACAGGAACACAGGAACAAGTGTAGATTGTGCTGACGCCACTTCAGAGATGTAGATGGCGGGGTTGGAGGTCAGGGGAAATAGTAGAGACAGTGGAGCCAGAGACCTAAGTTGGGCACGGTTAAAAATCAGTAGTGGTTTGAATGTTGATGGAGCTGGTGACTCTGCCGTCCACACAGCAGGGGATCAGATGGCATTACTGAACCCCAGTAACACAGGAGCTAGTGTGTTTCTCTGTGCAGACGACACATCTGAGCGACAACTGGCTGTGTTGAAGCACAGGGATTATAGTTCAGGTGGTAGAAAAATGAACACACCAGCAGACCTGGATACAGTTGCCAACCACTAATTTAGTCTGTAAGAGGAATGGCAAAGTCTTTGGAGATCCAGGCCTTGTTCATTTTCAGAAAAGTCAGCCGGTCAACATTATCGGAAGATAGTCGCGTGCGACGGTCTGTTAGTACACCACCTGCGGCACTAAAGACACGTTCCGATAATACACTGGCAGCAGGGCAAGCCAGCACCTCCAATGCATACTGGCTAAGCTCTGGCCATGTATCCAGCTTAGAGACCCAAAACTTGAAGGGGGAAGAGCCATCTGGGAGTACAGCGACAGGGCAAGACATGTAGTCTGACACCATCTGACGGAAGCGTTGCCTCCTGCTGACTCGAGGCGTCGCTGATGGTGTAGACAATTGTGGTGGACACACAAAACTTTGCCACATTTGGGCCATAGTGGTCTTGCCTTGTGCTGCGGCACTGCCTCTGCTCCCTCTTTGTGCAGAGTTTCCTCCACTGCCTCGACGCACAGAGCTGCTTTGTAAAGCACTAGCAACAATGCTGTCGGGTGGAATGGAAAACATTATGGACTGCACCAGTGACTCTTCGTACTCCCGCATTTTACGCTCCCGGTTCAACGTTGGTATGAGCCTTTGTACGCTGTCCCGGTAGCGAGGATCTAGGAGGGTGTACACCCAATAATCAGCCGAGACGAGAATGTGGGCGATGCGGCGGTCGTTTCTCAGGCACTGCAGCATGAAATCAACCATGTGCTGCAGACTCCCAACTGCCAAAGAACCGCTGTCCCCTGTTTGAGGCGTGACCTCGACCTGCTCTGCATCACCCCACCCTCGCTGTACATACTGAGTAGAGGTTTGTGTACCTCCCTCCTCTGGAGAGATGTCTTCCTCCTCCATCGACTCCTCCTCATCCTCCTCACAAAGTGTCCCCTGCCTAGGCCTTTGTGAGGAAACACGTAGCGCAGACTGTCCAGAAGCAGATGGCATTTGGGACTCCTCATCCTCCACCTCTTCTGAAACCTCATCCCTTAGTGCTTGCAGTGTTTGTTGAAGCAGGCAGATAAGGGGGACAGTCATGCTGACTAGTGCATCGTCTGCACTCGCCATCCGCGTGGATTCATCGAAGGCACGCAAAACGAGGCAGATGTCCTTCATAGAGGCCCACTCAATGGTGCTGAAGTGTGAACGGCGCACAGTGCGACTTGTTTGCGCCTGATGCAGCTGGTACTCCATGACTGCTGCCTGCTGCTCACACAACCGCTCCAACATATGTAACGTTGAATTCCACCGGGTGGGTAGGTCACATATGATGCGATGTTCCGGAAGGCCAAATCGTCGCTGCAGAGCAGCGAGGCGCGATCTTGCCGTGCTGGAACGTCGCAAGTGAGCGCACTCTATGCGGACCTTGTGCAACAGTGCATCAAGATCCGGATAGTCCCTCAGAAAGCTCTGCATGACCAAGTTAAGAACATGTGCCAGACATGGGATGTGTGTGAGGTTGCCTAGGCCAAGAGCTGCCACCAGATTTCGGCCATTGTCACACACTACCAAGCCCGGCTGGAGATTCGCTGGCCCAAACCACACATCGCTCTCCAGCTTGATAGCATTCCAGAGCTCCTGCGCTGTGTGGCTTCGATTCCCCAAAGAAATTAATTTGAGTACAGCCTGTTGACGTTTGGCCACGGCTGTGCTCATATCGGTCGTAACAGGCTCCTGCTCTGCTGTTTCTGAGGAACTTGAGTAGGAGGAGGAGTCTATGTGTACAGACTGGAGTCCTGCAATCCGTGGCGTTGGAAGAACACGTACAGCGCCACTCTCCAGATCCGTACCCGGCTCCACAACATTGACCCAGTGGGCAGTGAGGGAAAGGTATCGTCCCTGTCCATGGTTACTGGTCCACGCATCAGTGGTCAGGTGGACCTTGCTACTAACGGCGTTTAGTAGCGCATGTTTTATTTTGCCCTCAACATGTTTCTGCAGGGCAGGGACGGCTCGCCTGCTGAAATAAAAGCGGCTGGGCACGTTGTATTGGGGGACTGCCAATGCCATTAAGTCCCGGAAGGTGTCAGTGTCCACCAGCCTGAATGACAGCATTTCAACTGCCAGAAGTTTGGCAATGCCAGCATTCAGAGACTGTGCTCGGGGATGGTTTGCCGAGTAAGGGCGCCTTTTATCCCATGCCTGTGCTACCGATGGCTGTGATGGATGGGAACGTGCTGTTATGGGTGGAATCTGACAGGGTCTCCGGACAACAGTGGCAGAGGTTCTTCCTTGGCGATCCTGTGAGGAAGCCGAACCAGCAGTGTGTGAGCTGGAGGAAGAGGGCCCAACACGAACTGAAGAGGTGGTAGGTGGTGCTGTACGTTGGCCTACGTCTTCAGGGTGTCTCTGCAACTCCAACTCGTGCTTGGTGCGCACATGTTTCCACATATTTGTGGTATTGAGGTTGCTGACATTTCTCCCTCTTTTGACTCTCTGATGACACAGCTTGCATTTGACAAAGCAAATGTCATCTGCAACTGTGTCAAAAAAGGACCACGCACTGCAACTCTTGTGAGCGCCCGGTTTGCCTTTGGAAGGAGGAATGCTCCTAACGGGTGCCGAAGTGGAGGGTACAGGCAACCAAGTCTTCCCCCTCCCTCTGCCTCCTGTTTTGGCCGGTAGGGGAATCTCTTCCTCCGAGCTGCTCCCACCACCTTCCTGTTGCTCACGCCATGATGGGTCAAGGACCTCATCATCTTCCCTCCCCTCTTCAAACAGCTGCTTCTCCGGGGTTGTCTCGCCAGCACCGTACGCACCAGAAAGTGGCAACTGAGTCTCGTCATCATCTGATGCGTACTGAGGTGTGCTGACCATAGGCACTGGCCCACTCGCCTCTTCAGATTCAGAGGGACAAAGAAGTTGCGCATCACTGCATACTCCCTCTTCTTCACATTCAGGAATGCTGCTTGGCTGGCCCCCTCTTTCCAAGCCAACAGATTCCGAGAACAGAAGTAGAGACTGTGATGGCTCCTGTCCATGTCTCTCTGACTGCCTGGGCACTTTGGCAGGTGGTGAAGAGACAGATGGTTGCTCTTCGGTGCTCTGACCCTGAGAGGATGCGGAAGTAATTGAAGTCGATGCGTTAGCTGCCATCCATCCGACAACGGCTTCAATTTGTTCCTCCCGCAGCAGTGGGGTACGTTGAGGTCCTACAAAGCTGCGCATAAAGGACTGTTGCCTGCTAAAACTGGGGGATGCTGATCCACTGGTGCCCGCAGCAGGCCCAGAATCCCCACGTCCTCTACCTGTAGAATCCCCAAGTCCTCTCCCTGCAGAATCCCCACGTCCTCTCCCTGCTGAAACTCCACGCCCACGCCCACACCCCCGCGCCTTACTCCCTGCCTTCTTCATCTTGCAAGACTGCTTAAGATAGGCAAAAAAGTACAAAGGGGGGCCTTAGTGTGCTTATTCCTGAACAGCTGGTTACAGGTACAAGAAACACTAATTTTATGAAGTGTGTGTGTGTGGACTAGACTTTAATAGGAGCTGATGTGGCCTACACAAGTTCAAAATGTAGTGTTTGGTGAACTTTTTATGTAGTTTCTTTGTTTGAAAGAAACTCAAAGTATGAGAACAAAGAATTGAAACTGATAGTATCACCAACTTTTTGGAGCTATTACAATGCAGGCAGGTAACCTACAATGCAAAAGATGAGGCTCCAAAAAAATTGGGTAATACTAATCTGGCTGCGCCGGCAGGGCACAAGCCAGAAAAAAAGGCTCCTCTATCTACTCCTATATAGTGTTTGCAACCAACCAATGTTGATGGATACGGATGGATGCACACTAATAGGAGAAGAAAAAATGAGCTGCACTCAGAGACAAATATGTGTGAGGCAGTGACGCACGTTGAGCGTCCTACAACCAGACGTAGCTGCAGGACACTCTACTCAGCGTGAGCTGCACTCACACACAGTCAGAGACCTCTCAGACAGCCGTCAACAGTGCAGCTAAGTGGGCACTGGCACTGACAGGCTGCAGAAAGGCTCCGCTGTGTACTCCTATATAGTGTTTGCAACCACCGTAGATGGAGACGGATGGATGCACACTAATAGAAGAAAAAATGAGCTGCACTCAAATAAAAATATGTGTGAGGCAGTGACGCACGCTGAGCGTCCTACAGCCAGACGTAGCTGCAGGACACACTACTCAGCGTGAGCTGCACTCACACACAGTCAGAGACCTCTCAGACAGCCGTGAACAGTGCAGCAAAGTGGACACTAGCACTGAAAGGCTGCAGAAAGGCTCCGCTGTCTACTACTAGTGTTTGCAACCAACGTATATGGATACGGATGGAAGCACACTAGATTGAAATTATTTAAAAAATGCAGCTCAAAAAATAAAAGATGTATGAGGCAGCAGTGATCACACTGGGTGGCCTACAGCCTGACGTGGCTGCAGGACCCACTCCACAGCGTGAGCTGCACTCACACAGCCCTTGCAGACAGCTGTGAACACTGCTGCTAGGGCAAAGAAGGCTACAGTGGTGGTTTATGTAGCCTGGGTAAAGCACTAGATGTTTGGTGGAATCGCTATTTGTAACTGTCCCTCACAGTCTTCTACAGCAGCCTGTCCCTAACTGAATTCACAGCAGAGTGACCAGAAATGGCGGCTGCGGTGGCTTTTATAGTGCATCATGACATCATTTCGGCAGCCAATCACAGCCATGCCAATAGTTAACATGCCTACATGCCTAACAGGATGTGCCCACACTTCGGAGGATTCCCATTGGCTTAATCAAAGCAAGCAGGCTCATAGCATGATGGGAACTTCCTATTCCGATTCCGATCCCGGAATCCGATATGAAAAAAGTATCGGAATTAAGTATCGGAATTCCGATACCGCTAATATCGGCCGATACCCGATACTTGCGGTATCGGAATGCTCAACACTAATTATGACATCAACATGACTGACATCACCATGATTATGACAACATCAAAATCATTATGACATCTTCAAAATGATTATTAATTCATCAAACACTTATGATATCATCAAAATGATTATGGCATCAACAAAGTGATTACAACATCATCAAATGATTATGACATAAAACGATTATGAAGATTATGTCATCATCAAAATCATTATGCCATTAACAAAATGATTATGATGTCATCAAATGATTATGACATCAATATGACTAACATCACCATGATTATGACAACATCAAAATCATTATGACATCTTCAAAATGATTATTAATTCATCAAACACTTATGATAACATCAAAATGATTATGGCATCAACAAAGTGATTACGACATCATCAAATGATTATGACATCAAACGATTAGAATGATTATTACATCATCAAAATTGTGAAGCCATTAACAAAATGATTATGACATCAACAAAAGATTATGACATCAAAATAATGATTATGATATCATCAAATGATTATAACAACATCAAATAATTATGACATCAACAAAATGATTAGGACATCATCAAATGATTATGACATCATCAAATGATTATGACATCAACAAAATGATTATGACATCATCCAATGATTATGACATCAAATGATTATGACATCATCAAATCATTATGACATCAACAAGATGATTATGACATCATCAAATCATTATGACATCAAACGATTATGACGATTATGACATCATCAAAATCATTATGCCATCAACAAAATGATTATGACGTCATCAAATTATTAATACATCAAAATGATTGACAACATCAGAATGATTATGACAACATCAAAATCATTATGACATCATCAAAATGATTATTAAATTATCAAACTTTTGTGACATCAAAATAATTATGACAACAAAATGATTATGACATCAACATAATGATTATGATATCATCAAATGGTTATGACATCATCAACTAATTGTGACATCATCTAATGATTATGAGATCATCAAATGATTATGACATCAAATGATTATGACATCATCAAATGATTATGACATCAACAAAATGATTATGACATCATCCAATGATTATGCCATCAAATGATTATGACATCATCAAATCATTATGACATCAACAAAATGATTATGACATCAACAAAATTATTATGACATCATCAAATGATTATGACATCAACAAAATGATTATGACATCATCCAATGATTATGACATCAAATGATTATGACATCATCAAATCATTATGACATCAACAAAATGATTATTACATCATCAAATCATTATGACATCAAATGATTATGACGATTATGACATTATCAAAATCATTATGCCATCAACAAAATGATTATGACATCATCCAATGATTATGACATCAAATGATTATAACATCATCAAATCATTATGACATCATCAAAATGATCATGACATCATCAAATGATTATGACATCAAACGATTATGACGATTATGACATCATCAAAATCACTATGCCATCAGCAAAATGATTATGACATCATCAAATGATTATGACATCAAAATGATTGACATCAAAATGATTATGACATCGAAATCATTATGACATATTCAAAATGATTATTAATTCATCAAACGCTTATGATATCATCAAAATAATTAAGACATCAACAAAGTGATTACGACATCATCAAATGATTATGACATCAAACAATTATGACAATTATGACATGATCAAAATCGTTATGCCATCAACAAAATGATTATGACTTCATCAAATGACTAATACATCAAAATGATTGACAAAATCAAAATGACTATGACAACATCAAAATGATTATTAATTTAACAAACTTTTATGACATCAAAATAATTATGACAACTAAATGATTATGAAGTCATCAAATGATTATGACATCAAAATGATTATGATATCATCAAATGATTATGATATCATCCAATGACTATGACATCAACAAAATGATTATGACATCTTCACATGATTATGACATCAAGAAAATGATTATGACATCAAATTATTATGTCGTCATCAAATGATTATGACATCAAATGATTATGACATCATCAAAATGATTATGACATCATCAAATGATTATGACATCAAATGATTATGACGACTATGACATCATCAAAATCATTATGCCATCAACAAAATGATTATGACGTCATCAAATGATTATGACATCAAAATGATTGACATCAAAATGATTATTAAATCAAAATTATTTTGACATCATCAAAATGATGATTAATTCATCAAACGCTGATGATATCATCAAAATAATTATGACATCAACAAAATGATTATGACATCATCAAATGATTATGACATAAAACGATTATGAAGATTATGTCATCATCAAAATCATTATGCCATCAACAAAATGATTATGATGTCATCAAATGATTATGACATCAACATGACTGACATCACCATGATTATGACAACATCAAAATCATTATGACAACTTCAAAATGATTATTAATTCATCAAACACTTATGATATCATCAAAATGATTATGGCATCAACAAAGTGATTATGACATCATCAAATGATTATGACATCAAACGATTACAACGATTATTACATCATCAAAATCGTAAAGCCATTAACAAAATGATTATGACATCAACAAATGATTATGACATCAAAATAATGATTATGATATCATCAAATGATTATAACAGCATCAAATAATTATGACATCAACAAAATGATTAGGACATCATCAAATGATTATGACATCATCAAATGATTATTACATCAACAAAATGATTATGACATCATCCAATGATTATGACATCAAATGATTATGACATCATCAAATCATTATGACATCAACAAAATGATTATGACATCATCAAATCATTATTACATCAAATGATTATGACGATTATGACATCATCAAAATCATTATGCCATCAACAAAATGATTATGACGTCCTCAAATGATTAATACATCAAAATGATTGACAACATCAGAATGATTATGACAACATCAAAATCATTATGACATCATCAAAATGATTATTAAATTATCAAACTTTTGTGACATCAAAATAATTATGACAACAAAATGATTATGACATCAACATAATGATTATGATATCATCAAATGGTTATGACATCATCAACTAATTGTGACATCATCTAATGATTATGAGATCATCAAATGATTATGACATCAACAAAATGATTATGACATCAAATGATTATGACATCATCAAATGATTATGACATCATCCAATGATTATGCCATCAAATGCTTATGACATCATCAAATCATTATGACATCAACAAAATGATTATGACATCAACAAAATTATTATGACATCATCAAATGATTATGACATCAACAAAATGATTATGACATCATCCAATGATTATGACATCAAATGATTATGACATCATCAAATCATTATGACATCAACAAAATGATTATTACATCATCAAATCATTATGACATCAAATGATTATGACGATTATGACATTATCAAAATCATTATGCCATCAACAAAATGATTATGACATCATCCAATGATAATGACATCAAATGATTATAACATCATCAAATCATTATGACATCATCAAAATGATCATGACATCATCAAATGATTATGACATCAAACGATTATGACGATTATGACATCATCAAAATCACTATGCCATCAGCAAAATGATTATGACATCATCAAATGATTATGACATCAAAATGATTGACATCAAAATGATTATGACATCGAAATCATTATGACATATTCAAAATGATTATTAATTCATCAAACGCTTATGATATCATCAAAATAATTAAGACATCAACAAAGTGATTACGACATCATCAAATGATTATGACATCAAACAATTATGACAATTATGACATGATCAAAATCGTTATGCCATCAACAAAATGATTATGACTTCATCAAATGACTAATACATCAAAATGATTGACAAAATCAAAATGACTATGACAACATCAAAATGATTATTAATTTAACAAACTTTTATGACATCAAAATAATTATGACAACTAAATGATTATGAAGTCATCAAATGATTATGACATCAAAATGATTATGATATCATCAAATGATTATGATATCATCCAATGACTATGACATCAACAAAATGATTATGACATCTTCACATGATTATGACATCAAGAAAATGATTATGACATCAAATTATTATGTCGTCATCAAATGATTATGACATCAAATGATTATGACATCATCAAAATGATTATGACATCATCAAATGATTATGACATCAAATGATTATGACGACTATGACATCATCAAAATCATTATGCCATCAACAAAATGATTATGACGTCATCAAATGATTATGACATCAAAATGATTGACATCAAAATGATTATTAAATCAAAATTATTTTGACATCATCAAAATGATGATTAATGCATCAAACGCTGATGATATCATCAAAATAATTATGACATCAACAAAATGATTATGACATCATCAAATGATTATGACATAAAACGATTATGAAGATTATGTCATCATCAAAATCATTATGCCATCAACAAAATGATTATGATGTCATCAAATGATTATGACATCAACATGACTGACATCACCATGATTATGACAACATCAAAATCATTATGACAACTTCAAAATGATTATTAATTCATCAAACACTTATGATATCATCAAAATGATTATGGCATCAACAAAGTGATTATGACATCATCAAATGATTATGACATCAAACGATTACAACGATTATTACATCATCAAAATCGTAAAGCCATTAACAAAATGATTATGACATCAACAAATGATTATGACATCAAAATAATGATTATGATATCATCAAATGATTATAACAGCATCAAATAATTATGACATCAACAAAATGATTAGGACATCATCAAATGATTATGACATCATCAAATGATTATTACATCAACAAAATGATTATGACATCATCCAATGATTATGACATCAAATGATTATGACATCATCAAATCATTATGACATCAACAAAATGATTATGACATCATCAAATCATTATTACATCAAATGATTATGACGATTATGACATCATCAAAATCATTATGCCTTCAACAAAATGATTATGACGTCCTCAAATGATTAATACATCAAAATGATTGACAACATCAGAATGATTATGACAACATCAAAATCATTATGACATCATCAAAATGATTATTAATTTATCAAACTTTTATGACATCAAAATAATTATGACAACAAAATGATTATGATATCAACATAATGATTATGATATCATCAAATGGTTATGACATCATCAACTAATTATGACATCAACAAAATGATTATGATATCATCAAATGATTATGACATCAAATGATTATGACATCAACAAAATGATTATGACATCATCAAATGATTATGACATCAGCAAATGATTATGACACCAACAAAATGATTATGACATCATCCAATGATTATGACATCAAACTATTATGATGATTATGACATCATGAAAATCATTATGGCATCAACAAAATGATTATGACGTCATTAAATGGTTATGACATCAAAAGGATTGACATCAAAATGATTATGCCAACATCAAAATCATCATGACATCTTCAAAATGATTATTAATTCATCAAAATAATTATGATATCATCAAAATAATTATGACATCTTCAAATGATTATTACATCAACAAAATGATTATGACATCATCAAATGATTATGACTTCAACAAAATTATTATGACATCATCTAATGATTATGACATAATCAAATGATTATGACATCAACAAAATGATTATGACATCATCAAATGATTATGACATCAACAAAATGATTATGACATCAAATGATTATGACATCATCAAATGATTATGACATCAAAAAATGATTATGACATAAAATAATTATGACATCATCAAATGATTATGACATCAAACTATTATGACGATTATGACATCATGAAAATCATTATGCCATCAACAAAATGATTATGATGTCATCAAATGATTATGACATCAAAATGATTGATATCAAAATGATTTTGACAACATCAAAATCATTATAACATCTTCAAAATGATTATTAATTATTCAAACGCTTATGATATCATCAAAATAATTATGACATCAACAAAATGATTATGACATCAAACGATTATGACGATTATGAGATCATCAAATCATTATGCCATCAATAAAATGATTATGACATCATCAAATGATTATGACACCAAAATGATTGAAATCAAAATGATTATGACATCAAAATCATTATGACATATTCAAAATGATTATTAATTCATCAAACGCTTAGGCTAAGTTCACACGTTGCATATTTTAAGCAGAATTTTAGTGCTGAAAATCGCATGTCACTGCTCCCATAAACCGCATGCGTTTTTTTTTGCGGTTTTTAAAGCATTTTATGTGCGTTTTTCTTGCAGTTTGGTATGCTTTTTTTATGCGGTTTATTATGCGGTTTGCAAGCATTTTTAAATTCACACAAAGTTGATTGAAAAAAGAAAAAAAAAAGAGGTTATGAAGTCATTTCCTGTTACAACCTCTATTCTCCATGTTTTTTTGCAAATGACAAGACAGTGAAGATGCGTCCATTGCAGAGCCTGTGTTTGAGCCCAGAAATGATGCTTATTTTGCATCTTACAACATTGATTTTGCTGCACCACCACGAGCAGGTAATGCTGGACACAGTAGCTTTTTTTCCCGCACCGCATCTATCGTTTTTTGTATCATCTCATTGTGCGTGTCTATGCGCATGCATGGCGTGCACATGGTCTTGGATTGTCCTGTGTTTAATGTGCATTTATACTTGTGTCTTTTGTGTGCATTGACAGGGTTCACATTGCGTTAGGGGACAATTTGCTGACAAGTCCACCATTGCCCGCAATGAAAATAATGCATCATAAGGCATGTCCACATCACAATGTGTTATCAAGTAGGCGTTAATGATGCACCCTTGAATGCTGCTTGCCATTTTTTGGTTGCGTTGGTGAACGCACTTGTTGCATGTGCAAATGCTAGGTAGGGCATGATACCTGGGCGCTACCATATTTTTACGCCATCGCTGAGTTAATAATGATGACAATAACGACATCTGCTGTACTGCATACAAAATGTTTGCTTTAACGCCATGTTAACCGAGCCTTAGGCCTGCATTGCTCATAGTTTTGTGTCTGACAAAAGTCAAAATGGCCAAGATTTTATGTTCGAATTTTATAAAGTTAAGCACAATGGTCAATGGAAAAGCAGCGTTCGCATGTACATGTGTTTTGTTGCGTTATGGTGTGCATGCATTCTTTGCGTACAGATTTGTACATACTATATTTTACCACTCGATTGCTAGGGCGCATAAATGCTAGAGTGTGCAACTTGTTTTATATTACATAGGTTTTTTGGTCACACAATGCGGCTTCAGAAATAATGCTAATGTTACAGTACCGTAACATAATGTCCTTATATTTCTTAATGGTTTATTATTTTGATGTATTTGGGACTCATATTTAATTATGCCATAGGAGCGATGTCGTACGAGGAAGAGGAAGAGGAGTACAGCTTGCAAAAGAATATGGGTCCACCCAATTCTTCAAGAGCGTGTGGACAAGGGCCACTTCAATCTTCTTTACCAGGATTAAGGAAGTAAGATATAGTAGGGCAAATTATGTTCTTTGTGACTCAGTGAGCAACAAATTTTGTTTAAATTAGTTTTGTTGTTTATTGTAATCATGTGCAATACTTTACCTGTGTTAATTTTTTTTTTTTATTCTTGTTTCAGGTATCCTAAGAAATTTGTCCACTTCTGCTGGCTGACAATACCAGCATTTGATCGCCTACTCGACCTTCTTTCACCCGAGTTAAATTATCAAGAAACAGTCATGCGAAGACCCATCTCTGCTGAGGAAAGGCTGCTCATCACCTTGCGGTAAGTTTTTTTCACATAACCCCTCTAAAGATCCCATCAAACATCAAGCAGATGAATGCGAAAGATTTTCCCAAAACAAAACATTTAAAAAAAATTCAGACATGGCAATGTATCTGAAGTATTGCCATCTACTTTTCGGTTAAAACATCGAGGTGCTTGCATCCAAACCAAGGAAGGTTTCAAAGTGAAAAAAAAAAAAACAGCACTACACACTACAGGGGAAAAATAGAGTGTCTTTATTTTACATGTATTTCATCAATACATATGTAGACATGCAGGACATTAGAGGAATGCTAGGGGAGGGAGGTGCTGGACAATGGGTGTTTCTCGCTTACTCGATTAAACTCGCTTCCACGGGTAAAGGACAGTTAGAAGTGATACATAGCGAAAAGGCCATTCCAATAACGTCCGGCATGCATATTATCCTTTATTTTTTATTTTGATGCTTCACTTACATTTTCCTTTCCTTTTTTTACAGGTTTTTGGCCACAGGAGAGAGCTATATGTCACTGCACCTACAATTTAGGGTTGGTAAATCCACCATCTCTCAAATTGTGAGGTGTACATGTGCCGTCATCTGGCAGAAGTTGCAGCCCATCGTCATGCCATCGCCGACCGAGGAGACTTGGCTGCAGGTCACAGCAGGCTTTCAGTCTGTGGCCAATTTCCCAAAATGAAACGAAGAAAAATTACCAAATGATGTACACGAACCACAGTTGATGAATGTGTATATAAACAAATTAATAAAAACCAAAAAAATAATAATAAAAATAATGTTTATTATAATTTCAGACACAATATGCAACTACAATAAAAAATAGAAAACATGTAAAAATTGTTATAATATAACAACCGGCACCCATAAGTATATTAATAGTCTAATAGCGTATTGTATTAATCTCACCACTGTACACAAGGGGTTTTTTATATCGAATGTAAATTCAGCATATATAATAGAGTCCCCAAAATATAGCAACAGAAAAAAAAAAAAAGTGCAAAGAAAAATAATATATATTTATATATAAATGCAATAATAAAATTGACAAATGTGACTGTATCCAAATATATGATGTGATGCAAACACATATATATTAATAAGTTTGAACTACTGGATAATAAAGTGAAAACTCACAAAAAAGTGCTAAACTACGCAATACAATGCATTGCGTAGTTTAGCACTTTTTTGTGAGTTTTCACTTTATTATCCAGTAGTTCAAACTTTGTTCACATTTTGTGTATATTTACCTTTTATTAATATATATGTGTTTGCATCACATCATATATTTGGATACAGTCACATTTGTCAATTATATTATTGCATTTATATATAAATATATATTATTTTTCTTTGCACTTTTTTTTTTTTTCTGTTGCTATATTTTGGGGACTCTATTATATATGCTGAATTTACATTCAATATAAAAAACCCCTTGTGTACAGTGGTGAGATTAATACAATACGCTATTAGACTATTAATATACTTATGGGTGCCGGTTGTTATATTATAACAATTTTTACATGTTTTCTATTTTTTATTGTAGTTGCATACTGTGTCTGAAATTATAATAAACATTATTTTTATTATTATTTTTTTGGTTTTTATTAATTTGTTTATATACACATTCATCAACTGTGGTTCGTGTACATCGTTTGGTAATTTTTCTTCGTTTCATTGATACCGGATGGTCTGCCATCCAACCTTAAAGGAACACATTGCTAATATATTAAATTACATATATTATATGATTTATTCATTATATATTGTTGGAGTGTTCTTTTTTCTTTCTTTTTTCTTCAATTTCCCAAAATGCATAGGTGCAGTTGACGGTAAACATGTGAGAGTGCAGAAGCCACCACGATCAGGATCACGCTTCTTAAATTATAAGAAGTATTTCTCAGTGGTACTGATGGCGGTGGCTGATGCACATTACAAATTTGTTGCCATCAACTTTGGTGCTTATGGTAGTCCTGGGGATTCTCGGGTGTTGCGATCATCTCAGATCGGAATGCAAATTCTTCAAGGTGGCGGAACGCTTCCACCCCCAAGACCTTTGCCGGGTTCCACACTTCCAGTGCCCCTTGTGATGGTATCAGATGAAACGTTTCCCTTAAAGACCAACCTGCTGCGCCCATACCCATGAAGGACACTGGATGACCGGCGGAGGATTTTTAATTATCGGCTGAGCCGTGCACGAAGATATGTGGAATGCACCTTTGGGTTCCTGTGTAGTCAGTGGTGGATCTTTCACACTGCCATCCAGTTAGAGACTGACACTGTTGACACTGTAATTAAGGCATGCTGTGTACTCCACAACTACCTTCGAGAATACAGAACAGAGGTAGATGAGGAGTCACAGCTGTCTGAATTAGTTGCAGTTGAAACCTCGGGTCAGGGAAGGCTTTCAAACTTGGGTGTGCGTGTGCGAGAAACATTCACTGACTACTTCATGAGTCCTGAAGGTGCCGTGCACTGGCAATACTCCAGTGCCGGTGTTGAGCAGCCTGAACAGCTGAGAAGAAATGATGAGTAGTCCCCAGCAAGCAAGTAGCGTGCTGATAAAAACTTTTGTACAAAATGCAAACAATTAATAAATTTTTTGGCTGGTCAACAATAAATCGTGTCTCTGCGAACATCAATTCTTTACATACCACCATTACCCACTACACTCAATTTGCACAACATATCTAATATTAGTTGTTAAAATTTTTCACATATAGCCCATGGTGCTGTACTTTCCAAAAGGTAACATACCAAATATCACTACAGTACACAAAGGAGGCAGTTGTTTTGGGTGTCACAGCAGCACATTGGTTGGTTGAGCTGGTAGCTCCAATAGTGGTGAGGAGGCAGCGTGTAGTGAGAAGAGTTTCTCTGTTTCTGTTTTTTATATTGATTACAGTGTGTTTAGTCTTTGGCACCAAAAAATATTCACACACTGCGTCTTGAAACCGTTTTTTTTATATAAACAGTATCTAAATTGTGAAAAACACATATAAAAACACTGTATGAAACATACTTCAACAGAACGACAAACATTGTCGAAATAAGTTTTACCCTGTCAACAGGACAGGCAAGGTGTCTGGTGGCTACAGAGGTTGTTTGACCAGATAACTTGGTTGGTATCTAAAGTGTCGAAAGCACATATAAAAACACTGTATGAAACATACTTCAACAGAACGACAAACATTGTCGGAATAAATTTTTGCCTGTCAACAGGACAGGCAAGTTGTCTGGTGGCAGCGGGGGTTTTTTGACCTGACAACTTGGTTGGTGATTAACCAAACCTCAAAATTGATGATAGTCTGGATCATAGCTATACGATGGATATAAGTTTTGAGACAACACCTGATTCATTGGAGAGTTTCCATGTTGACCACTACTTTGTGATGAATTTGGGCAGCCAAAAACAAATGAATCAGGATGGTCAGGACGTAAGGATGGCGCTTGACTAAACCGCTGCGAAGCAGCTGCTGCAGGTGGTGGTGGAGGCAGACAGCGGGGATTAAAAAGGTTCATAATCCCACTGATTATGTCATTTGCCGGTGGTAGATTTGATGGTGTGTCAACAGACATTATAAGTACATTCACAGCAGACATTATAAGATTCCGACGGTCCCGTGGCATGGGCCTCAGGCGGCTGGCTATGTTCAAACCAAAAGTGTCTATGTCATCCTGATGTCTTACATTATCAATAAGACTGAGGGTTCGGCTAGTGAGTTGTTCAATTGCACTAGTGGAAGTCTCAGTTGTTGTCCCTTTTTTTGTTGCCGCCCTAGTCCATGCCACGGAATGGCCAGAACCTGCCTGCATCCAAGTGCGCCTTGACACACCACCAGCTGAGCTACTGGTAGCGACAGGTGCAGGAGCAGCAGAAGTCGATTCAGATGCCAAAGTCCCGTCAGAGGACACACTGGTATCCAATAAAGAATCACAACCAGCAGCTTCAGCTGCCACGGAGGACATCACTGAAGAGGGCCTGTCATCCTGAGGAGCTGGACAGGAAGACACGTCAAAGTCCTGGACCTCTTCGGCCAGACCAGTTTCCGGGCTTTTCTGTCCAGGGGCTGTTGACGGGCCGGAACTTATATTTCCATCCATTCTGTTGAAGGAAGAAACACAAAATTACACCAAAACTAAAAAGTCAAAGTTTATAATTAGGTAAAAATAAAATATATATAATATGTTAAAAGCTGAACTCGGGTATAACATGAGATTTTATGGAAATTTTTTTGAGTTTAAAGTCCACCTCTCGGCTTATAAAAAAGTGATCTATTATAGTTTGCAGCATATGGGGACATAGTCTATGGCCTAGCATATTGGGGAATAATCTATGGAGCATGTTATGGAGCCATAACACGGATCATTACATGGGGCATATTATTATCTTTACCATCTTATGGTGCCATCTTTAAACTTTGTGCTGAAATATATGGCCTGTTTTTGGTATGGAGCATGTTATGTTCACCTCTTGAAGTGTATGTTGCGTTATATGTGGATCCAGCATTAATATTGATATGCAATATGTTTAATAATAAAATTATTAAACATCGTCACATCTCACAAACATAACAGCATACTATCCCGAATATCAAACAATGTCCAGTCGTCATCCAATTATCGTGATGTTAGCCAGACACTACCCCAGTAATCAAAACGCTAATTACCTCCACAAATTCCTGCTGGTTAAAATGAACTGCAGCTGATCAGCATATGGAACCTTCTTTCTAGAAGGTGAACTTCCACTTGGTGTCTTCATTGACTTGACCAGCCTGTCCGTTATTGAGCGCCATCGATTTTTCACATCATCCACTGCAATAAAATGAAAGAAAAACATTAAATTATTTTCACAAATTACAGGCCAACTTTTAAATAGTACTCATAATACAAACTTACTAATCTGTTTTTGTCCTGCTCTTGGAAGGTCCGGCCACCGCGGATATATTTCGGTGACAATTGCTGGCCAAGCATCCCTTTTTTTGTAGGATCCCTTGTATGCCTCACTGGCACGGTCCCACACTTCAGGATGTTTCTCTATCTAAAAAATGAAAAATCCAACTGTTATTTAAAAAGAATTTAAAAACAAAAAGTCCCTTTTGTCTCTTTGTCTCTATAATTTGGTCAACACATGTAGAGATATATCCACACTGAAATACACAAACCAAACCAATGTCGATATGTTTGAATCCTGCTAAGCCTTCACCCAAAAAACCAAAAGCAACCCTATACGGCTCTTTCAACATAATGTCCGTCACCACTTGAACCACGCGTTACCATTTTTACGCAAATCAGCTGGGGATTCAGAGCAAGAAGCATGTTTCAATTTTCACCTTATGTCACTATACGTGAAGCCTTGGGCTATCCCTTTTTCCTCACATTATAACCAACCGTCCTCGACATGAACCTAGGCCTAACACAATGCGAAACCCCACACCCTCTTCATGTCCCCTGGCCTAACGTGGCATACGCCAAGGTTAAATCTTGGCCTACGCTTTCCCTAACACCACACCAATTCCTAGTCCAAAACATAACCATCAACATTATAATAGGCCTAACAATATACATAACCCTATGCATGCTATTTCAAAAGCAGAAGTACACATGGCCATCCACGCTACTGCCTGTATTACGCGCATAAAGGTGAATTTGTTTTGTTTATCACAGGTCACCCGGATCAAAAATAATACAGGACTATGGGATGGCGGATATGTATATGGGCACGGGACTATGGGATGGAGGATGTGTGATGGGTATATGGGCACTGGACTATGGGATGGAGGATATGTATGATGGGTATATGGGCACGGGACTATGGGATGGAGGATGTGTGATGGGTATATGGGCACTGGACTATGGGATGGAGGATATGTATGATGGGTATATGGGCACGGGCCTATGGGATGGAGAATATGTATGATGGGTATATGGGCATGGGACTATGGGATGGAGGATATGTATGATGGGTATATGGGCATGGGACTGTGGGATGGAGGATATGTATGATGGGTATATGGCAATGGGACTATGGGATGGAGTATATGTATGATGGGTATATGGGCACGGGCCTATGGGATGGAGAATATGTATGATGGGTATATGGGCATGGGACTATGGGATGGAGGATATGTATGATGGGTATATGGGCATGGAACTGTGGGATGGAGAATATGTATGATGGGTATATGGGCATGGGACTATGGGATGGAGGATATGTATGATGGGTATATGGGCACGGGACTATGGGATGGAGAATATGTATGATGGGTATATGGGCATGGGACTATGGGATGGAGGATGTGTGATGGGTATATGGGCACTGGACTATGGAATGGAGGATATGTATGATGGGTATATGGGCATGGGACTATGGGATAGAGGATATGTATGATGGGTATATGGCCATGGGACTATGGGATGGAGGATATGTATGATGGGTATATGGGCACGGGCCTATGGGATGGAGAATATGTATGATGGGTATATGGGCATGGGACTATGGGATGGAGGATATGTATGATGGGTATATGGGCATGGGACTGTGGGATGGAGGATATGTATGATGGGTATATGGGCATGGGACTGTGGGATGGAGAATATGTATGATGGGTATATGGGCATGGGACTATGGGATGGAGAATATGTATGATGGGTATATGGGCATGGGACTATGGGATGGAGGATATGTATGATGGTTATATGGGCATGGGACTGTGGGATGGAGAATATGTATGATGGGTATATGGGCATGGGACTATGGGATGGAGAATATGTATGATGGGTATATGGGCATGGGACTATGGGATGGAGGATATGTATGATGGGTATATGGGCATGGGCCTATGGGATGGTGGATATGTATGATGGGTATATGGGTACGGGACTATGGGATGGAGGATAATTATAATTTGCTATAACTAACCACAGTTAGTTACTGTGCTCGGGCAGCGCCGGGCTCTTCAGCTAGTTTTATATATTATTTGTGTTAATTTTTTTATTTAGAAGTTTGGGTGTCAATTTCTGTAAATAATCTGGAAAAAAAAATGGCGTGGACTCCAGCGCAATTTTTTCCACCAGAGAGGGAAAAGCAGGTGAGTGACAGCAGATTTAAATAGCCTAAGAAGGGACCATTTTTTTTGGCCCCTCCCCGGCTAAAAAAATCTGCCCCCAGACACCCCATAAATGGCACATCTGTGAGATGCGCCTTTTATGGAACTTAACCCTCTCTCATCCCACAGCCATCGTGCAGTGGCATATGGGGTAATAAGGGGTTAATGTCACATTGCAATTGGAATGTGACTTTAAGCCTGGTTAATAACAGATAGGCGTCAATCAGCCGCCGATCCATTGTTAACCATATTGAAAGGGTTAAAAAAATAAACACAGACATTATTTTGAAAATTTTTTATTTAAATAAATACAACTAGTTTTGGACCATGTTTTATTGAACGCCCAATCCAAGATTTGAAGGGTTAAAAAAATAAAAAAAAACTTCCATTGCTGACCTGAGATCAGCACAGGAGTGTGAGAAATTTTCCCACGCTCCTGAGTTCATCTCAGGACAGCATGTTAGTCCGCGCATGCGCAGACCGGACCACCCGAGTTCACCCGAGCAGCGCGAGCTGTCTTTGGGTGAAGTCGGTAAACAATGAATTGGGGCGCTTTACGGCCCCGCTCATTGTAGCGGCGTCGGGAGTTTAGAGCGGCCACATGTTATGAGAAGACTTCCATTGAAGGAGAACTCACCAATTCTCGTGGCAGCTTGTTCCACTCATTGATCACTCTAACTGTCAAAAAGTTTTTTCTAATATCTATTCTGTGTCTCCTCCCATTCAGTTTCATCCCATTGCTTCTAGTCTTTCCTTGTGCAAATGAGAATAAAGTTGATCCTTCTACAATGTGACAGCCCTTTAGATATTTGTAGACAGCTATTAACTCTCCTCTCAGTCTTCTCTTTTGCATACTAAACAACCCCAAATCCTGCAACCTTTCCTCATAAGACAGGGTTTGCAGACCGGTCACCATTCTGGTTGCTCTTTTCTGAACTTGCTCCAGTTTGTTGATGTCTTTTTTAAAATGTGGTGCCCAAAACTGGACACAATATTCCAGATGAGGTCTGACCAAAGAGGAGTAGAGGGAAATAATGACTTCACGTGATCTAGACTGTATGCTTCTGTTAATACATTCTAGAATTGCATTTGCCTTTTTTGCTGCTGCATCACACTGTTGACTCATATTCAGTCTGTGATCTATTAGTATACCCAAGTCTTTTTCACATGCGCTGTTGCTTAGGCCTATTCCTCCCATTCTGTATATGCTCTTTTCATTTTAATTGCCCAGATGTAGTACTTTGCATTTTTCCCTGTTAAAAAACATTCTGTTAGTTGCTGCCCACTTCTCCAGTTTATTTATATCTTTTTGGATCCTCTCTAGTATTAGCTATTCCTCCTAGCTTTGTGTCATCAGCAAATTTAATCAGTTTACCCACAATTCCTTCATCTAAATCATTGATAAAGTGGGGGAGAAGTCGTGAGACCTCAGTGTTTTTTTGTACATCAGACGTGTTGGATTTTTTAGGGTTTTTGAGTGATTGCAGACAGTGTCTTTCCTGTCCTATCCTGTCTAGACAGTTTGGGCCCCATCATTTGCTCAGTCTATTTTCTGCCTGTGTTTGTGCCTCATCTTGTCTCACCGTCAATATATGTTTTGGGGGCTATCTATTCCTTTGGGGTTCTACTCTGGGGCAGTTTAGATTTCACCTTTCTTGCTTTAGTCTTAGTTAGCTCTCTGGCTGTGCCGAGGTATCTAGGGCATCGTAGGTACGCCCCAAGGCTACTGCTAGTTGTGTTGTTAGGATTAGTGGTCTGCACTCCGCTAAGTTACCAACCTTTCTTGTTTCCTGGTGGCCTAGCCTATTCCTGCCATACTCCTCAGTGACCAGTTCATAACACTCAGCCTTACACTATTCAACCATCTAGCTATGACAACAGCAAAGTGTGTACCATCTCCAAAGACAGCAGAAACACATGTACTACCGTATCCAGAGACAATCTGAAAGTATGTCCAGAACAGCTGCATGAAAGAGTTGAGAATACGGAAGACTCTCAGCAAAAGAAAAGACTGATACAAAGATTTGCACTGTTCTAGGTGAATTCCCTAGTTCTTGGCTACAAGTTAACAATGCAGTGGTAGTTTCACTGATGGTGTTCCCACAAAGGTCCGTACCAGAGACACCAAATTGTTCTGGAAGCGAAGAGTCGCAAATGCCAGCCACTAATGCGTTGCATGTGGAAGAAACAAAAATCTTTCCCACAGTGAGCAGTGAACCTGTTGTACCCATGGTAGGTTCAAAGAGTCATAGGAAGTTGTTTAGTATTCCTATCTTGTCCAGATCACAGCATAGCACACAGGACCAAACCTCTTCTCACTATAGAAATTATTTGTAAAAATATTCTAAGAATAATAAGCTAAGTTTTGAGTTGTACAGTACTTACTGTGGTGTAGTGACCACTGTGTCCGTTACAGGGTGCTGTGTGGGTGTCCTAGGACAGGCGTATAAGCATTTCCAGTGTCCTGATAGGAGTAGGATGCTGAGTGATCGCAATGTATCTCAAGGTGGGTGGCCTTGGGATGAAGGCTTGATTATGTGCTGATCAGCAGAGCTGATCTTTCGTGCGAATGTGTTAGGGAGAGCTACCTACAAATCCACCCAGGGGTGTGTCTGAAAACCCTGGTAGTAAAAGATTATGTGAGTATGAAGGACCTGTGATGAGGTCATAGCCATGTGACCCTGTGGGCATGGTTACGGACCATATAAGGTGGCCAGTGTAGGTCACATGGAGTGAATGCTAGGACCCGGTTGGTCCGTATGAAAGGTCTCATCTGGGCTGACGTGAGACCGACTGAAGGAAGATGGGTCTGCCTTCCTGTACACGTGAGACGTGTGTGTGAGAGTTTCCTGGAGGGAATGAATATCTGCGCTGAGAAACAGCCATGAGGTAAACCTGGACAGAGGACATAACTCTGAGGCAAGAGAGCCTGTGTACTGGACATTTCACAACCTGTGTGACCATAGGATAAGCAGAGTGAAGCTCTGTCATGGACGCTATGCTGTTTATATGAACTTTCTGTTGCTGTTCCTGGTTTATGATGCCTAGTAAACCGCATGGACTGTTGGAGTTATGTTAAGAAACCTGTGCTGGATGTGATTTATTGGCTGCCAAGTGAGTGTCCCCTACCCGAATGACAGCTCTACCTTACATTACATTGAACTTTGCCTTAGGTAACGTTACTAAAAATGTTAAAGAAGTTGTGCCCACATGGACTAATGTGAGATTTTAGTGGTTACGCCTTTTTCTACTACAAGAACTCTTGTAAAGACTCTTAAACTTGAGAAGAAAAACTGTTCATTTTGCCTTGACAGGAAGCCATCTAAAACAGCCAGTGCAGTGAATTTCATATTATGGACTGTGTGCCTTGCAGCTTCACTCAGGGACGATCCAACCAATGAGAAGTGGTTTTGGGCTGTAATCCATGACTCAACTCAGTTAATGTGACTGTTCGCTTATACTCAAGTTAAATGTTGTCATTTTGTTATACGCTTATGTTCAGTGGTGTAGCCTGAGGACGTGCTACCTTTAACTAGGGGGGAGTGTGGCGCTCTGTGTCTTTGCCGCCACAAAAGGGTTAAATATGTACTGTTTTGTATGTGTTTTGTGAGCAATGGGAGTTATGCTTTCTCTGCTAGAGACCACAACACACACACAATTTACCTCACACCCTTTCTTGTCTGAAGCTTAGAGCTTTGCAGACATACCCTAACTGGGAGGGGGAGGAGTCGAGTTGATTTTTTCTGTGAGGAAGACAAAGGAGGAAAATGGAGAATGCTCCTGGAAACCATGACCTGTGCTCTCTCCAGGAGTAAAGCTAAGAAGAATCAGGGAATCAGCTCCCTAGGACATCCATGCTTTTAGAGCAGGGCGGTAAGCTGAGAGACTGTGTGGGTTTATAAAAACAACAGCAGAGTGTTTTCCCCCAGGAAGACAGCAGCAAACTAGGATCAGTGAAGGATTGTGCAAGAAGGAACTTGAGCTTCACACAGGATCCAAGCTGCAAGTTGCCAGAGGAGGAAAACACAGTGAGTAGTGGCAGAACTGGAATTTCCAAACTCCGGGAAGCCTTCATCCCAGAAGGGATTAGAATAGCAGGAAGCATACACCGAGTCACAGCAGAGAGAGGGATAACTCCCATTCTGCAGAGCAGACTGTATACCTGGTGAGAATTGTAATATCTTCTCTGAACTGCATCTGAACTACAGTAAATGATAAATTGACTTTCCTTGTCTCCTGCCTTATTACTCCATGCCATCTACTTCCATCACAATCTCTGGGGGTCAGCCCTGGTTGGAGGGGGTTAAACATCTGCACTACCATCACCATCTACTCCCCCAGGGATCATCTGCAGTGCTGGCTATACTACAGTCGAGAACTCCAACTGGCATCACATACTCTTTTTCAAACTTCTTTTATTTTTACTTTATTTTTTTCAGCCCCCATTTCACTGTCCCTGGAGCACAGGCACCGGGCACGGCCGCCACCCCCATGCCCTCTTGAATCCAACACTGCCCGGCGACCTGAGTACCCCGGTCCGGGCGAGACACCAGCATGCGTTGCTATAGCTGGACCAGAGGTGGCAGCAGCAACCAAACCCACAATACTGGTCTGAGCAGAGCGCCAGGATCGAAGAGTCTGCTGAACAGCCTCCTCTGCAGCTGGAGAGGAATGGGAGACAGCCGAAGGCAAGGCTCGGGACTCCTGCGGTGCAGCGACAGGAACCCGACGCCTAACATTTGTGGCCTGTATTTTTCATTATTTACCCCAAAATAGTCTATAAAACCAAAAAAAGCAAAGCAAAAAAAGGTGAATGTAGGCCTGAAATGCCACAATTTGTAGCCCACAGATAGATCAGGTGTCTTATGGAGGTACCACACTATTCAATATGTGGCATGTATTCTTTTTATTTTTTACCCCAAAATAGTCTTTAGAGCTAGGCTAATACACAGCAGAAAAAGGTGAATATTGGCCTGAAATGCCACAATATGTAGCCCACAGATAGATCAGACGTCTGACGGAAATAACACACTGTTCAATACGTGGCCTGTATTTTGTATTTTTTTACAGAAAAGTACTGTATAGAATTAGGGTAAGACACAGCAAAAACAATTCAATGGAGCCCTCAAATTCTATATATGTGGCCTGTATTTTGTTTTTTTTGCAAAAAAATACTGTATAGAATTAGGGTAAGATACATCAAAAACAATTCAATGGAGCCCTCAAATGCCATATATGTGGCCTGTATTTTGTTTTATTTACAGAAAAAAACTATAGAATTATGGTAAGACAAAGCAAAAACAGTTGAATGGAACCCTCAAATGCCACAATATTTAGCCCACAGATAGAAGTGGAGTTTGACGGAGGTACCACACTGTTCAATATTTGGCCTGGATTTTTTTTTTTTTTTACCCAAAAATAGTCTATAAAACTAGGGTAAGACACAGCAAAATAGGTGAATATAGGCCTGAAATGCCACAATTGTAGCTCACAGGTTGATCACGCATATGACGGAGATACCACACTGTGCATTATGTGGCCTGTATTTTTTTTAATGCCAAAATAGCATATAGAACTATGGTAGCAGACAGCAAATATAGAGAAATGGAGGTCTAAAATGCAACAATATTTATCTGACAGATCAGACATCTGACGGAGTTACCACACTGTTCAATATGTGGCCTGTATTTTTTCCTTTTTCATCCCAAAATCGTCTTTAAAACTAGGGTAAGACACAGCAAAGAAAGTGAATGTAGGCGTGAAATGCCACAATTTATAGCCCACAGAAAGATCAGACGTGACGGCGATGCCAATTTGTTCAATATATGGCCTGTATTTTTTTTATTTTTTACCCCCAAATAGTCTATAAAACTAGGGTAAGACACAACAGAAAACGGTGAATATAGGCCTGAAATGCCACAATTTGTAGCCCACAGATTGATCAATCGTCTGACGGACATATCACACAGTTTAATATGTGGTCTGTATTTTTTAATTTTTACATTAAAATAGTCTTTTGAACTAGGGTGAGACAGATCTAAAAAGGTGAATATAGGCCTGAAAAGCAACAATTTGTAGCCCACAGATATATCAGGTGTATGACGGAGACACCACACTGCTCAATATGTGGCCTGTATTTTTTTTATTTTTACCCCAAAATAGTCTATAAAACCAGGGTAAGACACAGCAAAAAATGTGAATATAGACCTTAAATGTCACAATTTGTAGCCCATAGTAAATCAGCCGTCTGACGGAGATACCACACTGTTCAATATGTGGCCTGTATTTCTGTTTTTTACAGAAGAATACTGTATAGTCTGTATACCATTTTGAATGGTATAAGTTGAACAGAGCAGGTCAGATATGTCCTTGGTCAGATACAACATCATACGAACTGTGACATCTTTTAAAACTATGGTATACTCTCCTTCATGCTGCCATGTCCTGATCCATCTGCTTTCAACCACAGGTAGGTCTGAACCCGCTAAATCCAGAATACCCACTGCACCCTTGAACCCCCATGCATTCCTCACCATATGTTTTTTAACTGGTACATCTGATCCCGCTTAATCCAGAATACCAACTGCACCCCTGAACCCCCATGAATTCCTCACCCTCTGTTTTTTAACTGGTACGTCTAAACCCACTTAATCCAGAATGCCCACTGCACCCCTGAACCCCCATGCATTCTTCACCCTCTGTTTTTTAACTGGCACGTCTGAACCCATTTAATCCAGAATACCCACTGCACCCCTGAACCCCAATGCATTCCTCACTCTCTGTTTTTTAACTGGTACGTCTGTACTTTGTTTTTCCCCTGACTTTAATTCCATGTATCATACTTTAAACTTACTGTATGCATATTGATGAAGATAAACAGAGGAAAAGGATTCAAACTCACAATATATTTATATATAGTAATCTGTAAACATATATGTGATGGTATATGTTAATTTCAAAAATGTGGTTGAACCAATCCCCCTAACAAAGGATGGCAGACCATCCGGTATATGTAAAAGAAAAATGACTCAAAGATGGATGGAAATAAAAAAATCCCACAGGGTGAAAAGATGTAAAAATTAATATAACATATAAAAAAATATATATAAAAGACAAATAAAATAATAATAATAATAATAAAATAAGTAACACAATATTTGGATATAAAAATGCCTTTATTGAAATATTGGCACAACAATTAAGTGCATAAAAAATGTATATATAATAAAATATTCAACCACATTAGCAATGTATTTATGGATAATGGAAAAACCAATCCATAACAAAAGGCTTGATTAATAAACCAGGTAAAAAATAAGGTGACACAAAAAGTGTAACAAAATAAGAAAAATATAAGAAAAAATATATATAATATGTGTGCTCAAAGTGCAAAAGTGCAACTGTGCAAAAATTAAGATCACACTAAAACATGTGCAACAAAACCAAGGTACAAAGTGTAAAATACCAAATGACGCTGTGTGGGTTGTATTAGAACGCGCCCCAACGCGCGTTTCAGAAATAAATCTCCTTAGTCAGGGGGATAGATACTGTTTAGTGTGGGTGGATGGTTTATTTATAGAGGAATCAATTACGTGCAAAATACTACAACAGCACATGCGCCGTCACTAAAACACAGAAGTCAAAAGATAATCCAAGTCATGTGATTAAATACTTCCGGGTATATTGGTATGAGACGCCGTTACCATGCAAACCAATGGCATATTCAATAACAAATGCTTGTAGCACAATGCTCGTTAATTGGAATGAAATTAATCATGGGCAAAAAACGTATAACGGCGCACGTGTGACCAATCGACGGCATATTCAATAACATCCGCTAATAGCACAATGCTTGTTTAGTAATAAATAATGATGAACACGGGCAGAGAACATGACAGCGCATGCACAGACGAAACAACACGGAATTCACATTACAGCAGGCGTAAGAACGCCGCTGCCATGCAAACCACCGGTGTTCAGACAGCGCACGAGCACAGTTCAATGCCGATGACAACCTCAAACCAATAGGAAAGGGGAAAGAATAATAATAATAAGTGGATTAAATTTAATATGAAAAATATAGTGTATCATATCATAAATTTATAGCCAAATAAATAATTGTGGTAATGTGCATATAATAAATATATGTGACAACATATATAAATGCACAATAGTAAGCGCACATATATATAACATAATAATAATAATAATAATAATAATAATAATAATAATAATTCCATAAATGTATGTTATACAAATTACATTCATGGATGCAACAGTGCACAAACTGAAAATGAAAATAAAAATAATAATAATGTGAATATGGAAATAAAAAATGTGCAAATATATACAATTTATACAATTTAATATATGAGTGCACAATAAAAAAGCGCCCAAATATATGACATAGTAAGAATAATTAGTTCCATAATTGTGTAATATTACATTAATTATGGATACAACCATGCACTAAATGAAAAATGAAAAATGCCACAAAAAATATAATAATTACAAAAGTTATTACACATATATAAATATATAAATAAGCAGAAAATATAAACAGGTAGAAAATCTTCATTACTTCCTCTTTCCAAGAATAGGATAAATGTAATAGTCCTCATGGAACCACATCAATCACAACTCTAAAAAAATAAATAAAATTATTTTAATTGAAATGCACTGAAAAACATTATAAAAATGGAATAAACGAAAAACTCTCGTTGCGGCCCAGTGGAGACACAGTACCATATCCACTGGGTCTCTAGCTGAGCAAGCAATTTGCTAACATTTCCTCCTCTATCACCCGTGCACACCATATCAATACCAGATACCTTCAATAATGAAGAATCACAATTATGGAGTGTTTTAAAATGCCTGGGCAGGGTTTTGAGTGAGGAAATGTCTTCAACATCAACAACTGCCCTTATGCCTAGAACATGCTCCCGCACCCTCACCTTGAGCTGGCTAGTGGTAAGGCCAACGTAGATGAGGGGGCAGGGGCATGTGGCATAATAAATGACAGCTGTGGATGAGCAGTTTATAGATTTCTTAATATCAAAAATACGAATATTGTCAGAGCTATTAAATGTACGTGCCCTGATAATGTTGGGGCAAGCTATACACTGTCCACATGGCTTACAACCCGTGGTTTTTTTAAATTGTGTGATAAAGTTATTAACTGGTTTCTGAACATAGTGACTTTTCACTAAACAGTCACCTAAATTACGTGATCTCCGAAATGTAATATTTGGATAATCACCAATGTAATTTGAAATAATGGGATCTGCCTTCAAAATTGGCCAAAATTTGTTCAGACAGAATTTAAGTTGTCATTTTGGCCATTGAAGCTGGTAATAAATCTAACTACTTCCTTAGAATTTGATTTGATTTCATTATTATCATAAAGCACACTATGTTGAGATTGATGTCTTGCTCTATTAATTGCCCTTTTTATGGCGCGTCGACTATAACCTCGCTCCATAATTCTTTCTTTCAACAACTCTGCTTGTCTTAAAAAAATCTGTTTCTGTGGAACAAATGCATCTTATACGCAAAAATTGCCCAATTGGAAAAGAGTTAATTAAATTACAAGGGTGAGAAGATGAAGCATGAAGAAGAGAATTTACTGCTGTTTGTTTTCTAAATAAATCAGTTTGCAAACAATCATTACTATCCTTCACCACACGGACAACCAGAAAATCAATGACCTCGCAGCTACACCGGAATGTAAGATGCACATTGATATCATTCGAATTAAGTATTCCAATGAATTTAGATAACTTGTTGGTGAAATCCTGCCAAATAAAAAACACATCATCGATGTAGCGCGTCCAAAATGGGACACTCTCAATCGACTCATAATTGCCAGATAGAAAGAGGTCCCTCTCCCACAGACCCAGGAACAGGTTGGCATACGATGGGGCAAAGGAGGCACCCATCGCTGTTCCCTGGGTCTGTAGGAAGAAGGACCCCCAAGAAATAAAAAAATTGTGACATAAGGAAAAATCTAATAAATTAATAAAAAACATAATAAATGGACGTGAATAAGATGATTGTTGTAAAAAATATAATACAGCAGCGATTCCATTGGCATGTTTGATATTAGTATATAAGGACTCCACGTCACATGTGACTAACATGGAGTCCTTATCAATATGCATACCATCAATCTTTTTAAGAAAATCACCAGTGTCACTGGTGTAAGATGGGAGGGATGCAACAAAAGGCTGCAAAATGAAATCAATGTATTTATTGACATTTTCCAAAAAATTACCTCTCCCTGATATAATTGGTCTACCTGGTGGTGCATCGATGTTTTTGTGTACCTTAGGCAGCAGATAAAGGGTGGGAATTGTTGGCTCTTGGACCAGTAAGGACAAAAATAGATCATTAGTAATTATGTTATCATCTCTGGCATCCTGTAGGAATAATTTTAACTCCACCTGAAATTTTGATAGAGGATTGAATGTTAACCTCTTATAACATTCAGGGTTATTCAACTGGCGATATGCCTCAGTTTCATACATGTCCTTTGGCCATACCACTATATTCCCACCCTTTTCTGCTTGCTTGTATACAACATCCTGCAGACCAACCAATCTCTTAAGACTCATTCTTTCTTCAATGCTCAAATTGTCCATATGTATTTTCAGTGTAATGTTATTTAATTCCCTACTAACTGTCTTAACAAATACATCAACACTTAGACAAGTTGATGGAGGAAATTTAGCAGATGGTGTCTTAATAACCTGTGGAACCTCACCTTGCTTCATATTATGTTCTCTGAACAACTGCTCCAAGTCAGTTAACGCCTTCTGTTCTGCCTCTGTCGGAAAATGATCAAAGGTTTGTTTATCATGAAATATGCGTTTAAATAATAACTTCCTAGCAAATAAATGTAAATCTTTGACTGCCGTAAAACAGTCAAATTTTGCCGTAGGGCAAAACATTAATCCTTTACTTAAAATGTTAATTTCAGTAGAGGAAAAGTTATGAGTACTTAAATTAATTACCTTTAACTGATTTGAGTTTAATTCCGGAGAATAATTTCTTTTGTTAGGAAGAAAACGCAAATTCCTTTTTCTCTTGGGAGTAACCATAGAAGATACAGAGGCGGAAGAGGAGGCAACAGAGGCATCACCGACTGAATGATTTGAAGCAATGGACATGGAACGATCCCTATTATGACTATCATTGGTATGCCTCTTCCAGTAGTAAATCTTCCCTGAAGATAGATCATTTTGGTCGCTTGCCAATTTGTTGATATGTTTACATTGTATTTTCTTAACTAATAATTCCAGGCCTCTATCAAGGGACCCATTGAGGCTAATAAATTGTTCAGAAGAAAGATTAGACTTGGCTTTATTGAATAATTCATCCAACTCTTTATCTACACTTATAATAGATTTGGCATTAAAACCATTTAAAAGCTCCATGAGTTTCCAGGAAGTTTTGTTGCAAATTTTCTCCCATGAATTTATAAAAACTTCATCTTCAACTATAAACGACAGGGTCACCCGTACTCTCAAACCTCTTGGTATTAATTGCTTTTGTATATAGTTTTCCAAGAAGGCTTTTGTCCACCATATTCGTGTATGCTTAAATAATAATTTCTTAATAGATCTAGACAGAGAGTCTAGTGTTAGACCGTCAAAAATTGTAGTAATTGTTGTGCCAGTTTTTCCGAATACATCATTCACCTGACCCTGCCAGGATGATTCCCTGGTTTTAAAATCCATCCTTGAATACAGACCACCCTGTGCAAAACACAGAAAATTATGAAGATAAACAGAGGAAAAGGATTCAAACTCACATAAAAATATATATATTATATTTATATATTTATATATAGGAATCTGTAAACATATATGAGATGGTATATGTTAATCTCAAAAATGTGGTTGAACCAATCCCCCTAACAAAGGATGGCAGACCATCCGGTATATGTAAAAGAAAAATGACTCAAAGATGGATGGAAATAAAAAAATCCCACAGGGTGAAAAGATGTAAAAATTAATATAACATATAAAAAATATATATAAAAGACAAATAAAATAATAATAATAAAATAATAAATAACACAATATTTGGATATAAAAATGCCTTTATTGAAATATTGGCACAACAATATTAAATTGTATAAATTGTATATATTTGCACATTTTTTACTTCCATATTCACATTATTATTATTATTATTATTTTCATTTTCACTTTGTTCACTGTTGCATCCATAAATGTTATTTGTATAACTTATAAATTTATGGAATTATTATTATTATGTTATATATATGTGCGCTTATTATTGTGCATTTATATATGTTGTTACAAATATTTATTATACGCACATTACCACAATAATTCATTTGGCTATACATGTATGGTATGATACACTATATTTTTCATATTAAATTTAATCCACTTATTATTATTATTCTTTCCCCTTTCCTATTGGTTTGAGGCTGTCATCCGCATTGAACTGTGCGAGTGCGCTGTCTGAACACCGGTGGTTTGCATGGCAGCGGCGTTCTTACGCCTGCTGTAATGTGAATTCCGTGTTGTTTCGTCTGCGCATGCGCCATCATGTTCTCTGCCCGTGTTCATCCTTATTTATAACTAAACAAGCATTGTGCTATTAGCGGATGTTATTGAATATGCCATCGATTGGTCACACGTCTGCCGTTATATGTTTTTTGCCCATGATTAATTTCATTCCAATTAACGAGCATTGTGCTACAAGCATTTGTTATTGAATATGCCATTGGTTTGCATGGTAACGGCGTCTCATACCAATATACCCGGAAGTATTTAATCACATGACTTGGATTATCTTTTGACTTCCGGGTTTTAGTGACGGCGCATGCGCTGTTGAAGTATTTTGCACGTAATTGATTCCTCTATAAATAAACCATCCACCCACACTAAACAGTATCTATCCCCCTGACTAAGGAGATTTATTTCCGAAACGCACGTCGGGGCGCGTTCTAATACAACCCACACAGCGTCATTTGGCTTACAGGTATTTTACACTTTGTACCTTGGTTTTGTTGCACATGTTTTAGTGTGATCTTAATTTTTGCACAGTTGCACTTTTGTACTTTGAGCACAAATATTATATATATTTTTTCTTATATTTTTCTTATTTTGTTACACTTTTTGTGTCACCTTATTTTTTACCTGGTTTATTAATCAAGCTTTTTGTTATGGATTGGTTTTTCCATTATCCATAAATACATTGCTAATGTGGTTGAATATTTTATTATATATACATTTTTTAGGCACTTAATTGTTGTGCCAATATTTCAAAAAAGGCATTTTTATATCCAAATATTGTGTAACTTATTATTTTATCATTATTATTTTATTTGTCTTTTATATATTTTTTATATGTTATATTAATTTTTACATCTTTTCACCCTGTGGGATTTTTTTTATTTCCATCCATCTTTGAGTCATTTTTCTTTTACATGTACCGGATGGTCTGCCATCCTTTGTTAGGGGGATTGGTTCAACCACATTTTTGAGATTAACATATACCATCACATATATGTTTACAGATTACTATATATAAATATATTGTGAGTTTGAATCCTTTTCCTCTGTTTATCTTCATAATTTTCTGTGTTTTGCTCAGGGTGGTCTGTATTCAAGGATGGATTTTAAAACCAGGGAATCATCCTGGCAGGGTCAGATGAATGATGTATTCGGGAAAACTGGCACAACAATTACTAGAATTTTTGATGGTCTAACACTAGACTCTCTAACTAGATCTATTAAGAAATTATTATTTAAGCATACACGAATATGGTGGACAAAAGCCTTCTTGGAAAACTATATACAAAAGCAATTAATACCAAGAGGTTTGAGAGTACGGATGACCCCGTCGTTTATAGTTGAAGATGAAGCTTTTATAAATTCATGGGAGAAAATTTGCAACAAAACTTCCTGGAAGCTCATGGAGCTTTTAATTGGTTTTAATGCCAAATCTATTATAAGTGTAGATAAAGAGTTGGATGAATTATTCAATAAAGCCAAGTCTAATCTTTCTTCTGAACAATTTAATAGCCTCAATGGGTCCCTTGATAGAGACCTGGAATTATTAGTTAAGGAAATACAATGTAAACATATCAACAAATTGGCAAGGGACCAAAATGATCTATCTTCAGGGAAGATTTACTACTGGAAGAGGCATACCAATGATAGTCATAATAGGGATCGTTCAATAATAATAATAATAATAATAATTTTTATTTATATAGCGCCAACATATTCCGCAGCACTTTACAATTAAGCGGGGACATGTACAGACAATAAATTCAATACAAGTTAAGACAATTCAAACAGTGACATTAGGAGTGAGGTCCCTGCTCGCAAGCTTACAATCTACAAGGAAATGGGGGGACACAGTAGGTGAGAAATGCTTGTTAATTCAGGTCTGGCAATTATAATAGGGATTTTCATATAAAGCTGCATGATCCGGTCATCAGCCCGTGTGTTTAAGTGCAATAGACAAGTATCAAGTGCAGTTATCATGTGCATGAAGGGTGTGGAGACAGATGAATAGTAGGGTGCAGATTCAGAATAATATTTGGAAGGAGGGAACAGGGCAAAGTTAGCTTGCTGAGTAGTTCATGTGGTAGGCTTGTTTGAAGAGATGGGTTTTCAAAGCGCGCTTGAATAGGTCAGGGCTAGGTATCAGTCTGATCGTCTGGGGAAGTGCATTCCAGAGAGCTGGAGCAGCACGAGAGAAGTCTTGGAGACGGAGGTGCGAGGTTCAGATTACGGGGGATGTTAGTCTTAGGTCATTTGTAGAACGGAGGGCACGTGTAGGGTGATAGACAGAGATGAGAGAGGAGATATAAGGTGGTGCAGAACAGTGGAGAGCTTTGTGGGTGAGAGAGATGAGTTTATACTGGACCCTGTAGCGAATAGGTAGCCAGTGTAATGACTGGCACAAGATGGAGGCATCGGTGAAGCGGCTGGACAGAAATATGACCCTGGCTGCCGCATTCAAGATGGATTGGAGAGGAGAAAGTTTGGTAAGAGGGAGACCGATCAGAAGAGAGTTGCAGTAGTCCAGACGAGAATGAATAAGAGCGACAGTAAGAGTCTTAGCGGTTTCAAAGTTGAGAAAAGGTCGGATTCTGGAGATGTTTTTAAGATGCAGGTGACAAGAGCGACTGAGTGATCGGATGTACGGAGTAAAGGAAAGATCAGTGTCGAATATGACCCCAAGACAGCGGGCATGCTGCTTGGGAGTTATGGTTGAACCCTCCAGGGTTATTTCGATGTTAGGTAGAGTGAGGTTAGTAGAGGGGAGAAACACAAGTTCAGTTTTAGAAAGATTTAGTTTCAGATAGAGGGAGGACATGATGCTAGAGACAGCAGACAGACAATCCTTGGTATTTTGAATTAAGGTAGGGGTGATTTCAGGGGAAGAAGTGTATAATTGGGTGTCATCAGCATAGAGATGATACTGGAACCCAAATCTGCTGATTGTTTGTCCAATAGGGGCAGTGTATAAAGAGAAGAGGAGGGGGCCTAGGACTGAGCCCTGCGGGACCCCGATAGTAAGGGGATGAGAAGACTCCATTGCTTCAAATCATTCAGTCGGTGATGCCTCTGTTGCCTCCTCTTCCGCCTCTGTATCTTCTATGGTTACTCCCAAGAGAAAAAGGAATTTGCGTTTTCTTCCTAACAAAAGAAATTATTCTCCGGAATTAAACTCAAATCAGTTAAAGGTAATTAATTTAAGTACTCATAACTTTTCCTCTACTGAAATTAACATTTTAAGTAAAGGATTAATGTTTTGCCCTACGGCAAAATTTGACTGTTTTACGGCAGTCAAAGATTTACATTTATTTGCTAGGAAGTTATTATTTAAACGCATATTTCATGATAAACAAACCTTTGATCTTTTTCCGACAGAGGCGGAACAGAAGGCGTTAACCGACTTGGAGCAGTTGTTCAGAGAACATAATATGAAGGAAGGTGAGGTTCCACAGGTTATTAAGAAACCATCTGCTAAATTTCCTCCATTATCAACTTGTCCAAGTGTTGATGTATTTGTTAAGACAGTTAGTAGGGAATTAAATAACATTACACCGAAAATACATATGGACAATTTGAGCATTGAAGAAAGAATGAGTCTTAAGAGATTGGTTGGTCTGCAGGATGTTGTATACAAGCAAGCAGATAAGGGTGGGAATATAGTGGTATGGCCAAAGGACATGTATGAAACTGATGAAACTGAGGCATATTGCCAGTTGAATAACCCTGAATGTTATAAGAGGTTAACATTCAATCCTCTATCAAAATTTCAGGTGGAGTTAAAATTATTCCTACAGGATGCCAGAGATGATAACATAATTACTAATGATCTCTTTTTCTCCTTACTGGTCCAAGAGCCAACCATTCCCACCCTTTATCTGCTGCCTAAGATACACAAAAACATCGATGCACCACCAGGTAGACCAATTATATCAGGGAGAGGTAATTTTTTGGAAAATGTCAATAAATACATTGATTTCATTTTGCAGCCTTTTGTTGCATCCCTCCCATCTTACACCAGGGACACCGGTGATTTTCTTAAAAAGATTGATGGTATGCATATTGATAAGGACTCCATGTTAGTCACATGTGACGTGGAATCCTTATATACTAATATAAAACATGCCGATGGAATCGCTGCTGTATTATATTTTTTACAACAATCATCTTATTCACGTCCATTTATTATGTTTTTTATTAATTTATTAGATTTTGCCTTATGTCACAATTTTTTTTATTTTTAGGGGGTCCTTCTTCCTACAGACCCAGGGAACAGCGATGGGTGCCTCCTTTGCCCCATCGTATGCCAACCTCTTCCTGGGTCTGTGGGAGAGGGACCTCTTTCTATCTGGCAATTATGAGTCGATTGAGAGTGTCCCATTTTGTACGCGCTACATCGATGATGTGTTTTTTATTTGGCAGGATTCCACCAACAAGTTATCTAAATTCATTGGAATACTTAATTCGAATGATATCAATGTGCATCTTACCTTTCGGTGTAGCTGCGAGGTCATTGACTTTCTGGATGTCCGTGTGGTGAGGGATAGTAATGATTGTTTGCAAACTGATTTATTTAGAAAACAAACAGCAGTAAATTCTTTTCTTCATGCTTCATCTTCTCACCCTCGTAATTTAATTAACTCTATTCAAATTGGGCAATTTTTGCGCATAAGACGAATTTGTTCCACAGAAACAGATTTTTTAAGACAAGCAGAGTTGTTGAAAGAAAGATTTATGGAGCGAGGTTATAGTCGACGCGCCATAAAAAGGGCATTTAATAGAGCAAGACATCAATCTCGACATAGTGAGCTTTATGATAATAATGAAATCAAATCAAATTCTAAGGAAGTAGTTAGATTTATTACCAGCTTCAATGGCCAAAATGAACAACTTAAATTCTGTCTGAACAAATTTTGGTCAATTTTGAAGGCAGATCCCATTATTTCAAATTACATTGGTGATTATCCAAATATTACATTTCGGAGATCACGTAATGTAGGTGACTGTTTAGTGAAAAGTCACTATGTTCAGAAACCAGTTAATAACTTTATCACACAATTTAAACAAACCACGGGTTGTAAGCCATGTGGAGAGTGTATAGCTTGCCCCAATATTATCAGGGCACGTAGATTTAATAGCTCTGACAATGTTCGTGTTTTTGATATTAAGAAATCTATAAACTGCTCATCCACAGCTGTCATTTATTATGCCACATGCCCCTGCCCCCTCATCTACGTTGGCCTTACCACTCGCCAGCTCAAGGTGAGGGTGCGGGAGCATGTTCTAGGCATAAGGGCAGTTGTTGATGTTGAAGACATTTCCTCACTCAAAACCCTGCCCAGGCATTTTAAAACACACCATAATTGTGATTCTTCATTATTGAAGGTATCTGGTATTGATATGGTGTGCACGGGTGATAGAGGAGGAAATGTTAGCAAATTGCTTGCTCAGCTAGAGACCCAGTGGATATGGACACTAGGTACTGTGTCTCCACTGGGCCTCAACGAGAGTCTTTCGTTTATTCCGTTTTTATAATGTTTTTCTGTGCATTTTAATTAAAATAATTTTATTTATTTTTTTTAGAGTTGTGATTGATGTGGTTCCATGAGGACTATTACATTTATCCTATTCTTGGAAAGAGGAAGTAATGAAGATTTTCTACCTGTTTATATCTTCGGCTTATTTATATATTTATATATGTGTAATAACTTTGGTAATTATTATATTTTTTGTGGCATTTTTCATTTTTCATTTAGTGCTCGGTTGTATCCATAATTAATGTATTATTACACAATTATGGAACTAATTATTATTAGAGTTGAGTGAAACGGGTCGAAAAAATTCAAAAGTCGCAGACTTTTGGCAAAGTCGGGTTTCATGAAACGAAACCCGACCCTAGGATGAGGTCGGCCACGAGGTCGGCGACTTACGCTCCAAAGTCGCGTTTCAAAAGTTTGTTTTGCGCTCTTTTTCAGCCAATCAGGATCCACGGACACTGTGGGCAACGTGATGACCTAGGCACGGGTCACCACCATCTTTCAGAAGGGCATGCAAGTGATTGGCTTGCTTTGGTGGGCGTCACAGGGGGTATAAAAGGGCGTGCACGCCGACCGCCATCTTACTTCTGCCGATCTTAGTATAGGGAGAGGTTGCTGCTGATTCTGTAGGGAGAGCGTTAGGCAGGGAAGAAGACAAAAAAACTGCTTCTGCTGCTAGCGATTTGGCCTGCACAACACACAAGTCACTGTGTGTGCAGTGCAAGGGGAGGCTATATTGTGGTGTATCAGTGGTGTTGGTTGTTGGGCTGCCTTTTAAGGCTTCCTGACACGCTGGCATTGCTGTTTACCCACTGCTCCGCAAACTGCTTTTTTAAAAGCAATCCAATCTCCCTTATCCTCTAGTCACTTTTGTCACAGCTGTGCCATCGAGCCTGTCACATAGCGCTCAGATATCAGTGGGCCTCACACAATCCACAAGTGTCCAGTGTCCAAAAGTGTGCGCAGAGATTCAAAATCTCCATTATCCTCTCGTTACTTTGGTCACAGGCAGCTGTGCCATCGAGCGTGTCACATAGCGCTCAGATATCAGTGGGCCTCACACAATCCACAAGTGTCCAGTGTCCAAAAGTGTGCGCAGAGATTCAAAATCTCCATTATCCTCTCGTCACTTTGGTCACAGGCAGCTGTGCCATCAAGCGTGTCACATAGCGCTCAGATATCAGTGGGCCTCACACAATCCACAAGTGTCCAGTGTCCAAAAGTGTGCGCAGAGATTCAAAATCTCCATTATCCTCTCGTCACTTTGGTCACAGGCAGCTGTGCCATCGAGCGTGTCACATAGCGCTCAGATATCAGTGGGCCTCACACAATCCTCAAGTGTCCAGTGTCCAAAAGAGTGCGCAGAGATTCAAAATCTCCATTATCCTCTCGTCACTTTGGTCACAGGCAGCTGTGCCATCGAGCGTGTCACATAGCGCTCAGATATCAGTGGGCCTCACACAATCCACAAGTGTCCAGTGTCCAAAAGTGTGTGCAGAGATTCAAAATCTCCATTATCCTCTCGTCACTTTGGTCACAGGCAGCTGTGCCATCGAGCGTGTCACATAGCGCTCAGATATCAGTGGGCCTCACACAATCCACAAGTGTCCAGTGTCCAAAAGTGTGCGCAGAGATTCAAAATCTCCATTATCCTCTCGTCACTTTGGTCACAGGCAGCTGTGCCATCGAGCGTGTCACATAGCGCTCAGATATCAGCGGGCCTCACACAATCCACAAGTGTCCAGTGTCCAAAAGTGTGCGCAGAGATTCAAAATCTCCATTATCCTCTCGTCACTTTGGTCACAGGCAGCTGTGCCATTGAGCCTGTCACATAGCGCTCAGATATCAGTGGGCCTCACACAATCCAAAAGTGTCCACTGTCCACAAGTGTGTGCAGAAATTCTAAATCTCCCCTGTCCTATAGACACCTTGTACCTTGTTTTACATTACTATATAGTTTGTTGGATTTTGTCTACATTTCTACCAAAAATGAGGAAGTCTGGTGGAAGAGGCCGTGGAATTGGGCTGGGGTTGGCAGCTGGTAATGATGGTGTTGGTGGTCGATCTGATGGTAGTGGCAAGAGCAAAATAGGACCGAATGCTGGAGGTGCTGACCCTGCGTCATCGTCTGGCTACATAAGGCCTCGAACACTTAGTTTTCTAGGAGTTGACAAACCGCTTTTAAAGGCAGAGCATCAGGAAAAAGTTTTGTCTTACATTGCTGACTCAGCCTCCAGCTCTATCGCCTCCTCTTCTTCAGTTGTAAAAAGTAAAAGCACTGAGTCGTCATTGGAGGCTCATGTTCATGAACCACACCTTTCCTTGTGTCCTTCACCCCAACCAAGATTGAAGGATGACGCAGGCCATACTACTGATTACTCCATGGAGCTGTTTTCACATACCATGCCTGGATTATCAAGTGAAATGGTGAATTACCCAGTCCAAGATGAATCTGACATGGAGTGCACTGATGCACAGCCGCTGATGGATGATTCTGCTGGTACATTCACTCAGAGCACTACATTGTCCTCGCAGTGTACAGAGCCAGATTTTGACCCTGATGAGACTCAGGTGCCCCTTCCCGCACACTATACCACCATACACGGTGACACAGAGAAAGGTGCACATGACATAGAAGAGGAGGTGATGGATGACCCAGTTGTTGACCCAGATTGGCATCCATTGGGGGAAGAGGGTGCTGCTTCCAATAGCTCAGATGAGGAGCATCCACAGCAGACATTGACATGGCAACAGCTGTTATCTGGCAGGCCCGGAGCACTCCAAAGACAGGTTCCAAACATCAAAAGAGTTGCTGGACAGCTTGTCCAGAGGGTCAAAAGATCACAGCGTGCTAGGCCGCAAAATGTCTGCCAAAGTAGGAAGAGTGCAGTGTGGCACTTTTTTGAACAAAATCCTCATGATCAGGCCAAGGTTATCTGTAAGAAGTGCGCAAAGACCTTTAGCCATGGGAAAAATCTGAAAACTTTGAATACCAGTTGCATGCTTAGACATTTAACCAGCATGCACTTGCAAGCGTGGACACAACACCAAACCTCAAGTGCCACATGTGCAACTGATCACAACGAAGGTAGTCAGCAACGCTACATTGTTTCCCCCACTGTAAGCCCACCGGTTAGCACAGCAGCAAATGTTGAGGTGTCGTTGCAAGACCACAGCAGTCAGGGAATCCCACTGTTATATCAACGAAAGACTGATTCTAGGCCATCAGAAAGAACACCAACTCCATCACCATCATCAACCCTCTCTCAGTCCGCCCTGTCCACCGCTACTTCCACCATATGCAGCTCTCAAGTCCAGCTCACCCTCCCAGACACTATGAGTAGGTCAAGAAAGTACTCAGTCTCTCATCCGCGTACACTGGGTTTGAACGCCCACATTGCCAAACTAATCTCGTTTGAGATGATGCCCTTTCGGTTGGTGGAAAGCACAGCTTTCCGCAAACTCATGGCCTATGCAGTACCACGCTATGACCTACCCAGTCGCCACTTCTTCTCTCGCAAAGCCATCCCAGCCCTCCACCATCATGTGAAAGACCGCATTGTCCATGCACTCAAGCAGTCAGTGAGCGGAAAGGTGCACCTCACAACTGATGCATGGTCCAGTCGGCATGGCCAGGGCCGTTACGTGTCCATCACTGTGCACTGGGTTAATGTGGTGGATGCAGGGTCCACAGGGGACAGCGGTGGTGGGACAGCGCAGCCTAGCCCACGGTATAGGAAACAGTTGGCTGTAGGCGTTCGACCCTCCTCCTCCTCCACCTCCTCCAGAAGCGAAAGCTCGTCCACAGAGCGCAGTCGTACGAGCACTCCATCTGCAGCTGCCACTGTTGCACACGATGTGTCCCCCTATCGAGCAGCTAGTGGAAAGCGTCAGCAGGCTGTGTTGCAGATGATGTGTTTGGGTGACAGACACACCGCCGAGGTGCAAGCCGAGTACTTGAAGCGACAAACTGAGTCATGGCTGGGCAGTGTACATCTTGAGGCAGGCAAGGTAGTTAGTGATAACGGCCGTAATTTTGTGGCAGCCATAGCCCTTTCAAAACTAAGCCACATACCTTGCTTGGCTCACACCTTGAACCTGGTGGTGCAGTGCTTTCTCAAAAATTATCTGGAGTTAACAGCCCTGCTCCAGAAGGTGCGAAGACTGTGCGCGCACATCCGCCGGTCGCCTGTACACTCCGTTCGTATGCAGAAGCTGCAGCGATTGCTCCACCTTCCCAACCACCGCCTCATTATCGACATTGCAACAAGGTGGAACTCCACCCTGCACATGGTGGAGCGGCTGTGCGAGCAGAGGCAGGCCATAATGCATTTGTGGGAGGATACACGGCCAGGCACTTTGAGAGCAGACATGGAGTTGACAGGCGTGCAGTGGTCGAAGCTGAAAGACCTTTGTAAAGTCCTTCAGTGTTTTGAGGAATGCACACGGCTGGTAAGCGCAGACGACGCCATCCTAAGCATGAGCATCCCACTTATGCGTCTGCTCATGCAAACTTTGACGCACCTTAAGGAGCAGGCGTCTGCAGCCAATGTTGATGAGGAGGAAGAGGAGGAGGGAATCCTTGATGACATTCAGCCATTGTCTGCTCAGGGACCTCTCCTGGACGAGGTGGAGGAAGAAGAGGAGGAGGAGGAGGATGATGGGGATGATTACTTAGGGGAGGAGGATGCATCTCGTGGGGCAAGTGAAAATGTTGGCGTGGCAAGGTCTGGTACAGGGTTTGTGCGTGACTGGAGGGATGTGGATTTGCCAGAAAGTGCTCCTCCACCCAGCACTCGCAGTGCATCATTGACACCGGGAACATTGGCCCACATGTCAGATTATGCCTTGCGGATCCTAAAAAGGGACCCCCGCATTGCCAAAATGATGAACGATGACGACTACTGGTTGGCCAGCATCCTGGATCCACGCTATAAAGGCAAATTACAAAACATCATGCCACAGGAGAACCTTGACCTAATATTGGCTAATAAACAAGCAACTCTGGTAAATCGGTTGCTTGAGGCATTCCCAGCACACAGCAGCGGTGATGGTTCTCACACGAGCCGTACGTGCCGGGGGCAGCTTGGCAGAGGTGTTCGTGGTGCACACAGCAGAAGTGGCGTTGGAGACAGGGGTTTCATGACAATGTTGTGGACTGATTTTTCAAATACCGCTCACACAACTGGTAATACTGCATCGATGGAAAGTGACAGGAGACAGCAGTTGTCAACTATGGTTACAAACTACTTTTCCTCCCATATCGATGTTCTCCCACACAGGTCATTCCCCTTTGACTATTGGGCCGCTAAACTGGACACCTGGCCTGAATTGGCCCAATATGCCTTACAGGAGCTCTCTTGCCCAGCTGCAAGTGTGCTATCGGAAAGAGTCTTCAGTGCAGCTGGATCAATCCTGACAGGAAAAAGGACCCGTCTGTCAACCCAAAATGTGGATGATCTAACCTTCATTAAAATGAACCACGCATGGGTTTCCAAGGATTTTGTCCCACCTTCCCCTGATGACACATAGGGTGACAGAAAAATGGCTTGCTTTGGTCCACCTCTTCCTGGTACTTCACCTATTTCGCCTTTTGCATCAGCTGAATGTCCAACATCAACATATGCCACTTTCTAAAACTCCCTAACTGTGCTGCCTCCCCCCCCATGGCCGGGGTTACCACCTACCACACGACACCGTGCGAGTGCCGTTGCCCTGGACAGGTGGGTAGGCCGACTCTTGGGCACGGGCACTGGCACAGGGTCCCTCATAGTGCAATCAAGTGTCTCTGACGGTGGTGGTGCACACCCGCCGTCAGACACACTGCTGTACTATGAGGGGCCCAGTGCCAGTACCGACGCCCACGAGTGGGCCCCCCTTGCTTGGGCAGGGCCCCAGCATTTGCAATCTTTACCTCTCCCTGCTCCTCCGCTGTGTAATCTGGGCCGTCAAATCCATACTGTGCCTGACACCGTCTGAGCCTGCCTCCTGAGACATATATTTTGAATGTGTACGCTATCCATACATGTTATCCGGGGATACGGTACCCTTTCTAACCTTTGTGCAATCACGTGCAATCCATACTGTGCCTGACACCGTCTGAGCCTGCCTCCTGAGACATATATTTTGAATGTGTACGCTATCCATACATGTTATCTGGGGATACGGTACCCTTTCTAACCTTTGTGCAATCACGTGCAATCCATACTGTGCCTGACACCGTCTGAGCCTGCCTCCTGAGACATATATTTTGAATGTGTACGCTAGCCATACATGTTATCCGGGGATACAGTACCCTTTCTAACCTTTGTGCAATCAAGTGCAATCCATACTGTGCCTAACACCGTCTGAGCCTGCCTCCTGAGACATATATTTTGAATGTGTACGCTAGCCATACATGTTATCCGGGGATACGGTACCCTTTCTAACCTTTGTGCAATCACGTGCAATCCATACTGGGCCTAACACCGTCTGAGCCTGCCTCCTGAGACATATATTTTGAATGTGTACGCTATCCATACATGTTATCCGGGGATACGGTACCCTTTCTAACCTTTGTGTAATCACGTGCAATCCATACTGTGCCTGACACCGTCTGAGCCTGCCTCCTGAGACATATATTTTGAATGTGTACGCTATCCATACATGTTATCCGGGGATACGGTACCCTTTCTAACCTTTGTGCAATCAAGTGCAATCCATACTGTGCCTGACACCGTCTGAGCCTGCCTCCTGAGACATATATTTTGAATGTGTACGCTATCCATACATGTTATCCGGGGATACGGTACCCTTTCTAACCTTTGTGCAATCACGTGCAATCCATACTGGGCCTAACACCGTCTGAGCCTGCCTCCTGAGACATATATTTTGAATGTGGACGCTATCTATACATGTTATCCGTGGATACGGTACCCTTTCTAACCTTTGTGCAATCACCTGCAATCCATACTGTGCCTGACACCGTCTGAGCCTGCCTCCTGAGACATATATTTTGAATGTGTACGCTATCCATACATGTTATCCAGGGATACGGTACCCTTTCTAACCTTTGTGCAATCACGTGCAATCCATACTGGGCCTGACACCATCTAAGCCTGCCTCCTGAGACATATATTTTGAATGTGTACGCTATCCATACATGTTATCCGGGGATACGGTACCCTTTCTAACCTTTGTGCAATCACGTGCAATCCATACTGGGCCTAACACCGTCTGAGCCTGCCTCCTGAGACATATATTTTGAATGTGTACGCTATCCATACATGTTATCCGGGGATACGGTACCCTTTCTAACCTTTGTGCAATCACGTGCAATCCATACTGTGCCTGACACCGTCTGAGCCTGCCTCCTGAGACATATATTTTGAATGTGTACGCTATCCATACATGTTATCCAGGGATACGGTACCCTTTCTAACCTTTGTGCAATCACGTGCAATCCATACTGGGCCTGACACCGTCTGAGCCTGCCTCCTCAGACATATATTTTGAATGTGTACGCTATCCATACATGTTATCCAGGGATACGGTACCCTTTCTAACCTTTGTGCAATCACGTGCAATCCATACTGGGCGTGAGAACGGCTGGCGAGCTGTTAAGCAAGCTACAGCACCTTTCCAGACAAGTACAGGGATTCCCTAGCGAGGAGACTTATTTGATTGTTTTCAATGTTGGGACAGCAATTTTTGGGGAGCACTATACTCTGGAGAATGATAGATAGGGCCCACCATACACTGGAACATTCCAAAGGTGGACATCAGACACTGGAGCAGCATTTACAGGGCCCATTATACACTAGAGCATTAGAAATGGGGCCCATTATGTTTGGAGCATTATTTGGGCCCATAAGACAGTGGAGCTTCATCCATGGGGACCAACATATACTGTAGCATTATGTGGAGCTCATCATATACTGTTTCAAACATTATATGGGACCAATGATTCTGTATGGAGAAATAGATGGGCCTCGTCATGAGATGTAAAAAGTGAGGTATTTTTCATTGTACTATACCGCTATTTATCTGCCGTATCGGAGCATGATGGGTTGTGGTATGTGTTAAAGGGGCGCTCTTTCGCCCAGGGCACATGAAAACCTGCAGCCAGCCCTCCCCCCCCACAACTTTAGCCAAATAACCCCCATTTTTCAGTGCGTAACTTGTATTATGAAGTTAATTAAGGTTGACAAGCTTAAGTAAGAAGAATTGATGCTTTTGGCATTCAAATGGGCACTGTAGGTGTGTTTCCTGTCCTCCTCTCACTGCCGACTTTTATTCCCCATTGACTTACATTGGGTTTCGTGTTTCGGGATGACCCCGACTTTTCCCTATAATCGGACGATCTTGCTCGACCCGACTTTTGGAAAAGTCGGGTTTCACGAAACGAAACGCCACCCTAAAAAACCAAAAGTCGCTCAACTCTAATTATTATTACTATGTCATATATTTGGGCACTTATTTATTGTGCACTCATATATTAAATTGTATAAATTGTATATATTTGCACATTTTTTATTTCAATATTCACATTATTATTATTATTATTATTTTCATTTTCACTTTGTGCACTGTTGCATCCATGAATGTAATTTGTCTAACTTATACATTTATGGAATTATTATTATTATGTTATATATATGTGCGCTTATTATTGTGCATTTATATATGTTGTCACAAATATTTATTATATGCACATTACCACAATAATTCATTTGGCTATACATGTATGGTATGATACACTATATTTTTCATATTAAATTTAATCCACTTATTATTATTATTCTTTCCCCTTTCCTATTGGTTTGAGGCTGTCATTTGCATTGAACTGTGCGCGTGCGCTGTCTGAACACCGGTGGTTTGCATGGCAGCGGCGTTCTTACACCTGCTGTAATGTGAATTCCATGTTGTTTCATCTGCGCATGCGCCGTCATGTTCTCTGCCCGTGTTCATCCTTATTTATAACTAAACAAGCATTGTGCAATTAGCAGATGTTATTGAATATGCCGTTGATTGGTCACACGTGCACCGTTATATGCTTTTTGCCCATAATTAATTTCATTCCAATTAACGAGCATTGTGCTACAAGCATTTGTTATTGAATGTGCCGTTGGTTTGCATGGTAACGGCGTCTCATATCAATGTAGCTGGAAGTATTTAATCACATGACTTGGATTACCTTTTGACTTCCGGGTTTTAGTGACGGCGCATGCGCTGTTGAAGTATTTTGCACGTAATTGATTCCTCTATAAATAAACCATCCACCCACACTAAACAGTAACTATTCCCCTGACGAAGGAGATTTCCGAAACGCCCGTCGGGGCGCGTTCTAATACAACCCACACAGCGTCATTTGGCTTACAGGTATTTTACACTTTGTACCTTGGTTTTGTTGCACATGTTTCAGTGTGATCTTAATTTTTGCACAGTTGCACTTTTGCACTTTAAGCACACATATTATATATATTTTTTCTTATATTTTTCTTATTTTGTTACACTTTTTGTGTCACTTTATTTTTTACCTGGTTTATTATTCAAGCCTTTTGTTATGGATTGGATTTTCCATTATCCATAAATACATTGCTAATGTGGTTGTATATTTTATTATATATACATTTTTTATGTACTTAATTGTTGTGCCAATATTTCAATAAAGGCATTTTTATATCCAAATATTGTGTTACTTATTATTATCTTATTATTATTATTATTATTATTATTTTATTTTTCTTTTATATATATATTTTTTATATGTTATATTAATTTTTACATCTTTTCACCTTGTGGGATTTTTTTATTTCCATCCATCTTTGAGTCATTTTTCTTATGCATATTGATATGCCCATGTTCCTCACACCAAGTATTATCCTTCCATCTTATTCTGCTTCGCTAGTCAAATGTTCTATTAACTGCAATCTGTTAATTGCTCCCTGCTGTGAACTGTCCTCCAGCCCCCTTCTCCTGCTCCCTCCCTCACCTGACTTCATTTCATGGACATTTGAATGGTATAAGTTGAACAGAGCAGGTCAGATATGAGATTGGTCAGATGTGACATCATTTGAAGTGTGATATCTTTTAAAGTGTTACATCAGAAATATACCAGAAATAGTCCAGAAATCGGTCAGAAGGTAAGAATAACCACTGCTTTCTTATTTTACTTGCCTTTCTTTTCTTACCCTGCTCTTTATCCATGCCCACTTTTGCCATCACTGTTTTTGCTCCACTAATCTTCACTCTCCTTTGCTATCCCCACACCCCTGCGCCCTCGAACCAAATAACTATCTCCCCCTCTCTCTTACCCCCACCTCGCTTTATCTGCAGACATACTCCTTAACCTCAGACCTCTCCTACTAAAATACAATGCAAGACGATCACTCTCCTTCACCAACCTGCTTTCCCTTTCTCTGCTTCTTCTCACTGCTAGTGGCATATCCCCCAATCCTGGGCCCCCCTGCCTCATAGATCCCACTAATCCTCACCCCTATCTTTCTCACACTAAGAGAAACTACCGCAATCCCTCACACTTAAAACCTGTGCCACTGACCCCCACCCTCCCGCACCCTCTCTCTGGAGCACTTTGGAATGCTTTCTCCGTCTGCAACAAGCTCCACGTGATCCATAACCTCTTTACCTCCCACAACCTTTACTTCCTGGCCCTCACTGAGACCTGGCTGACACCCCTTGACACGGCCTTCCTGGCCACACTGAGTTATGGCGGCCTCCACTTTACCCACACTCCTCGCCCTGGCAACAGACATGGTGGAGGAGTGAGTTTTCGCCTTTCTAAAAATTGCTCCTTCAACCCTATCCAACCATCACCCTCCCTTATCCTCCCATCTTTCGAGGTTTACTCTGTCCGTATCTACTCTCACTCTAATCTCTAAATGGCTGTCATATACCGACCACTGGGCTTAGCCACTGCCTTCATCAACCAATTCTCCACATGGCTCCTCCACTTTCTCTCTGCTGACATCCCCACCATCATCATGGGGGACTTCAACATCCCCATTGACACACGCCAGCCAGCAGCCTCCAAACTCCTGTCAGTTACCTCATCCTTTGGACTTACTCAGTTGTCATCCACAGGCACCCACACAGATGGACATACTTTAGACCTCATCTTCACCCACCTCTGTTCCCTACCCAATCTCACAACCTCTCCCTTCCCCCTATCTGACCACCATCTACTCACCTTCTCATCCTTGTCCTCCTCACCTGCCCCACATGTCCAGCCACTAACACATCCTTGCAGAAACCTCGCACACCTAGACACTCACAGACTCTCAGACTCTCTTCTTTTCTTTTCTTTTCAATGGTCTTTTAATTAAATTTTAAAGTAAGTTAGTGTGGCGCCCCTGAGGGTTCAGTTGCCACAGAGGTACTGCACCTCCTCCTGAGGTGTGGTACCCCACCTTCCAGGTAAGTTGGAGGCTCCTAACCATGCTCCAACACTCGCATCCCACACAACACAGAGTAGTTCAGCAAAGCCACATTGTGGCTCCCTGCTTGGAGTGTAGCAGAGCACCTTTGGTGGCGCCCTGCTTGGAACACGAAACGTGCTGGGAGGCGGGTCGAGTGTGAACACATAAAAGAGCGGGAAGGTTTAGAATTTCAGTCAGTGAGTCAGTGAGTGGAGAGTGAGCAGAGAAGATCCCTGGGAGAGGGATGGAGGAAGGAGGTGCTGCAGCAGATCTCAGTGACCTGGGTCTGCTGGCACGGGAAAGGAAAGAAGGAGAAAGACTTTGAACAGAAACCTGATCTTCCATAAGAAGGAAAGACTAGTACAGAATGTAGGAGTAAAAGGGAACAGAGGACGTGGGTTAGGAGAGAACCCTGCCAAGAAGTTCTAAGCGCAAGGCCGGGGCCTGGTCCCCGAGGTTGTATGGACACTAATGGTTCTGCAGCAGACACCGGTGGAGTAGTGGGCTGTAAATGCACTACTCCCATCTCAGACGTGGGGGCACAACAGCAACATTGATAGTGAGCCTGGACTTAGGAAGCAAGGAGTCCCCGAAGCAGGCTACAGCTGTCTGCCGTACAAGGAAAGTTCATAAGAACGTTTGTCAGGAGGAACACCAGTGTAACTCAGTACTAGGAGTACTTCACACTTAAAGGTGCTATAGAGGAGACGTTCAGAAAGGCACATGTTGGCGGAGTATTGGAAGGGAGGATCCTATCTTGCCTGGAGGTCGACTGAGTCCCTGACCAGGAGGACACATCACAGAGGCAGGCACCTGTGTGTACTACAGACTGTGAGTAAAGCTTTGGAACTACAAGCCCTGGTGTCCTCCATTCATTCCTGCGCCAACATACCTGGTCCCACTACATCTGGGTACCAGCTTCTACACCGCCTGTGTCTCCCCTCTACCCCTACATCTACACTGCCCTGGGACCACTTGTGGGGAGCTTCACCATCTTGGCTGCAACACACCACCAGTCCCGGAGGATCTGCATGCAGCATCGGCTTAACATCTCACTTGCCGAACACCACAGGTGGCGTCACGAACTAATCATTCAATTAAGTACATTTACACCATTGCAAATCTCCCTATTACTTGGGCACCCAGGGTCACCGACCGGCTCACTGCTGCTGTGACACATCCCGCTGATACCAGCACGGTACCGAGTACCCCACAGCCCTGGGAGGGCGACCCATTTGTAACAATCAAGAAAAAAGTTACACAGGCAAAGTACAATAAGTATTTTAGCGTATAAAAGGTCAGTTTCAAATCATTGTCATTGTACAAGTAGACTTTGCTTCTAACCTATTATAACATGTATATATCTTATTAACATTCTAAATACAACAGTAAAGAGTGATAGGGATAAAAAGAGAAGAAGTATGGGGGGAGTATTGTTAGGGGGCATCATAGGTTAGCATTTTCCTGTTAGCGTCTTTTTATGTTGTGACAAAGCGGTTGTTCGATCTGAATTGAATCCAAGGGAGCCAGATCTCTTTAAAGTTTATCTGTGTATGATTCACTATGGCCACCAATTCAGCCATATTATATAGTTGATCTATCTTTTGTAACATTTGTTGTAATGTGGGTATATTTGTTGATTTCCAGTATGTGGGAATTAAGAGTTTGGCTGCCACTATTATATTATGGGCAAGAGTTGAAGCCTGTTTTTGATTAGGCCATATTGGGAAATTAAGCAACGCAGATTAGGGAGATAGTTTTGCCTTTTTCCCTGTTATGTCCTTTATTATATTTTCTATTAGTGTCCTGAAGCGATTTATGATTGGGCATGTCCACGATAAGTGCAGATAGTGACCATCTTCAATTCCACATCTCCAACATCTAGAGTGTGAATTTACCCGACATGCTTGAAATTGAGTCTGAGACATGTACCTTCTGGACACTACTTTATAGGAGTTTTCCTGAGTTTTAACACACTTCGTCAAGCCGTGTGAGTTTTTATAAATGTGGAGTATTTGAGCTTGTGAAAGCATATATCCTAAGTCCTTTTCCCAATTAGATATATAAACCCTCCTGAGGCAAAGACTTTCTGATAAGAGTGCTTGATAGATTGTAGATAGAGTTGAGCGAAACGGGTCGAAAAAATTGAAAAGTCGCCGACTTTCGCCAAAGTCGGGTTTCATGAAACGAAACCCGACCTTAACGTGAGGTCGGCCACGAGGTCGGCGACTTTAGCGCCAAAGTCGCGTTTCAAAAGATGCTTGAGCGCCCTTTTAGCAGCCAATCAGGAAGAACGGACACTATGGGCAGCGTGATGACATAGGCAGCGGTCACCACCATCTTGGAGAAGGGCATGCAAGTGATTGGCTTGATTTATGGGGCGTCACAGGGGGTATAAAGGGGCGGGGACGCCGACCGCCATGTTACTCATGCTGATCTCAGAATAGGGAGAGCTGCTGCTGATTCTGTAGGGAGAGTGTTAGGCAGGGAAGATATCAAAAACTGATTCTGCTGCTAGCGATTTTGCCTGTACAACACACCAGTCACTGTGCAGTGCAAGGGGAGGCTATATTTTGGTGCATCAGCTCTGTTAGTTATTAGGCTGCCTTTTAAGGCTACCTGGTAGCTGCATTGCTGTGTGCCCACTGCTGAGCAAACTGCTTTTTTCAAAGCAATCCAGATTTTATTGTTTTGTCCTTGTGAGTTACTGAGCACTCATTTTTCACACACCGTACAGCTGTGTACGCTCCTCTCTCAGTACCGTGTAACGGCTGTTATCACGGCCACAGGGAAGCTATCTGTGTGACACTGTAAGGATTAGTCGAGGAGTTGTTCCGTTCTTACAGACCTCCACCTTATAGTTTTGTCTGGTTTTCAAACAGTTTAGTATATTTGCTGTTTGATTACATTCAAAATTATAGAGAGACAGCGTGTGTCAGTCCATATACCAAAACACGGAGCTTGACAATTTTACATACACTGGACAGCGGTGTACGTGCACGCTCCTCTCTCAGTACCGTGTAACAGCTGTTATCACGGCCACAGTGAAGCTATCTGTATGTGACTCTGTAAGGATAAGTTGAGGAGTTGTTCCGTTCTTACAGACCTCCACCTTATAGTTTTGTCTGGTTTTCAAACAGTTTAGTATATTTGCTGTTTGACTACATTCAAAACTATAGAGAGACAGCTTTTGTCAGTCCGTATACTAAAACACGGAGCTTGACAATTTTACATACACTGGACAGCGGTGTACGTGCACGCTCCTCTCTCAGTACCGTGTAACGGCTGTTATCACGGCCACAGTGAAGCTACCTGTGTGTGACTTTGTAAGGATAAGTCGAGGACTTGTTCCGTTCTTACAGACCTACACTGTAGGGAGATTCCAGTTCTGCCCAATTCTATATACACCTTGTAGTTTGTCATACACTAGGCAATTTCTGCCGGTCACATTGTGGTGTTAAATAAACAGGGCCTGACTGAATCCCACAGTGTCCTGAAGTGTAGAGACATTCCAATTCTCCACAGTCCTCTATACACCCTTCCAACAGCATAGAGAATCTGCCTGTCATATTGCGGTGTTAAATAAACAGGGCCTGACTGAATCCCACAGTGTCCTGAAGTGTAGAGACATTCCAATTCTCCACAGTCCTCTATACACCCTTCTAACAGCATAGAGAATCTGCCTGTCATATTGCGGTGTTAAATAAACAGGGCCTGACTGAATCCCACAGTGTCCTGAAGTGTAGAGACATTCCAATTCTCCACAGCCCTCTATACACCCTTCTAACAGCATAGAGAATCTGCCTGTCATATTGCGGTGTTAAATAAACAGGGCCTGACTGAATCCCACAGTGTCCTGAAGTGTAGAGACATTCCAATTCTACACAGTACTATATACACCTTGTACCTTGTTTTACAGTACCAGAGAGTTGGGTAAATTTTTCCAAAAAATGAGGAAGTGTGGTGGAAGAGTCCTTGGAAGTGGGCGGGAGTTGGCAGCTGGTAATGATGGTGTTGGCGTTGGTGGTGGATCTGCTGGTAGTGGCAAAAGCAAAATAGCACCTAATACTGGAGGTGTTGAGGCTGCGTCATCGTCTTGCTCCACAAGGCCTCGAAGGCTCCCTTTTTTGGGAGTAGGTAAACCGCTTATAAAGCCGGAGTTTCAAGAACAAGTTTTGGCTTACATTGCTGACTCAGCATCAAGCTCTATCGCCTCCTCTTCTGAAGTTTTAAAAAATAAAAGCACTGAGTCATGATTGGAGGCTCATGGTCATGAACCACACCTTTCCTTGTGTCCTTCACCCCTACCAAAATTGAAGGATGCGGTAGGCCACACTACAGATTACTCGATGGAGCTGTTTTCACATACCATGCCTGGGTTACCAAGTCAAATCGTGAATTTCCCAGGCCAAGATGAATCTGACATGGAGTGCACTGATGCACAGCCACTGCTAGATTTATCTGCTGGTACATTCACTCAGAGCACTACATTGTCCTTGCCGTGTACTGAGCCAGATTCTGACCCTGATGAAACTCAGGTGCCCCTTCCCTCATACTATACCACCATACATGGTGACACAGAGGAAGGTGCATACGACATTGAAGAGGAGGTGATGGATGACCCAGTTGTTGACCCAGATTGGCATCAATTGGGGGTAGAGTGTGCCGCTGCCAATAGCTCAGAAGAGGAGGAGGAGCATCCGCAGCGGGCATCGACATCGCAACAGTTGTTATCTGGCAGGCCCGGAGCAGTCCAAAAAAGGGTTACAAAAACCCCAAAAATTGCAGGACAGCTTGGCCAGATGGTCAAAAAAGCACAGCGTGCAAGGCCTCCAACTGTCTTCCCTAGTAGGAAGAGTGCAGTGTGGCACTTTTTAGGACAAAATCCTAATGATCAGGCAAAGGTAATCTCTAAGAAGTGCGCAAAGACCTTTAGCCGAGGGAAAAATCTGAGAAATTTGAAAACCAGTTGCATGCTAAAACATGTAACCACCATGCACTTGCAAGCCTAGATGGACTACAAAAACTCACGTACCACTTGTGCTATTGCTCCAAAAGAAGGTAGTCAGCAACGCAACATTGTTTCCCCCACTGTAAGTCCACCGGTTAGCACACCACCAGCAGCAAATGTTGAGTTGTCGTCGCAAGGGCAAATGATTCAGGGAATCACACTGTTATTGCAACGAAAGACTGAATCTAGGCCATCAGAAAGAGCATCAACACCATCACCATCATCAACCATCTCTCAGTCCGCCATGTCCACCGCTATTTGCACCATATCCAGCTCACAAGTCCAGCTCACCCTACCAGAGACTATGAGTAGGACAGAAAAGTACTCATCCTCTCATCCGCGTACACTGGCATTGAACACCCACATTGCCAAACTAATCTCGTTAGAGATGATGCCCTATCGGTTGATTGAAAGCGCAGCTTTCCGTGAACTAATAGCCTATGCAGTTCCACGCTATGAACTACCCAGTCACCACTTCTTTTCTCGCAAAACCATCCCAGCCCTCCACCTTCATGTGAAAGACCGCATTGTCCATGCACTCAAGCTGTCAGTGAGTGGAAAGGTGCACCTCACAACTGATGCATGGTGCAGTAGGCATGGCCAGGGCCGCTACGTGTCCATCACTGCACACTGGGTTAATGTGGTAGATGCAGGGTCCACAGGGGACAGCGGTGGTGGCACAGTGCTGCCTAGCCCACGGTATGGGAAACAGTTGGCTGTAGGCATTCGACCCTCCTCCTCCTCCAGAAGCGAAAGCTGGTCCACAGAGCGCAGTCGCACGAGCACTGCGTCCGCAGTTGACAGTGTTGCAAACGAGGTGTCCCCCTATCGATCAGCTAGTGGAGAGCGTCAGCAGGCTGTGTTGCAGATGATGTGTTTGGGCGACAGACACACCGCAGAGGTACTGGCCGACTACTTTCAGCGACAAACTGAGTCATGGCTGGGCAGTCTACATCTTGAGGCAGGCAAGGTAGTTAGTGATAACGGCCGGAATTTTGTGGCAGCCATAGCCCTTTCAAAACTCAGACACATACCTTGCTTAGCTCACACCTTGAACCTGGTAGTCCAGTGCTTCCTCACTAATTATCCGGATTTAATAGGCCAGCTCCTTAAGGTTCGAAGACTGTGCTCGCACATCCGCCGGTTGCCGGTACACTCCAGTCGTATGCAGAAGCTGCAGCAATTGCTCCACCTTCTGAAGCACTGCCTAATTATCGACGTTGCAACAAGGTGGAACTCCACCCTGCACATGGTTGAGCGGCTGTGCGAACAAAGGCAGGCCGTAATGCATTTGTGGGAGGATACACGGGCAGGCACTTTGAGGGCAGACATGGAGTTGACAGGTGTGCAGTGGTCGAAGCTGAGTGTTTTGAGGAATGCACACGGCTGGTAAGCGCAGACGACGCCATCATAAGCATGAGCATCCCACTTATGCGTCTGCTCATGCAAACTTTGATGCACATTAAGGAGTAGGCGTCTGCAGCCGAGGTTGATGAGGAGGAAGAGGAGGAGGGAAGCCTTGATGACAGTCAGCCATTGTCTGGTCAGGGAACTATCGTGGACGAGGTGGAGGAAGAAGAGGAAGAGGAGGAGGATGATGATGGAGATGATTATTTAGGGGAGGAGGATGCTTCTCGTGGGGCAAGAGAAAATATTGGCTTTGCAAGGTCTGGTACAGGGTTTGTGCGTGACTGGAGGGATGTGGATTTGCCAGAAAGTGCTCCTCCACCCAGCACTCGCAGTGCATCATTGACACCGGGAACATTGGCCCACATGTCAGATTATGCCTTGCAGATCCTAAAAAGGGACCCCCGCATTGCCAAAATGATGAGCGATGATGACTACTGGTTGGCCAGCATCCTGGATCCATGCTATAAAGGCAAATTCCAAAACATCATGCCATAGGAGAACCTTGACCTAATATTGGCTAACAAACAAGTTACTCTGGTAAACCGGTTGGTTGAGGCATTCCCAGCACACGGTGATGGTTCTCACACGAGTCGTAGGGGCCGGGGGCAACTTGGAAGCGGTGTTGGTGGTGGACACATCAGAAGTGGCATTGGAGACAGGGGTTTCATGACCATGTTGTAGACTGATTTTTCAAGTCCCGCTCACACGACTGGTAATACTGCATCGATTGAAACTGACAGGAGACAGCACTTGTCAAGTATGGTTACAAACTACTTTTCCTCCCATATCGATGTTCTCCCTCACAGGTCATTCTCATTTGACTATTGGGCAGCTAAACTGGACACCTGACCTGAATTGGCACAATATGCCTTACAGGAGCTCGCATGCCCAGCTGCAAGTGTGCTATCGAAAAGAGTCTTCAGTGCTGCTGGATCAATACTGACAGAAAAAAGGACCTGTCTGTCGACCCAAAATGTGGATGATCTAACCTTCATTAAAATGAACCATGCATGTGTTTCCAAGGATTTTGTCCCACCTTACCCTGATGACACATAGGTTGCCAGAAAAATTGTTTTCTTTGGTCCGCCCGTTCCTGGGACTTGACCAATTTCGCCTTTAGCAGCAGGTGAATGTCCCACATCAACATATGGCATTTTGTAAACCTCCCTAACTGGGCAGCCTCCTCCCCCCAATGGCCGGGGTCACAACCAAGCGCACGCAACCATGTGAGTGCCATTGCCCTGGACAGGTGGGTGGGCCAACTCATGGGCGCGGGCACTGGCACAGGGTCCCTCATAGTGCAATCAAGTGTCTCTGACGGTGGTGGTGCGCACCCGCCGTCAGACACACTGCCGTACTATGAGGGGCCCAGTGCCAGTGCTGATGCCCACGAGTGGGCCCCCCTTGCTTGGGCATGGTCCCAGCATTTGCAATGTTTACCTCTCCCTGCTCCTCCGCTGTGTAGTCTGGGCTGTCAAATCCATCACTGGGACTGGCACTTCAAATTTGGTGAACTGATAGAAGATGATGGTTAAGACGTAGCTATGCCCTGTCCCGCTGGCCGGGATCCAGCTTCAGATGATCAATGGCTTCCATTTCTTATGGACGTCGACTCACAATGAGATGCAGTGGTGGTTTCTCATCAGCGTTAACAGTTTTCCTACCCACAGACGGGTGACATTCCAGCGCACATTTTTAAATGTGCCCTCCCTCTCATGCCAATCCAATTGAATCGCCTACGGCCTGTGGCTTCTGTGTTTTACACTCCAAAGTTATGTGACAGATCATGATAGGCAGTGAGCACCATGTTTACATCTCTCCCTGTGATCAAAATTGGATGGATATGAGTAACGGCGATGGGATCAATGGTACTGTGATACAGCAACACTTTCTTCTCAAAGAAAGGTTTTTGCTGTGTCCACACACTAATTAATTGAGGGTCAGCATCGCCTCTGAGAATTGTGACGGAAGTTGTTCCCGTGAATAGTAATTCGTAGATTTCTGCAATCACTAGACTTTAGGTAAATAATTGTATGCATCTAATTTCCTATTGCAGAGAGTCTGGGCTGTCTTACTGAGACAGAAATATAAATGAAGATTTAAAAATACCACCAAAAGTGTACGCTTGAAATACATTTCCTTTTTTTAGTTTTTAAATTGTTGTGTAATCCATGCAGAGAGCACGGAGATTTTAAATGTTTAAACTATGCTCTATATACCTACTATCCAGTGATAATGTACCCTATCTCAACTTTGTACAATCTGGTCTAATCCATACTGGGCCTGAGACCGTCTGAGCCTGCCTCCTGATCGATATACATAGGTTTTTAATGTGTAATCTATGCAACATATATACGTGTTATCCAGTGAAACTGTACCCTTTATCAACTTTCTTGAATCTTGTAGAATCCATACTGGGCCTGAGAACGGCTGCAGAGCTGTTAAGCAAGCTACAGCACCTGTGGTTTGGACACGTAATGTTTTGCATTTTTTCTGGAATGGCGGTTAGCCCGAAATCAGGAATTGCTGTTGACCTGCACTTACTAGGAACTCATGGTTCACGGCGAATTATTGGTATCCCAGATCCCCATCACTAACGGTGTTCAGCGGGTTATCTGCACCTGTAAGCGACAAAAGATGGTCTTTTCAGTGTAGCGCGCATGTAGCCCCGGACATGGAAGGCCATGATAGCCCTGTTATTGCTCGATTGCGCGTGCCAGAGCCTCGCGTATCCCTCTAGTAAGCTTTAAGAGTACCGCAGGGGCATGCCGGAGTCTCGTTCGTTAACGGAATAAAGCTGACAAATCGCTAGCACAACTACAAACGGACATACCACACCACACACACAATCGACAAAGCTTTCAATTTGTGCATCTTTTTTTGAGGTGGCATGGTTGTGGTTTCCCGAGTGGAGTCCAATTAAGCCGCAGGCTCCACTCCTGGTGGTGCCCTTTTGGACATTCCTTTAAGGTCCAGCTTTGCAATCATACTGCCCCCGGAAAGCAAACACTTTGGCTTCATGGACGCTGTTTGGAAGTTCATGGGAATAACGCCGCCCGATCGCCAGTTGCCATAATTTATTGGTGGGAAGTACGACAGTATATGATCGTGTTCGTTTTCAGATTTTGTTTTTTTGGGTTTGGTTTTTACATTTTTAGTCCAGACTTTCTTGACTTCATAAGGGCATGACAAGCCTATATCTGTGTCTCCTCCACCTCCTCCCTTTACTCCTCCACCTCTTTTGTAAATGTAGTTGCACTTTTCCATATGTTATTTTTGACTTCTGAGCATTTTGTCGGCTTTGGGACACCTTTTAAGGTGTTTTGTAATTGTTTTCTATGTGTTAGTATGTGTTTGTGTTTGCCTGCCATTGTTTTCAGTGTGGTTCGACGAACATTCAACGAACTTGCCTCCTGTGTGACGAACCAAAACACTAGGTAGGTCATTAAAAGCAATATAAGAGGTGTAGGTGAAAATTCTTCCTCTATTTTAATCCATTGTTTGTCCTGCGTGCCTCGAATTAAGTTTACTGTTCTTGCCAATACCGCAGCATAATAATATTTCCTGATATCAGGGCCGCTCATTCCACCCCTCGCTTTAGGTAGTGTTATAGTGCAAAAAGCTATACGGGGCTTTGCATTCTTCCATATATATCTGGAAAGAAGAGAGTTCACCTTTCCCAGATAAGTGTCGAGGATATGAATGGGTAACATTTGATTTTCAAACATTTTTATTGGATTTTAGTAAATAACAAGGGTTGGGAAAAGGGGAGGGAAAGAAGGGAAAGAAAGGGAATTAACAAAGGGAAAAGGGTGGGAAAGAGGATTAAGGTAATAAAAAGTAGAGAACTCAAGTCTTTTTAACAATGCCATACAAGTACATGAATATACATAAGTAATGTATCAAAACCCATACAATGCACATATATATGAAGCCAAGTTAGCGAATTCAAACCGCACCAAGTATAATTAAGTGTTACAGAATTTAGTGTTCCAAACCTTCCATTTGTTGGAATATCTGATTAATCCATCATTGACGGTTGCAAATCTCTTTTCTATGGAACTATGCTGATGAAGTCTGTCCAAAATTTCACAAAATAATGTTGGGTCAGATTTTTTCCACCAGTAAGCAATTGTATTCTTTACTACTAGAAATATATGTATGATAACAAATTTAACTGACGTGTCAACAAGTTCCAAGTCTAGAGACAGCAAAGCTCTTTGGGGAGTGATTTTGAAATTTTGGAAAAAGGAATTGATATGCAGTGACACTCTGTTCCAAAGATCTTTAATCTTCGGGCAGCCCCAGAACAGGTGAAAAAGGTTTCCTTGTTGACCACAGTTCCTCCAACAAAGGGGAGAATGCTCCTGGTTTAGAATGGGTAACATTTGAAACATATAAGTAAAATTAGGTAAAATTAGGCTTTTTGAAAGGTTTTTCCTACCCGTCCAAGACATGAATAGGTCTCTCCAAGGCTGAATAGTAGCAGTAGCATGGTCTTGCCACGGGTAGTAGTTAAGTGCAAGCAATTCTCTATCATTCCTGCTAATTTTAACTCCGAGATAGGTAATATAACGCTTGGGCCAAGAGAACGGGTATATGCTATTTGATTTGATAAGATTTTGTTGCGGTATATTTAGGTCTAAAGCTTCAGATTTAGACATGTTCACTTTAAAGTTCGTAAGATTACTATATTCGTCTAGGATCTTTACAAGGGCTTCTAAGGGGCTTTGTCATCATGACAAGTAAATAATCGGCAAAAGCGCTGTCTTGTAATGCAGTTTAACAATTTTGATACCCTCTATTTCCTGGCACTTTTGGACAGCACATAACAGGGGTTCCATCGCTAATACAAATAGTAATGGTGATAGTGGGCTTCCCTGCCTTGTGCCATTTCTTATTGTAAACGCATCTCTTAATGAGCCATTAATTTTAATGTGGGCCGTTTTTGTACATCTTCATTATGGTTAAAACTATTTGCCAAGGGAATCAAAATTTAATTAGGGTTTCCTCTAAGTATGTCCAGTCCACCCTGTCAAAGGCCTTTTTTGCATCTGTTCCTAAGAGAACCAGAGGGAGCCCACTCTTTTTGGCATAGTGTATTAAATGTAGTATCTTATATGCATTATCCTTCCCCTCTCTACCACCCACAAAGCCCGTCTGATTTAAAGATACTACTTTTGGCAAAAGCTCTGCTATCCTGGGTGCTAGCATGCTTGCAAATAGCTTTTCGAATGTATGCCAAATTTTTATGGTCCGTGTAGATCTTAAATGGATGCACAGCTCCCTCTAATAGGTACCACCATTCCTTCAATGCCAACTTGATGGCCAACAGCTCCCTGTCACCAATGGCATAATTTTGCTCCTAGATAGTGTTGAGCGATACCGTTCGATACCCAAAAATATCGTATCGGATGGTATCGCCCGATACGAAAAAAATATTGGGTACTGCTTAGTCTTCTTCTGCTTATAATTTTGATTTCTTCTATGCTGATTTTTAGTCTTATGCTTAATATTCTTGTGCTTTCTGTTCATCTGCTTTTGCTTCTTCTGCTTCTTGTTCTTCTGTCTTTTGTTCTGTATCTTGGTGGTTGTCTTCATGTTCTTTGTCCTCTTGGTCATATTATTTAGGGTCATATTTCTGGTCTTCTTTGGTGTGGTCTTCAGGGTCGTCGTCATGGAGATCAATAAGGATTACCAAAGACAATTTCAAAAAAAAGTGCTAGAAACCACTACCAAGGATTAGCTGACGTTGCTGGACCTCGGATACCGAGATGGAGGCACCTAGGCCAAAGGCTCTGGCGAGAACCAGCAGACAGTGCTGGAACCCGGATGGGTAGCAGAAGGAACAAGAGCCAATGGCACTACCGAGGACCAACTGACGGTGCTGGATCACGGTTACTAAGCAGAACGTACCTGTGCTAAAAAGCAATACCAAGGACCAGCTGACAGTGCGGGACCTCGGATACCGAGAGGGAGGCACCTAGGCCAAAGGCTCTGGCGAGAACCAGCAGACAGTGCTTGAACCCGGATGGGTAGCAGAAGGAACAAGAGCCAATGGCACTACCGAGGACCAACTGACGGTGATGGACCACGGTTAATAAGCAGAAGGTACCTGTGCTAAAAAGCACTACCAAGGACCAGCTGACGGTGCTGGACTTCGGATACCGAGATGGAGGCACCTAGGCCAAAGGCTCTGGCGAGAACCAGCTGACAGTGCTGGCACCCGGATGGGTAGCAGAAGGAACAAGAGACAATGGCACTACCGAGGACCAACTGACGTTGCTGGACCACGGTTACTAAGCAGAGGGTACCTGTGCTAAAAAGCACTACCAAGGACCAGCTGAAGGTGCTGGACCTTTGGATACCGAGATGGAGGCACCGAGGCCAAAGGCTCTGGTGAGAACCAGCTGACAGTGCTGGCACCCGGGTGGGTAGCAGAAGGTACCCATCCAAAGCAAAGTAGCCAGGCCACAAGCCGGCCGCAGTTACCGAAACCAACAGTCCTACAGGGGGTCCATGTCCCATTGGCACTACGGATCCAGCCTTCAGTGCCAGTTCCCGCAGCCCACATAGGAGTCACCTAAACTGCAGGCACCGTAGAGTTGGCTAACCCGGCCGCAAGACGACAGGACAACGGATTGGTGGCATAGTGACCTTGACACTACCCGGAAACAGCTGGCGTGCTGGAACCAGGCTGGGCAACAGGGAGTACCCGTGCCAAAGACACTGCCGAGAACCAGCTGACGTGCTAGAACCCAGATGGGTAGCAAAAGCTGCAAGAGCCAATGGCACTACCGAGGAACAGCTGACGTTGCTGGACCACGGTTACTAGGCAGGAGGTACCTGTGCTAGAAAGCACTACCAAGGACCAGCTGACGGTGCTGGACCTTCGGATACCGAGATGGAGGCACTTAGGCCAAAGGCTCTGGCGAGAACCAGCTGACAGTGCTGGCACCCGGGTGGGTATCAGAAGGTACCCATCCAAAGCAAAGTAGCCAGGCCGCAAGCCGGCCACAGTTACCGAAACCCACAGTCCTACAGGGGGTCCATGTCCCATTGGCACTACGGATCCAGCCTTCAGTGCCAGTTCCCGCAGCCCACATAGGAGTCACCTAAACTGCAGGCACCCTAGAGTCGGCTAACCCGGCCGCAAGACGACAGGACAACGGATTGGTGGCATAGTGACCTTGACACTACCCGGAAACAGCTGGCGTGCTGGAACCAGGCTGGGCAACAGGGAGTACCCGTGCCAAAGACACTGCCGAGCACCAACTGGTGTTGTTGGAACCCAGGGACAATCATGGTGAAGGCCGAGGCCTACTTGGTGGTAGTTTGAGATTGTTTGTAGGCTACAACAGACTGTCAACGTGCTCCAATTAGGCATCTGTCTCCACTCTGTTTCCAGGATTTCACGTGACCACCAACACCGCCAGTTTATGCATACAGTAGCCGTCTGCCCAATCCACACGTGTTCCTGTGTTACTGGGGTTCTGTAATGTCAGCAGATCCCCTGATGTGTGTCTGCCAATGTCTCCTGCTTTGTCCACATTCCCACCACTTGCAGTGGGAAGGTAGACAGCGCAGGAGACAGTGGCGGACACACATTGGGGGATCAGCTCACGTAACAGAACACCAGGAACACAGGAACAAGTGTGGAATGCGTGGACGGCAACTGTGAGCAGGAACTGGCGGTGCTGGAGGTCAGGGGAAATACTAGAGACAGAGTGGAGACAGAGGCCAAATCAGAGAATGTTTAAATCTGAAGTAGTTACAATTTGGAGGCAGCAGCAGATTGCCCTCCACACAGCAGGGGATCAGCTGACGTTACCGAACCCCACTTACACATGAGCGAGTGTTTTGTCTGTGCGGACAGCACTTCTGAGCACCAACTGGCGATGTCGGAGCCCAGGGAAAATCAGGTAGTAGGCCGAGGCCTACTTGGAGCCAGGTGTAAATCTGAGGTTGTTTGACTGTGGAGGGAGCAGGAGAGTTTGCCATACACACAGCAGGGGATCAGCTGACGTTACCGAACCCCACTTACACATGAGCGAGTGTTTTGTCTGTGCGGACAGCACTTCTGAGCACCAACTGGTGGTGTCGGAGCCCAGGGAAAATCAGATAGTAGGCCGAGGCCTACTTGATGGCAGTTTTCGATTGTTTCTAGTCTACTACTAACTGTCAACGTACTCCAATTAGGCCTCTGTCTTCACTCTGTTTCGAGTATTTCCTTTGGCTTCCAACCACGCCAGTTGCTGCTCTGAAATGCCGTCTGCACAACCCACACTTGTTCCTGTGTTACTGGGTTTCTGTAACAGCAGCTTCTCCCTAGAGGTGAGTCAGGCAATGTCTCCTGCTCTGTCCACTTTTCCACTACAAGTAGTGGGAATGTAGACAAAGCAGGAGACATTGCCGGACTCACCTCTGGAGATGAGCAGATGTTACAGGACCCAGGTAACACAGGAACAAGTGTGGATTGTGCAGACGGCACTTGAGAGCAGAAACAGGCAGTGTTGTAGGCCAGAGGAAATACTCAAAACAGAGTGGAGACAGAGGGCAAATCAGAGAACATATTAAATCAGAGGTACTAAGAAGTTGTAGGCAGCAGGAGAGTTTGCCGTACACACAGCAGGGGATCAGCTGACGTTGCCGAACCCCACTTACACACGAGCGAGTGTTTTGTCTGTGCGGACAGCACTTCTGAGCACCAACTGGCGGTGTCGGAGCCCAGGGAAAATCAGGTAGTAGGCCAAGGCCTACTTGGAGCCAGGTGTAAATTGAGGTTGCTTGACTGTGGAGGGAGCAGGAGAGTTTGCCATACACACAGCAGGGGATCAGTTGATGTTACCGAACCCCACTTACACATGAGCGAGTGTTTTGTCTGTGCGGACAGCACTTCTGAGCACCAACTGGCGGTGTCGGAACCCAGGGAAAATCAGGTAGTAGGCCGAGGCCTACTTGGTGGCAGTTTTCGATTGTTTCTAGACTACTACTAACTGTTAACGTACTCCAATCAGACCTCTGTCTTCACTCTGTTTCGAGTATTTCCTCTGGCTTCCAACCACGCCAGTTGCTGCTCTGAAATGCCGTCTGCACAACCCACACTTGTTCCTGTGTTACTGGGGTTCTGTAACAGCAGCTTCTCCCTAGAGGTGAGTCAGGCAATGTCTCCTGCTTTGTCTACATTCCCACTACTTGTAGTGGAAAAGTGGACAGAGCAGGAGACATTGCCGGACTCACCTCTGGAGATGAGCAGATGTTACAGGACGCAGGTAACACATGAACAAGTGTGGATTGTGCAGACGGCACTTGAGAGCAGAAACAGGCGGTGTTGTAAGCCGGAGGAAATACTCAAAACAGAGTGGAGACTGAGGGCAAATCAGAGAACATATTAAATCAGAGGTAGTCAGAAGTTGTAGGCAGCAGGAGAGTTTGCCGAACACACAGCAGGGGATCAGCTGACGTTACCGAACCCCACTTACACATGAGCGAGTGTTTTGTCTGTGCGGACAGCACTTCTGAGCACCAACTGGCGGTGTCGGAGCCCAGGGAAAATCAGGTAGTAGGCTGAGGCCTACTTGGAGCCAGGTGTAAATCTGAGGTTGTTTGACTGTGGAAGGAGCAGGACACTTTGCCATACACACAGCAGGGGATCAGCTGATGTTACCGAACCCCACTTACACATGAGCGAGTGTTTTGTCTGTGTGGACAGCACTTCTGAGCAACAATGGGAGTTGCTGTAGCCCAGGAAATAAAGTTCAGGTCATAGAAACATTCTGGAAGAGGACTAGCAAATTCAGGTGAGATCCAGGCCTTGTTCATTTTCAGAAAAGTAAGCCGGTCAACATTATCGGCGGATAGTCGCGTGCGACGGTCTGTTACCACACCACCTGCAGCACTAAAGACACGTTCTGATAATACACTGGCAGCAGGGCAAGCCAGCACCTCCAATGCATACTGGCTAAGCTCTGGCCATGTATCCAGCTTAGAGACCCAATACTTGAACGGGGAAGAGCCATCTGGGAGTACACTAACAGGGCAAGACAAGTAGTCTGTCACCATCTGACGGAATCGTTGCCTCCAGCTGACTGGAGCCGTCTGTGATGGTGTAGCCGTTTGTGGCGGTCCCACAAAACTTTTCCACATTTGGGCCAAACTGGCCTTGCCTTGTCCTGCGGCACTGCCTCTGCTACCTCTTTGTGCAGAGCTTCCTCCACTGCCTCTACCCATATGGCTGCTTTGAAAAGCACTACCAGCAACACTTGCGGGGAGAATGGAGAACATGATGGCCTGCACAAGTGTTTCTTGGTACTCCCGCATTTTTCGCTCCCGGTTCAACTGTGGTATGAGGCTTTGTAAGTTGTCCCGGTAGCGAGGATCTAGGAGGGTGTACACCCAATAATCAGCCGTGTGGAGAATGTTGGCGATGTGGCGGTCATTTAACAAGCACTGCAGCATGAAATCAACCATGTGCTGCAGACTGCCAACTGGATCGGAAACTCTGTCCCCAGCTTGAGGCAGCATCTCACCCTGCTCAGCATCACCCCACCCTCGCTGTACACACTGACTACTAGAGCCTTGTGTACCTCCCTCCTCTGGAGAGATGTGTTCCTCCTCCTCCATTGACTCCTCGTCATCCTCCTCACTAAGTGTCCCCTGCCTGGGCCTTTGTGTGGAGGCACGTTGCGCAGACTTGCCAGAAGCAGATGGCATTTCTGACTGCTCATCCTCGACCTCTTCAAAAACCTCCTCACTTAGTGCTTGTAAGGTTTTTTGAAGCAGACAGATAAGGGGGACAGTCATGCTGACTAGTGCATCATCTGCACTGGCCATCCGCGTGGAGTCATCGAAGGCACACAAAACTTGGCAGATGTCCCTTATAGTGGCCCACTGTTGTGAGTTCATTTTTCCCTTCACCATTGAGGTCTGATGAACTCCCTCCTCTGGTGAAGGAAGGTAGTGAGACTGATTACCAAACACCTGGGCAGCTAGATGATAACTGGGTGGCTGGAATTGAGGACTGGATATAAGGCTGCCGACGCCCTTCTTCCTGGCTGGTGATTTTCCTGCTGGATTCTTGGAGACAAGTCTGATTCCTGCGTCTCAAAGCTAAGTTTTTCTGCTCTGCTTTGTACTCTTCAGTTTTGTTTTTAGTTTTTCCCCTTTCTGTCTTTAGGCTATTTAGCTCTCCGGCTGTAATCGAGGGGTCTAGGGCACCGTAGGAACCCCCCACGGCTACTGCTAGTTGTTGTGGATAGGTTCAGGGGTCTGCCAACCTCTCTGGTTTTTCTGGACTTAGCTGGTATTTTGTTTTTTCCTCCTTCGGTGACTCATCATAACAGAATCACCAGCCATAGCGCAGATCCTAGGGTACTCAATAGCAGGAGAGAATTGTAAAAAAGAAAAGGGAAAAAAAAAAAAAAAGTGTCAGAATTTTTTTTTTTTTTTGTGTGCATATTTTTTCCTCTATATCTCTGAGGCCGTAGGGGGAATTTTTCTCTCAATGGAGATGAAGCAATTGTCTGATCGTGTGGAGCAGCTCGCTGCTGAAGTGCGGGGAATTTCCACCTATTTTGCTCATTCACATGCTGCTGAACCAAAGATTCCTACTCCTGATGTGTTTTTTGGGCATCTGTCTAAATTCTTGAATTTCAAGAATAATTGTAAATTATTTTTTGCCTTGAAGCCTAACTCGTCGGGGAACTTCGCGCAGCAGGTTAAAATTGTCATCTCTTTGCTGCGCGGCGATCCCCAGGATTGGGCGTTTTCTTTGAAACCTGATGATCCTATTCTGAATAATGTGAACCCATTTTTTCAAGACTTGGGGTTGTTGTATGATGAACCTAATGCTATTGATTAGGCTGAAAAGACCCTGTTGGCATTAAGCCAGGGTCGGGATTCGGCAGAGTTGCACTGTAAAAAATTTCAAAAGTGGGCGGTCCTTACTACCTGGAATGATGGTGCCTTGGCAGCCCTCTTTCGGAAGGGTTTGTCAGAAACTGTAAAAGATACTATGGTGGGATTTCCTGTTCCCTCTGGTCTTGACGATTCTATGTCATTAGCCATTCAGGTGGATCGGCGTTTACATGAACGCAAAACTGCACGAGAGATGTTGCCACCTGTTGAACAAATGTCTGAACCTATGCAATGTGATAGAGTTTTGTCTAGGGTGCAACGTCAGGAGTTCAGAAGGCGTAATAAGCTGTATTTTTTTTGTGGAGATGCCTCACATATTATTTCTGTCTGCCCTAAACGAGAGAAACGTTGTGCACACACGTTTTCTGTGGGTGTGTTCAACCTAAGTTTCTTCTGGCAATTACTCTGATCTGCTCCCTGTCCACATTTTCCGCCAAGGCTTTTGTGGATTCAGGAGCAGCTCTGAACCTGATGGACTTGGATTTTGCTAAACGTTGTTGATTTCCTATGACACCTCTGCGGACGCCTATCCCTTTGAGGGGTATTGATGCTACTCCTTTGGCGAAGAATAAACCTCAGTTTTGGACCCAGGTGGTAATGCGGGTCGCCCCAGCCAATCAAGAAAATTGCAGATTTTTGGTGTTGCATAATTTGCATGATACCATTGTTCTGGGGTTTCCCTGGTTGCAAATCCATAATCCAGTTCTGGATTGGAAATCTTTGTCTGTGGTGAGTTGGGGTTGTCGGTGTGCCCTTAGTGATGCTCCTGTCTTCTCCACCTCTCCCCAGTCGCATGATGTTCCTGACTATTTGGCTGACTTTTATGATGTATTTAGTGAGAATGAGTCTGCGTCTTTGCCTCCTCATAGGAGTTATGACTGTGCAATTGAGCTGAACCCGGGGTGTAAATTCCCCAAGGGTCGGCTTTTCAATTTATCTGTACCCGAGCACGAGGCTATGCGATCCTATATTAAGGAGGCATTGGAGAAGGGTCATATTAGACCATCCTCTTCACCCTTTGGTGCTGTTTTTTTTTTCGTGGCTAAAAAGGATGGTTCATTAAGGCCTTGTATTGACTATCGTGCCCTCAACAAAATTACTGTTAAATATCAGTATCCGTTACCCCTGATTTCTGATCTATTCTCCAGAGTTAAAGGTGCTTGCTGGTTTACCAAGCTTGACCTCAGGGGGGCGTATAATCTTATTCGCATTAAGCATGGGGATGAATGGAAGACGGCGTTTAATACTCCGGAGGGACATTTTGAGTACCTGGTGATGCCTTTTGGGCTCACTAATGCCCCTTCTGTCTTCCAGTGCTTCATGAACGATATATTCCGAGACTTTGTGGATACATTTTTGATTATCTATCTGGATGATATTTTGATCTTCTCCAAGAATTGGGACTCTCATGTGGAACATGTTCGGACTGTGTTCCGGATTTTGAGGGAGAATTCCCTGTATGTCAAGGGATCGAAATGCCTTTTTGGGGTACAGAGGGTTTCATTTTTGGGATTTATTTTGTCTCCATCAACTATTGAAATGGACCCGGCCAAGGCACAGGCCATTTATGATTGGGTTCAGCCCACTTCTTTGAAGGCCCTCCAGAAGTTTTTGGGTTTTGCTAATTTTTATCGGAAATTTATAGCTAATTTTTCTGGTATTGCCAAGCCATTGACGGATTTGACTAGGAAGGGTGCTGATGTGCTGAATTGGTCTCCGGAGGCTGTTTCTTCCTTTCAGGAGCTGAAGCGAAGATTCACTTCTGCTCCGGTTTTGCGGCAACCTGATGTCTCACTCCCGTTTCAGGTGGAGGTGGACGCTTCTGAGATTGGTGCAGGAGCTGTTTTGTCCCAAAAAGATCCTGTAACATCTAAAATGAATCCTTGTGCTTTCTTTTCCCGAAAGTTCTCCCCATCCGAACGTAACTATGATGTGGGGAATCGGGAACTGTTGGCCATGAAATGGGCATTTGAGGAGTGGAGACATTGGTTGGAGGGAGCCAAACACCAAGTCGTGGTCCTTACTGACCACAAAAATTTGATTTGCTTGGAGTTGGCCAAGCGCTTGAATCCTAGACAGGCTAGGTGGGCCTTGTTTTTCACACGTTTTGATTTTGTGGTCTCTTTTCTTCCGGGCACTAAGAATGTCAAGGCAGACTCCCTCTCTAGGAGTTTCCTTGCTGATTCTCCTGTTGTGACTAAGCCTGCTACCATCTTAGGCGAGGGGGTAGTTCTTTCTTCCATCTCGCCCGATTTGAGACGTGCTCTGGAAGAGTTTCAGAAGGACAAACCTGAGCGTTGTCCCAGTGGAAAGTTGTATGTTCCTGACCAGTGGAGGAAGAGAGTAATGTCTGAAGTTCATTGCTCTGCATTGGCTGGTCATCCAGGTATTTTTGGTACTAGAGATCTGGTGAGTCGGTTTTTTTGGTGGCCCGCCTTGTCTCGTGATGTCAGGAATTTTGTGCAGTCCTGTGGGACTTGCTCCCGGTCTAAACCTTGTCCTCACTCTAGTGGCTTGTTGATGCCTTTGCCGGTGCCCAGGAGGCCATGGACCCATATTTCAATGGATTTTATCTCTGATATGCCTGTCTCTCAGAGAATGACTGTTATTTGGGTGACTTGTGATAGATTCTCTAAGATGGTCCATCTTGTACCACTCCCTAAGTTGCCATCTTCCTCTGAGTTGGTACCCTTGTTTTTGCAACAGGTGGTTCGCTTGCACAGGATTCCTGAGAACATTGTATCTGACAGAGGAGTTCAGTTTGTGTCTAGATTTTGGAGGACTTTCTGTTCCAAGCTGGGAATTCAGTTGTCCTTCTCCTCTGCGTTTCACCCTCAGACCAATGGGCAGACGGAGAGAACAAACCAGACTTTGGAGTCGTATTTGAGATGTTTTATTTCTGCCGATCAGGATGATTGGGTTTCATTTTTGCCCTTGGCCGAATTTACTTTAAATAATAGAGCTAGTTCTGCCACTTTGATGTCACCTTTTTTTTGTAACTTTGGTTTTCACCCTCGATTTTCTTCAGGGCAGGTGGAGCCTTCTGCCTGCCCAGGTGTTGACACTGTGGTGGAGAGAATGCACCAGATCTGGGACCAAGTAGTGGATAAGTTGTATCTCTCCCAGGAAAAGGCCCAGCGGTTTTCCAACCGGCGTAGGACCATTGGTCCCCAGTTTAAGGTGGGTGATATGGTTTGGTTGTCATCAAAAAATGTCGCTATGAAGGTGGCTTCTCCTAAGTTTAAGCCTAGATTTATTGGACCTTACAAGATTTTGGAGATTATTAATCCGGTCTCTTTTCGGTTGGCTCTTCCTGTCACATTTAAAATTCATAATGTGTTTCATATGTCCTTGTTGAAGAGGTTTGTTGAACCAGTAGTTCCTGTGGTGGCACCTCCTGACCCTATATTGGTTGAAGGTAACATGGAATATGAGGTAGAGAAGATACTGGATTCCCGTCTGGCTAGACGGAGACTCCAGTATTTGGTTAAGTGGAAGGGTTATGGTCAGGAGGATAATTCCTGGGTCTCTGCCTCTGATATTCATGCCGAAAGATTGGTGCGTGCCTTTCATCGGGCTCACCCGGATCGCCCTGGTGGCATGGATGAGGGTTCGGTGACCCCTCCTCAAGGGGGAGGTACTGTTGTGAGTTCATTTTTCCATTCACCATTGAGGTCTGATGAACTCCCTCCTCTGGTGAAGGAAGGTAGTGAGACTGATTACCAAACACCTGGGCAGCTAGATGATAACTGGGTGGCTGGAATTGAGGACTGGATATAAGGCTGCCGACGCCCTTCTTCCTGGCTGGTGATTTTCCTGATGGATTCTTGGAGACCAGTCTGATTCCTGCATCTCAAAGCTAAGTTTTTCTGCTCTGCTTTGTACTCTTCAGTTTTGTTTTTGTTTTGCCTTGGGAGTTCTGCCATCCCCGGCCGGGGGTGAGCTGAATTCCATTTTTGTCTCTGATTTGTTGATCTATTGCTCTGTCTTCAGAATATACCTGAGTGCTGATATAGTCTTTTGAAGCCTAGTGACTTCAGGGCCTGTTTTTCCTATCAGTCGGTTGGCTCATTTTGATAGGGTTTTTGCGGATGGCAGACAGCAGCTTTCCTATCCTGTCCTATGTAGTTAGCTTGGGCCCCATCATTTGCTCAACCTATCTTTCTATCTGTGTTAGTGTTTTCATCTGGCTTCACCGTCATTATATGTTGGGGGCTGCCTATTGCTTTGGGGTCTGCTCTGGGGCAGTTTAGTTTTTCCCCTTTCTGTCTTTAGGCTATTTAGCTCTCCGGCTGTGATCGAGGGGTCTAGGGCACCGTAGGAACCCCCCACAGCTACTGCTAGTTGTTGTCAATAGGTTCAGGGGTCTGCAATCCCATAGCTGCCAACCTCTCTGGTTTCTCTGGACTTAGCTGGTATTTTGTTTTTTCCTCCTTCGGTGACTCATCATAACAGCCCACTCAGTGGTGGTGAAGTGTGTCCGGCGCACAGTGCGACTTGTTTGCGCCTGATGCAGGTGGTACTCCATTACTGCTGCCTGCTGCTCACACAACCGCTCCAACATATGTAACGTTGAATTCCACCTGGTGGGGAGGTCACATATGATGCGATGTTCTGCCAGGCGGAATCGGCATTGCAGAGATGCAATGCGCGATCTTGCCATGCTGGAACGCCGCAAGTGAGCACACTCTAGGCGAACCTTGTGCAGCAGTGCATCAAGATCCGGATAGTCCCTCAGAAAGCTCTGCACGACCAAATTGAGCACGTGTGCCAGACATGGTATGTGAGTGAGGTTGCCTAGGCCCAGAGCTGCCACTAGATTTCGGCCATTGTCACTCACTACCAAACCTGGCTGGAGATTCGCTGGCACAAGCCACACATCGCTCTCCTGCTTGATGGCATTCCAGAGCTCCTGTGCTGTGTGGGTCCGATTCCCCAAAGAAATTAATTTAAGGACTGCCTGTTGACATTTGGCCACACCTGTACTCATATCTGGCCTAACAGGCTCATGCAGTGCTGATTCCGAGGAACTAGAGTAGGAGGAGGACTCAATATGTACAGACTGCATTCCTGCAATCCTTGGAGTTGGCAGAATACGTACAGAGCCACTCTCCAGATCTGTACCCGGCTCCACAACATTGACCCAATGGGCAGTGAGGGAAAGGTTTCGTCCCTGTCCATGGCTACTGGTCCACGCATCGGTGGTCAGGTGGACCTTGCTACTGACGGCATTTAGTAGCGCATTTTTAATTTTTCCCTCCACATGCTTTTGCAGGGCAGGGACGGCTTGCCTGCTGAAATAAAAGCGACTGGGCACATTGTATTGTGGAACTGCCAATGACATCAAGTTCCGGAACGTGTCAGTCTCCACCAGCCTGAATGACAGCATCTCACGGGCCAGTAGTTTGGCAATGCCGGCATTCAGAGCCAGTGCTCGGGGATGGTTTGCCGAGTATGGCCGCTTTTTCTCCCATGCCTGTGCTACCAATTGCTGGTGAGTGGCCTGGGAGTGTGCTGATGACTGAGAACGTGGTTCAGTGGGTGGAATTTCACTGGGTCTCTCGACAACAGTGGCAGAGGTTCTTCCATGGCGTTCCAGTGAGGAAGCCGGACCAGCTGTGTGTGAGCTGGAGGAAGATGCCCCAACATGAGCTGAAGAGGTGGTAGGTGCTGCTGAAGATTGGCCTACATCTTCAGTGTGTCTGTGTAACTCCACCTCGTGCTTGGTACGCACATGTTTCCACATATTTGTGGTATTGAGGTTGCTCACATTTTTCCCTCGTTTAAGTTTCTGATGACACAGCTTGCATTTGACAAAGCAAATGTCATCTACAACTGTGTCAAAAAAAGACCATGCACTGCAAGTCCTGGGAGCGCCCCCGTTTTCTGTTTTGGAAGAGGATTGCTCCTCATGGGTGCCAAAGTGGAGGCTACAGGCAACCAAGTCTGCCCCCGCCCTCTCCCTCCTCTTTTGGCCGTTCGGGGAATCTCTTCCTCAGAGCTGCTCCCACCACCTTCCTGTGGCTGATGCCACGATGGGTCAAGGACCTCATCATCTCCACTCTCCTCTTCAAGCCCCGGCTGGTCCTGGGATGTCTCGCCAGCACCGTATGCACCAGAAATTGGCAACTGAGTCTCATCATCATCAGATGAGCACTGAGGTGTGCTGACAATAGGCACTAGCCCACCCGCCTCTTCTGATTCAGAGGGACAAAGCAGTTGCGCATCACTGCATACTCCCTCTTCTTCACGCTCTAGAATGCTGCTTGGCTGGCCACCTCTTTCCAAGCCAACAGATTCTGGGAACAGAAGTAAAGATTGAGATGGCTCCTGTCCAGGGCTCTCAGACTGCCTGGGCAATTTGGCAGGTGGTGAAGAGACAGATGGTTGCTCTTCGGTGCTCTGGCCCTGGGAGGATGTGGAAGTCATTGAAGTGGATGCGTTAGCTGCCATCCATCCGACAACGGCTTCAATTTGTTCGTCACGCAGCAGTGGGGTACGGCGAGGTCCTACAAAGCTGCGCATGAAGGACTGTTGCCTGGTTAAAGTGGGGGATGCCGGGTCACTGGTGGCCGCAGCAGACACCGAATTCCCACATCCTCTCCCTGCTGAATCCCCCCGTCCTCTCCCTGCTGAAACTCCACGGCCACGACCACGTGCCTTACTCCCTGCCTTCTTCATCTTGGTAGACTGATAAAGATAGGCAGAAAAGTAAAAAAGGGGTGGCATAGTGTTCTTATTCCTGAACACCTGCTAACCAGTATAAGAAACACTAGTTTGGCTAAGAGTGTGTGTACTACACTTTAATATGATCTAATGTGGCCTACACAACTGTAAAGTGGAGTGTTTGGTGAACTTTATTTCCTTTTTTTTTTGGGGGGGGGAAGAAAAGGATGTGACCAAAGTTTGAAAGATATAGTATCACAAACTTTTTTGAGCGATTACAATGCAGGAAGCTAACCTACAATGCAATTGATGAGGCTCCAAAAAATAGGGTGATACTAGTCTGTCTGGCCCTGAAGGGCACAAGCCAGCAAAAAGGCTCCCCTATCTAATCCTATATAGTGTTTGCAACCAACCAATGACCATGGATGCGGATGGAAGCACACTAATATAGGAGCAAAAATCTGGTAACATTTGCTGCAAAAAAAGGACTATGTATGAGGCAGTGACACACGCTGAGCGGACTACAACGAGCGGTGGCTGTAGAACACACTGCAACGTGAGCTGCACTCACACACAGAGAGACCTATCAGACAGCCAAAAACAGTGCAGAAAAATGGGCTATAGCACTGAAAGGCTGCTGAGAGGCTCCGCTGTCCACTCCTTTAGTGTTTGCAACCAACGTATATGGATACGTATGGAAGCACACTATACAGGAGAAAAAAAAAGCAGCAATAAAAGAAAAATGTGTATGAGGCAGAGACGCACGCTGGGCGGCCTACAAGCAGACGTGCCTGCAGGACACACTACACAGCGTGAGTCTGCACTCACACAGCCCTTGCAGACAGCTATTAAAACAGCGCTGCTGGGCTACAAAAATGCTACAGTGGTGGATTATGTAGCCTGGGTAGAGCAATAGATATGTTTGATGATCGCTATTTCTAACTGTCCCTCACAGTCTTCAACAGCAGCCTGTCTCTAACTGATTTCACAGCAGAGTGACCAGAAATGGCGGCTGCTGCGGTTTTTATAGTGCATCATGACATCATTTCAGCAGCCAATCACAGCCATGCCAGTAGTTAACATGCCTACATGCCTAACAGGATGTGCCCACACTTCTGAGGATCCCCATTGGCTGAATCAAATTGAGCGGGCTCCTAGCATTATGGGAACTTCCGATTCCGGTATTCGATATGAAAAAAGTATCGGAACAAAGCATCGGAATTCCGATACAGCTAATATCGGCCGATACCCGATACTTGCGGTATCGGAATGCTCAACACTACTCCTAGACGGTAAATGTTTTTGAGAAGAAGCCGCAGGTGACCAGTCGCCCAGAAGAAGATCTCTGCGAGGGCACGGCTCCAGCCCCGATGGCCGAGGCATCCACCTCCAAAATGAAAGGTTTGTTGGTCTCGGAACGATGGAGAACGGGAGCTGAGGCAAAGGCTTGTTTCAAGGTAAGAAAAGCTTTTTCGGCCTCCGAGGACCAGACGTGAGGGTCGGCCCCCTTACGAATTAGAGAGGAGATTGGCGCAGTCAAAGAAGAAAAGTGAGGGATGAACTGCCTGTAATAATTGGCAAAGCCAAGAAATCGCTGGATTGCCTTGATTCCATGAGGTTGTGGCCAGTTGAGCACGGAGGACACCATCTCCGGGTCCATACTCAAGCCGGAATCGGAAATAATGTAGCCCAGGAACGGGAGAGATGTCTGCTCGAAGGCGCACTTCTCTAGCTTAGCATACAGGTGATTCTCCCGCAGGTGCAGCAAAACTTGACGGACGTTCCTTCTATGGGTAGGCAAGTCCGGGGAAAAGACAGGAATGTCATCCAGATATACCACCACACAGGAGTACAGAAGGTCTCGGAAAATATCATTCACGAACTCCTGGAACACTGCGGGAGCATTGCACAGGCCGAATGGCATCACCAGATATTTGTAGTGGCTGTCCCTGGTGTTAAAAGCGGTCTTCCATTCATCTCCGGAGCGAATACGGATGAGATTGTAGGCCCCACGGAGTTCTAGTTTGGTGAAGATTCGTGCTCCTCGCAGCCGATCGAATAGCTCCGGAATGAGAGGGAGCGGGTATTTATTTTTGATGGTGATATCATTGAGACCCAGGTAATCGATGCAGGGACGGAGCGAGCCGTCCTTCTTCTTGACGAAGAAGAAGCCCGCTCCTGCGGTTGAAGACGATTTCCAAATAAAGTCTCTGGCCAAGTTCTCCTGGACGTACTCGGTCATGGCCTGTGATTCGAGAGGATTCAGAGGGTAAATTCGACCACGGGGTGGAGTAGAACCCAGAATGAGGTCGACTGGGCAGTCATAGGGACGATGTGGAGGCAAGCTCTCTGCTTCTTTCTTGTTAAAAACGTCCACGAAGGACCAGTACGGGTTTGTGGGTTCTTAACCAAGGAAGGCCTAAGAGGAGTGTATGGGATAACGACGGCAGTACAAAGAAGGTGATCTTCTCCCGATGCAGGACTCCGATCTGTAGCTCCACCTCTTCGGTGACCAAAGTAAGGCCTCTTTCACACATCAGGTTTTCGCCGTCAGGCGCGATCCGGCGCTTTTGACAAAAACCGGATCCGGCGAAATGCAATGCCGGATCCGGTTTCCCCCCCATTGACTTGCATTTGCGCCGGATCGCGCCGGATGGCCATGCGTTTCATCCGGTTTTCGCCGGATCTGGCAATGTGTCTCAATCCGGCGTCTGGAAAAAACGGCTACTGTAACGTTTTTTGTCTCCGGCGAAAAAGCCGGACACGCCGGATCCGGCGCGTCCAGCTTTTTCACACAATGAAAGCCTATGAGCGCCGGATCCGGTTTTTTTGGTCTGAGCATGCTCAGTAGCTCTGCCCACAAGACACATATATAAAAGCAAGACAGTGGGACCCTCAGCCACACCCAACATGCCACCCAAGACAGCATCCAGGCGCAGGAGAAGGCAGGAGACCACTGCAGCACCATCAGCACCACCACCACGCCAAATGGAGCAGCAAATGGAACATGCTGAGGAGGGGAGTCCAGCAGCAGATGAGAGACGGTAATTATCAAATCCCCCATTCCTCCAAACTAGGGCCATGGAATATCAAGATATTCATTGGCCCTTTGTTTCTCTTTATTCAACAGCCGCCCAAGAGATGCAGCAGCAGCAGCAGCACTGGCAGCACTGGCAGCAGCAGTAACACCACCCACAGGCATGGAGTCTGGCCAGCAAGAGGACAGCACATCTTCTTCTGGGAGCCCTCCCTCGCATCGTCAGCGTTTGACGGTAAGTTTTTATTTCCAAAATCCATCATCTCTGTAATATATGTCTATTCATTGCCTTTTATTTCAAAACAGGAATCACAAGATGAAGAGGAGCTCCCAGAAGAAGAAGGAAGGGGTGGACAGACACCTGGAGTGGGCTCACAATTGGTAAGTTTTTGGCATCAAACGCAGAAACACAACATCACACTACACACAACACATAGAAAACAATGTTCTGCAGACCACACACAGCAAACAAATGCCTACATCCAAAGACATAACATTTTTTGTTTTCTTCTCTAGTCTTCCCAATCTGGTGCTCTGCCAAGAGGTCCTCGCAGTGCCTCCCAGGGTCGTCGGCGACAGCAACACGGCGGTCACCAGCGTGTAAGTATAAATATTTTTGCTTTGTTTTTTTGCACTTTTTATTTCATTTCTTTTGTGGAGGCTAATTATGTTATTTTTGTCTTTTTCTTTAACAGCCTTCACAGCGTGCTCCCGACTCTGACGGTGAGGATGGAGGAATCGATGTGGACCACCTCATCGATCTCGTCAGAGAAAGGGAGCCGCTCTGGAATATGGCTGACCGCCGCCACGCTGACCTGATCGTTACCCGACGACTCTGGGAGGAAATCTGTTGTGGACCGCTGGGAGGACCTCGATGCTCGGGCCCAGATTAAAGAGCGTAAGTATATACAGTACCGGTTGCTTGATGTAAACCAGTGTTTCCCGAACAACAGTCCTCGTGGTCCCCACGGATCATGTGTTCAGGATTTCTATTTACTATGGAAATCCTGAAAACATGACCCCTGGGGACCATGAGGACTGGAGTTTGGGAAACACTGATGTTGTATACTAACCACTCCTTTCTCGTTTCAGGGGACAGAATTGTGAAGCGGTGGCGGTCTGTGAGGGATCGTTTCAAGAAGGAGTTCAATAAAGAGATGCGGGCCCCGAGTGGATCTGGAGGACGCAGGAGCAAGTACAAGTACGCACAAGCCTTGTCGTTCCTCCGGGATACAATGGTCACCAGAAGGTAAATATTACACACCACATGTGAAAAAAAAATGTTTAGATGTAACAATTTTTTTTCAGCCAGGGCCATGCCATGTCACTTTTTTAATTGTTTTTTTTTCTCTTTATTCCACAGCACGGTGAGCAGCACTCGGGAGCCTGCACGGTTGGACCCTTCTGAAGCGATCCCTGAGGAGACCGGCACCGAGGGACACTTCGACCGCCCCGGTACATCTGCACCTTCACAGCCTTCCCACACATTCGACCCCTCTGTCCCATCCACCAGCACAGGAGCATCGTGGCTGCCTACATTACATGAAGCTGCTGGTGAGGAGATCGCTTTCCCTTTACCCCACCCTTCTGCCCCTGCCACCTCTAGTACACCTGCGGGTACTGGGCGGTAGCGGCAGAGGGGTCAGGAAAAGACTTATGCGCCAGAGTTCTTGCATCTGAATTCATCTTTCCAGAACTGTCTAAAAGTCTTGTCAGAGCAAATCTCCGCAGGCTTTCAGCAGATCAACTCCAGCATTCTGGAGGTGAAGACACTTCTGCAAACCATGCATTCAGAAGCAAGATCTTCGCCAAACCACACCTTTTTCAGGTCTGTTGTGGAGCGCATGGAAACGCTATCTCCTACCCAGCAGATGCATGTAATGCATTCATGCCACGGTGCTCTCCAGCACGTTACCTCCCAACCTCCTCTTCCCACCCCAGTAGTTCCTCCACCTGCACCCCCTCCAGCCACTTTCCATCCTCCCCCTCCTATTACATACCATCCACCTCCCCAGTACCAGCAACCTCCCCAGTACCAGCAACCTCCCCAGTACCAGCAACCTCCCCAGTACCAGACATCTCCCCACTTCCAGCAACCTGCCCCATACCAAACTCCTTCCCCATACAACTTGCCATCAACATCATCTGCTCCTACAGTCCCTGCCCAACCCTCCACTACACCGCCCACCACCTCTTCTGCCTCCCACCTGTCCACCCATTCTGTAGCTTTTTCCACACCTTCACCTCTAACTGTTCCTTCCCCACCACGATCCCAGTCCTCTCTCCACACTCCCAGTGTCGAAGTGTCCCGCAGCCCCTCCAGCAGTATTTCCACCCAACACTACACAGATTTATAATATGTGTGTATTTTAATAAAAATGACCAGTTTTATGGTTTCAAAGCTTTATTAAAAAAGTTTATTAAAATTTAAAAACAGTTTACTAAAAAAAACATTTTTCAATAAAAGTTAAATTATTTTACACTGGTTGTCTGTCATTTCTTTCTGCGGCCAAAAAGGTTAAATACAGGGTATTTAAAAGGTAAAATGGTATTCAAAACTAGGTATATAACTGTGGGTAAATTTTAGCTTTTTTGCCACAGTTGTGTTCCTGGTTATGTTTGAAGCAAAGTATTTCACCTAAAAAGTTGTGTTTATTGTTGGTGATTTCCTAACAATGTACACAACTTTTGTTAAAAGGTGAAATACTTTGCATAAAACACAACCAGGTACACACCTGTGGCCTAAAGCTAAAAATAGTAAGACCATGACAAGATAGCCAACTTTGGTTGGCAAAGGTATATACTGTTGGTACAGAAGATACACAATTTTGGTTAAGGGCACAAATCTTTCACACTCTGTCATCCTGCCAGTGTACTCTGCCTTGAGGTGACATAAAGTATAGTGCAAAATTGTCCCTCATTACTGAAACTGTCACAGAACTTCTAGTGGTAATGTCATGGTAATCTTGCAAGGTGGTTTCTTCAGAGGTGTCCTCAATGGAAATGGGTTCCTTGCAGATAACAAAATTGTGGAGTACCACGCAAGCTTTGATCACCTCGTCCACAGTTTCTGTCTTGAGGTTGATCGCAGTCAATAGGACCCGCCATTTGGCTGTCAGAATACCAAAGGTACATTCAACCATTCTTCTTGCTCTTGTGAGGCGGTAATTACAAATGCGTTTTGTTCTTGACAATCCTCTGCTACCGTACGGTTTCAAAAGGTGTTCTGACAGCTGGAAGGCTTCATCCCCTACACAGACAAATGGCATAGGTGGACCAGATGTTTGCGGCAGCGGTCTAGGGGGTGGGAACTGGAAGGTGTTTCCATACAGTTTACGCCCCATGGCAGACAGTTTGAAAACTTGAGAGTCATTGGAGCGGCCATAGGCCCCAATATCAACAGCAATAAATTTGTATTCCGCGTCAGCGATGGCCATGAGGACAATTGAAAAATATTTCTTGTAATTGAAATATTCCGATCCCGATCCGGCTGGCTTTACAATGCGGATATGTTTCCCGTCCACAGCGCCCAAGCAGTTGGGAAACTGACATATCTGTTGAAACTTTTCTGAAATTTCAATCCACCTCTCTGTTGTGGGCTCTGGTAAAAACTCATCAGCTAAGGAGTCCCACAGTGCACGGCATGTGTACTTCACTATTCCAGATATGGTGGAAATCCCGAGTCTGTACTGGAAATGCAGTGACGAAAGGGATTCTCCAGTTGCAAGAAATCTGTGGGGAATTAAAAAACAATCAATTAGTTTTAAATCACAGCATTACATACCAAAACTCAGCTATAACACTTGGAGATACAAACTACCATCAACAAGATTGCAGTGAAAGTGTGCTCTGATGCGAGCATATCCAATAAATGTGGCTTACCTTAAAGTCACCATCAGACGCTCTGCGGGTGAAACAGAGAAGCGGCAATAGGTGTCTGCTTTTCTCATGAGGTGTGCAATGCGCTCCACCAAGTAATCAAAATTCTCCATTTTCATCTGAACATATCCAAAAAATTTATCCGGGTTTCGTCGAAGGTCCATGCAGAGTGTAGAATAGACCCCACGCGTCATTCTCTTGGCTGTGATGGGGTGGATCCACAAACGTCGTCTACAATGCCTGATGCGCTGCTGTCTCGCTCTATCCTTCTCCAGAACAATCACCCTCAAACGATTCGCCTCCGCTGTAAAATCCGCCAAATTCTTCAAAATATTTCCAATGACAACATCCATCTTCGCCAGTAACTTGCTCTTCTCTCCAACCTGCACTTTCTCCTCTACAACCTGTCAAAGAAGGGCTGTAGGAACACGCTATATATAGTTTTCCAGTAGCCAATCCCGTTCGGAAGGCCACAAGGGGTGTTTTTAAAAACCGGATCCGGCGTAATCCGTCGATAAACGGATCGAAAAACGGATGAACCGGATGAGACGGATCCGGTTTTGTCTGTCAAGAACAAGACGGATCCAGCAGAAAAACGGATCCGTCACATCCAGTTTTATGAAATATTTGCCGGATCCGGCGCTCCGGCACGACACCGGATCGCGCCTGACGCCGAAAACCTGATGTGTGAAAGTAGCCTAACGGTCTCCCGCAGGGGAGCACCGTCGACCAAAGCTAACTGCTGAGGAGTCTCCAAGGATCTGACAGGTATCCTCAATCTTTTGACCGCCTAGAGCTAGATGAAGTTCCCGGCTGCTCCAGAATCTATATAGGCTACCTCGAAGGAGCGGCTGGAACCGAAATTCAGTAAGACCGAGAGGGTTAATGGTAGAGAGGTATTGCTAACACCTAGGGAGGCCTCTCTTACCTGTCCTAGGCAGAGGCGTTTCCCGGCCTCACTAGGCAAGAGCGCAGAAGGTGAGAGGAACTGCCACAGTAGAGACAGAGACCTTGGGTGAGCCTCTCTTGACTGCGCAGCTCAGCTGGCTTGAGGCGGTCCACCTGCATGGGCTCTGGCGTTGGAGCTGCGGTGGAAAATCGCGAGCGGGGAGGACTGCGTGTGACTGGGGAAGACCGAGAAGGCCTTCTCTCCCTGGCAACTTCACAAGATCGCTCCTGGAAGCGTAGCTTGATACGCGTAGCCAGGGAAATTAGGTCTTCAAGGGACGTTGGTGTGTCTCGCCCTGCTAAGTCGTCTTGGATTCGAGATGACAAGCCTCGCCAAAAAGCTCCTATCAGGGCCTCGTTGTTCCATCCCAGCTCAGAGGACAATGTACGGAACTGGATGGCGTACTGGCCTACGGAGAGGGAACCCTGATGGAGATTAAATAGGGACTCGGTGGTGGAGGCCAGGTGACCCGGCTCGTCGAAGACTTTACGAAAAGTCTCTCGAAAAGTAGCGAGCTGGGTGACCAGAGGATCGTCTCGCTCCCACAGGGCGTTTACCCAGGCTAGCACCTCCCCCTCCAAGTGGGATACCACAAAGGCCACTTTGGCTCGGTCGGTGGGGTACTGCTGCGGCAACAGCTCAAAATGCAACTGGCACTGGTTAAGGAACCCCCAACATAATTTGGGATCCCCGCTATACTGCGGAGGTTTGGCCAAACGGGGTGACGGATGTGGGACAGGAGCCTGGACCGAGGCAGAGGTTTGGAGTGAGAGCAATCGGTTATCCACCGAAGCCATATAGTTAAGAATGTGGGCTTGGGTGTCTTGCTGCTGGGCAAGCTCCTGCTGGAGGCTGGACAGCTGGGACGCGCTCCCCGGATAGAAGGCCTGTAAAGCCGAGAGACGGGACTCCATGGTTGTCAAAAATGCCATGATCCGGGACTGATTCTCCCATAGGACTGCTACTTCCTTTTGGGCGGCTGAGGTACCGACGGGGTCCATGGCCTGATCGTGCTGTGATGGTTCCCAAGGGTGAACCCACTGGACCGCGGTAAGCGAACCTCCCCTGGGTGAGCGGGCCAGGTGGACCACCCACTATACAGGGAGCATTAGGGACAGGCTCAGGGGAGACTACTCACCGCGGCAGTCGGTACCCGAGGAGGACAGAGGAGACATAGCAGGAGATGAGAGAGGCAGGCGGATGGACGTGCAGGACTGGAACTACGGCAGACGGAGGGGACGGAGACACAGGCTAGCAGGCCTGGAACACAGGGATGCGGACTGGAAGATTCAGGCAGGCACGGCAGGAATGATGAGACACGGGCTGGATGAAGACACAGGCTAGAAGGACTGGAACACAGGGACACAGACTGGAAGTGGACACGGGATGGCTGGCACAGGGAGAGACACAAAGTAGCAGGTTAAACAGGATGACCGAGATAGGGAGCGGAGTAACGCAGCAGGGAGAACTGGGAAGGCAGGCACACAAGGGGCCAGGGTCACTAGCTACGCACGAATGACGAACAGGCAATGCCAGGGAGGAAGAGGCGGCCTGATAAGGGCAGGTGCAGAGTTGCTTCCGGGTCAGGACCTATAGTGAGCCGGGGAGAGAGGCCGGTCTCATATAGAGGGTTGTGCGCATGCGTGATGGGACCGGCGGCGCGCGTGCGCCTGACAGGAAGCCGAGGCAGGAGCGGGTTCAGGAGAAGGAGAGCGGACGGGAAGGCGCCGGGCCCAATGAGTATGACGGGGCGCGGGTAGCGATGGTACGTGCGGCCGCGGGGCAGGCAGAGTAGGCAGCGGCGTGACAGTACCCCCCTCCTTACGCGCCCTCTTCCCCAGACTGGAAAGAAATCGTGCCAAAATCCGAGGAGCCTGGATGTTCTCCCGAGGTTCCCAAGATCTCTCCTTTGCACCAAAACTTTTCCAATCCACCAGGAAAGAGGTTTTCCCTCTAAGCCTTTTCATGGCGAGAATGTCTTTAACCTCGAAGACATCATCAGTGGAAATAGGCCGAGGAGAACGAGTAGTAGAGGCATGGAACTGATTGAGAATTACTGGTTTCAGAAGAGAGACATGGAACAAATTGGGGATACGGAGCGAGGCAGGAAGCTTCAACTTGTAAGAGACGCCGTTAATGCGAGACAAGACCTCGAAGGGTCCGATGTACCGAGGACCCAATTTGTGCGAAGGAATCTTCAGGCGGATGAATTTGGAGGACAACCACACTTTATCGCCCGGATGATAAAGGGGTGGATCCAAGCGCCTCTTATCTGCGTGTTTTTTCATCCTTACACGCGCTTGCTCGAGAGCGGTCTTGGTCTCCTGCCAGATCCTGGAGAACTCCCCAGACAGAAGATCGGCTGCCGGCACACCCGAGACAGGAAGAACCGGCAGGGGTAAGCCTGGATGTTGCCAGTATACGATAAAGAAGGGGGACTTGGAAGAAGATTCGCTGACGTGATTGTTATAAGTGAATTCAGCCCATGGAAGTAAGTCTGACCAATCGCTCTGATGAGCATTGGAGAAGTGACGGAGGTAATTCACCAAAATTTGGTTAGTACGCTCAGCTTGTCCTTTGGTCTGTGGGTGATAGGCGGAAGAAAAATCCAGTATGACATTCATGGATCTGCAGAGTGCCCTCCAAAATCGGGACGTGAACTGGACTCCACTGTCCGAGACGATACATTGAGGAAGACCATGAATACGAAAAATATGATGGATGAAGATTTTCGGCAATTTGGGGGCCGAAGGTAGGCCAGGAAGCGAGATGAAATGGGGCATCTTGGAAAATCTATCCACGACGACAAGGATGACGGTGCAGCCCGCAGAGCGAGGCAAATCAGTAATAAAGTCCATAGCCACATGCTGCCAGGGAGCCGAAGGGACTGGCAGTGGATGCAAGAGACCAGAAGGTAATTGGCTGGGAAACTTGTTCTGGGCACATGAGGGGCAAGACACTAAAAAACTTGGCACATCCTGAAGAAGAGTGGGCCACCAGTAGTAGCGAGACACGAGCTGAAGAGTCTTTTTGAACCCAGCATGACCTGCAAATTTGGAGGCATTTTTTTTTTTAAAAGATTTGTATATTAATGCTGTTTTTCTTTTCATTTTAGAGTGGTCTCTACTGATATCAAATGGGCTTTCTTCACGTACCACGTCCGTCTGGACCTCACTGTATCACTGTTCTCACCCGACTGCGAAAATTAGTATTGGTATTGGCATTTAGATTAACTTATATACACAACTGTTAATTTTATTAGGAAACATTGCCATCATATTGCCTTAAGGCCTCTTTCACACTTCCGTTTTTTACAATCAGTCACAATCCGCCAGGTTTTGAAAAAAAACGGATCCTCAAATTTTTTTTGAGGATCCGTTTTTTTCCCATTGACTTGCATTAATGACGGATTGTGACGGATTGCTGTCCGTTGCATCCGTTTTTTGTGAGGATCCGCCAAAAGTTGCTGTCCGTCACCATCCTGAAAAATTTCAAAACGGAGCTTGTAACGTTTTTTTCTCTGGCGGATCCTGCAAACACTGATTTAACCCGAATTTCTTTCTGGGTGCCGGACAAAAAAAAATTCTCTCTCTGTCTCTCTCTCTCTCTCTCTCTCTCTCTCTCTCTCTTCTCTCTCTCCTCTCTTCTCTTCTCTCTCTCTCTCTCTCTCTCTCTCTCTCTCTCTCTCTCTCTCTCTCTCTCTCTCTCTCTCTCTCTCTCCTTCCCGGCCAGCGATTCCTTTAAATTTCTTCATTTTCAGGATCCGTCTGAAAACGGATCCTGTGCCATCCGTTCACATCAGTTGAGAACGGATCCGCTTGTCCGCCTTTTTGGCGGATTATAACTGATGCAAAAAACTGAAGTGTGAAAGAGGCCTAAGAGACAATATTCCTCACTCCACCATCTGCAAGCTCCTTTTTCACAATATTTCCTTATTCCTGGTAAATCAATAATAAATGAAAAATAACATTAATTTTTTTCACGTTTTTGTTGTGGTAGAAGCATAATATATAAAGTGAAATCCAAGTGTGGCATCTTTAGGACTCTTTGAGCCTATAAGTCTCTATGTTTTGAACGCACATCACAGCACAAGAGCGCTATAAGCATCTCTGTAACGCCACATTTTCCTGTTACTCACAGTGGTCAGCTGATTTCTTTTCTTTTTTTTTTCCACAACATTTCAGGCAAATTGCTTCAGCAATCCAGCGGGAACCTCTCCTCATTTCCTTATGGAATATATTGTATCTAATTGAATTACCAGGTATATGATCAATACCTTCTGATGTTTCTTTTTGATTCATTTCTTGTTCTTTATGCCTTCCCATTCATGATCTCATTTCCCTAGCTTCATTGTAGCACAGCACGCCTTAAGGGTAGCTGGAAGCCTGCTATATGCCTACACCATATTCGGAAGCAGGTATAATTATGGCACTATTCCTTCTAATAATAATAAAAATGCCACCCTTATATGACATAATGTTCTGATACTACCCCACTTACCTTGTTATAGGAGCTTACAAAAAATTATTTTGCTCGTGGACATACGTTTGTTCATACTATATAGACAGCAGTCGGGTATGTTCCTCTTTTTTTTCACAGATCACCTCACCCATTCTCTCGTTCACTTTGGTCTTCTGGCACACGGTTGCTTTGGTCTTATAACATAATCGTGATGAAACAGTCTATACTGTATGGAGATTTATATTAACAATAATGTTATCGACTGTTTGATATATGTTTGTCACCTTATGTTTTGGACGAATTTACTTACCTGACGTCACGTGAATGGTACCACAGTATGAATGAGAAGGGTGTGGTAAACAAAAAGAGCAGAGCTGACACACGGATAGAGAGTGCCTTGGGAGTTCACCGTACGGTGTGGTGTGACTGTGACATGTTGTTGCCAGTAGCCACCACTAGGACAGAATCTAGTGCTGTGCTGACTGAAACTCGTGACAGGACTGATGGTAACCTGATCGAGAAGATAACGGAAGTAGAAACATGGTCAGAGGGTAACGGGGGCTCGACTGACGGAACTAACCCAGGGGTAACCTTCGACGATATAATTAAAGAAATAATGGTGCAACACATGCTGGCCAAAAGAGAACAAGAGCAGGAGATACAGTTAATAAAAGAGACAGTGAAGGAACATCTAGAACGAGAAAGAGTGATGAGACAAACGGCCGAGCATGGAGTGGAGGAGCTCGAGGAAGAAGTCCTGAAGCTCAGAGGTCACCTGTCAACATGGCACAGCGTGAACAACACCTTAAGAGAGGATGTGGAAGGGCTTGAGAAAGAAGTCTTGGAGCTCAGAGGTCACCTGTCAATGTGGCAAAATGTGAAAAAGACCCTTAGGGAAGAGATGGAAGAACTCAGAGGAGTAGTAAAAGGTCTTCTGCGGGAGAAGAGCTTGGTCAGAGATGTAGAGTGGCCGGGTCCGAGTGATAACAAGATGGAACTGCCGGTACCCATCTTAGCAGAGGGTAGTGAAGAGATGAGCTCTCCTGAAGTTAGTGAACAAAGAACTGAAGTAGACAGTCACCCGGTCGGGTCAACTGTAGTGAGGGAAGTGTCCGTGGTAAAGCCAGAGCCTCCTGGCCAGGAAGTGAGCAAGGCCACGACCTTCAAGTTGGTGATTTATGTACCCGAAGACATGTGGGTCGCCCTCCAAGGGCTGTGGGGTACTCGGTACCGGGCCGTTGTCAGGGGAATGTGCTGCGGTGGTGGTGACCCGGTCCATGGCCCTGGGCACCCAATAAAATGGTGGGTTTGTGATATAGTTTATATGGATAGTTCATGACGCCACCTGTGGTGTTTGGCAAGAAAGATGTTAAGCCAACGCTGCATGTAGATCCACTGGGACTGATGATGTGGTGCAGCAAAGATGGTGTAGCTCCCCACAGGTGGAGTTATAGTCCCAGGGCAGTGTAGATGTGGGATGCTGATGCAGGAATGAATGGAGGACACCAGAGCTTGCAGTTTCAAGGCTTTACTCACAGTTCGTAGTGCACACAGGTGCCCGCTTCAGTACTGTATCCGCCGGGGCAGAGACTCAGCCAACCCCAGGCAAGACAGGGTTCTCTCCGCCAACACTCCGCCAACGTGTGCCTTTCTGAACGACTCCGCCAATGCGCCTTTTAGTGCGAAGCACTCCAGTACTTAATTACCCCGGAATGCCTCTCTTCAGATGTTCCTAGAACTCTCATTTGTATGACAGACAGCTGTAGCCTGCTCGGGGACCTCCTGGATCCCGGCTCTCTATTCAGTTGCTGTTGTGTCCCAAGTCTTGGATGGGAGTAGTGCATTTACAGCCAACTACTCCACCGGTGTCTGCTGCAGAACCATAAGTGTCCATACAACCTCGGGGACCGGGCCCCAGCCTTGCACTGAGAACCTATAGGCAGGGTTCCTCTTCCAACCCACAACTCCTCTCTGTTCTCACTTCTTCTTCGTTCCATGCTTGTCTTTCTCTCTCTTATGGAAATGCAGGTTACAGTTCTACGTCCCTCTCTCTCCTTCTCCCTCTCCTTTCCCGTGCTAGCTGGCTCAGATCACTGAGGCAGCTGCAGCACTCATTCTCCTCAGGCCAGTCCTCAGACTCTCCTGACTGACTGTCTTCCTCTCCCAGCCTCCCCAGCTGACTGACCTTCTGTCAGACTAACCTGTAAATTCTATCTTTCCCCTTCTATTATACTAGCTCCACCCACCTCCCAGCACATCTCATGTTACAAAGCAGGGTTCCACGAAGGGTGCTCTGCTACCCTGAGCCTGAAGCTACAATGTGGTCCAGCTGAACTATCCTGTGTGTGGGATGCAGGTGTAGGAGTGTGGCAAGGAGTTCCCAACTTACCTGGATGGTGGGGCACTACACCTTAGGAGAAGGTGCAGTACCTCTGTGGCGACTGAGCCTCAGGGGCGCCACACATGCAAGAAGCCTGTGCTGAGGAAGGTGTGCATGAGGCTTTCAAAGAGGCGGTCAAAGCGTGTAAGGTGCATTGGGCACCTGAGACACGGCAATTGGTGACAGTATCAGCCAGAGAAGATATATCAAACAGAGTAGCTGTCCTGAAGGAGATGCATCTACAATGTCTCCACGCCAAACAGCTGGTCAGGCGGAGTAATGTGAAGGCTGCTCGACGCCTAGAGTTAGGAAGGGAGGCTATGGATCGGCTGGGTGTCATGATCCAGTTTGGATCTGACAGTTTAAATACACAAAGCAACTTCTTTTCCTTTGGCTGTGTGCCAAAGTCGTGAGATGGCCCCTGGTGGCCATTAGAATTATTACACATGGTGTCGTTCATTCTAAGTTGCCCCGGTGGTGGTGTGTGGCATCGCACTTTAGTTCTTTGGTTTAATGTACACGTAATTACAAATCAGGTGTGAGGCTCTATAAAAGAGTGTCAGGTGTGTTTGATCATGGTTGGTGATAGGTCTTCATTTACAAGTAAGCCTGGGTGAAAGATGGAGCTGAACAAGAGTCAGAGGGTTCCAGTAGCAGCTATGGAGTCTGCAAGAAGTGCTGGCATGGATTGGTGGAGTTCAACTATGATGTCTGCAAGAAGGGCTGGCATGGCGTGGTGGAGTCGCAGTTTATGGTGTCGGCAGGAAGTGCTTGCATGGCTTGGTGGAGTGGCGACTATGGTGAGAGTTGCACTCAGCATGCTGGACTTGGTTGCTGAAAGCTGGACTCAAGCATGCTTGACTTATTGGCAGAAAAGTTGGACTCAAGCATGCTGGACTTTTTGGCAGAAGCTGGACTCATCTCTGGGACAGCTGCAACTGGTGGTGGACTCTGCTCCAAGGCTGCACTATGGTGATGGATCCGGTTGGAGGAGAAGATGCACACAGGTGGTGGGCTGTTATGAGTTCATTTTCTCCTTCACCTCTGATGTCTGATGAACTCCCTCTGCTGGTGAAAGGAGGTAGTGAAATTGATCTGGACGGGAAGAACCTGTCATCTGAACAGGTGGAGTGTGATTGGACATCCGGAATTTCTGAGAGGATATAAGGCAGCCGACGCCCTGCAGGGTTGCTGGTGATCCTTTCTGCTCTGAGCTCTGGCATGCAGTTTAGTTCCTGTCTACTAAAAGCTAAGTTTTTGCTCTGCTATTTTTCCATGAGATTTTGTCTGTTTACTTAGTGTTTGTGTTCAGCCTGCCCTGGTTGGGACGGCCTGAACTCCATTTTTGTCTCTGATCAGTTGATCTCTTTGCTCTGTCTTCAGAATATACCTGAGTGCTGATACAGTGATTTTTTAAGTCTAGTGACTTCAGGGCCTTTTCTATCAGACGTGTTGGACATGATTTTTGGCAGGGTTTTTGCGGATTGCAGCAAGCATCTTTTCTGTCCTTTCCTATCTAGTTAGTTGGTCCCCATCATTTGCTCAGCCTGTCTTTCTGTCTGTGTTTGTGTTTTCATCTGTTTTTCACTGACAATACATGTTGGGGGCTGTCTATTGCTTTGGGGTCTGCTCTGGGGCAGTTTAGATTTCCCCTTTCTTTCTTTAGGCTTATTTAGCTCTCTGGCTGTGATGAGGGGTCTAGGGCACCGTAGGAACCCCCCACGGCTACTGTTAGTTGTGGTGAATAGGATCAGGGGTCTGCAATCCGCTAGCTACAGTACCAACCTCTCCGGTTTTCTGGACTTAGCTTGTGTTTTTGTTTTTTCCTCCTCCAGTGACTCATTCATAACAAAATCACCAGCCATACCGCAGATTCTAGGGTACTCAATAGCAGGAAAGAATTGTAAAAAAAAAAAAAAGGGGGGAAAAAAAGTGTTAGAATTTTTTTTTGTGTATATTTTTTCCTCTATTTCTCTGAGGCCATAGGGGGAATTTTTTCTCAATGGAGATTAAGCAATTGTCTGATCGTGTGGAGCAGCTCACTGCTGAAGTGCGGGGAATTTCTGCCTATCTTGCTCATTCACATGCTGCTGAACCAAAGATCCCTACTCCTGATGTGTTTTTTGGGGATCGGTCTAAATTTTTGAATTTTAAGAATAATTGTAAATTATTTTTTGCCTTGAAGCCTAACTCATCGGGGAGCTCTACGCAGCAGGTTAAAATTGTCATCTCTTTGCTGTGCAGCGATCCCCAGGATTGGGCGTTTTCTTTAAAACCTGATGATCCTATTCTAACTAATGTGAACTCATTTTTTCAAGCCTTGGGGTTGTTGTATGATGAACCTAATGCTATTGATCAGGCTGAAAAGGCCCTGTTGGCATTGAGCCAGGGTCAGGATTCTGCAGAGCTGTACTGTCAAAAATTCCGAAAGTGGGTGGTCCTTACTACCTGGAATGATGGTGCCTTGGCAGCTCTCTTTCGGAAGGGTTTGTCAGAAACCGTAAAAGATACTATGGTGGAATTTCCTGTTCCCTCTGGTCTTGACGATTCTATGTCATTAGCCATTCAGGTTGATCGGCGTTTGCGTGAACGCAAAACTGCACGAGAGGTGTTGCCACCTGTTGAACAAATGTCTGAACCTATGCAATGTGATAGAGTTTTGTCTAGGGCGCAACGTCAGGAGTTCAGAAGGCGTAATAAGCTGTGGTTTTTTTGTAGAAATGCCTCTCATATTATTTCTGTCTGCCCTAAACGAGAGAAACGTTTTGCACACACATTTGCTGTGGGTGGTGTTCAACCTAAGTTTCTTCTGGCAATAACTCTGATCTGCTCCCTGTCCACATTTTCCGCTAAGGCTTTTGTGGATTCGGGAGCAGCTCTGAACCTGATGGACTTGGATTTTGCTAAACGTTGTGGGTTTCCTATGACACCTCTGCTCATGCCTATCCCTTTGAGGGGTATTGATGCTACTCCTTTGGCGAAGAATAAGCCTCCGTTTTGGACCCAGGTGATAATGCGAGTCGCCCCAGACCATCAAGAAAATTGCAGATTTTTGGTGTTGCATAATTTGCATGATACCATTGTTCTGGGGTTTCCCTGGTTGCAAATCCATAATCCAGTTTTGGATTGGAAATCTTTGTCTGTGGTGAGTTGGGGTTGTTGGTGTGATGCTCCTGTTTTCTCCACCTCTCCCCAGTCGCATGATGTTCCTGACTATTTGGCTGATTTTTATGATGTATTTAGTGAGAATGAGTCTGCGTCTTTGCCTCCTCATAGGAGTTATGACTGTGCAATTGAGCTGAGCCCTGGGTGTAAATTTCCCAAGGGTCGACTTTTCAATTTATCTGTACCCAAGCACGAGGCTATGCGATCCTATATTAAGGAGTCGTTGGAGAAGGGTCATATTAGACCATCCTCTTCACCCTTAGGTGCTGGCTTTTTTTTCGTGGCCAAGAAAGATGGTTCATTAAGGCCTTGTATTGACTATCGTTCCCTCAACAAAATTACTGTTAAATATCCGTATCCGTTACCCCTGATTTCTGATCTATTCTCCAGAGTTAAAGGTGCTTGCTGGTTTACCAAGCTTGACCTCAGGGGGGCGTATAATCTTATTCGCATTAAGCATGAGGATGAATGGAAGATGGCGTTTAATACTCCGGAGGGACATTTTGAGTACCTGGTGATGCCTTTTGGGCTCACTAATGCCCCTTCTGTCTTCCAGTGCTTCATGAATGATATTTTCCGAGACTTTTTGATCATCTATCTGGATGATATTTTGATCTTTTCCAAGGATTGGGACTCTCATGTGGAACATGTTCGGACTGTGTTCCGGATTATGAGGGAGAATTCCCTGTGTGTCAAGGGATCGAAATGACTTTTTGGGGTACAGAGGATTTCTTTTTTGGGATTTATTTTGTCTCCGTCAACTATTGAAATGGACCCGGCCAAGGTACATGACATTTATGATTGGGTTCAGCCCACTTCTTTGAAGGCCCTCCAGAAGTTTTTGGGTTTTGCTAATTTTTATCGTAAATTTATAGCTAATTTTTCTGGTATTGCCAAATCATTGACTGATTTGACTAAGAAGGGTGCTGATGTGCTGAATTGGTCTCCGGAGGCTGTTTCTTCCTTTCAGGAGCTGAAGCGAAGGTTCACTTCTGCTCCGGTCTTGCAGCAACCTGATGTCTCACTCCTGTTTCAGGTAGAGGTGGACGCTTCTGAGATTTGTGCAGGAGCTGTTTTGTCCCAAAAAGATCCTGTAACATCTAAAATGAATCCCTGTGCTTTCTTTTCCCGAAAGTTCTCCCCATTCGAACGTAACTATGATGTGGGGAATCGGGAACAGTTAACCATGAAATGGGCATTTGAGGAGTGGAGACATTGGTTGGAGGGAGCTAAACATCAAGTCGTGGTCCTTACTGACCACAAGAATTTGATTTACCTGGAGTCGGCCAAACGCTTGAATCCTAGACAGGCTAGGTGGGCCTTGTTTTTTACACGTTTTGATTTTGTGGTCTCTTTTCTTCCTGGCACTAAGAATGTCAAGGCAGACGCCCTCTCTAGGAGTTTCCTTGCTGATTCTCCTGTTGTGACTAAGCCTGCTACCATCTTAGGCGAGGGGGTAGTTCTTTCTGCCATCTCGCCCGATTTGAGACGTGCTCTGGAAGAGTTTCAGGAGGACAAACCTGAGCGTTGTCCCATTGGAAAATTGTAAGTTCCTGACCAGTGGAGGAAGAGAGTAATGTCTGAAGTTCATTGCTCCACATTGGCTGGTCATCCAGGTATTTTTGGTACTAGAGATTTGGTGAGTCGGTCTTTTTGGTGGCCCGCCTTGTCTCGTGATGTCAGGAATTTTGTGCAGTCCTGTGGGACTTGCTCCCGGTCTAAACCTTGTTCTCGCTCTAGTGGGTTGTTGATGCCTTTGCCGGTGCCCAGGAGGCCATGGACCCATATTTCAATGGATTTTATCTCTGATATGCCTGTCTCTCAAAGAATGACTGTTATTTGGGTTTTTGTGATAGATTCTCTAAGATGGTCCATCTTGTACCACTCCCTACGTTGCCATCTTCCTCAGAGTTGGTGCCCTTGTTTTTGTAACAGGTGGTTCACTTGCATGGGATTCCTGAGAACATTGTATCTGACAGAGGAGTTCAGTTTGTTTCTAGATTTTGGAGGACTTTCTGTTCCAAGCTGGGAATTCAGTTGTACTTCTCCTCTGCGTTTCACCCTCAGACCAATGGGCAGACGGAGAGAACAAACCAGACTTTGGAGTCGTATTTGAGATGTTTTATTTGTGCTGATCAGGATGATTGGGTCTCATTTTTGCCCTTGGCCGAATTTCCGCTGAACAATAGAGCTAGTTCTACCACTTTGATGTCACCCTTTTTCTGTAATTTTGGGTTTCATCCTAGATTCCCTTCAGGGCAAGTGGAATCTTCGTTCTGCCCAGGTGTGGACACTGTGGTTGTGAGAATGCAGCAGATATGGGATCAAGTGGTGGATAAGTTGTCTCTCTCCCAGGAAAAGGCCCAGCGGTTTTCCAACCGGCATAGGACCATTGGACCCCGGTTTAAGGTGGGTGATATGGTTTGGTTGTCGTCTAAGAATATTCCTATGAAGGTTGCATCTCCAAAATTTAAGCCAAGATTTATTGGACCTTATAAGATTTTGGAGATTCTTAATCCTGTTTCTTTTCGATTGGCTCTTCCAGTTACGTTCAAAATCCATAACGTATTTCACAAGTCACTGTTGAAGAGGTTTGTTGAGCCAGTAGTTCATGTGGTGGCACCTCCTGACCCTGTATTGGTTGAAGGTAATGTGGAATATGAGGTTGAGAAGATACTGGATTCTCATCTGGCTAGACGGAGACTCCAGTATTTGGTTAAATGGAAGGGTTATGGCCAGGAGGATAATTCTTGGGTCTCTGTATCTGATATTTATGCTAATAAATTCGTTTTTGCGGACACCATTTAGCTTTTTGCTAGTATGAGAGGCGTCTCCACAGAAAAAACACAGCTTATTACGCTTTCTAAACTCCCGACGTTGCGCCCTAGACAAAACCCATCACATTGCATAGGTTCAGACATTTGTTCAAAAGGTGGCAGCGCCTCCCGTGTAGTTTTACGTTCACGTAAACGCCGATCAACTTGAATGGCTAATGACATAGAGCCATCCAGACCAGGGGGAACAGGAAATCCCACCATAACATCTTTTACGGTCTCTGACAAACCTTTCCGAAAGAGTGCTGCCAATGCACTATCATTCCATGTAGTAAGGACCGCCCACTTTCGGAATTTCTGAAAGTACAACTCTGCAGGATCCTGACCCTGGTCTAATGCCAACAGGGTTCTCTCAGCTTGATCAGCGGCATTAGGTTCATCATACAACAACCCCAAGGCCTGAAAAAATGCATCCACATTAGTCAGAATAGGATGTTCAGGTGTCAGAGAAAAAGCCCAATCCTGGGGATCGCCGCGCAGCAAGGAGATGACAATTTTAACCTGCTGCACAGAGCTCCTCGATGAGTTAGGCTTCAAAGCAAGAAATAATTTACAATTATTCTTAAAATTCAGAAATTTAGACCGATCCCTAGAAAACACATCAGGAGTAGGAATCTTGGGTTCAGCAGCATGTGACTGAATAAGGTAGGTGGAAATTCCCTGTACTTCAGCAGCAAGTTGCTCCACACGATCAGACAGTTGCTTATTCTCCATTAGGAGAGAAAAAAAAATCCTCCTATGGCCCCAGAGAAAAAGAGGAAAAAATATAAATAAAAAAAAAAATTCTGACACTTTTTTTTTTTTCCTTTAACAATTCTTTCCTGCTTTTGAGTACCCTAGAATCTGCGGTATGGCTGGTGATTCTGTTATGAATGGGTCACTGAGGAGGAAAAAAACAACAAGCTAAGTCTCAGAAAACCAGAGAGGTTGGTAACTATGCAGATTGCAAATCCCTGATCTTAACCACACAACTACCAGCAGTCGTGGAGTGTTCCTACGATGGTCCTAGACGCCTCGTCACAACCGGAGAGCTACCTAAGCCTAAAGCAGGAAAAGAGGAAAACTAACTGCCCCAGAGCAGACCCCAAAGGAAAGACAGCCCCCCACATGTATTGACGGTGAAACAAGATGAAAACACAAACAAAGGCAGGAAAATAGGCTGAGCAAACGATGGGGCCCGACTAACTAGAAAGGACAGGAAAGGAAAGACACTGTCTGCAATCTGCCAAAAAACCCTACCAAAATAATGTCCAACACCTCTGATAGCAAAATTAACCCTGAAGTCACTAGACTTCTCCCACTATATCAGCACTCTGAAATATTCTGAGACAGAGCAAAAAGAGGACAATCTAATAAGGGACAAAAAAGGCAAATTGGCAAATACAGATAAATAGGAGTGGAAATTCAGCATAGCCCCAGCAGGGGCTGGCTGACCACACAATAAACTGAATTGACCAACAAGCGCAAGTGTGAACATTAGCAAAAAACAAACTTAACTTGAGAAGACTGGAAGAGAGCTGAAGTCCAAGACCTGAGAAGCAGACTGAATCACCAGCACCAGGATAGGGCGTCGGCTGTCTTATGTTCAGTCTGATACTCCAGAGATCCAATCGTTATCTTCCTCATCAGGTGGCAGATCACTACCACTTAAACCAACCTCACTACCTCCTGTCACCACCAGAGGGAGAACGGAATGAGAACTGGTGGAGCAGAAAATTAGTTCATAACAGTTATGTATCTCAAAGTGGGTGGCTTTTAGATGGAGACTTATGTATATGTGATCAGCAAGGACATTGCTGAGGTGCTGCGTTAATATGTGAGGGAGAAGTCTCCAGGTAACTAGAGAGTTGGGGGGGCCTGGTTACCTACAAACCCACCCAGGGGGCGTGCTTAAAGCACGGTTGTAAAGAGTGTGAAATGCCTGAAGGACCTGTGATGAGGTCAGAGTCATGTGACCGAGTGGGCGTGGCTATGATTGATATAATGTGGCCGGGGTGAGTCACAAGGGGTGAATGCAGGGACCTGGTTGGTCCAGAGCGGAAGGTCCCGTGGGGAGAGTTGTCTCCTGGCTAACAGCCTGTGGAGTGGCTGTGTGTAATGGCTGCCAGTGTCTGTGAGTCCCAGAGGAGAGAGTGGATGTCTGCAGCATGGAGCAGCAGCCATGAGGAAACCCTGACATGGGTGAGATAATGATGAGGCTGAAGAGCCTGTGTATGCTGGACATTGCTAACAGAGGGAAACTCTGTAATGGACGCTATGCTGGTGAAATGAACTGTCTGTTGCTGTGATGATTTATGCTGCATAATAAACCGCATGGACTGCTATGTTTTGCTGGAAAACCTGTGCCGGATGTGATTTGTTTGCTGCCTAGCGAGAATCCCCTACTAAAATGACAGTGCTACCTCACATATACCGTCTGGCTCTTCCACCATGCCTCGGTATCACGACACCTTTCATGTGTCCCTCCTAAAACCCGTTCACATGTCCCCGTTTTCCGAGTCATCTGCCGGGACTTCGGGCTCGTCTACGGACGATTATGAGGTGAACGCCATTGTTGGGTGCAAGGTGGTACGAGGTAAAATGTTATTTCTGGTGGACTGGAAGAGTTATGGTCCAGAGGACAGGACCTGGGAACCTATTGAACACATTCATGCTCCTCAGCTCATTGCAGCTTTTGAGCAAAGCGAGGCCCAAGGAGGGGGGGTCCTATGAGGGGGGGTAAAGTTAGGCGCCTAGGTTCTCCCACTGCACAGGGGGAATCTCAAGCCATGTCCTCTGCGATCTCCCATTCTTCTGCGGTCGCAGAGAATCCTGCTCAGCAGAGATGTCAGTCCCGGCGTCTTGCCCAGGCTAATGCTATGCGTCTGGTTGCTACTGCCGCTCCAGGCTCAGCTATAGCATCAGACATTATTCAGCGGCGAGCAGTCGCTCCTACGACTAAGTCCTGCTTTTCTCCTACTGAGCATGCCCATGGGATGACCTCTCATGGGAGGTCGGAGGTCACATGCTCAGGTCCTATTGCAGCTCGGATTGGGCCATCAGGAAGGTCCCAGAAGTCTGCGCTATAAAAGGATCGCGCGACCGCATGGCCGTGTGCTAATACAGACTGTATTATCAGACTATGTGGAGTGAGTGTTGTATGCTCGTATGTATGTCTCAGGTGAATGACTCATTATGAAACCCCTACCCTTGATATGCATGTGTTGTGTAGCCTAGCCTGTTAAGTGCCCAGGCTGAGGTGCAAGTAGGAGGCAGAGTCGGAGACTGGCATCAGCGCCAACTGGAGGCTTGTCTGTACGCCACGGTGCTCGTTCTCAGCACTCCACGTTAGCCAGCGTCTATTAGTGGCATCCGCACGCTCAGTAGGTCTAGAGGGACTATGACGCCATGTCCTCGGGGCTGAATTCTGTGACCGTTTACTGAGCGCTCCCTTGCCGAGCTCTGTGAGCTTAAACAGGCTCCGGCATTTATGTTCTGCGGTAGTGCGGCTCTGTGAGGTAACAGAATTCGCCCTGTACACACTGGGTGACGTTCAACCGCGTGTGTTCTTCCTTTATACCGCCATATAGCGTCCGCCATTACCGGGAAGCAGTTTAACATCTCTGCACGGTGGACCACGGGCTGCGAGCGCACTTCATTAACATCTTTTTATAATTTGGTGCGTTCCGCTAGCCCTAACATGGGGGCTGCATAAAACACAATATTGGGGTGTCTGGAACTATAGATTGTAATTGGGCATCTTTTTTGTAATAAAAGTTGTAGTTTCTGTGTAGCTCCCTTTAGCACCTCCAGATTTGGATTGTGACTGCTAGAAGCACTCGGTTGCTTTCTTGTTTAGTTTTGCAAAGTAGAAGATGATTCCTCCAACCTACTACCATTACATTGATATTTTATTCATCTGGATGGAGTCTGAGCAACAGCTAAAGATGTTCCAGAGCAAAAACTTAGAACAAGGAAGAACTCTCATCACCGCACAATAAAAGAAAAAATAATAAATCCACCTGTGGCAAATATGTTTGTATCCCATGATCACAACTTCATGGACATGAAATTGCTTGTATTTTATCCCAAGTGTTATTGCAAGACTTGTTAAAGACTCAATAGTGATTTGTAGGATTGCTGCTGCCAACAGCTGGCGCTATAGAGTTCAAGTACTCTAAATCTCTGAAGAGGCAATTTGCATATTAAATTTCCCAGAGGAGAATTGCACAGCAAATTTTTCAAAACTGTTGGCCAGTAGATGATGCTGTGTAAACATGAAGATTAAATGTCTATTGTTACCCAAGTAAACTATTATTTTTATTTTCTTTTATTTTTAGATTTTGGCCACCAGACGGCAAAGTGCTGATGCAATGAGGCACTATTGCTTGTCACCTAATTGTACCACAGATTATTTTTATTTTATGATGGTGACAGCTATTTTAAGTAATTCAGCCCATTACTGTCACAGATAGCACATATAAAACATTAATCAACAAGTGAATAATTTATCAATGAATCAAGCAATTTACATAGAATAGATATACAGGGGGAAAAAAAGTATTTAGTCAGCCACCAATAGTGCAAGTGCTCCCACTTAAAAAGATGAGAGAGGCTTGTAACTGACATCATAGGTAGACCACAACTATGAGAGTCAAAATGAGAAAAGAAATCCAGAAAATCAACTCATCTGATTTGGCAAGATTTATTTTTCAAATTATGGTGGAAATAAGTATTTGGTTATTAACAAAATTTCATTTCAATATTTTGTTATATATCCTTTGTTGGTAATGACAGAGGTCAAACATTTTCTGTAAGTCTTCACAAGGTTGGCACACAATGTTGGTGGTATGTTGGCCCATTCCTCCAGGCACATCTCCACTAGAGCAGAGATATTTTGGGCCTGTCGCTGGGCAACACTGACTTTCAAATCCCTCCAAAAGTTTTCTATGGGGTAGAGATCTGGAGACTGGCTAGGCCACTCCTTCATATGCTTCTTATGAAGCCACTGCTTCATTGCCCTGGCCGTGTGCTTGGGATCATTATCATGCTGAAAGACCCATCTATGTTTCATTTTCAATGCCCTTGCTGATGGAAGGAGGTTTGCATTCAAAATCTCAAGATACATGGCCCCATTCATTCTTTCATGTACACAGATCAGAAACAAATCCAAAGCATGATGTTGCCACCCCCATGCTTCACAGTAGGTATGGTGTTCTTTGGATGCAACTCAACATTCTGTCTCCTCCAAACATGACGAGATTTGTTTCTACCAAACACTTCTACTTATGTTTCTTCAGAACATGTGACATTATCCCAATACTCGCCTGGATAATCCAAATGCTCTCTAGCAATCTTCAGACGGGCCCAGACATATACTGGCTTAAGCATGGGACAAGACTGGCACTGCAGGATCTGAGTTCCTGGTAGCGCAGTGCATTTCAGATGGTAGCCTTTGTTGCGGTGGTCCAAGCTCTATGCAGGTCATTCACTAGGTCCCCCTGTGTGGTTCTGGGATTTTTGCTCACCGTGCTTGTGATCATTTTGACCCCACGAGGTGAGATCTTGCATGGAGCCCCAGATCGAGGGAGATTATCAGTGGTCTTGTATGTCTTCCATTTTCTTATCATTGCTCCCACTGTTGATTTCATGACACCAATCAGCTTGCATATTGCAGATTCAGTCTTCCCAGCCTGGTGCAGGACTACAATTTTGTTTCTGGTGTCCTTCGACAGCTCTTTGGTCTTCACCATAGTGGAATATGGAGTGTGACTGTTTAAGGTTGTAGACACGTGTCTTTTATAATGATAACAAGTGCAAACAGGTACCATTACTACAGGTAATGAGTGGAGTACAGATAAACTCTCTTAAAGAAGAAGATACAGGTCTGTGAGAGCCAGAAATCTTGCATGTTTTTAGTTGACCAAATACATATTTTCCACCGTAATTTGAAAAATAAATCTTGCCAAATCAGACAAGGTGATTTTCTGGATTTCTTTTCTTATTTTGACTCTCATAGTTGTGGTCTACCTATGATGTCAATTACAGGCCTCTCTCAACTTTTTAAGTGGGAGAATTTGCACAATTGGTGGCTGACTAAATACTTTTTTTTTCCACACGTAGCTACCTATGACTTGTACCTACAGTATATACCTCTAAGAAATGCATCATTCAGAAGGATGCGATAATGACGTTGTGCTTCCTCGGCGCGCGGGTCAATAATTGTTACGCTTGATATTGCACTAAAAGTCGCTAGACATGTTACACGAAATCGCAGTTCATGGGCTACAAAGTCATTGAGAACATTCATCACATTCCCGATTGCTCGATGGGTGACATTTATAACCCACCGACTCAAGAAATAATCTTCTGGAGAGAGATTTTTAATCTCGGCATTCTCCACTTCATGTATAAACTGTCCACAGCTTAATTGCTGAAGGTATAATTATTGCTAAGTTAATTAATGTCTGGCTGGAAGCGCTGGAATAATATCCCGATAAGTAATGTACTTAGTGAAGCTCCGAAATGAAAACACTCCATGGACCTCAAGGGTCCTTGGAATAAAATGGCCACTAATTGTTTCATTATGCAGAAAGGTAAAAATACAAGGCTGGGTTGCCAGAAAGCGGTCAGGCCATTAATGTCACGAGGTCTAGGTGCTTCAGAGATGCTGCCTCTTCATAAAAATCACAGCAGCTTTCAGCTGTATTATTAGAAATATGTTCTTATTGTTTATGGCCGTGTGGTTTTTATCAATAGCAAACTTTAGCCAACTTTACTGACTTTTCCACTATTTCTATTTGCTCTGCACATGTTGGAGTACGATGCACATAGTGCTGTACAGCAAGTGAACACATCCACACTGCATCCATTGTGGCATAATTGCTGCAAACAGATCGGCAGTACTGTAATGTGCATGCGCCGGCTTTACTTCTGGGTTTCCGGTGCTCTTTGGCCTCTCCTGGAGCCTGCGAATTACAGGACTTTGAAATTCCTCAGCAGGGAAGAGTGAAGTACACCTAAGCAAGAGCGAGATTGGGGGCACTGTGTGGATGACGTTGGACATGTCATCCATGTGAAGAAAGGCAGTTCGATGGCGAGCAACAGCAGCGATGCTCATCGAACCAGACTGTGCCATATTGTGGGGAATATAAAAGTTATTTTTGAGGAATATGCAAAAATATACAGGTTGATAGACTGCTGTAAAGGTGGTCACTAGAGTTGAGCAAAACGGGTCGAAAAATTTCAAAAGTCACCGACTTTTGGTAAAGTCGGGTTTCAAGAAACGAAACCCGACCCTAGGGTGAGGTCGGCCACGAGCTCGGCGACTTTAGCGCCAAAGTCGCGTTTCAGAAGTTTGTTTTCCGCCCTTTTTCAGCCAATCAGGATCCACGGACACTGTGGGCAACGTGATGACATAGGCGGCAGGGGTCACCACCATCTTTGAGAAGGGCATGCAAGTGATTGGCTTGCTTTGGGGGGCGTCACAGGAGGTATAAAAGGACGTGCATGCCGACCGCCATGTTACTCATGCTGATCTCAGAATAGGGAGAGCTGCTGCTGCTGCTGATTCTGTAGGGAGAGCGTTAGGAAGGGAAGAAGACACCAAAAACTGCTTCTGCTGCTAGCGATTTTGCCTGTACAACACACCAGTCACTGTGTGTGCAGTGCAAGTGGAGGCTATATTTTGCTGGATCAGCTGTGTTGGTTGTTAGGCTGCCTTATAGGGCTTCCTGATAGCTGCATTGCTGTTTTCCCACTGCTCTGCAAACTGCTTTTTTAAAAGCAATCCAAATTTTTTTTTGTCCTGGTGAGGTATTGAGCGTGCATTTTTTCACACCATACAGCGGTGTACGCTCCTCACACAGTACCGTGTAACGGCTGTTATCATGGCCACAGTGAAGCTATCTGTGTGTGACTCTGTAAGAATAAGTCGAGGACATGTTCCGTTCTTACAGACCTCCACCTTCTAGTTTTGTCTGCTTTTCAAACAGTTAAGTATATTTGCTGCTTGATCACATTCAAAACTATAGAGAGACAGCGTGTGTCAGTCAATATACTTAAAAAACACGGAGCTTGACAATTTTACGGACACCGGACAGCGGTGTATGTGCACGCTCCTCTCTCAGTACCGTGTAACGGCTGTTATCATGGCCACAGTGAAGCTATCTGTGTGTGACTCTAAGAATAAGTCGAGGACATGTTCCGTTCTTACAGACCTCCACCTGCTAGTTTTGTCTGCTTTTCAAACAGTTAAGTATATTTCCTGTTTGATCACATTCAAAACTATAGAGAGACAGCGTGTGTCAGTCCGTATACTTAAAAAACACAGAGCTTGACAATTTTACGGACACCGAACAGCGGTGTACGTGCACGCTCCTCTCTCAGTACTGTGTAACGGCTGTAATCACGGCCACAGTGAAGCTATCTGTGTGTCACTCTGTAAGGATAAGTCGAGGACATGTTCCGTTCTTACAGACCTACACTCTAGGGAGATTCCTATTCTGCCCAATTCTATATACACCTTGTAGTTTGTCATACACTAGCCATTTTCTGCCTGTGACATAGCGGTGTGATATTAACTGGGCCTCACACAACAGTGTCCACAAGTGTGTTCAGATATTCTACATCTCCCCTGTCCTATAGTGACATTTTTCACACCTGCGACATTGAGCCTGTGACATAGCGGTGTGATATTAACTGGGCCTCACACAATCCAACAGTGTCCACAAGTGTGTTCAGAAATTCTACATCTCCCCTGTCCATTAGTGACATTTTTCACACCTACGACATTGAGCCTGTGACATAGCGGTGTGATATTAACTGGGTCTCACACAATCCAACAGTGTCCACAAGTGTATTCTGAAATTCTACATCTCCCCTGTCCTATAGTGACATTTTTCACACCTGCGACATTGAGCCTGTGACATAGCAGTGTGATATTAACTGGGCCTCACACAATCCAACAGTGTCCACAAGTGTGTTCAGAAATTCTACATCTCCCCTGTCCTATAGTGACATTTTACACACCTACGACATTGAGCCTGTGACATAGCGGTGTGATATTAACGGGGCCTCACACAACAGTGTCCACAAGTGTGTTCAGAAATTCTACATCTCCCCTGTCCTATAGTGACATTTTTCATACCTGCGACATTGAGCCTGTGACATAGCGGTGTGATATTAACTGGGCCTCACACAATCCAACAGTGTCCACAAGTGTGTTCAGAAATTCTACATCTCCCCTGTCCTATAGTGACATTTTTCACACCTGCGACATTGAGCCTGTGACATAACGGTGTGATATCAACTGGGCCTCACACAACAGTGTCCACAACTGTGTTCAGAAATTCTACATCTCCCCTGTCCTATAGTGACATTTTTCACACCTGCGACAATGAGCCTGTGACATAGCGGTGTGATATTAACTGGGCCTCACACAATCCAACAGTGTCCACAAGTGTGTTCAGAAATTCTACATCTCCCCTGTCCTATAGTGACATTTTTCACACCTGCGACATTGAGCCTGTGACATAGCGGTGTGATATTAACTGGGCCTCACACAACAGTGTCCACAAGTGTGTTCAGAAATTCTCCATCTCCCCTGTCCTATAGTGACATTTTTCATACCTGCGACATTGAGCCTCTGACATAGCGGTGTGATATTAACTGGGCCTCACACAATCCAACAGTGTCCACAAGTGTGTTCAGAAATTCTACATCTCCCCTGTCCTATAGTGACATTTTTCACACCTGCGACATTGAGCCTGTGACATAGCGGTGTGATATTAACTGGGCCTCACACAACAGTGTCCACAAGTGTGTTCAGAAATTCTACATCTCCCCTGTCCTATAGTGACATTTTTCATACCTGCGACATTGAGCCTGTGACATAGCGGTGTGATATTAACTGGGCCTCACACAATCCAACAGTGTCCACAAGTGTGTTCAGAAATTCTACATCTCCCCTGTCCTATAGTGACATTTTTCACACCTGCGACATTGAGCCTGTGACATAGCAGTGTGATATTAACTGGGCCTCACACAATCCAACATTGTCCACAAGTGTGTTCAGAAATTCTACATCTCCCCTGTCCTATTGTGACATTTTTCACACCTACAACATTGAGCCTGTGACATAGCGGTGTGATATTCACTGGGCCTCACACAATCCAACAGTGTCCACAAGTGTGTTCAGAAATTCTACGTCTCCCCTGTCCTATAAAGACCTTGTACCTTGTTTTACATTACTATATAGTTTGTGGGATTTTGTGTATATTTTTACCAAAAACGAGGAAGGCTGGTGGAAGAGGCCGTGGAATTGGGCGTTGGTTGCCAGCTGGTAATGATGGTGTTTGTGGTGGATCTGATGGTAGTGGCAAAAGCAAAATAGGACCGAATGCAGGAGGTGTTGAGCCTGCGTCATCGTCTGGCTCCACAAAGCTTCGAAGGCTTAGTTTTCTAGGAGTTGGCAAACCGCTTTTAAAGCCAGAGCTTCAGGAAAAAGTTTTGCCTTACATTGCTGACTCAGCCTCCAGCTCTATCGCCTCCTCTTCTGAAGTTGTAAAAAATAAAAGCACTGAGTCGTCATTGGAGGCTCATGTTCATGAACCACATCTTTCCTTGTGTCCTTCACGCCAACCAAGATTGAAGGATGACGCAGGCCATACAACTGATTACTTCATGGAGCTGTTTTCACATACCATGCCTGGGTTATCAAGTGAAATGGTGAATTACCCAGGCCAAGATGAATCTGACATGGAGTGCACTGATGCACAGCCACTGATAGATGATTCTGCTGGTACATTCAGTCAGAGCACTACATTGTCCTCGCAGTGTAATGAGCCAGATTCTGACCCTGATGAGACTCTGGTGCCCCTTCCCGCATACTATACCACCATACACGGTGACACAGAGGAAGGTGCACATGACATTGAAGAGAAGGTGATGGATGACCCAGTTGTTGACCCAGATTGGCATCCATTGGGGGAAGAGGGTGCTGCTTCCAATAGCTCAGATGAGGAGGAGGAGCATCCACAGCAGACATCGACATCGCAACAGCTGTTATCTGGCAGGCCCGGAGCACTCCAAAGACAGGTTCCAAAAATCAAAAGAGTTGCTGGACAGCTTGTCCAGACGGTCAAAATAGCACAGCGTGCTAGGCCACAAAATGTCTTCCAAAGTAGGAAGAGTGCAGTGTGGCACTTTTTTGAACAAAATCCTCATGATCAGACCAAGGTTATCTGTAGAAAGTGCGCAAAGACCTTTAGCCGAGGGAAAAATCTGAAAAATTTGAATACCAGTTGCATTCTTAGACATTTAACCAGCATGCACTTGCAAGCGTGGACACAACACCAAACCTCAAGTACCACATGTGCAACTGATCACAAAGAAGGTAGTCAGCTACATCGTTTCCCCCACTGTAAGCCCACCGGTTAGCACAGCAGCAAATGTTGAGGTGTCGTCGCAAGGCCAAAGCAGTCAGGGAATCACACTGTTAGATCAAAGAAAGACTGAATCTAGGCCATCAGAAAGAACACCAACTCCATCACCATCATCAACCCTCTCTCAGTCCGCCCTGTCCACCGTTACTTCCACCATATGCAGCTCTCAAGTCCAGCTCACCCTCCCAGACACTATGAGTAGGTCAAGAAAGTACTCAGTCTCTCATCCGCGTACAGTGGGTTTGAACGCCCACATTGCCAAACTAATCTCATTAGAGATGATGCCCTATCGCTTGGTGGAAAGCGCAGCTTTCCGCGAACTCATGGCCTATGCAGTACCACGCTACGACCTACCCAGTCGCCACTTCTTCTCTCGCAAAGCCATCCCAGCCCTCCACCATCATGTGAAAGACCGCATTGTCCATGCACTCAATCAGTCAGTGAGTGGAAAGGTGCACCTCACAACAGATGCATGGTCCAGTCGGCATGGCCAGGGCCGTTACGTGTCCATCACTGCGCACTGGGTTAATGTCGTTGATGCAGGGTCCACAGGGGACAGCGGTGGTGGGACAGTGCTGCCTAGCCCACGGTATAGGAAACAGTTGGCTGTAGGCGTTCGACCCTCCTCCTCCTCCAGAAGCGAAAGCTTGTCCACAGAGCGCTGTCGTATGAGCACTCCATCTGCAGCTGCCACTGTTGCACATGAGGTGTCCCCCTATCGAGCAGCTAGTGGAAAGCATCAGCAGGCTGTGTTGCAGATGATGTGTTTGGGCGACAGACACACCGCGGAGGTGCTGGCCGAGTACTTGAAGCGACAAACTGAGTCATGGCTGGGTAGTCTACATCTTGAGGCAGGCAAGGTAGTTAGTGATAACGGCCGTAATTTTGTGGCAGCCATAGCCCTTTCAAAACTCAGCCACATACCTTGATTGGCTCACACCTTGAACTAGGTGGTGCAGTGCTTCCTCAACAATTTTCCAGAGTTAACAGCCCTGCTCCAGAAGGTGCGAAGACTGTGCGCGCACATCCGCCGGTCGCCTGTTCACTCCATTCGTATGCAGAAGCTGCAGCGATTGCTCCACCTTCCCAACCACTGCCTCATTATCGACATTGCAACAAGGTGGAACTCCACCCTGCACATGGTTGAGCGGCTGTGCGAACAGAGGCAGGCCATAATGCATTTGTGGGAGGATACACGGCCAAGCAGACATGGAGCCAATGATGGGACAGTAGTAGTCCCATCATCCGGCTAATGTGTTGAATGTAAAAAAAAATTTAAAAAAATAAAAAATATTTACATGCTACATACATGCTACATACATACAACATGCATACTACATATATACTACATGTAACATACATACTACATGCAACATGCATACTACATACATGCTACATACTACATGCATGCTACATACTACATACATGCTACATACATACTACATACATAATACATATATACTACATGCATGCAACATACAACATATATACTACATGCATGCAACATGCATACTACATATATACTATATATTACATGTAACATACATACTACATATATACTACATGCTACATACATGCTACATACTACATACATGCTACATACTACATACATAATACATATATACTACATGCATGCAACATACATGCAACATATATACTACATGCATACTACATATATACTATATATACTACATGTAACATACATACTACATATATACTACATGCTACATACATGCAACATACATACTACATACATGCTACATACATACTACATACATACAACATATATACTACATGCATGCAACATACATACAACATATATACTACATGCATGCAACATGCATACTACATATATACTATATATAGTACATGTAACATACATACTCCATGTATACTACAGGCTACATACATGCAACATACACACTACATGCTACATACATGCAACATACATACTACATACATGCTACATACATACACACTACATGCTACATACATGCAACATACATACTGCATACATGCTACATACATGCTACATATATACCACATGCATGCAACATGCATACTACATATATACTGCATATATACTACATGCATGCAACATACATATATACTACATACAATACATACATATAGACATACAGTACATATAACATAGAGTACATACTCACCGTCACTTGTCACTTTGATCCCCGAAGCCATTGTCCCCTTGAGGAATAAATATCAAAATAAAAAAACACCAATATACTTACCCCGATCTGCAGAAGTCCACAAGGGTCCCACGTCCATCTTGCGTGGAGAACAGCAGCATCAGCTGATGCTACCGTTCTCTACCAGCTCCAGGAATACAATGACGGAAGGTAGGTATCCTTCCGTACTGTATTCCTCCACCACTTTAAAAAAAAAAAAGTCCCTAGTCTCACTTTATGCCATTGCTGCGTGGGAAATTCGACGGAAGTATCGGACGGTATCGCTCAACACTAGCAATCACGTGTAATCCATACTGGGCCTGACACCATCTGAGCCTTCCTCCTGATCTATAGACATATATTTTGAATGTGTACACTATGCTATCCATACATGTTATCCGGGGATACGGTACCCTTTCTCACCTTTGTGCAATCACATGTAATCCATACTGGGCCTGACACCGTTTGAGCCTGCCTCCTGATCTATAGACATATATTTTGAATGTGTACACTATGCTATCCACACATGTTATCCGGGGATACGGTACCCTTTCTCACCTTTGTGCAATCACGTGTAATCCATACTGGGCCTGAGAACGGCTGGCGAGCTGTTAAGCAAGCTACAGCACCTGTGGTTTGCACACGTAAGTTTTTCATTTTTTCAGGAATGACGGTAAGGCCTAATTCCGGAACTGCGGTTGACCTGCACTTACTGGGAAATCATCGTTCGCAGGTAATAATTGTAATCCCAGATCCCCATCACTAACGTTGTTCAGCGGGTTATCTGCACCTGTAAGCGACAAACGGTGGCCTTTTCAGTGTAGCGCACATGCAGCCACGGACATGTAAGGGCATGACACACCAGTTATTGGCCAATCTCACGTGCCAGAGCCTCGCGTGTCCCTCTAGTAAGCTGGAATCGGACCGCGGGGCATGGCCCACCATACACTGGAACATTCCAAAGGTGGACATCAGACACTGGAGCAGCATTTACAGGGCTCATTATACACTAGAGCATTAGAAATGGGGCCCATTATGTATGGAGCATTATTTGGGCCCATAAGACAGTGGAGCTTCATCCATGGGGACCAACATATACTGTAGCATTATGTGGAGCTCATCATATACTGTTTCAAACATTATATGGGACCAATGATTCTGTATGGAGAAACAGATGGGCCTCGTCATGAGATGTAAAAAGTGAAGTATTTTTCATTGTACTATACCGCTATTTCTCTGCCGTATCGGAGCATCATGAGTTGTGGTATGTGTTAAAGGGGCGCTCTTTCGCCCAGGGCACATGAAAACCTGGAGCCAGCCCTACCCCCCCACAACTTTAGCCAAATAACCCCCATTTTTCAGTGTGTAACTAGTATTATGAAGTAAATTAAGGTTGACAAGCTTAAGTTATAAGAATTGATGCTTTTGACATTCAAATGGGCACTGTAGGTGTGTTTCCTGTCCTCCTCTCACTGCCGACTTTAATTCCCCATTGACTTACATTGGGTTTAGTGTTTCAGTTGGACCCCCGACTTTTCCCTATAGTCGGCCGATTTTACTCGACCAGACTTTTGGAAAAGTCGGGCTTCATGGAACGAAACTCGACCCAAAAAAAGCAAAAGTCGCTCAACTCTAGTGGTGACAGGTTCTCTTTAAAGGTCGTATTAGGAAGATCTCCCATTCTACTGGTTAGTATGTTAAAGACTTAATGGGGTTTTCCAATTTCAAAAATACTCAATCCTCCATTGGCAGTTTGTTTTAAAAAAAATTCAGTATAGAAAATAATTCTCTTTCCCTTTGATTAGCTCATTTTTAAAATTCAACGCAAGCTCAATATTCAATCACAGAGATCTCATTTTTCATATTCACCTGGCACCAGAGATTGACATAATACAGACTTCAGATTTTTTATCCAGTTTGGGTTTCATATCAAAGTAGACTTGTAGACAAAAATAAGCAAAAATGGCAAATCATTTGTGAAAAAAATATTTTTTTTATTTACAGTGTCTTGTGATGCCTATAGACACAAAGCGATACTGGTTTGATTTACCTCACTGACTTTTATGGAAGCTGGTTACTATTAAGCATTGAGTTTCCTCTACTACACAGGGGGAATCTCAAGCCATGTCCTCTGCAGCTACAGAGATTCCTGCTCAGCAGAGGCGTCAGTCCAGACGTCTTGCCCAGGCTAATGCTAGGCTTCTAATTGCTCCTTCAAGCTCTGCTGTAATACCATGCTTGAATCAGCAGCAAGCAGACGCTCCAGGGACTAAGTCATGTATTTTGCCTACTGAGCATGTCTGTGGGACGACCTCTCATTGGAAGTCGGAGGGCACATGTGCAGGTCCCGCTCCTGCTCAGATTGGTCCACCACTGGGAAGGTCCCGGAAGGATGCCACTATAAAAGAGTTGCATGACCGCTCGGCCATGCGCTAGTATAGACTCTTATGCTAAAGGTGTGTATGATGATGGATGCATGTATCTGGTGACTGACTCATTTGAAACCCTTACCCTTGGTTATGCCTGTTGTTAGGGTCTAGTGGTTAGAGTCAGCGCCTGTCAGTGGCTAGGCTTTAGGCCACAGTGCTCCAGGTCAGCACCTCAGGTAGCGCCATAGCCATATGGTGCCATCCAGCGCAAGACACATAAGTGCCGCATCTACGGCGGTGCCAAGTGCTGGTGAGTCCAGAGGGAATCCAACCCTGTGTCTTGGGGCAGAGTCCTGTGACTTTACACCAGCGCTCACTTCGCCGAGCTCTGTGAGCTTAACAGGCTTCGGTGATTATATTTGGCGGTAGTGCGGCTCTGTGAGGCAACAGAGTCGGCCTCGTACACACCGGATGACGTTAACCCACGTGTGTTCGCTTATTACACCGCCATATAGTATCTGTCATTACTTAGCTGCAGTATTCCATCTTTGCACGGTGGACCCCAGGCTGAAAACGCACCTCATTATCATTTTATTATTTGGTGCATTCCGCCAGCCTAACAGTATACTAGCACCAGTGTCTGGCTAGTAATGGCAGATGAGCAGCGACTCCACAGGTGCATCCAGCAGCTGGAGGGCAGGTTGGCGACTCTCGAACGCTCAACCTCAGCTGTGGATCTTACCACGGTCGCTGTTCAGGCAGCCACAGAGGCTGTCTCCCGTGTGCCCACTGCCATTCCTGCCCCGACTTTATCCAGCCTCCCGCTGCCCGAGCAGTCCTCAGGCGATAGTGCCTCTTGTAGGGGTTTCGTGAGCCAGTGCACGATACAGTTGGAGCTGTTGGCTGCACGATTCCCCTCCGAACGGGCTAAGGTGGTATTTATTATTTCCCTCTTGTCGGGCAGGGCTTTGAAGTGGGCCACACCGCTGTGGGAGCATAGTGATCATGTGGTACAGAGTGCCTCGCAGTTCTTGGGCACTCTGAAGCATGTCTTCCTGGGAACACAAGTGACCCATGACACCGCGCTCCGGCTGCTGGCATTGTCACAGGGCTCGTCCATGGTCAGCCACTTTGCCATCCAGTTCCGGACGCTGGCCTCTGAGTTGGAGTGGCCAGATTAGGTCCTCATTCCAGCATTCTGTAGTGGTTTGGCTGACCATGTGAAGGACGCCCTGGCCACCAGGGAGATTCCCACCACACTGAAGGAGCTTATGACCGTCTCCACCCGTAATGACCTTCGCTTTGCCGAGCGAAGGTTGGAGCTGCCCCAGTGTAGGCAGAGGTTTAGGTTGGCACCCAGTTTTGCTAAACCTCTGGAATCTCCCGATCGAGCGTCCGAGCGTCAGGGGGCTTCCCGTGAGGGATCCAGGCCTCGGCCTGCTCGAGCTCCTGTGACCTGTCATCTTTGCCGGCAGTCCGGTTACCTTGCCATCCGGTGCCCACAGCGGCTGGGAAAACGCTCGCGCCTAGTGGCCAAAGGAGGCGGCACACTAGAATCAGCGGCTTTTTCCTCCAAGCAGTCCTTTAAGGGAACACTTGAGTTTGGTTCTTCCACTCTGGCGGTAGAGGTGTTACAGGGCTGGCGGAACGCACCAAATAATAAGTATGAAATAATATATAAGGTGCGTTCGCAGCCCAGGGCCCCCCGTGCAGAGGTGACCAACTGCTGCTAAACAATGAGGGAAAGGTGTGTAGGAGTAAAGCCGGACACCGGTGTGTAACCACTGAACCGGTGCTAACAGACACGTGCTCCGTTACTTCACGTAACACGTGCCTGCCGGCGAACAACCACAACCTGTTAACGTCACAGGTCAAGGGGTGTGAACCACTGCTGCAACGTGTGCAGTATCCGCCCTAACGGAAGCCACTTACGAGCCTTATAACCGGGCTGGATAGCGCTACTAAAGCGCACGGCGTAATAGCGGATGCTGCGAAAGCAGTGGCCAAGGAGGCCTATACTGGCCGACGCCTTAGGCGCCAGCGGTGGATGTGGAGCAACACTGTGGCGCTATGCAGTGTAGAGCTAGCATACTGACTCTAATCCCTCACCCTAACACCTTTGGCGCCTTTTATAGCCATGCCCTTCCAGGACCATCCTGATCCTACAGATGGACCAATCGGAACTGGAGAAGGACCTGAGCATGTGACTCCCGATCCCCAATGGGAGATCATCTCCTGAGCATGCTCAGTGGAATGAAGGGAGAACTTAGACTCTGGACCAGAGGTGGCAGCAGCAACCGAATCCACGATGCTGGTGTGGGCAGAACGCCAGGATCGTGTAGTCTGCTGAGCAGGCTCCACTGCGGCTGGAGGGGAATGGGAGACCGCAGATGGCAAGGCTCGGGATTCCTGCTTTGCAGCGCCCGGAACCCGATGCCTAACATTACCCCCCCTCCTAGGGCCCCAACCCCTCTGAGCCTCACTGCACTCAAATGCCACGATAAGGAGCGGGGCGTGGATATTCTCCACTGGCTCCCATGTCTGAGCCTCTGGACCATGACCCTTCCAGTCCACCAATCCACCACACTGCATCCCATGATAGCATTGACCTCGAACTCGTCCGAAGACAGGTCGGATGTCCTGGCAGATGACTCGGAAAACCGGGACAAGTGGGCAGGCTTAAGGAGGGACACATGAAAGGTGTCAGAAATGGCCAAGTGGGGAGGAAGAGCCAGGCGATATACCACAGGGTTGACCTGCTCCAGGACCTTGAAGGGGCCGATGTATCGTGGCGCGAACTTGGTGGACTTGGCCCGCAGCCTGATATTTCGGGCAGAGAGCTACACCATGTCACCAGGGGAAAAAGTTGGAGTGGGACGCCGATGCGTGTCAGCGGACGCCCTCATTCTCTCCTTAGAGGCCCGGATGGCATCCTGAGTGCAATCCCAGGTGTTGTGAGCCTCCACTGCCCAGTCTGCCACCCTGGAATCAGTGGAAGATACTGGCATCGGGATGGGAACACATGGATGCTGGCCGTAATTAAGGAGGAATGGGGTCTGACCGGTGGAATCAGCCACTGCATTATTCAGAGCAAATTCTGCCCACGGTAGTAAGGATGTCCAGTCATCCTGCCTGGCCGAGACAAAATGTTGCAGGTATGTGACCAGAGTTTGGTTAGCTCTCTCAACCAACCCGTTCGTCTCGAGGTGATAGGCGGAGGACAAATTTAGCTCAATGCTGAGCAGACTGCAAAGCTCCCTCCAAAACTGAGATGCAAATTGGGGACCCCGGTCACTAACTATCTTGTCTGGCATACTGTGCAGACGAAATACGTGCTTTATGAACAGCATGGTGAGACCACGAGCAGAAGGCAGCCGCGCGAGTGGCACCAGATGCACCATTTTAGAAAAATGATCGGTGACCACCCAGATGACCGTGCTGCCACTGGATTTGGGCAGGCTGACCACAAAATCCATTGCAACATTCTCCCATGGTCTGCCTGCCACCGGCAAGGGGTACAGTAACCCAGCCGGCCTCTGCCTAGAGGACCTGTTCCGAGCACAGGAGACGCATGCCTGAATGTACTCTTTCGTGTCCCGAGCCATAGCCGGTCACCAATAGGTCCTTGCCAGGAGTTCCGTGGTCCGTCTAGTACTAAAATGACCACCCACCCTGGATGCGTGAGCCCACGCGAGAACCTCTGGCCGCAGGCAGGGAGGGACAAAGGTCTTGCCTGGCGGCACTGACTCAAGAGCAACCGGGGCCACGGTCCTCAGACTCTCAGAGGGGATGATTAGCTGAGGCTCAGCCTCCTCCTCCTCCGCTGACACCACCATCGTGAGAGAGCATCAGCCCGGACGTTCTTCTCGCCGGACAGATAGTGCAGGGTGAAGCGGAAGCGGGAGAAGAAAAGTGACCACCTGGCTTGGTGAGAGTTTAACCGCTGGGCCGTTTGTAAGTACACCAGGTTTTTATGGTCAGTGTATACCTGGAAGGGAAACCGGGCTCGCTCCAGGAGATGTCTCCATTTGGAGAAGGCCAACTTCATTGCCAGCAACTCCCTGTCCCCAATGGAGTAGTTTCTCTGCCGGTGGGATGCTTCCGACCTTGGGCATCCTTCTGGAAAAGGACTGCCCCTGCACCAACGGAGGAAGCACCTACCTCTAGGATAAAGGGTTTATCCACATCGGGACGATGGAGGATAGGAGCGCCAGCAAAATGGGTCTTGAGACAGAAGGCCACAGAGACCTGTTCCGACCAAACCTTTGGATTGGCTCCCTTTTTGGTGAGGGTGACCAAAGGAGCCACCAGTGTGGAGAAGTGGGGAATGAACTGGCGGTAATAATTAACGAAGCCCAAAAAACACTGCACCGCTTTAAAAGAGTGGGGCTCCTGCCAGTCAATTACCACCTGCAATTTGGCACGATCCATAGCCAACCCCTGGACCGAGATGATATAGCCCAAGAACGGCAAGGACTCCTGCTCAAATTGACACTTCTCCAACTTGGCGAAGAGAGAATTCGCCCGCAAACGGTCGAAGACCTTACAGACGTCTCTCTGGTGAGAGGCCAAATCTGGAGAGAAGATGAGGATGTCTTCCAGATAGACCACCATTGAGATGGAGAGCATATCATGAAAGACAGCATTCATGAAGTCCTGGAAGACAGCAGGTGCATTACAGAGGCCGAAGGACATGACCAGGTACTCATAGTGGCCATCCCTGTTATTAATGGCTGTCTTCCACTTGTCCCCTTCCCGTATGCGGATCAAGTTGTAAGCCCCCCGTAGATCTAGCTTAGTGAAGATCCGGCCCCCCCACAACCCGTCAAACAACTCAGAGATCGGGGAAGAGGGTACTTGTTTTTCACGGTTATAGCATTGAGACCTCTGTAATCAATGCAAGGACGCAGCTCTCCATTCTTCTTCTGTACGAAGAAGAACCCTGCCCCTGCTGGTGACACCAACTTCCTAATAAACCCTCTTGCCAGGTTCTCCCGGATATATTGTGACATGGCCTCCGTCTCCGGGAGTGATAGAGGGTACAAGCAGCCTCAAGGAGGCTCCACGCCTGGCAAAAGGTCTATCGGACAGTCGTAGGGGCGATGAGGCGGAAGTGTCTCAGCAGATTTTTTAGAAAAGACATCCGCTTAATGCTGGTAGTGTCTGGGAAGCAAGGAGAGGTCCGCTGGCACTTCGGTAAAGGCTACTTGAATGCTGCCCCTCATGCACCTTCCCTCACAGTCCTTGCTCCAACCCAGTATTCTTCCTGAGGACCACTCAATATGAGGAGAGTGGCAACGGAACCAGGGAACTCCTAGGAGAACCTGGTCGATGCCCTCGGACATAATGAGCAGAGACAACGTCTCGTGGTGGGATGGCGAGATTTAGAGCCCCAAGGGTGCTGTCTGGTGTGTAATCTGGGACGGTAGGGTTGAACCGTTGACCACCCTGATGGTCACGAGGTGAGGAAGTGGCACCAAAGGAACTGCGTGCTGTTGGGCAAAGGAAGAGGACATAAATTTTCCCTCTGCCCCGGAGTCCACGCAGACCTGTACCTCCTAGGTGTCCCTTGGAAGGACAGCTTGGAGGAGAACGTTCCTTTATCAAGTAGACCTCCTCCAACTACCACTGGACGCGATCGTTTTTCCAACCACTGAGGGCACCTGTTAGATAGGTGACCAGACTGTCGACACTGGTAACAGCGTGCGGAGATTCGCGCCGGGCGTGACTTGGGACAGGTGCGAGACACCTCCATAGGCTCTGGAGGCATGACTCCTATAGCGGGGGGTTCAAGAGGTTTAGAGAAGGTGGGAGCCAACCTAACCCTCTGTCTGGATTGTGCACGCTCCAACCCGCGCTCCGTAAAACGGAGATCTATGCAGGTGGAAAGTGTAATCAGCTTCTCCAGACTAAAGGGAACCTCCCTGGTAGCTAGAGCATCCTTAACATGCTCCGCCAAACCTCACCAGAACACAGGGACGAGTGTCTTATCAGGCCGTTCCAGCTCGGAAGCCAGTGTCCGGAAGCGGACGGCATAATGGCTGACCGAGAGGGATCCCTGTGTTAGTGCTAATAACTGGAGAGAGGTGTCATGAGTGACCCGTGGCCCCAAAAAGACATGCCTTAGGGACATTAGAAACTAAGCAGCGCTCAGAACCACGGGGTCACCATGCTCCAACAGTGGAGTGGCCCATTCTAACGCCCTGCCAGACATGAGGGAGATGATAAACCCCACCTTAGCCCGCTTGGAAGGGAATCGCGTGGCCAGTAACTCAAGCTGGATAGAGCACTGACTCACGAATCCCCTACAGGTGGCGCTGTCACCCGAGAACTTGTCAGGGAACTGGAGACGGGATAATGTCGGGGCAGGAATGAACGTAGTGGCGCGGGAGGCCGCTTCTGCTGCCGCCTGGACGGCGACTGCAGTGACATCCACAGCTGAGGCTGAGCGCTCTAGAGCGGGCAACCTGCCCTCCAGCTGCTGGACATATCGCTGCAGGCGCTGCTCATCCGTCATTGTTAACCAGGCCCTTGCGCTATGATAATGTTACAAGGCTGGCGGAACTCATCAAATAATAAAGATGAAATAATATATATGGTGCATTCGCAGCCCAAGGCCCACCGTGCCGAGGTGCCCAACTGCTGCTAAACAATGAGGGAAAGTCATGTAGGAGTAAAGCCGGACACCAGTGCGTAACCACTGAACCGATGCTTACAGAAACGTGCGCTGTTACTTCAGTAACACGTGCCTGCCGGCGAACAACCGCAACCTGTTAACGTCACAGGTCACGGGGTGTGAACCACTGCTGCAACATGTGCAGTATCCACCCTGACGGCCGCCACTAACCAGCCTAATAACCGGGCTGGAAAGCACTACTAAAGCGCACGATGTAACTAGCAGACGCTGAGATAGCAGTTTCCAAGGAGGCCTATACTGCCCGACGCCCTAGGCGCTAGTGTTGGATGTGAAGCACTGCAGCGCTATGCAGTGTAGAGCTAATGTACTGGCTCTAATCCCTCACCCTAACACATACGTAATATCCAAGGAGGGGGGAATTATAATGCATCAGTCACCAGGCTCATTCATCCATCATCAGACATACACTAAATGCATTAGCCTCAGAGTCTATCATAGCGCATGGCGGGGTGGCCATGTACGCCTTTAATAGCCGTGCCCTTCCGGGACCATCCTGATCCTCCAGATGGACCAATCGGAACTGAAGGACCTGAGCATGTGACTCCCGATCCCCAATGGGAGATCGTCTCCTGAGCATGCTCTGTGGAATGAAGGGAGAACTTAGTCTCTGGAGTCTTGTGCTGCTGGGCAGGCTGCATTGCCATAACTGGACCAGAGGTGGCAGCAGCAACCAAACCCATGATGCTGGTGTGGGCAGTATGCCGGGATCATGGAGTCTGCTGAGCAGGCTCCACTGCGGCCAGAGGGGAATGGGAGATCGCAGATGGCAAGGCTCAGGATTCCCACTGTGCAGCGCCTGGAACCTGATGCCTAACAGGAGGTTTGCGTGGATTCCGGAACGTAGGGCAGTTTTATGTCGTCTGCCTTCGCTCAACGGCACGCAATACCCCTGGTTATGATATCTAAACCAGTCACTGTCAGGGTGATGAATGGTGCAACTCTACCCTCACAGATTACCCACCAGACCACCCTCTTGTTACTCTCGGTGTCTCCATCTCATCAGGAGACGATATCCCTCCTCGTCATGTCCGAATGTATCGACCAGGTTCTTCTAGGGGTCCCCTGGTTGTGGTATCACTCTCCCCATATAGAGTGGTCTTCGGGGAGGATTCTTGGGTGGAGTAAATCATGTGGGGGTAGATGTATGAGGGAATGAGTTCAGGTTGCCTCCACTGAGGTCCCGGCAGATCTTTTCTCGCTCCCCAAACACTATCGACAGTATGCGGACGTGTTCTCCAACAAGGCGGCGGAGACCCTTCCACCGCATTGCCCCTATGACTGCCTATTGACTTCTTGCCGGGTGCTGAGCATGCCCTGGGTCGAATCTACCCCTTGTCTCTCCCGGAGACAGAGGCCATGTCTCAATACATCAGGCAGAATCAGGCAAGAGGATTCATTAGGAAGTCAGTATCACCAGCGGGGGCGGGATTCTTCTTCGTCCAGAAGAAGAATGGAGAACTGAGGCCCGGCATCGATTACAGGGGTCTTAACGCCATCACTGCTAAGAACAAATATACTCTGCCCCTGATATCGGAACTGTTCGATAGATTATAGAGAGCGAGAGTTTTCACCAAATTAGATCTGCGGGGGGGCCTATAACCTGTTATGCATCCTTGAGTGGGACGAATGGAAGACTGCATTTAACACCAGGGATGGGCACTATGAATACCTGGTGAAGCCCTTCGGGCTCTGTAATGCCCTGGCCATCTTCCAAGACTTTGTGAGCGATATCTTCCGGGATATGCTTACCACCTCGGTAGTAGTCTATCTGGATGATATACTCATCTACTCTCCGGATATTGACTCCCACCGGAGAGACGTTAGCAAAGTCTTCGACCTCCTGCGGGCAAACTCCCTCTATGCAAAGTTAGAGAAGTGTGTGTTTGAGCAGGAGTCCTTGCCTTTCCTTGGCTGTATCATCTCCGCCCAGGGATTGTCCTTGGATCCTGCCAAACTACAGGCGGTGATGGATTGGCAGGAGCCCCATTCTCTTAAAGCGGTGCAGCACTTTATGGGGTTCATAAATTTCTAATGTCAATTTATCCCCCACTTTTCGACTTTGGTAGCTCCCTTGGTGGCCCTCACCAAGAAGAGAGCGAATCCCAAGTTATGGTCAGAACCTGTCTCCAAGGCCTTCTCCTCCATTAAGTCCCATTTCGCTAGCGCTCCCATTCTACATCGCCCTGATGTAGATAAACCCTTCATTCTGGAGGTGGATGCCTCTTCCGTCAGTGCTGGAGCGGTCCTGTTCCAGAAGGATACGCAAGGTCGGAAGCGCCCATGCTTTTTTCTCCAAGACCTTTACAACGGCGGAGAGGAATTATTCCTTTGGGGACAGGGAGTTGCTAGTGATGAAGTTGGCCTTTTTGGAGTGGATACACCTCCTGGAGGGAGCTCGCCACCCTTTCCAGGTGTTCACTAACCATAAGAATTTGGTATTTTTGCAGACTGCCCAGCGGCTGAACTCCCACCAGGCCAGATGGTCACTGTTCTTCTCCCGGTTCCACTCTACCCTGCATTTTCTCTCTGGGGAGAAGAACGTCCCAGTTGATGCTCTCTCCCACTCCATGGTGTCATCGAAGGAGGAGGAGCCTCGGCTGATTGTCCCTTCCGAGAGCCTGAGGACCGTGGCTCCGGTTGCTCTTGAGTCTGTACATCCGGGCAAGACATTTGTCCCTGCCCATCTGTGCCCGGAGGTCCTCTCTTGGGCTCACTTGTCCTGGGTGGGTGGACATTTTGGGATAAAGCGGACCTCTAAGCTCCTGGCGAGGACGTACTGGTGGCCGCATATGGCCCGTGATGTCAGGGACTACATTCAGGCATGTGTTTCCTGCGCCCAGAATACGTCCCCTCAGCAACGGCCCACTGGGCTACTTCACCCCCTGCCGGTGGGGGACAGGCCCTGGGAGATGGTCGACATGGACTTTGTGGTGGGTCTGCCTAAGTCAAGGGGCAGCATGGTTATCTGGGTTGTCACTGACCATTTCTCTAAAATGGTGCATCTAGTGCCTCTCGTAAGGTTACCTTCTGCACGGGGTCTGGCAGCGCTGTTTATTAAGCATATCTTTCGCCTTCATGATATGCTGGATAAGGTAGTCAGTGACCGGGGGCCCCAGTTTGCTTCTCGGTTCTGGAGAGAACTCTGTAGTCTCCTCAGCATTGAGCTGAATCTCTCCTCGGCCTATAATCCTGAGACGAACGGGTTGGTAGAGAGGGCCAACCAGACCCTAGTCACATACCTATGCCACTTTGTCTCGGCAAGGCAGGATGACTGGGTATCCCTGCTACCATGGGCAGAGTTTGCGTTGAACAACACTGTGGCTCATTCCACCGGTCAGACCCCATTCCTCCTCAATTACAGTTAGCATCCTCACATCCCTGTTCCCATGCCCGTATCTTCCACCGATTCTAGGGTGGCAGACTGGGCGGTGGAGGCGTGTGACGTTTGGGACTGCACTCAGGATGCCATCCAGGCCTCCAAGGATTGAATTGAGGTTTCCACTGATGCACACCGGCACCCCGCTCCTACCTTCTCCCCTGGCGACCAAATGTGGCTCTCCGCCCGTAACATCAGGCTGCGGGTCGAGTCCAATAATTTCGCACCTCGCTACATTGGTCCTTTCAAGGTAATCGAACAGGTCAACCCTGTAGTCTACCGGCTGGCCCTTCCCCCACGCCTGGGTATCACTGATACCTTCCACGTTTCTCTCCTCAAGCCTGTTCACATGTCCAGGTTCTCCAAGTCATCTGCCAGGACATCAAGATTGTCCTTGGATGAGTTTGAGGTGAACGCTATTGTGGGCTGTAAGGTGGTACGTGGAAAAAAGTATTATCTGGTGGATTGGAGATGTCATGGCCCAGAGGATTGGACCTGGGAGCCAGTGGAGAACATCTGTGCTCCACTACTCATTGCAGCCTTTGAAAGTAGCGAGGAACAGGGGGGAGGGGGGCGGTAATGTTAGGCGTTGAGTTTCCCCTACTGCACAGGGGGAATCTCATGCCATGTCCTCTGCGTTCTCCCATTCCTCTGCGGCTGCAGAGATTCCTGCTCAGCAGAGTCGTCAGTCCAGACGTCTAGCCCAGGCTAATGCTAGGCGTCTGCTTGCTCCTTCAGGCTTTGCTGTAACACCATGCTTGAATCAGCAGCAAGCAGACGCTACAGGGACTAAGTCCTGTATTTTGCCTACTGAGCATGCCCGTGGGATGACCTCCCATTGGAGGTTGGAGGTCACATGTGCAGGTCCCGCTCCTGCTCAGATTGGTCCACCACTGGGAAGGTCCCGGAAGGACGCCACTATAAAAGAGTCGCATGGCTACTCGGCCATGCGCTAGTATAGACTCTTATGCTAAAGGTGTGTATGATGATGGATGCATGTATCTGGTGACTGACTCATTTGAAACCCCTACTCTTGGTTGTGCCTGTTGTTAGGGTCTAGTGGTTAGAGTCAGCGCCTGTCAGTGGCTAGGCTTTAGGCCACAGTGCTCCAGGTCAGCACCTCACATAGCGCCATAGCCATATTGTGCCATCCAGCGCAAGGCACATAAGTGCCGCATCTACGGTTGCGCCGAGTGCTGGTGAGTCTAGAGGGACTCCGACCCTGTGTCTTGAGGCAGAGTCCTGTGACTTTACACCAGCGCTCACTTCGCTGAGCTCTGTGAGCTTAACAGGCTTCGGCGATTATATTCGGCGGTAGTGCGGCTCTGGGAGGCAACAGAGTCTGCCTCGTACACACCGGGTGACGTTAACCCGCGTGTGTTCGCTTATTACACCGCCATATAGTATCTGCCATTACTTAGCTGCAGTATTCCATCGCTGCACGGTGGACCCAAGGCTGCGAACGCACCTCATTATCATTTTATTATTTGGTGCGTTGCGCCAGCCTAACAATTACTTGGACCTGAGAAACACATTCTGTTAATTGTTGTTTAGCATTGCCTTGAATATTTCACAATCCATTCAATATCCAAGAAGACTCAGGCTAATTAAAATGCCAAGAACTAATTTGCTCCTCTGTGTCGCTGTAATTTCTGTTGTCTCAGCAGCTACCAGATCTTACAGAATGAATGTCACTAAATTCGTAATCAATCATTACTTTATTTTCTGCTTCTTGAGACTAAAGTAGGTGCAGGTATTATATAACCTGTATACAGCTGGGATCACACTTGCAAGAAACTTGCACAAGTCTCGCACCTCAATATCCGGCACTGCAGCCTGCACTCGGGACTGGAGTGCGCGGCTGCATTGAAATACATGCAGCCGCACACTCAGGTCCCAAATGCCGGCGGCAGTGCCAGATATTGAGGTGCGAGACTCGTGTGACTTTCTCACAAGTGTGATCCCGGAATACTCCTGAGACTTTGGGCCTGATTTATCAAAGCAACTAAAGCAAAACAATGCCAATATCAGTCCGAAATGACAATTATTTCACATCCAAATTTTCAATATAAAGCAGCAAATGGGATAAAATATAACTTTTAATATACCAATTAAAAAGTACCAAAAATAATGTCACCCACAAGTGAGTTTAAAAAAAGATGCAAGATAAATGGGTGATCCTCAGAGGATACTTGCAAGCACTAGAGTTGAGCGAAACGGGTCGAACAATTTCAAAAGTCGCCGACTTTTGGCAAAGTCGGGTTTCATGAAATGAAACCCGACCCCAGGATGAGGTCGGCCACGAGGTCGGCGACTTACGCGCCAAAGTCGCGTTTCAAAAGTTTGTTTAGCGCTCTTTTTCAGCCAATCAGGATCCACGGACACTGTGGGCAACGTGATGACATAGGCAGGGGTCGCCACCATCTTTCAGAAGGGCATGCAAGTGATTGGCTTGCTTTGGTGGGCGTCACAGGGGTTTTAAAAGGGCGTGCACGCCGACCGCCATCTTACTTCTGCCGATCTTAGCATAGGGAGAGGTTGCTGATTCTGTAGGGAGAGCGTTAGGCAGGGAAGAAGACAAAAAAACTGCTTCTGCTGCTAGCGATTTTGCCTGTGCAACACACCAGTCACTGTGTGTGCAGTGCAAGGGGAGGCTATATTGTGGTGGATCAGCGGTGTTGGTTGTTAGGCTGCCTTCTAAGGCTTCCTGACAGCTGCATTGCTGTTTCCCCACTGCTCTGCAAACTGCTTTTTTAAAAGCAATCCCAATTTTTTTTTTGTCCTGCTAAGGTACTGAGCGTGCATTTATTCACACCATACAGCGGTGTACGCTCCTCACACAGTACCGTGTAACGGCTGTTATCACAGCCACAGTGAAGCTATCTGTGTGTCACTGTGGAAGGATAAGTGGAGGACGTGTTCCGTTCTTACAGACCTACACTCTAGGGAGATTCCTATTCTGCCCAATTCTACAATTCACTTTTTTCACACCTGTGCCATCGAGCCTGTGACATAGCGCTCTGATATTCAGTGGGCCTCACACAATCCAAAAGTGTCCAGTATCCACAAGTGTCTGCAGAAATTCAAAATCTCCCTTACCCTGTAGTCACTTTTTTCACACCTGCTGCATCGAGCCTGTGACATAGCGCTCTGATATTCATTGGGCCTCACACAATCCAAAAGTGTCCAGTGTCTGCAGAAATTCAAAATCTCCATTATCCTGTAGTCACTTTTTTCACACCTGCTGCATCGAGCCTGTGACATAGCGCTCTGATATTCATTGGGCCTCACACAATCCAAAAGTGTCCAGTGTCTGCAGAAATTCAAAATCTCCCTTATCCTGTAGTCACTTTTTTCACACCTGCTGCATCGAGCCTGTGACATAGCGCTCTGATATTCATTGGGCCTCACACAATCCAAAAGTGTCCAGTGTCCACAAGTGTCTGCAGAAATTCAAAATCTCCCTTATCCTGTAGTCACTTTTTTCACATCTGCTGCATCGAGCCTGTGATATAGCGCTCTGATATTCATTGGGCCTCACACAATCCAAAAGTGTCCAGGGTCCACAAGTGTCTGCAGAAATTCAAAATCTCCCTTATCCTGTAGTCACTTTTTTCACACCTGTGCCATCGAGCCTGTGACATAGCGCTGTGATATTCAGTGGGCCTCACACAATCCAAGTGTCCAGTGTCCACAAGTGTCTGCAGAAATTTAAAATCTCCCTTATCCTGTAGTCACTTTTTTCACACCTGTGCCATCGAGCCTGTGACATAGCACTGTGATATTCAGTGGGCCTCACACAATCCAAGTGTCCAGTGTCCACAAGTGTCTGCAGAAATTCAAAATCTCCCAGAAATTCAAAATCTCCCTTATCCTGTAGTCACTTTTTTCACACCTGTGCCATCGAGCCTGTGACATAGCGCTGTGATATTCAGTGGGCCTCACACAATCCAAGTGTCCAGTGTCCACAAGTGTTTGCAGAAATTTAAAATCTCCCTTATCCTGTAGTCACTTTTTTCACACCTGTGCCATCGAGCCTGTGACATAGCGCTATGATATTCAGTGGGCCTCACACAATCCAAGTGTCCAGTGTCCACAAGTGTCTACAGAAATTCAAAATCTCCCAGAAATTCAAAATCTCCCTTATCCTGTAGTCACTTTTTTCACACCTGTGCCATCGAGCCTGTGACATAGCACTGTGATATTCAGTGGGCCTCACACAATCCAAGTGTCCAGTGTCCACAAGTGTCTGCAGAAATTCAAAATCTCCCAGAAATTCAAAATCTCCCTTATCCTGTAGTCACTTTTTTCACACCTGTGCCATCGAGCCTGTGACATAGCGCTGTGATATTCAGTGGGCCTCACACAATCCAAGTGTCCAGTGTCCACAAGTGTCTGCAGAAATTCAAAATCTCCCTTATCCTGTAGTCACTTTTTTCACACCTGTGCCATCGAGCCTGTGACATAGCACTGTGATATTCAGTGGGCCTCACACAATCCAAGTGTCCAGTGTCCACAAGTGTCTGCAGAAATTCAAAATCTCCCTTATCCTGTAGTCACTTTGTTCACACCTGTGCCATCGAGCCTGTGACATAGCACTGTGATATTCAGTGGGCCTCACACAATCCAAGTGTCCAGTGTCCACAAGTGTCTGCAGAAATTCAAAATCTCCCAGAAATTCAAAATCTCCCTTATCCTGTAGTCACTTTTTTCACACCTGTGCCATCGAGCCTGTGACATAGCGCTGTGATATTCAGTGGGCCTCACACAATCCAAGTGTCCAGTGCCCACAAGTGTCTGCAGAAATTCAAAATCTCCCAGAAATTCAAAATCTCCCTTATCCTGTAGTCACTTTTTTCACACCTGTGCCATCGAGCCTGTGACATAGCACTGTGATATTCAGTGGGCCTCACACAATCCAAGTGTCCAGTGTCCACAAGTGTCTGCAGAAATTCAAAATCTCCCTTATCCTGTAGTCACTTTTTTCACACCTGTGCCATCGAGCCTGTGACATAGCGCTGTGATATTCAGTGGGCCTCACACAATCCAAGTGTCCAGTGTCCACAAGTGTCTGCAGAAATTCAAAATCTCCCTTATCCTGTAGTCACTTTTTTCACACCTGTGCCATCGAGCCTGTGACATAGCGCTGTGATATTCAGTGGGCCTCACACAATCCAAGTGTCCAGTGTCCACAAGTGTCTGCAGAAATTCAAAATCTCCCAGAAATTCAAATTCTCCCTTATCCTGTAGTCACTTTTTTCACACCTGTGCCATCGAGCCTGTGACATAGCGCTGTGATATTCAGTGGGCCTCACACAATTCAAGTGTCCAGTGTCCACAAGTGTCTACAGAAATTCAAAATCTCCCTTATCCCGTAGTCACTTTTTTCACACCAGTGCCATCGATCCTGTGACATAGCACTGTGATATTCAGTGGGCCTCACACAATCCAAGTTCCAGTGTCCACAAGTGTCTGCAGAAAATCTAAATCTCCCCTGTCCTATAGACACCTTGTACCTTGTTTTACATTACTATATAGTTTGTAGGATTTTGTCAACATTTCTACCAAAAATGAGGAAGGCTGGTGGAAGAGGCAGTGGAATTGGGCGGGGGTTGGCAGCTGGTAATGATGGTGTTGGTGGTGGATCTGATGGTAGTGGCAAAAGCAAAATAGGACCGAATGCAGGAGGTGTTGAGCCTGCGTCATCGTCTGGCTCCATAAGGCTTCGAAGGCTTAGTTTTCTAGGAGTTGGCAAACCGCTTTTAATGCCAGAGCATCAGGAAAAAGTTTTGTCTTACTTGCTGACTCAGCCTCCAGCTCTATCGCCTCCTCTTCTGAAGTTGTAAAAAGTAAAAGCACTGAGTCGTCATTGGAGGCTCATGTTCATGAACCACACCTTTCCTTGTGTCCTTCACCACAACCAAGATTGAAGAATGACGCAGGCCATACTACTGATTACTCCATGGAGCTGTTTTCACATACCATGCCTGGATTATCAAGTGAAATGGTGAATTACCCAGGCCAAGATGAATCTGACATGGAGTGCACTGATGCACAGCCGCTGATAGATGATTCTGCTGGTACATTCACTCAGAGCACTACATTGTCCTCGCAGTGTACAGAGCCAGATTCTGACCCTGATGAGACTCAGGTGCCCCTTCCCGCACACTATACCACCATACACGGTGACACAGAGGAAGGTGCACATGACATTGAAGAGGAGGTGAAGGGTGACCCAGTTGTTGACCCAGATTGGCATCCATTGGGGGAGAGGGTGCTGCTTCCAATAGCTCAGATGAGGAGCATCCACAGCAGACATCAACATCGCAACAGCTGTTATCTGGCCGGCCCGGAGCACTCCAAAGACAGGTTCCAAAAATCAAAAGAGTTGCTGGACAGCTTGTCCAGAGGGTCAAAACATCACAGCGTGCTAGGCCGCAAAATGTCTGCCAAAGTAGGAAGAGTGCAGTGTGGCACTTTTTTGAACAAAATCCTCATGATCAGGCCAAGGTTATCTGTAAGAAGTGCGCAAAGACCTTTAGCCGAGGGAAAAATCTGAAAAATTTGAATACCAGTTGCATGCTTAGACAATTAACCAGCATGCACTTGCAAGCGTGGACACAACACCAAACCTCAAGTGCCACATGTACAACTGATCACAAAGAAGGTAGTCAGCAACGCTACATTGTTTCCCCCACTGTAAGCCCACCGGTTAGCACAGCAGCAAATGTTGAGGTGTCTTTGCAAGGCCACAGCAGTCAGGGAATCCCACTGTTATATCAACGAAATACTGAATCTAGGCCATCAGTAAGAACACCAACTCCATCACCATCATCAACCCTCTCTCAGTCCGCCCTGTCCACCGCTACTTCCACCATATGCAGCTCTCAAGTCCAGCTCACCCTCCCAGACACTATGAGTAGGTCAAGAAAGTACTCAGTCTCACATCCGCGTACACTGGGTTTGAACGCCCACATTGCCAAACTAATCTCGTTTGAGATGATGCCCTATCGGTTGGTGGAAAGCGCAGCTTTCCGCGAACTCATGGCCTATGCAGTACCACGCTATGACCTACCCAGTCGCCACTTCTTCTCTCGCAAAGCCATCCCAGCCCTCCACCATCATGTGAAAGACCACATTGTCCATGCACTCAAGCAGTCAGTGAGTGGAAAGGTGCACCTCATAACTGATGCATGGTCCAGTCGGCATTGCCAGGGTCGTTACGTGTCCATCACTGCGCACTGGGTTAATGTGGTGGATGCAGGGTCCACAAGGGACAGCGGTGGTGGGACAGTGCTGCCTAGCCCACGGTATAGGAAACAGTTGGCTGTAGGTGTCCGACCCTCCTCCTCCTCCAGAAGCGAAAGCTCGTCCACAGAGCGCTGTCGTATGAGCACTCCATCTGCAGCTGCCACTGTTGCACACGAGGTGTCCCCCTATCAAGCAGCTAGTGGAAAGCGTCAGCAGGCTGTGTTGCAGATGATGTGTTTGGGCGACAGACACACCGCCGAGGTGCTGGCCGAGTACTTGAAGCGACAAACTGAGTCATGGCTGGGCAGTGTACATCTTGAGGCAGGCAAGGTAGTTAGTGATAACGGCCGTAATTTTGTGGCAGCCATAGCCCTTTCAAAACTCAGCCACATACCTTGCTTGGCTCACACCTTGAACCTGGTAGTGCAGTGCTTCCTCAAAAATTATCCGTAGTTAACAGCCCTGCTCCACAAGGTGCGAAGACTGTGCGCGCACATCCACCGGTCGCCTGTACACTCCGTTCGTATGCAGAAGCTGCAGCGATTGCTCCACCTTCCCAACCACCGCCTCATTATCGACATTGAAACAAGGTGGAACTCCACCCTGCACATGGTGGAGCGGCTGTGCGAGCAGAGGCAGGCCATCATGCATTTGTGGGAGGATACACGGCCAGGCACTTTGAGAGCAGACATGGAGTTGACAGGTGTGCAGTGGTCGAAGCTGAAAGACCTCTGTAAAGTCCTTCAGTGTTTTGAGGAATGCACACGGCTGGTAAGCGCAGACGACGCCATCCTAAGCATGAGCATCCCACTTATGCGTCTGCTCATGCAAACTTTGATGCACCTTAAGGAGCAGGCGTCTGCAGCCAATGTTGACGAGGAGGAAGAGGTGGAGGGAATCCTTGATGACATTCAGCCATTGTCTGCTCAGGGACCTCTCCTGGACGAGATGGAGGAAGAAGAGGAGGAGGAGGATGATGATGGGGATGATTACTTAGGGGAGGAGGATGCATCTCGTGGGGCAAGTGAAAATGTTGGTGTGGCAAGGTCTGGTACAGGGTTTGTGCGTGACTGGAGGGATGTGGATTTGCCAGAAAGTGCTCCTCCAACCAGCACTCGCAGTGCATCATTGACACCGGGAACATTAGCCCACATGTCAGATTATGCCTTGCGGATCCTAAAAAGGGATCCCCGCATTGCCAAAATGATGAACGATGACGACTACTGGTTGGCCAGCATCCTGGATCCATGCTATAAAGTCAAATTGCAAAACATCATGCCACAGGAGAACCTTGACCTAATATTGGCTAATAAACAAGCAACTCTGGTAAATCGGTTGCTTGAGGCATTCCCAGCACACAGCAGCGGTGATGGTTCTCACACGAGCCGTACGGGCCAGGGGCAGCTTGGCAGAGGTGTTCATGGTGCACACAGCAGAAGTGGCGTTGGAGACAGGGGTTTCATGACAATGTTGTGGACTGATTTTTCAAGTACCGCTCACACAACTGGTAATACAGCATCGATGGAAAGTGACAGGAGACAGCAGTTGTCAACTATGGTTACAAACTACTTTTCCTCCCATATCTATGTTCTCCCACATAGGTCATTCCCCATTAACTATTGGGCTGCTAAACTGGACACCTGGCCTGAATTGGCACAATATGCCTTACAGAAGCTCGCTTGCCCAGCTGCAAGTGTGCTATCGGAAAGAGTCTTCAGTGCAGCTGGATCAATCCTGACAGAAAAAAGGACCCGTCTGTCAACCCAAAATGTGGATGATCTAACCTTCATTAAAATGAACCATGCATGGGTTTCCAAGGATTTTGTCCCACCTTCCCCTGATGACACATAGGGTGACAGAAAAATGGCTTGCTTTGGTCCACCTCTTCCTGGGACTTGACCTATTTCGCCTTTTGCATCAGCTGAATGTCCAACATCAACATATGCCACTTTCTAAAACTCCCTAACTGTGCTGCCTCCCCCCCCCATGGCCGGGGTCACCACCTAGCGCACAACACCGTGCGAGTGCCGTTGCCCTGGACAGGTGGGTAGGCCGACTCTTGGGCGCGGGCACTGGCACAGGGTCCCTCATAGTGCAATCAAGTGTCTCTGACGGGGGTGGTGCACACCCGCCGTCAGACACACCGCCGTACTATGAAGGGCCCAGTGCCAGTACCGACGCCCACGAGTGGGCCCCCCTTGCTTGGGCAGGGCCCCAGCATTTGCAATCTTTACCTCTCCCTGCTCCTCCGCTGTGTAGTCTGGGCCGTCAAATCCATACTGTGCCTGACACCGTCTGAGCCTGCCTCCTGATGTATAGACATATCTTTTGAATGTGTACGCTATCCATACATGTTATCCGGGGATACGGTACCCTTTCTCACCTTTGTGCAATCACTTGCAAGCCATACTGTGCCTGACACCGTCTGAGCCTGCCTCCTGATGTATAGACATATCTTTTGAATGTGTATGCTATCCATACATGTTATCCGGGGATACGGTACCCTTTCTCACCTTTGTGCGATCACTTGCAAGCCATACTGTGCCTGACACCGTCTGAGCCTGCCTCCTGATGTATAGACATATCTTTTGAATGTGTACACTATCCATACATGTTATCTGGGGATACGGTACCCTTTCTCACCTTTGTGCAATCACTTGCAAGCCATACTGGGCCTTACACCGTCTGAGCCTGCCTCCTAACGTACAGACATATCTTTTGAATGTGTACACTATCCATACATGTTATCCGGGGATACGGTACCCTTTCTCACATTTGTGCAATCACTTGCAAGCCATACTGTGCCTGACACCGTCTGAGCCTGCCTCCTGATGTATAGACATATCTTTTGAATGTGTACGCTATCCATAAATGTTATCCGGGGATACGGTACCCTTTCTCACCTTTGTGCAATCACTTGCAAGCCATACTGGGCCTTACACCGTCTGAGCCTGCCTCCTGATGTATAGACATATCTTTTGAATGTGTACGCTATCCATACATGTTATCCGGGGATACGGTACCCTTTCTCACCTTTGTGCAATCACTTGCAAGCCATACTGGGCCTTACACCGTCTGAGCCTGCCTCCTGATGTATAGACATATCTTTTGAATGTGTACGCTATCCATACATGTTATCCGGGGATAAGGTACCCTTTCTCACCTTTGTGCAATCACGTGCAAGCCATACTGGGCCTAACACCGTCTGAGCCTGCCTCCTGATGTATAGACATATCTTTTGAATGTGTACGCTATCCATACATGTTATCCGGGGATATGGTACCCTTTCTCACCTTTGTGCAATCACGTGCAAGCCATACTGGGCCTAACACCGTCTGAGCCTGCCTCCTGATGTATAGACATATCTTTTGAATGTGTACGCTATCCATACATGTTATCCGGGGATACGGTACCCTTTCTCACCTTTGTGCAATCACGTGTAACCCATACTGGGCGTGAGAACGGCTGGCGAGCTGTTAAGCAAGCTACAGCACCTGTGGTTTGCACACTTAAGTTTTTCATTTTTTCAGGAATGACGGTTAGGCCGGTTTCACATTAGCGCATTTTCAGCGCGCGCACGGCCGGGGGTAGCTCCGCCCCCGATCCGGCTCTCTGCCCGGCGTGCCCGCCCCTTCCTTGTAGCGCCGCCTCCTAGCGGACAGCAGCGCCTGCGATCGGCGCACCCTATCTTTAGCATAGGGTGCGCCGATCGTGCGCAGGCCGTGCGCTAGTTGCACTTTGACCTGCGCTGCGCACTTTTGACGGTGCGCCGTGCGCGCCAAAATCAAACTTTTCGGATTTTGGCGCGCACGGCGCACCGTCAAAAGTGCGCAGCGCAGGTCAAAGCGCAACTAGCGCACGGCCTGCGCACGATCGGCGCACCCTATGCTAAAGATAGGGTGCGCCGATCGCAGGCGCCGCTGTCCGCTAGGAGGCGGCGCTACAAGGAAGGGGCGGGCACGCCGGGCAGAGAGCCGGATCGGGGGCGGAGCTACCCCCGGCCGTGCGCGCGCTGAAAATGCGCTAATGTGAAACCGGCCTTAGGCCTAATTCCGGAACTGCGGTTGATCTGCACTTACTGGGAAATCATCGTTCGCGAGTAATAATTGTAATCGGTGATCCCCATCACTAACGTTGTTCAGCGGGTTATCTGCACCTGTAAGCGACAAACGCTGGCCTTTTCAGTGTAGCGCACATGCAGCCACGGACATGTAAGGGCATGACACACCAGTTATTGGCCAATCTCATGTGCCAGAGCCTCACGTGTCCCTCTAGTAAGCCGGACTCGGACCGCGGGGCATGACGGAGTCTTGTTCGTTAACGGAATTAAGCTTGAAATGTGTGCATCTGTTCTGTAGCTGGAATGGTTGAGGTTGCCCGTGTTGTGTCAAATTACGCCGTAGGCTCCACTCCTGGTGGTGCCCTTCTGAACATTTCTTTAAGGTTCAGCTTTGCAACCATACTGCCCACGTAAAACAAACACTTTGCCTTCATGAACGCTGTTTAGAGGGTCATGACTCGTGGGAATAACGCCGCCCAATCAGTTAACCTGCTAGAGAGATCCTTCGTTGCTCCCAAGCATGACATCACACTCCCTAGGAGGAAGGTAATGCCACTGTGGCGACCGTACTCCTGGGGGAGACACAAGTGCACTGATGCCCAGCCACTGCTCTATGAATCTGCTGGTACATTGACCCAGAACACTACATTCCATTCGCACGCTACACGGCCTGAATCTGACCCTGATGAAACTCAGGTTACCCTTCCCATATACAGTTCCATCTTACACGGTGACAAAGAGGAAGCTGCAGATGAAAGTGCAGGTTCGGCCCACCCGCCATCAGACACACCACCGTACTATCAGGGGCCCTGTGCCAGTGCCGTTGCCAACGAGTGGTCCCCCCCTGCTTGCTCAGGATCACAGCACTTGCAAGGTTGAAATACTGTGCAGTGAGATGGAAGATGGGGACGACGAGGAGTCCAGACTAGTACAGGGATTCCCTAGCGAGGAGACTTATTTGATTGTTTTCAATGTTGGGACAGCAATTTTTGGGGAGCACTATACTCTGGAGAATGATAGATGGGGCCCACCATACACTGGAACATTCTAAAGGTGGACATCAGACACTGGAGCAGCATTTACAGGGCCCATTATACACTAGAGCATTAGAAATGGGGCCCATTATGTTTGGAGCATTATTTGGGCCCATAAGACAGTGGAGCTTCATCCATGGGGACCAACATATACTGTATCATTATGTGGAGCTCATCATATACTGTTTCAAACATTATATGGGACCAATGATTCTGTATGGAGAAATAGATGGGCCTCGTCATGAGATGTAAAAAGTGAAGTATTTTTCATTGTACTATACCGCTATTTCTCTGCAGTATCGGAGCATGATGAGTTGTGGTATGTGTTAAAGGGGCGCTCTTTCGCCCAGAGCACATGAAAACCTGGAGCCAGCCCTACCCCCCCACAACTTTAGCCAAATAACCCCCATTTTTCAGTGCGTAACTTGTATTATGAAGTTAATTAAGGTTGACCAGCTTAAGTAAGAAGAATTGATGCTTTTGGCATTCAAATGAGCACTGTAGGTGTGTTTCCTGTCCTCCTCTCACTGCCGACTTTTATTCCCCATTGACTTACATTGGGTTTCGTGTTTCGGGACGACCCCGACTTTTCCCTATAATCGACTAATCTTGCTCGACCCGACTTTTGGAAAAGTCGGGTTTCACGACACGAAACTCGACCATAAAAAACCAAAAGACGTTCAACTCTAGCAAGCACCCAAACGCATCATATAAGGGATATAGAGTGTAACTGATGAAACAGATAACAACCTATATAATGGATACAGCATGAATGAAAGATAGCATAGAGAGCGGGAGGATGTATGTCTCTGAACTATAGCACTATGGCACGTTAAACAAGTTAGTCCCCTGAAGAGTTACATGGATGAAACGCGTTGGGACGCTCCTTATAGGGAAAGTGCAGGGCATGTGCAAAATAGGGCTAGCTGTGGACTGCCCTTATAAGGGCAGGAGCCTGGGGATCAGTTAACGGTTATCATGTAAGGTAATTGACAGGGTTTTGCCTTCCCATCGCTACCTTCCTGTTGGCATACACAGTATCCCTGGTGACTCCTGACCGTCTGCATAAACCGGTGAGATTGTTCCTTTTTTTGAAATCTCGTTTATGGAAGGCTATGAACCTGTGGTCTGGCCTCTGAAATATATATATACATGTGTATACATGTGCAATTGGCTATAGCATTGTGCTATTCTTTCATTCATGCTGTATCCATTATATAGGTTGGTATCTGTTTCATCAGTTACACTCTATATCCCTTATATGATGCGTTTGGGTGCTTGCAAGTATCCTCTGAGGATCACCCATTTATCTTGCATCTTTTTTTAAACTCACTTGTGGGTGACATTATTTTTGGTACTTTTTAATTGGTATATTAAAAGTTATATTTTATCCCGTTTCCTGATTTATCAAGCAGTTTTTGGCAGATTTCTAGCATAAACCTGTTTGAAATATCACAGTGTTTGTTCAATTTTTATTTTTTTTACTACTTTTGCCTTTTTTGCAGCTATTTCTGACAATATTTTGAATGGTAATTTTCACCACAAGAGTTGCGCAAATCACAATCGAAATGAACCCGAACCCTTACATGGAGCAACATTTCTGTCATTTAGTTTTTAAGCTAAGTATTTCATCTATATAGCTTCCCATGGATGGGTTTCTCATTCACTGCCTTGTCCTGCTCTGCCCTTATATACATTGACGTTGTTAGACACATGATAAGGTTATAATACTATTGATAGGCTAGGACATAATTTCCATGAGCCAGCCTCACCGCCAGCTCAAACAAATCTAGCTCATGCGTGGCGCTCATTTCGACAGCATAAATGCATCTCTGAAGCTGTAAAGCACATATTCGGCTTCAGATGCTCACTATGCATAACAGGAACTTACTGTCATGCGCAGTGCATCTCTGAAGCTGGGAAGCGTATGTGGCCCCCCCAGGAGTATGGCCGCCAGAGTGGCTTTGCCTTCCTGCAGGGGAGGGTAATGCCAGGCTTGGAGGCAATGATGGGTCTCTCTCGCAGTCCATCTATGCTTGCAACACAGTTCCAGGCCAGCAGGGGGAACTCTGAACCAGGATAACGGGGAGGAGTGCTCTCTGGGGGCCAAGAGGAAGGGGTGGTTAGTTAGTCTGCAGAGGGTGAAGTGTGCAGACGTGGAGAGAGAAGCTGGAGGTTGAGCTAGGAAAGGAGAGCTCCCTCCCAGTGAGCGCATGAACTGGAGCCTGGTCTCCACGGTTGTACGGATACTAACGGTCCTGCAACAGATACCAGAGGAGTAGGAGGCTGTAAATTCCCTACTCCTATCTAAGACTTGAGGGCACAACAGCAGCTTGGATAGTGAGCCAGGCCTCAAGAGAGAGGAGTCCCCGAGAGAGGCTACAGCTGTCTGCCATGCAAGTAAGGTTCTTGGGAACATCTGACAGGAGGAACTTCAGTGTAACTCAGTGCTTGGAGTACTTCATATAAATAGGCGCTAGGAAGGAGACTGCACAGCCCGTCTGCTGAGAGAGAATCCCTGAATTGCTTCCAGGCTAGCCTGCTGCAATACCATCTGTAATCAGGACCCTGGACTGCAGTTACCAAGTAAAGGTACAGAAATTGCACCCCGCTGTGTCTTGTCTGCTTCCTACCCTTCCAGCACCGCTACATCCCTGTGCCAACAACATCTATACTGCCCTGGGACAACAGCCCTGCCTGTGGAGGGCTATACCATCATTGCCGAACCACACCATCTGTCCCGGAGGATCTGTTTGCAGAGTTGGCTTAACACCTCCCTTGCTGAACACCACAGGTGGCGTCATGAACTATTCCATTCCATTAACTACAATCCCCCATTACATGGTCGCCCAGGGCCACGGACTGGGTCACCGCTGCTGTGACACATTCCCCTGACACCAGCCCGGTACCGAGTACCCCACAGTCTGGGGAGGGCGACCCAACTTGGCGTCACGAGCAGGATTACGGAGCCCGGTACCCCCCGGGTCCTGTGTGCCATAGATTGTGTTTGTGCAAAAAAACTGTGTATAATTGGCGCCAATAGCCGCCATTACCACGCTGCTTGGCGCGCGCGGGAAGAAAGAGGCAGGCCTTTGTGGGCGGAGCCTGCTGCAGAGCACGAAGAAGCGAAGTGCCACACGGGAAGAGAGGACAGCGCGCGAGAGGAGGAGCTGAGGCCTACAGCCCGGAGCGTCAGGCCTGTGAAGCGGCCACCGGTGAGCTCCCATAACCCCCGGCCCTGGCTAACGTTAACTAGGGGGGGAGAGGATGTCCGTGCCATGCAGCGATGCAGCGGCAAGCGCAGTTGCCAACCCTGCAGCACCACCAGGAGGAGCGCCCGCCGCAGCGGTCTCCTTAATGCCGCTGTCTATGCCCTACATACCGGGAGCGGCCTGCTAACTCAGTAATCGGGTGAGTCGCATACCCTGAGTGAATTTAAAGTGAGACTCTGCAGTTTGTTTAAAGTATACCCTCTGTCTGACAGCCAGAAAGTGAATATCCTGATTGGACAGCTAACGGGTGCAGCACAGAGAGAGGTGAAAACCTGGCAGGACACTGATAAAGAGACTGTTTCAAAGATCCTGGCCAAGCTGAGGAGCACCTTTGACACTCGCACTGCAGCTGAAATCAAGATGAGGTTCTTTGGCTATAAACAGAAGGTGCAGGACAGTATCAGGGATTATGCTCTCAACCTGCAGGAGGTGCTGCGAGCAGTTAAGCAAGTTGATCCTGACAGTGTGAAGGAGGAAGATAAACTGTTAAAGGAGCAGTTCATTGAAGGACTCCTATCCAGTACCCACAGAGGACAGTTGCGTATTGTAACCCTGCAAAACCCTGATCTGGACTTTGCTGATTTTAAGGACAGGGCTATTCGGGTACTGCAGGAGTCCAGTGACAGCCGTCCAGCGCCCCCTAGGCGCCCAGCGATCACCTACCATTAGGAAGCAACATCTTTTCCTTCCATCCCTGTGGAGGCTGATGCACAATCTCTGGATAAAGATCCAACTGAGGAGCTGCATCTTCAGGTCCAGGAGTTGACCAAAGGAATGGCTGCACTTACTAAAACCGTGCAGTCCCTGCAGGTGTCCTCCAAAGAAAAGATCCAGCTGGCTTCCTGTCCAGAGGATGTCCCATGGCTCCGGAGGAGGAGAGCCCTGCCACTTCGAGGAAGGAACAACGATCGCTATGACCAGAACGGACGTCCCATCTGTCGTCGCTGCTACAAGGCCGGTCATCTTGCAAGATATTGTCCTTTAAACGAGCAACCCCTGGGGCAGAGGGCCAACCCCCAGGAATAGGATCCCCAGGCCCAAGGAACTGGAGAGCCAAGTATGTGGGAGGGAGACCGATCCTTCCTGTGGTGATTGACGGCATCCCCATGAACGCTTTGCTGGACAATGGCTCCCAGGTGACGACTATGCTGTACATTCTGTACAAGAGGTATTGGGCTGATTCAGAAATTACCCGTGGCCCCACTGATGAACTGACAGTAGTTGCTAGTAATGGTCAGTCTTTACCGCAGATAGGATGTAAAGAAATTACTGTTAAAGTGGGGCGGGTAGAGCTAAAGTCTCAAGGTTTCATAGTTGTTGATATTGATCGACGTGAATGTAATCCCATGATGACTCTTGGTACAAATGTAATTGAAAACTGTCTGTCCGAGGTTATTGTCTTGCTGCAACAGGTGGCTGAGACTGCTGGTTCCAGTGAACAACGAGTCCTGCAGAAGGAGATCAGAGCCCTGATGCAAAGACAACAGGTAGAACTCTCTGGCGGAGAAATTGTTAGTGTCAGAGTGAGTGACCCCTTCCCCATTGCAATACCCCCCAGATGTGAAATGTTGGTTTGGTGTCGGGCAGCTATAGGTCTTAGAGGGAGAGATTACCAGGCGTTGGTAGAACCAGTATACTCCGAGAGCAGGCCCACTGTCCTGACAGCCAGAGGGGTAGTTCACGTACGAAAGGGGAGAGTACTTGTACGCCTTTTGAATTGTGGGGAAGAGGAGGCCACGATACCTCGGTACGCCACAGTTGCTAAGCTGCTCACAGTTAATAACAACTCTTTGCAGGCAGCAGAGCCCTTGGTCTCATCCGATCAGGTGGAGGACAATGGCTCTGTGAAGCGGCCGGAGGACTGGTGCCAGCAACTGCAGGTGGGGACTGACTCTACACCTTCATACCCGAAAAATGGGGTTTACAGAGTGACACAAGAGTATGAGCAGGTATTCAGCAAACACCCACTAGATTTTGGGCAGGCAAAAGGGGTTCAACATCATATCCCCACTGAAGACCATCCACCCATAAAAGAGAGGTACAGATCAATACCCCCAACACAATACCAATGTGCTAAGAGTATGTTGAGAGAGATGAAGGAGGCAGGGGTCATCAGAGACAGTTGTAGCCTCTGGGCAGCTCCAATAGTGTTTGTAAAGAAAAAGGATGGTACCATGAGAATGTGTGTTGATTACAGGAAAATTAACAGCATTACACATAAATATGCCTTCCCATTGCCTAGAATTGAGGAATCATTAGCTGCACTTAAAACTGCTAATTACTTTTCCACCTTGGATCTCACTAGTGGGTATTGGCAGGTTCCCGTGGCAGAGGCAGACAAGGATATAACAGCATTTACCACTCCAATGGGTCTCTGTGAGTTCAATTATATGCCATTTGGGCTCTGCACTGCTCCAGGAACATTTCAACGGCTGATGGAGTGCTGCCTGGGACACATGAACTTTGAGACGGTCCTGTTGTATCTGGATGATGTCATTGTTTTCTCCAAAACCTATGAAGATCATCTGGAACACCTGGCTGAAGTGTTTGAAACTTTGTCCAATTTTGGCCTGAAGGTGAAGCCCTCCAAATGCCACCTCCTGAAGCCAAAGGTGCAGTACCTTGGTCATGTGGTCAGTGCAGAAGGTATGGCACCAGATCCTGAAAAGGTCACAGTCATCCGGGACTGGCCAAAGCCCAGCAACCTCCATGAAATACGCCAATTCCTTTGACTGGTAGGCTACTACCGAAGATTCATCAAAGGCTTTACCGAAATAGCCACTCCTATGCAAAACCTTCTGGTGGGCAGTCCAAGAAGACCAAACAGAAAAATTCTACCTTTGAATGGACTGAAGAGTTGGAGAGGTCCTTCACTCGGCTGAAGATGGCTCTCACCGGTGATGAAGTTCTGGCCTACCCAGATTATGACAAACCCTTTGTGCTGTACACTGATGCTAGCAATGTGGGACTAGGAGCAGTACTGTCACAGGTACAGAATGGAAAGGAAAGAGTGATCTCCTACGCCAGCAGGAAGCTGCGCCCCACCGAAAGGAACCCTGACAACTACAGTTCTTTCAAGCTGGAGTTCCTTGCCATAGTCTGGGTTGTCACTGAAAGGTTCAAACATTACCTAGCCTCCGCCAAGTTCACTATCTTCACAGACAACAATCCGTTGACGCATTTGGACACTGCAAAACTAGGTGCACTGGAACAGCGATTGATGGCTCGGCTATCTAACTATGAGTTTACCATCATGTACCGGGCAGGGCACAAGAATGCCAATGCTGATGCGCTGTCCAGAATGACTAACCTACCAGATGCAGGAGAAGACCCTGAGGCTCTTGAGGAAATAGAATTGCCTCCCTTCCACCTGCCATTTGCGGCCCAACGTGCTCAAGGAGTGAGAAACAGACGGTCTGGCTTGAAGGAGGTCACCATGAATCCATTGCCCCATCATGATTGGGCAGAAACGCAAGATAGTGACCCAGCAGTCCGCCTGGTGAAGGAGCTGCTGACACGAGCTGACTCACGTCCAGAGTCGGATGCTCCTGAAGAAACTCAGCAGTTGTGGAAGGAGAGAGGCCGGCTGTTCATTTATGAAGGGAAGCTGTGTCGGAGGAGTAACAATGCCTGCACTCATGAGCTGGTTTGGCAGGTGATAGTCCCAAAGAGAGAGGCATCAATGGTCCTGGAAGCATACCACAATGGAGCTAGACACTTCGGATGGAAGAAGTTGGAAGCATTGCTCTGAGAGAGGTTTTACTGGGCTGGTATGAGGAAAGCCATTGAGAGGTGGTGCCGGGAGTGTGGACAATGTAACCTGCGCAGAAAGGATTGAGACAGCCACAGAGCTCCTCTACAACCAATCATCAACAAACAGCCCCTTGAGTTGGTAGCCCTGGACCATGTGAAGCTGGTTCCAAGCCGGTCAGGCTACATCTATGCTCTTACCATTGTGCACCACTACTCAAGATTCCTGGTAGTTGTGCCTGTCAAAGATCAGGCAGCCAGGACAGCAGCCAGAGCATTCCAACAGCACTTCTGTAGACCACATGGGTATTCTGAAAGAGTGCTTACGGATCAAGGCCCAGCTTTCGAGGCAGAAGTGTTCCAAGAATTCTGTAACCTGTATGGTTGTAAGAAGATCAGGACAACACCGTACTACCCACAGACCAATGGCATGTGCGAGAAGATGAACCAGGTAGTGATTGACCTCCTGAAGACCTTGCCCTTGGAGGAGAGGAATCTGTGGCCAGAGAAGTTGCCCGATCTGGTAGACCTCTACAACCATATTCCAGTGAACTCTATCAACTGTACCCCAGCCTATTTAATGAGAACAAGACCTGGTAAGCTGCCTATCGACTTAGACATGGGAGTCCTGACACCTGAAGTAGCGTCACCAGATGCTGATTGGGACACGGAGAGGCAGCAACAGTACAGGAGAGTTCAAGAATGCGTGGAAATGAGTCTGGCTCAGGCAAGACAAAAGCAGGAGAAGCTTTACAATCAAAATGCACATGCCGTTCCTTTGTTGCCGGGAGAGCAAGTCTTGAAAAGGAAGAGAAGATTGCACAAATTGGATGATCAATGGGAAGCTGAACCTTATACCATTCTGCCCTCGAACCTTGATAATACTAAGGTATGCCTTGTTAGTAAAGATGGAGGAGAGACCTCAGCAGCGGTATCGAGAGATCTTTTGAAGTTATGCCCTGACCAGTTAAAAGAAATAAGAGAAGAAGCAGATAACATCCAGCCCATAGTGGAAGAAGAGAAGGTCAGCACAGTGCTTGGGGAATTCCCTGCGAATTGGACTAAAGTGAACGATGCTATAGTGGTGCCAGTGTTGTTGTTTCCCCAATTGGTAGCACAGGAAAATGTAACTCCCGGAAATCCTGAGGATCAGGAAAATCAGGCAGCAGAAGCCACACCAGCAGTGGAGCCAGAGAACCCTCGCCCTGCCAGTGGTGAACCTGTTGTGCCCCTGGAGAGTCTACGCGTTCACAGACAATCTATTATCCCTGTGTTACATAGAACCCCCAGTAGTGTATCCAGTACATTACCCACTACACCAGTATTACGCAGGTCTACCAGCATTACACAAGGGATACCACCCCTCAGATATCGTATATTGGTAAATGTAAATGTTGAAATTGTGTATGTGTAAATATGTAACTGTTTTTCAAGTTTTGTGCCTACAGGTAACCTGTAAGAGTTTCCTTTGGAATTTATTTTATGGACATTGTACCACAGGACTTGTGTGGTCACCAACTTGTAAATAATTCACCATTTGCCCAGGAATGGACCATGGACATTGATGCTGAACTTATCATCATAGGACCATTTTTGAAGCTCTTGGTTTTTGTTACTTTTTCATTTTTTTAACTCTTGTACAATTTTTATTGTTTAACTGTTTATATTTTTCATGTTTTTGTTCAGCCCAGGAGTGCTGACTTGCACTAGGCGGGAATGTGGTGCCCCCAGGAGTATGGCCGCCACAGTGGCTTTGCCTTCCTCCAGGGGAGGGTGATGCCAGGCTTGGAGGCAATGATGGGTCTCTCTCGCAGTCAATCTATGCATGCAACACAGTTCCACTCCAGGCCAGCAGGGGGAACTCTGAACCGGGATTAAGGGGAGGAGTAGTCTCTGAGGGCCAAAAGGAAGGGGTGTTTAGTTAGTTAGTCTGCGGAGGGTGATGTGTGCAGACGTGGAGAGAGAAGCTGGAGGTTGAGCTAGGAAAGGAGAGCTCCCTCCCTGTGAGCGCATGAACTGGAGCCTGGTCTCCACGGTTGTATGGATACTAGCGGTCCTGCAACAGATACTAGAGGAGTAGAAGGCTGTAAATGCCCTACTCCCATCTAAGACTTGAGGGCACAACAGCAGCTTGGATAGTGAGCCAGGACTCAAGAGAGAGGAGTCCCCAAGAGAGGCTACAGCTGTCTGCCGTGCAAGTAAGGTTCTTGGGAACATCTGACAGGAGGAACTTCAGTGTAACTCAGTGCTTGGAGTACTTCATTCAAATAGGCGCTAGGAAGGAGACTGCACAGTCCGTCTGATGAGAGAGAATCCCTGAATTGCTTCCAGGCTAGCCTGCTCCAATACCATCTGTAATCCGGTCCCTGGACTGCAGTTACCAAGTAAAGGTACAGAAATTGCACCCCGCTGTGTCTTGTCTGCTTCCTACCCTTCCGGCACCGCTACATCCCTGTATCAACCACATCTACACTGCCCTGGGACAACAGCCCTGCCTGTGGAGGGCTATACCATCATTGCCGAACCACACCATCTGTCCCGGAGGATCTGTTTGCAGTGTCGGCTTAACACCTCCCTTGCCGAACACCACAGGTGGCGTCACAAACTGTTCCATTCCATTAACTACATTCCCCCATTACTTGGGCGCCCAGGGCCATGGACTGGATCACCGCTGCTGTGACACATTCCCCTTACACCGGCCCGGTACCGAGTACCCCACAGCCCTGGGAGGGCGACCCATGTACATCTAGCTTCAGAGACACATTGATGCTGCTGAAATGAGTGGCGAACATGAACTAGATTTGTTTGAGCTGGCAATGAGGCTGGCTCATGTAAATTATGTTATCGTGCCCACAGGGTTGTGATAATATGAAAAGAGCGCAGACTAGTCTGGGGACACTAACGCCCTATCGATTGGTCAACGTCCTCATTAACCTAGGAATCAGGACATTATAAATGCTTTTCAAAGCATTTATTTAACTGAATTACATTATACAGGACTGGTTGGGCAAGGATTTCAATCAAAAATAGGTGAATACTGCTGGTTTAGAGATGATGGGGGACCTAACAGGCTCATTTTAAGAAGCCCCCCTACTTCCCATTCATTGACTGTATTAATTGCACCTGTTTGAACATATTACCTGTATAAAAGACACCTGACCACCCACTCAATCAATAACCTCTCCACCATGGCCAAGACCAGGGATACCAAGTACACCAGTGAAAAAATTGTAAACCTGCACAAGACTGGGATGGGCCACAGGACAATAGGCAAGCAGTTTAATGAGAAGGCAACAGTTGTTGGCACAATTAGAAAATGGAGAAACAGAAGATGACTGTCAATCTTCCCAGGTATAGAACTCCATGCAAGATGTTGTCTCAGGAGATGAGGATGATTCTGTGAAAGGTCTGGAATCAGCCTAGAACTACATGGGAGGACTTGGTCAATGATGTGAAGAAAACTGGAACCACAGTCTCAGACATTACAATTAGTAAAACACTATGCAGGGAACGGAAGGTCCCCCTGCTCATGTCAGCACATGTGCACGCCCATTTGAAGTTCAAAAATGAACATCTGGATGATCCAAAGAAGGCATGGGAGAAGGTCAAGTGGTCAAATGAGACCAGAATAGAACTTTTTGGTATCAACTCCATTCGCTGTGTTTGGAAGAAGAAAGATGAGTACAACTCCGTGAACACTGTCCCAAGTATGGATCATAGTGGAGGAAACATCATTCTTTGGGGATGCTTTTCTGCAAAGGGGACAGGATAACTGCACTGTATCGAAGGGAGGATGATGGGGTCATTGTGTAACAAGAGATTTTGGCCAAAAACCTCCTTCCCTCAGTAAGAGAACTGAATATGGGTTGTGGCTGGGTCTTCCAGCATGACAATGACCCAAAACACACAGCCAGGGCAAGCAACTAAGGAGTGGCTCCATATGAAGTATCTAAAGGTCCTGTAGTGGTCTAGCCAGTCTCCAGACCAGAACCCAATAGAAAATCTTTGAGTGAGCTGAAACCCAATGTTGCCCAGCCACAGTCCTGAAATCTAAAAGATCTGGAGAAGATCTATATGGAGGAGTGAGCCAAAGTCCCTGCTGCAGTGTGTGCAAACTGGGTCAAGAACTAGAGGAAACGTCGGACCTTTGTGATAGCAAACAAAGGTTTCTGTACCAAATATTAAGTTCTGTTTTTATACTGTATCAAATATTTATTTCATACAATAAAATGCAAATTAATTATGTAAAAATCATACAGTGTGATTTTCTGGATTTTGTTTAGATTCTGTCTCTCACAGGTGAAGTGTACCTAATGATAAAAATTACAGACCTCTCCATTCTCTGTAGGTGGGAAAACTTGCAAAATCATCAGTGTATCAAGTATTTATTTTCCCCACTGTGGGTTCAGAGTATGATGGGTATAGCCCATAAGTGAGACAGGAAACAATAATGATTGTTTATCCAATAGTTTTCACTTTGAACTTTCGGGATAAATATGGAAGGAGATTAGATTCTGACTATCCAAGAAAACTCACCCTTCCCATGGGCCTCTATCTACCCTCACAGTTGTAGAGTGTGCCATGATGACTATCTTTCTGTTTACCTATTGTAATGTTCCAACATGTGAGTGGACATGGATTATTCTCTTGGCAGGTCTTTGCAGTAAACACTGGCATGCTCAGGGTTAAAATTAAACCATACAGTTTAATATTTAGACAGTTCCGGCAGCCATTACACTGTCTGTTAAACCTTCAGCTTTAACACTTGGATGCAGATACAGTCTCTCACAGAAAATACTTCTCACTGACCCCGGTCAGTATAACACACGGTTGTCAAGAACGTTACCTGTTGGATCGCCACACAGGTTCCTGGGTACCTCTTACCCACAGAGGCACCCTATAGCCACTTCTCATACAGTCTTTCACTGACACCGGTCAGTATAACACACGGTTTGTCAAGACCGTTACCTGTTGGATCACCTAGACAGGTTTACGGATCCCTCTTGTCCTCAGAGGCATCCGATAGATATTAGTTCACACACAGTCTCTTTCTGACCCCGGTCAGTATCACACAGTTTTCAAGACCTTTACCTGTTGGCCACGCAGGTTCCCAGATCCCTCTTACCGCAGAGGCATCCTGTACACATTTCTCTCTGACCTCGGTCAGTATCACACGGTTTTCAAGACCGTCAGCTCCTTTTAGCTCTGAGTTGCCGGCATGGCTTCCCCAGGCTATGCGACATCCGAGCCTGGAACATGGGAGCTCTGTCTGGGCTGACAGACTCCAACACACTCTCTCCCATGTGCAACACACCTGCCTTAGATAGCCTGTAACCACTCCCAGTTACCTACCACATGGCTAGTCTCATGATCATGACCTCATCACAGGCCCTGCAGATTCACAACCACACATATATTCAGACAAAACGGGGTACAGTGAGCCCCCTCACCACAGTGTGTGGTACGTGGGTAGCCAGACCCTCCCAACTCTCAAAGCTACCCGTAGCCCGGACCCAAATGTGAACAGCAACTACTTAAGAAAGCACTCAGGGCTACATCACAAGGAGCTGCCATCCCCGTGACACATACCTTCCATTAACCACACGACCACCAGTCACACAACAATATACAGTTGGGAAAAAAAGTACTGTATTTAGTCAGCCACCATTTGTGCAAGTTCTCCCACTTAAAAAGAAGAGAGAGGCCTATATTTGACATCATACGTACACCACAACTATCAGAGTCAAAATGAGAAAACAAATCCAGAAAATCACTTTGTCTGATTTGGTAAGATTTATATTTCAACTTATGGTGGAAAATAAGTGTTTGGTCATTAACAAAAGTGCATCTCAATATTGTATTATATATTCTTTGTTGGCAATGACAGAGGTCAAACGTTTTCTATAAGTCTTCACAAGGTTGGCACACAATGTTGGTTTTATTTTGGCCCATTCCTCCATGCAGATCTCCTCTAGAGCAGTGATGTTTTGGGCCGGTCGTTGGGAAACACAGATTTTCAAATCCCTCAAAGGTTTTCTATGGGGTTGAGATCTGGAGACTGGCTAGGCCACTCCAAGACCTTCATATGCTTCTTACGAAGCCACTCCTTTGCTGCCCTGGCAGTGTGCTTGGGATTATTATCATGCTGAAAGACCCATCCACGTTTCATCTTCAATGCCATTGCTGATGGAAGGAGGTTTGCATTCAAAATCTCAAGATACATGGCCCCATTCTTTCTTTCATGTACATGGATGAGTCGTCCTGGTCCCTTTGCAGAGAAATAGCCCCAAAGCATGATGTTGCCACCCCCATGCTTCTGTCTCCTCCAAACACAACAAGTTTTGTTTCTATCAAACAGTTCTACTTTGGTTTCATCAGACCATATGACATTCACCCAATACTCTGTTGGATATTCCAGATGCTCTTTAGCAAACCTTCAGACAAATAACAGAAAACTGACAGCAATCAAGAACTTGTCTGAACAAATGCATACCAAAAAACACCTTACATATCAAAATGAGGAAATGGTTGCATTCAATAGCATAGAAGGTAATGAGTAGAGGACAGAGGAACCTGTTAAAGAAGTTAGAGCCAGAAATCTTGCCTGTTTTTAGTTGACCAAATACTTATTTGCCACCATAATTTGCAAAATAAATCTTCCCAAATAAGACAAGGTGAATTTCTGGATTTGTTTTCTCATTTTTACTCTCATAGTTGTGGTCTACCTATGATGTCAATTACAGGCCTCTCATCTTTTTAAATGGGAGAACTTGCACAATTGGTGGCTGACTAAATACTTTTTTTTTACCACTGTATGTTTTTTTTGAGCACATCAGCTTTATATCAGAACTGGAAAGATGCAGTCCAGTCTATCATTATTTCATATCTTACTGTACATTTCTAATTTATACCTAATATATATTGAGGGTTTTCCAATGTAAATGTATCATATCTACTACTATTTGATAATTTTATGCTAATTTGTGCTAATTTCTCATCATGACTCTTGAGTTTACCCCTTCCTGCGCGGTTCCCACATCTTTTCTCCAGCAGCTATTAACCTCTCTTAACGTTCTCTTCAGCTATAATCCCGGCTGCTTTTTCTATTTCTCTTGAGAGTTTTGTAAATGGATCCAGTTAGAACCTCTGGGAAATTCAGCTTCTCATAATGATGAGGAGGTAAGAAATCTACATTGAAGTTGAAATCATTAAGCTGCTTGAATAGTGGCGTTGATGGATTCATTTAAATATTCATATTTGGCTGCAGGGAGAATTTCACAGTTTTTTTTTAGATGTGGGAAATCCCTTCATGACCAGATATGGTTAGTGCATTAAGATGTCACTTCTGTCACAATTATCCTAATCCATAATAAAAAAAATGGCACTTTATATAGTATGTCCTTCAAATAACGTTGGTGTTTTTTTTACATTTTTAATAAATTATCTCTAAGTTAGAGATAGAGAAGGCTACAGTAAAAGAAGAGATTAATGTCTTTAGGCCTGGCAAATCTCATAGAATATATTACTTCTCAGGAAAATGCACTGTAAGGCCACATAGCTACATATTCACTAAATGTGCTCCTTGCTTCCACTCAACTAAGTCACAATCACAGCAGTTTTTTGTTTGACCACGTACACGCCATTCATATTTGGTCAGTATTTTACATCAGTATTTGTAAAGCCAAAACCTGGATTAGAACAATCAGAGGAAAAGTATGATAGAAACACGTCACCACTTCTGTATGTATCACCCACTGCTGGTTTTGGCTTCCAAATACTAATTGAAAATACTGACCAAATATTGAGCACATGAACGTGGCCAAGCAAAAAACTGCTGTGGATGTAACTTAGTTGGGTGGATGCAAGGAGATTGTTTACTGATTATGTAGCAATGAAGTTTTGCCTACTTTATGTAAGGTCTGCCTATATTCATGAATGGTGTAAATAAATGTGATCTTCATTGGAGAGCTTTGGAATTGGCACTTCTATGCATTTAATTCTCACCAGTACCGTAAAATGAAACACAGAAATTTTTAAAATAGAGTTAGAACTGCTCCAACAAGAGCACACTGCAGAACTCATATGAATGCATCCTTAATGTAATCTGTTACAGCTTGCAAAGGAGGAAATTATCTAGACTGAACTCCATTGAAAGCAGTAATAGGAGTTCATGGAGTGTGATTTTTTTTAATGCAATGTTACATTTTACTTGCAATACCACTCCTGACCACACGGAGTGCTGTTAAAGAGAACCATGGTTATGAGCAACAGGAAGTATTTTCATACAGTAACAACATTTGGTGCAGCATTTTAGGTCATTTTATCACAAATGGCACATTACCTTGGGTTTATAAATTCTGATGCTCAGGTTTAGCTGACAGTGTAATATAAGCTCTGGTTCATTGACATATTTAAGAAACAGTTTGTCCTCAGAAGTGCTATGTAATAAATATTCCTCAGAAGCAGATTTACATTTTTCTCCTGTCCCTTATATCATTTTTACCATGTATTGTCACAGTTTCCATTTGCAGTCTTAATAGCACTGTAGCATTTTATTAGCCACATTTGGGAACAGCTGCTGGAGCTTTTGGATGGATTTCTTACTTACATTATTTTACAACGTGTGTCATCTTTCTCACCAAAAGCCCAGATGACTCTTTAGGAAGTAATTGTTTGCTTTGTTGGTGTCATGATCTGAATTTGATCTGACAGTTTTAAAAGCACAGAGTGAACTTTTTTCCTTTTGGCAAGTTGCCAAAGTGACTTGACTGTCCCCGGTGGTGGTTAGTGGTATCGCACTTTAGGTTTAATGCACACATAATTATGAATCAGGTGTGGGGCTCTTTAAATGAGTCTCAGGGTGTGTAATCACTGCAGGTGATATTCATTCATTGATTCTGAGTTGGTGAGAGCCTGGTGGAAGGATGGAGCTGAGGAGGAGTCCTGCGCAGCTTAGCCAGGGGGGACGTGTGTCAGCTATGGTGTATGGATGAAGGGCTGGCATGGCGTGGTGGGGTCGCAGTGATGGTGTCGGCAGGAAGTGTCTGCATGGACTGGTGGATTGGCGACTATGGAGAGTGGCACTCACCATGTGGGACTTGGCTTCTGAGCTGGACTCAAGCATGCTTGCCTTCGTGGCAGAAGCTGAACTCATCTTTGGGACTCTGTTACTAAGCAGCAGCAACTGGTGTTGGACTCTGCTCCAAGGCTGCACTATGGTGATGGATCCGGGTGGAGGAGAAGACGCACGCAGGTGGAGGGCTCTGTTGCAGGAGCATAAGCACAGAGCATAAAGCTAAGTGGTGTTTCCCCTGTATTGTCTTCTTTCCTCATGTGTGTTGTTAGTGCAGTGGTGGGATTAGTTTCCGCACCGACCAATTCCCTAGTGAGGGTTTAGGGTCAGGGCGAGCAAGGGCTTTGAGGTACGCGTGCGGCGCCCGGTGCGGAACCGGCATAGGGAACGTTAGGAGTGCAGGGACACTGGCTCAGGGGAGCTCAGGAGGTCTCCACTTCCCTTTTCCCTATCGCAGGGCCCACCATTGTTAATGTTTCCCAGGTCCCCCTTATTATTTAAATCCGCCAGACAGGAGGCGGGGATTCCAGAATTTATATTAACATGTAATACTTAAATTCGCCAGGTGTATCCATCTGCACGTATTATTATTTAAATTCGCCACTGGAGGCGCTGTATCCAGGGTCACGTGTATTATGGGTTCGCCTTGCGGTAACATCTGCGTCCAGACACGCGTGACCGTGACAGTTGGTTCTTCAAATGCCTTTGTCTTGTTTCCTCCACTCAGTGTGTCCGTGAATCAATGATGGTTATCCTTTCTTGTGCTGGGGCATGCTGAGCAGTTGGTGCTCTGATGGACAGCTCAGTTGAACTATCTGAGACTGGGAAGTTCACAGATTTCTCCAAATGCTCCTTGTTCTTAGTAATTGCCAGATATTTAAGTGAGCTGTGTGGCCCAGATCACTGTCCGTCGAAGCTTCAGTTCTCTGGAGTGTGTTTGCCTGATTCCTGGGCTATGAGTTCTGATCTACTGCTGCATGACCTTTGGACCATATTCTGACTACTGTGATGGCCGTCTGTGAATCTGGGCTGCAGTAGGAACAGTACCCTGAGTAACCCCAAGACCCTTAACCCCTATACAGGGATCTGGAATTGTAGCAAGGCCCAGGGGGTAGCTGTCTGGTGGAGCAGTGGACCAGAGCAGGACGGCCGCCAAGGGGTTAAAACTAAAACCCGTAATCGTGGTCAGGAGGCAGGTGTCGGAGGCCGGAGGGCAGCAGAGGTGTAAAATTAGCAGGCTGAAGAAGAGTCAAAGTCCAGGCCAAGGTCAGTAAAACCAGAAGGGCAGCAAAGGTACAGAATCAGCAGGCAGTAGAAGGGTCAGGAATCCAACGAAGATCAGCGTAAAAAAATCGGAAGAGAGGCAGAGGTACAAAAACGGCAGGCAATAGAATGGTCAGAAATCCAGGCTGAGGTCAGAGTTAACTATAGCAATTCACAGAGTAGCATGCAGGGGAACCAAGAATATATCCGGCTAGAGTTGAGCGAAACGGGTCGGTCAATTTCAAAAGTCGCCGACTTTCGCAAAAGTCGGGTTTCATGAAACGAAACCCGACCATAGCGTGAGGTCGGCCATGAGGTCGGCAACCATGGCACCAAAGTCGCGTTTCAAAAGATGCTTCCAGCGCCCTTTTTCAGCCAATGATGGAGGACGCACACTGTGGGCAACGCGATGACATAGGCAGCGGTGACCACCATCTTTGAGAAGGGCATGCAAGTGATTGGCTTGCTTTGTGTGGCATCACAGGGGCTATAAAAGGGCGTGCACGCCAACCGCCATCTTACTTCTGCTGATCTCAGAATAGGGAGAGCTGCTGATGATGATGATTCTGTAGGGAGAGCATTAGGCAGGGAAGAAGATACAAAAAACTGCTTCTGCTGCTAGCGATTTTGCCTGTACAACACACCAGTTAGTGTGCAGTGCAAGGGGAGGCTAAATTTTGGTGCATTCAGCTCTGTTGGTTATTAGGCTGCCTTATAAGGCTCCCTGATAGCTGCATTGCTGTTTTCACACTGCTGTGCATACTGCTTTTTTAAAAGCAAAAATACTTTTCATCCTCTTTTTTGCCCAGTTACCAAGCGTTCATTTTTCCACACTTTTGTGTGCAGCAGTCCTGCTTATTAGGCTGCCTGCTGCCATACTTGGGACTGAGAGCATCATTGTCAGCTTGCTAAAATCTCTAGGGAGATTCAAATTCTTCCCAGTCCTATATAGACATTTTATACACCATCCAATTTCAGCCTGTTATATTGAGGTGTAATCTACACTGGGCCTGAGATAATAGTTCTGTGTCCTCAAGTCTGTAGGGAGATTCAAATGCTCCCCAGTCCTATATAGACATTTTAAACAACATCCAATTTCAGCCTGATATATTGAGGTGTAATCTACACTGGGCCTGAGATAATAGTTCAGTGTCCTCAAGTCTGTAGGGAGATACAAATTCTCCCCAGTCCTATATAGACATTTTATACACCATCCAATTTCAGCCTGTTATATTGAGGTGTAATCTACACTGGGCCTGAGATAATAGTTCAGTGTCCTCAAGTCTGTAGGGAGATTCAAATTCTCCCCAAAACTATATACACCTTGTACCTTGTTTTACAGTACCATATTGCTGATGGTATTTTGGGTAAATTTTCCCAAAAATGAGGAAGTGTGTTGGAAGAGGCTGTGGAAGTGGGCGGGGGTTGCCAGCTGGTAATGATGGTGTTGGTGGTAGTGGATCTGCTGGTAGTGGCAAAAGCACAATAGCACCTAATGCAGGAGGTGTTGAGCCTGCGTCATCGTTTGGCTCCACAAGGCCTCAAAGACTCCCTTTTCTGGGAGTAGGTAAACCACTTTTAAAGCTGGAGCTTCAGGAACAAGTTTTGGCTTACATTGCTGACACAGCCTCCAGCTCTATCGCCTCCTGTTATGATTGAGTCACCGTAGGAGGCAAAAACAGAACTGCTAGCTAAGTCCAGAAAACCAGAGAGGTTGGCAGCTATCGGATTGCAGACCCCTGATCCTATCACAACAACTAACAGTAGCCGTGGGGGGTTCCTACGATGCCCTAGACCCCTCGATCACATCCGGAGACTTAAATAGGCCTAAAGAAAGAAAGGGGAAATCTAAACTGCCCCAGAGCAGACCCCAAAGCAATAGGCAGCCCCCAACATATAATGACGGTGAAGCAAGATGAAAACACTAACACAGACAGAAAGATAGACTGAGCAAAGACGGGGCCCAAACTTCCTAGATAGGAAAAGACAGGAAGGCTGCTGTCTGCAATCCGTGAAAAACCCTATGAAAATAAGAGCCAACAGACTGACAGAGAAAAAGGCCCTGAAGACGCTAGGCTTCAAAAAAGCTATGTCAGTACTCAGGAATATTCTGAAGACAGAGCAACCGGCAAAAGGAGATTCAGCTCATCCCAGCAGGGAATGGCAGAATCTAGAAAAGCAAGGAAAACAAAAACAAAACATAAATGCAAACAGGCAAAGCAGAAAACTTAGCTTTAGGGAAGCAGGAATCAGACTGGTGTCCTAGAAGTCCACAGAGAAATCACCCGCAGGGCAGAAGGGCGTCGGCAGCCTTATATCCAGTCAGTGACTCCACTCAGCCAGTCATCCTCATTAGACAGGTGCGTGATAATCAGGCTCATTACCTTCCTTTACCAGAATAGGGAGTTCACCAGACCTCAGTGACGAAGGGGAAAATGAACTCACAACAGCCTCCTCTTCTGAACTTTCAAAAAATAAAAGCACTGAGTCGTCATTGGAGGCTCATGGTTAGGAACCACACCTTTCCTTGTGTCCTTCACCCCTACCAAAAGTAAAGGATGCGGCAGGCCACACTACAGATTACTCCATGGAGTTCTTTTCACATACCATGCCTGGGTTATCAAGTCAAATCGTGAATTACTCAGTCCAAGAAGAATCTGACATGGAGTGCACTGATGCACAGCCACTGCTAGATTTATCTGCTGGTACATTCACTCAGAGCACTACATTGTCCTCGCAGTGTACTGAGCCAGAATCTGACCCTGATGAAACTCAAGTGCACCTACCTGCATACTATACCACCTTACATGGTGACACAGAGGAAGATGCATATGACATTGAAGAGGAGGTGATGGATGACCCAGTTGTTGACCAAGATTGGCATCCATTGGGGGAAGAGGGTGCCGCTGCCAATAGCTCAGAAGAGGAGTAGGAGCATCCACAGCAGGCATCGACATCGCAACAGCTGTTATCTGGCAGGCCCGGAACAGTCCAAAAGCAGGTTACAAAAACCAAAAGAGTTGCAGGACCTCTAGGCCAGACGATCAAATTAGCACAGCATGCAAGACCTCAAAATGACTTCCATAGTAGGAAGAGTGCAGTGTGGCACTTTTTTGAACAAAATCCTAATGATCAGGCAAAGGTTATCTGTAAGAAGTGCGCAAAGACCTTTAGCCGAGGGGAAAATCTGAGAAATTTGAATACCAGTTGCATGCTTAGACATTTAACCACCATGCACTTGCAAGCGTGGACGGACTACCAAACCTCATGTACCACATGTGCAACTGCTCCCAATGAAGGTAGTCAGCAACGCTACATCGTTTCCCCCACTGTAAGCCCACCGGTTAGCACACCACCAGCAGCAAATGTTGAGGTGTCGTCGCAAGGCCAAAGCAGTCAGGGAATCACAATGTTATTGCTACGAAAGACTGAATCTAGGCCATCAGAAAGAACACCAACTCCATCACCATCATCAACCCTCTCTCAGTCCGCCATGTCCACCGCTAGTTCCACCATATGCAGCTCTCAAGTCCAGCTCACCCTACCAGAGACTATGAGTAGGACAAGAAAGTACTCAGTCTCTCATCCGCGTACCCTGGGTTTGAACGCCCACATTGCCAAACTAATCTCGTTAGAGATGATGCCCTACCGGTTGGTTGAAAGTGAAGCTTTCCGTGAACTCATGGCCTACGCAGTACCACGCTATGACCTACCCAGTCGGCACTTCTTTTCTCGCAAAGCCATCCCAGCACTCCACCTTCATGTGAAAGACAGCATTGTCCATGCACTCAAGCAATCAGTGAGTGGAAAGGTGCACCTCACAACAGATGCATGGTCCAGTAGGCATGGCCAGGGCCGTTACGTGTCCATCACTGCGCACTGGGTTAATGTGGTGGATGTAGGGTCCACAGGGGACAGCGGCGGTGGGACAGTGCTGCCTAGCCCAAGGTATAGGAAACAGTTGGCTGTAGGTGTTCGACCCTCCTCCTCCTCCAGAAGCGAAAGCTCATCCACAGAGCGCAGTCGCACGAGCACTCCATCCGCAGCTGCCAGTGTTGCACACTCGGTGTCCCACTATCGAACAGCTAGTGGTAAGCTTCAGCAGGCTGTGTTGAAGATGATGTGTTTGGGTGACAACAGACACACCGCGGAGGTACTGGCCGACTACATGCAGCGACAAACTGAGTCATGGCTGGGCAGTATACATCTTGAGGCAGGCAAGGTAGTTAGTGATGACGGCCGGAATTTTGTTGCAGCCATAGCCCTTTCAAAACTCCGACACATACCTTGCCTGGCTCACACCTTAAACCTGGTGGTGCAGTGCTTCCTCAATAATTATCCGGAGTTAACAGGCCTGCTCCAGAAGGTCCGAAGACTGTGCTCTCACATCCGCCGATCGCCCGTAAACTCCAGTCGTATGCAGAAGCTGCAGCGATTGCTCCAACTTCCCAATCACCCCCTAATTATCGACATTGCAACAAGGTGGAACTCCACCCTGCACATGGTTGAGAGGCTGTGCGAACAGAGGCAGGCTGTAATGCATTTGTGGGAGGATACACGGCCAGGCACTTTGAGGGCAGACATGGAGTTGTCGGGTGTGCAGTGGTCGAAGCTGAAAGACCTCTGTAAAGTCCTTCAGTGTTTTGAGGAATGCACACAACTGGTAAGCGCAGACGACGCCATCATAAGCATGAATATCCCACTTATGCGTCTGCTCATGCAAACTTTGACGCACATTAAGGAGCAGGCGTCTGCAGCCGAGGAGGATGAGGAAGAGGAGGAGGGAAGCCTTGATGACAGTCAGCCATTGTCGGAGGAAGAAGAGGAAGAGGATGATGATGGGGATGCTTATTTAGGGGAGGAGGATGCTTCTCGTGGGGCAAGAGAAAATGTTGTCGTGGCAAGGTCAGGTACAGGGTTTGTGCGTGACTGGAGGGATGTGGATTTGCCAGAGAGTGCTCCTCCACCCAGCACTCGCAGTGCATCATTGACACCGGGAACATTGGCCCACATGTCAGATTATGCCTTGTAGATCCTAAAAAGGGACCCCCGCATTGCCAAAATGATGAACGATGATGACTACTGGTTGGCCAGCATCCTGGATTCACGCTATAAAGGCAAATTCCAAAACATCATGCCACAGGAGAACCTTGACCTAATATTGGCTAACAAACAAGCAACTCTGGTAAACTGTTTATTTGAGGCATTCCCAGCACACAGCAGCGGTGATGGTTCTCCAACGAGCCGTAGGGGGCAACATGGAAGAGGTGTTCGTGGTGCACACATCAGAAGTGGCGTTGGAGACAGGGGTTTCATGACCATGTTGTGGACTGATTTTTCAAGTCCCGCTCACACGACTGGTAATACTACATCGATTGAAAGTGACAGGAGACAGCAGTTGTCAACTATGGTTACAAACTACTTCCCATCCCATATCGATGTTCTCCATCACAGGTCATTCCCCTTTGACAATTGGGCCTCTAAATTGGACGCCTGGCCTCATTTGGCACAATATGCCTTACAGGAGCTTGCTTGCCCTGCTATTGTGCTATCAGAAAGAGTCTTCAGTGCTGCTGGCTCGATCCTGACAGAAAAAAGGACCCGTCTGTCGACCCAAAATGTTGATGATCTAACCTTCATTAAAATGAACCATGCATGGGTTTCAAAGGATTTTGTCCCACCTTCCCCTGATGACACATAGGTTGCCAGAAAAATGGCTCGCTTTTCTCCTCCACTTCGTCGGACTTCTCCAATTCCTCGATTTGCAGCTGCTGAATGTCCAACATCAACATATGCCATTTTTTAAACCTCCCTAACTGGGCTGCCTCCCCCCCCATGGCCGGGGTCACCACCTAGCGCACGCAACCGTGCGAGTGCCATTGCACTGGACAGGTGGGTGGGCCGGCTCTTGGGCGCCGACACTGGCACAGGGTCCCTCATAGTGCAATCAAGTGTCTCTGACGGTGGGGGTGCACACCCGCCATCAGACACACCGGCGTACTTTTAGGGGCCCAGTGCCAGTACTGACGCCCACGAGTGGGCCCCCCTTGCTTGGGCAGGGCCCCAGCATTTGCAATATTTACCTCTCCCTGCTCCTCCGCTGTGTAGTCTGGGCTGTCAAATCCTTCCCTGGGACTGCCACTACAAATTTGGTGAACTGAAAGATGATGGTTAAGACATAGCTATGCCCTGTCCTGCTGGCCGGGCTCTAGCTTCAGATGATCAATGGCTTCCATTTCTTATGGACGTCGACTCACAATGAGATGCAGTGGTGGTTTATCATCAGCTTTCACAGTTTTCCTACTCACAGACATGTGACATTCATGCCCACATTTTTAAATGTGCCCTTTTATGCCAATCCAATAGAATCGCCTACAGCCTGTGGCTTCTGTCTTTTGCACTCCAAAGTTACCTGAAAGATCATGATAGGCAGTGAGGACCATGTCTACATCTCTCTCTGTGATCAAAATTTCATGGAGATGAGTAACGGTGATGGGATCAATGGTACTGCGATACAGCAACCCTTTCTTCACAAACAACTGTTTTTGCTGTCTCCACACACAAAGCAATTGAGGGTCTGCATCGCCTCTGAGAATTCTCCAGGGAGTTTTTCCCGTGATTAGTAATTCCTAAATTTCTGCAATCACTCGACTTTAAGTCTTTACTTTTATCCATCTCGTTTCCTCTTGCGGAGAGTCTGGACTGTCTTACTGAGACAGAAATATATATGAAGATTTAAAAATACCCCAACAGTGTATACTGGTGTACGATTCAAAAACATTTCCTTTTTTCTACTTTTTAGATTGTTGTCTATTCCATACTGAGGCTGTGAGTGTCTTTGTCGTACTCCGGAAATAAACACGGAGATTTTAAATGTTTAAACTATGCTATATATACCTGTTATCCGGTGATACTGTACCCTTTCTCAACTTTCTGCAATGTTGTCGAATCCATACTGTGCCTGAGACCATCTGAGTCTGCCTCCTGATTACAGATGAGTGGTGTTTGAGTGGAACTGTTGGCCAAGTTCAAATTCTAGCTGTTTTGGGCGGTGTTAGATCCGTTCGTCGAACTACAACACTTTGATTAAAATTCGGCTGTTCGAGTTTCCGTTCGAGAATGTTTCGTTAAACAATAGCGTATCATTTTTTTCACACTAATAACAGTTTTCAATGATAATAGACAGTTTTAGGGCATAGTAGCGGTGTCTGGTAGCCAGTCGTGTAGTACACCTATGAAGAAGCTACACCGTGTGTGTTTCTAATAATTTTTTACCGCATATTGTCCTGAAAATCCTTTTGGGCCTAGTAACAGTGTCTGCTACTCAGAAGAGGAGCACACCCGTGAACCGAGCTGTGCCGCCTGTTTATGAAAGAACCAGTTTTTAACTGCATTTACACCACTTAATACTTTGGGCCTAGTAACTGTGTATGCTACTCAGCAGAGTTGGCCACCCGTGAACCAAGCTATGCCGCCTGTTTATGTAAGAACTGTGTACTACTCAGCAGAGGAGCCCAACTGTTAAGCAAGCTACAGCACCTGTGGTTTGGACACTTAATTTTTTCACATTCTTTCTGGAATGCCGTTTAGACCTAATTCTGGAATTACGGTTGACCTGCACTTACTGGGAAATGCTTGTTTGCGGGGAAGAATTGTAATCCCAGATCCCCATCACTAACGGGGTTCAGCGCGTTATCCGCACCTGTAAGCGATACATGCTGGTCCTTTCATTGTAGCACGTGTGCAGCCCCGGACATGTAAGGGCATGACATACCTGTTATTGGCTGATCCCGCGTGCCAGAGCCTCGCGTGTCCCTCTAGTAAGCTGGACGTGGACCGCGGGGGCATGCCTGAGTCTCGTTCGTGAACGGAATTAAGCTTGCAATCTGTGCAGCTTTTTTGTGGATGGCATGGTTGAGGTTGCCCGTGTTGAGTCCAATTAAGCCGCAGGCTCCACTCCTGGTCGTGCCCTTCTGGACATTCCTTTAAGGTTCAGCTTTGCAACCATACTGCCCCCGAAAACCAAACACTTTTCCTGACAGTGACATTCTGGTCAAAGAGCGCGATGACATCACGTCTGTACACCCTCTGCCTAAACAGTCCAAGTGCAGAGAGATAGAAGATGGGGATGACGAGGAGTCCAGAGTAGAGGGATTCCTTAGCAAGGAGACTTATTTAATTGTTTTAAAGGTTGGGAGCAATTTTTGGGGAGCACGATACTCTGGAGAATGATATCTGGGGCCCACCATACACTGGAGCATTCCAAAGGTGGACATCAGTCACTGGAGCAGCAATTACAGGGCCCATTATACATTGGAGCATTAGAAATGGGGCCCATTATATATGGAGCATTATTTGGGCCCATAAGACACTGGAGCTTCATCCATGGTGAACAACATATACTGTAGCTTTATGTGGAGCTCATCATACACTGTATCGAACATTATATGGGACCATTGATTCTGTATGGAGAAATATATGGGCCTCATTACTCTGTATGGCGCACTATGCGGTGGCCATAATACTGTATGGAGGAATATACTGTCTGTTTTTGGAGCTATTGGAGAATTTAAAACGGATATCAGTCATGTGATGTAAGAATTGAAGTATTTTTCATTGTACTGTACCGCTATTTCTCTGCCGTATCAAAGGATCATGAATTGTGTCATGTGTTAAAGGAGCCCAGTGACACTCTTTGGCCCTGGGCCCTCGAAAATCTGGAGCCAGCACTACCTCCCCCCACAACTTTAGCCAAATAACCCTCAGTTTTCAATGCCTAACTATTCTTATAAAGTAAATTAAGGTTGACAAGCTTAAGGAATAAGAATTGATGTTTTTTGGCATTAAAATGGGCACTCTGGTGTGTTTCCTGTCCTCCACTCACTGTCGACTTTTCTTCCCCATTGACTTACATTGGGTTTCGTGTTTCAGCCGGACTTCGACATTTCACAATAATCTGCCGATTTCGTTCGACCCGACTTTTGCGAAAGTCAGGTTTCGTGAAACCCGACTCGACCCGAAAAAAGGCAAAGTTGCTCATCTCTATATCCGGCGGCTTGCAAGACCAGTCCCAAGGTATTTGAGGGATCAGGTCATCCCTCACAGGTTCCTGGACTGATGATGTAATTAGGACCGCCCCCAGGACCAGGCCAGATGGTGATGCAGTAAGCCCTACATGACTGACAGAGGGGCGGAGCCTGCGCCCACCAGATGCCTGCACAGGAGCCTCTGCTCTGTCACCACCCTCACCCAGGGGCGAACCACGGCACCTCCCAGTGGCCGAGGCAGGAACAGCCGTCCCCGATCCCGACGAGACGGTCCGGCGCCTCCTAGTGGCCGAGACCGGAACAGCAGGCCCAGAGTCTGGTGGCGACATGTCAGTCCGGCCCCTCCTAGTGGCCGAAGCTGGAACAGCAGGCCCTGAGTCTGACAGCGACGTGACAACTACCTATTTGTTTTTCCCCTTTGCTTAGATCTGCTATTTCTCTGGTATTTTGACCTGGGACTGTTACTAGTGATGAACGAGTATGTTCGTTACTATTTGGACGGATAATTAGGTATTCGGGTTACACGTTACATTGCGAGTATTTGTGTACTCGCCTCGCTATATTCAAATGTTCTGCTGTGCAGTATTGGCACCTCCTTTGCAGCCACAAAACATGCTTGGCTTCTTAACCAATCACAGGAATGCCACAGACATCTTGGTTGTGGCATTACTGTGATTGGCTGGCCGCCCAATATCATAGGGTCTATTTAAGCCATGCCGCTGCCATTTTGCGCACGTTGCATCCGGAGCCTGCGTACAAAAAGCATAGAGAGAGATCGCTCAGCTGCTAGGGAGAGTCTTTAGGCCTCTTGATAACACATAAGCCATTTTCAAGGCAACTTGCAGTGTATACTAGGTCAGCGTAGAGTAGGGAGAGAGAGATACTCGAGCAGGGACAGTTTAAAGGAGCCGGTCACTATCTCCATTATACCACCAAAAAACAGCTCTTTTTCTGAGCTGAAGAAACACAACAAAGTCAGAGTATAGGGAGGAAGAGATAGTGTATTAAGTAGGGAGAGGTTAAAGTGTTCTTCCAGTGTTCATCTTAAAACAGCTCTTGTTAGAGGCAAAGCAATATTTTTCCACCACACAGAGTTCTAACATTTATTGCTGCATTTTTTTAAAGCAGCGATCTATTTTCCCTGCTGTTCTTGGGGTCAGAGCCAGGCTTCTGCTGTCCATATTTGTCCATTTAAAAAGGTGGTTAGTGCTGGAAGGGAGGGCCAGGACCACAGTCTTGACCTGTATTCTGGTGGCAGCTGCTCCCAGCCCTTCCCCTACATGAAACAATACGATGCTCCTTGGCATACCTGCTTCTCCAGTCCCATCTTCACCCGGGCACTTCCCAGGCCATAACGGTCCCTCTTCTAGGTGACTCACATCAAGGGAGACATAGTCTGAGACAATTTTAACATTTCATTGCTTAGGATTTTACATGTTACATCCACAGTTGGTACATCAACACATTTACTTGCTTTCTGATCTTTCTCTTGCTTGCTGTCACTTCTGCAGAGTACACGCCTGGACTGGACCGTACTAGACTGTATCCCAATTCCTTCCAGGTCTGACCTCACTATAATGACATTTTCTCCAGCCTGTTTCACCTCAGTACTGAATTCATCAATCACTACACTTGGTGACCCCTGGTGAAAAATCCGGTCCGTCTGTACCGATCTCATCGAAGTGCCAACTCCTTTCATAGCTTTAGTCCAGCCAACTTCTGCCCTAAAAGCATTGACCCAGGCGGTAAGAGTCCACATCTTCCTTTTCCTGTTCTAACCCACTGCTAAGACCTACAGTGGCCATGGGTAACGTGGGCAATAACGACTTAACGTTATGACTGCCAAGCTGTCAGTTCTTATAGCCCATGTGGACTCTTGAGCGCCCTAGCCCCATCTATCTTAACTTTCTATAAGCTCCCCTCTTATTACCCGGCAGCCCCTCCTATTATTAACCCTTTATGAACCACCTAACAGGCCCCACTAGTATACCCCCAGCCAGTGGACTGCAACATAATTACAACTACCCAGTCTATGGGGAATCTATTTACTAAGAGTGCCCTCATCTAATGTTCCAATAAAGGATGCACTAGCTTTCCCTAGCTATACATACACAAATGACATGCAATATACAAGCAGTTTTATCATACAAGAACATGAGGCAATATATACACTTGTCCATACAATGGTAACACATTTAAGTGGCAGTATCATAAATAATGAGCGGTAATACATAATTATACATGTAGCAGTACCGCAAGCAATAATCATAAAAACATGTTTGTAAACATTAAAGACAGGCAAACAATCAAAGGGAAATGAGGCATAAGAGACATCATACCCCACTCCCTTACATGCCTTCTTTCCTTAAACTTGGTCGTCCCCGACCAAGGCATGATACAAAAACCATCAGTAGTAATAAAAACCACAAGAAAAACCACCAATCATTGGGCTTAACATAAGTCATGTCCAGTATGCACCACAGTCCATAGTGCACAAATAACACTCCAGGATCCCAGTCTTTCAGGGATGCAAAAAAAAGGCAGTCCTAGGAAAGATGCTTCCCCTTTCCTTAAGGGAAGTACAGACTTTCCAGAGGTCGCCAATTGAAGAGACAGCCTCTCCTATTTCCAGCAGAATGAGCGCAACAGGTGCAACAAAAAAAAACAAAAAGAGTCCATAGGCTCCAGGTATAAAGCCTAGCTCGCAGTCCTCTAGGTCATAACTAGGTACCGCATACAATGCTTGCCTTCAGCGTTGTTTAAAGGCCATAACAGCCATGTAGCTCTTCACTACGGAGAGCATGACAGGGCTTCCCTGCCCCCATAGAGACGCAGAACAGTCCCACCGTAAACAGGGTGCAACGTGCAACACATAAAAGTGGCAGCACCATAAATAATGAGCAGAAATACATAATTATACATGTAGCAGTACCACAGGCAATAATCATAAAAACATGTTTTTAAACATTAACCCCTTAACACCTGGAGCTTTTTTAGATTTTTAATTTTTGTTTTTCACTCCCCTTCTTTCCAGAGCCATAACTTTTTTATTTTTCCATCAATATGGCCATGTGAGGGCTTATTTTTTGTGGGGCGAGTTGTACTTTTAAACACCATTGGTTTTACCATGTCGTGTACTCGAAAACGGGAAAAAAATTCCAAGTGCGGTGAAATTGCAAAAATAAGTGCAATCCCACACTTGTTTTTTGCTTGTTTTTTTTTTCTAGGTTCACTAAATGCTAAACCTAACCTGCCATTATGATTCTCCAGGTCATTACGAGTTCATAGACACCTTGGGGGGCTCAGGAAGCCAACGTGAAATGCGCGTTGAGGCTGCGTGTTCCAGAATCCTTAGTGAGGGACTATGGGTAAGAGTGGTTATTTGTCACAGTTGTTGATTTTTCTTTATGGTATTTATTTCTGATGTGTGGGCAGCTAGTAGGGATCTGCTGGGAGATCCTGTGTATGATGTGGCTAATCCGTAAAGCCATTATTTATAGTTTACATTGAAGCACTTGCAATTTAGGTTGCATGTATACTATATATATGAAAGAAATGCTACTTTAAACCAACTTCCCACCTCTTGATATTTTTCTAAGGCCCGGTTTAAAAATTTGCTTGTTTGTCCCTTCCCTGATATGAACCTTGTTTCTTGTCTGTATGTATATTTAAATGAATTTTGTGTAACATATTGTCTACTTGAATAAAATATTGACTTTTTTTTGTCATAATTGGATTTACATTCAGTTTTTCTGTATATAATATTCTGAGGAAACATTGGGTGATGAGGAGGAAGATGAGGATGATGAGGAGGGAGAGGACTTGTTTTTCTGTGCTACTGAGGGCACTCCTAATGCTACAGAGGGGACACCCAACCCAAGTTTCATGTCTATGCAGCCTGGATGGGCTGGAGAGTAGGAGGTAGAGGAGGAGGAGGCGAGTCAGTGTGAGGAGAGGATAGGTACTGTTCATACTGTTTGGGACACAGAATATTTGCATTTTTGCAGCTTGGCTCACATGGCACTGTTCAATCATGTATAAGTGTCTGTGGCAAGACCCTCGCATGATACACATTTTATCCAACAACCAATACTGGTTGGCCACCTTTCTCTATCCACAGTACAAGGTGAAATTTATTTTTCTTTTTTTGGAGTCACCAAAGAGTTTTACGTAATTGTACAAGAGGGCTTTTGTAGATCAGTTGCTGAAAACATCACCCTCAGACAATGTTGGTCACAGAGGTAGCATCTGTTTTCAACACTAAGGGATAACGGGGAGAGACATGAACACCAGGTCCAACAGAGGTGGGGGGAAAATGTGCACAAATTGGGCAATTTTCAATAAAACAGCAAGGACTATCTGTGCCTGTAACAATGCCAAGGAGGGAGAAGTTGCAGAACATGGTCATGGGGTACTTAAGTGACCATACGTGCGTCCTTTCTGATGCTTCAGTTCCCTTTAATTAATGGGTGTCCAAGCTGAACACTTGGCCTGACCTCTCCTTATATGCCTTGAAGGTGCAGGCCTGCCCGGCTGCTAGCGTGATGTCAGACCGTGTTTTCAGTTCCGCTGGGTCAATCATCACTTAAAGCACACATACCTCTCTACTGAATATGCAGACAGACTTACTCTGATTAAATTCAACAAGGACTGGATATCTCCACAGTTTGCAATCCCTCCAGAACACAGCAAGCCAACCTAAATTCACCAAAAATGCTGATTTATGCTACTGCTGTTAACGTCAACCCCTTCCCATAAAAACCCATTTTCTTCCTTTGTCAACCATGACTCAGCCCATAGGGCTAATTTTTACAAGCCATATGCAAATTGTACAGTGAACAAACCAGGACAGTATTCCTACTCAAGCCTAACTACTATTTGTGATTGGAGGCCCTTGGGATGGTGGCTTCCTGTGTCAACCATGACTCAGCACATAGGGCTAATTTTTAAAAACCCTATGCACATTGTGCAGTAAACAAATGTTGGCAGCAGATTATCCAGGATATACTCCAAGCGTGTGACAACAGAGCTTCTTTATTCAGGAACAAACAGGAGCAAAATATGATAAGCTTAATAGATCAAGAATAAATCATTTGGGTGTCTCTCTGTGCAGCATCTACAGCAGGCTGCTTCTATCATACACAGACACAGGAAAAACAGGAAATACAGTCACATGCTCTCCCTGTGTGAGCCTCTGGGAGTTTTTTTTAAACTTTATATACAGCATACAAACCTAGCAACTAAACACTCATCGACAGGAATGGAGTTGTGGCACCAAACATATTCCAACACTCCCACTCAACAAATACTTATCCTGTTAGTCCCATTCCGGTTATGAAGTCCACAAACTTGGCTCTTGATAATGGCTTTGTCATACCATCAGCTATCATCTTGTCAAACTCTCAATAAACAAATTCGAGTACACCAAGTTCCAATAAGTCACGTAAGTGATGATGTTTTACATCAATGTGCTTAGTTCTTGCACTAATCTTCTCACTGCTGGCAAGTTTAATGCATCCTTGGTTGTCCTCATAGATAACTGTTGGTTGAGCTAATGGCTTGCCAAAATCTTCCAAAAGTTGTTTCAACTAAATCACTTCTTGACTTGCATAAGGAGCAGACATATATTCTGCTTCTGTTGAAGATAATGTGACTGACACTTGTTTTCTGCTCAACCAAGAAATTGAATTTTCTCCTATCTTGAAGAAGTAGATTCTTTGGAATAAATTCTTGGACTTTTAGGTGCGCTGCCAGACAGATTTCATATCCAAACCGGGTTAATTAATTAACCCTTTATTCCCTACGCATTTCAAAGTATAACACTTCTTCCTCAGGGGATGACATATGAGTACAGGGAGCTGTCTCCAGATTTATACATTCACAATTCAAACTTGGCGCCATAAAAGACATGTGATGCGCCACAGAGGTCAAAGATCAAAACAATTCAAATGTCATAAAAAGTCAAAGTCATTTCATCTATGGTTGATAAAATCAATTATAGCTTTATTTTATTTTGCAGAAACTCTAAAATTGGAATTAAAAAAGAAAAAAGAAGAAAAGAAGAGAATTAAAAAGGGAACCAGCATTGTGAGGAAAATAGAAGGACCAAAGTCCAATGCTCACACCATTATGCCAGGGAAGATGTCAGGACTAAAGGAGAGAATATATATATATATATATATATATATATATATATATATATATATATATCTCTCCAAGAAAAATATGTTAAAAATCTGGATAAAAAGATTAAAAATGTATATAATATTAACCCCTTCCTGACATCAGACGTACTATCCCATCCATGGGACCCGGGCCCCTATGCCTATGGACGGGATAATACGTCTACTGCGATCAGCGGCGCCCACGTGGTGAGCGCCGCTGATCGCGGCCGGGTATCAGCTGATTATCACAGCTGACACCCGGCACAATGTGTCAGGGGCAGTCACGGACCGCCCCCGACACGTTAACCCCTTGCACACCGCGATCAAACATGATCGCGGTGTACCAGGGGTTAAAGGGAAGCATCGGCAGGGAGGGGGCTCCCTCCGTGCTTCCCTGAGCCCCCCACGGCAGCGCAATGTGCAGCGCTGCTGCTGGGGGCTCCTTTCCTGCAGGCCCCCGAATCCAAGATGGCGACGGGGGCCTTCGGGGGCCTGCAGGAAGCTGGCTTCCTCAGTGCCTGCAAAGAGCAGGCATGAGGAAGCCTTGTGCACTGCCTGTGACAGATCGCTGATCTGTCACAGTGATCTGTGATGTGACAGATCAGCGATCTTTTACTTTTGTAAAAAAAAATTAAAAAAAGTGTTAAAATAATTTTAAAAAAATCGCCAAATAAATTACAAAAAAAAAAAATATTCCCCCAAATAAATCCATTTTTTGAAAATAAAAAAAAAAACAATAAAAGTACACATATTAGGTATCGCCGCGTCCATAAGGACCCGCCCTATAAAATTGTCCCATTAGTTAACCCCTTTAGCGAATCCCTTAAAAAATAAAAATAAAAAACGAAGCAAAAAATAATGATTTATTATCATACCGCCAAACAAAAAGTGTAATAACGCGCGATCAAAAAGACTCATATAAATATCCATGGTACCGCTGAAAACGTCATCTTGTCCCGCAAAAAACGAGCTGCCACACAGCATCATCAGCGAAAAAATAAAAAAGTTATAGCTCGCAGAATAAAGTGATGCAAAAATAATTATTTTTTATATAAAATAGTTTTCATTGCATAAAACCGACAAAACATAAAAAAACGACCTAAATGAGGTATCACTGTAACCGTACTGACCCGAAGAATAAAACCGCTTTATCAATTTTACCGCACGCGGAACGGTGTTAACACACCCCCCCAAAAGAAATTCATGAAACGCTGGTTTTTGTTCATTCTGCGTCCCACAAATCGGAATAAAAAGCGATCAAAAAATGTCACGTGCCCGAAAATGGTACCAATAAGAACGTCAACTCGTCCCACAAAAAATAAGACCTCACATGACTCAGTGGGTCAAAATACGGAAAAATTATAGCTCTCAATATGTGGTGATGCAAAAACTATTTTTACAATAAAAAGCGTCTTTTAGCGTGCGACAGCCGCCAAACATAAAAACCGCCATAAATAGTAAATCAAACCGCCCGTTATCACCCCCTTAGTTAGGGAAAAATAATAAAATAAAAAAAATGTATTTATTTCCATTTTTCCATTACGGTTAGGGTTAGGGCTAGGGTTAGGGCTAGGGTTAGGGCTAGGGTTAGGGCTAGGGTTAGGGTTAGGGCTGAGATTAGGGTTAGGGGTGTGTTGGGGTTCGGGTTGGAGTTAGAATTGGGGGTTTCCACTGTTTGGGCACATCAGGGGCTCTCCAAATGCAACATGGCGTCTGATTTCAATTCCAGCCAATTCTGAGTTGAAAAAGTCAAATGGTGCTCCTTCCCTTCCAAGCTCTGACATGCGCCCAAACAGTGTTTTACCCCCACATGTAGGGTATCAGCCTACTCAGGACAAATTGGAAAATAATTTTTGGGGTCCAATTTCTCCTGTTACCCTTAGGAAATTAAAAAATTGGGGGCAAAAATATCATTTTTGTGGAAAAAAATGATTTTTTTATTTTCACGTCCGAGCGTTATAAACTTCTGTGAAGCACTTGGGGGTTCAAAGTGCTCACCACACATCTAGATAAGTTCTGTGGGGGGTCTAGTGTCCAAAATGGGGTCACTTGTGGGGAGTTTCAATAGTTTAGGTACATCAGGGGCTCTCCAAACGCACATGACACCCGCAGACCATTCCATCAAAGTCTGCATTCCAAAACGTCACTGCTTCCCTTCCGAGCCCCGACGTGTGTCCATACAGTAGTTTTCTCCCACATATGGGGTGTCAGCGTACTCATGACAAATTGGACAACAACTTTTGGGGTCCAATATCTCCTGTCACCCTTGGGAAAATGAAAAAATTGGGGACTAATTGATCATGTTTGTGGAAAAAATACGATTTTTTTATTTTCATGCCTGGGCATTATAAACTTCTGTGAAGCCCTTGGGGTTCAAAGTGCTCACCTCACATCTAGATAAGTTCCTTAGGGGGTCTAGTTTTCAAAATGGGGTCATTTGTGGGGGGTTTAGACTGTTTAGGTACATTAGGGGCTCTCTAAAGGCAACAGGACACCCGCAGACCATTCCATCAAAGTCTGCATTCCAAAATGTCACTACTTCCCTTCTGAGCCCCGACTTGTGCCCATACAGTAGTTTTCTCCCACATATGGGATATCACCATACTCAGGACAAATTGGACAACAACTTTTGGGGTCCAATTTCTCCTGGTACCCTTGGGAAAATAAAAAAAATGGTGACTAAAAGATCATGTTTGTGGAAAAAATACGAATTTTTTATTTTCACACCCGGGCGTTATAAACTTCTGTGAAGCACTGGGGGGTTCAAAGTGCTCACCACACATCTAGATAAGTTCCTTGGGGGGTCTAGTTTACAAAATGGTGTCATTTGTGGGGGGTTTCCACTGTTTAGGTACATCAGGGGTTTTCCAATCGCGACATGGTGTCCGATCTCAATTCCAGCCAAAAACGTCAAATGGCGCTGCTTCCCTTCCGAGCTCTGCCATGCGCCCAAATAGTGGTTTACCCCCACATGTGGGGTATCAGCGTACTCAGGACAAATTGCACAATAACTTTTAGGTCCTGTTACCCTTAGTAAAATAAAAATTGGGTTGAAAAGATCATTTTTGTGGAAAAAATATGATTTTTTAATTGTACCGCTGTACGTTATAAACTTCTGTAAAGCCCTTGTGGGTTCAAAGTTCTCACCACATATCTAGATAAGTTCCTTGGGGGGTCTAGTTTCCAAAATGGGTTCACTTGTAGGGGGTTTCCACTGTTTAGGTACATCAGGGACTCTCCAAACGTGACATGGCGTCCGATCTGAATTCCAGACAATTTTGCATTGAAAAAGTCAAACGGCGCTCCTTCCCTTCTGAGCTCTGCCATGCGCCGAAACAGTCGTTCCCCCCCACATATCAGGTATCAGCGTACTCAGGACAAATTGCACAATAACTTTTGCAGTCCAATTTCTCCTGTTACCCTTGGTAAAATGAAAAAAATTGAACCCGAAGTATTTTTTTGTGAAAAAAAGTTAGATGTTCATTTTTTTTAAATATTCAAAAAAATTCCTGTGATGCACCTAAAGGGTTAATAAACTTCTTGAATGTGGTTTTGAGCACCCTAAGGGGTGCAGTTTTTAGAATGGTGTCACTTTTGGGTATTTTCTATCATATAGACCCCTCAAAGTGGCTTCAAATGTGATGTGGTCCGTAAAAATAAAATGGTGTTGTAAAAATGAGAAATCGCTGGTCAAATTTTAACCCTTATAACTTCCTAACAAAAAAAATTTTGGTTCCAAAATTGTGCTGATGTAAAGTAAACATGTGGGAAATGTTAGTTATCATTTTGGGTGCCATATCTCTGTGACTTAAGGGCATAAAAATCCAAAATTTTCGCCAAATTTCCGTTTTTCTCACAAATAAACGCAAGTTATTTGAATGAAATTTTACCACTATCATGAAGTACAATATGTCACGAGAAAACAATGTCAGAATCACCGGGATCCATGGAAGCGTTCCAGAGTTATGACCTCATAAAGGTACAGTGGTCAGAATTGTAAAAATTGGCCCGCTCATGAACGTGCAAACCACCCTTGGGGGTGAAGGGGTTAAAAATATAAATATATAATTATATGATATCATTTAATAAAGAAGCAATAAATAATAAAATGATCATCAATTATCCATGAGTGCGCTGTCACAGTCTTTTAATTCCATTCAGTTTCCAGAGAAATCAGTGGCACACATCGAGGGAAAGGACATGCAGAAACACAGCCTACCCGAGAAACTCGGATCGCCCACCACTCTGGGCAGAAAGAATGGGGCCGAAAAGAAAGGAAGAGACAACCAATGTTCACAAGAAATCCATATTATATGATTTATATTAAAAAAGCGTCCTGTAATTATTATTATAAAAACGATGTGAAAAATCGCATCTACTAATTAATCAAAGAATATTGTGCACATCAAGAAATCATAGGAACATGGGACAGAGTGATGAAAATAAATTATTAAAAACGAAAAATCATTGTACCGAGGATCAAATTAACCCGTTGTGTTTCCTATCAGAGGAACACCAACCGCAAGAGAACTTATTGAGGCAGCCCGATGTTATACGAGGGGGAAATGGGAGGGGAAAAATATATATATGAAGGAAAAGAATGCATATATATTTATAAGGGGGGAAAAAATGTATATAAATATATGATTAATGTTATCAACCATATTGATTACAGGGATTGAACCACAAAATGATCACATTTAATTAATTAACACAATAATATGGGTTGAATATACCAAAATAACATCAATTAAAAATTATTACACGAATTATGAATGAAGAAATTAGAGGAAAACTTCAGAAATTTAATTTAACCCATTGGGTTTCAGGGTATTCAGTCTATAGATCCAGAATATTTCTTTTCTATTTAATTGCCCCACCCTATCCGGATGGTTAATAGGGATTTGTTCAATGGGGCTTATCCTTAATCCATGAGGACTTTTGTCATGTTTTAAGGAAAAATGTCTGGATAGTCCATGTTGTAAAAAAACCCTTTTTATATTATATCTGTGGGAATTTATTCTGAGATGTAACGGCTGTGTGGTTCTACCAACGTATTGTTTCCCACAACCGCACTCAATTAAATAGATCACAAATTCAGTAGTACAATTCAGATAGTCTCGGATAGGAAAGGATTCATTGGTTGTGGTTGATTTGAAGTATTTCTCTCTATGTGTTATAATGCTACAGCAAGAACAATTTTTCTTCCCACATCTGAAAATACCTCTTATAGGACTACTGGTCGCTACAATAGTTTTCTTCTCATTTCTTAAGCGACTAGGGGCTGCAAGATTTTTCATATTGGGAGCCCTCCTAAAAGTGACCCCTGGATTGCTGGGGAGAATTTTTTGTAGGATAGGGTCATTCAGTAGGATGTGCCAATTATTACACAAAATCTTCCTAATTTCTTTATTTTCTACACAAAATTGTGTTATAAAATTGGTGGTAAATTTCTTATTATCAGCTTTAACCAGTTTTATTCCATTAACAAGAGAATTTTGTGACATATTTAAACATTTACTATAAGCGTTTTTAATTAGTTTTTCTGGATATTTCTTATTACTGAATCTATTCATCAGGATTTTTGCTTGATTTTTGTAATCCTCTACATCAGAACAATTTTTCCTGATCCTTCTATACTGGTTATCAGGGATATTTCTAAGCCATTTTCCATAGTGACCACTATTAAAAGGTATATAACTATTAATATCAACATTCTTAAAAAAAGTTTTTGTCACAATTCCATTATCCTTGATAAAAATTGTTAGATCTGAAAAGTTGATACTATTTTTATCATATATTGAGGAAAATGATAAACCCCAATTATTGTTATTCATATCATGAATAAAATTGTCAATATTATTATTGGAGTTATCCCATATGAAGAATAAGTCATCGATGAATCTCTTGTTGTAGTTGTTGCACCAAACATATTCCAACACTCCCACTCAACAAATACTTATCCTGTTAGTCCCATTCCGGTTATGAAGTCCACAAACTTGGCTCTTGATAATGGCTTTGTCATACCATCAGCTATCATCTTGTCAGACTCTCAATAAACAAATTTGAGTACACCAAGTTCCAATAAGTCACGTAAGTGATGATGTTTTACATCAATGTGCTTAGTCCTTGCACTAATCTTCTCACTGCTGGCAAGTTTAATGCATCCTTGGTTGTCCTCATAGATAACTGTTGGATGAGCTAATGGCTTGCCAAAATCTTCCAAAAGTTGTTTCAACTAAATCACTTCTTGACTTGCATAAGGAGCAGACATATATTCTGCTTCTGTTGAAGATAATGTGACTGACACTTGTTTTCTGCTCAACCAAGAAATTGAATTTTCTCCTATCTTGAACAAGTAACCACTTGTTGATTTCTGATCACATGAATCTCCAGCCCAATCTGCATCAACATAACCTCTGAGAGTGAGATCTCCTGATGCAGACATCTTAAGATTTGACCTTTGAGATTCTTTAAGATATTGAAGAATTCTCTTAATTGCATTTCAGTCACTTTGATGTGGCTTGTTTACAAGAATTCCGACTGTGGCTGTGATAACTTTACGAGTTGTAGTTGCTATGTACAGAAGCACCCCCACTGCTTGTCTGTAACTCTCATTGCTGGGTAGCAGATCTTTTTCTCCTTCCAACTTTAAGTGCGGCGGATCCATTGGTGTTGACGTACCTCTTGTTTCTTACATTTCAAACTGGTTTAGGATTGCGGAAATTTTAGAACTTTGGTTGAGAAGAAAACTCAAATCTTCCTCTCTCTGGATTTGGATTCCCAAATAATATGTCACATTTCCATGGTCCTTAGTCTCAAAGTGCTAGTTGAGAATTTATCTAATATATATTATATATTTTATATATTTAATATATTAATATATATTACATATATACATATCATATACAGTATATAATATAAATATAATATACTAGCTGAAGAGCCCGGCGCTGCCCGGGCATAGTAACTAACTGTGGCTAGTTATAGCAAATTATAATTATCCTCCTTCCCATAGTCCCGTGCCCATATACCCATCATACATATCCGCCATCCCATAGTCCCGTGCCCATATACCCATCATACATATCCTCCATCCCATAGTCAAGTGCCCATATACCCATCATACATCCTTCATCTCATAGTCCCATGCCTATATACCCATCATACATATCCTCCATCCCATAGTCCCATGCCTATATACCCATCATACATATCCTCCATCCCATAGTTGAGTGCCCATATACCCATCATACATATCCGCCATCCCATAGTCCCGTGCCCATATACCTGTCGTGCATATCCTCCATCCCATAGTCAAGTGCCCATATACCCATCACACATCCTCCATCCCATAGTCACATGCCCATATACCCCTCATACATATTCTCCATCCCGTAGTCCCATGCCCATATACCCATCATACATATCCTCCATCCCATAGTCCCGTGCCTATATACCCATCATACATATCCTCCATCCCATAGTCGAGTGCCCATATACCTATCACACATCCTCCATCCCATAGTCACATGCCCATATACCCATCATACATATCCTCCATCCCATAGTCCCATGCCCATATACCCTTCATACATATCCGCCATATCATAGTCCCGTGCCCATATACCCGTCATACATATCCTCCATCCCATAGTCCAGTGCCCATATACTCATCACACATCCTCCATCCCATAGTCCCGTGCCCATATACATATCCGCCATCCCATAGTCCTGTGCCCATATACCCGTCAAACATATCCTCCATCCCATAGTCAAGTGCCCATATACCCATCACACATCCTCCATACCATAGTCCCGTGCCCATATACATATCCGCCATCCCATAGTCCCGTGCCCATATACCCATCATACATATCCTCCATCCCATAGTTGAGTGCCCATATACCCATCACACATCCTCCATCCCATAGTCCCATGCCCATATACATACCCATCATACATATTTGCCATCCCATAGTCCCATGCCCATATATCCATCATACATATCCTCCATCCCATAGTCAAGTGCCCATATACCCATCACACATCCTCCATCCCATAGTCACATGCCCATATACCCATTATACATATTCTCCATCCCGTAGTCCCATGCCCATATACCCATCATACATATCCGCCATCTCATAGTCCCGTGCCCATATACCCATCATACATATCCTCCATCCCATAGTCGAGTGCCCATATACCCATCACACATCCTTCATCCCATAGTCAACCATTATGACATCATAATGAGCGGCAGCAGGGCTTGCAACCCATGATGACATCAGCGTCGCTATGGCAACCATTGTGACACCATAATGAGGGGTGGGGCTTGATACGCACACACTGTTTCCCCAGTATGCAAATAGGGGCATTATGACATCATAATGAGGGGCGGGGCTTGACGCGGACACACACTTTTTCCCCAGTATCCCCAGTATGTAGATAGAGGCAAAATTGTTTGGTGAATTGGAACGCGCGGGGTTAAAATTTCTCCTCACAATATAGCTTAGGACGCTCTCGGGGTCCAGACGTGTGACTGTGCCAAATTTTGTGGCTGTAGCTGCGACGGTGCGGATGCCTATCCTGGACATACACACATACATACACACATACATACATACGCACTTTGAGCTTTTTATATTAGATATATATAATACATGTACATATAGACATGTTAGTGGCAAATACAATTATTCTATTAGTTGAAACAACTTTTGGAAGATTTTGGCAACTATTCTATTATTGGTTCTAAATTATAGACATGTATTTATTTAATACATGATTATTTCAAGGAACAAAATGGTGTGGGGTTCCCCTATTATTTATAGACAGCAACACTATACTACGGTAATTGTATATGTCTCTGACACATATATGTATATATATATATATATATATATGTAATATGTATAGATTATATATATATATTATGTATCTTATATATGAAATGTATGTATGTGTGTATATATATTGTAGGGATTCGACTCGCTCAGGTGCAGCGGGAGACAATCATGAGGCAGGTTCTTCCCAAAGTTCATGAGGTTTATTTGCTCCATAAACCATAAATCAGCGTATCACCAAAATAGCCTCTAGCTTAGGCACAAAAGAACATAAACGTCCGTGGCTTCAGACTCGGACCGAGAGTCTCAGCACATGCTGGGAGGTGTAGTCCTCCCCATATACAACTAATATACCCAGCTCAGGGCAATGTCCAGAGCAGCGCTCTATCTGCAGCCGCAGACCCAGGAAGGCTTCTCCTTCCTTAGCACACAGGCCCCTCTCTGTAGTGTCCCACCTGGACACAGGGAAGTCTGTCCACACTCTGACAGACTCCCTCCACTCTCTCACATGTGCCAAACACCTCAATTACATAGCCCTATAACCACACCCAAAGGGAATCACATGGCTATGACATCACTAAAGGTTGTATAGACACACACAGGCTTCCCTGACACAGTGTAACAGAAAGATCAGCAGTACCTCTGCTGATCAATATACCCTGGAGCCTGCATCCCAAGGCCACCCACCTTGAGACCCATAATGGTCATTTAGGACCCTGCTCCTGTTACCACACTGAATGTGCCTGTACACCCGTCCTGGGACACCCACACAGCGCCCCCTAGCTGACATAGTGGTAACTACACCACAATATATATATATATATATATATATATATATATATATATATTGCATAGTAAGATTGAACAAAAGCCGCTAATTCAATTTCCGGCTTCTGTAAAATCATTCCCCAACCCGACATGAAGTGACACATAGTTTACATACAGTAAACCATTTCATTTCATGTTTTTTTGTATATCTCCCTCTGACGTCACTGAGGCTGCGGGGAGTCCCCTGGCTGACCTGAAGTGAACTAATGAGCGTGGGAAAAAAGTCAGAAACTTTCCCACGCTAATTAGTTCATCTCCAGGCAGCCAGTGAGGCTGCGAAGAGCTGAACTACGTCATTCTGCAGTAGATTACAATGGGGCTGGTAGCATTAGCACCGGTCCTCATTGTTTTCCAAATGTTTTATTTGAGTTTAAATAAATGGGGAGGATGGGGGAGGAAAGATGGGGAAAAAAAGGGGGGGAGGGAAAAATGTAAAGGGAAAGAAGGACAATAAAGTCCAAATATAAAGAAGACAGAAAATGAAACAAGTTAATGCAGAAGCATATTATGCAGTGAATTATTACAAAGGTAGGTATTTAAGCATATAATATATTAATATATATGTTCCAAAGACCCAAACACAAGGGGCCTTAGGCAGGTGCACTCTGGGTGAAGACTTAAGAGAACAACTCCAGCCATCTAGACCATTTCCTAGAATATTTAGCAAATTGATCATGCACATTCGCAAATTTCAATTCAAAAGAATGATGAAGGCTAAGTTTGTCTATAATTTAATTAATTTGTGGGGGTTTTCCAAAGAAAGGCAATACTATGTTTGGAGACTAGTAAAATGTGCATAATCAATAGCCTGTTAGAAGTATCAATTTTGTCTGCGTCCAGAGAAAGAAGGGCCAGACGAGGAGACAAAATAAGTCGTGTTCCTAGGATAAAATCGGTTAGAAATCTTTCTCCAAAAGGAAACAATTTTGGGACATTGCCAAAATATATGCAAGATATTTCCTGGCCTTCCACTGGGACCGGACGATGCCGGGAGCGTGGTGAGAGGAGGGACAGAGTCCGGTGGTCGTTGGAAGGTGAGTGCATAACTATTTTTTATTTTAACAGAGACTCTAGAATACCCGATGCGATAGAATCGGGCCACCATCTAGTGTATTATACTCCTGTTACACCCGGCGCTGCTGTCACTGTTCTGCTGTTACCTAATGTATTGTATTCCAGTTACAGCCAGAGCTGCAGTCACTGTTCTGCTGTTACCTTATGTATTGTACTCCACTTACACCCAGAACTGCTGTCACTGTTTTGCTGTTATCTAATATATTGTACTCCAGTTAATCCCAGAGCTGCAGTCACTGTTCTGCTTTTACCTAATGTATTGTAGTCCAGTTACACCCAGAGCTGCAGTCACCATTCTGCTCTTACCTAATGTACTATACTCCTGTTACAGCCGGAGCTGCAGTCACTGCTCAGATCTTACCAAATATATTGTACTCAAGTTACACCCAGAGCTACAGTCACTGTTCTGCTGTTACCTAATGTATTGTACTCCAGTTACACCCAGAGCTGCTGTCACTGTTCTGCTGTTATCTAATGTATTGTACTCCATTTAATCCCAGAGCTGCAGTCACTGTTCTGCTTTTACCTAATGTATTGTAGTCAAGTTACACCCAGAGCTGCAGTCACTGTTCTGCTGTTACCTAATGTATTGTACTCCAGTTACACCCAGAGCTGCAGTCACTGTTCTACTGTTACCTAATGTACTCCTGTTACACCCAGAGCTGCAGTCACTGTTCTGCTGTTACCTAATGTAGTGTACTCCAGTTACACCCAGATCTGCAGTCACTGTTCTGCTGTTATCTAATGTATTGTACTCCAGTTACTCCCAAAGCTGCAGTCACTGTTCTGCTTTTACCTAATGTATTGAAGTCCAGTTACACCCAGAGCTGCAGTCACTGTTCTGCTCTTACCTAATGTATTATACTCCTGTTACAGCCAGAGCTGCAGTCACTGTTCAGATCTTACCTAATGTATTGTACTCCAGTTACACCCAGAGCTGCATTCACTTTTTTGCTGTCACCTAATGTATTGTATGCAAGTTACACCTAGAGCTGCAGTCACTGTTCTGCTGTTACCTAATTTTTTTTACTCCAGAATATGTACAGGACTGTGCCTGTGTAATGAGCAACGCAGCAGTGATGCCTTTAACGGCTGTAATGTGCCTGTACAATAAGCAATGCGGTCGTGTTGCCACGACGACTAAGCAACTGTCGCTGATTGGTCGTGGCCTAACTGCCGCGACCAATCAGCGAGGTGGGATTTCCATTACAGACAGACAAACAGAATTAAACAATTATATAGTAGATATATATATATATATATATATACGGTATATACACTCACTGGCCACTTTATTAGGTACACCATGCTAGTAAGGGTTTGAACCCCCTTTTGCCTTCAGAACTGCCTCAATTCTTCGTGGCAGAGATTCAACAAGGTGCTGGAAGCATTCCTCAGAGATTTTGGACCATATTGACATGATGGCATCACACAGTTGGCGCAGATTTGTCGGCTGCACATCCCTGATGCGAATCTCCCGTTCCACCACATCCCAAAGATGCTCTATTGGATTGAGATCTGGTGACTGAGGAGGCCATTTGAGTACAGTAAACTCATTGTCATGTTCAAGAAACCAATCTGAGATGATTCGAGCTTTATGACATGGCGCATTATCCTGCTGAAAGTAGCCATCAGATGTTGGGTACATTGTGGTCATAAAGGGATGGACATGGTCAGCAACAATACTCAGGTAGGCTGTGGCGTTGCAACGATGCTCAATTGGTACCAAGGGGCCCAAAGAGTGACCAGAAAAAATTCCCCACACCATGACACCACCACCACCAGCCTGAACCGTTGATACAAGGCAGGATGGATCCATGCTTTCATGTTGTTTACGCCAAATTCTGACCCTACCATCCGAATGTCGCAGCAGAAATCGAGACTCATCAGACCAGGCAACGTTTTTCCAATCTTCTACTGTCCAATTTCGATGAGCTTGTGCAAATTGTAGCCTCAGTTTCCTGTTCTTAGCTGAGAGGAGTGGTACCCAGTGTGGTCTTCTGCTGCTGTAGCCCATCTGCCTCAAAGTTCGACGCACTGTGCGTTCAGAGATGCTCTTCTGCCTACCTTGGTTGTAACGGGTGGCAATTTGAGTCACTGTTGCCTTTCTATCAGCTCGAACCAGTATGCCCATTCTCCTCTGACCTCTGGCATCAACAAGGCATTTCCGGCCACAGAACTGCCGCTCACTGGATTTTTTTTCTTTTTCGGACCATTCTCTGTAAACCCTAGAGATGGTTGTGCGTGAAAATCCCAGTAGATCAGCAGTTTCTGAAATTCTCAGACCAGCCCTTCTGGCACCAACAATCATGCCACGTTCAAAGGCACTCAAATCACCTTTCTTCCCCATATTGATGCTCGGTTTGAACTGCAGGAGATTGTCTTGACCATGTCTACATGCCTAAATGCACTGAGTTGCCGCCATGTGATTGGCTGATTAGAAATTAAGTCTTAACACACAGTTGGACAGGTGTACCTAATAAAGTGGCCAGTGAGTGTATATACATACACACACACACATATAAATTATATAGATAATATAATACATATATATATATATATAAATCTATATATACAGTTGTGGCCAAAAGTATTGACACCCCTGCAATTCTGTCAGATAATACTCAGTTTCTTCCTGAAAATGATTGCAAACACAAATTCTTTGGTATTATTATCTTCATTTAATTTGTCTTAAATGACAAAAACACAAAAGAGAATGAAGCAAAACATTGATCATTTCACACAAAACTCCAAAAATGGGCCAGACAAAAGTATTGGCACCCTCAGCCTAATATTTGGTTGCACAACCTTTAGCCAAAATAACTGCGACCAACTGCTTCCGGTAACCATCAATGAGTTTCTTACAATGCTCTGCTGGAATTTTAGACCATTCTTCTTTGGCAAACTGCTCCAGGTCCCTGATATTTGAAGGGTGCCTTCTCCAAACTGCCATTTTTAGATTTCTCCACAGGTGTTCTATGGGATTCAGGTCTGGACTCATTGCTGGCCAATAGAGTTGAGCGAAATGGGTCGAAAAAATTCAAAAGTCGCCGACTTTCGCCAAAGTCGGGTTTCATGAAACGAAACCCGACCTCAGCGTGAGGTCGGCCACGAGGTTGGCGACTTTAGCGCCAAAGTCGCATTTCAAAACATGCTTCAGCGCCCTTTTTCAGCCAATGAGGAAGAACGGACACTGTAGGCAACGTGATGACATAGGCAGTGGTCCCCACCATCTTTGAGAAGGGCATGCAAGTGATTGGCTTGCTTTGGGGGGCGTCACAGGGGGTATAAAGGGGCGTGCTCGCCGACCGCCATCTTACTTCTGCTGATCTCAGTATAGGGAGAGATGCTGCTGCTGCAGATTCTGTAGGGAGAGCGTTAGGCAGGGAAGAAGAAAAAAATCAGCTGCTGCTGCTAGCGATTTTGCCTGTACAACACACCAGTCACTGTGCAGTGCAAGGGGAGGCTATATTTTGGTGGATCAGCTCTGTTGGTTGTTAGGCTGCCTTATAAGGCTACCTGATAGCTGCATTGCTGGTTTCACACTGCTTTGCAAACTGCTTTTTTAAAAGCAATCCTTTTTTTTTGTCCTGGTGAGATACTGAGCGTGCATTTTTTCACACCGTACAGCGGTGTATGCTGCTCTCTCAGTACCGTGTAACGGCTGTTATCACGGCGACAGTGAAGCTAAGGGTGTGACTCTGTAAGGATAAGTCGAGGAGTTGTTCCGTTCTTACAGACCTCCACCTTATAGTTTTGTCTGTTTTTCAAACAGTCTAGTCTATTTGCTGTTTGATTATATTCAAAACTATAGAGAGACAGCGTGTGTCAGTCCGTATACTAAAAAAACACGGAGCTTGACAATTTAACATACACCGGACAGCGGTGTACGTGCACGCTGCTCTCTCAGTACCGTGTAACGGCTGTTATCATGGCCACAGTGAAGCTAAGGGTGTGACTCTGTAAGGATAAGTCGAGGAGTTGTTCCGTTCTTACAGACCTACACTCTAGGGAGATTCCAATCCTGCCCTGTCCTATATAACATTTTTAACACCTGCCAAATTCATCCTGTCATACAGCGGTGTGATATACACTGGCCTGACACAATACATCAGTGTCCAGAAGTGTGTAAGGACAATCCATTTCTGCCGTCCTATGTCACATTTTTCACACCAGCCAAATTCAGCCTGTCACACAGCGGTGTGATATACACTGGCCTGACACAATACATCAGTGTCCAGAAGTGTGTAAGGACAATCCATTTCTGCCGTCCTATGTCACATTTTTCACACCAGCCAAATTCAGCCTGTCATACAGCGGTGTGATATACACTGGCCTGACACAATACATCAGTGTCCAGAAGTGTGTAAGGACAATCCATTTCTGCTGTCCTATGTCACATTTTTCACACAAGCCAAATTCAGCCTGTCATACAACGGTGTGATATACACTGGCCTGACACAATACATCAGTGTCCAGAAGTGTGTAAGGACAATCCATTTCTGCCGTCCTATGTCACATTTTTCACACCAGCCTAATTCAGTCTGTCATACAGCGGTGTGATATACATTGGGCCTCACACAATACATCAGTGTCCAGAAGTGTGTAAGGACATTCCATTTCTCCCGTCATATATCACATTTTACACACCAGCCAAATTCAGCCTGTCATACAGCGGTGTGATATACACTGGCCTGACACAATACATCAGTGTCCAGAAGTGTGTAAGGACATTCCATTTCTCCCGTCATATATCACATTTTACACACCAGCCAAATTCAGCCTGTCATACAGCGGTGTGATATACATTGGGCCTCACACAATACATCAGTGTCCAGAAGTGGTAGGAGAATTAAATTCTCCCCTGTACTACCTAAACCTTGTACCTTGTTTTACAGTTCCATATCGTTGGTGGAATTGTGGGTACATTTTTCAAAAAAATGAGGAAGTGTGGTGTAAGAGGCCGTGTTAGTAGGCGGGGGTTGGCAGCTGTTAATGATGGTGTTGGTGTTGGATCTGGTGGTAGTGGCAAAAGCAAAATAACACCTAATGCAGGAGGTGTTAAGCCTGCGTCATCTTCTGGCTCCACAAGGCCTCGAAGGCTTCCTTTTCTGGGAGTAGGTAAACCGCTTTTAAAGCCGGAGGTCCGGAACAAGTTTTGGCCTACATTGCTGACTCGGCCTCCAGTTCTATCGCCTCCTCTTCTGAACTTGTAAAAAATAAAAGCACTGAGTCGTCTTTGGAGGCTCATGGTCATGAACCACACCTTTCTTTGTGTCCTTCACGCCAACCAAAATTGAAGGATGCGGCAGGCCACATAACAGATTACTCCATGGAGCTGTTTTCACATACCATGCCTGGGTTATCAAGTGAAATGGTGAATTACCCAGGCCAAGATGAATCTGACATGGAGTGCACTGATGCACAGCCACTAATAGATGATTCTGCTGGTACATTCACTCAGAGCACGACATTGTCCTCGCAGTGTACTGAGCCAGATTCTGACCCTGATGAAACTCAGGTGCCCCTTCCCGCATACTGTACCACCATACACGGTGACACCGCGGAAGGTGCACATGACATTGAAGAGGAGGTGATGGATGACCCAGTTGTTGACCCAGATTGGCATCCATTGGGGTAAGAGGGTGCCGCTGCCAATAGCTCCGAAGAGGAGGAGGAGCATCCGCAGCAGGCATCGACATCGCAACAGCTGTTATCTGGCAGGCACGGAGCAGTCCAAAAACAGGCTACAAAAAGCCAAAAAGTTGCTGGACTGCTTGGCCAGACGGTCAAAATAGCACAGCGTGCAAGGATGCAAAATGTCTTCCATAGTAGGAAGAGTGCAGTGTGGCACTTTTTTGAACAAAATCCTAATGATCAGGCCAAGGTTATCTGTAAGAAGTGCGCAAAGACCTTTAGCCGAGGGAAAAATCTGAAAAATTTGAATACCAGTTGCATGCTTAGACATTTAACCACCATGCACTTGCAAGCGTGGACGGAACACCAAACCTCAAGTGCCACATGTGCAAATGCTCCCAAAGAAGGTAGTCAGCCCACCGGTTAGCACAGCAGCAAATGTTGAGGTGTCATTGCAAGGCCAAAGCTGTCAGAGAATCACAATGTTATATCAACGAAAGACTGAATCTAGGCCATCAGAAAGAACACCAACTCCATCACCATCATCAACCCTCTCTCAGTCCGTCCTGTCCACCGCTAGTTCCACCATAGGCATCTCTCAAGTCCAGCTCACCCTGCCAGAGACTATGAGTAGGACAAGAAAGTACTCAACCTCTCATCTGCGTACACTGGGTTTGAACGCCCACATTGCCAAACTAATCTCGTTAGAGATGATGCCCTATCGGTTGGTGGAAAGCGCAGCTTTCCTTGAACTCATGGCCTACGCAGTACCACGCTATGAACTACCCAGTCACCACTTCTTTTCTCGCAAAGCAATCACAGCCCTCCACCTTCATGTGAAGGACCGCATTGTCCATGCACTCAAGCAATCAGTGAGTGGAAAGGTACACCTCACAACTGATGCATGGTCCAGTAGGCATGGCCAGGGCCGTTACGTGTCCATCACTGCGCACTGGGTTAATGTGGTGGATGCAGGGTCCACAGGGGACAGCGGTGGTGGGACAGTGCTGCCTAGCCCACAGTATAGGAAACAGTTGGCTGTAGGCGTTCGACCCTCCTCCTCCTACTCCTCTAGAAGCGAAAGCTCGTCCCCAGAGCACAGTCGCAGCAGCACTCCATCCGCAGCTGCCAGTGTTGCACACGAGGTGTCCCCCTATCGATCAGCTAGTGGAAAGCGTCAGCAGGCTGTGTTGAAGATGATGTGTTTGGGCGACAGACACACCGCGGAGGTACTGGCCGACTACTTTCAGCAACAAACTGAGTCATGGCTGGGCAGTCTACATCTTGAGGCAGGCAAGGTAGTCAGCAATAACGGCCGTAATTTTGTGGCTGCCATAGCCCTTTCAAAACTCAGCCACATACCTTGCTTGGCTCACACCTTGAACCTGGTGGTGCAGTGCTTCCTCAATAATTATCCAGAGTTAACAGGCCTGCTCCAGAAGGTTCAAAAACTGTGCTCGCACATCCGTCGGTCGCCCGTACACTCCAGTCGTATGCAGAAGCTGCAGCGATTGCTACACCTTCCCAAGCACCGGCTAATTATCGACATTGCAACAAAGTGGAACTCCACCCTGCACATGGTTGAGTGGCTGTGCGAACAGAGGCAGGCCGTAATGCATTTGTGGGAGGATACCCGGACAGGCACCTTGAGGGCAGACATGGAGTTGACAGGTGTGCAGTGGTCAAAGCTGAAAGACCTCTGTAAAGTCCTTCAGTGTTTTGAGGAATGCACACGGCTGGTAAGCGCAGACGTCGCCATCATAAGCATGAGCACCCCACTTATGCGTCTGCTCATGCAAACTTTGACGCACATTAAGGAGAAGGCGTCTGCCGTCGAGGTTGACGAAGAGGAAGAGGAGGAGGAAATCCTTGATGACAGTCAGCCATTGTCTGCTCCGGGACCTCTCCTGGACGAGGTGGAGGAAGAAGAGGAAGAAGAGGAGGAGGGTGATGATGGGGATGATTATTTAGGGGAGGAGGATGCTTCTCGTGTGTCCAGAGAAAATGTTGGCGTGGCAAGGTCTGGTACAGGGTTTGTGCCTGACTGGAGGGATGTGGATTTGCCAGAAAGTGCTCCTCCACCAAGCAGTCGCACTGCATCATTGACACCGGGAACATTGGTCCACATGTCAGATTATGACTTGCAGATCCTAAAAAGGGACCCACGCATTGCCAAAATGATGAACGATGACGACTACTGGTTGGCCAGCATCCTGGATCCACGCTATAAAGGCAAATTCCAAAACATCATGCCACAGGAGAACATTGACCTAATATTGGCTAACAAACAAGCTACTCTGGTAAACCGGTTGGTTGAGGCATTCCTAGCACACTGCAGTGGTGATGGTTCTCACACGAGCCGTAGGGGCCAGGGGCAGCTTAGAAGAGTTGTTTGTGGTGCACACATCAGAAGTGGCGTTGGAGACAGGGGTTTCATGACCATGTTGTGGACTGATTTTTCAAGTCCCGCTCACACAACTGGTAATACTGCATCGATGGAAAGTGACAGGAGACAGCACTTGTCAACTATGGTTACAAACTACTTTTCCTCCCTTGTCGATGTTCTCCCTCACAGGTCATTCCCCTTTGACTATTGGGCCGCTAAACTGGACACCTGGCCTGAATTGGCACAATATGCGCTACAGGAGCTCGCTTGCCCAGCTGCAAGTGTGCTATCGGAAAGAGTCTTCAGTGCTGCTGGATCAATCCTGACAGAAAAAAGGACCCGTCTGTCGACCCAAAATGTGGATGATCTAACCTTCATTAAAATGAACCATGCATGGGTTTCCAAGTATTTTGTCCCACCTTCCCCTGATGACACATAGGTTGACAGAAAAATGGCTTGCTTTGGTCCTCCTCTTCCTGGGACTTGAACAATTTCGCCTTGTGCATCAGCTGAATGTCCAACATCAACATATGCCACTTTCTAAAACTCCCTAACTGTGCTGTCTCCCCCCCCCCATGGCCGGGGTCACCACCTAGCGCACGAAACCGTGCGAGTGCCATTGCCCTGGACAGGTGGGTAGGCCGACTCTTGGGCGCGGGCACCGGCACAGGGTCCCTCATAGTGCAATCAAGTGTATCTGACGGTGGTGGTGCACACCCACCATCAGACACACCGCCGTACTATGAGAGGCCCAGTGCCAGTACTGATGCCCACGAGTGGGCCCCCCTTGCTTGGGTAGGGCCCCAGCATTTGCGATCTTTACCTCTCCCTGCTCCTCCGCTGTGTAGTCTGGGCCGTCAAATCCATACTGTGCCTGACACCGTCTGAGCCTGCCTCCTGATCTATAGACATATATTTTGAATGTGTACACTATGCTATCCATACATGTTATCCGGTGATACAGTACCCTTTCTCACCTTTGTGCAATCACGTGTAATCCATACTGGGCCTGACACCGTCTGAGCCTGGCTCCTGATCTATAGACATATATTTTGAATGTGTACACTATGCTATCCATACATGTTATCCGGTGATACGGTACCCTTTCTCACCTTTGTGCAATCACGTGTAATCCATACTGGGCCTGACACCGTCTGAGCCTGCCTCCTGATCTATAGACATATATTTTGAATGTGTACACTATGCTATCCATACATGTTATACGGTGATACGGTACCCTTTCTCACCTTTGTGCAATCACGTGTAATCCATACTGGGCCTGACACCGTCTGAGCCTGCCTCCTGATCTATAGACATATATTTTGAATGTGTACACTATGCTATCCATACATGTTATCCAGTGATACGGTACCATTTCTCACCTTTGTGCAATCACGTGTAATCCATACTGGGCCTGACACCATCTGAGCCTGCCTCCTGATCTATAGACATATATTTTGAATGTGTACACTATGCTATCCATACATGTTATCCGGTGATACGGTACCCTTTCTCACCTTTGTGCAATCACATGTAATCCATACTGGGCCTGAGAACGGCTGGCGAGCTGTTAAGCAAGCTACAGCACCTGTGGTTTGCACACGTAAGTTTTTCATTTTTTCAGGAATAACGGTTAGGCCTAATTCCGGAACTTCTGTTGACCTGCACTTACTAGGAAATCATCGTTCGCGGGTAATAATTGTAATCCCAGATCCCCATCACTAACGTTGTTCAGCGGGTTATCTGCAACTGTAAGCGACAAACGCTGGCCCTTTCAGTGTAGCGCACATGCAGCCACGAACATGTAAGGGCATGACACACCAGTTATTGGCCAATCTCATGTGCCAGAGCCTCACGTGTCCTTCTAGTAAGCCAGACTCGGACTGCGGGGCATGACGGAGTCTCGTTCGTTAACGGAATTAAGCTTGCAATGTGTGCATCTTTTTTCTTGCTGGATGGTTGAGGTTGCCCGTGTTGAGTCAAATTACGCCGCAGGCTCCACTTCTGGTGGTGCCCTTCTGGACATTCCTTTAAGGTTCAGCTTTGCAACCATACTGTCCACGTAAAACAAACACTTTGCCTTCATGAACGCTGTTTGGAGGGTCGTGACTCGTGGGAATAACGCCGCCCAATCAGTTAACCTGCTAGAGAGATCCTTCGTTGCTCCCAAGCATGACATCACACTCCCTAGGAGGAAGGTAATGCCACTGTGGCTACCGTACTCCTGGGGGCGACACAAGTGCACTGATGCCCAGCCATTGCTCGATGAATCTGCTGGTACATTGACCCAGACCACTACATTTGCCTCCCACTCTACACGGCCTGAATCTGACCCTGATGAAACTCAGGTAACCCTTCCCATATACTGTTCCATCTTACACGGTGACAAAGAGGAAGCTGCAGATGAAAGTGCAGGTTCAGTCCTCCCGCCGTCAGACACACCACCGTACTATCAGGGGCCCTGTGCCAGTGCCGTCGCCAACGAGTGGGCCCCCCCTGCTTGCTCAGGATCACAGCACTTGCAAGGTTGAAATACTGTGCAGTGGGATGGAAGATGGGGACGACGAGGAGTCCAGACTAGTACAGGGATTCCCTAGCGAGGAGACTTATTTGATTGTTTTCAATGTTGGGACAGCAATTTTTGGGGAGCACTATACTCTGGAGAATGATAGATGGGGCCCACCATACACTGGAACATTCCAAAGGTGGACATCTGACACTGAAGCAGCATTTACAGGGCCCATTATACACTAGAGCATTAGAAATGGGGCCCATTATGTATGGAGCATTATTTGGGCCCATAAGACAGTGGAGCTTCATCCATGGGGACCAACATATACTGTAGCATTATGTGGAGCTCATCATATACTGTTTCAAACATTATATGGGACCAATGATTCTGTAGGAGAAATAGATGGGCCTCGTCATGAGATGTAAAAAGTGAAGTATTTTTCTTTGTAGTATACCACTATTTCTCTGCCGTATCGGAGCAGCATGAGTCGTGGTATGTGTTAAAGGGGCGCTCTTTCACCCAGGGCACATGAAAACCTGGAGCCAGCCCTCCCCCCCACAACTTTAGCCAAATAACCCCCATTTTTCAGTGCATAACTAGTATTATGAAGTAAATAAAGGGTGACAAACTTCAGTAATAAGAATTTATGCTTTTGGTATTCAAATGGGCACTGTAAGTGTGTTTCCTGTCCTCTCACTGCCAACTTTTCTTCCCCATTGACTTACATTGGGTTTCGTGTTTCAGTCGGACCCCCGACTTTTCCCTATTGTTGGCCGATTTCGTTCGACCTGACTTTTGCAAAAGTCGGATTTCGCGAAACCCAACTCGACCCAAAAAAAGGCAAAGTCGCTCATCTCTACTGGCCACCTTAGAAGTCTCCAGTGCTTTCTCTCAAACCATTTTCTAGTGCTTTTTGAAGTGTGTTTTGGGTCATTGTGCTGCTGGAAGACCCATGACCTCTGAGGGAGACCCAGCTTTCTTACACTGGGACCTACATTATGCTGCAAAATTTGTTGGTAGTCTTCAGACTTCATAATGCCATGCACACAGTCAAGCAGTGCAGTGCCAGAGGCAGCAAAGCAACCCCAAAACATCAGGGAACCTTCGCCATGTTTGACTGTAGGGACCGTGTTCTTTTCTTTGAATGCCTCTTTTTTTCACCTGTAAACTCTATGTCGATGCCTTTGCCCAAAAAGCTCTACTTTTGTCTCATCTGACCAGAGAACAGTCTTCCAAAACGTTTTAGGCTTTTTCAGGTAAGTTTTGGCAAACTCCAGCCTGGATTTTTTATGTCTCGGAGTAAGAAGTGGGGTCTTCCTGGGTCTCCTACTGTTGTGAGTTCATTTTCCCCTTCGTCACTGGATTCTAGTGAACTCCCTATTCTGGTGAAGGAAGGTAATGAACCTGATTATCAGGCACCTGAGTCTAATGAGGATGACTGGCTGAGTGGAGTCACAGACTGGATATAAGGCTGCCGACGCCCTTCTGCCCTGCGGGTGATTTCTCTGTAGACTCCTAGGACACCAGTCTGATTCCTGCTCCTAAAGCTAAGTTTTCTGTTTTGGCTGTCAGCCTTTTTGTTTTGTTTTTTGTTTTCCTTGCTTTTCAGTATTCTGCCATCCCCTGCTGGGGTGAGCTGAATCTCCTTTTGCCTGTAGCTCTGTCTTCAGTATATTCCTGAGTGCTGACATAGCTTTTTGAAGCCTAGCATCTTCAGGGCCTTTTTCACTGTCAGTTTGTCGGATCTTATTTTCATAGGGTTTTTCACGGATTGCAGACAGCAGCCTTCCTGTCCTTTCCTATGTAGTTAGCTTGGGCCCCTCTTTGCTCTGTCTATCTTTCTGTCTGTGTTAGTATTTTCATCTTGCTTCACCGTCATTATATGTTGGGGGCTGCCTATTGCTTTGGGGTCTGTTCTGGGGCAGTTTAGAGTTCCCCTTTCTTTCTTTAGGCCTATTTAATTCTCCGGCTGTGATCGAGGGGTCTAGGACATCGTAGGAACCCCCCACGGCTACTGCTAGTTGTGTTGATAGGTTCAGGGGTCTGCAATCCGATAGCTGCCAACTTCTCTGGTTTTCTGGACTTAGCTAGCATTTCTGTTTTTGCCTCCTACGGTGACTCAATCATAACAGAATCACCCGCCATACCGCAGATCCTAGGGTACTCAATTGCAGGAAAGAATTGTGTTAAAAAAAAAAAAAAAAAGGTGTGTGTATATTCTTTCCTCTATATCTCTGAGGCCATAGGGGGAATTTTTTTTTCTCTCAATGGAGATAAAGCAATTGTCTGATCATGTGGAGGAGCTCGCTGCGGAAGTGCGGGGAATTTCCGCCTACCTTGCTCGTTCGCATGCTGTTGAACCAAAGATCCCTACACCTGATGTATTTTTTGGGGATCGATCTAAATTTTTGAGTTTCAAAAATAATTGTAAATTATTTTTTGCCTTGAAGCCTAACTCGTCAGGGTGCTCCACGCAGCAGGTTAAAATTGTCATCTCTTTGCTGCGTGGCGATCCCCAGGATTGGGCGTTTTCTTTGAAACCAGATGATCCTATTCTGACTAATGTGAACGCATTCTTTCAAGCTTTGGGGTTGTTGTATGACGAACCTAATGCTATTGATCAGGCTGAAAAGACCCTGTTGGCATTGAACCAGGGTCGAGTTTCTGCAGAGTTGTACTGTCAAAAGTTCCGAAAGTGGGCGGTCCTTACTACCTGGAATGATAATGCCTTGGCTGCTCTCTTTCGGAAGGGTTTGTCAGAAGCCGTAAAAGATACTATGGTGGGATTTCCTGTTCCCTCTGGTCTGGACGATTCTATGTCATTAGCCATTCAGGTTGATCGGCGTTTACGTGAACGCAGGATTGCACGAGAGTTGTTGCCACCGGTTGAACAGACGTCTGAACCTATGCAATGTGATAGAGTTTTGTCTAAGGCGCCACGTCAGGAGTTCATAAGGCGTAATAAGTTGTGTTTTTGCTGTGGAGATGCCTCGCATATTATTTCTGTTTGTCCTAAACGAGAGAAACGCTTTGCACACACGTTTTCTGTTGGTGGTGTTCAACCTAAGTTTCTTCTGGCAATTACTCTGATCTGTTCCCTGTCCACATATTCCGCCAAGGCTTTTGTGGATTCGGGAGCAGCGCTAAACCTAATGGACTTGGATTTTGCTAAACGTTGTGGATTTCCGATGACACCTCTGCAGACGCCTATCCCTTTGAGGGGGATTGATGCTACTCCTTTGGCTAAAAATAAACCTCAGTTTTGGACCCAGGTGGTCATGCGGGTCGCCCCAGACCATCAAGAAAATTGCATATTTTTGGTATTGCATGGTCTGCATGATGCCGTTGTTCTGGGGTTTCCCTGGTTGCAAATTCATAATCCAGTTTTGGATTGGAAATCTGTGTCTGTGGTGAGTTGGGGTTGTCAGTGTGCCTTTAGTGAGGCTCCGGTTTTTTCCACCTCTCCTCAGTCGCATGATGTTCCTGACTATTTGGCGGACTTTTATGATGTATTTAGTGAGAATGAGTCTGCATCCTTGCCTCCTCATAGGAGTTATGACTGTGCAATTGAACTAAGCCCGGGGTGTAAATTTCCCAAGGGTCGGCTCTTCAATTTATCTGTACCCGAGCACGAGGCTATGCGGTCCTATATTAAGGAGGCGTTGGAGAAGGGTCATATTAGACCATCCTCTTCACCCTTAGGTGCCGGGTTTTTTTGTGGCCAAAAAGGATGGTTCTTTAAGGCCTTGTATTGATTATCGTGCCCTCAATAATATTACTATTAAGGCTAAGTGCACACGTACTGGAACTCTCGCGGAAATTACCGCGAGAATTCCGGAATTCCAGTCCGCGGGAAAATCGCATTTTAAATTCCGGCGATTTTCCGGCGGAGAAACTAGCATTTTGCAAGCGTATTTAGCTTGCAGAATGCTAGCGTTCTCCAAGCGATCTGTAGCATCGCTTGGAGAACTGATTGACAGGTTGGTCACACTCGTCAAACATAGTGTTTGACGAGTGTGACCAACTTTTTACTACTGAGGCCGCCTATGCAGCATCAGTAGTAAAAGATAGAATGTAAAAAAAAAAAAAAAAAAATGGTGTTATTCTCACCCTCCGACGTCCCGCGCATCTGTTCCCAGTAATCCTTTGCAAAAATGCCCGCGATGACGTCAGTTCTCGCGGGATCGCGACGTCTCGCGGTAATTCGCAATGACGTCGCGCGAATGACCGCGAGACTTCGCGATCCCGCGAGAACGGACGTCATCGTGAGCATTTTCGCAAAGGACTACTGGGACCGGAGCGTGGAGAGAGGCGGGAAGGCTGCGCGGGACGTCGGAGGGTGAGAATAACAATATTTTTTATTTTAAATTCTATTTTTTACAGGGATATGGTACCCAAAGCCCGGAGGACAGTCTCCTCTCCTCCGGACCGTGGGTACCATCCGCAATTGCTCTGCTTACTTTCCGCATGGTGTGCACAGCCACATGCGGGAAGTAAGCGGAACAATGCATTCCTATGGGTGCGGGATCGCCGCGATTCCGCAAATTAATGAGCATGCTGCGGTTTTTACCGCGAAGCGATTCCGCCGCTGTAAAAACCGCAGCATTAGCACAGCATTGCGGAATCCCATAGGAATGCATGGGATGCTTATTTTTCGCATTTTCGCGGCAAAATCGCGCAGTTAAAACCGCCGCGGAAACCCGAAAAAAATGCAACGTGTGAACTCAGCCTAAATATCAGTATCCGTTACCCCTGATTTCGGATCTATTCTCTAGAGTTAGAGGTGCTTGCTGGTTCACCAAGCTTGACCTCAGGGGGGCGTATAATCTTATCCGCATTAAGCAGGGGGATGAATGGAAGACGGCGTTTAATACTCCGGAGGGACATTTTGAGTACCTGGTGATGCCTTTTGGGCTCACTAATGCCCCTTCTGTCTTCCAGTGCTTCATGAACGATATTTTCCGAGACTTTGTCGATAAATTTTTGATTATTTACCTGGATGATATTTTGATCTTCTCCAAGGATTGGGATTCTCATGTGGAACATATTCGGACTGTGTTCCGGATCTTGAGGGAGAATTCCCTGTATGTCAAAGGATCAAAATGCCTTTTTGGAGTACAGAGGATTTCATTTTTGGGATTTATTTTGTCTCCGTCAACTATTGAAATGGACCCGGCCAAGGTACAGGCCATTTATGATTGGGTTCAGCCCACTTCTTTGAAGGCCCTCCAGAAGTTTTTGGGTTTTGCTAATTTTTATCGGAAATTTATAGCAAAATTTTCTAGTATTGCCAAGCCATTGACTGATCTGACTAAGAAGGGTGCTGATGTGTTGAATTGGTCTCCTGAGGCTGTTGCTTCCTTTCAGGAGCTGAAGCGAAGATTTACCTCCGCCCCGGTTTTGCGGCAACCTGATGTCTCACTCCCGTTCCAGGTAGAGGTGGATGCTTCTGAGATTGGTGCAGGAGCTGTTTTGTCCCAAAAGGATCCTGTAACATCTAAAATGAATCCCTGTGCTTTCTTTTCCCGAAAGTTCTCTCCATCTGAACGTAACTATGATGTGGGGAATCGGGAACTGTTGGCCATGAAATGGGCATTTGAGGAGTGGAGACATTGGTTGGAGGGAGCTAAACATCAAGTTGTGGTCCTCACTGACCACAAGAATTTGATTTACCTAGAGTCGGCTAAATGCTTGAACCCTAGACAGGCTAGGTGGGCCTTATTTTTTTCACGTTTTGATTTTGTGGTCTCTTTTCTTCCTGGAACTAAGAATGTAAAGGCAGACGCCCTCTCTAGGAGTTTCTTTGCTGATTCTCCTGTGGTAACCAAGCCTGCTACCATCTTAGGTGAAGGGGTAGTTCTTTCTGCCATCTCGCCCGATTTGAGACTTGCTCTGCAAGAGTTCCAGGAGGACAAACCTGAGCGTTGTCCCAGTGGAAAGTTGTATGTTCCTGACCAGTGGAAGAAGAGAGTGATGTCTGAAGTTCATTGCTCTGCATTGGCTGGTCATCCAGGTATTTTTGGTACTAGAGATCTGGTGAGTCGCTCTTTTTGGTGGCCCACCTTGTCTCATGATGTCAGGAATTTTGTGCAGTCCTGTGGGACTTGCTCCCGGTCTAAATCTTGTTCTCGCTCTAGTGGGTTGTTGATGCCTTTGCCGGTCCCCAGGAGGCCATGCACCCATATTTCAATGGATTTCATCTCTGATATGCCGGTCTCTCAAAGAATGACTGTTATTTGGGTGATTTGTGATAGGTTCTCTAAGATGGTTCATCTTGTACCATTCCCTAAGTTGCCATCTTCCTCTGAGTTGGTGCCCCTGTTTTTGCAACAGGTGGTTCGCTTACACGGGATTCCTGAGAACATTGTATCTGACAGAGGAGTTCAGTTTGTGTCTAGATTTTGGAGGACTTTCTGTTCCAAGCTGGGAATTCAGTTGTCCTTCTCCTCTGCTTTTCACCCTCAGACCAATGGGCAGACAGAGAGAACAAACCAGACCTTGGAGTCGTATTTGAGATGTTTTATTTCCGCTGATCAGGATGATTGGGTTTCATTTTTGCCCTTGGCTGAATTTGCTTTAAATAATAGAGCTAGTTCTGCCACTTTGATGTCACCTTTTTTTGTAACTTTGGGTTTCATCCTTGATTTTCTTCAGGGCAGGTGGAGCCTTCTGCCTGCCCAGGTGTTGACACTGTGGTGGAGAGAATGCACCAGATCTGGGACCAAGTGGTGGATAAGTTATCTCTCTCCCAGGAAAAGGCCCAGCGGTTTTCCAATCGACATTGGACCATTGGTCCCCAGTTTAAGATTGGTGATATGGTGTGGTTATCATCAAAAAATATTGCTATGAAGATGGCTTCTCCTAAGTTTAAGCCTAGATTTATTGGACCTTAAAAGATTTTGGAGATTATTAATCCGGTCTCTTTTCGTTTGACTCTTCCTGTCACATCTAAAATCCATAATGTGTTTCATGTCCTTGTTGAAGAGGTTTGTTGAACCAGTAGTTCCTGGGGTGGCACCTCCGGACCCTGTATTGGTTGAAGGTAACATGGAATATGAGGTAGAGAAGATACTGGATTCCCGTCTGGCTAGACGGAGACTCCAGTATTTGGTTAAGTGGAAGGGTTATGGTCAGGAGGATAATTCCTGGGTCTCTGCCTCTGATATTCATGCCAAAAGATTGGTGCGTGCATTTCACCGGGCTCACCCTGATCGCCCTGGTGGCGTGGTTGAGGGTTCGGTGACCCCTCCTCAAGGGGGAGGTACTGTTGTGAGTTCATTTTCCCCTTCGTCACTGGATTCTAGTGAACTCCCTATTCTGGTGAAGGAAGGTAATGAGCCTGATTATCAGGCACCTGAGTCTAATGAGGATGACTGGCTGAGTGGAGTCACAGACTGGATATAAGGCTGCCGATGCCCTTCTGCCCTGCGGGTGAATACTCTGTGGACTCCTAGGACACCAGTCTGATTCCTGCTCCTAAAGCTAAGTTTTCTGTTTTGGCTGTTAGCCTTTTTGTTTTGTTTTTTGTTTTCCTTGCTTTTCAGTATTCTGCCATCCCCTGCTGGGGTGAGCTGAATCTCCTTTTGCCTGTAGCTCTGTCTTCAGTATATCCCTGAGTGCTGACATAGCTTTTTGAAGCCTAGCGTCTTCAGGGCCTTTTTCACTGTCAGTTTGTTGGCTCTTATTTTCATAGGGTTTTTCATTGCAGACAGCAGCCTTCCTGTCCTTTCCTATGTAGTTAGCTTGGGCCTCTCTTTGCTCTGTCTATCGTAGGAACCCCCCACGGCTACTGCTAGTTGTGTTGATAGGTTCAGGGGTCTGCAATCCGATAGCTGCCAACTTCTCTGGTTTTCTGGACTTAGCTAGCATTTCTGTTTTTGCCTCCTACAGTGACTCAATCATAACATCCTACCATACAGTCCCTTTTCATTCAGACGCCGACGGACAGTACGGGTTGACACTGCTGTACCCTCGGACTGCAGGGCAGCTTGAACTTGCTTGGATGTTAGTCGAGGTTCTTTTTCCAACATCCACACAATCTTGCGTTGAAATCTCTTGTCAATTTTTCTTTTCCGTCCACATCTAGGGAGGTTAGCCACAGTGCCATGGCCTTTACACTTCTTGATGACACTGCGCATGGTAGACACAGGAACATTCAGGTCTTTGGAGATGTACTTGTAGCCTTGAGATTGCTCATGCTTCCTCACAATTTGGTTTCTCAAGTCCTCAGACAGTTCTTTGGTCTTCTTTCTTTTCTCCATGCTCAATGTGGTACACACAAGGACACAGGAACAGAGGTTGAGTCAACTTTAATGTAATCATGATAGATGCATATGTCCCCCCTTCTGCGAAAGCTGATGCCGCCACTGAGGTCCTACAATCCACAGTGAGCATGATGCAGTCCCTTCACCCCCAAGCACTCCTTCTGGTTTCGGGAGACTTCAATCATGTGTCTCCAGCATCCATACTACCCAGTTGCACACAGTATGTTACCTGCCTCACTAGAGACAACAAAATATTGGACTTGTTCTTTGCCAATGTGAGAGGGGCATATGCCTCATCAGCCTTACCGCCCCTTGGAAGATCGGATCACAACCTAGTGCACCTCCAACCCGTGTACAAGCCACTTGTACAGAGAGAACCTGCTGTCACTCGCACAGTGAGGATATGGACTGAGGAGAGTGATGATGCTCTGAGAGACTACTTTGAAACAACCACTTGGGATGTGCTGCAAGATTCCTACGGTGATGACATGGATGGTCTCACACACTGTATAACGGACTACATTAATTTCTGTGTAGACAACACGGTACCCACAAAAGTAGTGAGGTGCTTCTCTAACAATAAACCATGGATCAGCACCGGAATAAAGGCTCTTCTCAAAGAGAAGAAGTTGGCCTTCAGATCAGGTGACAAGGGCAGGCTGAGAGAGGTGCAGAAAGATCTGAAGATTCTAATCAGGCAGGGAAAGGCTAATTATAAGAGAAAGATTGAACTGAAATTGTCACAGAAAAGGATTCATGAAGTCTGGGAGTGTCTAAAGTCTATATCTGGGCATAGACAGACTGTCTCCAGGATGGTTGTAGATAAAGAGGGGCTTAATGAACTTAATCTATTCTTTAACAGATTTAATCACACACTGGCTTCTCCTGCCCCTGCATACCATTCACACCTCTCTTCTACAATAACCTCACCCCTGCTGCAAGTTGTCAACTGAGCCAGGGTCTGTTCTTCACAAGTATCCAGGTTGCAAAAGAACTGGATAAGATCAAAGTTTTGAAGGCTGCAGTTCCTGACGGCATCAGTGCAAGGCTAATCAAAACCTGTGGGCAACAGCTGAGTGAGATTATTACATATCTGTTCAATATGAGCCTGAGAATAGGTATAGTACCACAACTGTGGAAATTATCGTGTGTGGTACCAGTTCCGAAGAAACCTTATCCGAAAGACCTTAATGACTATAGACCTGTAGCATTGACATCATACCTGATGAAGGTACTAGATTGATTGGTTCTCACACGTCTCCGTCCTCTAGTGAGCTCGGATATGGATCCTCTCCAGTTTGCCTACAGGCCGGGCATTGGTGTGGATGATGCCATTATCCACCTTCTAGATAGGACTCTCTCTCACCTGGAGAAACCTGGGAACACTGTGAGAATAATGTTCTTCGATTTCTCTAGTGCTTTTAATACCATACAGCCAGGTCTACTGAGAGACAAGCTGGGCCTTGTTGGCGAGGACCTCCAACTCTCCACCTGGATCCTTAACTACCTCACGAACCGACCTCAGTTTGTAAAGGTTCGGGACAGTGTGTCAGACACAGTGATCTGCAATACAGGGGCACCTCAAGGTACAGTTCTTGCCTCTTTTCTCTTCACACTGTACACTGCGGATTTTAAGTGCAACTCATCTAGCTGCTACTTGCAGAAGTATTCTGATGACTCTGCAATAGTAGGCCTCATCACAGGAGGAGATGAAAGAGAGTACAGAGATACTAACCAAGCTTTTGTGGAGTGGTGTCAGAGGAACCACCTTAGGATTAATTCTGGGAAGACCAAGGAATTGGTGGTGGACTTTCGCAAGGGAAAAAATCCACAAGTAGTGGTGAACATTCAGGGAAATGACATTGAGATAGTCAACACATATAAGTACCTTGATATGATCCTCAATAATAAGCTTGACTGGGCCCATCACTTGGATGCAGTGTACAGGAAGGGCCAAAGTAGGCTTTATCTGCTCAGAAGGCTGAGAGCCTTCGAAGTTAGGGGGGCACTCCTTGCATCCTTCTTCAACTCTGTTGTGGCATCAGTCATCTTCTTTGGTGTGGCGTGCTGGGGTAGTGGCATATCAACCAGGGACAGGGACAGGAATAGGCTGGACAAACTGATTAGAAGGGCCAGCTCTGTCCTGGGATGCCCCCTTGATCCAGTTCAGGAAGTAGGCGACAGGAGGATACTAGCCAAGGTGAGCTACATGGTGCAGAATGATTCCCATCCCATGCATGAGACCGTGACAAAGATGTGCAGTACTGTCAGTGACTGGCTTCTTCATCCTAAATGTGAGAGGGAGCGCTATCGAAAGTCCTTCCTTCCTGCTGCAGTTAGGCTGTATAACCAGCACTGTCCAAAACGGAGAACGACCCAAACAGTGAACTGATAGATCCAAAGTTGTGATAGTCCGGTTACATCTTTTTTTTTTCGTATATGTACCTACCTACTGTCAATGTAATGCCTTTATGCATCTGTATCTGTACTTTTTCCTGCCTTGCTGCTGTAATGCTCTGAATTTCCCCATGGTGGGACAATTAAAGGATTATCTTATCTTAATCCATGTCAACTGGCTGCAAGAGTGATTTAGCTATTGCCAACACCTGTTAGGTGCCACAGGTAAGTTACAGGTGCTGTTAATTACACAAATTAGAGAAGCATCATATGATTTTTCGAACAGTGCCAATAATTTTGTCCACCCTCTTTTTTATGTTTGGTGTGGAATTATATCCAATTTGGCTTTAGAACAATTCTTTTTGTGTTTTTTCATTTAAGACAAATTAAATGAAGATAATAATACCAAAGAATTTGTGTTTGCAATCATTTTCAGGAAGAAACTGAGTATTATCTGACAGAATTGCAGGGGTGTCAACACTTTTGGCCACAACTGTATATATTAAAATATAATTAGATATATATATATATATATATATATATAATTATATATACACATATATATTACACATTTATATTATATATATATACACATATAATATATGTATGCATATAGTGTATATATATACAGTACAGACCAAAAGTTTGGACACACCTTCTCAATCAAAGAGTTTCTTTATTTTCATGACTATGAAAATTGTAGATTCACTCTGAAGGCATCAAAACTATGGATTAACACATGTGAAATTATATAATTAACAAGAAAGTGTGAAACAACTGAAAATATGTCTTATATTCTAGGTTCTTCAAAGTAGCCACCTTTTGCTTTGTTTACTGCTTTGCACACTCTTGGCATTCTCCTGATGAGCTTCAAGAACTAGTCATCGGAAATGGTTTTCACTTCACAGGTGTGCCCTGCCAGGTTTAATAAGTGGGATTTCTTGCCTTATAAATGGGGTTTGGACCATCAGTTGTGTTGTGCAGAAGTCTGGTGGATACACAGCTGATAGTCCTACTAAATAGACTGTTAGAATTTGTATTATGGCAAGAAAAAAGCAGCTAAGTAAAGAAAAACAAGTGGCCATCATTACTTTAAGAAATGAAGGTCAGTCAGTCCAAAAAATTGGGAAAACTTTGAAAGTGTCCCCAAGTGCAGTGGCAAAAACCATCAAGCGCTACAAAGAAACTGGCTCACATGAGGACAGCCCCAGGAAAGGAAGACCAAGAGTCACCTCTGCTGCGGAGGATAAGTTCATCCGAGTCACCAGCCTCAGAAATCGCAGGTTTACAGCAGCTGAGATTAGAGACCAGGTCAATGCCACACAGAGTTCTAGCAGCAGACACATCTCTACAACAACTGTTAAGAGGAGACTTTGTGCAGCAGGCCTTCATGGTAAAATAGCTGCTAGAAAACGACTGCTAAGGACAGGCAACAAGCAGAAGAGACTTGTTTGGGCTAAAGAACACAAGGAATGGACATTAGACCAGTGGAAATCTGTGCTTTGGTTTGATGAGTCCAAATTTGAGATCTTTGGTTCCAACAACCGTGTCTTTGTGCGAAGCAGAAAAGGTGAACGGATGGATTCTACATGCCTGGTTCCCACCATGAAGCATGGCGGAGGAGGTGTGATTGTGTAGGGGTGCTTTGCTGGTGACACTGTTGGGGATTTATTCAAAATTGAAGGCATACTGAACCAGCATGGCTACCACAGCATCTTGCAGCGGCATGCTATTCCATTCGGTTTGCGTTTAGTTGGACCATCATTTATTTTTCAACAGGACAATGACCCCAAACACACCTCCAGGCTGTGTAAGGGCTATTTGACCAAGAAGGAGAGTGATGGGGTGCTACGCCAGATGACCTGGCCTCCACAGTCACCAGGCCTGAACCCAATCGAAATGGTTTGGGGTGAGCTGGGCCGCAGAGTGAAGGCAAAAGGGCCAACAACTGCTAAGCATCTCTGGGAACTCCTTCAAGACTGTTGGAAGACCATTTCCGGTGAATACCTCTTGAAGCTCATCAAGAGAATGCCAAGAGTGTGCAAAGCCGTAATCAAAGCAAAAGGTGGCTACTTTGAAGAACTTAGAATATAAGACATATTGTCAGCTGTTTCACACTTTTTTTGTTAATTATATAATTCCACAGGTGTTAATTCATAGTTTTGATGCCTTCATAGTGAATCTACAATTTTCATAGTCATGAAAATAAGGAAAACCCTTTGAATGAAAAGGTGTGTCCAAACTTTTGGTCTGTACTGTGTATGTATATATATATATATATATATATATATAAATATATATATATATATATATGCTAGGCATATTTAATATATATTGTAAATATATATATCTATATATATATAAATATATATATATAAATATATTTATATATATATATATAGAGAGAGAGATGTCATTAACAAATGCAATTAGTATAGTGTTGCTGTCTCTAAATTATAGGGTGGCCCCATGCCATTTTGCTCCTTGAAAAAATCATTTATTAATTAAATACATGTCCACAATTTAGAAACAACACTAGACTGATTGTATTTGTCACTAACATATATATATATATATATATATATATATATATATATATGCATTTGATATATATTATATTTTGATTATATTTAAATTATATGATATATATATATATATATATATATATATATATATATAATTTAACCCCTTAAGCCCCAAGGGTGGTTTGCACGTTCCTGACCAGACCAATTTTTACAATTCTGACCACTGTCCCTTTATGAGGTAATAACTCTGGAACGTTTCCATGGATCCTGGTGATTCTGACACTGTTTTCTCATTACATATTGTTCTTCATGGTAGTGGTAAAATTTCATTCATATAACTTGCGTTTATTTGTGAAAAAAATGGAAATTTGGCGAAAATTTTGAAAATTTCGCAATTTTTCAACTTTGAATTTTTTTGCCCTTAAATCACAGAGATACGGCATATAAAAAACTTGATAAGTAACATTTGTCACATGTTTACTTTTCATCAGCACAATTTTGGAACCCAAATTTTTTTTTGTTAGAAAGTTATAAGGGTTAAAAATTGACCAGCGATTTCCCATTTTTGCAACACCATTTTATTTTTACGGACCACATCACATTTGAAGCCACTTTGAGGGGTCTATATGATAGAAAATAACCAAAAGTGACACCATTCTAAAAACTGCACCACTTAAGGTGCTCAAAACCACATTCACAAAGTTTATTAACCCTTTAGGTGCGTCACAGGAATTTTTTGAATATTTAAAAAAAATGAACATTTAACTTTTTTTCACAAAAAAAATAATTCAGGTTCAATTTTTTTTATTTTACCAAGGGTAACAGGAGAAATTGTACTGCAAAAGCTATTGTGCAATTTGTCCTGAGTACGTTGATACCTGATATGTGGGGGGAACCACTGTTTTGGCGCATGGCAGACCTCAGAAGGGAAGGAGCGCCGTTTGACTTTTTCAATGCAAAATTGGCTGGAATTCAGATCGGATGCCATGTTGCGTTTGGAGAGCCCCTGATGTACCTAAACAGTGGAAACGCCCCACAAGTGACCCCATTTTGGAAACTAGACCCCCCAAGGAACTTATCTAGATATGTGGTGAGAACTTTGAACCCACAAGGGCTTCACAGAAGTTTATAACGTACAGCGGTACAATTAAAAAATCATATTTTTTCCACAAACTGATCTTTTCACCCCCAATTTTTATTTTCCCAAGGGTAACAGGACTCTAAAAGTTATTGTGCAATTTGTCCTGAGTGCATTTATACCCCACATGTGGGGGTAAACCACTATTTGGGCACATGGCAGAGCTCGGAAGGGAAGCAGCGCCATTTGACGTTTTTGGCTGGAATTGAGATCGGACACCATGTCGCGTTTGGAAAGCCCCTGATGTACCAAAACAGTAGAAACCCCCCACAAATGACACCAATTTGGAAATTAGACCCCCAAGGAACTTATCAAGATGTGTGGTGAGCACTTTGAACCCCCCAGTGCTTCACAGAAGTTTATAACGCCCGGGCGTGAAAATAAAAAAATCGTATTTTTTCCACAAACATGATCTTTTAGTCACCAATTTTTTTATTTTCCCAAGGGTACAAGGAGAAATTGGACCTCAGAAGTTGTTGTCCAATTTGTCCTGAGTACGCTGATATCTCATATGTGGGAGAAAACTACTGTATGGGCACACGTCGGGGCTCGGAAGGGAAGTAGTGACGTTTTGGAATGCAGACTTTGATGGAATGGTCTGCAGGTGTCATGTGCGTTTGGAGAGCCCCTGATGTACCTAAACTATTGAAACTCCCCACAAGTGACCCCATTTTGGAAACTAGACCCCCCCACGGAACTTATCTAGATATGTGGTGAGCACTTTGAACCCCCAAGTGCTTCACAGAAGTTTATAACGCCTGGGCGTGAAAATAAAAAAATCATTTTTTTTCCACAAAAATGATATTTTTGCCCCCAATTTTTTTTTTCCTAAGGGTAACAGGAGAAATTGGACCCTAAAAGTTGTTTTGCAATTTGTCCTGAGTATACTGATACCCTATATGTTTGGGTAAAACACTATTTGGGCGCATGGCAGAGCTTGGAAGGGAAGGAGCACCATTTGACTTTTTCAACGCAGAATTGGCTGGAATTGAGATCAGATGCCATGTTGCATTTGGAGAGCATCTGATGTGCCCAAACAGTGGAAACCCCCAATTCTAACTCCAACCCTAACCCCAACACATCCCTAACCCTAATCTCAGCCCTAACCCTAACCCTAACCCTAGCCCTAGCCCTAACCCTAACCCTAGCCCTGGCCCTAAACCTAGCCCTAATGGGAAAATGGAAATAAATACATTTTCTTTTAGTTTTATTATTTTTCCATAACTAAGGGGGTGATAACAGGGGGGCTTGATTTACTATTTATGGCGGTTTTTTATTTTTGGCAGCTGTCACACGCTAAAAGACGCTTTTTATTGTAAAAATAGTTTTTGCATCCCCATATATTGAGAGTTATAATTTTTCCGTACTTTGACCCACTGAGTCAAGTAAGGTCTTATTCTTTGCGGGACGAGTTGACATTTTTATTGGTACCATTTTCGTGCACGTGACATTTTTTGATCGCTTTTTATTCCGATTTTTGGGACGCAGAATGAACAAAAACCAGCGTTTCATGAATTTCTTTTGGGGGGTGCGTTTACACCGTTCCGCGTGCGGTAAAATTGATAAAGCAATTTTATTCTTCGGGTCAGTACGGTTATAGCGATACCTCATTTAGGTCGTTTTTTTATGTTTTTCGGTTTTATGCAATGAAAACTATTTTATATAAAAAATAATTATTTTTGCATCGCTTTATTCTGCGAGCTATAACTTTTTTATTTTTTTGCAGATGATGCTGTATGGTGGCTTGTTTTTTGCGGGACAAGCTGACGTTTTCAGTGATACCAAGGAAATTTATATACGTCTTTTTGATGGTGCGTTATTGCACTTTTTGTTCGGCGGTATGATAATAAATCATTATTTTTTGCTTCGTTTTTTATTTTTATTTTTTAAGGGGTTCGCTAAAGGGGTTAACTAATGGGATTTTATAGGGCGGGTCGTTACGGACGCGGCGATACCAAATATGTGTACTTTTATTGTTTTTTTTATTTTCAAAAAATGAATTTATTGGGGAATACTTTTTTTTTTTTTACTAATTTATTTAGCGATTTTTTTTTAAAATTATTTTTACACTTCTTTTTCTTTTTTTACTTTATTACATTGTCCCAGATGGGACATCACTGTCCTGTGACAGCTGGCATAGACGCAGACTTCCTCATGCCTGCGCTTTGCAGGCAGTGAGGATGTCAGCTCCCTACAGGCACCCGAAGGTCCCCGTCGCCATCTTGGATCCGGGGGCCTGTAGGGAAAGAGCCCCCCGCAGCAGCGCTGCACATTGCGCTGCCGTGGGGGGCTCAGGGAAGCACGGAGGGAGCCCCCTCCCTGCCGATGCTTCCCTTTAGCCCCCGGTACACCGCAATCGTGTTTGATCAGGGGTGTACAAGGGGTTAACGTTTCGGGGACGGTCCGTGACCGCCCCTGTCACACTGTGCCTGGTGTCAGCTGTGATAATCAGCTGACACCCGGCCGCGATCAGCGACGCATACCATGTGAGCGCCGCTGATCGCTACGACGTACTATCCCGTCCCTGGGAATTAAGTCCCAGGGCACATGGACAGGATAGTACGTCATATGGGATTAAGGGGTTAAATATATAATATCTATTATATATAATATATTAGATATATATATTACATGTGTATATATATATATATAAATATACAGTGGGGCAAAAAAGTATTTAGTCAGTCAGCAATAGTGCAAGTTCCACCACTTAAAAAGATGAGAGGCGTCTGTAATTTACATCATAGGTAGACCTCAACTATGGGAGACAAACTGAGAAAAAAAAATCCAGAAAATCACCTTGTCTGTTTTTTTTTTCATTTTATTTGCATATTATGGTGGAAAATAAGTATTTGGTCAGAAACAAAATTTCATCTCAATACTTTGTGATATATCCTTTGTTGGCAATGACAGAGGTCAAACGGTTTCTGTAAGTCTTCACAAGGTTGCCACACACTGTTGTTGGTATGTTGGCCCATTCCTCCATGCAGATCTCCTCTAGAGCAGTGATGTTTTTGGCTTTTCGCTTGGCAAAACGGACTTTCAACTCCCTCCAAAGGTTTTCTATAGGGTTGAGATCTGGAGACTGGCTAGGCCACTCCAGGACCTTGAAATGCTTCTTACGAAGCCACTCCTTCGTTGCCCTGGTGGTGTGCTTTGGATCATTGTCATGTTGAAAGACCCAGCCACGTTTCATCATCAATGCCCTTGCTGATGGAAGGAGGTTTGCACTCAAAATCTCACGATACATGGCCACATTCATTCTTTCATGTACCCGGATCAGTCGTCCTGGCCCCTTTGCAGAGAAACAGCCCCAAAGCATGATGTTTCCACCACCATGCTTTACAGTAGGTATGGTGTTTGATGGATGCAACTCAGTATTCTTTTTCCTCCAAACACGACAAGTTGTGTTTCTACCAAACAGTTCCAGTTTGGTTTCATCAGACCATAGGACATTCTCCCAAAACTCCTCTGGATAATCCAAATGCTCTCTAGCAAACTTCAGACGGGCCCGGACATGTACAGGCTTAAGCAGTGGGACACGTCTGGCACTGCAGGATCTGAGTCCATGGTGGCTTAGTGTGTTACTTATGGTAGGCCTTGTTACATTGGTCTCAGCTCTCTGCAGTTCATTCACTAGGTCCCCCCGCGTGGTTCTGGGATTTTTGCTCACCGTTCTTGTGATCATTCTGACCCCACGGGGTGGGATTTTGCGTGGAGCACCAGATCGAGGGAAATTATCAGTGGTCTTGTATGTCTTCCATTTTCTAATTATTGCTCCCACAGTTGATTTCTTCACTCCAAGCTGGTTGGATATTGCAGATTCAGTCTTCCCAGCCTGGTGCAGGGCTACAATTTTGTTTCTGGTGTCCTTTGACAGCTCTTTGGTCTTCACCATAGTGGAGTTTGGAGTCAGACTGTTTGAGGGTGTGCACAGGTGTCTTTTTATACTGATAACAAGTTTAAACAGGTGCCATTACTACAGGTAATGAGTGGAGGAAAGAGGAGACTCTTAAAGAAGAAGTTACAGGTCTGTGAGAGCCAGAAATCTTGATTGCTTGTTTCTGACCAAATACTTATTTTCCACCATAATATGCAAATAAAAGGAAAAAAAAACAGACAATGTGATTTTCTGGATTTTTTTTTCTCAGTTTGTCTCCCATAGTTGACGTCTACCTATGATGTAAATTACAGACGCCTCTCATCTTTTTAAGTGGTGGAACTTGCACTTTTGCTGACTGACTAAATACTTTTTTGCCCCACTGTATATATATATATATATATATATATATATATATATATATATATATTCTCTATGTCTTCAATATAATATATTATATATATAGTATGGCTATTATATATATATTACATATAAATTATCTATATCTTATTCTATGTGTATATACAGTATATCATTTCAATATATATTATATATATATATTACCTGTCATGATCCAGGATGGGATTTCGCTTGGACCCGTCCTGGTTAGACTATGGGTTAATTGTGCTGCCTCTCTCTGGCAGCAGGAGGCTATTTAGTGCTCACTGGACCTGGGTCCGGTGTCAGTTATACTCCTGCCCTCGGCTGAGTTAAGTGACCTCTTGTATACGTGTGCCTTGTGCCTGATATCTTGCTTGCTTGTTCGGTTGTGATCTGGTTCTGTCCCTGTTACGAGTTCTGCCTGACCCTCTTGTACTGCGCTACCTATCGTGTATGACTCTCTGCTTGTGACCCGACTTCTCTCTGCTCGTCCACTTGGTACAACGTCGCCCTCTTGTGTATGACCTTTCGCTTTGTCTGACTACCCGTCTGTTTGTCCCTCCTGTACCTCGTTTGCCCGTACTGCTGTGACCTCTGTTTTGCCTGACTCTGAGTTGTTGTATGGTGTCCTGTCCTATCTGAATACAGGACGCTAAGCCCTGCCCCCTTGCAGTCACATGACCATAGGTCCCTTGCAGACTATTCAGTTTCAGGGTCCGCAGGTCCTATGCATCTTTACTTTCCAGCACTGACTGGACCCTGACACTATTAGCCTGAAGCACGCTTTGTCACCTCTGCTGCCCTGCTCCCCAGGTAACTCTTAGCACTGCTTCTGTACTCAGGACACGTGCACTGGCTCTATGAGCAAGTGCAGTGCGGTGTCTCTGACATTACCTATATATATATGTATATATATTTTATATATATTACATATACATATATTATATGTAACTATATTTATGATATAAGGGTCCCCTCTCCTTATGTACTTGTGTGTCCCTTGTCTTACACATGTTTATTATACTTGTCTATATTTCCCCTTTTCACATGTAAAGCGCCATGGAATAAATGGCGCTATATAAATGCATAATAATAATATATATATATATATTGTGAGAATCATGTGGGAATAGTGGATGAGGGCAGGTATATCTCGCCCAGATTCCTTTCCTATGTGGCCTAGTCTGGTCAGTATCGCACCTGCTTGCTAATGAATAATGGGAGGTGGATATAAAAGGATGCCAGGTGGTTGTGTGAGAGCCTGTCTGTGTGAGAGACACACGTGAGTGGAAGCAGTGCCCACTGCAACTGTGGTTTGGCTGGACGGGAGAAGCCCGCCAGTTGGTAGTTAGGTTGTCCATTGTTTAGTTAGTGCCGGACAGGCAAGGATTTGTTTCATGTTTTATTTCCTTTTGCATTGCTTTCACCGTTAATAAACCTGACCCAGGGTCAGTTATACACGAATCCCAGCTCTGCGCCTGAGTTTCATGCTGAACGCACGTGACCTTTGACCCCAGCAAAGGCGATCCCGGAGTGTTTTATCACAATATATATATATATATATATATATTGTATATATATATATGTTTGTGTCACTGACATGTGTATATATATATATGTATGTATTCTATGCGCATATATCTAGTGTTTTGTGAGCTGTCAGTGTGATTTGACAGATGCCGACGGATTATCACTAGAGTTGAGCGAAACGGGTCGAAAAATTTCAAAAGTCCCCGACTTTTGGCAAAGTCGGGTTTCATGAAACGAAACCCGACCCTAGGATGAGGTCGGCCACGAGGTCGGCGACTTACGCGCCAAAGTCGCGTTTCAAAAGTTTGTTTTGCGCTCTTTTTCAGCCAATCAGGATCCACGGACACTGTGGGCAACGTGATGACATAGGCAGGGGTCACCACCATCTTTCAGAAGGGCATGCAAGTGATTGGCTTGCTTTGGTGGGCGTCACAGGGGTTATAAAAGGGCGTGCACGCCGAATGCCATCTTACATCTGCCGATCTTAGCATAGGGAGAGGTTGCTGATTCTGTAGGGAGAGCGTTAGGCAGGGAAGAAAAAAAAACTGCTTCTCCTGCTAGCGATTTTGCCTGTACAACACACCAGTCACTGAGTGTGCAGTTCAAGGGGAGGCTATATTGTGGTGGATGAGCGGTGTTGGTTGATAGGCTGCCTTCCAAGGCTTCCTGACAGCTGCATTGCTGTTTACCCACTGCTCTGCAAACTGCTTTTTTAAAAGCAATCCCAATTTTTTTTTGTCCTGCTGAGGTACTGAGCGTGCATTTTTTCACACCATACAGCGTCAGTGGGCCTCACACAATCCAAAAGTGCCCAGTGTCCACTAGTGTGTGCAGAAATTCAAAATCTCCCTTATCCTGTAGTCACTTTTTCACACCTGTGCCATCGAGCCTGTGACATAGCGCTCTGATATTCAGTGGGCCTCACACAATCCAAAAGTGTCCAGTGTCCACTAGTGTCTGCAGAAATTCAAAATCTCCCTTATCCTGTAGTCACTTTTTTCACACCTGTGCCATCGAGCCTGTGACATAGCACTCTGATATTCAGTGGGCCTCACACAATCCAAAAGTGTCCAGTGTCCACTGGTGTCTGCAGAAATTCAAAATCTGCCTTATCCTGTAGTCACTTTTTTCACACCTGTGCCATCGAGCCTGTGACATAGCGCTCTGATATTCAGTGGGCCTCACACAATCCAAAAGTGTCCAGTGTCCACTAGTGTCTGCAGAAATTCAAAATCTCCCTTATCCTGTAGTCACTTTTTTCACACCTGTGCCATCGAGCCTGTGACATAGCGCTCTGATATTCAGTGGGCCTCACACAATCCAAAAGTGTCCAGTGTCCACTTGTGTGTGCAGAAATTCAAAATCTCCCTTATCCTGTAGTCACTTTTTTCACACCTGTGCCATCGAGCCTGTGACATAGCGCTCTGATATTCAGTGGGCCTCACACAATCCAAAAGTGTCCAGTGTCCACTAGTGTCTGCAGAAATTCAAAATCTCCCTTATCCTGTAGTCACTTTTTTCACACCTGTGCCATCGAGCCTGTGACATAGCGCTCTGATATTCAGTGGGCCTCACACAATCCAAAAGTGTCCAGTGTCCACTAGTGTGTGCAGAAATTCAAAATCTCCCTTATCCTGTAGTCACTTTTTTCACACCTGTGCCATCGAGCCTGTGACATAGTGCTCTGATATTCAGTGGGCCTCACACAATCCAAAAGTGTCCAGTGTCCACTAGTGTCTGCAGAAATTCAAAATCTCCCTTATCCTGTAGTCACTTTTTTCACACCTGTGCCATCAAGCCTGTGACATAGCGCTCTGATATTCAGTGGGCCTCACACAATCCAAAAGTGTCCAGTGTCCACTAGTGTCTGCAGAAATTCAAAATTTCCCTTATCCTGTGGTGACTTTTTTCACAACTGTGCCATCGAGCCTGTGACATAGTGTTCTGATATTCAGTGGGCCTCACACAATCCAAAAGTGTCCAGTGTCCTCTAGTGTCTGCAGAAATTCAAAATCTCCCTTATCCTGTAGTCACTTTTTTCACACCTGTGCCATTGAGCCTGTGACATAGCGCTCTGATATTCAGTGTGCCTCACACAATCCAAAAGTGTCCAGTGTCCACTAGTGTCTGCAGAAATTCAAAATCTCCCTTATCCTGTAGTCACTTTTTTCACACCTGTGCCATCGAGCCTGTGACATAGCGCTCTGATATTCAGTGGGCCTCACACAATCCAAAAGTGTCCAGTGTGCGCTAGTGTGTGCAGAAATTCAAAATCTCCCTTATCCTGTAGTCACTTTTTTCACACCTGTGCCATCGAGCCTGTGACATAGCACTCTGATATTCAGTGGGCCTCACACTATCCAAAAATGTGCAGTGTCCACAAGTGTCTGCAGAAATTCAAAATATCCCCTGTCCTATAGACACCTTGTACCTTGTTTTACATTACTATATAGTTTGTTGGATTTTGTCTACATTTCTACCAAAAATGAGAAAGGCTGGTGGAAGAGGCCGTGGAATTGGGCGGGGGTTGGCAGCTGGTAATGATGGTGTTGGTGGTGGATCTGATGGTAGTGGCAAAAGCAAAATAGGACCCAATGCAGGAGGTGTTGAGCCGCGTCATCATATGGCTCCACAAGGCCTTGAAGGCTTAGTTTTCTAGGAGTTGGCAAACCGCTTTTAAAGCCAGAGCTTCAGGAAAAAGTTTTGTCTTACATTGCTGACTCAGCCTCCAGCTCTATCGCCTCCTCTTCTTCAGTTGTAAAAAGTAAAAGCACTGAGTCGTCATTGGAGGCTCATGTTCATGAACCACACCTTTCCTTGTGTCCTTCACCCCAACCAAGATTGAAGGATGATGCAGGCCATACTACTGATTACTCCATGGAGCTGTTTTCACATACCATGCCTGGATTATCAAGTGAAATGGTGAATTACCCAGGCCAAGATGAATCTGACATGGAGTGCACTGATGCACAGCCGCTGATAGATGATTCTGCTGGTACATTCACTCAGAGCACTACATTGTCCTCGCAGTGTACAGAGCCAGATTCTGACCCTGATGAGACTCAGGTGCCCCTTCCCGCACACTATACCACCATACACGGTGACACAGAGGAAGGTGCACATGACATTGAAGAGGAGGTGATGGATGACCCAGTTGTTGACCCAGATTGGCATCCATTGGGGGAAGAGGGTGCTGCTTCCAATAGCTCAGATGAGGAGCATCCACAGCAGACATCGACATCGCAACAGCTGTTATCTGGCCGGCCCGGAGCACTCCAAAGACATGTTCCAAAAATCAAAAGAGTTGCTGGACAGCTTTTCCAGAGGGTCAAAAGATCACAGCGTGCTAGGCCGCAAAATGTCTGCCAAAGTAGGAAGAGTGCAGTGTGGCACTTTTTTGAACAAAATCCTCATGATCAGGCCAAGGTTATCTGTAAGAAGTGCGCAAAGACCTTTAGCCGATGGAAAAATCTGAAAAATTTGAATACCAGTTGCATGCTTAGACATTTAACCACCATGCACTTGCAAGCGTGGAAACAACACCAAACCTCAAGTGCCACATGTGCAACTGATCACAACGAAGGTAGTCAGCAACGTTACATTGTTTCCCCCACTGTAAGCCCACCGGTTAGCACAGCAGCAAATGTTGAGGTGTCGTTGCAAGGCCACAGCAGTCAGGGAATCCCACTGTTATATCAACGAAATACTGAATCTAGGCCATCAGAAAGAACACCAACTCCATCACCATCATCAACCCTCTCTCAGTCCGCCCTGTCCACCGCTACTTCCACCATATGCAGCTCTCAAGTCCAGCTCACCCTCCCAGACACTATGAGTAGGTCAAGAAAGTACTCAGTCTCTCATCCGCGTACACTGGGTTTGAACGCCCACATTGCCAAACTAATCTCGTTTGAGATGATGCCCTATCGGTTGGTGGAAAGCGCAGCTTTCCGTGAACTCATGGCCTATGCAGTACCACGCTATGACCTACCCAGTCGCCACTTCTTCTCTCGCAAAGCCATCCCAGCCCTCCACCATCATGTAAAAGACCGCATTGTCCATGCACTCAAGCAGTCAGTGAGTGGAAAGGTGCACCTCACAACTGATGCATGGTCCAGTCGGCATGGCCAGGGCCGTTATGTGTCCATCAATACTCACTGGGTTAATGTGGTGGATGCAGGGTCCACAGGGGACAGCGGTGGTGGGACAGTGCTGCCTAGCCCACGGTATAGGAAACAGTTGGCTGTAGGCGTTCGACCCTCCTCCTCCTCCTCCAGAAGCGAAAGCTCGTCCACAGAGCGCAGTCATACGAGCACTCCATCTGCAGCTGCCACTGTCGCACACAAGGTGTCCCCCTATCGAGCAGCTAGTGGAAAGCGTCAGCAGGCTGTGTTGCAGATGATGTGTTTGGGCGACAGACACACCGCCGAGATGCTGGCCGAGTACTTTTAGCGACAAACTGAGTCATGGCTGGGCAGTGTACATCATGAGGCAGGCAAGGTAGTTAGTGATAACGGCTGTAATTTTGTGGCAGCCATAGCCCTTTCAAAACTCAGCCACATACCTTGCTTGGCTCACACCTTGAACCTGGTGGTGCAGTGCTTCCTCAAAAATTATCCAATGTTAACAGCCCTGCTCCAGAAGGTGCGAAGACTGTGCGCGCACATCCGCCGGTCGCCTGTACACTCCGTTTGTATGCAGAAGCTGCAGCGATTGCTCCACTTTCCCAACCACCGCCTCATTATCGACATTGCAACAAGGTGGAACTCCACCCTGCACCTGGTGGAGCGGCTGTGCGAGCAGAGGCACGCCATAATGCATTTGTGGGAGGATACACGGCCAGGCACTTTGAGAGCAGACATGGAGTTGACAGGTGTGCAGTGGTCGAAGCTGAAAGACCTCTGTAAAGTCCTTCAGTGTTTTGAGGAATGCACACGGCTGGTAAGCGCAGACGACGCCATCCTAAGCATGAGCATCCCACTTATGCGTCTGCTCATGCAAACTTTGACGCACCTTAAGGAGCAGGCGTCTGCAGCCAATGTTGATGAGGAGGAAGAGGAGGAGGGAATCCTTGATGACATTCAGCCATTGTCTGCTCAGGGACCTCTCCTGGACGAGGTGGAGGAAGAAGAGGAGGAGGAGGATGATGATGGGGATGATTACTTAGGGGAGGAGGATGCATCTCGTGGGGCAAGTGAAAATGTTGGCGTGGCAAGGTCTGGTACAGGGTTTGTGCGTGACAGGAGGGATGTGGATTTGCCAGAAAGTGCTCCTCCAACCAGCACTCGCAGTGCATCATTGACACCGGGAACATTGGCCCACATGTCAGATTATGCCTTGCAGATCCTAAAAAGGGACCCCCGCATTGCCAAAATGATGAACGATGACGACTACTGGTTGGCCAGCATCCTGGATCCACGCTATGAAGGCAAATTACAAAACATCATGCCACAGGAGAACCTTGACCTAATATTGGCTAATAAACAAGCAACTCTGGTAAATCGGTTGCTTGAGGCATTCCCAGCACACAGCAGCGGTGATGGTTCTCACACGAGCCGTACGGGCCGGGGGCAGCTTGGCAGAGGTGTTCATGGTGCACACAGCAGAAGTGGCATTGGAGACAGGGGTTTCATGACAATGTTGTGGACTGATTTTTCAAGTACCGCTCACACAACTGGTAATACTGCATCGATGGAAAGCGACAGGAGACATCAGTTGTCAACTATGGTTACAAACTACTTTTCCTCCCATATCGATGTTCTCCCACACAGGTCATTCCCCTTTGACTATTGGGCCGCTAAACTGGACACCTGGCCTGAATTGGCACAATATGCCTTACAGAAGCTCGCTTGCCCAGCTGCAAGTGTGCTATCGGAAAGAGTCTTCAGTGCAGCTGGATCAATCCTGACAGAAAAAAGGACCCGTCTGTCAACCCAAAATGTGGATGATCTAACCTTCATTAAAATGAACCATGCATGGGTTTCCAAGGATTTTGTCCCACCTTCCCCTGATGACACATAGGGTGACAGAAAAATGGCTTGCTTTGGTCCACCTCTTCCTGGGACTTGACCTATTTCGCCTTTTGCATCAGCTGAATATCCAACATCAACATATGCCACTTTCTAAAACTCCCTAACTGTGCTGCCTCCCCCCCCATGGCCGGGGTCACCACCTAGCGCACGACACCGTGCGAGTGTCGTTGCCCTGGACAGGTGGGTAGGCCGACTCTTGGGCGCGGGCACTGGCACAGGGTCCCTCATAGTGCAATCAAGTGTCTCTGACGGTGGTGGTGCACACCCGCCGTCAGACACACCGCCGTACTATGAGGGGCCCAGTGCCAGTACACGAGTTGGCTCCCCTTGCTTGGGCAGGGCCCCAGCATTAGCAATCTTTACCTCTCCCTGCTCCTCCGCTGTGTAGTCTGGGCCGTCAAATCCATACTGTGCCTGACACCATCTGGGCCTGCCTCCTGATGTGTAAACATATATTTTGAATGTGTACGCTATCCATACATGTTATCCAGGCATACGGTACCCTTTCTCACCTTTGTGCAATCACGTGCAATCCATACTGGGCCTAACACCGTCTGAGCCTGCCTCCTGATGTATACACATATATTTTGAATGTGTACGCTATCCATACATGTTATCCAAGGATACGGTACCCTTTCTCACCTTTGTGCAATCACGTGCAATCCATACTGGGCCTAACACCGTCTGAGCCTGCCTCCTGATGTATAGACATGTATTTTGAATGTGTACGCTATCCATACATGTTATCCGGGGATACGGTACCCTTTCTCACCTTTGTGCAATCACGTGCAATCCATACTGGGCCTAACACCCTCTGAGCCTGCCTCCTGATGTATAGACATATATTTTGAATGTGTACGCTATCCATACATGTTATCCGGGGATATGGTACCCTTTCTCACCTTTGTGCAATTACGTGCAAGCCATACTGGGCCTAACACCGTCTGAGCCTGCCTCCTGATGTATAGACATATATTTTGAATGTGTACGCTATCCATACATGTTATCCAGGGATACGGTACCCTTTCTCACCTTTGTGCAATCACGTGCAATCCATACTGGGCCTAACACCGTCTGAGCCTGCCTCCTGATGTATAGACATGTATTTTGAATGTGTACGCTATCCATACATGTTATCCGGGGATACGGTAACCTTTCTCACCTTTGTGCAATCACGTGCAATCCATACTGGGCCTAACACCCTTTGAGCCTGCCTCCTGATGTATAGACATATATTTTGAATGTGTACGCTATCCATACATGTTTTCCGGGGATATGGTACCCTTTCTCACCTTTGTGCAATTACGTGCAATCCATACTGGGCCTAACACCGTCTGAGCCTGCCTCCTGATGTATAGACATATATTTTGAATGTGTACGCTATCCATACATGTTAACCGGGGATACGGTACCCTTTCTCACCTTTGTGCAATCACGTGCAAGCCATACTGGGCCTAACACCGTCTGAGCCTGCCTCCTGATGTATAGACATATATTTTGAATGTGTACGCTATCCATACATGTTATCCGGGGATACGGTACCCTTTCTCACCTTTGTGCAATCACGTGCAATCCATACTGGGCCTAACACCGTCTGAGCCTGCCTCCTGATGTATAGACATATATTTTGAATGTGTACGCTATCCATACATGTTATCCGGGGGATACGGTACCCTTTCTCACCTTTGTGCAATCACGTGCAAGCCATACTGGGCCTAACACCGTCTGAGCCTGCCTCCTGATGTATAGACATATATTTTGAATGTGTACGCTATCCATACTTGTTATCCGGGGATACGGTACCCTTTGTCACCTTTGTGCAATCACGTGCAATCCATACTGGGCCTAACACCATCTGAGCCTGCCTCCTGATGTATAGACATATATTTTGAATGTGTACGCTATCCATACATGTTATCCGTGGATACGGTACCCTTTCTCACCTTTGTGCAATCACGTGCAAGTCATACTGGGCCTAACACCGTCTGAGTCTGCTTCCTGATGTATTGACATATATTTTGAATGTGTACGCTATCCATACATGTTATCCGGGGATACGGTACCCTTTCTCACCTTTGTGCAATCACGTGTAATCCATACTGGGTGTGAGAATGGCTGGAGAGCTGTTAAGCAAACTACAGCACCTGTGGTTTGCACACGTAAGTTTTTCATTTTTTCAGGAATGACAGTTAGGCCTAATTCCGGAACTGCGGTTGACCTGCACTTACTGGGAAATCATCGTTCGCGGGTAATAATTGTAATCAGTGATTCCCATCACTAACGTTGTTCAGCGGGTTATCTGCACCTGTAAGCGACAAACGCTGGCCTTTTCAGTGTAGCGCACATGCAGCCACGGACATGTAAGGGCATGACACACCAGTTATTGGCCAATCTCATCTGCCAGAGCCTCACGTGTCCCTCTAGTAAGCCAGACGCGGACCGCGGGGCATGACGGAGTCTCGTTCGTTAACGGAATTAAGCTTGCAATGTGTGCATCTTTTCTGTAGCTGGCATGGTTGAGGTTTCCCAGGTGGAGTCGAATTTAACCGTAGGCTCCACTCCTGGTGGTGCCCTTCTGGACATTCCTTTAAGGTTCAGCTTTGCAACCATACTGCCCACGTAAAACAAACACTTTGCCTTCATGAACGCTGTTTGGAGGGTCATGACTCGAGGGAATAACGCCGCCCAATCAGTTAACCTGCTAGAGAGATCCTTCGTTGCTCCCAAGCATGACATCACACTCCCTAGGAGGAAGGTAATGCCACTGTGGCGACCGTACTCCTGGGGGCGACACAAGTGCACTGATGCCCAGCCACTGCTCGATGAATCTGCTGGTACATTGACCCAGACCACTACATTCCCCTCGCACGCTACACGGCCTGAATCTGACCCTGATGAAACTCAGGTTACCCTTCCCATATACAGTTCCATCTTACACGGTGATAAAGAGGAAGCTGCAGATGAAAGTGCAGGTTCGGCCCACCCGCCATCAGACACACCACCGTACTATCAGGGGCCCTGTGCCAGTGCCGTCGCCAACGAGTGGGCCCCCCCTGCTTGCTCAGGACCACAGCACTTGCAAGGTTGAAATACTGTGCAGTGAGATGGAAGATGGGGACGACGAGGAGGCCAGACTAGTACAGGGATTCCCTAGCGAGGAGACTTATTTGATTGTTTTCAATGTTGGGACAGCAATTTTTGGGGAGCACTATACTCTGGAGAATGATAGATGGGGCCCACCATACACTGGAACATTCTAAAGGTGGACATCAGACACTGGAGCAGCATTTACAGGGCCCATTATACACTAGAGCATTAGAAATGGGGCCCATTATGTTTGGAGCATTATTTGGGCCCATAAGACAGTGGAGCTTCATCCATGGGGACCAACATATACTGTAGCATTATGTGGAGCTCATCATATACTGTTTTCAAACATTATATGGGACCAATGATTCTGTATGGAGAAATAGATGGGCCTCGTCATGAGATGTAAAAAGTGAAATATTTTTCATTGTACTATACCGCTATTTCTCTGCCGTATCGGAGCATGATGAGTTGTGGTATGTGTTAAAGGGGCGCTCTTTCGCCCAGGGCACATGAAAACCTGGAGCCAGCCCTACCCCCCCACAACTTTAGCCAAATAACCCCCATTTTTCAGTGCGTAACTTGTATTATGAAGTTAATTAAGGTTGACAAGCTTCAGTAAGAAGAATTGATGCTTTTGGCATTCACATGGGCACTGTAGGTGTGTTTCCTGTCCTCCTCTCACTGCCGACTTTTATTCCCCACTGACTTACATTGGGTTTCGTGTTTCGGGACGACCCCGACTTTTCCCTATAATCGGCCGATCTTGCTCTACCCGACTTTTGGAAAAGTCGGGTTTCACGAAACGAAACTCGACCCTAAAAAACCAAAAGTCGCTCAACTCTAATTATCACCTAATCTACTATGTATCTGTCTATGAAATATAAAGATGTATATATATACACTCACTGGCCACTTTATTAGGTACACCATGCTAGTAACGGGTTGGACCCCCTTTTGCCTTCAGAACTGCCTCAATTCTTCGTGGCAGAGATTCAGCAAGGTGCTGGAAGCATTCCTCAGAGATTTTGGACCATATTGACATGATGGCATCACACAGTTGGCGCAGATTTGTCGGCTGCACATCCCTGATGCGAATCTCCCGTTCCACCACATCCCAAAGATGCTCTATTGGATTGAGATCTGGTGACTGAGGAGGCCATTTGAGTACAGTGAACTCATTGTCATGTTCAAGAAACCAATCTGAGATGATTCGAGCTTTATGACATGGCGCATTATCCTGCTGAAAGTAGCCATCAGATGTTGGGTACATTGTGGTCATAAAGGGATGGACATGGTCAGCAACAATACTCAGGTAGGCTGTGGCGTTGCAACGATGCTCAATTGGTACCAAGGGGCCCAAAGAGTGCCAAGAAAAAATTCCCCACACCATGACACCACCACCACCAGCCTGAACCGTTGATACAAGGCAGGATGGATCCATGCTTTCATGTTGTTTACGCCAAATTCTGACCCTACCATCCGAATGTCGCAGCAGAAATCGAGACTCATCAGACCAGGCAACGTTTTTCCAATCTTCTACTGTCCAATTTCGATGAGCTTGTGCAAATTGTAGCCTCAGTTTCCTGTTCTTAGCTGAGAGGAGTGGTACCCAGTGTGGTCTTCTGCTGCTGTAGCCCATCTGCCTCAAAGTTCGACGCACTGTGCGTTCAGAGATGCTCTTCTGCCTACCTTGGTTGTAACGGGTGGCAATTTGAGTCACTGTTGCCTTTCTATCAGCTCGAACCAGTATGCCCATTCTCCTCTGACCTCTGGCATCAACAAGGCATTTCCGGCCACAGAACTGCCGCTCACTGGATTTTTTTTCTTTTTCGGACCATTCTCTGTAAACCCTAGAGATGGTTGTGCTTGAAAATCCCAGTAGATCAGCAGTTTCTGAAATACTCAGACCAGCCCTTCTGGCACCAACAATCATGCCACGTTCAAAGGCACTCAAATCACCTTTCTTCCCCATACTGATGCTCGGTTTGAACTGCAGGAGATTGTCTTGACCATGTCTACATGCCTAAATGCACTGAGTTGCCGCCATGTGATTGGCTGATTAGAAATTAAGTCTTAACACACAGTTGGACAGGTGTACCTAATAAAGTGGCCAGTGAGTGTATATTCATCTATTCTATGTGTATACATGTATTATATCTTTTGTATTAGAACATGTCAGTGTGATTTTACTTTATAGCTACATATGAATTACCGGCTTTTCGGCTGAGAAAAAAAATCACAAATGAGATGTCACACATTGCCTAACATTGGTCAGAGTGCAATCCGATTTTTAATCGGATTGCACTCATCCCATTTTCGCACCAGTGAGTATGAGCCCTTTGATGACTGTTCTGCTTTTTAAGCTGACTCATTCTTGCTTTCCAAATTCTGCAGTCTGCTTTTTCTCTTGAATTCATCCAAAAGTTTGCCATTAACATACTCTAGTTTCAGCTCGTCATGTTAGGGGCTGGCAGAATGCACCAAATAATAAAGAAGGTATTTAGGTGCATTCGCAGCCCGGGGTCCACCGTGCAGTGGTGTTAACTGCTGCTCGGTAATGGCGGACATGATATGGCGGTATAATAAAAGGACACACGGGGTTAACACCACCTAGTGTGTACAGAGGCAGACTCTGTTACCTCACAGAGCCACCCGACCGCCAAACACAAATGCCACAGCCTGTTTATGCTCACAGAGTTCGGCAATGTGAGCACTGGTGTATAGACACAGGACTCTACTCCTGAGACACTGGGTTAGAGTTCCTCTAGTCACACTAGTGCTCAGCACCGCAACTAGAGTTGAGCGAAACGGGTCGAAAAAATTCAAAAGTCGCCGACTTTTGGCAAAGTCGGGTTTCATGAAACGAAACCCGACCCTAGGATGAAGTCGGCCACGAGGTCGGCGACTTACGCGCCAAAGTCACGTTTCAAAAGTTTGTTTTGCGCTCTTTTTCAGCCAATCAGGATCCACGGACACTGTGGGCAACGTGATGACCTAGGCACGGGTCACCACCATCTTTCAGAAGGGCATGCAAGTGATTGGCTTGCTTTGGTGGGCGTCATAGGGGGTATAAAAGGGCGTGCACGCCGACCGCCATCTTACTTCTGCCGATCTTAGTATAGGGAGAGGTTGCTGCTGATTCTGTAGGGAGAGCGTTAGGCAGGGAAGAAGACAAAAAAACTGCTTCTGCTGCTAGCGATTTGGCCTGCACAACACACAAGTCACTGTGTGTGCAGTGCAAGGGGAGGCTATATTGTGGTGTATCAGTGGTGTTGGTTGTTGGGCTGCCTTTTAAGGCTTCCTGACACGCTGGCATTGCTGTTTACCCACTGCTCCGCAAACTGCTTTTTTAAAAGCAATCCAATCTCCCTTATTCTCTAGTCACTTTTGTCACAGCTGTGCCATCGAGCCTGTCACATAGCGCTCAGATATCAGTGGGCCTCACACAATCCACAAGTGTCCAGTGTCCAAAAGTGTGCGCAGAGATTCAAAATCTCCATTATCCTCTCGTCACTTTGGTCACAGGCAGCTGTGCCATCGAGCGTGTCACATAGCGCTCAGATATCAGTGGGCCTCACACAATCCACAAGTGTCCAGTGTCCAAAAGTGTGCGCAGAGATTCAAAATCTCCATTATCCTCTCGTCACTTTGGTCACAGGCAGCTGTGCCATCGAGCGTGTCACATAGCGCTCAGATATCAGTGGGCCTCACACAATCCACAAGTGTCCAGTGTCCAAAAGTGTGCGCAGAGATTCAAAATCTCCATTATCCTCTCGTCACTTTGGTCACAGGCAGCTGTGCCATCGAGCGTGTCACATAGCGCTCAGATATCAGTGGGCCTCACACAATCCACAAGTGTCCAGTGTCCAAAAGTGTGCGCAGAGATTCAAAATCTCCATTATCCTCTCGTCACTTTGGTCACAGGCAGCTGTGCCATCGAGCCTGTCACATAGCGCTCAGATATCAGTGGGCCTCACACAATCCACAAGTGTCCAGTGTCCAAAAGTGTGCGCAGAGATTCAAAATCTCCATTATCCTCTCGTCACTTTGGTCACAGGCAGCTGTGCCATCGAGCGTGTCACATAGCGCTCAGATATCAGTGGGCCTCACACAATCCACAAGTGTCCAGTGTCCAAAAGTGTGCGCAGAGATTCAAAATCTCCATTATCCTCTCGTCACTTTGGTCACAGGCAGCTGTGCCATCGAGCGTGTCACATAGCGCTCAGATATCAGTGGGCCTCACACAATCCACAAGTGTCCAGTGTCCAAAAGTGTGCGCAGAGATTCAAAATCTCCATTATCCTCTCGTCACTTTGGTCACAGGCAGCTGTGCCATCGAGCGTGTCACATAGCGCTCAGATATCAGTGGGCCTCACACAATCCACAAGTGTCCAGTGTCCAAAAGTGTGCGCAGAGATTCAAAATCTCCATTATCCTCTCGTCACTTTGGTCACAGGCAGCTGTGCCATCGAGCGTGTCACATAGCGCTCAGATATCAGTGGGCCTCACACAATCCACAAGTGTCCAGTGTCCAAAAGTGTGCGCAGAGATTCAAAATCTCCATTATCCTCTCGTCACTTTGGTCACAGGCAGCTGTGCCATCGAGCGTGTCACATAGCGCTCAGATATCAGTGGGCCTCACACAATCCACAAGTGTCCAGTGTCCAAAAGTGTGCGCAGAGATTCAAAATCTCCATTATCCTCTCGTCACTTTGGTCACAGGCAGCTGTGCCATCGAGCGTGTCACATAGCGCTCAGATATCAGTGGGCCTCACACAATCCACAAGTGTCCAGTGTCCAAAAGTGTGCGCAGAGATTCAAAATCTCCATTATCCTCTCGTCACTTTGGTCACAGGCAGCTGTGCCATCGAGCGTGTCACATAGCGCTCAGATATCAGTGGGCCTCACACAATCCACAAGTGTCCAGTGTCCAAAAGTGTGCGCAGAGATTCAAAATCTCCATTATCCTCTCGTCACTTTGGTCACAGGCAGCTGTGCCATCGAGCGTGTCACATAGCGCTCAGATATCAGTGGGCCTCACACAATCCACAAGTGTCCAGTGTCCAAAAGTGTGCGCAGAGATTCAAAATCTCCATTATCCTCTCGTCACTTTGGTCACAGGCAGCTGTGCCATCGAGCGTGTCACATAGCGCTCAGATATCAGTGGGCCTCACACAATCCACAAGTGTCCAGTGTCCAAAAGTGTGCGCAGAGATTCAAAATCTCCATTATCCTCTCGTCACTTTGGTCACAGGCAGCTGTGCCATCGAGCGTGTCACATAGCGCTCAGATATCAGTGGGCCTCACACAATCCACAAGTGTCCAGTGTCCAAAAGTGTGCGCAGAGATTCAAAATCTCCATTATCCTCTCGTCACTTTGGTCACAGGCAGCTGTGCCATCGAGCGTGTCACATAGCGCTCAGATATCAGTGGGCCTCACACAATCCACAAGTGTCCAGTGTCCAAAAGTGTGCGCAGAGATTCAAAATCTCCATTATCCTCTCGTCACTTTGGTCACAGGCAGCTGTGCCATCGAGCGTGTCACATAGCGCTCAGATATCAGTGGGCCTCACACAATCCACAAGTGTCCAGTGTCCAAAAGTGTGCGCAGAGATTCAAAATCTCCATTATCCTCTCGTCACTTTGGTCACAGGCAGCTGTGCCATCGAGCGTGTCACATAGCGCTCAGATATCAGTGGGCCTCACACAATCCACAAGTGTCCAGTGTCCAAAAGTGTGCGCAGAGATTCAAAATCTCCATTATCCTCTCGTCACTTTGGTCACAGGCAGCTGTGCCATCGAGCGTGTCACATAGCGCTCAGATATCAGTGGGCCTCACACAATCCACAAGTGTCCACTGTCCACAAGTGTGTGCAGAAATTCTAAATCTCCCCTGTCCTATAGACACCTTGTACCTTGTTTTACATTACTATATAGTTTGTTGGATTTTGTCTACATTTCTACCAAAAATGAGGAAGGCTGGTGGAAGAGGCCGTGGAATTGGGCGGGGGTTGGCAGCTGGTAATGATGGTGTTGGTGGTGGATCTGATGGTAGTGGCAAGAGCAAAATAGGACCGAATGCAGGAGGTGCTGACCCTGCGTCATCGTCTGGCTACATAAGGCCTCGAACGCTTAGTTTTCTAGGAGTTGGCAAACCGCTTTTAAAGGCAGAGCATCAGGAAAAAGTTTTGTCTTACATTGCTGACTCAGCCTCCAGCTCTATCGCCTCCTCTTCTTCAGTTGTAAAAAGTAAAAGCACTGAGTCGTCATTGGAGGCTAATGTTCATGAACCACACCTTTCCTTGTGTCCTTCACCCCAACCATGATTGAAGGATGACGCAGGCCATACTACTGATTACTCCATGGAGCTGTTTTCACATACCATGCCTGGATTATCAAGTGAAATGGTGAATTACCCAGGCCAAGATGAATCTGACATGGAGTGCACTGATGCACAGCCGCTGATGGATGATTCTGCTGGTACATTCACTCAGAGCACTACATTGTCCTCGCAGTGTACAGAGCAAGATTTTGACCCTGATGAGACTCAGGTGCCCCTTCCCGCACACTATACCACCATACACGGTGACACAGAGAAAGGTGCACATGACATAGAAGAGGAGGTGATGGATGACCCAGTTGTTGACCCAGATTGGCATCCATTGGGGGAAGAGGGTGCTGCTTCCAATAGCTCAGATGAGGAGCATCCACATCAGACATCGACATCGCAACAGCTGTTATCTGGCAGGCCCGGAGCACTCCAAAGACAGGTTCCAAACATCAAAAGAGTTGCTGGACAGCTTGTCCAGAGGGTCAAAAGATCACAGCGTGCTAGGCCGCAAAATGTCTGCCAAAGTAGGAAGAGTGCAGTGTGGCACTTTTTTGAACAAAATCCTCATGATCAGGCCAAGGTTATCTGTAAGAAGTGCGCAAAGACCTTTAGCCGATGGAAAAATCTGAAAAATTTGAATACCAGTTGCATGCTTAGACATTTAACCAGCATGCACTTGCAAGCGTGGACACAACACCAAACCTCAAGTGCCACATGTGCAACTGATCACAACGAAGGTAGTCAGCAACGCTACATTGTTTCCCCCACTGTAAGCCCACCGGTTAGCACAGCAGCAAATGTTGAGGTGTCGTTGCAAGACCACAGCAGTCAGGGAATCCCACTGTTATATCAACGAAAGACTGATTCTAGGCCATCAGAAAGAACACCAACTCCATCACCATCATCAACCCTCTCTCAGTCCGCCCTGTCCACCGCTACTTCCACCATATGCAGTTCTCAAGTCCAGCTCACCCTCCCAGACACTATGAGTAGGTCAAGAAAGTACTCAGTCTCTCATCCGCGTACACTGGGTTTGAACGCCCACATTGCCAAACTAATCTCGTTTGAGATGATGCCCTTTCGGTTGGTGGAAAGCACAGCTTTCCGCGAACTCATGGCCTATGCAGTACCACGCTATGACCTACCCAGTCGCCACTTCTTCTCTCGCAAAGCCATCCCAGCCCTCCACCATCATGTGAAAGACCGCAATGTCCATGCACTCAAGCAGTCAGTGAGCGGAAAGGTGCACCTCACAACTGATGCATGGTCCAGTCGGCATGGCCAGGGCCGTTACGTGTCCATCACTGCGCACTGGGTTAATGTGGTGGATGCAGGGTCCACAGGGGACAGCGGTGGTGGGACAGTGCTGCCTAGCCCACGGTATAGGAAACAGTTGGCTGTAGGCGTTCGACCCTCCTCCTCCTCCTCCTCCAGAAGCAAAAGCTCGTCCACAGAGCGCAGTCGTACGAGCACTCCATCTGCAGCTGCCACTGTTGCACACGATGTGTCCCCCTATCAAGCAGCTAGTGGAAAGCGTCAGCAGGCTGTGTTGCAGATGATGTGTTTGGGTGACAGACACACCGCCGAGGTGCTGGCCGAGTACTTGAAGCGACAAACTGAGTCATGGCTGGGCAGTGTACATCTTGAGGCAGGCAAGGTAGTTAGTGATAACGGCCGTAATTTTGTGGCAGCCATAGCCCTTTCAAAACTCAGCCACATACCTTGCTTGGCTCACACCTTGAACCTGGTGGTGCAGTGCTTCCTCAAGAATTATCCGGAGTTAACAGCCCTGCTCCAGAAGGTGCGAAGACTGTGCGCGCACATCCGCCGGTCGCCTGTACACTCCGTTCGTATGCAGAAGCTGAAGCGATTGCTCCACCTTCCCAACCACCGCCTCATTATCGACATTGCAACAAGGTGGAACTCCACCCTGCACATGGTGGAGCGGCTGTGCGAGCAGATGCAGGCCATAATGCATTTGTGGGAGGATACACGGCCAGGCACTTTGAGAGCAGACATGGAGTTGACAGGCGTGCAGTGGTCGAAGCTGAAAGACCTTTGTAAAGTCCTTCAGTGTTTTGAGGAATGCACATGGCTGGTAAGCGCAGACGACGCCATCCTAAGCATGAGCATCCCACTTATGCGTCTGCTCATGCAAACTTTGACGCACCTTAAGGAGCAGGCGTCTGCAGCCAATGTTGATGAGGAGGAAGAGGAGGAGGGAATCCTTGATGACATTCAGCCATTGTCTGCTCAGGGACATCTCCTGGACGAGGTGCAGGAAGAAGAGGAGGAGGAGGATGATGGGGATGATTACTTAGGGGAGGAGGATGCATCTCGTGGGGCAAGTGAAAATGTTGGCGTGGCAAGGTCTGGTACAGGGTTTGTGCGTGACTGGAGGGATGTGGATTTGCCAGAAAGTGCTCCTCCACCCAGCACTCGCAGTGCATCATTGACACCGGGAACATTGGCCCACATGTCAGATTATGCCTTGCAGATCCTAAAAAGGGACCCCCGCATTGCCAAAATGATGAACGATGACGACTACTGGTTGGCCAGCATCCAGGATCCACGCTATAAAGGCAAATTACAAAACATCATGCCACAGGAGAACCTTGACCTAATATTGGCTAATAAACAAGCAACTGTGGTAAATCGGTTGCTTGAGGCATTCCCAGCACACAGCAGCGGTGATGGTTCTCACACAAGCCGTACGGGCCGGGGGCAGCTTGGCAGAGGTGTTCGTGGTGCACACAGCAGAAGTGGCGTTGGAGACAGGGGTTTCATGACAATGTTGTGGACTGATTTTTCAAATACCGCTCACACAACTGGTAATACTGCATCGATGGAAAGTGACAGGAGACAGCAGTTGTCAACTATGGTTACAAACTACTTTTCCTCCCATATCGATGTTCTCCCACACAGGTCATTCCCCTTTGACTATTGGGCCGCTAATCTGGACACCTGGCCTGAATTGGCCCAATATGCCTTACAGGAGCTCGCTTGCCCAGCTGCAAGTGTGCTATCGGAAAGAGTCTTCAGTGCAGCTGGATCAATCCTGACAGAAAAAAGGACCCGTCTGTCAACCCAAAATGTGGATGATCTAACCTTCATTAAAATGAACCACGCATGGGTTTCCAAGGATTTTGTCCCACCTTCCCCTGATGACACATAGCGTGACAGAAAAATGGCTTGCTTTGGTCCACCTTTTCCTGGTACTTCACCTATTTCGCCTTTTGCATCAGCTGAATGTCCAACATCAACATATGCCACTTTCTAAAACTCCCTAACTGTGCTGCCTCCCCCCCCATGGCCGGGGTCACCACCTACCGCACGACACCGTGCGAGTGCCGTTGCCCTGGACAGGTGGGTAGGCCGACTCTTGGGCGCGGGCACTGGCACAGGGTCCCTCATAGTGCAACCAAGTGTCTCTGACGGTGGTGGTGCACACCCGCCATCAGACACACCGCTGTACTATGAGGGGCCCAGTGCCAGTACCGACGCCCACGAGTGGCCCCCCCTTGCTTGGGCACGGCCCCAGCATTTGCAATCTTTACCTCTCCCTGCTCCTCCGCTGTGTAATCTGGGCCGTCAAATCCATACTGTGCCTGACACCGTCTGAGCCTGCCTCCTGAGACATATATTTTGAATGTGTACGCTATCCATACATGTTATCCGGGGATACGGTACCCTTTCTAACCTTTGTGCAATCACGTGCAATCCATACTGGGCCTAACACCGTCTGAGCCTGCCTCATGCTGTATAGACATATATTTTGAATGTGTACGCTATCCATACATGTTATCCAGGGATACGGTACCCTTTCTAACCTTTGTGCAATCACGTGCAATCCATACTGGGCCTAACACCGTCTGAGCCTGCCTCATGCTGTATAGACATATATTTTGAATGTGTACGCTATCCATACATGTTATCCGGGGATACGGTACCCTTTCTAACCTTTGTGCAATCACGTGCAATCCATACTGGGCCTAACACCGTCTGAGCCTGCCTCATGCTGAATAGACATATATTTTGAATGTGTACGCTATCCATACATGTTATCCAGGGATACGGTACCCTTTCTAACCTTTGTGCAATCACGTGCAATCCATACTGGGCCTAACACCGTCTGAGCCTGCCTCATGCTGAATAGACATATATTTTGAATGTGTACGCTATCCATACATGTTATCCGGGGATACGGTACCCTTTCTAACCTTTGTGCAATCACGTGCAATCCATACTGGGCCTAACACCGTCTGAGCCTGCCTCATGCTGTATAGACATATATTTTGAATGTGTACGCTATCCATACATGTTATCCGGGGATACGGTACCCTTTCTAACCTTTGTGCAATCACGTGCAATCCATACTGGGCCTAACACCGTCTGAGCCTGCCTCATGCTGTATAGACATATATTTTGAATGTGTACGCTATCCATACATGTTATCCAGGGATACGGTACCCTTTCTAACCTTTGTGCAATCACGTGCAATCCATACTGGGCGTGAGAACGGCTGGCGAGCTGTTAAGCAAGCTACAGCACCTGTCCAGACAAGTACAGGGATTCCCTAGCGAGGAGACTTATTTGATTGTTTTCAATGTTGGGACAGCAATTTTTGGGGAGCACTATACTCTGGAGAATGATAGATGGGGCCCACCATACACTGGAACATTCCAAAGGTGGACATCAGACACTGGAGCAGCATTTACAGGGCCCATTTTACACTAGAGCATTAGAAATGGGGCCCATTATGTTTGGAGCATTATTTGGGCCCATAAGACAGTGGAGCTTCATCCATGGGGACCAACATATACTGTAGCATTATGTGGAGCTCATCATATACTGTTTCAAACATTATATGGGACCAATGATTCTGTATGGAGAAATAGATGGGCCTCGTCATGAGATGTAAAAAGTGAGGTATTTTTCATTGTACTATACCACTATTTATCTGCCGTATCGGAGCATGATGAGTTGTGGTATGTGTTAAAGGGGCGCTCTTTCGCCCAGGGCACATGAAAACCTGCAGCCAGCCCTCCCCCCCCCACAACTTTAGCCAAATAACCCCCATTTTTCAGTGCGTAACTTGTATTATGAAGTTAATTAAGGTTGACAAGCTTAAGTAAGAAGAATTGATGCTTTTGGCATTCAAATGGGCACTGTAGGTGTGTTTCCTGTCCTCCTCTCACTGCCGACTTTTTATTCCCCATTGACTTACATTGGGTTTCGTGTTTCGGGACGACCCCGACTTTTCCCTATAATCGGACGATCTTGCTCGACCCGACTTTTGGAAAAGTCGGGTTTCACGAAACGAAACGCGACCTTAAAAATACAAAAGTCGCTCAACTCTAACCGTAACAGTGGTGCCAGGAAAAAACAACAAAATAACTAAAGCGCAAAATGTGCAAACTGCACCGCTCTGGCAGACGCCACTAACCTCCCGGAAAAATGGAGGAAAGAGCTAGACATGTGCACGGCGTCGCACTGACGGAATCAGCCGCTTAATGCTGTACTGAAGGTGCCCAGCTCTGGACGGCACCATATGGCGCTAAGTGTGGTGCTGAGATGTGGAAGCACCGTGGCACAGACCAAGCCACTAGTAGGCGCTGATTCTAACTCTATAGCCCTATACCATACGTATACAAGGGAGGGGAGTCATAATGAGTCAAGTCACCAGATACATGCATCCATCATCACTCACACAATATACAATATGAGTCTGTACTAGCGCATGGCCCTGCAGCCATGCGGCTCTTTTATAGTAGCGTCCTTCCTGACCTTCCTGATGGTCCAATCCGAGCTGGAGAAGAACCTGAGCATGTGACCTCCGATCTCCAATGAGAGATCGTCCCAAGAGCATGCTCAGTGGACCGAAAGGAGGACTTAGTCCCTGGAGTAGCTCACTGCTGACCAGAATGCGTTGCTATAGCTGGACCAGAGGTGGCAGCAGCAACCAAACCCACAGAGCTGGTCTGGGCAGAGCGCCTGGATTGACTAGTCAGCTCAGCAGACTCCTCTGCGGCTGGAAAGGAATGGGAGACTGCTGAATGCAAGGCTCGGGATCTCTGCTGTGCAGCTACAGAAACCCGACGCCTAACATTATCCCCCTCCTAGGGCCACTCCTCTCTGAGCCTCGTTACACTCAAATGCCGCAATGAGAAGCGGAGCGTGGATGTTCTCCACTGGCTCCCAGGTCCGAGCTTCTGGACCATGACCATTCTGCATCCCACGATGGCATTAACCTCAAACTAGTCCGAGGACAGGTCTGATGTCCCGGTAGATGATTCGGAGAACCGAGACATGTGGACAGGCTTAAGGAGGGACACGTGGAAGGTGTCAGATATAGCCAAGTGTGGTGTCAGGGCCAAACGGTAGACCACAGGGTTGATCTGCTCAAAGAACTTTAAGGGGCCAATTTAGTGAGGTGCGAATTTTGCGGACTCGACCCGCAGCCTGATGTTCCGAGCGGAGAGCCACACTAAATCGCCAGGAGCAAAGGTCGGAGCGGGACGCCAGTGCGTGTCGGCGGAGGCCCTCATTCTCTCCATGGAGGCCCAGATAGCATCCTGAGTGTGATCCCAAATGTCACGTGCCTCCACCGCCCATTCTGCCACCTTGGAATCGGTGGACGACACGGGCAAGGGCAAAGGGATGCGCGGATGCTGGCCGTAATTTAGGAGTAATGGGGTCATGACCAGTGCAGTCGGCCACAGCATTGTTCAAAGCGAACTCCGCCCACGGCAACAAGGATGCCCAGTCATCCTGCCTGGCTGAGACAAAATGTCATACCAGGGTCTGGTTGGCTCTCTCTACCAACCCGTTCGTCTCGGGATGATAGGCCGAGGAGAGATTTACCTCAATGCTGAGCAGGCTACAGAGCTCTCCCCAGAACCGAGAGGCAAACTGGAGGCCCCGGTTGCTGACAATCTTGTCCGGCATGCCGTGCAGGCGGAAAACGTGCTTAATAAACAACGCTGCCAGGCCCCGTGCAGAAGGTAACCGGGAGAGAGGTACCAGGTGCACCATCTTGGAGAAGTGGTCGGTGACAACCCAAATGATGGTGCTGCCACTGAACTTGGGCAGTCCCACTACAAAGTCCATACCGACCATCTCATAGGGCCTGTCCGCTGCCGGCAGAGGGTAAAGTAGCCCAGCGGGCCGCTGCCTAGAGGACCTATTCTAGGAGCAAGAGACGCACGCCTGAATGTAGTCACGGGCCATATGCGGCCACCAGTACGTCGTCGCCAGAAGCTCAGAGGTCCGTTTCGTCCCAAAATGTCCACCCACCCTGGATGAATGAGCCCAAGAGAGGACCTCTGGTAGCAGACAGGCAGGGACAAAAGTCTTGCCCAGAGGTACAGACTCAAGGGCGACCGGAGCCATGGTCCTCAGGCTCTCAGATGGGACTATCAGCTGAGGCTCCTCCTCCTCCGATGACACCACGGAGCAGGAGAGAGCATCTGCCCGGACGTTCTTCTCCCCGGAGAGAAAATGCAGGGTGAAGTGGAATCGGGAGAAGAAAAAGGACCATGTGGCCTGGCGAGAATTTATCCGCTGGGCTGTTTGCAGATAAACCAAGTTCTTGTGGTCGGTGAACACCTGGAAAGGGTGGCGAACCCCCTCCAGGAGGTGTCTCCACTCTGAAAAGGCCAACTTCATTGCTAGCAACTCCCTGTCCCAGATGGAATAATTCCTCTTCACTGGTGTGAAGGTCTTGGAGAAGAAGAAGCATGGGTGCTTCCGACCTTGCGAGTCCTTCTGGAACAGGACTGCTCTAGCACCGGCGGAAGAGGCATCCACCTCCAGAATGAAGGTTTTATCTACATCAGGGCGATGTAGAATGGGAGCGCTAGCAAAATTGGATTTAATAGTGGAGAAGGCCTTTTTAGACAGGTTCCGACCACAAGTTGGGGTTTGCACCCTTCTTGTTGAGGGCTACCAAGGGGGCTACCAAAGTCGAGAAGTGGGGGATGAATTGGCGATAGTAATTTATGAACCCCTTAAAGCACTGCACCGCTTTGAGAGAATGGGGTTCCTGCCAATCCATCATCGCCTGTAGCTTGGCAGGATCCATGGCCAAACCCTATATGGAGATGATATAGCCCAGGAAAGGCAAGGACTCCTGCTCAAACAGACACTTCTCCAACTTGGCATAGAGGGAGTTTGCCCACAGGAGGTCGAAAACTTTGCAAACATCTCTCTGGTGGGAGTCAATATCTGGAGAGTAGATGAGGATATCTTCCAGATAGACTACTACCAAGGTGGTAAGCATGTCCCGGAAGATACCGTTCACAAAGTTTTGGAAGACGGCCGGGGCATCACCAGGTATTCATAGTGCCCGTCCCTGGTGTTAAATGCCGTCTTCCATTCGTCCCCTTCACGGATGCGAATCAGGTTGTAAGCTCTCCGCAGATCAAGTTTGGTAAACACTCTCACTCCCCGTAGCCTATCAAACAGCTCCGATATCAGGGGCAGAGGATACTTATTCTTAACGGTGATGGCGTTAAGACCCCTATAATACAGGGACGTAGTTCCCCACTCTTCTTTTGGATGAAGAAGACTCCCGCCCCCGATAGTGACACTGACTTCCTAATGAATCTTCTTGCCAGATTCTCTCTGATGTATTGAGACATGGACTCTGTCTCCGGGAAAGATAGGGGATAGACTCGACCCTGGAGAGGCTCAGCACCAGGCAAGAGGTCAATAGGACAGTCATAGGGGCGATGCAGTGGAAGGGTCTCCGCCGCCTTCTTGGAGAACACGTCCGCATACTGTCGATAGTGTTTGGGGAGCGAGGAAAGATCTGCGGGGACCTCGGTGGAGGCAACCCGGACACACTCCCTCAGATATCTACCCTCACAAGACTTACTCCAACCAAGAATACTCCCCGAGGACCACTCTATATGGGGAGAGTGATACTGCAACCAGGGGACCACTAGAAGGACCTGGTCAATACCCTCGGGCATGAAGAGGAGGGATATTGTCTCCTGATGAGATGGAGACACCGAGAGTAACAGAGGAGCGGTTTGGTGGGTAATCTGTAAGGGCAGATTCGCGCCGTTCACTACTCTGACGGTGACTGGCTTGGACATCATAACCAGTGGTATTGCATGCCATTGAGCGAAGGCAGATGACATAAAATTGCCCTCTGCTCCAGAATCCATGCAAACCTCCAATGCCAGAGAGGAAGAACCAAACCCAAGTGTCCCCTTAAAGGACAACTTGGTGGAATTTTCCGCGGATTCTAGTGATCCGCCTCCTACGGCCACTGGGCCATTTTTCCCAGCCGCTCTGGGCACCGGTTGGCAAAGTGACTGGACTGCCTGCAACCATGACAAATCACAGGGGCTCGAGCGGACTGGGGCCTGGATCCCTCATGGGAAGCCCCCTGACTCTTTGATGCCCGATCCGGAGGTTCCAGAGGTTTAGCAAAATTGGGTGCCAACCTAAACCTCTTCTTACACTGGGACCGCTCCAACCTTCGCTCAGCAAAGCGAAGGTCTATACGGGTGGAGACGGTGATAAGCTCCTCCAGTGTAGCGGGAATCTCCCTGGTGGCTAGAGCGTCCTTCACATGGTCAGCCAAACCTCTCCAGAATGCCAGAATGTGGACCTTGTCTGGCCACTCTATCTCCGAGGCCAGCATCCAGAACTGGATGGCAAAGTGGCTGACCATGGACGAGCCCTGTGACCATGCCAGCGAACGGAGCGCAGTGTCATGGGTTACTCGCAGTCCCAGGAAGACCTGCTTCAGAGTGCCCAAGAACTAAGAGGCACTCTGCACCACATGATCATCACGCTCCCACAGTGGTGTGGCCCACTCCAAAGCCCTGCCCAACAAGAAGGAAATAATAAATCCCACCTTAGCCCGCTCGGAGGGGAATCGTGCTGCCAGAAGCTCCAACTGTATAGAGCACTGGCTCACGAAACCCCTACAAGAAGTTGTGATGGACTCAGCCTCTGCTGAGCCGATTTTTTGAGTGGACCCTCTGGGCTGTGGCACCCACCCACCTAGGGCGAGCTGACCTAGTGAGGAACCACCCCCTATACAGGGAGCGTCAGGGGCAAGACCAAGGGGGTGAGCCACCACGACTGCTGGGACCAGACGGCCGGCTCGGGGAGACACTAGTGAGTGTCTGGCAGCAGGACGAGCAGGATGCAAAACATAAAGTGAGGTCACTGGTTTTCTTCAATAAACGTGGTTTCAAGCTTTAATCAGGTGCAAGGCATGAACAGTGAAACATAGCGAAGTGCGTGCAAAGGCATGCCAAATGTTCATGGCATAACACGCGCTAGAAATCATACCAGGGTCCAAGGCAGGGTTCGTGCTAGGAGACACAACAGGGTTTCAAGGAAGGATGCGTGCTAGGAGACACGCCAGGGTCCAAGACAGGGTACGTGCTAGGAGACACAACAGGGTTTCAAGGAAAGATGCGTGCTAGGAGACACGCCAGGGTTGAAGACAGGGTGCGTGCTAGGAGACACGCCAGGGTCCAAGACAGGGTGCATGCTAGGAGACATGACAGGGTCCAAGACAGGGTGCGTGCTAGGAGACACGCCAGGGTCCAAGACAGGGTGTGTGCTAGGAGACATGCCAGGGTCCAAGGCAGGGTGCCTGCTATGAAACACGCCAGGGTCCAAGGCAGGGTGCATGCTAGGAGACACGCCAGGGTCCAAGGCAGGGTGCATGCTAGGAGACACGCCAGGGTCCAAGGCAGGGTGCATGCTAGGAGACACGCCAAGGTCCAAGGCAGGGTGCGTGCTAGGAGACACGCCAAGGTACAAGGCAGGGTGCGATGGCATTGGACTCCGGACTACTGGCAACGACCGACAGGATCCAGGCATCAGGCTGCGGAAATCAGCTCCGGACATCAGGACGTAGTCATCTGGTTCCGGACCTCTGGCAGCGGTCGGCAAGTTTTGGGAATCCGGCAGGCAAGCCAGGGTTCAAGGCAGGGTGCGTGCTAGGAGGCACGCCAGGGTACAGGCTAGGCCTGTGCGTGCAAGAGGGCACGACAGGGTACATGGCAAGACCTGCGCGTATTTTAGAGAAGCACGGGGAGGTATGCCAAGAAGCAGGCTCTCTATAGAGAGCATGCAATGCACAGTGTACAGACAGCATGGGAGCAAGGAAGCACAGAGGGCACGGCTGGGGCAATGGCTAGCTGGTCGGGCTGCGGCACAGACAGACGGGCAAGTCTGAGGCGAACCCGGCTGAGGCATAACAGGCGACACAGCTGTCACTGGCCGACGAGCATGGCTGAGGCACAAGAAGGTGCGCATGGCTAGGGTGGTCACGGCTGAGGCACAGACAGGAGTCTAGGAAGGCCAGGCGCGTGCAAAGGGCACATGAAGAAACAAGGCGAAGCAAGGCGAGAAACAAGGCAAGGCAAGGAACAGAGCAAGGAGCGGAATGTAGACAGAAACACAGAGTCAGGTTATACCGAGTATAGGGCTAGCAGCAGAGCGTAGGCCGAAGCCCAGAGCCAGGTCAAGGTAGAGCCTTGAGACTAGCCTAGAAATGTGCAAGAGAGCACCATAGGTCAGAGATCAGAGATGGTGCGTATGCCAGGAGGCACAACAGAGTACCAGGCAGAGAACAGGGCTAGCAGCGGAGCGTAGGCCGAAGCCAAGAGCCGGGTCAAGGAAGAACCTTGAGACTAGCCTAGAAATGTGCAAGAGAGCACCATAGATCAGAGAGCAGAGATGGTGCGTGTGCCAGGAGGCACAACAGAGCACCAGGCAGAGAACAGGCCTAGCAGCGGAGCGTAGGCCGAAGCCCAGAGCCGGGTCAAGGAAGAACCTTGAGACTAGCCTGGAAATGTGCAAGAGTGCACCATAGGTCAGAGAGCAGGAATGGTGCATGTGCCAGGAGGCACAACAGAGCACCAAGCAGAGCAAAGGCAAGACATGGCAAAGCAGGCAAAGGCAGAGAACACAGGAAGGACTACAAGTCAAAGCATAGTAAAGGCAAGACAGGGAAAAGCAGGCAAAGGCAGAGAACACAGGAAGGACTAAAAGTCAAAGCATATCAGACAAAACATCGCACAAAGGACAACACAAGACATGTCACAGGACAAAAAGCAGCATACAAGCACAGAGCATGTACAGAGACGCACGACAGGGCAAAGTGCAGGGGCACAGAATAAAGGGAGCGACCGAGCAGACCAAGCAGCCATGCAGGGAAGCAACACAATACTCAGGCCCCGACCATAGGAAGGGTCGGTCTGATATAGCACCATAGCACCTGCACTTCTGGGTCAGGACCAGGGAAGGACTTCCAGTTCAGTTCCTCCTGGATCATAGAGAGCATTGCTAGATCAGACTGGGCTGGACCATAGAGAAGGTCACATGATCAGGGGCTCCAGAAACACTGAGCGATTAGCTGGGTCAGACAGTGCTGGAACATAGGAAAGGTCACATGATCAGGGGCAGGACCACAGAGACAACCACAGCAGGGAGAGCAGACATGAGGTGCGCGTGCACACTGCTCCGGGAATCTTGCAGCATAGCAGACATAGCGGGCATGACAGAAGCACTATCGCCCGATAACTTCTTGGGCAGCAGGAGGAGGGACAAAGTCGGGGCAGGGATGGCAGTGCTCACACGGGAGACAGTCTCCATGGCTGCCTGAACAGCGACCGCAGTAACATCCGCAGCTGAGGCTGAATGCTCGAGAGCCGCCAACCTGCCCTGCAGCTGCCGGATGTAGGGCAGCAGTCGCTGTTCATCCGCCATTACTAGTCAGACCCTGGCGCTAGTATAATATTAGGAGCTGGCGGTATGCACCAAATAATAAAGATGGTATTTAGGTGCGTTCGCAGTCTGGGGTCCACCGTGCAGAGGTGTTAACTGCTGCTCGGTAATGGCGGACGTGATATGGCGGTATAACGAAAGGGACACACGAGGTTAACTCCACCTAGTGTGTACAGAGGCAGACTCTGTTACCTCACAGAGCCGCCCGACCACCAAACACAAATCCCGCAGCCTGTTTATGCTCACAGAGCTCGGCAATGTGAGCACTGGTGCATAGACACAGGACTCTACCCCTGAACACTGGGTTAGAGTCCCTCTAATCACACTAGTGCTCGGCACCGCAACAGTAGTGCCAGGAAAAAATAAATGAAATAACTAAAGCGCAATATGTGTGAATTGCACCGCTCTGGCGGATGCCACTAACCTCCCGGAACAATGGAGGAATGAGCTAGACTTGCGCATGGTGTCGCACTGGCGGATGCAGCCGCTTAATGCGGTACTGAAGGTGCCCTGCTCTGGACGGCACCATATGGCGCTAAGTGAGGTGCTGAGATGTGGAAGCACCATGGAGCAGACCAAGCCACTAGTAGGCACTGACTCTAACTCTATAGGCCTATACCATACGTATCCAAGGGAGGGGAGTCATAATGAGTCAGTCACCAGATACATTCATCCATCCTCACTCACACAATATACAATATGAGTCTATACTAGTGCATGGCAGTGCAGCCATGCGGCTCTTTTATAGTAGCGTCCTTCCGGGAACTTCCTGACCTTCCTGGTGGTCCAATCCGAGCTGGAGAAGGACCTGAGCATGTGACTCCGATCTCCAATGAGAGATCGTCCCAAGAGCATGGTCAGTGGACCAAAAGGAGGACTTAGTCCCTGGAGTAGCTCACTGCTGACCAGCATGCGTTGCTATAGCTGAACCAGAGGTGGCAGCAGCAACCAAACCTACAGAGCTGGTCTGGGCAGAGCACCAGGATCGACGAGTCTGCTGAGCAGCCTCTTCTGTGGCCGGAGAGATATGGGAGACTGCTGAATGCAAGTCTCGGGATCTCTGCTGTTCAGCTACTGAAACCCGACGCCTAACACATCATCTGGCTGTGCATCTAGTGCAGTCACGAGTGTGTTATAACCCTCTGGAAGACCACTTAATGGAAGTGCAGCAACATGAGAATCTTTAATTTCTTCTCCAATACCCCTGAGATTCTCCACAATCTCTGGGGTGTTTCTTATATAGTCCCTCATATTCTGTCCATCACTTAGACTGATAAAGCTTTCTCATGAGATAAAGCTTATTGCTGAGATAAAATCTTTCATGCACTTTCTGAAACTCATCCAACATCTTTTTTTGCAGTTGCAGACTTGCAATTATCATCTACACTGAGTGAGTTCGTGCTTTGTGCTTTCAGATCCTTCTCTAGCCAATCATCTGGTAATGGATGTGGTACTTGTTCCTGAGTATATTTCCAGGTACCTTCTCTTATGAGCAGCATCTTCACCTTGAATTTTCAGGATTGGTAGTTCTGGTTAGTGAGGCTTGGCACTGAGAACTTGACAGGATTGCTGCTAGTGGACATCTTTCCTGTTGCTTTATGCTGCTTTTGCTTTGGGCTTCTGTTGCTGTGTGAGGCTAAGTGCACACGTACCGGGACTCTCGCGGAAATTACCACGAGAATTCCGGAATTCCAGTCCGCGGGAAAATCGCATTTTAAATTCCCGCGATTTTCCCACGGAAAAACTAGCATTTTGCAAGCGTAATTAGCTTGCAAAATGCTAGCGTTTTCCAAGCGATCTGTAGCATCGCTTGGAGAACTGATTGACAGGTTGGTCACACTCGTCAAACATAGTGTTTGACGAGTGTGACCAACTTTTTACTACTGAGGCCGCCTATGCAGCATCAGTAGTAAAAGATAAAATGCAAAAAAAAATAAAAAATGGTGTTATTCTTACCCTCCGACGTCCCGCGCATCCGTTCCCAGTAATCCTTTGCGAAAATGCCCGCGATGATGTCCGTTCTTGCGGGATCGCGATGTCTCGCGGTAATTCGCGATGACGTCGTGCGAATGACCACGGGACTTCGCGATCCCACGAGAACGGACGCCATCGCGGGCATTTTCGCAAAGGACTACTGGGAACGAGAGCGTGAAGTGAAGCGGGAAGGCTGCGCGGGACGTCGGAGGGTGAGAATAACAATATTTTTTATTTTTAAATTCTATTTTTTACAGGGATATGGTACCCAAAGCCCGGAGGACAGTCTCCTCTCCTCCGGACCGTGGGTACCATCCGCAATTGTTCTGCTTACTTTCCGCATGGTGTGCACAGCCACATGCGGGAAGTAAGCGGAACAATGCATTCCTATGGGTGCGGGATCGCCGCGATTCCTCAAATTAATGAGCATGCTGCAGTTTTTACCGCGAAGCGATTCCGCCGCGGTAAAAACCGCAGCATTAGCACAGCATTGCGGAATCCCATAGGAATGCATGAGATGCTTATTTTTCGCGTTTTCGCGCCAAAATCGCGTGGTTAAAACCGCCGCGGAAAAGCGAAAAAAACGCCACGTGTGAACTCAGCCTTACTCTGGGGTTGTGTCACTCTGTGCCCATAACCTGTTGGCAGCGGATTATTCAGGATACTGCGCAAGCATGTGACAACAGAGCTTTTTTATTCAGGAACAAACAGGAATAATATAAGATAAGCTTAATAGATCAAGAATAAATCATTTGTGTCTCTATCTCTGCAGCCTCTACAGCAGGCTGCTACTCTAATACACAGACTCAAGAAAAACAGGAAATACAGTCACATGCTCTCCCTGTGTGATCCACTGGGAGTTTTTTTTTAACTTTATAAACAGCATGCAAATCTAGCAACTAATCACTCATAGACAGGAATGGAGTTGTTGCACCAAACATATTCCAACAACAAACTAGGACAGTACCTCTGCACATTGTGCAGTGGACAAACCAGGACAGGATTCTTACTCCAGCCGAAACTACTATTTGTGATTGGAGGCCCTTGGGATGGTGGCTTCCTGCATCAACCATTACTCAGACCATAGGGCTAATTTTTACAAACCCTATGCACATTGTGCAGTGGACAAATCTTGATTGTAGAGTGGTCCTACCAAACTAATATTTGTCACAAAACTCAAGATAAAAAGCGGACGGTACCGGTGTTACCGTGTGACTTCAAATGATGTGCGGCATACAGAAGCCCAGCAGCTGGGAATCTCGGGTACCAGACCTGGAAACAGTCAATCCTGGGAATCCATGCAAAGAGAAAAGGTCACACTCATCGAGATGGAAGTTTCACTGATTTATTGACATATCATAAACATGTCAAGTTGGGTGAGTGACATAAGGAGTGCAAGAAAGGCTGACAACGGCCGTTTCGCGCTGCTCGAGCGCTTCAATGGGTCAAACAGTGGGGGGAAGTGCCGGGTTCATATGCAAATCACATCACTCCGTACCTCCTCCCTCCACAGTTGCTGTCTAAATGACATTGGTGAATTAAAAACATGCTGAGATGCATTACAAGATACAAAAGCATAAATACAACTTACTGCACAAGCAGAAAAAATGGTTACATCGAGAGATAAATTACAATGCATATTCATATATCGAAGACTACTGTTATTTTCATATGTCGAAAACTACTATTTTTTTTCTCTTATGGAAAACATCTACAATCATATGTATTCAGAGACCAAACTGTCTCACTATTATTATAATGAAATATTAATATACTCACAGAAAGAAAGAAAAAAAAAATTTCAAAAAAATTCTCCCCAAAATTTTTTTTTTTTTTCTGAAATAAAAAATACAAATTGTGTGCAACTTAATATCTGTTTTTTCAGAAACGACTATGTACATGCATAGCTGTGTCTTGTTATGGATAAACACAAAAATGGACTATCAATGACAAATCTCAATCCTAGCGGACAGAAACCGCTGCACTGAAAACGCACAATGTATATGTGCACGTATACTAAACAAACAAAAAACAAGTCACTAAACGATTCAAATGTTACGGGAAAGAAAACCCACCAAATTCAAAAAGATGTCTTTGCCTCAAATATGTGAAAGTTCATCAAACTGCGATAAGAGACTCCAGAAAAAAGGTTCCAGCCAGAAAAGCCACATGTATACATATGTGACCTAGTTCTCCTATCAACATCAAGGGAAATGAGGGAAAATGTAAACTCCTTCATAAAAAAAACTAATATTTGTCATTGGAGGCCTTTGTGACAGGTTGTCCCACATTATAACTGAGAAAGGAGATAGATATTCAATATACATGTACACTGACAGTACATGTATATAGAACATTTGCAAAGGAGAAATCAATCGTAATGTAAATGACGGAAAAAAGGGTTCGCACAGGAAAGTAGCAAAACACCGGCCCAGATGAATGATGGATCCAGAAAAGGCGCATGTGTCTGAGGTCCAACTAGAAACATAAACGTTAAAAAAAAGAAAATGTTAAAAATTAAAAACAAAGATACAAAAAAAATACCCAGATACGGGGTCAAACAGGGATACTAGTGGAGATTAGATTAACAAATAAGTAAGAACCTATGACGCCCAAACAGACATATCCCAGAGCGCCCAATTCAAGAGATCAGAGTAACGAGGAAAAAGTAAGGGATTCATTAAGGCCTACGGGGGTCATGGTACCCAAAGTAACTATCCATTAAGCTTCGACCTGTGCTAAAATGTTTTTATTTTCTAGTTGGACCTCAGACACATACGCCTTTTCTGGATCCATCATTCATCTGGGCCGGTGTTTTGCTACTTTCCTGTGCGAACCCTTTTTTCCGTCATTTACATTACGATTGATTTCTCCTTTGCAAATGTTCTAATCTTCCATTTTTGTACTTTTGTACTTATTATTTGTTCTTCCTTCGTATCTCGGTATGGTTTATATTATGATGTCTGTATACATATATATATATATATATTACTCTATGCACTTTGCACTTTTATTATGCTATATGCGTATGTGCAATATTTATCATTGAATATACATTTTCTACTGTGATGCTCTGTTATAGGGTTAATCTTTGTGGCTATCACTATCAGCTCACATTTTGATGCCTGTATACATACATATATTGTCTCATGGATTTCTATTATGTTGTATGTTTATGTGCAACATCTATTATTTATTATACACCATGTTTTCATGACACCTTTTAGGTTAATTTCTGTGGCCACCGCTGTCCTGGATACCTTCATTATTGTTTGGTCACGCTGTGTGCGCGTGCGCCCTGTGCTCCCTGGTCCCGGGGATGCAGGGGGCGTCTCTTATGTCCCTCGTGTGCTCTTTGGGAATTCTCCCTTCCCTCTGCGCGTGTGTCTGTGGACTTGACGCCTTCCTGCTTTCGCGGGGCCCTGTGGCGCGCAGTGCGCATGCGCCGATTCCAGCGCTGCCATTGGCTCAGCGATTACCAGCTGACCCAGTTACATGTGTTTTAAGGTCCTTCTACATACTCTGCAGATACTCCCCTTGAGAAAGCGGTGCTTTGTGCACGCGAAACGTGCATTGGGGCTTTTTACCCGGTCCTGGGGTCTTTTCCTCTGCCTCTAACATCTTTGGTGAGTTTCTCTTCATCCGGTCTTTCTTTGGCATTGGTTCTCTTGGAACTTTTTGTAGCGCAGATAGCTTATTATAGCTTCCACTTGCACATGCATACTGCTACTGGTCTCAGGTTTACATGCCAATTGCTATATACACTTTGACCGCCTACCTTCTTGAGTTCTCCCCCTGCATTTATACCCCCCTTTAGGATACACACTTGTTGTTAACCCTATACTGGTTTTTGGTATTTATGCATATATGGGCACCGGCATTCCCCTTGTGATGCACCCGGATTATCTTGCTATAGTCTCATCATTTTTATGCATTCACTTATTGTAAGTCCTGATTATTTACTTAATAAAATGATACTTTTTTAGATTTAGTACCTAGTAGCTCTTTTCTCTCCTTATACACATGTCTTGCTTGAGCGGGTATTTTGTTTCCCTTGTCAGGGAGTTTTGGCATTTTGCCAATTGGCGTTCTTCTTGCCACCAAGGTCTTTTGTATTCATACAGTAGTCCAGCGTAGATAATGTTTGTCAAGGGAAGCCCTTATCATGGTGTCTTCCTGCATCTATGACACAGCTCCCAGGAGTAATTTTTTGAAATATGATGCATATTCTGCACTCGAACAAGTAGTTCAGTATCAAGAAGTCTTCTCTTCTGATATAATCTGGGGAATGTTGTCAATACTCAAACCCTTCTTGGAGGGGGGCATCATATATCCTTTGTCCATTGACTTGCCCAAGAGATATAATTGAGCTCGTCATCAAGTTGACCAGTGCAGATTTATTTTTCCGGGTTCACAGAGTTCACTGTTATGAATTGGTCACCAAGGAGGAGAGCAGGTCCAGGCTAAGCCACAGAAAACCAGAGAGGTTGGTAACTAAGCGCATTGCAAACCCCTGATCCTATCCACACAACTAGCAGTAGCCGTGGAGCGTACCTACGATGATCCTAGACGCCTCTACACAGCCAGAGAGCTAACTAAGCCTAAAGCAAGAAAGGGGAATCTAAACTGCCCCATAGCAGACCCCAAAACCCCAAAGGAATAGATAGCCCCCAAACATATATTGTCAGTGAGACAAGATGAAAACACAAACGCAGGCAGGAAAATAGACTGAGCAAATGATGGGGCCCACACTGATTAGACAGGACAGGAAAGGAAAGACACTGTCTGCAATCACACAAAAAACCCTGCAAAAAGATCAACATGTCTGATGCACAAAAACACTGAAGTCGCACGACTTCGCCCCACTATATCAGCACTCTGGTATATTCTGTATTTCCAAAGGGCAATGTTCTTTTTTTGTATTTCTACATTGTTTACAAGTTCCTGTTTTTAAAAACTCCATTGATATTACCATATAGTGTCTACTCTGTCCTCCTTCTCCTGGACCTGTCCTCTGCCATCGACACCATAAACCATTCCCTCCTACTACAGATTATCTCATCTCTTGGTATCACAGACTTGGCCCTATCCTGGATCTCATCATACCTAATGGACCGAACATTCACTGTCTCCCTCTCAAACACCACCTCCTCACCTCGCCCCCTGTTTGTCGGTGTTCCCCAAGGCTCTGTCCTAGGACCCCTACTATTCTCCATCTATACCTTTGGCTTGGGACAGCTCATAGAATCCCACGGTTTGCAGTATCACCTCTATGCCGATGACACGCAGATCTACCTATCTGGACCCGACCTCGCCTCCTTACTGACTGAAATCCCACAATGTCTGTCTGCTATCTCAGCCTTCTTCTCTGCTCGCTTTCTGAAACTGAACATGGACAAAACAGAATTCATCATCTTTCCCCCCTCTCACTCTACCCCTCCACCAGACCTATCCATCAATGTCAACGGCTGCTCTCTTTCCCCAGTCCCGCACGCTCGGTGCCTTGGGGTGATCCTCGACTCTGCGCTCTCTTTCAAACCACATATCCAAGCCCTCGCCTCCTCCTGCCGCCTCAAACTCAAAAATATTTCCCGGATCCGCTCATTCCTCAACCACGAAACCACAAAAACACTAGTGCACGCTCTTATCATCTCCCGCCTCGACTACTGCAACCTCCTACTTTCTGGCCTCCCCTCTAGCACTCTGGCACTGCTCCAGTCCATCCTACACTCTGCTGCCCGACTAATCCACCTGTCTCCCCGCTACTCCCCAGCCTACCCCCTATGCCAGGCCCTTCACTGGCTTCCTATCACCCAGAGAAACCAATTCAAAACCCTAACCATGACATACAAAGCCATCCACAACCTGTCTCCTCCATACATCTGTGACATGGTCTCTAGGTACCTACCCACACGCAACCTTCGATCATCTCAAGATCTCCTTCTCTACTCCCTCCTTATCTTTTCTTCCCACAACCGCATGCAAGACTTTTCCCATGCTTCCCCCATACTCTGGAACTCCCTGCCACAAAACATCAGACTCTCACCATCAACGGAAACCTTCAAGAATAACCTGAAGACCCACCTGTTTCGACAAGCCTACAGCCTGCAATGATCCTCGGTCTACTGAACCACCGCACGACCTGCTCTAACCAATCCTACTGTATCCTCACCAATCCCTGTAGACTGTTAGCCCTCTCGGGCAGGGTCCCCTCTCCTTATGTACTTGTGCGTCCCTTGTCTTACACTAGTTTATTATTCTTGTATATATTACACTTGTCTATAATTCCCCTTTTCACATGTAAAGTGCCATGGAATAAATGGCGCTATATAAATGCATAATAATAATAAAATGCATAATAATAATAGTGTACTAAAAAGCAAGAATGAATTTCAAAGTAAAGTGAAATGGTGAAAAAAAAATGTAATTCCACTACTATTTTGTTTTTCTTACTTTATTTTTTAAGTCGTTCATTGTTTTGTGTTATGATTCTTCAGGTCATTATGATAATGGTAATACCAAATTTGAATAGCTTTTTTATACATTTTAATAGCTTAAACAATTTTGAATTTTAAATCACCGTTTACCAAGGCACATTTTTTTTTTATTTTCAGCCAATTGGAGCTGTGTGAGAGTTTGTTTTTTCGCATTTTAACCTACAGTGATATGCAAATTAATTGGGATAAAGCATTTTTTAAGTGAAATCGTAAGTTAGTTACCAGTCAGTGATTCAAACCAGTTTTAACTGCTTTGAACAGGTGTGAGTGCCTGTTCAAAGCAGTTAAAACTGGTTTGAATCACTGACTGGTAACCAACTTATGATTTTACTTAAAAAAAATGCTTTGTCCCAATTAATTTGCACAGCACTGTATGGTACTGTATATAGTAAAAATCACAATTACCTATGAAGCCCAATAAAGTTAGGTTATCAGTTCTAAGTAGGAAACAACTCCTTTTTTCCTTCTCAATGCTTCTTTAAGGAAGAAACTGCCTTGTGAAAGAAAACTCAGGTGGTTCCAGTGACTAATTGAAAATGTCGAGTGCATATATCATACTAGATGGTGGCCCGATTCTAGCGCATCGGGTATTCTAGAATATGTATGTAGTTTATTTATGAAGTTTTAATAATAATGCAATAATGCACCCCCAATCCTGATATGCATGGTCCTCTCACCCCCAATCCTGATATACATGGTCCCCTCACCCCCCAATCCGGCTAAGCATGGTCCCCTCACCCTCCAATCCTAGAATGCATGGTCCTCTCACCCTCTAATCCTGGTATGCATGGTCCTCTCACCCCTCTTTCCTAGTAAGCATGGTTCCCCTCACTTCCCTTTCCTGGTATGCATGGTCCCCTCATGCCCCAATCATGATATGCATGGTCCCCTCACCCCCCAATCCTGATATGCATGGTGCCCTCACCCCCCAATCCTGGAATGCATGGTCCTCTCACCCCCCAATCCTGGTTGGCATGGTCCTCTCACCCCTCTTTCCTGGTAAGCATGATCCCGTCACCCCCTTTTCCTGATATGCATGGTCCCCTCACCTACCTTTCCTGGTATACATGGTCACCCTTACCCCCCTATCCTGGTATGCATTTTCACCCTCACCCCGCTATCCTGGCATGCATGGTCACCCTCACCCCCCTATCCTGGTATGCATGGTCACCCTCACCCCCCTTTCCTGGTATACATGGTCCTCTCACCCCCCAATCCTGGTATGCATGGTCACCCTCACCCCCCAATCCTTGTATCCATGGTCACCCTCACCCCCCTTTGCTGGTATGTATGGTCCCCCCATTGCTGGTATGCATGGTCCCCCTCCCCCCCACTGCTGGTATGCATGGTCCCCCTCCCCCCCATTGCTGGTATGCATGGTCACCCTCACCCCCCCTTCCCTGGTGTGCGTGGTCCCGTCACCCCCCCTTCCCTGGTGTGCATGGTCTCTGTTAAAATAAAAAATAGTTATATACTCACCTTCTGACGGCCCGCGATCTCCACTCCACGTGCCCGGCCTCGCGGTCCCAGTAATGCCTTGCACGAAACACCGCTGATGACGTCGCGCTCTTGCTGAGAGTGACGTCATCTCCGGTCTAAGGCGAAAGGCATTACTGGGATCCGAGGCCGGGCGCTTGGAAAGGAGATTGCGGGCCGTTGGAAGGTGAGTATAACCATTTTTTATTTTAATTCTATTTTTTACAGATGTGCTGCGCCCGACAGTGCTTGCCGCAGACTGGTCACGGCCACCAGGCCGCGACCAATCAGCGGCAGGCGCAGCTTACCATTGCAAACAGCTGCACCTGGCATAGGCAAGGCATAGTCCTGCGCGTGCAGAGGGGCATGCCAGGGTCAGTTCAAGTCAGGGGCCTGTGCGTGCTAGGAGACACGCCAGGGTTCAGGCTAAGGCTAGGGCCTGCGCATGCAAGAGGGCACGACAGGGTACAGGCTAGGGCCTGTGTGTGCGCAAGAGGGCATGACAGGGTATAGGCTAGGGCCTGTACGTGCAAGAGGGCACGACAGGGTACATGGCGAGACCTGCGCATACTTTTACAGAAGCACGGGGAGGTATGCCAAGGGGCAGGCTAGGGCCTGCGTGTGGTATTAGAGAAGCACGCAATGCACAGTGCAGAGACAGCGTGGGTGCAAGGAAGCACAGAGAGCATGGCAGAGGCACTGGCTAGCTGGTTGGGCTGAGGCACAAACAGACGGGCAAGACTGAGGCGAACTCGGCTGAGGCATAACAGGCGACACAGCTATCACTGGCCGACGAGCACGGCTGAGGCACAAGCAGGCGGGCACGACTAGGGTGGGCACGGCTGAGGCATAAACAGGAGGCTAGGGAAGGCCAGGCGCATGCAAAGGGCACACGAAGAAACTAGGCAAGGAAAGTCAAGAAACAAGGTAAAGCTAGACAAGGTACGGAACAAGGAGCGGAACGTAGGCAGAAGCACAGAGTCGGGTCAGAGAGAGAACAGGGCTAGCAGTGGAGTGTAGGCCGAAGCCCAGAGCCGGGTCAAGGGAGAACCTTGAGACTAGCCCGGAAATGTACTAGAGAGCACCATAGGACAGAGTCTAGCAGCAGAGTGTAGGCCGAAGCCCAGAGCCGGGTCAAGGCAAAACCTTGAGACTAGACGTGGAATGTGCTAGCAAGCACCAGAAAACAGAGTAAGGAGAACCAAGCAAAGACAAGGAACATGGAAGTACTACAAGGCTCAGAATAGCAAAGGCCAGACATGGCAAAACAGGCAAGGCAGAGAACATAGGAAGAACTAAAAGGCAAAGCATAGCAAGGACAAGACATGGCGAAAACAGGCAAAGGCAGAGAACATAGAAAGTACTACAAGGCAAAGCATAGCAAGGACAAGAGATAGCGAAAACAGGCAAAGGCAGAGAACGTAGAAAGTACTACAAGGCAAAGCATAGCAAGGACAAGAGATAGCGAAAACAGGCAAAGGCAGAGAACGTAGAAAGTACTACAAGGCAAAGCATAGCAAGGACAAGACATGGCGAAAACAGGCAAAGGCAGAGAACATAGAAAGTACTACAAGGCAAAGCATAGCAAGGACAAGAGATAGCGAAAACAGGCAAAGGCAGAGAACGTAGAAAGTACTACAAGGCAAAGCATAGCAAGGACAAGACATGGCGAAAACAGGCAAAGGCAGAGAACATAGAAAGTACTACAAGGCAAAGCATAGCAAGGACAAGAGATAGCGAAAACAGGCAAAGGCAGAGAACATAGAAAGTACTACAAGGCAAAGCATAGCAAGGACAAGAGATAGCGAAAACAGGCAAAGGCAGAGAACATAGAAAGTACTACAAGAAAAAGCATAGCAAGGACAAGACATGGCGAAAACAGGCAAAGGCAGAGAACGTAGAAAGTACTACAAGGCAAAGCATAGGAAGGACAAAACATGGCACAAAAGACAACACAAGACATGGCATGAGACAAGAGGCAGAATACAAGTACAGAGCGTGTGCAGAGAAGCACTACAGGGCAGAGTGCAGGGGCACAAAATACAGAGAGCGACCGAGCAGACCAAGCAGCCATGCACGATACTCAGGCCCCGACCATAGGAAGGGGTGGTCTGATATAGCACCATAGCACCTGCACTTCCGAGTCAAGACCAGGGAAGGACTTCTGGTTCAGATACTCCTGGGTCATAGAGAGCATTGCTAGATCAGACTGGGCTGGACCATAGAGAAGGTGACATGATCAGGGGCTCCAGAAACACTGAGAGGTTAGCTGGGTCAGACAGTGCTGGAATATAGGAAAGGTCACATGATCAGGGGCATGACCACAGAGACAACCACAGCTAGCAGAGACGGGCGCGCACACAGCAACGGCGTGCAGCCATGAGGTATGCGTGCGCATACACACTGCTCCAGGAGTCACGCAGCACAGCAGACATGAGGTGCGCAGGCACACTGCTCCAGGGATCTTGCAGCATAGCAGACATGAGGTGCGCGTGCACACTGCTCCGGGGATCTTGCAGCAAAGCAGACATGAGGTGCGCGTGCACACTGCTCCGGGGATCTTGCAGCAAAGCAGACATGAGGTGCGCGTGCACACTGCTCCGGGGATCTTGCAGCATAGCAGACATGAGGTGCGCAGGCACACTGCTCCGGGGATCTTGCAGCATAGCAGACATGAGGTGCGTGTGCACACTGCTCCGGGGATCTTGCAGCATAGCAGACATGAGGTGCGCGTGCACACTGCTTCAGGGATCTTACAGCATAACAGACATGAGGTGCGCGTGTACACTGCTCCGGGGATCTTGCAGCATAGCAGACATGAGGTGCGTGTGCACACTGCTCCGGGGATCTTGCAGCATAGCAGACATGAGGTGCGTGTGCACACTGCTCCGGGGATCTTGCAGCAAAGCAGACATGAGGTGCGCAGGCACACTGCTCCGGGGATCTTGCAGCATAGCAGACATGAGGTGCGCGTGCACACTGCTCCGGGGATCTTGCAGCAAAGCAGACATGAGGTGCGTGTGCACACTGCTTCAGGGATCTTGCAGCAAAGCAGACATGAGGTGCGCAGGCACACTGCTCCAGGGATCTTACAGCATAGCAGACATGAGGTGCGCGTGCACACTGCTTCAGGGATCTTACAGCATAACAGACATGAGGTGCGCGTGCACACTGCTTCAGGGATCTTGCAGCAAAGCAGACATGATGTGCGCAGGCACACTGCTTCAGGGATCTTACAGCATAACAGACATGAGGTGCGCGTGCACACTGCTTCAGGGATCTTGCAGCAAAGCAGACATGAGGTGCGTGTGCACACTGCTTCAGGGATCTTACAGCATAACAGACATGAGGTGCGTGTGCACACTGCTTCAGGGATCTTACAGCATAACAGACATGAGGTGCGCGTGCACACTGCTTCAGGGATCTTACAGCATAACAGACATGAGGTGCGCGTGCACACTGCTTCAGGGATCTTGCAGCATAGTAGACATGAGGTGCGCGTGCACACTGCTCCGGGGATCTTGCAGCATAGCAGACATGAGGTGCGTGTGCACACTGCTCCGGGGATCTTGCAGCATAGCAGACATGAGGTGCGCGTGCACACTGCTCCGGGGATCTTGCAGCAAAGCAGACATGAGGTGCGTGTGCACACTGCTTCAGGGATCTTGCAGCAAAGCAGACATGAGGTGCGCAGGCACACTGCTCCAGGGATCTTACAGCATAGCAGACATGAGGTGCGCGTGCACACTGCTTCAGGGATCTTACAGCATAACAGACATGAGGTGCGCGTGCACACTGCTTCAGGGATCTTGCAGCAAAGCAGACATGAGGTGCGCAGGCACACTGCTTCAGGGATCTTACAGCATAACAGACATGAGGTGCACGTGCACACTGCTTCAGGGATCTTGCAGCAAAGCAGACATGAGGTGCGCGTGCACACTGCTTCAGGGATCTTACAGCATAACAGACATGAGGTGCGTGTGCACACTGCTTCAGGGATCTTGCAGCAAAGCAGACATTAGGTGCGTGTGCACACTGCTTCAGGGATCTTACAGCATAACAGACATGAGGTGCGTGTGCACACTGCTTCAGGGATCTTGCAGCAAAGCAGACATGAGGTGCGCAGGCACACTGCTCCAGGGATCTTACAGCATAGCAGACATGAGGTGCGCGTGCACACTGCTTCAGGGATCTTACAGCATAACAGACATGAGGTGCGCGTGCACACTGCTTCAGGGATCTTACAGCATAACAGACATGAGGTGCGCGTGCACACTGCTTCAGGGATCTTGCAGCATAGCAGACATGAGGTGCGCGTGCACACTGCTCCGGGGATCTTGCAGCATAGCAGACATGAGGTGCGTGTGCACACTGCTCCGGGGATCTTGCAGCATAGCAGACATGAGGTGCGCGTGCACACTGCTCCGGGGATCTTGCAGCAAAGCAGACATGAGGTGCGTGTGCACACTGCTTCAGGGATCTTGCAGCAAAGCAGACATGAGGTGCGCAGGCACACTGCTCCAGGGATCTTACAGCATAGCAGACATGAGGTGCGCGTGCACACTGCTTCAGGGATCTTACAGCATAACAGACATGAGGTGCGCATGCACATTGCTTCAGGGATCTTGCAGCAAAGCAGACATGAGGTGCGCAGGCACACTGCTTCAGGGATCTTACAGCATAACAGACATGAGGTGCGCGTGCACACTGCTTCAGGGATCTTGCAGCAAAGCAGACATGAGGTGCGTGTGCACACTGCTTCAGGGATCTTACAGCATAACAGACATGAGGTGCGTGTGCACACTGCTTCAGGGATCTTGCAGCAAAGCAGACATTAGGTGCGTGTGCACACTGCTTCAGGGATCTTACAGCATAACAGACATGAGGTGCGTGTGCACACTGCTTCAGGGATCTTGCAGCAAAGCAGACATGAGGTGCGCAGGCACACTGCTCCAGGGATCTTACAGCATAGCAGACATGAGGTGCGCGTGCACACTGCTTCAGGGATCTTACAGCATAACAGACATGAGGTGCGCGTGCACACTGCTTCAGGGATCTTGCAGCAAAGCAGACATGATGTGCGCAGGCACACTGCTTCAGGGATCTTACAGCATAACAGACATGAGGTGCGCGTGCACACTGCTTCAGGGATCTTGCAGCAAAGCAGACATGAGGTGCGCGTGCACACTGCTCCGGGGATCTTGCAGCATAGCAGACATGAGGTGCGCGTGCACACTGCTCCGGGGATCTTGCAGCAAAGCAGACATGAGGTGCGCGTGCACACTGCTCCGGGGATCTTGCAGCATAGCAGACATGAGGTGCGCAGGCACACTGCTCCGGGTATCTTGCAGCATAGCAGACATGAGGTGCGTGTGCACACTGCTCCGGGTATCTTGCAGCATAACAGACATGAGGTGCGCGTGCACACTGCTTCAGGGATCTTACAGCATAACAGACATGAGGTGCGCGTGCACACTGCTTCAGGGATCTTGCAGCAAAGCAGACATGAGGTGCGTGTGCACACTGCTTCAGGGATCTTACAGCATAACAGACATGAGGTGCGTGTGCACACTGCTTCAGGGATCTTACAGCATAACAGACATGAGGTGCGCGTGCACACTGCTTCAGGGATCTTGCAGCAAAGCAGACATGAGGTGCGCAGGCACACTGCTTCAGGGATCTTACAGCATAACAGACATGAGGTGCGTGTGCACACTGCTTCAGGGATCTTACAGCACAACAGACATGAGGTGCGCGTGCACACTGCTTCAGGGATCTTGCAGCAAAGCAGACATGAGGTGCGCATGCACACTGCTTCAGGGATCTTACAGCATAACAGACATGAGGTGCGTGTGCACACTGCTTCAGGGATCTTACAGCATAACAGATATGAGGTGCGCGTGCACACTGCTTCAGGGATCTTGCAGCAAAGCAGACATGAGGTGCGCAGGCACACTGCTTCAGGGATCTTACAGCATAACAGACATGAGGTGCGCGTGCACACTGCTTCAGGGATCTTGCAGCAAAGCAGACATGAGGTGCGTGTGCACATTGCTTCAGGGATCTTACAGCATAACAGACATGAGGTGCGCGTGCACACTGCTTCAGGGATCTTGCAGCAAAGCAGACATGAGGTGCGCATGCACACTGCTTCAGGGATCTTACAGCATAACAGACATGAGGTGCGTGTGCACACTGCTTCAGGGATCTTACAGCATAACAGATATGAGGTGCGCGTGCACACTGCTTCAGGGATCTTGCAGCAAAGCAGACATGAGGTGCGCAGGCACACTGCTTCAGGGATCTTACAGCATAACAGACATGAGGTGCGCATGCACACTGCTTCAGGGATCTTGCAGCAAAGCAGACATGAGGTGCGTGTGCACACTGCTTCAGGGATCTTACAGCATAACAGACATGAGGTGCGTGTGCACACTGCTTCAGGGATCTTACAGCACAACAGACATGAGGTGCGCGTGCACACTGCTTCAGGGATCTTGCAGCATAGCAGACATAGTGGGCATGACACTGAGTCAAAAATGCAATGTCTTAGGCTGTGTTCACACACAGCATTTATTTCGCGGTTTCTCCAGCGGATTTGTCAAAAAATCCACGGGAAAAACCTGAAACATGAAAGATGATTCCCATTCATTTCTATGCATTTAGCACTTTTTGAGCACATTGATGCATTTTTCACCGCGAAAAAACAGCATCGCGGTAAAAAACGCATGCTCATTAATTTCACGTTTTTTCCGCGTTTCTGGCTAGTTCATTGCGTTTTGAAAATGCACCGGAAAAAAACGCATCAAAACGCGCAAAAAACGTGAAGACAAAAAAGGCGCGGTTTCTGGGAAGGGAGTCAGGTTTTTGAGCAGAAATTTTCTGCTACGTGTGCACTTAGCCTTAGGCTATGTGCACACGTATGCAGAAAATTTCTGCATAAAAACAGGACTCCTTCCCAGAAAACGCGCGTTTTTGCCGAGATTTTGCCGCGATTTTTGCGCGTTTTTTGCCGCGATTTTTTTCGTGAGTCCCCAGACACACAGAAAATTGCCAGAAATGCGTAATTTACTGCGAAATTAATGAGCATGCTGTGTTTTTTACCGCAAAGCGTTTTTTTTGCGGTAAAAAACGCATCAATATGCACAAAAAGTGCAAAATGCATTAAAATGAATGGGAAGCTTCTTTTTTGCTTTTTTCCCGCTGATTTTTTGGTAAATCCGCGGGAAAAACGCAAAAAAAACCACTGTGTGTGAACACAGCCTTACAGTCATGAATTGAGAGATATTTTTAACTAAAACAACCTGATGGAATGGTGCATTGAAGGCTCTTATTGTGCAAACACCCAAACAAGTAAAATCAAGTCCATATACATAATTGTAATACCAAGATGTAAGCAGTAGATTGCAAAGGAAAAACAAGGAGACGTTGGCTACTGTGGATGTATGGCAACATTAGGTAGGCTACTTGTTTCAGCACTAAACAGGTGCCGTAGGAAGGAGAAAGAGACTCCTATCTTAAGAAAATAAGGGTTCAAAATGGACGAACATAATTTGTATATGTGAATAATGTGCAGAGTAAAAAACACTAAGGCCATGTCTAAACTATTTGTTTTATGATACACTTTTCAGTGATTTCCCCAAACCATTGTAAAAATACAAAAGATACATGAGAGAGATGGAGTGATAGAAATGTGGAAAAAAGAAAATATGAAAACTAATAGCAGTACAGAGGGGAAGAAGCTCAAGTCAAGCTAAAGTATTGAGTTCTTTTTATTTTACTTTCTTGATAATTTTTTCCACTGTAACTAGAACACCCATAGGAGCCTTAAGCCCCGTCACATACAGCGAGATCGCTGCTGAGTCACAAGTTTTGTGACGCAACAGCGATCTCACCAGCGATATCGCTGTGTGTGACATGTATCAGCGACCGGCCCCCATGCCTGGTATCGCTGATCGTTCTGGAAAGCCCTGGCCATTTTTTTGATCGTTGGTCTCCCGCTGGTCAGCACACATCGCTGTGTGTGGCAGGCGGGAGACCAGCGATCAGCGAGCTGGAGTTGGTAACCAAGGTAAACAGCGTGTTTCTAAGCGATGCCCTTGCTTGTTACCTGCGTCGTCGCTGGTCCTCATCGCTGGTGAGATCTGCCTGTTTGGCAGCTCACCAGCGATCATGTAGCGACACACCAGCAATCCTGACAAGGTCATATCATTGTCGGGATCGCTGGTGCATCGCTATGTGTGATGGGGGCCTAAGTTGCAGATAAAATAGCACAATACAGTGTCAAAAGTCACTGGCTGAGCTGATCTGGGTCTGATAGGACCATACATCTCTGCTATCTCTGCTATATCATTGAATGCCAGGTCCTACAGAAGCAAAGGTGATGCCAAAGCTCCTGTGCACTTCATAGTGTTCATTGAGAGTAGAGTTGAGCGAAACGGGTTGAAAAAATTCAAAAGTCGCCGACTTTTGGCAAAGTCGGGTTTCATGAAACGAAACCCGACCCTAGGATGAGGTCGGCCACGAGGTCGGCGACTTACGCGCCAAAGTCGCGTTTCAAAAGTTTGTTTTGCGCTCTTTTTCAGCCAATCAGGATCCACGGACACTGTGGGCAACGTGATGACATAGGCAGGGGTCACCACCATCTTTCAGAAGGGCATGCAAGTGATTGGCTTGCTTTGGTGGGCGTCACAGGGGGTATAAAAGGGCGTGCACGCCGACCGCCATGTTACTCATGCTGATCTCAGAATAGAGAGAGCTGCTGCTGCTGATGATTTTGTAGGGAGAGCGTTAGGCAGGGAAGAAGACACCAAAAACTGCTTCTGCTGCTAGCGATTTTGCCTGTACAACACACCAGTCACTGTGCAGTGCAAGGGGAGGCTATATAGTGGTGTATCAGTGGTGTTGGTTGTTGGGCTGCCTTCTAAGGCTTCCTGACATTCCTGCATTGCTGTTTACCCACTGCTCCGCAAACTGCTTTTTTAAAAGCAATCACAATTTTTTTTTTGTCCTGCTGAGAAGAAGAAAAAAAAACTGCTTCTGCTGCTAGCGATTTTGCCTGTACAACACACCAGTCACTGTGCAGTGCAAGGGGAGGCTATATAGTGGTGTATCAGTGGTGTTGGTTGTTGGGCTGCCTTCTAAGGCTTCCTGACATTCCTGCATTGCTGTTTACCCACTGCTCCGCAAACTGCTTTTTTAAAAGCAATCACAATTTTTTTTTTTGTCCTGCTGAGAAGAAGAAAAAAAAAACTGCTTCTGCTGCTAGCGATTTTGCCTGTACAACACACCAGTCACTGTGCAGTGCAAGGGGAGGCTATATAGTGGTGTATCAGTGGTGTTGGTTGTTGGGCTGCCTTCTAAGGCTTCCTGACATTCCTGCATTGCTGTTTACCCACTGCTCCGCAAACTGCTTTTTTAAAAGCAATCACAATTTTTTTTTTTGTCCTGCTGAGGTACTGAGCGTGCATTTTTTCACACCATACAGCGGTGTACGCTCCTCACACAGTACCGTGTAACGGCTGTTATCACAGCCACAGTGAAGCTATCAGTGAGTCACTCTGTGAGAATAAGTCGAGGACATGTTCCGTTCTTACAGACCTGCACTCTAGGGAGATTCCAATTCTGCCCAATTCTAAATACACCTTGTAGTTTGTGATACACTAGCCAATTTCTGCCTGTGACATAGCGCTCAGATATTCAGTGGGCCTCACACAATCCATAAGTGTCCAGTGTCCACAAGTGTGTGCAGAAATTAAAAATCTCCCTTATCCTCTAGTCACTTTGGTCACAGCTCTGCCATCGAGCCTGTGACAGAGCGCTGAGATACTCAGTGGGCCTCACACAATCCATAAGTGTCCAGTGTCCACAAGCGTGTGCAGAAATTAAAAATCTCCCTTATCCTCTAGTCACTTTGGTCACAGCTCTGCCATCGAGCCTGTGACAGAGCGCTCAGATACTCAGTGGGCCTCACACAATCCATAAGTGTCCAGTGTCCACAAGTGTGTGCAGAAATTAAAAATCTCCCTTATCCTCTAATCACTTTGGTCACAGCTCTGCCATCGAGCCTGTGACAGAGCGCTCAGATACTCAGTGGGCCTCACACAATCCATAAGTGTCCAGTGTCCACAAGTGTGTGCAGAAATTAAAAATCTCCCTTATCCTCTAGTGACTTTGGTCACAGCTCTGCCATCGAGCCTGTGACAGAGCGCTCAGATACTCAGTGGGCCTCACGCAATCCATAAGTGTCCAGTGTCCACAAGTGTGTGCAGAAATTAAAAATCTCCCTTATCCTCTAGTCACTTTGGTCACAGCTCTGCCATCGAGCCTGTGACAGAGCGCTCAGATACTCAGTGGGCCTCACACAATCCATAAGTGTCCAGTGTCCACAAGTGTGTGCAGAAATTAAAAATCTCCCTTATCCTCTAGTCACTTTGGTCACAGCTCTGCCATCGAGCCTGTGACAGAGCGCTCAGATACTCAGTGGGCCTCACACAATCCATAAGTGTCCAGTGTCCACAAGTGTGTGCAGAAATTAAAAATCTCCCTTATCCTCTAGTCACTTTGGTCACAGCTCTGCCATCGAGCCTGTGACAGAGCGCTCAGATACTCAGTGGGCCTCACACAATCCATAAGTGTCCAGTGTCCACAAGTGTGTGCAGAAATTAAAAATCTCCCTTATCCTCTAGTCACTTTGGTCACAGCTCTGCCATCGAGCCTGTGACAGAGCGCTCAGATACTCAGTGGGCCTCACACAATCCATAAGTGTCCAGTGTCCACAAGTGTGTGCAGAAATTAAAAATCTCCCTTATCCTCTAGTCACTTTGGTCACAGCTCTGCCATCGAGCCTGTGACAGAGCGCTCAGATACTCAGTGGGCCTCACACAATCCATAAGTGTCCAGTGTCCACAAGTGTGTGCAGAAATTAAAAATCTCCCTTATCCTCTAGTCACTTTGGTCACAGCTCTGCCATCGAGTCTGTTACAGAGCTCTCAGATACTCAGTGGGCCTCACACAATCCATAAGTGTCCAGTGTCCACAAGTGTGTGCAGAAATTAAAAATCTCCCTTATCCTCTAGTCACTTTGGTCACAGCTCTGCCATCGAGCCTGTGACAGAGCGCTCAGATACTCAGTGGGCCTCACACAATCCATAAGTTTCCAGTGTCCACAAGTGTGTGCAGAAATTAAAAATATCCCTTATCCTCTAGTGACTTTGGTCACAGCTCTGCCATCGAGCCTGTGACAGAGCGCTGAGATACTCAGTGGGCCTCACACAATCCATAAGTGTCCAGTGTCCACAAGTGTGTGCAGAAATTAAAAATCTCCCTTATCCTCTAGTGACTTTGGTCACAGCTCTGCCATCGAGCCTGTGGCAGAGCGCTGAGATACTCAGTGGGCCTCACACAATCCATAAATGACCAGTGTCCACAAGTGTGTGCAGAAATTAAAAATTTCCCTTATCCTCTAGTGACTTTGGTCACAGCTCTGCCATCGAGCCTGTGACAGAGCGCTCAGATACTCAGTGGGCCTCACACAATCCAAAAGTGTCCAGTGTCCACAAGTGTGTGCAGAAATTCTAAATCTCCCCTGTCCTATAGACACCTTGTACCTTGTTTTACATTACTATATAGTTTGTTGGATTTTGTCTACATTTCTACCAAAAATGAGGAAGGCTGGTGGAAGAGGCCGTGGAATTGGGCGGGGGTTGGCAGCTGGTAATGATGGTGTTGGTGGTGGATCTGATGGTAGTGGCAAGAGCAAAATAGGACCGAATGCAGGAGGTGCTGACCCTGCGTCATCGTCTGGCTACATAAGGCCTCGAACGCTTAGTTTTCTAGGAGTTGGCAAACCGCTTTTAAAGCCAGAGCATCAGGAAAAAGTTTTGTCTTACATTGCTGACTCAGCCTCCAGCTCTATCGCCTCCTCTTCTTCAGTTGTAAAAAGTAAAAGCACTGAGTCGTCATTGGAGGCTCATGTTCATGAACCACACCTTTCCTTGTGTCCTTCACCCCAACCAAGATTGAAGGATGATGCAGGCCATACTACTGATTACTACATGGAGCTGTTTTCACATACCATGCCTGGATTATCAAGTGAAATGGTGAATTACCCAGGCCAAGATGAATCTGACATGGAGTGCACTGATGCACAGCCGCTGATGGATGATTCTGCTGGTACATTCACTCAGAGCACTACATTGTCCTCGCAGTGTACAGAGCCAGATTCTGACCCTGATGAGACTCAGGTGCCCCTTCCCGCACAATATACCACCATACACGGTGACACAGAGGAAGGTGCACATGACATAGAAGAGGAGGTGATGGATGACCCAGTTGTTGACCCAGATTGGCATCCATTGGGGGAAGAGGGTGCTGCTTCCAATAGCTCAGATGAGGAGCATCCACAGCAGACATCAACATCGCAACAGCTGTTATCTGGCAGGCCCGGAGCACTCCAAAGACAGGTTCCAAACATCAAAAGAGTTGCTGGACAGCTTGTCCAGAGGGTCAAAAGATCACAGCGTGCTAGGCCGCAAAATGTCTGCCAAAGTAGGAAGAGTGCAGTGTGGCACTTTTTTGAACAAAATCCTCATGATCAGGTCAAGGTTATCTGTAAGAAGTGCGCAAAGACCTTTAGCCGAGGGAAAAATCTGAAAAATTTGAATACCAGTTTCATGCTTAGACATTTAACCAGCATGCACTTGCAAGCGTGGACACAACACCAAACCTCAAGTGCCACATGTGCAACTGATCACAGCGAAGGTAGTCAGCAACGCTACATTGTTTCCCCCACTGTAAGCCCACCGGTTAGCACAGCAGCAAATGTTGAGGTGTCGTTGCAATGCCACAGCAGTCAGGGAATCCCACTGTTATATCAACGAAAGACTGATTCTAGGCCATCAGAAAGAACAACAACTCCATCACCATCATCAACCCTCTCTCAGTCCGCCCTGTCCACCGCTACTTCCACCATATGCAGCTCTCAAGTCGAGCTCACCCTCCCAGACACTATGAGTAGGTCAAGAAAGTACTCAGTCTCTCATCCGCGTACACTGGGTTTGAACGCCCACATTGCCAAACTAATCTCGTTTGAGATGATGCCCTTTCGGTTGGTGGAAAGCGCAGCTTTCCGCGAACTCATGGCCTATGCAGTACCAGGCTATGACCTACCCAGTCACCACTTCTTCTCTCGCAAAGCCATCCCAGACCTCCACCATCATGTGAAAGACCGCATTGTCCATGCACTCAAGCAGTCAGTGAGCGGAAAGGTGCACCTCACAACTGATGCATGGTCCAGTCGGCATGGCCAGGGCCGTTACGTGTCCATCACTGCACACTGGGTTAATGTGGTGGATGCAGGGTCCACAGGGGACAGCGGTGGTGGGACAGTGCTGCCTAGCCCACGGTATAGGAAACAGTTGGCCGTAGGCGTTCGACCCTCCTCCTCCTCCTCCTCCAGAAGCGAAAGCTCGTCCACAGAGCGCAGTCGTACGAGCACTCCATCTGCAGCTGCCACTGTTGCACACGATGTGTCCCCCTATCCAGCAGCTAGTGGGAAGCGTCAGCAGGCTGTGTTGCAGATGATGTGTTTGGGCGACAGACACACCGCCGAGGTGCTGGCCGAGTACTTTCAGCGACAAACTGAGTCATGGCTGGGCAGTGTACATCTTGAGGCAGGCAAGGTAGTTAGTGATAACGGCCGTAATTTTGTGGCAGCCATAGCCCTTTCAAAACTCAGCCACATACCTTGCTTGGCTCACACCTTGAACCTGGTGGTGCAGTGCTTCCTCAAAAATTATCCGGAGTTAACAGCCCTGCTCCAGAAGGTGCGAAGACTGTGCGCGCACATCCGCCGGTCGCCTGTACACTCCGTTCGTATGCAGAAGCTGCAGCGATTGCTCCACCTTCCCAACCACCGCCTCATTATCGACATTGCAACAAGGTGGAACTCCACCCTGCACATGGTGGAGCGGCTGTGCGAGCAGAGGCAGGCCATAATGCATTTGTGGGAGGATACACGGCCAGGCACTTTGAGAGCAGACATGGAGTTGACAGGTGTGCAGTGGTCGAAGCTGAAAGACCTCTGTAAAGTCCTTCAGTGTTTTGAGGAATGCACACGGCTGGTAAGCGCAGACGACGCCATCCTAAGCATGAGCATCCCACTTATGCGTCTGCTCATGCAAACTTTGACGCACCTTAAGGAGCAGGCTTCTGCAGCCAATGTTGATGAGGAGGAAGAGGAGGAGGGATTCCTTGATGACATTCAGCCATTGTCTGCTCAGGGACCTCTCCTGGACGAGGTGGAGGAAGAAGAGGAGGAGGAGGATGATGGGGATGACTAATTAGGGGAGGAGGATGCATCTCGTGGGGCAAGTGAAAATGTTGGCGTGGCAAGGTCTGGTACAGGGTTTGTGCGTGGCTGGAGGGATGTGGATTTGCCAGAAAGTGCTCCTCCAACCAGCACTCGCAGTGCATCATTGACACCGGGAACATTGGCCCACATGTCATATTATGCCTTGCAGATCCTAAAAAGGGACCCCCGCATTGCCAAAATGATGAACGATGACGACTACTGGTTGGCCAGCATCCTGGATCCACGCTATAAAGGCAAATTACAAAACATCATGCCACAGGAGAACCTTGACCTAATATTGGCTAATAAACAAGCAACTCTGGTAAATCGGTTGCTTGAGGCATTCCCAGCACACAGCAGCGGTGATGGTTCTCACACGAGCCGTACGGGCCGGGGGCAGCTTGGCAGAGGTGTTCGTGGTGCACACAGCAGAAGTGGCGTTGGAGACAGGGGTTTCATGGCAATGTTGTGGACTGATTTTTCAAGTACCGCTCACACAACTGGTAATACTGCATCGATGGAAAGTGACAGGAGACAGCAGTTGTCAACTATGGTTACAAACTACTTTTCCTCCCATATCGATGTTCTCCCACACAGGTCATTCCCCTTTGACTATTGGGCCGCTAAACTGGACACCTGGCCTGAATTGGCACAATATGCCTTACAGGAGCTCGCTTGCCCAGCTGCAAGTGTGCTATCGGAAAGAGTCTTCAGTGCAGCTGGATCAATCCTGACAGAAAAAAGTACCCGTCTGTCAACCCAAAATGTGGATGATCTAACCTTCATTAAAATGAACCATGCATGGGTTTCCAAGGATTTTGTCCCACCTTCCCCTGATGACACATAGGGTGACAGAAAAATGGCTTGCTTTGGTCCACCTCTTCCTGGGACTTGACCTATTTCACCTTTTGCATCAGCTGAATGTCCAACATCAACATATGCCACTTTCTAAAACTCCCTAACTGTGCTGCCTCCCCCCCCATGGCCGGGGTCACCACCTAGCGCACGACACCGTGCGAGTGCCGTTGCCCTGGACTGGTGGGTAGGCCGACTCTTGGGCGCGGGCACTGGCACAGGGTCCCTCATAGTGCAATCAAGTGTCTCTGACGGTGGTGGTGCACACCCGCCGTCAGACACACCGCCGTACTATGAGGGGCCCAGTGCCAGTACCGACGCCCACGAGTGGGCCCCCCTTGCTTGGGCAGGGCCCCAGCATTTGCAATCTTTACCTCTCCCTGCTCCTCCGCTGTGTAGTCTGGGCCGTCAAATCCATACTGTGCCTGACACCGTTTGAGCCTGCCTCCTGATGTATAGACATATATTTTGAATGTGTACGCTATCCATACATGTTATCTGGTGATACGGTACCCTTTCTCACCTTTGTGCAATCACGTGCAATCCATACTGGGCCTAACACCGTCTGAGCCTGCCTCCTGATGTATAGACATATATTTTGAATGTGTACGCTATCCATACATGTTATCTGGGGATACGGTACCCTTTCTAACCTTTGTGCGATCACGTGCAATCCATACTGGGCCTAACACCATCTGAGCCTGCCTCCTGAGACATATATTTTAAATGTGTACGCTATCCATACATGTTATCCGGGGATACGGTACCCTTTCTAACCTTTGTGCAATCACGTGCAATCCATACTGGGCCTAACACCGTCTGAGCCTGCCTCCTGATGTATAGACATATATTTTGAATGTGTACGCTATCCATACATGTTATCTGGGGATACGGTACCCTTTATAACCTTTGTGCAATCACGTGCAATCCATACTGGGCCTAACACCGTCTGAGCCTGCCTCCTGATGTATAGACATATATTTTGAATGTGTACACTATCCATACATGTTATCTGGGGATACGGTACCCTTTCTCACCTTTGTGCAATCACGTGTAATCCATACTGGGCCTAACACCGTCTGAGCCTGCCTCCTGATGTATAGACATATATTTTGAATGTGTACGCTATCCATACATGTTATCTGGGCAAACGGTACCCTTTCTAACCTTTGTGCAATCACGTGCAATCCATACTGGGCCTAACACCGTCTGAGCCTGCCTCCTGATGTATAGACATATATTTTGAATGTGTACGCTATCCATACATGTTATCTGGGGATACGGTACCCTTTCTAACCTTTGTGCAATCACGTGCAATCCATACTGGGCCTAACACCGTCTGAGCCTGCCTCCTGATGTATAGACATATATTTTGAATGTGTACACTATCCATACATGTTATCTGGGGATACGGTACCCTTTCTCACCTTTGTGCAATCACGTGTAATCCATACTGGGCGTGAGAATGGCTGGCGAGCTGTTAAGCAAGCTACAGCACCTGTGGTTTGCATACGTAAGTTTTTCATTTTTTCAGGAATGACGGTTAGGCCTAATTCCGGAACTGCGGTTGACCTGCACTTACTGGGAAATCATTGTTCACGGGTAATAATTGTAATCAGTGATCCCCATCACTAACGTTGTTCAGCGGGTTATCTGCACCTGTAAGCGACAAACGCTTTCCTTTTCAGTGTAGCGCACATGCAGCCACGGACATGTAAGGGCATGACACACCAGTTATTGGCCAATCTCATGTGCCAGAGCCTCACGTGTCCCTCTAGTAAGCCAGACTCGGACCGCGGGGCATGACGGAGTCTTGTTCGTTAACGGAATTAAGCTTGCAATGTGTGCATCTGTTCTGTAGCTGGCATGGTTGAGGTTTCCCAGGTGGAGTCGAATTTAACCGTAGGCTCCACTCCTGGTGGTGCCCTTCTGGACATTCCTTTAAGGTTCAGCTTTGCAACCATACTGCCCACGTAAAACAAACACTTTGCCTTCATGAACGCTGTTTGGAGGGTCATGACTCGTGGGAATAACGCCGCCCAATCAGTTCACCTGCTAGAGAGATCGTTCGTTGCTCCCAAGCATGACATCACACTCCCTAGGAAGAAGGTAATGCCACTGTGGCGACCGTACTCCTGGGGGCGACACAAGTGCACTGATGCCCAGCCACTGCTCGATGAATCTGCTGATACATTGACCCAGACCACTACATTCCCCTCGCACGCTACACGGCCTGAATCTGACCCTGATGAAACTCAGGTTACCCTTCCCATATACAGTTCCATCTTACACGGTGACAAAGAGGAAGCTGCAGATGAAAGTGCAGGTTCGGCCCACCCGCCATCAGACACACCACCGTACTATCAGAGGCCCTGTGCCAGTGCCGTCGCCAACGAGTGGGCCCCCCTGCTTGCTCAGGATCACAGCACTTGCAAGGTTGAAATACTGTGCAGTGAGATGGAAGATGGGGATGACGAGGAGTCCAGACTAGTACAGGGATTCCCTAGCGAGGAGACTTATTTGATTGTTTTCAATGTTGGGACAGCAATTTTTGGGGAGCACTGTACTCTGGAGAATGATAGATGGGGCCCACCATACACTGGAACATTCCAAAGGTGGACATCAGACACTGGAGCAGCATTTACAGGGCCCATTATACACTAGAGCATTAGAAATGGGGCCCATTATGTTTGGAGCATTATTTGGGCCCATAAGACAGTGGAGCTTCATCCATGGGGACCAACATATACTGTAGCATTATGTGGAGCTCATCATATACTGTTTCAAACATTATATGGGACCAATGATTCTGTATTTAGAAATAGATGGGCCTCGTCATACGATGTAAAAAGTGAAGTATTTTTCATTGTACTATACCGCTATTTCTCTGCCGTATCGGAGCATGATGAGTTGTGGTATGTGTTAAAGGGGCGCTCTTTCGCCCAGGGCACATGAAAACCTGGAGCCAGCCCTCCCCCCCCACAACTTTAGCCAAATAACCCCCATTTTTCAGTGCGTAACTTGTATTATGAAGTTAATTAAGGTTGACAAGCTTAAGTAAGAAGAATTGATGCTTTTGGCATTCAAATGGGCACTGTAGGTGTGTTTCCTGTCCTCCTCTCACTGCCGACTTTTATTCCCCATTGACTTACATTGGGTTTCGTGTTTCGGGACGACCCCGACTTTTCCCTATAATCGGACGATCTTGCTCGACCCGACTTTTGGAAAAGTCGGGTTTCACGAAACGAAACTCGACCCTAAAAAACCAAAATTCGCTCGACTCTAATTGAGAGTAATATAGCCAATAGTGATGGGCGAGCACTAAAATGCTTGGGAGCTCGTTAGAATCATAGAATCATAGAATTGTAGAGTTGGAAGGGACCTCCTGGGCCATCTTGTCCAACCTCCTGCTCAAAGCAGGATTCTCTAAATCATCCCAGACAGATGTCTGTCCATCCTCTGTTTGAAGACTTCCATTGAAGAACTCACCACTTCTCATGGCAGCCTGTTCCACTCATTGATCACTCTAACTGTCAAAAAGCTTTTTCTAATATCTAATCTGTGTCTCCTCCCATTCAGTATCATCCCATTGCTTCTAGTCTTTCCTTGGGCAAATGAGAATAAAGATGATCCTTCTACAATGTGACAGCCCTTTAGATATAGACAGCTATTAAGTCTCCTCTCAGTCTTCTCTTTTGCAAACTAAACATTCCCAAATCCTGCAACCTTTCCTCATAAGACAGGGTTTGCAGACCGGTCACCATTCTGGTCGCTCTTTTCTGAACTTGCTCCAGTTTGTTGATGTCTTTTTTAAAATGTGGTGCCCAAAACTGATGAGGTCTGACCAAAGAGGAGTAGAGGGCAATGATGACTTCCCGTGATCTAGACTGTATGCTTCTGTTAATACATCCTAGATGTCATGATCCAGGTTGGATGATGACAGTTAAAAACACATGTAACCTCAAGGGAGTGCAGGAGGTCTCCACGTCCCCATTCCCTATCACAGGGCCCACCGTTGTAACTGTTTCCCCTTCCCCCATGTCTTGTTGTTTTAGTTACTGGCCTGCGGGCCGTGTCACACAGGACAGTTTCACGTGCCGTGTCTTGTCGTTTCAGTTACCGGCCTGCTGGTCGCGTCACACAGGACGGGTTCACGTGACATTATCACCAAACATAACATTTTTCTCTGGTGAGCCATGGGCCAAGTTCAGACCAGTGAGCAGTTGCTGCTGGCCTTCACTGAGATTAGTGAGGAGCTGAATGATACAGCAGCAGAATTATGGGTCTGAGGCCTACCCTCTGCCTCAACTAAAGGGTCCATATACGGCTTTGGCCAGGGTGTGCCATGATGTCCCTGCTGGGGAGCAGGATTGGCTTATACAGGTGGACGTACCCAGGCAGGTGGTTGGAGTTGGTGTCCCCATGGTGCTGCCTGGTGTTCCCCAAGGTGAAGGGGTATGTCCCTGTAGTGAGTAGTCTAATGATTTAGTCCTTGGCACTGACGCTGAAAATTCGCTACTGTCAGAGAAGCCGTGCCCCCCTGGTCGTGTGGAGGAAGATGACCTGGGAGTGTGTATTTTCTCCTCGCCCTCAGAAGGTACTATGTCAGCAGAGGTGTTTGTGGACAGCGGAGCAGGAGTTAGTCTGGTGGATGCTCACTTTGTCCAGTCTCATGGCCTGAGGTGTAGGATGCTTGCCCAACCTATAAGGGTCCAGACCATAAACTCTGTCCAACTGAGCAAGGGGAGCTTGACCTAAGCTGTAGAAAATATCCATCTACGTATAGGACATCATGAGGAGTCATTGTCATGCTACGTCTTGGAAGGAATGCCAGTACCTATTGTTTTAGGCCTCCTTGGCTGAAAAAACACAACCCGGCAATAGATTGGCGGGCGAGGGAAGTGGTCAGCTGGGGGCAGTCGTGTGAGTGCTGCTGCCTAGGGACTACTGTCTCTGCCGTCTCTCTTCAATGGACCCCTTTCTCTCCAGTGAGAGCAGCAGATGTGCTGCAGGAGAGTAGGGGCAAGTCTCAACCCTTGTCATTAGCCAACCCTGGGAGGTGCAGACCTCATGGTGGAAGGGGTTGGAGGGTGGTGTACCCCGTGGGGAGTTGGGGGGGTGTGAGTGTGGTGACACAGGGGGACGCCTCTGTTGTCAATCCCATAAACTGTTTACCTAATGGTGACAAACGAATGAGTGGCAATAAACGTTCAGGTCCAGACCTGTGTGTGAACGAGCATGTATGGGTGGCCACCAAAAAACATCCAGTGGAAGTGTGTTGCGGAGTCTTACCAACTCAAGTTACCCCCAAACATACACATACACAACCCGTTCCTCAGGTCGGCGCTTCGGAGATGTCCGGTGCCTCCAGAACATACATTACCAATATCAGCGGTGTTCGTTTGTCATCAACCTGACGTGCAGGTAGTTGCAGGGGTGAACTCTGGATCTGGGCGTCCCCTCTGTAGGTGGTTCCCTGATGAGGAGCGGTCTTGAGGGTCCAGAGGCCCCTCATTGAGGGAGGGTACAGTCATGATCCAGGTTGGATGACAGTTAAAAACACATGTAACATTTTTTTTCCTTAAGCTGTGTGCTTAAGTTTGGTTTTGCCCCCGGTGGCCATTAGGATTATTACACAGTGGTGTCTTTTGTTTTAGTTTGCCCCCGGTGGTGGTTAGCGTTATTACACGGGAATCACTAACAGGTGTGATTCCTCTGGCTTAACAATAAAGGTGTGTCATGTGCTCTCACTGGGGTTGGTGAAAGTGTTAATTTCAATGATCCTTGGTGGAGGAAGGATCTAGAGAGAGGTCCTGACAGCTCAGTCAGAGCCCTGGTGTGGAAGGAGTCAGAGGGGATTTCCTTGCAGCTCTGACAGAGCTTGGTGGCAGCTATTCAGGAGGAAAGCTGCATTCTGGTGGTGGACTCTTTTGCTGGGAGCAAGAGCAACGGAGCAAAGCTAAGTGGTATTTCGTTGTTTGTATTTTTCCATGGTGTGCATTAGTACAGCAGTGGGGCCAGTGCCTGCATCCCCCAGCTCCCTAGCAAGGGATAGGTGTAGGGTGTGCTAGGTGACAGGTATCCTGATCGGTGCCCGGTGCGGAACCGGCCTAGGGAATGTTAGGAGTGTGAGGGACACTGACTCAGGGGAGTGCAGGAGGTCTCCACGTCCCCGTTCCCTATCGCAGGGCCCACCGTTGTAACTGTTTCCCCTTCCCCCGTGTCTTGTTGTTTTAGTTACCGGCCTGCAGGCCGTATCACACAGGACAGTTTCACGTGCCGTATCTTGTTGTTTCAGTTACTGGCCTGCTGGTCGTGTCACACAGAACTGGTCCACATGACACTAGAATTGCATTTGCCTTTTTTGCTGCTGCATCACACTGTTGACTCATATTCAGTCTGTGATCTATTAGTATACCCAAGTCTTTTTCACATGTGCTGTTGCTTCGCCCTATTCCTCCCATTCTGTATATGCTTTTTTCATTTTTATTGCCCAGATGTAGTACTTTGCACTTTTCCCTGTTGAAAACCATTCTGTTAGTTGCTGCCCACTGCTCTAGTTTATTTATATATTTTTGAATCATCTCTCTCTCTTCTCTAGTATTAGTTATCCCTCCTAGCATTGTGTCATCAGCAAATTTAATCAGTTTACCCTCAATTCCTTCATCTAAATCATTGATAAAGATGTTGAACAATACAGGGCCCAGGACAGAGCCCTGTGGTACCCCACTTGAGACATTCTTCCAACTGGATGTGCAGCCATTTACGACCACTCTTTGTGTCCGATCACTAAGCCAGTTATGAATCCACCTAACAGTTGCCTTGTCCATTCCATTCCTAGTCATTTTTTCAATAAGGATTGTGTGAGATACTTTGTCAAATGCTTTGCTGATGTCAATATATTATATATCTACAGCATTTCCTTGCTCCACCCAATCAGAGATTCCGTAACAGAAGGAAATTAAGTTAGTCTGACATGACTTATTAGTTACAAACCCATGATGACTCTGTTTAATCACTTCATTTTTATCCAGGTACTGACATACATGTTGTTTAATAATTTATTCAAAGATCTTTCCTGGTATTGAAGTCAGACTCACCGGCCTATAGTTGCCAGGGTCCACCTTCTTCCCCTTTTTGAAGATAAGAGCAACATTTGCTCTTCTCCAGTCTTCTGGGACTTCTCCTGTTCTCCAAGAATTTTTATAGATTATGGAGAGGGGTTCAAAAATTTCTTCTGCTATCTCCTTCAGTACTCTGGGGTGTAATACATCTGGACCTGGAGACTTGAATTCATTTAGTTTAGCTAAGTGTTTCCTCACTATCTTTCTGTTTATAGATATCCTGAATTCTTCTATTTCCTTAATAGGACAGTGAAGAACAGTTGATGTTACATTTCCTTTCTGAGAGAAAACAGATGCAAAATAGGAATTTAAAAGTTCGGCCTTCTCAACATCCTGTCATACCATTTCATCATTTTCATCCTGTAAAAATCCTATAGCATCTTTGACTTTTCTTTTACTTTTGACATATCCCCAAAATCCTTTATTATTGCTTTTGACGTCTCTTGCAAACCTCAATTCATTGTCAGCTTTAGCAATCTGATTTGTGCCCTGCAGGTTCTGCAGACAGCATTATATTCTTCTTTAGATATGCCTCCCTCTTTCCATTTTATAAACATTTCTTTCTTCCTTTTTAGCATGTGCTTAAGTTCTGTGTTCATCCATCCTGGTTTCCTTAAATGCTTCCTATTCTTCCCTCTTTTCAGAATTGTTAACGATTGTGCTTTGAGAATTTCATTTTTCAAGATTTCCCATCCTTCCTGGACTTTTTTGTCTTTAAGGATATCCAGCCATTGGATCCCTCCAATTCTCTTTCTGAATCCCTTAAAATCTGCCTTTCTGAAATCTAAACTTGACGTCTGAGTCTTCACAGGTCTTCCTCCTCTAGTTATCCAAAATTCTAAAATAGCATGGTCGCTACCTCCTAGGGTCCCAGCCACTTTTACCTCCTCAACTATTTCCTCCCTGTTTATAAGGATTAGATCCAAGGTAGCAGATCCCCTTGTTTTCTCCCCTACCTTTTGGAAAATAAAGTTGTTAGAAGAGAGGACAAGAATTTCCTTGATCTGTTAGTTTTGCCTGAGAGAGATTCCCAACAAATGTCTGGATAGTTGAAATCTCCCATGACAACTATGTCATATTTTTTGGAGAACTTGGCCATTTGATAAAGAGTTCATCCATATCTGCAGCTTACACAGGCGGCCTGTAGTAAATGCCTACAATGGTGTCCTTTCCATTGTTCTGTCCTTGTATTCTTACCCAAACAGTTTCCACAGAACTCCCAGTCTCTGAAGCTTCAATCTCTGGGAAGATATACGCGTTTCTAACATACAATGCGACACCTCCTCCTCGTTTATCAAGTCTGTTTCTTGCAAATAAGTTGTATCCTTCTAGCCTTGTATTCCAATCATGTGCATCATCCCACCAAGTTTCAGTGATTCAAATGATATCATATTTCTTTTCCTGTGTTAGTAGTTCCAGTTCTCCTTGTTTGTTACCCATGCTTTGTGCATTAGTATAGAAACATTTTAGTTTGTGATTGGTTTCTCTTTCTCCAATATTTTTATTATTTAGATTCTTTAGTCTTTGTTCTTCCTTTCCACTTCTAATAGCAGAGTTCTCAATAGTATTTGTCAGGTGTATGGCTTTTTCTGGCCTTTTGCTTCCCTTCCCGCATGGGTCTAGCAAATTGGAATGCTCGGGTGCTCGACACGAGCAACGCGCCAATTGTAAGTCTATGGGAAAACCTAGCATTTGTGCCGTGATCCCCCCCCGGGGTCTTTTAGGGTCTAAAATCATCTGAAATCGATGGTAACAGTGCTTAAATGACATGGGAACATCATGGGGAAAACCCCTGGAAGCATTTCTGACTCCCAGGTCACAGCTGTGAACAATGTTGTCAGAGTATTTACGCCACTTTTATACACTAAAAAATACAAAAACAAAACCAAAATGGATTTTCCTGGGAAATATTAAGAAACATCCTTTCCAGGGTAATGATTTGTATGTAAGACGAAACAAATAACCCAAAACAAAATGTTCCTCCACCACTTGGGCTATGTTCACACGTAGCATTTTTGATGCGTTTTTCAACTTTACCATTGCTTTCAACCAAGACAAATGCGTTCACTGGGAAATGTCATTTTAACATTTTACAACCTTATTTGGCCATGTGGTGTGTGACACATCATCAGACACATCCTGTTTCATTGATGAAGGAGGGCCTCTGAAAGTCACAAAGTCTATTTTTATAGGGCCAGCAGTCATCCCTCACTATTCTTAGAGAGACATTAGCTGACTATGCTTTGTTGTTCCCATTATTAAACATTGAGTCCCTTATACTGTTATTGCATATGCAGTGAGTGGCAGGGCTGCCCAAAATATGGACGCACCCCAACAACTTATTAAACAGACGTCATGGATGACCATATGCAACAAAAAATCCAAGTATTCATTTGGTACTCCTATACTGTTTGCTTATGCATTGAATGCAAGGCCTGCCCTGCCCCACAAATTAAACGCACCTTAATATGCCTTTGAACCCACATACTGAATGACCACAGGAAAACAAAATTCACATTATTCATTTTTACTCCCATACTGCTTGCTTATACATTGAGTGCAAGACCTACCCTGCATTAAAGTTACACGCACCCAATAAACCTTTGAACCCACGTACTGGATGGCCACAGGAAAACTAATTTCACATTATTCATTTGTTACTCCCATACTGTTTGCTTATACATTGAATGCAAAGGCTGCACTGCCCAATGTTACAGGCAACCCAATAAGCCTTTGAACCCAAGTACTGGATGGCCACTGGAAAACTAATTACACATTATTCATTTGGTACTTCCATACTGTTTGCTTATGCATTCAATGCAAGGCCAGCCCTACCCCAAAGTTACAAGCACCTTAATAAGCCTTTGAACCCATGTACTGTATGGCCACAGGAAAACCAGGTTCACATTATTCATTTGGTACTCCCATACTGTTTGCTTATGCACTGAATGCAAGGTCTGCCCTGCCCCAAAGTTACACGCACTCCCATAAGTCTTTCAACCCACGTACTGGACGGTCACAGGAAAATCAAGTTCAACTTATTCATTTGGCACTCCCATAATGTTTGCTTATGCATTGAATGCAAGACCTACCCTGCACCAAAGTTACATGCTCCCCAATAAACCTTTGAACCCACGTACTGGATGGCCACATGAAACCAAAGTTCCCATTACTCTGATTTTTTTAAGTCACCTAAAGTTTGCCCATGAAGTGAATACAAGGTCTGCCCAAAATTTCCACGCACTCCAATCCCCCAAGGAAGAAATTTTGGAGGATGGCTCCAAAAAATGTTTTTCCAGTATAAAGGAGCGGGTCTCATATACTTGTAATGCCCATGCACTAAGTGTATGGGCTGACAAACATTTCACCCTGGGGGAATACACATCAACCTACTGTGCAAATTTTTTTTACGGCCATCATAAACACTGATACAAAAAATTATAGTGGCTGTTGCATCACGGAACACGTTCACCTTCATGTTCTAGTGGTGGTGTCTGAAGAGCCATGGAGGATAGCCTCTGAAATTTTTTTCCCCAGTTTAAAAGAGCGGGTCTCCTATACTTGTAATGACTTAAAAACCTTTTCCCCTGGGGGGTACACCTCAACAGGCTGTGTTAAAAAAATTTTTAAGGGGCATCAGAACAACCCTTTTACACAATAAGTTGGCTATTGAATCATGGACCACGGTTACTATCGTGATCTAGTGGGGGTGGATGAAGAGGATGAGGAGAAGGAGGAGGATAACACCAAATGGTTAAAATTAGGAAGCGTATACCCATGTGTGGGTGTGAAGGGGTGCATGGGAATACACCTCCCAAAAAACGACACTGAATTGAAGGTTATGTTTCGCTTTTATCTTTCGGTGTTGTAGAGAAGTCTGGCCCAATACAGCCCCTGTTCGTTTTTATAAGAGTCAGCCTGTCATCATTTTCAGTTGACTGGCGGATGCGCTTATCAGTTATAATTCCACCAGTGGCACTAAAATCACGCTCTGACAAAATGCTAGCGGCACAACAGGCCAGGACCTTCAAGTCATAGAGAGCCAGCTCATGCCACATGTCCAGCTTGGATATCGAATAATTAAAAGGCACAGAGGAATCACGGAGGACGTTGCTACACTCAGCAGGGTACTCCCTCAGAATCTTCCCAAACTTTGCACTCATTGTGAGATTACCCAGCGCCTCTGGGCCAGGGTGATGGGAGGGTCTGAGAAAACTCTCCCAGAACTTTTCCAGTGTTCACCTGCCTCTGCTGGATTGGAGTTGTGTCTTTCTCGTCCCAACTTCTTGATTGTCCAGTGAACTGTGACCTCTGCTGCTAGCATTTACAGATGGAAATTTTTTTAATAATTCCACAACAATGGCCTTCTAGTACTGCAACATTTTAGTACACCTATCTGTCTCTGGAAGAAGAGATTGAAAGTTCTCTTTCTAGCTTGGTTCTAGAAGTGTCACCAATCAGTAATGAGTATCACCGAAAATGTTCATAATTCGAGGGTCACGGGAAAGGCAGCGCAACATAAAGTCTGCCATGCATGCCAGACTGCTAACAGGCAAGACTTCTGTGTCCTCACCAACAGGACAACTGACCATGCTGTCCAACTCCTCCTCCCTGTCCTCAGGCCATCCATGTCGAACAGACGGTATGACAGTTGTGCTTGTAATACCATCTATAGCGCATGAAATTAGCTTCTGTTCTTCCTCCTCCTCCTCTTCCTCATTGTCACCCAATCCACATTGGGATGACATGACGCTGGGCTGTGTGTAATCACCCTGTATGCTTCCTCCATCTCATTGTTTTCCGTGTTCCGCCTACAATGCATCCTCTTTCATTGTGAGCAGAGGAGCAGGATGGTGAGGATAATTATGGCATCATGGCCACTTTCAATCTTGGTGGAGTACTCAAAGTTTTGCAGGATGGTACATTTGTTTGACATCCATGTCCTCTCCTGAGGTCTTATGTGTGGAGTCTGAACTGAATACTGACGTCCTTGTTGATGCTGGTAGTCAACAACTGCCCTCTTCAGCTCACAAATCCTTTCCAACATATGCAGTATAGAGTTCCACCATGTGGGGACATCACACACCAATCGGTGAGCCGGAAGCTGCAAACAACCAGGCATGGTATGTGTGTGAGCTTGCCTCGCCTCAAAGCCACCACCAGTCACACATGACCATGCCTGGCTGTAGGTTCAGCGGTGTCAGACACAGATCTGCCTGCTCTTTCAGAGCTGTCCACAACTCTTCAGCATTGTGCAGTTTGTCACCTAAGTGTCACGGAGTGACTGACCAGTGCGACATGACCCAAGGATTGGTCAGTCACCAAACAGCAAAACAAAAATCACACCAGGAAACACCAGGGAAAACTTTAACAATGGTGGGCCCTGTCAGTAGGGAACCGGGAATGGACAGCTCCTGCACTCACCTGCAGAAGTGCCCTGCTCTTACTAACATCCCTATATGGGTTTCTGTCATGTCCGCCATGTCTGTCATGTCCGCCATGTCTGTCATGCCGCAAGATGCCTGGAGCAGTGTGCACGCATGCCTTACCTCATGGCTGCATGCTGTTGCTGGGTAACCATCCGTCTCTGTCTGACTCTGCAATCCGCTGCATTCCTGGAAACCCCTGATCATGTGACTCTTCCTATGTTCCAGTCCTGCTCTGATTCTTCAATCCGCTGTTTTCCTGGAAACCTCGATCATGTGACCCTTCCTGTTTTCCAGTCCTGCTCTGATTCTGCAATCCGCTGTATTCCTGGAAACCCCTGATCATGTGACCTCCTCTATGGTTCTACCCAGGCTGTTCTAGCGATGCTCTCTATGATCCTGGAGGATATGAACCCAAAGTCCCTCCCTGGTCCTGACCCGGAAGTACTGGTGCTATGGCGCTATATCAGACCGCCCCTCCCTATGGTCAGGGCCTGAGTATTGTGTTGCTTCCCTGCATGGCTGCTTGGTCTGCTGGGTCGCTCCCTCTATTCTGTGCCACTGCACTCTGCCCTGTCGTGCGTCTCTGCACATGCTCCGTGCTTGTAATCCATCTCTTGTCCCGTGCCTTGTCTTATGTTTGTCCACTGTGCAATGTTTCATCCTTGTCCTGCTTGGACTTGTGGTCCTTCCGTTGTTCTCTGTCTTGCCTGTTTCTGCCATGTCTTGCCTTCGCTATACTCTGCCTTGCGTTCCTTCCTATGTTCTCGGTCTGTGCTTGTTCTGCCTCGCTCTCTTCCTATGGTGCTCTGTAGTGCCTCCTGGCACACGCACCATTCCTCCTCTCTTACCTTTTGTGCTCTCTTGCACAGTTCTATGTCTAGTTCCAAGGCTCCGCCTTGGCCCGGCTCTGGGCTTCGGCCTACGCTCCGTTGCTAGACTCTGTCCTCTGGTGCTCTCTAGCACACTCCCTGACTAGTCCCAAGGCTCTGCCTTGGTCCGGCTCTGGGCTTCGGCCTACGCTCTGCTGCTAGCTCTGTTCTCGCTCTGATCTGACTCTGTATTTCTGCCTAAGTTTCTGCTCCGTGTTCTGTACCTGCCAAGCTCTGCCTTGTTTCTTGTCTTGCTTTGCTTTGTTGATTTGTGTGCCCTTTGCATGTGCCTGGCCTTCCTAGCCTCCTGCTTGTGCCTCAGCCGTGCCCGCCCTAGCCGTGCCTGCCGTGCTCATCAGTCAGTGGCAGCTGTGTCGCCTGCTATGCCTCAGCCGGGTTCGCTGGAGTCTTGCCCGCCTGTTAGTGCTGCAGACCTATCAGCTAGCCAGTGCCCCAGCCGTGCTTCCTTGCACTTCACGCTGTTTCTGCACTGTGCTCTACGTGCTCTCTATAGCATGCGCAGGTCCTCGCCTGTCTTTGGCATACCTCCCCGTGCTTCTATAAAAGTATGCGCAGGTTTTGCCATATACCCTGTCGTGCCCTCTAGCCCACACAGGTCCTAGTCTGTACCTTGACTTGACCCCTGACCCTGGCGTGTTCCTTTGCACGCGCAGGACTCTGCTCTGAACCTATCCCTGGCATGTCCCTCGTCATGCGCAGGCCTCCGTCCTTGAACCTGACCCTGGCGTGTTCCTTTGCATGCGCAGGACTCTGCTCTGTACCTTTCCCTGGCGTGTCCCTCTACACGCGCAGGCCTCCGTCCTTGAACCTGTCCCTGGTGTGCCCTCTACACGCGCAGGCCTCCATCCTTGAATGAACCCTGGCGTGTCTCCAAGCACGCACCCTGCCTTGAACCCTGGCGTGGCTCGAAGCACGCACCCTGCCTTGAACCCTGGCTTGCCTGCCGGATTCCCGAAACCTGCCGACCGCTGCCAGAGGTCCGGAACCAGATGACTACAGCCTGATGTCCGGAGCTGATTTCCGCAGCGTGATGCCTGGATCCTGTCAGTCGTTGCCAGCAGTCTGGAGTCCGATGCCATCGCACCCTGTCTTGGATCCTGCTATGTCTCCTTGCACGCACCCTGCCTTGGACTCTGGCGTGTCTCTTGGCACGCACCTTGTCTTGGACTCTGGCGTTTCCTAGCACGCATCGCTCCTAGGAACTCTTGTGTGATCCCTAACACGTACCCTGCCATGGACTCCGGTATGTTTACTGCACGTGTTATGTCTGAACTTTTGGCATGCCCTTGCACGCACCTTGCCGTGTTTCACCATTGGTGCCCTGCATCTGATTCTCTGTTTTTGCCTTGTATCTGATTAAAGTGTGTAACCACGTTTGCTGAAGAAACCCTGTGACCTCGCTTATGTTTCATATCCTGTTCGTCCTGTTGCTAGACACTCAATAGTGTCTCCCTGAGCCGGCCGTCTGGTCCAGCTGCTGTGGTAGCTCACCCCCTTGGTCTTGCCCCTGACACTCCCTTTACAGGGGGAGGGTTCTCACTATGTTTGCTCACCCTAGGTGGGTGGGTACCACGGCCCAGAGGGTCCACTCTAAAAGGAAAAACGACTCAGCGTAAGCTTCACCCTGTCACCGAGCAGAATACCTAAACCCTCACTTGCCCTGCTCCTATCCCTAAGTAAGGAACTGGCAAGTGAAGACAATGGTCCCATCGCTGTAATAAGACAACACAAGGTAAGATAAGACAGACACCAAAAGGAACAGGGTAATAAAAATACAACACTTAGCTTTCTGCTGCAAAGCACTGCACAGCAGGACTAGGACACCAGGTTCCACAAATAAAGCTGAAGCACCACTGCACCCAGGAAGCTCCTATCTTCAGCTTGGTCACTGCAGAATAAACTAACACAGATGGTCAGCTGTATGCAACAGGTGACCTTTTAAAGGATATGGGAGTGGTCACCACACATCAGCTAACCCAGCAGCAATGTTTTTACACCAGCAGGCAAGCGGGGGGAAAACTGACATTAACCCCTGATGGCCTGAAAGGAAAAAAGTTTTAATTTGCCACAGATCCAAAAATGAATCATGACACTAAGCATACTAGCTTCAGCACAGTCTGTTGCCGCTTGGCTGAGGCAGTGCTTCCAGCTTGTGACTGATGTGCTCATTTTGGAGATGAAGACTGAAGAAAAGGAGGAGGTGCAGGATCTGCACACAGTGGGGCAACACTGATTCACATAGGGCTCGCAATCCTCAGCATCAGGAGGACGTGTTCCATCCCGAGGTGTGACTGGGTCTCGGTTTCCACTGTGTTAACCCAGTGTGTTGTCAGCGAGCTATACTGTCCCTGCCCACAAGCACTTGTCCATGGTTAGGTGGACTTTCCCAGTAACAGCATTGTTGAGGGCATGGGTAATGTTGTGGGACATGTGCTTGTGTAATGCCGGACGGCACACCGGGAGAAATAGTGGCAGCTGCGGACCGAACACCTTGGGAAGGCTGTCGCCATCAGGTTGCGGAAAGCTTCTGTCTCCACGAGCCTAAAAGGCAACATTTCAAGCGCAAGCAGACGAGAAATGTGTGAATTTAGTACTGTGGCCTGTGGGGCGTTGGGTGCGTATTTCCACTTGCGTTCCAATAACTGGGTGTATGGAGAACTGAAGGCTGACTTGGGACAAGGACATGGATGTGCTTGATAATGGAGGTAATTGAGTGTGTACAAGGAGCCATCTTCACAGGCATCATGGACAAAGGTTTGGATTCTATGGACAACAGTGGAATAAGCAGTGCTATCAACCGCAGACAGTGTTCCTGGACCCTGGGGTTCGGCCCACAAAGTCGGTTGCCTTGCTGGCTTGTTTGAGGTTATCAGCAGAGTTTTTAAAAACAACCTCGGGAAGACCTAACAGTTGTACTGCCAACTTCCATTGTGTTGGTTTTACGAGGAACGATTACCAGCCTTCAGTCTGCGGCCACCACACTACTTCATCCTGCCTCTTGGGGTGCTACGCCTCCCTCCCCCTGTGTGCTGCTCTCCTGCCAGGTTGGGTCAGTTACTATATCATCCACCACCTTGTCTTCCACTTCCGCACCCTGGTCCTCCTCCTGACTTTCTGGAAATTGTGTCTCATCATCGTCCACCTCTTGTGACACGATCCCACCATCGCCTTTGTGTGAAAATGGCTGCTCAAATATTTGGGCATCGCTACATGCGATCTCATCTTGTCCCTCTTCAAGTGGACTGGGAGAGAGGCCCGAATCTATAAATGGAAAAGTGAACAGCTCTTCTGAGTGTCCAAGTGTGGGATCAGTTGTGTCCGGACATTCAGCATGGAGGGAGGAAGGAGGATCAGGGTGAGGAATATGCTGTCCAGATTCATGGCTACTCAGACTTGACTGTGTGGCAGACAGGGTGTTGGTGGTGTAGACACTGGAAGTGATTGGAAGCGTTATCAGTAGTGTTGAGCATTCCGATACTGCAAATATCGGGTATCGGCCGATATTCGCTATATCGGAATTCCGATACCGAGTACCGATGTTTTTTCAAGATCGGATACCGGAATCGGAATTTCCCATAATGCAATGAGCCACTGTTGTGGCTGTGATTGGCTGCTGAAATGATGTCATCATGATGCGCGGTCTGTGCGCATCATGATGCGCGGTCAGTACGGGCCTGCCGGGGGTCTGTGCCGGCTGCCGGGGGTCTGTACGGGCCTGCCGGGGGTCTGTGCCGGCTGCCGGGGGTCTGTGCTGGTCTGCCGGGGGTCTGTGTGTGTGTGCAGGCATCGTGCGATGGGACTACACGTCCCATCGGGCGATGCCTGCTACAATGACAGTGATTGACACATTAGCCAATGATGGGACAGTAGTAGTCCCATCATCCGGCTAATGTGTTGAATGTAAAAAAAAAACATACATACTACATACATACTTCATATATACTACATTCATACAACATACATACATACTACATACATACTACATATATACTACATTCATACAGCATACTACATACATACTACATACATACTACATATACACTACATTCATACAGCATACATACATACATACTATATACATACTAAATATATACTACATTCATACAGCATACATACATACATACATACTACATATACACAACATTCATACAACATACATACATACTACATACATACTACATATATACTACATTCATACAGCATACATACTACATATAAACAACATTCATACAACATACATACATACCACATGCATACTACATATATACTACATTCATACAGCATACATACATACTACATACATACTACATATATACAACATTCATACAGCATACATACTACGTACATACATACAACATTCATAAAACATGCTACAGATATACTACGTACATACTACTTACAATACATTCATACATTCATACAATACATACATATAGAAATAAAGTACATAAAACATAGAGTACATACACACCATTACTTGTCACTTTGATCACCGAAGTCAGTGTCATCTATGAAAAATATGAAAAAAACAAACCGCCAAATACTCCCTGTTCCGCAGAAATCCACAAGTGAGTGTCCCACGATGATCTCCCATGGAGAACAGCAGCATCAGCTGATGCAACCGTTCTCTAGGGGCTCCAGGAATCCAATGATGGGAGGTAGGTATCCTTCTGCAATGTATTCCTCCACCACTGTAAAAAAATAGTCCCTAGTCTCACTTTATGGCAAAAGCTGCGTGGGAACTTTCTCACACAGCAATGTCATATTTTTCATAGATGACACTGGCTTTGGGGATCAAAGTGACAAGTAATGGTGAGTATGTACTCTATGTTATATGTACTGTATGTCTATATGTATGTATTGTATGAATGTATGAATGTATTGTATGTAGTATGTAGTATGTATGTAGTATGTAAGCAGTATATCTGTAGCATGTTTTATGTATGATGTATGTAGTATGTATGCATGTTGTATGAATGTGGTATATATGTAGTATGTATGTATGTTGTATGAATGTTGTTTATATGTAGTATGTATTACGCGCCCCGACGCTCACCTGGGGTCCCCCTCCTCCCGGTGCATCCCTCCTTCATCCTCGCGCCGTGCCCTGTCTGGCTTTGCAGGGTCACGGCGCGTCAGAGGCACGCACATGCGCACTCGCTCGTTTCTGACCGCGGGGCATCCTGGGAGCACGTGACCCGGTGGCTCCGCCCCAACATGGCGGCGCCCACCGGGTATTTCTGTCTGGCGTCTTGAGTGGTAAGACGCCTGTTTGTCTTTCTCTGTGGCGCTTAGCGTTCCTGCGCAGCGTCGCCCCGACTCTCAGGTCCCCCCGCTCTCCTAGTCTGCGCTCTGTTCACCGCTCCATAGCCCCGTCTGGACCCCCGCTCAGTTCCCTCTGCTGCCTCCCGTGCCTGTCCCTCGCCTGGTCCTTCCCTGCTGCTGTCATCGGTAGCCCCTTAGCTAGGGTTCCGTCTGTACCCCTAGGTCAGTCCCCCCTAACCTTCCTTCCTTCTTCCTTCCAGCGTTCCTGCTCCGGCTCCATCCTGATCGGTCCTGGTTCCCTACGTTCTGTTCCCTCCTGCTCCGGGTCTACTCTAGTCATTATCCTTTGGCCTTTCCCTCTGTACACTCCCTTGGTCATCCCTTTGGTTCCGGCTGTCGTGGTCTCACCCCCCCTTGGGCCTGCCCCTAACACTCCCTGTATAGGGGGTGGTCATCACCTGGGCCGCTCGCCCTCGGGGGCTCTGGAGCCACGACCCAGAGGGTCCACTCTCGGGTTCCTACTCAGAACCCTAACAGAACAAACAGGCCATGGACCCCGCTGGAGCCGCTGCGGCTCAAAAGGAGTTGCTGTTTTTGCGGGAGAATCAAACTCGTATCATGGCTTTCATGAAATCCATGGATTCTCGTCTTTCCGGGCTCCAGTCCTCTGATCCTGGGAATGCCTCCCAACTGGCTGGACTGCAGCAGGAACTGGCCCAGCAAAGAGATACCCAGACCCATATCCTCAGTTATATGGCCTCCATAGATGACCTCCTACTCTCCTTACAGTCGGCTGCTGCAGCCCCCGTTCCAGCCCAGGCACCTCACCCGCCACCCCGTTTAGCTAAGCCGCCCCGCTATAACAGGGATCCCAAGCTGTGCCGAGGTTTCCTGAATCAATGCCGCCTCCATTTCGAACTCCTGCCCCTGCAATATCCCACTGAGCGGTATAAGGTGGCTTTTATTGTCTCCCATCTTGAGGGAGACGCTTTAGCGTGGGTTAACCCCCTCTGGGAACGTGATGATCCGGTAGTCTCCCAGCTAAGTACTTTCTTCGAGACGTTTCGTCGAGTGTTCGACGAGCCGGGTCGCCTGGCCTCTACTACGGAATCTTTATTTATCCTCCACCAAGGGTCCCAAACCGTGGGTCAGTGTGCCATCCGATTCCGAACCTTATCTTCTGATTTGGGATGGAATAACGATGCCTTGGTAGGGGCCTTTTGGCGAGGCCTCGCGGGTCGAATTAAGGATGAGTTAGCTGGGCGGGATACTCCCACTGCCTTAGAAGATCTCATTTCGCTAGCCACACATATCGACCTTCGGTTCCAGGAACGTGCTCGCGAGAGGAGATTTCCCCGTGCTTCCCCAACCATCCGCGGTCTACCCTGTCTCCGGCCCGGAATATCCGCTTCTGCTTCCATGCCTGAACCCATGCAAGTAGACCGGCTTAAGGTAGCTGGACAACGCCGGGAGGAAAGATGCACTCACGGTCTCTGCTTCTACTGTGGTAGTGACTCCCATCTGGTCCGTACCTGCCCGGAACGTCCGGAAAACTCCTCCGCCTAGGTCAGGTAAGAGAGGCCTCCCTAGGTGTGTATGATACCTCTCTACCCCTCACTCTGTCTTGTTGCACGTTGGTGGAAAACGTTTTTCTCTGGCAGCCTATGTGGATTCCGGCGCAGCGGGAAATTTTATTAGGCTCAAAGAGGTCCTTAAATTTTCGGTCCCGGTCAAGACCTTAGAAACTCCACGGATCCTTGCTTCCGTGGACGGTAAACCTCTCCAAGAGACCATTACCCTGGTCACCCATGAGGTAGAACTCCAGGTAGGGGCCCTACACCAAGAGAGGATTGCCTTTTATGTCCTAGCGGGCATCTCTCACCCTATCCTTCTAGGCCTTCCCTGGTTACGAGCCCACGGCCCTACCTTAGACTGGCATAAGGGTAATATCCTGCGCTGGGGGGAGTCCTGTAGGTCTAGGTGTCTGCTGCCGGTGCGTCCCATGGGTGGTTCTCCTTCCCCCTCCTTACCCTCCGGGTTGCCCATTGCTTACAGCTCTTTTTATGATGTTTTTGACAAGAGGGAGGCCGAGAACCTTCCGCCTCACCGACCCTATGATTGCCCCATCGAGCTCGTCCCTGGAGCCACCCCTCCGCGGGGTAGGATTTATCCGCTCTCGCCGGCAGAGACGCAAGCCATGTCGGAATACGTTCAAGAGAACTTAGCCAAGGGTTTCATACGGAAGTCTTCCTCTCCTGCGGGCGCAGGCTTCTTTTTTGTCAAGAAGAAGGATGGGTCGCTCCGCCCGTGCATTGATTACAGAGGTCTGAACAGCATCACGATTAAGAACAAGTACCCGTTACCCCTCATCCCCGAACTCTTTGATCGCCTGAGAGGGGCGCAAATATTTACCAAACTTGATCTTCGAGGAGCCTATAACTTGGTCCGAATTCGTGCTGGGGATGAATGGAAGACCGCGTTCCACACCCGTGACGGTCACTATGAATACCTGGTGATGCCGTTTGGCCTCTGTAACGCACCAGCGGTATTCCAGGAGCTCGTTAACGATATTTTTCGGGATCTCCTTTACTCCTGTGTCGTGGTTTATCTTGACGACATTCTTGTCTTCTCTCCAGATCTCTCCACCCATCGACGAGATGTACGGCAAGTGTTGCAGCGTCTAAGGGAGAACCACCTATTTGCCAAGTTGGAGAAATGCGCCTTCGAACAACCGTCTCTGCCGTTCCTTGGGTATATCGTTTCGAAGTCTGGATTGAGGATGGATCCCGAGAAAGTGTCCACGATCCTGGCCTGGCCCCGTCCCCTTGGTCTCAAAGCCATTCAACGCTTTCTCGGCTTTGCTAACTATTTTAGGCAATTCGTTCCTCATTTTTCCACCATAACCAAGCCCATCTCTGCTCTCGTGCGCAAAGGAGCCAATCCCCGCCTCTGGCCTCCCGAGGCAGAAGACGCCTTTCAAACTCTGAAGAGAGAATTCGCTACAGCGCCCGTTCTCCACCGTCCTGATGCCGAGAGACCCTTCATTCTCGAGGTCGACGCATCCTCCGTGGGAGCGGGGGCGGTTCTCCTGCCAAGAACCTCCTCTGGCCGGACTGTCACCTGTGGGTTCTTTTCTAAAGCCTTTTCTCCCCCCGAACGCAATTACTCCATTGGGGACAAGGAACTACTGGCAATCAAACTGGCTTTAGAGGAATGGCATTACCTTCTCGAAGGAGCTGTCCATCCCTTTACGATATTTACCGACCACAAGAATTTGGCCTATGTTCAGTCTGCCCAAAGGCTCAATCCCCGGCAAGCCCGATGGTCCTTATTTTTTGGACGCTTTGATTTCGAGCTCCGCTTTCGTCCGGGTAATAAGAACATCAGGGCTGATGCCCTATCAAGATCATTTCTCCCGACCGATGAAGAGGAGAGCCCCGCTCACATCATCGATCCAGCAAAGATCGTCACCCTAGCCCCTCTAAGTTTGGTCAACCCACCACCAGGCAAGACCTTGGTATTGGACCATGACAGAGTAAGGGTTCTGCACTGGGGACACTCTTCTAAGGTCGCCGGGCATGTCGGAGCCAAGAGGACTCTATCCCTCATCTCCCGCCATTATTGGTGGCCTTCACTCCGCCAGGACGTCCTGGAATTTACCGCTTCTTGCTCATCCTGCGCCCGGAATAAGATTCCACGACAGCTACCCTCTGGTCTCTTACATCCTTTGCCGGTTCCATCAGTTCCCTGGAGCCACATCGCCATGGATTTCGTCACGGATCTACCTCCATCTTCCGGCTGCTCTGTCATTTTGGTGGTGGTAGACCGTTTTTCCAAAATGGCTCATTTCATCCCGCTACCTAGTCTGCCTTCTGCTCCCGAGTTGGCGAAGATCTTCGTGCATCATGTTTTCCGACTTCATGGTTTTCCCCAGCACATCGTGTCTGACCGTGGTGTTCAATTCACCTCTCGTTTCTGGAGAGCTCTCTCTAGCTCAATGGGGGTAGTCCTGGATTTCTCCTCCGCCTATCATCCACAATCCAACGGCCAAGTGGAGCGAATCAATCAGGTGCTAACCACTTATCTTCGACATTTTTTTAATGCACACCAAAGTAACTGGGTCTCACTGCTTCCCTGGGCGGAATTTGCTCACAACAATCACCCCAACGAGTCCTCTTCCAAATCTCCCTTTTTTGTAGTTTTTGGGCAGCATCCGGGCATTCCCCTTCCCGTGTCACCCACCTCGGGCGTGCCGGCGGCGGACTCCTTGTCCTCAGAATTCTCTAAAATTTGGGAGGAGACTAAAAGGTCCCTTGAGAGAGCTAGCGATCAGATGAAAAGATACGCCGACAAGAGGCGCCTGGACACCCCTCCTTATCATCCAGGCGATAAGGTCTGGCTGTCCTCGCGCTTCCTCCGACTTAAAATCCCCTCTTATAAGTTAGGTCCACGTTACGTTGGCCCCTTTGAGGTTTTGAGTCGCACCAATGATGTAACCTATAAACTAAAATTGCCTGCCTCCCTGCGGATTCCCAACACTTTCCATGTCTCGCTTCTCAAACCCACAGTGTTTAATCGCTTTCAGCCAGCCTCGTCCCACGCTCCGCAACCTAGCTCCGCTGGGGACGTCTTTGATGTCAAGGACATCCTGGCAAAGAGGACCGTCCGGGGTAGAACCTTCTTTCTGGTAGATTGGGAGGGATTCGGTCCTGAGGAAAGGTCATGGGAGCCCCGGGAGACCATCAATGCTCCTCATATCATGAGAAGGTTTCTATCCCGCCTGAAGAAGGAGGGGAGTAAGAGAGGGGGTACTATTACGCGCCCCGACGCTCACCTGTGGTCCCCCTCCTCCCGGTGCATCCCTCCTTCATCCTCGCGCCGTGCCCTGTCTGGCTTTGCAGGGTCACGGCGCGTCAGAGGCACGCACATGCGCACTCGCTCGTTTCTGACCGCGGGGCATCCTGGGAGCACGTGACCCGGTGGCTCCGCCCCAACATGGCGGCGCCCACCGGGTATTTCTGTCCGGCGTCTTGAGTGGTAAGACGCCTGTTTGTCTTTCTCTGTGGCGCTTAGCGTTCCTGCGCAGCGTCGCCCCGACTCTCAGGTCCCCCCGCTCTCCTAGTCTGCGCTCTGTTCACCGCTCCATAGCCCCGTCTGGACCCCCGCTCAGTTCCCTCTGCTGCCTCCCGTGCCTGTCCCTCGCCTGGTCCTTCCCTGCTGCTGTCATCGGTAGCCCCTTAGCTAGGGTTCCGTCTGTACCCCTAGGTCAGTCCCCCCTAACCTTCCTTCCTTCTTCCTTCCAGCGTTCCTGCTCCGGCTCCGTCCTGATCGGTCCTGGTTCCCTACGTTCTGTTCCCTCCTGCTCCGGGTCTACTCTAGTCATTATCCTTTGGCCTTTCCCTCTGTACACTCCCTGGGTCGTCCCTTTGGTTCCGGCTGTCGTGGTCTCACCCCCCCTTGGGCCTGCCCCTAACACTCCCTGTATAGGGGGTGGTCATCACCTGGGCCGCTCGCCCTCGGGGGCTCTGGAGCCACGACCCAGAGGGTCCACTCTCGGGTTCCTACTCAGAACCCTAACAGTATGTATGTAGTATGTATGTATGCTGTATGAATGTAGCATATATGTAGTATGTATGTAGTATGTATGTATGTTGTATGAATGTTGTATATATGTAGTATGTATGTAGTATGTATGCATGCTGTATGAATGTTGTATATATGTAGTATGTATGTAAGTTGTATGAATGTAGTATATACTGTATGTAGTATGTATGTAGTATATATTAAGTATGTATGTAGTATGTATGTATGCTGTATGAATGTAGTATATATTAAGTTTGTATGTAGTATGTATGTTGTATGAATGTAGTATATATGCAGTATGTATGTAGTATATGTTAAGCTTGTATGTAGTATGTATGTATGTTGTATGAATGTTGTATATATGTAGTATGTATGTAGTATGTATGTATGCTGTATGAATGTAGTATATATGTAGTATGTATGTAGTATGTATGTAGTATGTATGTATGTATGTTGTATGAATGTAGTATATATGTAGTATGTATGTAGTATATATTAAGTTTGCATGTAGTATGTATGTATGTTGTATGAATGTAGTATGTATTGTGGGGATGTGACTCGCTCAGGTGCAGCGGGAGACAATCAGGAGACCGGTTCTTCCAAAGTTCATGAGGTTTATTTCTGTCATAAACCATAAAACAGCGTATCACCAAGAATAGCCTCTAGCTTAGGCAAACAAAACATAAACCTTCGTGGTTGCAGACTCAGACCGCGAGTCTCAGCACATGCTGGGAGGTGTAGTCCTCCCCACATACAGCTCCCTGGTTCAGGAGCAGGTCACATTATAAGGCTGTAGCCACACCCACGTTCCCAGCAGCTGACTGGTCACATGACTGTGACCTCACCACAGGTCCTTCAAACAAAAACAATAACAATATCTGGTATGCTTTACTTCTGCCTTACATTATGGAGATAAGCCATTTATGAGACACATATCTCCCATCAATTACACGACCCTTAGCCCTGCCACAGTATGTAGTATATATTAAGTTTGTATGTAGTATGTATGTATGTTGTATGAATGTTGTATGTATGTAGTATGTATGTATATTGCATGAATGTTGTATATATGTAGTATGTATGTATGCATGCTGTATGAATGTAGCATGTATGTAGTATGTATGTAGTATGTATGTTGTATGAATGTTGTATATATGTAGTTTGTATGTAGTATGTATGTAGAATGTAGTATGTATGTATGCTGTATGAATGTAGTATATATGTAGTATGTATGTAGTATGTATGTAGTATGTATGTATGTATGTTGTATGAATGTAGTATATATGTAGTATGTATGTAGTATATATTAAGTTTGCATGTAGTATGTATGTATGTTGTATGAATGTAGTATGTATGTAGTATATATGAAGTATGTATGTAGTATGCATGTATGTTGTATGAATGTTGTATATATGTAGTATGTATGTAGTATGTATGTATGCTGTATGTAGTATGTATGTATGTTGTATGACTGTTGTATATATGTAGTATGTATGTAGTATGTATGTTGTATGAATGTAGTATATATGAAGTATGTATGTAGTATGTATGTTGTATGTATGCAGTATGTATGTTTTTTTTTTACATTCAACACATTAGCCCGGATGATGGGACTACTACTGTCACATCATTGGCTAATGTGTCAATCACTGTCATTGTAGCAGGCATCGCCCGATGGAACTTGTAGTCCCATCGGACGATGCCTGCACACACACACAGACCCCCGGCAGGCCCGCACAGACCCCCGGCAGCCGGCACAGAACCCCGGCAGGTCCAAACAGACCGCCGGCAGGCCCGTACAGACCCCCGGCAGCCGGAACCGACCCCCGGCATGCATGTACAGACCCCCGGCAGCCGGCACAGACCCCCGGCAGGCCCGTACTGACCGCGCATCATGATGCGCACAGACCGTGCATCATGATGACATCATTTCAGCAGCCAATCACAGCCACAACAGTGGCTCATTGCATTATGGGAACTTCCGATTCTGGTATCCGATATTGAAAAAATATCGGTACTCGGTATCGGAATTCCGATACAGCAAATATTGTCCGATACCCGATATTTGCAGTATCGGAATGCTCAACACTACACTACTCAACACTAATTATCAGCTATCCAACCAACAACCTTTTGACACTGCTCTGGGTTCAATAGTGGTGTTTTGCGATCCCCGAGTAATTTGGACAGGAAGGTCAAGCGAGAACATGTGGGTGTTTGTTGTGGTGCAATTTCAGTTTGCCCTTGGCCCTGGCCTTTGCATGCACCAACACCATCACGTACACTTCCCCATCCCTTGCCACGCGCCTTGCCCATTTTAAATGGGCTACAATATTTTCCACGTTCACTACAAATGGCTGAATTGGGAACGAACTTATATGTAATCCATGTGTGGGAAAACTACAGTTTAAAATTTCTGGACTGTAGGTAAAAAATTTTTTGTTTTTAGCAAATTTGTGTCAAAAACTAGGGTAAACCACAGCAAAAAAAGCTGAATGGAGGTCTGAAATTCAAAAATTTGTAGCCCACATATAGCTGAGGCGTCATAAGGAGATACCACACTGTTCAACATGTGGCCTGTGTTTTTTATTTTTACCGGAAAATAGTGTATAGAACTAGGGTAGGGGAGAAAACAAGGGGAACTGCTATCTTGGATCTAATCCTTATAAACAGGGAGGAAATGGTTGAGGAGGTAAAAGTGGCTGGGACCCTAGGAGGTAGCGACCACGCTATTTTAGAATTTTGGATAACTAGAGGAGGAAGACCTGTGAAGACTCAGACGTCAAGGTTAGATTTCAGAAAGGCAGATTTTAAGGGATTCAGAAAGAGAATTGGAGGGATCCAATGGCTGGATATCCTTAAAGACAAAAATGTCCAGGAAGGATGGGAAATCTTGAAAAATGAAATTCTCAAAGCACAATTGTTAACAATTCTGAAAAGAGGGAAGAATAGGAAGCATTTAAGGAAACCAGGATGGATGAACACAGAACTTAAGCACATGCTAAAAAGGAAGAAAAAAAGTTTATAAAATGGAAAGAGGGAGGCATATCTAAAGAAGAATATAATGCTGTCTGCAGAACCTGCAGGGCACAAATCAGATTACTAAAGCTGACAATGAATTGAGGCTTGCAAGAGATGTTAAAAGCAATAATAAAGGATTTTGGGGATATGTCAAAAGTAAAAGAAAAGTCAAAGATGCTATAGGATTTTTACAGGATGAAAATGATGAAATGGTAAGACAGGATGTTGAGAAGGCTGAACTTTTAAATTCCTAATTTGCATCTGTTTTCTCTCAGAAAGGAAATGTAACATCAACTGTTCTTCACTGTCCTATTAAGGGAATAGAAGAATCCAGGATATCTATAAACAGAAAGATAGTGAGGAAACACTTAGCTAACCTAAATGAATTCAAGTCTCCAGGTCGAGATGAATTACACTCCAGAGTACTGAAGGAGATAGCAGAAGAAATTTTTGAACCCCTCTCCATAATCTTTGAAAATTCTTGGAGAACAGGAGAAGTCCCAGAAGACTGGAGAAGAGCAAATGTTGTTCCTATCTTCAAAAAGGGGAAGAAGGTGGACCCAGGCAACTATAGGCTGGTGAGTCTGACTTCTATACCAGGAAAGATCTTTGAACAAATTATTAAGCAACATGTATGTCAGTACCTGGATAAGAATGAAGTGATTAAACAGAGTCAGCATGGGTTTGTAACTAATAAGTCATGTCAGACTAACTTAATTTTCTTCTATGATGGAATCACTGATTGGGTGGATCAAAGAAATGCTGTAGATATAGAATATCTTAACTTCAGCAAAGCATTTGACAAAGTATCTCATACAATCCTTATTAAAAAAATGACTAAGTATGGAATGGACAAGGCAATTGTTAGGTGGATTCTAAACTGACTTAGTGATCGGAACCAAAGAGTGGTCGTAAATGGCTGCACATCCAGTTGGAAGAATGTCTCAAGTGGGGTACCACAGGGCTCTGTCCTGGGCCCTGTATTGTTCAACATCTTTATCAACAATTTAGATGAAGGAATTGAGGGTAAACTGATTAAATTTGCTGATGACACAAAGCTAGGAGGGATAGCTAATACTAGAGAAGAGAGAGAGAGGATTCAAAAAGATATAAATAAACTGGAGAAGTGGGCAGCAACTAACAGAATGGTTTTTAACAGGGAAAAATGCAAAGTACTACATCTGGGCAATAAAAATGAAAAAATCATATACAGAATGGGAGGAATAGGGCTAAGCAACAGAACATGTGAAAAAGACTTGGGTATACTAATAGATCACAGACTGAATATGAGTCAACAGTGTGGTGCAGCAGCAAAAAAGGCAACTGCAATTCTAGGATGTATTAGCAGAAACATACAGTCTAGATCACATGAAGTCATTATTTCCCTCTACTCCTCTTTGGTCAGACCTCATCTGGAATATTGTGTCCAGTTTTGGGCACCACATTTTAAAAAAGACATCAACAAACAGGAGCAAGTTCAGAAAAGAGCAACCAGAATGGTGACCGGTCTGCAAACCCTGTCTTATGAGGAAAGGTTGCAGGATTTGGGAATGTTTAGTTTGCAAAAGAGAAGACTGAGAAGAGACTTAATAGCTGTCTACAATACAAATATCTAAAGGGCTGTCACATTGTAGAAGGATCAACTTTATTCTCTTTTGCACAAGGAAAGACTAGAAGCAATGGGATGAAACTGAATGGGAGGAGACACAGATTAGATATAAGAAAAAATTTTTTGACAGTTAGAGTGATCAATGAGTGGATCAAGCTGCCACGAGAAGGGGTGAGTTCTCCTTCAATGGAAGTCTTCAAACAGAGGCTGGACAAACATCTGACTGGGATGATGTAGTGAATCCTGCTTTGAGCAGGGGGTTGGACCAGATGGCCCAGGAGGTCCCTTCCAACGCTACGATTCTATGATTCTATGATTCTAGGGTCACAGACAGCAAAAACAGTTGAATGGAGGCCTCAAATGCCACAATTTGCAGCCCACAGATAGATGAGGAGTCAGATGGAGATAACACACTGTCCAATATGGGGCCTGTATTTTTTGTTTTTACCGTAAAATAGTGCATAGAACGAGGGTCACAGACAAAAAAAACAGTTGAATGGAGGCCTCAAATGCCACAATTTAAAGTATTCCCAATAGATAGATGTGGAGTCAGACTTAGGCTGTGTGCACACGCTGCGGATTCTGCTGCGGTGTACAGTACCATTATTCCCTATGGGAATTAAAAACAGCTGTGCAGATGCTGCGGAATTTTCCACGCGGATTTTGCTGCGGTTTCAAATCCGCAGAACGAATTGCATGTCAATTCTTTCTGCGGATTCCGCAGCGGTTTACCATCTCCTCCATTGTGGAGATGCTAAACCGCAGGGCAAAACCGCAGGCCAATTCGCAGATAAACCGTAGGTCTTTTGACCTGCGGATTTATCTGCGGATTTTGCAAAATCAGCGCGGATGAATCCGCAGCAGAATCCGCAGCATGTGCACACAGTTACACACTGTTCAATATGGGGCCTGCATTTTTTGTTTTTACTGCAAAATAGTGTATAGACCTAGGGTAACAGCCAAAACAGCTGAATGGAGGTCTCAAATGCCTCAATTTGTTGCCCACAGATAGATGAGGTGTCTGAAGTAGATAGCCCACTTTCAAATATCTGGCCTGTATTTTTTATTTTTTTTTGCCCAGCTAAATTGTATCAATAAGTAGGCTAAGACACAACCAAAAAAATTCTATGAAGGCCTGAAATGGCTCAATTTTGAGCTCAATGATATGCTATCTGTGTGGCGGACAAAACCGAGTGTAATATATCTGCCCTATAGCTAAATATTTTTTTGAAAGCTAAATATTTTTTGGGCAGCAAAATGGTGTCAATAAATTATATAAGACATGCCGAAAAAATTTTACAGCACCCCAAAAATGGCAGAATTTTCTGCGCACTCAGATGTGAAAGCACATATAAAATATCTGCATTTTCACACTGTACTATGAAACATTTTTGGCTGTATTCTGCAGTGTCAACAAGCAAATAAAGAAAAAATAGTGGGATCTGGATTGCTTTGGAATAAAATAATCAGAACTAATATGCAAAAGATAAACATTCCTGCACACTGGTACCTGGTGCTATGTATGTACGGTCAGTATATGTAATAGGCAGCAGCAGCAGACAGTAATGGAATGGACCCTGTTGATATATGCAATGAAGTATGCCACATACAATTCCTGCCTGCTACTGATATCTATAGGCCCACAGGCACTCCCGGCCTACCTTGCACTGCAATCTATATACCCCGTAATTAGTCCGTAGAAGGACTGTTGATTAAGCTGGATTTGTGTATTCTATGTTGGTATACCCACACTATCTTATAAACCCCCCAAATCTGTTCCTATCTTTTCAGCAACTCTCCCTACACTGTCAGATTCCGGAGGTGACTGTGACGAACAGGGCGGCGGCAGGTCTCTTATAGACCTGATGACGCTGTGTGGCCAGCCAATCACTGTAATATCACAGCCAAGATGGCTGCGGCATTACAGTGCGTGGCAGACAAATCCTTGCATGTTGATTGGTGCTCTAAAGAGCGCTAAACATGCAGGGTCGGGACCCAAATTCCCGCCGAGCGAACCCAGAAATGCTTGGTGCTCGCCAAGTACAGTGATGCTCGGACGGATACCGAGCATTACCGAGTATGCTTGCTCATGACTAAAGGTACTGTCACACTTAGTGATGTACCAGCGATCCCGACCAGCGATATGATGCCGTCAGGATCGCTGGTGCATCGCTAAGTGGTCGCTAGTGAGCTGCCACACAGGCAGATCTCACCAGTGACATCGCAGGGGTCGGGGGTCGCTACTTACCTGTCACACCAGGCGATCCTGCGTCCTCCCGCCCGCCTCCACGCTCGTCACTCGTCTCTCCACAGGAAGCGCCGCAGGAAGCTGACGACGAGAAACAGTCCAGCCTGTTCTTGCGCGATCAGCGATAACCAGCGGGGGAGCGGGATGTAGGTAAGTATCACACACAGCGATATCGCTATAACGTCACAAGTTATAGCGATATTGCTAGCGATATCGCTTAGTGTGACAGGCCCTTAATAGTCAATGAAATAAAAGACAGAAGCAGATAAAAAATGCTTCTGTCTTCTTGACAAGGTCTCCAGCTGTGTCTGACAGGCAAAGACCCAAGCTGGTCATATCAGCTTTAACCCCAATCTGCAATTCACAAAACAAACATTTACCAAACCAAAAATTGGCACAACAAACAATAGAACGATAAAGTGACAATGATTTTGTTGCAAGCAGATTACTTGCTTTTTTCAATTACTACATGGTATATAAGTACTAAAAGCCATTAAGTAAGACAAATATACACTACTATGGGACACATAGAAATACATTTTTCACAGCACGCGCCATATTAATCTGATTCCAGTATATAAATCTGCTTTATACCTTTTCCCAGAAACATAAATACATGACAGTAATTTTATCTCTTGCTTGCTAAAACTGCATAATTCCCTCCAGTTTCCAAGTTTCTGTGGAGTTCCTGTGAAGCTTCATTAGGAAAAGAAAACATAATGATAGAAGATTGTGTAATGAAGCATTTTCTCCTCGTTCGCTGCTGATTTAGACTCCGGATCCTGAGTGGGAATGCAAACCTCATTATAAATATATTACATGCGATCTCTGGCTACTTAGCTCAGCCTGATGAGGGCTTAAATAGTGAATATCACTGTTCTCCATTGCTTTCAGACACAGCAGGGGTGCAAGAGTTAAATGATCAACATTATACAGAATGCTGACCTCCGGAGTTCTGCTTATTACATCTTAGATTTAGATATTATACTGCAGTATAAAGCATCCACAGTGTCCAATATGTGGACTATATGAGCAGAATTTCTGGGCTTTGCTATGGTAATGGTAACTTTTTATATTGCTTTATCATTTAAACAAAGTATATCTATATATCTAGATTAATATCTCTGTGTTATTGTCTGCTCAGTAAAAGCAGCAAGAGAGGATATTGGTTTACTTATAACTGATCTTGAAAAATAGTTTAAATTAATTTTCTTGAGTTTGTTAGTAGAATTTATAATGCACAGATATTTCCTGTAGCTTATATATGCTTTTTTGATGCACTAAAATTTGTTCTTTCTGTGAATACAGTAAAAAACCCTTGCCTTTTGTGTAGGGTCAGACAGGCTTAGTACACAGACAGAATCCTGTGTCATCTTTTGTCTCTGGTGCATCATTCCCAAATTTGACCAACCCTGGATCTGGAGACAACTTGTGTCTCACCTCAAATTAGCTTTCCCTGGAAAGGGATTTCCACGACAGCTTCCAATACATTTGGTTTTACAGCTAAGGGCCAAAAGGGTGAGGTAAAATGTCAGATACATTCAATAACTGAGCTCATGCTGTATATCATCTAAGACCATAATCAAACCATATACCTAATAGCTTCACAGGTGAGCATCCAACCCAATAATGAGGTCTAAGGGAAAACATATTTGAATATTTGGATTACATTGGCTATTATTTATTTAAAAAATAAATTTAAATTATAATTAAATTGCAGACTTCCTCTATTTAGCAAATCCTGCATTTTGTATTAGGAGAGGATCAATATGGTACATCAAAATGGCCACTATTTTTGTTACACTGACCATCACCTCTACTAGAATGGCAAAAGAGCAGGTGCTTTTAATCATGGGCCCAATCTCCTCATAAGTAGCAAGATGCAGGCCCGTATTCATAATCTACCCAACCGGGCATTTTCCCGCTGGGCCGCGATGTGTGTGACTCTGTGGGCCGCTGGAGTGGCGGCACACACTCATCTGGCTGCCACCGATGCGGTCACTGGCCCGTTTTAAATTTTTGCTGCTGGCCCCTTAAATCAACGGGCATGGCGGTTTTACACAGGTACGCATGCTCGCGCTGGCATCAGCAGCTGCATCATCCCTCACCACCAGTCAGTGGCACAGGAGGGGGTTAAGAACATCTAACGTTGCAGTCAGGACGTTCTTTGAGGGTGGAGAGAGCCGCTCTGCTCTCCTGCTCCAGGCTGTAGAACTGACGTATCAGGAGAGACACAGGACATCCAGCCTACATTTGCGCGCCTGCAATAATCACTGGATGACTGCCAGAATTGGACTGGGGAGAATTGTAACCTGGTGAGTGAGTGAATACAGGTGCTGCTGGGCTGCAGTGGGGTGGCTGGCTGGTGTATATAGGTGCTGCTGGGCTGCAGTGGGGAGGCTGGCTGGTGTATACAGGTGCTGCTGGGCTGCAGTGGTCAGTAAGGCAGATGGTGTTGATATATATACAGGTGGTGCTAGGCTCAGTGGGCTGGGGCTGGACCTGGGGATGATATATATTTACAGGTGGTGCTGGGCTTAGTGGGCTGGTGCTGGACCTGGTGATGATATATATACAGGAGGTGCTGGGCTCAGTGGGCTGGACCTGGTGATGTATATGTGGCACCCTGCATCTTAATTGCCACAAAAGGGTTAAATATGTACTGTTCTGTATGTGTTTTGTGAGTTATGCTTTCTCTGCTAGACAGACACACAATTTGCCTCATTCCCTCATGTGATGAACAAAGCAGGATTTAGGGCTCCAATGTCGAATATGCAGGCCTTTTAGCATGATAATGAGATAAGGCCCAAAACAGAACTTCAAAGCTTGAGAAGAAGCCACGCCAGCATGGGGCAGGAAGGTGCCTGGGGGCTTCAATTAGAATATACTTGTCAGCTAGACACAGAAATATACATCCATTGTCTCTCCCAGCCGCCCCGACTCCATCCTAGGATCATGGATTATGAGCACATCTTTCGAGTTATGGACTCATGAATAATATCCGAGTGACCCTGAGGAAATCGCGCATCTGGAAGTGCGACTCCTGAGGCGGTGAGGGTTCTGGGGCCTGAGATACATAGATTGGCCCTCCACAGCGGCCCAATGGGGCCATGTTTGCTCTCCACACGACAGGCAAAACAAACTGCATTCACTGGTACCTCTCATGTCCTGATCCGATCATGCTGTTGAAAGTTACCCCCTTTCTTAGATATTGGGAATAAGTTCTGCAGGGAGCTAAAGGATGGAGATTATTAGCCCACCTTCTGACACAGGGGGAGCGACTTAGCGTGCTTAAGAACTAGCAGCCCATGGAAGAGAGTCTCTCTCACAGAAGAACCAGACGATGATGATTGTTATGATTCTAGTAGGAACCGGAGAGTGGACCCTCTGGGTCGTGGCTCCAGAGCCCCCGAGGGCGAGCGGCCCAGGTGATGACCACCCCCTATACAGGGAGTGTTAGGGGCAGGCCCAAGGGGGGTGAGACCACGACAGCCGGAACCAAAGGGACGACCCAGGGAGTGTACAGAGGGAAAGGCCAAAGGATACTGACTAGAGTAGGCCCGGAGCAGGAGGGAGACAGAACGTAGGGAACCAGGACCGATCAGGATGGAGCCAGAGCAGGAACGCTGGAAGAAAGAAGGAAGAAAGGTTAGGGGGGACTGACCTAGGGGTGAGGACGGAACCCTAGCTAAGGAACCACCGGTGACAGGAGCAGAGAAGGACCAGGCGAGGTACAGGCACGGAGGCAGCAGAGGGGGCTGAGCGGGAGTCCAGTCGGGGCTATGGAGCAGAGAGCAGAGCGCAGACCAGAGAGAGGGGGGACCTGAGATTCGGGTGCGACGCTGCGCAGGAACGCTAAGCGCCACAGAGGAAGACAAACAGGCGTCTTACCATTCCAGACGCCAGACAGAAATACCCGGTGGGCGCCGCCATGTTGGGGGCGGGGCCACCGGGTCACGTGCTCCCAGGATGCCCCGCGGTGAGAAACGAGCGAGTGCGCATGTGCGTGCCTCTGACGCGCCGTGACCCTGCAAAGCCAGACAGGGCACGGCGCGAGGATGAAGGAGGGACGCGCCGGGAGGAGGGGGACCCCAGGTGAGCATCGGGGAGCGTAATAGTACCCCCTCTCTTACTCCCCTCCTTCTTCAGGCGGGATAGAAATCTTCTCATGATATGAGGAGCATTGATGTTCTCCCGGGGCTCCCATGACCTTTCCTCAGGACCGAATCCCTCCCAATCTACCAGAAAGAAGGTTCTACCTCGAACGGTCTTCTTTGCCAGGATGTCCCTGACATCAAAGACGTCCCCAGCGGAGCTAGGTTGCGGGGCGTGGGACGAGGCTGGCTGAAAGCGATTAAACACTGTGGGTTTGAGAAGCGAGACATGGAAAGTGTTGGGGATCCGCAGGGAGGCAGGCAATTTTAGTTTATAGGTTACATCATTGATGCGAGTCAAAACCTCAAAGGGACCAACGTAACGTGGACCTAACTTATAAGAGGGGATTTTAAGTCGGAGGAAGTGCGAGGACAGCCAGACCTTATCGCCTGGATGATAAGGAGGGGTGTCCAGGCACCTCTTGTCGGCGTATCTTTTCATCCGATCGCTAGCTCTCTCAAGGGACGTCTTAGTCTCCTCCCAAATTTTAGAGAATTCTGAGGACAAGGAGTCCGCCGCCGGCACGCCCGAGGTGGGGGACACGGGAAGAGGAATGCCCGGATGCTGCCCAAAAACTACAAAAAAGGGAGACTTGGAAGAGGACTCGTTGGGGTGATTGTTGTGAGCAAATTCCGCCCAGGGTAGCAGTGAGACCCAGTTACTTTGGTGTGCATTAGAAAAATGTCGAAGATAAGTGGTTAACACCTGATTGATCCGTTCCACTTGGCCGTTGGATTGTGGATGATAGGCGGAGGAGAAGTCCAGGACTACCCCCATGGAGCTAGAGAGAGCTCTCCAGAAACGAGAGCTGAATTGAACACCACGGTCAGACACGATGTGCTGGGGAAAACCATGAAGTCGGAAAACATGATGCACGAAGATCTTCGCCAACTCGGGAGCAGAAGGCAGACCAGGTATCGGGATGAAATGAGCCATTTTGGAAAAACGGTCTACCACCACCAAAATGACAGAGCAGCCGGAAGATGGAGGTAGATCCGTGACGAAATCCATGGTGATGTGGCTCCAGGGAACTGATGGAACCGGCAAAGGATGTAAGAGACCAGAGGGTAGCTGTCGTGGAATCTTATTCCGGGCGCAGGATGAGCAAGAAGCGGTAAATTCCAGGACATCCTGGCGGAGTGAAGGCCACCAATAATGGCGGGAGATGAGGGATAGAGTCCTCTTGGCTCCGACATGCCCGGCGATCTTAGAAGAGTGTCCCCAGTGCAGAACCCTTACTCTGTCATGGTCCAATACCAAGGTCTTGCCTGGTGGTGGGTTGACCAAACTTAGAGGGGCTAGGGTGACGATCTTTGCTGGATCGATGATGTGAGCGGAGCTCTCCTCTTCATCGGTCGGGAGAAATGATCTTGATAAGGCATCAGCTCTGATGTTCTTATTACCTGGACGAAAGCGGAGCTCGAAATCAAAGCGTCCAAAAAATAGGGACCATCGGGCTTGCCGGGGATTGAGCCTTTGGGCAGACTGAACATAGGCCAAATTCTTGTGGTCGGTAAATATCGTAAAGGGATGGACCGCTCCTTCGAGAAGGTAACGCCATTCCTCTAAAGCCAGTTTGATTGCCAGTAGTTCCTTGTCCCCAATGGAGTAATTGCGTTCGGGGGGAGAAAAGGCTTTAGAAAAGAACCCACAGGTGACAGTCCGGCCAGAGGAGGTTCTTTGCAGGAGAACCGCCCCCGCTCCCACGGAGGATGCGTCGACCTCGAGAATGAAGGGTCTCTCGGCATCAGGACGGTGGAGAACGGGCGCTGTAGCGAATTCTCTCTTCAGCGTTTGAAAGGCGTCTTCTGCCTCGGGAGGCCAGAGGCGGGGATTGACTCCTTTGCGCACAAGAGCAGAGATGGGCTTGGTTATGGTGGAAAAATGAGGAACGAATTGCCTATAATAGTTAGCAAAGCCGAGAAAGCGTTGAATGGCTTTGAGACCAAGGGGACGGGGCCAGGCCAGGATCGTGGACACTTTCTCGGGATCCATCCTCAATCCAGACTTCGAAACGATATACCCAAGGAACGGCAGGGACGGTTGTTCGAAGGCGCATTTCTCCAACTTGGCAAATAGGTGGTTCTCCCTTAGACGCTGCAACACTTGCCGTACATCTCGTCGATGGGTGGAGAGATCTGGAGAGAAGACAAGAATGTCGTCGAGATAAACCACGACACAGGAGTAAAGGAGATCCCGAAAAATATCGTTAACGAGCTCCTGGAATACCACTGGTGCGTTACAGAGGCCAAACGGCATCACCAGGTATTCATAGTGACCGTCACGGGTGTTGAATGCGGTCTTCCACTCATCCCCATCGCGAATTCGGACCAAGTTATAGGCTCCTCGAAGATCAAGTTTGGTAAATATTTGCGCCCCTCTCAGGCGATCAAAGAGTTCGGGGATGAGGGGTAACGGGTACTTGTTCTTAATCGTGATGCTGTTCAGACCTCTGTAATCAATGCACGGACGGAGCGACCCGTCCTTCTTCTTAACAAAAAAGAAGCCTGTGCCCGCAGGGGAGGAAGACTTGCGTATGAAACCCTTGGCTAAGTTCTCTTGCACGTATTCCGACATGGCTTGCGTCTCTGCCGGCGAGAGTGGATAAATCCTACCCCGTGGAGGGGTGGCTCCAGGGACGAGCTCGATGGGGCAATCATAGGGTCGGTGAGGCGGAAGGTTCTCGGCCTCCCTCTTGTCAAAAACATCCGAAAAAGAGCTGTAAGCAATGGGCAAGCCGGGGGGTAAGGAGGGGGAAGGAGAACCACCCACGGGACGCACCGGCAGCAGACACCCAGACCCACAGGACTCCCCCCAGCACAGGATATTACCCTTATGCCAGTCTAAGGTAGGGCTGTGGGCTCGTAACCAGGGAAGGCCTAGAAGGATAGGGTGAGAGATGCTCGCTAGGACATAAAAAGCGATCCTCTCCTTGTGTAGGGCCCCTACCTGGAGTTCTACCTCATGGGTGGCCAAGGTAATGGTCTCTTGGAGAGGTTTACCATCCACGGAAGCAAGGATCCGTGGAGTTTCTAAGGTCTTGACCGGGACCGAAAATTTAAGAACCTCTTGGAGCCTAATAAAATTTCCCGCTGCGCCGGAATCCACATAGGCGGCCAGAGAAAAACGTTTTCCACCAACGTGCAACAAGACAGACAGAGTGAGGGGTAGAGAGGTATCATACACACCTAGGGAGGCCTCTCTTACCTGACCTAGGCGGAGGAGTTTTCCGGACATTCCGGGCAGGTACGGACCAGATGGGAGTCACTACCACAGTAGAAGCAGAGACCGTGAGTGCGTCTTTCCTCCCGGCGTTGTGCAGATACCTTAAGCCGGTCTACTTGCATGGGTTCTGGCATGGAAACAGAAGCGGATATTCCGGGTCGAAGACAGGGTAGAGCGCGGATAGTTGGGGAGGCACGGGGAAGTCTCCTCTCGCGAGCACGTTCCTGGAACCGAAGGTCGATACGTGTAGCTAGCGAAATGAGATCTTCTAAAGCAGTGGGAGTATCCCGCCCAGCTAACTCATCCTTAATTCGACCCGCGAGGCCTCGCCAAAAGGCCCCTACCAAGGCCTCGTTATTCCATCCCAAATCAGAAGATAAGGTTCGGAATCGGATGGCATACTGACCCACGGTTTGGGACCCTTGGTGGAGGTTAAATAAAGATTCCGTAGTAGAGGCCAGGCGACCCGGCTCGTCGAACACTCGACGAAACGTCTCGAAGAAAGTACCTAGCTGGGAGACTACCGGATCATCACGTTCCCAGAGGGGGTTAACCCACGCTAAAGCGTCTCCCTCAAGATGGGAGACAATAAAAGCCACCTTAGCCCGCTCAGTGGGGTATTGCAGGGGCAGGAGTTCGAAATGGAGGCGGCATTGATTCAGGAAACCTCGGCACAGCTTGGGATCCCCGTTATAGCGGGGCGGCTTAGCTAAACGGGGTGGCGGGTGAGGCGCCTGGGCTGGAACGGGGGCTGCAGCGGCCGACTGTAAGGAGAGTAAGCGGTCATCTATGGAGGCCATATAACTAAGGATATGGGTCTGGGTATCTCTTTGCTGGGCCAGTTCCTGCTGCAGTCCAGCCAGTTGGGAGGCATTCCCAGGGTCAGAGGACTGGAGCCCGGAAAGACGAGAATCCATGGATTTCATGAAAGCCATGATACGAGTTTGATTCTCTCGCAAAAACAGCAACTCCTTTTGAGCCGCAGCGGCTCCAGCGGGGTCCATGGCCTGTTTGTTCTGTTACGATTCTAGTAGGAACCGGAGAGTGGACCCTCTGGGTCGTGGCTCCAGAGCCCCCGAGGGCGAGCGGCCCAGGTGATGACCACCCCCTATACAGGGAGTGTTAGGGGCAGGCCCAAGGGGGGTGAGACCACGACAGCCGGAACCAAAGGGACGACCCAGGGAGTGTACAGAGGGAAAGGCCAAAGGATACTGACTAGAGTAGGCCCGGAGCAGGAGGGAGACAGAACGTAGGGAACCAGGACCGATCAGGATGGAGCCAGAGCAGGAACGCTGGAAGAAAGAAGGAAGAAAGGTTAGGGGGGACTGACCTAGGGGTGAGGACGGAACCCTAGCTAAGGAACCACCGGTGACAGGAGCAGAGAAGGACCAGGCGAGGTACAGGCACGGAGGCAGCAGAGGGGGCTGAGCGGGAGTCCAGTCGGGGCTATGGAGCAGAGAGCAGAGAGCAGACCAGAGAGAGGGGGGACCTGAGAGTCGGGTGCGACGCTGCGCAGGAACGCTAAGCGCCACAGAGGAAGACAAACAGGCGTCTTACCATTCCAGACGCCAGACAGAAATACCCGGTGGGCGCCGCCATGTTGGGGGCGGGGCCACCGGGTCACGTGCTCCCAGGATGCCCCGCGGTGAGAAACGAGCGAGTGCGCATGTGCGTGCCTCTGACGCGCCGTGACCCTGCAAAGCCAGACAGGGCACGGCGCGAGGATGAAGGAGGGACGCGCCGGGAGGAGGGGGACCCCAGGTGAGCATCGGGGCGCATAATAATGATCTAAGAAGGAACTGGGGACAGATCTGCCAAGGGGAGCAGCGGCCCACGCTTTGGGGTCTGTCCGGCAACTAAGATTCTTGTACCTGTGGACTGCAGAGCTCCCAGCACCCACATGCAACCTACAATCTGGTAAATTGACCTCCAGCTTAATATCTATAAGTCTTGTACCCTTATTGTTATATTTTACTCTGACTGCAAATCCAATGCAATTCCATTGTATAGCTTACTGTATATTTCTGTAATTATCTAGTGCGCCCTTAAGGCAATTAAACCATAAAATTAATCTTGGGCTGATGCTTTTACTCTAATTACGAATCTTAGAATACCCAGCGGGTAACAGGACATCCTCCCTGGCGGCCATTTGCTCTAGGTGCAGTTCCCTTACTGACCTGAGAGACAAAGGGGGCGCCGGAGAGCTGTGCCTGTGTAGTTACGTCACATTGGTGATGTGGGAGGAATGGGTCCTGTTTCCTCCACATTGGTGGCAGCGGTGGGATCAGAGTAATAGTGTGCATGGGACCCCTACACCCAGACACTAAAGACTACCAGCGGTAACTTTCACTGCTGAGGTCTTAAGGTCAGCCCAGCACTAGACGGTCAGAGTGCAAATATAATAAGTTGTGTGCGAGGTCAGGGTTGCAGCTTTGTCAGTAACCAGAGGTTCCCAAGATGGCGGAAGGCACCAGGAGTAAGGCAAAGGTGGAGGCCAATCCTATGGTCTATGAGGAGGTGGTGGAGGACAATACCAATGAAGGCGAAGGGGAGTTCAGCCAGGGCTCCCCAAGGAGCCAGACCCCCGTGCTCAGTCCCGCAGTGGACTGTCCACCACCTGCCCACCCCAGCTTGTCCAGATCAGAGGCCCTTTTCCAAGCAACTATGGCACAGCTCGAGACTGGTAACAATGCTGCCCATGACAGACTCCTGGTGGCGGCAGAGAAAGCAGCAGAGCGTGAGCATGCCGAACGTGTGCTGCAGGCTGCAGAATGCCGTGAAGCTGCAGAGCGCTGGCACCGACTGGAGATGGCTCAGCACGGGCTCCCGCTGGACGCTCCAGCCCCACCGGGGACCAAGGCTTCCAAGGTCCGGGCGGAGGACTTTCCCCTGCTTGAAAAGGATGGAGACCTGGATTCCTTTCTGCTGGCCTTTGAGAGAACCTGCCTCCAACACCATCTGGCCCTGGATCAGTGGGCAAGGTACCTGACCCCCCGTTTGAGGGGTAAGTCCCTGGAAGTTTTGGGGGACTTACCTGCCGAGGAGGAGCAGGACTACAACAGCATCAAGTGGGCCCTGATCCAGCACTACAACCTCACCCCAGAGTCATACCACAGGAAGTTCCAGAGCCTGCAGCGGGGCTCAAAGGACACCTGGACCAACCACATGCGGGCACTGCTGAGAGCTGCGGAGCACTGGACCTCGGGTCTAGAGCTCACCACCTGCCAGGAGGTCCAGGAACTGTTCATCACGGAGACGTTCCTGTTGAACTGCCCAGAGGACCTCCAGCAGTTCCTCCGTGACCGGAAACCAAAGGGGGCTTCTGCCACAGCCACCCTGGCAGACGAGTATGCCAACAACAGGGCGTCCGAGCCAAAGAAGCCTGCCAGCAGCACCTGGAGAGGGGGTAAGCCCAATCCTGCCCCGGTCCCCCAGCCCCCAGAGTGCAAGGGGTGTACCCCCCCTGCTGCCCTCTCCAGGCCAGGAGCAGAACCCAGACATTGTCATCATTGCAACCAGCCCGGATACTTTTAGGCTGCGTGTCCCCAGCGCCAGAAGGCCCCATCCCTGTCCCAGAAAATCCACTGTTTTGTGTGTGGGAGGGGGTGGTGGGAGGACCCTGGACAATTACCAACCCATCACCATCGGCTGCTCAGCGGTCATGGGACCGCGGAACACAGGCGCTGAACGAACCCTGGTACGTCCTAAGTTGGTGTCCTCTCAAGACTTGGTGCTTGGGAAAACCCTTTCCATCTCCGGAATTGGAGGTGTTGAACCGGCGCTGCCCGTCGCCAAGGTGTTTTTGGACTGGGGCGCCAGGAGGGGAATGTGGGAGGTGGGAGTAACGCCAAATATTCCTGCCAATGTGTTGCTTGGGACCGATTTGGGGTGGCTAGTGTTTCAGTATGTGGCCACTGAACCCCCAAGTCCGGCTCCCCAAGAATGTCATGACTCTACTGTGATTGCTAATGTTAATGTGTTGAACATGCCTCCAACAGTGGAGGAGGGAGTGAAACCTGATGGTAAGCCAAGCACTGACACTACACACACAGGGCTCACAGTGAGGACAGGTGAGAAGACTGCAGGGGAGAGCTCAGAGGTGGAGGGAGGGGTTGCCATGGGCAGTGTAGGGTCCCTAAGTGAATCCAGCCTGCTGAATCTAGGGCCTCTGCAGAAAGATGAACAGGCCATGGGGGGAGGGGGCATCCCGGGAGAGGAGCCACCAGGTAAGACCCCAGGGCAAGAGTTCCCCACATCCGGGATGTCAGGAGGCCAAGGAAGTCTGCCTGACCCGGCGACTTGGTCGGGGGCCGAGGGGAAGCAGGCGCTACCTGTGGTCTCAGCGGTTGTGGCCGCTGTTACCAGGAGCAGGAGCGCCGGAGCCCAAGGAGCCTCGCGGAGTTCCGACGGTTTCCCCCTCTCCGACCAAGTGGCTGCCGAGTCAGACAGCGGCCAGGAGACAGATCCCGGGGAGCTGACAGAGGATGTGGCAGTTTCGTCAATTCTTGCCACATCGAGTCAGGGATTTCAGGCAGCGTTGGAAGCTGACGCTAGCCTGAAAGCTCTCAAGGAGCAGGTGGCACAGCCTCCCATGGAGTCTGACCGCGAGTGAGTGGTCTGGGACCAGGGACGGCTGTACCGAGTAACAGTCCAGCAGGGTTCACCGGAGGCGTGGCCCAGGGACGGACAGTTAGTGGTACCCTATCTGTTCAGGGCAGAATTGTTGCGGATCGCACACAAGATTCCCATGGCCGGACACCTAGGGATCCCTAAAACCAGGGACAGGCTAGCTCAGCATTTCTGCTGGCCGGGAATGAGGACCGAGGTGAATGCCTACTGCCGTTCGTGTGACACCTGCCAGAGGGTGGGGAAGGTGGGGCGGTGCCCCAAAGCCCCACTGGTACCTCTGCCCATCATCGAAGAGCCTTTCTTGAGGGTGGCTGTGGATCTCATTGGACCTCTGTCCACTCCCAGCCGCTGCGGGAAATGCTTCATACTAACGGTAGTGGACTATGCCAGCCGGTACCCGGAGGCGGTAGCTTTGTCGTCCATTCGGGCTGACAAAGTGGCCACTGCCTTACTGGAGATTTTTTCCAGAGTGGGGTTTCCCCAGGAAATGCTCACCGACCGAGGGACCCAGTTCATATCGCAGCTGATGGAGTCTCTCTGTAAGCAGGTACAGGTGCAACATCTGGTAGCCAGCCCGTACCACCCACAGTCCAATGGCCTGTGTGAGCGGTTCAATGGCACCTTAAAGCAGATGCTGAAGATGTTGGTCGACTCCCACGGGAGAGACTGGAAGCGGTATCTCCCACACCTGCTGTTTGCCTACCGAGAGGTCCCACAGGCCTCAAAGGGGTTCTCCCCCTTTGAGCTCCTGTATGGGTGACGTGCACGGGGTCCCTTGTACTGGTGAAGGAAGCATGGGAAGGGGATTTTTCCACCCCTGGAGTGTCGGTCATTGAGTATGTCGTGCGCTTCCGGGATAGAATGATGCCTTGACACGGCTGGTGCATGACAATATGGCCCAAGCCCAGGCTGACCAGAAGCGGTGGTATGACCAGAATGCTTGTGAGCAGACCTACGAGGTGGGTCAAAAGGTGTGAGTGCTGGTCCCTGTACCTCAAAACAAGCTTCAGGTGGCCTGGGAGGGTACATACCTCGTGCACCAGTGGCTCAACGCTGTCACCTATCTGGTCACCCTGGACCACGCCCATGGAAGGAGGAAGGCCTTCCATGTGAATATGATGAAGGCCCATCATGAGCGGGAGGCTTGTGCCCACCCAGTGTGCAACCTTCCCGAGGAGGGAGAGGTTGAAACCCTCCTGGATCTGCTCACCCAAGCGAAGGTGGGTGGATCCAACGAGGATGTGGGGGTTGGCCACCAGCTCTCGGAGGACCAACGTTCCCAGCTGGGGGTCACCCTACACCCCTTTCGGGAGCTGTTCAGCAGCCTGACCGGAAGGACTGAGACAGTCGTCCAAGACGTGGACACCGGTAATCACCCCCCGATCCGGCGTTCAGCGTATTGGGTCTCTCTTGAGGTGCAGCAGAACATGCACCAAGAGATAGATGAGATGCTGAAGCTGGGGGTGATCCAAGGGTCCAACATCGCGTGGGCTTCGCCTGTAGTCCTCGTCCCTAAAAAGGACAGAACTACGTGGTTCTGTGTGGACTACCGGGGGCTCAACACTGTGACAGTCACTGATGCGTACCCAATGCCGCACATCGATGACCTGCTCTATCAGCTGGCTGGGGCCAAGTACCTGACCATCATGGATCTGAGCAGGGGGTATTGGCAGATTCCCCTGACCCCTGGGGCACGAGAACGCTCTGCTTTTATCACCCCATTCAGACTGTACGAGTCCACGGTGATGCCATTCGGCATGAAGAGTGCCCCTGCCACTTTTCAGAGGATGGTCAACACGCTGCTCGCGGGACTGGAAGGGTATGCGACCGCGTACCTAGATGACATCGCCATCTTCAGTCGCACCTGGGAGGATCACCTAGAGCACCTGGCGCAGGTGCTTGGGCGGATCCAGCAAGCAGGCTTGACTATTAAGCTGTAAAAATGCCAGCTGGGTATGAGTGAGGTCCACTACCTGGGACACTGGGTAAGTGGGGGAGCTCTGAAGCCAGAACCCGGGAAGAAGCAGGTGATGTCATTCTTGGGGACCGCCGGGTACTATAGGAGGTTTGTTCCACACTATAGTGCCCTGGCCAAGCCCCTGACGGACCTCACCAAGAAGAGGCTGCCCGTCACAGTCGACTGGACAGTCGCCTGCGAGACAGCTTTCCAGGCGCACAAGACCGCCCTTTCTAGCGCTCCTGTACTATAGGCAGCCGACTTCACATGGCCATTCATAGTGCAGACCGACGCCAGCGACTTCGACCTCGGTGCTGTGCTCAGCCAGGTCGACATTACGGGCCATGAACACCCCGTTCTGTACCTGAACCAGAAGCTCCTGCCGAGGGAAGTGACCTATTCCACGATGGAGCAGGAAAGTCTGGCAATTGTGTGGGCCCTGCAGTGTCTGCAGCCATACTTGTATGGACGCCAATTCACCATTGAAACAGACCACAACCCCCTCAGCTGGTTACACACGGTCTCTGGGACGAATGGGAGGTTGCTACACTGGAGCCTTGCTCTCCAGTAGTATCACTTCACCATTCGCTACAAAAGAGGCAGAGACCATGGTAACGCTGATGGGTTGTCCCGTCAGGGATGGGGTGTGGAAAGGCGCATGGGGGAACACAGGAATGTGATACCCCCTAGCACCCTCTAAAGCAGGGAGGTGTGATGAACAATGCAGGATTTAGGGCTCCAATGTTGAATAGCCAGTATGATAATGAGATAAGGCCCAAAACAGAACTTCAAAGCTTGAGAAGGAGCCATGCCAGCATGGGGCAGGAAGGCGCCTGGGGGCTTCAATTAGAATATACCTGTCAGCTAGACACAGCAATACACATCCATTGTCTCTCCCAGCCACCCCGACTCCATCCTAGGATCATGGATTATGAGCACATCTTTCGAGTTATGGACTCATGAAAAATATCCGAGTGACCCTGAGGAAATTGCGCATCTGGCAGTGCGACTCCTGAGGTGGTGAGGGTTCTGGGGCCTGAGATACATAGATTGGCCCTCCACAGCGACCTAATGGGGCCATGTTTGCTCTCCACATGGCAGGCAAAACAAACCGCATTCACTGGTACCTCTCATGTCCTGATCCGATCATGCTGTTGAAAGTTACCCCCTTTCTTAGATATTGGGAATAAGTTCTGCAGGGAGTTAAAGGGTGGAGATCATTAGCCCACCCTCTGACACAGGGGGGAGGGACCTAGCGTGCTTAAGAACTAGAAGCCCATGGCAGAGAGTCTCTTTCACAGAAGAACCAGACGATGATTATCTAAGAAGGAACTGGGGACAGATCTGCCAAGGGGAGCAGCGGCCCACGCTTTGGGGTCTGTCCGGCAACTAAGATTCTTGTACCTGTGGACTGCAGAGCTCCCGGCACCCACATGCAACCTACAATCTGGTAAATTGACCTCCAGCTTAATATCTATAAATCTTGTACCCTTATTGTTATATTTTACTCTGACTGCAAATCCAATGTAATTCCATTGTATAGCTTACTGTATATTTCTGTAATTATCTAGTGCGCCCTTAAGGCAATTAAACCATAAAATTAATCTTGGGCTGATGCTTTTACTCTGATTACGAATCTTAGAATACCCAGTGGGTAACAGGACATCCTCCCCGGCGGCCATTTGCTCTAGGTGCAGTTCCCTTACTGACCTGAGAGACAAAGGGGGCGCCGGAGAGCTGTGCTTGTGTAGTTATGTCACATTAGTGACGTGGGAGGAACGGGTCCTGTTTCCTCCACACCTCATTTGTCTGAAGCTGAGAGCTTTGCAGACATACCCTAACTGGGAGGGGGAGGGGCTGACTTGTTCTCAGTGTGTGAAGAAGGAGGAAGTACGCTTGGATGCCATGATGACATGTGGCTGACCCAGGAGAGAGAGCTAAAAAGCAGGGAACCAGATCCTAGATCATCCATGCTTTCAGAGCTGGGTGGTAAGCTGAGAGACTGCGTGGGATTACACAACCAGCAGAAAAGTGTTTTCCTTAAGAAATACATCAATAACCTGGAATCAGTGAAGGACAGTGCAAGTGGGAACTTGAGCTGCGTCACAAAGGATTCAAACTGCAAATTGCTGAATGTGAAATACACAGTAAGTAAAGGCAAAACTGGGAAGCCCTAAACTCCAGAAAGCCTTGGGCCCAGAAGGGATTAGAATAGCAGGAGGTTACACTGAGTCACAGCAAAGAGAAAGATAACTCCCATTCTCCAGAGCAGACCTGGTGAGAGTTATAATATCTCCTCTGAACTGCACCTGAACTACAGTAAATGATAAAGTGACTTTCCTTGTCCCCTGCCTTATTACTCTGTGCTTTCTACTTGCATCACCATCTCTGGGGGTCCTCCCCTGGTTGGATTGGGTTAAACATCTGCACTGCCCTCACCATCTACTCCCCCAGGGATCATCCACAGTACTGGCTATACTACAGTCGAACACTCTAACTGGTGTCACAAATCACTACATAAACTTTATCCCCATCCAATTCCACCCCTTTTACATGACCGCTTGGGGTCACGGACCGGGTCACCGCCGCTGTGACATCTCCCATTGAAGTTAACGGGTTCGGTACCGAGTATCCCACGGCCCCTCGGGCATGTCATATATACAGGTGGTGGTGCTGGACTCAGTGGGCTGGTGCTTTGGACCTGGTGATGATGTATATACAGGAGGTGCTGGGCTCAGTGGGCTAGGGCTGGACCTGGTGATGATATATATATACAGGAGGCGCTGGGCTCAGTGGGCTTGTGCTTTACCTGGTGATGATTTATATACAAGTGGTGGTGCTGGGCTCAATGGGCTGGTGCTGGACCTGCTGATGAAGTATATGCAGGAGGTTCTGGGCTCAGTGGGCTGGGGCTGTACCTGGTCATGATGTATATACAGGTGGTGGTGCTGGGCTCAGTGGGCTGGTGCTGGACCTGGTGATGATATATATACAGAAGGTGCTGGGCTGAGTGGGCTGGTGCTGGACCTGGTTATGATATACAGTGGGGCAAAAAAGTATTTAGTCAGTCAGCAATAGTGCAAGATCCACCACTTAAAAAGATGAGAGGCGTCTGTAATTTACATCATAGGTAGACCTCAACTATGGGAGACAAACTGAGAAAAAAAAATCCAGAAAATCACATTGTCTGTTTTTGTTTCATTTTATATGCATATTATGGTGGAAAATAAGTATTTGGTCAGAAACAAGCAATCAAGATTTCTGGCTCTCACAGACCTGTAACTTCTTCTTTAAGAGTCTCCTCTTTCCTCCACTCATTACCTGTAGTAATGGCACCTGTTTAAACTTGTTATCAGTATAAAAAGACACCTGTGCACACCCTAAAACAGTCTGACTCCAAAATCCACTATGGTGAAGACCAAAGAGCTGTCAAAGGACACCAGAAACAAAATTGTAGCCCTGCACCAGGCTGGGAAGAATGAATCTGCAATAGCCAACCAGCTTGGAGTGAAATAATCAACTGTGGGAGCAATAATTAGAAAATGGAAGACATACAAGACCACTGATAATCTCCCTCGATCTGGCGCTCCACGCAAAATCCCACCCCGTGGGGTCAGAATGATCACAAGAACGGTGAGCAAAAATCCCAGAACCACGCGGGGGGACCTAGTGAATGAACTGCAGAGAGCTGGGACCAATGTAACAAGGCCTACCATAAGTAACACACTACGCCACCATGGACTCAGATCCTGCAGTGCCAGATGTGTCCCACTGCTTAAGCCTGTACATGTCCGGGCCCATCTGAAGTTTGCTAGAGAGCATTTGGATGATCCAGAGGAGTTTTGGGAGAATGTCCTATGGTCTGATGAAACCAAACTGGAACTGTTTGGTAGAAACACAACTTGTTGTGTTTGGAGGAAAAAGAATACTGAGTTGCATCCATCAAACACCATACCTACTGTAAAGCATGGTGGTGGAAACATCATGCTTTGGGGCTGTTTCTCTGCAAAGGGGCCAGGACGACTGATCCGGGTACATGAAAGAATGAATGGGGCCATGTATCGTGAGATTTTGAGTGCAAACCTCCTTCCGTCAGCAAGGGCATTGAAGATGAAACGTGGCTGGGTCTTTCAACATGACAATGATCCAAAGCACACCGCCAGGGCAACGAAGGAGTGGCTTCGTAAGAAGCATTTCAAAGTCCTGGAGTGGCCTAGCCAGTCTCCAGATCTCAACCCTATAGAAAACCTTTGGAGGGAGTTGAAAGTCCGTGTTGCCAAGCGAAAAGCCAAAAACATCACTGCTCTAGAGGAGATCTGCATGGAGGAATGGGCCAACATACCAACAACAGTGTGTGGCAACCTTGTGAAGACTTACAGAAAACGTTTGACCTCTGTCATTGCCAACAAAGGATATATCACAAAGTATTGAGATGAAATTTTGTTTCTGACCAAATACTTATTTTCCACCATAATATGCAAATAAAATGAAACAAAAACAGACAATGTGATTTTCTGGATTTTTTTTTCTCAGTTTGTCTCCCATAGTTGAGGTCTACCTATGATGTAAATTACAGACGCCTCTCATCTTTTTAAGTGGTGGAACTTGCACTATTGCTGACTGACTAAATACTTTTTTGCCCCACTGTATAGATAGATAGATAGATAGATAGATAGATAGATAGATAGATAGATAGATGGAACACAAACAGCCTATTGCAAATGGAATAGTGTTCCCTTTATTTTTTTTGAGCAGAGTATGTATATATATATATATATATATATATATATATATATATATATATACGTATATATATATATATATATATATACTAGCTGAAGAGTCCGGCGTTGCTCGGGCATAGTAATCAACTGTGGTTAGTTATAACAAATTATAATGATTGTATTGCACATAAAAACATTTCACATCATATATTCAACACTACAGATTTGCAACACAAATTAACTAAACGATTACCCAAGTATTGATAGTATTTTATTTTCAACTCATTCAAGAGCCTTTTGATAAACAACATTTTTCATTTTTCCTTTCAGTGGAAAGATGAACAGATTTTTGGCAGTTCCAACTCTTGAACAGACCACGTAAAGTTGACCATGAGAAAAGCATGCAGATTGTAAATCGATCCCTACTACTTTCAAGGACTGTCCCTGAGCATTGTTAATGGACATTGCAAATAGCAGTTGAACTGGAAACTGGAGGCGTTTAAAATAAAAAAACAAATCCGATGGAATGAGTGGAATTCTTTGAATGAAAATGTCCTCTTCTTTGGCACATCCTGTTTCTGAGCTGTGTATCTAACCCGATCCTGTGTGATAATGTCTGCTGAGCAGTGTACCTAATTCTCTACTGTGTGATACTTTCTGCTGAACTGTGTATCTAATCCTATCGTGTGTTACTGACTGCTCAGCCATGTATCTAATCCTAATCTGTGTGATACTGACTGCTGAGCAGTGAATGTAATCCTATCCTGTGTGATACCGTCTGCTGAGCCGTGTATCTAATCCTATCCTGTGTGATACTGCCTGCTGAGCTGTGTATCTAATCCTATCCTGTGTGATACTGACTGCTGAGCTGTGTATCTAATCCTATCCTGTGTGATACTGACTGCTGAGCTGTGTATCTAATCCTATCGTGTGTTACTGACTGCTCAGCCATGTATCTAATCCTAATCTGTGTGATACTGACTGCTGAGCAGTGAATGTAATCCTATCCTGTGTGATACCGTCTGCTGAGCTGTGTATCTAATCCTATCCTGTGTGATACTGCCTGCTGAGCTGTGTATCTAATCCTATCCTGTGTGATACTGACTGCTGAGCTGTGTATCTAATCCTATCCTGTGTGATACTGTCTGCTGAGCTGTGTATCTAATCCTCTCCTGTGTGATACCGTCTGCTGAGCCGTGTATCTAACCCTATCCTGTGTGATACTGACTGTTGAGCCATGTACCTAATGCTATGATGTGTGTTACTGACTGCTCAGCCATGTATCTAATCCTATCCTGTGTGATACTGACTGCTGAGTGTCACGCCGCGCTCACCTGGGGGCGGGACCTTGGTCCCGACGTCATCTCTTCCGGAGCCGCAGTCGCTCCGGGGGTCCCGCCGGGTGTGCAGGCACACCTCTCGTACCTAGGTTCCTGTCTCCCCCACGTTATGTGTGTATGTGTGCACTTGCTTGCTCCTCTCAGTTCAGCCTCCAGGTCCGTCCTCTCTATGGTACTGGAGGACTTGACCCGGAAGCCCTAGCGATCATGTGCTATATCAGGCTACCTCTTCCTAGGGGAGGTGCCTATTGTTGTACTTCCTGGCTTGGTCTGCCGTGTCCCTACCTGGCTGTGCGCTGTATTTGGGTCCTCTGCCTTGCACTCTATTGTGCTTCTTGGGACACGCTCTGAACCTGCACTCTGCCTTGTACTCGGTTGTGCCTCCTGGCACACGCTCTGACCCTGTACTCTGTATCATACTCAGTTGTGTCTCCTGGCACATACTCTGATCCTGTGCTCTGTCTTACACTCAGCTGTGCCTCCTGGCACATACTCTGATCATGTGCTCTGTCTTGTACTCAGTTGTGCCTCCTGGCACACACTCTAATCCTGTGCTCTGTCTTATGCTCAGTTGTGCCTCCTGGCACACACTCGGACCCTGTGCCTTGTCTTATACTCAGTTGTGCCTCCTGGCACATGCTCTGATCCTGTACTCTGTCTCTTACTCACTTGTGCTTCCTGGCACACGTTCCAATCCTGTACTCTGTCTTATGCTCAGTTGTGTCGTCTGGCACACACCCTGCTCCTGTACTCTGTTACACCTCCTGGCACACCTGCGGCTTGACTCAGTGCTCTGCCGTGCTCCTTTGCACGCATCCTGCTTTGCTCACACTCGGACACTGTATACCACATGTTCCCATGCCCACGCTTTACACGTTCCTGCAGACACACTCACTCACTCGTGTTTCCTGTGAGCCGGCTGCCTGGTGCCAGCAGTCATGGTACCTCACCCCTTGGGGCTTGCCCCTGACACTCCCTGTATAGGGGGTGGTCTTCACTAGGTCAGCTCGCCCAGGGAGGGTTGGTGCCACGACCCAGAGGGTCCACTCCAGGAGTCGTCACACTGAGCCGTGTATCTAATCCTATCCTGTGTGATACTGACTCCAGAGCCGTGTTTCTAATTCTATTCTGTGTGATATTGTCTGCTGAGCCATCTATCTAATATTATTCTGTGTGATTCTGTGTGCTGAGCTGTGTATCAAATCCTATCCTGTGTGATACTGTCTGCTGAGCCGTGTATCTATTCCTATCCTGTGTGATACTGACTGCTGAGCTGTGTATCTAATCCTATCCTGTGTGATACTGTCTGCTGAGCCATGTATCTATTCATATCCTGTGTGATACTGACTGCTGAGCTGTGTATCTAATCCTATCCAGTGTGATATTGACTGCTGAGCTGTGTATCTAATCCTATCCTGTGTGATACTGACTGCTGAGCCATGTGTGTAATCCTCTCCTGTGTGATACTGACTGCTGAGCTGTGTATCTAATCCTATCCTGTGTGATACTGACTGCTGAGCCGTGTATCTAATCCTATCCTGTGTGATACTGACTGCTGAGCCGTGTATCTAACCTTGTCCTGTGTGGTACTGACTGCTGAGCCATGTGTCTAATCCTCTCCTGTGTGATACTGACTGCTGAGCTGTGTATCTAATCCTATCCTGTGTAATACTGACTGCTGAGCCGTGTATCTAATCCTATCCTGTGTGATACTGACTGCTGAGCCGTGTACCTAATCCTATCCTGTGTGATACTGACTGCTGAGCTGCGTATCTAATCCTATCCTGTGTGATACTGACTGCTGATCCGTGTGTGTAATCTTATACTGTGTGATACTGTGTGCTGAGCCGTGTATCTAATCCTATCCTGTGTGATACTGACTGCTGAGCTGCATATCTAATCCTATCCTGTGTGATACTGACTGCTGTGCCGTGTATCTAATCCTATCCTGTGTGATACTGGGCTCCCCCTGCAGTCTGTGTCAGAGGGTGGTCTGTGTTGGCACGGTAATAAATTGTGTTATCTCCAGCTTTACAGAAGGACGATAACACCATAGAAATGATAAGAATAATAGGCAAAATTGTTTGGTGAATTGGAATGCGTGGGGTTAAAATTTCACCTCACAACATAGCCTATTATGCTCTCGGGGTCCAGACGTGTGACTGTGCAAAATGTTGTGGCTGTAGCTGCGATGGTGCAGATGCCAATCCCAGACATACACACATACATACAAACACACACAGACACATCGAGCTTTATATATATTATATATATGTATATATATATATATATATATATATATATATATATATTTACAAATACAGGTAGTACTGGGCTCAGTGGGCTGGGACTTTACCTGGTGTTGACATATATACAAGTGGAGTTGGGCTCAGTGGGCTGGGGCTTTACAGGTGGTGGTGGTGCTGGGCTCAGTGGGCTGGTGCTGGACCTGGTGATAGATATATATATATATATATATACACTCACTGGCCACTTTATTAGGTACACCATGCTAGTAACGGGTTGGACCCCCTTTTGCCTTCAGAACTGCCTCAATTCTTCGTGGCAGAGATTCAACAAGGTGCTGGAAGCATTCCTCAGAGATTTTGGACCATATTGACATGATGGCATCACACAGTTGGCGCAGATTTGTCGGCTGCACATCCCTGATGCGAATCTCCCGTTCCACCACATCCCAAAGATGCTCTATTGGATTGAGATCTGGTGACTGAGGAGGCCATTTGAGTACAGTGAACTCATTGTCATGTTCAAGAAACCAATCTGAGATGATTCGAGCTTTATGACATGGCGCATTATCCTGCTGAAAGTAGCCATCAGATGCCTGTTCTTAGCTGAGAGGAGTGGTACCCAGTGTGGTCTTCTGCTGCTGTAGCCCATCTGCCTCAAAGTTCGACGCACTGTGCGTTCAGAGATGCTCTTCTGCCTACCTTGGTTGTAACGGGTGGCAATTTGAGTCACTGTTGCCTTTCTATCAGCTCGAACCAGTCTGCCCATTCTCCTCTGACCTCTGGCATCAACAAGGCATTTCCGGCCACAGAACTGCCGCTCACTGGATTTTTTTTCTTTTTTGGACCATTCTCTGTAAACCCTAGAGATGGTTGTGCGTGAAAATCCCAGTAGATCAGCAGTTTCTGAAATACTCAGACCAGCCCTTCTGGCACCAACAATCTTGCCACGTTCAAAGGCACTCAAATCACCTTTCTTCCCCATACTGATGCTCGGTTTGAACTGCAGGAGATTGTCTTGACCATGTCTACATGCCTAAATGCACTGAGTTGCCGCCATGTGATTGGATGATTAGAAATTAAGTCTTAACACACAGTTGGACAGGTGTACCTAATAAAGTGGCCAGTGACTGTATATATATATACAGGAGGTGCTGGGCTCAGTTGGCTGGGGCTTTACCTGGTGATGATGTATATACAGGTGGTGGTGCTGGGCTCAGTTGGCTGGGGCTTTACAGGTGGTGGTGCTGGGCTCAGTTGGCTGGGGCTTTACAGGTGGTGGTGCTGGGCTCAGTGGGCTGGTGCTGGACCTGGTGATGATATATATATATATATATATATATATATATATATATATACAGGAGGTGCTGGGCTCAGTTAGCTGGGGCTTTACCTGGTGATGATGTATATACAGGTGGTGGTGTTGCTGGGCTCAGTTGGCTGGGGCTTTACCTGGTGATAATATATATGCAGGTGCTGTTGGGCTCAGTGGGCTGGGGCTTTACAGGTGGTGGTGCTGGGCTCAGTGGACTGGTGCTGGACCTGGTGATCAGATATATATATATATATATATATATATACAGGAGGAGCTGGGCTCAGTTGGCTGGGGCTTTACCTGGTGATAATATATATGCAGGTGCTGTTGGGCTCAGTGGGCTGGGGCTTTACCTGGTGATAATATATATACAGGTGGTGTTGGGCTCAGTGGGCTGGGGCTTTACAGGTGGTGGTGCTGGGCTCAGTGGGCTGGTGCTGGACCTGGTGATCAGATATATATATATACAGGAGGTGCTGGGCTCAGTTGGCTGGGGTTTTACTTGGTGATTATGTATATACAGGTGGTGGTGCTGGGCTCATTGGGCTGGTGCTGGACCTGGTGATTTATATACAGGTGCTGGCGCTGATGTATATACACCAGCTTCAGCACCTGTATATATCAGGCCCAGCACCTGTGTATACACCAGTACCTCCATATTCATATAAAATAAAAATCCTTTATTATAAATAAAACAAAACACAGTTTTACTTTTTTTATTTAAAAATAACAAACACAGTTAGGTGAGTATAATGCCTTATTCCGTCAAATACCCTGTTCTTCTGTAATAAAACAAAAATAAAAACACAACAATATATCATACCTGTCCATCATTCTGTCACATACCATAATCCATGTCGGGGGAGAAAGACCTAGTAGACATCTTAATTGGGGTCTCTCCTTACAAAGCTAAAAAATGTCAGTGGGGTCATACTGCAGTCACAGAAGGCTGTATCTCCCAGATCTTAAAGGCAGGGAGAGGAACATGTATTGTAGCACTTAGGCTAGTTTCACACTAGCGTTTATTCCATGCAGTGCATGGTGCCGCTAAGCCCCGCCCCATCCGGTCATCGCCGCCTACTATCGCACATGGACGCAAGCGATCTGCGCACCCTATCTTTATCATAGGGTGCGCAGATCATGCGCTGGCCGTGCGCTAGTAGGATTTTAGCGTGCGCTGCGCACTTTTGAAGGTGCGCCCGTGTGCGCTGAACGCAGCATGTTGCATTTTGGCGCGCTCGGCACACCTTCAAAAGTGCGCAGCACACGCTAAAATCCTACTAGCGCACGATCTGCGCACCCTATGCTAAAGATAGGGTGCGCAGATCGCATGCGTCCATGTGCGATAGTAGGCGGCGATGACCGGATGGGGCGGGCAGGGAGCCGGCAGGGGGCGGGGCTTAGCGGCACCGCGCGCTGCATGGAATAAACGATAGTGCGAAACTAGCCTTCCCCTTTTGAACCCCCTTAGTGTTCTCACACACTACGATAATCCATTAATGGCCGCCATAAAGCATGATACTAACACATTTTTCCCACATGCACATGACACCCTCACAGCTAATGCCTCAACACTTGTTTTTCCACAATGCTAATATAATTACAAATGGTAGCTTTGTATTATGGTTTATTCAAGTTAGAGCAATCCACCTTGATAGTACTGTAACATGAAACAAAATTGCCACACGCAAACCTGCAACCAAAAATGTGTTGTGAATTTATCCTGTAGGACCATATTTTAAAGACGTCTGTTTGATGGAAAATCTGTTTCTGTGGATCTGTAGAATTCCCAGATATTTCTGATTAATCAAACTGTAGAGAAAAGGTTGTATTAAAAGCCCTCACATTAAAAAAAAAAAAAATGTATGCAGGCTGCTTTGGTTGGTGTGCCAGGGTTGATTTTCAGTCCCTGTCCGGCCCTGGGAAAATGTGTTTCTCATTGGATATTCTGATCTTTTACTGGAGAAACAAAGCAAGCTGAGGTAAGAGGAAGCTGATCCTACCCTGCTGTACACCTCTATTTGATCTAATACTGGAGATATGGCTCCCACTGCTGTCCACCATGTCTATCCGATTTAATCCTCAAGATAATAAGCATGCTGAAGTAAGAAGAGACCACTCACACTGCTGTTATTCTGATTTTTTTCTGTGCATTCCAGATCTCTAATACTGGAGATTCCATAGTTGCTGATGTAAGAAAATGCTGAACTGTAGAAAAAGGACATTCCTGCCCTACAGGTACCACAATGCAATGGGATAGTAGTACCAAATCCACTGTGGGCAAATGGTTAGTAGTCGATCATGAAAAGGCTCTCTATGTGCACTTAAAAGCAAAAAGGTAACTATGTTCTGAACTTTTGAATTTCAGAGTCCATATCTCATAATCCACGGATTATTGAATGTCACTGCATTATTACTGTTTTGGTCTTATGGTGGAAAAGTCTTGTTCTTCCTGTATACTACAAATTACAACCTTTTCTCACATTCCCTAATGACTTAGAGTGTTATTAAGTTGATTCCCAAGTGAAAATTCACTGGTTTGAATCAAGGAACAGCCATGCCGACGATTTTCCGAGAAAAGAAAAACAGCCTAAAATTAGCAAACTGAAACATGTGAGCTTCATAACAGTTGGAAGAATATGAAATGAATTCTGTCCATCTATTCAAAATCCAAGAGGTGTTTGTCCAGGCAAAATATCAGAGTCAGTAAGTCAGCTAATTACAAAGTCTATGTCACAACTCTGTTGTTGGTGCCCTAACATGCCCTATTCCTCAGATTACTTCTGATGGTGAAGACGCCGGGGCTACGTACCTTGCCTTAACTCCTGAATCCGCATTCAGTCCCCATCCCAGGGAAGAGGGGAGTAGAAGTGTATACTAACCAGATTAACAAAGTAATACAAACATGGATAAAGGAAAATACCAATCATACAAATATACTCACACAAACAAGACCGGTATACAGTGATGAGTTGAGGATGGGGGCAAACCATAGGTGGAAAAGCAAGGGAATTAACACACACCCAACACCTAGCAACAGTCTCAGATAAATCCACCAAATGCCTTCTCAAAAAACAACTATCATCATCATCTATTAAGCATGCAGCATGAGCTTGCTCTTTCAGTGAGTTCTTGCCAGGGCCCAGATTATATAGGAGATGGGAGTGGCAAACAGTGATCAGCTGTGAGTCTGAGGGTACCGTTACACCTATCGATGCACCAGCGATCCCGACTAGCGATATGACGCAGTCAGGATCGCTGGTGCATCGCTAGGTGGTCGCTAGTGAGCTGTCAAACAGGCAGATCTCACCAGCGACATCGCTTAGGACGGGGATCGCTACTTACCTGTCAGACGCGGCGATCCTGCGTCCTCCCGCCCGGCTCCACACGTCACTTGTCGGCGCCACAGGAAGCCCCAGCAGGAAGTGGCCGACGAGGAATGGTCCAGGAGCTTCTCGCGCGATCAGCGATAACCAGCGGGGGAGCCGGTCGGAGGTAAGTATCACATGCAGCGATATCGCTAGCAATATCGCTGCAACGTCACAAAATCGGTGACTTTACAGCGATATTGCTAGCGATATCGCAGTATGTAACGGGGGCTTAACTGCAGGAAAACTTCTAGGAGCTCTCAACTGAGCAGATTGACCCCTGCACTGCTAAAAGAAACCTGCACCATTTAGTATGAATTTGAAGTGCTTCTAATCAGTGCAGGAGTAGGAGAAATCAGATGCTGTGGTCTTCTAGCTCCTCTCTGTCATGGTAAACCCATGACAGTCTATCACAGCAGTGGAGATGGCTCATATGCTTCATAATAGCAAGTTCACAGACATCCATATAAGCACCATGTGACACACTTTAAACAAATCTGGAATGGTGGCTCAAAAAAAGATGAAGAAGCCTTGACTTCATTATCGTCATAAGACACGTTGGCTCAAGTTTGCAAATAACTATGAAGAGGAACAATAGAAGATTGGAAATAAGTGATTTGCAGCAATGATATGAAAGTCAATAGACTAAGCTCTGATGGATGCAAATTGGTCTGAAAGAAACAAGAAAAAAAGGGGCCAATGGATTGAGAAACTGAAGGAATTGTCAAGTTCGGTGGGGAGGCAGGATGACATAGTGTTGTTTCTCAGTTAAAGTTGTTTGTCACGCTCGCGCCTTGGCTGATTGGCGCGAGCTGGGGGTTGTGGCCCCACTGTGCCACAGACTAGACTACCCTGGAAGGGGCGTGACTAAGACAGCTGCCTTGGTCTTCTCTGGAGCTCCAATGGTGAGGTCAGGTTGTGCGGCAGGCAGCTGCCAGGTGCCACTCCAGGGTGGTGTCTGGCTGTGACTGCTGATCCCACTCGAGGAAAGGCCACTTGATCAGGTGAGAGTGACAGGCAGGCAAGTAGACACGGCAGGCATGGCTGAGACACAGGGTAGGCAGGCACGGCTTGAGACAGGACAGGCGGGCACGGCTTGAGACACAGGGCAGACTGGCATGGTATGAGAAGGAACAAGTAGGGGACTGTTCACACAGCAGGTGCAGGTGCCAGTATAGGCAGTAAAGAGAGGAGTATGTTGGAACAAGTTAGGAACTGAGCCGCAGGAGTGCAGAGTAGACGGAGCCGCAGGAGTGCGGAGTAGGTGGAGCTGCAGGAGTGTGGAGTAGGCGGAGCCACAAGGGTATGGAGCAGGCAGAGCTGCATGGGTGCGGAGCAGGCAGAGCTGCATGGGTGCGGAGCAGGCAAAGCCACAAGGGTGCGGAGCAGGCAGAGCCGCAAGGGTGCAGAGCAGGCAGAACCGCAAGGGTGCAGAGCAGGCAGAGCTACAAGGGTGCAGAGCAGGCAGGGAGGACACAAGGAAAGACACAGCAGGGAAAGAAGCCAAGGACTAGGATACTGATATAGGTAGGACAAAGTTCAGACAGGCAAACTGTACGAGTCAATGTACAGGGACCGAAGGATACAGGAACCAGGATATTCTGCCTCCTGGAGGGCGGGCAGAGAAGTACTAGGCAAAGTACAGAGACAAAGCTAGGACAAGACAGAGACCAGGATATTCTCCTCCTGGCAGGCAGCCAGAGTTTACTTGACAAAGCTAGGAGTAATGCCTCTCAGAGAAGGCAAGACATAGGACAGGGCCTGGCTTACTCAGCAGCAAGGAGCTAACTGAGTTGAGACATTGCACAGGCAATGTTCCAGTGGACGGGGTAGGCCTAAATAGTAGAGGGCTCTAGGTAATTGGTCAGGGACACATTAGCCAGGTGCACCCTGACTCCATAAGAAGCAGAGAGTTCAGGCACCGCCCCCCTATACATACAGTCAGGAAACATGAACACAGTAGACAGGAGTCAAGTCAAGGAGCTGGCAATAAAAAGAATTCACAACAAGGCCTGGAGCAGTGAGCAAGTTGGTGAGTGGGGAATGGGAGGCCATGCAGCGATGCCAGCAGGGTTGTTACAGCATTGATAATTGACTATGATCGATGGTGGTCTCGATGCTGAGCTATTTGTGTGTATCCTACAAGATGAGTTTCTTCATTCACTCTACTACTATGGGTATGAAAAGTACATCATAGTGTTCCATCAGGACAACTACCAGAAGCATGCATCAAGATTCACAAAGAAATGGTTCAATGACAGTAAAGTAGAGGTGCTGGATTGGCCCCCCACAGTCCTCAGACCTCAACCCAATGAAACACTTGGTGGTAGAGTTGAAGAAAAAGCTGTATACATACCTAAGTGAGTCATGCAGTATGCACCAACTTTGGGAACGTTTAGAAGAGACCTGGGATCAGATTTCTGTCGAGACATGCTAGAATCTGATCGAGAGCATGCCCATGTACATCATTGTTTCATCCAGTGGAAAACATTCCTTGAAATATTTAGTAATATCATAACTCTTGCCCATGAAGTTAACAAGTATACTCCATCAAGTCAATTATCCATGGTTATTGCAGTTAAAAGTTTATGATCATAAATAAATCATAGCCAAGATTATTTTATCTTTTCCAAGTCTGTACATGCAAAAATCGTTTATGATTTACTACTTGGCAATTTCTGTGTCCAGCCTTACTGTAGGAACCCTAAACGGGGTAAATAACCATCAGTAATCCAACAGTCAGAGAGATATGCAGTTTCCTGAATGTTGGGTCTACCCCATTAAAGCAAGACTCAATCATAAGGATGTTTGATTACTGGACTGCCTGAAGTACAGTTCAAAGGCAGTTATTACATTTCCTAGCGTTACTCAACCTGTTGTAAATAACAGTGAATTAGCATGGCCAAGTCTTGTTTTTTCTGTGCTTATTAACTTATATTGAGATTAGTGATTGTTTATCTCCCAACTATCTACACTGAACAATAAGTCTCAGTGGGTTCCATACTGATTTCATGTTTAGAGGGTCCTATTGGAAGTGCATTGAGCAGCAAGGTGGTGTGCTGGTGAAAGGGAAAAAAAAAACAAAAAAAAAACTCTTTTAAATCTTTTTCCTGAGCGAGTGTGAATGAGCTGAGTGTGACCTGAGGTTAAGTGCGAACTGTGGTAAGTGTGTGACTTGAAATTCAGTGACTTTAGATTCAGGGAGTTTCCAAGGGAGGTCTTACTGAATTGCTGTTATATTAATACTTTTTTTTTTTTTTTTAATTTATTTTTGCTTATCTTATTGTCTGGTGCAATCCCCATTAGGATGTGCTCCACTATTGCCAATGCCATCCAGTGCACGTCTTGCCGCATGTATGAAATCCTTGAACAGCCGGTCGAGGGTGCATACTGCTGTGCAAGATGTGAGCATGTTGTGCATTTGGAAGCCCAGATACTGGATCTAAATGTGCAGCTGGCAACACTGAGATCCATAGACAATATGGAAAGGAGTCTTCTGCTCACTGAGCAGACGCTCAATGGGATAGATGAGGGGGGGGATGCTAGGTTGGAGCTGCAGGACAATGAAGCAGCTACCTGGGTGACAGTTAGAAGGCGGGGTAGAGGGAAGAGCACCAGGGAGGCTAGTCCTGATCTGGCACACCCCAATAAGTTTGCTAAGTTGGCAGAAGAGGGGAGTGTTAGTGCAGGAGTAGCACTGCTGCAGCAAGGCATGTCCTCTGAAAGCCGGAGGAGTGTCTGCTCCAGTAAGGGGGGAAATAGGAGAGCAGGGCAGGCCAGACAGGTTCTGGTAGTGGGAGACTCAATTATTAGGGGAACAGATAGGGCAATCTGTCACAAAGACAGGGATCGTCGAACGGTGTGCTGCCTACATGGCGCTCGAGTCCGACACATCGCTGATCGGGTTGACAGATTACTGGGAGGGGCTGGAGAGGATCCAGCGGTCATGGTGCACATTGGCACAAATGACAAAGTTAGAGGTAGGTGGAAGGTCCTTAAAGATGATTTCAGGGAATTAGGCTGTAAGCTTAAAGCAAGGACCTCCAAGGTGGTATTTTCGGAAATACTTCCTGTACCATGTGCCACGCCAGAGAGGCAACGGGAGATTAGGGAGGTTAATAAGTGGCTCAGGAATTGGTGTAGGAAGGAGGGGTTTGGGTTCCTGCAGAACTGGGCCGACTTCTCAGTTGGCTACAGGTTCTACGCTAGGGACGGGCTGCACCTCAATGGGGAGGGTGCAGCTGTGCTGGGGGAGAAAATGGCTAGAAGGTTGGAGGAGTGTTTAAACTAGGGACGGGGGGGAGGGTATTCCTTTTATAGGAGGGGAAGACAGTGCAGATAGAGACCTAGGCACAAATAATGACATTGGGGGTGGAGGTGGCATGGGGGGTGGGGTTAGAACAGTTAATAATTTAAGAAAGAATAGAGGTACAGAGAGATACATAAAGTGCATGTATACTAATGCCAGAAGTCTCGCCAACAAAATGGAGGAATTGGAGTTAATGTTGTTGGAACATAATTATGACATGGTGGGGATATCTGAGACATGGCTGGATGAGAGCCATGACTGGGCTGTTAATTTACAGGGCTATAGTCTGTTCAGAAATGACCGTACAAATAAGCGAGGGGGAGGCATGTGTTTATATGTAAAATCATCCTTAAAACCCATCCTTCGTGATAATATATATGAATCTAATGAAAATGTAGAGTCCCTGTGGGTAGAGATAAGGGGAGGGGGGAAAAATAATAAATTACTGATAGGGGTTTGTTATAAATCTCCAAAAATAATGGAAGCTACAGAGAATATCCTCATTAAGCAAATAGATGAAGCAGCGACTCAAGGAGAAGTCATTATTATGGGGGACTTCAACTACCCTGAAATACATTGGGGAACCAAAACCTGCAGTTCCAGCAAAGGTAATAGGTTTCTGACAACGATGAGAGACAATTACCTTTCACAACTAGTTCAGGACCCAACAAGAGGGGGGGCACTGCTAGACCTAATATTAACCAACAGGCCAGACCGCATATCAAATGTAAGGGTTGAGGGTCACTTGGGTAATAGTGATCACAAATTAATAAGTTTTCATGTATCCTTTAATAAGATGTGTAGTAGAGGGGTTACAAGGACACTAAACTTCAGGAAGGCAAATTTCCAACGGATGAGAGATGATCTTGGTGCAATTAACTGGGACGATATCCTGAGACATAAAAATACACAAAGAAAATGGGAGACGTTTATTAGCATCCTGAATAGGACCTGTGCACAATATATACCGTATGGGAATAAACATGCGAGAAATAGGAGGAAACCACTATGGCTAAATAGAGCTGTAAGGGGCGCAATAAGAGATAAAAATAAAGCATTTAGAGAATTAAAGCAAGTAGGTAGTGATGAGGCATTAAATAAATACAGAAGATTAAATAAATTCTGTAAAAAGCAAATCAAGACAGCAAAGATTGAGACAGAGAGACTCATTGCCAGAGAAAGTAAAAATAATCCCAAAATATTCTTTTACTACATAAATAGTAAGAAGCTAAAAAATGATAGTGTTGGTCCCCTTAAAAATAGTCTGGGTGAAATGGTGGATGAGGATGAGGAAAAAGCCAATATGCTAAATGACTTTTTTTCAACAGTATTTACACAAGAAAATCCCATGACGGATAACATGATCAGGGATAAAAATTCTCCATTAAATGTCACCTGCTTAACCCAGCAGGAAGTACGGCGGCGTCTACAAATCACTAAAATTGACAAATCCCCGGGCCCGGATGGGATACACCCCCGAGTACTGCAGGAATTAAGCACAGTCATAGATAGACCACTATTTTTAATCTTTAAAGATTCCATAATAACAGGGTCTGTACCACAGGACTGGCGTATAGCAAATGTGGTGCCAATATTCAAAAAGGGGACAAAAACTGAACTTGGAAATTATAGGCCAGTAAGTTTAACCTCAACTGTGGGTAAAATCCTGGAGGGTTTTCTAAGAGATACTATACTGGAGTATCTGGAGAAGAATAACCTTATGACCCAATATCAACATGGGTTTACAAGAGACCGTTCCTGTCAGACTAATCTGATAAGCTTTTATGAAGAGGTAAGTTCCGGACTGGACCAAGGGAATGCAGTGGACGTGGTGTACATGGACTTTTCAAAAGCTTTTGATACGGTGCCACACAAAAGGTTGATACATAAAATGAGAACAATGGGGATAGGGGAAAATATGTGTAGGTGGGTTAAGAGCTGGCTCAGGGATAGGAAACAAAGGGTGGTTATTAATGGAGCACACTCGGACTGGGTCACGGTTAGCAGTGGGGTACCACAGGGGTCAGTTTTGGGCCCGCTTCTTTTTAACATATTTATTAATGACCTTGTAGGGGGCATAGAGAGTAGAATTTCAATATTTGCAGATGACACTAAACTCTGCAGGGTAATTAATACAGAGGAGGACAATTTTATATTACAGGAGGATTTATGTAAACTAGAAGCTTGGGCTGATAAATGGCAAATGAGCTTTAATGGGGATAAATGTAAGGTCATGCACTTGGGTAGAACGAACAAGTTGTATGATTATGTGCTTAATTGTAAAACACTGGGCAAAACAGTCACTGAAAAAGACCTGGGTGTATGGGTGGACGACAAACTCACATTTAGTGGCCAGAGTCAAGCAGCTGCTGCAAAGGCAAATAAAATAATGGGATGCATTAAAAGAGGCATAGATTCTCATGAGGAGAACATAATTTTACCTCTATATAAGTCACTAGTGCGACCACACTTAGAATACTGTGTACAGTTCTGGTCTCCGGTGTATAAGAAAGACATAGCTGAACTGGAGCGGGTGCAGAGAAGAGCGACCAAGGTTATTAGGGAACTAGGGGGTCTGCAATACCAAGACAGGTTATTACACTTGGGGTTATTTAGTTTGGAGAATCGAAGGCTTAGGGGTGATCTTATTACAATGTATAAATATATGTGGGGACAATACAAAGACCTTTCTAATGATCTTTTTACTCTTAGACCTGTGACGGGGACAAGGGGGCATCCTCTACGTCTGGAGGAAAGAAGGTTTAAGCATACTCACAGATGCGGATTCTTTACTGTAAGAGCAGTGAGACTATGGAACTCTCTGCCATATGATGTTGTAATGAGTGATTCACTACTAAAATTTAAGAAGGGACTGGATGCCTTTCTTGAAAAGTATAATATTACAGGGTATATACACTAGTCTCCTTAATATTGCGTTGATCCAGGGAGCTAGTCTGATTGCCATATGTGGAGTCGGGAAGGAATTTTTTTCCCCAATGTGAAGCTTACTGTTGCCACATGGGGTTTTTTTGCCTTCCTCTGGATCAACATGTTAGGGCAAGTTAGGATAGGATATGGGTTGAACTAGATGGACTTAAAGTCTCCCTTCAACCTTAATAACTATGTTACTATGTTACTATGTTACTATTTATTGCTTATTAGTGTCCTGTTCTCTAACGGCATCCATGTCTCACCTTCTGTCTCGTTACATCCTGACCACAATCTTGCTGATGGCCCTTAGCACTCTTCCTATCTGTGAGTTTCCCTCCATAAACCTGTGATTATTTTAGGTACAGTGACCTTGGAATCCAACTTTTAAATTATCTCTCTCCTTATGAAACGCATTGGTGGTAGACTTTTCTGAATACATCAAACTTTTAAAATCTTTATTTACTGTTAAGCCTGTTTCTTCTATGTTGTGTTCTTTGGGCTTTTCATCCTGTACGGATCGACACCAAAAAAAGGCTTTTTGATGCACACACGAGAGACTTTGACCCATATCTAACAATATGCTAGGAGCTTGTAGGCTACCACGGGAACTGAATCTTTTCTTGTCTTTACTAAATGCATGCAATTGATAACATCGAGGCTTCTTTATTTATGGAAAGAAACCTTAACTTTGTAGAATCAAAAGCAAGAAAATAACAGCTATGTAATAGGATATCAGTTCTGATAAACACTATCCAGATCAAGGCTAGATTTTCACACATTGATCAGGTCTCCAGTGTTGTTTTAGATGTTGTGCTTCATCATTGTTTCTTCAATGTTAAAGATTTAATGAGGAAAAACAAAATGTATTCAAGGCTGATTGCACAACACAATGGCCTTAAATTTGAAAGAAGATTCATAACCATAGAAATGCAGGCTAAGGAGGTTTTATGGTATTTGAGAACCTTTCATTTAGGCTTCATTGTTACACCTCCGGACTCCCAGGACTCTCACCTGGGGTCCTCCTCCTCCCGGCACCCTCCCAGTCCGTTCTCACGCCGTTCCCCGTCTGACTTTGCAGCTTTGCAGTGTCACAGCGTGTCAGAGGTCCGCGCATGCGCGCTCGCTCTTCCCCGGCCGCCAGGCATCTTGGGATCTCGTGACTCGGTGGCTCCGCCCCATCATGGTGGCGCGCATCGGGTATTTCTGCTTTGCGTCTTCGCAGGTAAGACGCCTGTTTGTCAATCTCTGAGGCACTAAGCATTCTTTGCGCAGCGTCACCCCCGACTTTCAGGTTCCTGTGCACCCTCTGTGCTGCGGTCAGCTTTCTGCCTTGTTTCCCGCTTGGCATCCCTGTCCGGTGTCTCCCTGTCATCGCTCCCTCCTCCATCCTCTCGTCCTACCTCCCTCTCCTGTTCCTCTGCTAGCCATCCTGTATTACTACCGTGCATGTTCCTCGCCTGTACCGCTGCCTCTGTAGTTGTCTGTCTCCTGTGTATTGTGCCTCTTCCCTCATATCTTGTGTTTTGCCAGTACCCCTTGGTCCAGTGTCTCCTAATCTCCTTGTGTCCCCCTTCTATTTCAGCTATTGGTCTCTGCCTCGTCCTGATCCATCCCGGCCCCCTGAGCCTGTTTCCTCCTGCCTCGGGTCCATACCCTCCCTCGTATGCTCTCCTGCACTCTGATCTTCTCTCCTGTATACACCCCGGGTCATCACTTTGGTTCCAGCTGTCGTGTTTCCATCTCCCTTGTGCCTGCCCCTAACACTCCCTGTATAGGGGGTGGTCATCACCTGGTCCGCTCGCCCTTGGGGGCTCTGGAGCCATGACCCAGAGGGTCCACTCTCGGGTTCCTACCTAGAACCCTAACAGAACAAACAGGCCATGGACCCCGCTGGAGCCGCTGTGGCTCAGAAACAGCTAGTCTACTTGCGGTAGAATCAAACCCGTATCATGGCTTTCATGAAGTCTATGGACTCCCGTCTCTCCGCGCTCCAGGCCTCCGATCCAGGGAACGCCTCCCAATTGGCTGGACTGCAGCAAGAGCTGGTTCAGCAGAGAGATACCCAGACCCATATCCTTAGTTATATGGCCTCTGTAGACGACCGCTTACTCTCCCTGCAGTCGGCCGCCGCATCTCCCGCCCCAGCTTTGGCTCCTCAACCACCGCCCTGCCTAGCTAAGCCACCTCATTACAACGGGGACCCCAAGCTGTGACGGGGCTTCCTGAACCAGTGCCGCCTCCACTTTGAACTCCTGCCTCAGCAATATCCCACTGAGGATAAAAGGTGGCTTTTATTGTCTCCCACCTTGTTGAGACGCTTTGGCATGGGTTAACCCTCTCTGGGAGTGGGACGATCCTGTGGTCTCCCAGCTAAGTACCTTTTTTGAGACGTTTCGTCGAGTGTTCGATGAGCCGGGTCACCTGGCCTCTACCACGGAATCTTTATTTAACCTTCACCAGGGGTCCCAAACCATGAGTCAGTACACCATCCGATATTGTACCCTGTCCTCTGATTTGGGATGGAGCAATGAAGCGTTGGTAGGGGCCTTCTGGCGAGGACTCGCGAGTCGAATTAAGGATGAGTTGGCTGGTCGCGATACCCCCACTGCCTTAGAAGATCTGATTTCGCTGGCCAAGCGTATCGATCTGCGATTCCAAGAACGTGCTCATGAGAGGAGGCTTCCTCGTTCTTCCCCAGCCATCCGTGGACCGCCCTGTCCTCGGTCTGGGACATCCGCTTCAGCTTCTATGCCAAAACCCATGCAAGTGGACCGGCTCAGTCTATCTGGACAATGCCGTGAGGAGAGGCACACCCAGGGTCTCTGCTTCTACTGTGGCAGTGCCTCTCATTTGGTCTGTGCCTGCCCGGAACGTCCAGAAAACTCCTCCGCCTAGGTCAGGTAAGAGAGGCCTCCCTAGGTGTGTGTGATACCTCTCTACCCCTCACTCTGTCCGTCTTGTTGCACGTTGGTGGTAAACGTTTTTCTTTGGCATCCTATGTGGATTCCGGCGCAGCAGGAAATTTTATTAGGCTCGAGGAGGTCCTAAATTTTCGGTCCCGGTTAAGACTTTAGAGACTCCATGGATTCTTGCTTCCGTGGATGGCAAACCCCTTCAAGAGGCCATTACCCTAGTCACCCACGAGGTAGAACTCCAGGTAGGGGCCTTGCACAAGGAGAGAATCGCCTTTTATGTCTTAGCGGGCATCTCTCATCCTATTCTTCTTGGCCTTCCCTGGTTACGGGCACATGAGCCTACCTTAGACTGGCATAAGGGCAATATTTTGTGCTGGGGGGAGTCCTGTGGGGCGAGGTGTCTGCTGCCGGTGCGTCCCGTGGGTGGTCCCCGTTCCCTTTCCATTTGCCCCGGGTTGCCCATCGCTTACAGTTGTTTTTCAGACGTCTTTAACAAGAAGGAAGCCGAGAACCTCCCGCCGCACCGACCCTACGATTGCCCCATCGATCTTGTCCCTGGAGTCATCCCTCCGAGGGGTAGGATTTATCCGCTCTCGCTAGCAGAGACCAAAGCCATGTCGGAGTACTTCAAGAGAATTTGGCCAAGGGTTTCATACGAAAGTCTTCCTCTCCTGTGGGCGCAGGCTTCTTTATTGTCAAGAAGAAGGACGGCTCACTCCGTCCGTGCATCGACTACAGAGGTTTAAACAGCATTGCGATAAAGAACAAGTACCCGAACTCTTTGATCGCCTGAGGGGAGCACAAATATTTACCAAACTTGATCTTCGAGGAGCCTATAACTTGGTCTGAATTCGCGCTGGGTATGAGTGGAAGACTGCGTTCAACACTCGTGATGGTCACTATGAGTACCTTGTTATGCCTTTTGGCCTCTGTAACGCACCAGCAGTATTTCAGGAGCTCGTCAACGATATTTTTCGGGATTGTGACGAACAGCCCACCGCTGGAGCCAACATGTGATGAATGTGGGTCCCGCTGCCACCAATACGCGACGGACAGCAGAGCCTGTGTCAACAATATGTCACAATCCCACCACTGACATGGGTGTATCAGCAGATGGAGGGACGCAAAACACTGCCGGCACATGGCTATCACAGGCACAGTGGGGGGCTTATCTTAGTTATCCCACCACTGGCACCATGTGACAAAAATTCAGCAAGCTAACCTTGCTCTAACAATTTACCGCAGGGGGGTATTTTGGATATCCCACCACTGCTAACAACCTTCCAAGATACTGCAGGGATTCATGTATATCCCACTTTCTCAGTTCCACTTTGGAACTCGAAGCTCTCTGACACCCCCCTTACCCCCAGGTCAGTCAGGGAACTGCACCTAGGATAATTAGTCGCCGGACGGGCTGCTTGTTGTGCATAGACAATTAGGCTACCGCAGTAAGGGAATTATCAATGCTGTGGCCGCAGCCCCCCTTTAGCAATATAAGACCCTTCTGTCCTGCCAACTAGCCTAATCAATCGCACACACCATGCTGCCACCATCCACGCGTTACTTAATTCACAGAGTTAAATTAAGAGGGTCCGTGGCAAACCCCACAAATTAATATCGATTATCTAAACAAGGTGCATAGTTCGTTTCTTAGAGCATGGAGACAAACTGATAATTTTACAATTTATTCCCAAAAGGTGGGCAGTGATTATACAGATAAAAGTTGCTATAAAGTTGAGACATAAAATATGTACAATTACAAATATAAAACAAAGGGATTAAAAGACAGAAAGTAACAATCACATGTGTGCAGTTGATATCAGACAGACCATGTGGCTGGGAGAAGGCATAGCCACACGTCTCCACTCATCTGGGGGGTCTTGTCGGCACGGACTCTGTAGCTGAACTGCCTGGGATATGGATTAAAAACATGTGACATGCACAAGTCGGTCAGTCAGTGCTCACGCCACCCAATGGCTGAAATACAAGAAAACACAAAATGACAAATTTGTAAAAAAAACTCTGCAGTAAAAAATCTGGCAGTAATCAGCAAGTGCTAGATAACAAATACAGGGTATTTAGTCGATACGTTTTTTGCAAAAAATATATGCCAAGCTGCTCCACCACGTCACGGTAACCCTTCACGGAGCAGTCCCTATCTAATGTATTTAAAACCTGAAAATGAACAGGATACAGACAGGCGCCTCCTAGTATATGGGCTTGTGGTTTATGGCAGCTCATTTATGTGTATGTCACACAAGAGAAGGGTGGGGTCTCCCAAACCATGCTGAGCAAGGAAAAAACGGATTAAAAACATATGTGACATGCACAAAATGTGACAAGCCAACAACCAATATAACATGTACGGATATTCATGAAAGACAATAGAAACCTTCTCAACTAATGAATAAACCAAATGAAAGTCCAGATAATAAAGACTAAAAATATTTTATTAATTACACAATAAAAGAGAAACCAAACATATAAGACATAATGCAATACCATAAAAAAATCATGATGTAAGAAGGTAGTTACATAGAGAACACATAAGCCATAAGTAAATATAGTGATCATAAAAAATTCCAACCGCATCAAGGTGCATATAATGAACAGACAGAGAGTATAGAAACTCAAATAAAGTGCATAGGAAATGTAATAAGATCATAGATACCCGTGGTCAATGGTTAAATGCGTCTCCAGCTCCCTCCAACGTACGTTTCGCCTACCGTGGCTTTCTCAAGGAGTGAGGTAGTAATGCAAAAGGGGAAGTATTTATATGTAACCCAAACCAATGGAAACTTTTAGTTCCCATATACAAATAATCAAAAGAATGGATACAAATAATGATAATCAAGCCCCATATTCAATGTAATGTCTCCCAAAACTAGTCACATATATCAAAGATCAAAAGAAAAAATAAATAAATGCATAAGGTGATAACCATGTACGTTCCAACGTGGAACGCATGCCACAGCCGCCATAAAGATGGCAGGAAGTGCCGCAAATGGTGCGCCCAATACTGGTGTGTGTACTGCTGACAGGAGGCCGTACCCAGAAGTGATGCGTCCGGACCCGTCCGCTCAGGTGAATCAACAGGGCGGAGATAACTACGCCCCTTTGGCGGGGAGCAGCACGTCACCATCCACATGCTGCAGCACCCATTGTAAACAAAGATAACTCCTCCCTTACAAGGGGAGGGGGAGTAAAATGTCACAGAGACACGCTCCAGAATGGATAGTGCAAAGGAGCATACCATTGCGGCAATTATTGTATGCTCTAGTAAAAAATGCAAAACGCCATAATGTAGCAAAAGATAGTTATAACAATTAATAACATATCCATTAATAATATATATAACCAGATATGAATATTATATAAATGACCGCAGAAAACTAAATATACATTGAAAAGAATACAGTTTACATTGAAAAAAATACAATTTACATTGAAAAAAATGGGGAACTATAGAATAAATTTATCATTTCAATAACAGATATACGTACAACCATATGAATACATCCATACATTGCAATAATTTTAATAAATATATATAATAAATAATGATGATAAAATAAAAAATAAAAGTGAAAATAAAAATAAAAGTGCAGTGAAACACACGTGTGATCGAGTGAAAAAAAGTGAAAAAATATATATATATACATATATAGATGGACAAATACAAATATAACATAGTAAATAATGTGAAAGTAATTAAATGCAAGTGATCAGATGGATGATCAGATGGATAAAAGAATTCCAAGGATCAGGTACAAACTAAAAGCAAAGAAAAAAGAATCAAATTAATAAACATTTATAAAAACGCATTAAAAGATAACTGTTCGTTGAGGCCCTTGGGTGCAATCGTGTCCAATCTAAAAATCCACTTGGACTCAATTTGTGCAAGACGTTTCTTAATATCACCTCCTCTAGAGTTCAATATTACATGATCAATCCCTCGTACCTTTAATAATAATTCATTACATTGATGGAATAACTTAAAATGCTTTGGTAATGTCTTAAGGGAGTCGACATCGGAGACATTTTTGGCTGCTTTAATATCCAAAACATGTTCTCTCACCCTACGCCTAAATTCCCTAGAGGTTAAGCCAACATATTTTAGGTTACAGGGACAGCTCGCACAATAGATTACTGCAGTGGTAGTACATGATATATGATGCAAAATTTTAAAAGATCTATTCTCATCAGCATTGGAGAAATCCTCACACCTCTCTATATTTGGACATGCCACACATGATCCACAAGGACGACAGCCCCATTTCGGGCCCCGTGATCCAAAAGCATTAACCTCCTTCTTCCTATAATGGCTATGTACAAGTGTATCACGAACATTCCTTGATCTCCTAAATGTAATGGCAGGCTTTGGAGATAAATATTGTGCAAGGACCGGATCCAACTGAAGAACTTTCCAATGTTTTATCAGAATAGTACTGACTTCATGCCACTTACAATTAAAGGTTTGAATATAACGTACCTTATCCAAGGTCTGAGTACTGGATTTGCGTTTATGAAGTGCCGATAGGCGTTCGGTTCTTTTCGCTCGCCAATAACCTTGCTCAATATATGCATCGGGATATCCTCTTTCCCTAAATCTCATGCTTAGATCTCTGCTCTGTTTTTCAAACAATTCTTCCTTTGAGCAAATACGTCGCATACATAAAAATTGTCTCACAGGTATACCACGGATGAGACTATGTTGATGTGAAGAAGAGAAGTGCAAGAGACTATTTGTCGAGGTAGGTTTGCGGAACACATCGGAATAGACAAAACCAGCATCATCCACTTGGAACAAAACATCCAAAAATTCAACATTGGATCTTCCCGCTTTATAGGTCAAACGTAGATTCAAATCGTTTTCATTTAGATGGTCCATAAATGTATGTAGTTCATCCAAAGAACCCTGCCAAATACAAAGAATATCATCAATGTATCTCCCCCAGTATTGCACTCTATCCACCAAAGGTGTAGAGTCAGTGGTAAAAATTCTTCTCTCCCACAGCCCCAGGAACAGATTAGCATATGAGAGCGCAAAAGCTGCCCCCATAGCTGTGCCCTGGAGCTGTAGGAAAAACTGATCAGAAAAAATAAAAAAATTATGAGTTAGTGCAAACTGGAGGAGACACATGATGAATTCACAAAACTCACCATCTTCATTGGACATCGACAGAAATTGATTGACAGCAAACAGTCCATCCTCATGTCTTATGGATGTATAAAGAGATTTGATGTCACAAGTCACCAGGATCATATCCTCTTCCAACTGTAGGCCATCCATTTTTCGTAAGACATCATTTGTATCCTTCAGATAAGAAGGTAGAGTTTCTACCAAGGGATGGAGAACATAATCAATTAACTTACAAATAGGCTCACAAAAATTGTTATTGCCTGCCACAATCGGGCGGCCAGGAGGACACATGGCATTTTTGTGTACTTGGGAAGTATGTAAAATGTCGCAATAGTGGGATGATCCAAAATCAAATATTCCATCTGTTTTTTGAAAACCAAAATCAAAACACAAAACAAATATCCTGGAATAAAAAAGTAAAAAAATATATTGCAAAAATTGCATGAAGGTAGTAATAATAGTAATAATAAGGGTATTTAGTTAACATAATTTTGATCAAAATAATGTAGAAGCCATCCCGCCACGTCACGGCAAGCCTTGTGGGACAGTCCTAACTCTTGTATTTAAAACCTTTCCACTTGTCAAGTGACGTAAATGTGAACAAGGACAGAGGGACTGAACCACCAGTAATAGTGTAGGCCAGACAGGATGGATTTTCCAACTCAGAAACAGGGCGGTCACACCCTTATATGCACAGAATGCACAATGAAACAAATGAGAAACTGAGTTTTGATCAAAATTTTGTTCACATTTACGTCACTTGACAAGTGGAAAGGTTTTAAATACAAGAGTTAGGACTGTCCCACAAGGGTTGCCGTGACGTGGCGGGATGGCTTCTACATTATTTTGATCAAAATTATGTTAACTAAATACCCTTATTATTACTATTATTACTACCTTCATGCAATGTTTGCAATATATTTTTTTACTTTTTTATTCCAGGATATTTGTTTTGTGTTTTGGTTTTGGTTTTCTCTGTGTAAAGGTCATGTGTTCATATGCAATTACATTTTGCATGCACATTAATTTACTTTTCCTGCTCAGACTCAGTTTCTCATTTGTTTCATTGTGCATTCTGTGCATATAAGGGTGTGACCGCCCTGTTTCTGAGTTGGAAAATCCATCCTGTCTGGCCTACACTATTACTGGTGGTTCAGTCCCTCTGTCCTTGTTCACATTTACGTCACTTGACAAGTGGAAAGGTTTTAAATACAAGAGTTAGGACTGTCCCACAAGGCTTGCCGTGACGTGGCGGGATGGCTTCTACATTATTTTGATCAAAATTATGTTAACTAAATACCCTTATTATTACTATTATTACTACCTTCATGCAATTTTTGCAATATATTTTTTTATTTTTTTATTCCAGGATATTTGTTTTGTGTTTTGTTTTTGGTTTTCTCTGTGTAAAGGTCATGTGTTCATATGCAATTACATTTTGCATGCACATTAATTTACTTTTTCTGCTCAGACTCAGTTTCTCATCTGTTTTTTGGTAATGACTGAGGAATCAACTGCTTGAGTCAAAATATCTTTTAACTGTGAACAGAAAGAATTTAGGGGGTTAAAAGTAAGTCTCCTATAACACTTGGTATCCCTCAATAATTTATACACTTCCTGCTCATACATAGTACATGGCCACATTACAGTATTACCACCTTTATCTGATGGTTTTATAACTACATCTGTTCTTGTGGAGAGTTCTTTAATTGCTTTCATCTGATCCAAGGTACAATTATAATCAGGAATACCAGTTGATATATTTTTCAAATCCAAACTGACCAGTTTAACAAATAGATCAATATTTGCATTTAAGGTAAGAGGTGGAAATTTTTGGGATTTAGGAACCAAAGCTCTAGGGAACTTACCCTTCTCTGTGGGCTCTTGTTCCAAAAGTAGTTCATTTAAAGTTTCCAACGCCTCTAACTCTTCCTCAGTTTCAAATACCTTATCCATTCTATCATTTGTCCTATGGTGTAATTTTTTAAGTAGGAGTCTACGGGCAAAAAGATGTAGATCTTTTATTGCTAAGAACGTATCAAATTTAGCAGTAGGTGAAAAATTAAGCCCCAGTTCTAAAACTTCCATCTGCTGAGGCGTCAAATCAATATTGGATAGATTTATTACCTTGTTAGACGATACGCCACTCGAACCTATGGTATCTTTTTTCGGGATCGGGGACACCCATGTAGGGTTATTCTTCCGCTTACGATTCCTTGTATTATAGCTTCTTCCAAAGCCAGAGTGAGAGGATTCCATAGATGTAGATGAAGTCATAGAATTACTCCTCTTCCTATTCTGTCTTGAAGGGAGCTTCCACTTATATACCCTATTATTCTCTGCATCTGATAAGTCCCTGGTATATTTTTTTGTTTTGACATCTTTAATTTGTTTTTCCCAGGTTACATGTAGATCCTCCAATTCTTTTCTAAATTTCTCTGTCTCAACAGGTGTAATCAATTTACTGAGGTCCATATTAAGACCCTCAATCTCTTTCTCAACTATAGGTAAAGACTGAGAATTATACTCAACTATCAATGACAAAAAGGAACGAGAGCAAATATTACAAATATTCTCCCATGCTGATGAGAATTTGGCATCATCTCTTCCATAAGAAGGAAACAACTGCACCCTTAAACCTCTAGGAATGAGATTTTTACTTAAATAATTTTCTAAAAAAACTTTATTCCACCAAATTTTTATTCTACGGTGGAAACAATTCTTGAGTTTGCTTTTAAGCTCACGTATATTATTATGGTTAGAATTGTCCTGTACTGGTTCCCCTTTAAAAACATTTTCTGCCTGTAAAAGCCAATTGGCCTCAAGAGAACGAAGATCCATCTTAAAGAAAGCAGAAAAAACACAACTTAGTGGTTAAATTACCCCAAGGAACGAACCTCAACGAACAGTTATCTTTTAATGCGTTTTTATAAATGTTTATTAATTTGATTCTTTTTTCTTTGCTTTTAGTTTGTACCTGATCCTTGGAATTCCTTTATCCATCTGATCATCCATCTGATCACTTGCATTTAATTACTTTCACATTATTTACTATGTTATATTTGTATTTGTCCATCTATATATGTATATATATATATATATATTTTTTTTTTTTCACTTTTTTTCACTCGATCACACGTGTGTTTCACTGCACTTTTATTTTTATTTTCACTTTTATTTTTTATTTTATCATCATTATTTATTATATATATTTATTAAAATTATTGCAATGTATGGATGTATTCAAATGGTTGTACGTATATCTGTTATTGAAATGATATATTTATTCTATAGTTCCCCATTTTTTTCAATGTAAATTGTATTTTTTTCAATGTAAACTGTATTCTTTTCAATGTATATTTAGTTTTCTGCGGTCATTTATATAACATTCATATCTGGTTATATATATTATTAATGGATATGTTATTAATTGTTATAACTATCTTTTGCTACATTATGGCGTTTGCATTTTTTACTAGAGCATACAATAATTGCCGCAATGGTATGCTCCTTTGCACTATCCATTCTGGAGCGTGTCTCTGTGACTTTTTACTCCCCCTCCCCTTGTAAGGGAGGAGTTATCTTTGTTTACACTGGGTGCTGCAGCATGTGAATGGTGACATGCTGCTCCCCGCCGAAGGGGCGTAGTTATCTCCGCCCTGTTGATTCACCTGAGCGGACGGGTCCGGACGCGTCACTTCCGGGTCCGGCCTCCTGTCAGCAGTACACACACCAGTATTGGGCGCACCATTTGCGGCACTTCCGGCCATCTTTATGGCGGCTGTGGCGTGCGTTCCACGTTGGAACGCACATGGTTATCACCTTATGCATTTATTTATTTTTTCTTTTGATCTTTGATATATGTGACTAGTTTTGGGAGACATTACATTGAATATGGGGCTTGATTATCATTATTTGTATCCATTCTTTTGATTATTTGTATATGGGAACTAAAAGTTTCCATTGGTTTGGGTTACATATAAATACTTCCCCTTTTGCATTACTACCTCACTCCTTGAGAAAGCCACGGTAGGCGAAACATACGTTGGAGGGAGCTGGAGACGCATTTAGCCATTGACCACGGGTATCTATGATCTCATTACATTTCCTATGCACTTTATTTGAGTTTCTATACTCTCTGTCTGTTCATTATATGCACCTTGATGCGGTTGGAGTTTTTTATGATCGCTATATTTACTTATGGCTTATGTGTTCTCTATGTAACTACCTTCTTACATCATGATTTTTTATGGTATTGCATTATATCTTATATGTTTGGTTTCTCTTTTATTGTGTAATTAATAAAATATTTTTAGTCTTTATTATCTGGACTTTCATTTGGTTTATTCATTAGTTGAGAAGGTTTCTATGCACAAAATGTGAACAAGTCGGTCAGACAGTGCTCACGCCATCCAATGGCAGAAATACAACAAGAAAACACAAAATGACAAATTTGCAAAAAAAACCTCTGCAGTAAAAAATCTGGCAGTAATCAGCAAGTGCTGGATAACAAATACAGGGTATTTAGTCGATACGTTTTTTGCAAAAAATATATGCTAAGCTGCTCCACCACGTCACGGTAACCCTTCACAGAGCAGTCCCTATCTAATGTATTTAAAACCTGAACATGTGAACAGTGTCTGAATGAACAGGATACAGACAGGCGCCTCCTAGTATATGGGCTTGTGGTTTATGGCAGCTCATTTATGTGCATGTCACACAAGAGAAGGGTGGGGTCTATGGTAGGGAATGACTCTAGACTAGGGCTTGTGACCTCATGAAAGGGGCGGTCTGGAGAGGTCCAACCTCCCTCTCTCCAAGTTATGATTTGGCTACAAAACTTATGAGGATCATATCTTAGCGAGGGGAGCCCGCACAAACACATATATGGTATCATTGGTTGTGATTTAACGAATACAACAAGAAAACATCAAGAGTGCACGAGTTACGACATTCCATTTGGGAGCAACCCATATCTCGGTCTCTGGAGGCCCTAGAACTATGCAAGAGGCACCGTAGCGAAGCCGGGTCCACGAAGATCACAGAAATATGATTGTTATATCCGTGCTGTGTATGGTTTTTGCAATATGACTTGTTTTAATACTTCTCATATTTATCCCAGCACATGTCTAGAGACAAAGGACTTCCTGTCCTGGCATGGCCAAGGAGGGGGGGAGACTTCAAGAGGAAATGCTCGCTCTCATCTTTCAGATGCTGGCAGAGCTGATAAGACTTGGGGGAAGGGACTGCTACCAGCTTACAGTGTACATTGTAACTCAGAAGGAAAGGGGAGATTCTGGAAGGTTCCAACAGTAAACATCATACTTTGCAGACATTACATTACATGGATCTCCTCTACTCCTGTGTCGTGGTTTATCTAGATGACATCCTTGTCTTTTCTCCAGATCTCTCTACCCATCGGCGAGACGTACGGCAAGTTTTACAATGTCTAAAAGAGAACCACCTTTTTGCCAATTTGGAGAAATGCGTCTTCGAGCAACCGTCCCTGCTTGTTCTAGGTTACATCGTCTCGAAGTCTGGTCTGAAGATGGATCCCAAGAAAATGTCCGCTGTCCTTAACTGGCCTCGTCCCCTTGGACTCAAAGCCATTCAACGCTTTCTCGGCTTTGCCAATTATTATAGGCAATTCATCCCTCATTTCTCCACCTTAACCAAGGCTATCTCTGCTCTCGTACGCAAAGGGGCAAATCCCCACCTCTGGTCCCCTGAGGCAGAGGACGCCTTCCAAACTCTGAAGAAGGAATTCTCTACAGCACCTGTTCTCCACCGTCTGGATGCCGATAGGCCCTTCATTCTCGAGGTCGACGCATCATCTGTTGGAGCAGGAGCAGTTCTTCTGCAAAGAACCTCCACTGGTCGGGCTGTCACATGTGGATTCTTCTCTAAAGCCTTTTCTCCTCCAAAATGCAGTTATTCCATCGGGGACAAGGAACTACTTGCAATAAAACTGGCTTTAGAGGAATGGCGTTACCTTCTCGAAGGAGCCGTCCATCCCTTCATCATATTTACCAACTGTTACAGAACCACTCAGCACCCAGAATATGTTGTGCAGTTATATGTATGTATAATAGGTTCTACGTGAGATGCATGTCCCTAATGCATCAGCCCACAGGCTGCACCCCTGGGCAGAGGGGACATGATATTCTCATTTTGTCCACCCTCCCCCACCTTTGTAATTCCCACAGTAAACATCAGCAGGCCCCGGCCACCTGCGGCTTTTGTAATGCATGTCTGGCCTGCCACTTTTCTATTGGCCTGCCCTCTGCATCTGTGTGATATATTCTGTCCTGTTTGTAAAGTGTTGTCAGACTGGAAATACGTGGAGAAGCAGTGATCTTTTATATGCGCCCATGTAACCAAGGAATTCCAGCCAGCGTCATTCATTCAGACTCCAGCCAATGCAGAGCGGACCTCCGAAAACATGGGGTGGTACTGAAAGAGGTACTCCAGCTTGGTAGACCCCATTACACTCACCACAAGAATTTGGCCTAAGTTCAGTCTGCTCAAAGGCTCAACCCTCGGCAAGCCAGATGGTCCTTATTCTTTGGATGCTTTGACTTCGAGCTCCACTTTCGGCCGGGTAATAAGAATACTAAAGCAGATGCTCTATTGAGGTCGTTTCTTCCTACCGATGAAGAGGAGAGTCCTGCCCACATCATCGATCCAGCTAAGATCGTCAACCTAGCTCCTCTAAGTCTGGTCAATCCACCACCTGGCAAGACCTTGGTGTTAGGGACAGCGGAACGCACCAAATATAAATGGTAGAAGGAGTGTTTGCCGCCCGGGGTCCACCGCGCGGTAGATGTAAGGACCGCTGCTGGATAATGGCAGACTAGATAGGGCTAACGTCACCTGAGGTGCTTAGGGCAGACTCTGTTAAGTACACAGAGGCGCCCTAGAGTATATAAGGCGTAGACGCCGGACCTGTTAACTCCACAGGACCAGCCAGCATGTGGCATCGCAGCCGCGAATGCCAATAGGTGCTGTAGACAGCAGCGCGGCGGAAACTACCGCCGCTAAACAACAGCGCCGGAGAGCCGGACGCCGTCTGATGCTAGCATAAGGTGCAGTGAGCACAGTGGCGCATAGCTTGCCACAACCTGGCGCTGACTGAGACAACACTCTGTCACCATTCATATTCTCAGAGGGTAGGGGTTTCCAATGAGTCTTTCACAAGACACATGCATCCGTCACCATACATACATAGCAGATAAGTCTACACTAGCGCATGGCCGAGCCACCATGTGGGCTTTTTATAGCCATGCACTTCCGGGACCTTCCAGTCTTCTGAGAAGGACTAATCAGATCCGACACAGAACCTGAGCACGTGACCCTAGATCTCCACTGAGAGGTCGTCCTGCAGGCATGCCCAGTAGCACGGTGAGAGGACTTAGACTCTGGAGCGATCTCCTGCAAAGCAGGTTGCACTAATATTGCTGGACCAGAGGTGGCAGCAACATCCAGAGCCAGAGAGCGAGTCCGAGCAGAGCGGCTGGATCGCCAACATTGCTGTGCAGGTCCCAGAGTGGTCGGAGAGGAATGGGAGACCGCTGGATGTACGGCTCTGGATTCTTGTCGTGCAGTCTCAGGAATCCGACGCCTAACACTTGGTATTGGACCATGACAAAGTAAGGGTTCTGCATTGGGGACACTCCTCTAAAGTCGCCGGGAATGCCGGAGCCAAGAAGACTCTATACCTCATCTCCTGCCATTATTGGTGGCCCTCGCTCCACCAGGACGTCTTAGAGTTCACTGCTTCTTGCTCCTCCTGTGCCCGAAACAAAGTCCCAAGACAGTTGCCCTCTAGTCTCTTACATCCGTTGCCTGTACCTTCGGTCCCTTGGAGCCATAATGCCATGGATTTTATCATGGATCTACCTCCGTCTTCCAGCTGTACCGTCATTTTGGTGGTGGTGGACCGTTTTTCCAAAATGGCCCACTTCATCCCTCTGCCTGGTCTGCCTTCTGCTCCCAAGTTGGCGAAGATCTTGCACCATATTTTCTGACTTCATGGTTTTCCCCGGCATATCGTGTCAGACCGCGGTGTTCAGTTCACCTCTCGTTTCTGGAGAGCCCTCAGCGGCTTAATGAAGGTAACCCTGGATTTCTCCTCTGCCTACCACCTGCAATCCAATGGCCAAGTGGAGCGAGACAATCAAGTATTAACCTCCTATCTTCGGCATTTTTCTAATGCACACCAGAGCAATTGGGTCTCGCTGCTTCCTTGGGCCGAATTTGCCTACAACGATCACCCCAACGAATCCTCTTCCAAGTCTCCCTTTTTTGTGGTTTTTGGGCAGCATCCAGGCATTCCTCTTCCCATTTACCCCGCCTCGGGTGTGCCGGCGGCGGACTCCTTGTCCTCAGAATTCTCTAGAATTTGGGAGGAGACAAAAGGGGCCCTTGAGAGAGCTAACTATCGGAAGAAGAGGTTCGCTGACAGGAAACATCTTGACGCCCCTCCTTATCATCCGGGCGATAGGGTCTGGCTATCCTCGAGCTTCATCCGACTTAAGATTCCCTCTTATAAGTTGGGCCCACGTTATATTGGTCCCTTTGAGGTTTTGAGTCGCATCAATGATGTGGCCTATAAGTTAAAACTACCTGCCTCTCTGCGGATTCCCAATACCTTCCACGTCTCGCTCCTCAAACCTGTGGTGTTTAATCGCTTTTACCTAGCTTCGTCCCACACTCCTCAACCTAGCACCGCTGAAGACATCTTTGATGTCAAGGACATCTTGGCGAAGAAGACTGTCAGGGGTAGGACCTTTTTCCTTATTGATTGGAAAGTTTTCGGTCCTGAGGAGAGGTCATGGGAGCCCCGGGAGAACATCAATGCTCCTCACATCATGAGGTTTCTGTCCCGCCTTAAGAAGGAGGGGAGTAAGAGAGGGGGTACTCTTACACCTCCGGACTCTCCGGACTCTCACCTGAGGACCTCCTCCTCCCGGCGCCCTCCCAGTCTGCTCTCATGCCGTTCCCCGTCTGGCTTTGCAGGGTCACGGCGTGTCAGAGGTCCATGCATGCGCGCTTGCTATTCCCCAGCCGCCAGGCATCTTGGGAGCTCGTGACCCGTTTTTTTCCGCCCCATCATGGCGGTGCCCACCGGGTATTTCTGCTTGGCATCTTGGCAGGTAAGACGCCTGTTTGTCAATCTCTGTGGTGCTAAGCATTCTATGCGCAGCGTCACCCCCGACTCTCTGGTCCCTGCGCACCCTCTGTGCTGTGGTCAGCTTTCTGCCTTGTTTCCCGCCTGGCATCCCTGTCCGGTGTCTCCCTGCTATCGCTCCCTCCTCCGTCCTCGTCCTACCTCCCTCTCCTGTTCCTCCGCTAGCCATCCTGTATTACTACCGTGCCTGTTCCTCGCCTGTACCGCTGCCTCTGTAGTTGTCTGTCTCCTTTGTATTGTGCTTCTTCCCTCATATCTTGTGTTTTGCCAGTACCCCTTGGTTCAGTGTCTCCTAATCTCCTTGTGTCCCCCTTCTATTTCAGCTATTGGTCTCTGCCTCGTCCTGATCCATCCCGACCCCCTCAGCCTGTCTCCTCCTGCCTCGGGTCCATACCCTCCCTTGTATGATCTCCTGCACTCTGATCTTCTCTCCTGTATACACCCCGGGTTGTCCCTTTGGTTCCGGCTGTCGTGGTTCCATCTCCCTTGGGCCTGCCCCTAACACTCCCTGTATAGGGGGTGGTCGTCACCTGGTCCACTCGCCCTTGGGGGCTCTGGAGCCATGACCCAGAGGGTCCACTCTCGGGTTCCTATCTAGAACTCTAACATTCATAACCAATGCAAAGGCCTTCCATTGATATTATGAATGACTTGTTCTTCATAATTATTCAGCTGCTTTGGTATTGACGATCTATAGCGTCTTCTCAAACTTTTATGGAGAAATTGAAGGTGTTCACATCTATACATCTGTCTGTGAAGAGACTGCAGGCACGTAGGATGCAGTAACGGAATGCTCAAAGACCAAGGATGAAATAGGTTTATTATACAATAGAAACTCCACGCAGGCAGAAAACGGAGGGATACTATTCCGTAATACAGCGAAAGGCTAATGGAGATAACTTAAGGAAAAGGGACAAGTAAAGCAGACAATACAATAAAATATTACTTATCACTCAGGCACCAGTCACGTTTGAACTTCTGCCTGTGACTGGTGCTGCCTACATTGTGTCGCAGTGGGGGTCTGTCACAATCCTGAGGAAAATTATGTAGTATCTTTTGACGTTGGCCGTATCCACTCGTGGTCCTGATGATTGCGGCGAATCCTTGGGATCCTGATGTAGGTCTTGGGTCCAGCAGATGAGGTGATGAAGAGGGATAGGTCCTTATCCTCAGTGGTGAGTGTCCCAACACTATGCAGATTTGCAGCTCTGCCCAAACACAGTTTACAATGCGCAGCCTGGTTCGCTGTGCTGAATTAACACACGCCTAAGTCCCGTTCACAGACTTTGTCTCTCATGGTCAGGACTGTCAACGGGGGTGGCTGTGGCAGCATTGTCCGCTGTGTCAGCAGTCCCAGCGAGGGCAGTAATGTCAGCTGGGACAGCGGTGTTTGACCGGTACTCAGTCGACGGTCTCCTGTCAAAGTGTTCTGCCGTCCCAGGTTCTGCTCTGTCCAGATGACTCTCAGCTGATTTTACCTCACAGGCATCCCATGCACCCGAAGTTCCCGCCCAAACTGTCTGGTCACTCGCTCGCTGCAACTCTGTCCGCTTAGCCATGCCCCCTTTTCTCAAACACAAGAGTACGGTCTGGAGTCTCAAACTTTCTATCCCGCAATATAGCTGACATCCCCGACGGTTCCGGACCCTTCACAGAGGAGGCATGCCTAGTTAGTTCCTTCCCCTTACATGTCCATGACCCCAAGTGTAGTAATCATGATTACTAAACTGTAGATGATCTCTTCCAATCATTGATGGATCTTTCAATATTTCCTGTAATAAAGACCCATTTATCCTGCCTGAAATATGATTGTATACACTTAATTAAAGGTAGCACTGCGCTATTGTTTGAGGACAGATTAATACATTTGGCCACATTTGTTGTGTGTTTATATATCGCGGTCAATTGTCCATTCTTAATTTTGCTAAAAAAAAAAATCAAATACCTGATGTGACTGAGATTAGCGAATACTCTCCCACGTTTAAGTTGCTGATATCATGTAATGAAACAGATATCACAAGGCACCTGCTCAGGTTTTATTTGATCATGCAAGGCTTCGAGAACATGATTTATTTCTACACAGACCCCGGCAAAGTCAGAAGAGCTCGCAGATGTGAAGCTTATGCCGCAGACTGATGTTTGGGACAGCTCATGTATTGAACGCTTAGCACAGTCATGGCTTAGTCTTCTTCAATCTATTGTAGATTGAGACATACCAGGAGGTTAGGTTCAAGTTCTACTCCTGTGCAGGAAAACCTAGAAAAATACAAATTCTGGAGACTGAACAGAATTAGACCTACACTTTCCAACCTGAGCTTTGTTACAGGCACTGGTAGGGCAAAAGGCACAGCATGAGGGATCACAGTTTAGAAGATGTTAACCCCTTCTTGACATGTATGAAGTGGGCACAAGAGCTGAGCCTGTACCATACCAATGAAATACCAGCTGTCTTAAATAGCCAACATCTTGGGAATCATGGGAAACATCTTGGGAATCATGGGAAATCAATACTTGCCATTTTTGTCTTTCTGTGAAGTCCAGCTTGCAGATGAGCTACAAAGGTGAACATCATTTTAGCTACATACAGTAATATTGGTGTGTTATGGAAATTTGATTGATATATCTCTGCGGCCTGTCCTAATTAGACATAGTCATATTGAGCGCTCAAGGAAGGAAGACGCTAACCACCTTGTTAGCAGCAACTCATTCCAGCCAAACTCTGGAAGTTTTATTGCACATACATGGTTTTATCATTTCGTACAGAAAGGAGTGGTTAGTCAATTAACATAAGGCTGAACTTATCTAATTGGCTGGTTTGAATACATGAACATATATGGCAGTGTCCGGCATGAGGGTGACTTAACATCATATGATTTACTGCAATGTCAGCAAACTCTGGTATCGGCTGGTGCATCTGGTCCAGCTTCCTCTCTTCTTATGTCTGGCAGATATATCACAAGACAATGACAAGACAATGCTTCCACGTGACAATGCTGGTCTGAGCTGGATAGCTGATGAGGTCACTGGGCCATTCCGAGCAATTGATTATAAAGTTCATTTTAGTTGTGATCATTAGAGTTGAGCGAAACGGGTCGAAAAAATTCAAAAGTCGCCGACTTTTGGCAAAGTCGGGTTTCATGAAACGAAACCCGACCCTAGGATGAGGTCGGCCACAAAGTCGCGTTTCAAAAGTTTGTTTTGCGCTCTTTTTCAGCCAATCAGGATCCACGGACACTGTGGGCAACGTGATGACCTAGGCACGGGTCACCACCATCTTTCAGAAGGGCATGCAAGTGATTGGCTTGCTTTGGTGGGCGTCACAGGGGGTATAAAAGGGCGTGCACGCCGACCGCCATCTTACTTCTGCCGATCTTAGTATAGGGAGAGGTTGCTGCTGATTCTGTAGGGAGAGCGTTAGGCAGGGAAGAAGACAAAAAAACTGCTTCTGCTGCTAGCGATTTGGCCTGCACAACACACAAGTCACTGTGTGTGCAGTGCAAGGGGAGGCTATATTGTGGTGTATCAGTGGTGTTGGTTGTTGGGCTGCCTTTTAAGGCTTCCTGACACGCTGGCATTGCTGTTTACCCACTGCTCCGCAAACTGCTTTTTTAAAAGCAATCCAATCTCCCTTATCCTCTAGTCACTTTTGTCACAGCTGTGCCATCGAGCCTGTCACATAGCGCTCAGATATCAGTGGGCCTCACACAATCCACAAGTGTCCAGTGTCCAAAAGTGTGCGCAGAGATTCAAAATCTCCATTATCCTCTCGTCACTTTGGTCACAGGCAGCTGTGCCATCGAGCGTGTCACATAGCGCTCAGATATCAGTGGGCCTCACACAATCCACAAGTGTCCAGTGTCCAAAAGTGTGCGCAGAGATTCAAAATCTCCATTATCCTCTCGTCACTTTGGTCACAGGCAGCTGTGCCATCGAGCGTGTCACATAGCGCTCAGATATCAGTGGGCCTCACACAATCCACAAGTGTCCAGTGTCCAAAAGTGTGCGCAGAGATTCAAAATCTCCATTATCCTCTCGTCACTTTGGTCACAGGCAGCTGTGCCATCGAGCGTGTCACATAGCGCTCAGATATCAGTGGGCCTCACACAATCCACAAGTGTCCAGTGTCCAAAAGTGTGCGCAGAGATTCAAAATCTCCATTATCCTCTCATCACTTTGGTCACAGGCAGCTGTGCCATCGAGCGTGTCACATAGCGCTCAGATATCAGTGGGCCTCACACAATCCACAAGTGTCCAGTGTCCAAAAGTGTGCGCAGAGATTCAAAATCTCCATTATCCTCTCGTCACTTTGGTCACAGGCAGCTGTGTCATCGAGCCTGTCACATAGCGCTCAGATATCAGTGGGCCTCACACAATCCACAAGTGTCCAGTGTCCAAAAGTGTGCGCAGAGATTCAAAATCTCCATTATCCTCTCGTCACTTTGGTCACAGGCAGCTGTGCCATCGAGCGTGTCACATAGCGCTCAGATATCAGTGGGCCTCACACAATCCACAAGTGTCCAGTGTCCAAAAGTGTGCGCAGAGATTCAAAATCTCCATTATCCTCTCGTCACTTTGGTCACAGGCAGCTGTGCCATCGAGCCTGTCACATAGCGCTCAGATATCAGTGGGCCTCACACAATCCACAAGTGTCCAGTGTCCAAAAGTGTGCGCAGAGATTCAAAATCTCCATTATCCTCTCGTCACTTTGGTCACAGGCAGCTGTGCCATCAAGCCTGTCACATAGCGCTCAGATATCAGTGGGCCTCACACATTCCAAAAGTGTCCACTGTCCACAAGTGTGTGCAGAAATTCTAAATCTCCCCTGTCCTATAGACACCTTGTACCTTGTTTTACATTACTATATAGTTTGTTGGATTTTGTCTACATTTCTACCAAAAATGAGGAAGGCTGGTGGAAGAGGCCGTGGAATTGGGCGGGGGTTGGCAGCTGGTAATGATGGTGTTGGTGGTGGATCTGATGGTAGTGGCAAGAGCAAAATAGGACCAAATGCAGGAGGTGCTGACCCTGCATCATCGTCTGGCTACATAAGGCCTCGAACGCTTAGTTTTCTAGGAGTTGGCAAACCGCTTTTAAAGGCAGAGCATCAGGAAAAAGTTTTGTCTTACATTGCTGACTCAGCCTCCAGCTCTATCGCCTCCTCTTCTTCAGTTGTAAAAAGTAAAAGCACTGAGTCGTCATTGGAGGCTCATGTTCATGAACCACACCTTTCCTTGTGTCCTTCACCCCAACCGAGATTGAAGGATGACGCAGGCCATACTACTGATTACTCCATGGAGCTGTTTTCACATACCATGCCTGGATTATCAAGTGAAATGGTGAATTACCCAGGCCAAGATGAATCTGACATGGAGTGCACTGATGCACAGCCGCTGATGGATGATTCTGCTGGTACATTCACTCAGAGCACTACATTGTCCTCGCAGTGTACAGAGCCAGATTTTGACCCTGATGAGACTCAGGTGCCCCTTCCCGCACACTATACCACCATACACGGTGACACAGAGAAAGGTGCACATGACATAGAAGAGGAGGTGATGGATGACCCAGTTGTTGACCCAGATTGGCATCCATTGGGGGAAGAGGGTGCTGCTTCCAATAGCTCAGATGAGGAGCATCCACAGCAGACATCGACATCGCAACAGCTGTTATCTGGCAGGCCCGGAGCACTCCAAAGACAGGTTCCAAACATCAAAAGAGTTGCTGGACAGCTTGTCCAGAGGGTCAAAAGATCACAGCGTGCTAGGCCGCAAAATGTCTGCCAAAGTAGGAAGAGTGCAGTGTGGCACTTTTTTGAACAAAATCCTCATGATCAGGCCAAGGTTATCTGTAAGAAGTGCGCAAAGACCTTTAGCCGAGGGAAAAATCTGAAAAATTTGAATACCAGTTGCATGCTTAGACATTTAACCAGCATGCACTTGCAAGCGTGGACACAACACCAAACCTCAAGTGCCACATGTGCAACTGATCACAACGAAGGTAGTCAGCAACGCTACATTGTTTCCCCCACTGTAAGCCCACCGTTTAGCACAGCAGCAAATGTTGAGGTGTCGTTGCAAGACCACAGCAGTCAGGGAATCCCACTGTTATATCAACGAAAGACTGATTCTAGGCCATCAGAAAGAACACCAACTCCATCCCCATCATCAACCCTCTCTCAGTCCGCCCTGTCCACCGCTACTTCCACCATATGCAGCTCTCAAGTCCAGCTCACCCTCCCAGACACTATGAGTAGGTCAAGAAAGTACTCAGTCTCTCATCCACGTACACTGGGTTTGAACGCCCACATTGCCAAACTAATCTCGTTTGAGATGATGCCCTTTCGGTTGGTGGAAAGCACAGCTTTCCGCGAACTCATGGCCTATGCAGTACCACGCTATGACCTACCCAGTCGCCACTTCTCTCGCAAAGCCATCCCAGCCCTCCACCATCATGTGAACGACCGCATTGTCCATGCACTCAAGCAGTCAGTGAGCGGAAAGGTGCACCTCACAACTGATGCATGGTCCAGTCGGCATGGCCAGGGCCGTTACGTGTCCATCACTGCGCACTGGGTTAATGTGGTGGATGCAGGGTCCACAGGGGACAGCGGTGGTGGGACAGTGCTGCCTAGCCCACGGTATAGGAAACAGTTGGCTGTAGGCGTTCCACCCTCCTCCTCCTCCTCCTCCTCCAGAAGCGAAAGCTCGTCCACAGAGCGCAGTCGTACGAGCACTCCATCTGCAGCTGCCACTGTTGCACACGATGTGTCCCCCTATCGAGCAGCTAGTGGAAAGCGTCAGCAGGCTGTGTTGCAGATGATGTGTTTGGGCGACAGACACACCGCCGAGGTGCTGGCCGAGTACTTGAAGCGACAAACTGAGTCATGGCTGGGCAGTGTACATCTTGAGGCAGGCAAGGTAGTTAGTGATAACGGCCGTAATTTTGTGGCAGCCATAGCCCTTTCAAAACTCAGCCACATACCTTGCTTGGCTCACACCTTGAACCTGGTGGTGCAGTGCTTCCTCAAAAATTATCCGGAGTTAACAGCCCTGCTCCAGAAGGTGCGAAGACTGTGCGCGCACATCCGCCGGTCGCCTGTACACTCCGTTCGTATGCAGAAGCTGCAGCGATTGCTCCACCTTCCCAACCACCGCCTCATTATCGATATTGCAACAAGGTGGAACTCCACCCTGCACATGGTGGAGCGGCTGTGCGAGCAGAGGCAGGCCATAATGCATTTGTGGGAGGATACACGGCCAGGCACTTTGAGAGCAGACATGGAGTTGACAGGCGTGCAGTGGTCGAAGCTGAAAGACCTTTGTAAAGTCCTTCAGTGTTTTGAGGAATGCACACGGCTGGTAAGCGCAGACGACGCCATCCTAAGCATGAGCATCCCACTTATGCGTCTGCTCATGCAAACTTTGACGCACCTTAAGGAGCAGGCTTCTGCAGCCAATGTTGATGAGGAGGAAGAGGAGGAGGGAATCCTTGATGACATTCAGCCATTGTCTGCTCAGGGACCTCTCCTGGACGAGGTGGAGGAAGAAGAGGAGGAGGAGGAGGATGATGGGGATGATTACTTAGGGGAGGAGGATGCATCTCGTGGGGCAAGTGAAAATGTTGGCGTGGCAAGGTCTGGTACAGGGTTTGTGCGTGACTGGAGGGATGTGGATTTGCCAGAAAGTGCTCCTCCACCCAGCACTCGCAGTGCATCATTGACACCGGGAACATTGGCCCACATGTCAGATTATGCCTTGCGGATCCTAAAAAGGGACCCCCGCATTGCCAAAATGATGAACGATAATGACTACTGGTTGGCCAGCATCCTGGATCCACGCTATAAAGGCAAATTACAAAACATCATGCCACAGGAGAACCTTGACCTAATATTGGCTAATAAACAAGCAACTCTGGTAAATCAGTTGCTTGAGGCATTCCCAGCACACAGCAGCGGTGATGGTTCTCACACGAGCCGTACGGGCCGGGGGCAGCTTGGCAGAGGTGTTCGTGGTGCACACAGCAGAAGTGGCGTTGGAGACAGGGGTTTCATGACAATGTTGTGGACTGATTTTTCAAATACCGCTCACACAACTGGTAATACTGCATCGATGGAAAGTGACAGGAGACAGCAGTTGTCAACTATGGTTACAAACTACTTTTCCTCCCATATCGATGTTCTCCCACACAGGTCATTCCCCTTTGACTATTGGGCCACTAAACTGGACACCTGGCCTGAATTGGCCCAATATGCCTTACAGGAGCTCGCTTGCCCAGCTGCAAGTGTGCTATCGGAAAGAGTCTTCAGTGCAGCCGGATCAATCCTGACAGAAAATAGGACCCATCTGTCAACCCAAAATGTGGATGATTTAACCTTCATTAAAATGAACCACGCATGGGTTTCCAAGGATTTTGTCCCACCTTCCCCTGATGACACATAGGGTGACAGAAAAATGGCTTGCTTTGGTCCACCTCTTCCTGGTACTTTACCTATTTCGCCTTTTGCATCAGCTGAATGTCCAACATCAACATATGCCACTTTCTAAAACTCCCTAACTGTGCTGCCTCCCCCCCATGGCCGGGGTCACCACCTACCGCACGACACCGTGCGAGTGCCGTTGCCCTGGACAGGTGGGTAGGCCGACTCTTGGGCGCGGGCACTGGCACAGGGTCCCTCATAGTGCAATCAAGTGTCTCTGACGGTGGTGGTGCACACCCGCCGTCAGACACACCGCTGTACTATGAGGGGCCCAGTGCCAGTACCGACGCCCACGAGTGGGCCCCCCTTGCTTGGGCAGGGCCCCAGCATTTGCAATCTTTACCTCTCCCTGCTCCTCCGCTGTGTAATCTGGGCCGTCAAATCCATACTGTGCCTGACACCGTCTGAGCCTGCCTCCTGAGACATATATTTTGAATGTGTACGCTATCCATACATGTTATCCAGGGATACGGTACCCTTTCTAACCTTTGTGCAATCACGTGCAATCCATACTGGGCCTAACACCGTCTGAGCCTGCCTCATGCTGTATAGACATATATTTTGAATGTGTACGCTATCCATACATGTTATCCAGGGATACGGTACTCTTTCTAACCTTTGTGCAATCACGTGCAATCCATACTGGGCCTAATACCGTCTGAGCCTGCCTCCTGAGACATATATTTTGAATGTGTACGCTATCCATACATGTTATCCAGGGATACGGTACCCTTTCTAACCTTTGTGCAATCACGTGCAATCCATACTGGGCCTGACACCGTCTGAGCCTGCCTCCTGAGACATATATTTTGAATGTGTACGCTATCCATACATGTTATCTGGGGATACGGTACCCTTTCAAACCTTTGTGCAATCACGTGCAATCCATACTGTGCCTGACACCGTCTGAGCCTGCCTCCTGAGACATATATTTTGAATGTGTACGCTATCCATACATGTTATCCAGGGATACGGTACCCTTTCTAACCTTTGTGCAATCACGTGCAATCCATACTGGGCCTAACACCATCTGAGCCTGCCTCCTGAGACATATATTTTGAATGTGTACGCTATCCATACATGTTATCCGGGGATACGGTACCCTTTCTAACCTTTGTGCAATCATGTGCAATCCATACTGTGCCTGACACCGTCTGAGCCTGCCTCCTGAGACATATATTTTGAATGTGTACGCTATCCATACATGTTATCCAGGGATACGGTACCCTTTCTAACCTTTGTGCAATCACGTGCAATCCATACTGGGCCTGATACCGTCTGAGCCTGCCTCCTGAGACATATATTTTGAATGTGTACGCTATCCATACATGTTATCCAGGGATACGGTACCCTTTCTAACCTTTGTGCAATCACGTGCAATCCATACTGGGCGTGAGAACGGCTGGCGAGCTGTTAAGCAAGCTACAGCACCTGTCCAGACAAGTACAGGGATTCCCTAGCGAGGAGACTTATTTGATTGTTTTCAATGTTGGGACAGCAATTTTTGGGGAGCACTATACTCTGGAGAATGATAGATGGGGCCCACCATACACTGGAACATTCCAAAGGTGGACATCAGACACTGGAGCAGCATTTACAGGGCCCATTATACACTAGAGCATTAGAAATGGGGCCCATTATGTTTGGAGCATTATTTGGGCCCATAAGACAGTGGAGCTTCATCCATGGGGACCAACATATACTGTAGCATTATGTGGAGCTCATCATATACTGTTTCAAACATTATATGGGACCAATGATTCTGTATGGAGAAATAGATGGGCCTCGTCATGAGATGTAAAAAGTGAGGTATCTTTCATTGTACTATACTGCTATTTATCTGCCGTATCGGAGCATGATGAGTTGTGGTATGTGTTAAAGGGGCGCTCTTTCGCCCAGGGCACATGAAAACCTGCAGCCAGCCCTCCCCCCCCCACAACTTTAGCCAAATAACCCCCATTTTTCAGTGCGTAACTTGTATTATGAAGTTAATTAAGGTTGACAAGCTTAAGTAAGAAGAATTGATGCTTTTGGCATTCAAATGGGCACTGTAGGTGTGTTTCCTGTCCTCCTCTCACTGCCGACTTTTATTCCCCATTGATTTACATTGGGTTTCGTGTTTCGGGACGACCCCGACTTTTCCCTATAATCGGACGATCTTGCTCGACCCGACTTTTGGAAAAGTCGGGTTTCACGAAACGAAACGCGACCCTAAAAAACCAAAAGTCGCTCAACTCTAGTGATCATATATATATATATATATATATATATATACATACATGTGTATATCAGTATATAAGGATATATGCAAGTGAGATATATATGAAATATATATTTCCAGCACAATCCCCCCTTAGATATCACTTGCCCTAAAAATCCTGCTCCTGTCCCAAAGCGCTGCACATCTTTTATGCTGCCAGTGGGCTGACGTATGCCTAGCGCATACACCCCCCCTCCGTACACACTTTCGCAAATGGGCGGTCAGGAGGTCTGTCCCTACTGGGGGTTCATTGCATTGTAATCAAAGTCTCTTAGTTAGCAGTCTACGCAGTCAGTGGTGTGTATTCTCTATCAGGTAGGTAATTTATTCAGTCAGGTAGGGCATCCACAGCATCTTTCCAGCTCAGGTGTATCTTCTGGTATGAGAGCTTTCTTGCAATGCGATGCGTGGATCCAGGTGGGGGATCTCCCTCCAGGTTGGTGGCGTCAGCACTTGGAGAAGGGCCATCAAATCAGGAATTGAGTGGTCTCCTTACAAACTTTTTCCACCAACACTCAGTCTCCTGACTTCAGGGCGTGCATACCAGGGACCATATCTGGATCTGGCAATGAAGAAAAAAACTCAAGAATGGACATTAGCAAGATTCTTGATAAATTCAATTACACATGCAGACAAAGTATCACATTGCATAGTCAACTGCTGAGGGAAGAATACCCCTAACCTGGGTGTGGACCCAGATAAAATTTCATATTGGTGACAGCTTTTTCTGAGCCTATGGGAGTGTCTAATGCCATGGTTTGTCTGTCTCTTGGGCAAATTTTTTTTAGCATGCTGCTCTTAAGTAGCTGAGTGTGAGCGACCGAAACAGTGTACCGCGCCGTGATATCTGTGCCAGGAAGCCGTGATACCGGAGCAGCGACGCACGGCTGCAGACATGATGAAACCACCACGAACCAATCCTCCACGGAGGGCCCTTCTCAAAAAACCTAACAGTGGGCAGAACGATCCAGTTGGAGTTTACTGTAGGGTGCGACCCCTCAGTCCCACAGATCAGGAATGCTGCATTGAAGTGATCAATGAGACCACTGTACAGCTGCATCCCCCAGATGGCTGCAGGGTCAACAGAAATGGAGAATACAAAGAGACTCAGTATTCCTTTAAAAAAGTTTTTGGAACAGAGTTGACACAAAAAGATGTTTTTGATGTTGTCGCTAAGCCTCTTGTGGAAGATCTAATTCATGGTAAAAATGGACTCCTTTTCACATATGGGGTGACTGGAAGTGGAAAAACATACACAATGACTGGGTCTCCGGGACAAGGTGGACTACTTCCCCGATGTCTCCACATGATCTTCAACAGCATCTGTGATTTTCAGGCCGAGAGATATGTTTTTAAGACCGATGATAAAATGGCATAGAAGTGCAGAATGAGGTAGATGCCCTATTAGAGCGTCAGAAGAGAGATGATCAGCAGCAGGTCATCCCAAGGACTCCTTTGGGGAGGCAGAAACTAGAACATGAATTTGCAGATATGATCAATATTGAAAATGGATGCAAAGTAACAGAAGTTGATGAAGACAGTGTATACAGTATCTTTGTGTCCTATATTGAAATCTACAATAATTACATATATGATCTTCTGGAGGAGGTTCCTATAGATCCTATTAAACCAAAACCACCGCAGTCTAAGATTTTGCGTGAAGACCAGAACCACAATATGTATGTTGCAGGGTGCACTGAAGTTAACCCTCCGTCAGGCGCAATAGATCTGACAGGCACACAGTAATTAGTTTCACTTCTCTCTCCTTGCCCACTTATCAGAAAACCTCACCCCTCCTAGTTATCTCCTGACTCTACAGGCTCTGTGAAACCTGATATCACAGTGACTCAGCAGACCTTCTAGTGAGCAGATATCAACACTTTGGCTTCTCAGGCACATTGCGCCTGATTTCAACACAAATTGAAAGGTTAGTATTTTCTTTTTTTATTCATCACGATTGTGTATTTAGCTTGTTTTATGAAGGATTAATGCTAAGTTAGTGTACATAAGTACTGTTTTCTTAGACAAAAGGAGGGTGGCTTCTAAGGCACATTGCGCCCTAACACATACTCTTTCTCTCTTGCTTCAGATTTTCTGCTGCAATGGCCAGAAAACAGTATGATTCATCTAAACCCCTTCATTTAGAAGAAATGAAGATTTTTTTGTTAGAAGATGATGAGGAAGAACCAGCAGTAACTGAGGATTTAGAGGAATCTAGTGACATTTCATCTGAAGATGAGGTAGCAGAATGTAACACTGATTCTGGAACAGAGCAGGATGGTGATGACACTGATACAGAGGAAACAGACACAGATCTAGCTTATTATTTGGGCAAAGATAAAAATACAAAGGACGTCCCAAGGACGTTCCAGAACAAACACCGACTCTACCACCTTCTAAAAGACGCAGTTGTACTACCTGCTCATTTGTATCTGGTTTCAGAAGGCTTTCTAAATATGACTGCAAAATATGTAAAGAATCAATCTGCCTTTCCCATGCAACTTTCGTCTGCCAGCCTTGCTTTTCTAAGTGTACCTGTGCTGCTTCTGCTGCAATTGAAACCACTGAAGATGAGTAGAAAATAATTAAGTAACATCTAAGTGCAATATCCTTTAAGTTTTTTTCCATAAGTTTATATTTAAGCAATAGTTAAGTAAAGATAACTGGAGCCTATTTGGCGGTACTACCGAAAAGTGGTACTTTTAGTTTTAATAAGTTTATGGTTAATAAATGTTTTTTTTTGCATCTGATTTGGTGTAATCTCTTTTAATACATTCCTATGAAGGTCACTGACTACTTCTATAGTCCTGAAATTGAAATATGTAGCTACTATAGCTGGTTTTCTGACCTGTGCTTGTCAGGCACATTGCGCATGAACTGAGGAGAATCTATATTGCGCCTGACGGAGGGTTAAAGTAAAAACAACTGAAGAGGCCTTTGATGTCTTTTGGAGAGGTCAGAAGAGAAGAAGAATTGCAAACACACAGCTAAACCGTGAGTCCAGCCGATCCCACAGTGTATTCATGATAAAGTTGGCACAAGCGCCACTTGATGCTGATGGTGATAATGTTTTGCAGGAAAAGGAACAGGTATCACTCAGTCAACTCTCACTTGTTGATCTAGCTGGAAGTGAGAGAACAAACCGCACAAAGGCTGAGGGTAGCAGGCTACGTGAAGCAGGGAATATAAACCAATCCCTTATGAGTTTAAGAACTTGTATTGAGGCTCTACGAGAGAACCAGTTGTGTGGAACCAATAAGATGGTCCCTTATCGAGACTCGTTAACTCATCTCTTCAAGAATTATTTTGATGGAGAAGGGAAGGTTCGAATGATAGTTTGTGTTAATCCCAAAGCTGATGACCACGAAGAGAGCCTACAAGTTATGAGTTTTGCTGAGATGACTCAGGAAGTTGAAGTTGAGCGACCTGTAGACAAACTGCTCTTAAGTAGAGTTGAGCGAAACGGGTCAGTCAAGTTGCCGACTTTAGCTAAAGTCGGGTTTCACCAATCGAAACCCGACCATAGCGTGAGATCGGCCATGAGGTCGCCGACCCGAGCACCAAAGTCGCGTTTCAAATAATGCTTCCAACACCTTTTCTCAGTCAATGATGGAGGATGCACACTGTGGGCAACGCGATGACATGGGCAGTGGCCACCAACATCTTAGAGAAGGGCATTGAAGTGATTGGCTGGCTTTGTGTGGCGTCACAGTGGCTATAAAAGGCCGTGACCACCGACCGCCATCTTACTTCTGCCGATCTTAGAATAGGGAGATGTGCTGCTGCTGATTCTGAATAGGGAGAGCGTTAGGCAGGGAAGAAGAAAAAAACAATTGCTTCTGCTGATAGCGCTTTTCACTGTACAGTTAGTGTGCAGTGAAAGGGGAGGATTTTTGTTGTGCGCAGCAGCGCTGGTGGTGATTAGGCTGCCTTTTAAGGCTACCTGATAGCTGCATTGCTGTGTGCACACTGCTGTTCAAACTACTTTTTTCAAAGCACTCCAACTTTTATTATTTTGTTCTGGTCAGTTACCGAGCATTCATTTTTTCACACCGTATAGCGGTGTACGCTCCTCACACACTACCATGTACCAGCTGGTATCACGGACAAATACAAGCTATGTGTGAGACTCTGGAAATAAAAGAGGAGATTTTCCATTTTTCCAGACCTACACCGTATAGAGCTGTCCGCTTTTCAAACAGTTTTGTATATCTGCTGTTTGATAACGGTCAAAACTATACAGAGACAGCGTGTGTCATTCCGTATAAAAATAGACGGAGATTTAAAATTTTCCATACATACACCATATAATGGTGTACGCTCCTCACACACTACCATGTACTTGGTGGTATCACGGACAAATACAAGCTATCTGTGTGTGACTCTGAAAAAAAAAGATGAGATTTTCCATTTTTCCAGACCTACACCATATAGAGCTGTCCGCTTTTCAAACAGTTTGGTATATCTGCTGTTTGATGACGGTCAAAACTATACAGAGACAGCGTGTGTCACTCCGTATAAAAATAGACGGAGATTTACAATTTTCCATACAGACACCGTATAGAGCTGTCCGATTCTCAAACAGTATTGTGTATCTGCCGTTCGCATTATGGTCACATCTATGCAGAGTCAGCGTGTGTGTGACACTCCGTAAATACATATACGGACATTTCCATTTCTCCATACACTGTATTGAGCTGTCCGATTCTCAAACAGTATTGTATATCTGCTGTTCGTGTTACAGTCACATCTATACAGAGTCAGTGTGTGTGACACTCCGTAAATATATATACGGAGATTGTTAGTTACACAAAAAACGTATACAGCTGTACACTTCTGATACAGTGCCGTATATCTGCTTGTTGGATTACGGTCAAATACATACTGGGAGAGCGTCTTTGACTAACAAGATATATACGTAGATTTAATTTTCTTAATACACCTTACACGGCTGGACGCTCCTCATACAGTACCATCTCTCTGCTAGTATTTTTGGTACATTTTCCCAAACATGAGGAAGTATGGTGGAAGAGGACGCGGACGTGGGCAGGGGGGCACAGCTGGTACTGATGGTGGTGGTGCATCGGCTGGTTCTGGCAAAAGCACAATAGCAGCTAAGGCAGGAGGTGTTGAGCCTGCGTCATCGTCTGGCCCAAGAAGGCCTGAAAGGTTCCCTTTTCTTGGAGTAGGAAAACCGCTTTTAAAGTCGGAGCATCAGGAGCAGGTTTTGGCGTACATTGCCGAAACAGCCACCAGCTCTGTTGCCTCCTCTTCTGAACATTCAAAACCTGCAAGCACGGAGTCGTCAGTGCAGGGTTCTGGTCAGGAAAAACACCTTTCCTGTGTCCTTCACCCCCACCAAAAGTTAAGGATGCAGCAGCCCACACTTCAGATTACTCTGTGAAGTGCTTTTCACATACCATGCCTGGGTTATCCAGTCAAATCCAGTCCAAGATGAATCTGACATGGAGTGCACTGATGCACAGCCACTCCTAGATGATTCTGCTGGTACATTGACCCAGAGCACTACATTGCGCTCGCAGTCTACTGAGCCAGAATCTGACCCTGATGAAACTCAGGTGCCCCTTCCCGCATACTATACCACCTTACACGGTGACACAGAGGAAGGTAAAGAGGAAGGTGCAGATGACTTTGAAGAGGAGGTGATGGATGACCCAGTTCTTGACCCGGATTAGCATCCATTGGGGGAGGAGGGTGGCGCTGGCAATAGTTCAGATAAGGAGAATGATCCGCAGCAGGCATTGACATTGCAGCAGCGGTTATCTGGCAGGCCTGTAGCTCTCCAAAGACGTGGACCAAAAACTAAAAGAGTTGCAGGACAATTTGGCCAGACGGTCAACTTAGCACAGCGTGCAAGGCCAGAAAATGTATACCATAGTAGGAAGAGTGCAGTGTGGCACTTCTTTGTCCAAAATCCTACTGATGAGGCAAAGGTTACCTGTAAGAAGAGCGGAAGGACCATTAGCCGAGGTAAACAACTCAGAAATTTGAATACCAGTTGCATGCTTAGACATTTAACCAACATGCACTTGCAAGCATGGACAGACTACAAAACCTCAGGTAGCACATGTGCACCTGCTCCTACTGAAGGTACCCAGCAATGCTCCATCGCTTCCCCCACTGTAAGACCACCACCACCACCATTAAGCACACCACCAGCACTAAATGTTGAGCTGTCGTCGCAAGGCCAAAGCACTCAGGGAATCACAATGGTTTTGCAACACAACACTGAATCTAGGCCATCACCACCAATACCATCACCAACCCCCTCTCACTCCAGCCGGTCCACCGCTACTTCCCCCATATGCAGCTCTCCAGTCCAGCTCACCCTACCAGACACTCTGAGTAGGACAAGAAAGTACTCATCCTCTCATCCGCGTACACTGTGTTTGAACGCCTACATTGCCAAACTAATATCATTAGAGATGATGCCCTATTGTTTGGTTGAAAGCGGAGCTTTCCGCGAGCTCATGGCCTACGCAGTCCCAAGCTATAACCTACCCAGTCTGCACTTCTTTTCTCGAAAAGTCATCCCAGCCCTCCACCTGCATGTGAAAGACCGCATTGTCCATGCACTCAAGCAATCAGTGAGTGGAAAGGTGCACCTCACAACAGATGCATGGTCCAGTAGGCATGGCCAGGGCCGTTACGTGTCCATCACTGCGCACTGGGTTAATGTGGTGGATGCAGGCTCCACAGGGGACAGTGGCGGTGGAACAGTGCTGCCTAGCACATGGTATAGCAAGCAGTTGGCTGTAGGCTTTTGACCCTCCTCCTCCTCCATAAGCGAAAGCTCGTCCACAGAGTGCAGTCGCATGAGCACTCCATCCGCAGCTGGTAGTGTTGCACACGAGGTGTCCCACTATCGAACAGCTAGTGGTAAGAGTCAGCAGGCTGTGTTAAAGATGATTTTTTTGGGGCGACAACAGACACACCGCGGAGGTAATGGCCGACTACTTGCAGCAACAAACAGAGTCAAAGCTGGGCAGTCTACATCTTGAAGCAGGCAAGGTAGCCAGTGATAACGGCCGTAATTTTGTGGCAGCCATAGCCAGTGCAAAACTCACACACATATCTTTCCTGGCTCACACTTTGAACCTGGTGGTGCAGTGCTTCCTTAATAATTATTCAGAGTTAACATTCCTGCTCCGTAAGGTGCGAAGACTGTGCTCACACATCAGTTGCTCGGTCGTACACTCCAGTCATATGCAGAAGCTGCAGTGATTGCTCCACCTCCCCAAGCACTGCCTAATCATAGATGTTGCAACAAGGTAGAACTCCACCCTGCATATGGTTGAGAGGCTGTGCGAACAGAGGCAGGCTGTAATGCATTTGTGGGATGATACACGGGCAGGCAGTTTGAGGGAAGACAAGGAATTGTCGGGTGTGCAGTGGTCAAAGCTGAAAGACCTCTCAAAAGTCCTTCAGTGTTTTGAGGCATGCACATGTTGGTAAGCGCAGACAACGCCATCATAAGCATGAGCATCCCACTTATGCGTCTGCTCATGCAAAGTTTGATGCACATTAAGGGTCAGGCGTCTGCGGCGGAGGAGGAGGGAAGCCTTGCTGACAGTCAGCCATTGTCTGGTCAGGGAACTGTCGTGGACGAGGTGGAGGAAGAAGAGGAAGAGGAGGAGGATGAGGGGGATGATTATTTTGGGCAGGAGGATGCTTCTCAGGGGGCAAGAGAAAATATTGGTGTTCCAAGGTCAGGTACACGGTTTGTGTGTGACTGTAGGGATGTGGATTTGCTAGAAAGTGCTCCTCCACCCAGCAGTGGCAGTGCATTATTGACACCTGGATCATTGGCCCACATGTGCGATTATGCCTTGCGGATCCTAAAAAGGGACCCCCGCATTGCCAAAATGATGAAGGATGATGATTACTGGCTGGCCAGCATCCTTGATCCACACTGCAAAGGCAAATTACACAACATCATGCCACAGGAGAACCTATAGATAATATTGGCTAACAAACAAGCAACTCTGGTAAACCATTTGTTTGAGGCTTTCCCAGCACACAGCAGCGGTGCTGGTTCTCCCTCGAGCCATAGTGGACACAATAGAAGAGGTGTTCGTGGTGCACACAGCCGAAGTGGCGTTGGAGACAGGGTTTCATGACCATGTTGTGGACTGATTTCTCAAGTACCCCTCACACGACTGGTAATACTGCATCGATTAAGGCTGGAGTCACGCGCAACGAATAAAAAATCGGTCCCATTTTAACGGTACAAAATCGCACAAAGAATTCTTGTCCAGGGATCTGTCTGTCATCCCATTTTCCGGCGATGAACCGATTTTATTCGCATCTAAGCATCAAATTGACATCCAATGTCAATGGCTGATGCTCTTTCCTGTTGACCTGGAGAAGTCTTGCGATTTAATCGCAAGTCACACGTGTGGTGCGTTTTCAATGCGATTTTTAATCGCATCCATAGACTTGCATTGTCGAATCCGATCCAAAAATCGGTGACAATCGCAGCATGCTGGAATTGTCTCGGTCCGAGGAACGGATCCGATAAAAAAACGCATGATGGGAGCAGCACCATAGAATAACATTGGGACGAATGCAATGCAATTTTTTCTCCCTCACAGGTCATTCCCCTTTGACTATTGGGCCTCTAAACTGGACACCTGGCCTGAATTGGCACAATATGCCTTACAGGAGCTCACTTGCCCTGCTGCTAGTGTGTTATCTGAAAGAGTCTTCAGTGCTGCTGGATCAATCCTGACAGAAAAAAGGACCCGTCTGTCGACCCAAAATGTTGATGATCTAACCTTCATTAAAATGAACCATGCATGGGTATCAAAGGACTTTGTCCCACCTTCCCCTGATAATACATAGGTTGCCAGAAAACTGCCCCGCTTTTGTCCTCCTCTTCCTCGAACTTGCCCAATTCCGCCATTTGCAGCTGCTGAATGTCCAGCCTACACATCAATATATGCCATTTTTTAAACCTAACTAACTGGGCTGCCCACCCCCTCCAAGGGCTGGGGTCAACACCTGGCGCACCCAGGCAAGTGCTGTTGCTCTGAACAGGTGGATGGGCCCACTGATGGTTGACGCACTGGCACATGGCCCCTCATAGTACAATACAGTGTCTCTGACGGTGGGGGGGCCCACTCGCCGTCAGACACACCAGCGTACTATGAGGGGCTCTGTGCCAGTACCGTCGCCCACGAGTGTGCCCCCCTGCTTGGTCATGGCCATAGCACTTGCAAGTTGCAATACTTACCTCTCCCTGCTCCACCGCTGTGTAGTCTGGGCAGTTAAATCCTTCACAGCGACGGCTACTAGAAATTTGGTGTATTGATCAATGATGGTTAAGATGTAGCTATGGCCTTTCCTGCTGGCCTCTACCTTCAGATGATGAATGGCTACCATTTGTAATGGACGTCAACTTACAAGCGGATGCAGTGGTGCTTTATGATCACCTTTCACAGTTGTGATAGTCACAGATGTGACATTCCTGCCACCATTTTTCAATGTCTCCTCTCATGCCAATCCAATAGAATCGCCTACGGCCTGTGGCTTCTGTCTTTTGCACTCCAAAATGACCAGACACATCATGATAGGCAGTGAGGACCATGTCTACATCTCTCCCTGTGATCACAATTTGATGGAGACGAGTAACGGTGATGTGATGCATGCTACTGCGATAAAGCAATCCTTTCTTCACAAAGAACCATTTTCGCTGTCTCCACAGACACAGTAATTGAGGGTCTGCATCGCCTCTGCAACATCTACCGGGGGGGTTTTCCCGTGATGAGCTATTCCCAAATTTCTGCTAACACTCGACTTTCCGTCTGTACTTGTATCCATGTAGTTTCCAGTAGCGGAGAGTTTGGACTGGCTTACTGAGATTGAAATATATACGAAGATTTAAAAGTACCACAACACTGTATACTGGTGTATGCTTCGAATACCTTTCCCTTTTTCTACTTTTTAAATTCTGGTGTAATACATACTGAGCCTGTGAGTGTCTATGTCTGACTCCGGAAGTATAGACGGAAATTTACAATTACCTTTAGACTGGATACACCTGGTATGTGCTGATACAGTACCTTTGTTCAAAATCTTTTATTACGATATCATCCATAGTGAGTGAGCGTGTGTGGTTTACGCCTTCTATATATACGGTGAATCGGAGATAACAATTTTTACCCTATACTCGATACAGCTTGTATCTTGTTATACAGTACCATTGTTCGACATTTAGTATTACGGTCAAATCCATACTGAGTAAGCATCTGAGAGTGACTACAGGACTATGTATACAGAGATTTCAATTGGACCCTATACTATATATACTTGCTTACTTGTGATCCTGTACCTTTTTTACAACATTTTTTATTATGGTCAAACCCAGACTGAGTGAGCGTCTGGGGGTGACTCCGGAAATATATACTGAGATTTCAAATTTGGCCCACCCTGCATACAGCTGTACGCTTCTGATACAGTAACCTTTTTTGCTATTTAGATTCTGGTGTAATCCATAATGAGCCTGTGAACATCTGTCTGTTACTCCGGAAATATATTTGGAGATTTAAGATTACCCCAACACTGTATACAGCTGTACGCTTGTGTTACATTACCCATTTACAGCTTTTCATATTCTTGTGTAATCCATACTGGGGTGAGTGCATTTGTGTCTGCCTCCTGAAATGTATACGGAGATTCAGAATGTTTACACTATACTATATATACCTTGTATCTGGTGATACTGTACCCTTTCTCAACTTTTTATTTTATTGTGTAATCCATACTGAGCCTGTGAGCATCTGTGTATGACTCATGAAATATATACGGAGATTTACTGTTATCCCTAGACTGTATAGAGCTGTACGCTTCTGATACAGTACCATATATCTGCTGGTATTTTGGGTCCATTTTCCAAAACATGAGGAAGTATGGTGGAAGAGGATGTGGACGTGGGCGTGAGGGGCAACCTGGTACTAATGTTAGTGGTGGTGCATCTGCTGGTAGTGCCAACAACACAATAGCAGCTAAAGCAGGAGGTGTTGAGCCTGCGTCATGGTCTAGCTCCGGAAGGCCTGTAAGGCTCCCTTTTCTGGGAGTAGGTAGACTGCTTTTAAAGCCAGAGCATCAGGAACTGTTTTTGGCTTACACTGCTGAAACAGCCCCCAGCTCTATCGCCTCCTCTTCTGAAGTTTCAAAAAATGCAAGCACTGAGTCGTCAGTGCAGGCTTCTGGTCAGGAGCAACCCCTTTCCTTGTGTCCGTCACCCACATCAAAAGTGAAGGATGCGGCAGCACACACTTCAGATTACTCCATGGAGCTCTTTTCACATACCATGCCTGTGAGGAGCGTACACCGCTATATGGTGTCTGTATGGAAAATTTTAATTCTCCATCTATTTTTATACGGAGTGACACACGCTGTCTCTGTATAGTTTTGACCGTCATCAAACAGCAGATATACCAAACTGTTTGAAATCAGACAGCTCTATACGGTGTAGGTCTGGAAAAATGGAAAATCTCCTCTTTTTTCCCAGAGTCATACACAGATAGCTTGTATTTGTCCGTGATACCAGCCGGTACACGGTAGTGTGTGTGGAGCGTACACCGCTATAGAGTGTATGTATGGAAAATTTTAAATATCCGTCTATTTTTATACCGAGTGTCACACGCTGTCTCTGTATAGATTTGACCGTTATCAAACAGCAGATATACGAAACTGTTTGAAAAGCAGACAGCTCTATAGGGTGTAGGTCAGGAAAAATGGAAAATCTCCTCTTTTTTTACCCAGAGTCACACATAGATAGCTTGTATTTGTCCGTGATACCAGCGGGTACACGGTAGTGTGTGAGGAGCGTTCACCGCTATACGGTGTGTGAAAAAATGAACGCTCGGTTACTGACCAGAGCAAAATAATAAAAGTTGGAGTGCTTTGAAAAAAAGCAGTTTGAACAGCAGTGTGCACACAGCAATGCAGCTATCAAGTAGCCTTAAAAGGAAGCCTAATCACCACCAGCTCTGCTGCACACAGCAAAAATCCTCCCCTTTCACTGCACACTAACTGTACAGTGAAAAGCGCTATCAGCAGAAGCAATTTTTTTTTCTTCTTCCCTGTCTAACGCTCTCCCTATTCAGAATCAGCAGCAGCACCTCTCCCTATTCTAAGATCGGCAGAAGTAAGATGGCGGTCGGTGGTCACGGCCTTTTATAGCCACTGTGACGCCACACAAAGCCAGCCAATCACTTCAATGCCCTTCTCTAACATGGTGGTGGCCGTTGCCCATGTCATCGCGTTGCCCACAGTGTGCGTCCTCCATCATTGGCTGAGAAAAGGCACTGGAGGCATTATTTGAAACGCGACTTTGGTGCTCGGGTCGGCATCCTCATGGTCGACCTCACGCTATGTTTGGGTTTCGATCGGCGAAACCCGACTTTAGCTTAAGTCGGCGACTTTTGAATTTGACCGACCCGTTTCGCTCAACTCTACTGTCCTCCACTCCCTGCCGACTTTGCTTCCCCATTGACTTGCATTGGGTTTTGTGTTTCAGTCGACCTCCGACTTTTCCCTATAGTCGGCCGATTTCGTTCGACCCGACTTTTGCGAAAGTCGGGTTTCATGAAACCCGACTCGACCCTAAAAAAGCCAAAGTCGCTCATCTCTACTCTTAAGTGTCCCACTTAGTCTATGGTGCAGGATGGTGGGAAGTGTGTAGGCCTAAGTCTGACCCTACTGCTGATCAGATCTCTTGTGTCAGGTTTGCTGTGAATGTGGGTCCCTGATCATTTGCTATCACTTCGGGAACCCCATATCTACACACTATTTCTGAGATTAGCTTCTTTGCAGTAGTCTTCACCAACTGGTTCCTTACTGGGAAAGCTTCAGGCCAGATGTTGTGGGAGAACTTTTTCCACTCGCCCAATATTGCATTTGTCGGAGGCCAAACAGCTGCTGTTAAGGTGGGAGTTCAATCAGATCATTCATCTTTGTCTTCAACACGTGTGGGGGGCCATGTGCCTATTGAACCAACATACCATAGGGTACATACTTTGAGGTAGACTGGGTATGCCTTGAGGTAGACATTTGAGGTAGACATTTGAGGTAGACAGGCTTTGCTTTGAGGTAGACAGGTTTTTTGGAGTCCAGTGCTTTTGCCCTTAAGCATCCAGCTTTCCTTCTCCTCCTTTGGAGTTTGGTCCTGCTACTTCTTGTACAGGTCCCAGAACGTCATTTTGTCAGGTTTTCTTGTCTTCAGTCGTCATGTAGTAGCCGTCCAGCTCTACGACCTCTCCCATTTTTCCATATTGTCTTCCTCTGACTGCTTCTTTGGCTGCCACGACTGCTATGTTGATGCCCGTGCCTCTACTGTGTTCAGTTTTCTGTGTGCCTTGATCTTTAACACTGCCATCACTTTTAGAAGTAGAAGAGTGTCTAGCAGGTACCTGATGGCTCCATGATGCTTCACGGTTGACCCGCTTGCTGTGATGAAGTCTCTTGCAGCCCAGATGGGTTCGAAGTCATATGCTATGCCATGCGAGTACCTGGAATCGGTAAAGGTGTTTGCAGTTTTGTCCTTCACAATCTGGCAGTCCTTTCGTCAGCGCTATCAGTTCCGCTGCTTGGGCTGACAAACTTCTGGACCATAGGATGTCTTGATTGCTGGTCACTGCACATCTACGGTATCCTGCAGATTTTTCTGTGAAGAGTCCGTATCCGCATCCACCCCCCTTGGGAGTGGGAATAGAGTCAGGCAACTCCTGAGAGCACTGGAGACTGGTGGAGAGCGGATCTCCAGTGGTTGTCCAAGAATGACATCAGCAGCCTTGTCCAGGAGGGCGTGTGCTGCAAATATTGTTTTCATGCAGGTGGGCCCCCCCCTTGCAACTGGATCCAGGCTGGCTGAGAGGCAGTCTAGAGGCCTCTGGTTTTCCTCTGTGGGTCTGTTTTAAGATGCCAGTAGCATGACCTTCTTTTTCCATTCGGTAAAGACTGAATGGCTTCTCGTAGTCAGGGAGGCCATAGTCTCTGCGCCAGCTCCAGGAGTCTTTCAGTTTCCAGTACGAGATGAAGGCTGCAATGCGTTGATGCAATTCTACAGAGGTTGCATTAAGACTGGAGCACCAGGGATCCAAGTCCTGCAGTACGAGACTAGACCAAGGAAGGCCTGCATCTTCGGAGTTGTTGAGGGAGCCATCTTCTCCTCAGCGGTCTTCCGGTCATCTGTCAAGCGTTTCGTCTGACGGGCAATACGGTGTCTTCAGGAACATAACTTGCTTTTGACACCACTGGACTCTGTTTTTCCAGGACTTGCGTTGCTGCTCCGCCAGGTAGAGTAGAGGAGACAAGGAAAGGGCTGTGCAGATAGCAATGTCGATGACTTCTGCATGCTCTGCAATCCAGTTGACGAGGATGGAGGACAATGCTTTGGTGAGCTGTGAAAGGCTGTCCTGGGCCCTCTTGGGCATCACTGTCCATGTGTTCTGCACACCCTTGTGCGTTTTCAGGAACTGGTCGTCCAGGTGAAGGGGAACAACTGCCGTGAGCACTGTTGCTGTGGCTGGCACGTTTGACAGCAGAGTGTGCAGATCTGGCACAACTGGGGTTTCAAACATGGTTTCTTCGTTCACAGCCCTCAGGTCATGCACCATTCTGAAACTGGCTGGTTTTCCTTTCACAGTCTTCCTCCTGATCGGGAAAAGCTGGGACTGCACGATGATTCCAATGGACGAGGCGGCTCAACTTGCCTTGCTCTGCACAATGCCGTGAGGTACTACCATCTTCTGGCACAGAGCTGACAGGGAAACAAGCCATTTACTGGGGTCCTCTTCATCTGAGATGACATCCAGCTGAGCTTTCTTGCTCTCCACCAAGGTGGTCATTGTGGTAACCCCTGCTCTGATCACAGGGGGTCTTTTTGCTGGGATGTCTTCTTTACCAGCCAGCAGCTGTTCCTTTCACCCAGCTTTATCTCAGGTCAGCATTTGTTAACCAGTTTTAGAGGAGCTGAGTGGCTGTCTTCTGGTCCGGGGCCTGGATAAACTTCAGGGAGCACCTTCAGAATCTTGTCCAAGGTGATCCTCTGGCGCTGGAGCCGGAAGCAGTGCAGTCATTTCACGAAGCGGATATGGTCCCTTTAGGTTGAGAGTTTCCTGGCCCATGCCAAAGTTCTTAGGCCAGTTTATTGAACAGCGATTCCACTCAGACCTCCAGTTGGTCAGAGACAGTTTGATTATGGGTGGTGGACAGGAGATGCTGGGCCTTGTGAGGGTACAGGGTTCCAGACTTGAGTGGCACCAGCCCTGATGCAACTTGAAGTCCCCCTTGGACCATAGGCTTCCGGGTGCTATGTCCAGCACCTCCTTGGGTAGGCTTGCATCGGTTGTTTGAGACTCTTGTAGGGCCACCAGCATGATTGATTCTTCTTGGGTCAGGGGTGGAGAAAATGTCATGGTCCCATCTTCATGGAGCACTTTGGCCACCTTCAGCTCCTGCAGTAGATCTGCTCTCATCCGGTTGGGTGGGCAGGTCTCCACCAAAAAATGGAACAGGATGGAGTATCCTGGCTGTGTCCACACACACAGGGGCTTGTAAGCTGGGAATGTCTGTCTTGACCTTCAGTCCCCACACAAGACCCAGAGAGTTCTGATAGGCTGGTGGAGTCAGGGAGTTCCACATGCCTCATCACACTTCTGACTGCACCAGTGTCCACAAGGAAAGATATGACAACCCCCAGTGATTTGAGGTATTGGGTCCGCTGATGGGGTTTCACATGTCAGGGGCGTGACATCTTGCCGGACCTGGCTTGCCTCTTTCCTATGGACAGGGTTCTTCACTGCTTCCTGTGTTTCTTGCTTGGCCTATTCCCCTGCATGATGTCCTCGGCTGCCAGGGTGCTGTGCACTGGTTTTGGAAATGGCCAAGGTTGCCACAGTTGTAACACCTGACAGGTCTCCTGTCCCTGCAGGGTGGTTGCTCTTCCACATTGGTGGCCACCATAAGAGGGGCTGTCCTCCACACTCCTGGGTGGGACTTAATTCTTCTGGCTACTATGAGCAGGGCATCTACTGCTATTGACCTGAACTCAGGCCTGGCCACCATCACCAGTTTCTTGATTGGCTCTTAGTCCATGCACAAAGGCCTGTGCCAACATTTGTCTGTGTATCTGATCATGAATAGTAAAGCCTAAAACCTGGAATACTTGCATCACTCTGCCATGAAACACGTCTACAGACGTTGTCTCGGCCTGGCTCATGTTATGTAGGCTGAGTGCTTGTCTGCTCAATTATCTTTGATCCTGACTCCCAGGAGTGCACATCTAATTCATATGGAAGCTTGAAGTGTTCCTTTATGATTGGCCAGAGTATTTCACCTGCTTTTATTTCCGTTATAGACCAGAGATCAATCCAGGTTGCAGCATATGTTTGCTGGCTCTGCTGCATTCTTCGGTAAAATGGTATGGGGTCCATATCTGAGTCTGGCAGATTATTCAGAATACTGAACACCTGACTAGGGGTGAAAGGCACATAGTGTAAGAGTTCTGGCTCTATCTGCCCCTGCCTACTTGGTGTCCGTGGGTTTCTTCCCCTAGTACTGGGCAGCATGTACAATGTCCCCTCTTCATATTCATCAGAGGAGAAACTGTGACATTGTGTGTTTGCCTGTTTGCGTGTGGGTGCTCCCCCCTTCTGAGGCTGCAGCTCTTCCTGGCACTTAGGATCCTCATTGTCAGACCCAGCAGCTGCAGACGCTGATGATTCACACCTCCCTTCTGATAGCTGTTGTATCGGGGGGGGGGCACCTGTAGTGTTATGTGTAGGGAGTGTTTCACTTTCTTCTCCCGGTATCATAGCTGGCTCTTTAGAGAGGGTGCCCTGTGGAGATTAGGACACCTCATTGTTTGGATTTGGCACTGGCCCAGCTGGTGACAATGAACTGAGAGGTGGGAGAGAGAGAGGGTGAGGAGCAGGGAGGGATGGAGGACAGACTGGAAAGATGAGGAAGAGGAAAGAGAAATGGGGGAGGAGAGGAGGAAGGTGACAGAAGAGGAGGAGAGAGAAGATGAGGGGGAGGATGAGGGAGGATGAGAGGTGGGCGAGGGTGGAGAAGATAGAGAGGGGAGAGAGGGGGGAGTGGAGGGAGATGGAGGGAGGAGAGAGAGAGAGATGGGAGGAGGGAAGAGAAAGAGAGAGGAGAGAGGGAGGAGTGGAGGGAGGAGTGAACTCCTTCCCCTTTTCTGCAGTCAGAGAAGGCATGCTTGGACTTGTGGTGCCTTCTCCGGGGGGGGGGACAGGGTGCCTCACATACGGCACAGCTTAGAATTCCACTAAAAACACCTTTTCCTCTCTTGTACATGTAAAAATAATCCTTTTCTTGTTCACATAACTCTTAGTACCTTCTATGCTGGAAAGTCTATTTTATAAAATGCAGACGACAATCCAGCTTCAATTAACTAAATTCCCTTTTTTCTTCTCAATACATTATGCCATGCTGCAGCTTCGGAAGCTGCACTTGGAAATCCACAAATCAGATTAGCTAAAGCTGAAAATGAATTGAGGCTTACAAGAGATGCCAAAAGCAATACTAAAGGATTTTGGGGATATGTCAAATGTAAAAGAAAAGTCAAAGATGCTATAGGATTTTTACAGGATGAAAATGATGAAATGGTAAGACAGGATGTTGAGAAGGCTGAACTTTTAAGTTCCTAATTTGCATCTGTTTTCTCTCAGAAAGGAAATGTAACATCAACTGTTCTTCACTGTCCTATTAAGGGAATAGAAGAATCCAGGATATCTATAAACAGAAAGATAGTGAGGAAACACTTAGCTAACCTAAATGAATTCAAGTCTCCAGGTCCAGATGAATTACACCCCAGAGTACTGAAGGAGATAGCAGAAGAAATTTTTGAACCCCTCTCCATAATCTTTGAAAATTCTTGGAGAACAGGAGAAGTGCCAGAAGACTGGAGAAGAGCAAATGTTGTACCTATCTTTAAAAAGGGGAAGAAGGTGGACCCAGGCAACTATAGGCCGGTGAGTCTGACTTCTATACCAGGAAAGATCTTTGAACAAATTATTAAACAACATGTATGTCAGTACCTGGATAAGAATGAAGTGATTAAACAGAGTCAGCATGGGTTTGTAACTAATAAGTCATGTCAGACTAACTTAATTTCCTTCTATGATGGAATCACTGATTGGGTGGATCAAGGAAACGCTGTAGATATAGTATATCTTGACTTCAGCAAAGCATTTGAGAAAGTATCTCATACAATCCTTATTGAAAAAATGACTAAGTATGGAATGGACAAGGCAACTGTTTGGTGGATTCATAACTGGCTTAGTGATCGGACCCAAAGAGTGGTCGTAAATGGCTGCACATCCAGTTGGAAGAATGTCTCAAGTGGGGTACCACAAGGCTCTGTCCTGGGCCCTGTATTGTTCAACATCTTTATCAATGATTTAGATGAAGGAATTGAGGGTAAACTGATTAAATTTGCTGATGACACAAAGCTAGGAGGGATAGCTAATACTAGAGAAGAGAGAGAGAGAGAGAGAGAGGATTCAAAAAGATATAAATAAACTGGAGAAGTGGGCAGCAACTAACAGAATGGTTTTTAACAGGGAGAAATGCAAAGTACTACATCTGGGCAATAAAAATGAAAAAAGCATATACAGAATGGGAGGAATAGGGCTAAGTGACAGCACATGTGAAAAAGACTTGGGTATACTAATAGATCACAGACTGAATATAAGTCAACAGTGTGATGCAGCAGCAAAAAAGGCAAATGCAATTCTAGGATGTATTAACAGAAACATACAGTCTAGATCACTTGAAGTCATTATTTCCCTCTACTCCTCTTTGGTCAGACCTCCTCTGGAATATTGTGTCCAGTTTTGGGCACCACATTTTAAAAAAGACATCAACAAACTGGAGCAAGTTCAGAAAGAGCGACCAGAATGGTGACCGGTCTGCAAACCCTGTCTTATGAGGAAAGTTTGCAGGATTTGGGAATGTTTAGTTTGCAAAAGAGAAGACTGAGAGGAGACTTAATAGCTGTCTACAAATATCTAAAGGGCTGTCACATTGTAGAAGGATCAACTTTATTCTCATTTGCACAAGGAAAGACTAGAAGCAATGGGATGAAACTGAATGGGAGGAGACACAGATTAGATATTAGAAAAAACTTTTTGACAGTTAGAGTGATCAATGAGTGGAACAGGCTGCCACGAGAAGTGGTGAGTTCTCATTCAATGGAAGTCTTCAAACAGAGGCTGGACAGACATCTGACTGGGATGATTTAGCGAATCCTGCTTTGAGCAGGGGGTTGGACCAGATGGCCGAGGAGGTCCCTTCCAACTCTACGATTCTATGATTCTCTGATTTTCTGAATAACACTTACAATGTCTATTCCAAAAACTTCAAAAAAGGTGATTAAAACTTCAAAAACTTTACAACCCTTTTTTAAACTTGAAAAGGGAAAAAAAAACAAAATATTTATAAAAACTTCAAAAGAAAATGGAAAACTAATGAAAACTAAGAACATGGAGAAAAATGAAAACAAAAAGAATAATCAAGATGTTGGTAAAACTTGGGAAAAACACTCCAAGAAGAAATCAAAAATCCAAAATTCAGTACAACTTCCAACAATAAAATGTCCATGCACAAATGCAGGACACAAACACTTCCCCTTTCCTCTGCCTGCATCTCTCAGTAAAATCTTCTGAGAACAATGGAAACAAAAGAGCAAATTGAAACAATGGTATATATTCAACAACCCAGCTTTCCCAAAAAATTCTCACACTACAGTAAAAACTTCCACCAAATGCAAGATAAAAAAGGGTATAGCAGAGTACAGAACAAATGTAACAATATCAAAAATATCAGAGACCACCCTACGGGCAAAAGAGGAAGTGTAAAAGAAAAGGAAAAAAAACCTGTTTCTGCTTCAGATCTTCAAGGAGAACAGTAGTGAATTCACAGGTTGATGCACATATAGACGTCCGGGGAGAAATCGAAGCCCTCTTTTGTGACACATAAGTCAAACAGCTGCTAGTAGCCGATAACTGACAATCACCTGTGGCGCCTTGGTTGGCGCCAGGATGTATCACCCTCCATCGTGGAAGACGGGCACTGTGATATCCCACTAGATTACCACCATCCGAGTGCACTCGGGAACCATGATAATCTCTCCAATGATCAGCCTGTGATATTTCTCCAGGCTGACACCATCCGTGTGTGTGCGGGAACCGTGAGAGCTTACCCAGAGGAATTCACCTGTGATATCCCTCCTAAATTAAAACCCTCCGTGTGTGTGCGGGGACCGTCTTAACCCAGTCAGAGAGATTCAACGTCCTGTTATCGGCTTCCCAGCAACCACAAGCACAATCAGCCACCGTTTCACCAGCTCTCTCCCGGATCTAGAAGTATACAGGACATGGGTTTGGATAAGGGCGTGGACTTTTACGCTACGTGGGAATGAGGTGGTGACCACACCTGACCTGCTAGAGGTACAGACCCGGAATGGGCACAGGGGACATTCAGGTAAGATACCCAGATTTTCTTACCCTACTTATGGAGTTTGCTTAAATCTCTGTCCCTATGAGCCAAGGCCTTAGTCGGCACCTCCGTCCTCTCCAGTCAGCAGGGTCCCCGTGCATTTCGTCCACAGCCCCGCGTCTGTGCGCCAGATTGTTATGGAAATTTGATTGATATATCACTGTGTGTGCTGCGGCCTGTACTAATTAGACAGAGTCTTATTGAGCGCTCACGGAAGGAAGACGTTAACCACCTTGTTTGCAGCAACTCATTCCAGCAAGACTCTGGAAGTTTTATTGCACATACATGGTTTTATCAATTCATACAGAAAGAAGTGGTTAGTCAATTAACATAAGGCTGAACTTCTCATCTAATTGGCTGGTTTGACTACATGAACATATATGGCAGTGTCCGGCATGAGGGTGACTTAACATCATATGATTTACTGCAATGTCAGCAAACTCTGGTATCGTCTGGTGCATCTGGTCCAGCTTCCTCTTTTCCTATGTCTGGCAGATATATCACAAGACAATGACAAGACAATGCTCCACGTGACAATGGTGGTCTGAGCTGGATAGCTGATGAGGTCACTGGGCCATTCTGAGCAATTGATTATAAAGTTCGTGTTAGTTGTGATCATATATATATATATATATATATATATATATATATATATATATATATTATGTATGTCAATGTCCAGCTGCAGCAATGAGACTCATGGGTCTTTCCCACCTGGTAATCAAGTACCTGCACGGACGGGATTAGGAGTAGATCCTTCAATAGGAGGACAAAAAGGAAATCCAGCAAGAACTCAGCAAACCAGGGTTGGAGTAAAATGATGCTTTTCTTTATTTCTTCAACAAGGTAAAAAAACGACCCACAAGGATCAGAAACCAGAGTGCATGGCAGAAATAAGCGCAATTGGGACTACGCGTTTCGGCGGCCTAATCCGCCTTCTTCACGGTCCAAACCAGATTGGTCCAGGAAATAAAGAAAAGCATCATTTTACTCCAACCCTGGTTTGCTGAGTTCTTGCTGGATTTCCTTTTTGTTCTCATATATATATTTATATACAGTGGGGCAAAAAAGTATTTAGTCAGTCAGCAATAGTGCAAGTTCCACCACTTAAAAAGATGAGAGGCGTCTGTAATTTACATCATAGGTAGACCTCAACTATGGGAGACAAACTGAGAAAAAAAAATCCAGAAAATCACATTGTCTGTTTTTTTTTTCATTTTATTTGCATATTATGGTGGAAAATAAGTATTTGGTCAGAAACAAAATTTCATCTCAATACTTTGTGATATATCCTTTGTTGGCAATGACAGAGGTCAAACGTTTTCTGTAAGTCTTCACAAGGTTGCCACACACTGTTGTTGGTATGTTGGCCCATTCCTCCATGCAGATCTCCTCTAGAGCAGTGATGTTTTTGGCTTTTCGCTTGGCAACACGGACTTTCAACTCCCTCCAAAGGTTTTCTATAGGGTTGAGATCTGGAGACTGGCTAGGCCACTCCAGGACCTTGAAATGCTTCTTACGAAGCCACTCCTTCATTGCCCTGGCGGTGTGCTTTGGATCATTGTCATGTTGAAAGACCCAGCCACGTTTCATCTTCAATGCCCTTGCTGATGGAAGGAGGTTTGCACTCAAAATCTCACGATACATGGCCCCATTCATTCTTTCATGTACCCGGATCAGTCGTCCTGGCCCCTTTGCAGAGAAACAGCCCCAAAGCATGATGTTTCCACCACCATGCTTTACAGTAGGTATGGTGTTTGATGGATGCAACTCAGTATTCTTTTTCCTCCAAACACGACAAGTTGTGTTTCTACCAAACAGTTCCAGTTTGGTTTCATCAGACCATAGGACATTCTCCCAAAACTCCTCTGGATCATCCAAATGCTCTCTAGCAAACTTCAGACGGGCCCGGACATGTACAGGCTTAAGCAGTGGGACACGTCTGGCACTGCAGGATCTGAGTCCATGGTGGCGTAGTGTGTTACTTATGGTAGGCCTTGTTACATTGGTCCCAGCTCTCTGCAGTTCATTCACTAGTTCCCCCCGCGTGGTTCTGGGATTTTTGCTCACCGTTCTTGTGATCATTCTGACCCCACGGGGTGGGATTTTGCGTGGAGCACCAGATCGAGGAAGATTATCAGTGGTCTTGTATGTCTTCCATTTTCTAATTATTGCTCCCACAGTTGATTTCTTCACTCCAAGCTGGTTGGCTATTGCATATTCAGTCTTCCCAGCCTGGTGCAGGGCTACAATTTTGTTTCTGGTGTCCTTTGACAGCTCTTTGGTCTTCACCATAGTGGAGTTTGGAGTCAGACTGTTTGAGGGTGTGCACAGGTGTCTTTTTATACTGATAACAAGTTTAAACAGGTGCCATTACTACAGGTAATGAGTGGAGGAAAGAGGAGACTCTTAAAGAAGTTACAGGTCTGTGAGAGCTAGAAATCTTGATTGCTTGTTTCTGACCAAATACTTATTTTCCACCATAATATGCAAATAAAATGAAACAAAAACAGACAATGTGATTTTCTGGATTTTTTTTTCTCAGTTTGTCTCCCATAGTTGAGGTCTACCTATGATGTAAATTACAGACGCCTCTCATCTTTTTAAGTGGTGGAACTTGCACTATTGCTGACTGACTAAATACTTTTTTGCCCCACTGTATATATATATATACATACATATATCAGTATATAAGGATATATGCAAGTGAGATCTATATGAAATATATATTTCCATCACAATTGTACAGTATTTTATAGTATAAGCAATCAAACTGAGTCTCCTACAGTTACTAAAATAATAAAATATATGAAAAAAACATCCTTTTCCTTCAGCTAACTGGGCATGTACTAGAAAACTTCTCTTCCAGCATATGCTTTTTCTCCTTAGATACTGGCCACTCCAAACTTTGCCACACCCACAGTGTGCTAAATGCCCAGTTGGTTGAAAGGAAAACTTTCATATTTATTACTGAGGGGACATAACTTTGTAATGGAGGGGCACAGATGAAAAAGTTCCAGAATCAATGGAGCAGTGCCAATTTAAGGGAGTGCAAAGTTTTAATGAAAAAGGTCTTCTTTGAAGGGAAACATTAATCATTGAGCCCTCCATCTTTTGTAGTAGACCAATCACTGCAGCTAAAAAAAACAGAATTACAATGTATGAATGCCTTATTTTAGTAGTCTTCCATGATGCACACTGCCATAAATCTTTTTTTAACAAGGGCAGAGCCTAATTTTAACAGAGCTGCTAACACCTGAAAAAAACACAAATGAAAGATGTAAAAAAGTAAGAATAAGTTGTCATAAAGAAAACAGACACTAATAGTATTGAGCATTCCGATACTGCAAATATCGGGTATCGGCCGATATTCGCAGTATCGGAATTCTGATACTGAGTTCCGACACTTTTTGCATATCGAATACCGGAATCGCAAGTTCCCATAATGCTATGAGCCAGTTTGATTTGATTCAGCCAATGAGGAATCCTAAGAAGTGTGGGCACATCCTGTTAGGCATGTAGGCATGTTAACTAATGGCATGGCTGTGATTGGCTGCTGAAATGATGTCATGATGCACTATAAAAGCCGCCGCCACCATTTTGGGTTCACTCTGCTGTGAATTCAGTTAGGGACAGGATGCTGCTGTTCAGACTCTGAGGGACAGTTAGAGATAGTGATTTTCTATATAGTGCTTTACCCAGGCTACTTTATCAACCGCTGTAGCTTTCTTTTGCCTTGCAACGCTGTTCACAGCTGTCTGCAAGGTCTGTGTGTGTGAGTGCAGCTCACGCTGTAGTGTGTTCTGCAGCCACCCCTGGTTGTAGTCCGCTCAGCGTGCGTCACTGCCTCATACATAGTCCTTTTTTTGTTTTATTGCTGCTCATTTTTCCTGATTTCTCCTATTAGTGTGCTTCCATCTGTATCCATCTACATTGGTTGCAAACACTATATAGGAGTAGAGAGTGGAGCCTTTCTGCAGCCTTTCAGTGCTAGTGCACAGTTCTCTGCACTGTTCACGGCTGTCTGTGAGGTCTCTGTGTGTGAGTGCAGCTCAAGCTGTAGTGTGTTCTGCAGCCACCTCTGGTTGTAGTTCGCTCAGCGTGCATCACTGCCTCATACATAGTCCTTTTTTTGTTTTATAGCTGCTCATTTTTCCTGATTTCTCCTATTAGTGTGCTTCCATCTGTATCCATCTACATTGGTTGCAAACACTATATAGGAGTAGAGAGCGGAGCCTTTCTGCAGCCTTTCAGTGCTAGTGCACAGTTCTCTGCACTGTTCACGGCTGTCTGTGAGGTCTCTGTGTGTGAGTACAGCTCACGCTGTAGTGTGTTCTGCAGACACCTCCAGTTGTAATCCGCTCAGCGTGCGTCACTGCCTCATACATTGTCCTTTTTTGCTGTAGTGCTGCTTATTTTTCCTGAATTTCTCCTATTAGTGTGCTTCCATCCGTATCCAGCTAGATTGGTTGCAAACACTATATAGAAGAAGATAGTGGAGCCTTTCTGCTGGCTTGTTCCCTGCAGCCCCAGCCAGATTAGTATTAGCCTATCTTTTGTAGCCTCATCTATTGCATTGTAGGTTACCTTCCAGCATTGTAATAGCTACAAAAAGTTTGTGATACTATCGCTTTTACATCTTTGGTCACATTGTTTTTTTATTGTGAAAAAAACACGTAAAAAAGTTCACCAAACACTCCACTTTACAGTTGTGTAGGCCACATTAGCTCATATTAAAGTGGAGCCCACACTTTATAAAATTGGTGTTTCTTACACCTGTTAGCAGCTGTTCAGGAATAAGCACACTAAGCCCTTAGTACTTTTCTGCCTATCTTTATCAGTCTACCAAGATGAAGAAGGCAGGGAGTAAGGCATGTGGTCGTGGGCGAGGAGTATCAGCTGGGAGAGGACATGGGGATTCTGTGCCTGCTGCGGTCACCAGTGACTCAGCATCCCCCAGTTTTCCCAGGGAACAGTCCTTTATGCGCAGCTTTTAGGAGCTCGCCGTACCCCACTGCTGCGGGAGGAATAAATTGAAGCCGTTGTCGGATGGATGGCAGCTAATGCATCGACTTCAATTACTTCCACATCCTCTCAGGTCCAGAGCACTGAAGAGCAACTATCTGTCTCTTCACCACCTGCCAAATTGCCCAGGCAGTCAGAGAGCCCTGGACAGGAGCCATCTCTACTTCTGTTCTCTGAATCTTTTGGCTTGGAAAGAGGGGGCCAGCCAAGCAGCATTCTAGAATGTGAAGAGGGAGTATGCAGTGATGCGCAACTGCTTTGTCTCTCTGTATCTGAAGAGGCGGGTGGGCCAGTGCCTATGGTCAGCACACCTCAGTACGCATCTGATGATGAGACTCAGGTGCCACTTTCTGGTGCGTACTGTGCTGGCGAGAATACACAGGAGAAGCAGGTGTTTGAAGAGGGTAGTGAAGATGATGAGGTCCTTGACTCATCATAGCATGAAGGAACAGGAAGGTGGTGGGAGCAGCTCTGAGGAAGAGATTCCCCGAACAGCAAAAACAGGAGGGAGAGGGAGGGGGCAGACTTGGTTGCCTGTAGCCTCCACTTTGGCACCCGTTAGGAGCATTGCTCTTCCAAAACCCAAAACGGGCGCTCCCAGGACTTGCAGTGCTTGGTTCTTTTTTGACGCAGTTGCAGATGACACTTGCTTTGCCAAATGCATGCTGTGTCATCAGAAAGTCAAAAGAGGGAAAAGTGTCAGCAACCTCAACACCACAAATATGTAGAAACATGTGCGGACCAAGCACGTGGTGGAGTTACAAAGACACACTGAAGACGTAGGCCAACCTACAGCACCACCTACCACCTCTTCAACTGGTGTTGTAGCCTCTTCCTCCAGCTCACACACAGCTGGTTCGGCTTCCTCACAGGATCGCCATGGAAGAACCTCTGGCACTGTTGTACAGAGACACAGTGTCATTCCACCCACAGCACCACGTTCCCTGTCATTCTCACACTCGGAGGCCACTCTACAGCCATCAGTAGCACAGGCATGGAAGAAAAGGCAGCCATACTCGACAAACCATCCCCGAGCACAGGCTCTGAATGCTGGCATTGCAAAACTACTGTCCCTTGAAATGCTCTCATTCAGGCTGGTGGAGACTGACACCTTCCGTAACTTCATGGCAATGGCAGTCCCGCAATGCAACATGCCCAGCCGCTTTTATTTCAGCAGGCAAGCCGTCCCTGCCCTGCAAAAGCATGTGGAGGGAAAAATTAAACATGTGCTACTAAACGCCGTCAGTAGCTAGGTCCACCTGACTACCGATGCGTGGACCAGTAACCATGGACAGGGATGATACCTTTCCCTCACTGCCCATTGGGTAAATGTTGTGGAGCCGGGTACAGGTTTCCAGCACCGTCAGCTGGTCCTCGGTAGTGCCATTGGCTCTTGTTCCTTCTGCTGCCCCTCCGGGTTCCAGCACCGTCAGCTGGTTCTCGGCAGTGTCTTTGGCACGGGTACTCCCTCCTGCCCAGCCTGGTTCCAGCACGCCTGCTGTTTCCGGGTAGTGTCAACGTCACTTTGCCACCAATACATTGTCCTGTCATGTTGCGGTCGGGGTAGCCGAGTCTATGGTGCCTGCAGTTTATGGGCTTCCTATGTGGGCTGCGAGATCTGGCAACAAAGACTAATTCCGTAGTGCCAATAGGACAAGCACCCCCTGTAGGAATGTGGGTCTCAGTAACCGCGACCGGCTCGCGGCCTTGCAACTTTGTTTTTCATGGGTACCTTCTGCTGCCCATCCGGGTTCCAGCACCGTCAGCTGGTTCTCGGCAGTGCCTTTGGCTTAGGTGCCTCCTTCTCGGTATCCGAGTTCCAGCAACGTCAACTGGTCCTTAGTAGTGCTTTCTGGTACAGGTACCTCCTGCTTAGTAACCTGGTTCCAGTACCATCAGCTGGTCCTCGTTAGTGCCATTGGCTCTTGATCCTTCTGCTGCCCCTCCGGGTTCCAGCACCGTCAGCTGGTCCTCAGTAGTTCCATTGGCTCTTGTAGCTTCTGCTACCCAACAGGGTTCCAGCACCGTCAGCTGGTTCTCGGCAGTGTCTTTGGCATAGGTACTCCCTCCCAGCCCAGCCTGGTTCCAGCACGCCAGCTGTTTCCAGGTAGTGTCAACATCACTTTGCCACCAATACGTTGTCCTGTCGGTTTGCGGTCAGGTTAGCCGACTTTATGGTGCCTGCAGTTTAGGTGCTTCCTATGTGGGCTGCAGGATCTGGCAATAAAGGCTGGTTCTGTAGTGCCAATAGGACAAGCACCCCCTGTAGGACTGTGGGTTTCGGTAACTGCGGCTGGCTCACGGCCTTGCAACTTTGTTTTTCATGGGTACCTTCTGCTACCCATCCAGGTTCCAGTACCGTCAGCTGGTTCTCGGCCGTGCCTTTGGCTTAGGTGCCTCATTCTCGGTATATGAGTTCCAGCAACGTCTGCTGGCCCTTGGTAGTGATTTCTGGCACAGGTACCTCCTGCTTAGTAACCGTGTTCCAGTACCATCAGCTGGTCCTCGGTATGCCATTGGCTCTTGTTCCTTCTGCTACCCATCCGGGTTCCAGTACCGTCAGATGGTTCTCGGCAGTTCCTCAGCCTTCTTGTACCTTCTGCTACATTTCCAAGTTCAAGCTTTTTGAAATGGTTTTTGGTAATCACTCTGGATCTCCCTGATGACGACCCTGAAGACAATGACCCTGAACACCACCCCGAAGAAGACGACGACCCCGAAGACGATGACCCTGAAGACGACGACCCTGAAGACCACCCCGAAGAAGACGACGACCCCAAAGACGACAACCCTGAAGACAATGACCCTGAAGACTACCACAAAGAAGACCAAAAAGATGACCCTGAAGAAGAGGACAAAGAACATGAAGACAACCACCAAGATACAGAACAACAAGAGACAGAAGACCAAGAAGCATTAGAACAAAAAGCAGAAGAACATTAAGCATAAGACTAAAAATCAGAGCAAAATATATTATCTAATTTATAAGCAGAAGAAGACTAAGCAGTGTATGGAGGTGAGTCCGTTCCTCCTCGTGGTGCCCCTGAAAAATGCCTGCTGCTGCAGACCAAACTGAACACGGTCAAATCCTGTTGTAAATCTTTTGTGACAGGCAGAAATGAAGGTGTAATCTTCAAACTTTAATAAATAACAACTACCGGAATGCCTGTCACAAATGAGAATATGATGAAGAAGAAGAATAGGAAGAAGATGAAGAAGTAGAATATGAAGAAGAATAATAGTTGAATAAGAGAATATGAAGAATGTAAAAAAAGAATAATAGGAAGAAGGTGAAGAAGAAGAAGAAGAAGAAGAAGAAGAAGATGATGAATAAGGTAAGGAAGAAGTTGATGAAAAAGATGCTGCTCCTGCTGAGGATGCTGCTCCTGCTGAGGATCATGAAGGAGAAAGTGTGGGAGAAGTAAAAAAGAAGGTGAAGAGCATGGAAGTAGTGAAACATACATATCTGACAAAATATAAAAAAGGTTAACATAGTCAATATCTTTGTAACTCCGAACGTCTTAAAAAAAAAATTAATTCCTGCTATTACATTTGATTGGGCTAAAGCTCTACGCCTTTAGTGTCTCCTCCACCTCCCCCAATACATTCTACATTATTCTTAGTTGTTTTCCTTCATGTAGAATTAACCTACAAGGAAAGAAAGGGTTTATTTTAATTCCGATATTTCTGTCCCATTGACTTGCATTGGTCTCCGGTATCGGAATCGGCGATATCCGATACTTTTTGGGTATCGGTCCTATCCAATCCGATCCGATATTTCCCGATATCGGAAGGTATCGCTCAACAATAGACACTAATGATACAGTGTGGAACCATACAGTAACAAAAAATGAAGGGAGAACAATGGATTTTTACTGTGCAGGGGAGGAACGTATCCAGGCCCTGGGGGCGGTTTATCCTCATACCTACCAATCAGATTGTGAGTTTCATAAGAGCTGGGATCTTATTGGCTGCCACAAGACACACCCATTTTAATGAACTTTTCCTGTAGGAGAGAAAGAATTGTTCATTATCCTTATAATAATTTTAGTTTGTGTGAGACGTTTGCATCTCTGTAATATTAGTATAAAATTAGGTTTATTGCACATTGTGTGCAAAAATTTAATGGTTCCACTACAAATACACCACAAGACTCCCTCTATTATTAATATTGGCATGTGTTGCCAGTCACATAAAGAAACAGAACTGATTCCCTATAATTAGGGGTCTCTGTGTGATGCCGGATTTATTCTGTGGTTTAATGATGGTGATCATAGTGGGGATTTTGATTTGATGCAATGAAATAACAAACCATTGCCTTCTGCTGCTTCCATGTAATCAGCATTGGTATTACTATGATTATCCCAAGAAGACCATCGATCTTTGGTTTATGTAGAAGAATAAGAAAAGAATAAGTTCTGTTTTACATTCTGGAGGATGTTACTATGTAAATGAATATTCGGTTCAGAGCGGCTAGAGATAAGTGAGACGGGAACAAGTGGAGCTGAGGCAGAGATCGTTGACTTTATCTAGCGGCGGAATAATGAGATTTAAAAAAGATCATCAGCTACATTGAAAACATAAGAAAGAAGAAAAAAAAGAGACAACTGCTCAGATTTCTATAGGCTCTTTTTGATCATTGCAAACAGAAATGCCATTCTACTGGCCAACAGGGGGCAGTACTTGCTTAGTGTTACAACAAGTAAATATTTAGTAACACATAAAATTTCTATCTCTTAACCTGCATTTTGTGTGGAGTGTGGAAGCAGTAGTTTGTGCTCCACAGCTGCATTTTCTCTTTGGGATAGAAAATGGCAACCATATTCAACTTAACAGAAGTTATCAAATGATGCTATAAATTTATCATTATGTCTTTGTAGCTAAAGCCTGAAATAATAAACAACCATAGTTTATGATGATTAAGTAAGCCCCTTTTTATGCTCAAGACTTTTTCTTCATGACTTCTGGGTTCATAGAAATAAGCTCTGGCAACACTTTTGTAACGACAGCGGTCGCCCGCCGCCGTTCCCCTAACACCGGGTTCCCCCCCGGCTATTACTTACAAGTCCCGTCGTGTGCCGCCTCCTCCTTCACTATCCGGCTCTCGCGCGCCTCCCCTCTCCTCCTGCTCACGCGCGCCCCACCTCCCTGGTTTCCTGACGGCTGCTGGCCCGCACATGCGCAGTAGGTCGCGGGCGCGCGGCCGTCAGCTTGTTTAACCCTGCGGTGGGCGGCAGCCGATTAGCGGTCTGCCAATCACCTGCCGGCAGGGGATATATCAGGCGTCTCCCATAAGGGGAGGACGCCTGATTATTGTGTGACTTCCTGCTTTAATTTGGCCGCCTATAGCTTGTCTATAGGTCTTTCCTATTTCTCGTGCCTGTCCTAGTCCCAGTCTTGCTGTCTCTGCCACTGGTTGTCGTCCTGTCCTCCTGCCTGCCCTATCTGGTCCGGGTTCCACTATCTATGTTTCCCGGTTACATGTCTCTGTTCTGTCCTCCAGTGTCTGCTCAGTACCTGTCCTGTACTCCTGCCCACTGCCTGTCAGTCGTCCACGTTGCCTTCCCTCACTTCCGGCATGGAGTCCCGTTCCGTGGTAATCCTCTCCAGCCAGTAGTCTCCAGTCCCTCGAGCCGTCCCTCTTGGTTCCAGTTGTCGCGGTGTCTGAACCCCCACGGGCCTGCCCCTAACGGTCCCTGTATAGGGTCGGTTTCACCTGGTGCGCTCGTCCCGGGGGCCTCAGTTCCATGACCCAGAGGGTCCACTCTCGGACGCTGCCAAAACCCCTGAAGCGTCACAACTTTTTATTACTGCATACACAGCACTTGTTCATCACTGAATGAAAAAGGCAGAGATGGTAGAAAACCATCTTCTGCATAGGGAGTTTGGCATTGTCTGAAAGGTAGATCTTTGCTTCCACAGCTGTACAATTGTAGTGACGTCTTAAGACATGGGTAGAACACTCGGATGGTCTATCCAGAATTAATTAAGATGATAGCAAATTATGCAGTTTTATTTATGGTATATTACTTTTGTACAATTTACTATTATTATTAATATTATTATTATTTATATAGCACCATTGATTCCATGGTGCTGTACATGAGAAGGGGTTACATACAAATTACAGATATCACTTACAGAAGACAAACTAAAAATCACAATCTGATACAGAGGGGAGAGGACCCTGCCCTTGCAGGCTTACATTCTACAGGATGGTGGGAAAGGAGACAGTAGGTCAGGGGGCTTGCAGCAGCTCCAGCAGTGGTTGCGGTGGTAGCTCCGGTAGTGGTGAGGAGACAGCGGGGTCATTGCAAGCTGTAAGCTTTTCTGAAGAGGTGGGTTTTCAGGTTCTGTCTGAAGGATCCAAATGTGGCTGATAGTCGGACGTGTTGGGGCAAAGATTTCCAGAGGATGGGGGATATGTGGGAGAAGTCTTGGAGGCGGTGGTTGAGGAGCGAATAAGTGTGGAGGAGAGAAGGAGGTCTTGGGAGGACCGGAGTTTACGTGAGGGAAGATATCAGGAGATTAGTTCAGAGACATATGGAGGAGACAGGTTAAAGATGGCCTTGTAGGTCAGAATTAGTCATTTGAACTGGATACGCTGAGGGAATGGGAGCCAGTGAAGAGATTTTCAGAGAGGAGAAGTGGGGGAGTAGCGAGGAGAGAGATGAATTAGTTGGGCAGCAGAGTTAAGAATGGACTGGAGATGTGCGAGGGTGTTAGCAGGGAGGCCACAGAAAAAGATGTTGCAGTACTCGAGGCGGGAGATGATGAGGACATGCACAAGCATTTTACCAGATTGAGACTTGTAAAAAGGACAGATTCTGAAAATATTTTTGAGCTGGAGATGACAGGAGGTGGAAAGAGCTTGGATGTATGGTTTGAAGGACAGTGCAGAGTCAAAGGTTACTCCAAGGCAGTGGACTTCTGGTACGGGTGAAAGCGCGATCTCGTTAATCGTGATAGATAAGGAAGATCTATGAGATGGAGGAAAGATGATGAGTTCAGATTTGCCCACATTGAGTTTGAGGAAGCAAGAGGAGAAGAAGGAGGATACGGCTGATAGACACTAAGGGATTCAGGAGAGCAAAGAGGTGACATCTGGACCAGAGAGGTAGATCTGAGTGTCATGAGCATAAAGGTGGTACTGGAATCAATGAGACTTTATGAGTTGTCCCAGGCCAAGTGTACAGATTGAGAAGAGTAGGGGTCCTAGAACAGAGCCTTGGGGACTCCAACAGAGAGAGGGTGGGATGAGGAGGTAGTGTGGGAGTGGGAGACACTGAATGTGCAGTTGGAAAGGTATGAGGAGATCCAGGATAGGGCAACGTCTTTGATGCCAAAGGAGGAGAGGATCTGTAGTAGGAGGCAGTGGTCAACTGTGTTGAAAGCAGAGGGCAGGGCTAGAAGGAGGAGTATAGAGTATTGTCCGTTGGCTTTGGCTGTAAGTAGGTCCATTAGTAATTTTGGTCAGGGCTGTCTCAATGGATTGATGGGGGTGGAAACCAGATTGTAGATTGTCAAAGAGCAAGTTAGATGAGAAGTGGGAGGAAAGTTCAGCGTGGACGTGCTGCTCTAGGAGTTTGGAAGAAAATGGGAGCAGTTATATTGGGCTGGACATAGCAGTTGGGTCGAGGGTTGGCTTTTTAAGGTGTGATTGTGGCATGTTTGAAAGCAGAAGCGAGTGTACCAGAAGTTAGTGATAGGTTGAAGAGGTAGGTTAGGGATGGGATAAGAGTGGTGGTGAGGTTGGGGAGGAGGTAGGATGGGATTGGATCGTGGGAATCTACGGTGGTTTACCCTTCGGATTGGTATAAGACCAAGGTCAGACAATGGCTATGGTATATTGATGTTATATTCTTTGTCTGGCTTTGTACACAACAAGAGTGTGATATGTTTTAGGATTTTCTCAATCTTAATCCCTTTAACATTTTCGTTACTCACTCTATGTTCTCTGTTACTGCAACCTTTCTAGATGGGACAGTCTCGACACAGGATGATCAGCTTATCACAAACCTGTACTGAAAAGCCACTGCCAAAAACAGCCTTCTGGAGTTCCATAGCTTCCATCCATTTCACACCAGAAAAGGGATCCCCATCAGCCAATTTCTCAGAACCAGAAGAAACTGCACCCTTGACAAAGATTTTCGCAGCCAGGCATAGGAACTGACTACCAGGTACCAGAAGCATGGTTACCCTAAAAAGCTTATTTCGATGGCCTTCCAATGGGCCAACCAACATACACAGGATACTCTACTTGTCACTTGTTCCAAATCACAGGATAATAAGGTGCATTTTTATTACTAACTATTATGCACAATGTGCGCAAGTGAGACAGGTCCAACAAAAACATTGGAACATCCTCACCACAGATCTCCAAATGAACACCATTGTGGGGGAAATGCACTACTCATGGCAAGAAGGGCTCCCAATCTCAGTGATATCCTTATGAAGAGCCATTACCAGAGACCAATGACCAAATTAAATTGGTGCATTTTTTTATGGGGCTCCTTCCCCAGTGGGGATTTAAATATCTGCCCACATATGCACCCGACAGGTAATGGTGTCATCATTCCTTTAGACTCAAAACATCACCAAGTGTGAGAAAACTGGGTCTCCCTCAGAGGTCATGGGTCTTCCAGCAGGACAATGACCCAAAACACACTTCAAAAACCACTAGAAAATGGTTTGAGAGAAAGCACTGGAGACTTCTTAGGTGGCCAGCAATGAGTCCAGACCTGAATCCCATAGAACACCTGTTGAGAGATCTAAAAATGGCAGTTTGGAGAAGGCACCCTTCTAATATCAGGGACCTGGAGCAGTTTGCCAAATGGTCTAAAGTTCCAGCAGAGCATTGTAAGAAACTCATTGATGGTTACCGGAAGTGGTTGGTCGCAGTTATTTTGGCTAAAGGTTGTGCAACCAAGTATTAGGCTGAGGGTGCCAATACTTTTGTCTGGCCCATTTTTGGAGTTTTGTGTGAAATGATCAATGTTTTGCTTTGTGCTTCATTCTCTTTTGTGTTTTTTCATTTAAGACAAATTAAATGAAGATAATAATACCAAAGAATTTGTGTTTGCAATCATTTTCAGGATGAAACTGAGTATTATCTGACAGAATTGCAGGGGTGTCAATACTTTTGGCCACAACTGTAGGTTTCAGTGTTAGGTAGGCAGAGGAGTGTATGTCCCTCTATACACATCAGTGCAAGGCCTGCAGGCACTGTATGTGTGTATATTAGGGTGACTGCAAAAAATCGATGTCGGAATTTTGTCCGTCTGGACCCCACAAAACGATTCCCCTTTCCAGATATTGAGATAGCCAAAATTTGAGCTCGATCAAACGACGTTAACCCGTGCCGCTCGTCGCTCAAAGTTTGAAAAAATCCAAATTGAGGTATTTTAAGATTTAGGTATTTTGCATAGTCTGTTAGACTATAAAGAATGTGACAACAACATTGCAGAAATAGCCCTGACCAAATTTTCGAACCATTTGTGGTATTTGAATGCAGAGTTGGTGGGATTATCGTTTTTTGATCCCACCATTACAGACAATGAAAAGTTGTTAATGGCTAATAAATTGCTCAGTAGCACAGATGAACCATCAGAGCACGCTAGGGTTGTAAATCCAAAAGTTAGGAAAGAAAAATTAAAAGAGGTAGGAAGTAACCGACATTAACGACCTTCTGACAAAAGATGAAGAACAAAAGCAATATGTCCTGCAAGTTGTAAGCAAATGCCGAGCATTATATTCTGACGTTTCAAAAACTACTTTAACAAAAGCTCTAGAATAGATTAGATAACTATGTAAAATTATCAACTCATGTAGGTTAGCGTGCTCTGATGGTTCATCTGTGCTACTGAGCAATTTATTAGCCATTAACAACTTTTCATTGTCTGTAATGGTGGGATCAAAAAACGATAATCCCACCAACTCTGCATTCAAATACCACAAATGGTTCGAAAATTTGGTCAGGGCTATTTCTGCAATGTTGTTGTCACATTCTTTATAGTCTAACAGACTATGCAAAATACCTAAATCTTAAAATACCTCAATTTGGATTTTTTTCAAACTTTGAGCGACGAGCGGCAAGGGTTAACGTCGTTTGATCGAGCTCAAATTTTGGCTCTCTCAATATCTGGAAAGGGGAATCGTTTTGTGGGGTCCAGACGAACAAGATTCTGACATTTTTCCCCCCCCATATGAGATCCGGTCACCCTAGTGTATATAGACCATTGCATACATCAAAAGGGTCATTCCCTTCCTGTGTTCTGGTGCTGCTGCTACTTGTATGATATATTAGCCCCAGGTGTAATTGGAATACAGGCCACACATTTTTTGGTGTGGTATCTTCGTGACACCTCATATCTGTGCATGCTCAAAGTTTGGCCAGTTTACACCAGTTTTCATTTTTTGTCCTGGGTGAAACTGTACTTATATACAGCACTATTTAGCCCAAAATTAAAAAAAAAAACAGGACACACATTTGTCATAGTGGTATCTCCTTGGCAGCTCATATCTGTGTGTGCTCAAAGTTTGGCCAGTTTACAGCGGTATTCTTTTTGGCCTGGCTGTCACTGTAGTTAAATACAGCAGTATTTAATAAAAAAAACAAATGCAGGCCACACATTTGTCGTAGTGTTATCTCCGTGGCAACTCATATCTGTGTGTGCTCAAAGTTTGGTCAGTTTACGGCGGTTTTCTTTTTTTGGCCTGGCTGTCTGTTAGGTGTCAGGCTTTCTTCCTCTGCACAGGAGGAATCCTGAGCCTTGCCTTCTGCGGTCTCCCATTCAGTCTTGCTGCTCAGAAATGTCAATCCCAGCATCTTGCTCAGGCTAGTGCTGTCAGGTTGGTTGCTGCTGCCACCTCTGGTTCAGCTATAGCAATCCGCACTAGTCAGCAGCGAACACCTCTGGGGACTAAAGCCCCTGTCACACACAGCGATCTCGCTAGCGAGATTGCTGCTGAGTTACAAGTTTTGTGATGCAACAGCGATCTCACCAGCGAGATCGCTGTGTGTGACACCTATCAGCGACCGGCCCCTCTGCTGGGTATCGCTGATTGTGCTCGAATGCCCAGGACTTTTTTGATCGTGGGTCTCCCGCTGGCCAGCACGCATCGCTGCATGTGGCAGGTGGGAGAGCAGCGATCAGCGAGCTCCCAGCTCGCATCCAAGGTAAACAGTGGGTTTCTAAGCGCCGCGTGGCGCTTGGAAACCCTCTGTGTACCTTAGATACCAGCGCGCTGGTGCAGGGAGTTGGTAACCAAGGTAAACAGCGGGTTTCTAAACACCATACGGCGCTTAGAAACCCACTGTTTACCTTGGTTTCCAGCCCCCTGCACCAGCGCGCTGGTATCTAAGGTACACAGCGACGCGCGTGCTCGTCGTCGCTGGTGCTGATCGCTTGTGAAGCTGCCTGTTTGGCACCTCACCAGCGATCATGTAGCGACAAACCAGCAATCCTGACAAGTTCATATCGTTGTCGGGATCGCTGGTGAGTCGCTATGTGTGACGGGGCCCTGAGTCCTTCTTGCAGCCTACTGAGAATGCCTGCGGGATGACCTCTTATTGGAGGTCGGAGGTCACATGCTCAGGTCCTCAATCAGCTCGGATTGGGCCATCAGGAAGGTCCTGGAAGGCTGCGATTTTAAAAGGATTGCACAACCGCATGGCCATGAGCTAGTATAGATCATGTGGAGTGAATGTTGTATGCACATATGTATTTTTCAGGTGAATGACTCATTATGAAACCCCTACCCTTGGTATGCATGTGTTGCTCAGCCTTGCCAGTTAGTGCCTAGGCTGAGAGTGCAGGTAGGAGGCAGAGTCAGGGGCTAGCATCAGCGTCGAGTAGAGGCTTGCCAGTACGCCATTGTGCACTTGGTCTGCACTCCACGATAGCCATCGTCTATTTAGAGGTGATCGCAGGTGAGACGCCGCACACTTAGCTAGTCTAGAGGAACTCTAACCCTGTGTCTTTGGGGCAGAGTTCTGTGACCTTTCACTAGCACTTACTTTGCCAAGCTCTGTGAGCTTAACAGGCTACGGCATTTATATTCTGTGGCATTGCGGCCTGTGAGGTAACAAGGTCCGCCTCAGTACACACCAGGTGACGTTAACCCGTGTGAGTTCTTCTATTATACCGCAATATAGGATCCGCCATTACCGAGCAGCAGTTAACATCTCTGCACGGTGGACCCTGGCCTGCGAATGCACTTCATTACCACCTTATTATTATTTGGTGCATTCCACTTGCCCGTAACACTGTCACTGTAGTTAAATGCAGCAGTATTTAGCCCAAAAAAATGCATGCCACACATTTGTCGTAGTGATATCTCCATGGTATCATATCTGTGTGTGCTCAAAGTTTTGCCAGTTTACGGCAGTTTTCTTTTTTTGTCTTGGGTGAAACTGTACTTATATACAGCACTAGTTAGCCCAAAAATTAAAAAAAAAAGAGCACACATTTAACGTAGTGATATCTCTGTGCAGATCATATCTGTGTGTGCTCAAAGATTGGCCAGTTTACGTCGGTTTTCTTTTTTTTGGCCTGGCTGTGACTAGAGTTAAATACAGCAGTATTTAGCCCCAAAAAAATACAGGCCACACATTTGTTGTAGTGATATCTCCATGGTAGCTCATATCTGTGTGTGCTCAAAGATTGGCCAGTTTACGGCGGTTTTCTTTTTTTTTGGCCTGGCTGTGACTAGAGTTAAATACAGCAGTATTTAGCCCCCCAAAAAATACAGGCCACACATTTGTTGTAGTGATATCTCCGTGGTAGCTCATATATGTGTGTGCTCAAAATTTTGCCAGTTTAGGGCGGTTTTCTTTTTTGTCCTGGATGAAACTTTACTTATGTACAGCACTAGTTAGCCCAAAAATAAAAAAAACAGGGCACACATTTGTCATAGGGATATCTCCATGGCAGCTCATATCTTTGTGTGGTCAAAGATTGGCCAGTTTACAACGGTTTCTTTTTTTGGCCTGGCTGTCACTGTAGTTAAATACAGCAGTGTAGGGAAGGTGACCTGACGGACGGACTTGTCAGAATAGAGAAAGGAAGCTTTGTACAGTTAAGACAGGTGTAAGTTACTACAGTGGGTGTAGTGAGTGTGCCCCATGCTCTTTTTCGGCAAAGTCCCGCCCACCGGACTCTGGGACTGGCGCGGCACCCTCCGTTTGGGTAGCGGAGGTGATCAAGCAGAAGATGGTCCAGGAGCAGGAGGTATGGAGCCTGCTCCACTCAAAGGGAGAGGCTGGCATGGTGGTGGAAAGATCTCGGGGACGGTTGGTGTGTACCAGCGCTGACAGGGGGTACGATTTTATCCGTGACAAGACTAGCCAAAAGTTGTATGTGAATGTAGCCTCCATATGTCACGGCCGGGCTCTGAAAGAAGGGGACTTCGTCTCCTACTATAAAGAATACTGCCCCCGCGGATATTATGCGGTGTCAGTACTGGCGGAACCCGAGGAAAGCGAACCCCCATGAAAAGGACTTGTATGGACACTCGGTTCCCCTCAGGAGTTCCACGGCTGTGGAGCCCTTGCCACTGACCACTAAATAGTGGAAAAGACTGTTGAGAGTTTGTCGCACCGTAGTGCAAGTTACAAAGAACAGTTTGAGTTTAAAAAATGTGTTGAGTATTGTTGGTACTATGATTTTCCTCTTACAGGATGGTTTGAGTTTAATTGAAAAGTCTGACAGAGCGGGAATACGAAAAAAAGAGTGTCCATGACCAAGGAAGGGGGGAGGAGAACTTGTGATGTTTTACTCTTGTATGTTGAGTTTTGAAGCAATAAGAAAATGAAAAAAAATATAAAAATGGGGTACTTGTGATGTTGTACAGTTGTTGTATAATATGCACAAGCAAATGCAACAGGTCCGGGTAAAAGAAGGTCTGAGGGACCAAAGGGAAGTGTGAGATCCGAAAGGGGTCTATGTGTGGAGAAGGTCTGGGAGACCGAGACACCGACCATAACATGTAACTGAAAGAAAGGTGAAAGAGATGGAAGACATGAGAAAGACAGCCGTCCTAGGTCAGGTCCCCGACACCATGGATACACCTGAAGGAGGAAGGTGAATGCCGGCAATGATCTGGTAGGTATGAGGCCTTGATCATGGCGTACCAGACAGTGGAAGGTGACAGTAGGGGAGAGTAGGGGAAGGTACACACCATAGAGAGAAAATGGATGTACCTAGCCCAATTCGGAAGACGTTGTCATGTGGCGTGCGCGCTGGCGAGTAGCAGTAGGCTGCTCAGAGCATGGTGCTCCCAGTTTGGTTCGGCCCCCGCAGGTAGTGGGTTTGGCCCAACAGCTGGTCCGACAATAGAATGTAGGTGAAGCTTCAGAACGACGAAGGCAGGGATGACGATTGTCGAGGATGACAATAGACAAAGGAAGGGAGAGTGTAGGGAAGGTGACCTGATGGACGGATGGACTTGTCAGAATAGAGAAAGGAAGGTTTGCACAGTTAAGACTGGTGTCAGTTACTACAGTGGGGAAACAGCTGAGAAAGTGTAGTGGATGTGCAGTACTTTGGGTTGACCATTAGAGGGCAGGGAGGAGTGTGAGCAAAGTACTTGACATCAGCTTAGGGCTTAGGAAACTGTTGGTCATGGGGGGCGGAGTTACACGAAACCGGGAATGGTATAAATACTGAGGGAGGGTTCCAGAAGGTTCCAGTCCCCAGGGGGAGCTCGAGTGACAGGAGGACTACGACAGTTTGTGCACTCTGAGGAAAACTAATCCAGGGGGACTGAGGAGAGAGAACGTCAGGGGGGTGGTCCTGACAGGAAAGTACCGCAGAATAGACGAGGCATCGAGGTAAAGCATAACGTACTGAGAGAGACGACTGTTCAGTAAAAGTACTGTTGGTTTACGGGCCTAAGGCAGCCACAGTGACGGATCTGACAGGAACGTTGAAGAGTGAAGAGGGGACGGTGTATACATACACATCCTCAGTGTAAAGTACAGTGTGCGGGAAGTGGCTCTGGAAACGGAGTGCCGATAAGTCAAAAGGGAAGTGTATTGAAGTGCGGTGTACTGCGGAGGCCGTCAGGTGGACGGCGAAGAGAATAAAACTTGGACCTGTTGTAACCGATATTTGCCTCCATTTGTGTCTCTGTTACATCTCTGCATGGTAAGAGAGGGACCACCGACCAGCTCGGCCCACCCATCCTACAGCAGTATTTAGCAAAAAAAAATACAGGCCACACAATTGTCGTAGTGGTATCTCCGTGCTTGCTCATATCTGTGTGTGCTCAAAGTTTTGCCAGTTTACAGCAGTTTAAAATTTTTGTCCTGGGTGAAACTGTACTTATTTACGGCACAAGTTAGCCCAAAAATAAAAAAAAAACAGAGCACACATTTGTTGTAGTGGTAGGTATCTCCATTGAGCTCTATTCTGTGTGTGCTCAAAGTGTGACCAGTTTACTTCAGCTTTCTTTTTTGTCCTGGGTGTCACAGTACTTATATACAGCACTATGTTGCATTATTTTAAAAAACAGGCCACATTTTAGAGTGGGGTCTATCTGTGACACGCCTCATACATCCGTGTGCCAAAAATTGAGGCATTTTAGGCCTTACTTCCCTTTTTTGGGCAGTCTGTCTCTCTCGTTATATCCAGCAGTCTTTTTTATCCAAAAAATAAAAAAAAATGTATACAGTCTGTTATCTCTGGTGTATCTGTGGTGTAAAAATCTTTGCTTCGCAGGCATACGTTGCATAGTTCTGTCTGCTAGCCTTGTTGTACTCATTATTTTGTGTTTTCAAAAATTAACACAAAACCTAAAAAAAAAATAATACAGTTTGCTGTCTCAGGCTGAGGCCTGGTGTTTATGTGGTGTAAAAATCTTTGCTTCACAGGCATACATTGCATAGTTCTGTCTCTTAACCTTGTTCTACTCATTATTTTGTGTTTTCAAAAATTAATACAAAAGCTATAAAAAAATAATACAGTCTGTTATCTCAATTAAAGCAAGAAATGTGCCAAATACCTTAGTAGGAAAGCATGGCGGACATATATAACAATGTACCGCAATATTGGTAAACATTCCACTCCTTAAACATAGTATCAAAAATAGAACAAATGGAGTATCAAATTCAAATATTTAAAAATTTATCATCAATTTGTTAAGTAGCAATCATATATGAATACAGTACAAAAAAGCATTATAGCAAAAAGCACAGGACATCAGACAGAGATGGGGGTGGGTAATCCATGCAGAGAACGCCCCTGCCTATAACATATGTGCATAAATACAAACCACATAATGTGGCAGCCCTTCAGAAGAGAAGGAATAGGTCAGGCACGCAACCATCATACAAGAGTTCCCAAATGGGGGAGGTTGCGCTACTGGCATGGGGTGCTTGCCTAATAAAGAATGCACGGGCACCCACAGAGAGGATAGAAGCCCCCGACGCGCGATTCGTGTCCACACCTGGTCGCTTTCTCAAGGGGAGTGAGGTATAGATTGCCGAATAGGACCTTTTAGTAACGCTGGCAACAGGTCACGTGGTCCATCACATGTTAGCGGCGGACCAATCCGAGCGGCATAGGTGGCGCATGCGCCATGTTACCCCGAGGTCTTTCATGGGTGTCGACATCAAGCATCCAGACGCACGCACTGGAAGAGTGCGCACGCGTGGAGGCGGCAAGACGCCATAGCCCAATGACGGACACGAGGGGACAAAGTGCATGCGCACTGCTGAGGATATAAAGTGAAAATCAGTATATAAATGGCACATAGATGCATGCATACAACAATATGTAGACATAATTTGCAGGTGCAAAAGGATCATAAATAGCTGCTATACGCGCACATACAACATATCATCCAATGGATATACACAAAATGCACACATAATAAATAAGTCATGAACACAATAAGAAGTAATGGTTATTCAGTTGACATGTACTGTATATGGCACAAACCGATGACATACAGTATAATGCCGGAGTGGATGATAAATATTTCTTCACAGAACAGGTGAAAGTGACAAGGCAGGTAATACGATGGATCTTGTATCACAAAGGTGCCAGTCGGCTCAAAAAGACCCCACGGATTAGTTAACAATAATGGTGGATAAAAAAACCTAAATAGAAGAGAATAAAACAATATAAAAACAAGAAAAAGCCGCTCTGAAGTGGATATATACATGACGGATGCAATACAAAGGATCTACAAAAAAGAGGCAAAATTCAGGGATTCGTTGAGGCCCTTAGGGACCATCGTCCCCAAGGTAAAGATCCATTTGGCCTCACATTGGGCCAAAAGTTTTTTGTAGTTACCACCCCTGATTCCTAGACGGATACTATCGATACCCCGAACTTTAAATGATTTTGGGTCACAATCATGACAGACCTGAAAGTGTCGGGGAATAGTTTTCAAGGTTGAAGAATCGGCCACTGTCTTGGCTGCACGAATGTCCCGCACGTGCTCACGCACCCTCACCCGTAACTCACATGATGTTAGACCAATGTATATCATGGGGCACCCGCATGTCGCAAAATAGACAACGTTGGTGCTACCACATGATACACGTTGTCTGATCTGGTAGCTCCTAGAGCCATCAGAAGAGTGGAATGTCGTGCACCGCAGGACATTCGGGCAGGCAAGACAGTGGCCACAAGGAATGGATCCTGGAGTAGGGCCTCTAGAGCCAAACAGATTAGGTTGTTCACAGGTGTAATGGCTCCTCACCAACATGTCCTTCAGATTTTTCGACCTCCTACGGGTCATCTGAGGATAGTCACCGATTGATGGAGCCAAAGATGGTTCAGCACCGAGAACAGACCAATGAATCAGAATTTCCCTCATGTGGTCCCATTCGTGGTTGAAGGTGGAAATAAAACGGATAGTTTCATTCTTAAATCCACCACTCCTGCCCAGATCAGTTTGAGGGTAAATTAAGTCATTCCTTGGTGTGTTTCGAGCCCTGACGTAACCCCTCCCTATACACCTGTTACTGTATCCACGATCACGAAAACGATCTCGGAGCTCACAGGCTCGTTTTTCAAAATTATCATTAGTGGAGCAGATCTGTCTCACTCTGGGGAATTGGCCGACCGGGATGGCCCTGATGGTGGAGATATTGTGCGAGAAATGTGCATGCAAGAGTGCGCTGACTGATGTCGGCTTCCTGTAGACGTCCGTTTGAATGTATCGGTTCTCGTCTATAGACAAGGAGATGTCCAGGAAGTCAATACATTTGTGATTAGATTTGTAAGTCAATTTAATATTATAGTCATTCACATTCAAGCATGCCATAAACTCCCCGAGCTGCTGCACTGTCCCACTCCACAAAAATAATACATCATCAATAGCACATGGGAAGCGGTCGGTGTGCCCCCATCACCTATGACAAATCTCCCAATACCCCAGGAAGAGATTTGCATACGAGGGTGCACAAGCTGCGCCCATGGCTGTGCCGCACTGCTGTAAATAAACACAATCTTTAAAGACAAAAAAGTTATGTGTGAGGACAAATTGGAGCAGCTCAAGGAGTAACCCGCACAAGGGGCCATCGAGGTCGGACATCCCCAGGAAGAAGTGGACTGCCTCCACCCCCTATGTGTGATCGATACAGGTGTATAGGGATTCGAAGTTAGCAGTAACAAAGAGGACATGATCATCCACAAGGACGCCATCGACCCGCGACAAGACGTCCGTTGTGTCACGGATATATGATGGTTGCAATTCCACCAAGGGTATCAGGTAGTAATCCAAAAACTTACACACAGGATCACATAATCTCTTAATACCGGACACAATAGGACGCCCAGGCGGGTCAGTGGCGTCCTTGCGGATCTTGGGCAGGAGGTAGAAGGTAGCTGTCCTAGGGGACCTCACCATTAGCCCCTCAAAAATCTCCTTTGTGAAGATGTTATCATCTACAGCCCGAATCAGAATCTGTTGAAGCTCCAGCGAGTAGGAGGATGTAGCATTGAAGGATAACTTCTGATAAGTACCAGCATCCCTAAGTTGTCGGAAAGCTTCACGTTGATGATAAACTTTTTAAATATTTGAATCTGATACTCCATTTGTTCTCCTATTTTGATACGATAGTCTGTTATCTCAGGCTGAGTCCTGGTGTATCTGTGGTGGAAAAATCTTTGCTTCGCAGGCATACTGATCACATATAATTTTCCTCCAAATAAATCCATTTGTATTGAGCTTTTCAAATATTTCAGTAGTCCATTTAAAATGGGCAAGGCAATGGGCAAGGGATGGGGAAGTGGATGTGATGCTGATGGTGCATGCAGAGGATGAGGCCATGGCCAAGCTGAAAGTGGGCCACAGCAAAGACCCACATCTTCGCGCTCGACCTTCCTGTCCCAGTTTCTAAGGGACCACACCACACCACTATTGAAGCCAGAGCAGTGTGAAACGGTTGTTAGCTGGATAGCGGATAATGTTTCCAGTCACTTAGCCACCACCACCACCACCATATCTTTAAGTCTGAGTAGCCGTGAGTGTGGACCGGATATTACTCAGCCTGATCCTTCTTCCTCCCACCATGCCGAGTGCCCTGAGACAACTGATCCCACACTCGGACACTCCGAAGAGCTGTTCAGTTTTCCATTTGGAGATTCGTGCTTCTCGCCTGGTCCACTTGAAGCGGGGCAAGATGATATTCCATGTATCGATGCACAAATCTTTGAGCAGCCATGGTCACAAGAGGTGGACGATGATGAGACACAATTTATGGAAAGTCAGGAGGAGGAGCAGGGTGCGGATGTGGAAGACGAGGTGGTGGATGACATAGTGACTGACCCAACCTGGCAGGAGTACATACAGAGCGAGGACAGCAGCACACATGGGGAAGGAGGCATATCAACCCAACAGGCAGGAAGAAGCAGTGTGGTGCCACAGACAGAAGGCGTGCATCTCCCCGTAAAACCAACATGATGGAAGTTGCCATTCCCACTGTTAGATCTTCCCGAGTCTGGTTATTTTTTCAAGACTCTGCCAATAACCTCAAACAGGCCATTTGTAGCACTAGCCATGCACGCATCAGCAGGGGTAGCAAAACTACCAGCCTGACTACCACCAGCATGATTAGGCACATGGCAGCAAAGCACCCGACTTTGTGGGCTGAACCCCAGGCTCCAGGAACATTGTCTGCAGGTGACAACACTGCTTCTTCCACTGTTTTGCGTACAAGCCAATCACCAGTTCACCATGCCTGTGAAGATGCCTCGGGCCCTGCACTTGGTGTTGCCCACAGTCAACCAGCACCATCATCAAGCCCGTCCAAGTCTTTGTCATAGCCCAACCTTCAGTTGCCTTCAGTTGTCTATACCCCAGTCATTGGAATGCAAGCGGAAATACCCAGCCAATGCCCCACAGGCCACAGTACTTAATTAGAACATTTCTCATCTGCTTGCGCTCGAAATGTTGCCTTTTAGGCTCATTGAGACCGAAGCTTTCCGCAACCTGATGGCGGAGGCTGTCCCAAGGTACTCTGCCCCAGCCACCACTATTTCTCCCATTGTGCCATACCGGCATTTACACCAGCATGTGTCCCACAACATTTCCTGTGCCCTCAACAATGCTGTTACTTGGAAAGTCCACCTAACCACGGACACGTGGACAAGTGCTTGTGGGCAGGGATGGTACATCTCACTGACAGCATACTGGGTTAGCATAGTGGAAGCTTGGACCCAGTCGGACTTTAGAATGGAACACATCCTTCTCACGTTGAGGATTGTGGACCCTACGTCAATCAAGGTTGCCCCCACAGTCTACAGCTCCTGCACCTCCTCCTTCTCCTCCTCTTCAGCCTCCATTTCTGAAATGAACACATCAGTCAGAAGCTGGAAGCACTGCAGCACTGCCTCAACCAAGTGGCAACAGGATGTGCTGAAGCTAGTCTGCATAGGTGACAAACCACACAATGCAGAAGAGTTGTGGAGAGTGCTGAAATAGCAGTCAGATATTTGGATGACACCGCTGAACCTACAGCCAGGCATGGTTGTGTGTGACAATGGCCGGAACCTGGTGGTGGCTCTGAGGCCAGGTGAGCTCACACGTACCTTGCCTTGCCTATGTGCTTAACTTCATGTTTCAATGTTTTCTCAAAAGCTACTCGGAGCTGCTGGATTTGCTAGTGAAAGTACACCGTCTGTCTGACAATTTTAGAAAGTCAGCTACAGCTTCAGGTGCCCTTGCCTTGCTTCAGCAGCATTTGCAGCTTCCGGCTCACCGACTGGTGTGTGATGTCCCCACACGTTGGAACTCTACACTGCAAATGTTGGAAAGGATTTGTGAGCAGAAGAGGGCAGTTGACTACCAGCATCAACAAGGCCGTCAATGTTCAGAACTCCACACATAAGACCTCAGGAGTGGACATGGATGTCAGACATATGTACCATCCTCCAGAACTTTGAGGACTGCCCTAAGATGGTGAGCGGCGATGACGCCATAATTAGCGTCATCATCCCGCTTCTCAGCATTCTGAAAACCTCTCTGCTCACAAATAAAGAAGATGCATTGCAGGCAGAGCACGAGGACATGGAGCAAGGAACCATACAGGGTGATAACACTCAGCCCAGTGTCATGTAGTCGCAATGGGGATTGGTAGACAATGGGGAGGAGGTGGAGGAAGAACAGACGCTACTTACATGCGCTATAGACGGTACCACAAGCAAAGCTGTCATACCGTCTGTTCAGCGGGGATGACCTGAGGACAGGGAGGAGGAGGATGAGGATCAGGAGGACAGCATGGTCAGTCGTCCTGTTGGTGAGGACACGGAAGTCTTGCCTGTTAGCAGTCTGGCATGCATGGCTGACTTTATGTTGTGCTGCGTTTCCCGTGACCCTCGCATTATAAAAATGTTCGGTGACACTCATTACTGGTTGGTGACACTTCTAGACCCATGCTACAAGGAGAACTTTCAATCTCTTCTTCCAGAAGCAGAGAGGTGTACAAAAATGTTGCTGTACCAGAGGGTCCTTGTAGCGGAATTACTGAAAAAATTCCCATGTGAGAAAGCTGGCAGCAGATGTCAGATTTTGTTGTACAACCAAGGAGTCCAAGCGAGAAAGACAGAAGTACAATCTAGCTCAGACAGGGGAACAATTGAAAGTTCTGGGACAGTTTTCTCAGACCCTCCCATCGTGCCAGCACAGAGGCAAGTGGTGCTGGCACAAGAAGTGCAATGTTTGTGCCTTGCAGATCGTACAAACATCCTCCGGGATTCCTCTGTGCCTTTTAATTATTGGGTATCCAAGCTGGACACGTGGCATGAACTGGCTCTCTATGCCTTGAAGGTCCTGGCCTGCCCTGCTGCTAGTGTTCTGTCAGAGCGGGTTTTTAGTGCCACTGGTGGAATTATAAAAAATAAGCGCATCTGCCTGTCAACTGACAATGCTGACAGGCTGACTCTTATAAAAGTGAACAAGGGCTGGATTGGTCAAGACTTTTGTACACCACCGAAAACAGCAAAACACAACCAATACAGTGTCTTTTTTGTGGAGGTGTATTCTCACAACCACACATGGGTATCTGCTTCCTGATTTGGTCTGTTTGGTGTTATCCTTCTCCCTATCCTCATCCTCCTCATCCACAACCAGTAGAACACCAGGGTGAACGTATTCCGTGATGCAAACGTCACTCAATTTTTGTGCAAGGGTGTTTTTATGATGCCCGTTACTAATTTTAAAGCAAAACAAATGTTACTCCCCCAGAGGCAACTGTCATAAAAATGAGATGGACGTATATTCTTCCCATTTATTCTTAACATTTTGAGTTTTACTATCTCTGGACCATCTTCTTAGGACCTAGCGTATACCTCTACAATAGAAAAATAGTGAAATACTATTATATTATATTTTAATTTGTATCCCTTTCTCTGAGCTGTTGCTAGGGACAAACATATCTCGTTGGACACATTCTGGCTACATATCTATGAACCTGTGTTCGCCCCTCCCTTTTGTTATTTTCTTTCATAGGTGGATTCACATATTTTATTTATTTGTTTGATTTCAGTATGATTTATCAATATGTCTCCTCATTCTCCACCACTAGATCACCAGGGTTAATGTGTTCTGTGCTGCTACAGGCAGTCCAATTTTTGGCAAGGGTGTCTATGATGCCCATAGTATATTTTTAAAAAATGTACCCCGCATGGGGAAATGTGTGTCAGCCCATGCACTTCGTGTATGGGCATTACAAGTCTAGGAGACCCGCTCCTTAATATTGGGCCTAGTTTTTAATGAGGCCTTCATCAAGGTCTCCTCATTCTCCGCCACAAGATCACCAGGGTTAACGTGTTCTGTGCTGCTTCAGCCAGTCCAATTTTTGGCAAGGGTGTTTTTATGATGCCCGTTAATAATTTGAAACCAAAACAAATGTTACTACCCCAGGGGGAAATCTCATAAAAATAAGATGTACGTATATTCTTCCCATTTATTCCTATATTTTCAAATTTTCCTATCTGTGGAACATCCTCTTATGACCTAGTGTATAATATAAAAATAGTGAAATACTGTTATATTATAATTTTATTTATATCCCTGTCTCTGAGCTGTTGCTAGGGACAAACATGTCTCGTTAAACACATTCTGGCTACATATCTATGAACCTGTGTTCGCCCCTCCCTTTTGTTATTTTGTTTCATGGGTGAATTCACATTTTTTATTTATTTGTTTGATTTCAGTATGATTTATCAATATGTCTCCTCATTCTCCACCACTAGATCACCAGGGTTAATGTGTTCTGTGCTGCTACAGGCAGTCCAATTTTTGGCAAGGGTGTCTATGATGCCCATAGTATATTTTTAAAAAATGTACCCCGCATGGGGAAATGTGTGTCAGCCCATGCACTTTGTGTATGGGCATTACAATTCTAGGAGACCCGCTCCTTAATATTGGGCCTAGTTTTTAATGAGGCCTTCATCAAGGTCTCCTCATTCTCCGCCACAAGATCACCAGGGTTAACGTGTTCTGTGCTGCTTCAGCCAGTCCAATTTTTGGCAAGGGTGTTTTTATGATGCCCGTTAATAATTTGAAACCAAAACAAATGTTACTACCCCAGGGGGAAATCTCATAAAAATGAGATGTACGTATATTCTTCCCATTTATTCCTATATTTTCAAATTTTCCTATCTGTGGAACATCCTCTTATGACCTAGTGTATAATATAAAAATAGTGAAATACTGTTATATTATAATTTTATTTATATCCCTGTCTCTGAGCTGTTGCTAGGGACAAACATGTCTCGTTAAACACATTCTGGCTACATATCTATGAACCTGTGTTCGCCCCTCCCTTTTGTTATTTTGTTTCATGGGTGAATTCACATTTTTTATTTATTTGTTTGATTTCAGTATGATTTATCATTATGTCGCCTCATTCTCCACCACTAGATCACCAGGGTTAACGTGTTCTGTGCTGCTACAGCCAATCCAATTTTTGGCCAGGGTGTCTATGATGCCATAAAATATTTTTAACAATTTTACTCCCCCAGGGGGAAATGTTTGTCAGCCCATGCACTTAGTGTATGGGCATTACAAGTCTAGGAGACCCGATCCTTTAAATTGGGCCTAGTTTTTAATGAGGCCATCCTGAACGTCTCATCATCCACCGCCACTAGATCACCAGGCTTAACATGTTCCATGCTGCCACAGCCAGTCCAATTTTTGGAAAGGGTGTCTATGATCCCCATAAAATATTTTAAAAAATATGCACCCCATGGGGAAATGTTTGTCAGGCCATACACTTAGTGTATTGGGCATTACGAGTCTAGGAGACCTGCTCCTTTATAATGGGACTTTTTTTAGGAGGCCCTCCTCCATGTTTCTTCCAAGAGGGGACTGGGGTGCATGCAAATTTGGGTTACAGTGGCCCTTGCATTCAATGCATAAGGAAACTGTATGGCAGGACCAACTGAAGACTGGGAAATGGGTTTTCATGTGGCCTTCCATTATCTGGGTTCAAAGACATATTTGGGTGCATATGACTTGATAGCAGGGCAGGCCTTTCATTTAATGCAACATTTTTGCAGGAGGCCCTCCTGTACCTCTCATGAAAGGGGTATTGGGGTGTGTTGCAATTCTTGGCAGCCCAGCCACTCACTGCATAGGCAATAACCGCATTGGAGACCCACTATTTAATAATAGCCCTTTAACAATATTAATGTCGCCTGATGCCCCTCTAAAAATAGGCTTTGTGACTTTAAGAGTCCCTCCTTCAGAAATGAAACAAGATGTGTCTCATTATGTGTCACACACCACATGGCCAGCTAGGGTTGTTAAATGTTACAATGATATTTCCCAGTGAGCCCATAAGTATTGGTTGAAAGCAATGTTAAAGTTGAAAAATGCATCAAAAACACTGCGTGTGAAAATAGCAAAAGTGGTGGAGGAACATTTCGGTCTGGGGTTAATTATTTTGCCTTATACACAAGTTATTAACCTGTAAAGGATGTACCTTAAAATATTTCTCAGCAAAATCCATTTTGGTTTCATTTTTGTATGTTTTTTGGTGCACCTATAAAAATGGCGTGAAACTCTGACAACATTGCTTACAGCTGTGACCTAGGAGTCAGAGATGCTTCCAGGGGTGATCCCTATGGTGTTCCTGTGTCATTTGAGCAGTGTTTCCATCATTTTCTGACATTTTTAGACCTTAAAAGGACCCCCCCGGGGGGATCGTGGTAAAAATGCTTGGGTCTCCCATAGATTTACATTGGGGTCGTTGCTCGGGTCGAGCACTCGAGTATTCCAATTTGCTTGACCCGAGCAACGAGCACCCGAGAATTTTAGTGCTTGCCCATCACTATTCCTGACAGTATGGCTTATGATCGATTCTGAACAAATTCGCTCATCTCTAGTCATGATAGCTGAGATTCTAATGCCTGCTCAGAAGCAACAATGTTGAGAACTGCTGCACCAGAACCGTGACCTGTTCTCGGAGTTGCCAGGGCGCACACAGGTCATGGAACACGATGTTCTAATGGAGCTGCATGTAAGGGTAAACTTCAAACAGAGTTCCCGAAGCACGCCAGGAGATAATCTCTAAGGAGTTGAAGAGAATGCTAGACCTCAGATTGATAGAGGGACCAGGTGGCTGATCAAGTCCCATCGTCCTCATACTGAAACCCAATGGTGACTGGCTGTTTTGTAACGATGGCCACAAGCTTTATGAGGTGTCCCATTTTGATGCGTACCCAATGCTCGGCATGAATGAACTCACTGAGTGACTGGGACCCACAAGGTACATCTCAACCCTCGACCTGATGAAAGAGTACTGGCCGATCCCCATTTCCCAGAGCGCCAAGGAGAAGACGGCCTCCTCAATGCCAGATGGGTGTTTTCAATACACCAGGATGCCCTTTGGACTGCAGGGGGCCCCAGCTTCCTTCCAGAGGGTGATAGATCAAATCTTGGCTCCACATAAAAATATGCAGCAGCCTACTTGGATGGCATTGTCATCTTTAGCCCTGACTGGAGTTCGCACTTCCACAGGGTACAGGCGATCTTCGATGCATTGAGGAAAGCGAGATTCACCAAAAATCCCCAGAAGTGTGCCATAGGGAAGGAAGAGGCAAGTAACTCTGGCTACATCATCGAAAGAGTCAAAATAAAGCCCCAGTTGAATAAAATAGAGGCATTTCAACTGCTCTCCAAGAAGCAAGTTAGGGCGTTTCTTGGGATTGTGGGTTATTACTGGCGTTTAATCCCAAACTTTGCCATAATTGCGGCACCGTTAACAGATCACTTTGGGCATAAAGTCAATGATGATTAAATGGACTCCTGAGACAGAGAGAGCGTTTCAAGAGCTGAAGGGGGCTCTGTGCAAGCATCCGGTTCTGGTCGCACAAGATTTTAGCAAGGAATTTGTGGACTAGACCAATGCTTCAGAGGTTGGGTTGGGAGCCATGCTGTCACAGGAGTGGAGAAGAGCACGCCATCCTGTATCCGAGCCGGAAACTCTCATCTTTCGAAAAGAACTACGCTATTGTGCAGAAAGAGTGCTTAGGCATAAAGTGGGCCGTAGAGAAGGGTGGTTGAGAGAGAAGGGTAAGAACGTCAGGGTGACTAGGTGGTTCTTAACCCTTCAAGACATCACATTTTTCGTACAGTATAGGCCAAGGCAGTTACATGGTTATGCGGATGCTCTCTCCCAAATTCACTGTTTTGTGTCTGAAGGTGCCAAAACCCCCAGCTTTGGGCAGAGGGGGAGAATATGTGACAGGGTCACTGGCACAGTGTATGAAGGGAGATATGTGATACTGCGCATATTAGCATCAGTGATTTAAAACCAGAGTAGTTTTCCTCTAGCATGCTATGTGTTTAGAGGGCTAAGTTATGTTATGGGCCAGTTTTAATAGACCTCCATAGAGCAGGAGGGAGGGGGTCCACTGTATTTCCACCTGCAGAGTCCTGACAGGACCTGTGTGATATCAAGGTCATGTGATCATCACATGGGGTGTTAAATACCTGGCAATGAGAGTCAGTGCTGGGGCAACATACCGTTACAACTTAAGGTGCTAACCACCGCTGTCAAATTTCCCTCTAATTTCTGCTTTTTTTATACCATTTTTTTGTGCAAATGTGTGTACATTTATGTCATTATATATTGGGGTTTTCAAACTAATAGAGAAATGTTTAAGTTTTTCTGTTATGGTTTACATCTATAAGGGTCCCATAGATTTGTTGCTTTGGTTGTTGATTGAGAGGGCTATGTGGGGGCTCATATTGTATGTAGGGGGCTATGTAGGGGCTCATATTATATGTAGGGGGCCATGTGGTGGGTCATACTGTATATAGGAGGATGTCAGCATACTTAATTCTGCTAAATACTAAGTCATACAATTATGAATTATTTTTTATATTACATTAATATTGAGCAAAATTTAATTTCAGCCTATTGGTCCAGCCTCCACAATAGTCATGGTCGGTCATGTGGCTGCTGGGGAAAATTAATCTCCCACCCCTGCCCTATTTTGTATGGTGCTATGTTATGTATAGTGCTGTAGAGAAGGGAAAAATTTGCTCTCTGTGATTTTCTGTGTACAGCTATCTCTGTGGTTTTCCGTGTACGGATGTGCACTAGGGCAGCTGTGTGTTACTCACATGACGTATCACAGGATCTCTAAAAGTTGATCATGTGACATGTCACATGATACATTGGGTAACTAGGGTGGTGACAACGTTCTAAACTGCCCGGGGAAACATACTACTCTTAATCCACCCCTGTTCATTTTCAATCTCCACAGTCACCGGGTAAGTCTCTCTCTCCAGTAGAGTGTAAGCTCTTATGATCAGCAGGGGCTTCTCTCTCTCCTGTAGAGTGTAAACTCTTATGATCAGCAGGGGCTTCTCTCTCTCTCTCCTGTAGAGTGTAAGCTCTTATGATCAGCAGGGGCTTCTCTCTCTCTCTCTCCTGTAGAGTGTAAGCTCTTATGATCAGCATGGTACTTTTCTTCTCTCTCATAAGTCAAAAATAACACTTTCTATGACAGACAAGCCTTGGTTTGAGTATTTTTCTTCAGTGAAAAAATTGGAAATGAGGTGACTTAAATTGCATCTTTTTTTGTTGTGCATGTAATGTACATGTATTTGGATCAATCAATTCACAGTCACAATGAGTCTAGAGGTACTGAACTCTCCTAACACTTGGAGAGCTGTATTATTATATACATAGTGGGACAATCACTCACATTTTCAGCACATTTTTCAGTGCTGCAGTAGTGCACCATACTTTGACTCAGGCCTTTCTATCCCTATGTGTAACAATGAACTGTGCGCCCTGACGTTCTATCCCTAGCCTGTAAAACCCTTACAATGGACACTACGTTCCCTGCCCATATCTTTTATAGTGCCTGTGTTGGAATATGTTTGGTGCAACAACTCCATTTCTGTCTATGAGTGTGTTAAATATTATTAGGCATGGATTTATATATATTAGTTATGGAGTTGTATTCTTATATGTTCTGTACGGGACATTGCCTTCCATTGCATGTGCTATTTTAGCAAGTGGTAAATGTCAGCTCACTACATATTTAAGTTTAGCCTTGAGGTAAATGTCAAACTCCATATATACCGAGATCACGTGCTTCAAGAGACGTATATAATTCATGGCTAACTGTAGAGGTCGCTGGTTCCCTCCCTCACCATCATGAGACACAGACGCAAGATGACATAACTAGTGTTGAGCATTCCGATACCGCAAGTATCGGGTATCGGCCGATACTTGCTGTGTCGGAATTCCGATACCGACTTCCGATATTTTTTCAATATCGGAAGTCGGCATCGGAATCGGAAGTTCAAAGTTGATTGACAGCCTGACGTCATCATGATGCGCGGTGTGTGCGCATCATGATGCGCCGTCATTTCGGGCCTTCCGGGGGTCTCTGCCGGCCTGCTGGGGGGCTGTGCCGGCCTGCCGGGGGGCTGTGTGGACTGCCCGGGGTCTGTACCGGCCTGCCGGGGGGCTGTGCCGGCCTGCCGGTGGTCTGTGCACCCTGTGGGGGTCTGTACCGGCCTGCCGGGGGGCTGTGCCGGCCTGCCGGTGGTCTGTGCACCCTGTGGGGGTCTGTGCCGGCCTGCCGGGGGGCTGTGCCGGCCTGCCGGGGGGCTGTGCCGGCCTGCCGGTGGTCTGTGCACCCTGTGGGGGTCTGTGCCGGCCTGCCGGGGGGCTGTGCTGATGTCCGGGGGTCTGTGCAAGCATCGTCCGATGGGACTACAAGTCCCATCTGGCGATGCCTGCTACCATGACAGTGATTGACACATTAGCCAATGATGGGACAGTAGTAGTCCCATCATCCGGCTAATGTGTTAAATGTTAAAAAAAAAAAAAAAATACTACATACATACTACATACATACTACATGCATGCTACATACATAACACATATATACTACATGCATGCTACATACATACTACATGCTACATACATACCACATACATACTACATACATACATGCATGCTACATACATACTGCATGCTACATACATACTACATATATACTACATGCATGCTACATACATACTACATGCATACTACATACATACTACATACATACTACATACATACTACATGCTACATACATACTACATATATACTACATGCATGCTACATACATACTGCATGCTACATGCATGCTACATACATACTACATACATACTACATGCTACATACATACCACATATATACTACATACATACTACATACAATACATTCATACAATACATACATAGACATACAGTACATATAACATAGAGTAACATACTTACCAATACTTGTCACATTGTTCCCCGAAGCCATTGTCTTTTACGGAATAAATATTAACATAACAAACCACAAAAATACTCACCCACGATCCGAAGCAGTCCACGAGTGTGTCCCACGAAGATCTTGGGTAGAGAACTGCAGCATCAGCTGTTGCTGCCGTTCTCTACGGGCTGCAGGAAGCCAATGACGGAAGGTAGGTATCCTTCCGCACTGTATTCCTCCGCCACTTAAAAAAAAAAAAGTCCCTAGTCTCACTTTATGCCATTGCTGCGTGGGAATTTCCCACACAGCAATGGCATAAAGTGAGACTAGGGACTTTTTTTTTTTAAGTGGCGGAGGAATACAGTGCGGAAGGATACCTACCTTCCGTCATTGGATTCCTGCAGCCCGTAGAGAACGGCAGCAACAGCTGATGCTGCAGTTCTCTACCCAAGATCGTCGTGGGACACACTCGTGGACTGCTTCGGATCGTGGGTGAGTATTTTTGTGGTTTGTTATGTTAATATTTATTCCGTAAAAGACAATGGCTTCGGGGAACAATGTGACAAGTATTGGTAAGTATGTTACTCTATGTTATATGTACTGTATGTCTATGTATGTATTGTATGAATGTATTGTATGTAGTATGTATGTAGTATATATGTGGTATGTATGTAGCATGTAGTATGTATGTAGTATGTATGTAGCATGCATGTAGCATGCAGTATGTATGTAGCATGCATGTAGTATATATGTAGTATGTATGTAGCATGTAGTATGTATGTAGTATATATGTGGTATGTATGTAGCATGTAGTATGTATGTAGCATGCATGTAGTATGTATGTAGCATGCATGTAGTATATATGTAGTATGTATGTAGCATGTAGTATGTATGTAGCATGCATGTAGTATATATGTAGTATGTATGTAGCATGTAGTATGTATGTAGTATGTATGTGGTATGTATGTAGCATGTAGCATGCATGTAGTATGTACTGTATGTAGTATATATGTGGTATGTATGTAGCATGTAGTATGTATGTAGCATGCAGTATGTATGTTGCATGTAGTATATATGTAGTATGTATGTAGCATATATGTAGTATGTATGTAGTATGTATGTAGCATGCAGTATGTATGTAGCATGCATGTAGTATATATGTAGTATGTATGTAGCATATATGTAGTATGTATGTAGCATATAGTATATATGTAGTATGCATGTAGCATGTAGTATGTATGTAGTATGTATGTAGTATGTATGTGGTATGTATGTAGCATGTAGCATGCATGTAGTATGTATGTAGTATATATGTGGTATGTATGTAGCATGTAGTATGTATGTAGCATGCAGTATGTATGTAGCATGCATGTAGTATATATGTAGTATGTATGTAGCATATATGTAGTATGTATGTAGTATGTATGTAGCATGCATGTAGTATATATGTAGTATGTATGTAGCATATATGTAGTATGTATGTAGCATGTAGTATGCATGTTGCATGCATGTATTATATATGTAGTATGTATGTTGCATGTAGTATATATGTAGTATGTATGTTGCATGTAGTATATATGTAGTATGAATGTAGCATGTAGTATGAATGTAGCATGTATGTAGTATGCATGTTGTATGTATGTAGCATGTAATTTTTTTTTTTTTTTTTTACATTCAACACATTAGCCGGATGATGGGACTACTACTGTCCCATCATTGGCTAATGTGTCAATCACTGTCATGGTAGCAGGCATCGCCCGATGGGACTTGTAGTCCCATCGGACGATGCCTGCACAGACCCCCGAAGCCTGCACAGCCCCCCGGCAGGCCGGCACAGCCCCCCGGAGCCTGCACAGCCCCCCGGCAGGCCGGCACAGACCACCGGAGCCTGCACAGCCCCCCGGCAGGCCGGCACAGCCCCCCGGCAGGCCGGCACAGCCCACCGGAGCCTGCACAGACCCCCTGGCAGGCCGGCACAGCCCCCCGAAAGGCCCGTACAGACCCCAGAGAGGCTGTACAAGGGAAAAACAGGATTTTTCTTATTCCGATACCGGAAGTCCCATAGACTTGAATGGGACTTCCGGTATCGGAATCGGCGATACCGATACTTTTTTTTAAGATCGGCCGATCCATTCCGATCCGATACTTTGAAGTATCGGACGGTATCGCTCAACTCTAGACATAACTGAACAACTGGTATGTTACTTTACTACAAAGAAGCCTAAGAGAGACAGAGGCCATTTGCCATGTGGATCTCAGAAGAAGAATACATGTCGCTTTTGCAATAACTAATGGACAATCTCTCTTTCATCTATTTTTTATGTTTTTCTGTAATAATCCTTTCTTTGATGGAAGAATCCAAATAAACCACTATATTTTTATCTGGTAATTAGTCCTGAGTATTTTACAGGATAAGCATTATTTTACATTGGAGAGCCAGCCAGATCTGAATTTTTGTATTTTTTTTTTTTTTTGCGGATTTCCCTCAACTTGCCCAAAAGGGGGATTGGACTTTGCTAACGTCAAATCATATGTGCAAGTTATCAGGAATTCCACTATTCACAAGAATCAGACAGAATCTAGAAGTGAGGACTAAGAATTGCCAGATGGATTGAGAAGTACTACAAGTGCCAAAGTGCCAGACGTGTGAAAATCGGAGCCCAGCGTTGTCCATCAAAGGAACAAGCTGAGACATTTCAAGGTAAGATAAAATGGATGTTGTTAATTCTTATGCTAAGCAGAGTAAATTGAAATTTAAGTCTGTGGACAATTCTAATTCAGAAGTTTTATGGTTAAGTTTATATGCCGAGTGTGAACTCGAGAATCAGTGGTTAGATTCTAAGTTTTTCAATAGAGAAAGAGAGAGATTTAAAAATATTTTACTGATGGTAGATATATTTCATAGATCTGTGTCAGAGAAATCCAAAAATGATTGTTGTGATGTTCCCGAGATTCACTGTAATGTGGAGAAACAGTTACAGGTAGCAGCAGCCATTCAAGGTGACCTTGCAGACGTGGAACAAGATGGAGAAGTAGGAGGAGACTTCAGAACTGACGTAGGTAACGTACAAGGGAAAGACGTACCACTAAAAATAGACGACTCACAGGCCCAAATCCGAAGGAAAGTAAGGAAAAGTTTGCTAAAGATATGCAAAATAATTCCTGCATATGAAAACAAAATCCATGTTTGTAGAAACTCTGAGGTTTTTGAAAGTTGTGTTGATAAATTTGATTTATCTAACGAGGAGAAGAATCAGTTGTTCAAAATGTGGATCCCTGTAACCTTTGCTAGGAGATTGACTTTAAAGATATCTGGTGAAACACATGAGAATTTAAATGATAAAGACAGATTAAAAATTTTGATTTTTTGTTCATCAAATGAAAATCATCCAGATATTGATATTCTTCAAAAATTAAGGATTGGTCGGAAGGAATGTACCTACACATTCATGTCTATATTTCACCGCTTGTATAGTACGGTCATGGAGAATGTCAAAACACCGTCCCTCATAAGGAGTTTTGTAAGCAAATTTTGGTTTTTAAATCCTGCATCTCGTGTTATTGCGTCACAAAAAGATTCTTTATTTGAATGTGCGCAATCCCTTGATTTTGCCAGAAAACACGAGAATCGTGAAAGGAAAGTAAATTGTGCTAATTTTGTGAAGACAGGCAGAGTAAAATCTTATCAGAAGCCTGTATTAGCAAAGCCTTCTAAAATGAGTTTTCCCCAAAATCAAATCTATGAAGAACGAAGAAAATTACATATTTGTTATAAGCCATATGGAATGATGCAAAGGATCACCGAAAAAACTTCACAGTTTAAGCCCTATAAAATTCCAAGTTCTGATCTTCTTTCTGTAACAAAGATGGCCGAATGTGACAGACAGAAGCAGGTGGTGAGTGACATCATGGCCTGTAAACTGAATACTCTGCTCCAAGAATCTATCAGCTTTAAAATGGCAAGAACTTTTCAGGATATTTTTTGCAGAGAAATAAGTATGGGTTTAGGAATTGGCTAGAAAAAGTAATTATATATATATATTGTGTAAAAGTGTTATACAATTAGTGAGTTATATGTAATTATTTTATAGAGTATAATCCTGTAGTTCTATAGTTTGTATATACATATTCATACAGTATATATAGAGTGTTTGTAAAAGTAGAGATTGTAGAACTGTATTTTTTTAGTGAAAATTAAAATCTACTCCAGTAATAAAATTTAGAATTATGAATATGATATTAACCTTCTCTTTTATTTTTCCTTAGAATTTTCATTTCAAAGCAGGACTTAATCCAGAAAAATTCTCTTACAAGGATTTATGCCTTTATTTACACAGGAAGTTGCAATAATTGCATGATTTTATATATTTAACACTGAAATAATATGCATATAACTAACTGCATGGTTTGAATGACAACCACAGCATGTGAAATTTGAACCTTGTTCTAATAATACAAGTATACCAGTATACTATGTCCCTGTTCTTAGGAAAATAATTTTTAAGGGGGTCTCAACTTTTGCAAACCAATGGAATTTTTTCCAGGCCTAAATGTCAAGTATAGCTATACATATACATATATTTATGTCATGAGTATTTGGGGAATATTCAAAGAAATATTGAGACTAAATTTAAATAGTTTACAATGCATTGATAATTAGGATAATTTGGGTTAAAATACGTGTATTCATCACACCTTCGTATGTGGGGTATTTGGTTTAAACTTAATATGTGACACAGTCTGAGTGACAGTGACTGAGTGTATGAGCAGCTGCTGAGCGAGTAATGTGATACGTTTGGTGTATGTGTGAAGCCTCAGGATTCTGAATGAGAGAGAAAAAAAAACAAAAAACCCAAAAGCTTTTATCTTTAGGAGGAATATGCAGATCAGTTAAATTATTAGAATATTAGGATATATAATGAAATATTATCTATACAACATATATTTCTATATTTCTATAGTAATTATTATTTCTTGATTTAGTTAATTGTGGATAAGTGCAATCGCACAACAAAATGGTTTAAGGAAATCTACATTTAAATTAATTTTTCCAAAGGATAATTTTATGATATTCAAATTAATTTTAATGGTCACATATCTTCAGACAAATAATGGTATAAGCAAGTATAATATTTATACAATTTATAAATTAATTATTTTTCATTTTGGTTTTGATAAATGAATTATTTTATGAAACAATATTTTTTGGTATTAAGGGGGAAAATATGTTTTTGATCCTGACTACATCATCACATTTGATTAATACCTCTTCTTCACACATTTTAATAAAGAACAAATATAAATAAGGTTCAATGATATAAGTATTGGGTATAATAACATTAAGTATTATAAAGAGTCATTTCTTTACAGTAAGAGGAGTATTACATGCAAAGTTGCATAATTTGAATATTTTGGTAACACAAGTTTATGACAATTATGAAATAATCCAGATCATGGAAATATTAAGGGTATATGTTACTGAAGACATAACTACTCTGCATCAACATAAAGGCCTTATTTTTATTCTTATTCTTATTTTTAATTTTCAATTTTTTATTCTATTTTTATTTTTAATTCTTACATTTTTATTTTTTCTTTCATCAATAGTAAAGTAATATCTACTATAGAATTTTGCTTCATTAAATATAACAATGATACGGTTTCATTACAAAGAAAAATGTTTCACTTCTGAGTTATATGCAACAATTCTTTTATTCATTCATTCGCTCACTCATATATTCTTATTTTGGTTCATGACTTTACATTCCTACATATTATTAGTATAATAAATATATTCCTTATTAACCCCTTCATGACCCAGCCTATTTTGACCTTAATGACCTGGCCATTTTTTGCAATTCTGACCAGTGTCCCTTTATGAGGTAATAACTCTGGAACGCTTCAACGCATCCTAGCGATTCTGAGATGTTTTTTTCGTGACATATTGGGCTTCATGTTAGTGGTAAATTTAGATCGATAATTTTTGCGTTTATTTGTGAAAAAATCAGAAATTTGGCGAAAATTGTGAAAATTTCGCAATTTTCAAATTTTGAATTTTTATTCTGTTAAACTAGAGAGTTATGTGACACAAAATAGTTACTAAATAACATTTCCCACATGTCTACTTTACATCAGCACAATTTTGGAAGCAAAATATTTTTTTGTTAGGAAGTTATAAGGGTTAAAAGTTGACCAGTGATTTCTCATTTTTACAACAAAATTTACAAAACCATATTTTTTAGGGACCACCTCACATTTGAAGTCACTTTGAGGGGTCTATATGGCAGAAAATACCCAAAAGTGACACCATTCTAAAAACTGCACCCCTCAAGCTACTCAAAACTACATTCAAGAAGATTATTAACCCTTTAGGTGTTTCACAGGAACTAAAGCAACATGGAAGGAAAAAAAGGACATTTTAATTTTTCCAACAAAAATTTTCTTTCAGCATCAATTTTTTCATTTTCACATGGGCAACAGGATAAAATGGATCCTAAAATTTGTTGGGCAATTTCCCCTGAGTACACCGATACCTCATATGTGGTCAAAAACCACTGTTTGGGCGCACGGCAGGGCTCAGAAGGGAAGGAGTGCCATTTGACTTTTTGAATGGAAAATATGCTGGAATATTTAGCGCTTGCCATGTCGCGTTTGGGGAGTCGCTGTGTGCCTAAACACTGGAGCTCCCCCACAAGTGACCCCATTTTGGAAACTAGACCCCCCAAGGAACTTATCTAGATGCATAGTGATCACTTTGAACCCCCAGGTGCTTCTCAAATTGATCCGTAAAAAAAAAAGGACTTTTTTTCACAAAAATTATCTTTTAGCCTCAGTTTTTTCATTTTCACATGGGCAACAGGATAAAATGGATCCTAAAATTTGTTGGGCAATTTCTCCTGAGTACACCGATACCTCATATGTGGTCATAAACCACTGTTTGGGTGCACGGCAGGGCCCGGAAGGGAAGGAGCGCCATTTGACTTTTTGAATGGAAAATTAGCTCCAATCGTTATCGGACACCATGTCGCGTTTGGAGATCCCCTGTGTGCCTAAACATTGGAGCTCCCCCACAAGTGACACGATTTTGGAAACTAGACCCCTTAAGGAACTTATCTAGATGTGTAGTGAGCACTTTGAACCCCCAAGTGCTTCACAAAAGTTTATAACATAGAGCAGTGAAAATAAAAAATCATTTTTTTTCCTCAAAAATGATTATTTAGCACGCTATTTTTTATTTTCACAAGGGTAACAGGAGAAATTGAACCAAAAAAGTTGTTGTCCAGATTGTCCTGAGTATGCTGGTACCCCATATGTGGGGGGGGCACTGTTTGGGTGCACGGCAGGGCGCAGAAGGGAATGAGCGCCATTTGACTTTTTGAAATGAAAATTAGCTCCAATCGTTAGCGGACACCATGTCGTGTTTGGAGAGCCCCTGTGTGCCTAAACTTTGGAGCTCCCCCACAAATGACCCCATTTTGGAAACTAGACCCCCTGAGGAACTTATCTAGATGCATAGTGAGCACTTTGAACCCCCAGGAGATTCACAGAAGTTTATAATGCAGAGCAGTGAAAATAAAAAATCTTTTTTTTTCCTAAAAAAATTTTTTTTAGTTGGCAATTTTTTATTTTCACAAGGGTACTAGGATAAATTGGACCCCAAAAGTTGTTGTCCAGTTTGTCCTGAGTATGCTGGTACCCCATATGTGGGGGGAACCACTGTTTGGGCACACGTTGGGGCTCAGCAGGGAAGTAGTGACATTTTGAAATGCTGACTTTGATGGAATGGTCTGCGGGCGTCATGTTACATTTGCTGAGCCCCTGTGTGCCTAAACAGTAGAAACCCCCCACAAGTGACCCCATTTTGGAAACTAGACCCCCCAAGGAACTTATCTAGATGTGTGGTGAGCACCTTGAACCCCCAAGTGCTTCACAGAAGTTTATAATGCAGAGCCGTGAAAATAAAAAATCATTTTTTTTCCCTCAAAAAAAATGTATTTTAGCACGCAATTTTTTTTTCACAAGGGTAACAGGAGAAATTGGACCCCAAAAGTTGTTGTCCAGTTTGTCCTGAGTACGCTGATACCCCATATGTGGGGGATGACCACTGTATGGGCACACGTCAGGGCTCGGAAGGGAAGTAGTGACGTTTTGGTATGCAGACTTTGATGGAATGGTCTGCGGGCATCATGTTACATTTGCAGAGCCCTTGATGTACCTAAACTGTGGAAACCCCCCACAAGTGACCCCATTTTGGAAACTAGACCCCCCAAGGAACTTATCTAGATGTGTGGTGAGCACCTTGAACCCCAAAGTGCTTCACAGAAGATTGTAACGCAGAGCCATGAAAATAAAAAATCTTTTTTTTTCCTCAAAAAATGAATTTTTAGCTCGCAATGTTTTATTTTCACAAGGGTAACAGGAGAAATTGGACCCCAAAAGTTGTTGTCCAGTTTGCCCTGAGTATGCTGATACCCCATATGTGGGGAGGGACCATTGTTTGGGCACACGTCGGGGCTCGGAAGGGAAGTAGTGACGTTTTGAAATACCGTCTTGATCGAATGGTCTGCGGGCATCACGTTACGTTTGCAGAGCCTCTGATGTGCCTAAACAGTGGAAACCCCCCCACAAGTGACCCCATTTTGGAAACTAGACCACCAAGGAACTTATCTAGATGTGTGGTGAGCAGCACTTTGAACCCCCAAGTGCTTCACAGAAGTTTATAATGCAGAACCGTGAAAATAAAAAATCTTTTTTTTCCTCAAAAAATGATTTTTTATCCCGCAATTTTTTATTTTCACAAGGGTAACAGGAGAAATTGGACCCCAAAAGTTGTTGTCCAGTTTGTCCTGAGTACGCTGGTACCCCATATGTGGGGGGGAACCATTGTTTGGGCACACGTCAAGGCTCGGAATGGAAGTAGTGACGTTTTGAAATGCAGACTTTGATGGAATAGTCTGCGGTCGTCATTACGTTTGCAGAGCCCCTGATGTGCCTAAACAGTGGAAACCCCCCACAAGTGACCCCATTTTGGAAACTAGACCTTCCAAGGAACGTATGTAAGATGTGTTGTGAGCACTTTGAACCCCCAAGTGCTTCACAGAAGTTTATAATGCAGAGACGTGAAAATGAAAAAATCATTTTTTTCCACAAAAATAATTTTTTAGCCCCCAATTTTTTATTTTCCCAAGGGTAACACGAGAAATTAGTCCCCAAAAGTTGTTGTGCAATTTTTCCTGAGTACGCTGATACCTCATATGTTGGGGTAAACCACTGTTTGGGCACACGTCAGGGCTTGGAAGGGAGGGAGCACCTTTTGACTTTTTGAACGCAAAATTGGCTGGAATCAATGGTTGCACCATGTCGCGTTTGGCGACCCCCTGATGTGCCTAAACAGTGGAAACCCCTCAATTCTAACTCCAACCCTAACCCCAACACACCCCTAACCACAGCCCTAACCCTAACACATCCCTAACCACAAGCCTAACCCTAATTCCAACGCTAACCCTAATTCCAACCCTAACCCTAATTCTAACCCTAATTCCAACCCTAACCCTAATTCCAACCCTAACCCTCTTTCCAACCCTAACCCTCTTTCCAATCCTAACCCTAACCCTCTTTCCAACCCTAACCCTCTTTCCAACTCTAACCCTAACCCTATTTCCAACCCTAACCCTCTTTCCAACCCTAACCCACTTTCCAACCCTAACCCTCTTTCCAACCCTAACCCTAACCCTCTTTCCAACCCTAACCCTCTTTCCAACCCTAACCCTAACCCTCTTTTCAACCCTAACCCTAACCCTAACGGAAAAATAAAAATAAAAATATTTTCTTTATTTTATTAGTTGTGCCTACCTATGGGGGTGATAATCGGGGGGTTTATTTACTTTTTCTTTCATTTTGATCACTGTGAGAGTGATCAAAATGAAAGAATGGAATCTGCAGACGGCAGATTCGGGCGGGCGCACTGCGCATGCGCCCGCCATTTTCTAAGATGGCGGTGCCCATGAACCGGACCCGCCGGACACCGGGAGCTGACAGGGGGACTTAGAAGGTGCCGGGGAGGTGAGAGGGGTTGAGGGGGTTATCGGAATCTGGCTGGGAGCAGAGGGAATGGGAGGGGGGCAGATGATGACAGCGGCGGCAGATCGCCGCTGTCATTCAGTTGCGGGGGGGCGATCGCCGGTGGGGGGGTGGAATCGGTGTCTCCAGCCATGTCCGATGCTACAGCAGCATCGGCCATGGCTGGATTGTAATATTTCATCAATTTTCATTGATGAAATATTACTATCGCTCTGATTGGCTGTTTCACTTTTAACAGCCAATCAGAGCGATCGTAGCCACGTGGGGCAAAGCCACGCCCCCTGTGGCAAAGAACAAAGCCCCCTGTATCTGCGGGTCGGGTGACCTTTCAGTGACCTAGGTCACCCGACCCGCAGGGGGCTTTAAAGTCATGACGCCACATAGGCGTCATGGGTCGTTCTGGCACGACTTTTCATGACGCCTACGTGGCGTCAAAGGTCGTGAAGGGGTTAATAAAGATGATAACACTGGTTACATAAAACACAGTGACACCTATGGGTTGAAAAAGGTAATTACACCTATGACATAAAAATGTTCTATCACATGAAAAAATATGGATAATAATGTATTATCACTAGTGTTGAGCATTCCGATACCGCAAGTATCGGGTATCGGCCGATATTAGCGGTATCGGAATTCCGATACTTAATTCCGATACTTTTTTCATATCGGATTCCGGGATCGGAATCGGAATAGGAAGTTCCCATCATGCTATGAGCCTGCTTGCTTTGATTAAGCCAATGGGAATCCTCCGAAGTGTGGGCACATCCTGTTAGGCATGTAGGCATGTTAACTATTGGCATGGCTGTGATTGGCTGCCGAAATGATGTCATGATGCACTATAAAAGCCACCGCAGCCGCCATTTCTGGTCACTCTGCTGTGAATTCAGTTAGGGACAGGCTGCTGTAGAAGACTGTGAGGGACAGTTAGAAATAGCGATTCCACCAAACATCTAGTGCTTTACCCAGGCTACATAAACCACCACTGTAGCCTTCTTTGCCCTAGCAGCAGTGTTCACAGCTGTCTGCAAGGGCTGTGTGAGTGCAGCTCACGCTGTGGAGTGGGTCCTGCAGCCACGTCAGGCTGTAGGCCACCCAGTGTGATCACTGCTGCCTCATACATCTTTTATTTTTTGAGCTGCATTTTTTAAATAATTTCAATCTAGTGTGCTTCCATCCGTATCCATATACGTTGGTTGCAAACACTAGTAGTAGACAGCGGAGCCTTTCTGCAGCCTTTCAGTGCTAGTGTCCACTTTGCTGCACTGTTCACGGCTGTCTGAGAGGTCTCTGACTGTGTGTGAGTGCAGCTCACGCTGAGTAGTGTGTCCTGCAGCTACGTCTGGCTGTAGGACGCTCAGCGTGCGTCACTGCCTCACACATATTTTTATTTGAGTGCAGCTCATTTTTTCTTCTATTAGTGTGCATCCATCCGTCTCCATCTACGGTGGTTGCAAACACTATATAGGAGTACACAGCGGAGCCTTTCTGCAGCCTGTCAGTGCCAGTGCCCACTTAGCTGCACTGTTGACGGCTGTCTGAGAGGTCTCTGACTGTGTGTGAGTGCAGCTCACGCTGAGTAGAGTGTCCTGCAGCTACGTCTGGTTGTAGGACGCTCAACGTGCGTCACTGCCTCACACATATTTGTCTCTGAGTGCAGCTCATTTTTTCTTCTCCTATTAGTGTGCATCCATCCGTATCCATCAACATTGGTTGGTTGCAAACACTATATAGGAGTAGATAGAGGAGCCTTTTTTTCTGGCTTGTGCCCTGCCGGCGCAGCCAGATTAGTATTACCCAATTTTTTTGGAGCCTCATCTTTTGCATTGTAGGTTACCTGCCTGCATTGTAATAGCTCCAAAAAGTTGGTGATACTATCAGTTTCAATTCTTTGTTCTCATACTTTGAGTTTGTTTCAAGCAAAGAAACCACATAAAAAGTTCACCAAACACTACATTTTGAACTTGTGTAGGCCACATCAGCTCCTATTAAAGTCTAGTCCACACACACACACTTCATAAAATTAGTGTTTCTTGTACCTGTAACCAGCTGTTCAGGAATAAGCACACTAAGGCCCCCCTTTGTACTTTTTTGCCTATCTTAAGCAGTCTTGCAAGATGAAGAAGGCAGGGAGTAAGGCGCGGGGGCGTGGGCGTGGGCGTGGAGTTTCAGCAGGGAGAGGACGTGGGGATTCTGCAGGGAGAGGACGTGGGGATTCTGCAGGGAGAGGACGTGGGGATTCTACAGGTAGAGGACGTGGGGATTCTGGGCCTGCTGCGGGCACCAGTGGATCAGCATCCCCCAGTTTTAGCAGGCAACAGTCCTTTATGCGCAGCTTTGTAGGACCTCAACGTACCCCACTGCTGCGGGAGGAACAAATTGAAGCCGTTGTCGGATGGATGGCAGCTAACGCATCGACTTCAATTACTTCCGCATCCTCTCAGGGTCAGAGCACCGAAGAGCAACCATCTGTCTCTTCACCACCTGCCAAAGTGCCCAGGCAGTCAGAGAGACATGGACAGGAGCCATCACAGTCTCTACTTCTGTTCTCGGAATCTGTTGGCTTGGAAAGAGGGGGCCAGCCAAGCAGCATTCCTGAATGTGAAGAAGAGGGAGTATGCAGTGATGCGCAACTTCTTTGTCCCTCTGAATCTGAAGAGGCGAGTGGGCCAGTGCCTATGGTCAGCACACCTCAGTACGCATCAGATGATGACGAGACTCAGTTGCCACTTTCTGGTGCGTACGGTGCTGGCGAGACAACCCCGGAGAAGCAGCTGTTTGAAGAGGGGAGGGAAGATGATGAGGTCCTTGACCCATCATGGCGTGAGCAACAGGAAGGTGGTGGGAGCAGCTCGGAGGAAGAGATTCCCCTACCGGCCAAAACAGGAGGCAGAGGGAGGGGGAAGACTTGGTTGCCTGTACCCTCCACTTCGGCACCCGTTAGGAGCATTCCTCCTTCCAAAGGCAAACCGGGCGCTCACAAGAGTTGCAGTGCGTGGTCCTTTTTTGACACAGTTGCAGATGACATTTGCTTTGTCAAATGCAAGCTGTGTCATCAGAGAGTCAAAAGAGGGAGAAATGTCAGCAACCTCAATACCACAAATATGTGGAAACATGTGCGCACCAAGCACGAGTTGGAGTTGCAGAGACACCCTGAAGACGTAGGCCAACGTACAGCACCACCTACCACCTCTTCAGTTCGTGTTGGGCCCTCTTCCTCCAGCTCACACACTGCTGGTTCGGCTTCCTCACAGGATCGCCAAGGAAGAACCTCTGCCACTGTTGTCCGGAGACCCTGTCAGATTCCACCCATAACAGCACGTTCCCATCCATCACAGCCATCGGTAGCACAGGCATGGGATAAAAGGCGCCCTGACTCGGCAAACCATCCCCGAGCACAGTCTCTGAATGCTGGCATTGCCAAACTTCTGGCAGTTGAAATGCTGTCATTCAGGCTGGTGGACACTGACACCTTCCGGGACTTAATGGCATTGGCAGTCCCCCAATACAACGTGCCCAGCCGCTTTTATTTCAGCAGGCGAGCCGTCCCTGCCCTGCAGAAACATGTTGAGGGCAAAATAAAACATGCGCTACTAAACGCCGTTAGTAGCAAGGTCCACCTGACCACCGATGCGTGGACCAGTAACCATGGACAGGGACGATACCTTTCCCTCACTGCCCACTGGGTCAATGTTGTGGAGCCGGGTACGGATCTGGAGAGTGGCGCTGTACGTGTTCTTCCAACGCCACGGATTGCAGGACTCCAGTCTGTACACATAGACTCCTCCTCCTACTCAAGTTCCTCAGAAACAGCAGAGCAGGAGCCTGTTACGACCGATATGAGCACAGCCGTGGCCAAACGTCAACAGGCTGTACTCAAATTAATTTCTTTGGGGAATCGAAGCCACACAGCGCAGGAGCTCTGGAATGCTATCAAGCTGGAGAGCGATGTGTGGTTTGGGCCAGCGAATCTCCAGCCGGGCTTGGTAGTGTGTGACAATGGCCGAAATCTGGTGGCAGCTCTTGGCCTAGGCAACCTCACACACATCCCATGTCTGGCACATGTTCTTAACTTGGTCGTGCAGAGCTTTCTGAGGGACTATCCGGATCTTGATGCACTGTTGCACAAGGTCCGCATAGAGTGCGCTCACTTGCGACGTTCCAGCACGGCAAGATCGCGCCTCGCTGCTCTGCAGCGACGATTTGGCCTTCCGGAACATCGCATCATATGTGACCTACCCACCCGGTGGAATTCAACGTTACATATGTTGGAGCGGTTGTGTGAGCAGCAGGCAGCAGTCATGGAGTACCAGCTGCATCAGGCGCAAACAAGTCGCACTGTGCGCCGTTCACACTTCAGCACCATTGAGTGGGCCTCTATGAAGGACATCTGCCTCGTTTTGCGTGCCTTCGATGAATCCACGCGGATGGCGAGTGCAGACGATGCACTAGTCAGCATGACTGTCCCCCTTATCTGCCTGCTTCAACAAACACTGCAAGCACTAAGGGATGAGGTTTCAGAAGAGGTGGAGGATGAGGAGTCCCAAATGCCATCTGCTTCTGGTCTGCGCTACGTGTTTCCTCACAAAGGCCTAGGCAGGGGACACTTTGTGAGGAGGATGAGGAGGAGTCGATGGAGGAGGAAGACATCTCTCCAGAGGAGGGAGGTACACAAACCTCTACTCAGTATGTACAGCGAGGGTGGGGTGATGCAGAGCAGGTCGAGGTCACGCCTCAAACAGGGGACAGCGGTTCTTTGGCAGTTGGGAGTCTGCAGCACATGGTTGATTTCATGCTGCAGTGCCTGAGAAACGACCGCCGCATCGCCCACATTCTCGTCTCGGCTGATTATTGGGTGTACACCCTCCTAGATCCTCGCTACCGGGACAGCGTACAAAGGCTCATACCAACGTTGAACCGGGAGCGTAAAATGCGGGAGTACGAAGAGTCACTGGTGCAGTCCATAATGTTTTCCATTCCACCCGACAGCATTGTTGCTAGTGCTTTACAAAGCAGCTCTGTGCGTCGAGGCAGTGGAGGAAACTCTGCACAAAGAGGGAGCAGAGGCAGTGCCGCAGCACAAGGCAAGACCACTATGGCCCAAATGTGGCAAAGTTTTGTGTGTCCACCACAATTGTCTACACCATCAGCGACGCCTCGAGTCAGCAGGAGGCAACGCTTCCGTCAGATGGTGTCAGACTACATGTCTTGCCCTGTCGCTGTACTCCCAGATGGCTCTTCCCCCTTCAAGTTTTGGGTCTCTAAGCTGGATACATGGCCAGAGCTTAGCCAGTATGCATTGGAGGTGCTGGCTTGCCCTGCTGCCAGTGTATTATCGGAACGTGTCTTTAGTGCCGCAGGTGGTGTACTAACAGACCGTCGCACGCGACTATCTTCCGATAATGTTGACCGGCTGACTTTTCTGAAAATGAACAAGGCCTGGATCTCCAAAGACTTTGCCATTCCTCTTACAGACTAAATTAGTGGTTGGCAACTGTATCCAGGTCTGCTGGTGTGTTCATTTTTCTACCACCTGAACTATAATCCCTGTGCTTCAACACAGCCAGTTGTCGCTCAGATGTGTCGTCTGCACAGAGAAACACACTAGCTCCTGTGTTACTGGGGTTCAGTAATGCCAGCTGATCCCCTGCTGTGTGGATGGCAGAGTCACCAGCTCCATCAACATTCAAACCACTACTGATTTTTAACCGTGCCCAACTTAGGTCTCTGGCTCCACTGTCTCTACTATTTCCCCTGACCTCCAACCCCGCCATCTACATCTCTGAAGTGGCGTCAGCACAATCTACACTTGTTCCTGTGTTCCTGTGGCTCAGTCCCATCAGTTTATCCCCTGATGTGTGTCCGGCAAGGTCTCCTGCTCTGTCCACATTCCCATAACCAGTAGTGGGAATGAGGACAGAGCTGGCGAACTTGCCGGACAAACATCAGGGGATCAACTGATGGGACTGAGCACCAGTAACACAGGAACAAGTGTAGATTGTGCTGACGCCACTTCAGAGATGTAGCTGGCGGGGTTGGAGGCCAGGGTAAATAGTAGAGACAGTGGAGCCAGAGGCCTAAGTGGAGCATGGTTAGAATCAGTAGTAGTCCACAACCTCCATAAAAACCGATGCCCATTGGCCTCTGCATGCGGCATGCGTAATCCTGGGCTCCAACAGCGTCAGTTGGTGTTCAGAAGTGTCGTCTCCACAGAGCCAAACACATTCGTTCAAGTGTTAGTGGGGTTCAGCACTGTCAGCTGTTCCCCTGCTGTGGAGATGGCAAGTCTCCTGCTGCATTCACCTGCCAAAATCCAGTAGGCCCCAGCCTGCTCCTCGCCTAATCCTGAGCTCCAACAACGTCAGTTGGTGTTCAGAAGTGTCGTCTCCACAGAGCCAAACACATTCGTTCAAGTGTTAGTGGGGTTCAGCACTGCCAGCTGTTCCCCTGCTGTGGAGATGGCAAGTCTCCTGCTGCATTCACCTGCCAAAATCCAGTAGGCCCCAGCCTGCTCCTCGCCTAATCCTGGGCTCCAACAACGTCAGTTGGTGTTCAGAAGTGTCGTCTCCACAGAGCCAAACACATTCGTTCAAGTGTTAGTGGGGTTCAGCACTGTCAGCTGTTCCCCTGCTGTGGAGATGGCAAGTCTCCTGCTGCATTCACCTGCCAAAATCCAGTAGGCCCCAGCCTGCTCCTCGCCTAATCCTGAGCTCCAACAACGTCAGTTGGTGTTCAGAAGTGTCGTCTCCACAGAGCCAAACACATTCGTTCAAGTGTTAGTGGGGTTCAGCACTGCCAGCTGTTCCCCTGCTGTGGAGATGGCAAGTCTCCTGCTGCATTCACCTGCCAAAATCCAGTAGGCCCCAGCCTGCTCCTCGCCTAATCCTGGGCTCCAACAACGTCAGTTGGTGTTCAGAAGTGTCGTCTCCACAGAGCCAAACACATTCGTTCAAGTGTTAGTGGGGTTCAGCACTGTCAGCTGTTCCCCTGCTGTGGAGATGGCAAGTCTCCTGCTGCATTCACCTGCCAAAATCCAGTAGGCCCCAGCCTGCTCCTCGCCTAATCCTGAGCTCCAACAACGTCAGTTGGTGTTCAGAAGTGTCGTCTCCACAGAGCCAAACACATTCGTTCAAGTGTTAGTGGGGTTCAGCACTGCCAGCTGTTCCCCTGCTGTGGAGATGGCAAGTCTCCTGCTGCATTCACCTGCCAAAATCCAGTAGGCCCCAGCCTGCTCCTCGCCTAATCCTGGGCTCCAACAACGTCAGTTGGTGTTCAGAAGTGTCGTCTCCACAGAGCCAAACACATTCGTTCAAGTGTTAGTGGGGTTCAGCACTGTCAGCTGTTCCCCTGCTGTGGAGATGGCAAGTCTCCTGCTGCATTCACCTGCCAAAATCCAGTAGGCCCCAGCCTGCTCCTCGCCTAATCCTGAGCTCCAACAACGTCAGTTGGTGTTCAGAAGTGTCGTCTCCACAGAGCCAAACACATTCGTTCAAGTGTTAGTGGGGTTCAGCACTGCCAGCTGTTCCCCTGCTGTGGAGATGGCAAGTCTCCTGCTGCATTCACCTGCCAAAATCCAGTAGGCCCCAGCCTGCTCCTCGCCTAATCCTGGGCTCCAACAATGTCAGTTGGTGTTCAGAAGTGTCGTCTCCACAGAGCCAAACACATTCGTTCAAGTGTTAGTGGGGTTCAGCACTGCCAGCTGTTCCCCTGCTGTGGAGATGGCAAGTCTCCTGCTGCATTCACCTGCCAAAATCCAGTAGGCCCCAGCCTGCTCCTCGCCTAATCCTGGGCTCCAACAACGTCAGTTGGTGTTCAGAAGTGTCGTCTCCACAGAGCCAAACACATTCGTTCAAGTGTTAGTGGGGTTCAGCACTGTCAGCTGTTCCCCTGCTGTGGAGATGGCAAGTCTCCTGCTGCATTCACCTGCCAAAATCCAGTAGGCCCCAGCCTGCTCCTCGCCTAATCCTGGGCTCCAACAACGTCAGTTGGTGTTCAGAAGTGTCGTCTCCACAGAGCCAAACACATTCGTTCAAGTGTTAGTGGGGTTCAGCACTGCCAGCTGTTCCCCTGCTGTGGAGATGGCAGTCTCTCCTGCTGTCTCCGCATTACAAAGACAGTAGGCCTCTGCCTACACCCTCCTATTTCCTGGGCTTCAACACAGCCAGTTGTAGTTCGGAAGTGCCGTCCACACGGAAAGAGATACTTGCTCCCGTGTCTCAGTGGGGTTCAGTAACGTCAGCTGATCCCCTGCTGTGTGGATGGCAGTCTCTCCTGCTGTCACCTCATTCAAAATACAGTAGGCCTCTGCCTACACCCTCCTATTTCCTGGGCTTCAACACAGCCAGTTGTAGTTCGGAAGTGCCGTCCACACGGAAAGAGACACTTGCTCCCGTGTCTCAGTGGGGTTCAGTAACGTCAGCTGATCCCCTGCTTTGTGGATGGCAGTCTCTCCTGCTGTCACCTCTTTCAAAATACAGTAGGCCTCTGCCTACACCCTCCTATTTCCTGGGCTTCAACACAGCCAGTTGTAGTTCAGAAGTGCCGTCCACACGGAAAGAGATACTTGCTCCCGTGTCTCAGTGGGGTTCAGTAACGTCAGCTGATCCCCTGCTGTGTGGATGGCAGTCTCTCCTGCTGTCACCTCATTCAAAATTCAGTAGGCCTCTGCCTACACCCTCCTATTTCCTGGGCTTCAACACAGCCAGTTGTAGTTCGGAAGTGCCGTCCACACGGAAAGAGACACTTGCTCCCGTGTCTCAGTGGGGTTCAGTAACGTCAGCTGATCCCCTGCTTTGTGGATGGCAGTCTCTCCTGCTGTCACCTCTTTCAAAATACAGTAGGCCTCTGCCTACACCCTCCTATTTCCTGGGCTTCAACACAGCCAGTTGTAGTTCGGAAGTGCCGTCCACACGGAAAGAGATACTTGCTCCCGTGTCTCAGTGGGGTTCAGTAACGTCAGCTGATCCCCTGCTGTGTGGATGGCAGTCTCTCCTGCTGTAAACTCATTCAAAATACAGTAGGCCTCTGCCTACACCCTCCTATTTCCTGGGCTTCAACACAGCCAGTTGTAGTTCGGAAGTGCCGTCCACACGGAAAGAGACACTTGCTCCCGTGTCTCAGTGGGGTTCAGTAACGTCAGCTGATCCCCTGCTGTGTGGATGGCAGTCTCTCCTGCTGTAAACTCATTCAAAATACAGTAGGCCTCTGCCTACACCCTCCTATTTCCTGGGCTTCAACACAGCCAGTTGTAGTTCGGAAGTGCCGTCCACACGGAAAGAGATACTTGCTCCCGTGTCTCAGTGGGGTTCAGTAATGTCAGCTGATCCCCTGCTGTGTGGATGGCAGTCTCTCCTGCTGTCACCTCATTCAAAATTCAGTAGGCCTCTGCCTACACCCTCCTATTTCCTGGGCTTCAACACAGCCAGTTGTAGTTTGGAAGTGCCGTCCACACGGAAAGAGATACTTGCTCCCGTGTCTCAGTGGGGTTCAGTAACGTCAGCTGATCCCCTGCTGTGTGGATGGCAGTCTCTCCTGCTGTCACCTCATTCAAAATACAGTAGGCCTCTGCCTACACCCTCCTATTTCCTGGGCTTCAACACAGCCAGTTGTAGTTCGGAAGTGCCGTCCACACGGAAAGAGACACTTGCTCCCGTGTCTCAGTGGGGTTCAGTAACGTCAGCTGATCCCCTGCTTTGTGGATGGCAGTCTCTCCTGCTGTCACCTCTTTCAAAATACAGTAGGCCTCTGCCTACACCCTCCTATTTCCTGGGCTTCAACACAGCCAGTTGTAGTTCGGAAGTGCCGTCCACACGGAAAGAGATACTTGCTCCCGTGTCTCAGTGGGGTTCAGTAACGTCAGCTGATCCCCTGCTGTGTGGATGGCAGTCTCTCCTGCTGTAAACTCATTCAAAATACAGTAGGCCTCTGCCTACACCCTCCTATTTCCTGGGCTTCAACACAGCCAGTTGTAGTTCGGAAGTGCCGTCCACACGGAAAGAGACACTTGCTCCCGTGTCTCAGTGGGGTTCAGTAACGTCAGCTGATCCCCTGCTGTGTGGATGGCAGTCTCTCCTGCTGTAAACTCATTCAAAATACAGTAGGCCTCTGCCTACACCCTCCTATTTCCTGGGCTTCAACACAGCCAGTTGTAGTTCGGAAGTGCCGTCCACACGGAAAGAGATACTTGCTCCCGTGTCTCAGTGGGGTTCAGTAATGTCAGCTGATCCCCTGCTGTGTGGATGGCAGTCTCTCCTGCTGTCACCTCATTCAAAATTCAGTAGGCCTCTGCCTACACCCTCCTATTTCCTGGGCTTCAACACAGCCAGTTGTAGTTCGGAAGTGCCGTCCACACGGAAAGAGATACTTGCTCCCGTGTCTCAGTGGGGTTCAGTAACGTCAGCTGATCCCCTGCTGTGTGGATGGCAGTCTCTCCTGCTGTCACCTCATTCAAAATACAGTAGGCCTCTGCCTACACCCTCCTATTTCCTGGGCTTCAACACAGCCAGTTGTAGTTCGGAAGTGCCGTCCACACGGAAAGAGATACTTGCTCCCGTGTCTCAGTGGGGTTCAGTAACGTCAGCTGATCCCCTGCTGTGTGGATGGCAGTCTCTCCTGCTGTCACCTCATTCAAAATACAGTAGGCCTCTGCCTACACCCTCCTATTTCCTGGGCTTCAACACAGCCAGTTGTAGTTCGGAAGTGCCGTCCACACGGATAGAGATACTTGCTCCCGTGTCTCAGTGGGGTTCAGTAACGTCAGCTGATCCCCTGCTGTGTGGATGGCAGTCTCTCCTGCTGTCACCTCATTCAAAATACAGTAGGCCTCTGCCTACACCCTCCTATTTCCTGGGCTTCAACACAGCCAGTTGTAGTTCGGAAGTGCCGTCCACACGGAAAGAGACACTTGCTCCCGTGTCTCAGTGGGGTTCAGTAACGTCAGCTGATCCCCTGCTTTGTGGATGGCAGTCTCTCCTGCTGTCACCTCTTTCAAAATACAGTAGGCCTCTGCCTACACCCTCCTATTTCCTGGGCTTCAACACAGCCAGTTGTAGTTCGGAAGTGCTGTCCACACGGAAAGAGATACTTGCTCCCGTGTCTCAGTGGGGTTCAGTAACGTCAGCTGATCCCCTGCTGTGTGGATGGCAGTCTCTCCTGCTGTAAACTCATTCAAAATACAGTAGGCCTCTGCCTACACCCTCCTATTTCCTGGGCTTCAACACAGCCAGTTGTAGTTCGGAAGTGCCGTCCACACGGAAAGAGACACTTGCTCCCGTGTCTCAGTGGGGTTCAGTAACGTCAGCTGATCCCCTGCTGTGTGGATGGCAGTCTCTCCTGCTGTAAACTCATTCAAAATACAGTAGGCCTCTGCCTACACCCTCCTATTTCCTGGGCTTCAACACAGCCAGTTGTAGTTCGGAAGTGCCGTCCACACGGAAAGAGACACTTGCTCCCGTGTCTCAGTGGGGTTCAGTAACGTCAGCTGATCCCCTGCTTTGTGGATGGCAGTCTCTCCTGCTGTCACCTCTTTCAAAATACAGTAGGCCTCTGCCTACACCCTCCTATTTCCTGGGCTTCAACACAGCCAGTTGTAGTTCGGAAGTGCCGTCCACACGGAAAGAGACACTTGCTCCCGTGTCTCAGTGGGGTTCAGTAATGTCAGCTGATCCCCTGCTGTGTGGATGGCAAAGTCTCCTGCTGCCTACACAGTCGTACCACTACTGATTTTTAACCGTGCTCCAATTAGGCCTGTGGCTCCACTGTCTCTCGTATTTCCCCTGTCCTCCAACCCCGCCAGTTACAGCTCCGAAGTGGCGTCTGCACAATCCACACTTGTTCCTGTGTTACAGGTGTTCAGTCCGGTCAGTTAATCCCCTGATGTGTGTCCGGCAATGTCGCCTGCTCTGTCCACATTCCCATTATCGGAATGTGGACAGAGCAGGCGACATTGCCGGACACACATCAGGGGATTAACTGACCGGACTGAACACCTGTAACACAGGAACAAGTGTGGATTGTGCAGACGCCACTTCGGAGCTGTAACTGGCGGGGTTGGAGGACAGGGGAAATACGAAAATCAGTGAAGCCACAGGCCTAAGTGGAGCTTGGTTCAAATTAGTAGTCTACAACCGATCTTAAAATTTCTTCAATGCAGCCTAAGCCTGCTCCGTGCTTGTCCCTGGGCTTCAACACAGCCAGTTGTTGCTCGGAAGTGCCGTCTTCACAGAGTAAAACACTAGCTCCTGTGTTTGTGGGGTTCAGTAACGTCAGCTGTTCCCCTGCTGTTTTGATGGCAATCTGTCCTGCTGCCTCCCAATTGACAGCACATCAGGCCTCAGCCTGCTAAGTGCTTGTCCTGGGCTCCAACATCGCCAGTTGCTGCTCATAACTGACTTTGGCACGGGTACTCCCTCCTGCCCAGCTTGGTTCCAGCCCTGCCTGCTGTTTCCGGGAAGTGTCAATGTCAGTTTGCCACCCCAAGTTGCCATGTCGTGTTGCGGTTGGGTTAGCCGAGGCTAGGGTGCCAGCAGTTTAGGTGCTTCCTATGTGGACTGCGGGTTCTGGTAAGAAAGGTTTGTTCCATAGTGCCAGTAGGACAAGCACCCCCTGTAGGACTGTGTGATTCGGTAACTGCGGCCAGCTTGCGGCATGCCAACTTTGCTTTTCAGGGGTAACTTCTGATACCCCTCCGGGTTCCAGCACCGTCAGCTGGTTCTCATCAGAGCCTTTGGCCTAGGTGCCTCCATCTCGGTATCCGAGTTCCGGCAACGTCTGCTGGTCCTTGGTAGTGCTTTGTAGCACAGGTACCTCCTGCTTAGTAACCGGGTTCCAGCACCGTCAGCTGGTCCTCGGTTGTGCCATTGGCTCTTATTCCTTCTGCTGCCCCTCCGGGTGCCAGCACTGTCAGCTGGTCCTCGCTATTTCCATTTGCTCTTGCAGCTTATGCTACCCCTCCGGGTTCCAGCACCGTCAGCTGGTTCTCGTCAGAGCCTTTGGCCTAGGTGCCTCCATCTCGGTATCCGAGTTCCGGCAACGTCTGCTGGTCCTTGGTAGTGCTTTGTAGCACAGGTACCTCCTGCTTAGTAACCGGGTTCCAGCACCGTCAGCTGGTCCTCGGTTGTGCCATTGGCTCTTATTCCTTCTGCTGCCCCTCCGGGTGCCAGCACTGTCAGCTGGTCCTCGCTATTTCCATTTGCTCTTGCAGCTTATGCTACCCCTCCGGGTTCCAGCACCGTCAGCTGGTTCTCGTCAGAGCCTTTGGCCTAGGTGCCTCCATCTCGGTATCCGAGTTCCGGCAACGTCTGCTGGTCCTTGGTAGTGCTTTGTAGCACAGGTACCTCCTGCTTAGTAACCGGGTTCCAGCACCGTCAGCTGGTCCTCGGTAGTGCCATTGGCTCTTGTTCCTTCTGCTGCCCCTCCGGGTGCCAGTACCGTCAGCTGGTTCAAGAGGACAAAGAACAGGAAGACAACCACCAAGATGCAGAACAACAAGAGAGAGAAGACAAAGAAGCATAAAAAAAACAAAGCAGAAGAACATTAAGCATAAGACTAATACTCTGAGCAAATGATATTATCTTATTTATAAGCAGAAGAAGACTAAGCAGTGTATGGGGGTGAGTCCGTTCCTCCTCGTGGTGCCCCTGGAAAAGGCCTGCTTCTGCAGGCCAAACTGAACGCGGACAAATCCTGTTGTACATCTTTTGTGACAGGCAGAACGGAAGGTGTAAACTTCTAACTTTTCTAGATAACAACTACAGGAATGCCTGACACAAACAAGAATATGATGAAGAAGAATAGGAAGAAGATGAAGAAGCTGAATATGTAGAATAATAATTGTTGAATAAGAAGAATATGAAGAATGTAAGAAAAGGAAGAAGAAGAAGAAGAAGAAGAAGAAGAAGAATGTAAAAAAAGGAAGTAGAAGAAGAAGAAGAAGAATGTAAAAAAAGGAATAAGAAGAAGAATGTAAAAAAAGGAAGTAGAAGAAGAAGAAGAAGAATGTAAAAAAAGGAAGTAGAAGAAGAAGAAGAAGAATGTAAAAAAAGGAAGTAGAAGAAGAAGAAGAAGAATGTAAAAAAAGGAAGTAGAAGAAGAAGAAGAAGAATGTAAAAAAAGGAAGTAGAAGAAGAAGAAGAATGTAAAAAAAGGAATAAGAAGAAGAATGTAAAAAAAGGAAGTAGAAGAAGAAGAAGAAGAATGTAAAAAAAGGAAGTAGAAGAAGAAGAAGAAGAATGTAAAAAAAGGAAGTAGAAGAAGAAGAAGAAGAATGTAAAAAAAGGAAGTAGAAGAAGAAGACATACATGTCTGGCAAAATATAAATGAGGCTAACATAGTCAATATCTTTGTAACTCCTAACATCTTTAAAAAAAAAAGTTTAATTCCTGCTATTCCATTTGATTGGGCTAAACCTCTATGGCTTTAATGTCTCCTCCACCTCCCACAATACATTCTACATTATTCTTAGTTGTTTTTCTTCATGTAGAATTAACCTACAAGGAAAGAAAGGGTTTTTTTTAATTCCGATATTTTGGCCCCATTGACTTGCATTGGTTCCCGGTATCGGAATCGGCGATACCGATACTTTTTTTAAAGATCGGCCGATCCATTCCGATCCGATATTTTCAAGTATCGGCTGGTATCGCTCAACTCTAATTATCACTTATTATTGGTTTATTATTTCAAATATTGAAATCCATATACGGTACAAATTCTGATAATAATTATATGGATATTACTGATTGCTATGGTACGCTGTGATATTATAGGATAGGGAAATTACCAGATTTGGTATAGAATAGGGAATGAAGACTTCAAGCAAGATACTGAAATTACGTTAATAAAGACTTTTTATATTTCTAAATTGATTCTTATCAGTTGCAAGAAGAAGAATGCCGCGATCCACAAGTCCCTGAAGGTAACAAAGCTATGATTTCGCAGTAAGACTGTGTTACTTACAAGTGCAGTATCCACCACTGACAGTCACAAGTGCAGTATTCACCACTGACAGTCACAAGTGCAGTATCCACCACTGACAGTCACAAGTGCAGTATCCACCACTGACAGTCACAAGTGCAGTATCCACCACTGACAGTCACAAGTGCAGTATCCACCACTGACAGTCACAATTAAAGTGTCTAACCTGACAACCAGAGGACGATGATCCTATGATGCTGAGATGAACGGTGTTATCACGTTCTTACCAAGTTCCAGAGGTTTCTAATCACCTGTAAAGCTTCAATGTAAAGCTGGTGAACAATGAAGGTAATTATCAGGAAGCTACAACCCTGACATATGTCCTGTGCATTAGGACAAGGACTGGTTATGGTGCTATGTTTAGCAAGGAAGAGTCATTTTAACCCTTGCTTTGCTGACCAAAGACGTCACACCTGTTCAAAGACCAGTACCGATGGAGGATTCCAGAATATCCAAGGCGAGCCAATGTAAGCCCAGGTTTTTAAAGATGACACTGCACAGATATTAAAGCTGCATTTCATTGATAGACTTTGTTTCTTATCAAAATTTGAATTTATGAACTTTGATTTGATACACAACACAATTTCTACAACATCTATATGCTATAGGAAAACTGTATTTTTAAAAAAACCAAGAAGAAGACAGAAGACATCAAAATGAAGACCAGATGACATCAGATGATGATGACTGAACCTGAGATGCTTCAATTTAGATTTAGGGAAGTATAATTATACATATTTTATATGAATATTGTTTACGGCTTACCATAACATGAATTCACATCAATTATGTCATTGAGTACTTATAATGGTAATCTAATATTATTATTATTATTATTATTATTGATATTAAATTATTTTGTCAAAGAAGAAGAAAAGAAGAAAAAAGATCTCATTATATTTTGAGGGTTCCAATTAATGTCTGTCTCCCTCAAAAGGGGGAATTGTTAAATATTATTAGGCATGGATTTATATATATTAGTTATGGAGTTGTATTCTTATATGTTCTGTACGGGACATTGCCTTCCATTGCATGTGCTATTTTAGCAAGTGGTAAATGTCAGCTCACTACATATTTAAGTTTAGCCTTGAGGTAAATGTCAAACTCCATATATACCGAGATCACGTGCTTCAAGAGACGTATATAATTCATGGCTAACTGTAGATGTCGCTGGTTCCTTCCCTCACCATCATGAGACACAGACGCAAGATGACATAACTGAACAACTGGTATGTTACTTTACTACAAAGAAGCCTAAGAGAGACAGAGGCCATTTGCCATGTGGATCTCAGAAGAAGAATACATGTCGCTTTTGCAATAACTAATGGACAATCTCTCTTTCATCTATTTTTTATGTTTTTCTGTAATAATCCTTTCTTTGATGGAAGAATCCAAATAAACCACTATATTTTTATCTGGTAATTAGTCCTGAGTATTTTACAGGATAAGCATTATTTTACAGAGTGTCTAGTTGCCAGATTTGTATGCTGTTTATAAAGTAAAAAAAAAAACCTCCCAGAGGCTCACACAGGGAGAGCATGTGACTGTATTTCCTGTTTTCCTGTGTCTGTGTATGAGAGAAGCAGCCTGCTGGAGATGCTTTACAGATAAACAAATGATTTATTCCTGATCTATTAAGCTTATCATATATTGTCCCTGATTGTTCCTGAATAAATAGGGCCCCCTGATTAGCTGTGTTAAGGCCCTGTCACACACAGCGATCTCAGGTTTCTAAGGTACACATCGGGTAACTAAGCGCCGCGCGCCGCTTAGTTACCCGATATTTACCTTAGATACCAGCATCCTCGCTGGTGCTGATCGCTGGTGAAGCTGCCTGTTTGGCAGCTCACCAGCAATCATGTAATGATGCACCAGCGATCCTGACAAGGTCGTATTGTTGTCGGGATCGCTGGTACATCTTTATATGTGACGGGGCCTTTAGAGTATGTGATGTGATTGCTGCAGAGCAATATGGGGTACCCCACATGGTTGTACCTGCTGTGTCTTTTGCAATGCATAAAATGGAAAAGGCCTTTTTTTTTTTCTTTCTTGCAATCCACGTAAATTGTAGTGTGAATTTTAGAAAAGTCATTTTACAGTAGATTGAATCAATCAGCTCTAGTGTATAGCTGTTGATGGTTTTGTGATAATAAAAATGTGTAATATTTTCAATGCTACTAAACAGCAAAAAAAAGGTGCTACCGTATTGTAGACACTAGGCAGCTCTGTCGACAGGTTGGCCATTAGTCTTCCCTGATCACAAGCCAGAGCAATCAGTAGACATTTGATATTTATTGTTTTTATATTGTATTTTCTGCAGAGATGCAGCTCATTACTTTAACAGCTTTAGAGCTAGATTTATAGCAATAAAACAGGCCCCCCGAGGTCCTTAAACTCATTAAATCAGTAACACATTTTTTGAAAGCTGATCTGCTAATGAGTTTTAATATACTGAAAATTGCACATAAAAGTCATAAAAATTTGTAAATAAAATATACAGTCGTAACTGAGACCTTTAATTGCCGGTCACAACTTTCTATCGTGCAAACTTTAAAAACTAAATAAGTGTAGCTTCTCATTAGTCGAGTGCTATTTTATGTGTAACATGAAGATGATTTCATTGCCTCGAGGCTTTTCTCAGACAGTTCGCTCTACAGATAATCTGCCCAGGAGGAAACCGGTCTCGGAACAGATGTAAAAAGTCAAACATAATGCAATCCAAGCACAAGACACCTTCTATAAAGACTGGAGCTGCTCCATCAGGTTAGGATAACATTCCTATTGTATTTCTTAATTGTAATAGTAAATTAGCTGGAGCTTGATGGAGGGGCTAAGGGTGATAAATTGCTAAAGACAGAGAGTAAACTGAATATGTACACCTTACAGAAAAGAATATATGTACAGTATCCTACAGAACAAAGATATCAATACCACCAAACAGATTGGATTCTGTTGTGTTTACTGGTGTGTTTGGGATCATTATCCAGTTGCATGACTAAGTTTGGCCTAGTTTAAGCTTTCGGATAGATGACCTTACATTTGCCTTCTCATGGCAAATCATGAGTCAGGATAGTCAAGGAGTCCAAGGTGAAAATCCAGGAGAGTACGTCATAAACAGATGGAAGAAACAAAGATATAGTCAGGGAGCATTCAGAGGTCAGATTATCAGGAGGATAATAGATCACAGGAAAGGTGTTAAACAAACGGATTGTCCAAATGAGGTCCAAGGTCAGGCAACTAAAGATCATCAAACAGAACACAAGGCACAGAGAGACAAACCCCATAAAAGCTGAATGTATGTCTGTCCGAGGTCTTGAAATTAAAGTCCAGTTAAGTAACCTGGTAATCACCTGACAAAATGAACACCTCTGGCCAGCCAGCTCTCAGATTAGACAGCCAAGCTGTCAATCAAACCACTGACAGATCAGCACACACTGCACCAGACTGGGTGACTGAGCTGTCAAAGTGCTACAACTTCAGCACTCCCCTGTACCAGATTGGACAGCTGAGCCATCAGTAACTGCAACCCAGATACAGAGGGGTGGAATCTTAACCCCTTAATGTCCAATGACTGTCACAGTCCGTCATCAGACATTTCCCCTGCTTTGATGAGGGCTTCGGCGCTGAGCCCGCATCAAAGCTGGGACATGTCAGCTGTTATGAACAGCTGACATGTGCCCGCAATAGGCGCGAGCGGAATCGACGTCCGCCCGCGCCTATTAACTAGTTAAATGCCGCTGTCAAAGCTGACAGCGGGCATTTAAATAGCATTTCCGGCCGCCGGGCCGGAAATGACCTCATCGCTGACCCCCGTCACATGATCGGGGGTCGGCATCATGTTGCCTGGACAAGCAGAGGTCTCTATGAGACCTCTATGGTTGTTCCAGGCATATGGCTTTCATCGCCACCCGGTGGTCGGCACTGAAAGCACAGCAGTAAATCTGCTACATATGGGCGATCTGCTCATCGCCCATATGTAGCAGAGCCGATCGGGTTGCGCAAGCTTCTAGCCTCCTATGGAGGCTATTGAAGCATGCCAAAAGTAAAAAAAAAAAATGTTTAAAAATAAAAAAAAATTAAAAAAACCTAAAAGTTCAAATCACCCCCCTTTCGCCCCAATCAAAATAAAACAGTAAAAAAAAATCCCACATACACATATTAGGTATCGCCGCGTTCAGAATCGCCCGATCTATCAATAAAAAAAATCATTAACCCGATCGCTAAACGGCGTAGCGAGAAAAAAATTCAAAGCGCCAGAATTACGTTTTTTTGGTCACCAAGACATTGCATTAAAATGCAATAACGGGCGATCAAAAGAACATATCTGCAAAATCTTGGTATCATTAAAAACGTCAGTCCGGCACGGAAAAAATAAGCCCTCACCCGACCCCAGACCATGAAAAATGGAGACGCTACGGGTCTCGGAAAATTGTGCAATTTTTTTTTTTTAGCAAACTTTGGAATTTTTTTTCACCACTTAGATAAAAGAGGACATAGACATATTTGGTGTCTATGAACTCGTAATGACCTGGAGAATCATAATGGCAGGTCAGATTTAGCATCTAGTGAACTTAACAAAAAAGCCAAGCAAAAAACAAGTGTGGGATTGCACTTTTTTTGCAATTTCACCGCACTTGGAATTTTTTTCCCGTTTTCGAGTACACGATATGGTAAAACCAATGATGTCATTTAAAAGTACAACTCGTCCCGCAAAAAATAAGCCCTCACATGGCCATATAAACGGAAAAATAAAAAAGTTATGGCTCTGGAAAGAAGGGGAGGGAAAAATGAAAATGTAAAACCAAAAATACCCCTGGTCGTTAAGGGGTTAACCATACCTCTCTGCTAGGGGGGACAACTGGAACCCTAGGCTTCCTAGGCAGTTTTAGATGTAAGCCTCTGACAACCGCTCGGCCTTCACACCTCAAGCTGGGACCCAGCATCTTTCCACTGGGCCGTGTTCCCTCAAATGGATGATGTACTGGAGGGAATTTTGGACCCTATGAGAAACCACATCCCTCTAAACCAAATAATTAGTGATGAGCGAATTTGTTCAGAAAACGATCGCCAAACGATTTGGCACGAATATGGCACATGTGGATTCGAGATCAGAAACATGAGCAAGATTTTATAAAATTGGGAAAAAACGGTAACATTCGGTAAAAAGTGTGGGAAAATACTTGCGTTGCCACAAAAGGATTTTCAACAATAATGGTGGTATATCATGAGCATGGGAGACTTGTCTAATGAGGGGAAGGGGTTTGCTAAGCTCAGAGGCGCAGCACGCTTGTAAACAGTGTTTTTTTTCCCCTAACCTTATGTGTGCACATTGCGGCTAGCTAATCAGGGTGCAGGAAACACCCACAATGTACTGACACAACGGCTTGTGTCATTGGCTGATGAAATCACATGTCCCTCTCGATATAAATAGCGGACATCTTATTTTAGTGGCATTTGACACTGTAACAGCGCAGAGAGGCTGCTCCTGATGCTGGCAGTGTTAGTAGCTAGGTTTTAGCTAGTTAGCTATGTGGTTGTTTCTCACTCAGTAGTTTAGTTAGGTAGTGTCTGTGTGGCTGTGAAATCAACCTTCCTGCACATTTTATTATTTTTTTATTTTGTGCCATTACTGAGGTCCACAGACATGTCATGCCAGTGTGTTGTGCACTGCTTCTATTGTGGTCCATGCACGAGTATAGCGCTCTAAATTTTTTCACTAGGTAAATGTGAAACAGCATTTCATATCCCACCTTGTCATTTAGTGCTGTGGTGACATTGTTCTGTGATTTGGGCTGCTGTGTATGAAGAAATGTTTTTTTTTTTGGGGGGGCAGTACCTCCGTGATTCACCATGCCATATCACACCTTGTTATTTAGTGGCGTTGACATTCTACAGTGTGCATAGCTCATGCTCATTAAAACAAATATTCATTTTTCTGTTGCTAAATATGATACAGCCCAACGTATTTCGCGTTGTAATTTTGTGGGGGACCTAACGAACATTAAAAAAAATGTAATTTTTTTCTTTTGCTGAACGTAATACAGCCTGCCATATCCTACGTTGTCATTTTATTGGGTTGAAATTAAGCTGTCTGCAGACCATATGCACAAAGCAAAAAAAGCATTTTCTCTTGCGAAATGTGATACAGCCCGCCATATCCCACGTTGTAATTTTGTGGAGGTGAAATTGTGTGTGCAGAGCTGTTGCACACAGAAAAAACAACATTTTTGGGGTTTTACAAACGTGATAAAGCAGGCTAAATATGAATTTGAAATTGGAGCATATGTTCTAGTATATTCAGGAGTCATGCACACTAAAAAAAAATTCTTCTTCTTACTAATGTCGTACAGTAGGAGACATCTCACTTTCAATTTTTTTGTAGCATCTAGTCTGTTATAGAGTCCTAATCTACAGCCCCCCCCAAAAATTCTTGTTACTAACATCATACAATAGGGGAGATCTAATTTTAAAATTGTTTGGAGCATATCTTCTTTGTCATACAGGCCTCACCCACACTCAAACATTTCTTTCTTCTGTGGCTAATGTGATTCAGCACACCATATTTCACCTTGTCATTTACTGCCGCTGAAATTCACCTGTTTGCAGAGGTGGTGCAGAGTTTAAAATCTAATTTTTTGCTGCTAATACTGTGCTCCAACCACACTATCTGAACAACATGATTGGCAAAAAAAGCGAGGCCATGGTTGAAGGTGGATTAGTCTTGGTGTTCAACGTGTATGTGGGGTAGGTGATAATGTTTGTGAAATCACTAGTGACTCAACAACGTCATGTCCTATGCAAAGACAACTGACAACTTCTGTTACTGTATGGGCTGCTCCATTACCTTTCTTTGGCAGAGACACAACAATACACCTTGTTGATGAGGCCCAGAAGGAGCATGTGCTAGAGTGGATGGCAAGCGTAGCTTCAAGTGGCCTCTCCTCCTCTTCCGCCACCTCAACATCACACCCAGTACAGTCCACAAAGGTGGCACCCAAATTACCCTTGCTTCTCCCTTCATCCTACCTCTCCAACCATACTACTGACTGTGCAGAACCACAGATGAGTGAGCCTGAAGAGCTGTTCACACATTCTATGCCATGTTCATCAGAAGTGTACTTAAAAGCTTTACAGAGTCAAGAGGAGGAAATCTGCACCGATGCCCAAAACTTTTGTAGCTTGGATCCAGGACAGGATGAAGTAGGGTTTGAGCAGAGTTTTGACCATCATCACCAGACGTTAACTCCCAGGGGGGAGGTGATCCTGATGAGACTCAGATATCTGAGGCGCACGAGGACTATACTGTGCTGTCAGGGCAGGAAGAGGAGGAGGATTACTCCAAGGGCGAGGAACGTGATAACACAGAGGATGATGATGTTGAGGTGGTAGATCCCAGTTGGGGTGAGCACAGAGACACACAGCTGAGTAGGTCATCTGAGGAGGAAGATGAGGAGGTTACGTGCCGTATGTCACAGACACATAGTGATGCAGCCATGACGAGCAATGCATCCTCAGCCACAGCTGTGGCTGTGACCAGCAGCGTCCACAGGTCTGCAGCTCTCAGAGGTGGCAAGGGTTGCCTAGCCTGGACCTTTGATTGCACTGCAAAGGGTAAGCCAACTCACATAATCTGCCAACTTTGCAAAAAAACTGAGTAGAGGTAAAAAGTGCAGTAATTTGACTACTACATATCTGAACCTTCATATGTGCAATCAACATGCATCACCCTGAGAATCCCACTGCACTACAATGCAGGCTACTTCTTTCTCATCCTCCGTTACTGTGTCAATTATTGAGACGCAGGTCTCCAACCATAGAACCTAGGATTCTTTACCCGCTCCAGTCACACTGACTGAGAGTCCACCATCAGCTGTAACAGAAATGGACATGCTGCTGTTTTTGACTGATCTCAGAACGAGCACTCCACAACTTTCTCAATCCACCGCAACATCTTCGCTTGCACCTCCCTCACGGTCCAGCAGTTTGTCCGGTTCACCATACTTCACCCTCTCTCTGCACTGCCGCCAGCCCACGGTACCGCAGTTGTAGCCACGTAAAATATTGTTTCCTCCAATGCATGACAAAGCTAAGAGGTTGAACTCCACCATCTACAATCTGTTGAAAATGCTGCCTTTCCCCCTGGCAGATACAGACGGTTTCTGAAAACTGATGGCCAAATCAAGAAAGGCACATCCAGCCCATGAATGGCAGCGCTTCCCAGGACTCACATCCAAAGATGATATTTCATTTTTTTTATTTGATAGGTTAAAAAAGAGGAGATACAACGCGTTTTGGATACAGTGTATATCCTTCATCAGGTATAAAAACACAGTACAAATCCTAACAGTATAAAATTCAGAACTGCCATTCATGGGCTGGATGCGCCTTTCTTGATTTACTCATCCTGTGTGAGCCTGAATCTGGCTATTTCACTTGGATCCACCTGAGGAAATCTGCAAGCCCTGTCTATTGAAAAGTAACCCAGAAGGAAGGATTTTTGAGGATACACAATCTAAAGCCATATTATTCTTCTATCAGGTGAGTGCATAAAATTGTGCACCCTTTAAAGACTACAATATTGTGTTTACACACTTAGGGCGCCGTGATTTGTCTGTTCTCTCCCAAACAGGGTTTTTTTTGCGAAAGCTGATGGCCGTCACATTCCCCCAGTACCACTTGACCAGTCGTCATTACTTTTCTAAGAAAGCTGTGCCTGCGCTACACCAGTATATCGCAGACAACATCTGTTACTTGACTAAATCTATGTCTGCTAAGGTGCATTTCACCACAGACACTTGGACGAGTATGCATGGCCAAGGGTATTACATCTTGCTGACTGGGCACTGGGTGACTCTCTGGTGGCTATGGCGGCAGGCGTTGCTCCACAAGTATTGGAATCCCCAAGTCTTGAAGGACAAACTTCTATATTTAACACTCTCAGCACTGCTTCTGCCTCCTCTATCTCCTCTAAGGTCTCCACCTGCACCCTCAACATTTACCTTAATGAGACACACATTCCAACAGTCTAGAGCAAATCCCAACCACCTCCGTCCTGCGCAGCAAGGGCTCACCACAATAAGCCAGTGATAAAATTTATATGACTTGGAGATCACAGTCATACAGCTGAAGAGTTGTGGACAGCTCTTCAGGCCAGATTTGAGCAATGGCTGTCTCTGCTGAACCTACATCCAGGGAATGCCGTGTCCGATAACGGTGCGAACCTGGTGGCGGCCCTATGGCGAGGCAAGCTTACACACATGCTTTGCATGGCTCACATCCTCAACCTGGTGGTACAGTGTTTTCTCCACCGCTAACCTGTCCCGGGTGGGCTGCTGCAGAAAGCACGGAAGCTGTGTGCTCACTTCTGATTTTCGCACCCCTCAGTTCGACTTGCATCGATACAGAGGTATTTGACAATGCCAGTTAACAGGTTGATATGCAATGTGTCAACATGGTGGAATTCCACTCTGCACATGTTGCAGTGACTGTGGCAGCATCAGTGAGCCATGATGCAGCATGTCATAACGTATACCCTGGGCTAACACAGTACAGACATGGTACAATCACCCTTTTGCAGAGTTTCAAAGTGGCTACTAAGATGGTTAGCACTGACGATGCCATCATCAGCATCACTATACTGGCCATCTATATGCTGGAGCAGACTTTGAATAGTCTCTGGGAGGAGGTGGTGGTCCCAGAGGAAGAAGGAGGATGCAGAAGTGATAAAATAGTCTCAAAGTCCCAGACTGTCTTTACACAGGCGGGTATCAAGTGATGGTGGATTACTGCGATTAACCCCTTCCCGACCTTTGACGCCACGTAGGCATCATGAAAAGTCGTGCCAATACGACCCATGATGCCTATGTGGCATCATGAATTGATTGCCCCCCCCTGCGTGTTGGGTGACCGGGGTCACTGAAAGGTCACCCAACCTGCACTCAGAGGACCCTTTATAGTTAACCCCAGGGGGTGTGGCTTAGCCCCACATGCCTACGATCGCTCTGATTGGCTGTTAAAAGTGAAACAGCCAATCAGAGTGATTTGTAATATTTCACCAAAGAAATTTGGTGAAATATTACAATTCAGCCATGGCTGATGCTGCAAACCTTAGACCTACTAAGCGTGTGACGTCGCAACTGCGGATGCCACTAATGGATGCTGGCTACCGTGGAGTGCCAACAAAGCCACCGGTAGGTGCTGGTGCCGGACTCTGACTCTGCCTCCTACCTGCACCTCAACCTGTGTGCTTAACAGGCTAGGCTACAAAGCACATGCGTACCAAGGGTAGGGTACTTGTCCTTAATGGTGATGGTGTTAATACCCCTGTAGTCAATGCATGGACGTAGTTCTCCGGTCTTCTGTACAAAGAAAAGCCCCGACTCTGCAGATGACAATGACTTCCTAATAAAGCCCCTTGCCAGATTCTCCCGGATGTACTGAGACATTGCCTCCATCTCCGGGAGAGAGAGAGGATAAACTCGACCCTGGGGAGGCTCAGCACCAGGCAAGAAGTCAATAGGCCAGTCATAGGGGCGATGAGGCAGAAGGGTCTCCACTGCCCTCTTGGAGAACACGTCCGCATAGGACCAATAGTATTTGGGTAGAGAGGAAAGATCCCTGGGTACCTCAATAGTAGCAACCTGGATGTACTCCCTGTGACATCTACCAACACAGGATTTACTCCATCCCAGAATTCTCCCTGAGGACCACTCTATATGAGAGGAGTGATAACATAGCCACGGCATCCCTAAGAGGACCTCATCAATTCCTTCGGGAATGACTAGTAGGGAGATGACCTCATGATGGGAAGGAGACATGAATAACGTAAAAGAGATGGTCTAATGGATTATCTGCGCTGGTAGTGTTGACCCATTTATCACCCGTATGGTCACTGGCTTGGCGAGCATAACTAGTGGAATTGCGTGCCATCGGGCGAAGGCAGAAGACATGAAGTTGCCCTCCGCCCCGGAATCCACGCAAAGCTCTACCTGATGGGTGGATTTGCCAATAGAAACTGTCCCCTTAAAGGTCAACTTGGAAGAAGATGCCGCTGCGTTTAGTGAACCAGCTCCCAAGGTCACCAAACGAGGACGCTCTCCTAGTTGCCCAGGACACCTGGAGGTGAGGTGTCCTGACTGCAAGCAGACATGACAGACCATTCGTGCACGAGCGGTTTGGGACTTAGATCACGCTTGAGACGTCTCCATGGCCTCATGTGGCTTGAACGCCTGGACCGGAGATTCCAGAGGTTTGGCGAAGGTGGGTGCCAGCCGAAACCTCTGCCTACACTGGGCTCGCTCCAACCTTTGCTAGATAAAGTGGAGGTCAATGCGAGTAGATACTGCTGTCAACTCTTCCAGTGGGGCAAGAATCTCCCTAGTAGCCAGGGCATCCTTTACATGGTCAGCCAGCCCCGTCCAAAATACTGGAAAGAGGGCTTTATCTGGCCGCTCCAGCTCAGACGCTAGAGTCCAGAAGTGGATGGCAAAGTGACTGACAATGGACGAGCCCTGTGTTGATGCCAGCAGTTAGAACGCCGTATCGTGGGTGACTCGAGGTCCTAAAAAGACCTGTTTCAGAGTGCTCAGGAACCGTGGAGCACTCTGCACCACACGATCATCGCGCTCCCACAATGGTGTGGCCCACTCCAACACCCTGTCTGACAGAAGGGATATTATGAATCCCACCTTGGCCCGCTCTGAAATGGGAAATGTGCAGCCAGGAGCTCAAGGTGTATTGCACACTGGCTCACAAAACCCCACATGACTGGCTATCAGCAGAGAACTTATCTGGCAGCATGAGGCGGGATAAGGTCAGAACAGGGGTAGCAGTGGACAAAGTAGCTGCAGCCACGCTAGCAGCCTGAACAGCCACTGCAGTAACATTCACGGATGAGGTTGTGCGCCCAAGAGTTGCAACCTACCCTCCAGCTGCTGGATCTACTGCTGCAGTCGCTGTTCGTCCATCATTACTAGCCAGACCCTAGCGCTAATATAATGTAAGGGCTGGTGGAACGCACCAAATAATAAAGATAGTAAAAAGATGCGTTCGCAGCCTGGGGTCCACCGTGCAGAGATGGTAAACTGCTGCTCAGTAATGGCGGACGCTATATTGCGGTATAGGAGAGGAACACACGCGGGTTAACGTCACCTGGTGTGTACACAAGCGGACTCTGTTAACTCACAGAACCGAACATGAATGCCGGAGCCTGTTAAAGCTCACAGAGTTCGGAAAGGTAAGCGCTCAGTATGCGGTCACAGAACTTTGCCCCAAGGACACGGGGTCGGAGTCCCTCTAGACCAACTAAGCATGTAGCGTCGCAACTGCGGATGTCACTAGTGGACGCTGGCTACCGTGGAGTGCCGACCACATGCACCGTGGCGTACAGACAAAGCCACCAGTGGGCGCTGATGCATCCTACCTGCACCTCAGCCTTGGCACTTAACAGGCTTGGCTACACAACACATGCATACCAAGGGTAGGGGTTTCATAATGAGTCATTCACCAGAGACATTCATACATGCATGCAACACTCACTCCACATGGTCCATAATCTTTTCCTATATTAGCGCATGGCCGAGCAGCCATGCAAACCTTTTATAGATGCAGCCTTCCGGGACCTTCCTGGTGGTCCAATCAGAGCAGCAACAGGACCTGAGCATGTGACATCTGACCTCCAATGAGAGGTTGTCCCACGGGCATGCTCAGTAGGAGAAAAGGAGGACTTAGTCCCAGGAGCGTCTGCTCACCGCTGACTCAAGCATGGTACAATAGCTGAGGCTGGAGGAGCAACCAGATGCCTAGCATTAGTCTGGGCAAGATGCTGGGACCGACTTCTCTGCTGAGCAGGAACCTCTGACGCCACAGAAGAATGGGAGACCGCAGAAGACATGGCTTGAGATTCCCCCTGTACAGTGGGGAAAAGTCGACGCCTAACAGTGAACACTCCTGGTTGTCCATCTACTGGGTTGGGCATAGTGGAAGACGTGTCAGACCCTATTACATGGAACCCATGCAGTCACATGTGCAACAGGCAGCCTGCTGTTCACAATGTTGCACACGGATTCTGCAGTTTTTTCGTATGAATATCAGCCATCATGAAGCTATGTAAAGCCCCAATACATGTGAGCAACAAACCATTAATGTAAAAATATTAAAGTTTATTTATAACCATTAAAAAAATTATTAGCAAAAATGCAGTACAGAAACAACAAATAAGTGACAGGTAGACTCCACAGTAGTGAAAACAATTGCTGCAGGGCACGTGGCATGGTGCTTACCCACTAGTTCATATATCCAAATAGTTAATATCCTGCTCAAGACCAGAAAACCAAGTACACCTATTTCATGTAATCACATTTCCCAATGATTCCACATGAGGAGTCAATGGCAGGAAAGCCAGCACCTCAGACCCTCTATATACAGTGGGGCAAAAAAGTATTTAGTCAGTCAGCAATAGTGCAAGTTCCACCACTTAAAAAGATGAGAGGCGTCTGTAATTTACATCATAGGTAGACCTCAACTATGGGAGACAAACTGAGAAAAAAAAATCCAGAAAATCACATTGTCTGTTTTTTTTTTCATTTTATTTGCATATTATGGTGGAAAATAAGTATTTGGTCAGAAACAAGCAATCAAGATTTCTGGCTCCTCTTTCCTCCACTCATTACCTGTAGTAATGGCACCTGTTTAAACTTGTTATCAGTATAAAAAGACACCTGTGCACACCCTCAAACAGTCTGACTCCAAACTCCACTATAGTGAAGACCAAAGAGCTGTCAAAGGACACCAGAAACAAAATTGTAGCCCTCCACCAGGCTGGGAAGACTGAATCTGCAATAGCCAACCAGCTTGGAGTGAAGAAATCAACTGTGGGAGCAATAATTAGAAAATGGAAGACATACAAGACCACTGATAATCTCCCTCGATCTGGTGCTCCACGCAAAATCCCACCCCGTGGGGTCAGAATGATCACAAGAACGGTGAGCAAAAATCCCAGAACCACGCGGGGGGACCTAGTGAATAAACTGCAGAGAGCTGGGACCAATGTAACAAGGCCTACCATAAGTAACACACTACGCCACCATGGACTCAGATCCTGCAGTGCCAGACGTGTCCCACTGCTTAAGCCTGTACATGTCCGGGCCCGTCTGAAGTTTGCTAGAGAGCATTTGGATGATCCAGAGGAGTTTTGGGAGAATGTCCTATGGTCTGATGAAACCAAACTGGAACTGTTTGGTAGAAACACAACTTGTCGTGTTTGGAGGAAAAAGAATACTGAGTTGCATCCATCAAACACCATACCTACTGTAAAGCATGGTGGTGGAAACATCATGCTTTGGGGCTGTTTCTCTGCAAAGGGGCCAGGACGACTGATCCGGGTACATGAAAGAATGAATGGGGCCATGTATCGTGAGATTTTGAGTGCAAACCTCCTTCCATCAGCAAGGGCATTGAAGATGAAACGTGGCTGGGTCTTTCAACATGACAATGATCCAAAGCACACCGCCAGGGCAACGAAGGAGTGGCTTCGTAAGAGGCATTTCAAGGTCCTGGAGTGGCCTAGCCAGTCTCCAGATCTCAACCCTATAGAAAACCTTTGGAGGGAGTTGAAAGTCCGTGTTGCCAAGCGAAAAGCCAAAAACATCACTGCTCTAGAGGAGATCTGCATGGAGGAATGGGCCAACATACCAACAACAGTGTGTGGCAACCTTGTGAAGACTTACAGAAAACGTTTGACCTCTGTCATTGCCAACAAAGGATATATCACAAAGTATTGAGATGAAATTTTGTTTCTGACCAAATACTTATTTTCCACCATAATATGCAAATAAAATGAAAAAAAAAACAGACAATGTGATTTTCTGGATTTTTTTTTCTCAGTTTGTCTCCCATAGTTGAGGTCTACCTATGATGTAAATTACAGACGCCTCTCATCTTTTTAAGTGGTGGAAATTGCACTATTGCTGACTGACTAAATACTTTTTTGCCCCACTGTATCCTCTAATCCATCACTGATTATCTGCAGGAGGTATACAGCTGGAGGAGTTGTCATAGCACAAAAGCGCCCTACATATTAAATACGAACAATAGGCAGTCACTGGGTCGCCCTCGCACACCCAGGGCAGCGGGGTACTCGATACCGGGCCGATGTCGAGGCGGGAATGTGTCACAGCAGCGGTGACCCGGTCCGTGGCCCTGGGCACCCAATATCAATGGCGGTGATGTTAATGGTGTTAAAGATTATATGAATAGTTCGGGACGCCACCCGTGGTGTTTGGCAAGGAAGGTGGTAAGCCAACGCTGCATGCAGATCCGCTGGGACTGATGGTGTGGTGCAGCAGAGATGGTATAGCTCCCCACAGGTGGAGCTGTAGTCCCAGGGCAGTGTAGGTGCAATGGATAAGGAGAGGCACAGAATGGTATGGAGGCTGGTACCCAGGTGTAGTGGTGCTGGAATAACTGGAGGACACCAGAGTATGCGGTTCCAAAACTTTACTCACTGTTTGCAGTTCACACAACTGCCTGCCTCCGTACTGTGTTCTCCAGGTCAGGGCTCCAGCCAACCTCCAGGCAGGATAGTATTCTCCCTTCCACACTCCGCCAACATGTACCTTACTGAACGACTTCTCCAATGTGCATTTAGGTGCGAAGCACTCCAGTACTAAGTTACCCTGGAATGCCTCTCTCTAGGTGTTCCTAGCCTTTACTTGTATGACAGACAGCTGTAGCCTGCTTCACGGACTCCTCACTGCGTCCCGGCTCTCTATTCAGTTGCTGTTGTGTCCCAAGTCTATGATGGGAGCAAGGCGTTAGCAGCTCACTACTCCTCCGCTGTCTGTTGCCGGACATAAAGATCCAATCAACCTCGGGGACCGGGCCCCGGCCTTTGCGCTCTCTGGACTGGAAGGGTTCTCTCTCTTTCTCAACCTGCCTCCCACCGTCCTTCTATTCTCCTTCGTTCCATTCTGTTCTATCTCTCTCTTATGTAATCTGTAGTCTTCAGTCTACGTCTCTTTCTCCTTCTCTTCCTTCCCTGAGGAGCTCGTTCCACTAAGACCAGTCCTCAGCCTCTCCTGACTGACTGCCTTCCTCCGCCTTGAGTTCCTTTCAGGCTGAACTGCTGTCAGCTTGCTCTCTCTCTGGGACTCACCCCAGACTGACCTCCTGTCAGACTGACTTGAAATCCTACACCTTCCCTCTCTTTTATATCTAACTCCACCCGCTTCCCCAGCACCTCTCGTGTTACGAAGCCAGGGACCACAAAAGGCACCCTATGACCTTTCCAGCATAAAGCATGGATGGGTCCCTGCTGAACTATCCTGTGTGTGGGGTGCAGGTGTTGGAATGTGGAAAGGAGTTCCCAGCCTATCTGGATGGTGGGGCACTACACCTTAAGAGAAGGTGCAGTACCTCTGTGGCGACTGAAGCCTCAGGGGTGCCACATGCCCCCCGTTAAACACAGCACGTCCGCGGGCTGTAAGACAACAAAAGGTACAATACAGGAACACACAAAAATTTTTTAAATGCTATTCAACAATACTTATCTAATCTTCCTAATGTAGGAGGCACATTTCTTAAATGTTACAAACAGGTTAACTTCCTATCTTAGTATAAAAAATTTACTTAAGTGCATTTCTTAACTCAAAGTGCTATACTCAACACATTTTCTTTATTACATTTTCTATCAATTATTCTCTTTTTCTTTCTCTCTCTCTACTGGACGCAAGACACTGACCATCTACTCTTGGCCTGTCACCTGTCACTTTCAATTCTTCAGTCTTTATTCAATTCTCACATTCTATCTCAAAGCTTTTCTAATTCTCTGTATCAAATATTCTATAAAAGACATTTACTTTTCATAAGACATAACATTATCAAATACGTCATCATAAAACATTCAAAATTCTTGTAAGGTGCTGAACACTGCTCCCAGCCGGGATTTCTTGCAATGTCCCTTGAGGTAGACATCATTCTTCGAAAAGTGTCCATGCAGAAACATTATCTTCGCAAAGAGTCTCTTGATGTAAAACCAAGAGAGAGCACCCAAAGGGGTGCAAACTATTTACAAGAAAGTTTTGGATCACACAGCGTTCATGATCTCCACAGTTCCATTTGTAGAAAAACACCGCCAATCAAAGGCAGGCAACAAAAGTGCTACCGGAAAAACATGATAGTAAACAAGGCACAACTGGTGCAAACAAACCCTCCTGGGTAACGAGATTTAGTAAATGTAATTTTTCAATTGTGGTCCCAGGTTCTGGCAGCTGAACTGGAACTGTCACCTGATGTAACACTGAGTATCTTCATCTTGGGGTAGAGGTGACATACTGGTTGAGGTTGGCTGTTCTGCCACCGAGAAGTCGAGTTCTTCATGATCCTGCTCCAGGCAGAGACGTGGTCCCGGTCCTCCATTCTGTTCCAGAGCCCTCATGTATCTCCTCCGGACGGGGCTCACCCAATGACAGTATCAGTTGTGAGGCGGTGGCGGACGCAGCTGAGGATGAATCAGCGGTCGCAGCCTCCGCAGGGGCGGCCTAGAAGTGGGTGACTTCTCCCACCCTTGTTCTTCCATCTTCTCGTCTTCTTTCATCATGGCGTCCTGGCATTCTTCCTCTTGCTCTGCCCTTCTGCTCGCCACTGGCTTTCTCTGCCCCTCCTTCCGGGGGCGGCGTCTTCTTCCTGCGCCTCCATACCAAGCCAGTATACAAACCCCTCGTGGGGTGGGCCATGCATCAGTCACATAGTAATTCAGGCAGGGACGGCCCAAGACTCTTCGCGGTCTTTTCTTAGGACCTCCCATCTCTTCACGCCCTTCTTCTCCGCGCCAGCGGCCATATCTAATGTCCATTTCACAGTCTATTAAATTTGGTCTTCTGCACATTTTCAAAAGTTGTAAATCCAACGCACACAGAACCCGATGGCATCGGGTCTCGTTATCCTGTTCGTGATGCCAAAATTGGGTCGCCCTCGCGCACCATGGGCAGCGGGGTACTCGGTACCGGGCCGGTGTCGAGGCGGGAATGTGTCACAGCAGCAGTGACCCGGTCCGTGGCCCTCGGTGCCCCATATCAATGGTGGTAATGTTAATGGTGTTAAAGTTTATATGAATAGTTCGTGACGCCACCCGTGGTGTTTGGCAAGTAAGGTGGTAAGGTGGTAAGCCAACGCTGCATGCAGATCCACTGGGACTGATGGTGTGGTGCAGCTGAGATGGTATAGCTCCCCACAGGTGGAACTGTAGTCCCAGGGCAGTGTAGGTGCAATGGATGAGGAGAGGAGCAGAATGGTATGGAGGCTGGTACCCAGGTGCAGTGGTGCTGGAATAACTGAAGGAAACCAGAGTATGTGGTTCCAAAGCTTTACTCACTGTTTGCAGTTCACACAACTGCCTGCCTCCTTACCATGTTCTCCAGGTCAGGGCTCCAGCCAACCTCCAGGCAGGATAGTATTCTCCCTTCCACACTCCGCCAACATGTACCTTACTGAACGACTCCTCCAATGCGCCTTTAGGTGCGAAGCACTCCAGTACTTAGTTACCCTGGAATGCCTCTCTCTAGGTGTTCCTAGTCTTTACTTGTATGACAGACAGCTGTAGCCTGCTTCGCGGACTCCTCACTGCGTCCCGGCTCTCTATTCAGTTGCTGTTGTGTCCCAAGTCTATGATGGGAGCAAGGCATTAGCGGCTCACTACTCCTCCGGTGTCTGTTGCCGGACATAAAGATCCAATCAACCTCGGGGACCGGGCCCCGGCCTTTGCGCTCTCTGGACTGGAAGGGTTCTCTCTCTTTCTCAACCTGCCTCCCACCGTCCTTCTATTCTCCTTCGTTCCATTCTGTTCTATCTCTCTCTTATGTAATCTGTAGTCTTCAGTCTACGTCTCTTTCTCCTTCTCTTCCTTCCCTGAGGAGCTCGTTCCACTAAGACCAGTCCTCAGCCTCTCCTGACTGACTGCCTTCCTCCGCCTTGAGCTCCTTTCAGGCTGAACTGCTGTCAGCTTGCTCTCTCTCTGGGACTCACCCCAGACTGACCTCCTGTCAGACTGACTTGAAATCCTACACCTTCCCTCTCTTTTATATCTAACTCCACCCGCTTCCCCAGCACCTCTCGTGTTACGAAGCCAGGGACCACAAAAGGCACCCTATGACCTTTCCAGCATAAAGCATGGATGGGTCCCTGCTGAACTATCCTGTGTGTGGGATGCAGGTGTTAGAATGCGGAAAAGAGATCCCAGCCTACCTGTATGGTGGGGTACTACACCTTAGGAGAAGATGCAGTACCTCTGTGGCGACTGAAGCCTCAGGGGCGCTACATCACCATGAGCACATTACCTGGATCCCTGAAGCATGAGACAATGGAGCTGGAGCCCTGTCACCAAACCCCGACATGCACGTTTCGCCCTGCTTCCTCGGGGGGCATGTCCGGGTAGGGGGTGTGCAGTGCTTATGTATGAGCTAGAACCAATAGATGAACGCTGCTAATTAGTGATAGGAAAGGAAAAAAATACCCGAGTGTTGGCACACAGCGCATGTGCCTACGGAACACAGCTCCAATCAATAGAGGCAACACAGGTGCGGTCACTGTGGCTAAACCACACCCCCCACAGATAGTACCGCGGTGAAGGTGTGTGGAGCCACCGTCTGAGACCACTACCTGTGTGCCCCGGGCGCGCACAAGTCCGCGCATGCGCTCTGCCACATAGGAGGCTAGGAAAGGAATGGAAGATCCCTGTCTCTATATTTAAATCGCGCGCTGATTCGCGCATGCGTGCTCTCACTATGGAAACTGATAGAATAGAAATCAGCATGCAAGGAACCATGAACCACTGTGGCAAATGCCACCAGGGAATAAAGATGGGAGTCAAGTACCCTAAAATAGTCCAACCGCCATAAAAATTAACTCTCATCTACCCATTTGTGTGCAAAAATACAGATGTGGCCCATGTATTCACAGTAGCCATGATGCTTAAAATTACAGGAGAATTGAATATACAAACAGCCCTTAATAACAAAGAGTACGCTATTGGATCTATCCACTGTCCCCACTAAACACCATAATTACCCAAGAGAACCCCACATCCATAATAAATACATATAATAGGTGCTCCATGCAACCACAAATTAAAAAGGAGGGGGGAAGGGAGAGGGGGTTTTTTTGGGTGGAGGTGGGAGAAAACAGAAGAACAAAGGGGACAAAAATGTTCATTCCAATGGCTTATATCAATTCAGAGTCCCATGTTGAAGTAAATTGTTCCAAAATATCTTCCTCCAATCCGATGTCAGTCCAAATCCAGAACTCGACCATGACGTCACTGAGATGAAGTCATCCACGGCGGCCTCCCCAGAAGACCTCATTTTCCAACGGGACATGTTCAAAGACGATGTGAACGACATCCAACAGGCCAATACCAAAAATACAACAAATAAGAAACAAGAAACAAACAAACATGGGAAAATGTGTACAACCCCACGAATAAAAACCCACTTAAAAAATCAAGAAAAAAACAAGAAAAAACGGTAACCACATTATGCACTACTACAAGAAGGCCCCAAACCCAGCATTTTCATTCAACCCCCGAAGGCTCAGCGTACCCAACTTGTAAATCCACCTGCACTCCAATTTGCCCAATTCCTTGCTGATATCACCACCTCTAGAACTTAAAGAAATCATGTCAATGCCCTTTATCTTCAACCCATAAGGCTTGCCTTCATGATACTTTTTAAAGTGTCTCGGCAACGTTTTTAACAATGAATCATCAATAACCAATTTGGCCTTTTCTATATCCAAACAATGCTCCCTCATCCGTATTTTTAATTCCCGAGAAGTCAAACCAATGTATACCTTCTTACAGGGGCAAGAAGCATGATATATTACCCCTTTGGAGGAGCAAGTGATGTGTTTGCGGATCTCAAGCACCCATGAACCATCATGATTCACAAAGGTTTCACTTCTCACCAAGTTGGCACAAAACTTGCAAAGCCCACATGGAAAGAAACCACTATCACTCAAAGACCTTTGTTTGTCTGACTCAAAATGTCTATGAACCATACAATCTCGTAAATTTCGAGCCCGCTTAGCTACCATAGAAGGAGCAGGATTCAGTATTTTTCCCAAAATCTGATCTGTGAGCAGCACATTACAATGTCTTTTCAAGACATCCCTAAACTCATTCCACTGGTTATGATAAAGGGTTATAAATCTCACCTTGTTGTCCCCCTGGCACCCTTTGTGTGCCTGGCACAACAGGACATCTCTTGGAGTCTTCTTAGCTCTATAGTATCCTTTGCGGATACGTCTGTGACTATATCCCCTTTCCTAAAAGCGCTGAGCAAGTTACCTTAATTGTATCTCAAACTGGTGGTTGTTGGAACAGATGCACTTAACCCTCAGAAATTGACCAATTGGGATGCCCTGAATTAGGGGCCTGGGATGAAACGAGTCAGCATGGAGTAAAGAATTGGTGGCCGTTTCTTTGCGAAAAATGGTAGTGGAAAGATCCCCCTCCTCGGAAACTGAAATGAAAAGGTCCAAGAAATCAATGGAGCAACCAAATTTGTAGGTGAGATGAATGTTAAGTTGGTTTTCGTTCAGACATTTCATGGTGGTTTCCAGGTCCTTTACTGGCCCCTCCCAAATAAACAAAACATCGTCGATGAACCTTATCCAATTGTGGATTTTGGTTCATTCCTGGTATGGCATCACTCAAAAAAATTTTCCGCTCCCAGAACCCTAAAAATAAATTTGCGTAAGAAGGGGCACATGAAGCCCCCATGGCCGTGCCCTGTTGCTGTAAAAAAAAAATTTGTCAAAAATAAATACATTGTGTTTTAAGACAAAATCCAATAGCTCAATTAGCAAACCTGCCATGGGTTTGGGAATATTGCTAGCCAGTAAAAACCATTGGACTGCTCTGATACCATCCTCATGTCGGATCGACGTGTAGAGTGCCTCCACATCTGCTGTTACCAACACCATGTCAGCATTCAAGTGAACATGGTTTAAGTGATTCAAGGCTGCTGTGGTATCTTTGATACATGAAGGGAGTTCCTCAACTAGAGGCTTCAAATAAAAATCAATGATGTAACAAATCACCTCACACAACCCCTCCTTGCTATAGACTATTGGTCTCCCTGGAGGGTCCTCTATATTTTTATGGACCTTTGGGATCAAATAGAAAGTTGGTAGCTTCGGTTTCAAATTTTTAATCAAATCCACTAATCTTTTAGGGATGAAGTGTTGTTCAAGTGCCGATTCTAAAATATCAACCAGTGCCGTTTGAAATTTACTAGATGGATTTAAAGTAAGTTGTTTATAACACTTCATATTATTCAATAATTTTTCGGCCTGGGTAATGTACATAGTCTTGGGCCAGATAGCGATGTTCCCACCCTTGTCGGCCATCTTGAACACTACGTCATCCCATGCTTCCATTGTGGACAGAGCCCTCCTTTCTTGGTTTGTCAAATTTGATCCCCTCTTTCTGGCCAAAGAGAGTGACACTATATCTCTAGACATAAGTGTTACGGTGTGGGAAATAAAGGAGGAACCTGGAGGTGGACCCTCTGGGTCACGGGCGAGCAGACCAGGTGAAACCCACCCCCTATACAGGGAGCGTTAGGAGCAGGCCCCCGAGGGATGGAACCGTAACAGCCGGAGCCAAGGGGACGACCAGGGCTAGAAATATGAGAGTCTGTGGCGAGGAGGGACAGAGTCCAGGCGCTCAGAGGGACTGCCGGAACTAGGAAGAATAGAGACAAGCAGAACCGGGAGCCTTAGCGGCAGACGGAGGCTGGTGACTGTGGGCGAGAGAGGAAGGAGAGCCAGGTACGGACAACACACAGAGAGGCAGAACGGAAAGCAGAGGGTAACGGACCAGAGAGGCACTAAGGACAAGACAGACACTGGACAGGGCAGGAGAAGCCACGGAGCAGAGAAGCTACCGGAGGCAGCGCAAACAGGACAGCAGGATAGCGCAGAGGATCCAGGGACCTGAGAGGAGCGGAAACGCTAGAGCAGGAACAGCGTCACTACAGAAGATAATCAGGCATCTTACCTGACAAGATGCCTTGCTGAAATAGCCGGTGGGCGCCGCCATGTTGTGGGCGGAGCCACTGCGTCACTGCTCCCAGAGGTCCGAGCGCCAAGGGAATAGACCGGCGCAGGCGCGCAGGAACGACGGCATGGAGTCCGGATGTCTGGAGCGGGGACGCGACGTGAAGCAGGAGCGCACCGGGAGGCGTGCAGGAGAGTAGCGGGGCCGCGCTGGTAAGTATGGCCGGTAGGAAGCAAGACACCGGTAGGGGGCATGACAATAAGGCTGGTAAATACCTCCACTGCTGGCACCAAAGAAAGTGGGTGAATTTTTTTGATCTGCCCATGAGGTGATTGGGAATGCTGTTCACCTCAGCTGTCTGTTCATCCCAAAGAGAATGTAAATTATTAGCCAGAGCTTCTTGTTCCTCTCTCGTAGGAAAGAGATCCAATTGCTCAGGTTTAGCATGAATATTTTGTAACACCAATTTTCTTGAGAATAAATGTAAATCCTTAGTTAGCGTGAAGGGGTCTAAGTGGGGTGAAACAGAAAAAGTTAAACCCTTTCTTAATACTGCAATCTGACTATCCGTTAATACATATTGGGACAAGTTGATTACCTTTAACTGGTCATCACGTCAACTTCTTTTGAAAAAATGCTGGTCTTTTTTCCCAAATTGCCTCATACGAGGTCTGGTATCCAAGTCAGGGGCTTGACTCCCACTCTCACTTACTGAGGAGATGGAATGAGCTGAGGAGCTTCGTGAAAAACCCCTTTTCGTGGAAATTTTCTTCATCTGCCATCTGAAAATCTTTCCTGTCGCAAAATCAGAATTATCCCGTTCATATTTACTTAACTTATCCATACCAATTGTTTTTTCCCATTTTTCCATGTCTTTCTCCAAATTGGCGATGGCCTCCTGGAAATTAGTGGCCTCATTTCAGTCTGGAGTTTCTTTTGGAGCTCCATGATGTCCTCCTCCAGTTTGACTAGAGTCATATTGTTTTTCTCTATAATTATCTGAATAAATTTCAGGGAGCAAGTGTTAGCCGCCTTGATCCATCTCTGGGTCAAGCTCTCATCCTCCAAATCAAAAGACGGATGGACTTGGATCCTCAGCCCTCGTGGAATTATTTTCTGGTCCCAATAATTTTGAAGGGCCGTCTTTGTCCATCAGACTTTCGTCTTCTTGTGGAGTACATTTCTATATTTCCTTAAAATTTCTAGACTAGTAACCATATTAAAACCCGTATTTGCTTCTGTACCTTTTTTGAATACATCAGATGCTTTCGCCAACCAGGAATTTTCTCTGGCTTTGAAATCCATAATTAATTTGCACACTGTTAGAACAACAGCAATTCTCAATTACCAAACCATAAATTGCCAGGTATATACCAAAATACACTCACCAATTACTACCAATATCAGCCATCATGAAGCTATGTAAAGCCCCAATATATGTGAGCAACAAACCATTAATGTAAAAATATCAAAGTTTATTTATAACCATTAAAAAAATTATTAGCAAAAATGCAGTACAGAAACAACAAATAAGTGACAGGTAGACTCCACAGTAGTGAAAACAATTGCTGCATGGCACGTGGCATGGTGCTTACCCACTAGTTCATATATCCAAATAGTTAAAATCCTGCTCAAGACCAGAAAACCCAGTACACCTATTGTGTGTAATCACATTTCCCAATGATTCCACATGGGGATTTAATGGCAGGAAAGCCAGCACCTCAGACCCTCTATATATATATATATATATATATATATCCTCTAATTCATCACTGATTCTCTGCAGGAGGTATACAGCTGGAGGAGTTGTCAGAGGACAAAAGCGCCCTACATATTAAATACGAACAATAGGGAGTCACCATGAGCACATTACCTGGATCCCTGCAGCGTGAGACAATGGAGCTAGAGCCCTGTCACTGAACCCCGACGTGCACGTTTCGCCCTGCTTCCTCGGGGGGCGTGTCCGGGTAGGGGGTGTGCAGTGCTTATGCATAAGCCTGAACCAATAGATGAACGCTGCTAATTAGCGATAGGAAAGGAAAAACACCCGAGAGTTGGCACACGGCGCATGCGCCGATGAAGCACAGCTCCAATCAATAGAGGCAGCACAGGTGCGGTCACGGTGGCTAAACCACACCCCCCGCAGATAGTAACGCGGTGAAGGCGTGTGGAGCCACCGTCTGAGACCACTACCTGTGTGCCCCGGGCATGCAGAAGTCCGCGCATGCGCTCTGCCACATAGGAGGCTAGGAAAGGAATGGAAGATCCCTGTCTCTATATTTAAATTGCGCGCTGATTCACGCATGCGTGCTCTCACTATGAAATCAGCATGCAAGGAACCATGAACCACTGTGGCAAACGCCACCAGGGAATAAAGATGGGAGTCAAGTACCCTAAAATAGTCCAACAGCCATAAAAATTATCTTTCATCTACCCATGTGTGTACAAAAATACAGACGTGGCCCATGTATTCACAGTAGCCATGATACTAAAAAATACAGGAGAATTGAATATACAAACAGCCCTTAATAACGAAGAGTACTCTATTGGATCTATCCACTGTCCCCATTAAACACCATAATTACCAAAGAGAACCCCACATCCATAATAAATACATATAATAGGTGCTCCATGCAACCACGAATTAAAAATGAGGGGGGAGGGGGAGGGGCTTTTTTAGGGGGGGTGGGAGAAAAGAGAAGAAGTTTTTTTTTCCTATGGCCTGAGTCATGGCCTCTCCCAGAGAACAATGGGCGTCATGAAGGACCAGAGCATCCTTAAGTGTTTCAGAAAGGCCTTTGTCGAACTGGCAACTGATAACTGCATTGTTCCACAGAACCTCTATGGACCACTGCTGAAACTCGGCACAGTAGTCCTCAGTAGTGAAGGTTGGACCCATGGATGTTTGGGTCAGTCGGGTTTGGCCAAACATTACAAAAAAATTGGCTTGATTACCAGAACGGTACTCAAACCCAATCCCAGACCCCATTCTAATGACTGGGGGGCACGAACATCTGGCATTTCCCATACTGTCATCTTTGTGACAGCATAAGAAACACTGGCTCTGATTGGTAGTAAGCTCATTACCGACAGTCAGAGGGCAGCGGTTCTTATGCTGTCACACAGATGTATAATCAATATTATCCAAACTAGAAACATAATAAATCAATGATTTCTATCATGGCCAAATGCCTGAAATAGATGGCCAAAATCAATAGTCCACATGGACACTCCTAAACAGTTAATTCCTACAATAAGTATGACGCGTATGTCCACAAAAATAGATATCTCACAAAATTTTATTTTACAAAAGACAGGCTAACAAACAGGATGACAATAAAATAGATTGTATAGCGAAAAACACAAGTGTTCGTGGCTGCAGGTCAACTACATATAGCAGACTAGGGTGAGCAGAGTCTCATAACTGTAAAGAGCAGATGATATCTAGAATCAAAATCTCACACACAGGTAGTACCTAATATCTGAGTCATAGATATATCAGGAAAAATATAAAGTGCTAGTGCATAGAATGCATAAATATTTCCACTGTGAAGGTAATCCTAAAATGGCAATAATAGGCAAAAATCCTATATGTAAAATCAAGTATTAAACTTACTCTCTATATTAGAGAGAGAGGTATGCACACTATGTATAAAATCAGACATTGAGGAATATATCAAGCTTGTTTAACTAGAGTAATCTTACCCATGTTTTGCCTGCAGCCCCAATGTACGGTTCACATGGGTTTCCTCGGGGGGTTGTAAGTCTGTGTGTTCTTCTGCTGCCTCTAAATGTACAGGGGTTGGACAAAATAATAGAAACACCTAACGTTTTGGCATGATAATCTTTGAACATGTTGTAAACATGCAAACCGTGACATATGGTAATGTTTTGTAGTTGATTTGTGTTATGTGATATGTGTATGTAAATTAACTGTTTGTTTTGCAGATTTGTAAGACCATTGATGAAAGCCTGATATCAATGGCAGTCCTCTCGGATTTTCAAAGAGGCCAAATTGTTGGTGCTCGTATGGCAGGCGCTAGTGTAACAGAAAGTGCCCGAATGCTTGAGGTACTGTCTCCAAAGTAATGACTGCGCTTGAAAGATAAGGAAAAACGTCCGCAGCAAAGCACAGGTCTGGCCGAAAGTCGAAGTTGACTGAGAGAGACTGTCGGACTCTAAAGCGAATTGTGAGAGAGGATCGCAAGACCACGGCTCCGAAAATCACTGCTGAGCTCAATGAACTCCTACAGAACCCAGTTTCCACGAAAAATGTTGGTCACGAGCTGCACAAATCTGAATTCCACGGAAGAGCTGCAATTCGAAAACCGCTGCTCTCAATGACAAATGTTTCCAAGCGTTTAGAGTGGTGTAGAAACCTCCAGAATAGGTCCCTCGAGCAGTGGAAACGTGATATTCTCAGACGAATCATCGTTTACCCTATTTCCGATCTCCAGCCGAGTGTACGTTTGGAGAAAGTCAAAAGAAGCATTCCATCCAGACTGCCTTCTCCCAACCGTAAAACATGGCGGAGGTTCTGTGATGATCTGGGGTGCTATTTTGTGGCGATCCGCCGGGCCAATGTTATCCCATCATGGAAGAATTAACAGCTGCGATTATTTAGGCATATTGGGTGACCAAGTGCACCCTATGGTTCAAGCACTGTTCCCGGAGGGGAAAGCCATCTTTCAGGAATATAATGCACAAATTCATACAGCTAGAATCATTAAAGCATGGCACGAGGAACATTGTAATGAAGTTGAGCATCTCGTCTGGCCCCCACAATCCCAAGACCTCAACATTATTGAGCATTTATGGTCGATTTTAGAGATTCAGGTTAGACGTCAATTTCCGCCGCCACCGTCACCCAAAGAACTGGAGGGTGTTTTAACTGAAGAATGGGCTACAATTCCTTAGGAAACAATTCACACCTTGTATGAATCCATACCTCGGATAATTGAGGCTGTGATCGCTGCAAAAGGTGGACCTACACCATATTAAACTAACTTTTGTTGATGTTTCCAGGTGTTTCCATTATTTTGTCCAACCCCTGTATGTCTCCACAGCTGTTCCTCATCCTGCATTAGCACTTGGTGTATGCACCATGTGTCACACTGCAGGAGAAGTCACTTCCTGCAATCTCATTGACGTCATCAACCTGCACTTGTCACTCTCGAGTTCCGTCTCCATAATGGCGTGAAAACGACGCATGCGCACGCACGCCAGATGCCATCTTGCTTATCTGCAAAAATCCCATATGCCTAATTTTGCAGGCTATAATGCTGAGTAGCTGTATGGCCAATGTATAAGCCATAAATATGCCATGACAAATTATGGGGAATCACACTATTCGTACGTCATCCAAATATTGGTCCTAGAAAGCATTCATAAATAACCATAGGTGTATATAAAGAGACATGTGACTGAAAAGTGTTGTGTGCATAGGTTTATACCATGAGATATGTGACTGACAAAAGTGTTACGCGCATAATAGGTCACATCCAAGAACTTCTAATAAACATTTTAGAAAATATATCAGAATAGACCAAAAAACAATGTTTTGTATTATGTTCCCTGACACTTTACATATATAGCTGCAGCCCTCAGTTGTGAGCTCTATGTTGGCTGGTTATCAAAAATAGAGGGGTCACCATGCTGTATTTTTAAATAAATAATTTTAAAAAAAGAAAGATGTGGATCCCCCCATATTTTTGATAATCAGCCAAGCTAAAGCAGACAGCTGGGTGCTGATAGCCTCAGACTGGGAAGAGGCTATGGATATTGGCCCTCCCCTGTCTAAATATATCAGCCCGCAGCCACCCCAGAAAGGTGCATCTTTAGATATGCCAATTCTGCCACTTTGCCCTGCTCTCCTACTTGCCCTGGTGCAATGACAAGAGGGGTATTAGTATTGGGGTTGATGTTAGCTTTGTAACGTAGTCAAATGTAATAGAGACAGATTAAAGTCCTTTACTTGAAATAAACACAAAGACTCCTTTATTTGAAATGAAAACTCCCAGTCCCCCTATTACTCGTTTATTCACTAAAAATTAAAATAAAAAGTTATACTCACCTTTGTGTTCATAATCTATTTATGGCCAAGTCTTGTGATGATCCAAATGGTTTCTAGAGCAGTCACAACAGTGATGTGACCTCTCTCCACACCAGCCGGCTCACATTGTATTTGTTTTCCTTAGGTGTCTGCACCAAACTATGCAATAACAATCTTTTCAGATCATTGCTTTTTTTATGCATTTTATACCTTTTTGTTATACATTTTACCCCTTCTTTGATGCATGTTTTTATTGCAGATGTGAAGCCCCATTTTAAAAGGGAACCTGTCACCAGGTTTTCCGATACAAGATGCGGCCACTGCCTTTCAGGGCGTATCTACAGCATTATATAATGCTGTAGATAAGCCAGCGATCCGACCAGAAAGATTAGAAAAATAAGTTTTATTATACTCACCTGCAAGCAACAAAGTGTTAATTTATTTACAGGCAAGGAATGCAGTGTTAGGAAAGTGTAAACAGGGGTATGCAACGACATAAAACAATTTACAAAACTGATATTCTCTAGCTCGGCCATACAAATGGCACAGAGCACCAACTATTACAGATCAGTGTATTCTTTCAAAAGGCAAAACAATACAATAAAGTGCAGTATGCCGCTACTCTAATATCTATAATCTATCTGGCCGCTGCTACTTCGGCCGCACGGCTGCTGTGCTCTGTCTATTGCAGCCTGTCCTAAGCCCTAAACATGTGCGCACAAGGAGTTAACACTCACAGTAGTTGGTGTCTCAGGGGCCATTATTGGTGGCCCCTGAAGCTCTGCAAGATGGTGCGCACTTCTTCCTGGAAGCTCTGTTTTCCTTGTGTGCAAGTTCAATGATGCTCCTAGGAACGATGGATTTCTCCTCTGGATCCCTTTCTTGTCTTTTCTTCGTGGCTTCTCAGGGCAAGACAAGAAAGCCACCTTTTAATCCCCGGAAGAGTTTACAAAGTCACAGTCGCGGACAAAACGTTCTTTTCCTCACAGCTCACGCAGGCACGTCTGCTTCCTGCAATAATCTGGGTCTCTTCTACACACAGAAAAGCAGCCCCTCCCCTCTGTAGTCTGGCAGATGAAACCAAACAGCCTTTACAGCAGGGAAGTGCAGAATGTCCAACTGATCTATCCAAGGGGGTGCTGTCTCTTTAAAGGGACAGCTTGTCTCTACTGTCCATTGCACTGCCACCCCCTTACAATACCATCCTCCTGCTTGCCTGCTTCACAGGCTCACCAGGCACTCCTGCGCAGGCAAGCTTATCTGCCCTGTTTAGGGCAAAGCAAATTCCTGCAGTGCACTGGTGCTGGGCCTGTATGACCTTTCCCGGCGCCTGTGCACTGCAGTACCTTAAATCACAGAGATATGGCACACAAAATACTTAATAAATAACATTTCCCAAATGTTTACTTTACATCAGCACAATTTTGGAACCCACATTTCTTTTTAGGAAGTTATAAGGGTTAAAAGTTGACCAGCGATTTCTCATTTTTACAACACCATTTTTTTTTAGAGACCACATCACATTTTAAGTCACTTTGAGGGGTTTATATGATACAAAATACCCCATAGTGACACCATTCTAAAAACTGCACCCCTCAAAGTACTCAAAGCCACATTCAAGAAGTTTATTAACCCTTCAGGTGCTACACATGATTTTTTTGAATGTTTTAAAAAAAATTAACAATTAACTTTTTTTCACAAAAAAATTAATTCTGGTCCTTTTTTTATTTTACCCAAAAGATATTGTGCAATTTGTCCTGAGTATGCTTATACCCTATATGTGGGGGGAAACCACTGTTTTGGCGCATGGCAGAGCACGGAAGGGAAGGAGCGCCATTTGACTTTTTCAATGCAAAATTGGCTGGAATTGAGATCAGACTCTGTTAGGCGTCAGACTTCGGTCACTGCAAAGCGAGAATCCCGAGCCTTACTTCCAGCGGTCTCCCATTCCTCTCCAGCCGCAGAGGAGGTTGCTCAGCAAACCCATCGGTCCAGGCACTCTGCCCAGACCAGCTCCGTGGGTTTGCTTGCTGCTGTCACCTCTGGCACAGCTATGTCAATACATGCTGCTCAGCAGCGAGATTCTCCAGGGACTAAGTCCCCATGTCGGGCCACTGAGCATGCCTGTGGAGTGATCTCCCATTGGAGATTGAAGGTCACGTGCTCAGATCCTGTTCGGATTGGCCCATCCGAGAATCCAAGAAGGTCCCGGATGCTCGGCCATGCGCTAGGATAAGACTGTATTTACAGACTATGCGGAGTGAGTGATGTATGCACGCATGAATGTCTCTGGTGAATGACTCATTAAGAAACCCCTACCCTTGGTACGCATGTGTTGTGCAGCCTAGCCTGCTAGTGCCCAGACTTAGGCGTAGGTAGGACAGAGGTTGCGTCAGGCATCAGTCCTCACCAGGGACTCAGCACGTCTCAGTGCACGTGCTCCATAGTCAGCGTCTATAGCGGCATACGCGGCAGCGACGCCACGCGTTCAGTGGGCCTTGAAGGACTCTATCCCCGTGTCCTTGGGGTAGAGTTCTGTGCCCGTACACTGTGCGCTCTTTTGGCTGGGCTCTGTGAGCTTAACAGGCTCTGGCATCTACGTTCAGCGGTTGTGCTTTGTGCTTTAACAGAGTTCGCCCCTGTTCACATTGGGTGACGTAACCTACGGGTGACTGGTTTCACACCGCTTAATTCTTCTGCCATTACTTAGCAGCAGTGTACCACCTCTGCACGGTGGACCCCGGGCTGCGAACGCACCTACTATTATTTTATAATTTGGTGCGTTCCGCCAGCCCTAACAGACTCCATGTCTTGTTTGGACAGCCCCTGATGTGGCCAAACAGTGGAAACCCCCCACAAGTGACCCCATTTTGGAAACTAGACCCCCCAAGGAACTTATCTAGATGTGTGTTGAGAACTTTGAACCCCCATTGGCTTCATAGAAGTTTATAACGTACAGCTGTAAAATTAAAAAATCATATTTTTTCCATAAACATGATCTTTTCACCCCCAATTTTTTTATTTTCCCAAGGCTAATAGAAGAAATTGGACCCCAAAGTTGTTGTCCAGTGGGATAAAACTACTGTATGGGCACATGTCAGGGCTCGGAAGGAAAGTAGTGACGTTTTGGATTGCATACTTTGATGGAATGGTCTGCGGGCTTCATGTCACATTTGGAGAGCCCCTGATGTGCCTAAACAGTGGAAACACCCCACAAGTGACCCAATTTTGGAAACTAGACCCTCCCAACGAACTTATCTAGATGTGTTGTTAGCACTTTGAACCCACAAGTGCTTCACAGTACTTTATAATGCCCGGGCGTGAAAATAAAAAAATCATATTCTTTCCACAAACATGAATATTTTAGTCCCCAATTTTTATTTTCCCAAGGGTAACAGGAGAAATTGGACACCAAAGTTGTTGTCCAATTTGTCCTGAGTACGCTGATATTCTATATATGGGAGAAAGCTACTGTATGGGCACCTGTCGGGGCTCGTAGGGGAAGTAGTGATGTTTTGGATTGCATACTTTGATGGAATGGTCTGCGGGCTTCATGTCATGTTTGAAGAGCCCCTGATGTGCCTAAACAGTGGAAACCCCCACAATTGACCCCATTTTGGAAACCAGACCCCACAAGGAACTTATCTAGATGTGTGGTGAGAAATTTGAACTCCCAAGTGCTTCACAGAAGTTTATAACGTAGAGCCGTAAAAATAAAAAAATCATATTTTTCAACAAAATTAATATTTTCGCCCCCAATTTTTTATTTTCCCAAAGGTAACAGGAGAAATTTCACCCCAAATGTTGTTGTGCAATTTGTCTTGAGTAGTCGGATACCCTATATGTGGGGGTAAACCACTGTTTGGGCGCTTAGCAGAGCTTGGAAGGGAAGGAGCACCGTTTGACTTTTTCAACGCAGAATTGGCTAGATTTGAGATCAGACACCATATCGCATTTGGAGAGCCCCTGATGTACCTAAACAGTGCAAACCCCCCAATTCTAACTCCAACCGTATGAGCACTCCATCTGCAGCTGCCACTGTTGCACACGAGGTGTCCCCCTATCGAGCAGCTAGTGAAAAGCGTCAGCAGGCTGTGTTGCAGATGATGTGTTTGGGTGACAGACACACCGCGGAGGTGCTGGCCGAGTACTTTCAGTGACAAACTGAGTCATGGCTGGGCAGTATACATCTTGAAGCAGGCAAGGTAGTTAGTGATAACGGCCGTAATTTTGTGGCAGCCATAGCCCTTTCAAAACTCAGCCACATACCTTGCTTGGCTCACACCTTGAACCTGGTGGTGCAGTGCTTCCTCAACAATTATCCGGAGTTAACAGCCCTGCTCCAGAAGGTGCGAAGACTGTGCACGCACATCCGCCGGTCGCCTGTACACTCCATTCGTATGCAGAAGCTGCAGCGATTGCTCCACCTTCCCAACCACTGCCTCATTATCGACATTGCAACAAGGTGGAACTCCACCCTGCACATGGTTGAGCGGCTGTGCGAACAGAGGCAGGCCATAATGCATTTGTGGGAGGATACACGGCCAGGCACTTTCAGAGCAGACATGGAGTTGACAGGTGTGCAGTGGTCGAAGCTGAAAGACCTCTGTAAAGTCCTTCAGTGTTTTGAGGAATGCACACGGCTGGTAAGCGCAGACGACGCCATCCTAAGCATGAGCATCCCACTTATGCGTCTGCTCATGCAAACTTTGACGCACCTTAAGGAGCAGGCGTCTGCAGCCAATGTTGATGAGGGAATTTCCCACGCAGCAATGGCATAAAGTGAGACTAGGGAATTTTTTTTTTTTATAGTGGTGGAGGAATACAGTGCGGAAGGATACCTACCTTCCGTCATTGTATTCCTGGAGCTGGTAGAGAACGGTAGCATCAGCTGATGCTGCTGTTCTCCACGCAAGATGGACGTGGGACCCTCGTGGACTTCTGCTGATCGGGGTAAGTATATTGGTGTTTTTTTATTTTAATATTTATTCCTCAAGGGGACAATGGCTTCAGGGATCAAAGTGACAAGTGACGGTGAGTATGTACTCTATGTTATATGTACTGTATCTATATGTATGTATTGTATGTAGTATATATGTATGTTGCATGCATGTACAGTAGTATATATGCAGTATATATGTAGTATGCATGTTGCATGCATGTGGTATATATGTAGTATGTATGTAGCATGTATGTAGTATGTAGCATGTATGTAGTATGTATGTTGCATGTATTTAGCATGTAGTTTGTATGTTGCATGTATGTAGCATGTAGTATATATGTAGTATGTATGTTACATGTAGTATATATAGTATATATGTAGTATGCATGTTGCATGCATGTAGTATATATGTTGTATGTATGTTGCATGCATGTAGTATATATGTATTATGTATGTAGTATGTATGTAGCATGTATGTAGTATGTATGTTGCATGTATGTAGCATGTAGTATATATGTAGTATGTATGTTACATGTAGTATATATAGTATATATGTAGTATGCATGTAGTATATATGTTGTATGTATGTTGCATGCATGTAGTATATATGTATTATGTATGTAGTATGTAGCATGTAAGTAGTATGTAGCATGTATGTAGCATGTCGTATATATGTAGTATGTATGTTACATGTAGTATATATAGTATATATGTAGTATGCATGTTGCATGCATGTAGTATACAGTGGGGTAAAAAAGTATTTAGTCAGTCAGCAATAGTGCAAGTTCCACCACTTAAAAAGATGAGAGGCGTCTGTAATTTACATCATAGGTAGACCTCAACTATGGGAGACAAACTGAGAAAAAAAATCCAGAAAATCACATTGTCTGTTTTTTTTCATTTTATTTGCATATTATGGTGGAAAATAAGTATTTGGTCAGAAACAAAATTTCATCTCAATACTTTGTGATATATCCTTTGTTGGCAATGACAGAGGTCAAACGTTTTCTGTAAGTCTTCACAAGGTTGCCACACACTGTTGTTGGTATGTTGGCCCATTCCTCCATGCAGATCTCCTCTAGAGCAGTGATATTTTTGGCTTTTCGCTTGGCAACACAGACTTTCAACTCCCTCCAAAGGTTTTCTATAGGGTTGAGATCTGGAGACTGGCTAGGCCACTCCAGGACCTTGAAATGCTTCTTACGAAGCCACTCCTTCATTGCCCTGGCGGTGTGCTTTGGATCATTGTCATGTTGAAAGACCCAGCCACGTTTCATCATCAATGCCCTTGCTGATGGAAGGAGGTTTGCACTCAAAATCTCACGATACATGGCCCCATTCATTCTTTCATGTACCCGGATCAGTCATCCTGGCCCCTTTGCAGAGAAACAGCCCCAAAGCATGATGTTTCCACCACCATGCTTTACAGTAGGTATGGTGTTTGATGGATGCAACTCAGTATTCTTTTTCCTCCAAACACGACAAGTTGTGTTTCTACCAAACAGTTCCAGTTTGGTTTCATCAGACCATAGGACATTCTCCCAAAACTCCTCTGGATCATCCAAATGCTCTCTAGCAAACTTCAGACGGGCCCGGACATGTACAGGCTTAAGCAGTGGGACACGTCTGGCACTGCAGGATCTGAGTCCATGGTGGCGTAGTGTGTTACTTATGGTAGGCCTTGTTACATTGGTCCCAGCTCTCTGCAGTTCATTCACTAGGTCCCCCTGCGTGGTTCTGGGATTTTTGCTCACCGTTCTTGTGATCATTCTGACCCCACGGGGTGGGATTTTGCGTGGAGCACCAGATCGAGGGAGATTATCAGTGGTCTTGTATGTCTTCCATTTTCTAATTATTGCTCCCACAGTTGATTTCTTCACTCCAAGCTGGTTGGCTATTGCAGATTCAGTCTTCCCAGCCTGGTGCAGGGCTACAATTTTGTTTCTGGTGTCCTTTGACAGCTCTTTGGTCTTCACCATAGTGGAGTTTGGAGTCAGACTGTTTGAGGGTGTCCACAGGTGTCTTTTTATACTGATAACAAGTTTAAACGGGTGCCATTACTACAGGTAATGAGTGGAGGAAAGAGGAGACTCTTAAAGAAGAAGTTACAGGTCGGTGAGAGCCAGAAATCTTGATTGCTTGTATCTGACCAAATACTTATTTTCCACCATAATATGCAAATAAAATGAAAAAAAAACAGACAATGTGGTTTTCTGGATTTTTTTTTCTCAGTTTGTCTCCCATAGTTGAGGTCTACCTATGATGTAAATTACAGACGCCTCTCATCTTTTTAAGTGGTGGAACTTGCACTATTGCTGACTGACTAAATACTTTTTTGCCCCACTGTATATGTTGTATGTATGTTGCATGCATTTACTATATATGTATTATGTATGTAGTATGTATGTAGCATGTATGTAGTATGTAGCATGTATGTAGCATGCATGTAGTATGTAGCATGTATGTAGTATGCATGTTGCATGTAGTATGTATGTTACATGTAGTATATATGTAGTATGCATGTTGTATGTATGTAGCATGTATGTAGCATGTAAATTTTTTTATTTTTTTTTTACATTCAACACATTAGCCGGATGATGGGACTACTACTGTCCCATCATTGGCTAATGTGTCAATCACTGTCATGGTAGCAGGCATCGCCTGATGGGACTTGTAGTCCCATCGGACGATGCCTGCACAGACCCCCGGAGCCTGCACAGACCACCGGCAGGCCGGCACAGCCCCCCGGAGCCTGCACAGACCACCGGCAGGCCGGCAGAGCCCCCCGGCAGGCCGGCACAGACCACCGGAGCCTGCACAGACCACCGGCAGGCCGGCACAGCCCCCCGGCAGGCCGGCACAGCCCCCCGAAGCCTGCACAGACCACCGGCAGGCCGGCACAGCCCCCCCGGCAGGCCAGCACAGCCCCCCGGAGCCTGCACAGACCACCGGCAGGCCGGCACAGACCCCCGTAGCCAGCACAGACCACCGGCAGGCCGGCACAGACCCCTGGATAGTCGGCACAGCCCCCCCGAAGGCCTGAACTGTCGGCGCATCATGATACGCACAGACAGCGCATCATGATGACGTCATTTCGGCAGCCAATCAGAGCCACAAAAGTGGCTCATTGCATTTTGGACTTCCGATTCCGGTATCCGATACGAAAAAAGTATCGGCACTCGGTATCGGATTTCCGATACGGCAAATATCGGCCGATACCCGATACTTGCGGTATTGGAAAGCTCAACACTAACAGTAACCTTTCTCACCTTTGTGCAATCACGTGTAATCCATACTGGGCCTTACACCGTTTGAGCCTGCCTCCTGATCTATAGACATATATTTTGAATGTGTACACTATGCTATCCATACATGTTATCGGGGGATACGGTACCCTTTCTCATCTTTATACAATCACGTGTAGTCCATACTGGGTCTGACACCGTCTGAGCCTGCCTCCTGATCTATAGACATATATTTTGAATGTGTACATTATGCTATCCACACATGTTATCCAGGGATACGGTACCCTTTCTCACCTTTGTGCAATCACGTGTAATCCATACTGGGCCTGACACCGTCTAAGCCTGCCTCCTGATCTATAGACATATATTTTGAATGTGTACACTATGCTATCCATACATGTTATCCGGGGATACGGTACCCTTTCTCACCTTTGTGCAATCACGTGTAATCCATACTGGGCCTGACACCGTTTGAGCCTGCCTCCTGATCTATAGACATATATTTTGAATGTGTACCCTATCCTATCCATACATGTTATCCGAGGATACGGTACCCTTTCTGACCTTTGTGCAATCACGTGTAATCCATACTGGGTCTGACACAGTCTGAGCCTGCCTCCTGATCTATAGACATATATTTTGAATGTGTACACTATGCTATCCATACATGTTATCCGGGGATACGGTACCCTTTCTCACCTTTGTGCAATCACGTGTAATCCATACTGGGCCAGACACCGTCTGAGCCTGCCTCCTGATCTATAGACATATATTTTGAATGTGTACACTATGCTATCGATACCTGTTATCCGGGGATACGGTACCCTTAGTCACCTTTGTGCAATCACGTGTAATCCATACTGGGCCTGACACCGTCTGAGCCTGCCTCCTGATCGATAGACATATATTTTGAATGTGTACACTATGCTATCCATACATTTTATCCGGGTATACGGTACCCTTTCTCACCTTTGTGCAATCACGTGTAATCCATACTGGGCCTGACACCGTCTGAGCCTGCCTCCTGATCTATAAACATATATTTTAAATGTGTACACTATGCTATCCATACATGTTATCCGGGGATACGGTAACCTTTCTCACCTTTGTGCAATCACGTATAATCCATACTGGGCCTTACACCGTTTGAGCCTGCCTCCTGATCTATAGACATATATTTTGAATGTGTACATTATGCTATTCCCACATGTTATCCGGGGATACGGTACCCTTTCTCACCTTTGTGCAATCACGTGTAATCCATACTGGGTCTGACACCGTCTGAGCCTGCCTCCTGATCTATAGACATATATTTTGAATGTGTACACTATGCTATCCATACATGTTATCCGGGGATATGGTACCCTTTCTCACCTTTGTGCAATCACATGTAATCCATACTGGGCCTGACACCGTCTGAGCCTGCCTCCTGATCTATAGACATATATTTTGAATGTGTACACTATGCTATCCATACATGTTTTCCGGGGATACGGTACCCTTTCTCACCTTTGTGCAATCACATGTAATCCATACTGGGCCTGACACCGTCTGAGCCTGCCTCCTGATCTTTAGACATATATTTTGAATGTGTACACTATGCTATCCATACATGTTATCCGGGGATACGGTACCCTTTCTCACCTTTGTGCAATCACGTGTAATCCATACTGGGCCTGACACCGTTTGAGCCTGCCTCCTGATCTATAGACATATATTTTGAATGTGTACACTATGCTATCCATACATGTTATCCGGGGATACGGTACCCTTTCTCCGCTTTGTGCAATCACGTGTAATCCATACTGGACCTGACACCGTTTGAGCCTGCCTCCTGATCTATAGACATATATTTTGAATGTGTACACTATGCTATCCATACATGTTATCCGGGGATACGGTAATCTTTCTCACCTTTGTGCAATCACGTGTAATCCATACTGGGCCTGAGAACAGCTGGCGAGCTGTTAAGCAAGCTACAGCACCTGTGGATTGCTCACGTAAGTTTTTCATTTTTTTAGGAATGACGGTTAGGCCTAATTCCGGAACTGCGGTTGACCTGCACTTACTGGGAAATCATCGTTCGCGGGTAATAATTGTAATCCCAGATCCCCATCACTAACGTTGTTCAGCGGGTTATCTGCACCTGTAAGCGACAAATGCTGGCCTTTTCAGTGTAGCGCACATGCAGCCACGGACATGTAATGGCATGACACACCAGTTATTGGCCAATCTCACGTGCCAGAGCCTCGCGTGTCCCTCTAGTAAGCCGGACTCGGACCGCGGGGCATGACGGAGTCTCATTCGTTAACGGAACTAAGCTTGCAATGTGTGCATCTTTTTTGTGGCTGGCATGGTTGAGGTTGCCCATGTTGAGTCAAATTACGCCGTAGGCTCCTCTCCTGGTGGTGCCCTTCTGGACCTTCCTTTAAGGTTCAGCTTTGCAACCATACTGCCCACGTAAAACAAACACTTTGCCTGCATGAACGCTGTTTGGAGGGTCGTGACTCGTGGGAATAACGCCGCCCAATAACTTAACCTGCTAGAGAGATCCTTCGTTGCTCCCAAGCATGACATCACACTCCCTAGGTGGAAGGTAATGCCTCTGTGGCGACCGTACTCCTGGGGGCGACACAAGTGCACTGATGCCCAGCCACTGCTCGATGAATCTGCTGGTACATTGACCCAGACCACTACATTCCCCTCGCATGCTACACGGCCTGAATCTGACCCTGATGAAACTCTGGTTACCCTTCCCATATACAGTTCCATCTTACATGGTGACAAAGAGGAAGCTGCAGATGAAAGTGCAGGTTCGGCACACCCGCCGTCAGACACACCACCGTACTATCAGGGGCCCTGTGCCAGTGCCGTCGCCAACGAGTGGGCCCCCCCTGCTTGCTCAGGATCACAGCACTTGCAAGGTTGAAATACTGTGCAGTGATGGAAGATGGGGACGACGAGAGTCCAGACTAGTACAGGGATTCCCTAGCGAGGAGACTTATTTCATTGTTTTCAATGTTGGGACAGCAATTTTTGGGGAGCACTATACTCTGGAGAATGATAGATGGGGCCCACCATACAGTGGAACATTCCAAAGGTGGACATCAGACACTGGAGCAGCATTTACAGGGCCCATTATTCACTAGAGCATTAGAAATGGGGTCCATTATGTTTGGAGCATTATTTGGGCCCTTAAGACAGTGGAGCTTCATCCATGGGGACCAACATATACTGTAGCATTATGTTGAGCTCATCATATACTGTTTCAAACATTATATGGGACTAATGATTCTGTATGGAGAAATAGATGGGCCTCGTCATGAGATGTAAAAAGTGAAGTATTTTTCATTGTACTATACCGCTATTTCTCTGCCGTATCGGAGCATCGTGAGTTGTGGTATGTGTTAAAGGGGCGCTCTTTTGCCCAGGGCACATGATAACCTGGAGCCAGCCCTACCCCCCCCCACAACTTTAGCCAAATAACCCCCATTTTTCAGTGTGTAACTAGTATTATGAAGTTAATTAAGGTTGACAAGCTTAAGTAAGAAGAATTGATGCTTTTGGCATTCAGATGGGCAATGTAGGTGTGTTTCCTGTCCTCCTCTCACTGCCGACTTTAATTCCCCATTGACTTACATTGGGTTTCGTGTTTCAGTCGGACCCCCGACTTTTCCCTATAGTCGGCCGATTTTGCTCGACCCGACTTTTGGAAAAGTCGGGTTTCATGAAACGAAACTCGACCCTAAAAAAGCAAAAGTCGCTCAACTCTAATAAACATATTAAATAGTAGGGGGCCCAATACAGAACCCTGTGGTACCCCTCTAGTAACCCTGGCCCAATCTGAGTATGCACCATTAATAACCATTGCAGCATAAGATGAAACAGTAGATCCCTGGCAAGAATGTCATGAACACAATGACCATAATTGTCTATAGACTTGCAGATGACGTAAAAGTCCATGTATGAAATCAGTGGCAGCAGTCACAGAACATTGGTTTGATGAGTTAAATGATGTGCATAGAGATAATGCAAAATAAACTGGTTGAAACTTTAAACATGGATGTGAGTGTCGGCATAAGCATGCGAAGGTGACAGTGTGACACAATATCCGACAAAACTACCTGATATGAAGAGAACAAACAAAAAGTAAGTAAAGGCGAGTAAGTGGGAAGGAGCATATAATGATTAAGTCCTTGAACTCCACAAGTCAAACTACTGTCATGTACCCAATTAGCCTAAAAAACAGTAAAAAGAAGCTCTTCATTGAGCCCAGTTTGTGCCACAGACTGAAGCTCAAAGAACCACCTGGATTCAATTTTCAGAATGTGCTTTTGGTTGCTGCCACCTCTGCCATTCTATGGAACTTTTTACAGGCCAATAATCCTGGTGGTAGAGGTAGAGCCCCCATGAACTACAAGGAAATGAATGGCTACAGGGGTGAGAGTTTTACCCTTCCTCTGGTCGGCCGCTGCTAGATGGATGGTAGATATATGTTTTTGAGCCCTCTTTCTCAATTCCTGGGACATCCATCCCATATATATTTTGTTACAGGGGCCGATAATCACATCCCTAATCTTACAATTGATATACGATTTTAATGAGTTACTTCTCTGGTTCTGGGGATTCAAAATGCATCTCAAGTGGACATCATAAAGGGGCAAACATTACATTCCCCACAAGGGAATGATCCCTTTAAAACGATGCCCTTGTTCAGCTTTACAGTTGGTCTAGAAAAGTGACTCTTGGTCAGGAGATCCTATAAATTCGGGGCTCTCCTGGCTGTGAAAAGAGGTTTAGCACTGCTGACTAGGGATGAGCGACTTTGCCTTTTTTCGGGTCGAGTGGGGTTTCATGAAACCCGACTTTCTCAAAAGTCGGGTCGAACGCAATCGGCCGATTATCGTGAAAAGTCGAAGGCCGACTGAAACACGAAACCCAATGCAAGTCAATGGGGAACCAAGGTCGGCAGTGAGTGGAGGACAGGAAACATACCTATAGTGCCCATTTTAATGCCAAAAACATCAATTCTTATTACTTAAGCTTGTCAACCTTAATTTACTTTATAATAATAGTTAGGCATTGAAAACTGGGGGTTATTTGGCTAAAGTAGTGGGGGGGTAGGGCTGGCTCCAGATTTTTGTGGGCCCAGGGCCAAAGGACATGCCACAATTCATGATCCTCTGATATGGCAGAGAAATAGCGGTATAGTACAATGAAAAATACTTCACTTCTTACATCTCATGACTGATATCCATTTTAAATTCTCCAATAGCTCCAAAAACGGACAGTATATTACTCCATACAGTATTATGCCCACTGCCTAGTGCTCTATACAGAGTAATGAGGCCCATATATTTCTCCATACAGAATCATTGGTCCCATATAATGTTTGAAACAGTATATGATGAGCTCCACATAATGCTACAGTATATGTTCGTCACCATGGATGAAGCTCCACTGTCTTATGGGCCCAAATAATGCTCCATATATAATGGGCCCCATTTCTAATGCTCCAGTGCATAATGGGCCCTGTAAATGCTACTCCAGTGTCTGATGTCCACCTTTGGATTGCTCCAGTGTATGGTGGGCCTCATATATCATTCTCCAGAGTAGAGTGCTCCCCAAAAATTGCTGTCCCAACATTGAAAACAATTAAATAAGTCTCCTCGCTAGGGAATCCCTGCATTAGTCTGGACTCCTCGTCGTCCCCATCTTCCATCTCACTGCACTTGGACTGTTTAGACAGAGGGCATACAGACGTGATGTCATCGCGCTCTCTGACCAGAATGTCACTGTCAGGAAACGCGGAAGACGTCACGGCGGTGGAGCAGGGAGAGGTATTTCCACTTTGCAAGTGCTGTGATCCTGAGCAAGTAGGGGGGCCCACTCGTTGGTGACAGCACTGGCACAGGGCCCCTCATAGTACGGCGGTGTGTCTGACGGCGGGTGGAGGGCCCTCCCACCGGCAGAGACACTTTTACATACTATGAGGGGTCCAGTGCCAGTGCCGTCGCCCATGAGTATGTCCCCCCCAACCTGCTCAAGGAACCTGCACTTTCATCTGCACCTTCCTCTTTGTCACCGTGTAAGGTGGTATAGTATGCAGGAAGGGGAACCTGAGTTTCATCAGGGTCAGATTCTGGCTGTGTAGAGTGCGAGGGGAATGTAGTGGTCTGGGTCAATGTACCAGCAGAATCACCTAGCAGTGGCTGGGCATCAGTGCACTTGTGGCGCCCCCAGGAGTACAGTCGCAGCAGTGCCATTACCTTTCTCCTAGGGAATGTGATGTCATGCTTGGGAGCAATGAAGGCTCTCTCTAGCAGTTAAACCAACACACAACACAGTTCCCACTCCAGGCCTGCAGGGAGACCTCTGAACCTGACTGCTGAGGAGCTGCTCTCTGTGGTCGGGAGGAGGTAAGTTAGGGCAGTCTGTGAACGGAAGGGGAAGTGTGTGGACGTGAGAAGGGGAGCTGGAAGATGAGCAGAGTTAAGGCTCACTCCTAGCTGGAGCGCGTGGTCCGGATTCCGGTCTCCGAGTTTGTAGGGAAACTGACGGTCCTGCAGCAGAAGCAGGAGGAAGTAGCAGCTGTAAATGCTCTGTTCCCAACTAAGGCTCAGAGGCCCCAGCAGCGACGTGTGTGAGCCAGAATGAAAAGGCTATGGCTGCCTGCCATACGAGAAGGTTCCAAAAGAGAGTCAACAGGGGGAACTTCAGTGAACTCAGTACTGCGAGTACCTCAGATAAGCGCTAGAACGGAGGCCACACTACTTATCTGCATAGAGAGAATTCCAAATTTGCTTCCAGGCTGACCAACTCCTTCTCCATCTGTACTCTGGGTCCTGGACGGCACTTACCAAGTACAGGTAACGGAACTGCACGACTGTGTCTGTCATCTTTCTCCTGCGCCTGGCGCACGGCTCTGCTACATCCTGCACTGCACACCATCTACCAACTCTTTCATCTGCCCTGCGACTACGGCCCTACCTGTGCAGGGCTTCTACATCTTAGCTGCACCACAACATCTGTGCTAGAGAAGCGACACTGCAGCGCGGGTCAATCTGATCAGAAACCACAGGTAGTGTCACGTATCATTCACCGATAAATGTTATTCACCCTTTTGCATGGACGCCCAGGGCCACGGAACGGGTCGTCACCACCAACGTGACACATCCCTCTGAGACACCGGCCCGGTACCGAATAACCCCACTGCCCTGGCTGGCCACCCACACTCCATGTCAGGTTCATCTTGGACTGGGGAATTCACAATTTGACTTGATAACCCAGGCATGGTATGATAACCCAGGCATGGTATGTGAAAAGAGCTCCATGGAGTAATCTGTAGTATGGCCTGCCGCATCCTTCACTTTTGGTAGGGGTGAAGGACACAAGGAAAGGTGTTGTTCCTGACCAGGAGCCTCCACTGATGACTCAGTGCTTTTATTTTTTGAAACTTCAGAAGAGGAGGTGAGAGAGCTGGAGGCTGTGTCAGCAATGTAAGCCAAAACTTGTTCCTGAAGCTCCGGCTTTAAAAGCGGTTTACCTACTCCCAGAAAAGGGAGCCTTCGAAGCCTTGTGGAGCCAGAAGATGACGCAGGTTCAACACCTCCTGCCTTAGGTGCTATTGTGCTTTTGGCACTACCAACAGATGCACCACCAACACCACCACCATCAGGACCAGCTGGCAACCCCCGCTCACTTCCACGGCCTCTTCCACCATACTTCCTCATTTTTGTGAAAATATACCCAAAATACCACCAGCTATATGGTACTGTAAAACAAGGTAGAAAGTGTATATAGGAAAATAGGGGGGGAAGCCAGCACTGCTTAAGGTTAAAACGCATAAATTGAAGTGCATATGCACATAATATCCAGCTGTATTCAAAAATGAGATATTTGGCAAAAAAATTGATCAATTCAATTGAGCCACCCCGCCGCGCCAAGGCAATCTCATGTGGGGGGTCCCCTATTTTCTTGTTGTTGGTTTGTGGCTCACCACCACTGCTGCCGTGCACGCTTGGCTATGTCCGCTATAAATTTTTCTGTGTTCATTATGATGGATCTAGGCTGCTGTGCACACACACATCAGCCCCGCCCTGCCCCAAGCTTTATTTAATTGTGCACCTGTGTCCGGGCCAATATCGCCCTTCATTTATGTTTGCTGGTTGGGCAATGTGTGGAGGTCAATCCTGATATGTCTGTGTTCAGACCTGGTTGGCCTTCATCTGCACTTGTTTCATCTGGCTTCATGGGAGCGATCCAGCAATGTTCAGGTACAGATTGCACTTGATGTGGTCATGCTCTTAGGAGGCCGTAATGGCACAGTATTTATTATAAATGTAGAGTAGGACCCCCCACATGAGATTGCCTTGGCGCGGCGGGGTGGCTCAATTGAATTGATCAATTTTTTTGCCAAATATCTCATTTTTGAATACAGTTGGATATTATGTGCATATGCACTTCAATTTATGCGTTCTAACCTTAAGCAGTGCTGGCTTCCCCCCCTATTTTCTTGTTGTTGGTTTGTGGCTCACCACCACTGCTGCCGTGCACGCTTGGCTATGTCCACTATAAATTTTTCTGTGTTCATTATGATGGATCTAGGCTGCTGTGCACACACACGGCAGCCCCGCCCTGCCCCAAGCTTTATTTAATTGTGCACCTGTGTCCAGGCCAATATCACCCTTCATTTATGTTTGCTGGTTGGGCAATGTGTGGAGGTCAATCCTGATATGTCTGTGTTCAGACCTGGTTGGCCTTCATCTGCACTTGTTTCATCTGGCTTCATGGGAGCGATCCAGCAATGTTCAGGTACAGATTGCACTTGATGTGGTCATGCTCTTAGGAGGCCGTAATGGCACAGTATTTATTATAAATGTAGAGTAGGACCCCCCACATGAGATTGCCTTGGCGCGGCGGGGTGGCTCAATTGAATTGATCAATTTTTTTGCCAAATATCTCATTTTTGAATACAGTTGGATATTATGTGCATATGCACTTCAATTTATGCATTCTAACCTTAAGCAGTGCTGGCTTCCCCCCTATTTTCTTTTCAGAAAGTGTATATAGTATTGTTGAGAATTTGAATCTCACTAGAGATTTGAGGACTCTGAACTATTGTCTCAGGCTCAGTAGAGATTACACCTCAATGTAACAGGCTGAAATTGGATGGTGTATGACAAGGTGGAGGGTGTATGTAGCATTGGTGAGAATTTGAATCTCACTAGAGATTTGAGGACGCTGAACTATTGTCTCAGGCCCAGTATAGATTACACCTCAATGTAACAGGCTGAAATTGGATGGTGTATGACAAGGTGGAGGGTGTATATAGTATTGGTGAGAATTTGGATCTCACTAGAGATTTTAGGAGGCTGACAATGATGCTCTCAGTCCAAGTATGGATGCAGGCAGCCTAATAAGCAGTACTGCTGCACACAAAAGGGTGGAAAAATGAACGCTTGGTAACTGTGCAGAAAAGAGGAAGAAAAGTATTTTTGCTTTTAAAAAAGCAGTTTGCACAGCAGTGTGCAAACAGCAATGCAGCTATCAGGGAGCCTTATAAGGCAGCCTAATAAACAGCAGAGCTGATGCACAAAAATATAGCCTCCCCTGTCACTGCACACAAACTGTTGTGTTGTACAGTGGAAATCGCTACCAGCAGAAGCAGTTTTTTTGGTTCTTCTTCCCTGCCTAACACTCTCCCTTATTCAGAATCATCAGCAGCAACCTCTCCCTAATGCTAAGGTCGGCAGAAGTAAGATGGCGGTCGGCGTGCACGCCCTTTTATAGCCCCTGTGACGCCACACAAAGCCAGCCAATCACTTGCATGCCCTTCTCAAAGAAGGTGGTGAACAATGCCTATGTCATCGCGCTGCCCACAGTGTGCGTCCTCCATCATTGGCTAAAAAAGGGCGCTGGAAATGTGGCGCCCCCAGGAGTATGGCCGCCACAGTGACTTTGCCTTCCTCCAGGGAAGGTGATGTCATGCTTGGAAGCAGTGAAGGGTCTCTCTCGCAGTTAAGGCCTCTTTCACACTTCAGTTTTTTGCATCAGTTCAAATCCGCCAAAAAGTCAGACAAGCGGATCCGTTCTCAACTGATGTGAACGGATGGCACAGGATCCGTTTTCAGACGGATCCTGAAAATGAGGAAATTTAAAGGAAACGCTGGCGAGAGAGAGAGAGAGAGAGAATGAATATTTGGGGTTAAATGAGTGTCTGGAGGATCTGCCAGAGAAAAAAAACGTTGCAAGCTCCGTTTTGAAATCTTTGAGGATGGTGACGGACAGAAACTTTTGGCGGATCCTCAAAAAAACGGATACAACGGACAGCAATCCGTCACAATCCGCCATTAATGAAAGTCAATGGGGAAAAAAACGGATCCTCAAAAGAAAATTGAGGATCCGTTTTTTTTCTAAATCTGGCAGATTGTGACTGATTGTAAAAAACTGAAGTGTGAAAGAGGCCTAACCTATTCATGCAACACAGTTCCACTCCAGGCCAGCAGGGGGGACTCTGAACCGGAATTGAAGGGAGGAGTGCTGTCTGAGGGCCAAGAGCAAGGAGTGGTCAATTAGTGTGAGGAGGTCCACCTGTGCAGACGTGTGGAGAGAAGCTGGAGGTTGAGCTGAGGAAAGAGAGCTCTCTCACAGTGAGAGCGCATGAACTGGAGCCTGGTCTCCACGGTTGTACAGATACTAATGGTCTTGCAACAGACACCAGAGGAGTAGGAGGCTGTAAATGCCTACCCCCATCTAAGACTCGGAGGCACAACAGCACGGAGTGAGCCAAGACACGAATAGCCGCTACAGCTGTCTGCCATACGAGGAGTGAGAGTAGAAGAGAATTGAGAGGAACTTCAGAGTAACTCAGTACTAGGAGTACTTCACTCAAATAAGCACTAGGAAGGAGACTGCACAGCCCATCTGCTGAGAGAGAATCCCTGAGCTGCTTCCAGGCTAGCCTGCTCTGGTACCATCTGTAATCAGGACCCTGGACTGCATTTATCAAGTAAAGGTACAGAAATTGCACCCCGCTGTGTCTTTGTCTGCTTCCTACCCTTCTGGCACTGCTACATCCCCGTGCCGACCACATCCACACTGCCCTGGGACTACAGCTTCACCAGTGGGGAGCTTTTACATCTTTGCTGCACCATACCATCAGTCCCAGTGGATCTGCATGCAGTGTCGGCTTAACATCTCACTTGCCGAACACCACAGGTGGCGTCACGACCTATTCCATTAACTACATTCCACCATTCAATCACCCTTAATATTTGGGTGCCCAGGGCCACGGACCGGGTCACCGCTGCTGTGACACATCCCGCTGACACCGGCCCGGTACCGAGTACCCCACAGCCCTGGGAGGGCGACTCAGAAGCATCATTTGAAACACGACTTTGGAGCTCTGGTCGCCGACCTCTTGGCCAATCCTCACGCTATGGTCGGGTTTCGTTTCATGAAACCCGACTTCAGCGAAAGTCGCCGACTTTTGAATTTGACCGTCCCGTTTCGCTCAACTCTACTGGTGACTGCAGCAGTCTAAGCATCCATTCTCAAAATTGGCCAATATTTAGAAAGTATGCCCCTCACCTGGTGCCAACTGTTATTGTAATCCATGACAAATCTTAAATGGGTATCTACCTCATGTACCCATGGAGACAGAAGTGAAGCCTGATCTCGTTGTCATGCGTGCTGGAAAGAAGTAGAGATGAATCTCTTGGGGTAGCCACGCTGCTTAAAATGGTCAGTGAGGCCGCGAGCCTGAGAGATAAAATCTCGGTCAAGTGTGCAGTTTCATCTAACACAAAGGAATTGGCCAGTCGGCACACCCACCTTAGTAATGATGGTTGGCCCGCATGGCGAAGTATCGGTGCAAGATTTTCTACTGGACCAAGGCCAAAAATATTCATGCCAGCACACTCTTCAGAGTGACACACGAACGTCCTGGGCGTGACAGAGATGAGGAGCTTGAGGCAGAAGAGATTCCTGGTTTCTGAAACCTGTCTATCTTGTTGATTGCAACGCAGGGACAGAATAAAGGAGGAGTCAGAAGATCAGGTCCTGGCATGGTCCCCAGATGACTGGATCCAACTCCATCATATGGACAAAGAGACTGCCCAGCTGCGACAGTGGGTGGTATTAAAACAACTTTGGATTCGAGGAAAAGGAATGCGCTGTCCTCAGGTGCCCTGCAGATTCTGGGACAATGGGAAAGACTCTGCTTTAAAGATGGATTGTTGTTTTGGAAAGTACAGCTATTGCGAGAAGAAGGAGTTACTTGGCCAGTAGTACTCCAGAGAAATCAATTAAGATTGTGGCTACCGAGGATCATGAGCGGGGGCTCACTTCAGTGCAGCGAAAATGTTCGAATCGCTACAGAAATTGGTGTATCACACACGACGACTGAGGAATGCGGTGGAAGATGTGTGTCAACAATGCAGAAGCTGTGAGATGGCTAAACCCCCAGAACAGTGGACACAGACCATTGTGACCTCTGCCCCTTTGGAAGTATTGATGATTGACTACCTGACTGTAGAACCAGCACATCTTGGCTACAAACATGGTCTGGTAATGACCGACCACTTCGTCAAGTTTGCTGTGGTAACTCCAACTAGACATCAGACTGTTGAATCAGCTGCACAGGCTATCTGTCGAGCTGGAAATGTACCCAGAGGAGGACTACCCACGGACGGGGGTGTCGTCTTGGGTAAGTGGCATCGGCACCGATTGCAGACTCTCTTCCGACTGGTGTAGATGAAGTTTCAGGAACTTAAGCACCATGAAGCACCACCTATTCGCGGGACAGCTCTGAGACCCAGGGACCAAGTCTTGGTCCAGAATAAGCGGCCCAGGGGGGCACTGGATGGTCTCCAAGCCTGGGTAAATATACTTTATGTGGCTCATGAACTGCTTATTTATTTTGTCATGAGGTCCACACTTGACTCTCTCTTTATATCAGTATTTGATTCATTTTTATCAAGGGCCTTGGTTCCCTGTGAGAGGATCAACTATGGAAAGACCAGCAATATTTGCATGTTAATTGTGTTTATTGAAATTACATTACCCATTAATCCTTTCTTGTGCATCTGCATACCACAAGCTGTATGAAACACATCACTAATTCTGAGTATATGGGGATTAATAATTAACTATTTTAGTGATAAATATGTAATTATTCCATCATTGTACATGCATATTTAGTAATTTTTTTACACATATCATATTCTTTTAGCTGTGTGGAATATATGACCAATTTTTTCTACTCCATTGTTGCACTCGCACTTTATATAATGTTTTGCAACTATCATTTATAAATTTGCATGCTTTGTCATGTGTTGTACTTACTTTGATTCATGTAGCAACCACTTAAATCCCATGTTCATCCAGTGTCAAGCTACTGTCCTGTTTCTGTATGGTTAACCGTCTCTTTTTATTTTTTGCATTATTAATAAAATATATATCTTTTTATCAAGTGTCTCTGGAGGACCTTTTTCTCTTTATGGCGTTTTGTGCTTGGTTTCACAGTCCTCCGTGTTGTAACCTCTTTGCATTGTGGATATTTGGTCCGGAATAAGCGGCCTGGGGGGAAAATTGGAAAGCAGGTGGGAGCGGATTCCACACCGAGTGATATGACGGGTTGGTCCCAATGGTCCGGTATACGAAGTTCAGCCTGAAAAGGAGGGGGAAGCATCCACTAGAGTAGTCCATCATAGCATGTTGTGGCCCTGCTTGTCCAAGGAACCAAAAAGTGAGGAAGAGTTGAAAAAACCAGGGAGGTGCTCCCACCTCCAGTCTCCGACTTCGATGAAGAAGAGGGAATGTTAGTTCTGTGCCAAAGCCTCAATGATGTGGCTTACCCCCCTTGAGGAGATGAACACTGGGTCGCCCATGCTGGAAATCGCTAAAGCAGCAGACTCACCAAGTCAGAGCATCCCATTACCGCCCACAAGTCAGCCCGAACTACGACAGTCAGAGCGAACCACAGCTGGAGTGCCACCATCCCGCTACCAGCAAGATAAGTTTATCTGGCAGAGAATTATGCAAGAAGTCGAGAAGTGTGAACAACTGATGAAGGAACTCTCACCCGTGGAATAGCGAGCTAAAGGATGGTGGGCTATGGTTGCTGAAGCATCGGGTCTGGAACTGCTGTGGATGAACCTCCTGTTCCTGGGGGGAATGAGCAAGCCAGTAACCAGGGTGAAGGAGGTGTGGCCAGTTAGTGTGAGGTAAAATGGGTTGCTCAGCAACTTAAGCAGTCTTCCCGCCAGAACGCCAATGAGGTGAATACAGCAACCGCTGTGAGGGAAGCAACAGGCCATGGCATTGTCGCGACTGCGACCACAGACGCAGCCGAGCCGGCGCCTCCACGTCGACCGACCACACCGGCGTGGGGCGAGCATCCCAGGTGGGGATGGAATGTGGACCCACTGGACCATAGGGGGGACCCGGGCCTACCCAGACAAAGGAAGGGTAGAGACCGGGGTCTGTGACAGCTGAGCATGTGGACGAGGTGGCAGAAGGACATGACACCGCACAACTTCACCACACAAAATAGAGTTTACTTTAAGACAAAACAAAGTACAAGCACGAAGCATAAATATGCCCGGCTCCCGATTCCGCACATCAGGGAAGGGTACACATCTCAGGATAACAGGCGAAGGCAGGAGGACATCACGGGTTGATGCCGTCCAGGGTTGTCTGGCACGTGCATACTAGGTCGGCCTCTCTCAGGCCTCAGGCGTAGCACAGGCTCAGTAGGAGAACATCAGACACCAATCCAGGACAGACGTCATCACAGAGGGACCTCAGGGAACTGGCGAAACATCAGGACACAGGCAGGGCATCAGGAACACAGACTGGACATCAGGAACACGGACTGGACATCAGGAACATGGACTGGGCATCAGCAACACTGACTGGACATCAGGAACACAGACCAGACATCAGGAACATGGACTGGACATCAGGAACACGGACCAGACATCAGGACACCAGGCGAACATCAGGTCTCAGGCAAGACATCAGGACTCAGATCTCAGATAGAGCATCAGCACTCTGGCATTGGACTCCGGACATCTGACCACGATCGACAGGCTCCAGACATCAGGCTGCGGACATCATCTCCGGACATCAGGCCGCAGTCATCAGGCTCCGGACCTCTGGCAGCAATCGGCAGGCTCCGGACATCGGACAGGGAAGCATAGGATCCGGACATCTGGCGGAGGACATCAGGCATAGCACATCTGGAAGAGGTCGTTAGACACCGGACATCAGGCCTCGGTCATCAGGCTCCGGACGAGAGGGCACGGTCATCAACCTCCGGACATCTGGCTGCGAACTAGAAAGGAACCCAAGCGGTCTGGTGCAAACCCTGCCGGGTTGGACTGGAACCGGCAGGGAATTGCACAGAATAACCAGCTGAGCACAGAGTAGCAGAAACTCAGCGGATACATCGGACTCCTATTTCCAAGATGAACCCAGGTTAAATTGCAACAAGTCAGGTAGCAAACAGTCACAGTCACAGGGCACAGGGTTCAAGACACGGAAGGACCTCAGGAACATAATACAGAGGACACAGTTCAGACAGGGTCAGATAAAGGAGCAGATCCAGGATTCAGGAAACAAGACACAACATGGACGGGCCTGGATATGCAGCCTCCATGATAGGCGGTCTGGGTATTCTGGTGCCAGAGCAGGCGGAGATACAGGACACAGTTCAGACAGGGAAAAAGATCATCAGCTCCCCCAGAACTGATCACAATCAGAGCAGGAGCTGAACACACAAACTCACATGGCTAGGTTCAGGAACTCAATGCGAAGCTCTGGCCATGCCCCACAGGGCACGAAACTTTTATATAGGAGCTGCCTCACAGCTATAGGCTGGAGCAGCAATTGTAGCTCACACCCATTCCTCATAAAAGCAGGGGAGGTGTGACGGCGTGCACCCTAAGCACAGCCAGACACTAATCAGCAATGCAAAGGACACCTGGCGAGAGCTGCAAGCCTGAACACACGTGGCAAGCCATACACAGTGCAGAGGACCTACAAATCCACGGATATCTTCCACATTAGCAGCCCGGGACCGCACAAGCGGGTGGTCATGCAGTGCAGCAGAGCCACACACGCCTGTACGGCTACGCAGCGGAGCAGGGAACTGAACAGCATCCATAAAGGTACCAGATAACAGTATCCCTGCTAATTAGGAGGAAAGGAGCAAAGCGTTAATGCAGAGACATGCAGAGTAATACTGTGAAAGCAAAGTATAAACACACCAGCATTACAGGCGTGAAGAGAAAGGGCGGCATAGTGAGGGACTCACCAAAACCGGCGCGTGTGCAGGGGAGCATATGATTGATGGAGCATTGCAGTATGAACATACAGGTGTTGGCTGATATCCAGAGAGGCGCATGCGGGTAAAGCATTGCAGTGCAGCCCTTCAGGTCACGGCGGCTGTTCAAGGAGACCCGTGCCGAGAGGAATCTTGTGGAGAGCTCTACTCTCTTATTCCACAGATATATGGACTCAGCGGGCAAAACCAGAGACGGCCCGCTGCTGCCAGAAGAAGGACCATGTGCTAGGCGAGGACGCATTCTACTACCCACAGGGCCTTCAGAGAGTGACAGGCTGCGGAGTCACAATAAGTTTAACCTTTAACAAGAAACTGTTGAGCTAACTGACTTTTATTTAGTTTTACCTTTGTACTCTTTGCTTACTCTGCTGTCTCCCTGTGAGGAGTTTTTGCACTGTAAAATAATTAAATATAGCTGATCCCTGCTCTGCAGCATTTGTGTTACTGCCTCCCATTACCTGCTTATTACAACAACTCCCGCCATCCTTTAAATAGTCACATGACCCATCAGCTGATCACTAGTAACAGAGTTATTCTATGCAGGCCAGCCTGGAGTGAGAAGCTCTCTTGGGTAGTTGCTGCTAATGTGGGAGTTTGGGTTCCTAATGCTGTATTCTCTGCTGCTGTAGAGCTTAGCAGAAGAGCCTGAAGCTGAGTATTTATTCCTTTTATTTATGTCAGTCTCATGTTTGTCACTTCCCCTATGTTAATGTGACATCCTAGAGTACGGTTATCACAGCGACATCGCCTCCCTCTAAGAGGTGAAGTCATGCGTGCAGGCAGAAAAGGGACCCCCATGCCAGGTAGCATAGATTAAATCACAATTCCTGCTGTAGGTCAGAAAAAGGAGATGCCTTATAAATTCTGGCCAGCAGAGGGGGTTGGTGAGTCAGCTAGAAGTCACTTGAGGTGGTTGTCATGGAAACGAGAGCAACTGTGAGCTGTGAGGAGAAATGACAAGGCAGTTAAAAAAAAGTGAGGTAAAAAGATCTTTCTGGAATGTCCAGTCAGTTGAAGACAGGGAGCTGATCTGAGAGGAGTTCAAGACAGACAGCTGATCTGTGAAGAGGGAAAGGACACGAGCAGAGACAGAGGGGCTCTGGGGAAGCTAAAATACTGCATATAGCAGACCCCTAAGCGAAGCGCTAAGAGGGAGAAAAGGAACGTCAGAGTCTTTGGTGGTCAGGAGCTGTATGTTCTGATCGCCGGATCTGAAAATACAGGGAATTGTAAATTCCTGTGCGACACTGAACACCTGAGGGCATGGCAGCGGATAAGGAGCCCGGAGCCGACGGTGAAAAGAGCGGTACCCGTGGAATAGGCTCATGCTGACAGCCGTACAGGTTGGTGAAAACATCACGCAATTGAGGGTCACAGCATAGTTATAAACAGCGGAGACCCACACACAAAGCGCAGAAGGAAGGTCCTAAATCCCCACTTGGCAAGGTGAATCCCCTGAATGCCTCCAGGCGAGCCGGACTCATTCCATCACCTGTATGTGGTACTCCGGATTACAACCACTTTCAAGTAAAAGGTAAAGAAACAGCACCTCTCTGTGTCTTTCTCTCATTTTTCTGCACCCCAACGTTCACAGCCATTTTTATAATTAATTTAACATCTTTGCCCTGGGACTATTGCTCTACCTGTGGAGAGCTATTTTCACCTCAGCTGCGACAGTCTCAGGGGAACAACACTGCAGCGCTGGTCGCCTCTGACCAGAATACCACAGGTGGCGTCACGTATTTAACCATCTATAAACTTTATTTTCATTTTTACCACATAAATACCACACAACTTTCCCCTATTTTATTTCTGGACGCCTCTGGGCCACGGACCTGGTCGCCACCGCCGTGACACCGTCCCCCATTGAAGTCGACGGGCCCGGTACCGAGTACCCCCAGGCCCTGTGAAACGCTCTAACTGGTGTCAAGAACAGGATTTAGCGAGCCTAGCAAAGCTAGGTAAAGGAGCCTGGCAAAGCTGGTGTCATGATCCAGGTTGGATTATGACAGATAAATGCACTAGTAACCTTTTTTTCCTTCAAGCCTTTGGCTTTAAGGTAGTTTTGCCCCCGGTGGTCATTAGGGTCATTGCACTGTGGTGATTTCAGTTCTAGTTTTGCCCCCCGGTGGCCGTTAGGGTCATTGCACTCTGGTTACTTTAGTTTAGTGCACATGATGATGAAGCAGGTGTGATTGCTGGCTCTTACCTATGAAAGAGTGTCAGGTGGTTGCAATCACTGTTGGCAATATTGCTCATTTCCAACCAAGTCTGGTGGAGGAAGGATCTACTGAGAGGAGTTCCTTGCAGCTCAGACAGTGCTCTGGTGTAGTAGCTTCAGGTGGAAGCTGAATTCTGGTGGTGGACTTTGTTGCTAGGAGCAAGAGCAACAGAGCAAAGCTAAGTGGTGTTACCCCTGTTTTGTAACTTTCCTTTTGTGTGTTTCAGTGCAGTGGTGGGATTAGTTTCTGCACCGTTAATTTCATTAGAAAGGGCTATGTGCAGGGCGAGATAGGGTTTTTAGGTTCCTGATCGGCGCCCGGTGCGGAACCGGCCTAGGGATCGTTAGGAGTGTAGAGACACTGACTCAGGGGAGTACAGGAGGTCTCCACATCCCCGTTCCCTATCGCAGGGCCCTCCATTGTATCAGTTTCCCTGGTGTTTCCCTTTATTATTTAAATTCGCTCTGCTGGAGGCGGTGTATCCAGGGTCACGTGTGCCATAGAAATTCGCCCTGCTGGAGGCGGTGTGTCCAAGTCACATGTTGACTATCACATTATCACAACCATAACATTTTTCTCTGGTGGGCCATGGGCCAAGTGCAGACCGGTGAGCAGTTGTTGCTGGCCCTCACTGAGATTAGTGAGGAGCTGAATGATGAGGTTCAGCAGCACCTGCAGCGGAATTATGGGTCTGAGGCCTACCCTCTGCCTCAACTAGAGGGTCCATATACGGTGTTGGCGAGGATGTGCCGTGGAGTCCCTGCTGGGGAGCAGGACTTGCATATACAGGCGGATGTACCCAGGCAGGTAGGTGGAGTTGGTGTCCCCATGGTGCTGCCTGGTGTTCCCCAAGGTGAAGGGATATGTCCCTGTAGTGAGAAGACTAATGATTTAGTCCTTGGCACTCACGCCGAAACTTCGGTTATATCAGAGAAGCCATGTCCCCCTGGTCGTGTGGAGGAAGATGACCTGGGAGTTTATATTTCCTCCTCGCCCTTAGAAGGTGCTATGTCAGCAGAGGTGATGGTTGGCGAGATACCTGAGGGCTTACCGGTGCTTGTTAACAGTGGAGCAGAAGTCAGTCTGGTGGATGCTCAGTTTGTCCAGACTCATGGCTTGAGGTGTGAGACGCCGGACAAACCAATAAGCGTCCAGGCAATTAACTCTGTCCCACTGAGCCGGGGGGGGGGTTAAACCAAGTTGTAGAGGACATTGTGCTGCATAGTGGACATCAACATGAGTCTCAGTCATACTAAGCCTTGGAGGGAAAGCTAACACCTATCGTTTTGGACCCCCTTGGTCTAAAAAATGCAACCCGGTTTTAGATTGGCGGACTAGGGAAGTAGTCAGCTGGGAGCAGTCGTGTGAGGGCTGCTGCCTAGGGGCTACTGTCTCTGCCATCTCTCTACAATCGTCCCCTTCCTCTCCATTGAGAGCAGCAGAGATGCTGCAGGAGAGTAGGAGCAAGTCTCAACCCTCGCCATTAGCCAACCCTGGGAGGCAGAGACCTCGTGGTGGAAGGGGTTGGAGGGTGGCGTTTCCCTTGGTGAGTTGCAGGGGTGTGAGTGTGGTGACACAGGGGGACGCCTCTGTTGTCAGTTCTAGAATGAGTTCACCGAATTTTGACAAACGAATGTGTGGCAATAAACGCTCAGGTCTGGACCTGTGTGTGAACGAGCATGTATGGGTGGCCACCAAAAACATCCAGTGGAAGTGTGTTGCGGGGGTCTGGAATTCTCAGGTGATCGGGCCGTATCTGATGTCAGCTGTCCAGGGCCCGGAGACTTACCAGCTGGAGTTGCCCACATACTTGCCCATACACCTCTCGTTCCCCAGATCGGCGCTTTGGAGATGGGTAGTGCCTCCGGAACACACATTGCCAATACCAGTGGTGCTTGTTTGTCATAAACCTGACATGCAGGTAGTTGCTGGGGTGAACTCTGGACCTGGGCGTCCCCGCTGTAGCTGGTTCCCTGATGAGGAGCGGTCTTGAGGGTCCAGAGGCCCCTCATTGAGGGAGGGTACTGTCATGATCGAGGTTGGATTATGACAGATAAATGCACTAGTAACCTTTTTTTTCCTTCAAACCTTTGGCTTTAAGGTAGTTTTGCCCCCAGTGGCCATTAGGGTCATTGCACTGTGGTGATTTCAGTTCTAGTTTTGCCCCCGGTGGCCATTAGCGTCATTGCACTCTGGTTACTTTAGTTTAGTGCACATGATGATGAAGCAGGTGTGATTGCTGGCTCTTACCTATAAAAGAGTGTTAGGTGGTTGCAATCACTGTTGGCGATATTGCTCATTTCCAACCAAGTCTGGTGGAGGAAGGATCTACTGAGAGGAGTTCCTTGCAGCTCAGGCAGAGCTCTGGTGTAGTAGCTTCAGGTGGAAGCTGAATTCTGGTGGTGGACTCTGTTGCTAGGAGCAAGAGCAACAGAGCAAAGCTAAGTGGTGTTACCCCTGTTTTGTAACTTTCCTTTTGTGTGTTTCAGTGCAGTGGTGGGATTAGTTTCAGCACCATCCATTTCACTAGAAAGGGCTAGGTGCAGGGCGAGCTAGGGTTTTTAGGTTCCTGATTGGTGCCCGGTGTGGAACCGGCCTAGGGATCGTTAGGAGTGTAGAGACACTGGCTCAGGGGAGTGTAGGAGGTCTCCACGTCCCCGTTCCCTATCACAGGGCCTTCCATTGAATCAGTTTCCCTGCTGTTTCCCTTTATTATTTAAATTCGCCCTGCTGGAGGCGGTGTATCCAGGGTTACGTGTGCCATAGAAATTCGCCCTGCTGGAGGCGGTGTATCCTGTCACATGTTGACCATCACAGCTGGGTACTGTGCTTATTAAATTGAATGCTAAAGATTTGACTGAGCTTTCAAGTAACCGCCAAAACTGCGTCACACAGTGCATGTGAGCAGAGAGGGGCACGCCAGTGAAGCTGGAGCTGCGCTCTATTGTGAGCAAGTGAAAAACAGGAAGAAAAATGCTCAACTCGGGTGAAGATTCAGCGGCGGTCGCAACCGCAGCCTCCTTAATGCCTCTATCAATGCCATACATACCAGGAACAGCCTGGCTACCTCAGTACTCAGGGGAGTCGCGCACCCTGAGCGATTTTAAAGAAAGAATATGTAGTTTGTTCAAAGTGTACCCCCTGCCAGAAAGCCAAAAAGTCAGTATCCTCATTGGCCAGTTAACTGGTGCAGCTCAGAGGGAAGTAAAGTCCTGGCAGGACACTGATAAAGGGACTGTCCAACAAATCTTGGCCAGACTGAAGAACACTTTTGATACCCGTACTGCAACAGAGATAAAAATGAGATTTTTTGGGTGCAAACAGAGAGTGCCGGACAGTATACGGGACTATGCCCTTAATCTTCAGGAGGCACTTTGGGCTGTAAAGCAGGTTGTTCCTGAGAGCGTGCAAGATCAAGATAGATTACTAACAGAGCAGTTCATAGAGGGACTCCAGTCTAACAACCAAAGGACACAGCTGCGCAAAATGACCCTACAAAATCCTGAATTGGACTTTGCACACTTTAATGATAGAGCCATCAGAGTGCTGCGTGAACTGAACCCTAGCAGCACAGAGCCCTCTAAGCATCCTGCAATTACATACCAGCAGGAGGCAGCATCCTTTCCAAAGACCCCTATTGAGACTGACAAGCCGTCCAAAGATGATGATTCTGCTGCAGACTTACGTCTCCAAGTCAAGGAACTAACCAAAAGTGCTACACTGACAAAAACTGTGCAGTCCCTGCAAGTGACTCCAAAGAAGAAGATCCAGCTGGCCTCCAGGCCAGATGATGTCCCATGGCGACAACAGAGGAGAATCCCACCGACCAGAGGAGAGACAGTGATCGTTACGACGAGGACGGACAGCCCATCTGTCGCCGCTGCAACAAGGTGGGACACCTAGCCAGATCCTGTCATTTAAACAAGCAACCCCTGGGGCAAAGGGCCAACCCTCAGGAGTAAGACGACCAGGCCCACCAAATTGGCGAGACAAGTACTTAGGAGGACGACCAGTCCTGCCTGTTGTGATTGACGGTTTTCCGATGAATGCTTTACTGGATACCGGTTCCCAGGTGGCAACGATACCATATGTTCTTTTTAAGCAGTACTGGGCAGATTCAGATATTACTCATAGCCCAGATAAAGACCTTACCATTTTTGCCAGCAGTGGTCAGCCCTTGCCTCATATGGGATATAAAGAGGTGACTATCAAAATTGGCTGAGTAGAATTGCAATCGCAAGGTTTGATAATAGTTGATATTGACAAACGAGAATGCCATCCTATGTTCACTTTAGGCACTAATGTAATTGAAAATTGTCTTGGAGAAATTATTGCTTTGTTACAACAGGTAGCCGAGACTGCCAGCTCCAGTCAGCAACGGGTCCTGCAAAAGGAGATCAGAGCCCTGATGCAGAGACAACAGGTAGAGCTGTCTGTTGGAGAAGTCGACAGTGTCAGAGTAAGTGATCCTTTCCCCATTGCAGTACCTCCCAGAAGTGAAATGTTAATTTGGTGTCGGGCAGCAATAGGCCTAAAGGGTCAAGATTACCAAGCCTGGGTAGAACCCATGTACTCTGATAGTAGTCCCACTATCCTGACAGCCAGAGGGGTAGTTGATGTTCGCAAGGGGAGAGTACCAATATGCATCTTAAATTTTGGGGAGAGAGAGGTCCAGTTACCCCGGTATGCCACCCTTGCTAAATTGTTCACCGTCAGTAACAATGCAATCGAGACACTAGAACCCTTGCTTCCGTCTGACAAGGTGGAAGAGAATGGCTCTGAAGGGCAACAGGAGGATTGGTGTCAGCAGCTACACGTAGGCACTGACTTCACCCCTTGCCACCAAAAGCATGGGGCTTACTGGGTGGCTTCAGAATTTGAACGGGTCTTCAGCAAGCATCCTCTAGATTTTGGGCAGGCAAAACGGGTTCAACATCATATCCCCACCGGAGATCATCCACCCATTAAAGAGAGACACCGGCCTGTACCCCCAGCACACTACCAATGTGCCAAGAGTATGTTACGAGAGATGAAGGAGGCTGGGGTAATCAGAGATAGTTGTAGCCCCTGGGCACCTCCATTTGTCCCGGGTAGGAAGAAAGATGGTACTATGAGAATGTGTGTAGACTACAGGCGGATTAACAGCATTACAGATAAAGACGTGTACCCATTGCCTAGAACTGAGGAATCACTAGCTGCATTGAGACCTGCTAATTATTTCTCTACCTTAATCTCACCAGTGGGTATTGGCAGGTTCCTATGGCAGAGGCAGACAAAGAGAAGACAGCGTTTACAACACCAATGGGCCTCTGGGAGTTTAACTACATGCCGTTCAGGCTCAGCAATGCACCAGGAACATTTCAGTGGTTAATGGAATGCTGCCTTGGACATAAAAACTTTTAAACCATTCTGCTGTATCTGGATGACATCATCATCTTCTCCAAAACCTATGAAGACCATTTGAAGCACCTAGCCAAGGTATTCGAAGCCCTGTCAAACTTTGGCCTGAAAATAAAACCGTCCAAATGTCACCTTTTGAAACCCAAGGTGCAGTTCCTAGGCCATATGGTGAGCGCGGAAGGTGTGGCACCCGATCCTGATTAAGTCACCGTTATCTGGGATTGGCAAAGACCCAGCACTATCCATGAAGTGAGGCAATTTCTTGGGTTAGTAGGCTACTACCGAAGATTTATCAAGAACTTCACCAAGATAGCAGAACCGCTGCAAGATCTTCTAGTGGGCCAATCCAAGAAGGCCAAGAACAAAAATCTTCTGTTCGAGTGGTTCAAAAGGATAGAAAAGTCCTTCACCAAGTTGAAATTGGCCCTCACAGGAGTTGAGGTCCTGGCCTACCCTGACTATGACCAACCATTTGTACTTTACACTGACGCCAGCAACATGGGATTGGGAGAAGTGCTGTCACAAGTGCAGAAAGGCAGAGATAGAGTGATTGCCTATGCCAGCAGGAAGCTTCGTCCCACTGAGAGGAACCCCGACAACTACAGTTTCTTTAAGCTGGAGTTCCTCGCCATAGTCTGGGCAGTAACAGAGCGCTTCAAGCACTACTTGGCTTCTGCAAAGTTCACCATCTACATGGACAATAATCCACTAACCCACCTTGAAACGGCAAAGCTCGGGGCACTTGAGCAGTGATGGATGGCCCGGTTGTCCAACTACGAGTTCACCATCAAGTACAGAGCAGGACATAAGAACGCTAATGCGGATGCGTTATTCAGGATGCCCAATTCACCAGACGGGGGAGAAGATCCAAAAGAACTCGAAGAAATCGAGTTACCAGTAGAGTTGAGCGATACCGTCCGATACTTCAAAGTATCGGATCGGAATGGATCGGCCGATCTTAAAAAAAAGTATCGGTATCGCCGATTCCGATACCGGAAGTCCCATTCAAGTCTATGTACATACATACAACATGCATACTACATACATGCTACATTCATACTACATACTACATACATGCTACATTCATACTACATATATACTACATGCAACATACATACTACATATATACTACATGCATGCAACATGCATACTACATATATACTACATGCAACATACATACTACATATATACTACATGCATGCAACATGCATACTACATATATACTACATGCTACATACATACTACATATATGCTACATACATACTACATATATACTACATGCATGCTACATACATACTGCATGCTACATACATACTACATGCTACATACATACTACATATATGCTACATACATACTACATATATACTACATGCATGCTACATACATACTGCATGCTACATACATACTACATGCTACATACATACCACATATATACTACATACATACTACATGCATGCTACATGCTACATACATACCACATACAAACTACATACATACTACATACATACTACATGCATGCTACATGCATGCTACATGCTACATACATAACACATATATACTACATGCATGCTACATACATACTACATGCTACATACATACCACATACATACTACATACATACTACATACATACTACATGCATGCTACATACATACTACATGCTACATACATACTACATATATACTACATGCATGCTACATACATACTACATGCTACATACATACTACATATATACTACATGCATGCTACATACATACTACATACATACTACATGCATGCTACGTACATACTACATGCTACATACATACCACATACATACTACATATATACTACATGCATGCTACATACATACTGCATGCTACATGCATGCTACATACATACTACATACATACTACATGCTACATACATACCACATATATACTACATACATACTACATACAATACATTCATACAATACATACATAGACATACAGTACATATAACATAGAGTAACATACTTACCAATACTTGTCACATTGTTCCCCGAAGCCATTGTCTTTTACGGAATAAATATTAACATAACAAACCACAAAAATACTCACCCACGATCCGAAGCAGTCCACGAGTGTGTCCCACGACGATCTTGGGTAGAGAACTGCAGCATCAGCTGATGCTGCCGTTCTCTACGGGCTGCAGGAATCCAATGACGGAAGGTAGGTATCCTTCCGCACTGTATTCCTCCGCCACTTAAAAAAAAAAATTCCCTAGTCTCACTTTATGCCATTGCTGTGTGGGAATGTATGTAGCATGTAGTATGTATGTAGCATGCATGTAATATATATGTGTTATGTATGTAGTATATATGTGGTATGTATGTAGTATGTATGTAGCATGCAGTATGTATAAAGCATGTATGTAGTATGTATGTAGTATGTATGTAGTATGTATGTAGCATGTAGTATGTATGTAGCATGCATGTAGTATATATGTAGTATGTATGTAGCATGTAGTATGTATGTAGCATGCATGTAGTATGTATGTAGTATGTATGTAGTATATATGTAGTATGTATGTAGCATGTAGTATGTATGTAGCATGCATGTAGTATATATGTAGTATGTATGTAGCATGTAGTATGTATGTAGCATGCATGTAGTATGTATGTATGTAGTATGTATGTAGTATATATGTAGTATGTATGTAGCATGTAGTATGTATGTAGCATGCATGTAGTATATATGTGTTATGTATGTAGCATGCATGTAGTATGTATGTAGTATGTATGTAGTATATATGTGGTATGTATGTAGTATGTATGTAGTATGTATGTAGCATGCATGTAGTATGTATGTAGTATATATGTGGTATGTATGTAGTATGTATGTAGTATGTATGTAGCATGCAGTATGTATGTAGCATGCATGCAGTATGTATGTAGTATGTATGTAGCATGTAGTATGTATGTAGCATGCATGTAGTATATATGTAGTATGTATGTAGTATGTATGTAGCATGCATGTAGTATGTATGTAGTATGTATGTAGTATTTTTTTTTTTTTTAACATTTAACACATTAGCCGGATGATGGGACTACTACTGTCCCATCATTGGCTAATGTGTCAATCACTGTCATGGTAGCAGGCATCGCCAGATGGGACTTATAGTCCCATCGGACGATGCTTGCACAGACCCCCGGACATCAGCACAGCCCCCCGGCAGGCCGGCACAGCCCCCCGGCAGGCCGGTACAGACCCCCACAGGGTGCACAGACCACCAGCAGGCCGGCACAGCCCCCCGGCAGGCCGGTACAGACCCCCACAGGGTGCACAGACCACCGGCAGGCCGGCACAGCCCCCCGGCAGGCCGGTACAGACCCCGGGCAGTCCACACAGCCCCCCGACAGGCCGGCAGAGACCCCCGGAAGGCCCGAAATGACGGCGCATCATGATGCGCACACACCGCGCATCATGATGACGTCATTTCGGCTGTCAATCAACTTTGAACTTCCGATTCCGATGCCGACTTCCGATATTGAAAAAATATCGGAAGTCGGTATCGGAATTCCGATACAGCAAGTATCGGCCGATACCCGATACTTGCGGTATCGGAATGCTCAACACTAGTTACCAGCCTTCCACCATCCAATTGCAGCCCAAAGCTATCAAGGAGTAAGGAATAAGAACTTTGTCATAGAAGAGGTAACGCTGAATCCATTACCCCATCATGAGTGGGCAGAGACACAAGACAGTGACCCAGCTGTTCGCCTCGTAAAGGAGTGGCTAGCACAAGCTGATGCACACCCTGGTCCAGATGACCCACAGGAAGCACAGCAACTATGGAAGGAGGGAGGCAAGCTGTTTATCTACGAGGGTAAACTGTGTCGGAGGAACATCAACTCGCGCATACATGAACTGGTCTGGCAGGTGGTAGTCCCGATGAGGGATGCGCCAATGGTCTTAGAGGCGTACCACAATGGAGCAGGACACTTCGGTTGGAAGAAAATGGAAATTCTACTTCGTGAAAGATTCCACTGGGTTGGCATGAGGAGTTCCATTGAGAAGTGGTGCCGAGAATGTGGCCCATGCAACCTGCGCAGAAAAGACCGAAACAGCCAGCGAGCCCCATTACAGGCAATCATCACAAAACAGCCGCTTGAACTGGTAACCTTGGATTACGTGAGGTTAACTCTGAGTAGGAATGGCTACACCTATGCTTTGACCATCGTTGACCATTACTCAAGGTTCTTGGTAGTTGTACCTGTTAAAGACCAAACAGCGAAAACAGCAGCCAAGGCATTTCAGCAGCACTTTTGTCGACCGCACGGATACCCTGAACAAGTGCTCACTGACCAAGGTCCAGCCTTTGAGGCAGAAGTGTTCCAGGAGTTCTGTAACATGTACGGTTGCAAAAATATCAGAACAACGCCGTACCATCCACAGACAAATGGCATGTGTGAGAAGATGAACCAAGTGATCATTGACTTATTGAAGGCCTTACCTCTGGAAGAACGAAACCAGTGGCCAGAGAAGTTGCCAGATCTGATAGATCTATATAATCATATACCGGTAAACTCCACAAATTTCACTCCGGCCTACCTGATGAGAGCAAGACCTGGCAAGTTACCTATTGATTTAGGCATGGGAGTCTTAACACCAGAGACAACATTACCAGATGCAGACTGGGATACAGAGCGGCAGCAGCAATACCGCAAAGTACAAGAATGTGTGGAGAAAAGTTTGTCCCAAGCAAGACAGAGACAGGAAAGAAGTTACAACCAACACACCCCTGCAGTTCCCTTGACACCAGGAGAACAAGTAATTAAAAGAAAGAGACGTGTTCACAAACTAGATGACCAGTGGGAAGCAAAGCCATACACCCTGATACCTTCAGACTTTAATAACACCAAAGTATGTATCATCAGCAAAGATGAAGGAGAAACCTTCAAAGCAGTCTCAAGAGATCATCTTAAGATGTGCCCTGATCAACTGAAGGACAAGAAAGAAGTCCAAGACACTCCACAGCCCATAGTAGAGGTGGAAAAAAAGATTCAAACTATACTTGGAGAATTTCCTCGGATGTGGACTCAAGTAAATCAGGCAATAGAAGTGCCAGTCCTAACCTTTCATCAGCCTACTGCACCAGATGAAGTAGGGACTCTAAATGAAATGGCTCCAGTAACAGATACCACATCTGCAGTGGAATGTGGAAATCTTTCCCCTAACAGCGAATCTTACAATCTCATGGTGAGCCTAGGAGTCAAGAGAAGGCAGTCTAGAATACCTATCTTAAACAAGGCTACTTATAGCGTAGTGACTAATGCACCAACAGTAGACATCAGAGAACAGGTCAGGTCATCAGAAATACCTATAATGCGTATATCCACTTGTAGTACGAGAGGTCAGATCCCTGCCCGTTACAGAGATTACATAATGTAAATAAAGTAATAAGAATGTATAGTAGTAACCGTTAAGCATGAGAGCCTACAGGCACTTACTGTATGAACCTTTTTTAAAAGTATTCGCAATAACCAGTTAAAGGACAATTGGGCCACAGGATTATGTGTGGTCAGAACTTTTATTTGTAAATAGTTACTCCAACTTGGCCTTGAAAATAAGCCACCGGCGTGGCTGAAAAACAGGCCCATCTACAGAGTGCCCTGTAGCCACGCCCAGGGACGACACACAAAGTGGGTTAAGGCGGTTCCCATCAACCAAACTCCAGGTACAAGCACAAAGACAATTCCTGGATAGCAGCGTAAGGACTGGTCGCTGCAGTAACTGTGCTATTGTTTTCTTTTTCTTGTCTAGTTTTTGATAATTTTTACATTTTTAAGACTTTGTAGATTTGCATTAATTGTTGTTAACAATTCTTGTTATATTTTCCTCAGTCTAGGAGTACTGAACTTCACTGGGGGGGAATGTGACAGAGTCCGGTTGTCACAGTGACATCGCATCCCTCTAAGAGGTGATGTCATGCTTGGAGGCAGTAAAGGGACCCCCATGCCAGGTAGCATAGATTAAATCACAATTCCTGCTGCAGGTCAGAAAAGGGAGATGCCTTATAAATTCTTGCCAGCAGAGGGGGTTGGTGAGTCAGCTAGAAGTCAGCTGGGGGGGTTGTCATGGAAACGAGAGCAGCTGTGAGCTGTGAGGAGAAATGACAAGGCAGTTAAAAAAAACGTGAGGTAAAAAGATCTTTCTGGAAGGTCCAGTCAGTTGAAGACAGGGAGCTGATCTGAGAGGAGTTCAAGACAGACAGCTGATCTGTGAAGAGGGAAAGGACACGAGCAGAGACAGAGGGGCATTGTGGAAGCTAAAATACTGCATATAGCAGACCCCTGAGCGAAGCGCTAAGAGGGAGAAAAGGGATGTCAGAGTCTTTGGTGGTCAGGAGCTGTATGTTCTGATCGCCGGATCTGAAAGTACAGGGAATTGTAAATTCCTGTGCGACATTGAACACCTGAGGGCATGGCAGCGGATAAGGAGCCCGGGGCCGACGGTGAAAAGAACGGTACCCGTGGAATAGGCTCATGCTGACAGCCGTACAGGTTAGTGAAAACATCGCACAATTGAGGGTCACAGCATAGTTATAAACAGCGGATGTCATGATCCAGGATGGGTTTTGTCTTTGGCCCGTCCTGGTCAGACAGGGGTTAATTGTTTCTGCCTCTCTCTGGCAGAGGGCGGCTATTTATTGCTCACTTGACCTAGGTCTGGTGTCAGTTATACTGTTGCCCTCAGCTGAGTTAGTTGACCTCGTGCGTACGTGTGCCTTGTGCCTGATATCTTGCTTGCTTGTTTGGTTTTGATCCGGTTCTGTCCCTGTTACGAGTTCTGCCTGTCCCTCTTGTACTGCGCTACCTCTCTGTGTATGTCCCTCTGTCTGTGACTTGACTATTCTCTGCTCGTCCCTCTGGTGCCGCACAGCCCTCTCTGTGTACGAACCCTCGCTTGTCTGACCTGCGTTTTCCTCTCCTCTACTACAGTTTCCCTGCAGTAGGTACATTATATAATCTGCAGCAGTAGGATGCTAAGCCCCGCCCCCTGCAGTCACATGATCTAGGTCCTGGGACTTCTTACTATTTTCAGTGCCGCAGGTCCTGTCTGCTTGAACCATCACTACTGTATTGGACCCCGCACTCTCCCATAGTGGGGGTAAGTCACCCTGCTCTGTGTGGCAGTTTGCCGACGCTGACAGGGTCCTGACATTTGAGTTCTGACAGCGGATACACACACACAAAGCGCAGAAGGAAGGTCCTAAATCCCCACTTGGCAAGGTGGATCCCCTGAATGCCTCCAGGTGAGCTGGACTCTTTCCATCACCTGTATGTGGTACTCCGGATTACATCCACTTTCAAGTAAAAGGTAAAGAAACAGCACCTCTCTGTGTCTTTCTCTCATTTTTCTGCACCCCAACGTTCACAGCCATTTTGACTATCAATCTAACATCTTTGCCCTGGGACTATTGCTCTACCTATGGAGAGCTATTTTCACCTCAGCTGCGACACACCAACAGTCTCTGGGGAACAACACTGCAGCACTGGTCGCCTCTGACCAGAATACCACAGGTGGCGTCACGTGTTTAACCATCTATAAACTTTATTTTCATTTTTACCACATAAATACCACACAACTTTCCCCTATTTTATTACTGGACACTAGAGTTGAGCGAAACGGGTCGAAAAATTTCAAAAGTCGCCGACTTTTGTCAAAGTCGGGTTTCATGAAACGAAACCCGACCCTAGGATGAGGTCGGCGACTTAAGCGCCAAAGTCGCGTTTCAAAAGTTTGTTTTGCGCTCTTTTCAGCCAATCAGGATCCACAGACACTGTGGGCAACGTGATGACATAGGCAGGGGTCACCACCATCTTTCAGAAGGGCATGCAAGTGATTGGCTTGCTTTGGTGGACGTCACAGGGGATATAAAAGGGCGTGCACGCCGACCGCCATGTTACTCATGCTGATCTCAGAATAGGGAGAGCTGCTGCTGATGATGATTTTGTAGGGAGAGCGTTAGGCAGGGAAGAAGACACCAAAAACTGCTTCTGCTGCTAGCGATTTTGCCTGTACAACACACCAGGCACTGTGTGTGCAGTGCAAGTGGAGGCTATATTTTGCTGGATCAGCGGTGTTGGTTGTTAGGCTGCCTTCTAAGGCTTCCTGACGGCTGCATTGCTGTTTACCCACTGCTCTGCAAACTGCTTTTTTAAAAGCAATCCCAATTTTTTTTTTTGTCCTGGTGAGGTACTGAGCGTGCATTTTTTCACACCATACAGCGGTGCACACTCCTCACACAGTACCGTGTAACGGCTGTCATCACAGCCACAGTGAAGCTATCTGTGTGTCACTCTGTAAGGATAAGTCGAGGACATGTTCCGTTCTTACAGACCTGCACCTTCTAGTTTTGTCTAGCTTTCAAACAGATAAATATATTTGCTGTTTGATCACATTCAAAACTATAGAGAGACAGCGTATGTCAGTCCGTATACTTAAAAAACACGGAGCTTGACAATTTTACGTACACCGGACAGCCGTGTACGTGCACGCTCCTCTCTCAGTACCGTGTAACGGCTGTTATCACGGCCACAGTGAAGCTGTGTGTCGCTCTGTAAGGATAAGTCGAGGACTTGTTCCGTTCTTACAGACCTACACTCTAGGGAGATTCCTATTCTGCCCAATTCTATATACACCTTGTAGTTTGTCATACACTAGCCAATTTCTGCCTGTGACATAGCGCTGTGATATTCACTGGGCCTCACACAATCTAAAAGTGTCCAGTGTCCACAAGTGTGTGCTGAAATTCAAAATCTCCATTATCCTCTAATGACATTTTTCACACCTGCGACATCGAGCCTGTGACATAGCGCAGTGATATTCAGTGGGCCTCACACAATCCAAAAGTGTCCAGTGTCCACAAGTGTGTGCAGAAATTCAAAATCTCCTTTATCCTCTAGTGACATTTTTCACACCTGCGACATCGAGCCTGTGAAATAGTGCTGTGATATTCAGTGGGCCTCACACAACCCAAAAGTGTCCAGTGTCCACAAGCTTGTGCAGAAATTCAAAATCTCCATTATCCTCTAGTGACATTTTTCACACCTGCGACATCGAGCCTGTGACATAGCGCTGTGATATTCAGTGGGCCTCACACAATCCAAAAGTGTCCAGTGTCCACAAGTGTGTGCAGATATTCAAAATCTCCCCTGTCCTATGGACACCTTGTACCTTGTTTTACATTACTATATAGATTGTTGGATTTTGTCTACATTTCTACCAAAAATGAGGAAGGCTGGTGGAAGAGGCCGTGGAATTGGGCGGTGGATGGTAGCTGGTAATGATGGTGTTGGTGGTGGATCTGATGGTAATGGCAAAAGCAAAATAGGACCGAATGCAGGAGGTGTTGAGCCTGCGTCATCGTCTGGCTCCACAAGGCCTCGAAGGCTTAGTTTTCTAGGAGTTGGCAAACCGCTTTTAAAGCCAGAGCTTCAGGAAAAAGTTTTGTCTTACATTGCCTCCAGCTAGAGTTGAGCGAAACGAGTCGAAAAAATTCAAAAGTCGCCGACTTTTGGCAAAGTCGGGTTTCATGAAACGAAACCCGACCCTAGGATGAGGTCGGCCACGAGGTCGGCGACTTACGCGCCAAAGTCGCGTTTCAAAAGTTTGTTTTGCTCTCTTTTTCAGCCAATCAGGATCCACGGACACTGTGGGCAACGTGATGACATAGGCACGGGTCACCACCATCTTTCAGAAGGGCATGCAAGTGATTGGCTTGCTTTGGTGGGCGTCACAGGGGGTATAAAAGGGCGTGCACGCCGACCGCCATCTTACTTCTGCCGATCTTAGTATAGGGAGAGGTTGCTGCTGATTCTGTAGGGAGAGCGATAGGCAGGGAAGAAGACAAAAAAACTGCTTCTGCTGCTAGCGATTTGGCCTGCACAACACACCAGTCACTGTGTGTGCAGTGCAAGGGGAGGCTATATAGTGGTGTATCAGTGGTGTTGGTTGTTGGGCTGCCTTCTAAGGCTTCCTGACATTCCTGCATTGCTGTTTACCCACTGCTCCGCAAACTGCTTTTTTAAAAGCAATCCCAATTTTTTTTTTTTTGTCCTGCTGAGAAGACAAAAAAACTGCTTCTGCTGCTAGCAATTTGGCCTGCACAACACACCAGTCACTGTGTGTGCAGTGCAAGGGGAGGCTATATAGTGGTGTATCAGTGGTGTTGGTTGTTGGGCTGCCTTCTAAGGCTTCCTGACATTCCTGCATTGCTGTTTACCCACTGCTCCGCAAACTGCTTTTTTAAAAGCAATCCAATCTCCCTTATCCTCTAGTCACTTTTGTCACAGCTGTGCCATCGAGCCTGTCACATAGCGCTCAGATATTCATTGGGCCTCACACAATCCAAAAGTGTCCAGTGTCCAAAAGTGTGTGCAGAGATTCAAAATCTCCCTTATCCTCTAGTCACTTTGGTCACAGCTGTGCCATCGAGCCTGTCACATAGCGCTCAGATATTCATTGGGCCTCACACAATCCAAAAGTGTCCAGTGTCCAAAAGTGTGTGCAGAGATTCAAAATCTCCCTTATCCTCTAGTCACTTTGGTCACAGCTGTGCCAGCGAGCCTGTCACATAGCGCTCAGATATTCACTGGGCCTCACACAATCCAAAAGTGTCCATCCAGTGTCCAAAAGTGTGTGCAGAGATTCAAAATCTCCCTTATCCTCTAGTCACTTTTGTCACAGCTGTGCCATCGAGAATGTCACATAGCGCTCAGATATTCATTGGGCCTCACACAATCCAAAAGTGTCCATCCAGTGTCCAAAAGTGTGTGCAGAGATTCAAAATCTCCCTTATCCTCTAGTCACTTTTGTCACAGCTGTGCCATCGAGCCTGTCACATAGCACTCAGATATTCATTGGGCCTCACACAATCCAAAAGTGTCCAGTGTCCAAAAGTGTGTGCAGAGATTCAAAATCTCCCTTATCCTCTAGTCACTTTGGTCACAGCTGTGCCATCGAGCCTGTCACATAGCGCTCAGATATCAGTGGGCCTCACACAATCCAAAAGTGTCCATCCAGTGTCCAAAAGTGTGTGCAGAGATTCAAAATCTCCCTTATCCTCTAGTCACTTTTGTCACAGCTGTGCCATCGAGCCTGTCACATAGCGCTCAGATATTCATTGGGCCTCACACAATCCAAAAGTGTCCAGTGTCCAAAAGTGTGTGCAGAGATTCAAAATCTCCGTTATCCTCTAGTCACTTTTGTCACAGCTGTGCCATCGAGCCTGTCACATAGCGCTCAGATATTTATTGGGCCTCACACAATCCAATAGTGTCCAGTGTCCAAAAGTGTGTGCAGAGATTCAAAATCTCCCTTATCCTCTAGTCACTTTTGCCAGCTGTGCCATCGAGCCTGTCACATAGCGCTCAGATATTCATTGGGCCTCACACAATCCAAAAGTGTCCAGTGTCCAAAAGTGTGGGCAGAGATTCAAAATCTCCCTTATCCTCTAGTCACTTTGGTCACAGCTGTGCCATCGAGCCTGTCACATAGCGCTCAGATATCAGTGGGCCTCACACAATCCAAAAGTGTCCATCCAGTGTCCAAAAGTGTGTGCAGAGATTCAAAATCTCCTTTATCCTCTAGTCACTTTGGTCACAGCTGTGCCATCGAGCCTGTCACATAGCGCTCAGATATCAGTGGGCCTCACACAATCCAAAAGTGTCCAGTGTCCACAAGTGTCTGCAGAAATTCAAAATCTCCCCTGTCCTATAGACACCTTGTACCTTGTTTTACATTACTATATAGTTTGTTGGATTTTGTCTACATTTCTACCAAAAATGAGGAAGGCTGGTGGAAGAGGCCGTGGAATTGGGCGAGGGTTGGCAGCTGGTAATGATGGTGTTGGTGGTGGATCTGATGGTAGTGGCAAGAGCAAAATAGGACCGAATGCAGGAGGTGCTGACCCTGCGTCATCGTCTGGCTACATAAGGCCTCGAACGCTTAGTTTTCTAGGAGTTGGCAAACCCCTTTTAAAGCCAGAGCATCAGGAAAAAGTTTTGTCTTACATTGCTGACTCAGCCTCCAGCTCTATCGCCTCCTCTTCTTCAGTTGTAAAAAGTAAAAGCACTGAGTCGTCATTGGAGGCTCATGTTCATGAACCATACCTTTCCTTGTGTCCTTCACCCCAACCAAGATTGAAGGATGACGCAGGCCATACTACTGATTACTCCATGGAGCTGTTTTCACATACCATGCCTGGATTATCAAGTGAAATGGTGAATTACCCAGGCCAAGATGAATCTGACATGGAGTGCACTGATGCACAGCCGCTGATGGATGATTCTGCTGGTACATTCACTCAGAGCACTACATTGTCCTCGCAGTGTACAGAGCCAGATTCTGACCCTGATGAGACTCAGGTGCCCCTTCCCGCACACTATACCACCATACACGGTGACACAGAGGAAGGTGCACATGACATAGAAGAGGAGGTGATGGATGACCCAGTTGTTGACCCAGATTGGCATCCATTGGGGGAAGAGGGTGCTGCTTCCAATAGCTCAGATGAGGAGCATCCACAGCAGACATCGACATCGCAACAGCTGTTATCTGGCAGGCCCGGAGCACTCCAAAGACAGGTTCCAAACATCAAAAGAGTTGCTGGACAGCTTGTCCAGAGGGTCAAAAGATCACAGCGTGCTAGGCCGCAAAATGTCTGCCAAAGTAGGAAGAGTGCAGTGTGGCACTTTTTTGAACAAAATCCTCATGATCAGGCCAAGGTTATCTGCAAGAAGTGCGCAAAGACCTTTAGCCGAGGGAAAAATCTGAAAAATTTGAATACCAGTTGCATGCTTAGACATTTAACCAGCATGCACTTGCAAGCGTGGACACAACACCAAACCTCAAGTGCCACATGTGCAACTGATCACAACGAAGGTAGTCAGCAACGCTACATTGTTTCCCCCACTGTAAGCCCACCGGTTAGCACAGCAGCAAATGTTGAGGTGTCGTTGCAAGACCACAGCAGTCAGGGAATCCCACTGTTATATCAACGAAAGACTGATTCTAGGCCATCAGAAAGAACACCAACTCCATCACCATCATCAACCCTCTCTCAGTCCGCCCTGTCCACCGCTACTTCCACCATATGCAGCTCTCAAGTCCAGCTCACCCTCCCAGACACTATGAGTAGGTCAAGAAAGTACTCAGTCTCTCATCCGCGTACACTGGGTTTGAACGCCCACATTGCCAAACTAATCTCGTTTGAGATGATGCCCTTTCGGTTGGTGGAAAGCACAGCTTTCCGCGAACTCATGGCCTATGCAGTACCACGCTATGACCTACCCAGTCGTCACTTCTACTCTCGCAAAGCCATCCCAGCCCTCCACCATCATGTGAAAGACCGCATTGTCCATGCACTCAAGCAGTCAGTGAGCGGAAAGGTGCACCTCACAACTGATGCATGGTCCAGTCGGCATGGCCAGGGCCGTTACGTGTCCATCACTGCGCACTGGGTTAATGTGGTGGATGCAGGGTCCACAGGGGACAGCGGTGGTGGGACAGTGCTGCATAGCCCACGGTATAGCAAACAGTTGGCTGTAGGCGTTTGACCCTCCTCCTCCTCCTCCAGAAGCGAAAGCTCGTCCACAGAGCGCAGTCGTACGAGCACTCCATCTGCAGCTGCCACTGTTGCACACGATGTGTCCCCCTATCGAGCAGCTAGTGGAAAGCGTCAGCAGGCTGTGTTGCAGATGATGTGTTTGGGCAACAGACACACCGCCGAGGTGCTGGCCGAGTACTTTCAGCGACAAACTGAGTCATGGCTGGGCAGTGTACATCTTGAGGCAGGCAAGGTAGTTAGTGATAACGGCCGTAATTTTGTGGCAGCCATAGCCCTTTCAAAACTCAGCCACATACCTTGCTTGGCTCACACCTTGAACCTGGTGGTGCAGTGCTTCCTCAAAAATTATCCGGAGTTAACAGCCCTGCTCCAGAAGGTGCGAAGACTGTGCGCGCACATCCGCCGGTCGCCTGTACACTCCGTTCGTATGCAGAAGCTGCAGCGATTGCTCCACCTTCCCAACCACCGCCTCATTATCGACATTGCAACAAGGTGGAACTCCACCCTGCACATGGTGGAGCGGCTGTGCGAGCAGAGGCAGGCCATAATGCATTTGTGGGAGGATACACGGCCAGGCACTTTGAGAGCAGACATGGAGTTGACAGGTGTGCAGTGGTCGAAGCTGAAAGACCTTTGTAAAGTCCTTCAGTGTTTTGAGGAATGCACACGGCTGGTAAGCGCAGACGACGCCATCCTAAGCATGAGCATCCCACTTATGCGTCTGCTCATGCAAACTTTGATGCACCTTAAGGAGCAGGCGTCTGCAGCCAATGTTGATGAGGAGGAAGAGGAGGAGGAGGGAATCCTTGATGACATTCAGCCATTGTCTGCTCAGGGACCTCTCCTGGACGAGGTGGAGGAAGAAGAGGAGGAGGAGGATGATGATGGTGATGATTACTTAGGGGAGGAGGATGCATCTCGTGGGGCAAGTGAAAATGTTGGCGTGGCAAGGTCTGGTACAGGGTTTGTGCGTGACTGGAGGGATGTGGATTTGCCAGAAAGTGCTCCTCCACCCAGCACTCGCAGTGCATCATTGACACCGGGAACATTGGCCCACATGTCAGATTATGCCTTGCGGATCCTAAAAAGGGACCCCCGCATTGCCAAAATGATGAACGATGACGACTACTGGTTGGCCAGCATCCTGGATCCACGCTATAAAGGCAAATTACAAAACATCATGCCACAGGAGAACCTTGACCTAATATTGGCTAATAAACAAGCAACTCTATTAAATCGGATGCTTGAGGCATTCCCAGCACACAGCAGCGGTGATGGTTCTCACACGAGCCGTACGGGCCGGGGGCAGCTTGGCAGAGGTGTTCGTGGTGCACACAGCAGAAGTGGCATTGGAGACAGGGGTTTCATGACAATGTTGTGGACTGATTTTTCAAATACCGCTCACACAACTGGTAATACTGCATCGATGGAAAGTGACAGGAGACAGCAGTTGTCAACTATGGTTACAAACTACTTTTCCTCCCATATCGATGTTCTCCCACACAGGTCATTCCCCTTTGACTATTGGGCCGCTAAACTGGACACCTGGCCTGAATTGGCCCAATATGCCTTACAGGAGCTCGCTTGCCCAGCTGCAAGTGTGCTATCGGAAAGAGTCTTCAGTGCAGCTGGATCAATCCTGACAGAAAAAAGGACCCGTCTGTCAACCCAAAATGTGGATGATCTAACCTTCATTAAAATGAACCACGCATGGGTTTCCAAGGATTTTGTCCCACCTTCCCCTGATGACACATAGGGTGACAGAAAAATGGCTTGCTTTGGTCCACCTCTTCCTGGTACTTCACCTATTGCGCCTTTTGCATCAGCTGAATGTCCAACATCAACATGCCACTTTCTAAAACTCCCTAACTGTGCTGCCTCCCCCCCCATGGCCGGGGTCACCACCTAGCGCACGACACCGTGCGAGTGCCGTTGCCCTGGACAGGTGGGTAGGCCGACTCTTGGGCGCGGGCACTGGCACAGGGTCCCTCATAGTGCAATCAAGTGTCTCTGACGGTGGTGGTGCACACCCGCCGTCAGACACACCGCTGTACTATGAGGGGCCCAGTGCCAGTACCGACGCCCACGAGTGGGCCCCCCTTGCTTGGGCAGGGCCCCAGCATTTGCAATCTTTACCTCTCCCTGCTCCTCCGCTGTGTAATCTGGGCCGTCAAATCCATACTGTGCCTGACACTGTCTGAGCCTGCCTCCTGATGTATAGACATATATTTTGAATGTGTACGCTATCCATACATGTTATCCGGGGATACGGTACCCTTTCTAACCTTTGTGCAATCACGTGCAATCCATACTGGGCCTAACACCGTCTGAGCCTGCCTCCTGAGACATATATTTTGAATGTGTACGCTATCCATACATGTTATCCGGGGAAACGGTACCCTTTCTAACCTTTGTGCAATCACGTGCAATCCATACTGGGCCTAACACCGTCTGAGCCTGCCTCCTGAGACATATATTTTGAATGTGTACGCTATCCATACATGTTATCCGGGGATACGGTACCCTTTCTAACCTTTGTGCAATCACGTGCAATCCATACTGGGCCTAACACCGTCTGAGCCTGCCTCCTGAGACATATATTTTGTATGTGTACGCTATCCATACATGTTATCCAGGGATACGGTACCCTTTCTAACCTTTGTGCAATCACGTGCAATCCATACTGGGCCTAACACCGTCTGAGCCTGCCTCCTGAGACATATATTTTGAATGTGTACGCTATCCATACATGTTATCCGGGGAAACGGTACCCTTTCTAACCTTTGTGCAATCACGTGCAATCCATACTGGGCCTAACACCGTCTGAGCCTGCCTCCTGAGACATATATTTTGTATGTGTACGCTATCCATACATGTTATCCAGGGATACGGTACCCTTTCTAACCTTTGTGCAATCACGTGCAATCCATACTGGGCCTAACACCGTCTGAGCCTGCCTCCTGAGACATATATTTTGAATGTGTACGCTATCCATACATGTTATCCGGGGAAACGGTACCCTTTCTAACCTTTGTGCAATCACGTGCAATCCATACTGGGCCTAACACCGTCTGAGCCTGCCTCCTGAGACATATATTTTGAATGTGTACGCTATCCATACATGTTATCCGGGGATACGGTACCCTTTCTAACCTTTGTGCAATCACGTGCAATCCATACTGGGCCTAACACCGTCTGAGCCTGCCTCCTGAGACATATATTTTGAATGTGTACGCTATCCATACATGTTATCCGGGGAAACGGTACCCTTTCTAACCTTTGTGCAATCACGTGCAATCCATACTGGGCCTAACACCGTCTGAGAATGATAGATGGGGCCCACCATACACTGGAACATTCCAAAGGTGGACATCAGACACTGGAGCAGCATTTACAGGGCCCATTATACACTAGAGCATTAGAAATGGGTCCCATTATGTTTGGAGCATTATTTGGGCCCATAAGACAGTAGAGCTTCATCCATGGGGACCAACATATACTGTAGCATTATGTGGAGCTCATCATATACTGTTTCAAACATTATATGGGACCAATGATTCTGTATGGAGAAATAGATGGGCCTCGTCATGAGATGTAAAAAGTGAGGTATTTTTCATTGTACTATACCGCTATTTCTCTGCCGTATCGGAGCATGATGAGTTGTGGTATGTGTTAAAGGGGCGCTCTTTCGCCCAGGGCACATGAAAACCTGGAGCCAGCCCTCCCCCCCCCACAGTCTGTAGCCAAATAACCCCCATTTTTCAGTGCGTAACTTGTATTATGAAGTTAATTAAGGTTGACAAGCTTAAGTAAGAAGAATTGATGCTTTTGGCATTCAAATGGGCACTGTTGGTGTGTTTCCTGTCCTCCTCTCACTGCCGACTTTTATTCCCCATTGACTTACATTGGGTTTCGTGTTTCGGGACGACCCCGACTTTTCCCTATAATCGGACGATCTTGCTCGACCCGACTTTTGGAAAAGTCGGGTTTCACGAAACGAAACGCGACCCTAAAAAACCAAAAGTCGCTCAACTCTACCTCCAGCTCTATCGCCTCCTCTTCTGAAGTTGTAAAAAATAAAAGCAGTCGTCATTGGAGGCTCATGTTCATGAACCACACCTTTCCTTGTGTCCTTTACCCCAACCAAGATTGAAGGATGACGCAGGCCATACTACTGATTACTCCATGGACCTGTTTTCACATACCATGCCTGGATTATCAAGTGAAATGGTGAATTACCCAGGCCAAGATGAATCTGACATGGAGTGCACTGATGCAAAGCCACTGATAGATGATTCTGCTGGTACATTCACTCAGAGCACTACCTTGTCCTCGCAGTGTACAAAGCCAGATTCTAACCCTGATGAGACTCAGGTGCCCCTTCCCGCACACTATACCACCATACACGGTGACACAGAGGAAGGTGCACATGACATTGAAGAGGAGGTGATGGATGACCCAGTTGTTGACCCAGATTGGCATCCATTGGGGGAAGAGGGTGCTGCTTCCAATAGCTCAGATGAGGAGCATCCACAGCAGACATCGACATCGCAACAGCTGTTATCTGGCAGGCCCGGAGCACTCCAAAGACAGGTTCCAAAAATCAAAAGAGTTGCTGGACAGCTTGTCCAGAGGGTCAAAATATCACAGCGTGCTAGGCTACAAAATGTCTGCCAAAGTAGGAAGAGTGCAGTGTGGCACTTTTTTGAACAAAATCCTCATGATCAGGCCAAGGTTATCTGTAAGAAGTGCGCAAAGACCTTTAGCCGAGGGAAAAAACTGACAAATTTGAATACCAGTTGCATGCTTAGACATTTAACCAGCATGCACTTGCAAGCGTGGACACAACACCAAACCTCAAGTACCACATGTGCAACTGATCACAAAGAAGGTAGTCAGCAACGCTACATTGTTTCCCCCACTGTAAGCCCACCGGTTAGCACAGCAGCAAATGTTGAGGTGTCGTTGCAAGGCCACAGCAGTCAGGGAATCCCACTGTTATATCAACGAAAGACTGAATCTAGGCCATCAGAAAGAACACCAACTCCATCACCATCATCAACCCTCTCTCAGTCTGCCCTGTCCACCGCTACTTCCACCATATGCAGCTCTCAAGTCCAGCTCACCCTCCCAGACACTATGAGTAGGTCAAGAAAGTACTCAGTCTCTCATCCGCGTACACTGGGTTTGAACACCCACATTGCCAAACTAATCTCGTTAGAGATGATGCCCTATCGGTTGGTGGAAAGCGCAGCTTTCCGCGAACTCATGACCTATGCAGTACCACGCTATGACCTACCCAGTCGCCACTTCTTCTCTCGCAAAGCCATCCCAGCCCTCCACCATCATGTGAAAGACCGCATTGTCCATGCACTCAAGCAGTCAGTGAGTGGAAAGGTGAACCTCACAACAGATGCATGGTCCAGTCGGCATGGCCAGGGCCGTTACGTGTCCATCACTGCGCACTGGGTTAATGTGGTGGATGCAGGGTCCACAGGGGACAGCGGTGGTGGGACAGTGCTGCCTAGCCCACGGTATAGGAAACAGTTGGCTGTAGGCGTTTGACCCTCCTCCTCCTCCTCCTCCAGAAGCGAAAGCTCGTCCACAGAGCGCAGTCGTACGAGCACTCCATCTGCAGCTGCCACTGTTGCACACGATGTGTCCCCCTATCGAGCAGCTAGTGGAAAGCGTCAGCAGGCTGTGTTGCAGATGATGTGTTTGGGCAACAGAGTACTTTCAGCGACAAACTGAGTCATGGCTGGGCAGTGTACATCTTGAAGCAGGCAAGGTAGTTAGTTATAATGGCCGTAATTTTGTGGCAGCCATAGCCCTTTCAAAACTCAGCCACATACCTTGCTTGGCTCACACCTTGAACCTGGTGGTGCAGTGCTTCCTCAATAATTATCCGGAGTTAACAGCCTTGCTCCAGAAGGTGCGAAGACTGTGTGCGCACATCCGCCGGTCGCCTGTACACTCCATTCGTATGCAGAAGCTGCAGCGATTGCTCCACCTTCCGAAACACCGCCTCATTATCCACATTGCAACAAGGTGGAACTCCACCCTTCACATGGTTGATCGGCTGTGCGAGCAGAGGCAGGCCATAATGCATTTGTGGGAGGATACACGGCCAGGCACTTTGAGAGCAGACATGGAGTTGACAGCTGTGCAGTGGTCGAAGCTGAAAGACCTCTGTAAAGTCCTTCAGTGTTTTCAGGAATGCACACGGCTGGTAAGCGCAGACGACGCCATCCTAAGCATGAGCATCCCACTTATGCGTCTGCTCATGCAAACTTTGACGCACCTTAAGGAGCAGGCGTCTGCAGCCAATGTTGACGAGGAGGAAGAGGTGGAGGGAATCCTTGATGACATTCAGCCATTGTCTGCTCAGGGACCTCTCCTGGACGAGGTGGAGGAAGAAGAGGAGGAGGAGGATGATGATGGTGATGATTACTTAGGGGAGGAGGATGCATCTCGTGGGGCAAGTGAAAATGTTGGCGTGGCAAGGTCTGGTACAGGGTTTGTGCGTGACTGGAGGGATGTGGATTTGCCAGAAAGTTCTCCTCCACCCAGCACTCGCAGTGCATCATTGACACCGGGAACATTGGCCCACATGTCAGATTATGCCTTGCGGATCCTAAAAAGGGACCCCCGCATTGCCAAAATGATGAACGATGACGACTACTGGTTGGCCAGCATCCTGGATCCACGCTATAAAGGCAAATTACAAAACATCATGCCACAGGAGAACCTTGACCTAATATTGGCTAATAAACAAGCAACTCTATTAAATCGGATGCTTGAGGCATTCCCAGCACACAGCAGCGGTGATGGTTCTCACACGAGCCGTACGGGCCGGGGGCAGCTTGGCAGAGGTGTTCGTTGTGCACACAGCAGAAGTGGCGTTGGAGACAAGGGTTTCATGACAATGTTGTGGACTGATTTTTCACGGACCGCTCACACAACTGGTAATACTGCATCGATGGAAAGTGACAGGAGACAGCAGTTGTCAACTATGGTTAACAACTACTTTTCCTCCCATATCGATGTTCTCCCGCACAGGTCATTCCCCTTTGACTATCGGGCCGCTAAACTGGACACCTGGCCTGAATTGGCACAATATGCCTTACAGGAGCTCGCTTGCCCAGCTGCAAGTGTGCTATCGGAAAGAGTCTTCAGTGCAGCTGGATCAATCCTGACAGAAAAAAGGACCAGTCTGTCAACCCAAAATGTGGATGCTCTAACCTTCATTAAAATGAACCATGCATGGGTTTCCAAGGATTTTGTCCCACCTTCCCTTGATGACACATAGGTTGCCAGAAAAATGGTTTGCTTTGGTCCTCCTCCTATTCCACAAACTTGACCTATTTCGCCTTTTGCAGCAGCTGAATGACCCACATCTACATATGCCACTTTGTAAACCTCCCTAAGTGGGCGGCCCCCCCCATGGCCGGGGTCACCACCTAGCGCACAAAACCGTGCGAGTGCCATTGCCCTGGACAGGTGGGTAGGCCGACTCTTGGGCGCGGGCACAGGCATATGGTCCCTCATAGTGCAATCAAGTGTATCTGACAGTGGTGGTGCACACCCACCGTCAGACACACCGCCGTACTATGAGGGGCCCAGTGCCAGTACCGAAGCCCACGAGTGTGCCCACTTTGCTTGGGCAGGGCCTCAGCATTTGCAATGTTTACCTCTCCCTGCTCCTCCGCTGTGTAGTCTGGGCTGTCAAATCCTTCACTGGGACTGCCACTACAAATTGATTGAACTGAAAGATGATGGTTAAGATGTAGCTATGCCCTGTCCTGCTGGCCGGGCTCTAGCTCCAGATGATCAGTGGCTTCCATTTCTTATGGACGTCGACTCACAAATACATGCAGTGGTGGTTTATCATCAGCTTTCACAGTTTTCCTACTCACAAACGTGTGACATTCCGGCGCACATTTCAAAATGTGCCCTCTCATGCCAATCAAATAGAATCGCCTACGGCCTGTGGCTTCTGTCTTTTGCACTCCAAAGTTACGTGACAGATCATGATAGCCAGTGAGCACCATGTTTACATCGCTCCCTGTGATAAAAATTGGATTGAGATGAGTAACAGTGATGGAATCAACGGAAGTGCGATACAGCAAGACTTTATTCACAAAAAAATGCTTTCACTGTCTCAACACACAAATTAATTGAGGGTCAGCATCGCCTATGAGAATTGTGACGCAAGTTTTTCCCATGAATAATAATTCCTAGATTTCTGCAATCAATAGCCTTTATGTCACTAATTGTATGCATCTCATTTCCTATTGCGGAGAGGCTGGACTGTATTACTGAGACAGAAATATATATGAAGATTTAAAAATAACACCAAAAGTATATAGTTGTGTACGCCTCAAATGCATTTCCTTTTTTCCACTTTTTAGATTGCTGTGTAATCCATACTGAGAACACGGAGATTTTACATGTTTAAACTATGCTATATATACCTGCTATCCAGTGATAAAGTACCCTTTCTCAACTTTGTACAATCTGGTCAAATCCATACTGGGCCTGAGAACATCTGAGTCTGCCTCCTGATCTATAGACATATATTTTTAATGTGTAAACTAGGCTACATATATACGTGTTATCCGGTGAAACTGTACCCTTTATCAACTTTCTACAATGTTGTTGAATCCATACTGGGCCTGAGAACGGCTGCCGAGCTGTTAAGCAAGCTACAGCACCTGTGGTTTGGACACGTAATTTTTTCAGGAATGACGGTTAGGCCTAACTCCAGAATTGCGGTTGACCTGAACTTACTGGGAAATCATCGTTCACGGGGAATAATCTGAATCCCAGATCCCCGTCACTAACGGAGTTCAGCAGGTTATCTGCACCTGTAAGCGACAAAAACTGGTCCTTTCAGTGTAGCGTGCATGCAGCCCCGGACATGTACTGGAATGCTAGACCTGTTATTGCTCGATCTCACGTGCCACAGTCTCGTGTATCCCTCTAGTAAGCTTGACGCGTACCGCGGGGCCATGCCGGAGTCTCGGTCGTTAGCGGAATAAAGCTGAGAAATCGCTAGCACAACTACAAACGGACATACCACACCACACACAGAATCGACAAAGCTTGCAATCTGTCCATCTTTTCTGTAGCTTGTATGGTAGTGGTTTCCCGGGTGCAGTCTATTTAAGCCACAGGCTCCACTCCTGGTGGTGCCCTTTTGGACATTCCTTTAAGGTTCAGCTTTGCAATCATACTGCCCCCGGAAACCAAAAACATTGCCTTCAGGGACGCTGTTTGGAGGTTCGTGGGAATAACGCCGCCCGATCAGCAGTCGGCATATGGGTCGCCCTCCCAGGGCTGTGGGGTACTCTATACCGGGCCGGTGTCAGTGGGATGTGTCACAGCAGCGGTGACCCGGACGGTGGCCCTGGGCGCCCATGTAAATTGCGTGGTATAATGGTAAAGAGTTTATATAGATAGTTTGACGCCACCTGTGGTGTTCGGCAACATAGATGTTAGGCCGACGCTGCATGCAGATCCTCTGGGACTGATGGTGTTGTGCAGCAAAGATGGTGAAACTCCCCACAGGTGGAGCTGGAGTCCCAGGGAAGTGTAGATGTAGTGATGGGGGAAAGGCACAGGCGGTGTAGGTGCTGGTACCCAGAAGTAGTGGTGCTGGAATAACTGTAGGACACCAGAGCGTGCAGTTCCAAAGCTTTACTCACAGTCTGCAGGTTACACAGATGCCTGCCTCCGTGCTGTGTCCTCCGGGTCAGGACCTCTGCCAACCTCCGGGACCAGAATGGAAAGCTCCCTTCCAACACTCCGCCAACATGTACCTTCCTGAACGTCTCCTTTCTAGCGCTTGTGGGGGAAGCACTCACAGGACCGTGGTTCACTGAAACGCCTCCTGTCTATCAGATGTTCCTCAGACTTTACTTGTATGGCAGACAGCTGTAGCCTTTTCCTTCTGCCTCGCACACGTCGATGCTGGGGCCTCCGAGCCTTAGTTGGGTACAGAGCATTTATAGCTGCTACTTCCCCCGGTTTCTGCTGCAGGAACGTCAGTGTCCCTACAAACTCGGAGACCGGAATCCGGACCATGCGCTCCAGCTAGGAGTGAGCCTTAACTCTGCTCATCCTCCAGCTCCCCTTCTCACGTCCACACACTTCCCCTTGCCTGCACAGAGTGCCCTAACTTACCTCCTCCCGACCACAGAGAGCAGCTCCTCAGCAGTCAGGTTCAGAGGTCTCCCTGCTGGCCTGGAGTGGGAAATGTGTTGTGTGTTGGTTTCACTGCTAGAGAGATCCTTCGTTGCTCCCAAGCTTGACAACACACTCCCTAGGAGGAAGGCAATGCCACAGTGGCGACCATACTCTTGGGGACGCCACAAGTGCACTGAGGCCCAGCCACTGCTGGATGATGCTGCTGGTACATTGACCCAGACCACTACATTCCGCTCGCACTCTACACAGCCAGAATCTGACCCAGAGGAAACTCAGGTTCCCCTTCCCCCATATTATACCACCTTACACGGTGACAAAGAGGAAGATGCAGATGAAAGTGCAGGTTCCTTGAGCAGGTGGGGGGGCATACTCATGGGCGATGGCACTGGCACAGGGCACCGCATAGTAAGCAAAAGTGTCTCTGCTGGTGGGAGGGCCTAAACAGCCAAGTGCAGTGAGATGGAAGATGGGGACGACAAGGAGTTCAGAGTAGTGCAGGGATTCCCTAGCAAGGAGACTTATGTAATTGTTTTCAATGTTGGGACAGCAATTTTTGGGGAGCACTATACTCTGGTGAATGATATATGGGGCCCACCATACACTGGAGCATTCCAAAGGTGGACATCAGACACTGGAACAGCATTTACAGGGCCCATTATACACTAGAGCAGTAGAAATGGGGCCCATTATATATGGAGCATTATTTGGGCCCATAAGACAGTGGAGCTTCATCCATTGGGACCAACATATACTGTAGCGTTATGTGGAGCTCATCATATACGGTTTGAAACATTATATGGGAATAATGATTCCGTATGGAGAAATATATTGGCCTCATTACTCTGTATAGCGCACTAAGCGCTGGCCATAATATTGTATGGAGTTATATACTGTCCGTTTTTGGAGGTATTGGAGAATTTAAAATGGATATCAGTCATGAGATGTAAGAAGTGAAGTATTTTTCATTGTACTATACTGCTATTTCTCTGCCGTATCGGAGCATCATGAGTTGTGGTATGTGTTAAAGGGGCGCTCTTTGGCCCTGGGCCCACGAAAACCTGGAGCCAGCCCTCCCCCCCCACAACTGTAGCCAAATAACCCCCATTTTTCAGTGCGTAACTAGTATTATGAAGTTAATTAAGGTTGACAAGCTTCAGTAACAAGAATTTATGCTTTTGGCATTCAAATAGGCACTGTTGGTGTGTTTCCTGTCCTCCTCTCACTGCCGACTTTAATTCTCCATTGACTTACATCGGGTTTCGTGTTTCGGGACGACCCCGACTTTTCCCTATAGTCGTCCGATTTTGCTCGACCCGACTTTTGGAAAAGTCGGGTTTCATGAAAAAAACAAAACAAAAGTCGCTCAACACTACTGGACACCTCTGGGCCACGGACCAAGTCGCCGCCGCCGTGACACCATCCCCCATTGAAGTCGTCGGGCCTGGTACCAAGTACCCCCAGGCCCCGCGGGGCGCTCCATTATTACCAGCTGCAGTGGTGATGCTAACATCCCTGCTGGGCAGTGCATTAGCCAGGGTATATTGAGGTGACAATCAGGGACTAGACACATGACTGCAGGGAGAAGGACCCGCATAGGGCGTTAGAGGTGCTTAGGGAAAAGCACAGGTTGGTGTCAGGAGGTGTCCCATCCCTCGCTCCCTACTGTTAGGGTCTTCTTCTCCCTTTTCCATCTTGTCATATTTCCATGCTGTGTCGTCTGCCACACATACCCTTGTCCAAGCGTGACAGATACTGTACATTGGGTTTTATCATTGCTCACAACAGTCCAGCAAACCATCATTACGGTGTATAAAAAGTAGATAAAATCATGTGATCCCAGCGTATTGATACTTCTGTATAAATCACTTGTGAGGTCACGTCTAGAATATAAGATCCTGTTTTGGGTTCCACATTTTAAAAAATATGTTCAGAAGTTAGAGTCAGTTCAAAGGCGGGCAAGTAGATTATTACAAAGGCCTCGGATATGATGAGAGGTTGGAAAAGTTGTGCTTGTTTAGCTTTGAAAAAAGACGTCTCAGTGGAAATCTCATTTATATGTTTACGTGTGGTCAATATAAAGGACGGGACGTGACTTACTCCTTCCAAAGACCATACTAAGGACCAGGGGGCACTCATTATAGGTGGAAGAAAGGTGATTCCATCAGATAAATAGGAAAGAATGCTTTAAAAATAGAGCAGTCAGACTGTCAAATGCTCTACAGGAGGTAGTGATAGCAGATACTATAACAGCTTTTTAAAAAGGGCTGGATGATTTTGTCAGCAAAAATAACATTGTGGGTTATAGACAATTTAGTGATAAAAAATGTATAATTGGTGGAGAAAGGTTAACCTGATGGACCTGAGTATTTCTCAACCTATGTAGTAATGTATCTAGGTATCATGGGAACTTCCATCTGGGACCGCACAAGTCAAGGCGTAACGCTGAGGCTCCTCACAGCTACTCTCAGTTCCCAGTGTCAGGAACACCGCACTGTACTTGCTCACTGAGCCAGTGCACATGTCCTGAGTGTCAGGATCCTGTCAGCACCAGCGTGCAGCCTCCGCTGAGCAGGGACTCACCCGCACTGTAGGGGTACCGGGGTCAGGTACAGCCAGAAAGTACCGATGCACAGGAAATGTGGATGCTGAAGTTTAGCAAGCAGACACGGGACCTACGGTCATGTGACTGCAAGGGGGTGGGGCTTAGCGCCCTGCTTAGTGAGATGGAAAGACACTATACAGAATTACTCAGAGTCAGGCAAAACGGGGTTCATACACAGAGATAGCCGTAACGTACCAAGAATGAGACAGAGCGGATAGTCAGGGCCAAGCAGTAGTCAAAACCAAACAGACATAGAAGGTACCAAGCAGAATACAAAGCAATATCCAGAGAACAGACCGAGTCATACACAGAGAATCAAGCAACCAGAATACAGCAAAAACACACTCAGGGGTCACCACACAATGCCAAGGGCAAGAGTATAACTGACAGGGATGGCAGCGTCCTGAGGCTATAAGAAGACTCTCCCAGAACCAGGGAGAGGCCACAATCATAGCCCCAGGTGTGCAGGTAAGCCTGCACCAGGATCACAACCTTTAACCCCAGAAATGCCAGTCATCAGCACTGGTTCCAGACATTAACCCCACGTGTGCGAGTCAAACCCGCACTGAGATCATGACACCCAGTTGGCTAATGAAGACCCCAATGGTACATGTGCAATGGTACAACCATTCAATAGTATTTTCAAAGTCAGTTTGATCAGGGCCATAAGCTCCTTGCTGTGACACTGCATCTTCAGATGTCCATAGGAGCACTTGTGTCCCAATATGGTGACACTCTAGCTTCTTCACTTATAGACAATCATGTGCTAAAGTTCTGTTTATGCAATATCTTATTTTCTCCTTCCTTCAATTCAGTCTATTGCTTCCCCTGAGCAAAGTTCATTACCGTTACAATGGCCTTCATCCAGAACCTGCATCTAGAGCCACATACTCTCTTTCCGTCTTTGCTATAGCTTCTGCCTGAAATCTGCCTTCCTACTGTTTCCTCACTTTCGGTTGAATCGTACTATCTGATGTCTCGAGTCTCCCTCTTGAACATCCTTTAAGTGTGGATCTGCAAATAGCTAGACCATAAATCAGTATTTCTCAGCTAATAAACCTTATCATAACAGGAAATCTGCCTGATATAATGCCCATATAACCCCCCTCAATCCTTGGCTAGTACCAACTATTAACCCTGTCTGTTGTTAAATAGATGCTGCTGGACAGGAAATGAGTACATCCACATTTTTGGTTTTATGTGAGCCGATGGTTATATTCTTCATTCCCTTCTCTAATTTAAGTTTTTGCTTTATGAATAAATGTGAGCCAAACTTTCAGTGCTTTACTATTTTGCAAACTGGAAAATAAATGCAGAAATAAATACATATGGAAATTACCTTCAGTAGTGATGAATAGTAGTAAATATGAAGCTTTATTCGGAGCTAGTACATTTATATATGGAGAGACATTTATCTACAACAATGCAGGTTGTGCACATTTCAAGCTGCTAAATGCTTGTGGTTCAGCTGTAAATCTGACTTCTGCGTGTGGAGTAATAATAATAAACTATGGTAAAATATTCAAAATACAATGAAGGTAAAATAATAGATCATAAAAAAGTCATCTTCTACTTCAGTTATATTTACTGAGCAAGTAAACAGGATTTATTTAATGGGGAGGGAGGTAGAAGTAGAAGTAAATGTTGTATTTTTAGCAGTTTTTCTGCCACTGCCATTTATAGAGAAGATGAATTTTTATATAAATGTAAAAATAAAATAAAATACAATAAACTCTGAATTACAGCATCAATAAAATACGTTTATGCCTTGGCATTGTACCGTGATCCAAGGTAAACTTATGTCGAAGATCTTATTTATATAGTATGACAAGTATTACTGACTGCTGCAGTCGCGAGGCTAATGTAACAGTTAGTAGCCTGTTGTATGTAAAGAGCTGCTATTGTGTAGCTTAAAAAATAGTGGGACGCCCTCACACCCAGGACAGTGGGGTACTCGGTACCAGGCCTGATGGTCCTCAATGGGAGATGTCACGGTAGCTGGAACCCGGCCCGTGGCCCTGGGCGCCCATTGTAAATGTTCGGTATCAATGTGTAAGTCGTGACGCCTCCTGTGGTGTTCGGCAATGAAGATGTAAGCCGACGCTGCAGACAGATCCTCTGGGACAGATGGTGTGGTGCAGCAGTGATGTTATAGCTCTCCACAGGCAGGGCTGTAGTCCCAGGGCAGAGTAGGTGAAGTGACGCATAGATGGTGTAGTGTCAGGTGCAAGGGATGTAGCAGTGCTGGGCAGGTTGGCGCAGGAATAAGTGGAGGACACCAGGGCACGTAATTCCCAAGCTTTACTCACAGTCTGCTGTACAAACAGGTGCCTGCCTCTGTGCCATGTCCTCTGGGTCAGGGACTCGGTCAACCACCAGGCTAGATGGAATACTCCTTTCCAACACTCCGCCAACATGTGCCTTTCTGAATGCCTCCTCTTATAGCGCCTTTAAATGAAGTACTCCTAGTACTGAGTTACACTGGAGTTCCTCCTGTCCGATGTTCTTATGAACTCTACTTGTACGGCAGACAGCTGTAGCCTGCTTTGGGGACTTCTTGCTACTAAGTCCCGGCTCACTATCCAGTTGCTGTTGTGCCCCAAGTCTTGTGTGGGAATAAAGTGGTCACTACTTCTATTCCTCCGATGTCTGCTGCAAGACCATTAATATCCATACAACCTCGGGGACTGGGCCCCGGCCTTGGGCTTGGAACTTCTAGGAAGGGTTCTCTTCTAACCCACGTCCTCTGTTCCCTTTTACTCCTCATGTTCCGTACTAGTCTTTCTTTCTATGGAGAATCAGGCTTTCAGTCTATATTGCGCTCTTTCTCTTCCTTTCCCGTGCCAGCAGACCTAGGTCACTGGGATCTGCTGCAGCACTTCCATCCATCTATCCCTCTCTCCAGGGATCTTCTTCTCTCCAACTCTCTAACCAACTGACTGTCCTAAACTCTTCCCGCTCCTTGCAATGTAATCTAACTCCACCCACCTCCCAGCACGTTTCGTGTTCCAAGCAGGGAGCCACCAATGGGTGCTTTGCTATACTCCAAGCAGGGAGCCACCGAAGGTGCTTTGCTACACTACTTTGTGGTGTGGGGTGCAGGTGTTGGAGCGTGGTCAGGAGTCTCCACCTTACCTGGATGGTGGGATGCCACACCTCAGGAGGAGGTGCAGTACCTCTGTGGTGACTGAGCCTCAGGGGCACCACACCCCCCCCGTTAAACACAGCACGTCGGCGGGCTGCAAGGCAAACAAAAGTTGACAAATACAAGAACATACAAAATTTTTTTGCAATGCTTAAACAGTTGTTATCTAATCTTCTCAATATGAAAGGCAATCATTCTTGAACGTTGCAAACAATTCTTAATTAACTATCTAAAGTGCTAATTCAAAAAGTGCTTTTGGCTATAACTCACTACCACTTCAAGTATTCTGCATCAACACATTTCTTCATCATATCTTCTACTTTCCATCATTAACCTTAATTGATAACCGCTGATGCCTGGTTCATCACCTACATCTTTGAAATCTTTATTCTCATTTCTCATCTCTTTATTAAAACATTCCTATAAAAGTTACTGTGACTAACTACATTCTATATAAAAGCTATTCTCTATTAATACTTTCATAAGACACATTATCAAATACTTCACATCAAAAACTTCAATAATTCTTGTAAGTGCTGGACACTGTTCCCAGCCGGGATCTCTTGCAGTGTCCTTTGATTGGAGCTATACTCCATGTGAGGTAGTCTTTATCTTCAAAAGGTCTATGTAAAACCAAGAAAGGGCACCTAAAGAGGTGCAAACTATTTACAAACACAGTCAGGATCACTCAGTGTTCATGATCTCCAAAGTTATGAAAAATATGCTGCCAATGCAACTGGGCAATAAAACTAGAAAACTGAAAAAGAACCATGATAAACAAATAAGGCACAATGGTTCAAATACCCTCCTGGGTAACAGAGTTAATGGAATGTTTCTTTATTAGGGGTCCCCTCCTGGGGTACTGGAAGCTGGTTTTCTTGGTTGCTGCTTCCATGGAAGAATTTCTTAACATCTTCTTCCTGCAGACGGATTGGCATAGGACGAGGTGGTGGCAGCTGGGTGGATTGCTGCCTGGGGTACTTTGGCAGGGGTGATCACCACTGCAGGGGGTGTTCCTGCTGGGGGTACATGCGCCTTCTCCTTTTTATAAGTTGCCAGCAATTCTTCAGGTATGCAGCGGATGTTCATGGCATACCATCCTCTTAACCCCTCATGCCAGGTGAAGGTCACGAACTCCCCTGGCTGCAGATCTCTAGCAGGGTGTCCCTTCCTCAGGTGTGATTCTACGTCCCGCCGGTTAAAGAAAAGATCACTAATTCTTTTGGAGTCTGCAATGAACCCGAATCCTCTTTCATGGTTCACATTTAGAACCTTTCCCCATCCAGCTGGGTCCCGGGGACCGTAGTGACCAGCACAGACCTTCTCCTTCCGGTCCAGATCAGGACCTAGCACCGCCAGTCTCCGTTGCTCCCTCTCCCTCTGCTCCGCTGCCAGTTGGCGGAGGGTCTGTTGATAATAAGGCTCTTCCTCCTCTTCCTCCTCCCGTGACCTGCCTCTACCCACTGTGGACAAGGGTGCCACTGCCAGGGGTTCGGGTGTTTCCCCCCAGGGTTCAGCGTCCCAGTCCCAGGCAAGGTCCAGCACGACCTGTCCTGATGCTGCCACGGTCATACACCCCAGGGCCTTCCCAGGTGCAGGGACAGCAAACGTACCTGGTGCCTCCTGGCGGTGTTCCGGTGCAGGCCTGAGACGGTGGGCAGCTGCAGGTTGTCCACAGGAGTGGCTCGTCCAGGTAGCAGCGGTGGTGGAGCAGATGTGGCTCCGGGTCCGCAGGGGCCTCCGGTGGGACCTGTGCAGCCTCATCAGGTCCAGGCGGGAGCATGGCTTCAGCTCCTGGGGTCTCCGGTGACTCTTCCGGACAGGCCGCAACCAGCCGTATAGACAGCGTGGAGGTATAAACTTGCACTGCCTGCCGATAGTCCGGTGCAGCGGTGGCAGGTACCGTCGGTGAAAGTACTGGGTCCGGGGGTGCCGGTGGTGCAGGCCCCTCCTGGGCGTGCTGTCCGCTCAACTTCCATAAGGCCGCCTGCCTCAGTCGCAGACGGGTTGTCAGCTGGGCTATTTCCTCCTCCAGCTGTCGGTGATTCATTGTGGAAGCCTGATCGGAGCTTTCAGTTGCTGGGCAGGGCTGTAGTCCCAGGGCAGAGTAGGTGAAGTGACGCGTAGATGGTGTAGTGTCAGGTGCAAGGGATGTAGCAGTGCTAGGCAGGTTGGCGCAGGAATAAGTGGAGGACACCAGGGCATGTAGTTCCAAAGCTTTACTCACAGTCTGCTGTACAAACAGGTGCCTGCCTCTGTGCTGTGTCCTCTGGTTCAGGGTTCAGTCAACCTCCAAGCCAGATGGAATACTCCTTTCAAACACTCCGCCAACATGTGCCTTTCTGAACGCCTCCTCTTATAGCGCCTTTAAATGAAGTACTCCTAGTACTGAGTTACACTGGAGTTCCTCCTGTCCGATGTTCTTATGAACTCTACTTGTACGGCAGACAGCTGTAGCCTGCTTTGGGGACTTCTTGCTACTAAGTCCCGGCTCACTATCCAGTTGCTGTTGTGCCCCCAAGTCTTGTGTGGGAATAAAGTGGTCACTACTTCTATTCCTCCGGTGTCTGCTGCAGGACCATTAGTATCCATACAACCTTGGGGACTGGGCCCCGGCCTTGTGCTTGGAACTTCTAGGAAGGGTTCTCTTCTAACCCACATCCTCTGTTCCCTTTTACTCCTCACGTTCCGTACTAGTCTTTCTTTCTATGGAGAATCAGGCTTTCAGTCTATGTTGCTCTCTCTCTCTTCCTTTCCCGTGCCAGCAGACCCAGGTCACTGGGATCTGCTGCAGCACTTCCATCCATCTATCCCTCTCTCCAGGGTTCTTCTTCTCTCCAACTCTCTAACCAACTGACTGACTGTCCTAATCTCTTCCCGCTCCTTGTAATGTAATCTAACTCCACCCACCTCCCAGCACGTTTCGTGTTCCAAGCAGGGAGCCACCAATGGGTGCTTTGCTATACTCCAAACAGGGAGCCGCCGAAGGTGCTTTGCTACACTACTTTGTGGTGTGGGGTGCAGGTGTTGGAGCATGGTCAGGAGTCTCCACCTTACCTGGATGGTGGAATACCACACCTCAGGAGGAGGTGCAGTACCTCTGTGGCGACTGAGCCTCAGGGGCGTCACAATAGTGCTGCTGTGCAGTGCTGCAATCTGGCAACAACAAAAGTCAGAACCTGGATGTACGGAAGGTACAAATTATCAGTCAGGAGATTAATATCAGCTCAGAGATGTATACTTAGCATTTCCTGGTTATTAATATGGAGGTATCTCCTCAAAAAATGATGTAGAGTCCCCCCTACAATTAATAAACAGCTGCGGGCTGATATTAATAGCCTAGGAAGGAGCCATGGGCTCCCAGACTAAAAACATCAGCTCTCATCCGCCACAGAAAAGGAACATCCATAAGATACACCAGATCTGGCACTTAGCCAAGCTCTTCTCACTTACTCTGGTGCAGTGGCAAGTGGGGTGATAGGTGGAGGGTTGATGTCACCTTTGTATTATCAGGCGACATCAATCTCATAGGTTAGTAATGAAGATGCATCTATGACACCCACCATTACTAACTCTATAGTAACATTGTATAAAAAACACACACCTAGAATAAAGTCCTTTCTTTGAAATAATGACACAAACTCCTTTAATTAATTTAGATTTACCAAAAACATGTATACTCACTGGAACACCCAATCCACTGAAGCTAATGTCTCCTGTAAAAGAAATAAAATAATAAACAACCATATTCCTGACCTGTCCACAGCGAGCGTGAGAACTTTCTCATGCTTGTGTTGATGTCAGGTGAAAGGAGCTAACCGCAAGACACTGAGCTGAGCAAGAATGCACAGCTCAGTGTGTCTGCTGGATGGCAAGCTTTGAAGTCGCATCATGAAACAATGCAACAATGCAGCCTGCCATCTAGATGTATCAGAGCTAGAACTATCGCAGGACAAATGGATTACTATCTTCTCGGTGGACAAGTGAGGAATATTGTTTACTTTTTAATTCTATTACAGGAGATATTGGCTGCTGTGGACTGGGCGATGACATGAGTATAGTGTAATTTATATTCATTAAAGAAATCTGTGTCATTCTTTGAATTAAAGGACTTTATTCTGTGTGTGTTTTTTTATATTTAACCCCTTTGCGAGCAAGGGTGGTTTGCATGTTAATGACCAGGCCAATTTTTACAATTCTGACCAGTGTCCATTTATGAGGTTATAACTCTGGAACGCTACCATCGATCTTGGTAATTCTGACATTGTTTTCTCATGACATATTGTACTTCATGGTACTGGTAAAATTTCTTTGATATGACTTGCACTTATTTGTGAAAAAAATGGAAATTTGGCAAAAATTTCACAATTTTCCAACTACGAATTTTCATGCCCTTAAGTCATAGAAATATGTCACACAAAATACTTAACTAGTAACATTTTCCACATGTCTAATTTACATGCAAACAAAAAGACCAAATGGAGTAACCATAAACCACAAAAAGGATGAGGTAGATTATATGGAAAACATATCTTTATTAAAGTTAAAAGTATCAAACATTTATAATATAAGAGGTATCTAGAAGGTGCAATCCAGAAAAACAGTCAGCAGTGAGGAACTGACATGATGTAAATAATACGCAACGGCAACAAAATATTACAGGTGTAAGTCCCAATATGTAAGACAAGGGTATAGAGATAAGCCTAGATGGCAGTGCATCAATATCAAGTCCAAACATAGTCGTAAATAATCATTAGCAGCCTATTACCGCATGCACCCCATGCAGGTCAAATCAAAATAAATTTACAGAGATTGTATCTCCATATCTCCACATCAGGTGCTAGATCACTCACCCATGTTGCCAAGATGCCCAGGTCAGTACCTCATCGCTACCCTGACGCGCGTTTCGCCACTTCTTTTTCAAGGGGAGATGTCTGCCCATATTGCAAATCCACCTTTTATGCCTGAAATCCCAGATTCCATTAATTAACGCGGCGCATGCCCAGTGGAGCCGGACGGCGATAACACCATGAACCGCCGCCATCACAAGAGTCGCGCGCATGCGTGGTACAATAACCACCCGTGTGACTTCATTATAATGCGCGTGACTCATAATAGATGGCCGGAACATGTAACGCCGATACCGGTCACACTGCGCATGCGCTCAAAGTCGCGGCCATTTTCTTGTGGATCAATTGCCGGTCGCCATAATAGGAGAGTCTCATTTCCCACAACACGATTGCTGTGTCTATAATATGTCCTGATTGCGAATAGAATACACAGATATCAAAAATCACCTTCCCCAGCGTATTAGTCTGGTGTAAAAAAGTACAAAAAAACAAAATGTTTAGTTACAATTACAATGTTATCTAAACCCCAAGTACATAATATATAAATACATAGAATATTAGTACAAAACAGGAAAAGAGACATATCTCATATATTACTAAACATCACTCCAACCGGTTCCATTAAGTCTCTTAGTTTAATTATTCATCCGAAAATCAATTATTGAAGTGTAGATGGGTTAGAGCCCTTGGGGAAAGATGTCCATGGCAGACCGACCTGAGTGATCCTATAGATCACACTCGAATTTCCGGGAGCAGGCATAAATCCATCAAGACGAAATTAAATTATAATTGGATGATAAACTGAAAAGCAAACACACAAATATAAAATTAAAACATATTAAAATACAGAAACCAAGGAAATACACAACCAAAAAGTTTTTCAAGCAAAAAATGAAAAACAAAAAAACAAATAAAGGCAAAGCGAGAAAAAGAAATAGATCCGGAGCACCGAGATCAAGATGGATAAAAAGAGGAGAGGAAATAGTTAATGAAAAGACCCAAAGCTGTTAGTTTCATTTAATCCTTTTGGTGCCAATGTATCTAATGTAACGATCAATCTGCACGAATGTCGTGGTGTAGCCTACTGAGAAATATGAAAAAGAGGCATTTAAACAACTAAAAAATAAGGAGACATACCAACAACTATCGAGTAATCCCATTACATCATTTACTCAGCTTTTGGAAAAATTTTTATTTAATGCGGTTGAGGCAGGTCTCATTCCCAGGAAAGTCGCTGAGGGGCTATTGATAAAAAATCCGAGAGTGCCAACCTTTTATTTACTACCGAAGGTTCATAAAGATCCGGTTAATCCACCTGGGTGCCCAATTGTCTCTGGCATAGGGGGGCCGTGTGATATGGTATGTACATTTATTGACCATTATTTAAAACCTATTGTGGAAACTCTGCCCTCCTATGTCAGGGACACGACAGATTTGTTGAACAAGATCAATGGGATTACACTCGAGGATGATATGGTTTTGGTGGCCATTGACATTGAGTCACTGTACACATCGATTAATCATAGTGATGGATTAGCGGCAGTATAATTTTATTTGGCGATGACATACCCTAATGGTGGTTGGTGCGAATTCATATTAGAATTATTGGAGTTTGTATTATATCATAACTTTTTTGTTTTTAAGGATCGTTTTTTCTTACAAAGACGCGGCACTGCCATGGGTGCGGCGTGCGCCCCGTCATATGCAAACCTGTTTCTTGGGTTTTGGGAGAGGCAGGTTTTTCTTGGTGGCGGGGCCCACGCCGCAGAACATGTGCAGTGCTGGCATCGTTATATAGATGACGTGCTAGTCATCTGGCAAGGCTCTATATCTGAGCTTAGAGAATTTATGCAATATCTTAATTCAAACGATGTAAACCTTCGATTCACTTACAAATGGCACAAATCAAACCTCGAGTTTTTGGATGTCCTATTGTGTGTGGATGCAGATGGAGGAATTCAAACTGACCTATTCCGTAAGGAGACAGCGGTAAACTCCGTTTTACATGCATCCTCTGCGCATATTCTACCCGTTATTCGTGCTATTCCCACTGGACAGTATTTACGGACGAGGCGTATTTGTTCTATGGAAGAAAAATTTGAGCGGCAGGCGAAAGATCTAGGAGAACGGTTTAGATCGAGAGGATATAGTAATCGCTGCATTAGACAGGGATATAGGAGAGCCAAACGGACCCCACGCAATGAATTATTAACTAAACCTTCCAATCCACAGCAACAAGAAAATGAAAATACCATCTGTTTTGTATCTACCTCTAATTGCTATTGGGACCGGATGAGAGATATTGTGACAAAATGTTGGCCGGTCTTACAGACCGATGCAACTTTAATGGCCTGTTTGCCATCAACACCAAGAATAATCCCTAGACGCAGTATGAACTTAAAAGACTATTTAGTCAAAAGTCATTATGTACCGAAAATGACAACATCATTTATGAATTCAAGACGAACGCAGGGATGCTTCCCGTGTGGCAGGTGTGTGGCATGCCCAAATGTCTGTAGAACTTCGACATTTATATCATCTGATGGGAAAAAAACTTTCCATATAAGGGATTTCATCACATGCAACACAACTAATGTGGTATATTATGCCACCTGCCCCTGTGGTAAAATTTATGTCGGACTCACATCACGGGAACTTAAGATCCGCCTACGCGAACATGTGAGGGACATAATAGCGGCTAGGGAAATTCAAGATATCTCTAATCTGAAAACTCTTCCCAAGCATTTTAAACTGTTTCACGATGCTAATTCTAAGGGCTTGTTGGTTCGTGGTATTGACAAAACTGAGTGTGGTGTCCGGGGTGGCAATGTTAAGAAGATCCTTGCACAGCATGAGTGCAGATGGATCGTTACATTAGATACATTGGCACCAAAAGAATTAAATGAAACTAACAGCTTTGGGTCTTTTCTTTAACTATTTCCTCTCCTCTTTTTATCCATCTTGATCTCGGTGCTCCGGATCTATTTCTTTTTCTCGCTTTGCCTTTATTTGGTTTTTTGTTTTTCATTTTTTGCTTGAAAAACTTTTTGGTTGTGTATTTCCTTGGTTTCTGTATTTTAATATGTTTTAATTTTATATTTGTGTGTTTGCTTTTTAGTTTATCATCCAATTATAATTTAATTTCGTCTTGATGGATTTATGCCTGCTCCCGGAAATTCGAGTGTGATCTATAGGATCACTCAGGTCGGTCTGCCATGGACATCTTTCCCCAAGGGCTCTAACCCATCTACACTTCAATAATTGATTTTCGGATGAATAATTAAACTAAGAGACTTAATGGAACCGGTTGGAGTGATGTTTAGTAATATATGAGATATGTCTCTTTTCCTGTTTTGTACTAATATTCTATGTATTTATATATTATGTACTTGGGGTTTAGATAACATTGTAATTGTAACTAAACATTTTGTTTTTTTGTACTTTTTTACACCAGACTAATACGCTGGGGAAGGTGATTTTTGATATCTGTGTATTCTATTCGCAATCAGGACATATTATAGACACAGCAATCGTGTTGTGGGAAATGAGACTCTCCTATTATGGCGACCGGCAATTGATCCACAAGAAAATGGCCGTGACTTTGAGCGCATGCGCAGTGTGACCGGTATCAGCGTTACATGTTCCGGCCATCTATTATGAGTCGCGCGCATTATAATGACGTCACACGGGTGGTTATTGTACCACGCATGCGCGCGACTCTTGTGATGGCGGCGGTTCATGGTGTTATCGCCGTCCGGCCCCACTGGGCATGCGCCGCGTTAGTTAATGGCATCTGGGATTTCAGGCATAAAAGGTGGATTTGCAATATGGGCAGACATCTCCCCTTGAAAAAGAAGTGGCGAAACGTGTGTCGGGGGTAGCGGTGAGGTACTGACCTGGGCATCTTGGCAACATGGGTGAGTGATCTAGCACCTGATGTGGAGATATGGAGATACAATCTCTGTAAATTTATTTTGATTTGACCTGCATGGGGTGCATGCGGTAATAGGCTGCTAATGATTATTTACGACTATGTTTGGACTTGATATTGATGCACTGCCATCTAGGCTTATCTCTATACCCTTGTCTTACATATTGGGACTTACACCTGTAATATTTTGTTGCCGTTGCGTATTATTTACATCATGTCAGTTCCTCACTGCTGACTGTTTTTCTGGATTGCACCTTCTAGATACCTCTTATATTATAAATGTTTGATACTTTTAACTTTAATAAAGATATGTTTTCCATATAATCTACCTCATCCTTTTTGTGGTTTATGGTTACTCCATTTGGTCTTTTTGTTTGCATGCTATTGGGAGTATTCCACATTTATTCTTTATGTCCATATATCAAGGGGGAGTTAGAGTGGGTTTTTCACAATCTCCTGGCCTATTAATAGAATTATGTATGTTTTGATATTTTGGTTGATATATATGTCTAATTTACATCAGCAAAATTTTGAAACTATTTTTTTGTTAGGAAGTTATAAGGGTTAAAATTTGACCAGCAATTTCTCATTTTTACAACATAATTTACAAAACCAATTTTTAAGGACCACATCATATTTGAAATCACTTTCAGGGGTCTATAAGATAGAAAATACCCAAAAGTGACACCATTTTAAAACTAAAACCCCTCAAGGTGCTCAAACCCACATTCGAGAAATTTATTAACCCTTCAGGTGCTCCACAGGAATTTTTGGAATATTTATTGCAGGTGCTTTATTTCTATTTGGTGTCACTGTCCATTATATTGCATTCTTTATTGGGTTTCCAGTACTATGTTATTTATCATGTTATATATGTGTGCTACTCATCCGTGCATTGGCAGGTACCCGTGTCTGGGTCTGTGTTTTTAATTGTTTTTTCAGTATGTGTGCCAATAAAGCTTTTTCCTACAATTTTGCATAATAATTGGTGTAGTGTGCATGTTTATGGTAGTGCTTTCGCTCCCCTTTTTTCAATCAATGGCTGCCTGTAGATGAACTAATTACCGTGGGAAAGTTTCTGACTTTTCTCCCACGGTCATTAGTTAATTCACAGATCAGCCAGGGGACTCCCCGCAGCCTCAGTGACGTCAGCAGGAGTCCTCGGCTGATCTGTGAATGAACTAATGACCATGGGAAAAAAGTCAGAAACTTTCCCACGGTAATTAGTTCATCTACAGGCAGCCATTGAGGCTGCGCAGAGCTGAATCAATTCATTTTGTTGTAGATTACAGTGAGGCTGGTCGCATTAGCACCGGTCCTCATTGTAAACTATTTAACCCCTTCTGATGGATTGCAGCGTGGGACATGACTGAACAGCGGAGGGGTAAGGATAGTGATGATTTTTTATGTTATTTTTGTTGCAGGTCATGGTTTTATTTTGGATTACCAGAGTAATAAAAATTTGTGAGAAACTTGGCGTCTTTATTTCATTAAAATACTTTTTAATTAATGTCTGTATGTGTTTTTAACCCTTTCATAGTCTAGGGTTAATAATGGATTGGTTGTTTATTGACACCTCCTCATTATTAATCGGCTTACTGTCACCTTACAATCGAATGGTGACATTAACCCTTTGTTCTATTAACCCATTCGCCACCACTACAGGGCAATGGGAATAGAGAGGATAAGTGCCAGAATTGGCGCATCTTATAGATGCACCATTTCTGGGGTGTCTGGGGGCAGATTTTTGTAGCCGGGGGGGGGGCAAAAACAATGGTCCCTCTCATGGCTATTAAAATCTACCCTCACTCACCTGCTTTACCTCTCTGGTTGACAAATTACAGCGGGAGCCTACGCATTTTCTTACAATGAATTAACCCCTTAAATTAACACCTACACCTCCCAAATTTTGCACACACAATTATAAGTCAGGGACATATAAAAAACATGAAATGAAATGGTTTACTGTATGTAAACCATGTGTCATTTCATGTCGGGTTGGGGAATGATTTGACAGAAGCCGGCAATTGAATTAGCGGCTATTCTGCTATGAAGAACTCTGTGAAATATAAATATATAAATATATATGTGTCTCAATGACATGTGTGTATATATATATATATATATATATATATATATATATATATGTATTCTATGTATCTAGATCTATTCTTTCATTTCTTTATTAAACCTGTCAGTGTGATTTTACTGTATCGCTCACTGAATTGCCAGCTTTTCTAAAAGACACCAGGTGCGTATTTCTCGCAAGTTACACATGTGGTCCATGTGTAATGCGTATTTTTAGCGCACCCATAGACTTGCTTTGGCGCACTACGGCCGTTATACGCTGACAATCGCAGCATGCTGCGATTGTCACGGACCGTAAAATATACGCAACAAAAATACGGCTGATGGGAGCTGCCCCATAGAGAATCATTGGTCCGTGTGCAATGCGATTTTTAACGCCTCTCACTCATCCGTATTCCTCTCTAGTGTGAAGCCGGCGTAAGTCATATATTCTGATCCCAATCAATGTTTTTCAATCTTGCCTCATTTTAAGTGTATGGTACATACTGCAAGAGCAGCAGATGATATATTAGTACATAAGCAGAGACACTAGTCAGTATTGTATTGCAGGTAAATGCAAGTATTAAAACCATTGAGTGAAGTGCTCATGAGTGGCAAATTCTTCATTCATATTCAGGAACATGCTGTGTCTCTAGCAGATGGGTCATGCAGCAGTTGAAGCCCTGGGTGATTCCAATGTAAAGACTTTCTCAATTATAGGTCAATTATAGGTCTATGATCTGATTTTAAAGGCCTATATTGAATGCCTCATTGAATTTCTCTATGTGCAATATGTTTCAGATGTCTAGAACATGTTGAAAATTGTCTTTGTGTTTTACATCACTTTTAAAGTCATCGACGGCAATAGCAATAACAAGGCTGCTTTGACCTTTCCTGACAAGGTTTCAAGGAAAACAAATATATGGGGAGAAGTTTCAAGATTATTCATCTTCAAAAATCACATGTAGCGAATTGCCAGTAAAGGATGTATTCAGGACTTTTCAAAATCAAAAACAATGCCTCTAAGCACTACCAGGCTGGTAATTGCAATACAGGTGCCTGTTGTGCATGACACTCTTCTTTCCCAGCACAGAGAGGTCACAGATTGCTCCTGCCAGGAATTCCATTTCCTCTTCTGATGCGAGGAGCTGAGATTTCTCAGGTCACTCTGATTGACAGCTGGCTCCCCCAGTTAGGCAGCGTGGAATGGGCTGTCAATCAGAATTACCTCAGAAGTCCCTCCCCGTCTACAGAGCGGACTGGAAAAGAAGTCTTTGCTCTGTAGAAGTGATGTCAGAAGAGACTTCTGAATTCCCAGTCCTGAATTGACTGCTCAGTGCCGGGGAAGAATAGCCCTGTGCACAACAGGCAGGTAGGCTGCAATTACCTATCTGTTAGTGCTTAGCTAGATATATAATTTTTTTTAAAGTCCCAGATATCCATTTAACCACTTTCAGATGTGGGGCATAACAGTGCGCCCACATCGGACTCCTGTTTAGTGTGGGCTCTGGTGTGGAGCCTGCACCTTTCTGGGCACATGACTTATCTATACAATTGATGTGCCTGCAACAGACGCAAGTAGAATCACAATCCAACTGTGGCTGTTAGCTAGTTAAATGCTGCTGTCATTCTCTGACAGCGGCATTTAACTCGTGCTTACCGGAAGCGTGTCATACATACTGGCAATCGGTGACCCCGTCAAATGATCATGAGTCACCAATGTGTCGGCATGACAACCAGACGTCTGCAGCAGACATCTATGGTTGTTATTGCCGGATTGCTATGAGCGCCACCCTGTTGTCACGAGGACCCGTCCTGTGTGACGCGACCAGCAGGCCGGTAACTGAAACAACAAGACACGGCATGTGAAACTGTCCTGTGTGACACGGCCCGCAGGCCGGTAACTAAAACAACAAGTCACGGGGGAAGGGGAAACAGTTACAATGGTGGGCCCTGCGATAGGGAAACGGGGATGTGGAGACCTCCTGCACTCCCCTGAGTCAGTGTCCCTCACACTCCTAACGTTCCTTAGGCCAGTCAGGATACCTGTCAACCTAGCACACCCTACACCTATCCCTTGCTAGGGAGCTGGATGATGCAGGCACTGGCCCCAACACTGTACTAATACACACCAGGGAAAAATACAAACAGGGAAACACCACTTAGCTTTGCTCTGCTGCTCTTGCTCCCAGCAACAGAATCCACCACCAGAATGCAGCTTTCCTCCTGAATAGCTGCACCAAGCTTTGTCAGAGCTGCAAGGAATTCCCCTCTGACTCCTTCCACACCAGGGCTCTCACTGAGCTGCCAGGACCTCTCTCTAGATCCTTCCTCCACCAAGGTTGGCTGAAATGAACACTATCACCAACAGTGATTGCAACACCTGACACTCTTTTATAGCAGAGCCAGAGCAATCACCTGCTTTATCATCATGCACTAAACTAAAGAAACCAGAGTGCAATGATGCTCACCACCACCAGGGGCAAACTAGAACAAAAGACACCACTGTGTAATAATCCTAATGGCCACCGGGGGCAAAACCAAAACTTAAGCACAAGCTTAAGGAAAAAAAAGGTTACATGTGCTTTTATCTGTCATGATCCAGCATGGATCATGACAGTACCCTCCCCTTTATGAGGGGCCTTTGGACCCTCAAGACCTCATCAGGGAACCACCTACAGCAGGGATGCCCAGGTCCAGAGTTCACCCCAACAACTACCTGCACTTCAGGTTTATGACAAACAAGCACCGCTGGTGTTGGCAATGTATGTTCTGGAGGCACCACCCATCTCCAAAGCGCCGATCTGGGGAACGAGAGGTGTATGGGCAAGTATGTGGGTAGCTCCAGCTGCTAAGTCTCCGTCCCTGGACAGCCAACACCAGATACGGCCCCATCACCTGAGAATTCCAGACCCCCGCAACACACTTCCACTGGATGTTTTTGGTGGCCACCCATACATGCTCGTTCACACACAGGTCCAGACCTGAACATTTATTGCCACACATTCATTTGTCAAAATAGGGTGAACTCTTTCTGGCACTGACAGCAGAGGCGTCCCCCTGTGTCACCACACTCACACCCCCACAATTCACCAAGGGAAATGCCACCCTCCAACCCCTTTCTCCACGAGGTCTCCACCTCCCAGGGTTGGCTAATGGCGAGGGTTGAGACTTGCCCCTACTCTCGTGCAGCATCTCCGCTGCTCTCACTGGAGAGGAAGCGGACGATTGTAGAGAGACGGCAGAGACAGTAGCCCCTAGGCAGCAGACCTCACATGACTGCTCCCAGCTGACTACTTCCCTAGTCCACCAATCTAAGACCGGGGTGTGTTTTTTAGACCAAGGGGGGCCCACAATGATAGGCGCTGGATTTCCCTCCAAGACGTAGTATGGCTGGGACACATCCTGATGTCCGCTATGCAGCTCAATGTCTTCTATGACTTGGTTTAACCCCCCTGGCTCAGTGGGACAGAGTTAATGGCCTAGACGCTTATGGGTCTGTCCGGAGTCTCACACCTCAGACCATGAGTCTGGACAAACTAAGCATCCACCAGACTGACTTCAGCTCCACTGTTCACAAGCACCGGTATGCCCTCAGGTACCTCGCCAACATCACCTCTGCTGACATGGTACCTTCTGAGGGCGATGAGGAAACATACACTCCCAGGTCGTCGTCCTCCACATGACCAGGGGGGCACGGCTTCTCTGACAGTACAGAATTTTTGGCGTCAGTGCTCAGGACTAATCATTAGTCTGCTCACTACAGGGATGTACCCCTTCACCTTGGGGAACACCAGGCAGCACTATGGGGACACCGACTCCACCCACCTGCCTGGTGCGTCCGCCTGTATAAGCAAGTCCTGCTCCCCAGCAGGGACTCCATGGCACATCCTCGCTAAAGCCGTATATGGACTCTCTAGTTGAGGCAGAGGATAGGCCTCAGACCCATAATTCCGCTGCAGGTGCTGCTGAACCACATCATTCAACTCCTCACTAATCTCAGTGAGGGCCAGCAACAACTGCTCACTGGTCTGAACTTGGCCAATGGCTCACCAGAGGGAAAAAAATGTTATGTTTGGTGATAATGTCACATGGACCAGTCCTGTGTGACGCGACCAGCAGGCCGGTAACTGAAACAACAAGACACGGCACGTGAAACTGTCCAGTGTGACACAGCCCGCAGGCCGGTAACTAAAACAACAAGACATGGGGGAAGGGGAAACAGTTATAATGGTTGGCCCTGTGATAGGGAAACTGGGACGTGGAGACATCCTGCACTCCCCTGAGTCAGTGTCCCTCACACTCCTAATGTTCCCTAGGCCGGTTCCGCACCGGGCGCCGATCAGGATACCTGTCACCCTAGCACACCCTACACCTATCCCTTGCTAGGGAGCTGGGTGATGCAGGGACTGGCCCCACCGCTGAACTAATACACACCAGGGAAAAATACAAACAGGGGAACACCACTTAGCTTTGCTCTGTTGCTCTTGCTCCCAGCAACAGAGTCCACCACCAGAATGCAGCTTTCCTCCTGAATAGCTGCACCAAGCTTTGTCAGAGCTGCAAGGAATTCCCCTCTGACTCCTTCCACACCAGGGCTCTCACTGAGCTGCCAGGACCTCTCTCTAGATCCTTCCTCCACCAAGGTTGGTTGAAATGAACACTATCACCAAAAGTGATTGCACACCTGACACTCTTTTATAGCAGAGCCAGAGCAATCACCTGCTTTATCATCATGCAGTAAACTAAAGAAACCAGAGTGCAATGATGCTCACCACCACCGGGGGCAAACTAGAACAAAAGACACCACTGTGTAATAATCCTAATGGCCACTGGGGGCAAAACCAAAACTTAAGCACAAGCTTAAGGAAAAAAAAAAGGTTACATGTGCTTTTATCTGTCTTGATCTAGCATGGATCATGACACCTGTGGTCGGCACTCATAGCAAGTTAGCATTTCTGCTACACACAGGCGAACTATTGAAGCTACCAGTCTCCCATGGAGACTATTGAAGCATGCAAAAAGTAAAAAAAATGTTTTTAAAAATAAAAAGTATAAAAGTTCAAATCACCCCACTTTCACACCATTCAAAATAGAACAATAAAAAAATCAAACATACACACATTGGCATCGCCGCATTTAGAATCGCCCGATCTATCAAGCTATTAAAAGAATTAACCCAATCGGTAAATGGAGTAGAAAAAAAAATCATAACGCCAGAATTTTTTGGTCACCGCTACATTGCAATAAGATGCATTAATGGGCAATCAAAAGATCATATCTACACCAAAATGGTATCAATAAAACCATCAGCTTGGCATGCAAAGAATAAGCCCTCACCCAGCCCCAAATCACAAAAACTATGGGTATTGGAAAATGGCACCATATATACTGTATATATACAGCTCTGGCAAAAATTAAGAGACCACTGCAAAATTTTCACTTTGATTTTTCTCTTTATCTGTATATTATTGAGTAAAATGTAAATTTCTCTTTTATTCTATAAACTACTAACAACATGTCTTCAAATTTCTAAGCACTAAATTTTGTATTTATTGTCAGAAAATGTGAAATAGTCAAAATAGCAAAAAATGCAGTGCTTGCAGACCTCAACTAATGCTAAGAAAACAAGTTCATAATCATTTTGAAACAACAATACTAATATTTTTCCTCAGGTAGAGTTCAGAAATTAATATTTTGTGTAATACCCATGATTTTTAATCACAGCTTTGATGCATCTTGGCATGCATTCCACCAGTCTTTCACACAGCTTTTGGGTGACCTTATGCCACTCCTGGTACAAAAATGTAAGCAGTTCTTTGTTTGATGCCTTGTGACTAGTGTTGAGCATTCCAATACCCCAAGTATCGGGTATCGGCCGATATTCACTGTATCGGAATTCCGATACTGAGTTCCGATACTTTTAGCATATCGAATACTGGAATCAGAAGTTCCCTTAATGCTATGAGCCAGTTTGATTTGATTCAGCCAATGACAATCCTCAGAAGTGTGGGCACATCCTGTTAGGCATGTAGGCGTGTTAACTAATGGCATGGCTGTGATTGGCTGCTGAAATGATGTCATGATGCACTATAAAAGCCACCACCGCCGCCATTTCAGGTTCACTCTGCTGTGAATTTAGTTAAGGACAGGCTGCTGTTCAAGATTGTGAGGGACAGTTAGAGATAGCGATTTTTACAATCATAGTGTGCTTTACCCAGGCTACATAATCCACCACTGTAGCTTTCTTTTGCCTTGCAGCAGTGTTCACAGCTGTCCGCAAGGTCTGTGTGAGTGCAGCTCACGCTGAGTAGTGAGTCCTGCAGCCACGTCTGGTTGTAGGCCGCTCAGCGTGTGTCACTGCCTCATACATATTTTTCTTTTTTTGCTGCTCATTTTTCATTCTCCTATTAGTGTGCAACCATCCGTATCCATCTACATTGGTTGATTGCAAACACTATAGAAGTAGACAGCGGAGCCTCTCTGCAGCCTTTGAATGCTAGTGCCCAGTTTTCTGCACTGTTCACGGCTGTCTGAGAGGTCTCTGTGTGTGAGTGCAGCTCACGCTGTTGTGTGTGCTGCAGCTACGTCTGGTTGTAGGCCGATCAGCGTGCGTTACTGCCTCACACATATTTTTCTTTTATTGCAGCTCATTTTTCATTCTCCTATTAGTGTGCATCCATCCGTATCCATATACGTTGGTTGCAAACACTATATAGGAGTAGATAGAGGAGCCTTTTTTCTGGCTTGTGCCCTTCAGCCGCAGCCAGATTAGTATTACTCTATTTTTTGGAGCCTCATCTTTTGCATTGTAGGTTACCTTCCTGCATTGTAATAGCTCCGAAAAGTTTGTGATACTATCGCTTTCAAATCTTTGGTCACATTATTTTTGTTTTTTTTAAAAAACAAAATAAAGTTCACCAAACACTCCATTTGACAGTTGTGTAGGCCACATTAGCTCTTATTAAAGTGTAGTCCACACACACTTCATAAAATTAGTGTTTCCTATACCTGTTAGCAGCTGTTCAGGAATAAGCACACTAAGCCCCACTTTGTACTTTTCTGCCTATCTTTATCAGTCTACCGAGATGAAGAAGGCAGGGAGTAAGGCACGTGGCCGTGGGGTTTCAGCAGGGAGAGGACATGGGGATTTTGCAGGGAGAGGACGTGGGGATTCTGTGCCTGCTGCGGGCACCAGTGAGTCAGCATCCCCCAGTTTTACCAGGCAACAGCCCTTTATGCGCAGCTTTGTAGGACCTCGCCATACCCCACTACTGCGGGAGGAACAAACTGAAGCCGTTGTCGGTTGGATGGCAGCTAACGCATCGACTTCAATGACTTCCACGTCCTCTCAGGGCCAGAGCACTGAAGAGCAACCAACTGTCTCTTCACCACCTGCCAAAGTGCCCAGGCAGTCAGAGAGCCCTGGACAGGAGCCATCACAGTCTCTACTTCTGTTCTCTGAATCTGTTGGCATGGAAAGAGGGGGCCAGCCAAGCAGCATACAAGAATGTGAAGAAGAGGGAGTATGCATTGATGCGCAACTGCTTTGTCCCTCTGAATCTGAAGAGGCAGGTGGGCCAGTGCCTATGGTCAGCACACCTCAGTACGCATCAGATGATGACGAGACTTAGGTGCCACTTTCTGGTGCGTACGGTGCTGGCGAGACTACCCAGGAGAAGTAGGTGTTTGAAGAGGGGAGTGTAGATGATGAGGTCCTTGACCCATCATGGCGTGAGGAACAGGAAGGTGGTGGGAGCAGCTCTGAGGAAGAGATTCCCCGAATGGCCAAAACAGGAGGGAGAGGGAGGGGGCAGATTTGGTTGCCTGTAGCCTCCACTTCGGCACCCATTAGGAGCATTCCTATTCCAAAAGCCAAAACGGGCGCTCCCAAGACTTGCAGTGCGTGGTCCTTTTTTCACACAGTTGCAGATGACATTTGCTTTGTCAAATGCAAGCTGTGTCATCAGAAAGTCAAAAGAGGGAAAAATGTCAGCAACCTCAATACCACAAATATGTGGAAACATGTGCGGACCAAGCACGAGCTGGAGTTACACAGACACACTGAAGACGTACAGCACCATCTACCACCTCTTCAGCTCGTGTTGGGGCCTCTTCCTCCAGCTCACACACAGCTGGTTCGGCTTCCTCATAGGATCGCCAAGGAAGAACCTCTGGCACTGTTGTCCAGAGACCCAGTGACATTCCACCTACAGCACCACGTTCCCAGTCATCCTCACACTCCCAGGCCACTCTACAGCCATTGGTAGCACAGGCATTGGATAAAAGGTGGCCATACTCGGCAAACCATCCCCGAGCACAGGCTCTGAATGCTGGCATTGCCAAACTACTGTCCCTTGAAATGCTCTCATTCAGGCTGGTGGAGACTGAAACCTTCCGGAACTTCATGGCATTGGCAGTCCCACAATACACCGTGCCCAGCCGCTTTTATTTCAGCAAGCAAGCCATCCCTGCCCTGCAAAAGCATGTGGAGGGAAAAATAAAACATGCGCTACTAAATGCCGTCAGTAGCAAGGTCCACCTGACCACCAATGCGTGGACCAGTAACCATGGACAGGGATGATACCTTTCCCTCACTGCCCATTGGGTCAATGTTGTGGAGCCGGGTACTGATCTGGAGAGTGGCGCTGTACGTGTTCTGCCAACTCCATGGATTGCAGGAATCCAGTCTGTACACATTGACTCCTCCTCCTACTCAAGTTCATCAGAATCAGTGCTGCAGGAGCCTGTTACGACCGATATGAGCACAGCCGAGGCCAAACATCAACAGGCCGTACTGAAATTAATTTCTTTGGGAAATCGAAGCCACACAGCGCTGGAGCTCTGGAATGCCATCAAGCAGGAGAGCGACATGTGGTTTCTGCCAGCGAATCTCCAGCCAGGCTTGGTAGTGTGTGACAATGGCCGAAATCTGGTGGCAGCTCTGGGCCTAGGCAACCTCATTCACATCCCATGTCTGGCACATGTGCTCAACTTGGTCATGCAGAGCTTTCTGAGGGACTATCCGGATCTTGATGCACTGCTGCACAAGGTCCGCATAGAGTGCGCTCACTTGCGGCGTTCCAGCACAGCAAGATCACGCCTTGCAGCTCTGCAGTGCTGATTACGCCTTCCGGAACATCGCATCATATGTGACCTACCCACCAGGTGGAATTCAACGTTACATATGTTGGAGCGGTTGTGTGAGCAGCAGGCAGCAGAAATGGAGTACCAGCTGCATCAGGTGCAAACAAGTCGCACTGTGCGCCGGTCACACTTCAGCACCACTGAGTGGGCCTCTATGAAGGACATCTGCCTCATTTTGCGTGCCTTCGATGATTCCACGCGGATGGCGAGTGCAGATGATGCACTAGTCAGCATGACTGTCCCACTTATCTGCCTGCTTCAAAAAACACTGCAAGCACTAAGGGAGGAGGTTTTGGAAGAGGTGGAGGATGAGGAGACCCAAATGCCATCTGCTTCTGGACAGTCTGCTCTACGTGGTTCCTCACAAAGGCCTAGGCAGGGGACACTTTGTGAGGAGAATGAGGAGGGGTCAATGGAGGAGGAAGACATCTCTCCAGAGGAGGGAGGTACACAATGCTCTAGTCAGTATGTACAGCGAGGGTGGGGTGATGCAGAGCAGGCAGAGATGACGCCTCAAGCAGGGGACAGCGTTTCTTGGGCAGTTGGGAGTCTGCAGCACATGGTTGATTTCATGCTGCAGTGCCTGAGAAATGACCGCCGCATCGCCCACATTCTCAACACGGCTGATTATTGGGTGTACACCCTCCTAGATCCTCGCTACTGGGACAACTTACAAAGCCTCATAACACCGTTGAACCGGGAGCGTAAAATGCGGGAGTACCAAGACACTCTGGTGCAGTCCATCATGTTCTCCATTCCACCCGAGAGCAGTGCTGCTAGTGCTTTACAAAGCAGCTCTGTGCGTCGAGGCAGTGGAGGAAGCTCTGCACAAAGAGGGAGCAGAGGCAGCGCCTCAGCACAAGGCAAGACCAGTATGGCCCAAATGTGGCAAAGTTTTTTGTGTCCGCCACGAATGTCTACACCATCACAGACGGCTCCAGTCAACAGGAGGCAACATTTCCGTCAGATGGTGACAGACTACATATCTTGCCCTGTCAGTGTACTCCCAGACGGCTCTTCCCCCTTCAAGTTTTGGGTCTCTAAGCTGGATACATGGCCAGAGCTTAGCCAGTATGCATTGGAGGTGCTGGCTTGCCCTGCTGCCAGTGTATTATCGGAACGCTTCTTTAGTACCGCAGGTGGTGTACTAACAGACCGTCGCACGCGACTATCCTCCGATAACGTTGATTGGCTTACTTTTCTGAAAATGAACAAGGCCTGGATCTCACTAGAATTTGCCAGTCCTCTTCCAGAATAAATAATTGGTTGGCAACAGTATCCAGGTCTCCTGTTGTGTTCATGTTTCTACCACCTGAACTGTAATCCCTGGGCTTCAACACAGCCAATTGTTGCTCAGAAGTGCTGTCTGCACAGAGAAAAACACTAGCTCCTGTGTTAGTGGGGTTCAGTCACGCCAGCTGCTCCCCTGCTGTGTGGACGTCAAAGTCTCCTGCTCCCTCCACATTGACACAACATCCGATTTTCTACTTGTTCCAAGTAGGCCTCAGCCTGCTGCACCATTGATCCTGGGCTTCAACACAGCCAGTTGTCGCTCGGAAGTGCTGTCCGCACAGAGAAAAACACTATCTCCTGTGTTACTGGAGTTCAGTCATGCCAGCTGCTCCCCTGCTGTGTGGACGGCAAAGTCTCCTGCTCCCTCCACATTGACACAACATCCGATTTTCTACTTGTTCCAAGTAGGCCTCAGCCTGCTGCATCATTGATCCTGGGCTTCAACACAGCCAGTTGTCGCTCGGAAGTGCTGTCTACACAGAGAAAAACACTAGCTCCTGTGTTAGTGGGGTTCAGTCACGCCAACTGCTCCCCTGCTGTGTGGACGGAAAAGTCTCCTGCTCCCTCCACATTGACACAACATCCGATTTTCTACTTATTCCAAGTAGGCCTCAGCCTGCTGCATCATTGATCCTGGGCTTCAACACAGCCAGTTGTCGCTCGGAAGTGCTGTCCGTCCAAAGAAAAAGACTAGCTCCTGTGTTAGTGGGGTTCAGTCACGCCAGCTGCTCCCCTGCTGTGTGGACGGCAAAGTCTCCTGCTCCCTCCACATTCACACAACATCCGATTTTCTACCTGTTCCAAGTAGGCCTCAGCCTGCTGCATCATTGATCCTGGGCTTCAACACAGCCAGTTGTCGCTCGGAAGTGCTGTCCGCACAGAGAAAAACACTAGCTCCTGTGTTAGTGGGGTTCAGTCACGCCAGCTGCTCTGCTGCTGTGTGGACGGCCAAGTCTCCTGCTCCCTCCACATTGACACAACATCCGATTTTCTACTTATTCCAAGTAGGCCTCAGCCTGCTGCATCATTGATCCTGGGCTTCAACACAGCCAGTTGTCGCTCGGAAGTGCTGTCCGTCCAAAGAAAAAGACTAGCTCCTGTGTTAGTGGGGTTCAGTCACGCCAGCTGCTCCCCTGCTGTGTGGACGGCAAAGTCTCCTGCTCCCTCCACATTCACACAACATCCGATTTTCTACCTGTTCCAAGTAGGCCTCAGCCTGCTGCATCATTGATCCTGGGCTTCAACACAGCCAGTTGTCGCTCGGAAGTGCTGTCCGCACAGAGAAAAACACTATCTCCTGTGTTACTGGAGTTCAGTCATGCCAGCTTCTCCCCTGCTGTGTGGACGGCAAAGTCTCCTGCTCCCTCCACATTGACACAACATCCGATTTTCTACTTGTTCCAAGTAGGCCTCAGCCTGCTGCATCATTGATCCTGGGCTTCAACACAGCCAGTTGTCGCTCGGAAGTGCTGTCCGCACAGAGAAAAACACTAGCTCCTGTGTTAGTGGGGTTCAGTCACGCCAGCTGCTCCCCTGCTGTGTGGACGGCCAAGTCTCCTGCTCCCTCCACATTGACACAACATCCGATTTTCTACTTGTTCCAAGTAGGCCTCAGCCTGCTGCATCATTGATCCTGGGCTTCAACACAGCCAGTTGTCACTCGGAAGTGCTGTCCACACAGAGAAAAACACTAGCTCCTGTGTTAGTGGGGTTCAGTCACGCCAGCTGCTCCCCTGCTGTGTGGACGGCAAAGTCTCCAGCTGCCTCCACATTCAAACTACTACTGATTTTTAACTGTGCTCCACTTAGGCCTCTGGCTCCACTGTCTCTAGTATTTCCCCTGGCCTCCAACCACGCCAGTTGCTGCTCAGAAGTGGCGTCTGCACAATCCACACTTGTTCCTGTGTTACTGGGGCTCAGTCACATCAGTTGATCCCCTGATGTGTGTCCGGCAATGTCTCCTGCTTTTTCCACATTCCCATTACTAGTAGTGGGAAGGTGGACAGAGCAGGAGACATTGGGGAAACACAGCAGGGGATCAACTGATGTGACTGAGCCCCAGTAACACAGGAACAAGTGTGGATTGTGCAGACGCCACTTCAGAGCAGCAACTGGCGGGGTTTGAGGCCAGGGGAAGTACTAGAGACAGAGTGGAGCCAGAGGCCTAGTTGGAGCACGTTTGAAATCAGTAGTAGTCTACAACAGATATTAAACTTGATGAAATTAGGCCTCAGCCTGCTCCATGACTGATCCTGGGCTTCAACACAGCCAGTTGTTGCTTGGAACTGCCATCTGCACAGAGAGAAACACATGCTCCAGTGTTAGTGGGGTTCAGTAATGCCAGCTGCTCCCCTGCTGTGTGGACGGCAATATCTCCTGCTGCCTCCACATTCAAACTACATCACCTATAAAACTTGCTGCAATTTGGCCTCAGCCTGCTCCATGACTGTTCCTGGGCTTCAACACGGCCAGTTGTTGCTTGGAAGTGCCGTCTGCACAGAGAAACACATGCTCCAGTTTTAGTGGGGTTCAGTAACGCAAGCTGCTCCCCTGCTGTGTGGACGGCAATATCTCATGCTGTCTCCACATTCACACTACTACGGATTTCAAAGTTGCTCCAATTAGGACTCTGGCTCCACTCTGTCTCTAGTATTTCCCCTGCCCTCCAACCCCGCCAGTTGCTGCTCAGAAGTGGCGTCTGCACAATCAACACTTGTTCCTGTGTTACTGGGGTTCAGTAACGTCAGCTGAACTCCAGATGTGTGTCAGGCAATGTTTCCTGCTCTGTCCACATTCCCACTACTAGTAGTGGGGATGTGGACAGAGCAGGAGACATTGCCTGACACGCATTAGGGGAACAGCTGACGTTACTGAACCCCAGTAACACAGGAACAAGTGTTGATTATGCAGACGCCACTTCTGTGCAGCAACTGGCGGGGTTGGAGGCGAGGGGAAATACTAGAGACAGAGTGGAGCCAGAGGCCTAGTTGGAGCACGTTTCAAATCAGTAGTAGTGTACAACAGATATTAAACTTGATGAAATTAGGCCTCAGCCTACACCCTGATTGACCCTGGGCTCCAATATCGCCAGTTGCTGCTTAGAAGTGTCTTTGGCACAGGTACTCCCTTCCGCCCATCCTGGTTCCAGCATGCCTGCTGTTTCCGGGGACTGTCAACGTCACTTTGCCACCAATACGTTGTCCTGTCGTGTTGCGGTCAGGTTAGCCAAACCTATGGTGCCTGCAGTTTAGATGCTTCCTATGTGGGCTGTGGGTTCTGGTAATAAAGGCTGGTTCCGTAGTGCCAATAGGACAAGCACCCCCTGTAGGACTGTGGGTTTCGGTAACTGGGGCCTGCTCACGGCCTTGCAACTTTGTTTATCATGGGTACCTTCTGCTACCCATCCGGGTTCCAGCACCATCAGCTGGTTCTCAGCAGTGCCTTTGGCAGAGGTGCCTCCTTCTCGGTATCCAAGTTAAAAAATTAAAATTAAATCAAATTTATTTTCGCCAAGTACATATTACATATATACAAGGAATTCTTTGTGGCAAAGAGGCAACATAATATATAACAACAGATACAACAAGTAACATCTAACAAGACAGATACAGTATATAGTCTACACATGACGATTTAATTGTTGAACAGAGAGTGGATAGAAGCTGTTCATATGGCGGTTGGTGCTGCATTTGGGGACTCTGAAGTGACGTCCTGAAGGGAGTAGTTGGAATGAGGAGTGTCCCGGGTGAGAGGGATCGGATGAAATTTTCAATGCGTGGGATCGAATACTCTTATCATAAAGATCCTGGATTTTAGGCAGGGGGAAACCTATAATTCTCTCTGCTGTTCTGAAAGTCCTTTGTAAGAGGAGTTTGTCATGCGCAGTGGCTCCCCCATACCAGACTATCAGAGAGGAACAAATCACAGATCTGATGACAGCATTAAAGAATAAGATCAGCAGATTCTTAGACAAACCATATCTTTTCAGCTGACGCAGGAAGAACATCCTCTGTTGTGCATTCCTTATAACAGCATCCACGTTTTTCCCCCATTTAAGATCATGAGAGATGATGGTCCTTGGTAGTGCTTTGTAGCACAGGTACCTCCTGCTTAGTAACCGTGTTCCAGCACCGTCAGCTGGTCCACAGTTGTGCCATTGGCTCTTGTTCCTTCAGTTGTCACTCTGGGTTCCAGCGCCGTCAGCTGGTTCTCGGTAGTTCCATTGACTCTTGTAGCTTCTGCTACCCATCCGGGTTCCAGCACCGTCAGCTGGTTCTCGGCAGTGTCTTTGGCACGGGTACTCCCTCCTGCCCAGCCTGGTTCCAGCACGCCTGCTGTTTCCAGGTAGTGTCAACGTCACTTTGCCACCGACTCGTTGTCCCGTCGTGCTGCGGTTGGGTTAGCCGAGTCTATGGTGCCTTCAGTTTAGGTGCTTCCTATGTGGGCTGCGGGTTCTGGTAATAAAGGCTGGTTCCGCAGTGCCAATAGGACAAGCACCCCCTGTAGGACTCTGTGTTTCGGTAACTGCGGCCGGCTCGCGGCCTTGCAACTTTGTCTTTTTCATGGTTACCTTCTGCTACCCATCCGGGTTCCAGTACCGTCAGCTGGTTCTCGGCAGTGCCTTTGGCCGAGGTGCCTCCTTCTCGGTATCCGAGTTCCAGCAACGTCTGCTGGTCCTTGGTAGTGCTTTGTAGCACAGGTACCTCCTGCTTAGTAACCATGTTCCAGCACCGTCAGCTGGTCCACGGTTGTGCCATTGGCTCTTGTTCCTTCAGCTGCCACTCTGGGTTCCAGCACCATCAGCTGGTTCTCGGCAGTGCCTTTGGCCGAGGTGCCTCCTTCTCGGTATCCGAGTTCCAGCAACGTCTGCTGGTCATTGGTAGTGCTTTGTAGCACAAGTACCTCCTGCTTAGTAACCGTGTTCCAGCACCGTCAGCTGGTCCTTGGTAGTGCTTTGTAGCACAGGTACCTCCTGCTTAGTAACCGTGTTCCAGCACCGTCAGTTGGTCCACGGTTGTGCCATTGGCTCTTGTTCCTTCAGCTGCCACTTTGGGTTCCAGCACCAAACCTGGCTCTCGGCAGTGCCTTTGGCCGAGGTGCCTCCTTCTCGGTATCCGAGTTCCAGCAACGTCTGCTGGTCCTTGGTAGTGCTTTGTAGCACAGGTACCTCCTGCTTAGTAACTGTGTTCCAGCACCGTCAGCTGGTCCATGGTTGTGCCATTGGCTCTTGTTCCTTCAGCTGCCACTCTAGGTTCCAGCACCGTCAGCTGGTTCTCGGTAGTTCCATTGACTCTTGTAACATCTGCTACCCATCCAGGTTCCAGCACCATCAGTTGGTCCACAGTTGTGCCATTGGCTCTTGTTCCTTCAGCTGCCACTCTGAGTTCCAGCACCGTCAGCTGGTTCTCGGCAGTGCCTTTGGCCGTGGTGCCTCCTTCTCGGTATCCGAGTTCCAGCAACGTCTGCTGGTCCTTGTTAGTGCTTTCTAGCACAGGTACCTCCTGCTTAGTAACTGTGTTCCAGCACTGTCAGCTGGTCCACGGTTGTGCCATTGGCTCTTGTTCCTTCAGCTGCCACTCTGGGTTCCAGCACCGTCAGCGGGTTCTCGGTAGTTCCATTGACTCTTGCAGCATCTGCTACCCATCCGGGTTCCAGCAACGTCAGCTGGTTCTCGGCAGTGTCTTTGGCACGGGTACTCCCTCCTGCCCAGCCTGGTTCCAGCACGCCTGCTGTTTCCGGGTAGTGTCAACGTCACTTTGCCACCGACTTGTTGTCCTGTCGTGCTGCGGTCGGGTTTGCCGAGTGTATGGTGCCTGCAGATTAGGTGCTTCCTATGTCGGCTTCGGGTTCTGGTAATAAAGGCTGGTTCCATAGTGCCAATAGGACAAGCATCCCCTGTAGGACTGTGGGTTTCGGTAACTGCGGCCGGCTTGCGGCCTTGCAACTTTGTCTTTTTCATGGGTACCTTCTGCTACCCATCCGGGTTCCAGTACCGTCAGCTGGTTCTCGGCAGTGCCTTTGGCCTAGGTGCCTCCTTCTCGGTATCCGAGTTCCAGCAACGTCTGTGTCATGATCTGACAGTTTTAAATTGCACTGGGTGAACTTTTTTTACTTTGGAAAGTTCCAAGGTGTCTTGACTGTCCCCGGTGGTGGTTAGTGGTATCACACTTTAGGTTTTTGTGCACGTAATTATGGATCAGGTGTGACACCCTATAAAGGTGTGCTAGGGGTGTGCAATCACTGCCTGTGATATTGTGAGATTGTGTTCACTCTGAGTTTGAGAGCCTGGTGGAAGGATGGAGCTGGAGAGGAGTCCTGCGCAGCTTAGCCAGGGGGGACGTGTTTCAGCTATGGTGTCTGGACGAAGGGCTGGCATGGCGTGGTGGGGTCGCAGTGATGGTGTCGGCAGGAAGTGTCTGCATGGACTGGTGGAGTGGCGACTATGGAGAGTGGCACTCACCATGTGGGACTTGGCTGCTGAGCTGGACTCAAGCATGCTCGACTTCGTGGCAGAAGCTGGACTCATCTTGGGGACTCTGTTACTAAGCAGCAGCAACTGGTGGTGGACTCTGCTCCAAGGCTTCACTAAGGTGAAGGATCCTGTTATGGTGATGGATCCAGGTGGAGGAGAAGATGCACGCAGGTGGTGGGCTCTGTTGCTAGGAGTGCACGCAACAGAGCAAAGCTAAGTGGTGTTCCCCCTGTATTGTCTCTTTCCTCATGTGTGTTATTAGTGCAGTGGTGGGATTAGTCTCCGCACCGACCCATTCCCTAGTGAGGGTTTAGGGTCAGGGCGAGCAAGGGGTTAAGGTTCGCGTGCGGCGACAGGCACGGAGCCTGTATAGGGAATGTTAGGAGTGCAGGGACACTGGCTCAGGGGAGCTTAGGTGGTCTCCATCTCCCCATTCCCTATCGCAGGGCCCACCATTGTTAATGTTTCCCAGGTTCCCCCTTATTATTTAAATTCGCCTTACTGGAGGCGGGGTTTCCAGAATTATTGTATAACGTGTAATACCTAAATTCGCCAGGTGGAGGCGGCGTATCCACCTGCACGTTTTATTATTTAAATGCGCCCCACTGGAGGCGGTGTTTCCAGGGTCACGTGTGTTATGGGTTCGCCTTGCGGTAACCGCTGCGTCCAGAGACACGTGACCATGACATTATCACAGGCCATACAGTTTTTTTTTCTGGTGAGCCTTGGCCATGTGGAGACCTGTTAGTAATTGCTGCCGGGCCTCACTGAGGTGAGTGGGGAGCGGCATGGTGTGTTAGAGCCGCTGCAGCAGCAGTTATCAGGGTCTGGGGCCTCTGCTCAGCTAACCAGAAAATAAAAAAAATAAAAAATGGCGGCTGCGGTCTGGCTAAACCCCTCTAGAGTTGCTGCTGGGGAGAGGGACTGGTTCATGCATGCGGGCGCACCCAGGCAGGTGGGAGGAATGGTGCCCCATGGAGCTGCCTGGTATTCCCCGAGGTGAAGGGGTACGCCCCTGTGGTGAGCTGACTGGTGTGATAGTCCGCGGGGTTTACGCCAAATCTGCTATACCATCGAAGAAGCCGCCCTCCTAGTTGTGTGGAGGTGACCAGCGAGTGTATATTTCCTCCATTTCCCGTCCCCTTCTCCTCCTGGTGTGTGCAGCAGGTGTGCTGCGGGGGAGTAGGGACAAATCTCAACCCTCGCCATTGGCCAACCCTGGAGGCGCAGGCCTCATGGTGAAAGGGTTGGAGGGTGGTGTCCCTTGGTGAATAGCGGGGGTGTGAGTGTGGTGACACAGGGGGACGCCTCTGTTGTCGAGTCCAGAATGAGTTTACCAAATTTATGACAAACAAATGTGTGCAATAAACATTCAGGTCCGGACCTGTGTGTGAACGAGCGTGTATGGGTGCCACCAAAAATCATCTTGTGGAAATGTGTTGTGGAGCCTGATCAGCTCATAACAAACAAACATACACATACATAAACTCGTTCCCCAGGTCAGCGCTGTGGAGATGAGTGGTGCCTCCAAAATGAACATATATTGCCAATACCAGCGGTGCGTTTGTCATAAACCTGAAGTGTCAGGTAGTGGTGGGGTGAACTCAGGATCTGGGCATCCCCGCTGTAGGTGTTTCCCTAATGAGGGGTGGTCTTGAGGGTCCATAGGTCCCTCATTAAGGAGGGGGTACTGTCATGATCTGACAGTTTTAAATTGCACTGGGTGAACTTTTTTTACTTTGGAAAGTTCCAAGGTGTCTTGACTGTCCCCGGTGGTGGTTAGTGGTATCGCACTTTAGGTTTTTGTGCACGTAATTATGGATCAGGTGTGACACCCTATAAAGGTGTGCTAGGGGTGTGCAATCACTGCCTGTGATATTGTGAGATTGTGTTCACTCTGAGTTTGAGAGCCTGGTGGAAGGATGGAGCTGGAGAGGAGTCCTGCGCAGCTTAGCCAGGGGGGACGTGTTTCAGCTATGGTGTCTGGACAAAGGGCTGGCATGGCGTGGTGGGGTCGCAGTGATGGTGTCGGCAGGAAGTGTCTGCATGGACTGGTGGAGTGGCAACTATGGAGATTGGCACTCACCATGTGGGACTTGGCTGCTGAGCTGGACTCAAGCATGCTCGACTTCGTGGCAGAAGCTGGACTCATCTTGGGGACTCTGTTACTAAGAAGCAGCAACTGGTGGTGGACTCTACTCCAAGGCTGCACTAAGGTGAAGGATCCTGTTATGGTGATGGATCCAGGTGGAGGAGAAGATGCACGCAGGTGGTGGGCTCTGTTGCTAGGAGCGCACGCAACAGAGCAAAGCTAAGTGGTGTTCCCCCTGTATTGTCTCTTTCCTCATGTGTGTTATTAGTGCAGTGGTGGGATTAGTCTCCGCACCGACCCATTCCCTAGTGAGGGTTTAGGGTCAGGGCGAGCAAGGGGTTAAGGTTCGCGTGCAGCGACAGGCGCGGAGCCTGTATAGGGAATGTTAGGAGTGCAGGGACACTGGCTCAGGGGAGCTTAGGTGGTCTCCATCTCCCCATTCCCTATCGCAGGGCCCACCATTGTTAATGTTTCCCAGGTTCCCCCTTATTATTTAAATTCGCCTTACTGGAGGCGGGGTTTCCAGAATTATTGTATAACGTGTAATACCTAAATTCGCCAGGTGGAGGCGGCGTATCCACCTGTACGTTTTATTATTTAAATGCGCCCCACTGGAGGCGGTGTTTCCAGGGTCACGTGTGTTATGGGTTCGCCTTGCGGTAACCGCTGCGTCCAGAGACACGTGACCATGACAGTCTGCTAGCACCGTCAGCTGGTTCTCGGCAGTGCCTTTGGCCGTGGTGCCTCCTTCTCGGTATCCGAGTTCCATCAACATCTGCTGGTCCTTGGTAGTGCTTTCTAGCACAGGTACCTCCTGCTTAGTAACCGTGTTCCAGCACAGTCAGCTGGTCCACGGTTGTGCCATTGGCTCTTGTTCCTTCTGCTGCCCCTCCGGGTTCCTGCGCCGTCAGCTGGTCCTCGCTAGTTCCATTGGCTCTTGCAGCTTCTGCTACCCATCCGGGTTCCAGCACCGTCAGCTGGTTCTCGGCAGTGCCTTTGGCCTAGGTGTCTCCTTCTCGGTATCCGAGTTCCAGCAACGTCTGCTGGTCCTTGGTAGTGCTTTCTAGCACAGGTACCTCCTGCTTAGCAACCATGTTCCAGCACCGTCAGCTTGTCCACGGTTGTGCCATTGGCTCTTGTTCCTTCTGCTGCCCCTCCGGGTTCCTGCGCCATCAGCTGGTCCTCGCTAGTTCCATTGGCTCTTGCAGCTTCTGCTACCCATCCGGGTTCCAGCACAGTCAGCTGGTTCTCGGCAGTGCCTTTGGCCTAGGTGCCTCCTTCTCGGTATCCGAGTTCCAGCAACGTCTGCTGGTCCTTGGTAGTGCTTTGTAGCACAGGTACCTCCTGCTTAGTAACCGTGTTCCAGCACCGTCAGCTGGTCCACGGTTGTGCCACTGGCTCTTGTTCCTTCTGCTGCCCCTCCAGGTTCTAGCACCATCAGCTGGTCCTCGCTAGTTCCATTGGCTCTTGCAGCTTCTGCTACCCATCTGGGTTCCAGCACCGTCAGCTGGTTCTCGGCAGTGCCTTTGGCCGTGCTGCCTCCTTCTCGGTATCCGAGTTCCAGCAACATCTGCTGGTCCTTGGTAGTGCTTTCTAGCACAGGTACCTCCTGCTTAGTAACCATGTTCCAGCACCGTCAGCTGGTCCACGGTTGTACCATTGGCTCTTGTTCCTTATGCTGCCCCTCCGGGTTCCAGCACCGTCAGCTGGTCCTCGCTTGTTCCATTTGCTCTTGTTCCTTCTGCTAACCATCCGGGTTCCAGTACCGTCAGCTGGTTATCAGCAGTTCCTCAGCCTTCTTGTACCTTCTGCTACTTTTCCAAGTTCGAGCTTGTGGAAATGGTTTTTGGTTCTCACTCTGGATCTCCCTGACGACGACCCTGAAGACCACACCGAAGAAGACCAAAAAGATGACCCTGAAGAAGATGACCAAGAGGACAAAGAACATGAAGACAACCACCAAGATGCAGAACAACAAGAGACAGAAGACCAAGAAGCAGAAAAACCAAAAGCAGAAGAACATTAAGCATAATACTAAATATAAGAGAAAATGATATTATCTAAATTATAAGCAGAAGAAGACTAAGCAGTGTATGGGGGAAAGTCCGTTCCTCCTCGTGGTGCCCCTGAAAAAATGCCTACTGCTGCAGGCCAAACTGAACGCGGACAAATCCTGTTGTAAATCTTTTGTGACAGGCAGAACGGAAGATGTAATCTTCAAACTTTTATAGATAACAACTACAGGAATGCCTGTCACAAATAAGAATATGATGAAGAAGAATAGGAAGAAGATGAAGAAGTAGAATATGAAGAATAATAGTTGAATAAGAAGAATATGTAGAATGTAAAAAAAAAGAATAATAGGAAGAAGGTGAAGAAGAATAAGATGAAGAAGAAGGTCATGAAAAAGATGCTGCTGCTGCTGAGCATCATGAAGGAGAAAGTGTGGGAGAAGTAAAAAAAGAAGGTGAATAGCATGGAAGTAGTGAAACATACATATCTGACAAAATATAATAGAGGTTAACATAGTCAATATCTTTGTAACTCCGAACATCTTTAAAAAAAATAAATAATTCCTGCTATTCCATTTGATTGGGCTAAACCTCTATGGCTTTAATGTCTCCTCCACCTCTCCCAATACATTCTACATTATTATTAGTTGTTTTTCTTCATGTAGAATTAACCTACAAGGAAAGAAAGGTTCTTTCTTAATTCCGATATTTCGGTCCCATTGACTTGAATTCGACTTCCGGGATCGGAATCGGCGATACCCAATACTTTTTGGATATCGGCCCATCCAATCCGATCCGATATTTTTCAATATCGGATGGTATCACTCAACACTACTTGTGACTATCCATCTTCCTTTTGATTACATTCCAGAGGTTTCCAATGGCGTTCAGGTCTGGAGATTGGGCTGTCCATGACAGGGATTTGATGTGGTGGTCCTTCATCCACACATTGATTGACCTAGCTGTGTGGCATGGCACATTGTCTTGCTGGAAAAAACTGTACCCAGAGTTGGGGAACATTGCCTGAGCAGAAGGAATCAACTGTTTTTGCAGGATAACCTTGTATGCGGCTTGATTCATAAGTCCTTTGCAAAGCTTAATCTGCCCAATTCCAGCCTTGCTGAAGCATACCCAGATTATCACCAATCCTCCACCAAATTTCACAGTGGGTGCAAGATACTGTGGCTTGTATGCCTCTCCAGGTCTCCGTCTAACCATTAGATGACCAGGTATTGGGCAAAGCTGAAAATTAGACTCATCAGAGAAGATTACCTTACTCCAGTCCTCTATTGTCCAATCCTTATGTTCTTTGGCAACCTTCAGCCTGGCTCTCCTTTGCTTCTCATTGATGAAAGGCTTGTTTCTAGCTTTACATGACTTGTGCCCTGCCTCTAGGATCCTGTTATGAACTGTTCTTGCCGTGTACTTCACCCCAGCTGCCATTTGCCATTCATTTTGTAGGTCACTTGATGTCATCTTGCGGTTGCTGAGTGATATTGGAATAAGATGACGGACATCCCGGTCAGTGGAGAGTCGTTTTTGCCCTCTGCCGGACTGTAGCTTTGTTGTCCCCAATGTCTGCTGCTTGACCTTGCTGTAATGGACTGCCATCTTAGAAATTTTAAGGATGGAGGTAACATGACGCTCACGGTATCACCCTGCTAGTAAAGCCAGAATTGAGCCCTTCTTCCCCTCACTCAAGACTTTTCTTTTCAACTTTGGCATGGTTAAAAGTTATTTTTTTCATTCCTTTTTCTTTTGAGATATTACTAGCACTTGTTTTGCCATCCAGCTTGTCCTATTGCGAGAGGATTGTGAACACCACAGCAGGGTTTTTTATGCTTTCCCTCCCTTTTACCACTTAAATTAAAAAAATCTATACATGTTTGGTGTCTGTGAACTCGTAATGACCTGAAGAATAATAATGGCAGGTCATTTTCAGCAGTCAACATGCTGATAAAAAAAACTGTGGAATTGCACTTTTTTTCTGCAATTTCAGCACACTTGGAATTTTTTTTCCTGCTTTCCTGTACATGATATGTTAAAGCCAGTGCTGTGGTTCAAAAGTACAACTTGTCCGACAATAAAACAGCTTTCACCTGGCCATATTGATGGAAAAATAAAAAAATTATGGCTCTGGGAGGAAGGGGAGCAAAAAAACAGAAATCTGAAATAGCCTTGGTCTTTAAGGGGTTAATGTAAAATTAATGAGAAAAACATTTGTGTCTTTCATTTGATCTGATGTGTTAATTTTCTATAAATAATTTTCAGGGTTTTTCCTAGTTGTTAAAGACAATCTAACCTTTTGAAATTTATATTCTCCAGGTTCAGCAAATTTTTCCAAAAAATTCAACTTACGATGAAAACATTTGCTACTAATCGCAAGTAGGACAGTTTCCCTGGAAAGATGTGTCTATCCCTCCAAGGTCTCCTAGAACTGTATCCATTCCCTTTCATCTCACCACAGACACATTCTTAGTAATGTAAGGCTATGTGCACACGTAGTTTTTAGGTTGTGTGGATTTTGTTGAAAAATCCGCAGGTACATCCGCCGGACAAAAGACCTGCGAATTAGCCTGCGGTTTTGCCCTGCGGTTTCACGCCTCATAATGGATAAGGTGTGAAACCTCAGCGGAAACCGCACAAAGAATTGACATGCTGCGGATTGTAACCCGCAGCAAATCCACGCGGAAAAATCCACAGCATGTCGTGCACTGCGTTTTTCAGTTTACCATTGAAAACAATGGTACTGTACAACACACCTAAATCTGCTACAGACCTGCAGAGCCTGAAACGCTGGGGATCCGCAGCAGAATCCACACCATGTGCACATAGCCTAAGGGACCTCACTTTACAAACAGATGGTTACCTGGCAGTAACAACCAGCCCATTTAATAACTTTGACAGACTTTTTAGCTTTTTTTTTAACAACAAAATATTTTTCCTCTTAGTATTTTGTGATCAGGAAGATCATCTGTGGAAAGCACTCAAACTGTTATAAGTAACATAATTTTTCTGTGGCTGAGATAAGTGATGTGCCATACATTCCATAATGTTCCCCATTTCCTCCCCACTTATCTGCTTGCCAGAATCAAACAGGCCAATTGTATCCTGCATTTGGTAGTATTACTGACATCTGGTACCAATTTTGGAGGTCGTGCTTTGCTGAGCTATGTTTTTTTCTTCTTTGAATAAACTTGTCCATTGCCATTGACACCTTTAGGGTATGTGAGCACGTTTCGGATTCTGCATCTCTTGGCAGAAAATGCAGGTAAAAACCCACACGTTTTTGATACAGATTTGATGCATTTTTGATGCGTTATTTATGTGGATTTTCATGCGTTTTTGTAAGCTAAATAAAGCTATATTATTTAACAAAAATAAAAAGAGCTGTCATGTCATTTCCTTGTCCAACCTCTTCTTTTACATACTCCATTGAAGAATAATGTTTACACACAGATAGATAGCTAGATCCATAGATAGCTAGATCTATAGATAGTGGAAAAAATGAAAGTAAAAAAATGTCGCTTTAATTCAGACCCACACAGCAAGTGACATTTCGGCTCATACTGAGCCTTTTTCAAGCAGTGAATCTATTACAACAGTGAGTATATATAAGAATACAACAATTGCTCCAAATTATTCCAAAAAGTGCAAATAACATGTAATATTAAAATTTTCATGATTTCATTTAATGTGCCAATCCATGATATTTTCCTTTAGCAAATTGCCTTGTGCATAAAGTGCCGTTTATACAGTGTGTCAAAAATTCACAATAGGGATAATTGGATCAATATTACAAAATCAGTGCAGCTGTGTAAATATACAGATACGTAAAACTCACTTTATCATGGTTACTTCGATACACATAGAGGACGCCAAGTTAGCCATTATCAGCGTGTATGACTTACTACTACTAGTGATGAGCGAGTATACTTGTTGCTCGGGTTTTTCCGAGCATGCTCAGGTGCCCTCCGAGTGTTTGTCTACAAGTCACAAATCATGCAGATGAGATGAAGAAAACTAAATCTCCGAGCACGCCAAAATACTCGGAGGACACCCGAGCAACGAGTATACTCGCTCATCACTGATTACTGCGCATGCCTCTAGCCCTCATTGCATCAGCAAAACTTTTAAATTTACATTAGTGTCACCCAGAGAAACTTTACAATTTCTTGATGTGTCAGTACAACAAAGAAATGGGGAATTAACCACTACCCTCTTTAAGGGTAAGTGCACACGTTGCAGATTCTGCTGTGGATTTTTCCGTGCGGATTTGGCTAAATCCGCAGGTCAAATGACCTGCATTTTACCTGCAGATGTAGTGCAGATTTTGTGCGGATTTCCCTTGTGTTTTTACACCTGCGCTTTCCTATAGTGGAGCAGGTGTAAAAATGTTGCGGAGCCGCAAAAAGAATTGACATGCTGCGGATTTGAACCCACAGCTAATCCCCACGGAAAAATCTGCAGCATGTGCACAGCGTTTTTGAAAATAGGCTGACATGAATGGTACTGTAAACGCAGCAGAATCTGCTGCGGACCAAGAGGGCCAAATCTGCTGAGGATCCGCAGCAGAATCCGCAACCTGTGCACATACCCTAAGGGTGTGTGCACATGCTGCGGAATGGTCTGCAGATTTTTCCGCGAAGATTTAGCAAAATCCAAAGGTAAATCCGCAGGTCAAAAGACCTGCGGTTTATCTGTGGATTAGCCTGCGGTTTTGCTCTGCGGTTTCACACCTCTACAATGAAGCAGGTGGCAAATTGCAGCGGAATCCGCAGAAAGAATTGACATGTCAATTATTTCTGCTGATTTGAAATCGCAGCAAATCTGCACGGAAAATTCCGCACAGTGTGCACTGCGGATTTCATTTTCCATAGGCTAAAAGGGTACTGTGCAACGCAGCAGAAACTGCTGCAGACCCACAGGGCCAAAACCGCTGCGGATCCGCAGCAGAATCCGCAGCGTGTGCGCACACCCTAAGTGAGGAGGAGATAGGGAGCGTATCTTGAAACAAAAAGAACTAAAGTGGATACATGAATTGAATACATTGAAACCTATGGGGAAGAATATTGATTTCAAGATACACACTGTCTTCTGAATCCTGACACATACCGTATGGGTAGATGTAATTCATTCCAGCAGTGTAGAAGGAATACTTATAGTATCTTTAACAGAAGGATAATTTTATGACATGCTTTTTTAATAAGAGTTTTTTTTTATGTGATAACAATGTCTTTATCATTCTTTTTTATAGATACACAGTGCACACTCACCAGAAGGGGGCACAAGGACTTATGGAGGATGAGTGCAATATTTTTCTGTCGCTTTTTTTGTCAAAATTTCTTTTTATTTTTAGTTTTTTCTTTATAATATTTTCCCCGTGTGAAAGCAACCTTCGGCCAGTATCTAGTGAAAGGAAATTATGGTGAATGCATAGTTGGAGCTTAACTATGGGGACTTGATTGAACACATCCATCTATATGGACTTTGGTTGAGACACCTTTGTCTTGGCGGACTGAGGAGTCACCCAAAACTAAGTGTGAACAGGTCCTATTTTGTTTGATTGAAAATGAGTTGGTGACTCTAGGTTAAGCACCTGTTCACACTATGCTTATGCTTGGATGTGACGGTCAGTTTTTGGAAATCTGTATTCATTAACCTTCTGACTGAGCACTCCACCTCTTAGCCGCAAGCGTTTTTAATCACAGCAGGGCCACCACCCCTCCACTGAGATATAGATTTCAGTCTAAGGAGAGGATTTACATAGGTTCCCATAAAGATGAAGACTTTAGTCTAATTGAGGATTGGCATTAGGTTAGGGTCTTGGAAAACGAGAAATGCCTTACCGTGGCTTCCAGGTACACATAAATTGGCCATTTTATGCACTAAACTTTCTTAATTGTTCATGTTTCTAATGCAGTATTGCAATTAATTTTTTATATTTCATGTTTGCATGCTATGGTGCTACAGTGTGCTTCCTTTTTTGTTTGAGTGTATATGAGTTGGTGACTCTAGGTTAAGCACCTGTTCACACTTAGTTTATGCTTGGATGTGATGGTCAGTTTTTTGAAATTTCTATTGCCAAAAAGGACATAATAAGAACTGTTACAACTAAAAAGCCTGCACATGCAACATGGTGAGCTTTGATGTGGCATACAGTGGGTACGGAAAGTATTCAGACCCCTTTAAATTTTTCACTCTTTGTTTCATTGCAGCCATATGATAAATTTCAAAAAGTTCATTTTCTTTTCTCATTAATGTACACTCTGCAACCCCATCTTGACTGAAAAAAACAGAAATGTAGAAATTTTTTCACATTTATTAAAAAAGAAAAACTGAAATATCACATGGTCATAAGTATTCAGACCCTTTGCTCAGTATTGAGTAGAAGAACCCTTTTGACCTAGTACAGCCATGAGTCTTCTTGGGAATGATGCAACAAGTTTTTCACACCTGGATTTAGGGATCCTCTGCCATTCTTCCTTGCAGATTCTTTCCAGCTCCGTCAGGTTGGATGGTGAACGTTGGTGGACAGCAATTTTCTGGTCGCTCCAGAGATACTCACTTGGGTTTAGGACAGGGCTCTGGCTGGACCAGTCAAGAATGGTCACAGAGTTGTTTTGAAGATGCTCCTTTGTTATTTTAGCTGTGTGCTTAGGGTCATTGTCTTGTTGGAAGGTGAACCTTCAGCAAAGTCTGTTTTCCAGAGCACTCTGGAATAGGTTTTCATCCAGGATATCTCTGTACTTGGCCACATTCATGTTTCCTCCAATTGCAACCAGTCGTCCTGTGCCTGCAGTTGAAAAACACCCCCCCATAGCATGATGCTGCCACCACCATGTTTCCCTGTTGGGATTCTATTGGGCAGGTGATGATCAGTGCCTGGTTTTCTCCACACATTCCGCTTAGAATTATCACCATAAAGTTATATCTTCATCTCATTAGACCTTCATGTGTTTTTTAGCAAACTCTATGCAGGTTTTCATATGTCTTGCACTGAGGAGAGGCTTCCGTCAGGCAACTCTGCCGTAAAGGCCCGACTGGACTGGTGGAGGGCTGCGGTGATAGTTGACTTTGTGGAACTTTCTCACATCTACTGCATCTGTGGAGCTCAGCCACAGTGATCTTGGTGATCTTCTTTACCTCTCTCTCCTAGGCACTTGTCCCACAATTGCTCAATTTGGCTGGATGGCCTGGTCTTGGAAGACTTCTGATGGTCCCAAACTTCTTCCATTTAAGGATTATAGAGGCCACTGTGCTCTTAGGATCCTTGAGTACTGCAGAAATTCTTTTGCAACCTTGGCCAGATCTGTGCCTTGCCACAATTATGTCTCTGAGCTCCTTGGCCAGTTCCTTTGACCTCATGCTTTTCATTGGTCTGACATGCACTCTGACCTGTGAGGTCTTTTATAGACAGGTGTGTGCCTTTACAAATCAAGTCCTATCAGTTTAATTAAACACAGCTGGACTCCAATGAAGGAGTAGAACATCTCAATGAAAAATAATTTAAAGGGGTCTGAATACTTTCCGTACCCTCTGTATATAGATGCAAAATTTGACTGATGAAACAGATGTGCAAAATAAATTGCTTGTGACATGCACAGTTTGTGAGGTAGATAGTCGCAGTTAAATGTCTGAATTTTAGCAAATTTTCTTTTGTATTTTTAAAAAACAGTGATTTCCTCTTTATAACAATGCACATGAACTTTAATAACTCTGTACAGCACACCATTTGACACTAATTCTTATTTATCTTTTGAGGAAATAATATTATACTGTCTTGCTGTTGCTTTCCAGTGCATTAATAATGGAGAAAAAAAGTGTATTTGTAATTAGAGTACAGACCCCTACCACGGAGCTTCGAGCTGACGATCTGGCCAATTACTTCAAAGAAAAAATTGACCAGATCTGAGAGGAAATTATCTCCCACTCCCTCCCCCACTGCATCTCGCTCACTCTCTGATTTTGAACCAGTCACAGAAGAAGTAAGCAGGCTCCTTGCATCTTCTCACCCAACCACTTGCACCAGTGACCCACTTCCGTCACATCTACTCCAGCCCCTTTCCCCTGCTGTCACCCCTCACCTAACTAAAATATTTAACCTCTCTCTCTCTTCTGGTATCTTTCCCTCCTCATTTAAGTATGCCATCATACATCCACTACTTAAAAAACCATCCCTCGACCAAAACTGTGCCGCGAACTATAGACCTGTTTCTAATCTTCCCTTCATCTCTAAACTCCTGGAACGCCTGGTCCACTCCCGTCTTATCCGCTATCTCTCAGAAAACTCTGTTCTCGACCCTCTCCAATCCGGTTTCCGCTCTTTACACTCTACTGAAACTGCCCTCACTAAAGTCTCTAATGATCTACTAACAGCTAAATCAAATGGTCATTACTCCATGCTAATTCTCTTGGATCTCTCTGCAGCATTCGACACTGTGGATCATCAGCTCCTCCTCACTATGCTCCATTCCATTCGCCTCAAGGACACCATTTTCTCCTGGTTCTCCACCTATCTCTCTCTCCTTTACTGTATCTTTTGCTGGCTCCTCCTCCTCTCATCTTCCCCTTACTGTCAGGGTTCCTCAAGGATCAGTCCTAGGCCCCCTCCTCTTCTCTTTGTATACTGCCCTTATTGGTCAAACAATCAGATTTGGTTTCCAGTACCATTTCTATGCTGACGACACCCAATTATACGCTTCTGACATCACGCCAGCCTTTCTAGAAAACACCAGCAATTGTCTAAACGCTGTGTCTAACATCATGTCCTCACTATATCTGAAACTGAACCTGTCAAAGACTGAACTCCTTGTGTTTCCTCCCGCTACTAATGTACCTATACCCGACATTGCCATTTCCATGTGTGGTTCCACTATTACTCCCCAGCAACATGCCCGCTGTCTTGGGGTCATACTTGACTCCGAGCTTTCCTTTGTCCCCCACATCCGATCACTGGCTCGCTCTTGTTATCTGCACCTCAAAAACATTTCTAGAATTCGACCTTTTCTTACTTTTGACTCTGCAAAAACTCTGACTGTTTCTCTTATTCATTCTCATCTCGACTATTGTAACTCCCTTCTAATCTGTCTCACTCTTACCAAACTCTCCCCCTTACAATCTGTTTTGAATGCTGCTGCCAGGATCATAATTGTTACACCTATGCCTCAACCTTGTGCCAGTCATTACACTGGCTATCCATCCACTCCAGAATCCAGTACAAACTTATTACCCTCACCCACAAAGCTCTTCATGGCTCAGCACCACCCTACATCTCCTCCCTTGTTTCAGTATACCATCCTACCCGCGCCCTCCGTTCTGCTGATGACTTGAGGTTAGCATCCTCAATAATCAGAACCTCCCACTCCCGTCTTCAAGACTATACATGTGCTGCGCCAATTCTTTGGAATGCACTTCCCAGGTCAATATGATTAGTCCCCAATCCCCACAATTTTAAGCGTGCCCTGAAAACTCATTTATTCAGACTGGCCTACCGCCTCAACACATTAACCTAATCTATCCTTATGTGGCACAGCCAAAAGTTTTTTACCATAACCATGTTCCGCATCATGTTCCCACATGCTTTATGCATCCATTAGCCCTCTGCATCTGTACTGTTACACACTTAACATTATGGCTGGTCCATACAATCAGGGCAATTGTTACCACCCACCTTTAGTGTCTCCCCTTTTTTCCTCATAGATTGTAAGCTTGCAAGCAGGGCCCTCATTGCTCTTGGTATCTGTTATGATCTATGTGATTATTGTTATGCTGTAATGTCTATTGTCTGTACAAGTCCCCTCTGAAATGTAAAGTGCTGTGGAATATGTCGGCGCTATAGAAATAAAATGTATTATTATATTATTATTATTATTATTATTATTATTATTATTATTATTGATATGCAGCATGAGAAATGCCAACTACTCCAATTCCCTGATCAATAACACAAAGACTGGCACGGTTACTGCTGACACCTCTCCTTTCTCTATCTCCCCTATCAAATGAATTTGTGTATTATTCAGTCTTTCATATTCTTTACAGTTGCAACAATATTAATGTCTGTTAATTTTACTGTCTGGAGTATTTTTTGCAGTGTTTTAAGTATTTCTCTTCATGACTTTATTCATGAGCTGTAAGCTTTGACAAACTCTCACTATCCTAAAATCACCCTAAAATGTCTGCTGCATACCCTGCATTGGCTTTTATACAGTCTATGATAGTCACTCCTGATTGGCTGTGCTGTATCATGCAAAATGATAGCTGCAAGGCACTATGGGGAAGCTTGCACAGTGGCACCTAAGGTAATTTCAACTTTTAATGACTGATGCAATCTTGTGCAATATCTAAAAAGAAGGCAGGCTCTTTTTTTCATGACACAAAATGCAAATGGTTCAAATTTTCTGCTACGTGTGAATTACATAAAATGCTAATAAAATGTAATTTGTATTGAACAGTTTTGAACACCTCTACTAGTTTTATGTGTGTCTAGAAAAGATGTGCGAGAATAATTATCCCCTTCCTTAAGTTATACATTAAGGGCTCATACTCACATGTGAGAAACTCGGACAAGTCTCGCACGTCAATACCTGGCACTGCTGCCGGCACTTGGATCGGAGTGTTCAGCTACATGTTATTTCTATACAGCCGCATGCTCCGGTCCCGAGTGCCGGCTGCAGTGCCGGGTATTGACGTGCGAGACTCGTCCGAGTCTCTCGCATGTAAGTATGAGCCCTTATACAGAGAATTTTTCATGCACCATTAACCATTCAGGTGCCTGGAAAAGCCAAATATTGCTGTGATGTCTCCTAGTTATGTTCATGACCAGCTTTCTTAGATACTCATACAATGCATTTCATAAAACGGGTGAATAAACAAAAGCTTGTATAAAAGATAACAGTAAAATGTAATTCTGTGCTGTTGTAATTGAAGAAGAAGGCCCCGGCAGGGCATTACCTAGATATTTCATTTTATACTGGCTGCAAATATCAGCATCTGACAAATTCTGGCATAATAAAGGATTGTCGTAATATTTAGCATAAACGATAATATAAATTTTGTTATAATTCTTGAGCTACACAGCAAAGTTTTGTGTTTATTATATTTTTTTTTATTTTTATTCCAAAAAATAGGTTTGTGGTTTTAAATCGCCACTAGGTGGCAGAATCCTCATCCTCACCCCAATAATATCACATTGAGTCAACATTTCAGTTGATTTTAAATGTCTCAAAGTTGCTGATAATTGTTAGAAATTAGGTCCTGGATTAATTACATTATAGGAGAGCAGTTAATTGAATTACTGACTTTGACCTGCAGATCAATTTGAATCTGCAATTCTTCCTTGTCTCATCAATCTGCTCATGTCCTGCTCCAAGACTGAAACTTGAAGTGATGACTGTTTGCGAAGGGCAGAATGAAAAACACTCCAGATATTGACTCCTTTAAGGCTTTCTAATGACTAATTCTAAATCTTAATGGGCAAATAAAATGGAAACACATGAATCTAGTGTGGCATCTTCATATGGCCAGTATTTGCATTGTCCCGGACAGTAGAGCTCAAAGTTAATGCTGTATCTGATACATTGTAGAATTGGTTGTATGTAAAAAGTGAAATCCCAAATCTTGCAATTACTAATTTCCAAAAAAAGGAAGTTCCCTCTAATTGGAGTGTGAAGGATGATTGGCTGCAGCGTTCACGAGACAGAAATAATGTCTCAAGATTGCAGGAAGACCATACATAGAGTGGAGGAGGAACACCAGTCCGGGAGGTAAGTATATATTTTTATTTTATTTAGCACTCTAGGGCATTCAACAGGTATTGTGTAGCCCTACTAATTTTTATCCAACTTACTGGAAACTTCTTTTTATGTTCCATATTTTTTTTAAAAAAACAAGATGGAGCGGGATTTGATGACAGTTGCCTATTGAAGTCTCCAGCGAAAAGAGGTGGGGAAGGGAGGATCTGAGTCAGAGGTACAGTAGGCAGAGAGGAGGTTCAGTAGCTTTCTAGTAAGTGTTTTATCCCACCTTCTGGGCAGAAGTACAGTGCTTTTTCCACTCATAAGGACATATTTAAACATTTTTGCAGGATCCTTGGACCATTAATAAGGGGTTATTCAGTGCTGGACAACTCTTTTAACAGTACACCAGAACGTAGGGAAGCACAAAATTTTTGGTTTTCGTAATTCCCACCTCAGTGCCCCTAGAGTCAGAAGGTGAAGATTTAGTAATGGGTCCCAAAGTTGCAATGAGGCATCAGAATTTTCCCACAATCGGATTCAATAACCCTAATTATAGCGCATTGACATAACTTAGTACGTTAGACTCCTCTACAAATTTAGCTCCACTACTGTACTGTACTCCAAAATATAATAACATTGCGATAATTATTCATTTTAATGCGCACAATAGGATTGTTTTTTTTTTAAAAAAGAACTCCAATAAACTTTCAAGACCACTTAGTCTCAATAGCACAGGAAAAATAATGAATTTTTCAATTGGAGTCACCTCGAGAGATTGCGGGGAAATGTATGTTTAGCATAAAATTGCTGGTGACAAGCATGGCAACGGATAATGAGTCCTGACTGTCCATACCTTATGAAACCCGCCCTCCTTCTTTTCCCCGACGCAAAGAAAACACTACAAACCCATATTTTCAAAACACAACTTTATTAGCGAGTAATCAGTTACAACATCGCTACTCTCTTTAACCCCTTCACCCCCAAGGGTGGTTTGCACGTTCATGACCGGGCCAATTTTTACAATTCTGACCACTGTACCTTTATGAGGTCATAACTCTCGAACGCTTCCATGGATCCCGGTGATTCTGACATTGTTTTCTCGTGACATATTGTACTTCATGTTAGTGGTAAAATTTCATTCAAATAACTTGCGTTTATTTGTGAGAAAAACGGAAATTTGGCGAAAATTTTGAAAATTTCGCAATTTTCCAACTTTGAATTTTTATGCCCTTAAATCACAGAGATAAGGCACACAAAAAACTTGATAACTAACATTTCCCACATGTTTACTTTACATCAGCACAATTTTGGAACCAAAATTTTTTTTTGTTAGGAAGTTATAAGGGTTAAAAGTTGACCAGCGATTTCTCATTTTTACAACACCATTTTATTTTTAGGACCACATCACATTTGAAGCCACTTTGAGGGGTCTATATGATAGAAAATACACAAAAGTGACACCATTCTAAAAACTGCACCCCTTAAGGTGCTCAAAACCACATTCAAGAAGTTTATTAACCCTTTAGGTGCGTCACAGGAATTTTTTTGAATATTTAAAAAAAAATGAACATCTAACTTTTTTTCATAAAAAAAATACTTCAGGTTCAATTTTTTTTATTTTACCAAGGGTAACAGGAGAAATTGAACTGCAAAAGTTATTGTGCAATTTGTCCTGAGTACGCAGATACCTGATATGTGGGGGGGAACGACTGTTTCGGCGCATGGCAGAGCTCAGAATGGAAGGAGCGCCGTTTGACTTTTTCAATGCAAAATTGGCTGGAATTCAGATTGGACGCCATGTCACGTTTGGAGAGTCCCTGATGTACCTAAACAGTGGAAACCCCCTACAAGTGACCCCATTTTGGAAACTAGACCCCCCAAGGAACTTATCTAGATATGTGGTGAGAACTTTGAACCCACAAGGGCTTTACAGAAGTTTATAACGTACAGCGGTACAATTAAAAAATCATATTTTTTCCACAAAAATGATCTTTTCACCCCAATTTTTATTTTCCCAAGGGTAACAGGACCCTAAAAGTTATTGTGCAATTTGTCCTGAGTACGCTGATACCCCACATGTGGGGGTAAACCACTATTTGGGCGCATGGCAGAGCTCGGAAGGGAAGCAGCGCCATTTGACGTTTTTGGCTGGAATTGAGATCGGACACCATGTCGCGTTTGGAAAACCCCTGATGTACCAAAACAGTGGAAACCCCCCACAAATGACACCATTTTGGAAACTAGACACCCTAAGGAACTTATCTAGATGTGTGGTGAGAACTTTGAACCCCCATGGGCTTCACAGAAGTTTATAACATAAAGCCATACAATTAAAAAATCATATTTTTTCCACAAAAATGATCTTTTCACCCTCAATTCTTATTTTTCCAAGGGTAACAGGACCCTAAAAGTTATTGTGCAATTTGTCCTGAGTACGCTGATACCCCACATGTGGGGGTAAACCACTATTTGGGGGCATGGCAGAGCTCGGAAGGGAAGCAGCGCCATTTGACGTTTTTGGCTGGAATTGAGATCGGACACCATGTCGCGTTTGGAAAACTCCTGATGTACCAAAACAGTGGAACCCCCCACAAATGACACCATTTTGGAAACTAGACCCCCCATGGAACTTATCTAGATGTGTGGTGAGCACTTTGACCCCCCCAGTGCTTCACAGAAGTTTACAACGCCCGGGCGTGAAAATAAAAAATTCGTATTTTTTCCACAAACATGATCTTTTAGTCACCATTTTTTATTTTCCCAAGGGTACCAGGAGAAATTGGACCCCAAAAGTTGTTGTCCAATTTGTCCTGAGTATGCTGATACCCCATATGTGGGAGAAAACTACTGTATGGGCACACGTCGGGGCTCGGAAGGGAAGTAGTGACGTTTTGGAATGCAGACTTTGATGGAATGGTCTGCGGGTGTGATATTGCCTTTGGAGAGCCCCTAATGTACCTAAACAGTGGAAACCCCCCACAAATGACACCATTTTGTAAACTAGACCCCCCAAGGAACTTATCTAGATGTGTGGTGAGCACTTTGACCCCCCCAGTGCTTCACAGAAGTTTACAACGCCCGGGCGTGAAAATAAAAAATTCGTATTTTTTCCACAAACATGATCTTTTAGTCACCATTTTTTTATTTTCCCAAGGGTACCAGGAGAAATTGGACCCCAAAAGTTGTTTTCCAATTTGTCCTGAGTACGCTGCTACCCCATATGTGGGAGAAAACTACTGTATGGGCACACGTCAGGGCTCGGAAGGGAAGTAGTGACGTTTTGGAATGCAGACTTTGATGGAATGGTCTGCGGGTGTCATGTTGCCTTTGGAGAGCCCCTAATGTACCTAAACAGTGGAAACCCCCCACAAATGACACCATTTTGTAAACTAGACCCCCCAAGGAACTTATCTAGATGTGTGGTGAGCACTTTGACCCCCCCAGTGCTTCACAGAAGTTTACAACGCCCGGGCGTGAAAATAAAAAATTCGTATTTTTTCCACAAACATGATCTTTTAGTCACCATTTTTTTATTTTCCCAAGGGTACCAGGAGAAATTGGACCCCAAAAGTTGTTTTCCAATTTGTCCTGAGTACGCTGCTACCCCATATGTGGGAGAAAACTACTGTATGGGCACACGTCAGGGCTCGGAAGGGAAGTAGTGACGTTTTGGAATGCAGACTTTGATGGAATGGTCTGCGGGTGTCATGTTGCCTTTGGAGAGCCCCTAATGTACCTAAACAGTGGAAACCCCCCACAAATGACACCATTTTGTAAACTAGACCCCCCAAGGAACTTATCTAGATGTGTGGTGAGCACTTTGACCCCCCCAGTGCTTCACAGAAGTTTACAACGCCCGGGCGTGAAAATAAAAAATTCGTATTTTTTCCACAAACATGATCTTTTAGTCACCATTTTTTTTATTTTCCCAAGGGTACCAGGAGAAATTGGACCCCAAAAGTTGTTTTCCAATTTGTCCTGAGTACGCTGCTACCCCATATGTGGGAGAAAACTACTGTATGGGCACACGTCAGGGCTCGGAAGGGAAGTAGTGACGTTTTGGAATGCAGACTTTGATGGAATGGTCTGCGGGTGTCATGTTGCCTTTGGAGAGCCCCTAATGTACCTAAACAGTGGAAACCCCCCACAAATGACACCATTTTGTAAACTAGACCCCCCAAGGAACTTATCTAGATGTGTGGTGAGCACTTTGACCCCCCCAGTGCTTCACAGAAGTTTACAACGCCCGGGCGTGAAAATAAAAAATTCGTATTTTTTCCACAAACATGATCTTTTAGTCACCATTTTTTTTATTTTCCCAAGGGTACCAGGAGAAATTGGACCCCAAAAGTTGTTGTCCAATTTGTCCTGAGTACGCTGACACCCCATATGTGGGAGAAAACTACTGTATGGACACACGTCGGGGCTCGGAAGGGAAGCAGTGACGTTTTGGAACGCAGACTTTGATGGAATGGTCTGCGGTTGTCATGTGCGTTTGGAGAGCCCCTGATGTACCTAAACTATTGAAACTCCCCACAAGTGACCCCATTTTGGACACTAGACCCCCCACGGAACTTATCTAGATGTGTGGTGAGCACTTTGAACCCCCAAGTGCTTCACAGAAGTTTATAACACTCGGACGTGAAAATAAAAAAATCATTTTTCTTCCACAAAAATGATATTTTTGCCCCCAATTTTTTATTTTCCTAAGGGTAACAGGAGAAATTGGACCCCAAAAATTGTTTTGCAATTTGTCCTGAGTAGGCTGATACCCTACATGAGGGGGTAAAACACTGTTTGGGCGCATAGCAGAGCTTGGAAGGGAAGGAGCACCATTTGACTTTTTCAACTCAGAATTGGCTGGAATTGAGATCAGACGCCATGTTGCATTTGGAGAGCCCCTGATGTGCCCAAACAGTGGAAACCCCCAATTCTAACTCCAACCCGAACCCCAACACGCCCCTAACCCTAGCCCTAACCCTAGCCCTAACCCTAGCCCTAGCCCTAACCCTAGCCCTAGCCCTAGCCCTAACCCTAACCCTAGCCCTAACCCTAGCCCTAACCCTACCCCAACACACCCCTAGCCCTAACCCTAGCCCTAACCCTAATGGAAAAATGGAAATAAATACATTTTTTTTATTTTATTATTTTTCCCTAACTAAAGGGGTGATAACGGGGGGTTTGATTTACTATTTATGGCGGTTTTTATGTTTGGCGGCTGTCGCACGCTAAAAGACGCTTTTTATTGTAAAAATAGTTTTTGCATCACCACATATTGAGAGCTATAATTTTTCCGTATTTTGACCCACCGAGTCATGTGAGGTCTTATTTTTTGCGGGACGAGTTGACGTTTTTATTGGTACCATTTTCGGGCACGTGAAATTTTTTGATCGCTTTTTATTCCGATTTTTGGGACGCAGAATGAACAAAAACCAGCGTTTCATGAATTTCTTTTGGGGGGGGTGCGTTTACACCGTTCCGCGTGCGGTAAAATTGATAAAGCGCTTTTATTCTTCGGGTCAGTACGGTTACAGCGATACCTCATTTAGGTCGTTTTTTTATGTTTTTGTCGGTTTTATGCAATGAAAACTATTTTATATAAAAAATAATTATTTTTGCATCGCTTTATTCTGCGAGTTATAACTTTTTTATTTTTTTGCTGATGATGCTGTGTGGCGGCTTGTTTTTTGCGGGACAAGATGACGTTTTCAGCGGTACCATGGATATTTATATGCGTCTTTTTGATCTCGCGTTATTGCACTTTTTGTTTGGCGGTATGATAATAAATCATTATTTTTTGCTTCGTTTTTTATTTTTATTTTTTAAGGGGTTCGCTAAAGGGGTTAACTAATGGGACAGTTTTATAGGGCAGGTCGTTACGGACGCGGCGATACCTAATATGTGTACATTTATTGTTTTTTTTTTTTATTATTTTAAAAAAATGAATTTATTGGGGAATATTTTTTTTTTTTTTTACTAATTTATTTGGCGATTTTTTTTAATTTATTTTTACACTTTTTTTTAAATTTTTTTTTACTTTATTACATAGTCCCAGGTGGGACATCACTGTCCTGTGACAGATCGCTGATCTGTCACATCACAGATCACTGTGACAGATCAGCAATCTGTCACAGGCAGTGCACAAGGCTTCCTCATGCCTGCGCTTTGCAGGCACTGAGGAAGCCAGCTTCCCCAGGCCCCCGAAGGCCCCCGTCGCCATCTTGGATTCGGGGGCCTGGAGGATAGGAGTCCCCCGCAGCAGCGCTGCACATTGCGCTGCCGTGGGGGGCTCAGGGAAGCACGGAGGGAGCCCCCTCCCTGCCGATGCTTCCCTTTAACTCCCGGTACACCGCGATCGCGTTTGATCGCGGTGTGCAAGGGGTTAATGTGTCGGGGGCGGTCCGTGACCGCCCCTGACACATAGTGCCAGGTGTCAGCTGTGATAATCAGCTGACACCCGGCCGCGATCAGCGGCGCTCACCACGTGGGCGCCGCTGATCGCGGTAGACGTACTATCCCGTCCCCGGTCATACGGGCCCGGGTACCGTGGACGGGATAGTACGTCTCATGTCAGGAAGGGGTTAAACACCCATCGTTGGAGGGGTAAGGTTGCAGTTTATCATGTTAAACCATCCAGAAATTTTGTGGGGATATGTCACCGGCCTCCCGGCACATGTTACCCAGCCTTGTTTTCTTCCGCTAACACTGCGACTTCATACAGCTTTAAACAAACAACCATACTATAACCCTAAAATAACAAACAAAAGGGGAGGGAGGGTGGGCTGCTCTCGAACACCGACATCAAAGAGGGAGGGATCACCAGAGCACACCAATTAATAACCCTTGAGAGGGGAGGATCAATCACCTGGGTAACCCTCTCTTGTCCATTGAAAATTCACCTACCGCACAGGTAAGGTCCAAAAAATTATTAACCCTTTCCTTGCGCCTCAGGGAAAAAGAAGGCAGGCAGAAATTACCCTCTTACCAAGCTTGCTGGCCAGTCAGGGGTCCCCAGCAAATAAAGCCGTGCCCCCTCATATTTGTGAATTCCTGCACTGAGTGGTATGTGGCTCAATAATTTATATATTTTACAGACATAATCAACTCTTTAATGACCAGACATGCCTTTTCGCATTTAGTAGGCCAAATCTTTTAAATTAAAATTTTCACTGGTATAAGTGAATGAGGCCTTGATTTATATTTGTGAAATGTTATTACTTCCAACATTTTTGTAGATTATGATATATATTCATATAACACAAATTATATATACAGTAAATCTACAGTGTGTATATATATATATATATATATATATATATATATATACAGTGGGGAAAAAAAGTATTTAGTCAGTCAGCAATAGTGCAAGTTCCACCACTTAAAAAGATGAGAGGCGTCTGTAATTTACATCATAGGTAGACCTCAACTATGGGAGACAAACTGAGAAAAAAAAATCCAGAAAATCACATTGTCTTTTTTTTTTCATTTTATTTGCATATTATGGTGGAAAATAAGTATTTGGTCAGAAACAAGCAATCAAGATTTCTGGCTCTCACAGACCTGTAACTTCTTCTTTAAGAGTCTCCTCTTTCCTCCACTCATTACCTGTAGTAATGGCACCTGTTTAAACTTGTTATCAGTATAAAAAGACACCTGTGCACACCCTCAAACAGTCTGACTCCAAACTCCACTATGGTGAAGACCAAAGAGCTGTCAAAGGACACCAGAAACAAAATTGTAGCCCTGCACCAGGCTGGGAAGACTGAATCTGCAATAGCCAACCAGCTTGGAGTGAAGAAATCAACTGTGGGAGCAATAATTAGAAAATGGAAGACATACAAGACCACTGATAATCTCCCTCGATCTGGTGCTCTACGCAAAATCCCACCCCGTGGGGTCAGAATGATCACAAGAACGGTGAACAAAAATTCCAGAACCACGCGGGGGGACCTAGTGAATGAACTGCAGAGAGCTGGGACCAATGTAACAAGGCCTACCATAAGTAACACACTACGCCACCATGGACTCAGATCCTGCAGTGCCAGACGTGTCCCACTGCTTAAGCCTGTACATGTCCGGGCCCGTCTGAAGTTTGCTAGAGAGCATTTGGATGATCCAGAGGAGTTTTGGGAGAATGTCCTATGGTCTGATGAAACCAAACTGGAACTGTTTGGTAGAAACACAACTTGTCGTGTTTGGAGGAAAAAGAATAATGAGTTGCATCCATCAAACACCATACCTACTGTAAAGCATGGTGGTGGAAACATCATGCTTTGGGGCTGTTTCTCTGCAAAGGGGCCAGGACGACTGATCCGGGTACATGAAAGAATGAATGGGGCCATGTATCGTGAGATTTTGAGTGCAAACCTCCTTCCATCAGCAAGGGCATTGAAGATGAAACGTGGCTGGGTCTTTCAACATGACAATGATCCAAAGCACACCGCCAGGGCAACGAAGGAGTGGCTTCGTAAGAAGCATTTCAAGGTCCTGGAGTGGCCTAGCCAGTCTCCAGATCTCAACCCTATAGAAAACCTTTGGAGGGAGTTGAAAGTCCGTGTTGCCAAGCGAAAAGCCAAAAACATCACTGCTCTAGAGGAGATCTGCATGGAGGAATGGGCCAACATACCAACAACAGTGTGTGGCAACCTTGTGAAGACTTACAGAAAACGTTTGACCTCTGTCATTGCCAACAAAGGATATATCACAAAGTATTGAGATGAAATTTTGTTTCTGACCAAATACTTATTTTCCACCATAATATGCAAATAAAATGAAAAAAAAAACAGACAATGTGATTTTCTGGATTTTTTTTTCTCAGTTTGTCTCCCATAGTTGAGGTCTACCTATGATGTAAATTACAGACGCCTCTCATCTTTTTAAGTGGTGGAACTTGCACTATTGCTGACTGACTAAATACTTTTTTTCCCCACTGTATATATATATATATATATAACTAGCTGAAGAGCCCGGCTTTGCCAGGGCATAGTAATTAACTGTGATTAGTAAAAACAAATTACAACAACACCTCAGACTCCTCTTCCACATACAATTAGAAACACTAGCTTCTGAGAGAGATTGCACTAATTGCAATAAAGCATATCATATACACAATCTAGTATAGACTGTATGTGGGGCTAGTAACTGTTGAAAAGAGAGATGAACACTTGCTGCAAATTAGGATGATGAAGGAAACTGTGTTTTTTCCGAAACTAGTAGGAGAGGAATTGGTCCACTCTGCTCCCTGTAATCTATCACATGACCGGTGACATCATGAAGGTCCTATTGGCTCATCTCATGCCACAGCTTCACATCGTGCACACTGCACGCCGGCGCGCCGCTGGAAGAGGGGAGCGTGGAGTGTTTGTCACTGGCCGGGACAGCACTCTTGAAGAGCCGTGGCATTAACCCATGTTTATCTGGCAAACATCATTCAATCTGACTTCACATCAAGACACACAGTGCTCTTTACTGGTCCTCTGGAGTCCAGACATTCGCTCAGATTACACCTTAAGGTAATAACTACCTAACTTGGAGCAATTAAATTCATTTGTGTGTATTTTTTAGGTCACTAAAAGCTAAAGGGGTTCATTATTAAGCGCAAATTTTAGTTATTTATTTATAACATATACACAGCCTACTTCTGCAGCACCACACAGCAGCTTCCTGTTATGAGCGGTGTAATCCATGAGGCTCCTCCCTGTTCCCTTGATATCATGCCTCGCAGGAGCAACTCCATTCTAGACACAACGGAGCTAGATGTGGCCTGTGCCTGCCGTGCACTGATACTATGAAGGCGGCGGCCCTGATTGTAGCTCGCAGCGGCTAGGACGTCACAACCGGTGAGTTTTGCAGGGTTGCTTTCGAGGTGAATGTGTCTCCTCGCATGTGCGCTAACAGCGTGGACCGTGTGGAAGGGGCTTTGCATGTGGAGTGAGTGTGGTTATGTGGAGTGGGTGGGGCTATGTTGAGTGCGCGTGGCTTGATACCTACACACATACATACACTCAGCTTTACATACATACTGTATATACAGTCATGGCCAAAAGTATTGACACCCCTGCAATTCTGTCAGATAATATTCAGTTTCTTCCTGAAAATGATTGCAATCACAAATTCTTTGGTATTATTATCTTCATTTAATTTGTCTTAAATGAAAAAACACAAAAGAGAATGAAGCAAAAAGCAAAACATTGATCATTTCACACAAAACTCCAAAAATGGGCCGGACAAAAGTATTGGCACCCTCAGCCTAATACTTGATTGCACAACCTTTAGCCAAAATAACTGCGACCAACCGCTTCCGGTAACCATCAATGAGTTTCTTACAATGCTCTGCTGGAATTTTAGACCATTCTTCTTTGGCAAACTACTCCAGGTCCCTGATATTTGAAGGATGCCTTCTCCAAACTGCCATTTTTAGATCTCTCCACAGGTGTTCTATGGGATTCAGGTCTGGACTCATTGCTGGCCACCTTAGAAGTCTCCAGTGCTTTCTCTCAAACCATCTTCTAGTGCTTTTTGAAGTGTGTTTTTGGTTATTGTCCTGCTGGAAGACCCATGACCTCTGAGGGAGACCCAGCTTTCTCACACTGGGCTCTAAATTATGCTGCAAAATTTGTTGGTAGTCTTCTGACTTCATAATGCCATGCACACGGTCAAGCAGTCCAGTGCCAGAGGCAGCAAAGCAACCCCAAAACATCAGGGAACCTCCGCCATGTTTGACTGTAGGGACCGTGTACTTTTCTTTGAATGCCTCTTTTTTCTCCTGTAAACTCTATGTTGATGCTTTTGCCCTAAAAGCTCTACTTTTGTCTCATCTGACCAGAGAACATTCTTCCAAAATGTTTTAGGCTTTTTCAGGTAAGTTTTGGCAAACTCCAGCCTGGCTTTTTTATGTCTCGGGGTAAGAAGTGGAGTCTTCCTGGGTCTCCTACCATACAGTCCCTTTTCATTCAGATGCCGACGGATAGTACGGGTTGACACCGTTGTACCCTCGGACTGCAGGGCAGCTTGAACTTGTTTGGATGTTAGTGGAGGTTCTTTATCCAACATCCGCACAATCTTGCGTTGAAATCTCTTGTCAATTTTTCTTTTCCGGCCACATCTAGGAAGGTTAGCCACAGTGCCATGGGCTTTAAACTTCTTGATGACACTGCGCACGGTAGACACAGGAACATTCAGGTCTTTGGAGATGAACTTGTAGCCTTGAGATTGCTCATGCTTCCTCGCAATTTGGTTTCTCAAGTCCTCAGACAGTTCTTTGGTCTTCTTTCTTTTCTCCATGCTCAATGTGGTACACACAAGGACACAGGACAGAGGTTGAGTCAACTTTAATCCATGTTAACTGGCTGCAAGTGTGATTTAGTTATTGCCAACACCTGTTAGGTGCCACAGGTAAGTTATAGGTGCTGTTAATTACACAAATTAGAGAAGCATCACATGATTTTTTCGAACAGTGCCAATACTTTTGTCCACCCTCTTTGTTATGTTTGGTGTGGAATTATATCCAATTTGGCTTTAGGACAATTCTTTTTGTGTTTTTTCATTTAAGACAAATTAAATGAAGATAATAACACCAAAGAATTTGTGTTTGCAATCATTTTCAGGAAGAAACTGAGTATTATCTGACAGAATTGCAGGGGTGTCAATACTTTTGGCCATGACTGTAGATGTACAATAATAATAACTTTTTTTTACTAAGCACATTTTTCACATTTCTTTGAATAATTTTTTTGTTACAAACAGTAGATATGAACAGAGATCTACTGAACCATGTTAAAATGCCAGTAGTTTCTCATGTAAATAAATTATACCAAGAAAAAGCATTTAAGAACTTTTTCTACCTTTAATGTCACTCTATAATTTGTACAATTTAATTAAAAAAGAATTATGTACAAACAAAGATAAAGAACAAAAATAATCAGGCTGCATAAATATGCACACCCTTAAACTACTGCTTTGTTGAAGTTCCCTTTGAATTTATGACAGCATTCAGTCTTTTTGGGGAGGAGTATATCAGCATGGCACATCTAGAATTGGCAATCTTTGACCACACTTCCTTGCAGTAGCTCTAAATCTGTCAGATTGCAAGTTTATTTCTGTGTACCTTGCCCCCTTCAGGTAAATCCATGGACTTTTATTTGAGTTCAGGTAAGGGATCACTATGGGCCATTTCAAACCTCTGATCTTCTGACAAAGAAAGTCGTTGCTTGATTTGGAGGTATGCTTAGGGTTGTTGCGCTGAAAGGTGAAATTCCTGTACATCTTCAGCTGTTTAGAAAAGGCCTGAAGGTTTGATTGCAAAATTGACTGATAATTTGGAACTGTTCATAATTCTTTCCACCTTAACTAAAGCCCCTGTTCTAGCTGCAAAAAAGAGGCCAAAAACATAATTCTGCCTCTATCATATTTCACTGTGGGTATGCTGTTTTTTAACTGTACTGGCTTTGCACCAAACATGCCTTTTGGAATTAGGACCAAAAAGTTCAACCTTGGTCTCTTCAGACCATAACCTGTTTGCTCTCAAGCTTTCAGCAGAATAAATGCTGGTTTTGGCAACACAGGTAGTCTTGGATGTTTTTTTTTTTTAAAAAGACTTTCGTCTTGTCACCCACAGGCCAGGCATATAAAGAATTTGGAAGATTGTTGTCACATTCAGAGCACATCCAGTACTTGGCAGAAATTCTTGTAGGTTCTTCAGTGTTGCTGTAGGCCTTTTGGCAGGCTGTCAGACCAAATTTCTTTTTGTCTTTCATTAATTTTAGGGGGTCTTCAAGTTTTTACATAATGTCATTGTTGTGCCAAATTTAAGCTACTTTTTTATAATATTTTCATAGTGTTCCATGGTATATCTAATTTCTTGGAAACCTTTTTCTATTCTGACTAATAACAAAAGATAAGCAAACCTTTCAAGTTTCGGTATGGCCAACGTCCTGATGTTTGCCGAACATACCCAAACTCCATTGAATTCAATGGAAGGCAAAACCAACGTGTAGACAACACCTTAAGGGGAACTAGAAAACTTCCCAAACAGCTCAAATTAGGGTTAGACACTAGGAAAAGTAGAATCAATTGATCCAGAGTACAAATAGTATAATTGTGTACATGGATACATGGGGCTTGGTGAAACATTGATCAATAACTGGAGGATGAGTGACAGTTGTAGGCCTGGTGCTCTGAGAAGCCTGCCAAATTCAGGCCACACACATGAAGGAGACCCAACTTGTAGTCCAAACAATTCCAAAAATTAGGGGCAGACAACAGGAAAAGTGGCATCAATTGACCCACAGTAGAAATTTGATAATGGCACAGCAGCAGTCAGCCTTGGGCCATGCATGAGGTATGAGTGTCTGTGGGAGCAATTACATTTTTTAATTTAAGTTTCAATTAAGATGAGGTGAGTGAGGGACTGGTGTAAGCCTGCTTTACTGGGAGCCTTGATATTTCATGCAACAGCTCAAACTGCTTTTCTAATCAATACTTAGGTGCCACAAATATCAGTTTGGTAGACCACAAATGTTAGAAAAAAATAATGCTAACAATAAAGGTAGTTGACTAATGAGTTCATCCATTGTAGATATTTGATGATGACACAGCAACAGTCAGCCATGGGTCATATATGAGGTATCAGGGTCTGGGACTGCATTTAGAATTTTTAATTTTAAGTTTAAATTAAGACAAGGTGGGTCAGGGACCGGTGTCAGCCTGCTGTGCTGGGAACCGTGATCCGTTATACAACAGCTCTAACTGCTTTTCTGCTCAGCCACACTTAGGTGGCACAAATATCAGCTTCGTAGACTACTATTGCTCTAAACATTTAAGGATAGTAACAAAGGTAGCTATTTTGGAAATTATCTTCGTGTAAATCCGTGGGCTACCGACACCCCGATGGGAAGACATTGGTATTGTAAATGAGTGGGAACTTGTCCAGTCTCCACCACCAACCTTAGGTACTGCTGATATTCCCCACAAATTGGTACATGGTAGTAAACATCTGTCAGATCTATTACTGCCATGTAACAGCCTGGATAAAGTAGCCTTACTGCTGATTTTAGAGTTTCTATTTTGACGAAAAACCGAAGTCTTACCCCCACCAGAAATTTGGCGTCATTGGTGCTTGGAATCTGGTTTAGAGGGAGGCTTATTGAAGAGGAACCCTCTGTCTTTCCTCTCTATCCAGGATTTGCCTCACATGGACCTGTCGTCTGAGCGACCTCGACTTCCTCTATTCCCTGACCCTGAAAGGGCAGCCGAGAGTCACCCCAATGACGTCTAGAGAAGGGGACGGTGGGAAACGTTTTTTCTTGTCCGTCGCTTCCTCCAAGATTTCATCCAATGCTTTCCCGAACAGATACTGTCCTTCACAAGGGACCGCACAGAGCTTAACTTTTGATTGAAAGTCTGCGGCCCAGCTTTTTAACCACAGTGCTCTGCGACCTGAATTGGATAGGGTGCATGCACAGGCGGCACATCGGACGGAGTCAACCGCGGCATCACCTAGAAAACCTACCGCTTTTTGCAATGAAGTTATTGCCTCCAGTAGCCTTTCTCTTGGACATTTGTCCTTTATTTTCTCACTTAACTTCTCTAACCACTTGACCACATCACGAGCTGTACAAGTGGTGGCTACTCCAGGTTTAAATGACCATGCTGATGCTTCCCAAGCTGATTTTAGGAATGCATCAGCTTTCTTATTGAGGGGATCTTTTAAGGCACCAATGTCCTCAAATGGAAGAGCTATTCCCCTATAGGTACTAGCAATAGCAGCATCCAGCCTAGGAGCTTTTCTTCATTTTTCACAGATTTCTTCATCAAATGGGTAGTTGCATTTCAGGGTCTGCGGAACTGACATTTTTTTGGTCTGCTTTTTCCCTTCCCTCTTAATCATATTCAACAGGTTATCATGAAAGGGAAGGACCCTACGATTTTTCCCCTCCAGGCTTCTAAACATGGAATCTTGGATTGATCGCTGCTCTCTAGGTGTTTCAACCCCCATAGTAGACCTGACAAGTTTAAGTAACTTTCTGATGTCCTCGGATAAAAAACAAGGGTGGTCATATTGGGGGCACGTGTGCGGGTCAGGCACGTGTGTCTCCCTGTAGCATAAGTATCACTGCAGCAAAAGTATCTGAAGATGCAGTTATTACTACGGCCGATAATTAACATCAAGCTCCTCTCCTCTCTTCACATAGGTACAATCTCTGCTCCTGCTACAATCCCTGTTTGCAGTCATCTAGTACAACCTTTCATTTAATGGTACAATCTCTGCTCCTGCTACAATTCCTGTTTGCTGTCATCTAGTGCAACCTTTCATTTAATGGTACAATCTCTGCTCCTGCTACAATCCCTGTTTGCTGTCATCTAGTGCAACCTTTCATTTAATGGTACAATCTCTGCTCCTGCTACCATCCCTGTTTGCTGTCATTTAGTGCAACCTTTCATTTAATGGTACAATCTCTGCTCCTGCTACAATCCCTGTTTGCTGTCATCTAGTGCAACCTTTCATTTAATGGTACAGTCTCTGCTCCTGCTACAATCTCTGTTTGCTGTCATCTAATACAACCTTTCATTTAATGGTACAATCTCTGCTCCTGCTACAATCCCTGTTTGCTGTCATCTAGTGCAACCTTTCATTTAATGGTACAATCTCTGCTCCTGCTACAATCCCTGTTTGCTGTCATCCAGTGCAACCTTTCATTTAATGGTACAATCTCTGCTCCTGCTACAATCCCTGTTTGCTGTCATCCAGTGCAACCTTTCATTTAATGGTACAATCTCTGCTCCTGCTACAATCCCTGTTTGCTGTCATCTAGTACAACCTTTCATTTAATGGTACAATCTCTGCTCCTGCTACAATCCCTGTTTGCTGTCATCTAGTGCAACCTTTCATTTAATGGTACAATCTCTGCTCCTGCTACAATCTCTGTTTGCTGTCATCTAGTGCAACCTTTCATTTAATGGTACGATCTCTGCTCCTGCTACAATCCGTTTGCTGTCATCTAGTGCAACCTTTCATTTAATGGTATATAACAGTGCCTACTGAATGTTTGCTAATCCTCTTGCCAGATTCTCCCTGATGTATTGAGACATGGCCTCTGTCTCCGGGAGAGATAGGGGATAGACTCGACCCCGGGGAGGCTCAGCACCAGGCAGGAGGTCAATAGGACAGTCATAGGGGAGATGCGGTGGAAGGGTCTCCGCCACCTTTTCGGAGAACACGTCAGCATATTGTCGATAGTGTTTGGGGAGCGAGGAGAGATCTGCGGGAACCGCGGTGGAGGCAACCTGAATGCACTCCCTCAGACATCTACCCTCACATGATTTACTCCACCCAATAATTCTCCCTGAGGACCACTCTATATGGGGGGAGTGGTGCCGCAACCAGGGGACTCCTAGAAGTACCTGGTCAATACCCTCGGGCATGACAAAGAGGGATATCATCTCCTGATGAGATGGAGCCACTGAGAGTAACAAGGGGGTGGTCTGGTGGGTTATCTGTGAGGGTAGAGTGGCGCCATTCACCACTCTGACGGTGACTGGTGTAGACATCTTAACCAGGGGTATAGCGTGCCATTGAGCGAAGGCTGCCCCAGAATCCACGCAAACCTCCACCGCCAGAGTGGAAGAACCAAACCCAAGTGTCCCCTTAAAGAACAACTTGGGGGAAAACGCCGCGGATTCTAGTGAGCCGCCTCCTACGGCCACTAGGGGCGAGCGTCTTCCCAGCCGCTGTGGGCACTGGTTGGCAAAGTGACAGGACTGCCGGCAACCATGACAGATCACATGGGCTCAAACGGGCCGGGGCCTGGATCCCTCGCTGGAAGCCCCCTGACGCTCGGACGCCCGATCGGGAGATTCCAGAGGTTTAGCAAAATTGGGTGCCAACTAAACCTCTGCCTACACTGTTTCCGCTCCAACCTTCGCTCGGCAAAGCGAAGGTCTATACGGGTGGAGATGGTGATAAGCTCCTCCAGTGTAGCAGGAATCTCCCTGGTAGCCAGAACGTCCTTCACATGGCCAGCCAAACCTCTCCAGAATGCTGGAATGAGGACCTTATCTTGCCACTCTAACTCAGAGGCCAGCTTCCGGAACTGGATGGCAAAGTGGCTGACCATGGATGAACCCTGTGACAATGCCAGCAGCCAGAGCGCGGTGTCATGGGTGACTCGCGGTCCCAGGAAGACATGAGTGTCCAGGAACTGAGAGGCACTCTGCACCACATGATCACCACGCTCCCATAGCGGTGTGGCCCACTCCAAAGCTCTGCCCTACAAGAGGGAGATAATAAATCCCACTTTGGCCCACTCGGTGGGGAATCGTGCTGCCAGCAGCTCCAGCTGTATCGAGCACTGGCTCACGAAACCCCTACAAGAAGCACTATCACCCGAGAACTTTTCGGGCAGTGGGAGGCGGGACAAAGTCGGGGCAGGGATGGCAGTGGTCACACGGGAGACAGCCTCTGTGGCTGCCTGAACAGCGACCGCAGTAATATCCGCAGCTGAGGCTGGACGCTCGAGAGCCGCCAACCTGCCCTGCAGCTGCCGGATGTACTGCAGCAGTCGCTGTTCGTCCGCCATTACTAACCAGACCCTGGCGCTGGGATAATGTTAGGGCTGGCGGAACGCACCAAATTATAAAATAATAGTAGGTGCGTTTGCAGCCTGGGGTCCACCGTGCAGAGGTGGTACACTGCTGCTAGGTAATGGTGGAAGAATAGAGCGGTGTAAAAACAGTCACACATTGGTTACGTCACCCAATGTGAACAGGTGCGAACTCTGTTAATGCACAGAGTCGCACAACTGCTGAACGTAGATGCCGGAGCCTGTTTAGCTCACAGAGCCCGGCCAAAAGAGCGTACAGTGTACGGCCACAGAACTCTACCTCAAGGACATGGGGTTAGAGTCCTTCTAGGCCCACTGAGCATGTGGCGTCGCTGCCGCGAGCGCCGCTATAGACGCTGGCTATGAAGTGGAGCACGTGCACTGAGGTGTGCCGAATCCCTGGTGAGGTCTGATTCCTGACTCAACCTCTGTCCTACCTACACCTAAGCCTGGGCGCTAGCAGGCTAGGCTGCACAACATATGCATACCAAGGTGTCACGGGGTCCTTCTCTTGTATCACACAATCAACAGAGCAAGCGAAGAGTCAACAATTCCAAGACCTTTATTCAGGCAAAAATACTAAAAGGTCCATATTCAGTCCACCACACAAAGGATAAGATAGTCCAGAATAAGAATGCAGTCCAGTATCAGGATAAAATGTCCAGGGAAACGAGATTTCAAAACTCTAGCACCAGAGGATAAAAATGGGTCCTGTTATGAATGAGTAACCGTAGGAGGCAAAAACAGAAATGCTAGCTAAGTCCAGAAAACCAGAGAAGTTGGCAGCTATCGGATTGCAGACCCCTGAACCTATCAACACAACTAGCAGTAGCCGTGGGGGGTTCCTACGATGCCCTAGACCCCTCGATCACAGCCGGAGGACTATATAGCCTAAAGACAGAAAGGGAAATCTAAACTGCCCCAGAGCAGACCCCAAAGCAAAATGCAGCCCCCAACATATAATGACGGTGAGGCAAGAAGAAAGAACACTAACACAGACAGAAAGATAGACTGAGCAAAGACGGGGCCCAAGCTAACTAGATAGGGAAGGACAGGAAGGCTGCTGTCTGCAATCCGTGAAAAACCCTATGAAAATAAGAGCCAACAAACTGACAGTGAAAAAAAGGCCCTGAAGCCGCTGAGCTTCAAAAAGCTGTGTCAGTACTCAGGAATATTCTGAAGACAGAGCAACCGGCAAAAGGAGATTCAGCTCACCCCAGCAAGGAATGGCAGAATCCAGAAAAGCAAGGCAAACAAAAACAAAACACAAATGCTAACAGGCAAAGCAGAAAACTTAGCTTTAGAGGAGCAGGAATCAGACTGGTCTCAAAGAAGTCCACAGAGAAATCACCCGCAGGGCAGAAGGGCGTCGGCAGCCTTATATCCAGTCCGTGACTCCACTCAGCCAGTCATCATTATTAGGCTCAGGTGCCTGATAATCAGGCTCATTACCTTCCTTTACCAGAATAGGGAGTTCACCAGACCTCAGTGACGAAGGGGAAAATGAACTCACAACAGTACCTCCCCCCTTGAGGAGGGGTCACTGAACCCTCAACCACACCACCAGGGCGATCAGGGTGAGCCCGATGAAAGGCACGCACCAATCTTTTGGCATGAATATCAGAGGCAGAGACCCAGGAATTATCCTCCTGACCATAACCCTTCCACTTAACCAAATACTGGAGTCTCCGTCTAGCCAGACGGGAATCCAGTATTTTCTCTACCTCATATTCCATGTTACCTTCAACCAATACAGGGTCCGGAGGTGCCACCCCAGGAACAACTGGTTCAACAAACCTCTTCAACAAGGACTTATGGAACACATTATGGATCTTAAATGTGACAGGAATAGCCAAACGAAAAGAGACCGGATTAATAATCTCCAAAATCTTGTAATGTCCATTAAATCTAGGCTTAAACTTAGGAGAAGCCACCTTCATAGCAATATTTTTTGATGATAACCACACCATATCACCAATCTTAAACTGGGGACCAATGGTCCTATGTCGATTTGGAAAACCGCTGGGCCTTTTCCTGGGAGAGATAACTTATCCACCACTTGGTCCCAGATCTGGTGCATTCTCTCCACCACAGTGTCAACACCTGGGCAGGCAGAAGGCTCCACCTGCCCTGAAGAAAATCGAGGATGAAACCCAAAGTTACAAAAAAAAGGTGACATCAAAGTGGCAGAACTAGCTCTATTATTTAAAGCAAATTCGGCCAAGGGCAAAAATGAAACCCAATCATCCTGATCAGCGGAAATAAAACATCTCAAATACGACTCCAAGGTCTGGTTTGTTCTCTCTGTTTGCCCATTGGTCTGAGGGTGAAAAGCAGAGGAGAAGGACAACTGAATTCCCAGCTTGGAACAGAAAGTCCTCCAAAATCTAGACACAAACTGAACTCCTCTGTCAGATACAATGTTCTCAGAAATCCCGTGCAAGCGAACCACCTGTTGCAAAAACAGGGGCACCAACTCAGAGGAAGATGGCAACTTAGGGAGTGGTACAAGATGAACCATCTTAGAAAACCTATCACAAATCACCCAAATAACAGTCATTCTTTGAGAGACCGGCATATCAGAGATGAAATCCATTGAAATATGGGTCCATGGCCTCCTGGGGACCGGCAAAGGCATCAACAACCCACTAGAGCGAGAACAAGATTTAGACCGGGAGCAAGTCCCACAGGACTGCACAAAATTCCTGACATCATGAGACAAGGTGGGCCACCAAAAAGAGCAACTCACCAGATCTCTAGTACCAAAGATACCTGGATGACCAGCCAATGCAGAGCAATGAACCTCAGACATCACTCTCTTCTTCCACTGGTCAGGAACATACAACTTTCCACTGGGACAACGCTCAGGTTTGCCCTCCTGGAACTCTTGCAGAGCAAGTCTCAAATCGAGAGAGATGGCAGAAAGAACTACCCCTTCGCCTAAGATGGTAGCAGGCTTGGTCACCACAGGAGAATCAGCAAAGAAGCTCCTAGAGAGGGCGTCTGCCTTGACATTCTTAGTTCCAGGAAGAAAAGAGACCACAAAATCAAAACATGTAAAAAACAAGGCCCACCTAGCCTGTCTAGGGTTCAAGCGTTTAGCCGACTCTAGGTAAATCAAATTCTTGTGGTCAGTGAGGACCACAACTTGATGTTTAGCTCCCTCCAACCAATGTCTCCACTCCTCAAATGCCCATTTCATGGCCAACAGTTCCCGATTCCCTACATCATAGTTACGTTCAGATGGAGAGAACTTTCGGGAAAAGAAAGCACAGGGCTTCATTTTAGATGTTACAGGATCCTTTTGGGACAAAACAGCTCCTGCACCAATCTCAGAAGCATCCACCTCTACCTGGAACGGGAGTGAGACATCAGGTTGCCGCAAAACCGGGGCGGAGGTAAATCTTCGCTTCAGCTCCTGAAAGGAAGCAACAGCCTCAGGAGACCAATTCAACACATCAGCACCCTTCTTAGTCAGATCAGTCAATGGCTTGGCAATACTAGAAAATTTTGCTATAAATTTCCGATAAAAATTAGCAAAACCCAAAAACTTCTGGAGGGCCTTCAAAGAAGTGGGCTGAACCCAATCATAAATGGCCTGTACCTTGGCCGAGTCCATTTCAATAGTTGACGGAGACAAAATAAATCCCAAAAATGAAATCCTCTGTACTCCAAAAAGGCATTTCGATCCTTTGACATACGGGGAATTCTCCCTCAAGATCCGGAACACAGTCCGAATATGTTCCACATGAGAATCCCAATCCTTGGAGAAGATCAAAATATCATCCAGATAGATAATCAAAAATTTATCGACAAAGTCTCGGAAAATATCGTTCATGAAGCACTGGAAGACAGAAGGGGCATTAGTGAGCCCAAAAGGCATCACCAGGTACTCAAAATGTCCCTCCGGAGTATTAAACGCCATCTTCCATTCATCCCCCTGCTTAATGCTGATAAGATTATACGCCCCCCTGAGGTCAAGCTTGGTAAACCAGCAAGCACCTCTAACTCTAGAGAATAGATCCGAAATCAGGGGTAACGGATACTGATATTTAATAGTAATTTTGTTGAGGGCACGATAATCAATACAAGGCCTTAAAGAACCATCCTTTTTGGCCACAAAAAAAAAACCGGCACCTAAGAGTGAAGAGGATGGTCTAATATGACCCTTCTCCAACGCCTCCTTAATATAGGATCGCATAGCCTCGTGCTCGGGTACAGATAAATTGAAGAGCCGACCCTTGGGAAATTTACACCCCGAGCTCAGTTCAATTGCACAGTCATAACTCCTTTTTCGGAGGCAAAGATGCAGACTCATTCTCACTAAATACATCATAAAAGTCCGCCAAATAGTCAGGAACATCATGCGACTGAGGAGAGGTGGAAAAAACCGGAGTCTCACTAAAGGCACACCGACAACCCCAACTCACCACAGACACAGATTTCCAATCCAAAACTGGATTATGAATTTGCAACCAGGGAAACCCAGAACAACGGCATCATGCAGACCATGCAACACCAAAAATCTGCAATTTTCTTGATGGTCTGGGGCGACCCGCATGACCACCTGGGTCCAAAACTGAGGTTTATTTTTAGCCAAAGGAGTAGCATCAATCCCCCTCAAAGGGATAGGCGTCTGCAGAGGTGTCATCGGAAATCCACAACGTTTAGCAAAATCCAAGTCCATTAGGTTTAGCGCTGCTCCTGAATCCACAAAAGCCTTGGCGGAAAATGTGGACAGGGAGCAGATCAGAGTAATTGCCAGAAGAAACTTAGGTTGAACACCACCAACAGAAAACGTGTGTGCAAAACGTTTCTCTCGTTTATTACAAACAGAAATAATATGCGAGGCATCTCCACAGAAAAAACACAGCTTATTACGCCTTCTGAACTCCTGACGTTGCGCCCTAGACAAAACTCTATCACATTGCATAGATTCAGACGTCTGTTCAACCGGTGGCAACACCTCTCGTGCAATCCTGCGTTCACGTAAACGCCGATCAACCTGAATGGCTAATGGCATAGAATCGTCCAGACCAGAGGGAACAGGAAATCCCACCATAGTATCTTTTACGGCTTCTGACAAACCCTTCCGAAAGAGAGCAGCCAAGGCATTATCATTCCAGGTAGTAAGGACCGCCCACTTTCGGAACTTTTGACAGTACAACTCTGCAGAATCTCAACCCTGGTTCAATGCCAACAGGGTCTTTTCAGCCTGATCAATAGCATTAGGTTCGTCATACAACAACCCCAAGGCTTGAAAGAATGCGCTCACATTAGTCAGAATAGGATCATCTGGTTTCAAAGAAAACGCCCAATCCTGGGGATCGCCACGCAGCAAAGAGATGACAATTTTAACCTGCTGCGCGGAGCTCCCTGACGAGTTAGGCTTCAAGGCAAAAAATAATTTACAATTATTTTTGAAACTCAAAAATTTAGATTGATCCCCAAAAAATACATCAGGTGTACGGATCTTTGGTTCAACAGCATGCAAACGAGCAAGGTAGGAGGAAATTCCCCGCACTTCCGCAGCGAGCTGCTCCACACGATCAGACAATTGATTTATCTCCATTGAGAGAAAAAAAAAAAATTCCCCCTACGGCCTCAGAGATATAGAGGAAAGAATATACACACTTCTTTTTTTTTTTTTTAAACACAATTCTTTCCTGCTATTGAGTACCCTAGGATCTGCGGTATGGCGAGTGATTCTGTTATGAATGAGTCACCGTAGGAGGCAAAAACAGAAATGCTAGCTAAGTCCAGAAAACCAGAGAAGTTGGCAGCTATCGGATTGCAGACCCCTGAACCTATCAACACAACTAGCAGTAGCCGTGGGGGGTTCCTACGATGCCCTAGACCCCTCGATCACAGCCAGAGGACTATATAGCCTAAAGACAGAAAGGGAAATCTAAACTGCCCCAGAGCAGACCCCAAAGCAAAAGGCAGCCCCCAACATATAATGACGGTGAGGCAAGAAGAAAGAACACTAACACAGACAGAAAGATAGACTGAGCAAAGACGGGGCCCAAGCTAGCTAGATAGGAAAGGACAGGAAGGCTGCTGTCTGCAATCCGTGAAAAACCCTATGAAAATAAGAGCCAACAAACTGACAGTGAAAAAAGGCCCTGAAGACGCTAAGCTTCAAAAAGCTATGTCAGTACTCAGGAATATTCTGAAGACAGAGCAACCGGCAAAAGGAGATTCAGCTCACCCCAGCAAGGAATGGCAGAATCCAGAAAAGCAAGGCAAACAAAAACAAAACACAAATGCTAACAGGCAAAGCAGAAAACTTAGCTTTAGAGGAGCAGGAATCAGACTGGTCTCAAAGAAGTCCACAGAGAAATCACCCGCAGGGCAGAAGGGCGTTGGCAGCCTTATATCCAGTCCGTGACTCCACTCAGCCAGTCATCATCATTAGGCTCAGGTGCCTGATAATCAGGCTCATTACCTTCCTTTACCAGAATAGGGAGTTCACCAGACCTCAGTGACGAAGGGGAAAATGAACTCACAACAGGGTCCTTCTCTCTGAAATGCAGCCTTTTCACCATTTTGTCTCTACCGGAACTGACTTGTCCAGCTGCCGTTCTTCCCCCCACCCCATTCTTGTCCAGGGGTAGTCAAACAAGTTGCCTCCCAGAGGAGAACAAAAGGCCTTAGGGATTAATGCACTACAGGGGCTCATCAAGAGACAGATACAGTGAGGCTGTAGGCTTACAATGTAATAAGAAAAACACTATGAAAATAACTGGAATTGTTAAAAATAGGAATATACAAAAAATGACATCCACATAACATATCACACCATCACAACCTCCCCCCCCATAATAAGTGAGCACGCCATGAGGTCTACACAGACCTCTGGCCTGCTCACTTTAGTCCACATTGCTCAGTTATTTATAGTTCCTTGTACAGTGGCAGGGGTAGGTCGGCCTGGGGAGCCTATGGTTCTTCTTGTCGAGACAGTCCATCGGCGTTCTGGTGTTGGCTTCCTCGCTTGTATTTAAATGGAGAAGCTGTAGGGTTGTAAGGACAAGCTCCACCGCAGCAATCTTCCATTGTCCCCTGATACGTGATTCAGCCATGTGAGTGGGTTGTGGTCTGTAACAATTGTAAAGTCTCTGCCATACAAGTAGGGCTGCAATTTTTTTAGCGCCCATACGATGGCAAGCCACTCCTTTTCAATAGTGGCATAGGCAACTTCCCGATCCAGTAGTTTTCGACTGGCAAAAGCAACAGGATGTTCTTCTCCGGCGGCGTTCACTTGGCTAAGTACTACCCCAATCCCAAAGGTGGATGCATCTGTCTGCACGAGGAACCTGCGTTTATAGTCCGGGGCAGCCAAGACAGGAGCAGTGACGAGGGCAGTCTTTAACGCTGAAAAGGCATCCTTGCATGCCGTCGTCCACGTCACATTCCTAGGCATGTTCTTGCAGGTCAGGTCGGTTAGGGGCTTGGCCAAGGTGCTGAAATTAGAAACAAATTTGCGATAGTAACCAGCAGTTCCTAAAAACGCAAGTACCTGCTTTTTGTCTGGGGTCTATACTAGTTGCTAATGGCTTCCACTTTGGCAGGCTCAGGCCTTAGTGTCCCACCCCCTCCTCTATGCCCGAGGTACTGCACCTCAGCCATCCCTATTTGGCACTTATCAGGGCGAATGGTCAGTCCTGCAGTAAGGGTACAGTCCAGCACTATGCCCAAGTGTTTAAGATGTTCCTCCCAGGTTGTGCTAAAAATGGCGATGTCGTCTAAGTAAGCACAGGCAAAGTCCTGACATTGTTATAACAGTCGATCCACCAGTCTCTGGAAAGTAGCGGGGGCAGTTTTCATCCCAAAGGGCATTCCCAGGAACTCATAAAGCCCAAATGGAGTAATGAAGGCTGTGCGCTCCCGAGCGTCCTCCGTTAGGGGTAATTGCCAGTACCCCTTGCTCAAGTCTAACGGGGTCACAAATTGGGCACTGGCCAGACGATCCAATAGATCATCAATCCTGGGCATAGGATAAGCATCACTCTTGGTGGCATCCTTTAGTCGTCTGTAATCAACGCAGAATCGTGTTGTACCATCCTTCTTGGGGACCAGGATGACAGGAGAGGCACAAGAACTGTGAGATGGCTGAATAACTCCCAGCTGTTTCATCTCCTCCAGTTCGTTCTTTATCATGCCTTGAACAGCCTCTGGAACCCGGTAGGCAGCCTGCTGGATGGGGCATTGTCCGGGGGTTTCTACATGGTGACTGGTGAGAGTAGTCTTCCCCGGCTTTGAGGAGAAAGCAGCAGCCTTCGGCCTTAGTACGGCGACAATATCGTTCTTTTGTATATCCGATAAATGGGAGCCCAGGGGCACTTGTTCCAGTGATCCTCCCGCTTGGGCAACCTGGAGGAGATCTGGGAGATACTCGTCGGTGGCGGTATCACTAGGGGGGTGGCAGACAGCTAGAACAGGCAGAGATCGATCGTGGTAGTCTTTCAGCATGTTAATGTGGACGGTTTTCTGTCGTCGACCACTAGAGTCCAGGGCAATAACATAGTTAGTGTCATTAATTTTCTTGACAACCTGATAAGGGCCTTCCCACACTGCTTGAAGCTTGTTGGCAGGGGAAGCAGTAATCATGAGCACTTGCTGTCCTTCCATAAATTCCCGGTTCCTGGCATTACGTTCATACCAGGTTTTTTGTCTGGACTGGGCCATTCGCTGATGTTCTTTAGCGAAGGTAGCTAGCTGGGCGAGACGGTCTCTGAGCTCTAGAACATAGGGAACGATGGGCATTCCGGTATCTGAGATGTCTCCCTCCAAATGTTCTTTCAGAAGAGTGAGAGGCCCACGGACCTTCCGGCTAAACAGTAGTTCGAAGGGAGAGAACCCTGTGGACTCTTGGGGAACCTCCCGATAGGCGAAGAGAAGATGTGGCAGGTACTTTTCCCAGTCTTTTTCAACGTCAACAAAAGCCCTCAGCATATTTTTTAGGGTTCCATTAAAGCGTTCACATAGTCCGTTGGTCTGCGGGTGGTATGGGGTGGTGCAAATGGCTCGAACACCACAGGTATGCCATAGGGACTGGACCAGATCTGACATGAACTGAGTGCCTTGATCCGACAATATTTCACTAGGAAACCCTACCCGGGTAAAGATGGTAACAAGGGCCTCGGCTACCTTTACTGCTGTAATACTGGACAGGGCCACAGCTTCAGGATACCTAGTGGCATAATCCACCACGGTCAGGATATATTTTTTCCCTGACCTGCTGGGGTGGGCCAGAGGACCTATGATGTCGACGGCTACACGTTGAAATGGTTCCTCAATTATGGGCAGGGATTGCAGGGGTACCTTATGTCGAGCTCCTGGATGCCGCATTTGCTGGCACACATCACAGGTGCGGCAATAATGGGCTACCGACTACGAGACGCCCAGCCAGTAAAAACTTTGGGTGAGTCTCTTTTCAGTCCTTTTTCTCCCTTGATGCCCAGCCAAGGGGATGTCATGGGCCAGTTGAAGTAGCTGTGCCCTGTACTTCTGAGGGACAATGAGTTGCCTGGTTGTTGCGTCAGGGTTGCACTGGTCACTGCCCTTTGTTACACGATAATACAGTCCGTTTTCTCGAGTGAAGCCATCCCCATTATCTCCCATGTGCCCAGTTTCTGCCTTTCTCCTAAGGGCTGCTAAGATAGTGTCACCCTCTATTTCTCTCCTAAACTCCTCTCTGTCCCAAGACTCTCCCAATGTAGTAGCAGCGAAAGTATTGCTTACCGACTCTGATGCGGTTCGTGGTGGTTGCTCCCCGGTGGGGTCCGGATGACGTAGTGCTTGAAGGGCCTGTAGTCGGGTGACTGCTCCCACAAATTGGCACTGTAACTCCCCAATGTCATTCCCAAGGAGGATATCTGCAGGAAGTCCTCCCATAACTCCAATCCAACACAGTTTTTCTCCACAACCATAATCCAAACGCACAGAAGCTCGCTGTATATATTTGCGGGCACCGCCCGCCAGGACAATGGGAATTCCCCGACCCTGGTAAATTGCCTCGGGTCGAACCACACAGGGGTCAGCGATAGTCAAGAATGCCCCCGTGTCTCTAAATCCCGACACTTTGTATCCATCAATAAAGACATCCTGCAGGTGGTGTTGCTGTTGCTCTGAGTAGCTAAAGGACAGAGGCTGGAGTCGGTACACTCCAGGAGGGATATCTATGGTGCCGTGGTCGGTGGTCCACTCTGGTGGGGGTGGTGGTAGCTCTTCCTCAGGTGTGGTGGAATGTACAAGATGCACTGGACGAGGTGTGGCTGCGTGGGGCTCCCTCCGAATCCTGGAGGGACAGCCAGACTGCAAATGTCCAGGTTGCCCACACCCATAACACCTCCTCTCTGTGATACCCCCAGGTCGTGGTCGGAACTGTTGGGGCCTAGGATTCTGAGGCGTGATTGTCATCGGCTTGCGACTAGGTGGAAGGGCAGATATAATTGGAGGGGGACGGGGCGTGGGAGCAGGCCGTGGTTCATTGTCCAGAAGCCTCCTCCATTGCGGCAGGATAGTAAGGGCTTCATCGGCCAGGGCTGCAGCTCTATCCACGGTACACGGCTCCCGGACCCATTCCCGTACCTCTGCAAGGCACTTGGCAAGAAATTGTTCTATAAGGAATGCATGTATAACACCTTCCACAGTAAAGGCGTTTTCTGCTGATGTGCATACATCCTAAACGATCCCCCCGTGGTGCATGGGAGGTCTCGGAACTTGGCCCTATATGAGTCTGGGGTGATAGCATGGTAATCTAGGATAGTCCCCTTTACAATGTTGTAATCCCAATTCCGCAGTGCATCAATGGTTCAGTAAGCCTCCGCCAAGCTTCCGTTCAGGAGCCCCACTAACAAACGCATCCAGCTAGAGTGGGGCACCTCCATCACAGCACACTGCTGCTCAAAGTCTTTGAATAACCCCTCCACATCTCCAGAAGCCTCATCAAATGGCTTAAACTCTGTCTGGGTGATCCGTACAGGCTCCCAGATTGTTGGGGTTACTCTCCACATTGCGTTACTCCCTTGTTCAAGCTCCATTGCTTCCTGTCTCCGCTGTGCCCGGCGGGCAGCCTCCTCCTTGTACTCCTGAGAGACGCCGGGGCCCAGAACCGCCATCTCTTCTTCATACCACACCAACCACTGGCTTTTCTGGATGGGGATCCCTGTCTCCAGTGCTCGTCCTTCAGACATCTGGGAGGAGGTGGCCGGGCTAGCGCCCACCAGTAGATCGATTAAGGCCTCTTTAGTCAGTCCCTGGTAGTTCAGGCCCAGGTCTCTGGCTCTCTCCTGTAAACTGCATACAGTCCAATTTCTGTACTCACTCTGTGGGTGGTTCTCCATTGGGTGACGCTCTGTTGATCCCACTGCTGCCACCAGTTGTCACGGGGTCCTTCTCTGGTATCACACAATCAACAGAGCAAGCGAAGAGTGAACAATTCCAAGACCTTTATTCAGGCAAAAATACGAAAAGGTCCATATTCAGTCCACCACACAAAGGATAAGATAGTCCAGAATAAGAATGCAGTCCAGTATCAGGATAAAGTGTCCAGGGAAACGAGATTTCAAAACTCTAGCACCAGAGGATAAAAATGGGTCCTTCTCTCTGAAATGCAGCCTTTTCACCATCTTGTCTCTACCGGAACTGACTTGTCCAGCTGCCGTTCTTCCCCCCACCCCCTTCCTTGTCCAGGGGTAGTCAAACAAGTTGCCTCCCAGAGGAGAACAAAAGGCCTTAGGGATTAATGCACTACAGGGGGTCATCAAGAGACAGATACAGTGACCCTGTAGGCTTACAATGTAATAAGAAAAACACTATGAAAATAACTGGAATTGTTAAAAATAGGAATATACAAAAAATGACATCCACATAACATATCACACCATCACACAAGGGTAGGGGTTTCTTAATGAGTCATTCACCAGAGACATTCATACGTGCATACATCACTCACTCCACATTTGCTGTAAATAGTCTTAGCGGCCATGCGAACCTTTTATAGCCGGGAGCGCCTGGGACCTTCCTGGCTTCTCGGATGGGCCAATCCGAACACGAGCAGGACCTGAGCACATGACCTTCAATCTCCAATGGGAGATCACTCCACGGGCATGCTCAGTGGCCCGACATGGGGACTTAGTCCCTGGAGAATCTCGCTGCTGAGCAGCATGTATTGCCATAGATGTGCCAGAGGTGGCAGCAAAAAGCAAACCCACGGAGCTGGTCTGGGCAGAGCGCCTGGACTGATGAGTTTGCTGAGCAACCTTCTCTATCGCTGGAGAGGAATGGGAGACTGCTGGAAGTAAGGCTCGGGATTCTCGCTGTGCAGCGACAGAAATCTGACGCCTAACACCCTGTGCCTTTGATTGTCTAACCTCCCCTGGTGTGCTAGGCAATTGGTAATTTATTCCAAATCAGTTCCCACAATCCCTCTCACCTGATCCTCTACTCAGTCCTATATATTCAGATGCTGCCTAGGTGGGCATGTGTGCGTGTCAGGCACGTGTGTCTCCCTGCAGCAGAAGTATCTGAAGAAGCAGTTATTACTATTGCAGTTAGTCTCGGCAGGAGTCAGGACCCCACACTATCTACCTGTCTCTTTTGGGTATGTCTGCTGAGTAAGCCCTTCTTATTACTTGGACTTAGCTTTTCTTAACCTATCTTATTTCTTCACCATGTTTACATATGCCCTCACATTGTTTGCTCCTTTAATCCTCACCTTCGCTATCCCCAAACCCCAGCACCCTCTAACCAAATAATCATCTCCCCTTCCCTCTTCCCTCCCCACCTGACCTCCTCTGCTGAACTGCTGCTCAAACTCAAATCTGTCCGAATGAAACATAAAACAAGCTGCCCACTCTCCTTCTCCCATCTGCTCTCCATTTCTCTGCTTCTCCTCACTGCTGGTTACATATCTCCCAATCCTGGACCCCCACAGCTCATACCCCCATTACTACCCCTTCCTACCGCTCCAGATCTAATAAGAACAACCGCAATCTTTCCAACTTAAAACCTGTGCCATTGACACCCAACCCCCTGCTCCCTCTCTTGGGAGCACTTTGGAATGCCCGCTCCATCTGCAATAAGCTCCATGTGATTCATGACTTCTTTCTCTCTTGCAATCTTGCCTTCCTCGGCCTCACAGAAACATGGCTGACATCCTCTGACACCGCCTCCCCTGCTGCGCTGTGTTACGGCGGCCTCCACTTCATCAACACTCCTCGCCCTGGCAACAGACACGGTGGAGGAGTGGGTCATCTCCTTTCTTCCAACTGCACCTTCAACCCAATCCCACCTCTTACCTCCCTAATCCTCCCCTTTTTTGAAGTCCACTCTGTCCGCATCGACTCTCCCTCCAACCTCCAAGTGGCTGTCATATACCGACCTCCAGGCCCGACCACTGCCTTCATTGACCAATTCTCTACCTGGCTTCTTCATTTTCTTTCAACTGACACCCCCACTATCATCATGGGTGACTTCAACATCCCCACTGATACCCTTCAGTCAGCAGCCTCCAAAATCCTGTCCCTTACTTCATCCTTTGGACTTACTCAGTGGTCCTCCTCAGCCATCCACACAGACGGACACACATTAGACCTGGTCTTCACCCGTCTCTACTCTCTTTCTAACTTCACCACCTCCCCTCTCCCTCTATCTGACCACCATCTACTCACTTTCTCATCCCTGTCCTCCTCACCAGGCACCCAGGTCCAGCAACATGCGCTCCCCCGCAGAAACCTTTCGCACCTAGACACCCACGCCCTCTCTGACTCTATTCTACCACTGGCATCCATATCCTCACTCCATGACACAGACAGTGCCACTGCTTTCTACAATGCCACTCTCGCATCAGCTATTGACGCAGTTGCCCCTCTTGTTCATGGCAGAACGCGACGTATCAACAGACAACCCTGGCACAACAACACCACTAAAAAGCTCCGGCAAGTGTCCAGGATTGCAGAGCAGCGCTGGAAGAAAACAAATTTGCAAGATGACTTCACCATATTCAAACAGGCAACACTCGATTTCAAATCTGCCCTCACCTATGCTAAACAGGCTTACTTCACAACCCTCATATCTTCCCTATCTTACAACCTCAAACAGCTATTCAAAACTTTTAACTCCCTCATCCGCCCACTACTTCCTCCTCCAACCTCCCTCATCTCTACCGAGTACTTTGCCACACACTTCAAAAACAAGATTGACCAAACAAGGCAAGTCTTCATCACTCAACCACCACAACCCCTTTGTATACCAGACCAATGCCCAAACCCATAACCTCACTCTCCAACATCACTGAAGGGGAGCTTAGTCGTCTCTTCTCCAAATCGCACCTCACAACCTGTGCACTCGACCTCATCCCATCCCACCTCCTCTCCAACCTCACCACCACACTTATCCCATCCCTAACCCACCTCTTCAACCTATCACTAACGTCCGGTACCTTCCCTTCTGCTTTCAAACATGCCACAATCACACCTATCCTTAAAAAGCCAACCCTCGACCCAACCGCTATGTCCAGCTATAGCCCAATATCGTTGCTCCCATTCGCTTCCAAACTCCTGGAACAGCACGTCCATGCTGAACTTTCCTCCCACCTATCATCTAACTTGCTCTTTGACAATCTACAATCTGGTTTCCGCCCCCGTCACTCCACTGAGACACCCCTGACCAAAATTATTAACGACCTACTTACAGCCAAATCAAATGGACAATACTCTATACTCCTGCTTCTAGACCTGTCCTCTGCATTCGACACAGTTGACCACTGCCTCCTACTACAGATCCTCTCCTCCTTTGGCATCAAAGGCCTTTCCCTATCCTGGATCTCCTCATACCTTTCCAATTGCACATTCAGCATCTCCCACTCCCACACCACCTCCTCATCCCATCCTCTCTCTGTTGGAGTCCCCCAAGGCTCTGTTTTAGGACCCCTACTCTTCTCAATCTATACACTTGGTCTGGGGCAACTCATAAAGTCCCACAGATTCCACTACCACCTTTATGCTGATGACACCCAGATCTACCTCTCTGGCCCAGACATCAGCCATATCCTCCTTCTTCTCCTCTCACTTCCTCAAGCTCAATGTGGACAAATCTGAACTCATCATCTTTCCTCCATAGCTCAGATCTTCCTTACCCGACCTAGCTATTAAAATTAATGACATCACACTTTCCCCAGTACCGGAAGACCGCTGCCTTGGAGTAACCTTTGACTCTGCCCTGTCCTTTAAACACATCCAAGCTCTTTCTACCTCCTGTTGCCTCCAGCTCAAAAATATTTCCAGAATCCGTCCTTTCCTCAAACCTCAGTCTACTAAAATGCTTGTGCATGCCCTCACCATCTCCCGCCTCGACTACTGCAACATCCTTTTCTGTGGTCTCCCTGCTAACACCCTCGCACCTCTCCAGTCCATCCTTAACTCTGCCGCCTGACTAATTCATCTCTCTCCTCGCTACTCCTCCGCTACTCCCCTCTGCAAATCTCTTCACTGGCTCCCATTCCCTCAGCATATCCAGTTCAAATTACTAATACTGAACTACAAGGCCATCTATAACCTGTCTCCCCCATATGTCTCTGAACTAATCTCCCGATACCTTCCCTCACGTAATCTCCGGTCCTCCCAAGACCTCCTTCTCTCTTCCACACTTATTCGCTCCTCACCCAACCACCTTCAAGACTTCTCCCAAATAGCCCCTATTCTCTGGAATTCTTTGCCCCAACAAGTCCGACTATCAACCACATTTGGATCCTTCAGACTGAACCTGAAACCCCACCTCTTCAAGAAAGCCTACAGCCTGCAATAACCCTGCTACCTCCTTCTCTCTCACCACTACCAGTGATCTCACCTCAACCAACACCGAAACTGCTGCAACTCACCAACCTACTGTCTCCTTCCCCACCATCCTGTAGCATGTAAGCCCAAAAGGGCAGGGTCCTCTCAACTCTGTATCAGTCTGTCATTGTTAGTTTGTTTACTGTAAGTGATATCTGTAATTTGTATGTAACCCCTTCTCATGTACAGCACCATGGAATCAATTGTGCTAAATAAATAAATAATAATAATAATAATAATAATAATAATAATAATAATAATAATAATATACTTCTTCTGAGGCGTCCAAATCTAAGTAATCAGAGGGGGATAATTCTCCAGGTTTGTCCTCAGAATCCATATCAGGGATTTGGATAGCTGTAGGAGGGGGACGGGAGGGGGGGTTCCCAAAACTGAGTGCATTATGCTGCTTCATTTGTTCCTTTACTGTGGTCTTCCCCTCATCCCTAATAATAGATTTTATGCTTTGAAGTAAGGATGGCGACTCCTCAGCCACAGTTTTGTTAATACATGAGCGACAAATTAGTTTCCCATATGTTGTAGGGAGGGTTTTGCCACAAAGTGCACAGGCTCTGTTTTTCTGTTTAGATGTAGCTTTCTTCCCCTAAACAAACGAGACACAGAAAACATTATTACCGACGTGTTTGCCTTACAAAGGCACTCACCCACCAGAGCCCTGGGGTACCACGGTAGCCTGTGGCAGAGGAGCAAAAAAATCACTAGAAAAATGCACAGAGCTAAAGCTGTGGCAGGAAAACTGGTCGCCATCTTCATAACAGTGGTGTTTTTTCTTTGGGTTAGGATTAGTTGGGGTAGGGTTAGAGTTTATGGTTAGTAGGGTAAGGGTTAGGGTTAGGGGTTAGGGTTAGTTAGGGTTATGATTATGGTTAGGGTTAGTAGGGTTAGGGTAAGGGTTAGGGGTTAGGGTTAGTTAAGGTTAGGGTTATGCTTATGGTTAGTAGGGTTAGGGTTAGGGATTATGGTTTTTAGGGTTAGGGTTAGGGGTTATGGTTAGTAGGGTTAGGGTTAGGGTTAGGGGTTAGGATTAGTAGGGTTATGGTTAGGGGTTAGGGTTTAGGGTTAGTAGGGTTAGGGTAAGTGTTAGGGATTAGGGTTAGTGGTTAGGGTTAGTTAGGGTTAGGGTTAGTGGTAAGGGTTAGGGGTTAGGGATAGTTAGGGTTAGGGTTAGTGATTTTACATTATTAAATTAAAACTGCTGGTGGTGGTGTCAATATTCCCTTTGTCTGATGTCTGTCCGCGTTCAGCTCACCTTGCTTTGCAGGGAGTTTCCAGGAGCACTGTCATGATCCAGGAAGGGGTTTCGCTTTGGCCCATCCTGGTCTGACTGGGGGTTAATTGTTCCGCCTCTCCCTGGCAGAGGGCGGCTATTTAATGCTCACTGGACCTAGGTCCGGTGTCAGTTATATTCCTGCCCTCGGCTGAGTTAGTTGACCTTGTGCGTACGTGTGCCTTGTGCCTGATATCTTGCTTGCTTGTTTGGCTTTGATCTGGTTCTGTCCCTGTTACGAGTTCTGCCTGTCCCTATTGTACTGCGCTACCTCTCGTGTATGACTCTCTGCTTGTGACCCAACTTCTCTCTGCTCGTCCCTTTGGAACCGCACCGCTCTCTTGTATATGACCTTTGGCTTTGTCTGACCTCCCGTCTGTTTATCCCTCCTGTACCTCGCTGTCCATACTGTGTATGAACTCCATTTTGCCTAACTCTGAGTTTTCTGTCTTCTCTGAAAGCAGGACGCTAAGCCCCGCCCCCTTGCAGTCACGTGACCGTAGGTTTCGTGTCGACTTGCTAAACTTCATCACTCAGGTCCTGTGCACCTATACTTTCTGGCTGTCCTGATCCCCCAGGGGTCCCTACAGTGCGGGTGAGTCCCTGTACGCCGGCGCTGTCAGGATCCTGAAAAGCACCACGTGGAGGAATGGATACACTCCCTTTAAACCATGCTTAGTCTTCTTCTGCTGTTTATATTACTGTTATTCAGTAATACTGCATATTGATATTCTGCTTTTGGTTCATGTACATCTGCTCCTACTGCTTCCTAAACCTCTGTCTATGGTTATTCTGCTATTGACTGGTCGCAGAATGTCCCAAACCCAGAGGAAATATGCAGAAGTAACAGTAGGCACAGGAACTTGAGAGAACCAGCTGGTGAGTCTGGAACCTGTACAGGTAGCAGAAATCAGCAAAACAGCCAATGGAACTAACGGGCACCAGCTGACGTTACCGGAGGCCGTTAACTAAGCAGGACGTACCTGTGCCAGAATGCACTACCAAGGACCAGCAGATGTTACTGGAACTCAGACACCACAAAGGAGGGACCTAAGCAATTGACTCTACTGAGAACGAGCTGACGTTACTGGAACCCAGATAAGCAGCAGAAGGTAAAAGTGCCAGTGGCTGTACTGGTACCACAATATAGTAGTGACATAAGCCAAAAGCACTGCCGAGAAGCCCAAAAAACCCCCACAAAGACGCAAGTTCAAGAGCAAAAAGACTGGAGTCCGGGGACATCTCCATCTGTCTTCTTGTCGTGGGTCTTCTGCATCTGTCTTCCTGTCTTGGGTCTTCTGCATCTGTCTTCCTGTCTTGGGTCTTCTACCGGAGTAATGTCTTGTCGGCAGAAGGTGCAAGAGCCTCATTTGCCCCCGCAACCCGGACACATTCTTCTGTACTCCGCAGTCACAGCAGGGGAGGAGCAGGGCCTACTGGCACTGTCGAGACCAGCCTTGAGCACCAGGTCCCGGAGTCCACGTAGGGGGCTCCTACACTGCCGACACCACGGATAACAGCAAACTGAGCCGGAATGGTGTACGGTGTGGGTGTGGAACAGTGCGGCGGACACAACCGTGTAACGGCGAGCATTGCCATAACATGGTTTGGAGCAGGAGTTACCCGTGCCCTTGGGCACTCCCGAGAACCAGCTGGCGATGCTGGAACTCGGTTTACCCCACGGGGGAGGTACCTGTGTCCGCACTTCACTGCCAGGAAACAGCCGGCGTGGCTGGATCCCACCTCTTGTGCTTCTGCCTATAGGTGTTTGGCATCTGTTGTCCTTTTTTTCCACTTTGGTCTAACGAGGCACAGCTGGGGGTACTGTTGCCCAGAAACATAGCATGCTGTGAAATTGGCAGTCACGGAAATGGGCACTAGCTGGCGGTACTAGAGCCCATGGAAAACAGTATGAGGTGAAAGAGTCAGTCACAGAACCAGGTGCTAGATGTTGGTAGTAGAGGCCAGAGCACGGGCATAACAGATGATGCTGTGCGCAACATAGGCACATGACAGAGCATGCATACTGCTACTAACCATGCATGTAACCTTTCTACTCTGGCTCAGGGAAGCAAAAGTCACCAGAAATCCAGGCCTGGTTCATTTTTACGAATGTAAGCCAGTCCACATTTGCAGCGGATAGTCTGGTACGTTGGTCTGTTAGTACATTGCCAGCTGCATTAAAGATGCATTCAGAAATCACACTGGCACCAGGACAAGCCAGGACCTCCAAGGCATACTGGCTAAGCTCGGGCCATGTATCCAACTTGGAGACCCAAAAGTTGAAGGGGGCAGATCCATACTGAAGCACACTGACAGGGGTGGAGAGGTATTGTGCCACCATGTCACGGTAACGTTGCCTCCTAAGGCGTTGCACTGTCTGTACTGATGGTGCCCGAACTGTTTGCGGGTTCAGAAACCGTTGGAACAGGTTGGGTATTCTGAACCTGTCAGTAGCAGATGTACTGCTTCTGCTACCGGCTTCTGAACGGATTCCGCTGGGCCCAGGATGCACAGAGGTGCCTGCTAGTGCATGCGTATCACTGCTATGCGGTGGAAAAGAGTACATGAGTGAATTAACCAGTGCGTCTTGGTACTCCTGCATTTTACGCGCCTGGTTCAACGGTGTAATTAGGCTTTGAAGGCTGTCCCGGTAACGTGGATCTAAGAGGGTGGCCACCCAGTAGTCATTTGTGTGGAGAATACGAGCCACGAGTGGGTCGTTTCTCAGACGCTGCAGCATGAATTGACTCATGTGCTGAAGGCTGTCAACTGGCCATGCATCGCTGTCACCAGCTGGAGAAATGTGCTTTGGCTGCTCTGCATCACCCCATCCACGCTCTATCTGGTGACTACTAGTAGAGCGCTGTGTACTTTCCTCCTCTGGCTCAATCTCATAGTCCTCCTCATCCTCCTCGCTTGCTGTGTCCTGCCTGGACCTTTGTGAGGCACCCACAGAGCTTTGTACCAACCGGGCCGATGAAGATTGCCTGGTTGGTGCAAGTGTCTCATCGTACTCCTCCTCCTCCTGAGAAACCTCATCCCTTAGTCCTTTAAGTGATGATTCTAGAAGGCATATAAGGGGAATAGTCAGGCTGAGTAGGGCAGCATCCGCACTCACCATCAGAGTGGAGTCCTCGAAGCACTTCAAAATGGTGCATATGTCCTTCATGGATGCCCACTCTGTGGTTGTAAAGTGGGAGGGTTGAGATGTGTGTCGCCTACTTTGCGCCTGATGCAGCTGCAACTCCATAATTGCAGGTTGTTGCTCACACAACCTCCGCAGCATATGCAAAGTCGTATTCCACCTGGTGGCGAGGTCAACAATGATGCTGTGCTCGGGCAGGCCCAATCTGCACTGCATGGCTGAAAGGCGCGATGCAGCCATGCTTGAACGCCGCAAATGAGAGCATTCGTATCTGACTTTGTGCAGCAGCTCCTCAAGGTCAGGATAGTTCCTAAGGAAACTCTGCACCACCAAGTTTAGGACATAGGCAAGGCATGGAATGTGAGTCAGACCACCTAGGCCCAGAGCGGCGACCAGGTTTTGGCCGTTGTCACACACCACCATACCTGGCTGGAGGTTGAGCGGCGCAAGCCACATGTCGCTCTGCTCCTTAAGCGTGTTCCACAGCTCGGTTGCGGTGTGGCTAACATGACCCAGATAAACCAATTTCAACACGGCCTGTTGATGTTAGGTCGATGCAGTGCTGAAATTGGTTGTTGTGGTACATCTGGGTGCAGGCGAGTCTGACGAGGAGTATGAGGAGGAGACAATTTGTACGGAGGAGAGGCCTGCAATCTGTGGAGTTGGCAGGACCCGCGCGGTTGCACTGTCTACTTCAGTTCCAGGCTCAACTACATTTACCCAATGGGCGGTGATGGAAATATAGCATCCCTGGCCGTGCTGACTGGTCCACGCGTCAATGGTCAGGTGGACCTTGCTACTAACTGCATTTTGTAGCGCATGCTTAATTTTACGCTCCACATGCTGTTGCAGGGCAGGGACGGCTTGCCTGCTGAAGTAGAGGCGGCTGGGAATGCTGTATTGTGGGATTGCAAACCCCAACATATCGCTAAAGGCTGGCTTGCTCACCATCCAGAATGGTAGCATTTCCACTGCAAGCAGTTTGGCAATGCGAGAATTCATGCCCTGTGCTCGTGGGTGGTTTGCCGAGTACTGGCGCCTTTTCTCCCACACCTGTGTGACAGATGGCTGCACACTAGATTGGGAGTGTGAGGATGCCAGCGATTGGGATGCTGATGCTGACGAAGTACAGACAGTGTGTCGCCATACAACACTGCCTGCAGATGCACCCTGGCATTCTGTCGAGGAAATGGGAACAGCTGTTTGCGAGCTGGAGGAAGAGGTGGCCGCTGTGGCTGAAGAGGTGGAAGGTGGGGGACTAGCTGCAGGTGGCGAATCATCTTGGGTGTGATGCTGCCAGTCCATAGGGTGCCTCTTCCTGACATGCGTCAACATATTGGTGGTATTAAGGTTGCTGACGTTCTTCCCTCTCCACACAGTTTGTCGACAAAGCTTGCATCTGACTACTGTAACGTCATCTGCAACTTGGTCAAAAAAGGCCCATGCAGCACAACTCTTGGGCGCACCCCTTGTGCTCTTTAAAAGAGCCCTGCTCCTAACGGGTGCTGAAGTTGAGGGAGCCGACAACCAATTTTTCCCTCTTCCTCTCCCACGTGGACGGCCACGCTGCGCCACACCTGCAAGCTCTTCCTCTGAGCTATCCCCACTTACTTGCTGCTCCTCAGCATGCCATGATGGGTCAAGGACCTCGTCATCCAATACACTTTCGTCAGCAGAAACTGGCAGCTGAGTTTCATCATCATCTGCTGAATGGGGTTTGGTCACTGTGGGCACTGGCCCACCCTCCACTTCTTCCTCAGACGCACACAGTGGTTGCGGATCTGTGCACACTACCTCTTCTTCAGGTGCAGGAATGCTGTCTGGCTGTCACACAGATTCCAAGCCAACAGATTCTGAGAAGAGGATTAAGGTTGGCTCCTGGCCCTCTGAATGTCTGGGCAATTTAGTGGGCGGTGAAGAAGCAGATGGGTGCTGCTCTTCAGTGGCCTGACCCGATGTGGTGGAGAGGTTCTGGGAGGATGCTGCGCTCATTGAGGTGGATGCCTCAGCTGCTATCCAACCAACAACGGTTTCTACTTGATCCCCTCTTATCAGCCTATGGCCCTGCGCTCCTAACAAGCTGCACATAAATGACTGCTGCCGGGTGAAAGTAGGTGCTGAGTGACTTGGGCCTGCTGCTTGCTCTGGATGTGCACCATGTCTAACTGCCGATGCACCTCTACCGCGGCCGCCACGGGGACATCCCTTACTCCCTGCCTTCTTCATCTCTATCGATGGATTCAGAACGGCAAGAAAGTAATTATTAAGGATTAGTGTGCTTATTCCTGTAGGACTACAAACAGGTATAAGAAACACTAATGGCACTGTATGATGGTGTGCCTGCTATACTTTATTTGAATCTAGTGTGGCCTACACAGAGTAACGTATGTTTGTGGTGTTGGTGTACACGTTACGGTCGGATGTCACAGCGCAGTAAATGACACTGCTGTGATACCAAAAAAAAAGGATTCTCCAGGACTGGGCCAGGTGCTGTGTGGCACCAGCCACAGAGGTTGCTTGGGCCCTCACAGTACAATCCCTATATAGTGTTTAACTTTAACCTCAATAGATCCTGTGAGGTAAAGTAACACTTATAGGGGCACTGAGAGTGAATTTACTGGTCAAAAATTCTGTAATGCTGTAGATAAGCCCCCCGATGTAACCTGAAAGAGAAGAAAAACACGTTATATTATACTTACCGAGGTGGGCGGTCCGGTCCGATGGGTGTCGTCATCCCGACCGGCGCCTCCCTTCTTCATGCGATGACGCCCTCTTCTCCCGTCCTGTAATGGCTCCTGCGCAGGTGCATTGCTCTGCCCTGTTGAGGGCAGAGCAGAATTCTGCAGTGCGCAGGCGCCATACCTCTCTCAATGCCTGCGCACTGCAGGACTCTGCTCTGCCCTCAACTGGGCAAAGCAATGCGCCTGAGCCATTACAGGATGGGAGAAGAGGACGTCGTTGCATGAAGAAGGGAGGCGCCAGACAGGACGGTGACACCCATCCGACCGGACCGCCCACCTCGGGGAGTATAATATAACGTGTTTTTCTTCTCTTTCAGGCTACATCCGGGGCTTATCTACAGCATTACAGAATGTTGTAGATAAGCCCCCGATGTCTATGCCGGCAGCTGAAAGGCCAATAAAAGGGTGACAGATTCCCTTTAACTTTAACCTCAATAGATGCTGTGAGGTAAAGTAACACTTATAGGGGCACTGAGAGTGAATTTACTGGTGAAAAATTTGGGGGTGCGCGATAGAACAGGCCGCACTAGGGGTCCTGCAGTCTGACTGACCTAGTGGGTGCTGCACTCCCCCCAAAAAAAGCACACAGGCAGTCTGCGCAGCGAAGGTGACTAAACTGTGCAAAGCGCACCTGAGCACCAGGAAATTTGAGGGATAAATGGGGGTAGGGGATTGGGGGGGAACCCTCACTGAAAAATCCCTATATAGCATTCACCAAAATGTACTGGATGGTGAAGCTACACTTTTAGAAAAAAATAGGGGAAGGGGATTTAAGGGATGAAAAGAAAAGACTGTGAAAAGGCAGTGAGACACACAACACACAGCGCTGCAGCAAGAGGAGCTGCAGCAGCTGCAGTGAATGTGCGCTGCACTGTCTCACTAAGCACTTCACAGAGAGCCTGCACAGCACAAAAAATGAAACTGAGCGGGGTCAGTGAGGAAAAAGACTGCTTCTGTAACACACAGGGGCTGCTACAGTCGCTGAAAAACAATTTCTATCGCTATTAGATCTGAGATCTCTCCCTATCTCCAACAGCAACCTATCCCTATCTGCTCTCACAGTAGAGTGAGGCTAAAATGGCAGGTGCAGCCTTTTATACTGCCTGATCACACCATCCAGCCAGCCAATCGAAGCGCTGCCCCTAGCTAGCAAGTTTGGATGCCTCCTACCAAGCTTAGGGGAGTTACACAATGTTGTCAGCAATTCTTCAGCTCCTGATTGGCTCCACGGAGCGCTCAGAGGCTGAAGGATTATGGGATTTCAGATTTCCGATGTGAAAAAAATATCGGAATCAGGAATCGGAATTCCGATATCGCAAATATCGGGCCGATTTCCGAAATTTCAATATCGGAAAGCTCATCCCTATTCAGCACACCACCTCCCCCGGCATGTGATGTCACTTCCTGCGTGACCCACAAGCCGTCCCATCAACTTGGTGCCAGCGTCATGATGGACACACCCCCCGGCCCAGCCTCCGGAAAGGAGTGGCCACCGGGGAGTCCAGCGGCAGGATGAAGCGCAAGACATGGCAGCTCCCTGGATGCCGGGATGCCGGGCGTGCGCCACCACACCCAGCTGCCCTCCACACCGCAGACCTTGGTCTCCGGACCAGAAATCATCAGAGGGGGATCCCTCCGGAGGTATGCAGAGCACCGCAGGCATCCGTCAGCAGGAGCAGGAAATCAAACTGAGGGTAGAGGTGCCGCCCCCTTCTTTTATCTCTGCTGCAGGTTACCTGTTCCTGGGGCGGATGCCATCTCTCATGTACGGTGATGCCATGGGGAAGAGAAAATACTCTAGGCTTACCCACAGTAGGCCCCTCCTAAATTAACTATTTATTATACTAGATTTCTATTCCTACTCTACTATGCCCCCTCTAGTGGCCAATCCTATAAACTGCACTGTCCCTATCCATACAACACATGTGTGTGTGTGTGTATATATGTATATATATATATATATATATATATATATATATATACACAAAGCAGCATAAGGTAATTTTATACAATTATAAGAACAATCAACATGAGGAAAGGGAGTATAGCATCACGTGGTCCCGGTACACCCCTTACACTCCACCCTCCTTTAAGATTGGTCATCCCCGACCAAGAAAAGAATAAAAATTTAATATGTACAAGGAATTCTCCATGCAGGAAGGCAAATATATGAATGAGGTAGAAAATCCACCAGCCCAATATGAGTAGTCTTTTCATACCGCATAGGAGTCTGTTCTCTCCTAACAGGTGCCTGGCACTTAGTCCTCCAAACAGCACCTCTAGTCCTTGAGGGCATCCCCCCTCCTTTGTGCAAAGCACTGCCATTCTACCGTATGTGCGCTGCCTGTTCCGGAAGTACAGTCTGTTGCCACAGCTGCACATGGTCCATTCCTCAGTCCATGGGCATGCACCCCCATGGGGTTAGAGTCCTGCCAATCAGTAGTATAGGTACATCAGGCACAAAAAAAATTTGGGGAGGGAAAAAAACACCACTTCTCAATGTTCCACCGTGGCCTGGTCTGACCACACTGCACTCAGCTTTAGTACTCCAGGGCTCCTTTGCCCAAAAGGATGTGAAGCAGTCACGTACCTTTCAAATTGTGCAACAAGCACTATGGAAGAATTTTATTTCACAGTTCAGTGGCATACATCCCTTCCCGCTTCCTTCTCCTCTGGGCTCCATACCCGTGCAGGGCATCTTGGTGCTGTCCTGTATTCCACTGTTGCTGAATCTTCCAATACTCCAGCCCTGGACAACTTGGCTCCTATCTTGTGAATGTTGCAATGTGACTGTGTTGTCCCAGGCTCTAAGCCCTACAGGACAGCGCTGTATGGGTTCCCTAGATCTACTGACTCTTATCAGGAAATACTCCTGGCTTACCCACAGTAGGCCCCTCTGAAATTAACTATTTATTATACTAGATTTCTATTCCTTCTCTACTATGCCCCCTCTAGTGGTCAATCCTATAAACTGCACCGTCCCTATCTACACAACACAAAGATATATATACATAGCATAATAAGGTAATTATATACATTTATGTAATGAATGGAAGCGGAGGCACAGATGTTGCGGTGTACATTTGTTTATTGCTATTTTAGTAGAACCATTGGACCATGGTCTGGGGGGCTCCGAAGGGGGCGTGACTAGGCGAGCCCCAGACATCCATAGTAGGACCCCTCAAGCAGAGTCAGATTGGAATGTCCAAGGGACACAGGTGTTACCTCAAGTTAGACCTCGGACACGTGGTAGCTGAACCCGAAGAACAGGTGGGCTTGTAAAGATAGCAGGTAACGGTGGACTTGACCCACGGTAAGTGGCTGAGCAAGACGGAATTGGCACAGGCAGTACAGACGTCGTTCTAGGTGACATAGTGATGAGTGGTGGACAGTCTGAGAAGACAAACAGTGTTAGCAGGATACACTGGCAGTACACAGACAGAACGCAGGCATGACAGTACAAGGAACCAGAAGCTAGCAGCAGGAAACACTTGTTGCTCTGGCACCTCCTCAATGGCAGAGGAGCCAGAATTTGTACTCACTGTTCAATCATTGGTTCGTTGGTTTTGAACATTTTTGAAAAATGCATGCTGTCTCTTTAAGAGACCGGGAGTGTGCACGCGCGCACCCTCAGAGTTATACCCGGAGACCTGCTGGCTGCGTGCCAGAAATCTGCAGCAGGAGGGGAGCCAGGGACCAAGGCTGGACAGCAGGGAGCGGACCGAGAGTGGGGACCCCGACGGGACCCCAGCGGAGGTACAGGCACCAGTTCTACAGTACCCCTCTCTTTTTCAAGCCCACGAGAAATCTCTCCAGTAGGAGGGGAGCCAGGATATACTCTTTGGGCTCCCAAGACCTTTCCCCAGGACCGAAGCCCTTCCAATCCACTAAGAAAAAGGTTTTTCCCTTTACCCTTTTAGTGGCCAAAATATTTTTTACCTCAAAGACTTCCACTTGCTGATGGGATCAGGAGTGGTACCCGGGTTCTTAAACAAGGAGCTCAAGACTACGGGTTTGAGGAGGGATACAGGAAAAGATTTAGGCACATGAAATGAGGCAGGCAATTTCAGTTTATTCGAGACTGCGTTGATCTGTTTCAAGACTCCAAAGGGACCAAGGAAGCGGGGGCCCAATTTGTAGGAGGGCACTTTGAAATGGATGTACTTGGAGGAGAGCCACACTTTACCCCCAGGCCGAAAATTTGGACCACCCAGGCATCTATTGTTCACATGTTTCTTCATCCTTTGCGAGCCTTTTTCCAAAGTGGACTTGGTATCTCTTCATACTTCAGAAAACTCCTCCACAAAGGTGTCAGCTGCTGGAATGCCCGAAGGCCCAGAGATGGGAAAAGGGATTCCGGGATGCTGTCCAAAGACAATCTGTAAGGGAGACCTTTCAGAGGATTCACTTACATGATTATTGTAGGAAAATTCCGCCCACGGCAGTAACTTGACCCAGTCATCATGATGCATGTTGAGAAAATGATGCAGGAATCCAGACACTAATTGATTGGTCCTCTCTACCTGCCCATTGGATTGAGGATGATAAAGAGAAGAAAAATCCAGCTCCACCTTCATTAGTTTACAAATCGCCCTCTAAAACTTCGAAGTGAACTGGACACCCCTGTGAGAGACAATGTGGAGAGAAACCTCATGGAGACGAAAAATATGCTGTACAGAAGCGGAGTCCAATCCTTGGGGTTACGCCTTTTCTGAGTTAGAGCCGAGATGAGTGCCACGCGAGTTGAGAAGTGTAGAATGAATTGACGGTATTAGATGGCGAACCCCAGGAATCGTTGTATCGCTTTAAGCCCGGACGGGTGAGGCCATTTGAGGATAGCTGTTAACTTCTCTGGATTCATCTTTAGACCTGTGGATGAGACAATATAACTGAGAAAAGTCAGAGAGGATTGCTTGAAGATGCACTTTTCAAACTTGGCGTACAGTCTGTTCTCCCTGAGCCTTTGCAAAACCTGGCGAACATGCCTTTGATGAGTGGCCAAATCTGCTGAGTAAATCAAGAAGTCATCCAAGTAGACAACAACATATGTATAGAGGAGATTTCTAAAAATGTAGTTTACGAACTCTTGGAAGACCGCTGGTGCATTACTGAGTCCAAATGGCATGACCAGGTATTCATAATGTCCATCTCGAGTGTTGAAGGCTGTTCTCCATTCGTCTCCCTGACATATACAGATCAGGATGTGAGCTCCTCTGAGATCTAACTTGGCTCCCCAGAGATGATCAAATAGCTCAGAAGTAAGAGGTAATGGGTGTCTATTATTTACCGTAATCTTGTTTAACCCTCTGTAGTCGTTACAGGGCCGTAGAGACCCATCCTTCTTCTTGACAAAAAAGAATCCTGCACCTGCCGGAGATGATTTCTGGATAAATCCTCTAGCCAAGTTCTCCTGGATGTACTCTGACATGGCCTGGAACTCAGCATAAGAAAGGGGATAGATTCACTCCTGAGGGGGAGATGATCCTGGAAGCAGATCAATAGGACAGTCATATAAGTTGTGCGGAGGCAGCCTCTCTGCTTCCTTTTTACCAAAGACATCTGAGAAAGTCCAGTACGAGGATGGTAAACCCGGCAGGGCAGTTGGCTCTACTGGAGGATGAACAGGATGGAAGGGGGCAATGCATTGCTTTGAACAGGAATCTCCCCAATGCAGAATTTCTCCGGTCCTCCAGTTTGACTGGCTTGGAGCCATGGAAATCCTAAGAGCAAGGGGTGAGAAAACCCAGGCAAAACATAAAAACAGACCTACCCAAAGTTCTACTGGCTCAGTCTGGATCAGAACGGGCTCGGTCAAGGGTTTTCCATCCACGGACGTCACCTGCAATGGATTTGGAAGACGCTGGACTGGAATCTGGTAACAGTCCACTACTGCTTGCTGGATGAGTTTCCCCATGGCTTCAGAATCCAGGTAGCAAAGCTCCAAAAATCTGACCGTGCCGAAGGATAAGGACACAGTTGTCTGCAGAGAAGAATAGGGATGATCCTTACCCAGGGAAACCTCTCTTATCGACCCTAGGCTATGGAGTTTACCGGTCTCTCCGGGCAGAAGCAGATCCGATGCTCAGAGCTACCGCAATAGAAAAACTTTCCCTCTAAGCGGCGCGCCTCCTGGCCCTGATTACCCAAGCTCACTTGATCCACATGCATAGGTTCTGGGAGAGAGGCAGAAGCTGGAGAAGTAATCTGTCTCTGGGGACTACGAACCAGGCAATAAGGTCTCCTCTCCCTCTTGGATTCTCTGGAACGTTCTTGAAACCGAAGAGCAATCCGGGTCACTGGGGATATCAGGTCATCCAGAGTCGCAGGAGTATCCCAACCCACCAGCTTGTCTTTTATTCTCCCGGACAATCCCTCCCAGAAAGTAGCCACCAAGGCTTCGTTATTCCAGGATACCTCTGAGGAAAGGGTCCGGAAACAAGCTGCATACTGGGCCACCATGAGACTCTCCTGATGTAGACGGAGAAGAGAGGAAGCTGTCAAAGAGGAACTACCAGGCTTGTCGAAGGTCTTGTGGAACGCCTCGAGGAAAGACTGGAGATTATTAACCAGAGGATCCCCTCTCTCCCACAACGAATTCAGCCAGGCGAGCACCTCTCCAATGAGGTGCGACATAATGAAGCCCACCTTAGCCCGATCAGAAACAAACATATGCCCCAGGAGTTCAAAATGCAGTGTGCACTAATTAATGAACCCTTGACACTGAGCAGGATTGCCATAATACTGAATAGTAGTCCCCAGACGAAGTCCTTTACCTGTCATACAAAAGGGAATCTGGAATCCTGCAGTAGGGGTACTCGCAGCCTGGGCAGAGACAGAAGAAGCTGAAGATATCACCGAATCTATGCATGCAGACAGGTTGCGCAGACAGGTTGTAAGCTTCTCCTGTTGGTCTCTCAGGTGGGTAATCTCTTGGTATAACTCTGCAGCAGGAGGCGCTTGGGATCCAGCAAGTTCCATGGCCGGAGCAATCTGTAACAAATGGAAGTGGAGGCACAGATGTTTCAGTGTACATTTGTTTATTGCTACCACTGTCCGAGGGCTCCAAAGGGGGCATGGCTATGCGAGCCCCAGACACCCATAGTAAGACCCCTTGAGCAGGGTCAGATTGAAATGTCCATGGGATACAGGTGCTACCTCAAGTTAGACCCCGGACACATGGTAGCTAACCTCGAAGAACAGGTGGGCTGGCCAAGATAGTAGGAAATGGTGGACTTGATCCACAGCAAGTGGCTGAGCAAGACAGAACTGGCACAGGCAGTACAGACATCTGTTATGAATGAGTCACCGGAGGAGGAAAAAACAAAAGTACAAGCTAAGTCCAGAAAACCGGAGAGGTTGGTAGCTAGCGGATTGCAGACCCCTGATCCTATTCACAACAACTAACAGTAGCCATGGGGTGTTCCTACTGTGGTCCTAGACACCTCGTTCACAGCCGGAGAACTAAATAAACCTAAAGAAAGGGGAAATCTAAACTGCCCCAGAGCAGACCCCAAAGCAATAGAAAGCCCCCAACATGTATTGACGGTGAAAACAGATGAAAACACAAACACAGACAGAAAGACAGGCTGAGCAAACGATGGGGCCCTCACTAACTAGATAGGACAGGTAAGAAAAGCAACTGTCTGCAATCAATCAAAAACCCTGCCAAAAATAATGTCCAACACGTCTGATAGAAGTCACTAGACTTCAAAATCACTATATCAGCACTCAGGTATATTCTGAAAACAGAGCAAAGAGATCAACTGATCAGAGACAAAAATGGAGTTCAGCCAGTCCCAACCAGGGCTGGCTGAACACAAACACTAAGTAAACCAGACAAAATCTCATGGGACAGTAGCAGAGCAAAAACTTAGCTTTAGTAGACAGGACTAAACTGGAGGCCAGAGCTCAGAGCAGAGGATCACCAGCAACCCAGCAGGGCGTCGGCGGCCTTACATCCACTCAGAGATTCCGGATGTCCAATCACACTCCACCTGTTCAGATGACAGGTTTTTCCCATCCAGATCAATTTCACTACCTCCTTTCACCAGCAGAGGGAGTTCATCAGACATCAAAGGTGAAGGAGAAAATGAGCTCATAACAGACATCATTCTGGGTGATGGAATGACGAGCGATGGACGATCTGAGAAGACAAACAGGGTTAGCAGGATACACTGGCGGTACACAGACAGAACGCAGGCACAACAGTACAAGGAACCCGAAGCTAGCAACAGGAAACACTTGTAGCTCCAGTGCCTCCTCTATTGCAGAGGAGTCAGAAATAGTACTCACTGTTGAATCATTTTTTTCGGAGAATTTTTGAAAAATGTGTGCTGTCTCTTTAAGAGACCAGTTGCGCACACACGCCCTCAGAGTCATACCCGATGGCTGCGCACCAGGAAGCAACAGCATGAGAGGAGCCAGGGACCGAAGCTGGACAGAGGGGTGCGGACCTACAGCGGGGACCCAGATGAGACCCCCACGGAAGCACAGGCACCAGCGCTAAAAATTATATGAACAATCAGCATGAGGAAAGGTAGAGGAGCATCACGCGGTCCCGGTACACCCCTCACACACCGCGCACACCACATATTTCTCAATCCACCATAACATCTCCACCTACACCTCACTCATAGTTCAGCAATTTTTCCTGTTTACCCTACTCCACCGTCTCTCAGCACAGCAGCCAGCCCTCAGTCCTGCAGTTGTAGTCACGTAAAATAATTTTTCCTCCTACACATGCCAAAGCTAAGAGCTTGAACTACACCATCTCAAAGGTTTTGGCCAAGGACATGCTGCCTTTTCACTTGGTGGATACAGACAGTTTCTGAAAGCTGATGGCCTGTTGCAGTTCCTTAGTACCAGCTGCCATAAGTTCTCTAAGGCTGGGATCACATCAACACCCGGCACTTCTGCAGGTACTCAGGACCTGAGCTGTGGCTGCATGTATTTCTATGCAGCCGCAGCTCCGGTCCTGAGTGCCAGCGGTAGCGTCGGGTGTTGATGCGAGAGACGAATGCAAGTTTCTCACATCACACAAGGTAGTGTAATCCCAGGCTAAGAAAGCTGTGCCTGCGCTACACCAGCATGTCACAGACAACATCGCCTGTTACTTGAAAAATATATGCCTCAAAAGTTGCATTTCACCACTGACACATTGAGGAGCAAACATGGGCAGGGGTGTTACATTTCACTGACTGGGCACTGGGTGATACGAGTACTTGAAGCAGTGACCCCTAAATTGGAAGAATGGCTACAACAGATTCCAAGGAAAACATCTGAACTCTCTGTCCAGAAAAGTGCAATGCTGGGAGCAACTAAGATCCTGCACAGAATCCTCAAACTCCCAGACCTCTGGTAGAGAACCTGAGAATGAGAAAGGACAAGTTTTATATATATACTGCTCAAAAAAATAAAGGGGACACTGAAACAACAAAATGTAATTCCAAGTCAGACACACTTCTGTGAAATCAACACTGATTGTGATTCAATTTCTCCTGCTGTTGTGGCAATGGAATAAACAACAGGTAGAAATGATAGGAAGGTCACTTGCATCCATGTGTCTGCTCAGTAAGAGTATCTAGTGTTCCCTTTATATTTTTGAGCAATATATATATATATTATATATATATATATATATATATATATATATACACATACACACACTGTGCTCAAAAAAATAAAAAGAACACTTAAACAACCGAATATAACTCCGAGTAAATCAAACTTCTGTGAAATGAAACTGTCCACTTAGGAAGCAACACTGGTTGACAATCAATTTCACATGCTGTTGTTCCAATGGAATAGACAACAGATGGAAATTATTGGTAATTATCAAGACACCCTCAATAAAGGAGTAGTTCTGCAGGTGGGGACCACAGACCACATCTCAGTAGCAATGCTTTCTGGCTGATGTTTTGGTCACTTTTGAATGTTGGTTGTGCTTTCACACTCATGGTAGCAGGCTCAGGTTGTGCAGCTCATCCAGGATGACACATCAATGCGAGGTGTGACAAGAAGGTTTGTTGTGTCTGTCAGCGTAGTGTCCAGAGGATTGAGGCGCTACCAGGAGACAGGCCAGTACACCAGGAGATGTGGAGGGGGCCATAGGAGGGCAACAACCCAGCAGCAGGACAGCTACCTCAGCCTTTGTGCAAGGAGGAACAGGAGGAGCACTGCCAGAGCCCTGCAAAATGACCTCCAGCAGGCTACAAATGTGCATGTGTCTGCACAAATGGTTAGAAACCGACTCCATGAGGATGGTCTGAGTGCCTGATGTCCACAGATGGGGGTTGTGCTCACAGCTCAACACCATGCAGGATGCTTGGCATTTGCCACAGAACACCAGGATTGGCAAATTCGCCACTGGCGCCCTGTGCTCTTCACGGATGAAAGCAGGTTCACACTGAGCACATGTGACAGATGTGACAGAGTCTGGAGATGCCATGGAGAGTGATCTGCTGCCTGCAACATCCTTCAGCATGACTGGTTTGGCAGTGGGTCAGTAATGGTGTGGGGTGGCATTTATTTGGAGGGCCGCACAGCCCTCCATGTGCTCGATAGAGGTAGCCTGACTGCCATTAGATACCGAGATGAGATCCTCAGACCCCTTGTGACACCATATGCTGGTGCGGTTAGCCCTGGGTTCCTCCTAATGGTCACATTGTCTTCAGACACAGGGACTGCTGTTCCTGCCTCGGCCACTGGGAGGCGCCGGACTGTCACGTCGCCGTCAGACACAGGGACTGCTGTTCCTGCTTCGGCCACTGGGAGGCACTGGACTGTCACGACGCCCTCAGACTCGAGGACTGCTGTTTCGGTCTCGGCAACTGGTAGGCGCCTGACTGTCACATCACCGTCAGACTTGGGGACGGCTGCTCCTGCCATGGCCGCTAGGAGACGCTGTGGTTCGCCCGTGGGTGGTGGTGACAGACAAGGGGCTCCTGCGCAGGCATCTGGTGGGCGCAGGCTCCGCTCCTCTGTCAGTCTTGAAGGGATTGGTGCATCACCATCTGGCCTGGTCCTGGGGGCGGTCCAAATGACATCATCAGACTGTGAGCCTGTGAGGAATAGCGTGATCCTTCAAATACCTTGGGGCCTGTCTTGCAGGCTGCCAGATGTAGTCTTGGTTTCCCCAGTGTGCTAGTGTGTTATTTGCTATTGCTGACTCTGACCTTAGCCTGGATTTTGACTCTGATACTGCCTGCTGATTTTGTACCTCTATTGCCCTCCTGGTTTAAGACTCTGACCTTGGCCTGGATTTTTGACTCTGCTACTGTCTGACGATTTTGTACCTCTATTGCCCTCCTGGTTTAAGACTCTGACCTTGGCCTGGATTTTGACTCTGCTACTGTCTTCCGATTTTGTACCTCTGCCGCCCGCCTGGTTTAGACCTGGACTCCTGACTACTCCTTTGGTTCCGTTATATTAACCCCTTTCTGGCGACTGTCCTGCTCTGGTCCACTGTTCTTATACAGACCGCAACCTCCTGGGCTCTGCTGTAATTCCAGATCCCTGTATAGGGGAAAAGGGTCTCGGGGTTGCTCGGGGTGCTGTCTCAAATGCAGTCCAGACTCGCACAAGACGGTCGTCACAATAATGTAGTACAATGCCAGACCTCATGTGGCTGTAGTGTGTCAGCAGTTCTTGCAAGATGAAGGCATTGAAGCTATGGACTGGCCCGCTCTTTCCCCAGACCTGCATCCGATTGAACACATCTGGGCCATCAAATCTCGCTCCATCCACCAACGCCACTGTGCACCACAGACTGTCCAGGAGTTGGCGGATGCTTTAGTCCAGGTCTGGGAGGAGATCCTTCAGGAGACCATGTGCCGCCTCATCATGACCATGCCCAGGTGTTGTAGGGAGGTCATACAGGCATGTGGAGGCCACACACACTACTGAGCATCATTTCCTTGTCTTGAGGCATTCCCACTGAAGTTGAATCAGCCTGTAATTTGATTCTTCACTTTGATTTTGAGTATCCTTCCAAATCCAGACCTCCATGGGATATTAACTTTGATTTACATTGATCATTTTTATGTTTTCTTGTCCTCAACGTACGCCACTATGTAATGAATAAAGATTTGCAGCTGTGATATTTCATTCAGTAATATCTACGATGTGGTATCTTAGTGTTCCCTTTATTTTTTTGAGCAGTATATATATATATATATATATATATATATACACATACACCATTTATTTTACCTAGATTTATTAAAAGTTACGTTTTAGGCCACCATCTATGGCTAGAGCATATTCTCTTTTCTGTAGCTCCTACTTTTATTACCCATTGCTATATTCAATGTGGACTCCTGTCTGCACAGCGCTATTAACACAAACTAGTCAGAGGTTGGAAGGTCGATTTCCCTCAGGATCCTATCCAACTATATGACAACTTGCAGCAGCAGCCTCTCTGTGCTGTTACACTGACAAAATGGCGCTAGCAAAACAACATGTTCACTTTTTATATGGAGAAGGACATGTCTGAATATTGTGGATAGTTTCTGCCAGGGCTGGACTGGGACCAAAAAGCAGCCCTGGCACATATAAAATTCAGCAGCCCATATGCAATGAATGTCCTCACCCAAATCGTAGAACACTGGCAGGTTATGTCAACTTTTGCTTTACTTGTTGCAAAAATCAACTTGAAACATGGTAACCTTAGCGTGAATAGACAACAGTTTGATATAGACAACCAGCTGACTACAGAAAACACACTGCAGAATATACAAAAAATACACCACTGATCAGAAAAAATGATTTGTATCCACATTAAAGGGATTGTTCACTAGAAGACAACCCCTTTTGAATGCTCCTAGTTTGCACAATGAAATAAAAAATGCATTCTAACGAGCTGGACTGATGACTCCTCCGCTCTGAGCGCTGTGTCCCCCAGCATTCTCATGACATTGTTTATGTGACATAAGCGCTGCAGACTATCAGAGAACATTGATGACCTGCAGCCTTCATAGTACAGTTTAATGAGAACGGGCTGCTCTTGTGCCATAAACAATGTCATGACATCTGTGCTGGTCCTGAAGTAAGTATGATTGTATTTTAGTCGACACAAACACTTTAAAGCAAACAGGTCACATAACAAAATGCTATTAATCCTACAGATATGGGGTTAATTTGAAATATATTCATCCCAGGTGCCTCCAGTTTTCAGGAACAGCTGATGCGGCATCAGTCGCCACTCAGTACATAGCCCCCAATCAATACATAGCCCCTGGAACTGACTGACAACCGGCTCAGCAGTGCATCAGTACAGAGCTGGATATCAGTCAGTGATGGTGCATGGTTACAGCCGTCGCTCACTATGTACCGAGCTGGCTATCAGTCAGTGATGGCGCAGGATTACAGCCATTGCTCATAATGCACTGAAAGGCGATCAGTCAGTGATGGTGCATGGTTACAGCTGCCACTCACTATGTACTGAGCTGGCTATCAGTCAGTGGTGGTGCAAGGTTACAACAGCCCCTCACTATGTACTGAGCCGGCTATCAGTCAGTGATGGTGCAAGGTTACAGCTGCCGCTCACCACATACTGAGCGGTGACTGAAGGCGTGTCTCTATAATGGAAAATGGGAGAAATAAAGTTAATTTCCTCCAGGCACCTTTACAATCCTATGAACCTAACAGTGCAGAAAATGACAGACATTGATATGTTAAGGGGAGAAAGACTGGCAATTGTAAAATATAGCCAAAAGAGAATTGTCAACTATATAATGTATAGTATGCCACCCCTAACACATGTATAGGACTCAGTGTGGACTGATTGTTACAATACTGTAACGGGTGGTTACAATGCTATTAACCTGTAAATTACACCAATATCTGAAGGTTAATGGCATTTCCAACATGACAAATTCCCTTTAAGGCTATGTGCACACGTGTGCAGAAAATTTCTGCATAAAAACAGGACTTCCCAGAAAACGCGCGTTTTTTTCCACGCGTTTTGCCGCAATTTTTGACGCGATTTTTTCCGCGCATCCCCAGACACATAGAAAATAGCCAGAAATGCAGAATTTTCAGGGAAATTAATGAGCATGCTGTGTTTTTTACCATGAAGCTTTTTTTGCGGAAAAAACGCATCAATATGCATAAAAAGTTCAAAATGCATTAAAATGTATGGGAAGCTTCTTTTAAGTGTTTTTAAGCAAATTTTTTGGTAAATTCGCGAAAAAAAAACCGCTGTGTGTGAACACAACCTAAAGGTGTAACCACTTATAAATCCCTATGTTTCGCCCAATATAATAATACATAATATCACCTATTGTCACCTAAAATGGTTGCCCCTTGTAAGATGATCCCCCTATTTATCGTACCCCGCTCCAGCTCCACCTATCCCCCCCACCTACACCACTTGACTCTGATCCCCGCACTAATGTCCTTCAAATCCATTAACCCCATCTGTGCCACACCTATTTCCCTTATAGTTCCCTATCGGTTCCCTTAACCCTGTCATGCTGGCCTCCCTTTTAGAGGCCTGCGGCCCAGTCCGGCCTTACTGGCTCATTACATACACCTGATATAGTCACACAGGAACACACATCATACATGTACACAACATACATGCTGGACAATACAGGCTTATTACATACAAATCCTAATATATACAAGTACACAGCACACATTCTGGACAACACAGGCTCATTACATACACCAGATATAATCACAGGCACATGACACGCCCGAGGGGCTTTGGGATACTTTGTACTGAGCCCGTTATCTTCAATGGGAGATGTCACAGTGGCAGTGACCCGGTCTGTGGCCCCAGGCGGTCATGCAAAAGGGGTAGAATTGGATGGGGATAAAGTTTATGTAGTGATTCGTGATGCCAGTTGGAGTGTTCGACTGTAGTATAGCCAGCACTGCAGATGATCCCTGGGGGAGTAGATGGTGATGGCAGTGCAGATGTTAAACCCTCTCCAACCAGGGCCGACCCACAGAGATTGTGATGGAAGTAGAAGGCACTGAGTAATAAGGCAGGAGGCAAGAAAAGTCACTTTATCATTTACTGTAGTTCAGGTGCAGTTCAGAGGAGATATTACAACTCTCACCAGGTTACTGTCTGCTCTGGAGACTGGGAGTTATCTTTCCCTGCTGTGACTCAGTGTAACTTCCTGCTATTCTAATCCCTTCTGCGACCAAGGCTTCCCGGAGTTTAGAACTTCCCAGTATTGCCTCTACTCACTGTGTATTTCTCCTTCAGCAACTTGCAGTTTGAATCCTTTGTGAAGCAGCTCAAGTTCCCACTTTCACTATCCTTCACTGATCCTAAGTTATTGCAGTATTTCTGAGGAAAAACACTTTTCTGCTGGTTGCATAATCCCACACAGTCTCTCAGCTTACCACCCTGCTCTGAAAGCATGGATGGTCTAGGGGCTGGCACCCTGAAGCTTCTTAGCTCTCCCTCCTGGATCGAGCACATCATGGCTTCCAAGCGTTCTTCCTCCTTCTTCACTGAAACAACAACAGCTTTCGACTCCTCCCCCTCCCAGTTAGGGCATGTCTGCAAAGCTCTCAGCTTCAGACAAGTGAGGGAGTGAGGCAAATTGTGTGTGTGTGTGTTGTGGTCTCTAGCAGAGAAAGCATAACTCCCATTGCTCACAAAACACCTACAAAACAGCACATATTTAACCCTTTTGTGGTGGTAAAGATGCAGGGCGCCACACACACACATCATACATGTCCATAGCACACATGCTGGACAACACAGGCTCATTACATACACCTGATATAGTCACACAGGCACACACATCATGCATGTACACAACACACATGCTGGACAACACAGATTCATTACATACACATATTGTCACATAGATGTAAGCAGGTTGTGGGATGCAGTGACAGACAGAAGGCAGGGCAAAGGTTAACAATTTTAACAGTTTTTTAATTAAACAGGGGATTTACTCCTTGCAGGGAGATGAATGGTTAGACGCGAGAATAAACGGTTCAATTGTAAAGGATATGCAGAGAAAATTATCAAGGTAACGGCAGTTCTTTTGAATCCAGCTAGAAAGTCAGTAGTTCTTCAGACTGTAGATGCTTCTTGAAAGTCAACAGCACCAAAAACAGCTGGCGGGATGTCTTTTTCCCATGGGATCCTGTAGACAACAAAGCCCATCTTCAGCTGTCGGTCTCTGGTACCTTGCACTGAGCCCCTAGTCCATATGCTGCAGTAACTGACAAGGGTGTGGCACACAGTCCTGTACGAGCACAACGTGGCTCGGCAAATATATACTGGCAAAATCAAGATGCTAGTGTCTGTCCCGTACCCGGTCACTCTTATGTGTCATGTGCGCTGTACTCCCTTACGCAGAGCATACGAAGCCTTACTCTCTGGTAGTCACCGGGCACATATTGCACATCTCTCTCTCTCTCCGGCCCCCGCTGATGGTGGCGGTAGACGGCAGATGCTGGCCTACGCAATGCTGGTGCTCCTGTAGGGAAGTGGACTGACTTATGGACCTGTCTGATGAAGAGGGAAATGTGAAGAAGATGATATATGCAACGCTTTATTTTGACTTATATGTGTATGTGTGGGGACAACAGCTAGAATTGGGATAAGACAGTGCAGTACCGGGTTTTGGCCACAAGATGGAGACAGAGATTAGTGAGAAAAGGACTTAACAGCCAGCCTTAGGCTAGAGAAACCGCATAGTCATGATGGGCGGAGTTACGGGTCTGAGAATGGGATTTCCAGAAAGAGGAGATGTAAGGAGGAGAGTCCCAGGGGGCAGGGCAGAGAGACACCCAGGAGGAAGAGAGAAGTGAGAAGAGCACAGGAGAGGACGGAGAGAGGAGAAGCTCAGGAAGGACTGAGAAGAGCCAGAGATGGTTACTCGGAGAGGGGGTGGCCCTGAGAAGGCAGCCTCAAGAAAGTATGGCGGTAACGGACGGAAGGTTTGGGTACCGGACGGCTGGGACACCGAAGAGTGAGTAGGTGTACAGCGGACAGACTTAGCCAGGGGGAAGCGCTGTGGAAATAGGCCTAATGGCAACCATGGTGAAAGAACCCGGAGTGTCTTTGCAATCAAAACAGAAGGAAGGTGACGGGTACCCAGGCCAGGGAACAGAAGCTGTTGTGTCTGCTGTGGATGTCAAGAAGACACCCAATAAAGTTTGGACCAGATTGAACGGATTTCTGACTTTGCCTCCAGTCTGTTCCGCGGCCGAAAGCGACCACCCCCCAGTCAGCACACGTACTACACTCCCAGGATGGAGCACTCCTCTCTCTGAACTGCTGCAGCACACCCAGCTCCTCTCTCTGCAGTGGTCCCTTTGCAGATGACAGGGGCTGCTGCAGCAATGGTACTTGGTGGGCGGAGTGGAATGGAGCGCGCTGCTCACCTCAATGAGCGCTGAACCAGGTTGGCACCAAAACTCCCTCTGCTGCTCGTGCTTTTGCTTTATATCCCCCCACCCCCCCTTGGTCAGGAAGTTGGTCCAGCTTACTATTACTTCCCCCAGGCAACAGGATATCCAGCCTCAACAGTTCCGGCCCCGGCAAGCAGGTACCCGCAGTGCGGTCCTCCCCCTTACACAGACACAATATATACACAGCACACACACTGGACAACACAGGCTCATTACATACACCTGATATAGTCACAAGGGCACACACATCAAGCATGTATAGAGCACACGTGATGGACAACACAGGCTCATTACATACACATCATACATGTACTTAGTACACGTGCTGTATAACAAAATGATAAGCAGGTACACATCATATACACAGCACATGCATGCTGGACAAGTATCGCACACACTACAGATATCTCACACACAAGTATTACACACTCACACTACAAATATTGCAAACAGACGCACGCATTACACACTCATACACTACAGATATCGCACACACAAGTATTACACACTACAGATAACGCACACACAAGTATTACACACTCACACACACTACAGAAATCGGACACACAAGTAATACACACACTATAGATACCACACACATGTATTACACACACACACACTACATATACCACATACACATATTACACACTCACACACACTGCAGATACCACATACACACAAGTATTACACACTCACACTACAGATACCACACACATTACATACACACACAAGTATTACACACTCACCCACTTTAGATACCACACATGTATTACTTACTCACACTACACATACCACACACACACGTTATTGCACACTCACACACTACAGATACCACACATACACACACACACACAAGTATTACACACACACACTACAGATACCACACACACAAGTGTTACACACACATTATAGATACCACACACAAACACATATTGCGCACTCACACACTAAAGATACCACATACACACATGTATTACACACTCACACACTAGATACCACACATACATATTACACTCTCACACTTTACAGATACTACACACACACTCACACATTGCAGATACCACAAACACACACATGTATTACACACACATTGCACACTCACACACTAAAGATACCACATACACACACATATTATGCACTCACACACTAGATACCAAACACACACACAACACATATTGCACACTCACACATTACAGATGCCACACACATGTACTATACACACACACTACAGATACCATATTTCACACACTATTCAGATACCACACACACAAATCTCACACCCAAGTAACACACACACAACAGATACCTCATACACACATCACATACTCTCCTATGTGGTTCAAGGGAGACTGACATCCATGTGCAGTTCTTCAGTTTCCCCTGATCACAGCAGCTCTGTCCCGACACCTTCCCCGTATCTCTTTCTCTGCCAGGGAAGCAGATCAGAACAGAAGAAGCTGTCACTGTTGTGACTGGAGCTGCTTCCCTATCTCTCCCTGGAATCTCACACACAGGCGGGTATGCTGACCTTTCATCTTGAGTGCTGCTGACTCTCTCCACTGTTCTCTGACGCTGGTACCTGCCAGTGTCAGAAAGAGAGAAACAGGAGCCCTATTCTTGCCGCAGCGGCCTTTTCAAACTTCTGTCTAGGTCCTGTGTGCACGAGCTCTCCTCCTTTCCTGCACTGACACGGCCGCAGCCGCAATCAGTAATGGAGGCTGCACTGATGCGGGCTCTCGCAGCCTCTGTCAGCATGTGCAACGAGAAAGAGCGTACACGCAAGGCCTAGTCAGAGATTTTAAAGGGCCGGGGGCCCTTTTCTGGCTCAGAGACACCGGCCCACCAGTCATCTGCCCGCCTTGGCAGGTTGCCCATCCGGGCCTTGTTTCTGCACCCTGATTGGCTGCCAGAATCTACACACATTAAGTTAGTTAAATAAAAAATAACACTCCGCCGCTCCTCTGACCTCTCCCCACCACCTCCCCTCATTAAACACGTCCCCCCCAGCTCATCATACAGCACCACTATCCAAGCCAAAGTCCTAACAAAAGCATTAGTGGAAGCATAATCATATACTGAACTGTGTCTGAATTTTGCCGAACTAGAGGGAAATCACTCAGGAATTCGAACACAAATCTGAATGTGCTACGTTTGTGCCGGATTTGAGATTGGCGAACATTTTCTGAACAAGTTCACTCATCTCTATTGATAACTTTCATCAATGATATACCTTCGCTGTGTTGTAAGCTTTTTATGGACTATGTCTTGTAAAATGAACCTAAGAAAATGTCAAGAAATTTCTACTAGAACAGGTAAACTTTATTCTATATGGAATTAACACAAATTAAATGATGGCAACTGTATACTGAATAGTATGTAACATGAGTTTATATATGAGTGGGTAATTCTGAACACAACCTCAATTTTATTTTAGTTTTTTTATTTTTATTTCCCCTCAAAAAATGTTCTGCCTTCATACACGATGACACGTTGTGCAATCTAGCATACAACATAAACCACCTTCTATCTTCCAAAATAAGCAGACCATTCTCTGTTGTCTAACTTGTTTATTTAAATGACAAGAACCTGATATTTTAATAGGGGTGTGGCCTTTGAGAGGTCTAAGGCTAGTTTCACACTTGCTTTTTTTTGCAGCGCGTTTTTCCCGCAAAAAAACGCATTGAAAAAACGCATACAAAAGCATACAACTGCTGCGTTTTTTTCAAGCATTTTTATGAGCATGCATGAAAAAAACGCAGCGTTTTTATGCGTTTGTATGCGTTTTTAGTGCGTTTTTACCGCGTTTGCGTTTTTTTCCAACATTTTTAGGTGGCCCCTCACACTACCCAAACCATGACTTTACTAACCCTAACCCTGACCCTAACCCTAACCCTAACCCTGACCCTAACCCTTAACCAAATCATACTTAACCCTAACCCAAACCCTAAACCCTAACTAACCCTAACCCTAACCCTGACCCTAACCCTAACCCTGACCCTAACCCTAACCCTAACCCTGACCCTAACCCTAACCCTAACCCTGACCCTAACCCTTAACCAAACCATACTTAACCCTAATCCTGACCCTAACCCTGACCCTAACCCTAACCCTAACCCTAACCCTGACCCTAACCCTTAACAAAACCATACTTAACCCTAATCCTGACCCTAACCCTGACCCTAACCCTTAACCAAACCATACTTAACCCTAATCCTGACCCTAACCCTGACCCTAACCCTAACCCTAACCCTGACCCTTAACAAAACCATACTTAACCCTAATCCTGACCCTAACCCTGACCCTAACCCTTAACAAAACCATACTTAACCCTAACCCTGACCCTAACCCTAACCCTGACCCTAACCCTAACCCTAACCCTGACCCTAACCCTAACCCTAACCCTAACCCTGACCCTAACCCTTAACCAAACCATACTTAACCCTAATCCTGACCCTAGCCCTGACCCTAATCCTTAACAAAACCATACTTAACCCTAACCCTGACCCTAACCCTAACCCTGACCCTAACCCTAACCCTGACCCTAACCCTAACTCTAACCCAAACCCCTAAATTCCATGGTTAAAAAAAAAACGCATATGCAAAAAAACGCATACATGAGCATGCCAGTGCGCACATATGCGCATCCATAGGCTATAATGGCCATTTTTAGCGCAAAACGTGCGCATATGTGCGCATGCGCTTTTTTGCAGGGCCAAAAAATGCAACATGCTGCGTCTGGAAAATACAAACGCACACCCCAAAAAAACGCAGCGCATGAAAATCGCATACATGCGCTTACAAGCGCACAGGTATGCGCACCCATGTTAAATATAGGGGAAAAAACGCATGCGCACATATGCGTTTTTTTCCAGCGCTAAAAAACGCAAATGTGAAACCAGCCTTAAATGTCTCTGGGGACAACAGAGTCTTATTTTTAATGTTTATAGTTTACCATATTTTTTGGACAATAAGAAACACTTTTTTCCTCCACAAATTTGGAGGAAAATGGGGAGGGTGTGTCATACTGGCTGTGGCTGGGGAGGCGGGGGAGCAGCAGCGCCAGAGCTGTGGATTAGAGGAGGCAGGATTTGGCTGCTGCGGCTAACTCCGGTGACCGCGGCTAAAGAGAAATGAATATTCACTGGTCTCCACGCCTATGGAAGTGGAGAGCTGTGAATATTAATCTCTCTTTAATATTGGACATGTTGTTAGACTCAGCCGTCGGCTTCTTGCAGCTGCTGGGTTTTCACGTGTGCTCAATGTTAAAAGGAATGAATATACACTGCTCTCCACTCTTATAGGCATAGAGAGCAGTGAATTTTTGTTGATCTTTAATAGCAGGCACAGTAGCAGCAACCGCCAGCTTCCAGCAGCTGCCGGGCAGTCACATGTGCCTGAAGTAAAAGTGAATGAGTATTCACTGCTCTCCACTCCTATGGGAGTGGAGAGCAGTTAATATTCATTCTCTTTAATAGCAGGCACAAGTGAGTGCACGGCAGTTGCAAGAAGCTGACGGCTATGGCTAACACTGTGCCCGCTATTAAAGATCAGTGAATCTTCATTGCTCCACATGCCCATAATCCCGTGCCATGCCATACGGTGCTTACAAGCATAAATCAGGAACAGGACGCTGCAAGTGAGTGGAGAGAAGGTAATTAGAATAGTTTATTATTTTATTTTTTTTGGTGAGGGGTCATGCATACCAGGATGGAGATGGGGCCATGCATGTCAGGATAGGGGTGAGGGTGCCATGCATACCAGGATAGGGATGAGGAGGCCATGTATACCAGGATGGGGATTGGGCCATGCAAGCCAGGAAGAAGGATGGGGGGGAAATGTCTACCAGGATAGGGATGAGGAAGCTATGCATACCAGGATGGTGATGTGGGAACCATGTGTAATGATACTACGGAAATGCTCTATTATCAAAGTACCGTTCTAGAACATTCCATGGCTTTTCATTTACACACATCCATTAGGTCTGTGCAAGGCACGCTGTGGGTTTTCGACCCCCCCTCCTTCTCCCCCCTGTCAGCAGCTGTGCTCATTCTTTCCCTCTGCCTCCCTGTAATCCTACACTCCTTCTTCATTCCTCCCTCAGGAATGTGGCAATTAGCAGAAACCAGTCCTTTGTCTCCATCATGTGCTCTGTGTCTAAGATGGTGTTGATTTAGAATCTAACCATTAGGGCAGAACTTGAACCAGTGTATGTTATGAGTATGAGAGTTACATATTTGGGTTGTGTTTCGACAGAGCTACCAAGCCTGAGTTTTTCTAGACTCCAGCTTCAGCAGAATCCAAGAAATGGATTCCCACTTTGCCTATTCCTGCAAGTACCTCGAGTGTAGGCTTAAATGAACGTCAATGTCATTCTGAGTAAGAAGATACTCTGTTCGTTGACGTACGAAGATCACTCTTCAAATTATGTAATTAAGAAGTTTTTTAGCAAAATGTTCACCCGGGTAGAAAGAGGAGGGCTTCTCTAACTCCGCCCCTTTACTGATGTCAGTACCAGGGGGTATAACTAGTGGGAGCCCACTTCCCAGGCATTTTTGAACCTGGAAGCCTGTTACAGAGCGGGTCTGTGATGCACTGTGATGTATCACCCCTCCTACCCACATTGTCTGCCTGAGATGAGTTAAGCAATTGTAAGTGCTCCTTCTTTTAATCCCTGTTATTTTGTAATTGTCTGTACATACTTCAATTGTCTCATATTGTAATATCTTTTTATACCTTTTGCAAACACTGCACTCCACTTTTTGGGGTAAAATACATAAAATTACTAGTTCGTTTCTGTTAGGAATCTGTGTCCTGCCATACATATGCAGAGATCCAGATCCTCACATTTGTCTCCAGAGGCTTAGTCATTTCAGCCAGCTTCTGAGCATGATCATGGAATGAGCTCCCATTGGAGTTCAGGAGTCAGGTGCTCAGGTCCTGCTCCTGATTCCATTGGTTCAGCTCAGGGCTCTGGAGATTTCTGGCAGGTCCCGTACGCTATAAAAAGTGCGCATGGCCGCTATGCCATGCGCTAGTATTTTCTATACTTGCTGCTGTGTGCTTGGTGATGAATGCTTGGTCTGGTGAATGACTTCCCTTCCCTCTGATATTACGTTTGTGTGAGTGATTGGGTACAGCCAGTATTGCGCTAGCGCCAGCGCGCTCAAGCATCACCTGTTGCAGCAGTCAGCATCCTGCATTTGCGCCTGCAGTCATTTTGGCGTTCGCAGTTGCGACGCCGTGCACACGTCCTGCAACGGTAAGTCCACTCGGGTGTAGTGACGTCTTTTAACTACTCCGATTATTGACTACCGTACGTGTGCCGCTGAGTATCTGAGAAGGTTACTCAGACTCAGTGTTTTTATATTTATGTTATTTGTGCAGCTCTGTGAGTCCTAACAGAGGTTGCTTTAGTGCACTAGGTGCAGTTCAACCCTGTGCACACTACTGCTGTAGTGCTCTGCCTCCCTTAGCAGCGGTTTTGCCATCTGCCGTACAGTGGACCCCGAGTGGCGAAGGCACTTTAATTATTTATTTTTTTAGTGCCTTCCGCCACTCATAACAGTTTCTCCTTGCTCTATAACAAATCTGCACAACCTATGAAGTGAATTACACTACTAAATTGGGTTTGCTCCGGACCTGTGATTAATTAAGAATCGAAGCTGGTGGTAGCGAAGTGTGTTCTGGGTTGGTTGGGTAAATCTGGCAGTGACAGAACGGGTTTTATAGGCTTATTGCCTGGCTGCGGCTAGGAGTTGTTATATTTCCCCTCACTGCAGCTTGCCTAACAGCCAGTACATGTCCAGGCGGCCCATCCGACGATTACTTATCCTAGGTGCAGTTCTCTGACTGACCTGAGGGTAAGGCGGGGCCGGAGAGCTGCAAGTTCCAAACCGGTACTGGAAAGCGGGACATACATAAATCCCATGGTGACATGTTGAACGGCAAAGGTGGGATAACTAAGATTAGCCCCCCTGAGTTAGAGACACAGAAATATACATTTTCCTGACACCATGCATACCAGTATAGGGATGAGGGGGCCATGCATGCCAATATAGGGATGATGAGCCATGCATACAAGGATAGGGATGAGGGGGCCATGCATATCAGGACCGATGCTTTTTGTAGTCCAAAAAATATGGTAGTTCATTCACTAGCAGAGCTGATCCTGGTCAAACAAAACCCAGGAAAACTAGTATGCCTGGCAAACATTCAGTCACTATGAGCCCTGTACCCAGTAGAAGACATTATTTACAATGGAACTGAAGTAGTTAAGATGCTTGAAACTTCTCTGCAGGCATGACAAGAAAAAGTTGTGCTGAATGTCTCCACATCTCCTTCAAGAACATTACAGGAATATGAGTTAGATAAAACCAAAGAGCTGTCATCATGATGAATGGTTTTCTACTTATCGCCATGTCTGTATCATTTCTAAGTGTTTGTCTGAGGCGCCTGATTGCCTGCTTTAAGCCATATTATTATTGAAAAAACAGGTACTATGATTAAAAGTAAAGTTGATTTTAAACTTTCAGAAACTTTACACATTAAGTCACAATAGGCAATAACTTACTCAGTCAAGAAAAATCTTTTAGCATTTGCACATACATAAAGTCACAGTTAAAATCGTATACATTTTGGACAGTATGAGAACAGTTTTATTTTTATATATGAGGCAGTATTACTGCAGTTATATTCTTGTACATAGGGGTAGTATTGTAATAGTTACAGTCTTGTACATATGGGGAAGTATTAAAGTAGTTATATTCTTGTACTTAGGAGCAGTATTGTAGTAGATATATTCTTGTACATAGGAGCAGTATTGTAGTAGCTATATTCTTGTACATAGGAGGCAGTATTATAGTAGTTATATTCTTGTACATAGGAGCAGTATTGTAGTAGTTATATCCCTGTACATAGGAGCAGTATTATAGTAGTTATATTCTTGTACATAAGGGCAGTATTATAGTAGTTATATTTTTGCACATAGGAGGCAGTATTATAGTAGTTATAGACTTGAACACAGGGGCAGTATTATAGTAGTTATATTCTTGTACATAGAGGAAGTATTATAGTAGTTATATTCTTGTACATAGGGGCAGTATTATAGTAGTTATATCCCTGTACATAGGAGCAGTATTATAGTAGTTATATTTTTGCACATAGGAGGCAGTATTATAGTAGTTATAGACTTGAACACAGGGGCAGTATTATAGTAGTTATATTCTTGTACATAGAGGCAGTATTATAGTAGTTATATTGTTGTATATAGGAGCAGTATTTTAGTGTCACAGGTATGTCACGGAAAAACAGGAGATGAGGAAACTGGGCTCCTGCACTGCCCCTAGGACTAAAGGGGGGCCCTATCTGTCCTTAGCTTGGGGTACCCTTTAAGGTAGGGAGGCCCAAGTCACTGACCTGTCCCTATCTCCTGTTTAACCCTGAGCTAAACCCCCACCCCAGGAGGTGTACAGAAAATGATATAATAAAATAGAAAACAACAGGGGTCAAAGTAGTCAACTGCACACAGCTAACTTAATAGCCAACACAATATACATGTGGGATAAACACGACACTAATAACGAAGTAAACAACACGGTATACTTCACCAAACTCCTAGGTGAAGTCACGAGTAATAACAAACTCCAACAGTGGACCGGTTTGCAAGAGGCAATCAAATGCTATAATCGGCACCCAGGAATGTTCTGGGCCATACTAAAAGGAAGACGGCGTTCCCAGCAACCTCAGCCAGAAATCAAAAAGTTAACTCCTGCCAAGCTGGACATCAGTGAATGAACCAATGTCAATGCCCAACCTCAGGCTCAGCAACAGAAAAGTCTAAGACTGCACAACAGACTCCGAAGTGTGAACAAAGTCTGAAGTCGGCATGACATATCTATACATATAAATATATAATATCTATATATATAAAAGTGAATGTATGTATGTGTGTGTGTATCACCAACCAATCACGAAGCATCTTTCATTTCACCAGAGCTGTTTAAAAGAAGCTGAGCTGTGATTGGTTGCTATGAGCAACAGTTTTCTCACTTTAAAACACTTCAATAGACACTGAAGCGGGTGGGAGAAATCTAGCATTCCTGGAAACATAAGCTCCCAGCCATTGTCTGCCCCCCAGAAAGGAGCACAGCGCCCAAGACAGAAATGTATAACCCCCTCCATCTTATAGGCACATCTTCCCTCTTAAAGGGATCCCCAGTATGGAAGTTAGGGCAAATCCCTCAGCGTTCTGATACTGACTCCAGACCTCTCTTAAAGGGATCATTGGTATGGAAGTAAGGGAAAATCCATCCAACACTTTGGTTTGACCCCAGGCTTTTCTTAAAGGGATCCCCGGTATGGAAGTTAGGACCATTCCATTCAGCTCTGTGGTTCTGACCCCAGGGTCTCTTAAAGGGATCATTAGTATGGCAGATAGGGCAATTCCACTAAGCGCTCTGGTTCTGACCCCAGACCCCTTTTAAAGAGATCCCCGGTACGGAAGTGAGGGAAAATCCACTCTGCGCTTTGGTACTGACCCCAGGCCTCTCTTAAAGGAATCTCCGTTATGGAAGTTAGGGAAAATCCCTCAGTGCTCTGATTCTGACTCCAGTCCTCTCCTAAAGAGATCATTGGTATGAAAGTCAGGGCAAATCCATCCAGCGATTTGGTTCTGACCCCAGGCCTCTCTTAAAGGGATCCCCTGTATGGAAGTTAGGACCGTTCCACTCAGCACTGTGGTTCTGACCCCAGGGTCTCTTAAAGGGACCATTAGTATGGAAGTTAGGGCAATTCCACTAAGTGCTCTGGTTCTGATGCCAGGCCTCTCTTAAAGGGATCCCCGGTATGGAAGTTAGGGCAATTCCACTCAGCGTTCTGGTTCTGACCCCAGGCTCTCTTAAAGTGATCCCCAGTATGGAAGTCAGGGCAATTGCCTTTAAATGCTCTGGTACTGACCCCAAGTCGCTATTAAAGGGATCATTGGTATGGAAGTGAGAGAAAATCCACTCTGTGCTCTGATTTTGACCCCAGGTCTCTCTTAAAGGGATCTCCGGTATGAAAGTTAGGGTAAATCCCTCAGCACTCTGATTCTCACCCCAGGCTTCTATTAAAGGGATCATTGGTATGGAAGTCAGGGCAAATCCACTCGGCGCTCTGATTCTGAACCCAGGCAGATGGGATGATGTGGGATATTAAAGGTAGCAGTACGGTGGCTCTGGCTGATGGGATGATATGGGATATTAGGGGTAGTAGTCCGGTGGCTCTGGCTGACAGGATGATGTGGGATATTAAGGGTAGTAGTTCGGTGGCTTTGACGGGATTATGTGGGATATTAGTAGTCCGGTGGCTCTGGCTGATGGGACGATGTGGGATATTAGGGGTAGTAGTCCGGTGGCTCTGGCTGATGGCATGATGTGGGATATTAGGAGGAGTAGCCTGGTGGCTGTGGCTGATGGGATGATGTGGGATATTAGGGGTAGTAGTCCAGTGGCTCGGCTGACGGGATGATGTGGGATATTAGTGGTAGTAGTCCGGTGGCTCTGGCTGACGGGTTGATGTGGGATATTATGGGTAGTAGTCCGGTGGCTCTGGCTGACGGGCCAATGTGGGATATTAGGGGTAGTAGTCCGGTGGATCTGGCTGACGGGATGATGTGGGATATTAGGGGTAGTAGTCCGGTGGCTCTGGCTGACGGGATGATGTGGGATATTATAGGTAGTAGTCCGGTAGCTCCGGCTGATGGGATGATGTGGGATATTATAGTTAATGTGGCTATGCAGAGTGGGCGGGGCTATACACCCAGCTTTATTTATATAGATATAATCATTATAATTTGTTACAACTAACCATAGTTAGTTACTATGCCCAGGCAGCGCCGGGCTCTTCAGCTAGTAGTAGATATATTCTTGTACATAGGGGCAGTATTATAGTAGTTATATTCTATGCATAGAAGCAGTATTATAGTAGGTTTATATTCTTCTACATTGTGGGCAGTATTATAGTAGTTACATTCTTGATCATAGGAGCAGAATTATAGTAGTTATTTTCTTGTACATAGGGGCAGAATTATACTAGCTATATTATTGAACATAGGGGCAGTATTACACTAGTTATATTCTTGTACATAGGAGCAGTATTATAGTAGTTAGATTCTTGTGCACAGGAGGCAGTATTATAGTAGGTATATTCTTGTACATAGGGAGCAGTATTATAGTAGTTATATTCTTGTGCACAGAAGGCAGTATTATAGTAGTTATAATCTTGTACATAGGGAGCAGTATTATAGTAGTCATATTCTTGTGCACAGGAGACAGTATTATAATAGTTATATTTTTGTACATAGGAGCATTATAAGTTACACAGGTGGTCAAAATTGAGCAGTTACAGTAATAGTTGTATTCTTGTACATAGGGGCAGTATTATACTAGTTATATTCTTGCACATAGGGGGCAGTATTATAGTAGTTATATTCTTGTACATAGGAGCAGCATTATAATACCGTAGCTATAATACTGCCCCAATGTAAAAGAATATAATATTTGTCTTCTTGTATATAAGGAGTAGTGTTGAGCGAGTATACTCATTGCTCGGGTTTTCCCGAGCATGCTCGGGTGATCTCCGAGTCTTTAGGCGTGCTCGGAGATTTAGCTTTCGTTGCCTTAGCTACATGATTTGCCGCTGCTAGACAGCTTGCATACATGTGAGGAATGCCTGTTTGTTAGGGAATTCCCACATGTATTCAGCCTGTCTACAAGTCGCAAATCATGCAACTGAGACAGCGAAAACTAAATCTCCGAGCACGGTAAAATACTCGGAGATCACCCGAGCATGCTCGGGGAGACCCGAGCAATGATGCTACTTGCCCATCACTAATAGGGAGCAGCATTACACTAGCTATATTCTTGGACATGGGAGCATATCTCTTTCTCTCTCTATCAAAAATCTGAATATAATGCAAGTTCAGCTGGGTGATGTATCAGACATTTTTAAGATAAAGTGCATTATAATGTAACCATTGTTCCTTACATATACTGTTTACCAAATTTTCACATTGAGATTTGTAGTTTTTTTTCATTACTTTTCACTTTCTGAAGAAAATGTTCTGTTGGTCCCAGCTGTTAGATAAATGAAAATTAGCTTTTCGATACAGTTCTGTGGAGACGGCATAAGAGTCTATTAGGATGATTTGTTCCAGGAAGAGAGGCTGAAATGAAAGGCATGACGGGTTTAGTCTGTGGAACCTACTTGTCTGTTGCTGCCTGTCAAATCCCTATTTATTTTTGCAAAGGCGACTGAATGGTCTCTCTCTGTCTTAGTAATTTTTTTAATGATGCAATGTATAAAACGAGTTCACGTGATTATTGTCCACATTTTTTGCATTTTTTTAGTTTTGTGCTGTAATTATTACAATCACTTGGTAAAATAATAAGTGCACGTAGAGGTGATGACTATCTCGAATGATCCATAGGGTGAGGGTCAAAAATTATTAAGTGCAGATTAAATGGTGAGTTAGGGCGAGATTCTAGAATTAAAAATGAATGCTTATGGACTGAAAGAAAAGGTACAGTGACTTGTGAAAGTATTCGACCCCCTGGAACTTTTCAACCTTTTCCCACATATCATGATTCAAACATAAAGATACCAAATGTAAATTTTTGGTGAAGAATCAACAACAAGCGGAACACAATTGTGAAGTTGAAATTTATCGGTTATTTTAAATTTTTGTGGAAATTCAAAAACTGATTATTCGGCCCCTTTACTTTCAGTGCAGCAAACTCACTCCAGAAGTTCATTGTGGATCTCTGAATGATTCAATGTTGTCCTAAATGACTAATGATGATAAATATAATCCACCTGTGTGTAATCAAGTCTCCGTATAAATGCATCTACTCTATGATAGTAGATCATCAGATAGTAGATACTCTCAGGGTTCTGTTTGAAGCACAGAGATCATCATGAAGACCAAAGAATATAACAGGCACGTCTGTGATACTGTTGTGGGGAAGTTTAAAGCCGGATTTGGATACAAAATGATGCCAACACCTACAGCACTGCTACATCTGGGTATCAACATTCCTCACACCGCCTGCGCCTATACACTGCCCTGGGGTTACAGCTTCACCTGTGGGGAGCTACACCATCTAAGCTGCAACACACCATCAGCCCTAGAGGATCTGAACTCAGCATTGGCTTAACATCTTGCTTGACCAACACCACAGGTGGTGTCACAAACTATTCCATTACACCATTACGTTTCCCCATTACTTGGGTGCCCAGGGCCACAGACCGGGTCACTGCTGCTGTGACACATCCCACTGACACCGGCCCGGTACCGAGTACCCCACAGCCCTGGGTGTGAGGGCGACCCATTTAAAGTTTGCAACAAGCCAACAGGGAGACACACCAAACATGTGGAAGAAGGTGCTCTGGTCAGATGAAACCAAAATCAAACATTTTGGCAACAGTGCCAAAAGATATGTTTGGCGTAAAGGCAATACAGCTCATCACCCTGAACACACCATCCCCACTGTCAAACATGGTGGTGGCAGCATCATGGTTTGGGCCTGCTTTTCTTCAGCAGGGACAGGGAAGATGGTTATAATTGATGGGAAGATGGATGGAGCCAAATACTGGACCATTCTTGAAGAAAACCTGTTGGAGTCTGCAAAAGACCTGAGACAGGGACAGAGATTTGTCTTCCAACAAGACAATGATCCCAAACATAAAGCAAAATCTACAATGGAATGGTTCACAAATAACCGTATCCAGGTGTTACAATGGCCAAGTCAAAGTCCAGACCTGAATCCAATTGAGAATCTGTAGAAAGTTCTGAAAACTGCTGTTCACAAACGATCTCCATCAAACCTCACTGAGCTCGAGCTGTTTGCCAAGGAAGAATGGGCAAGAATTTCAGTCTCTCGATGTACAAAACTGATAGAGACATATCCTAAGGGACTTGCATCTGTAATCGCAGCCAAAGGTGGCGCAATGAAGTATTAAGTTAAAAGGGCCAAATAATATTGCACGCCACACTTTTCAGTTTTTGAATTTCCACAAAAATTTAAGATAACCAATAAATTTTGTTCAACTTCACAATTGTGTCCCACTTGTTGTTGATTCTTCACCAAAATTTTACATTTGGTATCTTTATGTTAGAAGCATGATATTTGGGAAAAGGTTGAAAAGTTCCAGGGGGCCGAATACTTTTGCAAGGCACTGTAACTGTAATAATTGTAATAATGCTGTAAACGTCTCTTTTCCAATATAGACAAGTTCCAAAATGATTTCAGGAATCTTTCCATGATATGATTCACAGGAAAATAAAAAAATGGTATCTTCTGAGTCTGTGATATCACTAAAGCATTTTTTGTGACTTAACATACATTTCTTCACTCATTCTATGCCAAATTCTGGCAATATGCACACTGTCAGCATTCTCCTATATTTCCAGCCGGAGCAGAAGGTCATATGACTCAAGCGTGTAATTTACATACTTGTTCTCGCTTGCTGATGAGTTTGTAGAACATTGAGAGCAGTAGATGAGAATCTAGTCCACACATGACTGTAAGCATGCTGATCACAAACTTGTCACTCGAGTTACATGACCCCTTGAATGAAAAATGAAGGGAGACACGGACAATGTGATTCAACATCGAATGACTGCAAAAATGTATGGTGAGCTTGTAAAATATTTTCCTAAATATTATATGAAACACATTGGTATATGTAAATATCTATTTTCTCTCCTCTTATTCTATAAAGTATTTCACTTGATAAGGCGTAAACTTCAGTGCTTATTTTTTAGTAAAAAAAGTCAGCCATTTTGTTTTCAGTGACAGCAGGCATACCCTGATGAGAGTACTACTCTCTCATCAGACGTCACCTGTAACCGGCTGTAATCTTTTTACCGCCGGTCACAGCTGCTGGCTTATGGTGTCATCTGACAGCGTGGAACCACAAGCTCTATAACTGGTGGTAATTAGCTTACCGCCGATCAGAGCCGCAGGTGTTTCTCGTGTTATCACAAAGATGACAGAGTGGAAAGCAGCTGATGTTTGTGGTGCCGAACCTGAACAGCAACACGGACTTCCTAAAGAAGTCCATGTTCGAGGGCTGTATACAGACACTAGGTGTTCAGTATGGACCCCGAACTTTACTGTTTAGGTTTGCCCATCTGTACACATTTTCAAAGCACTTAGAATTTTTTTCAAAATTGAGGAACATTTCACTGGCTGCAAAGACACGTTTTGTACATAGTTTGAGCCTTTCTGTGATAACATATGATGGATGGACAAAACCTGAACAATAAAGAAGCAGGAAGAATTGGTGCCTTTTAAATATGGTGTTAGAGATAATGGACCCTGGATTATGGATCCTGGTTTTACGACCAGCTGAAAGAACTGGGTGGGATCGGCTGCTCACTTACCTCCAGTCCAGGTTTTAGATGGTCTGATTTAAGGCAGCTGTGGCTGTCTCACTTGGCCTGTGTTTTACAAGGTGAGGAGGCCTTAAGTGCGGCTCAGACCCTGCTGGAGTCAGAGAGGGAAAGACTCACATTTAAACGGCTGAGCCCGTGTGTTATATGGACTGGTTATTTTCCGTTTTGTTCTGTGATATATTTGTTTACCTGGAAGAGGCTGTCATATTTTGTAAGGCTGACGGTGTTTGAACTTTTTTTTAATAAACCGCCTGTTTGTTTTGAACCAACAAAGTAAGTTCCGTGTGTGAACCAGCGTCTACCACAGAGCCAATCCCTCACACTTTATTGAATGTATACAAAATTTTTAATTTATATAAAATATACAGTGGGTATGGAAAGTATTAAGACCCCTTTAAATTTTTAACTCTTTGTTTCATTGCAGCCATTTGGTAAATTCCAAAACGTTATTTTTTTTCTCATTAATGTACACTCTGCATCCCATCTTGACTAAAAAAAACAGAAATGTAGAAATGTTTGCAAATTTATTAAAAAAGAAAAACTGAAATATCACATGCTCATAAGTATTCAGACCCTGGGCACGTGCCTTCTTTGGAGGCGGTAAGTCATGATGCTTCCATTGCACTGACTGGACTTTAGTCTCAGGATCATAGTGATGGACCCAGCTTTCATCCTGCGTGATCAGTCTGTTGAAAAAGTCCTCCTGGTTTCCTTTGCACATTGTCAATAGAGCCTGAGAGCATTCAACTCGTTCCTGCTTCTGGAAAGCTGCGAGTAGCCGGGGAACCCAGTGATCAGATACCTTATGCATGTGAAGATGGTCTTGGAAGATTTTTTCCATGGATCCCACACTAATCTTGACATTTTGGACTAGGTGGCAAATGGTTACGCAGCAATTTTCCAAAATGACGACCTCCACTTGCTGGATGATGTGTTCTTCAATAACAGACTGGGTTCGCCCTGGAACTGGAGCTTTTTGCACCAAAGTCCGACCACATTTGAATTGACAATGTCAGTTATTGACTACATCATATGATGGGGAATCATCAACATAAACCGCTTTCATCTCATCAAATGTCTCCTTTGGTGTGCAACTTTTCAAGTAAAGGAACTTGATGTATTCTGTATTCCACTGGGTCCATTATCAAACCTCACACCACTTCAGACCTGGTAAAATCAAGATTGTTATTAGTTCTGAGTTGCATATTGGCACGTAACCTATAGAGACTTATATATCATTACACATGTACAGTTTCAGCTTCGTGTGATAAATAGAAGTGGGTTAGGGGAAATCTTTAATGAATGCCCCTTGTAATACATAAACCGAAAAATTCCTCTTTGTCAAAAGATCAAATAATGGTATTGTAACGGGGTCACCTGTGCTGTAATACCTCTTACATTACCACCCCATGTTTCAGGAGGTCCACTCTGCTTTTCCTCGCTTCTGAATGAAGGATGCTGGTTCGAAAGGCTTTGTAACATGGGAACATATAAAAGACACTGCTACTCCATGTATTTCCAGTGTGACAACATTTTACTCATCGGTCTCAGAATATATATACATACAGAGGGCAGGTCAATCAATGTGTGTCAGGCCAGTAAATAACAGGCTCCAATTAAGACTCCAGACGTACATAACAATAGCCATGGGACTTACAAAGATGGGGGGAGGTCAGAAGTGAGATATCTTGTTTACCTCTACCCCGGGGGTCACAGCCAGTCGGTTGCTGCATTTAGGGCATACATCTCCTATTTGCGGTGCTGGGGGGTTCTGTAACACAGCTCCCCCTTTTCAGCGAAGCGATCGGCATACACAGTCTGATCCTTAACGGATCGGCTTGGGGATGACCGAAGTCTATGGGGTTGGTACAAGTTCCGTTTGTCGACTTAGTCCATCAGCATTACCATTTTGTTTGCCGGGTCTGTAGTGGATGGTGAAGTCTAGAGGTTGTAGGGCTAAACTCCACGGCAGTAATCTGGTGTTGTCTCCAGAGACCCGATTAAGCCACACTAGGAGATTATGGTCTGTTAGGAGGGAAAACTGTCGTCCATACAAATATGGTTGTAACTTCTTGAGTGCCCATACTACTGCCAGGCACTCCTTCTCGATGGCCGCATAGCTTACTTCGCGGGGCAATAGTTTCCGACTCAGGTAAGCTACCAGGTGGTCTTGACCATCCGGCCTGACTTGGCTCAGCACTGCCCCCAATCCAAACATAGAAGCGTCTGTGTGAACAAGGAAACATTTAGTTGGATCGGGTGCGGCCAATACCGGGGTATTTGTGAGGGCGTCCTTTAGCTGGTGGAAGGCTTCCTCACACTTGGGGGTCCAGGTTACCTGGCGGGGGAGGTTCTTTCGGGTCAGATCAGTGAGGGGCTTGGCTACCCTGCTGTAATTGGGGACAAATTTCCTATAACACCCTGCTGTCCCAAGAAATGCCATGACCTGGGTTTTAGTGTGTGGGGTGGGCCATTTGGCTATGGCCTCAATCTTGGCTGGTTCTGGTCGCTGTTTCCCACTTCCCACCCAATGTCCTAAATACTGAACCTCTGCTTTGCCCACGTGACACTTGTTGGGGTTCAAGGTGATTCTGGCCTTGTGGATCCTGTGCAATACTGTCTCTAGGTGATTTCGATGCTCATCCCAAGGACAAGTGGTGTTTACCCACGCCCAGGAGGACCAGGCTGCGCTGATATTTTCAACTATTAAGATTATCCTGCGTTACAGCAGCATTCTGACCATTTGATTACTGGCGTTATCAGTGAATAACATAAAAAGCACCCTCCTTCAAGCTACTTTCAAACATACTAGCATGTAACTGATGAAGGTATATAATGACCGAAACGTTTTCTGGTACTACAATAAACTGCCTCACCAAGCATTAAGTTGAGTGCCAGGTTTTCATGGTTGCTGCATTAAGGGCATACATCTCCTATTCGGAGTGCTGGGGGGTTCTGTAACAGGTATGTAGAAAATAGACCCTCCCTATTATTTAATAGGAGCACATGAATAGAAAGGAGGAAAATTCCTCCTAAAGGTATTATATAAGTAAGGAGACTATAAGGTCTCCAAAAAGGTGCAAACATCTAGCACATGTATGAGATGCACAGACCAATAATACATAAGTAGGATAGACATGTGAGACTTAGGTTAAAAAAATATATATAATTCAGACATATATCAGAAATAACCACAGTAAATACTCATCTGTACAACCTTGATAGGATGGGGTATAGGTATCCCAATGCGCGTTTTGCGTCAGCTACTTTGGGAGTGTTAGAGAAGGATGTTGTCAATCCTGAAGAAGAAAAACAAATAAATCATTTTTTTAACAAATCAAGCAAGACATGTCACTCAAACAAAAATCACCTTCTTTGGAAGAAAAGATCATAGAAAGAGATCAATCACTGGAGAAGGACCTCATGGTTCGAAGAGAAGGAACAAGGTGAAGAGGAAGACCAGCAACCGGATGTCCTGAAACTATCAACATAACAGCGGAGAAGACTCTGGTGGACCTATCTACACTTGCACAAGATCAATCTTCCTACAGATCGTTCATCCATAAAGTCCAAAGTCTGTTAAAAAAATACAGTTTTTCTCCCCATTCTTGAGTGAATTATACAGTAAAGTGAATGGTGTCATTCAAAACTACAACTTGTCCTGCAAAAAACAACCCTTGATATGGCTATGTTGATAGAAAAATAATTTTAAAAAAATTACGCTCTTGGCAGAAGGGGAGGAAAAACAAAAGCGCAAAAATGAACAATTCCTTGTTCATGAAGGGGTCAAAGATGAAATGCTGATTTATGTGGGTCCATCTTGTCTCTGAAATAGACAATACACTTACAGTAAAACATTATTTAAGTATGATTGTATGAAGTGCGCTGAGTCGGTACTAGTATATCACATATAAGGCAATGAGCGACATAACATTTCTATCTTGATTTACAGAGATTTCTGTGTCCCAGGCTCTAGCTTGCTCTGTTTATTTCATTTATTTTATTGTTCAAAATATCTGGATGGTTTTATGCCAGGAAAGGCGTATTAGATACAATCTTAGAAGAATATATGGGAATATCAGGATCAGCAAACCAGAAGGGAGGGAGAGAGCTATTTTCTATCAATGCAGTCAAGATATTTGACAGCAATTCCCATGGGCTGTTCTCTGTAACTTTAGTACTGGAGTATGATTTATAAAGTGGGTGCAGAATTAAAAATATCAAAAGTGGAACAGAATATCCTAATATCTGAGGTTTTTCAATGTCAAGGAGTACAAAGCAAAGCTGCCCTGTTGTCCCCCCATGCTTTTTTCCTTGTCTGTAGAACTTCTTACTGTGATGGTCACAAATAAAGAAGAGATTAGGGGATTCAGAGTTGGGCAGATGTAAGAAAAAAAATCTCCATGTTCATCAATGATGTCCTGCTATTTTTCAAGAAGCTCGCAAGACAGATCCTAGAATCCCTGAGATATAACATTTCTGGATTAAAAATAAATGTAATAAAATAAATTGGACAAATATAGTGATATTACTGGGTGGAACACTTTTCTTTACTGCAGATCCAGCAGTGATTGGATTGCTGAACTGTGTATAACCCCACCCACACCACTGATTGACAGCTGTGTATAACCCTGCCCTTACCACTGATTGGCAGCTGTGTATAACCCCGCCCACACCACTGATTGGCGGCTTTTTGTGTATACTGTATATTGACAGAAATCTGATAATCAGTTAGGGGGTGTGTGATTGGATTAGGAGGCACAAGACACCAAGTCCTCTAGTGATAATTTCCTGGTAATAAAACACTGATTTTATTAAAACACAGCCCATTAAGGGATACATTGCTGGAATCAGGGGCTCAATTCCTTTATCATGTTGTTCTCAAACTACAAACCAATAACCTACTGACAAATTCCCTTTTCCAAATTTAGAAGTAAAACTGTTTAACCTCTTGGACCCTGTATAAAAGTGTTCAATAGGGGAGCGTGGCTATGTAGCTGAAAAGAAAGGACGCATGTTAGGAGAGCTCCCAAGAATCCTGCCTTTATCCTGCAACTAGGACTTTATCACTGCAACATACCTGGCGGTACTTGGACCCCTGGATATCGGGACCCGTGGGAGGACGTGGAGTGGCTCTGGTGAGCTAATGGCCGGGGAGGCCGAGACAGGTGGTGGGGCCTGCACGAGGCGGCGGCCATCTTAGATGCACGCTCTGGCAGTGAGAGCTGCGGCATCTGCCCATATAGCTGCAGCGCCACCCGGGCAGTGAACATCCATCCTGAGGACTAGAGGGGACGCGCGGTGAGTGCCCTGAAAGATTGGGCCCTGCGTTATCCCACCCACTGATATACTCGCTATACCCGTTGGCGCCATTACTGTGGGAGCCTGTGGACTCCCTTCACTGCTGTTGTCTCTGTGGGTGCTGCGGATCTCCCTCCCCTCTCCTAGCTGCAAGAAATCCTATTGACTCGGCACCGGACGCTGTCCTCATAAGCTCATGTGGCTCCTCTGTGTGGGAATTATTCCTGGGCTGTAATCATCTAATAATAGCCCTGCTGTGTTCATCATCTGACATGGGAAATCACCGGAGCATATACCTCTAGTTATCTTGCTGTGTCACACTGCCATTGATCATGAATCATTTTAGGGGACCAGGAGCAGCAGAAAAATTGAAAGAGCATGCCAGACTCGATCTCTCTGAAAGTACACGATCTCTTAGAACCAATCCCTCTCAAGCTCAGCGTAAAATCGTCCATCTGGGGGAGAAGAATCTGAGCAGGAAGAACTGACCCTCAAACAGGCGTCCGAACACTTGATGCAGGCCATCTCATTGACTAGGACATCCCTGACTGAGAAAATAGAGGACGTATACACTGAGGTGGGACAGCTTCGACAGGATATGCAAACCATGAGGGGATGCATTACAGAAGTAGAGACCAGAGTGTCCCAGGTGGAGGACACCATCGCACCTATGGAGGCCAAGTTAACAAAAGCTGCAGGTTCTGTGAATGTCTGGAATCAGAAAGCGGATGACCTGGAGAATAGAATGCATCGGAATAATATTCGTGTCATTGGTCTGCCGGAACTCTCAGAAGGTCAATATCCTGAGCAATTTCTTAAAGGTTGGCTTAAGGCTTCTTTTGGAGATGAATTCTCTCCAATGTTTGCCGTCAAAAGGGCTCACAGGGTCCCTACAAAACCCCTTCCTCCGGGAGCCCCACCTAGACCTTTCCTGGCACGTTTCCTCAACTGTAAAGACAGAGACACGATTCTGCGTCTTGCACGGCAAAAAGGCCCCATCAAGTTCAACAATGCCGTGATCTCAATTTTCCCGGATTTTTCCATGGAACTTCAGAAACAGAGGGTACAATTCATCGAAGTAAAGAAGCGGCTCAGAGAGAGAAATGTTATATACTCAATGATCTATCCGGCCTGGCTCCGGGTTGTACAGATCCAGCGGAGGCGACTGAGTGGCTGCGGTCTCATATGGGATCCCCTGCAAAGGAATCCTAATATACTTACTGCTAACCTAAATTATTTTATTAATGGTCTAATGGGGGCTCTCCTTGCAGGTACCCAGTTTACCAACTATACCGGACACTGAGACCAGTGATGGTATCCCCTTGCTTGTGTTTTGCTAGGAGCATGAGACTTTGCTCCACTAATGTTTGGTTCCTGTTTTGTTTTCTTTTTTACAACAGTTTTGATTGTTACTTAGGTGAAAGTCGCAGCCAGTGGCAATTTCAATCTCTATGTGGTGCCTCTAAATTCTGCTCGGGTAGTACTGTATGCCATATTTAACGGAGTAAGCATGGGGTCTGAGATGATATGTATGACATGGAACGTGAGAGGTATAAAGGCCCCTCGGAAAAAGATCAAGGTTTTCTCGCAGATCAGACGTTATCGTCCTCACATTGTGGCCTTGGTGGAGACGCATCTGACCAGAGATACTGCTCGGTGCATGCAGAAACCTTGGGTACAATGGTCTATCCATGCATTTCACACTAGTTATTCGAGAGGGGTTTCACTGCTGGTACATAGAGATGTTAGATGGGAAGCCAGGGAGACCCGGAGGGATCCTGAAGGTCGCTTTGTTTTTGTACATGCATTGATAAACACCAGGAAATATGTAATCCTATGTGTTTATAACCCCCCCCAGCCAATACGTCCATTCTTCAAAAAGCAATGAGCTTTGCCCTAAATTATCCAGACGCGGACGTTATCTGTATGGGAGATTTCAATATGGTCATGAATGCCTACCTTGACAAATTGAGATTAGAGGGAGGCATGTCTGGGGAAGTCTCTTCTCTGAATGTGACCCAACTATCACTATTTATGGAGGGTAGCGGGTGACTAGATTTATGGAGGATGCGTCACCCTGAATCAAGGAAGTATACCTGCCACTCATCCACTAAGCGATCTCTATCGCGCATAGACCAGCGGTCTGGCGATGTGGTTAGACAGTATAGAACATGCCAGTAGGGGGAATTGAGACCATAGTCCAGTCATTCTTAAACTTAAATATGGGCAACCAAATAATAGGATGTTCTGGAAGTTGAATCCTTTTTGGTTAAAGTTTATGGTGACTCCAGATAGAACGATCGATCAATTGCATTGTTTCATCTCGTCCCACCCAGAACCTCAAGATATCAATTTATTTTGGGATGCCCTTAAGGCATATCTGAGGGGTTGCTTATCCTCCACGATTTCTTATATTAAAAGGGTAACCTTAAGGGAGGATGATGAGATGGAGCGGCGATTGAAAGATTCAGAGGCTGCATATATATTTAACCAAACTAGCGGTAACAGGACTGAGTAGTTGGCTGCTCAGAGGTTATTGTCACGGTCCATTTCTGGAGCCATGGCAGAATGTGGATTCTTATAGAAACCTTTTTCCTTTTTCCCCCAGTGGCCGCTGGGGTTTACTACAACTGTAGTTGTTTTGGTGCTGGTTTTGCCCCCGGTTGCCGCTGGGGTTTACTACACGTTTGAATTAACCAACAGGTGATGACTACTCACCCCTCCTTCCTATAAAAGGTCGTCATGTGCAATAAATCACTGTTATCATTTGTTATCCAACCGTGGTGAAGACTGGACCTACCTGGTGGAGAGGGGGGTTCAGCTTATCTGGAGCAGTGGAGTTGCTGCTGGATGCTGATCGGATCCTTACTCTGTTGCTTGGAGCATTTGCAGCAGAGCAAAGCTAAGTTTTGGGTTTTAGTTGCTTTAACCCGGTGGTGTCTGTTTTATTTTCCTTTGTGAGTTATTGGGTACAGTCAGCGTCGGACTGGAACACCTTGGGCCCACCAGAGAAAATCATTCTTGGGGCCCACTATGTAGCTGCATAGAGTTAAATACCAGACCACCAATTATGCGGTAAAACACGCTAATATCCGGGTATAAGGTTGTACATGTCTTAATTATGTAGCAGGAGTTGGGGTAGCCCCCTCACATAGTATAATGCAGCCATCTCATAGAATATAAGGCAGCCATCTCATAGAATATAATACTGCCCCCCTCATAGGGTATAATACTGCCCCCCTCATAGGGAATAATGCACCCCCTCATAGGGTATAATGCACCCCCTCATAGGGTATAATGCACCCCCTCATAGGGTATAATACTGCCCCCCTCATAGGGTATAATACTGCCCCCCTCATAGGGAATAATGCACCCCCTCATAGGGTATAATGCTGCCCTCCTCATAGGGTATAATGCTGCCTCCTCATAGGGTATAATACTGCCCCCTCATAGGGTATAATAATGCCCCCCTCATAGGGTATAATAATGCCCCCCTCATAGGGAATAATGCTGCCTCCTCATAGGGTATAATGCTATATAGATATATAGATATAGAGTTAGATAGATATAGATAGAAAGATAGATGTAGAAATAGATAGCTATAGAGATAGAAAGTAGATAATGGATAGATATAGATAGAAAGATTCATAGAGATAGATAGAGATAGATAGAGATAGATATAAAGATAGATATAGAAAGAAATATAGATAGATAGATCGATAGGTAGATAGATATAGAGATAGATAGAAAATAGATAATGGATAGATAGATAGATAGATAGATAGATATAGAGATAGATGGCTATAGATAGAAAGATATAGGGATAGATAGATATATAGATAGAGATAGATAATAGATAGAGATAGATAATAGATAGAGATATACAGATATAATAATAATAATAATAATAATAATAATATAGACATATATAGATAGATATAGAGATAAATATATATAGATAGATGGCTATAAATAAAAATAGATATAGAGATATATAGAGATAGATAGATATAGAGATAATAGATATAGAGATAGATAGATAGATATAGAGATAGATATAGAGACAGATAGATATAGAGATAGATATAGAGATAATAGCTAGATATAGAGATATGTATAGAGATAGATAGATATAGAGTTAGAAAGATAGATATAGAGAGATATAGAGATAGATAGAGATAGATAGATGGATAGATAGATATAGATAATAGAGATAATAGATAGATATAATAGATAGATATAGAGATAGATGGATAGATCAATAGATAGATAGATAAAGAGCGAGAGATAGAGATAGAGATTGATAGATAATGAGATATAGAGATATAGTGTTAGATAGAAAGATAGATATGGATATAGAGAACAGATATAGAGATAGATAGATATAGAGATAGATAGATATAGAGATAATATATAGATAGATAGATATAGAGATAATATATAGACAGCTATAGAGAGAGATATAGAGATAGCTATAGAGAGAAACAGATATATATATATATATATATATATATATATATATATATAGATAGATAGATATAGAGATAGATAGGTAGATAGATATAGAGATAATAGATATAGAGATAGATAGAGATAGAGAGAGCGGTAGATAGAGAGATAGATATAGAGAGAGATAGATACAGAGATCGATAAATAGATAGAGAGATAGATATAGATAATAGATAGAGATAGATAGATAAAGATAGATAATAAATATAGAGATAGAGTAAGATAGAAAGATATAGAGATAGGTAGATATAGATACTAGAGATAGCTAGATAGATAGACATAATAGATAGATATAGATATAGATAGATATAGATAGAAAGATAGATATAGAGATAGATGTAGAGATAGAAAGATAGATATAGAGATAGAGCGATAGAGATAGATATAGATAATAGATAGAGATAAATAGATAGAGAAAGATAGATAGATATACAGAGAGATAGATATAGAGATAGAGATAAATAGATATAGAGAGAGATATAGAGAGAAATAGATATAGATATAGAGATAATAGATATAGAGATAGATATATATAGATATATATAGAGATAGATATATAGAGAGAAAGATACAGAGAAAAGATATAGAGATAAATAGATAAAGATAGATAGATATATAGATATAGAGATAGAAAGACAGATAAAGAGAGAGAGCGATAGATAGATATACAGAGAGATAGATATAGAGATAGATAGAGATATATAGATAGATAGCTATAGAGATAGATATAGAGAGAAATAGAGATAGATATAGAGATAGTTAGAGATAGATTTATAGATATAGATATAAAGATAGATATAGAGATAGATATAGATATAGAGATAGAGCGATAGATAGCGAGAGATATAGATATAGAGATAGATAGATACAGAGAAAAGATATAGAGATAGATAACGGATAGATAAATAGATAGATAGGTATAGAGATAGATAGATATAGATATTAGATAGAGATATATATAGATAAAGATAGATAGATATAGATGGTAGCTAGATAGATAATAAATATAGAGATAATAGATATAGAGATAGATATAGAGATAGATAGATAGACATAATAGATATAGAGATATATATAGATAGATATAGAGATAGATAGATATAGAGATAGATGTAGAGATAGAAAGATAGATATAAAGATAGATATAGTCTAGATAGATATAGATAATAGATAGAGATAGATATAGAAATAGATAGAGATAGATATAGAAATAGATAGATATAGATAATAGATAGAGATAGATATAGAGATAGATAGAGATAGATAATAGATAGAGATAGAAAGATAGATATAAGAGAGATAGAGAGAGATATATAGAGAAATAGAGATAGATAGATAGAGAGAGCGAGAGATATAAAAAAAAAAACCAAAACACAATACTCACCTCTCCTCCTCGCTCCCACGCTGATCCCGGCCTCAGTGTCAGGAGCTGCCCCCTCTGCCAGACACACAGCGGGTGCGCGATGTAGTGACGTCATCGCGCACTGGCTGTGAGTCAGGAGCAGAGGGGCCTGAGGGCGGCGCCGGCCCTGATGCAGAGCAGCTTACTGGGCTGGGGGCGGGGCCTCTGGGGGTGGAGACTGTGAAATGATATTCACTGCTTCGCAGTGAATATTCATTTCTCTTTAGCAGCGGGGACAGGGGCTCCTGCCTCCTGACACCCGCTGCTGCTCCGCTGGCAGGGGCCCCCATAGCAGCTGCATGGTGTGCGACACACCACTGGCTGGGGGCCCCTGGAGCAGCGGGGGCCCTAGGCAACTGCTGGCCCTGTATGCCAGCAGGTGCCAGGGCCCACCAGATGCCAGGGCCCACCGGAGAATCCTCCGGTTCCCCGGTGGGCCAGTCCGACGCTGGGTACAGTTCACTTAATTCCCTGTCTCACTTCCTGGGGAGGGGGTTGGTGGTTTATCTCAGGGCTAAACAGGAGATAGGGACAGGTCGGGGACTTGGGCCTCACTACCTTTAAGTGTACCCCCAAGTTAAGGAGAGTCAGGGCATCCCTTTAGCCTGAGGGGCAGTTCAGGGGCCCAGGTTCCACGTCTCCTGCTTTGTCCCAACTGCCCCGTTACATTATTACCAACCCACCCATTTTTTCTGGTGAGCCATGGCCCTAATGCAGACCTGTCTCCAATTGCTGCAGATCCTCACTGAGGATAGTGTCTATACAACCTCGGGGACCGGGCCCCGGCCTTGCGCTGAGAACCTATAGGCAGCGTTACTCTTCTAACCCACGTCCTCTCTGTTCCCCATACTACTTTGTTCCGTACTTGTCTTTCTCTCTCTTATGGAAGCTTAGGTTTCAGTTCTACATCTTTCTCCTTCTTTTCCTTTCCCATGCCAGCTGGCTCAGATCACTGAGGCAGCTGCAGCACTCCTTCATCCATCCCTTCTTCCAGGGATCCTCACTCCTGTCTGAGTGACTTCCTACCCAACTGACCTTCTGTCAGACTGACCTGTCATCCTACACTTTCCCACTCTTTTATGTATCTAAACTCCAACCACCTCCCAGCACATCCAGTGTTCCAATCAGGGAACCACCAAAGGTGCTCTGCTACTCTCTAAGCACTGAGCCGCAATGTGGTTGTGCAGAACTACCCTGTTGTGAGGGGTGCGAGTGTTGGAGTGAGGAAAGGAGTTCCCATCTTACCTGGATGGTGCGGCACTACACCTTAGGAGAAGGTGCAGTACCTCTGCGGCAACCGAGCCTCAGGGGTGCCACAGATTGACCTGGTGAACTCGATTGTTCCATACGAACGTACGCTATATCAAAATAGGGGATGCCGGGCAAATTTGAGAAGATCTGGGAGAGGTGGCATTCCTCTCACCTTACTTTGCAAAATTGAGACACCATATGTGAGATACATTGATATAGGATACTAGGCTGCGCAGTAGTAGGCACCAGTTGATGAAGTTGTAGTTTAGGAATTTTCTTTATTATCTGAATGAACAATATGATAAAAGCTTGTGAAACTCAACAGATATGCATGCTTCACGATGTATAACCGGCTGTTCTTTCTGTATACTTGAAGGGCTATGTGTGCATTTTATTATCATAAGCCAATATGTATGCTATGCATTCTTTTTGGTCAATAAACGAATTTAAAAAAAAAAAGTTCAATAAGGCCCTAGTTTCCATGTGTCATTTATGATACTGGTTTCTTCTTTGGTGGTAGAAGAACTTTAGGCCCTCTTCTGTACTTGTGTCTTAGATAAAAGAGAAATATGAATTTTTAGGCAATTAAAAAAAATACTCAATGATCTAAAAATATTTTGTACAAATATAAATGACTCTACCCATCATTAAGTTAGAACTTTAGACACTCATTCCATATAATTTCATAAAATGCAGGACTGCAAGGTAATTAAATGAGGCCCTATACATAGTTTGTTGGTCCCATTAATTCTTGTGGAACTGGCTGACCATCTTTGTAGAAGGACTTCCTGACTTTCCCCTGACAAATGATGTTGTGGAAGATAAGGAAGTTGATATCTCAACATCTTATACCTTTGTTTTATGGGGAGATGAGCTGCTAAATGAGGTGTCTTGTAGTGACTTTCTTACCTCTGCCTATTAAAAAGACTTGTATGCAGGACTGCCACTAGGAATTTCAAGGCCCCATACTGGCAAAATATTCGGAGCCCCCTTGAGACTTTGCCCAGACTCCACCCCTCGAACTGTCCACAGTCCCACCGCTCTCTTTTGGAAAAACTCAACTTCTCACCAATCACACATTAACAGTTCCCATCACCAGATCACACATATAGCCAGAAGCTTGTGTTTTGGCTAAAATATTTTTTAAGCCGACTCTTTTGGCCAGGCCCTTCTCTACTCTAACCCAATAAACATTTGTCAAAATATCCAATACAATTTAGGTATATTTTTATTTATTTTTCAATTTTTAAAATGACCAATAATATCACATACAAGGGACAAATACCACCGCACCGTGACCAGACACCATATTACCACCACATAGTGTCTAGTGATGAGCGAGTATACTCATTTATCAGGTTTTCCCGAGCATGCTCGGGTGTCCTCCAAGTATTTTGGTGTGCTCGGAGATTTAGTTTTTGTAAAGCAGCTGAATGATTTGCGGCTGCTAGACAACCTGAATACATGTGGGGATTCCCTAACAAACAGGCAATCCCCACATGTATTCAGGCTGGCTAGCAGCCGCAAATCATGCAGTTATGGCAACAGAAAATAAATGTCCGAGCACGCCAAAATACTTGGAGGACCCCCGAGCAACGAGTATAATCGCTCATCACTAATACCACCTCACCATGTCCAAATCACATACTACCACCACATGGGGACCAATAATACAACATATAAGGAATAAATACTGCCAGACAACATATTACCACCACTTAGTGACTGAATACTACAATACTGATCATTAATAAAAAAGCACAATACTAACATCACCCTAAGTGCCATTATACACAGGAGATCTGTACTTAGTATGCAGTGTCTTTGTACAGGTAATACATTGATTAGTATTACTGGTGAAGTATTAGTGTACAGGTAATACAGTGATAAACAGTGACATTATACACACGAGCACTCTATATATTGTACAGGTTATACAGTGATCAATGACATTTTACACAGGAGCTCTGTATGTAGTGTCAGTGTAAAGGTAATACAGTGATCACTGGTGACATTCTACACAGATCTGCTGTATATAGTACACAGTGTATAGTATCAGCGTACAGGTAGCACACTAACTCACCAGTGACGTCTCTAGGTGAAGTCCTTCATCTTCGCTTTTCATCTTCATCCAGCACAGACCACCATCACTTCTTCCAGCCAGAGCGCGACTCTGCAGGAAATAACACAGTTATCTGGAGCACCGCTTGCAGAACACATTACTTAATTTTTTTCCCAACTTCTAACCTACACCACATGAAGAAGAAAACAGGACTGCCCCCCCTCATTTAAAACAGTGTCCTCAAAAAATAAAATAAATACATCACTGCAGTAATAATATCTCTTAATTAGCCTCTATGTAAATAATATCCCCCTTCCTGGCCCTGTGTGTCTCATTCCTGGCTCCAGCCATATGTTCTCCCATCCTGCCCTCATGAGATCATGAGATTCCATTCTGCCCCCATGTGATGTCCCATGATCCTGCCCCATCTGTACCATGATGCTGCCCCATCTTTCCATGATCCTACCGATCTGTCTTCATCGCATACATCCTGCCCTATGATCCTGCCCCATCTGTCTTCATCCTGCCCCTTGATCCTGCCCCATCTGTCTCCATCCTGCCCCCTGTGTCTTCATTCTGCCCCCTGTGTCTCCATCCAGCCCCATCTGTCTCCATCCTGCCCATCTATCTCCATTCTTCCCCTGTGTTTCCTTCCTGCCCCCTGTGTCTCCATCCTGCCTCATGATCTTGCCCCATCTTTCTCCATCCTGCCCCATATTCCTGCCCCATCTGTTTCCATCATGCCCCATATTCCTACCCCATCTGTCTCCATCCTGCCCCCTGTGTCTCCATCCTGCCCCCTGTGTCTCCATCCTGTCCCATGTTCCTGCCCCATCTGTCTCCATCCTGCCCCATCTGTCTCCATCCTGCCCCATTATCCTACCCCATCTGTCTCTATCCTGCCCCATACTCCTGCCTCATCAGTCTTCATCCTGCCCCCGAGTCTCCATCCTGCCCTTCTGTCTCCATCCTGCCCCATGATCCTGCCCCATCTGTCTCCATCCTGCCCCATGATCCTACCCCATCTGTCTCTATCCTGCCCCATACTCCTGCCTCATCTGTCTTCATCCTGCCCCTGTGTCTCCATCCTGCCCCTGTGTCTCCATCTTGCCCCCACATGTCTCCATTCTGCCCCGTGTCTCCATTCTACCCTGTGTCTCCATCTTGCCCCGTGTCTCTATTCTGCCCCCGTGTCTCCAATCTACCCCATGTACCCATTCTGCCCACCTTTTCCAATCTGCCCCATGTCTCAATTCTTCCCCAAGTAGGATGGAGACATATGGTCCATGTGTCTCCATCTTGCTGTCAAAACATATTGCAGCTTACTTCTTTCAATAAACAGCTGCCAGCCTCCGATTGGCTGGCAGATTTTAACTATTACCACGAAGGCCTGCACAGCAATAGAGTTTAAGTGAACCTGCGTCTCGGATGCAGGTTCAGTTTCTACACTAGCAGAAGCCTGCCGCTGGGGCCAGATGAGCAGAAGAGAGGAAGCCCCTCTACTCATCGGGCCCCATATGCCAGTCAGAGCAGTAGTGCCCTGATGGCGGTCCTGCATGTATGCTCAGCCAAGCTGAGAATCCATGCACATGGGGGTATCACTAGAGACAGTTCTCAGCCTAATAAACTCAGCTGACAGTTATCTCACATGTATGGTCAGCTTAAAGGTAACCTGCCAAGTTGCTTAAGCAGTCCAATCTGTGGACAACATGGTATAGAGAAGGAGAAGCTGAGCAGAATGATGTATCCGCTTTTTGGAAACAATTCAGCGTAAAGGGCCTGTCACACTAAGCAATAACGCTAGCAATATCGCTATAACGTCACTGTTTTTTGTGACATTATAGTGATATTGCTAGCGATATCGCTATGTCTGATACTTACCTCCGACCGCTCCCCCACTGGTTATCGCTGATCGCGCGAGAACGTCCTGGGCCATTTCTCGTCGTCTGCTTCCTGCTGGGCTTCCTGTGGCGCCGAGCGATGCGTGGATGCGGGCGGGAGGACGTCAGGATCGCCTCATCTGACAGGTAAGTAACGACCCCCAACTGCTGCTATGTCGCTGGTGAGATCTGCCTGTGTGGCAGCTCACTAGCGACCACTTAGCGATGCACCAGCGATCCTGACAGCGTCATATCGCTGGTGCATCGCTAAGTGTGACAGTACCTTAACTTGTATTTTAGTCATTGAAATTCCTTGTGTTTGTATGTATTTGAGCCCAGTGGGTGGTCCTACTCAGTGATTAACAAGGAAAGCTTTAAATCACTGAATAATTTTGCCCACTTGACTCATATGCACATTGAAACCAGGGATTTCAATAAATAAAATTCATGTTTTGCTAAAACTTTACCCGCAAAATGTACAGTGCCTTGAAAAACTATTCATACCCTGTGAACTTTAAAATATTTTTCCATGCTACACCCACAAACTTAAATGTTTTTCATTTGGATTTTTTGTGATATAGAAACACAAAGTAGCAAGTACTTATAAAGTATAAAGGAAGTAATACATGGTTTTCTAAATATTTAAAAAATATAAACCTGAAAATTGTGTTGTTCATTCATATTCAGTCCTTCTAAGTCAAAATTTGTAGGACCAACTGTGCTGCAATTACTGCTGCCTAGTTTTTTGGGGGATGTCTCTTATCAGCTTTGCACATCATAAGACTGAAATTTTTGCCCTTTCGTCATTGCAAGCTACCTGTATATCAGAAAGATTGTATGATGAGTGTCTGAACATCAATTGTCAAGTCTTGCCACAGATTTTCAATGGGATTTAGGTTTGGACTGTGACTTGGCCATTCACACACAGGAATATACTCTGTTCTAAACCATCCATTGTATACCTGGCAGTGTGATTAGGGTCATTGTCCTGCTGGATGGTGAACCTACTCCCCAGTCTTAAGTCTTTTGCAACCTCTAACATATTTTCCTCCAGGACTGCCCTGCATTTACCTCCATTCATCTTCCCTTCTACTTTGACAGGATTCCTTGTCCTTGCTGAAGAAAAGCTTCCCCACAGCATGATACTACCCACCACCATGTTTGACTGTGGGGAGTATATTTCCAGGGTGATGTGCAGTTTTAGTTTTTTTTGTCATAGCATTTTGCATTTAGCCCAAAAAGTTCTACATTGGTCTCATCTAAGATGAGCACCTTCTTCCACATGCTGTGTCCCCAACATGGCTTTTCGCAAAGTGCAAATGTGATTTATGGCTTGCTTTCAAAACTGGTTTTCTTCTTGTTTCTCTTCCAAAAAAGGCTAGATTTGTGGAGTTTTTGACCAATAGTTGTCCTGTGAACGGATTCTCACAACTGAGTTGTGGATCTCTGCAGCTGCTCCAGAATAACCATGGGACTCTTTGCTGCTTTCCTAATTAGTGCTCACCTTGCTTGAGCGGTGAGTTTAGGTGAGTGACCATGTCTTGGTAGGTTTTCAATTTTGCTATAATACTTTCATTTTTTTATGCGATGAAGTGAAGAGTGCTCTGTGAGATGTTCAGAACTTGGGCTATTTTTTTAATAACCTAACCTAACCTTGGTTTACTCTTCTCCACAACTTTATCCCTGACCTGTCTGGTGTGCTCCTTGGTTTTAATGATGATGTTTGATCCCTAATGTTCTCAGACAAAATAATTTTAGTTATATTGAGAATAAATTACAAACAGGTGGACTCAGTTACTAATTATGTGACTTCTGGAGACATATGGTGACTCTGGATTTTATTTATTAGTATCAGACTACAGCCAACTGAAAACAAATGCACGTCACAATTTTCAGATCTATATTTTTAAAATAATTAGAAAAGCAAGTATCATTTCCTTTACACTTTACAAATATTTGCTATTTTGTGTTGGTATATCTCATAAAATCCCAGTAAAATACGTCAATGTTTGTGGGTGTAACGTAAGAAAATCTGGAAAAGTTCTGAAGGTATAAAAACTTTTTCAAGACACTGTATATAAATCTATCCCAGTTGCTCCTGCTCTGTAATAAGCTGATCATAACATATATCAGATACCATTTTCAACACAACAGGTTCCCCTTAAGGAAAACTTAGGCACTTAGGACCCCTCTCACAATATATTGTCATGCTGACTTATCCGTATAGTACAGGTCAGATGCTGTCCTGGGAAGTTGTGAATTTTCAGTTTACACTTTTACAAGCTATTTAGTTCCATATAAATAAAAAAAATGTTTTGAGGCTTTTTCAAAGAAAAGATAAATAGACATTATTGGAATGAATAGAGAGGTGAGAAAGACTATAGAGACTTCTAGAGTGTGCACTATACAGAAAATCATTTCTATGATATGCTTTGTAGTTGCAATGGGATTCACATTATCAAATATTGAATAGAGACAGCACTGCCAAGAAAATTACTGTCAGAAAGATGAATATGGTATGATTGTTCTGGGAAGGTTTACAGTTGTACGTTGTGAAATACCTCCACTGGATCTTATTTTCTAAGAAATATGCAATGTATTTCCAAACATTAATAAATTGCCATCCAAGCAGAAGCATTGTGGGCGTTGTCCACAGAATGGATTTACTTTCAGATACTATCAACTTCCTTTGAATAGGAAAATAAGTGAACATGACATAAAATAGGGCACCAAGGACCATAAAGTGAGCAAACTGGAACATGTAGGCTCATTTGCAGATGGAATAAAGATGACCGATGTGACTCTCCATGTTGTATATATTTTATAGTTCATGTATCCAGCAAATGGTTTTGTAGAAAACATAGATTTACAGTTGTGGCCAAAAGTATTGACACCCCTGCAGTTCTGTCAGAAATTACTCAGTTTCTTCCTGAAAATGATTGCAAACACAAATTCTTTGTTATTATTATCTTCATTTAATTTGTCTTAAATGAAAAAACACAAAAAGAATTGTCCTAAAGCCAAATTGGATATAATTCCACACCAAACATAAAAAAGAGGGTGGACAAAAGTATTGGCACTGTTCGAAAAATCAAAAAATCATGTGATGCTTCTCTAATTTGTGTAATTAGCAGCACCTGTAACTTACCTGTGGCACCTAACAGGTGTTGGCAATAACTAAATCACACTTGCAGCCAGTTGACATGGATTAAAGTTGACTCAACCTCTGTCCTGTGTCCTTGTGTGTACCACATTGAGCATGGAGAAAAGAAAGAAGACCAAAGAACTGTCTGAGGACTTGAGAAACCAAATTGTGAGGAAGCATGAGCAATCTCAAGGCTACAAGTCCATCTCCAAAGACCAGAATGTTCCTGTGTCTACCGTGCGCAGTTTCATCAAGAAGTTTAAAGCCCATGGCACTGTGGCTATCCTCCTTAGATGTGGACGGAAAAGAAAAATTGACAAGAGATTTCAACGCAAGATTGTGCGAATGTTGGATAAAGAACCTCGACTAACATCCAAACAAGTTCAAGCTGCCCTGCAATCTGAGGGTACAACAGTGTCAACCCGTACTATCCATCGGCGTCTGAATGAAAAGGGACTTTATGGTAGGTGACCCAGGAAGACCCCACTTCTTACCCCGAGACATAAAAAAGCCAGGTTGGAGTTTGCCAAAACTTACCTGAAAAAGCCTAAAACGGTTTTGGAAGAATGTTCTCTGGTCAGATGAGACAAAAGTAGAGCTTTTTGGGCAAAGGCATCAACATAGTGTTTACAGGAGAAAAAAAGAGGCATTCAAAGAAAAGAACACGGTCCCTACAGTCAAACATGGCGGAGGTTCCTTGATGTTTTGGGGTTGCTTTGCTGCCTCTGGCACTGGATTGCTTGACCGTGTGCATGGCACTATGAAGTCTGAAGACTGCCAACAAATTTTGCAGCATAATGTAGGGCCCAGTGTGAGAAAGCTGGGTCTCCCTCAGAGGTCATGGATCTTCCAGCAGGACAATGATGCAAAACACACTTCAAAAAGCACTAGAAAATGGTTTGAGAGAAAGCACTGGAGACTTCTAAGGTGGCCAGCAATGAGTCCAGACCTGAATCCCATAGAACACCTGTGGAGAGATCTAAAAATGGCAGTTTGGAGAAGGCACCCTTCAAATATCAGGGACTTGGAGGAGTTTGCCAAAGAAGAATGGTCTAAAATTCCAGCAGAGCATTGTAAGAAACTCATTGATGGTTACTGAAAGCGGTTGGTCGCAGTTATTTTGGCTAAAGGTTGTGCAACCAAGTATTAGGCTGAGGGTGCCGATACTTTCGTCTGGCCCATTTTTGGAGTTTTGTGTGAAATGATCAATGTTTTGTGTTGTGAGTTCATTTTTCCCTTCACCATTGAGGTCTGATGAACTCCCTCCTCTAGTGAAGGAAGGTAGTGAGACTGATTACCAAACACCTGGGCAGCTAGATGATGACTGGGTGGCTGGAATTGAGGACTGGATATAAGGCTGCTGACACCCTTCTTCCTGGCTGGTGATTTTCCTGCTGGATTCTTGGAGACCAGTCTGATTCCTGCATCTCAAAGCTAAGTTTTTCTGCTCTGCTTTGTACTCTTCAGTTTTGTTTTTGTTTTGCCTTGTTTTTTGGGAGTTCTGCCATCCCCGGCCGGGGGTGAGCTGAATTCCATTTTTGTCTCTGATCTGTTGTTCTTTTGCTCTGTCTTCAGAATATACCTGAGTGCTGATATAGTCTTTTGAAGCCTTGCGACTTCAGGTCCTGTTTTTCCTATCAGTCGGTTGGCTCATTTTGATAGGGTTTTTGCGGATGGCAGACAGCAGCTTTCCTATCCTGTCCTATGTAGTTAGCTTGGGCCCCATCATTTGCTCAACCTATCTTTCTATCTTTGTTAGTGTTTTCATCTTGCTTCACCGTCATTATATGTTGGGGGCTGCCTATTGCTTTGGGGTCTGCTCTGGGGCAGATTAGTTTTTCCCCTTTCTGTCTTTAGGCTATGTAGTTCTCCGGCTGTGATCGAGGGGTCTAGGGCACCGTAGGAACCCCCCACGGCTACTGCTAGTTGTTGTGGATAGGTTCAGGGGTCTGCAATCCGATAGCAGCCAACCTCTCTGGTTTTTCTGGACTTAGCTGGTATTTTGTTTTTTCCTCCTTCGGTGACTCATCATAACAGTTTTGCTTTTTGCTTCATTCTCTTTTTTGTTTTTTCATTTAAGACAAATTAAATGAAGATAATAATACCAAAGAATTTGTGTTTGCAATCATTTTCAGGAAGAAACTGAGTATTATCTGACAGAATTGCAGGGGTGTCAATACTTTTGGCCACAACTGTAGGTAGTTATAAGGAAATTCTACATTCCATATACACTAAATAATTGTGACGCTAGTCACTACTCAAAGAAATGCAACAAGACTGGATAATCAAACAGTTTGAGGTCGGATGCCAGGAGGGTACGTCATAGACAGAGGGATGAGACAAAATAATAGTCAGGTCAGCGTCCAGGGGTCAGAATACCAGGAAGATGGCGAATCAAGCAAATGGTCAAGGCACACAGATGGTCAGAGCGTGGTCCTAGGTTAGGCAGTAGAAGATCAGAGAACAGGGAAAAAGGGCAAGAGTGTGCAAGAAGCTAGAATTGGCTCAGGGAACACTAAAACTCAGCACGCACCCTCTCTAGACTGGACGTCAGACACTAACGCACTACATCCATACCCCCCAAAGGATGTAATCGTGACAATAAGGTTTATTCTATCGACTTGTCATCATTTTCAAGATCTCTGGTTGATGAATGAAATATCATTGTTCACATTCAAAGGCTGAAAATTAATTTTGACCTGGTCTTGCTACAATCTATCAATTCGATTATCTGAGCTAAACACAGCCTTGAAGCCTTGAATCCAGAGACATAGTTGGGCTATCTTTCTACTGGAGGTAAAGATTCAGTGTGCTGCCAATACTTCTTGGGCTCATTGAGTGTTCCAGTGCTTGGACCCTCAGTGTTCAGGAACTTATCCATTGTCCCTTTTGAAACTTGAGAAGGCCTCTTTAAAGCTACATTCCCACAATGAGCTTTTGGACGACTGTTTGATGTTACAGATTTTCTGCACCACTTCTCTACCCATTAAGTAAAATATGTTACTTGCATTTTTTTTAAATACCCAGTGTAAAAAAACTCACCAAAAACTCATCATGGAAACATAGAATAATAGTAACATTGTTACCCATAATAAAGGCACAAAACAAGACAAGCTGCTTCCTAAAGGAAAGTAGAGCTCTAGAAAGAAAGTGCAAAAGATCTCCAAAGCATCACAAGGAAAAGGACTGAGTGACAAAAGTCCACGGGAACAGAGAGAAGCCATCTTATCACAAAAATCATACCATCTGTCAGCTTTATGCCAGGGTCACATGAGTGTATATTTTCTCATCTAATAGAATAGGGCCAAACATGCAAATCACACTGACCACATTCTGAAAAGAGGGTAAGCATAGTGTGATCCGATTCTCTTGGATGAGCAGATGGAAAAAAAAATGTCCTCTTCTCTCTTGTGTCAGCCCATGGAAATCGGACTGCACTCAGATATCATACGAGTGCAGTCCAATGTTTTCAGTGAGCTCATTGACTTGACTTACATGGCCAAAAGTGATCCAAATATCTCTGGCACACTGAGATATTTTCCTCTGGATCAGGCTCTGTCTGAACAAAAAATTGGACTTATGCGTTTCCCCATAGAATAAAATTTGTCTGAGCTTTCTCGGACAAAAAAATGTAATTGCATTGCTACACTAGAAATATGAAAAATTGCAGGATAATACCCCTCCATAGAGATATAGACTTCAGTCTAAGAGTGGATTCACATTAGGTTCCAATGGAGATTTAGATTCAGTCTAAGAAAGGATTAGCATTAGGTCCTGGCAACGAGAATCGCCTTATCGTGGCTACCGGTTACACATGAATTGGCCAATTTATGTGCTAAGTATTCTCAATTTTTCATATTTCTAGTGCAGTAATACAATTCCATTTTCATATTTCATGTTTGCATGCTATAGCACTACAGAGTGCTGTTTTTTGTTTGATTGTATATGAGTTGGCTACTCTAGGTAGGCACCTGTTGAGACCTAATTTATTTTGGATGTGACTGTCATTCTTTTGACATTTGTATGCATTAGCCTTCTGACTGAGCACTTGACCCCCTAGCCTCAGGCATTTTTAATTGCAGCAGGATCCTACTCCTCCATACAGAAAACAGAAAAACACAGTAAACCAAACGTATACAAATACTCTGTTGTAAAAAAGTAACAGTAAACAGCAAGTGCTAGTAAAAAGATGATTACAAAACAGGGTATTTAGTTGATACGTTTTTGGCCTCCTTATAGAAATAGAATTCAGTCTAAGAGAGGATTCACATTAGATTCCCTGTTATGATTAGGTAAGGCCTGTTCACACTTCAGTTTTTTGTGTCAGTTAAAATCCGCCAAAAGGCAGAAAGCGGATCCGTTCCTAACTGATGTGAACGGATGCCACCGGATCTGTTTTTTTGACGGATCCGCTGAATGAAGAATTTGAAGGAACCGCTGCCCGGGAAGGGGGGAAGGAGAGAGAGAGAAAGAGTTTTTTTTTTCTCTGTCCACCAGAAATGATTTCAGGGTTAAATTTCCTCCTGACTTCATTCCTCTGGGCATGCGCTCTATAAAAATGCGGATCCTGCAGTACAAAAAACGTTACATGGTCCGTCCAGGCATCTTGGCGGATGACAAAAAATTGACGGATCCGCAAAAAAACGGATCCAACGGATGGCCATCCGTCAAGATCCGCCGGTAATGCAAGTCAATGGGGAAAAAACGGATCCGCCAAAAATAATGGCGGATCCGTTTTTTGCAAAAACGGTGGATTTTGACTGATGGTCAAAAACGGAAGTGTGAAACCGGCCTAACCGGGGAGGATAGCAGACAAATAGGCTAGGCAACCAGATAACCAGAGAGGTTGGTAACTTAGCGGATTGCAGACCCCTAAACTGACAACACAACTAGAATTAGCCGTGGGACATACCTACGATGCCCTAGACGCAGAACCCCAAAGGAATAGATAGCCCCCGAACATGTATTGCCGTTGAGACAAGATGAGGCACAAAACACAGGCAGAAAATAGAGTAAGCAAATGATGGGGCCCACACTGTCTATATAGAACAGGACAGAGAAAACAAAAAGCAAAAAACACAAATATCCTGAACTAAAAAGTAAAAAATAAACTGCAAATAATGCATAAAGGTAATAATAATAATAAGGGCATTAATAAACATAATTTTGATCAAAATAATGTACAAGCCATCCCGCCACATCACGGCAACCCTTGTGGGACAGTCCCTACTCTAGCATTTAAAACCTTGCATACACATTAACTTACTTTCTCAGTTCAGACTCCAGTTTTTTATAGAACAGGACAGGAAAGGATACTGTCTGCAATCACGCAAGAAACCCTAAGAAAAAATCCAACACGTCTGATATGCAAAAATACTGAGGCCACACAACCTCTCCCCCATTAAATCAGAACTCTGGTGTGAACTGGACGCAAAACAAAAGATACTGATATAACAGGGGACTAGAAACACTGAACAGACTGACATGAGCTGTGGCATATGGAACAGAGTCCAGCACAGTTCCCAGCAGGGGACAAGGCTGAACTCACACAGCAAAGCAGAAATCAGAGAAAAGCAAAAAATGGATCAAATGCAAAGAGATTCAAGCAGACAAATAACTTATCTGAACGATGCAGGACAAAGCAGAATGCAAAAAAGATTTCCAACATGCTCAGGAAGAAAACCAAATCACCGGCAACAACTCAGGGAAGGTTGCTCACTTAAATCTCTCCAGTCTGTAACACTTGGCCTCCAATCATCCTCCTCAGATGATTGACTTCTGTCAGCCAGACCAGCTCCATTACCAGCAGCAACCACCAGAGGGAGTCCAAACTCAGAGGCCAGGTCAAAAGTGTTCACAACAGTACCCGCCCTTGAGGAGGGGTCACCAAACCCTCAACCAAGCCACTAGGCCAATAAGGAAGGGCCAGGTGAAAGGCGCAAGCCAATCTCTCGGCATGAATGTCAGAAGCAAACACCCAAGAATTATCCTCCTGACCATAACCTTTCCACTTGACCAAGTACTGGAGTCTCTGTCTAGCCAGACGAGAATCCAATACCTTCTCTACTTCATACTCCAGATTACCCTTAACCAATACAGGATCAGGGGGCGCAGCCATGGGAACTACTGGCTCCACAAACCTTTTCAACAAAGATTTATGAAAGACGTTGTGAATCCTAAACTTCTCTGGAAGAGCCAAACGGAAAGAAATGGGATTAAGGATTTCCAAAATCTTATACGGTCCAATGAACCTTGGCTTAAATTTTGGAGACACAACTCTCATAGGAATATTTTTTGAGGAAAACCAAACCATGTCACCCACTTTAATCCGGGGACCAATAGTCCTATGCCGGTTTGCAAACCGTTGGGCCTTCTCCAGAGAGTGAGACAACTTATCCACTACTTGATCCCAAATCTGCTGCATTCTCTCTACCACAGAATCAACACCTGGACAGGCAGAAGCATCCACCTGCCCTGAAGAAAACCGAGGATGAAACCTGAAGTTGCAGAAAAAAGGAGACATCAAAGTGGCAGAACTAGCCCTATTATTTAGAGCAAATTCAGCCAAGAGCAAAAAAGAGATCCAGTCATCTTGATCAGCAGTCACAAAACATCTCAAATAGGTATCCAAAGTCTGGTTTGCTCTCTAAGTCTGCCCATTGGTCTGAAGGTGGAACGCAGAGAAGAAGGACAACTGAATTTCCAGTTTGGAACAAAAGGCTCTCCAAAATCTGGAAACAAACTGGACTCTTCTGTCAGACACAATGTTCTCCGGAATACCGTACAAACAAACCACCTGCTGTAAAATCAAGGGCACCAACTCAGAAGAAGATGGCAAATTTGGGAGTGGTACAAGATGGATCATCTTAGAAAATCTATCACAAATCACCCAGATAACAGACATTCTCTGAGAGACAGGAATATTGAAAATAAAATCCATTGAGATATAGGTCCATGGCCTCCTGGGAACTGGCAGTGGCACTAACAATCCACTAGAATGAGAACAGGGTTTGGACAGAGAACAAGTCCCACAGGACTGCACAAAATTCCTTACATCACAAGATAAAGCAGGCCACCAAAAAGACTGACTCACCAAATCTCTGGTACCAAAAATACCAGGAAGACCAGCTAACGCGGAACAATGAATTTCAGACATTACTCTTCTCCACTGGTCAGGGGACATACAATTTCCCCATAGGACATCGTTCAGGTTTGTCCTCCTGAAATTCCTCCAGGGCAAGTCTCAAATCGGGTGAAATAGCGGAAAGAACCACACCCTTGTTTAGAATGGTAGTAGGCTCAGTCACATCAAGAGAAACCGCAAAGAAACTCCCAGAGAGGGCATCCGCCTTAATATTCTTAGTGCCCAGAGGAAAGGAGACCACAAAATTAAAACACGTGAAAAACAAGGCCCACCTAACCTGTCTAGGATTCAATCACTTGGCTGATTCGAGATAGATCACGTTCTTGTGGTCGGTGAGGACCACAGCTTGATGTCTGGCCCCCTCCAACCAATGTCTCCACTCTTCAAATGCCCACTTCATAGCCAACAATTCCCGATTCCCCATGTCATAATTATGTTCAGATGGGGAAAACTTTTGAGAAAAGAAGGCACAAGGAAACATTTTAGAGGTTCCTGGATCTCTTTGAGACAAAACAACTCCTGCACCAATCTCAGAAGCACCTATCTCCACCTGAAATGGGAGTGAAATATCAGGTTGCCGTAGAACAGGAGCAGAAGTGAATCTCTACTTAAGCTCCTGGAACACCGAGACTGCCTCTAGAGACCAATTCACCACATCAGCGCCCTTTTTGGTCAAATCTGTCAGTGGTTTAACATTACCAGAAAAATTACTTATGAATTTATGGTAGAAATTAGCAAAACCCAAATATTTCTGAAGAGTCTTCAAGTAAGTGGGCTGAACCCAATCATAAATGGCCTGGACCTTGACTGGGTCCATTTCAATAGCGGACGGGGACAAAATTAATCCAAAAAACGAAAATTTTTGTCCGACAAAGAGACATTTCGATCCCTTAACATACAGAGCATTTTCTCTCAAAATCCGGAAAACAATCCGAACATGTTCCACATGAGAATCCCAATCATTGGAAACAAATCAAAATATCGTCCAAATAAATGATCAAAAACTTGTCCACAAAATCCCGGAAAATATCATTCATGAAAGATTGGAAGACAGAAGGGGCATTAGTGAGCCGAAAAGGCATCACTAGGTACTCAAAATGTCCCTCAGGAGTATTAAACACCGTCTTCCATTCATCACAGAACTTGATGCGAATAAGATTATATGCCCACCCTAAGGTCAAGCTTGGTTAACCAACTATCACCTTTCACTCTGGAGAATAAATCAGAAATCAGGGGTAACGGATACTGATATTTAAGTGATTTTATTAAGGAGACGATAGTCAATACATGGCCTCAATGAGCCATCTTTCTTGGCCACAAAGAAAAAGCCGGCACCTAAAGGAGAAGAGGATGGTCTGATATGACCCTTTTCCAATGACTCTTTGATATAAGATCACATGGCATCATGTTCAGGTACAGATAAGTTGAAGAGCCGACCCTTGGGAAATTTACAACCGGGCACTAACTCGATCGCGCAATCATAACTCATATGAGGAGGCAAGGACGCAGACTTACTCTCACTAAATACATCAGAGAAATCAGCCAAATAGTCAGGAACATCATGAGACTGTGGAGAGGTAGAAAAAACAGGAGTGTCAGTAAGAACACATTGACAATCCCAACTAACCACAGACACAGATTTCCAATCAAGAACAGGATTGGTCTGTAACCAAGGAAAACCCAGTACAATAATGTAATGTAAATTATGCAACACCAAAAATTTACTATTCTCTTGGTGGTCCGGGGCTACCCGCATTATCACCTGGGTCCAAAACTGGGGTTTATTCTCTGCCAAAGGGGTAGTATCAATACCCCTTAAAGGAATAGGAGTCCGCAGGGGTACCATGGGAAAACCACAAAGTTTGGCAAAGTCAAAATCCATCAGGTTCAGGGCTGCTTCAGAATCAACAAAAGCCTTAGCAGAAAATGGAGATAAGGAGCAGATCAAGGAAACCGACAAAAGGAATTTAGGCTGTACATTGCCCAAAACAAATGAGTGAGCAAAACGTTTTTCTCGCTTAGGGCAGACGGAAATAGTATGAGAGGCGTCCCCACAAGAGAAGCACAACTTATTATGCCTTCTAAATTCTTATAATAATAATAATAAATTTTATTTCTATAGCGCCGACATATTCCGCAGCACTTTACATTTCAGAGGGGACTTCTACAGACGATAGACATTGCAGCATAACAATAATCATATAGATCATAACAGATACCAAGAGGAATGAGGGCCCTGCTCGCAAGCTTACAGTCTATGAGGAAAAAGGGAGACACGAAAGGTGGGTGGTAACAATTGCCCTGATTGTATGGACCAGCCATAATGTTAAGTGTGTAACAGTACGGACACAGAGGGCTAATGGATGCATAAAGCATGTGGGAACATGATGCGGGGAACCTGGTTATGGTAAACCTCTTGGCTGTGCCACACAGGGATAGTTAGATAAATGTTTTGGGGCAGTAGGCCAGTCTGAATAAATGCAGTTTCAGGGCATGCTTAAAATTGTGGGGACTGGGGACTAATCGTATTGACCAGGGTAGTGCATTTCAAAGAATTGGCGCAGCATGTGTAAAGTCTTGGAGACGGGAGTGGGAGGTTTTGATTATTGAGGATGCTAACCTCAGGTCATCAGCAGAACGGAGGGCGCGAGTAGGGTGGTATACTGAAACAAGGGAGGAGATATAGGATGGTGCTGAGCCATGGAGAGCTTTGTGGGTGAGGATAATAAGTTTGTACTGGATTCTGGAGTGGATGGTAAGCTAGTGTAAAGACTGGCACAAGGTAGAGGCATCGGTGTAGCGATTGGCGAGGAATATGATCCTGGCTGCAGCATTCAAGACAGATTGGAGGGGGGAGAGTTTGGCAAGAGGGAGACCGATTAGAAGAGAGTTACAATAGTCGAGACGAGAATGAATAAGAGAAACAGTCAAATTTTTTGCAGAGTCAAAAGTAAGAAAAGGTCGAATTCTAGAAATGTTTTTGAAATGCTGATAACAAGAGCGAGCCAGTGATCGGATGTGGGGGGCAAAGGAAAACTCGGAGTCAAGTATGACCCCAAGACAGTGGGCATGCTGCAGGGGAGTAATAGTGGAACCACACATGGAAAAGGCAAAGTCGGGTATAGGTACATTAGTAGCTGGAGGAAACACAAGGAGTTCAGTTTTTGACAGGTTCAGTTTCAGATATAGTGAGGACATGATGTTAGACATAGCGTTTAGACAATTGCTGGTGTTTTCTAGAAAGGCTGGCGTGATGTCAGGAGAAGAAGCATATAATTGGGTGTCATCAGCACAGAGATGGTACTGGAAACCAAATCTTCTGATCGTTTGACCAATAGGGGCAGTGTACAAAGAGAAGAGGAGGGGGCCTAGGACTGATCCTTGAGGAACCCCAACAGTAAGGGGAAGATGAGAGGAGGAGGAACCAGTAAAAGATACAGTAAAGGAGCGGTCAGAGAGATAGGAGGAGAACGGTGTCCTTGAGGCCAATGGAACGGAGCATAGTGAGGAGGAGATGATGATCCACAGTGTTGAATGCTGCAGAGAGATCCAAGAGAATTAGCATGGAGTAATAACCATTTGATTTAGCTGTTAGTAGATCATTAGAGACTTTAATAAGGGCAGTTTCAGTAGAGTGTAAAGAACAGAAACCGGATTGGAGAGGGTCAAGAAGAGAAGTTATCAAAGAGATAGTGGATAAGACGGGAGTGGACCAGGCATTCCAGGAGTTTAGAGATGAAGGGAAGATTAGAGACAGGTCCATAGTTAGCGGCACAGTTTTGGTTGAGGGATGTTTTTTTAAGTAGTGGATGTATGATGGCATGCTTAAATGAGGAGGGAAAGATACCAGAAGAGAGAGAGAGGTTAAATATTTTAGTTAGGTGAAGGGTGACAGCAGGGGAAAGGGACTGGAGGAGATGTGACGGAAATGGGTCACTGGTGCAAGTGGTTGGGCGAGAAGATGCAAGGAGCCTGCTTACTTCTTCTTCTGTGACTGGTTCAAAATCAGAGAGTGAGCTAGATGCAGTGGGGGAGGGAGGACATGGTATGAGGTGATTGGGAGATAATTTCCTGTTGGATCTGGTCAATTTTTTCTTTGAAGTAATTGGCCAGATCGTCAGCTCAATTCTCCGTGGTTGGGGCCTGTACTCTTGGGTTGAGTAGAGAATGAAAAGTGTCAAAGAGACGTTTAGGGTTATTGGACAGTGAGGTGATGAGGGTGTTGAAATAGGTTTGTGTTGAGAGGTGAAGGGCAGTGTTGTATGTTCTAAGCATAAACTTATAATGGATGAAATCTTCGTGTAGATTGGATTTTCTCCACAGACGTTCGGAGCACCTGGAGCACCGCTGCAGGAAACGTGTTCGCAGGGTGTGCTAGGGTTGTCGCCGTCTGGGTTGTGGTGTTCTATTTATAGGAGGTGCAAATTCATCCAGGGCACTTTGAAGTGTTTCATTGTAATGCTTCAATGCAGAATCTGGACATGAGAGGGAGGAGATAGGGGCCAATGAAGACTGCAAGTTCTTCATAAGTTTCTGGGTGTTAATGGCCTGTATGTTTCTTTAAGTATGGACAGTGGGGGTGACCTGAGCGGCCTGGCAGTTCTTGATAGAGAATGAAAGAAGGTTGTGGTCAGAGAGCGGGAGAGGGGAGCTAGCAAAATCATTCACTGCACAAAGCCGAGAGAAGACCAAGTCGAGGGAGTTTCCGTCATCATGCGTTGGAGAATTAGTAAGCTGCGAAAGGCCAAACGAGAAGGTTAGAGATAAAAGGTGAGTAGCAGATGGGGAGAGGGGAAGAGCAATGGGGATGTTGAAATCGCCCATGATGAGGGTAGGGATGTCACAGGAGAGAAAATGTGGAAGCCAAGTGGCAAAATGATCCAGGAACTGATAGGAGTGGCCAGGAGGAGGATACACCACCGCCACTCGCATGGAGAAGGGGGTGTAGAGTCTGATGGCATGGACCTCAAAAGAAGGGAAGACAAGTGAGGGTACATGAGGGATAACCTGAAAGGTACATTTTGGTGATAGGAGCAGACCAACGCCTCCACCTGCTCTATTGTCTGATCTTGGGGTATGAGAGAAGTGCAGTCCACCATATGAAAGAGCAGCAGCAGCGGTAGTATCTGACTGCTGGATCCAGGTTTCAGTAAAAGCCAGAAGGTTATGAGTAGAGTTGAGCGAAACAGATGGTCAGATTCAAAAATCGCCGACTTTCGCCAAAGTCGGGTTTCGCCGATCGAAACCCGACCCTAGCGTGAGGTCGGCCATGAGGTCACCGATCAGCGCACCAAAGTCGCATTTCAAATCATGCTTTCAGCGCCTTTTCTTACCCAATGATGGAGGACGCACACTGTGGGCAACGTGATGACATGCGCAGCGGCCAGCACCATCTTAGAGAAGGGCATAGAAGTGATTGGCTGGCTTTGTGTGGCATCACAGTGGGTATAAAAGGCTGTGAACACCGACCGCCATCTTACTTCTGCCGATCTTACAATAGGGAGAGGTGCTGCTGCTGATTCTGAACAGGGAGAGCGTTAGGCAGGGAAGAAGAAAAAAAAAATTGCTTCTGCTGATAGCGCTTTTCACTGTACAGTTAGTGTGCAGTGAAAGGGGAGGATTTTTGTTGTGTGCAGCAGCGCTGGTGGTGATTAGGCTGCCTTTTAAGGCTACCTGCTAGCAGCATTACTGTGTGCACACTGCTGTTCAAGCTGCTTTTTTCAAAGCACTCCAAATTTTATTATTTTGTCCTGGTGAGTTACTGAGCGTTCATTTTTTCACACACCATCTAGTGGCAGTGGCGGATCTTAATAGGGGCGGATGGGGCGGTCGCCCCGGGCCCAAGGTTTTTTGGGGGTCCAGGGGCCAATCCGGAGCCGCAGCGCAATTTTAGCTTCCCCCAATAGTCGCGTGTCGCGGCAATTGTCGGCGGCTGCGCTGCGCTGCGCTGAATGGCTGGCTCAGTCACCTGATCCTCCTCCCCTCTCTCTGCAGTGTCCGCGCTCTTTCCGGCCAGCAACTGGCATCACGTGGCTGCATCAGAGTGACTCTGGCCACTCACACTCTGGCAGCGGCTCCTCTGTTCCCTCCCCTTCGTTGGTGTCCATAGACACAGTGGGGCCCGGCAACTGACAGCCCAGCCGACGCCGTGTATCACAGGAGGAAGAAAAACTCTCTGGTGCCTGGTGGACAGTGTTGCAGCAGCAGCAGCACTGCCTGTTCCTCACCTCTCCGAACTTGGGGGTAAGTCGCAGCAGGGTGGGGCGGAGGTATGTCATGACTGACTCATGTGGATGTGGGGAAAAACACTCTTTGTTATACATGTATTTTAGCCCTATGTTGATTGCTCATTAAATATTATAAACTCAATATACATTTCCTGCCTCTTGATGATTACCCTCTAAGAGTACACCGCATAACATCTGGGCCTCCGTCCTTGATCGCCGGCACACGTGTTTTAGCCCTTAGTTGCCTACCACATCTTTCTCTCACCTACTTTATGTGGATGTGGGGGGCATGGGGGAGTGGGCAGGGGGGGGCCTTGGTCAAGAGGGGTGCCGGGTGCCCAGACTTTAGGAACAGCCTCGGACCAGTGAGCAGTGCACTACACGCATTATGTAACGTAACCCATTCAGGTCCTCACATCACGTCCCCTATGGCCAGGTTCACGTTGGGCGATTTTGTGCGTATTGGCCGTAGGCCTACAGCTTATGTGCAACGTCTTTTTAGACCATGTCCACACGTGTCGGAATGGTGGCGGGTTTTCCGTACGGACCCACAGCAAACCAAGTGCTGCGTTCCGTACGGCTGTCAATTCCCGCACGGGGACCGCAGCGCTCAGCTAGCTGTATTTATGCATGATGGTTTCAAACTGCACAGGTGAGAGATCCTTTTCAAAACGAATTAAAAATGAGTTGAGGAGTCAAATGGGACAAGACAGACTCAATCATCTCTCTTTAATGAGCATTGAACAAGAGCTTTTGAAGAGTCTAGACCTCTCAGAAATCATCAACGACTTAAGCACCAAAAAATCTCGCCGAAAAAGTCTGTGAGCAGTTTATGATCTTCAGTGTCAAAAAAAATCTGAGTTTCTAGTCCATTAAGAAATTGTTGCCTGTGCTCATTGCACTTTTCCTGTTAGGCTACCACCCACACAGAAATACATCTGTATAGATAAATAATTATGTTGAATTATTGTTTAATATTATGTTTACATGTTCTTATTTGCACTTGCATGTGGTACGGTGAATGTAGCCTTATGTTTACCTTGTATGAAGAAATACAGGCCAGTATATACCACATTATATATTTTGACTGTTGATTTTGAGGAATATTTAATATTATTTATATTGTTTGACCATACAATACAATTTCTTGCAATAAAAAAGTAATTTTTCTTTGTTTTTATGGTCTAATAAATGTTACAATTTGTATACCTAAAAATCAGCATATGCAGTGTTTTTGTGAGAAGAGCCACAAAATTTTGACAGAAAATGTTTTCCTGGGAAGGGGGTACTGGGCCCCAGGTTTTATGAACAGCCCCGGGCCCATGGTCCACTTAATCCGCCACTGTCTAGCGGTGTACACTCCTCACACACTACCGTGTACCGGCTGGTATCACGGACAAATAGAAGCTATCTGGGTGTGACTCTGGAAGAAAAAGCCGAGGAGTTTGTCCATTTTTCCAGACCCAGACGTTAGAGTCGTGTCCGTTTTTCAAACAGTTTTGTATATCTGCTGTTTGATAACGGTCAAAACTAGACAGAGACAGAGTGTGTCAGTCCGTATACAAATACACGGAGCTTGACAATTTTACATACACACACCGTACAGCGTTGTATGCTCCTCACACACTACCATGTACCGCCTTCTAGCACGGACAAATAGAAGCAACCTGTGTGTGACTCTGGAAAAAAAAGCCGAGGAGTATTTCCTTTTTCCAGACCTACACATTAGAGTCCTGTCCATTTTTCAAACAGTTTCGTAGATCTGCTGTTTGATAACGGTCAAAACTAGACAGAGACAGCATGTGTCAGTCCATATACAAATACACGGAGCTTGACAATTTTACATACACACACCGTACAGCGTTGTACGCTCCTCACACATTGCCGAGTACCGCCTTCTAGCACGGACAAATAGAAGCAACCTGTGTGTGACTCTGGAAAAAAAAGCCGAGGAGTATTTCCTTTTTCCAGACCTACACCTTAGAGTCCAGTCTGTTTTTCAAACAGTTTCGTATATCTGCTGTTTGATCACGGTCAAAACTAGACAGAGACAGCGCGTTTCAGTCCGTATACAAATACACGAAGCTTGACAATTTTACATACTCACATCGTATAGAGCTGTACAATTCTCCACCAGTATTGTATATCTGACTGTTGTGAGTTCATTTTCCCCTCCGTCACTGAGGCCTGGTGAACTCCCTATTCTAGTGAAGGAAGGTAGTGAGCCTGATTATCAGGCACCTGGGACTAATGAAGACGATTGGCTGAGTGGAGTCACTGACTGGATTTAAGGCAGCCTACGCCCTTTCTGCCCTGCGGTTGATTTCTCTGTGGACTCTTGGACACCAGTCTGATTCCTGCTCTCCTAAAGCTAAGTTTTCTGTTTTGCCTTTTTGCATTTAAGATTGTTTTTGTTTTTCTTGCTTTTTGGATTCTGCCACTCCCTGCTGGAGTGTGCAGTGTTCCGTTAGCTCTGTCTTCTGAATGTACCTGAGTGCTGATTTAGTTTTTGAAGCTTAGTTGCTTCAGGGCCATTTTTATATCAGCTTGTTGGCTTTTGTCTCTGATAGGGTTTTGGCAGATTGCAGACAGCAGCCTTCCTATCCGTTCCTATCTAGGTAGTTTTTGGGCCCCGTCTTTGCTCAGCCTGTCTTTCTGTCTGTGTAAGTGTTTTCATCTTGCTTCACCGTCATTATATGTGGGGGGCTGCCTATTGCTTTGGGGTCTGCTCTGGGGCAGTTAGATTTCCCCTTTCCTTCTTTAGGCCTATGTATCTCTCCGGCTGTGATCGAGGGGTCTAGGTCATCGTAGGAACCCCCCACGGCTACTGCTAGTTGTGTTGATAGGTTCAGGGGTCTGCAATCTGATAGTTGCCAACTTCTCTGGTTTTCTGGACTTAGCTAGCATTTCTGTTTTTGCCTCCTACGGTGACTCAATCATAACAGAATCACCCGCCCAAACCGCAGATCCTGGGGTACTCAATAGCAGGAAAGAATTGTGTTTAAAAAAAAAAAAAAAAAAAAGAGTTTGTATATTCTTTCCTCTATATCTCTGAGGCCGTAGGGGGAATTTTTTTTTCTCTCAATGGAGATAAAGCAAGTGTCTGATCGTGTGGAGCAGCTCGCTGCTGAAGTACGAGGAATTTCCGCCTATCTTGCTCGTTCACATGCTGTTGAACCAAAGATCCCCACACCTGATGTATTTTTTGGGGATCGATCTAAATTTTTGAGTTTCAAAAATAATTGTAAATTATTTTTTGCTTTGAAGCCTAACTCGTCAGGGAGCCCCGCGCAGCAGGTTAAAATTGTCATCTCTTTGCTGCGCGGCGATCCCCAGGATTGGGCGGTTTCTTTGAAACCAGATGACCCTATTCTGACTAATGTGAACGCATTTTTTCAGGCCTTGGGGTTGCTGTATGATGAACCTAATGCTATTGATCAGGCTGAAAAGACCCTGCTAGCATTGAACCAAGGTCGAGAATCTGCAGAGTTGTACTGTCAAAAGTTCCGAAAGTGGGCGGTCCTTACTAGCTGGAATGATAGTGCCTTGGCTGCTCTCTTTCGGAAGGGTTTGTCAGAAGCTGTAAAAGATACTATGGTGGGATTTCCTGTTCCCTCTGGTCTGGACGATTCTATGTCTTTAGCCATTCAGGTTGATCGGCGTTTACGTGAACGCAGGATTACACGAGAGGTGTTGCCACCGGTTGAACAGACGTCTGAACCTATGCAATGTGATAGAGTTTTGTCTAAGGCGCAACGTCAGGAATTCAGAAGGCGCAATAAGCTGTGTTTTTTCTGTGGAGATGCCTCACATATTATTTCTGTTTGTCCTAAACGTGAGAAACGCTTTGCACACACGTTTTCTGTTGGTGGGGTTCAGCCTAAGTTTCTTTTGGCGATTACTCTGATCTGTTCCCTGTCCACATTTTCCGCCAAGGCTTTTGTGGATTCGGGAGCAGCGCTAAACCTAATGGACTTGGATTTTGCTAAACGTTATGGATTTCCGTTGACACCTCTGCAGACGCCTATCCCTTTGAGGGGGATTGATGCTACCCCTCTGGCTAAAAATAAACCTCAGTTTTGGACCCAGTTGGTCATGCGGGTCGCCCCAGACCACCAAGAAAATTGCAGATTTTTGGTTTTGCATGGTCTGCATGATGCCACTGTTCTGGGGTTTCCATAGTTGCAGATTCATAATCCAGTTTTGGATTGGAAGTCTGTGTCTGTGGTGAGTTGGGGTTGCCGGTGTACCTTTAGTGAGGCTCCGGTTTTTTCCACCTCTCCTCAGTCGCATGAGGTTCCTGACTATTTGGCGGACTTCTATGATGTATTTAGTGAGAATGAGTCTGCGTCCTTGCCTCCTCATAGGAGTTATGACTGTGCAATTGAACTAAGCCCGGGGTGTAAATTTCCTAAGGGTCGACTCTTCAATTTATCTGTACCCGAGCACGAGGCTATGCGGTCCTATATTAAGGAGGCGTTGGAGAAGGGTCATATTAGACCATCCTCTTCACCCTTAGGTGCCGGTTTTTTTTTTGTGGCCAAGAAGGATGGTTCTTTAAGGCCTTGTATTGATTATCGTGCCCTCAATAAAATTACTATTAAATATCAGTATCCGTTACCCCTGATTTCGGATCTATTCTCTAGAGTCAGAGGTGCTTGCTGGTTTACCAAGCTTGACCTCAGGGGGCGTATAATCTTATCCGCATTAAGCAGGGGGATGAATGGAAGACGGCGTTTAATACTCCGGAGGGACATTTTGAGTACCTGGTGATGCCTTTTGGGCTCACTAATGCCCCTTCTGTCTTCCAGTGCTTCATGAACGATATTTTCCGAGACTTAGTCGATAAATTTTTGATTATCTATCTGGACGATATTTTGATCTTCTCCAAGGATTGGGATGCTCATGTGGAACATATTCGGACTGTGTTCCGGATCTTGAGAGAGAATGCTCTGTATGTCAAAGGATCAAAATGCCTTTTTGGAGTACAGAGGATTTCTTTTTTGGGATTTATTTTGTCTCCATCAACTATTGAAATGGACCCGGCCAAGGTACAGGCCATTTATGATTGGGTTCAGCCCACTTCTTTGAAGGCCCTCCAGAAGTTTTTGGGTTTTGCTAATTTTTATCGGAAATTAATAGCAACATTTTCTAGTATTGCCAAACCATTGACTGACCTGACCAGGAAGGGTGCGGATGTGTTGAATTGGTCTCCGGAGGCGGTTGCTTCCTTTCAGGGGCTGAAGCGAAGATTTACCTCCGCCCCGGTTCTGCGGCAACCTGATGTCTCACTCCCGTTTCAGGTAGAGGTGGATGCTTCTGAGATTGGTGCAGGAGCAGTGTTGTCCCAAAAGGATCCGGTAACATCTAAAATGAATCCCAGTGCTTTCTTTTCCCGAAAGTTCTCTTCATCTGAACGTAACTATGATGTGGGGAATCGGGAACTGTTGGCCATGAAATGGGCATTTGAGGAGTGGAGACATTGGTTGGAGGGAGCCAAACATCAAGTTGTGGTCCTCACTGACCACAAAAATTTGATTTACCTAGAGTCGGCTAAACGCTTGAACCCTAGACAGTAGAGTTGAGCGATACCGTCCGATACTTCAAAGTATCGTATCGGATGGTATCGCCCGATCTTTAAAAAAAGTATCGGTATCGCCGATTCCGATACCGGAAGTCCCATTCAAGTCTATGGGACTTCCGGTATCGGAATAAGAAAAACCCTTTCCTGCCCTTGTACAGCCTCTCTGGGGTCTGTACGGGCCTTCCGGGGGGCTGTGCCGGCCTGCCAGGGCGTCTGTGCAGGCTCCGGTGGTCTGTGCCGGCCTGCCGGGGGGCTGTGCAGGCTCCGGGGGGCTGTGCCGGCCTGCCGGGGGGCTGTGCCGGCCTGCCGGGGGGCTGTGCAGGCTCCGGGGGGCTGTGCCGGCCTGCCGGGGGGCTGTGCCGGCCTGCCGGTGGTCTGTGCAGGCTCCGGGGGTCTGTGCAGGCATCGTCCGATGGGACTACAAGTCCCATCGGGCGATGCCTGCTACCATGACAGTGATTGACACATTAGCCAATGATGGGACAGTAGTAGTCCCATCATCCGGCTAATGTGTTAAATGTAAAAAAAAAAAAAAAAAAAAAAATTACATGCTACATACATACAACATGCATACTACATACATGCTACATTCATACTACATACTACATACATGCTACATTCATACTACATAAATACTACATGCAACATACATACTACATATATACTACATGCATGCTACATACATACTGCATGCTACATACATACCACATATATACTACATACATACTACATGCATGCTACATGCATGCTACATGCTACATACATAACACATATATACTACATGCATGCTACATACATACTACATGCTACATACTACATATATACTACATGCATGCTACATACTACATGCTACATACATACTACATGTATACTACATGCATGCTACATACATACTGCATGCTACATGCATGCTACATACATACTACATACATACTACATGCTACATACATACTACATATATACTACATACATACTACATACATACTACATGCATGCTACATGCATGCTACATACATACCACATACATAACACATATATACTACATGCATGCTACATACATACTACATGCTACATACATACCATATACATACTACATGCATGCTACATACATACTACATGCATGCTACATACATACTACATGCTACATACATACTACATATATACTACATGCATGCTACATACATACTACATGCTACATACATACTACATATATACTACATGCATGCTACATACTACATGCTACATACATACTACATATATACTACATACATGCTACATATATACTACATGCATGCTACATACTACATGCTACATACATACTACATATATACTACATACATGCTACATACATACTACATGCTACATACATACCACATACATACTACATACATGCTACATATATACTACATGCATGCTACATACATACTACATATATACTACATGCATGCTACATACATACTACATGCTACATGCATGCTACATACATATTACATACATACTACATGCTACATACATACCACATATATACTACATACATACAATACATTCATACAATACATACATAGACATACAGTACATATAACATAGAGTAACATACTTACCAATACTTGTCACATTGTTCCCCGAAGCCATTGTCTTTTCCGGAATAAATATTAACATAACAAACCACAAAAATACTCACCCACGATCCGAAGCAGTCCACGAGTGTGTCCCCCGACGATCTTGGGTAGAGAACTGCAGCATCAGCTGTTGCTGCCGTTCTCTACGGGCTGCAGGAATCCAATGACGGAAGGTAGGTATCCTTCCGCACTGTATTCCTCCGCCACTTAAAAAAAAAAAAGTCCCTAGTCTCACTTTATGCCATTGCTGTGTGGGAAATTCCCACGCAGCAATGGCATAAAGTGAGACTAGGGACTTTTTTTTTTTTAAGTGGCGGAGGAATACAGTGCGGAAGGATACCTACCTTCCGTCATTGGATTCCTGCAGCCCATAGAGAACGGCAGCATCATCTGATGCTGCAGTTCTCTACCCAAGATCGTCGTGGGACACACTCGTGGACTGCTTCGGATCGTGGGTGAGTATTTTTGTGGTTTGTTATGTTAATATTTATTCCGGAAAAGACAATGGCTTCGGGGAACAATGTGACAAGTATTGGTAAGTATGTTACTCTATGTTATATGTACTGTATGTCTATGTATGTATTGTATGAATGTATTGTATGTATGTAGTATATATGTGGTATGTATGTAGCATGTAGTATGTATGTAGTATGTATGTAGCATGCATGTAGCATGTAGTATGTATGTAGTATATATGTAGTATGTATGTAGCATGCATGTAGTATATATGTAGCATGTATGTAGTATGTATGTGGTATGTATGTAGCATGTAGTATGTATGTAGCATGCATGTAGTATATATGTAGTATGTATGTAGCATGTAGTATGTATGTAGTATGTATGTAGTATGTATGTGGTATGTATGTAGCATGTAGTATGTATGTAGCATGCATGTAGTATATATGTAGTATGTATGTAGCATGCAGTATGTATGTAGTATGTATGTAGTATGTATGTGGTATGTATGTAGTATGTAGTATGTATGTAGCATGCATGTAGTATATATGTAGTATGTAGTATGTATGTAGTATGTATGTGGTATGTATGTAGCATGTAGTATGTATGTAGCATGCATGTAGCATGCATGTAGTATGTATGTAGCATGCATGTAGTATGTATGTAGCATGCATGTAGTATGTATGTAGTATGTATGTAGCATGTAGTATGTATGTAGCATGTAGTATGTATGTAGCATGCATGTTGTATATATGTAGTATGTATGTAGCATGTAGTATGTATGTAGTATGTATGTGGTATGTATGTAGCATGCATGTAGTATATATGTAGTATGTATGTAGCATGTAGTATGTATGTAGTATGTATGTAGTATGTATGTGGTATGTATGTAGCATGTAGTATGTATGTAGCATGCATGTAGTATATATGTAGTATGTAGTATGTATGTAGTATGTATGTGGTATGTATGTAGCATGTAGTATGTATGTAGCATGCATGTAGCATGCATGTAGTATGTATGTAGCATGCATGTAGTATGTATGTAGCATGCATGTAGTATGTATGTAGTATGTATGTAGTATGTATGTAGCATGCAGTATGTATGTAGCATGTATGTAGTATGTATGTAGTATATATGTAGTATGTATGTAGCATGTAGTATGTATGTAGCATGCATGTAGTATATATGTAGTATGTATGTAGCATGCATGTAGCATGTATGTAGTATGTATGTAGTATGTATGTAGCATGTATGTAGTATGTATGTAGTATATATGTAGTATGTATGTAGCATGCATGTAGTATGTATGTAGCATGTAGTATGTATGTAGCATGCATGTAGTATGTATGTAGTATTTTTTTTTTTTTTTTTTTTTTTTAACATTTAACACATTAGCCGGATGATGGGACTACTACTGTCCCATCATTGGCTAATGTGTCAATCACTGTCATGGTAGCAGGCATCGCCCGATGGGACTTGTAGTCCCATCGGACGATGCTTGCACAGACCCCCGGACATCAGCACAGCCCCCCGGCAGGCCGGCACAGCCCCCCGGCAGGCCGGTACATACCCCCACAGGGTGCACAGACCACCGGCAGGCCGGCACAGCCCCCCGGCAGGCCGGTACAGACCCCCACAGGGTGCACAGACCACCGGCAGGCCGGCACAGCCCCCCACAGGGTGCACAGACCACCGGCAGGCCGGCACAGACCCCGGGCAGTCCACACAGCCCCCCGGCAGGCCGGCACAGCCCCCCGGCAGGCCGGCAGAGACCCCCGGAAGGCCCGAAATGACGGCGCATCATGATGCGCACACACCGCGCATCATGATGACGTCAGGCCGTCAATCAACTGAACTTCCGATTCCGATGCCGAATTCCGATATTGAAAAAATATCGGAAGTCGGTATCGGAATTCCGATACAGCAAGTATCGGCCGATACCCGATACTTGCGGTATCGGAATGCTCAACACTACTAGACAGGCTAGGTGGGCCTTGTTTTTTACGCGTTTTGATTTTGTGGTCTCTTTCCTTCCTGGAACTAAGAATGTCAAGGCAGACGCCCTCTCTAGGAGTTTCTTTGCTGATTCTCCTGTGGTGACCAAGCCTGCTACCATCTTAGGCGAAGGGGTAGTTCTTTCTGCCATCTCGCCCGATTTGAGACTTGCTCTGCAAGAGTTCCAGGAGGACAAACCAGAGCGTTGCCCCAGTGGAAAGTTGTATGTTCCTGACCAGTGGAAGAAGAGAGTGATGTCTGAAGTTCATTGCTCTGAATTGGCTGGTCATCCGGGTATTTTTGGTACTAGAGATCTGGTGAGTCGCTCTTTTTGGTGGCCCACCTTGTCTCATGATGTCAGGAATTTTGTGCAGTCCTGTGGGACTTGCTCCCAGTCTAAATCTTGTTCTCGCTCTAGTGGGTTGTTGATGCCTTTGCCGGTCCCAAGGAGGCCATGGACCCATATTTCAATGGATTTCATCTCTGATATGCCGGTCTCTCAAAGAATGACTGTTATTTGGGTGATTTGTGATAGGTTCTCTAAGATGGTTCAACTTGTACCACTCCCTAAGTTGCCATCTTCCTCTGAGTTGGTGCCCCTGTTTTTGCAACAGGTGGTTCGCTTGCACGGGATTCCTGAGAACATTGTATCTGACAGAGGAGTTCAATTTGTGTCTAAATTTTGGAGGACGTTCTGTTCCAAGTTGGGAATTCAGTTGTCATTCTCCTCTGCTTTTCACCCTCAGACCAATGGGCAAACAGAGAGAACAAACCAGACCTTGGAGTCGTATTTGAGATGTTTTATTTCCGCTGATCAGGATGATTGGGTTTCATTTTTGCCCTTGGCCGAATTTGCTTTAAATAATAGAGCTAGTTCTGCCACTTTGATGTCACCTTTTTTTTGTAACTTTGGGTTTCATCCTCGATTTTCTTCAGGGCAGGTGGAGCCCTCTGCCTGCCCAGGTGTTGACACTGTGGTGGAGAGAATGCACCAGATCTGGGACCAAGTGGTGGATAAGTTATCTCTCTCCCAGGAAAAGGCCCAGCGGTTTTCCAATTGACATAGGACCATTGGTCCCCAGTTTAAGATTGGTGATATGGTGTGGTTATCATCAAAAAATATTGCTATGAAGGTGGCTTCTCCTAAGTTTAAGCCTAGATTTATTGGACCTTGCAAGATTTTGGAGATTATTAATCCGGTCTCTTTTCGTTTGGCTCTTCCTGTCACATTTAAGATCCATAATGTGTTCCATAAGTCCTTGTTGAAGAGGTTTGTTGAGCCAGTTGTGCCTGAGGTGGCACCTCCGGACCCTGTATTGGTTGAAGGTAACTTGGAATATGAGGTAGAGAAAATTCTGGATTCCCGTCTGGCTAGACGGAGACTCCAGTATTTGGTTAAGTGGAAGGGTTATGGTCAGGAGGATAATTCCTGGGTCTCTGCCTCTGATATTCATGCCAAAAGATTGATGCGTGCCTTTCATCGGGCTCACCCTGATCGCCCTGGTAGCGTTGTTGAGGGTTCAGTGACCCCTCCTCAAGGGGGGGTACTGTTGTGAGTTCATTTTCCACTCTGTCACTGAGGCCTGGTGAACTCCCTATTCTAGTGAAGGAAGGTAGTGAGCCTGATTATCAGGCACCTGGGACTAATGAAGACGATTGGCTGAGTGGAGTCACTGACTGGATTTAAGGCAGCCTACGCCCTTTCTGCCCTGCGGGTGATTTCTCTGTGGACTCTTGGACACCAGTCTGATTCCTGCTCTCCTAAAGCTAAGTTTTCTGTTTTGCCTTTTTGCATTTAAGATTGTTTTTGTTTTTCTTGCTTTTTGGATTCTGCCACTCCCTGCTGGAGTGTGCAGTGTTCCGTTAGCTCTGTCTTCTGAATGTACCTGAGTGCTGATTTAGTTTTTGAAGCTTAGTTGCTTCAGGACCATTTTTATATCAGCTTGTTGGCTTTTGTCTCTGATAGGGTTTTGGCAGATTGCAGACAGCAGCCTTCCTATCCGTTCCTATCTAGGTAGTTTTTGGGCCCCGTCTTTGCTCAGCCTGTCTTTCTGTCTGTGTAAGTGTTTTCATCTTGCTTCACCGTCATTATATGTGGGGGGCTGCCTATTGCTTTGGGGTCTGCTCTGGGGCAGTTAGATTTCCCCTTTCCTTCTTTAGGCCTATGTATCTCTCCGACTGTGATCGAGGGGTCTAGGTCATCGTAGGAACCCCCCACGGCTACTGCTAGTTGTGTTGATGGGTTCAGGGGTCTGCAATCTGATAGTTGCCAACTTCTCTGGTTTTCTGGACTTAGCTAGCATTTCTGTTTTTTGCCTCCTACGGTGACTCAATCATAACATCTGCCGTTCGCATTGCAGTCACTTTTATACCTAGTCAGCGTGTGTGTGTGACACTCCATAAATACCTATACGGAGATTGTTAGTTGCACAAAAATCGTATACAACTGTACACTTCTGATACAGTTCCGTATATCTGCTTGTTGGATTACGGTCCAATACATACTGTGAGAGCGTCTGTGACTAACATAATAGATACGTTGATTTAACTTGTTTAATACACCTTACACAGTTGGACGCTCCTCATACAGTACAATCTCCCTGCTGGTATTTTTGGTACATTTTCCCAAACATGAGGAAGTATGGTGGAAGAGGCCGCGGACGTAGGCAGGGGGGCGCAGCTGGTACTGATGGTGGTGGTGCATCGGCTGGTTCTGGCAAAAGCACAATAGCAGCTAAGGCAGGAGGTGTTGAGCCTGCGTCATCCTCTGGCCCAAGAAGGCCTGTAAGGTTCCCTTTTCTTGGAGTAGGAAAACAACTTTTAAAGCCGGAGCATCAGGAACAGGTTTTGGCGTACATTGCCGAAACAGCCACCAGCTCTATAGCCTCCTCTTCTGAACGGTCGAAACCTGCAAGCACGGAGTCGTCAGTGCAGGGTTCTGGTCATAAAAAAAATCTTTACTTGTGTCCTTCACCCCCACCAAAAGTTAAGGATGCAGCAGCCCACACTTCAGATTACTCTATGGAGTTCTTTTCACATATCATGCCTGGGTTATCCAGTCAAATCCTGAATTCCACAGTCCAAGATGAATCTTACATGGAGTGCACTGATGCACAGCCACTGCTAGATGATTCTGCTGGTACATTGACCCACAGCACTACATTGCCCTCGCAGTCTATTGAGACAGAATCTGACCCTGATGAAACCCAGGTGCCCCTTCCCGCATGCTATACCACCTTACACGGTGACACAGAGGAAGGTAAAGAGGAAGGTGCAGATGACTTTGAAGAGGAGGTGATGGATGACCCAGTTCTGGACCCGGATTGGCATCCATTGGGGGAGGAGGGTGGCGCTGGTAATAGTTCAGATAAGAAGGATCAGCAGCAGGCATTGACATAGCAGCTGCGGTTATCTAGCAGGCACGTAGCTGTCCAAAAACGTGGAACAAAAACTAAAAGGGTTGCAGGACAGCTTGGCCAGACGGTCAACTTAGCACAGCGTGCAAGGCCAGAAAATGTATATCATAGTAGGAAGAGTGCAGTATGGCACTTTTTTGTCCAAAATCCTACTGATGAGGCAAAGGTTACCTGTAAGAAGTGTGGAAGGACCTTTAGCCGAGGTAAACAACTCAGAAATTTGAATACCAGTTGCATGCTTAGACATTTAATCAACATGCACTTGCAAGCGTGGATGGACTACAAAACCTCAGGTAGCACACATGTGCACCTGCTCCGACTGAAGGTAGCCAACAACACTCCATCGCTACCCCCACTGTAAGACCACCGCCAGCATTAAGCACACCACCAGCACTAAATGTGGAGGTGTCGTCGCAAGGCCAAAGCACTCAGGGAATCACAATGGTTTTGCAACTCAACACTGAATCTAGGCCATCACCACCAATGCCATCACCAACCCCCTCTCACTCCAGCCAGTCCACCGCTACTTCCCCCATATGCAGCTCTCCAGTCCAGCTCACCCTGCAAGACACTCTGAGTAGGACAAGAAAATACTCTTCCGCGTACACTGTGTTTGAGCACCTACATTGCCAAACTAATCTCATTAGAGATGATGCACTACCGTTTGGTTGAAAGCGAAGCTTTCTGTGACCTCATGGACTACGCTGTCCCACGCTATGACCTACCCAGTCGGCACTTTTCTCGAAAAGCCATCCCTGCCCTCCACCGGCATGTGAAAGACCGCATTGTCCATGCACTAAAACAGTCAGTGAGTGGAAAGGTGCACCTCACAACAGATGCATGGACCAGTAGGCATAGCCAGGGCCATTACGTGTCCGTCACTGCGCACTGGGTTAATGTGGTGGATGCAAGCTCCACTGGGGACAGCGGCGGTGGAACAGTGCTGCCTAGCCCACGGTATAGGAAACAGTTGGCTGTAGGCTTAAGCTCCTCCTCCTCGTCTATCAGCGAAAGCTCGTCTACAGAGTGCAGTCTCAGGAGCACTACATCCGCAGCTGGCAGTGTTGCACACGAGGTGTCCCACTATCGAACAGGTGGTGGTAAGCGTCAGCAGGCTGTGTTAAAGATGATGTGTTTGGGCGGCAACAGACACACCGCGGAGTTCCTGGCCGACTACTTGCAGTGACAAACAGAGTTATGGCTGGGCAGTCTACTTCTTGAGGCAGGCAAGGTAGTCAGTGATAACGGCCGTAATTTTGTGGCAGCCATAGCCCGTGCAAAACTCGCACACATACCTTGCCTGGCTCACCCTTTGAACCTCATGGTGCAGTGCTTCCTTAATAATTATCCTGAGTTAACATCCCTGCTTCATAAGGTGCGAAGACTATGCTCGCACATCCGTCGCTCGGCCATACACTTCATTCGTATGCAGAAGCTGCAGCGATTGCTCCACCTCCCCAAGCACCGCCTAATCATAGATGTTGCAACAAGGTGGAACTCCACCCTGCACATGGTTGAGAGGCTGTGCGAACAGAGGCAGGCTGTAATGCATTTGTGGGAGGATACACGGGCAGGCAGTTTGAAGGAAGACATAGAATTGTAGGGTGTGCAGTGGTCAAAGCTGAAAGACCTCTGTAAAGTCCTTCAGTGTTTTAAGGAATGCACACGGCTGGTAAGCGTAGACGACGCCATCATAAGCATGAGCATCCTACTTATGCATCTGCTCATGCAAAGTTTGACACACATTAAGGATCAGGCATCTGCAGAGGAGGAGGAGGGAAGCCTTGATGACAGTCAGCCATTGTCTGGTCAGGGAACTGTCCTGGACGAGGTGGAGGAAGAAGAGGAGGAGGATGAGGATGAGGGGGATTATTTTGGGCAGGAGGATGTTTCTCAGGGGGCAAGAGAAAATGTTGGCATTCCAATGTCAGGTACAGTGTTTGTGCGTGACTGTAGAGATGTGGATTTGCCAGAAACTGCTCCTCCACCCACCATGGGCAGTGCATCATTTACACCTGGAACATTGGCCCACATGTGCGATTATGCCTTGTGGATCCTAAAAAGGGACCCCCGCATTGCCAAAATGATGAGGGATGACGACTACTCGCTGGCCAGCATCCTCCATCCACGCTACAAAGGCAAATTACACAACATCATGCCACAGGAGAACCTAGAGATAATATTGGCAAACAAACAAGCAACTCTGGTAAACCGTTTGTTTGAAGCTTTCCCAGCACATAGCAGCGGTGCTGGTTCTCCCACGAGCCGTAGTGGGCACAATGGAAGAGGTATTCGTGGTGCACACAGCAGAAGTGGCGTTGGAGACAGGGGTTTAATGACCATGTTGTGGAATGATTTCTCAAGTACCGCTCACATGACTGCTAATACTGCATCGATTAAAAGTGACAGGAGGCAGCAGTTGTCAACTATGGTTACAAACTACTTTTCCTCCCATATCGATATTCTCCCTCACAGGTCATTCCCCTTTGACTATTGGGCCTCTAAACTGGATGCCTGGCCTGAATTGGCACAATATGCCTTACAGGAGCTCGCTTGCCCTGCTCCTAGTGAGTTATCTGAAAGAGTCTTCAGTGCTGCTAGATCAATCATGACAGAAAAAAGGACCCGTCTGTCGACCGAAAATGTTGATGATCTAACCTTCATTAAAATGAACCATGCATGGGTTTCAAAGGATTTTTTCCCACCTTCCCCTGAAGACACATAGGGTGACAGAAAAATTGCTTGCTTTTGTCCTCCTCTTCCTCGGACTTGCCCAATTCCGCCCTTTGCCCCTTTGCAGCAGCTGAATGTTCAGCCAACACATCAACATATGCCAATTTTTAAACCTCCATAACTGGGCTGCCTACCCCTCCCCCAAAGGCTGGGGTCAAGTGCCGTTGCTCTGAACAGGTGGATGGGCCCTCTGATTGCCGACGGCAATGGCACAGGGCCCCTCATAGTACAATACAGTGTCTCAGATGGTGGGAGGGCCCACTCGCCGTCAGACACACCAGCGTACTTTGAGGGGCCCTGTGCCAGTACCGTCGACCACGATTGTGCCCCCCCTGCTAGGTCATGGCCACTGCACTTGCAAGTTGCAATACTTACCTCTCCCTGCTCCACCGCTGTGTAGTCTGGGCAGTAAAATCCTTCACAGGGACGGCCACTAGAAATATGGTGTATTGATCAATGATGGTTAAGATGTAGCTATGGCCTGTCCTGCTGGCCTCTACCTTCAGATGATCAATGGCTACCATTTGAAATGGATGTCAACTTACAAGAGAATGCAGTGGTGGTTTATGATCACCTTTCACAGTTTTGATAGTCACAGACGTGTGACATTCCTGCCACCATTTTTCAGTGTCTCCTCTCATGCCAATCCAATAGAATCACCTACAGCCTGTGGCTTCTGCCTTTTGCACTCCATAATGAGCAGACACATCATGATAGGTAGTGAGGACCATGGGTACATCTCTTCCTGTTAGTGGCGTAGCGTGGGGGGGCAGTCCGCCCCAGGGGGCACGTGTGTGGGGGCGGCAGCAGCAGCAATTCCTCTCCTCTGTGGGAGAAGCGCGCCACGGAGGCACAGTGCAGCAGCTGTAATGGCATCCATGACAGGTCAGGTAGGTACAACGTGAGCATAAGCGGCAGTTACTGCTGTGTCATCACCCGACAGCCCGGCCCTGTGAGCCAGAAACACGCTGCTGGGTGACGACTACCTCTCCAAACACGGGAAGGGAGAGGTTAATGCTGCTCTCTCACACTGCAGTACAGATAACCTGGGTGTGTCCCGGGGTGGGGGGGTGGCACCTACTGCTGGGGCGGGGCTTCTCAGGGAGTGACGGGACACAGAGTCCAATCACGGACAGAACAGCTGAGTGGGCATGGCCGTAAATAAAAAAATAGTCCAAAGTCTCCCAGAAGAAGACAAAATAAGCGACGAGCGAGAGAAGCTTCTACCTGACAGGTGCGTATCCCTGCACTCCTGTGCCCTATGGCACCGCGGGTGGGTCACATGACCACGCTATACCACTGACCCTAGAGATGGCCTTTCCTCCACTCACATTTACCTGCTGTGCCATGCAGTGCTTCCCTCCTCCTGATATCTGCACCTCTCACATGATGGTGCAGGATAGAGGTCAGGAGGACCTTTATCTCCCAGATAATGATTATCACTGGTGATAGTGGATAAATCTACGGTTTGTAAATGACTGGGTCCCTATAAATGTCCCATCAGCAGCAGTGACCCCAGAGGCGGTGAGGTGTCTCTGGGGTGTGCCCTTTCTGAGTGTCCTGTCAGGCTGCCACTGGTCTACTGATTGAGGAAGCGCTAAGTGCTGGCACATCCACAGTGGTCCACGCCCTGGTGTGCATGCGCTGACCCTGAGCGTGGTTGTGGGCTATCAGAGCCAGCACAGAGCTTCATACTCAGTGGCGCAGTCACGGTGTGCATGTGCCGGCATCCAGTTCTGCCACACAGGCCATAGAGACTAGTCTAGAAATGTAGAAATAATAACAGTAGAGTTAGTAGCAGACAAAAAATTAGATCTTTGAATGTAGTGTGGGCTCTTCGGATTATCAACGACCAAAGGGGCAGCTAATTTTTTGACCGCCCCGGGCGCCACAAACAGTTGCTACGCCACTGCTTCCTGTGATCACAATTTGATGGAGATGAGTAACAGTGATGTGATCCACGCTACTGCGATAAAGCAACCCTTTCTTCACAGAGAACCTTTTTCGCTTTCTCCACAGACACAGTAATTGAGGGTCTGCATCGCCTCTGCAACATCTACGATGAGTAATTTCAAAATTTCTGCTAACACTCGACTTTAGAAAACAAAAAGCAAAAAACACAAATATGCTGAACTAAAAAGTAAAAAATATACTGCAAATAATGCATAAAGGTAATAATAATAATAAGGGTATTTAGTAAACATAATTTTGATCAAAATAATGTACAAGCCATCCCGCCACGTCACGGCAACCCTTGTGGGACAGTCCCTACTCTAGTATTTAAAACCTTTTCACTTGCCAAGTGACGTGAATAAGGATCGAGCGGCTGAACCACTAGTAACAGCTTAGGCCAGACAGGATGGTTTTCCCAGCTCAGAAAAAGGGCGGTCACACCCATATATGCACTGAATGCACAATGAAATGAATAAAAACAAATCTGAACTGAGAAAGTAAGTTAATGTGTATGCACAATGTAAGTGCATATTAACACATGACCATTAACCAGAGAAAACAAAAAGCAAAAAACACAAATATCCTGAACTAAAAAGTAAAAATATACTGCAAATAATGCACAAAGGTAATAATAATAATAAGGGTATTTAGTAAACATAATTTTGATCAAAATAATGTACAAGCCATCCCATGTACAAGCCACTCGACTTTGCATCTATACAGTACTTGTATCCATGTAGTTTCCAGTAGCGGAGATTCTGGACTGGCTTACTGAGATTGAAATATATACGAAGATTTAAAAGTACCACAACATTGTATACTGGTGTACGCTATGAATACCTTTTTCTACTTTTTTAATTCTGGTGTAATACATAGTGAGCCTGTGATTGTCTGTGTCTGACTCCGGAAGTATAGATGGAAATTTAACCCTAAACTGGACACACCTGGTATGTGCTGATACAGTACCTTGTTTCAAAAATTTGTATTAAGGTATCATCTGTAGGATAACCAACTGTGGGGGGGACCCTCTTCTTGCCGCAGACAAACACGAGACTGAGACAGAGTTTGTATTGAACAGGACCGTTTTCAGTGCCCATCCTTCTGTTGACAACAGCAATTCACCACAGCCGTTTCACATTTCTCTCTACACAGGCCCCGGTACCTTCATTTCCTTTGTAACTATAATCGTGGCGTCCTCTGTGTCTCTTCCTCTGTGGCTGGCCTAGGCCCAACCACCACAGCGCTGCACCAGTCTGAGCACACCGTCAGTAGGCTAGCCCCAGGCTGTCTTCGTTTGCGGCTACCGTCCTCTGGGCCTCCCCCCCGTGAACTCCTCAACTGTCAGTCCTCTCTGGAGCCTTTCCACTGTCTCTACTTCCTCAGCAGAACTTCCTCTTTACTGTGCTCCCTTCGCTGACTGACTCTTCAGAACCTTCCCTCAGCCTTTTATACTTCCAGTTCTGGTAACTCCACCCACCATCACCAAACAGTTTCTCTGACCAATGGCAGTTATTCAGTCCCACTCCTACACTCTACACTGCCCTCCAATGGGCAAGCTAAAACACTGCACCCTATCTCTTTATCTTAGCGGATTCACACCTACACTGCGCTACACCTCTGCTTCTCACTACAGGCTGGTTTGTCTGTCAGTCCATCTTCACTACATCATCCATAGTGAGAGAGCGTGTGTGGGTTAACGCCTTCTACAGTTGTGGCCAAAAGTATTGACACCCCTGCAATCCTGTCAGATAATACTCAGTTTCTTCCTGAAAATGATTGCAATCACAAATTCTTTGGTATTATTATCTTCATTTAATTTGTCTTAAATGAAAAAACACAAAAGAGAATGAAGCAAAAAGCAAAACATTGATCATTTCACACAAAACTCCAAAAATGGGCCAGACAAAAGTATTGGCACCCTCAGCCTAATACTTGGTTGCACAACCTTTAGCCAAAATAACTGCGACCAACAGCTTCCAGTAACTATCAATGAGTTTCTTACAATGCTCTGCTGGAAATTTAGACCATTCTTCTTTGGCAAACTGCTCCTGGTCCCTGATATTTGAAGGGTGCCATCTCCAAACTGCCCTTTTTAGATCTCTCCACAGGTGTTCTATGGGATTCAGGTCTGGACTCATTGCTGGCCACCTTAGAAGTCTCCAGTGCTTTCTCTCAAACCATTTTCTAGTGCTTTTTGAAGTGTGTTTTGCATCATTGTCCTGCTGGAAGACCCATGACCTCTGAGGGAGACCCAGCTTTCTCACACTGGACCCTACATTATGCTGCAAAATTTGTTGGTAGTCTTCAGACTTCATAATGCCATGCACACGGTCAAGCAGTCCAGTACCAGAGTCAGCAAAGCAACCCCAAACATCAGGGAACCTCCACCATGTTTGACTGTAGGGACCATGTTTTTTTTCTTTGAATGCCTCTTTTTTTCTCCTGTAAACTCTATGTTGATGCCTTTGCCCAAAAAGCTCTACTTTTGTCTCATGTGACCAGAGAACATTCTTCCAAAACGTTTTAGGCTTTTTCAGGTAAGTTTTGCCAAACTCCAACCTGGCTTTTTTATGTCTCGGGGTAAGAAGTGGAGTCTTCCTGGGTCACCTACCATACAGTCCTGTTATGAATGGGTCACCAAGGAGAAAAAAACAAAACAAGCTAAGGCTGGTTTCACATTTGCGTTTTTTTGCGCTGAAAAAAACGCATACGTGCGCATGCGTTTTTTCCCCTATATTTAACATGGGTGCGCATACCTGCGCGCTGGTAAGCGCATGTATGAGATTTTCATGCGCTGCGTTTTTTTGGGGTGTGCGTTTGTATTTTCCAGACGCAGCATGTTGCATTTTTTGGCCCTGCAAAAAAGCGCATGCGCACATATGCGCACGTTTTGCGCTAAAAATGGCCATTATAGCCTATGGATGCGCTGACTGATTACTCCACCATCTTAGCCTCAGGCATTTTTAATTGCAGCAGGATCCTACCCCTCCATAGAGAAATAGACTTCAGTCTAAGAGAGGATTCACATTAGGTTCCCATAGAGATTTAGACTTCAGTCTAAGAGAGGATTGGTATTAGGTCCTGGCAACGAGAATCGCCTTATCGTGGCTGATGGGTACATATGAATTGGCCAATTTATGCTCTAAGCATTCTCAACTGTTCATATTTCTAGTGCAGTAATGCAATTCCATTTTGCTATAGTGCTACAGAGTGCTGCTTGTTGCTTGATTGTACCATGTGGAATACAAGCTTACTGTTCACTTTTGCACACAAGTCTTATACTGTTAGGGATGGCAGAACGCACTAAATATAAATAATAGGAAGTGCGTTCGTCGCCCGGGGTCCACCGTGCAGTAGATGTAACAACCGCTGCTGAGTAATGGCAGACTCGCTATATGGTGGTACACTGCGCTCGGGTTAAACGTCACCCGAGGTGCGCAGAGTGGACTCTGTTAAACTCACAGAGGCGCTTTAGAACAAATAAAGCACAAACGCCGAGCCTGTTAGCCTCACAGGTCTCAGCTGGCGTGCACACACGGTATACGGTCACAGGACACGGCCCAAGGCAGAGGTCGGTATCCGACTTGACCTACCGCGCGTGTGGCATTGCTACCGCGGACGCCAGTAAGTGCTGCTACCAGCAGCCCGGCGGTAACTACTGCCGCTGTACGACAGTGCCGTGAGGCATCACACTATCGGACGCTAGTGTAGCGGTACGGTATGCACTGTGGTGTACAGCTTGCCACTGACTGGCGCTGACTACTGAACTAATTCCCTAACCACATGCGTAATATCAGAGGGAAGGGGTTTCAAATGAGTCAGTCACCAGAATCATACATCCGTCACCATTCACAGGTGAGGAAACGCTGCGGTGCGCGCCGCAGCAGCAGGGGCATCGGCGGGCATAACCGCCTATGTCACAGTACCCCTCCCCTTACGTCCTCCCTTACTGAGATTGGCCAAAAACTTTTTCAGAATGCGAGGGGCGTTGATATTTTCCCGAGGCTCCCAGGACCAGCATAAGCGTGGTATGGCACAGGAAGACCAGGGAGGTCTGTAGGCTTAAGCTGAGGATGGGAACGAACCAGGGTACGTAAACAGCTTACATGGCAGGCGTGCCCCCAGCGCAGGATCTCTCCGGAGCGCCAGTCGACAACTGGCTCATGCCGCCTAAGCCAAGGTAGTCCCAAGAGAATGGCGTGGGATAATTGAGGCAGGACATAAAAGGCAATCTTCTCAGAATGAAGTGCGCCAATTTGCAGGTTTACTTCAGTGGTTACCGTGGTGATGAGGCCAGGAAGAGGTTTGCCATCAACGGAGGTGATTGCTCGAGGGTTACTTAGGACGACCACGGGAATCTGGAGTCTGTCAACCTCCTCCTGGTGGATGAAGTTGCCTGCCGCGCCCGAGTCCACATACGCCTCCACAGAGCTACGCCCCCGACCTGAAATAAGTAGAGCTGAAACAGTAAGTGGAAGAGAGGGGGTCGGATCACCTAGGGGGCCCTCTCCTACCTGGCCTAGGCGGATGCGTTTCCCGTTCTCTCAGGGCAAGTGCGTATGAAGTGATTGGCCCCTCCACAATAGAGACAGAGTCCCTTGGTCATCTTCTCCTTCCGCCGTTGTTCAGACAGCTTGATGCGATCTACTTGCATAGGCTCAGGGGTAGTGTTACTAGGGAGAGCAACGGTGCGCGGAATGGGAGCTTGGTATAATCTAAAGGGCCTCTTCTCCCTGGCTGACTCTCTAGCGCGTTCCTGAAAACGCAGGTCAATACGGGTAGCCAGGGAGATGAGATCTTCCAGGGTGGTGGGAAGGTCACGCCCGGCCAACTCGTCTTTGATTTTACTAGAAAGGCCTCTCCAAAACGCACCAACCAGGGCTTCATTATTCCACCCCAGCTCCGAGGACAAGGTCCGGAAACGGATGGCGTATTGCCCTACCGTAAGGGACCCCTGGCTGAGGTTAAAAAGGGCCTCTGTAGAGGAAGCAAGGCGTCCAGGTTCATCAAAAACCTTACGGAATGTCTCCAAAAAACACTGGATGTTAGTCACCACCGGGTCATCCCTCTCCCATAAGGGATTCACCCAAGCCAACGCCTCCCCCTCTAGATGGGAGATTATAAAGGCCACCTTAGCACGGTCCGTGGGGTACTGTTGGGGCAACAGATCAAAGTGCAATCTGCACTGATTTAAAAATCCCCTACACAATTTTGGGTCCCCACAGTACCTGGGCGGTTTACCGAGACGGGGGGGAGGAAAAGAGACGGCGTCCCGGGCTTGGGTGGAAGCGGCCGCAGAGGACTGCAAAGAAAGCAGCCGATCATCCACGGACGCCATATACCCCAAAATGTGAGACTGAGCATCGCGCTGTTGTGCGAGCTCCTGCTGGAGACTGACTAAGAGGGGTGCGTGCGCTGGGTCTGCGGTTTGAAGCGCGGAGAGCCGGGAGTCCATGGACTTCATGAACGACATGATACGGGTCTGATTCTCTCTAAGGAAAAGCAGTTCCTTTTGAGTGGCAGCCGCGGCATCGGCGGGGTCCATGGCCTGATGATACTGTAATATTTAGGAGAAAACTACGTTAGAGAGTGGACCCTCTGGGTCGCGGATCCGGAGCCCCTGGGCCGAGCACGCCAGGTGAAGACCGACCCCTATACAGGGATCGTTTGGGGCAGGACCACAGAGGACGGAGGCGCGACAGCCGGAACCAAGAGGGACGGCTCCACGGACAAAAGGACTGGGGAGGCAACGGTGCGAAAAACGAGCAAGGACCAGTGGCACAGGAAAAGAAACAATACGGGAGAAGGGCAAGTGGAAGACCAAGGCGGACTGGAGACAGAGGACGGCACAGGGGATGAAGGAAGGCAGCGCCCAGGCAGACTGGGAAGGAAGGGAGACACGAGACTGAGGACGACAGGGCGAATCAGGCAGAGAGAGATTAAACTACAGGAAAACTGTAGAGGCCAGAGGGTGCAGAAAAACTACACAATCATCAGGCGTCCTCCTAACAGCGAGGACGCCTGAAATACAGCAACCCCCGGAAGTGCGTCCCCCAGGCCCGCCCCTCAGCGCCGCCCACCGCTGGAGAGAGAGCGCGGGAGGTGGCGTGCGCGAACCAGGGGGCGGGAGCCAGGAGCCGCCGTGAGGACGAGTGGACGGCAGGCGCGTGACCGGACGGGAGCACGCAGGTGAGGAAACGCTGCGGTGCGCGCCGCAGCAGCAGGGGCATCGGCGGGCATAACCGCCGATGTCACAACATCACATATCAGCCAGTGAGAGGGAAGGCAAAAGCAATGTGCAGAGCAGACAAGTGAGTAGCAACAATGTGAGAATGACGAAAGTGCGCACACTCATGTGTGGGTAATTTTTCAGTAAGCTCTGCACCACCTATTTTAGCACTTGCACGAGGCACGGAATGTGCGTTAAACCATTTAGACCCGTAGCTGCTACAAAATTTCTCACATTATTGCTCACCACTTCTTTGGGATGGTGTGGAGATGCTCGATGACACAGGTGGTGGTGGTGATGATGGTGATCTTGTAACATTTTATCTTTGCTGGGAGGCAGGTGGCCCCATTGATTATGAGCTGGAAGAAAAGGTTGAAACAGCAGCAGAAGAGGGAGCAGGAGGAGGCTCTTATCTTTCATGCTTTTTAAGGTATGTTCTCCACTGCACCTCGTGTTGGAATTCAGATGCCTTGTCATACAGGTGGTGCTCAGGTTTAGAACATTTTATGCCTCAGTCCAGGGTCTGACATCACAAAGTGCAAACCATCTCTCGCTTGTCGGAAGCATATTACCTGAAGAAATGCCACACCATGGAGCTCTTTTGAGCTGTCTTTGGTGTGCTTATTTCAGTGGCACGATGTACAGTAGCAGCTGACGTACTGTCTAGGGGCCAACCGCTGTGCCATTGTACCCTCCTTCATATTTTTCTTTGCTGCTGTGGCAGCGTGGCCACCTTCTCTTCCTCTGAACTGCTTATGTCATTAGTATGGGCCTCTGCTCCATGTGGGGTCTAGGACCTCATCATTCCTCTCACCATCTTATACTGACTCATCAACTCTGCCCTCCTTGCCAGCCTGTACACTGCAGTTAGCATCTGAGTTTCATCATCATCTGATATGTGCTCCGGTGGTCCACTGAGCATGTTCCCTAGCCTTCCCATATACTCATCCTCCAGCCTAACAAGCGGTTGGGCATCAGTGCACTCATTCTTTTCCACTTCTGGAGCAGGGCAGGTGGATCAGCCAGACTGCTTGTTTATTTGATGATCTCCCCATTTTTGGAAGGGTTTTTTTCTAAACACTCCTCACAAAGAGATGGAGGAAGAGTAGATTTATGTATTTACAACAGTACTAGAAAAGACAAAGCAGTCCTGAAAAATTATTTATTTAGCTTAGAAATGGCAACTAGACAGCTGATGCAATATACTTATTTCCCAAACTACTAAAAACACATACCGGAAAAAATATTTTTGGGGGCATAGAAATGGAAACTAGACCAGTGATGCCATTTATTGATTTCCCAGGCTATTGAAAAAACACACACTGGTCCAGAAAAAAATATTTTTAAAGCCAAGAAATGGCAACTACATAGCTGATGTGATATGTTTATTTCCCAGGCTGCTAAAAAACACACATCAGTCTAGAACAATTGTTTTTTGTGCTTAGAAATGGCAACTAGAATGTTCATGCATTATATTTATTTCACAGGCTAATATAAAACACACACCATTCCAGAAAAAATATTTTTTGGGCCTAGAAATGTCAACGAGACGACTGATGTGATATAATTATTTTCAAAACTACTTTAAAATACGCAGCAGTCTTGAAAAATTCTTTCTTTTGACAACTAATGGCAATGAGATGGTTGTTGCCAATTATTTATTTCTCAAACTACTAGAAAAAAAGCACAGCAGCTTAAAGGAATATTACTCCCACAAGTGTAGGGGTGCAGAGTACACACAGTGGCTTACAGGACAGTATTGCCACAGGCGGTTGGTACATAATACACACAATAGTTTAAAGGACAGAATTCCCACAGATGGGGGGTGCAGAATATACACAGTAAATTAAAGAATAGTACTCCCACAGACCGGAGTGCAAAGTACACACAGTGTCTTAAGAGACAGAACTCCCACAGCTGTGGGTTAAAGGAATACACACAGTGGCTTAAAGAACACTACTCTCACAGGTGGAGGGGTGCAGAGTACACACAGTGGCTTAAAGGACAGTACTCCTTACTCCTACAGGCATCCTAAGGAGAGTCCATCAATAAAGAAGTAGTGGCCAACCTTTTAAAGTGCTCTGTCATGCCCAGAGAACTTATTACCTAATGAGTTAAAATGTTTTTGTTTTTTTCTGGGAATGCAGCAAATGAGAGATTAACAGGATGTTGATGGATTTAGCTTTCAAAGACCTGCATGCCTGTATATGCGATTGATATATGTATTTTACTGACATATTCTCTTTAAGATTTGCTGCACCATAACATTCTAATTTGTGAAGTGTCAAGTTATTGTTTGTCACATCTGTATTGTAATAAGGTGTTACATTGTAAAGTTACACTGCTCAGGGTACATGACCTACTTATCCTTACTAGCTACATCCAAAGTCTTTACGTTTTTTATGCAATGCATTTTCTACTCTATTTACTGAGCCGATGACACACTCATATAGCAATGACTGTACATATCGACAACTGGAGGTTGTGAGTGGTAATAATCATGCAGTTAAAAATATCCTCATTGTAGCTTCCTAATAAAATGACTTTTTTACGAGGAAAGGAGACAAAATGTCTTCTCCATTTCATGTTATTACAATATGGTCGGCACCATTACCAGTGACATGTCATGTAGGGTATAGAAAGGACAGATGTTAAGTGTAAGAAAGCCATTAAGTCGTCTTAATGAACTTGGAATTTGCATTAAATGAAATGTCTTATAAACCACAGCTGCTGAAATTTGCTCAGAGCTTCCATGGGAGACATTAAATCTTCTCTTGGGACTTTTTTCAACAGTGTTTGAATAGAATAAATGGTCTCCGTGACTTAGGTACAGCTGTCATCTCTTTCTGCACTTTTATTATTTTACCTCTATCTTATTAATTTAATTGTGAATCTACTTTACTTTGCAATTACAAAGTCAAAGTAATGTCATGTTAAATTAAAAAAAAATTATATACTGTATATATATATATATATATATATATATATATATATATATTTATATATATATAGTTAGTAAAGATAACCTGGACTAGAAAAAAAGAACAAACAAAAAACTTATAAAGACAAAATTTTAGCTGCAAATTAGCTAGATGGGCTAGCATGATAGTTTTTCGGCTTATATGTAGCTTTCAATGGATCTTTCTCACTATAGGTGCTAAGATGTGTATTTACCAGAATTTGACCCAGTCTAATGATAATGAAATTAAACTAGGGGCATAACGATCGCAGTCGAAGAGGGTGCAACAGTGACCAAACTCATGTAGAAGGAGGGCTTGCCGATGACAGCACCTATCTCAGCTGAATGTATGTCTGATGATGTACACTCTGCTGAAATTTACTGTGGCACAGAGACCCACCAGCTCTCCACACTGCAATACATGCCTCCAGTCAATCAGAGGCCGGTAGGGATGTGCCAATTTCGGGTGGTGAATGACAGTAACGCCAAGAGCCACCTGTGGCTGACAAGGAAAAGTCGGCTGTTGGCCTGTGCACCAGCTGGGGAAGGTGATGCCTCACGTCGAGGAAATTGTCGTGAGGGCATTATTACTGGAAGGAGCCCAGAATGGGGGACATAACAGCAGGACTGGACCTACGTTGGAGGACATTATTAAAGAAAGCGGCTCAGGATGGGGGACATTATTAATTGAAGGGGCCCAGTAAGGAATATGAATAGTTTAGCCCTAAGAGAATTAATAGCGACATATTGTTCACCTAGTCCCATATGTCAACTATGAACCTACTAGCATAAAATTAACATACAGGTCTTTTGATCTGACATATATTTAGTGGTAATAGAAATTCAAGGGTTTTGTCCATATTCATTTTAAACACATTTGGACATTGTAATAATTTTAAAGGACTTCATGTGATACTACATTTCTTCTGTTGGTGATCACCTGAGATCTAGCATGGTTTCCTCTTGAGAAAGTTGCTGTCTTAAGGAAACCTTTTTAAAGCTACCTTTCACAGAAATAAAAACATACAGAATAAAAGAACTTCACTTGATCTAAATCCTACAAATTTAATTTTTTGACTTTTACTTCAGCGTCCATTTTTCTTGGAAACTGAAAAAAAAACTATAAAATATCTTCGTCACAAACACACTGCATACTATGAACTAAAGTCAAACACATATACTGTTCATACTGTTGTAGCAGGGCTGGTGTTATGGTGGAGGAAAACTGGGCCATTGTACAAGATCTCCACTTTCTTTGGGGCTCCCAGCATCTCCAGCAGTAGATACACTGATAATAGCAGTATTAGTATAGCCTCCGAAGTAGAGACTACTTCAGGACCTTAGGAACTGGTCATGTAACCGTAATGTCACCACAGGTCCTGTTGTCAGGAACTGCTGCCCGACGGGAACCCACCGGCGGCAGCGCAGGAGGCTAACCGGGATGTCTGGTGCCGGGGGTAAGCCTGTGGCACCAGGGAGCAGCGAACGCAAGTGGTACTAGCGGTGCTGAGGCAGCTAGCTGCTCGTAGGAGAAGGCAGACAGGACCTGCGGTCAAGTGACAGAGTCAGAGGAGGTAGGCAGTGTATAACAATGTTTATCATTACAAATGGAACTTTAAAGCCTTGTTGCCTAAGGATATTTCACCTTCATAAAGACTATTAGAAGCTTAATTGGAGGAGGAGTCACAAAGAATGAGACATTTTTCCAAGCTCAAAGGACCTAACACAGTCTTAATGAGAGAATGGTTTCCCTTTGTAAGCCTTTGTAATCATTTTGAGATTCGTAAACCTGTTGCAGATCACAAAAAAGAGTAATTTTTTTACTCCTAGTTGAGAAGCCATTACATCAAAACAGCTACTAGAGATGAGCTGACACCGTGTATACCTTGACTTGTCCTTCTGCTGTTGCTGACTTAGCTCATGTCTGTTTGTTCCCCTCTTCCCATCCCGACATTTTGTTCCCCCTCTCATGTTTTGGACTCTCTGGTATTTGACCTTGGCTTGGACCCTGACCTGCAGTGTATAGGCTCCTGCTGATAAATATTAGTGAAATCACCAGAATGTTTGGGCTCTTGGTGGTAGAAATTAGTGAATCCATCAGAATGTATGGACTACTGGAGGTATATATTAGTGAAGACATTAGAATGTATGGGCTCCTGTTAGATATACGGTATATTAGTGATGATGTCAGAATGTATGGGCTTCTATGGATGTGTCTGTATGAAGGTGCTTTGTCTATAAACATATGTTTATTTGTTTGTATGTGCTCTGTGTATGCAAATGTCTGTATGTATGCGCTCTATGTATACATGTATGTGCTCTGTGTATACATATATATGTGTATCTGCTCATTGTATGTGCTAAATGTGTATAACATAAGGTGTTTTTGTAACGTGCTTTGTGTGTATGCAGCAGCCATTTATTAATTCCAGCTGCACAGACAAGAGTTCATAGGTGTAAACATGTTGGTAATTGCCCAAGGAATGAGGAAAATGCTGCTCATTCATCGGGTGGTTGAATTGGCTATGGTGGAAAAAAAATCATTGTTCTCAGGATTGCAGTGCCAAGTGCTGCTGATAACATGATACTGTGTGAGGATAAATCGATCTACTACTGATTGTTCTGTGTATTCAGAACACATAACACATGCACAGAAAATGAACAGGTCAGTAAGACCCTGTTCACACCACCCAAGATCTAAGACACAGAAAAAACACACAGTATGACAAACGTGCATAAATACTCTGTTGTAAAATATATGTAACAGTAAGCAGCAAGTGCTAGTAAAAGATGTTAACAAAACCGGGGTATTTTGTTGATACTTTTTTTGCAAAAAAATGTACGCTAAGCAACTCCACCACGTCACGATATACCCTTCTCGGAGCAGTCCTATCTAATATATTTAAAACCAGAACATGTGAACAATACCTTCATGAGCAGGGTTCAGAAAGGTGCTGCCCGGTATAGGCTCGCTGGGCAAAATGACTTTTTATGTGGATGTCACAAAGGAGAGAGGCGGGGATTTCCCAAAGGAGAGAGATCCCCGCCTCTCTCCTTTGGGACATGCACATAAAAAGCCATTTTGCCCAGCGAGCCTATACCGGGTAGCACCTTTCTGAACCCTGCTCATGAAGGTATTGTTCACATGTTCAGGTTTTAAATATATTAGATAGGACTGCTTCGAGAAGGGTATAACGTGACGTGGTGGAGTGGCTTAGCGTACATTTCTCTGCAAAAAAAGTATCAACAAAATACCCTGGTTTTGTTAACATCTTTTACTAGCACTTGCAGCTTACTGTTACGTATATTTTACAACAGAGTATTTATGCACGTTTGTAATATTGTGTGTTTTTTCTGTGTCTTTGATTGTTCTGTGTCCATCATTTTTTGTTAATCTGTGTAAAGAGGCTGGAAAACAAGTACCGAGAAACTTAAATTTTGTCGAGCAAGCTCAATTAATGGTCTAAACTCAGCACATGTTCTGTAAATGCAACTTAAATGTTTGAGTGTAATGATGCAATATGTGAGCATTTAGGGATCCATTGTAAACTTTTAGCCAGGGCCCTACTATGTCTAAAATCAGACCAGTATGTAAAATAAACAAACAAACAAAAAGTGTTATAATAAAGCATATAAGCAAATTAAATTAGTTCGCTGTGTCAATATGCTCACCTTGTTTTGTTTTTCTGTGGACGTAAATGGTCATAATTTTCTTATGCCCTTATCCAGCTCCAGCTCCATCCACTTTGTTGCATCTATTTAAAATTGGCGTTAAAACACCAAAAATGTTTGCGACTTTTCAAAACTTTTTATCCTAGAATTCTTGCATGAAAGCTTTGATCATTCAGAACCTATTAGTTTAGAATAATCCCAGTTGCCTCTGTAAAAATTGCAAAATCACTATGTGGCGCCCCTGAGGCTCGGCCACCACAGAGGTACTGCACCTTCTCCTAAGGTGTAGTGCCCCACCATCCAGGTAAGGTGGGAACTCCTTTCCACACTCCAACACTCACACCCCACACAACAGGGTAGTTCTGCACAACCACATTGCGGCTCAGTGCTTAGAGAGTAGCAGAGCACCTTTGGTGGTTCCCTGCTTGGAACACTGGATGTGCTGGGAGGTGGGTGGAGTTTAGATACATAAAAGAGTGGGAAAGTGTAGGATGACGGGGTCAGTCTGACAAGAGGTCAGTAAGGAAGGAAGCTACTCGGGAGGAGTGGGGATCCCTGGAAGAAGGGATGGAGGAAGGAGAGCTGCAGCTGCCTCAGTGATCTGAGCAAGCTGGCACGGGAAAGGAAAAGAAGGAGAAAGACATAGAACTGAAAAGTAAGCTTCCATAAGAGAGAGAAAGACAAGTGCGGAACGAAGGAGTAGAGAGAACAGAGAGGTCGTGGGTTAGAAGAGGAACCCTGCCTATAGGTTCTCAGCACAAGGCCGGGGCCCTGTCCCCGAGGTTGTATGGACACTTATGGTTCTGCAGCTGACACCGGTGGAGTAGATGGCTGTAAATGCATTACTCCCATCTAAGACTTGGGGCACAACAGCAATCGTATAGAGAGCTGGGACTCAGGAGAAGGGAGTCCCCGAAGCAGGCTACAGCTGTCTGCCATACAAGTAGAGTTCTTGGGAACATCTGTAAAGAGGAACTCCAGTGTACCACGGTTCTGGAGATCTTCACACTTTAGGGCGCAATAGAGGAGTCGTTCAGGAAAGGTACATGTTGGCGGGGTGTTGGAGAGGAGCTTTCCATCTTGCCTGGAGGTTGGCTGAGTCTCTGAGGCATGCACCATTGTGTACCGCAGACTGTGAGTAAAGCTTTGGAACTACAAGCCCCGGTGTTCTCCATTTATTCTTGCGCCAACCCGCTTAGCACTGCTACATCTGGGTACCATCCCTTACACTGCCTGCGCCTCTCCTCATCGATTGCAACTACACGGCCCTGGGGCTACAGCTTCACCTGTGGGGAGCTACACCATCTATGCTGCAACACATCACCAGCCCCAGAGGATCCGCCTGCAGCGTCGGCCTAACATCTCACTTGCCGAACACCACAGTTGGCGTCACGAACTATTCCATTACATTATAAACTCCCCTTGGTTACTTGGGCGCCCAGGGCCACGGACCGGGTCACCACCACTGTGACACATTCCCCTGACACCAGCCCGGTGCCGAGTACTCCACACCTAACTAACTTTATTTTTTAAAGAAGAAAACCCCTTTAAAAAATGATAATAGTCTTAGCAAGATTCTCGTACGAATAATTTAAAATCTTAATTTAATGTTTTGAAATAAAATACAATGTTTTTAGCCCTAAGGTTTCCTACACTGCGGTTTTAAATACTTCCAGGTTATACAAATAGTTTCAAGTCTTCATAATCTGTTCCCCATACCGGTACTTGCCATTAATTGTTCTGAAAGTCTCTGTGCTTGGTGGGATAGTATAGATATGAATTTCCGATCAGATGTTGCATAATTTATTCAGTAGCTTTTAAAAGCTTTAATTATTCCCTGGCGTCCTACTCTCATAAAGTGTTTCATTTATGGATTCAGACGATAAATGAATAACGATGTTTATGATTAAAAATGGAACTTTAAAGTCTTGTTGCCTCAGGATATTTCACCTTCATAAAAACTATTAGAAGCTTAATTGGAGGAGGCGTCGCAAAGAATGAGACATATTTTTTCAAGCTCAAAGGGCTTAACGCAGTCTTAATGAGAGAATGGTTTCCCTTTGCTAGCCTTTGTAATCATTGTGAGATTCGTAAACCTGTTGCAGATCACAAAAAAAGATTTATTTTTTACTCCTAGTTGAGAAGCCATTACATCCAAATAGCTACTAGAGATGAGCTGACTTGGTGTATACTCTGACTTGTCCTTCTGCTGTTGCTGACTTTGCCCATGTCTGTTTGTTCCCCTCTTCCCGTCCCAACTCTGTGTTCCCCCTCTCATGTTTTGGACTCTCTGGTATATGACTTGGCTTGGACTCTAACCTGCTAACTGTCTCTTGCCTTTGTCATATCTGCTCCTGACCGGTACTTACTCATTTGGTTTGTTTCTGACTCTGTATGTTTATTCGTTTGGTACTATGCTACAGACTAATATCGACCCGGCTTGTTTGACAATTCTGCTGCCACCTGCTGGTAGCCTCACTGCTGCGCTGCAGGTCTGTTACTGCTGTGTGCAGTTCTCCCTCCACTCTATTGCCATCTAATAGAGCTCGCATCTGTCTGCATTGCAGCAGCATGACAATAGGATTGGAAAAGGGCCTAATCCTATTGTGATTTATTATTGAAAATGGGAATGGTAACCCGAGTCTATGAAAAGTATTTCAAAGACAGTGATATATTGAAATGTTGTTCCTCATACAGTGTGCTTGTGAATTTATTGAAGTGAGACATACAGCCTAAATTTTAATCTTCATTTTATTGCAATTTGGTTTATCTTTCCTCATTTTTTAGACAATTAGTGGCATTTCAGTTAGGCAATGCATGGATAATTTGTTCAATGCAAAAGTGGAAAATTTGCCCAATCCAGGAAATTTTAATTTCAAAATGTCTGCTCTTTTACATAGCTAAACTATTCCTGCTACCTATGAAAAGGTATAACTTTTGTATAGCTTGTATAAAAACTACTGCTTTATTTAGCAAAGATTAAAAAGTACTGAGTTTGTACCACGCCATGTGAAAAAACCTAAACTTTCTTCTATTTTCACGTCCTGTATCTAACCAGAAAACAGCAAAAAAGCAAAGAGATTTACCCATCCAGGCCTCCAGACAAATGCACTATCAGGATGCAGTGAACCCAAATAATTAAGATGGCAACACAGGTGCAAGAATATCGATGAAACAACCGTTCACAACCTACCAATACATGGAGGGGGCGGTTGCCTGGTATGTTAATGCACAATAAAAAACTTGTATGCGGCACTGTTCACACTATGGCCATGCACAGCATCCAGCCCAGCGCTATCAAAATCCATGCCATGTGAACAGACACCGCAGGTTACAAGACCAAATGGGCCCAACTGCACCTTGAATAAAAAGTGCAAAAAAACCACATAAAAAATGTGAGGTATTAGCTAATATTTTGGCCAAAATACGTGAGCCCGTAACCTGCGCCAAAGGTCCCCACGTTTACGGCTCCCTAACACTAAATCCTAACACTGAAATAGCGCAAAAAGAGGACTTAAAAATCCTCCAATAATCCAAGAAAACAGCAAAAAAGCAGAACGGTTAACCCGTCCAGGCCTCCAGACAAATGCACTGGGATGCAGTGAACCCATGTCCTGTATCTAACCACCAGCAAAACAGGCATCTCATTAAAAAGGATAATTTTTGGACCATTGTAAAATGTAAATAACCTAAAAGTCTGTTACTGCAGTGTGTTGTTAATGGGCATGTGCAGTCCAAATCTGCAGCCACTCTGTGTGGTTGCAGAATTATGAATCCCCATACACTGTGCTCTGTGGGGATTTGCCGGTGTCTGAGCTTGAGGGTATGAATGCCTTATACATACTTCAGACCAGGGTTCATCTAGTGGGTGCAACCTCGCTCCATGCACTTGCTTTTGGGGAAGGCCATGCTCCAACTCGTCCATGTTGAGTGTGATCCACACCATGTCACCAAACAGCACAGTGAGTTTCTGTAGCCCTCTATACAGGCCCACTCACTGATTCCAAGATTATAGACAAGAGTTGAGTGAAACGGGTTGAAAAAATTCAAAAGTCGCCGACTTTCGCCAAAGTCGGGTTTCATGAAACGAAACCCGACCTTAGCGTGAGGTTGGCCACGAGGTCGGCGACTTTAGCACCAAAGTCACGTTTCAAAAGATGCTTTAGCGCCCTTTTTCAGCCAATCAGGAAGAACGGACACTGTGGGCAACGTGATGACATAGGCAGCGGTCACCACCATTTTGGAGAAGTGCATACAAGTGATTGGCTTGCTTTGTGTGGCGTCACAGGGGGTATAAAAGGGCGGGGACGCCGACCGCCATGTTACTCATGCTAATCTCAGAATAGGGAGAGCTGCTGCAGCTGCTGATTCTGTAGGGAGAGCGTTAGGAAGGCAAAATGAAAAAAAAATGCTTCTACTGCTAGCGCTTTTCACTGTAGTTACTGTGCAGTGAAAGGTGAAGATTTTTGCTTTTGTGCAGCAGCGCTGGTGGTGATTAGCCTGCCTTTTAAGGCTAGCTGCATTGCTGTGTGCACACTGGTGTTCAAACTGCTTTTTTAAAAGCAATCCAAATTGTATTGTTTTGTCCTGGTGAGGTAGTGAGCATTCATTTTTCACACACCGTACAGCGGTGTACGCTCCTCACACAGTACCGTGTAACGGCTGTTATCACGGCCAAATTGAAGCTACCTACATGTGTAACTCTGTAAGGAAAAGTCGAGGAGTTTGTCCGTTCTTACAGACCTACACCTTATAGTTTTGTCTGTTTTTCAAACAGTTTAGTATATTTGCTGTTCGATTACATTCAAAACTAGAGAGAGACAGCGTGTGTCAGTCCGTATACAAAAACACGGAGCTTGACAATTTTACATACACCATACAGCGATGTACGTGCACGCTCCTCTCTCAGTACCGTGTAACGGCTGTTATCATGGCCAAATTGAAGCTATCTACGTGTGTGACTCTGTAAGGAAAAGTCGAGGAGTTTGTCCATTCTTACTGACCTACACCTTATAGTTTTGTCTGTTTTTCAAACAGTTTAGTATGTTTGCTGTTTGATTACATTCAAAACTAGAGAGAGACAGCTTGTGTCAGTCTTTATACAAAAACACGGAGCTCGACAATTTTACATACACCGCACAGCAGTGTACGTGTTCGCTCCTCTCTCAGTATCGTGTAACGGCTGTTATCACGGCCAAATTGAAGTTATCTACGTGTGTGACTCTGTAAGGAAGAGTCGAGGAGTTTGTCCGTTCTTACAGACCTACACTCTAGGGAGATTCCAATTCTGCCCAATTCTATATACTCCTTGTAGTTTGTCACACACTAGGCAATTTCTGCCGGTCACATTGCGGTGTTATAGACACAGGGCCTGACAGAATCCAACTGTGTCCTGAAGTGTAGAGAGATTCCAATTTTTCACAGTCCTCTATCCACCTTTCTTACAACATCCAGAATCTGCCTGTCACATTGTGGTGTAAAATAAACAGGGCTTCACAGAATCCAACTGTGTCCTGAAGTCTACAGAGATTCCAATTCTCCCCACTACTATATACACCTTGTACCTTGTTTTACAGTACCATATAGTTGGTGGTTTTTGGGTACATTTTCCCCAAAAATGAGGAAGTGTGGTGGAAGAGTCCGTGGAAGTGGGCGGGGGTTGGCAGCTGGTAATGATGGTGTTGGTGTTGGTGGTGGATCTGCTGGTAGTGGCATAAGCAAAATAGCACCTAATGCAGGAGGTGTTGAGCCTGCGTCATCGTCTGGCCCCACAAGGCCTCGAAGGCTCCCTTTTCTGGGAGTAGGTAAACCACTTTTAAAGCTGGAGCTTCAAGAACAAGTTTTGGCTTACATTGCTGAATCAGCCTCCAGCTCTATCGCCTCCTCTTCTGAAGTTTTAAAAAATAAAAGCACTGAGTCGTCATTGGAGGCTCATGGTCATGAACCACACCTTTCCTTGTGTCCTTCACCCCAACCAAAATTGAAGGATGCGGCAGGCCACACTACAGATTACTCCATGGAGCTGTTTTCACATACGATGCCTGGGTTATCAAGTCAAATCGTGAATTACCCAGGCCAAGATGAATCTGACATGGAGTGCACTGATGCACAGCCACGGATAGATGATTCTGCTGGTACATTCACTCAGAGCACTACATTGTCCTCGCAGTGTACTGAGCCAGAATCTGACCCAGATGAAACTCAGGTGCCCCTTCCCGCATACTATACAACCATACACAGTGACACAGAGGAAGGTGCACATGACATTGAAGAGGAGGTGATGGATGACCCAGTTGTTGACCCAGATTGGCATCCATTGGGGGAAGAGGGTGCCGCTGCCAATAGCTCAGAAGAGGAGGAGGAGCATCCGCAGCGGGCATCGACATCGCAACAGCTGTTATCTGGCAGGCCCGGAGCAGTCCAAAAACGGGTTACAAAAACCAAGAGTTGCAGGACAGCTTGGCCAGATGGTCAAAATAGCACAGCGTGCAAGGCCTCAAAATGTCTTCCATAGTAGGAAGAGTGCAGTGTGGCACTTTTTTGAACAAAATCCTAATGATCAGGCAAAGGTTATCTCTAAGAAGTGCGCAAAGACCTTTAGCCGAGGGAAAAATCTGAGAAATTTGAATACCAGTTGCATGCTAAGACATTTAATCACCATGCACTTGCAAGCGTGGACGGACTACCAAAACTCACTTACCACATGTGCTACTGCTCCCAAAGAAGGCAGTGAACAACGATACATTGTTTCCCCCACTGTAAGTCCACCGGTTAGCACACCACCAGCAGCAAATGTTGAGTTGTCGTCGCAAGGGCAAATCAGTCAGGGAATCACACTGTTATTGCAACGAAAGAATGAATCTAGGCCATCAGAAAGAACACCAACTCCATCACCATCATCAACCCTCTCTCAGTCTGCCATGTCCACCGCTAGTTCCACCATATGCAGCTCTCAAGTCCAGCTCACCCTACCAGAGACTATGAGTAGGACAAGAAAGGACTCATCCTCTCATCCGCGAACACTGGGTTTGAACGCCCACATTGCCAAACTAATCTCGTTAGAGATGATGCCCTATAAGTTGGTTGAAAGCGCAGCTTTCTGTGAACTCATGGCCTATGCAGTACCACGCTATGACCTACCCAGTTGCCACTTCTCTTCTCGCAAAGCCATCCCAGCCCTCCACCTTCATGTGAAAGACCGCATTGTCCATGCACTCAAGCAATCAGTGAGTGGAAAGGTGCACCTAACAACTGATGCATGGTCCAGTAGGCATGGCCAGGGCCATTACGTGTCCATCACTGCGCACTGGGTTAATGTGGTGGATGCAGGGTCCACAGGGGACAGCTGTGATGGCACAGTGCTGCCTAGCCCACGGTATTGGAAACAGTTGGCTGTAGGCGTTCGACCCTCCTCCTCATCAGATGCGAAAGCTCGTCCACATAGCGCAGTCGCACGAGCACTGCATCCGCAGCTGACAGTGGTGCACATGATGTGTCCCACTATCGATCAGCTAGTGGAGAGCGTCAGCAGGCTGTGTTGCAGATGATGTGTTTGGGCGACAAACACACGGCGGAGGTACTTGCCGACTACTTTCAGCGACAAACTGAGTCATGGCTGGGCAGTGTACATCTTGAGGCAGGCAAGGTAGTTAGTGATAACGGCCGGAATTTTGTGGCAGCCATAGCCCTTTCATAACTCAGACACATACCTTGCTTGGCTCACACCTTGAACCTGGTGGTGCAGTTCTTCCTCACTAATTATCCAGAGTTAACAGGCCTGCTCCATAAGGTTTGAAGACTGTGCTCGCATATCCGCTGGTCGCCGGTACACTCCAGTCGTATGCAGAAGCTGCAGCGATTGCTCCACCTTCCCAAGCACCGCCTAATTATCGACGTTGCAACAAGGTGGAACTCCACCCTACACATGGTTGAGCAGCTGTGCAAACAGAGGCAGGCCATAATGCATTTGTGGGAGGATACAATGGCAGGCACTTTGAGGGCAGACATGGAGTTGACAAGTGTGCAGTGGTCAAAGCTGAAAGACCTCTGTAGAGTCCTTCAATGTTTTGAGGAATGCACACGGCTGGTAAGCGCAGACGACGCCATCATAAGCATGAGCATCCCACTTATGCGTCTGCTCATGCAAACTTTGATGCACATCAAGGAGCAGGCGTCTGCAGCCGAGGATGATGAGGAAGAGGAGGAGGGAAGCCTTGATGACAATCAGCCATTGTCTCTTTAGGGAACTGTCGTGGACGAGGTGGAGTAAGAAGAGGAGGAGGATGATGATGGAGATGATTATTTAGGGGAGGAGGATGCTTCTCGTGGGGCAAGAGAAAATGTTGGCGTGGCAAGGTCTGGTACTGGGTTTGTGCGTGACTGGAGGGATGTGGATTTGACTGGAGGGATGTGGATTTGCCTGAAAGTGCTCCTTCACCTAGCACTCGCAGTGCATCATTGACACCGGGAACATTGGCCCACATGTCAGATTATGCCTTGCAGATCCTAAAAAGGGACCCCCGCATTGCCAAAATGATGAACAATGATGACTACTGGTTGGCCAGCATCCTGGATCCACGCTATAAAGGCAAATTCCAAAACATCATGCCACAGGAGAACCTTGACCTAATATTGGCTAACAAGCAAGCAACTGTGGTAAGCCGGTTGGTTGAGGCATTCCCAGCACACAGCAGAGTTGATGCTTCTCACACGAGCCGTAGGGGCCAGGGGCAACTTGGAAGAGGTGTTGGTGGTGCACACATCAGAGGTGGCGTTGGAGACAGGAGTTTCATGACCATGTTGTTGACTGATTTTTCAAGTCCCACTCACACGACTGGTAATACTCCATCAATTGAAAGTGACAGGAGACAGCACTTGTCAACTATGGTTACAAACTACTTTTCCTCCCATATCGATGTTCTCCCTCACAGGTCATTCCCATTTGACTATTGGGCAGCTAAACTGGACACCTGGCCTGAATTGGCACAATATGCCTTACAGGAGCTCGCTTGCCCAGCTGCAAGTGTGCTATCGGAAAGAGTCTTCAGTGCTGCTGGATCAATCCTGACTGAAAAAAGGACCCGTCTGTCGACCCAAAATATGGATGATCTAACCTTCATTAAAATGAACCATGCATGGGTTTCCAAGGATTTTGTCACACCTTACCCTGATGACACATAGGTTGACAGAAAAATGGCTTTCTTTGGTCCGCCTCTTCCTGGGACTTGACCAATTTCACCTTTAGCAGCATGTGAATGTCCCACATCAACATATATCATTTTGTAAACCTCCCTAACTGGACTGCCTCCTCCCCCCATGGCCGGGGTCACCACCTAGCGCACACAACCATGCGAGTGACGTTGGGTGGGCCGACTCTTGGGCGCGGGCACTGGCACAGGGTCCCTAATAGTGTAGTCAAGTGTTTCACGGTGGGGGTGCACACCCGCTGTCAGACACACCGCTGTACTATGAGGGACCCAGTGACAGTACCGACGTCCACGAGTGGGCCCCCCTTGCTTGGGCAGGGCCCCAGAATTTGCAAAGTTTACCTCTCCCTGCTCCTCTGCTGTGTAGTCTGGGCTGTCAAATCCTTCACTGGGACTGCCACTACAAATTTGGTGAACTGATAGAAGATCATGGTTAAGACATAGCTATGCCCTGTCCCGCTGGCCAGGATCTAGCTTCAGATGATTAATGGCTTCCAGTTCTTATGGACGTCGACTCACAATGAGATCCAGTGGTGGTTTCTCATCAGCTTTCACAGTTTTCCTACCCACAGACGTGTGACATTCCAGCGCACATTTTTAAATCCAAATGAATCGCCTACGGCCTGTGGCTTCTGTCTTTTGCACTCCAAAGTTATGTGACAGAGCATGATAGGCAGTGAGCACCATGTTTACATCTCTCCCTGTGATCAAAATTATATGGATATGAGTAATGACGATGGGATCAACGGTACTGCGATACAGCAACACTTTCTTCACAAAGAAAGGTTTTCGCTGTCTCCACACACTAATTAATTGAGGGTCTGCATCGCCTCTGAGAATTGTGACGGAAGTTTATCCCATGAATAGGAATTCCTAGATTTCTGCAATCACTAGAATTTATGTCAGTAATTGTATGCATCTCATTTCCTATTGCGGAGAGTCTGGACTGTCTTACTGAGACAGAAATATATATGAAGATTTAAAAATACCACCAAAAGTGTATACTGGTGTACGCTTCAAATACATTTCCTTTTTTCTACTTTTTAGACTGTTGTCTAATCCATACTGAGAACATGGAGATTTTAAATATTTAAACTATGCTATATATGCCTGCTATTCAGTGATAATGTACCCTTTCTCAACTTTGTACAAGCTGGTCAAATCCATACTGGGTCTGAGACCGTCTGAGCCTGCCTCCTGATCTATAGACATAGGTTTTTAATGTGTAAACTATGCTACACATACCTGTAATCCGGGGATACGTTACCCTTTCTCACCTTTGTCCAATCACATATAATCAAAACCTTTTTCTAGACCAATGTAAAGACATGGCTGAAAAAGTATGAAGAGATCCAGAAAAATTATAAAAATACCATGTTTATTAATAACACATAAAAAACAAGAAAACAAAAAAACCAAAATTGCCCAGTAGGAGGCACACAGATGTCCTAACGACCATACAAAAGTGCAGGTAAAGTACAATTAAATACATATATATCATAAGGCCACATGTAATTGAAAGACTAAAAACATGATATCACATATAAATAGCTGCATATAGCGGCAACATGACACAAAGGTCTAAGTCCCCAAATGAATGAAAGTGAATCAACAGCTACAAAGAAATCCAACGGACTAATAGCATAAGATTATAAATAGATGTGTATCGCTGCATGTGGCGTTAACATGACACTAAAGTCTAAGTCCCCACATCAATAGAACTAACCAATACTAAGCGAGCCAAAAGATATCATAAAAGTTAAACATTACCTGAACACTATGTGCAAAATAATGGATGTACGCCGCAGCCTCCACTACACCTAAGCGCGTTTCGCAACAAGCTTCTTCTGGGGGCGTGTCACAGTGACGGGCGGGCTGAGTTTAAATAATGCCGATATCCAATCATAAGGCGCAATGTGAAAAAGGGAATGGCCGCAATAAGATCTTTGCTTGATATAAGCTGCGCATGCGCGGTTGGACACCGCTGTGTAAACGTCATTTCCGGTGACGCGCTCACTGACGCCGCAGGCATCAAGCCTGAAGTGAACAGTATTGAGCGCTCCCGGAAACAAACAGCCGTGACTCAACTACGCAGGCGCACAATCAATTCAGGGATCATAACAATAAAGGAATTGATAAAAAATATAAATACCAATAATATAACAATAGTGCTAGGGAATGGAAGGTGATATTTATTTAAGAAAAATTAGTGCGCTGATATATTGAATACATAGTGAACAAAATTATTGTACTTATATACAAAAGTGAATAATTTATATATAAATAAATAAAAACAGGGCATATAGATGTGATATGTAAGGGAATTAGTGTATAAATTTCAAAAAATCCACAAAAACATGGATACACATCCTTTTACATTGTGAACAATTGTGAATTATTAATGAGGAAAGCATTTAAAAAAATGCCTATAAAAATAATTGAAAATAATTAAAAGTATACATATAATCAATGTATACAATGTAAAGTGCTATGTGCCAATGAAGCAAATGAAAAATAATAAGGCCATATATCACAAAGAAAGCGCTTATGTATAAATAAAACCTCAAATGAAAAGATTCATCTTATGGACAAGCATACTGTCATCAATCATGATATATCTGTAAACTTTTTACCAAAGTACAAACACATCATCACAAATATTAAATCACTATTATCTAGGCATGCATTAGTCCCACATCTATCTTAATACCAGAAAAAAAAAGGAAAAAGAGGCATCACTAATCATACAAAAACCATATGACATGAATGAGATCCTATAAGAGTAGAATAAGAAACCTCACCCTCACATTCCAAATAATGAAAATAAGGGGAACATGTGAAATGATACAAAAAATACGCAAGTCTATACAAAAAATTCTTGAAACTCGAATCAAAAATTGTAGCTGGAGCTTCTTATGATAAAGATGCCTTGATTTGAAGAATGTATCCCATAAGCATACAGACAAGTAGATGTTTCAGATGAATATCTCCAAGCAGTCGACCATAGATGACGTACTTCAAAACTGGACATCGAAAATAGACAAAATCTAAATACAAAAACACAGCTGTAAATAAAACATAAAAACACCAACCCACCCATAAAAAATAATAAAAGATACCACCAAGAACCTGCATGAATAATATATTAACCCAGCAATATCAAGGAAACTACAAAAAGGAGGCAAATCAAAGGCCATGGGGACTCATAGTACCTAACCGGTAAATCCATTGGCTCTCTTTCTGGGCCAAGATCCTACCAAGATCCCCACCTCTAATATCAAGCGAAATCAAATCAATCCCTCTAACCATCAAGCCACTGGCATTGCATTGGTGGTAAAGTTTGAAATGTCTCGGTAGAGTTTTTAAACTAAAATCATCTGTAATATTTTTAGCCTTCTCAATGTCCCTCACATGTTCCCGCACCCTGATTTTAAGCTCACGTGTGGTAAGACCTATGTATATCTTACCACACGGACATTGGGCATAATAAATAACCCCATGTGAGGAACAATTGATATGTTTCCTAATCTGGAATGTCCTGGATCCATCTTGACTAGAGAATGAATAACTTTTAGTTAAATTCAAACACCCCTTACAAATGCTGCATGGAAAGAAACCTGGTTTACCTGAGTTTGTAGTCATTCTCTTCTTATGATCACTTGATATATAGTGACTATGCACTAGAATGTCTTTCAGATTTCTAGATCTTTAGGCAACAAAAGTAGGGGCTGATGGAAGCAACTGTTTTAAAATAGGATCAACAAGGAGCGTATGCCAATGTTTACGAATAATATCCGTCAAATTATTCCATTGGTTGTTAAATGTAGATATAAAACGTACAGTATTGGAGTTTGAAGATTCCTCCTGCTTTTTAGAAGGTCCATATAATAATTGATCTCTATTCGCCTTGGAAGCTCTATGATATCCTCGTTTAATAGATGTTTTACTATAACCCCTTTCAATGAATCTCTTGGAGAGGTCATCTGCTTGTTTCTCAAAAGTTTGATTGTTGGAACAGATCCTTCTGATTCGAAGGTACTGGCCTATGGGTATTCCTTTAATCGTGGATCTAGGATGTGACGACTGTGCCAACAGAAAAGAATTAGTCGCTGTTGGTTTGCGAAATACATAGTAACATAGTAACATAGTAACATAGTTATTAAGGTTGAAGGGAGACTTTAAGTCCATCTAGTTCAACCCATATCCTATCCTAACCTGCCCTAACATGTTGATCCAGAGGAAGGCAAAAAAAACCCATGTGGCAACAAGTAAGCTTCACATTGGGGAAAAAAATTCCTTCCTGACTCCACATACGGCAATCAGACTTGCTCCCTGGATCAACGCAATATTAAGGAAACTAGTGTATATACCCTGTAATATTATACTTTTCAAGAAAGGCATCCAGTCCATTCTTAAATTTTAGTAGGGAATCACTCATTACAACATCATATGGCAGAGAGTTCCATAGTCTCACTGCTCTTACAGTAAAGAATCCGCGTCTGTGAGTATGCTTAAACCTTTTTTCCTCCAGACGTAGAGGATGCCCCCTTGTCCCCGTCACAGGTCTAAGAGTAAAGATCATTAGAAAGCTCTTGGTATTGTCCCCGCATATATTTATACATTGTAATAAGATCACCCCTAAGCCTTCGATTCTCCAAACTAAATAACCCCAAATGTAATAACCTGTCTTGGTATTGCAGACCCCCTAGTTCCCTAATAACCTTGGTCGCTCTTCTCTGCACCCGCTCCAGTTCAGCTGGAGACCAGAACTGTACACAGTATTCTAAGTGTGGTCGCACTAGTGACTTATATAGAGGTAAAATTATGTTCTCCTCATGAGCATCTATGCCTCTTTTAATGCATCCCATTATTTTATTTGCCTTTGCAGCAGCTGCCTGACACTGGCCGCTAAATGTGTTTGTCGTCCACCCATACACCCAGGTCTTTTTCAGTGACTGTTTTGCCCAGTGTTTTACAATTAAGCACATAATTATACATCTTGTTCGTTCTACCCAAGTGCATGACCTTACATTTATCCCAATTAAAGCTCATTTGCCATTTATCAGCCCAAGCTTCTAGTTTACATAAATCCTCCTGTAATATAAAATTGTCCTCCTCTGTATTGATTACCCTGCAGAGTTTAGTGTCATCTGCAAATATTGAAATTCTACTCTCTATGCCCCCTACAAGGTCATTAATAAATATGTTAAAAAGAAGCGGGCCCAAAACTGACCCCTGTGGTACCCCACTGCTAACCGTGACCCAGTCTGAGTGTGCTCCATTAATAACCACCCTTTGTTTCCTATCCCTGAGCCAGCTCTTAACCCACCTACACATATTTTCCCCTATCCCCATTGTTCTCATTTTATGTATCAACCTTTTGTGTGGCACTGTATCAAAAGCTTTTGAAAAGTCCATGTACACCACATCCACTGCATTCCCTTGGTCCAGTCCGGAACTTACCTCTTCATAAAAGCTTATCAGATTAGTCTGACAGGAACGGTCCCTTGTAAACCCATGTTGATATTGGGTCATGAGGTTATTCTTCTCCAGATACTCCAGTATAGTATCTTTTAGAAAACCCTCCAGGATTTTACCCACAGTTGAGGTTAAACTTACTGGCCTATAATTTCCAAGTTCAGTTTTTGTCCCCTTTTTGAATATTGGCACCACATTTGCTCTACGCCAGTCCTGTGGTACAGACCCTGTTATTATGGAATCTTTAAAGATTAAAAATAATGGTCTATCTATGACTGTGCTTAATTCCTGCAGTACTCGGGGGTGTATCCCATCCGGGCCCGGGGATTTGTCAATTTTAGTGATTTTTAGACGCCGCCGTACTTCCTGCTGGGTTAAGCAGGTGACATTTAACCCCTTAACGACCGCCGATACGCCTTTTAACGGCGGTAATTAAGGGTACTTATACCACAGCGCCGTTAATTCACGGCGCTGTGATTTAAGTGAATAGCGCCCCCCAGTGTCGGATTTTCTCCGGGGTCTCGGCTGCCAGGGGTAGCCGACACCCCAGAGAACATGAATCGGTCGGTTTTTACCGACCCCCGCTTTTGCGATCGCCGTTATTAACCCTATAACGGCGACTGCAAAAAAAAAAAAAGCCGCGATTTTACATTTAATTTCTCTTTCCTCTGATGTGATCGCACATCAGAGGATAGAGAAATAGGGTCCCCGATCCCCCCGGTCCCCTCCCGGTACCTCTCCCTTGTTCTCCGTCCCCTCCCGGTGGTCCCGCGCCCGCCGGCGTCATCCGATGGGTGCCGCCATCTTGAAAATGGCGGGCGCATGCGCAGTGCGCCCGCCGGGAATCTGCTGGCTCCGGCTGGCAGATTCCATTCATTATTTTGATCACTATGATAAACGATCATAGTGATCAAAATAATAAAAATAGTACATAACCCCCCTGTTTATCACCCCCTTATATAGGCACACATAATGAAATAAAAAAAATATTTTTTTTTTCAGTTTTCCATAAGGGTTAGGGTTAGGGTTAGGCTAGGGTTAGGGTTAGGCTAGGGTTAGGGTTAGGGTTAGGCTAGGGTTAGGGTTAGGCTAGGGTTAGGGTTAGGGTTAGGCTAGGGTTAGGGTTAGGGTTAGGCTAGGGTTAGGGTTAGGCTAGGGTTAGGGTTAGGGTTAGGCTAGGGTTAGGCTAGGGTTAGGCTAGGGCTAGGCTAGGGTTAGGGTTAGGCTAGGGTTAGGGTTAGGCTAGGGTTAGGGTTAGGCTAGGGTTAGGGTTAGGCTAGGGTTGGGTTAGGGTTAGGCTAGGGTTAGGGTTAGGCTAGGGTTAGGCTAGGGTTAGGGTTAGGCTAGGGTTAGGGTTAGGCTAGGGTTAGGGTTAGGCTAGGGTTAGGGTTAGGCTAGGGTTAGGGTTAGGCTAGGGTTAGGCTAGGGCTAGGGTTAGGGCTAGGGTTAGGGTTGGGCTAGGGTTAAGGGTTAGGGTTGGGCTAGGGTTAAGGGTTAGGGTTGGGCTAGGGTTAAGGGTTAGGGTTGGGCTAGGGTTAGGGCTAGGGTTGGGCTAGGGTTAGGGCGAACTAGGATTAGGGTTAGGATTAGGGATTAGGGTTGGGATTAGGGTTAGGGGTGTGTTGGGGTTAGGGTTGGAGCAAGAATTGAGGGGTTTCCACTATTTACCAACTTTGGGGGTCTAAAAATTGGGGTCTAAAAAAAATCACTTTTGTGGAAATAAAAAAGACTTTTTATTTTCACGGCTCTGCGTTTATAAACTTCTGTGACGCGCTTGGGGGTTCAAAGTGCTCACCACGCATCTAGATAAGTTCCTTAGGGGGTCTAATTTCCAAAATGGGGTCACTTGTGGGGGGTTTCCACTGTTTAGGCCCATCAGGGGCTCTGCAAACGCAACATGATGCCCGCAGACCATTCCATCAAAGTCTGCATTCCAAAATGGCACTCCTTCCCTTCCGAGCTCTCCCATGCGCCCAAACAGTGGTTCCCCCCCACATATGGGGTATCAGTGTACTCAGGACAAATCGCATAATAACTGTGGGGGTATGATTTCTCCTGTTACCCTTGTAAAAATAAAAATTTGGGCGCGAAAAGATCATTTTTGTGGAAAAAAAATGGATTTCTTATTTTCACGGCTCTACGTTATAAACTTCTGTGAAGCACTTGAAGGTTCAAAGTGCTCACCACACATCTAGATAAGTTCCTTCATGGGTCTAGTTTCCAAAATGGAGTTACTTGTTGGGAGTTTCCACTGTTTAGGTCCATCAGGGGCTCTGCAAACGCAACATGATGCCCGCAGACCATTCCATCAAAGTCTGCATTCCAAAATGGCACTCCTTCCCTTCCAAGCTCTCCCATGCACCCAAACAGTGGTTCCTCCCCACATATGGGGTATCAGCGTACTCAGGACAAATCGCATAATATCTGTGGGGGTATGATTTCTCCTGTTACCCTTGTAAAAATAAAAATTTGGGGGTGAAAAGATCATTTTTGTGGAAAAAAAAATGGATTTCTTATTTTCACGGCTCTACGTTATAAACTTCTGTGAAGCACTTGAAGGTTCAAAGTGCTCACCACACATCTAGATAAGTTCCTTAATGGGTCTAGTTTCCAAAATGGGGTCACTTGTTGGAGTTTTCCACTGTTTAGGCACATTAAGGGCTCTCCGAACGCAACATGGCATCCGATCTTAATTCCAGCCAATTCTGCGTTGAAAAAGTCAAACGGTGCTCCATCCCTTGCGAGCTCTGCCGTGTGCTGAAAAAGGGGTTTACCCCCACATATGGGGTATCGGCGTATTCAGGAGAAATTGTACAACAAATTTTGTGGTTGATTTTCTCTTTTAACACTTGTGAAAATAAAAAAAATTGGTTCTGAATTAATTTTTTTTCCAAAAAAAAGTTAAATGTTAATTTTTTCCATCCACATTGCTTTCGTTCCTGTGAAGCACTTAAAGGGTTAATAAACTTCTTGAATGTGGTTTTGAGCACCTTGAGGGGTCTAGTTTTTAGAATGGTGCCACTTTTGGGTATTTTCTGTCATGTACACCCCTCAAAATGACTTTAAATATGATGTGGTCCCTAAAAAAAATGGCTTTGTAAATTTTGTTGTAAAAATGAGAAATCGCTGGTCAACTTTTAACCCTTATAACTTCCTAACAAAAAAAAATTTTGCATCCAAAATTGTGCTGATGTAAAGTAGACATGTGGGAAATGTTATTTATTAAGAAATTTATGTGACACATCTCTCTGATTTAAGGACATAAAAATTTAAAGTTTTAAAATTGCAAAATTTTAAAATTTTGTGCCATATTTCTGTTTTTTTCATAAATAAACACAAGACTTATCGAAGAAATTTTACCACTAACATGAAGTACAATATGTCACGAAAAAACAATCTCAGAATCAGCAGGATCCATTAAAGCGTTCCAGAGTTATAACCTCATAAAGGGACAGTGGTCAGAATTGTAAAAATTGGCCTGGTCATTAAGCTGCAAACTGGCTCTGTCGCTAAGGGGTTAACAGAGAATTTTTTATCCCTGATCATGTTATCCGTCATGGGATTTTCTTGTGTAAACACTGTTGAAAAAAAGTCATTTAGCATATTGGCTTTTTCCTCATCCTCATCCACCATTTCACCCAGACTATTTTTAAGGGGGCCAACACTATCATTTTTTAGTTTCTTACTATTTATGTAGTTAAAGAATATTTTGGGATAATTTTTACTTTCTCTGGCAATGAGTCTCTCTGTCTCAATCTTTGCTGTCTTGATTTGCTTTTTACAGAATTTATTTAATCTTCTGTATTTAGTTAATGCCTCATCACTACCTATTTGCTTTAATTCGCTAAATGCTTTATTTTTGTCCCTTATTGCGCCCCTTACAGCTCTATTTAGCCATAGTGGTTTCTTCCTATTTCTCGCATGTTTATTCCCATACGGTATATATTGTGCACAGGTCCTATTCAGGATGCTAATAAACGTCTCCCATTTTCTTTGTGCATTTTTATATCTCAGGATATCGTCCCAGTTAATTCCACCAAGATCATCTCTCATCCGTTGGAAATTTGCCTTCCTGAAGTTTAGTGTCCTTGTAACCCCTCTACTACACATCTTATTAAAGGATACATGAAAACTTATTAATTTGTGATCACTGTTACCCAAGTGACCCCCAACCCTTACATTTGATATGCGGTCTGGCCTGTTGGTTAATATTAGGTCTAGCAGTGCCCCCCCTCTTGTTGGGTCCTGAACCAGTTGTGAAAGGTAATTGTCTCTCATAGTAGTCAAAAACCTATTACCTTTACTGGAACTGCAGGTTTCTGTTCCCCAATGTATTTCAGGGTAGTTGAAGTCCCCCATAATAATGACTTCTCCTTGAGTCGCAGCTTCATCTATTTGCTTTATGAGGATATTCTCTGTTGCTTCCATTATTTTTGGAGATAACCGTAACCAAAATCATATTATTATCCAACTGAATCTGATCAATCCTTTGCAAGGCAGATGTGGTGTCCCTATCAAACGAAGGCAATTCAGCCGCCAATGGTTTCAGAAAAAAAACAACAATATCTGAAATGATTTCACACAGGCTAGAATTACCTGCCACAATGGGACGTCCAGGTGGATCCAAAGGATCTTTGTGCAACTTAGGAATGAGATAAAAAGTGGCAAGTCTGGGATGAAAATTTCTTATGTTATCCAATAACTTCTTAGAAATAATGCCCTGAGCGAATGCATCCTCAAGAATATTGACCAATTTGGCCTGAAAGGAAGACATCGGATTATAGGTTAATTTTCGATAACACCTAGTATCATTTAAAAGTAGATTAGCTTGTTTCTCATATAAGTTAATGGGCCAAATGACTAAATTGCCACCTTTATCTGCCGCTTTAATCATGATGTCATCCCACATTTGAACTTCTTCTAGGGCTATTCTCTCTTTCCTGGTCAAATTAGATTTGCCATATTTAGATTTGTCCAGCATTTCAAAATCATTAGTCACTAATTGTGTAAATATATCAATTGCCGGACATACACCCAATGCTGGAAATTTTTTAGACTTATCAAATAAGTGACTAGGTATCATACTTACTTGTTTGGTGACATTTTCGTCTTCAAGAGATTTAAGAATATCCAAAGCTTCAATTTCTTCCTTGGTGGCAAAAACATCATTACTTTGACTTTTGAAATGTAGTTTCTTCAATATTAACTTTCTTGAAAATAAATGTGTATCCTTTACTGCTGTAAATGAATCAATATTTGAAGATGGTGAGAACGTTAAGCCTTTTTCTAATACATTCAATTGAATTGGAGACAAAATATGGTGGGATAGATTGAATATCTTGAAATGATCTTTCCCTTTACAACCACGTTGGGGTTTATTGAATAAATCTGGGAATCTCCTCCTCTGGTTAGTACTCCTGAGTGAAAAATCTCTTCTATATTCTCCATCACTTAGTGAAACATAATTCTCGGTACCGGAAGCAGAAGTTTCAGAAGGCTCCCGTGATCTATGTGTCTGAGGCATACATTTTTTCTGTTGCCATTTATAAATTTTATCAGTTTCAAAATCCGTAGAGTCATGTTGAAATTTTTTTAATTTATTGAGGTTCACGTCCTCATCCCACTTGAGCGAATCCTCCTCCAGTTCTTTAGACCATTTTTCAAAATTCTCCTTAGAGATGTCTTTCTGCAAGTTTTTCTGGATAGTTTCTAATTCCTCATCGATCTCTTGTAAGGAGACAGTGTTCTTATCTACCAAAATTTGAATGAACTGCAAAGAGCAGGTGGCAGCCGCTGTCATCCATCTTTTAACAAAATCTTCCCTTTCTAATTCATATGTAGGGTACAAATTAATTCTTAACCCTCTAGGAATAATTTTGGTGGACAGATAGTTTTCCAAAGAACTTCTGTTCCACCATATTTTGGTTTTGCGGTACAGAATCTTTCTATATCGATACATTAATTCTTTATGGTCCCTACTGGTATCTGGCGAAACACTCTGGGCATTCAGCTTAAAAATATCAGATGCTTTAGATCGCCAAGACGTTTCCTTGGCTTTTAAATCCATAATGGAAGGACTAATCTGTTAGAAACAGAAAAAATGATGAATAAACTAAATTTGTCCAATAATAATCAATGATCTGGCACTTCCAAGACACATATAATCAAAACCTTTTTCTAGACCAATGTAAAGACATGGCTGAAAAAGTATGAAGAGATCCAGAAAAATTATAAAAATACCATGTTTATTAATAACATGTAAAAAACAAGAAAACAAAAAACCAAAATTGCCCAGTAGGAGGCACACAGATGTCCTAATGACCATACAAAAGTGCAGGTAAAGTACAATTAAATACATATATATATCATAAGGCCACATGTAATTGAAAGACTAAAAACATGATATCACATATAAATAGCTGCATATAGCGGCAACATGACACAAAGGCCTAAGTCCCCAAATGAATGAAAGTGAATCAACAGCTACAAAGAAATCCAACGGACTAATAGCATAAGATTATAAATAGATGTGTATCGCTGCATGTGGCGGTAACATGACACTGAAGTCTAAGTCCCCACATCAATAGAACTAACCAATACTAAGTGAGCCAAAAGATATCATTAAAGTAAAACATTACCTGAACACTATGTGCAAAATAATGGATGGACGCCGCAGCCTCCACTACCCCTAAGCGCGTTTCGCAACAAGCTTCTTCCGGGGGCGTGTCACAGTGACGGGTGGGCTGAGTTTAAATAATGCCGGTATCCAATCATAAGGCGCAATGTGAAAAAGGGGATGGCCGCACTAAGATCTCTGCTTGATATAAGCGGCGCATGCGCGGTTGGACACCACTGTGTAAACGTCATTTCCGGTGACGTGCTTACTGACGCCGCAGGCATGTCCAATCTCGTCTAATCCATACTGGGCCTGAGACCGTCTGAGCCTGCCTCCTGTTATATAGACCTATGCTTTAAATGTGTAAACTATGCTATACATACCTGTTATCCAGTGATACGGTACCCTTTCTCACCTTTGTCCAATCACGTCTAATCCATACTGGGCCTGAGACCGTCTGAGCCTGCCTCCTGATATATAGACATAGGTTTTTAATGTGTAAACTATGCTACATATATACGTGTTACCCGGTGAAACTGTACCCTTTATCAACTTTCTAGAATCTTGTCGAATCCATACTGGGCCGGAGAACGACTGCCGAGCTGTTAAGCAAGCTACAGCAACTGTGGTTTGGACACGTAATTTTTTGCATTTTTTCAGGAATGCCGGTTAGGCCTAATTCAGGAATTGCGTTTGACCTGCACTTACTGGGAAATCATCGTTCGCGGGGAATAATTGGAATCACAGATCCCCATCACTAACGGTGTTCTGCTGGTTATCTGAACCTGTAAGCGACAAAAGCTGGTCCTTTCAGTGTAGCACGCATGCAGCCCCTGACATGTAACGCCATGATAGACCATGATAGTGCCAGAGCCTCGCGTATCCCTCTAGTAAGCTTGACGCGTACCGCGGGGGCATGCCGGAGTCTCGTTCGTTAACGGAATAAAGCTGACAAATTGCTAGCACAACTACAAATGGACATACCACACCACACACACAATCGACAAAGCTTTCAATATGTGCATCTTTTCTTGAGGTGGCATGGTTGTGGTTTCCCGGGTGGAGTCCAATTAAGCCTCAGGCTCCACTCCTGGTGGTGCCCTTTTGGACATTCCTTTAAGGTTCAGCTTTGCAATCATACTGCCCCCGGAAAGCAAACACTTTGCCTTCATGGACGCTGTTTGGAGGTTTGTGGGAATAATGCCGCCCGATAGCCATTTGGCATAATTTATTGGTGGGAAGTTCGACGGTATATAATCGTGTTCGATTTCAGAATTTTTTTTTTGGGTTGGTATTTTACATTTTTATTGCAGCCTTTCTTGACTTCATAAGGGAATGACAAGCCTATATCTGTGTCTCCTCCACCTCCTCCACCTCTTTTCTAAATGCAGTTGCACTTTTCCATATGTAATTTTTGTCTTCTGAGCATTTTCTCTGCTTTGGGACACCTTTTATGGTGTTTTGTAATTGTTTTCTATGTGTTTGTATGTGTTTGTGTTTGCCTGCCATTGTTTTCAATGGGGTTCGACGAACATTCGACGAACTTGCCTCCTGTGTGACGAACCAAAACACTAGCGTGGTGGCTCAACACTACTCCTGATATATAGACGTACATTGTTAATGTTTAAACTATGCTATACATACCTGCTATCTGATGATACTGTACACTTTGTGAGCGTCTCTGTGTGACTGATGGAATATATATGGAGATTGACAATTATCCTTTGACTGAATAGAGCTGTACATTTCTGATACAGTGCCATATATCTGATGTTATTTTGTGTCTATTTTGTGCAAAATTTTGAAGTTTGGTGGAAGAGGCCACGGACGTGGGCGTGGGGGGGCCAGCTGGTGATGATGGTGGTGGTGCATCTGCTGGTAGTGGCAAGAGCACAATAGCAGCTAAGGCAGGATGTGTTGAGCCTGCATCATGGTCTGGCTCCGGAACGCCTGGAATGATACATTTTCTGGAAGTAGGTTAACCGCTTTTAAAGGCGGAGTATGAGGAACTGGTTTTGGCTTACATTGCCGAAACAGACTCCATCAAATATGCCCGCCTCTTCTAAAGTTTCAAAAAAATGCAAGCACTGAGTGGTCAAGTGCTGGCTCCTGGTCAGGAAGAACCCCTTTCCTTGTGTCCTGCACCCCCACCAAAACTGAATGAGGCAGCAGGCCACACTTCACATTAGTCCATGTAGCTCTTTCTATCATACCATGCCTAGGTTATCAAGTCAAATTGTGAATTCCCCAGTCCAAGATGAATCTGACATGGAGTGTGGGTGGCCAGCCAGGGCAGTGAGGTTAATTGGTACCAGGCCGGTGTCTCACAGGGATGTGTCACGGTGGTGGTGACCCGTTCCGTGGCCCTGGACGTCCATGCAAAGGGGTGAATTACATTTATAGGTGAATTATACGTAACGCCACCTCTGGTTTCTGAGTAGATTGACCAGCGCTGCAGTGTTGCTTCTGTGGGACAGATGTTGTGGTGCAGCTAAGATGTAGAAGACCTGCACAGGTAGGGCCATAGTCGCAGGGTAGATGAAAGAGTTGGGAGATGGTGTGCAGTGCAGGATGTAGCTGAGCCATGCGCCAGGCGCAGAAGAAAGATGACAGACACAGTCGTGCAGTTCCTTTACCTGTACTTGGTAGGTGCTGTCCAGGACCCAGAGTACAGATGGAGGAGTTGGTCAGCCTGGAAGCCAATTTGGATTTCTCTCTCTGCAGATAGGTAGTGTGGCCTCCATTCTAGCGCTTATCTGAGGTACTCGCAGTGCTGAGTTCAATGAAGTTCCCCCTGTTGACTCTCTTTTGGAACTTTCTCGTATGGCTGGCAGCCGTAGCCTTTTCCTTCTGGCTCACACACGTCGATGCTGGGGCCTCCGAGCCTCAGTTGGGTACAGAGCATTTACAGCTGCTACTTCCTCCGGATTCTGCTGCAGGAACGTCAGTGTCCCTACAAACTCGGAGACCGGAATCCGGACCATGCGCTCCAGCTAGGAGTGAGCCTTAACTCTGCTCATCCCCCAGCTCCCCTTCTCATGTCCACACGCTTCCCCTTCCCTGCACAGAATGGCCTAACTTACCTCCTCCCAACCACAGAGAGCAGCTCCTCAGCAGTCAGGTTCAGAGGTCTCCCTGCTGGCGTGGAGTGGCAAATGTGTTGTGTGTTGGTTTAACTGCTAGAGAGATCCTTCGTTGCTCCCAAGCATGACATCACACTCCCTAGGAGGAAGGTAATGCCACTGTGGCGACCGTACTCCTGGGGACACCACAAGTGCACTGATGCCCAGTCACTGCTATTTGATTCTGCTGGTACATTGACCCAGACCACTACATTCCCCTCACACTCTAAACAGCCAGAATCTGACCCAGAGGAAACTCGGGTTACCCTTCCCGCATACTATACCACCTTATACGGTGACAAAGAGGAAGGTGCAGATGAAAGAGCAGGTTCCATGAGCTGGTGGGGGGGCATACTCATGGGCGACGGCACTGGCGCAGGGCCCCTCATAGTACGCAAAAGTGTCTCTGCCGGTGGGAGGGCCCACCTCCCACCCCCCCATCCGCCGTCAGACACACCGCCACACACCGCCGTACTATTAGAGGGGCCCTGTGCCACTGCCGTCGCCAACGAGTGGGCCCCCCTGCTTGCTCAGGATCACAGCACTTGTTGAAAGTTGAAATACCTCTCTGTTGTGAGTTCATTTTCCCCTTCATTACTGAGGCCCGAGGAACTCCCTCTTCTGGTAAAGAAAGGTAGTGAGCCTGATTATCAAACACCTGAGGCTGATGATGATGACTGGCTGAGTGGAGTTACTGACTGGATATAAGGCTGCCGACACCCTTCTGCCCTGCGGGTGATTTCTCTGTGGGATCCTTGGAGACCAGTCTGAATTCCTGCTCCTCTAAAGCTAAGTTTGCTGCTCTGCCTTTTGCTTTGGTGCTTTGACTTTGTTTTGCTTTGTTTTTCTGGATTTCTGCCATTCCCTGCTGGGGTGTGCTAAATTCATTTAGCTCTGTCTTCTGAAAATACCTGAGTGCTGAATTAGTTTTTGAAGCCTAGCTGCTTCAGGGCCTTTTTCATATCAGCTTGTTGGCTTATGTCTTTGATAGGGTTTTGGCAGATTGCAGACAGCAGGCTTCCTGTCCTTTCCTATCTAGGTAGTTTTGGGCCCCGTCTTTGCTCAGTCTATCTTTTTGTCTGTGTTAGTATTTTCATCTTGCTTCACCGTCATTATATGTTGGGGGCTGCCTATTGCTTTGGGTTCTGCTCTGGGGCAGTTTAGATATCCCCTTTCTTTCTTTAGGCCTATGTAATTCTCCGGCTGTGATCGAGGGGTCTAGGACATCATAGGAACCCCCCACGGCTACTGCTAGTTGTGTTGATAGGTTCAGGGGTCTGCAATCTGATAGTTGCCAACTTCTCTGGTTTTCTGGACTTAGCTTGTATTTCTGCTTTTGCCTCCTACGGTGACTCATTCATAACACCTCTCCCTGCTCCACCGCCATGACGTCTTCTGCGTTTCCTGACAGTGATAGTGTGATCAGAGAGCACAATGACATCATGTTTGTACACCCTCTGCCTAAACAGCAAAGTGCAGTGAGATGGACGATGAGGACGACGAGGACAGGGATTCCATAGCGAGGAGACTTATTTAATTGTTTTCAATGTTGGGACAGCAATTTTTGGGGAGCACTATACTCTGGAGAATGATATATGGGGCCCACCATACACTGGAACATTCCAAAGGTGGACATCAGACACTGGAGCAGCATTTACAGGGCACATTATACACTAGAGCATTAGAAATGGGGCCCATTATGTATGGAGCATTATTTGGGCCCATAAAACAGTGGAGCTTCATCCATGGGGACCAACATATACTGTAGCATTATGTGGAGCTCATCATATACTGTTTCAAACATTATATGGGACCAATGATTCTGTATAGAAAAATATATGGGCCTCATTACTCTGAGTAGCTCACTATGCGGTGGCAATAATACTGTATGGAGTAATATACTGTCCGTTTTTGGAGCTATTAAAAATGGATATCAGTCATGAGATGTAAGATGTGAAGTATTTTTCATTGTACTATGCCGCTATTTCTCTGCGGCATCGGAGCATCATGAGTTGTGGTATGTGAAAACCTGGAGCCAGCCCTACCCCCCCACAAATTTAGCCAAATAACCCCCATTTTTCAGTGCGTTACTAGTATTATGAAATAAATTAAGGTTGAAAAGCTTCATTAATCAGAATTGATGCTTTTGGCATTCAAAAGGACACTGTAGGTGTGTTTCCTGTCCTTCACTCCCTGCCGACTTTGCTTCCCCATTGACTTGCATTGGGTTTCGTGTTTCAGTCGGCCTTCGACTTTTCACGATAATCAGCCGATTTCGTTCGACCCGACTTTTGCGAAAGTTGGGTTTCATGAAACCCGAATCGACCAGAAAAAAGTCAAAGTCGCTCATCTCCATTGTAGACACCTGTGCTGCTAATTAGTGGACAAACCTTGATTTAATATGTCCCTTTTGTCGCATTGGTTTCAGGGGTACCATCATTTCTGTCCAGGCCTATTTCATGAGTTTTATTTACCGTATTTTTCCGACCATACAACGCACTTTTTTCCCCAAAAATTTTGGGGGAAAGTGGGGGGTGCGTCTTATGGTCGCAATACACGGTACTAACCTTCTGGCTGGTGGCAGCGGGCGGGGCTCTGCGGTGCGGTGGTGGCAGCGGGGAGCGCTCTGCGGTGCGGTGGTGGCAGCGGGCTGTGCTCCGGTGCAGGGGCGGCGGGTCCGCCGGCATTTCTTCGCAGCCCGGAGGCCCCCGCTCTTCCCTTGCTTGCCGCTGCCATGTTGCGGTGGCCTCCAGGAGCATGGACACTGGGAAGATGGCCGCCGGTCCGGGGACGGCGCATGCGCAGCTTCAGATCTCGTCCCGAGATCTTGGGGGACGAGATCTCATTGCCGAGATTTGAATCTCGTCCCCCGAGATCTCGGGACGAGATCTGATCCCGCGCATGCTCCATCCCCGGACCGGCGGCCATCTTTCTGGTGTCCATGCTCCCGGAGGCCACCGCAACATGGCGGCGGCCAGCATGGGAAGTGCGGGGGCCTCCGGGCTGTGAAGAAATGCCGGCGGAGCCGCCGCCCCTGCACCGGAGCACAGCCCGTTGCCACCACCGCACCACAGAGTGCCGCCTGCTGCCACCACCGCAGAGCCCACCTGCCCCAGCCCCAGCACAGCTGCCCCTGCCTCAGCACAGCTGTCCCAGCTCCAGCACTGCTGCCCCTGCCCCAGCACAGCTGCCCCAGCACAGCTGCCCCTGCCCCAGCACAGCTGCCCCTGCCTCAGCACAGCTGCCCCAGTCTCAGCACTGCTGCCCCTGCCCCAGCACAGCTGCCCCTACCCCAGCGCAGCTGCCCCAGCACAGAGCCGCCAACGCATGAGCCTGGACCACTGAATGACCCCTGTGAATACTTCTCCACCTGTGCTGGATCCCTTCCCAGGTAAGCTGAGTTCGGACTGTAAGACGGACCCCCATTTGACACATTATTTTTTCCCCCTATTTTCCTACTGAAAATTGGGGTGCGTCTTATGGTCCGGTGCGTCTTATAGTCCGAAAAATATGATATTTATTTTTTTAATTCTGTGGAACCATGGTTGAAAAGCAATGTCTGTCTTTCATTTGTTCATTTTCATAGATTTCTTATTTATTGTTACTTTTGTCAGATTCAAGTTATTTCTGTCACCATTGTTGGTTTTTCTGTCATTAAACAAGGGGTACCAAAAATTTTGACCACATATGTAAGTCTGCTATCATCATAATGGTAGTGACCTGAAAAATTCTTTTGCCATATCATTTTATACTGCACAATAAACACCTTGTAAACAAAGCCTAAAACAGAACGGAAGAATTGTGGTTTTCTTTTACCATTTCATGCAGTAAGATTAATGGTGTCACGGCAATATTGACAGAAAAACAAAAACAGTTATGGCTCTTCGACCAAGGGGAATAAAAACAAATGCGCCATAAAAAATGTCAGATAGTGGCTGTTCGTTTCCATATGTTTTTATTACTCATTATTTGTTGTTATTTGTGCAGCAGTCAACTTTTCCCAGTTTAATAGGAGATTGAAAATAGACAATTTCATTTTTTTTTTTTGAGATTTTAAACAATCTTCACGGCGAGGTAGGAGGTAAAAATGGATGCTTGCATATTTCTACAATATTTTAATGCTAAAAGTAATATATCAGCTCTAAGAAGGTTTCCTATAATTTTCTTTGGATATTGTCATATCAGACCAGCTAAATTTGTTTCTGAATACATTGTCATTTTTCAGTACTTTGTCAACACATTTTAAATGGTAGGAAAATTATTAAACACAAAATTATAGAGATCAATTAAGGAAAAATGTAAATGTAATGATTGGCTTACATTTACTATAATAACAGCAGTTTTAATATTTTTACTATAGTCATTGAGGGTCATTTTCCAGAGGATGTCCACATTCTGTAAGGTTTCTGTCCTCATGAAGAGGCATTGACCCTGTAAAACTGTTTTATGAATAACTGCTATCCATTGGAAACCATAGTGGATTCATCATCAGCAGTGCAGGAGAGACATCTCCTTTCCGATCATTTCACATTCTGTAAGCACTGAAGATAGCAAACCAGTCCTTCGGTTCATGCCTATAATCGGTTCAAATTTAGAATCCCAGTGTTGAACATGCACAGTTTCACAAATTAAGTTGAAAAATGTCAAGAAGATTATAGAGTGACAGTTATATTAGTTCCTCATACAATTAGAGAGAAGGTATCATCGGAACATGACCTATTGTTTACACACATGGACAAAACTGGTGGTACCCATTTGGTAAAGAAAGAAAAATTCACGATTGTTATTCAAATAACTTGAAAATGATCAAAGTAATTTTCAATTTAAATTTACTGACTATCAACTAATGAAAATAAGGCAATGTTTTTGACTTGTAGTTCAACAGAAAAAAAACTAATGAAAATGGCTTGGACAAAAATTATGGCACCCCTAGAAAAGGCTGAAAATAATATGGCCATTGTGATTTGTGAAACTAATGTTTTTTTTTTTCCTGTAATTTGCATCCCAGGTGTATACAAGCTTGTAATCAGTCAGTTATTCTAGTTAATTTGTGAAAAGTAGTCACTGTGCTGTTTGGTATCATGCTGTGTGTAACACTGAACATGTACTACATGCATTTTTTAAATTTTTGGCAATTTTTTTTTCCCATATCAGTAACGTTATTAAGTAATGTAGACCCTAAAAGTAGTAAAAGTACATAATTTAACAAACAGTGCATTTACTTATCCTCTCCAGGTTCACCTCGGGCTCACTCTCGATGTTTTGGGCTCAGTGGTTTGACTGTTGTGGTAATGTCATGTTAACGGTGCAAATCACAACTGCAGCTAATCACTGAGCTTGGCACTAGACCTAGAGAGGGTATGTATCAGATCTATTTGTTATGTTGCATATGATAAATAAAAGCAATCAGGGTCAACTTTTCTTAACCCCTTAATGTCCATTGATGGGCATAGCCCGTCATGGCAGGATGTCAGTTCCAGCATCATGACGGGACGCGCAGTGGTAGTTCAGTGCCGCCAGCTGTCATAGACACCTGAGAGGCACAGCAAGGGGTGCCGGGACCCTTGCAGTCGGTCCCCACACCCAGAACTCTGTCCATGCCGCCCTTGGCTGTTAACCCCCTGATTGCTGTGATCGAGTGCGATCGCAGCGTTCAGGGGGAGGCAGAGGGTCGGTGGCCCCCTCTGCCTCAGATCGGCGTCCCTGCGATTAAATCGCGGGCCCGATCTCAGCCATGATGACCCGGGGTTGTCATGACAACCCCCTGGTCATCCAGCTATGGAAAGCCTCTGAGACCATGCTCACAGCATGGTCTCAGCAGCTTTCTCCATAGATATAATGCATTGCAATGCTGGGGAGCATTGCAATGTATTATACCTGCAATCAAAGTAAAAAATTGAAAGTCCTATAAAGGGACAAGGTAAAAAAAAATTAAAAAAAAAATATGTAAAAAAATATTAAAAAATAATTTTAAAAATCCACTAAAAAATCCACATTTTTATGTAAAAAAATAAAATAAACAAAAAAATACATGTTTGGTATCGCCGCATCTGTAAAAATACCATCTATAAAAGTATCACCCTAGTTAACCCCTTCAGTGAACGCAGTGAAAATGAAAAAAAAAAAAAAGTAGCAAATTATATTTTTTCCAAGCGGTATCATCATACCGCTTGGAAAAAGTGTAATAAAACGCGATAAAAAAAGGAATGGTAATAAATATAGTATCACTGAAAGCTCCATCTTGTCCCGCAAAAAACAAGCCACCATACAGCTCCATCAGTGGAAAAATAAAAAAGTTATAGCTCTCAGAATAAAGTAATGCAAAAATAATTATTTTTTCTATAAAAGTTTTTATCGTGTAAAAACCACCAAAACATAAAAAATATAAATGAGGTATCGCTGTAATCGTAGTGACCCGAAGAACAAAGCTGCCTTACCAATTTTACCACACGGAGAACAGAGAAAAAAAAAAAACAATTCCTGAATTTCTGTTTTTTGTTCATTCTGCCTCCACAAAAATTTGAATAGAAAGCAATCAAAAAACGTTATGTGCCCGAAAATGGTACCAATAAAAACGTCAGCTCGTCCTGCATAAAACAAGCCTACACATAACTCTGTTGGCTGAAATATGGAAAAATTATACCTCCCAAAATATGGCGATGCTAAAATTTCTTACAAAAAAATTATTTAAAAAAAGCATCTTTTAGTGTGTGACAGAAGCTAAGCACGAAAAAAGGACGGAAATCTGGTATCGCTGTAATTGCACTGACCCGAAGAATAAAGTCGCCTAATCACTTATACCGGATGAGGAACGGTGTAAAAAATAAAACCAAAAATTCTTCATCTTTTGTGGATTTGTTCTCTCTGCCTCCCAAAGATCGCAGTAAGGGCCTCGTCACACATGCACCAGCGATCCCGACAACGATACGACCTGGTGCATTGCTACATGATCGCTGGTGAGCTGCCAAACAGGCAGTTTCACCAGCGATCAGCACCAGCGAGTAGTGTTGAGCGATACCATCTGATATCGTGAAATATCGGATCGGATTGGATCGGACCGATACCTAAAAAGTATCGGATATCGCCTATTCCGATACCGGAAGCCCCATTCAAGTCAATGGGACAGAAATATCAGAATTAAAAAAGCCCCTTTCTTTCCTTGTAGGTTAATTCTACATGAAGAAAACAACTAAAAATAATGACGGTGCCGGAACCCAGAGGGGCAGCAGAAGGAACAAGAGCCAATGGCACAACCATGGACCAGCTGACGGTGCTGGAACCTGGTTACTAAGCAGGAGGTACCTGTGCTAGGAAGCACTACCAAGGTCCAGCAGACGTTGCTGGAACTCGGATACCGAGAAGGAGGCACCTCAGCCAAAGGCACTGCCAAGAACCAGCTGACGGTGCTGGAACCCAGATGGGTAGCAGAAGGTACCCATGAAAAACAAAGTTGCAAGGCCGCGAGCCGGCCGCAGTTACCGAAACCCACAGTCCTTACAGGGGGTGCTTGTCCTATTGGCACTACGGAACCAGCCTTTATTACCAGAACCCGCAGCTCACATAGGAAGCACCTAAACTGCAGGCACCATAGACTCGGCTAACCCGACCGCAACATGACAGGACAACGTATTGGTGGCAAAGTGACATTGACACTTCCCGGAAACAGCTGGCGTGCTGGAACCAGGCTGGGCAGGAGGGAGTACCCGTGCCAAAGACACTGCCGAGAACCAGCTGATGGTGCTGGAACCCGGAGGGGCAGCAGAAGGAACAAGAGCCAATGGCACAACCATGGACCAGCTGACGGTGCTGGAACCTGGTTACTAAGTAGGAGGTACCTGTGCTAGAAAGCACTACCAAGGACCAGCAGACATTGCTGGAACTCGGATACCGAGAAGGAGGCACCTCAGCCAAAGGCACTGCCGAGAACCAGTGTTACGTTGTGGGAAAAAAATTGAGGAACCTGGAAGTGGACCCTCTGGGTCATGGCTCCAGAGCCCCCGGGGGTGAGCTGACCAGGTGGAACCACCCCCTATACAGGGAGCGTTAGGAGCAGGCCCACGAGGGATGGAACCGTAACAGCCGGAGCCAAAGGGACGACCAGGGGTAGGAATAAGAGAGTCAGTGGCAAGGAGATACAGAGCCCAGATGTACAGAGGGACAGTAGGGACTAAGGAAAATAGAGGAAAGCAGGACCGGGGGGCACTAGAGGCAGACGGAGGCTGATGACTGCGGGCGAGAGAGGAAGGTGAGCATGGCACGGACAACACACAGAGCGACCGGACAGATAGCAGAGGGTAACGGACCAGAGAGGCACAAAGGACAAGGCAGAGACACCGGGCAAGGCAGGAGGACACAGAGCAGAGAAGCTACCGGAGGCAGCGCAGACAGGACGGAAGGATAGCACAGAGGATACAGGGACCTGAGGGTGGAGGAAACGCTAGAGCAGGAACAGCATCACCGCAGAAGATAATCAGGCGTCTTACCTGACAAGACGCCTTGCTGAAATAGCCGGTGGGCGCGGCCATGTTGGGGGCGGAGCCACTGCATCACTGCTCCCTGAGGTCCGAGCGCCAAGGGGGTAGACAGGCGCCAGCGTGCAGGAACGACGATGGAGAGCCCGGATGTCTGGAGCGGGGACTCGACGTGGAGCAGGAGTGTGCCGGGAGGCGCGCAGAAGAGCAGCGGGACCGCGCTGGTAAGTATGGCAGGCAGGGGGCATGACAATACCCCCCCTTTACTCCCCCTCTTTCTAACGCTGGAGAGAAATCTTTTCATAATACGAGGAGCATCAATATTCTCTCGGGGTTCCCAAGATCTCTCCTCAGGAGCAAAACCCCTCCAATCGACCAAAAACAAAGTTCTTCCCCTAACACTTGTGGCCAATGATGACACATCTCTATCACGGCACACTGGCTCAACCTGGTGGAGGGTGGAACAAAGTCTCAAACTGGACCATCAACACATATCCTACCCACACAACGAATAAGCGGGCCCAACCTCAATCAGGGTTACCGCCTCATCATATACGTCCAGTCTCCCCTCTTCCTCCTCCTCATCATCCTATGCTGAATTACCCTCCACATCAATCCCAAGTTGGGAGCTGTGCAGCAGCGCATCGGCAAAGTGGCAAAACGCTCTGCTGAAGCTGATCTGCTTAGGTGACACACCACACACTGCAGCAGAGCAGTGGCAAGGAATAAAACAACAGACCGATCAGTGGCTCTCCCCACTGCAACTCCAACCTGGTCTGGTTGTCTGCGACAATGGGTGTAACCTCGTGGCAGCTTTAAAGCTCGGGAAGCTGGTACACATGCCATGCATGGCTCACATGCTGAACCTAGTGGTGCAGAAATTTATAAAAACATACCCTGACTTGCCATACATACTTGAGAAGGTGCGCCGTATTTGCGCCCATTTCTGCCACTCCTCAACCGCTGTTGCCGGTCTTGCAGCACTTCAAAAGCAATTTAATTTGCAAAACCACAGACTCATTTGCGACATGCCAACATGGTGGAACTCAACATATCATATGTTGGCAAGGGTAAGTGAGCTGCAGAGGGCACTTTCTGAATACCAGCTTAAACATGCCCATCACACTGAGACTCAGCCAAGACACATAACAACTGTCGGAGGTGTGAGGATCTCTGATATTTGTGAGGTGCTTGATAACTTTGAGTACTGCACCAAGCTTGTGAGCGGTGATCAGGCTATTTTCAGCGTAACTATCCCTATGCTATGTCTGCTGAAAAAATCGCTACATAATCAAAAAATGGAATCTTTGCATGCCCAGCAGCTGGGTATGGAGCAAGATTTCATAATGGGTGATCCTACCCTGCCCAGCCAATATCATCAGGTATCATTGGGGGATGAAGATGATGATGAAAATGAGGAGGGAGAGGACTTCTTTTTCAGTGCTACCGAGGGGACACCTCATGCTACAGAGGGGAATCCCAACCGCAGCTTCATGTCTGTCCAGTATGGGTGGGCTGAAGAGGAGGAGGTGGAGGAGGAGAGTCAGTGTTAGGAGAGGATGGGTATTGTTCCTCCTTCAGGGGTCACAGAACATTTGCCTCTTTGCAGCTTGGCACACATGGCACACTTTATATCTGACTGTCTGGGCCAAGACCCTTGCGTAATCCACATTTTCAATAGCAACCTATACTGGTTGGCCACCTTTCTACACCCACAGTACAAGGACAAATTTCCTTCGCTACTGTTGCAGTCACCAAGGGGCTTCACAATGAAATCCTTCAAGAAGGCGGTTGTCGATCATTTGATAGCATCAGCACCCTCAGACACCTCTGCTAGCAGAGATACCAGCACTGTGCAACAGCATGCATTAATGGGGGGAGATACACCAAGCAGGTCCCAAAGAGGTGGTGGTAAAATGTCCACAAACTGGGCTATCTTCAATAAACCGGCTCATCACCAAGGACTAGCCGGAACAGTAGCAATGTTTAATTTCTGGGTATCCAAGCTGCATAGTTGGCCCGACCTCTCCTTCTATGCCTTGGAGGTGCTGGCTTGCCCTGCTGCTAGTGTGATGTCAGATCGTGTTTTCAGTGCCGCTGGGGCAATCATCACAGATACACGCACATGGTTGACAACAGAGAATGCAGATAGGCTGACTCTGATAAAATTTAACAAGGACTGGATTTCGCAACAGTATTTAAGCCCTCCAGATGACAGTATCCCAACCTAAAGTCACCCAACACTTTTTTTTTTAAATTGGTGATCACATCCATCCCTTCCCATACAAGCCCCTTTTCTTCTTCTTACACATCCTGCTTCTGACACATGTACCTCATGGTCAATAAGCTTAAAACAATGTTACGTTAATTAATATTTCCCATCGGAGGCACGTGTGATGAGAGTGAGACACTTTTTCCTTCATCAACCATGGTATCATGCCCCTTGGGCTAATTTTTGGAGAGATTATGGCTATGCCTGGACACTGGGCACGGCCACCTCTATGCTAGTGGGTCGCCCTCCCAGGTCTGTGGGGTACTCGGTACCGGGCCGTCGTCAGCGGGATGTGTCACAGCAGCGGTGACCCGGTCTGTGGCCCTGGGTGCCCAAATCAATGGGGGAATGTAGTTAGATGAATAGTTTGTGACGCCACCTGTGGTGTTCGGCAAGTAGGATGTTAGGCCGACGCTGCATGCAGATCCTCTGGGGCTGGTGGTGTGTTGCAGCATAGATGGTGTAGCTCTACACAGGTGAAGCTGTAGCCCCAGGGCAGCATGGAAGCAATGGAAGAGGAGAGGTGCAGGTGGTGTGGAGAATGGTACCCAGCTATAGCGGTGCTGAATGTTGTGGGCTTATTTTTGGGTTTGCCTCTGGCTTCTGGTGAGGGTTATGGAGCTGGCTGTGCTGACAGAGGAGTAGTGAGTTCTCTATCTGGACTCCCTCTGTTGGTGAAGGGAGGTAATGAAGCTGATCTAAATGGCAGAGACCGGCCACCTGAGGAAGAGGACTGCGATTGGACATCAGGAGTTTCTGATTGGATTTAAGGCAGCCGACTCCCTAGTTTCTTGCTGGTGATTTTTCCTGAATGTGGCTTCTGGTTCCTGCCTTCTTAAAGCTAAGTTTTCTCTGCTATTGTTCATATGAGTTTTTGTCTGGTTTACTTAGTTTTGTGTTCAGCCAGCCCTGGCTGAGACTGGGCTGAATCCCCATTTTGTCTCTCATCAGTTGATCTCTTTTGCTCTGTCTTCAGAATATACCTGAGTGCTGATATAGGGAATTGAAGTCTAGCGACTTCAGGGCTTTTTTCTATCAGACATGTTGGACATTTTTTGGCAGGGCTTTTTGCATGATTGCAGACAGCAGCTTTTCTTTCCTGTCCTTTCTAGTTAGTGAGGGCCCCATCGTTTGCTCAGCCTATCTTTCTATCTGTGTTTGTTTTCATCTTGTTTCACCGACAATACATGTTGGGGGCTGTCTATTGCTTTGGGGTCTGCTCTGGGGCAGTTTAGATTTTCCCTTTCTTTCTTTAGGCTTATTTAGCTCTCCGGCCGTGACAAGGTGTCTAGGACCACCGTAGGCATGCTCCACGGCTACTACTAGTTGTGTGGATAGGATCAGGGGTCTGCAATCCGCTAGTTACCAACCTCTCCGGTTTTCTGGGCATAGCTTGCTTTTTGTTTTTTCCTCTTCGGTGACTCATTCATAACAGAATCACCAGCCATACCGCAGATTCTAGGGTACTCAAAAGCAGGAGAGAATTGTAAAAAAAAAAAAGTGTCAGAATTTTTTTTTTTTATATGTATATTTTCTCCTCTTTTTCTCTGGGGCCGCAGGAGGATTTTTTTTTCTTTTTCTCCTTGATAGAGATTAAGCATTTGTCTGATCGTGTGGAGCAGTTCGCTGCTGAATTGCGGGGAATTTCCGCCTATCTCACTCATTCACATGCTGTTGAACCAAGGATCCCTGCTCCTGATATGTTTTTTGGGGATCAGTCTAAATTTTTGAATTTTAAGAATAATTGTAAATTATTTCCTGCCTTGAAGCATAACTCATCGGGGAGCTCTGCGCAGCAGGTTAAAATTGTCATCTCCTTGCTGCGCGGCGATCCCCAGGATTGAGCATTTTCTTTGACACCTGAAGATCCTGTTTTGACTAATGTGGATGCATTTTTTCAAGCATTGGGGTTGTTATATGATGAACCTAATGCTATTGATCAAGCTGAGAGAGCCCTATTGGCATTGAACCAGGTCAGGATCCTGCAGAGTTACACTGTCAGAAATTCCGAAAGTGGGCGGTCCTTACTACATGGAATGATAGTGCATTGGCAGCTCTCTTTCGGAAGGGTTTGTCTGAAGCTTTAAAAGATACTATGGTGGGATTTCCTGTTCCCTCTGGTCTTGACGATTCTATGTCATTAGCCATTCAAGTTGATCGGCGTTTACGTGAACGCAAGACTACACGGGAGGTGCTGCCACCTTTTGAACAAATGTCTGAACCTATGCAATGTGATAGAGTTTTGTCTAGGGCGCAACGTCAGGAGTTTAGAAGGCGTAATAAGCTGTGTTTTTTTCTGCAGAGATGCCTCTCATGTTATTTCTGTCTGCCCTAAACGAGAGAAACGTTTTGCACACACATTTGCTGTGGCTGGTGTACAACCTAAATTTCTTTTGGCAATTACTCTGATCTGCTCCTTATCCACATTTTCCGCGAAGGCTTTTGTGGATTCAGGAGCGGCCTTGAATCTGATGGACTTGGATTTTGCTAAACGTTGTGATTTTCCTATGACACCTCTGCAGATGCCTATTCCTTTGAGGGCTATTGATGCTACTCCTTTGGCGAAGAATAAACCTCAGTTTTGGACACAGGTGATAATGCGGGTCGCCCTAGACCACCAAAAAAATTGCAGATTTTTGGTGTTGCATAATTTACATGATACCATTGTTCTGGGTTTTCCCTGGTTGCAAATCCATAATCCAGTTTTGGATTGGAAATCTGTGTCTGTGGTGAGTTGGGGTTGTCGGTGTGTTCTTGGCGACACTCCTGTTTTCTCCACCTCTCCCCAGTCGCATGATGTTCCTGACTATTTGGCTGATTTTTATGATGTATTTAGTGAGAGCAAGTCTGCGTCTTTGCCTCCTCATAGGAGTTATAACTGGGCAATTGAGTTGAGACCTGGGTGTAAATTTCCCAAGGGTCGACTTTTCAATTTATCTGTACCCGAACACGAGGCTATGCGATCTTATATTAAGGAGTCGTTGGAGAAGGGTTGTATTAGACCATCCTCTTCGTCCTTAGGTGCTGGGTTTTTTTTCGTGGCCAAGAAAGATGGTTCATTAAGGCCTTGTATTGACTATCGGTCCCTCAACAAAATTACAGTTAAATATCAGTATCCGTTACCCCCGATTTCTGATTTATTCTCCAGAGTTAAAGGTGCTTGCTGGTTTACTAAGCTTGACATCAGGGGGGCGTATAATCTTATTCGCATCAAGCATGGGGATGAATGGAAGACAGCATTTAATACTCCGGAGGGACATTTTGAGTAACTGGTGATGCCTTTTGGGCTCACTAATGCCCCTTCTGTCTTCCAATCCTTCATGAATGATATTTTCCGGGAATTGTGGATAAGTTTTTCATCATCTATCTGGATGATATTTTGATCTTTTCCATGGATTGGGATTCTCATGTGGAACATGTTCGGACTGTGTTCCGGATTTTGAGGGAGAATTCCTTGTATGTTAAGGGATCGAAGTGCCTTTTTGGTGTACAGAGGATTTCATTTTTGGGATTTATTTTGTCTCCGTCAACTATTGAAATGGACCCGGCCAAGGTACAGGCCATTTATGATTGGGTTCAGCCCACTTCTTTGAAGGCTCTCCAGAAGTTTTTGGGTTTTGCTAATTTTATCGTAAATTTATAGCTAATTTTTCTGGTATTGCTAAACCACTGACTGATTTAACTAAGAAGGGTGCTGATGTGCTGAATTGGTCTTCAGAGGCTGTTTCGGCCTTTCAGGAGCTGAAACGGAGGTTCACTTCTGCTCTGGTTTTGCGGCAACCTGATGTCTCACTTCCTTTTCAGGTGGAGGTAGACGCTTCAGTGATTGGTGCAGGAGCTGTTTTGTCCCAAAAAGATCCAGTGACATCTAAAATGAATCCCTGTGCCTTCTTTTCCCGAAAGTTCTCCCCATCTGAACGCAACTATGATGTGGGGAATCGAGAATTTGTTAGCCATGAAATGGGCATTTGAGAAGTAGAGATATTGGTTGGAGGGAGCTAGACATCAAGTTGTGGTCCTCACTGACCACAAGAATTTCATTTACCTTGAGTCGGCCAAACGCTTGAATCCTAGACAGGCTAGGTGGGCCTTGTTTTTTACGTGTTTTGATTTTGTGGTCTCCTTTCTTCCAGGCATTAAGAATGTTAAGGCAGACGCCCTTTCTAGGAGTTTCTTTGCTGATTCTCCTATTGTGACCAAGCCTACTACCATCCTAGGTGAGGGGGTAGTTCTTTCTGCCATTTCGCCCGATTTGAGACGTGCTCTGGAAGAATTCCAGGAGGACAAACCTGAGCATTGTCCTATGGGAAAATTGTATGTTCTTGACCAGTGGAGGAAGAGAGTGATGTCTGAAGTTCATTGCTCCGCATTGGCTGGTAATCCAGGTATTTTAGGTACCAGAGATTTGGTGAGTCAGTCTTTTTGGTGGCCTGCCTTATCTTGTGATGTCAGGAATTTTGTGCAGTCCTGTGGGACTTGTTCCCGGTCTAAACCCTGTTCTCGCTCTAGTGGGTTGTTGATGCCCTTGCCAGTGCCTAAGAGGCCATGGACCCATATTTCAATGGACTTTATTTCTGATCTTCCTGTCTCTCAGAGAATGACTGTTATCTGGGTGATTTGTGATAGATTCTCTAAGATGGTCCATCTTGTACCACTCCCAAAGTTGCCATCTTCCTCAGAGTTGGTACCCTTGTTTTTACAACAGGTTGTTCGGTTGCATGGGATTCCTGAGAACATTGTATCGGACAGAGGAGTTCAGTTTGTTTCCAGATTCTGGAAAGCCTTTTGATCCAAGCTGGTAATTCAGTTGTCCTTCTGCTCTGCGTTTCACCCTCTAACCAATGGGCAGACTGAGAGAACAAACCAGACTTTGGAGTCCTATTTGAGATGTTTTATATCTGCTGATCAGGATGATTGGGTTTCATTTTTGCCCTTGGCGGAATTCGCTTTAAATAATAGAGCTAGTTCTGCCACCTTGATGTCGCCCTTTTTCTGTAACTTTGGGTTTCATCCTCAATTTTCTTCAGGGCAAGTGGAATCTTCAGCCTACCCAGGTGTTGACACTGTGGTAGAGAGAATGCAGCAGATTTGGGACCAAGTAGTGGATAAGTTGTCTCTCTCCCAGGAAAAGGCCCAGCGGTTTTCTAACTGGCATAGGACCATTGGTCCCCAGTTTAAAGTGGGTGATATGCTTTGGTAGTCATCAAAGAATATCTCTATGAAGGTGGCTTCTCCAAAGTTCAAGCCAAGATTTATTGGACCTTACAAGATTTTGGAGATTCTTAATCCGGTTTCTTTTCGATTGGCTCTTCCTGTTATGTTTAAGATCCATAACGTGTTTCATATGTCGCTGTTGAAGAGATATGTTGAGCCAGTAGTTCCTATGGCGGCACCTCCTGACCCTGTATTGGTTGAATGTAATGTGGAATATGAGGTAGAGAAAATACTGGATTCTAGTCTGGCTAGACGGAGACTCCAGTATTTGGTCAAGTGGAAGGGTTATGGCCAGGAGGACAATTCTTGGGTCTGTGCCTCTGATATTCATGCCGATAGATTGGTTCGTGCTTTTCATCGCGCCCATCCTGATCGGCCCAGTGGCGTGGATGAGGGTTCGGTGACCGCTCCTAAAGGGGGGGTACTGTTGTGAGCTCATTTTCGGGTTTGCCTCTGGCTTCTGGTGAGGGTTATGGAGCTGGCTGTGCGGACAGAGGAGTAGTGAGTTCTCTATCTGGACTCCCTCTGTTGGTGAAGGGAGGTAATGAAGCTGATCTAAATGGCAATGACCGGCCACCTGAGGAAGAGGACTGCGATTGGACATCAGGAGTGTCTGATTGGATTTAAGGCAGCCAACTCCCTAGTTTCTTGCTGGTGATTTTTCCTGACTATGGCTTCTGGTTTCCAGTTTGGTTCTTGCCTTCTTAAAGCTAAGTTTTCTCTGCTATTGTTCATATGAGTTTTTGTCTGGTTTACTTAGTTTTTGTGTTCAGCCAGCCCTGGCTGGGACTGGGCTGAATCCCCATTTTGTCTCTGATCAGTTGATCTCTTTTGCTCTGTCTTCAGAATATACCTGAGTGCTGATATAGGGAATTGAAGTCTAGCGACTTCAGGGCTTTTTTTCTATCAGATGTGTTGGACATTTTTTGGCAGGGTTTTTTGCGTGATTGCAGACAGCAGCTTTTCTTTCCTGTCCTTTCTAGTTAGTGAGGGCCCCATCGTTTGCTCAGCCTATCTTTCTATCTGTGTTTGTGTTTTCATCTTATTTCACCGACAATACATGTTGGGGGCTGTCTATTGCTTTGGGGTCTGCTCTGGGGCAGTTTAGATTTTCCCTTTCTTTCTTTAGGCTTATTTAGTTCTCCGGCCATGACGAGGCATCTAGGACCACCGTAGGCACGCTCCACGGCTACTGCTAGTTGTGTGGATAGGATCAGGGGTCTGCAATCCGCTAGTTACCAACCTCTCCGGTTTTCTGGGCTTAGCTTGCTTTTTGTTTTTTCCTCCTCGGTGACTCATTCATAACAGCTGAATGTGTTAGCGCACAAATGAAGGGAGGACACCGGGGCTTGTAGTTCGAAAGTTTTACTCACAGTCCGTTGTACACACACACAGGTGCCTGCCTCCGGGCCATGTTCTCCGGGTCAGAGACTCAATCAACCTCCGGGCAAGTTAGCATTCTCCCCTCCAACACTCCACCAACATGTACCTTTCTGAACGACTCATCTATAGCGCCTTAAAGTGTGAAGATCTCCTAGTACTGAGTTACACTGGAGTTCCTCCTGTCAGATGTTCCCAAGAACTCTACTTGTACGGCAGACAGCTGTAGCCTGCTTCGGGGACTCCCTTCTTCTGAGTCCCAGCTCTCTATCCAATTGCTTTTGTGCCCCAAGTCTTCGATGGGAGTAGTGCATTTACAGCCAACTACTCCACCGGTGTCTGCTGCAGAAACATAAGTGTCCATACAACCTCGGGGACCGGGCCCTGGCCTTGCATTGAGAACATATAGGCAGGGTTCCTCCTCTAACCCACATCCTCTCTGTTCTTTCTACTCCTTCGTTCCGTACTTGTCTTTCTTTCTTATGGAAGCTTAGATTTCCGTTCTACGTCTTTCTCCTTCTTTTCCTTTCCCGTGCCAGCTGGCTCAGATCACTGAGGCAGCTGCAACACTCCTTCCTCCATCCCTTCTTCCAGGGATCCTCACTCCTGTCTGAGTGACTTCCTACCCGACTGACCTTCTGTCAGACTGACCTGTCCTTCTTCACTTTCCCACTCTTTTATGTATCTTAACTCCACCCACCACCCAGCACGTCCAGTGTTCCAAGCAGGGAACCACCAAAGGTGCTCTGCTTCCCTCTGAGCAAGGAGTCGCAATGTGGTTGTGCAGAACTACCCTGTTGTGTGGGGTGTGAGCGTTGGAGTGTGGAAAGGAGTTCCCACCTTACCTGGATGGTGGGGCACTACACCTTAGGAGAAGGTGCAGTACCTCTGTGGCGATTGCACCTCAAGGGGCGCCACATACCTCCCCGTTAAACACAGCACGTCCGCGGGCTGCAAGATAAACAAAGTTGACAGTACAGGAACACACAAAATTTTGCAATGCTGAACAACATCTTCTATACTATAACTTCCCGATATGAGAGGCACTGTTTCTTAAACGTTGCAAACAATTCCTAATTACCTATCTAAAATTCTAAGTCAAAAGTGCAAATCTTTACTTAATTTCAAAGTGCTGTCATCTGTTACTCACTATCACTTCAGTATTCTTCATCAATATAATTCTTTCTTTTCACTGTCTCTTCTAAACTCTGGACGACAACCGTAAATACTTGGTTCGTCACCTAAAATTTTTAATTCTTTATTCAAATTTCTCATCTTTACGTATCAAAACATTCTTACTTCAATATAAAAGCCATTGACTATCATAAGACACATTATCAAATATTTCACAGTAAAACTTTTCAAAAATTCTTGTAAGTGCTGGACACTGCTTCCAGCCGCGATCTCTTGCAGTGTCCGTTGAGGTAGACTCTTTCTTCGAAAAGTGTCCTTATGTAAAACCAAGAGAGGGAACCTAAAGAGGTGTAACTATTTACAAGTAAAAGTTTTTGGATCACTCCAAGTTCATGATCGCTAGTTCAATAGGAAGGCTGCCAGTTGCCGAATGGTGGCTTGACACCTAGCCCAGTTCTCTTCATCCTTCCGTTCCTCCCGGGACCGATCCAGGCTGGTTTGGTACTGCGGCGCCACCTCCAGGGGTTCCGGTGTTCCCCCCAGGGGACTGGTATCCCATCCCAGACCAAATATAGTATGACCTGGCCAGCCGCTGCGACTGTGGTGCACCCCAGGGCATTCCCAGGTGTCAGGGCATCAGACGTACCTGGAGTCTCCTGGCAGTGGGGTCTCTGCTCCGCTGCCGGTGGAAGTGGGCCGGTGGCAGTGGATGGTGGCTCCGTATCCGTGGGGGCCTCTGGTGGGACCTGCGCAGCCACCTCAGGTCAAGGCGGGAGCTCCTTCTCCTCCGCTTCAGCTCCCGGGGCTTCATACAATTCTTCTTGCGGCGTCAGCAAAGGGGCTTCAGATGCTGCCGGCGATGCGACTGAGGCAGGCTCCACTGAATCTGCCTGGGGAAGCTCCGGTGCAGCGGCGGCGGTCACTGCAGATGTAGGCCCCTCATGGATACACTGCCAGTTCAGCCTCCACAAGGCCTCCTGCCTCAGCCGCAAACATTGCGTCAGCCGGGCGATTTTGTCCTCCAGCTGCTGATGGCTCATCTCTGCCACAGGGATGGAGCCTTCAGCCATGGTGCTGGGGAGATCCACTTCCCCGCGCTCTGCAGGCCTCCTTCCCTCTCTCCAAGATGGCGTTCTTCTCCCCGCCTCGGCCCCTTCCCGCCACTGGCTTCTTCTGCCCCTCCTTCCGAGGGCGGCGTCTTTTTCCAGTGCCTCCATACCAAGCCAGCATACAAACCCCTCGGGGGGTGGGCCATGTTGCTGTCACATAGTAATTCAGGCAGGGGAGGCCCAAGACTCTTTGCGGTCTTTTCCTAGGACCTCCCATCTCTTCACGCCCTTCTTCTCCGCAGCCATTTTTAATATTCGTGTCACAGTCTATTAAATTGGGTCTTCTGCACATTTTCAATTTGGACATTCCTTTAAGGTTCAGCTTTGCAATCATACAGCCCCCAGAAACCAAACACTTTGCCTTCATGGACGCTATTTGGAGGTTCGTTGGAATAACGCCGCCCCATCGGCACTTAGCATAATTTATTGGTGGGAAGTCCGACGGTATATGATCGTGTTCGATTTCAGAATTTTTTTTTTTTTTGGTTTGTATTTTACATTTTTATTCCAGCCTTTCTCGACTTCATAAGGGCATGACAAGCCTATATCTGTGTCTCTTCCACCTCCTCCTTTTATTCCTTTACCTCTTTTCTAAATGTAGTTGCCCTTTTCCATATGTTATTTTTGTATTCTGAGCATTTTATCTGCTTTGGGACACCTTTAAAGGTGTTTTGTAATTGTTTTCTATGTGTTTGTGTTTGCCTGCCATTGTTTTCAATGGGGTTCACGGTGTTCTTCGAACGTTCGACGAACATTCGACAAACTTGCCTCCTGTGCGACGAACCAAAACACTAGCGGGGTGGCTCAACACTACTCCTGATATATTGACGTACATTGTTAATGTTTAAAGTATGCTATATATACCTGGTATCTGGTGATACTGTACCCTTTTTGCCAGGAAGTCCTCCTCCAACCAACACTCTAAATGTATCATTGACACCTGTAACATTATCCCACATGTGTGATTATTTCTTGTGGATCTTCTTGTTATGTTGTGGTGTGATCCATCCTGAGTGTGTGAGTGTCTATGGGTTACTCCTGCAACTTAGATGTACATTTAAAAATTACCCCAACACTGTATACAGCTCTACGCTTGTGATACATTACCCATTTACTGCTTGTTATATTCTGGTCTAATCCAAACTGACCAAGTGAGAGTTATTTTCTAATTGTGGAAATAAAGACTGAGATTGACAACAATGACACCCACACTGTGTACAGCTGTACTCTTGAGATCCATTACCGTTTTACAGCTTTTTAGATTGTGTTGTAATCCAATACTGAGCCTGAGAGTGTCTGTGTGTGCCTCCTCAAATATCTACGGAGATGTAGAATGTTTAAACTATACTATATATACCGGCTATCTGATGATACTGTACACTTTGTCTAATTTTTATATTCTTGTCTAATCCATACTGAGCCTGTGAGCGTCTCTGTGTGACTGATGGAATATATAGGGAGATTGACAATTATCCTTTGACTGAATAGAGCTGTACGCTGCTGATACAGTGCAATATATCTGATGTCATTTTGGGTCTATTTTCTGCAAAATTTTGAAGTTTGGTGTAAGAGGCCGCGGATGTGGGCATGGGGGGGCCAGCTGGTGCTGATGGTGGTGGTGCATCTGCTGGTAGTGGCAAAAGCACAATAGCAGCTAAGGCAGGAGGAGTTGAGCCTGTGTCATGGTCTGGCTCCGGAACACCTGGAAGGCTACCTTTTCTGGGAGTAGGTTAACCGCTTTTAAAGCCGGAGCATGAGGAACTGGTTTTGGCTTACATTGCCAAAACAGACTCCATCAAATATGCCCTCCTCTTCTGAAGTTTCAAAAAATGCAAGCACTGAGTCGTCAAGTGCTGGCTCCTGGTCAGGAAGAACCCCTTTCCTTGTGTCCTTCACCCCCACCAAAAGTGAATAATGCAGCAGGCCACACTTCACATTAGTCCATGTAACTCTTTCTATCATACCATGCCTGGGTTATCTTATCAAGTCAAATCGTGAATTCCCAAGTCCAAGATGAATCTGACATGGAGTGTGGGTGGCCAGCCAGGGCAGTGGGGTTAATCGGTACCGGGCCGGCTTCTCACAGGGATGTGTCACGGTGGTGGTGACCCGTTCCGTGGCCCTGGGCTTCCAAGCAAAGGTGTAAATTACGTTTATAGGTGAATGATACGTGACGCCACCTGTGGTTTCTGATTAGATTGACCAGCGCTGCAGTGTCGCTTCTGTGGGACAGATGTTGTGGTGCAGCTAAGATGTAGAAGCCCTGCCCAGGTAGGGCCGTAGTCGCAGGGCAGATGAAAGAATTGGTAGATCGTGTGCAGTGCAGGATGTAGCAGCACAGGAGAAAGATGACAGACACAGTCGTGCAGTTCCTTTACCTATACTTGGTAAGTGCCGTCCAGGACCTAGAGTACAGATGGAGAAAGAGTTGGTCAGCCTGGAAGCCAATTCCGAATTCTCTCTCCGCAGATAAGTAGTGTGGCCTCTGTTCTAGCGCTTATCTGAGGTACTCGCAGTGCTGAGTTCAATGAAGTTCCCCCTGTTGACTCTCTTTTGGAACTTTCTCGTATGGCAGGCAGCCGTAGCCTTTTCCTTCTGGCTCCCACACGTCGATGCTGGGGCCTCCGAGCCTTAGTTGGGTACAGAGCATTTACAGCTGCTACTTCCTCCGGTTTCTGCTGCAGGAACGTCAGTGTCCCTACAAACTCGGAGACCGGAATCCGGACCATGCGCTCCAGCTAGGAGTGAGCCTTAACTCTGCTCATCCTCCAGCTCCCCTTCTCATGTCCACACACTTCCCCTTCCCTGCACAGAGTGCCCTAACTTTCCTCCTCCCGACCACAGAGAGCAGCTCCTCAGCAGTCAGGTTCAGAGGTATCCCTGCTGGCCTGGAGTGGGAAATGTGTGTTGGTTTAACTGCTAGAGATATTCTTCGTTGCTCCCAAGCATGACATCACACTCCCTAGGAGGAAGGTAATGCCACTGTGGCGACCGTACTCCTGGAGACGCCACAAGTGCACTGATGCCCAGCCACTGCTTGAGGATTCTGCTGGTACATTGACCCAGACCACTACATTCCCCTCACACTCTACACAGCCAGAATCTGACCCTGAGGAAACTCAGGTTCCCCTTCCTGCATACTATACCACCTTACATGGTGACAAAGAGGAAGATGCAGATGAAAGTGCAGGTTCCTTGAGCAGATGGGTGGCATACTCATGGGCAACGGCACTGGCACAGGGCCCCTCATAGTACGCAAAAGTGTCCCTGCTGGTGGGAGGGCCCACCCGCCGTCAGATACACCGCCACAGTCAGACACACCGCCACACACCGCCGTACTATGATGGGCCCTGTGCCAGTGCCGTCGCCAACGAGTGGCCCCCCCTGCTTGCTCCGGATCACAGCACTTGCAAAGTTGAAATACTTACCTCTCCCTGCTCCACCACCGTGATGTCTTCCGTGTTTCCTGACAGTGACATTCTGGTCAGAGAGCGCGATGACATCACGTCTGTATGCCCTCTGTCTAAACAGTCCAAGTGCAGTGAGATGGAAGATGGGGACGATGAGGAGTCCAGACTAGTACAGGCATTCCCTAGCGAGGAGACTTATTTAATTGTTTTCAATGTTGGTACAGCAATTTTTGGGGAGCACTATACTCTGGAGAATGATATATGAGGCCCACCATACACTGGAACATTCCAAAGGTGGACATCAGACACTGGAGCAGCATTTACAGGGCCCATTATACACTGGAGCATTAGAAATGGGGCCCATTATATATGGAGCATTATTTGGGCCCATAAGACAGTGGAGCTTCATCCATGGGGACCAACATATACTGTAGCATTATGCTGAGCTCATCAAATACTGTTTCAAACATTATATGGGACAAATGATTATGTATGGGGAAATATATGGGCCTCATTAATCTGTATAGCGCACTATGCGGTGCCCATAACACTGTATGAAGTTATATACTGTTTTTTGGAGCTATTGGAGAGTTTAAAATGGATATCAGTCATGAGATGTAAAAAGTGAAGTATTTTTCATTGTACTATACCGCTATTTCTCTGCTGTATAGGAGCATCATGAGTTGTGGTATGTGTTAAGGTTGACAAGCTTCAGTAATAAAAATTGATGCTTTTGCCATTCAAATGGGCACTGTAGGTATGTTTAATCTCCTCCACTCCCTGCCGACTTTGCTTCCCCATTGACTTGCATTGGGTTTCGTGTTTCAGTCGGCCTTCGACTTTTCACGATAATCGGCCGATTTCGTTCGACCCGACTTTTGAGAAAGTCGGGTTTCATGAAACCCGACTCAATCTGAAAAAAGGCAAAGTCGCTCATCTCTAATGATTACTACTGGTTGGCCAGCATCCTCGATCCACGCTATAAAGGCAAATTACACAACATCATGCCACAGGAGAACCTAGAGCTAATATTGGCCACCAAGGATGCAGTTGTTTGCAGTTTCTGAGTTTTTCCTCAAAAGTTTTGTGCACAAGATGACCCGATTGGTACTGTGTCATCCGAGGGCGGGGTCCGGCAAAGTCAAAGATAGCTCAGGAACACCTGTTCAAGACTCCTCCCTGTGTATCCTTTCTAGGTGTGTCTCAGCGCTGATCACTCACTTCCTTTCTGCTGTGGGCCTTCGAAAACAGTGTCCCAAGCCGGCAGCCACGGATCACACCGGGCGACGTGGGTCAGGCTCCGGGGTCCTTTATTCCAACTGCTGCCTTTTTGAGTATTGAATGCAGCTGCAACTGAGGCACTTAAAACTACATCAGCCTCTGTCTTTCTAACTGAGCCCTGTATTTCTCCACTACCTTCAGGAGCCATCTTCCCCAACGAGGCCTGGTCCTTCGTTCTCCAGAAACGGGCTTCACAGGTGGCTTATTGCACTTCCCGTGCCCCAAGGACCCCTTCCTTCCAGTCTAGGAGCTTGGACAATATTTTTCTCTCTTCTCTAACCCTCAGCCCTCTCACAGCAATCCTGCTCTTACTCTGTCCTGTCACCGACTGACAACTCTCTAGAAAGATCCATTTACCTCAGACTAGCTCTACCCATCAACTGTCAGCTTGCTCTCTCTGATTGGATGCCTACAATCACTCCACTACCTAAGCTCCTCCCACTGTACCTACCTTTCCTACTAACCCCCAACACCCTTTCCTAGTCAGTCGGGGATGAGGCCATCCTCCTGCCGGGTACACCCAAAAAGCCCTGACTAACGTGTGTGCGTTGAGTGCAGGGTTAGGAGTCCTGAGTGGTCATCCCTCCTTACCTGAGGGTGGGATGCCACACCTTTTGATGAGGTGCAGTAGTTGTGTGGTGACCGTACCCTCAGGGGCGCCATAATACCCTTTCTCAACTTTCTATATTGTTGTCGGATCCATACTGGATCTGAGAGCATCTGTGTTTGCCTCCTGAAATGTATACAGAGATTCAGGATGTTTAAACTATACTATATATACCTTGTATCTAGTGATACTGTCCCCTTTTGCAAATTTTTATATTATTGTGTAACCCATACTGAGCCTGTGACCATCTGTGTCTGACTCATGAAATATATATGGAGATTTACAATTATCCCTAGACTGTATAGAGCTGTCCGCTTCTGAAACAGCACCATATATCTGCTGGTATTTTTAGTCCATTTTCACAAAATTATTACGTATGGTGGAAGAGGCCACGGACGTGGGTGTGGGGGGGAGCATCTGTTACTGATGGTGGTGGTGGTGCATCTGCTGGTATTGCCAAAAGCACAATAGCAGCTAAGGCAGGAGGTGTTGAGCCTGCGTCATCAGCTGGCACAAGAATGCCTTTAAGGCTCCCTTTTCTGGGAGTAGGTAAACTGCTTTTAAAGCCGGAGCATCAGGAACTGGTTTTGCCTTACATTGCCGAGAAAGCCTCCACCTCTAACGCCTCCTCTTCTGAAGTTTAAAAAAATGCAAGCACTGAGTCATCAGTGCAGGCTTCTGGTCAGGAACCACCCCTTTCTTTTTCTCCTTCACCCCCACTAAAAGTGAAGGATGCGGCAGCACAAACTTCAGATTACTCCATGGAGCTCTTTTCACAGGCTATGCCTGTGTTATCAAGCAAAATTCTATATTCCCCAGTCCAACATGAATTGTAGATGGAGTGCACTGATGCACAGCCACTGCTAGATGATTCTGCTGGTCCATTGACCCACAGCACTACATTCCCCTCGCATTCTACAGAGCCAGAATGTGACACTGATGAAACTCAGGTGCCACTTCCCGCATACTATACCACCTTACACGGTGACACAGAAGAAGGTGCAGATGAAAGTGCCAGTTCCCTGAGCAGGTGGGGGTCCTACTCGTGGGCGACGGCAGTGGCACAGGGCCACTCATAGTACGCAAAAGTGTCTCTGCTGGTGGGAGGGCCCAGTCGCCATCAGACATACCATCGTACTATGAGGGGCCCTGTGCCAGTGTCGTCGCCCACGAGTGGGCCCCCCATGCTTGCTCAGAGCCACAGCACTTGCAATACTTACCTCTCCCTGCTCCACCGCTGTGAGGTCTTCCGCCATTCCTGACAGTGACATTCAGGTTACAGAGTGCGATGACATCACGTCTGTATGCCCTCTACCGAAACAGTACAAGTGCAGAGAGCTTTAAAATGGCAATGCTGAGGAGTCCAGAGTAGAGCAGTGACCAGCGAGGAGAGGTATTTAATTTTTTAAATGTTGGGAGCATTTTTTGGGGGGCAATATACACTGGAGAATGATATATGGGACCCATCATACACTGGAGCATCATCCATTTGGCCCATCATATACTGGAGCATTCCAAATGGGGGACATCAGACACTGGAGCAGCATTTACGAGGAACATTATACACTGGAGCATTAGAAATGAGGCCCATTATATATGGAGCATTATTTGGGCCCATAAGACAGTGGAGCATCATTCATGGGGACCAACATATACTGTAGCATTATGTGGAGCTCATCATATACTGTATGGAACATTATATGGGACCAATTATTCTGTTTGGAGAAATATATGGGGCTCATTATTCTGTATGGCGCACAATGTGGTGGCCATAATACCGTATGGAGTAATATACTGTCCATTTTTTGAGCTATTGTAGAATTTAAAATAGATATCAGTCATGTCATGTAAGCAGTGAAGTATTTGTCATTGTACTATACCTATATTTCTGTGCCGTATCGGAGCATTATGAATTGTGGTATGTGTTAAAAGGGCGCACTGACACTCTTTGGCCCAGGGCACACGAAAACCTGGCACCAGCCCTACCCCCCCACAACTTTAGCCAAATAACCCCCAGTTTTCAATGCATAACTATTATTATAAAGTAAATTAATGTTGCCAAGCTTAAGTAATAAGAATTGATGTTGTTGGCATTGAAATGGGCACTGTAGGTGTGTTTACTGTCCTCCACTACCTGCCGACTTTGCTTCCCCATTGACTTGCATTGGGTTTCGTGTTTCAGTCGGACCCCGACTTTTCCCTATAGGCGGATGATTTCGTTCGACCCAACTTTTTAGAAAGTCAGGTTTCATGAAACTCGACTCGACCGAAAAAAGGAAAAGTCGCTCATCTCTAGTGACACAGTAACTTGTTTTACCCAAAGAACCCCATTAATGTAAGCTATTGTAATTATACATCCAGTTATGGGGGCGCACAGTAGCTGTGCAGGAGCCGCCTGTGTTTTACAGCTGATGCTCCGCTATAATGGTGATAACGACTGACAGATATTTGCATATAACCATAGGGTGGGCCCCTAGAGTCCATTCCCCTGGTGGGCCCCAGACATCCCAGTCCAACCCTGGTGTCAACAATTTTGTCCATCACATTATGGGGATTTTGTGTGAAGTTATGTCCATTTACCTTTTTCCACCGTTGTTTTATGTTGTTCACAAACCCACAAAAAAATAAACCTGTGTATAGCAAAACATATAATTGCAATAATTTTCTGGTAGAAATACTTCAATTTCTGTAACAATTTCAAGGGTGCCAACACTTTCTGCTATGACTGTATGTTTTTTTATGGAACAACTCCATTAATGAGTCATGCTGCTCCTCTTTTCAATAAAACCCAAAATAGAATGTTGTGGTGCCTTGAATCATCTAAAAAAAAAAGATCATTCATGAATGCATCCAGACATTACAGTGTGTAGAATCATATGTGGTAAGAAAATAAGAGACCAGGACCTCAGTGATTCTCGAGGGATTGTTTTGTCTTATGATATAATTATGATCAGCATGTACTGTAGGAAATAATAGTAATTACACATAATGAAAACTTCAGATTAGTCCTAGAGAAATGCAAAAACATTGAGCACAGCTGTCAGTTGCTTCCATTTTTTTTTGCCAAGAGCTATAATTAGCATAATATATTTAGCAATTGCATGCAAGTAAAATATCGAGGAGGAGGAATCTCATTTTTCTCTTCACTGCACTGTGTTTATTATAAAGAATGAAAATTGATTAAGCAAACCATTTCTTGCCTTGCTGGTATTATTATACAGTCAGTGTTAAAGAGAAGAGGACAAATCCGCTATAGATTGACTTTGAGTGAAATTTCCTGAAATTCTCCAATCCCAACGAATTTGAACAATTTCTCATTAATGCCATTTCACACACTGCTGCCAGAGTGCAGGCTAATGACATCAAGTTCAACCCCCCCAGTCTTCCACATAATGTCTTGCCACTGTCATAGGTCATAAACTAGCTCAGACAATTAGGGGCCAACAATCATAGCCATTATAAAAGATGCCAAGCAGCACCGTTTCAGGGATTTACAGGCTAGAAAATTATGTTTGAATGCAAAGAACATTAACAATAGAGATAGTAAAAGACCTAAAGTCTGATGCGAGTGGCAGTCTCAGTCTGTATATAATAACCAAAGATTCAAGTGAAAGGGAGGTACTGTATCTGTACAGTCAGTGTAAGTGTGAATTGTTTGACCTGGGATATGCTCCAGTAACAGCACCTTAATATCAGCATTTTTCATTCTTCACACACAGGAAACAAAGAGGGCAATTTATTTCCCCTTTGCCTTAATTTTGCAACTAATTAAAAATCTTAAAACCAAGTCTTGTGTGGTTCCTGGCTTGAAAGATGTGCAAGCCATAATTTGTATTTTTACTTATTTTTTAAAGACTAAAAAATCTCCACAATCCAGAAATGTAAACATAATTATCTAACTCACAAAGTGAGTGTGGTATTTTATATATATTTATACTTTTTTTTCACTTCTGAGTCTACAGATTGGATCAGTGGATAGAACTGGCCTAGTTTGCCAAGGGAGTACTTTCATGTCTACCGCTAGTGTAATACCAAAGAGTAGAGATGAGCGACTTTGCCTTTTTTAGGGTCGAGTCGGGTTTCATGAAACCCGACTTTCTCAAAAGTCGAGTCAAACGAAATCGGCCGACTATCGGAAAAAATTGGAGGTCCATCTGAAACACGAAACCCAATGCAAGTCAATGGAGAAGCAAAGTCGGCATGGAGTGGAGGACAGTAAACACACCAATAGTGCCCATTTCAATGCCAAAAACATCAATTCCTATTACTGAAGCTTGTCAACCTTAATTTACTTCATAATAATAGTTACGCATTGAAAACTGGGGGTTATTTGGCTAAAGTTGTGGGGGCCTCGAGGTTTTAGAGTGCCCTGGGCCAAAGAGTGTCAGTGTGCCCCTTTAACACTTACCACAAGTCATGATGCTCCGATACGGCACAGAAATATAGGTATATTAGAATGACAAATACTTCAGTGCTTACATGACATGACTGATCAATTTTAAATTGTACAATAGCTCAAAAAATGGACAGTATATTACTCCATACAGTATTATGGCCACCACATTGTGCGCCATACAGAATAATGAGCCCCATATATTTCACCATACAGAATAATTGGTCCCATATAATGTTCCATACAGTATATGATGAGCTCCACATAATGCTACAGTATATGTTGGTCCCCACGGATTATGCTCCAGTGTCTTATGGGCCCAAATAATGCTCCATATATAATGGGACCCATTTCTAATGCTCCAGTGTATAATGTGTCCCGTAAATGCTGCTCCAGTGTCTGATGTCCCCCATTTGGGATGCTCCAGTATATGATGGGCCCAAATAATGCTCCATATATAATCTGCCCCATTTAGAATGCTCCAGTATATGATTGATGGGCCCCATGGATGATGCTCCAGTGTCTTATGGGCCCAAATAATGCTCCATATATAATGGGCCCCATTTGTAATGCTCCAGTGTATAATGGGCCCCATAGATGCTGCTCCAGTGTCTGATCTGCCCCATTTAGAATGCTCCAATATATGATGGGCCCCAAGGATGATGCTTCAGTGTCTTATGGGCCCAAATAATTCTCCTTATATAATGGGCCCCTTTTTAATGCTCCAGTGTATAATGGGCCCCATAGATGCTGCTCCAGTGTATGATCTGCCCCATTTAGAATGCTCCAGTATATGATGGGCCTCATGGATGATGCTCCAGTGTATGATGGGCCCAAATAATGCTCCATATATAATGGGCCCCATTTCTAATGCTCCAGTGTATAATGGGCCTCATAAATGCTGCTCCAGTGTCTGATGTCCCCCATTTGGAATGCTCCAGTATATGATGGGCCTCATGGATGATGCTCCAGTGTATGATGGGCCAAAATAATGCTCCATATATAATGTGCCCCATTTATAATGCTCCAGTGTATAATGGGCCCAATAGGTGCTGCTCCAGTGTCTGATCTGCCCCATTTAGCATGCTCCAGTACATGATGGGCCCCATGGATGATGCTCCAGCATCTTATGGGCCCAACTAATGCTCCATATGTAATGAGCCCCATTTCAAATGCTCCAGTGTATAATGGGCCCCATAAAAGCTGCTCCAGTATCAGATGTCCCCCATTTGGAATACTCCAGCATATGATGGACCTCATGGATGATGCTCCAGTGCATGATGGGCCTCATATATCATTCTCCAGTGTACAGTGCTCCCCAAAAATTGCTCCCAACCTTTAAAAAATTTAAATACCTCTCCTCGCTGGGCACTGCTCTACTCTGGACTCCTCTGCGTCACCATCTTCCAGCTCACTGCACTAGGACTGTTTAGGCAGAAGGTATACAGACGTCATGTCATTGCACTCTCTGACCTGAATGTCACTGTCAGGAAATGTGGAAGACGTCACTGCAATGGAGCAGGGAGAGGTAAGTATTGCAAGTGCTGTGGCCCTGAGCAAACAGAGGGGCCCACTCGTGGGTGACAGCACTGGCACAGGGCCCCTCATAGTATGCCGGTGTGTCTGACAGCGAGTGGGCCCTGCCACCGGCAGAGACACTTTTGCATACTATGAGGGGCCCTGTGCCAGTGCCGTCAACCACGAATATGCCCCCCACCTGCTCAGGGAACCGGCACTTTCATCAGCACCTTCCTCTGTGTCACTGTGTAAGGTGGTTAGTATGTGGGAAGGGGCACCTGAGTTTCATCAGGGTCAGATTATGGCTCTGTAGAGTGTGAGGGGAATGTAGTGCTGTGGGTGAATGTACCAGCAGAATTATCTAGCAGTGGCTGTGCATCAGTGCACTCCATCTCTGATTCATGTTGGTCTGGGAAATTTATGATTTGACTTGATAACCCAGGCATGGTATTTGAATAGAGCTCCATGGAGTAATCTGAAGTGTGGGCTGCCGCATCCTTCACTTTTGCTGGGGGTGAAGGACACAAGGAAAGGGGTTGTTCCTGATCAGAAGCCTGCACTGACAACTCAGTGCATGCATTTTTGAAACTTCAGAAGAGGAGGCAATAGAGCTGGATGCTGTTTCGGCAATGTAAGCCAAAACCAGCTCCTGATGCTCCGGCTTTTAAAGTGGTTTGCCTACTCCCCGAAAAGGGAGCCTTCCAGGCCTTCTGGAGCCAGACCATGCCACAGTCTCAACACCTCCTGCCTTAGATGCTATTGTGCTTTTGGCACTACCAGCAGATGCACCACCATCACCATCAGTACCAGCTGGCCCCCCACGCCCACATCCGTGGCCTCTTCCACCATACTTCCTAATTTTTGTGAAAAAAACAAAATACCAGCAGATATATGGTAATGTATCAGAAGTGTACAGCTGTATACAGTCTAGGGATAATTGTAAATCTCCGTATATATTTCATGTGTCTGACACAGATACTCACAGGCTCAGTATGGATTAGACAATAATATAAAAAGTTGAAAAAGGGTACAGTATCACCAGATAACAGGTATATATAGAATAGTTTAAACATTCTAAATCTCCGTATATATTTCAGGAAGCAGACACAGATGCTCTCAGGCTCAGTATGTATTAGACAATAATTTAAAAAGTAGAAAAAGGGTACAGTATCACCAGATACCAGGTATATATAGAATAGTTTGAACATTCTAAATCTCCATATATATTTCAGGAGGCAGACACAGACGCTCTCAGGCTCAGTATGGATTACACCACAATATAAAAAGCAGTAAAAGGGTAATGGATCAGAAGCGTACAGCTGTATACAGTGTAGGGGTCATTGTAAATCTCCATATATATTTCCAGAGTCAGAAACAGACTCTCACTGGCTGTGTATGCATTAGACCAGAATATAAAAAGCAGTAAATGGGTAATGTATCACAAGCGTACAGCTGTATACATTGTTGTGGTAATCATAAATCTCCAAATATGTTTCTGGAGTAACAGACAGACGTTCACATGCTGAGTATGGATTACACCAGAATATAAATAGCAAAAAAGGGAGTGTATCAGAAGCGTACAGCTGTATACATTGTTGGGCCAAATTTAAATCTCGGTATATATTTCCAGAGTCACCCTCAGATGCTCACTCAGTCTGGATTTGACCATAATACAAAATGTTTAAAAAAGGTACTGGATAACAAGATAGCAAGTATATATATTGTAGGGTACAATTTAAATCTCCGTATATATTTCCGTAGTCACCCTCAGATGCTATGGATTTGACCGTAATACAAAATGTCTAACAAAGTTACTGTATCACAAGATAGGAGGTGTATATAGTATAGGGTAAAATTTTATCTTCATATATATTGAAGGAGTAAACCACACACGCTGACTCAGTATGGATTATACCGTACAAAAAAAATTAGAACTAAGGTAATGTATCAGCAGATACCAGGTGTATATAGTATAAGTGAAAATGTAAATCTCCCTATATATTTCCGGAGTCTCATACAGATAGTCAGCATGTATTTCTCGTGATACCAGCTGGTACACGGTAGTGTGTGAGGAGCGTACAGCTCTATACGGTGTGGGAAATAATGAATGTTCGTTCTCTGTGCAGAAAAACAGAATAAAAGTAGGAGTGCTGTGTAAAAAGCAGTCTGCACAGCAGTGTCCACACAGCAATACTGCTGTAAGGCAGGCTAATAATCAGCGCTGCTGCACACAAGAAAATCAATCCCTGTCACTGCACACTAACTGTACACAAAAATTGCGTTCAGCACAAGCACATAAGAACTTATGTTTACAGGCCTAAGTGTCTCCCAAATGATAAACAGCATCAGCAACCTCTCCCTTTTGTAAAGATGGGCAGAAGAAAAATGGCGGTCGGTGGTGAGGGCTTTTATACACACTCCGTATATACAGGAGTTGGACAAAATAATGCAAACACCTAACGTTTTAGCATCATAATCTTCAAACATGTTATAAACGTGCAAACCGTAACATATGGTAATGTTTTGTAGTTGATTATTTGTCTTATGTGATGTGTATTGTGGTGTAATGACCACTGTGTCCACTAGGGGGCGCTGTGTGGATGTCCCAGGAGAACGGATGAGTGGCAGAATCCTGAAGGATATATATGTATCTCAAAGTGGGTGGCTTTGAGATGGAGACTTGTGTATGTGTGATCAGCAATATCATTGCTGAGGTGTTGTTTCTAAGTATAAGAGAGAAGTCTTCAGGTAACTAGAGAGACGGGCTGGTTCTGGTTACCTACAAAACCACCCAGGGGTGTGTCTGATAACGCCTATAGTAAAAGGCTATGTGAGTATGTGAAGGACCTGTGATGAGGTCATAGCTATGTGACCCGGTTTGCGTGGCTACAGACCATATATGGTGGCCAGGGTAGGTCACCTGGTGCGAATGCTGGGACCTGATTGGTCCAGTTTGGAAGGTCCCGTGAGGAGAAGGATCTCCTGGCTAACAGCCTGTGGAGCGGCTGTGTGAGCATTGGCGATGTGTGCCTGAGAGCTCCTTGGAGGGAACTAACGTATGCGATGGTGAAGCCGCATAAGGAACCCTGACGGGTGAGATAATGATGAGGCTGAATAGCCTATATAATGGACGTTATGCTGATATGAACTTTCTGGTGCTTCCTTTGGTTTATGCTGAATAATAAACCTCATGGACGGATATGGTTTTATGGAAAACCCGTACCGGATGTGATTTGCTGCCAAGCGAGTATCCCCCAACCTTGAATGACAGCGCTACCTCACAATTGGTGGAGAAGGCTATTGGCAGTGGTGTAGCCTTGTTGCTGGGAGAAACTGATAAGGACTGCAAAATTCGGTGGCAAAGAGCAACGCTGAGCCAGGAGGGCTGACGGTTGTGGAAGCCGTGTGATGTGCTGCTGACCGGCCACATGTGAGCAGAGCCTATGACGGCCTGCAAGTGGGGAAGCCACTGTCCGGCTGTGGTTCTGGAAAACCATGGGGCGGCCTAGTGAGTAAGGTGCTGTCCAGATCTTTGAGCCCAGTGCGGCTGCTTCCCTGGAGAAAGAGACTGGTGATTGCTAGGGTGCCTCTGCGGAGAAGAGGTACCCGAAGACCTGTGTGGGCAACACAGGAGAAACGGACTGGTGTTCGTGTGGTACTGACCTGAGTCAATGAGTAAAACGGTGACCCGTGTGGCCGACACAGGTATCGGACAGGTGTTCATGTGGTACTGACCTGGGTCAGTGAGGAAGACAGTGTACCGGGAGGGTTCAGTGAGGAAAGGTCCTGGAGGGTCAGCCTTGGGGGAAGAGTCAGATCCCAGGAGCACGTGGTGTGACCTTGGTCCTGTTGAGGCGCGAGTGTTGGGCAGTCTCAGGCAGAGACAGATGTCCTGAAGAGCACCTGCCGTGCCCCTGGACCTGGTGAGGCTGGTGTGTGGGGAGACCCTGGGAGGAGGGTCGCTCCCTGAATCGCACCTGGTGCGCCCTGTGTGTTGGACGGTCTCAGGTGGAGACAGGAGCGTCCTGAATAGCACACAGTCAGGACACGTGTGTTTTTTCTTCTTTTTTCTTGACTCAGCCTGCGGTGACTCCGTGGGAGTCAAGAAGGTGACAAGCGGCTTCCGGTGGATCAGTGGGGTCACGAAGGTGACAAGCGGCTTCCGGTGGATTGGCGGGTCAACGAAGATGGCGCAGCAGGAGCTGCAGTGACTTCAGCTGCTGTGTGTGTGAACAGCAGCCAGTGGTGCCGGTGATCGGTGACAGCAGGAGCTGTGGTGGTGCCAACAAAGACTTGTGTGGTATCGTAAGAGACATAAACTGTGTGGTGTGAATTGTGGTCTGAGAAGACCAGTATAACGGACATGGGGAGATCCCAAAAAGGGGTGGAGTCCCAAAAAGGGGTGGTAACCAAAAAAGAAGTGGAGTCCCAAAAGGGGGTGGAGTCCCAAATTGGGGTGGTAACCCAAAAAGGGTGAAGTCTCAGAAGGAGGAGGTAACCCAAATTGGGGTGGTGGTCCAGAAAGGGGCCGAGTGTGAAGAAATGGCAGCACTGGTTGGCTCAGTGGGTATGTCTGGGAAACCGCAGTGTTCATGTATGTTATTTCCAGAATGTGGGATATTCTTTCTGAGTGATGACTGGCCGCAAGTGTGTACTGTGATGCTGCACCGGGAAGGAATCTCGGGACGATTGGACTCAAAGAGTCAGGTGACTCTGGTAGTATCTCCTCTCACTTTCTGTCTGACCGAGAAAATGGTCCAGGTTCGCTGTGTTCATGGGGTCACAGTGAACTATGCGGTAGACAGAATAATGTTTGAGGGGCTTGGAGGCAGTGAGTGCCAAGGGGGCAGTATACCATCAGACTTAGTGTATGCCTTGGAGTGGGGCCGGGACTTTGTCAGGTTTGATGATATATGCCACGAGGATGGAGACGTTCTTACTGTTGGACTAACCAATATGAAGACACTGATGCCTCCTAACGTGGACAGGCCAGATGTAGGGGCGACCAGAGAAAGAGTTGCATCAGATGAATTTACTGACCTGACGTCACCTGAAGGGTGCCACAGTGTGAATGAGAATGGTGTGGTAAACAAAAAGAGCGGAGCTTACACACGGATAGTGTGTCTTGGGGGTTCACCGTACGATGTGGTGTAACTGTGACATGTTGTTGCCAGTAGCCACCACTAGGACAGAATCTAGTGCTGTGCTGACTGAAACTCGTGACAAAACAGACGTTGACCTGGTTGATAAAACGGCTGGAGTGTTTGCACGGTTAATGGGTAACTGGAAGGATTGCGCGGCAGGTCGGAGTGACTCAGCCTCTGGGGGTGACTGTGGCTCTGAGAGAGACAGGGAGCACAGACTAGAGGAGCTAGACAAAGAAGTCTCTGAGCTCAAAGGGCACATGGTAACATGGCACAGAATGAAAAAGGCCCTCAGAGGAGTTGGATGAGCATGTCAAATGAGAAAGAGTACTGAGACAAATGGCCTAGCACAGGGTCGAGGAGCTCGAGAAAGAAGTCTTGGAGCTCAGAGGTCACCTGTCCACCTGGCAAAGTGTGAACAAGAACCTCAAGGAAGAGATGGGGAACTCAGAGGAGTAGTAAAAAGTCTTCTGCGAGAGAAATTGGACGAAGACTAACCACGGGTGAGCGTGAGTGATAATAAGACAGAACTGCCAGTAGCCATAGTGGCCAAGGGTCATGAAGTGATCCCACCGTGTGAAGGTGATGAGTTAAGAACTGAAGAAGACAGTAACCCGGTGGGGTCAACTGTAGTGAGGGAAGTGTCCGTGGTAAGGCCAGAGCCTCCTGGCCTGGAAGAGAGCAAGACCACATCCTTCAAGACTGTGACTGACGTTCCAGAAGACATGCAAGACGCCTGTGCGGAGGACGGTGTACATGAGACTTTCAAAGAGGCGGTCAAGGCGTGTGAGGTGCACTGGGCACCTGAGGCTCGGCAGTTAGTGATAATATCCACCAGAGAAGATACAGCAAACCGGGTTGCTGTCCTGAAAGAGATGCATTTGCAGTGTCTCCACGTCAAACAGTTGGTCAGGCAGAGTAATGTGAAAGCTGCTCGACGCCTGGAGTTAGCCAGGGAGGCTATGGATCAGCTGGGTTTGCGGAAAGACATGGTTCCGGTACCCAAAGCTCTGATTGGGAGAATTGTTGTGAGTTCGTTTTCCCCTTCACTGTTGTCTGATGAACTCCCTCTGCTGGTGAAGAGAGGTAGTGAAATTGATTGGGATGGGAAAAACCTGTTATCTGAACAGGCGGAGTGTGATTGGACACCCGGAATCACTGAGTGGATATAAGGCAGCTGATGCCCTGCAGGGTGGCTGGTGATTCTGTTATGAATGAGTCACCGAAGGAGGAAAAAACAAAAATACAAGCTAAGTCCAGAAAACCGGAGAGGTTGGTAGCTATCGGATTGCAGACCCCTGATCCTATTCACACAACTAACAGTAGCCGTGCTGGGTTCCTACTGTGCCCTAGACCCCTTGTTCACAGCCGGAGAACTAAATAAGCCTAAAGAAAGAAAGGGGAAATCTAAACTGCCCCAGAGCAGACCCCAAGGCAATAGACAGCATGTATTGTCAGTGAAAAGCAGATGAAAACACAAACACAGACAGAAAGACAGGTTGAGCAAACGATGGGGCCCAACTAACTAAATAGGAAAGGACAGAAAAAATGCTGGCTGCAATCTGCAAAAATTCTGCCAAAATAATGTCCAACACGTCTGATAGAAAAAAGGCCCTGAAGTCACTAGACTTCAAAATCACTATATCAGCACTCAGGTATATTCTGAAGACTGAGCAAAAGATCAACTTCACCGACAATACATGTTGGGGGCTGTCTATTGCTTTGGGGTCTGCTCTGGGCCAGTTTAGATTTCCACTTTCTTTCTTTAGGCTTATTTAGTTCTCCGGCTGTGAACGAGGGGTCTCGGGCACCGTAGGAACCCCCCACGGCTACTGTTAGTTGTATGAATAGGATCAGGGGTCTGCAATCCGATAGCTACCAACCTCTCCGGTTTTCTGGACTTAGCTTGTATTTTTGTTTTTTCCTCCTTCGGTGACTCATTCATTACAGAGAATCATTGGAAGATCCGGGAAGGTAATGCAAGACCTTGTGAATATCTCCGGTGTGGTGAGGGTGAGGATCCCTCCTGATGATGAAGACCAGGTATCCAGGGAAGTGGGTAGAATTCCCATCATGGTGGTTGGCTGCATGGAGAGCCTGAGAGACTTTTTGGATGCTCGTGGAGTATCGAGTGGGGTACCTGCAGGAAATTGAGCAGTTGAGGCTGGACCATCAGCGAATTAATAAAGAAGTACAGAATACCAGGTGGCGGCCGCCTCCAACCCAAGATGTAAGGACCCGAAGGGTTCCTTCAAGTAATGACATGGCAGGTGGCCGAAGAATGTCAGCAAGTGGCAGTTCGACAGGCCGTGCGAGGCTGAGAGACCGCAGTTTCTGTGAGACGCTGAATGGGTCAGACTCAGGCCAGACAGTAGGACCGTTTAAGACTGATGACCGTACCAACCGGGAGAGCCGGTAAGTGGGAGAATGGTCAGGTGACGAAGCGCACTCTAGGAGGGTGGTGACTAAACAGTGTCTGATGACGCAGACAGACTGCAACTGGAGGGTCAAAGACAATGACCGATATTTTGACCGCTAGGGGCGGGGGAGGCCTAACGCAGAGATAAGGCCGTATGACAGATGGAGACGGTTCTCTCGACCAGGGGGGCAAGGTGTAATGAGTGCCCGGTCTCGAGATCCTGGTGTAAGATTGTGTGTTCAACCCCACAAGTTTGAACAGAGGGGTGGGGTATGTGGTGTAATGACCACTGTGTCCACTAGGGGGCACTGTGTGGATGTCCCAGGAGAACAGATGAGTGGCAGAATCCTGAAGGATAGTTATGTATCTCAAAGTGGGTGGCTTTGAGATGGAGACTTGTGTATGTGTGGTCAGCAATATCATTGCTGAGGTGTTGTTTCCAGGTATAAGGGAGAAGTCTTCAGGTAACTAGAGGGATGGGTGGGTTCTGGTTACCTACAAATCCACCCAGGGGTGTGTCTGATAATGCCTATAGTAAAAGGCTATGTGAGTATGTGAAGGACCTGTGATGAGGTCATAGCCATGTGACCCGGTGGGTGTGGCTACAGACCATATATGGTGGCCAGGGTAGGTCACCTGGTGTGAATGCTGGGACCTGATGGGTCCAGTTTGGAAGGTCCTGTGAGGAGAAGGATCTCCTGGCTAACAGCCTGTGGAGCGGCTGTGTGAGCATTGGTGATGTGTGCCTGAGAGCTCCCTGGAGGGAACTAACGTATGCGATGGTGAAGCCGCATAAGGAACCCTGACGGGTGAGGTAATAATGAGGCTGAATAGCCTATATAATGGACGCTATGCTGATATGAACTTTGTGGTGCTTCCTTTGGTTTATGCTGAATAATAAACCTCACGGACTGATATGGTTTTATGGAAAACCCGTACCGGATGTGATTTATTTGCTGCCAAGCGAGTGTCCCCCAATCTTGAATGACAGCGCTACCTCACAGTATGTAAACTAACTGTTTGCTTTGCATAATTGTAAGAACATTGAGGAAAACCTGATTCCAATGGCAGACCTCTCTGATTTTCAAAGAGGCCAAATTGTTGATGCTCGTATGACAGGCGCTAGCGTAACAGAAAGTGCCCATATTCTTGGCGTGTCAAGAGGTACTGTCTCCAAAGTAATGACTGCATTTGAAAGAGAAGGAAAAATGTCTGCAGCAAAGCACAGGTCCGGCCTTAAGTCGAAGTTGACTGAGAGTGACTGTCGGACTCTAAAGCGAATTGTGAGAGAGGATCGCAAGACCACGGATCCGAAAATCAATGCTGAGCTCAATGAACACCTACAGAACACAGTTTCCACGAAAAATATTCGTCGAGAGCTGCACAAATCTGGATTCCAAGCAAGAGCTGCAATTTTAAAAACGCTGCTCTCAATGACAAATGTTTCCAAGTGTTTAGAGTGGTGTAGAAACCTCCAGGATAGGTCCCTCGCGCAGTGGAAACATGTGATATTCTCATACGAATCATCGTTTACCCTATTTCAGACCTCCAGCCGAGTGTACGTTTGGAGACAGCCGAAAGAAGCATTCCATCCAGACTGCCTTTTCCCGACCGTAAAACATGACGAAGGTTCTGTGATAATCTGGGGTGCTATTTCGTGGAGATCCGCCTGGCCAATGATATCCCTTCATGGAAGAATTAACAGCCGCTATTATTTAAGGCATTTTGGGCAACCAAGTGCATCCTATGGTTCAAGCTCTTTTGCCGGAGGGGAACGCCATCTTTCAGGATGATAATGCACCAATTCATACAGCTAGAATCGTTAAAGCATGGCATGAGGAACATTGTAATGAAGTTGAGCTTCTCATCTGTCCCCTACAATCACCCGACCTCGACATTATTGAGCATTTATGGCCGATTTTAGAGATTCAAGTTAGACGTCGATTTCCGCCGCCATCGTCACTCAAAGAACTGGAGAGTGTTTTAACTGAAGAATGGGCTACAATTCCTTTGGAAACAATTCACACCTTGTATGAATCCATACCTCGGATAATTGAGGCTGTAATCACCGCAAAAGGTGGACCTACACCATATTAACCTAACTTTTGTTGGTGTTTCCATTATTTTGTCCAACCACCAGAATTCAGGAGTCATCCTCAGACGCTCACCCAGTCAGTATGGATTTAACCGTACTCCAAAATGTTGAAAAAAGGTACTGTATAAGCAGATACCAGGTGTATCCAATCTAGGGGTAATTGTAAATCTCCGTCTATATTTCCGGAGTCAGACAAAGACACTCACAGGCTCAGTATGGATTAGACAAGAATATAAAAAGTCGAAAAAGGGTAAAGTATTACAAGCGTACAGCTGCATAAAGTGTTGGTGTCATTTTAAATCTCCTTATAGTTTACCATAGTCAGACACCAACAATCACAGGCTCAGTATGGATTACACCAGAATATAAAAAGTTGAAAAAGGGAAATGTATTCGAAGCGTATGTGGCTCCCCTGAGGATTCAGTCGCCACAGAGGTACTGCACCTCCTCCTGAGGTGTGGTACCCCACCATCCAGGTGAGTTGGAGGCTCCTAACCATGCTCCAACACTCGCATCCCACGCAACATGGTAGTTCAGCAAAGCCACATTGCGGCTCCCTGCTTGGAGTGTAGCAGACCACCTTTGGTGGCTCCCTGCTTGGAACACGAAACGTGCTGGGAGGCGGGTGGCGTTTAGAATACATAAAGAACAGGAAGGTTTAGGTAGTCAGTCAGTCAGTCAGTGAGTCAGAGAGAGTCATTCAGAGAGGAGTAAGGATCCCTGGAAGAGGGATGGAGGAAGGAGTGCTGCAGCTGCCTCAGTGATCTGAGCCAGCTCGCACAGGAAAGGAAAGAAGGAGAAAGACATTGGACTGAAGCCTGATCTTCTATGAGAGAGAGGGATTAGTATGGAACGAAGGAGTAAAAGGGAACAGAGAGGACTTGGGTTAGAGGAGAACCCTGCCTTGAAGCTCTAAGCGCAAGGCCGGGGCCCGGTCCCCGAGGTTGTATGGATACTGAAGGTCCTGCAGCAGACACCGGTGGAGTAGTGGGCTGTAAATGCACTACTCCCATCTAAGACTTGGGGAACAACAGCAATGTGAATAGTGAGCCGGGACTCAGGAGAGAGGAGTCCCCGAAGCAGGCTACAGCTGTCTACCATACAAGTAGAGTTCTTGGGAACATCTGTCAGGAGGCACTCCAGTGTAACTCAGTACTGGGAGTACTTCACACTTAAAGGTGCAATAAAAGGAGACGTTCAGAAAGGCACATGTTGGCGGAGGTTTGGAAGGGAGCATTCCATCTGATCTGGAGGTTGACTGAGTCCCTGACCCGGAGGAGACAGCACGGAGGCAGGCATCTTTGTGTGCTACAGACTGTGAGTAAAGCTTTGGAACTGCACGCCCTGGTGTCCTCCAATTATTCCTGCGCCAACACACCCTGTACCACTACATCTGGGTATCAGCTTCTACACCACCTGCACCTCTCCTCTGCCCCTACATCTACACTGCCCTGGGGCTACAGCTCCACCTGTGGGGAGCTTCACCATCTTGGCTGCAACACACCACCAGCCCCAGAGGATCTGCATGCAGCGTCGGCCCAACATCCCACTTGCCGAACACCACAGTTGGCGTCACAAACTATTCCATTAACTACAAACCACCATTCAACACCCCTGATTACTTGGACACCAGGGCCACGGACCGGGTCACCGCTGCTGTGACACATCCCCCTGACACCGGCCCGGTACTGAGTACCCCACAGCCCTGGGAGGGCGACCCACGTACACCAGTATACAGTGTTGGGGTACTTTTAAATCTTTGTATATATTTCAGTGTCAGTAAGTCAGTCCAGACTCTCCACTACAGGAAACTAGATGGATACAAGTACAGATGGAAAGTGGAGTGATTGAAGAAATTTTTGGAATTACTAACTGACCCTCATTTACTTTGCCTGTGGAGATTGCGAAAATGGTTCTTTGTGAAGAAAGGGTTGCTGTATCGCAGTAGTGTGGATCCCATCAACGTTACTTATCTCCATCAAATTGTGATCACAGGGAGAGATGTAGACATGGTTCTCACTGCCAATCATGATCTGTCTGTTCACTTTGAAGTTCAAAAGACAGAAGCCACAGGCTGTAGGCGAATCTATTGGATAGGCATGAGAGGAGACATTGAAAAATGGTGGCAGGAATGTCACACATCTGTGACTATCACAACTGTGAAAGCTGATCATAAAGCACCACTGCATCCGATTGTGAGTCGACGTCCATTACAAATGGTAGCCAGTGATCATCTGAAGGTAGAGCTCAGCAGGACAGGCCATAGCTACATCTTAAACATCATCGATCAGATCACCAAATTTGTAGTGCCCGTCCCTGTGAAGGATTTAACTGCCCAGACTACACAGCGGCAGATCAGGGAGAGGTAAGTATTGCAAGTGCTGGGGCCCTGAGCAAGCAGGGGGGGCCCACTCGTGGGTGGCAGCACTGGCACAGGGCCCCTCATAGTACGCCGGTGTGTCTGACAGAGAGTGGGCCCCCCCACCGTTAGAGACACTTTATTGTGCTATGAGAGGCCCTGTGCCAGTGCCGTCGCCCAAGAGTGGGCCCACCCACCTGTTCAGGGCAACGGCACTTACCCGGGTGCGCCAGGTGGTGACCCCGGCCCTGGGGGGGCAGCTTAGTTAGGGAGGTTGAAAAAATGGCATATGTTGATGTGTAGGCTGGACATTCAGCAGCTGCAAATGGAGGAAGTGGAGAGAAGAGGAGGACAAAAGCGAGCCATTTTTATTGCAACCTATGTGTCATCAGGGGAAGGTGGTACAAAATCCTTTGAAATCCATGCATGGTTCATTTTAATGAAGGTTAGATTATCAACATTTTGGGTTGACAGACGGGTCCTTTTTTCTGTCAGGATTGATCCAGCAGCACTGATGACTCTTTCAGATAGCACACTACCAGCAGGGCAAGCGAGCTCCTATAAGGCATATTGTGCCAATTCAAGGTCAGGTGTCCAGTTTACAGGCCCAATAGTCAAAGGTAGAGTTGAGCGAAACGGGTCGAAAAAATTCAAAAGTCGCCGACTTTTGGCAAAGTCGGGTTTCATGAAACAAAACCCGACCCTAGGATGAGGTCGGCCACGAGGTCGGTGACTTACGCGCCAAAGTCGCGTTTCAAAAGTTTGTTTTGCGCTCTTGTTCAGCCAATCAGGATCCACGGACACTGTGGGCAACGTGATGACATAGGCACGGGTCACCACCATCTTTCAGAAGGGCATGCAAGTGATTGGCTTGCTTTGGTGGGCGTCACATGGGGTATAAAAGGGCGTGCACGCCGACCGCCATCTTACTTCTGCCGATCTTAGTATAGGGAGAGGTTGCTGCTGATTCTGTAGGGAGAGCGTTAGGCAGGGAAGAAGACAAAAAAACTGCTTCTGCTGCTAGCGATTTGGCCTGCACAACACACAAGTCACTGTGTGTGCAGTGCAAGGGGAGGCTATATTGTGGTGTATCAGTGGTGTTGGTTGTTGGGCTGCCTTCTAAGGCTTCCTGACACGCTGGCATTGCTGTTTACCCACTGCTCTGCAAACTGCTTTTTTAAAAGCAATCCAATCTCCATTATCCTCTCGTCACTTTGGTCACAGGCAGCTGTGCCATCGAGCGTGTCACATAGCGCTCAGATATCAGTGGGCCGCACACAATCCACAAGTGTCCAGTGTCCAAAAGTGCACGCAGAGATTCAAAATCTCCATTATCCTCTTGTCACTTTGGTCACAGGCAGCTGTGCCATCGAGCGTGTCACATAGCGCTCAGATATCAGTGGGCCGCACACAATCCACAAGTGTCCAGTGTCCAAAAGTGTACGCAGAGATTCAAAATCTCCATTATCCTCTCGTCACTTTGGTCACAGGCAGCTGTGCCATCGAGCGTGTCACATAGCGCTCAGATATCAGTGGGCCGCACACAATCCACAAGTGTCCAGTGTCCAAAAGTGTACGCAGAGATTCAAAATCTCCATTATCCTCTCGTCACTTTGGTCACAGGCAGCTGTGCCATCGAGCGTGTCACATAGCGCTCAGATATCAGTGGGCCGCACACAATCCACAAGTGTCCAGTGTCCAAAAGTGTACGCAGAGATTCAAAATCTCCATTATCCTCTCGTCACTTTGGTCACAGGCAGCTGTGCCATCGAGCGTGTCACATAGCGCTCAGATATCAGTGGGCCGCACACAATCCACAAGTGTCCAGTGTCCAAAAGTGTACGCAGAGATTCAAAATCTCCATTATCCTCTCGTCACTTTGGTCACAGGCAGCTGTGCCATCGAGCGTGTCACATAGCGCTCAGATATCAGTGGGCCGCACACAGTCCACAAGTGTCCACTGTCCACAAGTGTACGCAGAGATTCAAAATCTCCATTATCCTCTCGTCACTTTGGTCACAGGCAGCTGTGCCATCGAGCGTGTCACATAGCGCTCAGATATCAGTGGGCCGCACACAATCCACAAGTGTCCAGTGTCCAAAAGTGTACGCAGAGATTCAAAATCTCCATTATCCTCTCGTCATTTTGGTCACAGGCAGCTGTGCCATCGAGCGTGTCACATAGCGCTCAGATATCAGTGGGCCGCACACAATCCACAAGTGTCCACTGTCCAATAGTGTACGCAGAGATTCAAAATCTCCATTATCCTCTCGTCACTTTGGTCACAGGCAGCTGTGCCATCGAGCGTGTCACATAGCGCTCAGATATCAGTGGGCCGCACACAATCCACAAGTGTCCAGTGTCCAAAAGTGTACGCAGAGATTCAAAATCTCCATTATCCTCTCGTCACTTTGGTCACAGGCAGCTGTGCCATCGAGCGTGTCACATAGCGCTCAGATACCAGTGGGCCGCACACAATCCACAAGTGTCCACAGTCCAAAAGTGTACGCAGAGATTCAAAATCTCCATTATCCTCTCATCACTTTGGTCACAGGCAGCTGTGCCATCGAGCGTGTCACATAGCGCTCAGATATCAGTGGGCCGCACACAATCCACAAGTGTCCAGTGTCCAAAAGTGTACGCAGAGATTCAAATTCTCCATTATCCTCTCGTCACTTTGGTCACAGGCAGCTGTGCCATCGAGCGTGTCACATAGCGCTCAGATATCAGTGGGCCGCACACAATCCACAAGTGTCCACTGTCCAATAGTGTACGCAGAGATTCAAAATCTCCATTATCCTCTCGTCACTTTGGTCACAGGCAGCTGTGCCATCGAGTGTGTCACATAGCGCTCAGATACCAGTGGGCCGCACACAATCCACAAGTGTCCACTGTCCAATAGTGTACGCAGAGATTCAAAATCTCCATTATCCTCTCGTCACTTTGGTCACAGGCAGCTGTGCCATCGAGCGTGTCACATAGCGCTCAGATATCAGTGGGCCGCACACAATCCACAAGTGTCCAGTGTCCAAAAGTGTACGCAGAGATTCAAAATCTCCATTATCCTCTCGTCACTTTGGTCACAGGCAGCTGTGCCATCGAGCGTGTCACATAGCGCTCAGATACCAGTGGGCCGCACACAATCCACAAGTGTCCACTGTCCAATAGTGTACGCAGAGATTCAAAATCTCCATTATCCTCTCGTCACTTTGGTCACAGGCAGCTGTGCCATCGAGCGTGTCACATAGCGCTCAGATACCAGTGGGCCGCACACAATCCACAAGTGTCCACTGTCCAATAGTGTACGCAGAGATTCAAAATCTCCATTATCCTCTCGTCACTTTGGTCACAGGCAGCTGTGCCATCGAGCGTGTCACATAGCGCTCAGATATCAGTGGGCTGCACACAATCCACAAGTGTCCAGTGTCCAAAAGTGTACGCAGAGATTCAAAATCTCCATTATCCTCTCGTCACTTTGGTCACAGGCAGCTGTGCCATCGAGCGTGTCACATAGCGCTCAGATATCAGTGGGCCGCACACAATCCACAAGTGTCCAGTGTCCAAAAGTGTACGCAGAGATTCAAAATCTCCATTATCCTCTCGTCACTTTGGTCACAGGCAGCTGTGCCATCGAGCGTGTCACATAGCGCTCAGATATCAGTGGGCCGCACACAATCCACAAGTGTCCACTGTCCAATAGTGTACGCAGAGATTCAAAATCTCCATTATCCTCTCGTCACTTTGGTCACAGGCAGCTGTGCCATCGAGCGTGTCACATAGCGCTCAGATATCAGTGGGCCGCACACAATCCACAAGTGTCCAGTGTCCAAAAGTGTACGCAGAGATTCAAAATCTCCATTATCCTCTCGTCACTTTGGTCACAGGCAGCTGTGCCATCGAGCGTGTCACATAGCGCTCAGATATCAGTGGGCCGCACACAATCCACAAGTGTCCACTGTCCAATAGTGTACGCAGAGATTCAAAATCTCCATTATCCTCTCGTCACTTTGGTCACAGGCAGCTGTGCCATCGAGCGTGTCACATAGCGCTCAGATATCAGTGGGCCGCACACAATCCACAAGTGTCCAGTGTCCAAAAGTGTACGCAGAGATTCAAAATCTCCATTATCCTCTCATCACTTTGGTCACAGGCAGCTGTGCCATCGAGCGTGTCACATAGCGCTCAGATATCAGTGGGCCGCACACAATCCACAAGTGTCCAGTGTCCAAAAGTGTACGCAGAGATTCAAAATCTCCATTATCCTCTCGTCACTTTGGTCACAGGCAGCTGTGCCATCGAGCGTGTCACATAGCGCTCAGATATCAGTTGGCCACACACAATCCACAAGTGTCCAGTGTCCAAAAGTGTACGCAGAGATTCAAAATCTCCATTATCCTCTCGTCACTTTGGTCACAGGCAGCTGTGCCATCGAGCGTGTCACATAGCGCTCAGATATCAGTGGGCCGCACACAATCCACAAGTGTCCACTGTCCAATAGTGTACGCAGAGATTCAAAATCTCCATTATCCTCTCGTCACTTTGGTCACAGGCAGCTGTGCCATCGAGCGTGTCACATAGCGCTCAGATATCAGTGGGCTGCACACAATCCACAAGTGTCCAGTGTCCAAAAGTGTACGTAGAGATTCAAAATCTCCATTATCCTCTCGTCACTTTGGTCACAGGCAGCTGTGCCATCGAGCGTGTCACATAGCGCTCAGATATCAGTGGGCCACACACAATCCACAAGTGTCCACTGTCCACAAGTGTACGCAGAGATTCAAAATCTCCATTATCCTCTCGTCACTTTGGTCACAGGCAGCTGTGCCATCGAGCGTGTCACATAGCGCTCAGATATCAGTGGGCCGCACACAATCCACAAGTGTCCACTGTCCACAAGTGTACGCAGAGATTCAAAATCTCCATTATCCTCTCGTCACTTTGGTCACAGGCAGCTGTGCCATCGAGCGTGTCACATAGCGCTCAGATATCAGTGGGCCGCACACAATCCACAAGTGTCCAGTGTCCAAAAGTGTACGCAGAGATTCAAAATCTCCATTATCCTCTCGTCACTTTGGTCACAGGCAGCTGTGCCATCGAGCGTGTCACATAGCGCTCAGATATCAGTGGGCCTCACACAATCCACAAGTGTCCAGTGTCCAAAAGTGTACGCAGAGATTCAAAATCTCCATTATCCTCTCGTCACTTTGGTCACAGGCAGCTGTGCCATCGAGTGTGTCACATAGCGCTCAGATATCAGTGGTCCGCACACAATCCACAAGTGTCCACTGTCCACAAGTGTACGCAGAGATTCAAAATCTCCATTATCCTCTCGTCACTTTGGTCACAGGCAGCTGTGCCATCGAGCGTGTCACATAGCGCTCAGATATCAGTGGGCCGCACACAATCCACAAGTGTCCACTGTCCACAAGTGTGTGCAGAAATTCTAAAACTCCCCTGTCCTATAGACACCTTGTACCTTGTTTTACATTACTACTATATAGTTTGTTGGATTTTGTCTACATTTCTACCAAAAATGAGGAAGGCTGGTGGAAGAGGCCGTGGAATTGGGCGGGGGTTGGCAGATGGTAATGATGGTGTTGGTGGTGGATCTGATGGTAGTGGCAAGAGCAAAATAGGACCAAATGCAGGAGGTGCTGACCCTACGTCATCGTCTGTCTACATAAGGCCTCGAACGCTTAGTTTTCTAGGAGTTGGCAAACCGCTTTTAAAGGCAGAGCATCAGGAAAAAGTTTTGTCTTACATTGCTGACTCAGCCTCCAGCTCTATCGCCTCCTCTTCTTCAGTTGTAAAAAGTAAAAGCACTGAGTCGTCATTGGAGGCTCATGTTCATGATCCACACCTTTCCTTGTGTCCTTCACCCCAACCAAGATTGAAGGATGACGCAGGCCATACTACTGATTACTCCATGGAGCTGTTTTCACATACCATGCCTGGATTATCAAGTCAAATGGTGAATTACCCAGGCCAAGATGAATCTGACATGGAGTGCACTGATGCACAGCCGCTGATGGATGATTCTGCTGGTACATTCACTCATAGCACTACATTGTCCTCGCAGTGTACAGAGCCAGATTTTGACCCTGATGAGACTCAGGTGCCCCTTCCCGCACACTATACCACCATACACGGTGACACAGAGAAAGGTGCACATGACATAGAAGAGGAGGTGATGGATGACCCAGTTGTTGACCCAGATTGGCATCCATTGGGGGAAGAGGGTGCTGCTTCCAATAGCTCAGATGAGGAGCATCCACAGCAGACATCGACATCGCAACAGCTGTTATCTGGCAGGCCCGGAGCACTCCAAAGACAGGTTCCAAACATCAAAAGAGTTGCTGGACAGCTTGTCCAGAGGGTCAAAAGATCACAGCGTGCTAGGCCGCAAAATGTCTGCCAAAGTAGGAAGAGTGCAGTGTGGCAGTTTTTTGACCAAAATCCTCATGATCAGGCCAAGGTTATCTGTAAGAAGTGCGCAAAGACCTTTAGCCGAGGGAAAAATCTGAAAAATTTGAATACCAGTTGCATGCTTAGACATTTAACCAGCATGCACTTGCAAGCGTGGACACAACACCAAACCTCAAGTGCCACATGTGCAACTGATCACAATGAAGGTAGTCAGCAACGCTACATTGTTTCCCCCACTGTAAGCCCACCGGTTAGCACAGCAGCAAATGTTGAGGTGTCGTTGCAAGGCCACAGCAGTCAGGGAATCCCACTGTTATATCAACGAAAGACTAATTCTAGGCCATCAGAAAGAACACCAACTCCATCACCATCATCAACCCTCTCTCAGTCCGCCCTGTCCACCGCTACTTCCACCATATGCAGCTCTCAAGTCCAGCTCACCCTCCCAGACACTATGAGTAGGTCAAGAAAGTACTCAGTCTCTCATCCGCGTACACTGGGTTTGAACGCCCACATTGCCAAACTAATCTCGTTTGAGATGATGCCCTTTCGGTTGGTGGAAAGCACAGCTTTCCGCGAACTCATGGCCTATGCAGTACCACGCTATGACCTACCCAGTCGCCACTTCTTCTCTCGCAAAGCCATCCCAGCCCTCCACCATCATGTGAAAGACCGCATTGTCCATGCACTCAAGCAGTCAGTGAGCGGAAAGGTGCACCTCACAACTGATGCATGGTCCAGTCGGCATGGCCAGGGCCGTTACGTGTCCATCACTGCGCACTGGGTTAATGTGGTGGATGCAGGGTCCACAGGGGACAGCGGTGGTGGGACAGTGCTGCCTAGCCCACGGTCTAGGAAACAGTTGGCTGTAGGCGTTCGACCCTCCTCCTCCTCCTCCAGAAGCGACAGCTCGTCCACAGAGCGCAGTCGTACGAGCACTCCATCTGCAGCTGCCACTGTTGCACACGATGTGTCCCCCTATCGAGCAGCTAGTGGAGAGCGTCAGCAGGCTGTGTTGCAGATGATGTGTTTGGGCGACAGACACACCGCCGAGGTGCTGGCCGAGTACTTGAAGCAACAAACTGAGTCATGGCTGGGCAGTGTACATCTTGAGGCAGGCAAGGTAGTTAGTGATAACGGCCGTAATTTTGTGGCAGCCCTAGCCCTTTCAAAACTCAGCCACATACCTTGCTTGGCTCACACCTTGAACCTGGTGGTGCAGTGCTTCCTCAAAAATTATCCGGAGTTAACAGCCCTGCTCCAGAAGGTGCGAAGACTGTGCGCGCACATCCGCCGGTCGCCTGTACACTCCGTTCGTATGCAGAAGCTGCAGCGATTGCTCCACCTTCCCAACCACCGCCTCATTATTGACATTGCAACAAGGTGGAACTCCACCCTGCACATGGTGGAGCGGCTGTGCGAGCAGAGGCAGGCCATAATGCATTTGTGGGAGGATACACGGCCAGGCACTTTGAGAGCAGACATGGAGTTGACAGGCGTGCAGTGGTCGAAGCTGAAAGACCTTTGTAAAGTCCTTCAGTGTTTTGAGGAATGCACACGGCTGGTAAGCGCAGACGACGCCATCCTAAGCATGAGCATCCCACTTATGCGTCTGCTCATGCAAACTTTGACGCACCTTAAGGAGCAGACGTCTGCAGCCAATGTTGATGAGGAGGAAGAGGAGGAGGGAATCCTTGATGACATTCAGCCATTGTCTGCTCAGGGACCTCTCCTGGACGAGGTGGAGGAAGAAGAGGAGGAGGAGGAGGAGGATGATGGAGATGATTACTTAGGGGAGGAGGATGCATCTCGTGGGGCAAGTGAAAATGTTGGCGTGGCAAGGTCTGGTACAGGGTTTGTGCGTGACTGGAGGGATGTGGATTTGTCAGAAAGTGCTCCTCCACCCAGCACTCGCAGTGCATCATTGACACCAGGAACATTGGCCCACATGTCAGATTATGCCTTGCGGATCCTAAAAAGGGACCCCCGCATTGCCAAAATGATGAACGATGAAGACTGCTGGTTGGCCAGCATCCTGGATCCACGCTATAAAGGCAAATTACAAAACATCATGCCACAGGAGAACGTTGACCTAATATTGGCTAATAAACAAGCAACTCTGGTAAATCGGTTGCTTGAGGCATTCCCAGCACACAGCAGCGGTGATGGTTCTCACACGAGCCGTACGGGCCGGAAGCAGCTTGGCAGAGGTGTTCGTGGTGCACACAGCAGAAGTGGCGTTGGAGACAGGGGTTTCATGACAATGTTGTGGACTGATTTTTCAAATACCGCTCACACAACTGGTAATACTGCATCGATGGAAAGTGACAGGAGACAGCAGTTGTCAACTATGGTTACAAACTACTTCTCCTCCCATATCGATATTCTCCCACACAGGTCATTCCCCTTTGACTATTGGGCCGCTAAACTGGACACCTGGCCTGAATTGGCCCAATATGCCTTACAGGAGCTCGCTTGCCCAGCTGCAAGTGTGCTATCGGAAAGAGTCTTCAGTGCAGCTGGATCAATCCTGACAGAAAAAAGGACCCGTCTGTCAACCCAAAATGTGGATGATCTAACCTTCATTAAAATGAACCACGCATGGGTTTCCAAGGATTTTGTCCCACCTTCCCCTGATGACACATAGGGTGACAGAAAAATGGCTTGCTTTGGTCCACCTCTTCCTGGTACTTCACCTATTTCGCCTTTTGCATCAGTTGAATGTCCAACATGAACATATGCCACTTTCTAAAACTCCCTAACTGTGCTGCCTGCCCTCCCATGGCCGGGGTCACCACCTAGCGCACGACACCGTGCGAGTGCCGTTGCCCTGGACAAGTGGGTAGGCCGACTCTTGGGCGCGGGCACTGGCACAGGGTCCCTCATAGTGCAATCAAGTGTCTCTGACGGTGGTGGTGCACACCCACCGTCAGACACACCGCTGTACTATGAGGGGCCCAGTGCCAGTACCGACGCCCACGAGTGGGCCCCCCTTGCTTGGCCAGGGCCCCAGCATTTGCAATCTTTACCTCTCCCTGCTCCTCCGCTGTGTAATCTGGGCCGTCAAATCCATACTGTGCCTGACACCGTCTGAGCCTGCCTCCTGATGTATAGACATATATTTTGAATGTGTACGCTATCCATACATGTTATCCGGGGATACGTTACCCCTTCTAAACTTTGTGCAATGACGTGCAATCCATACTGGGCCTAACACCGTCTGAGCCTGCCTCATGCTGTATAGACATATATTTTGAATGTGTACGCTATCCATACATGTTATCCGTGGATACGGTACCCCTTCTAACCTTTGTGCAATGACGTGCAATCCATACTGGGCCTAACACCGTCTGAGCCTGCCTCATGCTGTATAGACATATATTTTGAATGTGTACGCTATCCATACATGTTATCCGGGGATACGGTACCCCTTCTAACCTTTGTGCAATGACGTGCAATCCATACTGGGCCTAACACCGTCTGAGCCTGCCTCATGCTGTATAGACATATATTTTGAATGTGTACGCTATCCATACATGTTATCCAGGGATACGGTACCCTTTCTAACCTTTGTGCAATGACGTGCAATCCATACTGGGCCTAACACCGTCTGAGCCTGCCTCATGCTGTATAGACATATATTTTGAATGTGTACGCTATCCATACATGTTATCCGGGGATACGGTACCCCTTCTAACCTTTGTGCAATGACGTGCAATCCATACTGGGCCTAACACCGTCTGAGCCTGCCTCATGCTGTATAGACATATATTTTGAATGTGTACGCTATCCATACATGTTATCCAGGGATACGGTACCCTTTCTAACCTTTGTGCAATGACGTGCAATCCATACTGGGCCTAACACCATCTGAGCCTGCCTCATGCTGTATAGACATATATTTTGAATGTGTACGCTATCCATACATGTTATCCGGGGATACGGTACCCCTTCTAACCTTTGTGCAACGACGTGCAATCCATACTGGGCCTAACACTGTCTGAGCCTGCCTCATGCTGTATAGACATATATTTTGAATGTGTACGCTATCCATACATGTTATCCGGGGATACGGTACCCCTTCTAACCTTTGTGCAATGACGTGCAATCCATACTGGGCCTAACACCGTCTGAGCCTGCCTCATGCTGTATAGACATATATTTTGAATGTGTACGCTATCCATACATGTTATCCGGGGATACGGTACCCCTTCTAACCTTTGTGCAATGACGTGCAATCCATACTGGGCCTAACACCGTCTGAGCCTGCCTCATGCTGTATAGACATATATTTTGAATGTGTACGCTATCCATACATGTTATCCGTGGATACGGCACCCCTTCTAACCTTTGTGCAATGACGTGCAATCCATACTGGGCCTAACACCGTCTGAGCCTGCCTCATGCTGTATAGACATATATTTTGAATGTGTACGCTATCCATACATGTTATCCGTGGATACGGCACCCCTTCTAACCTTTGTGCAATGACGTGCAATCCATACTGGGCCTAACACCGTCTGAGCCTGCCTCATGCTGTATAGACATATATTTTGAATGTGTACGCTATCCATACATGTTATCCGGGGATACGGTACCCCTTCTAACCTTTGTGCAATGACGTGCAATCCATACTGGGCCTAACACCGTCTGAGCCTGCCTCATGCTGTATAGACATATATTTTGAATGTGTACGCTATCCATACATGTTATCCGGGGATACGGTACCCTTTCTAACCTTTGTGCAATGACGTGCAATCCATACTGGGCCTAACACCGTCTGAGCCTGCCTCATGCTGTATAGACATATATTTTGAATGTGTACGCTATCCATACATGTTATCCGGGGATACGGTACCCCTTCTAACCTTTGTGCAATGACGTGCAATCCATACTGGGCCTAACACCGTCTGAGCCTGCCTCATGCTGTATAGACATATATTTAGAATGTGTACGCTATCCATACATGTTATCCGTGGATACGGTACCCCTTCTAACCTTTGTGCAATGACGTGCAATCCATACTGGGCCTAACACCGTCTGAGCCTGCCTCATGCTGTATAGACATATATTTTGAATGTGTATGCTATCCATACATGTTATCCGGGGATACGGTACCCCTTCTAACCTTTGTGCAATGACGTGCAATCCATACTGGGCCTAACACCGTCTGAGCCTGCCTCATGCTGTATAGACATATATTTTGAATGTGTACGCTATCCATACATGTTATCCAGGGATACGGTACCCTTTCTAACCTTTGTGCAATGACGTGCAATCCATACTGGGCCTAACACCGTCTGAGCCTGCCTCATGCTGTATAGACATATATTTTGAATGTGTACGCTATCCATACATGTTATCCGGGGATACGGTACCCCTTGTAACCTTTGTGCAATGACGTGCAATCCATACTGGGCCTAACACCGTCTGAGCCTGCCTCATGCTGTATAGACATATATTTTGAATGTGTACGCTATCCATACATGTTATCCAGGGATACGGTACCCTTTCTAACCTTTGTGCAATGACGTGCAATCCATACTGGGCCTAACACCGTCTGAGCCTGCCTCATGCTGTATAGACATATATTTTGAATGTGTACGCTATCCATACATGTTATCCGGGGATACGGTACCCTTTCTAACCTTTGTGCAATGACGTGCAATCCATACTGGGCCTAACACCGTCTGAGCCTGCCTCATGCTGTATAGACATATATTTTGAATGTGTACGCTATCCATACATGTTATCCGGGGATACGGTACCCCTTCTAACCTTTGTGCAATGACGTGCAATCCATACTGGGCCTAACACCGTCTGAGCCTGCCTCATGCTGTATAGACATATATTTTGAATGTGTACGCTATCCACACATGTTATCCGGAGATACGGTACCCCTTCTAACCTTTGTGCAATGACGTGCAATCCATACTGGGCCTAACACCGTCTGAGCCTGCCTCATGCTGTATAGACATATATTTTGAATGTGTACGCTATCCATACTTGTTATCCAGGGATACGGTACCCTTTCTAACCTTTGTGCAATCACGTGCAATCCATACTGGGCGTGAGAACGGCTGGCGAGCTGTTAAGCAAGCTACAGCACCTGTCCAGACAAGTACAGGGATTCCCTAGCGAGGAGACTTATTTGATTGTTTTCTATGTTGGGACAGCAATTTTTGGGGAGCACTATACTCTGGAGAATGATAGATGGGGCCCACCATACACTGGAACATTCCAAAGGTGGACATCAGACACTGGAGCAGCATTTACAGGGCCCATTATACACTAGAGCATTAGAAATGGGGCCCATTATGTTTGGAGCATTATTTGGGCCCATAAGACAGTGGAGCTTCATCCATGGGGACCAACATATACTGTAGCATTATGTGGAGCTCATCATATACTGTTTCAAACATTATATGGGACCAATGATTTTGTATGGAGAAATAGATGGGCCTCGTCATGAGATGTAAAAAGTGAGGTATTTTTCATTGTACTATACCGCTATTTCTCTGCCGTATCGGAGCATGATGAGTTGTGGTATGTGTTAAAGGGGCGCTCTTTCGCCCAGGGCACATGAAAACCTGCAGCCAGCCCTCCCCCCCCACAACTTTAGCCAAATAACCCCCATTTTTCAGTGCGTAACTTGTATTATGAAGTTAATTAAGGTTGACAAGCTTAAGTAAGAAGAATTGATGCTTTTGGCATTCAAATGGGCACTGTAGGTGTGTTTCCTGTCCTCCTCTCACTGCCGACTTTTATTCCCCATTGACTTACATTGGGGTTCGTGTTTCGGGACAACCCCGACTTTTCCCTATAATCGGACGATCTTGCTCGACCCGACTTTTGGAAAAGTCGGGTTTCACGAAACGAAACGCGACCCTAAAAAAGCAAAAGTCGCTCAACTCTAGTCAAAGGGGAATGACCTGTGAGGGAGAACATCGATATGGGAGGAGAAGTAGTTTGTAACCATAGTTGACAACTGCTGTCTCCTGTCACTTGCAATCGATTCAGTATTACCAGTCGTTTGAGCGGTACTTGAGAAATCAGTCCACATCATGGTCATGAAACCCCTGTCTCCAACGCCACTTCGGCTGTGTGCATCACGAACACCTCTTCCATTTTGCCCTCTACGGCTCGTGGGAGAACAAGCACCGCTGCGGTGTGCTGGGAATGCCTCCAACAAATGGTTTACCAGAGTTGCTTGTTTGTTAGCCAGTATTAGCTCTAGGTTATCCTGTGGCATGATGATCTGTAATTTGCCTTTATGGCGTGGATCCAGGATGCTGGCCAACCAGTAGTTATCATCCTTCATCATTTTGGAAATGCAGGGGTCCCTTTTTAGGATCCGCAAGGCTTAATCAGACATGTGGGCCAATGATCCAGGTGTCAATGATGCACTGCCAGTGGTGGGTGGAGGAGCACTTTCTGGCAAATCCACATCCCTCCAGTCACGCACAAACTCTGTACCTGAGCTTGGCACACCAACATTTTCTCTTGCCCCCTGAGAAGCATCCTCCTCCCCAAAATAATCATCCCCCTTATCCTCCTCCTCCTCTTCCTCTTCTTCCTCCACCTCGTCCAAGTCAGTTGCCCTCGCTGACAATGGCTGACTTTCATCAAGGTTTCCCTCCTCCTCTTCCTTATTCTCTGCTGCAGACGCCTGATACTTAATGTGCGTCAAAGTTTGCATGAGCAGATGCATAAGTGGGATGCTCATGCTTATGATGCGTCGTCTGTGTTTACCAGCCGTATGCATTCCTCAAAACACTGAAGGACTTTACAGAGGTCTTTCAGCTTTGACCACTGCACACCCGACAACTTTGTCTACCCTCAAACTGCCTGCCCGTGTATCCTCCCACAAATGCATTACAGCCTGCCTCTGTTCGCACAGCCTCTCAACCATGTGCATGGTGGAGTTCCACCTTGTTGCAACGTCTATGATTAGGCAGTGATTGGGGAGGTGGAGCGATCACTGCAGCTTCTGCATACGACTGGAGTGTACGAGCGAGCGACGGATGTGTGAGCACAGTCTTCGCACCTTATTGAGCAGGGCTGTTAACTCCGGATAATTATTGAGGAAGCACTACACCACCAGGTTCATGGTGTGAGCCAGGCAAGGTATGTGGGTGAGTTTGGCAAAGGCTATGGCTGCCACAAAATTCCAGCTATTATCACTGACCACCTTGCCTGGCTCAAGATGTATACTGCCCAGCCATGACTCAGTTTGTCGCTGCAAGTAGTCATCCAGTACCTCCGCGGTGTGTCTGTTGTCACCCAAAGACATCATCTTTAAAACAGCCTGCTGCCGCTTACCACTAGCTGTTCGATAGTGGGACACCTCGTGCCGACGAGCTTTTGCTTCTGGAGGACGAGGAGGAGGAGGAGGGTCAAACGCCTACAGCCAACTGTTTCCTATACTGTGGACTAGGCAGCACTGTTCCACCACCGCTGTCCCCTGTGGAGCCTGCATCCACCACATTAACCCAGTGTGCAGTGATAGACACGTAACAGCCCTGGCCATGCCTACTGGCCTATGCATCTGTTGTGAGGTGCACCTTTCCACTCACTGATTGTTTGAGTGCATGGACAATGCAGTCTTTCACATGCAAGTGGAGGGCAGGGATGGCTTTTTGAGAAAAGAACTGCCGACTGGGTAGGTCATAGCGTGGGACAGCGTAGGCCATGAGCTCTCGGAACACTTTGCATTCAACCAAACGGAAGGGCATCATCTCTAATGTGATCAGTTTGGCAATGTAGGCGTTCAAAGCCAGTGTATGCGTATGAGAGGATGAGTACTTTCTTGTCCTACTCAGAGTGTCTGGTAGGGTGAGCTGGACTTGAGAGCTGCATATGGGGGAACTAGCAGTGGACCTGATGGACTGAGAGGGGGTTGGTGATGGTGGTGGTGGTGATGGCCTAGATTCAGTCTTCCGTTACAAAAACATTGTGATTCCCTGACTGCTTTGGCCTTGCGACGACACCTCAACATTTCTTGCTGATGTGCTTACCGGTGGGCTTTCAGTGGGGGAAGCGATGGAGCGTTGCTGGCTACCTTCAGTCGGAGCAGGAGGTTTTGTAGTCTGAGGTTTTGTAGTCCGTCCACGCTTGCAAGTGCATGGTGGTTAAATGTCTAAGCATGCAACTGATATTCAAATTTCGGAGATTTTTACCTCGGCTAAAGGTCCTTCCGCACTTCTTACAGATAACCTTTGCCAATAGGATTTTGGTCAAAAAAGTGCCACACTGCACTCTTCCTAATATGGTATAAATTTTCAGGGCTTGCACGCTGTGCTAATTTGACCGTCTGACCAAGCTGTCCTGCAACTCTTTTGTTTTTTTTACCAAGTTTTTGTACAGCTACGGGCCTGCCAAATAACCACTGCTGCGATGTCAATGCCTGCTGCGGATCCTTCTCCTCTTCTGAGCTATTGCCAGTGGCACCCTCTTCCCCCAAAGGATGCCAATCCGGGTTTACAACTGGGTCATCCATCACCTCCTCTTCAATTTCATCTGCGCCTTCCTCTGTGTCACCGTGTAAGGTGGTATAGTATGCAGGAAGGGGCACCTGAGTTTCATCAGGGTCTGATTCTGGCTCAGTAGATTGTGATGGAAATGTATTGCTCTGGGTCAATGTACCAGCAGAATCATCTAGCAGTCGCTGTTCATCAGTGCACTCCATGTCATATTCATCTTGGACTGGATAATTCAGGATTTGACTTGATAACCCAGGAATGGTATGTGAAAAGAGCTCCATGGAGTAATCTGAAGTGTGGCCTGCCGCATCCTTCACTTTTGGTAGGGTTGAAGGACACAAGGAAAGGTGTTGTTTCTGACCAGAAGCCTGCACTGATGACTCAGTGCTTGCAGTTTTTGAAACTTCAGAAGAGGCGGCAATAGAGCTGGAGGCTGTTTTGGCAATGTTATCCAAAACTTGTTCCTGAGGCTCCGGCTTTAAAAGTGGTTTACCTGCGCCAAGAAAAGTGAACCTTAAAGGCCTTCTTGTGCCAGATGATGACGCAGGCTCAACACCTCCTGCCTTAGCTGCTATTGTGCTTTTGGCATAACCTGCAGATGTACCACCACCACCATAAGTACCAGCTGCGCCCCCCCGCCCACGTATTCAGCCTCTTCCACCATACTTCCTCATGTTTGGGAAAATGTACCAAAAACGCCAGCAGAGATATGGTACTGTATGAGGAGCGTACAGCTGTATAAGGTGTATGGAAAAATTTAAATCTCCGTATATATTTCCTTAGTCACAGACGCTTTCCCAGTATGTATTTGACCGTAATCCAACCAGCAGATATACGGTACTGTATCAGAAGTGTACAGCTGTATACGTTTTTGGGGAAAATGTCAATCTCCGTATATGTGTTTCCGGAGTCACACACAGACGCTCTGCAAGTATGTATTTGACCGTAATACAACCAGCAGATTTACTGTACTGTATCAGAACCAGACAGCTCTATATGGTGTATGTATGGAAAAATGAAAAATCTCCATCTATTTTTTACGGAGTCACACACAGATAGCATGTATTTGTCCGAGATACCAGTCAGTACACGGTAGTGTGTGAGGAGTGTACAGCTCTATATGGTGTATGTATGGAAAAATGAAAATCTACACCTATTTTTTTCCCTAGTCACACACAGATGCTGTCTCAGTACCGTAAACTAAACAGCAGATATACGGTACTGTATGAGAAGCGGACTGCTCTATACGGTGTATGGAAAAATGGAAATGTCCGTATATGTATTTACGGACTCACACACACACATGCTGTCTCTGTATAGATTTGACCGTAATCCAAACAGCAGATATACAATACTGTTTGAGAAGCGGACAGCTCTATACGGTGTATGGAAAAATTGAAATGTCCGTATATGTATTTACGGACTCACACACACGCTGTCTCTGTATAGATTTGACCGTAATCCGAACAGATGATATACGATACTGTTTGAGAAGCGGACAGCTCTATACGGTGTATGTATGGAAAAATGTAAATCTCAGTCTATTTTTTACAGAGTCACACATATATAGCAATATAGCATGTATTTGCTGTGATACCAGCTGGTACACGGTAGTGTGTGAGGAGCATACACCTCTATACGGTGTGTGAAAAAATGAATGCTCGTTAACTGTGCAAAAAAAAGAATAAAAGTAATTTTGCTTTGAAAAAAGCAGTCTGTACAGCAGTGTGCACACAGCAATGCAGCTATCATGTAGCCTGATAAGGCAGCCTAATAACCACCAGCACTGCTGCACACAAAAGAAATCCTCCCCTGTCACTGCACACTAACTCTCAGGAGAAGCACAGATTTTTTTTTTCTTTCCTGCCTAAACACTCTCCCTATTAAGAACCAGCAGCAGCAACCTCTCCCTATGCTAAGATCGGCAGAAGAAAGATGGCGGTCTGTGTTTATAGCCACTGTGACACCACACAAAGAAGCCAATTGCTGCAATGCCCTTCTCTAAGATGGTGGTGGCGCTGCCCATGTCATCGCGTTGCCCACAGTGTGCGTCCTTGCTCATTGGCAGAGAAAAGGCGCCTCTAAGCAATATGGGAAATGCGACTTTGGCGCTCGGGGCTGTGAACGCATGGCCGACCTCACGCTATGGTTGGGTTTCGATCGGCGAAACCTGACTTTAGTGAAAGTCGGCGACTTTTGAATTTGACCGACCCGTTTCACTCAACTCTACCAAAGAGGGTTTCCTGCATGGCTGTTGGCTTTATTGCACACAAGAAAAACTTGCAGAGGTTCTCATCTCTTGAATTCAACTAAGAAACTCAAAATACTGTATAAATATAAGGGAGAGAAGGACACTGACCAGTAGCTCTGAGATTAAACATACAGTGGACAAGAAAAAACATAAATAAATGTGGTGCCAAGAAATCAACGTCACAGAAAACTATCCAAATAAAACCTCTAAAACAATATTTTTATTGGTTATAATTAAAAACTGGAATAGTACTACAACACACAAAAATTGAGGTACACTTATGGAACATTGGATATAGCATGGCAAGGAAATTGGACTTTTAATATGAAGAAGCAAGAGACTGGCAGAGAGTTTTAAAAGATTAGGCTTATTTTCAATATATTGCTCTGAATGTTTCTTAGGGCTATGCAAGTGGTCTTTTGAAGCAGAAGTTATCATGTTGGGGCTAGAATTTGGGGTTGGGATTTTTTGTTACTTTTTTGCTTTAAATCCATGCTAGAGTCTTTGGCTGGGTTGCTGACAAATTTTACCATAATGTAAAAGAATTCCAACAGATCTGTGAGCCTTGGTTTTTAATGCAGTAGGACTGCTGGGGTCACACTGTATGTCATTATCGGTATGGCCTAATAGGTAAGTGAGTGCTTAGGAGGCATCATCACATTATAGGGAGGGCCATCATTTGAGCAAAATTACTTTTTAGGGCACTTACAGAGGACAATAATGTTTTCATGGGGGCAATTTTATCATCTAGAGAGTAATGATGAGCGAATTTGTTGGGAAATTGAACGTAAAACATAAATTCGACACGAATATGGCACATTCTTATTATTGATAGGAAACACAAGCAAAATTTTATAAAATTTGTAACATTCTGTTAGGCGCCGGGATTCTCTCACTGCACGGGATGGATCTCAAGCCTTGGCTGGTGCTGTGGACTCCCTTTCAGGCTCAGCCACTGAAATGACTGCTCAGACCAGACTTTGGTCCCAGCGGCTTGCCCAGACTCATGCTGCAGGTGTAGTTACTGCTGGTCCTCCAGCTAAGCCTAAGCCTGTGCTCTAAAGCTTAAGTCCAGATTTCATCCTACTGAGCATGTCCATGATATGGTGCCTTCCTATTGGTGCTCGGACGTCAGGTGCTCTGGAGATGTGGCAGCTTCAGATTGGCCCACAGGCAAGGTCCTGTCTGTCTGGACTTGAGAAAGGTATGAAAAGCTCTCAATGGCACATGACTGTCCGCTAGTATCTTTGTGTGTGTGGTGTGTTGGTGGCTACCTTACTACCCTGTGTGCACGTGTGCTGCTAATAACACTGCAAGTGTTAATCTAGACAGGCAGTGTAGGGTGGGAACTCCCGCTTGAACTTGGCATCTGCACCGGGCGTCCTCAGGCACGCATGCTAAAGCACACTGTGTGTCAGAGCAGGGTCAACCACAAGCTTTGTCTTCCTGGGGAGTTAAGTTATAGGGACACCAATTAGTATTTTTCTATACGCCTGTGCAGTCTAACAGGGTATAATCCTTTTTGCTTTGCTTCATAGTACCGCTCTGTCGTGTAACAGAGCTTGGTTCTCTGCGCTCTGTGCACACTGATTGACATTTATCTCAGTGTGCTTTATGTGTTTTCTCGCAACCTTTCTCCGCCAATGTGCTAGCTGCGGTTTCTCCATCAGTGCACAGTCGACCCAGGGTTGCGAATGCACCTGGTTATAATTTCTTATTTGGTGTGTTCCACTAATCTTAACACATTTGGTAAAGCGCAGGAAAATATTTGCTTTGCCACTAAAGTATTTTCAGCACTTTAGCAACAATGATGGTGGTGTTATCACATAAAAACATACATTTATTTAAGTGCACAAAATGTGTAAAACAGCAGATTTGTAAACCATTGGTCTTTTTAATTTCTTATGTAGAGAGGAGCGAATACATTTGAGTAGAAAGGAATTCTGAACGAATTCAAATTTGACACAATTCATATTTTTTGTAACTTGCTTCCGTGCAAAATAGCGCCTTGAACCTGAACTATAATGTGTCATCAAACGGAAAGAAAAATGTACAAATCCACTCGCTGCCACCTGTCTAGTCCTCACTGCATCTTCTGATCTCCCACTACGGGTTGTTATAGAATGTTTTGTCCTCTCATGCTTCGCCAGACTCCATGTTGACTTTGTATTCGTGAGGGTTCAATTCAGGCATGCAGGAGGTCAACGACGCACAGTTTGCCATCATGATGCCTTTGCTGTACTACACAACTTCACAGAACTTTCCCAGGTGCCATGATGTAGCGAGGACCGAACAGATGGTGGTTAGTAACAGAAAGGCCAGAAAGTTGAACGGTGGGTATGAAGATTTTTTTATTTTTTCACGACACGATTATTATGCTCTGGGGTTCTGAGAGACCTCAGAGTATAATAAAAGGGACATTAAAATCACAAATAACAAATTTTCCACTAAGCACATTTTTTTCCTGTGAAATTTGATAAAAGTCGAATTCGAATCTTGCCTAAGTCACTCATCTTAAGTTTTATTAAATATATTGTCTCATTAGTTCTGCATTGTTTTCTTTCTCAAAGCTGGACCTGTTCAGCAGGTACAGCAAAAAAAATATGCTATCATTGCGACTGTGAAAAATGGTAATTTCTTAGAAAAGTAAAACTTTTTTATCTGAAAAAAAGCCAAGAACTGATTGAAAAGTATTTGATTATTTTCTTGCAACTGAATTCAAGTATCTACTTGACAAATGCGCTTGCTAATTATAAATTGTAATTTGATTTACAAAGAGTTGTTTCATTTAACAAAAATCAAAATTGCATTCATGGGAGTTCATTTACATGTGTGCCTGAGGGGAAAACTTCTGAGAGTGACAATACTGTAATTCTGAATCAAATGAGGCATGAAAACACTACATAAAATACACACGATTGCTTCACGGCATCACGACTGTCGTTCTGTTCAGCTCTGTAGATTCTCACGGTTCCAAAGACACAATTAATATCACATTGGTTACATTTAGAAGGTGATAAAAGATCATTGGTCCAGTAGGATTTGGAAATAAGGATAATTGTTTTAGTTTATCATGTACAACTTTCTATTTAAAGAATAATGAAAAACAAAAGAAAAAAACAATCCTCTAATTTCTCCATTCCTTTAATGCTATTTTGCCTTGTGTTAAAGTTTAAACTAAAATATCACTTAAATTAAAATGTACGAATAATCCTCCATTATATGAGTGTGAGTCAACCATTTTTTGCATTCTTTTTTTTTTAATTCTGTTGTGTTGCACTTATCAGCACTTTTTGTAGAAGGTTGCTGTTTCACCAGGTACTGTTGTGCTGGTTTGAACATGTTACTCGAGTTCATTTGTGACTGAAATACGTGAAAAAATGGCCTCCCTCACTTGTGATTTGCATGAAAGAAGTCCGGTATGTCTTGTGCTGAAATTTAGTGAAGACTTGGTTCACAGACTAGAGAAAGTGTTTTAGTGCAAAGAAGTGTTTTTGAATGGACAGAGAAGTTGAAGACTGGTCGCACAAGTGTCAGCCAAGGAGAAGGAGCAGGATGCGTGTCCATAACGGATAACAGTATTGAGTGTGAAAGTGAATGTCATGGGAGTGGTGGAACCACTAAGACATAGTCCGAAGAGAGCCTAGAGGTATAGGTGAGCACCTGGCTTTTCACTAGAGTCCCTGATGGTGGGGTTTGACTTGTCTCCCCTTGAACATCAGGTTCTACTCCAAGACAGACGACGGAGACACGGCAACTGGCCCCCAAGGGACTGGAAGCTGTAATGGCCCTGAAGGAGAGGAAAACTGATACAGGTAGGCACTGGCAGATGAGGACTGGTGCTGCTGATGTACAGTTTATCCCTGGCAGGTGCAGGCGGGTCTGGCTGATATGCAGAATGACATTGCAAGTGCTGACAGTTCTGACAGATATACAGATAACCACGGCAAATGCAGGCGGTCCGACTGATGCACCAACTGTCATGGCAAGTGCAGGTGGGTTTGGATGATGTACAGACTGGAATGACATGTGCAGGTGGTTACAGCTGTTATATAAGCTAGCACGGCAGGTGCAAGCAGGATCGCCTGTGAAACAGATTGACTAGGAAAATATTAGCAAGGGGGTTAAGGATGGACAGACACTATTGGGACTAGTGGTAACTAGCAGACAGGGACCTGACAATTAGCAAGCGTGTTTGAAAACAGGCTAACAATGTTGCGCAGGCACCTCCATGCAAGTAGAAGTGCCTTAAATAATACAGTAAGTGTCTCCCAGCTACTGAATAGGGACAATTTAAGATGCATGTGCTGCACCTTTTAGAAGGAGGGAATGTGTGCACGCCCTAAGCACAGCGCCCAGGGATCTATATGCCGTGCACTTTCCCCGGGCAGCAGCCAATGAGGAAGGAGAAGGGAGTGCTGGATGGGAGCTGTGGTGGTGAGGAAGTTGTCATTCCTGCCAGTGGAAAAAGACAGCATGCAGGGATACCAATGCTACAGTGAATTGAAATGACAGCCCCAACACATGCAGGAATTCCCTGTTTGTGTTAGGTGTCGGGTTCCTGCAGCTGCATAGCAGGAATCCAGAGCTTTGCATTCAGCAGACTCCCATTCTCCACCGGCCGCTCAGGAGCCTACACAGCAATCCCGGTGTCCCAGACGCTCTGCTCAGACCAGCTCTGTGGGTCTGGCTGTTGCTGCCACCTCCGGGCCAGCAATAGCATTGCAGGCTGCTCAGCAACAAGCCACTCCAGAGGCTAAGTTCTCCCGTCGCTCTACTGGGCATGCTCACAAGACGATCTCCCATTGGAGATCGGGAGTCACATGGACAGGTCCTTCTCGTGATATGATTGGTCCATCTCAGGGATCGGCTATAAAAGGTTTGCATGGCCGCTCGGCCATACACTAGTATAAACTCTAGTGGCTAACTGTGTGAATGATGATGGATGCATGTACCTGCGAATGACTCATTAAGATCCCCTCCCTCTGATATTACGGGTGTGTATAGGGACTTAGGTTTAGAGTCAGCGCCAGCCAGTGGCAAGCTACAGCCACCATAGCATCCTCCACAGTGCTAGCATCCGACAGTGCGCCTGCTACCGGGCAATGTTGATTAGCGGCAGTGTCTGTTGCCACGCTGCAGTCTGCAGCTCCGCTTGGCGTACGCAGTAGTGACACCGCACACACGGTAGGTCTAGACGGACGCTAACCCCCTGCCTAGGGCCCATTTCCTGTGACCATATACCGTACGTGCACTTATCAGAGACCTGTGGCGTTAACAGGCTCAGCCTTTTGTGTTTAGCACTTAGGCATCTCTGTGAATAAACAGAGATCGCTCAGCGCATCCCGGGTGATGTCTAACCCGCGTGCATTATACCGCCATATTGTACGTCTGCCATTACCTAGCAGCAGTGTTAACACCTTCTGCACGGTGGACCCCGGGCGGCGAACGTACTTTACGTTATATAATATTTAGTGCATTCCGCCATCCCTAACAGTTTGTTAGACAGCAGCAACACATGCAGAGATTGCCTAACAGCTGAGAGACATACAGCTGCTGTGGCTCGAACGTATTTTTCAAGCCCACTGAAGACAATCAGTTAGCACATGAGCATGCTCTGAAAACACGTTATCTAAGCACAGTCGCTCAACACTTATTTACACTATTGGTAAATGTTCCCAAGTACCTTAAATTCTGTGTTTCTTTCCATTATTTTGTTTGTGCAGAAAATCTGTTCAAGCAAAGTGGATGAGATTTCATAAAATTTGTTCTCCGCTGCATGTTTAACCTCTTCACCTGTGGCCCATTTTCTTTTTTTTTGTTTAATTTTTTCTTCCCCTTTTCACGAGCCGCAACTTTTTTTATTTTTCCGCCTACATAGCCGTATGATGGCTTGTTTTTTGCAGAACTAGTTCTACTTTTGAATGACACCATTTATTTTACCAAATAGTGTGCTGGAAAAAAAATTCCAAGTGTGCTGAAATTGCATAAAAATTGCAATTAAAAATTTTTTTGGGGGGGCTTATTTACCATGTTCAATATATGGTAAAACTGATGTGGCAATATGATTCTCCTGGTGAGTATGAGTACACAGATGCCAAACATATATAGGCTCCTTTTTTTATTTAAGTGGTAAAAAAAAGTTGTAATTTTGTATGAATTTTTTTTCTTCTTTTGTTTACATTTTCTGAGACCAGAATCATTTTTATTTTTTCAAAATCTGTGGCTGGGTGAGGGCTTATTTTTTGTGCCCTGACAGTTTTACCAATACTATTTTGGGGTAGATGAAATGTTTTTATCTCCTCTGGCCAAAAATCATAATTATGGTGTTAGGGCTGGCGGAACGCACCAAATAATAAAAGATGATACTAAGGTGCATTCGCAGCCCGGGGTCCACCGTGCAGAGATAGTAAACTGTTGCTTGGTAATGGCGGACACTATATGGCGGTATGGAGGAAGACCACACTTGGGTTAATGTCACCCCGTGTGTACAGGAACGGACTCTGTTACCTCACGGAGCCCGGCAAGGGAGCGCTTAGTAAACGGTCACAGAACTCAGCCCTAAGGATGTGGAGTCAGAGTCCCTCTAGACCTAAGCGTACAGCGTTGCACCTGTGGATGCCACTAATTGACGCTGGCTACCGTGGCGTGCCGACCACGTGCAACGTGGCATACAGGCAAGCCATCGGTGGATGCTAATGCCAGTCTATGACTCTGCCTCCTACCTGCACCTCAGCCTGGGCACTTAACAGGCTAGGCTACACAACACATGCGCACCAAGGGTAGGGGTTTCATAATGAGTCATTCACCAGAGACATTCATACATGCATACAACACTCACTCCACATGGTCTATAATCCATTTCTATATTAGCGCATGGCCAGGCAGCCATGCAAACCTTTTATAGTTGCAGCCTTCCGGGACCTTCCTGATGTTCCAATCGGAGCAGCAACAGGACCTGAGCATGTGACCTCCAATGAGAAGTTGTCCCACGGGCATGCTCAGTAGGAGAAAAGCAGGACTTAGTCCCAGGAGCATCTTCTCGCCACTGACTCATGCATGGTACAAGAGCTGAGCATGGAGAAGCAATCAGACGCCTAGCATTATCCTGGGCAAGATGCTGGGACCAGCGTCTCTGCTGAGCAGCAAACTCTGTGGCCGCAGAAGAATGGGAGACCGTAGAGGACATGGCTTGGAATTCGACGCCTAACATATGGAGTTTTGATTTTTTTTTGCTAAGCTGCTTACTGATCGGATGAATTTATTTTATAATTTGATAGATCGGACTTTTATAAATGCATCGACACCAAATATATGTGTTTTTACATTTATTTTTAATCGCTCTATTTTTAATGGGATAAAAAGAGGGGTTGATTTGAACTCTGGCATTTTATTATTTTTTTCATATTTTTAAAAACTTTTTTCCACTTTTTAGAGTTTTTATTTTTAATAGTGCCCTCAGGGGAATTAAAGTTGCGATCGTTGATTGCTTCAGCACTGCAACCTATAGCAGAAATGATGATCTCTTATGAACACCTGCCAGAAGCTTGCTTTCACAAGAGGATTGTAATGACAAGCATGCAGGTCTTCAGCAGACCCCCAGGTGTCTTGAAAACCCCTTGGCATCCCAGTCACATGATCGCGAGATGATTGACGAGCACATCCGCTGTCAGAGATTGACAGCAGGATTTAACAGGCTAATAGCTGCAGTAAGATCTCCACTCCAACAGTGGCTGTTAGAGGCACATAATGGCTGATTGAATTAGCCATCATGTGTAAGGAAAGATGCAGGCTCTGCTTGCGAGCGTGCTTCAAAGGCAGGGTCACGACATATGACGTGAAGGAGCTAAAGATACTGTCGGCGCATTTTAAGCCTGTAAGCATTTATAAGGCGCCTGGAAAAAGCACAGATAATTTAAGTGAATATTTCTAGTATTCCTGCAATAAAAGAAGACTAAAAATTGCTGCTTCAAATAAGCACTAATCAAGCATAAAAAAGAAGTAAAACAATGCATAAGATATGGGAAAAGCACAATAATTAGAATCAATTGCTTTTGCTTATTTTGGTTTTAACACCTGCAGAAAAGGTGCAGTGGCATTTTCTCACTTCAGATAATAGCGTCAATATGGAATAAGCTGTTTTATTTCTTTGAAAGATTATCTCTGTAAATTTAGTAGAACCAAATTTAGTAAGGCTTGGTTGGTAAGGATTGGTAAGGCCAAAGTTTGCTAGGTATTACAGCAATATTGTAGCGCTATGCAAGTAAATAGTGTTGCATTGTGAGACTGAGGCTATTGCAACTGTGACAAGCAAATTGCAAAAAAATAAAATACGTTGAACATTTTTGCAACTTGCTTGTCACTTGGGATCCCGTTTATTGTGCTGTGATGTAGCAGCAACACTTGGTGAACTGTGGCCATGTGATTGGTGTTGTGGTCAAAGTCTCTGTGTTGCCCCAGCCTAATGCGGACATGTACATGACAATTTGTACAGTACTCATCTGCTTGGCTTGATATGTAATGTCACTTCGTTTGTGCAGAAATCTCGTTAAGGCCAAGATCACACATGCCAGAAACTCAGACGAATCTTGCATCTTAATATCCGGCACTGCCGCTGGCACTCGGATCAGAGCGTGCGACTGCATGTATTTCTAAGCTACCGCACGATCCGCTCCAAAGTGCAGTGCCGGCTATTAAGGTGCGAGACTCGTCCGAGTTTTCGCATGTGTGGTCCCGGCCTTAATTGAATGAAAATGACCAATGGTTAAAATAGGTTTTTTCACTTAAACATTTTTGCCAATGCTCTTTTTTAATATTACAGACCCACCATTCACAGTAGGCAACCATTCACAGTAGGCAATGTCACAACTGAACATGATCCCCCTCCAGTACAATTGATTTTTGCTTAGAACATACAACACTGCCCTTCACCTCTCCAAACAAACCTATTTCAACACCCTCATCATCTCACTGTCCAATAACCCGAAACGTCTCTTTGACACTTTTCATTCTCTACTCAATCCAAGAGTACAGGCCCCAACCACGGAGCTCCGAGCTGACGATCTGGCCAATTACTTCAAAGAAAAAATTGACCAGATCCGACAGGAAATTATCTCCAAATCCCCTCATACCATGCACTGTCCTCCCTCCCCCACTGCATCTAACTCACTCTCTGATTTTGAACCAGTCACAGAAGAAGAAGTAAGCAGGCTCCTTGCATCTTCTCGCCCAACTACTTGCACCAGTGACCCATTTCCGTCACATCTCCTCCAGTCCCTTTCCCCTGCTGTCACCCCTCACCTAACTAAAATATTTAACCTCTCTCTCTCTTCTGGTATTTTTCCCTCCTCATTTAAGCATGCCATCATACATCCACTACTTAAAAAACCATCCCTCGACCAAAACTGTGCCGCTAACTATAGACCTGTCTCTAATGTTCCCTTCATCTCTAAACTCCTGGAACGCCTGGTCCACTCCCGTCTTATCCGCTATCTCTCAGAAAACTCTGTTCTCGACCCTCTCCAATCCGGTTTCCGCTCTTTACACTCCACTGAAACTGCCCTCACTAAAGTCTCTAATGATCTGCTAACAGCTAAATCAAATGGTCATTACTCCATGCTAATTCTCTTGGATCTCTCTGCAGCATTCGACACTGTGGATCATCAGCTCCTCCTCACTATGCTCCATTCCATTGGCCTCAAGGACACCGTTCTCTCCTGGTTCTCCTCCTATCTCTCCGACCGCTCCTTTACTGTTTCTTTTGCCGGTTCCTCCTCCTCTCACCTTCCCCTTACTGTTGGGGTTCCTCAAGGATCAGTTCTAGGCCCCCTCCTCTTCTCCTTGTACACTGCCCCTATTGGTCAAACAATCAGTAGATTTGGTTTCCAGTACCATCTCTATGCTGATGACACCCAATTATACACTTCTTCTCCTGACATCACGCCAGCCTTTCTAGAAAACACTGGCGATTGTCTAAACGCTGTGTCTAATATCATGTCCTCACTATATCTGAAACTGAACCTGTCAAAGACTGAACTCCTTGTGTTTCCTCCCGCTACTAATGTACCTACACCCGACATTGTCATTTCCGTGTGTGGTTCCACTATTACTCCCCAGCAACATGCCCGCTGTCTTGGGGTCATACTTGATTCCGAGCTTTCCTTTGCCCCCCACATTCGATCACTGGCTCGCTCTTGTCATCTGCACCTCAAAAACATTTCTAGAATTCGACCTTTTCTTACTTTTGACTCTGCAAAAACTCTTACTGTTTCTCTTATTCATTCTCGTCTCGACTATTGTAACTCTCTTCTAATTGGTCTCCCTCTTACCAAACTCTCCCCTCTCCAATCTGTCTTGAATGCTGCAGCCAGGATCATATTCCTCACCAATCGTTACACCGATGCCTCTACCTTGTGCCAGTCATTACACTGGCTACCCATCCACTCCAGAATTCAGTATAAACTTATTACCCTCACCCACAAAGCCCTCCATGGCTCAGCACCACCCTACATCTCCTCCCTTGTTTCAGTATACCACCCTACCCGCGCCCTCCGTTCTGCTGATGACCTGAGGTTAGTATCCTCAATAGTCAGAACCTCCCACTCCCGTCTCCAAGACTTTACACGTGCCGCACCAATTCTTTGGAATGCACTTCCCAGGTCAATACGATTAGTCCCCAATCCCCACAATTTTAAGCGTGTCCTGAAAACGCATTTATTCAGACTGGCCTATCGCCTCAACACATTAACCTAACCTATCCCTGTGTGGCAGAGCCAAAAGTTTTACCATAACCAGGTTCCCAGCATCATGTTCCCACATGCTTTATGCATCCATTAGCCCTCTGTGTCTGTACTGTTACACACTTAACATTATGGCTGGTCCATACAATCAGGGCAACTGTTACCACCCACCTTTCGTGTCTACCTCTTTCCTCATAGACTGTAAGCTTGCGAGCAGGGCCCTCACTCCTCTTGGTATTTGTTATAATCTACTGTATGTGATTATTGTTATGCTGTAATGTCTATTGTCTGTACAAATCCCCTCTGAAATGTAAAGTGCTGCGGAATATGTCGGCGCTATAAAAATAAAATTTATTATTATTATTATTATTATTATTTTTGAACATTCTCATTAAATGCTTCGATAGGAAAGATAGACTCCCATGGACATTTTGTCTACTAATTTCTAGATTTCCAGAAAGAATATAAAGTCTAGAATAGTCCCAGTGGTAAGTGTAAAAATGATAAGATTTCATTGTTTTTAATTTTTTTATCATAGAACGTAAAATGAAAAAAATATATAAAAAGCCTGTTGCTAAATTAAAAAAAAATACAGCTATGATAAAAAGCTGATTTAAACAGTAATTTTCTGGTGACATTTCCTTTAAGAATGAGACCTTTCATCGTGGCTGTATTGGGATTTTATGAAAAATGGGGAAAAAAAGAAATACATTGGTGGACAACACCTAATAGAAACATGAATGTAACACGGAAATTGGAGAAAAGATACCGATAGGAATCAATAAGAGAATAACACATTTAGAGGAAAGGTCATAGATTGCGGTATGGAAGTAGAAGATTGGAAGTGATGAATGGAAACGTCAAAGAAGAAGTCGACGATGAGAAAGGAGAAAAAGATTTAATCCTCCTTCTGATGAGAATTCAATGAAGGTAGGAAATATTCCGGTTTATAACAGTATTCAGCTTGGCTTTTTCACCTTCTCTCCAGACCTGGCAGCTTAACTTGTTTGATTTTTCCATTCATTATTGGAATTGCCTGAGTTCGAGAAAGAAAATCTCTTATTACTCTCTAAATTGCCCTCTGACACAAGGTGATGGTCTTTGCGGTTTCGAGAATTTTTTCTTACATTGCACATATTGTCACATGCTGTTATTATTGTAAATCCTTCAAATGATATGCCACACTTATAATAAAATAAAATATAAATAAAATAATTTACTTAATAGTAAAATATATATTACTTATTTGAACTATTAAAAGCCATATTATATCACGTTAAAATGTGTGTATATACCAGGAAAATATAAACCGTATAGTGGGACACAGAAGGGTAAGAGTATGGTAGAACATATGGTAGGCATCAGGAATCTTCCTCTGTGCAGGGTAGGTCCCAAGCATTATCTATCTTGGCAGGCTCCCATTCAGGCCCAGTCGCTTGGATTCTTGCTCAGCACAGACATCAGTCCCAGCATCTTGCGCTGCTTCGTAGTGTTCATATGGTTGCTGCTGGCTCTCCAGCTAAGTCTATGGTAACCAGTGGTATACAGAGGCAGCCCTACCCTCTGGAGGCTAAGTCCAGAAATCTTCTTTCTGAGCATGCCCGTGATGTGGTGCCTTCTCTTTGGTGCTTGGATGCTGACTGCTCTGGTGATGTGGCAGCTCTGGATTGGCCCACGGGCGATGCACCGTCCAACTGGAAGTGAGTGTTTGGGGTGGAGTCTTTTGCTTAAAAGGCTTCCAGTGGTGCATGCGGGTGTGCTAGCTTCATTTATGTTTTGGTGTGTGTGTGGATGGGTGGATTCTCTGCCGCTCTGTCTGTATACTTTTGTACTTTTGTGTGGGTAGCACTGGTCAGCTTCAGATAGGCAGTGTAGATTTTGCCTTTTTGCTTAACTTAGCACCTATTTCCTACACGTGTGCGGTTAGCACAGTGGGGTTACAGGGCTAGCTCAACTCATGTGCTTATTCCCTGAAGTTAGGGATGAGCGACTTTGCCTTTTTTCGGGTCAAGTCGGGTTTCATGAAACTTTCTCAAATGTCGGGTCGAACGCAATCTGCCGATTATCATGAAAAGTCGAAGGCCGACTGAAACACGAAACCCAATGCAAGTCAATGGGGAACCAAGGTCGGCAGTGAGAGGAGGACAGGAAACACACCTATAGTGCCCATTTTAATGCCAAAAACATCAATTCTTATTACTTAGCTTGTCAACCTTAATTTACTTTATAATAATAGTTAGGCATTGAAAACTGGGGGTTGTTTGGCTAAAGTAGTGGGGAGTAGGGCTGGCTCCAGATTTTCGTGGGCCCTGGACCAAAGAGTGTCACTGGGCTCCTTTAACACATGCCACAATTCATGATCCTCTGATACGGCAGAGAAATAGCAGTATAGTACAATGAAAAATACTTCAATTCTTACATCTCAAGACTGATATCCATTTTAAATTCTCCTATAGCTCCAAAAACGGACAGTATATTCCTCCATACAGTATTATGGCCACCGCATAGTGCGCTATACAGAGTAATGAGGCCCATATATTTCTCCATACAGAATCATTGGTCCCATATAATGTTCCATACAGTATATGATGAGCTCCACATAATGCTACAGTATATGTTGGTCCCATGGATGAAGCTCCACTGTCTTATGGGCCCAAATAATGCTCCATATATAATGGGCCCCATTTCTAATGCTGCAGTGTATAATGGGCCCTGTAAATGCTGCTCCAGTGTCTGATGTCCACCTTTGGAATGCTCCAGTGTATGGTGGGCCTCATATATCATTCTCCAGAGTATAGTGCTCCCCAAAAATTGCTGTACCAACATTGAAAACAATTACATAAGTCTCCTCGCTAGGGAATCCCTGTACTAGTCTGGACTCCTCGTCGTCCCCATCTTCCATCTCACTGCACTTGGACAGTTTAGACAGAGGGCGTACAGATGTGATGTCATCGCGCTCTCTGACCAGAATGTCACTTTCAGGAAACACGGAAGACGTCACGGCGGTGGAGCAGGGAGAGGTAAGTATTTCAACTTTGCAAGTGCTGTGATCCTGAGCAAGCAGGGGGGGGCACTCATTGGCGACGGCACTGGCACAGGGCCCCTCATAGTACGGCGGTGTGTCTGATGGCAGGTGAAGGGCCCTCCCACTGGCAGAGACACTTTTGCGTACTATGAGGGGCCCTGTGCCAGTGCCGTCGCCCATGAGTATGCCCCCCCACCTGCTCAAGGAACCTGCACTTTCATCTGCACCTTCCTCTTTGTCACTGTGTAAGGTGGTATAGTATGCGGGATGGGGAGTTTCATCAGGGTCAGATTCTGGCTGTGCAGAGTGCAAGGGGAATGTAGTGGTCTGGGTCTAGCAGTGGCTGAGCATCAGTGCACTTGTGGTGCCCCCAGGAGTACGGTCGCCACCGTGGCATTACCTTCCTCCTAGGGAGTGTGATGTCATGCTTGGGAGCAATGAAGGATCTCTCTAGCAGTTAAACCAACACACAACACAGTTCCCACTCCAGGCCAGCAGGGAGACCTCTGAACCTGACTGCTGAGGAACTGCTCTCTGTGGTCGGGAGGAGGTAAGTTAGGGCAGTCTGTGAAAGGAAGGGGAAGTGTGTGGATGTGAGAAGGGGAGCTGGAGGATGAGCAGAGTTAAGGCTCACTCCTAGCTGGAGCGCATGGTCTGGATTCTCGGTCTTCAAGTTTGTAGGGATACTGACGGTCCTGCAGCAGAAACCGGAGGAAGTAGCAGCTGTAAATGTTCTGTTCCCAACTAAGGCTTGGAGGCCCCAGCAGCGACGTGTGTGAGCCAGAAGGAAAAGGCTATGGCTGCCTGCCATACAAGAAAGTTCCAAAAGAGAGTCAACAGGGGGAACTTCAGTGAACTCAGTACTGCGAGTACCTCAGATAAGCGCTAGAACAGAGGCCACAATACCTACCTGCAGAGAAAGAATTCCAAATTTGCTTCCAGGCTGACCAACTCCTTCTCCATCTGTACTCTGGGTCCTGGACGGCACTTACCAAGTACAGGTAAAGGAACTGCACGACTGTGTCTGTCATCTTTCTCCTGCGCCTGGCGCACGGCTCTGCTACATCCTGCACTGCACACCATCTACCAACTCTTTCATCTGACCTGTGACAACTGCCCTACCTGTGCAGGGCTTCTACATCTTAGCTGCACCACAACATCTGTCCTAGAGAAGTTACACTGCAGCGCTGGTCAATCTGATCATTCACCTATAAACGTTATTCACCCCTTTGCATGGACGCCCAGGGCCACGGAACGGTTCGTCACCTCCAACGCTACACATCCCTCTGAGACACCGGCCCGGTAGCCATTAACCCCACTGCCCTGGCTGGCCACCCACACTCCATGTCAGATTCATCTTGTACTGGGGAATTCACGATTTGACTTGATAACCCAGGCATGGTATGTGAAAAGAGCTCCATGGAGTAATCTGCAGTGTGGACTGCCGCATCCTTCACTTTTGGTAGGGATGAAGGACACAAGAAAAGGTGTTATTCCTGACCAGGAGCCTCCACTGACGACTTTTATTTTTTGAAACTTCAGAAGAGGAGGCGAGAGAGCAGGAGGCTGTGTCAGCAATGTAAGCGAAAACTTGTTCCTGAAGCTCCGGCTTTAAAGGCGGTTTACCTACTCCCAGAAAAGGGAGCCTTTGAGGCCTTGTGGAGCCAGATGATGACGCAGGCTCAACACCTCCTGCCTTAGGTGCTATTGTGCTTTTGCCACTACCAACAGATGCACCACCAACACCACCACCATCAGGACCAGCTGGCAACCCCCGCCCACTTCTACGGCCTCTTCCACCATACTTCCTCATTTTTGTGAAAATGTACCCAAAATACCACCAGCTATATGGTACTGTAAAACAAGGTAGAAGGTGTATATAGTATTGGTGAGAAATTGAATCTCACTAGAGATTTTAGGAAGCTGAACTGTTGTCTTAGGCGCAGTAGAGATTACACCTCAATGTATCAGGCTGAAATTGGATGGTGTATGACAAGGTGGAGGGTGTCTATAGGATTGGTGAGATTTTGAATCTCACTATAGATTTGAGGACGCAGAACTATTGTCTCTGGCCCAGGAGAGATTACACCTCAAAGTAACAGGCTGAAATTGGATGGTGTATGACAAGGTGTAGTGTGTATATAGTATTGGTGAGAATTTGAATCTCACTAGAGATTTGAGGACGCTGAACTATTGTCTTAGGCGCAGTAGAGATTACACCTCAATGTATCAGGCTGAAATTGGATGGTGTATGACAAGGTGGAGGGTGTATGTAGTATTGGTGAGAATTTCCATCTCACTAGAGATTTGAGGACGCTGAACTGTTGTCTCAGGCCCAGTAGAGATTACACCTCAATGTAACAGGCTGAAATTGGATGGTGTATGATAAGGTGGAGGGTGTATGTAGTATTGGTGAGAATTTGAATCTCACTAGAGATTTGAGGATGCTGAACTATTATCTCAGGCCCAATAGAGATTACACCTCAATGTTACAGGCTGAAATTGGATGGTGTATGATAAGGTGGAGGGTGTCTAAAGGATTGGCGAGAATTTGAATCTCACTATAGATTTGAGGATGCTGAACTATTATCTCAGGCCCAGGAGAGATTACACCTCAATGTAACAGGCTGAAATTGGCTGGTGTATGACAAGGTACAAGGTGTATATAGTATTGGTGAGAATTTGGATCTCACTAGAGATTTTAGGAGGCTGACAATGATGCTCTCAGTCCAAGTATGGACGCAGGCAGCCTAATAAGCAGCACTGCTGCACACAAAAGGGTGGAAAAATGAACGCTTGGTAACTGTGCAGAAAAGAGGAAGAAAAGTATTTTTGCCTTTAAAAAAGCAGTTTGCACAGCAGTGTGCAAACAGCAATGCAGCTATCAGGGAGCTTTATAAGGCAGCCTAATAACCAACAGAGCTGATGTACAAAAATAGAGCCTCCCCTGTCACTGCACACAAACTGTTGTGTTGTAAGTGGAAATCGCTAACAGCAGAAGCAGTTTTTTGGTTCTTCTTCCCTGCCTAACGCTCTCCCTCTTTCAGAATCAGCAGCAGTAGCAGCTCTCCCTATGCTAAGATCGGCAGAAGTAAGATGACGGGCAGTGTGCACGCCCTTTTATAGCCCCTGTGACGCCACACAAAGCAAGCCAATCACTTGCATGCCCTTCTCAAAGATGGTGGTGACCAATGCCTATGTCATCACGTTGCCCACAGTGTGCGTCCTCCATCATTGGCTGAAAAAGGGTGCTGGAAGCATCATTTGAAACACGACTTTGGCGCTCGGGTCGCCGACGTCATTGCCAACCTCACTTCAGCGAAAGTCGCCGACTTTTGAATTTGACCGACCCATTTCGCTCAACTCTACCTGAAGTTTTAACAGGATATTGCACACTTCTTATTTTTCAGTGCCACTCAGTGAATAGCTGAGCTTGGTATTCTGCATCCCGTTCGCTCTGTGTGGTTTTAACGCAGCGCGGTCGCTAGTTTTTATCCGTCATTTGTTCACACTAGCAGCAGGTTAACATCTCTACACCTCAGGTTGTGATTGCACTTATTATCAATTTTATTTAGTGCAGTCCGCCAACCCTAACAATATTACATCAGGTAATCAATGATAAAGCAAACCATTCTGAGTTGTACAGAAAAATAATAATGTATACTCAAGATGGTAAATCCATCTATATACAATTTAGGTGCAGGTATTCACACACATATATATATATATATATATATATATATATATATATACGATAATATATCAGACAAAGCATGAGCATTAGTATGATTAGCAGTTGCCAGAGCAACATATGAAATGACCACACCCTGAACAGAGTTTCGCACATTGCTTTTTCAAGGGGTTGTTTTAAAGTGCCATTTACTTTAAAACAACACTTTTTTTCACCCATTAGCCAATTATAATATCATTAGAGCACCTAATCACTAATTAAAATGCATGCTTAGCCCCAGATTGCATCTCAATCAGGTACAGTATAGCTAATACTTCTGTGTTCAAAGACGTATCTGCGTGCTTTGTTCAAAGTGCATACTTTGCATTTGAACGTGAGCAGGATATGTCATGTTGTGAGGAGCACACGTCACGTCGCACATGATAATGCAGAAATCATGTGACCGCCTATTTTATGTGAGCATAACTATTACTATTCCAGTAATGGTTTGCAGTTTATTAAAAAAGCGTAAATGCGGTGCTGCAGTGCAAACGAGATATGGAAAAATGCCATCGAAAAGAGTGAATGAAGAGCTACAGTGCAAAGAGGGATATTGAAAGACTAAGTGTGTATTAGAAGCTTCTTATTATTATTATGAGCATACATAAGCAGCATGTACATATGGAAGAAAGTCCATACATGTAGCACATACAGCTCTGGCAAAAATTAAGAGACCACTGCAAAGTTTTCCGTTTGTCTGATTTTTCTCTTTATTGGTATATTTTTGAGTAAAATGTAAATTGCTCTTTTATTCTAGAAACTACTGACAACATGTCTCTGAATTTCCAAGCACTAAACTTTGAATTTATTTTCAGAAACTGAGAAATGGTCAAAATAACAAAAAAATGCAGAGCTTGCCGACCTCAAATAATGCTAAGAAAACAAGATGATAATCATTTAGAAACAACAATACTAATGTTTTATCTCAGGAAGAGTTCAGGAATCAATATTTTGTGGAATAACCATGATTTTTAATCACAGCTTTCATGCGTCTTGGCATGCTTTCCACCAGTCTTTCACATTGCTCTTGGGTGACCTTATGCCACTCCTGGTACAAAAATTTAAGCAGTTCTTTGTTTGAAGGCTTCTGAATATCCATCTTCCTCTTGATTACATTCCAGATCTTTTCAATGGTGTTCAGGTCTGGAGATTAGGCCGGCCATGACAGGGATTTGATGTGGTGGTCCTTCATCCACACATTAATTGATCTAGCTGTGCGGCATGGCGCATTGCCTGCTGGAAAAATCAGTCCTCAAAGTTTGGGAACATTGCCTGAGCAGAATGAATCAACTTTTTTCCAGGATAACTTTGTATGCGGCGTGATTCATACGTCCTTTGCAAAGATTAACCTGCCCAATTCTGGCCTTGCTGAAACATCCCCAGATCATCACGGATCCTCCACCGAATTTCACAGTGGGTGCAAGAAACTGTGGCTTTTACGCCTCTTCAGGTCTCCGTCTAACCATTAGATGATCAGGTGTTGGGCAAAGCTGAAAACTAGACTCATCAGAGAAGATTACCTTACTCCAGTCTTCTATGGTCCAATCCTTATGGTCTTTGGCAAACTTCAGCCTGGCATGCCTTTGCTTCTCGTTGATGAAAGGTTTTTTATACCTTTACATGACATGAGCCCTGCCTCTCGCAGTCTGTTACGAACTGTTCTTTCAATGCGCTTCACCCCAGTTGCCATTTTCCATTCCTTTTGTAGGTCACTTGATGTCATCCTGTGGTTGCTGAGTGACATTCAAATAAGATGACGTTAATCCCGGTCAGTGGAGAGACATTTTCACCCTCTGCTGGTCTGTAGCTTTGTTGTCCCCAATGCCTACTGCTTGACCCTGTTTAATGGACTGCAGTCTTAGAAATTTTAAAGATGGAGGAAACATGATGCTCACTGTATCCCTCTGCTATTAAAGTCAGAATTGAGCACTTCCTTTCCTCACTCAAGACTTTTCTTTTCAACTCCTTTGGCATGGTTAAAAGTTATTTTTTCATTTCTATTACTTTTGGGATATTACTAGCACTTGTTTTGCCATCCAGCTTGTCCTATTGCAAGAGGATCGTGAACACCACAACAGGGTTTTTATACTTTCCTTCGTTAAATAAGATTTGGTTCAGGTGATCACCTAATCAAAAGCACATTAAGTAGAATGAGGTGTACTCTGCTTGGAATTAAACTGACACTGGAGTGGAATGGCTGTCAGACATGTAGAGAAGCTGATTTTTATAAAACTGTGCAGTGGTCGCTTAATTTTTGCCAGAGCTGTATAAACCGGTACATATATGTCAACATAGATGCTACAACTATCATCCAAATACATAGTCAAATACATACAGAAAAGATGTTTATGCATATGTGACATGACAGGTAGAAAAGAGGAGAATCATATATAACGATGAGCAAACATACTCATTGATAATCGGATATCACTCAAGTATCTGGATACCTGGATGTGCTCGAAACCCGATGAGCATTAGCCAGTGCTCGATTTCAAATTTGATTTATATCCTGCAAGTTGCTGTAATGCTGTGGCATAACTGTGATTGGCTGTGATTAGAGTTGAGCGAAACGGGTCGGTCATATTCAAAAGTCGCCGACTTTCGCTGAAGTCGGGTTTCATGAAACGAAACCCGACCATAGTGTAAGGTCGGCCACGAGGTCGGCGACCAGAGTGCCAAAGTCGCGTTACAAAAGATGCTTCCAGCGCCCTTTTTCAGCCAATGATGGAGGACGCACACTGTGGGCAACGCGATGACATACAGTAGGCATCGGTCACTACCATCTTTGAGAAGGGCATGCAAGTGATTGGGTGGCTTTGTGTGGCGTCACAGGGGCTATAAAAGGGCGTGAACGCTGACCGCCATCTTACTTATGCCGATTTTAGCATAGGGAGAGCTGCTGCTGATGATGATTCTGTAGGGAGAGCGTTAGGCAGGGAAGAAGAACCAAAAAACTGCTTCTGCTGTTAGCGATTTCCACTTACAACACAACACTTTGTGTGCAGTGACAGGGGAGGCTCTATTTTTGTGCATCAGCTCTGTTGGTTTTTAGGCTGCCTTATAAGGCTACCTGATAGCTGCATTGCTGTTTGCACACTGCTTTTTTAAAAGCAAAAATACTTTTCTTCCTCTTTTCTGCACAGTTACCAAGGAAGGGTTCATTTTTCCACCCTTTTGTGTGTGCACTGTGCAGCAGTCCTACTTATTAGGCTGCCTGCGTCCATACTTGGACTGAGAGCATCATTGTCAGCGTCCTCAAATCTCTAGAGAGATGCAAAATCTCACCAATCCTATAGACACCCTCCACCTTGTCATACACCGTCAAATTTCAGCCTGTTACATTGAGGTGTAATCTCTCCTGGGCCTGAGACAATAGTTCTGCGTCCTCAAATCTATAGTGAGATTCAAATTCTCACCAATCCTATAGACACCTTACACCTTGTCATACACCATCCAATTTCAGTCTGTTACATTGAGGTGTAATCTCTACTGGGCCTGAGACAATAGTTCTGCGTCCTCAAATCTATAGTGAGATTCAAATTCTCACCAATCCTATAGACACCCTACACCTTGTCATACACCATCCAATTTCAGTCTGGTATATTGAGGTGTAATCTCTACTGGGCCTGAGACAATAGTTCTGCATCCTCAAATCTATAGTGAGATTCAAAATCTCACCAATCCTATAGACACCCTCCACCTTGACATTCACCATCCAATTTCAGCCTGTTACATTGAGGTGTAATCTCTACTGGGCCTGAGACAATAGTTCTGCGTCCTCAAATCTATAGTGAGATTCAAAATCTCACCAATCCTATAGACACCCTACACCTTGTCATACACCATCCAATTTTACTCTGTCACATTGAGGTGTAATCTCTACTGGGCCAGAGACAATAGTTATGCATCCTCAAATCTATAGTGAGATTCAAAATCTCACCAATCCTATAGACACCCTACACCTTGTCATACACCATCCAATTTCATCCTGTTACATTGAGGTGTAATCTCTACTGGGCCAGAGACAATAGTTCTGTGTCCTCAAATCTATAGTGAGATTCAAATTCTCACCAATCCTGTAGACACCCTACACCTTGTCATGCACCATCCAATTTCAGTCTGTTATATTGAGGTGTAATCTCTACTGGGCCAGAGACAATAGTTCATAGTCCTCAAATCTATAGTGAGATTCAAATTCTCACCAATCCTATAGACACCCTCCAATAGTAGATACACCTTCTACCTTGTTTTACAGTACCATATATCTGGTGGTATTTTGGGTACATTTTAACAAAAATGAGCAAGTATGGTGGAAGACGCCATAGAAGTGGGCGGGGGTTGCCAGCTGGTCCCGATGGTGTTGGTGGTGTTGCATCTGTTGGTAGTGGCAAAAGCACAATAGCACCTAACGCAGGAGGTGTTGAGCCTGTGTCATCGTCTGGCTCCACAAGGCCTCGAAGGCTTTCTTTTCTGAGAGTAGGTAAACCACTTTTAAAGCCGGAGCTTCAGGAACAAGTTTTGCCTTACATTGCTGACACAGCCTCCAGCTCTCTCGCCTCCTCTTCTGAAGTTTCAAAAAATAAAAGCACTGAGTCGTTATGAGGCTCTTGGTCAGGAACAACACCTTTCCTTGTGTCCTTCACCCCTACCAAAAGTGAAGGATGTGGCAGGTCACACTACCGATTACTCCATGGAGCTCTTTTCACATACCATGCCTGGGTTAGCAAGTCAAATCGTGAATTCCCGAGTCCAAGATGAATCTGACATGGAGTGCACTGATGCACAGCCACTGCTATAATTTTCTGCTCGTACATTCACTCAGAGCACTACATTGTCCTCGTAGTGTACTGAGTCAGACTCAGACCCTGATGAAACTCAGGTGCCACCTTACACGGTGACACAGAGGAAGGTGCACATGAAATTGAAGAGGAGGTGATGGATGACCCAGTTGTTGACCCAGATTGGCATCCATTGGGGGAAGAGGGTGCCGCTACCAGTAGCTCAGAAGAGGAGGAGTAGGATCTGTAGTAGGCAACGACATCGCAACAGCTGTTATCTGGCAGGACCATAGCAGTCCAAAAATGTGTTACAAAAACCAAAGGAGTTGCAGGACAGCTTGGCCAGACGGTCAAATTAGCACAGCGTGCAAGGTCTCAAAATGTCTTCCATAGTAGGAAGAGTGCAGTGTGGCACTTTTTTTTAACAAAATCCTAATGATCAGGCAAAAGTTATCTTTAAGAACTGCGCAAAGACCTTTAGCCTAGGGAAAAATCTGAGAAATTTGAATACCAGTTGCATGCTTAGACATTTAACCACCATGCACTTGCAAGCGTGGACGGACTACCAAACCTCACGTACCACATGTGCACCTGCTCCGAATGACGGTAGTCAGCAATGATACATTGCTTCCCCCACTGTAAGCCCACCAGTTAGCACACCGCCAGCAGCAAATGTCGAGGTGTCGTCACAAGGGCAAAGCAGTCATGGAATCACAATGTTATTGCTACGAAAGACTGAATCTAGGCCATCAGCAACACCACCAACACCATCACCATCACCAACCCTCTCTCAGTCCACCATGTCCACCGCTAGTTCCTCCATATGCAGCTCTCAAGTCCAGCTTACCCTACCAGAGACTCTGAGTAGGACAAGAAAGAACTCATCCTCTCATCCGCGTACACTGGCTTTGAACACCCACATTGCCAAATTAATCTTGTTAGAGATGATGCCCTACCGGTTGGTTGAAAGCAAAGCTTTCTGCGAGCTCATGGCCTACGCAGTACCACACTATGACCTACCCAGTTGGGACATCTTTTCGTGAAAAGCCATCCCAGCCCTCCTCGTGCGTGTGAAAGACCGCATTGTCCATGCACTCAAGCAATCAGTGAGTGGAAAGGTGCACCTCACAACAGATGCATGGTCCAGTAGGCATGGCCAGGGCCGTTACGTGTCCATCACTGCAATGGGTTAATGTGGTGGATGCAGGGTCCACAGGGGACAGCGGCGGTGGGACAGTGCTGCCTAGCCCACGGTATAGGAAACAGTTGGCTGTAGGCGTTCGACCCTCCTCCTCCTCCTTCTCCAGAAGCGAAAGCTCATCCACAGAGCGCAGTCGCACGAGCACTCCAACCGCAGCTGCCAGTGTTGCACACAAGGTGTCCCACTATCGAACAGCTAGTGGTAAGCGTCAGCAGGCTGTGTTGAAGATGATGTGTTTGGGAGACAACAGACACACCGCGGAGGTACTGGCCGACTACTTGCAGCGACAAACTAAGTCATGGCTAGGCAGTCTACATCTTGAGGCAGGCAAGGTAGTTAGTGATAACGGCCGAAATTTTGTGGCAGCCATAGCCCTTTCAAAACTCAGACACATACCTTGCTTGGCTCACACCTTGAACCTGGTGGTGCAGTGCTTCCTCAATAATTATCCGGAGTTAACACCCCTGCTCCATAAGGTGCGAAGACTGTGCTCGCACATCCGCCGGTCGCCCGTACACTCCAGTCGTATGCAGAAGCTGCAGCGATTGCTCCACCCTCCCAAGCACCGCCTAATTATCGACGTTGCAACAAGGTGGAACTCCACCCTGCACATGGTTCAGAGGCTGTGTGAACAGAGACTGGCTGTAATTCATTTGCGGGAGGATACACGGGCAGGCAGTTTGCAGGCAGACATGGAGTTGTATGGTGTGCAGTGGTCAAAGCTGAAAGACCTCTGTAAAGTCCTTCAGTGTTTTCAGGAATGCACATGGCTGGTAAGCGCAGACGACACCATCATAAGCATGAGCATCCCACTTATGCATCTGCTCATGCAAACTTTGATGCACATTAAGGAGCAGGCATCTGCAGCCGAGGAGGAAGAGGAGGAGGGAAGCCTTGATGACAGTCAGCCATTTTCTGGTCAGGGAAGTCTCGTAGACGAAGTGGGGGAAGAAGAGGAGGAGGAGGATGATGGGGATGATTATTTTTGGGAGGAGGATGCTTCTCAGGGGGCAAGAAAAAATGTTGGCGTGGCAAGGTCAGGTACAGGGTTTGTGCGTGACTGGAGGGATGTGGATTTGCCAGAAAGTGCTCCTCCACCCAGCACTCGCAGTGCATCATTCACACCTGGAACATTGGCCCACATGTCTGATTATGCCTTGCAGATCCTAAAAAGGGACCCCCGCATTGCCAAAATGATGAACGATGATGACTACTGGTTGGCCAGCATCCTGGATCCACGCTATATAGGCAAATTCCAAAACATCATGCCACAGGAGAACCTAGAGCTAATATTGGCTAACAAACAAGCAACTCTGGTAAACCGTTTGTTTGAGGCATTCCCAGCACACAGCGGCGGTGATGTTTTTCCAACAAGCCGTAGGTGGCAACATGAAAGAGGTGTTCACACAGCCGAAGTGGCTTTGGACACAGGGGTTTCATGACCAAGTTGTGGACTGATTTTTCAAGTACCGCTCACACGACTGGTAATACTGCATCGATGGAAAGTGACAGGAGACAGCAGTTGTCAACTATGGTAACAAACTACTTCTCCTCCCATATCGATGTTCTCCCTCACCGGTCATTCCCCTTTGACTATTGGGACAGTAAACTTGACACCTGGCCTGAATTGGCACAATATGCCTTACAGGAGCTCGCTTGCCCTGCTGCTAGTGTGTTATCTGAAGGAATCTTCAGTGCTGCTGGATCAATCCTGACAGAAAAAAGGACCCATCTGTCGACCCAAAATGTTGATGCTCTAACCTTCATTAAAATGAACCATGCATGGGTTTCAAGGGATTTTGTCCCACCCTCCCCTGCTGACACGTAGGTTGCCAGAAAAATGGCTTGCTTTCATCCTCCTCTTCCCTGAACTTCTCCAATTACTCCATTTGCAGCTACTGAATGTCCAACATCAACATATGCCAATTTTTCCACCTCCCTAACTGGGCTGCCTCCCCCCACAGGGCTGGGGTCACCACCTGGTGCACGCACCCGTGCGAGTGCCGTTGCCTTGGAGAGGTGGGTGGGCACACTGTTTGGCAACGGCACTGGCACAAGGTCCCTCATAGTAGAATCAAGTGTCTCTGACGGTGGGGGTGCACACCCACCCGCCGTCAGACACACCGGCGTACTCTGAGGGGCCCTGTGCCACTGCCATCGCCAACGAGTGGGCCCCCCTGCTTGCTCAGGATCACAGCACTTGCAAAGTTGAAATACTTACCTCTCCCTGCTCCACTGCCGTGACATCTTCCGTGTTTCCTGACGGTGACATTCTGGTCAGAGAGTGCAATGACATCACGTCTGTACGCCCTCTGCCTAAACAGTTCAAGCGCAGTGAGATGGAACATGGGGACGATGAGGAGTCCAGACTAGTACAGGGATTACTGTTATGAATGGGTCACCGAGGAGGAAAAAATAAACAACAAGCTAAGTCTCAGAAAACCAGAGAAGTTGGTAACTATGCAGATTGCAGATCCCTGAACTTAACCGCACAACTAGCAGAAGTCGTGGAGCGTTCCTACGATGTTCCTAGAAGCCTCGTCACAACCGGAGAGCTACCTAAGCCTTAAGCAGGAAAAGAGGAAAACTAACTGCCCCAGAACAGACCCCAAAGCAAAGACAGCCCCCCACATGTATTGATGGTGAAATAAGATGAAATTACAAACAAAGGCAGGAAAATAGGCTGAGCAAACGATGGGGCCCGGCTAACTAAACAGGACAGGAAAGGAAAGACACTATCTGCAATCTGCCAAAAAAAACTACAAAAATATTGTCCAACACTTCTGATAACAAAATTAACCCTGAAGTTACTAGACTTCTACACCTATATCAGCACTCTGAAACATTCTGAGACAGAGCAAAAAGAGGCCAATCCAATAAGAGACAAAAAGCAGCTTGGGAAATACTGATACATAGGAGTGGAAATTCAGCATAGCCCCAGCAGGGGCAGGCTGACCACACAAGAAACTGAACTGACCAACAAGCGTAAGTGTGAACAATGGCAAAAAACAAACTTAACTTGAGAAGACTGGAAGAGAGCTGAAGTCCAGGACCTGAGAAGCAGACTGAATCACCAGCACTAGGATAGAGCGTTGGCTGTCTTATATCCAGTCTGATACTCCAGAGATCCAATCGTTATCTTCCTCATCAGGTGGCAGATAACTACCACTTAAATCATCCTCATTACCTCCTGTCACCACCAGAGGGAGAACGGGAGGGGAACTCTCAACTGGTGGAGCCGAAAATGAGTTCATAACAGATTCCCTAGTGAGGAGACTTATTTAATTTGTTTCAATGTTGGGACAGCTATTTTTGGGGAGCACTATACTCTGGAGAATGATATATGAGGCCCACCATACATTGGAGCATTCCAAAGGTGGACATCAGACACTGGAGCAGCATTTACAGGGCCCATTATGCACTGGAGCATTAGAAATGGGGCTCATCATATATGGAGCATTGTTTGGGCCCATAACACAGTGGAGCTTCATCCATGGGGACCAACATATACTGTAGCATTATGTGGAGCTCATCATTTACTGTATGGAATATTATGTGGGACCAATGATTCTGTATGGAGAAATATATGGGCCTCATTACTCTGTATAGCGCACTATGCGGTGGCCATAATACTGTATGGAGTAATATACTGTCCGTTTTTGGAGCTATTGGAGAATTTAAAATGGATATCAGTCATGAGATGTAAGAAGTGAAGAATTTTTCATTGTACTATACTGCTATTTCTCTGCCGTATCGGAGCATCATGAATTGTGGCATGTGTTAAAGGAGCCCAGTGACACTCTTTGGCCCTGGGCCCACGAAAATCTGGAGCCAGCCCTACCCCCCCACTACTTTAGCCAAATAACCCCCAGTTTTCAATGCCTAACTATTATTATAAAGTAAATTAAGGTTGACAAGCTTAAGTAATAAGAATTGATATTTTTGGCATTAAAATGGGCACTGTAGGTGTGTTTCCTGTCCTCTACTCAGTGCCAACTTTTCTTCCCCAATGACTTGCATTGGGTTTCGTGTTTCAGTCGGCTTTCGACTTTTCACGATAATCGGCCAATTTCGTTCGACCTGACATTTGAGAAAGTCGGGTTTCATGAAACCCGACTCGACCCGAAAAAAGGCAAAGTCGCTCATCTCTAGCTGTGATGACATCATCATAGGTTATAAAAGTACAGGCACTCGGCATGCTAACAACATTGCACACCTCTATGAAAGTTCTTATTTGGAGGGTGAGAGTTCTTGTCCAGGCCTGTTTGTGCACAGTTTAACGGGTTAACGAATCAGAGTCCTATCGTGTTGATACTGGTGAAGAAGCTGAACCATCATACTAACAGCCCATGCAAGGGCTAAATCTGCGCATTGCTGTTTGTATCAGATGCATTCTACATTTAGCAAAAAGAGGAAGAAAGAGTTGCAGGAACAAGGAGAGTGGATGAATACAGTCTCTAGTCAGGGATTGGGGCATTGAAGTCCATAGATAAATATATAGTTCCATCAGTTGACCACATTTATGGGGGATGAGAAAATTGGCTATATTGTTATCTATAAAGTATTCTGAGCTTTCTGTTACATTTCAGTGGTATATGATACTACAAAAAGGCATTCAAAAATGTTTCTGGATTAAATTAGTAATACATACAGTGTAACATGCTTAGTAGGTGACAAGGTGACTCCCAAGGTTAGCGACTGGAGGAATAGTGGAGCCAGTCCAGGCCATGTCATCACATGTCGCTTAACCAGCTGCAAGAGCAGAGGGCTAGAACCAGGGTCACATTCCTCAAAACGGAGGGTCAACATTACTGGTATGCCGTGAGTATGATCTGAGAAGGAAGGGAGTAGGATGAATGCTTCTTAAGAAATGGACAACATTGGGAGAGACTCCTCAAGGCTGCTACAATATGGGGCTACCAGTCCTGAGAGATCAGACTGTCCTTTGAGTTCCCCAACATAGAGCATGTTGCCTCCAACACTACCCAAAGGCAGATCACTTACAACTCAGGCACCTGGGAATTGGGCTCAAGGAAGCAGGTGGAGGCAGTCCTTCCAGCCTCATCAGAAAAGAGAAGAAGAAGCGGAGACCTGAAGAGGATTACTGCATTAACTTTCTTATAATTTTTTCCTGTCTTTGCACTTTCTGCAAAGTGTTTCTGAATGTAGGAGTACATTAACTACAGTTTCAAAATATTTAGGTTAAAAAAATTTTTTCTGGATTCAATTAGATATCCATACAGTTTAACTTGTTTTGTGTAAAATTACGGTGGGTTGAAAATTGTTAAAACCGCTTGGCCTGGTACAGTTCACAAAATATTTTTGTTTCAAAAATTGAATATTGTTATATGTACTGTAGAACCTGATGTGTGTGCAATTTTGCCAGTTTAAAATATAAACAAAAAATGGCTTACTACAGGTGTACAAATTTGTTTTTACAAAAATTTACTATTGTTATTTATACTGTAGAACTTGGTTTGTGTGAAGATTTGCAGGTTTGAAATAAAAATCATAATTGGCCTGCTACAGGTATAAAAATTTGGTCTCTCGGTACTTGGTCTCTAGCCACTACTATTTCTCCCATTGTAGTGTCCCACGGACGCTACATTTCCCTGGCGTCAAATGGGATAAACATTGCTGGCCCTACTTCTAGCAAGTTTTCCTCCACCTTTTACACCAGTTTCTGCACACCCTCTGTCTCCTCCTCTTCCATCTCAGATGTGCTATCATAGAGCACTTTGTCCAGATCAACTGGAAGCTCTGAAGTGCTGCCTCAGCAAAACGGCAACAGGCCCTGCTGAAGATAATTTGTGTAGGAGACGAACCGCACACCCCTTCACAGTTATTGAAGGGAATAAAAGACCAAACAGATCTGTGGCTTTTGCATTTGAACTATCAACCAGGCATGGTGGTGTGCGATAATGGCCATAACCTGGTGGCAACTGTGAAGCTTGGCAAGCTCACACATGTACTTTGTTTGACACATGTGCTATGTTTGGCATGGCTATGTTCAGGTGTTCAACTTGGTAGTTCAGTGGCTTCTGAAAGCCTAGCCAGATTTTCCAGAGTTTCTGGTCAAGGTATGCCACGTCAGTGTCCATTTCCGCATGTCGGTTACAGATGCCGCTGCTATGACAGTGCTGCAACAGCATCTGCAAGTGCCATCTCACCAACTGGTGTGCGACATGGCCACATGCTGCAACTCTACACTTCACATGAAGCCACTTGTGGTATACCAGCTCCAACAAGTGTCTAAGGCCTTGGCCAATTTCATGACACCTTCCCAGCATCCAAGCCCAGATGACCAGGTATTATTGACCAAGGGCAAAAAGATTTTAAAGATTGTCAAGCAATACCTGGCTGACAAAATGAATGTACTCCCTAGTTGCTCTGCGACCTACAGCTATTGGGTGTGAAAGCTGTTAGGAACGGCAGAACGCACTAAATAAATTAATAATAAAGTACGTTCGCTGTTCGGGGTACACCGTGCAGAAGGTGTTAACACTGCTGCTAAATAATGGCAGACGCGCAATATGGCGGTATAATGAGCATGGGTTAAACATCACCCGATGTGCGCGGGGCGGACTCTGTTAGCTCACAGAGGCACTGTAACATAAACCAAAACACCGAGCCTGTTAGACTCACAGGTCTCAGCGGAGTTGCACACACGATATCTGGTCACAGGACACGGGCCCAAGACTGGGGTCGATGTGTGCGGCATCGCTACCGCGGACGCCGGTAAGTGCTGCTGACTGCAGCACAGCGGCAGACTCAGCTGCTATGCGATGGTGTCACGTCTCATACGGCACTATCGGATGCTAGTGTAGAGGTGCGGTGTGCACTGTGGCCTATGGCTTGCCACTAACTGGCGCTGACTCTTTCTCTAGTTCCCTATTCACATGCGTAATATCAGAGGGAGGGGAATCATAATAAGTCAGTCACCAGAATCATACATCCATCACCATTCACATCTAGCAAGTAGAGTCTATACTAGCGCATGGCTGAGCGGCCATGCGGGCCTTTTATAGCCATGCGCTGCCGGGACCTTCCAGATCTCTGAGATGGACCAATCAGATCTGGAGAAGGACCTGAGCATGTGACTCCCGACCTCCAAAGGGGGATCGTCTCGTGAGCGTGCTCAGTGGAGCAGCAGAGGGACTTAGCCTCAGGAAGGGCTTGCTGCAGGGCAGCATGTAAGGCTCTGGATTCCTGTTGTGCCGCTGCAGGAATCCGACGCCTAACAGAAAGCTATACACCTGGCATGAGCTGCCCCTCTATGCCTTGGAGGGGTTGTGCTGCCTTGCCACAAACATTTTGTCTGATGGGATTTTTAGGGCTGCCGAGGGGAGAGGGGTCAAAACAGACTGGTGCTTTCTTCTGTCAACAGAAATTGCCAACAGGCTCAGTCTGATAAAAAAATGAACAAAGCTTGGATTAGCCCCAACTTTCCCACACCTCCAGATGACAGCAGCACACAAAGTGTTTTTAATCTTCAATATTTGAATGAGGCTTGCCAGTTGATGCCTTCAAGTATCTATGGATGACTGGATGACCCTACTATTTTTCATGGCTTTGCACTTTATCAAAAGGCTTGAGTGTAGGTGTACATCAACCATACTTTCAAGATATTTTAATGAGGCCCTCATTAATGTGAATGTTGTTGCATTCAACAGTCTATGGAAGAGCCTGCTTATAATTTTTTCCTGGCTTTGCACTGTGTGCAGAGCCATTACGAGTGTAGGAGTACCACAACTACAATTAGTTCAGAATATATGAATGAGGTACTACAGTTGGTGCCTTAAAAGATATATGGATGACCCTGCTTTTAATTTTTGGAAGGCTTCACATTTACTGCATAGCCTTTGAGCCTAGGAGTACATCTACATGACAATTTGAACAGAATCAAATCAAATCAAATCAAATTTATTATCGCCAAGTACATATTACATATATACAAGGAATTCTTTGTGGCAAAGAGGCAACATAATATATAACAACAGATACAACAAGTAACATCTAACAAGACAGATACAGTATATAGTCTACACATGACGATTTAATTGTTGAACAGAGAGTGGATAGAAGCTGTTCATATGGCGGTTGGTGCTGCATTTGGGGACTCTGAAGCGACGTCCTTAAGGGAGTAGTTGGAATGAGGAGTGTCCCGGGTGAGAGGGATCGGATGAAATTTTCAATGCGTGGGATCGAATACTCTTATCATAAAGATCCTGGATTTTAGGCAGGGGGGAACCTATAATTCTCTCTGCTGTTCTGAAAGTCCTTTGTAAGCGGAGTTTGTCATGCGCAGTGGCTCCCCCATACCAGACTATCAGAGAGGAACAAATCACAGATCTGATGACAGCATTAAAGAATAAGATCAGCAGATTCTTAGACAAAACATATCTTTTCAGCTGACGCAGGAAGAACATCCTCTGTTGTGCTTTTCTTATAACAGCATCCACGTTTTTCCCCCATTTAAGATCATGAGAGATGATAACACCAAGGAATTTGGTCTCTGTGACCCTAAGAACCACTTCGTCATGGATGTAGATTGGAAGTATCTCATGTTGATCTTTCCTAAAATCCACAACCATCTCAGCAGTTTTTTTAGTGTTGAGTACAAGATTATTGGCTTTACACCAGTCACATATTCTTTCCACCTCACTCCGATACAAGTCTTCAGCATTTCCCCTGATGAGACCAATCAGTGTCATATCATCGGCAAATTTGAATGTGAATGAGGTCATCTTTCCTGTCAAATACAGGGTGTATCTGAGTTCCTCTTCCATCACATTTTTGGCGGTTCTTGCTTCCTTCATAAATTATACTGAAATTTCCATTTTTTTAATAAAAATGTCAATTTTGTTTTAGTTAAATTATTATTATTATTATTATTATTATTATTATTATTATTATTATTATTATATCTGTTATTAAATGTTGCCTTTTATACAAGTCATTATACATCTGTTGTCCTGTAAACTCCAATTTCTCATCGATTTTGAATGTTTTATTGTCAGTCCTTAAAGTGGAGTAAAAGTGTAACACCATTGTTCTCAGCAGTGATCTGAGAGTCAGAGATGCTTCCAGGAATTTTCCCTATCCTATTCTCCTTCCATTCAGCATTTTTTAAATCCATTTCAGCATTTTCACTGCCTCCCAGACCACTTAATAGTGGCTGCTGGAAAAATACTCGGATTTCCCATTAACTCTCATTATACTCATTACTTGAAACGAGTATCCGAGCATAAGGAATTGCTTGGTTCAAGGAACGAGCATCTAAGCATTTTAGTGCTCACTCTTTTCTACTTTTACGCTAGAATTTTGGCATAAAAAGTTTGATGAATAGTGGGCTTTGGTCCCAGTGCTTGACCTTACATTTACTTTATGTACACTAAACTTTAATTGCCATTTCTCAGCCCAAGCATCCAGCTTACCTAAATCCCTCTTCTCATATTAAATTATACTGTTCTGTGTTGGTTACTCTGCAGCGCTTAGTACTTTGTGCAAACCTTGAAAGTCTATTGTGTATGCTCTCAACCAATTCATTAACAAAAATGTTGAAAAGTCCAGATAGACAGCATCCATGGCCTTGGCCTGGGATTATTAGAAATATTTAATTTGTTCATTGCTCTACAAGTTATGCTGTATGCTTTGTACTTCTCGCTTTTCTCTCATTTGCTCTTTATTCTATTTCCCATACAGTACTGTGTGCTGTGCCCCATGTTCTTTGCTTTTTTCTTCTTGCCTTGTGCTCTATGCTTCATGTTCCGTGCTTTGTGCTCCACTCTGTAATATTATGCTCATATGTAATGAAGCTATTCTATTACAATGCATTGTTATTAATTGATTAATTTTCTATTATTGTTGTGCTCCCAATTCAAGAAATTACCAGGGATATTTTTCCTCTTAATGCTCAATCCATGATTCTAAATACAACAAGCTCTCAGTTTGTAATGTGGTTATGATAGAAGAATATATTGAGAAAAACACCATAGATTGTGCTAATAAATTCCACAAAATATTCTGTAGCGTAATAGGTTGTGGAAAGCCCTGACTGGATTGCAAAATGTATTAGAATGTAGCTCTGAAATGTGGCACGATACCTCTTGCTTGATTAGATAGGACCAGGGCCGCCATCATGGAATTACTGCCCTTACTAAAATATGGGTCCCGACGAGCAGCGGACCCCCACTCTTCTGCTCACCTGCCTCAGCAGCAAGCAACGGCTTCAGTAACTGATCATACATCCTCAGACTCATGTTCAGTTGAAATCTGTTGCTGGGCAGAAGGTCTCACGTCGGCGGCGGTAGCCGCCGCCGTCCCAGCAGCGGCGGTGCCCGCCGCTGCCTATACTCACGGGCGCCCGCCACGCCGCACTGTGCCTGCCTCCTCCTCGTTCCCCTCTGTCCGGCACGTGCCTGCTTCGTGCGGGCGTCTTAGGCTGCGGGCGCGCGCTCTGCAGGTCTCTTAACCCTGCAGCGCCCGCCCAGAAGCCTGAGCTCCCAATCAGCCGGCAGCACGGGGTATATCAGGCGTCTCCAACATGGTGGAGACGCCTGATTATCATGTGCCTTTCCTTACGGTATCCTGGCCATGTGTTTAGGGGTTTCCCCCTTCTCACTCTCTCTCCTCAGTCCTGTACTCCAGTGCCCAGTCCTGTACTCCAGTGCCCAGTCCTGTACTCCGTGTCTCTGTCCTGCACCCCAGTGTCCAGTCCTGTTCTCTGTGTCTCCGTCCTGCACCCCAGTGCCCAGTCCTGTTCTCCGTGTCTCCGTCCTGCGCCCCAGTGCCCAGTCCTGTGCTCCGTGTCTCTGTCCTGCGCCCCAGTGCCCAGTCCTGTACTCCGTGTCTCCGTCCTGCACCCCAGTGCCCAGTCCTGTACTCCGTGTCTCCGTCCTGCACCCCAGTGCCCAGTCCTGTAGTCCGCGTCTCCGTCCAGTACCCCAGTGCCCAGTCCTATACTCCGTGTCTCCGTCCCGTACTCCCCTCTCTGTGCCTGGTCCTATACTCCGCGTTTCCGTCCTGCTCTCCACTCTGTACTTCCTACTCCCTTCTGCATTACGTTCTCAGTCCTGCACCCCACAATCAGTCCTTTGAGCCGCCCCTCTTGGTTCTAGCAGTCGCGGCATCTGTCTTTCGAGGGCCTGCCCCTAACAGCCCCTGTATAGTGGTCGGCACCACCTGGTGCGCTCACCCCCGGGAGCTCCAGTGCCGCGATCCAGAGGGTACACTCTCGGACGTAACCTACCTGACGTCACAGTATACGTCACAGTATAATCAGGCCATGGACCCTGCTTGCGCCTCGGCAGCCACCCAGAAAGAATTGCTCTTTTTGCGTGAAAATCAAACTAGAATATTGTCCTTTATGAAATCCATGGACACCCGCCTTTCCGCCTTACAAATTACCGATCCGGGGAACGCCCCGTTACTAGCGGGATTCCAGCAGCAGCTCGCGCAGCAGCGTGATGCCCAGTCCCATATTCTGAGCTACATGGCGTCCGTGGACGACCGACTCCAGTCCCTACAGTCCTCTGCTGCCGCTTCAGCCCTACCTCGGGACCCCCTATCCCAGCCGCCACCACGCTTGGGGAAACCTCCCAAGTTTTGTGGCGACCCCAAGTTGTGTCGGGGGGGTTTTTAAACCAGTGCCGCTTGCACTTTGAGCTCCTGCCTCAGCAATACCCCTCTGATCGGGCCAAGGTAGCTTTCATTGTGTCCCATCTTGAGGGGGAAGCCTTAGCATGTGTAAATCCCCTGTGGGAGAGAGATGAACCGGTGGTATCAAGCATCCACAACTTTTTGGATACTTTCGCAGGGTATTTTATGAGCCTAGCCATGTGGCCTCCACCACTGAGGCTCTTGTCAATCTTCGCCAAGGCTCTCTCACCGTAGGACAGTATGCTATCCGCTTCCGGACACTGTCCTCTGAACTAGGGTGGAATAATGAGGCTTTGGTTGGGGCCTTTTGGAGGGGACTCTCCGGTAAAATAAAGGATGAGCTTGCCGGCCGAGACACTCCTACCACTCTGGAAGATCTTATATCCCTAGCTACCCTTATAGATTTACGGTTTCAGGAACGCACCCGGGAGTCAGGGGGAAGAGATCTTTTAGGCTATACCAAGCGCCCATTCCCCACTCTCCGGCATCTTCTAGTAATTCCACTCAAGTAGACCGAGTAAGGTTGTCCAAGCAAGAACGCAGGGAGAGAAGAACGCAGGGCCTGTGCCTTTATTGTGGTGGGGCTAATCATTTTGTGCCTACTTGCCCAGTGCGGCCGGGAAACGCCTCCACCTAGGCCAGGAAAGAGAGGCCTTCCTAGGTGACACCGATTCCTCTCTGCCCCTTACTATTTCTGCTTTAATTGTTTTAGGTCTGGAGCACAGATCTGTGGAGGCATATGTGGACTCGGGTGCGGCTGGTAACTTCATCCGGCTCAAAGAAGTGGACCAGCTCCGAATTCCGGTTGTTACGTTAGAGAATTCACGCTCCATCGCCTCCGTGGATGGCAAACCACTGCCTGAACCCATCACCATGGTCACTGTCGAGGTGGAGATACAAGTTGGAGCTCTCCACCGAGAAAAAAATTGCCTTTTATGTTTTGCCCAGTTTTTCCCACGCCGTGCTCCTCGGCTTACCCTGGCTTCGTCTACATGAGCCCGTTCTAGACTGGCGTTCCGGGGAGACACTTCTGCCATGAACACTGTCTGTTGCCAGTATCTCGCCCAAGTCCGCACCAAGCTCCTATCGATCTTCCTGGTCTTCCTACGGCTTACCACTTGTACGCCGACATCTTCAGTAAGAAGGAGGCTGAGACACTACAGCCGCATCGTGCCTATGACTGCCCAATTGAGATGTTGCCAGGAGCGATTCCTCCCAGGGGAAGAATTTATCCTCTGTCTCCGGCAGAAACCGCGGCCATGTCAGAATATGTCCAGGAAAACTTGGCTCGGGGTTTTATTCGGAAGTCATCTTCTCCTGCTGGAGCAGGGTTCTTTTTTGTCTGGAAGAAAGACGGATCCCTTCCGCCTTGTATTGACAACCGAGGCCTGAACAGTATCACGGTCAAAAATAGGTATCCCCTTCCCCTGATCCCAGAGCTCTTTGACCGCTTGAGAGGGGCCCAGATTTTTACCAAATTGGATCTGCGGGGAGCCTATAACTTGATCCGAATCCGTGCCAAGGATGAATGGAAGACGGCCTTCAATACTTGAGACGGCCATTACGAATATTTGGTTATGCCTTTTGGTCTCTGTAATGCCCCGGCGGTTTTCCAGGAGTTCGTTAATGAGATCTTTCGAGACCTACTCTACTCATGTGTCGTCATATACCTAGATGACATACTCATTTTTTCCCTGACTTATGCACTCACAGAAGGAGTGTTCGGCTGGTTCTGCAACGTCTACGGGAGAACAGACTACGCTAAACTAGAAAAATGTCTGCTCGAGCAAACCTCATTGCCCTTCCTAGGGTATATCATCACGGACTCAGGAGTAAAGATGGACCCCGAAAAATTGTCTGCTGTGCTCAAATGGCCACGTCCGGTTGGAGTAAAAGCCATCCAATGGTTCCTGGGTTTTGCGAACTTTCGTTCCCTTCTTCTCCTCGATGACCAAGCCCATCTCTGCTTTGACCCGGAAAGGGACCAAACCAAATGCCTGGACTCCAGAGGCTGATGAGGCCTTTCTCACCTTGAAACATTCCTTTGCTACCGCTCTGATTTTACATCGGCCATTAGTCAATAGGCCCTTCATCCTAGAGGTGGATGCCTCCTCTACTGGTGCGGGAGCGGTCCTTTCTCAGCGGACAACTTCTGATCAAGTGGTGCCTTGTGGGTACTTCTCTAAATCATTCTCTCCCGCAGAATGCAATTATGCAATTGGAGACCGGGAATTACTGGCCATTAAGATGGCTCTGGAGGAGTAGCGGTATCTTTTAGAAGGGGCAGTTCATCCATTCATAATCTTCATGGACCACAAGAATTTGGTGTATCTTCAGTCCGCGCAAAGGCTCAACTCCAGGCAAGCCAGGTGGTCGCTATATTTCTCCCGGTTTGACTTCAAACTTCACTTTCGACCTGGGGACAGGAACATCAAGGCAGACGCTCTATCCAGGTCCCTATAGTCACCTGAGGTTGAGGAGGGTTCATTTCACATCATTGAGCCTGCCAAAGTTATCACCGTGGCACCCGTGATGCTCTCTCCCATTCCGCCAGGCAAGACCTTCGTCCCACAGAACAAGAGGTCGGAAGTCCTGGATTGGGGGCATTCCTCCAAGGTTGCGGGTCATGTCGGGGTCAAGAAAACCCTCAGCCTTCTTTCGCGCTACTACTGGTGGCCATCCCTTCGCCAAGATGTGACCGATTTTATAGCCTCCTGCACGACTTGTGCTCTGAACAAGGTACCAAGAAGTCTGCCGTCCGGTCTGCTCCACCCTCTGCCTCCTCCTGAAGCCCCTTGGCGACAGATTGGTATGGATTTCATTACCAATCTACCACGCTCTTCCGGGTGTACTACTATCTTAGTAGTGGTCGATCGCTTCTCCAAAATGGCCCATTTCATCCCGCTGCCCAGGTTACCTACGGCATCTGAGCTGGCCAAGGTCTTTATACACCAGATATTTAGGCTTCATGGACTCCCTCAACGAATTGTCTCCGATCAAGGGGTCCAGTTTACCTCCCGTTTCTGGAGGGCACTCAGCAAGCTCATGGGCATATCTCTGGACTTTTCCTCTGCTTATCGCCCTCAGTCCAATGGGCAAGTGGAACGGATCAATCAGGTATTAACAGCCTACCTGCGTCACTTCTCTAACGCCCATCAAGACAACTGGGTGTCTCTTCTGCCGTGGGCAGAGTTCGCCCACAACAACCATCCTAATGAGTCCACCACCAAAACACCGTTCTTCGTGGTTTCCGGCCAGAACCCTGGTGTTCCACTACCTCTCTCTATGTCTTCTGGTGTTCCCGCAGCAGATGCCCTCGCTACCGAATTTTCTCAAGTCTGAAAGGAGACCCAGAGAGGCACTTGAAAGATCCAGTATCCGGATTAAGAGACATGAAGACAAGAGGCGCAGGGATCTTCCGCCATACCAACCTGGCGACAAAGTTTGGCTGTCAACTAAGTATATCTGCTTGAAGATACCTTCTTACAAACTGGGTCCTCGGTACATGGGTCCGTTCGAGGTTTTGGGACGCATTAACAACGTGGCTTATAAACTGAAGTTGCCGGCTTCGCTTCGGGTCCCTAACGCCTTCCATGTCTCGCTCCTCAAACCTGTTGTTCTGAATCGGTACCGCTCAGTCCCACCCTCTTCCCCTCAGCCAGTAGGGGCCAATGACATCTTTGAAGTGAAAGAAATTCTTGCCGTGAAAAAGGTTCGGGGGCGTACCCTCTACCTCATTGATTGGAAGGGTTTTGGCCCCGAAGAGAGGTCCTGGGAACCCAAGGAGAATGTTAATGGTCCTCTTCTTTTAAGGAGGTTTTTGTCCAACCTCAGGAGAGGGAGACGTAAAGGGGGGCACTGTCACGTAGGCGGAGGTAGCCGCCGCCGTCCCAGCAGCGGCGGGGCCCGCCACCGCCTATACTCACCAGCGCCCGCCACGCCGCACTGTGCCCGCCTCCTCCTCGTTCCCCTCTGTCCGGCGCGTGCCTGCTTCGTGCGGGTGCCTTAGGCCGCGGGTGCGCGCTCTGCAGGTCTCTTAACCCTGCAGCGCCCGCCCAGAAGCCAGAGTGCCCAATCAGCCGACAGCACGGGGTATATTAGGCGTCTCCAACATGGTGGAGATGCCTGATTATCGTGTGCCTTTCCTTACGGTATCCTGGCCAAGTGTTTAGGGGTTTCCCCCTTCTCACTGTCTCCTCTCAGTCCTGTACTCCGTGTCTCCGTCCTGTACTCCAGTGCCCAGTCCTGTACTCCGTGTCTCCGTCCTGCACCCCAGTGCCCAGTCCTGTACTCTGTGACTCCGTCCTGCACTCCAGTGCCCAGTCCTGTACTCCGTGTCTCCGTCCTGTACTCCAGTGCCCAGTCCTGTACTCCATGTCTCCGTCCTGCACCCCAGTGCCCAGTCCTGTACTCCGTGTCTCCGTCCAGTACCCCAGTGCCCAGTCCTGTACTCTGTGTCTCCGTCCCGTACTCCCCTCTCTGTGCCTGGTCCTATACTCTGTGTTTCCATCCTGCTCTCCACTCTGTACTTCCTACTCCCTTCTGCTTTCCATTCTCAGTCCTGCACCCCTCACTGCATTATACCACTATGGGGATGCATTATACTACCATGGAGATGCATTATACTGCTATGGGGATGCATTATACTGCTATGTGGGTGCATCATACTCCTATAGGTGTGCATTATACTGCTATGGAGCTACATTATACTGCATTTGGGGTGCATTATATTACAATGGGGTGCATTATATTACTTTTGGGTGCATTATACTATGGGAGTGCATTAAACTGCTGTGGGGATGTCTTATACTACTGTGGGGGTGCATTATATTATATATATAACTATGTGGTGAATTATACTGCTATGGGGTTGCACTATACTATTATGTATGACTATGGGGGTGCATTATACTACTATGGGGTGCATTAGACTACTAGATGTGACTATGGAGTGCATTATACTTTATGTATGACTATGGGGTGCATGATAATACTATGGGGGTGCACTATACTTCTTTGGAGGTGCGTTATACTATTATATGTGGCTATAGGATGCATTATACTATTATGGATGGCTATGGGGACAATATGGAGTGACATGGGGGCAGTATGGAGAGACATGAGGCAAAATGGGAGGACATGTGGGGTCCCAAACGGGTGGACACGTGGGGTCCAGAATGTAGGATATTATTACTATAGGGGCTAATTAAAGGATATTATTTTTGAGGATACTGTTCTCAGTGTGGGGGAGGAGAAGTCCTGTTACTGTGCCAGGTGGCACGGTCGCTTTTTTCTTCATTTGGCATAGTGTATAGGTTGGGAAAAAAATTAGGGAATGTGCGCTAGATAACTGTGCTATTTTCTGCAGCGATGAGTCCTGGCTGAAAGAAGTGATGGTCTGAACTGGATGAAGAAGAAAAGTGAAGATGAATATCTTCAATTAGAGACATCACTGGTGAGTCAGTGTGTTACCTGTACACTGACACTATATATTGTATACAGAGCTCCTGTGTATGTCACTGGTGATCACCGTATTACCTGTACACTGACACCATACACAGAGCTCCTGTGTATAATGTCATTGGGGATCCCTGTATTACCTGTACACTATACACTATATACAGATATATACAGAGCTCCTGTGTATAATGTCACTGACGATCACTGTATTATCTGTACACTATACACTATATTCAGAACTCTTGTGTATAATGTCACTGGTGATCATTGTATTATCTGTATACGGACACTGTATACAGAGCTCCTGCGTTTAATGTCACTGATGATCTCTGTATTACCTGTAGACTGACACTATATACAGAGCTCCTGTGTATGTCATCAGTGATCTCTGTATTACCTGTACACTAGTCACTATATACAGAGCTCCTGTGTATGTCACCAGTGATCACTGTATTATGTGTACACTGACACTATACACAGTGTAGTATATACAAAGCTCTTATGTATAATGGCCCTCATGGTAAAATTAGTAATGTGTTTTTTTATTATAATGATCATTATTGTAGTATTTGGTCACTATGTGGTTGTAATAAGTGGTCTGGCCATGGTGTGGCCGTATTTGTCCCTTGTATGTGGTATTTTTCAGTAACTATTTGGTGGTATTATGTGGTTCGGCCATGGTGTGATGGTATTTGTTCCCTGTATGTGGAATTATTCGGTAACTATGGTGATAATATGTGGCCTGGTATGTGTCCTTTGTATGTTGTATCTTTCAGTTACTATTTGTTGATAATGTGGTCTGGTCATGGTATGGTGGTACTTGTCCCTTGCATGTGGTATTATATGTCACTATGGGGTGGAAATATGTGGTCTGGCCATGGTGTGGCGGTATTTATGCCTTTTATGTGGTATTATTCGGTCACTATGTGGTGGTAATATGTAGTCTGTTCACGGTGTGACAGTATTAGTTCTTTGTATGTGGTATTATTGTTCATTTTTACAAATGTAGATGACACATTCCCTTAAGAAACATAAATAAAATTGTACCTTAAAAGAGTAGGATAGTTTAACAAATATTTAAAATGTCAGAGTTGAGTAGGGCCCGGCCAAAAGAGTCTACCTAGTCGTGGTGGCAGCTTAAAAAAAAACTTTTAGCTAAAACAAAATCTGCTGGCTATGTATGTGATCTGGTGTTAGATGGGAACTGTTAATAAGTGAAAAATAAATACAGTAAAGTATACACGGGCGCTACCTATCCAAGCGAAGGCTCAGATGCAGCTCGAGAAGAGACAGGACTGTGTCGGCTCCTGTTATAAAGTCTGAACGAACTGTATAATTGTGTGACTCACCGCGCTATACTGAGCAGATGTATAAATACAAAAAGGGGGGGAATACTTAACAACAGTTATACGTACTTTCTTAAAAATGAAGTTGATGTAGAATATTCAGTGTAAGTTGAGATGTCTACGTGGCGAGTAGTTTGCAGGTTATCTGAAGGTAGTGATCTCGTTTTTGATAGCTGATGAGGCTATTGAAATAATAATAAGATTAAAGTACCAATAAAATACTGAATATGAAGAGAATTTAAGTAAGTACATATAACTGCTGTTAAGTATTCCCCCCCCTTTTTTGTATTTATACATCTGCTCAGTATAGCGCGGTGAATCACAGAATTATACGGTTCGTTCAAACTGTTAATAAGTGGTTTGGTGAGGAAGTAGTGCAGATGTGAAGTTCTTCTATGAGTGGGCGGTGGGACTGTGGAAGGTTCCAGGTTTCGAGGTGGAAGTAAGGGGCCCCAAAATTCCTTGTGGCTGCCCTGTATGGAACCATAAGCAGAGCCACCATCAGGGCATTACTGTTGTTACTGAAGTACAGGGCAGTAACAATAGCCTCTCATTTCCCACTCACCAACTTTCTCACTGCTCCAGGCCATGCTGTGATTTCTGCTGCCAGCTCTATGCTCTGTCTCATATCTACTCTCTGCATGTTTCCTGGCTGTGTGTATAGGGGGCAGAGCCTGTACTCTTTGGTTCTTATGGAGTCAGGGTGCACCTGTCTAATGTCTCCCTGACCAATTACCAAGAGCCCTCTAATATTTAGGGCTGCTCCACCGACTGAACCTGGCCGGTGCAATGTGCTAACTCAGTCAGTTTTTTGCTGCTGAGTAAGCCAGGCCCTTTCCTATGTCTCGCCTTCTCTGGAGGCTTTACTCCTAGCTTTGCCTAGTACCTCTCTGTCCGCCCTCCAGGAGGCAGAATATCCTGGTCCCTGTGCTATTACTCCTTGCCATGTCTTGGTCTAAGCCTTGTACCTTTTCTCGCACTGTTTCCCTGTCTGAACTCTGTCCTACCTTTGTCTCCCTGTCTACATGTCTGTGGCTTCTTTCCTTGCTGTGTCTTTCCTTGTGTCCTCCTTGTCTGTGCTCTGCACCCTTGCAAGCTCTGCCTATTCTGCACCCTTGCAAGCTCTGCCTGCTTGGCACCCTAGCAAGCTCTGCCTGCTCTTAACCATTGCAAGCTCTGCCTGCTCTGCACCCTTGCAAGCTCTTCCTGCTCTCTACCCTTGCAAGCTCTGCCTGTTCTGCACCCTTGCAAGCTCTGCCTGCTCTGCACCCTTGCAGCCCTCCTGTGTGAACAGCTCCAAACCTGTTCCATCATACTCCTCTCCTTCCAGCCTGCTCCAGTACCTACACCTGCTGTGTGAACTGGTATCTACCTGTTCCTTCACACACCACACCTGCCCAGTGTCTCAGTCTTTCCTGCTTGCCCCATGTCTCAGCCGTACCTGCTTGCCCTGTGTCTCTGTCATGCCTGCCTGCCCTGTGTCTCAGCCGTGCCAGCCTGCCCTGTGTCTCAGCGGTGCCAGCCTGCCATGTGTCTCAGCCGTGCCTGCCTGCCCTGTGTCTCAGCCGTGCCTGCCTGGGTACCAGCTGTGCCTACCTGCCTGCCTGTCAGTCGCACCAGTCCAAGTGTCTTGTGTGGCGCCCCTGAGGCTCAGTTACCACTGAGGTACTGCACCTTCTCCTAAGGTGTAGTACCCCACCACCTAGGTAAGTTGGGAACTCCTTTCCACACTCCAACACCTGCACCCCACACACAGGATAGTTCAGCAGGACCACATTGCGGCTCCATGCTTAGAGGGTAGCAGAGCACCTTTCGTGGGTCCTTGCTTCGTAACACGAGATGTGCTGGGAGGTGGGTGGAGTTGAGATATATAAAAGGTTGGGAAGGTTTAGAATTGGAGGTTCAGTCTGGCAGAAGGTCAGGCGGGTAAGAAGTCACTCAGATTGGAGTGAGGATCCCTGGAAGAAGGGATGGAGGAAGGAGTGCTGCAGCTGCCTCAGTGATCTGAGCCAGCTGGCACGGGAAAGGAACAGAAGGAGAAAGACGTAGAACTGCAACCTAAGCTTCCATAAGAGAGAGAAGGATCAGTGCAGAACGAAGGAGTAGGAGAACAGAGAGGAAATGTGGGTTGGAAGAGGAACCCTGCCTATAGGTTCTCAGTGCAAGGCCGGGGCCCGGTCCCCAAGGTTGTATTGACACTTATGGTTCTGCAGCAGACTCCGGTGGAGTAGTTGGCTGTAAATGCACTACTCCCATCTAAGACTTGGGGCACAACAGCAACTGAATAGAGAGCCAGGACTCTGGAGAAAGGAGTCCCCGATAGAGGCTACAGCTGTCTGTCATACAAGTAGAGTTGTTAGGAACATCTGACAGGAGGAACTTCAGAGTACCATGGTACTGGAGCTCTTCACACTAAAAGGCGCAATAGAGGAGTCGTTCAGGAAAGGTACATGTTGGCGGAGTGTTGGAGAGGAGAATCCTGACTTGCCCAGGAGGTTGATTGAGTCTCTGCCCCGGAGGACACGGCACGGAGGCGGGCACCAGTGTGTTCCACGGACTGTGAGTAAAGCTTTGGAACTGCAAGCCCTGGTGTCTTCCATTCATTTGTGCGCTAAGGCTAGTTTCACACTTGCTTTTTTTTGCAGCGCGTTTTTCCCGCAAAAAAACGCATTGAAAAAACGCATACAAAAGCATACAACTGCTGCGTTTTTTTCAAGCATTTTTATGAGCATGCATGAAAAAAACGCAGCGTTTTTATGCGTTTGTATGCGTTTTTAGTGCGTTTTTACCGCGTTTGCGTTTTTTTCCAACATTAGGTGGCCCCTCACACTAACCCAAACCATGACTTTACTAACCCTAACCCTGACCCTAACCCTAACCCTAACCCTGACCCTAACCCTGACCTTAACCAAACCATACTTAACCCTAACCCTGACCCAAACCCCAACCCTAACCCTGACCCTGACCCTAACCCTAACCCTAAACCCCCTTAACTAACCCTAACTCTAACCCAAACCCCTAAATTCCATGGTTAAAAAAAAAAAACGCATATGCAAAAAAACGCATACATGAGCATGCCAGTGCGCACATATGCGCATCCATAGGCTATAATGGCCATTTTTAGCGCAAAACGTGCGCATATGTGCGCATGCGCTTTTTTGCAGGGCCAAAAAATGCAACATGCTGCGTCTGGAAAATACAAACGCACACCCCAAAAAAACGCAGTGCATGAAAATCGCATACATGCGCTTACAAGGGCGCAGGTATGCGCACCCATGTTAAATATAGGGGAAAAAACGCATGCGCACATATGCGTTTTTTTCCAGCGCTAAAAAACGCAAATGTGAAACCAGCCTAACACCGTCAGCACCGCTACATCTGGGTACCAGCATTCCTCACACCGCCTGCGCCTATTCTCATCTATTGCCATTACACTGCCCTGGGGTTACAGCTTCACCTGTGGGGAGCTACACCATCTATGCTGCAACACACCATCAGCCCCAGAGGATCTGCACGCAGCGTTGGCTTAACATCTTGCTTGCCAAACACCACAGGTGGTGTCACGAACTATCACATAATCTATATCACAAACCACCATTGATTTGGGTGCCCAGGGCCACGGACCGGGTCACCGCCGCTGTGACACCTTTCCCCCTGACACCGGCCCGGTACCGAGTACCCCACAGCCCTGGGAGGGTGACCCATCTTGTCCCCGAGTGGGATCAGCAGCCACAGCCAGACACCACCCTGGAGTGGCAACTGGCAGCTACCTGCCGCTTGTACCTGACCTCACCATCAGAGGCTCCAGTGAAGACCGAGGTAGCTGTCATAGTCACGCCCCTTCCAGGGTATTCTGGTTTGTGGCACAGTGGGGCCACAACCCCCCGGCTCATGTCAGTCTACTAAGGCGCGAGCGTGACAAGAGCCCAGCAAGGGGGGCACGGTTCGGGTCCCTTTCTCACTGGGTCCCAAGGGAAGGATTTGGCAGTTTGTAACTGAACGTGTGTTCGAGAATGCACGTTCAGTCATTAGCAATCTATTGCTGTGCAGGACTCTGTTCCTGCACTGAAATAGGAGCCATCAGCCAATTAGAGGCTGGCAGCTGACATCAACATGCACGTCACTGGCGTATAACGACACTGTCATGCGCCAGCACAACCTGCGCCTCAAATGGTTGCCTATGGAACCCAGTCAGGTAAGGATAAACTTTTCTTTACTGAAGGATGAGAGGACATATTTGGGGGCAGGGTGGACACATATGGGACCAGGATGGAGACATATGGGGTCATAATGACAGGAAATGTGAGGGGGAAAGATGGTCACATATGGGGCCAGGAAGATGACATATATAGTGGCAGGATGGAGACATATGGGGGCAGCAAGATGGAGACATATTGGAGTCAATATGAGAGGGCATATTTGAGGACACAATAGAGACATATGGGGTGACATGATGAAATGACTTATATGGGGCAGGATGGAGACATATGGGGCAGGATGGAGACATGGGGTGGGGTAGGATGGGAGGACATATGGGGGAGGCATCATGGAGACAAATGGGGGTTCAGGATGGTTTGGGAAGGAGACATAGGGGCCAGATTGGAAGGACACAAGGGGGCAGGATGGAGACATATGGGGTCAAAATAGGAGGACATATGGGGGACAGTATGGAGACATATGGAAGGGCAAGATGGGAGAACATGGAGGACAGGAATGAAATACATGAAGGCCAGAATGGGTGACATTATTACAAGAAGATGCCAGGATCTAGGACATTATTATTGTAGGGGCTAGTTAAGGTACATTATTACTGCTGCAATGTATTTATTTTTGAGGATACACTTTTCAGTGGAGGGGTCCTGTTAATGTGCAAGGTGACACTGTTGCTTTTTTTCTTAATCTGGCATAGTGTAGAAGTTGGGGAAAAATTGGGAATGTGCTCTAGTTTACTGTGCTGTTTTCTGCAGAGATAAGTCATGGTTGGTAGAATTGATGGTGGTCTGCACTGTATGAAGAAAAAAATGAAGATGAATATTTTAAACAAGAGACGTCACTGGTTAGTCAGTGTGTTACCTGTACACTGAGACTATACACTATGTAGAATTTACAAAGCTCCTGTGCATAATGACACTTATGGTGATATTAGTATTGTGTTTTTTTTATTATTGATCAATATTTTAGTAGTCAGTCACTATGTGGTCGTAATATGTGGTCTGGTCATGATGTGGCAGTATTTGCTCCCTGTGTTATGAATGAGTCACCGGAGTAGGAAAAAACAAAAATACAAGCTAAGTCCAGAAAACCAGAGAGGTTGGCAGCTATCGGATTGCGGACCCCTGATCCTATACACCACAACTAACAGTAGCCGTGGGGGGTTCCTACGGTGCCCTAGACCCCTCGTCACAGCCGGAGAACTACATAAGCCTTAGGAAGGAAAGGGGAAATCTAAACTGCCCCAGAGCAGACCCCAAAGCAATAGACAGCCCCCAACATGTATTGTCGGTGAAATACAGATGAAAACACAAACACAGACAGAAAGACAGGCTGAGCAAACGATGGGGCCCAACTAACTAGATAGGACAGGACAGAAAAGATGCTGGCTGCAATCCGCAAAAAACCTACCAAAAATGTCCCAACTGTCTGATAGGGAAAAAGGCCCTGAAGTCGCTAGACTTCAAAATCACTATATCAGCACTCAGGTATATTCTGAAAACAGAGCAAAGAGATCAACTGATCAGAGACAAAAATGGAATTCAGCCAGTCCCAACCAGCTTTTAGTAGACAGGAACTAAAACTGGATGCTAGAGCTCAGAGCAGAAAGGATCACCAGCAGCCCTGCAGGGCGTCGGCTGCCTTATATCCACTCAGAAATTCCAGATGTCGAATCACACTCCGCCTGTTCCGATGACAGGTTCTTCCCATCCCAATCAATTTCACTACCTCTCTTCACCAGCAGAGGGAGTTCATCAGACATCAAAGGTGAAGGGGAGAATGAACTCACAACAGTACCTGCCCCTTGAGGAGGGGTCACCGAACCCTCATCCACGCCACCAGGGTGATCAGGATCGGCCCGATGAAAAGCACAAACCAATCATTTGGCACGAATATCGGATGCAGGGGCCCAAGAATTATCCTCCTGGACATAACCCTTCCATTTAACCAAATACTGGAGTCTCCGTCTAGCCAGATGAGAATCCAGTATCTTCTCAATCTCATATTCCACATTACCTTCAACCAATACAGGGTCAGGAGGTGCCACCACAGGAACCACTGGCTCAACAAACCTCTTTAACAGAGACTTATGAAACACGTTATGGATCTTGAATGTAACAGGAAGAGCTAATCGAAAAGAGACCGTATTAACAATCTCCAAAATCTTGTATGGTCCAATAAATCTAGGTTTAAACTTTGGAGAAGCCACCTTCATAGAGATATTCTTTGATGACAACCAAATCATATCACCAACCTTAAACCGGGGACCAATGGTCCTATGCCGGTTGGAAAACCGCTGGGCCTTTTCCTGGGAGAGAGACAACTTATCCACCACTTGGTCCCAGATCTGGTGCATTCTCTCCACCAATGTGTCAACACCTGGGCAGGCAGAAGACTCCACCTGCCCTGAAGAGAATCGAGGATGAAACCCAAAGTTACAAAAAAAAGGTGACATCAAAGTGGCAGAACTAGCTCTATTATTTAAAGAAAATTCGGCCAAGGGCAAAAATGAAACCCAATCATCTTGATCAGCAGAAATAAAACATCTCAAATACGACTCCAAAGTCTGGTTTGTTCTCTCCGTCTGCCCATTGGTCTGAGGGTGAAACGCAGAGGAGAAAGACAACTGAACTCCCAGTTTGGAACAGAAAGTCCTCCAAAATCTAGAAACAAACTCCTCTGTCAGATACAATGTTCTCAGGAATCCCGTGCAAGCGAACCACCTGTTGCAAAAACAAGGGCACCAACTCTGAGGAAGATGGCAACTTAGGTAGTGGTACAAGATGGACTATCTTAGAAAACCTATCACAAATCACCAAAATAAGAGTCATTCTCTGAGAGACAGGCATATCAGAGATAAAATCCATTGAAATATGGGTCCATGGCCTCCGGGGCACCGTCAAAGTCATCAGTAACCCACTAGAGCAAGAACAAGGTTTAGACCAGGAGCAAGTCCCACAGGACTGCACAAAATTCCTGACATCACGAGACAAGGCGAGCCACCAAAAAGACCGACTCACCAAATCTCTAGTACTAAAAATACCTGGATGACCAGCCAATGCGGAGCAATGAACCTCAGACATCACTCTCTTCCTCCACTGGTCAGGAACATACAATTTTCCAATGGCACAACGCTCAGGTTTGTCCTCCTGAAACTCTTCCAGAACACGTCTTAAATCGGGCGAGATGGCAGAAAGAACTACCCCCTCACCTAAGATGGTAGCAGGCTTGGTCACAATAGGAGAATCAGCAAAGAAACTCCTAGATAGGGCGTCTGCCTTGACATTCTTAGTGCCCTGAAGAAAAGAGACCACAAAATCAAAACGTGTGAAAAACAAGGCCCACCTAGCCTGTCTAGGATTCAAGCGTTTGGCCGACTCCAGGTAAATCAAATTCTTGTGGTCAGTAAGGACCACGACTTGATGTTTAGCTCCCTCCAACCAATGTCTCCACTCCTCAAATGCCCATTTCATGGCTAACAGTTCCCGATTCCCCACATCATAGTTACGTTCGGATGGGGAGAACTTTCGGGAAAAGAAAGCACAGGGATTAATTTTAGATGTTACAGGATCTTTTTGGGACAAAACAACTCCTGCACCAATCTCAGAAGCGTCCACCTCTACCTGAAACGGGAGTGAGACATCAGGTTGCCGCAAAACCGGAGCAGAAGTGAACCTTCGCTTCAGCTCCTGAAAGGAAGAAAGCCTCCGGAGACCAATTCAGCACATCAGCCCCCTTCTTAGTCAAATCAGTCAATGGTTTGGCAATACCAGAAAAATGAGCTATAAATTTACGATAAAAATTAGCAAAACCCAAAAACTTCTGGAGGGCCTTCAAAGAAGTGGGCTGAACCCAGTCATAAATGGCCTGTACCTTGGCCGGGTCCATTTCAATAGTTGACGGAGACAAAATAAATCCCAAAAATGAAATCCTCTGTACACCAAAAAGGCATTTCGATCCCTTGACATACAGGGAATTGTCCCTCAAAATCCGGAACACAGTCCGAACATGTTCCACATGAGAGTCCCAATCCTTGGAAAAGATCAAAACATCATCCAGATAGATGATCAAAAATTTATCCACAAAGTCTCGGAAAATATCATTCATGAAGCACCGGAAGACAGAAGGGGCATTAGTTAGCCCAAAAGGCATCACCAGGTACTCAAAATGTCCCTCCGAAGTATTAAATGCCGTCTTCCATTCATCCCCCTGCTTAATGCGAATAAGATTATACGCCCCTGAGGTCAAGCTTGGTAAACCAGCAAGCACCTTTAACTCTGGAGAATAGATCAGAAATCAGGGGTAACGGATACTGATATTTAACAGTAATTTTGTTGAGGGAACGATAGTCAATACAAGGCCTTAATGAACCATCTTTCTTGGCCACAAAAAAAAAAAAACAGCACCTAAGGGTGAAGAGGATTGTCTAATATGACCCTTCTCCAACGACTCCTTAATATAGGATCGCATAGCCTCGTGCTCGGGTACAGATAAATTGAAAAGTCGACCCTTGGGAATTTTACACCCAGGGCTCAACTCAATTGCACAGTCATAACTCCTATGAGGAGGCAAAGACGCAGTCTCATTCTCACTAAATACATCATAAAAATCAGCCAAATAGTCAGAAACATCATGCGACTGGGGAGAGGTGGAGAAAATAGGAGAGTCACCAAGGGCACACCGACAACCCCAACTCACCACAGACACAGATTTCCAATCCAAAACTGGATTATGGATTTGCAACCAGGGAAACCCCAGAACAATGGTATCATGCAAATAATGCAACACCAAAAATCTGCAATTTTCTTGATGGTCTGGGGCGACCCTCATTACCACCTGGGTCCAAAACTGAGGTTTATTCTTCACCAAAGGAGTAGCATCAATACCCCTCAAAGGGATAGGCGTCTACAGAGGTGTCATAGGAAACCCACAACGTTTAGCAAAATCCAAGTCCATCAGGTTCAGAGCTGCTCCCGAATCCACAAAAGCCTTAGCAGAAAATGTGGACAGGGAGCAGATCAGAGTAATTGCCAGAAGAAACTTAGGTTGAACACCACCCACAGCAAATGTGTGTGCAAAACGTTTCTCTCATTTAGGGCAGACAGAAATAATATGAGAGGCATCTCCACAGAAAAAACACAGCTTATTACGCCTTCTGAACTCCTGTTGTTGCGCCCTAGACAAAACTCTATCACATTGCATAGGTTCAGACATTTGTTCAACAGGTGGCAACACCTCTCGTGCAGTTTTGCGTTCACGCAAACGCCGATCCACCTGAATGGCTAATGACATAGAATCGTCAAGACCAGAGGGAGCAGGTAATCCCACCATAGTATCTTTTACAGTTTCTGACAAACCCTTCCGAAAGAGAGCTGCCAAGGCACCATCATTCCAGGTAGTAAGGACCGCCCACTTTCGGAATTTTTGACAGTACAACTCTGCAGAATCCTGACCCTGGCTCAATGCCAACAGGGCCTTTTCAGCCTGATCAATAGCATTAGGTTCGTCATACAACAACCCCAAGGCCTGAAAAAATGCATTCACATCAGTCAGAATAGGATCATCAGGTTTCAAAGAAAACGTCCAATCCTGGGGATCGCCGCGCAGCAAAGAGATGACAATTTTAACCTGCTGCGCGGAGCTCCCCGATGAGTTAGGCTTCAAGGCAAAAAATAATTTACAATTATTCTTAAAATTCAGAATTTTAGACCGATCCCCAAAAAACACATCAGGAGTAGGGATCTTTGGTTCAGCAGCATGTGAATGAGCAAGATAGGCGGAAATTACCCGCACTTCAGCAGTAAGCTGCTCCACACGATCAGACAATTGCTCAATCTCCATTGAGAAAAAATTCCCCCTACGGCCTCAGAGAAACAGAGGAAAAAATATACACAAAAAAAAAATTCTGACACTTTTCTTTTTTTTTTTTGCAATTCTTTCCTGCTATTGAGTACCCTAGAATTTGCGGTATGGCTGGTGATTCTGATATGAATGAGTCACCGGAGGAGGAAAAAACAAAAATACAAGCTAAGTCCAGAAAACCGGAGAGGTTGGTAGCTATCGGATTGCAGACCCCTGAACCTATACACCACAACTAACAGTAGCCGTGGGGGGTTCCTATGGTGCCCTAGACCCCTCGTCACAGCCGGAGAACTAGATAAGCCTAAAGAAAGAAAGGGGAAATCTAAACTGCCCCAGAGCAGACCCCAAAGCAATAGACAGCCCCCAACATGTATTGTCGGTGAAATACAGATGAAAACACAAACACAGACAGAAAGACAGGCTGAGCAAACGATGGGGCCCAACTAACTAGATAGGACAGGACAGAAAAGATGCTGGCTGCAATCCGCAAAAAGCTCTACCAAAAATGTCCCAACCGTCTGATAGGGAAAAAGGCCCTGTAGTCGCTAGACTTCAAAATCACTATATCAGCACTCAGGTATATTCTGAAAACAGAGCAAAGAGATCAACTGATCAGAGACAAAAATGAAATTCAGCCAGTCCCAATCAGGACTGGCTGAATGCAAACACTAAGGAAACCAGACAAAATCTCATGGAATAATACCAGGGCAAAAACTTAGCTTTTAGTAGACAGGAACTAAACTGGATGCAAGAGCTCAGAGCAGAAAGGATCACCAGCAGCCCTGCAGGGCGTCGGCTGCCTTATATCCACTCAGAAATTCCAGATGTCCAATCACACTCAGCCTGTTCCGATGATAGGTTCTTCCCACCCCAATCAATTTCACTACCTCTCTTCACCAGCAGAGGGAGTTCATCAGACATCAAAGGTGAAGGGGAGAATGAACTCACAACATCCCTGTATGTGGTATAATTTGGTCACTATGTGGTGGTAATATGTAGTCTGGTCATGATGTGGTGGTATTTGTCCCTGTGGCATTATTTGGTCACTATGTGATGGTAATATGTGAAATGGTTATGGTGTAGCGGTATTTGTTCTTTGTATGTGGTCTTCTTTGGTCACTTTGTAGTGTTAATATGTTGTCTGGTCACGGTGTGGGGATATTTGTATTTGTCCTTGTATGTGGTATCATTTGATCACTGTATTGTGGTAATCTGTGGTCCGGCCATGGTGCGACGGTATTTGTCCCTTGTATGTTGTTGTTGCATTATTAGTCATTTTAAAAAATTGCATGTGACACATTGCCTTAAAGAAAAACAAATAAAAAATTACTTAAAAAGAGTATTGGCTATTTTAAAAAAATGTTTAATACGTTAGAGCAGAGTAGGACCTTGCCAAACGAATCTACGTTGTCGCTATGGCGGCTTAAAAAATCTTTTGGTTAACATAAGGAGGAAGCTTCAGCAGGGACCAGAATTGAATGGCTGTGTAGGTGAGCATGTTGGTGCCCGTGCCTGGAAGAGGAACGGGGATCATGCATGCAGGGTTGCCGGCACTTGTATTACATTGCCCCAAGGTACCCAAATGTTACCTTTACCTGCTGTTTAGGTGAAAAAATATGCTGAGGAGGTGTGGAATTCTGGAGAGAAATATTGCTTTTTTTCACGCTTTATAAGGACATTCACAAGGATGAAGTACAGAAAACCTCTTTAACCTTTTTTAACTCTTTACTTTGCAGCATATTGCACATTTTTCAATTTATAAGAATGGCAGACACAGGGACCTTGAATATTAGGCGCTCCCCTTGTCATGACAGCTTATCATCACACATAAGACCTCAGGAGTGGACATGGATGTCAGACATATGTACCATCCTCCAAAACTTTCAGGACTCCACCAAGATGGTGAGCAGCAATGACTCCATAATTAGCATCACCATCCCGCTTCTCTGTGTTCTGAAATGCTCTCTGCTCACAATCAAAGAGGATGCATTGCAGGCGGAGCATGATGAGATGGAGCAAGGAACCATACAGGGTGATTACACACAGTCCAGCCTCATCTCATCACAACATGGTTTGGGTGACAATGAGGAAGAGGAGGAGGAAGAACAGGAGCTAGTTTCATGCGCTATAGATGGTAATACCTGCACAACTGTCATACTATCAGCATGCATTGCCTGAGGACAGGGAGGAGGAGGAGAGCATGGTCAGTTGTCCTCTTGGTGAGGACACGGAAGTCTTGCCTGTTAGCAGTCTGGCATGCATGGCTGAGTTTATGTTAAGCTATCTTACCTGTGACCCTCGTGTTCTCAAAATTTTGGGTGACAGTGATTACTGGTTGGTGACACTTCCAGACTTACGCCACATGGAGAACTTTCTATCTCTTGTTCCTGAGGCAGACAGGTCTACTAAAATGGGGCAGTACCAGAAGGCCCTTGTGAAGTTATTAAAAAAATTCCTCATCTGAAAACGCTGGCGGCTGATGTGATGTTGTCACATCTCCTGTTGTTTGTGGGCTGTTGCCCTTGTTTGCATTCTTTGCCTAGTAACAGTGATGTAGGGGAGAGGAGGAGTCGGGGGAGGGACGTGGAGAGGAAGGAGGAAGTAAGGAATAAAAAAAAGCACGGCCTGGCAGCCAAGCACCAGCACATCAGTGTACGTCTCTGAATTCTTTATCGCCGACATCACGACACTACAACTGGCAACGAGAAAGCGTTCATTCATCAGCCACAGGTATTTCAGTCCCACGAACAGTCTACAAGGCTATCAGCACTCACTATGGCTTGTCTACCCGCATTTCCTGCTTTTGATGTGCATCAGTCCCAAGCAAACCTGGCAGTATCTTGGGATAAATGGCTAAAGCGATTCGAGATATTTCTGCAAGCCATGAATGTCTCTGATGATACCCGGAAAAAAGCCATGCTGTTACACTACGCAGGGGAGCAGGTTTACGATATATTCACTACTCTGCCGAATACAGGGGAGGACAAGGACTATGAGCTCAGCAAAGCTGCGTTAAGCAAGCACTTCTCCCCTCACAGAAATCCGGCATTTGAAATTTTTAAGTTCAGGCAGTCAAAGCAGTCGCCAACAGAAAGCATGGCTGAGTATCATGTCCGGCTACGACACCTTGCAGCGCACTGTGAATTTGCGGAGGTAGACAAAGAAATCCAAATGCAGATCGTACAAGGATGTATTTCCTCCAAGTTAAGGAGACAAGCACTCAGAGACCCCACCATGACGTTAGCGAAGTTACTAGATACAGCGCGTATAAATGATGCTGCAGACAAACAAGCTAAACTGATAGAGAACATCGAGCATGAGCCAGACGCGACATCTTCTATAGCAAAGCTTACACAGAAACCAAATGCAGGCAGCCACATGTTACAACTGCGGTGGATCGTATCCTCACCAGAATGTCTGCCCAGCAAAGGGAGGAACTTGTCATAATTGCGGAAAACAAAATCATTTTGCAAAGGTGTGTAGATCCAAGCCACAATCTCCTCATACCACCGCACAACCTAGGTCACCGAAGATCCAAACACTGCAGATTAATGACGAGTCCCACAGCACCTATTTATTCTCCGTGACGGAAGAGGGATCTAATACTGTGCACGCAGTTACTAATCCAAAACGAGTAATCCTAGTGAATGGCAATCCAATAGAAGCCCTGGTGGACACGGGGGCATCAGTCAACGTCATCAGTCATACAGTCTACAACCAGCTCCTAAACAAACCTACTCTACAAAGTACTAATATAAAGATTTTTCCTTATGGCTCAGCAGCTGCACTGCCCCTGTGCGGAAAATTTCAGTCAGAAGTAGCAGCTGAAGGAAAGTCCATCACTGACACCTTTTATGTGGTAGAATGCTCTGCGGACACACTTCTCAGCTTTACCAGTGCAATATCTCTGGGCCTTGTGAACCTTGTCAACAGCATTACAGGTCCTTCGGCCCACCACATTATGCAGAAGTACCCAAATCTCTTTAAAGGCCTAGGTAAGCTAAAGGATGTTCAAATAAAATTGCATATAGATCCGTCAGTACAGCCCTCTATTCAGCCCCACAGGCGCATTCCATTCCATGTCCGCAAGCTTGTGGAGCAAGAACTGCAAGACCTGGAGGCGTCCGATGTCGTCGAACGCGTTGAAGGCCCGACCCCCTGGGTTTCACCAATCGTTGTTGCACCTAAACCGAAGCAGCCAGGTAAAATCCGACTATGTGTGGATATACGCCACGCCAATCGGGCGATCCAAAGAGAAAGGCACATCACGCCCACTATTGATGACATTCTCGCAGACCTGAATGGTGCGAAGGTATTTTCAAAAATTGACCTAAACTCAGGCTATCATCAACTTGAATTGCATCCAGACTCCAGGTACATTACAACTTTTAGCACGCATGTGGGCCTGCGCAGATTTAAGAGATTGAACTTTGGCATCTCATCGGCCGCAGAAATTTTTCAGAATATCGTCAGCCAGGTTCTGTCTGGCATTGCAGGAGTCCTCAACGTCAGTGATGACATTCTCATTTATGGCACAACCCAAGAGGAACATGACAATCGCCTAGAACAAGTGTTTCAAAGACTCCAAGCCTGCAATCTCACTGTCAATCCGTCAAAATGTGAATTTAACCAAAAATCATTAACTTTTTTTGGATACATCTTTTCTGAACAAGGAGTTTCAGCTGACCCACAGAAAGTGGCTGCCATAAAATCGGCTAGCCCACCGCAAAATGTTTCAGATGTTCGCAGCTTCCTAGGACTGGTCACATACTGTGGGCGATTTATACCTGACCTAGCCACTGTTTCTGAACCTCTGCGAAAGCTCACAAAGAAAGACTCTCCGTGGACATGGGGCACTGAGCAGCAAGCAGCTTTTGACGCATTGAAAACCAACCTAACCAGCGACACTGTCATGGCCTATTTTGACCCGTCAAAACCCACACAGCTACTGGTGGATGCTAGTCCAGTAGGCCTAGGGGCAATTCTCACACAAGTGTCTAGCACAGGCGACATATCCACTATCTCATATGCCAGCAAGACACTAACGGATACAGAGCAGCGATATTCACAAACTGAGAGAGAAGCCCTGGCAGTTGTGTGGGGGTGCCTTCATTTCCATTTATACCTTTTTGGACATCAATTCACAGTGATAACTGACCACAAGCCACTCGTTCCAATTTTCAATAAGCCCTCTTCAAAGCCTCCCCCGCGTCTTGAACGCTGGTTGCTCCGCTTACAGAACTATCATCTCCAGTTGAGATACGAGGCAGGAGCTGGAAATCCCGCAGACTATTTCTCGAGACACCCAGCACCACAGCCCACCACAGACGACATCCCCGCGACGATTCTGGCGGAGGAGCATGTCAACTTTGTCGTCGCCCATTCGGTACCGAAAGCTATGACCATACAGGAAATTAAGCAAGCGCTGGATGCTGATCACCAACTTCAATTTGTGATAGAGACGGTTCGGTCCAAGAACTGGAGCAGTTTTCTCGCTGAGGCCCGCCTTCACCCTCCTGATCAGGCTGGGTACCTGGAGGTTTTCTTTAACGCGAGACATTCACTATCAGTATCAGACTCAAATATGCTCTTAAGAGATAATCGCCTGGTGATACCTCAGAAACTTCAGAGCAGGGTACTGGATTTGGCGCATGAAGCTCATCAAGGGGTCGTGAAAACGAAGCAGCTACTTCGGGAGAAAGTGTGGTTTCCCGGACTTGACAAAAAGGTAGAGGCACTCGTTGAAACATGCATACCATGCCAAGCCACTACAGTTGCCCATAGACGTGCACCATTACAAATGACACCCCTGCCAGCCGGCCCATGGATAGCTGTTAGCATCGATTTCTGCAGTCTACCGGATAGCTCCTATCTGCTGGTGATCATGGATGACTTTTCAAGGTTTCCAGTCATCGAACATGTTTCTACAACCTCGGCCAAGGCTGTTTTACCAAAATTAGACAAGATCTTCTCGGCATATGGCATACCTGAGATCGTGAAATCTGACAATGGACCGCCTTTTAATAGCACAGACTTTCAGTCCTTCGCAACCTACCTGGGTTTCACACACTGGAAAATAACTCCTTGCTGGCCTCAGGCCAACGGTGAAGTCGAACGATTCATGCAATCGCTCAACAAGACCCTAAGGATTGCTACCATGGAGCACAAGGACTTACAGCAAGAGTTGAACGCATTCCTCAGACAGTACAGGGCTACACCCCACTCTACAATGGGAATACCACCTGCAACGGCACTGTTCAACAGGCCCTTACGGGTCAAACTTCCAAGCATTCCAGCAATCTCCGTCCAGACCCCGATTTCTATTAATGACTCCATATCAAAGGAAAAGATGAAATGGTATGCAGATAAGCGCAACCATCGAGGCAGACAGCCAGCAATACAGGTGGGCGATTGGGTCCTGGCACAAAGGTTAAAAGCGACTAGCAAGTTTGCGTCACCGTACTATCCGGAACCCTTTCAAGTTATAGACGTTAAGGGCACCATGGTTACTGCCCGGAATCAAAGTCGTCAGGTCACACGAAATGTGTCCCACTTTAAAAACCTCCGGGGCCACGTCCCAAAAACCACGCCTATTGAGGAAGCGGAGAGCGACGACTTCCTGCCAGAGACTGGAGATGCCGTAAGCCTAACAGGGGATGTCTCCGGGGATACTCAGGGCTTATCTGGTGATGGGCTGTCTCACCGCTATCCGACTAGGACCTATCGAAGACCACCTGCCCACCTTACAGACTATGTTCTGCAGTGAGACTTAATGTTTGAACGACAATATTCTTCAAATGTTTCAGTTTTTTTTTTGTTGTGAGAAAAGAAGAGGTGTGATGTTGTCACATCTCCTGTTGTTTGTGGGCTGTTGCCCTTGTTTGCATTCTTTGCCTAGTAACAGTGATGTAGGGGAGAGGAGGAGTCGGGGGAGGGACGTGGAGAGGAAGGAGGAAGTAAGGAATAAAAAAAAGCACGGCCTGGAAGCCAAGCACCAGCACATAAGTGTACGTCTCTGAATTCTTTATCGCCGACATCACGACACTACAGCTGAGGTCACAGTTCGTTGGACAACCAAGATGTGCAAGCGAGCGAGACACAATTCCAATACAGCAGAGGAAGGGGAACACTGACAAAGTTCTGGGAAAGTTTTCTCTGACCCTCCCATAGCACAGGCCCTGAGGTGTGGGGTGCTTTCTCAAGGAGTGCAAAGTTTGGGAAGATGCTGAGGGAGTACCTTGCTGACTGTACCAATGTCCTCAGTGATTCCTCTGTGCCTTTTAATTATTGGGTATCCAAGCTGGACGCGTGGCATGAACTGACTCTCTACACCTTGAAGGTCCTGGCCTGCCCTGCCGTTAACGCTTTCTCAGAGCAGGTTTTTAGTGCTGCTGGTGGAATTATAACTGATAAATGCATCCGCCTGTCAACTGAAAATGCTGACAGGCTGACTCTTATAAAAATGAACAAGGGCCAGATTGTAACATAAATTGAAATCCAGTGTCTTTTTTTGAGAGGTCGGTTCCAATGCACCTCTTGAAACCCACACATGGGTATACGCTTCCTGATTTTGGCTATTTGATGTTGTCCTCCTCCTTCTCCTCATCCTCATCCTCCACCACCGTATCACTAGGGTGACCATGGTCCGTGATGGAACACCCACAAAATATTTTTAAGGGTGCTTATGTTGCCTGTAAAAAAAATTGTTATGCAGTATGTTCATGTATACCTCCCAAGGGTAAATATCTGTCAGCCCATAAACTTAATGCTTGGACAGTACAAGTAAAGGAGAGCTGCTCCTTTCTAATGGGAACATTTTTTGATGAGGTCCTCCTCCACGTCTCTTCCAAGGGGCATTGGAGTGCCTCCAAATTTTTGGCAGCCTTTTCGTTCACTGCATCGGCAAACACTATGGGAGACCCACTTCCTAAGAATAGAAACATTTTTTCATGATGCCCTCCTCTACATCTCTTCAAAGAGGCATTGGAGTGCCTCCAAATTTTTTTCAGCCCATGCATTCACTGCATAGGCAAACACTATGGGAGACCCACTATCTAATAATGGGAACATTTTTTCATAAGGCCCTCCTCTACATCTCTTCAAAAGAGCATTGGAGTGCCTCCAAATTTTTGGCAGCCCTTGCATTTGCTGCAAAGGCAAACACTATGGGAGACCCAATTCCTAATAATGGGAACATTTTTTCATAAGGCCCTCCTCTACATCTCTTCAAAGGGGCATTGGAGTGCCTCCAAATTTTTGGCAGCCCTTGCATTCACTGCATAGGGAAACACTATGGGAGACCCACTTCCTAATAATAGAAACATTGCTATAAGGAGGCCCTCCTGTATGTCTCTTCAAAGGGGTATTGGGGTGCATCCAAATTTTGGACAGCCCTGCTACTCACTGCATACGCAATAACGGTATAGGAGACCCACTGTTTAATAATATGAACAACAAAGCATAGCCGGCTGATGGCTCTCTAAGAATAGTGAGGGCCGACTGCTGGCCTTTCAAGAATAGTAAAGGCCGCCTGATGGCTCTATAAAAATAGGCTTTGTGACTTTCAAAGTCCCTCCTTCATAAATGAAACAGGATGTGTCTGATGATGTGTCACACACCACATGACCAGATAAGGTTGTAAAATGTTCAAATGTCATTTCCCAGTGAATGCATTTGTTTTGGTTGAACGCAATGCTAAAGTTCGAAAATACTGCATGTCAACATAGCCCAAGGTGTGGAGGAGCATTTTTGATTTTGTTTTATAATCAAGTCATTACCCTGGAAAGGATGTTCCTTATCATATTTACCAGGAAAATCCATTTTGATTTCGTTTTTGTATGTTTTATTGTGAGTCTGTGAAAATGGTTTAAGACTCTGACAACATTGTTCACAGTAGTGACATGGGAGTCAGAAATGCTTCCAGGGGTCTTCCTCATGCTGTTCCCCTGTCATTTGGGCACTGTTCCCATCAATTTCTGCAATTTCTAGTCCCTCTGCAGACCGCCGGGGGGCCGCCAGAAAAATGCTCAAGTTTCCCATAGACTAACTTTGGGCTCGTTGTTTGTGTCGCGCACCTGAGCATTCCAATTTGCTCGACCCGAGCAACAAGCACCCGAGCATTTTAGTGCTCGCCCATCGCTAGTCTCGATACATTTTTCTATTCATCCATTCTTTAATTATGTGAAGTGGTGAATGCTGAAAACAGTCTCACATCACTATATTCCAACCTCCAAATTTCACTGTTGGTATGGTGCTTTTTTGGGTGACATACAGTGTCTTTTGGCCTCTAAACATGCTGTGTATTATAACATCTAAAGATTTACATTTTTAAAGCTGACTGCAAAAAAATATAAGATCCTCTAAGATCCTCGTACAGTCTGCACAAATGTAATTAGGCTTACAAAAATTGTGAAGGGTTACGTTTTCACATTATGTAAATACCAACGATTATTAATCATAGATAAAGCATATGTAGTAAAAGTTGAAGGAATGCTTTCATACTAATTTATTTCGGATAACTACTTTGTAAAAAAAAAAATGAGACAACAAAAAATATACGGTATTTATTGAGGCCTCCCCTCTGTGAGTAGCGGCAGTGAGGGGGTTTGGAAGCTGAAAAACAGATGCAATAAGTTTACAAAAATATGCAGGGATGAAAGATTGTGCATTTTTTTTACATTAATGTGGCTTAAATAATGTAGTGTATAGTTAGTAAATGTTATGTGAGGATATCAAAATTTCACAAATATGGGGTTTACTCTGCAGAGATGCCAAATTTGGAACTGACTAATTTCATCATGTAACTATATGGATGGTAGGTAGGTAGGTCTTATGTATAGCTACAAATCATCTGCCCATGAGCTCCATGATCTTATTGACAACAGAAATATTAATATCACAAAAAATCATACAGTTGTGGCCAAAAGTATTGACACCCCTGCAATTCTGTCAGATAATACTCAGTTTCTTCCTGTGAATGATTGCAAACACAAATTCTTTGGTATTATTATTTTCATTTAATTTGTCTTAAATGAAAAAGCACAAAAAGAATTGTCCTAAAGTCAAATTGGATATAACTCCACACCAAACATAAAGAAGAGGGTGGACAAAAGTATTGGCACTGTTTGAAAAATCATGTGATGCTTCTCTAATTTGTGTAATTAACAGCACCTGTAACTTACCTGTGGCACCTAACAGCTGTTGGCAATAACTAAATCACACTTGCAGTCAGTTGACATGGATTAAAGTTGACTCAACCTCTGTCCTGTGTCCTTGTGTGTACCACATTGAGCATGGAGAAAAGAAAGAAGACCAAAAAACTGTCTGAGGACTTGAGAAACCAAATTGTGAGGAAGCATGAGCAATCTCAAGGCTACAAGTCCATCTCCAAAGACCTGAATGTTCCTGTGTCTACCGTGCGCAGTGTCATCAAGAAGTTTAAAGCCCATGGCACTGTGACTAACCTCCCTAGATGTGGACGGAAAAGAAAAATTGACAAGAGATTTCAACACAAGGTTGTGTGGATGTTGGATAAAGAACCTCGACTAACATCCAAACAAGTTCAAGCTGCCCTGCAGTCCGAGGGTACAACAGTGTCAACCCGTACTATCCGTCAGCGTCTTAATGAAAAGGGACTGTATGGTAGGAGACCCAGGAAGACCCCACTTCTTAATCTGAGACATAAAAAAGCCAGGCTGGAGTTTGCCAAAACTTACCTGAAAAAGCCTAAAACGTTTTGGAAGAATGTTCTCTGGTCAGATGAGACAAAAGTAGAGCTTTTTGGGCAAAGGCATCAACATAGAGTTTACAGGAGAAAAAAAGAGGCATTCAAAGAAAAAAAAACGGTCCCTACAGTCAAACATGGTGGAGGTTCCCTGATGATTTGGAGTTTCTTTGCTGCCTCTGGCACTGGACTGCTTGACCGTGTGCATGGCATTATGAAGTCTGAAGACTACCAACAAATTTTGCAGCATAATGTAGGGCCCAGTGTGAGAAAGCTGGGTCTCCCTCAGAGGTCATGGGTCTTCCAGCAGGACAATGACCCAAAACACACTTCAAAAAGCACTAGAAAATGGTTTGAGAGAAAGCACTGGAGACTTCTAAGGTGGCCAGCAATGAGTCCAGACCTGAATCCCATAGAACACCTGTGGAGAGATCTAAAAATGGCAGTTTGGAGAAGGCACCCTTCAAATATCAGGGACATGGAGCAGTTTGCCAAAGGAGAATGGTCTAAAATTCCAGCAGAGCATTATAAGAAACTCATTGATGGTTACCGGAAGCGGTTAGTCGCAGTTATTTTGGCTAAAGGTTGTGCAACCAAGTATTAGGCTGGGGGTGCCAATACTTTTGTCTGGCCCATTTTTTGGAGTTTTGTGTGAAATGATCAATGTTTTGCTTTTTGCTTCATTCTCTTTTGTGTTTTTACATTTAAGACAAATTAAATGAAGATAATAATACCAAAGAATTTGATTTGTGTTTGCAATCATTTTCAGGAAGAAACTGAGTATTATCTGATAGAATTGCAGGGGTGTCAATACCCAAAAGGCCACAACTGTAATTAAGTACATTGTTAGTAAACTTATTTCCCTCAGTCATAACAGACAGAAGAATCACTTATAATAATGAAGGTGAACACACTGCATTTTCTTTTCTTGAGCTGCAGCATTCATCCTGGAGATGGAGACAATAATGATGAGGACCTGTAGACCAGGGTTCCCCAACTCCAGTCCTCAAGGCCCACCAACAGATCATATTTTCAGGATTTCCTTAGTATTGCACATGTGAAGCAATTATCACCTGAGCAATACTAAGGAAATCCTGAAAACACAATCTGTTGGTGGGCCTTGAGGACTGGAGTTGGGGAACCCTGCATGTAGCTAATATGTGTGGAGATACCAGCATGTGGGAAGAAGAGGCTGTGAGGATCAGACAGGCAGCGTGGGTGCTGGGACAGGTGAGCACTGAGGTATGTTATTTCCACGTTATGTTTGTTTATTACACCTTAGGATCTGTAGAGACTCAAGAGCCTAATGGGGAACATTCAAGTTTGGGTGAATAACTTCACTGCAAGTTGAATTTCATAGTAAAGTGCATGAGATTTGTCAAATTCGAATTTTGACAGATTCACCCATATTAAACTACAATACTATAGTATTGCTGTGCATTGTGTAAGCGCTCTAGTGGTCAAAGGTCTCAAGTACACAAAGAGGGCTAAAAAAAACTCTAAAGATGGAAAACAAACTTAGATTTGTTGTATTGGTGTTAGATTTTATTAGTTCTAATAGCAGATTTGCTGTATTTTGGTCAAACACCTCCATGACAAAAAACAAAAGTTATATGGACCCTTAAATCAAACCAAACCCAAGCTCACCCTGCAAAAAAAAAAGTAGTAACAAAAAATTATCACAACCATTTAATCCAAAGAACAAAAGTAACAGATATTTTTTTTTTTTACTATAAAGTGAACATCATAAAAAAAATAGAAAAGAAACCCAGAATTTCTGTATATAATTTGGGAAAGTGATTGGTGTTATCCCAAACAACATCTAGTCCTGCAAAAAAAAAAAAAACCTTCATGTAGCTATGATGACCACAAATTAAGAAAGGTGTGTCTCTTACAAGAAGAGGAGGGAAAAATGCCTTAAATAAACATTTTCATAAAACTAAAACTTAGCTATTACTCAGCAAAGCGAATGCAAAAGTTAATGTCCTAGCACCTTTTAGGTATGTGCACCTGTTGCGGATTTGCTGCGGATCTGCAGTGGATTTGCTGCAGGTTGGCTAGTGATTTACAGTACAATATTATTCTATGGGGGGAAAAACCCGCTGTGCACATGCTGCGGACAAATCCACGCGGAAACGCAGCGTTATATTTTCGGCAGCAAGTCAATTCTTTGTGCGGATTCCACAGCACTTTTACACCCATTCCATTATAGGAATCCACAGGTGTAAAAACGCAGGCCATATCCGCACACAATCCGCATAAAAATGCGCAGATTTTGACCTGTGGATTCTGCCAAGAGATGCAAATTCCGCGCTGAAAATTCCGCACAGCAATCTGCACATGTGCACGCACTCTTACTCAGTCTTCAAGTGCTAATTTGCTAATTGAATGCAGGTTCTGAGACCCACCTAACTGTGGTGTCTCTAGAAGCAGCTGATTGACATTAATTAGTCTGTGATCTAGACAAGCTTCCAGATCCTTCTCTACAAGTGAATTACCTAGCTGCACTACCCTTGGAATATATACAGTAGATGGGTAGCACATTTTACAGTCTTCTAAAAGACTTTTCCAGAGATTAAGGTGTGGTTATAAGATATATAGAAAATAAAAAACTATCTTATATGTATCATCTCTGATTAAAAAGTAGTGCGTTCATTCCTCTAAATAACCTTTTATTCTTTTACAAGAGGGAAATGAGGCAGCAGTAACAAAATGGTTTTCTTCACAATCGTCATCCTCCATTTGTCAGGCCACTGGTTCTTTAATTTAATCTCACTGTGTGCTTTTAAGGTTAATCATGGTATTAGGAGAAATTTCAGGATATTTATCTTTATAAATCAGACAAGATTAAAGTTTTAAAGCAGATAGTAATCCAATTACTGAACGTAGTTGTAGGCAAATAATTTCCAGATTTATTATCCCTGGATTTTATTAAAATGCAGATGACTGTCACGATAATTGTTTTATTGTTTTCATGTAAGAATTTAAACCTGACATGTGCACATATATTATTTCTGCCTGGTTTATATGTAGATTAGGAACTAAATGTAGCAAATCTTCATCTTTGGAAGCTGAATGTCATTTAAGTGTTTTATTCGAACTTCCCCACTTTCTACCGAGAGCTGTATACTAGGGATGAGCGAGTAAACTCGTTAGGATTCGGTACTCGGCGAGTAATGAGGTACTCGCGGTATTCGAATCCTGGCGAGTATTTCAAGGTGAGTATATTCTGTACAGCCTGCACAGTCCCCGCACAGCCCCCGCACAGCCCGGCACAGTACCTGCACAGCCCGTCACAGTCCCCGCACAGGCTGGCACAGTCCCTGCACAGTCCCTGCACAGTACCTGCACAGGCCAGCACAGTCCCGCACAGTACCTGCACAGCCCAGCACAGTCCCGCACAGTACCTGCACAGCCCAGCACAGGCCAGCACAGTCCCGCACAGTACCTGCACAGCCCAGCACAGTCCCGCACAGTACCTGCACAGCCCAGCACAGTCCCGCACAGGCCAGCACAGTCCCGCACAGGCCAGCACAGTCCCACACAGCACCTGCACAGTCCCGCACCGTAGCTGCACAGTCACCGCACAGTAGCTGCACAGTCACCGCACAGTAGCTGCACAGTCCCCGCACAGTAGCTGCACAGTCCCCACACAGTCTCTGCACAGTACCCGCACAGCCCAGCACAGTCCCGCACAGCCCGGCACAGTCCCGCACAGTCCCCGCACAGTACCTGCACAGCCCAGCACAGTGCCGCACAGACCAGCACAGTCCCGCACAGCCCCCGCATAGTACCTGCACAGCCCGGCACAGTCCCCGCACAGTACAGCCCAGCACAGTCCCGCACAGCCCCCGCACAGTACCTGCACAGCCCAGCACAGTCCCGCACAGCCCAGCACAGTCCCGCACAGCCTGGCACAGTCCCCGCACAGTACAGCCCAGCACAGTGCCGCACAGCCCAGCACAGTCCCGCACAGCCCCCGCACAGTACCCGCACAGCCCAGCACAGTCCCGCACAACCCAGCACAGTCCCGCACAGCCCGGCACAGTCCCCGCACACTACAGCCCAGCACAGTGCCGCACAGCCCAGCACAGTCCCGCACAGCCCCCGCACAGTACCTGCACAGCCCAGCACAGTCCCCGCACAGTACCTGCACAGCCCAACGCAGTCCCACACAGTCCCGCACAGCCCGGCACAGTACCTGCACAGGTCAGCACAGTCCTGCACAGTACCTGCACAGTCCCGCACAGTCCCACACAGCCCTGCAAAGTCCCGCACAGCCCAGCCCAGTCCCCACACAGTACCTGCACAGCCCAGCACAGTTCCGCACAGCCCAGCACAGTCCCAGAGAGCCCGGCATTGTCCCCGCACAGTACCTGCAGAGCCCAGCACAGTCCCGCACAGCCTGGCACAGTCTTCGCACAGGCCAGCACAGCCCAGCACAGTCTTCGCAAAGGCCAGCACAGTCCTGCACAGCCCAGTACTGTCCCGCTGTGACGCTTCAGGGATTGACAGCGTCCAAGAGTGGACCCTCTGGGTCATGGAACTGATGCCCCCGAGGCGAGCACGCCAGGTGGAACCGACCCCTATGCAGGGACCATTAGGGGCAGGCCCGCGGGGGTCAGACACCACGACAACTGGAACCAAGAGGGGCGGCTCAAAGGACCGGAGTGGCTACAGGCAGGACCGGGATACCAGACAGGACCCAAGGTACAAGAGCAAGGAGTACCGGACGGGGACTTGTGTAGAGGAACCAGACAGCAGGTACCAAAAGGTGGTGACAGGACTAGGGCACAGGACTCCGTGCACTAAGCGCGGAGGGAGGCATGGAGCGGTTAGCACCAGGATCAAATATAACGACAGACAGCAGGCAGGAGAACAGGACAGGTAACGGGACAGGCACTGGAGGGCGGAACCGAGACGGAGACCAGAGGAGACACAGACTGGGAAAACAGAGACAAGGCGGAATGGATGACGGGCAGGAAGGCAGGTAATAGAACACAGTAGCAGAGACAGGAGAATCACAAGACTGAGGAAAAGACTATAGACAAGCTATAGGCGGCCAGATTAGTGCAGGGTATAGCACACGATAACCAGGCGTCCTCCCTTTATGGGAGACGCCTGATAAATCCCCTGCCAGCAGGGGATTGGCTGGCCGTGATCCCAGAAGCTGGCCACCGCAGGGTTAAAAAATCTGCAGGGTGCCCGCCCGCGGCCTAAGGCGCATGAGTGGGACCACAGCTGACCGGGAGGAAGGAGGAGGTGGGAGCACGCGGGAACAGTGCAGCAGGATGTGGCCGGGTAAGAGGACGCAGCGGCGGGACCTGGTGCTGGTGGGACGGCGGTGGGCACGGCCACCGACGTCACACCCGCACAGCCCAGCACAGTCCCCACACAGTACCTGCACAGCCCAGCACAGTCCTAGACAGCCTGGCATAGTCCCCGCACAGTACCTGCAAAGCCCAGCACAGTCCCGCACAGCCCGGCACAGTCATCACAAAGGCCAGCACAGCCCGGCACAGTCTTCGCACAGGCCGGCACAGTCCCGCACAGCCCAGCACAGTCATCGCACAAGCCAGCACTGTCCCGCACAGCCAGCAGTCTTTGCCCAGGCCCGCACAGCCCGTCACAGATTTCGCACAGTCCCCACCCAGCCCAGAACACACACACAGCCCATTAATTGCATTTCCCATAGACTTACATTGGACTCACTACTCGTTACGAGTACCCGAGTATTAGGAGGTACTCGTAACGAGTACAGCGAGTCCGAATACTACACTACTCGCTCATCCCTACTGTATACTGGACCCTTGAAACACTTATTTTATGGAGATCTCCCACTTGTGACTTCTTTCAGCAGATCAGTGGTTGTAGGGTTTTTGTTATGATCCAGACTGGGTTTTGAGTCATGTCTTTCCATGTTCCCAGTCTGGTCATTTCAGGGGTTAATTTTTCTCAGCCTCAGTCTGGTTTCAGGCTTGCTATTTAGCTCCGCAAGATGTATCTGACTCTGGTATATCCTGATTTGTCCTGCTGTGATCCCTGTCTTGCACTGTGTCTGTTTTTCTCCTCTGTCTGTCCTTACTCAGTGTTTCCCTGTAAGTTTGTTGACTCTCGAGTTTTGACTTGGTTTGCATCTGGACCTGCTTCTGTCTTTTGTCTTTGCGTTATCCACTTCCAACTGTTGCTGATCCCCTGGCTTGTTTATGACTATGTGTACTGCTGTGACCGCAGGTACTTCTGCTCCTGACTGTTTCTGATTCGGCTTGTCTGACCACTCTTTTGCCACCTGGTGGCGCTTGTGCTGCTGCTCAGTGTTGCTACGTTGTGTATGCAACCTCTCTTCCCTCGCCAGCACCCCCTGGTGGAGGTGGTGCTATACTGCACTGCAGTAGCATGACAGTTTTTTTAAAAAGACAATCACTTCAGTATTGTTCTGTGAAATCCCTACAATCATTGATCCCCTGAACAGAGTCACAAGTGGGAGATCTCCATATACCCTAATATTAAAGCAAATCTATCATCATTTTTTATGTAATCTGACAACATCATGAAGTAGGGACTGAGACCCTGATTCCAGCAATGTGTCACTTACTGGTCTGCTTCTTGCAGTTGTGACAAAATTATAGTTTTCTCTGTTGCAGATCTAGCAGTTCTCTGACTGCTAAGCTCTGCATAATCCCACCTACATCAGACAGGTCCCAATGTACACTGTGCATAATCATGAAGCTGCTAATCCAGTGGTGGGGGCAGAATTACACAGAGCTGCAGTACTAGGAGGCACGAAATGCTGTCACGCACAGTGTAGGACAGACTAGGTGCAACACAAATGGATAAGGGAGGGGGGACCAAATACTAGGGAAGGGGAAAGTGGAGACCCTTAGATAGATCAAACCTCACGCTGTCTGTCCCACTATCCCTATATAGGTTCTGCACCTATTGCCGAGCAGGATACCTAGTGCATGTGTGACCCTGATAAGCCCTGCACCGGGAAGGATAAGATGAACACTAGTCAATCCCACTAACACTAAAGAGAGTAAGGATAAATTAAACCAGGGGGACACTTAGCTTGAGTAGACTCAGAGAAAAAGCTGACACCCTCCAAACTCCAAGAGGACGCTAGCAGATGGCAACAGCTCCAAGCTTCAACAGAGAAGAGGAAATAACACCCATAACTCCCAACGGGAAGTTGGGCGTTATAAACACCTAGATCCAGGTGACACCATTAGCATCGAGGGAGGTGGCCACAAGTCTGCAAAGCAAGCAATCGAGACCTTCTGAAGACAGATGCAATGGAATGGTCTGCGGCCTCTTATAGTACCCCCCCTTCTACGAGTGGCCTCTGGACACTCAAGATCAGATTTCTCAGGATAAGAAGTATGGAAAGAATAAACCAGCCTGGGGGCATTCACCCCTGCTGCTGAAGCAAACATCCTTTCCTCTGGACAATAACCCCACCAATCCACTAAGTATTGTAGGGAATGATGTCGGAGGCGGGAATCTACAATCCTCAAAATTTGAAACTCTAGGTTTCCATCAACCATAATTGGAGGAGGGCTCAAGGGGTATGACATATTTCATGAGCAAAGACCTGTGAAAAATGTTGTAGACCTTTAGAGCCTGAGGTAGCTGAAGACAAAATGTAGCTGGACCAATGATGACGGTTATCTTATAGGGACCAATTAATCTATGTCGCAGTCTCCAGGAAGGATCCCTCAATCTGAAATTCCTGGTAGACAACCATACAAAGTCATTCACATTCAGGTCTGGACCTGGCAGGCATTTGCTGACAGTCATATGTTTGTACCTGTCTCTCCTGACCTTGTTAGGAAAAGGTTGTGGTGAAACAGGATTAGATGGATGGGTATGCGGTGCTTTAGAACTTGCACAGACAGTGCAGGTTGACACTTGTTCAACCACAACCCGATGCAACCCTGGCCAGCAAAAATGACGAAAAAAGAGGTCCACGGTTGCTTTACCACCTGGGTGTACAGTAAGTACAAAGTTATGAAATTCTCTAGTTACTTTGCAGGGCAATTTAGATGACACAAATAATCTCTCTGAAGGACAGGAGGCAGGGGTGTCCCCCTGAGCCTTCAACACCTTACTCTCTAGGTCAGTGTACAAGGCCAAGATGCCTACCCCCCATCTGCAAAATTAAGGCAGGGTCCTCCAAGTCAGAGAAAAATGTCAGTAAGGACCCTGTAGATACAGCAGAAGGGTTAACATTTATGCAGTTACCATGACCGTAATCTCCCCACTTCACAATCTCTCTGGATTGCCAATTCACAGTTGAATTATGCCTCATCAACCAGGGCAAACCCAGAACCATTGGAGTGTAGAGACCCTTCAGGACATTGTAAGGGATTATTTCATAATGCGAAGACCCCACCTTCAGAATTATATTATGAATAATTTGTGTCAGTTTTCTGTGTGCAAGTGGTGCTGAGTCGATGGTGCAAATAGGAATAGGTTTTAGCGAAATTATAGCAGACAAAACCATGAGATCTTGCAAACTCAGGATCCACCATACTGACTCCAGCTCCACTGTCTAGAAACACAAACATATTTTCAGACCTGCTCTCTAGTACCACCTCTGCTGACAGGACAAAACAAGAATTGCAGGTTGAAGACAAACACACCGCTTGATTATCAAGATCAGGGCTCCCAAGGGTTAATCGAGTCTCTTTTTGCTTTGGAATTGCAGGACATGACCCAATAAAATGTCCCCTCTTCCCACAAAAAACATACATCCTTTTTCTTGCAAATGTTGAGGGAAACATGTGACATGAATGCACCTCCCGACTGCATGGGTTCCTCTAACTCTGCAAGTATAGGTTTACCCCTTGACCTTTCCTCCAACACCAGGATCTTGCCCCGGAAAGAGGGTTCAGAAGTTGGTGGTCTCACCCATCTGTCCCTCAGGCATCTATCCACCTAAATAGCCAAGGACATGACAACCTCCAGTGACACAGGAGTTTCATACACTGCTAATGTGTCCTTCAACCTTTCAGTGAGGCCCTGAAGGAATTGAATTCTGAGAGCCGGGTGATTCCAATTGGTGTCAGTTGACCACCTGCGGAATTCAGAGCTATAAGTCTCTACTGGGCAAATTTCTTGCTGAATGCGATGCAGCTGGGATTCAGCCAAGGAAACATGGTCAGGACCATCATAGATAAGGGCTAGGGCCCTGAAAACTCTTCCATAGACTGCAGACACATACAGTGCTATGCAAATTAATTGAGACAAAGCATTTTTTTTAAAAAAAATCATAAGTTGGTTACCAGTCAGTGAATCAAACCAGTTTTAACTGCTTTGAACAGGTGTGAGTGCCTGTTCAAAGCAGTTAAAATTAGTTTGAATGACTGACTGGTAACCAACTTAAGATTTTACTTAAAAAAATGCTTTGTCCCAATTAATTTGCACAGCACTGTAGAATGCTGTGGAAGAGAAAACGCCCAGGACTAATGTTCCCCTTGCAGCAGTGAAATAAGTGAAATAACAATTCCTACTCGTTGCTCCTTATCTCCAGAGAAGTAAGGACGTAGTTTAAAGTACCTCTTTTAACACAAAAAATGTGTCCCTACACCCAGCAAACCTGTCCGGGAGGGCTATTGCGGGTTCCAGCTGGACCCGCCTTCCAGCAACATCCCCCACAATCGGAGCCTGCAGCTGCTGCCATTGCTGCTGAACCTCAGAACGAAGGTCAGTCACCTCCAGTGACAACCTTTGCAGCTGCTCTGCCAGCCCAGCAATGGATCCATGAACTCAGCAAAAGGGGAAAAAAAACACAACAGAAAAAACACTTGTCAGTTTTGTTGTGTTTTTTTTCCTTTTACAAACGTGAGTGATGGGTGTTAATGTCATGCACAGTGTAGGACAGACTAAGTGCAACATAAAGGGATAAGGAAAGGGGAACCAAATACTAGGGAAGGGGGAAGTGGAGACCCCTAGCCTTATCTAACGTCACACTGTCTGTCCTACCATCCCTATAGACAGTGGGTACAGAAAGTATTCAGACCCCTTAAAATTTTTCACTCTTTGTTTCATTGCAGCCAATTCGAAAAAGTTCATTTTTTTTCTCATTAATGTACACTCTGCACCCCATCTTGACTGAAAAATAAAACAACAGAAATGTAGAAATTTTTGCTAAATTATTAATAAAGAAAAACTGAAATATCACATGTTCATAAGTATTCAGACCCTTTGCTCAGTATTGAGTAGAAGCACACTTTTGAGCTAGTACAGCCATGAGTCTTCTTGGGAATGATACAAGTTTTTCACACATGGATTTGGGTACCCTCTGCCATTCTTCCATGCAGATCCTCTCCAATTCTGTCAGGCTGGATCGTGAATGTTGGTGGACATCCATTTTCAGGTCTCTCCAGAAATGCTCAAATGGGCTAAGGTCAGGGCTCTGGCTGGGCCAGTCAAGAATGGTCACAGAGTTGTTCTGAAGCCACTCCTTTGTTATTTTAGCTGTGTGCTTAGGGTCATTGTCTTGTTGGAAGGTGAACCTTCTGACAAGTCTGAGGTCCAGAGTACTCTGGAAGAGGTTTTCATCCAGGATATCTCTGTACTTGGCTGCATTCATGTTTCCTTCAATTGCAACCGGTTGTCCTGTCCCTGCAGCTGAAAAACACCCCCATAGCATGATGCTGCCACCACCATGTTTCACTGTTGGGATTGTATTGGGCAGGTGATGAGCAGTGCCTGGTTTTCTCCATGCATACCGCTTATAATTATCACTAAAAAAGTCTATCTTCATCTCATCAGACCAGAGAATCTTATTTCTCATGGTCTGGGAGTCCTTGATTTGTTTTTTAGCAAACTCTGTGGGGGCTTTCATATGTCTTGCACTGAGGAGAGGCTTTCATTGGGGCACTCTGCCATAAAGGCCCTAGTGATGGAGGGCAGCAGTCATAGTTAACTTTGTGGAACTTTCTCCCAACTGCATCTGTGGAGCTCAGCCACAGTGATCTTGAGGCTCTTCTTTACCTCTCTCACCAAGGCTCTTTGTTAGGACTGGCGGATTGCACTAATTTAATTTAAACTATAAAGTGCAATCACAAACCGGGTCCCCCATGTAGAGATGAATAACTGCTGCTAGTGTGCATAATGGCGAATAAAAAAAACTAGCGAACACACTGCGTTAAAACCACACAGAGCAAACGGGATGCAAACTACCAAGCTCAGCTAACCACCGAGCAACTCTAAAAAGTATAAGTACCAATCTCAGCTAACCACTGAGTGGCACAGAAAATATAAGTACCCAGCTCAGCTAACCACCCAGTGGCATAGAAAAATAAGTGCAATACCCTGTTACACCCGCAGAGGCAGAAGCAAATGGCAAGCTAGGTGTGGAACCTTATCGCTCTCCCAGGGAATTCTAGGCTAGTGATTGGACTTGCTCTGTATCTCAGCTGTGCTAACCACACACGACCGGAGACAGATGCTGAGCCAAGCAGGGTTTTCCCACCCTACACTGCCTGTGTAGACACACAGTCACTGGTATAGAGTGGCACACACACGTGCAAACAGAGTGGTAGCATATACACACACAATCACAAATTACGCTGGCACGCCCGCGTGCGGCACTGGAAGCCTTTTATGCGCTAGGCTCCACCTCAAACACTCAAGCTCAGACAGATGGGGCGCCGCCTGTGGGCCAATCCGTATCTGCCACATCACCACAGCAGTCATCGTCCGAGCACCAATGAGAAGGCAAAACATCATGGACATGCTCAGTAAGATGATTTCTGGACTTAGACTCCATAGGCTAGGGCTGCCTCTCTATACCACTGGTTACCATAGACTTAGCTGGAGAGCCAGCAGTAACCACCTGGACACTATGAAGCAGTGCAAGATGCTAGGACCGAAGTCTGTGCTTAGCAACAATCTGAGCATCTGGGCTGAATAGGAGACTGCAGAGGCAGACAAAGCCTGGGATCCATCTTGAGCAGCGGGACAATCCCGGCACCTAACACTCTTCTCTCCAGATTGCTCAGTTTGGCTGGATGGCCAGGTCTAGGAAGACTTTTGGTGGTCCTAAAATTCTTCCATTTAAGAATTATGGAGGCCACTGTGCTTGTAGGAACCTTGAGTACTGCAGAAATTTTTTTGTAACCTTGGCCAGAAGTGTGCCTTGCCACAATTTTGTCAGTTCCTTTGATCTAATGATTCTCATTTGGTCTGACATGCATTATGAACTGTGAGGTCTTATATAGGCAGGTGTGTGTCTTTCTAATTCAAGTCCTAGGACTCCAGTGAAGGAGTAGAACCATCTCAAGGAGGATGAGAAGGAAATGCACAGCATGTGACTTAAATATGAGTGTCTGAGCAAAGGGTCTGAATACTTATGACCATGTGATATTTTGTTTTTTCTTTTTTAATTTGCAAAAATATCTACATTTCTTTTTTTCTCAGTGAAGATGGGGTGCAGAGTGTACATTAATGAGAAAAAAATGAACTTTTTGAATTTACCAAATGGCTGCAATGAAACAAAGAGTGAAAAATTTAAAGGAGTCTGAACACTTTCCATATCCACTGTAGGTTCAGCACCCATGGCCAAGCAGGATACCTAGTCCCTGTGAGACCCAGGCAATAAACCCTGCATCGGGGAGGACAGGATAAACGCTAGTTAATCCCACTAACACTAAAGACAGTAAGGATAAATGAAACCAGGGGGATGCTTAGCTTGAGTAGACTCAGCTCCAAGCTTCAACAGAAGTGCAAATAGGAAATATCACCTGCGTGTCCCAACAGAAAGTTGGGAGTCAAACACCCAAATCCAAATGACACCATTAGCATTGGGGGAGGTGGCTAGAGATGAGCCAATATTTCAATATTCCACTTTGCTCACGATCGCAGAATTTGCATTATTCACTGATTTAATCATCGATTTAATTTCCGAATATAGCTGAACAAACGCCGCACAAAAGCTAGTGTTTCCCAGTCTGTGTGACAGCGTGGGAAACAACAGCATAGCGCTTCTGACTGCAAGTGAAATCATCCCCGCCGGTCAGAGAGCCGCGGTTCCCATGCTATCAAAAGACGGCGTGAGTGATCAGCTGTGATCGGAGGTATAAAGTTTACCTTGGGTCACTGATGTCAGCTGATAGGACTACAGCTCCCATCAGCTGACACCTGCTGCCATTTTTAACAGTGGGAGCAGGAGCGATAGATGGGAGTATGTAAATAAATTAATAAAAAAAACCTGTATTCCCCTGTATTTTTAATAACCAGCCCGGCAAAAATCACAACTAGGGGCTGCAACCCTCAGCTGTCAGCGTCAGCAAGGCTGGTTATCAAGAATAGATTGGTCCCTTACGCCATATTTTTTAATTATTTAACTAATTTACCTCCCTATAAAGTTACCCGATGCAAATAATTAATTATTTTTTTTACCAAAGAAAAAACGTACACTATCCTAATGCACTAGCTAAAAATTTACTCGACACAACTAATTTTTTTTTACAAAAGAAAAACGAATGTCACCAACAATGTGACGTATGCTCCCTAATGCACTCGCTAAAACTTAACTTGACGCAACTAATTTTTTTTTTAAAAAGAATAACAAACGCCATCAACAATGTGACGTATGCTCCCCTAATGCATTAGAAATTGCCCTGCAATAGCAGCTTTCTTTTTATGCAAAAAAAAGACACTACCTCCTGTAAGGTAGCGCTGTCATTTGGGTAGGGGATACTCGCTTGGCAGCCAAATAACCACATCAGGCACAGGTTTTCCATAAAACAATCACAGTCCATGCGGTTTATTTAGGCATCATAAACCATGACCAGCAACATAAAGTTCATACTAACAGCATAGCGTCCATGACAGAGCTTCACTCTGTTATCCCTGTGGTCACACAGGTTGTGCCATGTCCAGCACACAGGTTCTCTTAGCCTCACAGTTATATCCCCTCCCTGGGTTTACCTCATGGCTGCTTCACCACGCTGCAGACGTCCATTCCCTCCAGGGAACTATCAGGCATGTGCAGCCATTAACACAGCGTTCACTTGCTGTGAGGAAGACAGTCCCATCTCTCTCAGACGGGACCTTCCAAAACGGACCAACCAGGTCCCAGCATTCACTCCATGTGACCTAACCTGGCCACCTTATATCGTCCGTAGCCACGCCCATGGTTATAACCTCATCACAGGTCCTTCAACCACTCATACACACTTTACAATAGCGTTCTTAAACACACCCCCTGGGTGGGTTTGTAGTTAACTGGTCCCGCCTGTATCACCAACTACCTGGAGACTTCTCCCTGACTCATTGGAACAAAAGATCAGATCTGCTGATCAGCACATAAGCAAGCCTCCATCCCAAGGCCACCCACCTTGAGATACATAACGATCCTTTAGCACCCTGCTCCTGTTACCACTCTGGACAAGGCTATCCATTCATCCTGGGACACCCACACAGCGCCCCCTAGTGGACACAGTTGTCACTACATCACATACCTCTTCCCTCTGTTCAAACTCCTGGGGTTGAACACACAACATTACACCAGGATCTCGAGACCGGGCACTCATTACACCCTGCCTCACAGGTCGAGAGAACCATCTCCATCTGTCATACGGCCTCATCCCTACGTTAGGCCTCACCCGCCCCCAGCGGTCAGAATATCGGTCATTGTCTTTGACCCTCCAGTCACGGTCTGTCTGCGTCGTCAGACACTGTTTCGTCACGATCCTTTCTCTATCTAAGCTTCTTGTAACAAATCGCACCCCACCACGTCTAAGTTTGCTTTTCAGTGCATTAACCTCACGGTTCATTGCACCTGCTGTCTCTGTAACATCCTCCAGTTCACACTGTAATCTACGGTGCAACATATTGGCATGTTGAGCCTCCTTCTCCGCTTCTTCCACCTGGCGTTTCAGCTGTTTCAGACGTACACTATTTCCCTCAGCCAGGTCTTTGCACTGCTCAGAACTTCGCCTTTCATCATCCATTTGCCTTAGTACATCCTTCAGTTTTTTCTCCGTATGATGTACTTGTTTGCTTGCAGATTGTTGCACTTTAATTTCCGCATCAAGCTGTTCCTCCAGTAGTGCAACCTTTGCTTCTAACTCCTTATTCTGGTGAACTAATTGCTGACGGGCATTCTTGCTCTTCTGAGCATTACTACGTTCTGCATTCAGATCAGCATTCATCTGGTCAACCTGAGGTGTGGCCTTTCTCAGCCTGTCATTGGCTAATTCAGTGTTGCCGTGTTCTTCCTCCACTTCTTCTTCAAGCTGAACAATGCGAGATTCTAACCGCCTCTTTTCTTCCAAAGCCAGAGCATGTTGTTGGCAACCACATCAGCCAGTTCATCTCTCTCCTGCGGTGCTTGCCTTTTAGCATGCTCTGCAGCAGCAAGCTTCTCCTGCATATGGATCATCTCTGCTTCCATACTCTCCAGTTTCTTCTTGTCTTCACTCTGTTCATCACTCAGGCCTGGCCACTGTATGTCTTCGTTCCACTTCTTCTCCCACAGAAGACCTCTTACAGTTTCTGGGAATACTCCTACCTCTTCTCTGAGTGACTTATTCAGAACTTGTCACGATGCCAGGTGACCTTTGAGCTCGAAGACTTCTTTCTCTAGCTCATCTAATCTGTGCTCCCTCTCTCTCTCAGAGCCACACTCACCCCTAGAGTCTGAGTCACGCCGATCATCCAAGAGAACCCTCCAGTTACCCTCTTACCGTGTGTCCACTCCAATCGTCTCATCTCCCAACCCACCATCCGTAATGTCACGAGTCGTCAGATCCATAAGCTGGGCAGACGTACCTCTTCTTCCAGTCACTTCTACAACTGACCTGTCCAGCTTAGCAGGCATCACAGTCATCCTGTCTGCTAATGCAACAGTAGGAACGTCTCCATCCTCCTGCCATATATCATCAAACAAGACAAAGTCCTGACCCCTCTCAAAGGTATGCACTAAGTTTGGTGGCATACTACCACCTTGACAGTTATCCCCCTTTGTCATCTCAATCAGGACTCTCTCCACCATATAGTTCACAATGACCCCGTGGTCGCAGCGAATGTTGACGTTTTTCTCAGTCAGAGATAAAATGAGTGGAGTTCCTGTGAGAGTCACCTGACTCTTTGAGTCCAGCCTACCAGAGACTCCTTCCCAGTGCAGCATCACGGTACACACCTGTGGCCCGTCGTTATCTGGAAAATACATGCCGCCCTCCTCAAAAGACATACACACACTGCGGTTCCCCAGACTTGTCCACTGAGGTACCCAGTGCTGCCCCTTTTGCAAACTCGGCCCCTTTCTGGACCACCATCCCAATTTGGGTCACGGCCCCCCTCTGGGACTTCACCCCTTTTTGGGTTACCACCCCGATTTGGGCCAACGCCCCCTTTCGGGATCTTCCCATATCCGTTCTACAGGTCTTCTCAGACCACAGTTTACACAGCACAATTTATGTCTCTTTTACGATACCACACAAGTCCTTGCTGGCACCACCACAGCTCCTGCTGTCACCGATCACCGACACTTCCGACTGCCACTCACACACAGCTGCTGGTGTCACCTTCGTAACCCCGTCGAGTTACAGGAAGCCGCTTGCCCCCTTCGTAACCCCGCCAAGTTACAGCAAGCCGCTTGTCACCTTCGTAACCCTGCCAAGTTACAGCAAGCCACTTGTCACCTTCTTGACTCCCACTGAGCCACCGCAAGCTGAGTTGAGAAAAGAGAAAAAAAACACACCACACAAAACTCATGTGTCCTGTCTGTGTGCTATTCAGGACGTTCTGTCTCCACCTGAGACCGTCCAACACACAGGGTGCACCTGGTGCTATTCAGGGAGCCGACCCTCCACCCAGGGTTTCCCAACAAACTGGCCTCACCAGGTCCAGGGGCTCAGTGGGTGCTCTTTAGGACATCCATCTCTTCCTGAGACTCCCCAACACTCACGCCTCACCAGGTCCAAGGTCATACCACATGCTCCAAGGATCCGACTCTTCTCCTAGAATCTCTCAACACTCACCCTCCAGGACCTTTGCTCACTGAACCCTCCAGGTACACAGTCTCTCTCACTGACCCAGGTCAGTGCAACGCGAAGAACTGTCCATTACCTGTGTCGGCCACACAGGTCTTCGGGTACCTCACATCCGCAGAGGCACCCTAGCAATCAACAGTCTCTTTCTCTGACCCCGGTCAGTACAAAACGGCTTTCACAACCGTCACCTGCTGGCCGCGCAGGTTCTCGGACCCCTCTACCGCAGAGGTATCCTATAAGTCTCTTCCACTGACCTGCTGTCAGTATATCACACGGCTTTCACAACCGTCAGCCCTCCTGGCTCAGCGTTGCCAGCACTGCAACATGTGATTTTTTGGAAACCGTTGCCCTTTGCAACCAAATTTTGCAGTCCTCTTCCATTGCTCCTAGCAACAAGGCTACAACACTGCCCATAGCATTCTCCACCAATTGTAAGGTAGCGCTGTCATTCGGGTAGGGGATACTCGCTTGGCAGCCAAATAACCACATCCAGCACGGGTTTTCCTTAAAAGAGTCACAGTCCATGCTGTTTATTTAGGTACCATAAACCATGATAAGTAACATAAAGTTCATATTAACAGCATAGCGTCCATGACAGAGCTTCACTCTGTTATCCCTGTGGTCACACAGGTTGTACCATGTCCAGCACACAGGCTCTCTTAGCCTCACAGTTACATCCCCTCTCCGGGTTTACCTCATGGCTGCTTCACCACGCTGCAGATGTCCATTCCCTCCAGGGAACTATCAGGCATGTGCAGCCATTAACACAGCGTTCACTTGCTGTCAGGAAGAAAGCCCCATCTCTCTCAGATGGGACTTTTCAAAACGGATCAACCAGGTCCCAGCATTCACTCCATGTGACCTAACCTGGCCACCTTATATGGTCTGTAGCCACGCCCACCGGGTGACATGGCTATGACCTCATCACAGGTCCTTCAACCACTCATACACACTTTACAATAGTGTTCTTAAACACACCCCCTGGGTGGGTTTGTAGGTAACTGGTCCTGCCCATCTCACCAGCTACCTGGAGACTTCTCCCTGACACAATAGAACGAAAGATCAGCTCTGCTGATCAGCACATAAGCAAGCCTCCATCCCAAGGCCACCCACCTTGAGATACATAACGATCCTTTAGCACCCTGCTCATGTTACCACTCTGGACAAGGCTATCCGTTCGTCCTGGGACACCCACACAGCGCCCCCTAGCGGACACAATGGTCACTACACCACACTCCCTACCTATAAAACTACTCTGTATGATATTTTCTTCTCTAAAAGATCTATCATTACTAACACTGTGATGTCAGCTACCCTACCTTTAAAACTACGTTGTACTAGCTACTATTTTTTTTTTCTAAAAAAAAATCAGTCGTCACTAGAGTTGAGCGACTTTTGGTTTTTTAGGGTCGCGTTTCGTTTCGTGAAACCCGACTTTTCCAAAAGTCGGGTCGAGCAAGATCGTCCGATTATAGGGAAAAGTCGGGGTCGTCCCGAAACACGAAACCCAATGTAAGTCAATGGGGAATAAAAGTCGGCAGTGAGAGGAGGACAGGAAACACACCAACAGTGCCCATTTGAATGCCAAAAGCATCAATTCTTCTTACTTAAGCTTGTCAACCTTAATTAACTTCATAATACAAGTTACGCACTGAAAAATGGGGGTTATTTGGCTACAGACTGTGGGGGGGGAGGGCTGGCTCCAGGTTTTCATGTGCCCTGGGCGAAAGAGCGCCCCTTTAACACATACCACAACTCATCATGCTCCGATACAGCAGAGAAATAGCGGTATAGTACAATGAAAAATACCTCACTTTTTACATCTCATGACGAGGCCCATCTATTTCTCCATACAGAATCATTGGTCCCATATAATGTTTGAAACAGTATATGATGAGCTCCACATAATGCTACAGTATATGTTGGTCCCCATGGATGAAGCTCTACTGTCTTATGGGCCCAAATAATGCTCCAAACATAATGGGCCCCATTTCTAATGCTCTAGTGTATAATGGGCCCTGTAAATGCTGCTCCAGTGTCTGATGTCCACCTTTGGAATGTTCCAGTGTATGGTGGGCCCCATCTATCATTCTCAGACGGTGTTAGGCCCAGTATGGATTGCACGTGATTGCACAAAGGTTAGAAAGGGTACCGTATCCCCAGATAACATGTATGGATAGCGTACACATTCAAAATATATGTCTCAGGAGGCAGGCTCAGACGGTGTTAGGCCCAGTATGGATTGCACGTGACTGCACAAAGGTTAGAAAGGGTACCGTATCCCCGGATAACATGTATGGATAGCGTACACATTCAAAATATGTCTCAGGAGGAAGGCTCAGACAGTGTTAGGCCCAGTATGGATTGCACGTGATTGCACAAAGGTTAGAAAGGGTACCGTATCCCCAGATAACATGTATGGATAGCGTACACATTCAAAATATATGTCTCAGGAGGCAGGCTCAGACGGTGTTAGGCCCAGTATGGATTGCACGTGATTGCACAAAGGTTAGAAAGGGTACCGTATCCCCGGATAACATGTATGGATAGCGTACACATTCAAAATATATGTCTCAGGAGGCAGGCTCAGACGGTGTTAGGCCCAGTATGGATTGCACGTGATTGCACAAAGGTTAGAAAGGGTACCGTATCCCCAGATAACATGTATGGATAGCGTACACATTCAAAATATATGTCTCAGGAGGCAGGCTCAGATGGTGTTAGGCCCAGTATGGATTGCACATGATTGCACAAAGGTTAGAAAGGGTACCGTATCCCCGGATAACATGTATGGATAGCGTACACATTCAAAATATATGTCTCAGGAGGCAGGCTCAGACGGTGTTAGGCCCAGTATGGATTGCACGTGACTGGACAAAGGTTAGAAAGGGTACAGTATCCCCGGATAACATGTATGGATAGCGTACACATTCAAAATATATGTCTCAGGAGGCAGGCTCAGATGGTGTTAGGCCCAGTATGGATTGCACGTGATTGCACAAAGGTTAGAAAGGGTACCGTATCCCCGGATAACATGTATGGATAGCGTACACATTCAAAATATATGTCTCAGGAGGCAGGTTCAGACGGTGTTAGGCCCAGTATGGATTGCACGTGATTGCACAAAGGTTAGAAAGGGTACCGTATCCCCAGATAACATGTATGGATAGCGTACACATTCAAAATATATATCTCAGGAGGCAGGCTCAGATGGTGTTAGGCCCAGTATGGATTGCACGTGATTGCACAAACGTTAGAAAGGGTACCGTATCCCCGGATAACATGTATGGATAGCGTACACATTCAAAATATATGTCTCAGGAGGCAGGCTCAGACGGTGTTAGGCCCAGTATGGATTGCACGTGATTGCACAAAGGTTAGAAAGGGTACCGTATCTCCGGATAACATGTATGGATAGCGTACACATTCAAAATATATGTCTCAGGAGGCAGGCTCAGACGGTGTTAGGCCCAGTATGGATTGCACGTGATTGCACAAAGGTTAGAAAGGGTACCGTATCCCCAGATAACATGTATGGATAGCGTACACATTCAAAATATATGTCTCAGGAGGCAGGCTCAGATGGTGTTAGGCCCAGTATGGATTGCACGTGATTGCACAAAGGTTAGAAAGGGTACCGTATCCCCGGATAACATGTATGGATAGCGTACACATTCAAAATATATGTCTCAGGAGGCAGGCTCAGACGGTGTTAGGCCCAGTATGGATTGCACGTGATTGCACAAAGGTAAGAAAGGGTACCGTATCCCCGGATAACATGTATGGATAGCGTACACATTCAAAATATATGTCTCAGGAGGCAGGCTCAGACGGTGTTAGGCCCAGTATGGATTGCACGTGATTGCACAAAGGTTAGAAAGGGTACCGTATCCCCAGATAACATGTATGGATAGCGTACACATTCAAAATATATGTCTCAGGAGGCAGGCTCAGATGGTGTTAGGCCCAGTATGGATTGCACGTGATTGCACAAACGTTAGAAAGGGTACCGTATCCCCGGATAACATGTATGGATAGCGTACACATTCAAAATATATGTCTCAGGAGGCAGACTCAGACGGTATTAGGCCCAGTATGGATTGCACGTGATTGCACAAAGGTTAGAAAGGGTACCGTATCCCCGGATAACATGTATGGATAGCGTACACATTCAAAATATATGTCTCAGGAGGCAGGCTCAGATGGTGTTAGGCCCAGTATGGATTGCACGTGATTGCACAAAGGTTAGAAAGGGTACCGTATCCCCAGATAACATGTATGGATAGCGTACACATTCAAAATATATGTCTATACATCAGGAGGCAGGCTCAGACGGTGTTAGGCCCAGTATGGATTGCACGTGATTGCACAAAGGTTAGAAAGGGTACCGTATCCCCGGATAACATGTATGGATAGCGTACACATTCAAAATATATGTCTATACATCAGGAGGCAGGCTCAGACGGTGTCAGGCACAGTATGGATTTGACGGCCCAGATTACACAGCGGAGGAGCAGGGAGAGGTAAAGATTGCAAATGCTGGGGCCCTGCCCAAGCAAGGGGGGCCCACTCGTGGGCGTCGGTACTGGCACAGGGCCCCTCATAGTACAGCGGTGTGTCTGACGGCGGGTGTGCACCACCACCATCAGAGACACTTGATTGCACTATGAGGGACCCTGTGCCAGTGCCCGCGCCCAAGAGTCGGCCTACCCACCTGTCCAGGGCAACGGCACTCGCACGGTGTCGTGCGCTAGGTGGTGACCCCGGCCATGGGGGGGGAGGCAGCACAGTTAGGGAGTTTTAGAAAGTGGCATATGTTGATGTTGGACATTCAGCTGATGCAAAAGGCGAAATAGGTGAAGTACCAGGAAGAGGTGGACCAAAGTAAGCCATTTTTCTGTCACCCTATGTGTCATCAGGGGAAGGTGGGACAAAATCCTTGGAAACCCATGCGTGGTTCATTTTAATGAAGGTTAGATCATCCACATTTTGGGTTGACAGACGGGTCCTTTTTTCTGTCAGGATTGATCCAGCTGCACTGAAGACTCTTTCCGATAGCACACTTGCAGCTGGGCAAGCGAGCTCCTGTAAGGCATATTGGGCCAATTCAGGCCAGGTGTCCAGTTTAGCGGCCCAATAGTCAAAGGGGAATGACCTGTGTGGGAGAACATCGATATGGGAGGAAAAGTAGTTTGTAACCATAGTTGACAACTGCTGTCTCCTGTCACTTTCCATCGATGCAGTATTACCAGTTGTGTGAGCGGTATTTGAAAAATCAGTCCACAACATTGTCATGAAACCCCTGTCTCCAACGCCACTTCTGCTGTGTGCACCACAAACACCTCTGCCAAGCTGCCCCCGGCCCGTACGGCTCGTGTGAGAACCATCACCGCTGCTGTGTGCTGGGAATGCCTCAAGCAACCGATTTACCAGAGTTGCTTGTTTATTAGCCAATATTAGGTCAAGGTTCTCCTGTGGCATGATGTTTTGTAATTTGCCTTTATAGCGTGGATCCAGGATGCTGGCCAACCAGTAGTCATCATCGTTCATCATTTTGGCAATGCGGGGGTCCCTTTTTAGGATCCGCAAGGCATAATCTGACATGTGGGCCAATGTTCCCGGTATCAATGATGCACTGCGAGTGCTGGGTGGAGGAGCACTTTCTGGCAAATCCACATCCCTCCAGTCACGCACAAACCCTGTACCAGACCTTGCCACGCCAACATTTTCCCTTGCCCCTCGAGATGCATCCTCCTCCCCTAAGTAATCATCCCCATCATCATCCTCCTCCTCCTCTTCTTCCTCCACCTCGTCCAGGAGAGGTCCCTGAGCAGACAATGGCTGAATGTCATCAAGGATTCCCTCCTCCTCTTCCTCCTCATCAACATTGGCTGCAGACGCCTGCTCCTTAAGGTGCGTCAAAGTTTGCATGAGCAGACGCATAAGTGGGATGCTCATGCTTAGGATGGCGTCGTCTGCGCTTACCAGCCGTGTGCATTCTTCAAAACACTGAAGGACTTTACAAAGGTCTTTCAGCTTCGACCACTGCACACCTGTCAACTCCATGTCTGCTCTCAAAGTGCCTGGCCGTGTATCCTCCCACAAATGCATTATGGCCTGCCTCTGCTCGCACAGCCGCTCCACCATGTGCAGGGTGGAGTTCCACCTTGTTGCAATGTCGATAATGAGGCGGTGGTTGGGAAGGTGGAGCAATCGCTGCAGCTTCTGCATACGAACGGAGTGTACAGGCGACCGGCGGATGTGCGCGCACAGTCTTCGCACCTTCTGGAGCAGGGCTGTTAACTCCGGATAATTTTTGAGGAAGCACTGCACCACCAGGTTCAAGGTGTGAGCCAAGCAAGGTATGTGGCTGAGTTTTGAAAGGGCTATGGCTGCCACAAAATTACGGCCGTTATCACTAACTACCTTGCCTGCCTCAAGATGTACACTGCCCAGCAATGACTCAGTTTGTCGCTTCAAGTACTCGGCCAGCACCTCGGCGGTGTGTCTGTCGCCCAAACACATCATCTGCAACACAGCCTGCTGACACTTTCCACTAGCTGCTCGATAGGGGGACACATCGTGTGCAACAGTGGCAGCTGCAGATGGAGTGCTCGTACGACTGCGCTCTGTGGACGAGCTTTCGCTTCTGGAGGAGGAGGAGGGTCGAACGCCTACAGCCAACTGTTTCCTATACCGTGGGCTAGGCAGCACCTGTCCCCTGTGGACCCTGCATCCACCACATTAACCCAGTGCGCAGTGATGGACACGTAACGGCCCTGGCCATGCCGACTGGACCATGCATCAGTTGTGAGGTGCACCTTTCCGCTCACTGACTGCTTGAGTGCATGGACAATGCGGTCTTTCACATGATGGTGGAGGGCTGGGATGGCTTTGCGAGAGAAGAAGTGGCGACTGGGTAGGTCATAGCGTGGTACTGCATAGGCCATGAGTTCGCGGAAAGCTGTGCTTTCCACCAACCGAAAGGGCATCATCTCAAACGAGATTAGTTTGGCAATGTGGGCGTTCAAACCCAGTGTACGCGGATGAGAGACTGAGTACTTTCTTGACCTACTCATAGTGTCTGGGAGGGTGAGCTGGACTTGAGAGCTGCATATGGTGGAAGTAGCGGTGGACAGGGCGGACTGAGAGAGGGTTGATGATGGTGATGGAGTTGGTGTTCTTTCTGATGGCCTAGAATCAGTCTTTCGTTGATATAACAGTGGGATTCCCTGACTGCTGTGGTCTTGCAACGACACCTCAACATTTGCTGCTGTGCTAACCGGTGGGCTTACAGTGGGGGAAACAATGTAGCGTTGCTGACTACCTTCGTTGTGATCAGTTGCACATGTGGCACTTGAGGTTTGGTGTTGTGTCCACGCTTGCAAGTGCATGCTGGTTAAATGTCTAAGCATGCAACTGGTATTCAAATTTTTCTGATTTTTCCCTCGGCTAAAGGTCTTTGCGCACTTCTTACAGATAACCTTGGCCTGATCATGAGGATTTTGTTCAAAAAAGTGCCACACTGCACTCTTCCTACTTTGGCAGACATTTTGCGGCCTAGCACGCTGTGATCTTTTGACCCTCTGGACAAGCTGTCCAGCAACTCTTTTGATGTTTGGAACCTGTCTTTGGAGTGCTCCGGGCCTGCCAGATAACAGCTGTTGCGATGTCGATGTCTGCTGTGGATGCTCCTCATCTGAGCTATTGGAAGCAGCACCCTCTTCCCCCAATGGATGCCAATCTGGGTCAACAACTGGGTCATCCATCACCTCCTCTTCTATGTCATGTGCACCTTCCTCTGTGTCACCGTATATGGTGGTATAGTGTGCGGGAAGGGGCACCTGAGTCTCATCAGGGTCAGAATCTGGCTCTGTACACTGCGAGGACGATGTAGTGCTCTGAGTGAATGTACCAGCAGAATCATCCATCAGCGGCTGTGCATCAGTGCACTCCATGTCAGATTCATCTTGGCCTGGGTAATTCACCATTTCACTTGATAATCCAGGCATGGTATGTGAAAACAGCTCCATGGAGAAATCAGTAGTATGGCCTGCATCATCCTTCAATCTTGGTTGGGGTGAAGGACACAAGGAAAGGTGTGGTTCATGAACATGAGCCTCCAATGACGACTCAGTGCTTTTACTTTTTACAACTGAAGAAGAGGAGGCGATGTAAGACAAAACTTTTTCCTGATGCTCTGGCTTTAAAAGTGGTTTGCCAACTCCTAGAAAACTAAGCGTGCGAGGCCTTATGTAGCCAGACGATGACGCAGGCTCAGCACCTCCTGCATTCGGTCCTATTTTGCTCTTGCCACTACCATCAGTTCCACCACCAACACCATCATTACCAGCTGCCAACCCCCGCCCAATTCCACGGCCTCTTCCACCAGCCTTCCTCATTTTTGGTAGAAATGTAGACAAAATCCAACAAACTATATAGTAATGTAAAACAAGGTACAAGGTGTCTATAGTACAGGGGAGATTTTGAATTTCTGCAGACACTTGTGGACACTGGACACTTTTGGATTGTGTGAGGCCCACTGATATCTGAGCGCTATGTGACAGGCTCGATGGCACAGCTGTGACCAAAGTGACTAGAGGATAAGGGAGATTTTGAATCTCTGCACACACTTTTGGACACTGGATGGACACTTTTGGATTGTGTGAGGCCCACTGATATCTGAGCGCTATGTGACAGGCTCGATGGCACAGCTGTGACCAAAGTGACTAGAGGATAAGGGAGATTTTGAATCTCTGCACACACTTTTGGACACTGGACACTTTTGGATTGTGTGAGGCCCAATGAATATCTGAGCGCTATGTGACAGGCTCGATGGCACAGCTGTGACAAAAGTGACTAGAGGATAAGGGAGATTGGATTGCTTTTAAAAAAGCAGTTTGCGGAGCAGTGGGTTAACAGCAATGCAGGAATGTCAGGAAGCCTTAGAAGGCAGCCCAACAACCAACACCACTGATACACCACTATATAGCCTCCCCTTGCACTGCACACACAGTGACTGGTGTGTTGTGCAGGCCAAATTGCTTGCAGCAGAAGCAGTTTTTTTGTCTTCTCAGCAGGACAAAAAAAAAAAATTGGGATTGCTTTTAAAAAAGCAGTTTGCGGAGCAGTGGGTAAACAGCAATGCAGGAATGTCAGGAAGCCTTAGAAGGCAGCCCAACAACCAACACCACTGATACACCACTATATAGCCTCCCCTTGCACTGCACACACAGTGACTGGTGTGTTGTGCAGGCCAAATCGCTAGCAGCAGAAGCAGTTTTTTTGTCTTCATCCCTGCCTAACTCTCTCCCTACAGAATCAGCAGCAACATCTCCCTATACTAAGATCGGCAGAAGTAAGATGGCGGTCGGCGTGCACGCCCTTTTATACCCCCTGTGACGCCCACCAAAGCAAGCCAATCACTTGCATGCCCTTCTGAAAGATGGTGGTGACCCGTGCCTATGTCATCACGTTGCCCACAGTGTCCGTGGATCCTGATTGGCTGAAAAAGAGCGCAAAACAAACTTTTGAAACGCGACTTCGGCGCGTAAGTCGCCGACCTCGTGGCCGACCTCATCCTAGGGTCGGGTTTCGTTTCATGAAACCCGACTTTGCCAAAAGTCGGCGACTTTTGAATTTTTCGACTCGTTTCGCTCAACTCTAGTCGTCACTAGTGTTGAGTGATACCTTCCAATATCGGGAAATATCGGATCGGATTGGATCAGACCGATACCCCAAAAATATCGGGTATCGCCGATTCCGATACCGGAAACCCATGCAGGTCAATGGGGCACAAATATCGGAATAAAAATAAACCCTTTCTTTCCTTGCACATCCAGTTCGGGAGGGGTGAAGAGTGTGGGCGGTGCATGGGCGGAGACTGTGCATATCTGTGTGTGTGGGCGGGGTCTGTATGGGCCTCTCGGGGGTCTGCATGGGCTGTCAGGGGTCTGTGCGGGCCTGCCGGGGGTCTGTACGGGCCTGCCGCGGGGTCTGTACGGGCCTGCCGGGGGTCTGTGCGGGCTGCCGGGGGTCTGTGCGGGCCTGCCGGGGGTCTGTGCAGGCCTGCCGGGGGTCTGAGCGGGCTGCCGGGGTCTGTGCGGGCCTGCCGGGGGTTGTGTGTGTGTGCAGGCATCAACCGATGGGACAACGAGTCCCATCGGGCTATGCTTGCTACAATGACAGTGATTGACACATTAGCCAATGATGGGACAGTAGTAGTCCCATCATCCAGCTAATGTGTTGAATGTAAAAAAAAACATACATACTACATGCATACTTCATATATACAACATACATGCATACATACATACTACATATATACTACATACATACATACTACATTCATACAACATACATACATACTACATACATACTACATATACACTCACTGGCCACTTTATTAGGTACACCTGTCCAACTGTGTGTTAAGACTTAATTTCTAATCAGCCAATCACATGGCGGCAACTCAGTGTATTTAGGCATGTAGACATGGTCAAGACAATCTCCTGCAGTTCAAACCGAGCATCAGTATGGGGAAGAAAGGTGATTTGAGTGCCTTTGAACGTGGCATGATTGTTGGTGCCAGAAGGGCTGGTCTGAGAATTTCAGAAACTGCTGATCTACTGGGATTTTCACGCACAACCATCTCTAGGGTTTACAGAGAATGGTCCGAAAAAGAAAAAAAATCCAGTGAGCGGCAGTTCTGTGGCCGGAAATGCCATGTTGATGCCAGAGGTCAGAGGAGAATGGGCAGACTGGTTCGAGCTGATAGAAAGGCAACAGTGACTCAAATTGCCACCCGTTACAACCAAGGTAGGCAGAAGAGCATCTCTGAACGCACAGTGCGTCGAACTTTGAGGCAGATGGGCTACAGCAGCAGAAGACCACACTGGGTACCACTCCTCTCAGCTAAGAACAGGAAACTGAGGCTACAATTTGCACAAGCTCATCGAAATTGGACAGTAGAAGATTGGAAAAACGTTGCCTGGTCTGATGAGTCTCGATTTCTGCTGCGACATTCGGATGGTAGGGTCAGAATTTGGCGTAAACAACTTGAAAGCATGGATCCATCCTGCCTTGTATCAACGGTTCAGGCTGGTGGTGGTGGTGTCATGGTGTGGGGAATTTTTTCTGGGCACTCTTTGGGCCCCTTGGTACCAATTGAGCATCGTTGCAACGCCACAGCCTACCTGAGTATTGTTGCTGACCATGTCCATCCCTTTATGACCACAATGTACCCAACATCTGATGGCTACTTTCAGCAGGATAATGCGCCATGTCATAAAGCTCGAATCATCTCAGATTGGTTTCTTGAACATGACAATGAGTTTACTGTACTCAAATGGCCTCCTCAGTCACCAGATCTCAATCCAATAGAGCATCTTTGGGATGTGGTGGAACGGGAGATTTGCATCAGGGATGTGCAGCCGACAAATCTGCGCCAACTGTGTGATGCCATCATGTCAATATGGTCCAAAATCTCTGAGGAATGCTTCAAGCACCTTGTTGAATCTCTGCCACGAAGAATTGAGGCAGTTCTGAAGGCAAAAGGGGGTCCAACCCCTTACTAGCATGGTGTACCTAATAAAGTGGCCAGTGAGTGTATATACTACATTCATACAACATACATACATAGTACATACTACATACCTACTACATACATACAACTTACATAAAGCGTGCTACAGACATACAACATACAGTACATACTACATACATACTACATACAATATATTCATACATTCATACAATACATACATATAGACATACAGTACATATAACATAGCGTACATACTCACCATCACTTGTCACTTTGATCCCCGAAGCCATTGTCATCTGTAAAAAATATTAAAATAACAGACAACCAATATACTCCCTGATCCGCAGAAATCCACGAGTGTCCCATGACAATCTCCCATGGAGAACAGCAGCATCAGCTGATGCGACCGCTCTCTAGGGGCCCCAGGAATACAATGACGGGAGGTAGGTATCCTTCCGCACTGTATTCCTCTGCCACTGTAAAAAAATATTCCCTAGTCTCACTTTTGGCATTGCTGTGTGAGAAAGTTCCCACGCAGCTTTTGCCATAAAGTGAGACCAGAGAACTATAGGAACCTCTCACTGATGCACTGCAGGAGATCGTCGTGGGACACTGGTGGATTTCTGTGGATCAGGGAGTATATTGGTTGTTTGTTATTTTAGTATTTTTTACTGTGAGAATGACACTGGCTTCGGGGATCAAAGTGACAAGTGATGGTGAGTATGTACTCTGTTATATGTACTGTATGTCTATATGTATGTATTGTATGAATGTATGAATGTATTGTATGTAGCATGTTGTATTATGTTGTATGTATGTAGTAAGTATGTAGTATGGAGTATGTATGTATGTTGTATGAATGTAGTATATATGTAGTATGTATGTATTATGTAGTATGTATGTTGTATGAATGTAGTTTGTATGTTGTATAAATGTAGTATATATGTAGTATGTATGTTGTATGAATGTATGCATTATGTAGTATGTATGTATGTTGCATGAATGTAGTATATATGTAGTATGTATGTTGTATGAATGTAGTATATACTGTATGTAGTATGTATGTATTATGTAGTATGTATGTTGTATGAATGGAGTTTATATGTAGTATGCATGTAGTATGTAGTATGTATGTTGTATGAATGTAGTATATATGTAGTATGTATATATTATGTAGTATGTATGTATGTTATATGAATGTAGTATATATGTAGTATGCATGTTGTATGAATGTAGTATATATGTAGTATGTATGTATGTTGTATGAATGTAGTATATATGAAGTATGTATGTAGTATGTAGTATGTATGTATGTATGTATGTTGTATGAATGTTGTATATATGTAGTATGTATGTAGTATGTATGTTTGTTTTTTTTTTTACATTCAACACATTAGCCGGATGATGGGACTACTACTGTCCCATCATTGCCTAATGTGTCAATCACTGTCATTGTAGCAGGCACAGCCCGATGGGACTTGTAGTCCCATCGAACGATGCCTGCACACACACACAACCCCCGGAATGCCCGCACAGACCCCCGGCAGGCCCGCACAGATCTCCGGCAGCCCGCACAGACCCCCGGCAGGCCCGCACAGACCCCCGGCAGCCCACACAGACCCCCGGCAGGCCCATACAGACCCCGGCAGGCCCGCACAGACCCCCGGCAGGCCCGCACAGACCCCCGGCAGGCCCGCACAGACCCCCGGCAGCCCCGCACAGACCCCCGGCAGCCCCACACAGACCCCCGGCAGCCTGCACAGACCCCTGGCAGGCCCGCACAGATACACTAGTCACTAACACTGTGACTCTGGCTACGCTACCTTGCTACGAGCATGAGAAAGTTATCCTGCTTGCGGTGCCATCAGACAAGTCCTGCGAGTTCACGGCCAATGAACTCACTTCACCTGTGTGACATCGGCGTTTTATTAGTATCTCATCTAGTACCTTGTTGTGGGCAGTCAGGTGGTCGTTACATAGGGAGTTAAAGGGAGTACACTGCATGTATGGATTTGTATGTTTTATTGTCAATCCGTAAAAGTGGTGTAATACTCTGACAACATTGTTCCCAGCAGTGACATGTGATTCATAGATACTTCCAGGGGTCTTCTCCATGCTGTTCCCATGCCATTTAAGCACTGTTTACAAGGTTCTCAGTGATTTTTAGACCCCCTCCAGACCTCCGGGAGGGCCACTGGAAAAATGTTTGAGTATTCCATTAACTTCTATTATACTTGTTACTCAGGTCGGGTCGTTACTCGAGTCACGAGTCTCCGAGCATTTTAGTGCTCACTCATCAATAGTATAAACACATTTATATACAAAGATACTGTATCTGCTCTAATACTGCCTCCAATGCTATGACTGTGTGGAGCTAAGGGAGGGGAGGAACTCCTTGGCGCATTTCCTCAGCCCCACTTAACCACTACAAATCAGACACGGAGACCAAATGATGGGTGAAGGTTGGTCACAGCTTTATTTAAAATTTTTTCTTAACAACCATTTGAAAACAGGCACTTAGCTTTCTTAAACACGCGCTAGCCGCCAAATGCCCTGCTCCATAGTCGCAGGCAAGTCAGCCAGCAAGCCGTAGCTTTGTGCCATAACTTCTCCACCGCTGTGACTTGAAATAACTACAATAAAAACAAGACAACATATCATCAGTAATTTATAACAAAAGGAGAGGGAGTGTGGGAAAAAGCACCTCCAGGACTGCAGTAAAAATGGGGAAGAGGGAGGGCTGCCTAAAACCAGGGACTTTATATACAGAGGAAGGGGTTGTGCTATCCCCTTCCTCATCCCATTGGCCCCCCATACATAAACCTTACCCCACTAACACGTGAGTGGGGCAGCTAAAATGCCTAAACCAAACAGGGGTAAGGGGAGGGTAGGAAAGGCACACCCAATCAGTGGCATTCCTTAATCAGATCAGTGCCCACCAGACTGTGTTGACCTAAGGGAGCGGAGGAACCCCTTGGCACATTTCTTCAGCCCCACTTAACCACTACAAATCAGACATGGAGACCAAATGATGGGTGAAGGTCGGTCACAGCTTTATTTAAAATTTTTTCTTAACAACCATTTGAAAACAGGCACTTAGCTTTCTTAAACACGTGCTAGCCGCCAAATGCCCTGCTCCATAGTCGCAGACAAGTCAGCCAGCAAGCCGTAGCTTTGTGCCATAACTTCTCCACTGCCACGGAGGATCCTGTCCTCAAACAGGACTCCGACCCCCACCCATCAAAAGCAATGCCTGCTCAATGCCATCTTGGAGACCAGATAGGAAGATATCGAGCCCAATATCATTCAAGTGTACCCCGTCGGGTCTCAACAAAGCAGCATTATCCCCTTCCAGCTGTCTATGTCTAACAACCACCCCAAACCGCTCGTGAATGAACTTAGAACTACGGGCATTTATGTTCCTCCTGGTGCGCTCAACTGCAATACCATCCCTAGCTCCTTGCCACACCGCCCTCGGGACAATCTCTGACCAGACGAGCACTAATTCCTGAAAAAAGCCATGGAAACGTTCCATATCAGCCCACATCATTGTGAGAAGCTCTACTATCTTGTATGAACATAAATCATTCTCCCCGCGTGCAGAGCCAAAATTGTCGGACCCCTGGCTCCTCTTGCAATCGACACCACTTCCGGTAGAACTTGCGGCCATTGCAAGCCCCTGATGCCTCTCCACATGAAGGACACATCACGAAAACCTAGATGCCTCCCACCAGGGCGGCACTCAGCTCGCTGTGCTGCCCAAAATATGTAGGAGTGACCTAGTAACCAGACAGTCGGTCTAACGGCATCTGTGGGGAAAATAAAACGTTAGTACAATAAATCCAGACGAATATACCTAGCAAAACACGCAGAACCCCACCTCCCAATCCGCTGCACTTCAGCATCAGGTAAACCTTCCTTGGCAGCCTCCGTAGCTGCCCCAATGAGAAAGGAATGCGTGCCATAATCACGCACCGACACTCCCACCCCCGTCAAACATTTATTGAACATGGCCTGAAACTGATACCTAGTCAAAGGTGAAGAGTCTGCGTGCGTGAAGAAAAAGTTATCACCACGTCTAATAGCCGCGTATGCAGTAAGCAAAGTGACCGGGCACGTTGGGGAGTCTGAAGCATTCAGCAAAACCCAAGAACCATGGCCCAATGGATCAGTTTTCGACTTCCTTATACGGACCCGAACAGCTGCGTCTAAGAAAACCACGTCCCCCAAAAGTAAACCACACCCTGAACCGTGTTTCGCACGCGGAACCAATTCCCCAACCCTTAAAGCACCAAAAAATGCTAACCCAAACGCTGCTGATATGAGAACCGATTCAAACAAAGAACTACGGACCTTTCCGGAAATATCTATAAGTTGGCCCAGTAAAACTTGGGAAATAGGGCGCCGGCACTCGCTAGTAGGGTGAATCCTCCTCCACCCTTTTATGGCCTGCCGTATAATAAAGGATTTTGTAACATCCAACCAACCTAACAACTGAAAATGAAAAGCGACACCCGCCAAACGCTGCTATGCTGATGTACCCGACAAAACCCTTATCCCTCAGCTGACATAGGTACTCTATCGTGACTTGCAATCTCGAATCCCCGCAAACCTGAACCGGCCTGGAACCTGCCAGCAAACTCCATTCCGTCCACACCTTACCATAGGCTTGCCACGTAGACGAATTCACCGACGAGCGAACCAGCGACATCAACTGTTCCCGACCACCTCCCACAGATGCAGCGGGCAACGGAAAACCTCCGGGAGAGCATTGGGGCAAGTATCTGTGAGCACCTGTGAATCAGGATGAATAGAAAAATTAGACATGAAATGATCAATTTCTTGTACTAGTTGAGCCTGAAGCCAGATATTGAATTTCAGACACAACAATGCCAACCTGCGCAGCAGGCTCAACACCGGCAGTGACTTGGACGACATATGGTTGATACATCTAGACACGCGCAAATCAGCAGTCTGCAAATGAATTTCCTGGTTACACAACAAATCACCCCAAAGCTCAATCGAAACGACAATTGGGAAAATCTCACACAAGGTCCCGTCCTGACCCAAACCCGAACTCAACCAAAACTCCGGCCACGGCTCCCGACACCATCTGTTCTCGAAAACCGCTAGAAAACCAGTAGCTGCATCTCCTGTGAAAAGTAACCCCAAATCCCGTGCCGTGCGGTGAGGCAACATGAAACAAGTATGAACGTTAAAAGTTTCCAAGAACAACCGCCACACTTCCAAATCTGCCTTCATGGTCCTTGTGACCCGCTCCCGGTGATGGGAGCTAGACGCACCTTTAGTAGCCAATGACAGCCGTCGTGAAAAAACCCTGCCCACAGGCATGATTCTACTGGCAAAATCCAAGAGACCTAACAGCGAATGCATCTGTAAGAGGGTAACCTTTTGGACTGACATGAAACCCTCAATCAGCGACACCAATTTTTGAACCTTCTCACTGGGCTGACGATACACCATTGCTACCGTATCAATTTCAATGCCTAGAAACGACAAAACTTGAACTGGGCTGACAGTCTTTTCTGGGGACAACGGCACACCAAATTTCTTTGCAATCAACGTGAACGTCGTAAGCAACCTGTGATGTTATGATGAGTCACCGAAGGAGGAAAAAACAAAATACCAGCTAAGTCCAGAAAAACCAGAGAGGTTGGCAGCTATTGGATAGCAGACCCCTGAACCTATCCACAACAACTAGCAGTAGCCGTGGGGGCTTCCTACGGTGCCCTAGACCTCTCGATCACAGCCGGAGAGCTACATAGCCTAAAGACAGAAAGGGGAAAAACTAAACTGCCCCAGAGCAGACCCCAAAGCAATAGGCAGCCCCCAACATATAATGATGGTGAAGCAAGATGAAAACACTAACACAGATAGAAAGATAGGTTGAGCAAATGATGGGGCCCAAGCTAACTACATAGGACAGGATAGGAAAGCTGCTGTCTGCCATCTGCAAAAACCCTATCAAAATGAGCCAACCGACTGATAGGAAAAACAGGCCCTGAAGTCGCTAGGCTTCAAAAGACTATATCAGCACTCAGGTATATTCTGAAGACAGAGCAAAAGATCAACAGATCAGAGACAAAAATGGAATTCAGCACACCCCCGGCCGGGGATGGCAGAACTCCCAAAAAACAAGGCAAAACAAAAACAAAACTGAAGAGTACAAAGCAGAGCAGAAAAACTTAGCTTAGAGATGCAGGAATCAGACTGGTCTCCAAGAATCCAGCAGGAAAATCACCAGCCAGGAAGAAGGGCGTTGGCAGCCTTATATCCAGTCCTCAATTCCAGCCACCCAGTTATCATCTAGCTGCCCAGGTGTTTGGTAATCAGTCTCACTACCTTCCTTCATCAGAGGAGGGAGTTCATCAGACCTCAATGATGAAGGGAAAAATGAACTCACAACACTGTGACATAAATCCGAGTCCTTAGGACCGACAAAAAGAAAATCATCCAGATAGTGGGTAACGGACCTGCTCCCCGATTCCCATCTCACTACCCACTCTAAAAAGCTCAAAATAATAACAAGAGATAGAACATCCCATGGGGAGACACATGTCATAGTAAAACTCTCCATTCACCTGACAGCCTAACAGATGAAAACAATCCGGGTGCACGGGCAACAAACAAAAAGCCGAGTCAATATCCGACTTTGCCAACCAAGCACCTTCACCCGCATTTCTGATCAAAGCTACAGCCCGATCGAACGAGGCATAAGACACCGACGCATCTTCAGGCGAAATGCCGTCATTCACAGAAAACCCCTTTGGATGCGATAAATGGTGTATCAATCGAAAAGAACCCGGATCTTTTTTTGGAACAACCCCTAAAGGCGACACTTTAAACCCCTGAAAAGGCGGGAATGAAAAGGGGCCAGCCATCCTACCAAGCCGAACCTCCTTCTGTATTTTCTCGACAAGAACCTCCGGATGCTCACGAGCCGATTTCAAATTTGCCGGGAAACCATGGTAACTATGCAATTTGAACGGGATGAAAAAACCATCAGAAAACCCAAAACGCAGCTGACCTGCTGCTTCCTTGTTAGGATACCGGTCTAACCACGGTCCCATCTCGACTACGCTCACCGGCATCCTTCCTATCAGTTTTCTGCGGCTTAACTGGCAGCTTTCCTGCCGGTCGGGAACATCTACATACTGGATGGGAACCGCCACATGCCGAACTTTCATGCTTAAATTTACAGAGGCCGTAAAATCTGCAGTGTCCTTCATTGAATAACCAACAGGCACCGGGTCTCCGCACGACCACTGAACTGGAGCCTATGAGCTTTGTCCAGTAGCCGCTGATTGAAAGGGGGATTGCCTTTGCATCCTCATCAGATGCAACCAGACCTCAGTCGCTTTCACCCCCCAACCAATATCCGGATGGAGAGCCAACCTCCTCCTGAATTCTTCATCATACCGCCACCATGCTGATCCGCCTTGAGCCTTATAAGAATTGAAAATCATATCCTGGTAGATAAAATGCCCCGAGCAACGTCCCGGATGCCTCTGCCCCATAATGCAGCCCAGCACTGCAAAAGTCTGTAACCAATTGTTCATGGTTTTCACCACCTTCTGGTGCTCCCTGTCCGAAAATCTCTCAACCATTCTCCTTTCCTTATCCACCGTATGCTGATCCACCGAGATCAGCGACCAAATATCTATATAACCGTTGTTCCAGATTTTTGTTTTAGCTTCTTCGTCTATATGCGACCCAAACGCACTAACCCTGCAAAACATGGTATCTTTATAAACTCCCACTGGTGCGGAGTCGATTTTAGCTTTCTCCTTTTCAACACCAGATGTTAAGGGCAATTGCCCGACCAAAGCCTTCAGCGCCAAAATAATAGCGGCATTATCCACACTTTGCAGTCCCAACAGGGAACTCTCACCCAGGTCCACTGATGGAGGAGGGACTCCCAGCAATGGAGGTACTCCGGCTCCTGGAAACACCCGTTGGATGAACATGCTGTGACTTGTAGCCCCGGGAGGTACGGCCGTCTCAACCAGGCTGGAAGTCCTGGACTGCGCCCTCGACTCCCGATGATTAGGAGAAGGGCCACGGGCATGCTCAGGACTCGCAGACGTGCTGGACACCTCCGTCACCGAAGATGGGGAGCCACGCCTAGAGGACCGACAACAATGATGTCCGCGAGAAAGATCCTTACGTCCCGAACGCCAAGACTTCTTCCGGCTCCTCTGAGATGTGCGACGCTCCCGCCGCGAGTGAGGGGATGAAGAATAAGAGGACAAGGACCTCCGGCGCCTACGCCTGTCCACCCTCCTACCTGGGGAACCCCCACCCCCTGCAGAAGCCATCGCAACTCCCCGACCAGAAGGGGCTCCCTCAGCAGCAGCAACATTAGGGGCCTGGGCTACTTGGGACTGGGCATCACTATAAGGAGTCAGGGTTGCAACTATTCCCATATTACCCCCTGTGGCATTACTAGCCGTGGGCAAGGGCGGCTGGACTGCACCTGACACAGGCGCCTGCAAAATGGGGGCCTGACTCTGAACCCCCCGGGGGCACCATGACCTGCTCCCTATTCATCTCCTCCGCCGACCCGGCATAGGAGGTACTATGCCTACCCCCCATATTGAGCCCCGCCGCACTATCAAGCAGCTCACCGCTGCGCTGTGCCCACACCTCCCTCCCGATACCCGACTTTGGAAACGGCGCCTGAGAAGAGCGCACATGTGATCTGAGGTGCTGGGGTGATGCTGCGGGGGCCGGGGCGACACACTCCTCAGTGCAGCCGCCGCCTCGTGTGCAGCAGCGCTGGACCGGAAGTGAGGGGGCGGTGACTTCCGCCTCGCCGAGCGCAGCCTAGGGACCCTGGCGGGCACCGGCGAAGCATCCCGGAGACGCAGAGGAGGGCGGGTTCGGCGCTCGGACCGCCTGCCTCCTCCCTGCCCCGCCGCCGGCTGTACACACTGAGACACAGTGGTGGCAGCCAGAGCAACCGCCGATTGGACCGTGACAGGGGGCACGACCGCCGGATCAGACAACGGCGCTGAGGAGACGTGAGTGCTGATCCCTGCAACCAGAGTCCGAAACCAGGGCTCACCATCCTGCTGAATGCGAGCTCACAGGGCCTCGATTAGAGGGTCTGCCATCTTCCTACCAGACAGTGCTTAGAAAAAGCACCTCCAGGACCGCAGTAAAAATGGGGAAGAGGGAGGGCTGCCTAAAACCAGGGACTTTATATACAGAGGAAGGGGTTGTGCTATCCCCTTCCTCATCCCATTGGCCCCCATACATAAATCCTACCCCACTAACACGTGGGTGGGGCAGCTAAAATGCCTAAACCAAACAGGGGTAAGGGGACGGTAGGTAAGGACACACCAAGTCAGTGGCACTTTCCTTAATCAGATCAGTGCCCACCAAGAAAAATAACTATTCAGTTATCTGATGCAGATATACTCTGGAGAGAATGTGATCTTTAAATACTGTATATATTTCTTGCAAACATTTTATCATTTCACGACTATGAAAGGTTTTCTGTAAAATTCATGTCGAAATTTCATGGTATTTTTATGCAAGAATTGACATTTATCTTTGATTTCACGAATATGATGTGTCTGGAATCTGAGACAGACCGAAGGTTAAAGCACAACCAGCTATTGCATTCTTCATATGAAACCAAATCAGAGTACTTTCCATAAGAAAATACATCTTTTCTGTTTAAATGTGTATCTCATGCTGAGAAATATTTGTAACCGTGAAGCTCATTTTTAAGACGACATTTTTTAGGTGACATTTCTCAGGTTGCTTTCATGTCATCCTTTAGAAAAAATACTCTGTATGTGACTCTTACCCAGCAAAAGACTAATTTTAACTAATATTGTCAGCTTTAAAAGGATAAAAATCTTTGTATATACAGTATTTTTTATTCAGAGGAGCTGATTTTGTCACTTGGTCTAACTTAAAGTGATACATCAACAACATTCTCTTTAGTTTAACATTTAATTGAATTTGCACATAGTTTCAATGTACAAATCATTTTAAATGGTATCTATCAAGAGAGTCAGCTCTCCTAAGCCATCTATGTGGGCATGTATGTCATAGAATGTTTAATAAAATGATACCTTGATATCTTCAATCCGATTTCTTATTCCAGAAAAATCCAAGTTTTTCTTAATATGTAAATGAGCTGTGACTATCTATGGATTGGACATAGATCTGCCTGGGAATCTGCCTGCAGAGCTATTTTAAATGAAAGGAGGCGTTACCAATGTGAGATATTTAATGACTGACCATCTGCTCTCTTGATCTACATGTCTCATACTGGAAATGCCTTCTCTAATTTTCTAACAAGCTCTGGAGGGAAATTCTCTAGAACATCTATGTCCATCCCATAGATCTTGGATTAAAGCATCAGTGAACTCCTGGACAGTCTGTGGTGCAACACGGTGTTGGTAGATGGAAAGAAACATGATGCTCCAGATGTGCTTGATCGGATTCTGGTCTGGGAAACGGGCAGGCCACTCCATAGCATAAATGCCTACATCATGCAGGAAATGTTGACACACTTCAGCCACATGAGGCCTAGCATTGTCATGCATCAGAAGGAACCCAGGGCCCAGTGCACCTTCATATGGTCTAACAATGGGCCTGAGGATCTCATCCCAGTACCTAATGGTAGCCATTAGAGATGGACGAACCCGAACAGTAAAGTTCAACGTCTGTACCGAACGTAAAATAAAGTCCAGCTCACCAGTTATGACTTCCCAGGAATTGGAGCACAGAACCATCATGTCAAGACGTGAAACATAGCAAAATGAGGGAAAAATCCAGCTCCACGATATAGTGAAAAAAAACAATTCTTTATTCACTTGATATTTCAAGCATGGAGGATAAAAGTATCAAGTGAATAAAGAATTGTTTTTTTTCACTATATCGTGGAGCTGGATTTTTCCGTCATTTTGGTCTGCACCGAACACTTACTATTCGGGCACGGACACGGAATACGGACATCATCAGGAAGTCCATGTTACTGTTCGTTTTTGGCTGCTTGAACGCCGGGTGTTTGTCGTGCTGTCATGTGCATGGCAGCGTGGAAAACACCGCTTCTGATCGGCGGTGAAATCATCCCAGCCAGTCAGAGAGCCGTGGATCTCACATTGTCACAATACAGAGTGAGCATTCAGCTGTGATCAGAGGTATAAAGTTTACCTCTGGTCACCGGTGTCAGCTGATGGGACTACAGCTCCCATCTTCCGACACCTGCAGCTGCTAATAGCAATGAGAGTAGGAGCGGATGATGGGAGTACTCATCAGTCACTCCTATGGTGTAAATAATTTTTTTTTTAAAAATGGCGTGGGTCCCCCTGTATTTTTGATTACAAAAACTCACAGCTGGGTGCTGCAACGCTCATCTGTCAGCTTCAACAAGACTGGTTATTAAGAATAGAGGGGTCATCACGCTGTTTTTTTAAATTATTTAACCCCTTCATGACCCAGCCTATTTTGACCTTAATGACCTGGCCATTTTTTGCAATTCTGACCAGTGTCCCTTTATGAGGTAATAACTCTGGAACACTTCAACGCATCTTAGCGATTCTGAGATTGTTTTTTCGTGACATATTGGGCTTCATGTTAGTGGTAAACTTAGGTTGATAATTTTTGCGTTTATTTGTGAAAAAAACAGAAATTTGGCGAAAATTTTGAAAATTTCGCAATTTTCAAATTTTGAATTTTTATTCTGTTAAACCAGAGAGTGATGTGACACAAAATAGTTACTAAATAACATTTCCCACATGTCTACTTTAGATCAGCACAATTTTGGAAACAATTATTTTTTTTGTTCGGAAGTTATAAGGGTTAAAAGTTGACCAGCGATTTCTCATTTTTACAACAATATTTACAAAACCATTTTTTTTAGGGACCACCTCACATTTGAAGTCACTTTGAGGGGTCTATATGGCAGAAAATACCCAAAAGTGACACCATTCTAAAAACTGCACCCCTCAAGCTACTCAAAACTAGATTCTAGGAGATTATTAACCCTTCAGGTGCTTCACAGGAACTAAAGCAACGTGGAAGGAAAAAATGGACATTTTATTTTTTGCACCACAAATTTTCTTTTATCATTAATTTTTTTCATTTTTACATGGGCTACAGGATAAAATGGATCCTAAAATTTGTTGGGCAATTTCTCCTGGGTACACTGATACCTCATATGTGGTCATAAACCACTGTTTGGGCGCACGGCAGGGCTCGGAAGGGAAGGAGCACATTTGACTTTTTGAATGGAAAATATGCTGGAATATTTAGCGCTTGTCATGTCGCGTTTGGAGAGTCGCTGTGCGCCTAAGCACTGGAGCTTCCCGACAAGTGACCCCATTTTGGAAACTAGACCCCCCAAGGAACTTATCTACATGCATAGTGATCACTTTGAACCCCCCAGGTGCTTCACAAATTGATCGGTAAAAAAAAAAAGTACTTTTTTTTCACAAAAATTTTCTTTTGGTCTCAGTTTTTTCATTTTCACATGGGCAACAGGATAAAATGGATCCTAAAATATGTTGGGCAATTTCTCCTGAGTGCACAGATACCTTATATGTGGTCATAAACCACTCTTTGGGCGCAAGGCAGGGTCCGTAAGTGAAGGAGCGCTATTTGACTTTTTGAATGGAAAATTCGCTCCAATCGTTATCGGACACCATGTCGCGTTTGGAGAGCCCCTGTGTACCTAAACATTTGAGCTCCCCCACAAGTGACACCATTTTGGAAACTAGACCCCCTAAGGAACTTATCTAGATGTGTGGTGAGCACTTTGAACCCCCAAGTGCTTCACAAAAGTTTATAACGTAGAGCAGTGAAAATAAAAAATCATTTTTTTTCCTCAAAAAAGATTTTTTAGCACGCTATTTTTTATTTTCACAAGGGTAACAGGAGAAATTGGACCACAAAAGTTGTTGTCCAGTTTGTCCTGAGTACGCTGGTACCCCATATGTGGGGGGGAACCACTGTTTGGGCGCACGGCAGGGCTCAGAAGGGAAGGAGTGCCATTTGACTTTTTGAAATGAAAATTAGCTCCAATCGTTAGCGGACACCATGTCGTGTTTGGAGAGCCCCTGTGTGCCTAAACTTTGGAGCTCCCCCACAAATGACCCCAGTATGGAAACTAGACCCCCTAAGGAACTTATCTAGATGCATAGTGAGCACTTTGAACCCCCAGGTGCTTCACAGAAGTTTATAACGCAGAGCCGTGAAAATAAAAAATATATTTTTTTTTCTTAAAAAAAATATTTTTAGTCCGCAATTTTTTATTTTCACAGGGGTACCAGGATAAATTGGACCCCAAAAGTTGTTGTACAGTTAGTCCTGAGTACGCTGGTACCCCATATGTGGGGGGGAACCACTTTTTGGGCACACGTCAGGGCTCGGAAGGGAAGTAGTGACATTTTGAAATGCTGACTTTGATGGCATGGTTTGCGGGCATCATGTTACATTTGCAGAGCCCTTGATGTACCTAAACTGTGGAAACCCCCCACAAGTGACCCCATTTTGGAAACTAGACCACATAAGGAAGTTGCCTAAATGTGTGGTGAGCACACTGAACCCCCAAGTGCTTCACAGAAGATTATAATGCAGAGCCATGAAAATAAAAAATAATTTTTTTTTCTCAAAAAATGATTTTTTAGCTCTCAATTTTTTATTTTCACAAGGGTAACAGGAGAAATTGGACCCCAAAAGTTGTTGTACAGTTTGTCCTGAGTACGCTGATACCCCATATGTGGGGGGAAAACCACTGTATGGGTACACGTCAGGGCTCGGAAGGGAAGTAGTGACATTTTGAAATGCTGACTTTGATGGCATAGTCTGCGGGCATCATGTTACATTTGCAGAGCCCTTGATGTACCTAAGCTGTGGAAACCCCCCACAAGTGACCCCATTTTGGAAACTAGACCACATAAGGAAGTTGCCTAAATGTGTAGTGAGCACACTGAACCCCCAAGTGCTTCACAGAAGATTATAACGCAGAGCCATGAAAATAAAAAATAATTTTTTTTTCCTCAAAAAATGATTTTTTAGCTCTCAATTTTTTATTTTCACAAGGGTAACAGGAGAAATTGGACCCCGAAAGTTGTTGTACAGTTTGTCCTGAGTACGCTGATACCCCATATGTGGGGGGAAAACGATTGTATGGGTACACGTCAGGGCTCGGAAGGGAAGTAGTGACATTTTGAAATGCTGACTTTGATGGCATGGTCTGCGGGTATCATGTTACATTTGCAGAGCCCTTGATGTACCTAAACTGTTGAAACCCCCACAAGTGACCCCATTTTGGAAACTATACCCCATAAGGAAGTTGCCTAGATGTGTAGTGAGCACACCGAACCCCCAAGTGCTTCACAGAAGATTATAACGCAGAGCCATGAAAATAAAAAATAATTTTTTTTTCCTCAAAAAATGATTTTTTAGCTCTCAATTTTTTATTTTCACAAGAGTAACAGGAGAAATTGGACCCCAAAAGTTGTTGTCCAGTTTGTCCTGAGTACGCTGGTACCCCATATGTGGGGGGGAACCATTGTTTGGGCACACGTCAGGGCTCGGAATGGAAGTAGTGACGTTTTGAAATGCAGACTTTGATGGAATAGTCTGCGGTCGTAATTACGTTTGCAGAGCCCCTGATGTGCCTAAACAGTGGAAACCCCCCACAAGTGACCCCATTTTGGAAACTAGACCTTCCAAGGAACGTATGTAAGATGTGTTGTGAGCACTTTGAACCCCCAAGTGCTTCACAGAAGTTTATAATGCAGAGACGTGAAAATGAAAAAATCATTTTTTTCCACAAAAATAATTTTTTAGCCCCCAATTTTTTATTTTCCCAAGGGTAACATGGGAAATTAGTCCCCAAAAGTTGTTGTGCAATTTTTCCTGAGTACGCTGATACCCCATATGTTGGGGTAAACCACTGTTTGGGCACATGTCAGGGCTTGGAAGGGAGGGTGCACCGTTTGACTTTTTGAACGCAAAATTGGCTGGAATCAATGGTTGCACCATGTCGCGTTTGGAGACCCCCTGATGTGCCTAAACAGTGGAAACCCCTCAATTCTAACTCCAACCCTAACCCCAACACACCCCTAACCACAGACCTAACCCTAACACATCCCTAACCACAAGCCTAACCCTAATTCCAACGCTAACCCTAATTCCAACCCTAACCCTAATTCTAATCCTAATTCCAACCCTAACCCTAATTCCAACCCTAACCCTAATTCCAACCCTAACCCTAATTCAACCCTAACCCTCTTTCCAACCCTAACCCTCTTTCCAACCCTAACCCTAACCCTCTTTCCAACCCTAACCCTCTTTCCAACCCTAACCCTAACCCTCTTTCCAACCCTAACCCTCTTTCCAACCCTAACCCTAACCCTCTTTCCAACCCTAACCCTCTTTCCAACCCTAACCCTAACCCTCTTTCCAACCCTAACCCTCTTTCCAACCCTAACCCTTACCCTCTTTTCAACCCTAACCCTAACCCTCTTTTCAACCCTAACACTAACCCTAATGGAAAAATAAAAATATTTTCTTTACTTTATTAGTTGTGCCTACCTATGGGGGTGATAGTCAGGGGGTTTATTTACTTTTTCTTTCATTTTGATCACTGTGAGAGTGATCAAAATGAAAGAATGGAATCTGCAGCTGGCAGATTCGGGCGGGCGCACTGCGCATGCGCCCGCCATTTTCAAGATGGCAGCGCCCATGAACCGGACCCGCCGGACACCGGGAGCGACAGGGGGACTTAGAAGGTGCCAGGGGAGGTGAGATGGGGTGAGGGGGTTATCGGAAGCTGGCGGGGAGCAGAGGGAATGGGAGGGGGGCAGATGATGACAGCGGCGGCAGATTGCCGCTGTCATTCAGTTGCGGGGGGAGCGATCGACGGTGGGGGGGTGGAATCGGTGTCTCCAGCCATGTCCGATGCTACAGCAGCATCGGCCATGGCTGGATTGTAATATTTCATCAATTTTCATTGATGAAATATTACTATCGCTCTGATTGGCTGTTTCACTTTTAACAGCCAATCAGAGCGATCGTAGCCACGTGGGGGCGAAGCTACGCCCCCTGTGGCGAAGAACAAAGCCCCCTGTATCTGCGGGTTGGGTGACCTTTCAGTGACCTAGGTCACCCGACCCGCAGGGGGGCTTTAAAGTCATGACGCTACATAGGCGTCATGGGTCGTTCTGGCACAACTTTTCATGACGCCTACGTGGCGTCAAAGGTCGTGAAATAAATAATTTTAAACATGGCATGGGGTCCCCCCCATTTTTGACAACCAGCCTTGCAAAAGCAGACAGCTGGGGTCTGGTATTCTCTGGCTGGTAAGAGGTCATAGATATTGATCCCCCAGGCCTAAAAACACCATCCCGCAGCTGCCCAGAAAAGGCACACCTATTAGATGCACCAATTCTGGTGCTTTGCCCGACTCTTCCCACATGCCCTGTAGCGGTGGCAAGTGGGGTTCATATTTGTGGGGTTGATGTTACCTTTGTATTGTCAGGTGACATCAAGCCCTCAGATCAGTTATGGAGAGGTCTCCGTTACTAATCTTATAGTTGTATTGTAAATTAACACATAGCCAGAATAAAGTGTCCTTTATTATAAATAAAACAAAGCACAATTCTCCATTTTTTAAAAAAAATAACAAGCACAGTTATACTCACCTAATGCCTAATTCCACAGAAGCCCTCAATCTCCTGTAATAAACCAAAAATAAAAAAACAACAATATACCATACCTGTCTTTTGTTCTGTCCCACGCTGTAATCTATGTCTGGAGGATAAACAGTTTTCAACCTGGATGATGCCAAGATGCGACCGTCCAGGCTGAGAACCTCTGGTGACTGAACTGATGCGAGCGCAGCCTCAGTGACCAGTGGTGACATCATCAAGGTTACCTCCGGTCACTGAGGCTCTGTTCCCAGCCTGGCTGAACTGCGGTGACCTTGGTGAGATCTCTGCTAGCACCGTGAAAGTTTTTTGTAACTGTTTGGCAGAACCCGTCGGACCTGAACATCCAGGAGTTCGCCCATCTCTAGCATTCAGAGTACCTCTGGTTAGCACATGGAGGGCTGTCCGGCATCCGGACTTCTAAAGAAATGCCTCCCCACACCATTACTGACCCACTGCCAATCTGGTCATGCTGGAAGAGGTTGCAGGCAGCAGAATGGTCTCCATGACATCTGTCACATGTGCTCACTGTGAACATGCTCTCATCATGAAAAGCACAGGGCGCCAATGTGGAACCTGCCAATCTTGGGTTCTCTGACAAATGCCAATCACTCTGCATGATGTTGGACTGCAAGAACAACACCCACTTGTGGACTTCACGCCCTCATATCACTCTCACGGAGTCTGTTTCTTACATTTTGAGCAGACACATAGAAGTTAGTAGCCTGCTGGAGGTTATTTTGCTGGGCTCTGGCACTGCTTCTACTGTTCTTCCTTGCAAAAAGGTGGAGGTAGTGGTCCTGCTGCTGGGTTGTTGCCCTCCTACGGCCCCCTCCACATCCCCTGGTGTACTGACCTGTCTCCTGGTACAGTATCTGCTTCATGCTCTGGGCATTGTGCTTACAGACACAGATACCCTTCTTGCTGCAGCTCGCATTGATATGCCATCCTGGATTAGCTAACCTACCTGAACAACTTCTGTGGGTTGTAGACATTGCCTCATGCTACTGTACCTCTAGGGGTGAGAGCAATGACGGAATGCAAAAGTGACTAAAACAACAGTCAAAAAGGATGAGAACAGGTAAATGGTTTGTGGCTACCCTTGCAGAGCCACTCATTTATAGAGGTTGTCTTGCTAATTGCCTATAATTTTTACCTGTTGTCTGTTCCAGTTGCACAGCAGCAGGAGAAATTGCTTGACAAAAAGTGTTGCTTCATAACTGGACAGGTTGATTTCACTGAAATGTGATTGACTTGGAGTTATATTGTGTTGTTTAAGTGTTCCATTTATTTTTTGAGCAATGTAAATATGTGCTCCATGAACAATTCTACTTAGTGTGTATATTATGGGAAGTAGGCATGCTTTTAACAGCCATTTGAGGGTGAATAAAACTGTGCTCGATGTCAGCGTGTTGTATATTTGGAAAACTAGATCATGCATCTAAATATGCAGCTTCTAACACTCAGGAGCATTGCAAACCTGGGAAGGAGTTTAGAGATCACCGAGTAGGCAGTAGTTGGGGTCAGTGATATGGAGGTGGGTGAATGTGGGCAAGATCACGACAGAGTTAGGTAACTGGGTAAAGTAAGAAGAAGAGAAAAAAAAGTGCCAGGAAGTCTATTCCTAAACTGGCATATTCTAGAAAATATGCCCGTTCGGCTGATATTAGGGATGTCCATCCAGGACTAGAATCGCTACAGCAGGACGTTTCTCCCAGCAACTTGAAAAAATACTGCAGTTGGAGGAAGGGAAATGGGAGTGCAGCCAAAGCTAGACAGATGTTGGTGGTAGGGGGCGCTGTAATTAGGAGGACAGACACGGACATTTGCCACCGAGTCCATGAATGCCGAACAGCATGCTTGTACAGGCCCACAGTAGAGCAGGAAAATTCTCCTGTGGGCCCATGTGCAAGAGTCAGCCATCACCCTCTTATATGAACAGTACTTGGCATAATATACTTGAATCACTATGTACAGACACGGGCTTCATCTTATTCATTATCAATCTTCCCAGCTCATTGTTATATAAATTTGCAATTGAGGATAATGTCACATTTGTGTCCATTTGAAAAGTGGGGCCCTGGAGTTGGCTACTGGTGGGCCGTTGGCACGACAGTTGGACACTGCTCAACAGTGTTTTGTCTACCGAGTGCTCGGGTTCGACATATTGCATATAGGATAAACAATTTGCTGGGTGGGGCTAGCGTAAACCCAGCAACATGATGCTTTGGCACAAAAAACAGTCAGAGGGATATGTGAGGTCCTGAAAAAGCAAATAGAAAGCTTATACCCTCTGGCAACAAAACCCAAAAAAAGAATGTAAGACAGCTCACCACACCTGTAATTATTTAATCCCCAGTGTCCAGCAGCATAATTAAAAATATGGGTACTCAAATATCTGTTGCCTTTTGGAAAGAAAATTTCATATGAATATGAGATTTTATTTCCCAGATAATTCAGATATTTTAACACCCATGCTTTTAATGATGTCTAAGCACAAGGATTAAACAATGAAGAATTTCTTGCAAGGAAGATGAAGTGATGGCTTTTATTTGATTTCCCTCGGGCAACAAAATTTGCAGGAATAAAATTAACCTTTATGGTTAATTTGAGCAGTACAAAGAATAATAAGACAAAAGCAAAGCCAAAAAGTCAGAAATAGTATTCCAGGAGTATAAAGATCCAAGTCGGAAATGTGAAAAAGAAATCAAGAACCCACCTTCACAGAAACAAATTGGCAGCAATATTAACCCCTTCCTGACATCCGACGTACTATCCCGTCCATGGGACCCGGGCCTCTATGCCCATGGACGGGATAGTACGTCTACCGCGATCAGCGGCGCCCACGTGGTGAGCGCCGCTGATCACGGCCGGGTGTCAGCTGATTATCACAGCTGACACCCGGCACAATGTGTCAGGGGCGGTCACGGACCGCCCCCCGACACGATAACCCCTTGCACACCGCGATCAAACACGATCGCGGTGTACCGGGAGTTAAAGGGAAGCATCGGCAGGGAGGGGGCTCCCTCCGTGCTTCCCTGAGCCCCCCACGGCAGCGCAATGTGCAGCGCTGCTGCGGGGGGCTCCTTTCCTCCAGGCCCCCGAATCCAAGATGGCGACGGGGGCCTTCGGGGGCCTGCAGGAAGCTGGCTTCCTCAGTGCCTGCAAAGCGCAGGCAAGAGGAAGTCTTCCTCAATGCCTGTGACAGATTGCTGATCTGTCACAGTGATCTGTCATGTGACAGATCAGCGATCTGTCACAGGACAGTGATGTCCCACCTGGGACTATGTAATAAAGTAAAAAAAAAATAAAAAAAAAGTGTAAAAATAATTTTAAAAAAATCGCCAAATAAATTAGTAAAAAAAAATAAAAATATTCCCCTATAAATTCATTTTTTGAAAATAAAAAAAAACCAAAACAATAAAAGTACACATATTAGGTATCGCCGCGTCCGTAACGACCCGCCCTATAAAACTGTCCCATTAGTTAACCCCTTTAGCGAACCCCTTAAAAAATAAAAATAAAAAACGAAGCAAAAAATAACGATTTATTATCATACCGCCAAACAAAAAGTGTAATAACGCGCGATCAAAAAGACGCATATAAATATCCATGGTACCGCTGAAAACGTCATCTTGTCCCACAAAAAACGAGCCACCACACAGCATCATCAGCGAAAAAATTAAAAAAACGCACTCCCCCTAAAGAAATTCATGAAACGCTGGTTTTTGTTCATTCTGCGTCCCAAAAATCGGAATAAAAAGCGATCAAAAAATATCACGTGCCCGAAAATGGTACCAATAAAAACGTCAACTCGTCCCGCAAAAAATAGGACCTCACATGACTCGGTGGGTCAAAATACGGAAAAATTATAGCTCTCAATATGTGGTGATGCAAAAACTATTTTTACAATAAAAAGCGTCTTTTAGCGTGCGACAGCTGCCAAAAATAAAACCCGCCATAAATAGTAAATCAAACCCCCCGTTATCACCCCCTTAGTTAGGGAAAAATAATAAAATTAAAAAAATGTATTTATTTCCATTTTTCCATTAGGGCTAGGGTTAGGGTTAGGGCTAGGGTTAGGGTTAGGGCTAGGGTTAGGGCTGAGATTAGGGTTAGGGGTGTGTTGGGGTTCGGGTTGGAGTTAGAATTGGGGGTTTCCACTGTTTGGGCACATCAGGGGCTCTCCAAATGTAACATTGCGTCTGATCTCAATTCCAGCCAATTCTGAGTTGAAAAAGTCAAATGGTGCTCCTTCCCTTCCAAGCTCTGCCATGCGCCCAAACAGTGTTTTACCCCCACATGTAGGGTATCAGCCTACTCAGGACAAATTGCAAAACAATTTTTGGGGTCCAATTTCTCCTGTTACCCTTAGGAAAATAAAAAATTGGGGGCAAAAATATCATTTTTGTGGAAAAAAATGATTTTTTTATTTTCACATCCGAGAGTTATAAACTTCTGTGAAGCACTTGGGGGTTCAAAGTGCTCACCACACATCTAGATAAGTTCCGTGGGGGGGGTCTAGTGTCCAAAATGGGGTCACTTGTGGGGAGTTTCAATAGTTTAGGTACATCAGGGGCTCTCCAAACGCACATGACACCCGCAGACCATTCCATCAAAGTCTGCATTCCAAAATGGCACTGCTTCCCTTCCGAGCCTCGACGTGTGTCCATACAGTAGTTTTCTCCCACATATGGGGTGTCAGCTTACTCAGGACAAATTGGACAACAACTTTGGGGTTCAATTTCTCCTGTTACCCTTGGGAAAATAAAAAAATTGGGGAATAATTGATCATGTTTGTGGAAAAAATACGATTTTTTTATTTTCATGCCCTGGCATTATAAAATTCTGTGAAGCCCTTGGGGGTTCAAAGTGCTCACCTCACATCTAGATAAGTTCCTTAGGGGGTCTAGTTTTCAAAATGGGGTCATTTGTGAGGGGTTTCCACTGTTTAGGTACATTAGGGGCTCTCCAAAGGCAACATAGACAATATCCATCAGGAAATCCGCTCCCAATCACCAAATTCAGTGACTCCCATCCCTCCCTGCATTTCCCCTGGCTCACTCTCTACATTCGATCCCATCACAGAAGAAGAAGTCTCCAGGCTCCTCTCCTCTTCTCGTCCGACTACATGCACAACCGACCCCATTCCCTCACATCTCCTCCAGTCTCTCTGTCCAGTCGTCACAACTCACCTAACTACAATCTTTAATCTCTCCCTCTCCTCAGGCATCTTCCCCTCCTCCTTCAAACACTCTATCATTACTCCATTACTAAAGAAACCCACCCTCGACCCATCCTGCACAAACAACTACAGACCAGTCTCCAATCTCCCCTTCATCTCTAAACTCTTGGAGCGCCTGATATACTCCCGCCTTACCCGTTACCTCTCCCTCCTAGACCCTTCACAGTCCGGTTTCCGCCCCCTACATTCGACAGAAACTGCACTCATCAAAGTGACCAATGACCTTCTGACAGCAAAACGTAATGGTGACCACTCTCTGCTCATTCTTCTCAACCTTTCTGCAGCTTTCGACACTGTTGACCATGCTCTCCTACTCTCTAGGCTCCAGTCACTAGGCATTAAGGACACTGCTCTTTCCTGGTTCTCCTCCTATCTTTCCAACCGCTCCTTCAGTGTTCTGTTTTCTGGCTCCACTTCATCTCCTCTTCCTCTCACTGTTGGGGTACCTCAGGGCTCAGTCCTTGGCCCCCTTCTCTTCTCTCTCTACACGGCCCCAATTGGACAGACCATCAGCAGATTTGGCTTTCAGTACCATCTTTATGCTGATGACACACAACTGTACACATCATCCCCTGACCTTACCTCCGCTGTACTACAGAACGCCACTGACTGTCTGTCTGCAGTCTCCAACATCATGTCTGCTCTCTATCTGAAACTCAACCTCTCCAAAACTGAACTTCTTCTGCTCCCACCATCTACCAACCTCCCTAAATCTGACATTTCCCTCTCTGTGGGTGGCACCATAATAACACCCCGACAGCAGGCGCGCTGTCTGGGTGTTATGTTTGACTCCGATCTCTCCTTCACCTCCCATATACAATCTCTTGCCCGCTCGTGCCGCTTACACCTAAAGAACACCTCTAGAATCCGCCCTTTTCTCACCATGGAAACAACAAAAACTCTCACTGTCGCCCTGATCCACTCCCGCCTAGACAACTGTAATGCTCTATTAATTGGCCTCCCTCTCACTCGACTCTCCCCTCTCCAGTCTATCCTTAATGCAGCAGCCAGGGTTGTCCATCTGGCTAATCGTTACTCAGACGCGTCCGCTCTTCGCCAGTCGTTACACTGGCTGCCAATTCATTACAGGGTACAATTCAAAGTACTTGTTCTCACCCACAAAGCTCTCCACAATGCGGCACCCCCTTACATCTCCTCCCTCATTTCTGTCTATCGGCCTAACCGACCGCTGCGCTCTGCAAATGACTTTCGACTAACCTCTGCCCTAATCCGTACCTCCCACTCCCGACTTCAAGACTTCTCCCATGCTGCGCCAATTCTCTGGAATGCTCTACCCCAAGATATTAGGACCATCCACAATTTGCATAGTTTTAGGCGCTCGCTCAAAACACATTTGTTTAGAGCGGCCTATCACATTCAGTAATCAAAATCATGTTATGTTTGTGTGTGTGTGTGTGTGTGTGTGTAGCCCATTCACTATCTCCATCTAACCCCAACCCCCTGAAGATGGCTGGACCAGCATTGTAAATACATCATTGTAAATACAAACCTGTGCTTTGTATCTCCCCCACCTCATTGTAGATTGTAAGCTCCCACGAGCAGGGTCATCTTATTTCGCTTTAATTATTGTATTGTTAACGTTGTTACTTATGACTGTTGTATTTGAAACTGTTCAACTGTAAAGCGCTGCGGAATATGTCGGCGCTATATAAATAAAGATTATTATTATTATTATTAACATGACACCCGCAGACCATTCCATCAATGTCTGCATTCCAAAACGTCACTACTTCCCTTCCGATCCCCGACGTGTGCCCATACAGTAGTTTTCTCCCACATATGGGGTGTCAGCATACTTAGGACAAATTGGACAACAACTTTTGGGGTCCAATTTCTCCTGTTACCCTTGGGAAAATAAAAAAAATGGTGACTAAAAGATCATGTTTGTGGAAAAAATACAAATTTTTTATTTTCACGCCCAGGCGTTATAAACTTCTGTGAAGCACCGGGGGGTTCAAAGTGCTCACCACACATCTAGATAAGTTCCTTGGGGGGTCTAGTTTACAAAATGGTGTAATTTGTGGGGGGTTTCCACTGTTTAGGTACATCAGGGGTTTTCCAATCGCGACATGGTGTCCGATCTCAATTCCAGCCAAAAACGTCAAATGGCGCTGCTTCCCTTCCGAGCTCTGCCATGCGCCCAAATAGTGGTTTACCCCCACATGTGGGGTATCAGCGTACTCAGGACAAATTGCACAATAACTTTTAGGGTACTGTTACCCTTGGAAAAATAAGAATTGAGGGTGAAAAGATAATTTTTGTGGAAAAAATATGATTTTTTAATTGTACGGCTTTATGTTATAAACTTCTGTGAAGCCCTTGGGGGTTCAAAGTTCTCACCACACATCTAGATAAGTTCCTTAGGGGGTCTAGTTTCCAAAATGGTGTCATTTGTGGGGGATTTCCACTGTTTTGGTACATCAGGGGTTTTCCAATCGCGACATGATGTCCGATCTCAACTCCAGCCAAAAACGTCAAATGGCGCTGCTTCCCTTCCAAGCTCTGCCATGCGCCCAAATAGTGGTTTACCCCCACATGTGGGGTATCAGCATACTCAGGACAAATTGCACAATAACTTTTAGGGTCCTGTTACCCTTGGGAAAATAAAAATTAGGGTGAAAAGATCATTTTTGTGGAAAAAATATGATTTTTTAATTGTACCGCTGTACGTTATAAACTTCTGTAAAGCCCTTGTGGGTTCAAAGTTCTCACCACATATCTAGATAAGTTCCTTGGGGGGGTCTAGTTTCCAAAATGGGGTCACTTGTAGGGGGTTTCCACTGTTTAGGTACATCAGGGACTCTCCAAACGTGACATGGCGTCCGATCTGAATTCCAGCCAATTTTGCATTGAAAAAGTCAAACGACGCTCCTTCCATTCTGAGCTCTGCCATGCGCCGAAACAGTCGTTCCCCCCACAAATCAGGTATCAGTGTACTCAGGACAAATTGCACAATAACTTTTGCAGTCCAATTTCTCCTGTTACCCTTGGTAAAATAAAAAAAATTGAACCTGAAGTATTTTTTTTGTGGAAAAAAGTTAGATGTTCATTTTTTTTTAAATATTCAAAAAAATTCCTGTGACGCACCTAAAGGGTTAGTAAACTTCTTGAATGTGGTTTTGAGCACCTTAAGGGGTTCAGTTTTTAGAATGGTGTCACTTTTGGGTATTTTCTATCATATAGACCCCTCAAAGTGGCTTCAAATGTGATGTGGTCCTAAAAATAAAATGGTGTTACAAAAATGAGAAATCGCTGGTCAACTTTTAACCCTTATAACTTCCTAACAAAAAAAAATTTTGGTTCCAAAATTGTGCTGATGTAAAGTAAACATGTGGGAAATGTTAGTTATCAAGTTTTTTGTGTGCCGTATCTCTGTGATTTAAGGGCATAAAAATTCAAATTTGGAAAATTGCGAAATTTTCAAAATTTTTGCCAAATTTCTGTTTTTTTCACAAATAAACGCAAGTTATTTGAATGAAATTTTACCACTAACATGAAGTACAATATGTCACGAGAAAACAATGTCAGAATCACTGGGATCCATGGAAGCGTTCCAGAGTTATGACCTCATAAAGGACAGTGGTCAGAATTGTAAAAATTGGCCCGGTCATGAACGTGCAAACCACCCTTGGGGGTGAAGGGGTTAAAATAAATTTCTCATTTTTTTAAAAAATATATTAATACCAAAATATTTTTTGCATTTTGGCATCTGCCCCTTTAAAAAGCATGAGAGGAATATATTTCTAGAGTACAAAGAGAAGGCTGTAGTATTAAATACCAGTCAATGTTCACCAATGACCTGCCTGTACCAGGGATTATTCAGCAAGGTGGCAATCAAAGATCACCATCCAATATAATTACATTAACACAAGTAGAAGTATGCCTGAGCAAATTATATATCGCCATAACAGCCAGTATGGATGGCATTCATCCACAGATACAGTATTGAGGGAGTTGAGCTCAGTAATTGACAGACCTCTGTTTCTCATCTTCTTAGACTCTCTTGTAAGGTTGGTTGGTGCCACAGGATTAAAGGATGGCTGACGCGACCCGGATATTTAAGAATAATAAGAAGATGGATCCATTCAACTACCATCCGGTAAGTCTGACATCAGTGAGGTGCAACATTTTTAATGGCATTTTATGAGGTGACCTGCAGAAATGTATTACAGATAACAATATAAGGCCTCATACCCATTGGCGATTAAAAAAAGGTTCGATTTCTGGACTGTAAAAAAGGGTGGAGTGTTATGCGAGTGTCATGCGATTTCTATGCGATTTTTAATCTTTCCATTCGTTTTCTATCCGTTTTCCATCCGTTTGCAATCCATTTTTTTTCCCAGCAACTCTTTTTCTACAGTCATTTACAGGACCATTTACAGTGTTCTATGCCACAGAATGGTAATGTATCCGTTTAAAACGGATGGAAAACGAATGGTCCGTTTTTGGTCCATTTTTTTAATCACACCCATTGACTTGTATTGGCGAAAATCGCTGCAAATCGCAGCATGCTGCGATTTTTTTTTCTCAGACCGATTTTGGATGAGAAAAAAATAGCAAGTGAGATGTCACCCATTCACTAACATTGGCCAGAGTGCAATCCGATTTCAGAAAGACAGATTTTAAGGGATTCAGAGAGAATTGGAGCGATCCAATGGCTGAATATCCTTAAGGACAAAAATTTCCAGGAAGGATGGGAAATCTTGAAAAATGAAATTCTCAAAGCACAATTGTTAACAATTCCGAAAAGAGGGAAGAATAGGAAGCATTTAAGGGAACCAGGATGGATGAACACAGAACTTAAGCACATGCTAAAAAGGAAGAAAGAAATGTTTATGAAATGGAAAGAGGGAGGCATATCTAAAGAAGAAGATAATGCTGTCTGCAGAACCTGCATGGCACAAATCAGATAAACTAAAGCTGACAATGAATTGAGGCTTGCAAGAGACGTCAAAAGCAATAATAAAGGATTTTGGGGATATGTCAAAAGTAAAAGAAAAGTCAAAGATGCTATAGGATTTTTACAGGATGAAAATGATGAAATTGTAAGACAGGATGTTGAGAAGGTCGAACTTTTAAATTCCTATTTTGCATCTATTTTCTCTCAGAAAGGAAATGTAACATCAACTGTTCTTCACTGTCCTATTAAGGGAATAGAAGAATCCAGGATATCTATAAACAGAAATATAGCGAGGAAACACTTAGCTAACCTAAATGAATTCCAGTCTCCAGGTCCAGATGAATTACACCCCAGAGTACTGAAGGAGATAGCAGAAGAAATTTTTGAACCCCTCTCCATAATATTTGAAAATTATTGGAGAATAGGAGAAGTCCCAGAAGACTGGAGAAGAGCAAATGTTGTTCCTATCTTCAAAAAGGGGAAGAAGGTGGACCCATGCAACTATAGGCCTGTGAGTCTGACTTCTATACCAGGAAAGATCTTTGAACAAATTATTAAACAACATGTATGTAAGCACCTGGATAAGAATGAAGTGATTAAACAGAGTCAGCATGGGTTTGTAGCTAATAAGTCATGTCAGACTAACTTAATTTCCTTCTGTGACAGAATCATTGATTGGGTGGATCAGGGAAATGCTGTAGATATAGTATATCTTGACTTCAGCAAAGCATTTGACGAAGTATCTCACACAATCCTTATTGAAAAAATGACTAAGTATGGAATGGACAAGGCAACTGTTAGATGGATTCAAAACTGGCTTAGTGATAGGACCCAAAGAGTGGTCGTAAATGGCTGCACATCCAGTTGGAAGATGTCCCAAGTGGGGTACCACAGGGCTCTGTCCTGGGCCCTGTATTGTTCAACATCTTTATTAATGATTTAAATGAAGAAATTGAGGGTAAACTGATTAAATTTGCTGATTATACAAAGCTAGGAGGGATAACTAATACTAGAGAAGAGAGAGAGCGGATTCAAAAAGATATAAATAAACTGGAGCAATGGGCAGCAACTAACAGAATGTTTTTTTACAGGGAAAAATGCAATGTACTACATCTGGGCAATAAAAAATGAAAAAAGCATATACAGAATGGGAGAAATAGGGCTAAGCAACAGCACATGTGAAAAAGACTTGGGTATACTAATAGATCACAGACTGAATATGAGTCAACAATGTGATGCAGCAGCAAAAAAAGGCAAATGCAATTCTAGGATGTATTAACAGAAGGATACAGTCTAGATCATGTGAAGTCATTATTGCCTTCTACTCCTCTTTGGTCAGACCTCTTCTGGAATACTGTGTCCAGTTCTGGGTGCCGCATTTTAAAAAATACATCAACAAACTGGAGCAAGTTCAGAAAAGAGCGACCAGAATGGTGACCGGTCTGCAAACCCTGTCTTATGAGGAAAGGTTGCAGGATTTGTGAATGTTAAGCTTGCAAAAGAGGACTGGTTTTCGCAACAGTATTTAAGCCCTCCAAATGACAGTATCTCAACCTAAAGTCACCCAACACGTTTTTTAAAAATTGGTGATCACATCCATCCCTTCCCATACAAGCCCCTTTTCTTCTACTTACACATGTTTTCAAAACCTGCTTCTGACAACATGTACCTCATGGTCAATAAGCTGAAAACAATGTTACATTAATTAATATTTCCCATCAGAGGTACTTGTGATGAGAGTGAGACCCTTCTTCCTTCATCAACCATGATACAGCCCCTTGGGCTAATTTTTGGAGACATTATTGCTATGCCTGGACACAGGGCATGGCCACCTCTATGCTCGTAGTCCTGGCTTTATCATAATGGTTTGGCCCTTCAGACCTGCCTTGCTTCCTTCATCAACCATGATACAGCCCCTTGGGCTAATTTTTGGAGACACTATTGCTATGCCTGGACACTGGGCACGGCCACCTCTATGCTCGTAGTCCTGGCTTTATCATAATGGTTTGGCCATTCAGACCGGCCTTGCTTCCTTCATCAACCATGATACAGCCCCCTAGGGCTAATGTTTTGAACACACTAAATCTATGCCTACACATCGGGCAGTGGCACAAAAAGGACCGTAGTCCAAGCTTTATAATTGTGAATCCCTTATGATGATGATGATGGGTGGCTTCTTCCTGCATTAACCATAACACAGCCCCTACACCTAGGGCACATTGCTCTCCTTACATCACTTACACACTTAGCTGTCAGTAGATTGCCTCCAGCATCACTCGCTCTTATGGTACTTCTGATATATCACTGACTGGCACTCCGTAAGTGGCGTACGAGTCCCGCTCTTCTGGCAAAAAAACAAAACACTTAAAATAGTGTTTGCACATTCTAGTGAAGCAGTGGTGTAAAAACAATCGTGCAGCCCCTGACCAGGTGCCCTCATGTTAGATACATTTGTTTACAGCATACATTTTTTAACATTTACACATTTTTTTGCGTTTTCCTCAGCCCCCAGACCACTTTGAAGGGTCCAGCAGACAATTACTCGCATTTTCCATTGACTATCATTGGACTCGCTATTCGTACCGAATACCCGAGTATTAGGGTATACTCGGTACGAGTATAACGAGTCCGAATATTTCAGTACTCGCTCATCCCTAGTTGGAACTTTACACTGTAAACAGGGGTTGGACAAAATAATGTAAACACCTAACGTTTTAACATCATAATCTTCAAACATGTTATAAACATGCAAACCGTGACATATGGTAATGTTTTGTAGTTGATTATTTGTGTTATGTGATATGTGTATGTAAATTAACTGTTTGTTTTGCAGAATTGTAAGAACATTGATGAAAACCTGATACCAATGGCAGACCTCTCGGATTTTCAAAGAGGCCAAATTGTTGGTGCTCGTATAGCAGGCGCTAGTGTAACAGAAAGTGCCCGAATGCTTGGCGTGTCAAGATGTACTGTTTCCAATGTAATAACTGCATTTGAAACAGAAGGAAAAATGTCCGCAGCAAAGCACAGGTCTAGCCGAAAGTCGAAGTTGACTGAGGGAGACCGTCGAACTCGAAAGCGAATTGTGAGAAAGGATCGCAAGACCACGGCTTCGAAAATCACTGCTGAGCACAATGAACACCTACAGAACCCAGTTTCCCCGAAAACTGTTTGTCGGGAGCTGCACAAATCTGGATTCCACGGAAGAGCTGCAATTCGAAAACCGCTGCTCTGAATGAGAAATGTTTCCAAGCGTTCAGAGTGGTGTAGAAACCTCCAGAAAAGGTCCCTAAAGCAGTGGAAACATGTGATATTCTCAGATGAATCATTGTTTACCCTATTTCCAACCTCCGGACGAGTGTACGTTTGGAGACAGCCGAAAGAAGCATTCCATCCACAAAGCCTTCTCCCAACCGTAAAACATGGCGGAGGTTCTGTGATGATCTGGGGTGCTATTTCGTGGAGGTCCGCCGGGCCAATGATATCCCTTCATGGAAGAATTAACAGCCGCGATTATTTTGGCATTTTGGGCGACCAAGTGCATCCTACGGTTCAAGCACTGTTCCTGGAGGGGAACGCCATGTTTCAGGATGATAATGCACCAATTGATACAGCTAGAATCGCTAAAGCATGGCACAAGGAACATTGTAATGAAGTGGAGCATATCATCTGGCCCCCACAATCCCCAGACCTCAACATTTTTGAGCATTTATGGCAGATTTTAGAGATTCAAGTTAGACATCGTTTTCCGCCGCCATCGTCGCTCAAAGAACTGGAGGGTGTTTTAACCCCTTAACCCCCAAGGGTGGTTTGCACGTTCATGACCGGGCCAATTTTTACAATTCTGACCACTGTCCCTTTATGAGGTAATACCTCTCGAACGCTTCCATGGATACTGGTGATTCTGACATTGTTTTCTCCTGACATATTGTACTTCATGCTAGTGGTAAAATTTCATTCATATAACTTGTGTTTATTTGTAAAAAAAACAGAAATTTGTCAAAAATTTAGAAAATTTCGCAATTTTCCAACTTTGAATTTTCATGCCCTTAAATCACAGAGATACGGCACAAAAAAAACTTAATAAGTAACATTTCCCACATGTTTACTTTACATCAGCACAATTTTGGAACCCAAATTTTTTTTTCTTGGGAAGTTATAAGGGTCAAAAGTTGACCAGCGATTTCTCATTTTTGTAACACCATTTTATTTTTACGGACCACATCACATTTGAAGCCACTTTGAGGGTTCTATATGATAGAAAATACCCAAAAGTGACACCATTCTAAAAACTGCACCCCTCACAGTGCTCAAAACCACATTCAAGAAGTTTATTAACCCTTCAGGTGCTTCACAGGAATTTTTTGAATATTTTAAAAAAAATGAACATTTAACTTTTTTTCACAAAAAAAATATTTCAGGTTCAATTTTTTTTATTTTACCAAGGGTAACAGGAGAAGTTGGACTGCAAAAGTTATTGTGCAGTTTGTCCTGAGTACGCTGATACCTGATATGTGGGGGGAACCACTGTTTCGGCGCATGGCAGAGCACAGAAGGGAAGGAGCGCCGTTTGACTTTTTCAATGCAAAATTGGCTAGAATTCAGATCGGACGCCATGTCAAGTTTGGAGAGTCCCTGATGTACCTAAACAGTGGAAACCCCCCACAAGTGACCCCATTTTGGAAACTAGACCCCCCAAGGAACTTATCTAGATATGTGGTGAGAACTTTGAACCAACAAGGGCTTCACAGAAGTTTATAACGTACAGCGGTACAATTAAAAAATCATATTTTTACACAAAAATGATCTTTTCTCCCCCAATTTTTATTTTCCTAAGGTTAACAGGACCCTAAAAGTTATTGTGCAATTTGTCCTGAGTACACTGATACCCCATATGTGGGTGTAAACGACTATTTGGGAGCATGACATAGCTCAGAAGGGAAGCAGCGCCATTTTACTTTTTTGGCTGGCATTGAGATTGGACACCATGTCACGATTTGAAAACCCCTGAACTTATCTAGATGTGTGGTGAGCACTTTGAACCCCCCAGTGCTTCACAGAAGTTTATAACGCCCGGGCGTGAAAATAAAAAAATCGCATTTTTTCCACAAACATGATCTTTTAGTCACCAATTTTTTTATTTTCCCAAGGGTACCAGGAGAAATTGGACCCCAAAATTTGTTGTCCAATTTGTCCTGAGTACGCTGATACCCCATATATGGGAGAAAACTACTGTATGGCACACGTCGGGGCTCGGAAGGGAAGTAGTGACGTTTTGGAATGCAGACTTTGATGGAATGGTCTGCGGGTGTCATGTTGCTTTTGGAGAGCCCCTGATGTACCTAAACAGTGGAAACCCCCCACAAGTGGCCTCATTTTGGAAACTAGACCCCCAAAGGAACCTATCTAGATATGTGATGAGCACTTTGAACCCCCCAGTGCTTCACAGAAGTTTATAATGCCAGGGCATGAAAATAAAAAAATCGTATTTTTTCCACAAACATGATCATTTAGTCCCCAATTTTTTTATTTTCCCAAGGGTAACAGGTAGTGTTGAGCGATACCGTTCGATACCCAAAAATATCGTATGGGATGGTATCGCCCGATACGAAAAAAATATCGGGTATCGCCGATTCCGATACCGGAAGTCCCATTCAAGTCAATGGGACTTCCGGTATCGGAATTTAAAAAAGCCCTTTATTTCCTTGTTGGCTAATTCTACCTAATTGAAAACAAATAAGAATCATGTAGAATGTATTGTGGGAGACATTAAAGGCATAGTGGTTTATTCAAATCACATGGCATAGCATTAATTCCAATTTTTTTTATTCAAGACGTTTGGAGTTAAAAAGATATTGACTATGTTAACCTTTTTTATATTTTGTCAGATATGTATGTTTCACAACTTCCATGCTCTTCACCTTCTTTTGTACTTCTCCCACACTTTCTCCTTCATGATCCGCAGCAGTAGCATTTTTTTCATCAACTTTTTCTTCACCTTATTCATCTTCTTCTTCTTCATCTTCTTCCCATTAATTTTTTTTTCCAGTCTTCATATTCTTCTTATTCAGCTATTATTAATTTTAACATGCTATTTCTTCATCTTCTTCCTATTCTTCTTTTTTTTCATTTTCTTATGGTGACAGGTAGAGTTGAGCGACTTTGGTCGGATCGGGTTTCGTGAAACCCGAATGAAACAAAATAAGTTTCAGATGAAACTCGTCCGACTAGAGCAAAACAAAGTCGGAGTTTCGTCCGACTTTTATTTCCCATTGACTTGCATTGGGGTCGGGTTTCGGACGAAACTCCGACTTTGTTTTGCTCTAGTCGGACGAGTTTCATCTGAAACTTATTTTGTTTCATTCGGGTTTCACGAAACCCGATCCGACCAAAGTCGCTCAACTCTAGTGACAGGCATTCCTGTAGTACTTATGTATAAAAGTTATAAGATTACACCTTACATTCTGCCTGTCACTAAAGATTTACAACAGGATTTGTCCGCGTTCAGTTTGGCCTGCAGCAGCAGGCATTTTCCAGGGGCACCACGAGGAGGAACGGACTCACCCCCATTTACTGCTTAGTCTTCTTCTGCTTATAATTTTGATTTCTTCTATGCTGATTTTTAGTCTTATGCTTAATGTTCTTCTGCTTTCTGTTCTTCTGCTTTTGCTTCTTCTGCTTCTTGTTCGTCTGTCTTTTGTTCTGTATCTTGGTGGTTGTCTTCATGTTCTTTGTCCTCTTGGTCGTATTATTTAGGGTCATATTTCTGGTCTTCTTTGGTGTGGTCTTCAGGGTCGTCGTCATCAGGGTCATCGTCATGGAGCTCAATAAGGATTACCAAAGACAATTTCAAAAAGCTTGATCTTGGAAATGTAGCAGAAGGTACAAGAAGGCTGAGAAACTGGCAAGAACCAGCTGACAGTACTGGAACCCGTAGTGGCAGCAGGAGGAACAATAGCCAATTGCACTACTGAGGAACAGCTGACAGTGCTGGACCCCGGTTACTATGCAGGAGGTACCTGTGCTAGAAACCACTACCAAGGACCAGCTGACGGTGCTGGACCTCGGATACCGAGATGGAGGCACCTAGTCCAAAGGCTCTGGCGAGAACCAGCAGACAGTGCTGGAACCCAGATGGGTAGCAGAAGGAACAAGAGCCAATGGCACTACCGAGGACCAACTGACGGTGCTGGATCACGGTTACTAAGCAGAAGGTACCTGTGCTAAAAAGCACTACCAAGGACCAGCTGATGGTGCTGGACCTCGGATACCGAGATAGAGGCACCTAACCCAAAGGCTCTGGCGAGAACCAGCTGACAGTGCTGGAACCCAGATGGGTAGCAAAAGCTACAAGAGCCAATGGCACTACCGAGGAACAGCTGACGGTGCTGGACCACGGTTACTAGGCAGGAGGTACCTGTGCTAGAAAGCACTACCAAGGACCAGCTGACAGTGCTGGACTTCGGATACCGGGATGGAGGCACCTAGGCCAAAGGCTCTGGCGAGAACCAGCTGACAGTGCTGGCACCCGGATGGGTAGCAGAAGGAACAAGAGCCAATGGCACTACCGAGGAACAGCTGACGGTGTTGGGCCACGGTTACTATGCAGGAGGTACCTGTGCTAGAAACTAGAGTTGAGCGACTTTGGTCGGATCGGGTTTCGTGAAACCCGAATGAAACAAAATAAGTTTCAGATGAAACTCGTCCGACTAGAGCAAAACAAAGTCGGAGTTTCGTCCGAAACCCGACCCCAATGCAAGTCAATGGGAAATAAAAGTCGGACGAAACTCCGACTTTGTTTTGCTCTAGTCGGACGAGTTTCATCTGAAACTTATTTTGTTTCATTCGGGTTTCACGAAACCCGATCCGACCAAAGTCGCTCAACTCTACTAGAAACCACTACCAAGGACCAGCTGACGTTGCTGGACCTCGGATACCGAGATGGAGGCACCTAGGCCAAAGGCTCTGGCGAGAACCAGCAGACAGTGCTGGAACCCGGGTGGGTAGCAGAAGGTACCCATTCAAAGCAAAGTAGCCAGGCCGCAAGCCGGCCGCAGTTACCGAAACCCACAGTCCTACAGGGGGTCCATGTCCCATTGGCACTACGGATCCAGCCTTCAGTGCCAGTTCTCGCAGCCCACATAGGAGTCACCTAAACTGTAGGCACCGTAGAGTCGGCTAACCCGGCCGCAAGACGACAGGACAACGGATTGGTGGCATAGTGACCTTGACACTACCCGGAAACAGCAGGCGTGCTGAAAACAGGCTGGGCAACAGGGAGTACCCGTGCCAAAGACACTGCCGAGAACCAGCTGACAGTGCTTGAACCCAGATGCGTAGCAAAAGCTACAAGAGCCAATGGCACTACCGAGGAACAGCTGACGGTGCTGGACCACGGTTACTAAGCAGAAGGTACCTGTGCTAAAAAGCACTACCAAGGACCAGCTGACGGTGCTGGACGTCGGATACCGAGATGGAGGCACCTAGGCCAAAGGCTCTGGTGAGAACCAGCAGACAGTGCTGGAACCCGGAAGGGTAGCAGAAGGAACAAGAGCCAATAGCACTACCGAGGACCAACTGATGGTGCTGGACCACGGTTACTAAGCAGAAGGTACCTGTGCTAAAAAGCACTACCAAGGACCAGCTGACGGTGCTGGACCTCGGATACCGAGATGGAGGCACCTAGGCCAAAGGCTCTGGTGAGAACCAGCAGACAGTGCTGGAACCCGGATGGGTAGCAGAAGGAACAAGAGCCAATGGCACTACCGAGGACCAACTGACGGTGCTGGACCACAGTTACTAAGCAGAAGGTACCTGTGCTAAAAAGCACTACCAAGGACCAGCTGACGGTGCTGGACCTCGGATACCGAGATGGAGGCACCTAGGCGAAAGGCTCTGGCGAGAACCAGCAGACAGTGCTGGAACCCAGATGGGTAGCAGAAGGAACAAGAGCCAATGGCACTACCGAGGACCAACTGACGGTGCTGGACCACGGTTACTAAGCAGAAGGTACCTGTGCTAAAAAGCACTACCAAGGACCAGCTGACGGTGCTGGACTTCGGATACCGAGATGGAGGCACCTAGGCCAAAGGCTCTGGCGAGAACCAGCAGACAGTGCTGGAACCCAGATGGGTAGCAGAAGGAACAAGAGCCAATGGCACTACCGAGGACCAACTGACGGTGCTGGACCACGGTTACTAAGCAGAAGGTACCTGTGCTAAAAAGCACTACCAAGGACCAGCTGACGGTGCTGGACCTCGGATACCGAGATGGAGGCACCTAGGCCAAAGGCTCTGGCGAGAACCAGCAGACAGTGCTGGAACCCGGATGGGTAGCAGAAGGAACAAGAGCCAATGGCACTACCGAGGATGAACTGACGGTGCTGGACCACGGTTACTAAGCAGAAGGTACTTGTGCTAAAAAGCACTACCAAGGACCAGCTGACGGTGCTGGACTTCGGATACCAAGATGGAGGCACCTAGGCCAAAGGCTCTGGCGAGAACCAGCAGACAGTGCTGGAACCCGGATGGGTAGCAGAAGGAACAAGAGCCTATGGCACTACCGAGGACCAACTGACGGTGCTGGACCACGGTTACTAAGCAGAAGGTACCTGTGCTAAAAAGCACTTCCAAAGACCAGCTGACGGTGCAGGACCTCGGATACCGAGATGGAGGCACTTAGGCCAAAGGCTCTGGCGAGAACCAGCAGACAGTGCTGGAACCCGGGTGGGTAGCAGAAGGTACCCATCCAAAGCAAAGTAGCCAGGCCGCAAGCCGGCCGCAGTTACCAAAATCCACAGTCCTACAGGGGGTCCATGTCCCATTGGCACTATGGATCCAGCCTTCAGTGCCAGTTCCCGCAGCCCACATAGGAGTCACCTAAACTGCAGGCACCGTAGAGTCGGCTAACCCGGCCGCAAGACGACAGGACAACGGATTGGTGGCATAGTGACCGTGACACTACCCGGAAACAGCAGGCGTGCTGAAAACAGGCTGGGCAACAGGGAGTACCCGTGCCAAAGACACTGCCGAGAACCAGCTGATGGTGCTGAAACCCAGATGGGTAGCAAAATCTACAAGAGCCAATGGCACTACCGAGGAACAGCTGACGGTGCTGGACCACGGTTACTAGGCAGGAGGTACCTGTGCTAGAAAGCACTACAAAGGACCAGCTGACGGTGCTGGACCTTCGGATACCGAGATGGAGGCACCTAGGCCAAAGGCTCTGGCGAGAACCAGCTGACAATGCCGGAACCCGGGTGGGTAGCAGAAGGTACCCATCCAAAGCAAAGTAGCCAGGCCGCAAGCCGGCCGCAGTTACCGAAACCCACAGTCCTACAGGGGGTCCATGTCCCATTGGCACTACGGATCCAGCCTTCAGTGCCAGTTCCCGCAGCCCACATAGGAGTCACCTAAACTGCAGGCACCGTAGAGTCGGCTAACCCGGCCGCAAGACGACAGGACAACGGATTGGTGGCATAGTGACCTTGACACTACCCGGAAACAGCAGGCGTGCTGAAAACAGGCTGGGCAACAGGGAGTACCCGTGCCAAAGACACTGCCGAGAACCAGCTGACGGTGCTGGAACCCAGATGGGTAGCAAAAGCTACAAGAGCCAATGGCACTACCGAGGAACAGCTGACGGTGCTGGACCATGGTTACTAGGCAGGAGGTACCTGTGCTAGAAAGCACTACCAAGGACCAGCTGATGGTGCTGGACCTTCGGATACCGAGATGGAGGCACCTAGGCCAAAGGCTCTGGCGAGAACCAGCTGACAATGCCGGAACCCGGGTGGGTAGCAGAAGGTACCCATCCAAAGCAAAGTAGCCAGGCCGCAAGCCGGCCGCAGTTACCGAAACCCACAGTCCTACAGGGGGTCCATGTCCCATTGGCACTACGGATCCAGCCTTCAGTGCCAGTTCCCACAGCCCACATAGGAGTCACCTAAACTGCAGGCACCGTAGAGTCGGCTAACCCGGCCGCAAGACGACAGGACAACGGATTGGTGGCATAGTGACCTTGACACTACCCGGAAACAGCAGGCGTGCTGAAAACAGGCTGGGCAACAGGGAGTACCCGTGCCAAAGACACTGCCGAGAACCAGCTGACGGTGCTGGAACCCAGATGGGTAGCAAAAGCTACAAGAGCCAATGGCACCACCGAGGAACAGCTGACGGTGCTGGACCACGGTTACTAGGCAGGAGGTACCTGTGCTAGAAAGCACTACCAAGGACCAGCTGATGGTGCTGGACCTTCGGATACCGAGATGGAGGCACCTAGGCCAAAGGCTCTGGCGAGAACCAGCTGACAATGCCGGAACCCGGGTGGGTAGCAGAAGGTACCCATCCAAAGCAAAGTAGCCAGGCCGCAAGCCGGCCGCAGTTACCGAAACCCACAGTCCTACAGGGGGTCCATGTCCCATTGGCACTATGGATCCAGCCTTCAGTGCCAGTTCCCACAGCCCACATAGGAGTCACCTAAACTGCAGGCACCGTAGAGTCGGCTAACCCGGCCGCAAGACGACAGGACAACGGATGGGTGGCATAGTGACCTTGACACTACCCGGAAACAGCTGGAGTGCTGGAACCAGCCTGGGCAACAGGGAGTACCCATGCCAAAGACACTGCCGAGAACCAGCTGACGGTGCTGGAACCCAGATGGGTAGCAAAAGCTACAAGAGCCAATGGCACTACCAAGGACCAGCTGATGGTGCTGGACCTTCGGATACCAAGATGGAGGCACCTAGGCCAAAGGCTCTGGCGAGAACCAGCTGACAATGCAGGAACACGGGTGGGTAGCAGAAGGTACCCATCCAAAGCAAAGTAGCCAGGCCGCAAGCCAGCCATAGTTACCGAAACCCACAGTCCTACAGGGGGTCCATGTCCCATTGGCACTACAGATCCAGCCTTCAGTGCCAGTTCCCGCAGCCCACATAGGAGTCACCTAAACTGCAGGCACCGTAGAGTCGGCTAACCCGGCCGCAAGACGACAGGACAACGGATTGGTGGCATAGTGACCTTGACACTACCCGGAAACAGCTGGCGTGCTGGAACTAGGCTGGGCAACAAGGAGTACCCGTGCCAAAGACACTGCCGAGCACCAACTGGCGTTGTTGGAGCCCAGGGACAATCATGGTGTAGGCCGAGTCCTACTTGGTGGCAGTTTTAGAGTGTTTGTAGGCTACAACAGACTGTCAACGTGCTCCTATTAGGCATCTGTCTCCACTCTGTTTCCAGGATTTCACGTAACCACCAACACCGCCAGTTTATGCGTACAGCAGCCGTCTGCCCAATCCACACGTGTTCCTGTGTTACTGGGGTTCTGTAATGTCAGCAGATCCCCTGATGTGTGTCTGCCAATGTCTCCTGCTCTGTCCACATTCCCACCGCTTGCAGTGGGAAGATGGACAGCGCAGGAGACAGTGCCGGACACACATTGGGGGATCTGCTCACGTAACAGAACACCAGGAACACAGGAACACGTGTGGAATGCGTGGACGGCAACTGTGAGCAGGAACTGGCGGTGTTGGAGGTCAGGGGAAATACTAGAGACAGAGTGGAGACAGAGGCCAAATCAGAGAACGTTCAAATCTGAAGTAGTTACAATTTGGAGGCAGCAGCAGTTTGCCCTCCACACAGCAGGGGATCAGCTGACGTTACCGAACCCCACTTTCAAATGAACGAGTGTTTTTTTCTGTGTGGACAGCACTTCCGAGCACCAACTAGCATTGTTGGAGCCCAGGGACAATCAGGGTGCAGGCCGAGGCCTACTAGGAGCCAGGTGTAAAGCTGAGGTATTTTGACTTTGGAGAGAGCAGGACACTTTGCCCTCCACACAGCAGGGGATCTGCTGTCGTTACTGACCCCCACTTTCACTTGAACAAGTGTGTTTTTCTGTGTGGACAGCACTTCCGGGCACCAACTAGCGTTGTTGGAGCCCAGGGACAATCATGGTGTAGGCTGAGGCCTACTAGGAGCCAGGTGTAAATCGGAGTTATTTTGACTTTGCAGGGAGCAGGACACTTTGCCATACACACAGCAGGGGATCAGCTGACGTTACCAAACCCCACTTTCACATGAACAATCAGGGTGCAGGCCGAGGCCTACTTGGTGGCAGTTTTAGATTGTTTGTAGGCTACAACAGACTGTCAACGTGCTCCAATTAGGCATCTGTCTCCACTCTGTTTCCAGGATTTCACGTAACCACCAACACCGCCAGTTTATGCGTACAGCAGCCGTCTGCCCAATCCACACGTGTTCGTGTGTTACTGGGGTTCTGTGATGTCAACAGATCCCCTGATGTGTGTCTGCCACTGTCTCCTGCTCTGTCCACATTCCCACCGCTTGCAGTGGGAAGGTGGACAGCGCAGGAGACAGTGCCGGACACACATTGGGGGATCTGCTCACGTAACAGAACACCAGGAACACAGGAACACGTGTGGAATGCCTGGACGGCAACTGTGAGCAGGAACTGGTGGTGTTGGAGGTCAGGGGAAATACTAGAGACAGAGTGGAGACAGAGGCCAAATCAGAGAACGTTCAAATCTGAAGTAGTTACAATTTGGAGGCAGCAGCAGTTTGCCCTCCACACAGCAGGGGATCAGCTGACGTTACCGAACCCCACTTTCACATGAACGAGTGTTTTTTTCTGTGTGGACAGCACTTCCGAGCACCAACTAGCATTGTTGGAGCCCAGGGACAATCAGGGTGCAGGCCGAGGCCTACTAGGAGCCAGGTGTAAAGCTGAGGTATTTTGACTTTGGAGAGAGCAGGAGAGTTTGCCGTACACACAGCAGGGGATCAGCCGACGTTACCAAACCCCACTTTCACATGAACGAGTGTGTTTTTCTGTGTGGACAGCACTTCCGAGCACCAACTGGCGTTGTTGGAGCCCAGGGACAATCATGGTGCAGGCCAAGGCCTACTTGGTGGCAGTTTTAGATTGTTTGTAGGCTACAACAGACTGTCAACGTGCTCCATTTAGGCATCTGTCTCCACTCTGTTTCCAGGATTTCACGTGACCACCAACACCGCCAGTTTATGCGTACAGCAGCCGTCTGCCCAATCCACACGTGTTCCTGTGTTACTGGGGTTCTGTAATGTCAGCAGATCCCCTGTTGTTTGTCTGCCACTGTCTCCTGCTCTGTCCCCATTCCCACCGCTTGCAGTGGGAAGGTGGACAGAGGAGGAGACAGTGCCGGACACACATTGGGGGATCTGCTCACATAACAGAACACCAGGAACACAGGAACACGTGTGGAATGCGTGGACGGCAACTGTGAGCAGGAACTGGCGGTGTTGGAGGTCAGGGGAAATACTAGAGACAGAGTGGAGACAGGCCAAATCAGAGAATGTTTAAATCTGAAGTAGTTACAATTTGGAGGCAGCAGCAGTTTGCCCTCCACACAGCAGGGGATCAGCTGACGTTACTGACCCCCACTTTCACATGAACGAGTATTTTTTTCTGTGTGGACAGCACTTCCGAGCAACAACTGACGATGTTGGAGCCCAGGGAGAATCATTTTGTAGGCTGAGGCCTACTTGGAGGCAGTTTAAGATAAGACGTTGTTTGAATTTGGAGGCAGCAGCAGTTTGCCCTCCACACAGCAGGGGATCAGCTGACGTTACCGAACCCCACTTACACATGAGCGAGTGTTTTGTCTGTGCGGACAGCAATTCTGAGCACCAACTGGCGGTGTCGGAGCCCAGGGAAAATCAGGTAGTAGGCCGAGGCCTACTTGGAGCCAGGTGTAAATCTGAGGTTGTTTGACTGTGGAGGGAGCAGGAGAGTTTGCCGTACACACAGCAGGGGATCAGCTGACGTTACCGAACCCCACTTACACATGAACGAGTGTTTTGTCTGTGCGGACAGCACTTCTGAGCACCAACTGGCGTTGTCGGAGCCAAGGGAAAATCAGGTAGTAGGCCGAGGCCTACTTGGAGCCAGGTGTAAATCTGAGGTTGTTTGATTGTGGAGGGAGCAGGTGAGTTTGCCGTACACACAGCAGTGGATCAGCTGACGTTACCGAACCCCACTTACACATGAGCGAGTGTTTTGTCTGTGCGGACAGCACTTCTGAGCACCAACTGGCTGTGTCGGAGCCCAGGGAAAATCAGGTAGTAGGCCGTGGCCTACTTGGTGGCAGTTTGCGATTGTTTCTAGACTACTACTAACTGTCAACGTACTCCAATTAGGCCTCTGTCTTCACTCTGTTTCAAGTATTTCCTCTGGCTTCGAACCACGCCAGTTGCTGCTCTGAAATGCCGTCTGCACAACCCACACTTGTTCCTGTGTTACGGGGGTTCTGTAACAGCAGCTTCTCCCTAGAGGTGAGTCAGGCAATGTCTCCTGCTCTGTCCACATTTCCACTACAAGTAGTGGGAATGTAGACAAAGCAGGAGACATTGCCGTGCTCACCTCTGGAGATGAGCAGATGTTACAGGACCCAGGTAACACAGGAACAAGTGTGGATTGTGCAGACGGCACTTGAGAGCACAAACAGGCGATGTTGTAGGCCGAAGGAAATACTCAAAACAGAGTGGAGATAGAGGGCAAATCAGAGAACATATTAAATCAGAGGTAGTCAGAAGTTGTAGGCAGCAGGAGAGTTTGCCGTACACACAGCAGGGGATCAGCTGACGTTACCGAACCCCACTTACACATGAGCGAGTGTTTTGTCTGTGCGGACAGCACTTCTGAGCACCAACTGGCGGTGTCGGAGCCCAGGGAAAATTAGGTAGTAGGCCGAGGCCTACTTGGAGCCAGGTGTAAATCTGAGGTTGTTTGACTGTGGAGGGAGCAGGAGAGTTTGCCGTACACACAGCAGGGGATCAGCTGGCGTTACCGAACCCAACTTACACATGAGCAAGTGTTTTGTCTGTGCGGACAGCACTTCTGAGCACCAACTAGCGGTGTCGGAGCCAAGGGAAAATCAGGTAGTAGGCCGAGGCCTACTTGGAGCCAGGTGTAAATCTGAGGTTTTTTGACTGTGGAGGGAGCAGGAGAGTTTGCCGTACACACAGCAGGGGATCAGCTGACGTTACCGAACCCCACTTACACATGAGCGAGTGTTTTGTCTGTGTGGACAGCACTTCTGAGCAACAACGGGCGTTGCTGTAGCCCAGGAAATAAAGTTCAGGTCATAGAAACATGAACACAACAGGAGACCTGGATCCTGTTGCCAGCCAATTATTTATTCTGGAAGAGGACTGGCAAATTCAGGTGAGATCCAGGCCTTGTTCATTTTCAGAAAAGTAAGCCGGTCAACATTATCGGCGGATAGTCGCGTGCGACGGTCTGTTACCACACCACCTGCAGCACTAAAGACACGTTCCGATAATACACTGACAGCAGGGCAAGCCAGCACCTCCAATGCATACTGGCTAAGCTCTGGCCATGTATCCAGCTTAGAGACCCAATACTTGAACGGGGAAGAGCTGTCTGGGAGTACACTAACAGGGCAAGACAAGTAGTCTGTCACCATCTGACGGAAACGTTGCCTCCTGCTGACTGGAGCCGTCTGTGATGGTGTAGCCGTTTGTGGCGGTCCCACAAAACTTTTCCACATTTGGGCCATACTGGCCTTGCCTTGTCCTTCGGCACTGCCTCTGCTACCTCTTTGTGCAGAGCTTGCTCCACTGCCTCTACCCATATGGCTGCTTTGAAAAGCACTACCAGCAACACTTGCGGGGGGAATGGAGAACATGATGGCCTGCACAAGTGTTTCTTGGTACTCCCGCATTTTTCGCTCACGGTTCAACTGTGGTATGAGGTTTTGTAAGTTGTCCCGGTAGCGAGGATCTAGGAGGGTGTACACCCAATAATCAGCCATGTGGAGAATGTTGGCGATGCGGTGGTCATTTAACAAGCACTGCAGCATGAAATCAACCATGTGCTGCAGACTGCCAACTGGACCAGAAACGCTGTCCCCAGCTTGAGGCAGCATCTCTGCCTGCTCAGCATCACCCCACCCTCGCTGTACACACTGACTACTAGAGCCTTGTGTACCTCCCTCCTCTGGAGAGATGTGTTCCTCCTCCTCCATTGACTCCTCGTCATCCTCCTCACTAAGTGTCCCCTGCCTGGGCCTTTGTGTGGAAGCATGTTGCGCAGACTTGCCATAAGCAGATGGCATTTCTGACTCCTCATCCTCGACCTCTTCAAAAACCTCCTCACTTAGTGCTTGTAAGGTTTTTTGAAGCAGACAGATGAGGGGGACAGTCATGCTGATTAGTGCATCATCTGCACTGGCCATCCGCGTGGAGTCATCGAAGACACGCAAAACTTGGCAGATGTCCCTCATAGTGGCCCACTCAGTGGTGGTGAAGTGTGTCCGGCGCACAGTGCGACTTGTTTGCGCCTGATGCAGCTGGTACTCCATTACTGCTGCCTGCTGCTCACACAACCGCTCCAACATATGTAACGTTGAATTCCACCTGGTGGGGAGGTCACATATGATGCGATGTTCTAGCAGGCGGAATCGGCGTTGCAGAGATGCAATGCACGATCTTGCCATGCTGGAACGCCGCAAGTGAGCACACTCTAGGCGAACCTTGTGCAGCAGTGCATCAAGATCCGGATAGTCCCTCAGAAAGCTCTGCACGACCAAATTGAGCACGTGTGCCAGACATGGTATGTGAGTGAGGTTGCCTAGGCCCAGAGCTGCGGCCATTGTCACTCACTACCAAACCTGGCTGGAGATTCGCTGGCACAAACCACACATCGCTCTCCTGCTTGATGGCATTCCAGAGCTCCTGTGCTGTGTGGCTCCGATTCCCCAAAGAAATTAATTTAAGGACGGCCTGTTGACGTTTGGCCACACCTGTGCTCATATCTGGCCTAACAGGCTCATGCAGTGCTGATTCTGAGGAACTAGAGTAGGAGGAGGACTCAATATGTACAGACTGCATTCCTGCAATCCTTGGAGTTGGCAGAATACGTACAGAGCCACTCTCCAGATCTATACCCGGCTCCACAACATTGACCCAATGGGCAGTGAGGGAAAGTATCGTCCCTGTCCATGGCTACTGGTCCACGCATCGGTGGTCAAGTGGACCTTGCTACTGACGCCGTTTAGTAGCGCATTTTTAATTTTTCCCTCCACATGCTTTTGCAGGGCAGGGACGGCTTGCCTGCTGAAATAAAAGTGGCTGGGCATATTGTATTGTGGAACTGCCAATGACATCAAGTTCTGGAAGGTGTCAGTCTCCACCAGCCTGAATGACAGCATCTCAAGGGCCAGTAGTTTGGCAATGCCGGCATTCAGAGCCAGTGCTCGGGGATGGTTTGCCGAGTATGGCCACTTTTTCTCCCATGCCTGTGCTACCGATTGCTGGTGAGTGGCCTGGGAGTGTGCTGATGACTGAGAACGTGGTTCAGTGGGTGGAATTTCACTGGGTCTCTGGACAACAGTGGCAGTGTTTCTTCCATGGCGTTCCAGTGAGGAAACCGAACCAGCTGTGTGTGAGCTGGAGGAAGAGGCCCCAACATGAGCTGAAGAGGTGGTAGGTGCTGCTGAAGGTTGGCCTACATCTTCAGTGTGTCTGTGTAACTCCACCTCGTGCTTGGTACGCACATGTTTCCACATATTTGTGGTATTGAGGTTGCTCACATTTTTCCCTCGCTTCACTTTCTGATGATACAGCTTGCATTTGACAAAGCAAATGTCATCTGCAACTGTGTCAAAAAAAGACCACGCACTGCAAGTCCTGGGAGCGCCCGTTTTGTGTTTTTGGAAGAGGATTGCTCTTCACGAGTGCAAAAGTGGAGGCTACAGGCAACCAAGTCTGCCCCCGCCCTCTCCCTCCTCTTTTGGCCGTTCGGGGAATCTCTTCCTCAGAGCTGCTCCCACCACCTTCCTGTGGCTGACGCCATGATGGGTCAAGGACCTCATCATCTCCACTCCCCTCTTCAAGCACCGGCTGGTCCTGGGTTGTCTCGCCAGCACCGTACGCACCAGAAATTGGCAACTGAGTCTCATCATCATCAGATGAGCACTGAGTTGTGCTGACAATAGGCACTGGCCCACCCGCCTCTTCAGATTCAGAGGGACAAAGCAGTTGCGCATCACTGCATACTCCCTCTTCTTCACGCTCTAGAATGCTGCTTGGCTGGCCACCTCTTTCCAAGCCAACAGATTCTGAGAACAGAAGTAAAGATTGAGATGGCTCCTGTCCAGGGCTCTCAGACTGCCTGGGCAATTTGGCAGGTGGTGAAGAGTCAGATGGTTGCTCTTCAGTGCTCTGGCCCTGGGAGGATGCGGAAGTCATTGAAGTGGATGCGTTAGCTGCCATCCATCCGAAAACGGCTTCAATTTGTTCATCACACAGCAGTGGGGTACGGCGAGGTCCTACAAAGCTGCGCATGAAGGACTGTTGCCTGGTAAAAGTGGGGGATGCCGGGTCACTGGTGGCCGCAGCAGAAACCGAATCCCCACGTCCTCTCCCTGCTTAATCCCCCCGTCCTCTCCCTGCTGAAACTCCACGGCCACGACCACGTGCCTTACTCCCTGCCTTCTTCATCTTGGTAGACTGATAAAGATAGGCAGAAAAGTAAAAAAGGGGTGGCTTAGTGTTCTTATTCCTGAACACCTGCTAACCATTATAAGAAACACTAACTTGGCTAAGAGTGTGTGTACTACACTTTAATATGATCTAATGTGGCCTACACAACTCTAAAGTGGAGTGTTTGGTGAACTTTATTTCCTTTTTTTTTGGGGGGGGGGAAGAAAAGGATGTGACCAAAGTTTGAAAGCTATAGTATCACAAACTTTTTGGAGCGATTACAATGCAGGAAGCTAACCTACAATGCAATTGATGAGGCTCCAAAAAATAGGGTGATACTAGTCTGGCTGGCCCTGAAGGGCACAAGCCAGCAAAAAGGCTCCTCTATCTAATCCTATATAGTGTTTGCAACCAACCAATGACAATGGATGCGGATGGAAGCACACTAATATAGGAACAAAAATCTGGATAAATTAGCTGCAAAAAAGGACTATGTATGAGGCAGTGACGCACGCTGAGCGGACTACAGCTAGCGGTGGCTGTAGAACACACTGCAACGTGAGCTGCACTCACACACAGAGAGACCTATCAGACAGCCAAAAACAGTGCAGAGAAATGGGCTATAGTACTGAAAGGCTGCTGAAAGGCTCCGCTGTCCACTCCTTTAGTGTTTGCAACCAACGTATATGGATACGTATGGAAGCACACTATAGAGGAGAAAAAAAAAGCAGCAATAAAAGAAAAATGTGTATGAGGCAGAGACACACGCTGGGCGGCCTACAAGCAGACGTGCCTGCAGGACACACTACACAGCGTGGGTCTGCACTCACACAGCCCTTGCAGACAGCTATTAAAACAGCGCTGCTGGGCTACAAAAATGCTACAGTGGTGGATTATGTAGCCTGGGTAGAGCAATAGATATTTTTGATGATCGCTATTTCTAACTGTCCCTCACAGTCTTCAACAGCAGCCTGTCCCTAACTGAATTCACAGCAGAGTGACCAGAAATGGCGGCTGCAGCGGTTTTTATAGTGCATCATGACATCATTTCAGCAGCCAATCACAGCCATGCCAGTAGTTAACATGCCTACATGCCTAACAGGAAGTGCCCACACTTCTGAGGATCCCCATTGGCTGAATCAAATCGAGTGGGTTCCTAGCATTATGGGAACTTCCGATTCCGGTATTCGATATGAAAAAAGTATCGGAACTAAGTATCGGAATTCCGATACAGCGAATATCAGCCAATACCCGATACTTGCGGTATCGGAATGCTCAGCACTAGTAACAGGAGAAATTGGACCCCAAAAGTTGTTGTCCAATTTGTCTTGAGTACGCTGATACCCTATATGTGTGGGTAAAACACTGTTTGGGCGCATGGCAGAGCTTGGAAGGGAAGGAGCAACATTTGACTTTTTCAATGCAGAATTGGCTGGAATTGAGATCAGACGCCATGTTGCATTTGGAGAGAACCTGATGTGCCCAAACAGTGGAAACCCTCAATTCTAACTCCAACAATAACCCCAACACACCCCTAACCCGAATTTCAGCCCTAACCCTAACCCTAACCCTAAGCCTAACCCTAGTCCTAGCCCTAGGCCTAACCCTAGCCCTATCCCTAGCCCTAACCCTAACCCTAATGGGAAAATGGAAATAAATACATTTTTTTATTTTATTATTTTTCCCTAACTAAGGGGGTGATAACGGGGGGTTTGATTTACTATTTATGGCGGTTTTGATATTTGGCAGCTGTCACACGCTAAAAGACGCTTTTTATTGGCAGTCAGCACCCATACTGCTCAGAAACCAGTACCAGGCTCTCACGCAGGAAAACAATGAAGAAATACATCAGGATAAGACTTTGCCAACAAGCAGCAACCTTGTACGCCTTCAGAGTCCTCCTGGATGGAGAAAGAAAAATGTTGTGAAGAAGAAACGGAGAGTGGTGGTCATGGGGGATTCCCTGTTGAGAGAAACTGAGGCCGCTATCTGCAGACCGGATATAACTTCAAGAGAAATGTGTTGTCTTCCAGGTGCAAAAATTATAGATGTGTCTGACAGGATATCAGGACTCTTCAGACCTACAGATGACTACCCATTCCTGCTACTACATGTGGGGACAAATGACACTGCAAGAAACGACCTGGAAACCATCTGCAGAGACTTTGAAGACTTAGGCAAGAAAGTGAAAGAACTGGGAGCGCAGGTGGTCTTCTCTTCCATCCTCCCAGTGGATGGCCATGGAACAAGGAGGTGGAATAAGATTCTGCAGGTGAACAACTGGCTACGTCGATGGTGCCGTCAGCAACGATTTGGATTTCTGGATCACGGAGTGAACTACTTATACGATGGACTACTTGCTAGAGATGGGGTGCACCTTACGAAGACTGGTAAGCATGTATTTGGAAGTCGCCTTGCTACACTTGTAAGGAGAGCTTTAAACTAGAACAACATGGGAAGGGAAGCAAAAGACCAGAAAAAGCCATACACCTGACAAATGCTATTGAGAACTCTGCTATTAGAAGTGGAAAGGAAGAACAAAGACGAAAGAATCTAATTAATAAAAATATTGGAGAAAGAGAAACCAATCACAAACTAAAATGTTTCTATACTAATGCACAAAGCATGGGCAACAAACAAGGAGAATTGGAACTACTAACACAGGAAAAGAAATATGATGTCATTGGAATCACTGAAACTTGGTGGGACAATACACATGATTGGAATACAAGACTAGAAGGATACAACTTATTTGCAAGAAACAGACTTGATAAACGAGGAGGGGGTGTCGCATTGTATGTTAGAAACGCGTATACAGTCATATGTAAAAGTTTGGGCACCCCTATTAATGTTAACCTTTTTTCTTTATAACAATTTTGGTTTTTGCAACAGGTATTTCAGTTTCATATATCTAATAACTGATGGACTCAGTTATATTTCTGGATTCAAATGAGGTTTATTGTACTAACAGAAAATGTGCAATCTGCATTTAAACAAAATTTGACCGGTGCAAAAGTATGGGCACCCTTATCATTTTCTTGATTTGAACACTCCTAACTACTTTTTACTGACTTCCTGAAGCACTAAATTGGTTTTGTAACCTCATTGAGCTTTGATCTTCATAGCCAGGTGTATCAAATCATGAGAAAAGGTATTTAAAGTGGCCACTTGCAAGTAGTTCTCCTATTTGATTCTCCTATGAAGAGTGGCATCATGGGCTCCTCAAAACAACTCTCAAATGATCTGAAAACAAAGATTATTCAACATAGCTTTTCAGGGGAAGGATACCAAAAGTTGTCTCAGAGATTTAACCTGTCAGTTTCCACTGTGAGGAACATAGTAAGGAAATGGAAGAACACAGGTACAGTTCTTGTTAAGCCCAGAAGTGGCAGGCCAAGAAAAATATCAGAAAGGCAGAGAAGAAGAATGCTGAGAACAGTCAAGGACAATCCACAGACCACCTCCAAAGACCAGCAGCATCATCTTGCTGCAGTTGAGCGATACCGTCCGATACTTCAAAGTATCGTATCGGATGGTATCGGCCGATCTTTAAAAAAAGTATCGGTATCGCCGATTCCGATACCGGAAGTCCCATTCAAGTCTATGGGACTTCCGGTATCGGAATAAGAAAAACCCTTTCCTGCCCTTGTACAGCCTCTCTGGGGTCTGTACGGGCCTTTCGGGGGGCTGTGCCGGCCTGCCAGGGGGTCTGTGCAGGCTCCGGTGGTCTGTGCCGGCCTGCCGGTGGTCTGTGCAGGCTCCGGGGGGGCTGTGCCGGCCTGCCGGGGGGCTGTGCCGGCCTGCCGGGGGGCTGTGCAGGCTCCGGGGGGCTGTGCCGGCCTGCCGGGGGGCTGTGCCGGCCTGCCGGTGGTCTGTGCAGGCTCCGGGGGTCTGTGCAGGCATCGTCCGATGGGACTACAAGTCCCATCGGGCGATGCCTGCTACCATGACAGTGATTGACACATTAGCCAATGATGGGACAGTAGTAGTCCCATCATCCGGCTAATGTGTTAAATGTAAAAAAAAAAAAAAAAAAAAAAATTACATGCTACATACATACAACATGCATACTACATACATGCTACATTCATACTACATACTACATACATGCTACATTCATACTACATAAATACTACATGCAACATACATACTACATATATACTACATGCATGCTACATACATACTGCATGCTACATACACTACATACCACATATATACTACATACATACTACATGCATGCTACATGCATGCTACATGCTACATACATAACACATATATACTACATGCATGCTACATACATACTACATGCTACATACTACATATATACTACATGCATGCTACATACTACATGCTACATACATACTACATATATACTACATGCATGCTACATACATACTGCATGCTACATGCATGCTACATACATACTACATACATACTACATGCTACATACATACTACATATATACTACATACATACTACATACATACTACATGCATGCTACATGCATGCTACATACATACCACATACATAACACATATATACTACATGCATGCTACATACATACTACATGCTACATACATACTACATATATACTACATGCATGCTACATACATACTACATACATACTACATACATACTACATGCATGCTACATACATACTACATATATACTACATGCATGCTACATACTACATGCTACATACATACTACATATATACTACATGCTACATACATACCACATACATACTACATATATACTACATGCATGCTACATACATACTGCATGCTACATGCATGCTACATACATACTACATACATACTACATGCTACATACATACCACATATATACTACATACATACAATACATTCATACAATACATACATAGACATACAGTACATATAACATAGAGTAACATACTTACCAATACTTGTCACATTGTTCCCCGAAGCCATTGTCTTTTCCGGAATAAATATTAACATAACAAACCACAAAAATACTCACCCACGATCCGAAGCAGTCCACGAGTGTGTCCCACGACGATCTTGGGTAGAGAACTGCAGCATCAGATGATGCTGCCGTTCTCTACGGGCTGCAGGAATCCAATGACGGAAGGTAGGTATCCTTCCGCACTGTATTCCTCCGCCACTTAAAAAAAAAAAAAGTCCCTAGTCTCACTTTATGCCATTGCTGTGTGGGAAATTCCCACGCAGCAATGGCATAAAGTGAGACTAGGGACTTTTTTTTTTTTAAGTGGCGGAGGAATACAGTGCGGAAGGATACCTACCTTCCGTCATTGGATTCCTGCAGCCCGTAGAGAACGGCAGCATCATCTGATGCTGCAGTTCTCTACCCAAGATCGTCGTGGGACACACTCGTGGACTGCTTCGGATCGTGGGTGAGTATTTTTGTGGTTTGTTATGTTAATATTTATTCCGGAAAAGACAATGGCTTCGGGGAACAATGTGACAAGTATTGGTAAGTATGTTACTCTATGTTATATGTACTGTATGTCTATGTATGTATTGTATGAATGTATTGTATGTATGTAGTATATATGTGGTATGTATGTAGCATGTAGTATGTATGTAGTATGTATGTAGCATGCATGTAGCATGTAGTATGTATGTAGCATGCATGTAGTATATATGTAGTATGTATGTAGCATGCATGTAGTATATATGTAGTATGTAGTATGTATGTAGTATGTATGTGGTATGTATGTAGCATGTAGTATGTATGTAGCATGCATGTAGCATGCATGTAGTATGTATGTAGCATGCATGTAGTATGTATGTAGCATGCATGTAGTATGTATGTAGTATGTATGTAGTATGTATGTAGCATGCAGTATGTATGTAGCATGTATGTAGTATGTATGTAGTATATATGTAGTATGTATGTAGCATGTAGTATGTATGTAGCATGCATGTAGTATATATGTAGTATGTATGTAGCATGCATGTAGTATGTATGTAGTATGTATGTAGTATGTATGTAGCATGCAGTATGTATGTAGCATGTATGTAGTATGTATGTAGTATATATGTAGTATGTATGTAGCATGCATGTAGTATGTATGTAGCATGTATGTAGTATGTATGTAGTATGTATGTAGCATGTAGTATGTATGTAGCATGCATGTAGTATGTATGTAGCATGTATGTAGTATGTATGTAGCATGTAGTATGTATGTAGCATGCATGTAGTATGTATGTAGTATTTTTTTTTTTTTTTTTTTTTTACATTTAACACATTAGCCGGATGATGGGACTACTACTGTCCCATCATTGGCTAATGTGTCAATCACTGTCATGGTAGCAGGCATCGCCCGATGGGACTTGTAGTCCCATCGGACGATGCTTGCACAGACCCCCGGACATCAGCACAGCCCCCCGGCAGGCCGGCACAGCCCCCCGGCAGGCCGGTACAGACCCCCACAGGGTGCACAGACCACCGGCAGGCCGGCACAGCCCCCCGGCAGGCCGGTACAGACCCCGGGCAGTCCACACAGCCCCCCGGCAGGCCGGCACAGCCCCCCGGCAGGCCGGCAGAGACCCCCGGAAGGCCCGAAATGACGGCGCATCATGATGCGCACACACCGCGCATCATGATGACATCAGGCCGTCAATCAACTGAACTTCCGATTCCGATGCCGAATTCCGATATTGAAAAAATATCGGAAGTCGGTATCGGAATTCCGATACAGCAAGTATCGGCCGATACCCGATACTTGCGGTATCGGAATGCTCAACACTAGTCACTGTGCATCGGTCAACAATACAGCGCACTTTGCACAAGGAGAAGCTGTATCGGAGAGTGATGTGAAAGAAGCCGTTTCTGCAAGCACGCCACAAACAGAGTCGCCTGAGGTATGCAAAAGCACATTTGGACAAGCCAGTTACATTTTGGAAGAAGGTCCTGTGGACTGATGAAACAAAGATTGAGTTGTTTGGTCATACAAAAAGGCGTTATGCATGTGCTGTATTGTTGACCGATGCACAGTTACACCATCTGCAGCAAGATGATGCTGCAGGTCTTTGGAGGTGGTCTGTGGATTGTCCTTGACTTTTCTCACCATTCTTCTCTGCCTTTCTGATATTTTTCTTGGCCTGCCACTTCTGGGCTTAACAAGAACTGTACCTGTGTTCTTCCATTTCCTTACTATGTTCCTCACAGTGGAAACTGACAGGTTAAATCTCTGAGACAACTTTTTGTATCCTTCCCCTGAAAAGCTATGTTGAATAATCTTTGTTTTCAGATCATTTGAGAGTTGTTTTGAGGAGCCCATGATGCCACTCTTCATAGGAGAATCAAATAGGAGAACTACTTGCAAGTGGCCACTTTAAATACCTTTTCTCATGATTTGATACACCTGGCTATGAAGTTCAAAGCTCAATGAGGTTACAAAACCAATTTAGTGCTTCAGGAAGTCAGTAAAAAGTAGTTAGGAGTGTTCAAATCAAGAAAATGATAAGGGTGCCCATACTTTTGCACCGGTCAAATTTTGTTTAAATGCAGATTGCACATTTTCTGTTAGTACAATAAACCTCATTTGAATCCAGAAATATAACTGAGTCCATCAGTTATTAGATATATGAAACTGAAATAGCTGTTGCAAAAACCAAAATTGTTATAAAGAAAAAAGGTTAACATTAATAGGGGTGCCCAAACTTTTACATATGACTGTATCTGCACAGAGATTGAAGCTTCAGAGACTGGGAGTTCTGTGGAAACTGTTTGGGTAAGAATACAAGGACAGAACAATAGAAAGGACACCATTGTAGGCATTTACTACAGGCCGCCTGTGCAAGCTGAAGCTATGGATGAACTCTTTATGCATCAAATGGCCAAGTTCTCCAAAAAATATGACATAGTTGTCATGGGAGATTTCAACTATCCAGACATTTGTTGGGAATCTCTCTCAGGCAAAACTAACAGGTCAAGGAAATTCTTATCCTCTCTTGCTGACAACTTTATCTTCCAAAAGGTAAGGGAGAAAACAAGGGGAACTGCTACCTTGGATCTAATCCTTATAAACAGGGAGGAAATGGTTGAGGAGGTAAAAGTGGCTGGGACCCTAGGAGGTAGCGACCATGCTATTTTAGAATTTTGGATAACTAGAGGCGGAAGACCTGTGAAGACTCAGACGTCAAGGTTAGATTTCAGAAAGGCAGATTTTAAGGGATTCAGAAAGAGAATTGGAGGGATCCAATGGCTGGATATCCTTAAAGACAAAAATGTCCAGGAAGGATGGGAAATCTTGAAAAATGAAATTCTCAAAGCACAGTTGTTAACAATTCCGAAAAGAGGGAAGAATAGGAAGCAGTTAAGGAAACCAGGATGGATGAACACAGAACTTAAGCACATGCTAAAAAGGAAGAAAAAAATGTTTATAAAATGGAAAGAGGGAGGCATATCTAAAGAAGAATATAATGCTGTCTGCAGAACCTGCAGGGCACAAATCAGATTAGCTAAAGCTGAAAATGAATTGAGGCTTGCAAGAGATGTCAAAAGCAATAATAAAGGATTTTGGGGATATGTCAAAAGTAAAAGAAAAGTCAAAGATGCTATAGGATTTTTACAGGATGAAAATGATGAAATGGTAAGACAGGATGTTGAGAAGGCTGAACTTTTAAATTCCTATTTTGCATCTGTTTTCTCTCAGAAAGGAAATGTAACATCAACTGTTATTCACTGTCCTATTAAGGGAATAGAAGAATCCAGGATATCTATAAACAGAAAGATAGTGAGGAAACACTTAGCTAGCCTAAATGAATTCAAGTCTCCAGGTCCAGATGAATTACACCCCAGAGTACTGAAGGAGATAGCAGAAGAAATTTTTGAACCCCTCTCTATAATCTTTGAAAATTCTTGGAGAACAGGAGAAGTGCCAGAAGACTGGAGAAGAGCAAATGTTGTTCCTATCTTCAAAAAGGGGAAGAAGGTGGACCCAGGTAACTATAGGCCGGTGAGTCTGACTTCTATACCAGGAAAGATCTTTGAACAAATTATTAAACAACATGTATGTCAATACCTGGATAAGAATGAAGTGATTAAACAGAGTCAGCACGGGTTTGTAACTAATAAGTCATGTCAGACTAATTTAATTTCCTTCTATGACGGTATCACTGATTGGGTGGATCAAGGAAATGCTGTAGATATAGTATATCTTGACTTCAGCAAAGCATTTGACAAAGTCTCTCATACAATCCTTATTGAAAAAATGATTAAGTATGGAATGGACAAGGCAACTGTTAGGTGGATTCATAACTGGCTTAGTGATCGGACCCAAAGAGTGGTCGTAAATGGCTGCACATCCAGTTGGAAGAATGTCTCAAGTGGGGTACCACAGGGCTCTGTCCTGGGCCCTGTATTGTTCAACATCTTTATCAACGATTTAGATGAAGGAATTGAGGGTAAACTGATTAAATTTGCTGATGACACAAAGCTAGGAGGGATAGCTAATACTAGAGAAGAGAGAGAGAGGATTCAAAAAGATTTAAATAAACTGGAGAAGTGGGCAGCAACTAACAGAATGGTTTTTAACAGTGAGAAATGCAAAGTACTACATCTGGGCAATAAAAATGGAAAAAGCATATATAGAATGGGAGGAATAGGGCTAAGTGACAGCACATGTGAAAAAGACTTGGGTATACTAATAGATCACAGACTGAATATGAGTCAACAGTGTGATGCAGCAGCAAAAAAGGCAAATGCAATTCTAGGATGTATTAACAGAAGCATACAGTCTAGATCACGTGAAGTCATTATTTCCCTCTACTCCTCTTTGGTCAAACCTCATCTGGAATATTGTGTCCAGTTTTGGGCACCACATTTTAAAAAAGACATCAACAAACTGGAGCAAGTTCAGAAAAGAGCGACCAGAATGGTGACCGGTCTGCAAACCCTGTCTTATGAGGAAAGGTTGCAGGATTTGGGAATGTTTAGTTTGCAAAAGAGAAGACTGAGAGGAGACTTAATAGCTGTCTACAAATATCTAAAGGGCTGTCACATTGTAGAAGGATCAACTTTATTCTCATTTGCACAAGGAAAGACTAGAAGCAATGGGATGAAACTGAATGGGAGGAGACACAGATTAGATATTAGAAAAAACTTTTTGACAGTTAGAGTGATCAATGAGTGGAACAGGCTGCCACGAGAAGTGGTGAGTTCTCCTTCAATGGAAGTCTTCAAACAGAGGCTGGACAGACATCTGACTGGGATGATTTAGCGAATCCTGCTTTGAGCAGGGGGTTGGACCAGATGGCCCAGGAGGTCCCTTCCAACTCTACGATTCTATGATTCTATGATTCTATGATTCTATTGTAAAAATAGATTTTGCATCACCACATATGGAGAGCTATAATTTTTCCATATTTTGACCCACTGAGTCATATGAGGTCTTATTATTTGCAGGACGAGTTGACGCTTTTATTGGTGTCATGTTCTGGCACGTGACATCTTTTGATCGCTTTTTATTCTGATTTTTGGGACGCAGAATGAACAAAAACCAGCGTTTCATGAATTACTTTTGGGAGGTGCGTTTACACAGTTCCGCGTGCGGTAAAATTAATAAAGCCCTTTTATTCTTTGGGTCAGTACGTTTACAGCGATACCTCATTTAGGTCGTTTTTTTATGTTTTGGCGTTTTTATGCAATGAAAACAATTTTATATAAAAAATAATTATTTTTGCATCGCTTTATTCTGCGAGCTATAACTTTTATTTTTTCACTGATGATGCTGTATCATTGCTCGTTTTTTGCGGGACAAAATTACGTTTTCAGCGGTACCAATCATATTTATATGTGTCTTTTTGATCGCGCGTTATTGCAGTCTATGGGATTTCCGGTATTGAAATAAGAAAAACCCTTTTCTGTCCTTGTACAGCCTCTCGGGGGGGTGTACGGACCTTCCGGGGGTCTGTGCCGGCCTGCCGGGGGTCTGTACCGAATGCCCGGGGGTCTGTGCGGACTGCCGGGGGTCTGTGTGGACTGCTGGGGGTCTGTACCGACTGTCCGGGGGTCTGTGCAGGCTGCCGGGGTCTGTGCAGGATCGTCCGATGGGACTACAAGTCCCATCAGGCGATGCCTGCTACCATGATGATGATTGAGACATTAGCCAATGATGGGACAGTAGTAGTCCCATCATCCGGCTAATGTGTTGAATGTACAAAAAAAAAAAATACATACTACATACATACTACATGCTACATACATGCTACATATATACTACATATATACTACATGCATGCAACATACATATATACTACATATATACCACATGCAACATACATGCTACATATATACCACATGCATGCAGCATGCGTACTACGTATATACTACATACAACATGCATACTACATATATACTACATGCATGCAGCATGCATATATACTACATGCAACACACATACTACATCTATACTACATATATACTACATGCATGCAACATACATATATACTACATATATACTGTCATGATCTGACAGTTTTAAATTGCACTGGGTGAACTTTTTTTACTTTGGAAAGGTCCAAGGTGTCTTGACTGTCCCCGGTGGTGTTTTTGATATTGCACTTTAGGTTTTTGTGCACTTAATTATGGATCAGGTGTGACACCCTATAAAGGTGTGCTAGGGGTGTGTAATCACTGCCTGTGATATTGTGAGTTTGTTTTCACTTTGAGTGGGAGAGCCTGGAGGAAGGATGGAGCTGGTGAGGAGTCCTGCGCAGCTTAGCCAGAGGGGACGTGTGTCAGCTATGGTGTCTGGACGAAGGGCTGGCATGGCGTGGTGGGGTCGCAGTGATGGTGTCAGCGGGAAGTGTCTGCATGGGCTGGTGGAGTGGCGACTATGGAGAGTGGCACGCACCATGTGGGACTTGGCCGCTGAGCTGGACTCAAGCATGCTCGACTTCGTGTCAGAAGCTGAACTCATCCATGGGACTCTGGTACTGAGCAGCTGCAACTGGTGGTGGACTCTGCTCCAAGGCTGCACTAAGGTGAAGGATCCTGTTATGGTGATGGATCCGGGTGGAGGAGAAGAAGCACGCAGGTGGTGGGCTCTGTTGCTAGGAGCGCACGCAACAGAGCAAAGCTAAGTGGTGTTTCCCCTGTATTGTCTCTTTCCTCATGTGTGTTATTAGTGCAGTGGTGGGATTAGTCTCCGCACCGACCCATTCCCTAGTGAGGGTTTAGGGTCAGGGTGAGCAAGGGCGTTAAGGTACGCATGCGGCGACAGGTGCGGAGCCTGTTTAGGGAATGTAAGGAGTGCAGGGACACTGGCTCAGGGGAGCTTAGGAGGTCTCCACGTCCCCCATTCCCTATCGCAGGGCCCACCATTGTTAAAGTTTCCCAGGTTCCCCTTTATTATTTAAATGCACCTTACTGGAGGCGGGGTTTCCAGATTTATTGTATAACGTGTAATACCTAAATTCGCCAGGTGGAGGCGGCGTATCCACCTGCACGTTTTATTATTTAAATGCGCCCCACTGGAGGCGGTGTATCCAGGGTCACGTGTGTTATGGGTTCGCCTTGCGGTATCATCTGCGACCTGACACACGTGATCATGACATATACTACATGCATACTACATATATACCACATGCATGCAACATACATATATACAACATACAGTATATACTACATGCATACTACATATATACCACATATATACTACATGCATGCAACATACATATATACTACATATATACTACATGCAACATGCATACTACATACATACTACATATATACCACATGCATGCAACATACATATATACAGCATATATACTACATGCATGCAACATGCATACTACATATATACCACATATATACTACATGCATGCAACATACATATATACTACATATATGCTAAGTGCAACATGCATACTACATATATACCACATGCATGCAACATGCATACTATGTATATACCACATATATACTACATGCATGCAACATATATATATATATACTACATATATACTACAAGCAACATGCATACTACATATATACTACATGCATGCAACATACATACTACATATATACCACATATATAGTACATGCATACAACATATATACTACATGCATGCAACATACATATATACTACATATATACTACATGCATACTACATATATACCACATATATACTACATGTATGCAACATACATATATACTACATGCAACATGCATACTACATGTCGAAGTAGTACTGACGAAGGCTCCCGAAACGTGCGTCAGGGCGGGTACCTGGTCCTTTCACCTGTCTTTGTGCATGGACATTTTAATTGGTAATGTAGGACAGATGTATATTTTATGTGTCATGACTCTGTGTAATATACTCTGATGGTATTATTGTCATATCAAGTGGGCCATGTTCCCACATTACTTTTGTGTGTCATGACTCTGTGCTATATATCATGACGGTATCACTGCTACACTGAGTGGGCTATGTTCCCACTTCACACTTTGTGTGTTTAGTATAACATCTCTGTGTTTTTCCCTTTTGTCCTTCCCATTTGGGTTATGCTTGATTGATTTGTGAGGACTTTTGGTACCTTTTTTCATGACAAGTTACCAACTTATACAAATTTTTATCGGTATTGTTCCTTGCCCTGTATCTTAAATAAAGCAATTTTATTTATTGACCTGTCTGTTGTCAGGAAGTTTTTCTTTCTTCCTCCCCCTTGCATATATTTGTTTGACAAATGGTCTCTACTTAGTCCACAACACCATGTATACTATGGGGTTATCACTAACCCCTTTGTTGGTAGTATATATTACATTTTATACCCCATTGTATTAGCTATGTTGGTGCATGCTATCTTCATCTTTTATATATACTACATGCATACTACATATATACCACATATATACCACATGCATGCAACATACATATATACTACATATATACTACATGCAACATGCATACTACATATATACTGTACCACATATATACTACATGCATGCTACATACATACAACATATATACTACATGCATGCAACATACATACTACATATATACCACATATATACTAAATGCATGCAACATACATATATACTACATATATACTACATGCAACATGCATACTACATATATACTACATGCATGCAACATACATACATACTACATATATACCACAAGCATGCAACATGCATACTACATATATACCACATATATACTACATGCATGCAACATACATATATATAACATATATACTACATGCAACATACATACTACATATATACTACATGCATGCAACATACATATATACTACATACAACAGACATACTACATATACACTACATGCATGCAACATACATACTTACTACATATATACTACATGCATACTACATATATAGCACATATATACTACATGCATGCAACATACATATATACTACATGCAACATGCATACTACATATATACTACATATATACCACTTGCATGCAACATACATATATACAACATATATACTTCATTCATGCAACATGCATACTACATATATACCACATATATACTACATGCATGCAACATACATATATACTACATATGTGCTACATGCAACATGCATACTACATATATACCACATGCATGCAACATGCATACTACATATATACCACATATATACAACATGCATGCAACATACATATATGCTACATATATACTACATGCAACATGCATACTACATATATACCACATATATACTACATGCATGCAACATACATACTACACATATACCACATGCATGCAACATGCATACTACATATATACCACATATATACTACATGCATGCAACATACATACAACATATATAATACATGCATGCAACATGCATACTACATATATACAACATATATACTACATGCAACATACATACTACATATATACTACATGCATGCAACATACATATATACTAAATATATACTACATGCAACATGCATACTACATATATACTACATGAATGCCACATACATATATACAACATATATACTATATGCATGCAGCATACATATATACTACATATATACCACATGCAACATACATATATACTACATATATACTACATGCATGCAACATATATACATACTACATATATACCACATATATAGTACATGCATACTACATATATACCACATGCATGCAACATACATATATACTACATATATACTACATGCATGCAACATACATATATACAGCATATATACTACATGCATGCAACATGCATACTACATATATACCACATATATACTACATGCATGCAACATACATATATACTAAATATATACTACATGCAACATACATACTACATATATACCACATGCATGCAACATGCATACTACACATATACTGCATGCATGCAACATACATATATACTACATGTATGCAACATACATACATACTACATATATACCACATGCATGCAACATGCATACTACATATATACTACATGCATGCAACATACATATATACTACATACATTACATTCATACAAAACATACATATAGACATACAGTACATATAACAGAGTACATACTCACCATCACTTGTCACTTTGATCCCCGAAGCCATTGTCATCTGTGGAATAAATATTAAAATAACAAACCACCAATATACTTTCCACTGATCCGCAGAAGTCCACGAGTTTCCCACGACGATCTTGCGTGGAGAAAAGCAGCATCAGCTGATGCTACCGTTCTCTATGGGCTCCCGGAATCCAATGACGGGAGGTAGGTATCCTTCCGCACTGTATTCCTCCACCACTGTAAAAAAAAAGTCCCTAGTCTCATTTTATGGCATTGCTGTGTGAGAAATTTCCCACACAGCTTTTGCCATAAAGTGAAACAAGGGACTTTTTTTTTTTTACAGTGGCGGAGGAATACAGTGCGGAAGGATACCTACCTCCCGTCATTGGATTCCTGGAGCCCGTAGAGAACGGTAGCATCAGCTGATGCTGCTGTTCTCCACGCAAGATTGTCGTGGGACACTCGTTGACTTCTGCGGATCAGGGGTAATTATATTGGTGGTTTGATATTTTAATATTTATTCCACAGATGACAATGTCTTCGGGGATAAAAGTGACAAGTGATGGTGAGTATGTACTCTATGTTATATGTACTGTATGTCTATATGTATGTATTGTATGAATGTATTGTATGTAGTATATATGTATGTTGCATGCATGTAGTATATATGTAGTATATATGTAGTATGCATGTTGCATGCATGTGGTGTATATGTAGTATGTTGCATGCATGTAGTATATATGTATGTTGCATGCATGTAGTATATATGTGGTATGCATGTTGCATGCATGTGGTATATATGTAGTATGTATGTTGCATGTAGTATATATGTATGTTGCATGCATGTAATATATATGTTGTATATATGTAGTATGCATGTTGCATGCATGTAGTATATATGTTGTATGTATGTTGCATGCATGTAGTATATATGTAATATGCATGTTGCATGCATGTGGTATATATGTAGAATGTATGTAGTATGTATGTTGCATGTAGTATATATGTATGTTGCATGCATGTAGTATATATGTTGTATATATGTAGTATGCATGTTGCATGCATGTAGTATATATGTTGCATGCATGTAGTATATATGTAGTATGCATGTAGTACATATGTAGTATATATGCATGTGGCATGCATGTAGTATATATGTGGTATATATGTAGTATGCATGTTGCATGCATGTGGTATATATGTAGTATAAATGTAGTATGCATGTTGCATGCATGTGGTAAATATGTAGTATGTATGTATGTTGCATGCATGTAGTATATATGTATGTTGCATGCATGTAGTATATACTGTATGTAGTATGCATGTTGCATGCATGTGTTATATATGTAGTATGTATGTAGTATGTATGTTGCATGTAGTATATATGTAGTATATATGTTGCATGCTTGTAGCATATATGTAGTACGCATGTTGCATGCATGTAGTATATATGTTGCATGCATGTGGTATATATGTAGTATGCATGTTGCATGCATGTGGTATATATGTAGTATGTATGTTGCATGCATGTAGTATATATGTAGTATGCATGTTGCATGTAGTATATATGTAGTATATATGTATGTTGCATGCATGTAGTATATATGTGTAGTATGCATGTTGCATGCATGTGGTATATATGTAGTATATATGTAGTATGCATGTTGCGTGTAGTATATATGTATGTTGCCTGCATGTAGTATATATTTTTATACAGTCATGGCCAAAAGTATTGACACCCCTGCAATTCTGTCAGATAATACTCAGTTTCTTCCTGAAAATGATTGCAAACACAAATTCTTTGGTATTATTCGCTTCATTTAATTTGTCTTAAATGAAAAAACACAAAAAGAATTGTCCTAAAGCCAAATTGGATATAATTCCACACCAAACTTAAAAAAGAGGGCGGACCAAAGTATTGGCACTGTTCGAAAAATCATGTGATGCTTCTCTAATTTGTGTAATTAACAGCACCTGTAACTTACCTGTGGCACCTAACAGGTGTTGGCAATAACTAAATCACACTTGCAGCCAGTTAACATGGATTAAAGTTGACTCAACCTCTGTCCTGTGTCCTTGTGTGTACCACATTGAGCATGGAGAAAAGAAAGAGGACCAAAGAACTGTCTGAGGACTTGAGAAACCAAATTGTGAGGAAGCATGAGCAATCTCAAGGCTACAAGTCCATCTCCAAAGACCTGAATGTTCCTGTGTCTACCGTGCGCAGTGTCATCAAGAAGTTTAAAGCCCATGGCACTGTGGCTAACCTCCCTAGATGTGGCCGGAAAAGAAAAATTGACAAGAGATTTCAACGCAATATTGTGCGGATGTTGGATAAAGAACCTCCACTAACATCCAAACAAGTTCAAGCTGCCCTGCAGTCCGAGGGTACAACGGTGTCAACCCGTACTATCCGTCGGCATCTGAAAGAAAAGGGACTGTATGGTAGTAGACCCAGGAAGACTCCACTTCTTACCCCGAGACATAAAAAAGCCAGGCTGGAGTTTGCCAAAACTTACCTGAAAAAGCCTAAAACATTTTGGAAGAATGTTCTCTGGTCAGATGAGACAAAAGTAGAGCTTTTAGGGCAAAAGCATCAACATAGAGTTTACAGGAGAAAAAAGAGGCATTCAAAGAAAAGTACACGGTCCCTACAGTCAAACATGGCGGAGGTTCCCTGATGTTTTGGGGCTGCTTTGCTGCCTCTGGCACTGGACTGCTTGACCATGTGCATGGCACTATGAAGTCTGAAGACTACAAACAAATTTTGCAGCATAATTTAGAGCCCAGTGTGAGAAAGCTGGGTCTACCTCAGAGGTCATGGGTCTTCCAGCAGGACAATAACCCAAAACACACTTCAAAAAGCTCTAGAAAATGGTTTGAGAGAAAGCACTGGAGACTTCTAAGGTGGCCAGCAATGAGTCCAGACCTGAATCCCATAGAACACTTGTGGAGAGAACTAAAAATGGCAGTTTGGAGAAGGCACCCTTCAAATATCAGGGACCTGGAGTAGTTTGCCAAAGAAGAATGGTTACTAAAATTCCAGCAGAGCATTGTAAGAAACTCATTGATGGTTACCGGAAGCGGTTGGTCGCAGTTATTTTGGCTAAAGGTTGTGCAATCAAGTATTAGGCTGAGGATGCCAATACTTTTGTCCGGCCCATTTTTGGAGTTTTGTGTGAAATGATCAATGTTTTGCTTTTTGCTTCATTCTATTTTGTGTTTTTTCATTTAAGACAAATTAAATGAAGATAATAATACCAAAGAAATTGTGTTTGCAATCATTTTCAGGAAGAAACTGAATATTATCTGACAGAATTGCAGGGGTGTCAATACTTTTGGCCATGACTGTATATGTAGTATGCATGTTGCATGCATGTAGTATATATGCAGTATGTATGTTGCATGCATGTAGTATATGTGGTATATATGCAGTATGCATGTTGCATGCATGTGGTATATATGTAGTATATATGTATGTTGCATGAATGTAGGATATATGTAGTATGCATGTTGCATGTAGTATATATGTAGTATATATATATATATATATATATATATATATATATATATATATATATATATATATATATATAGTGGGGCAAAAAAGTATTTAGTCAGTCAGCAATAGTGCAAGTTCCACCACTTAAAAAGATGAGAGGCGTCTGTAATTTACATCATAGGTAGACCTCAACTATGGGAGACAAACTGAGAAAAAAAAATCCAGAAAATCACATTGTCTGTTTTTTTTTCATTTTATTTGTATATTATGGTGGAAAATAAGTATTTGGTCAGAAACAAGCAATCAAGATTTCTGGCTCTCACAGACCTGTAACTTCTTCTTTAAGAGTCTCCTCTTTCCTCCACTCATTACCTGTAGTAAAGGCACCTGTTTAAACTTGTTATCAGTATAAAAAGACACCTGTGCACACCCTCAAACAGTCTGACTCCAAACTCCACTATGGTGAAGACCAAAGAGCTGTCAAAGGACACCAGAAACAAAATTGTAGCCCTGCACCAGGCTGGGAAGACTGAATCTGCAATAGCCAACCAGCTTGGAGTGAAGAAATCAACTGTGGGAGCAATAATTAGAAAATGGAAGACATACAAGACCACTGATAATCTCCCTCGATCTGGTGCTCCATGCAAAATCCCACCGCGTGGGGTCAGAATGATCACAAGAACGGTGAGCAAAAATACCAGAACCACGCGGGGGGACCTAGTGAATGAACTGCAGAGAGCTGGGACCAATGTAACAAGGCCTACCATAAGTAACACACTACGCCACCATGGACTCAGATCCTGCAGTGCCAGACGTGTCCCACTGCTTAAGCCTGTACATGTCCGGGCCCATCTGAAGTTTGCTAGAGAGCATTTGGATGATCCAGAGGAGTTTTGGGAGAATGTCCTATGGTCTGATGAAACCAAACTGGAACTGTTTGGTAGAAACACAACTTGTCGTGTTTGGAGGAAAAAGAATACTGAGTTGCATCCATCAAACACCATACCTATTGTAAAGCATGGTGGTGGAAACATCATGCTTTGGGGCTGTTTCTCTGCAAAGGGGCCAGGACGACTGATCCGGGTACATGAAAGAATGAATGGGGCCATGTATCGTGAGATTTTGAGTGCAAACCAAAATCAGTAAGGGCATTGAAGATGAAACGTGGCTGGGTCTTTCAACATGACAATGATCCAAAGCACACCTCCAGGGCAACGAAGGAGTGGCTTCGTAAGAAGCATTTCAAGGTCCTGGAGTGGCCTAGCCAGTCTCCAGATCTCAACCCTATAGAAAACCTTTGGAGGGAGTTGAAAGTCCGTGTTGCCAAGCGAAAAGCCAAAAACATCACTGCTCTAGAGGAGATCTGCATGGAGGAATGGGCCAACATACCAACAACAGTGTGTGGCAACCTTGTGAAGACTTACAGAAAACGTTTGACCTCTGTCATTGCCAACAAAGGATATATCACAAAGTATTGAGATGAAATTTTGTTTCTGACCAAATACTTATTTTCCACCATAATATGCAAATAAAATGAAAAAAAAACAGACAATGTGATTTTCTGGATTTTTTTTTCTCAGTTTGTCTCCCATAGTTGAGGTCTACCTATGATGTAAATTACAGACGCCTCTCATCTTTTTAAGTGGTGGAACTTGCACTATTGCTGACTGACTAAATACTTTTTTGCCCCACTGTATATATATGTTGCATGCATGTAGTATATATGTACTATATATGTTGTATGTATGTATGTTGCATGCATGTAGTATATATGTGGTATATGTAGTATGCATGTTGCATGCATGTAGTATATATGTTGTATATATGTGTGATGCATGCATGTGGTATATATGTAGTATGCATGTAGTATGTATGTTGCATGCATTTATGTAGTATATATGTAGTATGTATGTTGCATGTAGTATATATGTAGTATATATGTATGTTGCATTCATGTAGTATATATGTATGTTGCATGTAGTATATATGTTGTATATATGTATGTTGCATGCATGTGGTATATATGTAGTATGCATGTTGCATGCATGTGGTATATATGTAGTATGCATGTTGCATGTAGTATATATGTATGTTGCATGCATGTGGTATATATGTAGTATGCATGTGGCATGCATGTAGTATATATGTGGTATTTATGTAGTATTTATGTATGTTGCATGCATGTAGTATATATGTAGTACGTATGTAGCTTGTATGTAGTATGTATATAGCATGTATGTAGTATGTAGCATATATGTAGTATGTATGTTGCATGTATGTAGTATGTATGTAGCATGTAGTATATATGTAGTATGTATTTTTTTTTTTTACATTCAACAATTTAGCCGGATGATGGGACTACTGCTGTCCCATCATTGGCTAATGTGTCTGAGAAGATCTAGAGTCGTGGGTGTTAGTAATCACCTAGGCAGGTTAACGATGCAACAAGTTTTATTTGTATCCATACAAGCATTTCAGTAAGTCCAGATAGATGACCCCAATGTAATGCCCCCAGTCCACGGGATCAGCAACAAGTCAGTAAAAATAGTCCATGGGTTAATTCCTAGGGGAATATAGATCTCACGACCGAAGCCCAAGAAAACTTAGTTCCAAGTTCGATAGTCCATTCATGGGTTCCAGGAGCGGCCTTAACTCTGCTCCTTTCGCTTCAGATACCCAGACACAACTGAACTCCCCCATCAAGTATCTCAACTCTACTCCCAACCCCCTAACCAATGAAAATTGAATTCACAGCCAGTGAAGTCTCCGGCCAGTCTGGAGTGGTGTGAACCCAAGTGGCCCCCCTGCCGAGAGAAAGAAAGGCACATATTCCCCCACCAGATAAGGTCATTGAATGTAAATACAACATAAATTGAGGTAACTAGTCATCTGTGCTGGGAAAGTATTTCAGTTCCTCACATTCCTCCCCCACTTTTCCAGCACGGCAAGCATTGGGCTCCAATTCATGAAATTGACTATCCTTCTTCTGACGACAATTACCAGAGTTCGTGGCTTCCTCAGTCTGTCTCGATAGTCCATCAGCATTGCCGTGGTCTCTCCCACACTGGCGGGAGGTTATTTGGCATGTCATGGTCTTCTGATGCAGCGGGAATGAGTCCTTGGCTTTGGGTTGCGACACTGGTCCAGTGGCACACCAACCCTACTCCTACGTTGTTGCCCAGCAACACATCCACAGGTAGGTGTCGCACTACCCCCACATCCACCGTACCCTTGCTGTGTCCCCAGTCTAAATGTAGTCGGGCTGTCCGAATGGTCAAAAATTCTCCTCCAGCTACGTGGACTCGAATGTGCCCGGCATTCCCTGGCGAAGTGTCCCATGTGTCCACAGCTATGGCAGCTTAATCCCCCTCGCCCTGATGCTGGCCGTACTTGGGGTTTTTGGAGACCTCCCCCTCTTTGTAGAGTACGAAATCCTCGCAGTTCCTCCTCTTGCTGGACCATGGGTCTCGCTGGCCTCTCGGGAAGCCCCTGTTCCCAACTTGCCGGAGCTCGTCTCCCACACCGCCCTGGACGATTGGCAGACCAATCATCAGCCAATCTTGCAGCCTCCTCCAGACTCCGTGATTTTCTATCCGCCACCCATTCCTTTATGTCACGTGGGAGCTTGGGCATAAATTGCTCCCGCATGAATATATCCAAGACATGTTCAGCTTCCCGAGCTCCCAGTCCTTCGATCCACCGAGCACATGCTGTACGTAATGTGTTGGCAAACTCCCGGTGCGTATGTGCATTGGGCTTTTCAGTCTCCCGAAACTTCCTCCGGTAGGTTTCAGGTGTGACGGCATACTTCTCCAGTAATGCGCTGCGAATGGTAGCGTAACACCTCTGATCCCCAGAAGACAAGTTATTAAAAGCTTCTCTGGCTTTCCCAGTCAGGCCAACACTCAAAAATCGCGGCCAGTCCTCAATGGACACCTCATAAAGCAGGCAGAGGTTCTCAAATAATCGAAGATGGTCATCAATACCCGTGGTGTCTTCATTAAACTGTGGTTTGTCCCGGTACCTCAAAGATGCGGGTCCCTCTCTCCCGTTATCCACTGCCATCTGCGCAGAGGGTGGTGGGGTTACGGCTACATGGACACCCAGATATTTGCTTATCACAGCCGCCCGTTCTCTTTCTGTGGCCCGCTCTCCTAGCGCAGCCAGCACCCGCCCCAACTCAGTCAATCGATCCTCTGCCATCGGAATGATTGCCCGCGGCTGTTGTCCATCCACTGGGCTGTCCTCTTCTACATCTGGACTGATCTCCTCCTGTGGGTGTTCTCGATCCCACTCGTCCAAGCGTTGTATTAGGGCCATCCGGTTGTCCACCTTCGACCACTCCAGCTCTCTCTCAGAGCACAGGGCTCTCAGCTGCTCCTACTTGAGTCTCTTGTAGATGGAGTCTGCCATCTCTTCTGCCAAGTCACCATCAGTAACTTTCTCTGTTACGCTGTTCAGAGATAGGTGATCCCACCGCTGCCACCACTTGAGAAGATCTAGAGTCGTGGGTGTTAGTAATCACCTAGGCAGGTTAACGATGCAACAAGTTTTATTTGTATCCATACAAGCATTTCAGTAAGTCCAGATAGATGACCCCAATGTAATGCCCCCAGTCCACGGGATCAGCAACAAGTCAGTAAAAATAGTCCATGGGTTAATTCCTAGGGGAATATAGATCTCACGACCGAAGCCCGAGAAAACTTAGTTCCAAGTTCGATAGTCCATTCATGGGTTCCAGGAGCGGCCTTAACTCTGCTCCTTTCGCTTCAGATACCCAGACACAACTGAACTCCCCCATCAAGTATCTCAACTCTACTCCCAACCCCCTAACCAATGAAAATTGAATTCACAGCCAGTGAAGTCTCTGGCCAGTCTGGAGTGGTGTGAACCCAAGTGGCCCCCCCTGCCGAGAGAAAGAAAGGCACATATTCCCCCACCAGATAAGGTCATTGCATGTAAATACAACATAAATTGAGGTAACTAGTCATCTGTGCTGGGAAAGTATTTCAGTTCCTCACAGTGTCAATCACCGTCATGGTAGCAGGCATCGCCCGATGGGACTTGTAGTCCCATCGGACGATGCCTGCACAGACCCCCGCAGCCTGCACAGACCCCCGGACAGTCGGCACAGACCACCGGCAGGCCATCACAGACCCCCGGACAGTCGGCACAGACCACCAGCGCACAGACCGCGCATCATGATGACGTAATTTCGGCAGCCAATCAGAGCCACAACAGTGGCTCATTGCATTATGGGAACTTCTGATTCCGATATCCGATATTGAAAAAATATCGGTACTCGGTATCGGAATTCCGATACAGCGAATATCGGCCGATACCCGATATTTGCAGTATCGGAATGCTCAACAGTACTGGTGACACTTCTAGACCCATGCTACAAGGAGGACTTTCAATCTCTTCTTCCAGAGGCAAACAGGTGTATGAAAATGGTGCAGTACCAGAGGGCCCTTGTTGTGGAATTCCTTAAAAAAAAATTCCGATCTGAAAACGCTGGCGGCTGACGTCACAGTTCGTTGGACAACCAAGGAGTACAGGCAAGAGAGACACAACTGCAATCCAACAGAGAGATAACAATAAAGTCTGAATAATATATATATAATAATTACACCGAGAGGGAGACGTCCCCCATCTCATTAGCGGGACCAGTATATCCCCCATAGGACACTCTTATCTAATCTGAAAACACCTAATAAACACAGAGTGATTGTCCACAAGTTTTTATATGAAAAAACATGCAATTTTATTAACACAATACGATATATATACTACATTCATTAGTATCCGACAAAAGGTCTATATGAAAAGGACAGAAGGTTACACAAAATGCACAATGTGTCCAGACATTATGTACTAATACTAGGTGGGGGAGTAAAAAACAGCTGGTTATTAAAAATATGTAGAAAGGCTGCCCAAAGTGCCAAAAAGATAAAATTACTGGCTACATTACATCAATATTAGTGACTAGAGTTGAGCGAAACGGGTCGAAAAATTTCAAAAGTTGACGACTTTTGGCAAAGTCGGGTTTCATGAAACGAAACCCGACCCTAGGATGAGGTCGGCCACGAGGTCGGCGACTTACGCGCCAAAGTCGCGTTTCAAAAGTTTGTTTTGCGCTCTTTTTCAACCAATCAGGATCCACGGACACTGTGGGCAACGTGATGACATAGGCACGGGTCACCACCATCTTTCAGAAGGGCATGCAAGTGATTGGCTTGCTTTGGTGGGCGTCACAGGGGGTATAAAAGGGCGTGCACGCCGACCGCCATCTTACTTCTGCCGATCTTAGCATAGGGAGAGGTTGCTGCTGATTCTGTAGGGAGAACGTTAGGCAGGGAAGAAGAAAAAAAAAACTGCTTCTGCTGCTAGCGATTGTGCCTGTACAACACACCAGTCACTGTGTGTGCATTGCAAGGGGAGGCTATATTGTGGTGTATCAGTGGTGTTGGTTGTTGGGTTGCCTTCTAAGGCTTCCTGACAGCTGCATTGCTGTTTACCCACTGCTCTGCAAACTGCTTTTTTAAAAGCAATCCCAATTTTATTTTTTGTCCTGCTGAGGTACTGAGCGTGCATTTTTTCACACCATACAGCGGTGTACGCTCCTCACACAGTACCGTGTAACGGCTGTTATCACAGCCACAGTGAAGCTATCTGTGTCACTCTGTGAGAATAAGTCGAGGACATGTTCCGTTCTTACAGACCTGCACTCTAGGGAGATTCCTACTCTGCCCAATTCTACATACACCTTGTAGTTTGTGATACACTAGCCAATTTCTGCCTGTGACATAGCGCTGTGATATTCAGTGGGCCTCACACAATCCAAAAGTGTCCAGTGTCCACAAGTGTCTGCAGAAATTCAAAATCTCCCTTATCCTCTAGTCACTTTGGTCACAGCTGTGCCATCGAGCCTGTGACATAGCGCTCAGATATTCAGTGGGCCTCACACAATCCAAAAGTGTCCAGTGTCAGCAGAAATTCAAAATCTCACTTATCCTCTAGTCACTTTGGTCACAGCTGTGCCATCGAGCCTGTGACATAGCGCTCAGATATTCAGTGGGCCTCACACAATCCAAAAGTGTCCAGTGTCTGCAGAAATTCAAAATCTCCCTTATCCTCTAGTCACTTTGGTCACAGCTGTGCCATCGAGCCTGTGACATAGCGCTCAGATATTCAGTGGGCCTCACACAATCCAAAAGTGTCCAGTGTCCACTAGTGTGAGCAGAAATTCAAAATCCCCCCTGTCCTATAGACACCTTGTACCTTGTTTTACATTACTATATAGTTTGTTGGATTTTATCTACATTTCTACCAAAAATGAGGAAGGCTGGTGGAAGAGGCCGTGAAATTGGGCGGGGGTTGGCAGCTGGTAATGATTGTGTTGGTGGTGGATCTGATGGTAGTGGCAAGAGCAAAATAGGACCGAATGCAGGAGGTGTTGAGCCTGCTTCATCGTCTGGCTCCATAAGGCTTTGAAGGCTTAGTTTTCTAGGAGTTGGCAAACCACTTTTAAAGCCAGAGCATGAGGAAAAAGTTTTGTCTTTCATTGCTGACTCAGCCTCCAGCTCTATCGCCTCCTCTTCTTCAGTTGAAAAAAGTAAAAGCACTGAGTCGTCATTGGAGGCTCATGTTCATGAACCACACCTTTAATTGCGTCCTTCACCCCAACCAAGATTGAAGGATGACGCAGGCCATACTACTGATTACTCCATGGAGCTGTTTTCACATACCATGCCTGGATTATCAAGTCAAATGGTGAATTACCCAGGCCAAGATGAATCTGACATGGAGTGCATTGATGCACAGCCGCTGATGGATGATTCTGCTGGTACATTCACTCAGAGAACTACATTGTCCTCGCAGTGTACAGAGCCAGATTCTGACCCTGATGAGACTCAGGTGCCCCTTCCCGCACACTATACCACCATACACGGTGACACAGAGGAAGGTGCACATGACATTGAAGAGGAGGTGATGGATGACCCAGTTGTTGACCCAGACTGGCATCCATTGGGGGAAGAGGGTGCTGCTTCCAATAGCTCAGATGAGGAGCATCCACAGCAGACATCGACATCGCAACAGCTGTTATCTGGCAGGCCCGGAGCACTCCAAAGACAGGTTCCAAAAATCAAAAGAGTTGCTGGACAGCTTGTCCAGAGGGTCAAAAGATCACAGCGTGCTAGGCCGCAAAATGTCTGCCAAAGTAGGAAGAGTGCAGTGTGGCACTTTTTTGAACAAAATCCTCATGATCAGGCCAAGGTTATCTGTAAGAAGTGCGCAAAGACCTTTAGCCGAGGGAAAAATCTGAAAAATTTGAATACCAGTTGCATGCTTAGACATTTAAACACCATGCACTTGCAAGCGTGGACACAACACCAAACCTCAAGTGCCACACGTGCAACTGATCACAACGAAGGTAGTCAGCAACGCTACATTGTTTCCCCCACTGTAAGCCCACCGGTTAGCACACCAGCAAATGTTGAGGTGTCGTTGCAAGGCCACAGCAGTCAGGGAATCCCACTGTTATATCAACGAAAGACTGATTCTAGGCCATCAGAAAGAGCACCAACTCCATCACCATCATCAACCCTCTCTCAGTCCGCCCTGTCCACCGCTACTTCCACCATATGCAGCTCTCAAGTCCAGCTCACCCTCCCAGACACTATGAGTAGGTCAAGAAAGTACTCAGTCTCTCATCCGCGTACACTGGGTTTGAACGCCCACATTGCCAAACTAATCTCGTTTGAGATGATGCCCTTTCGGTTGGTGGAAAGCGCAGCTTTCCGCGAACTCATGGCCTATGCAGTACCACGCTATGACCTACCCAGTCGCCACTTCTTCTCTCGCAAAGCCATCCCAGCCCTCCACCATCATGTGAAAGACCGCATTGTCCATGCACTCAAGCAGTCAGTGAGCGGAAAGGTGCACCTCACAACTGATGCATGGTCCAGTCGGCATGGCCAGGGCCATTACGTGTCCATCACTGCGCAGTGGGTTAATGTGGTGGATGCAGGGTCCACAGGGGACAGCGGTGGTGGGACAGTGCTGCCTAGCCCACGGTATAGGAAACAGTTGGCTGTAGGCGTTCGACCCTCCTCCTCCTCCTCCAGAAGCGAAAGCTCGTCCACAGAGCGCAGTCGTACGAGCACTCCATCTGCAGCTGCCACTGTTGCACACGAGGTGTCCCCCTATCGAGCAGCTAGTGGAAAGCCTCAGCAGGCTGTGTTGCAGATGATGTGTTTGGGTGACAGACACACCGCCGAGGTGCTGGCCGAGTACTTGAAGCGACAAACTGAGTCATGGCTGGGCAGTGTACATCTTGAGGCAGGCAAGGTAGTTAGTGATAACGGCCGTAATTTTGTGGCAGCCATAGCCCTTTCAAAACTCAGCCACATACCTTGCTTGGCTCACACCTTGAACCTGGTGGTGCAGTGCTTCCTCAAAAATTATCCGGAGTTAACAGCCCTGCTCCAGAAGGTGCGAAGACGACGCCATCCTAAGCATGAGCATCCCACTTATGCGTCTGCTCATGCAAACTTTGACGCACCTTAAGGAGCAGGCTTCTGCAGCCAATGTTGATGAGGAGGAAGAGGAGGAGGGAATCCTTGATGACATTCAGCCATTGTCTGCTCAGGGACCTCTCCTGGACGAGGTGGAGGAAGAAGAGGAGGAGGAGGATGATGGGGATGATTACTTAGGGGAGGAGGATGCATCTCGTGGGGCAAGTGAAAATGTTGGCGTGGCAAGGTCTGGTACAGGGTTTGTGCGTGACTGGAGGGATGTGGATTTGCCAGAAAGTGCTCCTCCAACCAGCACTCGCAGTGCATCATTGACACCGGGAACATTGGCCCACATGTCAGATTATGCCTTGCTGATCCTAAAAAGGGACCCCCGCATTGCCAAAATGATGAATGATGACGACTACTGGTTGGCCAGCATCCTGGATCCACGCTATAAAGGCAAATTACAAAACATCATGCCACAGGAGAACCTTGACCTAATATTGGCTAATAAACAAGCAACTCTGGTAAATCGGTTGCTTGAGGCATTCCCAGCACACAGCAGCGGTGATGGTTCTCACACGAGCCGTACGGGCCGGGGGCAGCTTGGCAGAGGTGTACGTGGTGCACACAGCAGAAGTGGCGTTGGAGACAGGGGTTTCATGACAATGTTGTGGACTGATTTTTCAAGTACCGCTCACACAACTGGTAATACTTCATCGATGGAAAGTGACAGGAGACAGCAGTTGTCAACTATGGTTACAAACTACTTTTCCTCCCATATCGATGTTCTCCCACACAGGTCATTCCCCTTTGACTATTGGGCCGCTAAACTGGACACCTGGCCTGAATTGGCCCAATATGCCTTACAGGAGCTCGCTTGCCCAGCTGCAAGTGTGCTATCGGAAAGAGTCTTCAGTGCAGCTGGATCAATCCTGACAGAAAAAAGGACCCGTCTGTCAACCCAAAATGTGGATGATCTAACCTTCATTAAAATGAACCACGCATGGGTTTCCAAGGATTTTGTCCCACCTTCCCCTGATGACACATAGGGTGACAGAAAAATGGCTTGCTTTGGTCCACCTCTTCCTGGGACTTGACCTATTTCTCCTTTTGCATCAGCTGAATGCCCAACATCAACATATGCCACTTTCTAAAACTCCCTAACTGTGCTGCCTCCCCCCCCCATGGCCGGGGTCACCACCTAGCGCACGACACCGTGCGAGTGCCGTTGCCCTGGACAGGTGGGTAGGCCGACTCTTGGGCACGGGCACTGGCACAGGGTCCCTCATAGTGCAATCAAGTGTCTCTGACGGTGGTGGTGCACACCCGCCGTCAGACACACCGCCGTACTATGAGGGGCCCAGTGCCAGTACCGACGCACACGAGTGGGCCCCCCTTGCTTGGGCAGGGCCCCAGCATTTGCAATCTTTACCTCTCCCTGCTCCTCCGCTGTGTAGTCTGGGCCGTTAAATCCATACTGTGCCTGACACCGTTTGAGCCTGCCTCCTGATGTATAGACATATATTTTGAATGTGTACGCTATCCATACATGTTATCCGGGGATACGGTACCCTTTCTAACCTTTGTGCAATCACGTGCAATCCATACTGGGCCTAACACCGTCTGAGCCTGCCTCCTGATGTATAGACATATATTTTGAATGTGTATGCTATCCATACATGTTATCTGGGGATACGGTACCCTTTCTAACCTTTGTGCAATCATGTGCAATCCATACTGGGCCTAACACCGTCTGAGCCTGCCTCCTGATGTATAGACATATATTTTGAATGTGTACGCTATCCATACATGTTATCTGGGGATACGGTACCCTTTCTAACCTTTGTGCAATCATGTGCAATCCATACTGGGCCTAACACCGTCTGAGCCTGCCTCCTGATGTATAGACATATATTTTGAATGTGTACGCTATCCATACATGTTATCTGGGGATACGGTACCCTTTCTAACCTTTGTGCAATCACGTGCAATCCATACTGGGCCCAACACCATCTGAGCCTGCCTCCTGATGTATAGACATATATTTTGAATGTGTACGCTATCCATAAATGTTATCTGGGGATACGGTACCCTTTCTAACCTTTGTGCAATCATGTGCAATCCATACTGGGCCTAACACCATCTGAGCCTGCCTCCTGATGTATAGACATATATTTTGAATGTGTACGCTATCCATACATGTTATCCGGGGATACGGTACCCTTTCTAACCTTTGTGCAATCACGTGCAATCCATACTGGGCCTAGCACCGTCTGAGCCTGCCTCCTGATGTATAGACATATATTTTGAATGTGTACGCTATGCTATCCATACATGTTATCCGGGGATACGGTACCCTTTCTAACCTTTGTGCAATCATGTGCAATCCATACTGGGCCTAACACCGTCTGAGCCTGTCTCCTGATGTATAGACATATATTTTGAATGTGTACGCTATCCATACATGTTATCTGGGGATACGGTACCCTTTCTAACCTTTGTGCAATCATGTGCAATCCATACTGGGCCTAACACCGTCTGAGCCTGCCTCCTGATGTATAGACATATATTTTGAATGTGTACGCTATTCATACATGTTATCTGGGGATATGGTACCCTTTCTAACCTTTGTGCAATCACGTGCAATCCATACTGGGCCTAACACCGTCTGAGCCTGCCTCATGATGTATAGACATATATTTTGAATGTGTACGCTATCCATACATGTTATCCGGGGATACGGTACCCTTTCTAACCTTTGTGCAATCACGTGCAATCCATACTGGGCCTAACACCGTCTGAGCCTGCCTCCTGATGTATAGACATATATTTTGAATGTGTACGCTATCCATACATGTTATCCGGGGATATGGTACCCTTTCTAACCTTTGTGCAATCACGTGCAATCCATACTGGGCCTGACACCGTTTGAGCCTGCCTCCTGATGTATAGACATATATTTTGAATGTGTACGCTATCCATACATGTTATCTGGGGATACGGTACCCTTTCTCACCTTTGTGCAATCACGTGTAATCCATACTGGGCGTGAGAACGGCTGTCGAGCTGTTAAGCAAGCTACAGCACCTGTGGTTTGCACATGTAAGTTTTTCATTTTTTCAGGAATGACGGTTAGGCCTAATTCCGGAACTGCGGTTGACCTGCACTTACTGGGAAATCATTGTTCACGGGTAATAATTGTAATCAGTGATCCCCATCACTAACGTTGTTCAGCGGGTTATCTGCACCTGTAAGGACAAACGCTGGCCTTTTCAGTGTAGCGCACATGCAGCCACGAACATGTAAGGGCATGACACACCAGTTATTGGCCAATCTCATGTGCCTGAGCCTCACGTGTCCCTCTAGTAAGCCGGACTCGGACCGTGGGGCATGACGGAGTCTCGTTCGTTAACGGAATTAAGCTTGCAATGTGTGCATCTGTTCTGTAGCTGGCATGTTTGAGGTTTCCCAGGTGGAGTCGAATTTAACCGTAGGCTCCACTCCTGGTGGTGCCCTTCTGGACATTCCTTTAAGGTTCAGCTTTGCAACCATACTGCCCACGTAAAACAAACACTTTGCCTTCATGAACGCTGTTTGGAGGGTCATGACTCGTGGGAATAACGCCGCCCAATCAGTTAACCTGCTAGAGAGATCGTTCGTTGCTCCCAAGCATGACATCACACTCCCTAGGAGGAAGGTAATGCCACTGTGGCGACCGTACTCCTGGGGGCGACACAAGTGCACTGATGCCCAGCCACTGCTCGATGAATCTGCTGGTACATTGACCCAGACCACTACATTCCCCTCGCACGCTACATGGCCTGAATCTGACCCTGATGAAACTCAGGTTACCCTTCCCATATACAGTTCCATCTTACACGGTGACAAAGAGGAAGCTGCAGATGAAAGTGCAGGTTCGGCCCACCCGCCATCAGACACACCACCGTACTATCAGGGGCCCTGTGCCAGTGCCGTCGCCAACGAGTGGGCCCCCCCCTGCTTGCTCAGGATCACAGCACTTGCAAAGTTGAAATACTGTGCAGAGAGATGGAAGATGGGGACGACGAGGAGTCCAGACAAGTACAGGGATTCCCTAGCGAGGAGACTTATTTGATTGTTTTCAATGTTGGGACAGCAATTTTTGGGGAGCACTATACTCTGGAGAATGATAGATGGGGCCCACCATACACTGGAACATTCCAAAGGTGGACATCAGACACTGGAGCAGCATTTACAGGGCCCATTATACACTAGAGCATTAGAAATGGGGCCCATTATGTTTGGAGCATTATTTGGGCCCATAAGACAGTGGAGCTTCATCCATGGGGACCAACATATACTGTAGCATTATGTGGAGCTCATCATATACTGTTTCAAACATTATATGGGACAAATGATTCTGTATGGAGAAATAGATGGGCCTCGTCATGAGATGTAAAAAGTGAAGTATTTTTCATTGTACTATACCGCTATTTCTCTGCCGTATCGGAGCATGATGAGTTGTGGTATGTGTTAAAGGGGCGCTCTTTCGCCCAGGGAACATGAAATCCTGGAGCCAGCCCTCCCCCCCACAACTTTAGCCAAATAACCCCAATTTTTCAGTGCGTAACTTGTATTATGAAGTTAACTAAGGTTGACAAGCTTAAGTAAGAAGAATTGATGCTTTTGGCATTCAAATGGGCACTGTAGGTGTGTTTCCTGTCCTCCTCTCAATGCCGACTTTTATTCCCCATTGACTTACATTGGATTTCGTGTTTCGGGACGACCCCGACTTTTCCCTATAATCGGACGATCTTGCTCGACCCGACTTTTGGAAAAGTCGGGTTTCACGAAACGAAACGCGACCCTAAAAAACCAAAAGTCGCTCAACTCTATTAGTGACTCAGTGGCGCTCTAATTATCCATTAAGCATAAGCTACCTACAAGTATAAAAATGATCACTAGCCAGCATGAGACTTGCTCTTACCCATTGTACCTCAGTCCATGACGCATAGTGCCGCAGCCCCAACGCGCGTTTCGTGTTGGCGTCTTTGGGGGTCCGTGTCAATCCAACAGAGGCAGGGGAACACTGTCAAAGTCCTGGGAGAGTTTTCTCAGACCCTTCCATCGCCTTGTCCCAGAGGCAGGGGGTAATGTAACAAGGAATGGAATATTTTGGAGGATGCTGAGGGAATACCTTGCTGACCGTACCAACATCATCTGTGATTCCTCTGTGCCTTTTAATTATTGGGTATCCAAGCTGGACACATGGCATGAACTGGCTCTCTACGCCTTAGAGGTCCTGGCCTGCCCTGCCGCTAGCATTTTGTCAGAGCAGGTTTTTAGCGCCGCTGGTGGAATTATAACTGATAAGCCCATTTGCCTGTCAACTGAAAATGCAGACAGGCTGACTCTAATAAAAATAAACAAGGACTGGACTGGGTCAGACTTCTATACACCACTGAATGATAACAGCAAAACATAACCTCCAATACAGTGTATTTTTTTGGGAGGTGTATTCCCATTCACCTCTTCACACCCACACATAGGTATACACTTCCTGATTTTGGCTATTTGGTGTCATCCTCCTTCTTCTCCTCATCCTCATCATCCACCAGACCACCACCACTAGAACACGAGGGTGACCGTCTTCAGTGCTGCTACAGCCACTCTAGTTTGTTGAAAGATTGTTTTTGATGCCCGTCAAAAAAATTAAAAAATGTGTACCCCACAGGGGGAAATGTTTGTCAGACCATACACTTAGTGTATGGGCATTCCATGTAAAGGAGACAAATTTATAATGGGAACATTTTTTTATTAGGATTTCCTCCACGTCTCTTACAAGGTGCATTGGAGTGCCTCCTAATTTTTGGCAGGCCTTGCATTCAATGCATAGGCAAACACTATGTGAGACCCACTTCCTAATAATGAGAACATTTTTTTCAGGAGGCCCACCTCTACGTCTGTTCCAAGGGTTATTGTGATGCATGTAACTTTGGAGCAGGAAAGACCTTGCATTCAATACGTAGGCAAACACTATGGGAGACACACTTTCTTCTAATGGGAACATTTGTGTCATGAGGCCCTCTGTTGAAAGACTTATTGGGGTGCTTGTTACTTTGGTGCAGGGCGGGTCTTGCATTCAATGCATAAGCTAACAGTATGGAAGAACCAAATGAATAATGTGAACTAGGTTTTCCTGTGGCCATCCAGTACCTGGGATCAAAGGCTTACTGAGGCGCATGTAACTTTGTGGCAAGGCGGGCCTTGCATTCAATGCATAGGCTCACAGTATGGAAGAACAAAATATATAATGTGAACTTGGTTTTCCTGTGGCCATCCAGTACATGGGTTCAAAGGCTTATTGGGGTGTGTGTAACTTTGTAACCAGGCGGGCCTTATATTCAATGCATAAGCTAACAGTATGGAAGAACAAAATGTATAATGTGAACTAGGTTTTCCTGTGGCCATCCAGTACCTGGGTTCAAAGGCTTATTGGAGTGCATGTGACTTTGGGGCAGGGCGGGCCTTGCATTCAATGCATAGGCTAACATTAAGGCAGTACCAAAAGAAAAATGTGAACTTGGTTTCCCTGTGGCCATCCAGTACGTGGGTTCAAAGGCTTATTGGGGTGCATGTAACTTTGGTGCAGGATGGGCCTTGCACTCAATGCATAGGCTGCGAGTATGGCAGTGCCAAAAGAATAGTGTGAACTTGGTTTTCCTGTGGCCATCCAGTACGTCATTTCAAAGGGTTATTGGGGTGTGTGTAACTTTGTAGCAAGGCGGTCCTTGCATTCAATGCATAGGCTAGCAGTATGGAAGAACAAAATGTATAATGTGAACTTGGTTTTCCAGTGGCCATCCAGTACCTGGGTTCAAAGGCTTATTGGAGTGCATGTAACTTTGGTGCAGGGCGGGCCTTGCATTCAATGCATAGGCTAACAGTATGGCAGTACCAAAATAATAATGTGAACTTGGATTTCCTGTGGCCATCCAGTACGTGGGTTCAAAGACTTATTGGGGTGCATGTAACTTTGGTGCAGGGCGGGTCTTGCATTCAATGCATAGGCTAACAATTTGGCTGTACCAAAAGAATAATGTGAACTTGGTTTTCCTGTGGCCATCCAGTACATCATTTCAAAGGGTTATTGGAGTGCATGTAACTTTGGTGCAGGGCAAGCCTTGCTTTCAATACATAGGCTAATAGTATGGCAGCGCCAAAAGAATAATGTGAACTTGGTTTTCCTGTGGCCATCCAGTTCGTGGGTTCAAAGGCTTATTGGGATGTTTGTGACTTTGTGGCAGGGCAGGCCTTTGAATTCAATACATAGCCTAACAGTATGGCATAACCAAATGCAAAATAATAGGAACTTTGATTTCATGTGTCCATCCAGTAAGTCTTTACCAAGGGTTATTGGAGTGTGTATAACTTTGGGGCAAGGCATCCCTTGCATTCAATGCATAGGCAAACACTATGGAAGACCCACTTTCTTATAATGGGAACATTTTTTCAGGAGGCTCTCCTGTACGTCTCATGAAAGGGATGTTGGGGTGCATCCTAATTTTTGGCAGCTTAGCCAGTCAATGCATAGGCAATAACCGTATAGGAGACCCACTGTTTTATAATGGCCCTTTAAGAATAGTAATGTCAACTGATGCCCCTATAAATATAGGCTTTATGACTTCCAGATTCACTCCTTCATAAATGAAACAAGATGTGACTGATGATGTGTTACACACCACATGGCCAGGTAAGGTTGTTAAATACTACAATGACATTTCCCAGTAAATATATTAGTATTGGTTGAAAGCAATGATAACGTTGAAAAACGCATCAAAAACGCTATGTGTGAAATACCCAAAGTGGTGGAGGAGCATTTTTTGGAGGGTTATTTCTTTTGCTTACATACAAATTAATACCCTGGAAAGGATGTCCCTTAACATATTTCCCTGTAAAATTCATTTTGGTTTAGTTTTTGTATGTTTTACTGTGCACCTGTAAAAATGGCGTCACACTCTGACAACATTGGTGATAGCAGTGACCTAGGAGTCAGAAATGCTTCCAGGGGCGTAACTGTTGTAAATTCCCTTGATCTGACTTCTGAGTCGGGACTCCCTCTGGTGGTTACTGCGGGTAGTGGAGCTGGCCGAGTTGACAGAAGTCTGCTACCTGACGACGATGATTGGAAATCAGGGGTTACTGACTGGGAGGATATAAGTGAGCAGGCTTCCCTCAGTTTCTGTTGGGGATTAGTTTCTTCCTGTGCATTTTGAGGTCTCCTGTCTCCTGCCTGGTCCTGCATTTTTCAGTTAAGTTGTTCATTTGCTAATCCTTTGCATCTGATCTGGTTTTGCCTCTTTCTGCTTTGCTGTGAGGGTTCAGCGTGCTCCCTGCTGGGACAGTGCTGGATCCCACTCTATATGTTACAGCTTGTGTCAGTTTGTTCAGTCCCCTGTTATATTAGTCTCTTTTGTTTTGCTGCCAGTTCACACCAGAATATAGTGGGGGAGAGGTCGTGAGACCTCAGTGTTTTTGTACATCAGACGTGTTGGATTTTTTAGGGTTTTTGCGTGATTGCAGACAGTGTCTTTCCTTTCCTATCCTATCTTGTCAGTTTGGGCCCCATCATTTGCTCAGTCTATTTTCTGCCTGTGTTTGCGTTTGGGGGCTATCTATTTCTTTGGGGTTCTACTCCAGAGCAGTTTTGATTTCACCTTTCTTGCTTTACGCTTAGTTAGTTCTCCGGCTGTGCCGAGGCGTGTAGGGCATCGTAGGTACATCCCACAGCTACTGCTGGTTGTGTTGTTGGTAGAGATGAGCGACTTTGCCTGTTTTCGGGTCGAGTCGGGTTTCATGAAACCCGACTTTCGCAAAAGTCAGGTTGAATGCAATCTGCCGATTATCGTGAAAAGTCGAAGGCCGACTGAAACACGAAACCCAATGCAAGTCAATGGGGAAGAAAAGTCGGCAGTGAGTGGAGGACAGGAAACACACCTACAGTGCCCATTTTAATGCCAAAAACATCAATTCTTATTACTTAAGCTTTTCAACCTTAATGTACTTTATTATAATAGTTAAGCTTTGAAAACTGGGGGTTATTTGGATAAAGTTGTGGGGGGGGTAGGGCTGGCTCCAGATTTTCGTGGGCCCACGGCCAAAGAGTGTCACTGGGCTCCTTTAACACATGCCACAATTCATGATCCTCTGATATGGCAGAGAAACAACGGTATAGTACAATGAAAAATACTTCACTTCTTACATCACATGACTGATATCCATTTTAAATTCTCCAATAGCTCCAAAAACGGACAGTATATTACTCCATACAGTATTATGGCCACCGCATAGTGCGCCATACATAGTAATGAGGCCCATATATTTCTCCATACAGAATCATTGGTCCCATATAATGTTCGATACAGTATATGATGAGCTTCACATAATGCTACAGTATATGTTGGTCCCCATGGATGAAGCTCCACTGTCTTATGGGCCCAAATAATGCTCCATATATAATGGGCTCCATTTCTAATGCTCCAGTGTATAATGGGCCCTGTAAATGCTGCTCCAGTGTCTGATGTCCCCGATTTAGAAAGCTCCAGCATATGATGGGCCTCACGGGTGATGAGCTAGTGTGCGATTGGTCCAAATAATGCTCCATATAAAATCTGCCCCATTTGCAATGCTCCAGTATATGATGGGCCCCATGGATGATGCTCCAGTGTCTTATGGGCCCAAATAATGCTCCATATATAATGGGTCCCATTACTCATGCTCCAGTGTATAATAGGCCCTGTAAATGCTGCTCCAGTGTCTGATGTCCACGTTTGGAATGCTCCAGTGTATGGTGGGCCCCATATATCATTCTCCAGAGTATAGTGCTCCCCAAAAATTGCTCCCAACCTTTAAAATAATTAAATAAGTCTCCTCGCTAGGGAATCCCTGTACTCTGGACTCCTCATCATCCCCATCTTCCATCTCTCTGCACTTGGACTGTTTAGGCAGAGGGCATACAGACGTGATGTCATTGCGCTCTCTGACCAGAATGTCACTGTCAGGAAACGCGGAAGACGTCACGGTGGTGGAGCAGGGAGAGGTAAGTATTTCAACTTTGCAAGTGCTGTGATCCTGAGCAAGCAGGGGGGGCCCACTCGTTGGCGACGGCCCTGGCACAGGGCCCCCTCATAGTACAGCGGTGTTTCTGACGGCGGGTAGGCTCTCCCACCGGCAGAGACACTTTTGCGTACTATGAGGGGCCCTGTGCCAGTGCCGTCGCCCATGAGTATGCCCCCCCACCTGCTCAAGGAACCTGAACTTTCATCTGCACCTTCCTCTTTGTCACTGTGTAAGGTGGTATAGTATGCGGGAAGGGGAACCTGAGTTTCATCAGGGACAGATTCTGGCTGTGTAGATTGCAAGGGGAATGTAGTGGTCTTTGTCAATGTACCAGCAGAATCATCTAGCAGTGGCTGGGCATCAGTGCACTTGTGGCGCCCCCAGGAGTACGGTCGCCACAGTGGCATTACCTTCCTCCTAAGGAGTGTGATGTCATGCTTGGGAGCAATGAAGGATCTCTCTAGCAGTTAAACCAACACACAACACAGTTCCCACTCCAGGCCAGCAGGGAGAGCTCTGAACCTGACTGCTGAAGAGTTGCTCTCTTTGTTCGGGAGGAGGGAAGTTAGGGCAGTCTGTGAAGGTAAGGGGAAGTGTGTGGACGTGAGAAGGGGAGCTGGAGGATGAGCAGAGTTAAGGCTCACTCCTAGCTGGAGCGCATGGTCTGGATTCCGGTCTCCGAGCTTGTAGGGACAATGACAGTCCTGCAGCAGAAACCGGAGGAAATAGCAGCTGTAAATGCTCTGTTCCCAACTAAGGCTCGGAGACCCCAGCAGCGACGTGTGTGAGCCAGAAGGAAAAGGCTACCGCTGCCTGAAATACGAGAAAGTTCCAAAAGAGAGTCAACAGGGGGAACTTCAGTGAACTCAGTACTGCGAGTACCTCAGTTAAGCACTAGAACGGAGGCCACACTACATATCTGCAGAGAGAGAATTCCTAATTTGCTTCCAGGCTGACCAACTCCTTCTCAATCTGTACTCTGGGTCCTGGACGGCACTTACCAAGTACAGGAAAAGGAACTGCACGACCGTGTCTGTCATCTTTCTCCTGCGCCTGGCGTACGGCTCTGCTACATCCTGCACTGCACACCATCTACCAACTCTTTCATCTGCCCTGTGACAACGGCCCTACCTGTGCAGGGATTCTACATCTTAGCTGCACCACAACATCTGTCACAGAGAAGCGACAATGCAGCGCTGGTCAATCTGATCAGAAACCACAGGTGGCGTCACGTATCAATCACCTATAAACGATATTCACCCCTTTGCATGGACGCCCAGCGCCACGGACCGAGTCACCACCACCGTGACACATCCCTCTGAGGACACTGACCCGGTACCAATTAACCCCACTGCCCTGGCTGGCGACCCACACTCCATGTCAGATTCATCTTGGACAGGGGAATTCACGATTTGACTTGATAACCCAGGCATGGTATGTAAAAAAGCTCCATGGAGTAATCTGTAGTGTGGCCTGCCACACCCTTCACTTGTGGCAGGGGTGAAGGACACAAGGAAAAGTGTTGTTCCTGACCAGAAGCCTCCACTGACGACTCAGTGCTTTTATTTTTTGAAACTTCAGAAGAGGAGGCGATAGAGCTGGACGCTGTGTCAGGATGTAAGCATGTAAGCCAAAACTAGTTCCTGAAGCTCCGGCTTTAAAAGTGGTTTACCTACTCCCAGAAAAGGGAGCCTTTGAGGCCTTGTGGAGCCAGTCGATGACACAGGCTCAACACCTCCTGCAATAGGTGCTATTGTGCTTTTGCCACTACCAGCAGATGCACCACCACCACCACCATCAGTACCAGCTGGTAACCCCCGCCCACTTCCATGGCCTCTTCCACCAGACTTCCTCATTTTTGGGAAAATGTATCCAAAATACCACCAGCTATATGGTACTGTAAAACAAGGTGTATATAGTATTGGGGAGAATTTGAATCTCCCTAGAGATTTTAGGAGGCTGAACTATTATCTCAGGCCCACTATAGATTACACCTCTATTTAACAAGCTGAAATTGGCTGGTGTATGACAAGGTACAAGGTGTATATAGTATTGGGGAGAATTTGAATCTCCCTAGAGATTGTAGGAGGCTGAACTATTATCTCAGGCCCACTATAGATTACACCTCAATTTAACAGGCTGAAATAGGCTGGTGTATGACAAGGTACAAGGTGTATATTGTATTGGGGAGAATTTGAATCTCCCTAGAGATTTTAGGAGGCTGAGCTATTATCTCAGGTCCACTATAGATTACACCTCAATGTAACAGGCTGAAATTGGCTGGTGTATGACAAGGTACAAGGTGTATATAGTATTGGGGAGAATTTGAATCTCCACTATAGATTACACTAGAGTTGAGCGAAACGGGTCGGTCAATTTCAAAAGTCGCCGACTTTCGCAAAGTCGGGTTTCATGAAACGAAACCCGACTATAGCGTGAGGACGGCGACCAAGGCGCCAAAGTCATGCTTCAAATGATGCTTCAGCACCTTTTTTCAGCCAATGATGGAGGACGCACACTGTGGGCAACGCGATGACATAGGCAGCGGTCACCACCATCTTTGAGAAGGGCATGCAAGTGATTGGCTTGCTTTGTGTGGCGTCACAGGGGCTATAAAAGGGCATGCACGCCGACCGCAATCTTACTTCTGCTGATCTCAGAATAGGGAGAGCTGCTGCTGCCGCTGATTCTGTAGGGAGAGCGTTAGGCAGGGAAGAAGATACAAAAAACTGCTTCTGCTGCTAGTGATTTTGCCTGTACAACACACCAGTTATTGTGCAGTGCAAGGGGAGGCTATATTTTGGTGCATCAGCTCTGTTGGTTATTAGGCTGCCTTATAAGGCTCCCTGATAGCTGCATTGCTGTTTTCACACTGCTGTGCAAACTGCTTTTTTAAAAGCAAAAATACTTTTCATCCTCTTTATTGCCCAGTTACCAAGCGTTCATTTTTCCACACTTTTGTGTGCAGCAGTCCTGCTTATTAGGCTGCCTGCTGCCATTCTTGGGACTGAGAGCATCATTGTCAGCTTGCTAAAATCTCTAGGGAGATTCAAATTCTCCCCAGTCCTATATAGACATTTTATACACCATCCAATTTCAGCCTGTTATATTGAGGTGCAATTGTGGCGCCCCTGAGGCTCAGCCGCCACAGAGGTACTGCACCTCCTCCTGAGGTGTGGTACCCCACCATCCAGGTAAGGTGGAGACTCCTGACCACACTCCAGCACCATCACCCCACACCACAAAGTAGTGTAGCAAAGCACCTTCGGCGGCTCCCTGCTTGGAGTGTAGCAAAGCACCCATTGGTGGCTCCCTGCTTGGAACACGAAACGTGCTGGGTGGTGGGTGGAGTTCAGTTTACATTAAAGAGAGCGGGAAGAGTTTGGGAGAGGAGTCAGTTGTTGAGTAAGGAGACTGAAGAAGATCCCCGGATAGAGGGATAGATGAATGGAAGTGCTGCAGCAGATCCCAGTGACCTGGGTCTGCTGGCACGGGAAAGGAAGAGAGAGAGAGCAAAATAGGCTGAAAGCCTGATTTTCCATAGAAAGAATGATTAGTACGGAACGTGAGGAGTAAAAGAACAGAGGACGTGGGTTAGAAGAGAACCCTTCCTAGCAGTTCTAAGCGCAAGGCCAGGGCCCGGTCCCCGAGGTTGTATGGATACTAATGGTCCTGCAGCAGACACCGGAGGAATAGAAGTAGTGACCGCTTTATTCCCACACAAGACTTGGGGGCACAACAGCAACTGGATAGTGAGCCGGGACTTAGTAGCAAGGAGTCCCCGAAGCAGGCTACAGCTGTCTGCTGTACAAGTAGAGTTCATAAGAACATCGGACAGGAGGAACTCCAGTGTAACTCAGTACTAGGAGTACTTCATTTAAAGGCGCTATAAGAGGAGACGTTCAGAAAGGCACATGTTGGCGGAGTGTTGGAAAGGAGTATTCCTTGTGGCCTGGAGGTTGACTGAGTCCCTGACCCGGAGGACACGGCACGGAGGCAGGCACCTGTTTGTACAACAGACTGTGAGTAAAGCTTTGGAACTACATGCCCTGGTGTCCTCCACTCATTCCTGTGCCACACACCTGGCACCGCTGCATCCCTGTGCCCACACTGCACCATTCCTGCAACGTGTCTCTACATTGCCCTAGGACTACAGCCCTGCCTGTGGAGGGCTATAACATCACTGCTGCACCACATCATCTGTCCGAGAGGATCTGTCTGCAGCGCCGGCTTACATCTCTATTGCCGAACACCACAGGTGGCGTCACAAATCACTCATAAATTTTCATCACTATAAGCACATTGCAACAACTCCTTTTACAATGGGCGCCCAGGGCCGGGTCTCAGCTGCCGTGACATCTCCCATTGAAGCTCATCGGGCCCAGTACCGAGTAGCCCATAGCCCTGGGAGGGTGACCCATAATCTACACTGGGCCTGAGATAATAGTTCAGTGTCCTCAAGTCTGTAGGGAGATTCAAATTCTCCCCAGTCCTATATAGACATTTTATACACCATCCAATTTCAGCCTGTTATATTGAGGTGTAATCTACACTGGGCCTGAGATAATAGTTCAGTGTCCTCAAGTTTGTAGGGAGGTTCAAATTCTCCCCAGTCCGATATAGACATTTTATACACCATTCAATTTCATCCTGTTATATTGAGGTGTAATCTACACTGGGCCTGAGATATTAGTTCAGTGTCCTCAAGTCTGTAGGGAGATTCAAATTTCTCCCCAGTCCTATATAGACATTTTATACACCATCCAATTTCAGCCTGTTATATTGAGGTGTAATCTACACTGGGCCTGAGATAATAGTTCAGTGTCCTCAAGTCTGTAGGGAGATTCAAATTCTCTCCAGTCCTATATACACATTGTACCTTGTTTTACAATACCATATTGCTTCTGGTATTTTGGGTAAATTTTCCCAAAAATGAGGAAGTGTGTTGGAAGAGGCCGTGGAAGAGAGCGGGGTTTGCCAGCTGGTAATGATGGTGTTGGTGGTGGATCTGGTGGTAGTGGCAAAAAGCACAATAGCACCTAATGCAGGAGGTGTTGAGCCTGCATCATCTTCTGGCTCCACAATGCCTCGAAGGCTCCCTTTTCTGGGAGTAGGTAAACCACTTTTAAAGCTGGAGCTTCAGAAACAAGTTTTGGCTTACATTGCTGACACAGCATCCAGCTCTATCGCCTCCTCTTCTGAAGTTTCAAAAAATAAAAGCACTGAGTCGTCATTGGAGGCTCACGGTCAGGAACCATATCTTTCCTTGTGTCCTTCACCCCTACCAAAAGTAAAGGATGCGGCAGGCCACACTACAGATTACTCCATGGAGCTCTTTTTACATACCATGCCTGGGTTATCAAGTCAAATCGTGAATTACCCAGTTCAAGAAGAATCTGCCATGGAGTGCACTGATGCACAGCCACTGATAGATTTATCTGCTGGTACATTCACTCAGAGCACTACATTGTCCTCGCACTGTAATGAGCCAGAATCTGACCCTGATGAAACTCAGGTGCCCCTTCCCGCATACTATACCACTTTACATGGTGACACAGAGGAAGGTGCACATGACATTGAAGAGGAGGTGATGGATGACCCAGTTGTTGACCCAGATTGGAATCCATTGGGGGAAGAGGGTGCCGCTGCCAATAGCTCAGAAGAGTGTCAGGGTCCTGACAGCGCTGGCGTACAGCCTCCGCTAAGCAGGGACTCACCTGCACCGTAGGGACCCCTGGGGCAAGAACAGCCGGACAATAAAGATGCACGGGACATGAATGTAGAAGTTTAGAAAGCTGGCACAGGACCTACGGTCATGTGAACGGTCATGTGACTGCAAGGGGGTGGGGCTTAGCGTCCTGCTTTCAGAGGAGGAAGAAAACTCAGAGTCGGGCAAAGCAGAGGTCAGGCACAATACAGGCAATCGAGGTACAGGAGGGATAAACAGACAGGAGGTCAGACAAAGCCAAAGGTCATACACAAGATCTCAATAAAGTACCAGGGATGAGACAGAACGAACAGTCAGGGCCAAGCAGAGATCAAAAACCAAACGGACATAGAAGGTACCAAGCAGAATCCAAAGCGATATCCAGAGAACAGACTGAGTCATACACAGGGAATCAAGCAACCAGAACACAGCAATAACACACTCAGGGGTCACCACACAATGCCAAGGGCGAAAGTATAACTGATGGGGGATGGGAGCTTCCTGAGGCTATAAGAAGCCTCCCCAGAACCAATGAGAGGCTACCCTAATAGGTCCCAGGTGTGCAGGTGAGAGTCTGCACTGCGATCAGAATATTAACCCCAGAAGTGCCGGTCACCCAGCACTGGTATCATGACAAAGAGGAGGAGGAGCATCCGCAGCAGGCATCAACATTGCAACAGCTGTTATCTGGCAGTCCCGGAGCAGTCCAAAAGCGGGTTACAAAAACCAAAAGAGTTGCAGGATAGCTAAGCCAGACAATCAAATTAGCACAGCGTGCAAGGCCTCAAAATGTCTTCCATAGTAGGAAGAGTGCAGTGTGGCACTTTTTTTAACAAAATCCTATTGATCAGGCAAAGGTTATCTGTAAGAAGTGCACAAAGAACTTTAGCCGAGGGAAAAATCTGAGAAATTTGAATACCAGTTGCATGCTTAGACATTTAACCACTATGCACTTGCAAGCATGGACGGACTACCAAACCTCACGTACCACATGTGCAACTGTTCCCAATGAAGGAAGTCAGCAACGCTACATCGTTTCCCCCACTGTAAGCCCACCGGTTAGCACACCACCAGCAGCAAATGTTGAGGTGTCATTGCAAGGCCAAAGCAGTCAGGGAATCACAATGTTATTGCTATGAAAGACTGAATCTAGGCCATCAGAAAGAACACCAACTCCATCACCATCATCAACCCTCTCTCAGTCCGCCATGTCCACCGCTAGTTCCACCATATGCAGCTCTCAAGTCCAGCTCACCCTACCAGAGACTATGAGTAGGACAAGAAAGTACTCATCCTCTCATCCGCGTACACTGGGTTTGAACGCCCACATTGCCAAACTAATCTCATTAGAGATGATGCCCTAACGGTTGGTTGAAAGCGAAGCTTTCCGCAAACTCATGGCCTACGCAGTACCACGCTATGACCTACCCAGTCGCCACTTTTTTTCTCGCAAAGCCATCCCAGCCCTCCACCTTCATGTGAAAGACCGCATTGTCCATGCACTCAAGCAATCAGTGAGTGGAAAGGTGCACCTCACAACAGATGCATGGTCCAGTAGGCATGGCAAGGGCTGTTACGTGTCCATCACTGTGCACTGCGTTAATGTGGTGGATGCAGGGTCCACAGGGGACAGCAGCGGTGGGACAGTGCTGCATAGCCCACGGTATAGGAAACAGTTGGCTGTAGGTGTTCGACCCTCCTCCTCTTCCTCCAGAAGCGAAAGCTCATCCACAGAGCACAGTCGCACGAGCACTCCATCCGCAGCTGCCAGTGTTGCACACGAGGTGTCCCACTATCGAACAGCTAGTGGTAAGCGTCAGCAGGCTGTGTTGAAGATGATGTGTTTGGGCAACAACAAACACACCACGGAGGTACTGGCCGACTACTTGCAGCGACAAACTGAGTCATGGCTGGGCAGTCTACATCTTGAGGCAGGCAAGGTATTAGTGATAACGGCCGGATTTTTGTGGCAGCCATAGCCCTTTCAAAACTCCGACACATACCTTGTCTGGCTCACACCTTGAACCTGGTGGTGCAGTGCTTCCTCAATAATTATCCGGAGTTAACAGGCCTGCTCCACAAGGTCCGAAGACTGTTCGCACATCCGCCGGTCGACCGTACACTCCAGTCGTATGCAGAAGCTGCAGCGATTGCTCCAACTTCCCAAGCACCGCCTAATTATCGGCGTTGCAACAAGGTGGAACTCCACCCTGCACATGGTTGAGAGGCTGTGCGAACAGAGGCAGGCTGTAATGCATTTGTGCATTTATGGGAGGATACACGGTCAGGCACTTTGTGGGCAGACATGGAGTTGTCGGGTGTGCAGTGGTCGAAGCTGAAAGACCTCTGTAAAGTCCTTCAGTGTTTTGAGGAATGCACACGACTGGTAAGCGCAGATGACGCCATCAGAAGCATGAGCATCCCACTTATGCGTCTGCTCATGCAAACTTTGTCGCACATTAAGGAGCAGGCGTCTGCAGCCGAGGAGGATGAGGAAGAGGAGGAGGGAAGCCTTGATGACAGTCAGCCATTTTCTGCTCCGGGACCTCTCCTGGACGAGGTGGAGGAAGAAGAGGAAGAGGAGGAGGAGGATGATGATGGGGATGATTATTTAGGGGAAGAGGATGCTTCTTGTGGGGCAAGAGAAAATGTTGGCATGGCAAGGTCTGGTACAGGGTACACTACAGAGTGAGCTGCACTCACACAGAGACCTCTCAGTCAGCCGTGAACAGTGCAGATAGTTGGGCACTAGCACTGAAAGGCTGCAGAAAGGCTCCGCTGTCTACTCCTATAGTGTTTGCAACCAATGTATATGGATATGGATGGATGCACACTAATAGGAGAATTAATGAAAAATGAGCTGCAATAAAAGAAAAATATGTATGAGGCAGTGACGCATGTTGAGCGGCCTACAACCAGATGTGACTGCAGGACACACTACTCAGCGTGAGCTGCACTCACACAGACCTTGCAGACAGCTGTGAACAGCGCTGCAAGGCAAAACAAAGCTACACTGATTGATAATGTAGCCTGGGTAAAGCACAATATTATTTGGAAAATCGCTATCTCTAACTGTCTCTCAGAGTCTTGAACAGCAGCCTGTCCCTAACTGAATTCACAGCAGAGTGAACCCGAAATGGCGGCGGCTTTTATAGCGCATTATGGCATCATTTCAGCAGCCAATCACAGCCATGCCATTAGTTAACATGCCTACATGCCTAACAGGATGTGCCCACACTTCTGAGGATTGTCATTGGCTGAATCAAATCAAACTGGCTCATAGCATTATGGGAACTTCCGATTCCGGTATTCGATATGCAAAAAGTATCGGAACTCAGTATCGGAATTCCGATACCGCAAATATCGGCCGATACCCGATATTTGCGGTATAGGAATGCTCAACACTAGTTGTCACTTGAACTTCACCTTCTTCATCTTCTAATAATAATGACTAGTGATGAGCAAATACATTCGGCACTATTCGTTACTAGGCAAGTAATTGGGTATTTACCTCGGTATATCCCCGCCCAGTATGTTTTGCGCTTTATTTGCAGCCAATGAACATGCTGGGCTGGATTGCAAATCACAGTAATGCCGGTGTCATCTTTGGTGTGGCATTAGTATGGTTGGCTGGCCTTCCAGCGTCATAGGGACTATTTAAAGGCTGCCGGCGCCATCTTGCACATATTGCAGCCATAAACAGGATAGGGAGAGCATAGTTTCAATGTAAGGACAATGAAAGGAGCATAGGGGAAAGTGATAGGATGTTACAGTGAGCATTATTTATTCCAAAAATCTCTTTTAAGAGCAGAAGATAGTCAAGATTAATTGTTTGTTTGGTGGGGATTTAATAGGGAGAGACTTATTAGGAGGAAGGGAGGATGGGTGGTTCTCATAATTGGAAGTGCATGCTGTAGCTCTCTGCTATTTTCCACTTAAAATGTCTAATATTTATCTAGCATTTGTACGACTGGGTAGAGATAATTGTACGTGACAATTTAGCAGGAGTCATAGTCTTCATTACTCTGCATTTAGAGTGTGTCAGCAAGATGACTGAAAACAATCATAATTTTCTATTGGTTTAAAATATAGCATATATTGATCTAGCAGTTGTGTGACTGATGCAATCCGGGTACAGATAATCTTACATGACAATTTAGCAGGTGTTTGGGTTGATGGATCACACTAAATAAAATAAATAATAAAGTGCGATCGCAACCTGGGGTCCACCGTGCAGAGAGGAAAAACTGCTGCTAATGTGAATAATGACGAACTAAAGACAGCGAGCAAACACCTTAATAGGACTGTGTTAACTCCAAGCAATATAAACAGAGCACACAATACTCTGTTAGCTCCACAGAGAAGTAGAGCTAAAGGGTTGCGCTCACTCTGTAAGTGACCTGTGCCAATCGCACACATGGCTGACACAGATGCTGAGTCACAAGAAAAATACAATAACTGATGCTAACTACAAACCCTGTAGACTTCACAGGGGAGCACAGCTCTATGGTTGGAACTTGCCCTGTACGTCCACTGTGCTAACCGCACACATGAGGGAAACAGATCCTTAGCCAAGCGGGTACAAGAAGCCCTAACTGGCTAAAACTTAGGAGGTAACTAAGCACACACACGTTCATACAGAGTGGTAGAATATCCACTCACACACACCAACCATTACTGATACTAGAACACCGGCGTGCGCCTCTTAGAGCCTTATATACATTAGGCTCATGTCCAGACGGACAGGACCTTGCCTGTGGACCAATCCGGAATTGCCACATCACCTGAGCAGCTGACTTCCGACCTCCAATAAGAAGATGCCACATTACGGACGTGCTCAGTAAGGTGATCTCTAGACTTAGCCTCCAGAGCGCAAGGCTGCACCTGTATGGCACTGGTTGCTAAAGGCTTAGCTGGAGAGTCAGCAGTAAGCAAACACATGGCATGAACCTGAGCAAGACACCGGGACCGATGCCTGCGCTGAGCAGCAGTCTCAGTGGCCGGACCCGAATGGGAAATCGGAGGGCCAAACAAGGCATGGGATCCATGACGTGCAGCGAGTAAATCCTGGTGCCTAACAGTAGGGGAAATAATCTTCATTGCTCCACATTTGGAGTGTGTCAGCAACATGATCTCCGAAAAATAGCCACACATTGCTAGATACAGAGAATTTGTACAAGACCTTTGTAAGGGTATTTGTGAAACATAAAGCCAGTATTTTTTTTGTTTCATAAGCATAATGCATTCAAGATGAGAAGGTGTGATGTTAAGGAACATGGACCTGATGATGCCCACCAACGCTGTGTGACATATCCAAAGGTGATTGTATCTCGTTCTAGTATCCTGTCAAATTTTGGTCTGTGCACTACACCACTAACAAATTCAGACAAGTGCGAGGATGTTGTGGGTTGGATGGCAGACAAAGGCTCCAGTGTGTCGACAAGCCGCACCATGAAGTCTTCCATACGGTCCAGTCTCAGTAGCCAAGAGGCTGGGCCTCTGAAAGCTCAACCTTCTTCCTCTCAAAATCAATAGTCCCAGGAGACATATGACCCCAACGTTGGCCACTTTGAGGAAAAGTGTCCTGAAGAAAGTAGAAATCCCAGAGTAAGTAAAATAAACCACAACATACAAAGTTAAGTCTAAAGCATTTACATTTAGACAATATTCCTCCTACTTCCAAAAAAGAAACCAAAGATAGTTGCAGAGTAAAGACACAGAAACGGCAAAGAGAGAAACCCTAGCTTGAATTTCACTGACTGGCTTTAAATGACAGCAGAATGGCTGAACATCCAAATGAAACTATTGCCAGAAGGAAATGTGAGCAGAGAGAAAGACTATAAGGTCGCACCCGAAAGGTGATAGGCACACAAATGAAAACACATGTGCAGCCTTGACAACAGAGCCTAAACACCCGGAGAAAAGGTTTGTCAGCTGTAGCTTGGCAGACAGAGAAGCTGACCACAAAACACAGGCTCAAGGATTCTAACCCAGAAGCATGACAGAGGCTATCCATTTATTGGGATTCCACTTGTTTGGCAGAACTATCCCACTATTTTCTCTGTGACAAAGCTAGGTAGACTAGGGTTAAATCCTAGCTCTACAGGTTCTGATTATATTACCTGGCCAGCCCTGCATATAACTAGGCTAGCTGTTTTCCTTTGTTGGTAAGCTCAGGGAAGCCAAACAGAGTAGATTTGTGTTAGAACTTAAGAAAGGGACAAGCCAGAATCACTCTCTGAGAAGAGACTGCACAGGCCATGTGAAGAGAACCACAAGTATCACTGGTCGTTATAGACAATAACTGTTTTGTTTGACCATATTGAGACTATCTCAGCTGAGTATGAGTAGCCAGGAACTGTGTTGTTTAGTTAACGCCTGGACAAGGCTAAGGTCTTAGGGGTAAGGTTTCTCCTTGTGGAGAGTGACATGCCAGCTCTGGCTTGTCAAGGTAAGGAGGTTTATTCGCCATGCAATGCTCTTCTAGGAAAATAATATGCAAATTGCCTCTTCAGAGAAAAAGAGGACTTGAACTTTATAGCGCCACATGTTGGTAGTAGCGATCCTACAAGTCACAATCAACGCTTTAATGAGTCTTGTAATATTATCCTAAGTCATATTACAAGACTCGTTAAAGGGTTGATTGTGACTTGTAGGATCGCTACTACCAACAGGTGGCGCTATAGAGTTCAAGTCCTCTTTTTCTCTGAAGAAGCAATTTGCATATGGACAAGGCTAGGGATTTATGTTTATGGTTTTATTATTATTATTATTATTATTATTATTATTATTATTATTATTATTATTTTGTACTGTGAAACCAGTGGAAAAAAACATCAAATTGATTTGATGCATGAATAGTCTGCCTGCGTGAACACTACTTACTGTCTGCATGAGATTGTGAAACCCTACAGCTCCGTCAGACATATTCTATATAACTGTTGCTGGTTTCTGTGTACTGTCACACTGACACCATACATACATTGGGTCTTTCCTTTCACTTAATTTCAGCATTAATATTCCATCCATTTCTTTTTGGTGGCACTGTAAATTTTTCTTTCCTAAGGTCCCTGTTATTGTTTAGTGTTCTGCAAGGTAGTGACATGAGACTTGTTCAGTATGTCCATTGATGTCTTTCAGACTACCTCCCTTTAATGTCTCTCACAGGTATCAATTTGTGGCAACATACAGTTATATGAGATTTAAGCTGCACTCTTATGAGCAGGTAGCTTGAAATCCCTTTTACCTTAACAGGAAATCTATCCAGATAGCTGATAGATATTAAATCTTCAAACATGGCTCAAAAAGCAAAAAAAAAGTGTCCCTCATCTCTTCTCAGAATTTTTAAAGTTCTAGCCAATTAATCTCTAATCCATGGCTATTTGTCAAAATCGGATTGAGAAGCCAGGAGGTGACAAAAAATAATGTAATCTTAAATATGGATATCCAAGACATTATGACAGCAGACATGGTATCCACATTACTTTGAGACTGGCACTTTCATAGAAGATTATATAATTTGTAATATATTATTAAAAATAAGATTTTTCTATATAAAACTAGCTGAAGAGCCCGGCGCTGCCCGGGCATAGTAACTAACTGAGGTTAGTTATAACACATTATAATTATCCTCCATCTCATAGTCCCGTGCCCATATACCCATCATACATATCCTCCATCCCATAGTCGAGTGCCCATATACCCATCACACATCCTCCATCCCATAGTCCCATGCCCATATACCCATCACACATCCTCCATCCCATAGTCCCATGCCCATATACCCATCATACATATTCGCCATCCCATAGTCGAGTGCCCATATACCCATCATACATATCCGCCATCCCATAGGCCCGTGCCCATATACCCATCATACATATCCTCCATCCCATAGTCCAGTGCCCATATACCAATCACACATCCTCCATCCCATAGTCCCATGCCCATTTACCCATCATACATAGTCTCCATCCCATAGTCCCATGCCCATATACCCATCATACATATTCGCCATCCCATAGTCGAGTGCCCATATACCCATCACACATCCTTCATCTCATAGTCCCATGCCCATATACCCATCATACATATCCTCCATCCCATAGTCCTGTGCCCATATACCCATCATACATATCCGCAATCTCATAGTCCCGTGCCCATATACATATCCGCCATCCCATAGTCCCGTGCCCATATACCCGTCAAACATATCCTCCATCCCATAGTCCAGTGTCCATATACCCATCATACATATCCGCCATCCCATAGGCCCGTGCCCATATACCCATCATACATATCCTCCATCCCATAGTCCAGTGCCCATATACCCATCACACATCCTCCATCCCATTGTCCCATGCCCATTTACCCATCATACATAGTCTCCATCCCATAGTCCCATGCCCATATACCCATCATACATATTCGCCATCCCATAGTCGAGTGCCCATATACCCATCACACATCCTCCATCCCATAGTCCCATGCCCATATATCCATCATAGTCAACCATTATGACATCATAATGAGAGGCGGCAGGGCTTGCAACCTATGATGACATCAGCGTCGCCATGGCAACCGTTGTGACATCATAATGAGGGGTGGGGCTTGATACGCACATACTGCTTCCCCAGTATGCAAATAGGGGCATTATGACATCACAATGAGGGGCGGGGCTTGACACGCACACACTTTTTCCCCCAGTATGTAGATAGGGGCAAAATTGTTTGGTGAATTGGAACGCGCGGGGTTAAAATTTTGCCTCACAACATAGCTTAGGATGCTCTCGGGGTCCAGACGTGTGACTGTGCCAAATTTTGTGGCTGTAGCTGAGACGGTGCGGATACCTATCCTGGACATACACACACACATACATACATACACACATACACACACACACATACATACACACTTTGAGCTTTATATATTATATTGAAAAAAAAAAAACAGATACAAATTTTAAATGTTCCGTAACCTGCAGTCGACACATTTTTTTTCCACCACTGTTAAAAGCTTCATGTTGTTTTTGAAAGATGTAAAGGTAATTGACATTTCCTGGTGTTAAACTCAGAATTCATTAATCTGAAACAAAAGCCAATGACATTTACAGATAGGATGAGAAACATTGTTGTTCTGCTGCACATTGTCCTGGTCTTCATGTAAAGGTCACCCCTAACCTCCCGTTGTGTCAAGAGCATGTCACTGAGAGATACATAGGTCACAGGAGATGCAGTGTTACAGGGATTACATGTTCTGTAAATGAGAGCCTGTCATAGGAGTGTTAGCAATTTACAGGATATTCACTGCCATGCTTCCTGCTGCCTTGAAGGTCAGATGGCATCCAAATATTGAAAATGGTAGTTATTTTTATTTTCAACCCTAGTGGGAAGAGGCAATGATGTGCTGTGATATTCTGCATCTGCACTATGCATGTCTGGGTCAGTATACAGAGACAATTCTGATTTACAGACATTTATTGTTGCATCGGTGCCTGTTGTTGAGTTTTTAGTGTTTTGCACTTTTTTCGTTGTTACCATATTCATATATCCGTTTGTACCTTTTTATGTCTAATTATTGTTGTTATTGTCGTTGTTGTTTGTTATCCATCTATAATTGACTGTTTTTTATTTTTTATTTTTGTTTCCTACCAAAGGTAAAGTTTAGATTTTCCATATGTTTTCTCCTGATTCATTATTTGTAATCATTCAAAAAGCCAAAAAAAGTCACAAATGTACTCCAGTCATTTGTCTGCCAAAAAGTTTAAGACCATTTTGAACATTTTGCAAAACAAGATTTTTTGCAGTACAAAAATTTGAACAAAAAGCTTAAAATATAAAAATAAAGACCATTTTTGGCTTTGCACAAAATTCATGAACCGCACAAACCATTTTGAAGAATTTGGTTAAAAAATGGCAAAAGACAAAAAACCTAGTGACCTCAAGTGAACAATCAGGCACATTGTGTTTTAACCTCTTCTAGTCACAGACCGTTTTGGTCTTCCTGCCAGAATCCCAGTGTTTCAAATTTGACATTTTTCACTTACTGTAATTAGAGAATCATTTTGGAATAAGCCAGCATATTTCTGTGATTCTGAGACCGCTTGTTTCTAATACATTGGAAATTTTGTTTGTGGTAAATTCAGGTTGATACATTTTGCCTTTTTGAAAATATCTGAAGTTTGCCAAAATTGCTGAAGAATTGGCAATTTTCAAGCTAAAACAGACAATCATACCACATAATTTTTTTAAATTCTTTTATTTTTTAGATTATTGGAAAACATAGAAATTTAACAGCAATTTTTAACACATTCTACAACATTTTCAAATACTCGTTTTTAGGAGCAAATTCATTTTTAAAGAGGCCTATTTATTAACTTACCACATTTTACAAACTACATTCCTCAAAGTATGCAAAACTGCATTCAGAAAGTTCATTAACTAAAATGTATCTTTGTTACTAAGTAGTACTCCAATCTATAATTAGCTACAGTTAGAAAAATAAGTATTTAATACACTGCCGATTTTGTAAGTTTTCCCACCTGAAAAGAATGGAAAAGTCTGTAAATTTTATCGCAGTACACTTCAACTGTGAGAGACAGAATCAAAAAAATTAAAACCAGAAAATCACATTGTATGATTTTAAATATGGTAACTAAATTGCATTTTAATGCATGAAATAAGGATTTGATAACCTACCTACCAGCAAGAATTCTGGCTCTCACAGACGTGTTAATTTTTAATTAAGAAGCTCTCCTACTCTGCACTCATTATCTGTATTAATTACACCTGTTTGAACTCACTGCCTGTATAAAAGACAACCTTCCACATATTCAAACAATCACAGTTCAATCTCTCAACCATGGCACAGACCAAAGAAGACCAAAGAGCTGTCTAAGGACACTGAGGACAAAATTGTAGGCCTGCACAAGGCTGGGATGGGCTACAGGACAATAGGCAAGCTGCTCAATGAGAAGGCAACAACTGCTTGCACAATTATTAGAAAAAGGAAGAAACACAAAATGATTGTCTATCTTTCTCCATCTGGGGGTCCATGCAAATCTCGCCTCATAGGGTAAGGATGTTTCTGATAAAGGTCTGGAATAAGCCCAGAGATACATGGGGGACCTGGTCAATGATCTGAAGAGATCTGGGGCACATTCTCAAACATTACCATTACTAACACACTACATCGTCGTGGATTAAAATTCTGCAGGGCATGTAAGGTCCTCTTGCTCAATGACAGCACATGTCCAAGCCATTTGAAGTTCGCCAATGACCATCTGGGTGTTTCAGAAGAGGCATGGAAGAAGGTCATGTAATCAGATGAGACCAAAATAGCACTTTTTTGTTATAAACGTTACTCACCATGTTTGGAGGAAGAAGAAAGATGAATACAACCCCCAAAACACCATCCCAACCATTAAACATGGTGGGGGAAACATCACACTTTTTGGGTGTTTGTCTGCAAAGGGGACAGAACGACTGCACCGTATTGAAGGGAGGATGGAAAGGGTCATGTATTGCAAGATTTTTGCCAACAACCTCCTTTCCTCAGTAAGGGCATTGAAGATGGGTCGTAGCTGTGTCTTCCAGCATAACAATGACACACAACCAGAACAACTGAAGAGTGGCTCTGTGAGCAGCATTTCAAGGTCCTGGAGTGGCAGCCAGTTTCCAGAACTGAACCCAAAGGAAAATGTTTGGAGGGAGCTGAAATTCAGTGTTACCCAGAGACAGCCCCGAAACCTAAAAGATCTGGAGAAGATCTGTATGGAGGACAGGGCAACCATCCTTGCTACAATATGTGCAATTTTGGTCAAGAAGTACTAGAAAAGTCTGACCTCTGTAAATGCAAACAAAGGTTTCTGTGTCAAATATTAAGTTCTGTTTTTCTATTGTATCAAATACTTATTTCATGGAATAAAATACAAATTAATTATGTAAAAATCATACAATGTGATTTTGTGGGTTTTTTTGTGTTTTTATAACATTCAATCTTTCACAGTTGAAATGTACCTACAATAAAAATTATAGACCTCTCTATTTTTTTGTAGGAGTGAAAACTTGCAAAATCTGGAGTGTATCAAATATTAATTTTCCTAATATTTAACAGTCTTCATGCTGATCAATTTAATAAACATTTGACTATACCTATTCATCAAAATCCTATCAAAGAACTGCACTAAAAGAACCAATAATGTAAAAGAGTAGAAAACTTTTATTCATGTCACAATAATGTCACAATAAAATCACAAAATGTACAGACAATGACAAGGATGACAAAATGACAAGGTTCAGCCACTAAAAGACAAAGGTAGCACCTGGTAACCAACAGGTAGACATGATCATAAACCAGGTAAAGAAAAATACCGTATTTTTCCGACCATAAGACGCACTTTTTTCCCCCAAAATTTTTGGGGAAAGTGGGGGGTGCATCTTATGGTCGCAATATACTAACCTGCAGTGCGGTGGTGGCAGCGGGCGGGGCTCTGCGGTGCGGTGGTGGCAGCGGGCGGGGCTCTGCGGCGCGGGGGTGGCGGCGGGCTATGCTCCGGTGCAGGGGGCGGCGGCTCTGCTGGCATTTCCTCACAGCCCGGAGGCCCCCGCACATCCCTTGCTGGCCAACGCCATGTTGCGGTGGCCTCCGGGAACATGGACACCGGAAAGATGGCCGCCGGTCCAGGGACGGCGCATGTGCGGGTTCAGATCTCTTCACGAGATCTCAGGGGATGAGATTCAAATCAAGTGCTCTTTCCGGTGTCCATGTTCCCGGAGGCCACCGCAACATGGCGGCGGCCAGTAAGGGATGTGCGGGTGCCTCCGGGCAGCGAGGAAATGCCGGCGGAGCCGCCGCCCCCTGCACCGGAGCACAGCCCGCCGCCACCCTCACCCCGCAGAGCCCACCTGCCCCAGCTCAGCACAGGCCACCTGCCCCAGCAAAGCTGCCCCAGCACAGCACAGCTGCCCCAGCACAGCTGCCCCAGCACAGCTGCCCCAGCCCAGCTGCCCCTGCCCCAGCACAGCTGCCCCAGCCCCAGCACAGCTGCCCCAGTACAGCCCACCTGCCCCAGCCCCAGCGCAGCTGCCCCAGCACAACCAACCTGCCCCAGCACAGAGCCGCCACCGCATGAGCCTGGACCACTGAATGACCCCTGTAACTACTCCTCCACCTGTTCCAGATCCCTTCCCAGGTAAGCTGAATTCGGACTGTAAGACGGACCCCCATTTGACACATTATTATTTTTTTCCCTATTTTCCTTCTGAAAATTGGGGTGCATCTTATGGTCCGGTGCGTCTTATAGTCCGAAAAATATGGTAGATATAATGGTCAGCTCCAAAAGTGCAAGTGCAAAGTGCTACAAATTATGCCAATGTATATGTAGTACGTAAAAGTAAAATCAAAATGAATTAGGCACAACAGGAGCATCAGTAAAAGTTAATGAGCAGTGTCACAAAAGGTGCACAGCCAAGACCAAAAACAAAGAGAGTAAAAGTATTCCTCAAAATGTAGACCTTAATAATGTTATTAACCCTTCAAGGTAAGGTGAAAACCTGCTGTGATGTGAAAAATTAATAAACCAATTAATCAATCGGCGAAAAAATAAATAAGTAAATAAAAAAGTGAACAAAAACTAGGGTTAGGTGGCAATGCAGCCAGCAAGGCACAGAAGGAATTTGTTACAGGAATCCCAAATTCCACTTCATGGAATTTCAAGTCAAACACTTAATATCTGACATGGCCAAAACCACTATTTAGCTGCAGATATAGGATTAATTAATGTTAACACTCTTTGTAGCCATCTGATTTCAAATCTGGCTACACAGGAAAATTAAGATTTAGTCATGGTATAGAAAAATATTCAGGATTGAGAGTCCTCAGTAGTTGATACCTTTTAATGGCTAACTGAAAAGATGGTAATACATTGCAAGCTTTCGAGACTACTCAGGTCTCTTCATCAGGCTAGACTCAGTCATGGTAGACTCAGTCATGGTATAATCAATCTGCAATGACAATTTAAAGCGGTGAGGGGGGAAGGGGAGTGATTCTGTTGCCACTCAGTATACTGGGAGCGCGGTTGTAATCATGCCCTGGGACTTTGAGAGAGATCCTGCCTGCATGATGTGTGTGAAGGATGAGTTGTCACTTAAAAGTTCTGGGGCATGATTACAGCTTCGCTCGTGGTATACTGAATCATGACCTACAGTATCACTCCACAGCACCGTCTCAGTGAGTTGGGTAAAGAGCCATTACATGGTGTTTACTCTGATTAAAACTTAATTTTCTCTGTGTAGCCACATTTCAAATCAGCCAGTTAGAACCTTTTTACATGCAGAGTAACCCTTGATCTGCAAGAAAATAGCATTTTTGGTGATGTTAGGTTCCCATAAAGTCAAGCCATACTTTTGGACAGAGTGCTCACAAGCTCTCTCATTTGTTTTTTCGGCTGCTTTTAAAAATACTTTTCTGTCCTCAGCTGCACCACATCCTGCAATTCTCAGCAATATTTGCAATGTTACCTCTGATTGCAATACGAGCAGTTTCAGTCATGGTTCTGTTAGTCCACAAAGGCCTTAAAAAGATTATATTTTTCAACTTTTTTTATTTAAAAATATGAAAAGTCTGTCAGTCCGCTTTGTTAATAAATAACTATTGGTTACTACCAGATTACTATCCTTTTTAATAATGAGGTTATATCCTTTTCTATATACTTTGACATTAGTTAAGCTATGTTTATATTAAAGAGCTTAAAAGACGTTGGATCTTAGAGATCTCAGAGTGTTACACATGTTTTGTAAGGGTATTTGAGGCTTTGCAGCATTGTAATAATTGCTAATTTGATTGACTGCAAATTCAATGTTTGAGTAAAAATTTGGTGGACCTGGCAAATTTGAATGTAAAAAGTTTAGCAAATGATACATAGTGGCTCTGTTATAGATTTTGCATTGGAGCAAAGATTCTTCATCTTACTTGGCACATGCATATAGACATACAGTGGGTACGGATAATGTTCAGGCTTTAAATTTTTCACTCTTTGTTTCATTGCAGATATTTGGTAAAGTCAAAAAAGTTCATTTTTTCTCACTAATGTACAAAAGTCGAAATTTTTGCAAATTTATTAAAAAAGAAAAACTGAAATATCACATGGTTATAAGTATTCAGACCCTTTGCTCAGACACTTATATTCTAGTCACATGCTGTCCATTTCCTTGTGATCCTCCTTGAGATGGTTGTACTCTTTCATTGAAGTACAGATGTGGTTAATTAAAGTGATAGGACTTGACTTGGAAAGGCATACACATGTCTATATAAGATCTCACAGCTCACAGTGCATGTCAGACCAAATTAGAATCATGAGGTCCAAGGAACTGGCCAAGGAGCTCAGAGACAGATTTGTGGCAAGGCACACATCATCTGGCCAAGGTTACAAAATATTTTCTGCAGTACTCGAGGTTCCTAAGAGCACAGTGGCTTCCATAATCCTTAAATTGAAGAAGTTTGGAACCACCAAAAGTCTTCCTAGACCTGGTCGTCCAGCCAATCTGAGCAATCCTGGGAGAAGAGCCTTGATGAGAGAGGTAAAGAAGAACCCCAAGATCACAATGGCTGAGCTCCACAAATGCAGTATGGAGATGGGAGAAAGATCCACAAAGTCAACTATCACTGCAGCTCTCCAAAAATAGGGCCTTTATGGCAGAGTGGCCCTACAGCAGCCTCTCCTCAGTGCAAGATATATGAAAGCCCGCATATAGTTTGTAAAAAAAAAACACATGAAGGACTCCCAGATTATGAGAAATAAGATTCTCTGGTCTGATGAGACGAGGATAGAACTTTTGGTGATAATTCTAAACAGTATGAGTGGAGAAAACCAGGCACTGCTCATCACGTGCCCAATACAATCCCAACTGTGAAACATGGCGGTGGCAGCATCATGCTATGGGGGTGTTTTTAAGCTGCAGGGACAGGATGACTGGTTGCAATTGAAGGAAACATGAATGCGGCCAAATACAGAGATATCCTGGATGAAAACCACTTCCAGAGTGCTCTGGACAACAGACTTGTCCAAAGGTTCAACAAGACAATGACCCTAAGCACACAGCTAAAATAACAAACGAGTAGCTTCAGAACAACACTGTGATTATTCTTAACTGGCCCAGCCAGAGCCCTGCCCTAAACCCAACTGAGCATCTCTGGAGAGACCTGAAAATGGCTGTCCACCAACATTCACCATCCAACTCAATGAAACTGGAGAGGATCTGCAAGGAAGAATGGCAGAGGATCCCCAAATACACGTGTGAAAAACTTGTTGCATCATTCCACAGAAGACTTATGGCTGTAAAAAGGGTTCTTCTACTCAATACTGAGCAAAGGGTCTGAATACTTATGTGATATTTCAGTTTTTCTTTTTTAATAAATTAGGAAAAAATTTCTATATTTCTGTATTTTTTTAGTCGAGATGGGGTGCACATTAATGAGAAAAAAATTAACTTTTTTGAATTTACCAAATGGCTGCAATGAAGCAAAGAGTGAAAAATGTAAAGGGGTCTGAATACTTTCAGTACCCACTGTACCTTAAGAGGGCAGTGTGAGTATCATTTTTTGTGCAGACAATATAGTGAGGGGCAATTATTTATTCAAGGACTCAATGTAGGGGCAGATATTTTTATTCAGGAGCATTATAATGACACTGCTATCTTTAAGGACATCATGTAGAGATTTGCTGCAGTAGACTGGAGAAGATGGCAGTCTGCAGAGACGGCTGTGGATGAGAAAACTCATCAAGGGGTCTGGACAAGAAGAAGAAAAGAAAGATGCGACTCCAGAGATGATTTCATCTATAAGTTACCTTGATGCAAATGTTATTTGTGATACAAATTCTCATGTTTTTATTTAGTTAGGGGCATTAAAGGTGTTGTCCAAGTTTGTGATGATTCTGCAGTCGTTCTATGTGACTGCAGACTTCTGAATTCTCACATTGCTCACTGAACGCTGTTAGGATTCTCACATGATGGCGATTTACATACGTGTGGTCTTGTGCTGACTAGACATATGTGGCCACACTCAATGAAAATGAACTGATAGAGAGCTCGGGCATGTCTAGTCGGAATGTGGCCATATGTACTCAAATTGCATGCTTATGATGACATGACTGTCCACTCTTGCAAGGGAGAATCCTAAAAGTGTTCAGTGCATACGTTGTGAGAATTCAGAAGCCTGCAATGTCAGGATTCAGCTCTGCAGGTTCTAGTAGCCATTACATGGACACTTCATTCATATGTAATTTTCAATCTTATGGTCACATGACATCGAGCTTCTTTTCCTGCTCCTCTCAGTTTTTCACTGAACATTGAGAGCAGTAGAGAGAGCAGTTAGTCGGTACATGACTAAGTGTGCAAATTGCATATGTTCTTTGGGTGGGGAAAAGAGCAAGGCCAAACTGAATTCTTGCTCCGGGTGCCAGAAAACCTAGATATACCTTTGTACATGTATTATGTTTTGGCAGTAGTAACTAAGTGCTTGTAATGTTGATTTTGGCATTCCACGAGATGGAATCTCCACTGATCATTCATAATTGAAATGGATACGAATATAGGTGACAAAACAGCACCTCTATAGAAATTTACCTGTGATATTGATAGACAGACAGTCGGGCTGCTAGGCAGGCAGATATACATAGATATACAAGTACGACAGCAAAGTGTTGCTTGTATATCTGTCAAGACTGTCAAGTCAAGACTGCAAAAATGCAAAGTACTTCATCTGAGCCATAAAAATTAAAAAAAAAAGCATATAATGGGAGGAATAGGGCTAAGCAACAGCACATGTGAAAAAGACTTTGGTATACTAATAGATCACAGACTGCACATGAGTCAACAGTGTGATGCAGCAGCAAAAATGCAAATACAATTCTGGGATGTATAAACAGAAGCATACAGTCTAGATCACGTGAACTCATTATTGCCCTCTATTCCTTTTTGGTCAGACCTCATCTGGAATACTGTGCCCAGTTTTGGGCACCACATTTTAAAAAGACATCAACAAACTCTAGCAAGTTCATAGAAGAGCGACCAGAATGGCGACCAGTCTGCAAACCATGTCCTATGAGGAACGATTACAGGATTTGGGAATGTTTAGCTTGCAAAAAAGAAGACTGAGAGGAGAATTAATTTGCTGTCTACAAAAATCTCAAGGGCTGATGGATTGTATAAGGATCATTCTCATTTGCACAAGGAAAGACTAGAAGCAATGGGATGAAACTGAATGGGAGACACAGATTAGATATTAGAAAAAACTTTTTGACAGGGTGATCAATGAGTGTAACAAGCTGCCATGAGAGGTGGTGAGGTCACCTTCAATGGAAGTCTTCAAACAGAGGCTGGACAGACATCTGTCTGTGATGATTTAGTGAATCCTGCTTTGAGCGAGGGGGTTGAACCAGATGACCCAGGAGGTCCCTTACCATTCTATGACTTTTATTCATTCATATGTGCAATGTTTTTGCCCAGAATAATAGGGCCTTTTTTAAGCAGTGACCTGGAACAAATAGTGCATAAATAAACCCTGCGCTAAATACTGTCACAATAAATTCTATGAACAAACTATATTAGAGATCATAGGAATGATCTGCTGTGAATCGACTTTGAGTCGAATTTTCTGAAGTTTGCAGGTCCCCATAAATTTAAGCCTTATGTGATTTAATTTGCAAATATTGCAAAGAAAATTCCCCTACAGTATTTCATGCACTGCTGAAGAATCTGAACATGTACATAATAAAATGGAGCAAATACAGCCTTAGTATTATGTTATTGTGTTTACATTTCTGAATTATTTAGATATTTCTTTAGAATATAAAAGGACAAAAAATGGCTTGCCCATACAATGTATAAAACACACTTTCTGTGACACAGCCTTGGATTCAAGATTTTATTTTAGTTACAAAAATATCACTGAGGGGTTTAATATTACTCTCCTTGTTTGCAGTATGTGAAGAATAACAAAGTCTGTTAAGGTGCTGTTACTGCAGAATATCTCAAATCAACTAACTCATTAACATTGAGTGACGATATAAGTACAGTACTTCCCTATTTATATTATGTCAATCTTTGGATTAGTTTTCAAAGGTTAAGACTATGACTCCCATTTTCAATCTGCTGAAGCACTGAAAGTAGTACACCACACTCAGATTAGACCTTTCTTTATCCTTTGGTGGAATACGCTGTGCACTTGGACTTCCTAACTCTACACTTTGCAAGCAACAAATCCTTTAACAGTCTCCATTTTGTATACTGTCTGTGCTAGTCCCCCTGATTGGCTTTGCTTTACCATGTGATGTGATAGCTGCAGAACATAATAGGGAACACTGCCTTATGCTATTAGTAGTGGTAAGTGAGCATGCTCGCCACTACTCGGTACTCGTCCGAGCATCTCACTGTTTGAGATGCTCGGAGCTCACCGAGTATTTCCTGGGTTGCTTGGCGGGAATGCGCATCCTCGCCCTGCATGTTTGGCGCTCTTTAGAGATTCAAAGAACATGCAGGGATTGTCTGCCACGCACTATGATGCCGCAGCAATGTTAGTTGTGGCATTACAGTGATTGGCTGGCCGCACAGCATCATCAGGTCTATATCAGACCTGGCGCCGCCATGCTCGTCACAGGCAACTATGGAATCAAGCAGTGTAGGGAGAGTTGCTGCTGAGATAGGAAGAGATTTTCTTGGTTCTTACTTAGTGTGGGTATACCATATAATATACACATATCCATCTCAACTAACAGTCCTTTTGAGGACTAATAAAGCTGCATACTGTAGGTATCAGTGCTTGGCAGAAAAGCAGTGTATGTGGCAGACTGCAGTGCATATAGCAAGATGGTCCATTCCAGTTCTGTCTGCTGCAGCTATTACAGATATTTGTAGACAAAGCCCCAGGTATAAGGGGCCAGGGATATTTTTTTTACAGGCCAGCTTTTGAAAACTGTTGTTTGTCAGACACACGGATAAGAAATAAAAAGTGCACTCAAAATTCTGCCATTTCTTCCCTTCCTTTAAATTTTGCTGCAGTGTGTTAGCGAAGTAATTGACACCAGTTTGCTGGTAAAAATAGTTACCTACAGGCCAGCAACTTCAAAGTGTGGTTTGTCCATCACGCAGATCACATATAACTGCACTCAAAATTCTGCCATTTTGCCATTTCTGCCCTCCCTTTAAATTTTGTTGCAGTATGTTAGCGAAATTATTGACACCATTTTGCTGGTAAAAATAGTTACCTACAGGCCAGCTATTGAAAACTGTGGTTTGTCCGACACACTGGTCAGAGATAAAAAGTGCACTCAAAATTCTGCCCTTTCTTCCCTCCCTTTAAATTTTGTTGCAGTGTGTTAGTGAAGTTATTGACATTAGTTTGCTGGTAAAAATAGTTACCTAAAGCCCAACTATTGTTTTGTCCGTCACATGGATCACAAATAAGTTTGCTCCAAATTCATCTATTTGTAGTGAACGTGGAAAATATTGTCCTCCATTTAAGATGGGCAAGGCGCGTGGCAAGGGATGAGGAACTGGACGTGATGGAGAATGCAGAGGTTGAGGCCGTGGCTGTGGGCAAACTGAAATTGTGCTACAACAAACACCCACACCTTCTCGCCCGACCTTCCTGTCACAATTACTAGGGAACCACAGCACACCACTATTGAACCCAGAGTAGTGTCAAAAGTTGCTGTGTGGATAGCGAATAATGCTTCAAGTCACTTTGCCACCACCATGTCTTCCGTGCGGTCAAGTCTCAGTAGCCGTGAGTCTGGACCACATATTCCTCACACTGTGCTGAGTGCCCGGACACAACTGATCTTACACTTGGACACTCCGAAGAGCTGTTCCCTTTTCCATTTAGAGATTTGTGCCTCTTGCCCGGTCCACTTGAAGTGGGGCAAGAGGAGATCGTATGTAGCGATGCCCAAATATTTGAGCAGCCACGGTCACATGAAGGCGACAGTGAAAAAGTGTCACAAGAGGATGACGATGATGAGACACAATTGCCAGAAAATCAGGAGGAGGACCAGGGTGCTGAAGTCGAATATGAGGTGATGGATGATATAGTAACTTACCAAAGCTGGAAGGAGGACTTGCAGAGCGAGGACAGCAGCACACAGGAGGAGGGAGGCATAGCACCCCAACAGGTAGGAAGAAGCAGTGTGGTGGCCGCAGACAGGTGGGCAACCGTTCCCCGTAGCACCAACATGAAGGAGGTTGCCAGTCCAACTGTTAGGTCTTCCCGAGTCTGGTTGTTTTTTAAAGACTGTGCTGATAACCCCAAAAAGGCCATGTGTACCACCTGCCAGGCCAGCATCAGCAGGGGTAGCAAAACGACCAGCCTGACTACCACCAGCATGATCAGGCACATGGCAGCAAAGCACTGAACTTTGTGGGCCGAACCCCAGGGTCCAGGAACAGTGTCTACGGGTGACACCACTGCTTGTTCCGCTGTTGTGCATGCAAGCCAATCCCATGTCCATGGTACATGCAAAGATGCCTCATGCCCTGCACCTGTCATTGCATACACTCAATTAACACCATCAGGAAGCACGTTCATGTCCTTGTCCCAGCGCAGCGTTCATTTGTCCATACCCTGTCCTTAGAACGCAAGCGCAAATAAGCAGCCAACGCCCCATAGGCCACACTACTCAATTCACACATTTCGCTACTGCTTGCACTCGAAATGTTGCCTTTTATGCTCGTGGAGACTGAAGCTTTCCGCAACCTGATGGCGGCGGCCATCCCTCGGTACTCGATCTCCAGCCACCACTATTTCTCCCGGTGTGTCATCCCCGCATTACACAAGCATGTGTCCCACAACATTAGCTGAACCCTCAACCGTGCAGTTACTGGGAAAGTCCACTTAATCACCGACATGTGGACAAGCGCTTGTGGGCAGGGGCAGTACATCTTGCTGACGGCACACTGGATTAACAAAGTGGAAGCTGGGATCCAATCGGAACTTGGGATGGAACACGTCCTCCCGACTCCGAGGATTGTGGGCCCTAGGTCAATCAGGGTTGCCCCCACAGTCTACAGCTGAGCCTACAGCCAGGCATGGTTGTGTGTGACAATGGACGGAACCTGGTGGCGGCTCTGAGGCGAGGCGAGGCGAGCTCACACACGTACCATGCTTGGCCCATGTGCTTAAACCCATGGTTCAGTGGTTTATTAAAATCTACCCGGAGCTGCTGGATCTGTTTGTCGAAGTACGCCACCTTTGAGCCCATTTTAGAAAGTCAGCTATGGCTTCCGCCGCTATTGCCGTGCTTAAGCAGTGTTTGCAGCTTCCGGCTTACTGAACTCTACACTGCGGATGCTGGAAAGGATTTGTGAGCAGAAGAGGGCAGTTGTTGACTACCAAAATCAACAAGTCCATCAGTCTTCATGCTCAGACTCTACACATAAGACCACAGCAGTGGACGTGGATGTGAGACATATGTACCATCCTCCAAAACTTTGAGAACTCCACCAAGAAGGTTAGCTGCGATGATGCCATAATTAGCGTCACCATCCCACTTCTCTGTGTTCTGAAACACTCTCTGCTCACAATCAAAGAGGATGCATTGCAGGTGGAGCATGATGAGATGGAGGAGTGATTACACACAGCTCAGCCTCATCTCATCCCAACGTGGATTGGGTAACAAAGAGTAAGAGGAGGAGGAGGAGGAAAAACAGGAGCTAGTTTCATCCGCTATAGACGGTACTACCTGTACAACTGTCATACCGTCTTGTTCAGCGTGCATGGCCTGAGGGCAGGGAGGAGGAGGAGGGCAAGGTCAGTCATCCTCTTGATGAGGACACAGAAGTCTTGCCTGCTAGCAGTCTGGCATGCAAGGCTGAGTTTATGTTACGCTGCCTTTCCCATGGCACTCGCGTTCTCCAAAATTTGGGTGACAGTCATTGCTAGTTGGTGACACTTCTAGATTCACACTACAAGGAGAACTTTCTATTTCTTATTCCTGAGGTGGACAGGTCTACTAAAATGGGGCAGTACCAGAGGGCCCTTGTTGTGGAATTATTACAAAAATTTCCATCTGAAAACGCTGGTGGCAGAGGTCACAGTTCTTTGGACAGCCAAGGAGTACAGGTGAGAGAGACACAATTTCAATCCAGCAGAGGCAGGGGAACACTGGCAAAGCTCTAGGAGACTTTTCTCAGACCTTCCCATCGCACAGGACCTGAGGCACGGGGTGCTAGGGACGGCGGAAAGCACTAAATAAATAAATAATAATAAGTGCGTTCGCCGCCCGGGGTCCACCGTGCAGTAGGTGTTACACCACTGCTAGCTAATGGCAGATGCGCTATATGGTGGTATAACACACGTGGGTTGAATGTCACCCGTTGTGCACGGAGTGTACTCTGTTGAATCACAGAGTCGCTTTAAACATAGACATGAATACCGAGCCTGTTGACCTCACAAGACTCGGCAGTGTGCACACTCGGTAATCGGTCACAGGACTAGGCCCTAGACTCTGGGTCAAAGTCCATCTTGACCTACCATACGTGCGGCATCGCTACCGCGAACGCCCCAACTGCTGCTGACTGCAGCACGGCGACTAAACTAGCCGCAATATGACAATGAAGGGACATTTGCAAGTCCATACATCCATCATCATACACACAGCTAGCATCTAGTGTATACTAGCGCATGGCCAAGCGGCCATGCGGGCCTTTTATAGCCGTGTGCTTCCGGGACCTTCCAGATCTCTGAGATGGACCAATCAGATCAAGAGAAGGACCTGAGCATGTGACTCCCGATCTCCACTGGAAGATCATCTCGTGAGCATGCCCAGTAGCGTGGCGAGAGGACTTAGCCTCTGGAGTGGCTTGCTGCAGAGCAGGCTGCGCTACTATTTCAGGTCCAGAGGTGGCAGTAACAACCAGACCCAGAGAACTGGTCTGAGCAGGGAGTCTGGATTGCTGAGATTGCTATGCAGGTCCCTGAGAGGTCGGAACAGAATGGGAGACCGCTGGCCGCATGGTTCTGGATTCCTGCTGTGCAGCTGTAGGAACCTGATGCCTAACATTACTTCCCCCTCCTAGGGCCTCGCTATGCTCAAAGGCCGCGATCAGGAGCGGAGCGTGGATGTTCTCCACTTGCTCACAGGTCCGGGCCTCTGGACCATTACCCTTCCAGTCCACCAAATAAATTTTTTTGCCACGCACAATCCTGCGTCCCACAATGGCGTTAACCTCAAACTCATCCAAAGACATGTCTGATGAGCCGGCAGATGACTCAGAGAACCGGGCCATGTGAGCAGGTTTGAGAAGGGACACGTGGAAGACGTCAGAGATGGCCAAATGTGGTGGAAGAGCCAGACGGTAGACCACCGAGATGATTTGATCGAGAACCTTAAAAGGTCTGATGTATCATGGCGCGAACTTGGTGGACTCGACCTGCAGCTTGATATTTCGAGCAGAGAGCCACACCAAGTCGCCGGGGGAAAAGATTGGAGCGGGACACCGATGTATGTCTGCGGACACCCTCATTCTTTCTTTAGAGGCTCGAATAGTATCCTGGGTGCGATCCCAAATGTCGTGAGCCTCCACTGCCCAGTCTGCCACCCTGGAATCAATGGAGGACACTGGCATCGGGACAGGGACGCGTGGATGCTGGCCGTAATTAAGAAGGAACGGCGCCTGACCAGTGGAATCAGCCACTGCATTATTCAGGGCAAATTCAGCCCATGGTAGCAAGAATGCCCAGTCATCCTGCCTGGCAGAGACAAAATGCCGCAGGTACGTGACCAAGGTTTGGTTGGCTCTCTCAACCAACTCATTCGTCTCGGGGTGATAAGCGGAGGACAGTTTTAGCTCAATGCTGAGTAGGCTGCAGAGCTCCCTCCAAAACCGGGATGCGAATTGGGGACCTCGGTCACTGACAATTTTGTCCAGCATGCCATGCAAATGGAATACATGTTTTATGAACAGTGTGGCAAGACCACGAGCGGAAGGCAACCGCGCGAGTAGCACCAGATGCACCATTTTAGAAAAATGGTTGGTGACTACCCAGATGACCATACTGCCACCAGACTTGGGCAGGCATACCACAAAATCCATGTCAACCATCTCCCAAGGTCTGTCTGCCTCCGGCAGAGGATACAATAACCCAGCCGGCCTCGGTCTAGAGGACCTGTTCCACGCACACGAGACGCATGCTTGTATGTATTCCTGGCCTTGTGCGGCCACCAATAAGACCTTGCCAGAAATTCTGTGGTCCGCTTATTGCCGAAGTGACCACCAACCCTGGACGCGTGTGCCCATGCGAGAACCTCCGGCTTTAGCTGAGGAGGGACAATGGTCTTGCCCGGCGGCACTGACTTGAGAGCAACTGGAGTCATGGTCCTAAAACTCTCAGTAGGGAGAATAAGCCGAGGCTCAGCCTCCTCTTCCTCCGCTGAAACCACCAAGTGCGAGAGAGCATCCGCACAGATGTACTTCTCTCCAGAGAGATAGTGCAAGGTGAAGCGGAAGCAGGAGAAGAAGATCGACCACCTAGCTTGACGAGAGTCCAAGCGCTGGGCCGTTTGTAAATAGACCAGATTTTTATGGTCCATATACACCTGGAAGGGAAAATGGGCTCCCTCCAGGAGATATCTCCACTCGGAAAAGGCCACCTTCATTGCCAGCAGCTCCCTGTCCCCGATGGAGTAGTTCTTCTCCGCCGGTGAGAAGGTCTTAGAGAAGAAGAAGCAGGGATGCTTCCAACCTTGAGCATCCTTCTGGAAAAGGACTGCTCCTGCACAGACAGAAGAAGCATCTACCTCTAGGATAAAAGGATTATCCACATCGGGACGGAGTAAGTTGGGAGCACCAGCAAAATGGGATTTTAGAGACGAGAAGGCCTTGGAGACTTGTTAAGACCAAGCCTTAGAATTAGCTCCTTTCTTTGTGAGAGCAACCAGAGGAGCTACCAGTGTGGAGAAGTGGGAGATGAACTGGCGTTAATAGTTGACAAACCCCAAAAAGCGCTGCACCGCTTTGAATGAATGTGGTTCCTGCCAGTCCATTACCGCTTGCAGTTTGGCCAGATCCATAGCCAACCCCTGTGCCGAGGTGATGTAGCCCAGGAATGGCAAGGACTCCTGCTCAAACTGGCACTTCTCCAGCTTGGCGAAAAGAGAGTTTACCCGCAGAAGGTCGAAGACCCTGCAGATGTCTCTCCGGTTGGAGGTCAAATCTGGCGAAAAGATGAGGATGTCATCCATATAGACCACCACCGAGGTAGTGAGCATATCGCGGAAGACGTCGTTAACAAAATCCTAGAAGACAGCAGGCACATTACAGAGGCCGAAGGGCATGACCAGATATTCATAATGGCCGTCCCTGGTGTTAAATGCTGTCTTCCACTCGTCTTCTTCGCAAATGCGGATCAGGTTGTACGTCCCCCATAGATCTAATTTTGTAAAGATCAGGGCCCCTTGCAACCTGTCAAATAACTCAGAGATCAATGGAAGAGGGTACTTATTTTTAACCATTATGGCGTTGAGACCTCTGTAATCAATGCAGGGACGTAACTCTCCGCTCTTCTTCTGCACGAAGAAGAACCCTGCACCAGCCAGGTAACTCCGAGAAGCACCTGGTCGATGCCATCAGGCAAAATGAACAAGGGGTACTTTCACAAGGAGCGCAAAGTTTTGGAAGATGCTGAGGGAGTACCGTGCTGACCGTACCAACATCCTCCGTGATTCTGGACACATGGCATGAACTGGCTCTTTATGCCTTGGAGATCCAGGCCTGCCCTGCCACTAGCATTTTGTCAGAGCGTGCTTTTAGTGCCGCTGGTGGAATTATAACTGATTAACGCATCCGCCTGTCATCTGAAAATGCTGACAGGCTGAATCTTATAAAAATGAACAAAGGTTGGATTGGGCCAGACTTCTCAACACCACCGAATGATAGCAGCGTAACATAAACTCAAACCCAGTATCTTTTTTTGGGAGGTCTGTTTCCATGCACCTCTTCACACCCACACATGGGTATATGCTTCAAGATTTTGGCTATTTGCTGTTGTCCTCCTCCTTCTTCTCATCCTCCACCACCATATCACCAGTGTGACCGTGGTCCGTGATGCAACACCCATATAGTTTTTTGAAAGGGCTTTTATGATGCCCGTAAAAAGTATTTGTTAGTGTGTTCATGTATACCCCCCAGGGGTAAATGTTTGTCAGCCTATATACTTAATGTATGGGCATTACAAGTACAGGAGACCTGCTCCTTTCTAATGGGAACTTTTTTATGAGGCCCTTCTCCATGTTTTTCCCTAAGGGCATTGGACTGCCTCCAAATTTTTGGCAGCCCTTGCATTCACTGCATAGGCTAACACTATGGGAGACCCACTTACTAATAATGGTAACATTTTTTCATGAGGCGAGGCCCTCCTGTATGTCTCCTCAAAGGGGTATTGGCGTGCGTCCAAATTTTTGGCAGCCCTTGTATTCACTGTATAGGCAAACACTGTGGGAGACCCACTTCCTAATAATGGGAATTTTTTCATGAGGCCCTCTTGTACGTGTTGTCAAAGGGGTATTGGGGTCCTTCCAAATTTTTCGCAGCTCTTGCATTCACTGCATAGGCAAACACTATGGGAGACCCACTTACTAATAATGGGAACATTTTTTCATGAGACCCTCCTATACGTCTATGCACTCACTGCATACGCAATAACAGTATAATAACAGTATAAGAGACCCACTGTTTAATAATGGGAGCAACAAAGCATAGCCGGCTGATGGCTCTCTAAGAATAGTGAGGGCCGACTGCTTGCCCTTTAAAAATAGTAAAGGCCGCCTGATGGTCCAATAAAAATAGGCTTTGTGACTTTCAGAGTCCCTCCTTCATAAATGAAACCGGATGTGTTTGATGATGTGTCACACACCACATGGCCAGATAAGGTTGTAAAATGTTAAAATGACATTTCCCAGTGAATGCATTTGTCTTGTTTGAAAACAATGCTAAAGTTCAAAAACACATCAAAAACGCTACATGTGAACCTAGTCCAAGTTGTGGAGGGGCATGTTTGTTTTTGGTTATTTATTTTGCTTATATACAAGTCATTACCCTGGAAAGGATGTTCCTTAACATATTTCCTGTCATGCTCGCCATGTCTGTCATGTCCGCCATGTCTGTTTTGCCTCATGACCCCTGGAGCGGTGTGCATGCGCATCTCATGTCTGCTATCCTGCATGTTCCCTAGAGCAGTGTGCACACTAACCTCATGACTGTTGGGCTGCAAGATGCCTGCGTTTCTGCTCTGCCTTCTGTGATCATCTCTGTGTTCCAAGAAACCTTGATCATGTGTCCTTCATAGGTTCCAGCACTGTCTGGTTCTGCAATCATCTCTGCATGTCTGGAACCCCTGATTATGTGACCTTTCCTAGGTTCCAGCACTGTCTGGTTCTGCAATCATCTCTGCATGTCTGGAATCCCTGGTCATGTGACTTCTCTCTGTGATCCTGGAGAATCTAAACTGGAAGTTCTCCCCTGGTCTGACCCCGAAGTGGAGGTGCTAATGCCCTATATCTGACCGCCCCTCCCTATGCTCAGGGCCTGAGTATTGTGTTGCTTCCCTGCATGGCTGCTTGGTCTGCTGGGTCGCTCCCTCTATTCTGTGGCCCTGCACTCTGCCCTGTCGTGCGTCTCTGCACACGCTCCGTGCTTGTACTCCGTCTCTTGTCCCGTGCCTTGTCTAGTGTTTGTCCTTCGTGCCATGTTTTGTCTCTGCTCTGCTTTGTCTTGTAGTCCATCCTTGCTTTGATTCGTTCTGTGCTCCTGTCAAGCTCCCGTTCCTTGTTCCGTACCTTGCCTTGCTCTGCCTTGTTCCTCCCTATGGTCTCTGTCTTTGCTTGCTCTGCCTCGCTCTCTCCTATGGTGCTCTGTAGTGCTCCCTGGCACATGCACCATTCCTCCTCTCTTACCTTTTGTGCTCTTTTCCATGTCTAGTCCCAAGGCTCTGCCTTGGCCCGGCTCTGGGCTTTGGCCTACGCTCCACTGCTAGAGTCTGTCCTATTGTGCTCTCTTGCACTTTTCTAGGCTAATCCCAAGGCTCTGCTTTGGCCTGGCTCTGGGCTTCGGCCTACGCTCCGCTGCTAGCTCTGTTCTTGCTCTGACCTGATTCCGTGTTTCTGCCTATGCTTCCGTTCCTGGTTCCGTACTCTGCCTAAGCTCTGTCTTGTTTCTCGTCTTGACTTGCCTTGTTGCTTCGTGTGCTCTTTGCTTGTGCCTGGCCTTCCTAGCCTCCTGTTTGTGCCTCAGCCATGCCCACCTGCTTGTGCCTCAGCCGTGCTCGTCGGTCAGTGACAGCTATGTCGCCTGCTATGCCTCAGCCGGGTTTGCTGGAGTCTTGCCCGTCTGTCAGTGCTGCAGTCCGTCCAGCTAGCCAGTGCCCCTGCCGTGCTCTACGTGCTTCCTTGCACCTCATGCTGTTTCTGCACTGTGCTCTTCATGCTCTCTAAAGCACGTGCAGGTCCTCGCCTGCTCCTTGGCATACCTCCCCGTGCTTCTATTAAAGAACATGCAGGTTTTGCCATGTAACCTGTCATGCCCTCTTGCACACACAGGCCCTATCCTTGTCCCTGGCGTGTCTCTCTACACGTGCAGGCCTCCGTCCCTGTACCTGTTCCTGGCATGTCTCTCTACACGTGCAGGCCTCCGTCTCTGTACCTGTCCCTGGCATGTCTCTCTACATGCGCAGGCCTCCGTCCCTGTACCTGTCCCTGGCGTTTCTCTCTACACGCACAGGCCTCCGTCCCTGGCGTGTCTCTCTACACGCGCAGGCCTCCGTCCCTGTACCTGTCCCTGGAGTGGCTTTCTACATGCGCAGGCCTCCGTCCCTGTACCTGTCCATGGCGTGTCCTCTGCACGCGCAGGTCTCCGTTCCTGTACCGTCCCTGGCATGCCTCTCTGCAAGCATTGGATGCTGCCTTGGACCTGACCCTGGCATGTTCCTTAACACGCATCGTGTCTCTAACTTGTCTTGTCTCCTTGCATGGAACCCTGGTTTGCCTGCCGGATGCCCGGAACCTGCTGATCGCTGCCAGAGATCATAAGCCTGATGACTGCGGCCTGATGTCCGAAGCTGATGTCCGCAGCCTGATTCCCTGATCATGTCGATCGTTGCCAGATGTCCGGAGTCCGAAGCCATTGTGCCTTTGCCTACCATCTTGCACGTACCATGTTTTGGACCTTGGCGTGCCCTGCACGCACCTTGATATGTGTTCCCTGTGTGTTTACGGTTTGCACCTGTTGTTACCCTGAACTGTTCCGTAATGAAGTTATCTTGAACTTACGTCTTGTCTCACCTTGTCTTGCTTCCGTAAACTGGCCGTCTGGTCCCAGCTGTCGTGGTGGCTCACCCCCTTGGTCTTGCCCCTGACACTCCCTGTATAGGGGGTGGCTTCTCACAAGGTCAGTTCGCCCTTGGTAGATGGGTGCCACGGTCCAGAGGGTCCACTCTCTAAAGAAAAATGACTCAGCGTAAGCTGACGCTCGTCACATTTCCCAGGAAAACCCATTTTGGTTTCATTTTTTTTATGTTCTATTGTGAGTCTGTAAAAGAGGCGTAAGACTCTGACAACATTGTTCACAGCAGTGACCTAGTAGTCAGAAATACTTCCTGGGGTCTTCCCCATGCTGTTCCCATGTCATTTGAGCACTGTTCCCATCAATTTCCGCAAATTCTAGTCCTTCTGCAGACCGCCGGGGGGCGCCGGAAAAATGCTCGCGTTTCCCATATACTTACATTGGGCTCATTGCTCAGGTTGAGCACCTGAGCATTCCAAATTACTCGACCAGAGAAATGAGCACCCAAGCATTTTAATGCCGTCCCATCACTAGTTATTAGCCCACTTATTTTCGGCAGTGGGCACAACGTACTGTAGTCATGCATTTTGTTTCTATGATCTATCCACACAAATTGAATTGCATTTACTCAAATCCACAGTTGTAAGGGTATGTCAGGGTCAGGTCATGCCCTGCATCCCTTCCTGATAAAACAAATACACTTAAGTTATAATGTGGCTGACTCTGTTGAATGCTTTGATAATGGTTTTATATGTGGCGACTTATGTTCAGTATCAGTATATGTAAGTGTATTTTGATAAAACTAGGTAATTAGGATGAGGAATTAGGAAATAAGCATATCTCTAGCATAGGGTTCATAGATTAGGATACAATTGGCTTTAGGGAATTTCTCAGTTGAGAGGGATAGGAGAAGTTAAAAGAGTAGGAGACTTCCTGGATTAGTCAAATTTGGGTTAGGGAAGAATTGAGCAGATGGTCTGGTCGGCAAGACAAGAGTACAGGACACCTTATGAGCCAAATGTTCTTTACCTAGTGGTGTAAGAACAAGACAGAAGAAATGACACGTAGAAGAAAAAAGGATTAAATAGAGACAATAGTCATCTGTAAGCAGGCAAGTCTGGGAGATACTCAGCCGGGAGCTTCTGAGAGACACTAAAAGGAACCGGTCAGCAGGATTGAGCACAGTAACTTACAGACAGTGTCAGGTTGGTGCATTATACTGATTAAAATGATAACTTGGTTGGTGAAATCCATCTTGTGGTTGTTGTTTAACCTTTATTTTCAGTTTTTGTGAGTTAATGAGATTCTCATGCTTTGGGGTGATCTGTGGGTGGGGCTTCATGTGGGGGCTTAAAGGTTCCCTTTTATGGACTCTGGGGGAACACACTTGTCAACTGGGTCTGAAACACTGCAGCCAGGAATACAGAGTCAGCGAAGCAGGGGGCACTTTGAGTAAGGTACAGCAAGAGGCATATTGTTACTCGGTTCCCAGAAAGTGGCCTGGATGATGGAGGTACTGTCACTTAAAATGCAGTTCTGTGAAAGTCCCTATTTCTACAACTGTAATGCTTTTCTTAAGAAATACATCACGGTTTATGTAAAGGTACTTGAAGATGTTCTCTCATGTCACTCTTTAACTGTTGGTAAAAAGGACTCTGTTATATGGATCTGGTTGGGTCTCCTTGTTATGGAGTCTCAAGGGGCTGATGCAAAGCGTGGAGGCACCATCCAGGAATGGAAGAAGTCTGAAATGGAAACAAGGGTAACACACACCACCACTAAAACCCCAGGTGGTTAAAGGTCCCCCTAATTCTGTAATGGGCCGGGGTCTCATAGAAGCGATACTCGACCATCACTACCACCCAGTGCCCCATTACACAATGATCTGGAAATTTGACTCAAAGTCAATCCTACACAAATCAATCCCTAAAGCTCTAGTTATAACTAATCCTGTGAAAAACTGATTTATTGCTAATATGGGAATAACCCTTTAACATCCATTTACAAAGCACAAGTTATTCATAATGCTTCTTGCATTATAAAGTCATGTGGATCTATCTATCTTCCTATCTTTCTATCTACAGTTGTGCTCAAAAGTTTACGTACCCCAGCTGAATTTTCACTTTCTTTGCCTTTTTTTCAGAGAATATGAATGATAACAGCTAAACTTTTTCTCCACTCATGGTTAATGGTTGGGTGAAGCCATTTATTATCAAACTCCTGTGTTTTCTCTTTTTCAAACAGCCAAATGACCCTGATCAAAAGTTCACATACCCCATTTCTTAATATCATGTATTTCCCCCTCTAACATCAATGACAGTTTGAAGTCTTTTGTGGTAGTTGTGGATGAGATTCTTTATTTTCTCAGATGATAAAGCTGCCCACTCTTCTTGGCAAGAAGCCTCCAGGTCCTGTAAATTCCTAGGCTGTCTAGCATGAACTGCGCACTTGAGATCTCCCCAGAGTGGTTCAAAGATATTGAGGTCAGGAGACTGAGATGGCCACTCCATAACCTTCACTTTGTTCTGCTGAAGCCAATGACAGGTCGACTTGGCCTTGTGTTTTGGATCGCTGTCATGTTGGACCGTCCAAGTACGTCTCATGTGCAGCTTCCGGGCTGATGATTGCAAATTTGGCTCCAGTATTTGCTGACAGCATGCTGCATTCATCCTTCCTTCAACTTTAACCACATTTCCTGTGCCTTTGTAGCTCACAAATCCCCAAAACATCAGTGATCCACCTCCGTGCTTTACATGAGGAATTGTGTTCCTTTCATCATTGGCCTTGTTGACCTCTCTCCAAATGTAATGCTTATGGTTGTGCCCAAAAAGTTCAAATTTGGTCTCATTATTCCAAATTACCTTGCTCCAGAAGTTTTGAGGCTTGTCTCTGTGCTGTTTTGCCTATTACTTTGTGGCATTTTGACAGTAATGGCTTTCTTTTGGTGACTCGACCATGCAGCCCATTTTTCTTCAAGTACCTCCTTATTGTGCATCTTGAAACTTCCACACTGCTAGTTTCTAGAGAGTCCAGTATTTCAGCTGATGTTATTTGTGGGTTTTTCTTTGCATCCTGAACAACTTTCCTAGCAGTTGTGGATGAAATTTATGTTGGTCTACCTGACCGTGGATTTGTTTCTACAAAGCCCCTGATTTTCCACTTGTTAATCACAGTCTGAATGCTGATGACTGGCTTTCTCAATTTCTTGGATATCTTTTTGTATCCCTTTCCTGTTTTATACAGTTTGACTACCTTTTCCCGTAGATCCGTTGACAATTCTTTTGCCTTTCCCATGACACAGAATCCAGAAACATCAGTGGCTGGATGCAAGAGTTTGTCTGGATCCCAGAAACTCACTCAGCTTTTATGCACACACTGATTAGGTCACAGGTGAGAATGTTACCTTTAGTAGCCATTCAAACCCATTTGTGTCAATTTCAGTGCATGTTATCAGGCTAAAATCAACAGGGTATGTAAACTTTTGATCAGGGTCATTTGGATGTTTTGGGATGTCATTATGATTTAAACAGATGAAACAGTAGTTTAACAATAAATGGCTTCACCCAACCATTAACCATGAGTGGAGAAAAAGTTTTGGTGATATCATTCATATTCTCTGAAAAAAGGCCAAGAAAGCAAAAATTCTGCAGGAGTATGTAAACTTTTGAGCACAAGTGTATCTATTAAAAAAAAAAAATGGAGGCAACACACCATATAAATACGTGCAGTTTAGTAATCCAAAGTTCACACTTCACCAAATAGATAGATGCTACACTTTTGCGATTTTCCCAGCTATGCTATATCATGTTTTTGGAACGTTTCTTTGGCATAAATGTTAGAGATGAACCTGAAAAATAATGTCTCCATAAAATGTTTATTGTCAGCGCCCATAGTTTATTGTTCTAATAAATGTTGTCAGCGGGATGATGTGTGCGGCGTATCCCTTGACGTGATGCAGGCCTTGCACCTGGCCCATATCATATTCTAAAGTCCTTCTCTTTTTTTAATTCACTTATATCAAACTCTCATTTATTTGCCTCATCCATTCTTATCTGACGATCCCATTTTCCTGTTGCTATTTAAGTCTCACATTTTAACTTGGTGAATTATTATCCAATTAAATGAATCCAGAGAAGCAGTCACGTTCTATTTTATCCAGCACAATTTTTTTTTTTGCCTGTATCATTGATATTAATTCTGCTTTTGCCATTGACAGATTGCATTTTTTATTTGCTGTATTGATTTATCATATGTAAAGAAGGGACAGACAGAGAAGCAGATTTCATAGAATTTATATTTATATTCTTTTTTTTCGCCATCTTATTATCAATAGTCATCTGGAGATTTATGAGTCATTTCCAGTTTCTGGGTTAAAGAAGAAATAAATCCATTGCAAAAAAAAAATAGCCAAATAAATGCATGCATGGGCTAATAAAATCCTTTTTCTTTTTCACTTGGATTTATGTGCAGCGCTGCCTGTTTTGGAAGCTTTCTATCTATTTCACGTGTTTATATCCACCTAAAGATGAAGCAGGCGGCAACCTGATGGTTGTGGCACTATAGGGAAGTATGTGAGATGCCATTTTGCTGGGCTCGAGCCATGTTGCTTCACTATAGACAAAGGCAAATCTTCAGTTTCCCTCTTCATTTTCTTAATTTAATTAGAAAAAACACAGATTACAGTTTGACTGTTCCCAATCCTGACATTTTGTAGCTTGACATTCCAGATAATCCAAAATTATTCAAGATTATCCACTTCATTGCCAAACATTAAAATGCACCCAAACTCAAAAAGTGCCAAAATATTTTGTTCGGCTCTCTGCATTTGTCCGCTCGCTCGACCCGTTGAAAATATTAACTTTAATCTGTTTTATCGTCAGTCATAAAATGCTATAACATTTATCAAGTCCTAATTTACTTGGAGCTGTCGCTTTTTGGTCTGATTAAAATATGGAGGATTAATGTATCCAGGAAGCGCCTTCTGAATATCATTATCCTTCAGTGAAAGTGTCATAATGACATGATTTGTGTGTTCTCCTAAAAAACACCAATGACCTTCTTAATGTGCTTTATACTTTATACTGAAAATGTAGTATGGCAGACTGGCCTTCCGATATTGAACCTAATTTCAAGGCATTATATTAAAAGAGAAAAACTGTCCTTTATATTATCACTTTCTAACACGTTACATAGTTATATACTGTATGTTGAAAAAAGTATTTGTGCCGATTTTTCCGAATCCGTATATTTCACTATTCGTTCATCACTAATGTTAAGATCTATGGGCCAGACACAGATCTCCCTGAGAATCTGCCTCCGGAGCAAATTATAAATGAAAGGAGGCTTTACCAGTGTCAGACATGTAATGACTGACAGTCTGCTCTCCTGATCTACATGTCTCACACTAATAGTGCCTCCTTCCATAAATAATAATCACTGGAGGCCAATTCTCAGGGAGATTTATGTCCGCTCCATAGATCTTGACAGCTCATTTACATATATGGTGTTTTATCCCCTGCAGGATGAGATGGAAAATCATTTGTAGTTCATCTACTGGACAGTGATCATGCAGAACGGGAACATGGATGCCGCGTACAAGACTCTGAGTCTGGTGCATGATGGGAGATGTGGTTAGATTCTGAAGCAGCTGCATCTCTGTGACTCTCTTGTGGGGGCTTAGCAGAAGTGGTCATATGGGAACACATTACCTGGCACTTAGCACTGTGACTACAACTCCCAACGTGCTCTGCCATCACAATGGGCTGGAGGTGTGAGCGGTGACTGTCATTATGTGCAAATAAATTGATAAGATATATACAGAGTAAGCCCTGCATCAGACTCGTACCATTTGGTCCAATGTTATGATCGAGTCACCGTAGGAGGCAAAAACCAGAAATGCTAGCTAAGTCCTGAAAACCAGAGAAGTTGGCAACTATCAGATTGCAGACCCCTGAACCTATCAACACAACTAGAAGTAGCCATGGGGGGTTCCTACGATGACCTAGACCCCTCGATCACAGCCGGAGAGATACATAGGCCTAAAGAAGGAAAGGGGAAATCTAACTGCCCCAGAGCAGACCCCAAAGCAATAGGCAGCCCCCCACATATAATGATGGTGAAGCAAGATGAAAACACTTACACAGACAGAAAGACAGGCTGAGCAAAGAAGGGGCCCAAAAACTACCTAGATAGGAACGGATAGGAAGGCTGCTGTCTGCAATCTGCCAAAACCCTATCAGAGACAAAAGCCAACAAGCTGATATAAAAATGGCCCTGAAGCAACTAAGCTTCAAAAACTAAATCAGCACTCAGGTTCATTCAGAAGACAGAGCTCACGGAACACTGCACACTCCAGCAGGGAGTGGCAGAATCCAACAAGCAAGAAAAACCAAAACAAATCTTAGATGCAAAAAGTCAAAACAGAAAACTTAGCTTTAGGAGAGCAGGAATCAGACTGGAGTCCAAGAGTCCACAGAGAAATCACCCGCAGGGCAGAAAGGGCGTAGGCTGCCTTAAATCCAGTCAGTGACTCCACTCAGCCAATCGTCCTCATCAGTCCCAGGTGTCTGATAATCAGGCTCACTACCTTCCTTCACTAGAATAGGGAGTTCACCAGGCCTCAGTGACGGAGGGGAAAATGAACTCACAACAGTCCAAGCTGGCATGACTGTGTGCCACCGGTGTTAGATCAGTGGCCCAAAGTCATTTAACCATTTTAATAATAATAATAATAATAATAATAATAATTTTTATTTATATAGCGCCAACATATTCCGCAGCACTTTACAATTAAGCGGGGACATGTACAGACAATAAATTCAATACAAGTTAAGACAATTCAAACAGTGACATTAGGAGTGAGGTCCCTGCTCGCAAGCTTACAATCTACAAGGAAATGGGGGGACACAGTAGGTGAAAAATGCTTGTTAATTCAGGTCTGGCAATTATAATAGGGATTTTCATATAAAGCTGCATGATCCGGTCATCAGCCCGTGTGTTTAAGTGCAATAGACAAGTATCAAGTGCAGTTATCCTGTGCATGAAGGGTGTGGAGACAGATGAATAGTAGGGTGCAGATTCAGAATAATATTTGGAAGGAGGGAACAGGGCAAAGTTAGCTTGCTGGGTAGTTGATGTGGTAGGCTTGTTTGAAGAGATGGGTTTTCAAAGCGCGCTTGAATAGGTCAGGGCTAGGTATCAGTCTGATCGCCTGGGGAAGTGCATTCCAGAGAGCTGGAGCAGCACGAGAGAAGTCTTGGAGGCGGAGGTGCGAGGTTCGGATTACGGGGGATGTTAGTCTTAGGTCATTTGTAGAACGGAGGGCACGTGTAGGGCGATAGACAGAGATGAGAGAGGAGATATAAGGCGGTGCAGAACAGTGGAGAGCTTTGTGGGTGAGAGAGATGAGTTTATACTGGACCCTGTAGCGAATAGGTAGCCAGTGTAATGACTGGCACAAGATGGAGGCATCGGTGAAGCGGCTGGACAGAAATATGACCCTGGCTGCCGCATTCAAGATGGATTGGCGAGGAGAAAGTTTGGTAAGAGGGAGACCGATCAGAAGAGAGTTGCAGTAGTCCAGGCGAGAATGAATAAGAGCGACAGTAAGAGTCTTAGCAGTTTCAAAGGTGAGAAAAGGTCGGATTCTGGAGATGTTTTTAAGATGCAGGTGACAAGAGCGACTGAGTGATCGGATGTACGGAGTAAAGGAAAGTTCAGTGTCGAATATGACCCCAAGACAGCGTGCATGCTGCTTGGGAGTTATGGTTGAACCCTCCAGGGTTATTTCGATGTTAGGTAGAGTGAGGTTAGTAGAGGGGAGAAACACAAGAAGTTCAGTTTTAGAGAGATTTAGTTTCAGATAGAGGGAGGACATGATGCTAGAGACAGCAGACAGACAATCCTTGGTATTTTGAATTAGGGTAGGGGTGATGTCAGGGGAAGAAGTGTATAATTGGGTGTCATCAGCATAGAGATGATACTGGAACCCAAATCTGCTGATTGTTTGTCCAATAGGGGCAGTGTATAAAGAGAAGAGGAGGGGGCCTAGGACTGAGCCCTGCGGGACCCCGATAGTAAGGGGACGAGAAGAGGAAGAGGAGCCGGAAAAAGATACAGTGAAGGAGCGGTCAGAGAGGTAGGAGGAGAACCAGGAGAGGGCCGTGTCCTTGAGGCCTATAGAGCGGAGCATAGTGAGGAGGAGCTGGTGATCCACAGTGTCAAATGCGGCAGAGAGATCCAGGAGAATCAGCAGGGAGCAATGACCTTTCGATTTAGCTGTTATTAAATCATTAGAGACTTTAGTGAGGGCAGTTTCAGTAGAGTGTAAAGAGCGGAAACCAGATTGTAAGGGGTCGAGAAGAGAGTTATCCGAGAGATAGCGGATTAGACGGGAGTGGACCAGGCGTTCCAGGAGTTTAGAGATGAAGGGAAGGTTAGAGACAGGTCTGTAGATAGCAGTGCAGTTCTTGTCCACGGATGTCTTTTTAAGTAAAGGGGTTATGATGGCATGTTTAAATGAGGAGGGAAATATACCTGAAGAAAGAGAGAGGTTAAATATTTTAGTCAGGTGAGTGGTGACCACTGGTGAGAGAGACTGCAGGAGCTGTGAAGGAATAGGGTCACTGTTGCAGGTTGTAGGCCGAGCAGAAGCGAGGAGCTTGGAAACTTCTTCTTCTGAAACAGGCTCAAAGATGTCTAGTGAGCTTGAGGTGCGGCAGGGAAGGGGATCCAGGCACTGAGGAGATAGGGCTGAGATATCCTGATGGATGTGGTTGATTTTTTCTAGGAAATAAGTGGCCAGATCCTCACCGCTGAGGTTGGTGATGGGGGCCTGTACTTTAGGTTTCAGGAGGGAGATTTTAATAACCACTTTCAGTGCCCATTTTTGCCACCTTTATATTTTGCGTGGCTGCTTGGGCGCCATACTGCATTGCAGTTATTTATTAGCTTTCTTAATAAGAATAACTTCAGCACCATGATAACTGCGGCATTTTATCTCCAACCAGACCAGGTGACAAATCATCTGCGGTTCATCTCCCACACAGTTGTGGTGCAGAACGGGAACATGGATGCCGAATACAAGAATGTGAATCGGTAAGTGATGGCAGATGTGGTCACTGGGTTCGGCAGCAGCTTAGGTGCATGTTATTATGTTTTGCAGAAGCTCAGGCATAAACCTTAGCATTCTGTAGAACCTCTTTAGTTTCCACCAGTACATATGTGTGGGTCCGTATGTGAGGGTGGTTTTGTATGTAGGACGCTCTGACCCCTGTCTTCACCCTCCCCTAGGTTACTGACCTCAGAAGGACTCGTGGACGAGATGAAACGCTGACATTACTACAAGAATCTGTGTGACAAGAGGAGACAGATGAAGTACAAGTCCTTTCACCAGATGTACAACTCTGAGATGGCAAGGAAAATGGCATTCCTGAGCCGGACGACCCCTGGCCCGGTTGATAGAGGGAGAGGAATATGACCTGGGGACAGTGATGCCACGGGCTGCCCATTCTGCTGCCATCATATACATAACATCCACCATGCAGCATCCGATCTCCTGATTGCACGACGTAGCTGTACATTAATTACAAGCTTTATTTCTGTTGTGTCTCTTCATTCACAACAATCTCATGATATACATGCGCTCAAAAAAATAAAGGTAACACTAAAATACCACATCCTAGATATCTTTGAATTAAATATTCCAGTTGCAAATTTTTACTCATTGCATAGTGGAATGTGTTCAGAACAATAAAACATAATTATCAATGTAAATCAAGATGAATATCCCATGGAGGTCTGGATTTGGAATGATACTCAAAATTAAAGTGTAAAATAAAATTACAGGCTGATCCAACTTCAGTGGAAATGCCTCATGACAAGGAAAAGATGCTCAGTAGTGTGTGTGGCCTCCACGTGCCTATATGACCTCCCTACAACGACTGGGCATGCTCCTGATGAGGCGGCGGATGGTCTCCTGAGGGATCTCCTCCCAGACCTGGACTAAAGCATCTGCCAACTTCTGGACAGTCTGTGGTGCAACATGACATTGGTGGATGGAGCGAGACATGCTGTCCCAGATGTGCTCAATCGGATTCAGGTCTAGGGAACGGGCGGGTTAGTCCATAGCTTCAATGACTTCATCTTGCAGTAACTGCTGACACACTCCAGACACATGAGGTTTGGCATTGTCCTACATTAAGAGGAACCCAGGGCCAACTGCACCAGCATATGGTCTCACAGGGGATCTGAGGATCTCATCTCGGTACCTAATGGCAGTCAGGCTACCTCTGGCGAGCACATGGAGGGCTGTGCGGCCCTCCAAAGAAATGCCACCCCACACCATCATGCTGAAGGATGTTGCAGGCAGCAGATCGCTCTCCATGGCATTTCCAGACTCTGTCATGTCTGTCACATGTGCTCAGTGTGAACCTGCTTTCATCTGTGAAGAGCACAGGGCACCAGTGGCGAATTTGACAAGCCTGGTGTTCTGTGGCAAATGCCAAGCGTCCTGCATGGTGTTGGGCTGTGAGCACAACCCCCATCTGTGGACATCGGGCTCTCAGATCATCCTCATGGAGTCGGTTTCTAACCGTTTGTGTGTAAGAAGGTGCCCGAACATAGTCCTGGTGATATTTCTGTCATTATTTACCTTGTTATGATTGACATGTTTGTGTGCATTATATGTAACCTTTGCATATGTGTTTGTGGCCACATGGCATTATATAGGTATATACTTGGTAGCGACAGTGTAGTCATAGAGAATGGACACTAGATGGGGCACTGACTATATTCATAGTGGCTAGGGGGACATTAGAGAAGGGGTTAACTGGGAACTAGGAGCGATAGATTTCTTCCTTTAGTTCAGTGTAGCCAGGAGTAGCCTCAGGTACTGATGAGGAGGCAGAATTCCTGACAAGCTTGGCTGATTGAGACATGAAGTGAAGTAGAGTCTCTCAGCCATCCTGAGCAGAGGAGTGGAGTGTATTGCCTACAGCAGCAGCCAGTGGGAGAGCCACTGGAACTGTCAGCCAGGGACTGGAAGCTGATGTGATAGTGAAGCCAGTCTATGGAAGAAGTCAGCCTGTATCTGAGAGCTGTTGAGCCAGGGAGGTCAGTAGAAGAGTCCCTGTGGAGATGACAGCCGAAGTCTGGGAGCTGTTAAGACAGGGTGTACAGTAGAAGAGTACCTGTGGAGATGACAGCCAGTGTGTGGGAGCTGACCAAGTAGTTGAGTAGGCCACTAGCCGAGTGCATGGACAGGATTACTACAGAGGGGTGAACGACCTAGTAGATGGGTACCTTCGTGGGCTGAATTTGGTCGCAGGAAGAGAGGTCAAAGTGCCGTATTCACCATGTTCCTCGTTCCGTTGTCATTGTGTGGTCCCCCTAAGTGTGTCTGAAGAATTGATGTGCTGCTGTAGATGAAGATGTATTGTTGGTACCGGGTCCAGAGTCCTAAAAGTTGTGTGTTGGATGTGCTGGGCCCTGAGGAAAATAAAGTTGAACTGTTAAAAGTTATTCCGGCCTCTGCCTATAGTCTTTTGAACCTCAGAAGAGAGCAACGTACCAGGATGGAGCAGCCTCCAGCACAGTGAGTACCGGAGCAGCTGATGAGGCTACCCCCCGGCCGTCCGGTGTTTTACAAGCGCAGACACATGCACATTTGTGACCTGCTGGAGGTCATTTTGCTGGGCTCTGGAAGTGCTCCTCCTGTTCCTCCTTGCACAAGGCGGAGGTAGCAGTCCTGCTGCTGGGTTGTTGCCTTCCTACAGCCCCCTCCACGTCTCCTGGTGTACTGGCCTGTCTCCTGGTAGCGTCTCCAGCCTCTGGACACTACACTAACAGACACAGCAAACCTTCTTGCCACAGCTCGCATTTATGTGCCATCCTGGATGAGTTGCACTACCTGAGCCACTTGTGTGGGTTGTAGAGTCCGTCTCGTGCCACCAGGAGTGTGAAAGCACAACCAACATTCAAAAGTGACCAAAACATCAGCCAGAAAGCATTGGTACTGAGATGTGGTCTGTGGTCCCCACCTGCAGAACCACTCCTTTATTGAGTGTACATTCATAATTGCCAATAATTTCCATCTGTTGTCTATTCCATTTGCACAACAGCATATGAAATTGATTGTCAATCAGTGTTTCTTCCTAAGTGGACAGTTTGATTTCACAGAAGTTTGATTTACTTGGAGTTATATTCTGTTGTTTAACCCCTTAACGACCGCCGATACGCCTTTTAACGGCGGTAATTAAGGGTACTAAAACCACAGCGCAGTTAATTCACGGCGCTGTGATTTAAGTGAATAGCGCCCCCCAGTGTCGGATTTTCTCCGGGGTCTCGGCTGCCAGGGGTAGCTGAGACCCCAGAGAACATGAATCGGTCGGTTTTTACCGACCCCCGCTTTTGCGATCGCCGTTATTAACCCTATAACGGCGACCGCAAAAAAAAAAAAAAGCCGCGATTTTACATTTAATTTCTCTTTCCTCTGATGTGATCGCACATCAGAGGATAGAGAAATAGGGTCCCCGATCCCCCCGTTCCCCTCCCGGTACCTCTCCCTTGTCCTCCGTCCCCTCCCGGTGGTCCCGCGCCCGCCGGCGTCATCCGATGGGTGCCGCCATCTTGAAAATGGCGGGCGCATGCGCAGTGCGCCCACCGGGAATCTGCTGGCTCCGGCTGGCAGATTCCATTCATTATTTTGATCACTATGATAAACGATCATAGTGATCAAAATAATAAAAATAGTACATAACCCCCCCCCGTTTATCACCCCCTTATATAGGCACACATAATGAAATAAAAAAATATTTTTTTTTCAGTTTTCCATAAGGGTTAGGGTTAGGGTTAGGCTAGGGTTAGGGTTAGGGTTAGGCTAGGGTTAGGGTTAGGCTAGGGTTAGGCTAGGGTTAGGGTTAGGCTAGGGTTAGGGTTAGGCTAGGGTTAGGGCTAGGCTAGGGTTAGGGCTAGGGTTAGGGTTGGGCTAGGGTTAAGGGTTAGGGTTGGGCTAGGGTTAGGGTTGGGCTAGGGTTAAGGGTTAGGGTTGGGCTAGGGTTAGGGCTAGGGTTGGGCTAGGGTTAGGGTTAGGGCAAACTAGGATTAGGGTTAGAATTAGGATTAGGGATTAGGGTTGGGATTAGGGTTAGGGGTGTGTTGGGGTTAGGGTTGGAGCAAGAATTGAGGGGTTTCCACTATTTACCAACTTTGGGGGTCTAAAAATTGGGGTCTAAAAAATCACTTTTGTGGAAATAAAAAATACTTTTTATTTTCACGGCTCTGCGTTTATAAACTTCTGTGACGCGCTTGGGGGTTCAAAGTGCTCACCACACATCTAGATAAGTTCCTTAGGGGGTCTAATTTCCAAAATGGGGTCACTTGTGGGGGGTTTCCACTGTTTAGGCCCATCAGGGGCTCTGCAAACGCAACATGATGCCCGCAGACCATTCCATCAAAGTCTGCATTCCAAAATGGCACTCCTTCCCTTCCGAGCTCTCCCATGCGCCCAAACAGTGGTTCCCCCCCACATATGGGGTATCAGTGTACTCAGGACAAATCGCATAATAACTGTGGGGGTATGATTTCTCCTGTTACCCTTGTAAAAATAAAAATTTGGGCGCGAAAAGATGATTTTTGTGGAAAAAAAATGGATTTCTTATTTTCACGGCTCTACATTATAAACTTCTGTGAAGCACTTGAAGGTTCAAAGTGCTCACCACACATCTAGATAAGTTCCTTCATGGGTCTAGTTTCCAAAATGGGGTCACTTGTTGGAGTTTTCCACTGTTTAGGCCCATCAGGGGCTCTGCAAACGCAACATGATGCCCGCAGACCATTCCATCAAAGTTTGCATTCCAAAATGGCACTCCTTCCCTTCCAAGCTCTCCCATGCACCCAAACAGTGGTTCCTCCCCACATATGGGGTATCAGCGCACTCAGGACAAATTGCATAATAACTGTGGGGGTATGATTTCTCCTGTTACCCTTGTAAAAATAAAAATTTGGGGGCGAAAAGATCATTTTTGTGGAAAAAAAAATGGATTTCTTATTTTCACGGCTCTACGTTATAAACTTCTGTGAAGCACTTGAAGGTTCAAAGTGCTCACCACACATCTAGATAAGTTCCTTAATGGGTCTAGTTTCCAAAATGGGGTCAATTGTTGGAGTTTTCCACTGTTTAGGCACATTAAGGGCTCTCCGAACGCAACATGGCATCCCATCTTAATTCCAGCCAATTCTGCGTTAAAAAAGTCAAACGGTGCTCCATCCCTTGCGAGCTCTTCCGTGTGCTGAAAAAGGGGTTTACCCCCACATATGGGGTATCGGCGTATTCAGGAGAAATTGTACAACAAATTTTGTGGTTGATTTTCTCTTTTAACACTTGTGAAAATAAAAAAAATTGGTTCTGAAGTAATTTTTTTCCAAAAAAAAGTTACATGTTAATTTTTTCCATCCACATTGCTTTCATTCCTGTGAAGCACTTAAAGGGTTAATAAACTTCTTGAATGTGGTTTTGAGCACCTTGAGGGGTCTAGTTTTTAGAATGGTGCCACTTTTTGGTATTTTCTGTCATGTACACCCCTCAAAATGACTTTAAATATGATGTGGTCCCTAAAAAAAATGGCTTTGTAAATTTTGTTGTAAAAATGAGAAATCGCTGGTCAACTTTTAACCCTTATAACTTCCTAACAAAAAAAAATTTTGCTTCCAAAATTGTGCTGATGTAAAGTAGACATGTGGGAAATGTTATTTATTAAGAAATTTATGTGACATATCTCTCTGATTTAAGGGCATAAAAATTTAAAGTTTTAAAATTGCAAAATTTTAAAATTTTTTGCCATATTTGTTTTTTTCATAAATAAACACAAGACTTATCAAAGAAATTTTACCACTATCATGAAGTACAATATGTCACGAAAAAACAATCTCAGAATCAGCAGGATCCATTAAAGCGTTCCAGAGTTATAACCTCATAAAGGGACAGTGGTCAGAATTGTAAAAATTGGCCTGGTCATTAAGCTGCAAACTGGCTCTGTCGCTAAGGGGTTAAGTGTTCCCTTTATTTTTTTGAGTTTATAAGGGGTCTGCACATACAGCAATTCCTGGATTTCCACCCTTGGTTGTGCTCATGGAAGCATTGAGATGTCTGACACATAAAATCAAGTTCGCAATTTTTCTTGATGGTCTCCAGCATGACTTGATTAAACTCGTAAGTTGTTGGACAGGTGATAACATTCTGATTGTTGGGACCCTCAACGGTCTGATCATTGGGGCTCTAAAACACCTGGACATCAAGGTTTCATCCTGAAGTGGTCAGTCTCCAGCAGTCACATAGAGATTGAATGGGATGGCAGTGCGCCAACACTGATCCAATTTAATATACTCTTTGAGATTAGTGCGATGGCAGCACAATACCGATCTAACATTTTGTTTTTGTGCTTGGTGTTTGTCAATTTAGGAGGTAAAGGATCTGGTTTACCTTTGGGAAGCTGGAACTGTTTATTAAGGGGTCAGGCCTGGGGCCTTTATTTACTTAGGTCCTAGGTCCATTTCTGTGTAGGGAGGGACATGTTCTGTATAAATGACAACAAAATCGCCGCAAATCAGGTTATACTCTAAATGTCTAGTATATCTTGAGAACAGAACCCTGTCCCATTGTCAGTGGGGAGGTGGCTGTGCATGCTCAACGCTATGTAAATTGATATGAAAGTTCTGATAATAAGCATGATCCCTCGCCAAATTTCAAAACCCATAAAGAAATTAATAGAGCCTTGCTGTTCTACCTCTCGGTTACTGGGGGAGGAAAAATGACGAGGTTTCCTTTGCTGTTTCAACATCCTCCTGTCTTCTCCTTGTATCCCATGCCCATTCCTGGGCTTGTGATACCAGAGATGACATGTTTCTATACTACTTTGGGTAAGTTCATAATGGACAGAAGTGCGATGATTAAATCCAAAGCAGAATACAATAGCTTCAGAGGAGAAGGGTAAATTATCTGGGTGTCTTATTATATTTCTCTTTTTTTTTTGAGGACTGAATTCAGTTAGGTGCCTTAGGTCCAAAATTAATGACTGTGCACTTTAGCTCCATTTTTTTCTCTATGGGACTTTGCGTACAGCATTCATCGTTCTCTGCCAGTCCCATAGACATCCTTTTTTCGGGAGTGTTCCTGCAATCGCACCACCAGTGATGTGTAAGTTATCTCCTGTCCATAAAGAATCACCATAAGAAGGATGGCCCCAGTGTGACATCTTACAGATATTGCCCTCGTCTGACTTAATCACACAAATAAAAAATATTGATAGACTGGATGCTGGAAATAAAAACTGAGTAAATATTTTGCTTAATGGAAAAAACATTTTTCTAGACAGAAAAATGAATAATTCTGGGTTTTTTTTATGACAGACTAGTCTAGAAAGTTTGAAAGGAACATTAGACAAGGTATCACTATCTGATCTTTGTTTGTAGATCTTTTATTGTATTGCAAATTAAAATAAAAATTACTGTATATGTTCTGTGATTCGGCCCAGAGTCAAAAATGAGGTGCACACAAGGGGCCCAATTCATGAAGGTGTTTTCTGGTGTAAAACACCTTCAAATGTTGCAAACACTTTTTCACAACAGGCAGGAGTAAAAAATGTATTTTTAGTCAGCTACGCTAACATGGGCAGCGTTTGGATAAGCTCTCCCAACTAGAGTTGAGCGAAACAGGTCGGTCAGATTCAAAAATCGCCGACTTTCGCCAAAGTAGGGTTTCGCCGATCGAAACCCGACCATAGCGTGAGGTCGGCCATGAGGTCGCCGATCAGCGCACCAAAGTGGCGTTTCAAATGATGATTTCAGCACCTTTTCTCACCCAATGATGGAGGACGCACACTGTGGGCAACGCGATGACATGTGCAGCGGCCACCACCATCTTAGAGAAGGGCATTGAAGTGATTGGCTGGCTTTGTGTGGCGTCACAGTGGGTATAAAAGGCTGTGACCGCCGACCGCAATCTTACTTCTGCTGATCTTACAATAGGGAGAGGTGCTGCTGCTGATTCTGAACAGGGAGAGCATTAGGCAGGGAAGAAGAAAAAAATCCTGCTTCTGCTGATAGCGCTTTTCACTGTACAGTTAGTGTGCAGTGAAAGGGGAGGATTTTTGTTGTGTGCAGCAGTGCTGGTGGTGATTAGGCTGCCTTTTAAGGCTACCTGCTGGCTGCATTGCTGCGTGCACACTGCTGTTCAAACTGCTTTTTTCAAAGCACTCCAAATTTTATTATTTTGTCCTGGTGAGATACTGAGCATTCATTTTTTCACACACCGTATAGCGGTGTACGCTCCTCACACACTACCATGTACCGGCTGGTATCATGGACAAATAGAAGCTATCTGGGTGTGACTCTGGAAGAACAAGCCGAGGAGTTTTTCCATTTTTCCAAAACTTAGAGTCCTGTCCGTTTTTCAAACAGTTTCGTAAATCTGCTGTTTGATAACGGTCAAAACTAGACAGAGACAGCGTGTGTCAGTCCGTATACAAATAGACGGAGATTGACAATTTTCCATACAGACACCGTATAGCGGTGTACGCTCATCACACACTACCGTGTACCGGCTGTTATCACGGACAAATCGAAGTTACCTGTGTGTGACTCTGGAAAAAAAAGCCGAGAAGTTTTTCCGTTTTTCCAGACCTACACCTTAGAGTGCTGTCCGTTTTTCAAACAGTTTCGTATATCTGCTATTTGATTATGGTCAAAACTAGACAGAGACAGCGTGTGTCAGTCCGTATACAAATACACGGAACTTGATAATTTTCCATACACACACCATATAGAGCTGTCCGATTCTCAAACAGTATTATATATCTGTCGTTTGCATTACAGTCACTTTTATACAGAGTCAGCGTGTGTGTGAGACACTCCGTAAATATATATACGGAGATTGTTAGTTACACAAAAAATGTATACAGCTGTACACTTCTGATACAGTTCCGTATATCTGCTTGTTGGATTATGGTCCAATACATACTGTGAGAGCGTCTGTGACTAACAAAATATATGCGTTGATTTAATTCTTTTAATACACCTTACACAGCTGGACGCTCCTCATACAGTACCATCTCTCTGCTGGAATTTTTGGTACATTTTCCCAAACATGAGGAAATATGGTGGAAGAGGCCGCGGACGTGGGCAGGGGGGCGCAGCTGGAACTGATGGTACTGATGGTGGTGGTGCATGGGCTGGTTCTGGAAAAAGCACAATAGCAGCTAAGGCAGGAGGTGTTGAGCCTCCATCATCCTCTGGCCCAAGAAGGCCTGTAAGGTTACCTTTTCTTGGAATAGGAAACCGCTTTTAAACCCGGAGCATCAGGAACAGGTTTTTCCGTACATTGCCGAAACAGCCACCAGCTCTATTGCCTCCTCTTCTGAACGTTCGAAACCTGCAAGCACGGAATTGTCAGTGCAGGGTTCTGGTCAGAAAAAACACTTTTCCTTGTGTCATTCACCCCCACCAAAAGTTAAGGATGCGGCAGCCCACACTTCAGATTACTCTATGGAGCTCTTTTCACATACCATGCCTGGGTTATCCAGTCAAATCCTGAATTCCCCAGTCCAAGATGAATCTGACATGGAGTGCACTGATGCACAGCCACTGCTAGATGATTCTGCTGGTACATTGACCCACAACACTACATTGCCTTCGCAGTCTATTGAGCCAGAATCTGACCCTGATGAAACTAACCTAAATGAATTCAAGTCTCCAGGTCCAGATGAATTACACCCCAGAGTACTGAAGGAGATAGCAGAAGAAATTTTTGAACCCCTCTCCATAATCTTTGAAAATTCTTGGAGAACAGGAGAAGTGCCAGAAGACTGGAGAAGAGCAAATGTTGTTCCTAGCTTCAAAAAGGGGAAGAAGGTGGACCCAGGCAACTATAGGCCGGTGAGTCTGACTTCTATACCAGGAAAGATCTTTGAACAAATTATTAAACAACATGTATGTCAGTACCTGGATAAGAATGAAGTGATTAACCCCTTCCTGACATCCGACGTACTATCCCGTCCACGGTACCCGGGCCCGTATGACCGTGGACGGGATAGTACGTCTACCGCGATCAGCGGCGCCCACGTGGTGAGCGCCGCTGATCGCGGCCGGGTGTCAGCTGATTATCACAGCTGACACCCGGCACTATGTGTCAGGGACGGTCACGGACCGCCCCCGACACCTTAACCCCTTGCACACCGCGATCAAACATGATCGCGGTGTACCGGGAGTTAAAGGGAAGCATCGGGAGGGAGGGGGCTCCCTCCGTGCTTCCCTGAGCCCCCCACGGCAGCGCAATGTGCAGCGCTGCTGCGGGGGGCTCCTATCCTCCAGGCCCCCGAATCCAAGATGGCGATGGGGCCTTCGGGGACCTGAGGAAGCTGGCTTCCTCAGTGCCTGCAAAGCGCAGGCAAGAGGAAGTCTTCTTCAATGCCTGTGACAGATTGCTGATCTGTCACAGTGATCTGTGATGTGACAGATCAGCGATCTGTCACAGGACAGTGATGTCCCACCTGGGACTATGTAATAAAGTAAAAAAAAAATAAAAAAAAAATGTAAAAATAAATTAAAAAAAATCGCCAAATAAATTAGAAAAAAAAAAAAAATATTCCCTCAATAAATCCATTTTTTGGAAATAATAAAAAAAAAACAATAAAAGTACACATATTAGGTATCGGCACGTCCGTAATGACCCGCCCTATAAAACTGTCCCATTAGTTAACCCTTTTAGCGAACCCCTTAAAAAATAAAAATAAAAAACGAAGCAAAAAATAATGATTTATTATCATACTGCCAAACAAAAAGTGTAATAACGCGCGATCAAAAAGACGCATATAAATATCCATGGTACCGCTGGAAACATCATCTTGTCCCGCAAAAAACGAGCCACCACACAGCATCATCAGCGAAAAAATAAAAAAGTTATAGCTCACAGAATAAAGCGATGCAAAAATAATTATTTTTTATATAAAATAGTTTTCATTGCATAAAACCGACAAAAACATAAAAAAACGACCTAAATGAGGTATCGCTGTAACCGTACTGACCCGAAGAATAAAACTGCTTTATCAATTTTACCGCACGCAGAACGGTGTAAACGCACCCCCCCAAAAGAAATTCATGAAACGCTGGTTTTTGTTCATTCTGCGTCCCAAAAATAGGAATAAAAAGCGATCAAAAAATGCCACGTGCCCGAAAATGGTACCAATAAAAACGTCAACTCGTCCCGCAAAAAATAAGACCTCACATGACTCAGTGGGTCAAAATACGGAAAAATTATAGCTCTCAATATGTGGTGATGCAAAAACTATTTTACAATAGAAAGCGTCTTTTAGCGTGTGACAGCCGCCAAACATAAAAACCGCCATAAATAGCAAGTCAAACCCCCCGTTATCACCCCCTTAGTTAGGGAAAAATAATAAAACTAAAAAAAAAGTATTTATCTCCATTTTCCCGTTAGGGTAAGGCTGTGTGCACACGCTGCGGATTAGGTGCGGATTCATCCGTGCGGATTTTGTAAAATCCGCAGGTGAAACCGCAGGTCAAAAGACCTGCAGTTTTACCTGCGGATTGCTCTGAGGTTTTGTCCTGCGGTTTTTCATCTCCTCAATAGAGGAGATGGCAAACCGCAGGAGAATCCGCAGAAAGAATTGACATGTCAATTCTTTCTGCGGATTGAAAACCGCAGATAATCCGCGCGGAAAATTCCGCACCGTCTGCACTGCGGTTTTTGATTCCCATAGGGAATCATGGTACTGTACACCGCAGCAAAAACTGCTGCTGGTCCGCAGCGGCGAAAACTGCTGCGGAACCGCAGCAAAATCCGCAGCGTGTGCACACAGCCTTAGGGTTAGGGCTAGGGTTAGGGCTAGGGCTAGGGTTAGGGCTAGGGTTAGGGTTAGGGTTAGGGCTAGGGTTAGGGCTAGGGTTAGGGCTCAGATTAGGGTTAGGGGTGTGTTGGGGTTAGGGTTGGAGTTATAATTGGGGGTTTCCACTGTTTGGGCACATCAGGGGCTCTCCAAATGCAACATGGAGTCTGATCTCAATTCCAGCCAATTCTGAGTTGAAAAAGTCAAATGGTGCTCCTTCCCTTCCAAGCTCTGCCATGCGCCCAAACAGTGTTTTACCCCCACATGTAGGGTATCAGCCTACTCAGGACAAATTGCAAAACAATTTTTGGGGTCCAATTTCTCCTGTTACCCTTAGGAAAATAAAAAATTGGGGGCAAAAATATCATTTTTGTGGAAAAAAATGATTTTTTTATTTTCACGTCCGAGTGTTATAAACTTCTGTGAAACACTTGGGGGTTCAAAGTGCTCACCACACATCTAGATAAGTTCCGTGGGGGGTCTAGTGTCCAAAATGGGGTCACTTGTGGGGAGTTTCAATAGTTTAGGTACATCAGGGGCTCTCCAAACGCACATGACACCCGCAGACCATTCCATCAAAGTCTGCATTCCAAAACGTCACTGCTTCCCTTCCGAGCCCCGACGTGTGTCCATACAGTAGTTTTCTCCCACATATGGGGTGTCAGCGTACTCAGGCCAAATTGGACAACAACTTTTGGGGGTCCAATTTCTCCTGTTATCCTTGGGAAAATGAAAAAATTGGGGACTAATTGATCATGTTTCTGGAAAAAATACGATTTTTTTATTTTAATGCCCTGGCATTATAAACTTCAGTGAAGCCCTTGGGGGTTCAAAGTGCTCACCTCACATCTAGATAAGTTCCTCAGTGGGTCTAGTTTTCAAAATGGGGTCATTTGTGGGGGGTTTCCACTGTTTAGGTACATTAGGGGCTCTCCAAAGGCAACATGACACCCGCAGACCATTCCATCAAAGTCTGCATTCCAAAACGTCACTACTTCCCTTCCGAGCCCCGACGTGTGCCCATACAGTAGTTTTCTCCCACATATGGGGTATTAGCATACTCAGGACAAATTGGAAAACAACTTTTGGGGTCCAATTTCTCCTGGTACCCTTGGGAAAATAAAAAAATGGTGACTAAAAGATCATGTTTGTGGAAAAAATACGAATTATTTATTTTCACGCCCGGGCATTATAAACTTCTGTGAAGCACTGGGGGGTCAAAGTGCTCACCACACATCTAGATAAGTTCCTTAGGGGGTCTAGTTTCCAAAATGGTGTCATTTGTGGGGGGTTTCCACTGTTTTGGTACATCAGGGGTTTTCCAAACGCGACATGGTGTCCGATCTCAATTCCAGCCCAAAACGTCAAATGGCGCTGCTTCCCTTCCGAGCTCTGCCATGCGCCCAAATAGTGGTTTACCCCCACATGTGGGGTATCAACGTACTCAGGACAAATTGCACAATAACTTTTAGGGTCCTGTTACCCTTGGAAAAATAAGAATTGAGGGTGAAAAGATCATTTTTGTAGAAAAAATATGATTTTTTAATTGTATGGCTTTATGTTATAAACTTCTGTGAAGCCCATGGGGGTTCAAAGTGCTCACCACACATCTAGATAAGTTCCTTAGGGGGTCTAGTTTCCAAAATGGTGTCATTTGTGGGGGGTTTCCACTGTTTTGGTACATCAGGGGTTTTCCAAACGCAACATGGTGTCCGATCTCAATTTCAGCCCAAAATGTCAAATGGCGCTGCTTCCCTTCCGAGCTCTGCCATGCGCCCAAATAGTGGTTTACCCCCACATGTGGGGTATCAGCGTACTCAGGACAAATTGCACAATAACTTTTAGGGTCCTGTTACCCTTGGAAAAATAAGAATTGAGGGTGAAAAGATCATTTTTGTGGAAAAAATATGATTTTTTAATTGTATGGCTTTATGTTATAAACTTCTGTGAAGCCCATGGGGGTTCAAAGTTCTCACCACACATCTAGATAAGTTCCTTAGGGGGTTTAGTTTCCAAAATGGTGTCATTTGTGGGGGGTTTCCACTGTTTTGGTACATCAGGGGTTTTCCAAACGCGACATGGTGTCCGATCTCAATTCCAGCCCAAAACGTCAAATGGCGCTGCTTCCCTTCCGAGCTCTGCCATGCGCCCTCAGGGGTTTTCCAAACGTGACATGGTGTCCGATCTCAATTCCAGCCCAAAACGTCAAATGGCGCTGCTTCCCTTCCGAGCTCTGCCATGCGCCCAAATAGTGGTTTACCCCCACATGTGGGGTATCAGCGTACTCAGGACAAATTGCACAATAACTTTTAGGGTCCTGTTACCCTTGGGAAAATAAAAATTGGGGTGAAAAGATCATTTTTGTGGAAAAAATATGATTTTTTAATTGTACCGCTGTACGTTATAAACTTTTGTAAAGCCCTTGTGGGTTCAAAGTTCTCACCACATATCTAGATAAGTTCCTTGGGGGGTCTAGTTTCCAAAATGGGGTCACTTGTAGGGGGTTTCCACTGTTTAGGTACATCAGGGACTCTCCAAACGTGACATGGCGTCCAATCTGAATTCCAGCCAATTTTGCATTGAAAAAGTCAAACGGCGCTCTTTCCATTCTGAGCTCTGCCATGCGCCGAAACAGTCGTTCCCCCCACATATCAGGTATCTGCGTACTCAGGACAAATTGCACAATAACTTTTGCAGTCCAATTTCTCCTGTTACCCTTGGTAAAATAAAAAAAAATTGAACCTGAATTATTTTTTTTATGAAAAAAAGTTAGATGTTCATTTTTTTTTAAATATTCAAAAAAATTCCTGTGATGCACCTAAAGGGTTAATAAACTTCTTGAATGTGGTTTTGAGCACCTTAAGGGGTGCAGTTTTTAGAATGGTGTCACTTTTGGGTATTTTCTATCATATAGACCCCTCAAAGTGACCTCAAATGTGATGTGGTCCTAAAAATAAAATGATGTTGTAAAAATGAGAAATCGCTGGTCAACTTTTAACCCTTATAACTTCCTAACAAAAAAAAATTTTGGTTCCAAAATTGTGCTGATGTAAAGTAAACATGTGGGAAATGTTACTTATCAAGTTTTTTGTGTGCCGTATCTCTGTGATTTAAGGGCATAAAAATTCAAAGTTGGAAAATTGCAAAATTTTCAAAATTTTTGCCAAATTTCCATTTTTTTCACAAATAAACGCAAGTTATTTGAATGAAATTTTACCACTAACATGAAGTACAATATGTCACGAGAAAACAATGTCAGAATCACCGGGATCCATGGAAGTGTTCCAGAGTTATGACCTCATAAAGGTACAGTGGTCAGAATTGTAAAAATTGGCCCGGTCATGAACGTGCAAACCACCCTTGGGGGTGAAGGGGTTAAACAGAGCCAGCATGGGTTTGTAACTAATAAGTCATGTCAGACTAATTTAATTTCCTTCTATGACGGTATTACTGATTGGGTGGATCAAGGAAATGCTGTAGATATAGTATATCTTGACTTCAGCAAAGCATTTGACAAAGTCTCTCATACAATCCTTATTGAAAAAATGACTAAGTATGGAATGGACAAGGCAACTGTTAGGTGGATTCCTAATTGGCTTAGTGATCGGACCCAAAGAGTGGTCGTAAATGGCTGCACATCCAGTTGGAAGAATGTCTCAAGTGGGGTACCACAGGGCTCTGTCCTGGGCCCTATATTGTTCAACATCTTTATCAACGATTTAGATGAAGGAATTGAGGGTAAACTGATTAAATTTGCTGATGACACAAAGCTAGGAGGGATAGCTAATACTAGAGAAGAGAGAGAGAGGATTCAAAAAGATATAAATAAACTGGAGAAGTGGGCAGCAACTAACAGAATGGTTTTTAACAGGGAGAAATGCAAAGTACTACATCTGGGCAATAAAAATGAAAAAAGCATATATAGAATGGGAGGAATAGGGCTAAGTGACAGCACATGTGAAAAAGACTTGGGTATACTAATAGATCACAGACTGAATATGAGTCAACAGTGTGATGCAGCAGCAAAAAAGGCAAATGCAATTCTAGGATGTATTAACAGAAGCATACAGTCTAGATCACGTGAAGTCATTATTTCCCTCTACTCCTCTTTGGTCAGACCTCATCTGGAATATTGTGTCCAATTTTGGGCACCACATTTTAAAAAAGACATTAACAAACTGGAGCAAGTTCAGAAAAGAGCGACCAGAATGGTGACCGGTCTGCAAACCCTGTCTTATGAGGAAAGGTTGCAGGATTTGGGAACGTTTAGTTTGCAAAAGAGAAGACTGAGAGGAGACTTAATAGCTGTCTACAAATATCTAAAGGGCTGTCACATTGTAGAAGGATCAACTTTATTCTCATTTGCACAAGGAAAGACTAGAAGCAATGGGATGAAGCTGAATGGGAGGAGACACAGATTAGATATTAGAAAAAACTTTTTGACAGTTAGAGTGATCAATGAGTGGAACAGGCTGCCATGAGAAGTGGTGAGTTCTCCTTCAATGGAAGTCTTCAAACAGAGGCTGGACAGACATCTAACTGGGATGATTTAGTGAATCCTGCTTTGAGCAGGGGGTTGGACCAGATGGCCCAGGAGGTCCCTTCCAACTCTACGATTCTATGATTCTATGATTCTATGTGCCCCTTCCCGTAGGGATAGTAGGAAGAGTGCAGTGTGGCACTTCTTTGTCCAAAATCCTACTGATGAGGCAAAAGTTACCTGTAAGAAGTGCGCAAGGACCTTTAGCCGAGGTAAACAACTCAGAAATTTGAATACCAGTTGCATGCTTAGACATTTAATCAACATGCACTTGCAAGCGTGGACGGACTAAACTGTGTTCCAAATTATTATGCAAAAAGAGTTTAGGAGTGATAAGGTTAGAATTTTTTTGTTTGTCTTTTAAACTCATTGATGGTGATGTGTGTCAGGGCTCTTTATATCACTGAAAGCAATTGCAGATACCTGTGCAAATTAGTTTGGCAGGTGTGTCCAAATAAAGGCAAGACTACTTAAAGAAGGCTGTTCCACATTATTAAGCAGCCTACATTTTTTTGCCAAAATGGGAAAGAAAAAGGATGTGTCGGCTGCTGAGAAGCAACAAATTGTGGAGTATTTAGGTCAAGGCATGACTACAATCAACATTGCCAAGACACTTCATCGTGATCATTGCACAATCAAGAAGTATGTAGCTGATTCCCAGCACACACGTGTGCGTGCTAAAAAGGAAAAATTGAGGACTCTTTCCAACAGGCAATTGCGTCAGGTTAAAAGAGCAGCTGCAAAAATGCCTTGTCATAGCAGCAGACAAGTTTTTGAAGCTGCTGGAGCCTCCAACATCCCCCGAACAACAAGATGCAGGGTCCTTCAGAGGTTTGCAGCTGTGCGTAAGCCATCCTGTCAACCACCTCTATCCACTGCACACAAGCAGAAATGGCTCCAGTGGGCCAAACGATACATGAAGACTGACTTCCAAACTGTTTTATTCACCGATGAGTGCCGTGCAATGCTCGATGGTCCAGATGGATGGAGTGGAGGATGGCTGGTTGATGGACACCCCATGAAAACATGGCTAAGGAGCCAACAAGGAGGAGGTGGAGAAATGTTTTGGGCTGGAATCATGGGGAGAGAGATTGTTGGCCCCTTTAGGATCCCTGAAGGGGTAAAGATGAACTCCATAATCTATGTGGAGTTTCTAAAACAGCACTTCCTGGTATGGTTCAAGAGGAAGAACTGTGCTTTCCGCAGCAAGATAATTTTCATGCATGATAATGCACCGTCTCATGCTGCAAATAACACATCTGCATCTCTGGCTGCTATGGGCATAAAAGAGGACAAACTTATGGTGTGGCCACCATCTTCCCCTGACCTTAACCCCATTGAGAACCTCTGGAGCATCATCAAAAGGAGTGTTTATGATGGCAGGAGGCAGTTCACATCTAAGCAACAGCTCTGGGAGGGTATTCTGTCCACATGCAAAACAATTGAAGCACAAACCATCCAAAAACTGACAAATTCAATGGACGAGAGAGTTCAGAAGCTTCTTTCGAACAAGGGGTCCTTTGTGCAAATGTAACATCACCTAGAATAAAGTTTTGACTTGAAAACTGTTTGATTTCATTTTGTAATAAGCTGATAATGCTTATAATTTCACAATTGACCATTTTTTTGTTCAAAATAAAAATAAAAAGGTTGAAAACTCTGCTGTGCATAATAATTTGGAACATGCATTTTGAGTGTTTCTTATTTTTTAAAATATACTGTTTTCATAGGCAGTTTGTTCAAAAACATTGCAATTATACTAGAATATTAGATGACTGGAAAATAACAATGACTGCAATTCATATAGGTAATTTAGAGAAAATATGAGGAAATATTTTTTGCATAATAATTTGGAACACAGTGTGCAAAACATCAGGTAGCACATGTGCACCTGCTCTGACAGAAGATAGCCAGCAATGCTCCATCGCGTCCCCCACTGTTAGACCACCGCCACCGTTAAGCACACCACCAGCACTAAATGTGGAGGTGTCGTCGCAAGGCCAAAGCACTCAGGGAATCACAATGGTTTTGCAACACAACACTGACTATAGGCCATCAGCACCAATACCATCATCAACCCCCTCTCATTCCGTCTGCACCACCGCTACTTCCCCATATGCAGCTCTCCATTCCAGCTCACCCTACCAGACACTCTGAGTAGGACAAGAAAGTACTCATCCTCTCATCCGCGTAAACTTTGTTTGAATGCCTACATTGCCAAACTAATCTCATTAGAGATGATGCCCCACCGTTTGGCTGAAAGCAAAGCTTTCCGCGACCTCATGGCCTACGCTGTCCCATGCTATGACCTACCCAGTCGGCACTTCTTTTCTCGAAAAGCCATCCCTGCCCTCCACCGGCAAGTGAAAGACCGTATTGTCCATGCACTAAAATGGTCACTGAGTGGAAAGGTGCACCTCACAGCAGATGCATGGACCAGTAGGCATGGCCATGGCCGTTACGTGTCCATCACTGCACACTGGGTCAATGTGGTGGATGCAGGCTCCACTGAGGACAGCGATGGAGGAACAATGCTGCCTAGCCTATGGTATAGGAAACAGTTGGCTGTAGGCTTTCAATCCTCCTCCTCCTCCTCTATCAGCAAAAGCTCGACCACAGAGCGCAGTCGCACGAGCAATCCATCCGCAGCTGGCAGTGTTGCACACGAGGTGTCCCACTATCGAACAGCTAGTGGTAAGCATCAGCAGGCTGTGTTAAATAAGATGTCTTTGGGCGACAACAGGCACACCGCGGAGGTAATGGCCGACTACTTGCAGCGACAAACTGAGTCATGGCTGGGCAGTCTACATCTTGAGGCAGGCAAGGTAGTCAGTGATAATGGCCGTAATTTTGTGGCAGCCATAGCCCGTGCAAAACTCACGCACATACCTTGCCTGTCTCACACTTTGAACCTGGTGGTGCAGTGCTTCCTTAATAATTATCCGGAGTTAACATCCCTGTTCCATAAGGGGCAAAGACTGTGCTCACACATCCGTTGCTCAAACGTCCACTCCACTCGTATACAGAAGCTGCAGCGATTGCTCCTCCTTCCCAAGCACCGCCTAATCATAGACATTGCAACAAAGTGGAACTCCACACTGCACATGGTTTAGAGGCTGTGCGAACAGAGGCAGGCTGTAATGCATTTGTGGGAGGATACACGGGCAGGCAGTTTGAGGGAAGACATGGAATTGTCGGGTGTGCAGTGGTCAAAGCTGAAATACCTCTGTAAAGTCCTTCAGTGTTTTGAGAAATGCACACAGCTGGTAAGCGCAGATGACACCATCATAAGCATGAGCATCCCACTTATGCATCTGCTCATGCAACGTTTGACGCACATTAAGGATCAGGCGTCTGCAGTGGAGGAGGAGGAGGGAAGCCTTGATGACTGTCAGCCATTGTCTGGTCAGGGAACTGTCCTGGACGAGGTGGAGGAAGAAGAGGAAGAGGAGGAGGAGGAGGATGAGGGGGATGATTATTTTGGGCAGAAGGATGCTTCTCAGGAGTCAAGAGAAAATGTTGGCGTTCCAAGGTCAGGTACAGTGTTTGTGCATGACTGTAGGGATGTGGATTTGCCAGAAAGTGCTCCTCCACCCACCACTGGCAGTGCATCATTGACACCTGGAACATTGGCCCACATGTGCGATTATGCCTTGCGGATCCTAAAAAGGGACCGCCGCTTTGCCAAAATGATGAGGGATGATGACTATGGCTGGCCAGCATCCTCAATCCATGCTACAAAGGCAAATTACACAACATCATGCCACAGGAGAACCTAGAGATAATATTGGCTAACAAACAAGCAACTCTGGTAAACCGTTTGTTTGAGGCCTTCCCAGCACACAGCAGCGGTGCTGGGACTCCCACAAGCCGTAGTGGGCACAATGGACGAGGTGTTCGTGTTGCACACAGCCGAAGTGGCGTTGGAGACAGGGGTTTAATGACCATGTTGTAGAATGAGTTCTCAAGTACCGCTCACATGACTGCTAATACTGCATTGATTAGAAGTGACAGGAGACAGCAGTTGTCAACTATGGTTACAAACTACTTCTCCTCCCATATCGATATTCTCCCTCACAGGTCATTCCCCTTTGACTATTGGGCCTCTAAACTGGACGCCTGGCCTGAATTGGCACAATATGCCTTACAGGAGCTCGCTTGCCCTGCTGCTAGTGTGTTATCTCAAAGAGTCTTCAGTGCTGCTGGATAAATCTTGACAGAAAAATGGACCCGTCTGTCTACCCAAAATGTTGGTGATCTAACCTTCATTAAAATGAACCATGCATGGGTTTCAAAGGATTTTGTCCCACCTTCCCCTGATGACACATAGGTTGCCAGAAAACTGCCTTGCTTTTGTCCTCCTCTTCCTCGGACTTGCCCAATTCCGCCCTTTGCAGCAGCTGAATGTCCAGCCAACACATCAACATATGCCATTTTTTAAACCTCCCTAAGTGGGCTGCCCCCCCAATGGCTCGGGTCAACACCTGGCGCACCCGGACAAGTGCTGTTGCTCTGAACAGGTAGATGGGCCCACAGATGGCCGACGGCACTGACACAGGGCCCCTCATAGTACAATACAGTGTCTCTGACGGTGGGGGGGCCCACTCGCCGTCAGACACACCAGCGTACTATGAGGGGCCCTGTGCCAGTACCGTTGACCACGAGTGTGCCCCCCTGCTTGGTCATGGCCACAGAACTTGCAAGTTGCAATACTTACCTCTCCCTGTTCCATCGCTGTGTAGTCTGGGCAGTTAAATCCTTCACAGGGACGGCCACTAGAAATTTGGTTTATTGACCGATGATGGGTAAAATGTAGCTATGGACTTTCCTGCTGGCCTCTACCTTCCAATGATCAATGGCTACCATTTGTAATGGACATCAACTTACAAGCGGATGCAGTGGTGCTTTATGATCACCTTTCACAGTTGTGATAATCACAGACGTGTGACATTCCAGCCACCATTTTTCAATGTCTCCTCTCGTGCCAATCCAATAGAATCGCCTACAGTTCATGGCTTCTGTCTTTTGCACTCCAAAATGACCAGACACATCATGATAGGCAGTGAGGACCATGTCTACATCTCTCCCTGTGATCACAGTTTGATGGAGACGAGTAACGGTGATGTGATCCACGCTACTGCGATAAAGCAATCCTTTCTTCACAAAGAACCATTTTCACTGTCTCCACAGACACAGTAATTGAGAGTCTGCATCGCCTCTGCCACATGTACCGGGAGGTTTTCCCGCGATGAGTAATTCCCAAATTTCTGCTAATACTCGACTTTCTGTCTGTACTTGTATCCATGTAGTTTCCAGTAGCGGAGAGTCTGGGCTGGCTTACTGAGATTGAAATATATATGAAGATTTAAAAGTACCACAACACTGTATACTGTTGTACGCTTCGACTACCTTTCCCTTTTTCTACTTGTTAAATTCAGGTGTAAATACGAACTGAGCCTGTGAGTGTCTGTGTCTGACTCCGGAAGTATAGACGGAAATTTAAAATTACCCCTAGACTGGAAACACTTGGTATGTGCTGATATAGTACCTTTGTTTAAAATTTTGTATTACGGTGTCATCCATTGTGAGTGAGCGTGTGTGGTTTACGCCTTCTATATAAACGGTGAATCGGAGATACCAATTTTTACCCTATACTCAATACAGCTTGTATCTTGTTATACAGTACCTTTGTTCGACATTTAGTATTACGGTCAAATCCATACTGATTAAGCGTCTGAAACTGACTACGGGACTATGTATACGGAGATTTCAATTGTACCCTATAATATATATACTTGCTATCTTGTTATCCAGTACCTTTTTTACAACATTTTTTATTATCGTCAAACCCAGACTGAGTGAGCGTTTGAGGGTGACTCTGGAAATATATACCGAGATTTCAAATTTGGCCAACACTGTATACAGCTGTACTCTTGTGCTACATTACCCATTTACAGCTTTTCATATTCTTGTGTAATTCATACTGGGCCTGAGACCATTTGTGTCTGCCTCCTGAAATGTATACGGAGATTCAAAATGTTTACACTATACTATATATACCTTGTATCTGGTGATGCTGTACCCTTTTTCACCTTTTTTTATTGGGTAATCCATACTGAGCCTGTGAGCCTCTGTGTATGACTCATGAAATATATACAGAGATTTACTGTTATACCTAGACTGTATAGAGCTGTATGCTTCTGATACAGTACCATATATCTGCTGGTATTTTGGGTCCATTTTCTAAAACATGAGGAAGTATGGTGGAAGAGGACGCAGACGTGGGCGTGGGAGGCCACCTGGTACTGATGGTGGTGGTGATGCATCTGCTGGTAGTGCCAAAAACACAATAGCAGCTAAGGCAGGAGGTGTTGAGCCTGTATCATGGTGTAGCTCTGGAAGGCTTGTAAGGCTCTGTTTTCTGGGAGTAAGTAGACTACTTTTAAAGCTGGAGCATCAGGAACTGTTTTTGGCTTACATTGCTGAAACAGCCTCCAGCTCTATCGCCTCCTCTTCTGAAGTTTAAAAAAATGCAAGCACTGAGTCGTAAGTGTGGGCTTCTGGTCAGGAGCAACCACTTTCCTTGTGTCCTTTACCCACACCAAAAGTGAAGGATGCGGCAGCACACACTTCAGAATACTCCATGGATCTCTTTTCACATACCATGCATAGGTTAATAAAAAATGGGGCCCATCATATACTGGAGCATTCAAAATGGGAGACATCTGACTCTGGAGCATCATCCATGAGGCCCATCATATACTGGAGCATTCTAAATGGGGCAGATCAGACACTGGAGCAGCATCTATGGGGCACATGATACACTGGAGCATTAGAAATGGGGCCCATTATATATGGAGCATTTTTAGGGCCCATAAGACACTGGAGCATCATCCATGAGGCCCACCACATACTGGAGCATTCCAGATTGTGAACATCAGACACTGGAGCAGCATTTAAGGGGCCCATTATACACTGGAGCATTAGAAATGGAGCCTATTTGTGACGGACTCAGCTCCTGCTGAGCCCATATTTTGAGTGGACCCTCTGGGTCGTGGCACCCACCCACCGAGTGTGAGCTGACCTTGTGAGAATCCACCCCCTATACAGGGAGTGTCAGGGGCAAGACCAAGGGGGTGAGCCACCACGACTGCTGGGACCAGACGGCCGGCTCAGGGGACACTATGTGAGTGACTGACGACCAGGGACAAGCAGGAAACCAGACAAGACAAGAGGTAAGTGCAAGATATCTTCATTGAGAACTTCAGGATACATTCAGTGCAAACTTAAAAACAAAACGTGCAGGGTGCGTGCGTGGGCACGCCAAGGTCCATAGCATAGCACATGCCAGGTGGCACGCCTGGGTACGGGTAAGGCACAATGGCATCGGACTCCGGACCATTGGCAACGATTGACATGATCAGGCATCATGCTGCGGACATCAGCTCCAGACACCAGGCCGCCGTCATGCAGCTTACGATCTCTGGCAGCAATCGGCAGGTTCCGGGCATCCGGCAGGCAAACCAGGGTTCAGGCAAGGAGGCACGACAGATATCCAGGCGTGGTGCGAGTTAAAGAACATGCTAAGGTCTGAGGCTAGGTGCATGTGTAGGGGACACGCCAAGGTACAAGGCTAGGTGCGTGTGTAGGGGACACACCAAGGTACAAGGCTAGGTGCGTGTGTAGGGGACACGCCAAGGTACAAGGTTAGGTGCGTGTGTAGGGGACACGCCAAGGTACAAGGCTAGGTGCGTGTGTAGGGGACACGCCAAGGTACAAGGTTTAACCAACGAGACAGGGCGCATGTGTAGAGACATGCCAAGGCACAAAGTAACAAGCAAGACAGGGTGCATGTATAGAGACACGCCAAAGCATAGGATACAAGACAGAGTGGGTGTAGAGACACACCAAGGCACAAGGTGCAAGACAGAGTGCGTGTAGAGACACACCAAGGCACAGGGCAGGACGCATGCTAGGAGCCACGCGGGACGCACACCTCACTGGCCAGTGCACACGGCTGTAACGCCAGCACGAGGCACGACTAAGGCACAGGAAGCGGGCAAAGGAACCTTCGTGCTAGGAGCCACGCCAGGTTCAGGGCAGGGTGCGTGCTAGGAGCCACGCCAGGGTTCAAGACAGGGTGCATGCTAGGAGCCACGCCAGGGTTCAAGGCAGGGTGCATGCTAGGAGCCACGCCAGGGTTCAAGACAGGGTGCGTGCTAGGAGCCACACCAGGGTTCAAGGCAGGGTGCGTGCTAGGAGCCACGCCAGGGTTCAAGACAGGGTGCATGCTAGGAGCCACGCCAGGGTTCAAGGCAGGGTGCGTGCTAGGAGGAAGGTACAGAACACAGATCAGAACATAGGCAGAAACAGAGAATCAGATCAGAGCGAGAACAGAGCTAGCAGCGGAGCGTAGGCCGAAGCCCAGAGCCGGGCCAAGGAAGAGCCTTGGGACTAGCCTAGAAACATGCAAGAGAGCACAATAGGACAGAGTCTAGCAGCGGAACGTAGGCCGAAGCCCAGAGCCGGCCAAGGGAGAACCTTGGGACTAGACATGGAAAAGCGCACTAAAGAGAGGAGAAATGGTGCATGTGCTAGGGAGCACTACAGGGCGCCATAGGAGAGCGCGAGGCAGAGCACGCAAAGAGAGAGACCATAGGGAGGAACACAAGGCAAGGAATAGCAAGGCAGAGAATACAGGAAGGACTACAAGTCAAAGCATAGCAAAAGCAAGACATGGCAAAACAGGCAAGGCAGAGAACACAGGAAGGACTACAAGTCAAAGCATGACAAAGACAAGACATGGCACAAGACAAAGGGAGTGACCTAGCAGACATACAGCCCTGCAGGGAAGCAACACAATAATCAGGCCCTGAGAATAGGAAGGGGCGGTCTGATATAGGGTATAGCACCTCCTCTTCTGGGTCAGGACCAGGGGAGAACTTCCAGTTCAGATGCCCAGGACCAAAGAGTGCAGTCACATGATCAGGATTCCAGACATGAAGAGATGATTGCAGAACCAGTGCTGAAACCTAGGCAGGTCACATGATCAGAGTTCCAGACATGACGAGATGAATGCAGAACCAGCCTATGCTGGACCATAGGAAGAACAAGATCAGGGATTCTAGACATGACGAGATGATCACAGAAGGCAGAGCAGAAACGCAGGCATCTTGCAGCCCAACAGTCATGAGGTGAGTGTGCACACTGCTCTAGGGAACAGCAGGATAGCAGACATGAGATGCGCGAGCACACCGCTCCAGGTTCATGAGGCAAAACAGGCATGGCGGACATGGCGGACGTGACACTATTATATGTGGAGCATTATTTGGGCCCATAACGCACTGGAGCATCGTCTATAGGGACCATCATATACTGTAGCATTATGTGGAGCTCATCATATACTGTATGGAACATTATATGTGGCCAAAAATTCTGAATGGAGAAAGATATAGGGCCCATTATTCTGTATGGCGCACAATGTGGTGGCCATAATACTGTATGGAGTAATATACTGTCCTTTTTTTGAGCTATTGTACAATTTAAAATAGATCAGTCATGTCATGTAAGCAGTGAAGTATTTGTCATTGTACTATACCTATATTTCTGTGCCGTATCGGAGCATCATGAGTTGTGGTATGTGTTAAAGGGGCGCAATGACACTCTTTGGCCCAGGGCACACGAAAATATGGAGCCAGCCCTCCCCCCCACAACTTTAGCCAAATAACCCCCAGTTTTCAATGCGTAACTATTATTATGAAGTAAATTAAGGTTGACAAGCTTCAGTAATAAGAATTAATGTTTTTGGCATTGAGATGGGCATTGTAGGTGTCTTTACTGTCCTCCACTCCCTGCCAACTTTGCTTCCCCATTGACTTGCATTTGGTTTCGTGTTTCAGTCGGCCTCCGACTTTTCCCTATAGTTGGCCGATTTCATTCAACCTGCCTTTTGAGAAAGTCGGGTTTCATGATACCCGACTCGACCATAAAAAAGGCAAAATTGCTCATCTCTACTTGTTGGAGGTGGGGAGGAAAACAGACGTCCGTCCAGAAAGAAAATATATCCTACAGATTTTGCTAGTCCTTGAAGCTTGTCTGAACTTCTCTTAGGCCTGGATGAGTGTGGTTACTGAATGCTGGTCAGCAAAGAACAAAGTCACGTCGTCCATGAGCAGCAAGCACTTACCTTATGCCAGTCTGGTCGTGGTACGGTCATCTCTATGATCTCTTCATTCTACTATATAGAATCTACAAGGAGCTCTTTAACAAACAAAAAGGAAAAGCGCAAGAGCAAAGCTTTGACTGACTTCTCAAAAGACTGGAGGGAATCAGTCTTCCAGCTGATTACAAGCATCATTACTGTAAAACATAAAAATAAAAAATTACCAGCTACAAAATAACACTGTACCCATCTAGTTATCGGCTCTTATGAATTATTTTAAGAAGGAGAACCTGAATCATGACTATATAAAAATTATAAAGATTTTATTATTACATAAAAAATACCAATGATCAACATTTACATAATAATAATGTACTGTGGGTGCAATAGGTTTTGAATCCTGCCTGGACTGCGGGAGCAAAATACACACGAAACGTGCGTTGTGTATGTGGCTGCAGTCCAGGCAGGATTTTTCACCTAAATGAGTAATTAACTTTTTATTCAATACTAATGTATCACATGTTTAGCGTGCACCAGACATACAGTATACCATGAATTTTAAAATAGACTTTGCATCATAGAATCCACACTAGATTGCCCTCTTGCCATAGTTTGGTACAGAGTAACCAATGAAATAATTTGACATGAGAATGCTAAATGATGCTGATATCTCTTGTGTAGGTTGCTATAAGTTATGGGTGGCTTGCATACTTTTTCTTATTATGCTATCCTGACCTGGCCTCCGGCCACTGTTTTTTCATCTCAGCTATGGATTAAAACCTTTTGTATCCACAGTAATATGTATAACTGTAAAACACTTTTGAACATTTTGCCTAACTTGAGCCTATGTAGCATTTTGGCCCTAAGTTCCTGAGAGACTAGGTCACAAACCTTCTCCTGATCAAGACTAACCAGCACTGCTTGCATTGGATACTAGGAATGCCACAGGCCTTGTATGAGTGTATGATTGGTCCAATCACAGTCTTTAGCTGATGGGCACAATTTACAATTTACAGTAGTTTTACATTAGACATAAACTAAACAAACTTTCATAGTTTTTAGGTTGAAGGTGAGTCCAACCTATAGCCTAATATGTTGATCTGAAGGAAAGCAAAACCCCCATGAGGCTGATGCTAATAGACCCATATTAGGAGAAAAATTTCTTCCCAAGTCCATATGGTGATAAGACTAGCTGCCTTGATCAACATACCATCACAGAATCTAGCACCCATATCCTGCAATATTGCATTCTTGAATTTTTTTAATGAATCAACCATTACAATTTCATGTAGAAGAGAGTTCCATAGTTTCACTCCTCTTACAGTCAGTAATCTGTGTCTGTGATTTTGATTAACACTTCTTTCCTCCAGACATAGAGGATCTCCCCTTGTCACAGTCACAGGCCTAAGCTAATAAGCTTGGTGGCTGTTTGCAAATTCAGCTAGGATCTTCTTTTACACTTGAGACCAAAACTGCACACAGTATTCTAAGTGTGGCAGCACATGAACAGATAAAACAAAGGACACAAATAAATGGAAGGGCAAAATAAATAAGGTACAGGTTATATTTGTTTTCGGTGTCAAAGGAATGTCATGTACTGTATGTGTTAATATTGATAATAATACTATATAGATCTCGCTTGCAAGACAGATTCTTAAAGGATATTTTAAAGTTATTAAATATCTTTCGTGAGTTAGCAAGAAAAAAAGTACATCTGAATTTAGTTTGCTTTTTCTGTCTGCTTTCATTCCGCTTTTCTTTTTCATAGTATACAGCTGGTTTCCATGGAGCTTGGGCCATAACTGTCTGCCCAGACCTTGGCTGAGAGGGCACAGTAGGTAACTTCCAGAAGAGACGTTAACTCTTAACATACTAGTCAACTCTTTCTAGCACATAGATTTCTGTGCAGCCGATAGAGGCTCACCTCCCTCCACTTTCTTTCAGCTTAGCACACTCATCAGTCCTGCATAACCACAATCGCTGGCATTGTATCACATTGGCAGCTTTTACAGCATGGCTCTTACTTTCCTGAGCTGTGTGTTTGCACATAGTCCCTCTTAAATCTATATGCAAATATAAAGACTCAGAACAAGCACTGACAAACCACTAATGGGGTTTTCCGGGCTTCAGAAAAAATTTGGATTGTAATATTGTCAATAATGTTTTAAGCACATCTTTATACTCAGAGCAATTTTCATTATAGGTGATAGTTTCTTTTTAAACGTAGTGGAAAAATGGGATTTTGCGGGTTATGTATAACAATGCATTTCATAGTCATGTTGAGTAGCAGGGATACTTCATCTGCATATGTCATGTTCTTGAAACTAAAAATAAATCAGCTACTCACATCAAATTCATACAAGTTCATCTATAAATTGCCATGTTATTTACTAGAAAAGTAATTATGGAACTGTCCTTGGTGCTGAAGGACCCTGATGAACAGGTTTATTATTATATTTTGGTCTGTTTGGAGGTTAGAAATTTATATGGGCCCAATGAAAACACACAATCAAATTTTCACTTTTTTTGTGATTCCAATACAAGGACAGCAATTATGCAAATATTTAGAGAAAAAAATGTTATTATGAATACATTTAGACTAGTGTGAATTCTGCTTTAACTAGGTGAAGAGTATTTTCTTTAAAGCATACAGTATCTGTCGTGTCAGGTGACTTTTTAGAATAAGTTGTCATGTATGGGTAGAAGAAGAATAAAGCTATTTCTGGCCTAAAAATGACTTGTATCCTGCACTTTTCACCACTATTGCTCTCTATCTAATTTTCAGCTGTCTCTGATATAAGGGGTAGGCGCTAGCTGCTATAGGTCATATACATCATATACATATCATACATCATATACAGTCATGGCTGAAAGTGTTGACGCCCTTGAAGTTGTTCCAGAAAATGAAGTATTTCTCCCAAAAAATTATTGCAATTATACATGTTGTGCTGTTTTCTTTGTGTGTAATGAAACAATAAAAAAAAAAACAGAGAAAAAAAGGCAAATTTGACATAATTTCTTACTAAACCCCAAAAACAAATATTAAGTTGAAGGTGCTAACAAGTTTGTCCGGCTCATTTTTAGGGTTTTGTGTAAAATTATGTAAAATTTGCCGTTTTTCTTGTCTTGTTCCAATACACAAAGGAAATAAGCATGGGTATAACAAAAGATATGTAATCTAATACGTATATAAAGCTCAATGTGTGTGTATGCTTGTAGGTATGTATGTGTGTATGTCTGGGATTGGCATCCGCACCGTCTCAGCTACAGCCACAACATTTTGCACAGTCACACGTCTGCACACCGAGAGCGTCATAGGCTATGTTGTGAGGCAAAATTTTAACCACGTGCGTTCCAATTCACCAAACAATTTTGCCCCTATCTACATAATGGGGAAAAAGTGAAAGGAAAAGTGTTGGGAGACAAATTGACAGCTGCCAGATGTGAACAAGGGGGACTTAAAGAATGAGAGCGATGGCGCCAAAGAGTATATACCGTACAGTTGCTAAGGTGGGGCCCTGACATGGGATACTCACCACACACGGGGATATGAACACACACACAAAATGTGCCACACACTACCACATGCTTCAACACATATACCACCCTCAGCACACATTTCACCACACATACACCAACCTCGCCACATAAAAGTCGAAACCCAAAAGTCGCCACTCAAAACTCGCCACGCTGTCCCAGAGCTGTTTAAAAGATGAAAAATGAGCTGTGATTGGTTGCTATCAGCAACAGTTTCCTTTGTAGACAGTTGTGGTAACTGAGGCCTATTATTCTTATCATTTCTATAGTGTTATCGTCCTTCTGTAAAGCTGGAAATAACACAATTTATTACTGTGCCAACACAGACTACCCTCTGACACAGACTGCAGGGGGATCCCAATATCACACAGGATAGGATTATGAAAATGAGGATGAGTGACCTCATGGAGATCAACATCCAACACTGCGGAGACACCATCACATGTTTCTCAACGCAGTGATTCTAGAGCAATGCCCCCATCCCTTATGGGAAATATGCAAAAACATGTAAATCAATCACCCGCGGAGACACCATCACATGTTTCTCAACGCAAGCAATGACTAGCCAGGTCTTTCACCGGGAAGGAACAACCACGGGAAGGGCAGTCTCCAATGAAGGAAACCACCTATGCCAAAACATGGTATCCATCCACAGACAGCTGTTTCAGGGTATTGCCCCTCATCAGTGTGGAGTAGGAAACTGGCTAGTAGGAGCAATACCTGGCTAGTCATTGCTTGCATTGAGAAACATGTGATGGTGTCTCCGCGGCTGATTGATTTACATGTTTTTGCATATTTCCCATAAGGGATGGGGGCATTGCTCTAGAATCACTGCGTTGAGAAACATGTGATGGTGTCTCCGCAGTGTTGGATGTTGATCTCCATGAGGTCACTCATCCTCATTTTCATAGTCTTTTACTAGGCATTGCTCCTACTAGCCAGTTTCCTACTCCACACTGATGAGGGGCAATACCCCGAAACAGCTGTCTGTGGATGGATACCATGTTTTGGCATAGGTGGTTTCCTTCATTGGAGACTGCCCTTCCCGTGGTTGTTCCTTCCCGGTGAAAGACCTGGCTAGTCATTGCTTGCGTTGAGAAACATGTGATGGTGTCTCCGCGGCTGATTGATTTACATGTTTTTGCATATTTCCCATAAGGGATGGGGCATTGCTCTAGAATCACTGCGTTGAGAAACATGTGATGGTGTCTCCACAGTGTTGGATGTTGATCTCCATGAGGTCACTCATCCTCATTTTCATAGTCTTTTACTAGGCATTGCTCCTACTAGCCAGTTTCCTACTCCACACTGATGAGGGGCAATACCCCGAAACAGCTGTCTGTGGATGGATACCATGTTTTGGCATAGGTGGTTTCCTTCATTGGAGACTGCCCGTCCCGTGGTTGTTCCTTCCCGGTGAAAGAACTGGCTAGTCATTGCTTGCGTTGAGAAACATGTGATGGTGTCTCCACGGCTGATTGATTTACATGTTTTTGCATATTTCCCATAAGGGATGGGGGCATTGCTCTAGAATCACTGCGTTGAGAAACATGTGATGGTGTCTCCGCAGTGTCGGATGTTGATCTCCATGAGGTCACTCATCCACATTTTAATAGTCTTTTACTAGGCATTGCTCCTACTGGTCAGTTTCCTACTCCACACTGATGAGGGGCAATACCCCGAAACAGCTGTCTGTGGATGGATACCATGTTTTGGCATAGGTGGTTTCCTTCATTGGAGACTGCCCTTCCCGTGGTTGTTCCTTCCCGGTGAAAGACCTGGCTAGTCATTGCTTGCGTTGAGAAACATGTGATGGTGTCTCCGCGGCTGAATGATTTACAGGATAGGATTAGATACACGGCTCAGCAGTCAGTATCACACAGGATAGGATTAGATACGCAGCTCAGCAGTCAGTATCACACCGGAGAGGATTAGACACATGGCTCAGCAGGCAGTATCACACAAGATAGGATTAGATACACAGCTCAACATACAGTATCACACAGGATAGGAATAGAAACACGGCTCAGCAGAGCAGTATCACACAGGATAGGATTAGATACACAGCTCAGCATACAGTATCACACAGAATAGGATTAGATACATGGCTCAGCAGTCAGTATCACACAGGATAGGATTAGATACATGGCTGAGTAGTCAGTAACACACATGATAGGATTAGGTGCACGGCTCAGCAGTCAGTATCACACAGGATAGGGTTAGACACACGGTTCAGCAGATGGTATCACACAGGACAGGATTAGATACACTGTTCAGCAGTCAGTATCACACAGTCAGTATCATACAGGATTAGATACATGACTGAGCAGTCAGTAACACATGATAGGATTAGATACACAGCTCAGCAGAAAGTATCACACAGGAGAGGATTAGGTACACAGCTCAGCAGACATTATCACACAGAATAGGGTTAGATATACAGCTCAGAAACAGGATGTGCCAAAGGAGAGGACATTTTCATTCTTAGAATTCCACTCATTCCATCTGATTTGTTTTTTGATTTTAAACGCCTTCAGTTTCCAGTTCAACTGCTATTTGCAATGTCCATTAACAATGCTCAGGGACAGTCCTTGAAAGTAGTAGGGATCGATTTGCAATTTCCATGCTTTTCTCATGGTCAACTTTACGTGATCTGTTCAAGGGTTGGAACTGCCAAAAATCTGTTCATCTTTCCACCGAAAGGAAAAACAAAAATGTTCTTTATCAAAAGGCTCTTGAATGAGTTGAAAGTAAAATACTATCAATACTTGGGTAATCGTTTAGTTAATTTGTGTTGCAAATCTGTAGTGTTGAATATATGATGTGAAACGTTTTTATGTGCAATACAATCATTATAATTTGTTATAACTAACCACAGTTGGTTACTATGCCCAGGCAGCGCCGGGCTCTTCAGCTAGGTACAATAATATACTGGGAGAAATACTTCATTTTCTGGAACAATTTCAAGGGTGCCAACGCTTTTTGCCATGATTGTATCTCTACTATATACTATAGATAGTTGTAAACCTTCATGTAGACAAGTAATCATTGCTGGCAGCAATGTGGATGTCACTGGACACTTTTTGAAAAAATGCAGTTATGTGATGTTAAAGATCATTACCCGCGTGATTTGATAGAACATGGCATAACTGAGCTTGTTTTTTGCGCGACTGTAATTATTGAGTGGGGTGTAGGAATATTGCTTATTTTTGTATATATTACAACAGCTACTGTTTGCTACTGTTTAATAATGTATGAATTTCTATCAGTAGTAATAGAGTTTTATTGCTAGTAAAGCACTGTTAAAAAGCAAGAAGTTCCTGTTCAGTGTTTATGTAGATGAAGCACAGTTTTACTTTCACATTGAAAGCTGAAAAGCAAGATGCTAAGATCCTAAGCTATAAAAAATACTGATCTTAAGCTGTGTTATCTTTGTTTCAAAATAAATATAGATTCGCTGTTGAACGGCTGCACAGTACAGAGCTTTATCTGCTGCCAATAATACAAAAAGGCACTAATGTTGAAGAGCATTTAATTGCATCAATAGGGAAAAAGAGAAATAGGAAAGGTAGCAGCAGCAGCAGTCCTGCTCCAATGTCATCTTGCCTGAAGCATTTTCGCTCTCAGTCAGGAGTTTCTTCGGGGAAGAAAAAATGACCAATAGCCTAGCACTACAAATGAGCTCTGAGTTGCCTCACTAGATGCAAAGTAACATTGGGAAACACATTGGGATACATTAATAAGGGAATAAAGATACATGGATTTTTTTTATGTCTATCTTCTATTAGCAGATAATTGTCTTACTCATGTGATAATTTATAACACTATTGTGGTAACAAAAGAGTACAATAAAAAATTGGTACCACACAGTGGTGTATATGTGATAAAAATGTCATACTTTATTGAAACATTAAAACAAGGTACACAAGAAAAATAATGATGGACTAAAAGTCCATAGAACATATAAAGTCACAGGAGGGCACCACTAAATGAAAGATGGATCCACCCGCAGTCAGTATGAACAATGACTATAAATTGAGAGAAAAAAGCTACTGACCATAGATGCAGGGATCACTACAAATAGCACATTTTTATTGGTAATAGACAAACAGAAGATTGTTAAAAACATTAAAAAGTCAAAAAATGACAAAGACAAAGCACAAGACCCACAATAGAGCCAAACAAGCCTCCCTGAAGTGGATAATGATATATGCAAATGGCTTTAAAATGTATTCTAACAAGCCTGCAACAATATTATATTTTCAAGTGAATACATATCTGCTTAGATCTTAATAGTCCTATACAGAAGTAAATCTGTTAGAATTAAACATCCTGTATACCAGGCTATGCAAATGCACACTGATGGAAACCATGTAGATAAAAGGAACACACTGCAGCCATAGGATACAAACAGAATCACCAACCTATATAGAATATCACATATAAAATATAACCCAATAGCTGATAATGCAAAAATAAGATCCTGTCTGCATGGTCCCAATGTGAAGCCACTTACAAGGGGGGAGCTTGTGGAGTGCCCGACGCGTGTCGCCACCACAAGGTGGCTTCGTCAGGGGCTAGAGAGTCTGTCTATTACACTGGTTTAAATATATTGCATGATCAAGATGTATAGATGACAGCTGTGGCAACATACCTGATCGGTATCTGAGCGTACACCCCTGTTGAGATTACATAACCGTTGGTTCTCGCGCCTGCGCACTGTAATGCATTACATTGTATGCCTCCTATCGTGGCAGTGACGTGTGAATGTATTTACTCAGTATTCTTTGATATGCAAGTATACACTTGGTGTCTATATACTGGGGATTCAACATAATACTTGCTTTATACCACTTCAGTCGTCACGTCATATAAGCGCTCCAACGCTCACAGGATTTGTTACTAAGGCAACCATCGGCGCTTGCTATTGCGCACTGAGCAGTATTACATCACATGGCTCAATACCCGGAAATACCGATGAGTCACTGATCACCTCCCTCTGGCGTGCTTGCGCGTCCTGGTCTCCATTGCGGCCGATCAGGTATGTTGCCGCAGCTGTCATCTATACATCTTGATCATGCAATATATTTAAACCAGTGTAATAGACAGACTCTCTAGCCCCTGACGAAGCCACCTTGCGGTGGCGACACGCGTCGGGCACTCCACAAGCTCCCCCCTTGTAAGTGGCTTCACATTGGGACCATGCAGACAGGATCTTATTTTTACATTATCAGCTATTGGGTTATATTTTATATGTGATATTCTATATAGGTTGGTGATTCTGTTTGTATCCTATGGCTGCAGTGTGTTCTTTTTATCTACATGGTTTCCATCAGTGTGCATTTGCATAGCCTGGTATACAGGATGTTTAATTCTAACAGATTTACTTCTGTATAGGACTATTAAGATCTAAGCAGATATGTATTCACTTGAAAATATAATATTGTTGCAGGCTTGTTAGAATACATTTTAAAGCCATTTGCATATATCATTATCCACTTCAGGGAGGCTTGTTTGGCTCTATTGTGGGTCTTGTGCTTTGTCTTTGTCATTTTTTGACTTTTTAATGTTTTTAACAATCTTCTGTTTGTCTATTACCAATAAAAATTTGCTATTTGTAGTGATCCCTGCATCTATGGTCAGTAGCTTTTTTCTCTCAATTAAAAGTCCATAGAACCTCACACCACAGCACTCCAAATTATCTCCATAGTAATCCATATAATAATCATTATGCCAAAATAGCCCTATTAAAAGGCGCTAACCCATATGGAATGAGAATAAATACAGTACATGGGACGTCCAGGGATCTCCACCAGCACATATTGATATAGAATCGTCCACCATATACTGTATTCATTCTCATTCCATATGGGTTAGCGCCTTTTAATAGGGCTATTTTGGATTGTTGTACACGCTAGGCATATTCCAAATATTTAGATTTAGGTACACCTGCTGAGGGTACCTGTTTATTAGGGAATATTGCTGTAGCGGTTTTCCTTTCCCCATGTGATCTCTTTAGTTGGTGTCGTTTTTTCATATGCATATCCAATATTTTGGCATAATGATTATTATATGGATTACTATGGAGATAATTTGGAGTGCTGTGGTGTGAGGTTCTATGGACTTTTAGTCCCTCATTATTTTTCCAGCATTTTTCTTGTGTACCTTGTTTTAACCCCTTACCTACAAAGGACGTAATATTCCGTCCATGTGACCCTGGACCTAACTACCATGGACGGAATATTACGTCCCAGCGATCAGCGGCGCCCACGTGGTGAGCGCCGCTGATCGCGGCCAGGTGTCAGCTAATTATCATAGCTGACACCCGGCACAACGTGTCAGGGGCGGTCACGGACCGCCCCGACACGTTAACCCCTTGTACACCACGATCAAACGCGATTGCGGTGTACCGGGGGTTAAAGGGAAGCATCGGCAGGGAGGGGGCTCTCTCCGTGCTTCCCTGAGCCCCCCACGGCAGCGCAATGTGCAGCGCTGCTGCGGGGGGCTCTTTCCCTACAGGCCCCCGGATCCAAGATGGCGACGGGGGCCTTCGGGGCCCTGTAGAGAGCTGACTTCCTCACTGCCTGCAAAGCACAGGCATGAGGAAGTCTGTAGCAGTGCCTGTGACAGATCGCTGATCTGTCACAGTGATCTGTGATGTGACAGATCAGCGATCTGTCACAGGACAGTGATGTCCCACCTGGGACAAGGTAATAAAGTAAAAAAAAAACAAAAAGTGTTAAAAATAATTTTAAAAAAATCGCTAAATAAATTAGTAAAAAAAAAAAAAAATATTCCCCAATAAATCCATTTTTTCAAAATAAAAAAAAAACAAAAACAATAAAAGTACACATATTTGGTATTGCCGCGTCCGTAATGACCTGCCTATAAAACTGTCCCATTAGTTAACCCCTTTAGCGAACCCCTTAAAAAATAAAAATAAAAAAAGAAGCAAAAAATAATGATTTATTATCATACCACCGAACAAAAAGTGCAATAACGCGCGATCAAAAAGACCGCTGGTACCGCTGAAAACGTCATCTTGTCCCGCAAAAAACAAGCCACAATACAGCATCATCCGCAAAAAAATAAAAAAGTTATAGCTCGCAGAATAAAGCGATACAAAAATAATTATTTTTTATATAAAATTGTTTTCATTGCAAAAAACTGACAAAACATAAAAAAACGACCTAAATGAGGCATCGCTGTAACTGTACTGACCCGAAGAATAAAAACGCTTTATCAATTTTACCGCACGCGGAACGGTGTAAACGCACCCCCCAAAAGAAATTCATGAAACGCTGGTTTTTGTTCATTCTGCGTCCCAAAAATTGGAATAAAAAGCGATCAAAAAATGTCACGTGCCCGAAAATGGTACCAATAAAAACGTCAACTCGTCCTGCAAAAAATAAGACCTCACATGACTCGGTGGGTCAAAATAAGGAAAAATTATAGCTCTCAATATGTGGTGATGCAAAAACTATTTTTACAATAAAAAGCGTCTTTTAGCGTGCGACAGCTGCCAAACATAAAAACCGCCATAAATAGTAAATCAAACCCCCTCTTATCACCCCCTTAGTTAGGGAAAAATAATAAAACTAAAAGAAAATGTATTTATTTCCATTTTCCCGCTAGGGTTAGGGTAGGGTTAGGGTTAGGGTTAGGGTTAGGGCTAGGGTTAGGGTTACTGCTAGGGTTAGGTCTAGGGTTAGGGTTAGGGCTAGGGTTAGGGCTAGGGCTCAGATTAGGGTTAGGGGTGTGTTGAGGTTAGGGTTGGAGTTATAATTGGGGGGTTTCCACTGTTTGGGCACATCAGGTGCTCTCCAAAGGCAACATGGCGTCTGATCTCAATTCCAGCCAATTCTGCGTTGAAAAAGTCAAATGGTGCTCCTTCCCTTCCAAGCTCTGCCATGCGCCCAAACAGTGTCTTACCCCCACATGTAGGGTATCAGCCTACTCAGGACAAATTACAAAACAACTTTTGGGGTCCAATTTCTCCTGTTACCCTTAGGAAAATAAAAAATTGGGGGCAAAAATATCATTTTGTGGAAAAAAATGTTTTTTTTATTTTCACGCCCAGGCGGTATAAACTTCTGTGAAGCACTTGGGGGTTCAAAGTGCTCTCCACACATCTAGATAAGCTCCGTGAGGGGTCTAGTTTCCAAAATGGGGTCACTTGTGGGGAGTTTCAATAGTTTAGGTACATCAGGGGCTCTCCAAATGCACATGACACCCGCAGACCAATCCATCAAAGTCTGCATTCCAAAACGTCACTACTTCCCTTCCGAGCCCCGACGTGTGCCCATACAGTAGTTTTCTCCCACATATGAGGTATCAGCGTACTCAGGACAAATTGGACAACAACTTTTGGGGTCCAATTTCTCCTGTTACCCTTGGGAAAATAAAAAAATTGGAGACTAATTGATCATGTTTGTGGAAAAAATACGATTTTTTTATTTTCATGCCTGGGCATTATAAACTTCTGTGAAGCCCTTGGGAGTTCAAAGTGCTCACCACACATCTAGATAAGTTCCTCAGGGGGTATAGTTTCCAAAATGGGATCATTTGTGGGGGGTTTCCACTGTTTAGGTACATTAGGGGCTCTCCAAAGGCAACATGACACCCACAGACCATTCCATCAAAGGCTGCATTCCAAAACGTCACTACTTCCCTTCCGAGCCCCGACGTGTCCCCATACAGTAGTTTTCTCCCACATATGGGGTGTCAGCGTACTCAGGACAAATTGGACAACAACTTTTGGGGTCCAATTTCTCCTGTCACCATTGGGAAAATAAAAAAAAATGGGGACTAAAAGATGATGTTTGTGGAAAAAATACGATTTTTTTATTTTCACGCCCGGACGTTATAAACTTCAGTGAAGCACTGGGGGGTTCAAAGTGCTCACCACACATCTAGATAAGTTCCTTGGGGGGTCTAGTTTCCAAAATGGTGTCATTTGTGGGGAGTTTCTACTGTTTTGGTACATCAGGGGCTTTCCTAACGCGACATGGTGTCCGATCTCAATTCCAGCCAAAAACGTCAAATGGCGCTGCTTCCCTTCCGAGCTCTGCCATGCGCCCAAATAGTGGTTTATACCCACATGTGGGGTATCAGCGTACTCAGGATAAATTGCACAATATCTTTTAGGGTCCTGTTACTTTTGGAAAAATAAGAATTGAGGGTGAAAAGATCATTTTTGTGGAAAAAATATGATTTTTTAATTGTACTGCTGTACGTTATAAACTTCTGTGAAGCCCTTGGGGGTTCAAAGTTCTCACCACACATCTAGGTAAGTTCCTTGGGGGGTCTAGATTCCAAAATGTTGTCATTTGTGGGGGGTTTCCACTGTTTTGGTACATCAGGGGCTTTCCAATCGCGACATGGTGTCCGATCTCAATTCTAGCCAAAAACGTCAAATGGCGCTGCTTCCCTTCCAAGCTCTGCTATGCGCCCAAATAGTCATTTAAACCCACATATGGGGTATCAGCGTACTCAGGACAAATTGCACAATAACTTTTAGGTCCTGTTACCCTTGGAAAAATAAAAATTGGGGGTGAAAAGATCATTTTTGTGGAAAAAATATGATTTTTTAATTGTACCGCTGTACGTTATAAACTTCTGTGAAGCCCTTGTGGGTTCAAAGTTCTCACCACATATCTAGATAAGTTCCTTGGGGGGTCTAGTTTCCAAAATGGGGTCACTTGGGGGGGTTTCCACTGTTTAGGTACATCAGGGGCTCTCCAAACGCGACATGGCGTCCGATCTGAATTCCAGCCAATTTTGTATTGAAAAAGTCAAACGGCGCTCATTCCCTACTGAGGTCTGCCATGCGCCGAAACAGTGGTTCCCCCCCACATATCAGGTATCAGCGTTCTCAGGACAAATTGCGCAATAACTTTTGCAGTCCAATTTCTCCTGTTACCCTTGGTAAAATAAAGAAAATTGAACCTGAAGTATTTTTTTTGTGAAAAAAAGTTAAATGTTAATTTTTTTTTTAATATTCAAAAAATTCCTGTGACGCACTTAAAGGGTTAATAAACTTCTTGAATGTGGTTTTAAGCACCTTAAGGGGTGCAGATTTTAGAATGGTGTCACTTTTGGGTATTTTCTATCATATAGACCCCTCAAAGTGGCTTCAAATGTGATGTGGTCCCTAAAAATAAAATGGTGTTGCAAAAATGAGAAATCGCTGGTCAATTTTTAACCCTTATAACTTCCTAACAAAAAAAAATTTTGGTTCCAAAATTGTGCTGATGTAAAGTAAACATGTGGGAAATGCTTTGTATTAAGTTTTTTGTGTGCCGTATCGCTGTGATTTAAGGGCATAAAAATTCAAAGTTGGAAAATTTTCAAAATTTTTGCCAAATTTCCGTTTTTTTCACAAATAAACGCAAGTTATTTGAATGCAATTTTACCACTAACATGAAGTACAATAGATCATGAGAAAACAATGTCAGAATCACCAGGATCCATGGAAGCGTTCCAGAGTTATGACCTCATAAAGGTACAGTGGTCAGAATTGTAAAAAATTGGCCCGGGAGTTAGCGTGCAAACCACCCTTGGTAGTGAAGGGGTTAATGTTTCAATAAAGTATGACATTTTTATCACATATACACCACTGTGTGTACCAATTTTTTTTGTACTCTTTTGTTACCACAATAGTATTATCAGTGTTCTGTGGTGTATTACCCACCAAGGGATTTATTGTAATTGCTTGGGCAATATCTGTGATTATATCATGTGATAATTTGTAATGTATAACTAAAAAGGAATATACATATTAGTAGAGTGAGATAGTTTGTTGGTTACATAGGTTAGAATAGATCTACCATAATATTGACCCATATGTACTTGGATATAGCTACTAAACTACAGCTCCTTACATATTAGAATATAAACTATAATGCCGCCTTTATGTACAAGAATATAATTACTATAATATTTCACCATATGTACTAAAACATAACTATAATGCTGCTCCTCACTTCCAGAATATATCTACAGTATGTACAAGAATATAACTAGTATAATACTTCACCCTATGTACTATAATATAACTACAATACTACCCCTATGTAGAAGAATATACAGTGGGGCAAAAAAGTATTTAGTCAGTCAGCAATAGTGCAAGTTCCACCACTTAGAAAGATGAGAGGCGTCTGTAATTTACATCATAGGTAGACCTCAACTATGGGAGACAAACTGAGAAAAAAAAATCCAGAAAATCACATTGTCTGTTTTTGTTTCATTTTATTTGCATATTATGGTGGAAAATAAGTATTTGGTCAGAAACAAAATTTCATCTCAATACTTTGTGATATATCCTTTGTTGGCAATGACAGAGGTCAAACGTTTTCTGTAAGTCTTCACAAGGTTGCCACACACTGTTGTTGGTATGTTGGCCCATTCCTCCATGCAGATCTCCTCTAGAGCAGTGATGTTTTTGGCTTTTCGCTTGGCAACACGGACTTTCAACTCCCTCCAAAGGTTTTCTATAGGGTTGAGATCTGGAGACTGGCTAGGCCACTCCAGGACCTTGAAATGCTTCTTACGAAGCCACTCCTTCGTTGCCCTGGCGGTGTGCTTTGGATCATTGTCATGTTGAAAGACCCAGCCACGTTTCATCTTCAATGCCCTTGCTGATGGAAGGAGGTTTGCACTCAAAATCTCACAATACATGGTATCTCATGATACACGATTCATTCTTTCATGTACCCGGATCAGTCGTCCTGGCCCCTTTGCAGAGAAACAGCCCCAAAGCATGATGTTTCTACCACCATGCTTTACAGTAGGTATGGTGTTTGATGGATGCAACTCAGTATTCTTTTTCCTCCAAACACGACAAGTTGTGTTTCTACCAAACAGTTCCAGTTTGGTTTCATCAGACCATAGGACATTCTCCCAAAACTCCTCTGGATCATCCAAATGCTCTCTAGCAAACTTCAGATGGGCCCGGACATGTACAGGCTTAAGCAGTGGGACACGTGTGGCACTGCAGGATCTGAGTCCATGGTGGCGTAGTGTGTTACTTATGGTAGGCCTTGTTACATTGGTCCCAGCTCTCTGCAGTTCATTCACTAGGTCCCCCCGCGTGGTTCTGGGATTTTTGCTCACCGTTCTTGTGATCATTCTGACCCCACGGGGTGGGATTTTGCGTGGAGCACCAGATCGAGGGAGATTATCAGTGGTCTTGTATGTCTTCCATTTTCTAATTATTGCTCCCACAGTTGATTTCTTCACTCCAAGCTGGTTGGCTATTGCAGATTCAGTCTTCCCAGCCTGGTGCAGGGCTACAATTTTGTTTCTGGTGTCCTTTGACAGCTCTTTGGTCTTCACCATAGTGGAGTTTGGAGTCAGACTGTTTGAGGGTGTGCACAGGTGTCTTTTTATACTGATAACAAGTTTAAACAGGTGCCATTACTACAGGTAATGAGTGGAGGAAAGAGGAGACTCTTAAAGAAGAAGTTACAGGTCTGTGAGAGCCAGAAATCTTGATTGCTTGTTTCTGACCAAATACTTATTTTCCACCATAATATGCAAATAAAATGAAAAAAAAACAGACAATGTGATTTTCTGGATTTTTTTTTCTCAGTTTGTCTCCCATAGTTGAGGTCTACCTATGATGTAAATTACAGACGCCTCTCATCTTTTTAAGTGGTGGAACTTGCACTATTGCTGACTGACTAAATACTTTTTTGCCCCACTGTAACTACTAAAATACTGTCCTGTGTACAAGAATATAACCATAATACTACTCCTAGTATTTAAGAATATGCTTACTATGATACAGCACATATTTACAAGAGTATAATTACTAAAATACTGCTCCTATATACAAGAATATAACTACTATAATACTGCTCCTATGTACAAGAATATAGCTACTATAATACTGCTCCCTATGTACAAGAATACATCTACTTTAATTCTGTCCCTATGTACAAGAATATAACTACTATAATACTGCTCCTATGTACAAGAATATAAGTACTATAATACTGCCCCTATGTACAAGAATAAAACTACTACAATACTGCCCCTATGTACAAGAATGTAACTACTATAATACTGCTCCTATGTACAGAATATAATTATTATAATGGTGCCCTTATTTACAAGAATATAACTACTATAATACTGCCCCTATGTACAAGAATAAAACTACTATAATACTGCTCCTATGTACAAGAATATAACTACTATAATACTGCCCCTATGTACAAGAATAAAACTACTACAATACTGCCCCTATGTACAAGAATGTAACTACTATAATACTGCTCCTATGTACAGAATATAATTATTATAATGGTGCCCTTATTTACAAGAATAGTACTACTATAATACTGCTCCTATGTACAAGACTATAACTACTATAAAACTGTACTGCTATGTACAAGTATAGAGCTCCTTTAATACTGTGATCTACAAGAATATAACTAAGAACAATGAGGGTAATGTACTAATTAAAATAATAAAATGAAAATCCACAACCCCTCTAGAAATGTGGATGGCAGACCATCCGGTAAAAGAACCCAATACCAATGAGTATGGTGGAAGATAATACTGACAGAGTGCCAAAGTGGAAATGATGTGTACAGCAACACGTGAGAATGGGTAAAAACACCTTTATTAATATATAAATGGGTGTACACTTAAATAAAATAAAATAAAAAATGAATAATAAAAAGGCATCCCAAATAAATGCGTAATATTGGGTTATAATATCCTACAACATAGGGTAAAATGTATACCCATAAGGCACAGGCTCAGAAGGAAAATGAAAAAAGAAAAATAAAAATAAATATTGATGGAACATTAATGAAGCCCCCAAAAGGAATTGTGTATACAGTGCACCATATAATAATAAATATCCAAAATTGTGTAAACACAGTACACAAAAAATAATAAAGAATAATAATAACAACAGCAGCTGTGCAGACAATAGTGCAATGAAAAAAATTGTTTAAAAAAGTGTGTGCAGTGAACAAACAAAAGACACTACAAGAGTGTCACACAATGTGAGGGGGGAAGGTGATGGGAGCAAGAAATAAAATGATACCTAATGAGCCGGAGAATGATGCCTGGGGATGCCTGAGAACGCGCCCCGACGTGCGTTTCGGAATGAACTTCCTTCGTCAGGGGGTAAGAATATAACTAGTATAATACAGTGCCTATATACAAGAAAATAACTACTATAATACTGCCTCCTATGTACAAGAATATAACTACTATAATACTACTCCTTTGTACAAAAATATAACTACTATAATACTTCCCCTATGTACAAAAATATAACTGCTATAATATTGCTCCTACTTACAAGAATATAACAATATAACTTCTATAATACTGCTCCCTATGTACAAGAGTATAACTACTATAATACTGCTCCTATCTACAAGACTATAACTACTATAATACTGCCTCCTATGTACAAGAATATAACTGCTATAATACTACTCCTATGTACAAGAATATAATAACTATAATACTGCTCCTGTGTGCTAGACTATAACTGCAATAATACTGATCTTATGTACAAGAATATAGCTACTATAATACTGCCATGCACAAGAAAATAGATAATATAATACTGTTATATACAAGAATATAACTACTATAATGCTGCTCCTACATATAAGAATATAACTACTATTATACTACACCTATGTACAAGAATATATCTACTATAATACTGCCTCTATGTATAAGGATATAACTACTATAATACTACTCCTATGTACAAGAATATATCTACTATAATACTGCCCCTAAGTATAAGAATATAACTACTATAATGCTGCTCCTACATATAAGAATATAACTACTATTATACTACACCTATGTACAAGAATATATCTACTATAATACTGCCTCTATGTATAAGGATATAACTACTATAATACTACTCCTATATACAAGAATATAATTACTATAATACTGCCCCTATGTATAAGAATATAACTACTATCGTACTGCCCCTATGTATAAGAATATAACTACTATAATTCTGCTCCTATGTATAAGAATATAACTACTATAATACTGCTCCTGTGTACAAGAATATAACTACTATAATACTGATTCTATGTACAAGAATATAACTACTATAATACTGCCCCTATGTACAAGAATGTAACTACTATAATACTACTCCTGCGCTGGCTTCTTGACCTTTTTGTTTGATATTGGTTTGTGGCTGACCCCCCCACTTTTTGTCGTGCGCGCTTGGTTATGCACGTCATTTTATCTGTCTTTATTGTGATTGATCTTTGCTGCTGTACACACATACAGCAGCCCTACCCTCCTTCAGGCTCCATTTGATTATGCATCTGTGTCTGGGCCTGCTTCACCCTTCATCTATGTTTGCTGATTTGGCAGTGTTGAGGTCAGATCTGAGATGTTCATGTCCGGAACTGGTCGGCCTTTATCTGCGCTTGTCCTTTCTGGCGCCATGGGAGTGATTCAGAAACACTTCAGGTACATTTTGCATTTAATATAGTCTTGCTTTTAATACGTTTAGGAGGCTGTAATGGCACAGCGAATATAAAAATCATAGAGTAGGACTGCCCCACATGAGAATGCCTTGGCATGGCGGGGTGGCTCAAAGAATTGATCAATTGCTTGCTAAATGTCTCATTTTAAAGTACAGTTAGAAACTAATATGTGCATGTGCATTTTATGCATTGCGTTCTAACTTAAGGCAGCGCTGGCTTCTTTGGCTTTTTTGTTTGTGCTGTAATACTTCCCCTATGCACAAGAATATAACTGCTTTAATACTTCCTCCTTATTACAAGAATATAACTATTATAATACTGCCCCTATGTACAAGAATATAACTACTATAATACTGCCTCTATGTACAAGAATATAACTAATATAATACTGTCCCTATGTACAAGAACATAACTGCTATAATACTGCTCTTATGTACAAGAATATAACTACTATAATACTGCTCCCTATGTACAAGAACATAACTGCTATAATACTGCCTCCTAATTACAAGAATATAACTACTATAATTCTGTCCTATGTAAAAAAAAATATAGCTAAAAAGTGACAAAAAACTGCATAATTAGGAAATAACCTTGGCATAAACATAGTAGATAGTATGGTATTGCTCACCTGACTGAGTTGTGTAAGGTATAACTCCTGTGCACATAAGATAGCAGTTGCTGTTGCTCCATTTGCTGGAATAAAGCCATCAGTAAATGCAATAGTAGACAGAGATATATGGATTAACCTGCTGCGCTGCTGCTCAAGAAGGTATCCAATGGAGATGATAGTGCTGAAGAAAGCTTCTTTATTGATCTATGCGTTTCAAAGTTGAAAAAAACGCCTTCATCAGGAAAATACCTTTGCCTTCGCCTTCAGTCCGCATTGCTCACTCCGACCTATGACTTAAAAAATCCAGTTTAGCAGGTGAGCCCATAAAAATAACTACAATCATACTGCCCTGTTTTTGCAAGGATATTATTACGCACTATAATATTCTCCCATATGCAAGAATACAACTTCTATAAATGTGCCTTCAGACAATAGTCCACCTTCATGGAAGCCTTTGCAGTTCAGCTCGAGAACTTTTAGTGTCACTTTAATTTGTAATGAACAGAGTTTATAACCAATTACTTGGTTTAATTAGAGAGTTTTGTAATGAGCAAAAAAAAATTCAGAATGCCGAGGTTGATGATGGTTTGGGCTGATTCTCAGGAGACTTCAGTATAACGTAACCATTTTTTGTGGATCCAAAGATTTGACTATGAATCAACTTCATGAGATGAAGTTCCAATTATAATTAATATTTTAATTACTCTAGTATTGTCTATAAATTAAGAAACATATTGGTAAGGACTAAGGAATATAATGAATCAGGGATGTGTGGAACTTATTAAAGCAGAAGACAGGTGATAACTTACTTCTTATGTTTCTGCTGGTTTAGAACCTCTCTTTAAGAATTAAGTAAACTGATTATCAGCTTTCTCTCAGTCCTACTAAGTTGCTTTACTTCACCTGTTGAATTCCTTACTTCTCTTCGGTGTAACATGAAGATCCTTGGCCCCAATGAAAAATCTGTAGCAAGGCCATTTTTATGTGGTAGAAGAAAGTTGGAACTCCATCAGACATCCTAGTAATGTTGAAGGTTATACAGGTGCTTCTCACAAAATTAGAAAAAAATAGGAATTAGACCTACCGGTAATTAGGTTTCCAGGAGTCCCATCTGACAGCACCATGGAGGACATCCTCCTCCTCCTTGCAGGGACAGGAAAGAGGTTAACCCCTTCATGACCCAGCCTATTTTGACCTTAATGACCCGGCCATTTTTTGCAATTCTGACCAGTGTCCCTTTATGAGGTAATAACTCTGGAACGCTTCAACACATCCTAGCGATTCTGAGATTGTTTTTTCGTGACATATTGGGCTTCATGTTAGTGGTAAATTTAGGTCAATAATTTTTGCGTTTATTTGTGAAAAAATCAGAAATTTGGCGAAAATTTTGAAAATTTCGCAATTTTCAAATTTTGAATTTTTATTCTGTTAAACTAGAGAGTTATGTGACACAAAATAGTTACTAAATAACATTTCCCACATGTCTACTTTACATCAGCACAATTTTGGAAGCAAAATATTGTTTTGTTAGGAAGTTATAAGGGTTAAAAGTTGACCAGCGATTTCTCATTTTTACAACAAAATTTACAAAACCATTTTTTTTAGGGACCACCTCACATTTGAAGTCACTTTGAGGGGTCTATATGGCAGAAAATACCCAAAAGTGACACCATTCTAAAAACTGCACCCCTCAAGCTACTCAAAACCACATTCAAGAAGATTATTAACCCTTCAGGTGTTTCACAACAGCTAAGGCAATGTGGAAGGAAAAAATGGACATTTTAATTTTTCCAACACAAATTTCCTTTCAGCATCAATTTTTTCATTTTCACATGGGCAACAGGATAAAATGGATCCTAAAATTTGTTGGGCAATTTCCCCTGAGTACACCGATACCTCATATGTGGTCATAAACCACTGTTTGGGCATACGGCAGGGCTCAGAAGGGAAGGAGCACCATTTGACTTTTTGAATGGAAAATATGCTGGAATATTTAGCGGTTGCCATGTCGCGTTTGGAGAGTCGCTGTGTGCCTAAACACTGGAGCTCCCCCACAAGTGACCCCATTTTGGAAACTAGACCCCCCAAGGAACTTATATAGATGCATAGTGATCACTTTGAACCCCCAGGTGCTTCTCAAATTGATCTGTAAAAAAAAAAGTACTTTTTTTTCACAAAAATTATCTTTTAGCCTCAGTTTTTTCATTTTCACATGGGCAACAGGATAAAATGGATCCTAAAATTTGTTGGGCAATTTCTCCTGAGCACACCAATACCTCATATGTGGTCATAAACCACTGTTTGGGTGCAGGGCAGGGCCCGGAAGGGAAGGAGCGCCATTTGACTTTTTGAATGGAAAATTAGCTCCAATCGTTATCGGACACCATGTTGCGTTTGGAGAGCCCCTGTGTGCCTAAACATTGGAGCTCCCCCACAAGTGACACCATTTTGGTAACTAGACCCCTTAAGGAACTTATCTAGATGTGTAGTGAGCACTTTGAACCCCCAAGTGCCTCACAAAAGTTTATAACATAGAGCAGTGAAAATAAAAAATCATTTTTTTTCCTCAAAAATGATTTTTTAGCACGCTATTTTTTATTTTCACAAGGGTAACAGGAGAAATTGTTGTCCAGATTGTCCTGAGTACGCTGGTACCCCATATGTGGGGGGGGCACTGTTTGGGTGCACGGCAGGGCGCAGAAGGGAATGAGCGCCATTTGACTTTTTGAAATGAAAATTGGCTCCAATCGTTAGCGGACACCATGTCGTGTTTGGAGATCCCCTGTGTGCCTAAACTTTGGGGCTCCCCCACAAATGACCCCATTTTGGAAACTAGACCCCCTAAGGAACTTATCTAGATGCATAGTGAGCACTTTGAACCCCAAGGTGATTCACAGAAGTTTATAATGCAGAGCAGTGAAAATAAAAAATCTTTTTTTTTTCCTAAAAAAAAATTTTTTAGTCTGCAATTTTTTATTTTCACAAGGGTACCAGGATAAATTGGACCCCAAAAGTTGTTTTCCAGTTTGTCCTGAGTACGCTGGTACCCCATATGTGGGGGGAGACCACTGTTTGGGCACACGTCGGGGCTCGGAAGGGAAGTAGTGACATTTTGAAATGCTGACTTTGATGGAATAGTCTGCGGGCATCATGTTACATTTGCTGAGCCCCTGTGTGCCTAAACAGTAGAAACCCCCCACAAGGGACCCCATTTTGGAAACAAGACCCCCCAAGGAACTTATCTAGATGTGTGGTGAGCACCTTGAACCCCCAAGTGCTTCACAGAAGATTGTAACGCAGAGCCGTGAAAATAAAAAATCATTTTTTTCCCTAAAAAAAAATGATTTTTAGCCCGCAATTTTTTTTTTCACAAGGGTAACAGGAGAAATTGGACCCCAAAAGTTGTTGTCTAGTTTGTCCTGAGTACGCTGATACCCCATATGTGGGGGATGACCACTGTATGGGCACACGTCAGGGCTCGGAAGGGAAGTAGTGACGTTTTGGTATGCTGACTTTGATGGAATGGTCTGCGGGCATCATGTTACATTTGCAGAGCCCTTGATGTTCCTAAACTGTGGAAACCCCCCACAAGTGACCCCATTTTGGAAACTAGACCCCATAAGGAACTTGCCTAGATGTGTGGTGAGCACCTTGAACCCCAAAGTGCTTCACAGAAGATTGTAACGCAGAGCCATGAAAATAAAAAATCTTTTTTTTTCCTCAAAAAATGAATTTTTAGCTCGCAATTTTTTATTTTCACAAGGGTCACAGGATAAATTGGACCCCAAAAGTTGTTGTCCAGTTTGTCCTGAGTACGCTGGTACCCCATATGTGGGGGGAAACCACTGTTTGGGCACACGTTGGGTCTCAGCAGGGAAGTAGTGACATTTTGAAATGCTGACTTTGATGGAATGGTCTGCGGGCGTCATGTTACATTTGCTGAGCCCCTGTGTGCCTAAACAGTAGAAACCTCCCACAGTTGACCCCATTTTGGAAACTAGACCCCCCAGGGAACTTATCTAGATGTATGGTGAGCACCTTGAACCCCCAAGTGCTTCACAGAAGTTTATAACGCAGAGCCGTGAAAATAAAAAATCATTTTTTTCCCTCAAAAAAAATGATTTTTAGACCCCAAAAGTTGTTGTCCAGTTTGTCCTGAGTACGCTGATACCCCATATGTGTGGGGGAACCATTGTTTGGGCACACGTCGGGGCTCGGAATGGAAGTAGTGACGTTTTGAAATGCAGACTTTGATGGAATAGTCTGCAGTCGTCATTACGTTTGCAGAGCCCCTGATGTGCCTAAACAGTGGAAACCCCCCACAAGTGACCCCATTTTGGAAACTAGACCTTCCAAGGAACTTATGTAGATGTATGGTGAGCACTTTCAACTCCCAAGTGCTTCACAGAAGTTTATAATGCAGAGACATGAAAATGAAAAAAACATTTTTTTTCCACAAAAATAATTTTCTAGCCCCCAATTTTTTATTTTCCCAAGGGTAACAGGAGAAATTAGACCCCAAAAGTTGTTGTGCAATTTTTCCTGAGTATGCTGATACCCCATATGTGGGGGTAAACCACTGTTTGGGCACACGTCGGGGCTTGGAAGGGAGTGAGCACCATTTGACTTTTTGAACGCAAAATTGGCTGGAATCAAAGGTTGCACCATGTCGCGTTTGGAGACCCCCTGATGTGGCTAAACAGTGGAAACCCCTCAATTCTAACTCCAACCCTAACCCCAACACACCCCTAATCCCAACCCTAACCCTAACCCCAACACACCCCTAACCCCAACACTAACCACAAGCCTAACCCTAATTCTAACCCTATCCCTCTTTTCAACCCTAACCCTCTTTCCAACCCTAACCCTCTTTCCAACCCTAACCCTCTTTCCAACCCTAACCCTCTTTTCAACCCTAACCCTCTTTCCAACCCTAACCCTAACCCTCTTTCCAACCCTAACCCTAACCCTCTTTCCAACCCTAACCCTAACCCTCTTTCCAACCCTAACCCTCTTTACAACCCTAACCCTAACCCTCTTTCCAACCCTAACCCTAACCCTCTTTCCAACCCTAACCCTCTTTCCAACCCTAACCCTAACCCTCTTTCCAACCCTAACCCTAACCCTCTTTCCAACCCTAACCCTAACCCTGATGGAAAAATAAAAATATTTTCTTTATTTTATTAGTTCTGCCTACCTATGGGGGTGATAATCGGGGGGTTCATTTACTTTTTATTTCATTTTGATCACTCTGAGAGTGATCAAAATGAAATAATGGAATCTGCAGCCGGCAGATTCGGGCGGGCGCACTGCGCATGCGCCCGCCATTTTCTAAGATGGCGGCGCCCATGAACCGGACCCGCCGGACACCGGGAGCGACGGGGGGACTTGGAAGGTGCCGGGGGCGGTGAGAGTGGGTGAGGGGGGATCGGAAGCTGGCGGGGAGCGAAGGGAATGGGAGGAGGGCAGATGATGACAGCGGCGGCAGATCGCCACTGTCATTCAGTGGCAGGGGGGGGCGATCGCCGGTGGGGGGGGGTCAAATCGGTGTCTCCAGCCATGGCCGATGCTACTGCAGCATCGGCCATGGCTGGATTGTAATATTTCATCAATTTTCATTGATGAAATATTACTATCGCTCTGATTGGCTGTTTCACTTTTAACAGCCAATCAGAGCGATCGTAGCCACGTGGGGGCGAAGCCACGCCCCCTGTGGTGAATTACAAAGCCCCCTGTATCTGCGGGTCAGGTGACCTTTCATTGACCCCGATCACCCGACCCGCAGGGGGGCTTTGAATTCATGACACAGGGTATGCGTCATAGGTCGGATTGGCACCGACTTTCATGACGCATACGCTGTGTCACAGGTCGGGAAGGGGTTAAAAGGTCCCACTCCACCCCCTTTCCCTCAGTGTTTTGACAAGTACCACACCATGGATAATGCAAATGACAAACTTTTATTGACTAAGTCATATTACAGCATATGACATAACATATATAAGGGGGAACTAACCGTGCTGTCAGGAAGGACTCCTGGAAACCTAATTACCGGTAGGTCTAATACCTATCTTCCAGGACATGCCTCCTGACAGCACCATTGAGAATACCAAAGTACTGTACCTCCTCAGGGTGGGATTACTGCCTGGACAACCCTTCTCCCGAAAGCAGTCTGCTGGCCAGATAACACATCTAGTTTGTAATGCCTGCAAAACGTGTCAACTCTGGCCCAGGCCACAGCCCTGCAGATCTGCTCTACAGATGCTCCTGCTCTCGCAGCCCAAGAGGCTGATACGGCTCTGGTAGAGTGGACCTTTACCCCCTCTGGGGAATCAACCCTTTTGATCTACACCGTGTGCAGAATTATTAGGCAATTTGTATTTGAGAGGATTCTTTTTATAATTGAATAACAACTATGTTCTCAATCAACCCAAAAGACTCATAGGTATCAAAGCTTAATATTTTTGGAAGTTGGAGTGGGGTTTTTTAGATTTGGCTATCTTAAGGATATCTGTTTGTGCAGGTAACTATTACAGTGCAGAATTATTAGGCAACTTAATAAAAACTAAATATATACCCATCTCACTTGTTTATTTTCACCAGGTAAACCAATAGAGCAACACAAAATTTAGAAATAAACATTTCTGACATTCAAAAACAAAACAAAAAAATCAGTGATCAATATAGCCACCTTTCTTTTTCGATGACATTCAAAAGCCTTCCATCCATAGATTCTGTCGGTTGCTTGATCTGTTTATGATCAACATTGCATGCCGCAGCCACCACAGCCTCCCAGACACTGTTCGGAGAGGTGTAATGTTTTCACTCCCTATAGATCTCACATTTTATGAGAGACAACAGGTTCTCTATGGGGTTCAGATCAGGTGAACAAGGGGGCCATGTCATTATTTTTTCTTCTTTTAGACCTTCATTGGCCAGCCACACTGTGGAGTATTTGGATGCATGTGATGGAGCATTGTCCTGCATGAAAATCATGTTTTTCTTGAATGATACCGACTTCTTCCTGTACCACTGCTTGAAGAAGGTGTCTTCCAGAAACTGCCAGTAGGTCTGGGAGTTGAGCTTCACTCCATCCTCAACCCAAAAAGGTCTCACAAGTTCTTCTTTGATGATACCAGCCCATACCAGTACCCCACCTCCACCTTGCTGGCGTCTGAGTCGGAGTGGAGTTCTCTGCCCTTTACTGATCCAGCCTTGGGCCCATCCATCTGGCCAATGAAGAGTCACTCTCATTTCATCAGTCCATAAAACCTTAGAAAAATCAGTCTTAAGATATTTCTTGGCCCAGTCTTGACATTTTATCTTATGTTTCTTGTTGAAAGGTGGTAGTTTTTCAGCCTTCCTTAGCTTGGCCATGTCCCTGTGTATGGCACACCTTGAGCTTTTTGATACTCCAGTAACGTTGCAGCTCTGAAATATGGCAAAACTGGTGGCAAATGGCATCTTGGCAGCTTCTCACTTGATGTTCCTCAATTCATGGGCAGTTATTTTGCACCTTTTTTATCAACACACTTCTTGCGACCCTGTTGGATATTTGCCATGAAACACTTGATTGTTTGGTGATCACACTTCAAAAGTTTGGCAATTTCAAGACTGCTGCATCCCTCTGCAAGACATCTCACAATTTTTGACTTTTCAGAGTCCGTCAAATCTTTTTTCAGACCCATTTTGCCAAAGGAAAGGAAGTTGCCTAATAATTAAGCACACCTTATATAGGGTGTTGATGTCATTAGACCACACCCCTCCTCATTACAGAGATGCAAATCACCTGATTTACATAATTGGCAGTTGGCTTTCAAGCCTATACAGCTTGGAGGAGGACAACATGTACAAAAAGGATGATGTGATCAAAATACTCATTTGCCTAATAATTCTGCACCCAGTGTATAGGCGTTAGAAATTACGGTGGTAATCCATCTTGCAATAGATGCTTTTGAAGCTTGTTTCCCCTTGTTTTTACCCCAGAAAAGAATGAACAAGTTAGGGTCCCTTCTCCAGCTACGAGTGGCCTCCAGATAATCAATGACTGCCCGTCTAACATCCAGAGAGTGCAAGGCCTGCTCTTTTTCATTTGAGGGGTTCTTGCAGAAGGAAGGTAACACAATTTCCTTGTTTAGGTTTAGGCCAGAGGCTACCTTAGGTATAAATGCTGGATCCAGCCTTAAGACTATATGATCCTCCCATATCTGTAGATACGGGTCTCTAGTGGACAGGGTCTGTATCTCACCTACTCTCTTAGCCATGGTAATAGCCACCAGAAATGCTGTCTTCCATGTGCGAGTCAAAATGGGCATGTCTCCCCCTAGAACTTAGGATTCCTTACAAAGAGACCTGAAGACCAAGTTTAGATCCCAGGGGGTTAACTGCCTGATTGTAGGGCGCAGTCTTTGGATTGCCCTTACGAACCTTACTATCCACAGGTGAGAGGCCAGGGGGTAGTCCAAGTAGGTACTCAGTGCCGAGATTTGGACTTTTAGGGTGCTGGGCCTAAGACCTTTATTATACCCTGCCTGGAGAAAGTATAGGACCACTGGGACGTCGGGAACCCCTGCTATGAAGTCGGACCTGCCACCTTGCAGACAGAACCTCTAACAGATCTTGTAATAGATTGCCGAGGTCACCGGCTTCCTGCTTGCCTGGATAGTAGATATGACCTGGTCCAACAAGCCCCGGGCCTTCAGGATGTCCCGATCAGGATCCATGCTGAAAGGTGTAATCTTCCTGGATTCTGGTGGAAGACTGGACCCTTGTGTATAATGTCTCTCCTTAGGGGAAGCTCAATCGGATTCTCTATGGCCATAGTTCCCAGCAGTGGGAACCAGCTACTCTTCGGCCAAAATGGAGCGATCAGCACAATATTTGCCCGATCTTCTTGGATCTTCCTGAGCACCACTGGAATGAGTGCCAATGGTGGGAAAGGGTAGGAGAGTGGTTCGTCCCATCTCTGACTCAAAGCATCGACCGCCTCCTGCACGTCCGATAGATTCAGTGAATAGGACCAGGGTACTTTTGAATTTGTCCTGGTAGCGAACAAGTCTATCCGGGGAGTCCCCCAGGATAACACAGGGTTCTAAAATATCTCCTGGTTCAGCTCCCACTCAGTTGTGCAAATCCTTTGCCTGCTCAAGTAATCCGCCACGACATTTTGAGAGCCTTAGAGATATACCGCGGTTACCAAGAGAACTGTGTTCTCTGCCCAAGAGAATATCCTTTCTGCCAGGTCCTGCAGTGCTCAGTGTCTGGGACTTCCCTGGTGCCTCAGGACTGAAACTGCTCTTACATTGTCCAAAATATTCTTACAAGCTGGTTCCTCAGTCATGTCCTGTTTCTTCTTAGGGCCTCCCATACTGCATACAGCTCTCTGTAGTTGGAGAACATACGGCTGATGTTTTCGGACAATTTGCCCTGGAGGATTCTTCCTTCTAGGTGTGCTCCTCATCCCCACCTGCTGTCATCCGTGGTCATCACCACACATGGAGAAGATATTCACAAGACGCCTGTCCGTAGGTTCCTGCGCCGAGTCTACCAGAGTAGTGATCTTCTTACCGCCACAGACAGTCATATTGTCTTGTCTAGTGAGGCCTGATGACGACACAATGTTGACAGGATCTCCTTCTGCAAAGGCCTTGAGTGCGTCTGCGCCCATTTAACGCAGGGGATTCACACCGTCATCAGACCTAGTACCTTCATAGCTGATCTTATGGTGGCACGATGACTTAGTAACTCGCCGACTCCGTACCGTGTCCTGCTTCTCTGATGGTATAAAGGGTGTTCTGCATCTCATGCAGTACATGAGAAGGGGTTAGATACAAAGTTATAGATATCATTAACAGTAAACAAATTTACGATGACAGATTGGTGCAGAGGGAAGAGGATCATCTCGTTTCCATAATGGCGCAGCTCACTCCAACACCTTGCCTGACAAAAGGGAAATTATAAATCCCATCTTGGTACGCTCTGTTGGGAATTGTGAAGCCAGTAACTCCAGATGGATTGAGCACTGACTCACAAACCCTCTACAAGCCTTGCTGTCCCCTGAAAACTTTTCGGGCAGCAATAAATGTGGCAAAGAGGAAACAGAAGCTGTAACAGTAAACTTAGTAGCAGTTTTGGCGGCTGCCTGTGCTACCATTGCGGCAAGGTCCACAGCTGTAGACGCCCGCTCAAGAGTGGTCAACCTGCTCTCAAGCTGCTGGACATACCACTGAAGATGATGATCATCTGCCACTGCTAGCCAGACCCTGGCGCTAGTATACTGTTAGGGTTGGTGGAACGCACTAAACAAAATATTATTATAAAGTTCGTTTACAACCCGGGGTCCACTGTGCAGAGGTGTAAAACTGCAGCTAATGTGAACAATGGCGAACTAAAAGCAGTGAAGCAGCAATCAAAATGCACAGTGTTAACCGTCATACTGTGTGAACAGAAAACTAAGTAGCACACTCTGTTACTCCACAGAGCGGCAAAGTAAAGCAGAGCACTGAGTACTTTTCCCTGTTAACCGTCACAGGGATACAGCAAGTATGACGCTAGTTGGAGGTCCCTATAGCTACCCCTCAGGAAGTCTAGGCTGGTGGTTGTGATTGCCCTGACACTCGGTGTGCAAACTGCACAAGCGGTTTAGGATGCCCCAAGTCAGATGCTGAGCTAAGCAGGAGTTCCCACCCTACACTGCCTGCCTAGACACATAATCACCGCTATGAGAGCGGCCCACACACAAGCGCTCACAGAGTGGCAGCATAAACACTCACAATCACAAATGATACTAGCGCACAGGTGTGCGCCATTGAGAGCCTTTTATATCTAAAGCTTAAGTCCAGACAGACAGGACCTTGCCTGTGAACCAATCTGAAGCTGCCACATCACCAGAGCAGCTGACATCCGAGCACCAAAGAGAAGGCGCCACATCACGGACATGCTCAGTAGGGTGAACTCTGCACTTAGGCTCCAGAGCACAGTGCTGCACATGTAAACTAGTAGTCATCATAGGCTTAGCTGGAGAGCCAGCAGTAACTACACATACTGCACGAGCCTGGGCCAGGTGCTGGGACCTGAGTCTTTGCTGAGCAGTTGTCCCAGCGGCTGAGCCTGAATGGGAGACTGCCGCACCAGACAAGGCTTGAGATCCGTCCTGTGCAGTGAGAGAATTCTGGTGCCTAACATAATGACTTATGGAATTTCATTGGCTGTAAGCTGCGACCATCAAAGTTAGCACTTGAAATATTTCACTCTGTTTGTAATGACTCTATTTAATACATGAATTTCATTTTTTGGGTTGAAGAAATGAAATAATTTAACTTTTAATTATATTCTAATTTTGTGAGAAGTACCTGTATGTAAAAATAGGATTTTCCTTACTTTTTCAGTTTCTTCAGATGTGTGATATGGAATCTTCCTCTTTTTTTTTTAGAACAGCGCAATCTACTGGTGAGGTACAAAAACTTTTCCAAGGATGATAGCAAAACTTCTCCAGCAACAAACAAGCTACTTTTATTTCTACAAAATATACGCTACCGTATGTGTTTTTTCAAGCTTTTGGAAATGAACTTCCTGCTGGGTTTTGTAGACTATATCGAATTTTTCTTTTTGGTAAATTGGAGAACTTAACAAAATTTAAGAAACAGCACATCTGAAGCTATACTACTATTATTAATGTATTCAATATGTTAATTATTCACTGTGTACTATACACATGTAAATGTAACAAACATACATGCTTCATCTAGTGCTCAGTTCTAGAAATCATCAGGTGTCCAGGCAGTCTTAGGCCGGTTTCACATTTGCGTTTCAGGGCGCAGCGATGGCCTGCGCACAGCCGCTGCTAAGCCCCGCCCCCTGCTACGCCTTCGCTGGTAGCTCCGCCTCCGGGCGCATGACGCTGCATGCGTCATGCGTCCCCTATCTTTATCACTGAAGACGCAGGCCGTGCACAGAATGCGTTTTGGCGGCGCCTGCGTCCTTTTGACGGTGCGCCGACCAGCACCAAACGCAACCTGTTGCAGCGTCATGCGCCCGGAGGTGGAGCTACCGGTGGAGGCGCGGCAGGGGGCGGGGCTTAGCGGCGGCCATGCGCAGGCCGGCGCTGCGGCCCTAAACGCAAATGTGAAACCGGCCTTACCATCACTGACCAAATAGCATAAGCATATCCTAGCTACAAAAAAACTTTTTGCGGAAGGAGACAAGATTACATTTTCAAATATCTTTTCACACAATAGGGCATATTTAACATTACGAATGTGACAAAATTTGCGTTTTTGCCTTGCTGTCTTTATTGTGCCAAATTTGTTAAAACGGTGATACGGTTCATGATTTTTTTTTACAAACTAAAAAATACTCTTTGTTTTTGTCTTCAACAACTTTTTAGTGCAAGGTTGCATGTTTGCTAAAAGGTTGCAGCATTCATGCAAAGATTTTAGACATACATAAAATCAATCCAGGGAGGAAATCGAGTACATTTGGAAAAAAAATGGGACTTTTTAAAGAGATACAAATTATATATCAGCTGAAAACATCTGTGAATACAAAAACCTTTCCAAAATGATAAACTTAAAAAAACAAGTGAACGGATATAAAATTTACTTTTAAAAAAGCTGAAAATTAAAAGAGTAAGGCACAAATGAAAGACACAAAATAAAAAAATGAAATAACGACCTCCGCTGTACTAGTACTGTGGAGGTCGCTTCCCTTCCTTTGATGTGGGCTCCGGCGCTGAGCCGGGACATGTCAGTTGCTTTGAACAGCTGACATGCGCCCGCAATAGGCGCAGGTGAAATCGTGATCCATCCGCACCTATTAACTAGTTAAATGCCGCTGTCAAACTCTGACAGCGGCATTTAACACATGCTTCCGGCCATTGGGCTGGAAATACGCACACTGTTGACCCCCGGAACGTGATCGGGGGTCATCGAGGTGTTGGCATGACAACAAGAGGTCTCCTGGAGACCTCTATGGTTGTCAGTGCCAGATTGCTATGAAAGCCACCCGATGGTCGATGCTCATAGCAATGCAGTAATTCAGCTTCATATAGGCGGATCTGCTCATCACCTATATAGCAGAACCGATCAGGCTATGGCAAGCTTTTAGTCTCCCATGGAGGCTATTGAAGCATGCCAAAAAAAAATGTTATTAAAATAATAAAAAAATATAAAAGTTTAAATCACCCCCCTTTCGCCCCATTCAAAATAAAACAATAAAAATAAAATCAAACATACACATATTTGGTATCGCTGGGTTCAGAATCGCCCGATCCATCAATAAAAAAAAAAAAGATTCATCTGACCGCTAAACGGCATAGCAAGAAAAAAAATAAAATGCAATACAGGGCGATCAAAAGATCGTATCTGTACCAAAATGGTATCACAAAAAACGTCAGTTTGACACGCAAAAAATAAGCTTTCAACCGACCCAAGATGCCAAAAAATGGAGACGCTACGAGTCTCGGAAATGGCGCTTTTTTTTTTTTTTTTTTTAACAAAGGTTGGAATTTGTTTATCCACTTAGATAAAATGAACCTAGACATGTTTGGTGTCAATGAACTCACAATGACCTGGAGAATCATAATGGCAGGTCAGTTTTAGCATTTAGTGAATCTAGCAAAAAAAAAAAGCCACTCAAAAAACAAGTGTGGAATTGCACTTTTTTGACATTTCACCGCACTTGGAATTTTTTTCCCGCTTTCTAGTACACGACATGGTAAAATCAATGGTGTTGTTCAAAAGTACAACTTGTCCCACAAAAAACAAGCCCTCACTTGGCCATATTGACGGAAAAATGAAAAAAATTATGGCTCTGGGAAGAAGGGGAGCAAAAACAGAAACGAAAAAACTAAAAAGGGCAGGGTCTTGAAGAGGTTAACTGTGCCCTATATGTGCATCAGTAGACACTTTCTAAAGTGGGCATGGCCACATCTACTAGACAGTGTACTCTTCTGGTCTTGATTACTTTTCAAAATCAGAAATTAATTTTCATATTTATAAATGCTTTTACACCAGAAAAATTGCATGAAAGCTTTGAAAGATCACAAAATTTTTGTGCAATGTGGAATTGTGTACAAAGTGTCACCGCTTTTTGCATTTCAACATCAGTGTGATTCAGCACTGCCAAATTTGGCAAAATTGGGTAGGAGTCGGGGCAGGGCAGGGGAACACCAGCCCAGACAATTTTTAAAAAATGCCGGAATTTTTTTATGGCAGAAAGTAATTGTGGAGGACACAGGACCCGTTCCTCCCACGTCACCACTGTGACGTAACTACACAGGCACAGCTCTCCGGCGCCCCCCTGGTCTCTCAGGTCAGTAAGGGAACTGCACCTAGAGCAAATGGCCGCCAGGGAGGATGTCCTGTTACCCGCTGGGTATTCTAAGTTTCGTGATCAGAGTAAAAGCATCAGCCCAAGATTAATTTTATAGTTTAATTGCCTTAAGGGCGCACTGGATAATTACAGAAATATACAGAAAGCTATACAATGGAATTACAGTGGATTTGCAGTCAGAGTAAAATATAACAATAAGGTACAAGACTTAGAGATATTAAGCTGGAGGTCAATTTACCAGGTTGCATGTGGGTGCCGGGAGCTCTGCATTCCACAGGTACAAGAATCTTAGTTGCCGGACAGACCCCCAAAGCATGGGCCGCTGCTCCCCTTTGAAAATCTGTCCCCAGTTCCTTCTTAGATCATCATCGTCTGGTTCTTCTGTGTGAGTGTCTGTCTCTGCTATGGGCTGCTATTTGTTAAACACGCTAGGTTCCTCCCCCTTTGTCAGAGGGTGGGCTAATAATCTCCACCCTTTAGCTCCCTGCAGAACTTATTCCCAATATCTAAGAAAGGGGGTAACTTTCTACAGCATGGTCGGATCAGGACATGAGAGGTACCAGTGAATGCGGTATGTTTTGCCTGTTGTGTGGAGAGCAAACATGGCTCCATTGGGTCACTTTGGAGGGCCAATCTCTATATCTCAGGTCCCAGCACCCTCACCGACTCAGGAGTCACACTACCAGATGCACGATTTCCTCAGGGTCACTCGGATATTTTCATGAATCCATAACTCGCAAGATGTGTTCATTATCCATGATCCTAGAATGGAGCCGGAACGACAGGGACACACAATGGATGTGTATTCCTGTGTCTGGCTGACAGGTATATTCTAATTAAAGCCCTCAGGCATTTTCCTGCCCCATGCTGGCGCAGCTCCTTACCTAATCTTTGAAGTTCTGTTTTGGGCCTTATCTCATTATCATACTAAAAGGCCTTGCTATTCAACATTGGAGCACTAATTCCTGCTTTATTCACTATGCACACAGGCCCTGGGGGAGTAGGAGCAGTTGGCTGCCTGCAGTTCTGGTGAACTCAGACCAAAATGGATGCCAAGCTCAGACATGAGGCGAGCATTAGGCCCCATATCTAAGATGGCGGCTGCTCGTTCATCACACCTCCCTGCTTTAGAGGGCGCTAGGGGGTATCACATTCCTGTGTTCCCCCATGCGCCCTTCCGCACCCTCTCCTTGACGGGACAACCCATCAGCGTTACCATGGTCCCTGCCTCTTTTGTGGCAAATGGTGAAGTGATACTGCTGGAGAGCGAGGTTCCAGATTAGCAACCTCCCATTCGTCCCAGAGACCGTGTGTAACCAGCTGAGGGGGTTGTGGTCTGTTTCCACGGTGAATTGGCATCCGTACAAGTATGGCTCCAGACGCTGCAGGGCCCACACAATTGCCAGACATTCCTTCTCCATTGTGGAATAGGCCACTTCACTCGGCAGGAGCTGCCAGCTCAGGTACAGAACGGTGTGCTCATGGACCATACTGTCAACCTGGCTGAGCACAGCACCGAGGCCGAAGTCGCTAGCGTCGGTCTGCACTACGAACGGCCGTGTGAAGTCGGCTGCCTGTAGTACAGGAGAACTAGAAAGGGTGGTCTTGAGTGCCTGGAAAGCTGTCTCGCAGGTGACTGTCCAGTCAACTGCGACTGGCAGCCTCTTCTTGGTGAGGTCCGTCAGGGGCTTGGCCAGGGCACTATAGTGTGGAACAAACCTCCTATAGTACCCGGCAGTCCCCAAGAAGGACATCACCTGCTTCTTGGTCCTGGGGGGGCCAGGATACGATGGCATCCACCTTCACGGGCTCTGGCTTCAGAGCTCCCCCTCCTACCCAGTGTTCCAGGTAGTGGACCTCTCTCATACCCAGCTGGCATTTTTCCGGCTTAATAGTCAAGCCTGCTCGCTGGATCTGCCCGAGCACCTGCGCCAGGTGCTCTAGGTGATCCTCCCAGGTGGGACTGAAGATTGCGATGTCATCTAGGTACGCAGTCGCATACCCTTCCAGTCCCTAGAGCAGCGTGTTGACCATCCTCTGAAAAGTGGCAAGGGCATTCTTCATGCCGAATGGCATCACTGTGAACTCGTACAGTCCGAATGGAGTGATAAAGGCAGAGCGTTCCCGTGCCCCAGGGGTCAGGGGAATCTGCCAATACCCCCTGCTCAGATCCACGATGGTCAGGTACTTGGCCCCGGCCAGCTGATCGAGCAGATCATCGATGCGCGGCATTGGGTACGCATTGTTGACCGTCACAGCGTTGAGTCCCCGGTAGTCCACGCAGAACCACGTAGTTCGGTCCTTTTTAGGGACGAGGACTACAGGCGAAGCCCACATGCTGTTGGGCACTTGGATCACCCCCAGCTTCAGCATCTCATCTATCTCTTGGCGCATGTGCTGCTGCACCTCAAGAGAGACCCGATATGCTGAACGCCGGATCGGGGGGTGATTGCCGGTGTCCACGTCATGGATGGCTGTCTCAGTCCTTCCGGGCAGGCTGCTGAACAGCTCCCGAAAGGGGTGTAGGGTGACCGCCAGCTGGGAATGTTGGTCCTCTGAGAGCTGGTGGCCAACCCCCACATCTTCGATGGATCCACCCGCCTTAGCTTGGGTGAGCAGATCCAGGAGGGTTTCTACCTCTCCTTCCTCGGAAAGGTTGCACACTTGGTGGGCACAAGCCTCCCGCTCATGTTGGGCCTTCATCATGTTCACGTGGAAGGCATTCCTCCTTCTACGGGTGTGGTCCAGGGTGACCAGATAGGTGACAGCGTTGAGCCGCTGGTGCACGAGGTATGGACCCTCCCAGGCCGCCTGAAGCTTTTTTTGAGGTACGGGGACCAGTACCCACACCTTTTGACCCACCTCGTTGGTCCGCTCACAAGCATTCTGGTCGTACCACCGCTTCTGGTCAGTCTGGGCTTGGGCCATATTGTCATGCACCAGCCGTGTCAAGGCCATCATTCTGTCCCGGAAGCGCACAACATACTCAATGACCGACACTCCAGGGGTGGACAAATCTCCTTCCCATGCTTCCTTCACCAGAGCAAGTGGCCCCCGTACTCGTCGCCCATACAGGAGCTCAAAGGGGAGAACCCTGTTGAGGCCTGTGGGACCTCCCGGTAGGCAAACAGCAGGTGAGGGAGATACTGCTCCCAGTCTCTCCCATGGGAGTCGACCAATATCTTCAGCATCTGCTTTAAGGTGCCATTCAACCGCTCACACAGGCCATTGGTCTGTGGGTGGTACAGGCTGGCTACCAGATGTTGCACCTGTACCTGCTTACATAGAGACTCCATCAGCTGCGACATGAACTGGGTCCCTCAGTCGGTGAGCATTTCCTGGGGAAACCCCACTCTGGAGAAAATCTCCAGTAAGGCAGTGGCCACTTTGTCAGCCCGAATGGACGGCAAAGCTACCCCCTCCGGGTAACGGGTGGCATAGTCCACTACCGTTAGTATGAAGCATTTCCCGGAGTGGCTGTGAGTGGACAGAGGTCCAATAAGATCCACAGATACCCTCGAGAAAGGCTCTTTGATGATGGGCAGAGTACCAGTGGGGCTTTGGGGCGCCGCCCCACCTTCCCCACCCTCTGACAGGTGTCACACGAATGGCAGTAGGCAATCACCTTGGTCCTCATTCCCGGCCAGTAGAAATGCTGAGCTAGCCTGGCCCTGGTTTTGGCGATCCCTAGGTGTCTGGCCATGGGAATCTCGTGTGCGATCCGCAACAATTCTGCCCTGAACGGATAGGGTACCACTAACTGTCGTTCCCTGGGCCACACCTCCGGTGAACCCGGCTGGACCGTTACTCGGTACAGAGGTCCCTGGTCCCAGACCACTCGCTCGCGGTCGGACTCCAGGGGAGGCTGTGCCACCTGCTCCTTGAGAGCTTTCAGGCTAGCATCAGCTTCCAACGCTGCCTGAAATCCCTGACTCGATGTGGTAAGAATTGACGAAACTGCCACATCCTCTGTCAGCTCCCTGGGATCTGTTTCCTGGCCGCTGTCTGACTCGGCAGCCACTTGGTCGGAGAGGGGGAAACCGTCGGACCTCCGCGAGGCTCCTTGGGCTCCGGCGCTCCTACTCCTTGTAACAGCGGCCACGACCGCTGAGACCACAGGTAGCGCCTGCTTCCCCTCAGCCCCGACCAAGTCGCTGGGTCAGGCAGACTTCCCTGGCCTCCTGACATCCCGGATGCGGGGAACTCCTGCCCTGGGGTCTTACGTGGTGGCTCCTCTCCCGGGACGCCCCCTCCCCCCCATGGCCTGTTCCTCTTTCTGCAGAGGTCCTAGACTCAGCAGGCTGGATTCACTTAGGGACCCTACACTGCCCATAGCAGCCCCTCCCTCCACCTCTGAGCTCTCCCCTGCAGTCTTCTCACCAGTCCTCACTGTGAGCCCTGTGTGTGTAGTGTCGGTGCATAGCTTACCATCAGGTTTCACTCCCTCCTCCACTGTTGGAGGCACATTCAACACATTAACATTATCCATTACAGTAGAGTCATGACATTCTTGGGGAGCCGGACTTGGGGGTTCAGTGGCCACATACTGAGACACTAGCCGCCCCAAATCGGTCCCAAGCAACACTTTGGCAGGAATATTTGGCGTTACTCCCACCTCCCCCATTCCCCTACCGATGCCCCAGTCAAAAAACCTTGGCGACGGGCAGCGCCGTTTCAACACCTCCAATTCCGGAGATGGAAAGGGTTTTCCCAGGCACCAAGTCTTGAGGGGACCCCACCTCAGGACGTACCAGGGTTCATTCAGCGCCTGTGTCCCGCAGTCCCATGACCACTGAGTGGCCGATGGTGACGGGTTGGTAATTGTCCAGGGACCTCCCACCACCCCCTCCTACACACAAAACAGTGGATGGTTTCTGGGACAGGGATGGGGCCTTATAGCGCTGGGGACACACAGCCTTAAAGTGCCCCGGCTGGTTGCAATGATGACATCTGGGCTTTGCTCCTGGCCTGGAGAGGGCAGCAGGGGGGTACACCCCTTGCACTCTAGGGGCTGGGGGGACAGGGGCAGGACTGGGCTTACCCCCTCTCCAGGGGCTGCTGGCAGGATTCTTTGGCTCAGAGGCCTTGTTGTTGGCATACTCGTCTGCCAGGGCGGCTGTAGCAGAAGCCCTCTTTGGTTTCCGGTCACGGAGAAACTGCTGGAGGACCTCTGGGCAGTTCCACAAGAACTGCTCCGTGACAAACAGTTCCTGGACCTCATGGCGGGTGGTGAGCTCTAGACCCGAGGTCCAGTGCTCCGCAGCTCACAGCAGTGCCCGCATGTGGTCAGTCCAGGTGTCCTTTAAGCCCCACTGCAGGCTCCGGAACTTCCTGCGGTACGAATCCGGGGTGAGGTTGTAGTGCTGGATCAGGGCCCACTTGATGCTATTGTAGTCCTGCTCCTCCCCGGCAGGTAAGTCCCCCAAAACTTCCAGGGACTTACCCCTCAAACGGGGGGTCAGGTACCTTGCCCACTGATCCAGGGCCAGATGGTGTTGGAGGCAGGTTCTCTCAAAGGCCAGCAGAAAGGAATCCAGATCTCCATCCTTTTCAAGCAGGGGGAAGTCCTCCGCCAGGAACTTGGAAGTCTTGGTCCCCGGTGGGGCTGGTGCGTCCAGCGGGAGCCCGTGCTGAGCTATCTCCAGTCGGTGCTGGCGCGCCGCAGCTTCACGGTGTTCTGCAGCCTGCAGCACACGTTCGGCATGCTCACGCTCTGCTGCTTTCTCTGCCGCCACCAGGAGTCTGTAGTGGGCGGCGCCGTTACCAGCCTCGAGCTGTGCCATAGCCGCGTGGAAAAGGGCCTCTGATCTGGACAGGCTGGGACGGGCAGGTGGTGGACAGTCCACTGTGGGACTGAGCATGGGGGTCTGGCTCCTTGGGGAGCCCTGGCTGAGCTCCCCCTCGCCTTCATTGGTATTGTCCTCCACCACCTCCTCATAGACCATAGCATTGGCCTCCCCCTTTGCCTTACTCCTGGTGCCTTCCGCCATCTTAGGAACCTCTGGTTACTGACACAGCTGCAACCCTGGCCTCGCACACAACTTATTATATTTGCACTCTGACCGTCTAGTGCTGGGCTGACCTTAAGACACTAGCAGTGAAAGTTACCCCTGGTAGTCTCTAGTGTCTGGGAGTAGGGGTCCCACGCACACTATTACTCTGATCCCACCGCCGCCACCAATTGTGGAGGACACAGCACCCGTTCCTCCCACATCACCACTGTGACGTAACTACACAGGCACAGCTCTCCGGCGCCCCCCTGGTCTCTCAGGTCAGTAAGGGAACTGCACCTAGAGCAAATGGCCGCCGGGGAGGATGTCCTGTTACCCGCTGGGTATTCTAAGATTCGTGACCAGAGTAAAAGCATCAGCTCAAGATTAATTTTATAGTTTAATTGCCTTAAGGCGCACTAGATAATTACAGAAATATACAGAAAGCTATACAATGGAATTACAATGGATTTGCAGTCAGAGTAAAATGTAACAATAAGGTACAAGACTTAGAGATATTAAGCTGGAGGTCAATTTACCAGGTTGCATGTGGGTGCCGGGAGCTCTGCAGTCCACAGGTACAAGAATCTTAGTTGCCGGACAGATCCCCAAAGCATGGGCCGCTGCTCCCCTTTGAAGATCTGTCCCCAGTCCCTTCTTAGATCATCATCGTCTGGTTCTTCTGTGTGAGTGTCTGTCTCTGCCATGGGCTGCTAGTTCTTAAACTTGCTAGGTTCCTCCCCCTATGTCAGAGGGTGGGCTAATAATCTCCACCCTTTAGCTCTCTGCAGAACTTATTCCCAATATCTAAGAAAGGGGGTAACTTTCTACAGCATGGTCAGATCAGGACATGAGAGGTACCAGTGAATGCGGTTTCTTTTGCCTGTCGTGTGGAGAGCAAACATGGCCCCATTGGGTCACTGTGGAGGGCCAATCTCTATATCTCAGGTCCCAGCGCCCTCCCCGACTCAGGAGTCACACTGCCAGATGCGTGATTTCCTCAGGGTCACACGGATATTTTCATGAATCCATAACTCACAAGATGTGTTCATAATCCATGATCCTAGAATGGAGCCGGAGCGACTGGGACACACAATGGATGTGTATTCCTGTGTCTGGCTGACAGGTATATTCTAATTAAAGCCCTCAGGCATTTTCCTGCCCCATGCTGGCGTGGCTCCTTACCTAAGCTTTGAAGCTCTGTTTTGGGCCTTATCTCATTATCATACTAAAAGGCCTTGCTATTCAACATTGGAGCACTAATTCCTGCTTTATTCACTATGCACACAGGCCCTGGGAGGGTAGGAGCAGTTGGCTGCCTGCAATTCTGGTGAACTCAGACCAAAATGGATGCCAAGCTCAGACATGAGGCGAGCATTAGGCCCCATATCTAAGATGGCGGCTGCTCCTTCATCACAGTAATCAAGTCTCTGTACTATGTAGCGGCATCTGTATTGCCCGTCTCGTACTGCCCAGTGACTGGGGAAGTAGCATGTCCGGATAAAGATGCTACAGAGTCATACCATACATTTTTCACTAGTTTTTCCCTATGCAGGACCCATTTCTAATTGCCTATGAGCTAGTGGGTGAAGACTAGATATTATGATGTCTCCCTTACACAGAGACATAAGAGTTTCCTGCTCTCCACACTATGTGCCAGATATTCAAAAGTAACCATAAAATGTAGCATCATACAGTAATACGGAACAATGTGACCATTAATTCGTCGGGTGGGGGGTGAGATAAAACATTTACTAAAAAGCAGCAGCTTTATTCATCTGTGTGTCTTTTTCACTGTGTTCCTACCTCCTCCCCCTGTCTCTCTCTGGAGCGCCCCACAGGGCCTTAGGTTACTCGGTACCGGGCCGGTCATGTTCTTTAAAGGGGATGTCATGGTGGCAGTGACCTGGTCCGTTGCCTCGGGCGTCCAGTAATTAAAAATAGAGGATAATGATATGGTCTTTGGTCATGACGCCACCCATGGTGTTCGGCAATGGATGGCCGATGCTGCTGTTTTTGTTCACTGGGACTGATGGTGACCCAGCAAAGATGGTTCTGCTCCCCACGGGTGGAGCGGGGCCCCAGGGCAAATACATTTGAATGTTCAGATGGTGGTGAACGTTGGGGTGCAAAGGAAAAGTGAAGGACACAGAGAGGTGCAGTTTTCTTTACCTTTTACTTGAACGTAAATGCAACCTGGGGTACCACATACAGATGATGGATTGAGTCTGGCTTGCCTGGAGGCATTTAGGGGATCCACCCTGCCAGTTGGGGTTGGAGACCTTCCTTCTGTGCTCTGTTTTCGGGTCCCTGCTGCTTGTAGCTAAGCTGCGGCCCTCTCCTGCGTGATGATTGTTAACCTGTATGGCTGACAGCGTGAGCCTATATCATGGGCACTGTCCTTTCCACTGTCAGCTCTGGGCTCTTGGTCTGCTGCCGTGCCTTCAGGTGTTTAGTGTGGCCAAGGAACTTGCAGCCCCCTGCACTCCAGATTTGGCTGTCAGGGCGTAAGCTCCTGCCCAGCCAAGGACTCTGGCGTCCCTTTTATCAGCGCTTCGCTTTGGGGTCAGTTATACGCAATTTTAGTTCCCCAGAGCCCCTTCTCTCTGCTCCTGTCCCTTCCTTCTCCACAGACCAACTCAACTGTCTCTGTCTTGTTATGAGCCCCAACTGCTCCCATTTCTATGACAACTATCTTGTTTACTCTCTCAGCTGTCTTCTTGCTGACACACTAACCCCACCTGCTGGCTAGAATTTATAAGGAAGCTCCCCTTTCTGGCCTGCAGTAGGAATTCTCATGTACACTGTGTTACCTGGCATGGGGACCCCCCTCCTGCCTCCAGGCATGACATCACCCCTTAGAGGGAGGCAATGTCACTATGGCAACCGGACTCTGGGGTGCCACATCTCCATAGACTGTAATGGGCTCGCAAACAAATACAAAAAATGAGATGTATATTTAAATAGCTATGTTTCAGGTTACTTTTGGGTACAGTGATAAAAACGAAGCACTAGTTTAATGTCGATGAGTCATTGCTAAGATGGAATATTCATGTAAAGGGGACATCAAGAAATGTTCTAAAATATTAGTTATAGTAAATAAAAATTAGGTACATGTCACATACAAAATAAGTCATCAAAAATGTGAAAATAATAAGTTAATAGTATTTCAAACAATATTTTAAACACCTACTCTGGCTTAAATAATTATCCAGAGTAAAGAACAGAACCATCAGAATTAAAATCAATAAATCTTTATTAAAAGACCAATTAAAAAATCACAAAGTCACTAGTAAGAGGGATACCACAGTATCCAAAGCGGTAAGTAAATCACTGCTGTATGAATGAAAATGTAACAATCAAAATAATGGGATACATTTTTTACACAAAGTCAAGTGACTCTATAACGATATGTCACATTAGTGACAAAGAATGGAATTTTTAGTAGTCCTATATATATATATATATATATATATATATATATATATATAAAATATAACAACATCAGTAGTGAAATCAGTAAGGACTCAAACTCAAAATATAGCAGTGAAGACTGACACTAACAACCTGCAACAGGTATAACAGATAAATAAGGTGACGTGGAGCATATGATATTAAAAGACTATGCTATTTTTTAATGACAAGTAGTAATAATAGACAAGAGCAAAAACCCTTTGTGGAAAAGTGGCATCACCATAGCAACAACCCTAATTAGATAAATAGTCCACATTATCAATATACTTGTGCTCATAAGTATATGGCAGTAGTCACATATAAAAATAAAGTGAACACTGAATGATGTACCTGTAAATTTATAATACCAAGAGACCAGGAGAGGTCAGACAGGATATGTGGGGAGTACTCACACCCCAACGCGCGTTTCACCACTTGTTTCTTCTGGGGCATGTCAATGTGTGGGTAACTGCCTTTTTATGTGATATATCTACCAATGAAAGTTAAGAAGGATCAAAGACGCCTATGACGTTGGCGGCGGATGTCACATTCGCCACTCCCCACATGTAAATAAAACTTCTTAGGAAGTGCTCATTCACATGCATGGTGGAATGCATGCAGTAAATACTGTGCACTTCTGGAGGTTCATGGGACTGAGGCAGCTGCGCATGCGCACTGTCTATAGAGCAGGGAATGGAGAAGGAAAATAGAATCATTGCTGGTTGCCCTCAGATCAAGGGTATGCATTAATGCACGAATCAGTTAACACCTAAAGTGCTGGTGCTAGTGACTATATAATGTTCTGAGACTGCAAAAAAAGAATACATTTTTTTTCACATACAAAATAAGTTTAATAAAAAAACAAGTGTGATATGGAATATACTCAGGTTTTTTCATAACTAAAACAAAAAACTAATTTTTTTGCAGTTCATCAATTACATTTAAGACTCTCCAGGGAAAGTTATTTTGTTGTTTGCATGAGAAACAATGCAAAACGAAATTTAAAGGCTTTGCCAGTACTGAATTTTATTTTTGAAAAATCTAGGGAGAACGCACATTCTTCCTACCCCAATGTGTTTTGCAGGCACTCAGGACTTTTAAGAAATGTTGTGCATTTAATCTTAGATTAATGTACCCAGCAGTCATTCTGCATTTCACAATATTTAACATTCCGTTCCCATCTTATTCTTGAGCCAAATTGCACTGAAGCAAGTATGTTTGACTTAATTTAAATGTCTTACATTGACCATGAATTTCAGATGAGAAACAAATACAATGATTTGCAAAGTGCTATAAAAAGCGGTGATAGAAGTCAGGACTTGCGTTAAACAAATCATGGCTTTATGAGTAATGTAACACTGAACATGTAGCAATGAAGGATAATTTCTTTTATCTTGCAGACATACGAGGATGACTCGAGTCCCTGAGACAATAACTTATCGATTCTAAGATCCAACACACTGCAGTCTGCGGTTTCCAGAACACACAATTCTATGAATCAAATGGACAGCTTCTTTTTCATGTAAGGTGTTATGTTTATTCCTGCTTTCAACTGTAAATTGTGCCTGAAAATCATTTCCTTTATTATTCAAGCAATGTGCTAAAAATCTGTTGGTTTTCTGTTTTATGTAACTTAAAGGTCTTGTTTTGATTTAAAAATTTGGGCTTTATTTACACTCCAGTTTTTTTCAAGAACAAAAAAACTGACAGTTTTATTGGTGATTTTGGTCGGAGTTTCATCAGAATTCGGTTTGAGCTTGATCAGAGTGTCACCAGTTTTTCTCATAAATTACCTTAGACTTCTTTCACACATCCGGTTTTTGCCGTCAGGCGAAATCTGGCTATTTTTACTAAAACCAGATCCGGGGAAATGCAATGTTGGATCCGGTTTTCCCACATTGACTTGCATTAGCGCCGGATCGCACTGGATGGACATGCGTTTTGTCCGGTTTTCGCCGGATCCGGCAATGTGTCGCAATCCGGCATCTGGAAAGAACGGCAACTGCAACGTTTTTTGTCTCCGTCGAAAAAGCCGGACCCGCAGGATCCGGCGCGTCCGGCTTTTTCACACAATGAAAGTCTATGAGCGCCGCAATGCGCCGGATCCGGCTTTGGCCGGATTCGTTGGCCGCATCCGGTTTTTTTGGTCTGAGCATGTTCAGTAGCCCTGCCCACAACAAACATATATAAACCCATGACAGTGGAACCCTCAGCCACAGCCAAAATACCACCTAAAAAGAGAGGAGACCGATGCAGAAGATGGCAGGAGACGACAACTGCACCACCCCAAATGGAGCATGGTAACCAGGCGGAGGGGAGTCCACCAGCAGATGACAGACGGTAATTATGACATCCCCCATTCCTCAAAACTAGGGCCATGGAATATCAAGATATTCATTGGCCCTTTGCTTCTCTTTATTCACCAGCAGAATACGCCCTAGAGATGATGAAGCAGCAGCAGCACCGGCAGCAATGGCAGCACCATCAGCAGCAACAGCAGCATCAGCACCACCAACCGGAGTGGAGTCTGGCCAGCAGGAAGACACCACATCTTCTTCTGGGAGCCCTCCCTCGCATCGTCAGCGTTTGACAGTAAGTTTTTATTTCCAATATCCATCATCTCTGGAATACATGTCTATTCATTGGCTTTTATTTCAAAACAGGGATCACAAGCTGAAGAGTAGCTCCCAGAAGAAGATCGAAGGGGTGGACAGATACCTGGAGTGGGCTCACAATTGGTAAGTTTATTGCATCAAACGCAGAAACACAACATCACACTACACACAACACATAGAAAACAATGTACCGCAGACATTACACAGCAAACAAATATGCCAACATCCAAACACATAATTTTTTTTCTTTTCTTCTCTAGTCTTCCCAATCTGGTGCTCGGCCAAGAGGTCCTCACAGTGCCTCCCAGGGTCGTCGGCGACAGTAACGCGGCGGCTACCAGCGTGTAAGTATAATATTTTAGTTTAATTTTTTTACACTTTTTATTTCATTTCTTAAAGTGTGGTGCCTAATTTTGCTATTTTTCTCTTTTACTTTAACAGCCTTCACAGCGTGCTCCTGACTCTGACCGTGAGGATGGAGGAATTGATGTGGACCAGCTAATCGATCTCATCAGAGAAAGGGAGCCGCTTTGGAATATGGCTGACCGCTGCCATGCTGACCTGATAGTTACCCGACGGCTCTGGGAGGAAATCTATTCGCTCCTTGTGGACCGCTGGGAGGACCTCGATGCTTGGGCCCAGATTAAAGAGCGTAAGTATATACAGTACCGGTTGCTTGATGTAAACCAGTGTTTCCTGAACTCCAGTCCTCGTGGTCCCCACGGAACATGTTTTCAGGATTTCCTTTAGAGGAACACTATGGAAATCCTGAAAACATGACCTGTGGGGGGCATGAGGACTGGAGTTTGTGAAACACTGATGTTGTATACTAACCACTTTGTCCTTTCTCGTTTCAGGGGAGAGAATTGTGAAGCGGTGGCGGTCTGTGAGGGATCATTTCAAGAAGGAGTTCAACAAAGAAATGCGGGCCCCGAGTGGCTCTGGAGGACGCAGGAGCAAGTACAATTACGCACGAGCCCTGTCGTTCCTCCGGGTCACCAGAAGGTAAATATTACACACCACATGTCAAAAAAAATCTTTACATGTCTAATTTTTTTTCCAGCCAGGGCCATGCCATGTCACTATATTAATTGTATTTTTTCTCTTTATTCCACAGTACGGTGACCAGCACTCGGGAGCCTGCACGGTTGGACCCTTCTGAAGCGATCCCTGAGGAGACCGGCACCGAGGGACACTTCGACCGCCCCGGTACATCTGCACCTTCCCACACATGCGACCCATCTGTCCCATCCACCAGCGCAGGAGCATCGTGGCCGCCTACATTACATGAAGCTGCTGGTGAGGAGATCGCTTTCCCTTTACCCCACCCTTCTGCCCCTGCCACCTCTAGTACACCTGCGGGTACTGGGCGGCAGCGGCAGAGGGGTCAGGAAAAGAGCTATGCGCCAGAGTTCTTGCATGTGAATGCATCTCTCCAGAACTGTCTAAAAGTCTTGTCACAGCAAATCTCCGCAGGCTTTCAGCAGATCAACTCCAGCATTCTGGAGTTGAAGACACTTCTGCAAACCATGCATTCAGAAGCAAGATCTTCGCCAAACCACACCTTTTTCAGTTCTGTTGTGGAGCGCATGGAAACGCTCTCTCCTAGCCAGCAGATGCATGTAATGCATTCGTGCCATGGTGCTCTACTGCAAGTTACCTCCCAACCTCCTCCTCCCACCCCTGTAGTTCCTCCACCTGCACCCCCTCCAGCCACTGTCCCTCTTCCCCCTCCTATTACATATCAGCCACCTCCCCAGTACCACCAACCTCCCCAGTACCAGCAACCACCCCAGTACCAGCAACCACCCCAGTACCAGCCATCTCCCCACTTCCAGCACCTTGCCCCGTACCAAACTCCTTCCCCGTACCACTTTCCATCCACATCATCTGCTCCTACAGTCCCTGCCCAACCCTCCACTCCACCACTCACCACCTGTTCTGCCTCCCACATGTCCACCCATTCTGTAGCTTTTTCCACACCTTCACCTCTAACTGTTCCTTCCCCACCACGATCCCAGTCCTCTCTCCACACTCCCAGTGTCGAAGTGTCCCGCAGCCCCTCCAGCAGTATTTCCACCCCACAATACACAAACTTATAATTTTGTGTTCAATAAAAATGACCAATGTTGTTGTTTCAAAGCTTTATTCTAAAAGTTTTATAAAATTTCAAACATTTTATTAAAAATTTTTTTTTACAAAATAACGTTATCAATAGAAGTTAAATTATTGGTTTAAAATGGTTGTCTGTGATTTATTTCTGTGGCGAACTATGGTATACCAAAAGGTTTAATACATGGTATTTAAAAGGTTAAAAGGTATAATACAGGGTATTTTAAAGGTAAAAAGGTATTCAAAACCAGGTATATAACTGTGGGAAAAAGGTAACAACATTTTACCTTTTTGCCACAGTTGTGTTTTAAGCAAAGTATTTCACCTTTTATAAAATGTTGTGTATCTTGTTGGTGATTTACTAATAATGTACACAACTTTTGTTAAAAGGTGAAATACTTTGAATAAAACACAACCAGGTACACACCTGTGGCCAAAAGGTAAAAATATTTAAACCACGACAACATAGCCAAGTTTGGTTGGCAAAGGTATACTGTTGGTACAGAAGGTACACAACTTTGGTTAAGGGCAGAAATTTTTCACACTCTGTCATCCTGCCAGTGTACTCTGCCTTGAGGTGACATAAAGTATTGTGCAAAATTGTCCCTCATAACTGAAACCGTCACAGAACTTCTAGTGGTAATGTTCTGGTAATCTTGCAAGGTGGTTTCTTTAGAGGTGTCCTCAATGGAAATGGGTTCCTTGCAGAGAACAAAATTGTGGAGTACCACGCACGCTTTGATCACCTCGTCCACAGTTTCAGTCTTGAGGTTGATCGCAGTCAATAGGACCCACCATTTGGCTGTCAGAATACCAAAGGCACATTCCACCATTCTTCTTGCTCTTGTGAGGCGGTAATTAAAAATGCGTTTTGTTCTTGACAATCCTCTGCTAGAGTACGGTTTCAAAAAGGTGTTCTGACAGCTGGAAGGCTTCATCCCCTACACAGACAAATGGCTTAGGTGGGCCAGATGTTTGCGGCAGCGGTCTAGGGGGTGGGAACTGGAAGGTGTTTCCATACAGTTTACGCCCCACGGCAGACAGTTAGATAACTTGAGAGTCATTTGAGCGGCCATAGGCCCCCGATATCCACTGCAATAAATTTATACTCCGCGTCAGCGATTGCCATGAGGACAATGGAAAAATATTTCTTGTAACTGAAAAATTCCGATCCGGATCCTGATGGCTTAACAATGCGGATATTTTTCCCATCCACAGTGCCCAAGCAATTGGGAAACTGACATATCTGTTGAAACTTGTCAGCTATTTCAATCCACCTCTCTGTTGTGGGCTCTGGTAAAAACTCATCAAGTAAACAGTCCCACAACGCACGGCATGTGTACTTCACAATTCCAGATATGGTGGAAATCCCAAGTCTGTACTGGAAATGGAGTGACGAAAGGGATTCTCCAGTTGCAAGGAATCTATGGGCAGATAAAAAAAAAAATATTAGTTCCAAATCACAGCATACATACCAAAAATCAGCTATAACACTTGGAGATGCAAAGTACCACCAACAACATTTCAGTGAAAGTATGCTCTGATGCAATCAGATACAATAAATGAGTCTTACCTTAGAGTCACCAACAGACGCTCTGTCGGTGAAATGGAGAAGCGGCAATAGGAGTCTGATTTTCTTATGCGGTGTGCTATGCGCTCCACCAAGTAATCAAAATTGTCCATTTTCATATGAACATATGCAAAAAATTTCTCCGGGTTTTGTCTAAGGTCCATGCAGAGTGTAGAATAGACCCCACGCGTCATTCTCTTGGCTGTGATGGGGTGGATCCACAAATGGCATCGACGATGCATGATGTGCTTCTGTCTCGCTCTCTCCTTCTCCAGAACAATCACCCTCAAACAATTTGCCTCCGCTGTAAAATCCACCAAGTTCTTCAAAATATCTTCGCCAGTCAATTGCTCTTCTCTCCAACCTCTCCAACCTGCACTTTCTCCTCTACAACCTGTCAAAGATGGGCTGTAGGAACACGGTATATATAGGTTTTCAGTAGCCAATCCCGTTCGGAAGCCCACCAAGGGGCTGGCTTTTTAAAAACCGGATCCGGCGTATCCGTCAAAAAACGGTTGAAACGGATGAGACGGATCCGGTTTTTGGTCGGATGCGCATGACGGATCCAGCAGAAAACCGGATCCATCACATCCGGTTTTACATAACATTTGCTGGATCCGGCAACGCTGGATTGCGCCTGACGGCGAAAGACTGATGTGTGAAAGTAGCCTTACAGTCTATGAAAATCAAACTGCATTTGTATGGTGTCTGTGTAAGAAGTTGAGACAAGATAGAGTCAGTGATGTGCGGTACAATTTAAGGCGGAACTATCTGGGCTGTCACTACTGATGGGGGGGTTGTCCTCTGACGGAGAGACCTTTCTGTCAGACAGCGGGGGCACGAGGTACAAAAGGAGACCTGAGCGCGGGAACGGGGCAGACTTGGCGGGAAGGCGACAGGAGATGGTTGACTCCCTCTCCGTTGCTCCTACTGATGATTCCTCTGTTTCCAGACCTCCGTGTGCTGACCTTGAGATTGCTCTTGATGCTGTTGAGCTACCATCTGTATCTGCACCATTGAATACCCCTGCTTCACCCGAGATACCAGAACAACTGCTTAGAGACTACTCTGAAAGACCTCGGATTATTGTGGCTTGTGCACGTGCTTGCGACACATGCCCGGCGCTATTTCTGAGGCATTCACACCAATGACTGTTTCTATGTTCCAGCGTACCCAAGACAAAGAGGCTGAATCCTTCAGCATTGTCGGGTGGCAGTGTTACTCTCTTCTTCGTAGCAGAGCCAGAGACTTTGTGCATCATTTGAGACGCTGCTGGGAGATATTCCAGCCTTCCCCCTGCCAGAACCGCAACCGATAAGTGTCCCGTTTATCTTGTATATTCTTTTGCCATTGCCTTTACCTCCCTGCGTGGAGTATTACTGTTATTGATTGTTCAGTAAATTCTTGCTAACCCCTTCTCTGTCTCCGGTTACTCACTGCATCCGACGAACTGTTGCTTCCTTACATTTGAGTGGAGACTGATTTCTTCTTCAAGGACACATAGAATTGAATTGCTGATTTTAATTTGATCAAAATTGGACATGCCGCCGTTATTTTGTTTGGTCCGAGAACGACCCTATTTATTATTATTGGTGTGGGTGCTAACTATTAAAAACATGGATTGCCCATGTATGCAGAAAACAATGTCTGCATGAAGCTTTAATAAATGGGCTCTACCAAGTCTCTTCAGCGTTAAGCAGTTGCAAGAGCTGTACTCGTCTTTCCCCAGCATTCCCAAAAGGGTCTTTATGAGTCCCGTTTTCTCTATGATGACATCCTCCGCATTCTGCAAGCTTTCACCTAAGAAAAAAATAATAATGCAGGAAGTTCCTGTACAGAAGACAAGAAAATAATAAATTGGCCTAAGGGACATGGAAAGGGAAAAAATACCCTTAGTGGATGGCAAAACCCAGAACCACGATGCAGGGCCAATGGATTAATGGTGTCATACAGTGATGTGGGTACTATAGAAACATTTAAGATCACAGACTAACAGTTACATGATAGAGGGGCCAGTGTCTGCTGCAATACAAAGTATTTTAAGGGAAGATTATACTGATCTTGCATGCCCTGAAATGTTACCATTAGAGTTGAGCGAAACGGGTCGGTCATATTCAAAAGTTGCCGACTTTCGCTGAAGTCGGGTTTCATGATACAAAACCCGACCATAGCGTGAGGTTGGCCACGAGGTCGGCGACCAGAGCGCCAAAGTTGCGTTTCAAAAGATGCTTCAAGCGCCCTTTTTCAGCCAACGATGGAGGACGCACACTGTGGGCAACGCGATGACATAGGCATCAGTCACCACCATCTTTGAAAAGGGCATGCAAGTGATTGGCTGACTTTGTGTGACATCACAGGGGCTACAAAAGGGCGTGAACGCCGACCACCATCTTACTTATGCCGATCTTAGCATAGGGAGAGCTGCTGCTGCTGCTGATTCTGTAGGGAGAGCGTTACGCAGGGAAGAAGAACCAAAAAAACTGCTTCTGCTGTTAGCGATTTCCACTTACAACACACAACACTTTGTGTGCAGTGACAGGGGAGGCTCTATTTTTGTGCATCAGCTCTGTTTGTTATTAGGCTGCCTTATAAGGCTCCCTGATAGCTGCATTGCTGTTTGCACACTGCTGTGCAAACTGCTTTTTTTAAAAAGCAAAAATACTTTTCTTCCTCTTTTCTGCACAGTTACCAAGCGTTCATTTATCCACCCTTTTGTGTGTGCACTGTGCAGCAGTCCTGCTTATTAGGCTGCCTGTATCCATACTTGGACTGAGAGCATCATTGTCAGCGTCTTCAAATCTCTAGAGAGATCAAAATTCTCACCAATCCTATAGACACCCTCCACCTTGTCATTCACCATCCAATTTCAGCCTGTTACATTGAGGTGTAATCTCTCCTGGGCCAGAGACAATAGTTCTGCGTCCTCAAATCTATAGTGAGATTCAAAATCTCACCAATCCTATAGACACCCTCCACCTTGTCATTCACCATCCAATTTCAGCCTGTTACATTGAGATGTAATCTCTACTAGGCCAGAGACAATAGTTCAGCGTCCTCAAATCTCTAGTGAGATCCAAATTCTCACCAATCCTATAGACACCCTACACCTTTTCATACACCATCCAATTTCAGCCTGTTACATTGAGGTGTAATCTCTACTGGGCCAGAGACAATAGTTCTGCTTCCTCAAATCTCTAGAGAGATTCAAATTCTCACCAATAGTAGATACACCTTCTACCTTGTTTTACAGTACCATATAGCTGGTGGTATTTTGGGTACATTTTCACAAAAATGAGCAAGTATGGTGGAAGACGCCATGGAAGTGGGCGGAGGTTGCCAGCTGGTCCCGATGGTGGTGGTGGTGGTGTTGCATCTGTTGGTACTGGCAAAAGCACAATAGCACCTTAGGCAGGAGGTGTTGAGCCTGCATCATAGTCTGGCTCCACAAGGCCTTGAAGGCTCTCTTTTCTGAGAGTAGGTAAACCACTTTTAAAGCCGGAGCTTCAGGAACAAGTTTTGGCTTACATTGCTGACACAGCTCTCTCGCCTCCTCTTCTGAAGTTTCACAAAATAAAAGCACTGAGTCGTCATTGGAGGCTCCTGGTCAGGAACAACACCTTTCCTTGTGTACTTCACCCCTACCAAAAGTGAAGGATGTGGCAGGCCACACTACCGATTACTCCATGGAGCTCTTTTCACATACGATGCCTGGGTTAGCAAGTCAAATCGTGAATTCCCCAGTCCAAGATGAATCTGACATGGAGTGCACTGATGCACAGCCACTGCTAGATTTTTTAGCTGGTACATTCACTCAGAGCAGTACATTGTCCTCGCAGTGTACTGAGGCAGAATCAGACCCTGATGAAACTCAGGTGCCCCTTCCCGCATACTATACCAACAGATGCAACACCACCACCACCATCGGGACCAGCTGGCAACCCCCGCCCACTTCCATGGCGTCTTCCACCATACTTGCTCATTTTTGTGAAAATGTACCCAAAATACCACCAGCTATATGGTACTGTAAAAGAAGGTAGAAGGTGTATCTACTATTGGTGAGAATTTGAATCTCACTAGAGATTTGATGACGCTGAACTCTTGTCTCTGGCCCAGTAGAGATTACACCTCAATGTAACAGACTGAAATTGGATGGTGTATGACAAGGTGGCGGGTGTCTATAGGATTGGTGAGAATTTGAATCTCACTATAGATTTGAGGACGCAGAACTATTGTCTCTGGCCCAGTAGAGATTACACCTCAATGTAACAGGCTGAAATTGGATGGTGAAGACAAGGTGGAGGGAGTCTATAGGATTGGTGAGAATTTGAATGTCACTATAGATTTGAGGACGCTGAGCTATTGTCTCTGGCCCAGTAGAGATTACACCTCAATGTAACAGGCTGAAATTGGATGGTGTATGACAAGGTGGAGGGTGTATATAGTATTGGTGAGATTTTGAATCTCACTATAGATTTGAGGACGCTGAACTATTGTCTCTGGCCCAGTAGAGATTACACCTCAATGTAACAGGCTGAAATTGGATGGTGTATGACAAGGTGGAGGGTGTCTATAGGATTGGTGAGATTTTGGATCTCACTAGAGATTTGAGGATGCTGACAATGATCCTCTCAGTCCAAGTATGGATACAGGCAGCCTAATAAGCAGGACTGCTGCACAGTGCACACACAAAAGGGTGGAAAAATGAACCCTTGGTAACTGTGCGGAAAAGAAGAAGAAAAGTATTTTTGCTTTTACAAAAGCGGTTTGCACAGCAGTGTGCAAACAGCAATGCAGCTATCAGGGAGCCTTATAAGGCAGCCTAATAACCAACAGAGCTGATGCACAAAAATAGAGCCTCCCCTGTCACTGCACACAAAGTGTTGTGTTGTAAGTGGAAATCGCTAACAGCAGAAGCAGTTTTTTGGTTCTTCTTCCCTGCCTAACGCTCTCCCTTATTCAGAATCAGCAGTGGCAGCAGCTCTCCCTATGCTAATACCGGCATAAGTAAGATGGCGGTCGTCGTTCACGCCCTTTTATAGCCCCTGTGATGCCACACAAAGCCAGCCAATCACTTGCATGCCCTTTTCAAAGATGGTGGTGACCGATGCCTATGTCATCGCGTTGCCCACAGTGTGCGTCCTCCATCATTGGCTGAAAAAGGGTGCTGGAAGCATCTTTTGAAACGCAACTTTGATGCTCTGGTCGCCAACCTCGTGGCCGACCTCACGCTATGGTCGGGTTTCGTTTCATGAAACTCGACTTCAGCGAAAGTCGGCGACTTTTGAATATGACCGACCCGTTTCGCTCAACTCTAGTGATATGAGAAGATCATAGGAGAGAAAAAAGATATTCTGGGCCAGGCACAATCTTTAATAGAATCAAGACCTGGACATCATGGATTAACACAATATCGCTTGTTTTGATGTTACAAGGTCTTTTCTGCAAACATTCAAGATGACAATGAGCTGTCATATTTCTAGAGTTGAATATTGCAATGCGTTGAGGTGAAATCCATGGGCTTTAGCCTATGAAAGTTGTGTCAGGTCCAAGTTTTCTTGTTTTTCTCCAATGGACTTTTATGGAGACGTTGATGGTCCTTTGCTGATTGGCGGAATACAAGAATATTTATCCAAAACATTATTTTATAGTGACAACTAGTTGACACTTTGGATCCATCGTTATCTCTATAATGTAATATAAAAATGATCTACTAACCAATTGTTATTTCTAGAGATGATCAGATTGATCTCTATTCTGTAGATTGTAAGCTCTTATGGTCAGTGGGGTTATATCTCTCTCCTGTAATGTCAGCACTTATGATCAGCGAGATCCTCTCTCTCTCCTGTAGAGTGTAAGCTCTTATTGTCAGCGGGGTTCTCGCTCTGTCCTGTAGAGTGTAAGCTCGTATGTTCAGCAGGGTCCTCTCTTTCTCCTATAGAGTGAAAGCTCTTATGATCGCAGAGAACTCTCCTTCTCCTGTGAAGTGTAAGCTCTTATGGTCAGTGGGGTCCTTTCTCTCCTGTTGAGTGAAAGCTCTTATGATCAGTGGAGTCCTCTCCATCTCGTGTAGAGTGTAATCTACTATGGTCATCGGATCTTCTCTTCTGTAGAACATAAGCTCTTAAGATCAACGATATCCTTTCTCCTGTAGAGTGTAAGCTCTTATGGTCAGTAGGGTCCTCTCTCTCCTGTAGAGTGTAAGCTCTTATGATCAGCAGAGTCCTCTACTTCTCCTGTAGAGTGATATCTACTATGGTCATCGGATTCCTCTCTCTCTGCAGTGTGTAAGCGCTTATTGATTTTAGGAGCAATTACAAACTATCCAATACTGAGATTCCCACAAATTTATCTGCTGAAAATCAAATTTTTGAGGAGAATTAGAATTTTTAAAACTGCTCATCTCTAGTTAATTCTCCATTGTTCTAAACACTGAAACATTGAAAGTCTATTCATGGAGCTGAACCCTCTGAGAGGAATCATGCCTTATCTAGGTCTGAGAAGTGCCATAGCTCTCGCCTGGATTTTTTAAAGTTCACACTGATTAGATAAAAAATACCTTATCTAACTAATGTCAATGTCACTCATGTTTTTGTATTTTCCTAAAGACAAACATCTACATCACAGTCTACACAGAACCACTCCGCCTGCTCTCAGCTCCTGACAAACACTGCATCTACTACCTTTTTGATAAACAGTTATTCTCCATATTAATATGCAGAATATCCTGTGACTTAGAGGACATAACAGATAACTCATTACTGGCAGTACACCTGATTCCACAGTGATAATTACCTGATTTCACGCTCTTGTCTTGCACAATTGTACATTTGTAGCTTTTTTTTGCCAGCAGATAACAAATTTGTACTTAATGTAAGTGCAGAAGAGATTAACTCACGGGATAAAGTAATTTTCAATATTTTTGCAGAATCTGAGCACCAATAATAACAATTTTTCATGATTTACCATGACTTTGAGAATGGAATGAAATGAGGCAGAATGAAGAGTGACGTTTGAATATATAGCTACTAGCTAGTGAACCCGTTCTATGCCCGGGTGGCGGGCATTTATATTGGTACAGTTTTTAATTTAATGCCATTTTTTAAAGACACTTTCTGCGAATTTCCATATGCAGTGTCATTAATAAAATGCAGCCAGAGATCAAGATATGAACACATGCAGATTCCATGCTTCATTTTACTGAAGTAATGTATGACAACAGTGATGGCAAACCTTTTAGAGACCGGTTGCCAACATGGCAATTTTTCTTGAATTCTGAGATTTTAGCTTAGAGAAAACAACTGATACAGAGATTAGGCGAGGGCAGCAGAGAGCAGACAGGGCAGCAGAAAATAGACAGTGGCAGCAGAAAGCTGATGGGGGCAACAGACAGCAGGTAGAGGCAACAGACAGCAGGCAAGGGCAACAAAGTGCTCTGTCCTGGTCTAAATGTTATTCAGCATTTTTATAAATGATCGAGATAAGCAAACTGAAGGTAAACTAATAAAATTTGCAGAAGATTCAAAGCTAGGATGGATAGCTAACAGTAGAGAAGACAGAGAAAGGATTCGGATTGATGTAAATAAGCTTGAACAATGGGCAGAGATTAATAGAATGGTATTAAACACAGAGAAATGAAATATTCTACATTTGGGCAAGAAAAATTAAATTTATATCTACAGAATGGAAGAAATAGAAATGAGCAACAGCACATGTTAGATAGACTTGGATATACTAATAGATCACAGACTGCACATGAGTCAACAGTGTGATGCAGCAGCAAAAAAGGCAAACAGTTCTAGGATGTAATACGAGAACCATAGTCTAGATCACATAAAGTAATTACCTCCCTTTACTTCTCCGGCCTCATGTGGAATACTGTGTCCAGTTATGGGCACCACATTTTAAAAAAGACAAATTGAAAAATTAGAGCAAGTTCAGCTATTAGGATGGTGAATGGACATCAAACTATGCTCTATGAGGAACGATTAAAGAATCTGGGAATGTTTTGCTTGCTTGCAAAAAGAAGGCTAAGGGTGGTTTCACATTAGCGCTTTTTAAGTTTGATTTTGGCGCGCACGGCGCACCGTCAAAAGTGCGCAGCGCAGGTCAAAGCGCAACTAGCGCACGGCCTGCGCACGATCTGCGCACCCTATGCTAAAGATAGGGTGTGCCGATCGCAGGCTCCGCTGTGCGCTAGGAGGCGGCGCTACAAGCAAGGGGCGGGCACGCCGGGCAGAGAGCTGGCTCGGGGGCGGAGCTACCCCCTGCCGTGCGTGCGCTTAAAAAGCGCTAATGTGAAACCACCCTAAGAGGAGACTTTATAGCTCTCTGCAAATATCTGAAGGGATGTCACAGTGTAGAGGTAATCATCCTCATTTACACATAAAAACACCAGAAGCAATGGAATGAAACTGAAAGGCAGGAGATACAGATTAGAAATAAGAAAAAACTTTTTGACACTGAGGGTGACCATTGAGTGGAACAGGCTGCCATGAGATGTGGTGAGTTGTACTTCTATAGAAGGCTGAAACAGACAGCTTTCCGAGATGGTTTAGTGAATCCTGCAGGGAGCAGGGGGTTGGACCAGATGGCCCAGAAGGTCCCTTCCAACTCTGACAATCTATGATTCTGTGACCCTAAAAAGCTTTGCATGATAAAGTCAGAGCTGTTTTCTAGGTTACCACAGTAACAGCATGGACTAGCAAAAGGGGAGGTGGCCTTTGGAAAAGGAAACAAGGTCCAGCTCCTCAGCAGAAAGATAAAAAAAGATTAAAACTGATCATCATGATCTGCAATCTGAACATAATTTTTCAGGGATTTATACTTTCTGCTTGTCTATAAGCAACGGGGGCCTGGGTGATAGTCATGGTGAGGGGCTGCTGTTCTAGCACACCCTGGCGACCGCTGCATCAACAAAGTGTCCCTTCTCTGGTGTGGTGTGTCTGTGTTGTGTATTTCACTCACTTAGGAATCAGAGTCCTCCTCAGCTTGCAGGGTCCTGGTCTTCTGCAGCAACACATAATTACCATCAGAGCCCAAGTTCAATTCAAACATAACAACTTTACTTAGCTCATCCAGTTTAGATACAGACACTGCACAGCAATCTTCTTTCCCCTTAACTGTCCCTGGTTCTTCCTGTCATCATTTGTTTCCATACCGTATCCTTTGGTACTGCAGCTCCCTGAGTAGTTGAACTAGCTTGTTCCTGGTGCTCCCCATCCATTTTCCCCATCCTGGGCAAAAGTAAAGGATGTCGCTGCCAATCCTTGTCAGATCGTAGGTCTTGGATGTCATGGAAGTGTCCCATAAGCCTAGCCGCTGTTTCTCTCATGCTATCCAATTCTGCTCGTGCCCATGTGTCTTTCCACCCATAGGGCCTGGATTCTTGAGCCTCTGTCATAACTCAGCTCCAGTCAATCATCTCACTGTTCCTCTTCCTATACACAACTAACTTTACCTCATGACTAACTCTTCCCGCCACTACACTGGCTCCTCCTCGTTTCTCACTGACACCATTCCAGCTGAAACCAGTTCCTATCTTCTAAATATAAATATATATATTTGTGCTAGAGTTTATATCCTATAGTGCAGATCAAAATATTTAAGTAAAACCGCTCACTAATAGACACCGGTGGTATATCTGGGAAGGCAGAGTAATTGTGCAATACCTATGAGATTCCTATGTACATTCAAAACCTAAATACATGTAAACCACTATAATTCCACCAAAAAGTACCTTTATGTAGCTACGTCCTTATTCAGACCATATTCTGTGTTCCTTGTCCAAGGCTGAGCTGGCAGTGTTACTTCTCCCACGATACTTTCATGTACCTGAGTCCTTATGCTGACAGTGTTACTGTTCCCAGTCCAGATTGAAATAGCAGTGGTAAGAATTTATAGGAAAGGTTGGAGACTTTAAAATGTTTACTTCTGGTGTGGTCGCAGGTAACAGACGATGTTCTGGTGGGTGACGATCGTCCTGCTGCGTGTGCGCCGTAAGTTAGCTTAAGCCGACAAGGACATCGTCCGGTACCTGTGACCACACCAGAGGTGAACATTTTAAAGTCTCCAACCTTTCCTATAAATTCTTACCTCCGCTATTTCAATCTGGACTGGGAACAGTATCACTATCAGCATAAGGACTCATGGAAGTCGTAGGAAGTCGTACTTTTAAAACAGTATTACATGTGTTAGGCGTCGAGTTTCCACCACTGCACAGGGGGGAATCTCAAACCTTGTCCTCTGCGGTCTCCCAATATTCTGCAGCCGCAGAGGTTCCTGCTCAGCAGAGACATCGGTCCCAGTGTCTTGCCCAGGCTAATGCTAGATGTCTGGTTGCTCCTTCAGGCTCAGCTATAGCACCATGCATGAGTCAGCGGTGAGCAGATGCTCCTGGGACTAAGTCCTGCTTTTCTCCATCTGAGCATGCCCGTGAGACGACCGCTCATTGGTGGTCGGAGGTCACATGCTCAGGTCCTCAAGCAGCTCGGATTGGACCATCAGGAAGGTCCCGGAAGGCTGCGCCTATAAAAGGAGCGCACGGCTGCACGGCCGTGCGCTAGTATAGTCCATGTGGAGTGAGTGTTGTATGCATGTATGAATGTTTCTGGTGAAGGACTCATTAAGAAACCCCTACCCTTGGTACGCATGTGTTGTGTAGCCTTGCCTATCAGTGCCCAGGCTGAGGCGTAGGTAGGAGGCAGAGTCAGAGACCGGCTGCAGCACCAAGTAGTGGCTTGTCTATACGCCACGGCTCACTTGATCGGCACTCCACGATAGTCTGCATCTATGGTGGCATCCGCAGTGGCGACGCCACGTGCTCAGAAGGTCTAGAGGGACTCTGACCCCGTGTTCTTGGGGCAGAATTCTGTGACCGCATTCGGTGCACTCACTTTTGCCGAGCTTTATGAGCTTCAACATGCTCCAGCATTTATGTTCTGCGGTATTGCGGCTCTGTGAGGAAACAGAGTCTGTCCCTATACACACCGGGTGACGCTAACCCGAGTTTGTTCCTCTTTTATACCGCCTGATAGCATTCGCCATTACCGAGCAGCAGGTTACCATCTCTGCACGGTGGACCCCAGGCTGCAAACGCACCTCATTATCATTTCTTTACTATTTGGTGCATTCCGCCAACCTAACAACATGACACATTACATTAAAGGTGAAACGTACCCCTTTTATTAGGCAAGTACGCAAAGGAATGCAGGGTACAAGCTAGCCCCAAGTACACCCCTTACAGATGTACTCCTTATCAAACAATTCTATACATGTTAGGCTTTGGCCACTAATTCATATGAGCTATGGCTGCTCTCGTACCAGCTCCCTCATATATAGGAGCTATGGCCGCTCTCCTGCCTCCTTCATGAAATATAGGAGCTATGGCCACTCTCCAACCTGCTCCCTCATATATATATGAGCTATGGCCAATCTCCTACCTGCCCCCTCATATAGCAAAACAAAAACCAGACTCATCGTGAACTGCACCGGGTGTGCTGACACCCAAATCAGTGCAGTTAGCCACTCTGCCAACGAATCAGGCAAAACAGAAGAACAAGCAGAGTTTAGCATAAAAACATGAACAATCTTTATTGATGTACACAAAGATAAAAGCGTCATAACAAACATAGACCATGTAAAGACACCAATGAATCCGGAATGCATAACGCCATGCTGTAAGATAACATCAAAGACTCTCCCATGAATAATAGATTTTCCATGTCAAAGAGGGGTTAAAAAATCCAGAGCCCCATCACAATTAATTAGTATTCGGCCAACCATATACCCTTACTTTGATATTAGATATTATATCCCAATGAACGGTCACAAACAGGTGAATAGATCATAAACTGGGAGAGAGAAGACGGAGTAAATACTCACATAGTTGGTACAGCGGCGACTGCCCGGGACACCCCGACACACGTTTCGCTACACCACGGTAGCTTTATCGAGGGGAAGTGTGGTTGATTACTGCACAGGACCTTATATCAGCAAGGTAATTGATCATGTGATCATCAGCTGGCCCATTCTCCTAGCGCTGTGTGTTAACAGCGCATGCGTCGGTCCCCGGCATCCACGAGCCCCGACACCCGGCGGCGCCCTGCCGGCAGGCGAGCAGGGACACGGAAGTCCCCAGTCATATGCTGACCCGGGCCATGCCGGATGGTCAAGGCCGGAGTAAACCGGACGAGCGGCGCAGGCGCACCACAGCAGCGCCGGGCACATGCGCACAATAGCGATACCCGGTCAAGGCAGAGTGACAATGCATATTGAAAACCATGGAATGATCGGATCATAGTAAGAATTTTACAAACATATTCTAATAGTATTTAGGGATACACTCCACAGTATATAGTAAATGGTAAACCAATTACTAGGACACATTAAATCGGCTATTCCAATGGTCTGCATTACATACAAAACTTTAATCATAACGAAATCCCTGAGGTCTATTATATTAATTTTATCAAATAATCAACAATCTATACAATATATATATACCATTAAAAGTACAGTGAATAAATAGTACGAAAGTCCCATCATTAGCTTATAATAATTATTTCCATGGTCTGCGGCCAATACAAGGATTTTAATCATAATGAAATCACCTTGGTCTCTTCAATTAATCCTTAATCAGTGCCATAAATACATAACCAAGATAGACAACAGAAGCATATCATAATTCGTTACCATTTTTCAAAACAGAATATTAATGTAATCACAAAGGTAGGTTAATGTTGCAAATCATTTCTGGTCCACACAGTAGATCATAGCAGACTCAGGTACAATGTGTCAAGTTTCGTATAGTCCCAATTCTTTAAATCTTGCTCAAAGGATCCGGCATCTCATTGAACAATGTAATATCATTCGCACGTGATATGAACATAAGTGAATAAGAAAAAAAGAAAAAGAGAAAAAACACAACAATTAATAAATTCAAAAAATCCCCCCCACACTATTAAAAACCAATAAAAGAATTTGGAGAAAAAAGGTAATATCACAAGACATTATAAGAAGGGGCCAAAGTTGAGGGAATCATTCTGGCCAACAGGTTTCATGGTCCCCAATGACACTATCCATTTTAATTCTCGCTGTGCAAGTAATATTTTTATATTTCCGCCTCTTATCCCTGTGTGTACGATCTCGATCCCTCTTACCAAAAACCCAGATGGATCGCAGTTGTGCACTGCTTTAAAGTGTCGGGGTATCGTTTTAAGATCGATGTCATTCTCGACTTTTTTAGCAGCTATAATATCTCGGACCTGTTCTCTAACCCGCTCCCGCAATTCCCTAGAGGTTAACCCTATATAGATCCAAGAACACCCGCACAGAGCATAATAAATCACATTACTGCTATTGCAAGATATGTATTCGTTAATCATATAGGTTTTTGAGCCGTCTGGAGAGGAGAATGAATCAATACGAAGGATATTATTACACGCTAAGCAGTGTCCACATTTGAAACATCCCCTCAACTGCCTGGTGTATCCAAAATGACTTTTTTTAGGTGGCACATAGTGACTTTTAGTAAGTAGGTCTTTTAGATTCTTCGACCTCCGAGGAGTCATCTGCGGTCGGACGGTTAAGAAGGATCTCAGGGAGGGTTCGGCTTGTAAAATGGGCCAATATCTCTGGAGGATGTCCCTCATGCTGTCCCATTTGTGGTTGTACTCCGAAAAAAAGCGTACAGTTCCATCCTCCCTCTTTGGTCTTTTTTTATAATACAACTGATTGCGTGTTGTAGATTTTGCCCTATTGTACCCATTTTTGATACTCCTCACACTGTAGCCCCGTTGTCTAAATCTCTCCCTCATGTCCAAAGCTTGCCTCTCAAATTTTTGATCTGTAGAGCAGATACGCCGTATCCTCAGAAACTGTCCAACCGGGACGGCCCTCACCGTGCCATGGCTATGTGCAGACTGTGCATGTAATAATGCATTTACAGATGTTGTCTTATGGAACACATCAGTCTGGACAGAGGACAATGAGTCCACCTCCAGGCTGATGTCTAAAAAAATCAATTTTTGCAACATCATATTTGTATGTTAGATGTATGTTGAAAGAATTGGTATTTAACATAGCCATAAAGTTCTCCAACTGCTGCACCGTCCCTCGCCAAAATAACAAAATATCATCTATATAACGTAGCCACTGCAGCACATGGTCAGTGGCCTCCACGCCCGCGTCCCCAAACACCAACCTCTCCCAATATCCCAAAAAGAGGTTGGTGTACGCGGGCGCACAGGCCGCCCCCATTGCCGTGCCACGTTTCTGTTGATAGGAATGATCCTTAAAAACAAAAAAATTATGTGTCAGGACAAAGTGCAGCAGTTCGAGGACTAGCTCACATAGAGGGCCGTCCAGGTCGGAGGCCTCCCCCCTCATATGTAGGAGCTATTTCTGCTCACCTACCGTCCCCTCATGTATAGGACCTATTGCCACTCTTCTACCTGTTCCCTCATTAGGGGCAGTGGAGTGTCTACATTGCAACTGAGCCACCAATGTAAGTGTCTATTGTGATTTTTTTTTATAGACGTTTATCATACTCTTTTCAGCAGCACTTTGCTTAACATGCACTTTAAAAGTGGCGTGGCTCCACATAACGTTAATTAGACACATTTCAATTGTATATGGTGACAATATATTGTATTTTTTGCTGTTCTCTCCTTTATAGTCGGTATTGCAAGCTTTCAGAATATTTAAATGGTAGACGTGTTTTAATTTATTCGATTTAATAAAAAAATTGTTTTAAACAGCACATACAGTGGGGAAAAAAAGTATTTAGTCAGTCAGCAATAGTGCAAGTTCCACCACTTAAAAAGATGAGAGGCGTCTGTAATTTACATCATAGGTAGACCTCAACTATGGGAGACAAACTGAGAAAAAAAAAATCCAGAAAATCACATTGTCTGTTTTTTTTCATTTTATTTGCATATTATGGTGGAAAATAAGTATTTGGTCAGAAACAAGCAATCAAGATTTCTGGCTCTCACAGACCTGTAACTTCTTCTTTAAGAGTCTCCTCTTTCCTCCACTCATTACCTGTAGTAATGGCACCTGTTTAAACTTGTTATCAGTATAAAAAGACACCTGTGCACACCCTCAAACAGTCTACTCCAAACTCCACTATGGTGAAGACCAAAGAGCTGTCAAAGGACACCAGAAACAAAATTGTAGCCCTGCACCAGGCTGGGAAGACTGAATCTGCAATAGCCAACCAGCTTGGAGTGAAGAAATCAACTGTGGGAGCAATAATTAGAAAATGGAAGACATACAAGACCACTGATAATCTCCCTCGATCTGGTGCTCCACGCAAAATCCCACCCCATGGGGTCAGAATGATCACAAGAACGGTGAGCAAAAATCCCAGAACCACGCGGGGGGACCTAGTAAATGAACTGCAGAGCTGGGACCAATGTAACAAGGCCTACCATAAGTAACACACTACGCCACCATGGACTCAGATCCTGCAGTGCCAGACTTGTCCCACTGCTTAAGCCTGTACATGTCCGGGCCCGTCTGAAGTTTGCTAGAGAGCATTTGGATGATCCAGAGGAGTTTTGGGAGAATGTCCTATGGTCTGATGAAACCAAACTGGAACTGTTTGGTAGAAACACAACTTGTCGTGTTTGGAGGAAAAAGAATACTGAGTTGCATCCATCAAACACCATACCTACTGTAAAGCATGTTGGTGGAAACATCATGCTTTGGGGCTGTTTCTCTGCAAAGGGGCCAGGACGACTGATCCGGGTACATGAAAGAATGAATGGGGCCATGTATCGTGAGATTTTGAGTGCAAACCTCCTTCCATCAGCAAGGGCATTGAAGATGAAACGTGGCTGGGTCTTTCAACATGACAATGATCCAAAGCACACCACCAGGGCAACGAAGGAGTGGCTTCGTAAGAAGCATTTCAAGGTCCTGGAGTAGCCTAGCCAGTCTCCAGATCTCAACCCTATAGAAAACCTTTGGAGGGAGTTGAAAGTCCGTGTTGCCAAGCGAAAAGCCAAAAACATCACTGCTCTAGAGGAGATCTGCATGGAGGAATGGGCCAACATACCAACAACAGTGTGTGGCAACCTTGTGAAGACTTACAGAAAACGTTTGACCTCTGTCATTGCCAACAAAGGATATATCACAAAGTATTGAGATGAAATTTTGTTTCTGACCAAATACTTATTTTCCACCATAATATGCAAATAAAATGAAAAAAAAACAGACAATGTGATTTTCTGGATTTTTTTTCTCAGTTTGTCTCCCATAGTTGAGGTCTACCTATGATGTAAATTACAGACGCCTCTCATCTTTTTAAGTGGTGGAACTTGCACTATTGCTGACTGACTAAATACTTTTTTTCCCCACTGTATACTCTACTGTTTTTGTTGTTGTGACGTGCCCCAGAGGCCGTGGGATACTCGGTACTGGGCCGGTCATCTTAAAGGGATATGCCACAGTGGCGGTGACCTGGTTCGTGGCCCCAGGCGGTCATGTAAAAGGGGAGTATTTATTAGGGATAAAGTTTATGTAGTGATTCGCGACGCCTGTTGGAGTGTTCGACTGTAGTATAGCCAGCACTGTAGATGATATCTGGGGGAGTAGATGGTAATGGCAGTGCAGATGTTTAACCCTCTCCAACCAGGGCTGACCCCCCAGAGATTGTGATGGAAGTAGAAGGCACGGAGTAATAAGGCAGGAGACAAAGAAAGTCACTTTATCATTTACTGTAGTTCAGGTGCAGTTCAAAGGAGATATAACAACTCTCACCAGGTTACAGTCTGTTCTGCAGAATGGGATTTATCCTTTCTCTCTGCTGTGACTCAGTGTATGCTTCCTGCTATTCTAATCCCTTCAGGGACCAAGGCTTCCCGGAGTTTAGAAACTTCCAGTATAGCTTCTACTAACTGTATATTTCCCCTTTGGCAACTTGCAGCTTGGGCACAGTGTGAGGCAGCTCAAGTTCCCTCTTACACAATCCTTCACTGATCCTAGTTCCCTGCAGTTTTCCTGGGGAAAACACGATGCTGTTGGTTGTATAATCCCACACAGTCTCTCAGCTTACCACCCTGCTCTGAAAGCATGGATGGTCTAGGGGCTGATTCCCTGATGCTTCTTAGCTCTACTCTTAGATAGAGCACGTCTAATGGCTTCCAAGAGCGTTCTCCTTCTCCTTCTTCTCACACTGAAAACAACAACTCTCGACTCCTCCCCCTCCCAGTTAGGGTATGACTGCAAAGCTCTAAGCTTCAGACAAGTAATGGAGTGAGGTGAATTGTGTGTGTGTGTGTGTGTTGTGGTCTCTAGCAGAGTAAGCATAACTCCCATTGGTCACAAAACACATACAAAACAGTACATATTTAACCCTTTTGTGGTGGTAAAGACTCAGGGCGCCACCTTCTCCCCTAGTTAAAGGTAGCACATCCTCAGCCTGATCAAGGAACAAAAGCATATAACAAAATGACATAATATTTAAAATGGGTATGGGTGAACAGTCACATTAACTGAGTTGAGTCGTGGATTACAGCCCAAAACCACATTTGATTGTTTGGATCGTCCCTGAGTGCAGCTGCAGGGCACACAGACCATATTAGAAAGTTCACTGCACTGGCTGTTTTAAATGGCTTTCTGCCAAGGCACAATGAACAGTTTTTCTTCTCAAGTTTAAGAGTCTTTACAAGAGTTCTTGTAGTAGAAATTGCATAGTAACTACTAAGATCTCACATTAGTCCATGTGGGCACAACTTTTTTAACATTTTTAATAACGTTATATAAGGCAAAGTTCAATGTAAGTACAACTCAAAACTAAATTATTAATCTTATACTATTTTACAAATCATTTATATAGTGAGAAGGGGTTTGGCCCTGTGTGCTACGTTGTGATCTGCGCAAGATAGGAATACTAGATGACTTCCTACGACTATTTGAACCTACCATGGGTACAACAGGTTCACTGCTGATTGTGGGCAAGTTTTCTGTTTCTTCCTCATGCAAAGCGTTAGTGGTTGGCATTAGCGACTCATCGCTTCCAGAACAATTTGGTGTCTCTGGTAAAGACATTTGTGGGAACACCATCACTGGAACTACCACTGCGTTGTTAACTTGTAGCCAAGAACTAGGGAATTCACCTAGAACAGTGCGAATCTTGGTATCAGTCTTTTCCATCTGCTGAGGATTTTCCTTAGTCTCAACTCTTTCACGCAATTATGCTGGACATACTTTCAGATTGTCTCTGGATATGGTAGTACACGTTTTTCCACCGTCTTTGGAGATGGTACACACTTTGCTGTTTTCATAGCTAGATGGTTGAATAGTGTAAGGCTGAGCCTCCAATTGGTCATCTAACTTGTGGTTTCTTCTCTTTTTCTTCAGCACTTGTTCACCTGTTGGTAAGGGGACTGCCACAGCATGTCTGTTAAAGTTCCTTTCCTGCTTTTGCGTAGCTTGAGCAAGACTTTCTTCTACACATTGTTGATCTTTTTGATACTGTAGTTGTCTTAATGTGTTCCAATCAGAGTCCAATTGGCTGGATATGGTATCAGGAGTTAGGACTCCCATTTCCAGGTCGATGGGGAGTTTACCTGGATGCGCACGCATCAAATAAGCTGGGGCATATCCTGTTGAACTGGTTTGAATATGGTTGTACATTTCAATGAAATCAGGCAATTTCTCAGGCCATTGGTTCCTTTCTCCCAGTGGTAGGATCTGCAATAAATTGATCACCAGATGATTTAGTTTTTCGCAAAGACCATTGTCTTGTGGGTGGTATGGTGTAGTTCTGATCTTTTTACATCCATAGAGGGAGCAAAATTCTTGGAAGACCTCTGCTTTGAAGGCTGGACCTCTGTCTGTCAGCACTTGATCTGGGTAGCCATGGGGTCTTCAGAAATATTCTTGGAATGCCTTTGCAGCTGTTCTTGCTGTTTGATCTTTCACCGGAACGACCACTAGGAAACGGGAATAGTGATCCACTATTGTTAAGGCATAGGTATACCCTGATCGTCTTGAGGTTAGTTGCACGTGGTCTAGGGCCACCAGTTCCTAAGGTTGTTTAGTGATGGGCTTCAAGGGGGCCCTTTGGCAGAATTCTTTCTTCTGAGATTACATGGGATGCATTCCCTACACCACTGTTCAATAGACCATCTCATACCTGTCCAGAAGAAGCGGTCGCAGATGACTACTTCCAGCTTTTTCCAATCAAAGTGACCCTCTTGATTGTGGTAAGCTTCCAAAACCATGGGCATGTCTTTTCTGGGGACCACAATCTGCCAGATCAGTTCATGCATGCGTGGGTTTTGTAGCTCTTCGGATCAACTTGCCTTCAAAAAGGAACAGCTTCTTTTTCTCTTTCCACAACTGTTGGACATCCGCAGGTTCATCAAGAGCTGGAGATGAATCTGCTTCTCCAAGAAGTTCTTTGACCATACATATAGCCGGGTCACTGCTTTGCATCTCTGCCCAACCATGGTGAGGTAGTGGATTAAGGGAAACTTCATGAACGGCAAGACTTCTCCCTGTCATGTGGTTAGAGTCTTGGGAGGCACCGTGGTGGTTGAATGCCGGCATCTCTATCTCTTCCAGGTCTTCTAGATCTTCTGCTGGATCAGGAGCATTTGGCATAAGGGACAAAGCATTGGCATTGGTGTTTTTAGTGCCAGCTCGTTATTTAATGACAAACTCATAATTGGACAACCGAGCCATCCATCTTTGTTCCAAGGCACCGAGCCTGGCGGTATCTAGATGTGTTAATGGATTGTTGTCCGTATAGATGGTAAATTTACATGAGGCCAAATAGTGCTTGAACCTCTCGGTCACTGCCCAAACTATAGCCAAGAATTCTAGCTTGAAGGAGATATAGTTGGTAGAGTTCCTCTCAGTAGGACCAAGATTCCGAATGGCATTAGCAATGACTTTCTCCTTACCCTGCTGCACTTGAGATAGGACAGCTCCTAACCCAACATTGCTAGCATCAGTGTGCAGGATAAACGGCTGATCATAGTCTGGATACACTAAGATCTCTTATCCAGTAAGAGCTTGCTTAAGTCTGTTAAATGACTAAGAGCAAGCAATCTGATCTGGATGTTTCATTTTAAGCCCCCACAACCAGCGTCGGACTGGCCCACCGGAGAACCGGAAGATTCTCCGGTGGGCCCTGGCACCTGCTGGCATACAGGGCCAGCAGTTGCCTAGGGCTCCCGCTGCTCCAGGGGCCCCCAGCCAGTGGTGTGTCGCAAGTGTGTCACAGGGAGAGTGAACGCGCTGTTCAGGAGAAGCACTGAAGGTGCAGAAGAATCGCGCTTAGTCTGTATGAGAGAGCGCTTTCAATCTCCCTGTGACACACTTGCCTCCCTGGGCAGGACATACCATTTGGAGAATCACAGCACCCAGTTGTGGACATTCATGCCTGTCACAAACAATACAGGATAGTTTCCTGAATATATTACAGTACAAATTTCTGGACACCCACACCAATTATTGGATCTACCGGTCCCTGTATAACCCAAGGTGTCAAACCCGTGGTGTCCTTTCATCCTCAGTAGCTGCTGCTTCCCAGACGTCTGTTTCTCCACATTATTAATGAATATACCCAGTACTGAATAGTGCCTACTTATGACAGCGGTTCTTTAATAATAATATATGGAATTTTCCATTACAGTTCCTCTCAGTTAAAACCAACTGTGAAAAAATTCTGTTTCTGATGAAGGTCAATTGTATGACCGAAAACGTTTAAAGAAGTAAAAGAAGTATATTTAACTGGATGCCTTTTACAGTAAAGGAACTGTCAAATCAATTTTTCTTTTGAGTGCCAAGTTTTTGTACTACATTGCTAAAGAGAAATGAATATTCACTGCAAAGCAGTGAATATCATTTCACAGTCTCCACCCCCAGAGGCCCCGCCCCCAGCCCAGTAAGCCGCTCTGCATCTGTAAATCAGGGCTGGCGCCGCCCTCAGTCCCCTCTGCTCCTGACTCACAGCCAGTGCGCGATGACATCACTACATCGCGCACCCGCTGTGTGTCTGGCAGAGGGGGCAGCTCCTGACACTGAAGCCGGCTGCCGGAATCAGCGTGGGAGCGGGGAGGAGAGGTGGGTATTGTGGTTTGGTTTTTTTTATCTCTCTCTCTCTCTCTATATATATATATATCTATTATCTACAGTCATGGCCAAAAGTTTTGAGAATGACACAAATATTAATTTTTACAAAGTCTACTGTTTCATTTTTTCTAATGGCAATTTGCATATACTCCAGAATGTTATAAAGAGTCATCAGCTTAACAGCAATTACTTGCAAAGTCAATATTTGCCTAGAAAATGAACTTTATCCCCCAAAACACATTTCAACATCATTGCAGCCCTGCCTTAAAAGGACCAGCTAACATCGTTTCAGTGATTGCTCCATTAACACAGGTGTGGGTGTTGATGAGGACAGGGCTGGAGATCAATCTTCATGATTAAAGGCCCTTTTACATTTAGCGATGCACCAGCGATCCAACCAGCGATCTGACCCGGTCAGGATCGCTGGTGCATCGCTAAATGATCGCTAGTGAGCTTTCATACAGAAAGATCTCACAGCGATGCAGCAGCGACGCAGCGCACGATACTTACCATTCACACACAGCGATCCTGCGTCCTCCCGCCTCCACGCGTCGCTGGACGTCACAGCAGGAAGTCTCAGCAGGAAGCAGACGACGAGAAATGGAGCCGGACATTCTCGCGCGATCAGCGATGGACAGCGGGGGAGCCGGTCGCTGGTAAGTATCACACATAGCGATATCACTAGCAATATCGCTATAACGTCACAAAACCAGTGACGTTTTAGCGATATTGCTAGCGATATCGCTTAGTGTAAAACCCCCTTAAGTAAGAATGACACCACTGGACACTTTAAAAGGAGGCTGGTGCTTGGCATCATTGTTTCTCTTCTGTTAACCATGGTTATCTCTAAAGAAACACGTGCAGTCATCATTGCACTGCACAAAAATGGCCTAACAGGGAAGAGTATCGCAGCTAGAAAGATTGCACCTCAGTCAACGATCTATCGCATCATCAAGAACTTCAAGGAGAGAGGTTCCCTTGTTGCCAAAAAGGCTCCAGGGCGCCCAAGAAAGACCAGCAAGCGCCTGGACCGTCTCTTAAAAGTGTTTCAGCTGCGGGATCGGGCTACCAGCAGTGCAGAGCTTGCTCAGGAATGGCAGCAGGCAGGTGTGAGTGCATCTGCACGCACTGTGAGGTGGAGACTCTTGGTGCAAGGCCTGGTCTCAAGGAGGGCAGCAAAGAAGCCACTTCTCTCCAGAAAAAACATCATGGACAAACTGATATTCTGCAAGAGGTGCAGGGAGTGGACTGCTGAGGACTGGGGTAAAGTCATTTTCTCTGATGAATCCCCTTTTCGATTGTTTGGGACATCTGGAAAATGGCTTATTCTGAGAAGAGCAGGTGAGCGCTACCACCAGTCTTGTTTCATGCCACCTGTCAAGCATCCTGAAACCATTCATGTGTGGGGTGGCTTCTCAGCCAAGGGAATGGGCTCTCTCTCAGTCTTGCCTAAAAACACAGCCATGAATAAAGAATGGTACCAGAATGTCCTCCAAGAGCAACTTCACCCAACCGTCCAAGAGCAGTTTGGCGATCAACAATGCTTTTTTCAACATGATGGAGCACCTTGCCATAAAGCAAAGGTGATAACTAAATGGCTCAGGGAACAAAACATAGAGATTTGGGGACCATGGCCTGGAAACTCCCCAGATCTTAATCCCATTGAGAACTTGTGGTCAATCATCAAGAGACGGGTGGACAAACAAAAACCTTCAAATTCAGACAAAATAAAAGCATTGATTTTGCAAGAATGGACTGCTATCAGTCAGGATTTGATCCAGAAGTTGATTGAGAGCATGCCAGGGAGAATTGCTGAGGTCCTGAAGAAGAAGGGTCAACACTGCAAATATTGACTTGCTGCATTAACTCATTCTAACTGTCAATATAACCTTTTGTTACTCATAATATGATTGCAATTATATTTCTGTATGTGCTAAAAACATCTGACAAACACACATAAAAACCAGAAGCCAGCAGATCATGTGAAAATATAATATTTGTGTCATTCTCTAAACTTTTGGCCATGACTGTATATCTCTATATCTATCTATCTTTCTCTATCTATCTCTATATATTATCTATATCTATCTATCTCTATATCTATCTCTATTATCTATATCTATCTATCTCTCGCTCTATCTCTCTATATCTATCTCTATATCTATCTCTATCTATATCTATCTATTATCTCTATTTATTATCTCTATATTATCTATCGATCATCTATATCTATATCTATCTCTATCTATTATCTATATCTATCTATGTCTATACCTATCTACAGCGTCGGACTGGAACACCTTGGGCCCACCAGAGAAAATCATTCTTGGGGCCCACTATGTAGCTGCATAGAGTTAAATACCAGACCACCAATTATGCGGTAAAACACGCTAATATCCGGGTATAATATAAGGTTGTACATGTCTTAATTATGTAGCAGGAGTTGGGGTAGCCCCCTCATAGAATATAAAGCAGCCCCCTCACATAATATAATGCAGCCATCTCATAGAATATAATACTGCCCCCCTCATAGGGTATAATACTGCCCCCCTCATAGGGAATAATGCACCCCCTCATAGGGTATAATTCACCCCCTCATAGGGTATAATACTGCCCCCCTCATAGGGTATAATACTGCCCCCCTCATAGGGT